>NC_133115.1:19154846-24154846 GCF_022965805.1 Primulina eburnea | reverse complement strand
CCGGAATTGATCATACATATCGTGTCGTGGCCTCGGAGCCTGCTGAGCCTTCTGCTCAAAGAAACGTGTCATACCCTCCATAACGTGTAACAACATCCCCATTGGAAGGTTGGGTCCATTCTCTCTACGATTCTCATGAGTATAGGCTTGCCTATTATTACTATGTGTGCGTCTAGGAGACATTATATCTAAAAATTTTCCAAATTCTAATCATTACCAACATGAATTTAAATATAACCTTCCAACCATGCAGCATATAAAAATCGTTTATCGATTAGATTAAGCATAAATATCAATTAACTTCAAAAAGCATTTAAGCATGTAACTTAAGCATATAAACCATGTAAACATTCAGGTACCATCATAAAAATCATTTAAAGAATTTAAACTTACAAACCTGAGTCTTGACGACTGAGCTTTCTAGAACTGACGGTGGCACAACCCTTTGTAATAATGTTGCTCTAATACCAATTGAAACGTCTACTACTCTTTTTTCTTTAAAATATATAAGAAATTTTTTTTCTTTTTAAAACCTCTCGGCCGAAATACACTATAATAATATAGATATATATATATATATATATTTATATATATATATATATATATATATATATATATATATATATATATATATATGTATATATTTACACCATTTAAAATAACATCACCAACTAATTATTTTAAATCCAAAACACAGTGCGAAACATAAAATCGTACAAGTAAACCAAATTTAAGACTAGAATTTTTAAAGATAGCATAAACTATTAAATCTTCTCAAAAGCATAAAAGTCTTAAAATCTTTAAAGTACTATAAAGTCATCATAAATCACAAAAACTAGCAATGGTCCTCGGGTTATGTGCATCATCAGTCCAGCTAGTTCAACCATCAAGTCCTCCAATATCCTCATAAAAATCATCACATGCACTATTCTCACCTAGTGAGTCTAGTGACTCAAAAACCCTTACCATGATAGCAAGTAATACGTATACATTCACATGCAACAGTGAAAATACTTTTAATAAAATATTTTTTTATGAATATGCATAAACTTTAAAACATCTCTTTCATCATAACATTTTTCTTTCATCATATACATATATGTTTCTCTTTTATTGAATTCGGATTATTAATTGTGACATTCTTACTAGCTGTTGGTTGATTGATCAATCTTACGTATTACTAAGGTACCAAGCGATAGGGACATCAGCGACACTCTCACCTGTCAACTGAGCATTGACCTTACATTTCATCATATCATTTCATATTCGTATTAGTCACAATCAAATTACCTCCTTAAAAACTTTTATAATATACATCACTTATAAAAATGCATGTATAGATAGCATTTTTCTTTTAAACTAAGCATGCAACACTATTTTAGCTTTATTGTTTTTCATCATGAAACTCCATAAATTTTTAAAATAAAAATTTTAACATTCATTGTAGCATTCAGGGAACTGCCAGGACGTCTAAACATTTTTCAAGTGTAAAATGATCATTTTACCCCTGAAACCCCAACTTTCTCAATTTAAGCTTGGACCTTAAAACGACGTCCCTAATTCATACAAACTTACCATAACACCTTAAAATACACCCATAAACATTTCTTAGACGTAAATTTAAGCTCCTCGATTAAATTCATAATTTGTTTTAAAACTTAAACTGAAGTTCAGGTTTTAACCTGAATCGACTCGAAACTTAACCAAACTTTATCAAACTTTAATCGAAGCTTACTAACACCTAATCAACCGTTTTTCATCCCAAACAAGCCAATTAAACCCATATAATAGCCTTGGAACCCAATGAAAATTTATGTACCTTTAAATCAAACCCTAGCCCTAAGCCAACTTCAAATCCTTCGAACCTAAACACTAACCGAGTAGACCAGACCCTGAACAACCATACTAGGACCTAGACTGAACCCCTTATTACCCACTTGTACCAGAATCTAAAGCCCATGCACGATAACGTGCACCGCTCGCTCATGCCCCTCACGCACACAGCTAGATTGGGTTCTAGCTGTGCGCCTCCCCTTCCTAGACCATCCCGCCATCCTTGGACCACCATGGCTCATGGCTAGGAACCCTAATGAGCCCAGCCCCTTACCTGGCCAGTCGTTTCACAGCCTCCTTCCTATTTTCTTCCCAAAAGCCGAGCCCTAACACTCATGCCCCCAATTTGCATTCAGTCTTTTACCCTTATTGTCCAGAACTTATCCATGACTCTATTGTCCCTTAAACCTACTGAAAAACGTCTCTTTTTAATGGTCCTAACATGGCATCTCCTCTGTGCATCGATACCGTTAATTTAAAAGCAAGAAAATCAAATTTTGATTATGTATTGCCATAAAAATGAAAGTATAAGAAGGGTATCATATTTTTCATGCAATAACACTTAATCACACATAATATGGTATGAACGATGAGCAAGGAAAGATTAAGGCGTATACAAAAATAATTCTAGACGCGATGGACGTTTGCGGAAAGATGGGGGGATCCTTGCTTCGTTTTAGTCCTCCAAATCCACATGAAAGTTCTTACCAAAATGTGTGGTGTGTGGCCGTGTGTGGTAGAAAAGAACCCTAGGTCTCTAGAGCTTGTAGGCGTGTGATATGAACAATTTAGGGCTTGGGAAATTCATTCTTTTGATATAAATAAGTGGGTATAAGTTTAGGCCCATAACCCTAGTATAATAGGTCCATTTGGCCGATTTGAATGTAGGTAAAATATTTCGTTTAGGAAATTTTTTGAAAATATTAGCCGAGTTGCCAAAAAATCCTTATTTTCGTCAAAAATTGATTACCGATTTAAAATACGACTTGATAGGATCGGTTGTCGTAACAAGAGTGTTTAGAAGGGGGGTTGAATAAACACTCACAATTAAAATTGGTCTTTTCGAATATTTGAGTTCTGTTTGGTGACAAACTGAATCTCGAAATCTTGTTGGTCAATAACAATCAGTTAAACTAGAGTAGTTGCGGAAATTAACTGACTGAAAGATAGAATATGAAACTGAAAGAAATATGCAAGAGTTGTTTCTGGATGTTCGAAGAATTCAATTACTCCTACGTCACCCCTTCTATCCCAAGGATAGGATATTCACTAAAAAACTTTGATCCAATACAAAACTTGTACAGACCCACTTCAGTTAGGACTTACCCACTGCCTAAACTGAAACTCTTAGTATTACAAAATGATCTCTATGCGTAACTGATCTTAGCACTATTGAATTAACAAATATTGCAGAGTGCTAGTGTGCTCAATTTGTAGCCTTGATTGCTACGAATAAATCAAGTGAGAGTGAGCTGAGATTTTGACAGAGTAATAGCAAGTTTTGAATCGTGTCACCCCTTTCTTCTTTTTCTTCTGCCATATTTATACTCTTCTTTTCCAACGGTAATCTTGAGATAAATTTGAATCTTTGTATCCGTTGGTTTCCACTTGATTATTCCTTCGATATTGTCTGCTTCATTTATTGTAATACGGCGTCTTCATTGCAGTAGCCGAAATATGTTGTTTTATGCTGTAATGATTGAGGTGCGAATTTCCATATTCGGTTGCTGTCTGATGTCTTTTTGTCGGTTGTTGTTTCCCGAGAAGTATTCAGTTGAGAGTCTTTAAAACATTCGGCTGAATGTTTTAACTTATCAGTTTACTTTGTATCATTGTATCAGTTGATTTCAGTCGATGAGTTCAGTTGCTGAATTTGCTTACGCATATCAGTTGATTGATTCAAGTTTTGTCAAACTCCAGTTTGCGCATATCAGTTGATTGATTCATGTTTTGTCAAACTCCAGAATCTAGTTTCCAACAATTTCCCCCTTTATGGTGTTTGAAAAAACCAAGTGATTTGTAGGTAATTGATTATGCAACTGAATCATGAAATAACTGGATAACTGAACTCTTGTACCGAACTCTTTCTTCACAAATACAAGAATTTTGCTTTTCAAGACTCTTTCTCTTCCCCCTTTTTGTCAAACTGCTCCACCTTCGTAGATAACTTACGAATATAGATATACAGGAGGTGGACAGAGTCAGAAATGTTGCTCATAGCAGTAGTCATTGCAATGTGAAGCGAGTCTATCTTTCTAGAAACAGGAGACTCTACACTGTCAACTCGCTTGTTAATAGAGTCTTGAGTGGTGGTGAGACTTGAGAATAGTCCTCTCTGTAACTCTTGAACTGCAGATGAAAGAGAAGTAACTGTAGCTTGTATTGCGTTCAGTTTCTCTAAGTTGGACTGATGTGAATGGTCCAACTTCAGAGTGTGAGATAGTTGCGTGTTCTGAATTTTGGAGATGGCAGAGATCATTTTCTCCATATTATCCTGTAAGTGCTGAACTTCTTCCAAAATAAGATCAACATCTGAAGATGATGGAGGAGGAGACTGATAAGATGATCCTGGTTCTTTAGAGATGTGCTCAGAGATGACCAAAGCTTGGTCAGTTGAGACTGAGTCAATAACATTTTGAACTGAGATTTCAGTTTCATTTATTTCTTCTTGAACTGGAGGTGGTGAAGATGGATTCTGTTCAGCAGAAGGACTGGCCTGATGAATAACTGGTGGTGAAGAACAGAACACCGGTGCCTGTAACGGAGGATCTTGACAATTACTAGGAACGTCAGTTGAAATGATCTGGTCAGCAGATGAAACTTGTTGAACTGGTTCTTCTGCAGAGATAAGAGCCTCTGGATTGATTTGATCAATTGGATGATCAACTTTGTCAGGAGTGGATTCGCTCAAGTGAGATTCCTGTATGACTGCTTGAATGATCTCATCGATGTGAGCGAAAGAAAGCTCGGCTTCCGTGTACAGTTGCTGTTTAGCAGGAGGTGACTGAAGCATATCTTGAACTGGTTCGTCAGTTGTAACAAGATCCTGTTCAGAGGATGGTTTCTGCTGTTCAGATAACGATTCTTCATCTACTTCTTCCTCATCAGCATCTGAATTTCCTTGATGAATAACTAATTCCTGATCCATTTCCCAAAATTTGATCTGAGATAGCAACCCAATCAAATCAGAGTCTAGCTGAGTGATCACAGCTTGATCAGCATATGCAATTGGGTTTGTGGGAATATAGTTGGCCTTCAATTTGCCAATAATACGAACCAACTTCTTGGCTCTCACTTGATCAAATAAGTAAGACTTCCTTTCCATAGCCTGAGCAATGGTGGCTGCTTTTACTGTTCTCAGAACATAATCTTCCAATTTAATAAATTTGTTCAGCTGGGATTTGTTCTTCAGTTGCTTGGCAAAAATCTCAGTGCGGTAGGCTGTCCAAGCATCATAGGCCTGAATCTTTGAAGCTGAAAAATTATTAACCTTTGCCCAAACAAGGTCAATATGAGTTTGAATCAGATTTGTTTGTCGGGGCGTTTCAATCAACTTGCCCTTTCCTTTATCAGAACTCATGAGGTGTGGAATTTCTAACCCAGTTCGAGTGGAATCCACCACTTCTATAAATTTTATTCCTTTTGGTCGGGCAGGTGCCACACCAACAGGGCGATTGATCTGAATCAGAGGAGCTTTGGTCCTAACTGATTCCTTCTTTGTACTAACTGAATCTTCAGGTGGAATGATTTTCAAAGGAACTGCTTCTATTGGTTGCTGAGCTTCTGTAGACATTAACTGATCAGTAGGAATGGTTACCTCAGTAGTTGACTTAACCCTTTGGGTTCTTGGTCTCTTGGCAATTGGAGGTGATGGAATTTTCTCTGAATCAGTTGTACTCAGAATTAATTTCCTCTTGGCTACTTCCGTTGAGCCAGAGTTTTGGCCTTCTTCACTGATTTTGTGGCCGTTTGATCAGTTCCAATCTCCTGTTTAATCTTGATAGATTTAGCAGGAGAGATGTCCAGTTTGGTTTTTTGTGGTATCGTGTTTTTTGCATTGAACACCTTAAATTTCGATGACCTTTCAGAATCATCAGCCACTAATCCTTTCACTTTCAACAGATAGCTGATTTGTACAGCAAAACCCTTGGATTGTTTTGAAGACAGAAACATATTCTTCAGAGTGTTAAAGATAAGGTGCTTCCAGTTGAGTTTGCGATCAGCCATAATAGCAGAAATGGCTTGAAACTTCTCCAAGGTGAGGGCAGCAAATGATCCAGCTTTTGCCAAAAGCCCTTAAGCAACTACATCAGCAAGCAACTGAACTTCATGCTTCAGTTCCTTCTTAGGATCGGAAAACATAATCTTCCGTCCATCAGCAGAGAGAAGGGTTTGCATCTCTTCAATATCAGATGTTTTAACATCCGAAAGTTGTGCCAAACCAACAGAGGGTAAAGAAAATAATTTCCCAAGAGAGTCTTCAGAGATGGTCAGCAACTGACCATTGACAGTAGAATTAATGTTACCCTCAGAATCAACCATGCTGGTGGAGTAGAAATCCTGAAGTTCTTTGGGATAGATCTCCTGTGAAGATTGTCCCAAAAATGTTCTTAGTCCAGCAGTTTCAAGTTTCTGAAATACCTTCTTGACTTCAGCATCGCCGAAGGATAAGATGGATCCAAAGTTGATAGCCAAAGCATTAAGCATGTAAGCGGGAATTTGAGTTGCCATTTCGTACTGGGTGATTTCCTGAAGGAGAAATTAGAGTATGAAATTTGCTCTTGCTTTCAGAAGATTGTGGATAATCATAAAGTAAAACTGAAATGAAGCGGGTAACGGTACACATGTGCGTGACTATTCAAATTCTGGACACGTGTCAGTCCATAGAAATTTTGAAAAAAAAGCAAAGTTGTGTTCGTGTGCTATAAGCGTGTGTACAATTTTGAGCGGTTAAAAATGTGTCCACGTTATAAACTGAAATTCATCATGAGTTAGCAGACAGTCACGTCATTTGATTTGGAATATAATAGGTTTAATTAGTTAACTTATATGAGAAGATTAGTGGAATATTCAACTGAACGATCAGTTAGTAAAGCTGAGTCTTTTCAGTTGAGAATTCAATAACAACTGTCTTCTCAGTTAACCTCTTAAACCACCATTCCCCCTAAATAGATGCATTAAAGAAAATGACAATAAAATAAGCCAGATTAATTAAGAAAATCCTGAGGCTTGGTAGAGTATTCGTCACTTAAGGAAGTCTCCTTTCATTTTCCTCGACTTGGCCTATAAATAAGAGTTGAGGAGTTAGTCACAAGTATCAGCAGACAATATTCAAAAAAAAATGGAAGGAGCAAGTAGTTCAAACGTCTCTCCACTTTCGCTTGAAGCCCAAAAAGCTGCTATAGAGGACAAGGTCTTCTATGCCAGTCTTCCCTACTAGGAAGAGTTATAGGGGCTGGAGCTCCTGTACAACTCTGGGAGGGTTACCACCTTCAGGCGGATGGCCCAGCTGAGAGAAGTGCGAAAGCACTTAAACATTTCTGCAGAGGTGGATGCCTTCAAGGAGGGCCATCTCTATGAGCTGATGCTTCGCAAGGAGCTGGAGACTCTTAATAGCATCGCTTCTTCGCACAGCTTCTACAAGACTTCTTCCTCAGCTCTAGCTGTTTGGATGAGGATGTGGATAGCTAGTGTAGAAGAAACTTATGAAAATGTAGTTCTCTCCAACATTTATGGATAAATAAAATGTTTATTTTGATTATGCGTCGTTTTTCTTTGTTTCTGCACACAATGATCTGTATGAGATTCAAACACGTGAACTAATGAAACGCTAACAGACATCAGTTGTAATAAGTAAACAAATGAACTGATGAGAAACTAATTTTCATAAGTTGATCATGAATTGGAACTTATTTAGACAACTATTAATATAATTCAAACTGGTGTCAGTTGACAATGCTCAACTGATAACTTAAAGTCCTTGGTAAGTGTGAAAGACGCATTGAATGACTTGAGACTCTTTAGCTTCTCCAACGTCATTTTCCTATAAATAGTGATAACAATGTGATATGATATCAGTTCAAAAATATTTCAACATGTCTGATTCCGATGCATGCAGCAGCACTCATGTTCATGTTACTGAGCAGTCAACCCCTCGTTTAAAAGAAATCAAGAGAAGGATGGAGAAATATTTTTTTCGGAAGGTGATTTCAACATGGGAAAAGATTCATGAGTTGAAGAGGGTGAGTGACAGTGGTGCTATTCCTACTCGTGCTCAGGAGGCAAGAGCACTGAAATACCTTGAACATTTTGAGGTTAGGCATGTTAGGATTTGGTTGAAGATAAATGTCTTTTAGAGGCGATGCTATGGAAGGAGTGGCATGTTGTTGATAAGATTTCGAAATCTAGGGCATTTGCTAGAGTTCGAATTTATGAGTTAAATGATTGGGTTAGGGCGTGGCTAGATTCAGTTGGTTCCATGATATCTTCTGTAAACTGGGAACGTTGGTATTCTTAATGAAGTGTTATTTTCAATTTTTTGTGTTTTTATTTTCTGCAAATAATGAGTTGACTACTAACTGATCAGATAAACTGATATTAACTGACTTCTGACTGCAATCAAATAATACTTAATAAAAGATACACTAATATCAGTTGAAAGTAGAAATATAATAATTATTAAACTAGTATCAACTGATAATAAATAACTGGTGAAGAAAAAGCCTGGGTAATTACGTTTCGGTTGGCTTTAGTCTTTTCATCTTCATCACCATATAATGTCACCTGTCTATTTAGTAAGACGATTTCAAACTGACATATGGTACTTATCATCAGTTGACAAAAGTAGTCAGTTGTGAGAGATGATTTTGTAAGCAAGACAGTATTAGTAATAGATTTATGATAGATCAATTAACCCAAGAATATTTCGAAAGTAAGAAAACTTAGCCTCGGGTAATGGTTTTGTGAAGATGTCAGCTGCTTGCTGTTCAGTTGAAATATATTCTAGTCGAATATCCTTCTTTAACGCATGATCCCTTATGAAGTGATGTGATAGGATCGGTTATTGACTAAGGAGTGTTTAGAAGGGGGGGTTGAATAAACACTTCTATGAATATAAAAGTTCTTTTAAAAAGATAGTTCAGTTTTATTACAAACTGAACAAAATATCCCGTCGGTCAATAACAATCAGTTAAACTGAATAAGCAGTTGCGGAAAATAAACTGATTGAAAGATAGAATATCTAACTGAAAATGAAAGGCTGCAGTAAAGACAACACAATATGTTTCTGGATGTTCGGAGATTTGAATAACTCCTACGTCACCCCTTCTATCTCAAGGATAGGATATTCACTAAAAGACTTTGATCGAGTACAACACTTGTACAGACTCACTTCAGTTAGGACTTATCTATTACCTAAACTGAAACTCTTAGTATAATACAATGATCTCTGTAAGTAACTGAACTTTAGCACTTGTTGAATTATCAATATTACAGAGTGCTAGTTTGCTCAACTTGTAGCCTTGATTGCTACGAATAAGTCTAATAAGAGTGAGCTGAGATTTTGACAGAGTAATAGCAAGTTTGAAATTGATAGATCGTTCTTATTCTTCAACTGCTCTTTTGTCATATTTAAAGACTTGTCTTTCAACGGTAACTTTGAATTTATGTATCCGTTGATTGCTTCTTCAATATTCCTTTGGGCAATGTTCTCTTCATTGATTGTGATACGGCGTCTTAAACGCAATAGCCGAAACACATTGTTCTATGTTGTAGTGATCGAGGTGCGACTTTCCATTTTCAGTTGCTGATATGATCTTTCCCGAGGTATCTTCAGTTGAGAGATTTTAATATTTTCGGCTGACTTTTTAACTGATCAGTTCTCAACTGATCAGTTTGTGTTAACTGATTTCAGTTGATAAGTCCAGCTGTCGAATCAGCTGCCGAATTTGCTTTCGCGTATTAGAAGATTTAATCAATTGATTTATGTTTTTGTCAAACTCCAGAATTTAGTTTCCAACAATTTCCCCCTTTATGGTGTTTGACAAAACCAAGTGATTTAACTCAGCTCTTTGTTGATAATAGATTACGCAACTGAATCATAGAATAGCTGGGTTCCTTGTAGATAATATAAAGTCTTAGAAAATGATATCAGTTGATAATAATAATCTGATTAATTCTTCAGCACAACTGAAACATAAAATAACTGGACAAATGATATCAGTTGCTTCAGCTGCTTTCCCCCTTTTTGTCAAATACCTTCATTCTGTCTGAGAGCTTTCTAACATCGATGGATAGAAGTTTTACATCTGAGGAGATACTTGTGGCCACAGTGGTGAAAGAAGTCTGCAGTAATTCTATCTTCTTTGAAACAGAGGTTTCCAGTCGCCCAATTCTTTGACTGTTTACATCCTGATTTGTAGAGAAAGAGTTGATGAGTCCCTTCTTCATATCTATTACAGTTTGGATAAGAGAGTCCATATTGGCTTGAAGTTTATTCATTTTCTCTAAGTTGGATGTATGTGAATGGTCCAGCTTTAGAGTGTGAGATAGTTGTGTGTTCTGAATTTTGGAGATGGTAGAGATCATTTGCTCCATATTATTCTGTAGGTGCTGAACTTCTTCCAAGATAAGTGCAATATCCGAAGAAGATGAAGGAGGAGACTGATAAGATGTTCCTGGTTCTTTAGAGATGTGCTCAAAAATGACCAAAGTTTGATCATTTGAGACTGATTCAATAACATTTTGAACTGAAATATCAGTTTCAGTTATTTCTCCTTGAACTGGAATATCATCAGCAGTGATTTTATCTAAATCCAGAGGTGATGAAGAAGGGTTCTGTTCAGCAGATGATAAAAGCACTGAAGTTGGTGCCTCTTCAGGATGATTGATTAAAGTGTCTGGCTCATTAGTGGGGTGAACCGGATCAGTAGATAGATCAGGTTGTACAGATTCAATAGTGACCTCCGGATTGATTTGATCAGCAGAGTGATCAACTGTGGAAAATTCCTGAACAACTTACTGAATAACTTCATCAATGTTTCCCAATTTCAGCTCAGCCTCAGAATACATCTTAGGAATATTAGTTGTAGGTGCTGTGTTGGATGAAGATGGAGCAATTGATGAAATACCTTTTGGTTGAGATGAAGAATCAGCAAGATCCGTGATTGGGTTTCCAACTGAATGATCAGTTGGAGCTTCTTCAGCAAATTTTTGAGATATCTCTGGGATGATCAGCTCTTGACCCATTTCCCAGTCTTTAATTTCTGCTTGTAGTGTTATCAGATCTGTTTCCAATTGAGCATAGACTGCTTTGTCGTTGAATGCAGTTGGACTAAGGGGATTAAAGTTTTGCCTGAGTTCAGCAACTATTTGCTGCAACTTTTGTTCCCGATGTAAGTTAAAGAAATATTTCTTCCTTTGCAAAGCTTGCTGGATAGAGGAGGCCTTAACTGTTTGAGCACTAATCGTTCTAGATCAATAAATCTTTTCAACTTTGATTTATTGCGCAGTTCCTTAGCAAAAACATTAACTATGAAATTGACCCATTCTTCAAAAACTTGGTGCTTCTCTTCTGCAAATGTATTGACTTCTTGCCAGATAAGGTCAATATGAGTCTGAATTGCATTTGAGGGCCTGGGTTCTTCTTGAAGTTTACTCTTGCCCTTAGAGTCACTTAAAATGTGTGGAATAGTTAATCCTGATGTAGTTGCGTCAATATTTTCTCTGAGTATTATTCCGGTGGGTCTGGCAAATGGTAAAGAAGAGTAAGGTGAGATACTAATCAGTGGTGCTTTGACCCCTGGAAGTTTTGATAATTTGCTGGATGCAGTGATGTTTGGCAGTAATGAGGATAACGGTAACTGATCCTCAGTTAAGGATGCAACTGAAACTTCCTTTGAGAAAACATCCTGGATTGGCTGTTGAGTTCATGTATCCATTACCTGATCAGTGGATGTGGGTTTAACATGACCAATTGATTTGGTCTTCAGTGTCCTTGGTTTCTTGACAATTTGAAGAGGTAGAGTCTTCTGACTATCAGAATCACTGAGAGTCAGTTTGCGTTTTGACTCCTTCTTCTTTGTCAAGTTCTTGGCAACTTTGACTGATTTGGGAGCAGCCTGCTCCATCCCAATTTCCTTTTTGATCTTGATGAATTTCTCAGGGGAGAGATCTAATTTGGTTTTGGATGGTAAAATGTTTTTAGCATTGAATACCTTGAATCTTGTTAATCTGTCAGAATCATCAGCAATTAACCCTTGGTTTTATAGCAGATAACTGATCTGGACAGCAAAAACTTTGGATTGTTTAGCAGAAGAGAACATGTTCTTCAAAGTAGTGAATAGAATATGCTTCCAGTTGATTCGTCGTCCAGTCATGATTACGGTGATGAGTTGAAACTTTTCCAGAGTCAGAGCAGCAAACGATCCAGCCTTCGCCAAAAGCCCTTTGGCTACAATGTCTGCCAGCAGTTGCACTTCGTGCTTTAACTCCTTCTTTGGATCGGAAACTTTGATTTTCTTTCCATCTGCAGAGAGTAAAGTTTGCATCTCTTCGATTTCCGATGCCTGGATCTCAGAAATTTGTGCGAGCCCATCAGAAGGCAGTGAAAACAAATTTCCAAAATAATCTTCAGAGATGATCATTAGTTTGTTATTGATAGTAGCAGCAATATTGTCATCAGAATTGATGAATCCTGTTGAATAGAAGTCGTGAAGCTCTTTGGGATAAATTTCCTGAGCGTAGAGACCCAGAAAGGGTTTTAAGCCTGCTGATTCCAGTTGCTGAAATACTTTCTTTACATCAGCGTCTGTAATGGTCATAATTGAGTTGAAGTTGATAGCCATGGCGTTCAAAAGATGTGCTGGAATCTGGTTTGCCATTTGAAAGTGATAGAAATTCTGATATTTCTCAAGATAAAAATTAGGAGAAGTGAGAGTTCTTTAGAAAGATAAAATTCTCGTAATAGAAAAACTGAGATGAAGCGGGAAATAGTACTAATGTTTATGACTGTTTGAATTTTCGGACACGTGTTAGTCCAGTAAAATGTTGAGTAAAAATATGTGTACGTGTACTGTAATTTTGTGTGTAAAATAATGAGCGGTTAAAAATGTGTACACGTTATAAATTGAAATTCATCATGAATTAGCAGACAGTCATGTCATTTGATGTGGAATATAATAGGTTTAATTTTTTTTTAACTTTGATGAGAAGATTAGTTGAATAATCAACTGAACGACCAGTTAGGGAAAACTGATTCCTTTCAGTTGAGAATTCAACTAACAACTGTCTTCTCAGTTAACTTCTTAAACCTTCATCCCCCCTAAATAGATGCATTAAATAAAATAATCTTGATTAAGGAAATCCCAAGGCTTTTAATCGTCTTTTAAAGGAGTGTCCTTTCATCTTCTTTGACCTGGCCTATAAATAAGAGTAGAGAAGTTAGTCACAAGCATCAGCAGAAAATACTTAAAGATGGCAGGAGCAAGTAGTTCAAGCGTTGATCCTTTTTCGCTGGAAGCACAGAAAGCTGCTATGGAAGACAAAGTCTTCTATGCTAATCTTCCCTACTGGGAAGAATTACTGGAGCTCGAGCTCCTGTATAACTCAGGAAGGGTTACTTCGTTCAGGCGGATGGCCCAACTGAGAGAAGTGCAAGAGCACTTAAAGATTTCTGCAGAGGTGGATGCCTTCAAGGAAGGCCATCTCTATGAGCTGATGCTGCGCAAGGAGTTGGAGACTCTTAACAGCATTGCTTCTTCACATAGTTTCTGCAAAACTTCGTCCTCAGCACTAGCTGTTTGGATGAATATGTGGATAGCTAATGTGAAGGAAACTTATGATAATGTAATCCTTTCAAATATTTATGGATGAATAAAATATTTATTGCATCGTTTTGTTTTATTTCTTCACACAATTATTTGTTATATGATCTAATGAAATGCTAACAGTCATCAGTTTTGATAAGTAAACAAATGAACTGAAAAAAAAAACTTATTTTCATAAGTTGATAATGAAACAACTAATAAAATAATCAATATTACAGAGTGCTAGTTTACTCAACTTGTAGCCTTGATTGCTACGAATAAGTCTAATAAGAGTGAGCTGAGATTTTGACAGAGTAATAGCAATTTTGAAATTGATAGATCGTTCTTATTCTTCAACTGCTCTTTTGTCATATTTATAGACTTGTCTTTCAACGGTAACTTTGAATTTATGTATCCGTTGATTGCTTCTTCAATATTCCTTTGGGCAATGTTCTCTTCATTGATTGTGATACGGCGTCTTAAACGCAATAGCCGAAACACATTGTTCTATGTTGTAGTGATCGAGGTGCGACTTTCCATTTTCAGTTGCTGATATGATCTTTCCCGAGGTATCTTCAGTTGAGAGATTTTAATATTTTCGGCTGACTTTTTAACTGATCAGTTCTCAACTGATCAGTTTGTGTTAACTGATTTCAGTTGATAAGTCCAGCTGCCGAATCAGCTGCCGAATTTGCTTTCGCGTATTAGACGATTTAATCAATTGATTTATGTTTTTGTCAAACTCCAGAATTTAGTTTCCAACATGATGTCTGAATCTATATGCTTGGTCCTTGAGTGAAGAACTGGATTATAAGTGATGGCAATTGTGCTGGTATTATCACAAAATATGGGCGATTCAGTTGATGTTACTCCATAATCCTTCAGTTGTTGCTGAATCCAGATCAGTTGTGCACAACAGCTACCAGCAGCAAGATATTCTGCTTCTGTTGTTGTTGTAGCTATGGATGTCTACTTCTTGCTGAACCAAGAGATCAGTTTGTCTCCTAAGAACTGACAAGATCCACTTGTGCTTTTGCGATCAAGCTTACATCCTGCATAATCTGCATCTGAATATCCAACTAAATTGAAGGTGGAGTCCTTGGAATACCATAGCCCAACATTTTGAGTGTCCTTAAGATATCTCAGAATTCTTTTAGCAGCTGAGAAATGTGACTGTTTAGGATTTGCTTGAAATCTGGCACACATACAGACACCAAAAACAATATCAGGTCGACTGGCTGTTAGGTACAACAATGATCCTATTAATCCTCTATATAATGTCGCCTCTATTGATATTCCCCCTTCGTCAGTGTATAGTTTAACTGATGAGCTCATGGGAGTAGTTGCGGCTGAGCATGATTCCATACCAAATTTCTTTAGCAACTCCTTTGTATATTTTGTTTGACTAATGAATATACCAGTTTCCAGTTGCTTCACTTGCAGACCAAGAAAGAATGTCAGTTCACCCATCATGCTCATTTCAAACTTATCCTGCATTAACTTAGCAAACTTTTCGCACAATTTGGGGTTAGATGACCCAAAAATTATATCATCAACATAAATTTGAACTAATAGAATATGATTATTTTTAGTGAATTTGAACAAGGTCTTATCAACTGATCCGACTGAAAAGTCATGATCAGTTAAGAATTTTGAAAGAGTTTCGTACCAAGCCCTGGGAGCTTGTTTAAGACCATATAATGCTTTGTTCAAATAGTATACATGATCAGGAAGTTTATGATTTACAAAACCTGGAGGTTGTTCAACATATACTTCTTCTTGTAACTGACCGTTTAGGAATGCACTCTTCACATCCATCTGGTAAACTTTGAAGTTTTTGTGAGATGCTTAAGCAAGAAATATTCTGATTGCTTTCCAATCTTGCAACTGGAGCATACATCTCATCGTAGTCAATTCCTTCTTCTTGCCTATATCCATGTGCTACTAGTCTTTCTTTGTTGCATATAATTGAACCATCCTCGTTCAGTTTATTCCTATACACTCATTTTGTACCTATAATGGTTTTTGAGGTTGGTCTTGGAACTAAGTTCCAGACGTTATTGTGAGTGAACTGATTCAGCTCTTCTTGCATAGCATTTACCCAGTTGGGATCAACAAGAGCTTCATCAGTTTTCTTTGGTTCCAGTTCTGAGACAAAGGCTGAATGAATAAATAAATTTAGCATTTGATTGCGAGTTCTTACCGGATCAGATGGATTTCCTATTACCAATTGTGGTGGATGTAATTTCTTCCATCTGTACTCTGCATTTGTTGCATCTACTACTTCTTCAGTTGGTGACTGAATGCAGTTTTCAGCTTCAGTTGATGCCTCGTCAGCTGGTTTTTGAATGTTATCAGTTTGCCTTAATAACTGATTGTCAGCATTGACTTCCTGCTCATTTAGTTGATCTAATATCTCTGGTTCTGGTGTTTGAAGGATATCTTGATTTTTATGACTTTCATCTTTGTCATCATCCTCCAAACTGATATCTGTAAATCGATCAGCTAGCTCAACTTGATCAGTTGGCTCGTCAGTTAGTGCAGTTTCATCAAAATCAACATGCGCAGATTCTTCAACATTTAAGGTTTTCTTATTAAAGACTCTATAAGCTATGCTAACTAATGAATATCCAAGGAATATTCCTTCTGCTGATTTGGCATCGAATGCTTTAAGTAATTTTTACCATTATCATGAATAAAACATCTACAGCCGAATATTTTGAAGTAAGTGATTATACTTTTTCTTCCGTGTCAGATCTCATATGGTGTTTTCATATGATTCTTATTAATCATTTATCTGTTCTGAGTATAACATGCAGTGTTTACTGCCTCTGCCCAAAATCTTTGAGAAATGCCAGAATCAGCAAGCATTGTTCTAGCAGCTTCTTTAAGGGTTCGATTTCTTCTCTCAGCTACACCATTTTGCTAAGGAGTTCTTGCTGCTGAGAGCTCATGCTTGATTCCAGCATTTTCTAGAAAGCTTGAAAGTGTTTGATTGATGAATTCAGTTCCTCGATCAGATCTGATTCGATCAATCCCAACTGATTTTTCATTTAAAAGTCTTTTGAAGAGTTTAATCAGTTGTGCAGCCGTATGGTCTTTGGATTTGAGAAATATAACCCAAGTAAATCTTGAAAAATCGTCTACGACCACCAAGGTGTATTTCATTCCCCCTAAGCTCATGACTGGTATTGGACCGAAAAGATCCATGTGCAATAGTTCCAGGCATCGGGATGATGATTTACAGCCCTTGTTTTTTAAAGAAGATCGTACTTGTTTTCCATACTGACATGCTGAGCAAAGTTTTTCTTTTGAAAAGTTTATTTTGGGCAAACCAGTTACAAGTTCATGTTTACTCAGATAAGCAAGGTATTTAAAGTTTAGATGATTTAACCTTTTATGCCACAACCAGTTTTGAGATGATTTTGAAGCGATAAAGCAGACTGGTGCATGAGGCTGTTCATTCCAACTGACTTTATATGTGTTTCCACATCGTTTGCCAGTTAGTATGATTTCATCAGTTGATGTTTTAACTGAGCATGAGTTTTTATCAAATTGTACCGAGAATCCATTGTAGCATAACTGACTAATGCTAATCAAGTTATACTTCAGATTCTCTACTAATAAGACATCCTTAATAGTGAAGTTACCATGGATAAGCTTACCCTTACCCACAGTTTTACCTTTGGAATTATCTCCGAAACTGATGTTTGGACCACTATATTTGGTCAGTTGAGATAGCAAACTCGCAACTCCTGTCATATGTCATGAGCAACCGCTGTCCAAATACCATATTGAATTTTTATCGGTACCTGCTACCTGCAATCACACACATAATATGATTTGGTACCCATATCTATTTGGGTCCAAAATCGATTAGTCCCTTTGGAACCCACACTTGGATCAGTCTAACTGACTTTCCAGTAGCCATGTTCCAAATTGTTTTTCTCGACTTCTGTGTATTTGGTGAGTAGTGTACAGATGATAAAGTATGTGTTTTAGTCTTATTCAACTGATTGTTCAATCTGTATCTCTTTTGAACTGGCTTGCAGTTATAGTAATTGACATAGCCATTCGAATAGTTTTTGAAAAAAAAATTTGATGGCCCACTTTGTGAATCAGTTGAAGGCTTTTGGCTATAGCCAATCCCATATCTTCTAGCTTTGTTCAACTTCTCAGTAGGTTGTTCAATCAGTTTACTTGGCTCAATTTGTTCTTGTACCACTGCTGATTTGACAAAGTGAATGTACTTCCCTTTGTTCATTGTCAGCTTTGGTTGAGTATCATTTGAAAGCGTTTCTTCTTGATTACTGAACCCTAAACCAGTTTTATCAGAAACTGATTTTTGTGAATTTTTCATTTCATTCAATGCTGTAGACGACTTATTCCAAGATTGAATGAGTTCAGTCTGTTTTGAATTTTCAAGGATCGCTTTCTGGATCAGTGACTGATCTTTATTTCTCTCTGCTTTTAACTAAGCAATTTCACTTTTTAGACTCAACCCATTAACTGATTCATCAGTTTTGGTTTTATTGTCCATGAGATCATTTTGCTTTGACTTTATTTCTTCAAATAGTGATGCAAGTTTCTGATACTCATTTACCATTTCATGCCATGTTAAAATGAGTTCTTCTCTTGTAAAACCAGTTGAACTGAAATCAAATACCTGTTGGCTTGTAGATTCAGCTATTGTATCATTTGCCATTAGACATTTGACTTCCTCTTCATCGCTTGAGCTATATGAGCTTTCTGGTTCTGATTCGTCACTATCAGTTTCTGCCCATTTGGATTTGTTCTTTTCAGCTAATAAAACCTCATGTTTCTTTCTGTAGGTTTTCTTATCATCTCTGGGTCTTCTCTTATGCTCATGTGATTTCTTTCTTCTGTCAGTTGATCCTTGACTGTCCTTTTTAGGTTTAGGACATTCAGCAAAGTAATGACCTGTTTTGCCACAATTGTAGCAAGCATTTGTTTCTTCTTTGGAATTATTTCTCTGGTATTGCTTCTGAAAGTTTCCTTGGTTCTTTCTCATAAATCTCCCAAACTTTTTGATGAATAACGACATGGCATCATTGCTTAGCTGATCAATAGATTTCTCGGCTGAACTAGTTGGCTCAGTTCTGACAGCTGCTAAAGCAGTTGTAGTTGTAGGAGTAGATGGTTCCCCTTCTCTGTTCTGCAATTCAAATTCATAAGCCTTTAAGTCAGCAAATAGTTCATGAAGTTCGATCTGGTTCAAGTCTTTAGATTCTCTCATAGCCATAGTTTTGACATCCCATTCCTTTGGAAGACCTCTCATCACTTTCAGAGCAACTTCTTTGTTAGTATGCACCTTTCCGAGTGCATTTAATTCATTTACAATACTGCTCACCCTTTCATCATACTCATTCATTGATTCTCCAACCTTCATTTTGATATTGTCAAATTTCTGTACAGCAACAGAGAGCTTATTTTCTTTTGTTTGGTCATTTCCTTCATATAACTGAATCAACTTTTCCCAAATTTCTTTTGTTGTTTTGCACATCTTTATTTTGTTGAATGTTGCTTTGTCCAGTGGTTTGTATAGAGTATCTTTGGCCACGTTGTCAAGATTGGCTTTTCTTTTGTCCACTCTTCTCTAGGCTTTTGAATTCTCTGTGGTGCCCCTTCAGTTATGGCAATTGCTGTGTTTGCTTTTAGAATCTTCATGGGTCCGTCTGTTATGACGTACCACATGTCATCATCCTGTACAGCTAAGTGAGCCTGCATTCTGATTTTCCAGTCATCGAAATCTTCTCTTGAGACATAGGAATTTTATTGAATGAAGTCATGCTAGCAGATTTATAGATCAGAAGTATTCAAGAACAAGATTCAACTGCTCTGATACCACTTGATAGGATCGGTTGTCGTAACAAGAGTGTTTAGAAGGGGGGTTGAATAAACACTCACAATTAAAATTGTTCTTTTCGAATATTTGAGTTCAGTTTGGTGACAAACTGAATCTCGGAATCTTGTTGGTCAATAACAATCAGTTAAACTAGAGTAGTTGCGGAAATTAACTGACTGAAAGATAGAATACGAAACTGAAATAAATATGCAAGAGTTGTTTCTGGATGTTCGAAGAATTCAATTACTCCTACGTCACCCCTTCTATCCCAAGGATAGGATATTCACTAAAAGACTTTGATCCAATACAAAACTTGTACAGACCCACTTCAGTTAGGACTTACCCACTGCCTAAACTGAAACTCTTAGTATTACAAAATGATCTCTATGCGTAACTGATCTTAGCACTATTGAATTAACAAATATTGCAGAGTGCTAGTGTGCTCAATTTGTAGCCTTGATTGCTACGAATAAATCAAGTGAGAGTGAGCTGAGATTTTGACAGAGTAATAGCAAGTTTTGAATCGTGTCACCCCTTTCTTCTTTTTCTTCTGCCATATTTATACTCTTCTTTTCCAACGGTAATCTTGAGATAAATTTGAATCTTTGTATCCGTTGGTTTCCACTTGATTATTCCTTCGATATTGTCTGCTTCATTTATTGTAATACGGCGTCTTCATTGCAGTAGCCGAAATACGTTGTTTTATGCTGTAATGATTGAGGTGCGAATTTCCATATTCGGTTGCTGTCTGATGTCTTTTTGTCGGTTGTTGTTTCCCGAGAAGTATTCAGTTGAGAGTCTTTAAAACATTCGGCTGAATGTTTTAACTTATCAGTTTACTTTGTATCATTGTATCAGTTGATTTCAGTCGATGAGTTCAGTTGCCGAATTTGCTTACGCATATCAGTTGATTGATTCAAGTTTTGTCAAACTCCAGTTTGCGCATATCAGTTGATTGATTCATGTTTTGTCAAACTCCAGAATCTAGTTTCCAACACGACTCGACGTGTAAAAACACTTCTAAGAGCACCATTTTCGAAAATTTCATATTAAATATACCATATATTAAATAATTAAAATAATCATTGAATAAAAATATTTTCCCTTTACGGTCCCCCGTCTCCATTTCTCAATCGCGTCTCGAATATCTCTTAAAAACAATTTTATGCATTCTATTAGAAAACCACATTTTAAAATTTTAAACATACCTACCATATTTAATTCATACAATTAAAATAATCTAATTATGTATTTTTCATTTTCCCTAGATTTGCATGCAGTTGGATTACGTTATTGTACTTTGGACCTTACATCCAGAGGTTATCCTAAGGGTCTAGACAGTAGGTTAGAATTTTGGTTGAGGTGATTCGTGTCCTGATCATTTGATAAGTCGTAATCGGGAGTCGTACGGGTAAGATACGAGTTTATGGGCTGTTTTGAGTTGTAAGTGTTAAGTTGGGGCTCATATCTGGGTGGTTGATCCAGCAAGGTCCACGATGTTAGTAAATAAATATAACATGAAAAAAAAATTATTTTTGAGGTATGTAAGTTTTCTTGTGGCCAAATTATGTATGTACATGTCTGGAAGCTGAAGAATGTGTCTGGGGACCTTTTCAACTTATCCTATGATTATTTTATGATTGGTACTGGATATCCAGTCCAAGGGCTGTGGTGATCTTTGCCGGCCAAATGCAATGGTGTTAGTTTGATCAAACGAATTATGTTGTGGTGAATCATTTCAATGAGCAAAATTCTACACAAAATGTTTAAGTTTATGTTATGTCAAGTGAAGCATGATTTTGAAAATGTTTACGCAAGAAAGTCGTGTCATATTTATTTAAGCCTATATAATTTACGTATCAAGTATGTTTAAATTGTATGAACTTTTATTATGTAGTATTCGTTATTCACGTTTTATGCATGCTGAGTCTTTAGACTCGCTAGACGTGATTGATGCATAGGTAATTGTTGATGAGGCTGGAGATGATGACCAGTGAGCAAGCTCGGACAGTAGGCACTGCACGTCCGAAGGCCTTGCATTTTACGTTTGAAATATTTAAATCGATGCGTGGAAGAAAATTTAATTAGCATGCTTCACTTTTGAAATATTTTAGGGATATTGACATGAATAATTTTTACGAATTAAAATAGTATGTATTTGAATTCTTTTAATGGTTTGTATTTTGAAATTTTGGGAATTTAATTCTTGGAGGATTTGAATTTTTTCTTAATTTATTTAATGAATTTTCAAAAATGATAATAGGTATTTATTTATTTTAAAAGTTAAAAACTTTGAATTTAAATGAAAATAAAAAATTATTTTCCACATATTTTAAGTAGTATAGTAAATGAGGGTCGTTACAAGTTTATTTGAGCTTCATCTTGGCATTATCGAACTTTTGGATTGCAATGGCCATCTTGTTCTCCTTGTTTGAACAATGCTCTCACAAAGTTGAGTCAACTTCTCCCAGATCTCTTTGTTTGTTATACTAGTCTTGATCTTGCTAAACATATTCTTTTCCAGGGTTTTGTATAAGATGTCCTTTGCCACATTGTCAAGTATAGTTTTCTTTCGTTAAACGATGTCATTTAAAAATATAGTTATCAGAGTTTAAGAAAAACCCTATATGATACTACTTATTGGGATCGAGTTAGAGTTTAAAGGATGATGAATAAACTCTTTTAAAAATTTCTTTGATTTTAAGTGTTCTTAACAATTTCAGGGTGTTAAAAATTATTCTTGAATGACTATACTTGTTGGACCACTGAAATGTGTAAATATAAAAATGTCTAGCTAGACTAGTGATATACTATATTTATGTGACGTACCGTATTCTGAACTATTTAAAATTTGCGGAAAAATAAAAAATTTCTTAAATAAATAATAATCTTTCAAAATAAACATTTTAACATTCATTACAGCATTTAGAGCACTACCAGGATGTCTAACATTTTTAAGGTATAAAATGAATGTTTTCCCCTGAAACCCTAACTTTTCCAATTTACCCTTGGACATTAAAACAACGACCTACATTCATCCAAACTTACCGTAACACCTTAAAATACATCCATAAACATTTCTTTCGTAAACTTAAGCTCTTCGACTAAATTCGTAATTCATATTAAAAATTAAACTGAAGTCTTAGTTTTAACTCGAATCGACTCGAAACCTAACCAAACTTTAACCATAGTTTACTATCACCTAATCAACCTTATTTTCATACCAAATCAAGCCAATTATAATCCATTGAATAGCCTAGGAACCCACTGAAATTTTATGTACCTTTAATTCAAACCCTTGCCCTAAGCCAAATTCAAATTCTTCGAACCTAGACCCTAACCTAGTAAAAAAAAACCCTGAAAAACCCTCCTAGGACCTAGGCGGAACCCCTTAGGACTCACCTGGACCAGCCTCTATAGCCCATGCACAAGAACGTGCACCACCCGCTCATGCCCCTCACGCTCACGGCTTGATTGGGTCTTGGCCGTGCGCCTCCCCTTCCTGGACCATCCAATTGTCCTTGGACCACCATGACTTATGGCTAGAACCCTCACAAGCCCAGCCCCTTTCCTGGCCAGCCCTTTCACATCCTCTTTCCTATTTTCTTCCCAAAAGCGGAGCCCTAGCATTCATGCCCCCACTTTTTGTTCATCTTTTACCCTTCTTGTCCAGCCCTTAGCCATCCATGCCTCTATGGACCCTTAAACCTACTGAAAAACATCCCTTTTTAATGGCTCTACCATGGCAGTCCCTTTGTGCATCAATACCATAAAATTTAAAAGCAAGAAAATCAAATTTTGATAATGTGTTGCCATAAAAATGAAAATATAAGAAGAGTGTCATACTTTTCATGCAAGAACTCTTATTCACACATAATATTGTATGAACGATGAGCAAGGAAAGATTAGCACGTGTTTCAAGCACGAAAACAATTCTAGACGCAATGGACGTTGGCAGAGAGACGGGGGATCCTTTTTGTGTTTTACTCCTCCAAATCCACGTGGAAGTGCTTCCCAAAATGTGTGGTGTGAGTCCGTGTGTGGTGGAGAAAAACCTTAGGTCTCTACCGTATTAATGCGTAATCATCATCATTTTGTGTAGAGATATGATTCCAAGCAAGAGACATGTACATAAATGTGCCTGATCTGACTAAACCACAGTAATAGGTTGGCAGGGATGTCCACTACCACATAAATGAGTTCCCCGGTCATGCTTTACCAGGTGGATTGGTCCCTGGTCATGCTTTACCGCTTTCAAATCTTGATCTAAACCCGGTCATGCTTTACCGGGGTGGAGAGGTCCTTGTCCACGTTAATCGGCTTCCAAACCCTTTCATATTTGTTCACAAGACATTTAGCATATCACGAAAACATAAAATATTTTCTCTGCACGTCGAACATACTAATACATTATGCATGCATGCATGCCCAAGACAAAAAATTTAAAAAAAAAATAAAAAATGCTTGGCGCTCGGGAGGTAAAATCTTGCCGCTCGATCGCGTCCCGTCCAGAATGTCTAGCGCTCGAGTGGTAAGATCTCGTGCCCCAGCGCCGTCTTGCGCGAAAATTTATGAAAACCAACACAGTTGAGCAGTCACACGAGAATGATCATAACTCACTCATCTCTTGTCCAAAAATTACAAATTTACTGTCAAATCGAAGATATCAAAAAGTACTACGTTTATATGTTGAAAGTTTTCCAGAAAACTGAACGAAAATTCAGAGGATTCTAAATGATAGCAGATTTGATTTTTGAGATCTAAAAAAATCGTTTAAACATCACAGTTTGATCAGTCACACGAATATGATCATAACTCACTCATTCCTTGTCCAAAAATCATGCATTTACTGTCAAATCGAAGATATCAAAAATTAATACGTTTTATATGTTTAAAGTATTTCCAGAAATTCGACCGAAAATTCACAGAACTCGAAATGACAGTAGACTCTCCCAAAATCGTTTCAAAATATTTTTGCTCAAAATTTTGCACAACATACACGGATTTTTCATATAATATGCATCAAAATACTTATTATGACAAGATCGATGAAAAAATAAAAGAATATACAAGCTTTTGATCTTTAAAACTCACGATACAACTGAAGGCGAGACTCGATCCGATAGGACTTGCGACACGATTTTTGCTCGAAAAACCAAGGTAAATCTTCAGTAATTATGCAAGGGAGAGATGGCTGCTGAAATAACCTAAGAACCCTAGGTTTTCTCCTCCAAAAAGAGTGAATGCAAGGTGCGTGAATTGTGTGTGTGTTGATGGTGTGTGTAAAAAATGTGTGAGTGTGTGTAACGTGTGTGTGACTGATTAATTAGAGGAAATATTTTGCTTAATTAATTAACATGCTAACCCAATAATAACATTACTAAAATCCCCTAATTAAAAAAATAAATTATAGATGTGAAAAACTGTAAAAGCTTAAAATCTTAAAATCGCATAATAAATTAAATTAGGCTTCAAACAAATGCTTAAAATTTCATAATTCTTTTAAAATACCAAATTTCATGACTTGAAATAAAATACCACATTTCTCAAAATCGCCTAAATCGTCGTCGGTTTTTTTTCTCGGTCCCGTATCGAATATTCGCTTGAAACATAAAACTCAAGAAAATATTTAACGTACATCAAATAAACATATAATATTTTAAAATAATTTTAATCATAAATCATGTATAACTAAAATCATTTTAGAATTAAATAAATAATTTTAACCGTTAAATAAATGCATGGGTTTTACGTATGCTGATTTTGGGCTTTACAATTCCTCCCCCACTTAAATAAATTTCGTCTTCGAAATTAAATCTTACCAAACAATTCCAAGTAGCGATTCCTCATGTCTGCTTCGGTCTCCTAAGTGGCCTCCTCCACTGATTGATTCAGCCACTAGACTTTGACCAGCTTGGTCAGTTTGTTCCAAAGTCTCCGCTCCTGTGCTGTCTAGAACTCGGACAGGTCTTTCTTCATATGACAGATCTGGAACGAGTTGTAATGGCTCATAGCTCAAAATATGCGAAGGCTTTGCCATATACTTCATCAGCATTGAAACATGGAATACATTGTGTACTCCGGCCAGATTCAACAGTAGAGCTACACGATAAGCAAGTGTCCCAACTCTGTCAAGAATTTTGAACGGTCTAGTGAATCTCAGACTCAGCTTGCCTCTCTTCCCAAACCTCATAACACCCTTCATAGGTGCTATCTTCACAAAAACATGATCTCCGATGGCTAATTTGAGATCTCTTCTCCTCTTGTCCGCATAACTCTTTTGGAGACTCTGGGCGGTCTTCATACTATCTCGGATCTTAACCACCACATCTGCAATCTGCTGAACAATCTCAGGACCAAGTTCTGATCTCTCACCGACTTCATCCCAATGAATCGGCGATCTGTACTTCCTTCCATACAGTGCTTCGTAGGGAGCCATACCTATAGATGATTGAAAATTGTTGTTGTAGGTAAACTCCACTAGAGGTAGTTTTGATTCCCAATTCCCATGGAAATCGATAACACAAGCTCGCAGCAAATCTTCCAAAATCTGAATCACTCGCTCAGACTGGCCATCTGTCTGAAGGTAGAATGTGGTAGTGAATAGTAGCTTTGTCCCCGGCTACCTGTAAACTCTTCCAAAAGGACAATGTAAATCTCGGGACCCTATGGACACAATAGAAACTGGGATTCCATGCAATAGGACTATCTCTCTGATATAGAGCTCTGTATACTTAGTCATAGAGAAAGTCGTCTTCACTGGCAAGAAGTGTGCAAACTTAGTATGTTGGTCCACTATAACCCAAATGGCATTGGATCCTCTGACTGACCTCGGCAAACCAACAACAAAATCCATTGTGATATTCTCTCATTTCCACTCGGGGATAGGGAGTGGCTTAAGCTTTCCTGCTGGCTTCTGATGCTCTACTTTCACTTGCTGGCAAGTGAGACATTCATATACAAATCGGCGGATTTCCCGCTTCATACCTTGTCACCAATACAGCATGAAGGATCGAGTGTGCTAGTGCCTCGAAGGCATTTCATACACTATATTCGCCAATGAGCTGCAACTGCTCGTGTTCTAAGAATATTAAAACCGATGAATTAAATCGAGTTTGGTTAAAACCAAGCGGGAGAAACTCGAAGTAATCCTTCGTGAAAAAAACTGTTATATTAGAAAATATTTTAACTTATGTAAACTGAATAACCGAGAAAGAGTAGATTGGTTTTGCATTCATAAATTCAGTTATGGTGACAAATGAACTAACGAACACTTCAACTAATCCAAAAAATTTGAAAACAGCATTTAATCAATTAAGTACTCAAGATATGTTTATGGATGTTCGGAGACTTCAACTGCTCCTACGCCACCCCTTCTACCGCCTCGGGTAGGTTCCACTGGAAGAATTTGATTTATGCAACTATTTGTCCAAACCAACTCATCTAGGATTTACACTACTGCCTAAACTGAACTCCTAGCTACGACTAAAGCCAGCCCCTTCCAGCCAACACTTCTTTAATGTCTATGTGTCAAAGACTACATACACAAGTTTAACGTCTTTGTGCAAGATTGTATTTGAGTGGTTGAGAGAGTTTGTGTGTGAGAACTGAACAAGGATGTTCTCACACACTGAGGGAGAATAGCTTCTAAACTAAGCAGATAACACGTTAAAGTGTCCTTTTGGGCTAAATGCTTCTGAAAGCGGATGTGCAAGGTGTGTCCCCTTTCTTTTCTCTCGTATTTTCGATGAAGCTTTTCTTCTTCTTGTTTTGAGTCTTTACCGATCTCTTCTTTACATAGGTGGGAAAACTGAATGTACAGTGAGAATCATTTATTATATCCGATGCATCTTGAACTCACTTCTTTGACTTTTTGTCTCGACTTTTCGATTGTCCTTCTGAAAAGTTTTGTCTTTAATGCTCTGATGCAACATCCATTATTGTCTTTTGACTGGACAATGGCTTTGTACCTTCACGCACAGTTGGAATCCACTGAAAGAGTTTGTCTTCATCTGCAACTGAAATATTTTGACTGATACTTAGAACTGGTCAGCTAAACTGATTTAAAGTTAGGCTGGTGAAATCGGTTGACTCGTCACTCTCGTTCTGTTGAACTGATCAGCTGGGTTTCTTTATCAGTTAAACACTCCTTTGTCTGGCCATGCTTATGAGGTTCTCCTGCTGAACCACCTATCAACTGGACAATCAGCTGGACTGCTCAATTGACGTAGTCAGTTAGACTGATTCAGTTTGAGCGATCAGTTAGGTCTTCAGCTTGCGACGTAAACAGCTCTTGAATAATCCAAGCTTCTGCACACTAAGGTAGATTATTAGTAACACAAATTAACAAGTTTTTTTATCACCAAAATCAAGATTGCGAACTTGAAAAATTCCAACAATCTCTCCCTTTTTTATAATTACAAAAACTTGAGCAATTAAGCGCAATATATTCAGTTCAAGGGTTAGTACATTCAAACATCGTTAAAAGTTCCTCCTTTATAATTGAATTTAAAGAAGTTTTGAAAGCAAAGAAAACTCCCCCTCCAAAACTGAATTGAAAAACTTTTAAGAGGGATAACCAGAATTAAGAAAACTTCTTTTCAGTTGATAAAAAAGGAAAGAGTTTTCCTCAAAAACTAAATTTTAAAAACTGATTGACAATAATTTCAGTTAGAGAGAAAAAAGAAAAACTCCCCCTCAGAAACTGAATTTAAAGACTCGTATTTGAAAGATATTTATATAATCATTCATTCAGAGGTTATAATCATTCAAGCAATGTAAACAAAAAGTCTGGAAGTATGCATTCAGTCACAACTAAACACAACTAAACAAGCATGATGTTTATTAAATAAATTTCCTTGTATTTACATCTGAATACATACATCAATTGAACAAGAAAAATTACTACAACAGTAGCATATTTTAAACAACATCATATATCAGTTGGTTTATGCGACAGAACTGTATATGCCATCAACTGGTTGCTTGACTGCTTAAAATGCTGCATCCGTTGTGAGTTCAATTTGCTAAAAAAACTAGTTAAACTGCTTGAACTTGACTTCTTTGAATACTACTGGTCGAGCAAACTCTGACTAGGCTCAACTGGAATACAGCTGGAGATTTAATCAGCCAACGTCCCAGAATGGATGAGTTTCGTCTAAAGAACAGCTGACCTGGTAGGCTTGCAACTGAAAACTTGTTCAAGGAGCAATTTAGCTGTGCATCTTTGCAGTTGTTCCTCAGTCCCCTACAGGCTGATTAAAACCCCAAAGCAAAGATTCTAGAGAAGTGGCAATAATATTAGTCGCAGAGCCAATCCTCTGAACTCTTTACCAAAGAACGACATATAAATATTTTCAAATAGTTTTGAAAAAAGTATTAAACACTTTTAAATAGATTTTAACACTATTTTTAAGTAATACATTTTAAAACACAATTTTCTTCAAATATTCTTCTTAGAACAACCCGCTCTGATACCAATTGAAGGATCGTTTGCTGAACATCTTTGGGATGCTTCAAACAAAATATTCTCCAATGAGCTGCAATAGCTCATGTTCTAAGAATATTAACACCGATGAATTAAATCGAGTTTGGTTAAGCCAAGCAGAAGAAATTCGAAGTAATCCTTCCTGAAGAAAACTGTTATATTAGTTATGTAAACTAAATAACCGAGAAAGGGTAGATTGGTTTTTGCATTCATCAGTTCAGTTATGGAGACAACTGAACTGATGAATACTCCAACTGATCCAAACAATTTGAAAAGAGAATTTAATCAGTTAACTACACAAGATATGTTTATGGATGTTCGGAGACTTCAACTGCTCATACGTCAACCCTTCTACCGCCTCGGGTAGGATCCACTAGAAGACTTTGATTTATACAACTATTTGTACAAACCCACTCAGCTAGGACTTACACTACTGCCTAAACTGAACTCCTAGCTACGATTGAAGGCAGCACCTTCCAGCCAACTCTTCTTTAACGTCTATGTGTCAAAGACTACATACACAAGTTTAATGCCTTTGTGCAAGACCGTATTTGAGTGGTTGAGAGAGTTTGTCTGTGAGAACTGAACAAGGATGTTCTCACACAATGAGGGAGAATAGCTTCTAAACTAAGCAGATAACTGGATAAAGTGTCCATCTGGGATGAATGCTTCTGAAAGCGGATGTGCAAGGTGTGTGCCCTTTCTTTTCTCTCGTATTTTCGATGAAAGCTTTTCTTCTTCTTGTTTTGAGTCTTCACTGATCTTATCTTTATATATCGGGAAAACTGAATGTACAGTGAGACTCATTTATTGTATCCATTGCATCTTGAATTCATTTCTTGGACTTTGTGTCACGACTTTTCGACTTCCTTTCTGAAATGTTTTGTCTTTAATGCCATGATGCAACGTCCATTATTATCCTTTTACTGGACAATTGCTTTGTACCTTCACGCACAGTTGTAATCCACTGAAAGAGTTTGTCTTCATCTGCAACTGAAAGATTCTGACTGGTACTTCGAACTGGTCAGCTAAACTGATCTTCAGTTGGTCTGGTGAAATCGGTTGACTCGTCAGTTGAACTGAACTCACTCTCGTTCCGTGTAACTGATCAGCTGGGTTAATTCATCAGTTGAACACTCCTTTGGCTGGATAGCATCTGCAAATCCTTGTACATCTTGGTACCCTTTGGGTGAGCGGAATACGGAGATGCATGCTCCTCTGTCAGAATATCCTCTCTTATTGAATCAACACTAGACACCAATATCCTTCATCTGTACTTCACAATACCATCAGACATTTTATAGAGTACACTACCGTTGGCCTCATCCTTCAATCCCCATTTCTGTAGCTGCTTATCCAAAGGCTGACCTCTATGTATTCGGTCTAGCAAAGAAGGGTGGACTGTCAGATTAGACAGCTTAAGAGCTCGCCTTTTGGATAAACTTCCTAGCCAAACATCTGAATCTCTAACTGAAGATATCTCTGTGCTGACAGCTGTGCTAAAACTGTAACTTTTCTTCTCAAAGCATCTGTCATAACATTAGCTTTCTGTGGATGGTAGCTAATTTCCAACCGCAATCTTTTATTAACTCCAACCATCGTCTTTGTCTCATGTTAAGTTCTTTCTGCGTGAAGAAATACTTGAGACTTTTGTGATCAGTGAATAACTGGCATTTCTCGCCGTACAAATAATGTCTCCAAATCTTCAATGCAAAGACAACGACAACTAACTTGAGATCATGAGTCGGGTAGTTCTTGTCATGCACTTTCAACTGTCGGGAGGCATAAGTTATAGCCCGACTATGTTGCATCAATACTGAGCCTAACCCGAGCTTAGAAGCATCGGTGTATAGCACAAAATTGCCTTGCCCTGCTGGCATGGTTAACACGGACGCTTTGATAAGAGCTTGCTTCAATTTATGAAAGCTCTTCTGACATACTTCATTCCATAAAAATTTAGCATTTTTCTTAGTTAATGAAGAGAGCAATTGAGGAAAACCCCTGAATAAATTTCATGTAGTATCCTGCCAATCCTAGGAAACTACGGATCTCTGATGCATTCTTCGGCTCAACCCAATCTTTAACTGCTTCCACTTTAGCTGGATCCACTTCAATGCCACTTCTAGATATTATATGACCCAAAAATGTTACTTTCTCCAACCAGAATTCACACTTAATGAATTTTTCAAACAACTTGCGACTCTGTAAGACCTGCAAAACTATACCCAAATGTTGACTGTGCTCCTCATGGCTCTTCAAGTAGATAATAATGTCGCCAATGAAACAATGATGAACTGATCTAGGTAGGGCTGAAATACTCGATTCATGAGGTCCATAAAAATCTCTGGAGCATTCGTCGGTCCAAACGGCATCACTAAGAACTCGTAGTGCCCATATCTGGTTCTGAAGATTGTCTTATGGACATCTGCATCTTTTACATTCAATTGATGATACCCAGATCGTAGATATATCTTAGAGAAAATTGTAGCTCTCTCCAACTGATCGAACAAATCCTCGATCCTTTGTAGTGGGTATTTATTCTTGATCGTTACCTTGTTCAGTTCTCTCTAATCGATACACAACCTCATTCTCCCGTCTTTCTTCTTTAAGAAGAGCACTGGCGCACCACATTGTGAGAAACTAGGGCGGATGATTCTTTATCTAGGAGCTCCTGAATTTGTTGTTTGAGCTCTAACATCTCAGCTAGAGCTAAACGGTACGGTGCCTTAGAGATTAGCAAGGTGCTTGTCACAAGGTCAATGTCAAACTCCACCTCTCTCTTTGGTGGAAGGCCTGTGACTTCATCGGGAAAAACATCAAGAGAATCTTTGACTACTGGTACATCGGATATCGACGGAGTGGGTACGTCAGGTGCGGAAATAATACTGGCCAAGAAATCCTAACACCCTTTATGAATAAGTCTTCGTGCCTGTATGCAAGAGTCCATGCGAGAGATACTCCTCCATTGATCTGGCTCAAAGAGAAATTACTCCATGCCCAACGGTCTTACCAACATTGATCTTTCTGAAAGTCAATAAGAACTCTGTTCTTCGTTAGCTAGTCCATTCCCAAGATAATGTAAAACTCTGGCATTGGCAATACAATCATATCGGCATACACTAGGTGGCCCTGTAGTTCAAGATCAATATCTCTGACCACGCCAATAGCTGATAAATCTTCCCCTGATGAAATGTCACTGAGTAATTCATGTCGAGTCCAATGGACATGACATTCAAATGATTAGCAAACATTTCTGAGATAAAAGAGTGTGTTGCCCTGGAATCTATCAAGGCCTTCGTGGCCACTCTTTTTATGAAGATATTTCCTGAGAGACGTTAGCACAACACAAAAACTTACACCCCAAAATACTAATCTTAACCTCATGCATAATTAGAAATTTCTATCCCAAGTCACCAAAAATACGGAACAGCACACTAATAATCCCTAATCAAATTCAATACGTGCATGGGAAAAATAATACGATGCTAAATTAAATAAGTTACCAGTGAACGATGTCGTGTTTGGGTTCGCCTCCTCTTCCTGCATGGCGAACACTCTCCCCTGGGTCGGCTGCCTCCACTGCGGGTAGTCCTTCATCATATGATAGCTGTCTCCACACTTGAAGCATTTTTCTGATCCCTATACACATTGTCTCGCATGCTGGCGGTGGCACTTCGGGCACACCGAGTACTCACCAGGCCTCTGAGGTGCCTTCTGTTGAGGAATAGGACCCTTGCCTTTTGGAGGTCCAATGGCCTTTTTCCCTGTTGTCCCTAGAAAGGCCTCTTAAACTGAGGCTATTGCTGCTGAGGTGCCTGATAGGTCCTCTTCCCTGCCTGTCGTTCTCATTGTCCCTTTGGTCCTGCTCTGCTCTCGACACGGCAACAACATAAGTAGTAGGACTAGAAAATCTCACATCATGGTGCAAGATTGACCGTAACCCATTAATAAAATGTCTCAGCTTCTCCCGGACATCATTCGCAATTAGGGGTACAAAGTTACACCCTCTCTCAAATTTCCTGACAAACTCTGCCACGCTCTTGTCCCCCTGTCGCAAAGTCATGAACTCCCTGGTCAGGCAGGAGCGTACTTCCTCAGTGAAGTACTTGGAGTAGAAGACTTCCTTAAAACCATCCCAAGTTAGTGTTCACAAATTCACGGACACAGATGCGCTCTCCCACCATAGTCTGGCGTCTCTTGTCAGCAGGAAAGTGGCACACTTGACCCTAGCTACATCCTGCAGCTCCATGAAAGAAAAATTATCTCGATGGACTTAATCCATCCCTCAGCTATCATCGAGTCCATAGTCCCCGAGAACTCCTTCGGGTCCATCCTCCTGAACCTCTCAAACACAACCTCTGGCCTGGGTCTCGCCCCCTATATCTACTGCAGCATTTGAAACGTACCGTACTTTTACTACTTCAAAATTTGCGGAAAAATTAAAAATTTTCTTTAATATAAAATAATCTTCAATATTTGCCATAAAATACCACAACCAAATCCCCCATAAGAAAAGGTTGTCAAAAGAGTCGTTCATAAAATATTTGAAATTCAACATCACCAATAAAATCTGCTAACAAAATGCTTGCTCAAAACATCTCCCATCACATCATATAAATCAGAGTATTTTTAAACTTTGCATAAAAACGTAAACATGGCGGTCCTCGGGTTTAGCCTCCCGCTCAGTCCAAGCCTGCTACTTGGTCGCCACCTCCTGTCTCCTCATCAACATAAGCACCTGCATCGATCAAGTCTAGTGAGTCTAAAGACTCAACACGTATAAACTGGGAATAACGAGTATTACATAATAAAACCACATACAACTTCAAAATATAACATATATACTTGAAACTTAAACTTTGCGTAATAAACTTGAACTCTTAATAAACTTAAACTTTCATAATAACTTTGAACTCTCATAAACTTCTTTGAAATTGAACATACATACTTTGAAACTTGAACTTGCATAATAACTTGAACTTTCATAAACTTGAGCTTTGCATAAACTTTGAACATACATGCATACATAATATGACGTGCCATCACATAAACTTTTCTTTAAACATGCTTTCATACTTCAACATACTTAACTTCATCATTTTGCGTAGAGGATGTTTCAAAGCAAGTGACACATAACATAATAAATATCTGATCAGACAAACAACAGAACTGGGCTGACAGGGACGTATCCACTTCCACATACATGAGATCCCTGTTCACAATTTAACAGGCCAGTTGATCCACGTTCATAATTTAACGCTTCACAACCACGATGTAACCCGTTCATAATTTAACGGGCGGATTGGTCCCCGTTCATAATTTAACGCTTTCCAATCCTAACTTCAAACCCGTTCATAATTTAACGCGGTGGAGAGGTCCTCGGCCACGTTCACCGACTTCCAAACCCATTCACTTTTGGTCACAAGACATTTAGCATACCTCAAAAACTTCAAATATTTTCTTTGCACGTCATACATATTTACTTTGCATTGAGGGATTCGTTGGATGTCAATCGGGTCGTTGCTGCAACATACTAATATGAATACATAAACTTAACTTGTACAACTTAAACGTAAATGTCATGCTTAATCCCAAGCTAAATAGATTCTTAGAACATTCTATAATTTCCCATGACATAACCCTGTAAAACATCATATTAAACCATGGTATAAAACCTCAAATCAAACCTTAAATAATAAAAGAATATACCTAAAATCTGAAGGTACACGGACCCCGTCCCTAGGTCCGTATCCTGGTTCGTGTCCGTGCGCTTAAAAATTGTTGTGATGAAATAAGAAGGCACGGACACCGTGCTTACCTCCGTGTCCGGGTCCGTGTCCGCTCTGTTCGACGGATTATTTTATGAAAATTTTGCGACATGTCTATTCTCCCAATTAACACATAAGGCATCAAGATTCATCACTATGAGACCATTCTAGGACACCATAACAATGAACTAAACTTTTATAATCACCCTACAATTCATACGACCCAAAATATTGTCATTTATATTAAAGTTTATTTCTGACGACATCTTAATAATTCAAGCTCTTAACGACATGAATCAAAACCTCAAAAATACTCTAAACATCATTACTAACTTTCTTATATGCAGCAACGATCACCCGTCGTTCCCCAACAAAGCCTGCAACATAAAAACTTCAAGAACATATTAAAATTCATAACTTTCTTGAAACATGATTTGAGCAGTCATACTAAAAATACCATAACTCACTCGTTTTTAATTCAAATAACTCGAATTTTATATCAAATCGAACGTATCGAAAAGATCTACGTTTTTGTAGTTAAAATTTTTCTCAAAATATGTACCGAAAAATCTCAGTTTTCGAAAGAACAGCAAAACATGAGTTTTCGGTTCTAAATATAGCAGTCATACTAAAAACACCATAACTCACTCGTTTTTAATCCAAATAACTCGAATTTTATATCAAATCTAACGTATCGAAAAGATCTACGTTTTGTAGTTAAAATTTTTCTCAAAATATGTACCAAAAAATCTCAGTTTTCGAAAGAACAGCGAAACATGAGTTTTCGGATTTAAAAATAGCAGTCATACTAAAAACACCATAACTCACTCGTTTTTAATCCAAATAACTCGAATTTTATATCAAATCGAATGTATCGAAAAGATCTACGTTTTTGTAAATAAAAGTTTTCTCAAAATATGTACCGAAAAATCGCAGTATTTTACAGAACAACAAAAACGTGAATTTGGTGATCCAAAATTAGTTCAAACTTGATCTAGACGTGATTGCTCAAACTTCTACGCATCGCACATATAAGTTTTGCATAAATAACAACACAACGCATAATATGACAAGATCGATGCATCAAGAACATAATATACGTGCCTTTTGATATTTAAAATACCGTAACGACGATACCGAAGCAGAGACGGAGCGATAGACGATCCGGGACGAACGTAGCTCGATTTTCTTTAAATAACCTCAATGAAATGATGCTGGAAATTTTCAGAGATTGTACGCTTGTTTAAAGGAAAGAGAAAAAGGAAGGAAATGGAGACAAGAATTGATAGGGAAGTGTTTTAGAAACATTTCTTTCCCTTATTCAAAAGTTGGATTGAAATATATATTTTGTTTGATGTGTATATATAGTATACGTGTATATGTATGTGTGTAAGGTGTGAGTGTGTGTAAGTTTAAATTAAATATTTGAATATGTGTATGTGTGCATTAGGAGAACAAATGGGTAATGTGTTTGACTAAGAATAAAATGAATAATACATGTGTGTAGAAAATAAACAATTATTAGGTAATTATAGTTAAGGTTTTAAATTAATAATTAACTTACTAATTAAGGACTACTAACTTACTAATCATTTTGCTTAAAAAAAATAACTAAAATACACAAATTACTAATCCATAAAAGTTTTAAAATTATAATATCACATAATAATTAAATTAGACTTTTAAAATACTAAGAATTAAATAAATCATTTAAAATACTTAAATCTTATCTTAAAATAATTTGTCTCCATTAAAATTACTAAAAAAAACATCCCGGTCTCCTTTCCTCGATACCGCCTCGAATAATCGCCTGAAACATAAACTCAAGAACATTTTAACATACATTAAATAAACATGAATAATTAAAATAATAAATTTCATAAATTAAATGAAAGTATGCATTAAAATCATTTAATAAAATACATAAGTATTTTAATAACTTGCACGCACGTGGTTCATATGGACTTAAAATTTTCGGGACTTCACAGCATTGTTCCCCCAAACTGTGCGAGGAACTGAGTCATTCCTGCAAGCATCTGAGCATGCATATTTGACGGTGGACGAGGAGGAGTGGCCCTCTCCCCATCCTGAGCATCTCTATTCTCATCCATTGCTCCATGGGCAACCATACGTCTAGGAGGCATATTGTTCCAACATTTACCCAACACATAAACCCAACATGCATGAACATAATATTAATATCATAAGATGTACGTAATCTGAACTTAAACATGTACATGCTGAAATCAATACTTTATGCTTAATACATGAAAGAATTTAAAACTTTAAAACTTACAGACTTGATGTGTGATTTCGTGAGCTTCTCGCAACTGGCAATAGACAAAACCCTTTACAAGAACCTAGCTCTGATACCAACTGTGACGTACCATATTTTGAACTATTTAAAATTTGCGAAAAAATAAAAAATTTCTTAAATAAATAATAATCTTTCAAATTGCGAAAAAATAAACTGCTCGTCTAAAATATTTGAAGTAAAAACGATTACAAACAAAGTTTGCCAAAAAGGTACTCGTTTAAAAATTTCTAAAATATTTTCATAAAATCAGAGTAATTAAATTAACATGCTTGAAAATTTTTGAAAACATAGGAGGACCTCGGGTTTAGCCTCCGTGCAGTCCGAGCCGACTCACTGGTCCCCACCTCTCACCTCCTCAAACTCTTCATCACCTGCATCGATCAAGTCTAGCGAGTCTAAAGACTCAACATGTATAAACTGAGAATAACAAATAATACGTAATAAAATCACATGCATTTTAAAGTAGAGCATACATACTTAAACTTAAACGTGCTTATATAAACATAGATGTGTCCTCATATCGTAAAACTTTTCATAAATATTTTCATAAACGTACTTGCATCATTCATACGTGAACATACATAATCATCGTCATCTTGTGTAGATATATGTTTCAAAGCAAGTGACCTGTACATAAATGCGGCTGATCAGACTAAACCACAGTACTAGGCTAGTAGGGATGTCCACTACCACATACATGAGATCACCGGTCATGCTTACTAGGTGGATTGGTCTCTGATCATGCTTTACTGCTTTCCAATCCTGATCTAAACCCGGTCATGTTTTACCGGGGTGGAGAGGTCCCCGATCACGTTCACCGGCTTCCAAAACCGTTAATATTTGGTCATAAGACATTTAGCATACCTTATTTTCTCTACATGTCGAACATACTAATACATTATGCATGTCTACCCAAGACAAAAATTTTAAAAAATAAATAAATTTTTTTTCCTGAATGCTTGGCGCTCGGGCGGTAAAATATTACCACTCAAGCGCTCCCCGTCTAGAAGGTCTGACGCTCGAGCGTAGGGGTGTTCATCGGTCGGTTCGGTTCGGTTTCGGTTTTTTATTTCGGTTTTTTCGGTTTTCGATTTTACAAATATATAATCCGATATCCGAACCATTTTTCTTCGGTTCGGTTCGATTTTCTACCGAAATGGTTCGGTTATTTCGGTCGGTTATTTCGGTTTTGATACAATTATTTAAATTAATAATATAAATATATTATAAAATATAATATGTTATTTTTTAAAATGATTTCTTAGTAAAATATTTAAATATAAAGTACAAATAAATTACATAAACAACAATCAATTAAGTATTATTCAAAATAATTCTTCATTCACTAATATCATCTCAATAAATAATATAAAATAAAAATAACATTATTAATTTAATTAAATTTCGGTTGTTTCGGTCGGTTCGGTTTTGACATTTATAATCCGAAACCGAACCAAATTAATTTCGGTTTTAACATTTATATCCGAATTATAAAATTCGGTTTTCGGTTCGGTTTAGTGTTCGGTTTTTTCGGTTTGGATTTTCGATTTTTTCGGTTTTATCCGAAGTTTGAACACCCCTACAGTCGAGCGGTAAGATCTCGTGCCCGAGCACCGCCCTACGTGAAAAATTTTGAAAACAAACACAGTTGAGCAGTTACACGAGAATAATCATAACTCCCTCATCTCTTTTCCAAAAATTATGAATGTACTTTCGAATCGAAGATAACAAAAAGTACTACGTTTTATATGTTGAAAGTTTTTCCAGAAAATTGACCTACAATTCGCAGGATTCGAAATGACAGCAGATTCGGTGTTACGCCTTAAACGCATACAAATCTCGAGGATGAGATTAATGTTTTTAATGCTGTAACATATCCCAAAGTTTTTGTTTTGATGATACCAAAACTTGGATTAAAAATGTACTAATGTTTTATATTGAGGCATGCAGGAAATTGAGAACAAGGTTACGTTCGGAAGATCCGAAATTTGGTTCGGACGTTCCGAAATTGTGCCAATCAGAAGCAAAATAGAAGCTGTTCGGAAGCTGCGAGGAGCAAGTTCGGACGTTCCGAAGACTGGATCGGACGTTCCGAACACAAGCAATCAAATCACTTCAATCCGGAGACAAATTGATCTGACTGTTGATTGAGTAGATTTCGGACGCTACGATGGACATGATCGGAAGCTACGAAGTGTTGAAGATTTCAAATCTCCGGAAACGCGGGAATGTTCGGACGGTACGAACTGGAGTTCGGACCTTCCGAAGTTGTTCATACACTGTCTAAAAGAACTGTTCAGAAGAAACGAAGTTTGATCGGTCCCTCCGAAGCATATGTTCGGACCCTACGAAGTCAAGAACGGAAGATCCGAAGTCATTCCAGAATTACGCAAATTGATTTCAATCACATCGGACGTTCCGAAGTATAAACAGAAGATCCGAACCTTGGCGTCCAAGACTAGTATAAATAGGCCTTTGAGGATGCATTCTCAATCATCCCACTCCATTCTCTCTTGTCTCTTACAAAGCTTTCTACTATCTCTTGTATGCGTTGATTAAAAGAGTTGTAATATCAAAAGAGTTGTAGAAAAAGAGTGAAAGTAATACTCTCGAGTGGGTTGTAAAGTTCGTGGCTATCCTTGGAGCCCTCAAGGCCAAGTAGACGCATCGAGGCGTGGTTATAAAAGCTAGCTTGGAGCTCCTAAAGCCAAGTCGTCATAATGATACCTCGATCCTCATCGAGAAGGGGAGACGTAGACGATTCCTCGTCGAACTTCCATAAACATCTCTATCCCTCTTTACTTTACGCATTTACTTTACTACGCATTTATTTTACGCACTTACTTTACGCATTCATTTTTATTTGTGATTGTCCCTCAAGTCTTCCGCTTGCAATTTTTGCAAACTCGTTTTAAAAACGCTAAAGGGCCTTAAAGAACCTATTCACCCCCCCTTTAGGTTCTTCAAGTGGTATCAGAGCCTAGTTTTTCAAAATCTTTTAAAATGGCCAATCTAGCAAGCGAGTATGCCGAAGGACAATCCACAAATCGTCCCCCTCTTTTCAATGTTACCAATTACGGATATTGGAAGAATAGAATATCTCTATACATCCAATCCGTCGATTACGACCTTTGGAAAATAACGGTGAAAGGTCCCTATATCCCCATGAAAACGGTGGATGATAAGGAAATTCCTAAGGGAATTGATGACCTCACCAAGGACGATATGAAACTTATCTCTCAAAATGCTAAAGCTATGAATATTCTTCATTCCTCCCTAGATATGAATGAATACAACCGAATCTCGGCTTGCACCTCCGCCAAAGAGATTTGGGACAAATTGGAGATTTGCCACGAGGGAACCAATCAAGTCAAAGAAACGAAGATAGATCTTCTCCAACTCAAGTACGAGACCTTTGAGATGGAACCCAAGGAGGATATCGACACCATGTTCCGGCGGCTCACCCAAATCATCAATGAGCTTGCCCAACTTGGTGAGAACTACCCAACTAAACAAGTGTGGAGGAGAGCCCTTCGAGCACTACCGGCGGAATGGGATGCAAAGCGCACGGCTATCATTGAATCCAACAAGGGAGATGCGGCATCCTACGACCTTGATCAACTTCATGGGACCCTAAAGACCCATGAACTTGAAGTATCTATCCGGAAGGAGACAAAGAAAGATGACGACAAAGTAAAGGCGAAAGGGATCGCCTTGACCAGTCAACTTGAAGATAGCGACAATGAAGAAATGGCACTCCTCACTAGAAAGTTCAAAAGATTCATGCGGAGTTCCAACTTCAACAAGAAGGACAAAAAGATTGAGAAGGAAGTGACCTGCTACAACTGTCAACAAAAGGGTCACTATGCAAACAAGTGTCCCTCCAAGAAGAAGGCCGGCAAAGACAAGAAGAAGGCCCTTCTAGCCACGTGGAGCGACAGCGACAACGAAGAGGAGTCTACCCTATGCTTCATGGCAAAGGAAGATCATCTGACCGACTCGGATGACGACGAGGTACCCTCTTACGATGAATTACTCTCCGCTTACACTAGTATGTACAATAAGGCTAAGTCACTTAGAAATGAGAATAAGCAACTTAAAACTGAACTAGAAGCTAGGATGCATGACAACACTAAGCTCAAGACAAACCTAAGAGACTTAGAGAAAGCCTTCAACAAGTTCAATGTGAGTAGCGGTAAACTAGAAAACCTCTTGAGCATGCAAAGGTGTAACTTCGACAAAGGAGGTCTAGGATATGAAAAGAAATCAATCAACTTCGCTAGTCTTATCGCAAAGGCAAAACTAAGAACACCACTAACATGCACTTACTGTTGTAAGATAGGCCACATAAGACCTAAATGCAAGAAACTTAGACACCAACACAATAAGAATAGTTATTGGAAATGGATCCCCAAATCCCCAACTACTACTAACCTCAAAGGACCCAAAGAAACGGGTACCAACTATCAAATTGTATCTCAATCTTATAGGGACAAAGGGGAGACAAGTTATCGAGCACTTGGTATCTTGACAGTGGATGCTCTCGACACATGACGAGAGAAAAGAAGCTGCTACAATCCATTCGACCAAAAGAAAAGGGATCGGTGACCTTTGGAGACAACAGCAAAGGGATCATAGAAGGCATCGGCTCAATAGGTATATCTAACTCTACTATTATTGATGATGTACTTCTTGTGAAAGAACTTAAACATAACCTCCTAAGCATTAGTCAATTGTGCGATAGGGGTTATGAAGTCAAATTCACACCACACGATTGCACTGTATCACTCACAACTGACAAATCCATTAGTTTCAAAGGTTATAGAAGTGAAAATGTTTACAAGGTCGATTTAAGGATTTCATCTTTTTCAAAAATAAAAAGCCTTGTAACATTAAATGTTGATGACAACATTCTTTGGCATAGACGACTTGGTCATGTTGGGATGAGCACCATAGAAAAACTTTTAAAACTTGACCTAGTTTCCGGAATGCCAAAGCTGAATTTAAAATTAGATTCTTTTTGTGATGCTTGTCAACTTGGTAAACACACAAAGGAATCTTTCAAAAATAAAAATTTTGTATCCACTTCTATGCCCCTTGAATTGCTTCACCTAGATTTATGTGGTCCCTCGAGGACAACTAGTCTAGGAGGTAAATCCTATGCTTTTGTCATTGTGGATGATTTTTCACGTTTTACTTGGACATTGTTTTTAGCCCATAAAAGTGATGCCTTTGATCATTTCAAAATTTTTGTCAAAAAGGTTGAAAATGAGAAAAATCTTTTGATCAAATAAATCCGTAGTGACCACGGAACGGAATTTCAAAATGAAAATTTTTCAATTTTTTGTCAAAGCAAAGGCATTGGTCACAACTTTTCTTGTCCTAGAACTCCTCAACAAAACGGTGTCGTTGAGAGGAAGAATAGGACCCTAGTAGAGATTGCAAGGACCATGCTATGTGAGCATTCTCTACCAAAATATTTTTGGGCTGAAGCAATGAGTTCTGCTTGTTACATCATCAATCGCGTATCAATAAGGCCAATTCTCAAGAAAACTCCATACGAACTATGGAGAGGTAGAAAGCCTAACATTTCTTACTTCCGCGCTTTGGGATCAAAATGCTTCATCCACAACAATGGTAAGGACAACTGGGTAAGTTCGATGCTAAATCGGACAAAGGTATCTTTCTTGGTTACTCTACTTCTAGCAAAGCATATAGAGTCTTTAATAAACGCACTTTACTAGTTGAAGAATCTATTCATGTCATATTTGATGAAACTAACCCTTGCTTGCCTAGACCTGTTGTTTCTGATGATGATGATATAGATATCCTTGGCGAAGAGTTGGAGTCCACAAGCCTAGATGATGTTCCTAAAGATCAAGAGGACGCACCTCTTCCGAAGGAGTGGACTACGCACAAGGATCATCCCATGGACCTCATCATTGGTAGCCCATCGAAGGGAGTATCTACTCGCTCCTCTAATATGTGCAATTATCTTGCTTTTCTTTCTCACATAGAGCCTAAGAACATAGAAGAAGCTTTACTTGATGATTCTTGGATTATTGCTATGCAAGATGAACTAAATGAATTTAGAAGGAATAAAGTTTGGAATCTTGTACCTAGACCCACTGATAGACCTGTCATAGGAACTAAATGGGTATTTAGGAACAAATTAGATGAGCATGGTACAATCACTAGAAATAAAGCTAGGCTAGTAGCTAAAGGATATAGTCAAGAAGAGGAAATTGATTATGATGAGACTTATGCCCCTGTTGCTAGACTAGAATCCATTCGCATGCTACTTGCTTTTGCTTGCTCTAGAGACTTTAAATTGTTTCAAATGGATTTTAAAAGTGCTTTTCTTAATGGTGATTTGAAAGAAGAAGTGTATGTTGAGCAACCTGTTGGTTTTGAAGATGTGCACTTATCTGATTATGTGTATAAACTTGATAAGGCTTTGTATGGTTTGAAACAAGCTCCTAGAGCTTGGTATGAGAAATTGTCTACTTTCTTGCTGTCTAATGGTTTTTGTAGGGGTAAAGTTGATATTACCTTGTTTACCTTGACTAAAGATAATGATTTGCTGATAGTACAAATATATGTAGATGATATTATTTTTGGTGCTACTAATGAACATTTGTGTAGAGATTTTTCTAAGCTTATGCAGGATCACTTTGAGATGAGCATGATGGGCGAGCTCAACTACTTCCTTGGTCTTCAAATCAAGCAATGCAAGGATTGTTTCTTTGTCAACCAAGGGAAGTACATCAAGGAGATGCTCAAAAAGTTTGGGATGGAGTCTTCCAAAGCCTCATCCACACCTATGAGCACGACAGTCAGACTCGACAAAGATGAGGGAGGTAAACCTGTTGACCAAAAGTTATTTCGTAGCATGATTGGCTCCATACTCTATGCGACTGCTAGTAGACCTGACATTATGTTTAGTGTTTGCTTGTGAGCACGATTTCAATCATGTCCAAAGGAATCACACTTATTCGCCTTAAAACGCATTTTCAAATATCTTTCAAATATTCCAAATCTCGGATTATGGTATTCTAAGAACTCATTTTTCGATTTAAAAGCTTACTGTGATGCCGACTTTAGAGGATATAAGGTGGATAGAAAGAGCACTAGTGGTACTTGTTTCTTTTTGGAAAATTGCTTGGTGTCATGGTTTTCTAAAAAGCAAAACTGTGTTGCACTTTCAACGACCGAGGCCGAGTATATGGCTGCCGGTAGTTGTTGTGCACAAATTCTTTGGATGAAGTATCAATTACTCGACTATGGTGTTACTTTTTCAAAAATTCCAATCTTTTGTGATAATACAAGCACCATATGTCTAACAAAGAATCCAGTTCAACATTCTCGTACAAAACATATTGACATTCGACATCATTTTATTCGTGATCACATTGAGCAAAATGATGTTGAACTTCACTATGTTGACACCAAGAATCAAATTGCTGATATTTTTACAAAACCACTAGATGAATCTACTTTTACTCGTTTGCGTGGTGAACTTGGCATGATTGAGTTTTAAACATTGGACAAATACTCTCGTACATATTTGTTAAATTGAGGGGGAGTATTATTAATGTGAGCATTATAATGTCGGATAATACAAATTAATTGTATTTATCCATAATTATGGCTCAACATTCATTTATGTGTTAAATATTTTAAATTTTAGGTGTTCCTCATCTTGGCTACTTCGGAATCACCGTTCCTTATTCGGATGCTTCGTTTCACTTCGGATCCACCGAACGTGTTCGGATCGTTCGAGGATGCGGATTCTTAGCTTATGTTTTTGTTATTTTTGTTTATTTTATCTTTATGCATCATTGTATAAAAGACTTGCATTTATTAGTGGATATTTTACCTGTTTATTTCTCTCTCTTTATGCTTATGTCTTTTTGATTATCGCAAAAAGGGGGAGAATTTATTTGGTTAAAATTGCTATTAATTCAACCTCTTAGACTTGTTATTTGATTAAGGGGGAGTTATTTAATAACCATTAGATTATGTTGATTATTGTTTCTCAATTTTTAACCAAGTTTTGTGATCATCAAAAAGGGGGAGATTGTTACGCCTTAAACGCATACAAATCTCGAGGATGAGATTAATGTTTTTAATGCTGTAACATATCCCAAAGTTTTTGTTTTGATGATACCAAAATTTGGATTAAAAATGTACTAATGTTTTATATTGAGGCATGCAGGAAATTGAGAACAAGGTTACGTTCGGAAGATCCGAAATTTGGTTCGGACGTTCCGAAATTGTGCCAATCAGAAGCAAAATAGAAGCTGTTCGGAAGCTGCGAGGAGCAAGTTCGGACGTTCCGAAGACTGGATCGGACGTTCCGAACACAAGCAATCAAATCACTTCAATCCGGAGACAAATTGATCTGACTGTTGATTGAGTAGATTTCGGACGCTACGATGGACATGATCGGAAGCTACGAAGTGTTGAAGATTTCAAATCTCCGGAAACGCGGGAATGTTCGGACGGTACGAACTGGAGTTCGGACCTTCCGAAGTTGTTCATACACTGTCTAAAAGAACTGTTCAGAAGAAACGAAGTTTGATCGGTCCCTCCGAAGCATATGTTCGGACCCTACGAAGTCAAGAACGGAAGATCCGAAGTCATTCCAGAATTACGCAAATTGATTTCAATCACATCGGACGTTCCGAAGTATAAACAGAAGATCCGAACCTTGGCGTCCAAGACTAGCATAAATAGGCCTTTGAGGATGCATTCTCAATCATCCCACTCCATTCTCTCTTGTCTCTTACAAAGCTTTCTACTATCTCTTGTGTGCGTTGATTAAAAGAGTTGTAATATCAAAAGAGTTGTAGAAAAAGAGTGAAAGTAATACTCTCGAGTGGGTTGTAAAGTTCGTGGCTATCCTTGGAGCCCTCAAGGCCAAGTAGACGCATCGAGGCGTGGTTGTAAAAGCTAGCTTGGAGCTCCTAAAGCCAAGTCGTCATAGTGATACCTCGATCCTCATCGAGAAGGGGAGACGTAGACGATTCTTCGTCGAACTTCCATAAACATCTCTATCCCTCTTTACTTTACGCATTTACTTTACTACGCATTTATTTTACGCACTTACTTTACGCATTCATTTTTATTTGTGATTGTCCCTCAAGTCTTCCGCTTGCAATTTTTGCAAACTCGTTTTAAAAACGCTAAAGGGCCTTAAAGAACCTATTCACCCCCCCTTTAGGTTCTTCATTCGGTTTTTGAGATCTAAAAAAAATTGTTTAAACATCACAGTTTGATCAGTCACACAAACATGATCATAACTCACTCATTTCTTGTCAAAAAATAACGAATTTACCGTCAAATAAAAGGTATCAAAACGTACTACGTTTTATATGTTGAAAGTATTTCCAGAAAGTCGACAAAAAATTAACAGTACTCGAAATGAAAGCATACTCTCTTTTGAAATCTAAAATTTTGATCCAAAATCTTTTCAAAACATTTTCGCTCAAACTTTTGCATAACATACACGGATTTTGCATACAATACGCATCAAAATACTTACTACGACATGATTGATGTAAAAATAAAAGAATATACAAGCTTTGATCTTTAAAACTCACGATACAGCGGATAACGACGCGGGGGAATGCTTTGCTCTAAAAACCAACGTAAATCATCATGAATTAAGCAAGGGAGAGATGGCTGCTGAAATAATCTAAGAACCCTAGGTTTTCTCCCCCAAAAAGAGTGAATGCAAGGTGTGTGAATTGTGTGTGCTGATGGTGTGTGTAAAAATGTGTAAGTGTGTGTGAGTGTGTGTAAGTGTGTGTGAGAGTGATTAATTAGAGGAAATATTTTGCTTAATTAATTAATTAACATGCTAACCCAATACTAACATTACTAAAATTTCCTAATTAAAAAAATTAAAATACACATGTGAAAAACTTTAAAAGTTTAAAATCTTAAAATCACATAATAAATTAAATTAGGCTTTAAAAAAATGCTTAAAATTTCATTATTCTTTTAAAATACCAAATTTCGTGACTTGAAATAAAATACCACATTTCTCAAAATCACCTAAATCGTTGTCGGTCGCTTTTCCCGATCCTGCATCGAATATTCGCCTGAAACATAAAACTCAAGAAAATATTTTAACATGCATCAAATAAACATATAATAATTTAAAATAATTCTAATAATAAATCATGCATCGCTAAAATCATTTTAGAATTAAATAAATAATTTCAACCATTAAATAAATGCATAGGTTTTACGGTTACTGATTTTGGGCTTTACAATTTAACAATAAACGGCTTTAGACTAGTAATGAAACAAGTATTTAATGGATGTTCGGAGATAAAACTCCTATGTCATCCCTTCTTTTACTTATGAAGGTTTCCATTAAAAGACTTTGGTTATTCAATATCTTTTAATAACCCATTTCAATTAGAAGTTATCATTGCCTAACTGAAACTCTTAGTGATAACTTTACACTTCTAGATATATAAGTACCCTTGGTTCACCAGAGAACAAATAAAAAATACAACGGTCAAACTTGATGGCTTGAGTTTTTGGTGTAACGGAAATTTTATCCTTGATGATCTAATATGGTTCTGATGAATGTGTGTTGGGTGCAATAATTGTCCCTGTTTCGTAGAGCGATCGAACCGTGGTGCTTGAGCTGTTGTGCGGTTTAAAATATTTGAGTTGCACCATTACCAGCAGCTATAACTTTTGGTAAAGCGGAAAGTGTTCGATCCTACAATTGGTATCATAGTCAAGGTCACGGGTTCGATTCCTATTGATTGCAAGGAGTGCAATTATTGTGAGGGAGATTGTTGGGTGCAATAATTGTCTCTGCTTGGTAGAGCGATCGAACCATGGTGCTTGAGCTGCTATGCGGTTTAAAAGATTTGAATTGCACCATTACCACCAGCTATAACTTTTGGTAAATCGGAAAACGCTCTGTCCTACAATATGTGATAGGTTGAGCAGACTTGAAATTTTTTGTACGAGTGCTCAGAAATTCTTGATGATGCATATTGAAAGATGCGCAAGAGTTGTATGTTTGGTTCCTCTTGAAGGTGAATCTATATCTTTAAATAGTTGAAAGCTTCCAAGGTCGGATAAAGTTTTTCAACGATCACTTGTATCAGTTCCTGACAAAATGTGCTTGTTGCTTTTCAAATTATGTACATATCATTAAATGTCCATTTAATGTTTCTTCACTTTTGCAACTTATAGCTCTTAGCTTTCAGAAAAGTTTTTTAACTTTGGAAATTAATCAGGAATTGGTGGGTATTGTTTTGTATGCTATAACTGGAATTATTCAGAACAGTTGAAAGTAAATTATTCACTTTGCTTTGCACATATTTTGATCGGCGGTTGGATAGTAACAGTCTTTATTTAATGCAAGGCGGTTAGAAAAAGAATGATCTTCAGCTGGTAAAGAATAAAGCACTTTGAGCGTCTGGACTTCATCGGTAGTCAGAAACCTGAAAAATACAAATAGTGGTTAATGTCCTGTAATAACTCGATATTGTTATTATGTCAATCACAAAAGTCCTTCTAACAATATGGACTTCTCTTTTCATCAAGAATTTATAAATGTATACATTTTCTCGGATTTGTTACTGGCGATTCAAGCGGTGACCTAGTCTGTAAAGGATCTCAGCTGAGTAGACATGTCAAAATAGGTTGACGGGGAGGGCCAACCCGCCATTTTGGCGGGCCTCTAAATGGTCAACCCAGTCCAACCCAACCCAACCCACCTTGGGCCGCGGGTTTGGCAGGCCGGCCCGCTTATTTTTTTAAGAAAAAAATTCTAAAGAGTATCGCAGTAAACATGGAAGAAAAATATATTTCAGTCAAATAGTTTCATAAAATACTTAAAAACATTGAAATAAGAAATTAAGAAAGCATATAATATAATCCATAAAAAGTAAAATGTTTAAATCAAACATGAAGATTGAGAAATGGAATAGAACATAAAGTCGAGGAAAGAGACATTTGTAAATTTTAAAAAATATTATTTCTTCAACAATACATATAATTAGCAAACCTCTGTCGGGTCCTTAAAATTTCACTGCAACTCGTCGGACTTCAAACGAAACTGCTCTTGGGTTCACAAACAACTGCTATGCTTAATAATTATTTTAAGATTCGTGAATAAAATTTACAAGAATTTCTTCACTTTTGTTTTCTATATGTATATCTGTAAATTTCTCTTTTTTTATTTTCTTTATTAATATTTGTTCTAAGAGTAAATTATCAATATATTTGCTCTAATACATGGGGGCGCACGAAACTTATTCTAATTTTTATATAAAACTTAAAAATTAAAAATATAAAATTTTATCCTAATTTAGCTGGCCGTTTGGGTCCGACCCGTCTTGACCCGCAATCCAAACGGGCTTAACCCATTTGACTCGTCTCCAAATAGACTGTTATTTTATCAAGCCAATCCGTTCAATTTTTATGGCGAGGCGGGTAACCCATTTTGACAAGTCTACAGCTGAGTCATCACGGTACAACGGAGATTCGAGAATTGCTTGCTTATCCTAACTTCATCTCCTTAAAACATAACAGATGAGACACACAGCAAATGTAATAACAGTACATAGATTAGCCCATCAAGTACTTTCTTTTATGTCAAGTTTTGTGTTCTTTGACTTATTGTACTTGCTTTTCAAAACTAGAGAACTCGGTTTTAATTAGTGTTACTATTCTAAAAAAAATTATCTTTTATGTGAAGTTAATTATCATTTTGCTTTTGACCAAATTATCTTTCACCTCTTTCCTTCTTAGATTAGTGATGGCCTTTAGTTTTTTTTAAAAAAAATTTATTTTTTAAAAGTGAGGGACAATATTTAATTTTATTTGGACAATCCATTTTGCTCTACATGGACTGATAAAATATTATCATTCATATCTTTTTATTTTTATTTATTTATTATAAAAAAGATAACTTATTCCAAATTTAATTATTCAAACTAATAACATATTATTAGTATTTATAACTATTTTACATCAAACTCAACCATTTTAATAATCGTACAATTTCTTATCATATGTTATCTATCCAAGTAAATATATATTGTGCCATATGAACCATAATTTATCTCATATTTATGACAGCGTTACCATATCGGTGTTTCGCTAAGAAAATGATTAAAACTAAAAAAAGTTATTGGATTAAAACCTACCTTTGATTAAAAAAGATCAAAATCGAATTTATACTAGCTAATTAGAACAATTTTACTATTTCTCAAATGAAAAGAACAGCTAAGACAGGTGAAATCACATACATGTATCTTGGAATCATTTTGAAAGGGTAATAATTTGAAAATTCATACGTAGCAAGCTATTTAAGTAATCAAATTCTTCCATCCAAATATTTGAAATATATATACTAAAAATGTGTGAAGAAATATACTTGTTTCTCAAAATCTTGCTACTTATTCTGCTCACTTTCAAACGTTATATCGAAGACCTTACACGAAAAATACTCGTCAAAATCAACCTCCCTCACAAATAAACAAATTCTTGATTTCAGTTGCTCCCCAGCAAATATAGGTTTAAGTTCACTGGCTCTAACTTGGGGGACTGCAATTATAATATTCTGAGAAATCATACAAGACATATTACCATTACTCCATCGGAGCACGTCCATAATCCTTACTGATTGATGCAACTTATGTGTCGTTCGAGGCGTCCCAATCACTCCCCAGCATGACTGCGGTCAGCATTAATTTGCCTGCATCTGGAAAATCTCTGTGCTGCATAAGCACGGCTTCCACAGAGGGCCTAGCGTCCTTCAAAATTGAAAGTTCGGAACTTTCTTGCCTCAGTGAAAGCACTTCATCGAATCTAACTTCAAAGGCTTCTGATTCTGGTCCATAACACTTATTCGAAGCTTGGAAAAGAACTGTTCTTTTGAGAATTTGCATGGTTGTCTCGTCGCTCCATCCCTCGTTTATAGACATTCGATGCAGTCTTCCCCAGTCATCTTGATTTGCAGCATTTCTCCAGCATTTCTCCAAGAGGGTGGTGTTGCTTCTAAGAAAGGACGCACTGGTCCATGCGAATATACTGAAGGCACGTAATGAAAGCTCCGGATTTTCGATTTCAAGGCACAATTCAATAAGGTCTACTGGAGGGAGAAGCTTGTCTCCTATCGATTGCCTTTCTTCATTATCAGGCAGAAGTCTCAAACTTTCTTCCTGTTGGACAAAATATAAGCTCAAGTTCAGTACAATTCTATGAAAGGCAAAAACAAGTTGCTTCTAATTAAAAGTTTTTTTATTGGGTTTCATCACAAACTAGAAACGGATACAGCAATATGTCAATTTTAACTGGGTAAAGATTAATGCAAAAAACAAACACAAAGTATTAACTCGAGAGAAAAAAGGGAGAAAAGAGTTTTCTCTTTTCTCTGTCTATTGAATAATACTAGCACAAAATTATACACGCACTAAGTACTCGAAAACGTGGAAGGAAAAATTTACATAACCACAGTAACAACAATGTAACCGACTAGTAATCTTGATGACATAATTATAAAACATAGCAATACGAAAAGAGTTTAAGCTGACAAGTGCGGACGAGTAAATCAAAGTTTCCTAAGGGCAAAAAAAGTATCTTCTAATAAAAAAAAATTATTGGGTTTCATCGCTCATTGGAAACAAACCCACCAGCAACATGAAATTTTAACCGAGAGAGATTAATGCAAAAAAACGAAACTCGTACAAAAGTTAAAGCTGACAAGTGCGGATGAGTAAACCAAGATCTCTATTATGCAACAACTCACCTTCTAACACATTTTTTAGCAGGTCCAGGAGAATGTGCATGGTCTTACAGGTAAACCACGATTTTTATGTACAAAATTCCTCAAGAGGTGGAAAAAGTCCTCTACGTCAAGCATTTGATTCCATAAAAGCATCTTATTTTTTCTGACATTAAATAATATATGAAGAAATATATATTTTCTGGGTCTCCGTAAATGAGTCCGTCCATCCAACGTTATCGTCGTTGGATTGGACTTTATAGTTACATTTTGAATTCAGTGTGTACCTAGTTTCAGGCAATCGAAGTTTATTATATAGATCTTAATCTCAGGAAGCTTAATATTGTTGCACCAATATATTATGATACTTTTAAAACAAAATGGTAAAAGAGATCTATTCAAGAGAGAGCAAACTGCCCCAAGCGGAAAGGATACAGACTCTTCATGTTAGATAAGATGGACACGTACCCAAAAAAATACTGATGATGATGGCAATTCTAGTACAATATCCAAAACTAATTGCTTACTCCATACACATCTAAACCAATGGCAAAAATAAAATAACCTGAATCATTATTCAGTCACTATTTTTTCTCTTCCCTTCAGATAAATGATATTTCAAAGTAGGCAAACAAGTTTGAAGAAGAGCGAGATTGGCCAGATGGAGCCACATACCTGTAACTGTAGAATGTTCAGATCTGCTTCAATGCGCTTTATCTTTACTTCCCAGCCAAAATTTCTTCCTGAAAATATGATATACTCATCATTTCGTATCACTGGTCGAAACAGTATAATTTCTTTACTAATTGCTAGCAAAGTAAAGATAATACTTCAACTTATTCACCTCAAGATTTGTCACACTGACTTACATTGACATTGATTTATTTAGTTGTAAAACCCAATAACAGTCTCGGAAATAATACTATGCACTTATGCAGTTCTATTTCAGGACAAGACAAACGTTCTAGATTGAAAAATCACATTGTTCTCAGCATGAAGGGGGCAAGAGAGAAATTCCAGATTATAAATTTATGTAAAATTAATTTAGCAAGCAGATTACGATTGGTTTAGAAGAACAGAAAAAGGATCCGATCGAACTTATAAGGGACGATATAAAGGGACAAAAAAAACCATACCAGACATAGCAGATATCTTTGCGAGATTCAGATAATGTTTTCTGTTCGCCAAAGTTAGTCTACAAGTTGAGCCACAAGATTCAATATTCTCAGTAGATGAAGGTGATTCATAGTCCTTCGAAAGAGATAATGAATGCAATGTTTCAGAAGCTGATGAAAATTGATGAAGAAATATCTCATGAAGCCATAGTAGATTTGGATGCTGCTTCAGAAATGTAGCCAGCTCTTCCTGAAATTCTTCCCCAAGTCTCATTAACTTCGAGAATTGTCTTCTGTCATAGAGTTGCTTGAACACAAAGCAACAGAAACCTCCTTTCGGTCCCATACTTTCATGCTGCAGAACAAAAAACTTCACCATATGAGAACAACTCAAAAATATGAAGGGTGAGCAGCATCCTAGAACATTAGGAAAAAAACCCAAACAAAAAGCAATAGAATAATAATAACAATAACAGACACACGTATAACTTGATGTAACTTACATTGTCACTCCCTAAGCTATACCCTAATCATAGAAACATCTATGTATCGTTGCATAACCAACACATCCCTGCCCTTAAAAGACAAATAAAAACTTCACTAGTCAAGTGACATAGATGTCTTACTATTACAAACTTCTCAAAAAGAATAAATAAATAAACCTTCGGGAGTTTCTACATTTATTCCTTCAGGGGTGTCAAAGTAAGCTACTCCAATTAATCACGACACTGCCTAATAATTTGATAAACCGTGACACCTCATCTGAGGGCCAATTAGAAACTAGAGACAAATGTTGTCACCAATGGCCCCAAATAGAATAAATAGGGGAGTGGGAGTTTGAGAGCAAGGCCAACCTACTGTCATTCAAACTTTAAAGGAGTGGGTTTGCAATTAAGCAAAACTTAATAGTGTCAAAATGTAATAAATCCTAATAGCTATTGATAAACCATGCAGCTCAAAGTCAGAGTCCTTTGGCACTATAAGAAATGGAGTAAAATGACTTGTGAAATTATTGCTTTTAAATCCATACCATAAGAGTTTGAAGGAGTTCAGAATCATTGAGGTTACTGCATATATTCCACATAGTTTGATAACCTTCGTGTCTTTTTGCAATTGACAATAATCTGGAAGAAACTTCGGTCAAAATACCTTTCTGCTCTTTATTTTGTTCAGTTGAATCCTGCAGCAGAAAAATATAACAAAAAATGAATATGAGGCCCTTGCACCAACGCATGCACAAAATCACGTCAACAATCCATTGGCTTGGCGGGATCTGGACTCTGAGGCACAATCAGTTAAAACACACGACTTTTATATCTATGGATATAAAAAAGTTTCCTTCAAATAATGAGGATCGAACACTCCATTTACTCGTTTCTCAGCACAGATTACTGATTTTGTAACAAGGATTCGACAACCGCCTTATTCTCATCTTCTAGCTTCAATTATGGTTCAACACTAGAAGAATACACCCCCGAATGGAACATCATACACACACTCAAAGATGTAGGCGAAGAATATTACTATGCAAAGTTCAACTATTTCTATAGGTTTTGAATATTCATACGAAACACTGTCTAAATTTGGATTTAAAAACACAAACCTGGATTTTAGCTTCAAAAAATAAAATAATTTGCTCATAAAGTGAGTTAAGAAGTGCATCTCTTCGATTCCAGTATTCCTCCAATAAAGTTTTGTATTCTTCTTTACGTTCAGCTTTTGCAGCAATAGCACCAGAATAAGACTCGAGTATTACTTCAGAGAGCAGTTCTAAGTTCGAATAGAAATCCAACCTCGCAGAATCATCAAGACAGTTTGCTTCATTCAACAACTGAAGCATGAATGATGCTAAACTCCATAGCCCCTTTGATATAACAAGTTTGGAATACCATGGTGTCCAGCCTTCAGGGGGTGGATACCATAGGTCATGTTCACTCCGATATTTCATGGCTGAATGGAATACAGTCACACAGGCGTTCGATAGTTCACAAGCTCTCTGAAATTGAACAAGACTCGACATCTCCTCATTAATGACAAAATCTAGCTGTTTCTCTAAGCAATGAAATATTTCCTCAAGATCTGAAACCTTGCTATAAAATACTTCAGCATTGTCCCTATCCATCAGAAGGACTGTACTCCGACGTGCTCTCTCGCCAACTAACTGAATGAGATCCCAAAGAGCTCCGGAAATCCGAGTATCTGAAGCAGAATATAAACCAAAACTGGTTGCATCAGACTGGCTGATCGTGTTTTGCAGTTCCCTCAGTCGGATCATGCCAGCAAGCTTTTCTCCATGTTCCATGATAATTTGAAGAGATTGTTCTGATATGGAAAATAGTGACTCAGATATGATAGGTTTACTCACTAAATTTTGTTTTAAGAAAGTTACTAGAGTCAATAAATAAGATCAATACCAAACTGAATTTGATCTACGAAGGAACCTACAAGCTACACATGTTTTTTTAGTATCTTTGTGTCGAAACAAGTTGATCATCACAGATAAAACCATAAAATATCCCAAAAATATTACTAAGTCAACAAAAATATAACCACAAGATAATTAGATAGTGAATTATACTTTGTCGGGAACGTAATTCTTCATGGCACTTCGACAAAGCAAGGAACTGGAGAAACTTTTGATGCTTGTGCTGCTTCTCTACGAGCTGAGTGGACACAACAGATACAACGATCTCAGGGCCTCTGCTAGATGTCCAGTGCTTAGCTAAGGTGTCGATAATAGATTTGCTTGCTCTGACAAATACATTTATTTCCCCCTCTCTTTCAAAAGCCTTAGAATTATTTAATTTGTCAAGTACACCATCAGCCTGCCCAGACAACAGAAATTCATGGAAAAGCTGAAAAAGTAATGCTTCAGAATCCTCATCCGGAGGGCTCCGAAGTGCAGCTCCAATTAAGCTAGGTCTTTGCCTATCACCAGCATTCCATGCTTCTGAACTGGCTCTTCGAGGGACAATGTTTCCTCCTGCAGCAATGTTTTTTCTCTCTTCCTGCAAAGATCTATCATTAGAACTCCCTTTACGCGACAAGCTTCTTTCAGGAGGTTCAACTCCACCAAGTAAAACTGCCCTCTCAGGTATAACCCAAACTCCAGCTTTTTCAGTGAGTACAGCCCAAGCTCCATCTTTACTGTCCTCCAAGGAAGGGAAAACTGAAGCATCAAGAACTTTTCCAGCATCATAAGGCAGATCAAACTGATAGAGTTTGGTGGAGTTTCTCCAATAATGCGAGACTGTTGCAGTACCATCACTAGAGAGTATAATAGCAGAACCAGCTGGCTTTCCTCCTACTTTTAATATCATAGATAACAAAATATCCTCATCTTCTACTCTTGCTTTAGGTACAATCACTTGAATAGGAGCTTTTTTCTCCAACACTTTCCCACCAGTTGGCTTTGTGATATCTACTCCAGATTTATATTGCATGGTCAAAAGAGAGTATTCAGTGTAGCTTGAACTGGTGGCACGATCCTTGCAAAAGATGGCAATAAGAACAGTCATTACCTTGCCATCACTATCAACATCAATATCAAGAGGCCAAATTCTCTTTTGGCCTGCAAGATCCTTCTGAATGCCCAAATCACCATCATTGCCGACAATTTCATGAGACCAAAGTTTTGACATGTTAACCTCTGGAGAAAGTTCAACTTCAAAACATTGTATCTCATGATTGGTTAGTAGAAGGAACTGTCTGTAAGGTTCATCAAATAACTGAGTGAAGGGGTGCCACATTAATGACCTAGGATAGCCCTTACTTGCCCCAGGAGCACTATTTTTACTTTCTTGAGGAAAAATGTTTTCAACCCGCTTGCGATGAATACCAGAAGGGCTGCATAGGAATCCCCAAAGCTTGCCATCAGAACTACATGCAAGAGCAATACAGCTTTTGGCAGTAGCTGAGACTGGTGAAGCAATCAGGGAGTTGATACAAAGTTTGGCTTGTGGCCACTGTTTGTTTGAGCTGTCTTTTTCATAATGAGTGGATTCTGACTCATAAAAAACAGCACTACTGACTGGAGAGATCCAGTTTGCATTATAAATATCTGGACAAAAGGCAAGACAGCGAGTTTTTTTATTACAGATTACAATCCCAGCTGAAGTGCACTGCTGAACAACATTGCCAGAAGTTCTCTTCGTATTGTCCCAGTTGACAACACGAATTAACCAATTGTTAGAGGTTGATGAATTTTTTCCTATGCTTCCACTTTCTAATAAAGTAGAAGGAAGTTCTAGCTCAACACATCCTATAGAAGCTGTAGGAGATAGGCAATTCCACATAAAAAGCCTTTTCCCGCAGATAATCCATGCTAGGGATGTCTCCTTGTCCATTCCACCCGAATTACATGGATCATCTGCCAGAAGAACAATAGATTATGGTTTTTAAGAAAAAAAAACAAAGCATAACCAGAATATAAAGTAGGCCTTGTTTGGCTAGACTAACCAGAAGCATGATTTTGTAATAACACTCCTTGTGCATCACGTACTACTTTAGGGAATTCCCCAACATATACAGGCATAACAGCATCAATCTCAGCTTCTTTATCGCTTTTCTTTACAGGTGGGATTCTGAGAATATTAGTAAAAAACTGACCACAAATTAATGATCAAATATCAACAGCCTTCAAATGCAGTTTAGTTAATATAACATAAACATTAAAATTGGTCGGTAAAATTCAAAATTGACCAATTTATAGTTTTAAATTAAGTGAAATTATATAATATCTATCAGGTATCAAATCCAGCCATTAATTCTTGATTCCAACTAAGAGTTGTGAAGCTATCTGCTAGATTAGAATCCAAATAGACCATGTTGTGGGTTTGTTTTCAAATACGAATAGCCTCATCAAAATGAAGCTGATAATGCGAAATTAAGTAAAATGATGCTCAAATTTACAACTCCTTAAAAAGAGACATGTAGAGAGAGCAGCTGGATATTATCCTGAGTTGATCATGCCCATAAATTCCACATAATCTTAGATGCGTTCAAAGCAGTTTTTATATCGACTGGTACATGTATGTTAATAAATTTAGTGGACTTGACTATACGATGATTCTAGAATAATACATCAAAGTGCTAAATGAAGAAACAACACAAAAATAAACGGTACCACTTTAGTATCAATTGTTACATAACAAAACTAAGCAGACACAAGCACACAAGTATTTTTTATGCAAAGGCCGGTCCAAGGCACGGTGAATCAACGAAAAATTAGAAAATGTGTATCAGCAGCATTTATAAGCCCCTATCTCAACCATCGAATAAGAATAAAAGAATGATAGTTTAAGCATTTTAGCTCATTATAAAAAAAAAAAACTCCAGAATTATATATCAGGTGCCCGTTCTCGAGACGGGTACAAACTGAACTGAAGGGAAAAGTTGAGAAACAACACACACTATAATCAGTACAACTTCTAATTGCAATTGTAATATTACAGAACTTATGTAAGGGTTTCATGCAAAAGGGAAATCAACCAATATCATCAATAACGCATTCAAAAATAAAATAAGCAAAAATCCAGATAAAACAACAACAAGCATATGTAGATTAAAAGGACCTTGCAATGACTGAAAGGCGAGAGGCCCAAGGAGCGGGTGTGCCAGTGGCTGGACGATTTGGAACGCTGGGACTGTCTTGCAGCGGTCTACGATTCTCCAAAAGTGGAGAATCAAAGTCTCTTCTGACTCCGACATTATTACGAACACTTGGACTGGCTTTCTTCGTGGCGGGAGAAAACATCTCCTGTACAGACAATGGGATTTTGCTAGAAAAGATTTAGGGTTTAAGAGAAGAATGATTACGGCCTGCAAACTAGAAGTTTAGCGCAGAAGCAGATGAAAGTGGGTTGCTTTGCCTCTATCTTTGAACTTTCGAATTTAACTTTATTTTTAAGAATAAAAAATTTATTCAAAGTTTTAAAATATTTAAATTAAATTTAAGAATTTAAAATTAAAAATAAAAAAAAATAAAAACTTCACATTTGTTGCAGACTGCGGAGTTGCGGTACATTTCACTATTTCAGAGTTTGAGATCAAATTTAATTGGTGGTACAATTTCAAATTTGGAAATGTGCTGCAATAATTTAAATTTAATTGTTTTATTTAGAATTAAGCTTTTTAGTCTTTTTAAAATATGTAATTTGATGTCATGCATAGGTTGTGTTTGAAATGTTAAAAAAGTGAACATGAATTTTATATTTTAAATTTAACATCCCGAAAATTTGAAGGTCTATGTAAACTACATGCTTACAAGTTATTAAATTCCTTGTGTATTTCAATTAATTTTTTTAATTGTATAAATTAATTATGTTGTGCATGTTGACATGTTTAAAATATATTTACACGTGATTGCATGAAAATATATTTTTAAAGGTTATCCGAGTTGCGATCGAGGAACGGAGACCGGAGGATGAAAAATGAAAAAAAAATTATTAAATAATTGTTTTTAATTATTGAATATGATTGATGTTTTTATTTTTGAAAATAAGGAGTTTTGAGGTGATTTTATATGCCGGGTAATTTTCATCGGTGTTGGATTTTCAACAAAAATACGAACATTTTGACAACACGGTTAATAATTTCACAAACTTTATTAAACACTAATCGGCTTATTGGGCTTATTGGGCCTAATTAACCTTGCTAACGGACCTAAGCTATTGTTAGTATTTTATTTATTATTTAAAGTGCAAATCACCCCACAATTTCATCACAAACTCACGCCTTCCCTACCCCAAAGCGTCACAACTCTTTTCCCTCAATCAAGTCACGGCACACACCATGATTTCAAGGAGAAAAGTTCGAAAATTGCAAGGAAAAATTCAGCCAGCGTCTTCTCGTCATCGTTCTTTGATTCGTCAACGTTTATTCGTGTGTTAATCGTGCAAAGGCACGTCATATTCTTTCCCTCACTCATCATCATACCATATTATGTATTTATTTATGAAATTGCATGAAAACAAGTTGCACCTTTGAAGATTTTCGTTTATGCATCGCATGTGATTTTTAAGGCATGTATTTGATCCAAAATCATGTTTATTATGTTCTTAAGGGGCTGTCATGATTAGGGTATTGATCAAGGGTTGTTTTACCCAAGAAACAAACAAAAGCTGGAACAGAAACATGTGTAGGTGGCTTGGGCGATCGGGTTCAAGCTTTTTGTTGCATGGCTTGGTCTTGGATGGGACCAGGGCTAGCTAGGGTCATGTAAGGGGTCAGGGGCTGGGGAAGAGTCCTTGCAAGCTAGGACTCCACACGAGAAGCTTCAAGCATACGCGTTAGTGTGCAGTCGCGCAGGGAGAGAAGGGGCTCGGCCAGGGGGATTCGGGCTAGGCTAGGTCAAGTGTTTAGGGTCCTAAGAGGGTGCACAAGGTTCTGGTTCAAGGGCTGGTCCAGTAGCTAGGGTCCTAGGCGCATAAACTTGGAGTCTTATCGAGTAAGGAGTTTTGGCCGAGAGATTGTGTTGGGTTTTGTGCTTTTGGTTGGGGCTAGGGTCAGGTCCTATGGGTGCTAAGGGTTCACGAGGGTCCAGGGGAGGGCTGGTTTGATGTTGGCTCAGGCCGACTCGAGCATGGCTCGGTAAAAATTAAAGATGGCTCGAGGTTAGCACTTTGGTTCGAATAGGGTTTCTTATTTGTTTTTAAAAATTCGAAACATGGCTAACGGGAGTCGAGTCATGGTTTACGAAGGCTAAATTAATATAAAAAGTCTAAGTTTTTAATTTGAGAATTTTATATTAAAGTTTAGTTTAATTCGGGATTAAAACGAATTAATATGTTATAATTAAAGAATAAATTAAAAGCCATCGATGTATGCTGAATAAAAATACAAGAAAATTAATTTAAGCTTAAATATTATTTGGGATGGTATAGAGTAAACGGAATTAAGAAAATATCGAAAACGTGAAATTTTACGTCTAGGGGTAAAACGATAATTTTATACCCGAAAATTAGTAAATGTCATGGCAGTGCTTGGGATGCTATTTTATATGTTAATATGATTATTTTGCATGTTTATGGAATTTTATGGTGAACGATAGTGTTAAAAGACATGTTGCATGTTTGGTTTAAAAGAAAAACGGTATATGCAAATTATTGATTTTTATTAAGTGATGAGAATACGAAACATTGAAGGAAGTGAAATAATTGTGACTAATATGATGATATAATGATATGATTGGAGATGTCGTGAGGGAAAAAACCCTAGAGGGAGCCTGACGATCGTGACATGATATGTTAATACGTAGGCCAATGCTCAGTTGATGGGTGAGAGTGTCGCAGATGTCCCCGCCGCAAAGTACTGTAGTTACATGTAGATGAATCCATTGTCCAATACGAATACGAATACAAATACGAAAGTCACAATTAACAATATTAATTCAACGAAAGGAATATAGAATACGTATGTGAATATGAATATGTTTATGATGTTATGAAAGTGTTTATGTTTAAGTTTATGCATCTTCATGAAAATGTTATTTTACATACAAGTATTTTCATTGTTGCATGTATTTTGTATACGTATTATTTGTTATCAAGATTATGGTGTGTTGAGTCTTTAGACTCACTAGGTGTGATTGATGCAGGTGATTATGATAATAATGATAATGAAGGTCTTGATGGTTGATTTTCTGGACTGAAGGTGAACATAACCCGAAGACCAGCGCTAATTTTTCGCACTAGACTTATGATTATGAGTTATGATTTTTAGGATGATGTTAAAGATATTTTTACGACTTTAATTTATGCTTTTGAAAGGTTTTTGGAGAGGTTGATAGCATGGGCTATACTTTTCAAATAATACTTTTAGGTTTGGTAAAATGTTGAATGGTTTTATGTTTTGACTATTTCCTTCAATTTTCAAATATTAGTTGGTTGTTTTATTTTTAAATAGTGTCAAAAATATTTTATATGCATGGGAATGTATCTTGGCCGATTATTGAGTGTTAAAAAAATTCTAGTACTTTTTAAGAAAAAGAGTAGTAGACGTGTGAGGGCCCGTATTTCGTATTCATAATTTTGCGGAATTATTAAAAATTTTCTCTTTAAATAAATAAACTTGTAACGTATAAAAACTTTCATAAAATAACCCAATGGTTTAACATAAACATAGCAGCGGAAACTGAATAATATTTTAAACAATAACTTAAAATATATAGTTATAACAAGATTTTGAACATAAAACTGAATAACTAAACGTGAGGTCCTCGGGTTCGTAGTACCGCCGATCCGAGCTAACTCACTGGTCTCCGCCCTCAGCCTCTGCATCATCAGTACCTACATCAATCAAGTCTAGTGAGTCTAAAGACCCAGCATGCATATATCATGAATAACAAGTAAATATATCATAAAATCTCCTGCAACGTAAAAATATCGTATCATAAAGCGTAACGTGAAAATAGTATCGTGAGAAATTATAAATACGTGCATATCTGAAAATCATACGTAAAAGCTTTGCTCGATAGAGCTCTGTCATAACATATCAGATCGTAATTTTTCTGTAGAGATAATGTTCTACGCAAGTGGCCCATAACATAACATGCACGTCTGATCAGACTAAACCACAGTGTACTGGGCGGTAGAGATCATCACAGCCCTTGGACTGGATATCCGTACCCATACATAATCGTAAACCGGTCGTAAGCCACCGGGTGAAGCAATCCCATAAGCGTAAGGTGGCCACAAGACATATCGCATATATCTAAAAAATAAACATTTTCTATTTTTATGCACGTAATATAATTATTATCCTGTTTTACTTGAGCAATTGAGTTGGATCGTTCCCAGGTTCGCTGCAACCTAATTCTAACATGAGACACATGCAAATAATATAAACTTGACCAAAACTTCATATTCAAACTAAAAACGAGACAATTACGCCCAACAAACTTAGTATTTAACCATGACTCTGTACCAACCAGAACCAACATCGAACCATCGTTTAGTCATTATTAAAATACACCTAAAATACTGGAAAATATATACCAAGGGCTGTAATACACGAAAATTGTGCATGGAGGCCAAAATCATGAAACGCTCTTTCGAGAGTCACTTTGGCACATTGTACCGTAAATTCTCAGTACGACCTCTAAACTTAACCAAATCACAAACGGCCAAAAACATGACCTTCCTAACTCAATATGGCACTGTCCAGTCCAAGGCCATAGGCTAAAAGTCAATCAAGTACTCGTACATGACCTCTGAACCGAAGCCTATACTGCTGTAAAATTCCAGCGGCAGCAGCTTTGCTTGTGTTGCTTCGTTTACAAGGCTAATGGTCATTGGGGCTTGAACTACTGACCAGAGCCTCTTACCAACATTCTAAGGTGTGGCTTGAACCATGGCTAAGGGCCCTAGGCCAACCACAATCCAAGCAACCACCCAAAAAAATCCAAAGCTTCACCCGAGAACACATATGCTGTACCGTGGGGAGTGTTGCTTGTTCTTGCTGTCATGTATCATTCCAATGGCCATATGATCGACCATGTCATGATCTAAACATCATGAGGTATTGTGTGAACCATGGCTACGGGCTAGAAGCCAACCAAGATCCACCCAAACACCTAGGACAACACAAAGCTCAAACCGAGAACACACCTCACACGCGTGGGTTGTCTTGCTTGTTTTGCTGTAAAATGAAGGATCCAATGGTTATGAGGTTAACCATGGTGTTGTATGAGTCATGGCTAAGGGCTAGAAGCCAACCACAACCCACTTGACACCATAAATTCAAAACTCAACACACACAACCAAAACCAGAAAAATGAATACCGATGGGGCGCTGTTCTTGTTTTATTTCTAAAACCGATGGGACCATGAACCAAGCCATGAAAGGTCATCTTGGTCACGTCCTAGACATGCTAAGGAAGTGTTCAAACCATGGTTATAGGCCCAAGGCCAACCAAGAACCGAACCCTTGCCTTAGACAAACAAGAATCAGAAATTGAGACTCGAAATGACAGCTATGGGAAGTTGCTGTCAAATCTATTCCTCCAGCGTGTAGGGGCTGGAACCAATGGACTAACATGACCATAACATGCCCTAGTACATGTCTAGATGCAGCCTTGAGTGCCTGGAACCGAGCCAACCCCTGAAATCACAAAACCAACAACAACCGTGAAGCATGAAGGTGGCCGACAAAACATTCTGCACAGATTTTTTTCTAATGTTCTTGACATGATTTCGGTTTTTTCATGGATCAAGCACATGTAATGGTTTAAAAATAGATATATAACTTGATTGAATATCAGAGAAATAATATAGACATGCCTTAAGTTGTTTTTACAATAAACAACACAATACGTCGGATCGGGAGAGACGGCAACGAAAATGAAGACACCTTGCTATTGTTGTTGTCTTGGCCAAGAATGGGAGCTTCTAATTCTCTAATATTTCGTTCTAGGGGAAGTGAAGAAGATGGTGAAGGCTTGTGGTCAAATATGGTGTGCATGGGGGAGTAAATGATGCCAAGTTGGGGGGAAAACATGCATGTTGATTGGTTGGCCTTTGTTTTCTTGTTGTTGAGAGTTAAATGGTATTCATTGGAATTGTGTGGAGTGGAGATGACCGAGACTTGTCTTCTCAATTAGTGTAAGATTTTATTTAAGTTTTTCTTAGTAGAATCCTATGTTAGATAACTTGATTAAAAGCTAATTAAGCACAATCTAGATGAATTAAGAAGCCTATAATTAAATTGGTGATTAATTAATTAAAGTAGACTTAAATCCACTTGATTTCAACAAAATAAATTATTTCTTACCTCGAAATAAATTTAGGAATATTTTTGGATCATAAAATTCATCTTCGATTTTCTATCTCCGGTCCGATCTTGCTTAAATATCTAAAAAGCTAAAATTTGAAATACGCGATTTAAAATCCTTAAAAATAACGTAAATGATTTAAATGAAATTAAATCAATCATTTCTTAAAAAAATAACCATTTAAAATTAAATAATAGAAATTATGCACATATATACGCCTATTGATTTTTCGGGTATTACAGGGCGTTTCAGTTGGTACCAGAGCTGTTACTATAATGGGTTGTGCAACCATCAGTGCTTGGAATCTCAGTCGTCAAGCCTCAAACTTGTAAGTTTATATACATTATGTGATTTATATGATGATACCTGCATAAGTACATGAATTATATGTTTACGTCACATGTTTAGTAGCTTTATGAGAATATATGTTTTATATGCGCAAAACTGTTCAAAAATGAATTAAGTATATGCTGTATGATTTAAAAAACATAGATTTAAATGACATTTATGTATAAGTTTATATGATAAATGACTGTTAAAATCCTGCATGGTTGCATGATTTTGTTATGCATAAAGATTATATGCTTTAAAAATTTTACGAATGTTACGATATGAAATAAAAAATTAGATGATTTTCATGCATCCTGACTTTGTGGTGGAATTAGACATGCTTAAAAATTTGGTTAGTAGATCCTAGGAATGCCAAAATGATTGGATTATATTGATTTTTGGATTTTAGTACTGATGTTCTACTTTTTGGATCATAGTTAATCATGAAGATTATGAATACTTTATGGGACATATAGTTTTTCTAAGAAAATAATAATGATTTGTGGTTACTAGTTGAGTTAATTTTTGGAATTACACATAAGTAATAATGATTCGAAGATTGCAATGATCATTCGAAGTAAGAAAATATATAAAATGGGATGTTAGGATTCAATGGAATGGTAATATCGGTTATGAGAATTGATTTTTGGTTTATAAGCTTAAAATTATTGAAAATTATGTTACGGGAAACCTGTAGAAGGGAATTAAGAATGGCAAAAACTTATGTTAATTGTAGGATTTTCGAAAATTTAAGGATCAATTGGATAATTTTTTAGGAAATTAGCAATTAGTTTTGCTAGGATTAAGGAATTTGGGGACTAGTTTAACAATAAGTGAGAATTGAACGGTTTAAATGATAGAAAATTTTCGAGGATTTAGGCTTGAAATAATATTTAAAACCTTGGAATATCTTAGTTATAATGTTATAAGGAATGTTAGTCAAGTACATTGTAGGATGAATCAATATTAGGCTTGAAAATCTAAGTGTTAGTGGATGCGTTTGAGATTTTAATGCTAAAATATGATAAGTTGATGAATATTTTGAGTATAATATAAGGAAGTTCATATACGATAAGGGTGGTCATCCATTCTTTTATATTGAAATTGTAAGAAAAATTGAAATTCGAGGTTATAATAGCATAACACTAAGTCATTATGGGTCTTTTTAAGTTGCGATGTGCAAACATGGATTTAAAAAGGTAAATTTAATTGAGATCAAGGAGACATAAGGACATTCTAAGACTTAATTTTTATCATAGTAGTATAGCGGAGGCGTGGATTATTGGGATACTAGAACTAAATCTAAATTTTTGATTATCAAGGATAAGCGAATTTCGAGGACAAATTTAATTTAAGAGGGAAAGATTATAACGTCCCGAAAATTTGAAGGTCCGCGTAAACTACATGCATACAAGTTATTAAATTTCTTATGTATTTCAATTAATTTTTTTAACTTCATAAATTAATTATGTTGTGCATGTTGACATGTTTAAAATATATTTTTCCACATGATTGCATAAAAATATATTTTTAAAGGTTATCCGAGTTGCGATCGAGGAACGGAGACCGAGGGATGAAAAATGGAAAATGTTTTTATTAAATAATTGTTTTTAATTATTGAAAATATGGTTGATTGTTGAGGATCGAAATTGAGTTTAGAGGGGGGTGAATAAACTCTACTCGTTTTTTGTTCTGATGAGGTACTAAAATCCTGTTAAGGATAGTAGTTGATCTTGTGCGAATACTTTCACCTGATTACAATAAAACGTGCGGAAACAATCTGATGAAGTAGTTGAAAAACAATAAAACAGTAGGCAGCAGTTGTTTATGGAAGTTCGAAGATAAACTCTTCTACGTCTCCCCTTCTTCTGTTTCCAGAAGGTATAACTAAAAGACTTTGGATATTAAAGTACAACTCTTGTACACACCCACTTCAGAAGGACTTACACCTCAGCCTACTGAAACTCTTAGTTTCTCAACTCACAAAAATGCGAAACACAAAGTTCTGAAAAGACTCTTTTCAGATTACAGACTCTTCTGACAAAGTATAAATAATGTAAAGATCGTGAAGAGTGTAAGAATCAGTAGCACAAGATGATCTTCAAAAGATCAGATATAAGCTATGAAGCGTGTGCTACTTTTCTTTGTGTTGAACTTTTAAATGCTCAAGGAATTTTGATATTCGTCTAATAAGAGAGAAGCTTTGTTCCTTGAAGAATGATAATAAGCGAAGTGTCGTGTCGAACAAGGATTTGATCCAAGTATATATAATCGACTGAGTTCAACGTTCACAATCAGAGTATGTCTTCAGATAACTGATACAATCAGCTTTATTACCGAAAGAAGTTCCTGCAGAAAAACTATAAAACAATCAGTCTTGTTTTATACTTAATTGGGTAAAGTGCATTAAATGACTCCGTATAGTATTTAATGCTGCAATTAATACTAGTACTAGGAACTCCTTAACGGTAACAATTAAGATAGCAACGTTAGAAAACGTTCTCTACTGGTTTTGTATTGTTATCCCTTTCTACTGGTTTAGTTATAGTAGATCAGCAGCTACTGATAAGTTATTGTTCTGGTCTGCTGGTCTACTGGTCTTAGTTATCATCGCTACAATAAAATTCATGTCTAACAATTTCCCCCTTTGTGGTGATGCCAAAACCTAAACAGTTGAAAGTCGTTAAATAAAACAGATAATCATTTAAACAAACGGATAATGTCAATAAAGTAATAAGAAAAAAATCAATCGGTTCCAATATCCCTGTAAATGATTTCTTCATTCTGAGGTTCTTGATCTCTTCTGTTAGAAGGTTCAGCATCATCTTCTGTTTGCCTAGCTCCTGCTTGATCTCCTCTATCTTCCCCCTTTTTGGCATCAGCAGCAACCACATGGGCAAAGAGGTCATTCAGTCTGCCGGAAATATTTTAAATGCCATCGGTTATCATCTCCAGATACGGGGTCTGAGAAGAGATGCGATTATCCAATGCAGTGATAGATTGATTTTGAGAGTCAATCTTGGCATCCAAAAGTTCCACAGAAGTAGACAGTGATCGAAAGAGATCATCATGATCAGTGACTCGAGTGAGTATATCATTTTGAGCAAGCATGATGGTGCCGTGAGTTCTCGAGATAGCTTGTCTGAAAACGACGGTTTCAGCATACATCTTGTCCATGGTCTCCTTAGTGTTATAGATGTGTTTGCCCATTCGTTCTCTGAAATATTGAGCACCACTGAATTCCGAAATGTTTTCACAAGATATATGTTTCAGTAAAGCAGAGATGTTGTTGAGTTCGGTTTGTAGAGACTCAATCTGATTTTCCAGGTTAAATGCATCTGATTCCGGGGAGGGAGCGCAAGAATGCGTTGTTTAATCTCAGAAAGACGAGAGTTCGTCTCAGTCAAAACAGGAAGAGAGACAGTCAACGCAGTAGAAACAAGATTAGCATCCATCAAGGCAGTAGAAGGAGCAGGGTCTACTGTGCTTTCTGCTGGAATTGCAGAAACAGTAGGTTCATCAGCAATCATGGGAAGAGCAATTTCTTCAGTAGGAACGGCCAAGTCAGAGGCCAAAGCTTCTTCCATGGGTGCAATAACAGCCTGTGAATCTGATGATGCTTCAGTAGAAGGTGCAGAAGGCTGTTCCAGAAGAATGTTCATTTCTGCTTGATGAGCAGCAGAAAACATCTCTAAATTCGGCAGTAAAGAAGTAGCATCTGGTTCTGCTATTTGTTGCCCTGGGTTAGGAGAAACAGACGGGGGCAATGAAATAGCCGGTGCTGCTTCCAGAGTAGTGGAGACTGAAGAGATAATCGATTCAATGACTTCCTCAACCGAAGCCAGTTCATGCACGGACAATAGTGATGATGACGGAATGGGCCTAGTCGGAGATGCAGGAGTACTAAGAGCAGCAGCCTTTGGGGAGGCTGTAGTCCTTTCCTCAACTGTCTGATTCTGTTGAAAGATTGGGACAAGGCCAACATGATAGACAATAGGCTCTCCAAAGCCTTGTTCTTGAGCAAGAAGTTGCTCACTCATCTGCTTTAATCTGTCAGAAAGAATCATAATAACATTTTGATCCTGAACAACAGTAGGAACAGCAGGATCAAAATTTGATTGAAGAACTTTCAGAACCGATTCTAATTTCTGACATTTCAGCTGATCGAGGATAAAATTCCTTCTTCGCAAGGCCTCGATGACATTTTCTATTTTTTCCAGCTGAAAAATCTTCTTTTCTGCATTCATCATCTTGCCATAATTCCCTTTTGTTTTGATGTAAGCAAAAGAGTGGAATAGTCGGACAGTATGCCATTCATCAAAGAAACGCATGTCATCGTTTGCAGAGGTCTCAATCTCGGCTAGATGAAGATCAACGCCGGTGGTGACAGTGGTCTTGTGACCAAAAATAGGTGGTTCTTCAACCATTTTCCCTTTGCCTTTGACAGAAGATGAAATAGGCACGATGGGTCGAAAAGCAGAAGACCCGCTTGCTGGTTCTCGAATAACTATTCCAGATGTTGGTTTAAAAACAGTAGCCGTAAAAGGTGCTGAAACAGACGCAGTAGCGTGTGCAGTCGAAGAAGCAGTTGATCGAGCAGAAGGAACCGCTTCTAGAAAGACCTGTCGAATAGGTACTTTCTCAATTTCAGACAGTGCTGCTGTCTTCTTAATCTTAAGAATGGTGCGCGGTTTCTTCTTAGATGGGGTTGGCACTGCTGGTTGAACAGCAGCAACAGACTCTTCTGATATTGTTTTGTCTGAATCCGTCGAAATAACCACTCGTTTCTTTGAAATTTTCCTTTGAGATTTTGAAGCCTCAGAAGCAGTTTCCCCAATTTCCTTCTTCAACGCAACAAACTCCGTCACGGTTGGCTTAGGCCTTAAAGCCAGTACATTTGCAGCATCAATCATGGTGACTGAAGTAGCATCTAGATCACTGGTAGAGGCAAAACCAGCATCCTTGAGCAAAACGCTGATCTGAACAGCAAAACCAGAACTCCTCCTGACAACCATATCCTTCATAATTCTGAAAATAAAATGACTCCAGTCCACCTTAATCCCCTTAGTTATAGCAGTCATTACTTGAACCTTCTCCTTCGTCAACTTGTCGAAGGTTCCAGCTTTGATCAAAATAGCTTTAGCCACAATATCGGCCAGAATCTGATATTCTATTTTGAGCAATTTCTTGTGACAAGAAGGAGACACTTCTTCTCCAGATGCTGAGAAAGAGCTGAGTGCAACAGACATATCTGTCTTGGAAATATCAGAAAGTTCAGATATACCTGAAAGTGGAAGGAGGAAGGTTGCTCCTAAGTGTGCGGCATCAATAGAGATAGATGCATCTCCTTGAGTATGAACAATCCTTCCTTCATGCAATGATGCTTTAGCGTAAAATTCCAGAAGAGCATTTTTGTAAATAACTGCTGGTGCTTCCAGGAATTTCCGGAGTCCCGATTTTTCAATATCCTGAAACATTTTCATGAGATTCGCATCCTTGATGTTGAGAACCGAAGCAAAGTTAACTTGATAAGCGTTAAGAGTGTATGCTCCAGCCATTTCTGTATGTAGATAAAATTGGATAAACTTTGCAGTAGTTAGAGATGATATGAGAGAAAGCAGTAGCTGAATAGCGATAGCTATGAAACAGTAAAGGTGAAAAGGTGAAATTTGAAATAGATATACAGCCGTCAAATAAACATAAGGACACGTGTCAGTATGTTATTGGTTGAGTGTTTGAAAATTTTTGCAGAAACTGTCAGAAATACGAATGATTTGAAAATTTTGAAAAAAAAAAGGGCGGGCTGTCCAGACGGTTACTAAAAAAATCAGAAGAGGATTTGTCATTTTATGATAACGTCTGCTGGAAGTTTCAGGGTGCTGAAATATTTAAACACTTTGACAAAAATCAGCAGACTTGAAGTTTTATCGAAAAGACAAACATTCTCTCTGTTTTCTGAAAAGGTGTCAAACTCTTAGTCTGACTAAAATACTGTTCCCTCTCGGTAAATGCAATTAATAAGTGGTCATAATTGCGACAAGTGACTCTTGGTCATCTCTCAATCTGAGCCGTTGAAAATGAACAGTCGCAATCTTGCGATTCACAAGAGCCTTTGTTCCCTCTATAAATACATGCATATCTTGAGCGAAGTTAAACAGATGAACTTAAAAAAAATGAGAACTCAAGTAAAAAGAGAGTTAGAGTTTGATTCAGGAGTCGAAGCAAAACTGTTCAGAGAGAAGTTTGAGGATATCATTATTTTCGTAATGATCCTTGAAATACACTCCTGGAGTTGTAGTTTCCACAGTCAAGCAGATCTGTTGCTTCGATTGAGTTTGAAATGTAGCATCGATTTCTTCCAGAAGCATGCTAATGCAATAAGAGAGTGCTGGTGGATTGATGATACTGAAATCCTCTATGATGTCCTGTAAGGCATCTAAAAAATACATTAGTGCTGACAAGACCCAAGCTTGTTCTAGATTCTTTCTAGGCCTTGAGCTTGCTGGATTCTCTTGTTCCTGTTGAAGTACTTTGCAAGCAAATAATAGAGAACTTCTATTACTGAAGACAAAAGCTAAATGTAACGCTAATGGTTAAATAGTACTGAAGATCTACTGTTTTTACTTTTGCATCGTGTAATGTACTGAAATGGTTTCTAATAAAGTTCCAGTTTACGTATCTGACTTTCCTTCTGCTTTTCTGCAAATATCTTACTGTTAGTTCAATACGATAAATAAGCGAGTAAGAATAAAAGTTAACTAAGTTAACAGAAAATAATCAAGTTAAATCTATCAAACCAAGAGAATTACGAAAGTAAGAAAACTTCTTTTCTGGTAAGGGTTTCGTGAAGATATCTGCTGTTTGTTGATCAGTAGAAACATATTCCAGACGAATGTTCTTCTTCTGCACATGATCTCTAATAAAGTGATGTCTGATGTCTATGTGCTTCGTTCTGGAATGAAGTACTGGATTTTGTGTGATTGCAATTGCACTGGTATTGTCACAGAATATAGGTGATTCGGAGGCTTGAATCCCATAGTCTCTTAACTGTTGTTGAATTCACAGTATCTGAGAGCAGCAGCTTCCAGCAGCCAGATATTCTGCTTCTACAGTAGATGTGGCTATGGAAGTCTGTTTCTTGCTAAACTAGGATATCAGCCTATCACCAAGAAATTGACAAAACCCACTTATGCTTTTTCGGTCTAGTTTGTAACATGCATAATCAGCATCTGAATATCCAATAAGATTTAACGATGAATCATTGGGATACCATAAGCCGACATTTTGAGTTCCTTTTAAGTATTTCAAAATACGTTTAGCAGCAATATAATGAGATTGTTTGGGGTTAGATTGAAATCTAGCACAAATGCAAACAGCAAACATGATATCTGGTCTACTGGCAGTTAAATATAATAATGAACCAATAAGACCTCGATACTGAGTTACCTCTACTGGAATACCACTTTCATCTTTATCAAGCTCAATAGATGAGCTCATTGGAGTAGAAGCAGCAGAGCATGCTTCCATTCCAAACTTTTTCAGAAGCTCCTTGGTGTACTTGGCTTGATTTATAAAGATTCCATTCTCTGATTGCTTAATCTGTAATCCTAGGAAGAATGTTAATTCTCCCATCATACTCATTTCAATTTTATCCTGCATCAATTTTCCAAACTTTGCACATAATTTGGAGTTAGTTGACCCAAAAATAATATCATCAACATAGATCTGTACTAAAAGAATGTGCTTATTCTTGACTAAAGTAAATAAAGTTTTATCTACTGCTCCAATGGTAAAATCATGATCAATAAGAAATTGTGATAGAGTGTCATACCAAGCTCTAGGTGCTTGTTTTAGACCATATAATGCTTTGTGTAATTTAAATACATGATGCGGAGAGAAATGATCGATAAAACCTGGAGGTTGTTCGACGTATACTTCTTATTGTAAAAGACCATTTAGAAAAACACTTTTCACATCCATTTGATATACTTTGAAATTCTTGAAAGCAGCAAAGGCTAAGAATATTCTGATTGCTTCGAGCCTTGCTACTGGTGCATAAGTCTCATCAAAGTCTATGCCTTCTTCTTGTCTGAAGCCTTGAGCTACCAATCTAGCTTTATTTCTCACCACTGTACCTTCTTCATTGAGTTTGTTTCTGAATACCCACCGAGTTCCAATGACAGCTTGGTGAGATGGTCTAGGTACTAGAAACCAAACTTCATTACGTTTGAATTGATTCAGCTCTTCTTGCATGGCTTCAATCCAACTAGGATCCAGAAGAGCTTCTTCAATTTTCTTTGGTTCATCCTGAGATATAAAAGCAGCATGCATGTATTCATTAAACATTTGCCTTATGGTTCTCAAAGGCGCTGCTGGATTACCAATAACCAATGATGGAGGATGAGATTTTCTCCAGATAAACGGATTTGAATGGACATCTTCCTGATTTGATATGTTAAGATTGTCTTCTACAGAACCAGTAGTAGGTTCTTGAACATCTTCTGTTGGTATTGGTAGATCTAGGTTCTGTACTTCTGGTTCCACTATTGGTGTGTCTGGTTCTGGATTTTGAAGATCCTTGGTATTTGCTTCTACATCATCTTCACTGTCAATTTCCAAGTGAATCCTGTCTAACCTGTTACTTAAATCAGATATGTTAGAAATTTCAGCACTGCTGTCTTCATCGAAGACAACATGAATCGATTCTTCAACATTAAGAGTTCTATTGTTGAAGATTCTAAAAGCTCTGCTTACAGCAGAGTAACCAAGAAATATTCCAGCATCTGATTTAGAATCAAATGCAGTCAAATGATTTTTGCCATTATTTAGTACAAAACATTTGCAACCAAACACATGAAAATAAGATACATTGGGCTTCTTCCCTTTCCATATTTCATAAGGAGTCTGGTTGTGTCTTTTGTTGACCATAGATCTGTTTTGCGTGTAACAAGCAGTATTGATTGCTTCAGCCCAGAAGCGCTGAGAAATGTCTGCATCTGCTAGCATTGTTCTAGCTGCTTCTTTTAGAGTTCTATTTCTCCTCTCAGCTACTCCGTTTTGTTGAGGTGTTCTGGCAGCTGAATATTCATGATGAATCCCCTGCTCATTCAAATATAACTCAAGATACTTGTTAGTGAACTCAGTATCCCGATCACTTCTGATTTTGATGATGGTAGAAGATTTTTCATTTTGAATCCTTTTCAGAAGCTTGATCAAAAGGCTACTGGTTTGATCTTTTCCTGCGAGAAATATTACCCAAGTGAATCTAGATAAATCATCAATAACAACAAGATTATATTTCATTCCCCCTAAGCTCATGATGGGGATAGGACCAAATAGATCCATATGCAGTAGTTCCAGACATCTTGAAGTTGATTTGATATCTTTGGTCTTGAAACTGGATCTTATCTGTTTCCCAAGCTGACAAGCAGAACAAACATGATTTTTAACAAAATTAATATCTGGTAATCCATCAACTATATTCTGCTTCTTGAGATAATTGATTGACTTGAAATTCAGATGATTCAATTTCTTGTGCCATAGCCAGTGTTTATTGCTAAGAGAAGCAACTAAGCATGTAGGAGTATTGACATGATTTGAGTTCCAGGAGACTCTGTAAGTGTTGCCTTCTCTCTTTCCGGTTAACACAGTAGTTTCAGCAGAATCTTTAACTATACATGAATGCTTCTGAAAAGCTACAGAATAACCATTATCACATAGTTGACTAATTCTGATTAAATTGTAACAAAGATTGTCAACTAGTAACACGTCATTAATAATGATGTTACCATGAATAATCTTACCCTTACCCATGGTTCTACCTTTTGAGTTGTCTCCAAAACTTATCTTTGGTCCAGTAAAACTCACTATCTCAGAAAGTAGGTTTTTTTGTCCAGTCATGTGTCTGGAACATCCACTGTCCAGATACCATGTAGAGTTACTGATTTCTGCTTCCTTCTGATGTTCCTGCAAACACAAATTTTAGTATCTGGTACCCAAATCTATTTGGGTCCAAGCCTTATCAGTCCTTTGGGAACCCACATTTGTACAATTCTTGGTGACTTTGTACTTCGGGTATCCAAAGATGTGTGTGCAACAGAAGGTCCGTGATTTCTAACAGTATGCATACCAAAATGTTGTTCTTCCCTTCTGTTTCTGTTTTCCAGTCTGTATCTCTTCTGAACAGGTTTAGAGTTGTAGTACTGGTAGTTTTTAACCTTCATAAGATGTTGTCTTCCAGAGTTGAATTCTTTTCCGAATCTAGAACTCTGGTCAACTTTTTCCTTAGGTTTAACGTAACCCAGACCATAGTGCATTCTTCTGTTCGTCAGATTTACATTCCTTTCAACTGAAGCAGTAGATACTTCTGGTTCCTGTACCACGCTGGATTTCACAAAGTGAATGTATTTCCCTTTGCATATTTCCAGTGTTGGCTTAATATTCGTTTCAGAAGTGCCTTCATTATTACAAAAACCGAGACCACTCCTATCTCCTGACTGTTTTTGTAATTCTTGCATCTTTTCCAATGAAACATAAGACTTGTTCCAGGCATTCACCAGTAGCGACAACTTCTGGTTTTCAGAAAGCACCTTCTGGTAATCTGCTTTGGCTCTTTCATTCTCAGTTATTAATTTACTCATCTTAACTTGTAAATCATTGAAGCTGTCTACTTGCAAGCAAGTTAACTTACTGTTTTGATTCTTTAAGTTCTGATTTTCAATCTTAACTTCTTCAAATGATTGAGAAAGTCTGGAATACTGTTTTACCATTTCATGTAGTGCATCAATCAAATCAGTTCGTGTAAATTCATTAGAGTCAAAATCAAATACCTCTCCAGATGTCGAGGTTGAGTCATTGTCTGCCATTAGACATTTGACTTCTTCTGCATCACTATCACTGGAATGACTTTCTGAGTCAGATGACTCAGAACTAGAGTCTGCCCACTTAGATTTGCTTTCTTCGGCAATCATCGCTTTTCGATCTCTTCTGGACTTTTTGTCATTCCTCTTGTGATCCTTTATCTTTTTGTCATCCTTCTTTGGTTTAGGAAAATCAGCAATGAAGTGACCTATCTTTCCACAGTTAAAGCATCTCATATCACCAGATGGTGAATCTTTCTTGAAGTTGCGATTGGGACCCTGATAGGTTCGATGGTTCTTCTTCATGAACCTGGAGAATTTCTTTACAAATAAGGACATAGCATCACTACTGATTTGTTCAGCAGTCTTCTCCATTGTATTGTCAATGATCACAGCAGGTAATGCCTGAGGTACAACTGCAGCAGCAGTAGAAGATGTAGAGGCAGTAGCAGTAAAAGCAGTAGCAGTAGCAGCAAGAGCCTTGGTGGGTAGGCTTGAAGGCTCTTCTCCACTTCTCACTTCCAATTCGAACTCGTAGGCTTTCAGATCTGCAAATAAGTTGTGCAGTTCCAATTTGTTCAAGTCTTTGGATACTCTCATAGCCATTGTTTTAACATCCCATTCTCTAGGTAAGGCTCTCATCACATTGAGGGCTATTTCTCTGTTGCTATGCTCTTTACCCAGAGCAGCTAGCTCATTGACCAGGCTACTGAATCTTTCATCAAACTCATTTAGAGTTTCACCAGCTCTCATTTTCAGATTTTCAAACTTCTGCATTGCTACAGACAGTTTGTTTTCTTTCGTTTGCTCATTTCCTTCACATATCTGGATGAGCATTTCCCAAATATCCTTTGCAGTAGAACACATTTTAATCTTGCTGAAAGTGTTCTTGTCGAGAGTTTTATACAATATATCCTTCGCCACATTATCAAGATTGTCCTTTTTCTTATCTTCACTGGTCCATTCACTTCTTGATTTTTCGACCATCTGTGGTGCACCGTCAGTAACAGCAACAGCTGTGTTAGGCTTTAAGATTTTCAGTGGACCATCTGTGATGACATACCACATGTCATCATCTTGTGCTGCAAGATGAGCTTGCATCCTTATCTTCCAGTCGTCAAAATCTTCTTTAGAGAACATAGGGATCTTGCTGAAGTGTGCCATTTGTTGTAGTTTTTCACAAACAAGAATAACCCGCTCTGATACCAATTGTTGAGGATCGAAGTTGAGTTTAGAGGGGGGGTTAATAAAATCTATTCGTTTTTCGTTCTGATGAGGTACTAAAATCCTGTTAAGGATAGTAGTTGATCTTGTGCGAATACTTTCACCTGATTACAATAAAACCTGCGGAAACAATCTGATGAAGTAGTTGAAAAACAATAAAACTGTGGGGACCCGGGCTCTAACTCTGTTCTTTGGGATTAAATGGATCATTAATATAAAAAGTGGGTCAAATTTTTGCTTTACAACATTACTTCTAATGTATGTACACAAGCACAAGTTCTTTATTTATATTACATCATACAAACATATCTTGTTCTAGTACATTCATCCAACTAGTGTTTAATACAATAAAGAAAATACAAATAGTCCAAGTCTACTAAAAACCACTAGTCCTCTGCGGTGCCCGTAGTCTCCACGCTATATCAATCTCGTCTCTGTCTCGACCCAGATCCTGCCCCACCTGTTGTTATGCACACATACAGACATAACAACAGCCGGAAACTCCGGTGAGAACAAATCCCAGTATAAACATGTATACATGCATATATCAAACTAAACATGAAACATGCTATAATGAATGTCATCCATATAAACATGCAATGCAATGCGAATCAAACCATGTCTGGACTCGACTCGACTAGAACTCTAGGGATCCCGGTGTGAATAAGACGATCTATCACCTACCCTCCCAATCGGGGTGACGGTATGTCTTATTCCTAGACTTCGGCCTGATCTGTATCCACATCTACAATAGGAGAATGATCTTCCCCTAAGCTGTGATATCACCGAACATCTAGAAGTTTGATGGATCTGTCAAGACTCCCTATCTTAAATGCAATGCACAACAATATGTAAACAATGCATAATCATCTCAAAATATTTGAATACAAGTCTATAAACAAATCACAATCATAATTCAAGATAAACAATAAATCTAGTATGTGATTTTGGTTGGGAAACTCAAATGTGATCTCATTTGAGTTGTATCTCCCCAAACAAAAACATGCATTATACCTTTCGTTGCACAACTCAGTCGTAGTCGAAGTCTCGATGACGAATCTTACCGATATCAATCTGAAATGGCAATGTTGATACATATTCTATCAATCTCTAACTCAACCAAGACATTTATACCATCTATATCTAGTCTTGATACAAGTTGACGGCATAACAACGTGTTCTCATGATACTAACAAATTCGAATCTCAACATTCAACACATTATCAATCTAAACTCATCAACTCATAATCATCATTAGAGGCACATGATATTACTCAAAATCTGAATATTTTACTTCTAAAAATGCTAGAAAATAGCAACAATAGCATATGACATCCGTTCTTTGATCCGTTTGCGAATATATCATGTTCAATATGTCAAGAACACCATATAACTATCATATTACAATTTCCCACATATCTCAATCTCAAATCATATAGAACTTAGTAAAACTTACATCACCTTGTAGCTAATACGGAGGGGAGTTCAAAACCGAAATCGGTTTAAAGTTTGGATGGCTAAATCTTGTTCAATCACAATTTAAGAGTATAAAGAAAAGTTGAAGCTTTCCTCTGAAACTTCCGATTTCTTTTGCTGAAAATGAAGAGAGAATCGTGTAATGTTATATATATATATATTGCATGCCTACACACACATGGCAAATCCTTTGAAGTACACGTCTCGCGCATATGCGCGACATCACCCGCGCATATGCGCGAGACCTACTGGTCTCGGCCAAGTTAATTACAACAACCCGCGCATATGCGCCATTCTTTTCGCGCATATGCGCCAAAGCTTCTGGAGGTGTCGCGCATATGCGCGCCTTTATTCGCGCATATGCGCCGATGCTACTGTAATTCTCATCCATATGCGCGCATTTCTTCGCGCATATGCGCCATAGCTTCGGCCCTTTACATTTATTCTTAACCTTTCTCATCTTTTCTCATGTCTTTCCTACTCCCATTCTACTTAGTGTTTCTCATGCAATATCATGCACTCTCACATCTTCGAATATCGTATTAATGAAGACTAATAAATCTTGAGCCTTACATTTCTCCCCCTCTAAGAAATGATTTCGTCCTCGAAATCGCAGGCAATCTATCAATTCATACATGAAAAGTAACATAAACAGAACTGAAAATTTACTTACATCATGTAAATAATTCGGGATATTTCTGTCACATATCCGCTTCTGTTTCCCAAGTCGCTTCTTCGATGCCATGACGACTCCATTGGACTTTCACTAACGGAATAGTCTTCGTCCTGAGCTTCTTTTCTTTTCGATCAAGAATTTGTATCGGTTGTTCAACATAGCTCAAGGTCTGATCAAGTTCAGCTTCGTCAGGCTGAATGACATGGGAAATATCTGGCATATACTTACGTAACATTGACACATGAAAGACATCATGTATCCTGGATAGCGAAGGAGGAAGAGCAAGTCGATAGGCTCGGTCGCCAATCTTCTCTAAGATCTCGTAAGGACCGACGTATCTAGGAGACAGCTTTCCACGCTTACAAAATCTGACAATGCCTCTAAATGGAGAAATCTTTAGAAATACTCGGTCTCCTTGCTCGGATACCAACGGTCTACGTCTGACATTGGCGTATTTGGCTTGCCTATCTTGTGTCGTCTTCATTCTTTTCTGAATGACTTTCACCTTCTTAGTCATGTCACGAATCATATCTGGCCCAAGTTCTGGTACCTCTGAAACGTCATCCCAGTATAGCGGAGATCTGCACTTCTTACCATATAAAGCTTCAAACGGTGCCATCTCAATGCTTGTCTGGTAGCTATTATTGTAAGAGAATTCGCAAAGAGGTAGAGAATCTTGCCAACTAGTGCCAAAATCTAGCACTACGGCTCTTAACATATCCTCTAAAGTCTGGATAGTCCGCTCTGACTGTCCGTCTGTCTGAGGATGATAAGCAGTACTCAGGTGTAATGTCGTACCTAAGGCCTGCTGTAAACTGTGCCAGAAGTGTGAAGTGAATCGTGGATCACGATCTGATATGATAGACTTCGGCACACCATGCAATCTGACTACCTCTCGAACATATATCTCCGCCATCTGATCGTGTCTGTAAGTCATTCTGTATGGGATGAAACAAGCTGATTTGGTCAATCTGTCGATAACGACCCAAATCGCATCACAGCCTCTAGATGATCGAGGTAACTTCGTCACGAAATCCATGGAAATGCGATCCTATTTCCATTCTGGAATAGATAAACTCTGAAGTAGACCTCCGGGCTTCTTCCTCTCAGCCTTCACCTGTTGGCAATTTAAGCATTTAGACACATACTCTGCGATGTCTGACTTCATCTGCTTCCACCAGAACTGTGTCTTCAGATCATTGTACATCTTCCTGCCACCAGGATGAATGCTAAACCGACTACCGTGTGCTTCTGATAGAATCTGATGTCTCAAATCTGAAACATCTGGCACGACAAGGCGGTTATTCACATACAGCACATGATCACGCACCTGATATTCTGATAAATGCCCTGATCTGACCATCTGAATCGATTTCTGCACATTCTGATCCATTCTTTGTGCTTCTTTAATCCTCCACATCAAATCAGGTTCAACATGAATGGAAGCAAGTCGTAATGGCCTACTTTCTGTATCAAATTCTAATCTAGACATACAGCAATTTTCAACTAATTTTATAACACCTATCGTCGATAAGGATAGGGAACAAATCTTTCGACTCAAGGCGTCCGCTGCTGCATTCGACTTTCCTGGATAGTATTTGATCTCGCAATCAAAATCTTTCAGCAGATCAAGCCATCTACGCTGCCTCATGTTCAATTCCGATTGAGAAAATAGATACTTCAGGCTTTTGTGATCGGAGTAAATCTCAAATTTTTGGCCGTAGAGATAGTGACGCCAGATCTTTAATGCAAATACGATAGCCGCCAATTCAAGATCATGAATGGGGTATCGAATTTCATGTGGCTTCAATTGTCTCGAGGCGTATGCGACCACATGACCTCGCTGCATAAGAACACATCCCAACCCTCTGTGAGAGGCATCACAATATACAACGAAATCACCCTGTACCTGAAGGTATTGTCAGTACTGGAGCACTAGTCAGCTTCTTCTTCAATTCCACGAAGCTAGCCTCACAATCTTCAAAACATACAAATGGAGCATTCTTTTGTGTCAACTGAGTAATTGGTTTTGCAATACTGGAGAAATCTTTGATAAATCATCGATAGTATCCCGCCAGACCCATGAAACTGCGTATTTCTGGCACAGAAGTCGGTCTCGGCCAACTGATCACAGCTTCCACTTTACTTGGATCTACAGCAATACCATCTCCAGATATGATATGACCCAAAAAGACAACTCGATTCAACCAAAACTCGCACTTTGACAATTTAGCATACAATCTCTCATTCCTCAATGTCTGCAATACAATTCTGAGATGCTCTGCGTGCTCATTTCTGTTCTTAGAATACACCAGAATATCATCAATAAAGACAGTCACAAAATCATCTAAATACCTCTGAAAGATTCGGTTCATCAAGCTCATAAATACCGCTGGAGCATTTGTTAAACCAAAAGGCATGACAATAAATTTGTAATGTCCATACCTGGTTCGAAATGCTGTCTTCGGTATGTCTACATCTCGAACTCTGGGCTGATGATATCCCGATCGCAAGTCGATCTTAGAATAAACTGAGGATCCTTTTAATTGATCAAATAAATCATCGATGCGCGGCAATGGATATTTATTCTTTACGGTCGCTTTGTTCAATTGCCGATAATCTATACATAATTGGATCGATCCATCTTTCTTCCGCACAAAGAGCACTGGTGCGCCCCAAGGAGATACACTGGGTCGGATATATCCGTTGGCTAGAAGATCTTCCAACTGTGCTTTCAGTTCTTTCAGTTCAATAGGTGCCATCCTATACGGAGCTCGGGATATAGGGACAGTACCTGGCATAAGATCTATGCTAAAATCTACCTCTCGAGCTGGAGGTAACCCTGAGATTTCATCTGGGAACACATCCACAAACTTCCGTACTACTGGCAAATCTGCCAATGCCGGGCTTGATTTATGTACGTCTACAGCATACACAAGGAACCCATCCGCGCCTTTCTGCAACAATCTATTCATAGTCAAAGCCGAAATCAAGGGAATCCGAGATCTGGAACCCTTTCCGTAGAACTTCCACTCTTCTGCCATTTCTGGTCTGAATCTGACAATCTTGTGGAAACAATCCACGGTGGCTCTGTACTTTGTTAACATGTCAATCCCAACAATGCAATCAAAATCATCTAACCCAAGTACTATACAATCTAGATCAATTTCATGACCCTCAAATTGTAAGATGCAATGTCTAACCGTAGTCACCGCTATCAAACCACTTCCCAACGGAGAAATAATAGACACTACATCCGACATTGACTCAACAGGCAAGGAATGCAATAATGCAAATCGTTCTGAGATGAATGTATGCGATGCACCAGTATCTATCAATATATAATCAGGATAACCGCAAAGGGAACAGTTACCTGCTATGACATCATCTGGGGCATCCTGTGCTTGCTCCTCTGTCAATGCAAAAACCTGAGCCTGTTGTTGAGGAGGTTGACTCACGGTCTGGCTACCTCTGCCTCTGGGCTGCGTCTGTGACTGTGGTGGCTGAAATGAGTGAACAGATGAAGCTTGCCTCTCAGGCTGAGCTACAGATGCAGATGACCCTGCACTTTGAAATCTTTGTGAGCTTCTCTGGGGACAAACTTTGGCGAAGTGCCCCTGTTGCCTACATATGTTGCATCTCCCTGTCACTCCCTGGCACTGTTCAGTCGCATGTCTACCCCCACAAGAACTGCAGTAGACACCTGTATACCTTGTATTCGGATCAAAACCACTCTGTCTGGATCCACTGGAGCTCGACGAACTGCTCCCAGGTCTTTTGAACTGCTTCCCTTTTGCTTTCAACTGATCCTTTCGCCCGCTGCTACTACAGCCGCTTTCAAATCTAAGAGGAGGTTGTGCTGGAGGTAGTGGCGGTCTCGGACTCGGGGCAACATACGGAACACTCCGTTGCCTAAGCAGTCCTGCTTCTGCTCCTTTGGCACGGTTCAATGCCTCAGCGAAATTGTTGGATCTTCCAGTATTTACCAACGTAAAGATATCAGGATTTAAGCCGTTTATGAACTGATCTGCCACGGCCTCATCACTACCTGAAACATGAGGTGCAAAACGAAGCAAGGAAGAAAATTTAGCGACGTACTCTTCAATGTTCAATTGCCCTTGCCTCAAGTTTGCAAATTCAGCGCCTTTATCTTTACGGTAGGATATAGGAAAGAATCGCTGATAAAACTCTGTCTTGAACACTTTCCAGGTAATCTTTGTGCCACGCTGTTCCAATGCTCTTTTGATGTTCAACCACCAATTCTTAGCCACGTCTTGCAGTTGATGGCCAATGAGTTTCACTCTTTTTTCATCACTGTATTCTAGAGACTCGAAAAACATCTCGATATCCTCCAACCAGCTTTCACATTCGATGGCGTTTTCTGTACCTTTTAAGGTAGGTGGTCGGAAAGACTGAAATCGCTTTAATAAAGTCTCCATGGGCGTAGCAGTAACGTCCATTGGATCCCCGGATGTGCTACCCTGTTCTGGTGTTGTGGGTCGTAGAGGCACTGCTGCTCTTCTAGGAGGCATGTATCTGATATTCAAAAAATTAGTATACAAGCTATACAAACTGTCTCAGCCCTTCCCTGATCATTTACCTCTGATCCAGAATCGGTTCTGATTCAGTCTTTACTAACACATGCTGTAATACAAGTCAGATAATCATACAACATGCAATAATGAAAGCAATAAATCATGCCAGCACATCATAAGACAAGGAAGAAGACTCGATCTACCCCGCTCATTCTATCTTATCTTAATCTAAAGGATCTATCGCTCTGATACCACCTGTTGTGGGGACCCGGGCCCTAACTCTGTTCTTTGGGATTAAATGGATCATTAATATAAAAAGTGGGTCAAATTTTTGCTTTACAACATTACTTCTAATGTATGTACACAAGCACAAGTTCTTTATTTATATTACATCATACAAACATATCTTGTTCTAGTACATTCATCCAACTAGTGTTTAATACAATAAAGCAAATACAAATAGTCCAAGTCTACTAAAAACCACTAGTCCTCTACGGTGCCCGTAGTCTCCACGCTATATCAATCTCGTCTCTGTCTCGACCCAGATCCTGCCCCACCTGTTGTTATGCACACATACAGACATAACAACAGCCGGAAACTCCGGTGAGAACAAATCCCAGTATAAACATGTATACATGCATATATCAAACTAAACATGAAACATGCTATAATGAATTTCATCCATATAAACATACAATGAAATGCGAATCAAACCATGTCTGGACTCGACTCGACTATAACTCTAGGGATCCCGGTGTGAATAAGACAATCTATCACCTACCCTCCCAATCGGGGTGACGGTACGTCTTATTCCTAGACTTCGGCCTGATCTATATCCACATCTACAATAGGAGACTGATCTTCCCCTAAGCTGTGATATCACCGAACATCTAGAAGTTTGACGGATCTGTCAAGACTCCATATCTTAAATGCAATGCACAACAATATGTAAACAATGCATAATCATCTCAAAATATTTGAATACAAGTCTATAAACAAATCACAATCATAATTCAAGATAAACAATAAATCTAGTATGTGATTTTGGTTGGGAAACTCAAATGTGATCTCATTTGAGTTGTATCTCCCCAAACAAAAACATGCATTATACCTTTCGTTGCACAACTCGGTCGTAGTCGAAGTCTCGAAGACGAATCTTACCGATATCAATCTGAAATGGCAATGTTGATACATATTCTATCAATCTCTAACTCAACCAAGACATTTATACCATCTATATCTAGTCTTGATACAAGTTGACGGCATAACAACGTGTTCTCGTGATACTAACAAATTCGAATCTCAACATATATCAACACATTATCAATCTAAACTCATCAACTCATAATCATCATTAGAGGCACATGATATTACTCAAAATCTGAATATTTTACTTCTAAAAATGCTAGAAAATAGCAACAATAGCATATGACATCCGCTCTTTGATCCGTTTGTGAATATATCATGTTCAATATGTCAAGAACACAATATAACATCATATTACAATTTCCCACACATCTCAATCTCAAATCATATAGAACTTAGTAAAACTTACATCACCCTGTAGCTAATACGGAGGGGAGTTCAAAACCGAAATCGGTTTAAAGTTTGGATGGCTAAATCTTGTTCAATCACAATTTAAGAGTATAAAGAAAAGTTGAAGCTTTCCTCTGAAACTTCCGATTTCTTTTGCTGAAAATGAAGAGAGAATCGTGTAATGTTATATATATTTCATGCCTACACACACATGGCAAATCCTTTGAAGTACACGTCTCGCGCATATGCGCGACATCACCCGCGCATATGCGCGAGACCTACTGGTCTCGGCCAAGTTAATTACAACAACCCGCGCATATGCACCATTATTTTCGCGCATATGCGCCAAAGCTTCTGGAGGTGTCGCGCATATACGCGCCTTTATTCGCGCATATGCGCCGATGCTACTGTAATTCCATGCATATGCGCGCATTTCTTCGCGCATATGCGCCATAGCTTCGACCGTTTACATTTATTCTTAACCTTTCTCATCTTTTCTCATGTCTTTCCTACTCCCATTCTACTTAGTGTTTCTCATGCAATATCATGCACTCTCACGTCTTCGAATATCGTATTAATGAAGACTAATAAATCTTGAGCCTTACAAAAACAGTAGGCAGCAGTTGTTTATGGAAGTTCGAAGATAAACTCTTCTATGTCTCCCCTTCTTCTGTTTCCAGAAGGTATAACTAAAAGACTTTGGATATTACAGTACAACTCTTGTACACACCCACTTCAGAAGGACTTACATCTCAGCCTACTGAAACTCTTAGTTTCTCAACTCACAAAAATGCGAAACACAAAGTTCTGAAAAGACTCTTTTCAGATTACAGACTCTTCTGACAAAGTATAAATAATGTAATGATCGTGAAGAGTGTAAGAATCAGTAGCACAAGATGATCTTCAAAAGATCAGATATAAGCTATGAAGCGTGTGCTACTTTTCTTTGTGTTGAACTTTTAAATGCTCAAGGAATTTTGATATTCGTCTAATAAGAGAGAAGCTTTGTTCCTTGAAGAATGATAATAAGCGAAGTGTCGTGTCGAACAAGGATTTGATCCAAGTATATATAATCGACTGAGTTCAACGTTCACAATCAGAGTATGTCTTCAGATAACTGATACAATCAGCTTTATTACCGAAAGAAGTTCCTGCAGAAAAGCTATAAAACAATCAGTCTTGTTTTATACTTAATTGGGTAAAGTGCATTAAATGACTCCGTATAGTATTTAATGCTGCAATTAATACTAGTACTAGGAACTCCTTAACGGTAACAATTAAGATAGCAACGTTAGAAAATGTTCTCTACTGGTTTTGTATTGTTATCCCTTTCTACTGGTTTAGTTATAGTAGATCAGCAGCTACTGATAAGTTATTCTATTGTTCTGGTCTGCTGGTCTACTGGTCTTAGTTATCATCGCCACAATAAAATTCATGTCTAACATTGATAATTTTTCTTATTTTTGGAAACAAGGAGTTTTGATGTGATTTTATACGCTGGAATGTAATTTTCTTCGGTGTTGGATTTTCAACAAAAATATGAATATTTTGACAACACGGTTATTAATTTCACAAAGTTTATTAAACAAAATAATTTTATTAAACACTAATGGGCTTATTGGGCCTAATTAATCTTGCTAATGGGCCTAAGCTATTGTTAGTATTTTAGTTATAATTTAAAGTACAAATCATCCCACAATTTGATCACAAATTCACGCCTCCCCTACCCCAAAGCATCATCACAACTCTTTTCCCTCAATCAAGTCACAGCATACACCATGATTTCAAGGAGAAAAGTTCGAAAATTGCAAGGAAAAATTCAGCCAGCGTCTTCTCATCATCGTTCTTCAATTCGTCAACATTTATTCGTGCGCTAATTACGCAAAGGCACGTCATATTCTTTCATTCACTCATCATCACACCATATTATGTATTTATTTATGAAATTGCATGAAAACAAGTTTCACCTTTGAATATTTTCATTTATGCATCACATGCGAATTTTTAAGGCATGTATTTGATCAAAATCATGTTTATTATGTTCTTAAGGGGCTGCCATGATTGGGATATTGATCAAGGGTTGTTTTAAAATAATATAGGAATTGATCAAGGCTTTTTTTACACAAGATATAGGGCCCTAAGACACACACGAACCACGCTGAACACTAAACAAACAAAAGCTGGAACCGAATCATGTGTTGGCGTCTTGAGCGATCGAGTTCAAGCTTTTTGTTGCATGGCTTGGTCTCGGCTGACCAGGGCTGGCTAGGGTCATGTAAGGGGTCAAGGAAGGAGTCCTAGCCACGATAGGACTCGATTTGAGAGGATGGGGAGGAGTCCTAGCAAGCCAGGACTCCACCCGAGAAGCTTCAAGCTTGCGCGTAAGTGTGCATCCGTGCAGGGAGAGAAGGGGCTCGGCCAGGGGGATTAGGGCTGGGCTAGGTCAAGTTGTTAGGGTCCTAAGAGGGTGCACAAGGGTTTGGTTTAGGGTCTGGTCCAGTGGCTAGGGTCCTAGGCGCATAAACTTTGAGTCATATCGAGTAAGGAGTCTCGGCCAAGAGATAGTGTTGGGTTTTGTGCTTTCGGTTGGGGCTAGGGTCAGGTCCAAGGGGTGCTATGGGTTCAAGAGGTTCCAGGGGAGGGCTGGTTTGATTTTGGCTCAGGGCAGCTCGAGCATGGCTTGGTAAAAATTAAAGATGGCTCGAGGTTAGAACTTTGGTTCGAATAGGGTTTCTTATTTGTTTTTAAAAATTCAAAACATGGCTCACAGGGATCGAGTCGTGGTTCACGAGGGCTAAATTAATATAAAAAAGTCTAATTTTTAATTTAGGAATTTTTTTATTAAAGTTTAGTTTAATTCGAGATTAAAACGCATTAATATATTTTAATTAAAGAATAAATTAAAATTCATCGATTAAGATAAATAAAAATACGATAAAATTAATGTAAGATTAAATAATTATTTGGGATGTTCTAGATTCAACAGAATTAAGAAAATGTCGAAAACGTGAAATTATACGTCTAGGGGTAAAACGGTAATTTTACAGCCAAATTAGTAAATGTCATGGCAGTGCTTATATGTTAATATGATTATCTTGGATTTTATGGAATTTTATGATGAAAGATAATGTTAAAAGAAATGTTGCATGCTTGGTTTAAAAAAAACGTTATATGCAAATTATTGATTTTTATTAAATGATGAGGATACGAAACGTTGAAAGAAGTGAATTAATTGTGACTAATACGATGATATGATTGGAGATGTCGTGAGGTAAAAGGCCCCAGAGGGAGCCCGTTTACTGTAGAAGGCCTTAGAGGGAGCCCGACGATCGTATTTTTAATGACATGATATGTTAATAAGGGAAAAGGCCCTAGAGGGAGCCCGTTTACTGGAGAAGGCCCAGAGGGAGTCCGACGATCGTATTTCCAGTGACATGATATATTAATATGTAGGTCAAGGCTCAGTTGACAGGTAAGAGTGTCGCTGATGTCCCCGTCGGCCAATACTGTGGTTACATGTAGATGGATACATCGCCTAATATGAATACGAATACAAATACGAATACGAAAATCACAATTAACGATCTGAACTCAACGAAAGGAAAATGGAATATGTATGAATATGAATATGATGAATATGAATATGTTTATGATGTTATGAAAATGTTTATGTTTAAGTTTATGCATTTTTATGAAAATGTTATTTTACATATAAGTATTTTCATTTGCATGTGTTTTGTATACGGATTATTTGTTATCGAGATTATGGTGTATTGAGTCTTTAGACTCACTAGGTGTTATTGATGCATGTGATTATGATAATAATGATCATGGAGATCTTGATGGTTGACTTTTTTGGACTGAAGGTGCACATAACCCGAGGACCAGCGCTAGTTTTCCGCACTAGACTTATGATTATGAGTTATGATTTTTAGGATTATGTTAAAGATATTTTTACGACTTTTATTTATGCTTTTGAGAGGTTTTTGGAGAGGTTTATAGTATGGGTTATACTTTTCAAATAATGCTTTTATATTTGGTAAAATGTCGGATGGTTTTATGTTTTGACTATTTCCTTCGATTTTTTTAAATATTAGTTGGTTGTTTTATTTTTAAATGTTGTCAAAAATATTTTATATGCATGGGTGTGTATCTCGGCCGATTATTGTGTGTTAAAAAAAATTCTAGTACTTGTTATGAAAAAGAGTAGTGGACGTTTCATTAAGTATTCGTAAACATTATCATAATCAAACTCTATTATCAAAATATTTGTATTTGAGATATTTTTTCTTCACTCGTTTTATTTACATATTCAATAAAAATAAATAGTAATTGCATAATCCATGTTTGAAATTAATAAATATTACGAAAACACATGTAGGACCGAGCGTTTAGTACTTTACCAAAAGTTATAGCTTTTGGTTTAGTAATAAGCACTTGAACCTAACAACTGGTATCAGAGCGAGGTCATGGGTTCAAGTCTCCCAAGGGCTGACGGTAGAGAAAGGGTAGAATGACCTTTAAGGGAAATCCTCAAACTGATTATCAGTCTGAGAGAGTTATTCAAATTATAGAAGATCTATTGCGAGCTTGTGTGATCGATTTCCAAGGCAGTTGGGAACCGAAATTAGCTCTAGTGGAGTTCACCTACAATAATAGTTATCAATCATCTATCAGGATGCCTCCTTTTGAGGCACTTTATGGAAGGAAATGTTGATCTCCTATTCAGTGGGACGAGGTGGGTGAAAGAAGAGAGATTGGTCCGGATGTGATTGAAGAGACTGCCGAGCTTGGAGTCAAAATTCATTAAAGAATGAAGACTGAACAAAGTCGACAAAAGAGTTATGGTGATAAGAGACGAAGAGAATTAGAGTTTGTAGTGGGAGATCGTGTATTTGTGAAAATAGCACCTATGAAAGGTGTTATGCGATTTGGAAAGAAAGACAAGATTAGTCTAAGATTTATTGGTTCATTTGAGATTTTGGAGAGGATTGAGACACTAGCTTATAAACTGTCACTGCCACCGATGCTTTTTGGAGTTCACAATGTGTTCCATATTTCAATGCTGAGAAAGTACATGTTGAATCCATCACATGTGCTATGAACCTCTACAATTGACTCCAAATATGACTTATGAAGAAAGACTTGTCTGAATCTTGTCAAGGCAGTAAAGAAGACTCCGAAACAAAGTCATTCCAATGGTCAAGGTCAAGTGGCTGAATCACTTGGAAGAAGAAGCTGCTTGGGAAACCGAGAGGGACTTGAGGAGTCGCTACCCAGAGCTATTCGGTAAGTTTTAACTTTTGAGGACGAAATTTTATTTAAGGGGGAGGAATTGTAAGGTCCAAAATTAAGACGACGAAATCCAACTGCATGCAAATCTAGAAAATAATAAAAATGGATAATTAATTGATTTTAATTGCTTAATTGATTATGTGACATGTTTATAGGACATTTTAGTAATTTTTCTACTTACATGCATTAAAATGTATTTTTAAGGGATATTCAAGTTACGATCGAGGAACGGAGACCAAGAGCTGAAAAATAAAAAATATTTTTATTAAATAATTGTTTTTACTTATTTAAAATATGATTTACGCTTTTTCCTTATTTTTTAAAATAAAGGGTTTTGACATGATTTTATACGCGAGACGTAAATTTTATCGGTGTTGGTTTTTCAATAAAAATACGAACGTGTTGGCAACCCGGCTAATAAATTCACAAACTTAATTAAGCAAAATTATTTTAGATATTATAATTAAACACTAATGGGCATAATTAAGTTTTTTAATGGGCCTAAGCCTTGTTAGTGGATTAATTAAGTATATAATATACTAAACTACCCAATAACCCTTCCCATAACCCACGCCCACTTCCCCAATAATTTACAAACTCTTTCTTTGCTAATGCATGACAAACACAAGCTAGAATTGAGAGAAAATTTCGAAGCCTTCAAGGAAAATTCAAGCCAAGGTCGTTCATCGCCGTTATTAACAATCTTCAACGAAAATTCGTGTGTTAAATACGCAAAGGCACACCATATTCTTCCTTTCGAACATCTATCACACCATAGTAATTATTTAAGCATATTTTGAAGGAAAACATGGCACTCAACTTGTTATTTTCGTAACTATATGCATACATGTTTTAAACTCTTGAATTTTTATTCCAAAATCATGTTTTTATGTTGTTCAAGGGGCTGCCATGATTAGGACATGATCAAGAATTGTTTTACACAAGTTTAGAGTCCTAAAAACACAAACGTTGCATATCAAGAAACGATCAAGCTGGAACCATATTCTGTCATGGTGTTTGTAGGGCACGGTTTTGGGGACTTGGTTGCTTGGCTTGGGTTCGGTTGGACCAAGGCTTAGCTAGGGTCATGGATGAGTCAAGTGAAGAGTCCTAGCCATGCTAGAACTCGAACACATGGGGCCGGGACCCGAGAGCCATCAACGAACGCGCAGGGCTGCGGAGACTTGCAGGGATTAAGGGGCTCAGTCAGGGGGCTCAAGGCTGGGCTAGGGTGACTCCTTAGGGTCCTAGGTGGGTGCAAAGTAGGCTAGTTCAAGGGCTGGGTCGATGGCTAGGTCCTAGGCTTGAGTTCAAGGAGTCTATGTCATGAAGGTCTCTCGATCGATTGCATGTTCTGGTGTTGTGATTTCAGTTTCGAGTTAAGGGTCAAGTTGGTGGGTTCCATGTGTCCAGGAGGGTTCCTGGAGGGGCTGGTCAAGGGTCGGCTCGGTGTGGTCCGAGCTTGGCTCGATTAAATAATAAGTTGTCTCGAGGGTCCTAGGGTTTTCCCTGTGGTAAAATAAATCAAAACATGGCTCACGGGGGTCGAGTTGTGGTTCACGAGGGCTAAAATAATATAAAAAATCTATGTTTTAAATTTAGGAATTTTATATTAAAGTTTGAAATTATTCGAGATTAAAACGATTAATTAAAAAGTTTAGTATTTAACCTAAATAAAATTATGAGAATTTTAATTTAGGCTTAAATATTTATTGGGACATGTTAGAGTCAATGAAATTAAAAAAAATCAAAAACATGAAATTTTACGTATAGGGGCAAAAACGGTAATTTTACACTCGAAATTTGTAAACGTCATGGTAGTGTCCCGAATATTGTTTTATATGTTCATATAATTATTTTTAAATGTTTATGAATTTTTATATGTTAAATTATGATTTTTAAATGTTTATTGATTTTTATGATTTAATATTGACATTTAAAAGATATGTTGCATGTTTGGTTTAAAAGAAAAACGATATTATATGCATGTTTTTGTTAAGTGATGAAAATACGAAATATTGAAGGATGTGAAGGGATTGTGATTAATACGATGATATGTTGGAGATATCGTGAGGGTTACGGTCCCAGTGGGAGCCCGACGATCGTGTTTCCATGGATACAAATACGTTAATATGTTAATACGTTGGCCAAGGCTCAGTTGATGGGTGAGAGTGTCGCTGATGTCCTCGCCGTCCAGTACTGTGGTTTTATATAGATGGATCCATCTCCCAATATGAATACGAACACGAGTCACAATCACGATCTGAATTCAACAAACATGAATATGAATATGAAAATGTTTATGATGAATTTGAATGTGTTGATATGAAGATGTTTATGAAAATGTTTAATTTAAAGTTTATGCATTATTATGAAAATGTTATTTTACGTACAAGTATTTTTCACTGTTGTATGTGAACTGTATACGTATTATTTGTTATCAAGAATATGATGTGTTGCGTCTATAGACTCACTAGTGTGATTGATGCAGGTGAGTATGATAATAGTGTTGAGGGAGGTTTGGATGCCTAATCTGATTAGACTGGAGGTACACATGACCCGAGGACCAGCGCTTCTACTTTTCCGCATTTATGTTTATGTTTATGTTAAAATATTTTTACGACTTTTTATTTATGTTTTGAGGGGTTGTTGAGAGGTTTAGTATGGGCTATACTTTTCAAATTTATTGCTTTTTAGGTTTGGTAAAATGTTAGATGATTTGACGATTTGGCTATTTCCTTTGATACTAGTTGGTTGTTTTATTATAAAAATGGTGCAAAATTTTTTTTATATATTTTTGAGTGTTCGGCCTATCCTTGGAGGATTTAAAAAAAAATTCTAGTACTTTTTATGAAAACGACTATTGGACGTTTCACATGTAAATAGATAATCAAGTTATTAACAAGAAATATTAAACCAATATCAATCAATAATTAAAATCAAGAAAAATAATATATCGAAAATAAAATCAAATATCAAACAAAGTATTGTTTGGCCTATCATGGTCTTAGGATAAAAAAATTTATACTATAAAATCAAAACAAAGCAAGAACATAATGATTGAATTCATAAGAATAAAATCTAGGAAAAAATAAGAAAATCTCAACGTGGTTGGTGCGATTCTCTCGTTGAAATTGTTTTTGTCTTCTCTCTCAAACCCTAGTCTTCTTCGTCTAAATTTTTAATAGAAGGTTGCTTAGTTGTCTTCCTCCAAGTTCTCATTTTCTTCACATAAAATTTTGTTCTCTCATCTCTCTCTATTCAGTCAATCTACTATACATTCTCTTTTCTTCACGTGTATTTTTTCCGGCGTTTACCTTCTTTAATGAGCCATGATTTTAAAAGCCCAAAAACTTCCACTTGAACCTTAAGAAATTTGCCACAAAATTACTTTTAATAAAACGTAGATTCCCTTGTGAATGAAGCCAAATTTTCAAAATTTCTCCTTACTTATCCTTTCTTTTCCATTGTGTTTTACAAGGAAGTAGAATAAAAATCTCTTTTTATTATTTTATTTCTTATTTTTAATATTTTATTATCTTTGAAATTCTTGTAAAATCATCTCAAAAATTACGTTTTTCCCCCTTTTTTTTCAAATATACATATATTATAAAATTAATTCAAATAAGCACAAAATAAGGGATAACGACTCTAAATAAACACAAACACTAAATTCTTATAAAATCATCTCAAAAATTAAGTTTTCCCCCCTTTTTGTTCAAATATATATATATTATAAAATTAATTCAAATAAGCACAAAATAAAAGATAACGACTCTAAATAAACACAAACATACGGAACCGGATCCCCTACTGTGCACAGCATGATACTGTGCACACCAGTGTTTTTATAACCGGACCGTTAATCGAACCGGTCAAGCCTTAAAAAATGGTTCAATCGGTTCAACCGGTTCCACCGAACGGTCGAACCGGATCAATAAAATTAATATTTTATTCATTTTATATAATAAATAAAATAGTAAAATATTGATTATTTATGTTTTTATAGTTTTTACTTAATTTTTTAAGATGAAAATTACAACAAATATCCAAATAAACACCACTTTTCCGGTTTTTCCGGTTTTTAACCGGTTTCCGTTTTTTCCGGTTTAACCGGGTTTTAACCGGTTTTTTCCGGTTAAACCGGTTTTCCGGTTTTTTCCTGTGCACACTGCACACATTGATTTTTTTTTTAAATTTTTCTTTTTTCTTCTCTCTTTTTTTTCCCTCTCTTTTCCTACTTTGTTTTCTCACCATTTTTCTCTCTTGCACAAACATTATTCACACACTTTTATATGAAAATAGTATAAACATTTGTTCTCATCTCGTCTTCTTTTGCCCATTTTCTTCTTTTTCTCGTTTTTCCTCTCACTCAATTTTATTATTATTTTTTTTGCAGGAAATACTATAACATACAAGGTTCGATTTTTTCTTCTTTTAAATGTCTAACTCTTTTTCTAATTGTTTAGCTATCGAATTTTTTATTTTATTTTGTTGGTTTCTATTTTTATGTTGCTATTGATCTGAAACAAGCCAAAAATTTTATTGATATTTTCAGATTTTTGATGGATTATAGTTCAAATATCGAATTCAAGCCTAAGATTGGTACGAAATTTGATAGTCTAGACGAGTCTTGGAAGTTTTGGGTTGAATATGGTGGGAAAACTGGATTTTGAGTTAGGAAGCATTATTTTAACAAGAACAAGAACACCGGATTTATAACTTCGTATAAATATGTTTGTTGCAAGGAGGGTGTTCGTAAAAATGACAAAAGAGAATCCATCAACACTCAATCCTCGGCTTGAGACTCGAACAAATTGTAAAGTAAGAATGGGTGTCACATTTGTGGATGGTAAATATAAAGTTAACGAGTTTATCGAAGAGCATAATCACCCACTTCATATTCAAGAAACAGTTCATATTGCATGATGAAAATGTTCTAAATTTTAATTTAAGCATTAACATGTTAATAGTTTTATATTGTTAAAAATTTTGTTCATTGGAAAAAAATTAATAATACTCATCAAATTCGGAAAAAATGATACGATTTTTCACATGTAAAAATTTAATATAGTAATTTTTAATTGTAAAATTATTAATTTAACATAAAAAAATTAAAATGTTTATATTATTTCATATAAAATTGTCCAATGTTTGTGGAAGATGAAAAAAAATGGAGGAAAATAGAAGGAAAACAAAAGAGAACAAGAGAGGAAAAAAAAGAGAAAAAAAATAAAAAAAAAAACAAAAAAAATTCAATGTGTGCACAACATCAGTAGACGATCCGGATCCAAACATTGACTGTTTGAAAACAAAAGTGGCAACACAACAAATAAAATACAAGTGAATGCAAGCTTAAGTATGCACAACAACAAATGTTATCATCCCACAGTATACGTACATTAACATGGCCACTATTTTTAAAACTCCTTCCCACCAAAGAACTACACCATCCATCGAAGCGAAAACAATAACTTTGACAAAATTTAAGACAAAAGGGAAATGTGTACTAAAATCCTACTATCAAGTTTCCCAAAAGTAAATGAAAATCACAAGTACATACAGAGACACATGATACACACAAGCAAACTTATATTAAGTTTCCAGCTTCAACGAAACCACCCGCGATTGCATGTTGCGTTTTGCGGCCTTGGCGAATACTACGGAAAGACAAGACGGGGCCCACCAAGGCTGACGTACCTTTTGCTCCCCTTTCAAGCAAGCCACTAGTGAATGACAAGAGTAACAATCAGTAAAGGACGCCTAAATCAATCACAATAGTCCTATGAGTGGTGGCAAAGCTAAAAGCATGGTAGAGTGAAATCGAACTTGAACAAGGAAGAAAAATCCCATCGATCTTGCAGAAATTTACAGAGATCGAATTGAATGTGTAACTGTCGCCATTCTTCCTATTTATAGTGTAAACAAAGAGAAGAAGTAAAAGTGAAACAAGAAAAGAAAATTGCAACTTATCAAAATTGTGTTTTACTTTTAATATTTAATTGTCAAAATCCAATTCGTTTCTTTTAATTTTTTTTGTCTCCAGAGATTTATGCCAGGATTCTCCTTGTATAAGTATAAAACCAATTCGTTGCTTGGAAAGATGAGATTAGAAAAATTATTCTGTTCAGGTCTCTTTCTCAGTTTTTTGAAAATCTGCATTTTTTAGGAAAATTTAAGAGAAATGAAGCAAAGGGCGACCACACCTGGCAGTCTCCCTCTAGCTCTGGATTGAGTAGTACATTCACACCCATGAAAATCTAAACTTCTAATATGGTAGAGTTTCGATCAATAATCAAGAAACAAATATGAGACTATAGATAAATTATAATACTGGAAGCAAGAAGTAGAGGGAGACGAAAAAAACCTTTAATTCGCCTTAGCTCCTTGCACAATGTTATGAAATCTCCCCATTTCATATGGCACTTTCGTATGAAACGGAGTATCTGTTCGGTAGTGAACATCGACATCCCTTCCAAGTACTCTCCGTTGACCCCATGTTCTTTGAAAATTTGGCGATAGCTACCAAGATTTATCGCTTCCAACCACAAGCCGACATCCTAAACCAAATGAGAGACAAAATATGGAAATCGATCAAATACTTTCTTAACCTATGCTCTTTTGACTCCTCTTAGAAGATTAGTCTTTTTTAACTCCTTTCCAGCACGTAACTTGCAAAAAGCTTTGTGGGAAAAAAACAACTAGAACCTAAGTGTTGAGGTTCCATTTCTTATGTATTCCAAGTGTTTCTTTAGGCTGCAACAGATCAGGATATCTCTTAAAATATCTAATATCATTTAAGTAGCAGAAATTGTGAGAAAATACAGATGCAGTAATTTTTTATAAAAACATCTTTAGCAAAATTTATCTCCAAGTTATAAACAAAACCAATTTCGAACATCAAATGACTAAACCATAATAACCCATTAAAATCATTGGCATTCTAGAGAATAAAATAAAGAAAACTCAAGATTACTTAATCACTATAATATTCTGTAGAGCACCATAGAGAATACAACCAAAGGATAAATATTCCATTAAGCTGATGATCAGTTCAAAATTATAGCCACTCGCTTGAACGTGAATCCACACATCCAACATAATTAATTGAAACTACAGTTGTTTGCTTAGACCAAGTAACATGAAAAACTAAAATTATATATTCGGGTGTTCAGTGCCTCACTTGACTTAAATATTCATGTCCTGACAACAATGAGAAGAATAAGCATCGAAGATCACGTAACACTACTTCGTCATGCAAGCTCTTCCGGTGAAACTTGATCCTTTAAAAGCATTACCATTCTACAGAATTTGAAATTCCCATTCTTCGTTTAAAAGTGAAAAACAAACCCGTGGATTGTGTGGAACTTGATTCAGAAAGAATTTAAAACCTTGATTTCAATTGACATCATCTACAATACATTTAAAATTCTAAAACAAATCATCAATTTGATAGGCACCCTAAAAGTTCTCAATCAAAACTCACTCATGTGAAAACCATGAATTATTTTAACAAATAAAGAAAAAGAAACAACTCAAGAATCACAAAGCGCTATTAAAACGTTAATTTAATAACAAAATTTAGCTGATCCATGCTTCAACAAAGATTCTCATCCAGTCAGAAGAAACAAAAGTCAATTGTATGGAGAAACAAATAAAATAAGAAATGCAGTCAAAGGGACTAAACCCATTAACCTGGTCCAAAAAAAAAAAAGGAAAACTTTGAGAATTTCTTAATTCCCTTTCTTCCATACTCTCCCAAATCACGCAGTGCAACTGAACTAGCACAACGTACTAACCTTAAACAAAAGTTACTACAAATTCTCTGCAAACAAGATCCACAAAAATAAATAGGAATAAACCCAAAGAGAGAACAGAAAAGAAAATACATCAACAGTCCAGATAAAGAAATCGAGAGGCTCCGGTGGCTTGTGTCTCTGTTTGATCATCGCGCAAATATCAAATGCTGAGGTCCCTTTTCAAGAAAGAATCCAAATATAAAACATCAATGGAAAGCGGCGTTCATTTCAGACATAAAAAATTATATAATAAATAAGAAACAAAATTTATTCATACTGATTCCTATGTTATCTTAAAGGTTCATGAAATTTTTTACCTCAACCTCGGATGATTTTTATTCCTGTGTATCAGTGACTCGGTGAGTGGAAGGAAAGAGAGTGGGAGACTCCGAAAACACGGGTGAAATTCCTTTTATCGAATTTCAAACAAATGGTGTTTTAACGCTTTCAACCTCAAATGAACCCTAAAAGTTTTTTAAAAAGAATTATTATGATACTGTCTATTGGGATTTGGAATACTGACAATCTATTTAAACAAAATTTGTTATTATAATTCTAGCATATTTATTCAAGTATGTAGTTACTTATTCAACTTGAAAGTGAAAGGTTGCTGAAACAAAATTCCGGCATACCATAGTTTCTGGCGAATTAAAGTGATTCGATGATATTTCGTACATAAATGTTTCAAATGGCAAGCCATCAAAATAGTTAGACCCTCGACTCAAAATGCTACAATTCATTTTCACCAGTCAAGGTCTGGATCAAGGTCTAAGGTACAATTTGGTACATAGGATATGATAAGTAAGGGATATACAATATAAAGATAAATCAATGATAAATATAATGATAAGATAATATGTTGAATGTTTGGTATAATTTTAACAAGAGTGATTAAATTTATATATTGACATGTAATGACAAAATTAACCCTATCACACAAACTTATATTTAATTGTTATCAAGATCTTGTAATTGCATATCTCAATTCTTAAATTACGATATATATATATATATATATATATATATATATATATATATATATTTATAAATATGGTCCTAAAGAATAATTTTCGTTTCTTTTGTCTTATTTTGGAAATTATTTAAACAATTTCTTTTTCTTTTTCAAAGGTGATCATCGGTCAAATTTGATTTTTGCCTTTTTTTTTATAATCGTTTTCATATCGAGGGGCCTAGTAACTATTTGTGTGTGTATATATATGTATCTATATATTTATATATATGTATGTATTTAATAAACATTTAACATTAACTTAAATGCATTTAAATAAATGGGGGTAATTAAGTAATTTGCAGTATGTTTTATCATTAAATTAAAATTATCACACCTCTTACTAAGGATGTTTTATCCTTCTAAAAATGTATTTATCAAGGGCCCATGATATTATCATGGGCTTTTTAAAAACGTACCAAACGTGGGATAAGGCGGATTATTTATCAATCACACCCTTATCCCGTGTACCAAACAGTGCCTAAGAGAATTAAAAATTGCAATTGAATGTACTGAATTTGAGAACTCAAATTCAGTATAACTGAATCTCTGGTGCAGCTAAATTTTTTGAACGAGATCCAAATTGAGTGATTATTATTTCTATGGAAAGATAAGAAAAAGAGCTACTGCTTTCATGTTCATCAATTTTCCCAAATATCAGTGAATCGATAGTTACAAGCAAGAAACACGACTACTGAAATCAATAGTGTTGAAATAATGACTGCTGAAAAACAGTAGACCCCGAAATGCAGCATAGCTCAAACCAGTAAAGATGCTATTGAGAAACAATAGACGTTGTAACCAGTAGCTGCTGCATCCAGTAGAGCCCAAAATAAGCAGAAAATGAGGAAAGTGGTCAGAAGCGCGAACATGAAATTTTCAATGTTAGAAACTTTACTAACTGTCAAATTCTTGTATTTAACGTTAATATAATTCTTAGAGGCCATAAATACAAAAACTTGAAGGTCAAATACAAGCTTTGGAAATGGATTCAAAGCACTGACAGTATACATGAAGAATTAGATAGAATGAGAGCAAACCCAAGTATGATGATATATTTGAGTCATACATACATGGTAAATGATTAAATTCTCACCCAAAATCACTCATATATATACATGAGATTTGAACTTCAAAGTTTAGATGAGTGAGTCTTCATACAAAGACATTAAAAACTGTGTTTGTAGTATTAGAATAAGAGACGTTAAACATTTATGTTGATTGTGATAATGCGGCTTACATATGAATGTGCCAGGAGTTTCAATTAGGTAGTAGCTTTGTCCTAAGTTGAAGTGAGTTTATACAAGAGTTGTATAAATCTATGTCTTCTAGTGATACTTTCTTAGGTGAAAGAAAGGGTGACGTAGGAGTTGTTATTCACTGAACATCCATAAACAAAGTTGTGCATCTGTATTTTATTGCATTTACTTATTGCTATTGTTTTTAATATTTGCATTATTGAAGCATTTTATGTGTTTTTCAAATATCAAAATATTGCATACCAAGTATTTGATAAAATGTTTCAACCAAAAATTTTACACATTTAAATTGTATATCTTTTAAATATTTTTCAAAATATTTAATTAGTTTTATGAGAAATTATTTTGAGTGTTTTCCGTTTGTCTTGAAAGCTAAACTCGATTTAATTTATTGGTGTTCAATATTTCAAGAACCGATCTATTCTAGCTCAATGTTTGTTGTCCCAAATCGATCATATCAATTGATATCAATGCTGGTTGTTCTTAAAAAAAGATTAGAAACTGATTTTTATATTAAAAATTTGAACTTTTAGATATTTTTCTAACACACATATGAAATTTTTGATATTTTTCTAACATACATATGCACAGTTGAATTTTCGAGTAGCTTGCAGCGACCGTGGGGAAAAAATGACATAACCTTTTGCTTGAGTTTCTAAATGACAATCCACTTTTTACATTACAAACTAAACTCATAGGGGATCGCAGTGATATAAAATTTACAGTATGATTATACACGAGATAAAGCAGCTTATTGATTAAAATCAAACCATATGTGATGACACAGAAAATAGGTTACGGAGAAATTTGGTTAACCATCCATCTCCTTTTATCAATTTTAAAATTTCAAAATCATATGAGAAGATTGGTTTTAAATATTTTTGGGGAGATAAACTTTATGTTCAAATTATTTTTTAAAAAAAACTGTTTTTTTATTCACACAAAAGGGAGAGAAATATGTTAGATGCTTTAATTGTTTATCAAAGTTTGATGACCAACAAAGATGGATATTGTTGGGATTTGGAATGCTAACAATCTTGATTTATATAATAACAAAATTTGTTATGTGTTTCTAACATATTTACTTAAGTGTGTAATTGTTTGTTCAATTTGGAAGTGAGAGATTGTTGAAACAAAATTTCAGCACACCTGTTTCTAACGAGCTAGAGTTTTTTGATAATATCTCATAGTTCGGTGATTCAAATGACCAGCCACAAAATAGAAAAACAAGAAAATCAAAATGCTAAAAATCATATTCAGAAGTCGAGGTCTGAATCAGAGTTTAAGAGGACAAAATTTGCATTGAATTTACTTGTTCTGTACTCAATTCCAGTAGAGCTGAATCTCTGGCGCAGCTCAGTGTTTCGAGCATATCTCTCTCGACCAAGATCTAAATTGAGTTATTCTTGATTCTATGGAAAGATAAGAAAAAGATTCTAAGTCTCTTGTTCATTACATTGTCCAAATATCAACGAATCAAGAGTTATAAGCAAAACACATGACTACTGAAATCAATATTGTTGAAATCATGAGTGCTGAAAAACGGAAGACCCTGAAATGCATTAGAGCCCAAACCAGTAGAGATTCTACTGAAAACCAATAGCTCTTTAGCTACTGCAATTAGTAGATAGCCAGTAGGTGCATCCAGTAGAGCTCAAAATCAACAGAAGATGAGAAAAGTGGCCAGAAGCGTGAATATGATTGTTTCGATGTCTGAAACAGTACATAAACTTTACCAAATGTCATATTCTTGTATATAACGTTTATATCATTATTGAATGCCATAAATATAACAAATTGAAGATCAAAGACAAGATTTGGAAGGAGATTTAAATCATGGGCAACATAAATAAAGAAATTAGCTAAATGAGAGCAAACTTAAGTGTGATGATATATTTAAGATATATATACCCGGTAAATGATTAAATCTTCACACATATACATTATATTTGAACTTCAATATTTAGGTGAGTGAGTCTTCACACAAAGACATTAAAAATTATATTTGTAGTTTTGGCATAAGAGATGTTAAACATTAGGAGAATTGTGAGGTTGCAGCTGACAACCGAGTGTGATAGGAGTTTCAATTGGGCATGAGATAAGTCCTAAATTGAAATATGTTTGTACAAGAGTTATATAAATCAATGTCTTCTAGTGATACCTTCCTAAGTGGAAGAAAAAATGACGTAAAAGTTGTTATTCTCCGAACATCCATAAAACAAATTTGTGCATCTTTATTTTATTACATTTTCTTATTGCTAATGTTTTTAATATTCATTGTTTGAGCATTTTTTGTGTTCTTCAAACACAAAAATATTACATACAAAATGTTTGATAAAATATTTCAACTAATTTTTTTACACATTCACTTGCATATCTTTTAAATGTTTTCAAAATATTTAATCTTTTTTTATGGTAGATTATTCTGAGTATCTTCAGATTGGCTAAAAATCAAACCCGATTTAATTTCTCGATGTTCAATATATCAAGAACCGAGCTATCATAGCTCAATGCTTGTCCCCCAATCGATTCTATTATAGTCGTTTTCAAAAACATTTATATAATAAAATATATAGTAAACTAAAAATTAATATGACCAAGTACAAAAACTCCCACGTGATCGTTTTAACTTTTACCCTTCAATTTTGCGAGACGATCTCATCGATGACTCGACCCATGACAAAGTGTTATTTTTTTAGTAAACAATAGTTGACTTGGCACATCCATACAAATATTTGATATTAGAAACTAAAGTTCCTCAAGTCTGAAGAAACATACATGATATTATTTGTGAGCTTTTTGTTAGAGGGGAAAAAACCAAATGATTGATAGTATTTCAGAATAATTAGATCCAAAATGTTCTTCAATGCTTATGACGGGGTAGGAAAATAGCTTCACTTGAAATTTTTTTATAAATATAATGTCAAAAGTATTTTCTTCATTTTAAATATAGATCATAATGATCCGTCTCACGAATATAGATCATTGAGGTCGACCATCTCACAGGAGATCTAGTAAAGACCAAAATGTGATAACGTAATCCAACTGCATGCAAATTTAAGAAAAATGAAAAATGACTAATTAAATGGTTTTTGTAACGCCCCAAAAATTTGAACGTCCACGTATACCACGTGCATGCAAATTATTAAATTCCTTTGTATTTTAATTAAATGTTTTTGCATGGATTAAATATATTGTGCATGTTGACATGTATAAAATATAATTTTCTACATGGTTGTATTAAAATATATTTTTAAAGGTTATTCGAGTTGCAATCGAGGAACGGAGACCGATGACTGAAAAATAGAAAATGTTTTATTGGTTAATTGTTTTTAATTATTTAAATTAAGGGTGATGCTTTTTCTTATTTTTGAAAATAAGAAGTTTTGAGGTGATTTTATATGCTGGGACGTAATTTTTAATGGTATTAGATTTTCAACAAAAATACGAATGTTTTGACAACCCGACTAATAAATTCACAAACTTTATTAAACAAAATAATTTTTAGTTAGCACTAATTGATTTATTGGACCTAATTAACGTTCTAATGGGCCTAAACTTTTGTTTGTGTTTTTAATTATTAATTAAACCCAAAATCTTACCCCATTATTTTTATGTTACACGCCCCTCCCCTAAACTTTTCACAAAGACTCCTTTTCTCTCCAATAAACACAAGGCACACATCATTAAAAAAGAAAGAGAAAGTTCAAAACTCGCAAGGAAATTCAAGCCTAGGTTGTTCGTCGTCGTTATTCGATTTGTCAATGTTATTTCGAGCGTAAATCACGCAAAAGCACGTCATATTCTTACTTTACTCATCCAACACACCATAGTATTTATTTTATCATGTCTTGAATGAAAACAAGTCACACAACTCATTATTTTCGTAACTATGCATATGCATGTGTTTAACTCTTGATTATTGATTCAAAAACATGATTTTCTTGTATCTAAAAGGGGCTGCCATGTATTAGGATGTCAAGGGGCATGTTTTACACGAGTTTTAGGGTCCTAGTCACGAACGAAACACTGCACACGATGATAGAATACAAGCTGGAACCATCTTTATGTTTTGGTATTTGAGGGGCACGGTTTAAGGGAGGTTGTGGCTAGGCTTGGTCTTGGCTAGGACCAAGGCGATCTAGGGTCACTAGAGGGGTCAGGGAAGGAGTCCTAGCCATGCTAGGACTCGAGTCAAGGTGCTGGGGAGGACTCCACCCGAGAACAAGCCAAGGAAGTCACACAGGGTGTGCAGCTTGCGCATGGTTTAAGGGCTCGGCCAGGGGGCTTTGGGCGGGGCTAGGTCAAGTCCTTAGGGTCCTAAGAGGGTGCATGAGGGGCTGGTTCAAGAGCTGACTCGTTGGTTAAGTGGCTAAATAAGATAACAAGAGTCCTAGTCTATGAGGGATTCTCGACCATGACAGGTTCTGAGTTGGGACTTCGGTTTTGGGGCTAGGGTCAAGTCATAAGGATTCTATGGGTCCAGGAGGGTTCCCAGAGGGGCTGGTCAGAGATCGGCTCAGGGTGGCTCGGGCTTGGCTCGGTGAAAATCGAAGTTGGCTCGAGGGTTAGCCTCAGGGTTCGAATTAGGGTCTTCTATGGATTTTAATTGAAACATGGCTCAACGGGGGTCGAGTCGTGGTTCACGAGAGCTAAATAATTATTAAAAGTCTAAGTTTTTAATATAGAAAGTTTATATTAAAGTTTAATATAGAAAGTTTATATTATATCAGAGAATTTATTGCATCGTGTTATTAAAGTTACATCTGTGTGGCTGCATGAGTTGGCCTACCAATGAACATTAAACTATACACTCTAGTTTTTGTTTTTGTACTCGTCAACTCATTTCACTTCTCTTTATTCTACATTTTTTTTTAATCGTTAACAACTGATTATGTTTTTTTTTTTTTTTTTAATGTTAATCTGGGTTTCAAGTGTTGTACCAGTCTTTATTAATAATTTGATTCCCCAATACAACTTACTCGTGCAGTTTTACCCCAAAAAAATCACAAATCACTTATTACAGTTTGATCAAATCAAAATGAATTATCTCAATAATTTAGTCAAGGGCGGAAAATCAACATGGGCAGAAAATTATACAAAAGCCACTAATAAAATTTATTATTTTATTTTATAGTGAAATAATAATAAAAATACACTGTTTTGCCCATCAGAAAATTTTATTCAATCCTTCACCCACCTGATTTTGAGACTCCTGGATTTGTGTTTTTTAGGAATGTGACTTTTTACATCATTTAATCTTCCAACTAGTTAAAACATCAATTCTACTTGTTCAATCGAACGGACAACTAAATAGACCAAATAGAAACATTTGGAATACAACAGATGGGATTCATGGTGTTTACTCATGTCATCATCAACAAGCCCTTCAACACACAATCGAAAAATCAATCCATACCCAATTACAATATTATTTAAGCAATTACAACATCAAAGCAATTCTACCAAAAATAAATAAACAAAAATTATTGATCAACATCACACAATAAAGCTCCTTCAAAAAAAAAAGGAGAACATCACACACTAAAGCACGAGAAATGTAATAATTTTAGGCCACTTTCAGAAGTTACCATTTGAATAACTTTTCGTCGTTTGAAGAGCATCGGAAGGTTCAGTGCTAGTTTTGCTGATGATCCCTTTCCCGAAATATTCTGCAATCACCGAAAAACCATCCTTTGAAGTTCTGACTTGCTGAAAGAAACGATCTTGGTTTTTCGAGTTCTGCTCCAAGCTCCTCTTCATGTCTAAAACGGCTCGGTATTCAGGAGCGCACTCAGGGCATTCTATTTCATTGTCACCTAAGCAACGCTGGTGGAATGAGTGCATGCACATGAAATGGACTGCAGGAAGGTCTAGGGTGAAAGTGCAGGCTGTGCACTTGCTAAGCTGGAAGATTCTTGCATTTGTTCTGAGATCATGGACTTCTTTTCTCATCGCCGATGTTTCCTCCTGCAGATTCGATCAAGATTGAGCACATATCTTCTTCCAAGTTCTAATGTATAACAAATTTACACTTCCTCACAAGAAAAATAACATAAATAACAGCTGCGGAGTGTATGGGAGCACAGACAAGTGAACAGAGAACAATTATATCAGTTACCATAAACTGATTTAATGGTTAAGAAAATATAGATCATCCTGGTTTTGAAGTTCAAGGACTAAAGTGGTTCCATTTGTTACTGAAAAGTACGAGACAATGTTTCCTGTTCGAGAGTGTAAATATTGAGGGCCTATTATTGTACCAAAAATTGTGGCTAGTGGTATCATTACAGACTTACACTTCAAATCTTTTAAATTGTTGTAAAGCAACTCAAATGATATAGTTGGACGGTTGTTGCCACATAACATAGCCATATGAAACAGCAGAATCAATTGATCTACCCAACGAAAAAAAAGATGTTCGAAAAATGCTAAATAAGGGATTTGAATAGTATTCTAGAAATTATTCGACCCAAACAAGAACCAACACTGGAAAATGAACTGAAAAAGAAAATCTTCCTTGGCCCAGAGTGAATGATTTCTACCATAGCAAAATAGTCATTTATAATGCTTTGACTACATTTAGGTTAAGAAAGGAAACACAAGTTGATGTGGTAAAAATAAGCTCTAGCCCTTCTCTAATTATTGGGTACCTCTCATCTTGAATCAGTCTACACCTCATGGAACTCTACTTAAATTTGATGACATCTAGGATTCAAAATCTATGGGAGATCTAATCCACATAACTTCAGAAAAACCAAGGACTCACAATATATATCCTTCAATCCTGCATTTATTCTTTATTAATGAATTTCACTCGTTACGAATATCTAATTTTTATTGTATCACTCAATTTCTTTCTGGTAAAAAAAAGACAATATCATGTAGACAACCTGATACTTTTCAATAGCTGTCCGATTCTCATCAATCAGCTTCGACTCCTGTTCCAGCTTTCGAGCTACATAATCTTTAATTACAGAAAGAGTGAGGCTGGGATTTCTGGACAAGGTTTGGATAACTATAATTGGAGGCAAGATGTCATCCCTTTCGATATATGTCAAGACTTCTTTAACTTCTTTGGAGCAATCTTCACCAAGTTCGCCAAAATACTTCAATAGATCTGCCCAAAGAGATGGGTCACCACCCTTATCCAAATTTCCTAGTCTCTTGCAGCATGCAATTAAACCCTCGTGATCATGCGTTTGCATATAGCAGGAAATCACTTCTTTATATAATTTCAACTTCTCGTAAATATATAAGAGCCCTTCTTTAAAAGAGTTCATTTCACAGAGAATAATTGCGAGATCAACATCATACAGCGGTTGCTCCTGTTCAGATGGCCATGCACTTTTAAGCAAGAGTAGCCCTTTTTGATGCCTCTCGTGGAGATCTTTATCCTCGTCTACATTGTTCTGAATCAAATTTATCCTTCCACTTGATGCAACGTTAGAAATTGCAGGTGCATGTGACACTCTACCCGTTCTATGATCAATGTTCTCACTTATGGCAGTTTGTGAAAGAGATGGAAATTCCAAGACTCGAGTTAAGTATAACTCCAACAGGGTATTATGGATTTCTACTTGAGCAGGTGAATCCTTCACTTTGTCGGTATATTTTTCAAGAAATTCCATAAGAGACTGTGGGTGATGCACAAAAATGTTGAGAAAATCAACAGGAGATGGCAGCATGGATAAAAAGGTACCATTTGAGAAACCCCTCTTGGTCAGTTCCCCCTCTTCGGTGCAAAGTCTCATCAGTATTTCATTTGTTTCCCTTGGCTTGTGCTCTATCAGAATTTTTCCATACTCTTTAACAGTGACCCCAGCTTGACTTGGTTCAAGGCTATTTATATATTGCAGAGCTTCATCATACCTACCTAGGTCCTCAAGTAAAATTTTAAGATACCATTCGTGTCTTTCAGCCTTTTTGGCTACATACATTGCATGCTCATGGTAATTGGCTGCACGACAGACCCGTATAGCAGTTTCCACGTCAAATTTATGTTCCCCTGCACCATCCTCACTTTTAATGAATATATTCAACTTCTCGACATCTTTCAGTTTTGTGTAACAGTTTAGCAAGAGAGTAGTATGATCTTTGGAAGCAAGACCTTTTTCATGCAACTTTTCCAAGTAACTAGTCAGGTTGTAGATCCTCTGAGCATCTAAAAACTTCTGTATGACAAACGAAGGTTCGAGATGGCCAATAGTAAGGATATATTGAGCCATCGCTTCATCATACTCTTGTTTTCCATATAAATGATCACCATATTTCCTCAGAACTTCAGCAGTTGCCACAGCATCAGCTTGCTGGCTCTGGACAAGATTAATAGCTACAGTGTAAAGATTTTTCTTGAAAAGCATATCCAGCTTGCTCTCCATATCCTTTTCGACAATAAAAAGAGCTGATTTGTCTGCCATTATGAGTACTATACTACCCCATTCACACAGCATGTGAGAAACGTCTTGAACTACTATGCTGTGAGCTATTAAGTGGTTCTTCAGATCATAGATGTTGAATGTGTTCTTACTAGTTCTATGATCTGCAATAACACACAAAAGGTAACCACGAAACCAACCCAGTAGCTTTTTTTCCCCCTCAAAAGCCCAACAAGGGCCTCGACCATCAACTTCATAAAAATAGACAGCTTCATGCCTGCCGATGATTAATTCCTGATTCCAACAAAACATAACAATTTTAATTCTACTACAACCGGAAGCATTCTTCGATTAAACATGGCTTAAAAAAAGATGCACTAGACAATGAGATTAATTTTACCTACCGAGCGATCACTTAATGCTACACCGATTGTTGACGATCCAATGTGATCAAGAGTTTGCCTGTTGGGTGGTTGATTTTGCAAATTAAACAAACTCACTGAACTTGGAGTGACAGCAAATAGCTGAAAGGCCTGACCATCCACTCGGAATCCCAATCCCGTAATAGAAAATTGTTTTTTGTCAAAATGACTGCTATCTACCTCAAGCTTGGAGCGTTTAATGCGTTCACGGGCAAAGTCACCCTGGATGCAATAAATACAACCGTTGTCCAATCCAAGGGCAATGAATATGATAGGTGGAGTTTCCTCAAAAACCAAAAAGGATGTGATCTGTAAAATAGCAAATAATGGCATTTAAGTTGTTAATCCCTCAAAGAACTCGTGACTAGCAATGAGCATTTTGATATAACTGTACCTGTGCTGCAGGAAATTGGTTGGTAAATATCCGCAGAATTTGGACACAATCTGGACTCGATGAACTGGGCCCCTCTTCTACCCTTTTATCGAGGTCAAATACTTTTAGGCATGTAACTGATTGTTGCGGTCGTATTTGTTCCTCCTCTCCAACTGTCACTAAGATGTTCCTTTGCTGATTCACGCAAAGTGAGAAAATTTAGATTCCCAGTGAAATCGATGAAATGGATTCAAACTCAAGAAGCATAAACAAAGAAAGGACATGTGATAAGCTTAAGGATTCAAGCTTTGGTCTTCTGTATCAATCCGCAAGATAAAGAGAAAGACCACACTCTTACTTGCATTCCATACACATACGAAACATTAACTAAAAAGGCCAAAAATACAAACTTGGACCAAGTAGACCGAATTTTGCATATGAAGTTTCCTGATAACGCGTTCCTCATTATTCTCGCTAGCCAGAGTCAACTCGAAAATCCAAGATGACTAACTTCCCATCAGTTTTGAGACCAAAAAACTCAGCAACGATAAATTGGCCGCAACCATATGAATAAATGAATATCAATAAAGATATATATATATTTTTAAAAAAACCCCAATACCTTGAGTTGCTGGAGGAAGAGAACAGAGGATGAGTGAGCTTGAAAGGAGTATTGAAGCTGGAGGCCGCGATCGAGCAGCGAAACGGTGCCGTTCTCGGAACCCAATACAATTTTACCTCTGCCGCTGGAGCAGCACTGAATTCCTCCCTCAACTTCGTCCGGAATCCGGCTTTTCTTCTCCTCGAAGAATTCGAATTTCCTCCACTGATACATTATTCTCCTCAATTTTACCGTGTCAAATCAATCAATAAGCATACAAATATCGATATACACGTGCTGTAAGGATCTATGGATATGATTTAAACGGCAGCGGCAGCGGCGGCGATAGCAGACGGATGTTGGTCGCGCCGGTGAGACGAGAAGGTCTACAAAGCATCCGGTTAAAAAATTTAAGAAACTGAATCATCGTTCTTTTAAGTATGAATAAATGCAAAGATTTAAAAAGAAAATATCTATTCAACTTAGTATTTATTCTTTAAGAAATAAAATTTTAGCGTGAACTCTCTAATTTTGATAAAACTATTAAAAATATTCTTAATATTATAACAGGACTATGGTCGAAATTAATATTTACGGGACTTATTTCAATAATTTGGAATATTTACAAGAATTCTAAGACAAACTTATGGTTTAAAGTCGGTAAAAAAAATATAAGAGTTTTAAGGTAAAAAACAAAAAAATATTAGAGTTCTAAAATAAACTTATTATTTTAAAAAATGATCAATCTAATTAAAACTGTCCCAAAAAAAAAAAGAGCTAATGACAATTATAGAAATGATTGATTTAGTAACACCCTCAATAACTTGATCATCTTGAAGATGAACACAACATGGGTAAACCACTTTCAATATCTTGGTCATCTTCTCATGAAACACCAAAGAAAAATGTGTTATCTCATAATAAAAATATGAGAGAATCCCTAATAGATTTCCAAGTAAGTGGAGTAGCACACCCAGCGGGAACAAAATCAAGGAAAATCAATTTCTCTTGCACCAAATATTATATAAGAAGTCTGTTTTAGAACCAATACATCCTTATGAGGTTATGCTTAACATCGATGTACTGGATTTCAAAAACAGAAAGGATCTCATAGAAGACATCAGCTATGAAAATCGTAGCAGACACTTGTTCTCAATAAAGAATGATTCATTAAACTTTTAGAAATGAGTACGATAGTGTGAGTTAAAATCACTCCACCTAAAGCAATCTCCTGATATGAAACATCCCTTGCTTTAACTTTAAAATTTAAATAAATACTAAGAAATTTTTTTTCCTTCTAACTTCAAAACCATCCAACATAAAAACTAATATTTAAAAATTTTAAAAGCATAAAATCCATAAATCATCACTCACAAAATCGTACGTCAAATTAAAATAATTCCAACAACTAAACTTCAAAATAAAGCATAAAAACCTAAATAAAATAATCCTCAAAATCTTTACTTTAAAATCTTTAAATCTTAATATAATGCGAAAAATAAAATTATATTGGGAGAGTGTACTGTCGGACTCGATCCACTCAAGAATCAGCGCCTCCCTAAAAATCATCATCGCATGTGACCATCCAAACATAGTGAATCTAATGACTCAGCATGTTTTAACCATACGTAACAAATAATGCATATAATGGCACATGCAGCTTTAAAATAATCTTTTAATAAAAATCTGGCGTAAAAACTCGTAATCATATATAAATCATAAATAATTAAATCATAAAGCTTTTCATAATCGTATATTATTTTTGAGTGAAATTTGATCCTTGAAAGTGACTATCATATATCACATCATCATGGTTGACTGATCAATCTAGCTATATCAAGTACCAGGGGACAGAGCGTCAGCAACTCTCGTCACTAGGTCGTGGCCAAATATGGAAATACAATCGTCGGGCTCCCTTTGGGGCCTTTTCCCGTAAACGAACTCCATCTAAGCCTTTTATCTTATGATATCTCCAATCATATCTTTTGTGTCACAGTCAATTCACATACTTCAAAATATTTTTCCTTTCCTTTTATTTATAAAATATCGTGTCTTTCAAAAATCGTAAAATAACATTTTTTGAGAAAATCGTACAACCTTTGCGTATATCATAAAAGTATCATATTTTTGTCATAAGCATTTTAAACATCATTTAGCATGTATTATGATTCTTCGGGACACTGCCAGACCTTTCGAACTACCCAGGACGTAAAATGATCATTTTACGCCTAGACCTCGAACTTCTCAATTTTGACATTTTCTTATTTTTATTGACTCGAACCTATCCCATAGCATCATATAAGATTAAACTTGACTTCTAACTTTTTTCTTAAACGTAACACGAGCCTTTCGATTTATTGACTTAATAATTAAATCGTGAAGCGTTTTAAACTAAAATTAATTTCAAACTTAATATTTTCTTCCCAAATTTTAAACATAAGCTTTTCATCCCTAAACTACCCCCTTCAACCACGAACCAACCCCTATAGACCATGGTTCGAACCCTATCTCCCTTCCTAGCCATTCTCCAACCCTAACTTTAATCAAGCCACTTTATTTCCAAAACTCTCGAGCCACATTGGACCAGCTTATGCCTAGAAGCTCCTGGACCACCCTGGACTCCCCTAACTAGCACCGAGCAAGCCCCAAGCCACGCCCAAATCCAAGCGCGCAAACCCTAGGGCTCGTGACTTTCCCTTATTCGGTACACCATCCCAGCCCATCGAGGACCCTTCCTAGCCCTCTTCCTAAGCCACGTGCAAGGCCCTGGCCAAGCCTTGGTCGAGCCTTGGTGCGGTTCCACCTAGCCATCCCATAACCATAAGGAAACTCATGAAGAAACCCTATGTTCGACTTCCTAACCATGCACGGCCCTCACACTATTGTCCAGCCCTCGTTCCATATTTAAAGGACTCCTTTTCCAATCCTTTAATGTCTCCCTATGGCAGCAATCCCCCTTAGAATTCATAACACGTTCGTATATGCATAGAATCGTCACAACTTTGAAAAACATAAGTCTAATCGTTAAATAATTTGATATAAACATTTTTCGTGCTAGAAAACATAAATCACGCATAATATGATTTGAATGGTGCAAAAAAAGTTTAGAAGCATGCTTTTACGTTTAGAACGCTCAAATATTCAATCGTTGGTGTGAGTTGCGAAGAGGAGCAAACAGGCGACGAACAACCTCGGAATTTTGCTTGAAGTTTTCGAAAATCAAGTTTGTATAATTTTCGGCCATTACAACTCTTAGAAGCCTAGGATTTTGATTTTATAATTTTGTTTTTTTAGATGATTTATGAGTTTAGAGTTTTTAGGATTCTTGCTGTAAGGTCTAGAAATTCGAAAGACATAACCTGACTGCATGTAAATCTAGATTTTTATTCAAATGTCTTAATTATTATTTTTAATGCATCAATACGATTAGGACATGATTATATGCTTTTATTTCATGAGTTACTAGATTTCATTTATACGAGATTTTAGCAGTATTTTACGCGGGAACGAGGAGCGGAGACCGTGGACATTTAAAGAAAATGTTTTATTTAAATAATTACCTTCAATTATTTAATATATGGTGTATTTAGTTTGAATTTTCAAAAATGAGACTAAAGATATTATTACGCATCGGGTCGTATTTTAAATCGATATTCGATTTTTGGCTAAGCGGCGGACTTTTTGAGGGTTCATGTACTATTTGAAAACGTACCTGAACGAAATATTTTACGTACGTGTCATTGGGCCTAATGGGCTTGTTAATGGGCTTTTGGACCTAGATCTCTACACTTTAATATTTTAAAACTAGGCCCATTATCTTAATTAATTATTATGCAAAAGTTTCACTCCCAAAACCCTACCCCCACCTCCCCTCTCTCGGCTGCCCTTTTCTAAAAAATAGTAGCAGCTTTGGTTCTATTGTTGCAAGAAAATCTCAGCAGAAGCTTGTCCCGTCTCTCTGGTGATCGTCCCTCGCTTCGTCGATTCGAATTTTTGAGCGTTTTTATATCAAGACATGCCTGATTCCTTTACTTCCTCGTCTTTCACACCATAATGCATGTTATTGGAGTGGTTATGCATGATACATGTCGGATCGAATGTTTCGGTTTGGTTTTTACACGTTTTTCTTCATGTATATGATTTTTTCTTTCATGTATATCACATTTTTTTGACATGTCTTTCAAGGGGCTGCCAGGATCGATGGTTGAGGACTTAAATCACGTCTAGTTGATGATGTTAAGCGGTAGGTTCAGAGGTGGAATGGGTTGGTATGAGGCCGATCAAAATTTCTTGTTTGTGGCTCGGTTTTGAGGCATACAAGTGTTTCACATGTATTCGAGAACATGGGGTTGAGGGTCATGGCTAGGGCAGTGCTGGAATGTTTGGTGGTGGTCTAGGATAAGATGGTTTGATCCTGGTCTGGGCCGAGTGAACGTAGGTTGGTTTGGCTTCGAGGTGGAAATTTAGGCTTTTTTCCCGCAAGTATGGCGCCTCGGTGTTGCAGCGCTTGAGCTTTGGCTCTTGTAGCATTGCAGCGCTGATGCATGGCCCTAGGTACTTACAATCTCCATAGCGCTATTCAGCCAGCTCCTAGGCGCTTGTCCTATACTTGAGGGTTAGTGATTTTGATGAGCATGGTTCGTTTTGGGTGTTGTTATGTCAATGTCCGAGGTTATTGAAGGTTTAATTGCGTCATATAGGGTTTGGTTAAGGATTCTCTGAACTATGTTTAAGATTCTTGTTAAATCGAGACTCCGGTCTAAGTTTTAATCGGATTATAGAAGTTAAAGTAGGGGCTTGAGTTTATGTCTAATAAATTATTGCAAATATGTTTTTAAGGCATTGGATAAGTGTGATCGGGAACTGGTTATTTTTTCATCCGGTTTATTTAGCAGTTCTGGCAGTGCCCTGAAAACCATTTATGCATATTTAAAACGTATATGGTGATATTGAACATGGATTTTTATATTAATGTTAGAAACACGTTTGGTTTTTGAGAAAATGTATGTATATGCATAAGTTTTACAAGTGATGAATATGATGACATGTTTTTGAAGGAGGTGAGTTGGTTGTGACTAATATGAACATGAACATGAACATGTAAGTCCAAGGCTCAGTGGAAGGTAAAACGGTCGCTGATGTCCTCGCCGCCGAGTATCGCGATTATATGTATATGGATCCATTGACTTAGAGCTGATACAAAAATCACAACTAATGATCTCAATTCAATAAAGGAAAATGAACACGTATATGATGATATGATGGGGGCATGATTTGAATACGTTTAAGTTATGTTTAAGTTCATGCTTTTAAAGATCATGAAATTTATTTTAATTACAGTACTTTTCACTATTTTATGATATGTATATGTACTTGTTGTTACGGTTCAGGTGTGTTGAGTCTTTAGACTCACTAGGTGTGATTGATGCAGGTGATCATGAGGATGTGGACACTGGAGACGCTGTAGACTGAGTAGGAGAAGCTGGGGGTGCACTTGATAACCCGAGACCTTGCATTTCTTCCGCATAATATGATTATGAGTCATGAACAGTAGTTCAAAATGTTCATGATTTTTATGCTTTGGTGATTGTTAGATCTCTAGTGATTTGATGGTGGTCATTTTTAAACAATAATTCCTTTGATAAAGTCACGATTTAAAATTTTATTTAACTACAGTTATTTTTATTCAGTGATCGGATGACTTTTAAAATGAATGATTAACTTATTTATATGTTTATGAGTGTGCGTATTTTTTGTCACAATTTTTTTTTTAAAAAAATCAGTAGTATTTTAAGAGGTAGACGTTTCACTTGCTTTGAAAGTAATTATGCACATTAATCCTAGGTACATCAGGCCCAAAAAAATATAAAATAAAATTTTACAAAAATCGTTTTCAAATATAATAACTTTCGGGTCCATAAAATTCCTTCGTTTGACTAACACCAGCTTCTCAGATAAAATAAGATTCGACTCATCAAATAATTTGGATTCCAGAATTTTTAGAAAATTTTCATCCTATTAAATCATTTTATCAAGACTTAAAAATATTTATCGGAAAATATTTACATCTTGGTCGTCCCCGGTCTCCTTTCACCGGCCTAATATCGAATATCCGGACAAAATTCTTAATTTCATGAATCATGCAATTTAAACATTTGTTATGATCGAGAAAGAGTTTAGAGGGGGGGTGAATGAACTCTTTCAATTTTTCTCGTGTAAAATGTTGGTTTCGACCGTTTTTAGGCGGTTGAGACAATTATTCTCAAACGGTTGGAAATGTGCGCCACCATTTAGTGCGGAAGACGGTTCACAATTTCCAATAGAAGCTTGAACACGGTAACAGACTTAATCAACAATTAGAAACAAAGAGAGTGCTTGTGATAAGTAAAGTGACACAATAGTTTTTATGGATGTTCGGAGAATGAATACTCTTACGTCACCCATTCTTCCTTCTTAGGAAGGTTTTCAATAAAAGACTTTGGCTTTACAAATTTTTTGCAACAGCCCACTCCAATCAGGACTTATCACACTGCCTGTTTTGGAACTCTTATAAGTGATCACTTTAAACTTCTGGATTTTAATAACACTTAGTTCACCAGAAACTGAGACTAAATCAAATAACCAAAAGGTTACTGATGTGAACAATCAGTTTGTTTTGAGTATCACGAAATTGATCCTGAGAAGATCAAATGTAAGGATGTATTTAGCGTGCTGAGAGAGCGATGAAGTATGTAAGCTTGTGATAGCGCTCTAAGATCTTTGTGTATACTAGCAATGAGAATTTTTAGCTTGTAGATCGAGAGGTAATGGAGCTAGCACACTCCTCCGTTAATATATACGCGATCTTCTTAACGGTCGGAAAGGATGCATCAACATTAACCTGATCCACTGAACATATGTGTTGCTGTCAATTTGATGAGCATTAAATGATCTTTGGTAAAAGCATTTAATGTTCTTTAGCTCAGCGTATATCTGAAGCGCTTTACCTGAGGAGTTCCTTTTATGGTAACTGTCTTCTTTAATCAGGACTTGAAGTCTATACTTGGTCTACCTTTTCTGGGATAAAGATATAAATGTAGATCGTTCTTGAAACTGATGAATGTATTCGTTGACTTCAAGGCGGTGTAATACTTTGAGTGTATTAAGCCGGTCAGAGAATGTCTTTGAGCAATAAATGGTTCTCTTTAATGATCCGGTTATGAGAATCAATAAAGTCCAAGCTGAATCTGCTAACAGTCTGAAGTAAGCGGTTGAGACTTCTTTGAGATTTAGCCGATTAGGAAGATGTTTCAACTGATGAGCCGAGCGGTTAAACTGATGCATATCTCATATACGAACCGCAGCTGTTTTCTAGCTGACTTGTTTTTGTCATACACCAAAATTCTTGGGAATAATATTTTATTAACAATTTCTCCCTTTTTGTGATGACAAAACCTAGCTGTAGGGCTATGAAACTTAATAATTTTGATGAAGATATATAATAGCGAAAGTATTGTATTTCATTAAGTGAATGAAATTACAATAAACAAAGTAACCAACTGTTGTAAGAAAAATGGGCCTTTTACTTTGTTTCACTGCTTTTAACTTTATCTTCATTTTCTTTCAACTCATGCAATTCTTTCATAACAGATATTTCTGCTTCTTGAATTGACTTTTGTCGCCCTCTTTCCCCCTTTTTGACATCACCATGAACAAGGAACTCCATGATTTCTGCAAGCTGAGCACCTTGGCATCGAGGCGTTGTTCCAGATTTGTCTGAAGATGAGTCATTTGCTCTGATAGGCCAAGGCAGATGTTAAGATGACCAGAGTTATGTTTTGCTTGCATGAGAGAAAACATTGTTTCCATGATGGAAAGATCGTTGCGGGAAGCTGTTTTGACTGATCGAAAATCCTCCTTGAGATCAAATTGTTTGCGATTGAGAGCCAAAATGGATTGATCCATTGTGATGAGCCTGGTCAGAATCTGTTGTTGGCAACTTTCTTCTAGAACATTTTGTTCTTCAGATACGTAGTCTTTAGATAATAATCTGTCTTTGAAAGAGACCAGTTGAGAGGAGGATATCTTACCAGCATATTTTGATGGTTCAGGCTCAAGGAGTTCATCCGCAATGCTCTGAATAATTTGATCAATGTTTTAAGTATAAGCAGACGGTTTAGATCCAGTGACATCTGGTTCCTCTGATTTTGCTGGCGGAGAACTTGGTGGAGGAGAGTTTGCATACATCAAAGGATTGATAAGCTAGGTTGTATGCACTTCCTTGGGAGAGGTCAACAGCTGTTCTGAAAGTGTTGTTTGATCATCCTTGGTGGGCGAACCTGTTGGAGAGATTGTTTGTTCTTGAAAGGTGATAGCTGATCGAGCAAAACTTGCACAGTAAAATCCCCAATAAAAATATGATTTGTATGCTCAAAATTAATCGCAAGTGCACGATGTCAAGTTATAATATAGTGTACGTGAGTACGAGTATCGTTCCACTGAAGACTGTGTTTTACAATTGTTATTTTCAGTTATTGAACATTTAGCAACGAAAAGTGATTTGATTGTTTTATTACTACTAAAATCAAATAAGAATGCAAATAAAAAGATTCAAAATCAGGTAATGAGATATAATGTCTAAAATGGTTGAGTAAAATTCAATGAAAAATGGATTTGTTGGGAATCTCGGTTCACCTACCCCTCGTTAATTTATTAATTCGTTCGATCGTGATCTACGCTTCCGACAGGATTTCCTAATCTATTGAACACACTCTCTCGAGCTATGCCAAACTAATTCCACTCAATGAAGTAATTAAATATCTTAATTATTTATCACGAGCGAATCGCATTTCGATCTAGAAAATCCCCTAGTTTTCGACCCTTAGGACTATGACTATCGGCACGTATCCAATTTCATATATCTATGTAAATTGTAAATCCGCGAATTCTACTACTCGATCCTATCACTCGTTATTCTCTCGAACTCACTCGTGATATGAAAACGTCATTAAAGTTAGCTACGCTTTAATGACACGATAAAACAGTAGTAAAATCAAGAATAACACACAACCGAAATATAAATTAATTCAAATCAACGTTCGGGGTAGGATCCCCTTTAATCCCAACAAATAATAAAGTTAGCTACTAGAATTCATAGTAAAAATAAATGCAACAATGTTTAAAATGAAAGAAACTAGATTAGAAATACTAGGCGAGACGAAATCTGCGAAGAACGATGCCCAGACTCTTCAAATCTTCAATCCAAGCGCAAAAGTGCTCTCCAAACTTGTGACGGCTGAAGAATAATGTCTGAATCCCTCTCAAAGTCGACCAACCGACATTCCATAGCATTCTCCTCCCAGAATAAGGTAAGGAATCGCACAAAATATCTTTCCAAAAATAGGTGGCGCTCGGGCGGTAGAAAAGTACCGCTCGAGCGCCACACCTTCTGTAAAATCTCATGGGATGCGCGGCATTCGCGCTCGGGCGGTAGAAAACTACCGCTCGAGCACCGACCTCTCTACATTTTTGCTCGGAAATCCACCTACCGCGCTCGGGCGGTAGAAAACTACCGCTCGAGCGCCGACCTTGCTGCACTTCATTTTCTTGACTTGGCACTTGGCTCCGATTTTTGGTTTTCCGGCCACTTTTCCTGCAAATTCATCATGCCTGAGTGAGATAGGATAAAATGCAAATATTTAATCTAAAATGAACAGAATGTGATTGAAATAAACGATGCGCAATGCAAAACACACACAGACTAATGCAATAAAACACGTAAAAATGACACATATCAACCCCCTCATACTAACCTTTTGCTTGCCCTCAAGCAAAATAGGTTACAACCCACAACCAAAATACGAAATAAACACAAAATAAAAGAATTAAACTAACGAACTTGATGGTGAAGTAGCAAACCGGTATCTCCTGCCTCAGCGTGTGTTTGAACCACTTCCAATTATTCAAATCACAACATTCACCAATACCCCTTTTTAAAGCACCTTATAACCTTTTGATTTTGACCAGAAAGTGTGGTCGTGTGTGTGCTGTGGGTCTCACTAGCTCGTGCTTCAGACAGTTTCATTTGCAAATCATGCGAGCCACCAAATCAACAGTTCAATGCAAGTTTCCCTATCCCGAGTTCTGTTTCTAGTCGTGACCAACAAGTGAACACAAAGCGGCTAATTTTCAAGGTTGTACACCAGGAATTAGAGAGTCAATATCATGAGGTTTCGAACAGCTAAAGAAGATGGGACGTACACTGATCATTTTCATTATGCACTTGTCAGAATTTTTTATCTGACATTCCTCAACGCCTTACTTCTCCATCTATTTAGCCTTGGGATAGGATTTCATCCCTTTTTGGCTCCCCCACACCTTACATCCCCTTTTTTCATTTACAACATTATTGTTGTAATACTTCCTTTTTTTTTCTTTTTTTTTGGTGCATAATTTTCTCAAGTGTACTCCCTAAATTTTGAGTATATGGAATGTGTGTTTAGTTGGCTTAGGGATAACTCTTGAGGTATTCTGCACAATTTGGGACGAAAGTTATTCCAGTGGGTTCAAATGATCTACGCTATTTCATGTCACTGGTCGGTCGCGGCTGTCAACAAAATTCATTCAAGTTCGATTTGCATCTCATGTTATTCCAGTTCCTCCCACAGAATTTTAAACTCGACTATCGTGTACACTACTAATAATATCCACGATGTACGCATATAAAATAAACATTTCATTTCACTGAGGGTATTCATAACGTGTGATACGACTAAGTAACATGCAGTTCATTCATCCACAATCATCATCGGCTACCAATTCACTAATTTCACCATCACGGCTACTCATGCAAGACACAGACGAATGCAAACAAATAAAAAGACGTACAACGACCCCCTCATACTAGAAGTGTGCAATGTCCCTATTGCACAAAAGAGTCAGACACAGAAATGCAAACACAAATGCAGACTGATGAACATGAAAGTTAAAACATGCTAGAAATAAACGATAAGAAAGAAGACAGAAAACGGTAAAGAAATAAAAGTGCAAAGAAGGGGAAACAGTAAACTCCCCTGGTCAAGACTCGTCGTCGTCGTCGTGCTCGGGTGGTGGCACTCCGGCAGCGTCCCCCTGCTGAGAATAATCATACTGGAACTGGAATGGGGGAGGAGGTAGCGGAGTCGGTGGAATGGTCGACGGGTCAACGCCCCGTGCACAAGCAAAGAGCGCATCATGGAGTCAATGTGAGATAAATGGTCCGTGACGTAAGAGTTGAACCGACTCTGATGCGCTTGGAAGGCGAGATTTTCATCCATCTTGTCATTCTGAGTTCGCCTGCGGGGTTGTGGTGGGTGACGTTGTGGCACGGCAGTGCTTGATCCACCGGCATCCTCCGCCCGAGGGGGAAAATCCGTTCGTCGTTTCGCTCTTTTTCTTTGTTCGTCCTCCTGACAAATTGGCTTCATCGGTTGAAGCCACTCCTCATCTTCGCGAATACCACTCCCGCTCTCGCACACAATTCCGAGACAATGGTGGGGAAGAACAGGCCCACATGACTGTTGTGGGCACTCAGTGTGATTTGTGAATTGATAAGTGTGCTCACGTTGATGGCGTATCCCTCGGTCAAAGCATAAAGCAGCACCGCCCGCTCTTTCTGGACCTCGCTCTTATGCGAGACCGACATCATTCTCCGAGCCACAAATAAATACCAAAGGGAAACTTCGGCTTTCAAATACTTCTCGTCAAAACAACTCGGCGAGCCGCCCAATGGTTTCCATATTGCGCCCGGATGGCACAATGTGGCGAGAATCGTATCATAATTCGGGTTGGCAACTAATGTCTAGAAGTGGGAGTCGTCAACCTCCGCTGTCCCTAACAGTGCATTGATCGTCACCGAGTCATACGGTACATGTTTACCCCTAACAAACACCAAACCATTTCTCCCCTCCGCTGCATTGGCATAAAATTCGCGAACCACAGAGACTACCGCCAACTTAGGTTGCTCACCGAATTTGTCCCATCCCCTTCTTTCCAAACCAACAATAATATCCAAGTATCTGTCCTCCAACTGTCGCCGGACTCCCCTCTCGGCTATTGGGTTGCGGTGAATTTTGGCATGCTCGTATCGAGCCCTAGCCTCCATACTAACAAAACGTGTTCTATCAAATGAAGATGAAGAAGAGGAACTAGGATTACCTCTTTGCTTCTTGGGAGCCATGGGATGAAGATGGAGATGGTGCCTTGAATTGGAGAGGGATGTTCTTGCTTCCTAAGGGAGAGTGCGCCTTGCCGCCGGAAAGAGGAGTGGAGATGGTGGTGCCTAACATTTCCATTTATTCATAAAATGAGACGTCCCTTTTGAGAATCGAGAAGAAGAAAAAAATGAGAGGAGTTAGGGATTTGGGGGGTGAATTTGGGGAAAATATGTCGTGCAGAATGAGGAAAGGGGAAGGGGTTCCGCGCTTTTAAAAATTGTCGCGCTCGAGCGGTAGAAAACTACCGCTCGAGCGCGAACCTCACTGGAGTTTATTTCCAGAGGTACACCCTCGCGCTCGGGCGGTAAAAAATTACCGCTCCAGCGCCAACCTCTCGGGAATTTGTATCCCGAGGTAGGCGTTCGCGCTCGGGCGGTATAAAATTACCGATCGAGCGCCAACCCTTCTGTTTTTCTTTATATTTTTTTTTAAACAAATAAAATAAAACAAAAGGAATAGAAAATCACTAAATTGACACGAAAAAAAAAATCTAAATCAAATGCAAGGAAAGGGGAAGACAATAGTTCTCAATTTATAGTCGAGAGCTTGACTGTCGGTCTGTCTCAGTTCAGCATGTCTTGGAACCGGGTGATTCCAAGTTGCGGCTCAATTGTGCCACCCATGTAGTGCTTCAGTCGCTGGGCATTGACCGTAAATGACCCATCCTTCCCATCTTTCAATTCTACAGCTCCCGATGGATAGACTTTCGAGATCACGAATGGACCGGACCATCGTGACTTCAATTTTCCGGGAAATAGTCGCAACCGGGAGTTGTAGAGTAGGACACTTTCACCTTCTTTGAATTCTCTTTCGATGATCCGCCTATCATGAGCCTTCTTTGTCTTTTCTTTGTATGACAGTGCTAGATTGATAGGGGGTGTTTTTACGTGTTTATTGCATTAGTTTTAATTGTGTTTACATTGTGCATGCATGCATTTCATTTACTTTTTGTTCATTTTTTAGTAATTAATTGCTTTTGATTATGTCTCACTTGGGCATGATGAATTTGCAGGAAAAGGAGCCGGAAAACCAAAAAAATTGGAACCAAAGTGCCAACTCAAGAAACTGAAGTGCAGCAAGGTCGGCGCTCGAGCGGTAGGTTTTTACCGCCCGAGCGCGAGCAGTGATCACCAAAAGAAAAAATACAGAAGAGTCGGCGCTCGAGCGGTAGTTTTCTACCGCCCGAGCGCGAATGCTGCATGTTACGAGGTTAATTACAGAGAGTGTGGCGCTCGAGCGGTAGTTTTCTACCGCCCGAGCGCCATCTATTTTTGGCAAAATATTGTGTGCGATTCCTTACCTTATTTTGGAGAGGAGAATGATATGAAAAGGTGGCTTGGCCGATTTTTGGGGGGTTTCAGACATAATTTTGAGAGCACAAAGGATTTTGGGAGAGCTTTTGCACTTGGATTGAAGATTCAACGGTTTCCGGGCATCGTTCTTCGCAGATTTCGTCACGCCTAGTATTTCTAGTTTAATTTCCTTTGTTTAAACATTGTTTTGCTTATTTTAATTATGAATTCTAGTAGCTAACTTCAATTATTTGTTGGGATTAAAGGGGATCCTACCCCGAACTTTTAGTTGGTTAATTTATATGTCGGTTTGTGATTTATTCTTGATTATTCTACGATTTTCATTGTGTCGTTGAGCGTAGCTAACTTTAACGACTATTTTATATCACGAGTGAGTTCGAGAGAAAAAACTAGTGATAGGATCGAGTGGTGTAATTCGCGGATCTACAATTTGCATAGATATATGAAATTGGATACGTGCCGATAGTCATAGTCCTTAGGGTCGAAAACTAGGGGGTTTCATTAATCGAAATGCGATTCATTCTTGATAAATAATTAAAGACATTTAATTACTTCATTGAGTGAATTAGTTTGACATAGCTCGAGAGAGTGTGTTCAATTGAATAGGAAATCCTGTCGGAAGCGTAGAACACAACCGAACGAATTAATAAATTAATAAGGGGTAGGTGAACCAGAATTCCCAACAAATTCTTTTATCATTTGAAATTTAATCCATTGATTTAGCATTCATATTTCATCAATTAATCTTTGATCTCGTTTAATTAAATTTTCTTGAATTTTATTAGTCATAAAACAAACAATCAAATTTCGTCGCTAAAGTTTTAATAACTAAAATAATAATTGTTAAATACAGTCTCCAGTGGAACGATACTCGTATTCATATACACTATACTATTACTTGACATCGTGCACTTGCGATTACATTTTGAGCATACAAAATCATATTTTCTTGGGGAATTCATAGTGCAAGTTTTGCTCGATCAAATTTTTGGCGCCGTTGCCGGGGACTGTTAATCTACAATTATATTTTTTGTTATTTTCTTTAGTGTATTTTATTTTTACCGAACTAACACTCCATATTTTAATTCAGATATCTCTTCCGGTGCATGCCAAAGTCACTTGACTTGGAGCTTGAGTGTGACCCTGAAATTGAAAGGACTTTCCGCAGGCGAAGACAACAGCAAAGACTTAAGGAACTGATGGAAAGGCACGAGCCAGAGCAGGAGGCGGAGCGCCAAAACGAGAGACGAATTGAAATGCCACGCCGCATACCCATGTTAGAGTATGCCCAGCCTTCTTTGGATGGTGCACGCCCCAGCATTGTGAGGCCGATTGTGCGGGCAAACCAATTCGAAATAAAACCAGCCATTATCCAGATGATTCAGAACACCGTCCAATTTGGAGGAACTGCTGTGGACGATCCAAACACACACATCGCGGATTTTCTTGAGATTTGCGATACTTTTAAATTTAATGGAGTCTCTGATGATGCTGTTAGACTGCGTTTATTTCCTTTCTCTTTGCGTGATAAAGCTAAAGCTTGGTTGAATTGTTTACCTGTAGGTTCGATAGCTACATGGGAGGACATGGCAAAGGCGTTTCTCATCAAATACTTTCCTCCATCGAAGACCATGAAGCTGCGGGCAGACATCACAACATTTGCTCAGTTCGATCAAGAGTCACTATATGAGGCATGGGAGCGTTTCAAAGATCTATTACGAAGATGCCCACATCACGAGTTGCCACTTGGGTTAGTCGTTCAAACCTTCTATTATGGTTTGCTTACTCCTAACCGTACTATGATAGATGCTGCTGCGTGTGGGAACCTGTTGAGGAAGACTGCGGAAGAAGGATATGAGTTGTTGGAGGAGATGGCTGCTAGCAGTTATCATCCTCAATCTGACAGAAACAACCAGCGGAGAAGTGCAGGAGTGCACCAGGTAACTGATTTTTCTGCTATTACTGCACAACTTGATGCTTTAAACAGGAAAATAGATGGCTTGAACTTGGGTGGCACGGCTATGCGTTTGCAAGAGGTATTCTGTGAGAAATGTGGAGGTGAGCACTATGTGAAAGATTGTCAAGATGATAATCCATTCTATGTGCCCGAAGGAGCACCTGTACATCAAGTGGGAGTCCAAAACCGTCCACGGAATGACCCTTACTCGAATACATACAATCCGGGATGGAGGCAACATCCCAACTTCTCATGGGGCGGTCAAAACAATCAGAATAGGCCGCAGGGAGGACAACAATATGGGAAACAACCGATGTACAGATCCGATCCTCCTAGAGAAGAAAAGTCAAACTTGGAACAAATGATGACTAAGTTTATCTCATCCACTGAAACTCGACTCCAAAACCAAGATGCATCAATAAAGGGGCTCGAGAATCAAATTGGACAATTGGCCAAGATGATAGCAAGTCGAGAGCCGGGCACCTTGCCAAGCAACACCGAAACTAATCCAAAAGAGCAAGTGAAGGCCATTGAGTTGAAGAGTGGAAAGATTTTGGAGCCTAGAGAGAAAGAGAAAAGCCAAGTATCGGATGAGCATGCTGAGGCGTCAAAAGGTAAGTCATCTAACTCTACACCAGCACCCACGGCACATCCTAAGATTGTTATCCCCCCGCCTTTCCCTGCAGCATTGAAAAAGGCAAAACTAGATGCACAATTCGGCAAATTTCTTGGGGTGTTTAAAAAATTGCATATCAATATTCCCTTTGCCGATGCTTTAATGCAAATGCCTAGTTATGCCAAATTCTTAAAGGACATCTTAGCTAACAAGCGAAAATTGGAGGATCACATGACAGTGAACTTGACTGAGAGTTGCTCTGCTTTGGTGCAAAACAAAATCCCACCGAAGCTAAAAGACCCAGGGAGTTTCTCTATTCCTTGCATGATTGGTGATGTTGTTTTTCATAAAGCATTATGTGATCTTGGTGCAAGTATTAACCTGATGCCATTTTCTGTGTTTAGGAAACTTGGGTTGGGCGAGCCTAAGCCGACGAGGATGTCCTTGCAACTGGCTGACAGATCGGTCAAGTACCCCCGCGGAGTGATTGAGGATGTGCTAGTGAAAGTGGATAAATTCATTTTTCCTGCCGATTTCGTGGTGCTCGACATGGAGGAGGATACCGAGATGCCTCTCATTTTGGGTAGACCGTTCCTTGCAACTGGCAAGGCGCTGATTGATGTGCAAGAGGGGAAGTTGAGATTGAGAGTGGGCGAAGAAGAGATTACATTTGACGTTTTTAATGCACTTAAGCACACACTGCATTCTGATAGTTGTTTTCGAATTGATGCTTTTGACTCTCTTGCGTCTAACTATGTGCAGGATGCTCTAAGGGACCCTTCGGAGGCCACTATCGATACTGAATTGGGAGAAGAGGAATTGGATGAGGAGAGAGCTGAAATTGTGGCACACTTTAATGCCAACCAACCATGGAAAAGGCCAATGAGGATGCGACTAGAGGATCTAGGAGAACGAAGAGATTTGACCCCTCAAAGGTCAAGCATCGAGGATCCCCCAACACTTGAGCTGAAGCCGTTGCCTCCACACCTCAAATACGTGTACTTAGGTGAGAATAACACTTTACCTGTCATTGTTTCTGCTGCTTTGACAGATGTGATGGAGGACAAACTGTTGGAAGTATTGAAAGCACACAAGGGTGCATTTGCGTGGAAGGTGACGGATATCAAAGGAATCAATCCGTCAGTCTGCATGCACAAGATCTTGATGGAAGAGAAGTACTCACCTCTTGTGCAACCTCAGCGAAGGTTGAATCCTAAGATGCAAGAGGTAGTGAAAGCTGAAACGATTAAGCTTCTCGATGCAGGTATTATCTATCCTATATCTGATAGTGCATGGGTAAGTCCTGTTCAATGTGTGCCAAAGAAAGGTGGGATTACTGTTATCACAAATGAAAATAATGAATTAATACCCACTAGGACGGTTACGGGATGGCGTGTGTGCATTGATTATAGAAAATTGAATGATGCCACCCGTAAAGACCACTTTCCCCTTCCCTTTATTGATCAGATGCTTGAGAGGTTAGCGGGTCATGAGTTTTATTGCTTTTTGGATGGGTATTCGGGGTACAACCAAATTATGATTGCACCGGAGGACCAAGAGAAAACCACTTTCACTTGTCCTTACGACACTTTTGCTTTTCGCCGCATGCCGTTTGGTCTTTGTAATGCCCCTGCCACATTTCAACGTTGCATGACCGCTATATTCCATGATATGATAGAAACTTTCCTTGAAATTTTTATGGATGATTTCTCGATATTTGGCTCTTCGTTTGATGATTGTTTGCAGAATCTGACGGTGGTGTTGAGGAGATGTGAGGAAACAAACTTGGTGCTTAATTGGGAAAAATGCCACTTCATGGTACAAGAGGGAATTGTCCTAGGGCACAAGGTTTCGGGGGACGGAATCGAGGTGGACAAGGCGAAAGTTGAAGTGATTAAGAACTTACCACCTCCGGCGTCCATAAAGGGAGTTAGAAGTTTTCTAGGCCACGCCGGTTTTTACCGGCGTTTTATCAAAGATTTTTCTAAAGTTGCCAAACCTCTATCTTCCTTACTTATGAAAGATGTGCCATTTGACTTTAATTCTGATTGTTTGCAGGCATACGAGAAGTTGAAGGAGCGCTTGGTGACGGCTCCTGTCTTGGTAGCACCGGATTGGGATCTACCCTTCGAGATCATGTGCGATGCTAGTGATACTGCGGTAGGTGCTGTCCTCGGCCAAAGACAGAACAAGGTATTCCACACTATATACTATGCAAGTAAAACTCTAGATGAGGCACAATTGAATTATGCTACCACCGAAAAAGAGTTACTTGCAGTAGTGTTTGCACTTGACAAGTTTCATGCATATCTTGTTTTGTCTAAAGTCATTGTCTACACTGACCACTCTGCACTGAAACATTTACTTGCTAAGAAAGATGCAAAACCACGCCTACTTCGGTGGATTCTATTGTTGCAAGAATTTGATTTAGAAATAAAAGATAAGAAGGGTGTTGAGAATGTGGTTGCAGATCATTTGTCTAGATTAGAATGTATTTGTAATGATTCTGTTGATCATGCTATCGATGATTGGTTCCCGGATGAGCAACTATTTGAGGTGAGAAATTGTCCATGGTATGCAAATTTCGCTAACTTTCTTGTCACAGGCACACCTCCACCGAACTTATCTTTTCACCAACGAAAGAAATTCTTTTCTGACGTGAAATACTATTTTTGGGAGGAACCGTTCTTGTTTAAGATTTGTGCAGATTCCATGATAAGACGGTGTGTTGCGGAGGAAGAGTTTTATAAGATTCTCAACCATTGCCATGACCGTGAGGTAGGTGGTCACTTTGGACCAACGAGGACGGCATCTAAGGTACTCGAATGTGGCTTTTATTGGCCAACCCTCTTTAAAGATGCTCGTTCTTATGTGCTAGCATGTGATAAATGCCAACGGACAGGTAACATCTCTAACCGTCACGAAATGCCTTTAAATAATATCATTGAGTGTGAGGTTTTTGATGTGTGGGGAATAGATTTCATGGGACCGTTTCCCAGTTCTTTCACGAAAAAATACATTTTGGTGGCGGTGGATTATGGGTCTAAGTGGGTAGAGGCGGAAGCATACGCCACTAATGATGCTCAAGTGGTTCTAAAATTTTTGAAGAAAAACATTTTTAACCGCTTTGGAACACCACGAGCAATCATTAGTGATGGTGGCACTCATTTTTGCAACAAACTCTTTGAAAAACTTTTAAGCAAATATGGTGTCACACATAAGATCTCTACCCCTTATCACCCCTAGACGAGTGGGCAAGTTGAGGTGTCTAACCGAGAGATAAAGCGAATTTTGGAGAAGGTGGTAGGTGTCAGTAGGAAGGATTGGTCGGTGAGATTAGATGATGCTCTTTGGGCATATAGGACTGCTTTCAAAACACCAATAGGCACGACACCGTACAGATTATTGTTTGGTAAAGCATGTCACTTACCTGTAGAGTTAGAGCATCGCGCATATTGGGCAACCAAAGCACTAAACTTTAACTTTACTGATGCAGGTGAACGACGGTTGCTTCAACTAGATCAATTGGAGGAGTTCCGAAATCTGGCCTATGATCTTGCATTGTCATACAAAGAGAAAACAAAGAAGGCTCATGATAAGAGGATCATCGAAAGAGAATTCAAAGAAGGCGAAAGTGTCCTACTCTACAACTCCCGGTTGCGACTATTTCCCGGGAAATTGAAGTCACGATGGTCCGGTCCATTCGTGATCTCGAAAGTTTATCCATCGGGAGCTGTAGAATTGAAAGATGGGAAGGATGGGGCATTTACGGTCAATGCCCAGCGACTGAAGCACTACATGGGTGGCACAATTGAGACGCAACTTGGAATCACTCGGTTCCAAGACACGCCGAACTGAGACAGACCGACAGTCTAGCTCTCGACGATAAATTGAGAACTTACTTCTTTTCCCTTCTCTTGCATTTAATTTACTTTTCTTTTTCGTTCGTGTCAGCATATTTTGTTTTACTGTTGTTGTATATGCAAAAAAAAAAAAAAAAGGTGGAATGTGAATTTTTTCCCGAGAACACGGCGCTCGGGCGGTAATTTATTACCGCTCGAGCGCGAAGCTAATACAGAAGTCCAGAGAGCTTGGCGCTCGGGCGGTAATATTTTACCGCCCGAGCGCGAACATCTGCCTCTCAAAAATTTTTCCCGAGGACTCGGCGCTCGAGCGGTAGTTTTCTACCGCTCGAGCGCGACTGCCTTTTAAGTCGCAGATCCCCTTTCCCCCTTTCATTTTCTGCACGCCCCAACCCCAAAAATCCCTAATTCTTCTTCACTATCTCCTTCAATTTTTGTGTGCAGGTGGTCGATTTCTTCTCCCAACCTCGGCAAGGCGACTCTTCTTCGTAGGAACACACGCCTAGTTCATCAATCGGGTCTTTGCTCCGGCCATCGTCTTCCTCTTCCATCCCTCCACTCCTATGGCTCCTAAAAGACAAAAAGGTAACCTCGGCTCTTCTTCTTCGTCTTCCGCTTTTGATAGAACACGTTTTGTGAGTGTGGAGGCTCGGGCTAGATATGACCACGCTAAAATTCACCGAAACCCCATCACCGAGAGGGGATTTCGTCGGACTTTTGAGGATCGTTATCTGCCACCTTTGGTGGACTTAGAAAGAAGGGGATGGGAGAAATTTAGTGAACAACCTAAAGCGGCAGTGGTATCGGTAGTTAGAGAATTCTACGCCAATGCCGTCGAGCGCACTGATGGGAGGGCATTTGTTAGGGGCAAGCTTGTGCCGTTCGATTCGACCACGATTAACGCCCTCCTGGAAACGGCCGAGGTAGATGACTCTGCTTTCCAGGCACTGATGGTTAGTCCCGACTACAATCTGATTATCGAGAGTTTGTGCCACCCGGGTGCAATGTGGAAACCATTGGGTGGATCACCGAGCTGCTTCGATGAGAAATACTTGAGGGCGGATATGGCCTTGTGGTACTTGTTTGTGGCCCGGCGGATGATGCCTGTCTCGCACAAAAGCGAGGTGCAAAAGGAGCGTGCGGTGTTACTTTTTGCGTTGCACCGAGGATATGACATCGATGTGGGGAAACTTATCAACTCGCAAATCACTCTAAGCACCCACAACAGCCACATAGGTCTATTCTTCCCGACTATCATTTCCGAATTATGTGCCCGGGCCGGGGTGCACTTCAGGGACGACGAGGAATGGCTTCAACCGATGAAGCCAATTTGCCGAGAGGACGAACAGCGGAAGAGGGCAAAGAGACGGGCGGACTTTCCCTCTCGAGCGGAGGATGCGGGTGGATCCAGCACTGCCGTACCACAACGCCTCCCACCACAACCCCGCAGGCGAACGCAGAATGACAAAATGGATGAGAATCTCGCCTTCCAGGCACATCAGAGTCAGTTTAACTTGTATGTCACGGACCACCTATCGCACATTGACTCTATGATGCGCTCTTTGCTGGTGCACGGGGGCGTTGACCCATCGACCATCACACCATCTCCACTACCTCCTCCCCCATTCCAGTTCCAGTATGATTATTCTCAGCATGGGGAGGGCACAGGAGTGCAACCACCAGACCAGGATGAGGAGGAGCACTGATCAGGGGAGTTTACTGTCTCCCCTACTTCGCAATTTTTTTCCTTTACCGCTTTGCTGTTTTTCTTTCTTATCATTGTTTCCATCTAGCATGTTTATTAGCTTTCTTGCTTATTTAGTCTGCATTTGTGTTTGCATATTTGTGTTTGCATTTCTGTGTTTGCATTTACATTCATGAGTTGTTTTGTTGTTAGTGTTTGTTCGTTTTGTGCAATGAGGGCATTGCACAACTCTAGTATGAGGGGGTGGGTAGATTTTTATGTTTAATTTGTTGCATGTTTTGTGTCGTTTATGGTGAGAAGACATAATTTATGAGCCAATGATGAGGTTGGATGGATAGTACACCAAAGTATTGATTGGGTCATATCATGAACGGTACTCTTGATTGTTAAAACATGAATTGTGGCTCAAGTCTCTTGATTGTTAAAACATGAATTGTGGCTCAAGTTTGAACTTTTTGAGCACACATGTGTGGGGACTAGAATTTTGTAGGAATAATGGCGAAATTTGAAGGTTTTGTGTGGTTAACTTGAAAGACATCATTTATGAGTTGATTTAGCATGTAAACCCGTGAAAATAAGTCGCTAATTGGGACCTTGAATGAGAAAAGTTGATTTGCCTTGAACTCTATATTTACCTCCGTTCCAATGCACTAATTAAAAGATCATACTCCCAACCGGCTGTAATCCAAAGTCATATTATATTCTTAGCCTAGGGAGTACATGTGTGAAAATTGTGCATTCAAAAAAAAAAAAAAACAAAAAAAAAAAATAATAATAAAGTTGGAGATGTAAGGTGAGGGGGAGCCGAAATAAAAGGAATGAAATTCTATTCCTAGGCTAAAAGTTGGAGATGTAAGGAGATGAGGAAATTCAGACGATAAGTCTTGACGATTGCACAATGAAAATGATCGGTGTACTCCCAACTTTTAGCCACTTGAGCTTATTTTCCTTCTTTTCGACACCCTTATCTGCACTTAAAAGTTGAATAAAGTTCAATTTATGGCTAGTGATAAATGGACACGGGGATGCATGCTAGTGAAACTTGTATTGAAGTGTTGATTGAGTGACACGCATGATTTGATGATTGATCTATTTGACGTACGAATGACTAGACCCATCATGACACACACACACGTTCAAATTAGTGTCGATATTCATGTGAAGATGAGAATGAGTATTCGTTTGCGACTTGACTTGATTATGAGTGGTATTGGGAAAGTAAACTGAGGCATGAGCATAAACGTGTCAACTCGCCATCGACATTTAATTGTGTGGGTTAGTTTTTGTTTGAGTCTTTTACTTTTGTTGTGTTTGTTTAGAGTCTCGTGCTTTAACCTGTTTTGCTTGAGGGCAAGCAAAAGGTTAGTATGAGGGGGTTGATAGGGGGTGTTTTTACGTGTTTATTGCATTAGTTTTAATTGTGTTTACATTGTGCATGCATGCATTTCATTTACTTTTTGTTCATTTTTTAGTAATTAATTGCTTTTGATTATGTCTCACTTGGGCATGATGAATTTGCAGGAAAAGGAGCCGGAAAACCAAAAAAATTGGAACCAAAGTGCCAACTCAAGAAACTGAAGTGCAGCAAGGTCGGCGCTCGAGCGGTAGGTTTTTACCGCCCGAGCGCGAGCAGTGATCACCAAAAGAAAAAATACAGAAGAGTCGGCGCTCGAGCGGTAGTTTTCTACCGCCCGAGCGCGAATGCTGCATGTTACGAGGTTAATTACAGAGAGTGTGGCGCTCGAGCGGTAGTTTTCTACCGCCCGAGCGCCATCTATTTTTGGCAAAATATTGTGTGCGATTCCTTACCTTATTTTGGAGAGGAGAATGATATGAAAAGGTGGCTTGGCCGATTTTTGGGGGGTTTCAGACATAATTTTGAGAGCACAAAGGATTTTGGGAGAGCTTTTGCACTTGGATTGAAGATTCAACGGTTTCCGGGCATCGTTCTTCGCAGATTTCGTCACGCCTAGTATTTCTAGTTTAATTTCCTTTGTTTAAACATTGTTTTGCTTATTTTAATTATGAATTCTAGTAGCTAAATTCAATTATTTGTTGGGATTAAAGGGGATCCTACCCCGAACTTTTAGTTGGTTAATTTATATGTCGGTTTGTGATTTATTCTTGATTATTCTACGATTTTCATTGTGTCGTTGAGCGTAGCTAACTTTAACGACTATTTTATATCACGAGTGAGTTCGAGAGAAAAAACTAGTGATAGGATCGAGTGGTGTAATTCGCGGATCTACAATTTGCATAGATATATGAAATTGGATACGTGCCGATAGTCATAGTCCTTAGGGTCGAAAACTAGGGGGTTTCATTAATCGAAATGCGATTCATTCTTGATAAATAATTAAAGACATTTAATTACTTCATTGAGTGAATTAGTTTGACATAGCTCGAGAGAGTGTGTTCAATTGAATAGGAAATCCTGTCGGAAGCGTAGAACACAACCGAACGAATTAATAAATTAATAAGGGGTAGGTGAACCAGAATTCCCAACAAATTCTTTTATCATTTGAAATTTAATCCATTGATTTAGCATTCATATTTCATCAATTAATCTTTGATCTTGTTTAATTAAATTTTCTTGAATTTTATTAGTCATAAAACAAACAATCAAATTTCGTCGCTAAAGTTTTAATAACTAAAATAATAATTGTTAAATACAGTCTCCAGTGGAACGATACTCGTATTCATATACACTATACTATTCCTTGACATCTGCACTTGCGATTACATTTTGAGCATACAAAATCATATTTTCTTGGGGAATTCATAGTGCAAGTTTTGCTCGATCATAGATCATAGGCCAGATTCCGGAATTCCTCCAACTGATCTAGTTGAAGCAAACGTCGTTCACCTGCATCAGCAAAGTTAAAGTTTAGTGCTTTTGTTGCCCAATATGCCCGATGCTCTAACTCTACAGGTAGATGACATGCTTTACCAAACAAAAGCCTATATGGTGTAGTGCCTATAGGTGTTTTAAAAGCAGTCCTATATGCCCAAAGAGCATCGTCTAATCTCACCGACCAATCCTTCCTCCTGACACCTACCACTTTCTCCAAAATTCGCTTTATCTCTCGGTTAGACACCTCAACTTGCCCACTCGTCTGAGGGTGATAGGGGGTAGAGATTTTATGTGTGACACCATATTTGCTCAAAAGTTTTTCAAAGAGTTTGTTGCAAAAATGCGTGCCACCATCACTAATGATTGCTCGTGGTGTTCCAAATCGGTTAAAAATGTTTTTCTTTAAAAATTTTAGGACCACTTGAGCATCATTAGTTGCATACGCTTCCGCCTCTACCCAATTAGACACATAATCAACCGCCACCAAGATGTATTTTTTCGTGAAAGAACTGGGAAACGGTCCCATGAAGTCTATTCCCCACACATCAAAAACCTCACATTCAATGATATTATTTAACGGCATTTCATGACGGTTAGAGATGTTACCTGACCGCTGGCATTTATCACAGTGTAGCACATAAGAACGAGCATCTTTGAAAAGAGTTGGCCAATAAAAGCCACATTCAAGTACCTTGGATGCCGTCCTTGTTGGTCCGAAATGACCACCTACCTCACGGTCATGGCAATGGTTGATAATTTGATCAACTTCTTCCTCCGCAACACACCGTCTTATCATGGAGTCTGCACAAATTTTACACAAAAACGGTTCATCCCAAAAATAGTATTTCACGTTAGAAAAGAATTTCTTACGTTGGTGAAACGATAGGTTTGGTGGAGGTGTGCCTGTGACAAGAAAGTTAGCGAAATTTGCATACCATGGACAATTTCTCACCTCAAAGAGTTGCTCATCGGGGAACCAATCATTGATAGCACGATCGACAGAATCATCACAAATAAATTCTAATCTAGACAAGTGATCCGCCACAACGTTCTCGACACCCTTCTTATCTCTTATTTCTAAATCAAACTCTTGTAACAGTAAGATCCACCGAAGTAAGCGTGGCTTTGCATCTTTCTTAGCAAGCAAGTATTTAAGGGCAGAATGATCAGTGAATACAATTACTTTGGACAAAACAAGGTATGAATGAAATTTGTCAAGTGCGAATACTACTGCAAGTAATTCCTTTTCAGTTGTTGCATAATTCAATTGAGCCTCATCTAAGGTCTTACTTGCATAGTAAATTGTGTGAAATACCTTGTTTCGCCGCTGGCCAAGTACGGCCCCCACTGCAGTGTCACTGGCGTCGCACATGATATCGAAGGGCATGTCCCAATCCGGTGCCACCAAGACAGGAGCCGTCACCAAGCGCTCCTTTAAATCCTCGTATGCCTGCAAACAGTTAGAATTAAAATCAAAGGGCATATCTTTCATAAGTAGAGAAGATAGAGGTTTGGCAACTTTAGAAAAATCTTTGATGAACCGCCGATAGAAACCGGCGTGGCCTAAAAAACTTCTAACTTCCTTTACTGAGGCTGGTGGTGGTAGGTTCTTTATGACTTCAATTTTTGCCTTGTCCACCTCAATTCCTTGCTCCGAAACCTTGTGCCCTAAAACAATCCCCTTTTGTACCATGAAATGACACTTTTCCCAATTGAGCACCAAGTTCGTCTCCTCGCATCTTCTCAACACGGATCTCAAATTCTGCAAGCACTCATCAAACGTTGCACCAAAGATAGAAAAATCATCCATAAATATTTCAAGAAAGGTTTCAATCATATCATGGAATATAGCAGTCATACAGCGCTGAAATGTAGCAGGCGCATTACAAAGACCAAAAGGCATTCGGCGAAAAGCAAACGTGCCATAAGGACAAGTGAAAGTGGTTTTCTCTTGGTCCTCAGGTGCGATTGTGATTTGATTATACCCCGAATACCCATCTAGAAAGCAATAAAATTCATGCCCCGCTAATCTCTCCAACATTTGATCAATAAAGGGAAGGGGAAAATGGTCCTTACGGGTGGCATCATTCAACTTCCTATAGTCAATACACACTCTCCACCCCGTGACAGTTCTCGTGGGAATAAGTTCATTCTTTTCATTTGTGATCACCGTAATACCACCTTTCTTAGGCACACATTGAACCGGACTTATCCAAGCACTATCGGAAATAGGGTAGATAATACCTGAATCGAGAAGCTTAATAGTTTCCGATTTCACTACCTCTTGCATCTTTGGATTTAGTCGTCTTTGAGGTTGCACGAGAGGTGAGTACTTCTCTTCCATCAAGATTTTATGCATGCATATCGATGGACTGATTCCCTTGATGTCTGCCACCTTCCAAGCGAATGCCCTTTTGTGCTCTTTGAGAACTTGCAACAATTTGTCCTCCATAGCATCTGTCAAAACAGCAGAAATAATGACAGGCAATGTGTTATTCTCACCTAGGAATACGTACTTTAAGTGCGGAGGTAAGGGTTTGAGCTCAAGCGTCGGTGGCTCCTCGATGCTCGACTTTGGAGGGATCAAATCTCTGCGTTCTCCTAGGTCCTCCAGTCGCATCTTCATTGGCTTTTTCCATGGATGGTTGGCATTGAGATGTGCCACAATTTCAGTTTTTTCATCGTCCAATTCCTCTTCTCCCAACTCAGTAGTGATAGTGGCCTCTAAAGGGTCCCTAAAAGCATCCTGCACATAGTGAGAAACAAGAGAAGCAAAAGCATCAATTCTAAAACAGCTATCAGAATGCAGTGTGTGCTTGAGTGCATTAAAGACATCAAAAGTAATCTCCTCCTCGCCCACTCGCAATCTCAACTTCCCATCTTGTACATCAATCAGTGCCTTGCCAGTCGCAAGGAATGATCTCCCCAAAATGAGGGGCATCTCTGTATCCTCCTCCATGTCGAGCACCACGAAATCGGCAGGAAAAATGAATTTGTCCACTTTCACTAGCACATCCTCAATCACTCCGCGGAGGTACTTGACAGATCTGTCAACCAGTTGCAAGGACATCCTCGTCGGCTTAGGCTCTCCCAACCCAAGTTTCCTAAACACAGAAAATGGCATCAGATTAATACTTGCACCAAGATCACATAATGCTTTATGAAAAACAACATCACCAATCATGCAAGGAATAGAGAAACTCCCCGAGTCTTTTAGCTTCGGTGGGATTTTGTTTTGCACCAAAGCGGAGCAATTTTCGGTTAAGTTGACTGTCATATGATCCTCCAACTTCCTCTTATTAGCTAAAATGTCCTTTAAAAATTTAGCATAACTAGGCATTTGCATTAGAGCATCGGCAAAGGGAATATTGATATGCAACTTTTTAAACACCTCAAGAAACTTACCGAATTGTGCATCTAGTTTTGCTTTTTTAAGTGCTGCAGGGAAAGGAGGAGGTATAACAATTTTTGGTTGTGTAGTGGGTGCTAGTGTGGAGTTAGAAGACTTACCTTTAGATGTCGCAGTTTGCTCATCCATTGTTTGAGTTTTCTCTTTTTCCCTTGACTCCAAAACTTTCCCGCTTTTCAACTCAATAGACTTCACTTGCTCTTTTGGATTAGTCTCTGTGTTACTTGGCAAGGTGCCTTGCTCTCTACTTGCTATCATCTTCGCTAATTGACCAATCTGATTTTCAAGTCCCTTAATCGACGCATCCTGATTTTGAAGTCTAGTTTCAGTGGATGAAATAAACTTAGACATCATTTGCTCCAAGTTGGACTTTTCTTCTCTAGGAGGATCGGATCTGTACATCGGTTGTTTGCCATATTGTTGTCCTCCTTGCGGTCGATTCTGACTGTTTTGACCGCCCCATGAGAAGTTGGGATGTTTCCTCCACCCAGGATTGTATGTGTTCGAATAAGGGTCATGCCTTGGGCGGTTTTGGACTCCCACTTGGTTCACTGGTGCCTCATTTTGCACATAGAATGGATTGTCGTCTTGACAGTCCTTCGCATAGTGTTCCTCTCCACACTTTTCATAGAATATCTCTTGAAGACGCATCGCCGTGCCACCCACATTCAAGCCGTCTATTTTCCTGTTTAAAGCATCAAGTTGTGCAGTAATAGCAGAAAAATCAGTTACCTGGTGCACTCCTGCACTTCTCCGCTGGTTGTTCCTGTCAGATTGAGGATGATAACTGCTAGCAGCCATCTCCTCCAACAACTCATATCCTTCTTCCGCAGTCTTCCTCAAAAGGTTCCCACAAGCAGCATCATCTATCATAGTACGGTTAGGAGTAAGCAAACCGTAATAAAATGTTTGAACGACTAACCCAAGTGGTAACTCGTGATGTGGGCATCTTTGTAGTAGGTCCTTGAAGCGTTCTCATGCCTCATATAAAGATTCCTGATTGAATTGAGCGAATGTTGTAATGTCTGCCCGCAGCTTCATGGTCTTGGAGGGAGGGAAGTATTTGATGAGAAATGCTTTCGCCATGTCCTCCCATGTAGCGATCGAACCTACAGGCAAACAATTTAACCACGCTTTAGCTTTATCACGTAAGGAGAAAGGAAATAAACGCAATCTAACAGCATCATCAGAAACTCCAGTGAATTTAAAAGTATCGCAGATTTCAAGAAAATCCGCGATGTGCGTGTTTGGATCATCCACTGCAGTTCCTCCGAATTGGACTGTGTTCTGAATCATCTGGATTATGGCTGGCTTGATTTCAAAGTGATTTGCCCGCACGATAGGTCTCACAATGCTAGGGCGTGCACCCTCCAAAGAAGGTTGGGCATACTCCAGCATCGGTATGCGGCGTGGCATCTCGACTTGTCTATTTTCACGCTGTTCCTCCTCACGTTCTGGCTCGTGTCTCTCCATCAGTTCTTTAAGCCTCTGTTGTTGTCTTCTCCTGCGGAAGGTTCTTTCAATTTCAGGATCAAACTCAAGCTCCACGTCAAGTGACTTTGGCATGCACTGGAAGAGATATCTGTAATAAAATATGAAGTGTTATCTCAAGAGAAATAAAATAATGCTAAAGGAAATAACTAAAAATAAAATTGTAGATTAACAGTCCCCGACAACGGCACCAAAAACTTGATCGAGCAAACTTGCACAGTAAAATCCCCAATAAAAATATGATTTTGTATGCTCAAAATTAATCGCAAGTGCACGATGTCAAGTTATAATATAGTGTACGTGAGTACGAGTATCGTTCCACTGAAGACTGTGTTTTACAATTGTTATTTTCAGTTATTGAACATTTAGCAACGAAAAGTGATTTGATTGTTTTATTACTACTAAAATCAAATAAGAATGCAAGTAAAAAGATTCAAAATCAGGTAATGAGATATAATGTCTAAAATGGTTGAGTAAAATTCAATGAAAAATGGATTTGTTGGGAATCTCGGTTCACCTACCCCTCGTTAATTTATTAATTCGTTCGATCGTGATCTACGCTTCCGACAGGATTTCCTAATCTATTGAACACACTCTCTCGAGCTATGCCAAACTAATTCCACTCAATGAAGTAATTAAATATCTTTAATTATTTATCACGAGCGAATCGCATTTCGATCTAGAAAATCCCCTAGTTTTCGACCCTTAGGACTATGACTATCGGCACGTATCCAATTTCATATATCTATGTAAATTGTAGATCCGCGAATTCTACTACTCGATCCTATCACTCGTTATTCTCTCGAACTCACTCGTGATATGAAAACGTCATTAAAGTTAGCTACGCTTTAATGACACGATAAAACAGTAGTAAAATCAAGAATAACGCACAACCGAAATATAAATTAATTCAAATCAACGTTCGGGGTAGGATCCCCTTTAATCCCAACAAATAATAAAGTTAGCTACTAGAATTCATAGTAAAAATAAATGCAACAATGTTTAAAATGAAAGAAACTAGATTAGAAATACTAGGCGAGACGAAATCTGCGAAGAACGATGCCCGGACTCTTCAAATCTTCAATCCAAGCGCAAAAGTGCTCTCCAAACTTGTGACGGCTGAAGAATAATGTCTGAATCCCTCTCAAAGTCGACCAACCGACCTTCCATATCATTCTCCTCCCAGAATAAGGTAAGGAATCGCACACAATATCTTTCCAAAAATAGGTGGCGCTCGGGCGGTAGAAAAGTACCGCTGGAGCGCCACACCTTCTGTAAAATCTCATGGGATGCGCGGCATTCGCGCTCGGGCGGTAGAAAACTACCGCTCGAGCGCCGACCTCTCTGCATTTTTTCTCGGAAATCCACCTACCGCGCTCGGGCGGTAGAAAACTACCGCTCGAGCGCGGACCTTGCTGCACTTCATTTTCTTGACTTGGCACTTGGCTCCGATTTTTGGTTTTCCGGCCACTTTTCCTGCAAATTCATCATGCCCGAGTGAGATAGGATAAAATGCAAATATTTACTCTAAAATGAACATAATGTGATTGAAATAAACGATGCGCAATGCAAAACACACACAGACTAATGCAATAAAACACGTAAAAACGACACATATCAATAGCTTTATCAAAATCGGATATAAAATTTTCTGCCTCATCAATAAAAACATTTTGAGCAGCTGAAAGATGAAGTGGAGGCAGTTGTGCAGACGTATCAATGGCAGGTTTTGTTGGAGACTCAGATAGAATGGCAGTAGTAATCTGATAGCATTGCTTTTCAGGACTTGGAATTTCTTCTGGCGTTATTTTTTCAGAAGAAGGCAGAGTGTTTACTTCATTAACCGGTTGAGGTGTTATGGTAAGGACCGGTGATGAAGGTTTAGTGCTTGCACCAGGTGAAGTAGATGAGGAATCTTTATTTGTGGGGATGGCTTGAAACTATTTAGAGCTCAGATCTTCATGTATTTCCATTAGAGAGTCGAACTTTACCTGTTCAGAAATTGCTGGAAGATTGAGATCCTGTCGCATTAGAGCGAACTTCATAGAAAGTAACAATGCGTCCATCTCAAGTTGAGAGATGACAACCGAATCATCCTTGGCTGTAGGACAAAAACGATCAAAGTTTTTCCTTTTTAACTGTATGGTGATTCGGAGAGTGCTTTCTTTCATCTGAAGTTCTAGAAAGTCTCGTCGACGTAGAGCGGTTTGAATATCAGCTATTTCTGTCCATTCCAAAATGGACCGTTCAAGCTTAGCAGCTGCTTTTATTTTGCCAGGTTGAAGTAAAGAATCAAAAGTTACAGCAGTCCGATATTGAACCCATTTATCAAACATCTTCATTTTCTTATGGACAACCTCATTGACACGCTCGCTTGTTAGTACTATGGCCGTATGTACTAAATTGTTTTGTGGCGGATTTTCAATCATTACCTGTTTGCCCTTATCTGAGGAGAGAATAATAGGAACTCCGGAGCAAGAGGACTCAATCTCTGGTTCTGTAATTTGAATCCCTTTGAACTTTGCGGCTGAGATTGCAGTGATTGGGGAAGGAACAAGTGGTGCAGAAATATATTTGACAAGTCTGATCTTTGCTGGTTTTGAGTGTGCAATTCTCTTTTTCTTAAAAACTTGAGCGACTGGAACGTCATCCTTGGACTCATCATCGGAACTTGTTTTTAGAACCAGCTTCCTCTTGGTTTCTTTGGTTGTTGAAGCGGTTTTTGATGTTTTCTTCTGTCTCACGAATTCTTCCCCGGTTTTGGTCTTGATGGAGCCTATCTCCTCATCTGCCGGCCGATTCTTTTTGATAAATTTTTCAACCGATATCCAGTTGAAGAGCTTAGTTTTTCCAACTTCTATCATATCAACCGGTTGAACCCCGACATCAATCAGCTTATGGCAGATTTGAACCGCAAAACCTTGCGATTGATTTTCTTTGTTTATCATGGCCACCAATATCCTGAAGACAACGTCAGACCAATTTATATGGTGGCCATAACAAGAAATTTCTCCAAGGTGATTTTATCATAAGCACCAGCTTTGCTAAGTAGTCCTTTTGCAAAGATATCTGCCAACAGTCTGAATTCAATCTTTAAATCGCGTTTTTTACATGTTGGATGAGAGACTGGAGAGTCTGTGTCTGAAAAGGCACTACGCTAGATGTCAATATTTCCGACCGGTAGTGAGGAGAAATTAGTAATTCCTTCCATGGGTAGGCTGAACAATTCAGCAAACATCTTTTGTGTGAACAAGAGGTTTTTGTTTTGAACGGCACGAACAATTTCTCCTTTTTTCATATACACGAAATCAAATAATTCCTTCAATAGTGTGTCGGCGTAGCTGTAGCGACAACCCAGAAAAGAGCGAAGCCCAGAGTGTTCTATCGTGCGAAACATGGCTTGCATCGATTTGTTGGGCATGGAAAATATTGACGCAAAGTTAACAGCGACTGTGTTCTGAGCAATTGAGGCAGCCATTTCCTTGATTTACCGAGAGGGTTTGAATTTAGCATGTGCAAGTTAAATGAAAATGCGATCGAGTGTAATATCAAGGTAAACTCAACGAGGTTGCAAATGTAGAGTATGTATGTGCGGTTCAGATAATCACCAGTCAGTCCACGTGGAGGACTGTTAATGGAGAGAATTTTGTAAGTTTTGAAAATAATTTGGGCGGCGGTAAGATCATTAATTTTGAAATTTCGAAAGTAAAAATTGTCATGTCAGTCAGAGGCAGTAAAAAATTTGAGTGATTTTTACGAAATGACGTGGAAGTCGTGCCCAAGTAAAATGAACCGTATGAGTAATGTAGTTAAGACGAAACGGTTGAGAAGTCTATTTAATTAATGACTTAACCATTTTTTCCCTTAAGCATCTGAATTTAAAAACTAATCCTGGACGATGAACCGGCGGTGGCTTACACAGAAAGCCTCTTCAAATCCTAGTGTCTGTCATTATGAGAGAGAGAGACCCTTCATATGTTATTTCATCTATAAATACAAGTAGAGGGGTTAGTTTTACAAATATCAGAGATAAAAACAACAAATATCAAGATGGAAAAGGCAGATAGTTCAAGTGAGCCAGATCTTGTGAAGGCATTCATGGAATCGGTGATAGCTTCCCGCAAGACTGCTCTTGAGGATTGCGTATTTGAGAAGACGCTGGCAGTCTGGACAGAGGTCTAGGAGCTTCAGTCCTCCCTTGAGGGAGGACTAGTAGTTACCTCTAAGGAGGTGGCAACTCTGATAAAATATCGGCGACTTCTTTATGTAACTGATAATGCATACGTCTTCTCTGATGATGTCGTCTACCTCCTCATGTTCTTAAAAGAGCAGAGGACTTTGAGGAGGATTTTCCCCTCAGATGACTTTTTACGTACCTCCACTGGTGGGCTGACCGCTTGGTTGGATAGCTGGTCGAGGGCGGTTGAAGATGAAATTAGGGATGTGCGTTGCTAGATGTTTTAATAAAATATTTCTATTTTGTATTGCAGACTGTCTTTTTATATTTCCGTTTATTTCCTGCATAATAAGCCGTAACATACAAAAGAAATAATTATATCAAAATATATCAATTAATCAAAGCATATTACAGAAATGTGAAAACTTATCCTCTGGTAATTATTTTGTGAAAATATCGGCCGTTTGTTGATCCGTATGAACATATTCAAGCCGTATTTCTTTCTTCATGACGTGTTCTTGGATGGAATGGTGTCTGATGTCAATATGTTTTGTCCGAGAGTGCATAACGGGGTTGTATGTGATGGCTATTGCACTGGTATTGTCGCAAAAAATTGGTGATTCAGCAGCTTGGATGCCATGATCTTTTAATTGTTGTTGTATCCATAGCATCTGAGCACAACAACTTCCGGCCGCAATGTATTCTGTTTCAGCGGTTGATGTAGCAATTGACGTTTGTTTCTTACTAAGCCATGATATTAGTCTTTCTCCCAAGAACTGACATGAACCGCTCGTACTTTTTCTGTCGACTTTGCAACCAGCATAATCTGCGTCTGAGTACCCTACAAGATTGAGACTTGAATCTTTGGGATACCAACGACCCACATTAACAGTACCTTTAAGATATTTAAGTATACGTTTAGAAACAATGAAATGAGATTGCATCGGTTTAGCTTGAAACCGTGCACATAAACAAACCGCAGACATAATATCCGATCGACTTGTGGTCAAATATAACAAAGAACCAATTAACCCTCTGTACATTTTTGTGTCCACAGAGATTCCCACTTCGTTTTTATCCAGTTTAATTGATGAACTCATTGGGGTGGAAGCTGGAGAGCAATTTTCCATGCCGAATTTCTTTAGCATAGCTCGAGTATATTTGGCTTGATTGATAAATATATCATTTTCGGACTGCTTGACTTGCAGTCCTAAAAAGTAATTTAATTCGCCCATTATGCTCATCTCAAATTGCTCATGCATCATATTAGAGAATCTTACACATAGCTTAGGGTTAGTTGATCCGAAAATAATATCATACATATATTTGCACAAACAGTGAATGATCATTTTTGAGAATTTAAACAACGTTTTATCAACCGTTCCCATTGTGAAACCATGCTCAAGCAAGAAGTTGGTTAAGGTGTCATACCATGCTCTCGGGGCCTGTTTTAGTCCATATAGAGCTTTGTCAAGTTTGTAAACATATTCAGGGAAGGTGTGATAACAAAGTCGTGTGGTTGTTCTACATGAACTTCCTCATTTAACAATCCATTCAAGAAAACAGATTTAACATCAATTTTATATACTTTGAAATATTTAAATGCTGCAAATGCTAAAAATATTCTAATGGCCTCTAACCTGGCTACTGGGGCAAATGATTCATCAAAGTCAATACTTTCTTCCTGTCTATAACCTTGAGCTACTAGTCAAGCTTTGTTTCTTATAATCAAACCGTTTTTATCCATTTTTTTCCTAAATACCCACCTAGTTCCTATCACATGAGTGTTATTAGGCCGAGGGACTAGATGCCAGACGTCACTCCTTTCAAACGGATTAAGTTCCTCTTGCATGACCTTTATCCAATTTGTGTCAAGTAGTGCATCATCGATTTTCTTAGGTTCTATCTGAGAAACAAACGCATCATGCATAAATTCATTTATCATTTGATTTCTAGTTCTAAGAGGAGCAGTAGGGTTACCGATGACCAACTCGAGTGGATGATCAATTTTCCACTAAAGACATGGTCCATATGGATTTAGCTCGATTGGTTGAGTGATTTCTTCTTCTTGTTCCAGTGCTCCTTCTTCTATTTGTATGTTTTGCATTTGTCGGTTCGTTCACCTGTGAAGTTTGTTTTTGAACGGTTGGATTTTCTTTTGAAATGTTTCCACCTGTTTTTCTCAGATCTACCTCATCATCACTGCTTATTTCAAGGTTAGTATCATCAATATTATTTGTTAAATCATGTATAGTGCTACTACTATCGTCATGATAAATAGAAGATTCATCAAATACAATATGTGTGGATTCTTCAACAGTGAGAGTACTTTGTTTATAAGCTCTGTATGCTTTGCTCGCTGCTGAATATCTTAGAAAGATATCATTGTCAGCTTTTACATCAAATGCAGTGAGATGGGTTTTCCCATTTATATGAATGAAACACTTACAACCAAAGAGGCATAAGTATCCAACTTCTGGTTGCTTCCCGGTCCAAATCTCATATGGAGTCTTTTCATGATTTTTATTGATCATGGACCGGTTTTGAGTATAACAGGCTGTGTTAATAGCTTCTGCCCAAAACCTTTGTGAAATACTAGATTCGGCTAGCATCGTTCTAGCTGCTTCCTTTAATGTGCGGTTTCTTCTTTCAACAACTCCGTTCTATTGTGGTGATCTAGCCGCTGATAGTTCATGCTTTATGCCATGATCTTCAAGATAGGATGACATGAATTTGTTTAGAAATTCAGTTCCTCTGTCACTCCTGATTCTGTCAATTGCTTCGCTTTTCTAATTCTGAAGTCTTTTGAGCAGCTTGATTAGTTGATCGGCTGTTTGATCTTTGGAGTTTAGAAATGTGACCCATGTAAATCTGGAGAAATCATCAATTACTACGAGAGTATATTTCTTTCCCCCTAAGCTCGTTACGAATATTGGTCCAAATAAATCCATATGAAGAATTCCAGACATCTTGCTGATGAGTTTCTTCCTCTGCTTTTGAATGTAGAGCGAACTTGTTTTCCTAATTGACAAGCATTGCAAATTCTATCTTTGGCAAAATCAATGTTAGGCAAACCAGATACAAGTTTAAGTCTATTAATAGTAGCAATGGATTTAAAGTTGAGATGGTTGAGTCGTTTATGCCAAAGCCAATTTTTGTTTCCATTCAAAGCAATAAAATAGGTAGGTACATTAAGATAATCATCATTCCATTTGACTTTATATGTATTTTGCTCTCTATGACCAGTTAACATGATATTACGAGATGAGGTTTTAACAGTGCATAAGAGTTTTTTAAACTCAACGGTGTAACCCTTGTCACATAGTTGGTTTATGCTTATCAAGTTATAACATAGATTTTCTACAAGAAGCACATCTTTAATGATAACTTTGTCGTGGATAATCTTACCTTTACCCACAGTTCTACATTTAGAATTATCACCAAAGGTGATTGTTTGATCTTTGTAGTTGACTATTTCTGATAAGAGATCTTTGTTTCTAGTCATGTGTCTAGAGCAGCCACTATCCAAGAACCAGATAGATTCTTCCAGCTCATTTTTCTTTGTTGCCTGTCATTATTGAAATAAGAGATTGGTACCCTTTTTTGTTTGGGTCCTGAGTTTATCAGCCCTTTAGGGATCCACACTTGAATTATCCTGAAGGATTTTTCATGATGTGTCCTAAAGTAGGTGCTGTTGTGTGCATAATCAAGTGGTGTATGCAGTGCTTTTTCTTTTCCAGTATGTTGTTTCGACCATCTATCATTTTCACTCAATCGATACCTCTTTTCAACAGGTCGGCTGTTGTGATAATGGTTAGGTCTAGTTTTTGAATGATTTCCAGTTTACCCTGGCTTTCTGCTGGCCCAATCTGAACCGTTGTGGGCGGTTGTATTTGGCTTGCGTCTGACCTGCATCTGAGCCATGATCGGTTGGTTTTAACATTCTCAATTTCGACGTATCCTAACCCATGTCGCCTTATGTTAGTTTAACGATTTGCATTCTGAGTTCTTTGATCTTCAGTCTTATCATGTCCATATACCATACTAGATCTGACAAATTTAATTGGTTTTAAACTGTCTTTCTCTAGTATCAGTTGAGTTGATGCTTAAGAAGTTTTGCATTCATTAATGCTATAACCTATTCCGGTTCTGTCTCCGGCTGGTTTCTGCATTTCATGCATCTTGTTAAGAGAAACAGAGGACTTGTTCCAAGTGTTGACTGTATTTATCAACCGTTTGTTTTCTTTCAAAGTAGCATAGAACAATCTTCGCAGGTTATCGTTCTCAGCCGTTAGCAGACTTAACTTTACTTTCAAATTGTTAACCTTTTTTTTGCTGCGAACAACTAGAGAGAGTTAACTTGTTTTCCAAGTTTTATTTTTCTGTTTTGGCTTCATTGAACTGATGGATAGCCTCTTAAACTCATTTACCATGTCGTGAAGTGCGGTGACAAGATCTTCTTGTGTGAATTAATCAGAGTTAAAGTCAAATACCATTTCATCAATAGATTCTTGATCTTCTTTGGCCATGAGACACTCTAATTTTTCATCTTCGCTTTCACTTGAAGATTCTTCAGAAGTAGATTTTTCAGTTTCTGATTCAGCCCATTTGCCTTTCTCTTCTTCTGCAACTAAGACTCGCTGACTCTTCTTTTTGATGAATCTTTTGTTGTCTTTAACTCGTCTTATGTCACTTGATTTCTTTTCATCTCTTCTTGGCCTGTTGCATTATGCAATAAAGTGTCCTTTCTTTCCATAGTTAAAACATGACCATCATCAGTATGGTCCTTGTTGAAGTGAGGTTTATTCATCTGTGATTGATTCTTACGCATGAATTTACTGAATTTTTTAACGAATAAATACATGGCTTCATTGCTTAATTTCTCGGCCGATTTATTACTAGTGGACTCTTCGACCGGAAGATTTACTGTGGAAGCTACCAATGCCTTTGTTTGTTGAGAGGTGGATGGTTCTTCTTCAATTCGTATCCCAAGCTCGAACTCATATGCTTTAAGGTTGGCGAAGAGGTCATGAAGTTCCAGCTTGTTTAGATCTTTGGTTTCTTGCATTGCTATAGTCTTTACGTCCCATTCTCTGGGAAGAGCTCGCATAACCTTTAAGGAAATTTCACGGTTAGAATAATCTTTTCCTAATGAAATGAGTTCGATGATAATACCGCTGAACCGTTCATCAAATTCTGTCAGAGTTTCTCCTGGCTTCATTTTCGCATTGTCAAACTTCTGAATGGTGACAGTTAACTTGTTTTCTTGTGTCTGATCGTTGCCTTCACATAATTGAGTGAGTTTTTCCCATGTTTCCTTAGCAGTAGTGCAAGTTTTGATTTTGGCAAACAGATTTTTGTCCAGAGTCTTGTAGAGGATGTCTTTTGCAACGTTATCCAGATTTGTCTTCTTTTTGTCTTCAGCTGTCCATTCATATATGTGCTTTTCTACCATTTGAGGAGCACCTTCGATTGTAGCGGTAGCTGTATTAACTTTCAAGATTTTCATCGGCCCATCAGTGATAATATACCACATATCATCATCTTGGGCTGCTAGATGTGCCTGTATTCGAATTTTCCAATCATCATAATTTTCTTTAGAAAACATCGGAATTTTATTGAAAGAAGCAATATGTGTTCAAAGGGAATATCAGTGTTTGAGAAAATCCTGCTCTGATACCACTTGTTAGGATCGAGAAAGAGTTTAGAGGGGGGGGGGGGGGGTTAATGAACCCTTTCAAATTTTCTCGTGTAAAATGATGGTTTCGACCGTTTTTAGGCAGTTGAGACAATTTTTCTCAAACGGTTGGAAATATGAGCCACTAATTAGTGCGGAAGACGGTTCACATTTTCCAATAGAAGCTTGAACACGGTAACAAACTTAATCAACAATTAGAAACAAAGAGAGTGCTTGTGATAAGTAAAGTGACACAATGGTTTTTATGGATGTTCGGAGAATGAATACTCCTACATCACCCCTTCCTTCTTAGGAAGGTTTCCACTAAAGAATTTTGCTTTACAAACTTTTTGCAACAGTCCACTCCAAACAGGACTTATCAGACTGCCTGTTTTGGAACTCTTATAAGTGATCACTTTATACTTCTGGATTTTAATAACACTTAGTTCACCAGAAACTGAGAATAAATCAAATAACCAAAAGGTTACTGATGTGAACAATCAGTTTGTTTTGAGTAGCACGAAATTGATCCTGAGAAGATCGAATGTAATGATGTTTTTAGCGTGCTGAGAGAGCGATGAAGTATGTAAGCTTGTGATAGCGCTCTGAGATCTTTGTGTATACTAGCAACAAGATTTTTTAGCTTGTAGATCGAGAGGTAATGGAGCTAGCACACTCCTCCGTTAATATATACGCGATCTTCTTAACGGTCGGAAAGGATGCATCAACGTTAACCTGATCCACTGAACATATGTGTTGCTGTCGATTTGATGAGCATTAAATGATCTTTCGTAAAAGCATTTAATGTTCCTTTAGCTCAGCGTAGTTCTGAAGAGCTTTACCCGAGGAGTTCCTTTTATGGTAACTGTCTTCTTTAATCAGGACTTGAAGTCTATACTTGGTCTATCTTTTCTAGGATAAAGATATAAATGCAGGTCATTCTTGAAACTGATGAATGTATTCGTGGATTTCAATTCGGTGTAGTACTTTGAGTGTCTTAAGCCAGTCAGAGAATGTCTTTGAGCAATAAATGGTTCTCTTTAATGATCTGGTTATGAGAATCAATAAAGTCCAAGCTGAATCTGCTAACGGTCTGAAGTAAGCGGTTGAGACTTCTTTGAGCTTTAGCCGGTCAGGAAGATGTTCCAGCTGATGAGCCGAGCGATTGAATTGATGCGTATCTCATATACGAACCGCAGCTGCTTTCGAGCTGACTTGTTTTTGTCATACACCAAAATTCTTGGGAATAATATTTTCTTAACAAAATTTATTCATATAAAATATATCATTTAAAAATCAATTAAATAAAATAAATAAGCTATTTAAATAATTGCATGCATGCGGTTTACGTAAACTAATTTTTGGACGGTACAAATCATCTCCCCTTAAATAAAATTTCATTCTCGAAATTATGAATTACCGAACAACTCCGGGTAGCGACTCCTCATGTCAGTCTCGGTCTCTCAAGTGGCTTCTTCCTCCAAGTGGTTCATCCACTTGATGTTGACCTTTTTTATCACCTTGTTCCACAGCCTTTTCTCATGTCTGACAAAAATTTGAGTAGGTTTCTCCTCATAATACAGGTTTGGTGTAAGCCGCAGTGGCTCAAAATTTAGTACACGTGAGGGATTCGACATGAACTTGCGAAGCATCGAAACATGGAAGACATTGTCAACCCCAACGATGTGAGAACCCGGGATTTTACGATCTGAAGCAAATCAAGTAAGTAATACGAACTTGAAGTTTAACTCAAACTAAGCTCGAAAATTTTCGTTCCAACTAGATAACTTGAATATTAACTTAGATTTTCATTAAATTTAACTCAAAGAAGTAACTTCAAAGCTCGAGAAGGAGCTCATCAGGAGGCCAAGCTACAAGTAACCACATCCATCGAAGTATTGTCACGGGAGTAGTAAAACCCCAGCTCAAGGACTCGATCCCTCAGCTCGAAGAAGCTCAACCAAGTTTGTCCTAACAAGACCAAAAAAGGGAGCTATAAGTTGAGCCAAGAGTTTGGACAAATTAAATGTGCAAGAAATGACCTTCACATTAACCCATGAAGGAGCTACGAGAGGAGCTGATAGGACTCGTTTTTACGTGTTTTTAGTGTTAGTTTTGAGTCGCATTCATGCATCATATTAGGTTGTTTTAGTTTAATTTAGCATTCATTTAGCATTATTTAGCATTTGGCTGATCTCGTGTATTTTGTGGTTATTTTGTAGGAATAGGACCCAAAAAGGGATTTTATATGCAGAGCGACGGTTTTAAATAAACCGTCGCCGATCAGAATCGGCGACGGTTCTGTAAACCGTCGGCGATCTGAATCGGCGACAATTTACAGAAAAGCGGTCGCTATTGGCGACGGTTTTATCTTAGACCGTCGCTATGCGCGACGAAATCCGAGAAGATTTGTTTCCAAATTTTATGGACTCTATAAAACCACCTAACCTAATACACGAGAGGGGGGCCGCGATTTGGAAGGGAGAGCACTGTAGCAGGCGATAGCTCAACGGAACCGGAACAAGAACTCAACAGCGTTTTCTCTTCACTCTTTTATTGTAGTTAGGATTTAGGGGATCCGACCCCGAACCGTTGTTTGATTATTTAATTCTCGACTTTTGATTCATTCTTGATTGTGCTATTATTTTACATTGAATTGTTAAAACCTAGCTAACTTTAATAATATCTAATATTGTGGGTGAGTTCGAGAGAATAACTTGCGATAGGAACAAGTAGCATAATTCGTGGATCTACAATTTACATAGAGATATGAAGTTGGATACACGTTGGTAGTCATAGTCCAGTAGAGCGAAAACTAGGGGATTTCATAGATCGACATGCAATTCACCGTTAGTAAATAATAAAAGAGATTTTATTATTCTTTCGTGTAGAATTAGTTTAGCATAGCTCGAGAGAGTATGTTAATTGCTTAGGAAATCCTGTCAAAAGCGTAAATCAGTGTCGATATTAATTAATTAAATTAACGACGGGTAGGTGTACCGAGATCCTAACACTCGCTTATTTATTATTTTAGTTTATATTATTTTTAATGTGTTTGTTTCAATTTAGTGTTTTATTTAGTTAATAAGTAATTCAATTGTCGTTTTAATTAATTAAAGAATTTAATTTAAAGTAAATTTTTCTAATCAATCTCTGTGGGATCGATACTCGTACTCTTATACGTTTTACTATAACTTGACATCGTGCACTTGCGATTATTTCGAGCCTGAATTTTTATTTATTTTTATTGGAGATTTTACTGTGCAAGTTTTGCTCGATCAAGTTTTTGGCGCCGTTGCCGGGGATTGAAATTGACAAATTTTTCTTTTTGTTATTTTCTTTAGTTAATTTAATTTTTTTTTTTAGTTATTTATTTTATTTTATTCCTGCGTGATCTACCGTTTTCTATTTTCTTTTTGCAGGAAATTTTCTTGTGCAATACTTTGAGATGTTTCATCGAAAAGTATTCACGAGATTTGCCCAACAACGCGGAGAGCCTTTTTACGCAGCATGGGAGAGATTCGATTATTTAGCAAACAATTTCCTGTATCATGATTTTTCCAACTATTCTCTTCTTAAATTTTTCCTTAATGGTTTGGATGCACTAAAACGAAGATGGGTGATCGACGGAGCACTAACAACAGGCAGTCCACTATTTTGCCGAGATGATGAGAAAATGATACTTTTGTTGGGTGATATGGCGGACTTTGACTACCATAGATATTGGGATCTTTCACCACAGTGTTGGAGTCATCAATACACACAAGATCATTACCCAGAGTTTATAGACCAACCATTTGAGTTTCAAAATGATGAGAGAGATCGCCATGAACTGATCACGACTCAACTAGAAGATACCGTGGATAGGTATGTGGCACTGACTGAGGCAGCTATAGAAAATCAAATTAATTCTCTGCGCAACCTTGAGGAGCAAATAGAGAATATCAAGAAATCCATCTTTCAGAGTCGACGAGAACATGAAGTGAAGCGAGATACTCAACCGGTGATCGATCCGGTTTGGTTTGATGATGATGACTCAAACAACCAAGATAGGGAGAATGAGTTGGATAAGACTGAAAATCTAGAGTTGTTTGATCCTTCGCTGGTAAATGAGCCTCAGTCGGAAGAGATTTTTGAAGAATTTTCTGATAAAGGAGTGCCGACACTATTTTTCTCATCTCATGCCGATTATTCAGAGTTGTGTGTTGTTGAGGTGACGAGCTTAATGTGCCTATATCTAGCCAGACTTGAGGGCATTTGGAATCCAGACCCAGATGTGGTGTCATATGACACTTACTTTGGGCATCAGCCGCTCTTTGATAAGGACTTCGGAGGGTCAAGCCGACGACTAGAAATCAGGCGCTACTTGGGAGGCAACCCAAACGTTTTATATTTTAGTTATTTATTTTAATTTTAGTTGTTGCATTGAGTCCCGGTTTCGTGGTTATTTGATTTTTCTCAGTTTCTTTTGTGCCAGGTGAGCATACTGGAGGACGTGGGAGATTGATGACCTTAGGAACTCGTACAACAGGAGATGATTGATGTCTACAACTACTACAATATAATCAACCAGGGGAGTTTTTATTTTATTTTTATTAAATTATTTAATTATTAATTATTTTTTTTATTTTTTTTATTTTTTATTTATTTTTTTTTTTTTTATGCATGCATTTAGTTGGTTGGTTTTATCTATCTATTTAATTTTTCTATGTCGTCTAGTGCAATGGGGACATTGCACGACTTTAGTATGAGGGGGTGGGGTAGGTATTTTCTTTTAGTTATTTGGTATCATTTAAAAAAAAAAAAAAAAAAAAAATTGGATGATGAAATTTGGCCAATGATGAATGCGAATTGATGATAAACATGCTCATTGATCTTGTTTCTTCATTAAGTTTTAGACACCCCTGTTGTTGAAGCATGAAATTTTTGCTTGAATGTTGAATATTTTTAAACACATGTTGTAACTAGTGAATTTTGTGAATAGTAGTGCAATTTTGAATTTTTGTGGGGAATTTGAGAAGCATGAGGTGTGAGTTGAACTTGAGTGCATGTCTATGAAATGAGTTACTAACCAGTGGCACAATAATGAATTAGACAATTTTTTTTTTTTATGGATTTGAATATGGAGTACATAGTGAAAATTGTGCACTTAAAAAAAAAAAAAGGGAGATGTAAGGTGAGGGAGAGCCAAATAAAGGAATGAAATCCTATTCCTAGGCTAAAAAGTTGGAGATGTAAGGAGACGAGGAATGTCGGATAAAAAAAAAATCTGACAAGTGCATAATGAAAATGAGCTGTGTATTCCCGTCTTTTAATCAATTGACTATACTCTGATAATAAGTGAATCCTAATGTGCAAATATAAAGTCCTAATTAGTTGTACTTACTGGTTAGCAATGAGTGGAGACTGGAGCATGAAAGTGAACTTGCATTTAACATGTAAATCGAGTTATCTTGCAAATTTCAAGAATGAATCTACTTGAAAGACACGATACTGGAAACAACATTGCGCTCACACACGTTCAAGTTCAACGCATAAAAATTAGTGTGGAAATTTCAAGGGGTGTGCGATGACTTGTGTTGTACATTGATCAATGGAAAATATACTTAAGATTTGTTGATGCATGAGTTGAGCCATTACATATCATTGAATTAGTTTTCATTTTATTTTATTTATTTGATTTTTGTTTTTGTTTTTAGTTTTTGTTGTGTCTTGTCACCTATTTTGCTCGAGGGCGAGCAAAAGGTTAGTATGAGGGGGTTGATAGGACTCGTTTTTACGTGTTTTTAGTGTTAGTTTTGAGTCGCATTCATGCATCATATTAGGTTGTTTTAGTTTAATTTAGCATTCATTTAGCATTATTTAGCATTTGGCTGATCTCGTGTATTTTGTGGTTATTTTGTAGGAATAGGACCCAAAAAGGGATTTTATATGCAGAGCGACGGTTTTAAATAAACCGTCGCCGATCAGAATCGGCGACGGTTCTGTAAACCGTCGGCGATCTGAATCGGCGACAATTTACAGAAAAGCGGTCGCTATTGGCGACGGTTTTATCTTAGACCGTCGCTATGCGCGACGAAATCCGAGAAGATTTGTTTCCAAATTTTATGGACTCTATAAAACCACCTAACCTAATACACGAGAGGGGGGCCGCGATTTGGAAGGGAGAGCACTGTAGCAGGCGATAGCTCAACGGAACCGGAACAAGAACTCAACAGCATTTTCTCTTTACTCTTTTATTGTAGTTAGGATTTAGGGGATCCGACCCCGAACCGTTGTTTGATTATTTAATTCTCGACTTTTGATTCATTCTTGATTGTGCTATTATTTTACATTGAATTGTTAAAACCTAGCTAACTTTAATAATATCTAATATTGTGGGTGAGTTCGAGAGAATAACTTGCGATAGGAACAAGTAGCATAATCCGTGGATCTACAATTTACATAGAGATATGAAGTTGGATACACGTTGGTAGTCATAGTCCAGTAGAGCGAAAACTAGGGGATTTCATAGATCGACATGCAATTCACCGTTAGTAAATAATAAAAGAGATTTTATTATTCTTTCGTGTAGAATTAGTTTAGCATAGCTCGAGAGAGTATGTTAATTGCTTAGGAAATCCTGTCAAAAGCGTAAATCAGTGTCGATATTAATTAATTAAATTAACGACGGGTAGGTGAACCGAGATCCTAACACTCGCTTATTTATTATTTTAGTTTATATTATTTTTAATGTGTTTGTTTCAATTTAGTGTTTTAGTATTAATTTAGTTAATAAGTAATTCAATTGTCGTTTTAATTAATTAAAGAATTTAATTTAAAGTAAATTTTTCTAATCAATCTCTGTGGGATCGATACTCGTACTCTTATACGTTTTACTATAACTTGACATCGTGCACTTGCGATTATTTCGAGCCTGAATTTTTATTTATTTTTATTGGAGATTTTACTGTGCAAGTTTTGCTCGATCAGGAGCTAAGAGCTAGGACATATTGATGATGCAGGAAATGACCCTTTAGAAAATCAAGATGACATTTAAGGAGTGCATTAGATTTTTAGCCACATTCATGACTAATCTAGAACTTGAAGAATGCATGGGATTTCGGAAAATTATGCATGAAACTTTGGACCAACATTATGATTGCATTCAAGCCTTTCTTGAGACTCAAGAATTCGGCCAAAGGGGGAGACAAAAAGGGATAGACTCATCTATAAATAGAACATGCAATGCTAGGAAATGCACTTCACAATTTATCCCTCAACCTCTCAAAAATTTCGGCTCTCCCCTCTTCGCAAAAGCCTTCGGCAGATTCAATCAATGAGGAAGCCTTGTTCATGCGGTTCAAGTGTTAAAGTTTCTACACCAATGTGCTGCTAAAGTAAAGATAGTAATCAAAAAGAATACATCGAAGTGCTGCAGAAATTTCGAGAGGCAAGGTGCCAAAGTTTACAAATTCGGTTCTACCTTCAATATAAAGTAAGTGGGCTTTTGTTATGTACTTCGTTTGTATTTTTAAACTTTGATATAAATAATGTGACATGCATGAATGTGTGTCTTCTTTTTCGAAAACCATGATTCCTATCGGTTTAAAATTTCGATCGATTAAATGTTCTCTTCTGTGCTTCGAATTTCTTGATTCCTCTGTGTCAGTATGAAAAACTCTGAAATCTGAATATCTGAAAAGTTCTGTCTGTTACTTCTGAGTTCTGTTTGCACTGTTACAATTTGAATTTGAAATGGGACGAGAATTGTAATTCTGTCTGGCCCCCATTGGTGGGTATAAAATCGTGTTCTGTCTGGCCTCCATTGGTGGGTATAAAACCATGTTCTGGCCTCACCCCTTGAAGGACTAACATATTGGGGACAATTTGACCATGGAAATGAGAAGAGTAAAAATGTTCTGTCTGTTCTGATATGTTCTGTTCTGAATTGAAATGATCTGAATTATTTCTATTTCGTTCTGAATCATTTGATAAGTTTTGTCTCTTATTCGATTCGTTTCCGTTTTGCCAAGATAAGAATATTAGTTTTGAAAGTATGTTAAGGGAAATTTTTAAAAGAATTAAGTTCTATATGTATATTTGGAATCGATCGACCCCCACTTGCTGAGTGTTTCCCAAAATACTCACCCCCTTACAATTTCAAATAAAAATGAAGAACAAATCAATGAGGAAGAGCAGGAAGCTTTCTGGGGTTGGTGATCGATGGCCACGAGCAAGAATCAATTTATCCATTTTGTTTCAGTTTTCCGCATTTCGCAACTCTGATGTATTTTATTTCATTGTCATTGTAAGACAATACTCTATTTATAAAAAAGACTGGTTTGATTTGATACGAGGCTTTATTGTTTTCAATATAATTGTTAAACAATGTCGGATGTCACCGATGCTTCGGACTCGGGGCGTGACAAACGAGGTTAGGTAGCAACGCCACTCGATATGCTAATGCTCCAGCTCTATCGAGTATCTCAAATGGTCCGATGAATCTCGGACTGAGTTTGCCTTTCTTGCCAAATCTCATAACACCCTTCATAGGAGCTATTTTCACAAATACGTGGTCAGCGACTGGAAACACGAGATCCCATCTTCTTTTATCAGTGTAGCTTTTCTGTCGACTTTGAGCAGTCTTCATTATGTCTCGGTTCTTGGCTACACTGATAATTGGATGATGGTGTGCTAAATTATTTCTGGTCCCATCGTAGCTCTTTCTCCTACCTCGTCCCAATGGATAGATGATCTACATTTCCTTCCATAGAGTGCCTCGTATGGAGCCATTCCTATGGATGACTGATAGCTGTCGTTATAGGTAAGAGGTAGCTTCGGTTCTCAACTCCCTTGGAAGTCAATCACACATGCTCTGAATAGACCCTCTAGAATCTATATGAGACTCTCAGAATGACCGTCTATCGGGGGATGAAAATTTGTGCTGAATAGCAGCTTGGTCCCCAAGGCTGCATGCAAACTCTTCGAGAATGATGAAGTGAAACGTGTGTCTCTGTTTGACACTATGGAAAATGGAATTCCATACAGTCTAACTAACTCTCGAATATACAGCTCTGCATACTGCGTCATGGATAAAGTCATCTTTACTGGTAGAAATGTGATGACTTAGTAAGACGGTCCACTATTACCCAAATGGCATTGGATCTTTTTACCGTCTTTGGTAAACCTACCACGAAGTCCATCATAATGTTCTCCCACTTCCACTCGGGGATGGGGAGTGGTCGGAGCGTTCCTGCTGGTCTTTGATTCTTCGCCTTCACTTGCTGATACGTCAAGCATTCGAATACGAAGCGCATAATAACTCGTTTCATGGCCACCAATATAAAAGTTGCAAGTCCTTGTACATCTTTGTACTTACGGGGTGTATATAATAAGGATTACTATGGGCTTCTGTCATAATTTCAACAATAAGTGAATCTTAGCTAGGAACCCATAGTCGTCCTCGATATTCGACAATGTCATCCTCATCAATATACAACATCTAACCTCTAGACTCGTCTCGCTGTCTCCATTTCTGTAGTTGTTTGTCAGTAATCTGCCCGACTTGAATTCTGCTTCGCAAAAAAAAAAAAGACTCTACCATTAAAGTAGCGAGGTTAGGGGGCTCGCCCCTAGCATAAACTTCAAGTTCTAACCTCTGAATTTTGTTCTGCAGAGGTTTCTGTACTGCTAATTGAGCAAAGACTCTCTCTTTTCTGCTCAAAGCGTCCACAACTACATTAGCTTTTCCAGGATGATAGCTAATGTCGCAGTCGTAGTCTTTTACAAGTTCTAGCCATCTTCCTTCTCTCATGTTCAGCTCCTTTTTGGTGAAGAAATATTTGAGACTTTTTTTAATCCGTATAGATCTTTCTTTTCTCACCATATAGGTGGTGCCTCCAAATTTTAAGTGCAAATACGACTGGTGCAAGTTCAAGGTCATGTGTCAGATAATTCTTCTCATGGATTTTCAACTATCTAGATGCATATGCGATGACCAGATCATGTTGCATGAGAACTGCACCCAATCCTAGCTTCGAAGCATAGGTATACATCACATACTCCCCTTGATCTGTCGGCATAGCTAGAATTGGGGTGGTAGTGAGCGCTTGCTTCAACTGATCAAAACCGCAATGGCACTCCGGTCCCCATACAAATTTCGCATTCTTCTTGATCAGAGATGTCAAGGGTACTGCAATGGACGAAAAAGCCTTGATGAACTTGCGATAGTAGCCTGCTAAGCCCAAGAAACTGCGGATTTCCGTTACAATTTTAGGCACCGACCACTCTTTAACTGCCTCGACCTTAGATGAGTCGACTTATATTCCTTCTCTAGAAATGATGTGACCTAAGAATGTCACCTTCTCTAGCCAAAGCTCACAATTGCTGAACTTTGAATATAAATTTCGATCTCGCAATACTTGCCAAGTCGTCATCAAGTGCTGATCATGCTCCTCTCGTTTGAAATAGATCAAAATATAATCGATGAAGACAATGATAAACTGATCGAGGTTTTGCTAAAACACGAGATTTATGAGATCTATGAATATCGCTAGGGCATTAGTCAGTCCAAAAGACATCACCAAAAATTCATAATACCCATTGCGCGTTCTGAAAGCCATCTTATGCACATCTATCTCCTTTACTCTCAGCTGGTGATATCCCGATCGAAGATCTATATTTGAAAATACCAAATCTCCTTGCAGCTGAGCAAATAAATCCTTGATTCAAGGCAATGGATACATGTTCTTCAATGTCACCCTATTCAGTTCTCGATAATCGATGCAAAGTCTCATACTACCATCCTTTTTCTTCACAATTAACACTGCTCTGCCCCATGGAGATAAACTAGGGTGGATAAATCTCTTTTCTAGCAGCTCTTGAATTTGATCTTTCAACTCTCTCATCTCAGTAGGTGCTAGAAGATACGGTGCCTTAGAGATTGACACAGTACCCCAAATAAACTCAATAGCAAAATCCACCTCTCTCTCGGGTGGAATTCCAGAAATGTCGTCAGGGAGCACATCTGGAAAGTCCTTGACAACTTCCACATCTTCAATCGATCGACTATCAGTGTCGCGTACGGATATAACACTGGTAAGAAAACCTTGGCAGCCCTTCCAAATAAGCTTCTTGAACACATGCAAGAAATGATGCACGACATCTGTCGATTCTGTGCAACCTCGAATATGAACGATTTCCCATTGGGCAGTCTATTAGATACCGACCTCTGCTGGAAATAGATAGTAGCTCCGTTAAGTGTGAGCCAATCCATGCCCAAAATAATGTCGAACTCGGGCATTGGAAACACAATAAGGTCCGTTCGAACGACATTCTTCTGAAATTTGAGCTCCTCATCCTTAACCATGCTTGTAGAGATCATATACTCGCCCGAAAGCACTATGACTATGAATCCCGACTCCATGTCCTCCGGTAAGATTTCCAATCACTTCACAAAGGATTCATATATGAAAGAATGTGTAGCTCCAGAATCTAGTAAAACCTAGGTAGCTACACCCGCTAACAATATTCAGTCTGTGATATATAATAGTCACATTATACTCAAAAAAGGACATGAAAGTAAAAAATTTCTTATCATCTAGGCCCTTTCTAGTTTCCTATATTAGCAAATTAGTCCCTAATGTCTTGATCATATTGCAAAATGGATCCTTTTATTTTCAAAAATTGTCCAATCTACCTGTACATCCTTCGAAAATTCCCAAATGGCCCTCAAAATTTCAAATTAATGCAATTATATTGCTCAATATTTTGAATCATGTCCAATCTACCCTCAATTTTGAAAAATGTTAATTAGTCCCTTAAATTCTCGATCCTCCAAAATTTACTCGTAGCACTCATGCTTATTAATTCAAGCAGTAAAGCAATATAAAATGCTTAGATAGCCGGAATACTTGTAATAAGCGTAGTGTCTGGCTTTTCTTACTCAGCATGCATGACATAAGCCCTTCCAGTCACAGGCTGCTTCTGCAACGGGAAATCAATAGCCTTATGCATGTCTCCTCCACACCTGAAGCACTTGTACGTGCCCCACATGCACTTGCTAGAGTGCTGGCGATTGCATTCCTTGTAGTGCGGCCTCTCGTAAGTCTTCGGGACAACAGCTCACTGTGGCTGCCCTTGTGGTTTCTGCTGTCATGGCCGTCTCGGTGGTCACGAAAACTACTTCTTGCTTTGCTGATGATGCTGCTGTGGTGGAGGGGCCCTCTTTCTTTGCATCTCCCACTCAATATCTTTCAATAAATGTTCCGCTCTGAAGGCCCTCGAAACAACATCATTATAATTCGCCGGGTCTACCAACAACACATTCCAACGCACCGTATGCCTTACACATTCCAGAAAGTACCTCGGTTTCTCAGCATCATCACCAATTAGGGGCACAAAGTGACTACCCCTATCGAACTTCTTGACAAACTCCGCAACATGCATGTACCTCTGTCGAAGACTCATGAACTCTCGCTTCAGCTCAGACCTCGGGTCAGCAGTGAAGTACTTCTCATAGAACATCCACTTGAAGTCATCCCATGTGAGTGTATTCATATTCACCCCTCTCTCAGCTCCTTCACACAACAGATATGTGCCATCCTTCAGTAAATAAATAGCGCATCGAACATTGTTAGAATCCATCATGCTCATATAGAAGATCACCTCCAACGACCTCATCCACCCCTCAACCATGAATGGATCAGTAGTACCAGAAAAATCTTTTGGATCCATCCTCTGAAATTTCATGTAAATATTGTCCGAATGACCCTGATAGCATCCCCAGCATGATGCTCCAATAAACGAGTCATCCCCTCGAGCACCCGTGCAGCAGCATCTGAGGGTGGTCGAGGTATCTCCTCACATCTCTCTTCCTGCCTCTGCCCCTCAGTACGCATGGAAATAACACGTCTGGGAGGCATCACTGTTCACGCCATCCAAACCACGTAACCAACATACATTTAAATTTAAAAATACGTCTAGCCTCTTAATTCATGTATCATAAAAAGCATTTAAAATTTAGCTTATAAATCTTAAAACTGTAAAACTCACAGACTTGAGGCGTGATTCTAGAGTTTCTCGGAGTGGCAGTAATACAACCCTTTCGGGATCATTCGTTCTAATACCAACTGAAACGTTCCTTAATTTTAACTTTAAAATTTAAATAAATACTAGGAATTTTCTTTTCCTTCTCACTTCAAAACCATCCAACATAAAAACTAAAATCTAAGAATCTTAAATGCATAAAATCCATAAATCATCACTCACAAAATCATACGACAATTTTAAAATAATCCAACGAATAAACTTCAAAATAAAACATAAAACCCTTAATAAAATAATCCTCAAAATTTTTACTTTAAAATATTTAAATTGTAATCTAATGCGGAAAATAAAATTCCCTCGAGTGTGTACTGCCGGACCCGATCTACTCAAGCGACAGCAGTTCCCTCAAAATCATCATCGTCTGCGACCATCCAAACCTAGTGAGTCTAATGACTTAGAACATCTAACCATACGTAACAAATAATATATATACAGGCACATGCAACTTTAAAATAATCTTATAATAAAATAACCTAGCGTAAAACTCGTAATCATATATAAATCATTAAATCATAAAGCTTTTCATCATCGTATATCATTTTTGGGTGATATTTGATCCTTGAAAATGACCATTAAATATCATATCATCATGTTTGACTGATCATTATAGCTATACCAAGTATCTGGGGACGGGGGGTTTCAGCAACTCTTGTCACTAAGCTGTGGCCAAATATGGAAATACGATCGTCGGGCTCCCTCTAGGGTCTTTTCTCTTAAACGGGCTCTCTCTGGGAGTTTTCTTTCATGATATCTCCAATAATATCTTTTGTGTTACAGTCAATTCACATCCTTCAAAATAATTTTCCTTCACTTTTATTTATAAAATATCGTGTCCTTAAAAAATCGTAAAATAACATTTTTCGGGAAAATCGTACAGCCTTTGCATATATAATAAAAGTATTATATTTTCATCATAAGGATTTTAAAACATCATTTAGCTTGTATTATGATTCTTTGGGACCTGTCAGACCTTTCAAACTACCCGGGACGTAAAATGACAATTTTACCCCTGTACCTCAAACTTCTCAATTTTGGCTTTTTCTTACTTTTCGTGACTCGAACCTATTCCATAGCATCATATAAGCTTAAATTATAATTCTAACATTTTTCTTAAGCGTAAACCCGAGCCTTTCGATTTATCGACTTAATATCTAAACCGTGAAGCGTTTTAAACGCGAATTAATTCCAAACTTAATATTTTCTTCCCAAATTTTAAACATAAGCTTTTCATCCATTAAATACCCTAGTGTACCATGAACCAACCCCTTTGGACCACGGTTCGAACCACATCTCCCTTCCTAGCCATTCTCCAACCTTAACCCTAAGCAAGCCACTTTATTTCCAAAACTCTCGAGCCACCTTGGACCAGCCCATGCCTAGACCCTCCTGGACCACCCTAGACTGACACTGACCAGCACTGAGCCAGCCCCAAGCCACGCACAGACCCAAGCGCACAGCCTGCCGCTGTGTGCACCATGCACACGAACCCTAGGGTTCGCAGCTTTGACTTCTTCGAGCCACCATCCCAGCCCATCGAGGACCCTTCCTAGCCTCTTCCATAAGCCACACGTAGGTCCCTGGCCGAGCCTTGGTGTGGTTCCCCTAAGGAAACTCGTGAAAACCCAAGGTTTGACTTCCTAACCATGCACTGCCATCATGCTACTTTCCATCCTTCGTTCCACCTTTAAACGAATCATTTTAAAATCCTTTAACGTCTCCCTATGGCATCAATCCCACTTAGAATTCATAACACGTTCGTATATGCATAGAATCGTCACAACTTGAAAAATCTACGTCTAATCGTTAAATAATTTGATCTAAACATTTTCATGCTAAGAAAACATAAATAATACATAATATGATTTGAATGGTGCAAAAATAAAGTTTAGAAGCATGTCTTTGCGTTGAGAACGCTCGAATATTTAATCATTGGCGTGAGTTGCGGAGAGGAGCGAACGGGAGACGAACAACCTTGGAATTTTGCTTGAAGTTTTTGAAAATCTAGTGTGTGTAATTTTCGGCCAATACAACTCTTAGAAGCCTGGGATTTTGATTTTATAATTTAGTTTTTTAGGTGATTTAGGAGTCTATAGTTTTCAGAACTATTGCTTTGAAAGCAACTAAGCCCATTAATCCTAGGTACATTAGGCCCATAAAGCCCAATTAAATATAAAATAAAAGTTTACTAAAATTGTTTTAAAAATAATAACTTTCGGGTCCATAAAAGTCCTTCGTTTAACTAACATCGGCTTCACGGATAAAATAATGTTCTAATCATCGAATAATTTTCACTCCACCATTTTAGGAAATTTTCATCCTATTAAATCATTTTATCAATATTTATCGATAAATATCTTCATCTTGGTCGTCCCCAATCTCCTTTCTCGGGCCTAATATCAAATATTCTGATAAAATCCTTAATTTTATGAAATCATTCAATTTAAACATTTAATCATATAAAAGCATTTAAAATCAATTAACTAAAAAAATAAGAAATTTAAATAATTTGCATGCATGCGATTTACGTGGACTAATTTCTTACGTTATACAATCCCAACAAGTGATATCAGAGCGAGTTAGTACTTGTATTTAAAGACTATCTATGTTTTACACCGAAGACTTTGATGATTGGAAGATCAGGATGCAGACTCATCTAGATGCATAAGATGATAATATGTGCTACGCCATTACAAATAGAACAATGAAAATAATTGATGTCAATATTTTCATTGTATCACAAAGGTGCTTTGCAGATGATAGAAAAACCAAAAATGGAGTGGATCGACGAAGACAAGAAAAATTGAATTTGGATAATGTTGCCCAGTATATTTTGTACAAAACACTGGATAAAATACTTTTAGAAAAATCATGTTGTGTTCCATTGTCAAGGACATCTGGGAGAAACTGAATGATATGAACGGTTAAGGTAGTTTGAGTGTTAAGAAGAGAGATTGAATAGGCACTCTGGATTTTTGTTTCTTTTTTAAATATGAATCGGTTCTTTGAGGAACTGATCCTGGAATCTTGTTTATCAGTATAAATTAGTCAACTGATAATAGTGCGAAAATAGACTGAAATATAGATTAAATACTGAAGAATGATATGATGAAAAACTGAGAGAATAACTGAAATTAACACACGAATTTTTACTGATGTTCAGAGACTTCGAATGCTCCTACGTCACCCCTTCTATCACGAGGATATATTTTTACTAAATGACTTTGATATATTACACGGATTGTAATAATTGACTTCAGTTGGTGTTACACACTGCGAAACTGAATCTCTTAGTTTATTAACACTTTTACAGTAACTAACTGAATCGCTCTAACTGGTAGCCTGAATGCTTCAAATAAATACAATGAATTTAGAGCTGAATGTGCAATATGTAAACTGAGAAAATATTTGAGAAATATATCACAACTGATTGAAGATTGTTGATTGTTCGTTTCATGTGTTTCACCATCCTTCTTCAACTGATTCGATCAGCTATAAATAGTCTTTGATTTCAATGATCACATTGAATGCATTAAATGACTAATATCCGTTGAATCGTCGTCTAGTTACTTTATCTGACATTAGTACGAGGTATTTAGACTGCTCTGTTCTGACTCATCTGTTATGCTTTGGTATGATCTATCAGTTTGTCTGTTGATACTTCAACTGATGACGTGGTCAACTGAGTAGGAGTCAACTGATCAGCCTATCAGTTCAGCTGTACATTATCAGTTCTAACTGATGTCCTATCAGTTATGAATACTTCAGTTGATAAAAGTTTTTTTCTGGTTCAGTTCAAACGAAGTCTTCAGTTACAATTACTCGATTTGTCCGATCAGTTTTGGTTCTTCAGTTCTCTAACAGATTATTTTGTCAAACTCTGAAACTTATAATATTCCAACACTGATCCAATTGTGTGAAGGAAAGATAAAACCAAGGAAAATAAACTCTCTATTGCGATATATAAGTTTGACAGCATAAAAATGAAGGTCGGTGAGTCTATGTCAAACTTTGACGAAATAATGAGAAGTATCATAATCGAATTGGATGCTCTTGATAAAGAATAGGTCAATTGAGAAATAGCCTTGAAGGTAATAAGGGTACTCCCAAGAAAATGATATGTCAAAAAAAAATGGCTATGAGAGAAACCAGTTATCTTAAAAAGCTTGGACTGCATGATCTGTTCGCAAATCTTAAAATTTATGATTTTGAAATCGAGTTGAGAACAGATGGTGAATTGACTACCAAATTGACCAGGATTGTAACATCCCGAAAATTTGAAGATCTACGTGAACCACGTACATGAAATTTATTAAATATCTTGGCAGTTTATTAAATTTTTTAAAAGAATTAAATGCATGTTTATTTCACTAATTTGTGTTTATTTATTTTTATGCATTTTATGCATAATTATTGCATGATAGGGATTTAATTCATAAAATTTTAAAAGTTCATGCAATCTAGGATTTTTATTTAACTATGTGTTTAATTATTTTTATGAATTTTATGCATAATTATTGCATGATAGGATTTAGTTTATGAAATTTTTAAAAGTTCATGGATTAGGATTTCCAGATGCATTTCACGCTCGAACGACATTTCACGCTCGAACGAGGAATGAAGACTTGGAAATTATCAAGAAAATTATTATTACATGATTACATTTTATTAGTTAATATAAGATGTTTTAAATGTATTTTTCAAGAAATGATCTTTGTTGGGTATTTTTACCCGCAGGATTTTTTTTTTATCCGGTACAAAAATTTTATCGAGTCGAGGGACTTTTTGAGGGTTTGACAAACATTTTCAAAAACTTTCCAACACGAAATATTTTTCGGTAGCGTGTTTGGACTTAATGGGCCAAATTTTAAGTTTCGTGGGCTTAAAACTCTTTTTTCAAACTCTTAAATTACAATTTAGGGCCCATTAGTTATTAATTAACTATTTAAATAATACCCTAAACTAAACCTACACCTACCCTATCCCATAGCAGCCGACACTCCTCTCCATCCACTCCATTCTCTCCGTTTTCCAACATCTCTTAGCTGCATTTCCTCCTGGTTTTCTCAACTGCAACCTCAAGAAAATCTCGGCCAAGCTCACTTCTTGTAGGAAAAATAGTCTCCGGCACTCATTCTTCGATCCCCTTGCATTTCGAAAGCATTGATACCACCCTGGATGGGATGACTCTGTCTCACTGGCAGGCATGTTTCGACCTACAGTGAATGAACAACAAGAACCTCAGATTTTGACCGGATTGTACACCTTTGTCTTTGGCTATGTAGATGTGTATAAAGATAACATCAAAGGCATGCTTTGTATCATTTTTTCTCACATCATACACGTTTATATGTTGTTGTTTTGGTTTGTACGAAAATGTTCGATCTAAGCTTTCCATGAAGTATTTTCGGTTCACATGTGTTTTCTTGCATATTCTAATTGTTGTTCAAGTTTTTTTAACCTGAAATTTCTGTGCAAGGGGCGATGGGTTGCTGATGCTAGGAGCTCGAATCATGTCACGATTTAATGAACTTGGTGCTAGAGCCGAGTGTGAATGTAGGTAGCCATCGGGTTTGGAGTGTGACGCTTCGGCCGTAGCATGTTGTGGGTAGATCGGTTGTTTGGGAGGCCGGGCTGTGCAAGTGGCATCCTAAGCTATGGACCAGGTCCTAAGGGTTCTGAACCGTGGCCCGGGATGGATCGAGCATGGCTAAGACTATAGTAGAAGCCGCTTAGTTGGGGTGAGCGAGAGGGTCTCGGCCGAGCCTCGGGCGTGCTAGTGATCGTGTGTGTGGCTATGGGGTGCATGGAGCCATGGTTTTGAGCCTCGGGACTCTAGAGAGATCTAAGTGTGGTCTAGTTGAGCTTGGTTAGTAGCTGGTTCCTTCTATTAAGGGCTAGGATCGAAGCTATGGGAGAGACACACCAAGGCTTGTTTTGGGGAGGGGTTTGATGAAATTTGTACAGCCATGATGGTGGTTAGCCGAGGAACTTGGGCGTTAGATCCCGAAGTTTATAGGCCGTAAATGAGGTTATTAAGTGTGGTAAAAATTTGGGGAAGTTTTGGTAAAGTTTCAGTTCGATTCAGGTTAAAACCGGGACCACGGTACAAGTTTTAAAACGAATCAGTTAAGTTGTAAAATGGGCTCGATTTTAGAGGTCCAGGGGTGAAACAATAATTTTTTGGTTTCCAGGGGCAAAACTGGCATTTTGCACCTGGGTGAGATTTTGGTCAAGACAGCGTCCTGAGCACAAATTTATGATATTTTAAATGTTTATGCTTCATGTTCATGATTTTTATGGAATTATGATAAATATGTTGCATGTTTGGTTTAAAGGAAAAGTTACATATATGCATGTTCTATTAAGTGGTGAATATGATGTTATTTTTGAAGGATGAGAATTGGTTGTGACTGACGATGTATATGTATTCGATGATATGAGATATGATGAGCTGAGGCCTGGGCTCAATGGACGGGTAATGCTGTCGCTGATGTCCTTCGCCGCCCGGTTCTGTGGTTACATGTAGATGGATCCATCGATAGAGCTGATACGAAAGTCACGACTAATGAAGTGAATTCAATAAAAAAAATGTATACGTTTATGATGACATGTGATGACATGATTTGACACGTTATGATTTACGACACGTTTATGTTCATGCTTTAAGTTAATGAAAGTTATGTTGAGTATGATATTTTTCACTGCTGTGTGCTTGTATATGTACTCGTTATTCCTGGTACAGGTGTGTTGAGTCTTTAGACTCACTAGGCGTGTTGATGCAGGTGAGCTTGATGCTGAGGAGACTGGAGGTGTCGAACTCTGAGTAGGCAGCCCTGGTGTGGTGACATGACCCGAGGACCGAACGTTTTCCGCATTTGATTTTACGAGTTTTTGAGAGGAGTTAAATTTTTTACACGTTGATTACATTACGATTTTTACTCATTTACGTTTGATTTTGGACGAGTTTGGTTAATTTAAACTGCATTATTTTTACTGTCAAGTAATTACGATTATTTTAAATGTTATTTTGAAAATGTGAGCTTTCAAAAAAAAAATTATTTTCGCACTTTTAAAACGAGTAGACGTTTTAGTTTGTATCAGAGCAAGGGTCCTGTATAGGGTTGTGCCGCTGCCAGCTTCTGCCGCTCAGTCTTCAAGCCTTAAGTCCGTAAGTTTAAATGTTTTAAATGTTTTTAATGCTATCACTTGCATGTTTACATGATATACGTTTTACGTGACATGTTTATCCGTCGTCATGTTTTGAGATTAGATGCTTTAAAATTTTTATGCATGTTACGACATGAAATGAGAAATTATATGATTTTCATGCATGTTGGCTTCGTGGTGGAATTGGACATGAATAAGAATTTTGCTATTGGGCATCAGGAGAGGTCGGAAATGATTTGTCTATATTAATTTCGGTTAGTAGTACTGATATTCTACTTGTGGGTCATAAGTTAAACTTAAAAATTATGAATGCCTCTGGGACTTGTAGATCTTCTAAGAAATTATTGATGGTTCGTGGCTGCTAGCCGAGTTAATTTTTGAGGATTCCTTGTAAGGATTAATGATTCGAAGATTAAGACGATCTTTGGAAGTATAAAAACGTAGAATTCATTTAGGACACATGCTCTACCTAGTTGGATTTAAGGATTGAATTACATGAATTGAGAATTTTAATGATCTAATTGTAATAACCAATAAGTTGAAGACCTTAATGCAAGATACAATTCTAAGGGACTATTTTCGAATTTACCAAATTTTGGAATTAAATTCTGAGTTTCGAGAGTTTTAAGGTTTAATGATGCTAAGTCGAATATTAAATGGGGACAATAATGCAAATTTCGAAGAGTTGTATGGCCAAAAATGTATTTTTCGAGAAATTTAAGGGCCAAATTGCAAATTTTGAAATTTTGAGGATTAAATTTAAACTTTGGAGGAACACTTGGGTTAAATCAGTAATTTTTCAAGGTTATCGGATTTGATTTTGGGTCTAATAAGCTTAAATTCATTGAACTTTATGTTACGAGAAACCAATAAAATGGAATTAGGAACGCCAAGAACTTATGGATAATTGTGTTTTCAATATTAAGGACAAATTAGATAAATTTCGAGGAAATTAAGAATTTATTTTGTAATTTTTAAGAAATTTGGGGACTAGTTTAGCAGTAAGTGAGAATCAAATGGTTTCAATGACCGGAATTTTTGGTGATTTAGGTTTGAAGGGATATTTAGAACCTTGAGATATCTGGGTTATGATGTTATACGGAATGATAATCAAGGGCATTGTAGGACGAATCAATACTAGCCTTGAAAATCTAAGTGTTAATGGAATAATTTTGTGGAAAATTTAAGAATTTAGAGTGTTAACAATTTAAGATAAAATTGATCAATTGATTAAGTTACAAGATTAGACATTAAGTTAATTTATTTTTGTGGACTTAAGGTTTGATGTAGCTTAAGTTTTAATCATGATCTTAGGAGTTAAAATTATATCTTCACTACGGTTAAATTTTTCTAGAAAGTTGTAATGCCAGAGATTTTATATCATGTTAAATTACGATTATAGATTTTAATCGAGACGATTATGAAAGGGCTAATCGGACACGAATGGAAATAAACATGAAAAGATGTTGGTGCGAGGAAATGAGCTTCGCGCATATGCGCGAATTGATGCGGCGCATATGCGCGGAATAGGCAGAACCCCTCGCGCATATGCGCGGCTTGTATTGGCGCACATGCGCGAGGGTACCCGAGAGTTGTGAAGAATTCCTCGCGCATATGCGCGGAAGAGGTGTGCGCATATGCGCGAGATGCCGTGCTGGGGACGCGCCGAGACAGAATGTCTCGCGCATATGCGCGGGTTGATGTCGCGCATATGCGCGAGACGTGTGCTACAAAGATTGAGCCACTCGTCCACCTACATGCAACGTATATATAATCGAAATATGTTGCTGTGAAAGTGTTGAAAATCCTTACGCCTTTTGTGAGAAATCCGTCCGTTAGATTTTAAATCCGACTTCGGTACCGTGCTCCTAGCAACGCAGGCTACTACGGGACGTAAGTTTTATTACGTTTTGACATGTTTTGAAATTATGATGTTGCCAGAATTGAATACACGTCATGTATGTTGTTCTTGACATGTTAGACAGCGTAGAATCGAAGTCAGATTAAGAAACGGACTGAATATGGAATTATTATGAATTTCAGAAGGAAATTGACTAGAATTGATATCAGATTTGTAGGGTGGTTGATTGTAAATGTTTGGAATTGATATAGACTGATACAGTATTAGCAGTATCGCAAGACTGTACTGTTGTACTGTCAGAATTTGATAAAACAGAGATGTTGTGATTTGATTAGAATATTGATACAGAATATTGATATTGTCATTGTCAGATTGAACACTGACAGACTCTAAATCAAGACTTTGATTGTATCAGATCGGCAGCAAGAAAGGTATAAATAAATGTTGATTCGGGATTGCACAACTCGTGTTAGGTTTGACTTGAGTTTCCCTAAATCACATACTTTATTTTATTGCATTGATATTCGCAAATTATCAGATTGATATGTTAATGTATTGACTTAGAACAGAGTCAGAGTCCGAGTCTAGGGCAGACAGCCTAGCTAGGGCAGAACCGCATGTGATTGCATTTACTACATTTTTTATACTGGGATATTTATATCTCACCGGAGTTATCCGGCTGTTGTCTTGTTTGTATGTGTGCATGACAACAGGTGGGACAGGTACAGGGTCACAAAGATGAAGACAGACTGAGATTAGAGTGGTGATACCGGACTTGGACTAGAGCTAGGGTTTGAACACTTGATAGTAGTTGTTGAACCTGAGTTTGTATGATTGTATATTTTATCAGATTTATACCTTTATACTGATATGTATAGGAGTTTGATTCCATTACCTTCCGCATTTAAAAAAAAAAAATTTAGACCCTGTTTATTACAATTGATTAATTAGTCCCAATCACGATTAAGAACATGATTAGCGTCCGGGTCCCCACAACAGGTGGTATCAGAGCGATAGATCCTTTAGATTGAGATAGAAGAGGCTAGTGAGCGGGGTAGATTGAGGTTTTATTTCCTGCTTTTGAATGCTAGCATGTCTTACTGCTTTATTACATGTTACTTGTTTATCTGATTTGATATAGTAATATGTTTTATTGAGATTGGATCAGTACTGATTCTAGATCAACAGTAAGATGATCAGAGGAGGATTGAAACAGAATTGTGGTATATGTTACTAATCTATTTGATTATTAGATATGCCTCCGAGACGAGTACTAGAACAGGGAAGTACATCCAATCCTCCAATGGATGTCACACCGACTCCAATGGAAACGTTACTGAAACGATTTCAGTCATTTCATCCGCCGACCTTGAAAGGCACAGAGAATGCTGTGGAGTGTGAGAGTTGGCTCGATGATATGGAGATGTTGTTCGAATCCTTAGAGTATACAGATGAGAAGAGGGTGAAATTAGTTGGACACCAGTTACGCGACGTTGCCAAGGACTGGTGGATTACGAGGAAGAGAGCCATGGAGCATAGAGGTACGAATATTACCTGGAATATATTTAGAATTGAATTTTATCAACGATTCTTTCCAGTGTCGTACCGGAAGGACAAGGGGGCGGAGTTTGCCAACCTCAAGCAAGGACAGATGAACATAGAAGAATACGTGTCCAAGTTCTCCTCCTTGCTGAAATTTGCTCCACATGTGGCTGACAGCGAAGAAGCTACCGCTGATCAGTTCATCAATGGCCTGAACCCCGACATTTTCACATTGGTGAACACAGGGCGACCGGATAATTTTACTGATGCCTTGAACAGAGCCAAGGGAGCAGGAGCTGGTCTGATGAGACAGAAAGGGGCTTCATTTGTGCCTTCAGCACCGAGACCACAACAACCACCTCCCAGATTTGAGGGTGGCAGCAGTAGTGGAGGAAAGAAAGAATTTTTGAAAGCCAGGGGAAAGCAATTCAAGAAATCTGGCAGTAGTTCTTCCAGCTCCGGTGGTTCCAGACTGAGCCAGAGTTACACTGGAGTTTATTGCAAGACTTGTAGAGGAAGACATGCTACTGAGCAATGCCAGGGAGTGACTGGTAGTTGCAATTTCTGTAAACATCCGGGGCACTTTGCTAAAGTGTGTCCCCAGAGAGGTTCCCAAAGATCGCAGGGGGCCGAGTCATCGGGATCAACAGCACAAACTGAGAGACGATCAGCTGCTGTTCATACATTTCAGCCAGCGCCAGCTCAGTCACAGCAGAGGCCAGGAGGAAGCCAGACAGTTGGCCAGCCTCCGAGACAGCAGGCTAGAGTCTTCGCTTTGACAGAGGAGCAGGCCCAGGAAGCACCAGATGACGTTGTGGCAGGTAACTGTTCTTTATGTGGTTATCCTGCTTACGTATTAATTGATACCGGTGCTTCACACACATTTATTTCTGAACGATTTGCACTAAGTCATGCATTGCCTGTAGAGTCTTTAGCTACTGTAGTGTCGGTATCTTCTCCTTTGGGGATGGGTTTGATATCCGTGAATTCGGTTAAACATTGTGTACTACAGTATGACGGGCATGAGATTGAGTTAGATTGCATTGTACTTGGATTGTCTGACTTTGACTGTATTATCGGTATTGATATGCTAACCAAGTACAGAGCGATAGTTGATTGTTTCCATAAGATTGTAACGTCCCAATAATTTGAAGGTTCACGTAAACCACATGCATGCAAGTTATCAAATTTCTTTGGTATTTTATTAAATTGTTTTAAGGCATAAAATGTATGTTTATTTTATTAAATTGTGTTTAAATATTTTTATATATGCATTATTATTGCATGATAGAATTTAATTCATTAAATTTTAAAAAGGTCATGCATTAAAGATTTTTAAGTTTCATTTCGTGCTCGAACGACGAACGAAGACCGGAGAATTTACAAGAAATTATTTTTATTACACGATTAATTTTTATTAATTAATATAAGATGTTTTAAAGATATTTTTCATGAATTGGAATTTATTGGGTATTTTTTTAACTGCAAGATTTTATTTTTAACGGTACGCGAATTTTATCGAATCGGGAGACTTTTTGAGGGTTTGGCTAATATTTTCACAAACTTTCCAATACGAAATATTTTTCGGGAGTGTGTTTGGATTTAATGGGTCTATTTTTAAGCTTATTGGGCTTAAAACCTTTTTATTTTAATTGAGGGTCATTAGCACATATTTTAATTAACCTAAACTACACTTAAACTAAACATAAACTACCCCACCTCATAATAGCCGACACCCTCACTCCCACCAGCCTTTATTCTTGAAAAACAACCAGCCAACAACCCCTCTCCCCTTCATCATTTACGTGAAATGATCAGCAGCCACCATTCCCCATTTCTTCTCCCTTCAAGCAAGATTGTTTCTCCGCTCTCCGGTGCCTCCTCGTCGTGATTTTCTTCAAAGTTTCGAGCACCATTCTTCAAGGCACGCCCCGTACTTTTATTTCTGCATCACATGCGCTATATATTTGCTGTTATATGTTTATTTGTATGTGGAATTCTCGGTTCAGCATTATTCATGGAGAGTTTTCATTTTTGTTTCAAGTCTTTGCATTATTGAACATCCAACTCACGTTTGTTGTAATTTGCTGCAAGGGGACTGTTAACTGCTGTCATTAGAAGTCTGAACCACGTAATATTTAATGAGAAACATGCTGGATTTGTGTTTTGGCCGTGGGTGGTAATGGCCGAGGGGTTGGGTGGAGTTGTGGCTTGTTTTGGGTTGTATTTCGGACCAAAGGTGAAACCGACGGTGTGAGGGCAACTCCAGGTCTTGGACTTGTCTCTGATGGGTCTGAGTCATGATCTGGAAAAGCTTGATCACTGCTGGTCTTGACTCTAGAGCCGCACGAGGGAGTCGAACTGAGGAGAGATCGGATTTGAGCGTTTTGGATGTCTAGCGAGAAGATGCGATTTCCAGCGTGCATGGGCTGAATTCTTGGGATGGTTTGGTCCAGAAGGGTCCTATGGTAGTCTAGGAGAGGTTGGTTAGGTGCTGGTCCGCGTGGTCTTGAGCTAGGACCGATAATTTGCAAGTTTGGTCCATTGAGGTTTGTAGTTGTAGTAGGCTGGAAATTTCAGCAACTTGCTGGTCTAGGATTAAAATGTCTAAGGGTCTGATTTTGAGGTGTTTATGACCTTCTAGATGTTATTAGGATGTGGTAAAAAGTTGGGAGAATTTTGGTTAAGTTTCGAGTCGATTCGGGTTAAAACCGGGACTCCGGTACAAGTTTTAAAACAATTCGGTTAAGTTATGAAATGAGCTCGAGTTTAAGTCTAGGGATGCTTTTAAATATGTTTTGGGACATTTTTAAGAGTTTGGTAAGTTTCGGATCAAAATAATGAGTTTTGGATTTATCCGGGATTTAGTCGACGCACGAAAGATTAATTAAAGAATTAATTTAAACGCCTAGATTTAAGCTTAATAAAATTATGGAAAATTATATTTAAGCTCAAATAATTATTAGAAGTCTAAGTTTTTAATTTGGGAATTTTATGCTAAGGTTTGGTTTAATTCGGGATTAAAACGCACTAATATGTTATAGTTAAAGATTAATTTAAAAGTCATAGATTTAAGCCAAATAAAAATATGGAAAAGTTCACGTAGGCTTAAATAGTTATTTGGGACATGTTATAGTCAATGGAATTAAGAAAATGTCGGAAACATGGAATTTTACGTCTAGGGGTGAAACGATAGTTTTTGGGTTTCCAAGGGCAAAATGGTCATTTTGCACCCGAAGTGAGATTTTGGTCCTGGCAGCGCCCTGAGCACATTTTATCATGATTTAAATGTTTATGCATCATGATCACGATTTTTTAAGATTTTATGAAAATATACGTTGCATGCTTGGTTTAAAGAAAAAATTACGTATATGCATGTTTTTATTAAGTGATGAATATGATGTTTTTGAAGGATGTGAGTTGGTTGTGACTAACGATGTATATGTATACGATGATATGATTGGAGATATCGTGAGGGAAAAGGCCCCAGAGGGAGCCCGTTTACGGGAGAAGGCCCCAGAGGGAGCTCGACGATCGTATTTCCATTGACATGAGATATGATGAGCTGAGGCCCGGGCTCAGTGGGCGGGTAATGCTGTCGCTGATGTCCCCTGCCGCCGGGTACCACGGTTTTTATAGATGGATCCATTGATAGAGCTGATACGATAGAGCTGATACGAAAGTCACAACTAATGAACTGAATTCAGTTAAAAGAAAATATTTAAGTTTATGATGACACGATGAGATGTTTTGAGACGTATATGATGACATGATTTGACACGTATATGATGACATGAGATGACATGATTTTACACGATATGATTTTACACGACATGTATACGTATATGATGACATGAGATGACATGTTTTGACACGATATGATTTTACACGACACGTATACATATATGATGACATGAGATGACATGTTTTGAGACGATACGATTTTACATGACACGTTTACATTATGTTTTTAAGTTCTTTAAAGGTATGTTGGCATTAAGCTTTTTAAGTTCATGAAAGATATGTTGAGTATGATATTTTTCACTATTATGTGCCTGTATATGTACTTGTTATTCCTGGTACAGGCGTGTTGAGTCTTTAGACTCACTAGGCGTGTGTGATGCAGGTGAGCTAAATGCTGAGGAGACTGGAGGTTCCGAACTCTGAGTAGGCAGACTTGGTGGGTGACACGACCCGAGGACCACATGTTTTCCGCATTACGAATTATGAGATTGAGAGGAGATAATATTTTCATACGTCGATGATTTTAAGATTTATACTCGTTTATGTTTACGCATTATTTTGGGACGAGTATGGTTAATTTAAACTGTATTATTTTTACGGTCAGATAATTACGATTATTTTAAATGATATTTCAAAAATGCGAGTTTTTATTTAAAAAAAAAAATATTCCGCAATTTATAAAACGAGTGAGATGTTACAAAGATAGTGAGATTCAGACCAGATATGGCTGAAGAGTGGAAATTTTACGGTAAGGGTTCTAGATCGAGAATTCCTTTAATATCCGTATTATCTATGACTCGATTATTACAGAAAGGAGCAGAAGGGTTCCTTGTATATTCAGTAGATTTACTGAAGTCGAGTCCAGCATTGGCAGATCTGCCAGTGGTACGTGAGTTTGCTGATGTCTTCCCAGATGAGATCCCGGGATTACCTCCAGTTAGAGAGATAGGCTTCAGCATTGAACTGATGCCAAGTACAGTACCGATTTCTAGAGCTCCGTACAGAATGGCACCAGTTGTATTAAAAGAATTGAAGGATCAGTTGGAAGATTTACTGGCCAAGGGGTACATCAGACCGAGTGTTTCTCCTTGGGGTGCACCAGTACTGTTTGTAAGAAAGAAAGATGGTTCGATGAGACTCTGCATCGACTATCGGCAACTGAACAAGGCAACGATAAAGAATAAATATCCTTTGCCTCGTATAGACGATTTATTCGATCAGTTGCAGGGTTCTTCGGTATATTCCAAGATTGATTTAAGATCGTGATATCATCAGTTGAGAGTCAGAGATTCTGATATCTCAAAGACGGCATTCAGAACCAGGTATGGACACTATGAATTTATTGTCATGCCGTTTGGTCTGACGAATGCCCCAGCTGTATTCATGGGATTAATGAACCGGGTATTCCAGAAATATCTCGATGATTTTGTGATTATATTCATTGATGATATTTTGATCTATTCAAAGAATATGAGTGAGCATGCTGAGCATCTAAGAACTGTGTTGCGAATTTTAAGAGTTGAGAAGTTATATGTTAAACTGTCGAAATGTGAGTTTTGGCTAAGACAGGTAGTATTTCTGGGTCATATTATATCTGGAGATGGGATATCAGTTGATCCCAATAAAGTGGAAGCCGTGATTTCTTGGCCAAGACCCATGTCAGTGCCTGAAATTCGCAGTTTTATGGGTTTAGCGGGATACTACCGTCGTTTCATTAAAGATTTCTCGAGTATAGCTAAACCAATTACTCAGCTGACTCAGAAGAATACTTCATTTGTTTGGTCTGAAGAATGTGAGACCAGTTTTCTGGAGTTGAAAAAGAGGTTGACCAGTGCACCGGTGTTAACTATTCCATCCGGTACTGGTGATTTTGTGGTTTATTGCGACGCTTCTCACAGAGGATTGGGATGTGTGCTGATGCAACGAGGACATGTTATCGCTTATGCCTCAAGACAGCTTAAACCACATAAGACTCGTTATCCAATTCATGATTTAGAATTGGCAGCCATTGTCTTTGCATTAAAGATATGACGACACTATCTTTATGGTGAAAAGTTTGAGATATATTCTGATCATAAGAGTTTAAAATATCTGTTTTCACAATCTGAATTGAATATGAGGCAACGAAGATGGCTTGATTTGCTTAAAGATTTTGATTGTGAAATCAAATACTATCAAGGAAAGTCTAATGCAGCAGCTGATGCACTGAGTCGAAAGGTATGTTCTTTATCCTTATCGACGATGGGTGTTTCAAATTTGATAGAAGACTGCTGTTTGTCTGGATTAGCATTTGAAACAGATTATAGACCGTTGAGACTTTATACGGTGCAAGTAGAACCAGAGCTGATTATGAGAATTAAAGCAGCTCAGCGAAGTGATCAGAATGTACAGAAATCAGTATCGATGGTTAGAGCAGGACATCGATCAGAGTATCAGGTACGTGATAACGTTTTGTACGTGAATAATCGTCTGGTTGTGCCGAATGTTTCAGATTTGAGACGACAGATATTGTCAGAAGCGCACAACAGTCGATTCAGTATTCATCCTGGTGGCAGAAAGATGTATAATGATTTGAAAAGGCAATTCTGGTGGAAACAAATGAAGACTGATATCGCCGAATTTGTTTCCAAATGTCTGAATTGCCAACAGGTGAAAGCAGAAAGAAAGAAACCAGGAGGTTTATTACAGAGCTTGTCCATTCCTGAATGGAAATGGGATCACATTTCCATGGACTTTGTGACGCAGTTGTCGCGTTCCTCCCGAGGTTGTGATGCGATTTGGGTCGTGATTGACAGATTGACCAAATCCGCATGTTTTATACCGTACAAGATGACGTACAGATTTGACCAGATGGCAGAGATCTATGTCAGAGAAGTGGTCAGATTGCACGGAGTGCCGAAGTCGATTGTATCAGATCGTGATCCTCTATTTACTTCGCACTTCTGGCAGAGTTTGCAGCAAGCTCTCGGTACAAAGTTACATCTGAGTACCGCATAACATCCACAGACCGACGGACAGTCAGAGCGGACTATCCAGACACTGGAGGATATGCTGAGAGCAGTAGTGCTAGATTTTAGCACTAATTGGCAAGATGCATTGCCTCTTTGTGAGTTTTCGTACAACAACAGCTATCAGACGAGTATTGAGATGGCACCATTCGAAGCGTTGTACGGAAAGAAGTGCAGATCCCCTCTTTATTGGGATGTTATCTCTGAAGTGCCTGAGATTGGACCAGATATGATCAGAGATATGACAGAAAAAGTGAAGCTAATTCGTAAGAAAATGAAGGCAGCGCAAGACAGACAGGCCAAATATGCCAATGTCCGACGTAGACCGTTGGTATTTGAGGTAGGAGACCGAGTATTTTTAAAGATTTCACCTTTCAGAGGAGTTGTCAGATTTGGCAAGAAAGGAAAACTGTCTCCACGATACATCGGGCCTTATGAGATTCTCGAGAAGATAGGAGATCGTGCCTATCGACTCGCTTTACCGCCTTCACTATCTGGGATACATGATGTCTTTCATGTATCGTTATTAAGGAAGTACCTTCCTGATGCTTCACATGCTATTCAACCAGACGAGGCCGAACTGGATGAGACGTTGAGCTATGTTGAAAAACCGATCCAGATTATTGATCGCAAAGAAAAACAGCTCAGAACGAAAATTATTCCACTTGTGAAAGTACAATGGACTCGTCATGGTGTAGAAGAAGCAACTTGAGAGACTGAATCAGATATGAGACAAGAATTCCCAGAGTTGTTTCGATAATGTAAATTTCTTATACAGTTTTGTATATATACTCCTTAGTGATACGAATAAAATGCCTGTGATTTCGAGGACGAAATCGTATCTTAGGGGGGGAGAAATGTAATGCCCGAGATTTTATATCGTGTTAAATTACGATTATAGATTTTAATCGAGACGATTATGAAAGGGCTAATCGGACACGAATGGAAATAAACATGAAAAGATGTTGGTGCGAGGAAATGAGCCTCGTGCATATGCGCGACTGGATGCGGCGCATATGCGCGGAATAGGCAGAACCCCTCGCGCATCTGCGTGGCTTGTATTGGCGCACATGCGTGAGGGTACCCGAGAGTTGTGAAGAATTCCTCGCGCATATGCGCGAAAGAGGTGCGCGCATATGCGCGAGATGCCGTGCTGGGGACGCGCCGAGGCAGAATGTCTCGCGCATGTGCGCGGGTTGATGTCGCGCATAAGCGCGAGACGTGTGCTACAAAGATTGAGCCACTCGTTCACCTACATGCAACGTATATATATATATATATACAAACGTAATTCTTCATAAATCAGCATAATATAATCGAAATATGTTGCTGTGAAAGTGTTGAAATTCCTTACGCCTTTTGTGAGAAATTCGTCCGTTAGATTTTAAATCCGACTTCGGTACCGTGCTCCTAGCAACGCAGGCTACTACGGGACATAAGTTTTATTACGTTTTGACATGTTTTGAAATTATGATGTTGCCAGAATTGAATACACGTCATGTATGTTGTTCTTGACATGTTAGACAGCGTAGAATCGAAGTCAGATTAAGAAACGGACTGAATATGGAATTATTATGAATTTCAGAAGGAAATTGACTAGAATTGATATCAGATTTGTAGGGTGGTTGATTGTAAATGTTTGGAATTGATATAGACTGATACAGTATTAGCAGTATCGCAAGACTGTACTGTTGTACTGTCAGAATTTGATAAAACAGAGATGTTGTGATTTGATTAGAATATTGATACAGAATATTGATATAGTCATTGTCAGATTGAACACTGACAGACTCTGAATCAAGACTTTGATTGTATCAGATCGGCAACAAGAAAGGTATAAATAAATGTTGATTCGGGATTGCACAACTCGAGTTAGGTTTGACTTGAGTTTCCCTAAATCACATACTTTATTTTATTGCATTGATATTTGCAAATTATCAGATTGATATGTTAATGTATTGACTTAGAACAGAGTCAGAGTCCGAGTCTAGGGCAGACAGCCTAGCTAGGGCAGAACCGTCGAGTCTTTCTCAGAACCGATAAGACTCTAGACTTACGGTGTATCGAAGAGCCTTAGATGTAGATCGACGTCTATCTCAGACACTCGATACAGCATACCAAAGTCTAAATTAGATTGGGATCCCTAGATTTGAGATAAGATAAGATTAGATCACGAGTCATTTATTCATGTAGTCAGACTAGATACATGTTTCGATGTTTGATTTTGCTTTTATATATGCTTTATATGATTGCATTTACTACATTGTTTATACTAGGATATTTATATCTCACCGGAGTTATCCGGCTGTTGTCTTGTTTGTATGTGTGCATGACAACAGGTGAGACATGTACAGGGTCACAAAGATGAAGACAGACTGAGATTAGAGTGGTGATACCGGACTTGGACTAGAGCTAGGGTTTGAACACTTGATAGTAGTTATTGAACCTGAGTTTGTATGATTGTATATTTTATCAGATTTATACTTTTATACTGATATGTATAGGAGTTTGATTCCATTACCTTCCGCATTTAAAAAAAAAATTATTTAGACCCTGTTTATTACAATTGATTAATTAGTCCCAATCACGATTAAGAACATGATTAGCGTCCGGGTCCCCACAAAAGTTGTGCATGAATTATGGTTATGGTTTTCGGTAGACGCATGTAAGGGTTGAGGTAGAGACCTTGTTTTGAGAAATTTTTGGAAGTCATTAAGAAACTTGGAACTAAGCGGATATGTGTGTTGGAGTTATACTATCTATTACTATTTGGGTTGAATAAGATTGAATTTCAAGTTTATGAGATAAGTGTGTATACAAAAATTTTGTTTTAAAAAAAAGAAAATTAGTGGTGTTCAACATATGTTATCAATGAATGAATATTAAAATTTTTATCGAGTAAGAAGTCTAAAACTTTGATATGGGGATTCTGGAACTCTATGGGGTATAAGTGAAGTTGATTTATTAGAGCTAGTCTAAGGCTCCCATGGGATGACTTAATAATTTTTACATGCTAGTATGCATTAAGCATTGAGGATACATAAGAATGCAACATTCGTTTCAATGAGGAAAGTCCAAGGGCCTTAGGCCTCAACTCTATTTTAATTGGGAAGAGAATAGTTTAAGCATGCAACTGATGCGAGAAGGGTTTTATTAATTATGTAGAAATCGATATTGTATAACCCAATATTGTATAATTGGGTTTTATAGATTAACGTTATTCGAGGTTTAAGATTTGCAACAATTTTGCATCCGGGATGTACTTGTAAATAGTAAGTTACGTAAGTTTGGTGCCATAAGATAAAGATTTGATTCAAGGATCTTAAACTTATATTATTATGAGGTTGAGATAAGGTTTAAATTTTAAGTGTATTACCAAGGATAGAAGTTGATCAGTAATTTTTGGTGCTAAGGTTTCTCAAATTGGACTGCGTAAATGCTAATATAATAGGTCAATGAACATCATGTGTATGGTATAAGAAAGTAAGACGCAATAAAATTCGGATTGTCATTTCTAATATTGGGACAAAATTCAATTTAAGGGGGGGAAATTGTAATGTCCCGAAAATTTGAAGGTCCAAGTGAACCACGTGAATGCAAGCTATTAAATTTCTTTGGTATTTTATTAAATTTTTTTAAAGCATTAAATGCATGTTTATTTCATTAATTGTTTATTTCATTAATTTATGTTTAATTATTTTTATGCATAATTATTGCATGAAAGGGATTTAATTCATAAAATTTTAAATGGTCATGCAATTTAGGATTTTTATTTAATTATGTGTTTAATTTTTTTATGCATAATTATTCCATGATAGGATTTAGTTCATGAAATTTTAAAAGTTCATTCATTAGGATTTCTAAATGCATTTCACGCTCGAACGAGGAATGGAGAACAGGAAATTATCAAGAAAATTATTTTTTTTACATGATTAAATTTTGTTAATTAATATAAAATGTTTTAATTTTATTTTAAAAGGAATGGTCTTTGTTGGGTATTTTTACCCACATGATTTATTTTTATCCGGAACGAAAATTTTTTTATCGAGTCGGGGTTTTTTGAGAGTTCAACTAATATTTTCAAAAACTTTCCAACACAAAATATTTTTCGGGAGCGTTTTTGGACTTAATGGGTCTACTTTATGCTTTGTGGTCTTAAAACTCTTTTTTTAAACTCTTAAATGACAAGTTAGGACCCATTAGCTATTAATTAACTATTCAAATAATACCCTAAACTAAACCTACACCTACCCTACCCCATAACAGCCGACACTCCTCTCCATCCACTCCATTCTCTCAGTTTTCCAGCATCCCTCAGCTGAAAGGGGATCGTTTAAGGTGCCCGGATGCGCAATGAAAGTTTCAAAAATCAAATTTTACAAACAAAAATCGAGCACCTCACTATGATGTATAGCAAATAACATGAAACACAAAAATGACATTCATAGCGTGTTTAGAAATTTTTACATCCCCATGCATATTATTTGGACTTGTAACATTTACTGTGTTACGCCTTAAACGCATACAAATCTCGAGGATGAGATTAATGTTTTTAATGCTGTAACATATCCCAAAGTTTTTGTTTTGATGATACCAAAACTTGGATTAAAAATGTACTAATGTTTTATATTGAGGCATGCAGGAAATTAAGAACAGGTTACGTTCGGAAGATCCGACATTCGGTTCGGACGGTCCGAAATTGTGCAATTCAGAAGCAAAATAGAAGCTGTTCGGAAGCTGCGAGGAGAGAGTTCGGACGTTCCGAAGACGTGATCGGACGTTCCGAACACAAGCAATCAAATCACTTCAATGCGGAGACAAATTGATATGACTGATTGATCGAGTAAGATTTCGGACGCTACGAAGGACATGATCGGACGCTACGAAGTGTTGAAGATTTCAAATCTCCGGAAACGCGGGAATGTTCGGACGGTACGAACTGGAGTTCGGACCTTCCGAAGCTGTGCATAGACGGTCTGAAAGAACTGTTCGGAAGCAACGAAGTTTGATCGGTTCCTCCGAAGCATATGTTCGGACCCTACGAAGTCAAGAACGGACGATCCGAAGCCATCCCAGAATTACGCAAATTGATTTCAATCACATCGGACGTTCCGAAGTATAAACAGAAGATCCGAACCTTGGCGTCCAAGACTAGTATAAATAGGCCTTTGAGGATGCATTTTCAATCATCCCACTCCACTCTCTTGTCTCTTACAAAGCTTTCTACTATCTCTTGTGTGCGTTGATTAAAAGAGTTGTAATATCAAAAGAGTTGTAGAAAAAGAGTGAAAGTAATACTCTCGAGTGGGTTGTAAAGTTCGTGGCTATCCTTGGAGCCCTCAAGGCCAAGTAGACGCATCGAGGCGTGGTTGTAAAAGCTAGCTTGGAGCTCCTAAAGCCAAGTCGATATAGTGATACCTCGATCCTCATCGAGAAGGGGAGACGTAGACGATTCTTCGTCGAACTTCCATAAACATCTCTATCCCTCTTTACTTTACGCATTTACTTTACTACGCACTTATTTTACGCACTTACTTTACGCATTCATTTTATTTGTGATTGTCCCTCAAGTCTTCCGCTTGCAATTTTTGCAAACTCGTTTTAAAAACGCTAAAGGGCCTAAAAGAACCTATTCACCCCCCCTTTAGGTTCTTCATACTGTAGTGCCCAAATTTAATACACGTATAACCCATGCATTCATTTAATTATTAAATCATTTAAATTAATTTTAAATGAGTTTCGGCGATGCATGATTTATTTAAATGCATTATTTTAAATTAATTATGTTTATGCGATGCACGTTAAAACGTTTTTCGAGTTTCATGTTTCAGGCGATTATTCGAAGCGGGATTGAGGAAAAGACCCGGTGACGATTTTTGGCAATTTAAAATGTGGTATTTTATTTTAAGTTGAGGATGGGGAAATTTATTAAGTTATCAAGTTTTAATATTTTAAAACATTATTGTGTATTTAGATATTCAAGAGTTTGAAACTTTTAAAATTGGTGTGTAATTATTTTAATTGTAGAGTTTGATTAAATTAGTTTGTGTTAACTTTTATTAGTATTTTAAATAGTCTATTTAGCTAGAGTTTCTCCTAATTAAAACACACACACACACGTTACACACACTCACACACACTTACACGTTTTTACACACACTAAACACACACACTCACCTTACGTTTCAGATTTTATATTTTTAAGAGAGAAAATTCTAGGGTTTTTCTCCCCATAGCAGCCGCCCCCTCCTCTGAACTTTTCCAGCAAGCTTTGTGAATTTTCTTCAAAGAATTTTAGCGTCACAATCGTCCCGGATCAAGCCTCGCTCCATCTCCGCTTCGGTGTCGTCGTACGGTACTTTTTGTATATCAAAAAGGCACGTATAATCTGTTCTTGCTGTGTCGATCAAGTCATATATTGTATTGCATTGTTTTTATGCGTAAAAGTTATGTATGATGATAGTAGTTTAAGCGGATCATGAATCGGATCAATTGCGAAGGAAAATTTTTAGATCTAAAACTCGTTTTACTGTTCATGTCAAAACTGCGATTATTCCGTTCATATTTTGGGAAAACTTTCAACGGCAAAAACGTAGAAATTTTCGATACCTTCGATTTGATATATGATTCGAAATTGTTGGACGAACAATGAGTGAGTTATGATATTTTCCGTGCAACTGCGCAAACTGAAATTTAAGAAAATTATGTTATTGATACGTTTCTTGAAGTTTTAAGTTGCAGGCTTCGTTGGAAATCGACGGGCGATTGTTGCTGCGTACGGGTATGTTAGTAATGATGTTAAGAGTGTTTTTGAGGTTACGTTTCATGTCGATAGGCACTCGAGCTAATTGGAAGTCGTAGGAGACAGTTTGATGTCAATTGCCATATTTTGGGTCGTGGGTGTCGTAGAGCGAACACTGTTGTTTTGAAACGTTTGTACAATTTGGGTTTATGTTATGGTATGCTAGGATGAGTCTCGAGGTGTTGGTGCTTGGTCCGTATAATCGAGTCTAGAAGGATAAGCATTGGGTGTTCAGAATTTTCGTAAGTTCGCGATCACAGTGGGTACACGGACCCGTACACGGACCCTGACAAGGGGTCCGTGCCTTTGTTTTCTCCTCGACGTCTTTTTCCAGTATCTACACGGACCCCTACACGGATGAGGGCACGGGGTCCGTGCCTTTGGGTTTCACTTATTGTCTTTTTCCAGTGCCTACACGGACCCTCACCCGGACCCTGACACGGGGTCCGTGCCTTTGCTTCCTTTCGGTGTCTACTTCCAGTACCTACACGGACCCCTACACGGATGTAGGTACGGGGTCCGTGTCCTTCTATTTTTGGGAAAAATAATATAGTTTGTTTTGAGGTTGATGTCATGATTTAGGGCAAGGATTATCGAGGTCGTGTCATGGGAAATTTTAGAACGTCCTAAGTAATGATCGAACTCGAGAGTAAGTATGATTTCTACGTTAAGTTATGTGAGTTGAGCATACAAGTTTATGTTAGTATGTTGCAGCAACGGCCCCGATCGAAGTCCAACGAATCCCTCAACGCCAAGTAAGTATGTATGACGTGCAATAAAATATGTTAAGTTTTTGAGGTATGCTAAATGTCTTGTGACCAAGTTATGTTAGGATTGGAAATCGTTAAATTATGAACGGGGACCAATCCGTCCGTTAAATTATGAACGGGTTAGATCGTGGTTGTGAAGCGTTAAATTATGAACGTGGATCAACTGGCCTGTTAAATTATGAACAGGGATCTTATGTATGCGGCAGTGGATACGTCCATGTCAGCCCAGTACTGTGGTATAGTCTGATCAGGCTCTTTTACGTTATGGGTCACTTGCTTTGAAACATCCTCTACGCAAAAATGATGACGTTATTTATGTTTACGTATGCAGTATGTTTATGAAAGTTTGAGTTATGGCACGTCGAAGTATGTATGTACGTATGTTCAAGTTTTAATGCGCAAGTTCAAGTTTCAATTATGTATGTCCTATTTTAAAGTTGCATGCGATCTTATTATGTAGTACTCGTTATTCCAGTTTATACGTGTTGAGTCTTTAGACTCACTAGACTTGATCGATGCAGGTGACTATGTTGAGGAGACGGGAGGTGATGACCAAGGGGCAGGCTTGGGCTGAGTGGCAGGCTAAACCCGAGGACCGCAAGTTTATGTTTATGAAAATTTTTAAAATACTCTGATGTTTTGATTTGAACGTGAGACGTTTTGAGACAGTTTATTTTAGCAAAATTTTATTGGTAACGGATGATTGTGAGATTTATTTTTATGAATGTTGAGTGACGACCGTATGAATGTTTTATTTAAGAAAATTTTTAATTTTTCCGCAAATTTTAAGTAGTGTAGAATACGGTTCGTTACAGTTGGTATCAGAGCGGTGTTCTTGTAAAGGGTTACGCCTACTGCCAGTCGCAAGAAGCTCTCGAAGTCACACCTCAAGTCTGTAAGTTTTAAAGTTTTGAGTTACGCTATGTACTATGCATTAGATTATGATTTCAGCATGTTTATGTTTTAAAGTTCAAATTTTGTGCATCTTATGATATTGGTATTATATTCATGCATGTTGGGTTTACGTGTTGGGTAATTGTTGGAACAGTATGCCTCCTAGACGTATGGTTAACCAGGAAGATAGGACTGAGGACAGGGAGCACCGAGAGGAGGAAAGAGCCAATCCTCCACCTCCACCACCACCTCCAGATATGCAGGCGCAGATGCTTGCAGGCATGACGCAGTTCTTCGCGCAGTTTGCGAGGAACCAGACTGCTGTAGGCCCCGAGGAGAGGCCTAGACCTGAGGCGGTATATGAGAGGTTCCGGAGGATGAGTCCGAAGGAGTTTGCGGGTACCACTGACCCGATGATAGCTGAAGGGTGGATCAAGTCCATCGAAGTGATTTTCGACTTTATGGAGCTGGCAGATGCTGATAGGGTACGTTGTGCCATTTTCTTATTAACTGGAGACGCCAGGCTATGGTGGGAGAGTGCGTCAGTGGCAGTCAATTTACAGGTGCTGCCTTGGAATGGTTTTAAGGAGGTGTTCTACTCCAAGTACTTCACTGAGGAAGTACGAACCCGACTCACCAACGAGTTCATGACGCTGCGGCAAGGAGATAGTAGCGTGGCAGAGTTTGTGAGAAAGTTTGAGCGGGGGTGTCACTTCGTACCCCTCATTGCGAATGATGCCCAAGCAAAGTTGAGGCATTTTCTGAATGGTCTGCGGCCGATCCTACGCCGTGACGTCCGAGTAGCTGGTCCCACTTCTTATGCAGTCGCCGTGTCCCGAGCTTTGGCGGCAGAGCAGGACCAGCGAGATATTGAGTCTGACAGGCAGGGCAAGAGGCCCTATCAGGCTCCACCGCAGCCTCACCATCAGCAGCAGAATCAGCGACCCCAATTTAAGAAACCGTATCCGGGGCCGCCAGCGAAGAAGCGTTATCATGGACCACCAAAGGGCAAGGGTCCAGTTCAGCAGCAAGGGGCGCCTCAGAAGCCCGTTGCCTTCCCCGTGTGTCCTAAATGCAATCGTCAGCACCCGGGACAGTGCTTGTATGGATCAGGCAGGTGCTTCAAGTGTGGAGCTACAGATCATATGCTGAAGGAGTGCCCGCAGTGGAAGCAGCCAACCCAGGGCAGGGTATTTGCCATGCATGCACAGGAGGCGGACCCAGACACTACTTTACTTACCGGTAAACTTTTCTACCTAAGTTCAGTACTATTTGATTTGCATGTGGAAGTTTACTTGGGATAAGTAGGATGCTAGTATTGTTTGAGTATATTTGGGTTACTATCTTGTTAGTGTCTTGGGGTATAAGTTGTGTTGTGCTAACGCTTCTCAGGGAATATTTTCATAAAGAGATTAGCTACGACTGCACTGATAGATTCAGGAGCCACACACTCCTTCATATCAGAGACGTTTGCCAATCATTTAGACCTCAAGTCCATTGGTCTAGACGTGAATTTTTCGGTAGTGGTCCCATCAGGGGAAGAGCTGTTAGCTACCAGTGTGGTCAGAGATATCGACCTAGAACTGCATGGCCACCTAGTGTATGCAGATTTAATCATATTGCCGATGCCAGAATTCGACATTATCTTGGGCATGGACTGGCTGACTAAGAATAGAGTTCTGATAGATTTTCAGAAGAGGTCAGTTTTAGTTAGACCGCCGGGCATGGAGCAATTTCTTTTTGAGCCAGCCAGATGGAGAAGCTTTCCTCGCATGATTTCATGCATGCAGGCGAGAAGTTTGATCTCCAAGGGATGTCAGGCCTTTTTGGCTAGTATTATTTCAGCGCCTGACGTGCCCACTCCATCTCTGTCAGAGGTACCTGTAGTCGAAGAATTTCCAGACGTCTTTCCTGATGACGTCACCGGCCTTCCACCAGAGAGAGAGGTGGAATTTGCAATCGATCTCGTGCCAGGCACAGCGCCAATCTCTAAGGCGCCATACAGGTTAGCTCCAGCTGAGATGTTAGAGTTCAAGCAGCAGATTCAAGAGCTCCTCGACAAAGGCTTTATCCGCCCCAGTTTCTCACCGTGGGGCGCACCAGTGCTCTTTGTGAAGAAGAAGGATGGGAGCATGAGGTTGTGCATCGATTACCGTGAACTAAACAAGGTAACGATTAAGAACAAATACCCGTTGCCTAGAATCGAAGACTTGTTCGATCAGTTGCAGGGAGCTACCGTGTTCTCTAAGATAGATCTTCGATCAGGGTATCATCAGCTTAAAGTTAAGGATGCAGATGTTCATAAGACAGCTTTCAGGACCAGATACGGGCATTACGAGTTCTTAGTAATGCCGTTTGGATTGACCAACGCTCCAGCAATTTTCATGGATCTCATGAACCGAGTATTTCAGCCGTTCCTCGATCAATTCGTCATAGTATTCATTGACGACATTCTTATTTACTCGAAGAGCCATGAGGAGCACAACCAGCATTTGAGGACAGTTTTGCAGACCTTGCAGAGTCGCAAGTTATTTGCGAAGTTCAGTAAGTGTGAATTTTGGCTGCAGAAAGTTGCATTTTTGGGGCATATAGTATCCAGCAGTGGTATTGAGGTGGACCCATCGAAGGTGGCAGCTGTTAAAGAATGGGTTGAGCCAAAGAACGCATCTGAAATCCGCAGCTTTTTGGGTTTAGCAGGCTATTACCGTAAGTTTATTAAGGGATTTTCGTCCATAGCAGTGCCGCTCACCTCACTAACCAAGAAAATTGCAAAGTTTGTGTGGAGCAAGGAATGCCAGAAGAGCTTCGACACCTTGAAGCAAGCTCTTATTTCAGCGCCAGTGCTAGCCATGCCGACAGGGCAAGGCGAGTTTGTGCTTTATACCGATGCATCTAAGCTCGGATTAGGCGCAGTGTTGATGCAGCAAGGTCGGGTCATAGCTTATGCTTCCAGACAGTTAAAGGTGCATGAGAAGAACTATCCGACTCACGATTTGGAATTAGCCGCCGTTGTCTTTGCATTGAAAATTTGGAGACACTACCTATACGGCGAGAAATGCCAGATTTTCACCGACCACCAGAGTCTCAAATATTTCTTCACGCAGAAAGAGTTGAATATGAGACAGAGACGGTGGTTAGAACTTGTGAAAGATTACGACTGCGAGATTAGCTACCATCCGGGAAAAGATAATGTTGTCGCAGACGCCTTGAGCAGAAAAGTGGCAGTGGTAGCTCAGTTGACAGCTCAGAGACCACTACAGTCGGAGATTCAGAAGTTTGGTCTAGAGATTTATCGTGATGGCAAGGCTCCTAGGCTGTCTAATCTGACAGTCAAATCTGATTTGCTAGACCGAATCCGAGCAGGTCAGTCTTCAGATGAGCAGTTACAGAAATGGAGACTGAAAGACGAAGCCAAGGGCAGTGTGCTGTACACAGTTTCAGACGGCATTGTGAGATACAGAGGTAGAATGTGGGTGCCTAGGGTTGGTTCGATCAGACAGGATATTTTGACAGAGGCACACGCATCTCCGTATTCCATTCACCCAGGAGGCACCAAGATGTACAAAGACCTTCAGTTATTGTATTGGTGGCCAGGGATGAAGCGAGACATCCGTAGGTTCGTATCAGAATGTCTCACTTGTCAGCAAGTAAAAGCTGAACATCAGAGACCAGCAGGGTTGGTAAAGTCACTCCCCATCCCCGAGTGGAAGTGGGAGAACATTACTATGGATTTTGTTGTTGGGTTGCCGAGATCAGTCAGAGGATCAAATTCTATTTGGGTTATAGTGGACCGACTCACTAAATCAGCGCATTTCCTGCCAGTGAAGACGACTTTCTCCATGACCCAGTATGCGGATCTTTATATCCAGGAGATCGTCCGGTTGCATGGTTTCCCAGTCTCTATTGTGTCCGACAGGGACCCGAGGTTTACATCGTCCTTCTGGAAGAGCTTACATGCAGCCATGGGGACGAAGTTGCTTTTCAGTACAGCATTTCACCCGCAGACAGATGGCCAGTCTGAGCGAGTGATTCAAGTTTTAGAGGACTTGCTAAGGGCGTGCATGATTGATTTTCAAGGAACTTGGGAGTCTAGACTACCTCTAGTGGAGTTCACATACAACAACAGCTTCCAAGCATCTATTGGTATGGCTCCCTATGAGGCGTTGTACGGGAGGAAGTGCAGATCACCAGTTCATTGGGATGAAGTTGGTGAGAGGACAGAACTTGGCCCAGAAATAGTTCAGCAGACTGCAGACGTGGTGGTCAAGATTCGGGACAGAATTAAGACCGCCCAGAGCCGTCAGAAGAGTTATGCTGATAAGAGGAGGAGAGATCTCGAATTTTCAGTGGGTGATCACGTTTTCGTCAAGATAGCACCTATGAAGGGTGTTATGAGATTTGGAAAGAGAGGCAAGTTGAGTCCGAGGTTTATTGGACCGTTTGAGATCTTGGACAGAGTTGGGACGCTAGCGTATCGTGTAGCCCTTCCGCCGAATCTGGCCGGGGTGCACAATGTGTTCCATGTCTCGATGCTAAGAAAATATTTGGCTAATCCTTCTCATGTTCTGAGTTATGAGCCACTGCAGTTGACTCCAGACCTGTCTTACGAGGAGAAACCAGTCCAAATCCTAGACAGACAGGAGCGCAAACTTCGGAACAAGACGACCAAGTTGGTCAAAGTTCAATGGCTGAATCAATCGGTGGAAGAAGCCACTTGGGAATCAGAGGCCGACATGAGACTTCGCTACCCGGAGTTATTCGGTAAGACTTAATTTCGAGGACGAAATTTTTATAAGTGGGGGAGGAACTGTAGTGCCCAAATTTAATACACGTATAACCCATGCATTCATTTAATTATTAAATCATTTAAATTAATTTTAAATGAGTTTCGGCGATGCATGATTTATTTAAATGCATTATTTTAAATTAATTATGTTTATGCGATGCACGTTAAAACGTTTTTCGAGTTTCATGTTTCAGGCGATTATTCGAAGCGGGATTGAGGAAAAGACCCGGTGACGATTTTTGGCAATTTAAAATGTGGTATTTTATTTTAAGTTGAGGATGGGGAAATTTATTAAGTTATCAAGTTTTAATATTTTAAAACATTATTGTGTATTTAGATATTCAAGAGTTTGAAACTTTTAAAATTGGTGTGTAATTATTTTAATTGTAGAGTTTGATTAAATTAGTGTGTGTTAACTTTTATTAGTATTTTAAATAGTCTATTTAGCTAGAGTTTCTCCTAATTAAAACACACACACACGTTACACACACTCACACACACTTACACGTTTTTACACACACTCACCTTACGTTTCAGATTTTATATTTTTAAGAGAGAAAATTCTAGGGTTTTTCTCCCCATAGCAGCCGCCCCCTCCTCTGAACTTTTCCAGCAAGCTTTGTGAATTTTCTTCAAAGAATTTTAGCGTCACAATCGTCCCGGATCAAGCCTCGCTCCATCTCCGCTTCGGTGTCGTCGTACGGTACTTTTAAATATCAAAAAGGCACGTATAATCTGTTCTTGCTGTGTCGATCAAGTCATATATTGTATTGCATTGTTTTTATGCGTAAAATTTATGTATGATGATAGTAGTTTAAGCGGATCATGAATCGGATCAATTGCGAAGGAAAATTTTTAGATCTAAAACTCGTTTTACTGTTCATGTCAAAACTGCGATTATTCCGTTCATATTTTGGGAAAACTTTCAACGGCAAAAACGTAGAAATTTTCGATACCTTCGATTTGATATATGATTCGAAATTTTTGGACGACCAATGAGTGAGTTATGATATTTTCCGTGCAACTGCGCAAACTGAAATTTAAGAAAATTATGTTATTGATACGTTTCTTGAAGTTTTAAGTTGCAGGCTTCGTTGGAAATCGACGGGCGATTGTTGCTGCGTACGGGTATGTTAGTAATGATGTTAAGAGTGTTTTTGAGGTTACGTTTCATGTCGATAGGCACTCGAGCTAATTGGAAGTCGTAGGAGACAGTTTGATGTCAATTGCCATATTTTGGGTCGTGGGTGTCGTAGAGCGAACACTGTTGTTTTGAAACGTTTGTACAATTTGGGTTTATGTTATGGTATGCTAGGATGAGTCTCGAGGTGTTGGTGCTTGGTCTGTATAATCGAGTCTAGAAGGATAAGCATTGGGTGTTCAGAATTTTCGTAAGTTCGCGATCACAGTGGGTACACGGACCCGTACACGGACCCTGACACGGGGTCCGTGCCTTTATTTTCTCCTCGACGTCTTTTTCCAGTATCTACACGGACCCCTACACGGATGAGGGCACGGGGTCCGTGCCTTTGGGTTTCACTTATTGTCTTTTTCCATTGCCTACACGGACCCTCACCCGGACCCTGACACGGGGTCCGTGCCTTTGCTTCCTTTCGGTGTCTACTTCCAGTACCTACACGGACCCCTACACGGATGTAGGTACGGTGTCCGTGTCCTTCTATTTTTGGGAAAAATAATATAGTTTGTTTTGAGGTTGATGTCATGATTTAGGGCAAGGATTATCGAGGTCGTGTCATGGGAAATTTTAGAACGTCCTAAGTAATGATCGAACTCGAGAGTAAGTATGATTTCTACGTTAAGTTATGTGAGTTGAGCATACAAGTTTATGTTAGTATGTTGCAGCAACGGCCCCGATCGAAGTCCAACGAATCCCTCAACGCCAAGTAAGTATGTATGACGTGCAATAAAATATGTTAAGTTTTTGAGGTATGCTAAATGTCTTGTGACCAAGTTATGTTAGGATTGGAAATCGTTAAATTATGAACGGGGACCAATCCGCCCGTTAAATTATGAACGGGTTAGATCGTGGTTGTGAAGCGTTAAATTATGAACGTGGATCAACTGGCCTGTTAAATTATGAACAGGGATCTTATGTATGCGGCAGTGGATACGTCCATGTCAGCCCAGTACTGTGGTATAGTCTGATCAGGCTCTTTTACGTTATGGGTCACTTGCTTTGAAACATCCTCTACGCAAAAATGATGACGTTATTTATGTTTACGTATGCAGTATGTTTATGAAAGTTTGAGTTATGGCACGTCGAAGTATGTATGTACGTATGTTCAAGTTTTAATGCGCAAGTTCAAGTTTCAATTATGTATGTCCTATTTTAAAGTTGCATGCGATCTTATTATGTAGTACTCGTTATTCCAGTTTATACGTGTTGAGTCTTTAGACTCACTAGACTTGATCGATGCAGGTGACTATGTTGAGGAGACGGGAGGTGATGACCAAGGGGCGGGCTTGGGCTGAGTGGCAGGCTAAACCCGAGGACCGCAAGTTTATGTTTATGCAAATTTTTAAAATACTCTGATGTTTTGATTTGAACGTGAGACGTTTTGAGACAGTTTATTTTAGCAAAATTTTATTGGTAACGGATGATTGTGAGATTTATTTTTATGAATGTTGAGTGACGACCGTATGAATGTTTTATTTAAGAAAATTTTTAATTTTTCCGCAAATTTTAAGTAGTGTAGAATACGGTTCGTTACATTTACAAAGCCCATGGACATTTATTTAAATATCTCAAACACATTAGAGACCATTTAAACTTTTTTTTTTGAATTTACTCAAGCCCACTAGTTGAATAATTATTTTTTATTGGGCTCTACAAGACCCAATATTATTTAATTAACTCAACTCCTAAATTAATTTAATTATTTGGAATCTATTAGGCCTACTAGTGTTTAATTAATTCAACACTTGAATTAATTTAATTTAGTCCATAATAATGTTTATGAAAATAACAATTTTCAAATACATTATTTATTTGGACAACTTTTAATTTAGGAATACTTCCACAAATTAAAAGTCACATTCCCCTTATAGAAGTCATACTTCTAATTTTTCTTGTGCTTATAAACTCCTTTATAAGCCGTTCAACACATCGAACTAATTTACTTCTCAACGAGATCTAAAACGTTAGCACTTGTGTAACCCTCAAGGGTTCAATGATACAACTAGCCGTGGGTTCACATCTCAATGTGATTCGGGACTAAACTTGTTTTTATATGAGCATACCCCAGTTTCTATATTCTTAATTATCAACTCTTTGATAATAAGAATGTCAGAACTCAAGTCTGATAGTACCCAACCAATCATGTTAAACGCCTAGCACCATCGCTTACATGATTCCCTAGGTATCAAATGATAGTGCATGCAAGAACCATTCTACTATGGTTAGCGTACAGTACGGTCCCTTCATCTCATATATCCTGACCGATTCGATAATTATTGGTATATAGAGAGTTGTCAAAGAATCGATACTACGTGTCATGTCGTAGTTGCATCGATGGTGTAATCTATGAAACCCCTTTCATAATTATCACCAAAAATTTGATAAGAGATTTCAAACTACACACATAGGATATCCATACCCGAAAGTAAGCAATGAATCCCCGACTACAATGCATCGACTCCTATATGTTTCGACAAAACACCCAACTTTGCCACCTGATGACCCCATGAGAGTCCGTAAACAAGTCAAAGTGCAATGCTAGCATATAGAGTCTCAATGTTGTCTCGGGTCATAACGACTAATGGTGTACGACCATAAACCAGGACGTTTCCACTCGATAAGTGAGAACCACTTGAAAATTCCTTTATGGAGGATTGTTCAGTGCACTCTACAAGGACACCTATCTGCATGTTCGGACATCACAATGTCACCTACCAATGAAACATGGTACTTACATCATAGATACTAATCTCAATCTCGAGCGGCCTATATCCTTCTTAGCGGCAGCTAAATCGACTAAGAACTGTTTAGAATATACAATATTCCAAATATGAGTTTCATGATACTCATCATATGAGCATTTCATATTCTTTCTACTTTTTGTATATTCAAGGACTTTATCTATGCAACTAGTATGAGTATGTAGATAAAGATGTGCCAAAACAATAATTTTAAATATTATTTAATAAATATGTTTATACATAAAGGTTTAACACGAACCCTCGGCCAACACTTGGCTCAACGGGCACCTACTCTAACAATATCCCACTTGCACTAGAGCCAGCTAGCCATATGCTTCAAACCCATCGATTCGCGATGCTTCTCGAATAATGGTCCAGGTAAAGGCTTAGTTAGTGGATCAGCAACATTATCTGGGGAGCCGACTTTGTCAATCGACACTTCTCCTCTTTCCACAATCTCTCGCAGGATGTCGTACTTTCTCAATACATGTTTGGATTTTTGATGAGACATTGGCTCCTTTGCTTGAGCTATATCTACCGTGTTGTCACAAAACACTGGGACATGAGCAAATCCATTAGGAATGACGCCCAACTCTTGGACGAAATTCCGTATCCAAACAGCCTCCTTTGCTGCAGCTGATGCATCAATGTATTCAGCTCAGTGGTGGAATCTGCAGTACTGTCTTGCTAGGAACTCTTCCAAGAGACAACAGCACCATTGAGCATGAATACAAATCCAGAGGTTGACTTTGAGTCATCGATATCGCATTGGAAGCTAGAATCGGTATAGCATTCCAATTTCAGTTCTCCGCCCCAATAGACCAAGAACAACTTATTGGTCCTTCTCAAATACTCGAGGATGTCTTTCATAGCTTTCCAGTGTGGAAGATCAGGGTTTGATTGATATCTACTCACTACACTTTGTGCAAAAACTACGTCAGGACGTGTAGATATCACCCCATACATGATCCTACAAATTTCAGATGCATAAGGATACTTCTCATCGCCGCTATCTGATCTGCATCAGTCTTGGAAGACATAGACTTGGATAGGGACATGCCATGACACATTGATAGATGTCATCTCTTGGACTCATCCATCGAGAACCGCTTAACTATGGTATCAATGTATGTGGACTAGGTGAGACTGAGCAATCTTCTCGATCTATCTCTAGACAGGTTTTCCAATACAAAAGATGCTTCACCCAAGTCCTGCATCGAGAACTTACTCGCTAACCATATTTTAGTTGATTGCAACATCCCTACATTATTACCAATGAGTAGAATGTCATCAACATAAGACACCATGAATGTCACAGCACTCCTACTGACCTTCTTATACACACAGGGTTCCGCAAGATTCTTAGTAAAATCAAACTCTTTGATTGTACTATCGAATCTGAGGTTCCAACTCCTAGTTGCCTGCTTTAGACCATAAATAGATCTCAGAAGTTTGCATACCATATGCTCACTTCCGACAGATGTAAACCCTTCAGGTTGAGACATGTAAATCTATTCCTTAATATCCCCATTAAGGAAGGCTGTCTTGACATCCATCTGCCATATCTCATAGTCATACCATGCAGCTATGGCTAGCAATATCCTTATAGATTTGAACATTGCAACTAGAGAAAAGGTTTCCTCAAAGTCAACTCCTTGTCTTTGAGTATATCCTTTTGCCACCAATCGCACCTTGAAGGTCAATACCTTCCTATCCGCCCCAAGTTTCCTCTTTTAAATCCATTTACACCCTATGGGAACAGTTCTCTCAGGCGGATCCACAAGATTCCACACTTGGTTCGAATGCATGGAATTCATCTCAGATTCCATAGCTTCAAGTCATTTGGATGAATCGGCATCAGATAGTGCTTCCTTGAAGGTCCTTTGATCACATCTATGGTTAGGCTCATCATGGCCCTCTTCAAGAAGCAGACCATACCTCATAGGTGGTCTCGAGACTCTCTCGGATCTTCTAGGAGCTTGTATCTTATCTCTTGGCTCTTCGGGTGTAGGTTCTTCAATTGTGGGTGTGTCTCGAATCTCTTCGAGTTCTATCATCTCCCCTTTTATATCCAATAGAAATTCATTTCCCAAAAAGATTGCATTCCTAGAAACAAACACATTTGTTTCTTGGGGATGATAGAAATAATATCCAACTGAATTACTTGGATATCCCACAAAGTAATATAAAATGGATCGAATATCTAATTTATCTTTTATTGTCTGCTTCACATAAGCAGGGCATCCCCATATTCTAAGATAAGAATATTTGGGAGGCTTGCCCATCCATATCTCATATGGTGTCTTATCAACTACCTTTGAATGGACATTGTTCAACAACAGTGCCACTGTCTCAAGTGCATATCCCCAAAAATATGGCGGCAAATCCGTGAACCCCATCATAGACCGAACCATGTCCATCAAAGTTCGGTTACGATGCTCCAAAACACCATTCAACTGTGGTGTAGCAGGCGAAGTCTACTGCAAGAGAATCCCATTCTCCCTAATATACTCTTGGAACTCGGCACTCAAGTACTCACCACCTCGATCCGATCAAAGTGACTTGATACTTCGTCTCAACTGTTTCTCTACTTCACTTATGAATTCTTTGAACTTTTCAAAAGCTTCTGATTTGTATTTCATCAAATACACATATCCATACCTCAAAAAGTCATCGGTAAAGGTGATGAAGTAGGCATGTCCATGCTTAATGGAGATGCTAAGCGGACCGTACACATCGGTATGGATCAAATCCAATAACTCTTTGGCTCGCTCCACATGGCTCTTAAATGGAATTTTGGTCATCTTTCATTTTAGACAGGATTCACTAGTCACGAGAGAATTAATATAAGACATATCAAACATGCCCACTCCCACTAGCTTGTTCATCCTTCTTTGGGAAATATGTTCTAATCGAGCATATATGCCATATTTGTGCCAAATTTGGAGTATCTTGTTTTCGCTTGTTTGTTGTTGTTATTGCTTGGACATTGTTTAGTGGAATATCTTTCAATTTTAAGTTATAGAGATTGTTTTCAAGTTCTCCAGTACCAATCAAACATTTATTCTTGTAAATGTTGCAAACACTTTTGTTAAATAAATAAGAATATCCATCTTTATCAAGCATAGAAATGGAAACAATATTTTTCATCAAATCCGGTACAAACAAAACATCTCTTAAAATTAACTTAAAACCATTGTTCAATAGCAAGTAAGCATCTCCTACGGCCTTGGTAGAAACTCTTGATCCATTGCCCATCCTCAAGAAGGTCTCACCTTCCCTAAGTCTCCTACTTCTTCCCATCACCTACAAATCATTACAGAGATGTGAACCACAGCCGGTATCCAATACCCAAGAAGTATAGTTAATTGAAATGTTTACTTCAATATATAAATACCATTTCTAGAACCTTTCTGGGCAAGATATTCTCTGCAGTTATGCCTCCAATGTCCAGGCTTCTTGCAGTGATGACATACATCAGTAGTCTTATCAGCCTTCACTGGTATGGCTGCCACTGCGGGACTCGGAGATTGTCTCTTCAAGGGCACGTTCTTCTTGGGATGTTGGAAAGAACGCTTCTTTCCCTTCCCATGTGGACCAATCTTCGTACCAGATGAAGAACCCACATAAAGAACCGACTTCTCTTTCTTCATGGTGGATTCAAACATAACAAGAATATTGATCAACTCCTCAAGAGTAGGCTCCAGCTAGGAAGTGACAAGAGAAACACGTCAGTGGTCAACTCTGATGGCAACACAAGACCCATGCCAATGAGCTTGTCCATAAGCCCAATTATCTTTAGGCCATGCTCATGGACCGACCTATCTCGCATGCGTAAAATGATTAGCTCTTTGATGGTAGCATGCCTAAAAGGTCGAGTCTGCTCACCAAAGAGCTCATTGAGATGTAAATGAATCTCAACAGCACTCCTTGCATCCTCAAAACGCCTCTGCAGCTCATGATTCATAGGAGCCTCCATATAACACTTAGCTCGCAATGGTCACACCTATCTTTGTAAGTCTGCAATTCCTCAGGAGTGCAGCTAGTTGGAGCCTCAATATGGGTTGACTCAGTAAGTGTATATGCTATCCTTTCCGATTCAAAAAGATTATTATGTTTCTTAGCCAATTGAGATAATTAGCTCCGGTTAATATGTATTTGTCGAGTATTGCAGATAATGGATTGTGAATCGAAGACATTGTCAAATTTGTACTGAAAAGTAAAACAGATAAATGTTAATGACTATTTAAAATATTTAATAAGATATAAAGTATGGACTTTTACTTCATAAATTTTCGCTCCCACTGTTTTGACACTTTTCACTACTATCTAGTGAAAATGAGAAACTCCTTTCCTCAGTAGGTACGTAAGGTCCAATTAGCAAATTATGATCCCAAATAACATCAGCCAATCATAACTCCCAAAAGGTAGTTTCCAATTGCATCTCCATGCAACCATTTACTTAAAATTTTGTCTCACGTTTGATTAGGACCCAATAATATGACGTCGTTCATCTTTACATGTCAAGCCTTACCCATCGATATTGTACCTTAATGGACGGTCAATATGAGTTCACTCAATAATATAAGCCGAAATCATGGGAGTTCCACGTAGTTCACATCACCATGTCAATGGATGTCACAGCTTTCCGGTGTCCAGGGCTCCCCCAATAATATGAGCTGAGCCCCGAGCACGGGTAGTGTTCATCATGCACCCATTGTCGATGGAAGACATGGAAATTATAAACACCTTTATAATTCCCTTTTCCGGCTTGATATTAATTTTGAATATTATTCAAAATGAGGGTTTTTAATTTTGAAAGGTCTCATCATTAATTTTGTTTAAAAGCTCGCCATGTTTGAACGTATATTTTCCAGAGTCATGCAACTTTGTTATTATCATAATAATAACGCACATATTCATTATTTATAACATATCATGCATATATTATAAACAGTAAACTAAACAAGGATGATCAATTGCCCCAATACTAATGGCCCATGTAAGCTAAGCATGGGCCTAGGTCCAATCCTAGGGAAATGCATGTGATGCAAATGCAACTTTTACATAAGCCTCTAATATTTACATGTCTTCGATCTTCATAATCATCGAGACCACCATCTTCCAATCTTGATTTTCCAATACACTAAAATTTACAAATAAATATCCATGGCAAATAGGGTTACGTCTCATGGGGTGGGAATGGGCCATAAACCAAGCCCACTTGTAAATTGATAATTATTACAATCATTCAACACAAAATATCATAGCATACACCTAGCAAATTGAGCTTGGTATTTTTATCATCCTTCATGCATAATATCATATATCATACACCATCAATTAATTATCACAATAATCAATTGATCCAATATTATATATCTTGATCCAATCACTAACCGTCACGATTATAAATTAAACTAACAAAGTAAACAAACTTCTTTGTTCGCTTTATAATTAATATATTTATAACCGAATTTCTTGTAAATCACCATTTAATATAAATAAATAAAGTCCAACTTCAATTATTTATTTCATGAGAAAATATATACAAATTTTGTAAATTTAAACTTAAGGGCCCAATAAGACATTTTTCACCAAAAATATTTTGGCTCATTTAAATTTCACAAATTGTGTTAGCCATCTAATGACCCAACAACTCAAGGCTCATGACGCTTTTATATTCCAAAACACTTTTGGAAACCTTAGTCGTCATCGCCGTTGCCGGAGCTCCGTCGCCAGATTCCGGCCAACAATTTTTTTTTAATTTTAAAAATTGACGGGGGGGGGGGGGGGGGGGGGGAGTCGGGCAGCCCAAGCTATCCGAAATGCCCAAAAAATGGCCTCGATTTTGTTGCAACAAACTATCTCATGCAGTTAGACATTGTTCTCAATATAATATCATGTATTTGCTACACAAAATAGTAAACTTAGCTCTGATACCACTTGAAAGGGGATTGGTTAAGGTGCTCGGATGCGCAACGGAAGTTTCAAAAATCAAATTTTACAAGCAAAAATCGAGCATCTCACTATGATGTGTAGCAAATAACATAAAACACAAAAATGACATTCGTAGTGTGTTTAGAAATTTTTACCTATCAATCACAAAAGATTGATGATAGCTCCGACTTAGTTGTCAAACTACTAAGCTCTTGAATGATTGACCCAATCTACAAGCTTCCTTAAGAACTCTTTGCTCAAATGGTTTTTTCCCTTCAAATTAGGTCCACATTATTTTTTTGGCATACTTTTAATTTAGGAACACTTCCACAAATTAAAAGTCACGTTCTCCTTATGGAAGTCATACTTCTAATTTTTCTTATGCTTATAAAATCTTTTATAAGTCGTTCAACACATTGAACTAATTTTACTTCTCAACGGGATCTAAAAAAGTAGCACTTGTGTGACCTCAATGGTTCAATGAAACAACTAGTCGTGGGTTCACATCTCAATGTGATTCGGGACTAAACATGTTCTTATATGAGCATACCCCAGTTGCTACATTCTTACTTATCAACTCCTTTGTAATAAGAACGTCAGAACTCAAGTCTGATAGTGCCGCAAGAACCATTCTATTATGGTTAGCGTACAGTACGGTCCCTTCATCTCATATATCCCGACCGATTCGACAACTATTGGTATATTGAGAGTTGTCAAAGAATCGATACTATGTGTCATGGCGTAGTTGCATCGATGGTATAATCTATGAAACCCCTTTCATAATTACCACCAACACTCTGAGAAGAGATTTCAAACTACATACACAATGCATCGACTCCTATATGTTTCGACAAAACACCCAACCTTGCCACTTGATGACTCCATGAGAGTCGGTAAACAAGTCAAAGTGCAATGCTAGCATATAGAGACTCAATGTTGTCCCGGGCCATAAAGACTAATGGTGTACAACCATAAACCAGGACGTCTCCACTCGATAAGTGAGAACCACTTGAAAAGTCCTTTATGGAAGGTTGTTCAATGCACTCTACAAGGAGCATCTATTTGCATGCTCGGACATCACAATATCCCCTACCAATGAAACATGGTACTCACATTGCAGATACCAGTCTCAAATTTGAGTGGCATATATCCTTCTTATCGGCGGCTAAATCGACTAGAAACTGTTTAGAATATACAGTATTCCAAATATGAGTTTCATGATACTCATCATATGATCATCTCATATTATTTCTACTATTTGTATATTCAAGGATTTTATTTGAAACGTCCTGATCTTTTATTGCTTTAAAAGTACTAGAAATTTTTTTTTTTATATATATATATTTCGGCCAACATAATTAACACATGAAAATATTTTTATAAAATATTTTGCCCCTTTTTAAAATGAAACCTCAACCAACTAGCATTTAAAAATTCAAGTGAAATAGTCAACCAGAAATCGTAAAACGTTTTACCAACCCTCAAAAGCAGTAAATGTTGAAAAGTATAGCTCATACTAAACTCTCAAAACCTCTCAAAAGCATAAGTAAATAGTCTTAAAATCTTTAACAGAAAACTTAAATCATAATGCGGAAAATGTAGCGCTGGTCCTCGGGTTGTCTGCGCCATCAGTCCAGTAGTATCACTCATCAAGACCTCCCTCGGAACCACCTGCATCCATCACACCTAGTGAGTCTAAAGACTCAACACACCATAATCTTGATAACAAGTACTACGTAATACAGTCAACATATAACGGTGAAAAATACTTGAACTTAAAATATATTTTCATGAAGATGCATAAATGTAAACATAATCATTTTCGTAAATATTTTCATGATGCATAAAACTTTACCATAAACCATTTCATGACATGCACATAAAACTCTTGATCGTTTTCCTTATCATGACATAAAACATTTTAACTTGATCATAATCATTTTCCTTTTCCTTTTCCTTTGTTGAATTCAGATCGTTAATTGTGACTTTCTTGATCATGCTCATGAGGGTCGATGGATCCATCTACATAAAACCACAGTACTGGGCGGCAGGGGACACCGGCAACACTCTCACCGGTCAACCGGGCCCTGGACAATCATGATTCGAATAGAAATACGATCGTCGGGGCTCCCTCTGGGGCCTTTTCCCATAAATGGGCTCCCTCTGGGGCCTTTCCCCTCACGATATTCTCATTATTCCGTTACCACAAAACCGTTACCACTTTAACCGTTACCACATATTCGCAATGATGGAAACACGATCGTCGGGCTCCCACTGGGACCATAACCCTCACGACATCGCCACCATTAACGAATTAGTCACAATCACTTCACATCCTTCAACATTTTTCATTCACATCACTTTATAAAAATCATGCATAACATAACATTTTTCATTTTTGAAACCAAGCATGCAACATGTATTTTAAATGTCTTCTTAAATCATAACAATCCCTTAGACATTTAAAAATCATCATTTAATCATGAACAATTCATAAACATTTAAAAATAATCATAATATCACAAAAACAGCATTTAGGGCACTGCCATGACCTTTACTAATTTCCCGGTGTAAAATGACCGTTTTACCCCTGGCTTGGACATTTTACGTTTTCGATTATTTTCTTGATTTCATGACTCTAACATGTCCCAAATAATTATTTAAGCTTACGTGAATTTTTTCGTAATTTTATTTGGCTTAAATGTTAGACTTTTTCAATTATCTTTTCTTAATTATTTTAACGGTGTTTTAATCCCGAAAAATACCAAACTTTAATATAAAACTACTAAATTTTAAATTTAGTCTTTTTATATTATTTTAGCCCTTATGGATTATGACTCGACCCCCGTGAGTCGTTTTCCAAAAATTCTTTATTTTAAAACTCATTTTGACCTCTAAACTTCGACCCCGAGCCATCTCTTAATTTACCCGAGCCACCTCGAACCAAAACTTAGCCAACCCATCTAGGGATCCTACTGTGCAAGCCCAGCCCGTAAAACAAGCCCTAGCCCGACCAAAATATGCTGGAAACTCATCCCATGTTCTGTACGTGTAGTGCATGTGTTTCCTAGGGACTTTAGGACTCCTATCTTGTCTTGGACACTACCAGCTACCCAGCACTCGACCCCTCATGAACCTAACCCTCCCTGGACCATGCCCAGACCCTGCCCATACCAACCCATGCCCCTGAACTCGCGCACAAAGCACAGCACCAGATGCTTACATGCTTGGCCGAGAAACCTTCTATGGCAGGACTCTACGTTTTCCTGTCCAGCTGCTTAGCAAACGAGATGGCCCTTGAACCAGCCCCTTGTGACCCTTCTTAGGACCCTAAGGACCTAACCTAGCCCAGCCCCAAAGCCCCTGGCCGAGCCACAGACCCTGCACGAGTTGATGCACATCTGCGCCCCTCCTCCTTACCTCTCGGGTGGTGTCCTCGATGGATGGGACTCCTCCCAGCCCTCTTGTTTCAACTCCTAACCTGTCTAAGTCCCTACCCTTGACACCCCCACGTCCCTGGCTAGCCCTGGAACCCACCAAACCAAGCCCAGCCCTTACAACCTAAAAACCGAACCCCTTTAAATCCATGACAGTAATATGCATACCAGTTTGATTCGTTGGTGGTTTCCGTCAGTTTGGCAAGTGTTCTAGGCCTTAAATCATGTATAAACCTTGCTTGAACATGTCCTAGTCATGGCAGCCCCATTAGATCACATAAAACATGATTTTGGATCAAAAATTCCCAAGTTATATACATGCCCATGCAATATTACGAAAATTTCAGAAAGTTTCTTTGTGATCTTCATGCAACCAATATTTAAAACAATTATATGATATGATGGATGAGAAAAGGAGATTAGGGTGTGTTCCTTTGCGTTTTAAACGCACGAATAATCGTTGACGACGAAGAACGGAACGAGGAGACGAAGGCTAGGCGGTTTCCCTTGAAGCTATCACAAATTTTCCTTCAATATTTGAGTGTGTGGGCGACGTGTATTGGGGGTGGGGGAAGAATTTTCTTTTTTACAAATTGAGTGGCCGATTATCTTATGTTCAAGAATAGGTTTAATATATTTTAATACTTTAAATACTACTAAATCACCTTCAAGGCTTATTAGGCCTATTAAGCCATAAATTAGAGCCCATTAAGTTAAATTAGGATTTAATTAAAATAGTAGCAAAGTTTTTCTTTTAATAAAAATGTGAATTTATCAGCTGGGTTGCTCGAAAGCTCGTATTTTATTTGAAAATCCAATACCGATAAAAATTACGTTCCGGCGTATAAACTCACCTCACAACCCTTATTTTCGAAAATAATAAAAAGCAACACCCTTATTTTAAATAATTAAAAACATTTAATTAATAAAAACATTTTCTATTTTCCAGCCCTCGGTCTCTGTTCCTCGATCGCAACTTGAATAACCTTTTAAAAAAATACATTTTTAATGCAACCATGTAGAAAAGTATATTTTAAACATGTCAATATGCACCACATAATTAATTAATGTAATTAGAACATTTAATTAAAATACAAGAGAATTTAATAATTGCATGCATGTGGTTTGCGTAGACTTTAAAATTTTCGGGGCGTTACATTATTTATGTAACTAGCATGAGTATACAGATAAAGATGTGCCAAAAAAATAATTTCAAATATTATTAAAATAAATATTGTTTATACAAAGAGTTTAAACGTGAACCCTCGACCAACACTTGGCTCGACGGGCATCTACTCTAACATCAACTGCATTTTTTCTTGGTTTTCTCAACAGAAACCTCAAGAAAATCTCGGCCAAGCTCATTTCTTGTAGGAAAAATAGTCTCCGGCACTCGTTCTTCGATCCCCTCACGTCTATAACATCAAAGACATGCTTTATATCATATTTTCTCACATCAGACACGTTTATATGTTGTTGTTTTGGTTTCATGTACGAAAATGTTCGATCTAAGCTTTCCATGAAGTATTTTCGGTTCCCATGTGTTTACTTGCATTTTCTAATTGTTGATCACGTGTTTTTCCCTAAAATTTCTGTGCAAGGGGAGATGGGTTGCTGATTCTAGGAGGTTGAATCATGTCACGATTTAATTAACTTGGTGCTAGAGCCGAGTGTGAGTATAGGTAGCCATCGGGTTTGGAGTGTGACGCTTCGGCCGTAGCATGTTGTGGGTAGATCGGTTGTTTGGGAACCCCGGCTGTGCAAGGGGCGTCCTAAGCTCGGGACCAGGTCCTAAGGGGTCTGAACCGTGGCCTAGTGTGGCTCGAGCATGGCTAAGACTAAGGCAGAACCCGCTTGGTTGAGTGTGAGCGAGAGGGTCTCGGGCGTGCTAGCGATCGTGTGTGTGGCTATGGGCTGCATGGAGCCGCGGTTGTGAGCCTTGCGACTCCAGAGAGATCTAAGTGTTGTCTAGTTGAGCTTGTTTATTAGCCGGTTCCTTCGGTTAAGGGCTAGGATCGAAGCAATGGGGAGAGACGCACCAAGGGTTGTTTGGGGAAGGGGTTTGCTGAAATTTGTATAGCCATGATGGTGGTTAGCTGAGGAGCTTGAGTGTTAGATCTTGAATTTTATAGGCTTTAAATGAGGTAATTAAGTGTGGTAAAAAGTTGGCGAAGTTTTGGTTAAGTTTCGGTTCAATTCGAGTTAAAATCGAGACCCCGGTCCAAGTTTTAAAACAAATCAATTAAGTTGTAAAATGGGCTCGATTTTACATCTAGAAATGCTTTTAAATATGTTTTGGGATATTTTATGGAGTTTGGTAAGCTCCGTGTCAATTTTTGAGGTCCAGGGGTGAAACGATAAGTTTTTGGTTTCTAGGAACAAAATTGACATTTTGCACCCGGGGTGAAATTTTTGTCAATACAACGCCCTGAGCACAAATTTATGATATTTTAAATGTTTATGCATCATTTTCATGAGTTTTATGGAATTATGATAAATACGTTCCATGCTTGGTTTAAAGGAAAAGTTACGTCTCTGTATGTTTATTAAGTGGTGAATATGATGTTATTTTTGAGAAATGACAATCGGTTGTGACTTATCATGATATGAGATATGATGAGCTGATGCTCGAGCTCAGTGGACGGGTAATGTTGTCGCTATTGTCTCCCGCCGCCCGGTACTGTGGTTAGATGTAGATGGATCCATCGATAGAATTGATACGATAGAGCTGATACAAAAGTCACAACTAATGAACTAAATTAAATAAAAAGAAAATGTATACGTTTATGATGACATGATTTGACATTTTATGATTTTATACGACACATTTATGTTCATGCTTTAAGTTCATGAAAGTTATGTTGAGTATGATATTTTTCACTACTATGTGCTTGTATATGTACTCGTTATTCCTGGTACAGGTGTGTTGAGTCTTTAGACTCACTAGGCATGTGTGATGCAGGTAAGCTTGATGTTGAGGAGACTGGAGGTGCCGAACTCTGAGTAGGCAGCCATGGTGCGGTGACATAACCCGAGGAGCGCACGTTTTCCACATTTGATTTTACGAGTTTTTGAGAGGAGTTAAAATTTTTACACATTGATGACATTACGATTTTTACTCATTTACGTTAACGTTTGATTTTGGACGAGTTTGGTTAATTTAAACTGCATTATTTTTACTGTAATGTAATTACGATTATTTTAAATGTAATTTCGAAAATGTGAGCTTTCAAAAAAAAATTTATTTCCGCACTTTTAAAACGAGTAGACGTTTCAAGGATTATGGCTGCTACATCCATTGATCTATCTATATAGGAATAAAAATCAGTTGATCAGTTGAGTCATGATGTGATGTCATTATTTGTGAAGAAATTTGGCTAGATTTTAAGGAATAATCAAAGAAATTTTCAGAGCTTTGACAGAAGATATCACTAAAAGAAAGAGTCTAGTGATGAGGAAAATTCGTGTTTCAATTGTCAGAATGTATTAATCATGAGCTATTAGAATGAACAACAAGGACCTCGGCCCATACCCATGCGCCACTACTGGTCATGGGTCGTTAGGATTTTCCAGCATGAGCCGTAGCCCATGCCTATTAGCTCAAATGGTACCAACACTTTAAGAATCTAGGTACTTAAGCCTGGAGGTCCTGAGTTCACGTGTTGGGGAAGACGAAAGAAACCACTTTTCAGAGGTGTAATATTCTATGAGTGACGGTGTATGGGCACGGGCATGGGCTATGGCTCATGCTGGACCATCCTAATGGCCCGTGGCCAGTAGTAGTGCATGGGTATGGGCCGATGTCCATGTTGGTTCAGCCTACCAAATGGCCCATGATCGTTATAAAAAAGGCGTGAATGTCCCACCCCTTGAAAGTAGTTTCTTTCGCCTTCCCCAACACTTGAATCCAAGACATCCAGGCTTAAGTACCTATATTCTTAAGCCTCGAGGTCCTGGATTCAAGTGTTGGGAAAGCGAAGGAAACCACTTTCCAGGGGTGAGATATTCTTTGAATGACGGTGCATGAGCATGGGCTAAGGCTCATGCTGGACCATTCTAACGACCCATGACCAGTAGTGGTGCATGTGTATAGGTCGAAGCCCATGTTGGTTCTGTAACGCCCCAAAAATTTAAAGGTCCACGCGAACCACATGCGCAAATTATTAAATTCCTTGTGCATTTCAACTAATTGTTTTAATTGCATTAATTAATTATGTTGTGCATACTTGCATATTTAAATTTTATTTTCTACATGGTTGCATTAAAATGTATTTTAAAAGGTATTCGAGTTGCGATCGAGGAACGGAGACCGAGACCTGAAAAATAGAAAATATTTTTATTGGTTATTCGTTTTTAATTATTTAAAATGTGGGTGATGCTTTTTCTTATTTTTTTAAAATAAGGGGTTTTGAGGTGATTTTATACATCGGGACGTAAATTTTATCGGTGTTGGATTTTCAACAAAAATATAAACGTTTTGACAACCCGGCTAATAAATTCACAAATTTTATTTAAGCAAAATTATTTTTTTATATCCTAATTAAGACTAATGGGCTTAATTGATGGCTTAATAGGCCTAAAAGCCTTGTTAGTAATTAATTAGTATATATTATGTGATAAACTCCTTTAACCCTACAATTCTTCCAAAAAAGCTCACGCCCCACTTCTGAAATTCTTAACTAAACTACACGACACACACAACACCTTATTTGGAGGAAAATTTCGGTAGAAAGCTAAGGAAGGTGATAGCCGCGGTTCTCGCCCGTTCTTCGCAAACGTCAACAAATTTTCGTGCGTAAATTACGCAAAGGCACGCCTACTCTTCCTTCAAACCATCAGCACATCATATTATTTGTTTTATGCATGAAAAGTTTGAAAAAGAAAAAGAAAAACAAGTGACACTTGAATTATTTTCGTTCTTATGTAATCCATGAAAATTCTAGCATGATTTTGATTCAAACTCTTGTTGTTTTCATGTATATAAGGGCTGCCATGATATAGGTTATGTTAAGGCATGATTTTACACGGTATATAGACTCCTAAAACACCATCTAAACACCATACACAAAGCCAAGAACAAGCTGTCCAACTTGCTGTCAAATTCTTCAAGAATTCGGCTTTGGGTCTTGTGGTCTTGGCCTGGTTCTGGCTTGCTTCCAGGGCTAGCCAGGGCTGTGGGGGAGTCAAGGGTAGGGTCCTAGCTAGGCTAGGGTTCGAGATAAGTGGGCTGGGAGGAGTCCTATCCACCATGGACTCCTACCCGAGAGTGCAAAGGAGTGGGTTCTGTGAGTGCCGCAGGCTTGTGGGTTCGGTCCAGGGGGCCTGGGCTAGGTTAGGTCGACTCCTTGGGGTCCTAAGTGAGTGCACATCATGATGGTTCAAGTGGTGGTTCGATGGTTAGAGGCCTAGCAACAGGAACGTGAGGATTGCATCATTAGAGTCACGCACAGGTGCTGCCTTCTTCAGGTGGCACGTGCGCAGGGTCCAGGGGCTGGGTCGGTTTGGGCTTGGGCTGGCCGTGGTCCAGGGATGGTTAGGGTCCTGTGGGCTCAGGGGTGGCTCGGCTGGAAGGGGCCTAAACTAGATAGGAGTCCTTTTTACCAGTGAGACTCACGCCCACTCACATGCACAGATTTGGTAGCTCGGTTCCAGGGTGTTTGAGCGCTTTAGGGGATGATTAAATGGGCTGGGCTTGGTTAGTAGGGTCCCTAGGTGGGTTGGATCGGGTTTGGCTTGAGGTGGCTCGGGCGTGGCTCGAGTAAATTAGGAGATGGCTCGGTGTGTTCGATAAAGGGTCAAAAACGAGAAATTAAATTAGAAAATTGAGTCCATGGGTCCACGAGGGTGGCTCATGACTTGGAAGGGTAGAATAAATACTAAAAATGCTATGTTTAAAATTTGGGATCAAAATAACGAGTTTTGAATTTATTCGGAATTTAATCGCCGCACGAAACGCTAATTAACGAGTTAATTGAAAAGTCAAGTTTTAGGCTTTATAAAATTATGAAAAATTACGTTTAAGCTTAAATAATTATTATAAGTCTAAGTTTTTAATTTGGGAATTTTATAATAAGGTTTGGTTTAATTCGGGATTAAAACGTGTTAATACGTCTTATTTAAAGATTAATTTAAAAGTCCTCGATTTAAGCTAAAACAAAATATGGGAAAATTCATGTAGGCTTAAATAATTATTTGGGACATGTTAGAGTCATGAAATCACGAAAAAAGTGGAAATCGTAAAATGTCGAGTCTAGGGGTAAAACGGTCTTTTTACACCTAGAAATTAGTAAACGTCATAGCAGTGCCCGAAATGCTGTTTTTATGCAAATATGATAATTTTTATATGTTTATGAATTTCCCATGATTTAAGTATGATTTTTAAATGCCTAAGGGATTTTACGATTTTAAGAAGATATTTAAAATACATGTTGCATGCTTGGTTTCAAAATGAAAATGTAAATATTATTCACGATTTTTATAAAGTGATGTGAATGAAAAATGTTGAAGGAAGTGAAGTGATTGTGACTAATTCGTTAATAATGGCGACGTCGTGAGGGTTATGGTCCCAGTGGGAGCCCGACGATCGTGTTTCCATTATTGCGAATATGAGGTTATGAGGTTTGAGGTAAGAATGGGAATGTCGTGAGGGGAGAAGGCCCCAGAGGGAGCTCATTTATGGGAAAAGGCCCCAGAGGGATCCCCGACGATCGTATTTCTATTCGATCATGTTAGGCCAAGGCTCAGTTGACTGGTGAGAGTGTCGCTGATGTCCCCGCCGCCCAGTACTGTGGTTTTATGTAGATGGATCCATCGTCATGTCATGTCATGTTGAGGAAAGTCACAATTAACGATCTGAATTCAACAAAAGAAAAAGGAAAATGTTTATGATCATGAAAAATGTTTATGTCATGTCATGTTGAGGAAAAAGGAAAAATGTTATGGTTTATGAAATGCATCATGAAAATGTTTACGAAAATGTTTATGTTTATGCATCTTCATGAAAATGATATTTTAAGTACAAGTATTTTTCACCGTTATATATTGACTGTATTACGTATTACTCGTTATCAAGATTATGGTGTGTTGAGTCTTTAGACTCACTATGTGTGATGGATGCAGGTGAGGTTGAGGGAGGGCTTGACGGATGATTTGACTGGACTGATGGCGCACACAACCCGAAGACCAACGCTTCTACTTTTTCCGCATTATGATTTACGACTCATGATTTACGTTAAGGATTTTTAAGATTATTTATTTTTGATTATGAGTGGTTTTTGAGAGGTTATAATATGGGCTATACTTTTCAAATGTTATTTTTAGATTTAGAAAAATGTTAGTTGGGTGTTTATTTTAAAATGATGTCAAAAATATTTTATGAAATTTTATGGTTCGGCCGAATGCTATGTGAGGTTTTAAAAAAAAAATCTAGTACTTTTAAAGCAATAAAAAGAGCAGGACGTTTCAGGTTCATCCTAATGGCCCATGATCGTTATAGAGAATGTCTCTCATTTCATAGCCGACAATCCTAAACCAAAGAAGGCTGAGAGAAGGCAGACGGACAAGGACATCAAATCTCATAACAAGAATAAAAGATTCAAGGATGACAATAATTCTTTTAGAAATAAAAGAGATCAAAAGTACTGGTGGTTGACGACAATAAGGCAAAGTGGGCATATTCTGATTCTAATTAATATGAGCCAGAATATTCCACTAATGAAAGTGATGAAGAAGAAGTGCAATGACTCATGGTGAGGCATGATGTTGAGTTGGAATCCACCAGTGAAGAGGTATTTGATTTCAGCTCAAATTATTTTACACGAGATGTTATTGTCACTGCATTTCATGATATGGTAAATAAGTATAAGTTACTATCTAATTCTTCTATGAAGTCAAGGCAAATCAAACAAGCCTAACTTACAAATATAAGGGCATAACTGTAGTCAAATGAATTATTCTGTCTTAAGAAAGAAATTGCAAAGCCGAGGTTCCGAGAATGAACATGTATTGGCCGAGCATCGACAACTATTTATGAGAATAAGAAATTAACTGAAAAAATCAAACTATGGAACAAGTCCTTATTCATACTCGAGAAATATAGGAGCTGCTGAAGCCATTAGGAGAAAATATTGGTCTCGACTTCAATAATAATGATAGCAACCTCACTGATAGAAATACCCAGCTGTGCCTAGACAAAGAAAAAATAAAAAACATTTTTTTTTGTTAGAGCTAGCACAATTTATGTACATTAGGAGCCGACTTTCTAAATTGAAAAACATGTTGAACAGATGAAAAAATGTAGAAAATTTGATGTAGAATATACACCGAAGAGTTTCCATACAAAGCCCAACCATTCCAGTAAAAGAATCAGTTTGGTAAGACATAACTCTATGAAGGTTAAGCCCCTATTTAGAAGAAATACATGCAGAACGATGATGACATACAAGAGAAAGAACATTTTGTTTCTAATGGATACATAGCATTAGACACATGTATTTTTGCACAAATCTTTCAGAAAAAATAGAGCGTTCGACTAGTCAGGCTGATCCAAGTATGGATTCCTAAGAAAAAATCATGTTTGGACTCAAGTAGGATTGGGTACTAGTAGATTTATTTACGAATGCAAATCAATATGCAAGAACGGTAGAAGAATTCAGTTTGGTACTTGGACTGTGGCTTTTCAAGAAAAACGACTGGTCAAGCCCAACTGTTAACCTATCTAATCAAATGCAAGGGAGGAAGACAAATTTCGAGAACAACGCAAAGGGTAAGACCGTACGTAATGGTAAGATTACTCACAAAAATATTGTGATCAGTTATGTGCCACTTGTTGAGAATTTATGCTATAACTTTATCAAAATTAGTCAAATTTGTGATAATGGTTACTTGGTTGAATTTCATAAAAGCATTGCTTAATTAGAGATTCCAATAATCGAACTTTAATGACTGGAATTAGAAATGATAATGCATAAAAAATTGATTGGAATATTAATTACCTAGCATCACCGACATGTTTTGCAACAGTCAATAATGATAAACAGTGGTTATGACATAAGAGGTTAAATCATCTTAATTTTAGTTCAATTGATAATTAATGTAAATTGAACTTAGGGAGAATGAAAGATAATGTTGTAATAGTTTATGATTTTTCCCGATTTACTTGGGTTATTTTCTTAAGTGGTAAATATTCTTACTTGTACCCAACTGATTATATTTCTTTGACGTATTCAAAACGAAAATTCAATTTCAATAATCAAGATCAGAAGTGATCGCAGTAATGTATTCACAAACAAAACTTTGGATTATTTATCAGAAAATGGAATTCAATATGAGTATTCCACACATAGAATACCTCAGAAAATGGAGTTGCTGAACGAAGAAATAGAACTTTGAAGGGTGATGTTAGGACAATGCTGATTCGGGTCTTTCAAGAGATTTTGGGCAGAAGCAATTAGCACCAAATGCTACACGCATAACATAAGGATGATAAATAAGAAGACTGATAAAACAATATATGAATTACAGAATGATAGTAAGCCTAATCTTTCGTACTTTAATATAATTGGTTGCAAATGTTATATTCACAATAATGGAAAAACTCATCTTTATGATTTTGATGCCACATATATTGTTGCATATTGTGTATTTAAAAGAAAACATTGAATGTTGACAAAAGAGTTCATGTTTTATTTGATAAAATCAAACTGATTGATGATCAAACTAACCTAGTTGATCTGAGCAATCAGATGACAGATTTTGATTTGGTAGATGACATAAAAGATAAAATTAAATTGAACAAGATGATCCACCAGTCACTTGAACCAGAGATTTCAGATCAGTCAGCTGACAAATAACTAAAGAACGAGAGAACTACACCGATGACCCGGTTAATCTGAACCAAGCTAATATGAACCAGAATGATGATATCCAAGCTGTTGAGATTCAAAGCATTGAGAACCAAGCTGATGGGAGACCAGCTGAGGAGAACCAAACTCATCCTACTCCAAACAATGGTGATAGAAATCCACTTGAACCAAACCACGGAGTAAAACTCATCCAACCTCATTGGTGATCGATTATCCTCAGCACCTCTTAGAACTAGACAACAGATGATTAAGGATTTCTTGAATGCTATTTTTATTTTGCAATTAAAAGCTAAGAAGATAGATAAAACTCTCTAGATAGTAGTTGGATAGAAGCTATGCATGAAGAATTTAATCAATTTGATTGGCCCAAAGTACGGTTCTCAGTGCATAGGCTATCACATCGGTCAGTTATTGGAATCTGATGGGTTTTTAGAAATAAATTTAATAAAAATAGAGCTGTCATGAGGAATAAAGCAAGATTAGTTGCCCTAAGTTTTAGGTAAGAAAAAGGAATGTATTTTGATGAGACCTTGTAACAGTATCGAGGCTAGAGAAAATTCAAATTTTTCTTTCTTATGCTTCTCATAAAAGTTCAAAGTGTTTCATATGATGTTAATAGTGCATTTTTGAATGTCCTATGCAAAAATAAGTATATGTGTAACAGCCTCCAGATTATGTTAAACATACTTTTCCTAATCAGGTCTTTAGATTAAATAAAGTTTTGTATGATTTTAAAACTATCACGAGATTGGTATGACTTTATCACAATTTTTACTTCATAGTGACTTTACAATTGGTTATGTGAATAAAACTTTATTTACATTTGTTAAGAATAATCATATTTTGCTATTCCATATTTATGTTTATGATATTATTTTCGTATCAACTAACTCAAAGAATGTAATAACTTTTCCAAGTTGATGCATAACAAGTTCGAAATGAGTATGATGAGCGGAATGACATTCTTTCTTGGTTACAAGTGAAATAGCTATACTCGGGGATATTTATCAACCAATTCAAATACACTAAAGAGTTAATGAAAGATTCAGAATAGAAACTTGCTCTGCTGCAACGACCCTATGAGTTCATTAGTTAATCTCGATAAATACATCGCCCAAGATTATCGACAAATGTCTCTTCTATTACGATGTACTTTTATCTTCGACGAGTGGCCCTCCTCTAGGAATTTTTCTTGGTTGTCCGCCCTCGAGAATCAACAAATTTGACAATGATTAATATCAGTAGAAGTAAAAATGTATCAAGATTTAATAGGTCGATGGATCTGTTCGAGAACCTGCGAGGGAGCTTCAAACATAATATTCTCAATGAGCTACAATAGTTCGTGTTATAAGAATGTATACATTAATGAATTAGATTGATTTTGGTTTTAAACCAAGCGGAAAACACTCGAAGTAATCCTTCGTTAAGAAAAATTGAATTTTTTTAAAAACTAATGACTTGTGTAAATTGATCAACTGAAATACGGGGAATCAGTTTTTGCTTCTATCAGTTCAGCTATGGACAAAATTAAACTGATATAAACTGAACTTTTCAAGTCAGTTTAAAACATAGTTAATCAGTTAACACAGAAGATATGTTTATGAATGTTCGGAGATTTCAAATACTCCTACGTCACCCCTTCTACCACCTCGGTTATGATCTACTAGAAGATTTTGATTTATACAACACCTTTTATAAACCCACTCAGCTTAGGACTTACCCTACTGCCTAACTGAACTCTTAGTCTAGACTAAAGGCATCACCTTCCAGCCAACACTTGTTTAACGTCTGTGTCTCAAAGACTACATACACAAGTTTTAAATCTTTGTACAAGACGACATTTGAGTGGTGGTGTGTATGTGAGAGCTGATATATGAAAACAATCCGAAAGGTGTTCTCACACACTGAGGGAAATAAGCTTCTACACTAAGCTGATATAACTTGAGATGTTCCCTCGACTGGGCTAATTACTTCTATGTAAGCTGATATACAATAAGCGTACAATTTCTTTTCTCTCTTGTTTTTCCACCTCTGTCTTTGTTTATTTTCTTGGTCTGTATTTACAGCAGTAATGCGACCGTACATCAAGACTCATCACATGTGAACGTTGCAGTTTGAATTTGTTCCTCGAAATCTGTTTGTACTTTCCGACAGCCATTCTGGAAAGATTTGGCTTTAAGTACTGCTGCAACTTCTATTATTGTCCTTTGACTGGACAAAAGCTTTTCCTCAGTGCGCACAGCTGGATTCCATTAAATAAGCTTGTCGTGTTCTGCAAACTGATTGATTGTAAACTGATGTTCTGAACTGGTCAGTTGAACTGATCTTAACTGGTTCGGTGAATTCAGTTGACTCGTCAGCTGAACTAATTTTGATGCTTCAGTTGAACTAGTCAGCTGGACTCTTCATCAGCTGGCCGGGCTTCGAAAGGTTTTCTGCTAAACTGTCTATCACCTGGACAATCAGTTGAACTAGTCTTTTGATATTTCAGTTGAACTGGTTCAGCTTAGGCAATCATTTGTCGCTTTCAGTTTGTGTCTCGATAGCTTCAGTTTTGGATCGATAACTGATCATTTCTAGTTTCTGCGCATTTAGGTAAATCATTAGTAACAAAATAAAAAGTTTTCTTAACATCAAAATCAAGATTGCGAACATGAAATGTTCCAACATAGATTCTATATTATATCTAACTTCCAATTAACATGATATTATGTTTGCAATATGTATCAGTTTTGTTTTCACTCTGATAATTAGCGATCATATTTCTTAGCTGCTAAAATAATTTTGAGATATTTGAAAGAAACTTAGAGTGTAGGACTCTTGTATCCTAAGGATTCATATTTCAATTTAATTGAATATTCACATGTAGATTATGTAGGATGTAAACTGGAAAGGAAAAGTACAAGTGAAACTTATCAAAGACCGACTGATTTCGTGGTTTAACAAGAAATAGACATCAATTTCCTCCACAACTGCTGAAGCTTGATACCTTCTTGCTAGGAGCTGCCGTGCTCAGCTGTTGTGAATTTAACAACAATTTAATGACTATGGAATTGATGCAACAAATTCACAAATCTTCTGCAACAACACAATTTAATTGCAATCACATATAATCCAATCTTGCACTCTCGGACTAAGTACATCTATATTCAACATAATATTATCTGAGATCATGTGTTGAAGAAAAAGGTAATTCTGAGAGCCTTACTTATGAGACAAACTGTCAGTTGGACTTGGATTCTCGTTGATTCATCAGTACTCCTATCCTGACTTATATCATCACGTATTAATAGCTTTGTTGACTCATTTATTTCTTTAATTAATCATTTAAGAGCACTCGATTATTTAAATTCTTTTAAATTGTATTTATTAAGTTTGAATTTAAAATTTTTTTAATGTTCAAATTTATTCTTATTAAATCGCTGATTAGTTATTAGAACACATGGATTTTAAAAGTATTTTTTCGATAGAGGGACACGTGTCCTGACTGTCTGAATCCAGTTCCACATGTAAATAATATAAGTCATCCTCAGTCATTTCATTTCATCGCAATTCAAATTTTTAGCGAACGTTTTGAATTATTGCTTCATAATTTCTTTGCAATCAAACACTATGTTTTTTTTTCTTCAAGAAATTTTCTGCAAAAATGACTTATCCTTCATACATTGATAACACTACGTCGTGGATTTTGAATCCATCTACTCCTTATAAGAATAAAAAATCATGGTTACCTTCGAGCTGACTGAGTCATCTGGAGAGTTCATCTCTGGAAATTTATGTGCCAAAACTAAACAAATTCTATGAAAAAAGCATTTTCTGTCGATGGGAAAATTGTTATGCCACTGGGAAGGCAGAAATTGCTAATATATGAAGATTTCTTATCTATTCTGTTTCAATTTAATATTTAGGGGCTAATTGATTTCTCATATATCCCCAAGACTGTTGTGGAAGAGATGAAGATCATATTAACCTATCAAGACGTTTGGAAAGGAGAAGAAGATGATCAAGATGGAGTTTCAGCTCCTTGCTGATGTAGTGGACAAGCTAATCTTGGCTAAGGCAGGTTCTTTTGATGGATTCAGCAACGAGAAGCTCCTAGTGATGGCTGCTATTGCCATTGCAATGAAGGTGAACTTGTCAAATGTTCTATTTCAGATATTGAATTCCATGATGTTCTGAGAAATTAAGTTTCAGTTAGGTAGTGGTAAGTCTTACTGAAGTGGATAGTTACAGATGTGAATCAAAACCTTTTGGTGAAATCTCTTCTTGGAAGGAAGAAAAAGTGATATATGAGTTATTCAAGTCTTCAAACATCCAAAAACATATTTGTGCATTTACATTTTTAGTTACCTTATTTTTTATTGTTGTTTTGTAGCCTAAGTGTTCATCAGTATAGTCATTTATTGTGTTCAAAGTAGTTCGGTGAGCTTTTTCAAGCTCAATACCCGACTATTGGCTTATTGATACCCAGCAAATGAGAATTTCAACTCTATATTGCTAACCCAACCGAATTATTTCCAGACTTTTTTGAAATTGTTTATTCACCATCCTTTAAACCAATCACCTGATCGTAACATATTAACTTAAAACTACTAAATTTTCTTGTGTTTTTTGTTAAAGGGTACAATGATTTATGGTATAAAGTTTTCAAACAATATTCAAATATTTCAAGATCAAATGAAGATCAATAAGAGTTATATTATCAAGAACCCAATTTTCCAACCAATAAACAAAAAATACCTAAATGTGTATGAAAATATAGAATTTTTGTTGCAGAAAGGAAAAAACAATCAACAAGTCACAACCACAATTAACATGTGACAAATTAAACTTCGATTTTGAAGAGTTTCCATATCTAAACAAAATCCATCCATTGATAATGAACATGGTAATTGTCTCTTTATTTCTTTTATATATATGAGAAGAATGATGATTTTGTTTAAATTAAATCTGTTTTGTACAGATGTTATCGGTGTTTTGAGAAATGTCCGACAAGTTACCCATTTTCAAAGAAAGGAGAAGATCAAATCTGGTTATAGAAGAGAACTAATTCTGATGAACACAATATATGAAACGTTCACTACTCGTTTTCTTTAAAATATATTAGAGATTTTTTTCCTTCTTTTTCTTAAACTACTTTCAGCTGAATATAGTTACATATATATATTTTTTTAAATATACTTTTAAATATTTAAAATAAACCAACCAACCTATTTGAAAATCCAAAAACTCAATTCAAATCATAAAAGCGTAAATCATCAAACCAAACTTGAAACTAGAATTTTCAAAATAAATCATAAGCATCTTAAATCCTCTCAAAATCTCTCAAAAGCATAAAATCATAAAATCTTTAAAGTAATTTTAATGCGGAAAACTAGCAGAGGTCCTCGGGTTGTGTGCACCATCAGTCCAGCCAATTCAACCATCAAGTCCTCCATCATTATCAAAATCACGCTCACCGGCATCAATCACACCTAGTGAGTCTATTGACTCAGCAAACCTTAATCATGACAACAAGTAATACATATACGTTCTCAAGCAACAATGGTAGATACTTTTAATAAAATAGTTTTCATAAAAATGCATAACTTTAAATCCTTTTTCCTTTCATCATAAAAGTTTCCTTTCATCGCATACGTATACGTTTTCCTTTTTATTGAATTCAGGTCGTTAATTGTGACTTTCGTATCAGCTGTAGTTCGATAGATCCATCTACATATAATCATGGTACCCGACGGCGGGTTTATCACCGACACTCTCACCCGTCAACTGAGCATTGGCCTTACATATCATCATAATCATTGTATCATCGTATTAGTCACAATCAAGTCACCTCCTTCATCCTTTCATCACTTATAAAAATTCATGCACATGTATCATTTTTTCTTTTTAAACGAAGCATGCAACACGTATTTTAGCATTACAGTTTCATCATAAAATTCCTAAACATTTAAAATAAATATTTTATCATTCATTACAGCATTCAGGGCACTGCCAGGACATCTAGCAATTTTCAAGTGTAAAATGATCGTTTTACCCCTGAAACCCTAACTTTCCCAAATTACCCTTGGGCCTTAAAACGACGATCTAAATCTATCAAAACTTAACATAACACCTTAAAACACACCCATAAATATTTTTTAGACGTAAAATTGTGCTCCTCGACTAATTTCTCAATTCGTTTTAAAGCTTAATCATACGTCTCGGTTTTAACCCGAATCGACTCGAAACTTAACCAAACCTTACCAAACTTGAACCATAGCTTATTAACACTAACCATACCTTATAAAACCCAATTAAAGCCATTTAGAACGCTTGACATGCCTAGAACCCTGTTGGAAAATTCTGCCCTAATTCCAAAACCCGAAATTGCCAAAACCCTAATTTTGTTCGGCCCTAGCCCTTGGACGACAAAACCAGACACTATCGAGTTTCCTTCAAGTTCCACGTGATTTCCCTTGAAAACGTGATGTGTGTGGGAGGGAGAGTCCTAGTGCTTTTGAGGCTTGTGTGAATGTGTTTTGAGTGTACATGTTAGGGTTTTTGGGTTAGTTTTGATATAAATAATAAGATACAAGTTTTAGGCCCAATAACATGGGTATAATAGGCTCATTATACTCATTAGATACTAGATAAAATATTTTGTTTTGAGATGTTTTCAAAAATATTAGCTGAGTTCCAAAAAAGTCCATATTTTCGTCAAAAAATCGAATAACGGTTTAAATACGATTCGACGTGTAAAAACACTCAAAAAGCATCATTTTCGAAATTACCATTTAAAATATACCATATATTAAATAATTAAAAATAATCATTTAATAAAAATGTTTTCCCTTTTTATGGTCCCCGATCTCCGTTTCTCGATCGCATCTCGAATAACTTTTAAGAGACAGTTTTATGCATTCTAGTAGAAAAACACATTTTAACCATGTAAACATGCTTTTCATATTCAATAAATGCAATTAAAAAAATTGAATTAGACAATTTTCATTTTCCCTAAATTTGTATGCAGTTGAATTACGTTATCGCACTTAAACCTTACAATATAAATTCGTAAAATATAAACATCTGATTCGAAAAATTATTTCATTTTTTTCCTTGCATGCTACTAATTATCACAATCAACTTGTGATATGAACTCGCACTTAATGAAGGACAAATTCTGGAAGAATATCGTATTCAAAACTCGATCATGACCTTCTACAATCTTAAATTGAGTATATATCATGGTATTTTCGTAAAATTATTATAATTTATTTGGTGTTATGTCCACGAATAATTTGGATCATCTCTAATTAATATTACATGATTTTCTTAGTTACAATCAACATTTACGACGAGAATGCTACAAAATCCAAAATTTAGTGAAGCAGAAAAAATAAAATTATTATACATATAAAATCATTGTTCCTTTTGGCACTAAAAGTTATTTATGCTATTAAACAAATTTTTTTGGCATAGGTTGGAAAATATTGCGGGAAAAAGATTTTGAATACATTGTAGCTGAAAAAAAATTAAGAAATGCAAGGAAATCAAACTGGAACAATTTTTTTAAAAATGATTCTTTGAAGTAAGTAAAAACAATATTGAAATCCAATATTTGATTTCAAAAACAAAATTAAATAAGATAATTTTGGTAAATATATAAATATAAATAAATTAAATATAAATGAATTCATGTCATCCATAAAAACGTTAGAAGTTGTATTCTTTTTTAAATAAATTAAATATGTTCACGTAACCAAAACCATGGTATGAATCATGTATTAATTGTCTCAAATAAATATTTAAAATAACTGATGGAATGAGTAGTGCGAATTGCACAAAGCAGCTTATTCAAATGGTACGGTCAAGAACTGCAAACGATGTAACCTGAGTACATGCAAATCTAAGGTTTTATTAAAATGCTTATTTAATTATTTTAAATACATGTTTATGACATGCTTTTGTTTTATGAATTACTAGATTGAATTTATTTAGACTTTTTACAGTATTTCACGCTCGAACGAGGAATGGAGACCCGTGACAGTTTGAGGCAAATGTTTTTATTAAATATTTATTTTTAATTATTTAATATATGATGTAATTGATATTAAAATTTTGAAATTGGGCCCTTTGTTGTATTTTTACACATTGAACCGTATTTTTAAACGGTAGACGACTTTTAGCAAAACAGAGAACTTTTTGAGGGTTCGGATAATATTTTTAAAAGCGTATTTAAACGAAATATTTTACGAGTGTGTTATTAGGCTTGGTTGGCCTATTTTATTATATTTTGGGCCTAGAATCCTACTCATCCTCATTAATTTTAATTATGGGCCAATTACACTTATTCTACTATCAAGCCCTACCCCCAAAACCATAATCTCTTCCTCACACTACACCACCCTCTCCTCTCGAAACACCACCAGCTTTGGCTCACATTTTTGCAATAAAATTCGGTAGAAACATCGTTCCGTCCTCCGGTGTTCGTCCCTCGCTCTGTGGTCATCGTTTTGCATACGTTTTTACATTAAGGTACGCCCTATACTTTTTTTTTTCTCATCAATCACATCACATCACATCATGTATGCTGAATGTTTATGCATTATTTTATCGATCTACCATTATGCACTGAATTTACATGGCTTTTACATGAAAAATATGAGGTTTCTTCAGTTTTTTTCTCACGTTTTTGGTTATGGTTGAAGGAGCTCCCAGCTTTGATGGTGCTGGGAAATTTAGAGATGGTTTAGAGGACTTATAAGTGCTGAGAACATAGCTGGATTGTGTTGGTATGAGGCCAATCGAATTTTTCCATGTTGGTGGCTCGGTTTAGAGAGTTTGGGTGGTTCACGTGTATTCGAGACATGGGGTTGAGGTCATGGCTAGGGCAGTTCAGGAAGGTTTGGTTTTGGTCTAGGATGGGTTGTTTTGAGCCTAGTCCGGGCCAGGTGAGCGTAAGATGGTTTGGCTTTGAGGTGGAAAATTGGGGTTTTGTATGCAGGATTAGCACCGCAGCGCTTGAGCTTCGGCTCTTGTAGCGCTACAGGTTGATTCATGGCGCCTAGGAGCTTACAAGCGCTGCAGCTCTACTCAGCCAGCGCCTAGGCTCTAGTCCTGCACTTGAGAGTATTTGGTTTTGATGAGCATGGTTCGTTTTGGGTGTTGATATGTCATTGTGTTCAAGTTTGTTGAAAGTTTAATTGGGTCATACATGATTTGGTTAGAGCCTTTGAAATATGGTTTAAGTTTGGTTAAGTTTGGACTACAACGGGGACTCCGGTCTAAGTTTTAAGCAAATTATAGAATTTAAGGTTTGAGCTCGAATTTACGTCTAAGAAATGATTAGAATTAGGTTTTTAAGGCGTTCAATAAGTGTGATTGGGAACATGTAATTTTTGCAACTGAGTATGTTAGCAGTCTTAGTAGTGCCCTGACCAATGTTCATGCATATTTAAAAATGCATATGTTGATATCGTACATGGATTTTTATGTTAATGTTAGAAACACGCTGCATACTTGGTTTCAAGAAAATGTATGTATATGCATGAATTTTGCAAGTGATGAATATGATGATATGTTTTGAAGGAGGTGAGTTGGTTGTGACTAATACGAACATGAACATGTAAGGCCAAGGCACAATGGACGGGTAAAACTATCACTGATGTCCCCGATGCAGTGTACCGTGGTTATACGTAGATGGATCCATCGAATTAGTGTTGATACGAAAGTCACAACTAATGATCTGAATTCAATAAAGAAAAATGAACACGTATAGGTTGATACAATATGACATGATTTGAAATGAATATGTTTACGCTTATGTTTTTAATTTTGAAGATCATGAAATAGATGTTAATTACAATACTTTTTATTGTTGTTTGATATATATGTGTACTTGTTATTATGGTACAGGAGTGTTGAGTTTCGACTCACTAGGTGTGGTTGATACAAGTGATCATGAGGATGTGGAGACGGGAGGCGCTGAAGACTGAATAGGCGGAGATGGGGGTTCACATGATAACCCGAAGACTTGAATTTTTCCGCATATTATGTTTAGGAGTCAAGGAAACGTCCCGTGTTCTTGTGTTTAAAATGTACTAGAAATATATATATATATTTTTTAAATTTCTGTCCTTGTAAAAAAATAATTTTAATCAAATATTTTTTTGTCCATGATCTAGAACATTCTCTAGTTAACATTTAAAAATCAATTGCAATCGTCATAAAATAAAATAATCGCATGAGTTACCAAACCTAAAAAGCAATAATCGTGAAACGTATTTTCCTCTCCAAAACCACTCTAAAGCATAAATAAATGGTTTTAAAAATATTTTAACGTAAAATCATAATCATAATCATGAGTGCGGAAAAACAGTAGAAGCGCTGGTCCTCGGGTTGTGTGCACCTTCAGTCCAGTCATCTCATACGTCAAGTCCTCCCTCAACCTCACCTGCATCCAACACACCTAGTGAGTCTAAAGACTCAACACACCAAATATTTGTAACGAGTAGTACATATATAAATCACATGCAGCAGTGAAATTACTTCATGAAAATACATAAACTTGAGCATGAGCAATTACCTTTATCCTTGATCATAACATGACATTATAACATGATATAATAACATGACGTGATAACATGACATGATTCTTTTAATGATCGTAATATTATATTTTCTTGATTGAATTCAGATCGCTAATTGTGACTTTCCTGACGTGACATGACATAACGATGGTGCCATCTACGTGAAACCACAGTACTGGGCGGCGGGGACATCAGCGACACAAGATCGTCAACTGAGCCTTGGCCTAATCTTGATCATAACCTCAAATCCTGAATTCCTCATAGTCACAATTACTTCACTTTCATCAATATTTTCATGTTTTCATCACCTTAAAAAATTATGCATGAATATCTTTTCCTTTGAAACCAAGCATGCACCATGTATTTTAAATGTCAATTTTAATTATAAAATTTCATGGACATTTAAAATAAATCATAAATAAATCATGAACAATTCATAAGCATTTAAAAATGCACATAATATCATAAAAACTGCATTTAGGGCACTGCCATGACCTCTACGAAATTTTGGTGTAAAAAGACCGTTTTACCCCTGGACTCGACTTTTTTCTTGATTTCATGACTCTAACATGTCCCAAATAATTATTTAAGCTTATAAAAATTTTCTCGTAATTTTATTTGGCCTAAAACTTAGACTTTTCAATTTATCTTTTATTAGTTATTTTAACGGTGTTTTAATCCCGAAAAATACCAAACTTTAATATAAAATTCCTAAATTCTAAATTTAGTCGTTTTATATTATTTTAGCCCTTATGGATCACGACTCGACCCCTGTGAGTCGTTCTCCAAATATTCTTTGTTTTGAAACTCAATTTTGACACTCGAATTTCAACCCCGAGCCATCTCCTAATTTTATCGAGTTACCCCCGAACCATATCGAGCCAAAAGGTGCCAAACATGTTCATTTAGCCTACTGGTCACTAAAATTGCCAAGAGGAAACCCAAAACCCCAGAAACAAGACCCCCCAACCTACTGCACAAGTGGCCGAGAGTTGCATGTTGTGTGGTTTCTTAACTTGTGATCGTGTGTGACCAGCCGGTGCCCTTCCAACCGAACCCAACCCAGGGACACTCGCTAAGGACCCTAGAGAGCCTTCCTAACATCAGCCCGTGCCCCAAACACGAGCCCCCAGCGCCTGGAGAGGGCGCGAACCCTGCACACATCTGTGCAGGGCCCCTCGGGTGGAGTCCTAGCAGCGCTAGGACTCTTCCCGAGTCCTTGGTTCGAGTCCTAGCTTGGCTAGGACTCTCCCTAGACCCTGTGCAAGCCCTGGCCGAGCCCTAACTCCAGCCCCAAGCCAAGGCCAGCCTACCCTCATGAAGCCCGATCCCACACCCCCCCACGACAGAAACCCGCAGCTTTTGTTTCCTTGAGTTTTCCTGGTTTCTGCTGGTTCGTGTGAGTGAGTGAGGCTACGTTTTTCCTTAAAAACTTTACTAAAACGTTACACGACGTCATGGCAGTCCCCTAGAACATGTAGATCATGAAATAACATATGAAAACGTTAAATCGTAACACGAACACGTAAAAACCGTAACAAAACTTCATATTCTTTACACATGCATTAAACAATCGATATATGGTGTATTGGAAGAGAAAAAGGAAGATATTGGCATGCCTTTGCGTAATAAACGCACGATATACCGACGACGACGAAGAAAGGGAAGAACCGAGGCCATACGCACTCAAAACCATGAAGAACCAAGCCTACTCCTCACGGCCGAGAGGTAGCAGCCGAGGAGAATGCTCTTGCTTTGTTTTCTGAAAATTTTATTGGCGGCGTGAGTGTGTGAGTGTGCGGCGAGGGTTTCAGTGATTAGCCTAGGTTTTTAATTTGTTTTATAAGCTAACTCAAAGATAAATAGGCTTAAGGCTAGATAAATTTAATTAAGCCCACTAGTGCAAGCTAGGCCTAAATAAAATTTAAAAAGTTTTCATAATAAAATTAATTAGTGAATTAAATAGCCGGACTGCTAAAAGATCGAATTTTTGTTAAAAATTCCAACACCGATAAAAATTAGTCCCGGCGTATAAAATCACCTTTTTAAAATTCTTGATTTCAAAAAAAAAGAAACAACTCCCCTAAATTAAATAATTAAAAATTAATTATTTAATTAGAACATTTTTCACATAATTTCAGCCCCCGGTCTCCGTTCCTCGATCGTCACTTGAATAACCTATAAAAATGTATTTTCATGCAACAATGACAATAAAAATCATATTAAGCATACATGTCACATAATTTAATGGCAATTAGAATAAATTACTCATTTTTCATAATTTCTAGATTTGCATGCAGTTGGATTACGTCGCCTTAACTAGGACCTTACAATTCCTCCCCCCTTAAATAAAATTTCGTCCTCGAAATTAGAACTTACCGAACAATTCTGGATAGCGACTCAACAAGTCCCTCTCGGTTTCCCAAGTAGCTTCCTCTTCCGAGTGATTCAGCCACTTGACCTTGACCATTGGAATGACTTTATTACGCAGTCTCCTCTCTTGCCGCGCTAAAATCTGGACAGGTCTTTCCTCGTATGTCATAAGTGGAGTTAGCTGAAGAGGCTCATAATTGAGCACATGTGATGGATTAGACATGTATTTTCGAAGCATAGAGACATGGAACACGTTGTGAACTCCTGAAAGCGCGGGTGGCAAAGCCACTCTATAAGCTAGTGTCCCAATCCTCTCCAAAATCTCAAACGGACCTATAAATCTTGGACTAAGCTTGCCTTTTCTGCCAAAACGCATAACACCCTTCATAGGTGCTATTTTCACAAACACGTGGTCGCCCACAGCAAACTCTAAGTCCCTTCGTCTCTTATCTGCATAACTCTTCTGTCGGCTTTGTGCAGTCTTCATTCTCTCACGAATTTTGACTACCAACTCCGCTGTCTCTTCAATAACATCCGGACCAAGAACCCTTCTTTCTCCAACCTCGTCCCAATGAATAGGAGATCTACATCTCCTTCCATAGAGTGCCTCAAAAGGAGCCATCCCAATTGATGATTGGAAGCTGTTATTGTAGGCGAACTCCACTAGAGGTAACCTCGATTCCCAACTGCCTTGGAAATCGATAACACAAGCTCGCAGAAGGTCCTCCAAAGTCTGAATAACTCTCTCCGACTGACCATCGGTTTGAGGGTGGAACGCTGTACTGAACAGTAGCTTGGTCCCCATCGTTGCATGCAGACTTTTCCAGAAAGAGGACGTGAATCTCGGATCCCTGTCAGAAACAATAGAAACTGGAATCCCATGCAGGCGAACTACCTCTCGAATATACAACTCTGTAAACTGAACCATGGTGAATGTCGTCTTAATAGGCAGAAAATGAGCTGATTTCGTAAGACGATCAACTATCACCCAAATGGCATTCAAACCCTTAACCGTCTTCGGCAGTCCCACTACAAAGTCCATAGTGATGTTTTCCCATTTTCACTCGGGAATAGGGAGTGGCTTCAATTTCCCTGCCGGTCGCTGATGCTCTGCCTTGACTTGCTGACAAGTCAAACACTCGGACACAAATCTCAGAATGTCCCTCTTCATCTCTGTCCACCAGTATAACAACTGCAAATCCTTGAACATTTTCGTAGTTCCCGGGTGAATGGAATATGGCGAGTCATGGGCTTCCTTCATAATAAGCTCTCTCAAAGAATTGTCGCTAGGAACCCATAGACGATCTCGATAGCGAACTAAACCATCCACCACTGAATACAAGTTCCGGCCCTTGTCCTCATCTCTAGCTCTCCACTTTTGCCACTGTTCATCAGTGGACTGACTCTCTCGGATTCTATCCCTCAACGTCGACTGTACTGAGAGTGTGGCAAGATTAGGGGCCTCGCCCCTGGCATAGACTGTAAGCTCAAACCGCTGTATCTCGGACTGCAACGGTCTCTGAAGAGATAATTGAGTAATAACTGCAGCTTTTCTACTCAACGCATCTGCCACAACATTAGCTTTTCCCGGATGGTAGCTAATTTCACAGTCATAATCCTTCACTAACTCGAGCCATCTGTGCTGTCTCATGTTCAACTCCTTTTGGGTGAAGAAGTACTTCAAACTCTTATGATCAGTGAATATCTTGCACTTCTCCCCATAAAGGTAGTGTCTTCAAATTTTCAGTGCGAAGACTACTGCTGCAAGCTCAAGATCATGCGTAGGGTAGTTCTTTTCATGAATCTTCAACTGTCGCGATGCATAGGCAATAACTCGGTCGTTTTGCATCAGAACTGCACCCAAACCAAGCTTAGAAGCGTCGGTGTAAAGAACATACTCCCCTTGCCCCGATGGCATAGATAACATTGGCGCGGATATCAAGGCTTGCTTCAACTTGTCAAAACTGTCTTGACACTCGGGTCCCCATACAAACTTTGCATTCTTCTTTGTCAAGGCGGTCATGGGTACCGCTATAGATGAGAACCCCTGAATGAACTTGCGATAATAGCGAGCTAGCCCCAAGAAACTGCGAATCTCAGTGACACTCTTCGGCACTGGCCATTCTTTCACTGCCTCTACCTTACTTGGATCGACTTCCACTCCACTGCTGGAAATGATGTGGCCTAAAAACGCCACTCTATCGAGCCAAAACTCGCACTTGCTGAATTTAGCAAAAAGCTTCCTGTCTAACAGTACTTGCAGTGCGGTTCTCAGATGGCGGCTATGCTCCTCTCTGCTCTTGGAATAGATCAATATGTCGTCGATGAAGACAATAATAAACTGATCCAGATACGGCTGAAATACGCGATTCATGAGATCCATGAAGATCGCTGGCGCATTGGTCAACCCGAATGGCATGACCATAAACTCATAGTGCCCATATCTAGTTCTGAATGCTGTCTTATGGACATCTGCTTCTTTCACTTTCAACTGATGGTATCCCGAACGCAGATCAATCTTAGAGAAAATCGATGCTCCTTGCAGCTGGTCAAATAAATCCTCGATTCTAGGCAGTGGATACTTATTTTTGATAGTGACCCTATTGAGCTCTCGATAATCGATGCAAAGACGCATACTACCATCTTTCTTTTTCACAAATAATACCGGTGCGCCCCATGGAGAGTAACTAGGGCGAATGAAACCCTTGTCTAACAAGTCCTGAATCTGATCTTTTAATTCTTTCATTTCTGCAGGTGCCAGACGATAGGGTGCTTTTGATATAGGAACCGTGCCCGGCATTAGATCAATGGAGAATTCCACTTCACGATCAGGCGGAATGCCAGATACGTTTTCGGGAAAGACGCTAGGGAATTCTCTCACAATATCAACATCCTCAAGCTGCTGGCTGGTAGGCTCATGTGCAGTAGTGACACATGCTAGATAAGCTGAGCATCCTCGCTTAATAAGCTTCCTCGCACATAAGCAGGAGATAATGTGCGGCATTTGCTTGTTCCTTGCCGCCTCAAAAACAAAAGGTTTACCACTAGGCGGTCGGATAGACACTGATCGCTGCCTAAAATCAATCGAAGCTCCATTCACTGACAACCAATCCATCCCAAGTATAATATCGAATTCGGGCATAGGGAGCACAATGAGATCTGCCCGAACTACATCTTTGAATAAACGAAGCTCCAGACCCTTGACAATTTTTGACGTGAGCATCTGTTCACCGGATGGAATCGAAACTTTGAAACCCAAACCCATATCTTGAGGAGTAATATTCAGTCTTTTGACGAAGGTTTCAGATATGAAGGAATGTGTAGCTCCGGAATCTAGCAATGCATAGGTAGCTACACCTAGAATGATGATCCTCCCTGTGATGAAAGATGTATTTTAAATCTTTTCGAGTTGAGGCTTAAGGATTTTACTATCATTAATTTCCCAAAATCATAAGAAGATTGCATGTTGAGCTTAAGCATTTCATGAAAATTGTATTTTAGCCCTTACATTTTCGACTTTCTTGAATTCTAGTCCCCCAATTTTGGATAAGTGCAATTTGGCCCAAATAATTTCGCAACTTTTCGATTTAGTCCCTAAAAATTCTTGGAATTCACATCCTAGTCCTTAAGTTTTCGAATTTGCACAATCAACCCTCTAAAATCGGAAATTGCATAAAAATTATAACTTAAATCCATCTAAATAGAACATGCAACCTAAGTTCCACTAAGTCAAGTCTTGCTTCCCAAATCAATTCTAGTAACCAATTTAACATTTCATGCAAGAATAGGCAATATAACAATGTTAAATGACTAGGTTACCTGTGATAAGAGTAGTGTCTGCTTCCTCCTCAGCTTCTTCAGCATTCATAACATAAACTCGTCCTGCTGTAGGTGCCTTCTTCTTTGGGCAATCAATAGCCTTGTGCCCACTCTCTTTGCAATAGAAACACTTGTAGGAACCCCATTCACACTTGCCCGCATGCGGTCGGTTACATTCCTTGCACAGTGGCCTCTCAACAGGCGGTGGTGCTCCTTGATTTTGTGGCTTCTGCTGTCCTCGATTCTTGTTTTGACCCTGGGGCTTTTGAGGCCCTTGAGGTCTAGATGGACCTGAATTCTGCCTCTTGTTTGGCTGACTGTTATTATTGTGCTGTTGCCTTTTACGCTGAATTTCAAAATCAATCTCACTCAAAGATTGCTCAGACCTGAAGGCATATGCAGTGGCAGCAGCATAATCCACTGGATTCATCATCATAACATTGTTACGCAGAGTAGGGCGAAGACCATCCATAAAGTGCCTAAGCTTTTCTGCTGGGTCTCTAGCAATAAGGGGTACAAAGTGACAACCCCGATCGAATTTCTTCACATAATCTGCAACAGACAAGTCTCCCTGACGGAGGCTCATAAACTCTCTCTTCAGTCGGCCTCTAGCATCCGCCGTAAAATACTTCTCATAGAAAATGTCTTTGAATTGAGGCCAAGTAATAGTAGCAAGGTTAACACCATGCTCGACCCCTTCCCACCACAGTGAAGCATCATCCCTTAACAAGTAGGTGGTGCACCTCACACGGTCGGCATCACCCATATTCAGATAGCGAAAATGTACCTCCAAAGAACGTATCCAGCTCTCAGCAGCAAATGGATCAGTGGTGCCAGAAAATTCCTTTGGCCCTAGCCTCCAGAACTGATCATAAATATCCTGCGCTGGCCTGGGAGCCTGCTGGACCTGCTGCTGCTGTAACTGCTGTAACTGCAACTGCAGCTGCTGCTGCTGTAATTGTTGCTCAAATAAACGAGCCATTCCCTCAAGAGCTCGAGTAGCAGCATCTGGTGGTGGTGGTGGTGGTGGTCCATTCCCTTGGTTATTTCCTTGATGGTTAACGCTGTTTTCCTCTTGGTTTCCACTGGCAGGGGCACTACGTGGAGGCATTTTATCTGAACATTTTTCCAAAATCTAACGTAACCAACATGCAATTAAATCTATGTTTTCTAATCATGTGACATATCGTGATTTATTTATCAATTATAAGCATATAAGGCATAATAATCATAAAACTCGTAAACATGGGGTGTAAGCATATCATTCACGTAATCATGCAGGTAACATCATATTGAATCATGTAAAGCATGTAAAAACTTACAAACTGGAGGCTTGACGACTGATCTTTCCGGCGCTGATGGTGGCACAACCCTATACAGGAGCCTCGGCTCTGATACCAACTGAAACGTCCCGTGTTCTTGTGTTTAAAATGTACTAGAAATATTTTTTTTTTAAATTTCGGTCCTTGTAAAAAAATAATTTTAATCAAATATTTTTTTGTCCATGATCTAGAACATTCGCTAGTTAACATTTAAAAATCAATTGCAATCGTCATAAAATAAAATAATCGCATGAGTTACCAAACCTAAAAAGCAATAATCGTGAAACGTATTTTCCTCTCCAAAACCACTCTAAAGCATAAATAAATGGTTTTAAAAATCTTTTAACGTAAAATCATAATCATAATCATGAGTGCGGAAAAACAGTAGAAGCGCTGGTCCTCGGGTTGTGTGCACCTTCAGTCCAGTCATCTCATACGTCAAGTCCTCCCTCAACCTCACCTGCATCCAACACACCTAGTGAGTCTAAAGACTCAACACACCAAATCTTTTTAACGAGTAGTACATATATAAAATCACATGCAGCAGTGAAATTACTTCATGAAAATACATAAACTTGAGCATGAGCAATTACCTTTATCCTTGATCATAACATGACATGATAACATGATATAATAACATGACGTGATAACATGACATGATTCCTTTAATGATCGTAATATTATATTTTCTTGATTGAATTCAGATCGCTAATTGTGACTTTCCTGACGTGACATGACATGACATGACATAACGATGGTGCCATCTACGTGAAACCACAGTACTGGGCGGCGGGGACATCAGCGACACAAGATCGTCAACTGAGCCTTGGCCTAATCTTGATCATAACCTCAAATCCTGAATTCCTCATAGTCACAATTACTTCACTTTCATCAATATTTTCATGTTTTCATCACCTTAAAAAATTATGCATGAATATATTTTCCTTTGAAACCAAGCATGCACCATGTATTTTAAATGTCAATTTTAATTATAAAATTTCATGGACATTTAAAATAAATCATAAATAAATCATGAACAATTCATAAGCATTTAAAAATGCACATAATATCATAAAAACTGCATTTAGGGCACTGCCATGACCTCTACGAAATTTTGGTGTAAAAAGACCGTTTTACCCCTGGACTCGACTTTTTACAAAATCGACTTTTTTCTTGATTTCATGACTCTAACATGTCCCAAATAATTATTTAAGCTTATAAAAATTTTCTCGTAATTTTATTTGGCCTAAAACTTAGACTTTTCAATTTATCTTTTATTAGTTATTTTAATGGTGTTTTAATCCCGAAAAATACCAAACTTTAATATAAAATTCCTAAATTCTAAATTTAGTCGTTTTATATTATTTTAGCCCTTATGGATCACGACTCGACCCCTGTGAGTCGTTCTCCAAATATTCTTTGTTTTGAAACTCAATTTTGACACTCGAATTTCAACCCCGAGCCATCTCCTAATTTTATCGAGTTACCCCCGAACCATATCGAGCCAAAAGGTGCCAAACATGTTCATTTAGCCTACTGGTCACTAAAATTGCCAAGAGGAAACCCAAAACCCCAGAAACGAGACCCCCCAACCTACTGCACAAGTGGCCGAGAGTTGCATGTTGTGTGGTTTCTTAACTTGTGATCGTGTGTGACCAGCCGGTGCCCTTCCAACCGAACCCAACCCAGGGACACTCGCTAAGGACCCTAGAGAGCCTTCCTAACATCAGCCCGTGCCCCAAACACGAGCCCCCAGCGCCTGGAGAGGGCGCGAACCCTGCACAGATCTGTGCAGGGCCCCTCGGGTGGAGTCCTAGCAGCGCTAGGACTCTTCCCGAGTCCTTGGTTCGAGTCCTAGCTTGGCTAGGACTCTCCCTAGACCCTGTGCAAGCCCTGGCCGAGCCCTAACTCCAGCCCCAAGCCAAGGCCAGCCTACCCTCATGAAGCCCGATCCCACACCCCCCCACGACAGAAACCCGCAGCTTTTGTTTCCTTGAGTTTTCCTGGTTTCTGCTGGTTCGTGTGAGTGAGTGAGGCTACGTTTTTCCATAAAAACTTTACTAAAACGTTACACGACGTCATGGCAGTCCCCTAGAACATGTAGATCATGAAATAACATATGAAAACGTTAAATCGTAACACGAACACGTAAAAACCGTAACAAAACTTCATATTCTTTACACATGCATTAAACAATCGATATATGGTGTATTGGAAGAGAAAAAGGAAGATATTGGCATGCCTTTGCGTAATAAACGCACGATATACCGACGACGACGAAGACGGGAAGAACCGAGGCTATACGCACTCAAAACCGTGAAGAACCAAGCCTACTCCTCACGGCCGAGAGGTAGCAGCCGAGGAGAATGCTCTTGCTTTGTTTTCTGAAAATTTTATTGGCGGCGTGAGTGTGTGAGTGTGCGGCGAGGGTTTCAGTGATTAGCCTAGGTTTTTAATTTGTTTTATAAGCTAACTCAAAGATAAATAGGCTTAAGGCTAGATAAATTTAATTACGCCCACTAGTGCAAGCTAGGCCTAAATAAAATTTAAAAAGTTTTCATAATAAAATTAATTAGTGAATTAAATAGCCGGACTGCTAAAAGATCGAATTTTTGTTAAAAATTCCAACACCGATAAAAATTAGTCCCGGCGTATAAAATCAACTTTTTAAAATTCTTGATTTCAAAAAAAAAAGAAACAACTCCCCTAAATTAAATAATTAAATTAATTATTTAATTAGAACATTTTTCACATAATTTCAGCCCCCGGTCTCCGTTCCTCGATCGTCACTTGAATAACCTATAAAAATGTATTTTCATGCAACAATGACAATAAAAATCATATTAAGCATGCATGTCACATAATTTAATGGCAATTAGAATAAATTACTCATTTTTCATAATTTCTAGATTTGCATGCAGTTGGATTACGTCGCCTTAACTTGGACCTTACAGTCAAAGATTTTAAAAAGTAGTTTCACATGTTTATTGTGACACCCTGAGCCGTTTTAAAATAATAACTCTATAATGCGGAAGCTTTTAAAAAATAGACTTGGAGGAAAGTAAGTGTTTTAAAATTTTTGGCAGAGTTTCCACGTAAAAAGGAACTCACCACCTGTCTCAAGCAATAAAACCAATACATCATAAAAATTCCCACAACTAATACATAAAGATATACAAAATCAAATGTATTGCATTTGGTTACCAAAATAATTAATTAGTCAAGTTTAAACTCCCAAAATATCAAATGTTTTACAACAAAAGATATTCAGCACTTCAACCATTTCAAAACAAAATAAATTCTTAGCCGTCCATAGACAAAATAATCATTTCATCCTTCCTCCAAGATTGGCACATTTCCTTCTTCCGTCTCGACACCACACCTTATCAATCTCGGTTACCTGCTTCTGCATCTCATGAACATAACTGAAATGAGTTATAAAAACTCAGCAAGTAGACCTTTAAATAACAAGTACATATACCATAGTGTAAAGAAGGAATCTATACCATTTCTTAACCGTAATATGCCATCAGTCAATAAAATGCGTATATAACAATTATGGGATGACATCTATAGAACTTTCATTTCTTTTCATTCATATGACATTGATAGGTCATCAGTCAATGGTACACATGTACATCTCAGTCAAAATCAGTCACAGTACATGTCATTATGTTGATCAACTTCAGCCATGTGGATTTAGAATTAACATAGATAACAGCACAATACCATATAACCATGAAGCCATAAAAACATTCATTGCAACATTTTATCAAACACGTAGTGTGCGTGCTAAAGAATTAGCTCATTTACTTTGCTCTTGTCAACAATCTCATTTCTTTTCAATATATCATTACATACAATATACATAATCTGATTTAAAGGAGATAAAATCAGTAGAAACCTCATTTATCATATACATAGATCATGATATGCATTCAAAGGAAAGTCTACTTACAACCCAATATACAAGTAGTTGCTTAATTCTTGAGGGACTCCTACAACACAATAATAATAATAATAATAATAATAATAATAATAATAATAATAATAATAATAATACCATCAATCATTATATTAACAACTTCATCTCAACATTCAAACCAAACAACCCAATATATTTCATTCAATCACTAACCCAAGGAAAATAAGCTTTCTTACCTTTCTCCTAAAGTCTTGAGGAGAAAAACTTTTAATCTCCAAGCAAAGATTAAGGCTTCAATCAAAGATTAATGTCTTGGAAGAAGTTGGATTAAAGGAGAAATGAGGAACCCTATCTTCCAAGCCGATGGAGGGAAAAGAAGAGAAGGAAAATGAGTAAAAAAGATGATCCCATTCGATTTTATGCCTTCCCAAACTTCAAAACACGTTTTTTAACTTGCTGGGCGCTCGGGCAGTCACATATTACCGCCCTAGCGCAGACCATGCTGTTAGAAACCCAAAAATCCAGAAGCAGTCGAGCTCGGGTGGTCAAATCTTACCGCTCGGACGACCTCTGTGCACAGGTACTGTAAAGATTGCTTCCGAAACGCCTCTTCCCTTCAGAATTTAAAAAAGTGGTAAACATAAAAGTTGTAGCCCTGTGTCTTGGCTTGCATCGTCAATTAGCCTCATGTCATTTGAAGGTTTGAGTAAATAATTATGCTCATTCTCCCAACGTGTGTCATTGTAGGAACGACGATACGCACGACACACTTTGGGCCACTTTTGGCTTGTCTTCCCTGATGATTTGAACAAAACTCAAAACACAAAAGTTATAGCCTTAAATCTTATCTTTCTAATGAAATTGGTCTCACATTAATTGGATCAATATACAAAATATTATGCTATAAACCACAACTACTGCCATAGTTTCACACCGTTACAGCACTTCCATTACCTATTTAACTCAAATTCAACCTTCTATTATACCCATCCATTATCTATTACATATTATAACAATCATTACCATTCATATAATTCTTCGTGGTTGGATTTTCTTTATGAGGTCCGGTTATTTAATGGCGAAGAACATTTACGTATTTTATTCCCCCTTTCCCAAGTGACGAATAAATTGTATCAATCAAACTTCGATTCAATTATTGCTAACAAAAATCTAAGTTTGGTAGATAAATTCAAACCATGTTCTTACCTAAGCCTCGCTAAAGTTATACCCCTTCCGAACGATATAAACATTCAACGATGTGCCTCTAATGATCTATAATCCTAATCCCTCTCCCGACTTGTAGAATTAATCAGACAACACACAATTTATGGCCAGTAAATTGCAGTTAAATAAATATATAGGACACAATTAAACAAACGGAATTCAATCATCAAAATATCCACGTCAAATCATCGTGTAGACAAAGCTACGTCAACCTCTAGAATGGAAATTTAGTTCATCACGAAATCCAAGCAAAAACAAGACATATTCCTATTTCTAGACATCACTACACAATGAAAGAGAGAAGAGAAGGAAAAGATAACAAATCCGAAGTGTCGTTTCTGTCCCCAGATCCATCGTTCTTCGTATTTGTGATTGTTCTTCGCACTCTGAATCTTCGTCTCGTGTATGCGCTCCGTTTCTCGCGTGGAATTCTTTCTCAAATGATGGCTGTTCTCGTGACTTTCTCCAAAAGGCGGCTAACCCCTTCATCTAACCTAGCGATGCGCATTTTATAACTTTCTGGAACGCCGCACGCGCGGTGGCGCGAGAAGTCGCGCGGTGGCGTGATGTTGCGCGGCCGCGCGCGAGATTCTGCTCGTGTGCTTCATCTTTGCACGCGTGGCTGCGCGTGATGTGGCGCGACCGCGCGCGCACTTCTGTCGATCATCTTGCATATCCTTGCGCGCGGTTGCGCGTGATCTCAAGCAGCTGCGCGCGAGGCTCTGTCCGTGTGTGTTGTTTGTGCACTTGTTTTCTTTGCTCAATTTCGTGTCCGCTTTTTTTTTTCTCCATTCCTGAAAAGACAATCAATAACAAACCAAAAACGCATAATCTTGTTCGAAACAAGCATAATTCAAAATGGAATTTAATATGAATTAAGTGCAAATCTTGCACTTATCAAACCCCCCAAACTTGAACGTTTGCTAGTCCCGAGCAAAATAGAATAAAACCTAATAAAGACGGAAAAATTACGCAAACTATTACAGTCATGGATATGCTAAAAGTGATATTGACCTCCGACTTGTCTAATTTCATGTAATTCACGATTTCCCAAGAGTCACGTGTGTGTGTGATATGTCAATGTTCATTTACTCAGTCGAATGCTTAAATAGAGTTGTCATACCCATTCGCCTTACAAACTCAAGAAACCATCAGCTCAGTGCAGCTCACACTTCATTAAAATACAAATTCACATTCATATTCACATTCATAGATCACAAAGGACTTTATTGGTGTTTAATTGGCTCAATAAATATTCAACAGAAATATACCAAAGATGAAATCACACCGTGAGATGCTTGCATGCAAGTGATTAAAGTTTATACTTGTTGACAACGTTTTTCTGGTATCCATAGGCTTGACTTGAACATCTTTTCTCCACTAGTATATTGGATAAATATGACAAGGTTAATAGGTCTTGCAGGCTTGTAACGTTAGGCTACGGCTCATGGCTACAATAAAGGTATGGAAATCAAAATTTGAGAGAAATAATCAAATCTTCATCATTTTAACTATCATTTCATTCACCATCTCTTTATTGTTTTTTTCCCAATCATATCCTCCATTTTCCAAATTTTTTTTCTTTTTCACCACTTTTGTGTGTTTCTTTTCATTGTTTTTCTTCCTCTTTCTTTGCCAACTCTTTTTTGCACACTTTATCTTTTTCTTTTTCTCTTCAAGGAGCATTTGAATCATTACAACACCAATGAATTTATTTCTCTCAAAATCAGGTAGGAAAATAAGTGTATAAGCTTCATTTGGTAGTTGCTGTGGAATATAAAATAGATACAAGTGGGGGCTAATTGTATGTCATTGACACACACCACTTGATTTTTTAGTATGCTCAAAATGGGACACTAGGGAAATTTCATGTTCATTTGGTAGGCTCGAAGGCTCAACGGTTTCAAAGATCGCCTAAATCATTCATATGTCACATATTATCCGTATTTCGCCTCGAAAAGTGCTCAAACAAGTTCTAGATTACCGTCAATCCATTAATCATCTCATACCAACTAATCATATGCATTTGTTCAACAAAAAAATTGATATACAAGGCATGTACAAAAGAACTCTTAAGCATCTCAAAAACTTCGAGGCTCAAAGGGCTACAATTGACAGTAAACAAAGAACACTGTCCCAAAGATATTGTGAAAAACTGCCTAGATCATTTCTATGTTTGTGAAAGTGTCAATCAGTGTCATGCAAGAATTACCAAGAATCAGATATCCGTCGTCTATTTAGCATCATAGGCATACAACTTGTCTCTGAGCAACAATAGTATCAATAAACACGAGAGTGCAAAATATTTGTGACTCCTAAGTTATCATGAACACATATAAACTTCAGAACCACAATTCAATTTTCATCATCGGCCACACATTTTTCTTATCCATGACTTTTCCTAACAAATATAGAATGAAAAAAGCAAATAAAAACTAAAAAAAACAGAATTAAACTACTGAGCAATAAAACTAAAAAAAACAGGAAAAATTCTATCAGGAATTTTTTTTTACCCCCCCCCCCCCCCAAAACTTAAAGTATGCATTGTCCTCAATGTATAACAATAAAGAACATGACAACACATACCTCGCTCCCGAGTGTCAAAACTCGGGGCTCGAGTCGTCGTTCCCAGTATCGTCAGCATCATCGTCCATGGGCTGTGGCGATGATAAATTTGGTGGTGGGTACTGTGGTGGCCACATTGGATGTGGTGGAAAGGGAGCATCCTCGGGTCCCATGGGTGGAAAACGCTGGGAGAGCACCGATGTAAAGTCCATCATAAAAGACATGAAAATACCAGTAGTGTGTCGGTGTTCGGCCAGCTCTCTGCGTTGCTCCTGCATATCCTGTTCAATTCGGAACATCCTATCTCGCAAACTGGAACGAGGGATCGATGGTGGTGGTGGTGGTTGGCGTTGTCTGGCCCTCAAGTTGTAATCTGCCCTAGCCACTTGTCGTTCTATTTCGCTCCCAAAGCGCAAATGGTCTGCTTCATATAACGTGATTGGGCCCTTGGCTTTCAAAACCTGTTCATCGGCGCCCCATTGCACACCGGCATGAAGACATAGGGTAGTGATAGTATGTGCACAAGGGAGGCTGACGGTCATGAGTCCCGTAACAGCACGCCTGATATAACTGTGAATGAGCTTCCCAAGATCCACGGTTTTCCCAGTCATGATGGCATAAATCAACGCCACTTTATCCTTTGTAATTTCAGTTTGATGTGAGGAGGGCGTGATCCGTGAGAGAATAAAAGATGCCCAACTGCGTGGGTCTCGGCGTAAATCAGATTTCTTCAGAGTAACTGGGGAGCCCTGATTCAAGCGCCACTCTGCACCCTCGACGCATAGGCTCCTGATAATCTCATCGTAATCAACATTTCCAGTAATCAACGCAGTATATTCGTCATTTTCAAAACTATCCAGATTGTAAATATCATTAATGGTTGCCGAATCGAAATAGACCAATTACCCTCGTACCAGAACTTCGTATTCCTCGTGCTTGATTCTCAAATTAGCATAGAATTCTCGGACTACGGGTATAACTGCATCCGACGGTGACTGTGCTATATATACCCATCCCCTTCGCACAACTTCCTCAATTATTTCACAGTCAAGATTGCTCATATCTAGCCCTCTTTCATTAATAATAGATCGAGACATGGTGCTCTCATATACCCGAAAGGCTTCCTCGTTCCAAAATTTATGAGCATCGTAGGAACGAGACGAGGAAGCCATATCCTTTGATCTCTTTCTAGGCGGCATGATTATGAACACTATCCACACTTATAATCAACAATATAGACACAAACCCACCAACAATTGCTTAAAATTTGAAAGATATCCCCAAATGATAACCGTAAAAGAAACGGTACCCTTGAGTGTAAAAAATTAACCGGAGATGACGCTCGGTGGTAGCAAGTGGCGGCGGCTTGCCTGAACGGCGGCGGCGACGGCTGCTGTCGGCGGCATGGAGGAGCAGCGGCAGCGGAGGATCTGGTGGAGGTGTGGTGGTGTTGTGGTTGTAGAGAACTTTGATAGAGGAGATTTTTTTGGTGAAGGAGAGTTTTGAGAGAGTGAGTGCTTGAGGAGGGGAGAATTTGGAGAAGAGAGTAAGGGGGATGAATTTTTGCAGAGGAGAATGATGGGGGAGGCGGCTGTGTTTGTTGTGGGAGAGAATTTTAGGGGGAAAATTGGGATGTAGGGTTTTATAGGAAGGGTAGGGAGGCGACGCGCGCGGTCGCGCGAGAAGTGGCGCGGCCGCGCACTGCTTCTGTCTTCTACGAATAATTGAGCGTGCGCGGTCGCGCATGATGTGGCGCGGCCGCGCGCGTTCCTCGGGTCTTCTTTGATAATGAGGTGTGCGCGGTCGCGCGAGAACTCGCGTTGGGGCGCGCGGGCTTCTGTTCTTTGTTGTTGATGGAGTGCGCGCGGTTGCGCGAGAGTTGGCGCGGTGGCGCGCATGCTGCTGTCCCTGCCCACCGATTAATAGCACGCTGCCGCGTGCGATGTTGCGCGGTGTCGCGCATGTTGTTGTCCCTTCGCCCTTTTTTTTAAAAAAATAAATAACCTGCAAAAATAAAACGATTCAAATTAATACTTAAATAGAGAAAATTAAAAATATTAACTAAGAAATTGAAATAAAATAATAAAGCAGAACGAATGCGAAAATAAATAAATGCGGGTTGCCTCCCACACAGCGCTTGGTTTAACGTCGTCAGCCCGACTGTCACCAGTCTGATCAGTTTGGTTCGCTCAACTTGACACTGTCGATATTACTTACTTTAGTCCCATAGTACGGCTTAACCCGCTGTCCGTTCACCTTGAAGGTTCTCCCATCATTGCACTTTAGCTCGATGGCCCCATAAGGAGACACCGTTTCCACAACAAATGGCCCTGACCAACGCGACTTTAGCTTACCAGGGAACAACTTCAGACGAGAGTTGAACAATAGTACTTGTTGTCCTGGTTTGAGCTCCCTTCGGACAATAATTTTGTCATGCCACTTCTTATTTTGCTCTTTGTAGATCTTGGCATTCTCATATGCGTCATTTCGGAATTCATCCATCTCCCTCAATTGCAGTTTTCTAACGTCGCCAGAAGCTTTGAAAGCAAAATTTAATTTCTTCACAGCCCAAAATGCTCTATGCTCCAACTTCAACGGCAAATGACATGCTTTCCCAAATACTAGCCTATAGGGAGACATCCCAATAGGCGTCTTGAATGCAGTCCGATAAGCCCATAACGCATCATCCAACTTCATAGCCCAATCCCGCCGGTTGGTGTTGACAGTCTTTTCCAGTATTTGCTTGATTTCCCGGTTGGATACTTCAGCTTGTCCATTCGACTGAGGATGATATGCTAGTGCCACCTTGTGCTTCACATTGTATTTAGCCAAAAGTGAGTTGAAAATTCTATTGCAAAAATGCGTACCTTCGTCACTTATTATGGCTCTCGGTGTTCCAAACCTTGTGAAGATGTTCTTTTGCACAAATTTCGCTACAACATGAGAGTCATTCGTATTGGTGGCGATTGCTTCCACCCATTTCGACACATAATCAACAGCTAATAAAATATAAGAATTACCAAAAGAAGGAGGAAAAGGTCCCATGAAGTCTATACCCCAAACGTCAAAAAGTTCCACCTCCAAAACATTTGTCAGTGGTAATTTGTGTGGCCTAGAGATGTTTCCTAACCTCTGGCATATATCACATGATTTTACTAAGGTATAGCTATCTTTAAACAAACTAGGCCAATAGAAACCAGATTGCAATACCTTAGCTGCTGTTCGTGATGCTCCAAAATGTCCACCATATGGTGAAAAGTGACATTTCTCCAGAATTTGGTGTGCTTCGACACCCTCTACGCACCTCCTAATCACTTGGTCGGCACACCTCTTGTACACAAATGGACAATCCCAATAATAGAACTTAATATCATGGACGAACTTCTTCTTCTGATGATAGCTCGAATCTGGAGGAAGGGTACAACAAGACAAAATTTGCAATATCAGCAAACCAAGGGGTTACAGTGTTTACGAGTTGCTCATCCGGGAATGTTTCTTGTATAACTCCTCCTCTTTCTTATCCTATAGCTCAAGCCTTGACAGGTGGTCAGCTACTTGATTCTCACTACCCTTTTTATCCTTGACCTCAAAGTCAAATTCTTGTAATAGCAAAATCCACCTTATCAAGCGTGGTTTTGCATCCTTCTTGGCGAATAGGTAGCGAATAGCTGCATGGTTAGTGAAAACGATTACCTTTGTGCCAATCAAATAAGGTCTGAATTTGTCGAAGGCAAATACTACTGCAAGCATCTCCTTCTCGGTCGTAGTGTAATTCTGCTTTGCAGCATCCATCATGCGGCTTGCGTAGTAAATTGCCCTAAACATCTTGTCCCTTCTTTGGCCTAAGACAGCGCCCACTGCATAATCACTTGCATCACACATTAGCTCAAAGGGCTCTTTCCAGTCTGGCACTATCATGATCGGTGCGGTCACCAATGCCATTTTGATCTTTTCGAATGCCTGCAAACAATCATCATCAAATATAAAAGTCGACTCTTTTTCAAGAAAGTTACATAGGGGTTTAGTAATCTTGGAAAAATCCCTAATAAATCTACGATAAAACCCTGCATGTTCGAGAAAGCTCCTTATTCCTTTGATGTTCTTTGGTGGGGGAAGTTTTTCGATTGCAACGAATTTAGCTCGGTCCACCTCTATTCCCTTGGACGACACTTTATGTCCAAGAACAATACCCTCTTGGACCATAAAGTGACACTTTTCCCAATTAAGAACAAAGTTCTTATCCTGGCATCTCTGTAAAACAAGGGATAGCTTATGTAAACAATGATCAAACGACGAACCAAATACCGAAAAGTCATCCATGAAGACTTCCATAATTTCCTCCACCATATCTGCAAAATGGCCATTATGCACCTCTGGAAAGTGGTAGGTGCATTGCATAGCCCAAACGGCATTCTCCTAAAAGCAAACGTGCCATAGGGACACGTGAACGTAGTCTTCTCCTGATCTTCTGGCGCTATAGCAATTTGGTTAAAACTGAATAGCCATCTAAAAAACAATCATGAAAATAACCAGCAAGTCTACCAAGCATTTGATCAATAAAAGGCAGTGGAAAATGATCTTTACGTGTGACATTATTTAACTTTCTATAATCAATAAATACCCGCCAGCCAGTTACAGTGCGAGTAGAAATCAGTTCATCATTTTCGTTTTTAACCACAGTTATTCCACCCTTTTTCGGTACAACTTGTACAGGAGACACCCAACTAATATCATAAATGGCATAAATCACACCAGCATTTAGTAATTTCAGTACCTCGTTTTTCACAACCTCTTTCATCGCTAGGTTCAACCTCCTCTGGTGGTCCACATAAGGAGTATACGACTCCTCCATCAAAATTTTATGCATGCATATAGTGGGGCTAATTTCCTCAATACTCTTAATAATTGATCTTTTCAGTACAAGTAAGAGAGGAAGAGATGATTACCGGATATGTCGAATTTTCTCCTAAAAATGCATAACATAAGTGGCTTGGCAGTTCCTTCAAGTCAGGCAAAGGTGCTTTTACCTCAATTCTCTCATTTATATCCAACTCTTCATGCGGTGCATCTTTCCTCCTTTCTTTCTGCAGTGCTTCAAGAGCCACCCGTTACTTTTTCACTTCCCAAGTTTCTTCATCAACAGTTCTAGCAACACCTATCAAACAGCTCTCCAAAAGATCCCTAGTTCCTGCACAATCAATGGACATACATGATTCTAAAACATCAATTCTTTTACAGATGCTTACCTCATTTGACTCCTTCATGGCGTGGTAGATATTGAAAATGACAGCTTCTCCGCCTACTCTCAAGGTGAGTTCACCCTTATGCACATCTATCAATGCCCTTCCGGTTGCCAGAAACGGTCTCCAGAAAATTAATGGAGCATCATGATCCTCTTTCATATCTAAAATCACAAAGTCAGCAGGAAAAATAAATTTATCCACTTTTACCATTATATCCTCGACGATCCCACGTGGATACGTGAGACTTCTGTCTGCAAGCTGCAACGTGATAGTGGTTGGTTTAACATCTCCAAGCTCCAATTCCCTGTAAATAGAAAATGGCATTAAGTTAATACTTGCTCCTAAATCACATAAAGCTTTGCTACATTTAGAACCACCAATAAAGCAAGGAATAGTGAAACTCCCTGGATCTTTTAATTTTGTGGTAGCTTCTTCTGCAGTATGGCACTACACTCTTCAGTAAGGTTCACAGTCTCAAACTCCTGCAGCTTTCTCTTCTTAGACATCACATCTTTGATAAACTTTGCATAATTCGGTATTTGCTCTAAAGCATCAGCAAATGTTATGTTGATGTGTATCTTCTTAAAAATCTCCAAAAATTTCGCAAACTGATCATCCAAATTATTCTTTTTGAATCTCTGAGGGTATGGAAGGGTCGGTTTATATACTGGAGGTCGTTCAAATTCAACTTCTGTCTTGGATTCCTCAGTTTTGCTTTCTTCAACTGTCTTCTCACTTTCCACTTTCTCTTTAGGAATTTGTACCTTCAATTCCTTTCCACTTCTCAAGGTGACTGCCTTGCACTGTTCTTTTGGGTTAACCTCTGTGTTGATAGGAAATTGACCTCTGTTCTGATCTTTTAACGTGTTGGCCAACTGTCCAATTTGAGTTTCCAAAGATTTCATTGTGGCACCCATATTTCCCATGTGAGTCTCCATGTCACTACAAGAAAAACGGGCAACGACAACGGATTTTATCCGTTGTCGTAGCCTTTTAAAAACTGTTGTAACTGAGGGTGTTGTTGAAAGTCCGTTCAACGACAACGGTTTTTACCGGTTGTGGTAGGTAGAATTTGTGACGGTATTTAAAACCGTCGCTAAATCCATTAGCGACGGTTTTAATCATAACCGTCGCTAAATTTCGCGACGGTCTACATATAACAACCGTTGCTAAATTTAGCGACGGTCAGCATATAAAGACCGTCGTCGTCGTAACATTTAGCGACGGTCTTTAATCATGAATTCCGTCGCTAATTTTTTTCGAAAAATAAAAAAAAATTCTTTTAATAATTTAATAAATCTAAAAGAAACTAACAATCGAAACTATAATCGTGTAAAAGAGAAAAATTTTAAGTGTTTTAAATGTAAGAGAAAAAAATTTTAAGTGTTGTGAAGTGATAAAATTGTGTATGAGAAAAATTTTAAGTGTTGTGTGAAGTGATAAAATTGTGTATGAGAGAAAAATTTTAAGTGTTGTGTGAAGTGATAAAATTGTGTATGAGAGAAAAATTTTAAGTGTTGTGTGAAGTGATAAAAATGTGTATGAGAGAAAAATTTCAAGTGTTGTGTGAAGTGATAAAAATGTGTATGAGAGAAAAATTTCAAGTGTTGTGTGAAGTGATAAAAATGTGTATGAGAAAAAAAATTTAAGTGTTGTGTGAAGTGATAAAATTGTGTATGAGAGAAAAAGTTTAAGTGTTGTGAAGTAGTGAGAAAAATTTTAAGTGTTGAAAAATATTAAATGTTGTGAAGTAGTGAGAAAAAGTTAAGTGTTGTGAAGAAAATGGAGTGGAACGCGGGTATTTATAGTGAGTTAGCGACGGTTTGTTGTAAAACCGTCGCCAAAATTTAAACTAGCGACGTTTGGATTTTATCGTCGCGAAATTTAGCGACAGGTTTTGAAATACTGTCGCATGTTTTAATTTTGCGACGGTTGGAATTTACACCGTCGCGAAATATGGCGACGGTGTTTTAAAAACCGTTGCTAAATTTAGCGACATATAGCGTTAAACCGTTGCTAATTTTAAGCATGCGACGGTTTGATTTAAAACAGTCGCTATAATTAGCGACTATTTATTCAAACCCGTCGCTGATCTTATTTGAGCGACGGTTATTTTCAAACCGTCGCTAATTTTAGCGACGGTTGTTTGAAATTCCGTCGCTAAATTTGACAACATCTTCCTTTACCGTTGTTGTTTGTCCAAAAACCACGCTATTCGACAACGGTTTCTTAAAACCGTTGTCTATTTTCAAAAAAAACACGCTAATAGACAACGGTTCATAGAACCGTTGTCATTGACCCTAAAACCGTTCTCTTTGACCCCCCCAAAGACAACAGTTGTTTAAAACCGTTGTCTTTGGCCCCTCAAAGACAACGGTTTTAAAAAACCGTTGTCTTTGATCCCCAAAAGACAACGGTTTTGGCTAAAACCGTTGTTAAAAACTCTACGACAACGGTTTTGCACAAAAACCGTTGTCGTATGTGTGTTGTTGTATGGCGTTTTTCTTGTAGTGTGTTATCAAGACGAGACTCAGTCCTTGCCATCCACTTTCCCGACTCAGCAACAAACGTTCCCACTAAATCTTCAAATGAAGGCTTTCCTTCCCCCTTTGGTGTATTGAACCCCGGTGGAGGATTCAACACATTTTTATTATTTGCATAAGAAAAAATTTCGTGATTTCTTAATCCTGGATAATAAGTATTAGGGGTAGGGTTACCTCGATATCCTCCGAAACCTCCAAAAATTTTTGTTGTTGACGTAGTGAGCTTCTTCAGGAATAGATTGTTCTTCAGCAACAGTCGATGGACTCTCAGTTTCGGATGTGCTTACCTTATTCATCGCTGCTATTTGAGTGGTCAATGCAGATACCTGAGCAGTGAGTGACGTAATAGGATCCACAGCATAAACTCCAGCTGTCTTTTTTACTCCCGCCCTTTCAGACGGCCACTGGTAGCTATTTATCGTCATCTGTTCCAGCAAGTCGTAAGCTTGCTCGGGAGATATAGCAAAGATCGTGCCACCAGCTGCAACATCCATTGTTCCTCTTGTTTGCCCATTTAGACCGTTGTAGAATAATTCAATTTGCACCCAGTTTTCAAAACCATGGTTCGGGCACTTTCACAGCAACTCCTTGTATCTTTCCCATGCCTCGTACAATTGCTCAAAATCTGTTTGCCTGAAAGTGCTAATCTCAATCTTCAACTGTGCAGACTTTGCAGGGGGAAAGTACTTTGCCAGAAATTTCGTTGCCAGCTCCTGCAATGTCGTGATACTTCCCAAGGGAAGCGATTTGATCCATCCTCTTGCTTGATACCTGAGAGAAAACGAAAACAAACGCAGTCTAATAATATCATCAGGAACATTATTAATTTTTACCTTATCCGTTATTTCCAAGAAGGTCCTCAAATGAACGTGAGGATCAGAAGTGGCAGTCCCAGGAAACTGATTTTGCTGAATCATATTGATTAGAATAGGCTTCAGCTCGAAATTATTTGCGTTGATGGTCCCTCTTGAAATACCAGAGTAATGATTGTTGATCACTGGTCGGAAGTGATCTCTGATAGGAATGGCTTCTGGCGGGATGTGTCTGTTATTTTCTCTGTGTTCAGCCATTGCTTGGATCTCTTCTCGTCTTGCTTTTCTTAACTTTCTCGCAATTCTTTCGATCTCCGGGTCAAAAATCAGCAAGTCTGAGTTTTGCGATCTTAGCATACACTGTCAAGCAGGAAAAAATGAAAAACTTAATCAATATAAAATAAAATAAAAATAAAAACTCTAATTTAAAATCTAGACTAAATGGTAACAATACTGATATAAATTCAAATTTGACACTCCCCGGCAACGGCGCCAAAAACTTGTTGTGTGTTTTATTGATTGCTCGCAAGCGCACGACGTCAAGTTATAGTAAAATGTATTTGTGAGTGCAAGTGTCGATCCCACGAGGAGTGTGATAAAAATGTATATCAGTGCTCGTAATTAAAATAGTCTCAATTTTATTTAGAATAATCAATTAAAAGGCTGGTTCGTTTAAACAGTTCAATTATGAATAAATAATCAATCGAATTACCGAATGGAGAAATATCAATGATAGAAAATACCTAGAGGAGTGATTTCACTAAGTTTCTACGATATTTCTTCGGGGTTGGATTTTCTTTATGAGGTCCGGTTATTTAATGGCAAAGAACACTTACGTATTTTATTCCCCCTTTCTCAAGTGACAAATAAATTGTATCAATCAAACTTCGATTCAATTATTCCTAATAAAAATCTAAGTTTGGTAGATAAATGCAAACCATGTTCTTACCTAAGCCTCGCTAAAGTTATACGCCTTCCGAACGATATAAACATTCAACAATGTGCCTCTAATGATCTATAATCATAATCCCTCTCCCGAGTTGTAGAATTAATCAGACAACAAACAATTTATGGCCAGTAAATTGCAGTTAAATAAATATAGAGGACACAATTAAACAAATGGAATTCAATCATCAAAATATCCACGTCAAATCATTGTGTAGACAAAGCTACATCAACCTCTAGAATGGAAATGTAGTTCATCACGAAATCCAAGCGAAAACAAGACATATTCCTATTTATAGACATCGCTACACAATGAAAGACAGAAGCGAAGGAAAAGATAACAAATCCGAAGTGTCGTTTCTGTCCCCAGATCCGTCGTTCTTCGTATTTGTGATTGTTCTTCGCACTCTGAATATTCGTCTCGTGTATGCGCTCCGTTTCTCGCGTGGAATTCTTTATCAAATGATGGCTGTTCTCGTGACTTTCTCCAAAAGGCGGCTAACCCCTTCATCTGACCTAGCGGTGCGCATTTTATAACTTTCTGGAACGCCGCATGCGCGGTGGCGCGCAAGCTGCTGCTCCGATTCTTGTGTGTATGCGCGCGGGTGCGTGTGAAATGGCGCAGTGGCGCGCATCTCTTTGCACGTGTTTCGTATTTGCGCGCGCGCGGTGGCGCGCGAGATTTAGCTCGTGTGCTTCATCTTTGCGCGCGCCGCTGCGCGTTATGTTGCGCGACCGCGCGCGCACTTCTGTCGATCATCTTGCATATCCTTGCGCGCGGTTGCGCGTGATCTCGCACAGCTGCGCGCGAGGCTCTGTCCGTGTGTGTTGTTTTCGCACTTGTTTTCTTGGCTCAATTTCGTGTCCGCTTTTTTTTTTCTCCATTCCTGAAAATACAATAAAAAACAAACCAAAAACGCATAATTCTGTTCGAAACAAGCATAATTCAAAATGATATTTAATATAAATTAAGTGCAAATCTTGCACTTATCAATAATTCATAATAAAAGAAATGAACGATCGGCTATTACATTTATGATTTTCGTTTATGCTTTGGTTGTAAGGTCCAAAATATGATGATGTAATCCAACTACATGTAAATATAGGGAAAATGGAAATGACTAATTAAATGATTTTAATGGCATGAATTAATTATGATTCACATGATCAAATGTTTAAAAATTGGGTTTTTTGTTAGCATGCATAAAAATCTGTTTTAAAAGTTATTCGATTCGCGATCGAGGAACGGAGATCGATGACCATACAAGGAAAAATAAATTTTTTAATGATTATTTTTAATTGTTTAATGTGTGGTGTATTTTAATTGAAATTTTCCAAAATGGGTGTTTTTATATGCCGATTTGTATTTAAACTGACAATCGATTTTTGATAAAAAAAATAGGAACTTTTTGAGAACTCGGCTAATATTTTCACAATCATTCCTAAACAAAAAATTTTAAATATTAACTAATGAGCCTATTATATTAGGTTAATGGGCCTAAGCTTGAACCATGTGTTTTAATTAAAATATAAAGCCATCAAACCCTCCCCAAAACCCTCACAATCCACGCCCCTCACCCTAAAGAAATACTGGGAATCGCACCTCCCCAAGCACACGGCTACACACCCAATTTTGAAGGCAAGTGCACGAAAATTTGAAGGAAAAATTTAGCAAGGGTCCATCTCCGCCAATGTTCCTCGCATCGCCAAGTTGTTTTTGTGCGTAATAAATATAAAGGCATGCCTTAATCTTCTTTCAAACATCTTTCACACCATATTATGCATATTTAATTATGTTTGCATGAAGAATATGATGCACCACTTTTATTTTCGTTTTTATGGCTAAACATGCATAGAAGTAGAGTTTCTTCTATTGAAACTCTTCTTAATGATGCAAAAAAGGGGCTGCCATGGTCGGAGAACTTGAAGGGATGGTTTTCTACATGATTGAGGACCCTTAGGTGCATGATGGAAGGCTGGACAAGGAGGGCAACCAAGATGAACGAAAATTTGGGTTAATGGTAGGCTAGGGTTTCGGCTAGGAGTCCTTGAGAAGCATGGTACTTAGCTGATGTTATGAAGCATACAGGAGACCTAAAAGGGCTGTAGAATGGTCCTAGGGTGGCTACACAAGGTCTGGTTCAAGGGCAAGGGGCTAGGAATGAAGGGCAAGGTCGCGCGTATTGCTATGGGCGATCGGCTTTGAGGGCTGCGGCTTCTAAGAGTGTTAAGTTATGTCCAGTAGGGAACGTAGGGTGTGATCAAGATCTTAGGATGGTCAACTAGGGTCTGGACCGAGTGGTTAAGGGCTGGAGTCGAAGGATAGGTAGGGTGGTCAAGCTAGGGTTCGAACCTAGGGCAAGGAAAATCCAGTAGCTGTTCTAGGCTTGTTCAAGGGTTTTAATTGCCTTGTTTTGAGTTGTATATGATATAGTTAGGTGTTATTAAGATATGATTCAATTTTGGTTAAGTTTCGAGTCCATACGAGTCAAAATCAGGATGTACGTCTAAGTTTAAAAATGAATTGAGAAATTAGTCTAGAAGCCTCAGTTTACGTCTAATAAATATTTATGGGTGTATTTTAAGGTGATATGTTAAGTTTGGATGGATTTGGGCCGTCGTTTTGATGTATAAGGATATATTGAGAAAGTCGGGGTTTAACGGGCAAAACGGTTATTTTACACTTGAAAATTGTTAGACGTCCTGACAGTGCCCTGAATGCTGTAATAAATATTAAAATGTTTATTTTAAATTTTATGGAATTTTATGATGTAACAGAAAAATGATTTATGCATGCATGAATTTTTATAAGTGATGAAAATATGAAAGGTGAAAGGAGGTGAATTTATCGTGACTAATATGATGATCTGATGATACGATGATATGTAAGGCTAAGGCTCAGTTGATGGGTAAGAGTTTCGCTGATGTCTCCACTGCTCGGTACCATGGTAATACGTAGATAGATCCATCGACCTACAACTAACACGAAAGTCACAATTGAGGATCTGAATTCAATAAAAAAGAAACGTATACGTATATGTTGAAAGTAAATATGATATGATATGATGAAAGAAAATATGATATGATATGTTCAAAGGGAAACGCTAAAGTTTATATTCATGAAAAGCTATTTTATTAAAAGTATTTTCATCATTGCTTGTGAATATATATGTATTACTTGCTATCGTGATTAAGATTTGCTGAGTCAATAGACTCACTAGGTGTGATCGATGCAGGTGAGTATGAGATTGATGTTAATGGAGGTCTTGATGGTTGATCTTGTTGGACTGAATGTGCACATAACTCGAGGACCGTCGCTAGTTTTCCGCAAAAATTATGTTTAAGATTTAAGCTACTTTAAATATTTTATGACTTATGATGATTTTGAAATGTTTTTGATAAGATGTTAGAGTTTAGTTTATTTTTGAAATAATGCTAGGTTAGGTTGGTTGATGTTTTACGACCTTTTATGCTTTGAATTACTTTCATTTAGATTTTCAAATAATAGATGGTTGGTTTATTTTTAAATGCTTAGTGTTTCGGCCGAATGAATTAGAAAGAAAAAAATTCTAGTACTTTTTAAGTAAAACGATTAGTGGACGTTTCACTGGTGATGGCCAGAATTTTATATATTAGTTGGTGTTTTTTTTGTTAACCCGTAACTCCTCGATGATGTGACATTTTAAGATTTTGTGTAACTGCAATAATTTTTATCAATGATTGGATGAATTTTAAAACATCTAAAAAATGTGAGACGGATCTCTTATTTAGGTCATCCATGAAAAAGTACTTTTTTTATGCTAAGAGTATTACTTTCTATTGTGAATCTGGGTATCTTACCCGTCTCACAGATTATGATCCGCGAGACGATTTCACATGAGACTCATCTAAAAATTATCACTTAAAAAAGGTTTTCTAATGGACATTAAAATACCATTTACTAATCATAAATGTTTGACCTAAATGCACGTTATTTTGAGATTACCTTAACTTGAAAGAGATAATGCGAAATAATTTTCTTCCAAAATCATTTGTAAATTGTATCTCTTGATCTGTTGTGGGGACCCGGACGCTAATCACTTCTTAATCGTCATCAGGATCAATTTACTAATCAAGTAATTAGGGTCATAAATTTTTTTCTTTTTAATACGGAATGTAGTGAAATCAAACTAATATACAACTTGGTATAAAATAAAGTACAAGTCCTGTACCGTTTACAAACCAGTAAAACTTAATGTTCAACATCTATTTATCAAGTGTCACAACCCTATATATATATATCAAAGTCCGAAGTCTCCACTCTATCACGATCTCGCCTTATCTCCTGGACCCTGATCCTGTCCCACATGTTGTCATGTACACATACAAACAAGATAACAGCCACATAATTTCGGTGAGAATATAATCTCAGTATAAATCAACGAAACATGCAATCATATGATAAACATAAAAGCATGGATAGAAAACAACAATATATATCAAAAGCTGAACTATAATCAATATCAAACTGTCGACAATGCTCGTGACTCCACGACTCAGACTAGACTCAATCCTAGTCTAGGGATCCCGATTTTAAGATGTGGGTATTCCTATATCGACCAACAGTAATAGAAAAGATTCTAGTTCTATCCACGTCGATATAACCAAACATCCTGTGTTCTGACCTAACCGTCAGGGACTGTGGTCCTATCACCAATACACTATCTTGTGACATCGTGCAATGTGCCTGTGGCTATCCCGCCACTATCAGGTACTTCTGTCACAAGATTACTCGTCTAATGCATACTCCTATAACTCCAAAGAACAGGCATTTAATCAAATCAATAATCACAATAATAAAACATAATAACAAGTATGTGATTAGGGAAACTCAAGTACATCTTACTTGAGTTGACGTCCCAATACCACATTGACTTATACTTTTTTTCGTTCATAGTTTCGGTCAGGAATTCAAACTCTGTCAATCCCTCAATCTGGCACTGGCAATATCAATAATGTCATATCAATATACTGCCCAAATCGGTACCAATTTGATCAATAATTCAAAATTAACGGTATAACCGCACAATCCCGATATTCCGGTCAATACAACATCACCAGATAATAATTCCCTCAACTCATAATCACTACCGATACAATCTGATATCATATCTCAGTCAATTAACTTCAGAAAATCACAACAATTCCCTAATCGATCTGTTTCTAAATCTGACTTTGATTCAATGATGTCTAACATGCCAAGAACATCATATATGAATCTCATTCAATTCTGACAATATTATAATTTCAAAACATGTCCAAACGTAATAAAACTTACGTCCAGTTGTAGCCCACGTCGATAGGAACACAGTACCGAAGTCAGATTTCAGATCGAACGGACGGATTTCTCACAAAAGGCACAAGTATTTTTCTTAAACTTCCCTCGACCCTTTTCTCTCGTTTCTGAAGAATTGCATTGCTTGTATATATATATATATATAAATATATATATATATATACATCTCGTGCATGACAAGCTATGTGTCTTCTTTTTCCAATTGCACGTCTCGCGCTCGGGCAGACATAAAGTTCCGCCCGGGCCCGGAACTTACGGCCCTCGCATTATATCCCCTCGCGCTCGGGCGGTCAAAAACTTCCGCCCGGGCACGAGGTGTTTGAGTTTCCTTGTATTTTAACATAGGCGCTCGGGCGGTAAAACACTTCCGCCCGAGCACCAAACTCTCGGCCCTTACATTATTTGTTGAACATGGGCGCTCGGGCGGCCCTTTTCTTCCGCTCGGGCGCCAACAGTACTATACAAAATTGCATAATTCCTATATGATGCCCAATCTGGTCTCGGGATGATTTGTCTATAATCATATCAATTCATAATCAGTAAATCATATCAGATTACAATAATCAAATTCTCGGGCATTACATTCTCTCCCCCTAAGATCTGATTTCGTCCCCAAAATCTCAGGCATAAAAGCATATCAATAGGAAGGCATGTATTAAAAACTGAACAGAATTTTACATTAGTGAAATAACGCTGGGAACTCCTGTCTCATGTCTGATTCAGTCTCCCAGGTGGCTTCTTCAATGCCATGGCGAGTCCATTGAACTTTCACCAGAGGAATCATCTTCGTTCTGAGTTGTTTCTCCTTACGATCGATAATCCGGATCGGCTTTTCAATGTAACTCAGAGATTCATCTAGTTCGGTCTCGTCTGGTTGAATAATATGTGAATCGTCAGGGAGATACTTCCTCAGCATAGATACATGAAAAACATCATGTATCCCAGATAATGAAGGCGGCAAGGCGAGTCGATATGCACGATCTCCTATCTTTTCAAGAATTTCATATGGACCAACGTATCGTAGAGACAATTTCCCTTTCTTGCCAAATCGAACAACTCCTCGGAAAGGTGAAATCTTCAGGAATATACAGTCTCCAGTCTCAAATACCAACGGTCGTCGTTTTAGGTTGGCATATTTGGCATGTCGGTCCTTAGCTGCCTTCATTTTCTTCTGAATCAATTTCACTTTTTCAGTCATATCTTTGATCATATCAGGTCCAGTCTCAAGAACTTCAGAGATATCATCCCAATATAACGGGGATCTGCATTTTTTTCCGTACAAAGCCTTGAATGGAGCCATCTCAATACTCGTCTGATAGCTATTGTTGTACGAAAACTCGCAAAGTGGCAATGCATCTTGCTAGTTAGTGCTAAAATGAAGTACTACAGCTCTCAGCATATCTTCCCATGTCTGAGTCGTCAGCTCTGACTGTCCGTCAGTCTGTGGATGATATGCGGTATCAGATGTAACTTCATACCGAGAGCTTGCTGTAAACTCTGCCAGAAGTGCGAAGTAAACCGAGGATCACGGTCTGACACAATCGACTTCGACACTCCGTGCAGTCTGACCACCTCTTTGACGTAGATATCGGCCATCTGATCATATCGGTAGGTCATCTTGTATGGAATCAAACATGCAGATTTGGTCAGTCGATCAATCACCACCCAAATCGCATCACAACCTCGGGAGGAACGTGGCAACTGTGTCACAAAATCCATGGAAATGTGATCCCATTTCCATTCAGGAATCGACAAACTTTGTAATAGTCCTCCAGGTTTCTTCCTTTCAGCCTTCACCTGTTGGCAATTCAGACACCTGGAAACAAATTCTGCAACATCAGTCTTCATCTGTTTCCACCAATATTGTGTCTTCAAATCATTATACATTTTCCTGCCACCAGGATGAATGCTAAAACGACTGTTGTGCGCTTCTGTTAGTATTCGCTGTCTTAAATCCGAAGCATTCGGCACAACAAGATGATTATTCACATACAAAATACCATTTTGAACCTGATATTCCGATTGATGTCCAGCTATGACCATAGCAATCGACTTCTATATATTCTGATCAAATTTCTGAGCTGCTTTAATTCTCAAAATCAGCTCTGGTTCAGCTTGAATAGTATATAATCTCATAGGTCTCCGATCTGTCTCAAATACTAATCCAGACAAACAGCAGTCTTCAATCAAATTCGAAACACCCATAGTCGATAATGATAAAGAATATACCTTTCGACTCAGTGCATTAGCTGCTGCATTGGATTTCCCCGGATAGTATTTGATTTCACAATCGAAATCTTTAAGCAAATCAAGCCATCTTCGCTGCCTCATATTCAATTCAGACTGTGAAAACAGATATTTTAAGCTCTTGTGATCAGAATAGATCTCAAACTTCTCACCATACAAATAATGTCGCAATATTTTCAGTGCAAAGACAATGGCTGCCAATTCAAGATCATGAATTGGATAACGAGATTCATGGGGTTTCAGCTGTCTCGAGGCATAAGCAATTACATGCCCCCGCTGCATCAAAACACAACCCAATCCACGGCGAGATGCATCACAATAAACAACAAAATCACCAGTACCTGATGGTATTGTCAACACCGGAGCACTGGTCAATCGTTTTTTTAATTCAAGAAAACTGGTCTCACATTCTTCAGACCACACAAATGGAGCATTCTTCTGTTTCAACTGTGTAATCGGTTTGGCAATACTTGAAAAGTCTTTAATGAATCGACGATAATATCCTGCCAAACCCATAAAGCTGCGTATCTTTGGTACAGATGTCGGTCTCGGCCAAGAAATCACTGCCTCAACCTTACTGGGATCAACGGATATCCCGTCTCCGGATATAATATGCCCAAGAAATACCACTTGTTTCAACCAGAACTCGCATTTAGAAAGTTTAGCATACAGTTATCTGCCCTCAAAATTCTCAACACAGTTCTTAAATGCTCAGCATGCTCCATCACATTCTTTGAATAGATCAAAATATCATCGATGAATATAATCACAAAATCATCGAGATATTTCTGAAAGATACGGTTCATTAATCCCATTAATACCGCTGGTGCATTTGTCAAACCAAATGGCATGACAATAAATTCATAGTGTCCATACCTGGTTCTGAATGTTGTCTTTGAGATATCAGAATCCCTGACTCTCAGTTGATGGTATCCAGATCTCAGATCGATCTTGGAATACACCGAAGAACCCTGTAACTGATCAAATAAATCATCAATACGAGGCAATGGATATTTATTCTTTACCGTTGCCTTATTCAGTTGTCGGTAGTCGATAAAAAGTCTCATCGACCCATCCTTCTTCCTTACGAACAGTACTGGAGCACCCCAAGGAGATACACTCGGTCTGATATACCCCTTGGCCAGTAAATCCTCTAACTGTTCTTTCAATTCTTTCAACTCGATCGGTGCCATCCTGTACAGAGCCCTCGAAATCGGAACTGTTCCTGGCATCAACTCAATGCTGAAGTCTATCTCTCGAATCGGAGGTAATCCAGGAATCTCATCTGGAAAGACATCAGCAAACTCACACACCACTGGCAAGTCCGCCAATGATGGGCTCGACTTCAGTAAATCAACTGAATATACCAGGAATCCATCCGCTCTTTTCTGCAATAATCGAGTCATATTCATCGCAGATATCAAAGGAATTCTACCTCGAGAACCGTTACCGTAAAATTTCCACTCCTCAACCATTTCAGGTCTGAATCTCACTATCTTGTGGAAACAGTCAACTGTAGCTCGGTACTTGGTCAACATATCGATACCGATAATACAATCAAAATCAAATAAACCAAGCACAATACAATCTAACTCAATCGTATGCCCATCGTACTGCAGTATACAATATTTCACAGATTTCACCGATATCAAACATGTCCCTAACGGGGAAGAGACATACACTACCGCAGACAATGACTCAATAGGTAATGCATGACTCAATGCAAACCTCTCAGAAATAAAAGTATGCGATGCACCAGTATCAATCAATACGTATGCAGGATAACCAGAAATAAAACAGTTACCTGCCACAACATCATCAGGTGCATCCTGTGTCTGCTCCTCGGTCAAAGCAAAAACTCGGGCATGCTGTCTAGGAGACTAGCTCACTGTCTGGCTTCCTCCTGGCCTTTGCTGTGACTGAGTAGACGGTGCTGGCTGAAAAGAATGAACAACAGATGGTCGTCTACCTATCTGAGCCACTGATCCAGATGACTCTGCTGCCTGGGATCCCTGGGCACCTCTCTGTGGACACACTCAAGCAAAGTGTCCTTGTTGTTTGCAAATACGGCAGCTGCCAAACACTCCTCGGCACTGCTCAGTGGGATGCTTCCCTCCACAAGTATTGCAAATAGGCCCAGTATAGCTGTGTCTCTGTCGAGGACTCCCAGAGCTAGAAGAACTGCTTCCGGACTTCTTGAACTGCTTCCCTTTAGCCTTCAAAAAATCCTTCTTCCTGCTACTGCTGCTGCCACCTTCAAATTGAGGAGGTGGTTGTTGTGGTCCCGATGCCGGAAGCACAAACGAAGCTCCTCTCTGTCTCATTAGACCGGCTTCGGCTCCCTTGGCTCTGCTCAGGGCGTCGGTAAAATTGTTCAGTCTTCCAGTGTTTACCAACGTAAATATTTCCATATTTAGGCCATTTATGAACTGGTCCGCAACGGCCTCATCATGTTCAGCCACATGTGGAGCAAATCGTAACAGTGAAGAGAACTCGGCCACATATTCCTCAATGTTAAGCTGGCCCTATCTCAAATTAGCAAATTCGGCTCCCTTGTCCTTTCTGTAAGACACTGGAAAGAACCTCTGATAGAATTCAGTTTTAAATACATTCCAGGTAATGATCATACCTCGGTGTTCCAATGCCCGTTTTTTTGTGATCCACAAGTTTTTAGCAACGTCGTGTAACTGGAGTCTTATAAACTTCACCCTCAGCTCATCAGTATACTCTAAAGATTCGAACATCATGTCAATATCGTCCAACCAACTCTCACACTCCACGGAATTCTCCGTACCCCTCAAAGTCGGTGGATGGAAAGACTGAAACCTTTTTAACAATGTCTCCATTGGAGTGGCTGTGACGTCCATTGGAGGATTGGACGTGCTACCCTGTTCCGGTACTCTTCTCGGAGGCATATCTGAAACTCAAAAGGGTTAGTAAACCAATTACAACTGATCAGTTTCAATCCTCCTCGGATCATCTTACAGCTGATCCATTCCAGATAATACAAAATACCATATCAAAATCAGATATTTCAGGTAAACATGTATTAAAACAATAAATCATGCTAGCAATCCGAACCAGGGAAGAAAACCTCAATCTACCCCGCTCACTAGCTCCTATCTCAGTCTCAAGGCTCTGATACCACCTGTTGTGGGGACCCGGACGGTAATAACTTCTTAATCGTCATCAGGATCAATTTACTAATCAAGTAATTAGGGTCATAAAATTTTTTCTTTTTAATGCGGAATGTAGTTAAATCAAACTAATATACAACTCGGTATAAAATAAAGTACAAGTCCTGTACCGTTTACAAACCAGTAAAAACTAAGGTTCAACATCTATTTATCAAGTGTCACAACCCTATATATATATATATATATCAAAGTCCGAAGTCTCCACTCCATCACGATCTCGCCTCATCTCTTGGACCCTGATCCTGTCCCACCTGTTGTCATGTACACATACAAACAAGACAACAGGCGGATAATTCCGGTGAGAATATAATCCCGGTATAAATTAACGAAACATGCAATCATATGATAAACATAAAAGCATGGATAGAAAATAGCAATATATATCAAAAGCTGAAATATAATCAATATCAAACTGTCGACAATGCTCGTGACTCCACGACTCAGAATAGACTCAATCCTAGTCTAGGGATCCCGGTTTCCAGATGTGGGTATTCATATATCGACCAACAGTAATAGAAAAGACTTTAGTTCTATCCACGTCGATATAACCAAACATCCAGTGTCCTGATCTAACCGTCATGGACCGTGGCAATGTGCCCGTGGCTATCCCGCCACTATCAGGTACTTCTGTCACAAGATTACTCGTCTAATGCATGCTCCTATAACTCCAAAGAACAGGCATTTAATCAAATCAATAATCACAATAATAAAACATAATAACAAGTATGTGATTTAGGAAAACTCAAGTACATTCTACTTGAGTTGATGTCCCAATACCACATTGACTTATACCTTTTGTTCGTAGTTTCGGTCTGGAATTCAAACTCTATCAATCCCCCAATCTCGTACTGGCAATATCAATAATGTCATATCAATATACTGCCCAAATCGGTACCAATTTGATCAATAATTCAAAATTAACGGTATAATCGCACAATCCCGATATTCCGGTCAATACAACATCACCAGATAATAATTCCCTCAACTCATAATCACTACCGATACAATCTGATATCATATCTCAGTCAATTAACTTCAGAAAATCATAAAAATTCCCTAATCGATCTGTTTCTAAATCTGACTTTGATTCTATGATGTCTAACATGCCAAGAACATCATATATGAATCCCATTCAATTCTGACAATATCATAATTTCAAAACATGTCCAAACGCAATAAAACTTACGTCCAGTTGTAGCCCGCGTCGATAGGAACACAGTACTGATGTCAGATTTCAGATCGAACAGACGGATTTCTCACAAAAGACACAAGGATTTTTCTTAAACTTCCCTCGACCCTTTTCTCTCGTTTCTGAAGAATTGCGTTGCTTGTATATATATATATATATATATATATATATATATATATACATCTCGTGCATGACAAGCTACGTGTCTTCTTTTTCCAATTGCACGTCTCCCGCTCGGGCGGACATAAAGTTCCGCCCGGGCGCGGAACTTACGGCCCTCGCATTATATCCCCTCGCGCTCGGGCGGTCACAAACTTCCTCCCGGGCGCGAGGTGTTCGGGTTTCCTTGTATTTTAACATAGGCGCTCGGGCGGTAAAACACTTCCGCCGGGGCTCCAAACTCTCGCCCCTTACATTATTTGTTGAACAAGGGCGCTCGGGCGCCAACAATACTGTACAAAATTGCATAATTCCAATACGTTGCTCAATTTGGTCTCGGGATGATTTGTCTATAATCATATCAATTCATAATCAGTAAATCATATCAGATTACAATACTCAAATTCTCGGGCATTACATCCGTCTTCTTAAAATTCAAATAAGAGAGCCCAAGAAAATTAAAAGAGAGATTTAAAAGGGTTTCAAATAGACATTAAATTACCCTCATGAGTAATCAGAAATTTTGACAATCAATGCATGCAATTCGAGATTTCCATAATTTGAAAGTGTTAATGCATGGTATAATTCTGTCAAAAGCATCTGATGTATAATTTTTCTCTTTGGATGCCTTATTTGAATTATAAATTTTAAAAATAATGCAGTGTTGTATATTATATTGGAAACCAAATTTTTATTCTGTTTATCTTACTAAATTTATGCACTTCAAAATTGAATTAAATGACTCCTCTTTACATCACCATCTGTGAGTTGAATCCTTCCAAGATGCAATGGATGTTTAAACTTGGATTTGTTCGTTGTTATGAACTGTTTATACATGGAAACAACGAGAACAATGAGACATTAAGTTTGGAGTCTGTCTTTTCTGATCAAGAAGTAAAAAAATATTATTCCCCTATTTGTACAAAATTTTAATTATTACGCATTTGCTAATATGATAATTTTCATCTTTATTACAAATTTCACGGATATATGGTGTATAAAATGTTACGTAATGGAAATGATTAAACCAATTGTAAATGAATCATCTTATTAGAAGACAACTTGTAAAACTTATTGACATTGTTTTGGAATACACATAATAGATGTTAATAAAATAACTCTTATGATTTATACATAATTTACTTATAATCAAATATTTCGTTTTTCTTTTAGAAATAATAGGCTATTGTGTACATTATGGAGAGATTTTATGAATAAAATCATAACCTATTTGGATAAAGCTATTGATGAAAAAATTATTGTTATCCTTCAAATGTATCAAACACGTACCATGTTGTTAGGATCGGTTCTAACACCTGCGAGGGTGCTTCAAACACAATATTCTATATGAGCTTCAATAGCTCATGTTCAAAGAATGTAAACAACGATGAATTAAATCGAATTGGTTCTTAAACCAAGCGGAAGCCACTCGAAATAATCATTCTTTAAGAAAGCTGACTAATTTGAAAGACTTTTAACTTATGTAAACTGAATAACTGAAATAAAGGGTATCGGTTATTGCATATATCAGTTCAATTATGGTGAGAACTGAACTGATAAAAGTTCGAACCGATCAAATCAGTTTGAAAACAATAGTTAAATAGTTAAGTACACAAGATATATTTATGGATGTTCGGATACTTCAACTGCTATCACCTCGGGTAGGATCCACTTGAAGATTTTGATTTATACAACATCTTGTACAAACCCACTCAGCTTAGGTCTTACACCACTGCCTAACTGAACTCCTAGCCTAGACTGGAGGCATAATTTTCCAGCCAACACTTGTTTAACATCTATCTGTTAAAGACTACACACACAAGTTTAACGTCTTTGTGCAAGACTCACTCAACTTATCAATACGCTCAATTTTCTGTATGTGAGTGATGGTGTGTGTGTGTGAGAGATAGAACTGATATATGAACGCAAAATAAAAGTGTTCTCACACTGAATATTTTGCTTCTAAACTAAGCTGTTGGCATGCCCTATTTTTCTCTTCTTCTCTGATATTCACACACTTTGTTGATGGTCTTTATCTTATATTTATAGAGGCTTCGAGACCGTTCATCAAGACTCATCCAATTTGTCAGTTGCAGTTTGAATCCATTCCTCGATATTTGTGTCTTGTCCTTTCTAACAATCATTCTGGAACGTCTTGACTTTAAGCTCTGCTGCAATGGCCATTATTGTACTTTAACTAGATAATTACTTTTCTTAAATTTTCACAACTGGTTTCCATTGAGATAAGCTTTTTGTGTTTTGCAAACTGATCAGTTTCTAACTGATGCTTTGAACCGATCAGTTGAACTGGTTTGGTGAAATCAGTTGGTTCGTCAGCTGAACTGATTTCACCGCTTCAGTTGAACTAGTCAGCTGGGCTCTTCATCAGTTGAGCTCTTCATCAGCTGACCGAGCTTCTAAAGGTCTTCTGCTGAATTACCTATCAGTTGGACAATCAATTGAATTGGTTCAGTTTGAGCAACCAGTTGATGTTTTTCAGTTTGTGTCTCGATAGCTTCAGTTTAGGCTCGATAGCTTTAAGCGCACTTATGTAAATTTATTAGAAACAAAATTATAAGTTTTATTAATATCAAAATCAAGATTGCGAACATGAAATGTTCCAACGCATATCACAAAATTGTTTGTGAATGGGGTTTTAGATGGAGTTACTGAATTTTGAAAAAAATATTTCTGTTAATTTTATTGAATTTGGTTTAAAAATATTTATTGATCACATATTAAAAAATAATAATATATATAACTTCTCGGAAATTAAAGAATTAAATATGTATTTAGGTTGGTGGTCGACATCAATACACTAAATATGATAAGTACCATGTCATTGTCTTAGGATAACACAATCTAAAATATGATATATGATATTGATTATAAGTCAAAAAAATTAATCGACATATATTGTATTTAAGAAAGTTTTTCAAAATTAGTGAAAAAATATTTTCTTATTTTTTTTATTATATTATTTTCTTACCGTTTAAATATCTATTCATTTTTATAATAATTAATTTTTAATAATATCATCTCGTACATCGCACGTGTGAAATACTAGTATTGAATCAAAGGTAAAAATCATGGCTTAAAATTGATTGGGTGAAAAGAAACAACGATGATTAGTTATGTTTTTGCCATTGGTATTATTGATGATTATTTCGTTTATTTTTGTCGGTTTTGTTTCATTTTCTTTTCCAAGTTCTAATAATAATAATAATTTCTAAAAGCGCAAACATATAAACATTCGAAGGATTCTTACGTTTAATTTTCCACCTTTGACGAAATTGAAGAGCTTCGTTTTTCCCCCAATTCCAGAACCCTGATTCCTCCGCCCAATCTCCAGATTCTTCCGAAATCCGTGAATCCTAAAGCCACTGATCATGTTGTTATCCCCAGGTCACTCTCCTCGCCACATCTCCACCCCTTCACCGGCGCCTTCCGATCATAACCCAAACCCTGATAGCTCACTTGTTTCTGCGTCTTCGAATTTACCCACCCGCAAGCGGTTGCGCAGCCCCGCGGTTTTAGATGAGGACACCTATGTAGCCGCCATCGAGAAGATCATTGAGCGAGATTTCTTCCCAGACATACCCAAATTGCGTGATCGCCTCGACTGGTTGCAGGCTATTCGTACACAGGACCCCGTGCTTATCCGCGACGCTCAGCTGAAGATTCTTGAGCGCCGTCGAAGGAGAAAAGGTGGAGAACCCTCCACGGTTGATGTGTCCCTCCGCATTGCCACGCCAGGTTCGTCCTTATTCCGGAATACTTCTGTTACTCCCTGCGTTAACAGCGAGCGCAAGGGTGATGATGTTAATGATGAACGCGATGCTATTGTTGAGGGAGAGGATGGAGTGGATGTTTCTTTGCCACTTGATGAGTTCTTTCGAAAGTACACGAGCGAGGATAATGAGAGCTTTTTGAGGATTCTGGAGAGAGTTAATAGGAAGAGGAAGGAAAAGTATGAATATTTGTTAGAAGGAGAAAAAACCGAGGGTGTTCAGGAGAATAGTTCGATTGAGGATGGAAACAAACGGGAGAAAACTAGTACTGATGGGTATGGCACATCGGATCAGCCAGTGAGCACGTTGGAAGGTTGGAAATACACGGCCAAGAATTTACTTATGTATCATCCAGCTGACAGAGGGGAAGCTCCCTTGACTCCCGAGGAAAGAGCACTGCGGTTGGAGGGTATGACTAAGGAGATTAACAGGTCCAATACACGTTTCCAAACCAAAACTGCTGGTTTTACTTCATTGCTGAATGAAGAGAATTTTTCCATGCTTTACACCCCTATGGCTGGGACGACCCCGGTTCCTATGTCGAGTAGAGACAGTGATAAGGTGAAGAAGTATGATTTGGATGATTTGAGGAAAACCCCTGACAGATTTTATGTGGAGTCTGAGAAGAAAGCAGACAATGGATATAGTTTCTTGAAAACGCCATCACCTGCTCCAGGATTGGATGAGTCACCATTCATAACCTGGGGAGAGATTGAGGGGACACCATTGAGATTAGAGCCAGAGGAAACACCTATAGATATTGGGGGTAGTGGGGATGGTCCACAATTCAAGATTCCGATGCCTCCTTCTAGGGATGTTAAGGCACATTCTTTGTCAAGGGAGGCTGCAAGGAAACTGAGGGAGAGGTCAAAGATGTATCAGAAACCACCATTGCCTTCCCCAGTCAGGGGGGGAAGTGTGAGTCCAAGCGCACGCGTACTTTCACCTGCTGCCCAGAAATTTATGAGGAAGGCCATTGCCAAATCTTCTCGATCTATTGATGAATCTTTGAGAGCCAGTTATCGTAGTGGAAGCCCTGGACTAAATACTCCTAAAAGTGGCAGGAGTCTTTCTAGATTGGGAAGAGAGAACAGTGTAGCTTCCCGATCCCCTTCTGTTAGAGACGGCTCGAGGTCACCCTGGTGATTTGCCCATTCCATCAGCAATTCTATTATTAGTTATTTGTACCGTATAAGAAATAGTTTCTGATTGGAATTGTCACATGAAACAAATATCAAGATATTGAAGTTTTTATGGTGTCTTCTTTTGTTCATTATCCTGGATTCCTGTTTTCTTATTTTTCTTTTATTCCACATCCCCCATCACGCATGAAATGTTGACACATTGTTTCTATAGATTATAACTTTTCAAAATCATGTTAATTTCAGCGGAGGAAAAGAAGAATGAGTTTGCTTGAAAGTTTTTTTTATTGATACCCAAATGCATTTGACTGGAGTACCATTTTGTTGGTTTCCTTTGAGACGAGACTATATTAAATGTAAATATGTAATATTTTGGTTATGCCGTAACTCGTCATAAAATCAGGGAATGCGTTGTTCTTCTATACTTGGTGCAAAGAAGATAAATTTGATGTGCATAGATGAAGATAACTTTTTTTGTGTTTGGTTGTTTTGTTTGTCATCGCTTATTGAGCCTGCTAAAGTAATTGATTAATAGAGTGGTAGAAAAGTGAAGGGATTAGTTAAATTGTAGTCTGGTGGGTTAATTAGTTTTTTGTTTGGTACCCATGACAGTTAATAATTAATACCGAGATATGATAAAATGCAGGTTTAAGAAGTGGCAGGATGTCAAATATTAATCAAATACGTTCTTAATATATGAAGCAGACAAAAAATGAATTGTGTTTGTTTGGGGAGTGGAGGTGTTTCCAATTTTTTTTGGAATTTATTGATTATAGTGTGCCAGCATTTAAAACGTTGCTGGAACCTTAGAATATGCATATCGCGTAGATTTCTTAAAGATGGATTGGAATTGGCTGTTTTAAGTTTTTGGGATACTAGTGGTGTGATCAATTGTGTCTTAAAATACTAATATTTTAATATTCGCGGAAAAAATTAAATTTTTTTATATTAATTATTATAAATATAACTTGTAGAAAAAATTAAATGTCACCACATATACTAAAATAAAATTAATATTAAAACTCCATTTTAAATCTGACATCCACCAACTTCGAAAAATCTAAAATAATATAAAAATTCTCAACTTATTAGTCACCAAACTTAATATGCGTAAATGAAATTCTCGTAAACTACAGGTCCTCGGGTTTACACTGCCACTGGCCCGAGCTTGCTCACTGGTCACCGCCTCCCGTCTCCTCAACTACATTATTTGCATCGATCAAGTCTAGTGAGCCTAATTATTTCGCATGCATAAACCGTGAATAACAAGTAATACGTAATAAAATCTATTCAATTTAAACACAGCTCGTACATAGTATAATATAAGCATAAATACGTATAATGCTACTTTCCTGCATAAACATTTTAATAAAATCATATTTTTATACTCGTAATAATAATCATAATCGTAAATCAATTTACGTAGAGTTCTATTCAATGCAAGTGACCCATAACATAAATAGTATGATAAAACTAACCACACTACTGGGCAAGATCACCACAGTCCCTGGACTAGATGTCCACTCCCTAACATAACATAATTCCACCGAAGAGGTTGGAGACGTCTCCGGACACGTTCTCCGGCTTCCAAACCAGTAACATAATTTGACAACAAGACAAATCGCATACCTCAAAAGTAATTATTTTCCACGTCATACATACTTACAAACATCGTGAACCTAGTTGAATCGTCCTTGGACATGCTACCCTAACACACTAAAATTTATACCTGAAACAGCCCCTAAGGCGCATTCAAACATACGACCTGAATTAAATAGAACCACTTAGGACGTACCACTCGACTCGGAACTCGACTCATACATAAAATACATCATAACCTACTACCCAATGCCCTAAACCAGCCCTGAACCATAACCAAACCCCGTACCATTGTTAACGAACAATATAGATACAAGCTGCACAAAGAGTGACACTATGACTCTTATGCATTTCGAATGAATTCCTATCGAATTTAACTTGAACCAAGCTATAGACTCGACCCTCAGACATCACTTAAGCCTCTGATCCAGCCCGTGCCAGCCCATAACGCACCACAGCCCATTAAACCACAAAAAACCATGAGACCTAGTTGCGCCTAAGCCCTACGTGTGCAAGCTGACGTTCACGACTCCAACAACTATTTCCACCCAACTGGACCCTAACCAACCCATACCAAGCCTACCCTGGAACACTAAGACCCCGTCTAGACCCTAGCCATGAGCCTTGATCTAGCCTACAGCCAAAGCCGACGTGAACATGCGATAAAGCCCCTTATGTGCGCGGTTGTGTGCTTTCTTTGTTTCCTACTGTCCAGCAGCCTCTTTGAAACGTCTGCTGTTTAAGATATGCTACAAAAAAAATTTTAAAGCTACTACTCGTAATTTATATTTAAATACATGCATGCAATACTGCTGAAAATTCACATTTTTAAAATATGAGTAATCAACTAGCAAGTAAAATACTGCAATTAAAAATCCATAACAAATCGTCATCCCCAAGCTCACGTTTTAAAAATGTTTCAAATATGAAATATGTGTAAAGTTTATGCCAACCATTAACATATAAAAACGATAGCGTATAAAGACTCATGCATAATCATAACGATTATGCAAGCTGACGTTCACGACTCCAACAACTATTTCCACCCAACTGGACCCTAACCAACCCATACCAAGCCTACCCTGGAACACTAAGACCCCGTCTAGACCCTAGCCATGAGCCTTGATCTAGCCTACAGCCAAAGCCGACGTGAACATGCGATAAAGCCCCTTATGTGCGCGGTTGTGTGCTTTCTTTGTTTCCTACTGTCCAGCAGCCTCTTTGAAACGTCTGCTGTTTAAGATATGCTACAAAAAAAATTTTAAAGCTACTACTCGTAATTTATATTTAAATACATGCATGCAATACTGCTGAAAATTCACATTTTTAAAATATGAGTAATCAACTACCAAGTAAAATACTGCAATTAAAAATCCATAACAAATCGTCATCCCCAAGCTCACGTTTTAAAAATGTTTCAAATATGAAATATGTGTAAAGTTTATGCCAACCATTAACATATAAAAACGATAGCGTATAAAGACTCATGCATAATCATATGCTCACCTGCCTCATTGACACTCAGTGAGTCTAAAGACTCAACACACCTATAACATTATAGCAAGTACATATACATAACAAGAAACAATGAAAGGTACTGTAATGAAAATACATTTCATGATCGTAAAAGTCTCATGCATAATCATAACGATTCAAAGCATAAATATTTTCATAACATATCACATCATATCAACATATACGTGTTCGTTTTTCTTAATTTTAATTCCGTTCATTAGTTGTGACTTTCGTATCATCGTGTCAGTCGATGGATCCATCTACGTGTAACCGTGGTACCCTGCGGCGAGGACATCAGCGACAACATTACCCGTCCACTGAGCCCTGGCCTTACATTTAATCGTGTCATCGAATTATTCACAACTAACTCTCATATTTCAAAACATGTCATCATATTCATCATTTAATAACCATGCATATACTTAAATTTCTCTTAAAATCAATCATGCAGAGTATTTTCATATTTTCATAAAAATTCATATTCATGATAACATAAATATTTAAAACATTTCAAAACAATTTTAGGGCGCTGTCATGGCTAAAAACTCGATCCAAGTACAAAATGACCATTTTGCCCAAGAAACCTTATTTATAATTTTACCACTAGACCTCAAAATTTCGACCTGAATCCAACCAAATTCCTTAAAACTCCTAAAAACATAATAATAAGCATTTCTTAGACGTAAACTCAAGCCCATTTCAAAACTTATACGATTTGTTTTAAAACTTGGACCGAGGTCCCGATTTTAACCCGAATCAACTCGAAACTTAAACAAATTTTCCCAACTTAAAACAATTAATTCAGACCACCTATGGCCCTCAGAATAGACCGAACAATTGATGGAATTAATTCAGCATGCAAGCACCAAAAACCCTAGTGCGCTAAACCTTCGTATTATCGATACCAGGCCTAACCAACCAAAACCAGCCTTGAACCATTGCTACCTAGGACAAAGATTAGACCAAGGACTCACTCCTAGACCAACCAAACCCATGCCTACATCACAAGGCACACGGACGTTCATGAAATACCCGAAACAAGCCAAAACCCGACCCTTCTCATTTCACGCGCCTCGACCCCCACTTAACCTGAGACCAGCCATGTAAGGACCTCCACTAGGCCTCGGTTGGGACCCTCCTGAACCGCACCATGGCCTGGTTTAGTCCCCCTTGGTCGTGCCTCCCCTTTTCTTGCCCTAGACCAACCAAAACCCTAGCCGCTCCAGTAGAAACAATTGGCCCTCTCTATTTTTGTGGACAACTAGAGACTCCAGCCCCTATACACCTTCAATCCCTTTGTGTAAAGCCCTTACAAGCCTTAACCTAGCAGGTCCTTGCACTAGGACATGAAAAACGTGAGTTGTACACAAGATATATGCATGTTCATGTCAAAACTTTTGCAAAAACTATTTGATAGACCCAAGAAATTTCATGCAAAAACATATACAACAACATATAAATTGTGTAAATGATGAGAAAAATATACATGGCGTGCCTTGATGATTATATGCTTGAAAACTCGAAAAACTACGCGCGGGACGTCAACCGGATACGCGGGGGAGGAGCTTTTCTTCAAAAAAGATAAAAGCCAAAGCTTGCTGCTTAAAAACGCGGGGTTGGATGCTGCTGAATGAGGGGAGGGGGCGGCCAGGGGGTGTATTAGGTTTAGGGTTTGATTAGGTTAGGTTTAAGTAGGAAATTTGTGCACTAATGGACCCTAACTTATAATTAAATGGATTAAAAAAGTTTTGAGCTCATTAAGCATTAAAACAAACTGATAGGATCGGTTGTCGTAACAAGAGTGTTTAGAAGGGGGGTTGAATAAACACTTACAATTAAGGTTGTTCTTTAATAAAATTTGAGTTCAGTTTGGTGACAAAATGAATCTTGGAATCTTGTTGGTCAATAACAATCAGTTAAACTAGAGTAGTTGCAGAAAGTAACTGATTGAAAGATAGAATACGAAACTGAAAGAAATATGCAAGAGTTGTTTTTGGATGTTCGGAGAATTCAATTACTCCTACGTCACCCCTTCTATCACAAGGATATGATATTTACTAAAAGACTTTGATCGAGTACAACCCTTGTACAGACCCACTTCAGTTTGGACTTACCACTGCCAAAACTGAAACTCTTAGTTCTACACAATATTCTCAGTGCGTAACTGATTTTAGCACTATTGAATCTAACAACTTTTAGAGAGTGCTAGTATTCTCAAATTGTAGCCTTAATTGCCACGAATAATTCAAATAAGGATGAGCTAAGATTTTGACAGAGTAACAGCAAGTTTAAGATTGAGTGATCGTCTCTATTTTCTTCTGCTGTTCTTCAGTCATATTTATAAACTTCTTTTTCAACGGTAACTTTGATATGCATTTGAATTCTAGTATCCATTGATTGCCACTTCATCATTCCTTGGGCAATGTTCTCTTCATTGATTGTAATACGGCGTCTTAATTTCAATAGCCGAAATACGTTGTTCTATGCTGTAATGATTGAGGTGCGGCTTTCCATATTCAGTTTCTGTCTACTATGTCTTTTTGTCGGTTGTTCTTTCCCGAGAAACATTCAGTTTAACTGAAACTTATGCGGCTGAGTATATTAACTGATCAGTTTTCTTCATTAGTTCAGCTGGTTTCAGTTGTTAAGTAATCAGTCGCGTCTTTCGCATATTCAGTTGTTTCATAATTCAGTTAGTTTCTTTAGTTTGTCAAACTCCGAAATTTAGTTTCCAACAATTTCCCTCTTTTTGGTGTTTGACAAAACTAAGCATATAGTAACTGAAAGATTGAACTCTTATAGACTGCTTCTTAACAAAAACTGTCTCAAAACAAACTGCTAAACTGCTAAGTGCTCTTCAATGTTTCTTCTGACTATCTTCCCCCTTTTTGTCAAACTGAGCCATGTGAATAGATAATTGTCGAACTTCAGCAGATAAGATGCCGACATCAGCTGAGATACTGGCGATGGCAGTAAGAACTGAGGTTTGCAGTGAGTCTATTTTGTTTGCAACAGATGTTTCTAGTCTGTCAACTCGTTGGTTGATCACATCTTGAGTAACGAAAAGAACAGCAGTTGTAGCTTTGTTCTGCTTGTGTTCTATGGCAACTGAGAGTTCAGTTACAACTTCTTGAATATTCTTCAGCTTTGCAAAAACAAAATCTTCGGATCCATTGAGCTTTACAGAATGATAGAATTGGGTTGACTGAATGGATTTGATGGCATCCATTATTTGATTCATATTTGTCTTGATGGTGTTGATTTCAACGAACAATGCTTCTGAATTTGAGATTTCAGGAGACATGACTCCTATATCTTCCTGATGTGGCACGGTGGAGTGAAAATTATCATAGTGCGATCAACTGTCTCTTCTTGACCTTGAGATGAAGAAGGTTGATTCTGAGCATCAGAAACACTTTGTTCTAGAATAACAGGGTTATCTGTGGTAACTGCTATTGGAGAATCATGGGCTTGTTCTTCTGTTTGATCAACGGATGAAACTTGGGGTGGTTCTTCAGTTTGAAGGTTTTCAACAATAGGCAATTGTTCTTCCACGGATTCAGTGAGTGGTTCCTCTGGGTTCTGAGTGAGCACTTTAGTTTGCTCTTCAGTTTCAGATGTTACTCGCTGAACTGTTTCTGGAGTAACAAAAATTTGAGCTTGTTCTGCATTATCAGAGAATTGAACATGTTCTTCAGCAACAAAAGTTTGAACATGTTCTTCAGTGATAAAAATTTGAACTGGGTCGTCAGATGTAATCAGAACTTCTTGTTCTGTTTGTTCAGTCAGAGGATCAACTGATTCAAAATTTTGTGCTTCAGTTTGAGCTTCCTGAGCAACTGACTGAATGATTTCATCGATATTGGCGAAAGTCAGTTCGACCTTAGAATACAGATGTTGATCGTCGGCTGTTGTTTGTGGAACCTCCTTGACTGATTTGTCAGCAATGAGTTCTTCAGAAGATTCATTCTGCTGAGACGATGAAGGTTTGTATTCCTCTGTTCCTGAAGATTTTTCTGGAAGAACAAGTTCTTGATCTTCTTCTCAAAACCTTATTTCCCTCTGTAGGCCACTAAGATCTGCATCCAGTTGAGTGAACAAAGCTCTATCTTGATATGCAGTTGGCCCTGTGGGGTTGTAGTTTTCTTTCAACTTTCTAATCATCTTAGTCAGTTGAATAGCCCGTATTTGATCAAAGAAATATTGTCTCCTTTCCAGTGTTTGAATAATAGTAGCAGCTTTAACTACTCTCAAAACTATCTTTTCCAGTTTAATAAACGTCTTCAGTTGGGATTTGTGCTTTAGTTTCTTGGCAAAAATTTTGGTCCTGAAGCTTTTCCAACGGTCAAAAGATGTGAGTTTTGATGTGGCAAATGTATTTACCTCTTCCCAAATTAGATCGATATGAGTTTGAATGGCGTGAGATGGCCTTGGCTCCTCCTCAAGCTTTCCTTTTCCCTTCTCCGTGGTTAGAATATGAGGAATTTGTAAGCCAGATTTTGTAGACTCCACTGGTTCCTTCAATGTGACGCCTTTCTGTCTAGCCTGTGGTAAAATAGTGGGTTGATTTACACGAGTGAATGGAGCTTTTACTCTAGTGGATAACTTTTCAATTCGAACTGAATCATCAGGAGGGATGACTTGCAATGGGATAGCCTGAATCGGCTTTTCAGCAGCTGACTGAGACAGTTTCTCAGTAATGGTTAGTTCCATTGCTGGTATTGGTTTGGTTCTTTGTGTCCTTGGTTTCTTGATAAGTTTAGGAGAGGGAGTTTTCTCAGAATCTGATTCACTGAGAATCAGTTTTCGCTTTGCAGCTTTCAGTTGAGCCAGCGTCTTGGCTTTCTTGACTGATTTAGGAGCAGCTTGCTGCATCCCAATCTCCTTCTTGACTTTTACGAATTGGTTAGGCGAGGGATCCAACTTGGTCTTTGGTGGCAAGATATTCTTGGCAGTGAATATCTTAAATTTTGAAGATTTTTCGGCATTGTTAGCTACTAGTCCTTTGAGTTTCAGAATATAACTGATTGGAATAGCAAACCCTATGGACTGTTTTGTTGATTTAAGCATATTCTTTAGAATGCTGAAAATAATGTACCTCCAGTTGACTTTCTTCTCACCCATGATGATTGTCATCACCTGGAATTTTTCAAGAGTGAGAGCTGCATATGAGCCAGTTTTAGCTAAAATTCACTTTGCTATAATATCAGCCAATAAATGAATTTCTGGTTTCAGTTCTTCCTTTGGGTCGGAGACTTTGATTTTCCGCCCTCAACAGATAATGAGGATTCCTCAATATCGGATGTTTTAACTTCAGAGAAACTGACATATCCATCAGTCGGCAAGGAAAATATTTCTCCAAAGTTTTCTTCAGAAAAATCAGCAACTGATCTGTAGTAGCCCGAATCCCAAATTGGGTAATTAACGGATTATTGGTGATTAAGAAGGTTTAAGGTGTAATTTTGACCGAGTCATGATCGGACGGACCGAAGATGGTTCGGAAGCACTGAAGAGTTCGTAAGGTCCGAAGTAAGTTCGTTGGATCCGATCATTAGGTGTCAAGAGTTGATCGACACGTGGGAGTTCGGAAGGTCCGAAGTGAGTTCGGTGGATCCGATCATGAGGTGTCAAGAGCAGCTGGACACGTGCATGTTCGGACGGTCCGAAGTGTATGATCGGAGGATCCGATCATGAGCTGTCAAGAGCCGATGGACACGTAAGAGTTCGGACGTTCCGAAGAGGGTTCGGACGATCCGAACATGGCCTATAAATAGTGGTCGGATTTCCTCATTTTGACTCGCCAATTCAGAGAATTCCATAGCATTTCAGTCGTTTCTGACAGGTTCTAGTCTTGTTCCGAGATTTGGGCACTAGCGGGGAGCTGCTGGTCTTGTAGCAGAGCTGTGCTCTAGTTGGGAGCTAGCGGCATCAGCGGGCTAGCGACGGACGAAGGTTTGGAATTTTATCAGTATTTTATCTCAGGATTATCTAGTTAAGTCTGGTAGATAAGTTTAGTGATGGTTTTCACTTGATGAATAGGCTTGGATTAGACCTGTTGTCTGGTTGTTCCAGTGGATTAGGATTTGCTGTGATAGAGGTACGAAAGTACTATCCGAGATATCCTGGTTGAGTATACATTCTTATATGTGTTGCATGATTATGTGGTGCATTGATATATGTCATTTGATGCATGCTATTATGTCACGTTTATTACTGCACGTTGCATTTCATGTTGAGCCGTATCTTCTTCGAGATAGCCTTTACTGTTGAGCTGTATCTCTTTCGAGATAAGCTATATCTTGGGGCCGCTCAGCCCTGTCTTGTGGACGCATGGACACCGAGAGTACACAGTGGCCGACGGGTCGGGAGGGCTTCGGTGGTCCGGGACATTTTAGGTCCACGTCTGTCTTGTAGTGGATGCAGTGACCCAGAGGTTGGACCGCGCGGCACTATCCACTTGGCGCCTCTAGACTGAGCATTGTTGAGATCCTTTTGTGACTCCTGTTTCTTGACTACCCCGGTATCATGATCATAGCATGTGCATTTCATATAGGTCTGTATACTCATACTTTTGTACTGGGCGTTCTTATCGCTCACGTCCTCGGTTTTGTTTATTCTTGGACACCCCATTTCCCACGGGGCAGGCCTCAGGTTGGACAGCTCAGGAGGAGCAGGAGGAGGACGTTGAGTAGCTGGTTGGTTAGTTTATCGGTATTTGTTTTGATTCGTTTTGGTTGTATTGGATATTTTATTTTGAGTTATTCTAGACTTCGATTGGGTTGTATAACCATCATTTTGTTGACTTTTCCGCTGTTATCTCTGATTATTGTTAATTAGGTTAATTGCATGCTTAGTTCTTGATTAGTAGGTGATTCTGGAACGGGTCACTACATTTATGGTATCAGAGCATGCATACGATTTTGGGATATAGATTCTGTTTTGGGATTTCCGTTTACTAGTTCCCCATTCTATGTTGTAGCAATGGCTGACCACTTTGGTGATGAGAGTAGTCAGGGAAGTGTAGGTCGTTGGGGTGACCAGGACGATCTGTTAAGCGTCATAAGTTACCGCATGTTTCTCTAGACGTCATTCTTTCCGTTTCTACTCCGATGGGTCATTCGGTTTTAGCCAAGCGTCTAGTGATGGGTTGTCCCTTAGATTTGGAGGGTAATGATGTTGTTATTTTCGTTTTGTTCATTCTCTTGCCTTGATTTCGAGGACGAAATCTTTTTAAGGGGGGGAGAATGTAGTAGCCCGAATCCCAAATTGGGTAATTAACGGATTATTGGTGATTAAGAAGGTTTAAGGTGTAATTTTGACCGAGTCATGATCGGACGGACCGAAGATGGTTCGGAAGCACTGAAGAGTTCGTAAGGTCCGAAGTAAGTTCGTTGGATCCGATCATTAGGTGTCAAGAGTTGATCGACACGTGGGAGTTCGGAAGGTCCGAAGTGAGTTCGGTGGATCCGATCATGAGGTGTCAAGAGCAGCTGGACACGTGCATGTTCGGACGGTCCGAAGTGTATGATCGGAGGATCCGATCATGAGCTGTCAAGAGCCGATGGACACGTAAGAGTTCGGACGTTCCGAAGAGGGTTCGGACGATCCGAACATGGCCTATAAATAGTGGTCGGATTTCCTCATTTTGACTCGCCAATTCAGAGAATTCCATAGCATTTCAGTCGTTTCTGACAGGTTCTAGTCTTGTTCCGAGATTTGGGCACTAGCGGGGAGCTGCTGGTCTTGTAGCAGAGCTGTGCTCTAGTTGGGAGCTAGCGGCATCAGCGGGCTAGCGACGGACGAAGGTTTGGAATTTTATCAGTATTTTATCTCAGGATTATCTAGTTAAGTCTGGTAGATAAGTTTAGTGATGGTTTTCACTTGATGAATAGGCTTGGATTAGACCTGTTGTCTGGTTGTTCCAGTGGATTAGGATTTGCTGTGATAGAGGTACGAAAGTACTATCCGAGATATCCTGGTTGAGTATACATTCTTATATGTGTTGCATGATTATGTGGTGCATTGATATATGTCATTTGATGCATGCTATTATGTCACGTTTATTACTGCACGTTGCATTTCATGTTGAGCCGTATCTTCTTCGAGATAGCCTTTACTGTTGAGCTGTATCTCTTTCGAGATAAGCTATATCTTGGGGCCGCTCAGCCCTGTCTTGTGGACGCATGGACACCGAGAGTACACAGTGGCCGACGGGTCGGGAGGGCTTCGGTGGTCCGGGACATTTTAGGTCCACGTCTGTCTTGTAGTGGATGCAGTGACCCAGAGGTTGGACCGCGCGGCACTATCTACTTGGCGCCTCTAGACTGAGCATTGTTGAGATCCTTTTGTGACTCCTGTTTCTTGACTACCCCGGTATCATGATCATAGCATGTGCATTTCATATAGGTCTGTATACTCATACTTTTGTACTGGGCGTTCTTATCGCTCACGTCCTCGGTTTTGTTTATTCTTGGACACCCCATTTCCCACGGGGCAGGCCTCAGGTTGGACAGCTCAGGAGGAGCAGGAGGAAGACGTTGAGTAGCTGGTTGGTTAGTTTATCGGTATTTGTTTTGATTCGTTTTGGTTGTATTGGATATTTTATTTTGAGTTATTCTAGACTTCGATTGGGTTGTATAACCATCATTTTGTTGACTTTTCCGCTGTTATCTCTGATTATTGTTAATTAGGTTAATTGCATGCTTAGTTCTTGATTAGTAGGTGATTCTGGAACGGGTCACTACATGATCATTGATGGTGACAGAGATATTTCCTTCACCAGTAACATACCCTTTCAGATAGAATTCATTCACTTCCTTCGAGTATATTTCTTGTGAAGATTGTCCCAAAAACATTCTGAGCCCAGCAGATTCAATATTCAGAAAGACATTTTTGATATCAGCATCTTGAATTGTTAAAAATGAGTCAAAATCGATTGCCATGGCATTCATCATGTGAGCAGGGATCTGATTAGCCATTTCTGAAGGTAAGGTGATATGAAATTCGTAGAAAATAAGCTTCGGAAGTTTGTATGCTCTTAGAACTGATTGTATGCGTGAAGGAGAAGAACTGAATTGAAGCGGGTATAATACATTTTTACGTGACTGTTCAAATTCTGGACACGTGCCAGTCCATGAAAATTTTGAATAAAAAATAAGTGTATGTGTGCTGTAATCGTGTGTATAAAGGTTAGCGGTTTTAAAATAAGCCACGTCGTCAATCTGCAGTCACGTCAATTGATTTAGAATATAATAAATTTTAATTAATTAACGTATGTGAGAAGATTTGTAAACAATCCAACTGAACGATCAGTTGGGAAACTAATTCATTTCAGTTGAGAAATTACAAACAATTGTCTTCTTAGTTAACTTTTTAAAATTAATATTCCCCCTAAATTGGTGCATAAAACATTTAAAATGACGATGTAAAAATAAATTTAAAGCTTTAAAAATTTATTATATGATAAATGATCGCGGCCCTTCAGCTTCCATAACTTCTTGGCTATAAATAGAAGTGGCTCAGTTAGGTTCAGACATATCATCCAAAGTATTCAAGATAAGAAAATGTCTGATACGAGTGACTCAAGTCTTTCTCCTTTCTCTTTGGAGGCCAGGAAGGCCGAGATAGAAGATGAAGTCTTCTACGAGAGTCTGCATTACAGGGAGCGATTGCAGGAGCTTGAGCTCTTGTACAACTCTGGGGAGGCCACCACTCCTGAATTGGTGGCAGAACTGAAGCAAGTGCGAAAGCACGTGAATATTGCTGTGTGGGTGGACGTCTTCAAGGACGGTCACATGTATCAGCTGATGCTCCGCAAGGAATTGAAGATTCTAAGGCACATAGCTAATTCTCACAGCTTTCTCATGACTGCTCCTTCTTCTCTATCTGTTTGGTTGAAATTTTGGATAATTGTTGTGGAGGAGAAGTATGATGATGTAATCCAGACCAATATTTATAAGTAATGAAATATTTATCTGGTTTTAACTCTGTTTTTCTTTTTCCTGCAAATAATGAGTTGATTACTAACTGATTAGATAAACTGATATTAATTGACTTCTGACTGAAATCAGTTAACAATTAATAATTAGTAAAAGATACACTAATATCAGTTGAGGGTAAAAATATAATATTTGTTAAACTAGTATCAACTGATAATAAATAACTGGTGAAGAAAAATCCTGGGTAATTGCGATGACGTTTCGGTTGGCTTTAGTCTTTTCAACTTCTTCACCATTTAATGTCACTTTATTTTTCTGCAATCAAATTAATGTTAACATAAGGTTTATAACAAACTGACATATGATAGCTGACATCAGTTGACAGAAAGTAGTCATTTGTGAGAAATGATTTTATAAACAAGACAATATTAATAACAAGTTTATGATAGATCAATTAACCCAAGAATATTTCGAAAGTAAGAAAACTTAGCCTCGGGTAATGGTTTTGTGAAGATATCAGCTGCTTGCTGTTCAGTTGAAATGTATACCAGTCGAATATCCTTCTTTAAATCATGATCCCTAATGAAGTGATGCCTGACATCTATATGCTTGGTCCTTGAGTGAAGAACTGGATTGTAAGTGATGGCATTTGTGCTGGTATTATCACAAAATATGGGCGATTCAGTTGACGTTACTCCATAATTCTTCAGTTGTTGTTGAATCCAGATCAGTTGTGCACAACAGATACCAGCAGCAAGATATTCTGCTTCTGTTGTTGAGGTAGCCATGGATGTTTGCTTCTTACTGGACCAAGAGATCAGTCGGTCTCCTAAGAACTGACAAGATCCACTTGTACTTTTGCGATCAAGCTTACATCCTGCATAATCTGCATCTGAATATCCAACTAAATTGAAGGTGAAGTCTTTGGAGTACCATAGCCCACATTTTGCGTGTCCTTAAGATATCTCAGAATTCTTTTAGCAGCTGAGAAATGTGATTGCTTAGGATTTGCTTGAAATCTGGCACACATACAGACAGCAAAAACAATATCAGGACGACTGGCTGTTAGGTACAATAATGAACCTATTAACCCTCTACATAATGTCGCCTCCACTGATATTCCCCCTTCATCAGTGTTTAGTTTAACTGACGAGCTCATGGGAGTAGTTGCAGCTGAACATGATTCCATACCAAATTTCTTTAGCAACTCCTTTGTATATTTTGTTTGACTAATGAATATATACCAGTTTCCAGTTGCTTCACTTGCAGTCCAAGAAAGAATTTCAGTTCACCCATCATGCTCATTTCAAACTTATCCTGCATTAACTTAGCAAACTTTTCGCACAATTTGGGGTTAGTTGACCCAAAAATTATATCATCAACATAAATTTGAACTAATAGAATGTGATTATTTTTAGTAAATTTGAACAAGGTCTTATCTACTGATCCGGCTGAAAAGTCATGATCACTTAGGAATTTTGAAAGAGTTTCGTACCAAACCCTGGGAGCTTGTTTAAGACCATATAATGCTTTGTTCAAATAGTATACATGATCAGGAAGTTTGTGGTTTACAAAACCTGGAGATTGTTCGACATATACTTCTTCTTGTAACTGACCGTTTAGGAATTCACTCTTCACATCCATCTGGTAAACTTTGAAGTTTTTGTGAGATGCATAAGCAAGAAATATTCTGATTGCTTCCAATCTTGCAACTGGAGCATAAGTCTCATCGTAGTCAATTCCTTCTTCTTGCCTATATCCTTTTGCTACTAGTCTTGCTTTGTTGCGTATAACTGAACCGTCCTCGTTTAGTTTATTCTTGTACACCCATTTTGTACCTATAATGGTTTTTGAAGTTGGTCTTGGAACTAAGTTCCAGACGTTATTGTGAGCGAACTGATTCAGCTCTTCTTGCATAGCATTTACCCAGTTAGGATCAGCAAGAGCTTCATCAGTTTTCTTTGGTTCCAGTTGTGAGACAAAGGCTAAATGAATAAATAAATTTAACATTTGATTGCGAGTTCTTACTGGATTAGATGGATTTCCTATTACCAGTTGTGGTGGATGTGATTTTCTCCATCTGTACTCTGCATTTGTTGCATCAGCAACTTCTTCAGTTGGTAACTGAATGCAGTTTTCAGCTTCAGTTGATGCCTCGTCAGCTGGTATTTGAATGTTATCAGTTTGCTTTAATAACTAATTGTCAGCATTGACTTCCTGCTCATTTAATTGATCCAATATCTCTGGTTCTGGTGTTTGAAAGATGTTCTGATTATTATGACTTTCATCTTTGTCATCATCTTCCAAACTGATATCTATAAATCGATCAGCTAGCTCAACTTGATCAGTTGGCTTATCAGTTAGTACAGTTTCATCAAAATCAACATGCGCATATTCTTCAACATTGAGAGTTTTCTTATTAAAGACTCTATAAGCTATACTAACTGATGAATATCCAAGGAATATTCCTTCTGCAGATTTGGCATCAAATGCTTTTAAGTAATTTGTACCATTATCATGAATAAAACATCTACAGCCGAATATTTTGAAATAAGTGATTATACTTTTTCTTCCATGCCAGATCTCATATGGTATTTTCATATGATTCTTATTAATCATTGATCTGTTCTGAGTATAACACGCAGTGTTTACTGCCTCTGCCCAAAATCTTTGAGAAATACCAGAATCAGCAAGCATTGTTCTAGCAGCTTCTTTAAGGTCCGATTTCTTCTCTCAGCTACACCGTTTTGCTGAGGAGTTCTTGCTGCTGAGAGCTCATGCTTGATTCCAGCAGTTTCTAGAAAGATTGAAAGTGTTTGATTGATGAATTCAGTTCCTCGATCAGATCTGATTCGATCAATCCCAACTGATTTTTCATTTAAAAGTCTTTTGAAGAGTTTAATCAGTTGTGCAGCCGTATGGTCTTTGGATTTGAGAAAGATAACCCAATTAAATCTTGAAAAATCATCTACGACCACCAAGGTGTATTTCATTCCCCCTAAGCTCATGACTGGTATTGGACCGAAGAGATCCATGTGCAATAGTTCTAAGCATCGGGATGAAGATTTACAGCCCTTGTTTTTGAAAGAAGATCGTACTTGTTTTCCATACTGACATGCTGAGCAAAGTTTTTCTTTTGAAAAATTTATTTTGGGCAAACCAGTTACAAGTTCATGTTTACTCAGATAGGCAATGGATTTAAAGTTTAAATGATTTAACCTTTTATACCACAACCAGTTTTGAGATGATTTTGAAGAAATAAAGCAAACTGGTGCATGAGGCTGATCATTCCAACTGACTTTATATGTGTTTCCACATCGTTTGCCAGTTAGTATGATTTCATCAGTTGATGTTTTAACTGAGCATGAGTTTTTATCAAATTGTACCGAGAATCCATTGTCGCATAACTGACTGATGCTAATCAAGTTATACTTCAGATTCTCTACTAATAAAACATCTTTAATAGTAAAGTTACCATGGATAAGCTTACCCTTACCCACGGTTTTACCTTTGGAATTATCTCCGAAACTGATGTTTGGACCACTATATTTGGTCAATTGAGATAGCATACTTGCATCTCTTGTCATATGTCGTGAGCAACCGCTGTCCAAATACCATATTGAATTTTTATCTGTACCTGTTACCTGCAATCACATACATAATATGATTTGGTACCCATATCTATTTGGGTCCAAAACTTATTAGTCCCTTTGGAACCCATACTTGGATTAGTCTAACTGACTTTCCAGTAGCCGTGTTCCAAATTTTTTTTCTCGGCTTCTGTGTGTTAGATGTGCGGTGTACAGATGACACAGTATGCATTTTAGCTTGGTTCAACTGATTTTTTAGTCTGTATCTTTTCTGGACTGGTTTGCAGTTATAATAATTTGAATGGTTATTTGAATAGTTCTTGCTAAATCTTTTTGATGAATGACTTTCTGAGTCAGTAGAGATTTTTGGACTGTAACCAACTCCATGTCTTCTGCCCTTGTACATATTCTCAATAGGTTGTTCTTTCAGTTTGCTAGGCTTAAATTTTTCTTGTTCTACTGTTGATTTGACAAATTTAATGTATTTTCCTTTGTCCATGTTCTGTTTAGGTTGAGTATCTCTTGGAAATGTTTCTCCTTGAGTATTGAGTCCTAATCCAGATTTATCAAAACTGATTTTTGTGAGTTTTGCATTTCATTCAATGCAGCTGATGACTTATTCCAAGATTTAATAAGCTTAGATTGTTCTGAGTTTTCAAGCATTAACTTTTGAATTAATGACTTATCTTTGTTTCTTTCTTCTCTTAGTTCAGCAATCTCCCTTTTTAGACTCAACTCATCAACTGATTCAACAGTTTTGATTTTATTGTCCATGGGATCATTTTGTTTTGACTTTATTTCCTCAAATGATGATGCAAGTTTCTGGTACTCATTTACCATTTCATGTAATGTCAAAATGAGTTCTTCTCGTGTAAAATCAGTTGAATTAAAATCAAATACCTGTTGACTTGTAGATTCTGCTTCAGTATCATTGGTCATTAGACATTTGACTTCCTCTTCATCACTTGAGCTATATGAGCTTTCTGATTCTGCTTCGTCACTATCAGTTTCTGCCCATTTGGATTTGTTCTCTTCAGCTAATAGAACCTCATGTTTCTTTCTGTAGGTTTTCTTATCATCTCTAGGTCTTCTCTTATGCTCATGTGATTTCTTTCTTCTGTCAGTTGATCCTTGACTGTCCTTTTTAGGTTTAGGGCAGTCAGCAATGTAATGACCTGTTTTACCACAATTGTAGCAAGCATTTGTTTTTTCTTTGGAATTATTTCTCTGGTATTGCTTCTGAAATTTTCCTTGGTTCTTTCTCATGAACCTCCCAAACTTTTTGATGAATAATGACATAGCATCATTGCTTAACTGATCAGCAGATTTCTCGACTGAACTAGTTGGTTCAGTTCTGACAGCTGTTAGAGCAGTTGTAGCAGTAGGAGTATATGGTTCTCTCTCTCTGTTCTTCAATTCAAATTTATAAGCTTTTAAATCAGCGAATAGATCATGAAGTTCGATCTGGTTCAAGTCTTTAGACTCTCTCATGGCCATAGTTTTGACATCCCATTCCTTTGGAAGGCCTCTCATCACTTTTAGTGCAACCTCTTTGTTAGTATACACTTTTCCAAGTGCATTTAATTCATTGATAATACTGCTCACCCTTTCATCATACTCATTCATTGATTCTCAAATCTTCATTCTGATATTGTCAAATTATTGAATAGCAACAGAGAGTTTATTTTCTTTTGTTTGGTCATTTCCTTCATATAACTGAATCAACTTTTCTCAAATTTCTTTTGCTGTTTTGCACATCTTTATTTTGTTGAAGGTTGCTTTGTCCAGTGTTTTGTATAGAGTATTTTTGGCCACATTGTCAAGATTGGCTTTTCTTTTGTCCTCAGTTGTCCACTCTTCTCTGGGCTTTTGAATTCTCTGTGGTGCCCCTTCAGTTATGGCAATTGCTGTGTTTGCTTTTAGAATCTTCATGGGTCCGTCTGTTATGACATACCACATGTCATCATCTTGTGCAGCCAAGTGAGCTTGCATTCTGATTTTCCAGTCATCGAAATCTTCTCTTGAGAACATAGGAATTTTATTGAATGAAGTCATGCTAGCAGATTTATAGATCAGAAGTATTCAAGAACAAGATTCAACCGCTCTGATACCACTTGATAGGATCGGTTGTCGTAACAAGAGTGTTTAGAAGGGGAGGTTGAATAAATACTTACAATTAAAGTTGTTCTTTAATAAAATTTGAGTTCAGTTTGGTGACAAACTGAATCTCGGAATCTTGTTGGTCAATAACAATCAGTTAAACTAGAGTAGTTGCGGAAAGTAACTGATTGAAAGATAGAATACGAAACTGAAAGAAATATGCAAGAGTTGTTTCTGGATGTTCGGAGAATTCAATTACTCCTACGTCACCCCTTCTATCACAAGGATATGATATTTACTAAAAGACTTTGATCGAGTACAACCCTTGTACAGACCCACTTCAGTTTGGACTTACCACTGCCAAAACTGAAACTCTTAGTTCTACACAATATTCTCAGTGCGTAACTGATTTTAGCACTATTGAATCTAACAACTTTTAGAGAGTGCTAGTGAGCTCAAATTGTAGCCTTAATTGCTACGAATAATTCAAATAAGGATGAGCTAAGATTTTGACAGAGTAACAGCAAGTTTAAGATTGAGTGATCGTCTCTACTTTCTTCTGCTGTTCTTCAGTCATATTTATAAACTTCTTTTTCAACGGTAACTTTGATATGCATTTGAATTCTAGTATCCGTTGATTGCCACTTCATCATTCCTTGGGCAATGTTCTCTTCATGGATTGTAATACGGCGTCTTAATTTCAATAGCCGAAATACGTTGTTCTATGCTGTAATGATTGAGGTGCGGCTTTCCATATTCAGTTTCTGTCTACTATGTCTTTTTGTCAGTTGTCCTTTCCAGAGAAACATCCAATTTAACTGAAACTTATGCGGCTGAGTATATTAACTGATCGGTTTCCAACTGATCAGTTTTCTTCATTAGTTCAGCTGATTTCAGTTGTTAAGTAATCAGTCGCATCTTTCGCATATTCAGTTGTTTCATAATTCAGTTAGTTTCTTTAGTTTGTCAAACTACGAAATTTAGTTTCCAACACAAACCCAAAAATTCGAATAACACTCTCGAAAAATATTTCTTTTAGGTATGTTTTTGACATATTGCCCTAACCCTCAAAAGTAAAAGTCCCTTGCATCGCTAATATTTGCATAGCGGTTAAAATATAACCCGGCGAATAAAAATACCCAACCAAGACCCATTTTCAAAAATTGTACTTAAAACACATCATATTAAATAATTAAATTAATTATTCAATAATAATATTTTTTCCTGATTATCCCTGGTCTCTGTTACCCGTTCGAGCGCGAAATGCAACTTAAAACCCTAATGCATGAAATTTAAAATACCCATGCAACAACACCTAACCATTCAAGATTCATGCATTAAATGCATAAAAATCATTAAACATGTATTTTTATAAAACCCTATATTGAATGTAGTCGGGTTACGTAAGTTCGAATTTCCTAGACCTTACAATTTTTCCCCTATTAAATTGAATATTGTCCTTGAAATTTAAAACATACCGAATAACTCTGGGTAGCGACTCCTCATCTCGGCTTCAGTCTCCCAAGTAGACTCCTCCTCAGCTTGCTTTTCTTCCCAAATCTCATCAGACCCTTCATCGGTGAGACCTTCACGAACACATGATCCCCTATGGCAAACTCAACATCTCTGGGCTATTGATCTGCGTAACTATTCTGCCGGCTCTAAGAAGTCTTCATCCTGTCTCGGATCTTGACCACTAACTCTGCAGTCTGACTGACAATATCCGACCCTATCTCTGCCCTCTCTCCTACCTCATCCCAATACATTGGAGACCTGCATTTCCTCCCGTATAATGCCTTATATGGAGCCATACCGATTGCTGTCTGATAACTGTTGTACGTGAACTCCAAGAGGTAACTTCGGCTCGTAACTGCCCTGGAAATCAATCACACACGCTTTGAGCTGATCCACCAATATCTGAATCACCCTCTCTGAATATCCGTGAGTCTGAGGATGGACGACAGTACTGAATAGCAGCTTAGTACCCAATGCTTGATGGAGACTCTTCTAGGAAGCAGACGTGAATCTCGGATCCCTGTCTGACATGATGGACAATGAAATCCCATGCAACTTGACAATATATCTGATGTACAGCTCTGCGTACTGAGTCATGGTGAAAGTCTTCCTAATCGGTAAAAATTGTGCTGATTTAGTGAGCCGATCAAACACCCAAACGGTATTATACCCACCGGTCATCCTCGGAAGCCTTGTCACAAAGTCCATGGTAATGTTCTCCCATTTTCACTCGGGAATAGGGTGTGGTCTCAGCTTCCCTGCAGGTCTCTGATTCTCGGCCTTAACCTTCTGACACGTCAAACACTCAGAGAAGAAATGCAGAACATCTCCCTTCATGCCTGGCCACCAATAAAGAGACTTAATATTCTTATACATCTTCGTACTCCCTGGATGGATGGATTACGAGGTAATGTTGACCTTACTCAAGATAATTTCTCTCAGGGAATCACTGCTAGGAACCCATATTCGGTCCCTATATCTGATTATGCCATCTACAATTGTATACAACCTCAGGCCCTTAACATCATCCCTATGTCTCCACTTCTGTAATTTCTCGTCAGAAGTTTGCCTTGCCCGAATTCTGTGTCACAGTGTCGACTAAACTGTCAGGGTATAAAGATTATGGGCGCTGCCCCTGCATAAACTGCAAGCTCAAACAGCTAAATCTCTGCCCGCAAAGATTTCTGTACTGACAACTGATTGATCACTGCAGTCTTCCTGCTCAGGGCATCTTCAACTACATTAGCCTTACCCGGATGGTAGCTAATGTCACAGTCATAATCCTTTACTATCTCTAACCACCTGCGCTGTCTCATGTTTAGCTCTTTCTATATGAAGAAGTACTTCAGGCTTTTGTGGTCAGTGAAAATCCTTGCACTTCTCTCCATACAGATAATGTCTCCAATTTTTCAAGGCGAATACCACTGTCGCTAGCTCGAGGTCATGAGTCGGATAATTCTGCTCATGGACTTTCAACTGTCGAGATGCATAAGTTATAACTATGTCATGCTGCATCAACACTGCGCCCAAACCGAGCTTCGAAGCATCTGTATACACCACAAACTCCCCTTGCTCTGATGGCATAGCGAGAACTGGTGCCGTGGTCAGCGCCTGGTTCAACCTGTCAAAACTCTCCTAGCACTCGAGTCCCCAAATAAACTTGGTATTCTTCTTTGTCAAGGCGGTCATAGGCACCGCAATAGAAGAGAAGCCATGAATAAACTTCCTGTAATATCCAGCCAATCCCAAGAAGCTACGGATCTCTGTCACGCTCTTAGGCACTGGCCAATATCTGACTGCCTCAACTTTACTGGGGTCGATATCTATACCATCCCGAGATACAATGTGGCTGAAGAATGCCAATCTGTCTAGCCAGAACTCCCACTTACTGAACTTGGCATACAATCGTCTGTCCTGTAAAGTCTGCAGTACGGTCCTCAGATGCTGATTGTGCTGCTCTCCGTTCTTCGAATAGATCAGGATGTCGTCAATGAAAACTATGATGAATATCCAAATATGGCTGAAACACGCGATTTAGGAGATCCACGGAGATCATTGGCGCATTAGTCAAATCGAAGGAAATCACCAAAAACTCATAGTTCTCATAACGCGTCCTGAATGCTGCCTTATGCACGTCATACTCTCTAACTTTCAGCTGATGGTATCCAGATAGGAGGTCTATCTTCGATAATACCAATGCTCCATGAAGTTGATCAAATAAATCCTTGATCCTGGGTAGGGGATACTTGTTCTTGAATGTGACACGGTTCAGCTCCCTGTAGTCAATGCAAAGGCGCATGCTGTCATCTTTCTTCTTAACAAACAGTACTGGTGCTCCCCATGGAGAAAATCTAGGGCGAATGAAACTCTTATCTAGCAAGTCTTGTAACTGATCCTTCAGTTTTTTCATCTCTACGGATGCTAGATGATAGAGTGCCTTATATATCGGCATTGTACCTGGCATGAACTCGGTAGAAAAGTCCACCTCTCTGTCTGGTGGAATGCTCAGAACGTCATCTGGGAAAACACTGAGGAAGTCCTTGACTACTTCGACCTCCTCTAACCTCTGACTGACTGGCTCTGACAATGTCACAATGCTGGCCAAAATTGCTTGGCAACCTCTCCTCATGAGATTCCTCACACAGATGTAAGAAATGGTGTGCGGCATCTGCTGATGTCTGGCTGCCTCAAATATAAATGGCTTAATGCTGGGCGGTCGGACAGATACTGACCTCCATCGAAAATCTATGACAGCTCCGTTAGAAGAAAGCCAGTCCATGCCCAGAATAATATCTAACTTGGCAATGGTAGCACAATCAAGTCTGCATACACAGTATTTTCTATAACCGAAGCTCCAATTTCTTCTCTATCTGGGAGGTAAACATTTGATCCTCGGATGGAATCGGTACGCTGAATCTTGAATCCATCGCTACAAGTATGATTTCAAGTCGCTTGACAAAAGATTCAGATATAAAAGAATGTGTAGCTCCGGAGTCCAGCATTGCATACGTGGCTACACCTGAAATATATATCCTTCATGCGACAAAACATACCATCAATTCCGTTCATGTTGAAACTTAAGAAATTTTATAACAGCAATTATCCCAAAACTCCCGAAAACTACTGATTTAATTCTAGTACCCAATAAAAAAATCTCGAATTTTTATCTCAAAATTTTGGGATTTGGATTTTGACCCTTAAAGTTTCGAATTCCTTTCGATTTGGTCCTACCATTTCTCGAAAATTGCATTTTCATCCCCAAAATATTTTGAATTTAGCCCCAAATAATTCCTTAAAATTTTCGAAATTTAATAATTTGATCCCCAAAAATTCGAAAATTCAGCAACCCTTAAAATTTCGATTTTTGCAATTAAATCCTTAAAATTCTTAACTCATTTAATTCAATCCTTAAGTCCAACTAGGTAGAGCATGCAACCTAATTTATTATGGGTTCTCAATTCCAAAGCAACTCTAGAACCAACATAATAATCCATGCATTCGAGGCAGTAAATAAATGAAATTTCAAGCGTAAAAATTATCGGTGATCAACATATAGTCTGGCTCGGCTTCTACCTCCTAGGAATGCATCACATAGGCCCTGCCAGTAGTGGGGCCCTAATTACTCGGGCAGTCGGATGCTTTATGGCCCTCTTCTTTGCATATGAAGCACCTGAAAGTCCCCCACATACACTTGACATAATGAATTTTGTTGCACTGTTTGCACGGCGGTCCTTCCTCCGGCTTAGGAGCCCCTGGTGCTTGAGTTGGCCGCTGCTGTCACGACCTCTTGAACTGACCCTAGGGCTTCTGCTGTCGCGGCCTCTTGAACTGACCCCGGGGCTTCTGCTGTCCCTGCTGCCTCGGTGGCCCTGAATACTGCTTCTTTTGCGGTTGTGTGCTAGCCTGAGTCTGATGCCTCTTCCTTTTCATCTCAAAATCGATGTCGCCTGATCCTCAAGAAAAGCACAAGCGGTGGCCACGTCATAGCTCGCTGGCCTCATCAACATAACATCTCGGCACAAGGTAGGTCTCATGCCATCCATTAAATTCCTCACCTTCTGAGTGGAATCTCTAGAGATAAGGGGCACAAAGTGGCAGCCCCTGCCACACTTCCGAATAAACTCTGGCACAGTCGAGTCCCTCTGGCGGAGACTCATGAATTCCCTCGTTAGGCAACCCTTGACATCGGTTGGGAAATACTTGTCGTAGAATACCTCCTTAAACTGCTCCCAAGTGAGGGTAGCTGTTGCGTGTTTTCTTAATTGCTTGCAAGTGAACTTCACGTTGTAATAAAATGTATTTTCGAGTACAAGTGTCGATCCCACGAGGAGTATGTATTTAAATGTATATTAATGCTTGCAATTAAAATAGTCTCAATTTTATTTAGAAAAATCAATTGACAGATTTGTTTGCACCAATAACTAGATTGAAAATAAATTTAATTATATTATAACACCAAACTTTTTTATAACAAATAACTATGTAATAAAAGATCTAGAGGTCCGATTTCACGCAACTATCCACTATGTGTTATTTTGTGTAGCTATATTATAAATGTCCTTATTATACATTAGCCAAGAATTCTAAATTATCTACTCCCTCTTCCGAGTGCTAAGTAGATACTAATTATCTAACAAAGGATTGTAACGTCCCCGTCAACAATCTATAATTAAATAACACAATAAGCAATAACTTCTTTTAATGGCTTCAATAGCAATATATGTCCTCCCGAACTATATAAATACCATCGATGTATTTTTCTCTTTCTTGTTTATAAATTCCTTTTTCCAAGTGATAAATTATAAACATAAGAATCATTCAAGATATGGCCAATAAAATGAAAGCATTAAGATTGGAAAAATACAAATAAACAATAAGGAAAACTTATATAGCATAATTCATAAATCCCAACACATGGTGTCTAGTTTTGTTCCATCATTCCTCTAGAAATAAGAATTAGTTCATAATAAAAATAACACAACAACACATGAATCTTAAACAAGACATAACAAATAAAAATAAAGAAGAAGAACTTAGAACAAGAGATTTGGATTGCAATGAAATTTCTGTCCAGAAGTGTGCAAAAGATTTCCTAAGGATGATGAACTTGAGCTTCAATCCTTTCTTTGTAGCCTCCTCACCTTTCCTTTGCTCCCCAATACCCTAGGTGGTGAATAATAGAAACCTTTTATAGTCCAGACAAGCTTCCCCACGCAGCACACCATTTTCCTCTACTTTTATTCGAAGTCCACAAAGTTACAGATTTTTCGGACTCTGTTTTGCGAAGGACCGCGGGTGCGGTAAAGAAGGACTGCGGGTGCGGTGTTGTTTCGGAGTACCTTTCATTTTCGAACTACAAGGACCGCGGGTGCGGTAAGAAAGGGACCGTGGGTGCGGTAAGGCTTCGGAAGAATCTTTTAATTTCTAACTTTAGGGACCGCGGGTGCGGTCATGCTTCGGCCATTTTATCTTTTGTACTTTCCAATTCAACACTTTACTACTCCAAATTCTCATTCTAAGCTTCCAAACTACAACAACAAAAACAACAACAAATCACATAAAACCTGCTCAAGAATAACAAAATTTCAAGTTAAAAACAAGTAATAAAAGTACAATAAATTGCACTTATCAGTAGCCAAGTTCACCATGTGGGCAGCTCCTTCCTACCATCGGGATGTGACGTCCCTCATCATATAACTGGCGCACCTGACCCTGTCGCCATCCCTCATCTCTAGGTACTGAAAGTGTAGCTCCAAAGACCGAATCCAACACTCCGCCACGAAAAGGTCAGTGGAACCCTCGAACTCCTTCTGGTTGAGTCGTCAAAACTGCTCGTAGATGTCCGTCTGTGGTCGAGGAGCCTGCTGTGCCTGCTTCAAAAGTCCAGCCATACCCTCCAAGACTCGGGTAGCGGTATCTCCGGGCAGCGGCGGTGGTGGTGGAAGGCCTCTATCGCCTCCGGGAGTATCATCATGATGATATGTGCCAGGGGCGCATTTGGGAGGCATGATATCTGAATACTGTCCAAATTATAAAGTGTAACCCATCATGCAATTTAATCTAGTTTTCAAAACATTTAATCCTTAAACCATGAAAGCAGCTAAACATGTATAGTAAATCGCTGAAAACGCATAACAAGCAATCATGCAGGTGATAAAATATTTAAAACATAAAAGCTTACAAACTTGAAGCTTGAATACTAAGCTGCAGAAGTTGGCAGTGGCACAACCCTATACAGGTCCCTTGCTCTGATACCAATTGAAACGTCTGTTGTTAAGATATGCTACTAAATATTTTTTTAAAGCTACTACTCGTAATTTATATTTAAATGCATGCATGCAATACTGCTGAAAATTCACATTTTAAAAATATTAGTAATCAACTAGCAAGTAAAATACTGCAATTAAAAATCCATAACAAATCGTCATTCCCAAGCTCACATTTTAAAAATGTTTCAAATATGAAATATGTGTAAAGTTTCTGCCAACTATCAACATATAAAAACGATAGCGTATAAAAATAAATATCCAAATCATTCCTAACTCATAAACATGATGTGCGGAAGAAATAAGGTCATCGGGTTAGCGTGCGCACATCGAACACCGCATACTCAGTCTTCGACGCCTCAAGTCTCCTAAACGATATACTCTCCTGCATCATTAACACCTAGTGATCTAAAGACTCAACACACCTGTAATATTACAGCAAGTACATATACATAACAAGCAACAGTGAAAAGTATTGTAATGAAAATACATTTAATGATCGTAAAAGTCGCATGCATAATCATAACCTGTCGAAGCATAAATATTTTCATAACATATCACATCATATTAACAAATAAGTGTTTTTTTTTTAATTTGAATTTCGTTCATTAGTTGTGACTTTCGTATCATCGTGTCAATCAATGGAACCATATACGTGTAACCGTGGTACCCAGCGGCGGGGACATCAGCGACAGTATTACACGTCCACTGAGCCCTGGCCTTACATGTCATCGTGTCATCGTATTAGTTACAACCAACTCCCATCCTTCAAAACATGTCATTATATTCATCACTTAATAAAACCATGCATATACACAAATTTTTCTTAAAATCAAGCATGTAACGTATTTTTCATATTTTCATAAAAAGTCATATTCATACTAACAATTTTTTTAAAAAAAATTTCAAAACGTGTTTAGGGCCCTGCCAGGGCTAAAAACTCGATCCAGGTGCAAAATGATCATTTTGCCCCTGAAAACCCTAATTTACCATTTCACCCATGGACCTCAAAATTTCCCCTAATCCAGCCAAATTCTTTAAAATGCCTAAAAACATAATAATAAGCATTTCTTAGACATAAAATTAAGCTCGTTCAAAACTTATACGATTCATTTTAAAACTTGGACAGGGGTCCTTGTTTTAACCCGAATCAACCCGTCACTTAACCAAATTTTTCATGATTTAAACCATGACTTAAACCTAAATGACCAGCCCTTAAAACACTTAATTCAGACCACCTAGGGCCCTTGGAATTGACCGAACAGTTGCTGGAATTAATTCAGCAAACAAGCACCAAAAGACCTAGTGCATTAAACCTTCGTATTACCGATCCTAGGCCTAACCAACACAAACCATCCTTGAACCATTGCTACTAGGACCAATATCAGACCAAGGACTCACTCCTGGACCAACCAAAACCATGCCTACAAAGAAAGGCACGCGGACGTGAATGGATTACCTGAAACAAGCCAAAACCCGACCCTTCTCATTTCACGCGCCTCGACCCCCACTTAACTCGAGACCAGCCATGTAATGACCTTCCCTAGGCTTCAGTTTGGGCCCTCTTGAACCGCACCATGGCCTAGTTTAGTCCCCCTTGGCCGTGCCTTCCCTTTTCTTGCACTAGACCAACCAAAACCCTAGCCGCTCAAGGAGAAACAATTGGCTTTCTCTATTTTTGTGGACAACTCGAGACTCCAGTCCCTATACACCTTCAATCCCTTCTTTTACGAGCCTTAACCTTGCATCCCCTTGCACAAGGACATAAAAAACGTGAGTTGTACACAAGATATATGCATGTTCATGTCAAAACCTTTGCAAAAACGATGCTATATGATCGACCAAATAAGTTTCATGAAAAAACATATACAACATCATATTAATGGTGTAAAAATGAGAAAAAGAGATACATGGTATGTCTTGATGATTAAACGCTTGAAAATTCGAGGAACTAAGAGCGGGATGTGAACCGGAGAGGCGGGGGAGGAGCTTTTCTTGAAAAAAAATTAAATTCGAAGCTTGCTGCTGGTTCGCTGCTGAAAAACGTGGGGATGGAGGCTTCTGAATGAGGGGATGGGGCGGCCAAGGGGTGTATTAGGTTTAAGGTTTGATTAGGTTAGGTTTAAGTAGGAAATTTGTGCACTAATGGGCCATAACTTAAAATTAAATGGATTGAAAAGGTTTTGAGCCCATTAAGCATTAAAAAATGTAAAAATTCCATTAACATTCCCGAAAAATATTTCGTTTAGGTACGTTTTTGAAAATATTACCCGAACCCTCAAAAATTCCCCCGAATCGCTAAAATTTGTGTATCGGTTAAAAATATAACCCATCGAGTAAAAATACCCAACCAAAGCCCATTTTCAAAAATCATACTTAAAACACCTCCTATTAAATAATTAAAATTAATTATTCAATAAAAATGTTTTTCCTAATTGTCTCCGGTCTCCGTAACCCATTCGAGCGCGAAATGCAACTTAAAACCCTAATGCATGAAACTTTAAAATACCCATGCAACAACACTTAACCATGCAATATTCATGTATTAAATACTTAAAACACACTAAACACATATTTTTATAAAACCCTAGATTGCATGCAGTCGGGTTACGTAGTTCGAATTTCCAAGACGTTACACTCTTACCCCATCATGGGCCACCTTATGACATCTCAACACACCCTAAAACATATACATATGTGGCAGCAAGCCCTAGGATTGGCCCAACGAAGGCGACAATAAAAAACTCGAGAAAAACATTGAAGTTCATGAAATATGTATATTGAAACGATTTTTAATAACGTTCTAGCATATACATAATCCAAGCAACAAATTTTCATGCATATTTTATATCAAAATATAGTATATAACATGATCGATGCATAAAAGAAAGATTTAGACATGACTTTGCGTTAAAACGCACGAAATATTGAAAAAATAACGCGGGGAAGAACAGAGGCCGAACAGAGACGATTCGCTTGAACAATGGCTAAATTTATCAAGGACCATAGTGTGATGATGGGCTAAGCTTTCTGATGGAAGAAAATGGAAAAATAATCTAAGTCCTAAGCCATGAAAAAAAAAAGAAAAAAGAAGCTCGCTCGCTCGCTGACTTGATGGATTTTTGGATGATTTTATAAGAACCTAAAATAATAAGATTTGTTAAACTTGAACGACCTTGTACTTTATATATCACGTGTGAGTTTTGATATATATTGATTTTGGAATTTATTGACTATAGTGTGCCAGCATTTAAAACGTTGCTAGAACTTTAGAATATGTATATGGCGTAGATTTCTTAAAGATGGATTGGAATTGGTTGTTTTAAGTTTTTGGGATACTAGTGGTGTGACAAATTGTGTCTTAAAATACTAATATTTTAATATTCGCAGAAAAAATTGAATTTTCTTATATAAATTATTATAAATATAACTTGTAAAACAAATTAACGGTCACCACACATACTAAAATAAAATTAATATTAAAACTTCATTTTACATCTAACAATCATAAAATCCAAGTTAAAAACATCCACCAACTATGGAAAATGCAACATAATATAAAAAGTCTCAACTTATTAGTCACCAAAACCAGTGCAGTAAAGTCATAGCAAATAGTTTTAAAATATGCATAATTAAAATTCTCGTAAACTACAAAGTCCTCGGGTTTGCACTGCCATTGGCCCAAGGCTGCTCACTGGTCACCGCCTTCCGTCTCCTTAGTTACATTATCTTCATCGATCAAGTCTAGTGAGCCTAATGATTTCGCATGAATAAACCGTGAATAACAAGTAATACGTAATAAAATCCATTCAATTTAAACACAGCTCGTACATAGCATAATATATGCATAAATACGTATAATGCGACTTTCCTGCATAAACATTTTAACAAAATCATATTTTTATACTCGTCATAATAATCGTAATCGTAAATCATTTTACGTCGAGTTCTGTTCAATGCAAGTGACCCATAACATAAATCGTTTGATAAAACTAACCACAGTACTGGGCAAGATCACCACAGTCCATGTACTAGATATCCACACCCTAACATAACATAATTCCATCGAAGAGGTTGGAGAGGTCTCCGGACACGTTCTCCGACTTCCAAACCCGTAACATAATTTGACCACAAGACAAATTTCATACCTCAAAAGTAATTTTTTCCACGTCATAGATACTTACGAAAATCGTGAACCTCGTTGGATCGTCCTTGGAAGTGGTGCCTTAACACACCAAAATTTATACCTGAAACTTTCCATAAGGCGCATTTGGACATACGACCTGAATGAAATAGAACAATTTAGGACATACCAATCGACTCGGGACTCGATCCATACATAAAATACATCATAACCTACTGCCCAAGGCCCTAAACCAGACCTGAACCATAACCAAACCCCGTACCATTGTTAACGAACAATATAGATACAAGCTGCACAAAGAGTGACACTATGACTCTTATGCATTTCGTATGAATTCTTATCGAATTTAACTCGAACCAAGCCATAGACTCGACCCTTAGACATCACTTAAGCCTCTGATCCAACCCGTGCCAGCCCATAATGCACACAGCCCATTAAACCACAAAAAAACACGAGCCTTTGTTGTGCCTAAGCCCTACGCGTGCAAGCTGACGTTCACGACTCCAACAGCTATTTCCACCCAACTGGACCCTAACCAACCCAAACCAATCCTACCCTGGAACACTAAGACCCCGTCTAGACCCTAGCCATGAGCCTTGATCCAGCCTACAACCAAACCCGACGTGAACCTACGATAAAGCCCCCTATGTGCGCGGTTGTGTGTTTGCTTTGTTTCCTACTGTCCAACAACCTCTTTGAAACGTCTGCTGTTTAAGATATGCTACAAATTTGTTTTTTTAAAGCTACTACTTGTAATTTATATTTAAATACATGCATGCAATACTGCTGAAAATTCACATTTTTAAAATATCAGTAAACAACTAGCAAATAAAATACTGCAATTAAAAATCCATAACAAATCGTCATCCCCAAGCTCACGTTTTAAAAATGATTCAAATATGAAATATATGTAAAGTTTCTGCCAACCATCAACATAAAAAAACGGTAGCCTATAAAAATAAATATCCAAATCATTCCTAACTCATAAACATGATGTGCGGAAGAAATAAGGTCCTCGGGTTAGCGTGCGAACATCTAACCCTGCCAACTCAGTCTTCGGCGCATTCAGTTTCCTCATCGATATGCTCACCTGCCTCATTGACACTCAGTGAGTCTAAAGACTCAACACACCTATAACATTATAGCAAGTACATATACATAACAAGAAACAGTGAAATGTACTGTAATGAAAATACATTTCATGATCGTAAAAGTCTCATGCATAATCATAACTGTTCAAAGCATAAATATTTTCGTAACATATCATATCAACATATATGTGTTAGTTTTTCTTAATTTGAATTCCATTCATTGGTTGTGACTTTCGTATCATCGTGTCAGTCGATGGATCCATCTACGTGTAACCGTTGTACCCGCGACGAGGAAATCAGCGACAACATTATCCATCCATTGATCCATGGCCTTACATGTAATTGTGTCATCGAATTAGTAACAACCAACTCTTATCTTTCAAAACATGTCATCATATTCATCACTTAATAAAACCATGCGTATATGTAAATTTCTCTTAAAATCAATCATGCAGCGTATTTTTCATATTTTCATAAAAAGTCATATTCATGATAATATAAATATTTAAAACATGTCAAAACAAGTTTAGGGCGCTGTCATGGATAAAAACTCGACCCAAGTACAAAATGACCATTTTGCCCCTGGAAACCCTAATTTATAATTTTACCACTGGACCTCAAAATTTCGACCTGAATCCAACCAAATTCTTTAAAACTCCTGAAAAACATAATAATAAGCATTTCTTAGACGTAAACTCAAGCCCATTTCAAAACTTATACGATTTGTTTTAAAACTTGGACCAAAGTCACGATTTTAACCTGAATCAACCCGAAACTTAAACAATTTTTCCCAACTTAAACCATAACTTCAACATACATGACCAGCCCTTAAAACACTTAATTCAGACCAACTAGGTCCCTAAGAATAGACCGAACAAATGATGATATTAATTCAGCATGCAAGCACCAAAAACCCTAGTGCGCTAAACCTTCGTATTATCGATATTAGGCCTAACCAACTAGAACCAGCCTTGAACCATTGCTACCTAGGACCAAGTTCAGACCAAGGACTCACTCCTGGACCAACCAAATCCATTCCTACAACTAAAGGCACGCGGACGTGCATGGATTACCTGAAACAAGCCAAAACCTGACCCTTTTCATTTCACGCGCTTCGAACCCCACTTAACCCGAGACCAGCCATGTAAGTACCTCCCCTAGGCCTTGGTTGGGACCCTCTTGGACCGCACCATGGCCATGTTTAGTCCACCTTGGCCGTGCCTCCCCTTTTCTTGCCCTAGACCAACCAAAACCCTAGCTGCTCAAGGAGAAACGATCGGCCCTCTCTATTTTTTTGGAAAACTAGAGACTCCAGCCCTGATACACCTTTAATCCCTTTGTTTAAAGCCCTTACAAGCCTTAACCTAGCAGCTCATTTCACTAGGACATAAAAAACGTGATTTGTCATGTTAATGTCAAAAACTTTGCAAAAACGATGCTATTTGATAGACCCACAAAATTTCATGAAAAAACATATATAAACAACTTAAAAATTGTGTAAATGATGAGAAAAAATACACATGGCGTGGCTTGATGATTATACGCTTGAAAACTCGAAAAACTACACGCGGGACGTGAACCAGAGACGCGGGGGAGGAGCTTTTCTTGAAAAAAAATAAAAGCCAAAGCTAGCTGCTTAAAAACGTGGGGATGGAGGCTGTTGAATGAGGGGAGGGGGCGGCCAGGGGGTTTATTAGGTTTAGGGTTTGATTAGGTTAGGTTTAAGTAGAAAAATTGTGCACTAATGGACCCTAACTTATAATTAAATGGATTAAAAGAGTTTTTGAGCTCATTAAGCATTAAAACAAACCCAGAAATTCCAATAACACTCTCGAAAAATATTTCTTTGAGGTTTTTGAAATATTGCCCGAACACTCAAAATTAAAAGTCCCTTGAATCGCTAAAATTTGCGTACCGGTTAACAATATAACCCGGCGAGTAAAAATACCCAACCAAGGCCCATTTTCAAAAATTATATATAAAACACATCATTTAAATAATTAAAATTAATTATTCAATAAAATATTTTTTCCTGATTATCCCTGGTCTCTGTTACCCGTTCGAGCGCGAAATACAACTTAAATTCCTAGTGCATGAAATCTAAAATACCCATGCAACAACACCTAACCATTAAATATTCATGCATTAAATGCATAAAAATCATTAAACACGTATTTTTATAAAAACCTAGATTGAATGTAGTCGGGTTATATAGTTCGAATTTCCTAGACCTTACAATTCTTCCCCTATTAAATTGAATGTTATCCTTGAAATTTAAAACATACCGTATAACTCCGGGTGTGACTCCTCATCTCGGCTTCAGTCTCCCAAGTAGCCTCCTCCTCGGAATGATTCAGCAACTTTACTTTGACCATGTAGATCACCTTGTTCCGGACCCTCCTCTCCTGTCTGTTCAATATCTGAGTGGTCTCTCCTCGAAAGACATATTCGGTGTCAGTTGAAGTGGTTCATAATTCAGCACATGCAAAGCATTCGAAATGTACTTCCGCAGCATCGAGAAATGGAACACATTATGAACTCCCGCCAGATTTGGCGGTAATTCAACTCTATATGCGAGTGTCCCAAATTACTCTAGCATCTCGAACGGTCCTATGAATCTAGGACTAAGCTTGCTTTTCTTCCCAAATCTCGTCAAACCCTTCATCGGTGAGACCTTCACGAACACATGATCCTTGACCACTAACTCTGCAGTCTGACTGACAATATCCGACCCTATCTCTGCCCTCTCTCCTACCTCGTCCCAATACATTGGAGACCTGCACTTCCTCCCGTATAATTCCTTATATGGAGCCATACCGATTGCTGCCTGATAACTGTTGTACGTGAACTCCAAGAGGTAACTTCAGCTCGTAACTGCCCTGTAAATCAATCACACACGCTTTGAGCTGATCCTCCAATATCTGAATCACCCTCTCTGAATATCCGTCAGTCTGAGGATGGACGACAGTACTGAATAGCAGCTTAGTACCCAATGCTTGATGGAGACTCTTCTAGGAAGCAGGCGTGAATCTCGGATCCCGGTCTGACACGATGGACACTGAAATCCCATGCAACTTGACAATCTATCTGATGTACAGCTCTGCGTACTGAGTCATGGTGAAAGTCTTCCTAATCGGTAAAAAGTGTGCTGATTTAGTGAGCCGATCAAACACCCAATTGGTATTATACCCACCAATCATCCTCGGAAGCCTTGTCACAAAGTCCATGGTAATGTTCTCCCATTTTCACTCGGGAATAGGGTGTGGTCTCAGCTTCCCTGCAGGTCTCTCATTCTCGGCCTTAACCTTCTGACACGTCAAACACTCAGAGAAAAAATGCAGAACATCTCCCTTCATGCCTGGCCACCAATAAAGAGACTTAATATTCTTATACATCTTCGTACTCCCTGGATGGATGGATTACGGGGTGCTGTTGACCTTACTCAAGATAATTTCTCTCAGGGAATCACTGCTAGGAACCCATATTCGGTCCCTATATCTGACTATGCGATCTACAACTGTATACAACCTCAGGCCCTTAACCTCATCCCTATGTCTCCACTTCTGTAATTTCTCGTCAGAATTTTGCCTTGCCCGAATTCTGTGTCACAGTGTCGACTGCACTGTCAGGGTATAACGATTAGGGGCGCTGCCCCTGCATAAACTGCAAGCTCAAACAGCTAAATCTCTTCCCGCAAAGATTTCTGTACTGACAACTGAGTGATCACTGCAGTCTTCCTGCTCAGGGAATCTTCAACTACATTAGCCTTACCCGGATGATAGCTAATGTCACAGTCATAATCCTTTACTATCTCTAACTACCTGTGATGTCTCATGTTTAGCTCTTTATATGCGAAGAAGTACTTCAGGCTTTTGTGGTCAGTGAAAATCCTTGCACTTCTCTCCATACAGATAATGTCTCCAATTTTTCAAGGCGAATACCACTGTCGCTAGCTCGAGGTCATGAGTCGGATAATTCTGCTCATGGACTTTCAACTGTCGAGATGCATAAGTTATAACTCTGTCATGCTGCATCAACACTGCGCCCAAACCGAGCTTCGAAACATCTGTATACACCACAAACTCCCCTTGCTCTGATGGCACAGCGAGAACTGGTGCCGTGGTCAGCGCCTGGTTCAACCTGTAAAAACTCTCCTAGCACTCGAGTACCCAAATAAACTTGGTATTCTTCTTTGTCAAGGCGGTCATAGGCACCGTAATAGAAGAGAAGCCATGAATAAACTTCCTCTAATATCCAGCCAATCCCAAGAAGCTACGGATCTCTGTCACGCTCTTAGGCACTGGCCAATCTCTGACTGCCTCAACTTTACTGGGGTCGATATCTATACCATCCCGAGATACAATGTGGCTCAAGAATGCCAATCTGTCTAGCCAGAACTCGCACTTACTGAACTTGGCATACAATCGTCTGTCCTGTAAAGTTTGCAGTACGGTCCTCGGATGCTGACTGTGCTGCTCTCTGTTCTTCGAATAGATCAGGATATCGTCAATGAAAACTATGATGAACTGATCCAAATATGGCTGAAATACGCGATTCAGGAGATCCATGAAGATTGTTGGCGCGTTAGTCAAATCGAAGGGCATCACCAAAAACTCATAGTTCCCATAACGCATCTTGAATGCCGTCTTATGCACGTCATATCTCTAACTTTTAGCTGATGGTATCTAGATAGGAGGTCTATCTTCGATAATACCGATGCTCCATGAAGCTAATCAAATAAATCCTCGATCTTGAGTAGAGAATACTTGTTCTTGAATGTGACACGGTTCAGCTCCCTGTAGTCAATGCAAAGGCGCATGCTGTCATCTTTATTCTTAACAAACAGTACTGGTGCTCCCCATGGAGAAAATCTAGGGCGAATGAAACTCTTATCTAGCAAGTCTTGTATCTGATCCTTCAGTTTTTTCATCTCTACGGATGCTAGATGATAGAGTGCCTTATATATCGGCATTGTACCTGGCATGAACTCGGTAGAAAAGTCCACCTCTCTGTCTGGTGGAATGCGCAGAACGTCGTCTGGGAAAACACTGAGGAAGTCCTTGACTACTTCGACCTCCTCTAACCTCTGACTGACTGGCTCTGACACTGTCACAATGCTGGCCAAAATTGCTTGGCAACCTCTCCTCATGAGATTCCTCACACAGATGTAAGAAATAGTGTGCGGCATCTGCTGATGTCTGGCTGCCTCAAATATAAATGGCTTAATGCTGGGCGGTCGGACAGATACTGACCTCCAACGAAAATCTATGACAGCTCTGTTAGAAAAAGCCAGTCCATGCCCAGAATAATATCTAACTTGGCAATGGTAGCACAATCAAGTTTGCATACACAGTATTTTCTATAACCGAAGCTCCAATTTCTTCTCTATCTGGGAGGTAAACATTTGATCCCCGGATGGAATCGGTACGCTGAATCTTGAATCCATCGCTACAAGTATGATTTCAAGTCGCTTGACAAAAGATTCAGATATAAAAGAATGTGTAGCTCCGGAGTCCAGCATTGCATACGTGGCTACACCTGAAATATATATCCTTCATGCGACAAAACATACCATCAATTCCGTTCACGTTGAAACTTAAGAAATTTTATATCAGCAATTATCCCAAAACTCCCGAAAACTACTGATTTAATTCTAGTACCCAATAAAAAAAATCTCGAATTTTTATCTCAAAATTTTGGGATTTGGATTTTGACCCTTAAAGTTTCGAATTCCTTTCGATTTGGTCCTACCATTTCTCGAAAATTGCATTTTCATCCCCAAAAGATTTTGAATTTAGCCCCAAATAATTCCCTAAAATTTTTTGAAATTTAATAATTTGATCCCCAAAAATTCGAAAATTCAGCAACCCTTAAAATTTCGAATTTTGCAATTAAGTCCTTAAAATTCTTAACTCATTTAATTCAATCCTTAAGTCCAACTAGGTAGATCATGCAACCTAATTTATTATAGGTTCTCAATTCCAAAGCAACTCAAGAACCAACATAATAATCCATGCATTCGAGGCAGTAAATAAATGAAATTTCAAGCGTAAAGGTTATCGGTGATCAACGTAGAGTTATTAGTAATCAACTAGCAAGTAAAATACTGCAATTAAAAATCCATAACAAATCGTCATCCCCAAGCTCACGTTTTAAAAATGTTTCAAATATGAAATATGTGTAAAGTTCCTGTCAACTATCAACATATAAAAACGATAGGGTATAAAAATAAATATCCAAATCATTCCTAACTCATAAACATGATTTGCGGAAGAAATAAGGTCATCGGGTTAGCGTGCGCACATCGAACCCCGCATACTCAGTCTTCGGCGCCTCTAGTCTCCTAATCGATATGCTCACCTGCATCATTTACGCCTAGTGAGTCTAAATACTCAACACAACTGTAACGCAACAACAAGTACATATACATAACAAGCAACAGTGAAAAGTATTGTAATGAAAATACATTTCATGATCGTAAAAGTCGCATGCATAATCATAACCTGTCGAAGCATAAATATTTTCATAACATATCACATCATATTAACAAATAAGTGTTTTTTTTCTAAATTTGAATTACGTTCATTAGTTGTGACTTTCGTATCATCGTGTCACTCGATAGATCCATATACGTGTAACCATGGTAGCCGACGGCGGGGACATCAACGACAACATTACCCATCCACTGAGCCCTGGCCTTACATGTCATCGTGTCATCGTATTAGTTACAACCAACTCTCATCCTTCAAAACATATCATTATATTCATTACCTAATAAAATCATGCATATACGTAATTTTTTCTTAAAATCAAGCATGCAACGTATTTTTCATATTTTCATAAAAAGTAATATTCATGCTAACATAAATTTTTAAAAAATTTCAAAACGTTTTTAGGGCGCTGCAAGGGCTAAAAACTCGATCCAGGTGCAAAATGATCATTTTGCCCCTAGAAACCCTAATTTATCATTTTACCCCTAGACCTCAAAATTTCTACCCGAATCAAACCAAATTCCTTAAAACGCCTAAAAACATAATAATAAGCATTTCTTAGACGTAAACTCAAGCCCGTTTCAAAAATTATATGATTTGTTTTAAAACTTAGACCGGGGTCCTTTTTTTAACCCGAATCAACCCGTAACTTAACCAAATTTTCATGACTTAAACCATGACTTAAACCTACATGACCATCCCTTAAAACACTTAATTCAGACCACCTAGGGCCCTCTGAATAGACCGAACAGTTGCTGGAATTAATTCAGCAGTCAAGCACGAAAGCCCTAGTGTGCTAAACCTTCGTATTATCAATCCCAGGCCTAACCAACCCGAACCAGCCTTGAACCATTGCTACCTAGGACCAAGATCAGACCAAGGACTCACTCCTGGACCAACAAAATCCATTCCGACAACGAAAGGAACGTGGACGTGCATGGATTACCTGAAACAAGCCAAAACCCGACCCTTCTCATTTCACGCGCCTCGACCCCCACTTAACCCGAGACCAGCCATGTAAGGACCTTCCCTAGGCCTCATTTTGGGCCTTTGTGGACCGCACCATCAGGGGCGGATCTAGGATTTCGACACTGGGGGGGCCGCTTACAAAAGACAAACAAAAATTTAGAAGGAAAAAGACAAAAATTCTACGGGTTATATTGAACAAAACATCAACCGTACTTTTCTTAACAAAAGTATTTCTATCTAAAAGGAATTCGACGTTCCTTAAAGTTTTCAAAATCTTCAATGATAGTATCAATACAAATAGTTTTAGCAATTTCTCTTTCAATAAATGTCGGTGTTGGTTCATTAAATCATCACATGCCTTTTCTGCAATATGATGGGGTGATGATACATTATCTTTTCCAATATGGCATTGGAAAGAACATGTTTTTCCACTTCGATCCTTCTTCCAATTATCAAATCCATCAACTGTAAATGCAGTTTGCTTCGGACATCCAGATGGCTTGTTAAAGATAAAGCATGGAAAGCAGAAAGCTTTATCTTTTGCTAGGGAATACTCTAACCAAGGAAAAAGCTCATACCAGGACGATTGAAACCTGCGAGGATGAAGACTGTTTTTGTTTAGTGGGTATTCTGAAAGTATTGACTGAAATGCTTTCAGATTTAGATAAGCTCGACGAATTTCCTCTTGCTCATTGGGAGAGTATTCCCATATTTGTCGACGCAATCCTGGATCACGCTCTAACAAGTTAAGATCAACCCCGATATTTTCAACCTTTCTAAACTTTTGAGACTCAACCTCAGGTGGAAGATTATCATCCGAGGCTATGGACTGAGCTGTAGAGTTGGGTGAATCTAATTGATTTGGTATCTTCCTCTTAAAGAATTTATCAATTGTACCAAATTTTCCCATTTATGAAAAAAAAAACTACACCTGAAACAATAAATAAAATATGATTGTTTAAATCAACTAACATCATAACACAATAAAATCTCATAAATCAAACATGAATTCAATAATCCATAAGTTCAAGAGGATGTAGAATTACTTGTTTTCTGAAAATAAGTATTAGTACTGTCAATTATTTCCAACAATAATTACCAAAAACGCAGCTGAATCCAGTTGTTAGCTGACCCGGGACGGCGGCTCGCCGAAGAAGACGCCGGAGCTTTGCCGGTGACTGAAAATAGTGAGGAAATCAATCTGGAAACAGGTGGAATAAATTACAATCTAATTAATTACAGCAATAAAACAAAGAGCAAAATATTAAAAGATGGAACAAACTAATTACTTACAGCAATATAGCCCACGAAGAACCATATGGAAGATCACATCGACGAGCAAATCTACGAGATAAATACGAAACAATGTCAGTACAAAATAAAAAAAAATCGATACTCCGAAAAAATTGATAACAGTATAACAACTACCTGATATGGACGAAATCGTTTAAGAAAATGTTCGGCAAGGGCGGTATATGTAGAAAAATAGCGACGGTTTTATTAAGAACCGTCTCTATATAGCGACGGTAAAGCATGATACCGTCGCTATATAGCGACAGTGATGAGAAGCCCATCGCAATATAGCGACGGTTTTGAAAAGAACGGTCCCCGATCTGGATCGGCGACGGGTTTTGCAAACCCGTCGCTATATTGTGACGGGTTTAACCTAACCGTCGCTATATCGCTATATACTAAAATTTTTTTTAAATTTTTTGGGGGGGCCGTGGCCCCCGTTCGCCCTAAACTAAATCCGCCCCTGCGCACCATGGCCTGGTTTAGTCCCCCTTGACCGTGCCTCCCCTTTTCTTGCACTAGACCAAGCAAAACCCTAGCCTCTCAAGGAGAAACAATCGGCTTTCTCTATTTTTGTGGACAAATCGAGACTCCATTCCCTATACACCTTCCATCCCTTCTTGTACAGCCCTTAAAAGCCCTAACCTAGCAGCCCCTTGCACAAGGACATGAAAAACGTGAGTTGTACACAAGATATATGCATGTTCATGTCAAAACCTTTGCAAAAACGATGCTATATGATAGACCAATAAAATTTCATACAAAAACATATACAAAATCATATTAATGGTTTAAATGATGAGAAAAAGAGATACATGGTGTGCCTTGATGATTATACGCTTGAAAATTCGAGGAACTACGCGCGGGATGTGAACCGGAGAGACGAGGGAGGTGCTTTTCTTGAAAAAACATCAAAGCCGAAGCTTGCTGCTGAAAAACGTGGGGATGGAGGCTTCTGAATGAGGGGAGGGGGCGGCCAAGGGGTGTATTAGGTTTAAGGTTTGATTAAGTTAGGTTTAAGTAGGAAATTTGTGCACTAATGGGCCATAACTTAAAATTAAATGGATTAAAAGGGTTTTGAGTCCATTAAGCATTAAAAAAAATACAAAAATTCCATTAACACTCCCGAAAAATATTTCGTTTTGGTACGTTTTTAAAAATATTGCTCGAACCCTCAAAAATTCCCCCGAATCGCTAAAATTTTTGTATCGGTTAAAATATAACCTGTCGAGTAAAAATACCCAACCAAAGTCCATTTTCAAAAATCATACTTAAAACACCTCGTATTAAATAACTAAAATTAATTATTCAATAAAAATATTTTTCCTAATTATCTTCGGTCTCCGTAACCCGTTCGAGCGCGAAATGCAACTTAAAACCCTAATACATGAAACTTTAAAATACCCATGCAACAACACCTAACCATGCAATATTCATGTATTAAATACTTAAAACACACTAAACACATATTTTTATAAAACCCTAGATTGCATGCAGTCGGATTACGTAATTCGAATTTTCAAAACCTTACACTCTTATCCCATCATGGGCCACCTTATGACATCTCAACACACCCTAAAACATAAACATATGTGGCAGCAAACCCTAGGATTGGCCCAGCGAAGGCGACAATCAAAAACTCGAGAAAAACATTGAAGTTCATGCAATATTTATATTGGAACGATTTTTAATAACATTCTTGCATATACATAATCCAACCAACAAATTTTCATGCATATTTTATATCAAAATATAGTATATAACATGATCGATGCATAAAAGAAAGATTTAGACATGACTTTGCGTTAAAACGCCCGAAATATTGAAAAACGAATGCGGGGAAGAAAAAAAGCCGAACAGAGACGATTCGCTTGAACAATGGCTAAATTTATCAAGGATAATAGTGTGATGATGGGCTAAGCTTTCTGATGGAGAAAATGGAAAAAAATTCTAAGTCCTAAGCCTTGAAATTCTCTGCCAACTATGGTGTGAGAATAATGTGTGTTAGTGTCTGAGTTGCGTGAGTTGTGTTGAGATTAGGGCTATGACTCTACTATATATTTCTTAGAATATTATTAGGTGTTTAGATTAATTAATCAATCTTTTAAATTACTAATTAAGTCATCCAACTTTTAAAATTAAGAGTCCTAAAATTTCTACATTGTACCCATAATTAAATATAACCTACTTTAATTAATTAAATCATAAAATAATTATTAATTTATTTTGAGTGGACATATTTAAATTCTTTATTTTCGAATTTTGCTATTTAAAATGTTTAACATATTATTATTTCACTCGAAAAATTAAATTTAGACCTTAAATGCTAAAATTCGTAAATTCTTATTTTCTTGACTTAAAATAAAAATTATAAGAATATAACTTTAAATTTTTTTAACATCTTAATCGTCTCCGGTCTCCTTTTCCAGTTCCATATTGAATATTCGTCTGAAAGATAAAACTTGAAAAAACATTTTAAATTGGATAAATAGAAATATATATATATATATATATATATATATATATATATATATATATCTTTCAAAATAATTTAACTTATAGAATGCGTCACCTAAATATTAATTAAATAATTAAATTATTTTAATCATGCATGAGATTTACGTGTACTGGTTTTTGAAAACTACAAGTGGTTACAGTATATGAAATTTTGTTTCTTTTCATCTCTTGTTAGCATTCTACTAGCCATATTTTATTGGGGTTTTTAATTTTTCCAGCTCAAAGATTTTGAGAGATCTTTTAAATGGTTGTGATCAATTGTATTTGGTAGGAAGTTATTTAATATTAATGCATTAATTTAGAGTCTCTTTAAGTAGTTTTTTGAAGAGGACTAATAGCGTGTTTGGTAGAGCTGCTCTTTAAAACATCTTATATTCCTATTAAATTTATGACAATGTATCCTTCCCCAAATCGTATTGTCCCACAAAATCTTCTCATTCTCTTAGGGCATCCGCATCCGTCGGAATTAATCCATGTTAATAACTCTCCATCTCATCAAAAATGATGGGGTCCACGAGCCACATATTCATTACATTAACACTTCCCCATTATTAACACACACCCACATTCATTTAATTTCAACTTTCATTATTTATGGGTCCCACTATCCACTTACTCACTTATTTTTTATTTTTAATTATTTCAATATCTTTCTAATATTTTTAAAATTTTACAACTATTACTAAAAATAAGTACTATTATTATTTTACAAATAACTTCATTCCAATATTCATTAAAATATTATTAAGAAACGAAAAAAAATTGGAATCTTTTTTTTTTGAAATATTATTCAACACAATCTCTTTAAAAATACCACAAAATACAATGAAAACGAATTACGATAATTGAAAAGAGAATTACATCAATAAAAAATTACATATTCCATTTCTCTCTAATCTGGTCACACAGATGTTCATGAACTATAAGCTGCTCCGGCGTCATTTGTGATGTGTCTTTCGAAAGGATTTCGTATTCCTTAAGCAAATATTTGCTCTTTTTAGCTTCAGATTTGTTCAAAGCCGCTTTTGCTTTCATCTCCTCTATTGCAAGTTCTTTTTGTTTCCATTCAGATTCGTTCTTCTTTATGTCTGTATACTGCGCAAAACTTTCGAACATACTGTCATATCTTGTTGTCAAATCCTCCATCGATGATTTTGCTTTGTTTTTACCTTTTCTTTTTGCGGCTTTTTGACCAATTGGGCGAATCTCTTCTTCATTTATATCTAAATCAATACTCGCATCTTTGTTCGATGAGGTGTTGCTAGCCCCCGACTCTGAGATTCTCGCTTTCTTTGTACCAACCAAGTGCTCATCGGACTGTGGAGTGAACAGTGGACGTGTTTTCATGATTCTCCACACATGCTCCAGATTAAATGCAACTCCATTATTTTCATCACGGTATTTTTCATATGCAAACCGCAATATGTCTTCGTCACTATGGCCGCTTCGGTAAGTATTGTAAACACTATTATAATTTGCGTTGAAGCGATTTACCTTTTTTTGGACGGTATTGTGCCAATGAGATCGAATCACGTTTAAAGCTCTCCGAGATGAACCAGCGGGACGATTGTTATTGTAGTAGTCCGCAACACGTCTCCAGAAATCATTCCCCTTCTGATCATTGCCGATGACTGGGTCATCACTCATTGTGACATACGATCTCGCTAGTAGCTCGTCTTCCTCCTTTTTCCATATTATTCGCTTCTTCGTACCCTCAACATCTACATCAGCATTTTGCACATTTTCGAGATCAACTCGTGTTTCACGGTCGGAGAACTGAGTCTCTGGGACAAACGTAGGAGTTGGCGGCTCGTTCTCGATTGGCATATTGGTGGATTGTGGATTATGTAATCCATAAAAATAAGGCGGCATGAAATCTGGGTTGCCTATACTTTGCCAATATTCAGGTGTAGGCGGTGGATACGGAGCTCGGGAGGTGTAATTTGGATGATTCGAAGGATTTTCATAACCTTGGAAATTTGAAACAAACGGCCAATTTGGATATTGTGGTGGAGAAACAAATCGAGGTCGATTTTGTGAGTTTTGACTATTGTCACCCATTTGGTTTAAAAATATGACAAGATAAATGTTGTGGGATGAATTTGTAGAAATTGGTTAGTATATATAGTGAATAAATTTTAGTAGATAGTATATGTAGTATTTAATTTCGAATATAGCCGTTGGTGCATTATTCTGCCGTTTGAAAATAGCCGTTGGTGATAATTAGCGACGGTTTTTGAAAAACCGTCGCAAATAGCGACGGTGTTTAAAAATCCGTCGCTTTTTGCGACGGTTTTTTAAAAACCGTCGCCGATTGCAATTTTTTTTAAAGAAATTCGAAAGATGCGACGCTTTTGAATTTGCGACGGTTTTTGAAAAACCGTCGCACATTTCGGATTAACGGCGTTCATTCTGATGAATTTTTCTGCTGACTTGGCACAAAAAATTAATAACACCTCCACCCACATTGGTGCTTTAATGTTAATGGGTGTTAATAACACCCATTAACATACCAATGTGGGTGCCCTTATATCTTTGGATCCAGTCGGCAGAGGAGTGATGTCCAATGAAAGATCTTGTGCCTGACTGGCCAAGAAAAAAAATCGGTTCAGCTTTACTGACTAGCCCAACGTGATTGACTCCTTCAGTTGCAGAACTATCTGGCATAGTTCTTGCTTGCTCAATCATCTCAACTTCCGACACTATCACAACTATCTCAGGCAGGACCACACTCTGCATAATCATGGTTGTTTCGGCCATCACTACATCTTTTGAAAAGTTATTTCCTCTTCTAGCACAATAATTTATTGCACAGTCTCAAGAATATTAAGCTGCTCAATAATAGAAGAGAAAGGAGGAAGTTCACCTACAACTTCATCATGTTTTGTGATGAATTGCACAACTTCTTTCACATTTTTCAGGGATATTTCCCAAAGAGGCGAAGAGGCAATTGCTTCAAATTATTGAGAAGGATGAGTCGGTAAAAATTCAGGAGGCACGCTGCCTGAAGGCTCCACACTAAGGATCTGTGGAGCTTCTTTGGTAGGTTCTTGACGATGATAAGGTTGGGTGAAATGTTTATGAAGCTGATGGTTGAGCTTGCAAGCATGACTGTTCCGCTGAGCGTTCAGCTTGGTTCGTAGAGCGTGGTTGAAGTTTTAGCAACCTTTTGAGGCCAAATAACTATAATAGGCCCGGCCCATTTCCATTTAATTATATAAACCAACCCGTTTGAGAAAATAAAATAATAGTAGATCGCACCAATCCAGAAAAGCTCATCCCTTGCCTTGCACCCCGTCGCCCTTTTTCTTCATGTTTCTCCATTTTTGTGCAGCGCCACCGGTGGTCGGAGAGTGGTACAGCAGATTGCAACTTTCTTCCTACATTCTATTAGCTTCTTTCCTGCCATGAATAGAAAGTTATTGAGCTCGATCGGCTTGTTTTCCAACAGCTGTGCACTTAGACTTTGATTCAGTTTTAGGTAAGGTTTTGGATTCGATTGTGGGTTGATATTGGTGGATCAGTTTGTATAAGTGAAGTGTTAAGCTTTTCCTTATTTTTCCAGTTTGTTTCTGACTGTGAACAGTGTTTCCAACAACTTTCCGGCGAGCCACCTTCGCGAGATCACCGTTGTGCATTTTAGCCTCGATTCTTGAGTTATTAAGCTTGGAATTTCAGATTCTAAACGGGCTTTGTTGGCTGCCCAGAATTTGAATTTTAACCGCTCCGATTTAAATTGTTTTAGTAAGTTGGAATGAATTATATTGAAGTTTATAGCGAATTTATATTGTAGGTTATATCTTTAGATGAGTTCATCAGGAAGTCCTTAAGAAATTATTGTGGTATTATAAGTTGTATTTGAGGTACGCTCAAACCTATATTATTATGACGCTTATATTGACGTGTAAGAATATTCGGTGAATGTTGTTTGCTATTATGTGCCTTGAATGTTTATTCTGTTGCATTCATGCATAAATTGTGTTGGCATAACATATTGAGCCTTGACTCTTTTTACGACGATTTATGTTGATTCTGTGGAATATATTGAGGCATCAGAGGGACGAGTGTGTTAGGATTGTCTACATTCCCAGATGACAGCTAGGGACGAGCGACTTAGCTACTCGCATTCCCGATGCTACGTGCATGGACGAGCGGCGATTTGATGCTGCATTCCTGGCACGAGTGGCCACTGTTACTGTTGATGATGCTATTCGTTTGGACTCCATTTGGTATCCGTTATTCCATTGTTAACATTCATGCATCACATGTCATTGAATTTACTTGGTATTATAACATGTCTTTTATATACGCCGTGATTTTACTGGTTTGTCGTACTGGGGTCCGACCCCTGTTTTTTTTATGTTGTGGTTGTTTTTTATGCCATAGGAGGTCATTCCAGGGGATTTGACGCATCTGGTGTAGCGTTAGTGAGTGGTACCCAGTAGTCAGTTGGTTTGTGTCAAAGTTCCCAGATATCTATATATTATACTGGTTTGATCCATTTTTGCCAGGGAGATGTCATGTGTATCTTTGTATGATGATGTTTTTATGTTGTTTGGATTTTATTTGTGATATGTTGTGTCTATTCTTGGCCAGTACAGTTGTAGGATATTTGTTTGGTTGATTGTGAACTTGTTTTTATTTTCGAGCCTATATTAATGTTGTTGTGTTTTGAATTTTTTGGGATGTCCTACTTACAAGGAGGTCACACCGAAATTTCTGTAGGCCCAAATGAACATTTTAATCTTGTTTTCGCTGTTTACACCATTTAATCCTTGTTGTTTGGTAATTAAATATTAATTAAGAGCACGGAGCCCTTAAAGTTTGATATCAGAGCATAACTGGGATACGCTCGAATTAGAGTCTAGGACACTCGAGTTTAGACACAAATAAAATGATTGTGCATGTGTTTGATTATTTGCTCTTACTTATTTATATGTTCTGAATCAATTGAATCAGCATGACTAGAGCGTATTAGTTTAAGTTTATGCTTTTATACTAGATCGATTATTTTGTTTCTGTCTGTGGATTAAATCCTTGTCTCTTGTAGATGGCACCTGGTCGTAAGGGCAGAAAAGGAAAGGAAGTTGTTCAGGAATCTGAAGCTCCTAATGAGAGAGGGCTTAACGAGACTGAATGGGGAAGACTAAGTCGTCGTCTTCGTGGTGAAGCATGAAATGTTAACGTTGGGAATGAAGTGGATCAGTTGACTAGAGGAATGGGTGAAATAGAACTAGTGATATCTCGATTTCAGAACATGCGTCCCCCTCGATTCTTTGGAAATGAAGATGGTAAGAAAGTTGTAGCATGGTTAAAAAGTATGAAGCATTTGTTTAATATATTGGAGTACACTCCTGATTTGCAGCTTAAGTTGGCTATTTGTCAACTAAAAGACCGAGCTCAGTTATGGTGGGAAACTACTGAGCAAGCCCTGAAAAATCAGGTGAAAGAGTTACTTGGGATGTATTTTCCGCTCAGTTTGCTCGAGAATATTCACCGCCTTCATATTATTCGGCCAAGGAAGCTGAATTCAATAGATTGAATCAATGTAACACGACTGTAGTGGAGTATGCCTCTCAATTTTCAGCGCTTCTTGCCTATGTTCCTCATGTTGCTAGCAGTGATCGGAACGAGCTATCGCATTTTATGCAAGGATTGAATCGAACCATTTTTACTTTAGTAGTAGCTGGAGCGCCTGTTAATTATGCCGATGATGTAGATAAAGCCAAGAATGTGGAGACAAGTCTACTTTTTGCATAACCACAGTCAGTTCAACCATGTTTTCCTCCGAGTTTTGGAGGTAATGTGCCGATGCCAGTGGGTGCACCACTATACCGAGTTGGTGTCCAGGACAAATCCTATTTCTAAAGCACCATAACGTTTGGCTCTAGCGGAATTGAAAGAACTCAAAGAGCAATTGCAATACTGTAACGCCTCGAAAATTTAAAGGTCCACGCAAACCACATGCGCAAATTATTAAATTTCTTGTGCATTTCAATTAATGGTTTTAATTGCATGGATTAATTATGTTATGCATATTTGCATGTTGGAAATATATTTTTATACATGGTTGCATTAAAATGTAATTTTAAAGGTTATTCGAGTTGCGATCGAGGAACGGAGACCGAGGGCTGAAGAATAGAAAATGTTTTTCTGGGTCATTTGTTTTTAATTATTTAAATTAAGGGTGTTGATTTTTCTTATTTTTAAAAATATGGGGTTTTGATGTGATTTTATACGTCGGGACGTAAATTTTATCGGTGTTGGTTTTTCAACAAAAATGCAAATGTTTTGGCCTCACAAACTTATTTTACCAAACTATTTTTAATATTTTAATTAAATTCTAATCAAGACTAATGGGCCTAAATTTTTCTTAATAGGCCTAAGCCTTAATTAGTGATTTAATTGGTGTTTAAATATGTTAAAACATCCCCAAACCCTCACACCTACACGCCCACTTTTCTGAATTCTTCACCTCAAATCACACGCCACTTGTGGCCTCTTGCACACACCAAAATTCTTCAAGACACGAAAACACACACACACAACAAAGTACAAGAAATTTTCGGTAGAAGCTTAAGAAAAAAAAGTTCAAAACCAACGTCTTGACGCCGTTCTTCGCAATCGTCAACGGTTTTTTGTGCGTTTAAAACGCAAAAGCACTCCATATTCTCCTTTACTCGTCATCACACCATAGTAATTGTTTTTGCATAATTTTTGAGGAAAAACATGGCACACACGTTGAATTTTCGTAACTTCATGCATATGTGTTTTAAACTTGTGTTTTTTATTTCAAAAATCATGTTTTGTATGTGCAAAGGGGCTGCCATGATATAGGTTATGATCAAGCATTGTTTTATATGAGTTTAGTGCCCTAGAACATCACCATAATGCTGCACACGTGAATTAAACAAGCTGGACTGAATTCTGGTATGGTTTGTGAGCTTAGGGGTTCGACTGTTGGGTTTTGTGGCTGGGCTTCGGTTCGGCTTGGTACCAGGGCTAGATAGGGACGTGGTTGAGCCAAGGGAAGAGTCCTAGCCATGCTAGGACTCGAAAAGCAGGGGCTGGGGAGGAGTCCTAGCAAGCTAGGACTCCACCCGAGAGCCCAAGGGAAATCATGTTCAGGGTGTTGTTGCTTGTGCAGGGAGGAAAGGCTCGGCCAGGGGGCTATGGGCTGGGCTAGGTCGACTATTTAGGGTCCTAGGAGGGTGCTTGAGGGTCTGGTCCGTTGTTTAGGTGGCTAAGCAAGAAAACAAGAGCCCTTGCCAAGTGGGTCTTCTCGGCTGTGTTTCTACAGCTATTTGTGGTTTCGGTTTTAGGGGCTTGGGTCGTTCCAGGGCCTGGGGCAGTGGTTATGGTAGTGCCTTAGGGTCATAGGGTGAGTCTTGTGGTGGTGGTTCATGGGCTGGATGGTCGGGTAGAGCGCTGGAACTAGAAACTCGAAAGCTGCACAGAAATTGGCCTCACATGAGGGGCTGTAACGTTTCTGATTTTCGGGACTTAGGTGCTGGTTCTGAGTAAAAAGTGACTTAGCCATGGTCTTAATTTGGTCTAAGGGTAACTTCTAGGGCCTGGTTCGGGTCCGGTTCGAGTCGGTTTAAGCATGAATTGGTTAGAAGCATGTATGTCTCGTGTGCTCAAGGGTGCCTAGGTGGGTTTTTGGGCTGCTTAGGTGTTGCTTCGGTTTTGGAGCTTAGGGTCATGTCCAATGGGTTCTAATGGCCCAGAAGGGTGCCTAGATGAGTTGGCTAGGTTTTGGCTCAAGGTGGCTCGGGCATGGCTCGAGTAAATTAGGAGATGGCTCGGTGTGTTCGATAAGATGTCAAAAAACGAAAATAATAAAGCTAAAATTGAATCCATGGGTCCACGGGTGTGGCTCATGACTTGGAAGGGTAGAATAAATAATAAAAATATTATGTTTAAAATTTGGGATCAAAATAACGGGTTTTGGATTTATTCGGGATTTAATCGTCGCACGAAACACTAATTAACGAGTTAATTGGAAAGTATAGTTTTAAGCTTCATAAAATTATGAAAATTTAGGTGTAAGCTTAAATAATTATTAGAAGCCTAATTTTTTAATTTGGGAATTTATTTTAAGTTTTGGTTTAATTCGGGATTAAAACGCAGTAATACGACTTATTTAATTTGGGACATGTTAGTGTCAATGAAATTAAGAAAATGTCTAAAACGGGAAATTTTACGTCTAGGGGTAAAACGGTCTTTTTACACCGAAAAATTAGTAAACGTCATGGCAGTGCCCTATTTGATGTTTTATATGCTAATATGATTATTTTTAATGTCTATGAATGTTTACAAGTTAAAATGATTATTTTATGATTTTAAATGTTAAAATGGTCATTTTAAATGTCTATGGATTTTTATGATGAAACGATAACATTAAAAGACATGTTGCATGCTTGGTTTAAAATGAAAAATGTTAAATGCATGATTTTTATTAAGTAATGATAATATGTTGAAGGATGTGAAGAGATTGTGACTAACACGATGATATGTTGGAGATATCGTGAAGGTCATGGTCCCAGTGGGAGCCCGACGATCGTGTTTCCTTGGATACGGATACGAATACGAATACGAATACATGATACGAATACGAATATGTTAATACGTAGGCCAAGGCCCAGTTGACTGGTGAGAGTGTTGCTGGTGTCCTTGCCGTCCAGTACTGTGATTTTCTTTAGATGGATCCATCGCCCTATACGTTTAAGAATACGAGTCACAATCACGATCTGAATTTAACATACATGAACATGAATATGAATATTTTAATATGAATATGAATATGGATAAGAATATGAATATGTTTATGTTTATATGAAAATGTTTATGCATAAGATTACGAAAATTTTTTTATTTAAAATTTTATGCATCATGAAAATGTTTACGAAAACGTTTATGTTTAAAGTTTATGCATCTTCATGAAAACGATATTTTAAGTACAAGTATTTTTCAATGTTATTTGTTAAATGTATTATGTATTACTCGTTATCAAGAATATGACGTGTTGAGTCTTTAGACTCATTAGGTGTGATTGATGCAGGTGATATTGATTATGAAAATGATAATGGATGTCTTGATGGTTGAATTGACTGGACTGAAGGTGCACATAACCCGAGGACCGACGCTAGTTTTCCGCACTAGTTATTATTTATGATTTTAAGTACTGTTAAAGATATTTTTATGTCTTTTATTTATGTTATGAGAGATTTTTGAGAGGTTATAGTATGGGCTATAATTTTCAAATAATTTTTTTAGGTTGGCAAAATTTTTGTCGATGTTATGCTTTAAAATATTTTCCTTTGGATTTGTAAATGGCAGTTGGATGTTTATCTTTAAAATTATGTCAAAAATATTTCATGGTTCGGCCGATGCTATGTGAGGTTTTGAAAAAAAAATTTACTAGTACTTTTTAAGAAAACGAATAAGCAGACGTTTCAAATACTCACTGGAAAAAGGGTATATTAGACCAAGTATGCCACCTTGGGGAGCCCCGGTATTGTTTGTAAAGAAGAAAGACGGAACGATGAGAATGTGCACAGGCAGTTGAACAAAGCTACTGTGAAGAATAAGTATCCTCTGCCGCGTATCGATGACTTGTTTGATCAGTTGCAGGGTACATCAGTGTATTGAAATATCGATCTTCGTTCTGGCTACCAATAGCTTATGGTTCGAAAGGAAGATGTTCCGATGACAGCATTTCGAACACGCTATGGGCATTATGAATATTTGGTCATGCCTTTTGGATTGACTAATGCTCCTGCGATTTTTATGGATTTCATGAATCGTGTTTTTCGATAATTTATATAAAGGTTTGTTATTGTCTTTATAGATGACATTCTTATTTATTCAAAAACAAAGAAGGAGCATCGAGAACATTTAAGGTTAGTCTTCCAGACACTCAGAGCAGCGCAATTGTATGCAAAATTTTCTAAATGTGAATTCTGGCCAAACATAGTAGTATTTCTGGGTCATGTTATATCAGCTCAAGGAGTATCAGTGGATCCTAGTAAAGTTGAAGCTGTTATCAATTGGCCAACATCGATGAATATTTCCGATATTCGTAGTTTCTTGGGATTAACAGGATATTATAGGCGTTTTATTGAAGGATTTTCTATTATAGCAAGGCCTATGACTCAATTAACGCAAAACATTTTGTGTGGACTGATGAATGTGAGTCAAGTTTTCAGACTTTGAAGGAAAAATTGATAACAGCTCCAGTGCTGGCTTTGCCATCAGGCTCCGGTGGATATGTTGTTTGTTCAGATGCATCTCTACACGGACTTGGTTGTGTTTTCATGCAAAATGGGCGAATGATTGCACATGCTTCTCGTCAGTTGAAGCCACATGAGACTCAATATCCAGTTCATGACTTAGATTTGGCTGCTATTGTGTTTGCATTGAAGTTATGGCGTCATTATCTGTACGGTGAGCAGTTTGTGATTTATTCGGATCACAAAAGTCTTAAATATATTCTCACACAGCCTGACTTGAGCATGAGAAAACGTCGATGGATGGAGTTTCTTAAATACTTTGATTGTGAGATTCAATATCGACCAGGTCAAATGAATCTTGTTGCAGATTCCATCAGCAGGAAAGTTCAGAATGCTATACTGACATCTTTGACTATCTCTAAAGTTCACGAGTACTTGGGAACTTCAGGATGGACTTATCAGATCAGTGGAGACTACTTTATAGTGTCATCTATTCAAGTTTATCCATAGATTTTATCCAGCATCAAAGCAGCACAGAAGACCGATCCGCATATCCATAGATTAAAAGAATTGTCTCGAACAGGTCAGACTAAAAAGTTTAGTGTTGCCTCAGATGGTAGTCTACGCTTTAATGGTAGACTAGTGGTTCCTAATGTGAGAGATTTGAAAGAAGCTATACTACGGGAAGCAAATTGTAGTCGACACAGTATTCATCCAAGAATTTGACAGATGTGTCATACCTTGAGAGCTCATTACTGTGGGAAGGTATGAAAAAAGATATTTATCATTTTGTGGCTAAATGTTTAACGTGTCAACAAGTTAAAGCCGAGAGAATTAGACCTGGTGGAATGTTACATAGTTTTGAAATGCCGCAGTGGAACTGGGAGCACATTGCTATGAATTTTGTGACACATTTACCTCGTTCTAATCGTGGTTGTGATGCGATTTGGGTGATTGTTGATAGATTGTCTAAATCAGCTCAATTTATTTCCATATGATCGTACTTGTACTTATATGAAAATGGCGAAACTGTACATTGATCATATAGTGAGATTGCATGGTGTGCCAGTAACCATAGTGTCTGATCGTGATCCAAGGTTTACTTTGAAGTTTTTTGGAAGTTTTCAATCAGTTTTGGGTTCAAAGTTGGCTATGAGCACTGCCTATCACCCACAGACAGATGGTCAGTCACAAAGAACCATTCAAATGCTTGAAGACGGGTTACAGGCAGTAGTGATGGATTTCAAAGGTGGTTGGTAAGAATCATTTTCTTTGGTTGAATTCTCTTACAATAATAGTTTCCAGGCAACAATCGGTTGGCACCATTTGAATCTTTGTATGGAAGAAAGTTTAGATCGCCGACATGTTGGGAAGATGTAGGAGAAAGACAGATGTCAAAACCATAATTTATTCAAGAAATGAAAGATAAAGTTGAATTGATCAGTAAAAGGATAAAAGCAGCCCAGGATCGTCAAGCCAGTTATGCTAATAAAAAGCGTATACCTTTAGAATTAAAAGTGGGAGATTATGTTTTCTTGAAAGTATCACCATTCCGGGGTACTATGAGATTTGGACATAAAGGGAAATTAGCTCCACGTTGTATTGGTCCGTATGTGATTGTTGAGAGGATTGGCACATTGGCTTATCGTTTAGACTTTCTGCTGAGTTTGTCTTTGATACATAATGTGTTTCATGTATCTATGTTGCGGAAATATGAGCCAGATCTGTCTCATATCTTGAATGTTGAGGATGTGTAGTTGGAAAATTCCCTTAGCTATGCTGAACATCCAGTGCAAATTTTGGACCGCAAGGAAAAACAACTCAGGAGCAAGACGATTCCATTGGTTTTGGTACAATGGAGTAGACATCGAAGAGAATAATCTACAAGGGAATTAGAGGCAAAGATGGAACAAGAATGGCCTCATTTGTTTGAGAATGTAATGAATTACGCGATGTATTCTGAATTTTCTATGTATTACAAGTCGTAATGTTTTAGATATCAGTGCTGTGTATGTTAGATTTCGAGGACGAAATCTATTATTAGTGGGGGAGAATGTGAGGCCCAATACCTATAATAGACCTAGCCCATTTCCATTTAGTTATATAAACCAACCCATTTGAGAAAATAAAAGAATAGCAGATCGCTCAAATCCAGAAAAGCTCATCCTCTGCCTTGCACCCCGTCGCCCTTTTTCTTCATGTTTCTCCATTTTCGCGCAGCACTACCGGTGGTCGGAGAGTAGTACAGCAGATAGCAACTTTTTTCCTCCATTCTATTAGCTTCTTTCCTGCCATGAATAGGAAGTTATTGAGCTCGATCGGCTTGTTTTCCAACAGCTATGCACTTAGACTTTGATTCAGTTTTAGGTAAGGTTTTGTCTTCGATTATTGGTTGATATTGGTGGATCAGTTTGTATAAGTGAAGTATTAAGCTTTTCCTTATTTTTCCAGCTTGTTTCTGACTGTGAACAGTGTTTCCAACGACTTTCCGACGAGCCACCTTCGCGAGATCACCGTTGTGCATTTTAGCCTTGATTCTTGAGGTATTAATCTTGGAATTTCAGATTCTAAACGGGCTTTGTTGGCTGCCTGGAATTTGAATTTTAACCGCTCCGATTTAAATTGTTTTAGTAAGTTGGAATGAATTATATTGAAGTGTATAGCGAATTTATATTGTAGGTTATATCTTTGGACGAGTTCATCAGGAAGTCCTTAAGAAATTATTGTGGTATTATAAGTTGTAGTTGAGGTACGCTCAAACCTATATTATTATGACCCTTATATTGACGTTTAAGAATATTCGGTGAATGTTGTTTGCTATTATGTGGCTTGAATGTTTATTCTGTTTCATTCATGCATAAATTGTGTTGGATTAACATATAGAGCCTTGACTCCTTTTATGACGATTTATGTTGATTTTGTTGAGATATATTGAGGCATCAGAGGGACAAGTGTGTTAGGATTAGCTACATTCACGAATGACAGCTAGGGATGAGCGACTTAGCTACTTGCATTCTCGATGCTACGTGCATGGACGAGCGGCGATTTGATGCTGCATTCCTGACACTGGTGGCCAATGTTACTATTGATGATGCTATTCGTTTGGACTCCATTTGGTATCCGTTATTCCATTGTTAACATTCATGCATCACATGTCATTGCCTTTACTTGGTATTATTACATGTCTTTTATATACGCCGTGATTTTACTTGTTTGTCGTACTGGGGTCCGACCCCGGTTTTCTTTTTATGTTGTGGTTGTTTTTGATGCCATAGGAGGTCATTCCAGGGGATTTGACGCATCTGGTGGAGAGTTAGTGAGTGGTACCCAGTAGTCAGTTGGTTTGTGTCAAAGTTCCCAGATATCTATATATTATATTGGTTTGATAAATTTTTGCCAGGGAGATGTCATGTGTATCTCTGTATGATGATGTTTTTATGTTGTTTGGATTTTATTTGTGATATGTTGTGTCTAGTATTGGCCAGTGCAGCTGTAGGATATTTGTTTGGTTGATTGTGAACTTGTTGTTATTTTAAAGCGTATATTGATGTTGTTGTGTTTTGAAATTTTTGGGATGTCCTACTTATGGGGAGGTTATGCCGAAATTTCTGTAGGCCCAAACGAACATTTTAATCTCGTTTTCGCTGTTTACCCCATTTTATCCTTGTTGTTTGGTAATTAAATATTAATTAAGAGCATGGGCCCTGACAAACCTTTAACTTCCTGGAATATGTTAAAATATGTTCTTATGTGATCTGATCAGTTCATAGTGCAAGAAATATCTAGTTAGAGCAACACATGTGCATTTTGGAAAAACGCTTCCTTAGTTGCACACAGACTGTCACTATTATTACTCAAAGATACATTACATTGTTTTTAAATTCATTTGAAACTCTAGATATAACTATGAATGTAGATTTGATCGGGATATATTAGTTGAAGGGACAATATTGTACGTTAAAGATAACTTAAAATTCTTATAGGCAATATCTGTAAGGTCCAAAATGCGATAACGTAATTCAACTGCATGCAAATCTAGGAAAAATGAGAAATGACTAATTGAATTATTTAATTGCAACTAAATGAGGTAGGCATGTTTATATATTTAAAATAGGGTTTTATATTAGAATGCATAAAACCGTGTTTTAAGGGTTATTCGAGATTTGATCGTGGAACGGAGACTGGAGACCATAAAGGAAAAATATTTTTATTAAATGATAATTTTTAATTATTTAATATATGGTATATTTAAGGTGTTATTTCAAAAATGACAATTTTTGAGTTGTTTTTACGCGTCGAGTCATATTTTAAACCGGTAATTGATTTTTGACAAAAATAAGGACTTTTTAGGAACTCGGCTAATATTTTAAAAATAATTTCATAAACAAAATATTTTTTCTACTATATAATGGGCCTATTATACTAAGTTATTGGGCCTAGATTACCACACAAATTATTTATATCAAATTTGAAGCTTTCAAGCCCTAGAGTTTACACGTTTCACCTCCTAGAACACTAGGAATCCTCCATCAGCAGCTTACATGTTCACACACCACACCACACTTTCAAGGAAAATCACGTGAGTTTTGTATAAAACGCAGCAAGTTCCAGTCCCCTGTAGCCAACGTACCTCGCATCTCAAATTGTTTTCATGCGTGAAATACGCAAAGTCACACCTTAATCTTCATTAATTCATCGTTCATACCATATTATATGTGTTACTACATGTTTTCGTGAAAAATATGATGCACTTTCTATTATTTTCGTTTTTATTGCATCTGCATAGTAAATTATTGTTTTTCTTGCACAAATATTCATGTTTATGAGGCACAAAGGGGCTGCCAGGATAGGGTTATGAAGGGGGAAGTTTTTCAATATGTTTAAGGGTCCATAGAAACATAGTTAATGGCTGCACATCAAGGGTAGAAGGCTGGACAAAAACTTGGGATTTAAGAAACCTAGGGTTTTGTTTTGGGCTTCCTCTATGGGTGCGGCCACCAGCTGCTATAGGGAAGTGTTAAGGTTCCTAAGAGGGTTGATTCATGGCCTTAGATGGATCAAGGGGCGGTTAGTACAAGGGAAGGGCTGAAGTCTTGAGCTTAAGGACACACACATCATGTAGAGGCTGCGGGTTTAGGGTTAGTCATGCAAGGGCTGTAGGGCGTGGTCTTGTAGCTCGTCTAGGCTTTGATCTAGGTCCTAGGATGGTCCACTAGGTTCTGGTTGGGTCGGCCATGGGCTATGGTTGAAGGCGTTGAGGGTTTGTTCAAGCTAGGGTTTCGAAACAAGGGGAGAATTTTCCATCAATGTTCTAGGCTTGATCAAAGGTTTTAAATGGCTTGATTTGGGTTTCATAAGGATTGATTAGGTGTAAATAAGCTATGATTCAAGTTTTGTTAAGTTTGAAGTCGACTCGGATTAAAACTGAGACGTGCTTTTAAGTTGTAAAACAAAATGGAAAATTATTCGAGGAGCTTAATATTACGTCAATGAAATGTTGATGGGTGTACTTTAAGGTGTTATGTTATGTTTGGATAGATTCGAGTCGCCGTTTTAAGGTCTAAGGATAAATTGGTAAAGTTCGGGTTTCAGGGGTAAAAATGTCATTTTACACTTGAAAAATGTTAGACATTCTGGCAGTGCCCTGAATGCTGTAATGAATGTTAAATGTTTATGTTAAAAGTTTATGGAATTTTATGATGCAAAACGGTAAGTGTTGAAAGAGGTGTTGTATGTTTAGTTTAAAAAAAATGAATATTATTGCATTTATTTTTATAAAGTGATGGAAACAAGGAAAAATGTTTGAAATAAGTTATTTAATTGTGAAGGCAAAGGAAATGGGGATTCGTGTGGACGAAGCCCCAGTGGAACCCGTTTATGGGACAAAGCCCCATGGGAACCCAACGACTGAATTTCCATCGAAAGGATATAGTGATATGTAATACCAAGACTCAATTGATGGGTGAGAGTGTCGATGATGTCCCCGCCGACCATAACCCAAGGAACATTACGAAAAAGTGGTTAATGTTGTCTCGTCGCCTGGTACCATTGTTACAGCTGAGATTGATCAATCGACCGAAGAATGAAAGAATGGTCACATTAATGAATGGAATTCACCTTAAAGGACATGTATATGTATATGTTTATGATGAAAGGAAAATGATATGATGAAAGGAAATAGGTTCAAAGTTTATGTATGTTCATGAAAAGCTATTTTTATTAAAAATAGTTTCACTATCGCGTGTGAATGTTTATGTATTACTTTTTATAGCGGTTAAGGTTTGCTGATTCGTTGGACTCACTAGGTGTGATAGATGCAGGTGAGCATGATTTTGATGATGTTGGAGGACTTGATGGCTGAACTAGTTGAACTGATGGCGCACATAACCTGAGGACCTTTGTTAGTTTTTCCGCATTAGTATGATTTTAAAGATTTTATGATTTTTTTTGCTTTTGAGTAGTTTTGAGAGGATTTAAGACTCTTACACTTTATTTTGAAAAATACTAGTTTTAGGTTTGGTTGACATCCTACCATTTTGTGTTTTGCACTGCGTTTTGGATTTTCAAATAATTAGTCGGTGAGTTTATTTTAAATTGTGCAAACACAGTATGGTTTGGCCGAAGTATTGTAAGAAAGGAAAAAAAAAATTCTAAAATATTTTAAAGAAACGAGTAGTGGACGTCTCAATATCGGTAATACCTAGGAGATCATGAGGCGATGCTAGTAGACTCTTTTACCTTGATCTGATGAGTATCATCAAACTTGAGTTCTGAGGTTCTTGATCAAAGAAATGATGAAAATAATGAAGCTAATTAGGGTAACCCGAATATGAACAAATTTCATTCCGGATCACATGAAGTTGTGAACACCAGCTAGCTATATCTATGAACTATGGAGAGTCACACAAGTATTGTATGTTCCCGTTGAGATAGTCAAGTTCAAGATAGTTTGATGTAGATAAAAAAAATTGCTTATAAAATAATTTATAAATTAATTCTATGTAATGGAAATTATGAAACTCAGCTTAACTGCTAATTAAGTGAGGAGAGTGGAATGACCTGTTTTACTGGAGGAATTCACAAAATTAGAAGCTGCAAAATATTGATCAGTGGAAAATTTTGTCATTCGAAATTTTTATTTTTCATTATTTGAACGAGGTTTGTGTTTCGATATACCAGCTTTGTTTCATTATCGATCAAAATTATAATGAATTCACAATTATTGACGTGACTTCATTTAGCCATCAAATTTAAATTCCTACTTCCAAATATAAAGAGTATAATGGTGAGTAGGGTAAAATCCACAAGGAAAAAATGATTTATTTCTTTTGGAACATTAAGATAAAAATTAACAAGCTAGGAGAAATAATAAATTTAAAACAAGAATTTAATCAATCAAGTGAATTGAATTAAATGAAGAATTCAATATTAACAAATTCTGATTCAAGGGGACTTCAATATTCAATTGTATCACTGTTCATTTGTGTGATGGAGGTTCAAAGTCCAAAGGTGTGAGAACCCGAATTTAATTATTAATGAAAAGAATTAGAAATAATTATTTTAAAGTGCTATATTAAAACAACTTAGTCAAATAAATTTAATTGTGTGTTAAGAATATGTATTAGAAAATATCGGAATTTTAGAAGATATTAAATACGTATCGGAGTTTTATAGCTCGAGAGTTGTAATACTTGAACTGAGTCACATTCTAGAAGTTGGGCTAAACCATTGGATACGTGTATATATATGTGTTACGTGAGAAGGAAGTTCATTTTCCTCAAGCCCAATTCATTTCCTCCTCAAGCTTCTCGCATCTTCTACTTGCATCCATTATCTTCTCCATCGTGAGAAGCTTCTCGCCGCCCCTTGCTGCCAGTTAGAAGGTCGCTGGAGTTCACCCAAGTAAGTCCAGTAGTTACTCGGCTCTCCTTGCCTATAATCATTGTAGAAAAGCTTGTTCCTACTGCTACCATGTTTCTGTCAAGCTATGGCTTCATTTTCCAGCTTCTTGCTAACCATTTTTCTTGGTTCCTTAGAGTGTGTAAAGGCCGATTCTGGCTTCATCTCAGTTCATAGGAAGCTTTTGAAGGTAATCCCTAAGCCTAGGTTTTCAATTTGTTTCATGGTAGATGTTAGTTCTGTTTCGAATTACAGATTTGGCTTCTGATTTTCGGGTTTGTCTGTGTTGTGCACTAAGATTCTTGACTTGTGGTTCAAATAGAACTTATATATCTATGTGTTAGCTTTCTGTAGCCGCTGAAAAAATGGAATTCAAATTAAAACAGATTTGATATTATTTTTCTACCAAAATGTGTCAAAATGGAATTCTGTGTTGGAGCAACGTAGAATAGGTACCGTAATTCGGGTTTATGACCTATATTCATTTGGATTCTGGACTTTGATTCAAATAAAAGTTGTAAAGCTATGTGTTGTCTTTGTAATGATATAAGAATCGTTAAATGCCATTAAGTATTGAAATAGTTATGCTCATTTTGCAGAAACTGCTCAGTTACAGATTTCCACCATGAATTGCATATGTAGTAGCGTCTTCTTGATAATTCTGGGATTTATCTATTGAGATTCTGGAAATGATTTCATTTTTATAACTTAATATTTGAGTTGTCTTTCATTTCCAATTGATGGATATGGAATTGAGCCAATGATGGTTAGATATGAATTTTATACTCATAAGTGTCGAACTTAAATCTGTCACATAACTTATTTCTCTTGGTTTCTGGTTTTGGTCGTTTTTCATTGTCGAGATGGAATAATTTATTTCTGATGTATGCTGATGAAATATGGGATTTTGAGTTAGGTTTCCAGCCAAGTGTGATAAGTGCACATTTTTTACCATAGGTTTTAGTAGCCAGGAAGCACCAACGAGTTCATAAGTTATCGTGGTAATTTAATTTGAAGGTTAAGGTATAGATTGATTGATTCCTTACAGCATCTGTAACGACGTGTAATTTAATTGATGTGAATTGATTGATTCTATGTATATTATGTGTTCATGTGCTATTTGTGTTGTTTGGATGCATTTTTAAGATTATTCCTCATTTCTTGAAATAAATATGATTTTTAAATATATTGGAATAATCTGTGGATTTATATGCATTGTTGAGAATGCATTCATATCGAGCCATGACTCTGTTGTTTCCGATATTTTTGTTTACTCTTGGATGAGTTATTTAGACATCAAAGCCGAGGATGTTTAAGCGTCACACCTCTAATGACTAGCAAAAGGGCCAAGCAATTCTGTAGACTGACACCCCTGACGCAGATGTGCAGGGCCGAGGGCGTATTTTACACGTGTCACACCTAGCACATGTGGCCACAATTGTTGTTATCGTTTCTTTGAATCCAGTTTGATACCCACAAATATTGGTACCCCACATGTATTGCATTGTATCGATTTCATTACATGTCATTTATTTATGCTGTAATTTATATGATCTTCGTGGTGGGGTTTGACCCTTGTCCCTTGGGGCTGCTGTGGTTTGTTTTGTGATTCCATTGCAGGTTATATAGGTGGTTCTGATGCAGCTGGTGGAGCGTCTTCCAGTGGAGCCCAGTGAGTCGGTTTGGGTTGGGAGTCCCCAGATATTTATTTATACTATATATATTGAGTCATTTGCCGAGGAGATGCCTCGTGGATTTGTATGGTTTTATTATTGAGTGTTGGATCTTATTTGGTGTGATTGAGCCTAGCTGGCTCTGCGTGCGATTGGTATTCTGTTTGTTTTATGGGACTCTATTTCCGAGTATAAATTTTTGTTGTGTTGTTTTGGAATTTTTGTTATGCCCTATTTACGGGGAGGTCATGCCGAAATTTCTGTAGACCCAAAATGGAAAATTTTTACTCACTTTCGCTGTTTACACTAATAAATCCTAGTTGTTTGATAATTAAAAATTAATTAGGAGCACGAGCCCTCAAAAAAGGCACGTCTGAGGTGTCTGCGTCAGAGTTGGTGTGGCTTGATCATGCCATTGAAGGAACTGGAGGACAAAAGAAAAAGATTCCATGTACCTATTCTATTAGTCCCATACTTTCTAAGCAATGCAAGTCTAAAGGTTGCATAGAAAAAGTGACATGAAGATCATTATCGTCGAGGTGATGCAAATTCAGGTTAATGGAAAGCACAATGTTCAAAGAACCAATAATCAAATGATGTTTATGAGCTACCACGTCAACGAATTGAGAAACCAACCAATAGCCAGGATTTACCTTCATTCGATTTTGCATACACCATAAAAAGAAAATTTCAGCTTTTGTTAATACACCTAAAGAATTCTTTCGTTCCGAAAAAGTAAAAGCAAAGAACCTATGAATGTACATCAACGCTGGATTATGTAGGTAATGATATTTGGATTTACTTGCGTTGTTGTCTTTTTGTGTGGAAGTTGCTCGATAGAGGGAAATGAGAATAAATTATCATGAAAATCAAACGCACTATTCAAATACTCACCAGTTTTGGCAAAGTCATCGGTGAGAAAACAAAACCAAGATTCAATTTAGTGATCGAGAACATGAATGAATTTCCCATCAAGAAAAATCGAACTACCCCTGGGCTTGAGAGTGTTAAATTGTTAGATTTTATAAATTCAAAAGTCACACAAAACTCTCGCACAAGTTTAATAGAAGTAGGAAAAATAATAGAAAAATATGACGTCCACCCAATACTGTTAATCAACTCAAACAATTCCTTTCTAATATTTAAAACTTCCGAGGTAGGGTGATGAATATACTTGCAGGAAATGATTTGTTTCTGGCACAGTGTAATATCTCTATCTTATTTAGTCTTCTTTTGAAGGTTAAGTTTCCATTCAAATCAGATTTGGCGGGTGGTAGGACATTCATCCATTTCATAGTTCTAGCCCTTTTATACCCTGGTGAAGGTGTTTTGTTAGGATCTTGAGCTGATCTTGAAGAAGAACCTTGGGTTACAGACTTTCTTTGGTGACTCACAAGAACCATTACCCATTGTATCAACAAAGATTACTACCACACACTACTCTCCTACTACGATCAACCACCAATAATCTACAAATAACAATCAAATCAAGTAAGTACACATCACACAATGATACCTAACAAACAATGAAGCAAATAATTGAAAAACACTTAGTAAATTCAAATACTGAAGTACGAGAGGGGATCATGAGAGCTATCACTGAGAATATGGGTTGATAGTTCGGTTGTCTGTGTCCTAGCGTTGTCGAGGTAGGAGTGGCTGTGCATGATGAGGTAAGCGATGGTGATAGTCATGTGGCTGCTAGTGGCGCTGTGGTGGCTGGTGCGTGAAGATGGCTAGGAGAATATGGTCGGTTATGTGTTGTGTTTACGGTGGTTGTGAGAAAAGGAGTGGCGATTGTGCGAGAAGATGGTATGGGGGTGGCGGCGCAATGGTCTCCACGAACAGGATTGGCGAACGGCGCGGTGGTTGGGCTGTTGCGATGTGGGCTGCGAGAAGATGACGGCGATGTTATTGTGTGATGATGGAGTTGAAGGGAGAAATGAAAAGAAGGAAAAAAAATTGGTTAAATAGCATAAAAAAAATTTTATTCTTTTATTTTATTATTTAAAAAAAATAAAAAATTATGTTTGCCCATGTTGTAACATCAGGAGAAGGCGTGGTCACGTCTTGATAGAAGACATCTACTGTGTTAAGGCCAATATTTTTTAAATGGAATTCTTATTAAGCATGGTCACGCATTGCGAGAAGAATATCTTCTGCACAAACATAACAGAAATTGAACCTTTTAAAAAAAAAAAAAAAAGGTGAAGAGGAAAAAATTTAAAATTAAAAATAATCACAAAAAATTTGGGTTACCTCCCAAAAGCGCAACTTTTTTTCATTATGCTCGACATTTTCTGTCCCTTTAAATTTCTGAATAGTGAGGTTTTGCCAACTCAATTTCGAGCATGTTGGACACGCTTTCATCCTCGTGAACCACTTTCAATCGATGTCCATTCACCTTAAATACTTTATCAGTATCCAGATGTAACGTCCAAAAAGACAACCCACGTAAACCACATGTATGAAAATAATTTAAATTGCTTAATTATTTTATTTAATTTAAAATACTTACTTGATGTATATTATATGATTGAATGTCTAATTGCATGATTAAATAATTAGAATGCATTATTTCATGATAATTGAAGATTTTATCCAAATATTCTATAATAGGTTGGGGAAAGAAGACGAGGACGGCCAAGATAAAATATTTTTTTCAATAAATATTTTCAAGGCTTATTAATTTGATTAAATAAGATTAATTTTTTCTAAAAATAGCATATTCCAGATTATTTTACGAGACGAGCGCGATTTTATTCTGGAAACCGATTTGGTCAAATGAAGGACTTTTAAAAGCCCAAATATTATTAATTTTTAAAACAAATTTTGTAAACATTTATTTACAATTAAATAGGTATTATTGGGCTAAATTTACATATGATTGAAGGGCCCAATTATTCCTAAACAAAAAGCCCAAAACCATAATACATTATACATGTAAATTTCGAAAATATTAAATAGAAATCGTAGGTTATTTGGACTCCATATTAGCCAAAATTCACAGCACACAAACACACACACACAAAATTTCGAGATTTTCGGAGAGAAAATTCAGAGTCCTTTGCCGCCAATTTGTGTCCCTTCGCAACCCACTCCAACGATCGCATATTCGAGCGTTTTAAAACGTAAAGACATGCTTCTAAATACTTTTGATGCACCAGTCAAATCATAATATTCATGTTTTATGTATTTCATCATAAAAAATATTTGAAAACAAATTTCTTAACATTTTGATGATTATTTTTAAAGTTTCAATGATTTTACGACTCATTTGTAAATACTATGAATTATAAGGGACGTGTTGCAATCATAGGATGTTTAGGGGATGGAAAGAGTGTCGTTTAGGCACAATAAGAGGTTTGAACAAGGGCAGAAGTGAGTCGTGTATGGCTGATGGTTAGAGGCTAGGGTTTCATAGGTTTTTGGCTCATGGTGGGCTCGGCCAAGGGGATGCAGCAGCCCGGGTTGGGACCAAGCCTTGTGGGGCTGTGGATGGAGGGTTTGGAATATTCATAGGTAGGCTGGAGGGTTGGCTCGACAAGGGTGACTCACATGCAAACCCTAGGGAAAACTAGGGCTTGTGTGTGCGGCTATACATGAAGGATTAGGGTCTCGGACTGGTTAGCGCCGGGCCAGGGATGGCGAGGTGTGCATGGAGTCAGTGTCTAGAGCCGAGAGGAGTCCTAGCATGGCTAGACCCCTCATCGCGCAAGGAAGCGAGGGAAGCTAGGTGTCTTGCACCTGGGATTTTGCATGGGCTAGGTGTACTAGTCCAGGTTGGTTCAGCTAGGGTCCAGGAGGTATTTATAAGGGTCTAGGCTCGAGCATGGCTCGAGGTTTGCAGAAGAAACATGACTAACGTAGGGTTAGGGCTCGAGATAGGCTTAGGAAGTAAGAAGGGTTCGAACCATGGTCCGCGGGGGTTGATTCATTGTTTACGAGGTTAGTTTAGGTATGAAAAGTTTATGTTTAAAGTTTGGGATTAAAATATTTAATTTTGAATTAATTCGGGATTTAAACAATTCACGGTTTAGTAATTAAGGAACTAAATCAAAATTCTAGATTTTATGTTAAATAAAAACATTAAAAGTCAAATTTAAGCTTATATAATTATTCGGGATAGTCTCGAGTCATTAAAAGTAAGAAAATGTCAAAATCGGGAATTTTAGGGTCCAAGGGCAAAATGGTCATTTCACGTCCAGGGTAGTACAAAAAGGGTTGGAAGTGTCTCGAAGAATCATAATGCATGCTAAATGATATTTTAAAAAGTTTATGATGAAAATATGAGATATGATTTATGATAAAGCTGTGCAATTCATACTGTTAAAATGCTATTTTTTGAATGTGGAAAAGACACGATATTTTATAATTACAAAGAAAAGGAAAAATAATTTGAAGGATGTGAATTGACTATGACAGAAAGGATATGATATATTATTATTGGGAATATCGTGAGGGAGAAGTCCTCTGAAGGAGCCCGTTTACGGGAGAAGGCTCTAGAGGGAGCCCAACGATCGTATTTCAATTTACGTCGTTGCCTAGTGCCCCTCCCCATACGCAATGGAGAGTTAAGATTGATTGGTCGACTACATGATACAGCTAGCTACTTTCAAGGATCAAACTTCACCCAAAACGATAAATGTTGAAAAGCTTTATGATTCGACGATTTATGATTAAACTATTCTTACAAATTTATGTTAGCTTATTTTGAATAAAAGTATGATTTTTAATGCATGTGCTTGTATATATATTATTTGTTACTTATGTTTAGAACGTGCTGATCCATTAGACTCGCTAGGTTTGAATGTTGCATGTGAGGATAAGATTGAGGGAGGTGCTGACGCTTGAGTGGATTGAGTCCAACAGTACACTCCCGACGGACATTATTTTTCTCATTAGCTAGAAACTAAAAGTTTTAAAGATTTTGGTAAAATTAATTAGAGATTTTCATGCTTTATTTTGAAGCTAGTTTTGATCATGTTAGTGGTTGATATATAATTTTCGTTAATTGACAATTTAGGGATTTAATGCACTTTAAATTTGTAGATGTTAATTATTTTGGATTATGGAAATATTAAGTTAGTTTAATTGTGGAGTCCGAGTTTGGTGTTCAATTTTTTTAAAAAAGAAAATTTTAGTAGGATATTAAGGTTTAAAAGTATTGGACGTTTCAGTTGGTATCAGAGCGAAGGATCCCTAAAGGATTGTGTTACTGCCACTCCGAGAAGCTCAAGAAGACATGCCTCAAGTCTGTGAGTTTTTACAGCTTTAGATTTTATATGTTGAACTTTAAATGCATTTATGACACATGATATAGAGGTTAGATGCATGTTTCATTTAAAATTTTAAATGCATGTTGGTTACGGGGTATAGACGATTTGTACAGAGATGCCTCCTAGATGGGTTCTTCGTAGTGATAATAAGGATAGGCAGGAGGAACATATTCTACAGCCTCCACCTAATCAGGATGCTAGTGCCCGTGTACTAGCTGGTATGGCTCGTTTACTAGAGCAGCACGTGGGAAATGGTGCGAGGGTCCGACCGGAAGCTGTCTATGAGCGTTTTATGAGGATGGATCCCGCAGATTTTTCTGGCACTACTGATCCATTCATGGCTGAGGGATGGATTAGATCTTTAGAGGTGATTTTTAATCATATGGATATGGTGGATGCTGACAGAGTTTGTTGTACCTTCTATCTGCAGAAAGGTGACACTTCCTTATGGTGGGAAGAAGCGGAGCGAGGGGTGAATCTAGAGACTCTATTTTGGGAGGATTTCAAGAGGATATTCTATGATAAATATTTCACTACCGACATTCATTCGAGGTTGAAGAGAGAGTTTATGAGTCTCCGCCAGGGGGAATTTTCTGTTGCTGAGTTTGTGCAGAGGTTTGATAAAGGCTGTCATTTTTTTCCCTTGATTGCCAATGATGCTGCAGAGAAGTTACGACACTTCTTGGATGGATCGAGGCCGACAATATGTCGAGATGTGATGCTGACTGATCCTATTGACTATACTACTGTCGTTGCTAAAGTTTTTGGAGCCGCGCAATCTCTGAATGATATTGACTGGGAGATTCAGCGCAAGAGGAACTGTGCCCAGCAATCAAGTCAGCAGAACAAGAAGCCGTTTACGAGACCACCAAAGCGGCTAGGACAATACAAACCACAAGGACAACCACCTAAATAAAACTTCCCGAAGTCTGCTGAGAAGCCACTTTGCAAGGAGTGCGATCGCCATCACTACGGGAAGTGCATGTGACTTTTGGACATTACAATTCGTCACCCCCTTAAATAAAATTTTGTCCGCAAAATTATGGCTTGCCGAATTATTCGGGGTAATGACTCCTCATCTCTGACTCGGTCTCTCAAGTAGCTTCTTCCTCCGAGTGATTTAGCCATTTTACCTTGACCATCTTTATCATCTTGTTCCGCAGCCTTCTCTCTTGTCTACCCAAGATTTGAGTAGGCCTCTCCTCGTATGACAGGTTTGGTGTAAGCTGCAGTGGCTCAAAGTTCAGTACATGTGAAGGGTTTGACATGTACTTGTGAAGCATCGATACACGGAAGACATTGTGAACTCCTGCGAGATCGGGTGGCAACACCACTCGATATGATAATCCTCCCACTCTTTCGAGTATCTAAAATGATCCGATGAATCTTGGACTGAGTTTGTCTTTATTGCAAAATCTCATAACACCCTTCATAGGTGCTATCTTTATAAATACGTGATCACCTACTGCAAATTCCAGATCTCTTCTTCTTTTGTCTGCGTAGCTTTTCTGTCGACTCTGAGCAGTTTTCATTCTGTCTCGGATCTTGGCAACCATTTATGCGGTGTGCTGAACTATCTCGGGTCCCATCGTAGCCCTTTCTCCTGCCTCGTCCCAATGGATAGGCGATCTACATTTCCTTCCTTATAGTGCCTCGTATGGAGCATCGTTGTTGTAAGTGAACTCCACTAGATGTAGTTTCGGTTCTCAACTCCCTTGGAAATCGATCACGCAGGCTCGGAGTAGATCCTCCAAAATTTGTATGACTCTCTCATAATGACCATCTGTCTAAGGATGAAATGTGTTACTGAATAGTAGTTTGGTTCCCAAGGCCGCATGTATACTCTTCCAGAATGATTAAATGAATCGTGTCTCTCTATCCAACACTATAAAGATGGGATTCCCATGCAGTTTGACTATATCTGGAATATATAGCTCCACATATTGTGTCATAGAAAAAGTCCTCTTTACTGGTTGGAGATGTGCTGACTTAGTAAGAAGGTCCACTATTACCCAAATTACATTGAGTCCTTTCACCGTCTTTGACAATCCTACCACGAAGTCCATAGTAATGTTCTCCCACTTCCACTTGGGAATGGTAAGTGGTCGGAGCATTACCGCTGGTCTTTGATGTTCTGCCTTCACTTTTTGACACCTCAAGCATTTGGATACGAAGCGCATAATATCTCATTTCATTCTCGGTCACCAATATGAAAGTTGCAAGTCCTTGTACATTTTTGTACTTCAGGGATGAACAGAATAACGGGTACTGTGGGCTTCAGTCATAATGTCAACTCTAAGTGAATCTCTACTAGGAAACCATAGTCGACCTCGATATTTGACAATGCCATCATCGACTGAATATAACATGCTGCCTTTTGATTCATCTCGTTGTCTCCATTTCTTCAGTTGCTCATCAATAGGCTGTCCGACTCGAATTCTCTCTTCTAGAGTAGGTTGTACCGTCAAAGTGGCGAGATTAGGGGTATTTCCCATAGCATAGACTTAAGATCAAACCTCTGAATTTCAGTTTGTAGAGGTTTTTGCACTGACAAATGGGTCAAGACTGACCATTTTTTACTGAAAGCATCTGCAACTAGATTAGCTTTGTCGGGTGTTCAGCTCTTTTTTGGTGAAGAAATACTTGAGCCTTTTGTGGTCAGTAAAGATCTTGCATTTTTCAACATATAAGTAGTGCCTCCAAATTTTAAGGCGAATACAACTGCTGCAAGCTCAAGGTCATGCGTCGGATAATTTTTCTCGTGGGTTTTCAACTATCTAGATGCATATTCTATGACTTGATCGTGTTGCATGAGCACTGCGCCAAGTCCACGATTCAAAGCATCGATAAATAACACATAATCCCCTTGTTCTGTCGGAATAGCTAGAATTGGCACGGAAGTGAGTGCTTGCTTCAATTGATCAAGGCTATTTTGACATTCTGGTCCCTATACAAATTTTGCATTCTTCTTCGTCAAAGATGTCAAAGGTACTGCAATGGTTGAAAAACCCTTTATGAACTTGCGATAGGAGCCAACTAAACCTAAGAAACGGCGAACTTCCATTACACTTTTAGGCCCTTTCCACTCTTTCACTGACTCGACCACACTTTTAGGCATTGTCCAGTCTTTCACTGACTCGACCTTAGATGAATCAACTTCTATTCCTTCCCTTGACACGATCTGGCCAAAGAATGTCACCCTCTCTAGCCAAAACTCGTACTTGCAGAACTTTTCATATAATTTCCGATCTCGTAAAACTTGCAAGGTCTTCTTCATGTACTGATCATGCTCTTCTCAGCTCTTGGAATATATTAAAATGTCATCCATGAAAACAATAATAAACTGATCGAGGTACGGCTGAAATACGCGATTCATGAGATCCATGAAGATCGCCCATTCACCTGAGCATTATTCAGTCCAAACGGCATCACTAAAAACTCAAAATGACCATAACGCATTTGAAAGTCATCTTTTGCACATCCGCCTCTTTTACTCTCAGCTGGTGATATCTAGAACGAAGATCTATATTTGAACATACCGAAGCTCCTTGCATTTGATCAAACAAATCCTCGATTTGGGGTAATAGATATTTATTCTTCACTGTTACCCTATTCAGCTCCCTATAATCGATACACAGTCCCATAGTCCAATCATTTTTCTTCACAAACAACACTGACGCGCCCCATGGAGAGAAACCAGGGCAAATAAATCCCTTGTCTAGAAGATCTTGAATTTGGTCATTTAATTCTTTCATCCCAGTAGGTGCTAGGCGATAATGTGGCTTAGAGATTGACACAGTACCAGACATCAACTCAATAGCAAATTCCACATTTCTCTTGGGCGGGATGCCAAAAACATCGTCAAGGAAACATCCGAAAAATCTTTGACAACTTCCACATCTTCAATTGATCGACTGTCAATGTTGGGTATGTATATAATACTAGCAAGAAAACCTTGACAACATCTCCGGATAAGCTTCTTTGCACGAATGCATGAAATAATGTGAGCATTTGATTATTTTGTGCCACCTCAAAGATGAATTATTTCAATTTGGGCGGTCGAATAGATATAGAACTTTGCTGAAAATTGATAGCAACTCCTTTTCAGTGTGAGCCAATTCATGCCCAAAATAATGTCAAACTCGGCCATTGGCAATACAATAAGGTCTGCTCGAACGACATTCTTATGCAATTTGAGCTCCACATCCCTAACCATGCTTGTAGAGACCATATGTTCCCCAGAAGGCAATGTAACTCTAAATCCTGACTCTACGTCATCCGGTAAGATTTCCAATCATTTCACAAAGGATTCATATATGAAAGAATATGTTGCTTCAGAATCTAGCAAAGCGTAAGTAGCGACTCCGCTAACAAAATTCTGCCTGTGATAATATTTGCATTATACTCGAGTAAAGTCATAAAATTCAGAAATTCCTATCATCTAGGCCCTTCAAGTTTCCCATATTAGCATTTCAACCCTTAGAATTTTGAAAATTGCAAAGTGACCCCTTCAAATTTCAAAAATTTGTAATTTAATCCTAAGAATTTTTGAATTTTCGCCAAATTATCTCTTAGACTTTTTCAAAAATTTGTAATTTAGCCCATGTTTTGTCATTTTATCCCTTTATAATTTTCGAATTTATCAAAGTTTCCTCATAAATTTTCAAAAATTACAATCTAGTCCCTTAAATTTTTGAATCTCCTACAATTTGATCCCCATAGCTAATGTTTGCCAAAATTCAATTCCTTACCTCAGAGTTTGAAACATGCAATTCAAAATCATAAAGTTCACAACATCTCGATTTAATATTAGCATTCATGCTTTTTATCTTAAGCAATAAAGCAATATAAAATGACTAAATAATCGGAGTGCCTATAACAAGCATAGTGTCTGGCTCCGCTTGCTCTGCATGCATCACGTAAGCCCTTCCAATAGCGGGCTGCTTAAGCTTTGGGCAATCAGAGCCTTATGCCCTATTCCTTCGCACTTAAAGTACTTGTATGTGCCTCACATGTACTTTCCGTAGTGATGGCGATCACACTCTTTATAGAGTGGCCTCTGCTCAGTCTTTGGGACGTTTTCTTTAGGTGGTTGTCCTTGCGATTTATGTTGTCCTGGCCGCCTCGGTGGTCTCGTAAATGGCTTCTTGTTCTGCTGACTTGATTGTTGGGCACGGTTCCTCCTGCGCCGCATCTCCCAGTCAAAGTCCTTCAGAGATTGCTCAGCTCGAAAGGCTTTAGCAACAGCAACATTATAGTTAATAGGATCAGTCAGCATAACATCTCGACGGATCGTCGGCCTCAAAACATCCAAGAAATTTCGTAGCTTCTCTGCAGCATCATTTGCAATCAAGGGCACAAAATGACAGCCTCTATCAAACTTCTGACAAACTCAGCAACTAATGATCCCCTTGGCGGAGACTCATGAACACTCTCTTCAACCTCGAACGAACGTCGGTAGTGAAATACTTGTCCTAGAATACTCTCTTGAAGCCCTCCCAAATCAAAGTCGCCAGATTCCCTCCTCGCTCTGCTCCCTCCAACCATAAGGAAGCGTCACCTTTCAGCAAATAAATGGTAAACGAACTCGGTCAGTGTCCTCCATATCTCTATACCTAAAAATCACCTCCCATGACCTAATTCATCCCTCAGTCACGAATGGATCAGTAGTGCCAGAAAAATCCACGGGATGAATCCTCTTAAATCGCTTATAAACTGCCTCGGGTCGAACACTCGCATCATTCCCAACATGCTGCTCTAGTAATTGATCCATTCCAGCAAGCACACGAGCACTAGCATCCTGATTAGGTGGAGACTGCGGAATATCCTCCTCCCTCCTTTCCTCACTATCTCTGCGAAGATCTTGTCTAATAGGCATCTCTGTTCAAGTCGTTCATACCACGTAACCAACATGCATTTAACATTTAAGAAAAACGTGCATCTAACCTCGTATATCATGTTTCATAAAAGCATTTAAAGTTCAGCATATAAAATCTAAAGCAGTAAAAACTTACAAACTTGAGGCGTGACTTCTTGAGCTTCTCGGAGTGGCACTAACAAAACCCTTTAGGGATCCTTGGCTCTAATATCAACTGAATCGTCCACTACTTTTTAACTTTAAAATCCTAATAATTTTTTATTTTTATTTTTTTGAAAAATTTTAAACTTGCAATTTAAAATACTAAACATTTCCAAACTCCAAAAATTAATTTAACATTTAAAATCTCAAGTGCTTAAAATCCATAAATCGTCAATTACCAAAAATCCTATGTCAACCATTAATGTGATTAAAACTAAACTTCAAAAATATAAAATCCCAAAATAAATCGTTCTCAAAATATTTATTTCAAAACTTTAACTATCAAGCTAATGTGGAAAATAAATGATGGATCAGTTCGAGCAACTGCGAGGGTGCTTCAAACACAATATTCTCAATGATCTGCAATAGCCCGTGTTCTAAGAATGTATACACCAATGAATTAGATCGAGTTTGGTTTCAAACTAAGCAGAAAACACTCAAAGTAATTCTTCGTTAATAAAAACTGAAAGATTTTAAAATCTAAAGACTTTTGTAAACTGATCGACTGAAATACGGGAAATCAGTTGTGGCTACTATCAGTTCAAATATGGACAGAACTGAACTGATCAAGTCGGTTTAAAACAAAGTTGAGCAGTTAATACATAAGATATATTTATGAATGCTTGGAGAATTCAACTGCTCCTACGTCACCCCTTCTACTACCTCGGGTAGGATCCACTAGAAGACTTTGATTTATACAAAACCTTGTACAAACCCACCCAGCTTAGGACTTACCCATTGCCTGATTGAACTCTTAGTCTAGATTGAAGGCATCAGCTTCCAGCCAACACTTGTTTAACGTCTGTGTGTCAAAGTCTACATACACAAGTTTTACGTCTTTGTGCGAGACGGTATTTTGAGAGGTTGTGTGTAAGGCTCGAGATTTATTAATCTTCATTGACGTGAGACTCGGAATATATGAGAATGCATGACGTGCAATGAGGGGAGAAAGACATGAGAAATTAGAGTGTTGATAGACCGCACCCGCGCTTAGAACAAGAGTGCACCTGCGGTTGTTAATTCAAGAATTTTGAATGTACAGCCGAAGCAACACCGCACCCGCGGTAGCATGGACAGAAAGTTGCACATTTTTACGAAGCAAGACCGCACCCGCGGTAAGAACAGGACCGCACCCGCGGTCGATGTCTAGTAGGGTGCCTAATTTTGACATTGCGATACCGCACCTGCGGTAAGAACAAGACCGCACCTGCGGTGTCAAGACCGCACCCGCAGTACCGATGAGACCGCACCCGCGGTCGATGATTTTAGAAAATAAAAGTTCTGTCGAAGCATGAGCGCACCCGCGCTGCTAGAGTTACCGCACCCGCGGTCATGCGTGTTGTTTGAAAAACAATAACACATGTCCCTTGCCATGCATATATGAAATGTGTCTTTCTTTCCTTCATTTCAGAACACTGAGGGTCGAGAGAATTCAGAGGAAAAGCTTCCATTTCTTTTGATCTTAAACTTGTGATTTTGAAATATTTACACATCAAAACTTTAATCTGATTTCGGTTTTGAGCTCCTCTCTTCAAGGGCTACAAGAGGATGTAAGTATCTTCGAATTCCAACATGATTCAGATTTTATGTGTTGGAGAAATTAAGATGTAATTGTTATTAAATGTTCTTAAGAATATAAACATCGTAATAACGTAAACGGATCGAGAAAATGATACTATACGTGATTGTTATGAGATTTGAGTATGTATATGCATGAGATTATGCAGATTTTCAGAGTTTGAAATGGTTATGATATTGATTATGAGTTGAGGTTATTGATTATTGATATATGATGAGATTTGGATTGATCAGTATATCGAGAATCCGCCGTTATACTGTCAAATTATATCAGAATCGATTACTGAATTGTATATGTGTTAATTTGAGTTAGAAATTGATAGAAGATATCAACATTGACATTTCAGATTTGGATTGACAGATTTGATACCGTCTTGAGACTTCGATTTCTTCCAACGACAAGAAAGGTATAATTCATGTGATTGTAGGGAAGACACGACTCGAATCAGATTTGATTAGAGTTTCCCAACCAAATCACATACTATATTTATTGTTTATGTTTTGATATATTTTGAATTGTTTATAGATTTATATTCAAGCATTGAGATAGGAGAGTCATTGACAGAGTTGTCAAAACTAGACGTTCGGTGTATCGACGCATAGGAGCAGACATCCTCCGACTGTAGACATTCGATACAGACACGACCGAAGTCTAGGAATAAGACGTACAGTTACCCCGATTGGGAGGGTAGGTAACAGATAGTGACGTCTTATTCACCCCGGGATCCCTAGAGTAGAGTCTAGACATGATTTGCATCAGATTTCATGCGGTTATAGATTGGTTTCATAGACTATGGAACCTAAGACTTGCATACATGTATGATTTTATGCTTTATGATTTTATTCTACTTATGCATGTATACATGTTTTATACTGGGATGTGTTCTCACCGGAGTTTCCGGCTGTTGTTATGTTTGTATGTGTGCATAACAACAGGTGGGGCAGGATCTGGGTCACGACAGAGATGAGTACGAGATAGCGTGGTGACTACGGGCGCAGAAGATGACTAGTGGCTCTTACTAGATTTGTAGTATTTGTATTTCTGGTTTGTATTAAACTATACACTAGTTGGATTGATGTATTAGGACGAGACACGTTTATCATGTTGTACATTATGTATGATGTAAATTAATAATGAAAGATTATGCTTAGTAATGACATTTGATTTAATGTTAAAAAGCGAAAATTTGACCCACATTTTCTCACAGATCCATTTAATCCCATATAGAATTTGATTTAGAGCCCGGGTCCCCACAACAGGTGGTATCAGAGCAGTAGGTTCTGTAGACTAAGATAGACTAGAATGAGCGGGGTAGATCGAGTCATATTCCTTGCTCTTGATGTGCTAGCATGATTTATTGCTTTCTATATTATGTGTTGTTGTATTATCTGATTTGATTTACAGCGCATAATTATCAAGCCTGGATCAGAATTGATTCTTGATCAGAGGAATATGATCAGAGGAGCGCTGAGACAGATGGTATAGACTGTATACTAATCTGTTTGATATTCAGATATGCCGCCTTGAAGAGTACCACAGCCAGCTGCCGGACAAGTGCCAGATCAGGGGAGTACTTCAGGCACTCAGATGGACGTGACCGCTACACCAATGGAGACTCTGTTGAAGCGGTTTCAGTCGTTCCGACCCCCAACGTTGAAAGGTACTGAAAATGCAGCTGATTGCGAGAGTTGGCTGGATGACATAGAGATGTTGTTCGAATCACTTGCCTATTCAGACGAACGGAGAGTAAAGCTGATCGGCCATCAATTGCAAGAGGTGGCCAAGAGTTGGTGGCTAACGGCGAAACGAGCCCTAGAACATCGAGGTATTGACATTACTTGGAAAGTTTTTAAAGATGAATTTTATCAACGTTTCTTTCCAGTATCATACCGAAAAGACAAAGGGGCGAAATTCTCCAATTTAAGGCAGGGGCAATGGAACATCGAGGAGTATGTTGCCAAATTCTCTTCCTTGCTTTGATTTGCACCACATGTAGCAGGGAATGACGAGGCAGTCGCTGATCAGTTCATAAACGGTTTGAATCCGGACATCTTTACTCTAGTAAATACGGGGCGACCTAATACCTTTTCTGAGGCGCTGAACCGAGCAAAGGGAGCAGAGGCTGGTTTGATCAGACAACGGTGTGCTTCCTATAGTGTTTCGGGTCAGAGACCGACGCCACCGCCCACCGTACAGTTTCCACCACCTCCTCCTCGATATGATAGTGGAAGCGGGAGTGGCAAGAAAGAGTTTTTGAAGCCTAAGGGCAAGCAGTTCAAGAGGGCCGGGAGCAGTTCGTCGAGCTCCAGTGGATCCCGACAGAGAGGTCAGAGTCAGAGTTCAGAGTACAGTGGTGTTTATTGCAGTTCGTGTGGTGGTAGGCATGCCACAGAGCAGTGTCAGGGAGTGATGGGCAGATGTAACTACTGCAGGCAGCCGAGACACTTCGCCAGAGTTTGTCCCCAAAAAGGTGCCCAGAGATTTCAGAGTGCAGCGTCATCATCTTCAGTAGCTCAGCCCGAGAGGCAAGCTTCGTCTGTCCATTCCTTCCAGCCCACGCCTACACAGTCCCAGCCTAGAGCCAGAGGTGGCCAGACGGTGAGCCAACCTCCCCGACAACAGGCTCAGGTGTTTGCATTGACAGAGGAGCAGGCACAAGATGCGCCAGATGACGTCATTGCAGGTAACTGTTTTCTTTGCGGTTATCCTGCATATGTATTGATAGATACAGGTGCATAACATACATTCATATCAGAACGTTTTGCATTGTTGCATTCCTTGCCTGTCGAGTCAATGTCTACTGTAGTATCTATTTCTTCTCCGTTGGGAAGTGGTTTGATATCTGTGACTTCAGTTAGACATGGTATACTACAGTTTGAAGGACATGAGATTGATTTAGATTGTATTGTACTTGGTCTATCTGATTTTGATTGCATTGTCGGAATTGATATGTTGACTAAGTACAGAGCTACCGTAGATTGTTTCCACAAGATCGTCAGATTCAGACCTGAGATGACAGAGGAGTGGAAATTCTATGGTAAGGGTTCCAGATCTCGGATTCCCCTGGTATCTGCTCTGACTAGGAGTAGATTGTTGCAGAAAGGAGCAGAAGGGTTCCTTGTTTATGCAGTAGATCTACAGAAAACAAGCCCGGCATTGGCAGATTTGCCAGTAGTGCAGGAGTTTGCAGATGTGTTTTCGGATGAGATTCCAGGGTTACCTCCAACTCGAGAGGTAGATTTTAGCATTGATTTGATTCCAGGTACCGTCCCTATTTCGAGAGCTCCTTATCGAATGGCACCGATAGAGTTGAAAGCACAATTAGAAGATCTTCTAGCCAAGGGATACATTAGACCGAGTGTGTCTCCTTGGGGTGCTCCGGTGCTATTTGTACGAAAGAAAGAAGGCTCTATGAGATTGTGTATAGACTACCGGCAACTGAATAGGGCAACGATAAAGAACATATATCCTTTGCCTCGTATCGACGATTTATTTGATCAGTTGCAGGGATCATCTATTTATTCCAAGATTGACTTGCGATCGGGATATAATCAACTAAGAGTTCGAGATGTTGATATACCGAAGACAGCATTCCGAACCAGGTATGGACATTATAAGTTTGTTGTCATGCCTTTTGGTTTAACGAATGCACCGGCGGTGTTTATGAGTTTGATGAACCGCATTTTTCAGAAGTACTTGGATGAGTTTGTGATTGTGTTTATTGATGATATTTTGGTATACTCAAAGAATCTGAATGAGCATGCCAATCATTTGAGAATTGTGTTGCAAACACTGAGAAACGAAAGATTATATGCTAAACTGTCCAAGTGTGAGTTTTGGTTGAGACAGGTTGTCTTCTTGGGTCATATTATACTTGGAGATGGTATTTCTGTTGATCCGAGTAAAGTTGAGGCTGTGATCAGTTGGCCTAGACCGACTTCTGTGCCAGAGATACGCAGTTTCATGGGTCTAGCAGGGTACTATAGAATATTCATCAAAGATTTCTCCAGTATTGCGAAGCCGATCACCCAGTTGACACAAAAGAATACGCCATTTGTGTGGTCTGAAGATTGCGAGTCTAGCTTTCTAGAGTTGAAGAAGAGGCTGACCAGTGCACCTGTCTTGATGATTCCTTCAGGTACTGGCGAGTTCGTTGTGTATTGTGATGCATCTCACAGAGGGCTGGGATGTATTCTTATGCAGCGAGGACACGTGATAGCATATGCCTCTAGACAGCTGAAGCCACACGAAACTCGATACCCAATTCATGATCTTGAATTGGCGGCTATCGTATTTGCACTGAAGATTTGGCGTCATTATCTGTATGGCGAGAAATTTGAAATCTACTCCGATCACAAGAGCCTGAAATACCTGTTTTCTCAATCAGAGTTGAATATGAGACAACGTAGATGGCTCGATTTGTTGAAAGACTTTGATTGTGAGATCAAGTACTATCCAGGATAGTCAAATGCAGCAGCGGATGCCTTGAGTCGAAAGGTATGTTCTCTATCCTTATCGACGATAGGTGTCTCGAATCTAGTTGAAAATTGATGTTTGTCTGGATTAGCATTTAATACAGGTAGTAGACCATTGCTACTTTCTTCGATTCAAGTTGAGCCAGATTTGATTATGAGAATCAAAGAAGCACAAAGAATTGATCTAAACGTGCAGAAATCAATTGATATGGTCAGATCAGGGCATATATCAGAATATCAGGTACGTGATCATGTGCTATATGTGAATAACCGTCTTGTAGTGCCAGATGTTTCAGATTTGAAACAACGGATATTGTCAGAAGCGCACTGTAGTCGGTTTAACATTCATCCTGGTGGCAGAAAGATGTACAACGATTTGAAGACACAATTCTGGTGGAAACAGATGAAGACAGATATCGCAGAATATGTGTCTAAGTGCTTAAATTGCCAACAGGTGAAGGCTGAGAGAAAGAAGCCCGGAAGTTTACTTCAGAGTTTATCTATTCCAGAATGGAAATAGGATCACATTTCCATGGATTTCGTGACGAAGTTACCTCGTTCTTCACGGGGCTGTGACGCAATTTGGGTTATTATTGACAGATTAACCAAATCAGCTTGTTTTTTTCCATACAGAACGACATATCGTCATGATCAGATGGCAGAGTTGTATGTCAAAGAGGTAGTCCGATTGCATGGTGTGCCGAAGTCTATCGTATCAGATCGTGATCCACGATTCACTTCACACTTCTGGCACAGTTTACAGCAGGCTTTGGGTAAGACATTACACCTGAGTACTGCATATCATCCTCAGACAGTTGGACAGTCAGAGCAGACTATCCAGACTTTAGAGGTTATGTTAAGAGCCGTAGTGCTAGATTTTGGCACTAGTTGGCAAGATTCCCTACCTCTTTGCGAATTCTCGTACAACAATAGCTATCAGACGAGCATCGAGATGGCACCGTTTGAAGCTTTGTATGGCAAGAAGTGCAGATATCCGTTGTACTGGGATGATATATCCGAGGTACCAGAACTTGGGCCTGATATGATACGTGAAATGATTGAAAAGGTGAAGATCATTCAGAAAAGAATGAAGACGGCACAGGATAGGCAAGCCAAATACGCCAATATCAGACGTAGGCCGTTGGTATTCGAGCAAGGAGACAGAGTATTTTTGAAGATTTCCCCTTTCAGAGGCGTTGTCAGATTTGGCAAGCGTGGAAAATTGTCTCCTCGATACATCGGTCCTTACGAGATTCTTGAGAAGATTGGTGACCGAGCCTATCGACTTACTCTTCCTCCTTCTTTATCTGGGATACATGACGTCTTTCATGTATCAATGTTGCGTAGATATATGCCAGATATTTCCCGTGTCATTCACCCTGACGAAGCGGAGCTTGATCAGACCTTGAGTTATATTGAGCAACCGATACAGATTCTGGATCAGAAAGAAAAGAAGCTCAGGACAAAAACTATTCCGCTAGTGAAAGTCCAATGGAGTCGTCATGGCATCGAAGAAGCGACTTGGGAAACAGAAACAGACATGCGACAAAAACATCCCGAGTTATTTACTTGATGTAAGTATTTATTCAGTTATGATTGTATTACATCTTGTATATAGATAATTTACTAGATTGCATGCGATTTCGAGGACGAAATCATTTCTTAGAGGGGGAGAAATGTAAGGCTCGAGATTTATTAATCTTCATTGACGTGAGACTCGGAATATATGAGAATGCATGACGTGCAATGAGGGGAGAAAGACATGAGAAATTAGAGTGTTGATAGACCGCACGCGCGCTTAGAACAAGAGTGCACCCGCGGTTGTTAATTCTAGAATTTTGAATGTACTGCCGAAGCAAGAACGCACCCGCGGTCTAGGAAGCACCGCACCCGCGGTAGCATATACAGAAAGTTGCACATTTTTACGAAGCAAGACCGCACCCGCGGTAAGAACAGGACCGCACCCGCGGTCGATGTCCAGTAGGGTGCCTAATTTTGACATTGCGATACCGCACCCACGGTAAGAACAAGACCGCACCCGCGGTGCCGATGAGACCGCACCCGCGGTCGATGATTTTAGAAAATAAAAGTTCTGCCGAAGCATGAGCGCACCCGCGCTGCTAGAGTTACCGAACCCGCGGTCATGCGTGTTGTTTGAAAAACAATAACACATGTCCCTTGCCATGCATATATGAAATGTGTCTTTCTTTCCTTCATTTCAGAACACTGAGGGTCGAGAGAATTCAGAGGAAAAGCTTCCATTTCTTTGGATCTTAAACTTGTGATTTTGAAATATTTACACGTCAAAACTTTAATCCGATTTCGGTTTTGAGCTCCTCTCTTCAAGGGCTACAAGAGGATGTAAGTATCTTCGAATTCCAACATGATTCAGATTTTATGTGTTGGAGAAATTAAGATGTAATTGTTATTAAATGTTCTTAAGAATATAAACATCGTAATAACGTAAACGGATCGAGAAAATGATACTATACGTGATTGTTATAAGATTTGAGTATGTATATGCATGAGATTATGCAGATTTTCAGAGTTTGAAATGGTTATGATATTGATTATGAGTTGAGGTTATTGATTATTGATATATGATGAGATTTGGATTGATCAGTATATCGAGAATCCGCCGTTATACTGTCAAATTATATCAGAATCGATTACTGAATTGTATATGTGTTAATTTGAGTTAGAAATTGATAGAAGATATCAACATTGACATTTCAGATTTGGATTGACAGATTTGATACCGTCTTGAGACTTCGATTTCTTCCAACGACAAGAAAGGTATAATTCATGTGATTGTAGGGAAGACACGACTCGAATCAGATTTGATTAGAGTTTCCCAACCAAATCACATACTATATTTATTGTTTATGTTTTGATATATTTTGAATTGTTTATAGATTTATATTCAAGCATTGAGATAGGAGAGTCATTGACAGAGTTGTCAAAACTAGACGTTCGGTGTATCGACGCATAGGAGCAGACATCCTCCGACTGTAGACATTCGATACAGACACGACCGAAGTCTAGGAATAAGACGTACAGTTACCCCGATTGGGAGGGTAGGTAACAGATAATGACGTCTTATTCACCCCGAGATCCCTAGAGTAGAGTCTAGACATGATTTGCATCAGATTTCATGCGGTTATAGATTGGTTTCATAGACTATGGAACCTAAGACTTGCATACATGTATGATTTTATGCTTTATGATTTTATTCTACTTATGCATGTATACATGTTTTATACTGGGATGTGTTCTCACCGGAGTTTCCGGCTGTTGTTATGTCTGTATGTGTGCATAACAACAGGTGGGGCAGGATCTGGGTCACGACAGAGATGAGTACGAGATAGCGTGGTGACTACGGGCGCAGAAGATGACTAGTGGCTCTTACTAGATTTGTAGTATTTGTATTTATGGTTTGTATTAAACTATACACTAGTTGGATTGATGTATTAGGACGAGACACGTTTATCATGTTGTACATTATGTATGATGTAAATTAATAATGAAAGATTATGCTTAGTAATGACATTTGATTTAATGTTAAAAAATGAAAATTTGACCCACATTTTCTCACAGATCCATTTAATCCCAAATAGAATTTGATTTAGAGCCCGGGTCCCCACATTGTGTGTGTGTGTGTGAGAACTAGGGGTGAGCAAAATATCGGTCAAACCGAGAAAACCGAAAAAACCGAAAAAATTTAGAAATTCGGTTCGGTTTAATCGGCTTAATCGAGTTATTCGGTTCGGTTCGGTTTTCTTGGGAAAAAAATCGGTTAGACCGATAAAACCGAATATATATACGTATATATATAATATATATGCTGGGCCTCAAATTTGGATATGATGCATTTTTTTTTCTACTGGGCTTTTTACATGATGGAAAGTTGGAAACCCAATTCTATTGAAATAAACCCAACTATTGGCTGCCCTAACTCGGTAATAAAATTCAGTTGTAGTTTTGTATAAATATCTCTGTATATTTGAATCATGTATTAAATTCAGTTGTAGTTTTGTGTAAATATGTTTTAAAAGTTTATTTAATAAAAAAATCGGTTATTTCGGTCGAAAACCGAAATAACCGAATTTTTATTGGTTCGGTTTCCTCGATTTTCTTTTCAAAATTAGGTCGGTTCGGTTTTCCAAAAATCGGTCGGTTCGGTTTTCGAAAAGTTCGATTCGGTCGGTTCGGTTCTGACCGATTGCACACCCCTAGTGAGAACTGATATCTAAAACCAACTGAAAAGGTGTTCTCACACACTGAGGGAAATAAGATTCTATACTAAGCTGAACTTGGATTGTTCCCTCGACTGGGCTGATTGCTTCTTTGTAAGCTGATATGCAATAAGCGTGCCCTTTCTTTTCTCTCTTGATTTTCCACCTCTCATTCATATCTGTTTGTTGATGGTCTTGGTCTGTATTTATAGCAGTAATACAATCGTACATCAAGACTCATCACGTGTGATTGTTGCAGCTTGAATGTGTTCCTTGAAATTTGTGTCTCGACTTTTATGACAGGCATTCTTTTGGAACATTTTGTCTTTAGGCTTTGCTGCAACGTCCATTATTGTATTATTGATAGTACATATGCTTTTTTACCTTTGTGCAGAGCTGGATCCCATTGAATAAGCTTGTCGAGTTCTGCAACTGATTGTTTCCAACTGATGCTCTGAACTGGTCATTTGAACTGATCTTCAGTTGGGCTGGGAAAATAAGTTGACTCGTCAGTTGAACTGATTTCACTCTTTTTAGTTGAACTGGTCAGCTAGGTTTTTCATCAGTTGAACTCTTGATCAGCTGGCGGGGCTTCTGAAGGTCTTCTGCTGAACCACCTATTAGCTGGACAATCAGTTGAACAGATTTAAGATCTATCAGTTGAAGTGGTTCAGTTCGATTAATCAGTTGGTACTTTCAGTTTGCATTCTTCGATAGCTTCAGTTTTGGCTCGATAATTGATCAGTTCGAATCCTGATCAGTTTCAGTTTTTACTCAATTAGGTAAAATCAATAGAAACAAAATAACAAGTTTTGTTAACATCAAAATCAAGCTTGCGAACATGAAATATTCTAACAATAAATGTTCATCAGGAGTGTACTACCGAACTCGATCCACTCAAGTGCCAGTGTCTCCCTAAATATCATCCTCACTTGAAACCATCCAAACTTAGTGAGTCTAATGAATCAGAATGTTCTAACCATATGTAACAATTAATATGTATACAAGCACATTAATAAAATCATACTTTTATTTAAAATAAGATTGTAATCATAAATCATTTAATCGTAAAACTTTATATCATCATATATCATTTGGGGTGAAATTTGATTATTGAAAGAGAATAGTTGTAATCGTATCATGTGGTTGACTGATCAGTCTTAGCTCACTATTGCGCATAGGGACGGGCACTAGGCACCGCCGTAAAATGGAAATACGATCGTTGGGCTCCCTCTGGGACCTTCTCCCGTAAACGGGTTCTCTCTGCGGCCTTCTCCCTCACTATATTCCCAATCATCATATATCATATCATATTTGTCACAGTTTATTCACATCCTTCAAAATATATTTCTTTTCTTTTTATTCATAAAATATCATATCTTTTCCAAATTCGTAAAATAGCATTTTAATAGTAAAAATCGTACAGCTTTATCATAAAACATAAAATTCCATATTTTCATCATAAATGTTTTAAAATATGATTTAGTATGTATTATGATTCTTCGGGACACTAACAGACCATTCGTATTTGAAATCGTTTTGCCCTTGGACTCTAAAATTCTCGATTTTGACGTTTCCTTACTTTTATCGACTCAAGCCTATCCCAAACCATCATATAAGCTTATAAATTAATTTCTTCTATTTTTCTTAGATGTAAACCCGAGCCTTTCGATTTATTTCCTTAATTACTAAACCGTTAAGTATTTTAATCCCGAATTAATTAAAAATATTTTATTCCCAAACTTTAAACATAAACTTTTCATACCTTAAATACCCTCATGAACCATGAATCGATCCCTGTGGACCATGGTTCGAACCAATTTTCTTCTTAGCCTAAAATCGAACCCTAATTCTCCCAAGTCAAGCCACGACTTCCAAACACCGAGCCACCGTCGAGCCACCTAGGACCAGATCTAACCCTGACCCTCCTGGACCCTACCTTAGCCCTCCTGTAAAAGCTCACGAGCCCCCAACCCACACAAACCATCCTTGCGCAAGACTCCTCCCTCAACCACCTGAGCCACTATGGACAATGCTGCACCAGACCATGTCCTAACCCCATGCCATCTAGGGGTGATCAAATTTTTTTATTAACCGACCAAACCGCCCGAACCGAATTGTACCGCACCGTTTTTCCTAATATTTTATAAAAACCGTGATTAAAAAATAGTAATCATAAACCGCATCGCATACGTTGTTCGATTATTTTTTCCCAAGAACCGCACCAAACCGCACCGCTTAAACTGCTTGTAATAATATTTGACATAGGATTATAACAATTTTTAAACAAATTATTCAATTAAAGAAGTCGTCAATCATTATATCTCAACTCTTTTCAAAATTATTATTCCTACAAAGTGAACGTATCTTCTTCTTAATTATTCTTCATATTAGTATTTTATCAGAGTATTTATTTCTTTTACCACAGTATTTTGTTTGAAATTTGAAAGTAAAAAAAAAAAGATAAAATAGTATAAATATCATTTTTGTTGTGAATTTGTTGTGTTGTTAAATTATTAAGTTAGTTTTGAATCTTGATTACTGTTTTATCTAGTTTTTTTATCTTTACATGATTGGAACTATATTTTAAATTTGAAGATACTATATTATTGTTGTTTTCAAATATGTTAGAATACATGTTCTAATATTTTTCATTTAAAAAAACTTAAACCGAATGCTACCTCCTGAAACTGCTCAAAACCGTAAGATTAATTCTACATGTAAAACCGCAATTATTTGTTTAAAATACTAACCGACCGTATATGGCAATTCAGTTTGAATTTTTTTTAAAAAACCAGAAAACCGCACCGTGATCACCCCTAATGTCATCCTCCCTAGACCCTACTGGACCAGCCTAGCCACCTAGACCAGCCGCGCATCTCTCCCTTCCTAAATCAGCCGCACGTGTGAATGGGGAAGAGTCGTAGGGTTTGTGTACTCTTCCATATCTTGCTGCCGCCAGGTCCAGCCTTCCATGGACCCTCCTAGCCCTTAAACCAAGCCACGCACAGGCCCTGGCCAAGCATGGCGCGGTTCTTCCCTAGGCGAGCCCTTGAAGCCCAAAACACTCCATGAAAACCTAGGTTCATCCATCCTTGACCAAGCTCGATTCCAGCCTATGTTCTACCTTTAAACGACTCTATTTCCCTTCTTAAACATCTTGTATTGGCAATATGTCCTTGGAATTCATAGCATTCTCAAATAAATAGTAAAACCTTCAAAACTTTGAAAATAATCATCAAAACGTTAAGCGAATTGTATTCAAATATTTTTCATGCTAAAATACATAAAAACATGCATATTTTGATTTGAATGGTGCATAAAAAGATTTTAGAAGCATGCATTTACGTTTAAAACGCTCGAATATGCGATCGTTGGCGTGGGTTGCGAAGAGAGACGAACGGGCGACAAATGACCTTGAATATTTTTCTCTAAAAAATGCTCAAAATTTTTGTGTGTGTCGTGTATGAAGTTTCGGCTGAATGGAGTCCAAATAACCCTAGGTTTCTATTTAGAATTTCGAAAATTGCATGTATAATGGGTTAGGCTTTTGGATTTTTTTAGGAATAATTTGCCCCTTCAATCATAGGAAAATTAGGCCCAATAATACATATTCAATTGTTAAATAAAAGTTTACAAAACTTGTTTTCAAAAAAAATAATTTTTAGGCTTTTAAAATTTCTTTGTTTGACCAAAACAGGCTTCTCAAATAAAATCGAGCTCGTCTCGTAAAATAATTTGGGCTCCAGCATTTTTAGAAAAAATTAATCATATTATTAAGCCTCAAAAATATTTATCGAAAAATATTTTATTTTGATCGTTCCCCGTCTCCTTTCACCAACCTATTATCGAATATTTGGATAAAATTTTCAGTTTTCACGAAATCATGCCCTTAGACCTTCAATCATATACTATGTATCATTTAAGCATTTAAAATCAATTAAATAAAACAATTTAAATAATTTGCATACATATAATTTACGTTGGTTGACTTTCAGATGTTACAATGTAAAAAGAGCACAATTAAGTTTTTTAGGACAAGTGATAATCTAGGTCGAATGTTCCATGGTTGTCAAAATTGGAGGATGGATGTCTTATTTTCCAGTTCTTCGATTTTACAGCTTTCTTGTGCTTAGATTTTTATAGTCTTGTACTAATTTGTTTGGTGAAACATGTTACTTTCTATTGCATAGTGCTAGGTGTGATTTCTTCAAATGAAAAGATTCACTAATGTGTCGTAGGTCGATGATTATAATTCTTGACTTGAAATGGAAATTAGTTGTGCTCGAAGTTTACAAAAAATATATAAAAAAAGAAGAATAAAAATTTGAAGTTCTTTCTTGGTGGATTATGACTGGTTTCATTTTTTCTGTTTGGGTGGTTGGATAATTTCTTATATAAAGATTAGACGAACCTCAAATCTATATTTATTGCAAAATAACTTATCTTGTCTCTGAAAATTGGGGAGTTTTTTTAGAGGAAAATAGAGAATTTTTCCTCCTTCCACGTATAAGTCGATGGATAGGAGATGGAAGAGGTGCTCATTTTCCCTCCAATAAAAGCTGACGTTTATGTTAAAAAATTTACATTTGATGTTATGTGGCAAAACCTATAATTTAACCTTTACATGCCACCAGAATAAAATGTCACTTTAGCAACTGTGATAAAAATTGGAAAAAAATATCAAATGTCTAAATAATAAAAAGATACTGAACTAAAAACCAAAGATGACAAATATATCGAACTAAAAACCAAAAATGACAAACTTATAGAACCAATTTTCCCAAATAATAAATTTAAATAGAATCCGGATTGGAACGTTCTATTTGGTGATATATATTTTAAATCCCCAAATTGGGGAAATTTGATCTTAGTGTAATAGATTAACTCTTTAATACTTTTACTCATTATATTATCAAAGATAAGGCTGATATAAAGCCAAACATTATCGATGCAATTAAAATGGCCATTCCACCACGATAACAGATCAATTCTGCCACCTAAAATTTGCTTAAATTGATTACTCAAAGTAAGAAACTTTGTCATCCCTTTTTCCTGCATAAAATTGTACCATGTTCAGATCATCATTTACAAATTGAGGGGTTCAAATACTTGCACTTCTTTCTGAATCAGCTGGCCCATATGACATTTTTCTGCACAATCATCATCTACCAAACCTGTCAATTCTCCTCTGACGCAATTCCTCGGGGGGTAGAGTCCAAGCATCGTGATCATCAAAGCGGGGCGACTCACTATCATAACGACCCATCCCACACATTTCACATTCACTCGAAAAACCTGAATTATCAAATGTACACGATTGACATCTCCATATACCAGCTACATTGCCTACCCCACTCCGGCCAAGAGTTCCTCTACCAGAAATCCTGCTTCTTGAAGAACGTGACCTCATCCTGCTCATGTATCTCAAAGGCCAACTTAAAATGCCTGTGAAATTGCTGATTAACCGCAAAAGTGGATTTGGACCGGAATATAAAGATTTTATGTATAAATACAGAAGTCCGGCAAGTACTCCCCCAAGATGACCAAGAAAAGAGACACCAGGTACAAACATTTGGATGAGGATAAGTTCTGCCCATGCAGCATAGCGTGCTGGAACCATGAGTCCATGCACGTATGTATAATTATTGTACCCCTCGGAGTAAAGGACCACTTTCATTGCAAAAAGCACACCAGAAAAACCCGCAGAATATTCGTTGTAATAGAATCTCTCGTAATTAAAAAGAAGAGAAGCTTTTGCAAGTAGTAGTGTGATGCCCTGAGACATACCCACAAGTGAAGCAATCATAGCTGCGAATTTCACACTTCCCATTGCAGTCTCCAGTTGTATCCCCTTCCATAATAGTGACGACATATTGTAGAAAAGGTGAGACTCACTCACGTGGTAAAATGCAGATAAGAGAAACCGGTTCAGATCCTTGTGCTGCTTTAATAAAATTAACATAAATTATGACATCATACCAAACATATTCATAAAATTAGAGGCTGATTAAACACATCAAATTCATTGACATCAATAAAAGTCTCCTTCGTTTCCAAGTTGAAAGTCTAAAAAATGTAACAGATAAAAAGAACATGTTTAAAATAACATGACAAAAAGCCAGTAAAAGTCCATGTAACAAACTGGACTAAAACTATAGTTAATCAAGGAGCAGAAAAACATCAATAGGAAGAAAAGTAACAAAAATTGTGGTTTTGGTAGATGGTTGTGGCACACTTTGTTTACGGAGTAATTAAGCCATGTTTGAACATGAATCTTCCTGTCTTCAAGACTCGTAATCCATAATGCGTCATGCCTCACACGTCAAATATTTCTTATCCAGTCCACTCTATGTGATAGAATGAGTTTTCCATGTATCACTACCTCAACATTGACATTGAAAATTGCACATCACCCTAAAAGTCATCACTCAAAACACATTTAACAACCAATTAATTGCCACTTTATATCATTTACTCAAAATATAATATATACATTAAACAGAGGTTACGGATTACACAATCGTTCAAGCTTGTCATCTATAAGTGATGACCTACCGAAAATATACCAATTTGGGGCCAAATAAACACCGAGGAATCAAGCTGTTGACTTGACAAGTCAGAGACACTTGCTATGATGCCCAACATAGATGGTAAACATGCTCAGTACATGATTATCAAGCAGAATTATGAAAAATTATACAACATCACTTGCTACAAGTGTGGAAATTCAAATATAAAACACGCAGAGTTTCGTTTGAAGAAATTAATGATTAAGCACACATTAAGAAAATAAAACATCGAAAATGATCAACTACCTGGTACTAAAATGGAATTGACTTATGCAGGACTAGAACTCACATGAACACATAAATCGGAATTATGAGTTCCGAAGATTGACCACAAAAATTGAGTCTGCTTTATAATCTGCATTGTATTGCTAGGCAAGAAAAATAAGAGACGAAATATAAGGCTAAAACAAGGAAAGACAGTAGCCCATGGACGGCCATAAATGCTACACACACTATTTTGAGTTGTTAGAGGATGAGCAAGTCCAACCCATGGATGATCAGACACGTTGGACAAGACACTCAAAAACTTAAACTACTAATCAGTCTAATCTAATTTTTTAGCATATGTTTGGGGTGGGATAGAAATGAATGCATTACACTTGGGGATATTCAGTCAACTTTGCAATCCATACCCCTGTCTATAGTTCCGAGTCTCCAATTGCTTATATATTATATAATCCTAAAAGAGAGAAAAATTTTGGGAGCGAGAAGGCAAGGGAACCTTAGGAAACTTAAGTTACAGCACACGTTATGGCTTCACATGCTAAAGGTTGCCTGAACATGATGATGAAATTTTATGCAATACCCACTTTTCTACTAATAGTATCGAACTCTAAAACCAAAGCAACCGATAAGATAATTCTCTTATCAGAAAAGAACATTGAATTGGTCCACAACCCACAAGACCCCAACAAAATCATCCAACAAATATCGGGAATATTTACACAAATAACACCCCCGATCAAACAAGAAGGTAAGAACTGATAAACCAGTACAGACAAACATGAAAGAAAGGATAACACAAATCGGTTTCGTATCACGATTACCTTTAGAATAAGGTAGGGATTGAACCAGACTTGGTTAATGGTAGGCAGAATCGGCTGCAGAAACCTGGGTCGCAAGTAAATAAGAGTATTAGCAGCTACAAGCCCCGCCGTGACCGGTGGCTTCCTGTCCAAGCGCCAATACTCGCCGAACGCGTGCACCAAAAGCAGCGCAAGTATCCTGCCTTTTCCCCTTCCTCCATCCATCTCCCAGCAACACTCTTTCAATGAACACAAATTCTGATCACTCAAAACTCAATTTTCTTGATCCTTTCACCCGCTGAATCTAAATCGGAAACGAATTGTGAACAATTCTTGTATTTAAAAATGAATTCTTTTCTCTCTTTTATTTCCTTCTCTTTTCTTCGTCCCTACGGTTGTGGTATGTACATAGACTGGACTCTTCCAGACGTTTCCTTTGTTTTATATTAGTATCTAACCTAGATGTGGAAACAAATATCGAAATATCGAAATAGTCAAAAATCGTATCGAAAAAAATACCGAACTTACCAAAAAAATCGATATATTGAAATACTGAAATATCGAAAAATCGTACCGAAAAAAATATCGAACTTACCGAAAAAATCGGTATACCGAAAATTTCGGTAAGATATCATACCGTACCAAAATTTTCGGTATCGGTACGAAATTTTTTTTTGTTCGATATTTCGGTATATACCGAAAATAATTTATTATTATTATTTTTTAAAAAATTTAAGTTCGGTATACCGAAAAAATGTCGGTATACCGAAAATGTGTTTTCGGATACCGACATTTTTTCGGTTTTCGGTATACCGACATTTTTTCGGTATGCCGAAAAAATGTTCGTTGTCGGTACAGTACCGGTATGAACTACCGAAAATTCAGTATACCAAATGTGCGATATACCGAATTTCCGGTATCAGTGTCGGTATGAAAAAACTCTATACCGATATTTACGGTACGGTATACGATACCGTAGTTCGATACGGTCCACCCCTAATCTAACCATCAAATTCAGTACTATGCTAAATTTTATAGAATTTAAAAATACAAAAAAAAAATTAAATTAGATAATTAAGAAACAAATTTCTTCACATATTATGAAAAATTTCTTTAACTACAACATTTGTCGCTGAATTTTTTTGCTACTATCATTATCACATATCAAAATTTTTAAATATTCAGGATTTGTAATTCTGGATACAACGACATACCACTGACCATGACTGAAAACTGGTTTTTCAAAAAAAAGTCCTACATGAGATAAAGATTGCCTTTGACTTTTGTTGATTGTCATTGCATATGATACAATCAAAGGAAATTGTCTTCATTGGAATTTGAAAGGAAGTATTGGATCAGAAGGAGTCAATGACAATCTTGGAATAATAACTTTATGACCCGCATTAGTTCCAGTTAGAATCTTTCGTTCCAAAACATGATTTCCAAGTCTTGTCAAAATCAATCTAGTTCCATTGCATAGTCCAAGAGAATAATCTATGTTCCGTAGCAACATAACCGGAGTTCCTACCTTCAAGTTTAACTCGTGATTTGGTACTCCATAACACTTTATTACATTTAAGAACTCGGGGGTATGCACATCATGTAATAAGTCAATATTTTATTTGAATGACACGTTGTATCGGAACTCAGATACAATCTTCCCTCTGAATGGTTCACTGAAATCATGTATTCATTTACTGACTGAACGACATCAAGAGTCGGGGCCAATATAGCACTTTGCTAGAAATATGTTGCATCACTGACATTATTTCGAAACAACGGATATGTGGTTTCAACAATTGCAATAGGATCATTGTAATCTTTCAGGAAAAGTTAGTCTGGAATATCAATTGTTGCATAACCATCATTTGCTTTCTCAATTTTTCCATCTCCTAAATTAGCAATCCAATCCGAAATTTTTTTCATTTCAGCATATTCTTCATCAGAACCCAAATTCTGCAGTCTCGTGTTTTTCGTCAATATCAAAACTTTGCAATGTCTCCAAAGGTACGATGAATTAATAGTGGCAAGAATAATATCCTATATACTACCTTTTGGAATAACAGGCAATATTTGTCGAAAATCATCGCCGAAAACAACTGTTTTTCCTCCAAAAGGCATATGAAGGCTTGAAGGATTGACGAATCTTATTATATCTTTCATAATTTTATCCAGAGCTTCAAAACAAAACTTGTGTGTCATTGGAGCCTCACCCCAAATGATAAGTTTAGATTTTACTATAAGTTCTGCAGGAGGACTTCCTTGCTTGATATTGCATGTTGATTCCTCAGTAGGATTAAATGGAATTGAAAAGCAAGAATGAGCAGTTCTTCCACCAGGGTGTAGAAGATATGCTATACGTTCAAAACAATTTCTCCATTTGATCTCAAGCATGCAGACAGAGTTTTCCAAAAAAATGTTTTTCCAGTATCTCCATATCCATATACAAAGAGAATCCCTCTCGTATTCGAAATCAACAACAGTCATAATCGAATTATATATTTGGCGTTTTTGATCATTCAAATTATTTAGGAGATTATGATATTCTCTGAACAGAACTCTTCTATCAAACCACATCTCATCATGTATTAGGCTATTTCGTGAAGACTGAAAATATTCATCACTTGGAAATGGCATTGATTGAAATCCACGTAAACTCTTTCCATAACTTCGCAATAGCTTCTCAATTTCCACCAACCCATGACTTTTAATTTTATCCTCATTCAATTCCAATTCTACAAAAGAAATTAATTTAAAATATATAAATGCTTATAGCTTGCAAAAATATAATAAATGATACAAATACAGTGAAATATTGGTGCATACCTTGATGATGCAGCAAGTTACGTTGTTTGTATAAAATATCATCTGATAAATATGTCCAGCAGGACTCCCAAACTACTTCAAGTTGACGGGTACTGTCTGATGACGATAGAGTAGCAAATAAAACTCTCAAGGATTGTGTTGAAGTCCAATGACTTGCCTCAACGATTCCATCAATGTACTCCTTATCATCATTCAACAGCCCTAATGCATAGCAAGCATCACGAAATGAATGGCATTGAACGCCGTTGAAAATAGATATATCATCATAGCACGTGGCACCACGAACTACATTGAGTAGACGTCTTCAATAGTACATATCACCACAACCCGGAGGAACATAAAAAATACGTCCAATTGAAAATCTCTGTTTTCGCATATGTTAATTCTCTTACCTCTGGATATTTCTTATTAGCTTCCATCCATGCAAGAAACAAGCTTTGATTAACAGTATGTCGTTCAAGAACAGTATCGATTTGATCGATATCAGAAAAAATAATATTTGTTCATTCGGAAGATAAAAGCTCAAACGCTCAATAGGTGGGTTTCTGTATTGAATCTCAAATCCAAAAATTCTCCACGCCGCCTCACACGGGGAAATGTATCTACAGTCATAGTACATATTGACATATTGACTTCATCAACAGTTTTTCCAAAATTGTCATTATCCGAGCTTTGATAAAATGATGCAGTCACACGATCATGTCCTTTATTTATATACTTGAACATATTTGATCGCTCGAGATTGGTTACACCATTCGACATTAATATGAGCTCCGTACCGAATCAACAAACAACGATTATGATGAACAACAAAATTGTTATCTAGATTAACACCATTCTTTAGAATTGTTCGTGCATTATCTATGCGTCTATAGACTGGATATCCATCCTCATCAATTGATGTCACTTCAACAAACGTTTTTGGAAAATTCCTTGTGCAACGAACATCGGACATGCATGGGGATTTCTTTCTTGCCTCTCCACATGGACCGCGCATCATGAGATCATGTACTGCACCGTAATAAACTGGATCCTCTTTTTTGTCTGGTATTTCATCAGAAATGATACCATTGATTGCCTCTAGTGTTGAATATTTTTCTTCTTTACAGAGGAAAAGCAAAATGTGGGCGTGCAATAATCCTCGCTTTTGAAATTCAACGGTATATATAACTGCAACAATTTAAGATGAATAATTAGTTATATTTAGTAAAATATTTAAATTTTCTAATATTCATGATAATAATAAATAATATATAGTTGCCAAAATTTAATTATTTTACCTGTCTTAACATTTCCAAAAATTTTATTGTTTCGGAGATCTTTAATCAAGGCATCTAACTTTATTTAAAAATTCTGCAAACAATATCTAGACGGTCTTCATGCTTCAACCCACGTTCCTCGACAAATCTCACAATTTCTGGCCATTTTGTGTTGCATGTAAATGTCATAAACAAATCTGGGTAGCCGACCCATTTGCATATAGCCATTGCATCTTGATAGTTCTGAATCATATATCTGGCCCCTCCAGTAAACGTAGAAGGCAATATAGTACGTTTTCCTTGAGTGGACGGATTTGTTTCACTGCGCAGAAGTGCATCATGAAGATCTTTGTACATCTCAAATCTCAACTGTTTTTTATTCATCCGGACATATGTCAGACTTTAAGATTCAACCATTGTGTATGCATCAATAACAAATTGTTGAAAAAGCCTTCTTGAAGATAAAATAGTTGAACATTCGCAATCCCTATCTTGAAGTCGATATGAAAAAAATCTCTTATACTCACTTTTTTTATCCCTACAGAATTTGATTTAGATTCTGAGAATGAGATATCTTCTCTGTAACCGTCCTCACCATAGGGAAAAATTAGTGGATAGTGGAGGGCAAGATATGCAGGATTTAGTTGATTGATACATTTAAGTTTTCCCATTTGTGTTTCGACTAAAATATCTCTATCACCTAGAGGCTCGTCGAAATCTCTCACAATCAATGCTGCAACTTCAGAAGCAGAAGGAAGATTATATCTTCTTCCATCACCACATCTTCTACCAATCAGCTTTAATTTAACATCGGATAGTCGTTCTTCCATAATTCTTATTTGGTCATTCTAAAAGACTTGACCAAAACATTGTTTTCATCTAACATGACTTTCAAATCTGAAATTATCTGGAAATGAAGATTATTTGTGTTGTTATTTTGTCTGTAAAATATATTGATGAGGCGTAATTTAATTTAGTTTGTATCAAATGATTCAAAAACATGATAAAGTAATATAAATATATTTTGTAGATATACCTGACACCAGAAATCCGATTTGAAATTTCATTTTCTGTGTCGTAAATGTATAGCTGAGCAAACTTAGGGGATACACCATGACATGAAGTAAGCTTCCGATTAAATGATAATTTTGACCATGAAGTTTAAAAACTGGAAGAGAGTCGCCTTGATTTAGACTTGAATCTATCCTTCCTCCCATCGACGTGAAGCAAACATGTTATTGTATGATCGGATGTTTTCACAAAAATGTCTCCTCTCGTCGCTCGTTCCGTACAATAAATCATGTAATATTTGAGGTGGTTTCTTCAAAATGGAAGTTTTATTTTTCCTTGGATACAACATAAAGATTACTTAGGACTTCTGAGATTTATTATTTGGACACCCTCTCTTCATACCAGAACATCGCACCACAAAACTCACATTTGTACCATGTATCGCCTATATCCCAATAATCTATTAATACAGTGTAGGAATCAAACATATATTAGTAAAATAAAAAATTGATATTTAAAAAATAAAATGAAAAAAAATATTTTAAAAAATGTGTTTAAAAATAGATAGAAACACAAAAATATAATCTTACCGATTGATGGCAGTGAAATAATTTCTAATTGATTATGGCAATCTTGTCGATTCTCTGATATGGTTGTTAAGTTTATAGGTACTGAAACAGATATGTCAGCTGCAAAACCAATATAATTATTGGTATAACGAAATAAATATACATAAAATTTAACACATGCAGTGAAATTAATTACTATGCTAAATTGAAAAGATTTATAAAATGCCAAAAAAACTAATTATTGTGCTAAATTGTATATATTTTTATAATGTGTGACATGTCTCTCGATGGAACATGACCAAAAAATTTCATTTGTATTTTATCACAAGATCGAAAAGAAAAAAAAAACATCATAGAAAAAAAATACACATTTTATTACACATAGGAAAACAAAATATTTTTTGGGAATTAAAGTGAGAAACATACTTCATTTTTCCAAAAGATGTTTTCACTCTTTGATCGGTCGTAAAAGAAGAGAGATGAAAATCATCATCATTTGTTAGGTCAATTATCGCTGAAAGTTTTGTGGATGAGTTGGAAAATGTTTGTGAAGTAAAATTTGCAGACAATTGGCTTAATGCACAAGTGCAGAATCTAATATTAAAAAAGAATGAAAAACGTAAAATATTATCTGGTTGAATCAAAAATATCATACCATTTCTAATATCACGTAAAGGAGATCTTGATCTTGTAAAAATCATCTTCTTAACCGAATCATCTAAGCTACATCATTGAGATGTTCTTGGTTTGAAATCCAAATTTTCTGTTAACAATACAACAAAATTATAAAGATTAAAAGCATATAATCATAATAAAATTATTTATGTTTACAAACATGATAATCAAATTTTAGTTAAATAAGATAATTATTTTTCCTGTGTTTACAAAACTAAAATCGATCCGACTAAACAATTCAACTTGCCAACCTGATAATTATGTTGAAAACATATAACCATGATAAAAATTTAAATTTAAAAAACTTAGATATGAATAATTTTTTTAAATAAGATAATTATGTTTCATGTGTTTATAAATTTAAATTTAATAGTCCGATTGTTTCTAAATGATTAATTAATGGAAAAAAAATAAGTTTTTAGAAAATAAATGTTACATGTTTAAATTTTGAATTTTTTGTGATAACAGCATACAAAAAATGAAGAATAAAAAATAACTTAATTATTTGAAGCTCCACTTTTCGATATTTTTTACAATTGTCAAAATAAAAAATTTAAAAATTGAAATTTTAATAAATCTTAATTTATAAATTTCAAATAATTAAGTTACTTTTCAAAGTGTGTATCCGTAATTTGATGCAACGTCTTATGAGTCGAAATGTGTCAACATGATCCCGACCCTACCCTACCCTACCCTACCCGAATTTTATTTCCAAGACATATTCATATTCTAACCCGAACCTGAAACCCCAATCTGACCTCAAATTTTTCTTTGAATTATAATTGTGTTCGTTTTTTGCAACTCCTAACATAACTTACTATTGTATAAATTTAAATAAAATTTAATGCCCATATCAACTTGAATTTAACAAAAATTCATATAAACAAAGGTCCAATATAACATTTAATATTTGGACATATGCACATTGTGTGCTTAGGCCCAAAGAAAAAGTTTAACCTTATTATTGTAATATATAAACAATATATGCGGCAAAAGCTTTCATTTTGGACACCACTTCTCTCTACTTTTCGTTTTCCCATGTCTCAAAATACAAACTCCCACCGGTTTTTTTTTTAAGTTTGTAATTTTTAGGGTTTTTTTGCTCTTGAGAATCAACATTTGTTTCATGATTAGTATTTGGATCCATTTCAAATATTCTCAAGAGACATGTTACACATATTTTTTGGAATTTCAAAAGCTATTCGAAAAGATATTTTATACATTTTGCGTTCAGATTTGAACCAGTAGCTTTGTTTAAAGCTATTCCACACTTCAGATCTGAGAAATTATATGATTTCTTTTATGTTGTTGGATCGATTTCGGTTTTTTATTACTAAAAGCTATTTTATACATTTTTCATTTATATTTAAAGCTGGAGCTTTATTTAAAGCTATTCCACACTTCAAATCTGAGAAATCATATGATTTATTTTATGTTTTTTTAACTAATCGGTTTTATTTTGATTAAAAGCTATGTTATACATTTATCATTCAGATCTGAACTTGGAGTTTTATTTAAAACTATTACGCACTTCAGATCTGAACATATTCTAGTTCGGATACAACAATCAAAATATCAATCTCTATTCAACTTATATCTCGGTGACTATATTATCTCGATGACTATATCTCTTGAATGTTTTTTTTTAAAATTTTTTACAGATAAAATAAACCTATATAAAATGTTTATTCAGATAGATTAAGGAAAAGTCTCGTGCATTGATGTTCTCGTATTTTTTAACTTTTTAAATATATTAATTAATTTTTATACATATTATATTCAGATTATATTTCTTTATTAATCTTTGTTCATATTGTTTATACATTCGAAAGAGTTGGTATGATTTAAATTTATATTTTGGCAGTTGTTAAATGTGGAAGATGTAAAAATCTCGTTTTTTATATATTTTTTTACAGTTTCAATCCTCAGCGGGAAAGAAAACATTTGGATTATTTCCACACAACATAGAAATATAAGGTAACTTTCCTGACCATAATTTATATCTAATATAAAGTTAGAGACCAATACATGAGAAACATACCGTTTGTTTGGGTATTATTGTTGGTGCGCTTGTTATTAATAATCGTAGATGTTGTCAACTTTTTCATTTTCTATTTGAGTTTTTGAGATGTGTTTCTGTAAGATGGTGGAGTCTAAACTTCTCTCGTTGTGTCCGGAAAATCTGTCAAAAAACATATAAAATTAAGATTTGATATATAAACTTATTCCATTCAAAAAGTAGTTTCAGGATACAAAATTGAGAAACATACCGTTTATCTTCAGCTTCTGATAATTTTGTTTTTTCTACTTGTAACTTGTAAGAGTAAAAGAAACTTTATAGGAGCTTTTTTTGAAAAATGGTGCTCGTGCTTGGGTTGTGCATATGTGGTTGCCTTGTGTAAATATTTTAACATGTTTATTCTTTCTTAAATGTATCGAAACTCTAAATAATTTAATGAGATAATTATAATTATTTTCATAGTAGTTTATTTTTTATCTGTAATTATTGATTTCTTTATTAACCCATATAAAACCTAAGTCCATTTTACAAACATTCCAGTTAAAATTACCTTCCGAAATATTTTTTTCAATTTCAACTAATAATTATTGAATGTGTGATTATTTTTAATGTTCACTTCGAACTCTTAAAAATCTAATGGGATAATTATTTATAGTATTTTTATATTTTATGGCTTTAAATATTATATAAGTACTTAATTAATTAGCCAAAACAAAGTAGTTTTCAAAATCTCAACTTTCTTAATGTTAATTTTCAGAATTCTTATACATGTACCATTCATTATTGGTTGTATCATCAATTGTAGTTTTTCTCTTTATTAGTACCCATAATCAAAATTTAAACTCCCTTCAAAAATTTTTTTAGAGTGATTTTTTAAGTTTTTGTTCCGTTGTATTATACTTACTTTTATGGCGGCCCATAGATTGTTTTGGGCATAGACATGATAATGGCGCTGTTGGAATCGGGTGTATGTTCTTTTGGTAAAAAATAAAATCAAATGCAACTATTAAAAAGAAAATTCTTATAAAGTCAACAATCCAACACCCAACATAGCTGTGAAACATATCGTGAAGAAAAAGAAAGCATAACGATAACTTCAGATAGCAAATCCGAACTACACTCCTCTTAATTTACTGAAGATTAACTCTAAAATAAGTTTAAAAAACATAATTTAATCTTTCTCTTGCTTAGATTGCTGATTTCGGCCTTGGCTGTTGATTTCAAAGGAGTTGTTACTTCATCTTCAGATGAACAAATCTATAATTTTAAAAAATGAACATTCAGAATTTTGATGTTATGAAATGTTTTAAACTTTAATCTTTACCTCATTTATGTCTCCAATATCTGCACTTTTTTAATTTGAAAAAACGTTAGATTCCTGTAGAACAATAAATATAATGCTGATTGTATTAAAATCTAGATGTCTCTTGAGAAATATAAATTATGACATGTTTAAAGAAAAATCAATTTACCTGACTTTCAAAAGTTTCTCCACAATATTTTTCAATGGCAGTTGGGTCTACACTTGGGTCTACAGTGACTTTCATGACAGTATAGTTTCCAAAAAATCCATGAATCTGATTTGGTCGTACTTATACTTTAAAAAGAACTTTGCGATCCACTAAATCCTCAATTCTTTAGGGATTTTTTCTAAATTTGATAGCTGAAATATAAAATAAATTTAGCATGACTTGTGTTATATAAAAACAGAAGTAAAAAATAAATATACGAAAACCTCTTCCTTGACATCATTCCTCAAATCTAGTATTGTCTTCCCTATAAGTCCAACACATTCTCGATCCCAAAGTAAAGAAACAACATTTTCAGTGTTGTCAACAACTCGAAGATGAATCTTCAACCTTTTTATCCAAAAATAAACAGTAATCATCAAAGAATATATTCGGTAAAAAACATAATTTGATTTAAAATTATTAATCAAACCTTAAATTTCCAGTCACATCGAAACGATCACACCTTTCACAATAAAGCTTATCACCCACTGGTGTCACTTTCTTGGGACATTTCTTACATGACAAATATGACCATTCACGAGAAGATTCAACACCTACAATTTTTGTGAGAACCCAAAAATTTCGGACCTAAAAAATTAAATGGAAAATAATATTAAATTTAAAATGTATCATTAGAAATTTTTATTTTTGTAATAAGTATATTTATGACATTTTCTTACCTGGTTATCTTCAGAAATTTGTACTATACTTCAAATATTATTTTTGGAAAGCTCCTTTAAAATTGCGTTAGTTGATGCCAATGAAACCAATGAAATGGTACTGATTGTTTTTGGTGTATTGATTTCGTTCACAAACCTAAATGCATATCCAATTAGTTAATTTCCATGAAGATTTATATTATTGTTTTTTATTTAATACGTAATAAAAAATAATTTAAAGTAAATTAAAAAAAATGGAGAAATACCTTTTTCCGAATTCAGCAATTCCTTCTAAATCTCCATTGACTACCAAGTTTGTGATATGGTATACATTTGATACCCGTATTTCACCTCGAAATTTTTTTGCTCGACACATTTGAAGAATAACAATCACAGGTTCCTCACCAATATTTTTCAAATAGGCTGTCATTTTATCAACAAAATCTCCCCATAAAGTGCATGTTAACCTATTATTCCTGAATAAAATGGACATATTAGATGGTTAGTAAAAAATGTATAAATATGCAAATTATTTTATTAATATTTACTCAGTGTCTTCTAAAATAATGTCAATAAGCTTTCGCGGACGTCCTTCGATTTCTTTGTTTTGTAGAGAATCTATTGCAACCAATCATCCAATGACATCTATCCAAAAAAAATTCAAAAGTGTAAGAAAATAATATTAGTTAAAATGCCCATGAAAATGAAACTATAAATTCTCATACCAAAAAGGATTATCTCATAAGTTACATATGATGCAGTTGATAGTGCAGAAAAAGACTAGAATTCATACATCAAATTGGGAAATGTGTCTTCGAAAATTTCACAGACATTAGTGTTTGCAATAAAAATAATTTTTTATTTGTTCTTTGTGGTCTTGAACATCATTCCATTTTCTGCAACTACCATATTTTTTATGGCAAAAACAAGCCCTTCCCTGAGAATTGTTTTCAATCTTTTGCATCACCTCATCCTTTTTAATGCTAGCATGTATGCGTGAACTCTGTCATATATGAGAAACTTTCATAATATCTAATACAGAATAATTTAAATTGATGTCGAATAGGAAAATAAATATTCTTACTTCTCGATCATGAAAGACATATTCTAAACTATATGTGTCTTTTTGAAATACAGGTACTTCATAGCTTCTAACCAATCCGAGTTTAAGGCACCGTTGTGTCTTCGTAGGGTTCACCTTAGAGATGGAGCTGAACAATGGAGGAATTTTTGAATTCGAGATTTGAGAATCGTGAGATTGATTTTGACAGAATATGTAAAAATGACTAATATTTTAACAAATATTTATACACGTTCTATCTTTATTTTAGACTCTTGGGCTACCTTATTTGAATTCAAATTCAAATAAGGCTAAGGCAACCCAAACGACTGGAATTAAGACTGTTGTTCTAATTTATTGATTTATTATTGAAAAAAAAAATATTTTGTCAGACTTAATTTATTTAACAATGGGAAAGACAAATCATTTACTCTGAATCATAAAGGCTTAAGTCAATAGTTTGAACCGAAATTAATAAATTAGAATCTCACTTTATTTCCTTTTTTAACTAATCAATTTGGCGGGATATTTCTATATTTGGCAGAAACTGTGATTTTATGTAAATAGATTTGGCCATTTTTAGGCTCTTATATAAATCCGCCGATGCACTAAATTCAAACCCATTAAACCCATTCGATTTTCAAATAACCTGGACAGGGTCTATAAGCAGATGGTTTTCACCCTCGAACCGTATCCATCTCGATATTTATTGTGCGTCATATTGATGTTACCGGGTACGAGTTTTTTTGGTTGGTAACCAATATTTCGACTTCCCGAACCCGATCAGAAATTGTCGGGTACCCGACACCAACCTGAAAAAATCAAGTATGGGTTTGCATACGAACTCGACATTCTGAAAAAAACTTACCCGAACAGGTTAGCTCATGCAAGAAAAATAAGGTGGGTTAATGAGTCGCCCATGAGGACTGACCCGATCCAAACAATTCATTTAGATAATTTGAGTTTGTTGGAGGGAGTTGTTATTGTTTAGATAATAACTTCTCTGATCCTATTGGACATAAAAAAATATGATTATTAATAACAAAGAGGGCCCGAGAGACTTGCTTTCAATATAGAAAACAAATAATTTGGTTTGTGTAAATCGATTCCCTTCCATTCGTGGTCAGAGAAGATTAGTAAATAAGTTACAAAAGGATCCTAAATCGAATCATATGATTATTCGATAATCAAATGCAAATAGTTTTATTTTTTCCATCAGTTCGTGTACCCTATACAAGAACACACACACCTATTTCTTGTTATATAAAAAAGTAGGATATAAAACTCAAAATATACGCCATAGTGAATCAATTTAGAATTTTAATCTATGTAGCTAACAACTTTTCTTACACCAAAGAAGGATGGTAGTCGACAGACGTGTATTACTACCAAGTATCGATTTCCCATGTGGAGACTTAACTATATGTTTGACAATCTAGAGGGAGCTATGGTGTTCAAAATCTTGATATGAGTAGCTTTATAGTTGATGCGATCCGAGTGATTTGGGTAAGCGGAGTCGACGCAATCCACTGAATCAGATGACAGTTTTGTTTGGGAAGATCAGCAACGGAAATAGCTTCAACTATAACCTGCAAACAAGAAGTTGAACTCGTGAATGGGCGCCGGAGGAATGTCTGGCTTGGTCAGTACGATGTTTAAGTCAGCAGGTGAAAGGTGATGAAGAAAACCATTGTAGTTCTATAGAGAAATAAATACTACTGGTGTGAATATATGTGTGAATATATGCGGTTCAATAATAATCAATGCAAGAAGAACCTGGTATTTATAGGAATGAAGGTAATGATTGTCTTGTTTTCAGTACCTACTTGCCACTTGTAACCTTAGATGTTGACTTCCTATCAAACCGCCCTAATTTTCAATCGTGTCACATCAGTAGGATTTTGTCAGGAATGATTATCAAGACAAGATCTTACCTACTCAAACACTTGAGTGCAGTACTCTTATCGAGGTAGCTCGAGTAGAAATCATCTGGGAGCTTTGTGTGAGAGCATGGGATTTTGATAACCCGGTGAGAAGATGTCTCGGGCATTCACCTGCTCGGATCATGATGAAATCTTCCTGCAGATTTACCCTGATTTGGGCTATCCATATAATATCCCAGGTCATCCATGACCCGGGCTCTAATGGGGTATCACCACCCATCTCTTAAATAGTCGGGTTAGAGTCATACTCGCTGTCCCGATCAGTCATGCTTGGACTTCAACAAAAATATGACCAATTCGGGCCAAAAAACCATCGGGGGCATCATGTCTCCCAGATACAAGATGAGGTGATGGCGCCTCATGTGTAAGGTCCAAGAATTTAATTCACGTGATCAAATACATGCAATCTAGGATTTTCTTTAAATTATGTTTTTAATTATTTTTATGCATTTTATGCATAATTAAGGAATTATAGGATTTATTTCATGAAATTTTAAAAGTTCATGCATTAAGGTTTCTATGTGCATTTCGCGCTCGAACGAAGAACAAAGACCGGGGAATTATCAGAAAATTTATTTTTATAACATGATTAATTTTTATTAATTAATATAAGATGTTTTAAATGTATTTTTCACAAAATGGGCTTTGTTGGGCATTTTACCTGCTAAAGCATAATTTTCAGCGACACAAATTTTATCGAGTCGGAGGACTTTTTGATGATTCGGGTAATATTTTCAAAACACTTTCCAACAGGAAATATTTTTCGGGAGTGTGTTTGGACTTAATGGGCCTAATTTTAAGCTTATTGGGCTTGAAACTCTTTGTAAACTTTTTAAACAATAATTAAAAGCCCATTAGAGCTTAATATATTATGTAATTATTTCCCTAAACTACCCTAAACCTAAATATTAATCCTATCAGCCCCCATCCCCTCCACTCACAAACCTCTCCGTGAGCTGCATCAACCAGGAAGTCGGCTTCACCATTTCCTTTGAGCTCAAGTTTTCTCCGTGCCTCGGTCGTGTACCATTCTAGCATTTGTTCACAAAAGAATCATCAGGCACGCCACGTACTTTTGTTGTGCATCTTATACGCCATAAACATACTGATGTGTGCTTAATCTTATGCGAAATTCTCGATCCAGTTTCATGCATGGATGTTACACGGTTTGCTTCAAGTTTATGCATTACTTTCATCCACTCATGATTTTCTTTTGATATTTTTCAAGGCGGCTGCTATAGTGTGTTGTTGAGGGTCTGTATCACAGGGAAAGAAAGGGGTTTTAAGCTGGAGTCGTGACCTTGTTGAGTTGGGAGAGAGAAGAGTGAATTCCTTGATGCTTTGCTCCGTGGGTGAGCAGATCAGCGGCTTTGCTCGGACCGGATGTGCAAGGGCCGAACAAAGCCATGGATCAGACCCTGGTGGGCCTGAGCCATGACCTAGTAAGGCCAGACCATTGCTGGAACGAGCCTTGTGGTCGATGGAGCGTGGTGGCGCTAAGGTGATCCCCGATCGAGTGAACAATGCTTCGTGCATGGGGCCGAGTGCATGAGTTCAAGGGGTTCAGAGGGGTCCTAGGATGGTCCAAGGGCAGTAGGTCAATAGCTGGTCCCGTCGGTTGTAGGCTAGGAACTAATTATAGGAGGGGTTGCACGTAGGGATTTGGTGGGTGAACGACAAATTACTTTCAGGTTATGCCAAGGGGTCTAGGAGTCTAGTCTTGTTGGTTTTAAGGCCTTTTAGATGTTTATTAGGTGTGGTAAAAAGCTGGGAGAAATTTGGTTAGGTTTCGAGCCGATTCGGTTAAACCCGAGACCCCGGTCCAAGTTTTAAAACGAATCTGTTAAGTTTGGAACTGGACTCAAGTTTACGTTTAGGAATGCTTAAAAATATGTTTTGTGATATTTTAAGGAGTTTGGTAAGCTTCGGGTCAAATTTAGAGGTCCAGGGGTACAATGGTAATTTTGGGTTTCCAGGGGCAAAATGATCATTTTGCACTCGAGGTGAGATCTTCGTCCTGTCAGTGCCCTGAGCACATTTTTATCATGTTTTAAATGTTTATGCATCATGTATATGATTTTTATGTAAATATGATAAATACGTTGCATGCTTGGTTTGAAGGAAAAATTATGTATATGCATGCTTTTATTTAAGTGGTGAATATGATGACACGTTTTGAAGGATGAGAGTTGGTTGTGACTAACACGATGACATGATGACACGAAAGGTTGGGACTCGGTGGAAATGTCGTCGCTGATGCCTCCGCCGCCGGGTACCTCGGTTAGATGGATCCATCGAATGACATGATAATACGAAATTCACAGCTGACGAATGGAATTCAAATTAAGAAAATGAACACGTATATGTTTTTATGATGATATGTGCTATGATCATTAACATGCTTTGACAAGTCATGTTTATGCATACGATTTAACCGCAGACATGAAATCACTACAAAAAAAAAGCTTAAGACAACGGTGAAAAATCGTTGTCGTAGGTCTTGTAAAACCGTTGTTAAAGACACTGTGGTTAAAGGGTGCGCTCAAAGACAACAGTGAAAAACCATTGTCGTATACGTCTAAAGATGACGATGAAAAACCGTTGTCGTAGGTCTTGTAAAACCATTGTGAAAGGCCCTGTGGTTAAAGAGTGCGCTCGAATACAACGGTGAAAAACCGTTGTCGTAGAAGTTAAGACGACGGGGAAAAACCATTGTTGTAACAATGAAAAATCATTGTTAAAGGTCCTATAGCTAAATGTTGCGACGATTTTTTTTTAAATTTTACGTAAAACAATAGGGACGGAAATCATATGAACAACCGTCGCCATTGGTTTACGTAAAATAAAAAAAATATTACTTTTATAATTTTTTAATAAATCTAAAAAAGAACTTTCAATCTTACTAAACTAATAATATTTATAATCTTAACTAACACTTCAAAAATTTATCAAGAATTGAAGCGAAATTGAAATCGTGGAAGAGAGAAAAATTTATTCTGGAAGAAATGGACTGAGGAAACAGATATTTATAGACAATTTGGGACGGTTTTTGTTAAGCGATGGTTTTAGCTTAAACTGTCGCTATTAGCGACGATTAATCTAAAGACGCCGCTATTAGCGACAGTTGTTTAAACAACTGTCGTAATTTTTAAATCAACGATGATTTTTAGTGTCGCTTAATAAAACCGTCGCTAAATATAGCGACGTTTTATGTTAAAACCGTCGTTAATTTAAAAATGACCGTCGCTAATTTAAAATTGTGACGTTTTTTTTTAAAATCATCGCTAATTTAAAAATGCGAAGGTTCTTGAAATCGTTGCTATATTTTGCGACGGTTGAAGAAAAGCCGTCGCTAAATATTTCAACAGTTTAAAACCGTTGTCTTTGGCCCTAACAATGTACATAGACAACGATTTTATAAACTATTGTCGTAGCTACTAAAAAATCCGTTGTCTTTCACTGACGTTAAAACCCATTGTCTTAGCTATATAAAAACGCGCTCATAAACAACAATATTAATACCCGTTGTCGTAGCTACTAAAAAAACCCTTACATTGACAACGGTATAAAAACCGTTATCGTAACCCATAAAAGACAACGGTTTTAACAAAAACCGTTGGTTTAGCTAAATAAAAAACCAGCATAAAGACAACGGTTTTCAATACCGTTGTCGTTGACAACCAAAAATCACGTCCATAGACAATGATTTGCTAAAACCGTTGTCGTTGACCCACAAAAGACAACGGTTTTTAAAAAACTGCTGTCTTTGACAAGGAAAAAATTCACAAAGACAACGGTTCTCATTAAAACCGTTATTATAAGGAAAAAGACTACGGTTTATGATAAAACCGTTGTCTTTTGAGTGTGGTTAAATGTGGAATTTCCTGTAGTGAATGTATGTTGATTACGATATTTTTCAGTGCTGCTTGTTATGTATATGTATATGTTATCATGGTACAGGTGTGTTGAGTTTTTAGACTCACTAGGCGCGTATGTTGCAGGTGATCATGATTTTGAGTGGACCGGAGGTGCCGAACTCTGAGTAGACAGACGTGGATATGGCACGACCCGAGGACCACACTTTTCCGCACATCATGATTTTAGGAGAGATGAGATGACTTGGATATTTTATACACTGTTTTCGATATACTGATGATTACTAGTATTTTTATTTTCTCATGCTTGCGATTACCTATTTGGATGAATCTGATCATTTTAAATTGTAGTATGTCTTTTAAATTGTCAAATGTTATGATTATTTTTAAATGATATTTTTCTTTAGTAGGGTTGCATGCAAGAAAAATTATTTAAATACTTATTTTCGAGATGTGAGCTTTCTAAAAAAAACAAATATTTCGGCACTTTTAAAATTAGAAGATGTTACATTTGGTATCAGAGCAAGGGTCCTGTATAGGGTTGTGCCACCCCCAGCTTCTGCTGCTCAATTTCAAGCCTCAAGTATGTAAGATTTTATGATTTAAATGTTTTAAACGATATATATTGTCACCTGCATGTTAAAATGATTTATGCTTTATGATGAGTTACTGTTCATGTATAACTGCTTTTACGATTTAAGGATTTATTATTTTAAAAACTAGATTAATTGCATAATGGGTTATGTTTATAAATTGGACTGTATTCAGATATGCCTCCGAGATGTGCTCCCAGTACCGATAGGCAGGATGAGATTCTTGGGGGTGGCAGAGGACCTCCACCACCGCCAGCGGACCCAGCTACCCGAGTACTAGAGGGGATAGATAGACTGATAGAGCAGGCCCAGCAGGCGCCCCGACCGCAGACCGATATCTATGAACAGTTTAGATGGTTCGGCCCGAAGGAGTTCAGGGGTATCACTGACCCTTTCTTGGCAGAGGGATGGGTTAGATCGCTGGAGCTGCACTTTGACTACTTACAGATGAGAGATGGGGACCAGGTCAGTTGCGCCATTTATATGCTGAGGGATGATGCGTCCCTATGGTGGGAGAGAGCCGCCCATGCCGTCGACCTGGCTACTCTCACTTGGGACAGGTTCAAGGAGATTATTTATGGCAAGTTCTTCCCAGCTTATGTCAGGGCCCGCCTGACGAGGGAGTTTATGAGTTTCCGCCAGGGGGACTCGTCTGTGGCAGAGTTTATCAGGAAATTTGATAGGGGCTGCCACTTTGTGCCTATTATCGCCAAGGATGCCGCCCAGAAGCTGATGCATTTCATGGACGGACCGAGACCCACCCTTCGCCGGATGTTATGCTGATGAGGCCGACGAGATGTGATGAGGCCACCACCTGCGCTTTCCAGGCGGAGCAGGCTCTGCGAGACATAGACTTAAAGATGCAGCAGAAGCGGCATCAGGCCCAATACAATTCACAACCTCAGAAGAAGCAGTATACAAGGCCACTGAACATCAGGGGCAGCAGAAGCCCCAGGGACAGTATAGGGGGCCAGGGCAGCAGCGGCCACCTCAGGCACCGGGGCTCCCAGGCTGGAGGGATGACCGTCATGCAAGCAATGCAACAAATATCACTATGGCAAATGCATGTGGGGCACCTACAGATGCTTCGTAGACAAACAAGAGGGGCACAATGCGGCAGATTGCCCTCAAAACAAGGGTCCCACTACCAGCAGGGCATATGTGATGCATGCTGATGAGGCTGAGGTGGAGCCACTCTAGTTTGATCACCGGTAACCTTTACACTTCAGATTTATGTTTACCGCTTTGATTGCACTGGATTATTTGATGATTATTAGAATTTAATTATGAGATTGAAAACATAGAAGAATTAGGATGCATGCTCTAACTAGTTGGAATTAAGGATTTAATTATATGAATTGAGAATTATAGAGGATAAATTAAAAATTTTTGAAAGGCCAAAGTGTAATTTTCGAAACTTTAGGTGCTAAAATGAAAATTTCAAGATTTTTGGGGGTTAACATCGAAATTTTCGAGGAATGCATAGGGTTAATTTAGAAATTTTTTAGGATTTTGGGGTAATTTCCAGTAAGAAAATTTTTAAGTTTCAACACGCTTAGATTTGATTGTTGTTATGTCGAAGGGAGGATATATATTTCAAGTGTAGCTACGCATGCATTGCTAGATTTAGAGGCTACACATTCGTTTATATCCAAATCTTTCGTAAAGCGACTAGGAATCATACCAGTGGTGATGGATTCAGGATTCAGAGTGTCGATTACATCCGGGGATCAGATGTTTACCTCCACGATAGTGAGGAAATTCGAGCTTCAACTACAGAAGCATGCGGTGCAGGCAGACTTGATAGTGCTACCGTTGCCATAGTTCGACATTATACCTGGTATGGATTGGATTTCTTTGAACGGAGCTGTCATAGACTTTCGATAGAGTTTAGTATCTCTCTGACCACCCAGTGGTAAGTTGTTTTTATTCGAGGCAGCCAGACATCCGCAGATGCCTCACGTCATTTCCTGCTTGTGCGCGAGGAAGCTTATGAAAAGAGGTTTCCAGGCATTCCTAGCAAGTATTGTATCAGTGTCTGATCCAGTCAGTCGGAGGCTAGAGGACGTTGATGTGGTCAGGGAGTTCTCCAATGTTTTATCTGGCGATATTTCAGGCATTCCACCAGACAGAGAGGTGGACTTCTCTATTGAGCTCATGCCAGGGACAGTGCCGATCTCTAAAGCACTCTACCGTCTAGCACATAACGAGATGAAAAAACTGAAGGATCAGATACAAGATTTTCTATATAATGGATTCATTCACCATAGCTTTTCTCCATGGGGCACGCCAGTACAGTTTGTCAAAAAGAAGGATGGCAGCATGAGACTGTGCATTGACTACAGGGAACTGAACAGAGTCACAGTTAAGAATAAGTATCCATTGCCCAGGATCGAGGATCTGTTTGATCAACTTCAGGGAGCATCAGTGTTCTGGAAGATAGACCTCCGATCCGGATACCATCAGCTGAAGGTGAGAGAGACAGATGTGCATAAGATAGCCTTGTGGAAGCGTTATGGGCATTATGAATTTTTGGTGATGCCCTTCAGTTTGACGAACGCGCCAGCAATCTTCATGGATCTCATGAATCGCGTGTTTCAGCCTTACTTGGATCAGTTCGTCATAGTTTTCATCGAAATATCCTGATATATTCGAAGAGCAGAGAGGAGAACAGACAACACCTGAGGACAGTACTGCAGATTCTACATGACAGACTGCTGTATGCCAAGTTCAGTAAGTGCGAGTTCTGGCTTGATAGAGTGGCATTCTTGGGCCACATAGTCTCTCGGAATGGTATTGAGGTCGACCCCAGAAAAGATGCAATCAGAGATTGGCCAGTTCCTAAGAGCGTGACAGAGATCCATAGTTTATTGGGATTGGCAGGTTGCTACAGGAAGCTCATTCAGGGCTTCTCTTATGTTGCGGTGCCTATGACCGCCCTGACAAAGAAGAACGCCAAGTTTATCTGGGGATCTGAGTTCCAGGAGAGCTTCGATAGACTGAAGCAGGCTTTGACCGTTGCACCAGTACTAGCTATGCCATCGGGGCAAGGAGAGTTTGTAGTGTATACAGATTCATCTAAGCTTGGTTTGGTAGGACAGAGTGATAGCCAAAGGTCCATGAGAAGAACTATCCGACTCATGACCTCGAGCTAGAAGTAGTGGTATTCGCCTTGAAGATCTGGAGACACTATCTGTATGGGGAGAAGTGCAGGATTTTTACAGATCATAAGAGCCTGAAGTATTTCTTCACACAGAAAGAGCTGAATATGCGACAGAGGAGGTGGCTTGAGCTGTTGAAGGATTATGATTGTGACATTAGCTACCATCTGGGTAAGGATAATATGGTTGCGGACGCTTTGAGCAAGAAGCACGTATTGATTGCTCATTTATCAGTGCATAGACTGCTGCAGGCTGAGATTCAGAGATTTGAGCTTGTAGTTTATGCCAGGGGTGAGGCCCCAGATCTTGCTACTCTGACAGTCCAGCCAACTTTTAGAGACCGAATTCGATCAGGGCAGACTTCTGACGAGCAGTTACAGAAGTGGAGATAGAGGGACGAGGCTAAGGGCCAGAGATTGTATACAGTTGTTGATGACATAGTCTGATATATGGACCGTCTATGGGTTTCTGACAGTGATTCCCTTCGGGCAGATATCTTGAGCGAGGCCCACAGCACCCCGTACTCTATCTATCCAGGGAGTACGAAGAATTATAAGGATCAAAAAACTCTGTATTGGTGTCCGGGCATGAGGCGAGATATTCTGCGATTCGTCTCCGATTGTCAAACTTGTTAGCAGGTCAAGGCAGAGCATCATCGACCTGTAGGGAAGCTAAGACCACTCCCTATTCTCGAGCGGAAATGGGAGAATACCACCATGGATTTTATGACAGGGCTTCCGAGTACTACTGGAGGATTTAATGCCATCTGGGTGATTGTTGATCGGCTCACTAAGTCAGCTCATTTTCTACCGATTAGCAATACATTCACCATGATTCAGTACGCAGAGCTGTACATCAGGGAGATAGTCAGAAATGACGGGATTCTAATTTCCATCATGTCAGACAGGGATCCGAGGTTCACATCTGCATTCTAGGAGAGTCTCCATCAGGCGTTGGTTACGAAGCTACTATTCAGTTCTGCTTTTCATCCTCGGACGGATGGTCAGTCAGATAGAGTGATTCAGATTCTGGAGGACCTACTCCGAGCTTGCATGATCTACTTCCAGGACAGCTGGGAGCCGAAGTTACCTCTTGTAGAGTTCACATACAACAACAGTTATCAGGCATCAATAGGTATGGCTCCGTACGAGGCACTTTATGGGAGGAAGTGTGGGTCGCCAGTTTATTGGGACGAGATAGGAGAGCGAGCAGAGTTGGGTCCGGATATTATTAGACAGACAACAGATTTAGTTGCCAGGATTCGGGACATGATGAAGACTGCACAGAGCCGTCAGAAGGATTATGAAGATCAGAGGTTGCGAGATCTTGAGCTTGCAGTAGGGGATCATGTCTTCATGAAGGTAGCACCGATGAAGGATGTGATGAGGTTCGGGAAGAAGGGCAAGCTCAGCTATAGATTCATTGGACAATTTGAGATCCTAGAGGGAGTCAGGACACTCTCATATAGTGTTGCTTTACCGCCGAATCTGGTGGGAGTTCATAACGTGTTCCACGTCTCTATGCTGCGGAAGTACATGTAGAATCTTTCGCATGTGCTTAACTATGAGCCACTTCAGCTGACACCGCAGCTATCATTCGAGGAGAAACCCACACAGATAATGGACAGACAGGATAAGAGGCTCCAGAACAAGGTGATCCAGATGGTAAAGGTCAAGTGGTTGAATCATTCCGAGGAGGAGGCCACGTGGGAGACCGAGATGAGGAGTCTCTACCCAGAATTATTCTATACGTTCTAAATTTCGAGGACGAAATTTAATTTGGGGGGGGGGGGGGAAGGAGAGTTGAAAAGCCCAGGAATGTATTTCACGTAACCTGAATGTATGCAATCTAAGATTTAATTTAAATTATGTGTTTAATTGTTTTAATGCATTTTTATGCATAATAGGATTTATTTCATGAAATTTTAAAAGTTCATGCATTAAGGTTTCTAGGTGCATTTCGCGCCCGAACGAGGAACGAAGACCGGGGAATTATCAGAAAAATTATTTTTATTACATGATTAATTTTGTTAATTAAAAAAGATGTTTTAAATGTATTTTTCACGAAATGGGCTTTGTTGGATAATTTACCCGTCAGAGCATATTTTTCAGCGATACGCAAATTTTATCTAGTCGGAGGACTTTTTAGGATTCGGGTAATATTTTCAAAAAACTTGCCAACACGAAATATTTTATGGGAGTGTGTTTGGACTTAATGGGACTACTTTTAAGCTTATTCGGCTTGAAACTCTTTGTAAACTTTTTAAACAATAATTAAAAGCCCATTAGAGCTTAATATATTATTTAATTATTTCCCTAAACTACCCTAAACCTAAATATTAATCCTATCAGCCGCCCTCCCCCTTCACTCACACACCTCCCCGTGAGCTGCATCAACCAGGAAGTCGGCTTCACCATTTCCTTTGAGCTCAAGTTTTCTCCGTGCCTTGGTCGTGTACCATTCTAGCATTTGTTCACAAAAGAATCATCAGGAACTCCAAGTACTTTTGGTCTGCATCTTATACGCCATAAACATACTGATGTGTGCTTAATCTTATGCGAAATTTTTGATCCAGTTTCATGCATGGAGGTTATTCGGTTTGCTTCAAGTTTATGCATTACTTTCATCCACTCATGATTTTATTTTGATCTGTTGCAAGGCGGAATTGAGTTGGGGTTTTAAGTTGGAGTCGTGACCTTGTTGAGTTGGGAGGGAGAAGAGTGAATTCCTTGATGCTTTGGTTCGTGGGTGAAGATATCAGCAGCTTTACTCGGACCGGATGTGCAAGGGCCGAACCAAGCCATGGATCAGACCCTGGTGGATCTAAGCCACAGCCTAGTAAGGCCAGACCATTGCTGTAACGAGCCTTGTAGCCGATGGAGCGTGGTGTGCGCTAAGGGTGATCCCCGATCGAGTGAACGGTGCTTCGTGCATGGGGCCTAGTGCATGGGTTCAAGGGGTTCAGAGGGGTCCTAAGATGGTCCAAGGGCGGTAGGTCAGTAGCTAGTCCCGTTGATTGTAGGCTAGGAACTAATTATAGGAGGGGTTGTACGTAGGGCTTTGGTGGGTGAACGGCAAATTTGTTCCAGAAACTTTCAGGTTATGGCCGAGGGGTCTATGAGTCTAGTCTTGTTGGTTTTAAGGCCTTTTGGATGTTTATTAGGTGTGGTAAAAAGCTGGGAGAAATTTTGTTAGGTTTCGAGCCGATTCGGGTTAAAACCGGGACCCCGGTCCAAGTTTTAAAATGAATCGGTTAAGTTTGGTATTCGACTCAAGTTTACGTCTAGGAATACTTAAAAATATGTTTTGGAATATTTTAAGGAGTTTGGTAAGCTTCGGGTCAAATTTTAGAGGTCCAGGAGTAAAACGGTAATTTTGGGTTTCCAGGGGCAAAATGATCATTTTGCATCCGGGGTGAGATCTTGGTCTTGGCAGCGCCCTGAGCACATTTTATCATGTTTGAAATGTTTGTGTATCATGTATAGGATTTTTATGTAAATATGATAAATACGTTGCATGCTTGGTTTGAAGGAAATATTATGTATATGCATGCTTTTATTTAAGTGGTGAATATGATGACATGTTTTGAAGGATGGGAGTTGATTGTGACTAACACGACGGCACGAAAGGTTGGGACTCAGTGGACGGGTAATATTGTCGCTGATGCCTCTGCCACCCGGTACCTCGGTTACACGTAGATGGATCCATCAAATGACATGATAATACGAAAGTCGCAGTTGACGAACAGAATTCAAATTAAGAAAATGAACACGTATATGTTTTTATGATGATATGTACTATGATCATTAAAAAGCTTTGACAGGTCATGTTTATGCATACAATTTTACCGCATATATGACATGTATGTTGATTACGATATTTTTTACTGCTTCTTGTTATGTATATGTATTTGTTATCACGGTATAGGTGTGTTGAGTCTTTAAAATCACTAGGCGTGTATGATGCAGATGATCATGATTTTGAGGGGACTGGAGGTGCCGAATTCTGAGTACATAGGCCTGGATGTGCGAACGACCCGAGGACCACACTTTTCCGCACATCATGATTTTAGGAGAGATGAGAGGTCTTGGATATTTTATACATTGTTTTCGATATACTGAGGATTATTAGTATCTTTATTTGGCCATGCTTGCGATTTCCTACTTGGATGAATCTGATCATTTTAAATTGTAGTAAGTCTTTTAAATTGTCAAATGTTATGATTATTTTTAAATGATATTTTTCTTTAGTAGGGTTGCATGCACGAAAAATATTAAAGTATTTATTTTTGAGATGAGAGCTTTTCTAAAATAAAATATTTCTGCACTTTTAAAATGAGTAGATGTTACATCATGTCTCTCGGACTTAAGAATATTTTGTCGTTTAGTATTCTAGGGTAGTAGGGCTGATGTCATGATGAAGTGTGCCCTAAAATTTAAACGGTCAAAAATGTTTCGTATTCTGAGAATCCGATCAGTCTGACACGCTTCGATTTCCGTGCACGTCCTTTCATCTGCCAGCGCAATTTCCAAGATGTATTGTATCCATCCGATTCATATTTAGATCAACGGTTGATATCATTCTACCCTCTCTTATATAAGGCGAGGAACCCTCTTCATTTGTCACCTTTGAAAATTCAAAATCTCTCCTTCATTCTCACTCAACTCTCTGACGTGCGTCGCTCTCCTCTGACTCCGACGAACTCCCGTCAGCAACTTTGTCTCCGACATCCTCGTAAGTTCTTTCATTATTTTTTTCTTTAAAATGTATGATTTTACCTCTTCCACCTCCGGAGCAAATGCGTGAGGCTCGCCTAGCGATGAGTCCACCGCGATGCGCTCCAATTATCCCTCTTCTCCTCCCCCGAGATGTTCTTTTACTCAATCTTCTTCGAACCCAAACCCAAAAATCAAAACCTTCTTCTTCCGGCCCTTCCTATGCTCTAAAAAAGGGCAAGGGCAAAGCCCGAGCTTCCTCCCTTACTCAATCTGAGACTCCAAGAGCTCCCTGGTTCGCTTCAATGTGCAGCACTATGCGCTCAGGAGCTGAAGAGGAACTCTGGAGTCTAGGCTCCATGCCTTCATCCTTTCCCATACTAATTCTCGGTTCCTCTAATAGGGTTGACCACCCTCCTCCAGGTTTCATCATTTTATTTCGAGATCAGGTTAGGAATGGCCTTCGCTTCCCCATTCTCTCCTTTTATATTGAAACCGCCAAGTTTTTTTGGGTACCCATCAACCAACTACACCCAAATTCTTTCCAGATTATAGCATTGGCCTATATCCATTTTAAAATGTACGACCTTCTTATTACCTCCATGATTCTCCATTATTTTTTTGTTTGCCGGCTGGGAGACAACGCCTTCTCTCTGTCTGCCCGGCTGAAATCTCGGTTCCTTGATGATATCCCTTCTTCCCAGAAGGGATAGAAAGGACGTTACTTTTTCATTCAACTCCTGGCCCACCTCTCTTGTTTGACTGGTTTCCTCCCTTCTCTTCCTACTCAACCTGCTCTTCCACGGTCCTATAAATTCGAGGAGCCATACACCTGAAGCCAAGAGTTGGTGGAGAGTCAGAAATTTTCTTCTTCTGCCCTCATCTTTGAGGAAAATTTAATAGCGTATGGGTTGAGTGCCCAGGCAGAGGACCCCATTAACCGGGTTATTGAAGAAGTTGTTGGCTTGGGCGCTCAACCTGGTAACTTACTAATCCGACCTTTTTACTTTTCTGTCTTGTTCTTTATTATTATGTAATAATATTGACCACTTTTCTTCCCTTTGTGCAGATAATTCAGAGATGCAAGAGGCCTTTGGAAGGAAATGGGCGGCCGAGGCTCAGAGGGCAGGTGCTGAGCAAAAGAAAAAGGTGAAGAGGAGGCGGCCCGACTTACTGAGTCTGTCTGGGAAGAGGCTCAACAAGACCGGGATGCGACTCGGGCGAGCTCCCAAGAAGAATTGGAGGATCATATTCCTCTCATTCAGAGGAAAAGAAAAGCAGTGACCAGCCCTGAGCTCGTCTTCCCCGGGCCTAATCAGGATGGAGAGCAGGGCACCTCCCGAGCTTCACACTCATATCCTTCTCTGCAAACTCAAGCGCTCCGAGAGCTTATTCAGTCCAGCCCGCCTACTAGGGCAAACGTCTTCTCGGAGGGAGCTACTCCGACTGGACTCCTGCTCCTCAAACAGATGGTGCTTCCAGTTGAGGAGGTGCATTTGAAGAGCTCCCTCCCCACCCCCAAACTCTTTGAAGGATCCAACCGGATTTGATCCGTAAGTTCTTCGATCTTCTCTTCTTCTTCTCTTTTTTTTTTGACTTTTTCCTTTGTACAGGTTGTTCAAATGATAATCTCGGCCTTTGAAGAGGTAGCTGCGGTGGCCACCATAAAAGGCAATCAGGCCCGGGCCATGCAAGAGCTTCACGATCAACTCGAAGGAGAGCTATCCCGGGTCCGATCTACTCACAAAAAAGAAGTGGTTGGCCTCCGCACTTCTTTGGATAGGGCTAACCAGCAATTTTCACTGTCTAAGAATGATCTAGAAATAACTAAAGCGGATCTGGAAAAGGCCATAGCTGATGCTAATGAGGGCCTTGTCCAAGAAGAAACCTTAAGGGTACTATCTCGGTCTTAGAACCAAGGACTAATTCTTTGACCAATGAGGTAGATAGACAGATTTCCAAGGCATAGGTTGCTGAGAGTGCCCTGAATGCGGCCAAACATAATCAAGATAAATGGCAGGCCTCCTTCCTCCAGTCTCCAGAATTCATGAAAGCCTTTGAAAATCGAGCTTATCCTCTTTTCAAGACCGGTTTTGACAAATGATGAGAGAAATTTGAAGAAGCCGGGCTAATTTCAGCGGAGAAGGAAGAGTTTCAGGACTTTGAACGAGACATAGCATCCTTTCCCAAGGATGCCGAAGAGGAGAAGGAGGATGCTCAAGAAGAAGAGCAGCCAGGGTCTAGCCCAATAGATGTAGAATAATCTTCCCTTTTTTAATTTCTCTTGTAATTCTTGTCTTCAGGCTTTTATTAATGAAATATTCTTCTCCTATAACTGTTTGCTTCAATAACTTGATAATAATTGATATATACCCGAGCTTAGAAATAATGAGCTTTTTCTTATTCATAAGCTGATTGTGAATCTTAATTCTTGTATTTTTTCTAAGTGTTGTAAAATAGCCGGTATTTTGAATAAGTACCCGGGATATTGAGCCCTGGGCCGGGGAGCTACTCTCGGGACTTCGAATGGTCAAGGTGCGGAGCCCTGGGCTTATGAAATAACCAGGGTACGGAGCCCTGGGACGGGGAATTGGTCTCGGGACTTATAGATTGGTCGGGGCTTTATACCTATCGGGTTTAGATATAATATTTATGCGCTTTCTGAGAAAAAAATAACTTCATTATGTATTCGATAATAATTATATCTTTAAGCATTATACTTTTTCAAATGAAATACATTCCAAGGTCGCTTGAGAGAGCATCCTTGAGCATCCTCCAGATAAAAATCTCTCGAGCTAACTTTTCGGATTATCTTAAAAGGTCCTTCCCACCGAGCCTCCAATTTACCCACATCCCTAGCTGGATTGACTTTTCATCGCCAGATCACCTACTTGAAAGTTCTCGGATTCGGACTCGTTTGTTATATGATTGCATAACCTGACCTCGGTAAGATTCCATTCGAATCATAACCCGCTCTCTCTTCTCCTCCACCATATCCAACTCCATTGCCCGGCACTGATCATTGCCATCCGGGTAAGATTCTACCCGGGCAGAAGATTGCCCAAATCTCAACAGGAAGAACTGCTTCAGAACCATACACCAGATTGAAGGGAGTTTCTTGACTAGGTGCTCGGGGAGTAGTCCCGTATACCTAGAGAACACTAGGCAACTCTTTCACCCAGTCTTTTCCTTTGCCTTGTAGCCTCGTTTTAAAAGCTTGCACGATAATTCTGTTAACAACTTCTGTTTGACCATTTGCTTGAGGGTAAGCAACAGAAGTGAAAGATCGAGTGATTTTCATTTCTTGGCACCAGGATGTGATCTCTCTTCCCTGAAACTTCCTTCCACTATCTGATATTAGTTTTGTGAGAACTCCAAACCGGCATACAATGTTCTTCCATTGAAATTTCAAAACTTCCTTCTCAGTAATCATTGCCAGGGGCTCGGCTTCTACCCACTTGGAAAAATAGTCAATGGCCACTAAAAGAATTTTTTTTGAGCCCGAGCAATTGGAAAGGGACTGATAATGTCCATCCCCCACTGATCGAATGGGAAGGATGACCATATAGGCTTCATTGGAGTGGCTGGACTGTGCAGAAAATTAGAATGATGTTGACAACCATCACATGCCCGAACCACTTGAGCAGAATCTTGACTCATACTTGGCCACCAATATCCAGCAAGCATTGCCTTCCGGGCCAACGCTACTCCTCCAAGATGGTCCCCACAACTTTCTTCATGAATTTCCCGGAGTACGTAATCCACCTCTCCCATAGATAAGCATTTGAATAGAGACCCTAGTATGATCTCCTGTACAAGATATTATTTAGAAGAACAAACCTGGGAGCTTGTCTCTTAATCTTTTGAGCCCGGACTTGATCATCAGGTAAATGGCCCTGGGTCATGAACTCAATGAGGGGTGTCATCCAAGCGTTTTATTTGTACTAGTAGCGATTCTTCCTCGGTAGAAAGAATGAGTCGTGTGAAAATTATTATTTCCAAGGTGCTCATTTCTGTCAGAGAGGCAGCTATTTTTGCCAAGGCATCTGCTTCATTGTTTTCCTCTCGAGGGACATGCTCAATGCTCCAATCCACGAAAGATTCTGCTTGAGCCAAAATGAGCTTCAAGTATTTGAGCATCCTTTCATCTTTGGCTTCATAATCTCCCTTTATCTGCTGGGTTACAAGTTGTGAGTCAGAATAAAGGATGATACGATAAGCTCCCGCTTCCCTGGTAGCAGGCATACTTGCCAGAACAGTTTCAGATTTTGCTTCGTTATTGGTCATCCGAGAGTCGATTCTCAAGGCCAATTTAATTTTTTCAACTGGAGGGCTATTACCACTAATCCTACTCCACATCCAGAGAGGCTAGACGCCCCATCAACAAAGACCCTCCACACCTCTTCTTTATCTTGTTGAATCATCTTTGAAAGAAATTTTGGTAGAGTTTGAGCTTTAATTGCCAGTCGGGGTACTCGATGTCATATTCTCCCAACTCAATTGTCCATTTTACCATCCTCCCGGAAACCTCATAGTGAGTCATGATTATCTCGAGAGGACTGTTGGTGAGCACAGTGATTGGATGAGACAGAAAATAAGTCCGTAATTTTCGAGCAGTCATGATCAGGGATAGAGCTATCTTCTCTAATTCACTATATCGGAGCTCGGCTCCTCTGAGAGCGTGGCTGACTTAATAGACATGCATCTGATCATAACCTTCTTCCCGTATAAGCACTGAGCTAACATCATATTCTGTAGTAGATAAGTAAACAAAAAAATTTTCCCCAGGCTCGGGCTTCACCAGGACAGGAAGTCCGGTCAAATGGCTTTTAAGATCTTTGAATGCTTGTTCACATTTATCATCCCAACCAAAATTTTGTGCCTTCTCGAGGATTTGAAAGAAAGGATAACTTCTATGTGCAGATCGGGAGATGAATCTGGATAGAGCAGCAATTCTCCCGGTTAGCTTTTGCACCTCTCGGATGGTCTGAGGTGATGACATGTCTAAAACGGCTTTTACTTTCTCGGAGTTAACCTCAATCCCTTGGTCAGTAACTACAAAGCCCAGAAATTTACCACTCTTTATTCCAAAGATGCGTTTGGCAGGATTGAGCTTAATCCCATAATGTCTGAGAGTGGCAAATGTTTCTTCCAGATCAACAATAAAACAAGAAGCCTCCTGCGACTTAGCAAGAATATCATCCACATAAACTTCAATGTTTCTCCCCAGCTGTTTTGCAAATACTCGGTTCATTAGTCGTTGATATGTGGTTCCAGCATTCTTCAGTCCAAAAGGGCATGACCACATAACAAAACGTGCTACCTGAAGTAATGAAACTGGCCTTGTCCTGATCAGCTTAGGCCAGGGGAATTCGTTGATACCCCTGGTAAGCTTCTATAAAGCTAAGCAGTTCATATCCAGAAGTAGAATCTACCAATTGAACAATCCGAAGAAGAGGATAATGATCTTTGGGGCAGGCTTTATTAAGATCTCTGAAGTCCACGCACATCCTCCACTTCCCTGTAGCCTTAGGGACTAGTACTATATTCGAGAGCGAGGTAGGAAATTGTACCTCTCGAATGTAACCATCCCTCAATAGCTCATGGACTTGCATATCAATTACTTTATCCTTTTCTGGACCAAAATGTATTTTCTTTTACTTCACTGGCTGAGATCCCGGAATGATATTGAAGCAATGCTCAGCCACCTGGGATGAGATGCCTGATAATTCATGTTGATACCAAGCAAAAACATCAATATTAGTTTTGAAACATTTCAATAGATTGACCCGAGTGGATGAGTCAAGATCTCGGGCCACCCAGATCTCCTTCCCGAACTCAATGCCCACCATCTCTTGCTCTTATTTTGCTACAAAATGTACCTCTTCTTTCTCAACATTACTATGAACCATTCCCTTCTTCTCCCTCCTTAGCCTTTTTTGATCTATCCTGACTATTTCCATATAAAATTTTCGGGAAGAAGGTTGGTCTCCCCGGACTTCCCCCACTTGACTTCCGACTGGAAATTTTATCTTTTGATGGTATGTGGATGCAACGTCCTTTAATTCATTCATGGTCAGTCATCCAGAATAATGTTGAACGATGAGGGTGCATCCCCGACTATAAAAGAAGTCATAACTTTTTTCCTTAACCCCCCAGTACCAAGGGGTAAAGGAAAAATAATTTCTCCTTCAGGTAGGATGCACAGCATGACCCTCAAAACCAAAAAGAGCTGTTTCAATCGGAACCAACTGATATCCTTGCAAATCCATCTGCAGTAGAGCCTCCTTGAAAATGACATTCATAGAGTTTTCCGAGTCAACAAAAACCATCATAATGTTATAATTAGCTACCCTAGCTTGGATAACCAGGGCATCATTATGAGGAAGGATGACACCCTTGAGATCCTCCGGGCCAAAGCTGATAACTGATTCACTCCTCCTCCCTCCTACCACCTCCATACAATCTCTTCTACTCCTTGACTTCCTTACCCGATTTGAATCGCCATCAGTAGATTCTCCAGAAATCATTTTTATTACCCCCAAGACAGGGGGTGATGCCTTCTTCCTCTCGGGCTCCGAATTATTCCTCCTACTTGGGGCATCTTTCGAGTCCTCCCGGGCACTGGGCCCTGACTGCCGAGTTGTCCAGGGTAGAAATCTCGGCCTTTTACTTGGTGGATTATATCTGTGGGCAGCAGGTGGGACATAATCTCTTTTCAGTGTCCGGAAGTCCTTTGTCCCTGCTACACTCTTGGACATCCCGGTCCCGAGAAATTTTCAAGGGCACATGATGAAAAAATGCTTGGGGTTACCTCTTCTCTGTCCTCTCTCCTCTGGTTTAGGCACCCGGTCGCCCTTCCCTCTCCTCAAAGCCTCCCTCTTCTGCTTCTGCGCCTCCTCCATATTGATTTACTTTTCCGCCCGGGCCAATAGATCTTCGAAATCCTCAGGCGCTTTCTTGGTTATCGATCAAAAAAGTTCCCCTTCCCGTAAGCCCTGAGTAAATGTAGTAATTTTTGTCTCGGGAGCACAAGGGGGGGCATCCAAAGAAACTCGGTTGAACCTCCTGATATAAGCCCTCAAACTCTCTTCTGGGCTTTGATTCACTTCAAAAATATAGAAGGCAGTTTTCTTGTTTTTTTTTTTTTTGCTGCTACTGAAATGGTCCAAGAATACCTTATGGAAGTCCTCGAAGGATTGTATACTCTGAGGGGTCAGTCCCTTAAACCATCTCTGGGCTGAGTAAACCAAAGTGGTTAAGAACACTTTGCACTTAATATTGTCAGCATAACAGTTCAGCACGACCATATTTCAAATCGGGCCAAATGCTCCTCAGGGTCAACACTGCCATCATAGTATTTGATTTTAGCAGATTTGAAATGCCCGGGTAGAGATTCTTGAACAATGGCATCCACAAAGGGGCATCCTTTAGTGATTATCCGAGCATGATTCCGAATTTCCATTTGCCCCTCCAGAACTTTCATCTTCTGTCTCAGCTCTTCAAGTTCCTCAGCCACAGTAGGAGCCTTAGAACTAGCAATAGACTCTCTCTCCTCCATTTCTTCCTCTCGCTCCTGCTCCCCTTCAGGCTGTGTAGCATGATGAGAAGGGGCCCTTATTGTTACGACCTTCTCTACTGCATTGGATATAATTTGAGCCGACTCTTCAGGGGACAAATTAATAACAGGTGGAGGTCTTGTGGGCGGAGGACCACCTTGTCCAGAGATAAGTATATCATCTTCAGGAACCCGGGAAGTGTCTTGATTTGTCCTTCTTGTAATAGCCATATCTATGTCTTGAGCTCAAATTCCCACAGACAGCACCAATGATGTGATCCGAGTGATTTGGGTAAGCGGATTCAGGGCAATCCACTGAATCGGATGAAAGTTTTGTTTGGGAAGATGAGCAACAAAATATGGCTTCAACTACAACCTGCAAACAAGAATATAAACTCATGAATGGGCGCTGAAGTAGTGTCCGGTGTGGCCAGTCCGATGCTCAAGTCAGCACGTGGAAGGTGATGAAGATAACCAGCGTAGTTATATAGAGAAATAAATGCTACTAGTAAATATATGTGTGAATATATGCTGTTGAATAATAATCAATGAAAGAAGAACCTGATATTTATAGGAAGGAAGGCAATGAGTGACTTCCTGTCATGCTGCCCTAATTTTCAATCGTCTCACATCTGTAGGATTTTGTCAGGAACGATTATCAAGACAAGATCTTACCTACTCAAACACTTGAGTACATTACTGTTATCGAGGTAGCCTGGGTAGAAATCATCCGGGAGCTTTGTGTGAGAGCCCGGGCTTTTGATAACTCGGGGATAAGATGTCCTGGGCATTCACCTGCCCGGATCCTGATGAACTCTTCCTACAGATTTACCCTGAATTGGGCTATCCATATAATATCACAGCTCATCCATGAACCGTGCTCTAATGTGGCTATCACCAATAGTCGTATTCGTATTCCGCCCGGAGATGAGGGGAAAACAACATTTAAAACTAAAGATGGCTTTTTATGGTCGGTGATACTTTTTGGATTGCCTAATGCACCTTGTACTTTCATGCGTCTAATAAATCAAATTCTTCAACCATTTATTGCGGAATTTGTAGTAGTATATTTTGATAATATTATATTTTTTATATCCAAGATGACTACAAGAATTTGAAAAATCCTAGGGAATTTCTTTCAATCCTGCGAAAAATAAGTTGTATATCAATCGACTAGTCATCTCATATTTCTTGGTTTCATAGTGGGAGAAGATGGTATTCAAGTCGATGAAGCCAAACTAAAAACTATTTTAGAATGGCCTGTGTAGGTGATCATCAAGTCAAGTTATGGTTTGTGTTTTATTAAATTTTATATAATAAAAAAACAAAATTTTATTTTAATGATATTTTATGTTTTAAGAAATTATGACATTTAATTTATTTGTATACCTATGTAAGGTGTATAGATAAAGCTATTAAATAAACTATGGCACTATGAGGTTTACGAGTCACGTCGATCATAAAATTCATTTAATATGTATTGTATATCTTAAATGGTTCATAGTCAATTGATCCGCCTAAAATAATGATAAAAGTCGTTCAAGCTCGAAACTAACATCTGTGATGTTAACCCCACGTTTCATTAGTATGGGCATGAAAATGTCTCATCATACAGATGAATGTTCATATGATAAATCATTGAGCAACCCTCTGTCAGACTTTCCAAGTGATTATCACTTATCGAGTGGATTAGTCTATAGTTATGGTTGTACATCATTAGTTTTTGACTCGGGATTTTATAGAGGATTTACGTACTAGTGTTGCACTTTGGCTCGTTTACCAACTATGTTAAGGTCATCAGATATGAAGATGGGTACAGATTCGAATTACGTTGGAGTTGATGCATTGTGTCGAGGATTCACTGCTCACATACAGGTGTATCCTTTGTGATCTGATGACATAATAGTACAAAGAATCTCTAGCCAGAGTATGAGTTGTCCTTTAAGGAAAATTGTTTTCCTAGTTACACAGACGATGCCACTATGATTACTCAAAGATACATTACATCGTTTTTGAATTCATATGCAACTCTCGTATACCAATGGTTGCAAATTTGATCGACATATGTTTTGCAGGAATTGTACTATACTCTAACAATAACCTACTAGTTCTTGCAGAAATATAAGTGATACATAGAGGATCATGAGGTGGTGCTACTAAATACTCTTTCCCTGATCAGATGGACACAATTAGAACTGAGTTCTGACTTTTTGAGATCAAGGTGTAGATTCACATAATATGGCTAATAAGGATAAGTCCGTATTAGAGATAAATTTTATCTGAAATCACATGAGTTGTGAACTCAAAAATACACACACAAGTAGAATTTTAATATTATACTTTGGAAATTTCAAATTACAAATTCATAGATAGTAATATACTTCGGCTGCATAACTGATGAAGTAAGATACCGGTTTAGACTTCGCATTTAAAAAAACGTGCTTGACTTTAAATTTAAGTAACACGTTACTTCGCCATTCAAAATTTTTCAAAGTAATATGTTATAATTTGTTTTTAAAATCTTATTGAAAGTCTACTACTCGTTTTTCTTTAAAATATATTAGAAATTTTTTTTCTTTAAAAACTTTCGGCCAACTACTTAAAAAATCTTATTGAAACATCTACTACTCGTTTTTCTTTAAAATCTACTGGAAATTTTTTTCTTTAAAAGCTTTCGGCCAACTACTTAGACATATAAGTAATTTTTTTTTGCATCATTTAAAATAACACAATCGACTATTTTGCTCAGAATCCAATACGCAGTGCAAAATATAAAATCGTAAACCGTCAAACCAAAATCTAAAACTAGAATTTTTCAAAAAACATAAACGTCTTAAATCCTCTCAAAAACCGATCATAAGAAAAAATTAATAAAATATTTAAAGTACTATAAAATCATAATAGTGCGGAAAACTAGCATTGGTCATCGGGTTATGTGCACCATCAATCCAGCCAGTTCAACCATCAAGTCCTCCCATATCATCATAAACATCCTCACATGTATCATTCTCACCAATTGAGTCTAACGACTCAACAAATCTTAGCCGTTATAACAAGTAATACATATACATCCACAAGCAACAATGAAAAATACTTTTAACAAAGTATCTTTTCATGAACATGTATAACTTTAAACTTTTTTTCTTTCATCGTAACCTTTTCTTTCATGATATACATATATGTTTCTTTTTATTGAATTATATCATTAATTGTGACTTCCATTTCAGCTGTTGGTCGATTGATCAATCTTACGTATAACCATGGTACGAGACTGTGGTGATATCAACGACACTCTCATCATCAACTGAGTATGTCCTTACATATCATCATATCCTTTCGTATTCGTATTTGTGTTAGTCTGTAAGATCTAGAAATTCAAACAACGTAACCTGACTAAATGCAAATCTAGAGTATTATTAAAAACACTTAACTAAATGTTTCAAATGCATTAAATGCATGTTTATGACATGATTACATGTTTTACTGCATGATTTACTAGATTTCATATAATAGGCCTTTTTGCAGTATTCGATACTCGAACGAGGAATGGAGAACAGAGACAGTTTAAGGAATTTTTTTTATTAAATAATTATTTTTAATTATTTAAAGGTGATTTTTGAAAATAAGGATTATATGGTATTTTTACACGTCGAGCCATATTTTAAACCAATTTTCAATTTTTGGCAAAATTGAGGACTTTTGAGGACTCGGGTAATATTTTTAAAAACATACAAAAACAAAATCTTTTACATGCACGTCATTGGGCTTGATGGGCCTGTTTAGTAGAATATTTGGGCCTAGGTCACTACACTTTTGTATATCAAGATTTGGCTCATCTCTTTATTATTTCGCATCATTCCACACACCCTAAAACCATAGCCTCCCTCCCCTCAACATCACGGCTACACACACTTGCACACATCATCAGCTTTTGGTCAGGTTCAAGGTAAAAGTGAGGGAAAATCATCTCGTTCCAACGTTGTTCGTTCTACATATCTTTCTTGAGATTTTTCGAGCGTTTGGACGCAAAGGCACGCCCTAAACCTTTGTTTTCTCATCATTCACATTATACTATGAAATATTTATTGATCTTGCATGCCATATTATAGAACCACTTATATGAATTGGTTTACATGGTTTTGACATTAAATATCTTTGGAAAACTTGTTTATGGCTCAAGTTTTTGACATGGATGAAGGGGCTACCAGGTTTTGAAGGTTAGGGGGACGATCTACAGGAGGTTTAGAGAGGGTTTAGGTGGAAATATCTTATCTGGAACAAGTACATGTAGGTGGCTAATCGGACTTCACTTTTTTGGCTCGGTTTGGATGTGTTGGAGGCAATCGAGTTTTGGCAAGGGGATTCTATGAATAAGACCGTTTGAGGCTATGGTTCAGACTCTGAAGTGTCTGAGTCGAGGTCCTTGACATCCAGTGCATGGTTGGTTCAAAGGGCTAGGGGTAGGCGCACGGTTGGTTTGAAGAGGGTTTTGTTTTGGAGTGTCTAGGTCGAAACATGCACGTCCACATGCATGGGGCTGTGGTCCACGGTTATATCAGTCCAGGATGGTCCAATCGTGGTCTAGGAAGGTATAGTTTGGGTCTGGTCTGGGCTGGTTTGGTGTAGGGTCGAGTTTTTTTTTCTTGAACATGTAGCTAGGGATCGGTATTCTAATGTTTTGAAAATTCCAGCAACTTCCAGGTGCATTTTGAGGGTCTTAAAAGGTTTGGTCTAAGTGGTTTAAGGTCTGGTAGGGCGTGGTTATTTCATGGTTTAAGTTTGGGAAAGTTTGGTTGCGTTTCGGTTTGATTCGAGTTAAAATGGGACTCCGATCCAAGTTTTAAAACGAATTATAGAATTTAATGCATGGGCTCGATTTTACATCTAAAAATGATTATAAGTATGATTTAAGGTGTTTTAATAATTTTGGATGGATTCGGGTCAAAATTTAAGGCCCATGGGTACAATGGTCAAATTAAGGTTTCAGAGACAAAATGATCATTTTACACTTAAATTGAGTTAGGAGTCCTAACAGTGCCCTGACAACTTAAAATTCATTTTTAAAATGTTTATTTTATATGAATATGGAAATTTTTTGAAAAATGCTTAAAATATGTTGCATGCATGGTTTCAAGAAAATATATGTATATTTATGAATTTCTATAAGTGATGAATATGATGACATTATATGAAGAGGTGATTTGGTTGTGATTAATAAAAACACAAACACGAAACATGTAAGGCCAAGGCTCAGTAAATCGATCCATCGACCAACAGCTGACACGAAAGTCACAAATAATGATCTGAAATCAATAAATAGAAAACGAATATGTATATGATGACGTGATTTGAATATGAATATGTTTAGGTTTATATTATGTTTTATGAAAATCATGAAAGTTATTTTAATTACAGTATTTTTCACTGTTTCTTATGTATATGTATTTCGTTATACGGTTCAGGTGTGTTAAGTGTTTAAACTCACTAGGTATGATTGATGCAGGTGAATATGTTGTTGAGGAGACTAGAGGTGCTGAGAACTGAGTGGACTGAGCTGATGGGGCACGAGAAGCCCGAGGACCTTGCGGTTCTTCCGTAAATTATGATTTTATAAAGGTTATGATTAAAACACTATTTCAAAATGTTCGTGATTTTTATGATGTGATAGTTGACATTTTTTAGTAATATGTTGGTGTTTATTTTAAAGAGTATCTTTAAGTTGGATTATCGTTTGAGAATTTCAACTGTAGTACATCTTACTCAGTAGTTGGAATTATTTTATGGAACAAGTTTCGAATTTTATAAGTTTTATGTGTATGTTGGTTTCGGCCTAGGCTTGGAATATTTTTTTAAAAAAAAATCAGTAGTTTAGTAGATGTTTCATTAGGTATCAGAGCAAGGTTTCTTGTAGAGGGTTGTGCCACTGCTAGATTCAGAAGATCAGTCATCAAGCCTCAAGTCTGTAAGTTTTAATTTTTTTTTTATTTATATCACCTGCATGTTTACATGTTATTATGTTTAAGTACATGTTGATATGTTTTTAGGTTAAATGATTTAAAAGCTAGATTGAATTGCATGTTGGTTACATTTAGAATTTGGATTGTATTAAGACAATATGCCTCCCAGACGAGCTCCTAGTACTGACAGGCAGGATGGCATTCCTGGAGATGACAGAGCTTTTTTCCACCACCATCACCAAGAGATCCTGCTACCCGAGTTTTGAAGGAGTATCACAGCTGATGGAGCAAGCTCAGCAGGCTCTAGACAGCAGCCCGATATGTATGAACAGTTCAAGAGGTTGAATCCGAAGGGGTTCAGTGGCACCACCGACACTTTTGTGGCTAAGGGTTGGATCAGGTCCCTAGAAGTGCACTTTCGATATTTAGACATGGGGGATGTTGACAGGGTAAGATGTGCCACCTATATGCTGTGAGACGACGCGTCCTTGCTGTGAGACGACGCGTTCTTGCGGTGCGAAGGAGCAGCTGATGCAGTGAATTTAGCTACTCTCACATGGAACCAATTCAAGGACCTCTTCTACGGCAAGTATTTTACTGCAGAAGTTAGGGGGCGTCTGATTAGAGAGTTCATAAGTCTCCGACAGGGTGACACATCTGTTGCAGAGTTCATCCAGAAGTTTGATAGGGGCTGTCACTTTGTGCCCCTTATTGCAAGAGACGCTGCGGATATGTTGAGGCACTTCATGGATGGCCTCAGGCCCACTATTCGTATAGATTTTATGCTGATGAGATCGATAGATTATGAAGCGGAAACTTCTTGTGCATATCAGGTGGAGAAAGCACTGAGAGACGTCGATGTAGAGATGCAGAGGAAGAGGCATAAGTCTCAGCAGACTTCATAGCCCAATAAGAAGCAGTTCACAGGGCCTCCTAGAAATTAGGGGCGGCAGAAGCCCCAATGTCAGTTTAAGAATCCGGGGCAGCAGAAGTCCACTAAGAACTCAGGTGGCCCGAAGCAGGAGGAGAGACAACCATGCAAACAATGAAACTGTTTTCATTATGGTAAATGTATATGGGGAACATTTAAATGCTTCATCTGCAAGGAAGAAGGTCACAAGGCTGCTGATTGTCGAGAAACAAATGACCCACTACTGACACAACCTATGTAATGAATGTCGAGGAGGCAGAAGCGGGGCCAGACACAACGTTGATCATTTGTAACCTATTTACTCAACATTTTTACATTGCTTGATTTACATGAAATGTTAAGTTGGTTAATAGAGTTGTTTTGGGAGTCAAGAACTTCGAAGAAAATTAGGTTTCATGCTCTAATTAGATGGATTTAAGGGATAACATGGAATTTTTGAAAATTTGGGCATGAAATGTCAACTTTATTTTGTAGAAGTGTTGAATTGAATAAGTTAAAAATTTTGAGGGTGGAATTGAAATTATTCAAAATTTTAAGAACATAAATTTATAAAGCCGAGAATCTCAGGGGTTATACTGTAATTTTATTTAGTCCAAGGAATGAATTTGAGGTGACCGAAATTACTAGAGTGAAATATGGAATTTTCAAAAATTCGGGTACTACTTTGCAAAATTCTAGAACCATAGGGAACGAAATGAAATTTCCAAAATTTTATGCGGGCAAAGTGTGTAATTTCTGAATTTTTAAGAATAAATTTTGAGTAACTTTCCGAGAAGTATGGGTTATTGTTTTTAAATTTTTATTTATTTATTAGGCTTGAATGTTTTTTTATGGTATTTTGTCTCAGGAAGTATATTTATTTAAGGTGTAGCTGCCTATGCAATACCAAATTCAGGAGCTACACATTCATTTAAATCCGAGATATTTGTAAAGCGACTGAGAATTATAATAGAGTACATAGATTTGAGCTTTAGAGTTTCGATTCCTTCTGGTGATCAGATATTTACTTCAAAGATAGTGAAGAGCTTGAAGCTTCGTTTACAGAAGAATGTTGTGCAGGCAGATCTGATTATACTACCGATGCCTGAGTTTGACATCTGTCTTGGCATGGATTGGCTATCTTCGAATGGAGCTTCGATAGATTTTCCGACGGAGGTCAGTGTCTGTTCTACTACCCAGCAGGAGGTCTTTTTTATCTGAGATATCTTTGTGAGAAAACTTTTGAAGAGAGGCTGCCAAGCATTTCTGGCAAGAATTGTGCCAGTATCTGAGGCAGTCGATCAGAGACTAGAGGATGTCGAGGTTGTCATAGACTTTCATAGCGTCTTTCCTGAGGACGTTTCTGGCATTCCACAAGACCGAGAAGTGGATTTGTCTATTGAGTTGATGTCTGGTACAATGCCGATTTCGAATGCACCCTATCATTTAGCACCTGTGGAGATGAAAGAGCTGAAAGATCATATTCAGGATTTGCTGGACAAGGTTTTTATTCACCTGAGTTTTTCTCCATGAAGCGCACCGTTAATTTTTGTGAACAAGAATGACGGCAGTATGCGACTCTATATTGGTTATAGAGAGCTGAACAGGGTCACCATCAAGAATACGTATCCCTTGCCTAGAATCAAATACTTATTTGATCAACCGGAAGGAGCTTCAGAGTTTTCGAAGATAGATCTTCATTTAAGATACCACCAGCTGAAAGTGATAGAGGAAAATGTTCACAAGACAACTTTCAGGACTCGATATGGGCACTACGAGTTTATGGTGATGTCTTTCGGGCTAAGTAACGCCCCAATGATCTTCATGGATCTCATAAATTGCGTATTCAGCCGTATTCTGATCAGTTTGTCATGGTATTTATAGATGATATACTGATTTACTCTTAGAGCAGGGACGAGCACAGTAAGAACTTGAGAACAGCACTGCAGATATTGCAAGAAAGACAGTTATATGCCAAGTTCAGCAAGTGCGAGTTCTGGCTCGAGAGAGTTACGTTCTTAGGCCACATTATTTCCATAGATGGATTTGAGGTAGATCCCAGAAAGGACGAGATAGTTAGAGATTGGCCAGTGCCTAAGAGTGTGTCAGAGCTCCGCAGTTTCTCGGGCCCTGCTGGGTACTACAGGAAGTTTGTTCAGGGTTCTCTGCTATTGGGGTACCCATGACTGCCTTGAAGAAGAAGAATACCAAGTTCGTTTGGGATCATAGTGCCAGGAGAGCTTTGAGAATCTAAAGCAAGCCTTGACTTCAGCGCCAGTTCCAGTGATGCCATCAGGGTAAGGAGAGTTTGTTCAATATAAGGATGCTTCGAGGCTCAGTTTGGGCGCAGTTATGATTCAGTATGGTAGAGTGATAGCATATTCTTCCAGACAGCTGAAGGTGCATGAGAAGAATTATCTGACTCATGAACTCGAGCTAGCAGTAGTAGTATTCGCTCTGAAGATTTGGAGACACTATCTGTATGGGGAGAAGTGCAATATTTTCAGTGATCATAAGACTTTGTTTTATTTCTTCACCTAGAAAGAGCTGAATATACGACAACAGAGGTGGTTAGAGCTGGTTAAGGACTATGACAGTGACATTAGCTACCACCCAGGAAAGGCTCACATGGTCGCAAATGCATTGAGTAGGAAGAATAAAGTGATTGCTCAGTTGTCAGTTCAAAGACCATTGCAGGCAGAGATTCTGTGGGGACCCGGACGCTAATCATCTTTTTAATCATGATTGGGACTAATTAATCAATTATAGTAAACAGGGTCTAAATTTTTTTTAAAATGCGGAAGGTAATGGAATCAAACTCCTATACATATCAGTATAAAAGTATAAATCTGATAAAATATACAATCATACATACTCAGGTTCGACAACTACTATCAAGTGTTTAAACCCTATCTCTAGTCCAAGTCCGGAATCACCACTTTAATCTCGATCTGTCCTCATCTCTGTGACCCTGTACCTGTCCCACCTGTTGTCATGCACACATACAAACAAGATAACAGCCGGATAACTCCGGTGAGATATAAATATCTCAGTATAAACAATGTATTAAATGCAATCATATAAAACATATATAAAAGCATAAACAAACATCAAAACATGTATCTAATCTGACTACATGAATCAATGACTCGTGATCTAATCTTATCTTATCTCAAATCTAGGGTACCCAATCTAATTTAGACTTTGGTATGCTGTATCGAGTGTCTGAGCTAGACGTCGATCTACATCTAAGGCTCTTCGATACACCGTAAGTCTAGAGTCTTATCGGTTCTAAGAAAGGCTCGGCGGTTCTGCCCTAGCTAGGCTGTCTGCCCTAGACTCGGACTCTGACTCTGTTCTAAGTCAATACATTAACATATCAATCAGATAATCTGCAAATATCAATGCAATAAAATAAAGTATGTGATTTAGGAAAACTCAAGTCAAACCTAACTCGAGTTGTGCAATCCCGAATCAACATTTATTTATACCTTTCTTGCTGTCGATCTGATACAATCAAAGTCTTGATTCAACGTCTGTTACTGTTCAATCTGGCAATGACAATACCAATATTCTAATCAAATCACAACATCTCTGTTTTATCATATTCTGACGGTACAACAGTACAATCTTACGATACTGGTAATACTATATCCGTCTATACCAATTCCAATAATTTACAATCAACCACTGTACGAATCTGACATCAATTCCAGTCAATTTCCTTCTGAAATTCATAACAATTCCATATTCAGTCTGTTTCTTAATCTGACTTCGATTCTACACTGTCTAACATGTCAAGAACAACATATATGACGTGTATTCAATTCTAACAACATCATAATTCTAAAACATGTCAAAACGTAATAAAACTTACGTCCTGTAGTAGCCTGCGTTGATATGAACACAGTACCGAAGTCGGATTTAAAATCTAACGGACGGATTGATCGTAAATCGAATTCTAAAAATTCCAAAAACTATTTTCTTCCCTCGGCTTCTTTTCTCCTTTTTCTGAAGAAGATTTGCATGTATATATATATATATATATATCCGCCACATGCAATAAGCCACTCGGCAATTTTTCCTTTTGCATGTCTCGCGCATATGCGTGACATTTCTGGGGAATATGCGCAAGACCTACTGTCTCGATCTTGGCAACTCGCGCATATGCGCGACTTAGTTCCGCGCATATGCGCGATGTCTTCTGGACATCATTTGCATAGGCTCCCGCATATGCGCGACATCTTCCACGCATATGCGCGAGGTCTTTTGCCTGTTTGGCGCATGTGCGCGCATTCAGTCGCGCATGTGCGCCAACCCTTCGGGACCTCCCGCGCATGTGCGCGCGTATACTCGTGCATGTGCGCCGATGCTACTGTCCTCGGACTTCAATTTTCACACGTGATCTCATTTCGTGTTTTGGTTAGCCCCTTCATAATCGTCTCGATTAAAATCTATAATCGTAATTTAACACGATATAAAATCTCGGGCATTACATTTCTCCCCCCCTAAGATACGATTTCATCCTCGAAATCACAGGCATTTTATTCGTATCAATAAGGAGTATATATACAAAACTGTATACAATTTACATTATCGAAACAACTCTGGGAATTCTTGTCTCATATCTGATTCAGTCTCCCAAGTTGCTTCTTCTACACCATGACGAGTCCATTGCACTTTCACAAGTGGAATCATTTTCGTTCTGAGCTGTTTTTCTTTGCGATCAATAATCTGGATCGGTTTTTCAACATAGCTCAACGTCTCATCCAGTTCGGCCTCGTCTGGTTGAATAGCATGTGAAGCATCAGGAAGGTACTTCCTTAATAACGATACATGAAAGACATCATGTATCCCAGATAATGAAGGCGGTAAAGCGAGTCGATAGGCACGATCTCCTATCTTCTCGAGAATTTCATAAGGCCCAATATATCGTGGAGACAGTTTCCCTTTCTTGCCAAATCCGACAACTCCTCTGAAAGGTGAAATCTTTAAAAATACTCGGTCTCCTATCTCAAATACCAACGGTCTACGTCGAACATTGGCATATTTGGCCTGTCTGTCTTGTGCTGCCTTCATTTTCTTTCGAATTAGCTTCACTTTTTCTGTCATATCTCTGATCATATCTGGTCCAATTTCAGGCACTTCAGAGATATCATCCCAATAGAGAGGGGATCTGCACTTCTTTCCGTACAACGCTTCAAATTGTGCCATCTCAATACTCGTCTGATAGCTGTTGTTGTACGAAAACTCACAAAGAGGCAATGCATCTTGCCAATTAGTGCTAAAATCTAGCACTACTGCTCTCAGCATATCTTTCAGTGTCTGGATAGTCTGCTCTGACTGTCCGTCGGTCTGTGGATGATATGCGGTACTCAGATGTAACTTCGTACCGAGAGCTTGCTGCAAACTCTGCCAGAAGTGCGAAGTAAATCGAGGATCACGATCTGATACAATCGACTTCGGCACTCCATGCAATCTGACCACTTCTCTGACATAGATCTCTGCCATCTGGTCAAATCTGTACGTCATCTTGTACGGTATAAAACATGCGGATTTGGTCAATCTGTCAATTACGACCCAAATCGCATCACAACCTCGGGAGGAACGTGGCAGCTGTGTCACAAAATACATGGAAATGTGATCCCATTTCCATTCAGGAATGGACAAGCTCTGTAATAAACCTCCTGGTTTCTTTCTTTCTGCTTTCACCTGTTGGCAATTCAGACATTTGGAAACAAATTCGGCGATATCAGTCTTCATTTGTTTCCACCAGAACTGTCTTTTCGAATCATTGTACATCTTTCTGCCACCAGGATGAATACTGAATCGACTGTTGTGCGCTTCTGACAATATCTATCGTCTCAACTCTGAAATATTCGGCACAACTAGACGATTATTCAAATACAAGACGTTATCACGTACCTGATATTCTGATCGATGTCCTGCTCTAACCATCGATACTGATTTCTGTATATTCTGATCACCTCGCTGAGCTGCCTTAATTCTGATAATCAGCTCTGGTTCTACTTGCACCGTATAAATTCTCAACGGTCTTTAATCTGTTTCAAATTCTAATTCAGACAAACAGCAGTCTTCTATCAAATTTGAAACACCAATCGTCGATAAGGATAAAGAACATACCTTTCGACTCAGTGCATCAGCTGCTGCATTAGACTTTCCTGGATAGTATTTGATTTCACAATCAAAGTCTTTAAGCAAATCAAGCCATCTTCGTTGTCTCATATTCAATTCAGATTGTGAAAACAGATATTTCAAACTCTTATGATCAGAATATATCTCAAACTTTTCACCATAAAGATAGTGTCGCCATATCTTTAATGCAAAGACAATGGCTGCCAATTCTAGGTCATGAATTGGATAACGGGTCTCATGTGGTTTAAGCTGTCTTGAAGCATAAGCGATAACATTCCCTCGTTGCATCAGCACACATCCCAACCCTCTGTGAGAAGTGTCGCAATAAACCACAAAATCACGAGTACCGGATGGAATAGTCAACACCGGTGCACTGGTCAACCTCTTCTTCAACTCCAGAAAACTGGTCTCACATTCTTCAGACCAAACAAATGGAGCATTCTTCTGAGTCAGCTGAGTAATTGGTTTAGCTATACTCGAGAAATCTTTAATGAAACGACGGTAATATCCTGCTAAACCCATGAAACTGCGAATTTCAGGTACTGATGTCGGTCTTGGCCAAGAAATCACGGCTTCTACTTTACTGGGATCAACTGATATACCATCTCCAGATATAATATGACCCAGAAATACTACCTGTCTTAGCCAAAACTCACATTTCGACAGTTTAGCGTATAACTTCTCAGCCCTTAGAATTCGCAACACAGTTCTTAGATGCTCAGCATGATCACTCATATTCTTTGAATAAATCAAAAAATCATCGATGAAAATAATCACAAAATCATCGAGATATTTCTGGAAGATACAATTCATCAATCCCATAAACACAGCTGGAGCATTCGTCAACCCAAACGGCATGACAATAAATTCATAGTGTCCATACCTGGTTCTGAATGCTGTCTTTGAAATATCAGAATCTCTGACTCTCAACTGATGATATCCCGATCTTAAATCAATCTTGGAATATACTGAAGAACCCTGCAACTGATCGAATAAATCATTAATACGAGGCAAAGGATATTTATTCTTTATCGTTGCCTTGTTCAGTTGCCTATAGTCGATGCAGAGTCTCATCGAACCATCTTTCTTTCTTACGAATAGTACTGGAGCACCCCAAGGAGACACACTCGGTCTGATGTACCCCTTGGCCAGTAAGTCTTCCAGCTGATCCTTCAATTCTTTCAATTCAACTGGTGCCATTCTGTACGGAGCTCTAGAAATCGGTACTGTACCTGGCATCAGTTCAATGCTGAAGTCTATCTCTCGAACTGGAGGTAATCCCGGGATCTCATCTGGGAAGACGTCAGCAAACTCACGTACCACTGGCAGATCAGCCAATGCTGGACTCGACTTCAGTAAATCTACTGAATATACAAGGAACCCTTCTGCTCCTTTATGTAACAATCGAGTCATAGATAGTACGGATACTAAAGGAATTCTCGATCTAGAACCCTTCACGTAAAATTTCCACTCTTCAGCCATATCTGGTCTGAATCTCACTATCTTGTGGAAACAGTCAACTGTCGCTCTGTACTTGGTCAGCATATCAATACCGATAATACAATCAAAATCGGACAACCCAAGTACGATGCAATCTAACTCAATCTCATGCCCGTCATACTGTAGTATACAACGCTTAACAGAATTTACAGATATCAAACCTATCCCCAAAGGCGAAGATACCGACACTACAGTAGCTAAAGACTCTACAGGCAATGCATGACTCAATGCAAAACGTTCAGAAATAAATGTGTGTGAAGCACCGGTATCAATCAGTACGTAAGCAGAGTAACCACATAAAGAACAGTTACCTGCCACAACGTCATCTGGTGCTTTTTGGGCCTGCTCCTCTGTCAAAGCGAAGACTCTGGCCTGCTGTCTAGGAGGCTGGCCAACTGTCTGGCTTCCTCCTGGCCTCTGCTGTGACTGAGCTGGCGTTGGCTGAAATGTATTAACAGCAGCTGATCGTCTCTCAGTCTGTGCTGCTGATCCCGATGACTCGGCCCCCTGCGATCTTTGGGAACCTCTCTGGGGACACACTTTAGCAAAGTGTCCCGACTGTTTACAGAAATTGCAACTACCAGTCACTCCCTGGCATTGCTCAGTAGCATGTATTCCTCCGCAAGTCTTGCAATAAACTCCAGTGTAACTCTGGCTCAATCTGGAATCACCGGAGCTGGAAGAACTACTGCCAGATTTCTTGAATTGCTTTCCCCTGGCTTTCAAAAATTCCTTCTTCCCTCCACTGCTGCTGCCACCCTCAAATCTGGGAGGTAGTTGCTGTGGTCTCGGTGCTGGAGGCACAAATGAAGCCCCTTTCTGTCTCATCAGACCGGCTTCTGCTCCCTTGGCTCTATTCAGGGCATCAGTAAAATTATCCGGTCGCCCTGTGTTCACCAATGTGAAAATATCGGGGTTCAGGCCATTGATGAACTGATCAGCAGTAGCTTCTTCGCTGTCAGCCACATGTGGAGCAAATTTCAGCAAGGAGGAGAACTTTGACACGTACTCATCTATGTTCATCTGTCCTTGCTTGAGGTTGGCAAACTCCGCCCCCTTGTCCTTCCGGTACGACACTGGAAAGAATCGTTGATAAAATTCAGTTCTAAATATATTCCAGGTAATCATCGTACCTCTATGCTCCATGGCTCTCTTTCTCATAATCCACCAGTCCTTGGCAACGTCGTGTAACTGGTGTCCAATCAATTTCACCCTCTTCTCATCTGTATACTCCAAGGATTCGAACAACATCTCTATATCATCAAGCCAACTCTCACACTCTACAGCGTTCTCTGTGCCTTTCAAGGTTGGCGGATGAAAAGACTGAAATCGTTTCAGTAACCTTTCCACTGGAGTCGGTGTGACATCCATTGGAGGATTTGATGTACTTCCCTGTTCTGGTACTCGTCTCGGAGGCATATCTGATAATCAAATACATTAGCAACAAGTACAACAATTCTGTTTCAATCCTCCTCTGATCATCTTACTGCTGATCTAGAATCAGTACTGATCCAATCTCAATAAAACATATTACTATATCAAATCAGATAAACAAGTAACATGTAATAAAGTAGTAATACATGCTAGCATTCAAAAGCAGGAAAGAAAACCTCAATCTACCCCGCTCACTAGCCTCTTCTATCTCAATCTAAAGGATCTATCGCTCTGATACCACCTGTTGTGGGGACCCGGACGCTAATCATCTTTTTAATCATGATTGGGACTAATTAATCAATTATAGTAAACAGGGTCTAAATTTTTTTTTTAAATGCGGAAGGTAATGGAATCAAACTCCTATACATATCAGTATAAAAGTATAAATCTGATAAAATATACAATCATACATACTCAGGTTCGACAACTACTATCAAGTGTTTAAACCCTATCTCTAGTCCAAGTCCGGAATCACCACTCTAATCTTGATCTGTCCTCATCTCTGTGACCCTGTACCTGTCCCACCTGTTGTCATGCACACATACAAACAAGACAACAACCGGATAACTCCGGTGAGATATAAATATCCCAGTATAAACAATGTATTAAATGCAATCATATAAAACATATATAAAAGCATAAACAAACATCAAAACATGTATCTAATCTGACTACATGAATCAATGACTCGTGATCTAATCTTATCTTATCTCAAATCTAGGGTACCCAATCTAATTTAGACTTTGGTATGCTGTATCGAGTGTCTGAGCTAGACGTCGATCTACATCTAAGGCTCTTCGATACACCGTAAGTCTAGAGTCTTATCGGTTCTGAGAAAGACTCGGCGGTTCTGCCCTAGCTAGGCTGTCTGCCCTAGACTCGGACTCTGACTCTGTTCTAAGTCAATACGTTAACATATCAATCTGATAATCTGCAAATATCAATGCAATAAAATAAAGTATGTGATTTAGGGAAACTCAAGTCAAACCTAACTCGAGTTGTGCAATCCCGAATCAACATTTATTTATACCTTTCTTGCTGTCGATCTGATACAATCAAAGTCTTGATTCAACGTCTGTTACTGTTCAATCTGGCAATGACAATACCAATATTCTGTATCAATAATCTAATCAAATCACAACATCTCTGTTTTATCATATTTTGACGGTACAACAGTACAATCTTACGATACTGGTAATACTATATCCGTCTATACCAATTCCACTAATTTACAATCAACCACTGTACGAATCTGACATCAATTCTAGTCAATTTCTTTCTGAAATTCATAACAATTCCATACGTGATCTCATTTCGTGTTTTGGTTAGCCCCTTCATAATCGTCTCGTTTAAAATCTATAATCGTAATTTAACACGATATAAAATCTCGGGCATTACAGATTCAGAGATTCGAGCTTGCAGTGTTTGCTAGGGGAGATGCTCCTAATTTCACTACCCTGATAGTTCAGTCGAAATTGAGAGATAGGATTCGAGCAGACCAGTCTTCTGATGATCAATTGCAGTAGTGGAGACTGAGAGATGAGTCCAAAGGTATGAATTTTATTTTGTCGAGGATGGCATAGTCCGATATCATGACCAATTGTGGGTTCCTAGTGGAGACACTATGAGAGAAGTCATTGTGAAGGAAGATCACAATACCCCATAATCTATTCATCCAGGGTGTACGAAGATGTACAAAGATTTGCAGTTCTTGTATTGGTGGCCGGGCATGAAGCGAGATATTTTGCTTTTTCCGTCTTATTGTTTGACATGCCATCAGGTTAAGGCAGAGCACCATAGACATGCATGGAAGCTTAGGCCATTCCCTATTCTCAAGTGGAAATGAGAGAACATCACTGTAGATTTTGTGACAAGGTTACCCAGGACAGTTAAAGGATATAATGTCATCTGGGTGATAGTCGATCAGCTTAAGAAGTCAGTGCACTTTCTGTTTATTAAGAAGACTTTCACCATGACTCAATACTCAGAACTGTACATCATAGAGATATTCAGATTGCATGAGATTCCAATGTCTATTGTATCAGAGAGAGACCCGAGGTTTACCTCTGCTTTCTGGACAAGTCTGTATCAGGCATTGAGTACCAATTTACTGTTCAGTACAGCTTTTCATCCTCAGACCGACGCACAGTCTGAGAGAGTGATTCAGATTCTATAGGATCTTCTCCGAGCTTGTGTGATCGATTTCCATGGCAGATGGAAACCGAAGCTACCTCTTGTGGGGTTCACATACAACAACAACTATCAGGCATCCATATATATGGCTCTATATGAGGCACTTTACGGGAACAAGTGTCAGTCACCGATATATTGGGATGAGGTTGGTGAAAAAGCAGAGTTGGGCCAAGAAATTGTCAGGCAGACTGCAGAGCTAGTAGTCAAGATCTTAGATAGGATAAAGACTGGTCAGAGCTGATAGAAGAGTTATACAGATAAACGACGTAGAGATCTATAGTTTGCAGGAGACAACGTATTTGTGAAAGTGGCACCTATGAAGGGTGTAATGAGATTTGGAAAAAGGGCAAACTCAGTTCTAAATTCATAGGACCATTTAAGATTCTCTAGAGAGTTGAAACACTAGCTTACAGAGTTGCATTGCCGCTGACTCTGGCTGGAGTACATAACGTGCTCCACATATCGATGATGAGAAAGTACATGTCGAATCCTTCGCATGTGCTAAATTATGAGCCTCTGCAGTTGACACTGAACTTGACTTTCGAGGAAAGTCCTACGCAGATTCTGGATAGACAGGAAAGGAGACTCCGGAACAACTTGGTTTAAATGGTCAAAGTCAAGTGGCTAAATCATTACAAGGAGGAAGCTACTTTGGAGACTAAGACTGAGATGAGGAGTCGCTACCCAGAGCCTTTCGATATGCTTTAAATTTTGAGGACGAAATTCTAGTTAGGAGGGGGGAGGAATTGTAAGCTCTAGAAATTCAAACGATGTAACCTGATTGCATGCAAATCTAGGATATTATAAAAATGCTTAAATAAATGTTTCAAATGCATTAATTGCATTTTTATGACATGATTACATGTTTTACTGGATGATTTACTAGATTTCATGTAACAGGGCTTTTTACAGTATTTTCGATGCTCGAAAGAGAAAAGGAGACCGGGGACAGTTTAAGGAAAATGTTTTTATTAAATAATTATTTTTAATTATTTAATATATGATGTAGTTAATAGGTGATTTTTGAAAATAAAGATTTTATGGTATTTTTACACGTCGAGTCATATTTTAAATCGGTCGTCAATTTTTGGCAAAATTGAGGACTATTGAGGACTCAGCTAATATTTTAAAACACGTACCAAAATGATACCTTTTACGTGCACGTCATTGGGCTTGATGGACATGTTTAGTATATTTTTTGGGCCTAGGTCACTACACTTTTGTATATCAAGATTTTGCCCATCTCTTTATTATTTCCCATCATTCCACACACCCTAAAATCCTAGCATCCATCCCCTCGACCTCACGGCTGCACACAATCACACACACCAGCACCAATGAAAATTGTCCCGTCCCTCCGGTGTTCGTTCTACGTATCGTTCTTGAGATTTTTCGAGCATATGGACGCAAAGCCACACTCTACACCTTTGTTTTCTCATCATTCATGTCATACTATGAAATTTTGATGGGTCTTGCATGCCATATCGTAGATCCACTTATATGCATTGTTTTACATGGTTTTGACATGAAATATCTTTGGAAAACTTGTTTATGGCTCACGTTTTTGACATGGATGAAGGGGCTGCCATGTTTTGATGGTTAGGGGATGATATAAAGGAGTTTTATAGAGGGTCTAGGTGGAAATATCTTATCTGGAACAAGTCCTTGTAGTGGCTGATCGGACTTCACATTTTTGGCTCGGTTTGGATGTGTTGGAGGCGATCGCATTTCGGCAAGGGTTTGCTGTGCATAGGACCGTTCCAAGCTGTGGTTCAGACTCCAAATGGTCTGAGTCGAGGTCCTAGATGGCCGGTGCATGTTTGGTTTGAAGGAATATGGATAGGCGCACAGTTGATTCGAAGGGGGTTACGTTTTGGAGTGTTTAGGTCAAACCATGCACGTCCGCGAGCATGGGGCAGTGGTCCAGAGTTATATCAGTCCGGGATGGTCCAATCATGGTCTAGGAAGGTCTAGTTTTTGGTCTGGTCCGAGCTGGTTCGGTGTTGGGACGAGTTTTTTTGCTTGAACATGTAGCTAGGGTTTGGTCTTCTAATGTGAAAAATATCCCTCAACTTCTAGATGCATGTCAATGGTTTAAAAGGTTTGGTCTATGTGATTTAAGGTCTTGTATGGCGTGGTTAAGTCGTGGTTTAAGTTTAGGAAAGTTTGGTTTCGTTTCGGTTTGATTCGGATTAAAACCAGACTCCGATCCAAGTTTTGAAACGAATTATAGAATTTAATGCATGGGCTCAATTTTATGTCTAAGAAATGATTATCAGTATGATTTAAGGTGTTTTAATAAGTTTGGATAGACTCGGGTCGAAATTTTAAGGTCCAGGAGTAAAATGGTCAAATTATGGTTTCAGATGCAAAATGGACATTTATCATCTGAATTGAGTTATAAGTTCTGGCAGTGCTTTGACAACTGAAAATGCATGTTGAAAATGTTTATTTTATATGAATATGGAATTTTTATGAAAAATCCTGAAAATATGTTGCATGATTGGTTTCAACAAAATGTATGTATATGAATAAATTTTTATAAGTGATGAATATAACGACATGATATGATGGAGGTGAATTGATTGTGATTAATATGAACATGAACACGAAACATGTAAGGTCAAGGCTCAGCTGACGAGTGAGAGTGTCACTGATGTCCCCGTTGCCTAGTACCATGGTTGTACATAGATGGATCCTCGAACAACACTTGATACTAAAGTCACAACTAATGATCTGAATTCAATAATAGGGAATTGAATATGTACATGATGACATGATATGAATATGAATATGTTTATGTTTATATTCATGCTTTTGAAGATCATGTAAGTTAATTTAAATTATAATATTTTTCACTGTTGGATATGAATATGTACCTTGTTATTGCGGTTCAGGTGTATTGAGTCTTTAGACTCAGTGGGTGTGATTGATTAAGGTGAACAATTTGTTGTCGAGGAGACTGGAGGTGCTGAGGACTGAGTGGACTGAGCTGGTAGCGCACGAGAAGCCTGAGGACCTTGCGATTCTTCCGCAAATTATAATTTTTTGAGAATTAAGGTTAAAACAATATTTCAAAATGTTCATCATTTTTATGTTGTGATAGTTGACAGATTTTTAGTAATATATTTGTGTTTATTTTAAAAAGTAACTTTTAAGTTGGATTCAAGTTTGAGAATTTCAACTGCAGTTGATCTTACTCAGTAGTTGGAATTATTTCATGGAACATGTTTAGAATTTTATAAGTTTTATATATATGTTGGTTTCGGCCAAGGCTTGGATAATTTTTCAAAAAAAAAATCAGTAGTTTAGTAGACGTTTCATAATCACAATCAAGTCATTTCTTTCAAATCCTTTTGTCGTAACCATCATTTATAAAAATTCATGCATATAACTGATCTAGATACGACTAAAATACGCAATTTATAAGATCCATGGAGATCGTTGGAACATTGGTCAACCCGAATGGCATCAGCATAAACTCGTAGTGCTCATATCGAGTTCTATAAGCAGTCTTATGAACATCGAAATCCTTCACCTTTAGCTGATGGTATCCCAAACAAAGATCTATCTTCAAGAAAATGGAAGATCATTGCAGCTGATCAAACAAGTCTTCAATTCTAGGTAAGGAATATTTATTCTTGATGTTGACTATGTTCAGCTCTCTATAATCAATGCAGAGTCGCATACTACCATCTTTCTTCTTCACGAATAATATCGATGTGCCCCACAGATAACAACTCGGGCGAATAAAACCCTTGTCTAGCAACTCTTGAATTTGATCTTTCAGCTCTTTCATCTCAGCTGTTGCTAGACAATAGGGTGCCATAGAGATTGGAATTGTGCACGGCATCAACTCAATAGAAAATTTCACCTCCCGGTCCGGTGAAATGCCAAAAAATTCCTCAAGAAAGACTCTAGGAAAGTCTCTAACAACCTCAACACCCTCTAGCTTCTGACTGATAAGACAAGGTGCTAAAGTAATACATGCTAGACACTTGAATTTATTTGTTCCTTGCTGCCTCAAAAACAAAATATTTCCCACTGGGTGGTCGTATAGATACTAAGCTCTGTCGAAAATCTATCGAAGCTCCATTCAAAGATATCCAATCCATGTCAAGAATGATGTCGAATTTAGGAATCGCGAGTGCGATAAGATCCGCTCGAATCACATCCTTTTGTAAACGAAGCTCCAGATTCTTCACAATATATGATGTAACCATTTGATCACCAGAAAGAATAGAAACTTTAAAATCCCAATTCCAAATTCTCGGGTATAATCTTAAGTCGCTTGACGAACGTCTCGGATATGAATGAGTGTGTAGCTCCTGAATCTAGGAACGCATAGGTAGCTACACCTAAAATGAATATCTTTTCTGCGAAAAAAATACCATCAAATCCAATCTTGTCGAAAACATAAAGAATTACTATCATTAATTACCCACAATTATAACTTTGACCCTTAAAAATTTTCAAAAATACAAACAATTTTCCTAAATAACTTTCGAAATTTGCTTTTTTATCCCTTAAAGTTTCAAATTTATTCACTTAAGTTTTTCGAAAATTGTATCTACACCCCAATAAATTTCGAATTCAATCAATTCTAGACTTAAACTTTTGAAATTAACTGTTTTGACACCTGAAATTACATAAATTACAAAAATATCCCCAAAACTTTGCAATTTAGTCCCTGAATTTTTGAAAATTCTAGATTTTACGTTAGATTTTTTTATCATCTCAATTTCAATCCCTGGACTTCCTAAAAATTACGTTTTGACCTGTGAAATTCTCGGTCTAGTGCAATTTACCCCTCAAACTCTCGGTTTTGCACTTTGTCCCAAAGTATTTGATTTTTATGCAATGTACGCCCCATAATTTTGTTTTCTCAAATTTTAAGCCCTAAAATTATTAATTTGGTTCCATTCATTCCTTTGCATTATTAGATAATATATTTTATGCCCAATTTCTATAATTCTCAATATCATCTCTTAAACTTGAACAGTTCCATCACCATCGATAATTCCAGTATTTAACTAAGGTAGAGCTTGCAATATCCTTCAATATTTGGTTCCATTCATTCCTTTGCACTTTGTCTCAATGTCTCTCTCTTCCACTATCCTTGGGGCTTTTGCTCCCCTGGAGCTTTGGGATGTCCCGTAAATTGCCTCTTGACTGGCTGAGAGTTCTGCTGGTGCTGGTGCTTTTGCTTGTGCTTCTTGCAATGCATCTCAAAATCAATATCCTTCAAGACTTGCTCAGCTTGGAAAGCTCAAGCAGTGGCAGCTACATAATCCGCAAGTCGCATCAACATTAGTACTAAGTGTGCGCAGAGGAGACATTATATCTGAACGTTTTTCAAATTCTAAACGTAACCAACTTCCATTTAAATCTAAGCTTTTAACCATGCAACATAAAAAAATTCTTTTATCAGTCCCCCGGTTATGTGCATCATCAGTCCAGCTAGTTTAACATTAAATCATCCCATATCATCATAATCATCCTCATCTGTATCATTCACACCTAGTAAGTCTAACGACTTAGAAAACCTTAACTGTTATAACAAGTAATACATATATATCTACAAGCAACAGTGAAAATATTTTTAATAAAATAGCTTTTCATGAACATGCATAAATTTATCCCTTTTTTCCTTTCATCATGACCTTTCTTTTCATCATTTACATATATGTTTTCATTTATTGAATTCAGATCATTAATTGTGACCTTCGTATCAGCTGTTGGACGATTGATCAATCTTATGTATAATCATGGTACCAGGCGGCGGGACATCAGTGACATTCTCACCTGTCAACTGAGCATTGGCCTTACATATCATCATATCCTTTTGTATTTGTATTCGTATTCGTATTAGTAATAATCAAGTCACCTCCTTCAAATCCTTTTAAAGTAACCATCACTTATAAAAATTCATGGACATAACAGTTTTCTTTTAAACCAAGCATGCATAACATCTTTTAGCATATGCCATTTTCCTTCATAAAATTCCATAATCTTTCAAAATAAATATTTTAATATTCATTGCAGCATTCAGGACACTGCCAAGACGTCTAACATTTTTCAGGTATAAAATGACCGTTTTGCCCCTGAAACTCTAACTTTCATAATTTACCCTTGGACCTTAAAATGACGTCATGAATCCATCCAAACTTAACATAACACCTTAAAATACACCTATAAACATTATGGATTTAAACTTAAGCTCTTCGACTAAATTCGGCATTCATTTGGAAACTTGAACTGAGGTCTTATTTTAACCCGAATCAACTCGAAACTTTACCAAAATTGAACCATAGCTTACTAACAACTAACTAACCCTTTTTCAACTCAATTAAAGCCGTTTAAGACCTTTGTAAATGCCTAGACAGCTGCTGGAATTTTTTGCCCTTTCTTTCAGAAACCCTAGCTTCAACCAACTCACACCCTTTGATCCTAGACCCTAACGACCATGTCCAGACACTAACCAACCATCCTAAGACCTAGACCGCACCCTAGGGACCCTAGTGTAACGAGCCTACAACGCCATGCAAGAGCTGCACTCTACCCGCGCCCTCACATGGACTCACACAACCAAGCCTAGTGATTTAGCCCTTCCTTGCACCAGCCGCCCCTTAATCCATCTAGGGCCATGAATCAGCCTTCTTAGGACCCATGAATGCATCCCTACATCAGCTCGCAGCTGCGCCCTTCCAAAATCCAAAAATCATGCCCTAGTTTCTCCCAAAACATAAAAACGGTGTGGTCCCTACTATCCTGAACCATAACAGCCTACATCATGCATCTTAAGACCCTTAAACATACTGAAAAACGTCCCTTCTAGTAGCCCTACCTTGGCATCCCCTTTGTGCATCAATACCATGAATTTAAAAGCATGAAAACTCAAGTTTTATCATGTATAGGCCAGAAAAACGAAAATATATAAGAGGATATCATATTTTTCATGCAATCATGTATAAACACACATAATATGGCATGAACGATGAGTAAAGGAAAATTAAGGTGTGCCTTTGCGCGTTTCATGAATGAAAAACAATCCTTGACGCGAGGGACATTGGCGGAGAGACGGGGGTGACCTTACTGAAATTTCCTAATCAAAATCACATGAATCAGCTTTGAAAATGTGTGGTGTGTGTTCATGTGTGGAGGAGAGAAAACTAGGAGTCTTATGTCTGGTGTGTGTATGTTTGATGTGGGGTTTGGGGCTTCCAACTCAAGTTCTAATATAAAATACCATGGTTAAGGTTTAGACCTAATAACCTAGGTATAATAGGCCCATTAGTCCTATTAGATAGTAGGTAAAATATTTTTTTTAGAACAATTTTTGAAAATATTAGCCGAGTTCCTAAAAATTCCTTACTTTTGTCGAAAATCGATTATCAGTTTAAAATATGACTCGGCGTGTAATAACACATCAAAAAGCACCATTTTCGAAAATAACATATTAAATATACCATATATCAAATAATTAAAAATAATCATTTAATAAAAATATTTTTATTTTACGGTCCCCGGTCTCCGTTCCTCGATCGCGTCTCAAATAGCACTTAAAAACACGGTTTTATGCATTCTAATAGCAAATCATATTTTAATCATGTAACATTTCCTACCACATTTAATCAATGCAATTAAAATGTTTTAATTAAGTATTTTTAATTTTTCCTAGATTTCCAAATAGTTAGGTTGCGTTATCGCATTTTAGACCTTACACTTATAGTACTGATGTGAAAAACATTTACTAGTTCGTTTATCATTGACATATATCAATCTATTTAACTTTAATTTGAATATACATTTTTTACTCTCATTTAATCATCTAGATCGATCCCCTTCGAGAAAAACATAGGCATAGTTAATCTTCTCCTATCCATCCACCATACTTCCTGCCCAACCCCCTTCCTCTCCATAGGACTCCATTCCAGCTTCTCCCGAGCCTCCTCCCCTACCACCTACCACTTTCATCCCCTCAATTCTCTCACCTCCCTCCATCGCGAAACCAATCCCTTCAATTTCCGCTGGGAAACCCCATCTTCCTCCGCGCTCCACCACTAGATCCTCATATAGGGTTTGGGTCCCATCCGAACACTTTAACTGAGCTCATTTTTTATACCATTAAGTGGGATTTGTCAACGATTGTTAGCAATTTGAAGCTTGTGGTATTTTCCAATCCATTCAACGATTGTTAGCAATTTGAAGCTTGTGGTATTTTCCAATCCATTCAGGGAGGAAGCCAAAAAGACGTTGTGGGATTGGGTTCTCTGGAGGCCTTTTTTGTTCATTGTTTTTCTGGAACTCATGCTCTCTTGGTCTGCTTCAGTTGAAAAGGAAATTCAGATGTAGTTTATTTTTATCAAGTTTCTCTAAATTCATTTTGGAAGGCATTTGTTTGGGTCAAAATTGTGCTAGACCAATTAATTTTCCAAGTCCAAGAATTAAAATTGACAAACAAATTAAAAGAATCCCATCAATTTAAAGTGTTTGAATACCTCATAAAGCATGCATATAAAAGGAGATCGTGATAAAGAAACGTGGGCAAATCGTGAGACGTGGGAAGAGCGGAGAAACTGTCCAGCAATTTGAATAAAAAAGATCTCATCGACAGAAGAGAAAGGACACAGACATCTCTCGCAGAAGTTCAAACAAACTTCTTGCACAATTTTCATAGTCTTAGTCAATAATTTTTATAGTATTTATTCATTCCAGATTTAAGTAGTTCAAGCCTCTTTCAGATTTCAACAACATTTTTTTATTATATGTTAATATTTTTAAAATTCCTACATTTTATTGAAAATATAAAAAATGTCATGACTTTATCTTTCAATTTCCAGTAGTTTTCTTTAGTTTGATTCATTTATGACATTATATTTGCTTAGGAGATTAAAACAAATGATCTAGGAATCCGTTCTTGTTTGAATTTTAAAAATTAGATATTTTTATCATTTTCACATGAATTGGTACATTTCTGCAACTGGTATGCAGCATCACATAAATATTGTGCAAACAATTTCATTGGAAAGCCGTGAAGAACATTCTTAAGTAGATAAGAACGAAGTCTATGGGGTAAAGAATTAAAATTGAAATGCTACAATAATTCTAGATTCAAATAAGACTTGGATGATTCTAAATCAAACTTTAAATTTATGTTCAAGTTCAATGGTGGTATTGTCTCTTAGAAGATCTCCAAACAAAAAGAAAACACAACAGATTCTAAAACTGAGGCCGAATACATTGTTGCATCATCTATAAAAATGAAGGCGTTTTGGATGAGTAATTTTGTTCGAGAGTTCTGAGTCATTCTAATTGAATTTTATCTAAAATGTTTTGATAAGACAACATTTGTTTCGTTTCACAAGTGAAGGAAACAATGTCTCATTATTGATCCAAATATATATTAAGGATGTTCCACATTACCGAGGACATTGTGGGAAGATGAGACATATCAGTTGAGAGAATCGCCTCTGTAACAAATTTGTTAATACACTGACAAAGCCCCTTCACGAACATTGTTTCAGAAGAATCTTGAATCTATTGGATTAAGATCTATGGGTAGTTGGATAAAAGTAACGTGGGAGATTGTTAGAGTAGATACCTAACAAGCCAACTGTTAGCTTGGGCTTTATTGACTCTTACGTTACAAATGATCTTTATTTTAATAATATGTTACGTTTTATATATTATAGCATTTACTTTATTTGTATACATATGTATGTTGCATAGATAAAGACCTTGAATATACTAGGTATAATGAGGTCATACATATGACGGCGATCATGTTACACATGTAAATGTTATTTTATAATTGAAATATGTTCCTAGTCGAGACAAGGATAAAAACCTCTCGAGCTGGGTACTAGCATATGTGATTTTGTGTACCACGTTTTATTGGTAGAGAGAGATGTACAATCATAGCATTGAACAACCCTCTCTCATATTTTCCATGTGGTTATCATTTATCGAATGAATAAATTCAATTATTGGTTGTACACCATTGGTCCTTATGGCCTTGGACAAAATAGAGGCTATGCATACTATTTCTTAACTTTGACTTGTTTACTGGATCCGCGAAGATCATCAGGTGACGACGGAGGATGTAGTATCGACATACATAGGGACCAATTCATTGTAGTATTGGTTTTACCGTTCAAATATGGGTGTATATATTCTATGTTATCTGATAAGTTAATAGCGAAAAGAATCTCTTGTCAAAGTAGGAGATGCACTTTAGGGCAAAGTGGTTCTTTAGTTGCACATGCGATGTCATTATGATCATTCAAAGATACATCGAGTTGTTATAAAATTCATATGCAATCCTAAATATACCAGTGGTTGCATATTTGATCAGGACATATAATCTGAAGGGATCACATTATATGCTAAACATACCTATTGATCCTTGCAGACACTATCAGTGATACTTAGGGAATTATGGGAGATAATTCTAGGCGCTCTTATCAAGATTCGATATGTACAATCAAAAATGAATTATGACATTCTTACGATCAAAGGGTGGGTTGATTCATAGAATGTGGATAATTAAGATAAGAACAAATAAGTGACACGTGTTGTCTCAAAACACGAGTTGTTAAACCACGGCTAGTTGTATCCTTGAAGCATTGACTCACACAAGTATTGATTTTTGTGTTCCTATTGAGATAGTAAAATTAAAAGAAATTGAATTTGCTCATTGTAGTTTGATGCAATAAAATATTTGGCTTATAAAAGGGTTTATAAATGGATTCCATATTTTGAAGTTGTGAGATTTAGCATGACTCCAAAAATTTATGAGGAGAGAGCGACTGTATAAATTTTGTAAAGTTTAAAAATTGGCAACTACCAATTTTTGAGTAAACGGACAGCTAACTTTGACTCGGTGGTTTTTCGAAAAGTTTGACTTTACATCATTATAACAAATTGTTTACCCTCTTCACATTAGTGATGTCTGATTGTCGATAAGAATTATTATTAAACCGCGATCATGAATTGTTTTAAGAATTAGGCTTGGAATACTATAGTGAACCTCTAACTAGTGGGAGTCCTAGTTAGACAAAACACCTAGAAGATGTTTTGACTAATTGGACTAGAGTATCATAATAAAACCATAACTAGATGTTTTGACATTTGATTCGAAGTATACTAATCAAACATTATCTAGATAATATTGCATTAGATGTTTAATATAACATAATATGATCTTGATAAGATCACATTATCTAGATAAGACTAGACATCATAATTGGTGAAAACTATTAGAAAGAATCCTGATAGGATTACACTAAATCATGATATCAATAATATCAGAAAACACATCAAAGGTTGATGCTTGAAAATTTTCTTTCCTATACAAGAAACTTTCATAAGAAATTTTCGGCTACTTGGTTTTTCCCAAAAAATTTGGTCGATCACCACGACATCTCCCTCTTGATGTGACCGAGACATCGTCGTATTGATGTTCTGCTACCATTGATCGTCTCCTTCATCTCAACAAGCAAATTTTCTAGCTTCATTAGTGTGGCATAGAAAAATAGCTAAGATATCGATTTCAATTTGATTTGACTATTGATTAAAGATTATTAATTCAATTGATTGTTCGTAGAGATTTATAACAAGAGTTATCTCTCCTTAACATCTGGAATAGTTGGAATGTGAGGTCTCGTTACTCTTAGGTATATGTAATTAACATGCAATAAGTATTTAGCAGTGGAATAAAGTTTAAACTAATTTAAAATAAACATTGGAACTAGAAAAATTTCGGCATATTCTCGTCGTAAATAGGACATATAAGAAATTTTCAAATATTAGTTTATATGAAAATAACTAAACTAAGACCTCAATAGAACAAAATAAAACACATACAAGTTTCGGCCAAGAAAAAGAAAACATAAATCATCTCAACACATAATAGAGCCAACATGGCTCAATAAATATTTAACAAAGTTAAAATAACGATAACAAACTCTAAAATTTAACACAAAATATGTGGGTTATCCCGTTAATAAATTTATATAACTCTAACATACTATATCTCAGAGATTCCACTCCGACATGACAACAAGACACCACCTCAACCAAAAGCTCCAATGACAGACTCTTCGCCTGGTGCTACAAAACAACTTGGGTGACCTACCACAATGCTTAAACAACAACCACAGTAGCCATCCCCTTAAATATACTGAGGTTAGATGAAACTTCTACTGTTAAAATACTACTAATTTTTTTTAAAAGTACAAGAAGTCTTGGATTGCACACACATATATTTACGTACAATTCAGACCATGTACTAAAGGTCCAATTCCTGTATAAAATTGACTGCAGTTCAAATCTAAAAAATGTGACTAACGGAAACGTTTATTGTTTAAAATAAATCATCAACAAAATATTAAAATCTACCAATTCTCAAAGCGTAAAATCATAAACATTTAAAATAAAATATTTTAACCAATACCCTCACAAAAATCATAATTTGGAAAATCGCAAGGTCCTTGGCTTTCCCGTGCACCCCCAGCCCAGTCCACTCAGTCCTCAGCACCTCCAGTCTCCTCATCAACAAACTGTTCACTTGCATCAATCACACCTATTGAGTCTAAAGACTCAACACACCTGAACTGGAATAATAAGGTACATATACATATCAAGCAACAGTAAAAATTACTGTAATTAAAGTAACTTACATGATCTTCAAAAGCATGAACATAAACATAAACATAAACATATTCATATCATGTCATCGTAAACATATAAATTTCCTTAATTGAATTCAGATCATTAGTTGTGACTTTCGTATCAGCTGTTCTTAGATGAATCCCTCTATGTATAACCATAGTACAAGGTGATGGGGACATCAGCGACACCCATCAACTGAGCCTTGGTCTTACATGTTTCGTGTTCGTTTTCGTATTAGTCACAAATAACTCACCTCCTTCGAAACATGTCATCATATTCATCACTTATAAAATTTCGTGCATATGTATACATTTTCTTAAAACCAAGCATTCAACATATTTTCAGCATTTTAATAAAAATTTCATATCCATAAAAGATAATAAGTTTAAACATGCATTTTCAGTTTTCATGGCACTGCTAGGACTGCTAACTCGATTCAGGTGCAAAACAACCATTTTGCCCTTAAAACCCTAATTTGACCAATTTACCCCTGAACCTTAAAATTTCGACCGAAGTCATCCAAAATTATTAAAACACCTTAAAACATACTTATAATCATTTCTTAGATGTAAACTCGAGCTCATGCATTAAATTCTATAATTCGTTTTAAAACTTGGACTCGAGTCCCGATTTTAACCTAAATTATCCCGAAACGCAACCAAACTTTCCCAAAATTAAATCATGATCTAACCACACATGATCTAAACACACATGACCATCCCTTAGACAGCCTAGTTCAGAAAGTTTAGGACCCTGTAAATGCCCTTTACAAGCTGCTGGAAAATCTGCATCAGAAGTTAGAGCCAAGAACTCAACCCTACACCAATCCAGCTCGGACCAGACCCAAACCAAACCATCCTAGACCATGGATGGACTCTCCTGGACCGAACTTACAGTGGTCCTAAACCCCATGCACGCGGACGTACGAGATTCACCCAAACCGAGCCATAATTACACCTATCTCCCTCGATCTAGCCCTAGACCCCAACCAGCTGTGCACGAGTCACTCTAGGCCATGTATCAGACCCACCAGGGTCTGATCCAAGGCCAAGAACATCCCTTGCACCGGTGCTCTCCTCCTAACACCCGATCGAGCCAAGCAATGCCAAAGCCGTGAAGATCCGATCGGCCACTTACAAAGACATGTTCCAGATCTGATGTTTCCACTTAAACCCTCTCTAAACCTCTTATAGGTCTTACTTTAAACATCAAAACCTATCATCCCTCCATCCATGTCTAAAACGTGAGATGCATGAACATGTATTCCATATTTTTCATGTAAAAACCATATAAAATCGATTCATATTAGTAGATTTATTAATGGCATGCAAGATCAATCAAAATACATAATAGGATGTGATCAACGAGAAAGAGAAGGTATATGGCGTGCCTTTACGTCTAAATGCTCGAAACATCTAACCAAAGAAGCAAGAGACAAACACCGGAGGGACGGGGCGGTACTCCTACTGAATTTTCTTGCCAAAACCTGTTGGTGTGTGTGCGTGTGAGTGCTGCCGAGAGTGATGGGGAGGGGCTAGGGTTTGAGTGTGATTTTTGATAATAAAATGAGTGAATATTGGGCCTAGGTTTTAAAATAATGAGGTGTAGTGGGCTTGACTCAAATCTACTAAAACAAACTCATAGGCCCAAAAACACAAACAAAAAATATTTCTTTTTGGTACGTTTTCAAAAATATAACTCGAACCCTCAAAAAGTCCTTCATTTTGCTAAAAATCGACTGCCTGATTAAACTTGACTTGACGTGTAAAAATACGAAAAAGGGCCCATTTTGAAAATCACCTATCACACACATCATGTATTAAATAATTTAAAAGAATTATTTAATAGAAACATTTTTCTTAAACTGTCACCGGTCCCTGTTCCTCGTTCGTGCAATGAATACTGCAAAAAGCCCTAGTTGTGCAATTCTAGTAAACCATGCAATATCATCATAAAATCATGTCATGAACATGCATTTAAAACATTTAACTAAGTATTGTTAATAATACCTTAGATTTGCATCCAATCAAGTTACGTCGCTTGAATTTCAAATCTTACAATTTCTCCCCCCCTCCTCTTAATTAGAATTTTGTCCTCGAAATTTAGAAATTACCAAATAGCTTCGGGTAGCGACCGCTCATATCAGTCTCAGTCTCTCAAGTAGCTTCCTCCTCGAAATGATTTAGCCACTTGACTTTTACCACGTGAATCACTTTGTTACGGAGTCTCCTTTACTGTCTATCCAAAATCTGGGTAGGTCTTTCCTCGAAAGTCAGGTTTGGTGTCAGCTGCAGAGGCTCATAATTTAGCACATGTGAAGGATTCAACATGTAATTTCGCAGCATCAATATGTGGAACACATTATGAACTCCAGCATTTGCAGCAATGCAACCTTGTAGGCTAGTGTCCCAACTCTCTCGAGAATCTCGAATGGTCCTATGAATCTAGGATTGAGTTTTTCTTTCTTGCAAAATCTCATTACACCCTTCATAGGTGCAACTTTCAAAAACACATGGGCTCCCAATGCAAACTCTAGATCTTTGCGTCGCTTATCTGCATAACTCTTCTGTCGGATCTGAGCAGTCTTCATCCTATCCCGGATCTTGACTACTAGCTCTGTAGTCTGTCTACAATGTCTGGGCCCAATTCTACTCTTTAACCTACCTCATCCTAATAGATCGGTGATATAAAATTTCGCCCATAAAGTGCCTCAAAGGAGCCATACCAATAAATTCTTCATAATTGTTGTTGTATATGAACTCCACAAGAGGTAAATTCAGCTCTAAGCTGTCCTGGAAGTCGATCATACAAGATCTGATTAGATACTCTAAGATCTGAATCAGTTTCTCAGACTGACCGTTGGTCTAAGAATGAAAAGCTATACTGAATAGCAACTTGGTACCCAATTCCATATTCAGAATCTTCCAGAATGCATATGTGAATCTCAGGTCTCTGTATAATACAATAAACATAGGAATCTCATGCAATCTGACTATCTTTTTATTGTAAAGTTCTACGCATTAAGTCATGGTGAAAGTCTTCTTAATATGCAGAAAGTGTGCTGACTTCGTAAGCCGATCGAATATCACCCAAATGACATTAAATCCTCTAACTGTCCTAGGTAACCCTGTCACGAAATCCATAGTGATTTTCTCTCATTTCCATTCGAGAATAAGGAGCGGTCTAAGCTTTCTTGCAGGTCTCTGATGCTCTGCCTTAACCTGCTGACATGTCAAGCACTCAGACACAGAGCGCAAAATATCTCGCTTCATGCTCGGCCAACAATACAAGGATTGCAGATCCTTATACATCTTCGTACTCCCTGGATAAATGGATTATGGAGTGTTGTGAGCTTCCTTCATAATATTTTCCCTCAGTGAATCACCACTAAGAACCCACAGTCCATCACAGTAACGGAAAATGCCATCCTCAACAGAATACAACTTCGGGCCCTTAGACTCATCCCTCAATCTCCATTTCTGCAGTTGCTCATTAGAAGACTGACCTGCTCGATTCCTGTCTCTCAGAGTCGACTGAACTGTCAAGGTGGAAAGACTAGGGGCATCGCCCCTGGCATGCACTGCAAGCTCGAATATCTGAATCTCTTCCTGCAATGGTCTCTAAACAAACAACTATGCGCTCACTGCATTCTTCCTGCTCAAAGCATCTGCTAACACATTAGACTTTCCCAGGTAGTATCTAGTATCGCAGTCATAATCCTTCACCAACTCTAACCATCTCCGCTGCCTCATATCCAGCTCTTTCTGGGTGAAAAAGTACTTCAAATTCTTGTGATCTATGAAAATCTTGCACTTCTCCCCCTATAGATAGTGTCTCCAAATCTTCAGAGCGAATACTACTATTGCTAGCTCGAGGTCATGAGTCGAATAATTCTTCTCATGAACCTTCAGCTGTCTGGACGCATAAGCTATCACTCTGTCATGATGCATCAAAATTGCGCTCAAACCAAGCTTCGAATCATCCGTGTATAACACATACTCTCTTTTCCCTGATGGCATCGCTAGAACTGGCGCTGAAGTCAAAGCTTGCTTCAGCTTCTCAAAGCTCTCCTGGCACTCTGATCTAGGTATAGCTTAAATATGCGATTCAAGAGATCGATGAAGATCGCTGCCATGTTAGTCAATCCGAAAGGCATCACCATAAACTCGTAGTGCCCATAACTCATCCTGAAAGCCATCTTGTGAACATATGTCTCTCACCTTTAGCTGGTGATATCCTGAACGAAGATCTATCTTCAAAAACACTGATTTTCCCTGCAGCTGATCAAATAATTCCTCAATTTTAGGCAGGGGATACTTATTCTTGATAGTGAATTTGTTAAGTTCTCTATAATCAATGCAAAGTCCCATACTGCCGTCATTCTTCTTCACAAATAGTACTGGTGCGCCCCTTGGAGAAAAACTCGAACGATTAAAACCCTTGTCCAGCAAATCCTGAATATGATCTTTCAACTCTTTCATCTCCACAGGTGATAGACGGTAGGGTGCCTTTGAAATCAGCGATGTACCTGGCATCAACTCAATAGAGAAATCCACCACTTGATCTGGTGGAATGCCAAAAACGTCATCAGGAAAGACGCTAGGAAATTATCTGACAAACTCGACATCCTCTAGTCTCTGACCAACTGCTTCAGAAACTGACAAAATGCTTGCCAGAAAAGTTTGGCAACCTCTCTTCAAAAGTTTCCTCACAATGTGCGGCATCTGCTTGTTCCTTGCCGCCTCAAAAACAAAACACTTCCCGCTTAATGGTCGAACAGACACTGACCTCCGTCGGAAATCTATCGAAGCTCTATTCGACGCTAGCCAATCCATGCCAAGAATGATGTCAAACTCAGGCATCGGTAGTACAATCAGATCTGCCAACACAACATTAATCTGTAAATCAAGCTCCAAACTCTTCACTATCTTTGAAGTAAACATCTTATCACCAGAAGGAATCAAAACTCTAATGCCCAAATCCATGTCCTCTGGTACAATTCCTAGTCGCTTTACGAATGTCTCGTATATAAATGAATGTGTGGCTCTTGAATCTAGCAGTGCATAGGTAGCTACACTTGAAATAAATATCCTTCCTGCGACAAAAATACCGTCAAATCCGTTTCAAGCCTAATAAATTCAAGAAATTCTAACAATAATAACCCATAAATCTTGAAAATTACTCCGATATATCCTCAAAAGTTTCGAATTACAAAATTTGACCGGCATAATTCCGAAAAATTACATTTCGGTCATTGAACTATTTTTCGTACTTTGCAACTTAGTTAGTGCATTCTCAGTTATCGCATTCTAGTCCCTCAAGTTTTCGGCTTATGCAATTCCACCCTCAAAAATTCTTAAATTACTTCAATCCGACTCTTTTACAAAATAAAGTTGACATATCAAGTCTAAATTTTCAAAAATTCACAGTCATCCTTTAAATCCACCTAGTTAGAGCATGCAACCTAATTTTCTTCTAAGCCTTTGTTTCCCAAAACAACTCTATTGATCAATTTAACATGAAGTGCCTCAGCTTCTCTGCAGCGTCCCTAGCAATAATGGTCACAAAGTGACAGCCCCTGTCAAACTTCCGAATGAACTCTGCAACAGACGAATCCCCATATCGGAGACTCGTGAACACTCCTTAGTTAGATGCCCCCTGACATCTGCAGGGAAATAATTTCCATAGAAGAGGTCTTTAAAATTTTATCCCATGTGAGAGTAGCTAGATTAACCCCTTGGGCGGCTCCTTCCCACCACAAAAACGCATCATCCCGCAGCATGTAGGTGGCACATCTAACCCTAGCAGCATCCCCATGTCAAGATATCGAAAGTGCATCTCTAGGGACCTAATCCAACCCTCGGGAAAAAGAGGGTCATTGGTGCCACGGAACACCTTCAGATTCAGCCTCTTGAACTGTTCATAAATGTCCTGTTGAGGTCTAGGAATCTGCTAGGCTTGCTTCATCAGTCGAGATATGCCGTCCAAAACTCGGGTAGCAGGGTACCTCTGCCATCTCCAGGATTACCATCCTGCCTGTCAGTGCTAAGATCTCGTCTAGACGGCATATCTGAATACAGTCCAAATTTTGAATGTAACTAACATGCAATTCATTCTAGCTTTTAAATAAATTAACCTCAATCATATCAACATGTACTGAAATGCGTAAATCATGTAAACAGGCAGGTGATAAGGTTAAAAACATTTAAAGAATGTAAGCTTACAGACTTGTGGCTTGATGACTGAGCTTCAGAAGTTGGCAGTGGCACAACCCTCTGCAAGAAACCTTGCTCCGATACCAACTCAAACCTCTACTACTAAAATACTACTATTTTTTAATTAAAAAAAGTACAACAAGCCTTGTCTGAAATGCATACATATATTTACGTACAATTCGAACCATGTACTAAAAATCAAATTCCTGTATAAAATTGATTACATGTCAAATCTAGAAAATGTGACTAACGGAAATGTTACATTTTAAAATAAACCATCAACAAAATATTAAAATCTACCAATCCTCAAAGCGTAAAATCATAAACGTTAAAATAAATTCTAACCAATATCCTCATAAAAATCATAATTTGCGGAAAATTGCAAGGTCCTCGGGTTTCCTGTGCACCCCCAGCCTAGTCTACTCAGTCCTTCGAACGTCCAGTCTCCTCATAAACAAACTTCTTACATGAATCAGTCATACCTAGTGAGTCTAAAGGCTCAACATACATGAACTGGAATAATAAGGTACATATACATATCAAGCAACAGTGAAAATTATTATAATTAAAGTAACTTACATGATCTTCAAAATGTATTCATATTCGTATAATGTCATCGTAAACATATACAATTCCTTGATTGAATTCAGATAATTAGTTTTGACTTTCGTATCAGCTGTTGTTCGATGGATCCATCTACGTATAACAACGGTACCAGGCGATGAGAACATCAGCGATACTCTCACCCGTCAACTGAGCCTTGGTCTTACATGTTTCGTGTTCGTATTCATATTAGTCACAACTAACTCACCTCCTTCCAAATATGTCATCATATTCATCACTTATAAAATTTCATGCATATGCATACATTTTCTTGAAACCAAACATGCAACATATTTTCATCATTTACATAATAATTCAATATTCATAAAAGATAAACATTTTAAACATGCATTTTTTGTTTTCACGACACTGCCAGACTGCTAACTGGGTTCAGGTGCAAAATGACCATTTTGCCCCTAAAACCCTAATTTGACCATTTTACCCCTGGACCTCAAAATTTCAACTCGAAGCCACCCAAACTTATTAAAAAACATTTAAAATAATTATAATCATTTCTTAGATGTAAACTCGAGCCCATGCATTAAATTCTATAATCCATTTTAAACTTGGATCAGAGTCCCAATTTTAATCTGAATTATCCCGAAACGCAACTAAACTTTTCCAAATTTAAATCATGACCTAACCACACATGACCAGTCCTTAGACAACCTAGTTCAGACCGTTTAGGAACCTCGAAATTCCCCATGCAAGCTGCTGGAAAATCTGCACCAAAACCCGAAACCCTAACTACATGTTCAAGCCGAGAAACTTGACCCCATACAAATAAAGCTCGGACCAAACCCAAACCAGACCACGACTGGACTCTCCTGGACAAAACTAATTGCGGTCCTGATCCCCATGCATGTGGACGTACTAGATTCACTTGAAACACCTGAAAACCGAGCCACAACTACACCTATTTCCCTCGATCTATCCCTAGACTCCAACCAACAATGCACGAGCCACTCTATGCCACGTCTCAGACCCACCAGGGTCTGATCCAAGTCCAGGAACATCCCTTGCGCTGCTACTCTCCTCATAACACCCGATCGAGCCAACCAAAGCCAAAGCCATGAAGATCTGATCGGCCACTTGCAAAGACATTTTCCAGATCTAATGTTTCCACTCAAACCCTCTCTAAACCTCCTATAGGTCATCCTTTAACCATCAAAACCTGGCAGCCCTTCATCCATGTCAAAAACGTGAGATGCATGAACACGAATTCCATATATTTGAAGTAAAAAAATATATAAAATCGATTCATATTAGTAGATCTATTAAATGGCATGTAAAATAAATCAAAATACATAATAGGATGTGATCAATTAGAAAGAGAAGGTATAGGGCTTGCCTTTGCATTTAAATGCTCGAAAAATCTAACCAACGAAGCGAGAGACGAACACTAGAGGGACACGGCAGTACTCCTACTTAATTTCCTTGCCAAAAACCGAGCCAAAACCTGCTGGTGTGTGTGCGTGTGAGTGCGGCCGAGAGTGAGTGGGAAGGGGCTAGGGTTTGAGTGTGAGTTTTGATAATAAAATGAGTGAATATTGGGCCTAGGTTTTTAAATAATGAGATGTAGTGGGCTTGGCCAAAAAATTATTAAAACAAGCCCATTAGGTCCAATAACATGCACGCAAAATATTTTGTTTTGCATGTTTTCAAAAATATTACCCGAACCCTCAAAAAGTCTTCCGTTTTACTAAAAATCGACTACCGATTTAAAATATGACTTGAGGTGTAAAAATACCACAAAAGACCCATTTTCGAAAATCACCTATCACACACATCATAAATTAAATAATTTAAAAGATTTATTTTATAAAAACATTTTTCTTAAACTGTCACTGGTCCCTGTTCCTCGTTCGTGCAATGAATAATGCAAAAAGCCCTAGTTTGTGCAATTCTAGTAAACCATGCAATATCGCCATAAAATCATGTCATGAACATTTGTTGCATTTAAAACATTTAATTAAGAATTTTTTATAATATTCTAGATTTACATGCAGTCGGGTTATGTTATTTAAATTTCTAGACCTTACGTTAGTATTCTAGTATCAAATAGTTAAGTAACACTAACAATATACATAAGCCATGCGTAAACATATCAATAAAATGAAATATTCTGTACATGTAACTAGGCTCAATAAAAAAGGGATAACAGTTGGAGTATTGCTCAAGAAAGAACACACATGAGCGTCTTATCGTCATATAACTAAATTGTCATGCCAAGTATGAGAGGTATATTGTGACGTGTACTATCTGACACTCATGACTCGTCCTCCATATAGCTGTCAATGATACAGTAGGAAGGCACAATATCAATACAACATATGATATCTTATCCTAACATATCATACTGAAATGCTTTTGGGAATAGATAATCATGATTTTGATCTAAGGTATATCTTTGCTCTAAAGCCACACTCTATTTCCAAAACAAGAACAACGTATGCCAGGAATACAAGCTGACATAAAGCAAGTAACAAAAACTATAAAGCTCAAGATGTGATGATATATGTACCATGCCATATGCTAAATTCCAGATAATATGTTCAACAAATGAACATGTAAAAAACAAGGCATTTAATATCATAGAAACTCATATAATCACATAATTCATATAAATATGCATAAAACATCATTTATATGTTACCATTGTATGTTCACGAACCGTAACATATATATTATATATATATATATATATATATATATATATATATATATATATATATATATCAGTCAATGATTCTAACGGTCAAATTTTAACTCCACGACCTAAAATATATATCTATCTTTTAAATTCACCAAACATCAACAATACTAAAGCAATTCTATCATTAACTACAAAATCCTCGAAATTAAATAGTTTTAATTAAAATTCTCAACTCAGTGAATTATCTTCGTAACTTTGACATAAAATTCTCACATTTTTAACTCAACAAAATAATATCCAAAGATCCAACAATTCAACAATTTTTTCAACATTTCAATCACAAGACCAAAATTAATTTACCAAAAATGACCACAACTTGAATAAATCAAATAATATTATAAAATATTCAATTTTGGATTATTTTATCCAAAATATCAATTTTACGAATTATCTTCCACATATTTGTTTTAAAATTTTCAAATTTCTCAAAGTTGATTTTAGTACTAAAAATCCAAATCGCGAACTGTTCTAGAAAATTTGATCTAAATTTCCCAAAATTAGTGAAAGGTGAACTATTTTCCAGAATTGCATTACAAAATACCAAAAATTCATAACTCAATGAATTACTTTTATAACTTCATAGTTCGCAATATTAAATCACCACAATGCTAAATAATTTGAAAGTTACCAAAATCTTGAGCCGACGAATGATCATCTAAAAATTACAACTATTCAACTCACGATTTTTTTCTTAGCTAATAGTCAGCTTGTTAGGTTTATTTCGTCCGACAGATATTAGTAATTAATAAAAATATCAGAATATGATGTAAAATAGTAAATTCGTGTTTTATCAGAATTAAATGTTGTGTCAGATGTTACAACATCTCGGACAACATCTACATGCAGCGGAAAATTAATAACACAAATTTACTTTAAATAAATAGATGGACAAGATTAAATATGCACAAGTATAAATACTTTTTATACTTGTGCGGTGCCTTATGGCAAAAATTAATCACTAGAAAACCAAAACGTTTACACAAAAACCTATCACTAGTGATTTTCACAAAAATCAATTTCCTCAACAAGTTGAGAAAACAAATGCTTTCTAAAAACAAATAACCAGAATAAAAACTAAAACAAGAAAGCAAAACGTGAGCCAAAAAGGGAATCCACGAAAAACAATCTTCAGTCAACTTCTGCACAGATATTTTCTGGAGATGTTCCCAACATTCACGACAACACTTGATATCTGCACTCTTCACAACAGCACGTCCCTCGAAAGATTATTTCGCTGACTTTTTCATGGCGTGCACAAGTGCGTGTAAGTATGTATGATTGAGAGAGGAGAGCACCACGAAAATCTCCCACGAAAAACTCCCACTAAAATCACCTTCACGTGAAAACTCTTCACGAAAACTTTCCACGAAAAACTCCTCCACTAAAACTCTATGAATTTCTCTTAGTCTCTCTCTCTCTACAATCTTCTCTCTATTCACCCACAATCACCTCACGTTGATACCTCTTATGTATAGCTTTCATCTCTCCTCAAGTTTATCTTCCATAAAGAAATCTATAAGATATGGTAAACAAGAATTCTATTAGAAACAAATCAATAATACCATATCATGTAAATCACTATCATAAATATTATATCTAGAAGATATTTATCACAAAGATAATATCTAGAAATGTAAAACCCAATATTCCACATAATATTATCAATAGGAAAATAAATTCAAGGAAGATATTATATCACAGTAAAATCTTAACTATCTAGAAAGGTAAAATCATAATTAAATATTATACTCAATCAAATCTACAAAGAAAGATAATATTAGGGAAATTATTTAAGATAAGAAATCATATCAATTAAATAAAGAAAATATATTTCCCTTCAATCTCCCCCTTTTTGTCTTTCTAGACAAAATCAAATCAAACTCAATTTCTCAGTTAATCTTCAGTTAACTCCCCCTTAATGTGTGAATTTTTCTCCCCCTGAATAAAATCAAGTTAGTACAGGTGTTCTTCGTTGTGTTGGCAACACCTGAGACAACACCTGTGAAAATCACTAACAATTCATTAAAACAGTAAAAATCAGGGAAGCAGAATATTAACAGAGCAGAACATTAAAAATGAAATCAAGCAACGGTATCAAATAGATGGTATCATGTGATCCTTTCAATTCACAATCTCTTGAGTTTGAGTCGCATCTTCTCCCCCTTTTTGTCTAGAATGGACATCTACCTCTATATCCAGACGATAGTCAGAAGCTAAGTTCTCATAGGAGACAAGATCAGCTTTAGCTCGTAATCACTATAAAAAAATTACTGAATAATTGCGTCAAGAATCATTTCAAAAAAAAATTCCAGAATTGAAACCCACATCGAATTAACACCATTGAACCATCAAAAATCACAAATATTGTATTTCTAGCAAAATCCAGATTTTCATCGAATTTTCTCTGTTGAAATACACATACCCTCTTGACCAACAATATTCACAATGTTATGTTTATGCATGACTTATTTATGCCTAATAACAGAATGTAACAGAATAGAAACATGAAAACAAATATGAGATATGTTCAGAAATGAAATGTTGGCACAAATGTTGGCAACATCTTCTGACAACACGCACAATTCCAGAAAAACAATTTTGATTTACCTTCACACTTAAAGACTTATCAACTTTCTGATCATAGAAGTGGTAGCTCCCACACTAGAAGAACGGTCTTCTTTAGGACTCCTCTAGGTAGCTTTTTCCATTTTCTTCTATTTTTTCCCTTTGTATTAAATTCAGAAGAGGTAGCTCCCACACTAAAAGCACAGTCTTCATTGAACTCTTTTAGGTAGCTTTTTCCCATCTTTTCTTCTGATACAGAGCATATGCATAATTGATTTTTCTTTTTACTCAATCTTTTCAAGTCACTTTTCGTATGGGACAATGTCATGGAGTACATGATCATCCTTCAACTATTTTGTGATTTAATCAGATTGTTAAGCATATCCAAGTGTGTTAAGTTTAGATAGAACAAGAAATTGTAAGTGCACCAGAAGATTTATGCAACATTGTGATAACACATCATATAACAGTATGAATGCAAATGCAGTATGTCTAAGTTCTAGAAATGCACATGCACGTTAGGTGTTGTCCGAGATGTTGTAACATCTGAGACAACATCTATGAATGATCAGGCAGAACACATGCTGAGAGATTTCCTAAGGTTGGAGAACCTCTCAAAATCTAATGTTTTTGTGAATATATCGGTCAATTTGTTATTTGTATCAACAAATTCCATCCGAATCAATCCTTTCTCTACTAGATCTCTAATAAAGTGATGACGAATGTCAATGTGTTTGGTTCGAGAGTGTTGTACTGGGTTTTTTGAAATGTTTACTTCACTAGAATTATCACAGTATACAACTAAAGTTTCACTTGAAAGTCCATAGTATTCAATCATTTGATTCATCAACAAAAGATGAGTGCAACCACTTCTTGCTACCACATATTCGGATTCAGCAGTTGAAAATGACACAAAAAGAAACAAAATTATCAGCATGCTTTTGAGATGAGGAACCAAAGATTATATCATTAATATAGACTTGACAAATAAGAATCTCACCTTTAGATTTCTTAATAAAAAGAGTTTTGTCTACCTCACCTCGTTTGAATCCAATTACCAGTAGATATTCACTCAATCTGTGAGTATATGGAGCTCATGCAAATAAGTCCAGCCATCTTTCGGTAATCCACTTTTTCTTTCTTTCGAGTTTGGACACCTTCATGCATACTTCCAATTATTTGAGATGATGAATGATTTTTCTGAATTTTACTTGGAATATTCTGTCCATCATCGTTATTCGTTTCGTCCTCAGCTTCAGTGACTTCAGTGTCAAGTGTTGTGTCAGATGTTGCAACATCTGGGGCAACATCTGCATTTTCCAGTGATATTGGAATTTCCAGAAACTCATCCACATCATCTTCAGCTGTTTTCTTCTTCAAATCTGCACAGTCATCAAAAACAACATTAATGGATTCCATAATAGTTCTAGTTCGTAAATTAAACATGCGGTAAGCTCGACTATTAGTTGCATATCCCAAAAACAAACATTTATCACTCTTTGAATCAAATTTTGCAAGTTTATCCCTGTCATTCAAAACATAGCACACACAACCAAAAACATGAAAATATTTAAGGTTAGGCTTCTTTCCCATAATTATCTCATACGATGTCATAGTCGAACCACTTCTCAAATACGCCCTATTTGAAATATGACATGCGGTGTTAATGGCTTCTGCCCAAAAACGCTTTGAAATGCACTTTGAAGTCAACATCACCCTTGCCATTTCTTGAAGTGTTCTATTCTTACGTTCGGCTATCCCATTTTGGTGTGGTTTCTTTGGAGCAGAAAATTCATGTGAAATACTTTTCTTGTCACAAAAAGATGAGAATGAGGAGTTTTCAAATTCCTTACCATGGTCAGTCCTTATCCTTGTCACCTTCAAATTATGAAAGTTTGTAATCCTTGTGACCAATTTTTTAAATACATTGAAAGTGTATGATTTCTCCCTAATGAAACTTATCCATGAAAACTGTGAGAAATCATCAACACAAACAAATGAATACTTCTTACCTCCAAAACTTTCGACTTCCACAGGACCCATAAGATTCATGTGTAGCAATTCGAGGCAACGTGTTGTCCCAAAGTCGGGCAACATGTGATGTGACACGCGAGTTTGCTTACCCTTTTGACAGTCTCCACAAACATATGGTGTACTAAATGATAGGTTAGGCATACCTCGTACAGCATCGTACTTACTCAAATTTTTCAACGTTTTGAAATTTCCATGTCCGAGTTTTTGATGCCAAAGTTCAAGTTCGGTGATTTGCACATGTTTGCATGAAAGATCTTTACCTATTTGGTAGAAATTATCCGAAGACCTTGTACCTGTCATAATGCACATATTAGTTTCATCAAAAACTTCACAAGTATGTTTATCAAACTTAACAAGCAAATTATCATCACGCAATTGGCTTATGCTTATCAAATTTGAATTTAATCCTTCAACATGAAGCACATTGTGGAGCTTTGGCAGTCCTTCAACATTCAAAGTACCCTTTCCAACAATTTTTCCTTTAGCTCCCTCTCCATAGGTCACTTTACCATAATTTTGTTCAACATAATCGATGAGATGTTCTCTTGAGCCTGTCATGTGGCGTGAGCTTCCACTATCAAAGTACCAATGATCTGCAGTATTAGTTTTCAATGAAGTATAGACAACATTACAGTGAGTTTTTACCTTTGGTACCCAAATTTGTCTTACTGTAGGTCGATGGTGGGAGGTGTTGCGGAAAGTGTTGGACAACATTCGGGGCAACATCTGGCTTGACTTTATATTCATGCGATCATCCCTGAGTTTAAAACAGTAGGGCCTGATATGACCAGGCTTAAAGCAGTAATGACATATATACATGCGTTTTCGTTTCTTAGAAATTGGTGCAGCATGTTGTCTTTTTGATGAAGAGCTTTTGATTGGTGACTTGGACTGTGGTTGTGGAGATGTATCATCCTTTCCCTTCACAAAGATAGTCGACTTGGAAGATTCACCAATCTCAAACACACTTTCTTTGAAGCCTAAGCCTTTCTTGTCATCTCTTCTCATCAAAAGTATGGATTCAAGCTTGGATGTGCTTGAATTGAATTTGGACAAAGTTTCTGTTGCCTTTTGAAGCTCTTCTTTGGTCTTACCAAGTTCCAAATCCTTTTTGCTCAAAAGTACTTCAAGTTTGGCAACTACGGCTTTTAGTTCAACGTTCTCCTTCATGAGACTTGAGTTCAACTTGTTTCTCTTGGTCCAATCTTCAAACAGCTCTTCATAAAGCTTTTGCACATTCTCAAGAGTGAGTTCTTCATAATCAGTCTCTGATCCATCATCCCCACTTAAATTTCCAGAAGTTGTGGAGTTCAAACATACTGAATTTTCGCAGATGTTGCGGCCAGGTGTGGCAACACCCAAAGGATTCACTTGCAACCAGCGTTTTTTCATTCCTTGGTCGAAACTGTTGTTGGACAGGAGGTTTAGGAGCTGGTGGTCGAAGTGCTCCATTTGCAAGTGAGGTGTCCATTAAATATTTCTGTCAAAACAAAATAAAAACCAGAATCAGCACTTAGTATATCAAGAGTTGGCTCTGATACCACTTGTTAGGATTTATTATGTCCGACAGATATGGAAAATAATGAAAATATCAGAATATGATGTAAAATAGTAAATTCGTGTTTTATCGGAATTAAATGTTGTGTCAGATGTTACAACATCTCGGACAACATCTACATGCAGCGGAAAATTAATAACACAAATTCACTTTAAATAAATAGATGGACAAGATTAAATATGCACAAGTATAAATACTTGTGCGGTGCCTTATGGCAAAAATTAATCACTAGAAAACCAAAACGTTTACACAAAAACCTATCACTAGTGATTTTCACAAAAATCAATTTCCTCAACAAGTTGAGAAAACAAATGCTTTCTAAAAACAAATAACCAGAATAAAAACTAAAACAAGAAAGCAAAACGTGAGCCAAAAAGGGAATCCACGAAAAACAATCTTCAGTCAACTTCTGCACAGATGTTGTCTGGAGATGTTCCCCTCGAAAGATTATTTCGCTGACTTTTTCATGGCGTGCACAAGTGCGTGTAAGTATGTATGATTGAGAGAGGAGAGCACCACGAAAATCTCCCACGAAAAACTCCCACTAAAATCACCTTCACGTGAAAACTCTTCACGAAAACTTTCCACGAAAAACTCCTCCACTAAAACTCTATGAATTTCTCTTAGTCTCTCTCTCTCTACAATCTTTTCTCTATTCACCCACAATCACCTCACGTTGATACCTCTTATGTATAGCTTTCATCTCTCCTCAAGTTTATCTTCCATAAAGAAATCTATAAGATATGGTAAACAAGAATTCTATTAGAAACAAATCAATAATAGCATATCATGTAAATCACTATCATAAATATTATATCTAGAAGATATTTATCACAAAGATAATATCTAGAAATGTAAAACCCATTATTCCACATAATATTATCAATAGGAAAACAAATTCAAGGAAGATATTATATCACAGTAAAATCTTAACTATCTAGAAAGGCAAAATCATAATTAAATATTATACTCAATCAAATCTACAAGGAAAGATAATATTAGGGAAATTATTTAAGATAAGAAATCATATCAATTAAATAAAGAAAATATATTTCCCTTCACAGCTCATTAATCCAATAATAATATTTTAACAACATTCCTAAAGTATCAGATTAAACTTTTGAAAAAAAATATATGGACTTGTCGAATTATAACTCGAGCATGTCTGAACTTTGAAACTTTTTCAAAATAATGTGAAAGAAATAAATAAGGTGGTTGCGATGGCGGTGGCGATTTTGAGGGGAAATGAAGGAGATGGGATCGAGAATGGAAATAGGATATTCGGTACGACTTTGATACATAGAAATTTATCTTTGTTATTCAGAATGCAAATAGTATATTCGGTATATGATAAGTCTGGATCCAATTCAATCTCATCAGGATGAATAACATTAGACATATCAAACTTATACTTGCGCAACATAGACACATGAAACGCATCAGGGATTCTTGATAAATTGTTGTGGCAACTCCTAACAATAAGAGAAAGTCTCAATACATTCAACAATTTTATAAGGGTCAACGTAATCGAGATGACAACTTGCATACTATACCGAAACGAACAAAACCCGTAAACGGTGATATTTTAAGAAACACAAAATTTCCAACTTGATATTCCAAATGTCGTTGATGTTTTATTAGCATAATTTTCTTGGAGATCTTGGACAACTTTCATTGTCTGACAGATCAACTTGACTTTTTCATGCATTTCTTGAACAATTTCAGGCCAGTCAATTGTTTTTCACCAAACTCAATTCAACAAAAAGGTGATCGACAACTACGACCATACAAGGCTTCAAAATATGTCATTCCAATAATCACTTGGAAATATAATTATAACGAAATTCCACTGATGATAAAGTTTCTTGTCTACTTTATTCTAAAACCATGACTACTTCTCGAAGAAAATTCTCGAGAGTCTGGATATTAAATTTTGTTTGAGGTTTTTTTCAAAATAATAAGCAATAATCATTTCAAGTCATATACCCATTTCTGTTTGAAAATTACCCAAAATTTTGAAGTGAATCTAGAGTCAAGATATGAGACTATCATCATTGGAATTCCATGAAGTCTCCATACATTCTCAATATACAAATGAGTCATTTTCTTGAATTTTTAAGTTCTCTTATATTGAATAAAGAGTCGATTTAGGCAATATATCGACTATTACCCAAATGGCATAGAAATGACGATAAATATGTGACAAATGAGTAACAAATCCATAGTCACATAATCCAGTTCTACTGAGGCACTTCAATACTATGCAATAAATCTCATTAAAAATAATTGTACACAATTAAAGAATATCTAGAATAACTAATATTCTACTCAAACAAACAATTTTGAATAATTTGTGAATATATATTGATTTCCTTGAGCCACGAGATCATAAGACTTCTGAATTTGAACATCGATTTTTATGTGAAGCTATGACAATCTAAACTAAACCTGGCTAAACATAAATTTGGGACACACAAATAGAATTCCCTTTTATCTAAAAATCTAAAACAAAAATTCAGATATCCTCTTGTAATCTTCAAATTTGGATAGTGACATTCCCCTTTCCTTGTTGTTATAGGATCTCACAAACATAATATTTCAGAAGAGACATTTGATGCCTCTATCTCATGTTTAGTTAAGACTGAAAGAATAAATATTTCAAACCCCTATTATATGAATTTATTCATTTTTTTCCTTAAAAAAGATAATGTCTCAAGAGCTTTAAAACAAAATAATATAAGCCAATTCCAAGTGATGAACATGATATCTAGACTCAGAATATTTAAAACAAAACAATATCGGTCAATTCCAAGTCATAAACGTGATATCAAGACTCGGAAAACGTCCATGTAAGAGTTAAGTTGTTCGACAGTTGTGGGTAAATATATAAATAAATCAATCAGTAGTATATATTGCAAATTTGTGTTCAATCAGAATTTAGTGTTGTGCCAGCTGTTACAACATCTCGAACAACATGCAGCGGAAAATTATATTTTATAACACAAATTTACTTTAGTTAAATAAATGGACAAGATTAAATTTGCACAAGTATAAATACTTGTGCGGTGCCTTATGACAAAAATTAATCACTAGAAAACCAAACCGTTTACAAAAACCTATCACTAAGGGTTTTCACAAAAATCAATTTCCTCAACACTTTGAGAAAATATATGCTTTCTAAAAGTAAATAACCAGAATAAAATTTTAACAAGAAAGAAAAAACGTGTGCCAAAAGGGAATCCACGAAAACTATCTTCAGCCAACTTATTCAAGGATGTTGTCTGCAGATGTTTCCAATATTCAAGGCAACATGCGATCACCACTCTTCAACAACAACGACTTCGAGAATTATTTTGCTCTAAAAATCTCCACTCCATGTATGTATGTTTGATCGATAGGAAGAAGCCTTTTACCAATGTCCTTGACCTCTTATTTATAGATGAAGACTTTTATCTCCACAAGGAAACCTAATATACAAGGGAAGTAAGAGTTTTATTAGAAATAAACTTTTTTTTAAACATTGATATCATATCTCATTAAATCATTCTAATAAATATCATATCTAGAATATTTCGATAATTATCTCATTGTCATAAAAAAGCGAAATCACATTAAATATTATACTAAATTAAATCAATAAAGAAAATTAATATTAGGGAAATAATTTAAATCTCAAGGAATATATCAATTTAAATTCAGAATCATTGTTTCCCTTCAATCTCTCTCTTTTAGCCTTTCTTGGACAAAATGAGATCAAACTCATTTATCCTTGATTAGCTCACGTTTTCTTCCCCTGAGTTAAAGCATTTTTCTCCCCCTGAATAAACTACAGATATCAAAAGTGTTGTTAGTAGAGTTGGCAACATTCGGAACAACACCTGCACAAACTTTTTGTTATTTGCATCAGGAACATAATAATACACTGAAAATCTTAAGGACTAACCACAAAAACAGATAACTAAAACAAAAAAAAATAGAGACAAAACCAAAAACACATTCAATCATCCCCCTCTTCATCATCATCCTCATCCTCCTCTTCATCATCATCACCATCCTCTTCATCATCCTTGGTCCCTGATGTACCAACACCTGTTTGATCATCCTCTCCCCTTTTTTGTCCGGGAAAGACACCTACCTCCAAGATGAGCCCGAGGTCGGCAGCCAAATCCTCATAATATGCCAAGTCTGCCTTAGCCTGGAAGATCTTTTTAAGAGCATGATCAAGGTGAGCCTGAACTCCAGCAACGGTAACCTTCACATAACCATCTATTGGTCGATGAGAGATGGAGCTTTTAGAAGGCCCAGAAGTAGGAGGTGATATGGTAGAGTCGATCCAGGGAAGGTTAATATTTATATTTCCCTTGAAGAGAGCAGGGACGATCTTTATTAATTCACTGGCATTTAATGAGTGTTCTGTGATGTCCTTAATGAACCCTTGTGACTCCAAGATACCATAAATGAAAGAGGGAAATGGGAGCTTGGATGACTTCAATCCTCCATGTGCATACTGCATAATAGTATAAAAGACCAGACACCCAAAGTATAAGGTGCAGTTGCCAATGGCAAAAAGGGTCAGTGCCTGAGACTTGGTGACCACCGTGGTGTTGGTGGTTGGGGTCCAGTTTCGAATGGTGATATTGTGAAGGACTGAGTACAGGGACGTAAGATTGGCAGCCGAGACCTTTTCGGGTGTGCAGGAAACTGGCGAATCAATCCATCAGTCAGGGTGGAAATCACATTATTAAGGTCCGGTGGAGGACCTTCATCAATTGCAGGTGTGCTGTAGTGATCATTTATGATCTGTGGATCGAAGTTGTACACCCTGTTTCGTACAAAAACTCGACCAAATTTGGCCGATCTCGCGTCACTGACGCTGGGTGAAAGGTTGGCGTAGAATTCAAGTACCACTTTACGGCAATAGGGAAGTACAGAAGAGACGGTAGAGAACAATCCGACGGATTTGAGAAACTCGATCAAATTGTTGCGAGAGAAGGCTTCCATGTCAGCATTTCGTTCTTCAATAAGAGCCCGGTTGGCGTAGAGGGACCAGTTTGAAAACGCCTCCTCTGTACAGAACATGTTGTTGAAACTGATTGACAGGTCATAATCGCTGAGGTTCATGTTGTCCGAGGTGTTCTCGTCATCTGATACAACATCCATAGGGGTAGGTGAATCAACAGGTATCGTATCAGCAGAGGCACTGGATTCTTCGGAAGCAATGGAGCCAGATGGACATGTCGCTTGTTGGCTCTTTAGGTTGGCCATAAATTGGGCCAACGTGATTTCCTCATCACGAGGTGGTGAGGACATTGGTGGAGAATTAGTCAGTGCGTCCTTATCAGATTCAGTTGAGTCACTGGAGGAATCACTGTCGTCTAGAGACGGAGTGACTGTCTTTTTACGGGCCACTAAATCATAGTCTCCATCATCAGAGTCATCACCAGAGGTATGATCAGGGTCAGCAAGTGAAGGTCGGCTCGTCCCCTCACCCTTTCGATGGATCCGCTTTGATGTGGTCAAATCAGGGTTATACCGTGCTTGTCTTTTGGAGCAATGAACTTGCTGGCGTGGAGAACTGAACACTTGAATTATTGGTGGATTATTAACATCAATAGCATTCCCTGGTTCGCCTGCTGCAATTACTTCCAGCGGTGTGGGTTGAACTGCAACTGGAACTATTTCCATGGAGGGCTCTACAGGAGATGTTGCAGAAGTTGATGGGGAAGGGGCAACACTTTCGTGGTGTCCCATATCACTTCGAATATCATGACAATCGTATCCCTTTCCTGCCATTTAAGCGAGATAAGTTGCAAGCAAGGAGAAGAATTGACAATTTTGGGGAAAATTTTTACAGAAAGAAATTGTGAGAAGATGGTACAAAAATTCGAGAAACAATTAGGCAGATAATGATGAATTAGGCGGTGTAAATCTAAACATGAATTGGCAGTGCAACGGTAACAAAATCAAAAAATCATACGAGCCCAACGGTAAAAAAAAACAATTCTCTCCACTGATTACTTCCAACGGTAAGAAAATAACGCCACTGTTTAAGAGCGTAACACCTTTTCATAAATTACTGAGACAATTTGAGAATAACGTCTTTTCAAAATTTCAAGAAATAACCCCACATCGAATTTTAGCTCCACTAGACATCAAGGATTACATGAACTAGAAATTTTCGCAAAGTCTGGAGTTTCACCGAATTTTACTTGTTGAAACTCATGTCCTTGTGGCACAACAATATTCAAGATAATGTGTTTATGCATGGTCTAGTTATGCCTAATAACAGAATGTGACATAAATATAAACATATGATCAAATATGAGATATGTGTACAAATGAAGTGTTGTCACAAATGTTGGCAACATCTTCTGACAACACGCACAATACCAGAAAAAACTTTCAATTTTTCTTAACACTTATCAATTTTCTGATCATAGAAGTGGCATCTCCCACACTAGAAGAACAGTCTTCAATGAACTCATCTAAGTAGCTTTTTCCATTTTCTTCTATTTTTGTGTTCATACTTAGAAGGGGTAGCTCCCACACTTAAAGTCCAGCGTTTTTTGGGATATTTTAGGTAGCTTTTTCCATCTTTCCTTCTAACCACAGACCCGACATTCTTAATGATTATATTTCAATTTCTCTTGGGTAGTTTGTCACAATGGTTAGAGTCCAAAGACCATTTTTTCAAATCTTTTGTGACAGTGTTCACGTATATAGGTGTGAAATTTTAAAGTATAACTGGGAATTGTAAGTGCATGAGAAAACTTATGCTACACAGTTTCAACATAACATATCACAATATAACGCAATGCAGTATGCCTAAGTCCTAAATATGCATATACAAATTAGATGTTGTCCGAGATGTTGTATCATCTGAGACAACATCTAAGAATGATTAGGCAGAACACATGCTGAGAGATTTCCTAAGGTTGGAAAATCTCTCAAAATCTAATGTTTTGGTGGATATGTCGGCCAGTTTGTTATTTGTATCCACAAACTCCATCCAAATCAATCATTTCTCTACAAGATCTCGAATAAAATGATCTCTTATGTCAATGTGCTTTGTTCGAGAGTGTTGTACTGGATTTTTTGAAATATTAATAGCACTAGAATTATCACAGTACATTACTAATGGTTCACTCTTAAGCCCATAATCTTCTATCATTTGATTCATCCACAAAAGTTGAGTGCACCCACTTCCAGCTGCCACTATTCAGATTCAGCAGTTGAAAGTGAAACATAGTTCTGTTTTCTACAATGCCATGAGATCGAATTATTTCCAAGATAAAAACAGCCCCCAGAAGTACTTTTTCTATCATCTAAATCCCCAGCCCAATCAGCATCTGAGAACCCTACTAGATTTGAGTTGGTTTCGTGTGTATACCATAATCCTAAGTCAATGGTTCTGTCTATGTATCGTAAGATACGTTTTACGACTTTTAAGTGAGAAATCTTAGGATTGGATTGGAATCTAGCACACAAACAAACACTAAACATTAAGTCAGGGTGGCTAGCAGTCAAGTACAAGAGACTTCCTATGATGCTGCGATATAGGGTGTTGTCAGCATTTTTGGCAGCATCGTCTTTGGATAATTTTTCATTTGAGCCCATAGGTGTCTTAATGTGCTTGGTGTTGTCATTAGCAAATTTCTTTATCAGATTTTTGGCATACTTACTTTGGCACAAAAAGATGTCATCATGCATTTGTTTGATTTGCAAGCCAAGAAAGAAATGTAATTCACCAATCATGCTCATTTCAAATGTAGTAGACATGCATTCAACAAAATCATTAGCATGATTTTGTGATGAAGAACCGAAAATGATATCATCAACATATTTTGACAAATAAGAATCTCACCTTTGGATTTTTGAATAAAGAGAGTTTTATCTTCCTCACCTCGTTTGAATCCAATTTCGAGTAGATATTCAGTCAGTCTGACATACCAAGCACGAGGTGCTTGCTTCAAACCATATAGAGCATCTTTCAACTTGTACACGTGATCAAGATTATGTGGATCTTCAATTCCTTTAGATTGTCTAACATATAATTCTTCACAAAAGATACCATTCAAAATGCACTTTTAACATCCATTTGAAACAATTTGATTTTCATAAAGCATGCAATGGCTAACAAAAGTCGGATTGACTCAATGCGGGCAACATGTGCAAAGGTCTCATCAAAATCAACCCCTTCAACCTGTGTGTACCCTTGAGAAACCAACCTTGCTTTGTTTCGAATGATGTTCCATGACTCATCAATTTTATTTTTAAAAATCCACTTTGTTCCAATTATATTTCCATGGTCAGATGGAATTAAAGTCCAAACATCATTTCGAACAAACTCTTCAAGCTCATCATGCATAGCATTAATCCAAAACTCATCTTTTAAAGCTTCGTCGATATTTTTAGGTTCAAATTGAGATACAAAGCATTAAAATCTAACATTTGAGTACATGGTACTCATGCACACTAGTCCAACCATCTTTCAGTAGTCGACTTTCTCTTTCTTTCAAGTTTGGACATCTTCACGAATTCCTCCAATGATTTGAGATGATGGATGGTTCTTCTGGATTTTGCTTGGAATACACGGTCCATCATCTGCTACCTCATCATCGCTGTGAGTATCTTCTTGTGATTCGGTGATTTCAGTGTCACATGTTGTGCCAAATGTTGCAACATCTGTATTTTCTAGTGACATTTGAGTTTCCAGAAGGTCTTCAACGTCAACTTCAGCAGTTTTCTTCTTGAGATCTCCGAGACTTTCAACTTCCATAGGACCCATAAGGTCTATGTGTAGTAACTCCAGACAGCGTGTTGTCCCAGATGTTGGCAACACTGAATGCGACACGCGGGTCTGTTTATCTTTTGACAATCTCCGCACACATATATCTACTCATTACATTGATAAAACAAAAATGTTTAACTGAAATAAGATCTTTGTTGTTTAATTCATCAACTCCTTATTTCAATAGCCCTAATCAACTAGTGTAACTAGTTTCAATTACCTTCAATTTATTAACCTTTTAACGATAGCTAATAGGTTATCATTCCTCAAAATTTAAATTTTTTTAATTACTTAATATTTAAAATTTTAAAATCTATTATTCACTCCATTCAGTTAATTTTCTCCGGTGTTTTAATATAACTGCTCTTACTTTGACATTTGGAAATTTTTTTTGTCTCATATGGTTGTACATATACTTTTCAATGGCTCAAATTCATTTACCATACTATTAGCAAACGTTTCATATTCTTGCTATCAACACTCTTTGCCTTGTGGGTGATTTTGTCAACTTGTTTACATTGATCCAATCTTTCATTTTCAGAAATGGCAGAATGCAAAATGAATGCTTAGCAAGTGAACTTCGAATTTGTCTACAAACTTGAAGATGCTGATATGGTGCAATGTTTAGAACCCTAGAAAATGTTGGACTACGTCCTTTTTTCATTCTTCTGATAGTTATATATGAAGACAAAATTCTAGATTTCTATGCTTGTGCCTCCATTACTGATGATGAATATATATATGATACCCTTTTGGTGGTCAAAAATATTTGTTTGATGAAGCCCTATTTGCTTCAAATTTCTCTCTGCCTGCTGAGGGACTTTTAGACTTTCAACAATTATCTCTGCCTTTCATTTCTTAGATGAAGCAGAATTATTTTCTATTATTGACTCTGCTATCTCTGTTTCCTGTAGGAAAAAAGAGATGAAGATGAAATACCAAGTGTTGATGGATTTTATCTCCTAGACGTTGCTGGTGAAAGCTGGCTCCTTTGATGTCAACACTTAAGAAATTTTTATGTTGATGGATGTTGTCACTGTTCTTGGTGGACCTGATTACAAAACACTGCGAGCTTTGTTGTGTAGATCAGCAAGATGCTCACTGTTCTTGGAGTAACAATCTCAACTGCTCAAGACCGGAGCAAGACCAAAATATTGGTTGTTGCTAATGTTCTTGATCTCCGACCAAAGATTTATGTCATTCATGTTGCCGCCATCAAGAAAGAAATTGGTGAGATTCAAGTCTCCTCCACAAATAAAAAATCTAAGAGAGATCTGATTTTGGCCTGCGATTTTGTTCAAACTGGTTCTGAAGGATAAGCTGTTGTTACAATGACTTTACCAATCAAGAATAAGCCTAGAACCATAAACGTTAAGAAAACAACATCGGTTGCTGAAATCTTTTCTAAGACCTCAGCAACACCATCCCCTGCTAAAGTTGTCCAAATAATTCAAGTTTTTCTATGATCAGAACAAAAAATTAAATCTCTCTCTATTTCTTCAGTTCCTTAAGATTTGTCTCTTATTTTGTTTTTTTTCTCTTTTCCCGAAAGGATTAATTATCTGATATGCTTTTGTTGGGACATCGTATTCTCGCACCCAAGACGCAGCGAAAGTTAAAAAATTTTGTTCTTGGGCGTCGTGTATTTAAATCATTCATAGGGTGTTTAGAATTTATACCTTTGCGTTCTTAACGCTTGGACTCCAAACTATTCCAATTTTTATGCAGAGATAATCCTTCTTATAAATATCTACGAACGGCTCTTCTCCTTGGATCGTTTAATTGGGTCCACGATTAGACAATGAATTCCTTGTTTGGATTGCACTAGAAATTCCAAACAATTCTTGCGTTGAGATTGTAATCTCCGAATTTCCAAAATCTGAAGACGGTGCGGCACAATGACGCGGCGGTGGAAGGAAACAAGATGGCCGAACTTCTTTGTTTTTCCACAAGGTGGTCGTGACCCCTTTCCAAAAGGGTGGGAAGATTTTGTTAACCTCTTATTGATTTTATTCAAAAATTAAGCAAATCAAATTTTCTTTTGGCCATAATTTCTCCCCACTTTCCTTATGGTGATGGCCGTGACTTTCATGGAGAAAGGAAGGAAGGAATTTTTGTGTTTTGTGTGAAAAACTTCATCTCCCAACAATGAGCCCTAATTGTGTATTTATAGAGTGAGACTCCTAATCTAATTAGGAATCCCTCTCCCACAAGAACTCTATTAATTTCATTATATTTAAACTCTCATATAATTAATATATAATGTATTCATTAACCTTTAATAATACATGATATAATAATATCATATACATATATTTTATATCACCATATAAAATATATACATGTATATGTATATTAAATTAAATAACTATTATCGAATTTATAAACTAACTCCTTAGTTAATTTAATTCTATACACCTCTAGAATATTCATTGGAATTTGTGCATATTAGTAGTCACTACTACTAGCACCACCATTTAATTAGCAAACTCCAAATTCATTAAATAAATGATTCCAAACTCATTATAACCCCGATCGACGATCCGAGAACGCCGATGTATCAAAAATATAAGTCTTGTTCATATAATGAAAATCGAAAATTTCGAAGATCAAAATTTTCATTTACCAAATTTAGAACTTACCATATATAGCAGTTACTGTACTTGGCAGCTGCCAGTTTTAGTGAATTCCTTCACAAAATAGGCAGTTTCACTCACCTTCCTCATTTAGCAATCATGCTAACTTCCATTTCTTCCATCCTATGGAATCAGCTCATAAACTCTTTGATAAGCTTCCTGTTTGATCTACATCAAACTATAGTCGTCAAATTCCAACTCCTTGAAATTTGACTATCTCAACGGGAACACAGAATCCGATAATTTTGTGACCCTCAATGGTTCAGAGATACAACTAGTCGTGGGTTCACATCTCCATGTGATTCAGAATAACATTTATTCTTATTCGGGTTTACTCTATTTAACCCCATTCTTTTCATCAACTCCTTGATCAAGAATGTCAGAACTCATTTCTGATTGCACCCATCGGATAATGGTAAAAGCATCTAGTAGCATCGCCCCATGATCCCCTAGGTATCACTGATAGTGTCTGCAAGAACCTTTAGTCATGGTTAGCGTACAATACGGTCCCTTCAATACATATATCCCGATCGAATCTGCAACTATTGGTATATCGAGAGTTGCATATGAATTCGATAACGATGCGATTTATCTTTGAGTACCAATAGTGACATGATATGTGCAATGAAGAAAACACCTTTTCCTAAAGCACGTTTCTTGCTCTGGCCAGAGACTCCTTGCACTATTAACTCATCAGATCACATAGGATATCTTCTCCCGTAGGCGAACGATGAATCCCCGACTACAATGCATTTGCTCCTACGTATTTCGAAACTACACCCAACCTCGCCAACTGATGACCCTCAATGGAGTCGGTAAACGGATGAAAGTGCATGCTAGTACGTATAGCCCCTACATTGTCCCGGGGACTAATGGTGTACAACCATAACTGCGGACTATTCCACTTGATAAGTGAGAACCATTTGGACAGTCCGAGGGAGGGTTGTTCAGTGCATCATCATATGATCACTCATCTGTGTGAATGTACATCTCCATGCCCTTGCCAATGAAACATGGTGTCTACATCACAGATTCTAGTCTCGAGCTCGAGCGACATTTATCCTTGTTTTAGGCGGCTGATTTGACTAGGAATCTGTTTAGAATATACGGTACACTTCCTAATTAGTTTCATGATCTTACATTGTGACGCAGACCTCATGGTACCTATTGTATACTCAAGGACTTTATCTATGCAGCTTGCATGGTTATACAGATAAAGTATAATGTCATAATCAAATAATATCATAAGATATTATTAAAATAAATATTGTTTTACATTAGAGTCAATAAAGCCCTAGCCACAAGTTGGCTTGCCAGGTACCTACTCTAACAGCTTTGCCAGAATACACTGGCTCGGGGTTGGAACGACATAATATTTCTAGAAAAGGCAAAGGAAAATGGTTTTTGATCTTATCTCGGAGCAAAATGATGAAGAAGAAGTTCCCAAGTCATCAGTCCTGATATTATTAAAATAAATATTGTTTTACATTAGAGTCAATAAAGCCCTAGCCACAAGTTGGCTTTCCAGGTACCTACTCTAACAGCTTTGCCAGAATACACTGGCTCGGGGTTGGAACGACATAATATTTCTAGAAAAGGCAAAGGGAAAATGGTTTTTGATCTTATCTCGGAGCAAAATGATGAAGAAGAAGTTCCCAAGTCATCAGTCCAAAATCAAAATCGATTTTCATATGGAATAAGTTGATGCTTATGTTGATCAAGAAATCAATTTTATTGATGAGTGGCTTAAAATTTTCACCGTGACAAGACCTGATGTGTTTGAAAAAATCCAAAAAAATTGAGAAAAGTATTAAATGTTGAAGCTTTGGTCTTCTCGCATACCAAAATAAATGTCATTTCCAAGGCTATGACCACAATACACTATGTATTAGAACCATTGGAAGTCTCTAAACTTAGTGAGACTCTGACTGCTCTAAAAGCCAATTATGACTATCAATGTCCTAAATCATTTCATGATACGGCAATCATTAAGCATCTCAACAAGGAATTAACTATTCTTTTTATGGGAGTAATTGTAATTGAAACTAAGTTCACTGCTCAAGCTAATGCCAACACTCAATCACATATGCTCTTTACTGGCAAACAAGTTGAGGAAAGCGTTAAGTCTCTTCCAAGGGACACCCCTTCCATTACTCTTGCACCTTCTCCAGTTATTGTTGCTACTATTGATCAACCTCAGCAGTCCTCCTCACTTCTCTTTGCGAGAGATCTAATGTTGTCCAATGTGGACGATGTTGTTGGTCTCACGTGCGGAATTTGAGATAATAAACCAGAAAATAAAGAATAAACTGGACACTGAGATTTACGTGAAAAACCCCTAAAAATTATTAGGTTAAAAACCACGGGCAAGTGTAAAGAATTCCAATATAATATTTTGTGGTGGACAACTCACTCACTGTGTTTCCAAAGAGACCACACACTCTCTTAATACAGGAGAACAAAACACCTCACAAATATTATAGAACTAAGCACTAAAATGCTTATAAGATGAGAGAAAACTCGAAGAAGGGATAATTTCATAATGAAGGGAGGAGCTCTATTTATAGAGCCCTTTCTTCTGTCTTCTCACGTAAATTTCCGTGAAACTTCCGCACCAGCCACTAAAACTCATTTAATGTGTTGGCATGCAATAAATGTGACTTTTTTGCCAACATTTCTCCCACTTGGAGATTTGGTTGAGAATCGAACACATCTCCACACATCCTTTCAATCTTGTCATTCTCTGTTGCTTACGTTTCCGCTAGGCCACTTGAGGATCTACACCACTCAAAATTATCAGTGTTGACTGGCTTGGTCAGAAAATCAGCTATGTTGTATTTTGTATGGATCTTCTGCATATCTATGCCTCCTTCTTCTACCACTTCCCGCACAAGGTGAAATTGTACTCCAATGTGTTTCGTCCTGGAATGAAAGGCTGGATTTCTTGCTACGTGCAAGGCACTCTGATTGTCACAAAACAAAGGAACATTCTCTTGTTTGTGTCCGATCTCCTCGAATAACCTTTTAATCCATATTGCCTCCTTTCAACCTTGAGTATCTGCCATGTATTCTGCCTCTGTTGTAGATAACGCCACAACTGTCTGCAGTTTTGAAACTCAGCTTACTGCTCCTCTCCAAGTGTAAACACATAACCAGTAGTACATTTTCTCTTATCAGGATCACCTGCATAATCTGAATCGACATAGCCCCTGAGTATAAAATCTTATCCTCCATAACATAATGCAGCATTTGAGAAACCCTTAATGTATCTAAAGATCCTCTTAACAGTGCTTCAATGCTCTCTTCCAGGATTCGCCATATACCGACTAACTGCTCCACTGCTTGAGCAATGTCCGGTCTTGTACAGATCATAACGAACATCAAACTTCCCACTGGTGATGCATATGGTACTCGAGACATCTCCATCCTCTTTGCTTCACTTCTAGGACACATCTCGGAGGATAACTTAAAGTTAATAGGAAGAGGGGTCGATATTGGCTTACTATCTTGCATGTTTAAGCGTTGCATGACTTTCTTCAAATAATTTTTCTGGGAAAGCCAAATCTTTTTGTTACTTCTGCCTCGGTGAACTTGTATCCCTAGAATCTTGTTTGCTAGTCCCAAGTCCTTCATATCAAATTCTCTAGCCAACTGTGTCTTCAATCCTTAGACCTAATCTTTGTTGGGGCATGCTACCAACATTTCGTCCACATACAACAGAAAAATGATATAATCATCACCAGACCTCTTGAAATACGTACAAGGATCTGCACTTAGTCTGTTGTATCCAAGGCTCATGATATAGGAATCAAATCTCTTGTACCAACACCTCGGCGCATGTTTGATACCGTACATAGATTTGTTCAACCTGCAAACCAAGTTCTCTTTGCCTTTTTCTGAAAAACCTTCTGGCTGGAGAATATAGATTTCTTCTTCAAGATCTCCATGAAGAAATGCTGTTTTCACATCTAGCTGTTCTAGATGTAGGTCAAACACCGCACACAATACCAACACTACTCTGATTGTTGTAATCCAAACCACATGAGAAAATATCTCATTGAAGTCAATGCCTTCTTTCTGTGCATACCCTTTTACCACCAATCTAGCACGATACCGCTCCACTTTGTTATTGCCATCACGCTTGACCCATCTATTTCCAATGGCTTTCCTTCCTCGTGGTAGTGTAACAAGATCCCAAGTTTTATTCCTGTCTAATGCCTCCAATTCTTCTTACATTGCTGTCATCCACAAGGATACATCCGAGATTTGAGTAGCCTCGTGCAAACTCGATGGCTCACCATCCTCTGATAATAGACTATATGCAATAATGTTTTCAGTGACATAATCTGAAAGCCAAACTGGTGGTCTGCTGTCTCGAGTTGACTGCCTCACATTGGAAACCTCAAACTCAACATGTTCTTGTTCTTCGTGCTTTGGTACTGCTTCACAAGAAACTTGACCTTCATCCGTCTTATTTTCTACCTGAAAAATAGTAGTTTCTGAATTCGGTGTGCCTTTGTCTCCCTTTACTTTATCTTCCTCGAAGATAATATCCCTGCTGATGACAAGCTTGTGAACAGTAAAATCCCACAAGCGAAACCCCTTAACTCCATCAGCATATCCCAAGAAGATACATTTTATGGATTTCGAATCCAACTTTGATCTTTCTTGCTCATTGTACAAAACGTACACAGGACAACCAAATGTATGCAAATGAGAATAATCTGTCGGCTTCCCGGTCCACATTTCCATCGGAGTCTTCAGATCAATCGCCACTGAAGGAGAACGATTGATAATATAATAAGTGATTTTGACTGCTTATGCCTAAAATGACTTGTCTAGACCCGCGTCCTCAACATAGCTCTTGTTCTATCCAACAATGTTCTATTCATCCGCTCCGCCACTCCATTTTGTTGAGGTGTGTAAGTCGTCGTAAACTGTCTTTTGATGCCCTCATGCTGACAATATGCATCAAATTCGTCACTGTTATATTCTCCTCCATTGGCAGTCCTCAGACACTTGATTTTCTTTTCTGAATCAAGTTAAACCCGTACATTGAAATCTTTGAAGAATTGGAAATCATCTGATTTCTTCTTGATTGGATACACCCAACATCTCCTAGAGAAATCATCAATGAACGATTCAAAGTATCGCGCTCCTCCTAGGGATACAACCGGTGCTTGCGAAACATTCGAATGAATCAGCTCCAATATACTTTTGCTTCTGGCAGTAGAAGTGTCAAACTTTAATCTGTGTTGTTTACTGGTAACACAATGCTCACAAAATGGTAGTGACACTTTTGTAAGTCCCGCAGCAGCTTCCATTTTGATAGAATTTTCAACCCTCGTTCTGACATATGACCGAGTTTTTCTATGTCATAACACTGTTAATTCTTCTCATGAACCAATTGATGCAACAGCTAGTTCTGCCACTTTGTGTGTTTCCCCCAAAAGTACATACAGATTTGCAGCAACCTTTTCCGCCTTCATAACCACAAGCGCGCCTTTCACAATTTTCATGATCATGTTCTCGACCTAGTTTTGCACCTGATATCATCCAATTGCCCCAAGGAAAAAATATTTTTCGTCAGTCCTTTCACATGTCATACCTCATGTATTGTGCGAATGGTTCCATCAAACATTTTTATTTTGATAGTACCGACCCCAGCGATTTTCAAGACATGGTCATTTCCCATTAATACAGATCCTCCTGAGATTGGTTCATAATGATCAAACAATTCTCTTCGAGACGTCATGTGTCACATCGCTCCTGAATCCATTATCCATGTGTCACAAAATTTGTGTCTGCCTTCTGCAACTGTTGTCGCTTCGCTGAATAATATTTCATCACTGTCTGAAGTACTGGCCACATTTCCTTGAGAACTCTTCTCGATAATCGTACACTCTTTCTTGAAGTGCCCTTTACCGCCACATTTAAAGCAGTAAATATCTTTCTTCTTACTTCTTGACTTTGATCTACCTCGTCTTTGGCTCCCACTGAGTCACGGTCCATAAATCTTCCTCTTATCATCGGCAAAGCCTCTGCCTGCTTCGAGGTTACCAACCTATCTTACTTATTCTTGCGCCGAGTTTCTTCTCCGAGAACCGCAGTTAAAACATCGTCGAATCTTAGAAAACTCATAAGAATATTGTTGGTTATGTTGATGATAAGCTGATCATATGAATCTGGTAGATTTTGAAGTAGAAGCTCCGCACGTTCATTTTCCCCTATTTTATGCCCCATGGAAGTGAGTTGGGCAAATAGAGTATTTAGTGTATTGATATGGTCGGTCATCGATGAGGATTCCACCATCCGAAGAGTATAAAGCCTTCTATTTAGGAAAATCATGTTGTGTAACGACTTGACCTCGTACATCTTTGTCAGAGTATCACAGATAACTTTGGCTGTTTTTATCTCAAAGATACTTGACAAAACTTCTTCAGTTATAGCCAAGTGTAAATTGGCAACAGCATTATCATTCATCTCATTCCACTTTTCATCATCTTTAATCTCCACCGGTCTATATCCAATAGCCGTCAAGCAATTTTCTTTTCTTAAAACTGCTTGTATCTTTATTTTCCATAGCATAAAACTGCTTCCATTGAACTTTGGTATCTCGTATCTTCCCGCCATTATGTCTACAACAATTTTAGTAGGCTAGAAAAAATAATCTCACCTTAAATAAAAAATCTCAAAAAATCTTTTCTGTTGTGGAAGATCAGTCTAGGCTGCAACCACAGAGCATACTCAGAATTTTAAGAAATTTTAAACCAAGGCTCTGATACCATTTGTGTGGGGACCCGGACGCTAATTCGATTCTTAATCATCTTTGGGACTAATTAATAAATTATAATAAACATGATCTAATTGTTTTTTAACATACACTATTACATGCGGAACGTAATGGCATTTACCTATTATACATATCATTATAAATTAAAGTACGAGTCCTGTACAACATGCATTTATTCAAACTAAGGTTTAACAACTAAACATCAAGTGTCCAAACCCTATTTCTAATCAAAGTCCATAGTCTCCACTCTACTCACGATCTCTCTTCATCTCCTGGACCCTGAACCTGTCCCACCTGTTGTCATGCATACATACAAACAAGACAACGGCAGGATAACTCCGGTGAGAATTATATTCCCAGTATAAATCAACGAAACATGCATTTCATATAACAGAAATAAAAGCATGAAGCATATATTCATAACATGTATCGCAGTCAGAAACATGAATCAACATCAAACTATAAATCATACTCGTGACTCCACATCTAAGACTAGACTCTTTCCTAGTCTAGGGATCCCGGTTTCCAGACGTTGGCATTCCATATCGATCACCAGTAATAGAAGAAACTCCGATTCTATCCACATCGATATGGTATCGATCACCAGTAATAGAAGAAACTCCGATTCTATCCACATCGATAGCCAATCATCCGGTGACAGACTTTGGCACTACTGCCAATACACTATCTTGTGACATCGTGCAATGTGCCCGTGGCGATCCCACCACTATCAAGCACTTCTGTCACAAGATCATTCATCTAATACATGCTTCCTATACATCAATGGAACATCATATAATAATCAAATCAATGCATATAATAACAATAAGTATGTGATTTAGGGAAACCCAAGTATATCCTACTTGAGTCGATCTCCTAATACCACATTGACTTATACCTTTGTCTTCTCGATCTGACGAAGTCGAAGTCTCGGAGTTAAATCTGCCCATATCAAATCTGGAATGATAATATCAAATAAACACAATATCAATATACATTCCAATTCACGGCTTGATCTGATCACTATACAAATCAAACATAATCCGATTAATGTCACGACAAAACGATACAATCATAATCAATACTGAATCTGATTAACACCAATCTACTGATGCTTCGACGGTATGATAATACACTCTTGATAATCCCGTCAATCTCAACATCACAGACATACTATCACGAGACATAATCAGTATCAATACAACTCATAACCCCAACGATAACAGATCATAATCTCAAATCGGTACAATCTCAGTCATATCATTTCAGAAAATCATAAAAATTATATAATCAATCCGTTCTTCGATCTGATTTCAAATATACGATGTCTACTATATCAGAAACACCATATATGATTCATATTCAATTCTGACAAAATCATAATTTAAAACGATATCAAAACGTAACAAAACTTACGTCCTGTTTCAGCTGTCGTCGCTAAGAACTCGGTACTGTACTCAGATTCAAAATCAGACAAGCGGATTTTTCCAAATGCGAAACTCTGAAACTTTTCCCCTTGGGCTCTCGGTTTCCTTCTTTTATTTTCTGATTCATTGTACTAAAGATATGTATATATACATATATATATAAATATATATATATATATATTTATATATATATATATATATATATATACGTTGCACTGTTAAGGGGCAAATGGCTCTTTTTCGTGCTACATGCCGCGCGCATATGCGCGCCCAAGGCCCGCGCATATGCGTCGGAAGTTCTATCCGGAAATCAGCTGCTGGAATGCTCGCGCATATGTGCGCACATAAGTCGCGCATATGCGCGAGACCTACTGTCTCGTGCATTTTACCACTCACGTATATGCGCGCCTTCCGCCGACACATATGCGCGAGGTCCTCTGGACAATCACTTTGGTTACTCGACACCTCGCGCATATGCGCGCCCTCATGACGGGCATATGCGCGGGGTCTTCTGCCAAACCCGCGCATGTGTGCGCACCAGATCGCGCATGTGCGCGGATGGCATCTCCCTCGCACATATTTTGTGTCTTTTCTCGTCTTTCCCGGTCTGGTTCATTTCGTCTATAATCACATCAATTAATCACTAAATCATTTCAGATTAACAGGATAAATTTCTCGGGCCTTACATTTCTCCCCCCCTTAAGATTCGATTTTGTCCCCGAAATCATGGGCAATCAAATTAAATATCCAATCAGATACCAAAGGAGGTATATACAGAAACTAAAAGAAAACTCACCTCAAGGAACACGATACTAGAATCTTTATTTTATTTCAAACTCTGTCTCCAAAATAGCTTTCTTGATGCCCTAACCATTCCTTTGAACTTCCAACAACGGAACAGTTTTATCCTGAATCATCTTTCTTTCACAAATCTCTGATTTCACTCTGGAATAATCATTCAAGAAGTATAATCTCATAATACCACTCGAAGTAACTCTGATAGAAGCAATCTCAAAATACTGGCTATACAACATCCGTATAAACCAATTAACATCTCATAACAAATCAATACTATCATCTCCTATCAATCTGATAATTTCAATCAGAGTTATATTCAATTTTCAACCTCAAATATCAACAGTCATCATCCGACGTTGACATATTCAATCTATTTATTCTGAGCTGTCTTTATTCTCGTCTGAATCAGTTTCAATTTCTTTTTCATATCTCTGATCTCATCAAATCCGATCTCAGGTATCACCGAGATATAATCCCCATACGAAGAAAATCTGCAGTTCTCACTGTACAATTCCTCGAATGATGTTATCTCGATACTCCTTTGATAGTTATTGTCGTACCATCATTCACAAAGTGACAATACATCGCCTCAACTAGTGCTAAAATCCAGCACTACAGTTCCTGGATATCCTCTAGTTTCAGGATAGTTGCTCCAACTATCTATCGATCTATAGACGATAAGTGAAAGAGTTCATTGTATATTCTTCCAAAAGTACATAACCAAACGAAACTCACAGTCTGATATTATAAACTTTGGCGTTCAGTACAATCTGACCCCTTTTCTGACATATATCTCAGTCGTCTGGTCATATCTGTACATCATCCTGTACAACATAACATATGCAAATTCGAGAATCTGTCAATAATAATCATATCATAGTACAGTCTTGGCAAGATTTCGGTAATTCCGTCACCAGATCCATAGAAATGTACTCTCATTTCTATTCAGGAAGCAATGATCTATATAACCAATCTCTTGGTTTCTATTTTTCTGTCTTCATCTGTCAGCGATTCAGACATTTCGATACAAATTCTGCCATAACTGATTTCATCTGTTTATATCAAAACTGTCTGTTCGAATTATTATACATTTCATGTCACCAGAATAATACTGAATCCACTACTGTGCGCTTCTCACCCTATCTGTCATTTCGGATTCGAATTATTCTGCACAAACAAATCAGCTAATTATATAAAATAAAGTATTACCTACCTAGTATTTTGATCGATACTCTGTTCTGACTATCGAAATCAAATTCTGAACAGTCTGATCAAATTTATGAACTGTATATAATCTCAACGGTTCATAACAATCAATATCAAACACAAATTCAGAATGAAAATAATATCGGATCAGAGTCGAAATATCAATCATTTATACTAATCTAGTAAACGCATAAACGCAATTGCTGACATTTCTGACATTTCTGAAGTTCTGCCATTTTCAATATCGTTCTCAGCCACTGATCACGGTCTCAACTGTGCTACAATCAATCAGTATACTATCTTCAGATATCACAGACTTTGAATACAATCTGTTGCCATCAAGGTTCATATCCGAATAATTCTGTATACAACAATCTCAGTTCCCAGAATATTCAATACAATTTCAACTGTTCGATTCAATCAATCATATGCTGCGAAGATATCAAGATATCATAGATACAATGAGCATAAAATCATCAGAATATCTCTGAACACATGATTTATCAACCCATAAACAGAACTGCAGTATTTTCCAGAGAAACACATAATCAGATGTAACTCTAACTCTCAGGCAGTAAATCTTCTAACTGACATTTCAATTCTTTTCAATTCAATCAGTATCATTCTATACGGAATTCTAAAATGAAACCAGTACCTAGTATCGAATCAAGGGTGAAATCACTCTCCCTGATATAAGAGAAACCTGAAATCTCATCTGAAAAACTATAGCAACTCTCCTGCTACTGACAAATCAGTCCCTGATAGTCTCAACTTCAGTAATCAACTGAATACATAAGGAATTACTCCATTCCTTTCAATAATCATCGAGTCATAACTAATACGGATATTAAAGGAATTCAAAATCGAGAATCCTTACCGCTCCCTAACTTCTTGAACTGCTTCTTTCGAGCTTTCAATTGTTCTTTCTTTTCATTACTGCTGCTACCAATCTCGATTCTGGGAGGTAGTTGCTATGGTCTCGGTGTTGAAAGAACATAAGAAGCTTCCTTTTGTCTCATCAGAGCTGCGTCTGCTCTTCTAGCTCTGTTCAGAGTATCAGAAAAATTATTCGGTTGCTTCACATTCACTAATGTACATATATCTGGATTCAATCCCTGGATGAATTGATCAAATACAGCTGCATCGTTCCTAGCCACGTGAGGGGCAAAAAGAACTGGGCCAAATACTCATCAATATTCAACTGACCCTATCTTAAATTTGCAAACTCTGCACTTTTATCCTGTCTATATGATACTGGGAAAAATCTTTGATAGAATTCAACTTTAAAAACTTTCCACATAATCACTGGACTACGCTGTTCTAAAGCCTCTTTGGTTACTAGCCACCAACTCCTTGCGACTTCCCGTAACTGGTGGCCAATCAGTTTAACTCTACAATCATCTGTGAACCCCAAAAAATCAAATAGCATTTTTATATCTTCTAACCAATTCTCACAGTCGACTGGCGTCTCAGTAACTTTCAGAATCGGCGGTTGAAATGACTGAAACTTCTTAATCATTGTTTCCATCGGAGTTTCTAATACATCCATCAGATCAGTCGAAGTACTACCTCGTTCTGGAATTCTTCAAGGGGGTATATCTGATAATCACCAGAATTATCAATCACATGAGACAAATCCGGCTCAGTCCCTTCCTGATCATCTTACCTCTGATCAAGAATTGGTTCTGATCAATTTTCAAATAATACACATTACCAAATCAACTCAGCTATTCAGGTAACATATATCTTCCAAAACAGTAAAACATATTGCAATATTAACATATACAATGTAATTCAACATTATAATAAATCACATGCTAGCAATCACAAGAAAGGAAAGAAAACACATTCTACCCCGCTCACTAGCTTCTATCTCAGTCTCAAGAACCTACAGTTCTAGAACTTACTGTTCTGGAACCTAATGCTCTGATACCACCTGTTGTGGGGACCCAGACGCTAATTCGATTCTTAATCATCTTTGGGACTAATTAATCAATTATAATAAACAGGGTATAAATTTTTTTTTAACATACACTATTACATGCGGAACGTAATGGCATTCAGCTATTTTACATATCAGTATAAATTAACGTACGAGTCCTGTACAACATACATTTATTCAAACTAAGGTTTAACAACTAAACATCAAGTGTCCAAACCCTATTTCTAATCAAAGTCCGTAGTCTCCACTTTACTCACGATCTCTCTTCATCTCCTGGACCCTGAACCTGTCCAACCTGTTGTCATGCACACATACAAACAAGACAACAGCCGGATAACTCCGGTGAATTCTCAGTATAAATCAACGAAACATGCATTTCATATAACAGAAATAAAAGCATAAAGAATATATTCATAACATGTATCGCAGTCAGAAACATGAATCAGCATCAAACTATAAATCATACTCGTGACTCCACATCTAAGACTAAACTCGTTCCTAGTCTAAGGATCCCGGTTTCCAGACGTTGGCATTCCATATCGATCACCAGTAATAGAAGAAACTCCGATTCTATCCACATCGATATGGTATCGATCACCAGTAATAGAAAAAACTCCGATTCTATCCACATCGATAGCCAATCATCCGGTGACAGACTTTGGCACTATCGCCTATACACTATCTTGTGACATCGTGCAATGTGCCCGTGGCGATCCCACCACTATCAAGCACTTCTGTTACAAGATCATTCATCTAATACATGCTTCCTATACATCAATGGAATAGCATATAATAATCAAATCAATGCATATAATAACAATAAGTATGTGATTTAGGGAAACCCAAGTATATCCTACTTGAGTCAATCTCCTAATACCACATTGACTTATACATTTGTCTTCTCGATCTGACGAAGTCGAAGTCTCGAAGTCAAATCTGTCCATATCAAATCTGGAATGATAATATCAAATAAACACAATATCAATATACAATCCAATTCACGGCTTGATCTGATCACTATACAAATCAAACATAATCTGATTAATGTCACGACAGAACGATACATTCATAATCAATACTGAATCTGATTAACACCAATCTACTGATGCTTCGACGGTATGATAATACAGTCTTGATAATCCAGTCAATCTCAACATCACAGACATACTATCACGAGACATAATCAGTATCAATACAACTCATAACCTCAACGATAACAGATCATAATCTCAAATCGGTACAATCTCAGTCATATCATTTCAGAAAATCATAAAAATTATATAATCAGTCCGTTCTTCGATCTGATTTCAAATATACGATGTCTACTATATCAGAAACACCATATATGATTCATATTCAATTCTGACAACATCATAATTTCAAACGATATCAAAACGTAAAAAAAACTTACGTCCTGTTTTAGCTATCGTCGCTAAGAACTCGGTACTGTACTCAGATTCAAAATCAGACGAGCGGATTTTTCTCAAATGCGAAACTCTGAAACTTTTCCCCTTGAGCTCTCGGTTTCCTTCTTTTATTTTCTGATTCATTGTACTAAAGATATGTATATACATATATATATATATATATATATATATATATATATATATATATATATATATATACATTGCACTGTTAAGGGGCAAATGGCTCTTTTTCGTGCTGCATGCCCCACGCATATGCGCTGGAATTTCTATCCGGAAATCAGCTGCTGGAATGCTCGCGCATATGCACGCACATAAGTCGCGCATATGCGCGAGACCTACTGTCTCGTGCATTTTACCACTCGCGCATATGCGCGCATTCCGCCGGCACATATGCGCGAGGTCCTCTGGACAATCACTTTGGTTACTGGACACCTCGCGCATATGCACGCCCTCATGACGAGCAGATGCGCGGGGTCTTCTGCCAAACCCGTGCATGTGCGCGGATGGCGTCTCCCTCGCACATATTTTGAGTTTTTTCTCGTCTTTCTCGATCTGGTTTATTTCGTCTATAATCACATCAATTAATCACTAAATCATTTCAGATTAACATGATAAATTTCTCGGGCCTTCCAATTTGTTGGTCCCACGTGTGGAATTTGAGATAATAAACCCGAAAATAAAGAATAAACTGGACACCGAGATTTACATGGAAAACCCCTAAAAATTATTAGGGTAAAAACCACGAGCAAGATAAAAAGAATTCCACTATAATATTTTGTGGTGTACAACTCACTCACTATGTTTTCAAAGAGAACACACACACTTTTAATACAGGAGAACAAAACACCTCACAAATATTATAGAACTAAGCACTCAAATGCTTATAAGATGAGAGAAAACTCGAAGAAAGAATAATTTCAGAATGAAGGGGGACTGTATTTATAGAGCCTTTTTTCCGTGTGAAGACGAATGTAAAACGTGTCTTCCGTCTTCTCACGTAAATTTCCGTGAAATTTCCGCTCAAACTCATTTAATGTGTTGGCATCCAATAAATGTGACTTCTTTGCCGACAATTTGTCAACTCCATTGATTAATTGGCTATCTCTACTAAAGATATTGTTTTTTATCCTCTTGAGGATCAAGCCATTGTTGAGACAGTCTTCGTACAATCTTCTTTTCCTTCTCTAGAACATGTTCAGGTCGAGGCTCCACTTTAACTACCTACTGATGTACCAGTTGTTCTAGTAGTATGTCAACCTCAGATATCAGATACACTACCTGTTACTGAAAAAGTACCACCTGCTGAAAATATTATCGCTGAGGAAACCTCAAACATCATTCGAACATTGAAATCTTTTCTATTGTTCCTCAGTCTAAAATTTATTTATAATATTTGTTCCAAATGAAGGCTTTTTTTGTCGATCCATTATCTTTATTCATTCATCCAAGTGATACTGCAGAAGCACGGACTGCTAGAATTTGAGTTGGTTCCGGACAAGGTCATCATTACCAGGAGCTTGGCGTGAACTGAGCCCTTTGGAGGCGAGGTTCTCACCTGACACGCTAGGAATATCAACATGTAAATCATATTGATCCACTTCACGGAGTACCTCATTAAAGGTTGAAAAGGAAGAATTATGGGTAGATGCCATAAATACATACCCAAGGGCATCTCCAACCGTCCTCCATAATGGAGGAATCCTCCATTATGGAGGATAAAATCTTCTCCAACCATGCTCTATTTTTTTCCTCCATTTTAGAGTATGCACAATGATCCTCTATTTATGGAGTATCACTGTTCATATGGAGGATTGAAAATGAGTGGAAAATAATATTTTAAAAATTGTAATATAGTCTTTTTGAAAAAAAAAATTAGGAAAGTAGAAGAAAAGATCGACCCATACACAAGTTTAGTCGACTCACGCACCCACACTTGGGTCGACCAAAGCAGATTTGGTCGTTCTTTGGTCGACCAACCAAAGCACCATGCTATGCTTTGGTCGACCAAAGCAAGATACTAAAGATAAAGCTTGGGTATATTATGAAATTAATTAATTATATGTGTGTGTATGTGTATTCGAAAATGAAATAAATTAAAAAAAAGTATTTGATACTAAAGATAAAGCTTGGGTATATTATGAAATTAATTAATTATATGTATGTATATTCGAAAATGAAATAAATTAGAAAAGAAAGTATTTGGTAATACTTAGAGGATATAGGTTGAAAATGAAATAAATTAAATAAATAGAGTATTTGGTAATATTTAGAGGATATGGGTTGGAGAATGTTTTTGAAAATAAAGATCATGGATCTCTATTTTGGAGGATAGAGCATGAAAAATAGAGGATATGGATTGGAGATGGATATGAAGGGAGGTCAGAAAATTATAGTGAGAGAGAAAGAGATCGGATCTGATCAACTAGAATTTGATAAGTAAAAAAGAAATAAAAGAAATGTGTCATATATTTATATAGGGCATGTGAAAGATCGAATTGTTGAACTCCAGCCAATTGGACGAATGAGATTGTCTCGAAGTACGAGAAAAGTAATTGTTATCAGTTTCGTATAAGATTCGAGTTCGTAATTGACCGGTGGTTGGAATCCCCGCCTCAGTTCAATATCAGACCATTAAGAGCTCGAACAAGGCGAACTTTGGGTCTTTGACATCAACTCAACTTGGAGGGGGGAAATTGTTATACCCCATGGGCGAGATCAGCTCACTCTCGAAAATCTAGAAAAAAATGGTCTTCAAAAGGCTCACAACGGGCATAATTATCATGTTTCAACAGTAGGTCGCACTAAGATCCATCTCGGGCCCAATTACCAATTTTCATCATGAGGTCGTCTGGGAGTTCGTCCGAGCTGACCTCCCAAATATTTGTAATTCTCAATAAAGTTGTATGTTGTTAACCTCCCGAACTGACCTTCTCAACTAGGTCCCAGCCGACCTCCTTGATACTCGTCATTATGGTAATTAGCAAAGTAGTATCTGAGCTCCTGTAGAATAGTGGGTCTCATGTGAAACCGTCTCACAGGTCCTAATATGCCAGATGGGTCAACCTTATCCATATTCACAATAAAAGGTAATACTCTTAGCATAAAAATAATACTTTTTCATTGATAACCCAAACAAGAGATCTGTCTCACAAATATGACCCGTGAGACCGTCTCACACAAGTTTTTACCCTTGTAGAAATCTTATTTTGGCTTGTCTCATCTCAGACAAGATCACGCTCCCAATGGGCTCTTAGTCAAATACATCAATCTTTCATCCAAAGAGATAAGACTCATATAGAATCGATCAAACTTTTATATGAGATTCTGAGAATCTAGAATCTTACGATGACAGAACACACTAAGTGAACTAGAGTCTCACACAAAGAAGAGTTCTAAACAAGATAGAACTCTATTCAACAATAACTATTCTCTTATAAATTTCAGATTTGAATGAAGATTTATTTTCATAAATTCGCCCATATTGAGCATATATAGTACTCTCTATATTTTTCTTATTCTCTGACTTGACAGTTGGAGGGACTATGCCGGAACAACTTTCCGACCCTTTTATAACGTACTTCTTTGTGTTTACCCATTCGAAGATTCGACCCAAGCTCACAAAACGATATCTGACCTCTCGACATGTCACTTCCCAATTAAGATCCAACCCTTCGACAGGTATAACGATTTTTGGCAACTTCACGAATTAAATGGTGATCATAAAAAGAACATATGTTTAATATTTTGATGAAGTATTTTTTTATAATGAAATGAAAGAACGTGAAAATATGATAGATAAATGACTTAACCTGAAATTATTTTAGCTCAAGAAAATCACGGAGCTTACATTTTATAAACACATAATACAAAATTTGAAATTTTTTTATCCAGTAGAGTATGTAGGAGCCACCACAGGAGATGGCGAAGGTAATGGAACTTACTCTTTTAATGATTTGTCGAACTTATCTGTCGGTCAGAGTTCGAAAGCAAAAAAAATTACTAACATAATTGATTAAATATTTTTAAATGTCTCATTTGAAATAAAATTTAAGAAATTAAAAACGAAATTTTATGATGTTGAATGCATCACACCAAGTGAAAAAATACATACATCACAAATGGTGAAATCAACTCGATTCCCTAAACGTACTTATTGTAATACACGGTTAAGTCAATGTTACATGTGAGACATTGCCTCCACATAGTTTAGATGGACAAGATTCACACATATGCGATTTTAAAAAAAATTGTGGGCCCATGTATGTGTGATTAAATTGGAATCTTTGATTCTATCATGGAGTAGTGTCCCTACATGTAAAATATAATCAACGGTAATACACATACTTATAGCTAGAAATTCTCAGATCTTCTAATTTTTTAAGTTATTTTTAAAATTGTGTTCTAATAATTTATTGGCAAAAACTTGTGTGAGACGGTCTCACGGGTCAAATTTTGTGAGACGGATCTTTATTTGGGTAATCCATGAAATTGTATTGCTTTTTATGCTAAGAGTACTACTTTTTATAGTGAATATGGGTAGGGTTGACCCGTCTCACAGATTAAAATCCGTGAGACGGTCTCACATGAGACCTACTCTAATTTATTTAATAAAGATTTGTTTTGTCAATGGAGGGTTTCCCTTTTTATTGAAACACCGCCCATTTATTTTCAGTCACTTAGAAAATGCAGAAGTGCTTCACTTTGCTACAGACAGTAGGCATCGCCGGTGTCTTCTCTGCTGTGGCTACCTGGTACACATTCTCCCTCCCTCTCTCTCTGTCTCTCTCTCAAATGTTCGTATAGATTTCCTGTTCAAATCTAATCTGTTTATTTCAGGTATGGATTTATGTTCGGCAGAGAGTCCGCCCGCAGGGAGCTGGGTGACTTAATCGAAAGCCTCCGCCGTTCAAATTCCGATCCACAACGTCCGTCGCAGCACTCGTAAATCATGTAATGGATTAGTTTACAATTCTGCTTTTTAAGCTTTATATGTTTTATCATTTCTTTATATGAAGTGCGGAAATGATTGTTATTCTATATCCAAAATACCTCTACTATGGCTTAATATTGTTTGTTATACAAGTACTTGGGTAAATCTTTTTCATAGTGCGAGACCCAATGTGAACTAGGTTGTAGTGAAATTCATCGTGTACGATCTTGTTTCAAGGTCCTATGAAGCGCTACAAACCAGTCCAACATGGAATGTACTGTCAAGTGGTGTCTTTTGGTTTTTTCCCCTAAGAGTTAAATGCCATGAATTTTATGGTTGCTTTAGATTGATGTGTGAAATTGTTGCAAAAGTCAAACTTGTGGCTAGAAGCAAAAAGGGGATGAGGTCTCTCTCGTCCCCTACCGAAGCTCTCAATCGCAACCAATCTAGATGAACGCATACCGGCAGCAAAAGCACACAATATCAGTTTCTACAGAACACTGACCTATCCACATTGTGACAGAATCCCATTGAAAAATGATCTAGATTAGCATCAAATGGCCTAGTACCATCAATGAGAGCTGTTACTTCTGCAAGTGTTCGAGTATAGTCTCCTAGAGACATGTGAGTGCGATGATCAGCAAAAACTGGAGTATTAATGAGTTATGTGGCTCATTTCTGAACAAGACAATTTCCATCAAATGCAAAATGTTAATGAATTGTGATATGATTCCATATTCATGGTATAGAAGCATTGACTTTGCGGCTAGCAGATATTCAGCATTCCTCATGGCTGGGGCGTTAAATTTAATTAAAAGGATGGCGAACGGAAATTTTCAAATATTGATGGTGCATTTCTTACTTTTTATTCAATCAGAATGTATGTTGTCAGATTTTTGGGGGATAAGTGGGAGACTTCTTTTTTTTTTTACTATTGGTTTGGCATGAGAGACATGTTTACGGCATTGCTTGAATAATCTGTTTTATTTTGCAAAATAAAATTAAGATACATCAATGCTCCAGAGTTGTTATAATTCGATTAATGTTACAAACATGCTACTGCCAAACATCCTAGTGGTATAAAAACAACCAAAATTCTCACTTGTCACTTGAAACTCCTGCAAACCGATTCCTACTGAATTAGTAGAAAGAAATGCAGTCAGTCATGACCAATTTGAATTCTGCACCATTTCCAGTAAAGGACTTGCATACTGTGTTAATTGTATAAGTTCTTTTTAGACTTCATAATTGTATAAGTTTTGGATGATGAGTTGATGACTAAATCTTAAGCGGTGGAATTAGAGTATTAGACTAGGTCTATTGAATCTAGTTTTCCGGAAGTTATCAATTCTGTACCAACACTTTACCACGAGTCTTACTGGATGCATCTATTGTCTAGCTACTGCAAGGACTTTTTGGTTGGTCATGTTGAACAACTTGGAAGGCCGAAATCAAGAAGATTTTGAAGATCAAGTTTTGTGCCATATAAAGTTTTAAATCTTGGGGTGGTTGTCCAACAGTAACCTAAAGACAAAGTTGATACTGTATTTATTGTGCATTGAATGCTAAGATGACTGTTGGAATGATAGTTACCATTTTGGGAAATGTTGCAGTACTCCGAGAGGTCAAAGTTACATCAGATTCCATGTCTATCCAAGTTTTGAAATCATTTCTGAAGACCGTAAATCTGAAAGTTTGGTATAAAGACTATACATAGTTATAAAAGGCTCGCTCCACAGCCGCAACGCTTTAAGCATGCGACTGCAAGAGGAAAGTGCGTTGTGTCTTGTTCTGATTCTTCTTGGACGTACGTGTAGTGCTATAAAAAAAAATAGTACATGTAAACCTTAAGCATTATTAAATTAATTTATTTATTTAGATAATAATTTAAATATTTAATTAATTTAGGTTATGCATGTTATGTGTTAAATTATTTTAAATATATATATTTTATGAAATTTTATTATATTTAAGATGTTTCCTCGAGTTTTAGTTTCCAGATAAATATTCGATGTCGAATCGGAAAAGGAGATTAGAGATGAATAAGAAGTTAAAAATTTAAGTTATAATTTTATTATAAGTTAAGAAAATAGCATCTTAAAGGATTTATAAATTTTAACATTTTTCGGGCTAAATTTAATCGAGAGAAATAAAAATATTAAATATTTTAATTAGCAAAATTCGAGAATTTAGGAATTAAATACGTCTACTTGAAATAAAATATTTTAATAATTATTTTTATGACATAATTGATCAAATTAGGTAGTATTTAATTAAAAGTAGAATTTAAATTGTAGGACTTTTAATTTTAAAGTTGGAAGGATAAATTAGTAATTTAAATTACAAAACAACATTCAGTAGAACAATGGTTGTTTCTGGAAATTCGAAGATAAAATCTTCTACGTCTTCTCTTTTTTTGTTTCCAGAAGGTATCACTAAAAGACTTTGGATATTACAGTACAACACTTGTACACAACCACTTCAGTAGGGCTTACTCTTAGCCTACTGAAACTCTTAGTTACACAACTCAGTAAAAACGAATACAACAAAGTTCTGGAAAAGACTCTTTTCCACTTTACAAACTCTTCTAAAAAATGTAGCAAATCGTTTAGCTTGAAGAGATTTTACGAAACAACAACACAATATGATCTCAGAAGATCGGATATTGATAATAAAGCGTGTGCTGCTTTTTTGTATGTTGAGCTTTGAAGATAAGTAGTTAATGATAGCTCAAAATCACGTTGGAATAATCGTTGTGTAGATTGTAAGGCCCGAGAATTTGATTACCGTAATCTGAAATGATTTGAGTATAATTATTGTAACCCGAGATTAATCTGAAATGATTTATTGATTAATCTAGATAATTATAGACGGAACGGATTAAAGCGGAAAAGACGGGAAAAGACGCGAAATATATGTGCGAGAGTGTGCATTCGCGCACATGCGCGATGGGATGCGCGAGTCATGCGCCGAAGGTCCAGAACCTCTCGCGCATATGCGTCGAGATGGTGCACGCATATGAGCGAGGGACAGTATGCGCGACCAGTAGGTCTCGCGCATCTGCGCGAGCAGTCCAGTAGCCAAGAAGACGGAACAGAACATTACGCGCACATGCGCGACATGAGCCGCGCACATGCGCGAGATAGGCAGAAGGGGTGGCGCACATGCGCGAGGTAGAGTCGCGCATATGCGCGGGTGGATAGATTTGGATATGCCGGGCAGCAAGCCAGGCGCATATGCGCGATGCTTAGGCGCGCATATGCGCGCAGCATGCGAAGCAAGAACAAGCCACTTGTCCCTTACCTGAACCGTGTGTATATATATATATATATATATATATATATATATATATATATATATATATATATATATATGCATACAAAAGAGAATCAGAACGAGAAGAATCGAGAAAGGGCCGAGGAAAGTTACGAAAAATCCTTACGCCTTTTGTGAGAAATCCGTCCGTCCGATTTTGAATCCGACTTCAGTACCGTGTTCCTATCGACGTAGGCTACAACTGGACGTAAGTTTTGCTACGTTTTGATATGCTTTGAAATTATGGTATTATCAGAATCTGATATGATTCATATATGATGTTCTTGTCATATTAAACATCGTATAATCGAAACCGGACTGAGAAAAAGATACCATATGAAATTGTTATGATTTTTAGAGTTGAGTTGATTGAGAATTGATATCAGGATTGAAGTATTATCGAGTATGAGGTGTTAGGATTGATATCTGACTGATATGGTAGTACTGGATATATTGAAATTATGATGTTATGTTGTTGAAACAGAATTTGATTGAATTCTGATTATATCCAGTATTGATTGAGTGGTGTATTGATACCGTACCCTCGATATTGTTATTGTCAGATTGAGTATTGACAGGCTTTGAGTTCGAGACTTCGACAGGGTCAGAATATCAGAAAGAAAGGTATAAATTAATGTTGAGTTGGGATTGCACAACTCGAGTGAGGTTTGACTCGAGTTTCTCTAAATCACATACTTAGTTTATTACATTGATATTTGTAATTGATGAGATTGATGTTTGTTGTCTATTGATTTATAGCCACTGCATGTATTGACTACTGAGTCATTTAGTCATTGGCTGATTCGCCTAGTCACCGGCTGATTCGTCTGGTTATTGACTGATTCGTCTAAACTTTGGCTGAGTCGCTTAATTACTGGCTGATTCGTCTAGTTATTGGTTGATTCGCTTAATTCTTGACTGATTCGTCAATTCTGCGGCTGTTTCGCCCAGACACTGGATATATTAATTATATCGATGCCGTTTAGGGATTGATTCATTCCTATCGACTGAGATTCAATATAATTATCAATATCCAGACATCGGGATCACTAGGTTAGAGTTGAGTCGAGTCTGAGACGACGCGTTGTTTGAGTCGAGTCTGACTCTGAGTGTGATTCATTGCTTGATATTGATTTATGTTCTGATTTAATACATGATATGAATATGTCTTAGATGCTTTTGTATATGCTTTTATATGATTGCATGTTTACATTGTTTATACTGGGATGTAATTCTCACCGGAGTTATCCGGCTGTTGTCTTGTTTTGTATGTGTGCATGACAACAGGTGGGGCTGGATCAGGGTCAAGAATAGGATGAGAGAAGACAGTTAGCGTGGAGATCCGGACTTAGGAGTATATCTGTTACATCACCTGAGATGTAGTGAAGAAACAGTAGATATTATGATTTACGTTTTTACAGGACTTGTACTTAGATCTGAATAGTGATCTTGTAAATGAGATAAGACTTATTTCATATGCTGCGTACTCTTGTATTTTAAAAAAAAAAAAATTAGACCCTGTTTATTTTAATTGATTAATTATTCCCAGAGAGGGATTAAGAATTGAATTATGTTCGGGTCCCCACATAGATAAAGATAATAACGTTGTTTTTTCTATATAGGATTGACCTAATATATATAAAAAACTTGAGTCCAACGTCTATATTCAAAGACGGCTTCTAAGATTCCTGAGCAAGTTCAGCTTTAGTACTTAAAATGGGTCTTGCAGAAAGCTACGAAACAATCAGTCTTGTTTCATACCAAAACTGGTAAAGAACGTTAAATGTCTTTGTTCAGCATTAATGGTGCAATAAATACTCGTACTAGATAAAGTAACAATAACAATTAATATTGTAACGATCAAGTAAAAGTCGTTAAGTTCTGATCTTGTATAAGCCGAGTTCTGATTCTGTTTATCTAAGTTGACAAGTACTCGAAGAGTACTGCTTTGTTAAGGTGATACGAGAACTTCTGTTTTTATACCATCTCCTAGTTTTATTAACGCGATCCACTGGTTTTGACTCTCATCACCACAATTAAATTAAGTCTATCAATTTCTCCCTTTGCGGTGATGCCAAAACCTATAAGTTAGTATGTCGAAGAGAAACAATTATATCAAAAAGACAGATAGCAATTATAACCAAATAAATTAAATATGATCTTTAAACAGACTTAAAACCAACATGCATATATTCATTAATGATTTGCCTTCTGGTTCTTAATGGAGCTGCTGGATTACCAATAACCAAAGATGGAGGATGATATTTTCTCCAGAAAAAAGGGTTTAAAGAAATTTCTTCCTGGTTTGATGGATTCGAATCAGGCTCAGCTAAAGCAGTAGTAGGTTCTGGAATGTTCATTTCTGGTTCTGGTATATCCTATGTCTAAACAGCTGGTTCTACCAGAGGAATGTTTGGTTCTGGATTTTGAGCATCTTTAACACTAGGTTCTGCATCATCTTCACTATCCAGTTCCAGATGAATTCTGTCTAACCTGTTACTTAGATTTGACACGTTGGAAATTCCAGGAGCACTGCTATCTTAATAAAAAAACAACATGAATAGATTTTTCAACATTAAGAGTTCTATTATTGAAAATTCTGAAAGCTTTGCTTACTGCTGAATATCTAAGAAAGAGTCCAACATCTTGAGTCGAATGCGGACAAATAATTTTTACCATTATTGTGCACAAAGCATTTACAACCAAATACATAAAAATAAGATACATTAGACTTACTCTCTTTCCATATCTCATATGGAGTCTGATTATGCCTCTTGTTGATCATAGTTCTGTTTTGTGTTACATGCTGTGTTGATTGCTTATGTCCAGAAGCGCTGGGAGATGTCTGCATCTGCTAGAATTGTTCTAGCAGCTTCTTTAAGAGTTCAGTTTCTCCTCTCAGCCACTCCATTTTGTTGAGGCGTTCTGGCAGCTGAATATTCATGATGAATGCCCTGTTCATCCAAATATAACTCAAGAATCTTGTTAGTAAACTCAGTTCCCCGATCACTTCTGATTTTAATGACAGAAATTGATTTTTCATTTTGAATCTTTTTCAGAAGCTTGATCAGGAGGCAACTGGTTTGATCTTTCCAGTAAGAAATATCACCCAAGTAAATCTAGAAAAGTCATCAACAACAACAAGTGTGTACTTCATTCCCCCTAAGCTCATTATAGAGATTGGATCAAATAAGTCCATATTCAATAATTCCAAACACCTTGAAGTTGATTTACTACTTTTATTCTTGAAGCTAGATCTCACTTGCTTACCAAGTTGACATGCAGAACATACATGATACTTAACGAAGTTTATATCATGCAAACCATCAACTATGTTCTGCTTCTTGAGGTTATTGATTGATTTGAAGTTCAGGTGATTCGATCTCTTGTTCCATAGCCAATGTTTATCACTAAGAGAAGCAACTAAACATGTAGGAACATTAATGATCTTTATTCCATGAAACTTTGTATGTGTTGCATTCTCTTTTTCCAGTTAATACAGTAGACTCATCAGCATTTTTAACTGTGCATGTGTGCTTCTGAAAAGCTACAGAGGAACTATTATCAAACAGTTGGCTAATGCTAATCAAGTTGTAACAAAGATTTTCAATTAAGAGTACGTCATTAATAGTAATGTTACCATTGATAATCTTACCCTTACCCACGGTTTTACCTTTTGAGTTGTCCCCAAAGGTTATCTTTGGTCAAGTACAACTCATTACTTCTGATAGTAGATTCTTCTGTCTAGTTATGTGTTTGGAACATCCACTGTCCAGATACCATGTGGAGCTGCTGATTTTGGCTTTCCTCTCCTGTTCCTGCAAACACAAATTTTAGTATTTGATACCCAATTTATTTGGGTTCAATCCTTATTAGTCCTTTAGGAACCCACATTTGTACAAATCTAGGTGACCTTGTACTTCGGGTATCCAAAGAGGTGTGTGCAACAGAAGGTCTGCTATTTCTAACAGAATGCATCTTAGAATGTTGTTTTTCCCTTCTGTTTTTGTTGTCTGAACTGTATCTCAACTGAAGAGGTCTAGAATTACAGTACTGGTAGTTTTTAACCTTTATAGAAGGTTGTCCTCCTGAGTTGAATTCTCTGCTAGATCCAGAACTCTGGTGAACTCTTCCCTTAGGTTCAACATAACCCAGACCATAATGCTTCCTTCTGTTCGTCTGATCTACAGTCCTTTCAACTCGAACAGTTGGTACTAATGGTTTATATACCACACTGGATTTAACAAAATGAATGTATTTCCCTTTGTTTGTATCCAGTTATAGCTTAGTACTCGTTTCGGAAGTGCTTTCACTATTGCTCAATCCGAGGCCACTTCTGACACCATATTGCTTCTGCAAATCTTGCATGTTCTCTAAAGAAACAGAAGACTTGTTCCATTCATTTACCAGAATAGATAACTTATGATTCTCAGACTTCATCGTCTGGTAATCTGCATTAACCCTGTCATTCTCAGTTTTTAACTTACTCATCTCAATTTTTAAATCATTGCAGCTATTCTCTTGCAAGCAAGAAAACTTACTTACTTGATCCTTTTAAGTTTTGATTTTCAATCTTTACTTCCTCGAATGACTGGGAAAGTCTTGAGTACCCTTCCACCATGTCATGCAGTGCTTTAACCAAATCAGCTCGTGTATATTCATTCGAGTCAAAGTCAAATACCTCTTCAGATGTTGAGGTTGATTCAATGTCTGCCATGAGACATTTGATCTTTTTTGCATCGCTATCAGTAGAATGACTTTCTGAGTCAGAAGACTCAGAGATGGAATCCGCCCATTTAATTTTGCTCTCCTCTGCAATCATCGCTTTGCGATCTATTCTGGCTTTCTTGTCATTCCTTTTGTATTCCTTTTTCTTCTGATCATCTTTCTTTGGTTTCGGGCAATTAGCAATGAAGTGCCCAACTTTTCCACAATTGAAACACGCTATGTCACCAAATGGTGAATCTTTCTTAAAGTTTCGGTTAGGACCCTGGTAAGCTCGATGATTATTCTTCATGAATCTGGAAAATTTCTTCACAAATAGAGACATTGCATCGTCGCTGATCTGTTCAGCAGACTTCTCAGATGTGCTTTCAATGGCAGTAGAAGGTGATGTACTTGGAACAACTACAGCAATAGCAGCAGCAGTAGTAGAAGCAGTGAGAGCCTTGGTAGGTAGATTCGTTGAGGGCTCCTCTCCGCTTCTCACTTCTTGTTCAAACTCATAGGCTTTTAAGTCTGCGAACAAGTCATGTAATTTTAACTTGTTCAGATCTTTAGATACTCTCATAGCCATAGTTTTTAAATATCATTCTCATTCTCTGGGTAAAGCTATCATAACTTTGAGTGATATTTCTCTGTTGCCATATTCTTTCCCAAGAGCTGCCAGCTCATTAACCAAGTTGCTGAAACGTTCATCAAACTCATTCGGAGTTTCGCCAACTTTCATTTTGAAATTCTCAAATTTATGCATTGATACAGTAAGTTTATTCTCCTTCGTCTGTTCATTTCCTTCACAGATTTGGATGAGTTTTTCCCAAATCTCTTTAGCAGTAGAACACATCTTGATCTTACTGAAGGTATTTTTGTCGAGAGTTTTATAGAGAATGTCCTTCGCAACATTATTAAGATTGGATTTCTTTTTATCTTCGCGAGTTCATTCACTTCTATGCTTCTCAACCATCTAGGGTGCTCCCTCAGTAACAGTAACAGCAGTGTTAGATTTTAAGATCTTCAACGGACCATCTATGATCACAAACCACATGTCATCATCTTGAGCTGCAAGATGAGCTTGCATCCGGATCTTCCATTCATCAAAGTCTACTTTTGAGAACATGAGAACCTTGCTGAAGTGTGACATATATGTGTTTCATTGTACTCCATTAGACCGTTTCCGCACTTATTATTGTGATCTACTGGACTTTTTTTTGAACAAGATAAGCTATAATCTCTTACAGGATTCTAGCACCCTTTGCAAAATCAACCAACAAAGGAAAGAGTTTATTCACCCCCTCTAAACTCTATATCGATCCCCAACAAGTGATATCAGAGCAGATTTTCTTGTTCTATATTTACAACAGATATGACACACTTCAGCAAGGTTCTCATGTTCTCAAAAGAAGACTTTGATGACTGGAAGATCTGGATGCAAGCTCATCTTGCAGCTCAAGATGATGACATGTTGTTTGTGATCACAGATGGTCCGTTGAAGATCTTAAAGTCTAACACTGTTGTTGTTGTTACTGAGGGAGCACCCCAGATGGTTGAGAAGCACAGAAGTGAATGGACTGGCGAAGATAAAAAGAAAGCCAATCTTGATAATGTTGCAAAGGACATTCTCTACAAATCTCTCGACAAAAATACCTTCAGTAAGATCAAGATGTGTTCTACTGCTAAAGATATTTGGGAAAAGCTCATCCAAATCTGTGAAGGAAATGAACAGACGAAGGAGAATAAACTGTCATGAGAAATTTGAGAATCTCAAAATGAAAGCTGGAGAAACTCTGAATGAGTTTGATGAACGTTTCAGTAGCTTGGTTAATGAGCTGGCAGCTCTTGGGAAAGGATATGGCAACAGAGAAATAACACTCAAAGTTATGAGAGCTTTACCCAGGGAATGAGATGTAAAAACTATGGCTATGAGGGTATCTAAAGATCTGAACAAGTTAAAATTACATGAGTTGTTCGCGACTTAAAATCCTATGAGTTTGAACTGGAAGTGAGAAGCGGAGAGGAGCCCTCAACGAATCTACCTACCGAGGCTCTCACTGCTACTACTACTGCTGCTGCTACTGCTGCAGTTGTTCCAAGTACATCACTTGCTACTGCCATTGGAAGCACATCTGAGAAGACTGCTGAATAGATCAGCGACGATGCAATGTCTCTATTTGTGAAGAAATTTTCCAAATTCATGAAAAAAAATCATCGAGCTTACCAGGGCCCTAACCGAAACTTTAGGAAAGATTCACCATCTGGTGACATGGCGTGTTTCGATTGTGGAAAAGTTGGACACTTCATTGCTGATTGCCTGAAGCCAAAGAAAGATGATCAGAAGAAAAAGGAATACAAGAGGAATGACAATAAATCCAGAAGAGATCGCAAAGCGATGATTACAGAGGAAAGCAAATCTAAATGGGCGGATTCCATCTCTGAGTCTTCTGACTCAGAAAGTCCATCTATTGATAGCGATGCAGAAAAGATCAAATGTCTCATGGCAGACATTGGATCCACCTCGTCATCTGGAGAGGTATTTGACTTTGACTCGAATGAATTTACACGAACTGATTTGGTTAAAGCACTGCATAACATGGTGGAAGAGTACTCGAGACTTTCTCAGTCATTCGAGGAAGTTAAGATTGATATAAATACTTAAAGGATCAAGTCAGTAAGTTCGCTTGCATTCAAGAGAATGGCTGGAATGATTTAAAAGTTGAGATGAGTAGTTAAGAACTGAGAATGAAAGGGTTAATGCAGATTACCAAACAATGAAGTCTGAGAATCAGAAGTTATCTTATTTTGGTAAATGCATGGAACAAGTCTTCTGTTTCTTTAGAGAAGATGCAAGAATTGCAGAAGCAATCCGGTGACAGAAGTGGTCTCGGATTCAAAAATAGTGAAAGCACTTCCAAAACAAGTATTAAGCCAGAACTGGATACACGCAAAGGAAAATATATTCATTTTGTTAAATCCAGTGTGGTATATGAACCAGTAGTACCAACTGTTCGAGTTGAAAGGACTGTAGATCAGACGAACAGAAGGAAGCATTATGGTTTTATTTTGAACCTAAGGGAAGAGTTCACCAGAGTTGTGGATCCAGAAGAAGATTCAACTCAGGAGGACAACCCTTTATGTAGATTAAAAACTACCAGTACTATAATTGTAGACATGTTCAGAAGAGATACATGCCAGACAACAAAAACAGAAGGGAAGAACAACATACTAAGATGCATTCTGTTAGAAATAGCAGACCTTCTGTTGCACACATCTCTTTGGATACCCGAAGTACAAGGTCTCCTAGAATTGTACAAAAGTGGGTTCCTAAAGGACTGATAAGGATTGTGCCCAAATAGATTGAGTACCAGATACTAAAATTTGTGTTTGCAGGAACAAGAGTGGAAAACCAAAATCAGCAGCTCCACATGGTATCTGGACAGTGGATGTTCCAGACACATGACTGGATAGAAGAATCTACTATCAGAAGTAATGAGTTGTACTGGACCAAAGATAACCTTTAGGGACAACTCAAAAGGTAAAACCGTGGATCAATCATGTATGTTCTGCATGTCAACTTGGTAAGCAAGTGCGATCTAGCTTCAAGAATAAAGGTAGTAAATCAACTTCAAGGTGTTTGAAATTATTGAATATGGACTTATTTGGTCCAATCTCTATAATGAGCTTAGGGAGAATGAAGTACACACTTGTTGTTGATGACTTTTCTAGATTTACTTGGGTGATATTTTTTACTGGAAAAGATCAAACCAGTTGCCTCCTGATCAAGCTTCTGAAAAAGATTCAAAATGAAAAATCAATTTCTGTCATTAAAATCAGAAGTGGTCGGGGAACTGAGTTTACTAACAAAATTTTTGAGTTATATTTGGATGAATAGGGCATTCATCATGAATATTCAGCTACCAGAACGCCTCAACAAAATGGAGTGGCTGAGAGGAGAAACTGAACTCTTAAAGAAGCTGCTAGAACAATGCTAGCAGATGCAGACATCTCTCAGCGCTTCTGGACAAAAGCAATCAACACAGCATGTTACACACAAAACAGAAATATGATCAACAAAAGGCATAATCAGACTCCATATGAGATATGGAAAGAGAGTAAGTCTAATGTATCTTATTTTCATGTATTTGGTTGTAAATGCTTTGTGCACAATAATGATAAAAATATTTGTCCGCATTTGACTCAAAATCAGATGCAGGACTCTCTCTTGGATATTCAGCAGTTAGCAAAGCTTTCAGAATTTTCAATAATAGAACTTAATGTTGAAGAATCTATTCATGTTGTTTTTGATGAAGATAGCAGATCTCCTGGAATTTCTAACATGTCAAATCTAAGTAACATGTTAGACAAGATTAATCTGGAACTGGATAGTAAAGATGATACAGAACCTAGTGTTAAAGATGCTCAAAATCCAGAACCAGATATTCCTCTGGTAGAACCAGTTGTTCAGACACAGGATATACCAGAACTAGAAGTGAACATTCTAGAACCTGTTATTACTTTAGCTGAGCCTGCTTCGAATCCATCAAACTAGGAAGAAATTTCTTTAAACCCTTTTGTCTGGAGAAAATATCATCCTCCATATTTGGTTATTGGTAATCCAGCAGCTCCATTAAGAATCAAAAGGCAAATGATTAATGAATATATGCATGCTGTTTTTATCTCTCAGGATGAACCAAATAAAATTGAAGAAGCTCTTCTTGATCCCAGTTGGATCGAAGCTATGCAAGAAGAGGTGAATCAATTTAAAAGAAATGAAGTTTGGTTTCTTGTACCTAGACGATCTTATCAAGCGGTTATTGGAAGTCGGTGGGTGTTTAGAAACAAACTAAATGAAGAAGGCACTGTGGTCAGAAATAAAGCAAGACTGGTAGCTCAAGATTTCAAACAAGAAGAAGGGGTAGACTATGATGAAACCTATGCACAAGTAGCAAGGCTTGAAGCCATCAGAATATTTTTAGCCTTTGCTGCTTTCAAGAACATCAAAGTTTATCAGATGGACGTGAAAAGCGCCTTCCTAAATGGTCTACTGCAAGAAGATATCTACGTTGAACAACCTCCAGGTTTTATCGATCATTTCTTACTGAATCATGTATTTGAATTACACAAAGCCCTGTATAGTTTAAAACAGGCACCTCGAGCTTGGTATGACACGCTCTCACAATTTCTAGTCAATCATGATTTTACAATCGACACAACAGACAAGACTTTGTTCACCTTAGTTAAGAATAAGCACATCCTGTTAGTGCAGATTTATGTTGATGACATTATCTTTGGGTCAACTAACCCCAAATTGTGTGCAAAGCTTTCTAAATTAATGCAGGAACAATTTGAAATGAGCATGATGGGAGAATTAACATTCTTCCTAGGACTGCAGATCAACCAACTTGATACTGGAATCTTCATAAATCGGGCTAAGTATACTAAGGAACTACTGAAAAAGTTTGGCATGGAAACATGCTCTGCTGCTTCTACTCCTATGAGCTCATCTACTAAACTTGACAAGGATGAAAATGGAATTTCAGTAGAGGTAACTCAGTATCGTGGTCTTATTGGGTCACTGTTATATCTTACTGCTAGTAGACCTGATATTATGTTTGCTGTTTGTATTTGTGCAAGATATCAATCTTCCCCTAAACACTCACATTACATTGCTGCTAAGCGCTTACTGAAATATTTGAAGGGCACTCAAAATGTCGGCCTATGGTATACAATGATTCATCTTTTAATCTTATTGGATATTCAGATGCTGATTATGCAGGTTGCAAACTGGATAGAAAGAGCACAAGTGGTTTTTGTCAATTTCTTGGTGATAGGTTGATCTTCTGGTTTAGTAAGAAGCAGACTTCCATAGCTACGTCTACTGCAGAAGCAGAATACCTTGCTGCTGGAAGCTGATACTCTCTAATATTGTGGATGCAACAACAACTTAAAGACTATGAAGTTCAAGCCTCTGAATCACCTATCTTCTTTGACAATACCAGTGCTATAGCAATCACGCAAAATCCAGTACTTCATTCCAGAACAAAGCATATAGATATCAGACATCATTTCATTAGAGATCATGTACAGAAGAAGGACATTCTTCTAGAATGCGTTTCTACTGATCAACAAGCAGCAGACATCTTTACAAAGCCTCTGCCTGAGAATAAGCTTTCTTATTTTCGCAATGTTCTTGGTTTAATTGATTTAACTTGAGCAATATTGCTGCTATCAGTTTGTTAATTATTATCAGTTATTTGTTACTCATCTAATATCAGTGTGTTTATAAGGAAAAATGACAATTTAGGGCAACTACTGATATTTTATTGAGAATAAAATCGATGCCATACAACACTACTTAGACTACTATTTACGGCATCTTGCCACAACATCAACCAATTATTCAAGTCACGACTCTTAATATTCTTGAAGGCTTGGGCATTTTCCATCCTCTGAAGCAAGTGTCATTCCTTCAAAAGCATCATGTGGCTCAGCACATCATCCTTGACCAACTCGGATATTTGATCAACATGAGCACGCCTCTTGAGATTCCTTGCAAGTGATCTTTGCTTAGAAGAAACAGGGAACTCTCCATCATTGACTGACTGACTGCAGTGATCAGTAATCCAAACGGACATAACCTTTCTAAAGATGCATTTTCAACGTTCTCTTTAAATCCCTGAATAATCTGAGGCGTCCATGAAGGATGAGGAACATGTGTGCTGCTTTCACAATCCATTGAAGTTCAAATGTCATTACGAGCAGAAATGATCTTAATTTATAGACAAGACTTGAAGGGACAGGAGGAAGACAAAGAGTCATCTGGCCTTAACTTATTAAGACTAAGTTTTTCTCATCCTTTCTTTTATTTATTTGCATTAAGTAAAAAAAAAAAGCAGTAGATAGACAGAGATATGACAAAATGGAATATTTCATTCATAAAACCAGATGTATTACATTGTATTTATCTATTACATTTGATGATATCAGCAGTTTGAAGTACTTCAGTAGTGCTAAGTACTTTAGCAGGAATCTAAGATTTGCTGGAATCCCCTCGCTTCGCATTTTCATGGTTTGTAAAAAGGATGGTTCCGCAACTTAATTCTTCTAATAATGAAGAATCTAACTAATTATTCAGATTACAGGTCAAGAAATTTCTTCCAAGTGTTCATATTTTGAAAAAGGATGTCTTCAAACATCATCTTACAAGAAGTTGGAAGTTGCCTTTGAGATTCCTCTGCTGAATCAGACTCCGGAAAAGACTCCGAGAGAATATTTATATCATCCATTTGTTTTAATCTATTATTTGTGTAAATGTCTTAGTTTGTGAGTTCGCAGGTATTTTATAGAGTCTCGGGGAAGCCAAGAGACACCTAACTGTCTACATCCTGCACGAATATCAAAGAGTCACCTATCTTTCCCTCAAATTTCGTATCTTCACATTAATTAATTGCATTAATTGAGGGGGAACATTATTTTATTCTGTATGATATTTTCGTGTTATATCAAAAGAAGTAGGAGGTTTGTCTTTTCGATAAAACAACGTGTCTACTGTCTTTTACCAAGGTGCTGAAAATACATCAGTACCTCAAGACTTCCAGTAGATATTATCATAAGACGACAAACCATCTTCTGATTTGTTTTTCAGTAACCACTTGGACAACCCGCCTTTTTCAAATTTTTGGCGTATCTGACACTCTCTACTTAACTTTTCTAAAACTCAACCGCAAACATACTGACACATGTTCTTATGTTTCACTGACGGCTGTACATTTTTGAATATTAACCTCCTCTTCCATTTCATTTCACTTTTATGTTTCCAGACTTTTGCTTATTAGCTACTGATTTCTCTTGCACTCATCTCTTTTACACAATCTACTTCGAACTCATTCTATTTGCAGAAATGGCTGGAGCATACACACTCAATGCCTATCAAGTTAACTTTGCATCAGTACTGACAATCAAGGACGATAATCTTGTTAGGATATTTCCAGCCATCGAAAATTCTGGTCTTAGAAAGTTTTTGGAAACACCTGCTGTCATATACAAAACAACTCTTTTTGATTTCTACGCCAAAGCAACCGTAGAGGAAGAAAAAATCATTTACTCTCAAGGAGGTGCATCCATCTCCATCGATGCTACACTTCTGGTATCGACGTTCTTTCTTCCGTTTTCAGGTATCTCTGAATTTTCTGGTATCACTAAGGAGGAGATGTCTACTGCCTTTCTCACCTTCTCAGCTTCTGGAGAGGATCTATCTCCCTCCTCTGTTTCAAGAAGCTTCTGAAAATGGAATATCAAGTGCTTGCTGATATTGTCGCAAAGGAACCTTTGGTCAAAGCTGGAAGATTTGATAGGTTGACCAAGAAGAAGCTTCAAGTGATGATAGCTATCATTTCCGATTTCCAGCTGGACTGGAGCCGATTCTTGTTGAAAATCATGAAGGATATGGTTGTTAGGAAGAGTTCTGGTTTTGCTGTGCAGGTCAGCACAATGCTAAAGGATGTTGGTTTTCCTTTACCTTCTGAACAGGGCGCTTCTTTTGTGACAATGGCAGATGCTGATAATGTGCTCGCCTTGAGGCCAAAGCCAACTGTGATGGAATTTATTGCTCTAAAGACGGAGGTTGGAGATGCTCATACTGATGTTCAAGAACCTGAAAAGAAGATCAAGAGAAAAAGAGTAGTTATCTCCACCGATTTTGATAAAACAGTATCTAAGGAGTCTGCTGCTCCTACCCAAGCATCTATCCATGCAACCCCTAGCAAGAAGAAGGCTCGCACGGTGCTCCGCATCAAGAAAACAGCAGTCATTGCTGATTTAGACACTGTCCCCTTGAGACAAGGTTTCCAGAAGCCACCTCTTCAAAACCAGAATCTGTCACAAAACTAGCAGCCACATCTACTACTGTTCCGACTTTCAAACCCTCGTCTGGAGTCGTTATTCGTGAATCTACTGCAGGGTCTTCTTCTTTTAGACTCGTGCTGAGTATTACCTCTTCAAGAAAAAGGAAAGGAAAACTCGTTGCAGAATCTCAATCACTTGGCACCAAATCATCTGTTCATACTGTTGATCTTCACTTGGAGGAAATTGAAAAATCTGCCAGTGAAGACATCTTTCTTTGATGATTTGCCTAAGGTTCGAGTTTTCCATCTAATAACATTTTTCAGAACACCAGGTGCATTTGTTAAAATGGTGAAGAATGAAAAGAAGGTGTTTGATCTTGCCAATACTGAAATGCGATTGAAGCAATGAGAAGAAGAAGTTACATTCTTGAGCAGCTGAAGTGTTAGAAGCTGGAATATGTTTTAAAGACTCTTAAGTCTAATTTCGACTCAATGATTCCGGCTACTGCTCAGGATCAGAATGTGATCCAAATTTTGACCAAGAGATTGAGATTAATGAATGAACATCTTCTTGCTCAAGAACAGGCATTTGGAGAACCTGTTCAGTATCTTGTAGGCTTCGTTCCCGATTTTACTCAGAACAAGCCAGTTGAGGAAAGAACTATAGCTCACCTAAAAGCTAAGGTTTCCAGTACTACTGCATCTCCGAAACAACCTACTCAATCTTCATCTCTTCTATATGTTCGTGAATTGGCTTCAGTGGATGAAGTCATTCAATCTATTGTTCTTACTGTCTCTGCTGCACAGAAGCAGCTCAGGCTGATGATATGGTCCAACCGGAAGCTCAACCAGCAGACGAACCCATGGAAGAATCGTATGCTGCCCCATCTCAATCACTGCCGAATTTGGAGTTTTTCTCTGCTGAACATCAAGCGGAAATGGTAGCTATCTTGAATGTTCAATCTGAATCCATTCCAGCCGCTGAGCAACTGGAGGCCATGGAATCCTCGCAACCAGAAGAAAGAGCAGTTCCTGAACCATCTTCTGCTAAACAGCCTACTGCTGTTACTACTGTTCCGACCTTGTCTCCTCCACTGTCTTGATTGTTCTTCCTACTGATTCACCAACTCACATCGCTTATATTGCTCATCTTGCTGAAATCACAGAACGACAGCTTGCAAGAAGTCCATCCCCAGGCGAAGAGCAATTTAATATTGAATCTGAGATTGATATACTGAGACGGAATATTGACAGACTTTCAGAGATCGTCAAGAAGTTATCTTATGAGCATGATGGTGAAGTCGAAGCCACCAAAATCTTGAAATATGTCGTTAACACGGCAGAATCGTTGGCTAAGCTTGAAGTTGAATCCAACATTTTTAGGAAGAATGTTTTGACTAGTCACGCTAACATTGTTCTTGGTCAATCTGATGTCATTCAAACTGTGTCTGCTCATAAGTCGTCTCTTCGCTCAATCTCAACTAAAGTTGAACCTACTGATTTGAAACTTGAATCCATCAATGCCAAGATTGAGTTCTCAATCTCAATCTCTTCAAGCCCTTAATGATCGGGTTTCGAATCAAGCCCCATTTCTGGAGATGATGAATGATAGCATTATTAATCTTACTAGACTAGTGGATGAATCGCTCACTCGCATTGATGCCAAAAAGGGGGAAGCAGTAGGTAGGGTAGTGTGAGGCCCGGGGCCGAAGAGGGCGGGGGGTGATCGCCGGTGCCATCAGTTGCACGGACAATGAGCGGCTCCTGGCAGGCTTCTAGGTGGAGGGAACATGAATGAACCGATCCACACAGAAATGAGAGGGATTCCGAGACTGTTCAATGTAATGGACTGTACAGTTGAAGATGGCTTAAAAGATTTGATTGGTAGTACTCATATCACGAAGGTGCATCTTCTTTTCGGTAGCTCATCACATAAGAACTCCAAAGTTAAGCGTGCTTGACTTGGGGCAATTTTGGGATGGGTGACCTCCTGGGAAGTTTCTCAGGGTGCGTGTGAGTGAGGACATAAGCACGCTGAAAAGACTCGTCTTGGTACACTGAGGACAGTCGTCAAATCTGGGACGTTACAAGTGGTATCAGAGCCGACCTCTCTTAGTACGGTGTGGTTCAGGGACGAACCAAGCGGAAGCTGGTGGGCATGTGAGGCCCGGGGCCGAAAAGGGCGGGGGGTGATCGCCGGTGCCATCAATTGCACGGACAATGAGCGGCTCCTGGCAGGCTTCTAGGTGGAGGGAACATGAATGAACCGACCCACACGGGAATGAGAAGGATTCCGAGACTGTTCAATGTAATGGACTGTACAGTTGAAGAGGGCTTAAAAGATTTGATTGGTACTACTCATATCACGAATGTGCATCTTCTTTTCGGTAGCTCATCACATAAGAACTCCAAAGTTAAGCGTGCTTGGATTGGGGCAATTTCGGGATGGGTGACCTCCTGGGAAGTTTCCCAAGGTGCGTGTGAGTGAGGACATAAGCACGCTGGAAAGACTCGTCTTGATACAGTGAGGACAGTCGTCAAATCTGGGGCGTTACAGGTAGAACGAAGGACAGAAGAAGGGAGAACTGGAGGACACGTTGCAGAATCTTCTTTCAGAAGCCAAGATCCTCAGGATGAGGATACAATGTTCAGAGACATTGGAACTGATGATTGAACTTATGATTTAATACTCTTTTGAACTATGTTTAACTACTTATTTAGTTATCAATTATTTGGTTTTAATTGCTATCTATCTTTTTGATATAATTGTTTCTTTTCACAATACTAACTTCTAGGTTTTGGCAGACCGCAAAAGGGGAAATTGATCGACTTAATCTAATTGTGGTGATGAGAGTCAAAATCAGTAGATCGCGTTAGTAAAACCAGAAGATAGTATAAAAACAGAAGTTATCGTATCGCCTTAACAAAGCAGTTTATCAACTTAGATAAACAGAAGCAGAACTCTGCTTATACAAGATCAGAACTTAACTACTTTTACTTGATCGTTATAATATTAAATGTTATCGTTAATTTATCTAGTACGAGTATTTTTTGCACCATTAATGTTAAACACAGACATTTAACGCTCCTTACCAGTTTTGGTATGAAACAAGACTGATTGTTTCATAAATTTCTGCAGGACCCATTTTAGGTACTAAAGCTGATCTTGCTCAGGAGTTTCAGAAGTCGTCTCGGAATATAGATGTTGGACTCTAGTTTTCTATATATATTAGGTTCAATCCTATATAGAAAACAAATTTATTATCTTTATCTACACAATGATTATTCCAACGTGAGTTTGAGCTATCTACAACTACTTATCTTCAAAGCTCAACATACAGAAAAACAACACACGCTTTATTATCAATATCCGATCTTCTGAGATCATATTTTTCTGCTGTTTCGTAAAATCTCTTCAAGCTAAACACTTTGCTACATCTTTGAGAAGAGTTTGTAAATGGGAAAATAGTCTTTTCCAGAACTTTGTTGTATTCGTTTTTACTGAGTTGTGTAACTAAGAGTTTCAGTAGGCTAAAGGTAAGCCCTACTGAAGTGGGTGTGTACAAGTGTTGTACTGTAATATCCAAAGTCTTTTAGTGATACCTTCTAGAAACAGAAGAAGGGGAGACGTAGAAGATTTTATCTTCGGACTTCCAGAAACAACCACTATTCTACTGCCTACTGTTTTATTGTGTTTCACCATACTCCATTGGATCGTTTCCGCACTTATTATTGTGATCTGCTGGACTTACTCTTGAACAAGATAAGCTATAATCTCTTACAGGACTCTAGCACCCTTTGCCAAATCAACCAACAAAGGAAAGAATTTATTCACCCTCCTCTAAACTCTATATTGATCCCCAACACAAGAAAACAACATTTTAAAGGATTTATAAATTTTAACATTTTTCGGGCTAAATTTAATTTATCGAGTGAAATAGAAATATTAAATATTTTAATTAGCAAAATTTGAAAATTTAGAAATTTAAATAAGTCCACTCGAAATAAAATATTTTAATAATTATTTTTATGATTTAATTGATCAAATTAGGTAGTATTTAATTAAGGGTAGAATTTAAATTGTAGGACTTTTAATTTTAAAGTTGGAAGGATAAATTAGTAATTTAAATTACAAAAGCTTAATTAGTAATTTAATTAGTGTTTTAATTAAACTAAAACACCTAATAAACATCGTAATCAATCTGTAAAAGAGGCCTAACTCTACCTTTATTCAAAACACGAATCACACACACCAACACACACACAAGCTCCAAAAAACACAAACAACTCTTGGCAAATTACTCCAAGGCAAGGGCTAGGCTTGTTTTTATCTTTCTTCCAACAGCTACCTAGGGGGAACACTAACACTACGATCCTTGATTAATTTAGCTACTTTTCGAGCCATTAAATGCAGTAATCCGTCTCCGTTTTCCCACGCGTTCATTTGTCGATATTTCTTGCGTTTTAACGCAAAGGCATGTCTAAACTTTTCCTTTATGCATCGATCATGTTATATACTATATTTTATATAAAATATGCATGAAAACTCAATGGTTTAATTATATGTATGCTAGAACTTGATTAAAGCTCATTTCGATGCATATTACGCTTGAACTTATTCATTTTATCAAGTTTTTAATCTTTGTCTTTGCTGGACAGATCTTATGGCTTGCTGCTATATATGGTTATGTTTTAGGATATGTTTAAATGTCATTAGGTGACACATGATGGGGCCACCAGCAGCCTATTACCCCATCATGTGCCACCTAATGACATTTAAACATATCCTAAAACATAACCATATGTAGCAGCAAGCCAGTAGCTATTTCCACCCAACTGGAAATAGCTACTGGAGCCGTAAATTACAAGCTTGCACGCATGGGGTGTTATTTGCAACTTAGGGATGCTGTTTTGGGTTGTTTAAGGGCTGGTGCGTGTGTATGGGATGGAACGAGTTTTACCAAAGGCTTAAGGGATATCTAAAGGTCGTGTCTAGGGCTTGGTTCGAGTTAGAATCGATAGGAAGTCGTACCGAACGCATAAGCGTCATAGCGTCACTCTTTGGGCAGCTTATGTGTATATTGTTTGTTAAGCATGGTACGGGATTTTTCTATGGTTCAGGGATGGTCTAGGACCTCGTAGGTTAGGATGTATTTTATGTATGGGTCGAGTCCCGAGTCGATCTGTATGCCCTAAGTAGTTCTATTTAATTCGAGAGTAGTATGTGTCAAAATGCACCTTAGAGAATGTTTTGGGTATAAATTTTAGTATGCTAAGGCAGCATGTCCAAGAACGATCCAACGAGGTTCGCGATGTTCTTAAGTATGTATGACGTGCAAAATAATTATTTTTGAGCTATGTGATTTGTCTTGTGGCCAAATTATGTTACGAGTTTGGAAGCCAGAGAACGTGTCCAAGGAACTCTCCAACCTCTTCGGAGGAATTATGTCTGTTTGGGAGTGGACATACAGTCCAAGGGATGTGGTGATCCATGTCGGCCCAGTATTGTGGTTTAGCTTGATCAAACGATTTATGTGTATGGGCTACTTGCATTGAACAAAATTCTACACCAAATGATTACAATTATGGCGATTATGACAAGCACGAAAATATGATTTGATGGAAATTTTTATGCAGGAAAGTCATGTTATACATATTTATGCTTATATTATTTTATGTACGAGCTATGTTAAAATTTCATGGATTTTTATTACGTAATACTTGTTATTCGCCGCTATGCATGCTGAGTCATTTGAGTCACTAGACATGATCGATGCAAATGATGTAATTGAGGAGACGGGAGGCGGTGACCAATGAGCAAGCTCGAGCCAGTGGCAATGCTAACCCGAGGACCTTGTAGTTTGCGAGTTTTATTATGCACATTTTTAAAACTATTTATTCTGCTTTTAGTGCACTAGTTTTGGAAACTAATATGCGGAATTTTTTATATTATGTTAGACTTTTCAAATTATGGTGGATGTTTTGGCTTGGATTTTATGGTTGTGGGATCTAAAAATGGTGTACTTTTATTATTTATTTTATTTTAATATGTGTGGCGACCGTGATTTATTTTACGAGTTATATTTATAATAAATTATTGAATAAGAAAATTTTATTTTTTTCCCGCAAATGTTAAAGTAGTAATATTTCAAGACACGGTTCATAACAGTTGGTATCAAAGCTCAAGGTCTATTGATATAGGGTTTTGCCACTGCTGGTTCCAAAAAGCTCAGGAAGTCACGCCTCAAGTTTGTAACTTTTTACGGTTTTAAATACATTAGGTCTTAAGTACGAGTTTAAGTTTGAATACATTTTGGCATGTTATATGAGTAGTTCGGTTATGCATGTTGGTTACGTGTTGGGTTAAATTATGCAAAAGTATGCCTCCTATACGCATGGTTAACCATGAGGACCGTCAGGCTCGTGATGAGCAGATAGCTTCCCCTCCACGTCCACCACCAGACCTTCGGGCTCAGATGCTTGCGTGCATAACTCAGCTCTTTGCGCAGTTTACGAGGAACAATGCTGAGGTGGATAGGATGACAAGGCCTTAGGCAGAGTATGAGCGATTTCGTAAGGATGTACCTTAAGGATTCTAGGTATATTAGAAGTTTTTTCGAAATTTTCATGAGAACTTTAGGATATTGGATTCAGCTTGTGCATGAGATTAAGTTTAGTCCTTTTTGAGAATTGTTGGATTGAGTGTATGTTAATATTGTTCCAGGGAGAATCTATATAGTGGGAGTAGTCATGAATGCTCTGTTAGATTCTGGGACTACTCATTCTTTTATATCAGACGACTTTGTGAGTTATTTGGGAGTTAAGCCCACTAAGTTGGATGTGAGTTATTCTGTGGCTTTTCCATCTATGAGGGATTGTCTACTTCTAGTGTGGTCAGAGACTTGAGTCTCGAGCTACAGAGCCACACAGTCTACGCTGATATTATAGTATTGCTGATGCCCGAATTTGACATAATTCTACGAATGGATTGGTTGTAGAAAAATGGAGTGTCAGCCGATTTCCAACCAAATTCATTGAGGGTCATACCACTAGGTGAGGAGGAGTTTGTATTCAAGCTAAGTAAATGCAACGGCACGCTGCGAATGATATCATGTCTTCAGGCGAAAAAGCTTATGCTTAAGGGGTGCCAGGCGTTTTAGGCAAGCATTATTTCGGCCCTTGTTACTACCATTCAGACCGTAGCAGACGTCCCAGTTGTCAGAGGTTTTCCTGACAGTGTTTCCTGACGACACTGTGGGTATTTCATCTGAGCGTGAGGTGGAGTTTTCCATTGATTTTATACCGGGTACCGTGCTAATCTCCAAGACATCATATCTATTAGTGCCCACAAAGATGAATGAGATCAAACAGTATATACAAGATCAAACAGTATATATAAGAGCTACTGGACAAGGGATTAATAAGTCCTAGTTTTTCACCTTGGGGCGCACCAGTACTCTTCGTGAAGAAGGACGGAAGTATGAGGCTTTGCATCGACTACCGGGAGCTGAATAGAGTTACAATGAAGAATAAGTACAAATTGTCAAGGATCGAGGACTTATTCGATCAATTGCAAGGATCTTCTGTGTTTTCCAAGATATATCTTCGCTATGGATATCACCAGCTGAGGGTGAAGGATACAGATGTGCACAATACAGCCTTTAGAACTCGCTATGGGCATTACGAATTCCTAGTGATGTCGTTTGGATTGACAAATGCTCCAGCAATCTTCATGAATCTCATAAATTGTGTATTTTAGCCTAACTTGGATTAGTTTGCCATTATATTTATAGACGACATCTTCATTTACTTGAAGAACCAGGAGGAGCATAGCCAGCATCTGCAAATTGGATTGCAAGTATTGCAGAATGGTAAGTTGTTCGCTAAGTTCGGCAAGAGTGAATTTTGGTTGGAGAAAGTGGCATTTTTGGGACATGTTATATCTAGCAGTGGCATTGAAGTTGACCGATCCAAGGTAGAAACAGTGAAGGAATGGGTTGAACCGAAGAACGCATCAAAGATCCGCAGTTTCTTTCGATTAGTGGGTTATTACAGAAAATTCATCCAGAGTTTTTTCTCTATTACAGTGCCACTCACCTCATTTACAAAGAAAGATGCCAAGTTTTATGGAGTCCTGACTGCCAAAAGAGTTTCGATACTTTGAAACAAGCTCTTATAACAACGCTAATATTAGCCATGACATTAGAGCAAGGCAACTTTGTGTTGTACACCGATGCTTCTAAGATCAGATTAGGCAGTGTATTGATATAGCATGGCCGAGTCATCGCATATGCCTCCAGACAATTGAAGGTACATCAAAAGAATTATCTGACTCACGATCTGGTGTTAGCTGTCGTGGTTTTTGTCTTGAAGATATGGAGACACTACTTGTATGGTGAGAAATACAAAATATTTACTGGTCACAATATTCTCAAAATTTTTTTCACAACGAAAGGAATTGAACATGCGACAGAGACGGTGGCTAGAGTTGGTGAAAGATTATGACTACGATATCAGCTACCACCTGAGAAAAGCCTATGTAGTCGCTGATGTCTTGAGTAGGAAAGCAGGAGTTTTAGCACAACCGTCGGTACAGAGACCTCTTCAGCTAGAGATGCAGAAATTCGATCTTGAGGTCTATCCTAGGGGCAAAGTTCCTAGATTATCTTCCTTGGCAATGCAGTCCAATTTGGTGGATCGTATCTGTAGTGGACAGTAATCTGACGAACAATTGCAGAAATGGCGGAAAAAGGATGAATCTAAGGGCCGTAAGCTTTATACGGTGAACGATGGGATTGTAAGGTATAGAGGAAGGATTTGGGTGCCTAGATATGATACGATTAGAGGAGATATTCTATCAGAAGCGCATATAGCGTCATTTTCCATTCATCAAAGAGGCACCAAGATGTATAAAGACTTGCAGATGCTATATTGATGGCCATGAATGAAACGTGACATTCTACGCTTTGTATCTGAAAGTCTGACTTGCCAGCTAGTGAAAACAGAGTATCAGAGACCAGCAGAAATGCTCAAACCTCTTCTTATCCCTGAGTGGAAATGGGAGAACATTACCACGGACTTCGTAGTTGAGTTGCCGAGGTCAGTATGAGGATCAAACGTCATTTGGGTAATCGTTGATCGTCTTAACAAATCGGCGCACTTCTTTCCAGTAAAGACGACCTTTTCTATGATGCAATATGTAGAGCTTTATATACGGGAGATAGTCAGATTACTCGGGATCAAAGTTTCCATCGTGTCTGACAGAGACCCGAGGTTCATGTTGTCTTTTTGGAAGAGTTTGCATTCTGTAATGGGGACGAATTGCTATTCATCACAACATTTCATCCTCAGATAGATGGTCAGTCCGAGAGGGTGATTCAGATTTTAGAAGACATACTAGGAGCATGTGTGATTAATTTCCATGGGAATTGGAAATCGAAGCTACATCTAGTGGAGTTCACCTATAACAACAGTTTTCAGGCATCTATATGTATGGCTCCCTACAAGGCACTATATGGAAGGAAGAGCAGATCGCCTATTCCTGGGATGAGTTTGGTAGAGATCAGAGCTTGGTCCGGAGATTGTTCAGCAGACTGTAGACGTAGTAATCAAAATCCAGGATAGGATGAAGTATGCTTAGAGTCATCAAAAAATCTATGCAGACAAGAGAAGAAATGACCTTGAATTTTCCGTAGGAGACCACGTCTTCGTAAAAATAACAACTATGAAAGGTGTTATGAAATTTGAGAAGAAAGACAAGTTGAGTCTGAGATTCATAGCACAATTCAAGATTCTCGAGAAAGTGGGAACACTAGCCTATCGAGTAGCACTGCCGCTGAATCTAGCAGGTGTACACAATGTGTTCCATGTTTCGATGCTAAGGAAGTACATGCCAAATCCTTCACATGTACTAAGCTTTGAGCCGTTACAGCTATCACCGAACTTGTCATACTAGGAGAGGCCTATTCAGATTTTAGACAACATGAGAGGAAACTGAAACGTACTGTACTTTTAAACTATTTAAAATTTGCGGAAAAAAAAATTTTTTGGATAAGATATAAATCTTGAAATTTCGAATAAAATAAACCGTTCATCCAAAATTTTTGCAATAAAAGGTCACGAATAAAGTTTGCTAAAAATACTTGTTCAACAATGTAAATAAATCTCATAACAGTCGGAGTATTAAAATCGTATTACATAAAATCTTAAAACACTGGAGGTCCTCGGGTTTAGCCTCCTACGCAATCCAAGCCGGCACATTGCTCCCCACCCCTCGTCTTCTCACACTCGTCCTCACCTGCATCTATCAAGTCTAGTGAGTCTAAAGACTCAGCACGTATAAACTGAGAATAACAAGTAATATGTAATAAAACCACATGCAACTTAAAAATATAGCATACGTACATGAACTTGAACGTAATAACATAACATAGACGTTCCATCATCATAAAACTTTTCATAAACATACTTGCAATATACATACTTGAATATTCATAGACTTCATCATTTAACGTAGAGATATGTTTCAAAGCAAGTGACACATACATAAATGCGCCTGATCAGACTAAACCACAGTACTGGGCTAGCAGGGAAGATCTACTACCACATACATGAGATCCCCGGTCATGCTTTACGGGGTGAATTGGTCCTTGGTCATGCTTTACCGCTTTCCAATCCTGATCTAAACACGGTCATGCTTTACCGGGATGGAGAGGTTATCGGCCACGTTCACCGACTTCTAAACCCGTTTGTAATTGTTCACAAGACATTTAGTATACCTCAAAAATATAAAATATTTTCTTTTGCCGTCGAGCATACTTACATAGCGTTGACGGATTTGTTGGATCTCGCTTGGGGTCACTGCTGTACATACTAACACATTATAAAGTGCTTAGCTTTCATAACTCAGACGTACTACTCGTACTCAACCCCGAAGTAAATAAGTGGCTTATGACGTTCTAGCACACTCGGGATATGACCTCATTTATACTAACCATGACATCAAACCCCAATACGAACTCTAAAATGATACATGAACATTTCCCAAACAATAAAAGATATGGACTCACTATTGGAACCTAAAGCTAAATGAAAGCCAAACCTCCCTCCAGCTGGTCTTGCGCTCGGGCGGTAATATCTTACCGCTCGAGTGCCAGTCTTCTGGCCTCGGACCAAAAGGGTGGCGCTCGGGCGGTAAGAAGTTACCGCTCGGGCACCGGGTCTACTATATGCTACACTAGAACAGTACGAGTGACGCTCGGGCGGTAAGTTATTACACTCGAGCACTACGTACACTGGACTCCGCGACTTTTGACATAAACCACCCAAGTGAACATAAGAAACATGAACAACACCTCGAGACCCATCATAGGAAATTAATGCATTGACTCAAACTCCGTAAAACGTTTCAAACATCCCCAACACAACGACGCACTTCATGCAACGCTTTAACACGTAAACTCAAATTTTCGACATCAAATGATTCCTACGACTTCTAATGCAACCAAGTGCTTAACGACACGAAATAAGGCACTAAAAATCGAACAAACATCATAATTAATATACCTAAATGCAGCAGCGATCACCCGTCGGTTCCCAACTTAGCCTGCAACAATAAAACTTCAAGAACACGTCAAGAACACATTTTTAGAAAATTGCAGTTCGAGAAATCACAAAAACAATCATAAATCACTCGTTTCTTATCCAAAAATTACGATTTTGACTGTCAAATCAAAGGTATCAAAAAGTACTACGTTTTACATGTTGAAAGTTTTTGAAGATAAGCGACCGAAAATGCACAGTACATGAATTGACAACAGATTTTGGGTTTTAGATCTAAAATCATTTCAAAATCGATCCAACCAATTTTTGCTCAAACTTTGCGCAACATACATGAATTTTTACACATAATAAACACAAAAACATATACTATGACGAGATCGATGCATAAACGAAAGAATATACATGCCATTGATGATTTAACTCACAAAACGACGATACCGAAGCGGAGAGAATGCGAAGGCGGATCCGGGACGACTTGTGGCACTTTTCTTTCTACCAAACTAGCGTGAATCTACTGAAAATCAAGGAGAATGGGTGATATGGAGGCTGCTGAAAGAGAGGGCTCAGGTTTTCCCTCAAAGAAAGAAACGTGAGTGTGTGTGTGTGTGTATCATGTAAACATACAGGTGAAAGCATTAAAAACATGTAAAACCTTTAAACTTACAGACTTGAGGCGTGACTTCGTGAGCTTCTCGCAGCCGGGAGTAGACATAACCCTTTGCAAAAACACCGCTCTGATACCAACTAAAACGTACCGTACTTTTAAACTATTTAAAATTTGCGGAAAAATAAAAAATTTCTTAGATAAGAAATAAATCTTCAAATTTCGATTAAAATAAACTGTTCATCCAAAATTTTCACAATAAAAGATCACAAATAAAGTTTGTTAAAAATACTTGTTCAAACAATGTAAAGAAATCTCGTAACAGCCTGAGTATTAAAATCGTCATGCATAAAATCTTAAAACACTGGCGGTCCTCGGGTTTAGCCTCCAGCACAGTCCAAGCCGAGTCATTGGTTCCCACCTCTCATCTCCTCATACTCGTCCTCATCTGCATCGATCAAGTCTAGTAAGTTTAAAGACTCAGCACATATAAACTAGGAATAACATGTAACGCGTAATAAAACCACATGCAACTTAAAAGTAGAGCGTACTTACATAAACTTGAACGTAATAACATAACATAGACGTGCCATCATCATAAAATTTTTCATAAACATAATTGCAACATACATACTTGAACTTGCATAAACTTCATCATTTTGCGTAGATATGTTTCAAAGCAAGTGACTCATATATAAATGCGTCTGATCAGACTAAACTACAGTACTGGGCTGGGAGGGAAGATCCACTACCACATACATGAGACCCTCGGTCATGCTTTACCGGGTGGATTGGTCCCTGGTCATGCTTTACTGCTTCCCAATCCTGATCTAAATCCGGTCATGCTTTACAGGGGTGGAGAGGTCCTCGGCCACATTCACCGACTTCCAAACCTGTTCGTAATTGATCACAAGACATTAAGCATACCTCAAAAATATAAAATATTTTCTTTTGCATGTCGAGCATACTTACATTGCGTGGAGGGATTCGTTGGATCTGGCTTAGGGCCATTGTTGCACATACTAACACATTATCAAGTTCTTAGCTTTCATAACCTAGACGTACTACTCGTACTCAGCCCCGAAGTAAATAAGTGGCTTATGATGTTCTAGCACACTCGGGACTTGACCTCATTTATACTAACCATGACATCAAACCCCAATACGAACTCTAAAATGATATGTGAACATTTCCCACACAATAAAAGATATGGACTCACTATTAGAACCTAAAGCTAAATGCAAGCCAAACCTCCCTCCAGCTGGCCCCGCGCTCGGGCGGTAATATCTTACTGCTCGAGCGGTAATATCTTACTGCTCGAGCGCCAGGTCTTCTGGCCTCGGACCAAAAGGGTGGCGCTCGGGTGGTAAGAACTTACCGCTCGGACGTCAGGTCTACTATACGCTACACTAGAACAGTACGAGTGGCGCTCGGGCGATAAGTTATTACACTCGGGCGCCAGGTACACTGGACTCCACGACTTTAGTGACATAAACCACCCAAGCGAACATAAGAAACATGAACAACACCTCGAGACCCATCATACGACACTAATGCATTGACTCAAACTTCGTAAAACGTCTCAAACGTCCCCAACACAACGATACACTTCATGCAACGCCACGTAAGTAGTAAACTCAAATTTTTGACACCAAATGATTCCTACGACTTCTAATGCAACCAAGTGCTTAACGACAAGAAACAAGGCACTAAAAATAGAACCAACATCATACTTATATACCTAAATGCAACAGCGATCACCCGTCGAATAAAACTTCAAGAACACATTTTAAGAAAATTTTAGTTTGAGTAGTCCCACGAAAACGATCATAATTCATTTGTTTCTTATCCAAAATTACGATTTTACTGTCAAATCAAAGGTATAAAAAAATACTACGTTTTATATGTTGAAAGTTTTTCAAGATAAGCGACCGAAAATGCACTATACAGAATTGACAGCAGATTTCGGGTTTTCAAAATCGATCTAACCAATTTTTGCTCAAACTTTGCATAACATACATGAATTTTTACACATAATAAACATAAAAACATATACTATGATGAAATCGATGCATAAACGAAAGAATATACATGCCTTTGATGATTTAACTCACGAAACGACGATACCGAAACAGAGAGAATCGAAAACTTGTGGCACTTTTCTTTCTACCAAACCAGCGTGAATCTACTGAAAATCAGGGGGAAGGGGTGATATGGAGGCTGCTGAAAGAGAGGGCTCATGAACCCTAAGTTTTCCCTCAAAGAAAGAAACGTGTGTGTGTTAAATGTGTGTGTTAAATGTGTGTGCTGAAATGTGTGTGTGCGTGTGTGTGGGTGTGATGTAGGGAAATAAATTGCTTAATTAATCAAATAGGGGCTAAAGTATTGTTTAGGTAAATAATTAGAAATAAAATAATACTAATCTAATTACTTAACCCCACTAAAAAATTAAATAAACAATTTTACAAGGTTTAAAATTCCCACCATTCAACTTAGTAATTTAGTGGAAAAGCTTAAAAATCTCAAAATCACCTAACAAATTAAATTAAACTTTAAAATGCTAAAAAAATCCATAAACCAATTAAAATACTAATTTTCTTGACTTGAAACAAAATACCACATTTTTCGTAAATCGCCTAAATCGTCACCGTTCTCTTTTTTCGATCCCACATCGAATAATCGTCTGAAACATAATACTCGAGAAAATATTTTAACGTGCATCAAATAAACATGTAATAAATTAAAATAATGAAAATCGAAAATCATGCATCGTTAAAAATCGTTTTTTTTAAATTAAAATAAATAATTTTGTTTAAATAAAATACAAAAGAAATTTAATAACTTGCAAGCATGTGGTCTACGTAGCCCTTCAAATTTTTGAAACGTTACAGAAACTACGGAACAAAGTTACCAAGTTGGTCAAGGTCAAGTGGCTGAACCATTCCAATGAAAAAGCTACTTGAGAGACAGAAGCCGACATAAGGAGTCGCTACCCAGAGTTGTTCGATAAACCTTAATTTCAAGTTCGAAACTGCAGTGCTCAAAAAAATAGTATACGTAAACCCATGCATTGTTGAATTAATTAATTAATTTATATAATAATTTAAGTATTTAATTAATTTAGGTTATGCATGTTATGTGTTAAATTATTTTAATTATATATATATTATATATATATATATATATATATATATATATATATATATATATATATATATATATATATATATATATATGAAGTTTTATTATATTTAAGATGTTTCCTCGAGTTTTAGTTTCCTGACGAATATTCGACGTCGAACCGGTAAAGGAGACCGAAGACGAATAAGAAGTTAAAAATTTAAGTTATAATCTTATTTTAAGTCAAGAAAAAAAATTTAAAGTATTTATAAATTTTAGCATTTTTCGAGCTAAATTTATTTTATCGAGTAAAATAGAAATATTAAGTATTTTAATTAACAAAATTCATAAATTTAAGAATTTAAATACGTCCACTCGAAATAAAATATTTTAATAATTATTTTTATGATTAATTAATTAAATTAGGTAGTGTTTAATTAAAGGTATAATTTACATTGTAGGACTCTTAATTTAAAAATTGAAAGGCTAAATTAGTAATTTAAATTTCAAAAGCTTAATTAGTAAATTTAATTAGTGTTTTAATTAAACTGAAACACCTAATAAACATCCTAATCAATCTATAAAAGAGACCTACCTTTATTCAAAACACAAATCACAGACACCAACACACACACAAACACCAAAAAACAAACAACTCTCGGCAAATTTCTTCAAGGCAAGGCTAGGCTTGTTTTTATAGTTCTTCAAACAGCAACGTAGGGGGAATACTCACACTACAATTCTTGATATATTTAGCTACTTTTCGAGCCATTAAACGTATAAATCCATCTCCGTTCGGCCTTCTTTTTCCCACGCATTCGTTTGTCGATATTTTGTGCGTTTTTATGCAAAAGCATGTCTAAGCTTTTCCTTTCTGCATTGATCATGTTATATACTATATTTTTATATAAAATATGCTTTAAAACTCGTTGATTTGATTATATGTATGCTAGAACTTGATTAAAACTCGTTTTGATACATATTATGCTTGAACTTATACGTTTTATCAAGTTTTTAATCTCCTTATCCGCTGGACCGGTCCTATGGCTTGATGCTACGTCTGTTATGTTTTAGGATGTGTTTAAGTATCATTAGGTGGCCCATGATGGGGCAAGAAGCTGCTGGTGCAATATAAAGGAAAACTAGCACACAACCACGCATAGGGTGGTAGCCACGTGTTTTGAATCGGGTTGGTGGTTAGGCAGGACCAGGATGCATGGCTAGGGTCTTAGGGTCCCGAGATAGGTCTGGTAATGGTTGGTTAGGATCCAGTTGGGTGGAAATAGCTACTGGAGCTGTAAGTTACAAGCTTGCATGCATGGGGTGTTGTTTGCAACTTACAGCTGCTGTTTTGGGTTGTTTAAGGGCTGGTGCGTTTGTATGGGCCTGAATGGGTTGAATCAGAGGCTTAAGGGATGTATAATGGTCGAGTATAGGGCTTGGTTCGAGTTAGAATCGATAGAAAGTCGTACGGAACGCACAAGTGTCATAGCGTCACTCTTTGGGCAGCTTGTGTACGTCTATATTGTTCGTTAAGCATGGTACGGGGTTTTTCTATGGTTCGGGGTTGGTCTAGGGCCTTGGGCAGTAGGTTATGATGTATTTTATGTATGGGTCAAGTCCTTGGTACGTTCTAAGTAGTACTATTTAATTGGAAAGTCGTATGTGTCAAAATGCACCTTAGAGAATTTTTGGGTATAAATTTTAGTATGTTAGAGCAGCATGTCCAAGGATGATCGAACGAGGTTTGCGATATTCGTAAGTATGTTTGACGTTCAAAATTATTATTTTTGAGCTATTTGATTTGTCTTGTGACCAAATTATGTTACGGGTTTGGAAGCCCGAGAACGTGTCTGATGACCTCTCCAACCTCTTAGGAGGAATTATATCTGTTAGGGAGTAGACATCCAGTCCAAGGGATGTGGTGATCCTACCGGCCCAGTACTGCGGTTTAGTTTGATCAAACGATTTATGTGTATGGGCCACTTGCATTGAACAAAACTCTACACAAAATGATTTACGATTACAACGATTATGACGAGCAGACAAATATGATTTTACGGAAATTTTTATGCAAGAAAGTTGTGTTATACATATTTATGATTATATTATTTTATGTGAGCTACGTTAAAATTGCATAGATTTTTATCACGTATTACTTGTTATTTGCGGTTTATGCATGCTGAGTTATTATGCTCACTAGACTTGATCGATGCAGATGGTGTAGTTGAGGAGACGGGAGGCGGTGACCAATGAACAAGTTCGGACCAGCGGCAGTGCAAACCCAGGACCTTGTAGTTTAAGAGTTTTATTATGCACATTTTTTAAACTATTTATTATGCTTTTAGTGCACTGGTTTTGGTGACTATGCTGAATTTTTTATATTATGTTAGACTTTTTCAAATTATGGTGAATGTTTTGATTTGGATTTTATGGTTGTGGGATAAAAAATGGTGGAGTTTTAATATTTATTTATTTTTTGTATGCGTGACGACCCTAATTTATTTTACGAGTTATATTTATAATAAATTATTTAATTAGAAATTTTCAAATTTTTTCGCAAATATTAAAGTAGTAGTATTTTAAAACACTGTTCGTCACAGTACTGGCGTGCAGTTGGGCATGGATCTCGCGCAATTGCGCGTTTGTTGTTGTCATGCACCTTCATCCTTATGACTTGGATTTTGTTTCATTAACTCGGCTCATCATTCCCATTCCATTTCACTCCCTTTCGGATGCAACTTATGTGCTAAGGCTTGATTCTTACAATTGACATAAATAAATAAAATAACGCATAAATTTGCTCTGAAACTATAACATAAGCACGAATACAGATGGTAATATAAGTGCAAATATTGCACGTATCACTCAAGGATGTAGACATGAAAAGGGTATAGACTAATTTGATTCATCATTTGCTCATTTAACTAGACTTGAGGCCATAAGAATATTCTTTAAATTTGCAGCTTTCATGGACTTTAAGTGTATAAGATTGATGTTAAATATGATTTCATTAATGGTTTGTTAAATGAATAAGTATATGTTCAAACAACTACCTAGATTTGTTAGTCATATCCATTTTGATAGTGTGTATAAACTTGATAAAACATTGTATAGATTAAAATAAGTTTTTTTGTGTATGGTATGATACTCTATCCAAATTCTTGCTTGACCATTAGTTTGTTTTTGGAACTGTGAATAAAACCTTATTTAAACTCACTAAGAGTGATCATGGTTTATTAGCACAAATTTATGTTGATGACATAATATCTCGTTCCACTACCCCAAAATCTGTGATAAATTCTCCAAGTTGATGTAGAAAAAGTTTGAAATGAGCATGATGAGAAAATTAACTTTCTTTCTCGGTATGTAAGTCAAGAAGCTATACACTGACATTTTCATCATTCATGCCAAGTATACCAAAGAATTATTTAAGAAGTTTGGCATGGAAAATTGCACAGTTGTTGCTACCCTTATCAGCTCATCAATCAAATTAGACAAAGATGAATGAGGAATCTTAGTGGACATAACCATGTATAGACGACTTATTGGTTCAGTTTTGTATTTGACAGCTAACCGGTAAGACATCGTGTTTGTAGTTTTCTTTTGTGCATGTTTGCCGGCTAATCTTAAACGATCACAGTATACTGCATCTAAATGCATTATTAAATATCTTGAGAGTACTTATTGTGCAGGTCTTTGGTATCCAAAAAATTGGTTTTATTCTCATTGGATATTATAGTGTCCAAAAACCAGTAAACGTAAATCTCATGCATAACTTTTAATTTATCTAATTAATGGTCTAGATGATGAACGTAGGTGTTAAATTATTTTAATGTATATATATATATATATTTATTTATTTATTTTTATGCAATTTAAAATATTTTTTCGAGTTTTAGTTTTTCAGACGAATATTCAATGTCCCGGGAAAGGAGACCGGAGAAGATTGAGGTGCTAAAATTTAATGTTGTATATATTTTTTAAACCGGGAAATTATGTATTTTCAGAGATTTATGAATATAAGGGTCAAATTTAATTTATCGAATGAAATAAAAGAATGTTAAAAATTTTAATTAGCAAAATTTGAAAGTAGGGGATCTAAATCCTTTCACTCGAGATATAATATTTTTAATAATTATTTTATGTTAAAATAGTTAGTTTGGGTAGTATTAATTTATTAGTGGAATTTATATTTCTCAAGCATTTGAATTGGTTTTTTTAAAAATTGTGGGACTTAATTAATTATCATGGCATTTAAAATTTTGGGAATTAATCTAAAATACCTAGTTAATGTTTTTTTAGTTTTATATTAGAGGACTAACCCTAGTTCCCACTCTAATCTCATGTCACATACACTCACACACACTAGACGCACACGCACACACCAAAGTCATGGGATTTTTAGACTAGGGTTTGAGGTTTTGGCTTCTTCTCCTATCAGCGACCATAACTGAAACCTCCACCCTACTTTCCCTGAATATTTTAGTCATTTTTGAAGCAAGAAAACTCAGCAAACCGTTCCTCTTTCGGCCTCTGTCTGCCCCACGTCGTTCTTCGATAATTCATGTGTTTAAAACAAAAAGGCATGTCTAAACCCTTCTTTACTACATCTATCATGTTATATATTGTATTTTGATACAAAATATGCATAAAATTTCGTTGGTTTGATTATATGAATGATAGAACGTTACCGATATCATTTTTGATACATAATACGTACAAACCTTTACGTTTTCTCGATGTTCTTGAACGTAGGCTTCGCTGGACAAATTCGAAGGCATGCTGCTATGTATGTTTGTGGTATGGGGTGTGTTTAGATGTTATTTGGTGGTCCGTGATGGAGAAAAAGGCTACTGGTACAGCAGGGAGTCGATAGAAGCGAACAACTATGCATAGAGGTGATCAGGGCTTTGAGCATGCGGTTCGTTGAATGGCTGGACCAAGGCTCATGGTTAGAGTCTAGGAGGGGCCTTAGGGTCCTGGGGTAAGCCTGGTCTTAGTCGCTGAGGGTCTGTTTGGAAAGCAAGAGGGCTGGAGTTGATCTTTTGCATCGTGCATGTGAGGGAGCCGCGCACGGTGACTCATAGTTTGGGTGGTTCAGGGCTGGTGCGTGGGTCGTTGGATGGAAATGGTCGAACAAGGGCCTTCAGTGATGTCTAAGGCTCGAGTCTATCTCTTGGTTCGGGTTGGAATTGGTATGGAGTAGTACGCAACGCATACGTGTCATACTGTCATTCCTTGGGCAACTTGTGTCCTATGGTTTTTTGTGCCTGGTTTAAAGGTTCGGTCATGGTTCGGGGCTCGTTTAGAGCGTTGGACAGTAGGTTGGGATGTGATTCATGTGTGGGTCGAGTCCCGAGTCGATTGGTACGTCCTAACTGGTTCTATTTATTTCGGGAGTCGTACATGTCTGAATGCACTTTTAGGGGTTGTTTTGGTTTTTATTTAATGATATTCTGCCAGCATGTCCGGGACGATCCACGATGTTCGTAAGTATGTATGACGTGCAAAATAATTATTTTTGAGATACGCAATTTGTCTTGTGACCAGTTATGTGTATGGGTTTGGAAGGCGGAGAACTTGTCCGGGGATCTGTCCGACCTCTCCGGGGCAATTATGTTATGTTAGAGAGTGGACATCCAGTCCAAGGGCTGTGGTGAACCCTGTCAGCCCAATACTGTGGTTAGTTTGATCAAACGATTTATGTTGTGGGCCACTTGCATTGAACAGAATTCTACACAAAATTATTTACGATTACAATTATGTATGAAGAGCATGAAAATATGATTTTATTAATTTTTTATGCAGAAAAGTCATGTTATACATATTTATGCTCATATTATGATATATTTGAGTCATGTTTAAATTGATGAATTTTTATTACGTACTACTTGTTATTCGCGGCTTATGCATGTTGAGTCTTTTGACTCACTAAACTTAATCGATGCGGATGATGTAGATGAGGATACGAGAGGTGGTGACGAGTGAGCAGGCTCGGACCAGTGGCAGTGTGAACCCGAGGACCTTGTAGATCACGATATTTTATTATACACGTTTTAAACTATATATTTACTCTAATTTTTATTCTTTAGTGATAGTGACAAGTTCGTTGAAACATATTAGGTTATGACATATTCAAATTAAGGTAGTCGTTATTAACTTGGGATTTTTATGATTGTGGTATTCAAGTGCTGGAGTTTTTATTTTTAACTTTATTTTTAAAATACGTTGTGATCATTATTTTAATTTAAAAGTTATGCTTATAATAAATTATATGATAGGAAATTTTTTAATTTTTATGCAAATAATAAAGTAGTATTATTTTAAGTAATGGGTTGTTACATATATTATAATAAATATTATGCAAGTTTCAAGATTGATAGGAAAATCAATAGTGGATAATGTCAGTTTCTTGGAGACTGATTGAGACCTTGGTTTAGTAAGAAGCAAATTTCAATTTCTACATCAATGGCTGAAGTTAAGTATCTTCCTGCAGGAAATTTTTTGTGTAATTCTATTTTGGATTCAACAACTGAAAGATTATGGTGGTCAAGCTTTTGAATCTCCGATCTTCTATGACAACACAAATGCTGTAGCAATCACTTACAGCCCCGTAAGAGATACAGTCCTGTCAGGCAAGTTTGCTATCTTCACTCATTGGGTAGTAATTTCGCCAAGATGATAGGGGCGAAAGGATTGAGTCGAGCCGGTAAAATTGCTAGATACCTCTTCTCCCCTCTCATAGTATGAAGCTCCAGACAGGGAGGTAGCGCACGACTATCATGCCTCGTTCTCAAGTGTTGTCCAAACATTAAATAAATATGTGAACCATTTTACAAACGGCTTGGAAAAAATCCACCTGAGTGGATTCAAGTCCAAACTAAAACTATTCAGTAAGTTAAGATTATTATCACAATCATTCCATATCTAAATTATCTACATCCAGATGCTCCACCCGTTGTAGAAAAAAATTCATTTGATATAGGATATGGAGGCATTTATCCAAAAATAGATATTTTTATCAATTCATTTTGATGGACGCCAATTATGATGTGATTACAAAGTGGTATAATGATGGTATCATTACCCATTTAAAAATTATGATGAAGGGAGTCTTCGCCCTTGAAAAGACATTACGTTTTCAATTCACGGTGTTGTCCCTTGGAGATTTAATTATTTTTATTGTCTAGCGAACCAATTTGTTGTTTGAGTTTTATTGATTCTTATGTAAAAAAATATTTATTTTAACAATATTTTATGGTTTATCCAGTTGTGTTATTTACTTTATTTGAACACACGTCCATGTTGTATAGATAAATTCCTTGAATATATATTAGGTATCATGAGATCTTCCTCTCAATGTAAGATCGTGAAACTCATTAGGAAGTGTACATTATATATATTTTAACATGTTCCTAGTCAAATCAACCGCCTAAAATAAGGATAAAGAGAGTAGCATCTGTATTGTAAACTTCATGTTCCATTGGTAATTAAGGGCATGAAGATGTTCATTCATATAGATGAGTGATCATTTTATAATGTACTGAATCACCCTTTCTCAGACTATCCAAGTAGTTATTACTCATCGAGTGGAATAATCTGTGATTATAGTTGTACACTATTAGTCATTTGACCCGCGACAACGTAAAGGCTTTACGTACTATCATGCACTTTGATCCGTTTTATCGAATCTATTGAGGGTCACCAAGTGGCGAGGTTAGGTGTATTTTCGATATACGTAGGATCCAATACATTGTAGTTGGGTGTTAAACGCTCGCCTACCAATGAAGATATCCTATGAGATCTACTGAGTTAATAATACAAAGAATATATGGTCATAGTAAGACATGTGCATTTTGGAAAAGTGTTTCCTTAATTACATGTATCATGTCACTAGTATTACTCAAAGATATATAACATTATTATCGAATTTATTTGCAACCCTTGATATATCAATGGATATAGATTCGATCGAGATATATGAGTTAAAGAGACCGTACTGTACGTTAATCATAACTTAATATTCTTACATGCGCTATCGGTGATACCTAGGGGATCACGGGGTGATGCTATTTGACGCTCTTACCATGATCTGATGGGTACAATCAGACTTTAGTTTTGGGGTCGATGAAAAGAATTAGGCTAATTATGGTAAGCCCGAATAGGAACTAATGTTGTTCCGAATCCCGTGAAGTTGTGAAGTCATGGCTAGATGTATCTCTGAACCATTTAAGGTCACACAAGTATTGGATTGTGTGTTCCTGTTGAGATAGTCAAGTTCAATTTTCTTCTTAGATCGAATTATACTGAAATCGATTCAATCACTTGCAAAGTAATTCAAATTTGACCACATGTAGTTTGATGGAGATTAAACATATTGCTTATAATAGAGTTTATAAATTGATACCACGTAATGGAATATGTGGAACTCTGTTAACAGCTAATTATGCAATGAGAGTGGAATTGCCTGTTTTAGTGAAGGAGTTCACAAAACTGGTAGGTGCCAAAAATGGATAAGCGAAAAAATTTGTCTTTCGAAATTTTCATTTTTCATTATATGAACTATAATTGTGCCCTCGATACGTAGACGATGCTGATCGTCGATCAGGGTTATAATGAGTTCACAATTATATATTTAGTAAATTTAGATATATTAATTAAATAATAATATGAGGAATAGTGATTATTAAGTGCAAAATTCTCATGAAACATTCTGAAAATGTCTAGAACAGATTAATTAATTAGTTAAGTTAATTAAATAAAGTTATTTGTATTATCAAAAGCTGATAATGATTTAATTATGCATGTTATTTTCAAGAGTAGAAAATACATACATGAGATTATGTTAAATAATGTAATTTTTACACACAAATTTTGTCCACCAAAATTTTCTGTACTCTTCCATCGCACCACAAATTTGGAGAACAAAATTTCTACAACCACTCTTCCATCGCACCATCGACCTGATGTTGCCGGATTTCTGAAATTCCGGTGATCCAATTTCGACGCAGACTTTGTTTAGATATCTAATGTAATCTATATGAAGAACAAAGTTTCTGATCGTGAACTTAATTTGACTATCGAAGAAAGAGGAAGATCCGTTCATAGGGATTTACAAGATGAATTATATCCCCTTAACCAAAAGGTTATTTCAGTAACTTCCGGGCCGGTTGTTCTTCCACTGTAAGGGACTGGAGACCCGAATTAATTGGGGACGATATTATATACAGAAGTGTAAATCAAATATAAACATCCTATTAATGGGTTAAGTCATATGAGGCTCAAGGAACATTTTGAATGTCAAAATTAAAACTATAAAACTTCTGATGCGTTTTGGATATGAGAAAACGATACTTCAATAGTTGCATCAAAGCCAAGGTTTCTCAAACATATGATTTTCTGTTATTAAATCGTTTTGATAGAATTATTTCAAACCGCATAAAAATCTAAATCGCAAGTCCTGAAATTTTTTCAAAAAACAAATTTCTTTTTGTCCTGCTTGGAATAGTTTCGGGCCGAATGTGAGGGCAACCGATGCAGATCTAGGCAGCGACGACTGCCCATGTGCAAGATAAAAAATTATTACAGTGCAGTTTCACACGGTGTTAGGATCGGGAAGGAGTTTAGGGGGTGAATAAACTCTTTAATAAATTGTCGTTTTTAAATTTTGTTTTCAAACTTTTTTAGGTGGTTGAAAATTTTCTCGAGCGGTTAGAAATGTGAACCATTTAAAAGTGCGGAAGACGGTTCATAATTTCTAATGATAGCTACAACTAGTTAGCTAGCCTGTTAACAAAAGATGTTTCAAAATGTAAGTGCTTGCAAAGTACAGACACGCGATTTTATGGATGTACAGATAGGGGTGAGCAAGATTTCGGTTAAACCGAATTAACCGACCGAACCGATTCAATTCAGAAATTCGGTTCGGTTATTTCGGAAATTCGATTTGCAAATTAAAAAATTTCGGTTATATAGGTTATATCGGTTCGGTTACGGTTTTCAAAATTTTGAAATCGGTTAACCGATATAATAAATATTATTATTTAATAATTGTTTTTATTTATCAATTTTTATAAATTTTTTATTTTAAAATCGATATAATATGTATTAATTGTGTTCAAATAAAACTTAAACATTTGTGATGTGTGTGATTTTATGTTTTTATGCATTTGTGTAAAGTGTAGTGTTAAAAAAAATTACATATGTAATTAAAGTTGAATCACAAATTTTTTTAAACTAATCGGCTAATTCGGTCGGTTTCGGCTCGGTTTTCATCGGTTATGAAAATTAATTCGATCGATTCGGTTATACTAAATATTTCGGTTCGGTTCGGTTCGGTTCGGTTATAGCTAATTTGGTTCGGTCGGTAACCGAATTAACCGAATGATCACCCCTATGTACAGCGATAAAACTTATACGTCATCCCTTCTTCCTCTTTAGGAAGGATTTCACTAAAATATTGGCTTTACAAACTGTTGCAACATATCCCTCCAATCAGGACTTATCATACTGCCTGTTTTGGAACTCTTAGTGACACTTTACACTTAAGGACCCTTGGTTCACCAGACAACTTAATAAATCAAATAACCAAATGTTATTGATATAAAGAAACAATATGTTTTGGTAGCACAAATTTGATCCTTCAAATGATCAGATATATTTCTGGTGAGTGCATGCTTGATGAGCAATGCGCTCAGAAACTTGAAGTATGCAAGCTTAGTGATGTGACAATGTAGTGGTTCGAAAGCTTGTATATTATATGAAAACGTTAGCGAGCTCTATCTTTCATTTCTTCAACTCTCCATTTATATGAGCTTTCATTCCAACAGTCGACAAATTATGTATAACGTAAACCTGTAGGGTTGAACTAATGTGTCACTATCAGCTGCAAAGACATTTAATGTTCTTTTTGCTTGTGCAGCTTGGAATCCCCTTCCTTTGAAGAGTTGTTGTTGAGTATCTTTCTGGGGTAACTGTTAGCTTAATCAGAATTTGTAGGATATTTAAGCAATCTTTATTTTTCGGGATAGTGACATAAATGAAGATCTTTATCAGGACTGGAGCCAAATATGGTTGACTTGTAGAGGTGAAAAAGCATTGAATGTCATGAGTTGGTCAGAGGATGTCCTTCATTTAGTGTGCAATAAATGGCTCTTTAATGAATCGGATGATGTCTTTGAACAACCGGTTGAAAATATTCTAGCGGTTGAAACTCTTCTACTGCAAGCAGTTGAAATCCAAGCGGTTGAAATGTTCCTGATATACAAGATAGATTGCGTTTGTTCCCTGGAATAGTTAGGTGTTATTTTTATTTTGTCAATCACTAAAACTTAAGGGTAATAATAATTTTTTTAACAATTTACCGGTTTTAGTGATGACAAAACCCAACTACAGAACTATACAACAATGTACAAATAATTAAGAAAGCGGAATAAGAGAAAGATTGTACATAATTGAGTGATAAAATTACAAGCTTCAAACAATACAAGCAATTATATTAACCTATTAACACAGTGCTTCAAAATTTCTTTTTTTCTTCACTCTTCTTCTGTTCTTCAAGTTGTTTTTGTATCAAGGTTTCATCTGCTTTGGCACGCTCTGCAACCCTTTTCCTTACAGCTTCTTCATCTTTTTGAACTTCATTCGGCCTCTTTCTTTCCCCCTTTTTGACATCACCATGCATAAGGAATTGCATGATTTTGGTCAGTTGAACGCCTTGGGCATCCATGCACTGAACAACGTGTGCTTGAAGTCTTTTCATTTGGCCCCAAAGCTCGGTGCACATGCTGATATGCGAGGAATTGTGAGGTTCTTTTTGGAGGGAAATACTTGTATTCATGACGAGAAATTCCTTGGAGAGATCAGATTTCATAGACTGAAAAGCTTCCTTGAGATCAAATTGCTTCCTGTTGAGGGCGAGAATTTATTTATCCATGATCTTCAGGTGGTCCAAAATATCCTTCTGGCTGTCTTCTTCCACAAGTTCTTCCTCGGGTTCGAAGAGGTCCAATGAAGAAAGCATTCTATCCTTGATGGAAGCCAGTTAAGAAAAAGATGCTTTTCTGGTTGACTTGGAAGAATGTGGTCATCGATTTCGGAAGCTAGAACATCAACCATTGTGTCAAATGCCACAGACAAAACAAGAATTGCTTTGCTGGAGACTTCTTGTGCCACAAGACCAGTTGATGGATTCTCAGGAATCACGGAGACCATAGGCAAAGAGGCAACCATTTCAATATCATCTGTAGGTGCAGCAGGTGAAGAGACTAAAGCTTTTTAGAGAATGCCCTGAGTAGGATCATTAGCAGATTCAAATGGTGAAGGAGAAGAGATATCCACTTGGTTTGTTCCCTGATCAAAATCAGATACATATTGCACAACTTCTTAGGCGGAGATGAGAGGTACTTCAGACAGACCAATATGTGCCGAAAGAGGATGCACAACTGATTCAAACTTGTGAATGGGTCTATCTTCCTCATGGATATCTTGAGGAGCTGTCGTGGAACTGGGTTCATCTTGTTCATGGACTGTCTCAGTGATGGGATCATTCATTTTCATGATGATTTCGACGGTTGGAAGGATGTAATATGCATCATTGGTCATAGCAGTTTCAATCGGTATATCGGAAACAACAGAAGTGGTAAGGACAGTAGAGGATGAAGATGGTGGTACCTGAGTAGTAGAGAAGTCTTTGATGGTCTTAAGAGCCAGCACTTCATCAAGGTTCAGTTCTGGATCAAATTTGGCCTTATTGCCAACCGCGGGCACTTGAAGTTCCTGCCGCTTAAGAGCGATAACCATTGAGATTGAGAGGCATCCATTTCAAGTTGGGCTATGACAGACGAGTCATTTTTGGCGGTTGGAGAAGTAGGAACAAAATTGTTCCTCTTCAGTTGAATTAGTGCTCGGAGAACACTTTACTTCAGCTATAATTCCAGAAAGTCTCTTTGAAGCAGAGCGGTTGGGATATCAGAGGCTTCTGTCCACTCCAACATTGAAAGTTCAAGTTTGGTAGCTGCTTTGATTTGCTGGTTTGAAGTGAGTCGAAGGTTGTGACTGTTTGAAATTCAACCCACTTATCAAATATTTCCATTTTCTGTCGAACGATCTCATTGACTCGTTCGCTTGTTAGCAAAATGGTAGTGTGGACATTATTGTTTTTGGGTGGATCTTCGAGCCAAATTTTATTCCCATTTTCTGTAGGATGAAGGAAAGGAATGAAGGAGAAGGAGGATGTGATTTCCGGTTCAGTCATTTTAATTCCTTAGAGATTTCTTGCTTTAACAGCGGGGACTAGAGAAGGAACCAACGGTGCATAGAGATGCTTGAACAACTTAATTTTGCAGCCTTGGGCTTTTCTGACTTTTTCTTCATAAAGACTTCGGAGACTAGTATGTCATCCCGAGATTCTTCCTCAGAACTGGATTTCAGAACCAGCTTACGTTATAACAAATTTGATTGCTGATGTGTGTCGTTTTTACGTGTTTTATTGCATTAGTCTGTGTGTGTTTTGCATTGTGCGTGCGTCTATTTCAATCACATTTTGTTCATTTTAGAATAAACATTCGCATTTTATCATATCTCACTCGGGCGTGACGAAATTGCAGGAAAAATGACCGGAAAAATAGAAAAAGGGACGACTTTGCTAAGCCAACAAGTCAAGGGACAGAAAAAGCGGCACCCGAGCGGTATATTTCTACCGCCCAGGCGCGATATATGAAAAGCTGAAGATTTTAACAGAAAGGTCGGTGCTCGAGCGGTAGTTTTCTACCGCCCGAGTGCGAAAGCCCCTCACCCCAAGAACTTCAACAGAAAGGTCGGCGCTCGAGCGGTACTTTTCTACCGCCCGAGCGCGAATGCTGCATGTTCCAAGGAGAATTACAGAGAGTGTGGCGCTCGAGCGGTACTTTTCTACCGCCCGAGCGCCGCCTATTTTTGGAAGATTATTGTGCGCGATTTCTTACCTTAATTTTGGAGTATGGCTGCTATGGAAAGAGGATTGGTCGAATTTTGGGGATTATTCAGACATTATTGAAGGGACCATAAGGAGTTTTGGAGAGCTTTTGCACTTGGATTGAAGATTCTACGGTTTCCGGGCATCGTTCTTCGCAGATTTCGTCACGTCTCGTATTTCCAGTTTATTTTCCTGTATTTAAATATTATTTTGCTTATTTTAATGATGAATTCTAGTAGCTAAACTTTAATATTTGTTGGGATAACAGGGGATCCTACCCCAAACTTTTAGTTGGTTAATTTATATTCCGGTTTGTGATTTATTCTTGATTATTCCACGATTTTTATTGTGTCGTTGAGCGTAGCTAACTTTAACGACAATTTTATATCACGAGTAAGTTCGAGAGAATAACTAGTGATAGGATCGAGTGGTATAATTCGCGGATCTACAATTTACATAGATATATGAAGTTGGATACGTGCCGATAGTCATAGTCCTTAGGGTCGAAAACTAGGGGGTTTCATAAATCGAAATGCGATTCATTCTTGATAAATAATTAAAGACATTTAATTACTTCATTGAGTGAATTAGTTTGGCATAGCTCGAGAGAGTGTGTTCAATTGAATAGGAAATCCTGTCGGAAGCGTAGAACACAATCGGACGAATTAATTAATTAATAAGGGGTAGGTGAACCAGAATTTCCAACAAATTCTTTTATCATTTGAAATTTAATCAATTGATTTAACAATCATATTTTATCATTTAATCTTTGAACTTGTTTATTTGATTTTCTTGCATTTTAGTAGTTATAACACAACGAATCACCTTTCGTCGCTAAAGTTTTAATAACTAAAATAATAATTGTTAAATACAGTCCTCAGCGGAACGATACACGTATTCACATACAATATATTATTACTTGACATCGTGCACTTGCGATTACTTTTTGAGCATACAAAATCATATTTTATTTGGGGATTTCACAGTGCAAGTTTTGCTCGATCAAGTTTTTGGCGCCGTTGCCGGGGACTGTTAATCTACAATTATATTTTTAGTTTATTTTATTTTTATTGAACTAACACTCCATATTTTAATTCAGATATCTCTTCCGGTGCATGCCAAAGTCACTTGACTTGGAGCTTGAGTGTGACCCTGAAATTGAAAGGACTTGCCGCAGGCGAAGACAACAGCAAAGACTTAAGGAACTAATGGAGAGGCACGAACAAGAGCAGGAGACGGAGCGCCAAAACGAGAGACGAATTGAGATGCCACGCCGCATACCCATGTTAGAGTATGCCCAGCCTTCTTTGGATGGTGCACGCCCCAGCATTGTGAGGCCGATTGTGCGGGCAAACCAATTCGAAATCAAACCAGCCATTATCCAGATGATTCAGAACACCGTCCAATTTGGAGGAACTCCTGTGGACGATCCAAACACACACATCGCGGATTTTCTTGAGATTTGTGATACTTTTAAATTTAATGGAGTTTCTGATGATGCTGTTAGACTGCGTTTATTTCCTTTCTCTTTGCGTGATAAAGCTAAAGCTTGGTTGAACTGTTTACCTGTAGGTTCGATAGCTACATGGGAGGACATGGCAAAGGCGTTTCTCATCAAATACTTTCCTCCATCGAAGACCATGAAGCTGCGGGCAGACATCACAACATTTGCTCAGTTCGATCAAGAGTCACTATATGAGGCGTGTGAGCGTTTCAAAGATCTATTACGAAGATGCCCACATCACGAGTTGCCACTTGGGTTAGTCGTTCAAACCTTTTATTACGGTTTTCTTACTCCTAACCGTACTATGATAGATGCTGCTGCGTGTGGGAACCTTTTGAGGAAGACTGCGGAAGAAGGATATGAGTTGTTGGAGGAGATGGCTGCTAGCAGCTATCATCCTCAATCTGACAGGAGCAACCAGCGGAGAAGTGCCGGAGTTCACCAGGTAACTGATTTTTCTGTTATTACTGCACAACTTGACGCTTTAAACAGGAAAATAGACGGCTTGAACGTGGGTGGCACGGCTATGCGTCTTCAAGAGATATTCTGTGAGAAGTGTGGAGGGGAACACTATGTGAAAGACTGTCAAGATGGAAATTCCTTCTATGTGCAAGATGAGGCACCGGTGAATCAAGTGGGAGTCCAAAACCGCCCAAGGAATGACCCTTACTCGAACACATATAATCCTGGGTGGAGGCAACATCCCAACTTCTCATGGGGCGGTCAAAACAGTCAGAATTGGCCGCAAGGAGGACAACAATATGGGAAACAACCGATATATAGATCCGATCCTCCTAGAGAAGAAAAGTCCAACTTGGAACAAATGATGTCTCAGTTTATCTCATCCACTGAAACTCGACTCCAAAACCAAGATGCATCGATAAAGGGGCTCGAGAATCAAATTGGACAGTTGGCCAAGATGATAGCAAGTAGAGAGCTGGGCACCTTGCCAAGTAATACCGAGACTAATCCAAAAGAGCAAGTGAATGCCATTGAGTTGAAGAGCGGAAAAGTTTTGGAGCCTAGAGAAAAAGAGAAAAGCCAAGTGCTGGATGAACATGCTGCGACATCTCAAGGTAAGTCATCTAACTCTACACCAGCACTCACTGCCCAACCTAAGATTGTTATCCCTCCACCTTTTCCTGCAGCATTAAAAAAGGCAAAACTAGATGCACAATTCGGTAAGTTTTTAGAGGTATTTAAAAAATTGCATATTAATATTCCTTTTGCCGATGCTTTGATGCAAATGCCTAGTTATGCTAAATTTTTGAAGGACATCTTAGCCAACAAGAGAAAATTGGAGGATCACATGACGGTAAATTTGACCGAAAGTTGCTCTGCTTTGGTGCAAAACAAAATCCCACCGAAACTAAAAGACCCAGGGAGTTTTTCTATCCCTTGCATGATTGGTGATGTAGTTTTTCGTAAAGCATTGTGTGACCTTGGTGCAAGTATTAATCTTATGCCTCTATCTGTTTTCAGGAAACTCGGATTAGGAGAGCCTAAGCCGACGAGGATGTCCTTGCAACTGGCTGACAGGTCTGTCAAGTACCCCCGCGGAGTGATTGAGGATGTGCTAGTAAAAGTGGACAAATTCATTTTTCCTGCCGATTTCGTGGTGCTCGACATGGAGGAGGATACCGAGATGCCTCTCATTTTGGGGAGACCATTCCTTGCGACTGGCAAGGCACTTATTGATGTGCAAGAGGGAAAGTTGAGATTGAGAGTGGGCGAAGAAGAGATTACATTTGATGTTTTTAATGCACTTAAGCACACACTGCATTCTGATAGTTGTTTTAGAATTGATGCTTTTGACTCTCTTGTATCCAACTATGTGCAGGATGCTCTTAGGGACCCTTTGGAGGCCACTATCAATACTGAATTGGGAGAAGAGGAGTTAGACGAAGAAAGGGCTGAAATTGTCGCACACTTTAATGCCAACCAACCATGGAGAAGGCCAATGAGGATGCGACTGGAGGATCTAGGAGAACGAAGAGATTTGACCCCTCAAAGGTCAAGCATCGAGGATCCACCAACGCTTGAGCTAAAGCCGTTGCCTCCACACCTCAAGTACGTATACTTAGGTGAGAATAACACTTTACCTGTCATTATCTCTGCTGCTTTGACAGATGTGATGGAGGACAAGCTGTTGGAAGTTTTGAAAGCGCACAAGGGCGCATTTGCGTGGAAGGTGGCAGATATCAAAGGAATAAATCCATCCGTCTGCATGCACAAGATCTTGATGGAAGAGAAGTACTCACCTCTTGTGCAACCTCAAAGACGATTAAATCCAAAGATTCAAGAGGTAGTAAAGGCTGAAACAATTAAGCTTCTCGACGCAGGTATTATCTATCCTATATCTGATAGTGCATGGGTAAGTCCTGTTCAGTGTGTGCCAAAGAAAGGTGAGATTACTGTTATCACAAATGAAAATAATGAATTAATACCCACTAGGACTGTTACGGGATGGCGTGTGTGCATTGATTATAGGAAATTGAATGATGCTACCCGTAAAGACCACTTTCCCCTTCCCTTTATTGATCAAATGCTTGAGAGGTTAGCGGGTCATGAGTTCTATTGTTTTTTAGATGGGTATTCTGGGTATAACCAAATCATGATTGCGCCCGAGGACCAAGAGAAAACCACCTTCACTTGTCCTTATGGCACTTTTGCTTTTAGACGGATGCCATTTGGTTTGTGTAATGCCCCTGCCACTTTTCAGCGATGCATGACTGCTATATTCCATGATATGATTGAAACTTTTCTTGAGATATTTATGGATGACTTCTCGATTTTTGGCTCGTCTTTTAATGATTGTTTGCAGAACTTGCAGGTAGTGTTGAGGAGATGTGAGGAGACAAACTTGGTGCTTAATTGGGAAAAATGCCACTTTATGGTACAAGAGGGAATTGTCCTAGGGCACAAGGTTTCGGGGCACGGAATAGAGGTGGATAAGGCGAAAGTTGAAGTTATCAAGAACTTACCACCGCCGGCGTCCATAAAGGGAGTTAGAAGTTTTCTAGGCCACGCCGGTTTTTACCGACGTTTCATCAAAGATTTTTCTAAAATTGCAAAACCTTTATCTTATTTACTCATGAAAGATGTGCCTTTTGATTTCAATTCTGCTTGTTTGCAGGCATACGAGAAGTTGAAAGAGCGCTTAGTGACGGCTCCTATCTTGATGGCACCGGATTGGGATCTACCCTTCGAGATCATGTGTGATGCCAGCGATACTGCTGTAGGTTCTGTCCTCGGACAAAGACAAAACAAGGTATTTCACACCATATACTATGCAAGTAGGACTCTAGATGAAGCACAATTGAATTATGCCACCACCGAAAAAGAGTTACTTGCAGTCGTGTTTGCACTTGACAAGTTTCATGCTTATCTTGTTTTGTCGAAAGTAATTGTGTTTACTGATCACTCTGCCCTTAAATATTTACTTGCAAAAAAAGATGCAAAGCCACGCTTACTTCGGTGGATTTTATTATTGCAAGAATTTGATGTGGAAATAAAAGATAAGAAGGGTGTTGAGAATGTGGTTGGAGATCATTTGTCTAGATTAGAATTTATCAGTAATGATTGTGTGACTGATGCGATTAATGATTGGTTTCCGGATGAGCAGTAGTTTGAGGTAAAAAATTTGTCCATGGTATGCAAATATTGCGAATTTTCTTGTTACAGGCTCACCTCCCCCAAATCTAACATTTCACCAAAGAAAGAAATTCTTTTCGGACGTGAAATATTATTTTTGGGAGGAACCTTTCTTGTTTAAGATTTGTGCAGATTCTATGATTCGGAGATGTGTGGCGGAGGAAGAGATGGGATCGATTCTTACTCATTGCCATGACCGTGAGGTAGGTGGTCACTTTGGACCAACGAGGACGGCATCTAAGGTACTCGAATGTGGCTTTTATTGGCCAACCCTCTTTAAAGATGCTCGTTCTTATGTGCTAGCATGTGATAAATGCCAACGGACAGGTAACATCTCTAACCGTCACGAAATGCCTTTAAATAATATCATTGAGTGTGAGGTTTTTGATGTGTGGGGAATAGATTTCATGGGACCGTTTCCCAGTTCTTTCACGAAAAAATACATTTTGGTGGCGGTGGATTATGTGTCTAAGTGGGTAGAGGCGGAAGCATACGCCACTAATGATGCTCAAGTGGTTCTAAAATTTTTGAAGAAAAACATTTTTAACCGCTTTGGAACACCACGAGCAATCATTAGTGATGGTGGCACTCATTTTTGCAACAAACTCTTTGAAAAACTTTTAAGCAAATATGGTGTCACACATAAGATCTCTACCCCTTATCACCCCCAGACGAGTGGGCAAGTTGAGGTGTCTAACCGAGAGATAAAGCGAATTTTGGAGAAGGTGGTAGGTGTCAGTAGGAAGGATTGGTCGGTGAGATTAGATGATGCTCTTTGGGCATATAGGACTGCTTTCAAAACACCAATAGGCACGACACCGTACAGATTATTGTTTGGTAAAGCATGTCACTTACCTGTAGAGTTAGAGCATCGCGCATATTGGGCAACCAAAGCACTAAACTTTAACTTTACTGATGCAGGTGAACGACGGTTGCTTCAACTAGATCAATTGGAGGAGCTCCGAAATCTGGCCTATGATCTTGCATTGTCATACAAAGAGAAAACAAAGAAGGCTCATGATAAGAGGATCATCGAGAGAGAATTCAAAGAAGGCGAAAGTGTCCTACTCTACAACTCCCGGTTGCGACTATTTCCCGGGAAATTGAAGTCACGATGGTCCGGTCCATTCGTGATCTCGAAAGTTTATCCATCGGGAGCTGTAGAATTGAAAGATGGGAAGGATGGGGCATTTACGGTCAATGCCCAGCGACTGAAGCACTACATGGGTGGCACAATTGAGCCGCAACTTGGAATCACTCGGTTCCAAGACACGCCGAACTGAGACAGACCGACAGTCTAGCTCTCGACGATAAATTGAGAACTTACTTCTTTTCCCTTCTCTTGCATTTAATTTAATTTTCTTTTTCTTTCGTGTCAGCATATTTTGTTTTACTGTTGTTTTATATATATATATAAAAAAAAAGTGGAATGTGAATTTTTCCTGAGAACTCGGCGCTCGGGCGGTAATTTATTACCGCTCGAGCGCGAAGCTAATACAGAAGTCCAGAGAGCTTGGCGCTCGGGCGGTAATATTTTACCGCTCGAGCGCGAGCATTTGTCTCTACTAACTTTTCCCCGAGGACTCGGCGCTCGAGCGGTAATATTTTACCGCTCGAGCGCGAAGCCTTTTAAAGCGCAGATACCCTTCCCCTTTCTTCATTCTGCACGAAATTTCTTCTCTCAAAAATCCCTAATCCCCAAATTCCCCTCTCAAAAATCCCTCACTACTCTCATTTTGTTCTTTCAATTTTGTGGTGCAGGCGTTAAATATCCACTCTAGTCTCCGGCAACAAGGCACAAACTCCCTTGGGAAGCAAGAACACCATTCTCCAACTCAAAGATTCAACTTGTCCAACACAATGGTTCCCAAAAAGCAAAAAGGTAACCCCGGTTCCTCCTCTTCATCATCGTTTGATAGGGCACGGTTTGTTAGTATAGAGGCTAGGGCTCGATACGAGCATGCGAAAATTCATCGCAACCCAATAGCCGAGAGGGGAGTCCGGCGACAGTTAGAGGACAAATACTTGGATATTATTGTTGATTTGCAAAGGCGTGGTTGGGAACAATACGGTGAGCAACCTAAGGCGGCGATAGTGTCTGTGGTTCGCGAATTTTTTGCCAATGCAGCGGAGGGGCGAAATGGTTTGGTGTTTGTGAGGGGTAAACAGGTGCCGTATGACTCGGTGACGATTAATGCACTGTTAGGGACAGCGGAGGTCGACGACTCCCACTTCCAGACATTGGTTGCTAACCTGAATTATGATACGATTCTCGCCACATTGTGCCATCCGGGCGCAATATGGAAACCATTGGGCGGCTCGCCAAGTTGTTTTGACGAGAAGTATTTGAAAACCGAAGTTGCCCTTTGGTATTTATTTGTGGCTCGGAGAATGATGCCGGTCTCGCATAAGAGCGAGGTCCAGAAAGAGCGGGCGGTGCTGCTTTATGCGTTGACCGAGGGATACGCCATCAACGTGGGCACACTCATCAATTCATAAATCACACTGAGTGCCCACAACAGTCATGTGGGCCTGTTATTCCCCACCATTATCTCCGAGTTGTGCGCTAGGGCGGGAGTCGTGTTTCGCGATGATGAGGAGTGGTTGCAACCCATGAAGCCGATTTGTGTCGAGGACCTCCAGCGGAAACGAGCTAAGCGAATTAGCGACTTCCCCTCTCACGAGGAAGATGTAGGTGGTTCTAGCACCGCCGCTCCACGTCGCCGTCCACCACCACCCCGCCGGAGAACTCACACCGATATGATGGCTGAGAATCTCGCCTTCCAAACGCATCAGGGTCAATTCAACTCGTATGTCACCGACCATCTGTCTCACATTGACTCCATGATGCGCTCGCTGCTTGTGCAAGGGGGCGTTGACCCATCGACCATCCCACCGTCTCCGCTACCCCCTTCCCCATTCCGGTTCCAGTATGATTACTCTCAGCATGGGGAGGCCGCAGGAGTGCCACCGCCGGAGCAGGATGAGGATGACACTTGATCAGGGGAGTTTCCTGTTTCCCCTACTTCGCATTTTTTTCCCTTTACCGCTTTTCTGTTTTTCTTTCTTATCATTGTTTCCGTCTAGCATGTTTATTAGCTTTCATGTTTATTTAGTCTGCATTTGTGTTTGCATATTTGTGTTTGCATTTCTGTGTTTGCATTTACATTCATGAGTTGTTTTGTTGTTAGTGTTTGTTTTGTTTTGTGCAATGAGGGCATTGCACAACTCTAGTATGAGGGGGTGGGTAGATTGTCATGTTTGTTTAGTTCATGTTTGGTATCGTTTATGGTGAGAAGACATACTTTATGAGCCAATGATGATGGTGAATTGATAGTACACAAAAGTATTGATTCGGTCATTTCATGAACGGTACTCTTGATTGTTAAAACATGAATTTTGGTACGAAGTTTGAACTTTTTGAGCACACATGTGTGGGGACTATAAGTTTGTAGGAATAATGGTGAGATTTGAAAGTTTTGTGTGGTTAACTTGAAAGGCACCATTTATGAGTTGATTTAGCATGTAAACCCGTGAAAATAAGTCGCTAATTGGGACCTCGAATGAGAAAATTTGTTTTGCCTTGAACTTTACATTTACCTCCTTTCCAATGCACTGAATTAAAATGTCATACTCCTAACCAGCTGTAATCCAAATATATATATTCTTAGCTTAGGGAGTACATGTGTGAAAATTGTGCATTCAAAAAAATAAAGAAAAAAAAAAGAAAAAAGGAGATGTAAGGTGAGGGGGAGCCGAAATAAAAGGAATGAAATTTTATTCTTAGGCTAAAAGTTGGAGATGTAAGGAGACGAGGAAAGTCAGACGAAAAGTCTTGACGACTGCAGAATGAAAATGATCGGTGTACTCCCGACTTTTAGCCACTTGAGCTTATTTTCCTTCTTCTCGACACCCTTATCTGCACTTAAGAATCGAATAAATTTCAAATTATGGTTGGTGATAAATGGACACGGGGATACATGCTAGTGAGACTTGTATTGACGTGTTAATTGAGTGACTCGCATGATTTGATAATTGATCTATTTGAAGTACGAATGACTAGACCCATCATGACACACACACACGTTCAAATTAGTGTCGAGATTTATGTGTAGATGAGAATGAGTATTCGTTTGTGATTTGACTTGATTATGATTTGTACGTGAGAAAGTCCACTGAGGCATGAGCATAAAATTTGTTAACTCACCATTGATATTTAATTGTGTTAGTTATTTCTTGTTTGAGTAATTTTGTGGTTGTTGAGTTTGTTTAGCATCTCGTACTTTAACCTATTTTACTTGAGGGCAAGCAAAAGGTTAGTATTAGGGGGTTGATGTGTGTCGTTTTTACGTGTTTTATTGCATTAGTCTGTGTGTGTTTTGCATTGTGCGTGCGTCTATTTCAATCACATTTTGTTCATTTTAGAATAAACATTTGCATTTTATCATATCTCACTCGGGCGTGACGAAATTGCAGGAAAAATGACCGGAAAAATATAAAAAGGGACGACTTTGCTAAGCCAACAAGTCAAGGGACAGAAGAAGCGGCGCCCGAGCGGTATATTTCTACCGCCCGGGCGCGATATATGAAAAGCTGAAGATTTTAACAGAAAGGTCGGCGCTCGAGCGGTAGTTTTCTACCGCCCGAGCGCGAAAGCCCCTCACCCCAAGAACTTCAACAGAAAGGTCGGCGCTCGAGCGGTAGTTTTCTACCGCCCGAGCGCGAATGCTGCATGTGCCAAGGAGAATTACAGAGAGTGTGGCGCTCGAGCGGTACTTTTCTACCGCCCGAGCGCCGCCTATTTTTGGAAGATTATTGTGCGCGATTTCTTACCTTAATTTTGGAGTATGGCTGCTATGGAAAGAGGATTGGTCGACTTTTGGGGATTATTCAGACATTATTGAAGGGACCATAAGGAGTTTTGGAGAGCTTTTGCACTTGGATTGAAGATTCTACGGTTTCCGGGCATCGTTCTTCGCAGATTTCGTCACGTCTCGTATTTCCAGTTTATTTTCCTGTATTTAAATATTATTTTGCTTATTTTAATGATGAATTCTAGTAGCTAAACTTTAATATTTGTTGGGATAACAGGGGATCCTACCCCAAACTTTTAGTTGGTTAATTTATATTCCGGTTTGTGATTTATTCTTGATTATTCCACGATTTTTATTGTGTCGTTGAGCGTAGCTAACTTTAACGACAATTTTATATCACGAGTGAGTTCGAGAGAATAACTAGTGATAGGATCGAGTGGTATAATTCGCGGATCTACAATTTACATAGATATATGAAGTTGGATACGTGCCGATAGTCATAGTCCTTAGGGTCGAAAACTAGGGGGTTTCATAAATCGAAATGCGATTCATTCTTGATAAATAATTAAAGACATTTAATTACTTCATTGAGTGAATTAGTTTGGCATAGCTCGAGAGAGTGTGTTAAATTGAATAGGAAATCCTGTCGGAAGCGTAGAACACAATCGGACGAATTAATTAATTAATAAGGGGTAGGTGAACCAGAATTCCCAACAAATTCTTTTATCATTTGAAATTTAATCAAAAGATTTAACAGTCATATTTTATCATTTAATCTTTGAACTTGTTTATTTGATTTTCTTGCATTTTAGTAGTTATAACACAACAAATCACCTTTCGTCGCTAAAGTTTTAATAACTAAAATAATAATTGTTAAATACAGTCCTCAGCGGAACGATACTCGTATTCACATACACTATATTATTACTTGACATCGTGCACTTGCGATTACTTTTTGAGCATACAAAATCATATTTTATTTGGGGATTTCACAGTGCAAGTTTTGCTCGATCAATTGCAGTCTCTGTTTTGACAGAGACAATCTCTTCATCGGTTGGAAGGTTCTTCTTTTGAAAGCTATCAACCGTTGACCGATTGAACAACTTTATTTTTCCAACATGAATCATGTCCACCGACTGGACTCTTTGTTGTAGCAGAAGATGACAAATTTGAACCACAAATCCTTAAGATTGATTCTATTTCTTTATCATAGCAACCAATGTCTTGAACAAGAAATCAGACCAGTTGACATAAGATTTGAGGCGATAGCGGTCATGACAAGGAATTTTTTCCACGGTGATTTTATCATACGCACCAGCCTTGGCTAGAATTCCTTTTGCCACTATATCAGCAATCCGTCTGAACTCAATCTTCTTATCCTGTTTTCTGTCAAGTTGGAGAAGACATGGGAGAGTCAGAAAGAGAGAAGTTACTTCTCCTAAGCTTAGCGTTACCATCTTGAAGAGTAGCAAAGTTGGTGATTCTAACGACTAGTAACTTAAACAAATCAGTGAACATCTTCTGGGTAATGCGAATGTTCTTTCTATGAACAGCGCAGAAGATTTCCTCATCTTCCATGTAGGCAGTGTCAAAGATTTTTGTCAAAATGATTTCGGAGTATTGCTCGCTGCAACCCAGAAATGTTCGAAGGCCCGAGGCATCAAGCATTTGGAACATGGCTATCATAGGCATATTGGTCATGGAAAGCACAGATGCAAAGTCGACAACCATGGGGTTGTGAGCAAAAGAGGCAGCCATTTGATCAAGTGTATGATGAATGATTAATGTGAAAGATGATCGGTTAAGGTGCCCGAAATTGCAACGGAAGCAACAAAATTTTCGAAAATCATATTTTCTAGCATAAAATTTCAAGCACCTCAATACTAGTGTGTAGCAAATACAAATCACAAACTATGACATTCATAGGGTGTTATGAAATTTACCTATCAATCACAATGGATTGATGATGGCTCCAACTAAGGTGTAAACACCTTAGCTCTTGATGGGATGATCTTCTACAAGCTCTCCTTGCTTCAAATTAGGCCCACCACTTGCAAGCTAGAACCCTTCTTATTTTGCACTAGAAAAATAAGAAGATTTTTCAAGGAGAAGTGTGTGCTATCCTCAACTATTGAAGAAGCAAAAATGAGGGAATAATGCTCAAGGAAATTTCGGCCATATCATCTTGTGGGAGACAAGGGGGAAGACTTTTCTTGGTCCTTGAAAAAGTTGAGTTAAGCATGTGCATGTCATGCCTTGGTTGTACAAAAAGTTGTCTCCCAACTCTTCACCTCCCATGCATGCATTTTTATTTGATTTTTAACAATTAAAAATCCATGGACTTAATTTAATTATCTCAAACAAATTTGAGATTAGTTAAACATTACTTGAATTTACTCAAGTCACTAGTTGAATAATTATTTTACTATTGGGCTCTACAAGACCCAATATGATTTAATTAATTCAACACTTGAATTAATTTAATTATTTGGACTCTACTAGGCCCACTAGTGTTTAATTAATTCAACACTTGAATTAATTTAATTTAGTCCATAATAATGTTTATGAAAATCATAATTTTCAAATACATTATTTATTTGGTCAACTTTTAATTTAGGAACACTTCCACAAATTAAAAGTTACATTTCCCTCATAGAAGTCATACTTCTATTTTTCCTTACGCTTATAAACTCCTTTATAAGTCGTTCAACACATTGAACTATTTTACTTCTCAACGAGATCTAGAAAGCAAGTACTTGTGTGGCCCTCAATGGTTCATTGATACAACTAGCCGTGGGTTCACATCTCCATGTGATTCGGACTAAACATGTCCTTATATGAGCATACCCCAATTGGTCCATTCTTAATTATCAACTCCTTGATAATAAGAAAGTCAGAACTCAAGTCTGATAGTACCCAACCAATCATGTTAAACGCCTAGCAGCATCGCTTACATGATTCCTTAGTAATCAAATGATAGTGCCTGCAAGAACCATTCAATTATGGTTAGCGTACAGTACGGTCCCTTCAACTCATATATCCCGATCGATTCGACAACCATTGGTATATCTAGAGTTGTCAATGAATCGATACTATGTGTCATGTCGTAGTTGCATCGATGGTGTAATCTATGAAACCCCTTTCATAATTACCACCATACTCTGATCAGAGATTTCATACTACACATACATGTGATCACATAGGATATCCATACCCGAAGGTAAGCGGTGAATCCCCGATTACAATGCATCGACTCCTATATGTTTCGACAGAACACCCAACCTTGCCACCTGATGACCCCTTAAGAGTCGGTAAACAATTCAAAGTGCAATGCTAGCATATAGAGTCTCAATGTTGTCCCGGGTCATAAGGACTAATGGTGTACAACCATAAACTAGGACGTTTCCACTCGATAAGTGAGAACCACTTGGAAAGTCCTTTTATGGAGGGTTGTTCAGTGCACTCTACCAGGAGCACCAATCTGCATGCTCGGACATCACAATGTCCGCTACCAATGAAACATGGTACTCACATCGCAGATACTAGTCTCGAGCTCTAGCGGCCTATATCCTTCTTAACGGTGGCTGAATCGACTAGGAACTGTTTAGAATATACAGTATTGCAAATATGAGTTCATGATACTCATCATATGAGCATCTTATATTCTTTCTACTATTTGTATATTCAAGGACTTTATCTTTGCAACTAGCATGGGTATACAGATATACATAGAGTTTCATTGTGAACACTCGGCCAACACTTGGCTCGACGTGCAACTACTCTAACAATCTCCCACTTGCAATAGAGCCAACTACCCATATTCTTCAAACCCATTGATTCGCGATGCTTCTCGAATAATGGTCCAGGTAAAGGCTTAGTTAGCGGATCAGCAACATTATCTGTGGAGCCGACTTTGTCAATCGTGACATCTCCTCTTTCCACTATCTCTCGGAGGATGTGGTACTTTCTCAGTATATGTTTGGACTTCTGATGAGACCTCGGCTCCTTTGCTTGAGCAATGGCTCCCGTGTTGTCATAAAACACCGGGATAGGAGCAACTCCATTAGGAATGACGCCCAACTCTTGGACGAAATTCCTTATCCAAACAGCCTCCTTTACTGCAGCTAATGCAGCAATATATTCTGCCTCAGTGGTGGAATCCGCTGTACTTTCTTGCTTGGAAATCTCCCTAGAGAGAGCAGCACCATTGAGCATGAATATAAATCCAGAGGTTGACTTCGAGTCATCGATATCGCTTTGGAAGCTAGAGTCGGTATAGCCTTCCAATTTCAGTTCTCCACCCCCATAGACCAAGAACAACTTATTGGTCCTTCTCAAATACTTGAGGATGTCTTTCACAGCTTTCCATGTGGAAGACCAGGGTTCGATTGATATCTACTCACTATACTTAGTGCGAAAGCCACGTCAGGACGTGTAGATATCATCACATACATGATGCTACCAATCGCAGATGCATAAGGAATGCTTGTCATCGCCGCTATCTCTGCATCAGTCTTGGGAGACATAGACTTGGATAGGGACACGCCATGACACATTGGTAGATGTCCTCTCTTGGAGTCATCCATCGATAACCGCTTCACGATGGTATCAATGTATGTGGACTGGGTGAGACCAATCAATCTTTTTGATCTATCTCTATAGATCTGTATTCCCAATACAAAAGATGCTTCACCCAAGTCCTGCATCGAGAACTTACTTGCTAACCATATCTTAGTTGATTGCAACATTCCTACATCATTCCCAATGAGTAGAATGTCATCAACATACAGCACCAGGAATGTCATCGCACTCCCACTGACCTTCTTATACACACAGGGTTCCTCAGGATTCTTAGTAAATCCAAACTCTTTGATTGTACTATCGAATCTGAGGTTCCAACTCCTAGATGCCTGCTTTAGACCATAAATAGATCTTTGAAGTTTGCATACCATATGCTCACTTCCGACAGATGTAAACCCTTCAGGTTGAGACATGTAAATCTCTTCCTTAATATCCCAATTAAGAAAGGCTGTCTTGACATCCATCTGTCATAACCCATAGTCATACCATGCAGCTATGGGTAGCAATATCCTTATAGACTTGAACATTGCAACTGGTGAAAAGGTTTCCTCAAAGTCAACTCCTTGTCTTTGAGTATATTCTTTTGCCACCAATCGCGCCTTGAAGGTCAATACCTTCCCATCTGCCCCAAGTTTCCTCTTGTAAATCCATTTAAACCCTATGGGAACAATTCCCTCAGGTGGATCCACGAGATTCCACACTTGGTTCGAATGCATGGAATTCATCTCAGATTCCATTGCTTCAAGCCACCTGGATGAATCAGCATCAGATAATGCTTCCTTGAAGGTCCTTGGATCACATCTATGGTTAGGCTCATCATGGCCTTCTTCAAGAAGCAGACCATACCTCATAGGTGGTCTCGAGACTGTCTCGGATCTTCTAGGAGCTTGTATATCCTCTCTTGGCTCTTCGGGTGTGGGTTCTATAATTGTGGGTGTTTCTCGAACCTCTTCGAGTTCTATCATCTCGCCTTTTCTATACAATAGAAATTCTTTTTCCAAAAAGGTTGCATTCCTAGAAACAAACACTTGTTTCTTGGGGATGATAGAAGTAGTATCCAACCGAATTCTTTGGATATCCCACAAAGTAACATAAAATGGATCGACCATCCAATTTATCTCCCACTACCTGCTTCACATAAGCAAGGCACCCCCATATTCTAAGTTAAGAATATTTGGGTGGCTTACCCATCCATATCTCATATGGTGTCTTATCAACTGCCTTTATATGGACATTGTTCAACAACTGTGCCGCTGTCTCAAGCGTATATCCCCAAAAAGATGGCGGCAACTCCGTGAACCCCATCATAGACCGAACCATGTCCATCAAAGTCCGGTTACGACGTTCCGAAACACCATTTAACTGTGGTGTAGCAGGCGGAGTCCACTGCGATAGAATCACATTCTCCCTAAGATACTCTTGGAACTCGGCACTCAAGTATTCACCACCTCGATCCGATCGAAGTGTCTTGATGCTTTGTCCCAACTGTTTCTCTACTTCACTTCTGAATTCTTTGAACCTTTCAAAGGCTTCAGACTTGTATTTAATCAAATACACATACCCATACCTCGAAAAGTCATCGGTAAAGGTGATGAAGTAGGCATGTCCATGCTTAGTGGTGATGCTAAGCAGACCGCACACATCGGTATGGATCAAATCCAATAACCCTTTGGCTCGCTCCACATGGCCCTTAAAGGAAATTTTGGTCATCTTTCCTTTTAGACAAGATTCACAATTCGTGAGAGCATTAATATCAGACATATCAAACATGCCTACTCCCACTAGCTTGTTCATCCTTCTTAGGGAAATATGTCCTAATCGAGCATGCCATAATTGTGCCGAATTTAGAGTATCTTGTTTTCGCTTGTTTGTTGTTGTTATTGCTTGGACATTGTTTAGTGGAATATCTTTCAATTTTAAGGTGTAGAGATCGTTTTCAAGTTTTCTAGTACCAATTAAACATTCATTCTGGTAAATATTGCAAATACTTTTGCTAAATAAACAAGAAAATCCATCTTTATCAAGCATAGAAATGGAAATAATGTTTTTCATCAATTCAGGTACAAACAAAACGTCTCTTAACATTAACTTAAAATCATTGTTCAAATACAAGCAAACATCTCCTACGGCCTTAGCATCAACCCTTGCTCCATTGCCCATCCTCAAGAAGGTCTCACCTTCCTTGAGCCTCCTACTTCTTCCCATAGCCTGCAAATCATTACATGTGAGCCACAGCCGGTATCCAATACCCAAGAAGTAGAGTTAATTGAAATGTTTACTTCAATATAGAACATAGCGTTTCCAGAACTCTTCTGGGCAAGATATTCGCTGCAATTACGCCTCCAATGTCCAGGCTTCTTGCATTGATGACAGATGTCAACAGTCTTGTCAGCCTTAACTGGTGCGGCTGCCACAGCGGGAATCGGAGTCTGCCTCTTCAAGGGCACATTCTTCTTGGGACGTTGGAAAGAACACTTATTTCCCTTCCCAGTTGGACCGGTCTTCGTACCAGATGAAGAGCCCACATAAAGAACCGGCTTCTCTTTCTTGATAGTGAACTCAAAAGTCACAAGCATATTCACCAACTCCTCAAGGGTCGGCTCCATCTTGTTCATGTTGAATTCACCACAAAAGGATCAAATGAGCTAGGCAATGACAACAGCAACACGTCGGTGGTCAGATCCGAAGGCAACATAAATCCATGCCAACGAGCTTGTCCACGAGCCCAATCATCTTTAGGCCATGCTCATGGACCGAGGCCCCATCTCGCATGCGTAAAGTGATCAGCTCGTTGAAGGTAGCATGCCTAAGAGGTCGAGTCTGCTCACCGAAGAGCTCCTTGAGATGCAAATGAATGTCAGCAGCATTCTTTGCATCCTCAAAACGCCTCTGCAGCTCATCATTCATAGAAGCCTGCATATAACACCTGGCTTTCAAGTCATGGTCACACCAATCCTTGTAAGTCTGCAATTACTCAGGAGTGCAGCTAGTCAGAGCCTCAACAGGGGGCGACTCAGTCAGTGTATATGCAATATTTTCCGAGTTCAAGACGATTTTCAGGTTTCTTAGCCAAGTGAGATAATTAGTTCCGGTTAAAACGTGTTTGTCGAGTATTGTAGATAGCGGATTGCGAATCGAAGAAATTGTCAAAAATTGTACTGAAAAGTAAAAACAAATAAATGTTAATGACTATTTTAAAATATTTAGTAAGGTATGAAGTATGGACTTTTACTTTATAAATTTTTGCTCCCACTGTTTTGACATTTTCACTACCCTTTAGTGAAAACGGGAAACTCCTTTCCTCACTAGGTACGCAAGGTCCAATTAGCGAATTATGATCCCGAATAATATCAGCCAATCACAATCCTTAAAAGGTAGTTTCCAATTGCATCACCATGCAACCCTTTACGTAAAATTTTGTTTCACGTTTGATTAGGACCCAAAAATATGACGTCGTTCATCTTTACGTGTCAAGCCTTACCCATCGATGTTGAACCTTAATGGACGGTCTCCATGAGTTCCCTCAATAATATGAGCCGAAATCATGAGAGTTCCACGTAGTTCACATCACCATGTCAATGGATGTCACAGCTTTCCGGCAACCAGCCCCCCCCCCCCCAATAATATGAGCCGAGCCCCGAGCACGGGTAGCGTTCATCATGCACCCATTGTCGATGGAAGACATGGAAATTATAAACAAATTTATAATTCTCTTTTTCGGGCTTGATATTAATTTTGAATCTTATTCAAAATGAGGGTTTTTTAATTTTGAAAGGTCTCATCATTAATTTTATTTAAAAGCTTGCCATGTTTGATCGTATGTTTGTCGGATTCATGCAACTTTGTTATTATCATAATAATAACGCACATACTCATTATTTATAACATATCATGCATATATTATAAACAGTAAACAAAACAAGGATGATTAATCGCCCCAAAACTAATGGCTCGTGTGAGCTAAACACGGGCCTAGATCTAATCCTAGGGAAATGCATGGGATGCAAATGCAACTATTACATTAGCTTCCAATATTTACATGTCTTCGATCTTCATAATCATCATGGCCACCATCTTTCAATCTTGATCATCCACTATACTAATATTTACAAATAAATATCCATGGCAAATAGGGATACATCTCATGGGGGGTGGGAACGGGTCATAAACCAAGCCCACTTTATAAATTGATAATTATTACAATCATCCAACACAAAATATCCTAGCATACACCTAGAAAATTGGGCTTGGGCTTTTGATCATCCTTCATGCATAATATCACATATCATACACCATCAATTAATTATCACAATAATTAATTGATCCAATATTATATATTTTGATCAAATCACTAACCGCCACAATTATAAATTAAATTAACAAAGTATACAAACACCTTTGTCTACTTTCTAATTAATTTATTCATAACCGAATTTCTTGTAAATCATAATTTAATATAAATAATTAAAGTCCAACTTCAATTATTTATTTCATGAGAAAATATTTGCAACTTTTGTAAATTTAAACTTTAAGACCAAAAAAATCATTTTTCACCAAAAACATTTTGGCCCATTTAAATTTCATAAATACGTTAGCCATCCAATGGCCCAACAACCCAAGGCCCATGACACTTTGATATTTCAAAACATCTTTCGAAAACCCTAGTCGTCATCGCCGTTGCCGGAGCTCCATCGCCGGATTCCGGTAAACATGCAATTTTTTTTTATTTTACATAGAGTGATTCGGGCTGCCCTTGCTGCCCGAAATGGGCATCCCCACGGGCAGCCCGAGCTGCCCGAAAAGGGCAGCAACCAGCTGCCCGAAAACCCCTTTTCAAAGCCTTGTGTTTTGTTGCAAAAAATCATCTCATGCGGTTAGAAATCGATCTCAATATAATATTATGTATATGCTACACAAACTAGTACCCTTAGCTCTGATACCACTTAAAAGTTGATCGGTTAAGGTGCCTGAAATTTCAACGGAAGCAACAAAATTTTCAAAAATCATATTTTCTAGCATAAAATTTCGAGCACCTCAATACTAGTGTGTAGCAAATACAAATCACAAAATATGAAATTCATAGGGTGTTACGAAATTTACCTATCAATCAATATGGATTGATGATGGCTCCAACTAAGGTGTAAACACCTTAGCTCTTGATGGGATGATCTTCTACAAGCTCTCCTTGCTTCAAATTAGGCCCACCACTTGCAAGCTAGAACCCTTCTTATTTTGCACTAGAAAAATAAGAAGATTTTTCAAGGAGAAGTGTGTGCTATCCTCAACTATTGAAGAAGCAAAAATGAGGGAATAATGCTCAAGGAAATTTCGGCCATATCATCTTGTGGGAGACAAGGGGGAAGACTTTTCTTGGTCCTTGAAAAAGTTGAGTTAAGCATGTGCATGTCATGCCTTGGTTGTACAAAAAGTTGTCTCCCAACTCTTCACCTCCCATGCATGCATTTTTATTTGATTTTTAACAATTAAAAATCCATGGACTTAATTTAATTATCTCAAACAAATTTGAGATTAGTTAAACATTACTTGAATTTACTCAAGTCACTAGTTGAATAATTATTTTACTATTGGGCTCTACAAGACCCAATATGATTTAATTAATTCAACACTTGAATTAATTTAATTATTTGGACTCTACTAGGCCCACTAGTGTTTAATTAATTCAACACTTGAATTAATTTAATTTTGTCCATAATAATGTTTATGAAAATCATAATTTTCAAATACATTATTTATTTGGCCAACTTTTAATTTAGGAACACTTCCACAAATTAAAAGTTACATTTCCCTCATAGAAGTCATACTTCTATTTTTCCTTACGCTTATAAACTATTTTATAAGCCGTTCAACACATTGAACTATTTTACTTCTCAACGGGATCTAGAAAGCAAGTACTTGTGTGGCCCTCAATGGTTCATTGATACAACTAGCCGTGGGTTCACATCTCCATGTGATTCGGACTAAACATGTCCTTATATGAGCATACCCCAATTGGTCCATTCTTAATTATCAACTCCTTGATAATAAGAAAGTCAGAACTCAATTCTGATAGTACCCAACCAATCATGTTAAACGCCTAGCAGCATCGCTTACATGATTCCCTAGGTATCAAATGATAGTGCTTGCAAGAACCATTTAATTATGGTTAGCGTACAGTACGGTCCCTTCAACTCATATATCCCGATCGATTCGACAACCATTGGTATATCTAGAGTTGTCAATGAATCGATAGTATGTGTCATGTCGTAGTTGCATCGATCGTGTAATCTATGAAACCCCTTTCATAATTACCACCATACTCTGATCAGAGATTTCATACTACATGATACTCACGGGAAATTTAGGGTCCAACTCCAGCAAGTGTCACTAATCCAGACGCAGGTTCTGAAATTACCCTGAGCCTGAAATCACAAATAAGATCGTTAGGAGGGGGCCAGGAAGGTGTCCTGGCGTAGCCCCTCCGACGCTCAAGTCAGAGACTGAGGATATATGGGTGGAGCAGCTAAGGGTGCTGCTGAAAACAATATAGTGAATAAATCGAATGAACACTCAAACCTGGTATTTATAGGAGAATACCTGGGCCCTCGATGGGCCTGTCTTCCATTTGGGCTTGGGATGGGCCAGGGGTAGTGGGCCCATCCATGGGGTATCACCAGTCTCCCCCTCCCGAGTCGAACTGAATCGCAGGTTCGAAGTTCGATTAATTGTGTTGTCCTCGGTTTACGGGGCGTTAGTTGTGCATTTTCTTCCAGTCGTCCGTCAGTCTCCCGAGCCTAACGCCTGGCCTTCTGCCTCCCTGCTCGCCACTGCCATCGCCCAATCGCCACCTGCCACCGAACGCACGCCCGAGCACCTCTCCCTCACACGCTCGCCCTCCTCTCCGCATCCTCACCCACAGCGTTCAGCCCCCAGCGCGCGTCCCCACTTCCAGCCCTCTCGCCAGCGTCCGCCCACTCGAAAGCTTTCACCACAGCAGCCTCGCCTTCTGCCTCCCTGCTCGCACCTGCCATCACACGCTCGCCCGCGCACCGTCTGCCGCTCGCCCCGCGCACCCTCGCCCTAGCACCGTATGAGCGCTCGCCCCAGCGCGCACCACCGAGCAACTCGCCTACTCCCTTGCCTAGCGTGCCCTCGCCCTAACACGCTAGCCTGACGCGCCCTCGCCATCCTCGCCCGTCACAGCGTAGCCCCCTCCCCACGCTCGCCCACGAGTGCTCTGCTCGCCCCTCGCCACGGTCGCCCCAATGCCCGAGAGTCCCGAGCCAGCAGATCGCCCAAGCCACCAGCGCGCACGCTCGCCCAGCGCCACCAGCTCGCCCAAGCCACCAGTGCGCACGCTCGTCTCTCGCCGTGCTCGCCCCAACGCACGCCCTCGCCCCACACGAGCCACGCTCGCCCAACGTTCGCGCCGCAAGCTCGCCTGGCATGCCTCGCACGCTCGCCCCGCCTTCGTCTGCGCGCTTCACATCGCCCATCCTCGTCCAGTACGTTGAGAATTTTGATATATTCCCTTGCGAATGGTTGTGTGATTTCTGAAAAACCCACCGATCGAATTGATTAAACACATATATAATCTTCAAAACTTAATCTCATTTTATAATCAATTCATCTTGCTTCTTATATTATGATTCTATCAACCCACCCTTTCTAATTCGTATTAATAATGCTTTGCATATTAAAATATAATAAATTATATAGTTATTAAACTAACGTTTCATTTGAATTGTTGAAAATATAATTAAATGACTTCTAAGTCATACTGATACTAAAATCTCAAATTCGACGCAAAGTCTCAAAATCTAAATTTAATAATATTCGTCCCTAACTCAAAAAACAATAAAATAAAAAATATATATCACCAGATGAAAAACTATAATGACATAAGAAACAAAATAATGTTATATTCCATTATTACAGACATTTATATTCTTTAGAATATAGTTTTGAAATATGAAAACATATGATAAGTAAATTATTATTAGGGTTGATAATGTTCACTTTTAGGAAATTAAAATATAATTATACATATGAAATTAACTCAAACATTATTCGTTAACGACAAACGAAATAAATTTTTCTCCTCCCAAACTCTGCTCCTCTACTAGGCGATTCCTTAGTAGGAAATTTTTTATTTAATTCTCCTCCTTCACTCTACTCCTCTGCTAGGCGATACCTTAGCAGGAAAATTTAATTTTTCTCCGGCCAAACTCTACTCCTCTGCTAAGCGACGCCTTAGCAGGAAAATAAAGATTTCACCCCGTCGCCCTCTAACTCCTCTGCTAGACGACGCCTTAGCAGGAAAATAAAGATTTCACCTCGTCACCCTCTAACTCCTCTGCTATGCGACGCCTTACCAGGAAAATAAATATTTCACCTCGTCACTCCCTAGCTCCTCTACTAGGCGATGCCTTAGTAGAAAAATAAAAATTCAACCTCCTCACCCTCTAACTCCTCTGCTAGCCGACGCCTTAGCAGGAAAATAAAGATTTCACCCCGTCGCCCTCTAACTCCTTTGCTAGGCGACGCCTTAGCAGGAAAATAAAGATTTCACCCCGTCGCCCTCTAACTCCGCTGCTAGGCGACGCCTTAGCAGGAAAATAAAGATTTCACCTCGTCCCCCTCTAACTCCTCTGCTATGCGACGCCTTACAGGAAAATAAATATTTCACCTCGTCACTCTCTAGCTCCTCTACTAGGCGATGCCTTAGTATGAAAATAAAAATTCAACCTCCTCACCCTCTAACTCCTCTGCTAGGTGATACCTTAGCAGGAAAATGAAAATACAACGCGCCCACCCTCTAACTCCTCTGCTAGGCGATACCTTAGCAGGAAAATGAAAATTCAACGCCCCCACCCTCTAACTCCTCTGCTAAGGTATTTAAAATTCAACACCCTCACCCTCTAACTCCTCTGCTAGGTGATACCTTAGCAGGAAAATAAGAATTCAACATCCCCCACCCTCTAACTCCTCTACTAAGTGATACCTTAGCAGGAAGATAAAATTCAACACATCAACCCTCTAACTCCTCTGCTAGGCAATGCCTTAGAAGGAAAATAAAATCAACACCTCCACCCTTTAACTCCTCTGCTAAGTCGGGCCTTAGCAGGAAAAATCAAACTCTCACCTCATCATCTCATAACTCCTCTGCTAAGCCGGGCCTTAGCAGGAAAATAAAATTCAAAGCGCCCACCCTCTAACTCCTCTGCTAGGCGATGCCTTAGCAAGAAAATAAAATCAACACCTCCACCCTCTAACTCCTCTGCTATGCCGGGCCTAGCTGGAAAATAAAAATCAACGTGCCCACTCTCTAACTCCTCTGCTAGGCGATGCCTTAGCAGGAAAATAAAATCAACACCTCCACCCTCTAACTCCTCTGCTAAGCCGAGCCTTAGCAGGAAAATAAAATTCAACGCGCTCACCCTCTAACTCCTCTGCTAGGCGATGCCTTAGCAAGAAAATAAAATCAACACCTCCACCCTCTAACTCATCTGCTAGGTGACACCTTAGCAGGAAAATAGAAATTCACCATCTCCACCCTCTAACTCTTCTGCTAAGCCGCGCCTTAGCAGGAAAATAAAATTAACACCTCCACCCTCTAACTCCTCTTCTAAGCCGGGCCTTAGCAGGAAAAATCAAACTCTCACCTCATCATCTCATAACTCCTCTGCTAAGCCGGGCCTTAGCAGGAAAATAAATATTCTCCACCCTCACTCTCAAACTCCTCTGCTAGGCGACACCTTAGCAGGAAAATAAAATTTTTCTTCTCCCAAACTCTACTCCTCTGCTAGGCGATGCCTTAGCAGGAAAATAAATATTCTCCATCTCACCCTCTACTCCTCTGCTAGGCGATGCCTTAGCAGGAAAAATTTAACTTTTCTCCCTCCCCCCCCCCCCCACTTTTCTCCTCTACTAGGCGCAGTCTAAGTAGGTAAAATAAAATTCATATAATCCTCATAATACAAGAACAACCACGAACTTAATATAAGAACTTGGCTTTATTAAATATCAACTGATAACGTAAGACAAATTCAGGAACGAAATACATCAAAAATGAAGTAAAGATATTCTCTAAGGTGGTAAGCGTTCCCATGCCTCTTTAGAGTCTTACCCAGCACATTCTCCAACTTTCCTCTCAGCTCCTCTTGTACCTCCACAGGACAAAGTTACCCATTTAGAAGCTTCTCTGAATGACTCTACAACTGCAAGACTGAGCTCAAGCTTCCATGCGAATGTTCGTGACCTCTCTTTTCTTCTTCCTTCACGATTCTTTCATAACAACGACGTGCGACTTTTTGGTCCCCGCGCAGGACTCCAACTCCTTTTCCCACAGGAAACTTAAGCTTCTGATGATAACTGGAAGCTACTGCTCTAAATTCCTTCAGGGATGGTCGTCCTAGAATTCCACTATACGCTGACGGGGTATCTACTACAGTGAAGGCTATCATCTTTGTTACCCGCCGAGGATCAGTCCCCAAGGATAGGGGAAGAACAATCTGACCCAAAGGCAAGATGACGTGTTCTGCAAACCCATACAGCGGGGTGGATACCGGCTCAAACTCAAGTCCTCCCATCTTCATTTGATCCAACGTGCTCTTGAACAAGACGTTCACGGAGCTCCCATTATCAATAAATATTCTCGTCACATCATAATTGGCAATGGTGGCCCTTACCACCAAGGCATCGTTATGTGGAGTCACAATGCCTCGAAGGTCTTCCGGCTCAAAGCTGATGACGGGGTCTTGTGATAAGTCTGCACCCCTAGATATCTCAAAGTTCTCCAACCTTCTCCCATGTGCCTTCCGAGGTCGCCCCGAGTCTCCATCAGTAGCACCCCCCGAGATCATATGAATCATTCCTCTCGTAGGGTGGTTATCCTCATTCATTCCCTTCCTCGGTTCGACGGGCTCCTGAGGGACATCTTGACATCGACCTTCCCCTCTCTGCACCTCGATCCTCTGACTTGTCCATGGAGGGACTTGACCACGCCTATGGAACGAGTGAGACCTCTGTCGGCTCCTGGATGAGGATCCTTCTCGTATATCCCGCGAAGTCAATCTAGCACTGCACTCAACTCTTTGCGACTTCTCCCACCTCCCCTCGGACTCCTTCACTTCCATCACCTTGTCACGACTCCTATCCAGAGAAACATGTGATGAGAATTGTCTTCTGTCCCTAGCTTTATCCTCCTCATTTTCCTCTGCACCCCTCTTCCTTCCTCCTCTCTCCGCTCTCTCAACTCTTCCTCCCCCAGGCCGCTGCTCCATCCTCTTGTGCCGCTGGGCATCCTCTAGATTTACATATTTTTCCGCCTGAGCTAACAAGTAATCATAGCTCGACGGAGGTCTCTTGACCAGCGATTTGAAGAATTCTCCCCCCTCAGCCCTTGGGTAAAGGCGCTTATCATGATGTCGGGGGGTAGCCGCTGGTATTTCCAACGCTGCGCTGTTGAAGCGCTGGACAAACTCCCGCAAGGTTTCAGCCTCTTGTTGTTTCATCACAAACAGGCTCAAATAATTCTTCTGATGCCTCTTGCTACTGGCAAATCTGTGCAAGAAAGCTGTAGCAAAATCCTCAAAAGACTGTATGGAGTTGGGCTGCAGGGTATTAAACCATTGTTGGGCTGACCTCACCAACGTGCCCAGGAACACCCTGCACCTGACCCCATCTGAATATTGGTGCAACATAGCCTCATTCTCAAATCTCCCCAAGTGTTCTTCGGGGTCTGTATGTCCGTCATATTCTCCAACGTTTGATTGTCGGAAATTTGGAGGAAGCCCTTCTTCCAAGATGGATAGTGAAAAGGGGCTTCTTTTCTTGGGTACCGGCTCCCTGCTTCCTACCTGCTCTCCCAACCTCCGTATCTCCTACCACATCTCCCTCATCTCACTAATCTCCCCACTTTGGAGGGGATGCGTCTCTTCAACCCTGCTCTGGTGGACTTCAACATTTTTTTCACGCTCCTGACGGGGCGGCATGTTCCTCTACAAACATAGACTCTTGATTCCTCTTCATGGCCTCATCCACTGTCCGGGTGATAAATTTACCCAACTGCTCCAGGGTCAAGTTCCCCACATTTTCATTAGGACGGGGTTGCTCGACCCTGTTCTCTTGATGAGGCTGTTCTGTTCTCGCCTTCTGATGGGGTTGTTCATGCCTTGCCTCAGCATGAGACTGTTCAGGTCCCCTCTGAGGACGCGATGATGCTGAGGTAGCTCTTCTACTCCCTCTCTTCCCTACCATCTCTACGTCTCAACTCAAATGTTCCCACAGACGGCGCCAAGTGATACTCACGGGAAATTTAGGGTCCGATTCCAGCAAGTGTCCAGACGCAGGTTCCGAAATTACCCTGAGCCTGAAATAACAAATAAGATCGTTAGGAGGGGGCCAGGAAGGTGTCCTGGTGTAGCCCCTCCGACGCTCAAGTCAGAGACTTAGGATATATGGGGGAAGCAGCTAAGGATGCTGCTGAAAACAATATAGTAAATAAATCGAATGAACACTCAAACCTGGTATTTATAGGAGAATACCTGGGCCCTCGATGGGATTGTCTTCTATTTAGGCTTGGGATGGGCCAGGGGTAGTGGGCCCATCCACGGGGTATCACCACACATACATGTGAACACATAGGATATCCATACCCGAAGGTAAGCGGTAAATCCCCGACTACAATGCATCGACTCCTATATGTTTCGACAGAACACCCAACCTTGCCACCTGATGACCCCTTAAAATTCGGTAAATAAGTCAAAGTGCAATGCTAGCATATAGAGTCTCAATGTTGTCCCGGGTCATAAGGACTAATGGTGTACAACCATAAACTAGGAAGTTTCCACTCGATAAGTGAGAACCACTTTGAAAGTCCTTTTATGGAGGGTTGTTTAGTGCACTCTACCAGGAGCACCTATCTGCATGCTCGAACATCACAATGTCCCCTACCAATGAAACATGGTACTCACATCGCAGATACTAGTCTCGAGCTCTAGCGGCCTATATCCTTCTTAACAGCGGCTGAATCGACTAGGAACTGTTTAGAATATACAGTATTCCAAATATGAGTTTCATGATACTCATCATATGAGCATCTCACATTCTTTCTACTATTTGTATATTCAAGGATTTTATCTATGCAACTAGCATGGGTATACAGATAAAGAAGTTCCAAAACAATAGTTTCAAATATTATGAAAGTAAAGACTGTTTATACATAGATTTTAATTGTGAACACTCGGCCAACACTTGGCTCGACGTGCACCTACTCTAACATAATGAACAAGTTCTACAAAACAAGCAAGAATCGCAAGTTAATGGATTACAAAAGTGATAAATGCTGGCGATAGAGAAAATGATAATGACAGTTTATATGAGTATCTGGTTCGTTGAAGCATAGATTAGTCCAAGTGGATGACTGTTAGTGGATATATTTTGAAATTTGAAAAGCTTCAAATGGCAGTATAATGAGTAATTTCAAATTTTAAGAAGACAACTGCCACGTCATATAAGGCGGTCAGAAAGTTGAGTGATTTTTACGCAATGACATGAGGAACATGCCCAAAACAAGATAAAAATGAACCGGTTTGCTTTATTTGTGAATAGAGTGTACGACTGAAACCATGTAATAAATATGTGTAGTCAACTCGTCAACTGCAACGGTTAGAAAAGAGTTTTTTCCGACCCATTAATTTATTGATTTAACCGCTATTTCACCCTAAATACATGCATATTTATTACAAGGTTAAATGATACTAGCCTTGGAGAAGCCGACGGTTGACAAAGATCTCTTCATACTCTCCAGTCAATTAGCCATAATGATAATCACAACCTTTTATATGGTCCGAGTCTATAAATAAGAGAAAACCAATTATTCATGAAATCACTTTAAACAAATTATAAACAAGACCATCGTGGCTAGTCGCAAAATGAAGTACGAGAACAGCGTTTCGGAGAAAACGTTGTCCATCTGGTCCAAGCTCCAGGAGTTGTAGTTCTTCAGGGAGATAGGTCTCCCTCGAAGAGGACCTGTTGCCACAAGGAAACTTGTGGCATGAAAGAGGAAGTACCGTCGTCGTCTGGGCGTCCCCCATGCTACAGACATCTTCAAGGGTGAAGGTGTCTACCTTCTGATGCTCTTCAAGGAGCAGAAGGTCCTGAGAAGGATTGCTTTCTCAGATGACTTTTTGAGGACATGCACCGGTGAGATAGGCGCCTAGATGTCCCTCTGAATGGCTGTTGTAGATAGGAAAATAAATAATGTAGAGGTCCAAACAGAAAGGAGTTAGATTTTTCTTTCTTATTAGGGTTAAGCTGCGGAATCGTCTCGTTCACAAACCACGATGGTGCAACGTGGTATTTCACGCATTCTAGTAGTTTGTTTCCTACTGTACTGAATTTGATACTAGTGTTTATCAGATGTACTGTTCTCAAAGCCTGATTTAATGAGTGAAAGTTTATTTTGTTTATGTTTCGTTTCCATACTTTTTGTTGATTCTATGCAATACTTAATTATGGAAATAAACAATATATTGACATGTAAAGGAATTAAGATAAATCAATTAATCCAAGAATACTTCAGAATTAAGAAAACTTAGTGTCCGGTAGAGGCTTGATGAATATATTGGATGCTTGCTGATTTGTTGGAATATATTCAAGGCGAATTTCCTTCTTCATGACATGTTCTCGGATGAAATGATGTCTAATGTCTGTATGCTTTTCCCGAGAGTGCAATACACAATTGTATGTAATTGTTATTGCACTTGTGTTGTCACAGAAAATATGAGAGGTAGCGGTTTGAATTCCATAGACTTTGAGCTGCTGTTGAATCCAAGTAATTGAGCACAGCAACTTCCAGCCGCAAGATATTATGCTTCAATGGTTGAGGTAGCAATAGAGGTTTGTTTCTTGCTGAACCAAGATATTAGTCTATCGCCCAAGAACTGACATGAACCGCTGGTGCTTTTCCTGTTGATTTTACGCCCTGTGTAATCTACGTCTAAATAACCTACAATATTAAAACTTGAATATTTGGGATACCAAAGACTCACATTAATAGTACCTTTAAGATATTTAAGAATGTGTTTAGCAGCAGTGTAGTGTGATTGCATAAGATTAGCTTCAAAACATGCACACAAACAAACTGCTAACATGATGTCTGGCCGGCTAGCGGTCAGATATAATAGTGAACCAATCAATCCCCTGTACATGGTTGTGTTTATTGAGATTTTCCCTTCCTTTTTGTCCAGTTTGACTAATGAGCTCATTGGGGTAGCAGCTTTAGAGCAATTTTCCATACCAAACTTCTTGAGCATGTCTCTTGTATATTTGGCTTGGTTAATGAAAATGTCATTTTCTGACTGCTTGACTTGCATTCCTAGAGAGAAGTTTAACTCTCCCATCATGCTCATTTCAAACTTTGGGGTTAGTTGATCCAAATATTATATCATCGACATAAATTTTTACAAATAGTGAATGATAATCCTTCAAGAATTTAAACAATCTTTTGTCAACCGTTCCAATTGAAAAATCATGATAGAGTAGGAACTTGGTTAAAGTTCCATACCAAGCACGTTGTGCTTGTTTTAGTTCATACAATGCTTTATCTAATCTATATACATTATTAGGATGAGTATGAATAAAGAAATCAGATGGTTTTTCAACATATAATTCCTCATTAAGTAAACCATTCAAGAATGCAGATTTGACATCTATTTGGTATACATTAAAATCTTTAAATGCAACAAATGTAAGAAATATTTTAATAGCCTCTAATCTGGCAACATGAGCAAATGATTCATCGAAGTTAATACCCTCTTCATATCTATAGCCTTGTGCTATAAGTCTATCTTTGTTTCTCACTACTGAACTGTTCTCGTCCATCTTATTTCTAAAGACCCATCTATGCATATTAGTAAGTCGAGGAACCAAGTTCCATACTTTGCTTCTTTCAAACGGATTCACTTCTTCCTACATAGCATCTATCCAGTTAGTATCATTTAGTGCATCATCGATTTTATTAGGTTCTAACTGAAAAACAAATTTTGTATGCATAAATTCATCAATCATTTGCTTTCTAGTTCTAAAAAGAGCGGTTGGGTTACCGATGACCAGCTCAAGTGGATGATTATTATTCCACCGGAGACTTGGTCCATATGGATTGGACTCTGTTAGTTGTGCGGTTGTATCTTCTTGTTTCATCTTTCCTCCTTTATCTGAATAATTTACAAGAGGTGATGGTTCACCGGTTCATTCATCTGATGAGAATTGTTCTTGGACGGTTGGATTTTGTTCAGAAACATTTTCAATCGTTCTTCTCAGATCTATCTCATCATCACTGCTAGACTCAAGGTTACTGGCATCTAATTTATTACTTAAATCATGAATGTTGTTATTGTTATTATTATCATGACAGATGGACGATTCATCAAATATAATATGTATGGATTCTTCAACAGTTAGAGTTCTTTGATTGTATACTATATAAGCTTTGCTAACTCCTGAATATCCCAAAAGAACCATTATTAGATTTAGCATCGAATGCGGTTAAATGTGTCTTGCCATTATTATGTAAGAAACACTTACAAACGAATATGCAGAAATATCCAATCTCGGGCTGCTTGTCGATCTAGATCTCATATGTAGTCTTTTCAAGATCCTTGTTATTCATGGACCGATTCTGAGCGTAGCAAATATTGTTGACAGCTTCTACCCAAAATCTCTAAGCGATCCCAGACTCTACTAACATAGTTCTAGCTACTTCTTTGAGGGTGTGGTTTCTTCTTTCAGCAACTCCTTTTTGTTGCGGTTATCTGGCAGCTGAGAGCTCATGCTTGATGCCATGATTCTCAAGATAGGACGACAGGATTTGGATCAAAAATTCAGTTCCTCTATCACTCCTGATCATGTCTACCACTGCAGTTCTTTCATTCTGAAGTTTCTTGAGAAGTTTGATGAGTTGTGCAGCGGTTTGATCCTTGGAACTCAAAAATATTACCCACGTGAATCGGGAAAAATCATCAATTACCACTAGGGTATATTTATTTCCTCCTAAGCTCATTACTGGTATGAGTCCAAACAAATCCATGTGAAGTAGTTCCAAAAATCAAACTGATGAGTTCCTTTCTTTATTCTTGAAGGTTGATCAAACATGTTTACCTAGTTGCAACCATTGCAGATTTTATCTTTTGCAAAATCAATGTTAGGCAGACCAGATACCAACTTAATCTTGTTAATAATGACAATAGACTTGAAATTAAGGTGATTAAGCTGTTTATGTTGTAACCAATTTTTATTTTCATTTAAGGCTATAAAACAAGTAGGTGCATTTAAGTTGTCATCATTCTATCTCATATTATATTTGTTATGTTCTCTAAGACTAGTCAACATAATATTTCCTGCTGCAGATTTAACCATGCAAATGTGCTTGTGAAACTCAACGGTGTAACCGTTGTCACATAGTTGACTTATGCTAATCAAATTGTAACACAAATTTTCAACTGAGAGTACATTTTTTATAATTATTTTACCATGGGTAATCTTAACTTTACCCACTGCTTTACGTTTAGAATTATCACCAAAATTGATTCTTTGTTTTTTTGTAATCAATGACTTCTGATAGAAGTTATATATTTCCTGTCATGTGTCTGGAGCAGCTATTGTCTAAGAACCAAGTGGATTCTTCTACACTTCTTCTTTCATACCTGAATTATTGAAATAAGATCTTGGTACCCATATCCTATTTGGGTCCTAAACCTATTAGACCCTTCGGGATCCACACTTGGATTATCCTGAGGGAATTTCCATTGTGTATCCTAGAATGGATGCGGTTAGGTGCATAATCAGGTGGTGTGTGATCGAGCAAAACTTGCACTGTGGAATCCTCGATAAAAATATGATTTTGTATGCTCAAAAATTAATCGCAAGTGCACGATGTCAAGTAATAGTATAATGTACGTGAGTAGGAGTATCGTTCCACTGAAGACTGTATTTGACAATTATTATTTTCAGTTATTAAATCTTTAGCAACGAAAAGTTGAATGATTGTTTTATTGCTACTATAATCAAATAAACATGCAAATAAAAATTTTCAAAATCAAGTAATGAAATATAATGTCTAAAATGGTTGAGTAAAATTCAATAAGAAATGAATTTGTTGGAAATATCAGTTTACCTACCCCTCGTTAATTAATTAATTTGTTTGATAATGATTGTATGCCTCCGACAGGATTTCCTATTCAATTTAACACACTCTCTCGAGCAATGCCAAACTAATTCTACTCAATGAAGTAATTAAATGTCTTTAATTATTTATCAAGAGTGAATTGCATGTCGATTTATGTAATCTCCTAGTTTTCGACCCTTAGGACTATGACTATCGGCGCGTATCCAATTTCATATGTCTATGTAAATTGTAGATCCACGGATTATACTACTCGTTCCTAACACAAGTTATTCTCTCGAACTCACTCGTAATATGAAACGTTGTTAAAGTTAGTTACGCTCTAACAACACAATAAAAAAGTAGTATAATCAAAAATAAATCAGAAATCGAGGTGTAAATTAATTATATCGAAGTTTGGGGTAGGATCCCTTAAATCCCAACAAATAATAAAAGTTTAGCTACTCGAGTTCATATTAAAACTAAACAAAACAAAGTTTAAAGAATAGAAACTAGATCAGAAATACTAGGCGTGACGAAAATCGCAAAGACGACGCCCGAAAATCTTCAAATCTTCAACTTCTGGCGCGAAAAATCTCCAAAGCTTGTGGCGGCTTTGAAATTATGTCTAAATGTCCTTTTTTCGTCCAACCATCATTCCCATATCCTCTCCTCCTCCCAACTAAGGTATGGAATCGGCAAATATATTTTTCCAAAAATAGGTGGCGCTCGGGCGGTAGAATATTACCGCTCGAGCACCACATCTTCTGTAATCTTGCTTGGGATGTGTGGCAGTCGTGCACGGGTGGTAGAAAATTACCGCCCGAGCGCCGAGTCTTCTGTAAGTTGGCTCTTCGGAAGATAAATCCCGCGCCCGGGCGATAGAAAATTACCGCCCGAGCGCCACATGTTCTGGACATCACCTTTGGCATTCAACTCTCGCGCCCGGGCGGTAGTTTTCTACCGCTCGGGCGCCACCTTTTCTGCTCATTTTAAAAACTACCGCCCGGGCGCCACCTTTTCTGCTCATTTTATTCTTCGATTGCATACTTCGCTCCAATTTCGGTTCTCCGATCATTTCACCTGCAAATTTGTCACACACAAGTAAGAAACGATCAAATGCATATGTTTACTCTAAAACGAACAAAAATGTAAATGATATGGACGCATGCACAATGCAAACACACGCAGACTAATGCATTAAAATCATGCGGGTTTCAGACAATTTTATTGTGTTTAATCTAGTGATTAAAATCATGCGGGTTTCAGACAATTTTTATTGTGTTTAAACTAATGCATATGTTTAATCTAGTGTTTCAGACAATTTTATTCGCAAATCATGCGGGTTGCCGAATCAACCAGTCAGCGCAAGTTTATCTTTTCTGAGTCCTGTTTCTACTTGGGACAAACCAGTTTACACATACAGTGGTGGAGTTTCATAGTTTGAACAACAAAATGTAGGGAGTCAATAGCCAACGTGCTCAACTGGTTTACAAAGATGGGGAGTACGTAGATCATTTTCACTATGCACTTGTCAGAAATTTTCTCTGACATTCCTCAATGCCTTACATCTCCATCTTTTTAGCCTTGGGATAGGATTTCATCCCTTTTTGGCTCCCCCTCACCTTACATCCCTTTATTATTTCATTTTTTTCTTTTTTTTTGGTGCATAGTTTTCTCATGCGTACCCCCTAGGCTTTGGATATAGGGTATTTTTATCTATATGGCCTAGGAATGGGTTTTTAGGTCCTATGCACGATTGAGATGAAGAATATTTGAGGAACACGTTTGATTTTCTACTTGAGTTTATGCTACTGGTTAGTCACTCATTTCAACAGGTATTCATTCAAGTTCCACTCGCATATAATGTTTCCCCAGTTCCCCTCACAAATTATTTTGAACTTAACTGTCATCGACACCACTATTAAAATCCACTATGTGTGTATAAACAAAATTCAATACATCGGGGGATTCATAACGAGTGATAAGACTAAGCAACATGCAGTTCATTTAGCCCAAAATCATCACTGGCTACCAATTGTCTAATTTCACCATCAACTGACACTCATGCAGGACAAATACGCAAGATAAAAAATACGAAAAATGACCCCCTCATACTAAATGTGTGCAATGTCCCCATTGCACAAAAGAAGAAGAAAACAAATGCAAACATGAATGCCAACACAACAACAAATGCAAAATAAATGACCGAACGAACAATAATCCGAAAACAAAAAAATAATGCAGTAGACAAAAGAAAAGAAAAGAAAAGAAAAGAAAGGGAAACAGTAAACTACCCTGATCAAAGCTCATCCTCATCGTGTTCCGGTGGTGGCACTCCGGTGGCATCCCCTTGCAGAAGCTAGTCATACTGAAACTGGTAGGGAGGAACAAACGGCGGAAGTGGTGGTATGGCCCCTGGATCTACGCCCACTTGGGGAGCATAGTGCGCATCATGGAGTCGAGGTGGGCAAGATGGTTCATGACATTGGCGTTGACATGCTCCTGATGAGACATGAAGGCAAGGGTCTCGTCCATTTTGTCACTCTGGGTGCGCCTGCGGGGCTGTGGGCGCCGAGGGACGGCGGCGCTTGAACCTCCTACTTCCTCCTCCTGAGTGGGTAAGTCAATCTGTCGTTTCGCCTTCTTCCGCCGCCAGTCATCCACACAAATAGGCTTCATAGGTTGTAGCCACTCCTCATCGTCCCAAAAAATAACTCACGCCTGGGCACACAATTCGGATATGATGGTAGGGAAAAATAGGCCGATGTGGCTGTTATGTATGCTCATCATGATTTGAGAGTGTAATAGCTTGCCCACGTTAATGGCGTAGTCCTGAGATAACGCAAAAAGTACCACTGCCAACTCTTTCTGCACCTCACTCTTGTGGGAAACTGGCATCATTCTTCTGGCCAAAAGTAGATACCACAGGACAATTTCGGCCCATAAATATTTTTCATCGAAGAAGCTCGAGGGTCCCCCTAATGGTTTCCAGGTTACCCCGGGAAGGCATAAAGTCTCAATGATCATCGAGTAATCTGGGTCAGCAACTAATGCCTCGAATTCGGAGTCTTCAATGTCGGCCGTTTCTAATAGGGCGTTAATCGTGAATGAATCGAATGGCACAAGCTTTCCTCTAACAAATGCCCTACCACTGTTCGTTCACCGGCATTTGCAAAAAATTCCCTAACTACAGACACCACTGCCGCCTTAGGTTGCTCGCCAAATTTAACCCATCCTCGTTTCTCCAATTCCCCAAGAGTGTCCAAGTGTCTATCCTTGAATAGATGACGAAATCCCCTTTCGGCAATGGGGTTTCTATGTATTTTAGCATGATCATATATATCCCTAGCCGCCGCATTCACATAGCGTGTTCTATCTAACAAGGAGGAAGAAGAAGAACCGGGAGTACCTTTCAATTTCTTTGGTGCCATAGTGGTGACGGAGATGGTGTATGAACCGGAGAAGATGACCGGAGTGATGAAGATTCTTGTTTCCCTAAGAAGGGTTGTGCCTTGCTGCTGGAAAATGGAGTGGAGATTTAGTGCCTGCACAAGAAAATCGAAAGAGGGGGGGGTGAGTTAGAGTTAGGGATTTGGGGAGAAATTTTCGCAGAATGAAAAGGGAAAGAGATTTCACGTCTTTATCTGCAGGCGCGCTCGAGCGGTAAAAAATTACCGCTCGAGCTCCAGGTTCTCTGGAATTATTTTCACGAAATGAGTGGGCGCGGTCGAGCGGTAAAATATTACCGCCCGAGCGCCAAACTCTCTGTAGATTATGAAATCAATGGTCGCGCTCGAGCGGTAAAAATGACCGCTCGAGCACCGAGATCTCTGGAAAATTTACACCCACCTCCCTTTTTTTTTAAATAAAAACTAAACAACAGTAAAAGAAAATAAAACATACTGACAAGAAAGAAAAATTAAATTAAATGCAGGAGAAGGGAAAGAAAAGTAGTTCTCGATTTACAATCGAGAGCTAGACTGTCGACCGGTCTCAGTTTGAATTATCTTGGAACCGGGTGATTCCAAGTTGTGGCTCAATTATGCCACCCATGTAGTGCTTCAATCGCTGGGCATTGACCGTGAATGTCCCATCCTTCCCATCGTGCAGTTCCACAGCTCCCGACGGGTATACTTTAGAAATCACGAATGGTCCAGACCATCGTGACTTCAATTTTCCAGGAAACAATCGCAACCGGGAGTTGTAGAGCAGAACATTGTCACCTTCCTTGAATTCCCTCTCGATGATCCGCTTGTCATGGGCCTTCTTCGTCTTCTCCTTATATGACAGTGCAAGATCATATGCCAGGTTCCGGAATTCCTCTAACTGATCCAGTTGCAGCAGACGTCGTTCACATGCGTCAGTAAAATTAAAGTTCAATGCTTTTGTGGCCCAGTATGCTCGATGCTCCAATTCTACAGGTAAATGACAGACTTTACCAAACAACAACCTATATGGTGTAGTGCCTATAGGTTTTTTAAAGGCAGTCCAATATGTCCAAAGCTCATCATCTAATCTCACTGACCAGTCTTTCCGACTGACACCTACAACTTTCTCCAAAATCCGCTTTATCTCTCGGTTCGACACTTCCACTGGACCACTCGTTTGGGGGTGATATGGGTTAGAGATCTTGTGTGTGACACCATATTTGCTCAAGAGTTTTTCAAATAGTTTATTACAAAAATGGGTGCCACCATCACTTATGATTGCTCTTGGTGTCCCTAACCTGTTAAAATATTTTTCTTTAAAAATTTTAGGACAACTTGAGCATCATTAGTGGCATACACTTCTGCCTCTACCCACTTAGACACATAATCAACCGCAACCAAGATATATTTTTTCGTGAACGAAATGGGAAACGGTCCCATGAAATCTATCCCCCATACATCAAAAACCTCACACTCAAGAATATTGTTTAATGGCATTTCATGACGGTTAGAGATGTTACCTGACCGCTGGAATTTATCACAGGTTAGCACATAAGCACGAGCATCTTTAAAGAGGGTTGGCCAATAAAAGCCACATTCAAGTACCTTAGATGCCGTCCTTGTTGGTCCAAAATGTCCACCTACCTCACGGTCATGGCAATGGTTGAGGATTTGCCCAAATTCCTCTGCAGCAACACACCTTCTTATCATGGAATCTGCACAAATCTTAAACAAAAATGGTTCTTCCCAAAAATATTATTTCACGGCAGAGAAGAATTTCTTTCGTTGGTGAAACGATAGATTTTGTGGTGGTGTGCCTGTGACAAGAAAGTTAGCGAAATTTGCATACCAAGGGTAGTGTCTCACCTCAAATAGCTGCTCATCAGGAAACCAATCATTTATAGCTTGATCTACACAATCATCACTAATCAGCTCTAACCTAGACAAGTGATCCGCTACCACATTCTCGACACCTTTCTTATCTTTTATTTCTAAATCAAATTCTTGCAATAATAAAATCCACCGAAGTAAGCATGGCTTTGCATTTTTTTTAGCAAGTAAATATTTCAATGTCGAGTGATCTGTGTAAACAATTAATTTGGCCAAAACAAGGTATGAATGAAATTTGTCAAGCGCAAATACTACTGCAAGTAATTCCTTTTCAGTTGTTGCATAATTCAATTGAGCCTCGTCAAAGGTCTTACTTGCGAAGTAAATTGTATGAAATACCTTGTTTTGACGTTGGCCAAGCACATCCCCCACCGCCGTATCACTGGCATCGCACATGATCTCGAAGGGCAGATCCCAATCCGGTGCCACCAAGACAGGAGCCATCACCAAGCGCCCCTTTAAATCCTCGTACGCCTGTAAACAATCAGCATTGAAATCAAAAGGCACATCTTTCATGAGTAAAGAAGATAGAGGTTTGGCAATTTTTGAAAAGTCTTTGATAAACCGCCTATAAAAACCGGCGTGGCCTAGAAAACTTCTAACTCCCTTCACTGAGGCTGGTCGCGGTAGGTTCTTTATGACTTCAATTTCATCTTTGTCCACATCAATTCCTTGTTCCGAAACTTGTGCCCTAAAACAATCCCCTCTTGGACCATGAAATGGCACTTTTCCCAATTAATCACCAAGTTCGTCTCCTCGCACCTTCTCAACACGGATCTCAAATTCTGCAAACACTCATCAAACGTTGCACCAAAGATAGAAAAGTCATCCATAAATACTTCAAGGAAGGTTTCAATCATATCATGGAATATAGCAATCATGCAGCGCTGAAATGTAGCAGGTGCATTACGAAGACCAAAAGGCATACGGCGAAAGGAAAAAGTTCCAAAAGGACAAGTGAAAGTGGTTTTCTCTTGGTCCTCAGGTGCAATAGTGATTTGATTATACCCTGAATACCCATCTAGAAAAAAATAAAATTCATGCCTCGCTAATCTCTTCAACATTTGATCAATAAAGGGAAGGGGAAAATGGTCCTTACGGGTGGCATCATTCAACTTCCTATAATCAATACACACTCTCCACCCCGTAACAGTTCTCGTGGGAATAAGTTCATTCTTTTCATTAGTGATCACCGTAATCCCAACTTTCTTTGGCACGCATTGAACAGGACTTACCCAAGCACTTTCTGAAATAGGATATATAGTACCTGAATCGAGAAGCTTAATAGTTTCAGCCTTCACTACCTCTTGCATCTTTGGATTTAGTCGTCTTTGAGGTTGCACGAGAGGTGAGTTCTTTTCTTCCATCAAGATTTTATGCATGCATATCGATGGACTGATTCCCTTGATGTCTTCCACCTTCCAGGCGAATGCCCTTTTGTGCTCTTTGAGAACTTGCAACAATTTTTCCTCCATAGCATCTGTCAAAGCAGTAAAAATAATGACAGGCAAAGTGTTATTTTCACATAGGTATACGTACTTTAAGTGCGGAGGTAAGGGTTTGAGTTCAAGCGTCGGTGGTTCCACGATGCTTGACTTTGGAGGGATTAAATCTCTGCGCTCTCCTTGATCTTCCAATCTCATCCTTATCGGCCTTCTCCATGGATGGTGGGCATTAAAGTATGCCACTATTTCAGCTTTTTCTCCGTCCAAGTCGTCGTCCTCCAATTCAGTTGTGAGGGTGGCTTCTAAAGGGTCCCCGAGAGCATCCTGCACATAGTTAGACACGAGAGCATCAACATCATAAATTCTATAACAACTATCAGAGTGCAGTGTGTGCTTAAGTGAATTAAAAACATCAAAAGTGATCTCTTCCTCGCCCACTCTCAATCTCAACTTCCCTTCTTGAACATCAATCAGGGCCTTTCCAGTCGCAAGGAATGGTCTCCCAAGAATCAACGGCATCTCTATGTCTTCCTCAATGTCAAGTACAATAAAGTCCGCAGGGAAAATAAATTTGTCCACTTTCACTAGCACATCCTCAATCACTCCGCGGGGGTACTTGACAGATCTGTCAGCTAGTTGTAAAGACATCCGCGTTGGCTTAGGTTCTCCCAATCCAAGTTTCCTAAACACAGAAAGAGGCATCAGGTTAATACTTGCACCAAGATCACATAACGCTTTATGCAAAACAACATCTCCAATCATGCAAGGAATAGAAAAACTCCCTGGATCCTTAAGTTTCGGTGGGATCTTGTTTTGCACCAAAGCAGAGCAATTTTCAGTAAGATTCACCGTCATGTGATCCTCCAGCTTCCTCTTATTTGCCAATATATCTTTCAAAAATTTAGCATAACTAGGCATATGCATCAAAGCATCGGCAAAAGGAATATTGATATGCAATTTTTTGAATACCTCAAGAAACTTACCGAATTGTACATCTAGTTTTGCTTTTTTCAGTGCTGCAAGAAAATGTGGAGGAATAACAATTTTAGGTTGTGCAGTGGGTGCTGGTGTAGAGTTAGAGGACTTACCTTTGGATGTTTCAGAATGCTCATCCAATTTTTTAGTTTTCTCTTGACTCTAAAACTTTCCCACTCTTCAACTCAATGGCCTTCACTTGATCTTTTGGATTTGTCTCTATGTTACTTGGCAAGGTGACTGGCTCTCTACTTGCTATCATCTTGGCCAACTGTCCAATTAGATTCTCGAGCCCTTTTATCGATGCATCTTGGTTTTGAAGTCCAGTTTCAGTGGATGAAATAAACTGAGACATCATTTGTTCCATGTTTGACTTCTTTTCTCTAGGAGGATAGATGTAACGCCCCAGATTCGACGACTGTCCTCAATGTACCAAGACGTGTCTTTCCAGCGTGCTTATGTCCTCACTCACACGCACCCTGGGAAACTTCCCAGGAGGCCACCCATCCCAAAATTGCCCAAAGTCAACCACGCTTAACTTTGGAGTTCTTATGTGATGAGCTACCGAAAAGAAGATGCACCTTCTTGATATGAGTAGTACCAATCAAATCTTTTAAGCCCTCCTCAACTATACAGTCCATTACATTGAACAGTCTCGGAATCCCTCTCATTCCGATGTGGGATCAGTTCATTCATGTTCCCTCCACCTAGAAGCCTGCCAGGAGCCTCTCATTGTCCGTTCAACCTCATGGCACCGACGATCACTCCCCACCCTCTTCGGCCCCGGGCCTCACATGCCCACCAGCTTCCGCTTGGTTCGTCCCCGAACCACACCGTACTAAGACAGGTCGGCTCTGATACCAACTGTAACGCCCCAGATTCAATGAATGTCCTCACTGTACCAAGATGTGTCTTTCCAGCGTGCTTATGTATTCATTCACACGCACCCTAGGAAACTTCCCAGGAGGTCACCCATACCAAAATTGCCCCAAGTCAAGCACGCTTAACTTTGGAGTTCTTATGTGATGAGCTACCGAAAATAAGATACACCTTCTTGATATGAGTAGTTCCAATCAAATGTTTTAAGTCCTCCTCAACTATACAATCCATTACATTGAACAGTCTCGGAATCACTCTCATTGCGATGTGGGATCGGTTCATTCATGTTCCCTCCACCTAGAAGCCTGCCAGGAGCCGCTCATTGTCCGTTCAACCTCATGGCACCGGCGATCACTCCCCTCCCTCTTCGACCCCGGGCCTCACATGGATCTATACATCGGTTGTTTCCCATATGATTGTCCTCCTTGCGGTCGATTCTGACTGTTTTGACCGCCCCATGAGAAGTTGGGATGTTGCCTCCATCCAGGATTGTATGTGTTTGAGTACGGATCATTCCTCGGACGGTTGTGGACTCCCACTTGGTTCACTAGTACCTCCTCATTTACATAGGTAGGACCACTATCTTGACAGTCCTTAACATAGTGCTCTCCTCCACATTTTTCACAAAATATCTCTTGCAGGCGCATCGATGTCCCGTTTACATTCATGCTGTCTATTTTCCTGTTGAGTGATTCTAATTGTGCGATGACAGCTGAAAAGTCAGTTACCTGGTGTACTCCTGCATTCCTTCGCTGAGTGTTCCTTTCAGATTGATGGTGATACCTGCTAGCAGCCATCTCCTCTAGTAACTCATACCCCTCTTCGGCCGTTTTCCTCAACAGATTTCCGCAGGTCGCGGCATCTATCATGGTTCGGTTAGATGAAATTAAACCATAGTAAAAAGTTTGGACCACTAAACCAAGAGGCAACTCATGATGTGGGCATCTTCGCAATAAGTATTTGTAGCGCTCCCAAGCCTCGTAGAGTGACTCCTGCTCAAATTGAGAGAAGGTGGTTATGTCCGCTCGCAGCTTCATGGTTTTTGATGGAGGAAAGTACTTCAAGAGGAATTCCTTGGCCATATCCTCCCAAGTTGTGATTGAACCTACAGGCAAACAATTCAACCAAGATTTAGCTTTATCTCGCAAAGAGAACGGAAATAAACATAGTCTAACAGCATCATCTGAAACTCCATTAAATTTAAAAGTATCGCAAATTTCTAAGAAGTCGGCGATGTGAGTGTTCGGATCATCTAGCACATTTCCCACGAATTGGACATTGTTCTGGATCATTTGAAGTATTGCTGGCTTGATCTCAAACTGGTTTTCCCTAACAGTTGGTCGCACTATGCTTGGACGTGCTCCATCAAGCGATGGTTGTGCATACTGAAGCAAGGGTATGCGCCTTGGCTCTTCGATCCTTGGATCTTCGTGATGCTCCAGCTCACGTTTGTTCCTATTCATTATGTCTGTTAGACTTTGCTGTTTTCGTCTTCTACGTAAGGTTCTTTCAATCTCGGGATCGAATGTCTCTAGTTCAGACTCTAGAGACCTTGGCGTGCACAAGAGAGTATCTGCGAAAAAATCGAAGGTGTCAACCAAAGTGAAAATAGAGAATGCTAAGGTAAATAATTGAAAATAAATTGTAGATTAACAGTCCCCGGCAACGGTGCCAAAAACTTGATCGAACAAAACTTGCACTGTGAAATCCTCGATAAAAATATGATTTTGTATGCTCAACAATTAATCGCAAGTGCACGATGTCAAGTAATAGTATAATGTACGTGAGTACGAGTATCATTCCAATGAAGACTGTATTTGACAATTATTATTTTCAGCTACTAAATCTTTAGCAACGAAAATTTGAATGATTGTTTTATTGCAACTATAATCAAATAAACATGCAAATAATTTTTTTCAAAATCAAGTAATGAAATATAATGTCTAAAATGGTTGAGTAAAATTCAATAAGAAATGAATTTGTTGGTAATATCGGTTCACCTACCCCTCGTTAATTAATTAATTTGTTCGATAATGATTGTATGCCTCCGACAGGATTTGATATTCAATTGAACACACTCTCTCGAGCAATGCCAAACTAATTCTACTCAATTAAGTAATTAAATGTCTTTAATTATTTATCAGGAGTGAATTGCATGTCGAGTTATGAAATCCCCTAGTTTTCGACCCTTAGGACTATGACTATCAGCGTGTATCCAATTTCATATGTCTATGTAAATTGTAGATCCACAGATTATACTACTCGTTCCTATCACAAGTTATTCTCTCGAACTCACTCGTTATATGAAACGTTGTTAAAGTTAGCTACGCTCTAACAACACGATAAAACAATAGTATAATCAAGAATAAATCAGAAATCGAGGTCTAAATTAATTATATCGAAGTTTGGGGTAGGATCCCCTTAAATCCCAACAAATAATAAAATTTTAGCTACTCGAGTTCATATTAAAACTAAACAAAACAAAGTTTAAAGAATAGAAACTAGATCAGAAATACTAGGCGTGACAAAAATCGCAAAGACGACGCCCGAAAATCTTCAAATCTTCAACTTCTGGCGCGAAAAATCTCCAAAGCTTGTGGCGACTCTGAAATTATGTCTGAATGTCCTTTCATCATCCCCATATCCTCTCCTCCCAACTAAGGTAAGGAATCTGCTCATTTTCTTCTTCGATTGCATACTTCGCTCCAATTTGGGTTCTCCGGTCGTTTCACCTGCAAATTTGTCACGCACAAGTAAGAAACGATCATATGCATTGTTTACTCTAAAACAAACAAAAATGTAAATGAAATGGACGCATGCACAATGCAAACACACGCAAACTAATGCATTAAAACATGTAAAAACTACGTCTATCAATGTGTGATGTGTTCTTTCTTTTGCAGTATGTTGTCTTGGCCGTTTGTCTTTGTCACTCAGTCTTTATCTCTTTTGAACAGCTCAGTCATTCTAGTATCAGTTAGGTCTTGTTCCTTTTAAGTGATTTTTGTTTGAACTTGTTTTACCAATATGAACAGTTGTGAGAGGTTGTATTTGGCATGTGTCTAAGCCAATATCGGTTGGATTTCACACTCTCAGATTCGACATATCCTAGACCAAGACACGACGCCTTCCATTTTTCTCAAAATTTACATTTTGATTGATTTGGACTTCAGGCTCATCATGTTCATATACCATACTAGATCTGACAAATTTATTGATTTTAAATTACATTTTCTAGTAGCAGCTGAGTTTCTGCCTCAGAAGTGCTGCACTCATTGATGTTATAACCGAGCCCAGTTCTATCCTTAGCTGGTTTCTGCATCTCATGCATCTTTTCAAAATAAGCAGAAGACTTATTCCATGAGTTGACTACGCTTATCAACCATTTGTTTTCTTTAAGAGTGACATGGAATAATCTTCGTAAGTCATCATTCTCAACCGCTAACAGACTTAACTTGACTTTCAAACTGTCAACCTCATTTTGCTGCGAACAGTTGTTTTTCAATTCTTGTTTTCTCGCTTGGCCTCATCGAATCATTGCGAGAGTCCCTTACACTCATTTACCATGTCATGCAGTTCTGTGAAAAGGTCATCCCGTGTAATTGTCAAAGTCAAATACCATTTCTCCGGTAGTTTCTGATTTTTCATCAGCCAAGAGAAATTTGACTGCCTCATCATCGCTTTCACTTGAGAATTCCTAGAGATGGACTACTCTGAGTCTGAGTTGTCCCACTTGCTCTTTCCTTCCTCTACAATTAATATTCGTTGATCTTTATTTTTGATAAACTTCTTATCGTGTTTGGACTGTCTCCTCTCAACCGTTCTCTTCTCATCCTTCTTCAGCATGTTGCATTCTGCAATAAAATGTCCCTTTTTCCCACAGTTAAAACATGCTTGACCATCATCTGTATGTCCTTCTTGTAATATGGTTTAGCAAACTAAAATTGTTGTTACGCATAAATTTACCAAATCTATTGATAAACAGGGACATAGCTTCGTTGTTTAATTCCTCAGCTGATTTCTTACTTGCAGACTCTTCGACAGGAAGAGTCACTGTGGTTACTGCCAGATCCTTGGTTTGTTGAGATGTAGATGGTTCATCCTCAGTTCAGATTCCAAGATCGAACTCGTATACCTTGAGATCAGCGAAAAGATCATGAAGCTCCAGCTTGTTCAGATCTTTTAATTCTCGCATCGCCATTGTCTTTACATTCCATTATCTGGGAAGTGCTCTCATTACCTTCAAGGCAACTTCACGGTTACAGTATTGTTTACCAAGAGATATAAGTTCAATAATAATGCTACTAAACCATTCATCAAACTCGGAGAGAGTTTCTCCTGGCTTCATTTTGGCGTTTTCAAACTTTTGGATTGCAGCGTTATTTTATTTTCTTTGATTTTATCATTGCCTTCACACAGTTGTGTGAGTTTCTCCCAGATCTCCTTTTTGTAGAGCAAATTTTAATTTTAACAAACATATTCTTATCCAGAGTTTTATAAAGGATATCCTTGGCCAGGTTGTCAAGGTTTGCTTCTTCTTATCTTCAGCCGCCCATTCAGATCGATGTTCTTCCACCATCTGGGGAGCAGCTTCAGTTATAGCAACAGCTGGATTGACTCTCAAAATTTTCATAGACCTTTTGTGTTGACATACCACATGTCACCATCCTGAGGCGCTACATGTGCCTGCATAAGATTCTATATAGATTGTAAATATCAAAGTTTAAGAAAACCCGCTCTGATATCACTTGTTATGATCGGGAAAGAGTTAAGAGGGGTGAATAAACTCTTTAAGATTTCGTTTCTAAAATTTGTTTTCAAACGTTTTTAGGCAGTTGAAAATTTTATCGAGAGGTTAGAAATGTGAACCACTTAAAAGTCCAGAAGACGGTTAAGAATTTCTAATGATAGCTACAACCGTTTGGTAGCCTGTTAACAAGAGATGGATCAAAATGTAAGTGCTTGCAGAAAGTAAAGACACAAGATTTTATGGATGTTTAGAGATAAAACTCTTACATCACCTATTCTTCCTCTTTAGGAAGGATCCACTAAAATACTTTGGCTTTACAAACTGTTGCAACATCCCACTTCAATGAGGACTTATCACATTGTCTGTTTTGGAACTCTTAGTGATTACTTTACATTTTTGATTATTTAAGAACTCTCGGTTCATCAGAAAACTTAATAAATCAAATAACCAAATGTTACTGATATAAAGAAACAATATGTTTTTAGTAGCACGAATTTGATCCTTCAAAAGATCAGATATATTTCTGGTGAGTACGTGCTTGATTAGCGATGAAGTATGGAACTTTAAATGCACTCAGAAATTTCAAGTATGCAAGCTTAATGATGTGACAATATAGAGGTTCAAAAGCTTGTATGTTATATGCAAACATTAGCGAGCTCTATCTTGCGTTTCTTCAAATCTCCATTTATACAAGCTTTCAGTCCAACAATCGACAAAGGATGTATAACGTAAACCTGTAGCATTTAATTGATGTGTTACTATCAGCTGCAAAGACATTTAATGTTCTATTTGTTTGTGTGCTTTGAATCTCGTTCTTTTGAAGAGTTGTTACTGAGTATCCTTTTGTGGTAACTGTTAGCTCCATCAGAAGTGACTTAAATGAAGATCTTTATCGGGACTAGAGCCAAATATGATTGACTTTTAGCGGTGCAAAAGCATTAAATGTCCTGATTTGGTAAGAGAATGTCCTTCATTTATTGTGCCATAAATGACTCTTTAATTAAGCGGTTGAAGTCTTTGAAGAGACGGTTAAAAAACTTCTAATGGTTGAAACTCTTATGCTACAAGCGGTTGAATTGTTCCTGGTATACAAGATAGATTGCGGTTGTTTCCTGGAACAGTTAAAGTGTTTTTTTTTATCAATTATAAAAACTTTAGGATAATAATAATTTTTTAACACACGGGCCAGTACGCTGCCCCTGCACGAAATAGAGCTGTCGGTCAGTGGTTGCTCGAAAATTTTGGGCAATGGGTAGAGCTGAAATGGGATGCCCAATGATCTCAGGCAGTCTCTGACCCATGGACTGGAAAATTTTGGGTCTGGGTGTATTTTTTTATTTAAAATTATGAATCAAAATTAATATTTTATAAAATTGGATAATTTTTCCCTTGAAAATAGTTTTAAAATAATCATGAGATTTTCTTATATTAATGAGTTTTATAATAATTTTAATTATTAATAAATTATATAATTAAATAAATATGTTTATTTAATTTTTCAAGTTAATTTTTAATTATGGTCGTTAGTGACATATTTGTAAGAAATGTGATTTGTTGATAATATTTGATGTTAATTTAATAAAATATTTTATAATGTATCGTAAAAAAGATGATCGAGAATCGTGACCAACTTGTCAAGTTTATGTTAGGATATTTACATGTTGTAATTTTAGTTATTTAATAATTATGTAAAAGTGAGTCTGGTTTATGGCTCGTTCTCACCTCTTAAATATATATCTCAATGTGCTATGATGTTGAACTACGTAGAACTCTCATTGCGTCAGCTCGTATTATTAGAGGATCTCATGACAACCGTCCACTGAAATTGAGAAAGATGCAATGAAGCCGATCCCAAATCAAACGCAGCCACCTGCGATGGGAAATTCATTAACCAAAAATAATTTGGCGGAGTAGAACAAACATCAGTAGAAGATACGAATGCCCAATTTTATTAATTTCTGAATTCATCGGCGCTATCATAGCCTCCATTTCCGGATGCACACACTTACACGTACATAATACATACATGCATAGATAAATATGAATGAATGGTATCGATCATTGAGTTAATCTACACTGCAGATTCAGAAAACGAAGAGAGAAAAATACCTCTTTGGCGCGGTTTTCGATGAGGCCAACGATGAAGCTGGAGCTCTCTCTCTTGCAAGATCTTCCATTGAAAACAGCGTTACTCTTCGCGCCAATTCATTTCCTAACATTATATATATTTTTACATTATTTTTGCAAAGCCCCAAAAATTTTGGGAGTTTTTATAATAAAAAGGAAAAATTACACTTTTGGCAATGACATTTGTTTAAACTAATTAAAGCTTACATCTCGATCCGTATTAGAATTTAATTAATATGTTCGACTCGGACGTGTCGTATAATTATATTCGTAATATTAGTTGGTATCTCTTGTTAATTGTATTAGCATGTTTATGTAATAAAAAAAAAGGTTACACAAAATTCTTCTTTCAAATCAAAACTTTATGAATAAAATCACGATTCAATTAGTGACAAACAAGGTAGAAAAAAACCTCTTCTAGCTCTCATCCACCCACAAATACTTAAATATCCTTATTTATCACATGATTGGTATGTGACTTCTTGTTCTCCATGTCAATCCATTTTTTATGCATTAAATTATAAGATTGAACATTTTATTTTTCAAATAATGAAAAGCTTCTCAATTAATTTTCCTATTTCACGCATAACAATAAAAAATTCGGCATTCTTCATTAATTTGTTTAAAAAATAATAATGAAATGTCCATCATTTTGTTTAACAAATTTATTCTACTATTTTTGAAATTAAAATAACAAAAAAACTTAATGCAAATATATTTTTTCAAAAAAAATTAATTTTGAAATAAATCATTTGTTAAATATCCTTATTTATCACATGATTGGTATGTGACTTCTTGCATAAGGTGTTCGTTCTTCGATCCGGTTTCTATTATGCAATTACCACAATCTCAGGAACACATAATATAACTCAAATCATGATTCCACCCAATAACAAGTTTTCGAACCATGCTGAAAAGTAAATAAACTCACATACTTTAGAATCTCTTGATGAGAGAAGCACGGAACTAAACTCAGATTGAAAATCGGACGGACGAATCTTGAAAATTCACAATTCTTAAAGACGAAGGAATCTGAAGACTCTTGCCATGGAGCTTCCTCGATTTCTTGCTGAAAGATAGCTGAATGAAGGAAATATTTACATATTATATGCATGGCAAAGACATGTGGCTCAATCTTCATACGGCACATCTCGCGCATATGCGCGTCCATCACCGGTGCATATGCACGAGACCTACTGTCGCGGCACATAGAAAATCTTCTGCTCGCGCATATGTGCGCCCCGTCCTTGCGTATATGCGCGAGACTCTCTGTCTTGGCATTTTGAGATTTCACATATGCGAGCCTCTTCTCGCGCATATGCGCGAGGTCTTCTGCCTCGGCAATGGTAGCTCGCGCCTTTGTCACATAGTTGACTTATGCTAATCAAATTGTAACAAAAATTTTCAACTGAGAGTACATCTTTGGTAATTATTTTACCGTGGGTAATCTTAACTTTACCCACTGCTTTACGTTTAGAATTATCACCAAAAGTAATTCTTTGTTTTTTGTAATTAATGACTTCTGATAGAAGTTGTCTATTTCCTGTCATGTGTCTGGAGCAGCTATTGTCTAAGAGCCAAGTGGATTCTTCTACACTTCTTCTTTCACACCTGAATTATTGAAAAAAGATCTTGGTACCCATATCTTATTTGGGTCCTAAACTGATTAGACCCTTCGGGATCCACACTTGGAATATCCTGAGGGAATTTCCATTGTGTATCCCAGAATGGATATGGTTAGGTGCATAATCAGGTGGTGTGTGATGTGTTCTTTCTTTTGCAGTATGTTGTCTTAGTCGTTTGTCCTTGTCACTCAATCTTTATCTCTTTTGAACTGCTCAGTCATCGTAATATTGGTTATGTCTTGTTCCTTTTGAGTGATGTTCGGTTGAACTTGTTTTACCAATATGAACCGTTGTGAGAGGTTGGATTTGGCATGTGTCTAAGCCAAGATCGGTTGGATTTCACACTCTCAGATTCGACATATCCTAGACCACGACGCCTTCCATTGTTCTCAAAATTTACATTTTGATTGATTTTGACTTCATGCTCATCATGTTCATATACCATACTAGATTTGACAAATTTAATTGATTTTAAACTACATTTTTCTAGTAGCAGCTGAGTTTGTGCCTCAGAAGTGCTGCACTCATTAATGTTATAACCGAGCCCAGTTCTATCCTCGGCTGGTTTCTGCATCTCATGCATCTTTTCAAAGGAAGCAGATGACTTATTCCATGAGTTGACTACGTTTATCAACCAGGGACAAACAGGGACATAGCTTCAATGTTTAATTTCAGCTGATTTCTTACTTGCAGACTCTTCGACTGAAAGAGTCACTGTGGTTACTGCCAGATCCTTGGTTTGTTGAGATGTAGATGGTTCTTTCTCAGTTCAGGTTCCAAGCTCGAACTCGTATGCCTTGAGATCAGCGAAAAGATCATGACGCTCTAGCTTGTTCAGATATTTTGATTCTCGCATCGTCATTGTCTTTACGTCCCATTATTTGGGAAGTGCTCTCATTACCTTCAAGGCAACTTCACGGTTATAGTATTGTTTACCAAGAGATATAAGTTCAATAGTAATGCTACTAAACCATTCATCAAACTCGGAGAGATTTTCTCCTGGCTTCATTTTGGCGCTTTCAAACTTTTGGATTGCAGTGTTGATTTATTTTCTTTGATTTTATCTTTGCATTCACACAGTTGTGTGAGTTTCTCCCAGATCTCCTTTGCTGTGGAGCAAGTTTTAATTTTAACAAATATATTCTTATCTAGATTTTTATAAAGGATATCCTTGGCCAGGTTGTCAATGTCTGCTTCTTATTATCTTCAGCCCCCCATTCAGATCGATGTTCTTCCACCATCTGGGGAGCACCTTCAGTTATAGCAACAGCTGGATTGACTCTCAAAAATTTCATAGACCTTTTGTGTTGACATACCACATGTCACCATCCTGAGGCGCTACATGTGCCTGCATAAGATTCTATATAGATTGTAAATATCAAAGTTTAAGAAAATCCGCTCTGGTATCACTTTTTAGGATTGGGAAAGAGTTAAGAGGGGGTGAATAAACTCTTTAAGAAATTTTCGTTTCTAAAATTTGTTTTCAAACGTTTTTAGGCGGTTGAAAATTTTATCGAGCGGTTAGAAATGTGAACCACTTAAAAAGTGCAGAAGACGATTCTAATGATAGCTACACTGTTTGGCTAGCCTGTTAACCAGAGATGGATCCAAATGTACGTGCTTGCAGAAAGTAAAGACACAAGATTTTATGGATGTTCAGAGATAAAACTCTTACGTCACCTATTCTTCCTCTTTAGGAAGGATTCCACTAAAAGACTTTGGCTTCACAAACTATTGCAACATCCCACTTCAATCAGGACTTATCACACTGTCAGTTTTGGAACTTTTAGTGATTACTTTACACTTCTAGTTATTTAATAACTCTCGGTTCATCAGACAACTTAATAAATCAAATAACCAGATGTTACTCATATAAAGAAACAATATGTTTTGAGTAGCACGAAGTTGATCCTTCGAAAGATCAGATATATTTTCGGTGAGTGCGTGCTTGATTAGCGATGAAGTATGGAACTTTAAATGCGCTCAGAAACTTCAAGTATGCAAGCTTAGTGATGTGACAATGTAGAGGTTCAAAAGCTTGTATGTTATATGCAAACGTTAGCGATCTCTATCTTGCATTTCTTCAACTCTCCATTTATACAAGCTTTCAGTCCAACAATCGACAAAGGATGTATAACGTAAACCTGTAGCATTGAATTGATGTGTCACTATCAGCTGCAAAGACATTTAATGTTCTCTTTGCTTGTGCAGCTTTGAATCTCGTTCCCTTGAAGAGTTGTTGTTGAGTATCCTTTTGTGGTAACTGTTAGCTCCATCAGAAGTGACATAAATGAAGATCTTTATCGGGACTGGAGCCAAATATGATTGACTTGTAGAGTTGCAAAAGCATTGAATGTCCTGAGTCGCTAAGAGAATGTCCTTCATTTATTGTGGAATAAATGACTCTTTAATGAAGCGGTTGAAGTCTTTGAACAGACGGTTGAAAAACTTCTAACGGTCGAAACTCTTATCCTACAAGCGGTTGAATTGTTCCTGTTATCTTTGTCTTATGTTAGTTGAGTTGATTGTTTATCCAAGTTTTGTGATCATCAAAAAGGGGAGATTGTTGGAACTTTTCAAGTTAGCAATCTTGATTTTGATGTTAAAAAAACTTTTATTGTGTTTCTAACATATTTACTCTAGTGTGAAGTTGTTAACACAAGAAGTAAGCTGAGACTGAATTCTGCACAAACTGAATTTTTGGCGAGCTTTGGTGCTTGGACAATATCTCTCAGCTGGAAAATCCAAATGACAATCCGCTAATTGGACTGATCAGAAAACTTAATTTGGAACAAGTTGTATATCACGTCAGTTGGGCAAAATCGGATGTTATCATAGTCTAACGGATCGCTCAATTACCGAACTGATCACACAAAACAGCAATCAGTTGGGTTTGAGCAGCTGCGGTATTTTGGTCATATATCTCAGCTCGGTTATCGAAATGAAGCGATTGACCAACTGAACTGAACTGAATCAGCTGCTGACCAGTTGAACTGAACGACCAGTTGAGTTGACCAAAGTTGACCAGAGTTGACCAGTCGGGAAAATTCCTAGCAAGCTGAATTTGACCGTTGCAATTTCAGAAACAGTACAGAAACTTTCCAAACGGTTATATTCTTATGTCTAACGTATATATCATTGTTGGGGCTTATAAATACAACATATTGAAGATCAAACAAGAGCTTTTGAAGAGGATTCAAATCATGAGCAGTTAGCATGAAGAAATCAGCTAGTTGAGAGCACAAGCCCTTGTGTGAGGATACATTTGAGATGTACACTGTAACTGATAAATTCCTCACACACGGTCACTCACACATATAAAGAGAGTTGAAGTTCAAATATTAGTTGAGTGAGTCTTGCACAAAGACGTAAAACTTTTGTATGTAGTCTTTGCATATGAGACATTAAACAATATGCTGATTGTGAGGTGCTGCCTACAATCTTGAGTGCTAGGAGTTCAATTTAGGCAGTGGGTAAGTCCTAGCTGAATGGGTTTGTACCAAGTGTTGTATAAATCAAATTCTTCTAGTGAATCCTTCCCAAGATGAAGAAGGTGTGACGTAGGAGTATTTAAATCTCCGAACATCCATAAACAAATTTGTATCTATTTGATTATTGCATTTACTTATCATTTCCAATGTTTTAAAGATGTATTGTTGAAGCATTTTATGTGTTCTTCAAATTCCAAAATATTGTATACCAAGTGTTTGATAAAATGCTTTAACTAAAATATTTTTTTTCTCATTCAACTTGCATATATTTTAAATGCTTTACAAAATATTTAATCGGTTTCTACGAAGGATTATTTCGAGTGTCTTCCGCTTGGTTTTTAACCAAACTCGATTTAATTCATCGGTATTCAATATTTCAAGAACCGAGCTATTGTAGCTCAACGATTACCCCTAATCGATCCCAACAAGTGGCATCAGAGCGGGTTGTTCTTGAAATAACACTGAAACTGATTTTGATGTTTAAAATTCGAAATTTCAGATTTTTATACATATGTATGCAAAACTGAATTTTCGAGCAGCTTGTAGCGACCATGGGAAAAATGGCATATCTCCTTGCTCGAGTGTCCAAATGACGAACCGCTTTTTGCATTGCAAACTAGACTTGTAGAGGTTTACAGCGGTATAAAATTTACAGCCTAATTATGCACGAGAAAATACAGTTTATTTGTTGAATACAGAGCATATGTGCTGCAACAGAAAATGAGCCATGGAGAAAATTGGTTAGTTATCCCTCTTCTTTTACATTTTTCAAAATTTCAAAAATATTAAGGGGAGAACTCATTATAATTTTAATGAGTAGATTATTTTTAAATATTGAGGGGGAGAAAATTTTGTTTAAAATGTTTTGAAAAGACTTTTTGATTCACACAAAAAGGGGGAGAAATATGTTAGTTGAGTTGATTGTTTATCCAAGTTTTGTGATCATCAAAAAAGGTGAGATTGTTGGAGCTTTTCAAGTTAGCAATCTTGATTTTTATGTTAACAAAACTTGTTATTGTGTTTCTAACATATTTACTCTAGTGTGAAGTTTTTAACACAAAAAGTAAGCTGAAACTGAATTCTGCACAAACTGAATTTCTGGCGAGCTTTGGTTGTGACACCTCGACCCGTTAATAATAAAATACAGCGGAATTTAAAATTTTCTTACAACTGGAAGGAATTTCAAAATACATTTCAAAATATCATCAAAAGTATCAACATGATCAACTAAATGATACATCAAAATACAAAACATCATTTTAATGATCATGTACAAAAATATTGCTTGCAAAACAAACTTCTTCCTTACAATCTTCATATGCATATGACTCCAATCCACAGTCAACGTCCTGGCCCGTCACTCTTATCTGCATCACATGAAATAACTGAAATGAGTATAAAACTCAGCAAGTGGAACTCTTACATAGCAATGAACATATCATACTCTGAAAATCATAGCTTTAAAAACATAAATACCATCAACTCTGAAATAAATATCATAGCAATAGCATAGCAATAGGATGGTATTTCTCTTTACTCTGGTTGGATTGATATCAATAATAACTCTGTCTGTGGTGCTCGTATCCCATCGATATAAATCGACAACTCTGAGGGATATAAGCCTATGGTCGTTGATCAACTAATTGCATGCAATCTCTGACTATGTATCTATCAATCCATAAATCAATTTGAATTCTCTCTTTGGCATTTAAACAAACACTTTGTAAACTCTTTTCTCTTGTATTCCATTTTTTCAATAATTGAGACATAAAATGCCTCCAATATATATAATACATAAACATGAATCAAATGAAGGGAATAACACATTAAAACCATTGAAATATCATACATATATTATCATGTGAGCACAAGAATGAAATTCCACTTACAAACCACAAGAACACCTTGAATCTAACTCTTTGGTTGAACTCTTACAACAATAATCCATAAATAACACCATCATCAACTCAATAATCAAGAACCCATGCCAATTAATCCATAAATCCAACAAATACAACAAACCCATATCATCTCTCCTCCAAAACCAAGAAATAAAACAACCAAAAGCTTACCTTAGCTTTCTAGCACCAAGAAGAACTTCAATCTCAACTCCAATAACCAACTAAAAGCTTGAATCGAAGATAGGAAGTGAAAGAAAATGAGAAAACCCTAGCCTCTAGAGAGAAATGTCGAAAAGGAGAAGAAGGAAATGAGTAAAGTGAAGCCAACTACCCGCTTAAAATCTCGAACAGTAACCCGAAATGCGCGACCGCGGGTGCGCTACTCTTGTACCGCGGGTGCGGTAAGCTCACGGCACTCCACCAATTTTTTGAAATCGACGACCGCGGGTGCGTTCTAGCAATCACCGCAAGTGCGGTGCTACACCGCGGGTGCGGTGTCGCTACGGGAAAAACACCAAAATCCAAGAATTACGACCGCGGGTGTTGTCCTTACACTGAGCGCGGGTGCGGTCTAGTCACGGCCAAGACAAAATATAATGCAACTGAAATCGAACCAAAACGCTGAAACGACGCAACTACCATCAACTAACAATATCAACCACACCTCAAGACAATAATAACCAACAATACTATGGCCCATAATCACAACTCTTAACATCACAACTAAACTTAAACTTAATCAATAAATCCATAACATACGAAAACTTAAACCGTACCGTTCACCAAGCTCGACTATTACAATCTCCCCTCCTTAGAGGAATTTCGTCCTCGAAATTGACGTCACTGCACGAACAACTCAGGATACTTCTCTCTCATCTCATCCTCTGGTTCCCACGTGGCCTCTTCGATCAAATGGTTCCTTCAAAGAACTTTAACAATTCCGATCTCTTTGTTCCTCAAAACTTTAACTTTGCGGTCCAGGATCTGAACCGGAATCTCTTGGTACGTCAAATTCGGCGTCAAGTCCAATGGCTCGTGGCGAAGAACATGGGAAGGATTCGCAATATACTTCCTGAGCATCGAAACATGAAAAACATTATGAACTCTGTCAAGATCTGGCGGTAGGGCTAACCTGTAAGCTCGATCACCAACTCTATCCAAGATCTCAAATGGGCCAATAAATCTCGGACTCAACTTTCCCTTCTTGCCAAATCGCATCACACCCTTAAGAGGTGCTATCTTCAAGAACACATGGTCGCCAACCTCAAACTGCAACGGCCTACGACGCACATCAGCATAGCTCTTCTGTCTCGACTGTGCTGATTTCATCCTCTCTCGAATAACAGCAACAACATCAGCTGTCTATTGGACCAACTCTGGACCCAACATCTTCCTCTCACCAACCTCATCCCAATACAAAGGAGATCTGCATTTCCTGCCATAAAGTGCCTCATACGGTGCCATCCCAATCGTCGCTTGGTAGCTATTGTTGTACGTGAACTCAACAAGAGGCAATTTGAATCCCAGCTACCAGGATAATCGATAGTGCAAGCTCTGAGCATATCCTCTAGAATCTGAATAACTCTCTCTGATTGACCGTCGTTCTGAGGGTGATAAGCTGTACTGAATGCTAACCGTGAACCCATAGCTCTGTGCAAACTCTTCCAAAACTCTGAGGTAAATCGAGAGTCACGATCAGACACAATCGACACAGGGACACCGTGAAGTCTAACAATCTCTGCTATGTAATCCTCGGCATACTGGTTCATGGAATACGTCGTCTTGACTGGAAGAAACTGCGCTGACTTGGTCAATCGATCGACAATAACCCAAATAGAGTTGAAACATTTCTGCGTCCTGGGAAGACCAGTCACGAAGTCCATCGTAATATGCTCCCATTTCCATTGAGGAATCTGCAATGATAACAATGTCCCAGCAGGTCTCTGGTGCTCGATCTTCACTGCTGACAAGTTAGGCACTGAGAAATAAACATGGCAATATCTTTCTTCATACCTGGCCACCAATAGAGTCTACGAAGATCCTGATACATCTTGGTACCACCTGGATGTATCGAATATGGCGCGGTATGAGCCTCTGTCAAGACGTCTCTACGAATATCATCACCAATAGGAACACAAATACGGCCTCTGAAAGTCATCAAACCATCTCCATTCACTCCAAACTCTGAGTTACCTCTCTCCTCTGCCAACTGCAAATCAACAGCCTGCTCTCTACGGATCATGTCCGTCAATGTAGCCCGAATGACCAACGCTGAAAAGCGAGCAATGGTTCCAGGGACTACCAAAGAAATCTCCTCTCGCTGCAAGTCCAATAACAATGGCTTCTGAATCATCGAACTCAAAGAAGAACTCGATTTACGGCTCAAAGCATCCGCTACAACTTTCGCTTTCCCTGGGTGGTAACTGATCGTCACATCATAGTCTTTGACAAGCTCTAACCACCTCCTCTGCCGCATATTGAGCTCTTTCTGGGAAAACAGATACTTCAAACTCTTGTGGTCTGTGAAGATCTCACACTTTTCGCCATATAAGTAGTGTCTCCATATCTTCAGGGCGAAAACCACAGCTGCCAGCTCCAAATCATGCGTCGGATAATTCTTCTCATAGTCTTTCAACTGGCGAGAAGCATAGGCGATTACCTTTCCTCGCTGCATCAGAACTGCACCAAGACCCTTCTTCGACGCATCGGTAAACACAACAAAATCCTCTGAACCACTGGGCAATGAAAGAACAGGAGCCGTCGTTAACTTATCCTTCAACTCTTGGAATGAACTCTGGCAATCAATGGACCACTCGAACTTCACAGTCTTCCTCGTCAGATTGGTTAATGGCAGGGCAATCTTGGAAAAATCTGAAATAAAACGACGATAGTAACCCGCCAAACCAAGAAAACTGCGTAACTCTGATACAGTGGTAGGAATAGGCCACCTCTGAATCGCCTCAATCTTCACTAGATCAACAGCTATGCCATCCTTCGAAACAACATGGCCTAGAAAAGAAATCTGCTCCAACCAGAACTCACACTTCTTCAGCTTGGCAAACAGTCTCCTCTCTCTCAACAATTGAAGAACCACTCTAAGATGCTCTGCATGAAGCTCTCTGGTCTTGGAATAGATCAAGATGTCGTCGCTGAAAACAATGACGAAGCTATCCAAATAAGGCTTGAACACACGGTTCATCAAGTCCATGAAGACTGAAGGAGCATTGGTTAGACCAAAAGACATCACAAGAAACTCATAGTGACCATACCTGGTCCGGAACGCTGTCTTAGGGATATCAGACTCCCTAACCTTCAACTGATAGTAGCCAGACCGAAGATCAATCTTCGAAAATACAGTAGCACCCTGAAGTTGGTCAAATAGATCGTCAATCCATGGCAACGGATACTTATTCTTGATGGTTACTTTGTTGAGCTCCCTATAGTCGATACACCGCCGCAACGACCCATCTTTCTTCTTGACAAACAGAACCGGAGCTTGCCAAGGCGAAGAACTCGGTCGAATAAAACCCTTGTCCAAAAGATCCTGCAACTGCGTCTTCAACTCCTTTATCTCAGTAGGAGCCATCCTATACGGAGCCTTAGAAATAGGAACCGTACCTGGAGCTAGATCAATCACAAACTCAACATCCCTGTCCGGCGGCAAACCCGGCACATCATCCTCAAACACATCAGCAAACTCTCTCACCACATCAATATCATCAATATTCAACTTAATCATTCTATCCACATCCACAATAGAAGCCAGAAATACATCACAACCTCTACACATCAACTTCTCAGCCTCAAGACAAGATATAAAAGGAAGGACCAGCGAAGTACCTGCACTGGCGAGCATACCTCCCTTATTGCCATCATCTGCAAAAGTCACCGTCTTAGCAACGCAATCAATCACTGCACGATATGTTGAAAGCCAATCCATGCCAAGAATAACATCAAAAGCAACCATAGGGATAACAATCAAATCAGCAAAAACAACTCGCTCCTCAATACGAACAGGGCACGCGTAAACAATAGACGTCGGGCACAACACATCCCCCGAAGGAAAAACAACATTGAACTGGAGGGGAAGAACAGAAGGAACTATATCCAACGATCTCAAAAACAATTCAGAAATAAAATAATGAGTAGCACCAGTATCAATCAAAGTCGTAGCTACTCTGCCTGAAATTAAAATAGCGCTAGAGATCACAGATGAATCATGGTATATACCTTCCTTGGTCATCGAAAAGATACGACCCTGCACTTTATCCTTGCTCGCTCCCCTTGGACAATCTTTAGCAATGTGGCCTGCAGTGCCACAACGGTAACAAGTATGAGTGTCAAATCTGCACTCTCCGCGATGATGTCTGCTGCACTTAGGACACAGCGGCTTCTCGGGATCAACTGGAACTGACGGTGGTCTAGGAATCGATTCCATCTTGCCCTTCCCTTTGAAACGATCCTTGCCTCTCTGATTCGAGCCCTGGCCTCTCTGAACAATAGCTTGATGCCTCTCTTGCCTCTCCCTGGTGATATCCTTCTCGTCTTGTTCGGCCAACAACGCCTTCGACACAATCTCTTTGAATGTCACGGCCTTGGACATGTTGATATCTCTCCTGATCTCTGCACGAAGGCCTCGAATGAAATGAGCACCTTTGTCCTTGTCGTTTGAAGCAATATACGGAGCAAATAGACAACCCTCCTCAAACTTGAGAATGTACTCATCAACGTTCATGCCTCCCTATCGAAGCTCCAGAAACTCAGTCACCTTCCTAGCTCGAAGTGCGTCGGGAAAGTACTTGTCATAGAACAGGTCTGTGAACTCTTGCCACTTCAAAGCTGAAACATCGACACCAACCTTAGTGGCATTCCACCAGATACGTGCAGCCTTTACCAACATGAATACTGCACAGCTGATCCTGTCTTTATCTTCATACTGGAGATGGTTGAAGATTTTTTCAAGCGCTTTGACACACTCGACAGCCACTAACGGATCAGTGCTATCTGCGAATTCCGGTGGATCCATTCTCTTAAAAGCAGAAAAGACGGCATCAGTGCCAACTGCCTGAGCTACTTGGCCTCTCACTTGGCCTCTACCCTATCCTGTTCCTTGCAATCGAAGCAGCTGCTGAATCTGCTCGCTATGGACTTTGGCCTGCTCTTTAAGCAACTTGCCGAACTCGTCGACAACTCTCGATGAAGAACTATCCTCACCCTCTACGGCTTTCCTCTTAGGAGGCATACTCTACAACGTGCTCACAAAAAGACAAATCAATAGATAACAATGGATACATGCAAAGAAAACATAACCGGACAGTTGAAAGTAGACGAAGTCATATGCATTGGTCCGAAGAACGGTGCTCTGATACCACGAAAATGTGACACCTCGACCCGTTAATAATAAAATACAGCGGAATTTAAAATTTTCTTACAACTGGAAGGAGTTTCAAAATACATTTCCAAATATCATCAAAAGTATCAACATGATCAACTAAATGATACATCAAAATACAAAACATCATTTTAATGATCATGGACAAAAATATTGCTTGCAAAACAAACTTCTTCCTTCCAATCTTCGTATGCATATGACTTCAATCCACAGTCAACGTCCTGGCCCGTCACTCTTATCTGCATCACATGAAATAACTGAAATGAGTATAAAACTCAGCAAGTGGAACTATTACATAGCAATGAACATATCATACTCTGAAAATCATAGATTTAAAAACATAAATACCATCAACTCTGAAATAAATATCATAGCAATAGCATAGCAATAGGATGGTATTTCTCTTTACTCTGGTTGGATTGATATCAATAGTCACTCTGTCTGTGGTGCTCGTATCCCATCGATATAAATCGACAACTCTGAGGGATATAAGCCTATGGTCGTTGATCAACTAATTGCATGCAATCTCTGACTATGTATCTATCAATCCATAAATCAATTTGAATTCTCTCTTTGGCATTTAAACAAACACTTTGTAAACTCTTTTCTCTTGTATTCCCTTTTTTCAACAATTGAGACATAAAATGCCTCCAATATATATAACAAGTGTATCAATACATAAACATGAATCAAAGGAAGGGAATAACACATTAAAACCATTGAAATACCATACATATATTATCATGTGAGCACAAGAATGAAATTCCACTTACAAACCACAAGAACACCTTGAATCTAACTCCTTGGTTGAACTCCTACAACAATAATCCATAAATAACACCATCATCAACTCAATAATCAAGAACCCATGCCAATTAATCCATAAATCCAACAAATACAACAAACCCATATCATCTCTCCTCCAAAACCAAGAAATAAAACAACCAAAAGCTTACATTAGCTTTCTAGCACCAAGAAGAACTTCAATCTCAACTCCAATCACCAACTAAAAGCTTGAATCGAAGATAGGAAGTGAAAGAAAATGAGAAAACCCTAGCCTCTAGAGAGAATGTCGAAAAGGAGAAGAAAGAAATGAGTAAAGTGAAGCCAACTACCCACTTAAAATCTCGAACACTAACCCGAAATGCGCGACCGCGGGTGCGCTACTCTTGTACCGCGGGTGCGGTGTCGCTACGGGAAAAACACCAAAATCCAAGAATTACGACCGCGGGTGCGGTCCTTACACTGAGCGCGGGTGCGGTCTAGTCATGGCCAAGACAAAATATAATGCAACTGAAATCGAACCAAAACGCTGAAACGACGCAACTACCATCAACTAACAATATCAACCACACCTCAAGACAATAATAACCAACAATACTATGGCCCATAATCACAACTCTTAACATCACAACTAAACTTAAATTTAATCAATAAATCCATAACATACGAAAACTTAAACCATACCGTTCACCATGCTCGGCTATTACATTGGTGTTTAGAAGATATCTCTCAGCTGGACAATCCAAATGACAATCCACTATTTGTTCTGATTAGAAAACTCAATTTGGAACAAGTTGTAATTCATGTCATTTGGGCAAAATCGAATGTTATCATGGTCTAATGGATCGCTCAATTACCGAACTGATCACACGAAAACAGCAATAAGTTGGGTTTGAGCAGCTGCGGTATTTTGGTCATATCTCTCAGCTCGGTTATCGAAATGAAGTGATTCAGTATGCATTGGAACGATAAGACAAAGATCTACAAATCATCTTCAGAAGTCAAAGTCTGAATCGAAGTTTATGATGCTGATAAATGACGATGAAGCTACTGGTTCTGCACAAACTGAAATCAACTAGGCTGATTTCAGCACACAAACTGAAACTGAACCAACTGAACCAGCTGCTGACCAGCTTTCGAACTAAACTGAACCAGCTGCTGACCAGATAAACTGAACTAGCTGCTGACCAGCTGAACTGAACTGAACCAGCAGTTGACCAACTGAACTGAACTGAATCAGCTGCTGACCAGTTGAACTGAACGACCAGTTGAGTTGACCAGAGTTGACTAGTTGACCAGAGTTGACCAGTCGAGAAAATGCCCAGCAAGCCGAATTTGACCGTTTCAATTTCAGAAACAGTACAGAAACTTTCCAAACAGTCATATTCTTGTGTCTAACGTATATATCATTGTTGGGGCTTATAAATACAACATATTGAAGATCAAACAAGAGCTTTTGAAAAGGATTCAAATCATGAGCAGTTAGCATGAAGAAATCAGCTAATTGAGAGCACAAGCCCTTGTGTGAGGATACATTTGAGATGTACACTGTAACTGATAAATTTCTCACACACGATCACTCACACATATACAAGAGAGTTGAAGTTCAAAGATTAGTTGAGTGAGTCTTGCACAAAGACGTAAAACTTGTGTATGTAGTCTTTGCATATGAGACATTAAACAATATGCTGATTGTGAGGTGCTGCCTACAATCTTGAGTGCTAGTAGTTCAGTTTAGTCAGTGGGAAAGTCCTAGCTGAATGGGTTTGTACAAAGTGTTGTATAAATCAAAATCTTCTAGTGAATCCTTCCCAAGGGGAAGAAAGGGTGATAAATCAGTGGGAAAGTCCTAGCTGAATGGGTTTGTACAAAGTCCTAGCTGAATGGGTTTGTACAAAGTGTTGTATAAATCAAAATCTTCTAGAGTATTTAAATCTCCGTACATCCATAAACAAATTCGTATCTATTTGTTTATTGCATTTACTTATCATTTCCATAATTTTAAAGATGCATTGTTGAAGTATTTTATGTGTTCTTTAAATTCCAAAATATTGTATACCAAGTGTTTGATAAAATACTTCAACTAAATTTTTTTTTCTCATTCAACTTGCATATATTTTAAATGCTTTACAAAATATATAATCGGTTTCTACGAAAGATTATTTCGAGTATCTTCCGCTTGGTTTTAACCAAACTCGATTTAATTCATCGGTGTCCAATATTTCAAAAACCGAGCTATTCTAGCTCAACGATTACCCCCCTAGTCGATCCCAACAGAAGCGGTTGAGTCTTTGAACAGACGGTTGAAAAACTTCTAACGGTTGAAACTCTTATGCTACAAGCGATTGAATTTGTACCATATCGTACTTTTTATTAATAAAATTTGCGGAAGAATTAAAAATTTTCTTAAATAAAAACGTGAGCATTCAAAATTCGATAAAATAAACTGTACGTCTCAACAAAGATCTAAAATAGTGTTTGACAAAAGTATTTGAACATTTTCATAAAGACTTAAAAACATGGCGGTCCTCGGGTTTAGCCTCCCGCTCAGTCCAAGCCTGCTCCTTGGTCCCCACCTCCTGTCTTCTATAAACATCCTCACCTGCATCGATCAAGTCTAGTGAGTCTAAAGTCCCAACACGTATAAACTGGAAGTAACAAGTACTACATAATAATATCACATGCAACTTTAAAATAGGACATACATACTTTAAACTTGAACTTGCAAGATAAAACTTGAACATATGTGCATACTTGAACATACTTAAACATACATAGCTTCATCATTTTTCATAGAGGCATGTTTCATTTTGATCAGACTAAACCACAGTACTGGGATGACAGGAACGCATCCACTGCCACATACATGAGATCTCCGTTCATAATTTAACTGGCTGATTGGTCCACGTTCATGATTTAACGCTTTCCAATCTCGATCTAAACCCGTTCATAATTTAACGAGCGGATTGGTCTCCGTTCATAATTTAACGCTTTCCAATCTTAAACATAATTTGGTCACAAGACATTTAGCATACCTCAAAAACTTAAAATATTTTCTTGCACGTCAACATACTTACTTGGCGTTGAGGGATTCGTTGGATTTCATTTGGGGCCGCTGCTGCACATACTAACATGAATTTCAACACTTAACTTGCATACTTAGACGTAGGTATTCTTGCTCACCACCGAATTAAATAGATAGCTTAGGACATTCTAGATCACTCGGGACTGGACCTCGTAAAATCGTCGTACTAACCCATGACATCGAACCCCGAACAATCTATAAAATGACGTGTGAACATTTCCCAACCATAAAAGACATGAACTCACCATTTGAATTTGAAAAGAAGGGGAAACCAAATTTTTGGGCAGAAGGAGTGGCGCTCGGGCGTTAAAACATTACCGCTCGGGCGCCGAGCTTAAAAATAAAAACTCTCGACAGAATGTGTGGCGCTCGGGCGGTAAGAAATTACCGCTCGGGAGCCGAGGGTACTGAACTTCGCGACTCTGAAACTTAAACTCTCCAATTTCGATTACACCGACAGTGACAACACCTCAAGACTCACCCTAAGACACTAAGGCACTGACTCGACTCCACAAACGTCCCAAACGACGACGTACGCCAAACAAGTAACCAAATTCGAAAACTCAAATTTTGACACCAACTGATTCCTACAATTTCTAATGCAACCAACGACTATCGACACGGAACGAAGCATCAAAACTCACCCCAAACTCATACTCCATATTCCTAAACACAGCAGCGATCACCCGTCGATCCCCAACAAAGCCTGCAACAATAAAACTTCAAGAACACATCAATAACACATTTTCAGAAAACGCAGTTTGAGCAGTCCCACGAAAATCACCATAACTCACTCAATTTTTATCCAACTACTTCGAATTTTATATCAAATCGAAGGTATCGAAACGTTGTACAATTTTTGTGTTGAAAGTTTTCTCAGATTCATGACCGAAAAATCACAGTATTTAAAAGAGACAGCAAAAACGAGTTTTCAGATCTAAAACTTATCTCAAAACTCGTCCAAACCATTTTCTGCTCAAACGACGAACGTCAGACATAAATTTTTACGTATAAAAATAACACGACACATAATATGACGAAATTGATGCATAAATAACAGATTATACGTGCCTTTTGATGATAAACTTTACCTAAACGACGATACCGATGCGGGAACGGAGCGAGGCTTGATCCGGGACGATCGCGTCGCTAAAATCTTGCTATAAAACTCACGAAAATTGCTGGGAGATTCGAAGAGAAGGGGACGGCTGCTGAATGCTTTGGAACCCTAGGTTTCTCTCTTTCAAAAATATAAAATTCTGAATTGAAACTTGTGTGTGTGTGTGTTAAACGGTTTCGGTGTGTGTAAAAACGTGTAAGTGTGTGTGAGTTTATAAAATGTGTGTGTGTTTTTAATTAGGAGAAATTATTGCTAAATCAACTAATTAAAAATGAAAATAAAAGTTTAACCCATACTAATTTTAAACAAACTCCTAACACCCACAAAACGCTAATTTTAAAAGTTCTAAACTCTTAAATCACTAAATACATAAATAAGGCTTTAAAATGCTAAACTAAATAAATTATTTAAAAGGCCCCTTCCTAACTTTTAAAATAAAATACCACATTTTAAATTGCCAAGAATCGTCCCCGGTCTTTTCCTTGATCCCGTCTCGAATAATCGCCTGAAACATGAAACTCGAAAAACATTTTAATATGCATCACATAAACATAATTAATTTAAAATAATCCATTTAACTAAATCATGCACTACTAAGACTCGTTTTAAAATTAAATAAATGCTTAATAATTAAATAAATACATGGGTTATACGTGTACTGAATTTGGGCATTGCAGAATTATTCCTGTTATACAAGATAGATTGCGGTTGTTTCTTGAAACAGTTATGTGTTTTTTTTATTTTATCAATCACTAAAACTTGAGGGTAATAATAATTTTTTAACACACGGGCCAGTACGTTGCCCCTGAACGAAATAGAGCTGTCGGTCAGTGGTTGCTCGAAAAATTTGGGCAATGGATAGAGCTGAAATGGGGATGTCCAATGATATCAGGCAGTCCCTCACCCATGGACTGGAAAAGTTTGGGTCTGGGTGTATTTTTTTATTTAAAATTATGGATCAAAATTAATATTTTAAAAAATTGGATAATTTTTCCTTTGAAAATAGTTTTAATATAATCATGAGATTTTCTTATAAAATAAATAAATTAAAAATATGATTTTTTTTATTATTTATGGTAAAATTAGTTTTATAATAAATTTAGTTATTAATAAATTATATAATTAAATAATAGTGTTTATTTAATTTTCAATTTAATTTTTAATCATGGTCGTTAGTTACATATTTGTAAGAAATGTCAGTTGTTGATAATATTTGATATCATGGATTAGATAAAATATTTTATAATATATGGTAAAAAAGATGATCGAGAGTCGTGACCAACTTGTCAAGTGTATGTTAGGATATTTACATTAATTTTAGTTATTGATAATTATGTAAAAGTGAGTCTGGTTTATGGCTCGTTCCCACCTCTTAAATATATATCTCAATGTGCCATGAAAATTTAATATAAATATTATATTTATTTCAGATCAAGATTTAAAGATAGTGAACCTGAATCATCGAGAGTTTTGAACATCAAACACAAGTAAAATATTAGAAGCTTATGTTATATTGTATTTTTATCCCTGCATTTAACTAGGTTATGGGCACGGATATGGATCATATGGATCAATTAGTTCTCCGTTATCGATCATTCTTTATTTTTAATAATGCGCGTGATATATTATAAATAAAAAATATGTATGTTATTAATTATTATTAATATAATAACAAGAATTGCATGAATCCGACAAACATATAAACAAACATGACACGAGATTTTAAAACTAATTATGAGAAAAAATTTCAAAATTAAATCTCACATTTTAGATAAGATTCAAAATTTAAATCAAGTCCACTAAAAAAAATTAATATTTTCTTGTCTTTCATCAACAGTGGTTGCATAATGAATGCTACCCGCGGTCAGTGTGTGACTCATATTATTGGAGAGGTCTAGACGCCGGAAAGCTGTGACTTCCACTGATATAATTGATGTTGAACTACGTAGAACTTTCATTGTGTCAGCTCGTATTATTAGAGGATCTAATGACAACCGTCCACTAAACTTGAGAAAGATACAATGAAGCCGACCTCAAATCAAACGCAGCCACCTGCGATCATGGTTCGCCGGAACGGGAACGGAACGGGCATTCCGGAGCCGGAATGGATGCAACCTTGACGAGGTTCCGGGGTGTGTAGGTTGATGGCTTGTATCGGCGTTTCATATACCGAAAACGGGGATTTAACGGCGGAACGGAACGGGACACGCGGAACGGAAGGTATTTGTAGGTTGATGGCTCATATATAAATGTTTGTTTTCATCAACTTATATTTCATTCCTCATTGTTATTTTATTATCATATGATATGAGTAATTTAATAAGCTTAATATTAATTTCACAATGAACATTGGAAAACAAAGCACATCGGTTGATGTGAGATGGTGAATCTTGAGTCTTCTTCCCGCTGCATCCATCAATGAAAGACTAATAAAGAAGAAACCGCAAGTCAACTATTTCTATTGAGAAATTTTTATTACAAAGTGTGAAAAAACTAAGTTAATTATAAAATATTTCTATTTTAATTGATGTTAAATAATTTGTAACATCACTATATATAAGATTTGATGCTTATTATTAGTCCATCACTCTAAATTGATTCAAATTTTTGCGAACTTATATATATTCAATTGAAAATATTTTAAAGTTTTAATTAACTAAATACAAATAATTTTTAATTGTATATTTAAATTTTGATATGGTTGGAAATATTTTAAATATAATGACGATATAAATTGTGTTCAATAAATTGTTAATAAAATTTTAAAAATATTTTAAGTTCTTATTTACATCAAATAATCAATTTAAATGTTATTTATTTTAATTTTCGTATTTCTAAATATTTTCCAAAATTTTTAATTTTTATATATTTATAATATTTTTTTAAAATACCCGTTCCGCGACCGTTCCGCGAAATTTCATTGTAACTGGAACGATATCATCTGTTCCGATCTGCGCGACCGCGAGTGCGACAGCGAACCATGCCTGCGATGGGAAATTCGTTAACCAAAAATAATTTGGCGGAGTAGAACAAACATCAGTAGAAGATACGAATGCCCAATTTTATTAATTTCTGAATTCATCGGCGCTATCATAGCCTCCATTTCCGGATGCACACCCTTCCACGTACATAATACATACATGCATAGATAAATATGAATGAATGGTATCGATCATTGAGTTAATCTACACTGCAGATTCAGAGAACGAAGAGAGAAAAATACCTCTTTGGCGCGGTTTTCGATGAGGCCAACGATGAAGCTGGAGCTCTCTCTCTTGCAAGATCTTCCATTGAATAAAATCAAAGCTTTATGAATAAAATCACGATTCAATTAGTGACAAACAAGGTAGAAAAAAATGCCTCGAATTCGGAGTCGTCAATGTCGACCGTTTCTAATAGGGCGTTAATCGTGAATGAATCGAATGGCACAAGCTTTCCTCTAACAAATGCCCTACCATTTGTTCGTTCACCGGCATTCGCATAAAATTCCTTAGGTACAGACACCACTGCCGCCTTAGGTTGCTCGCCAAATTTAACCCATCCTCGCATGATCATATCTATCCCTAGCCGCCGCATTCACATAGCGTGTTCTATCTAACGAGAAGGAAGAAGAAGAACCGGGAGTACCTTTCAATTTCTTTGGTGCCATAGTGGTGACGGAGATGGTGTATGAACCGGAGAAGATGACCGGAGTGATGAAGATTCTTGTTTCCCTAAGAAGGGTTGTGCCTTGCTGCCGGAAAATGGAGTGGAGATTTAGTGCCTGCACAAGAAAATCGAAAGAGGGGGGTTGAGTTAGAGTTAGGGATTTGGGGAGAAATTTTCGCAGAATGAAAATGGAAAGAGATTTCGCGTCTTTATCTGCGGCGCGCTCGAGCGGTAAAAAATTACCGCTCGAGCGCCAGGTTCTCTGGAATTATTTTCGCAAAATGAGTGGGCGCGATCGAGCGGTAAAATATTACCGCCCGAGCGCCAAGCTCTCTGTAGATTATGAAATCAATGGTCGCGCTCGAGCGGTAAAAATGACCGCTCGAGCGCCGAGATCTCTGGAAAATTTACACCCACCTCTCTTTTTTCTTTGAAATAAAAACTAAACAACAGTAAAAGAAAATAAAACATAATGACAAGAAAGAAAAATTAAATTAAATGCAGGAGAAGGGAAAGAAAAGTAGTTCTCCATTTACAATCGAGAGCTAGACTGTCGACCGGTCTCAGTTTGAATTATCTTGGAACCAGGTGATTCCAAGTTGTGGATCAATTATGCCACCCATGTAGTGCCTCATTCGCTGGGCATTGACCGTGAATGTCCCATCCTTCCCATCGTGCAACTCCACAGCTCCCGACGGGTATACTTTAGAAATTACGAATGGTCCAGACCATCGTGTCTTCAATTTTCCAGGAAACAGTCGCAACCGGGAGTTGTAGAGTAGAACATTGTCACCTTCCTTGAATTCCCTCTCGATTATCCGCTTGTCATGGGCCTTCTTCGTCTTCTCCTTGTATGACAGTGCAAGATCATATGCCAGGTTCCGGAATTTCTCTAACTGATCCAGTTACAGCAGACGTCGTTCACCTGCGTCAGTAAAATTGAAGTTCAATGCTTTTGTGGCCCAGTATGGTCGATGCTCCAATTCTACGGGTAAATGACAGGCTTTACCAAAAAACAACCTATATGGTTTAGTGCCTATAGGTGTTTTAAAGGTTGTTCAATATGCCCAAAGCGCATCATCTAATCTCACTGACCAGTCTTTCCGACTGAAACCTACAACTTTCTCCAAAATCCGCTTTATCTCTCGGTTCGACACTTCCACTTGACCACTCGTTTGGGGGTGATATGGGGTAGAGATCTTGTGTGTGACACCGTATTTGCTCAAGAGTTTTTCAATAGTTTATTGCAAAAATGGGTGCCACCATCACTTATGATTGCTCTTGGTGTCCCAAACCTGTTAAAAATATTTTTCTTTAAAAATTTCAGGACAACTTGAGCATCATTAGTGGCATACGCTTCTGCCTCTACCCACTTAGACACATAATCAACCGCAACCAAGATATATTTTTTCGTGAACGAACTAGGAAACGGTCCCATGAAATCTATCCCCAATACATCAAAAACCTCACACTCAAGAATATTGTTTAATGGCATTTCATGACGGTTAAAGATGTTACCTGACCGCTGGCATTTATCACAGGTTAGGACATAAGCACGAGCATCTTTAAAGAGGGTTGGCCAATAAAAGCCACATTCAAGTACCTTAGATGCCATCTTTGTTGGTCCAAAATGACCACCTACCTCACGGTCATGGCAATGGTTGAGGATTTGCCCAAATTCCTCTGCAGCAACACACCTTCTTATCATGGAATCTGCACAAATCTTAAACAAAAATGGTTCTTCCCAAAAATATTATTTCACGGCAGAGAAGAATTTCTTTCGTTGGTGAAACGATAGATTTTGTGGTGGTGTGCCTGTGACAAGAAAGTTAGCGAAATTTGCATACCAAGGGTAGTGTCTCACCTCAAATAGCTGCTCATCAGGAAACCAATCATTTATAGCTTGATCTACACAATCATCACTAATCAGCTCTAACCTAGACAAGTGATCCGCTACCACATTCTCGACACCTTTCTTATCTTTTATTTCTAAATCAAATTCTTGCAATAATAAAATACACCGAAGTAAGCGTGGCTTCGCATCTTTTTTAGCAAGTAAATATTTCAATGCCGAGTGATCTGTGTAAACAATTAATTTGGACAAAACAAGGTATGAATGAAATTTGTCAAACGCAAATACTACTGCAAGTAATTCCTTTTCAGTTGTTGCATAATTCAATTGAGCCTCGTCAAAGGTCTTAATTGCGTAGTAAATTGTATGAAATACCTTGTTTTGACGCTGGCCAAGCACATCCCCCACCGCCGTATCACTGGCATCGCACATGATCTCGAAGGACAGATCCCAATCTGGTGCCACCAAGACAGGAGCCATCACCAAGCGCCCCTTCAAATCCTCGTACGCCTGTAAACAGTCAGCATTGAAATCAAAAGGCACATCTTTCATGAGTAAGGAAGATAGAGGTTTGGCAATTTTCGAAAAGTCATTGATAAACCGCCTATAAAAACCGGCGTGGCCTAGAAAAATTCTAACTCCCTTCACTGAGGCTGGTTGCGGTAGGTTCTTTATGACTTCAATTTTAGCTTTGTCCACCTCAATTCTTTGTTCCGAAACCTTGTGCCCTAAAACAATCCCCTCTTGGACCATGAAATGGCACTTTTCCCAATTAATCACCAAGTTCGTCTCCTCGCACCTTCTCAACACGGATCTCAAATTCTGCAAATACTCATCAAACGTTGCACCAAAGATAGAAAAGTCATCCATAAATACTTCAAGGAAGGTTTCAATCATATCATGGAATATAGCAATCATGCAGCGCTGAAATGTAGCAGGTGCATTAAGAAGACCAAAAGGCATACGGCGAAAGGAAAAAGTTCCAAAAGGACAAGTGAAAGTGGTTTTCTCTTGGTCCCCAGGTGCAATAGTGATTTGATTATACCCCGAATACCCCATCTAGAAAAAAATAAAATTCATGCCTCGCTAATCTCTCCAACATTTGATCAATAAAGGGAAGGGGAAAATGGTCCTTCCGGTGGCATCATTCAACTTCCTATAATCAATACACACTCTCCACCCCGTAACAGTTCTCGTGGGAATAAGTTCATTCTTTTCATTAGTGATCACCGTAATCCCAACTTTCTTTGGCACGCATTGAACAGGACTTACCCAAGCACTATCTGAAATAGGATATATAGTACCTGAATCGAGAAGCTTAATAGTTTCAGCCTTCACTACCTCTTGCATCTTTGGATTTAGTCGTCTTTGAGGTTGCACGAGAGGTGAGTTCTTTTCTTCCATCAAGATTTTATGCATGCATATCGATGGACTGATTCCCTTGATGTCTGCCACCTTCCATGCGAATGTCCTTTTGTGCTCTTTGAGAACTTGCAACAATTTTTCCTCCATAGCATCTGTCAAAGCAGCAAAAATAATGACAGGCAAAGTATTATTTTCACATAGGTATACGTACTTTAAGTGCGGAGGTAAGGGTTTGAGTTCAAGCGTCGGTGGTTCCACGATGCTTGACTTTGGAGGGATTAAATCTCTGCGCTCTCCTTGATCTTCCAGTCTCATTCTTATCGGCCTTCTCCATGGATGGTGGGCATTAAAGTATGCCATTATTTCAGCTTTTTCTTCGTCCAAGTCGTCGTCCTCTAATTCAGTTGTGAGTGTGGCTTCTAAAGGGTCCTCGAGAGCATCCTGCACATAGTTAGACACGAGAGCATCAACAACATCAATTCTATAACAACTATCATAGTGCAGTGTGTGCTTAAGTGAATTAAAAACATCAAAAGTGATCTCTTCCTCGCCCACTCTCAATCTCAACTTCCCTTCTTGAATATCAATCAGGGCCTTTCCAGTCGCAAGGAATGGTCTCCCAAGAATCAACGGCATCTCTATGTCTTCCTCAATGTCAAGTACAACAAAATCCGCAGGGAAAATAAATTTGTTCAATGTCAAGTACAACAAAATCCGCAGGGAAAATAAATTTGTCCACTTTCACTAGCACATCCTCAATCACTCCGCGGGGGTAGTTGACAGATCTGTCAGCTAGTTGTAAAGACATCCGCGTTGGCTTAGGTTCTCCCAATCCAAGTTTCCTAAACACAGAAAGAGGCATCAGGTTAATACTTGCACCAAGATCACATAACGCTTTATGCAAAACAACATCTCCAATCATGCAAGGAGTATAAAAACTCCCTGGATCCTTAAGTTTCGGTGGGATCTTGTTTTGCACCAAAGCAGAGCAATTTTCAGTAAGATTCACTGTCATGTGATCCTCCAGCTTCCTCTTAGTTGCCAATATATCTTTCAAAAATTTAGCATAACTAGGCATTTGCATCAAAGCATCGGCAAAAGGAATATTGATATGCAATTTTTTGAATACCTCGAGAAACTTACCGAATTGAACATCTAGTTTTGCTTTTTTCAGTGCTGCAAGAAAAGGTGGAGGAATAACAATTTTAGGTTGTGCAGTGGGTGCTGGTGTAGAGTTAGAGGACTTACCTTTGGATGTTTCAGAATGCTCATCCAATTTTTTAGTTTTCTCTTGACTCTAAAACTTTCCCACTCTTCAACTCAATGGCCTTCACTTGATCTTTTGGATTTGTCTCTATGTTACTTGGCAAGGTGACCGGCTCTCTACTTGCTGTCATCTTGGCCAACTGTCCAATTTGATTCTCGAGCCCTTTTATCGATGCATCTTGGTTTTGAAGTCTAGTTTCAGTGGATGAAATAAACTTAGACTTCATTTGTTCCATGTTTGATTTCTTTTCTCTAGGAGGATAGATGTAACGCACCATATTCGACGACTGTCCTCAATGTACCAAGACGTGTCTTTCCAGCTGTGCTTATGTCCTCACTCACACGCACCCTGGGAAACTTCCCAGGAGGTCACCCATCCCAAAATTGCCCCAAGTCAAGCACGCTTAACTTTGGAGTTCTTATGTGATGAGCTACCGAAAAAAAGATGCACCTTCTTGATATGAGTAGTACCAATCAAATCTTTTAAGCCCTTCTCAACTGTACAGTCCATTACATTGAACAGTCTCGGAATCCCTCTCATTCCGATGTGGGATCGGTTCATTCATGTTCTCTCCACCTAGAAGCCTGCCAGGAGCCGCTCATTGTTCGTTCAATCTCATGGCACCGGCGATCACTCCCCGCCCTCTTCGGCCCCGGGCCTCACATGCTCACCAGCTTCCGCTTGGTTCGTCCCCGAACCACACCGTACTAATAGAGGTCGGCTCTGATACCAACTGTAACGCCCCAGATTCGATTAATGTCCTCACTGTACCAAGATGTGTCTTTCCAGCGTGCTTATGTCCTCATTCACACGCACCCTGAGAAACTTCCAAGGAGGTCACCCATCCCAAAATTGCCCCAAGTCAAGCACGCTTAACTTTGGAGTTCTTATGTGATGAGCTACTGAAAAGAAGATGTACCTTCTTGATATGAGTAGTACCAATCAAATCTTTTAAGCCCTCCTCAACTGTACAGTCCATTACATTGAACAGTCTCAGAATCCCTCTCATTCCGATGTGGGATCGATTCATTCATGTTCTCTCCACCTAGAAGCCTGCCAGGAGCTGCTCATTGTCCTCATGGCACCGGCGATCACTCCCCGCCCTCTTCGGCCCCGTGCCTCACATGGATCTATACATCGGTTGTTTCCTATATGATTGTCCTCCTTGCGGTCGATTCTGACTGTTTTGACCGCCCCATGAGAAGTTGGGATGTTGCCTCCATCCAGGATTGTATGTGTTTGAGTACGGATCATTCCTCGGACGGTTGTGGACTCCCACTTGGTTCACTGGTACCTCCTCATTTACATAGGAAGGACCACTGTCTTGACAGTCCTTAACATAGTTCTCTCCTCCACATTTTTCACAAAATATCTCGTGCAGGCGCATCGTTGTCCCGTTTACATTCATGCTGTCTATTTTCCTGTTGAGTGCTTCTAATTGTGCGGTGACAGCTGAAAAGTCAGTTACCTGGTGTACTCCTGCATTCCTTCGCTGAGTGTTCCTTTCAGATTGAGGATGATAGCTGCTAGCAGCCATCTCCTTTAGTAACCCATACCCCTCTTCGGCCATTTTCCTCAACAGATTTCCGCAGGTCGCATCATCTATCATGGTTCGGTTAGATGAAATTAAACCATAGTAAAAAGTTTGGACCACTAACCCAAGAGGCAACTCATGATGTGGGCATCTTCGCAATAATTATTTGTAGCGCTCCCAAGCCTCGTAGAGTGACTCCTGCTCAAATTGAGAGAAGGTGGTTATGTCCGCTCGCAGCTTCATGGTTTTTGATGGAGGAAAGTACTTCAAGAGGAATTCCTTGGCCATATCCTCCCAAGTTGTGATTGAACCTACAGGCAAACAATTCAACCAAGATTTAGCTTTATCTCGCAAAGAGAACGGAAATAAACATAGTCTAACAGCATCATCTGAAACTCCATTAAATTTAAAAGTATCGCAAATTTCTAAGAAGTCGGCGATGTGAGTGTTCGGATCATCTAGCGCATTTCCCCCGAATTGGACAGTGTTCTGCATCATTTGAATTATTGCTGGTTTGATCTCAAACTGGTTTGCCCTAGAAGTTGGTCGCAGTATGCTTGGACGTGCTCCATCAAGCGATGGTTGTGCATACTCAAGCATGGGTATGCGCCTTGGCTCTTCGATCCTTGGATCTTCGTGATGCTCCTCCTCACGTTTGTTCCTGTTCATTATGTCTCTTAGCCTTTGCTGTTTTCGTCTTCTACGTAAGGTTCTTTCAATCTCGGGATCGAATGTCTCTAGTTCAGACTCTAGAGACCTTGGGATGCTCAAGAGAGTATCTACGAAAAAAATCGAAGGTATCAACCAACGTGAAAATAGAGAATGCTAAGGTAAATAATTGAAAATAAAATTTTAGATTAACAGTCCCCGGCAATGGTGCCAAAAACTTGATCGAGCAAAACTTGCATTGTGGAATCCTCGATAAAAATATGATTTTGTATGCTCAACAATTAATCGCAAGTGCACGATGTCAAGTAATAGTATAATGTACGTGAGTACGAGTATCGTTCCACTGAAGACTATATTTGACAATTATTATTTTCAGCTATTAAATCTTTAGCAACGAAAATTTTAATGATTGTTTTATTGCAACTATAATGAAATAAACATGCAAATAAAATTTTTCAAAATCAAGTAATGAAATATAATGTCTAAAATGGTTGAGTAAAATTCAATAAGAAATGAATTTGTTGGGAATATAGGTTCACCTACCCCTCGTTAATTAATTATTTTGTTCGATAATGATTGTATGCCTCCGACAGGATTTGATATTCAATTGAACACACTCTCTCGAGCAATGCCAGACTAATTCTACTCAATGAAGTAACTAAATGTCTTTAATTATTTATCAAGAGTGAATTGCATGTCGATTTATGAAATCCCCTAGTTTTCGACCCTTAGGACTATGACTATCGGCGTATCCAATTTCATATGTCTATGTAAATTGTAGATCCACGGATTATACTACTCGTTCCTATCACAAGTTATTCTCTCGAACTCACTCGTAATATGAAACATTGTTAAAGTTAGCTACGCTCTAACAACACGATAAAACAATAGTATAATCAAGAATAAATCAGAAATCGAGGTGTAAATTAATTATATCGAAGTTTGGGGTAGGATCCCCTTAAATCCCAACAAATAATAAAAGTTTAGCTACTCGATTTCATATTAAAACTAAACAAAACAAAGTTTAAAGAATAGAAACTAGATCAGAAATACTATGCGTGATGAAAATCGCGAAGACGACGCCCGAAAATCTTCAAATCTTCAACTTCTGGCGCGAAAAATCTCCAAAGCTTGTGGCGGCTCTGAAATTATGTCTGAATGTCCTTTTTTCGTCCAACCATCATCCCCATATCCTCTCCTCCCAACTAAGGTAAGGAATCTGCTCATTTTCTTCTTCGATTGCATACTTCGCTCCAATTTCGGTTCTCCGGTCGTTTCACCTGCAAATTTGTCACGCACAAGTAAGAAACGATCATATGCATTGTTTACTCTAAAACAAACAAAAATGTAAATGAAATGGACGCATGCACAATGCAAACACACGCAAACTAATGCATTAAAACATGTAAAAACTACGTCTATCAATGTGTGATGTGTTCTTTCTTTTGCAGTATGTTGTCTTGGCCGTTTGTCTTTGTCACTCAGTCTTTATCTCTTTTGAACAGCTCAGTCATTCTAGTATCAGTTAGGTCTTGTTCCTTTTAAGTGATTTTTGTTTGAACTTGTTTTACCAATATGAACAGTTGTGAGAGGTTGTATTTGGCATGTGTCTAAGCCAATATCGGTTGGATTTCACACTCTCAGATTCGACATATCCTAGACCAAGACACGACGCCTTCCATTTTTCTCAAAATTTACATTTTGATTGATTTGGACTTCACGCTCATCATGTTCATATACCATACTAGATCTGACAAATTTATTGATTTTAAATTACATTTTTCTAGTAGCAGCTGAGTTTCTGCCTCAGAAGTGCTGCACTCATTGATGTTATAACCGAGCCCAGTTCTATCCTCAGCTGGTTTCTGCATCTCATGCATCTTTTCAAAAGAAGCAGAGGACTTATTCCATGAGTTGACTACGCTTATCAACCATTTGTTTTCCTAAAGAGTGACATGGAATAATCTTCGTAAGTCATCATTCTTAACCGCTAACAGACTTAACTTGAATTTCAAACTGTCAACGTCATTTTGCTGCGAACAGTTGTTTTTCAATTCTTGTTTTCTCCCTTGGCCTCATCGAATCATTGCGAGAGTCCCTTACACTCATTTACCATGTCATGCAGTTCTGTGAAAAGGTCATCCCGTGTAATTGTCAAAGTCAAATACCATATCTCGGGTAGTTTCTGATTTTTCATCAGCCACAAGAAATTTGACTTCCTTATCGTCGCTTTCACTTGAGAATTCCCAGAGATTGACTACTCTGAGTCTGAGTTGTCCCACTTGCTCTTTTCTTCCTCTACAACTAATATTCGTTGATCTTTATTTTTGATAAACTTCTTATCGTGTTTGGACTGTCTCCTCTCAACCGTTCTCTTCTCATCCTTCTTCAGCATGTTGCATTCTGCAATAAAATGTCCCTTTTTCCCACAGTTAAAACATGCTTGACCATCATCTGTATGGTCCTTCTTGTAATATGTTTTAGCAAACTAAAATTGATTTTTACGCATAAATTTACAAAATCTATTGATAAACAGGGACATAGCTTCGTTGTTTAATTCCTCAGCTGAATTCTTACTTGCAGACTCTTCGACCAGAAGAGTCACTGTGGTTACTGCCAGATCCTTGGTTTGTTGAGATGTAGATGGTTCTTCCTCAGTTCAGATTCCAAGATCGAACTCGTATACCTTGAGATCAGCGAAAAGATCATGAAGCTCCAGCTTGTTCAGATCTTTTTATTCTCGCATCGCCATTGTCTTTACGTTCCATTATCTGGGAAGTGCTCTCATTACCTTCAAGGCAACTTCACGGTTATAGTATTGTTTACCAAGAGATATAAGTTCAATAATAATGCTACTAAACCATTCATCAAACTCGGAGAGAGTTTCTCCTAACTTCATTTTGGTGTTTTCAAACTTTTGGATTGCAGCGTTATTTTATTTTCTTTGATTTTATCATTGCCTTCACACAGTTGTGCGAGTTTCTCCCAGATCTCCTTTTTGTGGAGCAAATTTTAATTTTAACAAACATATTCTTATCCAGAGTTTTATAAAGGATATCCTTGGCCAGGTTGTCAAGGTTTGCTTCTTCTTATCTTCAGCCGCCCATTCAGATCGATGTTCTTCCACCATCTGGGGAGCAGCTTCAGTTATAGCAACAGCTGGATTGACTTTCAAAATTTTCATAGACCTTCTGTGTTGACATACCACATGTCATCATCCTGAGCCGCTACATGTGCCTGCATAAGATTCTATATAGATTGTAAATATCAAAGTTTAAGAAAACCCGCTCTGATATCACTTGTTATGATCGGGAAAGAGTTAACAGGGGTGAATAAACTCTTTAAGATTTCGTTTCTAAAATTTGTTTTCAAACGTTTTTAGGCGGTTGAAAATTTTATCGAGAGGTTAGAAATGTGAACCACTTAAAAGTCCGGAAGACGGTTCAGAATTTCTAATGATAGCTACAACTGTTTGGTAGCCTTATAACAAGAGATGGATCAAAATGTAAGTGCTTGCAGAAAGTAAAGACACATGATTTTATGGATGTTCAGAGATAAAACACTTACGTCACCTATTATTCCTCTTTAGGAAGGATCCACTAAAAGACTTTGGCTTTACAAACTGTTGCAATATCCCACTTCAATGAGGACTTATCACACTGTCTGTTTTGGAACTCTTAGTGATTACTTTACATTTCTGGTTATTTAAGAACTCTCGGTTCATCAGACAACTTAAAAAATCAAATAACCAAATGTTACTGATATAAAGAAACAATATGTTTTGAGTAGCACAAATTTGATCCTTCAAAAGATCAGATATATTTCTGGTGAGTGCGTGCTTGATTAGCGATGAAATATGGAACTTTAAATGCACTCAGAAACTTCAAGTATGCAAGCTTAATGATGTGACAATATAGAGGTTCAAAAGTTTGTATGTTATATGCAAACGTTAGCGATCTCTATCTTGCATTTCTTCAACTCTCCATTTATACAAGCTTTCAGTCCAAAAATCGACAAAGGATGTATAACGTAAACCTGTAGCATTTAATTGATGTGTCACTATCAGCTGCAAAGACATTTAATGTTCTCTTTATTTGTGTGCTTTGAATCTCGTTCCTTTGAAGAGTTGTTAATGAGTATCCTTTTGTGGTAACTGTTAGCTCCATCAGAAGTGACATAAATGAAGATCTTTATCGGGACTAGAGCCAAATATGATTGACTTTAGCGGTGCAAAAGCATTGAATGTCCTGATTCGGTAAGAGAATGTCCTTCATTTATTGTGCAATAAATGACTCTTTAATGAAGCGGTTGAAGTCTTTGAACAGACGGTTAAAAAACTTCTAACGGTTGAAACTCTTATGCTACAAGCGGTTGAATTGTTCCTGGTATACAAGATAGATTGCAGTTGTTTCCTGAAACAGTTAAGTGTTTTTTTTTATCAATTATAAAAACTTGAGGGTAATAATAATTTTTTAACACACGGGCCAGTACGCTGCCCCTAGGGGTGATCAAAATTTTTTACTAACCGCCCGAACCGCCCGAACCGAATTGCACCGCACCGCTTTTTATAATATTTTTATAAAAACCGCGATTAAAAATATTAATCATAAACCGCACCGCATACGCGGTTCGGTTATTTTTTCTGCCAAGAACCGCACCAAACCGCACCGCCTAAACCGCTTGCCATAATATGAGGCCTAGAATTATAATAATTTGTAAATAACATATTCAAATAAAATAAGTCATCATTCATTATATCACAACTCTCTTTAAAATTATTATTTTTATAAATAAAACTTATCTTTTTCTTAATTATTCTTCATATTAGTCTTTTGAAGTTTGAAAGTAAAAAAAAGATAAAATAGAGTAAATGTCATTTTTTTTGTGAATCTGTTGTGTTGTTAAATTATTAACTTAGTTTTGAATATTGATTATTGTTTGATCTATTTTAATTTTTATATGCTTTGAACTATATTTTATATTTGAAGACAATATATTGTTTATTTATTTTGTTTTCAAATAAATTAGAATATATGTTCTAATATTTTTCATTAAAAAAACCGTAAACCGACCGCAACCGCTTGAAACCGCTCAAAACCGCATGGCTAATTTTCCATGTAAAACCGCAATTATTTTTTCAAAATACTAACAGACCGCATATGGCAATTCGGTTTGAATTTTTTTTAAATAACCGCAAAACCGCACCGTGATCACCCCTAGCTGCCCCTGCACGAAATAGAGCTGTCGGTCAGTGGTTGCTTGAAAATTTTGGGCAATGGGTAGAGCTGAAATGGGGATGCCCAATGATCTCAGGCAGTCCCTGACCCATGGACTGGAAAATTTTGGGTCTGGGTATATTTTTTTATTTAAAATTATGAATCAAAATTAATATTTTATAAAATTGGATAATTTTTCCCTTGAAAAAAGTTTTAATATAATCATGAGATTTTCTTATAAAATAAATAAATTAAAAATATGATTTTTTTTATTTATGGTAAAATGAGTTTTATAATAATTTTAATTATTAATAAATTATATAATTAAATAAATGTGTTTATTTAATTTTCAATTTAATTTTTAATTATGGTCGTTAGTGACATATTTTTAAGAAATGTGATTTGTTGATAATATTTGATGTTAATTTAATAAAATATTTTATAATATATCGTAAAAAAGATGATCGAGAATCGTGACCAACTTGTCAAGTTTATGTTAGGATATTTACATGTTGTAAGTTATTTGATAATTATGTAAAAGTGAGTCTGGTTTATGGCTCGTTCTCACCTCTTAAATATATATCTCAATGTGCTATGAAATATTATATTTAGTTCGAATCAAGATTTAAAGATGGTGAACCTGAATCCTCAAGAGTTTTGAATATCAAACATCTGTAAAATATTAGAAGTTTATGTTATATTTTATTTTTATCCATGCATTTAACTAGGTTTTGGGCACAGATACGGCTCATATGGATCAATTAGTTCTCCGTTATCGATCATTATTTATTTTTAATAATGCGTGTGATATATTATAAATAATAAATATGTATGTTATTAATTATTACTAATATAATAACAAGAATTGCATGAATCTGGCAAACATATAAACAAACATGACACGAGATTTTAAAATTAATTATGAGAAAAAATTTCAAAATTAAAATCTCACATTTTAGACAAGATTCAAAATTTAAATCAAATCCACTAAAAATAAGTAAAAGAAAGTTTAATATTTTCTTGTCTTTCATCAACAATGGTTGCATAATGAACGCTACTCGCAGTTAGTGTGTGACTCATATTATTGAAGAGACCTAGACGCCGGAAAGATGTGACTTCTACTGACATACTTGATGTTGAACTACGTAGAACTCTCATTGCGTCAGCTCGTATTATTAGAGGATCTCATGACAACCGTCCACTGAAATTGAGAAAGATGCAATGAAGCCGATCGCAAAACAAACGCAGCCACCTGCGATGGGAAATTCATTAACCAAAAATAATTTGGCGGAGTAGAACAAACATCGGTAGAAGATACGAATGCCCAATTTTATTAATTTCTGAATTCATCGGCGCTATCATAGCCTCCATTTCCGGATGCACACACTTACACGTACATAATACATACGTGCATAGATAAATAAGAATGAATGGTATCGATCATCGAGTTAATCTACACTGCAGATTCAGAGAACGAAGAGAGAAAAATACCTCTTTGGCGCGGTTTTCGATGAGGCCAACGATGAAGGTGGAGCTCTCTCTCTTGCAAGATCTTCCATTGAAAACAGCGTTACTCTTCGCGCCTGTAATGCCCGGAAATTTAATCCTAGTAATCTGTAATTATTGATTTATAATTTGATATGATTATGTGAGGATTAATCGGGACACTATTTGATTTATCATGGCAAGAAGTATGTGCGAGAAACAGTAGCCCTCGCGCATATGCGCGACCAGTAGGCGCGCATATGCGCGAGATGGTCAGAGAACCTCGCGCATATGCGCGGAGGGTGTACGCGCATATGCGCGAGTCTGTGCGAGTGATGTCCAGAAGACCTCGCGAATATGCGCGGAGATGAGGCGCGCATATGCGCGAGTTGCCGAGGAAGTCTCATGCTGCAACAGTAGGTCTCGCGCATATGCGCGAGGTTAAGACGCACATATGCGCGAGGCATGCAAACGGAAAAATCGACATTTGGCTATCATGCAACGTATGTATATATATATATATATATATATATATATATATATATATAAAACAAATGTCCTTCAGAAGAAAAAGGAAGGGAGAAATAAAAACCGAGGCCAACTTCAAGTTTTGATTTTAGATTTTGATTTGCGATAAATCCGCCGTCTGAATTTGAATCCGAGTACGATACTGTGTTCCTATCGACGTAGGCTACAACTGGACGTAAGTTTTACTATGTTTTGATATGTTTTGAAATTATGATGTTGTCAGAATTGAATGGAATTCATATATGATGTTCTTGACATGTTAGACATCATAGAATCGAAGTCAGATTAAGAAACGGACTGATTATGAAATTGTTATGATTTTCTGAAGTTAATAGACTGAGATCTGATATCAGATTTTATCAGTATTGATTATTGGTTGAGGGAATTATTATCTGGTGATTTTGTATTAACTGGGATACTGAGTTTGTATCGTTATGCCGATGATTTGAATTAAATCTGAATTAATCAGATTCAGTGTTGAATTGAGAATGAAATATTGATATTATGATTCTCGATATGTCGTTTCAGATTTACAGAGACAGTCTTGAGTTCAGAACTGATATTGCTTCAGACCGAGACTACAAACGAAATGTATAAATCAATGTGGTATTGGGACATTGACTCAAGTAGGATGTACTTGAGATTTTCTAAATCACATACTTATTATTATGTTTTATTATGGTGATTATTGATTTGATTAAATGCATGTTCTATGGAGTTATAGGAGCATGCATTAGACGAGTAATCTTGTGACAGAAGTACCTGATAGTGGCGGGATAGCCACGGGCACATTGAACGATGTCACAAGATAGTATATTGGTAATAGGACCACAGTCCATGACGATTAGGTCAGGACACTGGATGTTTGGTTATATCGACGTGGATAGAACTGGAGTCTTTTCTATTACTGTTGATCGATATAGGATTACCAACATCTGGAAACCGGGATCCCTAGACTAGGATTGAGTCTAGTCTGAGTCGTGGAGTCACGATCATTGTCGACAGTTTGATATTGATTATATTTCAGCTTTTGATATATATTGTTTTTATCTATCCATGCTGTTATGTTTATCATATGATTGCATGTTTTGTTGATTTATACTGGGATTATATTCTCACCGAAATTATCCGGCTATTGTCTTGTTTGTATGTGTACATGACAACAAGTGGGACAGGATCAGGGTCCAGGAGATGAGGAGAGATCGTGATAGAGTGGAGACTTCGGACTTTGATATATATAGGGTTTTGACACTTGATAAATAGATGTCGAACCTTAGTTTTTACTGGTTTGTAAACGGTACATGACTTGTACTTTATTTTATCCCGAGTTGTATATTAGTTTGATTTCACTACATTCCGCATTAAAAAAAAATTTATGACCCTAATTACTTGATTAGTAAATTGATCCTGATGACGATTAAGAAGTGATTAGCGTCCGGGTCCCCACAACAGGTGGTATCTGAGCGATAGATCCTTGAGACTGAGATAGGAGCTAGTGAGCGGGGCAGATTGAGGTTTTTTTTTCCTGCTTTTGATTGCTAGCATGATTTATTGTTTTAATACATGTGTACCTGAAATATCTGATTTGGATAAGTTATTGTGTATTATCTGGAATGGATCAGCTGTAAGATGATCCGAGGAATATTTAAACTGATCTGTTGTAATTGGGTTACTAATCCATTTAATTATCAGATATGCCTCCGAGAAGAGTACCAGGACAGGGTAGCACGTCCAATGTAAGGTCCAAAAATTAAGGCGTCGTAATCCAACTGCATGCAAGTCTAGAAATTAGGGAAAAAATGAGTAATTTATTTTAATGGCTAATTAATTATGTGACATACATGCTTATTATGATTTTATTGCCATTCTGCATGAAATTATATTTTTAAGGTTATTTAGTGACGATCGAGGAACGGAGACCAAGGGCTGAAAAATATTTTAATTAAATAATTAATTTTAAATTATTTAATTTAAGGGAGATGGTTTTCTCATATTTTTGAAAACGTTTTTTTTTAGTTTATTTAAAGCCTACCTTGTGCTAGTGGGCTTAATTAAAATTTAATAGGCCTTAAGCCTAATTAATAAAATTGATTAGCATATAAAAACAATTAAAAACCTAAACTATACACACACTTTCACGCCGCCCAAAATTGTTACCAAAGCAAAAGCTTCCCTCGGCGCACAGCAAGTCTCGGCCGAGAGTGACAGCAGCTTTTCCCTCAAGGTTTTTAGTGAACCTAGCCTCGGTTCTCTCCGTTCTTCGTCGCCGTCGGTATTTCGTGCGTGTACGACGCAAAGGCACGCCTAAAATCTTTCTTTTCTCATCCATTACATCATAGTATCAATTAAAATATGTATGCATGGAGAACTTGAAGATTTATTCCAGAAAATTCGTTTTTCTCATGTACATGCTATGAACTAATGATTTTTATGTACCAAGTCATGTCTTGTTGGTGTTTAGGGACTTCCATGATGTTATATGAAGTTTAGGTAAAGTGTTCAAGGGAAACAAAGCCACAAACACCCACCCACCATCGGCAGAAAACAAGGAATCAAAAACCGAAGGCTTCTGTCGTGAGTTTTGCGTTCGGGCTTCTCGGTTTAAGGATGAGCCGTGGACTTGGCTTGGGCCAGGACGTAGCCAGGGGTGTCATGAGTCAGGGCGAGAGTCCTAGCCATGCTAGGACTCGAACCGAGGGCTCGGGAAAGAGTCCTAGCGCGGCTAGGACTCCACCCGAGAACCCTCACAGATTTGTGCAGCGTTGCGCCACTTCCAGGCTATGGAGGCTCGTTGCGTGGGGCACGGGCTGGGCTAGGAGGGTTCACTAGTGTCCTAAGTAAGCGTCCTTGGGTTGGGTTCGGGCGGTAGAGCGTTGGCTGGACTCACACGATCACAAATATGGAACCCATGCCAAGAGTGATTCTCGGCCAGCACATGCAGGGTCTTGAGGGGCCCCGTTTTTTACTTTGGGTGAGGGTTTTTAATGGTTTGATTGTCCAGTAGGTTGATTTAGGATGTTGGGCAAGTTTCGGTTCGATATGGTCCGAGGGTAACTCGGTAAAAAATTAAGAGATGGCTCGGGGTCGAAGTTTAGGTGTCAAAATGAGTTTTAAAATAAAGAAAATTTGGAAAACGGCTCGCGGGGGTCGAGTCGTGATCCAAAAGGGCTAAAATAATATAAAAAGACTAAATTTTGAATTTATGAATTTTATGTTAAATAATGGTATTTTTCGGGATTCAAACACCGTTAAAATAATCAAGAAAAGATAATTGTAAAAGTCTAAGTTTTAAGCCAAATGAAATTACGAAAAATTTATATAAGCTTAAATAATTATTTGGGACTTGTTAGAGTCGAGAAATCAAGGAAAAAAAAAGTCAGAAACGAAAATGTCACGATTAGGGGTAAAACGGTCTTTTTACACCTAGAAATTAGTAAAGGTCATGGCAGTGCCCTAAATGCTGTTTTTATGATATTATGATCATTTTTTTTTACATGTTTATGAAATGTTCAGGATTTATTTATGATTTATTTTAAGTGTCCATGAAATTTTATGATTTAAGTTGACATTTAAAATACATGGTGCATGTTTGGTTTCAAAAGAAAATATGTTTATGCATGATTTTATAAAATGATGAAAACCTTGATGAAAGTGAAGTAATTGTGACTATGAGGATTTGAGGATATGAGGTTATGATTGAGGATAGGACAAGGCTCAGTTGACGATCCTGTGTCGCTGATGTCCCTGTCGCCCAATTCTGTGGTTTCATGTAGATGGTACCATCGACTTTTGAGAATTGAGGAAAGTCACAATTAACGATCTGAATCAATAAAGGAAAAGATAATGTTAATGATCATGAAAAGATTATGTCATGTTATGATTGAGGAAAAGTTAAAGATGAGGGTCATGTTATGCATATCACGAAAATGTTATTTTTTTTGTAAAAGTATTTTCACTGTTGCATGTGGTTTTATTTTGTATTATTTGTTACAAAGATTTGGTGTGTTGAGTCTTTAGAATCACTAGGTATGATGGATGCAGGTGGTATTGAGGGAGGTCTTGATGGGTGATACTACTGGACTGAAGGTGTACACAACCCGAGGACCAGCGCTACATTTCCGCATTATGCTTTATGATTTAAGTTAAAGATTTTTACGATTTTTATTTATGCTTTTGAGAGGTTTTTGAGAGGTTTAGTATGGGCTATACTTTTCAACTTATTGTTTTTTAGGCTTGGTAAAACAGTAGACGATTTTACTTTACGACAATTTCACTCGAATTTTTAAATACTAGTTGATTGAGGTTTATTCTAATAACTGCAAAATATTTTATATAAAAATATTTTCATATATTATTTGAGCTGGCCGAATTTAAAAAAAAAAATTTCTAGTACATTTTAAACAGAAGAACACGAGACGTTTCAGTTGGTATCAGAGCAAAGGTCCTGTAAAGGGTTGTGCCACCATCAGCGCCGGGAAGATCAGTCGTCAAGTCTCAAAGTTGTAAGTTTTACATACTTTATGTGATTTTATGATATTACCTGCACGACGTTATGAATACCACTATTATGCTACATGTTTACTAGTATTTCAAGTATTTTGCTCTGCATGCTTAAGTTGCCATTTATGTTATGAATTTTCACATGATTAGCGAACGTAGATTTAAATGCATTTTGGTTACGTTAGAAATTTGGAAACGTTCAGATAAAATGCCTCCTCGATGTGCCCTGTCACTGAAAACCAAGAGGAGAACAGTGTTAACCGTCAAGAAAACAACCAAGGGAATGGACCTTCACCACCACCACCAGATGTTGCTACTCGTGCTCTTGAGGGGATGGCTCGTTTATTCGAGCAACAGTTACAGCAACAGCAGTTGCAGCAGCAGCAGCTACAGTTACAGTTACAGCAGCAACAGCAGACACAGCAGGCACCTAGGCCACCACAGGACATCTATGATCAATTCCGGAGGCTAGGGCCGAAGGAATTCTCAGGCACCACCGATCCATTTGCTGCCGAGAGCTGGATTCGTTCTCTTGAGGTACACATCCGTTATCTGAATATGGGAGATGCTGACCGTGTGAGGTGTACCACTTACATGCTTAGGGATGATGCTTCACTTTGGTGGGAGGGGGTCGAGCATGGTGTTAACCTTGCTACTATCACTTGGCCACAATTCAAAGAAATTTTCTATGAGAAGTATTTTACTGCGGATGTTAGAGGCCGACTAAAGAGGGAGTTTATGAGCCTCCGATAGGGAGACTTGTCTGTTGCCGACTTTGTGAAGAAATTTGATAGGGGTTGTCACTTTGTACCCCTTATTGCGAGAGATCCTGCAGAAAAGCTTAGGCACTTCATGGATGGTCTACGTCCTTCTCTACGTAACAATGTTATGATGATGCATCCATTAGATTATGCTACCGCCACTACTTGTGCCTTCAAGTCTGAGCAAGCTTTGAGGGATATTGATTTTGAAATTCAGCGTAAAAGGCAACAGCACCATAATAACAGTCAGCCAAGCAAGAAGCAGAATACGGGTCCACCTAGACCTCAAGGGCCTCAAAAACCCCAAGGTCAAATCAAGAAGCAAGGGCAGCAGAGGCCACAGAATCAAGGAGCACCACCGCCTACTGAGAGGCAACCCTGCAAAGAATGTAATCGGCCGAATCTTGGCAAGTGCGAATGGGAGACCTACAAGTGTTTCTACTGCAAGGAAAATGGGCACAAAGCTGTTGATTGCCCAAAGAGAAAGGCACCTACTGTAGGGCGAGCGTATGTTATGAATGCCGAGGAAGCGGAGGAAGAAGCAGACACTACTCTTATCACAGGTAACCTAGTTATTTAACATTTTTATATTGCCTATTCTTGCATGAAATGTTAAATTGGTTACTAGGATTGATTTGGGAAACAAGATTTAACTTAGTGGAACTTAGGTCGCATGCTCTTCTTAGTGGGGTTTAAGTTATGATTTTAAGAACCCTAGAAAATGTTATGAATTTGGTGACTTATTTTATGATAAGGATGTTATGTTTCCAAATAAAAAGTTTTAGGGCCAAATTAAAGAATATCATAACCGATTAATCTTTGGGTTTTTCGAATTTGTGGCAAGGGATTTCGATGCAATTTCCGCAATTTGGGGGTTAAAAGTGCAAAATTCGAAAACTTAGGAACTAGGATGCAATTTTCGCTAATTAAGGGACCAAAGCGTAAGAAATCAAAACGGTAAGGGATCAATTGCTAATACCGAAACCTTGAGTACTAAGGGGTAATTTCCGAAAATTTTTAAGAGACTAAATTGATTTATGCGAAAATTAAAGGGCCATAGTGCAATTATCTAAAATTGGGGGACTAGAATGCATAACATTCGAAAATGTAAGGGCTAAAGTACAATTTTCACGAAATGCTTAAGTTCAACGCGAAATCTTCTTATGAAGTTGGGGAAAACTAATGATATTAAAATCCTTAAGTTTCAACTCGAAAAGATTTTAAAGACATCTTTCACCGCAGGGAGGATTATCATTCTAGGTATAGCTACCTATGCATTGCTGGATTCAAGAGCTACACATTCCTTCATATCTGAAACCTTCATCAAAAGACTGAAAATTACTCCTCAAGATATGGGTTTGGGTTTCAAAGTTTCGATTCCATCTGGTGATCAGATGCTCACGTCTAAAATTGTCAAGGATCTGGAGCTTCGTTTATTCAAAAATGTAGTTCAGGCTGATCTTATTGTGCTCCCTATGCCCGAATTCGATATTATACTTGAGATGGATTGGCTATCAGTGAATGGAGCATCGATTGATTTCAGTCAGCGATCAGTGTCTATTCGACCGCCTGATGGTAAACCGTTTGTTTTTTAGGCGGCGAGGAACAAGCAAATGCCGCACGTTATCTCTTGTTTATGTGCGAGGAAGCTTATTAAGCGAGGATGCTCAGCTTATCTAGCATGCGTCACTACTGCTCAGGAGTCTATCAGTCAGAAGTTAGAGGATGTTGCCATTGTGAGAGATTTTCCTAGCGTCTTTCCTGAGGACGTTTCTGGCATTTCGCCCGATCGTGAGGTGGAATTCTCTATTTATCTAGTGCCGGGCACAGTTCCTATATCAAAAGCACCCTATCGTCTAGCACCTGCAGAAATGAAAGAATTGAAAGATCAGATACAGGACTTGTTAGACAAGGGTTTCATTCTCCCTAGTTACTCCCCATGGGGCGCACCGGTATTATTTGTGAAAAAGAAGGATGGTAGTATGCGTCTGTGCATCGATTATCGAGAGCTCAACAGGGTCACTATCGAAAATAAGTATCCACTGCCAAGAATCGAAGATTTATTTGACCAGTTGCAAGGAGCATCGATTTTCTCTAAGATTGATCTACGTTCGGGATACCATCAGTTGAAAGTGAAAGAATCAGATGTCCATAAGACAGCATTCAGAACTAGATATGGGCACTATGAGTTTTTGGTCATGCCATTTGGGTTGACCAATGCACCAGCGATCTTCATGGATCTCATGAATCCCGTATTTCAGCCGTATCTGGATCAGTTTATTATTGTCTTCATCGACGACATATTGATCTATTCCAAGAGCAGAGAGGAGCATAGCCGCCATCCGAGAACAGCACTGCAAGTAGTGTTAGACAGGAAGCTTTTTGCAAAATTCAGCAAGTGCGAGTTTTGGCTTGATAGAGTGGCATTTTTAGGCCACATCATTTCCAGCAGTGGAGTGGAAGTTGATCCGAGTAAGGTAGAGGCACTGAAAGAGTGGCCAGTGCCGAAGAGTGTCACCGAGATTCGCAGTTTCTTGGGACTAGATGGCTATTACCGCAAGTTTATTCAGGGGTTCTCATCTATAGCGGTACCTATGACCGCCTTGACAAAGAAAAATGCAAAGTTTATTTGGGGACCCGAGTGTCAAGACAGTTTTGACAAGTTGAAGCAAGCCTTGATATCAGAACCAGTGTTATTTATGCCATCGGGGCAAGGGGAATACGTCCTTTATACCGACGCTTCTAAACTTGGTTTGGGCGCAGTTCTGATGCAAAACGACCGAGTTATCGCCTATGCGTCGCGGCAGTTGAAAATCCATGAAAAGAACTACCCTACTCACGATCTTGAGCTTGCAGCGGTAGTCTTCGAACTGAAAATTTGGAGACACTACCTGTATGGGGAGAAGTGCAAGATATTCACCGATCATAAAAGTTTGAAGTACTTCTTCACCCAAAGGGAGTTGAATATGAGACAACGCAGATGGCTTGAGTTAGTGAAGGATTATGATTGTGACATTAGCTACCATCCGGGGAAAGCTAATGTAGTGGCAGACGCATTGAGCAGAAAGGCAGCAGTTATCACTCGGTTATCACTCCAAAGACCGTTGCAGTCCGAGATACAGCGGTTTGAGCTTGCAGTATATGCTAGGGGCGAGGCCCCTAATCTTGCCACATTATAAGTCCAGTCGACATTGAGAGATAAGATCCGAGACGGATAGTCTACTGATGAGCAGTTGCAAAAGTAGAGAGCTAGAGATGAAGCCAAGGACCGGAATTTATATTCAGTGGTGGATGGTTTAGTCCGCTATCGAGACCGTCTATGGTTCCTAGTGGCGATTCTTTGAGAGATCTGATTATGAGGGAAGCCCATGACACACCATATTCCATTCATCCGGGCAGTACACAGATGTATAGAGATTTGCAGTTGTTGTATTGGTGGCCAGGCATGAAGGGAGACATTTTGAGATTTGTATCCGAGTGTTTGACTTGTCAGCAAGTCAAGGCAGAACATCTGAGACCAGCAGGGAAATTAAAGCCACTCCCTATTCCCGAGTGGAAATGGGAGAATATCACTATGGACTTTGTAGTGGGATTGCCGAAGACTGGGAAAGGATCGAATGCCATTTGGGTGATAGTTGATCGTCTTACGAAATCAGCTCATTTTCTACCTATTAAGACGACATTCACCATGGTTCAGTATGCAGAATTGTATATTCGGGAGATAGTTCGTCTGCATGGGATTCCAGTTTCTATTGTTTCTGTCAGGGATCCGAGATTCACGTCCTCTTTTTGGAAAAGTCTGCATGCAGTGATGGGGACCAAGTTATTGTTCAGTACAGCGTTTGTTGGAAACTAAATTCTGGAGTTTGACAAAACACAAATCAAACGATCAAATCAACTAAATACATGAAAGCAAATTCGGCAGCTGGACATTCAACTGAAATCAATCAGTTGAGAACAGATCAGTTAAAACATTCAGCCGAAAACATTAAAGCTTCTCAACTGAAGATACCTCGGGAAAGATTATTCAACAGACAAAAGACATATCAAACAGCAACTGAATATGGAAAGCCGCACTGCATAGAACAACGTATTTCGGCTATTGAGATTAATACGCCGTCGTACAATAAATGATGAAGCGGCAATCGAGAACATTGTCCAAGAAATGATAAGGTGGCAATCAACGGATACGAGAATTCAAAATTACCGTTGAAAGATAAGTCTATAAATATGACTAAAGAGCAGTTGACAAGTGACGCGATTGACCAATCTCAAACTTGCCATTACTCCGTCAAAATCTCAGCTCACACTTATCAGATCTACTCGTAGCAATCAAGGCTACACATTGAGCAAACTAGCACTCTGAAATATTGACAATTCGATAAGTGCTAAGTTCAGTTACTTAAAGAGATCATTGTATTATACTAAGAGTTTCAGTTCAGGCAATAGATAAGTCCTAACTGAAGTGGGTCTGTACAAGCGTTGTACTCGATCAAAGTCTTTTAGTGAATATCATATCCTTGTGATAGAAGGGGTGACGTAGGAGTTATTCAATTCTCCGAACATCCAGAAACATATTGTGTTATCTTTACTTCAGCTCTTTATTTCCAGTTAGATATTCTATCTTTCAATCAGTTTATTTTCCGCAACTGCTTATTCAGTTTAACTGATTGATATTGACCGACGGGATACTTAGTTCAGTTTGTAACAAAACTGAACTACCTTTTTCGAAAAACATTTAAAATTCCTAGAAGTGTTTATTCAACCCCCCCCCCTTCTAAACACTCCTTAGTCAATAACCGATCCTAACAAGTGGTATCAGAGCAAGGCATATCCTGTCAAAGATTATCTATCCTCAATCTAATCACTATGTCTTCATTCAATAAGATTCCAATGTTCTCCAGGGAAGATTTTGATGATTGGAAAATCAGAATGCAGGCTCATCTAGCTGCACAAGACGATGACATGTGGTACGTCATAACTGACGGACCCATGAAAATTTTGAAAGCAAACACCGCTGTTGCTATCACTGAAGGGGCACCTCACCGAATTGAAAAGCCTCGAGATGAGTGGACTACAGAGGACAAGAGAAAGGCAAATCTAGACAACGTTGCAAAAGATATATTGTATAAGACACTGGACAAAGTAACGTTCAGTAAGATCAAAATGTGCAAAACCGCCGGGAGAAGTTAATTCAACTTTGCGAAGGAAATGATCAAACAAAAGAAAACAAACTTTCAGTTGCTATGTAGAAATTCGACAACATCAGAATGAAGATGGGAGAAACAATGGATGAGTATGATGAAAGAACAAGCTGTATCATCAACGAACTAAATGCACTTGGAAAAGTGTATACAAATAAAGAAGTAGTATTGAAAGTAATCAGAGGACTTCCCAAAGAATGGGATGTCAAAACTATGGCAATGAGGGAATCCAAAGATCTTAACAAAGTTGAACTTCACGATTTATTTGCAGATCTAAAAGCATATGATTTTGAACTTCAAACTCGAGAAGGAGAACCATCTACTCCAGCAGCAACTACTGCCTTGACTGCTGTTAGAAATGAATCAACTGGTTCAGTTGAGAAAACTGCTGATCAGCTGAGCAATGATGCCATGTCTCTGTTCATTAAGAAATTTGGAAGATTCATGAGGAAAAATCAAGGAAATTTTCAGAAAAATTATCAAAGAAACAACTCCAGAGAAGAGTCTAATGTATGTTTCAACTGTGGCAAATCCGGTCACTTTATTGCCAACTGTCCAAAGCCTAAAAAGGATAATCAAACCTCAACTGAAAGAAAGAAGAAAATGTATGAGCACAAAAGAAGATCTAAGGACGAAAAGAAGCCTTACAAGAAGAAACATGAAGTACTCCTAGCTGAAGACAGCAAAGCCAAATGGGCAGAAACTGACAGCGAAGAGTCAGATCCAGAAAGCTCCTGCAGTTCAAGTGAGGATGAGGAAGAAGTAACATGTCTAATGGCAGATAACATAGAAGATCAATCAAGCTGCGAGCAGGTATTTGATTTTAGCTCTATTGATTTTACACGAGAAGAACTCATCTCAACTCTTCATGACATGGTCAATGAGTATCAAAAGCTTGCTTTATCATTTGAAAAACTCAGAGCAAAGCAAGATGATCCCAAAGACAATAAAACAAAAACTGATGAATCAGTTGAAATGTTGAGTCTGAGAAGGGAGATTGCTGAACTCACTGATGAAAGAAGCAGGAATCAATCAATGATTCAAAAATTGTCGCTTGAAAATACAAAGCTCAATGAGCTCATTCAAGTTTGGAACAAATCATCTAAAGCTTTAACTAATATACAGAATTCTCAGAAATCAGTTGATGATAAAACTGGTTTAGGATTCTGTAGTAAAGATGATTTGTCTTCCCAAGATACTCAACCAAAACTGAATATGAACAAAGGGAAATACATTCACTTTGTAAAATCAGTTATGGTACAAAATCAAGAAGAGTCGAGCAAACTGATTGAACAGCCATCTCAGAATATGAATAAAGGCATGAGATGTGGAATTGGATATAATCCAAAGGGTAAGACTGACTCATGGAATCAGCAACCAAAAAATCTCAGCAGAAAATATTCATATGGCTACTCAAACTACTACAACAGTAAGCCAATTCAGAAAAGATATCGGCTGAATCATCAGTTGAAAAAGGTCAAAACACATGTTGTATCATCTACACACCATACACCAAGCACACACAAACAGGGAAGGGCCATATGGAATACAGCAACAGGACGGTCAGTTAGACTGATTCAAGTCTGGATTCCTAAAGGACTAATCAACTTTGGACCCAAATAGAAAAGAGTACCAGAATCTTATTTTGTATTTAATTGCAGGCAATAAGTACAAGCATTAGATCAATATGGTATCTGGACAGTGGATGTTCACGACACATGACAGGAGATTCAAACTTATTGTCTCAACTGGTCAAATACAATGGTCCAAACATCAGTTTTGGGGATAATTCCAAAGGTAAAACTGTGGGTAAGGGTAAGCTTATCCATGGTAACTTCACCATTAATGATATTCTATTAGTCGAGAATCTTAAGTATAATCTGATAAGCATTAGTCAGTTATGCGATAATGGATTCTCAGTTCAGTTTGACAAACACTCTTGTTCAGTCAAAAACTCAACTGAAGAGATTATTCTAACTGGCAAAAGGTGTGGAAACACTTACAAAGTCAGCTGGAATGATCAACCTTATACACCAGTATGCTTTATTGCGTCTAAATCATCTCAAAACTGGTTGTGGCATAAACGGTTAAATCATTTAAATTTTAAATCTATTGCCTATCTGAGTAAGCATGAACTTGTAACTGATTTGCCCAAAATAAATTTTTCAAAAGAAAAACTTTGTTCAGCATGTCAGTATGGAAAACAAGTTCGATCCTCTTTCAAAAACAAAGGCTGTAAATCTTCATCCCGATGCTTAGAATTATTGCACATGGATCTCTTTGGTCCAATACCAGTAATGAGCTTAGGGGGAATGAAATACACCTTAGTGGTCGTAGATGACTTTTCAAGATTTACTTGGGTTATATTTCTCAAATCCAAAGACCATACTGCTGCACAACTGATTAAACTCTTCAAAAGACTTTTAAATGAAAAATCAGTTGGGATTGATCGAATCAGATCTGATCGAGGAACTGAATTCATCAATCAAACACTTTCAAACTTTTTAGAAAATACTGGAATCAAGCATGAGTTCTCAGCAGCAAGAACACCTCAGCAAAACGGTGTAGCTGAGAGAAGGAATCGGACTCTTAAGGAAGCTGCTAGAACGATGCTTGCTGATTCAGGTATTTCTCAAAGATTTTGGGCAGAAGCAGTAAACACTGCATGCTACACTCAGAACAGATCAATGATTAATAAAAATCACAAGAAAACACCATATGAGATCTGACATGGAAGAAAAAGCATAATCACTTACTTTATTCATAACAATGGTAAAAATTATCTAAAAGCATTCGATGTCAAATCAGCAGAAGGAATATTCCTTGGATATTCATCAGTTAGCATAGCTTACAGAGTATTTAATAAGAAAACCTTCAATGTTGAAGAATCTGCACATGTTGATTTTGATGAAACTGAACTAATCGATAAGCCAACTGATCAAGTTGAGCTAGCTGATCGATTTACAGATATTATTCTGGAAGATGATGACTCAGACGAAAGTCGTAATAATCAGAATATCTTTCATACACCTGAACCTGAGATATTGGATCAACCAGCTGAATTGAAAGCAAATCTTGACAATCAGTTAGTGGAGCAAATTAATGAAAATCAATTATCAACTGAATCAGCTCCAACTGAAACTGAGAACATTCAGTTACCTAATGAAGAATTTGCTGGCTGTGAAGCACCCAATGCTGAATTTAGATGGAAGAAATCACATCCTCCAGAACTGGTAATAGGTAACCCATCTGATCCAGTAAGAACAAGAAATCAGATGCTCAATTTATTTATTCATTCAGCTTTTGTATCTCAAATCGAACCAAAAAAAACTGCCGAAGCTCTTACTGATCCTAATTGGATTAATGCAATGCAAGAAGAGCTAAATCAGTTTGTTCATAACAATGTCTGGAACTTAGTTCCAAGACCAGTTTCTAAAACTGTTATAGGTACAAAATGGGTGTACAGAAACAAACTAAACGAAGATGGTTCAGTTGTGCGCAACAAAGCAAGGTTAAGTGGCACAAGGGTATAGACAAGAAGAAGGAATCGATTATGACGAAACATATGCACCAGTTGCAAGACTGGAGGCAATCAGAATATTTCTTGCCTATGCATCCTTCAAAAACTTTAAAGTCTATCAAATGGATGTGAAAAGTGCATTCCTAAATGGCCAATTGCAAGAAGAAGTCTACGTTGAACAACCTCCAGGTTTTGTCAATCATAATCTCCCTGATCACGTTTATCATTTAAACAAGGCATTATATGGTCTCAAACAAGCTCCACGGGCTTGGTATGAAACCCTCTCAAAATTCCTAACTGATCATGATTTTTCTGTAGGATCAGTTGATAAGACTTTGTTTAAATTCTCGAAAAATGATCATATCTTACTTGTTCAAATTTACGTTGATGATATTATTTTTGGGTCAACTAACCCCAAATTATGCAAGAAATTTTCCAAGCTGATGCAGGATAAATTCGAGATGAGCATGATGGGTGAGCTGACATTCTTTCTTGGTTTACAAGTGAGGCAACTGGATTCAGGAACATTTATTAGTCAAACCAAATATACCAAGGAATTGCTAAGAAAATTTGGCATGGAATCTTGTTCAGCAGCAAGCACTCCAATGAGTTCATCAGTTAAATTAGACACTGATCAAGGGGGAATATCAGTTGAGATGACACTATACAGAGGTTTAATAGGTTCTTTATTGTACCTAACTGCTAGTCGCCCTGATATTATGTTTGTTGTATGTATATGTGCAAGATTTCAAGCTAACCCTAAGCAATCACATTTTTCTGCGGCCAAACGTATCTTGAGATATCTTAAAGGCACGGAAAATGTTGGTTTATGGTACTCTAAAGACTCATCTTTCAATTTAGTTGGCTATTCAGATGCAGATTATGCAGGATGCAAACTTGATCGTAAAAGTACAAGTGGATCATGTCAGTTTCTTGGAGACAGACTGATCTCTTGGTTCAGTAAGAAGCAAACATCCATAGCAACTTCCACAACTGAAGCAGAATATCTTGCTGCTGGAAGCTGCTGTGCCCAACTGCTCTAGATTCAGCAACAACTGAAAGATTATGGTGTTGATGCAAAGGAATCACCAATATTCTATGACAACACTAGTACAATAGCTATTGCATACAATCCAGTTCTTCACTCCAGGACTAAGCATATAGATGTCAGACATCATTTCATCAGAGATCATGCACTAAAGAAGAACATCAGTTTAGAATACGTCTCAACGGAACAACAAGCAGCAGACATCTTCACAAAACCGTTACCAGAGGCTAAGTTTTCTTATTTCCGAAATATTCTTGGTTTAATTGATATAACTTCACTAACAGAATTAAGTGCAGAAAATAAGAATACAACAAATTGATAATAATATTTCATTAAGAATACCAACGTTCCCAATTTACAGAAGAAATCATAGATCCAACTGTATCTAGCCATGCCCTAACCCAGTCATTCAACTCATAAATTCGAACTCCAGCAAATGCCCTTGGCTTTGAAATCTTATCAACAACATGCCGCTCCTTCCATAGCATTGCCTCTAAAAGACATTTGTCTTCAACCAAATCATTAACGTGGCTAACCTCAAAACGAGCAAGGTATTTCAGTGCTCTTCTCTCCTGAGCACGAGTAGGAATGACACCATTGTCACTCACCATCTTCAGCTCATCAATCTTTTCCCAGATTGTCAATACCTTCTGAAAAACATATTTTTCCATCTTTCTTTTAATTTCAGCTAAACGATGGGCTGACTGATCAGTCACATGAACATGCGTGCTACTGCATGCATCAGAATCAGACATGTTGAAATAATTTTGAACTGATCACATTATCACCACTATCATCTCACTTATAAGAAAAAGGTGTTGAAGAAGTTGAAGAATCACAAGTCAATTAAATCGACTCTCACATTTACCGAGGACATTTAAGATATCAGTTAATAATAGTTTGAATTTTATTAGTTCATTTATTTACTTATCAAAACTGATGACTGTTAGCATGTCAATAGATCATATAACAGGATTACATAATCATTGATCGTAATTTGTTGTTAACCTTTATTGCTGTTTTACTGAATATATAAATAAGTTGCTTACTCTTATGAGTTCTTAACTAATGTCAGCAAGTGTTTGTGATTATATCTCTTCCAAATCATTGCAGGCAGAAATAAAAGAACAAAGACGATAAAACATAATAAATATTTTATTAAGAAGAGGAGCCGGTTACAATTTCATATTCATTCTCCACAGCAATTATCCACAAACTCATCCATGCAGCTAGTGCTGAGGAAGAGGTTTTGCAGAAATTGTGGGAGGCAGCGATGCGGCGGAGGATCTCTAGCTCCTTCAGAAGAAAGAGCTTGTAGAGATAACACTCTTTAAAAAGGTTCACCCCCGCAGGAACCTCTAGGAGCTCTCGCACCTCTTGAAGTTGGGCCTTTCGCCTGAAAGAAGAAACACGCCCAGAGTAATACAGGAACTCCAGTTCCTGCATCTCCTCCCAGTAAGGAAGGCTAGCATAGAAGACTTCATCTTCTATGGACTGCTTCCTGGCCTGCAGTGTAAACTGAGCGTCGCTTGAGCTTCCAGCTTCTGCCATTTTCCTTATCTCTGAAACTTACTTGCTGAGATAATTTTGGCTAACCCTTTCACTCTTATTTATAGGCCAAGAGGGAAATGAAAGGACACTTCACTCTGTGACGATTGCTATGCCGAGCACCATACTCACTTTAATCATTACCGACTATAGCCGTCATTTTGCGTTAATGCATTTATTAAGGGGGAATAATGGTTCAAGAAGTTAACTGAGAAGACAGTTGTTAGTGAACTCTCGACTGAAAGAACCCAGTCTTATCAACTGATCTACCAGTCGAATTTTCCACTAATCTTCTCATATAAGTTAACTAATTAACAAATTATATTTCAAAACAAATGAGGTGACTGTCTGCTAAACTAATGATGAATTTTAATTTATGACTTGGAATCAATTTTAACCGCTCATTATTTTACAAACACGATTATAGCACACGTATACATATTTTTACTCAAAATTTTATTGGACTAACACGTATCCAAAAATTCAAACAGTCACAAACATTAGTACAATTACCCGCCTCATTTCAGTTTTACTTTTCGACTACTTCAAATCATCTTTAGAGCAAGAACTACCTCATCATTCGAATTTTCTTTCAAGAAATTTTTCAGCATTCAATGGCGACTCAAATTCCCGCTTTCATGCTAAATGCTATGGCCATCAATTTTGGATCTATCTTATCTTTCGGCGATGCTGAAGTTCAGAAAGTATTTCAGAAACTTGAAGCTGCTGGTCTAAGAACATTTTTGGGACAATCCTCTCAGGATATCTATCCCAAAGAACTTCAGGATTTCTACTCTTATGGCGTGATTGATTCTGAGGGAAATATCAATTCTACTATCAATGGTCAGTTACTGATCATCTCTGAATATTCTCTTGGTGATTTATTTCTCTTACCTTCTGAAGGAATGACACAACTTTCGGATGTCAAAGCATCTGATATTGAGGAAATGCAAACCCTTCTCTCTGCGAATGGACAGAAGATTAAAGTTTCTGATCCTAAAAAGGAACTCAAGCATGAAGTTCAATTGCTGGCCGATGTAATTGCTAAAGGGCTTTTGGCAAAAGTTGGATCATTTGCTGCCCTAACTTTGGAGAAATTTCAGACCATTACTGTAATAATGGCTAATCACAAATTTAACTGGAAGCATCTCATATTTAATATTTTGAAGAATATGTTTCTGTCTCCTAAACAATCCAAGGGTTTTGCTGTTCAAATCAGTTATCTGCTGAAAGCAAAAGGTTTAGTGGCTGAGGAATCTGAGAAGACGTCGAAATTTAAGGTGTTCAATGCAAAGAACACGATGCCAATCAAATCCAAAATGGACATATCTCCTACTCAGTTTGTGCGAATCAAACAGGAAATTGGGACTCAGTTAGCTGCTCCCAAATTAGTCAAGAAAACCAAAACGTTGGCTCAACTGAAGGTTGCCAAAAAGAAGTTGATTTTGAGTACATCAGAGTCAGATAAGACTTCATCACCTCAAATTGCGAAGAAGCCAAGAACTCAAAGGGTTAAAACTACTTCTAAGGTATCCATTCCTACTGACAAAATGATTTCCTTTAATGATCAGCAGCCTATAGAAGCAGTTCCTCTACAGATTATTCCACAAGCTGATTCAGTAAGTACCATAAAGAAATCAGTTAGGACCCAAGCTCCTGTTACTCAAATACCTCGACCAATTGGTGTAGCACCTGCCAGACCCAAAGGAATAAAGTTTGTAGAACAGATTGAATCAACTCGAACCGGACTGGAAATACCTCATATCATGAGTACTGATAAAGGGAAAGGGAAATTGATTGTAGAACCCAGACCCTCCAACCCGATTCAAACTCATATTGATCTGGTATGGGGAAAAGTGAACAGTTTTGCTGCTGCAAAGACTAAGTCCTATGATGCTTGGGTAGCCTATCGTACTGAGGTTTTTGCCAAGCAACTGAAGGAAAAGACCGAGCTCAGAAAATTCATCAAGCTGGAGGCCTTTGTTCTTCGAACTGTCAAAGCTGCTTCTATTGCTCAAGCCTTAGAGAGGAAAAGTTATTTCTTTGATCAGATGAGAGCAAAGAAGTTGGCTTAATTTGTAGCTAAGCTTAAAAACAACTACTTGCCAACTGGTCCTACTGCATATGCTGATCAAGCTGTAATTACTCAGCTTGACACTGACCTTATAGGACTACTTTCTCGAATTAAATTTTGGGAATTGGATCAAGAACTAGTAGTCTACCAAGAAGATTCAGATGATGATGTGGAACTAGTTGAAGAAGCACCCTCTAACACAACAGAACCATCATCGCTTTAATTATTGTTCCAACTGAAGAACCAATTTCTGATAAGCTTTCTTCACCACCTGTTGAACAACAACTATATACTGAAGCAGAGCTGTCTTTCGCTCATATTGATGAAGTAATTCAAGCCGTGGTAGAGGAATCCCACCTTAGTGGACCAGTGAATAATAAAGTTGATCACTCTGTTGATCAAACCAATCCAGAGGTCACTATTCCTTCAGTAGAAATTGTTCCACCAGATCAATCTGCTGATCGGGTCATACCAACTGATATGCCAGATGACTCAATCGATCATTCCCTAGAGACATCAGTTCAGATTGTGTCACCATCAACTGACCAAAAACCTTCCTCACCACCTCGGGATCAAGCAGAAATCCCTGCTGCTGATATTTCAGTTCGAAATGTTACTGAAACAATTTCGATTGATCAAGCCTTGATCGTATCTGAACTTGATACAAGTAAACCAAGCACTTCTCAACAATCCAATCCTCCATCTTCAGCAGATTTTGATCTCATTTTTGAAGAAGTCCAACATATGCAGGACAGTATGAGTCAAATAATTACTGCCATCTCCAAAATTCAAAATACGCAACTTTCGCACAGTCTGAAGTTGGATGATAATCAGGAATCCTTGAAAAGACTTAAAGATATTCAATCTGTTGTTTTCGCTCTCTCTTTTGCAGTTGGTGATATTCAGAAAAATAGAGGTATCATGTCCAGTCTGACTGCCACTCAAGAATTAATTACACAACGCGTCGACAATGTGGAATCGCTTGTGTCTCGGAAAATTGAACTACTGCAAGTCACAATGACTACTGCTATTCAAAATATGTCATCCTCTGTCACGGTTCTTTCTTCTCACGTTCGCAAGCTATCTGACAAGATGGATATGTTTGACAAAAAGGGGGAAAGCAGCTGAAGAAACTGATATCATTTGATAAGTTATTTTATGATTCAGTTATGCTAAAGAATTAGATGAAGAATTAATCAAGCTATTATTATCAACTGATATCATTTCCTCAGACTTCTATATTATCTACAAGAAACCCAGATATTCTATGATTCAGTTGCGTAATCTATTATCAACAAAGAGCTGAGTTAAATCTCTTGGTTTTGTCAAACACCATAAAGGGGGAAATTGTTGGAAAATAAATTCTGGAGTTTGACAAAACACAAATCAAACGATCAAATCAACTAAATACATGAAAGCAAATTCGGCAGCTGGACATTCAACTGAAATCAATCAGTTGAGAACAGATCAGTTAAAACATTCAGCCGAAAACATTAAAGCTTCTCAACTGAAGATACCTCGGGAAAGATCATTCAACAGACAAAAAGACATATCAGACAGCAACTGAATATGGAAAGCCGCACTGCATAGAACAACGTATTTCGGCTATTGAGATTAATACGCCTTCGTACAATAAATGATGAAGCGGCAATCGAGAACATTGTCCAAGAAATGATAAGGTGGCAATCAACGGATACGAGAATTCAAAATTACCGTTGAAAGATAAGTCTATAAATATGACTAAAGAGCAGTTGACAAGTGACGCGATTGACCAATCTCAAACTTGCCATTACTCCGTCAAAATCTCAGCTCACACTTATCAGATCTACTCGTAGCAATCAAGGCTACACATTGAGCAAACTAGCACTCTGAAATATTGACAATTCGATAAGTGCTAAGTTCAGTTACTTACAGAGATCATTGTATTATACTAAGAGTTTAAGTTCAGGCAATAGATAAGTCCTAACTGAAGTGGGTCTGTACAAGCGTTGTACTTGATCAAAGTCTTTTAGTGAATATCCTATCGTTGTGATAGAAGGGGTGACGTAGGAGTTATTCAATTCTCCGAACATCCAGAAACATATTTTGTTATCTTTACTTCAGCTCTTTATTTCCAGTTAGATATTCTATCTTTCAATCAGTTTATTTTCCGCAACTGCTTATTCAGTTTAACTGATTGATATTGACCGACGGGATACTTAGTTCAGTTTGTAACAAAACTGAACTACCTTTTTCGAAAAACATTTAAAATTCCTAGAAGTGTTTATTCAACCCTCCCCCCCCCCCCCTTCTAAACACTCCTTAGTCAATAACCGATCCTAACAGCGTTCCATCCTCAAACCGATGGTCAGTCAGAAAGAGTTATACAGATTTTGGAGGATCTACTACGAGCTTGTGTTATCGATTTCCAAGGCAGTTGGGAACCGAAATTACCTCTAGTGGAGTTCACCTACAATAACAGCTTCCAATCAGCAATTGGGATGGCTCCTTTTGAGGCACTCTATGGAAGGAAATTTAGATCTCCTATTCATTGGGACGAGGTTGGGGAAAGAAGGGATATTGGTCCGGATGTCATCGAAGAGACAGCTGAACTTGTGGTCAAAATTCGTGAGAGAATGAAGACTGCACAAAGCCGACAGAAAAGTTATGCGGACAAGAGACGAAAAGACTTAGAGTTTGCAGTGGGCGACCACGTGTTTGTGAAAATAGCTCCTATGAAGGGAGTTATGCGCTTTGGCAGGAAAGACAAGCTTAGTCCAAGATTTATAGGTCCGTTTGAGATTTTGGAGAGGATTGGGACACTAACCTATAGAGTGGCATTGCCACCTGCACTTTCAGGAGTTCACAACGTGTTCCATGTTTCAATGCTGCGGAAGTACATGTCTAATCCATCACATGTACTTAATTATGAACCTCTTCAACTAACTCCACATATGACGTATGAGGAAAGGCCTGTCCAGATCTTAGCAAGGCAAGAGAGAAGACTGCGTAATAAGGTCATTCCAATGGTCAAGGTCAAGTGGCTGAATCACTCGGAGGAGGAAGCTACTTGGGAAACCGAGAGGGACTTGTTGAGCCGCTATCCAGAGTTGTTCGGTAAGTTCTAATTTCGAGAACGAAATTTTATTTAGGGGGGGGGAGGAATTGTAAGGTCCAAAAATTAAGGCGTCGTAATCCAACTGCATGAAAGTCTAGAAATTAGGAAAAAAATGATTAATTTATTTTAATGGCTAATTAATTATGTGACATACATGCTTATTGTGATTTTATTGCCATTCTACATGAAATTACATTTTTAAGGTTATTCTAGTGACGATCGAGGAACGGAGACCAAGGACTGAAAAATGTTTTAATTAAATAATTAATTTTAAATTATTTAATTTAAGGGAGATGGTTTTCTCATATTTTTGCAAACGTTTTTTTTAGTTTATTTAAAGCCTACCTTGTGCTAGTGGGCTTAATTAAAATTTAATAGGCCTTAAGCCTAATTAATAAAATTGATTAGCATATAAAAAAAATTAAAAACCTAAACTATACACACACTTTCACGCCGCCCAAAATTGTTACCAAAGCAAAAGCTTCCTCGGCGCACAGCAAGTCTCGGCCGAGAGTGACAGCAGCTTTTCCCTCAAGGTTTTTAGTGAACCTAGCCTCGGTTCTCTCCGTTCTTCGTCGCCGTCGGTATTTCGTGCGTTTACGATGCAAAGGCACGCCTAAAATCTTCCTTTTCTCATCCATTACATCATAGTATCAATTTAAAATATGTATGCATGGAGAACTTGAAGATTTATTCCAGAAAATTCGTTTTTCTCATGTACATGCTATGAACTAAGGATTTTTATGTACCAAGTCATGTCTTGTTGGTGTTTAGGGACTGCCATGATGTTATATGAAGTTTAGGTAAAGTGTTCAAGGAAAACAAAGCCACAAACACCCACCCACCATCGGCAGAAAACAAAGAAAACAAGGAATCAAAAACCGAAGGCTACTGTCGTGAGTTTTGCGTTCGGGCTTCTCGGTTTAAGGGTGAGGCTTGGACTTGGCTTGTGCCAGGACGTAGCGAGGGGTGTCATGAGTCAGGGTGAGAGTCCTAGCCATGCTAGGACTCGAACCGAGCGCTCGGGAAAGAGTCCTAGCGCGGCTAGGACTCCACCCGAGAACCTGCACAGATTTGTGCAGGGTTGCGCCACTTCCAGGCTATGGAGGCTCGTTGCGTGGGGCACGGGCTGGGCTAGGAGGGTTCACTAGTGTCCTAAGTAAGCGTCCTTGGGTTGGGTTCAGGCGGTAGTGCGTTGGCTGGACTCACACGATCACAAATATGGAACCCATGCCAAGAGTGATTCTCGGCCAGCACATGCAGGGTCTTGAGGGGCCCCGTTTTTAACTTTGGGTGAGGGTTTTTAATGGTTTGATTGTCCAGTAGGTTGATTTAGGATGTTGGGCAAGTTTCGGTTCGATATGGTCCGAGGGTAACTCGGTAAAAAATTAAGAGATGGCTCGGGGTCGAAGTTTAGGTGTCAAAATGAGTTTTAAAATAAAGAAAATTTGGAAAACGGCTCGCGGGGGTCGAGTCGTGATCCATAAGGGCTAAAATAATATAAAAAGACTAAATTTTGAATTTAGGAATTTTATGTTAAAGTTTGAAATTTTTCGGGATTGAAACACCGTTAAAATAATCAAGAAAAGATAATTGTAAAAGTCTAAGTTTTAAGCCAAATGAAATTACGAAAAATTTATATAAGCTTAAATAATTATTTGGGACTTGTTAGAGTCGAGAAATCAAGAAAAAAAAAAGTCAGAAACGAAAATGTCACGATTAGGGGTAAAACGGTCTTTTTACACCTAGAAATTAGTAAAGGTCATGGCAGTGCCCTAAATGTTGTTTTATGATATTATGATCATTTTTTTACATGTTTATGAAATGTTCAGGATTTATTTATGATTTATTTTTAATGTCCATGAAATTATATGATTTAAGTTGACATTTAAAATACATGGTGCATCCTTAGTTTCAAAAGAAAATATGTTTATGCATGATTTTATAAAGTGATGAAAACCTTGATGAAAATGAAGTAATTGTGACTATGAGGATTTTAGGATATGAGGTTATGATTGAGGATAGGCCAAGGCTCAGTTGACGATCCTGTGTCGCTGATGTCCCCGCCGCCCAGTACTGTGGTTTCATGTAGATGGTACCATCGACTTTTGAGGATTGAGGAAAGTCACAATTAACGATCTGAATCAATAAAGGAAAAGATAATGTTAATGATCATGAAAAGATTATGTCATGTTATGATTGAGGAAAAGGTAAATATGAGGTTCATGTTATGCATATCACGAAAATGTTATTTTTTTTGTAAAAGTATTTTTACTGTTGCATGTGGTTTTATTATGTATTATTTGTTATAAAGATTTGGTGTGTTGAGTCTTTAGACTCACTAGGTGTGATGGATGCAGGTGGTATTGAGGGAGGTCTTGATGGGTGATACTACCGGACTGAAGGTGTACACAACCCGAGGACCAGCGCTACATTTCCGCATTATGCTTTATGATTTAAGTTAAAGTTTTTTACGATTTTTATTTATGCTTTTGAGAGGTTTTTGAGAGGTTTAGTATGGGATATACTTTTCAACTTATTGCTTTTTAGGCTTGGTAAAACAGTAGACGATTTTACTTTACGACAATTTCACTCGAATTTTTAAATACTAATTGATTGAGGTTTATTCTAATAAGTGCAAAATATTTTATAAAAATATTTTCATATATTATTTGAGCTGGCCGAATTTAAAAAAAAAATTTCTAGTACATTTTAAACAGAAGAACACGAGACGTTTCATCCAATCCTCCAATGGACGTTACAGCTACTCCAATGGAGACATTATTAAAAAGGTTTCAGTCTTTCCATCCACCGACTTTGAAGGGTACGGAGAATTCCGTGGAGTGTGGGAGTTGGTTGGACGATATAGAGATGATGTTCAAGTCTTTAGAGTATACTGACGAACAGAGGGTAAAATTGATAGGACACCAGTTACACGAAGTTGCTAAAAACTAGTGGATCACAACAAAACGGGCATTGGAACACCGAGGTACGAATATTACCTGGAATGTGTTTAGAACTGAATTCTATCAGAGATTCTTTCCAGTGTCTTACAGAAAGGACAAGGGAACCGAATTTGCTAATTTGAGACAAGGCCAGCTTAACATTGAGGAATATGTGGCCAAGTTCTCTTCACTGTTGCGATTTGCTCCACATGTGGCTGAACATGATGAGGTCGTTGCGGATCAGTTCATAAATGGCCTAAATACTGAAATATTTACGTTGGTAAACACTGGGAGACCGAACAATTTTACTGACGCCTTGAACAGAGCTAAGGGAGCCGAAGCCGGTCTGATGAGACAGAGAGGAGATTCGTTTATGATTCTAGCACCGGGAACCCAACAACCACCTCCTCGATTTGAAGGTGGCAGCAGCAGTGGTCGAAAGAAGGATTTCTTGAAAGCTAGAGGGAAGCAATTCAAGAAGTCCGGAAGCAGTTCTTCTAGCTCTGGGAGTCCTCGATAGAGCCAGAGCTATACTGGACCTATTTGCAATACTTGTGGAGGGAAGCATCCCACTGAGCAGTGCCGAGGAGTGTTTGGCAGCTGCCGTATCTGCAAACAACAAGGACACTTTGCCCGCGTGTGTCCACAGAGAAGTGCCCAGGGATCCCAGGCAGCTGAGTCATCTGGATTAGTGGCTCAGACAGGTAGGCAACCATATGCTGTTCATTCTTTTCAGCCAGCGCCGTCTACTCAGTCACAGCAGAGGCCAGGAGGAAGCCAGACAGTGAGCCAGCCTCCTAGACAGCAGGCCCGAGTTTTTGCTTTGACCGAGGAGCAGGCACATGATGCACCTGATGATGTTGTGGTAGGTAACTGTTTTATTTCTGGTTATCCTGCATACGTATTGATTGATACTGGTGCATCGCATACTTTTATTTCTGAGAGGTTTGCATTGAGTCGTGCATTAAATATTGAGTCATTGTCTGCGGTAGTGTCTGTTTCTTCCCCGTTAGGAACAGGTTTGATATCGGTGAAGTCTGTGAAATCTTGTATACTGCAGTACGATGGGCATACGATTGAGTTAGACTGTATTGTGCTTGGTATATCTGATTTTGATTGTATTATCGGTATCGATATGTTGACCAAGTACCGAGCTACAATTGATTGTTTCCACAAAATAGTGAGATTCAGACCTGAAATGGCTGAGGAATGGAAATTTTACGGTAAGGGTTCTCGAGCTAGAATTCCTTTGATATCTGCGATAAATATGACTCGATTATTGCAGAAAGGAGCGGATGGATTCCTGGTATATTCAGTTGATTTACTGAAGTCGAGCCCATCATTGGCGGACTTGCCAGTGGTGTGTGAGTTTGCTGATGTCTTTCCAGATGAGATTCCTGGATTACCTCCGATTCGAGAGATAGACTTCAGCATTTAGTTAATGCCAGGAACAGTTCCGATTTCGAGGGCTCTGTACAGGATGGCACCGATCGAGTTGAAAGAGTTGAAAGAAAAGTTGGAGGATTTACTGGCCAAGGGGTATATCAGACCGAGTGTATCTCCTTGGGGTGCTCCAGTACTGTTCGTGAGAAAGAAGGATGGGTCGATGAGACTTTGTATCTGTTGGAAACGAAATTCCGGCGTTTGACAAAAGATTTACCAACTGAATCCAGCAACTGAATTTGACTAACTGATCGACGTAACTGAACACGTCATCAGTCAACTGATCGCTACAACTGAAGTCTATTCCTTCGTCAACTGATCTTTACCAGCTGATCTCTCAGCTGTACACATCATCACTTGAAAGCGACAACCGACAAATAGTACAGCTATCTGCAACTGGTAGTGGCTCGCCGCATTTCAGAATGAACAGTGTACGATTGTCAGAATATATCGACGTGGCAATCAACGGTTAGAATATTCAAATATCTTTAATATGACCGTTGAGAGGGAAGCCTATAAATAGTCGAAGACACCAGCTGAAGAATGCCCCGACTCTCAGTTATCTTATCTTACTTGCTGTTACGCTGCAAAAATATCCACTTACATTCAGAAATCAAGCTCACGCTTATCAGTTATATCAGTAGTATTCTAAACTACGCTCTTGAGCTTATATAGCACTTTGTAATCGATTGATAAATTTTCTAACTTGTGCTAAGATCAGTTACGATCTGTAAAAGTATTGTATACTAAGAGTTTCAGTATTGGCAAAGTGATAAGTCCAAACTGAAGTGGGTCAGTACACCTTTTTGTATTTGATCAAAGTCTTTTAGTGAATATCCTATCTCCATGATAGAAGGGGTGACGTAGGAGTTATTCAAGTCTCCGAACATCCAGAAACAAATTGTGGTGTTATTACTTTCAGTTATCATTTTCAGTTAGATACTCTATCTTTCAGTCAGTTAGTTTTCCGCAACTGTTTATTCAGTTTAACTGATTGTTATTGACCGAAGGGATATTTAGATTCAGTTTGTAATACAACTGAAATCAGTTTGTCGAAGAATAATTTTAATTGAGCAGTGTTCATTCAACCCCCCCTTCTAAACACTCTTCACCCGATTCACCGATCCTTTCAAGTGGTATCAGAGCGAGTCATATCCTTTCAAAGATTATCTACACCAAATCGCTCACTATGTCTTCATTCAACAAGATTCCTATATTCTCCAGAGAAGATTTCGAAGATTGGAAGATCAGGATGCAGGCTCATCTAGCTGCACAGGATGATGACATGTGGTACGTTATAACTGACGGACCCATGAAGATCTTGAAAGCCAACACAGCAGTTGCAATCACAGATGGGGCACCTCACCGTATTGAAAAGCCCAGAGATGAGTGGACTGCTGAAGACAAGAGAAAAACTAATTTGGATAATGTAGCAAAGGCATATTGTACAAAACACTGGACAAACCATGAATATGATGAAAGAACCAGCTGCATCATCAACGAACTGAATGCACTTGGAAAAGTGTATACAAATAAAGAAGTAGCATTGAAGGTTATCAGAGGTCTTCCCAAAGAATGGGATGTGAAAACCATGGCTATGAGGGAGTCTAAAGATCTGAACAAAGTTGAACTCCATGACCTGTTCGCTGACTTAAAAGCATATGAATTTGAACTGCAAACTCGAGAAGGAGAACCAGCTACCCCAGCAGCAACTACTGCCTTAGCTGCTGTAAGATCAAAACCAACTGGTTCAGTTGAGAAAGCTGCAGATCAATTAAGCAATGACTCCATGTCATTGTTCATCAGGAAATTCAGAAGATTCATGAGGAAGAATCAAGGGAATTTTCAGAAGCAGTACCAAAGAAACAATTCCAGAGAAGAGTCCAATGCATGCTACAAGTGTGGCAAACCTGGTCATTTTATTGCTGACTGTCCCAAGCCTAAAAAGGATAGTCAAGTTTCAACTGAAAGAAAGAAGAAAGTGTATGAGCATATGAGGAGATCTAAGGACGATAAGAAGCCTTACAGAAAGAAGCATGAAGTACTCCTAGCTGAAGATAGCAAAGCCAAATGGGCAGAGACTGACAGCGAAGAGTCAGAACCAGAAACCTCTTGCAGCTCTAGTGAAGATGAGGAAGAAGTAAAGTGCTTGATGGCTGATGACACAGAAGTTCAATCAAGCAGCCAACAGGTATTTGACTTTAGCTCAACTGATTTTACAAGAGAGCAACTTATTTCGACTTTTTATGACATGATCATTTGAAAAGGCCAGAGTAGAGAAAACTGATCCTATTGACAATAAGACAACAACTGATATATCAGTTGAGATGTTGAGTCTAAAAAGAGAGATTGCCAAACTCAATACTGAAAGGAGCAAGGATCAATTAATGATTCAAAAGTTAATGCTTGAAAACTCAAAGAAAACTGAGCTCATTCAGGCTTGGAATAAATCATCTGTTGCATTGACCGATATACAGAACTCTCAGAAATCATTTACTGATAAAACTGGCTTAGGGTTCAGTAACCAGGATGAAATACCTTCCAAAGATATTCAACCAAAACTGAATATGGATAAAGGGAAATATATTCACTTTGTCAAATCAGTTATGGTACAAGAACAAGCTGAGCCGAGTAAACTAATTGAACAGCCAACTCACAATATGAGCAAGTGCAAAAGGTGTGGTATTGGTTATAGCCCAAGAGTTGTGACTGACTCACGAAGTCAGCCATCAAAATTTTTCAGCAAAAACTATTCAAATGGCTATTCAAACTACTATAACAGCAAGCCAGTTCAGAAAAGATACTGGCTGAACAATCAGTCGAAAAAGAGCAAATCACATATTGTATCTTCTGCACACCATACACCACACACACACAGACCGGGAAAGACAATTTGGAATACGGCAACTGGACGGTCAGTTAGATTGATCCAAGTTTGGATTCCTAAAGGACTAATCAACTTTGGACCCAAATAGAAAAGGGTACCACAATCTTATCTTATGTTTGATTGCAGGTAATAGGTACAAGCATTGGATTTATATGGTATCTGGACAGTGGATGTTCACGCCACATGACAGGAGATTCAAATTTATTAACTCAACTGATCAAGTACACTGGACCAAACATCAGTTTTGGAGATAATTCTAAAGGTAAAACTGTGGGTAAGGGTAAGCTTATCCATGGTAACTTCACCATTAATGATGTTTTATTAGTTGAGAATCTCAAGTATAATCTGATCAGTATCAGTCAGTTATGCGATAATGGATTCTCAGTTCAGTTTGACAAACATTCTTGTTCAGTCAAAAACTCAACTGGAGAGATCATCCTAACTGGCAAAAGGTGTGGAAACACTTACAAAGTCAGCTGGAATGATCAACCTTATGCACCAGTATGTTTTATTGCCTCAAAATCTTCTAAAAACTGGTTGTGGCATAAGAGATTGAACCACCTAAATTTCAAATCTATTGCATATTTGAGTAACCACGATCTTGTTACTGGATTGCCCAAAATGGATTTTATCAAAGACAAAATTTGCTCAGTATGTCAGTTTGGTAAACAAATCAAATCCTCTTTTAAGAACAAGGGTCGTAAATCTTCTTCCCGATGCTTAGAACCGTTACATATGGATCTATTTGGTCCTATACCAGTCATGAGCTTATGGGGAATGAAATACACCTTGGTGGTTGTAGACGATTTTTCAAGATTCACTTGGGTTATATTTCTCAAGTCCAAAGACCAAACTGCTGCTCAACTGATTAAGCTTTTCAAAAGAATGAAAAATCAGTTGGAATTGATAGAATCAGATCCGATCGTGGAACTGAATTTATCAATCAAATTCTTTCAAATTATTTAGAGAATACCGGAATCAAGCATGAGCTCTCAGCAGCCAGAACTCCTCAGCAAAATGGTGTAGTTGAAAGGAGAAATCGGACCCTCAAAGAGGCTGCTAGAACAATGCTTGCTGATTCCTCTATCTCTCAAAGGTTTTGGGCAGAGGCAGTGAACACTGCGTGTTACACTCAAAACAGATCAATGAATAATAAGAATCATATGAAAACACCTTATGAGATCTGGCATGGAAGAAAAAGTGTGGTTTCCTACTTCAAAATATTCGGCTGCAGATGTTTTATACTTGTCAATGGTAAAACCCATTTAAAAGCTGACGCTAAATCTGCAGAAGGAATATTTCTTGGTTATTCTTCAGTGAGTAAAGCCTATAGAGTCTTCAACAAAAATACTTTGAATGTTGAGGAATCTATTCATATTGTGTTTGATGAGTCTACACTAACTACTAAGCCAACTGATACAGTTGAGCTAGCTGATAGATTTACAGATATAAGCTTGGATGATGATGATGAAGAAGATATCCATCTTAATCAAAACAACCTCCAATCACCTGAACCTGACATATTGGATCAATCAGCTGAATTGGAAGAAAATCTTGACAATCAGTTAGTGGAGCATACAAATGAGAATCAGTTTCCAACTGAATTAGCTCCAACTGAAACTGAAGACATTCAGTTAACTACTGAGGCAATTGCTAATACAGAAGAAACAAATGCTGAACTTAGATGGAAGAAATCACATCCTCCAGAATTGGTGATAGGTAATCCATCTGATCCGGTAAGAACAAGAAATCAAATGCTTAACTTATTTATTCATTCAGCTTTTGTATCTCAACTGGAGCCAAAGAAAACTGATGAAGCTCTTGCTGATCCGAATTGGATAAATGCAATGCAAGAAGAGCTAAATCAGTTTATCCATAACAATGTCTGGAACTTAGTTCCAAGACCACTCTCAAAATCTGTGATAGGTACAAAGTGGGTGTACAGGAACAAGCTAAATGAAGATGGTTCAGTTGTGCGCAACAAAGCAAGGCTAGTAGCACACGGATATAGGCAGGAAGAAGGAATTGATTATGATGAGACATATGCACCAGTTGCAAGATTGGAGGCAATCAGAATATTCCTTGCCTATGCTTCATTCAAAAACTTCAAAGTCTATCAAATGGACGTAAAGAGTGCATTTCTGAACGGTCAGTTTCAGGAAGAAGTCTATGTTGAACAACCTCCAGGTTTTGTCAATCATCACCTTCCTGATCATGTCTATCATTTGAACAAAGCTTTATACGGTCTTAAACAAGCTCCAAAGCTTGGTACGAAACCCTTTCAAAATTTCTAACTGATCATGACCTTTCTGTTGGATCAGTTGATAAGACATTGTTCAAATTCTCCAAGAATGATCATATTCTACTTGTTCAAATTTATGTTGATGATATTATTTTTGGGTCAACTAACCCCAAATTATGCGAGAAGTTTTCCAAGTTAATGCAGGAGAAATTCGAGATGAGTATTATGGGTGAACTGACATTCTTCCTTGGTCTACAAGTGAAACAACTGGATTCAGGAACTTTTATCAGTCAAACCAAATACACTAAAGAATTGCTGAAGAAATTTGGCATGGAATCATGTTCAGCTACAAGCACCCCTATGATCTCATCAGCTAAATTAGACACTGATCAAGGGGGAATATCAGTTGAGACGACGCTTTACAGAGGTTTAATAGGTTCATTATTGTACCTAACTGCTAGTCGTCCTGATATTGTGTTTGTTGTATGTATGTGTGCAAGATTTCAAGCTAATCCTAAGTAATCACATTTCTCTGCTGCCAAACGTATCTTGAAATATCTTAAAGGCACGCAAAATGTTGGATTATGGTACTCTGAAGACTCATCTTTCAATTTAGTTGGCTATTCAGATGCAGACTATGCAGGATGCAAGCTTGATCGAAAAAGTACAAGTGGATCATGTCAGTTTCTAGGAGACAGACTGATTTCTTGGTTCAATAAGAAGCAAACATCCATAGCAACTTCCACAACTGAAGCAGAATATCTTGCTGCTGGAAGCTGCTGTGCCCAAATGCTCTGGATTCAGCAACAACTGAAAGATTATGGTGTTGATGCAAAGGAATCGCCAATATTCTGTGACAACACAAGTACAATTGCTATTACGTATAATCCAGTTCTTCACTCCAGGACTAAGCACGTAGATGTCAGACATCACTTCATCAGATATCATGCTTTAAAGAAGAACATCAGATTGGAATACGTATCAACTGAACAGCAAGCGGCTGACATCTTCACCAAACCACTGGCTGAGACTAAGTTTTCTCATTTTCGCAATATACTTGGATTAATTGATTATTTAAAGTGAGTTGTTTATCCATATGAGTTTTTAACTGATGACAGTTAGCGTTTCATTAGTTCACATGTTTGTATCTCATAAAGATCATTGCGTGCAGAAACAAAGAAAAACGACGCTTAATCAAAATAAACATTTTATTTATCCATAAATGTTGGAGAGGACTACATTTTCATAAGTCTCTTATACACTAGCTATCCACATCCTCATCCAAACAGCTAGAGCTGAGAAAAAGGTCTTGCAGAAGCTGTGCGAAGAGGCGTTGCTATTAAGAGTCTCCAGCTCCTTGCGAAGCATCAGCTGATAGAGATGGCCCTCCTTGAAGGCATCCACCTCTGCAAAAATGTTTAAGTGCTTTCGTACTTCTCTCAGCCGGGCCATCCGCCTGAAGGTGGTAACCCTCCCAGAGTTGTACAGGAGCTCCAGCCCCTGTAACTCTTCCTAGTAGGGAAGACTGGCATAGAAGACCTCGTCCTCTATAGCAGCTTTTCGGGCTTCAAGAGAAAGTGGAGAGACGATTGAACTACTTGCTCCTTCCATTTCTTTTTGAATATTGTCGCTGATAATTGTGACTAACTTCTCAACTCTTATTTATAGGCCAAGTCGAGGAAAATGAAAGGACACTTCCTTAAGTGACGATTACTCTACCAAACCTCAGGATTTTCTTAATTAATATGGCTTATTTTATTGTCATTTTCTTCAATGCATCTATTTAGGGGGAATGATGGTTTAAGAGGTTAAATGAGAAGACAGTTGTTAGTGAATTATCAACTGAAAGGACTCAGTTTTACTAACTGATCGTTCAGTTGAATATTCCACTAATCTTCTCATATAAGTTAACTAATTAAACCTATTATATTCCAAATCAAATGACGTGACTGTCTGCTAACTCATGATGAATTTCAGTTTATAACGCACACTTTGCTTTTTCAAAATTTCTACGGACTGACACGTGTCCAGAATTTGAATAGACACGTACATATGTACCATTACCCGCTTCATTTCAGTTTCACCTTACAATTATCCACAAATTTTTTAGAGCAAGAACTATTCTATTCTTCAATTTCGTTTCAGGAACTCACTCACTTATCAATGGCAACCCAAATTCCCACTTTTATGCTGAACGCTATGGCTATCAACTTTGGATCCATCTTATCCTTCGGCGATGCTGAAGTCAAGAAGGTATTTCAGAAACTTAAAACTGCTGGACTGAGAACATTTTTGGGACAATCCTCCCAGGACATCTATCCCAAAGAACTTCAGGATTTCTACTCCACCGGCATGGTTGATTCTGAGGGTAACATTAATTCTACTGTCAATGGTCAGTTGCTGACCATCTTTGAAGACTCTCTTGGGGAATTATTTTCTTTACCTCTGATGGTTTGGCACAACTTTCGGATGTTAAAGCATCTGATATTGAAGAGATGCAAACCCTTCTCTCTGCTGATGGACGGAAGATTAAGGTTTCCGATCCTAATAAGGAACTGAAGCATGAAGTTCAGTTGCTTGCTGATGTAGTTGCTAAAGGGCTTTTAGCAAAAGCTGGATCATTTGATGCCCTCACCTTGGAGAAGTTTCAAGCCATCTCTGTTATTATGGCTGATCGCAAACTCAACTGGAAGCACCTTATCTTTAACACTCTGAAGAATATGTTTCTGTCTTCAAAACAGTCCAAGGGTTTTGCTGTATAAATCAGTTATCTGTTGAAAGTGAAGGATTAGTGGCTGATGATTCTGAAAGGTCGTCGAAATTTAAAGTGTTCAATGCAAAGAACACGATGCCACTCAAAACCAAAATGGACATAACTCCTGCTCAGTTAGTGCAAATCAAACAGGAGATTGGGACTCAGTTAGCAGCTCCTAAATCAGTTAAGAAGGACAAAACTTTGGCTCAACTGAAGGTCGCCAAAAGAAAATTAGTGTTGAGTGCATCTGAGTTAGAGAAGACTCTATCCCCTTAGATTGCGAAGAAACCAAGAACCCAAAGGGTTAAAACAACTTCGGAGGTATCCATTCCTATTGATGCAATGATTTCTACAACTGATCAGCAGCCTATAGAAGCAGTTCCTCTGCAGATCATTCCACAAGAAGCTTCAATTAGTACCAAAAAGGAATCAGTTAGGATCAAAGCTCCTCTGATTCAGATCTCTCGTCCTACTGGTGTGGCACCTGCTAGACCTAAAGGCATAAAATTTGTAGAACAGGTGGAATCTACTCGAACAGGATTGGAAATTCCTCACATCATGAGTACTGATAAAGGGAAAGGGAAGTTGATTGAAGAGCCCAGACCCTCCAACCCAATTCAGACTCATATTGACCTTGTATGGGCAAAGGTTAACAGTTTTGCTGCTTCAAAAATTAAGTTCTATGATACTTGGACAGCCTATCGCACTGAAGTTTTTGCCAAGCAATTGAAGAAAAAGTCCGAGCTGAGAAAATTCATCAAACTGGAGGCCTTTGTCCTCAGGACAGTCAAAGCTGCCTCAATTGCTCAAGCTATGGAGAGGAAGAGTTATCTATTTGATCACACGAGAGCGAAGAAGTTGGCTCAAATTGTTGCCAAGCTGAAGACCAACTACTTACCTACAAGCCTTACTGCCTACGCTGATCAAGCTGTAATTACTCAGCTAGACACTGATCTTATAGGGCTACTATCTCAAATCAAGTTTTGGGAATTGAATCAAGAATTGGTTCTCCATCAAGGAGATTCAGATGATGACGACGAGGAAATATTTGAAGAAGCATCCTCTGACAACACAGAACCATCATCAGCTTTAGTCATTGTTCCAACTGAAGAGCCAGTTCATGATAAGCCTCTTTCACCTCCTGGTGAACAACAACTGTATACTGAAGCTGAGCTCTCTTTCGCACACATTGATGAAGTTATTCAGGCCGTTGTGGAAGAATCCCAGATTAGTGCACCCGTTACTGACAAAGTTGATCACTCTGCAGATTAAATCAATCCAGAGGTCACTTTTCCTTCAGAATAACCTGTTCAGCCAGATCCATCTACTGATCAGGTTATCCCAACTGATGTGCCAGTTGATTCAATCGATCACCCTTTAGAGGCACCAGTTTCAGTTTTGTCACCATCTGCTGAACCAAATCCTCCTTCACCACCTCGGGATCAAGGAGAAATCACTGCTGCTGATACTTCAGTTCGAGATGCTGTGAAACAATCTCAACTGATCAAGTCTTGATAATTTCTGAACTTACTACAAGTGAACCAAGCACTTCTCGACAGTCTCATCCTGCATCTTCATCAGATTTTGATCTTATTTTTGAAGAAGTTCAGCATATGCAGGACAATATGAGTCAAATGATTACTGCAATCTCCAAGATTCAAAACACGCAATTATCGCATACTCTGAAGTTGGACGATAATCAGCAGTCTTTACAAAATCTGAAGGATATAAAATCTGCGGTTACCGCTCTTTCATTTGCAGTTAAAGATATTCAGAAAAATAGAGGAATTCTTTCAAGTCTGACTGCCACTCAAGACTCTATTAACCAACGGGTCGACAGTGTGGAGTCACTTGTATCAAGAAAAATCAAACTGCTACAAGTCACTATGTCTACTGCTATCGATAACATTTCATCCTCTGTCAAGCTCCTTTCTACTGACGTTCGGAAGCTATCTCTCAAGATGGAGCTGTTTGACAAAAAGGGGGAAGAGATCAAGGAGATCTTAGAACAGCAGAAGAAATAATAATAGCAGTATCTATTGTATTTATTTGAAGAAATGTGAATTCAGTTGATTCAGTTAATCGACATCTTATTTTATCTACTTTGAATTCAATCAAGTATCTTTCAATATAGTTTTGTCAAACACCATAAAGGGAGAAATTGTTGGAAACGAAATTCCGGCGTTTGACAAAAGATTTACCAACTGAATCCAGCAACTGAATTTGACTAACTGATCGACGTAACTGAACACGTCATCAGTCAACTGATCGCTACAACTGAAGTCTATTCCTTCGTCAACTGATCTTTACCAGCTGATCTCTCAGCTGTACACATCATCAGTTGAAAGCGACAACCGACAAATAGTACAGCTATCTGCAACTGGTAGTGGCTCGCCGCATTTCAGAATGAACAGTGTACGATTGTCAGAATATATCGACGTGGCAATCAACGGTTAGAATATTCAAATATCTTTAATATGACCGTTGAGAGGGAAGCCTATAAATAGTCGAAGACAGCAGCTGAAGAACGCCCCGACTCTCAGTTATCTTATCTTACTTGTTGTTACGCTGCAAAAATATCCACTTACATTCAGAAATCAAGCTCACGCTTATCAGTTATATCAGTAGTATTCTAAACTACGCTCTTGAGCTTATATAGCACTTTGTAATCGATTGATAAATTTTCTAACTTGTGCTAAGATCCAGTTACGATCTGTAAAAGTGTTGTATACTAAGAGTTTCAGTATTGGCAAAGTGATAAGTCCAAACTGAAGTGGGTCAGTACACCTTTTTGTATTTGATCAAAGTCTTTTAGTGAATATCCTATCTTCGTGATAGAAGGGGTGACGTAGGAGTTATTCAAGTCTCCGAACATCCAGAAACAAATTGTGGTGTTATTACTTTCAGTTATCATTTTCAGTTAGATACTCTATCTTTCAGTCAGTTTGTTTTCCGCAACTGTTTATTCAGTTTAACTGATTGTTATTGACCGAAGGGATATTTAGATTCAGTTTGTAATACAACTGAAATCAGTTTGTCGAAGAATAATTTTAATTGAGCAGTGTTTATTTAACCCCCCCTTCTAAACACTCTTCACCCGATTCATCGATCCTTTCAGTATCGACTACCGGCAACTGAACAAGGCAACGATAAAGAATAAATATCCATTGCCTCGTATTGATGATTTATTTGATCAGTTGCAGGGTTCTTCGGTGTATTCCAAGAACGATCTGAGATCTGGATACCATCAACTGAGAGTCAGGGATTCTGATATCTCAAAGACAGCATTCAGAACCAGGTATGGACACTATGAATTTATTGTCATGCCATTTGGTTTGACGAATGCACCAGCGGTATTCATGGGATTAATGAACCATGTGTTTCAGAAATATCTCGATGATTTTGTGATTATATTCATCGATGATATGTTGATCTATTCAAAGAATGTGATGGAGCATGCTGAGCATTTAAGAACTGTGTTGAGAATTTTGAGGGAGGAGAAACTGTATGCTAAACTGTCGAAATGCGAGTTCTGGTTGAAACATGTGGTATTTCTGGGGCATATTATATTCGGAGACGGGATATCCGTTGATCCCATTAAGGTTGAGGCAATGATTTCTTGGCCAAGACCGACATCTGTACCAGAGATACGCAGTTTTATGGGTTTGGCAGGATATTATCGCTGATTCATTAAAGATTTTTCGAGTATTGCCAAACCGATTACGCAGTTGACTCAGAAGAATGCTCCATTTGTTTGGTCAGAAGACTGTGAATCCAGTTTTCTGGAATTGAAGAAGAGATTGACCAGTGCTCCAGTGTTGACTATCCCGTCAGGTACTGGTGATTTTGTTGTTTATTATGATGCATCTCATCGCGGATTGGGTTGTGTTTTGATGCTGCGGGGGCATGTGATTGCTTATGCCTCGAGACAGCTAAAGCCCCATGAATCTCTATCCAATTCATGATCTTGAATTGGCAGTCATCGTCTTTGCATTGAAGATGTGGCGACATTATCTGTACGGTGAGAAGTTTGAGATCTATTCTGATCACAAAAGCTTGAAATATCTGTTTTCACAGTCCGAATTGAATATGAGGCAGCGAAGATGGCTTGATTTGCTTAAAGATTTCGATTGTGAAATACTACCCAGGATCCAATGCAGCAGCTGATGCACTTATTCGAAAGGTATGTTCTATATCCTTATCGACTATGGGTGTCTCGAATTTGATTGAAGACTGCTGTTTGTCTGGATTATTATTTGAGACAGATCGGAGAACTATGAGATTATATACTATTCAAGCTGAACCAGAGCTGATTTTGAGAATTAAACCAGCTCAGAAAGTTGAGCAGAATATACAGAAGTCAATTGCTATGGTCAGAGTTGGACATCGATCAGAATATCAGGTTCAAAATGGTATTTTGTAGGTGAATAATCGTCTTGTTGTGCCGAATGTTTCGAATTTAAGACAGCGAATACTGACAGAAGCGCACAACAGTCGTTTTAGTATTCATCCTGGTGGCAGGAAAATGTATAATGATTTGAGGACACAGTATTGGTGGAAACAAATGAAATCTGATGTTACTGAATTTGTAGCCAAGTGTCTGAATTGCCAACATGTGAAAGCTGAGAGGAAGAAACCTGGAGGACTGTTACAGAGTTTGTCGATTCCTGAATGAAAATGGGATCACATTTCCATGGATTTTGTGACACACTTGCCACGTTACTCCCGAGGTTGTGATGCGATTTGGGTCGTGATTGATCGATTGACCAAATCTGCATGTTTTATTCCGTACAAGATGACCGATAGATATGACCAGATGGCCGATATCTACGTCAAAGAGGTGGTCAGACTGCACGGAGTGCCGAAGTCGATTGTGTCAGACCGTGATCCTCGGTTTACTTCGCACTTCTGGCAGAGTTTACAGCAAGCTCTTGGTACAAAGTTACATCTGAGTACCGCATATCATCCACAAACTGACGGACAGTCAGAGCGGACGATTCAAACATTGGAAGACATGCTAAGAGTTGTAGTGCTTGATTTTAGCACTAATTGGCTAGATGCATTGCCTCTTTGTGAATTTTCGTACAACAACAGCTATCAAACGAGTATTGAGATGGCACCTTTTGAAGCGTTGTACGGAAAGAAATGCAGATCCCCGTTATATTGGGATGATATCTCTGAAGTTCCTGAGACTAGACCAGATATGATCAGAGATATGACTGAAAAAGTGAAATTGATTCAGAAGAAAATGAATGCAGCTCAGGACCGACAGACCAAATATTCCAACCTCAGACGACGACCGTTGGTATTTGAGACTGGAAACCGTGTATTCCTGAAGATTTCACCTTTCCAAGGAGTTTTTCGATTTGGCAAGAAAGGGAAATTATCTCCAAGATATGTCGGTCCATATGAAATTCTTGAAAAGATAGGAGATCGTGCCTATCGACTTACATTGACGCCTTCATTATCAGGGATACATGATGTTTTTCATGTATCTATGTTGCGGAAGTATCTCCCTGATGATTCTCACGTTATTCAGCCAGACGAGACCGAGCTGGATGAGACATTAAGATGTCGAGAAACCGATTCGGATTATCGATCGCAAAGAAAAACGGCTCAGAACGAAGACGATTCCTCTTGTGAAAGTTCAATGGACTCTTCCTGGCATCGAAGAAGCCACTTGGAAGACTGAATCAGATATGAGACACTGATGTAAAATTTTATTCGACTTTAATTGCATTTCTTCTTAATGATATGATTTGATTATATGTGATTTCGAGGACGAAATCATATCTTAGGGGGGGAGAAATATAATGCCCAGAAATTTAATCCTAGTAATCTGTAATTATTGATTTATAATTTGATATGATTATGCAAGAATTAATCGGGACACGATTTGATTTAGCATGGCAAGAAGTATGTGCGAGGAACAGTAGCCCTCGCGCATATGCACGACCAGTAGGCGCGCATATGCACGAGATGGGCAGAGAACCTCGCGCATATGCGCGGAGGGTGTACGCGCATATGCGTAAGTCTGTGCGAGTGATGTCCAGAAGACCTCGCGCATATGCGCGGAGATGAGGCGCGCATATGCGCGAATTGCCGAGGAAGTCTCATGCTGCAACAGTAGGTATCGCGCATATGCGCGAGGTTAAGACGCGCATATGCACGAGGCATGCAAACGGAAAAATAGACATTTGGCTGTCATGCAATGTATGTATATATATATATATATATATATATATATATACATACATATATATATATATATATAAAACAAACGTCCTTCAAAAGAAAAAGGAAGGGAGAAATAAAAATCAAGGCCAACTTCAAGTTTTGATTTTAGATTTTGATTTGCGATAAATCCGTCCGTCTGATTTTGAATCCGAGTACGGTACTGTGTTCCTATCGACGTAGGCTACAACTGGACATAAGTTTTACTACGTTTTGATATGTTTTGAAATTATGCTGTTTTCAGAATTGAATGGAATTCATATATGATGTTCTTGACATGTTAGACATCATAGAATCGAAGTCAGATTAAGAAACGGAATGATTATGGAATTGTTATGATTTTCTGAAGTTAATAGACTGAAATATGATATTAGATTTTATCAGTATTGTTTATTAGTTGAGGGAATTATTATCTAGTGATTTTGTATTAACCGGGATACTGAGTTTGTATCGTTATGCCGATGATTTGAATTAAATCTGAATTAATCAGATTCAGTGTTGAATTGAGAATGGAATATTGATATTATGTTTCTCGATATGTCGTTTCAGATTTACAGAGACAGTCTTGAGTTCAGAACTGATATTACAAACGAAAGGTATAAGTCACTGTGGTATTGGGACATCGATTCAAGTAGGATGTACTTGAGTTCCCTAAATCACATACTTATTATTATGTTTTATTATGGCGATTATTGATTTGATTAAATGCATGTTCTATGGAGTTATAGGAGCATGCATTAGACGAGTAATCTTGTGACAGAAGTACCTGATAGTGGCGGGATAGCCACGGGCACATTGTACGATGTCACAAGATAGTATATTGGTAATAGGACCACAGTCCATGACGGTTAGGTCGGGACACTGGATGTTTGGTTATATCGACGTGGATAGAACTGAAGTCTTTTCTATTACTGTTGGTCGATATAGGAATACCAACATCTGGAAACCGGGATCCCTAGACATTGTCAATCCATTTTTTATGCATTAAATTATAAGATTGAACATTTTATTTTTCAAATAATGAAAAGCTTCTCAATTAATTTTCCTATTTCACGCATAACAATAAAAAATTCGGCATTCTTCATTAATTTCTTTAAAAAATAATAATGAAATGTCCATCATTTTGTTTAACAAATTTATTCTACTATTTTTGAAATTAAAATAACAAAAAAACTTAATGCAAATATATTTTTTCAAAAAAATTTAATTTTTAAATAAATCATTTGTTAAATTAAATTTTCATTATTTATTTATTGAATAATAAATAATGATCCACTAAATATTTTAATAATTTAACAAGATATTTGCTGATTTCTTTTTAAAAACAAACTTTTTGGAGTTGATAAATTTCTACTTACTTTTGCTGAGTCTTACAGATTTTTAAATATTTTTACAGAATCTTGTAGATTTGTTAACTATAGTTATAAAAAAAATCTTACGTATTAAAAATAATTATTATTTTTTATTTATAAGTCAATAAAATATTATAGTATTTTTATTATGTAGTGTAATAATTTTTTAAAATTTTTAATAAATATAATTTTAAATTTTATGAGGTTTTGTGACTGAAACTCCAAAAATAAATGAATTATATTAATAATTTTATTGTTAGCAATAAAAAAATGTTTTTAGAAAGTACAAATAAAAGAAAAAATAAATAGATGAGAAAATAATGAAAATTTTATTCAGTATGTGGGGTTGAGAGATTTTCCAATTAAATATATATCCAAATATTTAGGTTGAATTAAAGTCATTTTTTTACATTTTATTGTTGTGCCTTAAGCTTTAATTCTTGTAGTTGATAGAATTCCATCGAGTCATTAAAAGGCTATTGACATTTTGAATACATATAGACTTTTGTACATTTTTTAAAAGTCAAATTTGAATACCATATGACTTTTAAAATTTTACAAAATTTTATATTGAATATCACTAAACTTTTATAGAGTATATAAAACTCTAGAAGAACCAATAAACCACCTAAATGTCTTTGTTCAACATACTATTTTTATGAAAATTAACTTTATAAAAAATGAAAAAAAAAATATGTGGAAATCTTAAATTTGACAGAAATTATTATAAGTTTAATAAATTTATTTCCGATCTTGAAATTAAAAAATAATGAAACTTTATCGAGAAAATATTTTTAAAAAATCATTTAATTTTATATACATTGGGAAAGAATAAATACTACTAAAATGTCTACGTGCAGTTACTTAATGAATATGATATATATATATATATATATATATATATATATATATATATATATATATATATATATATAGCTCAACTGAACGAATGATAACAGATAAGATAAATAATAATAATAAACTGACTGTAAATAGAAGATGCGAGGATTTGTTTATAGAACTTCGAATACTAAGCTTCTATGTCTCACATTATTCTGCTTTCAAAGATTCACTAGAAAATTTGGTCGGTTGTACCCTTTGTACAAACTCATTTCTGCTTAAGACTTATCTTTTGCCTAATAGGAACTCATAGCACACTTTTTCCTTAACTTAATTTGTACAGAAACAAACTTCTAACAGTTACAGTGATTTTCAGAATACAATATAGCTCGTGTAAACAAGATATATGTGAAAATAAAAGGTGCACAAAATGATCATTAATCGATTTGATAGAATTTTTTGCGTGTGCAATAACTGCATGAAAATAAGTCTTGAAAGAGAACATGTGCGAGTTGAGAATATCTGATTGAAGATTAATGTAACAATAATCTCTTCATTTATCCATCTCATTTTATAGGTGTTGTTCCTCAAAGTTAAATATATACGATACTCACATATGTACTGGGTAGTCGAAAATTATGTAGAGAATGCCAAGTAATGACCTGAATCTTTATTTTGAATGAAGTACAATTTAAGAGATAACTAAAGAGTTGTTACTAAGTATTACGAAGAAATTGATAATTCGGGATCAAGCTATTGTGATCTACCAAATTTAAAATGGACAGCCCGGTCTACTTCAGATTACATTATCCCGAGAAATCCAACTAGAAAAATGAGATTCTGCCACGTGGCAGATAATATTGATTCGGATTTTCTGAACTAGTCCGGTTGCAGCGTATAAATGGAATCCGATTTCTATTGTTTCCGACACCGCATTCTTCGGAGAGAGTTCTAGCCATATACCTTAAGTTTTCTAGCCAGTTTCTGGGGCACTTTGGTGTTGGAAAGTTTCGGAGCTAGTGTCGACTCGAGGAGGGGTCAGTGACTGAGATCGAGACGTCATCAGCGAGATGACGACGGACGCAGGTATTTTAAGGCCCGAGAATTTGATTACCGTAATCTGAAATGATTTGGTGATAATAGATATGATTATAGACGGAACAGATTAGACCAGGGAAGCCGGAAAGAAGTTGGAAGTATGTGCGAGGAAAAGACCTCGCGCATATGCGCGACATGATTCCGCGCATGTGCGCGAGGGTGGCAGAGACTTGTGAAGAATGGAAAATGGCCTCGCGCATATGCGCCGAGTAGAGGCGCGCAGATGCGCGAGTCACCGTGAAGACACGCGCCGAGACCTGTGGTCTCGCGCATATGCGTCGAGACATGTCGCGCATATGCGCGAGACGTGCAGTATGCACATTTAGCCACTTTCCTTGCATGCGTGAATGTATATATATATATATATATATATATATATATATATATACACACACACACACACATATAATCATACAATGCCTTAGAAACAAAAATGAAACGAGGGGAAGAAGCTTTAATTCCTTACGTACGAAAATTGAACGTCACGCAAAATCCGCTCGTTTGATTTTGAATCTGAGTACATCACCGTGTTCTTAGCGACGACAGCTACAACATGACGTAAGTTTTGTTACGTTTTGATATTGTTTGAAATTATGCTATTGAAGAAATCGAATAGAATTCATATATAGCGTTCTTGACGTAATATACATTGTATAATCGAAGTCAGATTGAAGAACAAGCTGTTTATGTAATTGTTATGATTTTCTGAAATAATATGATTGAGATTGTGCAGATTTGAGAATATGACCTGATATTGCTGGGATTATGAGTTGTATCGATATCGATTATGTCTCGTGATATTATATCTGTGATATTGGAATTGACGGGATTATCGAGACTGTATTACTATGCCGTTGAAACATCAGTAGATTGGTATCGATCAGATTTAGTATTGATTATGATTGTATCGTTCGATCATGACATTGATACAGTGTGTTCGATATTGTTATTGCCAGATTGATATTGATAGGCAGTGGGTTCGAGACTTCGACAGAGTCAGAGCAACGAAACGAAAGGTATAAATTAATGTTGAGTTGGGATTGCACAACTCGAGTGAGGTTCGACTCGAGTTTCCCTAAATCACATACTTTATTTTATTGCATTGTTATTTGCAATTGAATGTGATTGATATCTTTGGTCTATGGATTTATAGACAATGTATGTCTTGAGTCATAAGCGGATGTGCCTAGTCATAGACATTTGATCTTGTGACAGAAGGACCGGATAGTGAGGACTCGTCACTGGCCCATTGCACTTTGTCACATGATAGTATATGGAAATGCCAAATTCTGTGACGGATAGGTCAAGACACCGGACGTTTGGCTATATCGGAGTGGATAGAATTGGAGTTTCTTCTATTACTGGTGTTCGATATGGAAAAAGCCAAAGTCCGTGAATAAGAACATACCACCACCCCGATCGGGAGTGTAGGTGGGTGTATGTTCTTATTCCGATCGGGATCCCTAGATTAGGACGCGTCGAGTCAAAGTCCAGGAGTCACGGAGTGTGATTCAGAGTCTGTGTTGACTCATGTGTCGGATTTGATACATGTTATATTCAGAGTTTGTATTGATTTACGTTTCTGATTTGATATATGTTATGAATGTTTATTTCATGTTTTTATATGGTTTATAGGAAATGCATGTATACATGATTTATATTGAGAATATAATTCTCACCGGAGTTATCCGGCTGTTGTCCTGTTTGTATGTGTGCATGACAACAGGTGGGACAGGATCAGGGTCAAGACAAGAAGAGGGAGATCATGATTAGAGTGGAGACTACGGACTTGGATTAAACATAGAGTTTGGAATACTTGATAATTAGTTGCTAAACCTTAGTTTTTATTGAATGTAGACTGTAAAGGACTTGTACTTTATTATATACAAATATGTATATTAGTTCATTCCATTACGTTCCGCAATTAAAGAAATTTTTTTTATGACCCAAATTATTTGAATTAGTACATTGATCCTAATGATGATTAAAAATTGGATTAGCGTCTGGGTCCCCACAGGTATATTCCTAAAAACTGAATTATTGATTTAAGAATCATTAGGGAGAACCTTGTAGCATGTTTGGTAATTCAGGATCTGGTTTGATAGTGATTTCATTATGTTGGTACTGTCTAGGTTAAGAGCTTTCTGTCAGATTGTTTTAGTGAGTTATGTGATGTACTGACTGAGATATCCAAGTGTAGTATACACACTTATATGATGCATATTTATCTATTGCATGATACCTATTTTACTGTTTTGACATATTATGCATGATATATCAAGTTGAGCTTGATATCTTTTGAGATATACCTCATTTACTGGGGCTGCTTAGCCCTATTCTGTATTGTGGACGATGGGACATCGAGAGCTACAATTTCGGACGGGACCCGCGGGCTCTGATGACCTGGACATTGTAGGTCCATGTCATGATGATGAGTGTAGGAGCCAAAACATGCCTAGGGCAGATCAGACTGAGCATGAGATTCTTGACTTGATCATTGATATCTGAGTATATTGCATTTCACATGCATCATATCAGTTTATATACTCGTACATTCTTGAATTGGACGATTGTCGCTCACGTCTTTGTTTTCATCTTGGACACCCCATTCCACGGGGCATGTATTAGGTTGGATGGTTCGGACGGTCAGGATAGTGGCTAGAGAGTTGGGTTTTCGGTGATGATCCAATGGAGGTTTTATGTGGTTTCTCATTTTCTCGTTCAGAATTATGTTTTCGATATAGTTATATTAATGCTTAAGACTGCTGTTATTGTTCTGTTTTCGTTTGGGTTGTAAAATGATTAAGTATTTGGTTTCTACTATTTAATTATTGTTATTAAGTTTAATGTTGCATTTTTATTAATCTATTTAGTAGTGGCTCGGGTAAAGATGTTATATGCCATGTGTACTTGTTGTTAGGATCGATGGAGGGGATCATCGTTGAGCTACAATAGCTCGGTTCTTGAAATATTGAACACCGATGAATTAAATCAAGTTTGATATGAAATCAAGCGGAAAACACTCGAAATAATCCTTCGGAGAAACCGATTAAATATTTTGTAAACCATTTAAGATATATGCAAGTTGAATGAGTAAAAATATTCAGTTGAAGCATTTTATCAAACACTTGGTATACAATATTTTGGTATTTGAAGAAGACATAAAATACTTCAACAATGCGTCTTTAAAAACAGTGAAAATGATAAGCAAATGCAATAAACAAATAGACACGAATTTGTTTATGGATGTTCGAAGATTTCAAACACTCCTACGTCACCCCTTCTTCCCCTTGGGAAGGATCCACTAGAAGACTTTGATTTATACAACTACTTGTACAAACCCATTCCGGAAGGGCAGCACCCAACTAGAACTCCTAGCACTCAAGATTGTAGGCAGCACCTCACAATCAGCATATTGTTTAATGTCTCATATGCAAAGACTACATACACAAGTTTATTGTCTTTGTGCAAGACTCACTCAACTAATCTTTGAACTTCAACTTTTTTGTATATGTGTGAGTGATCGTGTGTAAGGAATTTATCAGTTACAGTGTACATCTTAAATGTATCCTCACACAAGGGCTTGTGCCCTCAACTAGCTGATTTCTTCATGCTAACTGCCCATGCTTTGAATCCTCTTCAAAAGCTATTGTTTGATCTTCAATATGTTGTATTTAGAAGCCCCAACAATGATATATACGTTAGACACAAGAATATGACCATTTGAAAAGTTTCTGTACTATTTCCGAGATTGCAACGGTCAAATTCAGTTTGCTGGGCATTTTCCCGACTGGTCAACTCTGGTCAACTCAACTGGTCGTTCAGTTCAACTAGTCAGCAACTGGTTCAGTTCAGTTGGTCAACTGCTGGTTCAGTTGGTTGGTCAGATGGTCAGCAGCTGGTTCAGTTGGTTCAGTTTCAGCTGATGTGCTGAAATCAGCCTAACTGATTTCAGTTTGTGCAGAACCAGTAGCTTTATCGTCATTTATCCGCATCGTAAGCTTCGATTCAGACTTTGACTTCTCAGAATGATTTGTAGATCATTGTCTTATCTTTCCATTGCATATAGAATCGCTTCGTTTCGATAACCGAGCTGAGAGATATGACCAAAATACCGCAGCAGCTCAAACCCAACTGATTGCTGTTTTCGTGTGATCAGTTCAGTAATTGAGCGATTAGTTAGACCATGATAACATCCGATTTGGCCCAAGTGATGTGAGATACGACTTGTTCCAAATTGAGTTTTCTGATCAGTCCAATTGGCGGAATGTCATTTGAATCATCCAGTTAAGAGATATCATCAAAACACCGAAACTTGCCAGAAATTCAGTTTGTGCAGAATTCAGTTTCAGCTTGCTTCTTGTGTTTGCAACTTCACACTTGAGTAAATATGTTAGAAACACAATAACAAGTTTTGTTAACATCAAAATCAATATTGAGAACTTGAAAAGTTCCAACACTTGTCTTGTTTCCAAATATAGCAACGATTTGGACAACTTTGTCTATACAGGTTTTATTCACTTACAGATTAAATGTTGATAGTTTGATTCCATTCAAGATGTTGAAAGATGCATAGCAAAAATGTTGAGTTGGACAACTTTGTCTGTAAAGGTTTTATTCATCTCTTCATATGTCACTGATAGTCTTGCCAGTTTATTTCATTTGTTCATGTAATTTAGCAATTTAGCTTGAGTCGGTATGAATTTAATTTATGATCATCAAAACTTATATTTAAATTTTATCTTAACAATACGAAGGAAGTAGCTCTGCATATCCGTCTATATATACTCGAGAAAATCTAAGTTTGCTATAAGTTAAAAGACATTATAGAATTTGTAAAATTAAAGCTTCTAGTAGATTCTTTCCATCTTGGATGAAGATGAGACATAGAAAAGAACCATCAAATAGAGATCACCGCCGACCAACGATATATATAGCTAGCTCACCTTACAAAAGTTCCAAATTAATGAATTTCTTTGTAATTATCTAAATGCATAATCACATATTAATTAATAGCACTTTCTTAAAATAAAGTAGATAAATATTAAATATTTATAAAATAATTTATTAAAATTAATTTATAATATATTCAACAAATTACATAAATATTTAAATAAAAATAGGTTTTTATAATTTATAAACAATATATTTCTGTCATAGAATTGATTAGTAATAATACAATCGTATAAAAAATATGTTTGGTACTAAATTTGCGTTATATTATTTATTTTAATTACTGATTCCAAGGAAAATGTAATTTATGCACTTTATTTCCTATTTTTAAACATTTAGTTAAGAATTAGAGGTTTTATTTTTGCCTCGAATGTGAAGGACACTGTTGTTAAATATGATAAACAATATATTATTATATTACATTAAACTATACTCAACCGTTCTATTTAACATTCAATAGATACACGTTCAAGGGTCTCAAAGTTATGTTCAATCAGTCTCATAATGCAGATCCATCCAATAATGTCTATATTGTCGGAACATCACTCTAAATAATTACGTATTGATATGGGAATATATATCAGAGACTCAAAAGGAATAAATTGAATAAGGACGAAATCTTATGCTACATTTGATGTTCTAAACCGTGCAACATTTTACTCAAACAAGTCTCGTTTGCACAAATTAATAAAAAATCAACGCAATATTAAATACCATGTATGAAAAAATATAATCAATGATTGATAAAACATTCAATTCATATATTAATTTTAAATAAATCGACAATAAATTATATCCAAGACACGATAAAAGATTAAAAAATATATTGATGATTTTTTAAATTAAAAAATAAATGAATCAAACGTTTAGTCTGTGATTTATTTCATTTTCTTCATGATAGTCTTTAATGAATTTAAATTTTAATAAATTGTACAAAAAAAATTTGTTTGAGCAAAATATATTACGTTTTTCAACAGTCATGACATCTGAATGACCTAAAACATGATCATCGTATAAAATGACGAAGATACCCCTACGGCAGATCCCCGTTTGAAACAAGAGATATAAATCGAAAAATTGAATGAGCCGCTTCGTATCACATTTCTGCCATTTCCATTTGGGTGAATTCCTCCCCTCCGCATGTCTTCCCTATTGTGATATTTATTACTTTGAACACTCACAAATCGCACAAAATTTTTGTGGAGCAGCAATGACTTTCGACAGCTACACCGACAAGAACCAATTTTTTCGCAAACTCATGTCGAAATCCGAAAATAAGGTGGATTTTGTGGTTTTATGCTATTTTTTCTTGATTAATTGATGTGCGTGATGTCGATTTTTGTGATGATGTGTTCTGATCTAGATCCGCGAGATTATGTTTTCTGATTTCAGATGTGTTTCGATTGCAACGCGAAGAATCCGACATGGGCGTCGGTGACGTATGGGATCTTCTTGTGCATTGATTGCTCGGCGGTTCATCGCAGTCTGGGTGTCCACATAAGCTTCGTCAGGTAATTTTTTCCCCGATTTGAGTTTCCGTTATATTGTTTTGCGTCATGGATCACTTGACTTGCAGGTAGATTTTCATTTAGCTTCGCTTGTAGTTTATGATTTTCGTTCTTTATGTTATATACGTAGTGCCATTGAAAGATTTCTCAGGTTGTACAACGTTTTGCATGTCAAAAGGTGAAATCTTACGAGATTAATCGTATTATGCGAAATTCAATTTCTAGTCTCTAGCTAGTATATCTGTAATTTCATTAATATCTGACTTCACTGGAAAAGAAAAACTGAGGCCTTATTTGGTTGGTCGTTCTTTATGTTATATACGTAGTGCCATTGAAAGATTTCTCAGGTTGTACAACGTTTTGCATGTCAAAAGGTGAAATCTTACGAGATTAATCGTATTATGCGAAATTCAATTTCTAGTCTCTAGCTAGTATATCTGTAATTTCATTAATATCCGACTTCACTGGAAAAGAAAAGCTGAGGCCTTATTTGGTTGGGCCTGGAGTTCAATTCTGAGGTCAATCACCATTCGGAACTTTGGATTAAATTGTTATACTATTTTTTCTTCCTCATATTATCATTAAACTACATCTCTTTCTGCACATCACATCAGCTTTCAACATTTATACCCGAATAAAATCTCAAAAGTTATTTTCTAACATTTTTCTGAAATTATTTTAGTTGAGTTGATTGGAAATCTAATCAAACGCTACCTGGGTGACTATATTTGATTTTCCTATGGTTGGAAACAGTGTAGACTTTGAATTTTTGACCATTGTGCTAGACTTGTTCTTCAGAACTATGAACTTGATTGGTGTCCTTTGGTTGAATTCAGAAGCTTCCATCAATATCTATTTTGAGAACTCCATGAGATGAGCATTTTGTATTCGATTGTAATTTAAAGTGTTGTTCTTTTTGAAAAATTATGTGGATTCTGCTAGAGCTATTAATCTAATTTTGTTTTAAGCTCAATGCCATGAATGAAGGCTGGGAATTATATTGCATCAGGTTTGCTAAATTAAATGATTGAAACCTAAGCGACTTCATGCTGGTTGTGAGTTTTAGATGAACATTGTGAATTACAAAAATACTATGCTGCACTATCAGAAAGTTTTGGAAAGTTTATCTTGACTTTTACTAGATAGTGGAACTTTCTTTGCAATAATTTAACATACATTCTAGATGATTCCTTGTTGATTTGGTTGACTTCAGGCGTATTTCTTTATGTATTTTCCAAACAGACAAATAAAGTTTTTCATATTTAATGAGTGATCCACAATTCCACATCACGATGGGAGTTTTTTTGTTGGCCTGGTAGCTTCAGTCATCCTGTGACGATGTTATCCACATTGGGTCTCACATCGAAGTCCTGTTTTATGGTAGAGGTCTATCCCAATTAAAGCTTGGAACTGCTAACATGGTATACTAAAATGCTTCTTTGCTAGCCATTTTGTTATGAATTGTAAAAGACAGCTTAAAGAACTCTCATATGAAGATCTCTCCTCGTTTGAGGGTATTCTTAATCTTACCATGAAACAGAGTATGCTGATTTATCTAAATCAGTATATCTTACTAAGGGAAGTTTTGCTTTTGTTCGAGGGCTATGATAGCCTAGTGTTGCTAAATTTCCATATCAGCTGTGGAAATGATTTTGAACATAGGCTTTTGGTTGGCTACTGTGTAGTGAACTTCCGGACGGCTGAAGTTTCCCCACTTCCTTTTATTGCTTCGATGTCTAGTAGTTCTGTCGATCTTCTCATTGTTACGCCTCAACATCACTGCCCCTACTTTGATTATTGGGTCAGGGGCTTTTGCCATCTTCCAATCCTCATTTTGGGCCTACTAATTAAAAAGCCCATGTATTGTTTATAATCCCTGGCCCAATTCCAAGTCAATCCAAACTCAAACTCATTTAGCAGCACCTCCTTTGACCACTGGACTGCCATCACGTAGAAACCTGGCTGGATTCCGTAGCTCCCTACTCTGATTTCTACCAGCAACCCAACACCCGCCCGATTCAGCGACAATAACCGGCAGCACTTCTCCCTCTTTCCATCGGATAAAATTGCTTTCCAAACAATTGCAATTGCAGTCACTGTTTCCTTCATATTTTGGATACTTCCCACGGGTGATATATCTTGGTATGGTTGGCCCAGAACAAGTCTCTGGGCCCAATATTGCATGGAAATCCCTGCCCAACCTGTAGGCTCCTTTTATCTCCCTTATCCAATCATGAGCACAAACTCCACCCCAAATAATTGCAATTGGGTCCTGAAAACGATGACTTATTCCTAATACTTTCCAGATCCTCCATCTATCGTAACTTTGGCCCTCTCCCAACTCCTCCGTAGCCTTCACAACGGTGATGCCGCTTGGATTACCACCTTCTGACCCCTATATCGAGCAATTAGCTCTTGGGTATTGTTATCCTGGTATTTCTCAATCCTATGAATCCAACCTGTGGAATTTCTCTCATCGAGCTTCATCCTGAGCATTCTACCATTCTGTTTCTGGTCATCAGGAAATAATGATGACCGTACTAAACCCTCTATTACCAACTTCTGGTTTTTATGATCTTCTAAACCTCGTGTTCCATAGCCTTAGTTTTCTGTTCACCTGGTGTCATATCATGCCCTTATAAGCATCATCAGCAGCATCTAACGCCTTCAATGCCTGTGTTTGGAATCAGGAAATAATGATGACCGTACTAAACCCTCTATGATCAACTTCTGGTTTTTATGATCTTCTAAACCTCGTGTTCTGGTGTCATATCATGCCCTTGCAAGCATCATCAGCAGCATCTAACGCCTTCAATGCCTGTGTTTGGAAGAGTTTCAGCCCCTCTGTACCTTTTTGGATTATTTTCTCCAGCACCACACCATTCTCTTTTAACTGAATCTAGACAGACTTGAGTAATTCAGGTGGCATATCCTCATTCTCCTCTAAAATAAGAGACATCACCGTCTCAATTGAATTAAGGACAGATTCTGGGTGTTGTGCGCTTAAAGCTCTAAGGAAGTACTGAAACATCTTAATGATCAACTCAGTACATTCTAGGTCCAGCATGATAACACTTAACTTAACTTCAGCCATGATTTTCAAAATAGAACTAACCATGTGATGAGATCTATGAGATGTGTCTGCCAATTCTTCAAAAGTGGATACAATCAATTGAAAAACTTCCATCATTTTATCATCATCATAAAGAACATTTGGTGCAGAAATCGTGATGATCTCACTACTTGTGCACGTTAGTAACCCTTGCTCTTACCACAGCTTCATAATGCTTCAGAAACTGCTCGGAGCTAAAGGCTTCCATCAGTGGTGAAAGTGCAATTATCATGGCTCTGGTAGGTGACTACTCCACCATCGACAGAAGATCCTCAACTCGATCGAGCAGGCAGACGAATTTATCAACAGAAAATGGAGGCTGGTACAACGCCAAAACCACAACCATAACCTGTTCTTCAACGTCTTTCTCTGCAGACAGCAGCATTGTTGATTATCACTCAGTTGGCAGCTTGAAATCTCTTCTTCTATTCGAATCCGGCAGGTCGGACCAATTGTTAGGATCTAAATCTCCTGACACATTTAATTATGCAAATATTAACTAATAGAAAAGGAAGACAGATTTAGGTGGTGGAATTTTATCGAAGAAAGAAAAAGAGTGGCTGGGTGTTCAAAGTGGATTTGGAAACGGCATATGATAATGTTGACTGGAATTTTCTTGATTGGGTACTGATGAAGAAAGGTTTTGGAATTAAGTGGAGGAAGTGTATAATGGGGTGTGTTTCGAGCGTTTCCTACTCGATTTTTATTAACGGAAGGCGAAGGTGTAAAATTAAAGGAGAGAGAGGACTTAGACAAGTGGATCCCCTTTCACCATTCCTCTTTAATTTAGTGGTAGATGTTTTGGGAAGAATGGTTGGTAAGGCTAAGGTGGATGACAAAGTTAAAGGGTTCGAAGTAGGTAAACAAAAAGAACATATTTCTCACTTACAATTCGCTGATGACAATATTTTTTGCAAACTCAAAACAGCATTTGTTGGAAATTGTAGACATACTTAAAAGATTTGGCATGGTCTCGAGTCTTAAGATTAATATGGAAAAAAGTATGGTGGTGGGTTTGTTTATGGCCGACGAGGAAACAGATGAAATGGCACTCACCATCGGGTGCAACAAAGGTACTTTCCCAATTAAATATCTAGATGTCCCCTTAGGAGGTAATCCTTTGAAGATGGAGTTTTGGGATCCAGTTTTAGTGAATATGAAAAGAAGACTAGCAAGCTGGAAAAAATCTTTTTTATCAAGGGGAGGGCGACTTACACTAATTAAGGCTGTTTTGAGTGCATTACCGTCTTACTTTATGTCTATGTTCAGAGTTCCGAATAAGGTGGGGATTATTATGGAAAGATTGACGAGAAACTTCTTGTGGGATGGGCCGGATGGTGAGAAGCATTGTCACGTGGTAGGTTGGGATCAGGTGTGCAAACCGATGGTCAGCGGGGGTTTGGGATTGGGAAATATCCGTTTAAGAAACAAAGCTCTCCTCGGTAAATGGTGGTGGAGAGGTTCAGTGGATAAGGTGATTTTGTGGAAGAAAGTTATTACAAGCATATATGGTACTCATGATAATGGATGGGAATTGGGGCTAGTGGGGAACTCTACTTTCAAAAGCCCGTGGAAAGGTATTTCTAGATCGTTCTCGGCTTTTCATCGATTGGTTAGGGGGTGCTTAAGGGGGGCAATTCTATTCGGTTTTGGGAGGATGTGTAGGTTGGGGGGGTTCCTTTTTTTATTCGCTTTCCTTCATTATTTGCGATTTCTATTCTTACTAACAAACCAATTACGAGTTTTGTTCAGGTTGTCATTAGGGGAGGGTTTACTGTCCAACAATGGGATGTTAGGTTTAGAAGGAATTTGTATGAGGCAGAAGAGAGTGAGTTCAGCGAGCTATTAGGGGTTCTACAAGATGCTCGGTTGGAGAGGGGTGTTGAGGATTATAGAATTTGGTTGGGGGATTCTTCGGGGATGTTTTCGGTTAAATCATTTTATAATTCTTTCTTCACTTCGACTGCCTCATCTCCTTTCTCTTACTATTTCAATATCTGGAAAATACCTGTCCCGCCGAGGGTTCAAGTATTCTCGTGGATTGTGGCGCTGGAGAAGTTTCAGACTTGTGATGTGATGCAAAGAAGATGGCCTACTACGTCCTCAATAGTGTTGTCTGTGTCGTAGGAATGAAGAGAGTCAGTATCATCTACTCCTACATTGCGCTTTCACTACACGGATTTGGCACAAGGCTTTCAAGGAGCTGGATTTAGTGTGGGTTGTACCGGAAAGAGCTAAGGAGATGTTTACTGTCGAACCGAGCTTGCACAAAGGAAGGAAGCATTTGCGCTTCGGGTTCATCATCGTCCATTGCATTTTTTTGTCAATTTGGTGGGAAAGAAATAAAAGATTATTTGAAGACAAGGAGGAGGCGGTTGATGAACTATAGGATAAAGTCAAATTCAGAGTGGCGAGTTGGACGAAGATACAGAAGGGATATGAACACCTAAGTGTCTCAGATTTATACAGGGATTGGAATTTTGTTTTTGATTAACGCTTGGGTTGTAATTCGTTTTTAATTAAGTAGGAGCATCTATTTAGTTTCGCGGATTACTTATCCGCCACTTGTACTAAAACTTTTTTTACTCATTAATATAATATGTTTCTTATCAAAAAAAAATTAGGAAACCATATATTTATCCACGGATTTTTATTCCATCAAAACTCTTAAGCACAAGGCACCATCTTTCTCTTAATTTTAATCTGTGCAGCCTTAATATTTTTCTTCTCTTTGCAATTTCAATTATTATGCTTATAATACTTCTTTATTTTGTTTTTTTTATAGGAACTTAAATTTATTAGCAGTCACCTTTTTTCCTTTCAGTTTTTTTTACTGCAATTTAATTCCAAGACCTAATTAGCTTTTTATCTAATGTTTTCTTTAAGAAGACAGAGGGTTAACACTTAGGTAATTGATTTTTTAAAACAAATTATACTATATATTTGTTAATGAATTTTTTATTTTAATCATTGTTTAATATTTTGTGAAATCTGTTTCTATGTATATAAATTTTAGTTAAATTGACCTTAAATATGTGAATTCTAACAATTTATACTTAGTGCGCCTTACTTCGATAAGGCGCGTGCCTCGCCTTGAGCCTCAGGCTCCATGACGCTTATGCGCCTTAGGGCGCCTTGCACTTTAAATAACTATGGTTGACATGGTGAAATGTTGAATCCGATATAAATATGAACTATAATAAGAACTGCACACTTGAATTTGGTAGATCAGGACTATTGACAAATAATTGCTAGATAATAGAGTCAAATATGATTTAGGCATTCACAGTTTTTATTTAGCTTTAGTGTTTCGGAGGGTGGAAAAGTTGATGAATTTATCTTAAGGCTTAAGCATTGTTCAGTTTATTAATATTTTCAAATGTGCTCAACATCTTCGAGACCTTTTGAAATCCTTTTCAGAGCCTTTTAAATGGATACATCTCATGGCTTCAAACAAATATAGAAATAATCAATGCATGTATAAGAGCAAACGGTGAACATGCACCCAGCCTAAGTAGGATGAGGATAAAGAACAGTAAAAAATAGCAACGGCATGACTGTGTGTGAGTAAACACAAATTAAATCAAGGAGAAAAATGCTCGAAAGTAAGAAAATAATTGAGCTAGAGCTAGAAATATGTGTTTCGACAATGTGATTTTCTGGTTCGAGTTCGTGTAGTCTATCATAATTTTGGCTCCTAAGACTTAATATTTTTTTGAAGGCGAATGGAAAGGAAAATACTGAACATAACTGGCACATGGGATCTTTAAAGCACCTTCTCAAAATATTTTGTGTTCTATCGTCACAGAAGCTGACTTTAACTTGCAGGTCTACAAATTTGGATTCTTGGACTCCCGAGCAGTTGAAGATGATGTCCTTCGGTGGAAATACACGAGCTCAAGTTTTCTTCAAGCAGCATGGATGGACTGATGGAGGCAAGATCGAGGCAAAATATACATCAAGGGCTGCCGAATTATATAAGCAATTACTTTCAAAAGAAGTTGCAAAAAGCAACTCAGAAGAGGCCGGTTTACCTTCATCTCCTGTTGCTTCTCAGTCACCTAAGGCTTCTAATGGATTTTCTGATGTCAACAGCAACCTCATTGAAGACCAAAAAAGAAATTCTTCCGAAGACACCCTGAAGGAAAGTTCTTCACTTAAAAATGGTTCTGCAGACTTTTCTGCTTCTCCGAGAGCCTCTCATATTGTTTCGATGACAATTGTTAAAAAGCCTCTTGGTGCAAAGAAAACTGGGAAAACCACAGGGCTTGGTGCTCGAAAGCTTAGTACCAAGGTAATATGGTTTCTGTTGTAAATGAAATGTTTTGAAGTGAGTGATAACATGAAATTTTCATAATTTGGTCTTTTGCAACATTATAATCAATTTCTCAATCTACCAAGTGGCCAAATGTTTTATCCTTTGCAGCCTAGCGAAAGCCTTTATGAACAGAAACCGGAGGAACCACCGACACATGTTTCTTCGGCCACCTCTTCAAATAGTAGCACCGCAGCAGTTGGTTCATCGTTTACGTCTCGATTTGAGTATAATGACAATGCCCAACCTACAGATGGGACATTTGGAAGTGCTCGACTTATTAACCACATAGCACCGCCAAAATCATCCAACTTTTTTACTGAATTTGGCATGGATAGTGGGTTCCCAAAGAAGGGCACCTCGAACACAACAAAAGTGCAAGTAAGGGAGATATTCTCATTGACGATATGAGAAACTATTTATGTTCTCGCCAATTACTTTGTAGTATTAGAAATGCAGAATTTTATAATGTGAAGCATGTCCTCATCAGACATGATTATAATCAATTAATTAAAGAACATAAAGTTATTGTTGAAAGGAAGGAGTGAGAAGTGGCTCTTTGCATTTTTATGTTTCCGAAAATAATTTTTTATTGAGATTTGTCTCACATTTTTTGGAAAAACTCAGTATCTTTAATGATCTTCTTTTGTATTTTCTCCAAATAAATCATACTCCTTAATTCCGTGTAATTGATCGCTGGATGTTATTTTGTTCATTTTTTTGTCTTGCTATCCATGTACTTGTGCAACCATGACATGATTGGAGGTCGGTAGTTCATCTCTTTCTATCAAGCATGATATTTTTGAGTAAAATTCCTATCTCGATACCCATCAGGTTGAGGAAACCGATGATGCCAGGAAAAAGTTCTCCAATGCAAAATCTATTTCATCAGCCCAGTATTTTGGTGATCAAAATAAAGACAAGGAGGCTGATGCTTCGATTTCGCTGCAGAACTTCTCTGTATGTATTCATGTTTATCTTAATTTTCACCTTCCCTTCATCACTCTCTTTTGGTGTTGGGGAAGTTGTTGATTATTGTCTTATTCTTAGTCATACTTTTTCATCCTTTTTCTTATATATATATCGAGGAAAGAAAACCATAGATTCACTACTTTGGTATGGAACTTTTTAATATGAGAAATAACTTGCATTCTCTTTTTGATTACTAATATCCAAGTGCATTTTACCGTGTCATTATTTTGAACATTTATAGTTCAGTTGCTTTTTGTAAACTAATTTAAATATGAGGATAACTTAGTCTTTTTCACTTTTAAGAAATCCTAATAAATTTGAAATATTCTTTTCATTTCAATGGCCCCTGCTCGTTCCTGTTGGTTAATTTGTGATGGTTAAGCAATGTGGCGTTGTAAAATTTTCAAGATAATACATTTACATAATATACAAATATTTGTCCTCATGTATGCAGGGTTCCACTTCAATATCTAGCGCTGATTTCTTTGGCCGTGATGCTAGTGGTTCTCTGGATGTTACTGCCAGTGATCTCATTAATCGGCTGTCTTTCCAGGTACACACACAGCCTTATATTTCTTTCTATTATCCTTGATATCTTTTGTTTCGAAATTATTGATATTTTTTTCTTCTGCCTTCGGTTTATCCCATTCAAAACCACCATTTTGTTATTTGAAAGCGTATGCGATATTTAAAATTTTAATGTGTCCGTTCTTGGATATTTTTCGAGAGTCGTTAATGATAGACAGAATTTTGATTTCTTTCCTTCTTGAATTGTATGTATTATCTTGGTCATCAGGCGCAACAAGACATCTCCTCTCTGAAAAATATTGCTGGAGAAACAGGGAAGAAACTGAGCTCCATTGCGTCGTCGTTGCTAACAGATATTCAGGACCGAATCCTCTGATAAAATGCTTCTAGTTGAATTGAGAGCATGTTTGTCATGGTGTACGACCTCTTAATGATTTGAGATTATGTAGTTTGTGTAAGAAAAAAGTTCACAAGTTTTTGTTTGAAGAGATTGAAATAGGATTTTAGATATATATTCTGCTGTTGCAAGATATAATTCTTTTCAGATTCGCACCCACATATATACCCAATCTCACTTGCATTAGGTTCTTTTTATGCCACACAAGGTCACTTGTGAATTGTGGCCCAAACAATGATCCCTGGGATAAATTTCATCCAGTAAAATCTTTTGTGTTATGTTTAGTTGGTGATTTTGAAAGTTAAAAGTGATAAGAAATATGAATCTATGTTTTTGAACCTTGAGTTTCGAGGCAAATCCGAAAAAAGATCATCTTGAGCAATGTTTGAGTAAGCAAGGGAAGTTTTGAGATGTCTTTTACTTTTAATTTTAAAATTTATATAAATACTAGGAATTTTTTTTATAAGCATTTTCTTCTAACTTTAAAACCATCCAAATAAAAATTAATATTTAAGAATCTATAAATCCTCAACTCCAAATCGTAAGTCAATTTAAAATATTATATAAATAAACTATAAAATCTTTAAATAAATAATTTTCAAAATCTTTTCTACAAAATTTTAAATACAAAGCTAATGTGGAAAATAAAAGTATTTAAGAAGTGTATGGTCGGATCCGTTCCACTAAAGCGTCAACGCTTTCCCTCAAAATCGTCATCGCCTGCGACCATCCAAAACGAGTGAGTCTAATTACTCTGCACGTTCTAAACGTACGTAACAAATAATACATATACAAGCACATGCAGCTTTAAATAAATCTTTTAATAAAATAAGCTGTCATAAAAGCTCGTAATTAAACATACGTAACAAATAATACATATAAAAGCACATGCAGTTTTAAAATAAATCTTTTAATAAAATAAGTTGCCAAAAAAGCTCGTAATTATACATCATATCATAAATAATTAAATCGTAAAACTTTCTATAATCATATATCATTTTTTGGGTGAAGTTTGATACTTGAAATTGACTATTATATATCATATCAATATGGTCGACTGATTAATCTAGCTATACCAAGTACCTGGGGGCGGGGCATAAGCAAATCTCGTCACTGGGCTGTGGTCAAATATGGAAATAAGATCGTCGGGCCCCCTCTGAGGCCTTTTCTCGTAAACAAGCTGCCTCTGGGGTATTTTCCCTCACGATATCCCCATTAAAGCTTTGGTGTTACGGTCAATTCACATCCTTCAAAATATTTTTCCTTTCTTTTTATTTATAAAATATCGTGTCTTTAAAAATCATAAAATAACATTTTCCGGGAAAAATCGTACAATCTTTACATATATAATAAAAATATCATATTTTCATCATAAGCGTTTTAAAATATCATTTAGCATGAATTATGATTATTTGGGACAATGCCAGACCTTTCAAATTACTCGAATCGTAAAATTACCATTTTACCACTGGACTTCGTGCTTCCCAAATTTGACTTTTTCTTACTTTTCTTGACTCGAGATTATCCCATAGCATCATATAAGCTTAAATTTTACTTCTAATAATTTTCTTAAACGTAAACCCGAACCTTTTGATTTGTTAATTTAATAACTAAATCAAAACATGTTTTAAACTCGAATAAATTCAAAATTTAATATTTTTTCTCAAATTTTAAACATAAGCTTTTCATCTCTAAACTACCTCCGTGAGCCACGAATCAACTCCCGTGAGCCATGGTTTGAGCCCCTTATTTTTCCCAAGCCAAAACCAAACCCTACCTCCCTCTACATGTCACGGCTCTACACTAACCCGAGCCACCTTGGACCATGGCTGCATTAGACCACGTCCCAACCCTGAGCCATCCTCCCTAGACCCTATTGGACCAGCCTAGGCACCCAATCCAGCCGTGCGCCTAGCCTCTGCAGTCGCTGCGATTAGCCTATCATTTCAAGGCTAGAAAACATAAATCATGCATAATATGATTTGAATGATGCAAAAAGAAAGTTTAGAAGCGTGTCTTTGCGTTTAGAACACTTGAATATTCAATCGTCAGCGTGGGTTGCAAAAAAGAGCGAACGAGTGACGAACAAAATTTGATTATTGCTCTCAAATTTTGAAAATTGTGTGTGTAGTGTGTGTAATTTTCGGCCAAGGTGAGACTTTAGAAGCCTAGGATTTGATTTTATAATTTATGTTTTAGTTGATAAAAGAGTCTAGAGTTTAGAGTTTTTATGACTCTAGCTTTGAAAAATAATTAGGCCTATTAATTCTAGGTAAATTAGGCCCATTATGGCCTAATTAAATATAAAATAAAAGTTTACAAAAAATCGTTCTCAAAAATAATAATTTTAGGGTCCATAAAATCTTTTTTCTTTTTTTTTTTTACTAAAACCGGCCTCCCGGATAAAATAAGGTATGATTCGTCAAACAACATAAACTACAACATTTTTAGAAAATTTTCATCTTATTAAATCATTTTATCGAGCCTTAAAAATATTTATCGAAAAATATTCTCATCTTGGTCGTCCTCGGTCTCTTTTCCCCAGCTTAATATCGAATATCCGGACAAAATCCTTAGTTTCATGAAATCATACAATTTAAACATTTAATCATATAACATATACCATTTAAGCATTTAAAATCAATTTAAATAATTTGCATGTATGCAGTTTACGTGGACTGATTTTTGGACGTTAAAAGTGTGAAGGCCTCTAATGGGGCATCTAAATTGGTAGAGTAGGTGAATCTTTGATCAATGATCACAATTCTGATTTTTTTTTCTAACATCTTCTTGGGTGAGTGTTGTACTGGCTTTTTCTTAATACCGTTTACCTGAATAACATGTTTTGTTGGCTTCATGCACCAAAAAGTAGTGGATGCGGGTTTCTATGTTAAAAAAGTAAGTGTGACAACCTTAATTTTTTTTTAATATTCGAGATCTATATATTATGAAATTTCGAAATTTGATTATAGTAACAAAAGTTTTTCAATTATTGGCAACTAAAGTAATTAAGTATAACAGTCAATATTCTTTAACTTCGCAACAAAGGTTGAGAAGAATCAATTAAAGTCGACTAGATCTATGTTTATAGTGAAATTTAATATTTTTGATAAAAAATATATATTTTCATATATTGAGTTGGATCGTGTCGGAATTTGTCTCACAAAATTGACCCGTTAGATAGTCCTATAAGAGTTTTTGTAATTAAATAAATATTTTTTGATTAGTTCTTTCTTTTTTATTCTTAAATTTGAGGGAAAGACACCCGATTCAGTCCCAAATATTTGGCTCTTTCTCGGTTTGTTCCCAAATGTTTTGATGTTCCCGATTTAATCTTAAATTTTACAAATTCTGACCGCTTTGGTCCTTCCATCAATTTAACGGTTAAAACTAACGGGATACATGACATGTTACAGTCATGTTCCTATTATTTCAAAAATCAAAATTAGAGGCCCTAATTTAAAGTCCAATACGACCAGGTACAAATTTTTTCTTTCTCGCCACCATCACAATCGGAAATTTCACTCAACCTTGAGAATAAATCGATGATGCTACACAAAACTGACCTCTAACAGGTAACTCCGGTTTCTTCTATAGCACAATAACTACATTTTCTTCTTCTCCGATTTTGACATTTCTGTATAAGTTTAAAATTAGGGTTTTTTTAAATCAATTATTCTGGATACGTGTTGTTATTTGGTTGGATTGTGTTATTGTTTGTTGGAAACTGAATTCCGGTGTTCGACAAAAAGATAAACCAACTGAACTACGTAACTGAATTTAGCTAACTGAACTACGCAACTGAATTTAGCTAACTGATCGACGCAACTGAATTATAACTGAACAACTAGCTGATCTCTCAGCTGAACAACTCTTCAGTCATTCTCGTCAACTGAATCTTTACCAGCTGATCTCTCAGCTGTACACGTCATCAGTCGAAAGCGACAACCGACAAATAGTACAACTACCTGCAACTTGTAGTGGAACGCCGCATTTCAGAAAAAGCAGTGTACGACTGTCAGAGTATATCGACGTGGTAATCAACGGTTAGAATATTCAAATATCCTTTAATGTTACCGTTGAGAGAGAAGCCTATAAATAATCGAAGATAGCAGCCGAAGAAACAACGACTGATTTCAGCTATTACATTCTACTTGCTGTTACGCTGCAAAAATATCTACTCACATTCAGAAGTTAAAAGCTCACGTTTACTAGTTATATCAGTAGCATTCAAGGCTACATTCTCGAGCTGAAATAGCACTGTGTAATCTTTGATAAGTTTTTCTAAGTTGTGCTAAGATCAGTTACCATCTGTAAAAGTTTTATATACTAAGAGTTTCAGCTGTGGCAAAGTGATAAGTCCAAACTGAAGTGGGTCAGTGCAGTATCTTGAATTTGATCAAAGTCCTTTAGTGGATATCCTATCTTCGTGATAGAAGGGGTGACGTAGGAGTTATTAAAGTCTCCGAACATCCAGAAACAAATTGTGTTATCTTTACTTCAGTCATTACTTTTCAGTTAGATACTCTATCTTTCAGTCAGTTTATTTTCCGCAACTGTTTCATTCAGTTTACCTGATTGTCATTGACTGACGTGATACCTAGTATCAGTTTGTAACAAAACTAAACTCAAATTGTCGTAGAATATTTAAATTTGAGGAGTGTTTATTCAACCCCCCTTCTAAACACTCTTTATTCGTTTAACCGATCCTTTCAACTGGTATCAGAGCAGTTGTATCTCGTCTCAGAATATCTATACTCAAATTTGTCATTATGTATTCATTCAATAAGATTCCTATATTCTCTAGAGAAGACTTCGATATTGGAAGATCAGGATGCAGGCTCACCTAGCTGAACAAGATGATGATATGTGGTACGTTATAACTGATGGACCCATGAAGATTTTGAAAGCCAACACAGCTGTTGCCATTACTGATGGGGCACCTGATCGTATAGAAAAGCCCAGAGAAGAATGGACCACAGAGGATAAAAGAAAAGCCAACTTGGATAATGTGGCAAAGGACATACTATATAAGACGTTGGATAAAGTAACTTTCAGCAAAATCAAAATGTGCAAGACAACCAAAGAGATTTGGGAGAAGCTGATCCAGCTTTGCGAAGGGAACGAACAAACCAAAAAAACAAACTTTCTGTTGCTGTTCAGAAGTTTGACAATATCAAAATGAGAGTTGGTGAAACGATGCATGATTATGATGAAAGAACCAGCTGCATCATCAATGAATTAAATGCACTTGGAAAAGTGTGCACAAACAAAGAAGTTGCATTGAAGATAATCAGAGGTCTTTCCAAAGAGTGGGATTTGAAGACCATGGCAATGAGGGAATCCAAGGATCTGAACAAAGTTGAACTTCATGATCTATTTGCTGATTTGAAAGCCTATGAGTTTGAGTTGCAAACTCGAGAAGGAGAATCTTCTACTCCAGCAGCCACGACTGCCTTAGATGCTGTTAGAACAGAACCAACTGGTTCAGTTGAAAAAGCTGCTGATCAACTAAGCAATGATGCCATGTCATTGTTCATCAAAAAGTTTGGAAGATTTATGATGAAAATCAAGGAAACTTTCAAAATAAATATCAAAAAAGCAATTCCAAGGAAGAATCAAACGCTTGCTACAACTGTGGCAAACCAGGTCACTTCATTGCTGACTGTACCAAACCAAAGAAAGACAGTCAAGGCTCAACTGAAAGAAGAAAGAAACCATATGAGCACAAAAAGAGATCCAAAGATGATAAGAAGTTCTCCAGGAAGAAGCATGAAGTGCTCTTGGCTGAAGAGAGCAAATCAAAGTGGGCAGACGCTGACAGCGAGGAGTCAAAACCAGAAACTTCATGCAGTTCTAGTGACAATGAAGAGGAAGTGAAATGTCTGATGGCTGGTGACACAGAACTGGAGTCTAGCAGTCAATCAAATGGATGTAAAGAGTGCATTTCTGAATGGCATTACATGACATGGTCAGTGAGTATTTGACTTTAGCTCAACTGATTTTACGAGAGAAGAACTTATTTCAACATTGCATGACATGGTCAGTGAGTATCATAAGCTTGCCTTATTATTTGAAAAGGCCAGAGCAAAGCAAAATGATCCTATTGACAATAAGACTACAACTGATGAATCAATTGACATGTTGAGTCTGAAAAAGGAGATTGCTGAACTCAATACTGAAAGAAGCAAGGATCATTTAATGATTCAAAAGTTGATGCTTGAAAATTCAAAGCAAACTGAGCTTATTCAGGCTTGGAACAAATCATCTGCTGCATTGACTGATATACAGAACTCACAGAAATCAGTTACTGATAAAACTGGTTTAGGGTTCAGTAACCAAGATGAAATGTCTCTCAAAGATACTCGACCAAAACTGAATATGGATAAAGGGAAATACATTCACTTTGTCAAATCAGTTATGGTACAAGAACAATCTGAGCCAAGTAAACTGATTGAATAGCCAACTGTAAGTATGAACAAAGGCAAAAGATGTGGTATTTGTTATAGCCCAAAAGTTGTGACTGACTCACGAAGTCAGCCACAAAACATTTTCAGCAAAAATTACTCAAAAGGCTACTCAAATTACTATAACAGGAAGCCAGTTCAGAAGAGATACTGGCTGAACAATAAGTTGAAAAAGGGCAAATCACATGTTGTTTCTTCTGTACACCTTACACCAAGCACACACAGATCGAGAAAGACCATCTGGAATACAGAAACTGGACGGTCAGTTAGACTGATCCAAGTCTGGATTCCTAAAGGACTAATCAACTTTGGACCCAAGTAGAAAAGGGTACCAGAATCTTATCTTGTGTGTGATTGCAGGTAACAGGTACAAGCATTGAATCTATATGGTACTTGGATAGTGGATGTTCACGCCACATGACAGGAGATTCAGACTTATTATCTCAACTGATTAAGTACACTGTACCAAACATCAATTTTGGAGATAATTCTAAAGGTAAAACTGTGGGTAAGGGTAAGCTTATTCATGGTAACTTCATCATTAATGACGTTTTATTAGTTGAGAATCTCAAGTATAATCTGATCAGCATCAGTCAATTATGCGATAATGGATTCTCAGTTCAGTTTGAAAAACATTCTTGTTCAGTCAAAAACTCAACTGAAGAGATAATTCTAACTGGCAAAAGGTGTGGAAACACTTACAAAGTCAGTTGGAATGATCAACCTTATGCACCAGTTTGTTTTATTGCTGCAAATACCTCTAAAAACTGGTTGTGGCATAAGAGATTAAACCACCTGAATTTCAAATCTATTGCATATTTGAGTAACCACGATTTTGTTACTGGATTGCTCAAAATGGATTTTACCAAAAATAAAATTTGCTCAGCATGTCAGTTTGGTAAACAAATCAAATCTTCTTTTAAGAACAAGGGTCGTAAATCTTTTTCCCGATGCTTAGAGCTGTTACATATGGATCTATTTGGTCCAATACCAGTCATGAGCTTAGGGGGAATGAAATACACCTTGGTGGTTGTAGATGACTTTTGAAGATTCACTTGGGTTATATTTCTCAAGTTCAAAGACCAAACTGCTGCTCAACTGATTAAGCTTTTCAAAAGATTATTAAATGAAAAATCAGTTGGAATTGACAGAATCAGATCCGATCGAGGAACTGAATTTATCATTCAAATTCTTTCAAATTATTTAGAGAATGCCGGAATTAAGCATGAGCTCTCAGCAGCTAGAACTCCTCATCAAAATGGTGTAGCTGAAAGGAGAAATCGGACTCTCAAAGAAGCTGCTAGAACAATGCTTGCTGATTCTAGTATCTCTCAAAGGTTTTGGGTAGAGGCAGTGAACACTGCGTGTTACACTCAAAACAGATCAATGATTAATAATAATCATATGAAAACACCTTATGAGATCTGGCATAGAAGAAAAAGTGTGGTTTCATATTTTAAAATATTCGGCTGCAGATGTTTTATACTTGTCAATGATAAAACTCATTTAAAAGCTTTTGATGCTAAATCTGCAGAAGGAATATTTCTTGGTTATTCTTCAGTGAGTAAAGCTTATAGAGTCTTCAACAAAATTACTTTAAATGTTGAGGAATCTATCCATGTTGTTTTTGATGAAACTGTACTAACTGACAAGCCAACCAATCAAGTTGAGCTAGCTGATAGATTTACAGATATAAGCTTGGATGATGATGATGAAGAAGACCCCCATATTAATCAAAGCAACCTCCAAACACCTGAACCAGAAGTGTTAGATCAACCAGCTGAACCAGAAGCTGTTCCTAACAATCAGTTGATAGAACAACCAAATGACATTCAATTACCATCTAAAACTGCTCCAACTGAAACTGAAAACGTTCAGTTGCCCACAGAAGCAGTTGCTGATTTAGAAGCAATAAATGCTGAACTCAGTTGGAAGAAATCACATCCTCCAGAGTTGGTAATAGGTAAACCATCTGATCCAGTAAGAACAAGAAATCAGATGCTCAATTTATTCATTCATTCAGCTTTCGTATCACAACTAGAACCCAAGAAGACTGATGAAGCTCTTGCTGATTCAAACTGGATAAATGCAATGCAAGAGGAGCTAAATCAGTTTATCCATAACAATGTCTGGAACTTAGTTCCAAGACCAATTTCAAAAACTGTTATAGGTACAAAATGGGTGTACAGGAACAAACTGAACGAAGATGGTTCAGTTGTGCGCAACAAAGCAAGGCTAGTAGCACAAGGATATAGGCAAGAAGAAGGAATTGATTACGATGAGACATATGCACCAGTTGCAAGACTGGAGGCAATCAGAATATTCCTTGCCTATGCTTCATTCAAAAACTTCAAAGTCTATCAAATGGATGTAAAGAGTGCATTTCTGAATGGCCAGTTGCAGGAAGAAGTCTACGTTGAACAACCTCCAGATTTTATCAATCATCACCTTCCTGATAATGTCTACCATTTGAACAAAGCCTTATATGGTCTTAAGCAAGCTCCAAGAGCTTGGTATGAGACCCTTTCAAAATTTCTAACTGATCACAATTTTTCTGTTGGATCAGTTGATAATACATTGTTCAAATTCTCCAAGAATGATCATATTCTACTCGTTCAAATTTATGTTGATGACATTATTTTTGGGTCAACTAAACCCCAAATTATGCGAGAAGTTTGCTAAGTTAATGCAGGAGAAATTTGAAATGAGCATGATGGGTGAACTGACATTCTTTCTTGGATTACAAGTGAATCAACTGGAGTCGGGCACTTTCATTAGTCAAACTAAATACACGAAGGAATTACTGAAGAAGTTTGGCATGGAATCGTGTTCAGCTGCAAGTACTCCCATGATCTCATCAGTAAAAATGGATACTAATCAAGGGGGAATATCAATTGAGACGACACTTTACAGAGGTTTAATAGGTTCATTATTGTATCTAACTGCTAGTCGTCCTGATATTGTATTTGATGTATGTATGTGTGCTAGATTTCAAGAAAATCCTATGCAATCACACTTTGCAGCTGCCAAGCATATTTTGAAATATCTTAAGGGCACACAAAATGTTGGGTTATGGTATAAAGATTCATCTTGCAATTTAGTTGGATATTCAGATGCAGATTATGCAGGATGTAAGTTTGATCGTAAAAGTACTAGTGGATCATGTCAATTTCTAGGGGACAGACTGATCTCCTAGGTTCAGCAAGAAGCAAACATCCATAGCAACTTCCACAACTGAAGCAGAATATCTTGCTGCCGGAAGCTGTTGTGCTCAACTGCTCTGGATTCAGCAACAACTGAGAGATTATGGAATTGATGCTAAAGAATCGCCCATATTCTGTGATAATACAAATACGATTGCTATCACCTACAATCCAGTTCTTCACTCCAGGACCAAGCATATAGATGCCAGGCATCACTTCATCAGAGATCATGCCTTGAAGAAGAACATCAGACTAGAATGCGTCTCAACTGAGCAGCAAGCAGCTGATATCTTCACCAAACCACTGGCTGAGACTAAGTTTTCTCATTTTCGCAATATATTTGGATTAATTGATTTATCCTAATCAGTCTTGTTGCTATCTTGGTGGTTAATTCTTTTGTCAGTTTGACTGTCTTTTACTGATCACTCAATTAGTTCTTTATAATTTTTTATGACTCTTTACTGATGTCAGTTAATCTTCTATCAGTTCATTGTATTCAGTACTTGTGCTTATGATCTACTTATCAACTGATGAAATCAAGTAATGCAGGAAAATAACAAGACAGAGATAAACTGATAACATCATTTCATTCATTTGAGGAATTTGTTGCGAATTACATTATACAATTCCTCCTGAACAAAAACCCTCCATTTGACCATCCATTGATTTATATCTACAGTGCAAGTCTTATGAAAGCTGTCAGATTGAGATATGAGCTGCAGGATCCTCTTCTCCTTGTAGAGCATCAGCTCGTAAATATTGTCTGGTTCGAAAATATTCACAGCATGGGCAACGTGCAAGCGTTCCCGATATTTCTCAAGTTTTTCCAGCAAAATGGGAGTGTTTGCCATCTCATTCTCCCAAAGAAACTGAAGTTCTTGGAGATTCTCCCAGTAGTGTAGAATTTGATGGAAAACATCATCTTCCATCTCAACTTTTCTCTTCTCCAGAGCTGCTTTCATGAAATCTTCAGCCATGTCCGGAGATTCTGAACTGCATGCACCTGCCATTTTCTTTATTGAATATAATTTGCTAATATATTTGCGACTAACTGGGCTACTCTTATTTATAGAACATGACAAAGAAGATGAAAGGACCAATTCACTATGACAGACGTTTACACTACTAAGCATCAAGATTTCTTTTAATTAATCTTGTTTATATTCTCGAAATTTTCTTTTATGCATCTATTAAGGGGGAACATTGGTTTTAAGAGGTTGACTGAGAAGACAATTGTTAGTCAACTCTCAACTGAGGACACAGTCTCACAACTGATCATTCAGTTGAGCTTTTCACTAATCTTCTCATATAAGTTAACTAATTAACCATATTATATTCCAAATCAAGTGACGTGACTGTTCTTCAAGCATTAAATGCTACCCTTCAGCAAATGATTGGTGGAAACTTGGACACCTTTTGAACCGTTTAAATTACACACGCTTACAGCACACGTACACACGTTGTAATTCAAAAATTCTATGGACTGACACGTGTCCAGAATTTGAATAGTCACGTACATATGTACCATTCCCCGCTCCATTTCAGTTTTACTTTACGTTTATCTACAAACTCTTGAGAGCAAAAACAAATCTCATCCTTCTATTTTCTATGAATTCATTCAGTTCCAAATGGAGAATCAAACTCCCATTTATATGCTGAATGCAATGGCTATCAACTTCGGATCGATTATATCCTTCGGCAACGCTGATGTCAAGAACGTATTTCAAAAACTCGAAACTGCTGGGTTAAGGACATTCTTGGGACAATCATCATAATAGATATACCCCAAAGAACTTCAGGATTTCTACTTTACCGGTATGATCAATTCTAATGGAAACATCACCTCTACTATCAATGGTCAGTTGCTGACCATCTCTGAAGATTCTTTTGGAGAAATCTTTTCTTTACCATCTGAAGGACTGGCACACCTCTCTGATGTAAAAGCATCTGGTGTTGAAGAAATGCAAACCTCACTTTCTGCTGATGGACGGAAAATCAAAGTTTCCGATCCAAAGAAGGAGCTGAAGCACGAGGTTCAGTTACTTGCTGATATAATCGCCAAAGGAATTTTGGCGAAAGCTGGATCTTTTGCTGCACTTACGTTGGAAAAATTTCAGGCCATTTCTATCATTATGGTTGAACGTAAACTCAACTGGAAGCATCTCATATTCAATATTTTAAAGAATATGTTTCTATCATCCAAACAGTCCAAAGGCTTTGCCGTGCAACTGAGCTATTTGCTGAAAGTGAATGGATTAGTGGCAGATGATTCAGAAAAATCATCCAAATTCAAAGTCTTCAATACGAAGAATACTATGCCACTCAAGACCAAATTAGACATTTCTCCCGCTCAGTTTGTAAAGATAAAGCAGGAGATTGGGACTCAACAGGCGGCCCCTAAATCTGTGAAAAATGCCAAGACATTGGCTCAACTGAAGTCAGCAAAAAGGAAATTTAGTTGTGGGTGAATCAGATTCAGAGAAAACTCCTTCCCCAAAGATCGCCAAGAAACCAAGGACCTAGAGAATTAAGCCAACAACTACAGAGGAATCTATTCCTACTGAAAAACCAATTTCTTCAGATGCTCAGCAGCCAATTGAAGCAGTTCTTTTGAAGATCATCCTACCAGAAAAATCAGCTGGTGCAAAGAAAGAAACAGTTAGGATCAAAGGCTCCTCTGATTAATATTGCTCGTCTTACTGTTCTGGCACCTGCCCGACCCCAAAGGCATCACTATTATAGAACGGGTGGATGCTACTCGAACTGGTCTGGAAATTCCACACATCCTCAGTTCTAATAAAGGCAAGGGCAAATTGATTGAAGTGCCTAGGCTTTCCAATGCCATTCAGACCCATATTGACCTTGTTTGAGATAGGGTTAACAATTTTGCAGCATCAAAACTTCAACTGTATAATGCTTGGACAGCTTATTGTACTCATTTTTTTGCCAAGAAACTGAGAAAGAAATCCCAGCTGAACAAGTTCATCAAACTGGAAGCCTTTGTCCTCAAGATGGTCAAAGTGGCAACAATTGTTCAAGCTCTGGGGAGAAAAACTTATTTGTTTGATCAGATGAGAGCGAAGAAGTTAGCACAAATTCTTGACAAACTGAAGGCTAACTACGTTCCAACAATTCTACTGCCTATGCTGATCATGCGGTGAATCCATCCAGAGGTTCCTATCTCTTTAGAAGCACCAGTTCAGCAAGATCTATTTGCTGAACAAGCTATTCCAACTGTTGTGCCAACTGATTCCCAAGATCACCCTATAGAAGCACCAGTTTTGGCTTCATCAGATCCTATTATTCTTCTAGGCAGCTCATCTGCTGATCAGAATCCACCTTCTCCACCTCCAATTCCAGAAGAAGTTGCTGCAATCACTTCAGTTCAGATTGTTGCTGAAACAGTAGCAACTGATCAAGAGTTGATTATATTTGATCAAACTACAAGAGGACCGGAAACCTTCATCAGTCTCCTCCTCCATCCTCATCAGATTTTGATCTTGTTCTCGAAGAAATTCAGAATATGCAGGATAGTATGAATCAGATGCTCTCAGCCATCTCAAAGATTCAGAATACGCAACTGTCTCACACCCTAAAATTGGAAGACTCTCAACAGTTCAATTCCGAAAAGCTAAAAGCTATCCAAACTGCTGTTACCTCTCTCTCATTTGCAGTTGAAGAAATCCAGAAGAATAAGGGGATAGCCTTGAGTCTCACTTTAACTCAAAATTCTATTAACAAACGAGTTGACAGTGTCGAGACACTCGTCTTCAGGAAGATAGATTTGCTGCAAGTCACAATGACCTCTGCTATTGAAAACTTTTCCACCTCTGTCCGGCTTCTAGCTACTGACGTTCGGAAATTATATGTCAAGATGAAGCTGTTTGACAAAAAGGGGGAAGAGCTCAAAGAGATTCTAGAACAGCAGAAGAAATCTCTTAAGCAACAGTCTTTCTTGTATTTGTGAAGAATATGAGTTCAGTTGTTCTAGGGGGAAATTGTTGGAAACTGAATTCCGGTGTTTGACAAAAATATAAATCAACTGAACTACGCAACTGAATTTAGCTAACTGATCGACGCAACTGAATTATAACTGAACAACTAGCTGATCTCTAGCTGAACAACTCTTCAGTCATTCTCGTCAACTGACTCTTTACCAGCTGATCTCTCAGCTGTACACGTCATCAGTTGAAAGCGACAACCGACAAATAGTACAACTACCTGCAACTTGTAGTGGAACGCCGCATTTCAGAAAAAGCAGTGTACGACTGTCAGAGTATATCGACGTGGCAATCAACGGCTAGAATATTCAAATATCCTTTAATGTTACCGTTGAGAGAGAAGCCTATAAATAATCGAAGATAGCAGCCGAAGAAACAACGACTGATTTCAGCTATTACATTCTACTTGTTGTTACGCTGCAATAATATCAGTTACCATCTGTAAAAGTGTTATATATTAAGAGTTTCAGTTGTGGCAAAGTGATAAGTCCAAACTGAAGTAGGGTCAGTACAGTATCTTGTATTTGATCAAAGTCTTTTAGTGGATATCCTATCTTCGTGATAGAAGGGGTGACGTAGGAGTTATTCAAGTCTCCGAGCATCCAGAAACAAATTGTGTTATCTTTACTTCAGTCATTATTTTTCAGTTAGATACTCTATATTTCAGTCAGTTTATTTTCCGCAACTGTTTCATTCAGTTTAACTGATTGTCATTGACTGACGTGATACCTAGTATCAGTTTGTAACAAAACTAAACTCAAATTGTCGTAGAATATTTAAATTTGAGGGTGTTTATTCAACCCCCCTTCTAAACACTCTTTATTCGTTTAACCGATTCTTTCATTGTTTATTGATTACGTTTTGCTTTTGCTGAGAATTTTTAGAATAAGGGTATAAATTTTGTCAATTAAGGTTTTTTATAAAATAAAAGTTCAGCATTAAATTAAATAAAAATTTGTGGCAGCTGATGGTGATTAAAAGTCTCCAATTTTTTGTTTCAGGTATTATTTGATGAGCCTTTTTATTTGAACAGTAAATTAACCACGTTATATTTATAATGATTTTTAATTTTTTCACTTTATTAAAAGTAATTTCTTTTTATTTTACATAAACAATCAGCGACGACATGATCACAACCGTCGCAAAATTAGCAACGAACTTTATGGAAAATCCGTCGCTAAATTAGCGACGGTTTATTTAACCATCCCTAATTAGCGATGGAAATCATATGAATAACCGTCGCTAATCAGCGACTGCTGACGGAAATATTAAGAAAAATTGTCGCTAATCGACTTTTAACAACGATTTTCCAGTGCTACGACAACGATTTTTCTCCATCGTCTTTAGACGTCTACGACTACGGTTTTTCACAGTTGTATTCGAGCGCACTCTTTAACCACAGGGCCTTTAACAACGATTTTACAATACCTATGACAACGGTTTTTCACCATTGTCTTTAGACGTCTACGACAAAGGTTTTTCACCGTTGTCATAGAGTGCATCCTTTAACCACATTGCCTTTAACAACGGTTTTACAAGACCTAACACATACATGAGATCCTCGATCATGCTTTACCAGGTGGATTGGTCCCTGGTCATGCTTTACCGCTTTTCAATCCTGATATAAACCCGGTCATACTTTACCGGGGTGGAGAGGTCCTCTGCCACGTTCATTGACGTCCAAACCCGTTCATAATTGGTCATAAAACATTTAGCATATATCAAAACATAAAATATTTTTCTTTTGCACGTCGAACATACTTACATAGCGTTGAGGGATTCATTAGGTCTTGCTTGGGGCCACGGCTGCTCATACTAACATGATTACATGCACTTAGTTTTTCCATAGCTTAGACGTAATAGTCGTGCTCACCACTTGAAATGACAAATTTCTTATGACATTCTAAATCTCTCAGGACTTGACCTCGTTTAATCATCGTACTAAACATGAAACCAACCCCCGAAACAAATCTTAAAATGATGTATAAACATTTCCCAAAACATAGAAGACATGAGCCCTACATAGTAGTTCAAAAATCATGTTCAAGCGCCTCGTCGCTGAGCCCTACTGCCCTGCCTAGCGCTGCAGCACTAGAAGAGCCGCATCCCTAGTGCTGCGGCGCCTCCAGGCAGCCCTGCGGCGCTAGTTCTGCATCCATTCGACCCCAAAATCTCAAATTTGATGCAAACTCTAAGCCACACCCTATCGACTCGAACCGACACCTCAAGACTCATTCTAGGACGCTATGACAATGATTCAACTCACAAAAACGCCCCGAAACAACGAAGCACGACATGTAATGCAACACAACTCATGAATACGACATTTTGACACCAACACGATTCCTACGACTTCTAATGCAACTTCGTGCCTATCGACACGAAATGAAGCACCAAAAATCATCCCGACCTCATACTCAATATACCTAAATGCAACAGCGATCATCCAACGGTCCCCAACGAAGCCTGCAACAAATAAACTTCAGGAACACGTCAAGAACACATTTTCATAAAATCGCAGTTTGAGCAGTCCCACGAAAACATTCATAACGCACTCGTTTCTTGTCCAAAAAGTACAAATTTACTGTCAAATCGAAGATATCAAAAAATAATATGTTTTATATGTAAAAAACCTTTCCAAAAAATCAACCAAATTTTTGTAGTAATCGAAATTCAGCAGAGACGTTTTCAGATCTAAAAATTTTGATCCAAAAATTATTTCAAACGTTTTTGCTCAAATTTTTTTGCAACATACATGAATTTTTACGCAGAATAAACATCCCAACACATAATATAACGAGATCAATGCAGAAATAATAGATTGTACAACGATACCGAAGCGGAGAAGGTGCGAGGGTTGATCCGGAACGAACGTGGCACGATTTTCTTGAAGAAAAGTGGACGAGAGTGTGCTGAAAAATTGCAGAGGAAAGGGGAGGCTGCTATGAACTCTAAGAGCAACTCCAATCCTTGCTCCACAATGGAGTTGCTCCATTGTGGAGCAAGGATTTTCACTCCAATCCAGCACCAAAAATGGTGCTGGACTAGAGTTGCTCTAAAAGCAACTCTACATGTGGCGCAGCACAAAGTGCTGCCACATCTATTTTTATTTTTTTTTTATTTTTTTTTGTTTTTTAATAATTATAAATATTTAATATTCTATTATATATTAATTATATAATTAATATTTTTATTTTTAAATTTTTAAAATAATTTATTGTTGAAACATAAATAATAATTTAAATTTTTTTAAATTTTTTTTAAATATTAAATAGATTGTATAATTCTATTTTTTTAATCGATTTTCTAATAAACAATGAAATAATATAATTACATTTATTATGTATAATTGTGTAATGAAATTATAAATAGTTATTATTGAATTAAAATTAATATTATAAGAATATTCTGAGAATATTCTTTTTTAGTGTAGAATGTAGTGTAGATAGGTTGGAGATGAATTTAGTGTTACACTATTGTAGTGCAGAATATAGTGCAGAATGTAGTGCAGTGGGTTGGAGATGGTCTAAGGACCCTAACTTTTGCTCTCAAAAATTGAAATGAAATAAAATGAAGTGTGTGTGTCTAACGTGTGTGTGTGTGTGTGTGCAGAAGTGTTTGTGCGTGTGTTAGTAAATCAGGGGAAGAGAATTTGCTTAATTAAACAATTAAAAATGCTAACCAAAATTCTAATCAAATGATAACCAAAAATGCTAACCCCTTTACTAACTTTAATAAAATCTCTTGATTTAAAAACTACACAATTGATAAACTTTAAAATTTTAAAAATCTTAAAAATCATCTAATAATTAAATTAGGCTTCAAAAATACTTAAAACTAAATAAATCATTTAAAATACCACAATCCTAACTTAAAATAAAATACAACATTTTTAAAATTGCCAAAATCGTCGCCGATCTCTTTTCCTCGATCTCGCATCGAATAATCTCCTGAAAATGAAACATTTTAACGTGCATCACATAAACATAAATAATTTAAATTAATGAAAATTTATAAATCATATACCGCTAAAAATCATTTTAAATTTTAAATAAATAATTTAACAATTAAATAAATACATGAGTTTTACGTGTACTGGTTTTGAGCTCTATAACTTCAACACATATATTTCTATCGAATATGCAACTATTGATAAATCAAGAGTTGCAAATGAATTCGATAATACTGTAATGTATTTTTGAATAATCATAGTGGCATCATATTTGACTAACAAAACACCTATCCATAATACACATGTCTTACCTGGTGAGAGATTCATTGCACTATTAACTCATCAGAACACATAAAATATCCACACTCGTAGGTGAGTGGAAAATCCCCGACTACAGTATATCAGCTCCTACATATGTGGAAACTACATTCAACCTCGCTACTTGATGAACTTTATGGAGTGACTAAACAAATCAAAATGCAGTATTAGTACATAGAGTCTCTATGTTGTCCTGGATGAAAAGACTAATGATCTACAACCATAACCGTGTACTAGTCAACTTGATGAGTGATAACAACTTGAGAAGTCCGAGGGAGGGCCGTTCATTGTTTCATCCAATGAGTACTCATATATACGTATGGACATCTAAATTTTCTTACTAATGAAACGTGACGTTTACATAACAAATGCTAGTTTCAAGCTCAAACAATTTTTATCTTTGTTTTAGGTGGCTCAATCAACTAGGAATGAATTTAAAAAACATCGTACACTTCGTAATGAATTTTGGTCTAGTCTTGGTTAAACTAAACTTATCGGTTGAATTAAAGCAGTTTGGCGAATCAATTGAGTAGATTTGTGTGGAATTTATTTATGATTATTACTTTTTTTTGTGGCTAAATCTGTTCTAATTGAAAAAAAATGTAAATTTTGTTTCGCATTTTATCGGATGGCGTCATCGTATCAATTATTGCACCGAATTTTTTCCCAAATCGATTAGTGAATGGAAAAACAAATATTTGATTAATTTAGATTACCCACGCGTATGTAAGAATAATACTGATGAAGCTTGAAATTAATATAATAGATGATTTTTCCACAATTAATACATATGATGTGTATCTACGGGTTGGTAAATTTCCATCCGTACGTCTTGCAGACCTCTATTGGTAGTTAATATTTAATTAACGAACAAAATTATAAAATTACATAATATAGCGTATTTAGGCACATGTTCAAGATGTATGCATGGAAATAGCATTGTGGATACCTGAAATATCACAAGTGGCAGCTCGAAATTCATCTTTAAGCCTATCTTCACTCTAAACCAAATAAATATACTTTAAAATCCCCAACAAAAAACCCACATAATATATTCGTATTTAGGCACATGTTCAAGCTAGTGTGTGTAGTTTGTGAAAAAAAGATGACTTCGATGAGGGAAAGAAGGCAGCAACAGGCTTTGAGATTGATTTTGCCTTTGGACCCAAATTGCGCTCTTATGTCGTTTCCATCATCAGGGTCGTCATCATCATTGTCGTCTGCAAGTTCGGGCTCAACTTCTAGCTCGCTAGGTACTAATTGCGTTTCGGACCTCAAGAAACTCGAAATTCTTGGACATGGCAATGGTGGCACTGTTTACAAGGTTTGTCATGAGCAGACTGGTATGATTTATGCTTTGAAAGTGCTGCACGACTTCGATAACTTGGAAGACCTCGAATATCGACAACTGGCGTTGAGTGAAGCAGATATACTCACACGTGTCGACACCTCGGAGTACATTGTGAGGTGTTTAGGTGTTCTCGATAGTGGATTTGAAGAGGGTAGTGGTAGAAGAGGTGATCTTTGCTTCGTGATGGAGTACATGGATATGGGATCATTGCACGATATACTGCGCAAGAACAAGAAACTGCCTGAGAATGTGATTTCAGGGATAGCAAGAAATGTGTTGAAAGGGTTGCAATATTTGCATGGGATGCAAATAGTGCATGGAGACATAAAACCCTCAAATTTGTTGGTGAATGGAGCTAAAGGAGAGGTGAAACTAGCCGATTTTGGTGCGAGTCGAGTCGTGATAAACGGAAACCAGGCAGACAGTATGGACTCTTGTGTGGGCACGTGCGCGTACATGAGCCCTGAGAGGATGGACCCTGAGAAATGGAACAAGGATGGTTGCTCGGGAGGGTTTGCGGGAGACATATGGTCACTCGGCCTGGTGGCTATGGAATGTTACTTGGGGCGTTTCCCGTTGGTCAAGCCGGGGCAGAAGCCTGATTGGGTGACTTTGATGTGTGCGATTTGCTTTGAAGAGGATGTGAAACCCATGCTAAGGTTGGCTTCTTTGGAGTTCCAGAGTTTTTGCCAAAGGTGTTTGGAAAGAGACTGGAGGATCAGAGGGACCGTGGAAGAGCTTCTTTCTCACCCTTTTGTGAACAATAATACATCTTCTAATCAGAAGTAAGGGTGTAACTGTGAGTGTTGCATCCTAGGAATGTGTGTGTGTATATATATATATATATTTTGAAAATAAGAATGTATATTTTTTAATATCATATTATAGTGAATTTTATTATATATTTGTGATCCGTGTAGCATAAAACATAAATATTTAAAGATTTAGCTGCTAATTCCACCATTCATATATTTGAAACTTAATTCCAAATTTTAGCTGTCTCCATAACCAATATTTAAAAATCGAAAGGCATAACCATTTCACTTAATCTGAAATCATAAAAATGACTACTCCTAACTTTTTAAGCAAAAAAAAACATTTTTTTATACAAACTTATCCTATTTTTTGTTTTAATTTGGTCAATTACATTTTCAAAATTTGGTTTTGGTAAACAAACTTTTAATTTTCACCTATCCATTTCTATAATTTCTGATGTTATTATAACATTTTGATGTCATGTCAAAATTTCGATTAATTATGATTGAAATAAAAAAAAAAACAATCAAAACATAGTTTTCTATCGCTTCAACGACAAATTTTTTCTAGTTCAATAGTACTATTTGATCCCACGACACATAGAAATATTTGTCTTTTTTGTTTCCTTTTTTTTTTTTCCACCTATTTTTCCATCACAACATATATTTTATATAGAAAATTTATTTAGCATAACATTTAATGTTTTATATTGTTATTTTCATGGAAAAAAATTAAATATCTCAAAGTCGAAAAAATAATATGATTTATTAGTTTTTAATATTGCATGATGGAAATGTTCTAAATTTTAATTTAAGAATTAACATGTTAATAGTTTTATATTGTTAAAAATTTTGTTCATTGGAAAAAAAATTAATAATACTCATCAAATTCGAAAAAAATAATACGGTTTATTAGTTTTTAATTTTGCATGATGGAAATGTTCTAAATTTTAATTTAAGCATTAACATGTTAATAGTTTTATATTGTTAAAAATTTTGTTCATTGGAAAAAAAAATTAAAAATACTCATCAAATTCGAAAAAATAATACTGTTTTCACATGTAAAAATTTAATAGAGTAATTTTTAATTGTAAAATTATGGAGGAAAATTGAAGGAAACAAAAGATAAAAAGAGGGTGAAAAAAGTGAAAAAACAAAAAACAAAAATAAAAAAAATAAAAAAAATTCAATGTGTGCACAGCATGATGCTGTGCACAGTAGGTGATCCGTGTCCGTACTTATTCTAAAAAAAAGTACAAAGAGATAGAAAACATGTTAATGACGGTGATTGTGATGTCCTTCCTACGTGGATTAGATGAATAGAAGTTGAAGGTTATGTTTGGTGTGAGTGATAAGTGTAGGATAGATTGTTAATCCTATGTTTGTCTCTTTTGTTTATAAGCTCAATTAATCAAGAACTCATGATAAAAAAAAAAACCCTATTTGATTGAAAAGAAATCTCATAGTTTTGAAAGGATTGACAATCCAATGCTTAAAATATCACATAAATTATTATTTTACTCCACTGTAAAATTTGAAGAAAAATTTGTCGTCTCGTTGTAACTTTTTTTATTTTAAACCTATATATATATATATATATATATATATATATATATATATTCAATACATCTTTGGTATGTGGAGGTGAATCGATTTCGTCATCACTAATTTCTATATTAACACTAGAATTAATATAAAAAACTACAAATATCATTTTATGTATTAAATTGTCATCAATGCTAGTATAGAGGTATTTTTGTCTCAATAACAAAAATATAAAATTTATCATACTCATTAAAATCTTACCAAACAAAACATATTTTATCAAAACACATTACACATCTTTACCTTGAGTTTTGTTATCAATCCAATTATTATCCTATCCTATACACCAAACATGACAAAAACTTGTGTGAGACGGTCTCACGGGTTGTAATTGTGAGACAGATCTTTTATTTGGGTTATCTATAGTATTACATTTTATTTTGAATATGGGTAGGGTTGACCCGTCTCAAATATTAGGATCCGTGAGACGATCTCACATGAGACTTATTAACCAAACATAGCCTAAAGGATTTTATAATCACATATAATGTACAATTTGGGTCAATCATTTTGAATACGGAACAGGAGTTATAAGAACCTACATATGCATGTCTACAAGTAAGTTTCCTCCCTGAAATTTTGTTTTTGTCTTCCAATTCATCACTAACGCCACTTCTCTTATATTTTTCCTTGTTTTTCATCAAATTACTAACTTACGATCAACCACGTTAGTAATATCGACGTCACATCAGTAAAATTAACTCAATGTCACAATTCCGATGAAAAAAAATGCAAAAAGGAGAAGAAAAAAAAAGTTAGTGCACTACGTCTGAGGGAAAAAAATTGATAAAAATCGAGCTCCATATATGCTATTCATATTAGTAACCTATTATAGAAATACCCGACTTTAGTCAAGTTTTCATTCAACAAATCAACTTGGACAATCAGTTTGACAGGGAAAGCATAAGCGAGAATTGTTCGAAAGATTGCAAGGAAGTTTGAATTTTTTTAGATTTCCTGCTTGCTTCTAAATATTTCGTGCTGTTCTTTACTTTCTTTTTGTATCATTCCTTTGACGATTCATATCTTGAAATACTAATATTTTAATATTTACGGAAAAATTTAAAATTTTCTTATTAAATAATTTATTAAAAATATAACTCTTAAAATAAATTAACGGTATCACTCATACTAAAATAAAATTAATATTAAAACTCCATCATTTAAAATAAATCATCAATATCCAATTAATCCTCAAATCCAAAAAATAAACCAATTTAATTTAAAAATAGTCTAACAAAATTATAAATTTAATTTGCTTATCACGAATCCTAATAAATCAAACGTCAGAGTACGTAAATAGTTTAAAAACGCGCGTAATAATATAACTTAAACGACAAGGTCCTTGGGTTTGCACTGCCACTGGCCCGAGCCTGCTCACTGGTCACCGCCTCCCGTCTCATCAACTACATCATCTGCATCGATCGAGTCTAATGACTCATCATGCATAAACCTTAAATAACGAATAATACGTATATAAAATATTATAAACATAAATATGTATAACACGACTTTTTTGCATAAACAATTTCGTAAAAATCATAAAACCATATTTTTTTTCTTACTCGTTATGAATAATTATAAACGTAAAGAATTTTGCATAGAGTTCTGTTCAATGCAAGTGGCTCATACACATAAATCTTTTGATCAAACTAAACTACAATACTGGACCGACATGGATCACCACATCCCTTGGACTGGATGTCCACTCTCTAATATATCTTAATCCTCCGAAAACACATAACATAATTTGGCTACCAAACAAATCGCATAGCTCTAAATTTATTATTTTGCACGTGATACATATTTTTGAACATCGTGGACTTCAATGGAACACCCTATACTTGTTGTCATAAATTTAAATTTAAATAACTAAACTTAGCACAAAAGCCCAAACATACACATGCGACTCACGTATTAAGTAAAATAATATACGACTTAACGAACGAATCGGGACTTCAACCATGATTAGACGATCCATAGAAATCAAAGTTGTCCCAGGAAATGCGCTACGACCCATATGCGTTTCAAACGACTCCACGCTTAAACCGATTTGAACCGAACCCGAACCAAGCACTAGACTCGACCCTTAGACATAACATAAGACCATGGTTAATCCATTTTTAGCTCACAACTCCAGCCCATGCACTAAACAAGCAAGAGCCGTGAGCAGCCTTGCACTTGAAGCCACCCCATGCGCAGCTGCTGTCATCCGGTTCCAGCCATCTTCCCTAGCCAACCATCCCATGAACCACCCTATCTAGCTCTCCCTAGGACCCTAAGACATGTACCAAGCCCTGGCCACGAGTCCTGACCCTAGACCGAAGCCTCCTCTAAACCATAAAGCCGTGACTTGCTCCTCGAGAAGCACTTCCTGTACAGCTTTCACGTTTCTGTTTCCAACAGTTTCCCTAGCAAACCAGAATCTAAACCACCCTAACTAGGCTCATCCTAGGACCCTTAGAGACTTCATAGACCATAGCCAAGAGCCCCTTTCCAACCCATGCGCTGACACCTGAAACCAAGAACTCACGCATGCATGCAGCTGTGACCCTCACGTATTCTTATTGGGCCAGGCCAATTCTAACCCTTACTGGATCACTTAACCATGTCTAGACACACTCCAAATCCTAGTCACATACAGCAGCAACCCAGGGGAGGGTCCAACCGAAGGCTTCAATCAAAAAACTCAAGCATAGGTACGAAACATGTAACACAATTTTCAGAAAGCGGTTTCGATTGGTTTTAATCGCATGTTTGTATATAAACAATACATTTTAATGCATATTTGTATCATCATACATAATATGACAGATCAATGTATAAAAGAAGGATTAAAACATGCCTTTGCGTTTTTAAACGCTAGAACCGTCGAATATCGTTGCGGGAAAAATGGTGGGCGATCGGAGCAGCGTTTATCGGTTGTTTGTGTGTGTAGCTAAGGTGTTTTAGTGTGTGTGACTATGTGTGCGTAAGTTGTGTTACGTGAATTGGGTTTGGACTCTTTTATAATTTACTTAGGATATTAATTAAATGTTTTAGTATAATTAAAACTCTAATCAAAGTTACTAATTAAGCCCTTACAATATAAATTACTGATTTAGCCTTCAAATTTTCATATTAAGAGCCCTACAATTTAAATTTTACCCTCACTTAAATATTACTTGATTTAATTAATAATTCAAAATTATTAAAATATTTTATTCGAGTGGGTGTATTTAAATTCCTAAATTTCCAAATTCTGCTAATTACAATGTTTAACATTCTCATTTCACTCGATAAATTAAATTAAGCCCTAAAATGCTAAAATTTACAAACCTTTAAAAACACTATTTTTTTGACTTAAAATAAAACTATAACTTAAATTCTTTAACATCTTAATGATTTATGATCTGATAGACTTAATTTAATTGCGGTGATGATAGTCAAAACCAGTAGATCTCGTTAAGTTAAACCAGAAGACTATATAAAAACAGAAGTTCTCTTGTCGTTTTAACTAAGCAGTACTCTTCGAGTACTTGTCAGAAACAGAAGCAGAACTTGACTCACTGCTAGAAACAGAACATATCCTTGATATATTAATTGTTACCGTTTCTTTACCAAGTACGAGTATTAAATGCTTTATTAATACTGAACATATTCATTTAATGCGCATTACCTATTTTAGTATTTAACAAGACTGATTGTTCTGAAGCCTTTTTGCAGGAACCTTTTTAAGCAATAAATTTGTTTCTTTCAGAAGTCAAAGAATCCATTTGATTATAGACGTTGGATTCAAGTTATCTATATATATGGATTAAACCCATTTGAAGAAAACAACGCTGATTATTTTTATCAAGAAACACATTATCTATCCAACGGTACATTGAGAAACCGCGAACAAATCGTTATCTTCCAAGCTCAACTTGCAGAAAAGCAGTACATGCTTCATATCTTACATTTGATCTTTAGAGATCATTTTGTACTGCTTTTTCTTCATCTCTTCTAGTAAAACGCCTTACGATATTATTTTGAAGAAGAGCTTGTAAACTGGAAAAGTGTCTTTTCCAAAACCTTGTCATATTGAATCATATTGTGTTGAGTTACTAAGAGTTTCAGTAGGCATAGGATAAGTTCTGCTGAAGTGGGTGTATATGAGTGTTGTACTGTAAAATCCAAAGTCTTTTAATTATACCTTCTGGAAACAGAAGAAGGGGAGACGTAGAAGATTTTATCTTCGAACTTCCAGAAACAACTACTGTTCTACTGTCTACTGTTATTACTATTTTCACCCTACTCCATCGGATTGTTTCCGCACTTATTATTGTGATCTGCTGGACGTACTCTTGAACAAGAACATCTACAATCTCTAACAGGATTCTAGCATCCTTTGAAAAATCTATCGTCAAAGGATAGAGTTTATTCACCCCCCTCTAAACTCTACATCGATCCCCCCCAAGTGGTATCAGAGCAGATTTCTCTTGTTCTGAAATATTTACAAATAGTTATGGCACATTTCAGCAATGTTCATATGTTCTCAAAAGAATACTTTGATGATTGGAAGATCCGGATGCAAGCTCATCTTGGAGCCCAAGATGATGACATGTGGTATGTCATCACAAATGGTCCATTAAAAAATTTTAAAGCCTAATACAGCTGTTGCTATTACTGATGGTGCACCACAAATGGTTGAAAAACCAAAAAGCAAATGGAATGGCGAAGATAAGAAGAAAACCAATCTTGATAATGTTGCAAATGACATTCTTTACAAAACTCTCGATAAAAATACCTTCAGCAAAATCAAAATGTGTTCTACTGCAAAAGAGATTTAATTTGGGAGAAGCTTATCCAAATCTGTGAAGGAAATGAGCAGACGAAGGAAAATAAACTGTCTGTATAAATGCAGAAGTTTGAAAGTCTAAAAATGAAAGCTGGTGAAATTCTAAATGAGTTTGATGAACGTTTCAGCAGCTTTGTTAATGAGCTAGCAGCTCTAGGTAAAGAGCATGGCAACAGAGAAATAGCATTCAAGGTGATGCGAGCTTTACCCAGGGAATGAAACGTCAAAACAATGGCTATGAGAGTCTCTAAAGATCTAAAAAAGTTGGAGCTACATGACTTGTTCACTGACTTGAAGGCCTATGAGTTCGAATTGGAAGTAAGAAGTGGAGAAGAGCCATCAACAAATCTACCAACCAAGGCTCTTGTAGCTACTGTTGCTACTACTTCCACTGCTGCTGCTGCTATAGTTGTTCCACAAGCAATACCTGCTACCATCATTGAGAGCACTTCTGAAAAGACTGCTGAAAAAAGCAGCAATGATGCTATGTCTCTCGTTGTGAAGAAATTCTCTAGATTTATGAAAAAGAATCACTGAGCTTACCAAAGTCCTAATCAGAACTTCAAGAAGGATTCACCACCTGGTGATATAGCGTGCTTTAACTGTGGAAAGATCGGTCACTTTATTTCTGATTGTCCAAAGCCCAAGAAGGATAACCAGAAGAAGAAATACAGAAGGAATGACAAGAAATTCAGAAGAGACCACAAAGCGATGATTGCTGAGGAAAGCAAGTCTAAATGGGCAGATTGTAGTTCTGAGTCCTCTGACTCAGAAAGTCATTCTAGTGAAAGTGATGCAGAAGAGATCAAGTGTCTTATGGCGGGTATTGAACCAACCTCGACATCTGGAGAGGTACTTGACTTTGTGTAGAACTCGATAAATCAGATTACGTATAAGCCATGCATAATTACTAGTATTTAAATTGAAAATGATTAATTTTATATTTAAGGCATTTTAAAGTTGTTTAGTCATGTTTATTTATTTTAAATCGCAGAAGTTTAGTTTTGTCATTTCAGTTAAATAAACGAGGCCGGACTGGAGTCGAACTATTGAAATAAAATTTAATAATAAGAAAATATTCCTAGACTCAATTTAAGATAAAGAATAAATTATTTTAATGTAAAAGAATGTTTAAGGATTTATTTAATTAATTAGAAATAAGTAGTAAATAAGTTCCTTTATGCCCGATAATTTAATTAAAAACCTAAATTAAAATGTGTGACCAATTGAGATAAGTTAATCTATGTTTATTTTATTTAAGAAATTGTAACTTAACATGTTAGTAATTTATTTTAAGAATTAGCCATGCATGCAAGAAAATTACTATCCCAAATTAATTTATTAATTCACTAAAATACATAATTAGTGTTTAAAACTTTAAGGAGATAAAATTAAATAATTAAGCAATTTTTCCCTCCATTTGATAGCAAGATTTCGGCCACCTCCTTTAGAAATTTAAAATGATTGGCAACTCTTCATTTTTAATTTCTTTCCTTAACCCTTCATGGTAGAATAATTCCATCAATTTAAATCCTCACTAATTAATAATCAAGCAATATTTCTACCCTTATTTGATAAGAAATTTTCGGCCATCTCACCCATCAAATCAAATAATATCAAATCATTTTCTTATCTCTCAAACTTAAGGATAGAAAAATTTGTATCTTGCCATTCAAATCTCCAATTATCTTGCAAACTTCCCATTCATTTCCTAGCCTTATCTCCCTCACCATTCCACCGAAATTCAGAAGAAAACCAGTAGGAAAAATTGTGAGCAACCAAGAAGAAATAAGAGAGAAAAGTAGAAAGAAAAGAGAACCCCGTCTCCGCCGCGCCGTGTTCGTCGTAATCATTTGTTTTCTTTCAAAACAAATTCAAGGCATGTATATGTTATTCCTTTCTCTTCAATCAAGTCATATACTGATTTTTAAACATCAAATGTACATGATTTAAAGGTGAAAACCGAAATTATGACAGAAACATTTCACAAAATTCTGCATAGATTTTTCGGCTACCTTCATGCTTCACGTTTGGTATTGTTTTGCGATTTCAGTGGGTTGGCTCGGTTCCAGGCGTGCAAGGCCGCATCTAGACATGTACTAGGGCATGTTAGAGTCATGGTAGTCCATTGGTGTAACGTCCCAAAAATCTGAAGGTCCACGTGAACCACATGCATGCAAGTTATTAAATTTCTTTGATATTTTATTAAATTGTTTTAAAGCATTAAATGCTTGTTTATTTCATTAAATTATGTTTAATTATTTTTATGTATTTTATGCATAATTATTGCATGGTAGAATTTATTTATTTCATTAAATCGTGTTTAACTATTTTATGCATTTTATGCATAATTCATGCATGCTAGGATTTAATTCATGATTTATTTTAAAATTCACGCATTAGGGTTTCTAGGTGCATTTCACGTTCGCACGAGGATCGGAGACCGGAGAATTTTCAGAGAAATTATTTTATTTAATGATTAATTTTTATTAACTGATATAAGGTGTTTTTAAAGCTACTTTTCAAAAATGGTATTTTTCTGGGTATTTTTACCCGCATGATTTTAATTTTTAACGGTACGCAAATTTTATCGAATCGGGTGACTTTTTAAGGGTTCGGCTAATATTTTCAAAATTTTTCCAACACGAAATATTTTTCGAGAGTGTGTTTGGATTTAATAGGCCTACTTTAAAGTTTGTTGAGCTTAATTATCTTTTTAAACCTTTAAAATAAATTTAAGAGCCCATTAGTTGGTTTGTTAACCATTTTTATATTATATAATTTACCCTAAACACACCTTAACCTAAACCTAATAGTTTCCACCAGCCGACACCATCGTTTTCAGAACCCCTCCCCTCGGCTTCACCCCCAGCAGCTGAAAGGAGTGGATTTCTTCACCATTCTTGCAAAGAAAAGTTTCCCCGGTGTCTCCTCCGTCTCGTTTCGTTCATCAACTACCTAAGGCACGCTTTGTATCGTTTTTTTCTGCATCCTACACGTTTTATATGCTGGTGGTTGTATTTATGCATGAAAAGTTTCGATCTATCCTAGTACATGAAGAACCTTTCGATTTTCCATGAAATTATTGTATTATTGTGATGGTTGTTCACGTTTCATATATTTCTGTGCAAGGGGCTGTGGGTTGCTGATGCTAGAGGGTTGAACCATGTCTCGGTTTAAGGAACTTGATGCTAGAGTCGAGTATGAGAGCAGGTAGCCGTCGGGTTCTAGGTGATTTCGCTTCGGCCGAGCTTCGGGCGTGCCAGCGATCATGTGGGTGGCTATGGGTTGTATGGGGCTGTGGTTGTGACTGTTGTGGCTCTAGAGGGATCTGAGGGTGGTCTACTTGAGCTTGGTTAGTGGTTGATTCCGTCGGGTTGCTAGGATCGAAACTTGCGAGCCAAGGGAATAGGGTCTTCGGTTGCCATGGTGTAAGCGATCATTTCTACATTGGTTTGCTCGGCAGCTTTATGTGTCGGCTAAGCTTGGTTTAGGAGGTCTCTTAGAGCCTTAAGAATGAGATTAAAATGCTGGACAGGTGGGGAGATTGGAGGGGACCGAAAGGTAATGGGATTGGGGGCCATGTGTTGAAATGGGATTTTAGAAAAGGGGTGGCCGAGAGTTAGGTGGAGTTCTGGAAATTTCAGCCGTGTGGTTAGGGGTTAAAGACATGGTTTTAGGAACATTTTAGTGTTTTTAAGGAGGGTAAAAAGGTTGGGAAAAATTTGGTACAATTTCGAGTCGATTCGGGTTAAAACCGGGACCCCGGTCCAAGTTTAAAAACGAATCGATTAAATTGTAGTATGGGCTCGAGTTTGCGTCTAAGAGCGCTTATAAAAATGTTTTGGGACATTTTAAGGAGTTTGGTAAGCTTCGGATCAATTTTAGAGGTCCAAGGTTGAAACGAGAATTTTTGGGTTTCCAAGGACAAAATGGTCATTTTGCACCCGGGGTGAGATTTTGGTCGTGGCAGCGCCCTGAGCACAAATGTATGATGTTTTAAATGTTTATGCATCATGATCACGATTTTAAGATTTTATGAAGATATACGTCGCATGCTTGGATTTAAGAAAAATTGCATTGATGCATAATTTTTATAAGTGATGAAAATGATAATTTTTGAATGACGGGAATTAGTTGTGGCTATCGAATTATATGTAAATGTTTAAGATGTATATGTAAATGATGATGATGATGATGATGATGATGATGATGAGGCCTAGGCACAGTGGATAGGTAATCCTGTCACTGATGTCCGACAGCCGCCCGGTACCGCGGTTCTATGTATGATGGATCCATCGTAAACGATGATGTACGATAGTCACCTCTAATGAACTGAATTCACCAAAAGAAATGATAAATGATAAACGATGAATGATAAACAATGAATGATGAATGATAAAGATGATTAACGATGAGATGTTTTGACACGTCATGGTTTTACACGACACGTTTATGTTACGTTTTAAAGTTCATGAAAGGTATGTTGAGTATGATATTTTTCAATGTTGTGTGCTATGTATATGTATTTGCTATTAACGGTGCAGGTGTGTTGAGTCTTTAGACTCACTAGGTGTGTGTGATGCATGTGAGCTTAATGATGAGGAGACGGGAGGTGCTGAACTCTGAGTAGGTAGACCTGGTGTGGTGACACGACCCGAGGACCACACATGTTTTCCGCATTACGATTTATGATATTGAGAGGAGATGAATATTTTCATATGTTGATGATTTTAAGATTTTTATAAGTTTATGTTTTCGTATGATTATGGATGAGTTTAGTTATTTTTAAACGACGCTATTTTTATTGTCAAGTATTTAAGATCATTTTTAAATCTTATATTTTCTGTAGAGCGTATGCATGCGAAGTGTTTAAATGATATCTCGAAAATGCAAGCTTTAAAAAAAAAAAAATTATTTCCGCATTTTTAAAACGAGTAGACGTTTCAATTGGTTCCAGCCCCTACACGCTGACGGAAGAGATTTGACAGCAACTCTCATAGTTGCAATTGTTGAGTCTCGATCTCTCTTCTTGTTTGTCTAAGGCGAGGGTTCGGATCTTGGTTGGCCTAGGGCCTATAACCATGGTTTGAAAACTTCCTTAGCATTTCTAGGACATGACCAAGATGACCTTTCATGGCTTGGTTCATGGTCCCATCGAATTTTTAAACAACAAGACAAGTCCCTTCGGTTTTCATTTTTTTTGAGTTTGTGTGAGTAGTTTTGAATTATTGGGTGTTTTGTGGATCTTGGTTGGCTCCTAGCCCTTAGCCATGGTTCACAAAATACCTCATGATGTCTAAGTCAAGCCATGGTTGATCACATGACCATTGGAATGACTAAGACAACGAGTGAAGCAATACACCCCACGCGTGAAAAGTGGTGTTCTCGGGTGAAGCTTCAGATTGTCGTAGGTGTTTGTTTGGATTGTGGTTGGTCTAGGGCCCTTAGCCATGGTTCAAAACAAACCTTAGGATGTTTGGAAGAGGCTCTGGTCGGTGGTTCAAGCCCCATTGGCAATTAGACTTGTAAACGAAGCAACTCAAGAGAAGCTGCTGCCGCTGGAATTTTACAGCAACTTTGTCTTCGGTTCAGAGGCCATGTTTTAGTTCTTGGTTGGCTTTTAGCCTATGGCCTTGGACTGGACAGTACCTTATTGAGTTAGGAAGGTCATGTTTTTGGCGGTTCGTGATTCGGTTAAGTTTAGAGGTCGTACGAGAATTTACGGTGCGATATGCTAAAGTGACTCTCGAAAAAGCGTTTCATGATTTTGGCCTCCATGCACAATTTTCGTGTATTATAGCCTTTGGTATTTATTTTCCATCATTTTAGGTGTATTATAATCATGAATAAATGATGGTTTGAGGTTGGTTCGGGTTGGTGCGGAGTCATGGTTAGATACTAAGTTTGTTGGGCGTAATTGTCTCGTTTTTTATTCGGTTATGAAGTGTCGGTCAAGTTAAGTTCATTTGCATATTTCTCATGTTAGAATTAGGTCGCAGCGAGCCTGGGAACGATCCAAACCATTTGGTAAAAATAGGATTATAATTATATTACGTGCAAAAATAGAAAATGTTTATTTTTGAGATATATGTGACATGTCTTGTGGCCACCTCACGCTTATGGGATTTCAACTTATGGGATTATTACTTCACCCGGTGACTTACGACCGGTTCATGTTTAGGTATGGGTACGGATATCTAGTCCAAGGGCTGTGATGATCTTTACCGCCCAGTATACTGTGGTTTAGTCTGATCAGACGTGCATGTTACGTTATGGGCCACTTGCGTAGAACATTATCTCAACAGAAAACTATGATATGCTATTTTATGATAGGGATCTATCGAGCAAACATTTTACGTACGATTTTCAGTTATGCACGTATTTATAATTATTAATGACACGATATTTTTACGTTATGCCAAATTTTATGATATATTTACTTGTTATTCACGATATATGCATGCTGAGTCTTTAGACTCACTAGACTTGATTGTTGTAGGTACTGATGAGGTCGGGACCGAGGGCGGGAACCAGTGAGCTAGCTTGGGTCGGTAGTTGTAGGAACCCAAGGACCTCATTTTTATCATTTACTATTTTCATGCTCAAACTCCGTTTTCTTATCTTGTCGAAATATTTTTAAGTTTTTGTTTTGAAACACGATATTTACTTCCGCTACTACTTTAAACATTAAATATTTTATCAGTTTATTTATGAATGAGGCATGTATTTTGTTGGGGATCGAGGAAGAGTTTAGAGGGGGGGGGGGGGGTGAATGAACTCATCTCCAATTTCTTCTTTTCTTTCTCGGATAAAGAAGGTGCTAAAATCCTGTTTGGGTTAGTAGCTTAACTTGTCGTGAATAATTCCAACAGATTACAAAATTAAGTGCCGAAAAAATCTGATGGAGTGAATGAAAATAGTAATATCAGTAGACAACAGTTGTTTATGGAAGTTCGAAGATAAAGTCTTCTACGTCTCCCCTTCTTTTGTTTCCAGACGGTATCACTAAAAGACTTTGGATTTTACAGTACAACTCTTGTACGCATCCACTTCAGTAGGGCTTACCATTTGCCTACTGAAACGCTTAGTTACTCAACACAGCGAAAATGCGATACAATAAAGTTCTGAAAAGACTCTTTTAGATTAAAAACTCTTCTTTGTAAAATATGAGTGTAGTGAATAATTGTGAAGAGTGTAAGAAACAGTAGCACAAAATGACCTCAATAGATCAGATGTCTGCTATGAAGCGTGTGCTACTTTTCTTTATGTTGAACTCGAAGATATCAAGGATTCGTGGTCTTCTCGGTTCGTGAAATACAGATTGATTTTGAAAGATATGTCGCACTCTATTCTATATGGGTTTGTTCCATATATATAGGTGACTGAGATAAACGTCTTTAAATCAGAAACTGTCTTCTGACTTCTGATAGAATCAGCTTTATTACCGAAATAGGTTCCTGCAGAAAATCTATAAAACAATCAATCATGTTTTATACTAAAATCGGCAAAGTGAATTAAATGACTTCGTACAGTGATTAATGCTGCAATTAATAGTTGTAATAGAAAAAGGTAACTGTAACATTTAAAGCTGATAACGTTCAGATGTCGAGTCCAATAAAGTCTTTTCTTCTGCTTCTAATTCTATATCCGTTTAGGTATTTCTTCTGCTTTTCTACGCTACTGGTTCTGCTTTTTAGTTATCTACTGTTTTAACGGGTGATCTACTGGTTTTGATTTTCATCGCCACAATAAATTTAGATCTAACATATTTATTTTTTTAAAAAAATTAAATTATTCTGCAAATTTTCAAATACGAAATATGCGCCTCCACACTTTGACTCTGACGAATTTACACGAACTGATTTGATTAAAGCATTGCATGACATGGTGGAGGAGTACTCGAGACTTTCTCAATCATTCGAGGAAGTTAAGATTGAAAATCTAAACTTAAAAGATGAAGTTAGTAAGTTCACTTGCTTGCAAGAGAACATCTGCAATGATTTAAAGGTTGAGATGAGTAAGTTAAGAACTGAGAGTGAAAGAGTGAATGCAGATTACTAGACAATGAGATCTGAAAATCACAAGCTGTCTGTTCTGTAAATGCAAGGAATAAGTCGTCTGTTTCTTTAGAGAAGATGCAAGAATTGTAGAAGCAATCCGGTACAGAAGTGGTCTCAGATTCAGCAATAATGAAAGCACTTCTGAAACTAGTACCAAGCCTGAACTGGATAAAAACAAAAGTAAATTCATCCACTTTGTCAAATCCAGTGTGGTATATGAACCTGAAGTACCAACTGTTCGAGTTGAAAGGAATGTAAATCAGATGAATAGAAGAAAGCATTATGGTCTGGGTTATGTTGAACCTAAGGGCAGAGTTCACCAGAGTGCTGGATCCAGTAGAGGATTCAACTCAGGAGGACAACCCTTTATGAATGTTAAAAACTACCAGTACTATAATTCTAGACCTGTTCAGAAGAGATACATGTCAGACAACACAAACAGAACGGAAGAACAACATTCCAAAATGCATTTTGTTAGAAATAACAGACCTTCTGTTGCACACACCTCTTTGGATACCCAAAGTACAAGGTCACCAAGAATTGTACAAATGTGGGTTCCTAAAAGACTGATAAAGCTTGGACACAAATAGATTTGGGTACCATATACTATAATTTGTGTTTGCAGGAACAACAGAAGAAAATCAAAATCAACAGCTCCACATGGTATCTAGATAGTGGATGCTCAAGACACATGACTGGACATGAAAATTTACTATCAGAAGTAATGAGTTGTACTGGACCAAAGATAACTTTTGGGGACAACTCAAATGGTAAAACCGTGGGTAATAGTAAGATTATCCATGATAACATAACTATTAATGATGTACTACTGGTTGAGAATCTATGTTATAATTTGATTAGCATTAGTCAACTGTGTGATAATGGTTATTCTGTAGCTTTTTCAGAAGCACACATGCATTGTTAAAGATTCTGCTGAGTCTACTGTATTAACTGTAAAGAGGAAAGAAAACACCTACAAAGTTTCATGGAACTTAGATCATGCTACTGTTCCTACATGTTTAGTTACTTCTCTCGCTGATAAGCATTGGCTCTGGCACAAGAGATTGAATCACCTGAATTTCATGTCAATCAATAATCTCAAGAAGCAGAACATAGTTAATGGATTGCCCGATATTAACTTTGATAAGAATCATGTATATTCTGCATGTCAACTTGGAAAGCAAGTGAGATCTAGCTTCAAGAATAAAGGTAGTAAATCAACTTCAAGGTGTTTGGAATTATTGCATATGGACCTGTTTGGTCCAATCCCTATCATGAGTTTAGGGGGAATGCAGTATACACTTGTTGTTGTTGATGAATTTTTTAGATTTACATGGGTAATATTTATTATTGGAAAAGATCAAACCAGTTGTCTCCCGATCAAGCTTCTTAAAAAGATTCAAAACGAAAAATTTATTTCCATCATTAAAACCAAAAGTGATCGGGGTACTGAGTTTACTAACAAGATTCTTGAGTTGTGCTTAGATGAACAGGGTATTCATCATAAATATTCAGCTGCCAGAACGCCTCAACAAAATGGAGTTGCTGAGAGGAGGAACAGAACTCTTAAAGAAGCTGCTAGAACAATGTTAGCAGATGCAGACATCTCTCAGCGCTTCTGGGCAGAAGCAATCAACACAGCATGCTACACACAAAATAGAACCATGATCAACAAAAGGTACAATCAGACTCCATATGAAATATGGAAAGGGAGTAATCCTAACGTATATTATTTTCATGTATTTGGTTGCAGATGCTTTGTTCACAACAATGGTAAAAATTATTTATCTGCATTTGATTCAAAATCAGATGCTGGACTATTTCTTGGTTATTCAACAGTAAGAAAAGCTTTTAGAATTTTCAACAATAGGACTCTTAATGTTGAAGAATCTATTCATGTTGTCTTTGATGAAGATAGTAGTGCTCGTGGAATTTCTAACGCTTCAAATATAAGTAACAGGTTGGACAGGATTCATCTGGAACTGGATAGTGAAGATGATGTAGAACCTAGAGTTAAAGATGCTCAAAATACAGAACCAGACATTCCTCTGGGAGAACCAATTTTTCAGACAAAAGATTTACCATAACCAGAAGTGAACATTCCAGAACCTGCTACTGCTCCAGCTGAGCCCAATTCGAATACATCAAACCAGGAAGAAATCTCGCTAAACCCCTTTGTTTGGAGCAAATCACATCCTCCATCCATGATCATTGGTAATCCTGAAGCTCCGTTAAGAACTAGAAGGCAAATGATTAATGAATATATGCATGGTGCCTTTATCTCCCAGGATGAACCAAAGAAAATTGAAGAAGCTCTTCTGGATCCCAGTTGGATAGAAGCTATGCAAGAAGAGCTGAATCAATTTAAGAGAAATGAAGTGTGGTTTCTTGTACCCAGACCATCTCATCAAGCAGTTATTGGAACTTGGTGGGTATTCAGAAACAAACTAAATGAAGAAGGCACTGTGGTCAGAAATAAAGCAAGATTGATAGCTCAAGGTTTTAGACAAGAAGAAGGAATAGACTACGATGAAACCTTTGCACCAGTAGCAAGGCTTGAAGCCATCAGAATATTTTTGGCCTTTGCTTCTTTCAAAAATATCAAAGTTAATCAGATGGACGTCAAAAGCGCATTCCTAAATGGTCTACTGCAAGAAGAGGTCTACGTTGAACAATTTCCGGGTTTTATCGACCATTTCTTACCTCATCATGTATTTAAATTACACAAATCCCTGTATGATTTAAAACAGACACCTAGAGCTTGGTATGACACACTCTCACAATTCCTTGTCAATCATGATTTTACAATTGGCACAGTAGATAAGACTCTATTTAACCTAGTTAAGATTAAGCACATTTTGTTAGTACAGATTTATGTTGATGACATTATTTTTGGGTCAACTAACCCCAAGTTATGTGCAAAGTTTGCTAAGTTAATGCAGGATCAACTTGAAATGAGCATGATAGGAGAATTAATATTCTTCCTAGGACTGCAGATCAAGCAACTTGATACTGGAATTTTCATAAATCAAGCTAAGTACAACAAAGAGCTACTGAAAAAGTTTGGCATGAGCTGCTTCCACTCCAATGAGCTCATCTACTAAACTTGATAAGGATGATAGTGGAATTCCAGTAGAGGTAACTCAGTATCATGGTATTATTAGTTCTATGTTATATCTTACTGCCAGTAGACCTGATATTATGTTTGTTGTTTGCATTTGTGCAAGATTTCAACCTAACCCTAAGCAGTCACATTATATTGCTGCTAAACGTATTCTGAAGTACTTAAAGGGAACTCAAAATGTCGGCTTATGGTATCCCAATGATTCATCTTTTAATCTTATTGGATATTCAAATGCTGATTATGCAGGTTACAAGCTAGACAGGAAAAGCACAAGTGGTTATTGTCAATTCTTTGGTGATAGGCTGATCTCTTGGTTTAGTAAAAAGCAGACTTCTATAGCTACGTCTACTGTAGAAGCAGAATATCTCCCTGCTGGAAGCTGCTGTTCTCAAATACTGTGGATTCAACAACAACTTAAAGACTATGGAGTTCATGCTTCTGAATCAACTATCTTCTGTGACAATACCAGTGCCATTGAAATTACGCAAAATCCAGTACTTCATTCAAGAACAAAGCACATCGACATTAAACATCATTTTATTAGAGATCATGTGCAGAACAAGGACATTCGTCTGGAATACGTTTACTAATTTACAGGCATCAAACATCTTTACAAAACCTCTGCCTGAGAATAAGTTTTCTTACTTTCGTAATATACTTGGTTTAATTGATTTAACTTGATTAATATTATCAGTTATATATTATTCGACTAACATTAATTTACTTGCAGATGAGTAAAGAGACAACTTGTGACAATATTTTTATTTTATTTAGAATATAATCGAAACCAGGTTACACGATCTAACTCATTTCCTACAGAGTCTTGCCACTCAGAAATCCAGTTATTCAACTCATGACTTCTAATCATTTTAAAGGATTCTGCACTGGAAATCTTTTCTAGCTGATGCCATTTCTTCCAGAGCATCAAGTGAAGCAGAACTCTATCAGTAGCAAGCTCAGAAATATGATCAACCTCAAACTCCTGTTTGCACTTCCTTGTTGTTGCTCTTTGTGTAGCAGTAGGAGTCAAACCATTTTGATGCACATTCTGAAGATCTTGCACTTTGAACCATGGAGACATGACCTTTATCTAGATATATTCTTCAATGGTCTTCCTCAAAGTTTCCAGATGAGGAAGTGTCTCTGGTGTTACCAAGACATGAGAACTGCTACAGGCATCCGAATTTCTTGAGTCCGACATATCGAATTGTTATTTCTTTAACATTTGTTGTTATCTTATTTATAGACATGTTACATTTAATGTTGAAGAAGTGGAAGAGACTCAAGTCAACCGAACCGTTCTCTGATTTACACAGACTGAGTTTTTCTTATCCCTTATTTATTTATGCAATCAATAAAATCAGTAGATAAACAAAAACATGACAAAATGAGATTTTTCATTCATAAAACCAGAAGCATTACATAACGTTTATCTACTATATTTGTTGATATCAGCAGGTTGAAGTACTTCATTACAAAGTACTTCAGCAGAAACCTATCTAAGGACTGCTGGGATTCCCTCTCTTCGAATGATTGTGGTTGTGGAAGAGGTGATTTCACAGCTTAGTCCTAATAATTTTGAACAATCTTACTGATTGTTCATATTATAAACTGGGGATTTTCTTCCCAGCCCTCGTATCTTGAAAAAATATGTCTTCAAACATCTTCTTACGAGACGCTGGAAGTTGCCTCTAGAAATCCTCTGCTGATTCAGACTCTGGAGAAGACTCCGAGAGATTACTTGTTCTATTCAATTTAATTGATAAAAGTATAAATGACTTATTTGTGAACCTGCAGACACATATATAGAGTCTTGGAAAGATGAAGAAACGGCTATCTGACTACTCGAATACCAAGAATCATCAGTCACTCCCCCGGATTTCGTATCTTTACATTTGTTAGTTGCATTAATTTAGGGGGAACAATATCGTTTTCGGACTGTTACTTTCGATAAAACAATGTGTCTACTGGTTTTGTATCCAAGTGCTGGAAATATTTCAGCACCTTATGACTTCCAGTAGATATTATCATAAAACGACAAACCCTCTTCTGGATATTTTTTAGTAACCAATTGGACAGCCCGTTCTTTTTGTATTACCTTTCAAATTTAGAAATCATTAGTTTCTCTCTGACACCCTCTGTTTAACTTTTCAAATACTCAACCGCAAATATATTGACACGTGTCCTCATGTTTCACTGACGGCTGTACATTAATGTATATTTGTAGTGCCCAAATTCAGTACACGTATAACCCATGCATTTATTTGATTATTGAAGCATGTAGTTAATTTTAAAACGAGTCTTAGTAGTGCATAATTTATTTAAATGCATTATTTTAAATTATTCATGTTTAGGTGATGCACGTTAAAATGGCTTTTTCGAGTTTCATGTTTCAGGCGTTTATTCGAGGCGGGATTGAGGAAAAGACCCGGTGACGATTTTTGGCAATTTCAAAAGATGGTATTTATTTTAAATTAAGGACGGGGCGTTTTAGATGATTTATATAGTTTTAAGCATTTTAAAACCTTATTTATGTCTTTAGTAATGTAAGATTTTGAAACTTTTAAAATTAGTGGGTAATTATTCTAAATGAGGAGTTTGATTGGATTAGTGTGTGTTAATTTTAATTAGTACTTTAATTAGTTAATTGAGCATCAATTTCTCCTAATTAAAAATCCACACACATGTTACACACACTCACACACACTCACACGTTTTTACACACACTAAAACACACAACACACCTTACACATCTCATTTTCAGATTTTAAGAGAAAGAAAACATAGGGTTCTAAGGTAGAAAGCAGCCGCCCCCTTCCCCTTATCTTTCCATCGAGTTTTTGGTGGATTTTATTGCAAGAAAACGGTGCCACGATCGTCCCGGATCAACCTCGCTTCCATCTCCGCTTCGGTAACGCCGTTTCGGTAACGTTTGATATCAAAAGGCACGTATATTCTGTTCTTGATGCATTGATCATGTCATATTATGCGTGCGTTGTTATTTATGCATAAAACCATGTGTATGTTGACTAGAAGTTTGAGCAATCATGTTTAAATCGCTTTTGGAGCCCTTTTTAGATCTAAAAATCACGTTTTTACTGTTCTGGTTGAAACTGCGAATTTTTGGTCGAGATTTTGAGAAAATTTTCAACTAGAAAATTGTAGAACTTTTCGATGCCTTCGATTTGATATAAAGTCGAGATTTTTGGATGAAAATTGAGTGAGTTATGGCGTTTTTTCGTGGGACTGCTCAAACTGCGACTTTTACGAAAATTGTGTTCTTGAAGTTTTTATGTTGCAGGCTTCGCGGGGATCGACAGGTGATCGTTGCTGCGTCTAGGTATGATTAGTATGATGTTGGGATGTTAATTGATACGTCGTTTAGCGTCGATAGGCACTAAAATGCATTAGAAGTTGTAGGAAACGAATTGGTGGCAATTGCTACGTTTTGAATGGTATGTGTCGTAGGGTGAACATCGTCGCTTTGGGATTTGTACGAATATGGTTTGATGTTATGGCATGCTAGGATGAGTCTTGGGGTGTCGAATTGTGGTCCGTGCAATCGAGTCTAGACTGTTAAGCAAAACCTGTTTAGAATTTCCGAACTTTACTTGTCCCGCAGGTACACGGACCCACGGACGGGCCCTGGCACGGGGTCCGTGCCTTTTTTCCTTCCGGAGTACATTTTTCCAGAGTCTACACGGACCCCCACACGGACACTGACACGGGGTCCGTGTCCACCCTTCTTTCCGAACCTTTCACCCGAGTCTACACGGACCCCTACACGGAGGTAGGCACGGGGTCCGTGTCCTTCATATTTTGGGAAAAATATTATAACATGTTTGAGGTTCGATGTCATGGTTTAGTACAACGATTTACAAGGTCGAGCCATGGGAATTTTAGAACGTCCTAGGTAATTGAACGAACTCGTAAGTAAGCATGATTACCTACGTCTAAGTTATGCAAGTTAAGTATGCAATTTCATGTTAGTATGTCGCAGCGACGGCCCTGATTGAAGTCCAACGAATCCCTCAACGCCAAGTAAGTATGTATGACGTGCAAGAAAATATTTTAAGTTTTTGGGGTATGCTAAATGTCATGTGACCAAATTATGAATGGGTTTGGAAGTCGGTGAACGTGGCCGAGGACCTCTCCACCCCGTTAAATTATGAACGAGTTAGATCATGGTTGGAAAGCGTTAAATTATGAACGGGGATCTCATGTATATGGCAGTGGATACGTCCCTGTCAGCCCAGTACTGTGGTTTGTCTGATCAGGCGTTTATTATGTATGGGTCTCTTGCTTTGAAACATCCCCTACGAAAATGATGAAGTTACGTATGTTCAAGTATGCAGTATGTTTATGAAAGTTTATGTTGATGGCACGTCTAGTTATGTACGTACGTATGTCCAAGTTTATTATGCAAGTTCAAGCCTCAAGTTATGTACGTCCTATTTTTAAAGTTGCATGCGATTTTATTACGCAGTACTCGTTATCCCAGTTTATACGTGTTGAGTCTTTAGACTCACTAGACTTGATCGATGCAGGTGACTATGTTGTTGAGGAGACAGGAGGTGGCGACCAAGGGGCAAGCTTGGACTGAGCGGGAGGCTAGACCCGAGGACCGCCCACATTAATTTAAGATTTTAAGCATGAAAACATTTATACTCTGATTTTATGATTTGGATATGAGACCTTTTGAGACAGCTTTGCTTTTAGAAAATTTTATTTGTGACGGTTAATTTTGAGATTTATTTTTATGAATGTTGAGTGACGACCGTATGGATGTTTACATTTAAGAAAATTTGTAATTTTTCCGCAAATTTTTAAGTATGAAAATACGGTACATTACAATATTAACCGCTCTTTTCATTTCTTTTCACTTTTTACGTTTCTAGACTCTTGCCTACTAGCTACTGATTTCTCTTACTCATCTGTCTTACAGATCTTATTTCAAATTTGTCTTGTTTACAGAAATGGCCGGAGCTTACACTTTGAACGCTTATCAAGTTAACTTTTCTTCCGTCCTAACTATCAAGGATGAAAAACTTGCAAAATATTTCAATCCATTGAGAAATCCGGACTCAGAAATTTTTTGGAAGCACCTGCCATTATATACAAAACTGATCTTTTGGATTTCTATGCCAAGGCAACCGTACAAGAAGGAAAAATCACCTATTCTCAAGGAAACACATCTATCTCCATTGACAGTGTCCTATTGGGATCAACTTTCTTCCTGTCTTGTTATGGTTTTTCTGAATTTTCTAGCATTTCTAAGGAGGAAATGTCTACTGCTCTACTTGGTTTCTCAGCTTCTGGAGAGGAACTCTCTCCATTCTGTTTTAAGAAGCTTTTGAAGATGGAATTTCAACTGCTTTCTGACATTGTAGCAAAAGCACTGTTGGTGAAAGCTGGAACGTTTGATCGGCTGACTAAAGAAAAGGTTCAGGTGATGATTGCCATTACTCAGTGGATTGGAGTTCTTTCTTGTTTCAAATAATGAAGGATATGGTGCTACGAAAAAGTTCTGGTTCTGCTATTCAGATCAGCACAATGCTCAAAGATGCTGGTTTTGCTTTTACTACTAATCAGGATGCCTCCTACGTCACAATGGCTGATGCTGACAATGTTCTTGCGCTTAGGGCAAAGCCAACTGTGGCTGAATTTATTTCCATGAAAAAGGAGGTTGGAGATGCACAAACTGAGGCTCGAGAACCTCAGAGGAAGATAAAGAGAAAGAGAGTGGTTATCTCTACGGATTCTGATAAAACAGTCTCTGGGGAGTCTGATCCTAATCAAGCATCTGCCCTTGCTACTCCTACCAAGAAGAAAGCCCGCACTCTCCTTCGCATCAAGAAAACAACAGCAATTGCTGATTTAGATGCTATCCCATTGCAACAAGTTTTTCCAGAAGCCGTGCCTTCTGTACCAGAAATCACCTCTATTTCCAAACCAGCTGCTGCCTTTGCCACTACCACTTTTTTTGTTCCAATTTTCAGAACCTCATCTAGAGTGGTCATTCGTGAATCTACTGCAGGGTCTTCTGCTTTTCGACCCATATTGCCTGCTGTATCTTCAGGTAAAGGTAAAGAAAAACTCATTGAAGAACCACCATTTCATGCCGCCAATTCATTTGTTTCAACTGGTGTTTATCTTCATCTGGAAGATATTGAGAATTCTGCCAATGAAGAAATGACTTTCTTTGATGATTGGCACAAGGTTCGAGTATACCATCCTCTTACCTTCTTCAGGAGAAAAGGTGCTTTCGGAAAAATATTCAGAAATGAGGAAAAAGTGTTTGCACTTGTCAAAACTGAGAATGTGATCGAAGCAATGAAACACCGAGGGTTCATTCTTGAGCAGCTTAAACGACAACGACTGGAATCAGATTTAAAGACTCTTCAGTCTAACTTTGATGCCAAGATTCCAACTGCTGCTCAGGATCAGAACGTGATCCATACTCTCTCGGAACGCTTGAGATTGATGAATGAGCAACTTCTTGCTCAAGAACAGGTGTTTGGTGAGCCCATTCAATATTCAGTAGGCTTTGTTCGAGAACTTTCTCAGAATAAGCCAGTTGAGGAAAGAACCATGGCTTCTCCAAAAGCTAAAGTTTCCATTACTCCTGCCTCTGCCAAATTGCCTACTCACTACTCTCCTCTCATCTCTGTCCGTGAACTTGCTTTAGTGGATGAATTCGTTCAATCCATTGCTGTTGATATCTATGCTGCACTAGAAGTAGCCCTGCCTGATGACATGGTCCAACCGGTAACTTCTCCAGAAGCTCAACAATTAGCAGAATCAGATGCTGCCAAATCTCCGTCACTGCCGAATTTGGAGATCTTCTCTTCTGAACATCGAAGGGAAATGATAACTATCTTGACTGATCAAAATACAGCCGCTGAACAGTCGGAGGCCATCGAAGCCATGCAACCAAAAGAAAGAGAATTTCCTGGACCCTCTACTATTGCTGCAAGATCTTCTACTAAACAGATTACTGCTTTCTCTACTGGTCCATCAGATCTCACTACTTCTACTAAATTAGCAGTTCTTCCTACTGAGTCTCCTACTCGCATTGCTCACATTGCGCATCTTGCTGAAATATTTGCGCGCATGCTTGCTAAAAATCCATCCTCAGATGAAGAACACTTTGATCTTGAATTTTAGATTGATTCGATTAAACAGAACATTGAAATAATCTCAGAGATCATCAAAAAGATGTCTTTTGAACATGTTGGTAAAGTCGACGCAACCTATTTCTTCCGAGATTGCATAACGAATAATGTCGTTAAAACGACAAAATAGTTAGCTAAGCTAGAAGTTGAATCTGAAATCTTCAGGAAGAATGTCTTGACTAATCATGCCAACATAGTTCTTGGACAATCCGATGTTCTAGGAACAGTTGCTTCTCATGAGCCATCTCTTCGATCGATTTCGACTAAAATGGAGGGTACTGATTTGAAACTAGAATCCATTGACACCAAGATTGAGTCCCAATCTTAGTCTATTCAGATTATGAATGATCGTGTTTCGAATCAAGTCTCATTTTTGGAAATGATGAATGATAGCATTATCAGTCTATTGGGCCAAATGGATGAAATGCTAACTCGCCTTGATGCCAAAAACAGGGAATCAGTGAGCAGAACATAAGTTAGAACAGAGGAAGGTAGACCGGGAAGACATCATCAAGCAGAATCATCCCTCAGAAGCCAGGAACCTCAGGATGACGATGATGCACTTTTCAGAGACATTGAAACTGATGATTAATATTTTAACTCTGATTTATTGTTTACTTATCCTTCAGTTTATAATTGCTATATTTAGTGATTTAACTGTTTTCTTCTTCTTACTCACTGCTAGGTTTTGGCATCACCGTAAAGGAGGAAATTGATAGACTTAATTTAATTGCGGTGATGATAGTCAAAACCAGTAGATCTCGTTAAGTGAAACCAGAAGACTATATAAAAACAAAAGTTCTCTCGTCGCCTTAACTAAGCAGTACTCTTCGAGTACTTATCAGAAACTGAAGCAGAACTTGACTCACTGCTAGAAACAGAACCTATCCTTGATATATTAAATGTTATCGTTACTTTACCAAGTACGAGTATTAAATGCTTCATTAATGCTGAACAAAGTCATTTAATACGCATTACCTATTTTAGTATGTAACAAGATTGATTGTTCTGAAGCCTTTTTGGAGGAACCATTTTAAGCAATAAATTTGTTTCTTTCAGAAGTCAAAGAATACGTTTGATTATAGACGTTGGATTCAAGTTATCTATATATATGGATTAAACCCATTTGAAGAAAACAACGCTGATTATTTTTATCAAGAAACACATTATCTATCCAACGTTACATTGAGAAACCGCAAACAAATCGTTATCTTCCAAGCTCAACTTGCAGAAAAGCAGTACACGCTTCATATCTTACATTTGATCTTTAGAAATCATTTTGTACTGCTGTTTCTTCATCTCTTCTAGTAAAACGCCTTACGATATTATTTTGATGAAGAGCTTGTAAACAGGAAAAGAGTCTTTTCCAGAACCTTGTCATATTGAATCATATTGTGTTGAGCTACTAAGAGTTTCAGTAGGCATAAGATAAGTTCTGCTGAAGTGGGTGTGTACGAGTGTTGTACTGTAAAATCCAAAGTCTTTTAATGATACCTTCTGGAAACAGAAGAAGGGGAGACGTAGAAGATTTTATCTTCGAACTTCCAGAAACAACTACTGTTCTACTGCCTACTGTTATTACTATTTTCACCCTACTCCATCGGATTGTTTCCGTACTTATTATTGTAATCTGTTGGACGACTCTTGAACAAGAACATCTACAATCTCTAACAGGATTCTACCACACTTTGCAAAATCTATCGTCAAAGGATAGAGTTTATTCACCATAGAGTTTATTCACCCTCCCTCCTATAAAGTCTACATCGATCCCCAACATGATCTCCTTCCTCCGGTTCGATATTGAAGATTCATCTGAAATCTAAGACTTGACAAAACATTTTAAATTTGCATAATAAAATAAACATGTATGCATTCAAAATAATTTGACACTTAGCATCCATTCGTTGGATTATTAAATAAATAAATAAATTAATTCAATCATGCATGGGGTCTACGTGTACTAGTTTTGAGCACTACAATTCCCCTTTAGCCTTTGATTCATAATTGATTCCAAATGGATGAATCTTATATTTGATATTTCGAGCATTTAGTAGGTATATTTAACCTAGAGTTTTGATGATTTTTACTGACTTTTGTTGATTTGATAAATTTTTATTGACATTTACAAAATCTCACAGATTTGCAAACTGATTTATGAGGATTCTCGTAAACTTTTTTTCATTATTTTTATAGACTGTTGTAAACTTTTTGTATATAATTATAAGATTTTTTTACTTAATTTTAACTCATTATTTTTTATAATTTCTTTGAACTAATAATTAATTGACATAGATAACATATTCGGTTTGAAATAATTTTTAAAAATTTATATTAATAAATAAACTAAATTATTTTAATGTTAAATTATTTAATCTTTACATGTATATGTGTATATATGTGAGTTTGTATATATGCTTGTAAATTTTTTTAAAAAATACAACATTCTATTTATAAAATTAAGATGAAAATTGTAAAACAAACCTAGTAATATAATTGCAATTAATTTTTTTAATAAATAAAGTTAAATTTTTTAATTACTATTTTGACTAAAAATTGATTTTTTAAGTATTTTAAATTAATCTGTAAAGTATCACTTTTCTAATAAAAAAATTATATTAATGCAATAGTAAATAATATTATTTTCACATGAATATAATAGTTTACAGATTAATTGAAAATACTAAAAAGATTTTAAAAAAATCAATTTTTAATCAACAAATTAATAATGTTTTAAATTTATTAAAAAAATTACTTTTAGTTTCAATTATATGAACCAATAAATATGATTCTTTTATAAGCAGTGTAATAATTTTATTTAAAAAATTCATAATTAAATAATTTTAAACCTTGTATAATTTAAGATTAAAAGTCATAAAATAATGAAATGAAATGTACTTTTTTATATAACAAATGAAACAAATTATTTTATCAATTATATCATAAAATTTCTTTATAAATTATAGTCTAAATTCTTAATTTTTATTTTATTTTTTATCATGCTTGTTGAGAGACTATTAAACTATTAAAATTAAGAGGTGTAATTTTTTGGATCATCTTTTATTATTATTAAATATTAGGTATAATAAAATTAAAAATCACAAAATCAATTCTAAAATTCACAATTTCCTATTAAATTAAAATAAAAATTACTAAATGAGCAATAAAAATGAAAATTTGAAAAGGAGAAAATAAAATACATATATAGATAAATTTTGAAAATTAGAGAGCGATATAGATAGACGAGAAAAAGAAAGAAGAAAAGAGAGGTGACGTGAGGTTAGAGTTTGATTATGAGTTTGAAGTTTTAAAAATACATTCAAATCTTTACGAATTTCATGAAGTTTTACCAAATAATTTGGTTATAAAGATTTAAGAACATGCCTTGCAAATTGCAACTATATATAATATCTTTTACTATTTATTAAAGTTAAACATATTAGAGTAACTAATTGGTGTCTTGGTCTGTTTTTTAATTTACCTAAATTACCCTCACTCTACTCTCCACGTTTTCTCAAGATCCAATCAGATAATTTCTCCCCTCACAAGTGCCAAACGAGAGAAACGGTTGCCACTTTGAAGCTTCAACGGTTGAACGATATCAGGAGGCGGTGGCTTTCAATTGTGCATTTAACGACAAGCACAGAACCCATCTCTTCCCGAAGGACGGGGGTGCTTTGCACTCGGAAGGCGGCTGCCCCTCTTATCTTCTCTTCCTTGCCGACGGAGGATACGTTCCTTTCGTCGACACCTCGTTTAAACTAATTATAAGCCAGTGAATGTTCGTTTACTATTGTTGATTTAAATTTTCTTTTGAGATAGAGATAGAAATGTTGACTATAAAGAGGGTGCCAACTGTGGTTTCAAACTATCAAGAGAATGCTCCATTGGAGGACCACAAAAGCGTGACGCTGGGCTGTGACCGCAATTTCCTCGGAAGCTGCTGGTTGCCTGGTATTTTCTTGGATTAAATATCATTTTATTTATGAAATTATTTTATGATAATTTCTAGATTTTTTGTTAGCTAAATTAATTGTATTGGGAGTTCAGCGAAAGAAAATCACGGGCGTATATTACTCAAGTTGTATGATGATTTTCTGATGTGCTTCGCTGAAAGGTTGCTAGGGTCGTTGGTAAAAAAATAAAGTCAAATGTTTTATTAGGACAATATCTAGCTTCTATTTATTTCTTGCTTACGAGGAAGTAGCAAACAATGAGGAAACCTCTTGATAAGTCTGAGTTATACTTAGAGTACTTACTTAATTTTTTTTTCATTTTTTCCTTTTCCAGTTTAAAAGTTACCCGTATACAAGTTCAAGAATCCTGATCATTCCATAGTTGCCGAAGAATTTTGTGATGGAGGAATTTCTCAGATTTCCTTTTTAAACAATTTTTTGTTAGGACAGTGGGAGGATCGCATGAGAAGAGGACTTTTTAAGCACGACGTAACATCCTGTGAGACAAAGGTCATTCCAGGGAAGTATGGTTTTATTGCACAGCTGAACAAGGGGAGCCATATCAAGAAACCTCCGACAGAATTTCGTATTGACAAGATCATCCAACCCTTCGATGATAGCAAATTTAACTTCACTAAAGTGGGGCAAGAGGAAGTGCTCTTTAGGTTTGAGCCGGGTACCGGAAACAAATCTTACTACTGTGCCAGTACCTCCGCATCCACCCAGGAAAGTTCACCCATAGTGGTTACGATAAATGTGATTTGTTTTACCACATGACTGAAATTGGTAAACATCGATGCCACATGTTTTGATTTAAATAATTTGATAAACTTTTATTTTATGTACACCAGATAGCTTATTTTTCCTCTTTAAATTTATTTTAGTTTGATTACTGCTGTAACAACGTATTATTTTGTCTTTTATTCGCTAATTTTCTGTATGTGTGTTATTGTAATACGACGAAATAATTTAATTTTGATCGATTTAAGTGGTCTTATATTTTTTAAACTTGATTATTGAAGATATATGGGTAAATGTTGGATTTATGTGTCAAAACTAAGTTTATTTGTGCATATGGCTTGAATTTATGCTGAAACATGTAGTCATACTCTGTAGCATATGGCTCCACTATCTGATGATGAATTGTTGGACTTTGAGATGGCTTGCACTTCCAATTTTCATCAAGCATGAGAATGTTATCAACTTCCTACCAATATGTGTCGAAGAGGAATCCAATTGAAATCAATCGATTTTGATCAAGAATGAGAATTTTATAAACTTCCTACCAATATGTGTCGAAGAGGAAAATGCTTCCTACCAAGTTGTGTCGAAGAATGAAAATTTGGTGAGTTTTGGTCAAGTTATGGGAAAAAATCGTAAGGCATGTAAACTGAAATTTTATGAGGTGTCATAAACTAAGAAATTAGGCAAAAGTTTGATATTGTTAAGGTATTTGAATTCATTCAAGATATTATTGGTGTATTACTCCATTTTGTACTCGAATCATACTGCCCAGATACGTGTTCTTTAGAGTTGTTTGAATTATATTTCCATTCCTTGGATGTATAATTGCCTTCAACTCTTGGTTTATTGGACTCCAGATATTGTGCTTCAGTTTCCTTTCATTTTAATTTCTTGATAAAAAAGTAAGTGATTTCCTGCTTGGAGTTAGGCATATGTAAAATGCAGATTTCTGTTAATTTTTGTCAGCTATTCTTGGTATATTTTCTGGTTCTAGACCTCGAGCAGATGTTGTTTATTGCATAGATGCACTTGCAAGGAGTCTTGGAAAAACAAATAGATGATAAGTGTGCTTCTTCGCCCCATTCTTATTTTCTAATATTTTCTAATATGTACTAGGGTCACTAAATCATTATCTTAAAGCTTCTTAAATATTGTTTTATTATAATCTTTACAGGCAATTAAAACTGTATCTTGGTGTATGACTCCATTTTGTGGATCTATCAATACCATTTTCTTTAGGTCATCACTAAAACTCAACAAATTGATTTATTTATTCACATCAGGTTTGTATATTGCCGATCAATCTAATTACTATATTCTCCTTTATGTGCTAATGATTTTACTTTTTTCTTTGTCAATCCATATTAAATTACACAGTAACACATAAATTCTTTTGGATTTATATACGAAATATTTGTCCATTCATCGGTGAAGTTGGAAAAGATCAAATTCAGATTTTATTATGATTTCTTTCGTTATAAAATAGTATCTTAAAATCCTGTTTATTAATTTGATCTCTATGAAATAGTGACCATATATAATGTCATATGATAATTTTTTTAAATGATAAATAAAAAATACTATTACATCTTTTATATCTTTTACTGTTTTTTAAAGTTGGGTATGTTATAGTAACTAAATTGTGTCTTGGTGATCTACTTCAATCACTCCACAATCTTTTTAAAAAGGTTTGATTTTTATCCCTTCCTTTTTTAGTAATGTTTTTACCCCTTATGAGTGTTTTCAATTTTTTTAATTTATCGTTCCAATTCTAGAATATCGAAAATATGATGCACATCGTGAATGTTAATTAGTTTCTGTTTCCCCTTATGAATGTTTTCAAATTTTAAATTGTACATCAAGGTTTTAAATTTTGTCCAACTCTTTATTCTCTCAGGTTATTTTCATCTTCCTTAATTTTTTTCACCTTTCAATACATATATCTATATATATGCGGAGGATAATCCTTTGTTCCAATATTTTTAAACATTTTCCAATCCAACATTTACTAAATTTTCGGAACAAATGTTGGATTCATAATAAATCGTAGTAACATGAAAATCATTTGACTATTTGTTTACTTTTTTTACGTTGAATTTTATCATTATTTCATATGAGATGATATTGCGGCTTCAAAAGAATAATATTTTTTATGATCAAAACCTACATCATGTAAGCTTAAAAATTGAGTTCGACAGATTTATTTAAGCTTCGGAATCTATTGCCTTTCATGATTCACGTAAAAAATGTTTCAGTATCAAGCTGTTGTAATATCATGAATGTTTAATATATTCATGACACACGCAACGCGTGTGCCTTGGTGGCTAGTGTTAATTAGTTTCGGTTTCCCCTTATGAATGTTTTCAAATTTTAAATTGTAGATCAAGGTTTTAAATTTTGTCCAACTCTTTATTCTCTCAGGTAATTTTCATCTTCCCTTAATTTTTTTCACCTTGCAATTCATATATCTATATATATGCGGAGTATATTCCTTTGTTCCATTTTTAAACAATTTCCAATCCAACATTTACTAAATTTTTCAGAACAAATGTTGGATTCATAATAAATCGCAGTAACATGAAAATCATTTGACTATTTGTTTACTTTTTTTACGTTGAAGTTTATCATTATTTCACATGAGATGATATTGCGGCTTCAAAAGAATAATATTTTTTATGATCAAAACCTATATCATGTAAGCTAAAAAATTGAGTTCGATAGATTTATTTAAGCTTCGGAATCTATTGCCTTTCATGATTCACGTACAAAGTGTTTCGGTGTCATGCTGTTGTAATATCATGAATGTTTAATATATTAGCTTAATGTATTCATTACACACGCAACGCGTGTGCCTCGGTGGCTAGTGTTAATTAGTTTCGGTTTCACCTTATGAATGTTTTCAAATTTTAAATTGTAGATCAAGGTTTTAAATTTTGTCCAACTCTTTATTCTCTCAGGTTATTTTCATCTTCCCTTAATTTTTTTCAGCTTGCAATACATATATCTATATATGTGCGGAGTATATTCCTTTGTTCCATTTTTAAACATTTTCCAATCCCAAATTTACTAAATTTTTCGGAACAATGTTGGATTCATAATAATTCGCAGTAACATGAACATCATTTGACTATTTTTTTTTTTAACTTTTTTACGTTGAATTTTATCAATATTTCACATGAGATGATATTGCGGCTTCAAAAGAATAATATTTTTTATGATCAAAACCTATATCATGTAAGCTAAAAAATTGAGTTCGATAGATTTATTTAAGCTTCGTAATCTATTGCCTTTCATGATTCACGTACAAAATGTTTCGGTGTCATGCTGTTGTAATATCATGAATGTTTAATATTTTAGGTTAATATATTCATGACCCACGCAACGCGTGTGCCTCGGTGGCTAGTGTTAATTAGTTTTGGTTTCCCCTTATGAATGTTTTCAAATTTTAAATTGGTAGATCAAGGTTTTAAATTTTGTCCAACTCTTTATTCTCTCATGTTATTTTCATCTTCCCTTAATTTTTTTCACTTTGCAATACATATATCTATATATGTGCGGAGTATATTCCTTTGTTCCATTTTTAAACATTTTCCAATCCAACATTTACTAAATTTTTCGGAACAAATGTTGGATTCATAATAAATCGCAGTAACATGAAAATCATTTGACTATTTGTTTACTTTTTTTATGTTGAAGTTTATCATTATTTCATTCGATTGATCAATCTATAAACCATATTACTAGGCCGTCGGGTTCAACGTACACTTCTTTGACGATCCCACCGACTATCATAAAAATAACTTCATCGTTCAGTTCTTCAATAGATCCATTATCATTGAGATTCTCACCCCCGTTTTCAATGGTTCACTCCCTTTCATTGCTAGTTCACCGTTCCCGTTTTCAACGGATCCCTTACTACTTTTTCGTGACAACCAATTCATATTCTTCAAACATATTTTCCTTTACTTTATCATTTCATAAAACATTCATAACTTTCCATATTCTTTTAAAAATTCCCAAAAAGATGCTTTATTTCATTCGTATGCGTCGAGATTGCTATTAATAGCAAATACATGCAAATACGTTATAACTTCTAAAAATAGCATATATCATGCATATACTTTAAAACTTCTAAAAATAACATTTTACATGATATGAAATTGTTTAAGGAAGTTGCAAACCGCCCTTAACTTTCCTCGAACCGACCGCTCACGATTCAACATTATACGTACCCGGACTACCTTAAACTTTGACTCAAGGAGACGAATCCATTTCAAAACTTTAAAAACACCTAAAAATATCCAGTAGCTTGCTGGAAATTCAACCTTAGGACCTAAATTTAAAAAACGACTCGATTCGCTTACCGGATGACTCGTTTACTACCGTTTTTGCTTTTTTGGTTAAACAAATGACCAAACTATCCTTCCGTCTCAAACCAACCCGATACCAGACCTTTATTGACATCCTAAGACTCAATATAAGTTGCTGGAAGTCCCCAAGCCCAATCCAAAGTTGAAAACATAGATTAAAAATTTAACCTAGGCTCAATTCGCCCTTTTTAGGTACGTTTGGGAAATTTACGACTTTGAACGGACCACGGCTCTAAACAACCACGAACCAGGCCCTAGAACCCTTCCTTAGATACTAAATAAGACCATGGTCAAGCCTTTTGAACAAATACCAGATGCTCAGGGCTCCAAACTCCCCACAACAGCAGCTCGCCGAATGGCTCTTCGCGTGCAGCCGAGGAACAAACGCTCAAACTGATGTGACTGCGTTTCACTCAAATTTTGGCTCAACCTAGACTCTCACGAGGACCTAAGGCACGTCCCTAGCCCCTGGACCAACCCTTAGCCCTAGGAACCCCCACGCTCCAAAACAAGCCAACACGCACACCCTATGGAGTCACGGCCGCTGTGATTCACCAGCTTGTCCAGGCCCTATCTAAACCCCACCAAGACCTACATAGGAACCTAAACAAACCCTCCCACATGGCTAAAGCATCATGCAGCCCCCTTACCAATGAAGCCCAAGCCGCGCCCTTCTCCCCTCTCGGCCTGAACGGCTTTGATGTGCAGGTTTGGACAGCCCCTTGAGGCTCTAGTTTTATCTTTTGTCCTTTAAATTCTCTTCCTAAACATCTAGACCAGCCCTTGGAACCCTCGGTTTGCATCCTTCCCTCAACATTTCAAAACGTTAGCAAGTTCTTGATTGAAACAAGAGATACACATGCATGAGATTAAAAAAATCACTTTTGTAATTTTTTCACACAAAATCAGCATACATGCAACAATATGGATTGAATGGTGCTTGAAAAAACGTTTGAAAACATGCTTTGATCCTTTATTCTTACAAGATACGAGAGACAGCGCGACAAGAGACGAAAGAGACTCAAATATTCTCCTTCCTTTGCTAAAGAATTAGGACACTCTAGAATCCTAGTGTGTGTGTGCGTGCGCTGAAGATGTGTGGGAGACCTGAGTTTCTTGAGGGTGGTAGGGTAGGGTTTTAATTAATTTAGTTATTAGTGGGCTTTAGTTTACATAAAGGGCAGTAATTAATTAATTAAGTCCTTGCTAATCTAGGCTCATTAAAGAATTTAATTAAATAATTTATTAGTCCACTAGCAATCTCAACAATAATAATAATAAAAAATATATTTGGTGTCACTAGTTTCTAGTATCGTACGTCCGAAACTCCTTATTCCCTAGCAAAAGTTCGTTACTGATTAAGTTCGCCCCTTACTATAAATAGATTTCCACTTTCCTATTTTGGACTTACTAAATATAGAGTTTCTATTTATAACTTTCTAAAAGTAGAAACTTTATCAAAATCGTCCCCGGTTCTCTTACCTTCTGCCGTGCATCGCGTATTCGACTACAAAAAGTTCACATTCATGACATTCGGTCAAATAATCATTAAATCATGCCAATACCTAAACATGCTTCTAGACCATTCATTCAGATAAATTTCAAATAAGTTTTCATGCATGCTTGTTGTTATTGTGTTCGGGATTTCGGGCATTACAGAAAACCTTGTTCTCGGTTGAAGTTTTGAAGACGATAATTGTTTTCTAAAATTTTTGATAAGAGATGATCAAAAGTTATAGAGCAAAAAAATTAAGAAGAAAAAATTATAGAAGATGAAGACATAATGTATTTAATATTAAGATGCCCACACAAATTGAATGTCTTCAATTTTTCTTCCAATTGTGTCGTTAAATATTTTATTTTTTATTATTATTTTTACAAAAATTAAAATAATAATTAATTTGATATATGTGTGTGTGTGTATTGTTGGCTTTTGAAGGAGACCCACACGGTAATGAGTTCATTTTATTAATATTATTAAAAATAAATAAATAGTTATTTAATATGTTATAAGTTATATGTATAATTCGGTATACCTATAACATTTGGTTAAATAATTTGTACACATTAAATAAAGTTCTAAAAGTTTTTGTATAATTTGTGTATAAAAATATTTATTCTGTTTTTGTATGTGTAATTTATTGTTTATGTATATACGTACAATATTAAGTGAAATAATATTAATACAATGAAATTAAAATCATAAACATTTTTTATGATTTTAATATGAGATTTCAGAAAATTAAACTTCACATTATGTTCATATTAAATTATACAAAAATTTTATATAATTTAATATAACATATTAAGTAAAAATGTGAATAAAATGTTATTTAATAAAAAGTTTTGGTTTATAAAGATTCACATAAATGTGAATAATTAAATTAAATAATAATTATAATGTGATGTAAGAAAAATGATATGAGGGAGTTTTTCATAGATCAGTTTAAACTACCTTAATTTGCCACTAGTCTTCATGATAAACGTTGCTCTGTCTAGGAGTTAGATATTTAAAGAGCATTAGACCTACTTATCTGTAAGTGCGATTGTTTCACGAAATAATTATTATATAAAGCATTAAATAAAGCCAAAATTTTGTTCAGTGAACAGTAAAATTTTAAATAATTAAGGAATAGCCACAACATTTTTAATTATGAAAAATTATGTATTAAGTAAATTTTGATCACATAATGAACATAAATTTTAATTAATTATATAAACATAATAAATTTCACCACACATGGATTTTGTTAGATTTATATAACTAATTAAGTCAAAATATCAAAGTTTTATTTTTCTTAATTTATTCGCTGGAATTAAGGGAAAATATATTTTGATAGTTATCGTAAAGTTCCAGAAAAATCTTTCTGAATTAAAATTTTATCCCATAGACAAATTTTATATCACTGGATTTTTAAAACATGATTTACATTGATAAAACATGATATTACCTCAAAATGTTTTTTTTAAAAAAAGAATATTATATTTTTACGCAATTATGCAACCTGCGAGTTTTTCTGATATGAAATGTGACAATCATGAACTGAAAGATGATAATTATAAAATATGGAAAGAAAGAATTATTCTTCAATTAGGGTGTATGGTTATTGATTATGCTATACAGAAAGACGAACTATCTGGTATTACTGAAAACATCATTCCAGATGATGTCGATCTTTATGAAAAATGGAGCGATATAATCGACTTTGCGTAATATTCATAAAGACATCTCTCCTGGCATGTTTGGTTCCGTCGATCATCATAATAATGTAAAAGAATTAATGAAGGCTATTGATGAACAATTTCAGTCTTCATATAAGGTACTTTTCAGCACCCTAATTGTGAAATTCTCTTCATTAATGCTCACCAGTGTGTGAAGTGTGCGAGAGCACATCATGAATATGCGGGATATAGCGGCTCGACTCAGGACACTTGAAATTGAAATGTTTGAAACTTTTTTCGTGCGCTACATTTTATGCACTCTTCCACAACAATATGGACCCTTCAAAATTTCCAACAACACACTTAAAGATAAGTGGTCAATAAACGAATTAATAACCATGTGTGTTCAAGAGGAAGAAATATTGTTAATGAAAACGAATGATAATGTATTTATGATTACACAAGGAAAGTATAAGAAGCAAGCCAAAGTCAAGGGAAAAGTGAAATTAATAATTTCACCCCAACTTGACATCAAGAAAGAAGTGTTTCTTCTGTAAAAGATAGGACACATGAAGAAGGACTAGAATAATTTAAGGATTGGTGTGAAAAGAAAGGTATTCCTATTTCATTTGTCGTATATGAATCTAATATGGTTGATATGATGTATAACACATGGTGGATTAATTCTGGTTCTACAATCCATGTTACAAATACGTTGCAGGGTATGCAAAGCCTAAGGAAACCTCAAGGAAATAAGTGAAACATCTATCCAGGAAACAAGACTTCTTCGCATGTGGAGGTTATGGGGACTTGCTGTCTTATATTGGATATTTATTTTATTTTAAAATCGAAAAAGACATTTTATGTTCCAAGTTTTTCTAGGAATTTAATTTCAGTTTCAAATCTGTACCCCTTGGTTATTCTTTACAGTTTTTGGATAAATCAATAAATTTATTTTAGAAATAAAATAATGTTGGAAATGATACAATGATTGATTGTCTTTTCTCTATTTTTTTTTCCAAAATAATAACATCACTATGTATGTTCAAAAAGGTATCAAAAGATGTGTTACAAATGAAGATTCCTCTATACTATGACATTCGAGATTGAGACACATCTCCATAAAGAGAATTAAAAGATTAGTAAACGATGGAGTGCTTAATACTTTAGATTTTACTAATTTTGAGACTTGTGTGGAATGCATAAAGAGAAAGCAGACCAATAAGTTTAACAAGTGTGCCAAGATGGTATAGAAATATTAGAAATCATACATTCAGATATTTTTTGTCCAGATATGGACATACAAAGTCCGAAATACTTCATTTTTTTCATTGATAATTACTCATGATACATGTATATCTACATTCTTTATAACAAAAACGAAGAACTTGAAGCCTTTAAGGTTTTCAAGGCTGAAGTAGTGAGCAATGTGATAAAAAAATTAAAATCGTGATAACTGATAGAGGTGGAGAATATTACGGTAGATACATTAAAAATGGACATGCACCTGGTCTGTAAGGTCCAAAATTAAGACGACGTAATCCAAATGCATGCAAATCTAGGGAAAATGAATAATAGCTAATTAATTGATTTTAATTTCTAAATTAATTATGTGTGATATGTTTACATGCAAGCCCTTGGTTATGAATTTTTGTTAAATAATTGTTTTTGATTATTTAAAATAAAGTTGATGCTTTTTATTATTTTTGAAAATAAGGAGATTTTGGGTGATTTTATACTTCGGGACGTAAATGTTGGAAACTTAATTCCGGTGTTTGACAAAAGATAAACCAACTAAACTAAGCAACTGAATCCAGCTAACTGATCGACGCAACTGAAATATAACTCCAAGCTGTTCTTTCAGCTGAACATCTCTTCAGTCATTCTCGTCAACTGACTCTTTACCAGCTGATCCCTCCGCTGTACACGTCATCAGTTGAAAACGACAACCGACAAATAGTACAACTACCTGCAACTAGTAGTGGAACGCCGCATTTCATAATGAGCAGTGTACGACTGTCAGAGTATATCGACGTGGAAATCAATGGTTAGAATATTCAAATATCCTTTAATGTTACCGTTTAGAGAGAAGCCTATAAATAATCGAAGATAGCAGCCGAAGACACAACGACTGATTTCAGCTATTACATTCTACTTGCTGTTACGCTGCTAAAATATCTACTCACATTCAGAAGCAAAAAGCTCACGTTTACTGGTTATATCAGTAGAATTCAAGGCTACATTCTCAAGCTTAAATAGCACTGTGTAATCTTTGATAAGTTTTTCTAAGTGGTGCTAAGATCAGTTACCATCTGTAAAAGTGTTATATACTAAGAGTTTCAGTTGTGGCAAAGTGATAAGTCCAAACTGAAGTGGGTCAGTATAGTATCTTGTGTTTGATCAAAGTCTTTTAGTGGATATCCTATCTTCGTGATAGAAGGGGTGACGTAGGAGTTATTCAAGTCTCTGAACATCCAGAAACAAATTGTGTTATCTTTACTTCAGTCGTTACTTTTCAGTTAGATACTCTATCTTTCAGTCAGTTTATTTTCCGCAACAGTTTCATTCAGTTTAATTGATTGTCATTGACCGACGTAATACCTAGTATCAGTTTGTAACAAAACTGAACTCAAATTGTCGAAGAATATTTAAAGTTGAGGAGTGTTTATTCAACCCCCCTTCTAAACACTCTTTATTCGTTTAACCGATCCTTTCAGTAAATTTTATCGGTATTCGATTTTCATAAAAAATACGAACATTTTGACAACCCGGCTAATAATTTCACGAAATTTCCTAAACGAAATAAATTTTAAAATCACTAATGGGCTTATTAGGACTAACTAACCATGTTAATAGGTCTAAGACACTATTAGAGTGGATTAAATATTTAAATTACAAACCCACACCATAATTCACATAATACATGTCCCTCACCCCCAACGATTAACAAGGACTCTTTTATCTCAACATCACACCGAACACACAAATACTTCAAGGAAAATCTTCGAAAATTTCAAGGAAAATTCACCCAAGGTTTTCTCGTCGCCGTTCTTCGCTTTGTCAACGGATATTCGTGCATTATACATGCAAAGGCATGCCATATTATTTCCTTCACTCATCAATCACACCCTAAATAAGTATTTGAAAATGTTTTGCTTGATAAACAAGTACAAGTTTGATTTATTTTCGTTTTATGCATCAACCTGGGTTTTAAAACTTGATTTTTGAACCAAAACATGATTTATATTTACATGAAGGGGCTTCCATGATTAGGAATTGTTTATGGGCTGTTTTCAAACAAGAATAGACTCCTACTATGCATGAGACATGCTGTACTCGAAGCTAGAGTAAGCTGGAACAAGATGGAACCGAAATATTTCATTTTGGGGTCAAGGTGATCGGTTGAGGGGAACCAAGGTGCATGGCTCGACTTGGATGCGACCAGGGCTGGGTTGGTCATGGTTGGGTCAGGGAAAAAGTCCTAGCCACGCTAGGACTCGAGCATAGTGGCTAGGAAGGAGTCCTAGAGAGCTAGGACTCTACCCGCGGCTGTTGAGGGTAGCTGGTGTGCGCATGGGTTTGTGGCTCGTCCACAGGGCTTAGGGCTGGGCTAGGCTAGGTCTCTATGGTCTTCAGAGGGTGCACAAGGATCTGGGTCTGGGGCTGGCTCTATGGTTTGGGTCCTAGAGAGAAAAACGTAGAGTCTCAATGCATGTTGGTTACTCGGTTGCATCGCTTGTTCGTGCAGGTTGCTTCACTGTGGGCCAGGGATGGGTCTTATGGTCCAGTGGGTTGATGAGGGTCCGAGGAGGTCTGGTCCGAAGAGGGCTCGGGCTGGCTCGAGCATGGCTCACGAAAAAACGTAAGTTAGCTCATAGGTTGCTTAGCATGGTTCGAACTACGGTTTTATGGGCTAAATTTTGAAACATGGTTCAACGGGGGGCCAAACCATGGTTCACGAGGGCAAAATAAATATTAAAAGTCTATTTTTTAAATTTGAGAATTTTATATTAAATGTTGATTTAATTCGAGATTAAAACACATTAATAAGTTATAATTAAATAATAATAAAAAAGCTCTCGATTTAAGCTAAATAAAAATACGAGAAAATTTATCTAAGCTTAAATAATTATTTGGAATGGACTAGAGTCAACGGAAGTAAGAAAAAGTCAAAATCGTGAAATTTTACGTAAAGAGGTAAAATGATCATTTTACACCTTGAAAATAGTAAACGTCAAGGCAGTGCTCTGAATGCTGTTTTATATGTTAATATGATTATTTTAAATGTTTATGGAATTTTATGATAAAACATTAACGTTAAAAGATAAGTTGCATGCTTGCTTTAAAAGAAAAATGATATTTATATGCATGGGTTTTGTAAAGTGATGAGAATATTAGATGTTGAAGGAAGTGAAGTAATTGTGACTAATACGAATATGATTATATGTGAACACATAAGGCCAATGCTCAGTTGATGTATGAGAGAGTCGCTGATATCCCTGTCACCCAGTACTGTGGTTACATGTAGATGGATTCATCGCCCCCAATACAAGTACGAAAGTCATAATTAACGATCTAAATTCAACGAAAATGGAATACAAATATGTATATAATGAATATGAATACGTTTATGATGATATGAGTATGAATATGTTTATGTTGATATGGAAATGTTTAAGTTTATGCATGATTATGAAAATGTTATTTTATGTAAAAGTATTTTCACTGTTGCATGTGATATGTATACATATTATTTGTTATCCAGAATATGGTTTGCTGAGTCTTTAGACTCACTATGTGTGATTGATGCAGGTGAATATGATAATAGAGGTCTTGATGGTTGATCTGATTGGACTGAAGGTCCACATAACCTGAGGACCAACGCTAGTAGTTTTCCGCACTTATGTCTATGATTTAGGATATTAAGTTTATGTTAAAGATATTTTTACGATTTTGATTATGCTTTTGAGTTGTTTTTGAGAGGTTGTTAGTTTTAGCAATATTGCTAAGTTAGGAGTTGAAAACGGTTGACGATTTTATGTTCTTAAACTATTTCCTTTGATTTCAAATATAGGTGATTTTTTTATTTTTAAAATGGTGAAACTTATATTTTAGAGTGTATATATATATATATATATATATATATATATATATATATATATATATATTTCAATTGGGCCGAAACTATTAGGGTAAAAAAAATTCTAGTACTTTTTAAGAAAACCAGTAGTGGACGTTTTAGTTGGTATCATGGCAATGTTCGTGTAAAAGGTTGTGCCACCATCAGTGCCGGGAAGTTCAGTCATCAAGCCCCAATTTGTAAGTTTATATGATTTTTGTAATGTTACCTACATGATCACATGTATAATATGTTTACGTCACATGTTTAGTAGCTTTTTAAGAGTATATGTTTATATGCTTAAATTGCTCAAAATGGATTAGAATATGTTACATGATTAGGAAACTTAGATTTAAATGCATGTTGGTTACGTTAGAATTTTGAAAACGTTCAGATATAATGCCTCCTAGACGCGCACCTATTGCTGATGGGCAAGCCAAGAATGTTGAGGATTGTCATGTTAATGCACCCCCGCCTCCTAATGGGGATGCTGCTACGCATGCATTGGAGAGAATGACACGTTTTTTGAGCAGTTTCAGCAAGCTCCTAGGCCATAACACGATGTTTATGATCAGTTCCGCAGGCTAGCGCCAAAGGAATTTTCTGGCACCACCGACCCCTTTGCTGCTCAGGCTTGGATTCATGCGCTCGAGGTGCACTTTCGCTACTTCAATATGGGAGATGCTGACCGTGTAAGGTGTGCCACTTGCATGTTTAGGAATGATGCTTCTTTATGGTGGGAAGGAGCTGAGCATGGTATTGACACCACTAATCTTACGTTGACTCGATTCAAGGAGATATTCTATGAGAAGTATTTTATTGCTGATGTTCGAGGGCGATTGAAGAGGGAATTTATACTCTCCATCGGGGAGATACTTCTGTGACTGAGTTTGTGAGGAAGTTTCATAAGGGGTTGTCACTTTGTACCCCTTATTGCTAGGACGATGCAGAGAAGATGAGACACTTTCTAGATGGTCTACGAACTGCTATACGTCGTGACGTGATGATGATGCGCCCCTTAGATTATGTTGTTGCCACTGCCTATGCATTACAAGCCGAGCAAGCTTTGAAAGAGATTTATCTTGACCTGCAGCGCAAAAGACAACAACACCAACAGAAGAATCAGCAGAATAAGAAGACATACACGGGGCCTCCTACACCTCAAGAGCAGCAAAAGCCCCAAGGTCAAGTCAATAAGCAAGGACCACCAAAGCCACCACTCCCAGGAGCACCAAAGCATGCAAAGAGGCAACCATGCAAGGAGTGCAATCGCTTACACTACGAAAAGTGCATGTGGGGATCTTTTGGATGCTTCATATGCAAGGAGGAGGGGAATAAGGCTACTGATTGTCCGAAGAAGAATGCACCTAATGTGGTCAGAGCTTATGTCATGCATGTGGAGGAAGCCCAGGAGGAGCCAGACACGACTCTTATCACCGGTAACCTAGTTATTTAACTTTTTTACATTTGCCTTTATTGCATGAAATGTTAGATTGGTTATTGGAATTGAATTGGATCAAGATAACCTTGTGGAAATTAGGTTGCATTCTCTACTATAGTTGGAATTAAGGAATGATTTTAGAAACCATAGAAATTGGTACTGTTTTTGTGCCTTAATTTATGAAAAGGATATAATAATTCCAAATAAAAGTTCTATGGCCAAAAATTGAGAGAAATCATAACCAAGGGCTTGATTAGGGAGTTTCAAATTTTTTGAGGGACTATTGTGTAATTAACAAAAATTTTGGGGCAAAAATGTAAATTTTCGAAAATATAAGTACCTAAATTCAATTAACCGAAATCTAGGGGCTAAATTGTTATTTTCGAAAGTTTAAGGACCAAAATGAAATTTTCAAAAATTCTAGGGACCGAAATGCGATTTACGATAATATGAGGACCAAAAGTGTAATTTTCGAAATCTAAGGGACCAAATCGTAAATTCCAAAAATTTTAAGGGTAAATTTGCAATTTTCGAAAAAATTTTGGGGACTACAATGCAAATTTCGAAGAATTGAAGGGTCAAATTGTAATTAATCAGGAATTATAAGGGGGAAATTAATGGTACAATTCCTTAAGCTTCAACACGAATAATCTAAAACTTTTTCGCCGCAGGGAGGATATTAATTCTAGGTATAGCTACCTATGCAATGCTAGATTCAGGAGCTACACACTCTTTCACATCCGAGACTTTCGTTAAGCGACTGAATATTACATATGAGGATATGAGATTAGGTTTCAAGGTTTCTATTCCGTCCGATGACCAAATGATCACGTCTACTATTGTGAAGAATCTGGAGCTTCGTTTATTTAAAGATGTGGTTCGGGCAGATCTTATCGTACTCCCTATGCCTGAATTTGACATCATACTCGGTATGGATTGGTTATCAGCAAATGGAGCTTCGATAGATTTTCGTCAGAGATCAGTGTCTATTCGAATGCCTAGTGGGAAATCCTTTTCTTTGAGGCGGCGGGGAACAAGCAAATTCCGCACATTATCTCTTGTCTATGTACGAGGAAACCTATGAGACGAGGATGCCAAACTTTTCTAGCATGTGTCACTACCGCACATGCTCCTATCAGTCAGAAGTTAGAGGATGTTGATATTGTCAGAGACATTCTTAGTATCTTTCCTGAGGACGTTTCTGGCATTCTACTTGACTGTGAGGTGGAATTTTATATTGAGTTAATACCGGTCACTATACCTATTCTAAAGCACTTTATCGTCTAGCACCCGCTGAAATGAAAGAATTAAAAGATCAAATCCAATAATTTCTAGACAAGGGTTTTATTCGCCCTAGTTACTCTCCGTGGTGCGCACCGATATTATTGTGAAGAAGAAGGATGGTAGTATGTGACTCTGTATTGATTATCGAGAGCTGAATATAGTTACTATCAAGAATAAGTATCCTCTGCCAAGAATTGATGATTTATTTGATCAATTGCAAGGAGCATCGATATTCTCAAAGATTGATCTTCGTTCTGGATACCATCAGTTGAAAGTGAAAGAGTCTGATGTTCACAAGACAGCGTTTCGGACTAGATATGGGCACTACCAGTTTATGGTCATGCCATTTGGGTTTACCAATGCGCCAGTGATATTCAAGGATCTCACGAATTGTGTATTTCAGCCGTATCTAGATTAATTCGTCATAGTCTTCATTGATGATATTTTGATCTATTCGAAGAATAAAGAGGAGCATAGTCGTCATTTGAGGACAGCACTGCAATTACTTACAGATAGGAATTTGTTTGAAAATTCATCAAGTGTGAGTTTTGGCTGGATAGAGTGGCATTCTTAGGCCACATCATTTCTAGATATGGAGATGAGGTTCATCCAAGTAAAGTAGAGGCAGTGAAGAAATGGCCAGTACCGAAGAGTGTAACCGAGACTCGTAGTTTCTTTGGACTAGCTAGCTATTACCGAAAGTTTATTCAGGGATTCTCATCTATTGTGGTACCTATGACCGCCTTGACAAAGAAGAATGCAAAGTTTGTATGGGATCTGAATTCCAAGACAGTTTTGACAAATAGAAGCAAGCTTTGATTTCAATGCCAGTGTTATCTATGCCATCGGGGCAAGGAGAGTATCTTCTTTATACCGACGCTTCTAAACTTGGTTTGGGCGCAATTATGATGCAAAATGACTGAGTTATAGCCTATGTATCAAGACAGTTGAAAGTTCACAAGAAGAACTACCCACTCATGATCTTGAGCCAGCAGCGGTAGTTTTTGCATTGAAGATTTAGCGACATTACTTGTATGGGGAAAAGTGCAAGATTTTCATCGGCCATAAAAGTTTGAAATACATCTTTACCCAAAAATAGTTGTATATGAGACATCAAAGATGGCTTCAGTTGGTGAAAGATTACGGCTGTGATATTAGCTACCATCAGGGAAAAGCTAATATAGTGGCAGACGCATTGAGTCGAAAAGACGCAGTTATTACCCATTTATCTCTTCAAAGACCACTGTAATCCGAGATGAAGCGGTTTGAGCTTACAGTATATGCTAGGGGCGAGGCCCCTAATCTTGCCACCTTGACAGTACAGTCGACTTTGAGAGAGAGAATCCACGAGGGACAGTCCACTGATGAGCAATTGCAAAAGTGTAGAATTAGAGATGAAGCCAAGGGCCGAAAGTTGTATTCTGAGGTAGATGGTATAGTTTGCTATCGAGATTGTTTATGGGTTCCTAGTGACGACTCTTTGCGGGAGCTCACTATGAAGGAGGCTCATGAAATGCCATACTCCATTCATCCTGGAAGCATGAAGATGTACAAAGATCTTCAGTTATTATATTGATGGTCGGACATGAAGCGTGATATCCTGCGTTTTGTGATCGAGTGTTTGACATGTCAACAAGTAAAAGCAGATCATCAAAGGCCAGTGGGGAAGCTTAAGCCATTTCCTATTTCCGAGTGTAAATGAGAAAATATTACTATGGACTTTGTCGTGGCATTGCCGAGGACTATCCAGGAGTTTAACGCTATTTGGGTGATAGTAGATCGTCTTACGAAATCAGGGCATTTTCAACCTATCAAAACGACATTCACCATGATACAGTATGTTGATCTATATATTCGAGAGATAGTTCGTCTGCATGGGATTCCTGTATCTATTGTATCTGATAGAGAACCGAGATTTACGTCATCTTTCTGGAAGAGTCTCTCTAATGTCTACTCGTTTTTAAACGTGTTTTTAAAAGTGTGGAAATATATATTTTTTAAAATCTCGCAATTACAAAATAACATTTAAAATGATCATATTTATTTGGCAATAAAAATATCGCTGTTTAAAATAGCCAACCTCAAACGAGTAAAAATTGTAATATCCTTAACCTATATAATATGTTTAACTCCTTTCAATCCCATAAATAAATATGCGGAAAACCGTGCGGTCCTCAGGTTATGTCACTGCACCAGGGCTGCCTACTCAGAGTTCAGCACCTCCTATCTCCTGCACAAAATGCTCACCTACATCACACACACCAAGTGAGTCTAAAAACTCAACATACCTGTACAAGTAATAAAAAGTACATATACGTAGCACACAACAGTGAAAAATAGCATAATCAACATACATTTCATGTCTGCAGTAAAAATCATATATGTAAATGTGTCATGTCAAAACATGGTAATAATCATAGTATGTATCATCGTATCAGCATATATACGTGTTAATTTTCTGAATTTGAATTCCGTTCATTAGTTGTGACATTCGTATCATCATGTCAGTCGATGGATCCATCTACGTGTAACCGTGGTACCCGACGACGAGGATCATCAGTGACAGTATTACCCGCCCACTGAGTCCCGGCCTTACGTGTCATCGTGTTAGCCACAACCAAATCACTTTCTTCAAAAACGTGTCATCATATTCATCACTTAAATAAAGCATGCATATACATAATTTTTTATTTAAACCAAGCATGCACCGTGTTTATCATAATTGCATAAAAATCATAAAAATGATGCATAAACATTTAAAATATCATGATTTTGAACTCAGGGCGCTGCCATGACAAAAATCTCACCCCGGGTGCAAAATGACAATTTTGTTCTTGGAAAAGCCGAAAATTATCGTTTCACCCTTGGACCTCTAAAATTGACCCAAAACTTACCGAACTCCTTAAGATGTCCCAAAACATTTTTAAAAGCATTCCTACACGTAAACTCGAGCCCATTTTACCACTTAACCCATTCGTTTTAAAACTTGGACCAGGGTCCCGGTTTTAACCTGAATCGCCTCGAAACTCAACCAAATTTTTCCCAACTTTTTACCATATCTTACAAAAACCTAAACGTCGTAAAACAATGTAACCAAGCCCCTAAACCCATGGCTGAAACTTCCAGGAAATAACAAACTCTCCGCCCTCTCCTAAATCACCACTTTGTGCACTCCATTTCCCAAACTCACGCCATCAGCTTAACCCCGATGCACCAGCCCTGAACCAACCTTCCATGGCCCTAGACTAGACCTAAGGACCTATCTTAACCACAAAATCAGCCCCATGCAGCCTACATGAGTCACAAGCGCTAAAACTCCAACCATACACCACCCGAACTCCATCCTTCAAAGCTTGCAGCCGGCCCTTCGATGGCTCCAGTGGTGGTTGGCCCCTTCCAGGACCAAGACCAAGACCCACCAGGATCTGGTCTTGGCCTTGGTTTAGTCCTCACACCACTCATTCCACCCCAAGCCCGACCGGAGACCCAAACAACCACAACCGAGCCACACCCTCTCGATCTCTCCCCCTACAACAAGGCTGATCAGTTTTCACTCCTAGACTCCATCATGACAGCACCATCAGCCTCTTAACAGCCCTAAGACGAATCCTTGCACCTCAATTCAGCAAACGTGAGCACAAAATAAAAGAAATGCATTGTAAGAAACAAAACCAAAAATCCTTCCTGCTCCATGAAGGATCGAAAATTTCCTACACGAAGTGCACACTTAAAAACAATATATAACATGTGTGATGCAAGAATAATGGTGTAGAGCGTGCCTTGATGATTTGAAGAACAAGAACGATGCGAGGGAATACGGGAGAAGTTTTCTTTGCAAGTTTAATTGAAAATCGAGATCTTCAGCTGGTGTTCTTTGAAACCGAGGGCAAGGATATCTAAATGTGGGTGTCAGATCCCAATAAGGTTAAAAGTAGGCCCATTAAATCCAAACGCACTCCCGAAAGATATTTCGTGTTGGATAGTTTTTTTTTTGCAAATATTAGCCGAACCCTCAAAAAGTCCCCCGATTTGATAAAATTCACGTACCGTTAAAAAAAATCCTGCGAGTAAAAATACACAATAAAATCCTATTTTTAAAAAATAAACTTAAAAACACCTCAAATAAATTAATAAAATTTTATCATGTTATAAAATAATTTTCTTTAAAATTTTCCGGTCTCCGTTACTCGTTCGAGCGTGAAATGCAACTTAAAATCTTTCATGCATGAACCTTTAAAATTTCTGTTACGCCTTAAACGCATACAAATCTCGAGGATGAGATTAATGTTTTTAATGCTGTAACATATCCCAAAGTTTTTGTTTTGATGATACCAAAACTTGGCTTAAAAATGCACTAATGTTTTATATTGAGGCATGCAGGAAATTAAGATCAAGGTTACGTTCGGAAGCTCCGAAATTTGGTTCGGACGTTCCGCAATTGTGCCAATCAGAAGCAAAATAGAAGCTGTTCGGAAGCTGCGAGGAGCAAGTTCGGACGTTCCGAAGAATGGATCGGACGTTCCGAACACAAGCAATCAAATCGCTTCAATCCGGAGACAATTTGATCTGACTGTTGATTGAGTAGATTTCGGACGCTACGATGGACATGATCGGAAGCTACGAAGTGTTGAAGATTTCAAATCTCCGGAACGCGGGAATGTTCGGACGATACGAACTGGAGTTCGGACCTTCCGAAGTTGTTCATACACTGTCTGAAAGAATTGTTCGGAAGAAACGAAGTTTGATCGGTCCCTCCGAAGCATATGTTCGGACCCTACGAAGTCAAGAACGGAAGATCCGAAGTCATTCCAGAAATTACGCAAATTGATCGGAAGTTCCGAAGCATAAACAGAAGATCCGAACCTTGGCGTCCAAGACTACTATAAATAGGCCTTTGAGGATGCATTCTCAATTATCCCACTCCATTCTCTCTTGTCTCTTACAAAGCTTTCTACTATCTCTTGTGTGCGTTGATTAAAAGAGTTGTAATATCAAAAGAGTTGTAGAAAAAGAGTGAAAGTAATACTCTCGAGTGGGTTGTAAAGTTCGTGGCTATCCTTGGAGCCCTCAAGGCCAAGTAGACGCATCGAGGCGTGGTTGTAAAAGCTAGCTTGGAGCTCCTAAAGCCAAGTCGTTATAGTGATACCTCGATCCTCATCGAGAAGGGGAGACGTAGACGATTCTTCGTCGAACTTCCATAAACATCTCTATCCCTCTTTACTTTACGCATTTACTTTATTGCATTTAAATTACGCATTTATTTTACGCGCTTACTTTACGCATTCATTTATCGTACTTATTTGTGATTGTCCCTCAAGTCTTCCGCTTGCAATTTTTGCAAACTCGTTTTAAAAACGCTAAAGGGCCTTAAAGAACCTATTCACCCCCCCCCCCCCCCCCCCCCCCTTAGGTTCTTCAAGTTGTTTCAGAGCCAAGTTTTTCAAAATCTTTTAAAAATGGCCAATCTAGCAAGCGAGTATGCCCAAGGACAATCCACAAATCGTCCCCCTCTTTTCAATGGTACTAATTACGGATATTGGAAGAATAGAATATCTCTATACATCCAATCCGTCGATTACGACCTTTGGAAAATAACGGTGAAAGGTCCCTATATCCCCATGAAAACGGTGGATGATAAGGAAATTCCTAAGGGAATGGATGACCTCACCAAGGACGATATGTGGCGCCCCAAACATCGCCACGTAATCATACAACATGTGACGTCATATGCATAAAAATTTTCTTTTCGACGACGTCATAATATAATGCATATACGACAAAATAGTGCAATCACCACACTATCTACGTCAATGCAGCAGAAACAGTATAATAAATACACACATACAACTCAAGTAAGACAATATGCTATACTGTCTCTATCTACTATCAACTACAGGACTGTTTGACTAGACACACCTAGTCCTTCACCACTATCATGTCTCACGCATAGTCCTGTAACCTGTCCAACAGAAACAGCCCCAAAGGGTGAGCATATACAACAATCATCATCGTAATACATAACAGTTATATTAACAACATAAAATATAACTGAAATCATAATAGAAATGCCCCCTTTGCCGTTTCTGGACAATCAGCCAACAACAATCTCGACAACATCACAATGCAACAACATCGACGATACGTCGCACCCCAACACCGGCGACAGCAATATCGTCGAACGAACAACAACATCGACGATACGTCGCACCCCAACACCGGCGACAGCAATATCGTCGAACGAATAACATCAACGATACGTCGCACCCCAACTCCGGCGACAGCAATATCGTTGAACGAACAACATCAACGTGACAACATCAACGAGAAGTCTCCCAACAACGATAGTCAACAATATCAACAATAATAAACAACAACAAATATAATATCAAATCACCCAATTCCGGTGATTTATCATCGTTCAACGCAATAGTATTCATCAATACTAAACAATAACAACATATGCTCGTACGTCAACACGTACCTGATAATCGAGTGTATATATATAATCTGGCTATTTCTTTGATCCTGAGGCTTGTGTTGTATCTAAATAATTCAACAACAATTATCAGATCATTGTCACCGTATCAACATAATCATAACAGCCTCAATATATCACATCAAATAGCCCAGCAACAATTTATTCAACAAAATATAAAACTCGATTATAAATTATTATCGCTCAACATTTTAATATTCTGGTGTATTTAATTCACAATACTACTATCAAATACACCATAATTAATTAACTTCAAATAATAGGCTATTTTACAACATCCGTAAAATTATGAAAACTTTATATCAACGTGTAGCCTATACTTCGTAGACTCCGAATATATAATCAGAATTAATAATAACTGACAAACAACTCTCCAATCTCAGCCCAACGATTAAAAATCTCTAATTAAAATAAATTAGAAATAATTCAAAATAACACCACTATAATCTTCTCTACTTCGTTAAAATCATACACTAGTCAACAATCTTCAATTTCAGTATGACTTAACAATTTATCGGATTTATTCCAGAAATCGACGAATTTCAAACATCACCAAAACTATAAAATTTATACCTCAAATCGAAGACCTCGTATCAACGATCCCAGAACTGAAGTCGGTTCGTCGATTGGATAAACCGATAAGTCACAAAATCAAAAAGAAAATTTAAAACTGTATATTCTTTTCCTCTCTCCTCTCGGCTCTCTGAACAATTGTCTTCTGCCAAAATTGAATGAAACTCACGTGAGTTTCAGATTTATCATCTTTTTTTTAATATTATATTATATTATATTAATAAAATAATATTTATTATATTAATAAAATAATATAATATAATATAATATAATATAATATATAATATTTAACATTTTAACACTGGTATATCTCTTTGGACCAGCCAAACAATCAAATTTTTCAAAACTCAAAACATGAAACTTCTATATCTTTGAGTTTTCTACGTTATAGCGAAATTTCAAATCATTTGGACTTCATATGACCAACATATGTCATATTTTATTCTTTATAAATCGTTAATTATTTCGTAATCTCATATTACTAAATCAACAACTTGTGATATTACTTCAGGCATTACATTTCTACCTCCCTTAAATGAATTTCGACCCTGAAATTAATCAACAGCAGTAATAACATGTATAAATAAAAGATACGTCATACCATCAGAATAAGTAGGGGTAGAGTTCTCTCATATGCCGCTCTGTTTCCCAAGTGGCCTCTTCGACACCTCTATGCTCCCACTGAACCTTCACCATCGGTATAAGCTTACTACGAAGCTTCAGTTCAGATCGATCCAAAATACAAACTGGTCTCTCAACATAAGACACATCAGGATCTCACTGAACATCCGAAATATCCAACACATGTGAAGGATCCGGCTCGTACTTCCGAAACATCGACACATGAAACACATCATGAATACCAGATAAAGATGGAGGTAGAGCCAATCGATAAGCCAAAGTACCTATCCGCTGCAATATCTCATACGGACCAACATACCTCGGTGCCCACTTTCCTTTCATGCCGAATCGCACTGTGCCACGAAAAGGTGAAACTTTCAAAAATACTCGATCGCCCTGTTGAAACTCTAAAGGTCTCCGTCTTTTATTAGCATAGGCGGCCTGTCTATCTTGAGCTGCTTTCAATCGTTGTTGTATCAACTTTACTTTCTGTTCCATCTCATGAATCATATCAGGACCTGTGACTGCAGCTCGATCAACATCATCCCAGTATAACGGAGATCTGCAACGTCTCCCATACAATGCCTCAAATGGAGCCATCTGAATACTACTCTGATAACTATTGTTATACGCAAACTCTACCAATGGAATAGATGACTGCCAAGCAGATTTAAAATCCATAACATAAGCACGCAACATATCCTCAAGCGTCTGAATCGTACGCTCAGTCTGACCATCTGTCTGAGGATGATAAGTTGTACTCAATCTCAACTCTGTCCCCATCGCAGTCTGCAATCCTTCCCAAAAATGAGAAGTAAATCGAGGATCTCTATCAGAAATAATAGACACTGGAATCCCATGCAATCGTACAATCTCTCGTATATACAACTGTGCCATCGTCAAGTACGTACTACTCATGCTATAGGGTATAAAATGTGCAACTTTCGTCAATCGATCAACAATCACCCAAATAGCATCAATAGTTCCAGTACTTCTTGGCAAATGAGTAACAAAATCCATCGATATGTGCTCCCATTTCCAAGTCGGTACTTCTAAACTCCTCAACTCACCTCCTGGCCTTCTCCTCTCAGCTTTGATCTGTTGACAATTGAGACATCGACGTACAAAATCAATTACATCACGTTTCATTCCCTTCCACCAAAACTGAGAACGTAGATCCTTATACATCTTCTTGCCACCAGGGTGGATAGAATATCGACTACAATGTGCACACCGCAACAGGCCCTGGCGCAACTCAGATATATCAGGAACTACCCATCTATCATTCATCCTCAAACTGCCATCATCAGCGACTCTAAAACGAGTATCTTGTTTCTGAGAAACTAACTCCTTCCATTGCTGAACTCTCTCGTCTGTCATCTGTGCATCACGAATACAACCATATATGTCAGGTTCAGCTAATAAGGTAGATACCTGGATAGGAGTCGTCGAGATATCAAAATCATATCCCAAGGAACAACAAGACATCATCATAGATGATAAACGACTGACATCCTCTGCAGTACAACTCACTTTACGGCTCAATGCATCAGCTGTAAGATTGGCTCGACCAGGATGATATTCAATCTCACAATCATAATCTTTCAGCAAATCTAGCCATCGTCTCTGTCTCATATTCAACTCTGTCTGTGTAAACAGAAATCTCAAGCTCTTATGATCAGTATAAATCATAAACGAGGTACCATATAAAAAGTGTCGCCATATCTTCAAGGCAAAGATAATGGCTGCCAACTCCAAGTCATGCACAGGGTACCTTGTTTCGTGTGGTTTCAACTGTCTCGAGGCATATGCCACAACATGTCGATCCTGCATCAAAACACATCCCAAACCATGTAATGATGCATCAGTATAAACAACAAACCTCTCGTTTTCTGTAGGAATTGATAACACCGGTGCAGTCGTCAGTCGGTGCTTCAACTCCTGAAAACTCCTCTCACATGCTTCAGACCACTGAAATCGCACACCTTTCTGGGTCAACTGTGTCAAAGGTCTAGCAATCTTTGAAAATCCCTCGATAAATCGACGATAATAACCTGCTAAACCCAAGAAACTACGAATCTCTGGTACAGATGTAGGTGCAGACCACTGTAACACGGCTTCGACCTTCGTTGGATCAACAGAAATCCCATCTCTCGATATAACATGACCCAAGAAGACCACTCGATCCAACCAGAACTCACACTTACTGAGTTTGGCATACAACTGTCTATCTCGCAACACCTGTAACACTGAACGCAAGTGCCCTGCATGCTCAGCCTCACTCCTGGAATATATCAATATATCATCAATAAACACAATAACAAATCGATCAAGATAAGGCTGAAATACCCTATTCATCAAACTCATGAACACAGCTGGAGCATTCGTCAACCCAAACGGCATAACTAAAAACTCGTAATGCCCATATCTGGTCCTGAATGCTGTCTTCTGAATATCCTCCTCTCTAACTCGTATCTGATGATATCCTGACCTCAAATCAATCTTCGAATATACCGATGTTCCCTGTAACTGATCAAACAAATCATTAATACGAGGGAGGGGATATTTATTCTTAATCGTTACCTTATTCAGCTGTCGATAGTCAATACAAAGTGGCATCGTTCCATCTTTCTTTCTAACAAATAGTACTGGTGCACCCCAAGGCGATACACTAGGGCGAATGTATCCCTTGTCCAGCAAGTCCTGCAACTGGGCTTTCAACTCTCTCAACTCTGCTGGTGCCATTCTGTAAGGAGTACGAGAAATAGGGGAAGTACCTGGCATCAATTCAATCCCAAACTCCACCTCACGAACTGGTGGGAAGCCTGGAATCTCATCAGGAAATACATCGGCAAACTCAGCAACTATAGGTATCTCCTCTATTCTCACCTCCTTCTTCTTCTCTGTCACATCTACAGCATAAATAAGATAACCCTCATGCCCATGCTCCAATAACCGAGACATCCGAATAGCAGATACCAACGGAACACGGGGACGGGAACCTTTCCCATAAAAAGTCCAACGCTCTTTATCATCGGTATAAAAGTATACTACCCGCTGATAACAATCAACCGTCGCACAATATCTCCTCAGCACATTAATTCCCACAATACAATCAAAATCAGTCATCTCTAGAATAATCATATCAGATCTCAGCTCATAGCCCTCATAAGAAATAATGACATCTGATGTCATAGATACAACTGTATATCAACTCCAGAAGGTGTCGAAACAGAAAGAGGCATAGACAATGGAGACGAACGCATATGATGCTCAACCACAAACCTCTTCGATATGAAAGTATGCGAGGCAACAGTATCAATAAGAATATAAGCAGGATAAGAACATAAATAACACCTACCCGCTATCATCTCCTCTCGTGCCTCCTCTGCCTGCTCTCGTGTCAAAGCATACACATGTGCCTGAGGCGGACCAGCTCCCTGCATACGTGGCTGTCCTCCAGAAGGTCGTGGTTTAAACTGACGAGGCTGACGTCCTCCTCTCTCTGAGGATCTACCTCTAGCACTCCTAGGCTTTCGCTGCCCCTCACTACTAGGACATTGTCTCGCCAGATGACCAACACCGCCACACTCAAAACAAGTGATCTCGGTCTGTGTACAATATCTGATCAGATGAGGTCCCCCACAACGAAAACATCTCACGGCTCTGGACTCTCCTCTCTGCCCCTGAACAGACTGAGAACTGCCCCCACGACTATCAACACGTCGTGAATCAAATCGACGCTTCCCAGATGATGCTGAAGAAGATGATGAACCCTTCTGATATTTAAAAGACTGTCCTTGCGGTCGCAATGACTCCCTAGTCGGCTCTGATAATCGTCCCTGAGCCCATACTCCTGCATAACCAACTCAGCCATCTCAGCCCTCGTCACTGCATACTCAAATGATACTGGGTTATTTGATTGCACACGATCAAATAACTCTAACTTCAACCCTTTCAAGAAGTGCCTCATCTTAGCATGAACATTCGTAGCAACATGTGGTACATATTTCAGCAATGCAGAATATCGGGTCTCATACTCAGCAACAGACATACTACCCTGTCTCAAATCCTCAAATTCTTTCTCTTTCTTTTGTTTGGCTGCTATAGAAAAATATTTATCAAGAAAACGAGATCGAAACACATCCCATTCAACAGTACGGCCCTGAGCTCTCAATCCGGCCTCAGTCGTCTGCCACCACAATAATACATTCCGCGAAAGCTGAAATGTAGCCAATCGTAACCAAGCAGACCTAGCACACGGTGCAGTCACAAATATCTGCTCTATCCTCTCAATCCACTTCTCTGCTCGCTCGCCAGTCTCAGAACTATCAAATCTCGGCGGAAGATAACTGCTGAACTGTGCCAAAGTCAACTCACCAGGTAATAAAGGCTGATCTGCAGGTGCCTGTCCCATAGGAGGAGGTGGCAATGGATTCATCTGCCCAAACCCACTGTCAACCTCTTCCATTTCCTCGTGTGGATGTACCTGTTCTCTAGCTGTCATCACTGGAAATCCAATTGTTAATCATAACATTTAACAATTACAATCCAGTAATCATCATCACACCTTTCGCACGAAAGTACACGCAACTAAAGAACAATCAATCATATCGAGAAATCATCAATAACAAGTCAAATGCATAGACACACGCAGATAATATCGTCATCCAACTCCCTCATCACAAACCCAACTCCTAACCATCCCAGACATCTAACATATGCTCTGATACCACCAAATGTGGCGCCCCAAACCTCGCCACGTAATCATACAACATGTGACGTCATATGCATAAAAATTTTCTTTTCGACGACGTCATAATATAATGCATATACGACAAAATAGTGCAATCACCACACTATCTACGTCAATGCAGCAGAAACAATATAATAAATACACACATACAACTCAAGTAAGACAATATGCTATACTGTCTCTATCTACTATCAACTACAGGACTGTTTGACTAGACACACCTAGTCCTTCACCACTATCATGTCTCACGCATAGTCCTGTAACCTGTCCAACAGAAACAGCCCCAAAGGGTGAGCATATACAACAATCATCATCGTAATACATAACAGTTATATTAACAACATAAAATATAACTGAAATCATAATAGAAATACCCCCTTTGCCGTTTCTGGACAATCAGTCAACAACAATCTCGACAACATCACAATGCAACAACATCGACGATACGTCGCACCCCAACACCGGCGACAGCAATATCGTCGAACGAACAACAACATCGACGATACGTCGCACCCCAACACCGGCGACAGCAATATCGTCGAACGAATAACATCGACGATACGTCGCACCCCAACTCCGGCGACAGCAATATCGTTGAACGAACAACATCAACGTGACAACATCAACGAGAAGTCTCCCAACAACGATAGTCAACAATATCAACAATAATAAACAACAACAAATATAATATCAAATCACCCAATTCCGGTGATTTATCATCGTTCAACGCAATAGTATTCATCAATAATAAACAATAACAACATATGCTCGTACGTCAACACGTACCTGATAATCGAGTGTATATATATAATCTGGCTATTTCTTTGATCCTGAGGCTTGTGTTGTATCTAAATAATTCAACAACAATTATCAGATCATTGTCACCGTATCAACATAATCATAACAGCCTCAATATATCACATCAAATAGCCCAGCAACAATTTATTCAACAAAATATAAAACTCGATTATAAATTATTATCGCTCAACATTTTAATATTCTGGTGTATTTAATTCACAATACTACTATCAAATACACCATAATTAATTAACTTCAAATAATAGGCTATTTTACAACATCCGTAAAATTATGAAAACTTTATATCAACGTGTAGCCTATACTTCGTAGACTCCGAATATATAATCAGAATTAATAATAACTGACAAACAACTCTCCAATCTCAGCCCAACGATTAAAAATCTCTAATTAAAATAAATTAGAAATAATTCAAAATAACACCACTATAATCTTCTCTACTTCGTTAAAATCATACACTAGTCAACAATCTTCAATTTCAGTATGATTTAACAATTTATCGGATTTATTCCAGAAATCGACGAATTTCAAACATCACCAAAACTATAAAATTTATACCTCAAATCGAAGACCTCGTATCAACGATCCCAGAACTGAAGTCGGTTCGTCGATTGGATAAACCGATAAGTCACAAAATCAAAAAGAAAATTTAAAACTGTATATTCTTTTCCTCTCCTCTCGGCTCTCTGAACAATTGTCTTCTGCCAAAATTGAATGAAACTCACGTGAGTTTCATATTTATCATCTTTTTTTTTTTAATATTATATTATATTATATTAATAAAATAATATAATATAATATATAATATTTAACATTTTAACACCGGTATATCTCTTTGGACCAGCCAAACAATCAAATTTTCCAAAACTCAAAACATGAAACTTCTATATCTTTGAGTTTTCTATGTTATAGCCAAATTTCAAATCATTTGGACTTCATATGACCAACATATGTCATATTTTATTCTTTATAAATCGTTAATTATTTAGTAATCTCATATTACTAAATCAACAACTTGTGATATTACTTCAGGCATTACACGATATGAAACTTATCTCTCAAAATGCTAAAGCTATGAATATTCTTCATTGTTCCCTAGATATGAATGAATACAACCGAATCTCGGCTTGCACCTCCGCCAAAGAGATTTGGGACAAATTGGAGATTTGCCACGAGGGAACCAATCAAGTCAAAGAAACGAAGATAGATCTTCTCCAACTCAAGTACGAGACCTTTGAGATGGAACCCAAGGAGGATATCGACACCATGTTCCGGCGGCTCACCCAAATCATCAATGAGCTTGCCCAACTTGGTGAGAACTACCCAACTAAACAAGTGTGGAGGAGAGCCCTTCGAGCACTACCGACGGAATGGGATGCAAAGCGCACGGCTATCATTGAATCCAACAAGGGAGATGTGGCATCCTACGACCTTGATCAACTTCATGGGACACTAAAGACCCATGAACTTGAAGTATCTACCCGGAAGGAGACAAAGAAAGATGACGACAAAGTAAAGGCGAAAGGGATCGCCTTGACCAGTCAACTTGAAGATAGCGACGATGAAGAAATGGCACTCCTCACTAGAAAGTTCAAAAGATTCATGCGGAGTTCCAACTTCAACAAGAAGGACAAAAAGATTGAGAAGGAAGTGACCTGCTACAACTGTCAACAAAAAGGTCACTATGCAAACGAGTGTCCCTCCAAGAAGAAGGCCGGCAAAGACAAGAAGAAGGCCCTTCTAGCCACGTGGAGCGACAGCGACAACGAAGAGGAGTCTACCCTATGCTTCATGGCAAAGGAAGATCATCTGACCGACTCGGATGACGACGAGGTACCCTCTTACGATGAATTACTCTCCGCTTACACTAGTATGTACAATAAGGCTAAGTCACTTAGAAATGAGAATAAGCAACTTAAAACTGAACTAGAAGCTAGGATGCATGACAACACTAGGCTCAAGACAAATCTAAGAGACTTAGAGAAAGCCTTCAACAAGTTCAATGTGAGTAGCGGTAAACTAGAAAACCTCTTGAGCATGCAAAGGTGTAACTTCGACAAAGGAGGTCTAGGATATGAAAAGAAATCAGTCAACTTCGCTAGTCTTATCACAAAGGCAAAACTAAGAACACCACCAACATGCACTTACTGTTGTAAGATAGGCCACATAAGACCTAAATGCAAGAAACTCAGACACCAACACAATAAGAATAGTTATTGGAAATGGATCCCCAAATCCCCAACTACTACTAACCTCAAAGGACCCAAAGAAACGGGTACCAACTATCAAACTGTATCTCAATCTTGTAGGGACAAAGAGGAGACAAGTCATCGAGCACTTGGTATCTTGACAGTGGATGCTCTCGACACATGATGGGAGAAAAGAAGCTGCTACAATCCATTCGCATGCTACTTGCTTTTGCTTGCTCTAGAGACTTTAAATTGTTTCAAATGGATGATAAAAGTGCTTTTCTTAATGGTGATTTGAAAGAAGAAGTGTATGTTGAGCAACCTGTTGGTTTTGAAGATGTGCACTTATCTGATTATGTGTATAAACTTGATAAGGCTTTGTATGGTTTGAAACAAGCTCCTAGAGCTTGGTATGAGAAATTGTCTACTTTCTTGCTGTCTAATGGTTTTTGTAGGGGTAAAGTTGATATTACCTTGTTTACCTTGACTAAAGATAATGATTTGCTGATAGTACAAATATATGTAGATGATATTATATTTGGTGCTACTAATGAACACTTGTGTAGAGATTTTTCTAAGCTTATGCAGGATCACTTTGAGATGAGCATGATGGGCGAGCTCAACTACTTCCTTGGTCTCCAAATCAAGCAATGCAAGGATGGTTTCTTTTTCAACCAAGGGAAGTACATCAAGGAGATGCTCAAAAAGTTTGGGATGGAGTCTTCCAAAGTCTCATCCACACCTATGAGCACGACAGTCAGACTCGACAAAGATGAGGGAGGTAAACCTGTTGACCAAAAGTTATTTCGTAGCATGATTGGCTCCCTACTCTATGCGACTGCTAGTAGACCTGACATTATGTTTAGTGTTTGCTTGTGTGCACGATTTCAATCATGTCCAAAGGAATCACACTTATTCGCCTTAAAACGCATTTTCAAATATCTTTCAAATACTCCAAATCTCGGATTATGGTATTCTAAGAACTCATTTTTCGATTTAAAAGCTTACTGTGATGCCGACTTTGGAGGATATAAGGTGGATAGAAAGAGCACTAGTGGTACTTGTTTCTTTTTGGGAAATTGCTTGGTGTCATGGTTTTCTAAAAAGCAAAACTGTGTTGCACTTTCAACGACCGAGGCCGAGTATATGGCTGCTGGTAGTTGTTGTGCACAAATTCTTTGGATGAAGTATCAATTACTCGACTATGGTGTTACTTTTTCAAAAATTCCAATCTTTTGTGATAATACAAGCACCATATGTCTAACAAAGAATCCAGTTCAACATTCTTGTACTAAACATATTGACATTCGACATCATTTTATTCGTGATCACATTGAGCAAAATGATGTTGAACTTCACTATGTTGACACCAAGAATCAAATTGCTGATATTTTTACAAAACCACTAGATGAATCTACTTTTACTCGTTTGCGTGGTGAACTTGGCATGATTGAGTTGTAAACATTGGTCAAATACTCTCGTACATATTTGTTAAATTGAGGGGGAGTATTATTAATGTGAGCATTATAATGTCGGATAATATAAATTAATTGTATTTATCCATAATTATGGCTCAACATTCATTTATGTGCTAAATATTTTAAATTTTAGGTGTTCCTCATCTTGGCTACTTCGGAATCACCGTTCCTTATTCGGATGCTTCGTTTCACTTCGGATCCACCGAACGTGTTCGAATCGTCCGAACCTGACCATAGGTTCCAGAACATCCGATTCACTCTTCGGACCATCCGAACACACATCGGATCGTCCGAACCTCCTTCCGATGTCATTTAATGTTCGCGCCTTCCCAATGCCTGACTGTCGGACTTCGGACCCTCCGTTTACTCATCGTAGCCTCCGTTCTAGGATCGGAATGTCCGATTGGTAATCGGATCGTCCGAACGTCTTGCCAGATAACCGATCTGTTCGCATTCCGGACCTTCCGAACTCATGTTCGGACTGTCCGAACAGAGCATATAAATAGGCGTTCGGATCCTCTGATTCATTTGCTAATTCACATCCTTCTTTCTTTCCCCACACAAAACACCCACTACTCACTATGCCTCCGCGCCGTAACGCAGCTGGCTGAAATGTTCGCCCTCGTCACGGTTCCTTTCACCATGATCTTAACCAACCACCCAACCCTCGTCCTACCCCACCTGAATTCGAAAACCGTAACATTCTGCCTGGTCGTACCCTTCACACCGAATACCTCCGTGCGAATTCCTTCACGTTGATTACTTTTATTGAGTCTCAACGTTGGGGAAATTTTTTTCTACCTTCCGTACCCGATCTCATCTACCCCTCTCTCATGCATCAGTTCTATGCGAACTTTTCCCTAGTTCTTGGTGGTGATGACACTCGTGTTGTTACCATTGTTCAGGGTCGGTTCATTTCTTTTTCTACCGCCGACCTCTCTACTTGGTTCGATCTTCCTCGAGACGGACCGAGTACGTTCTTTTCTCAGTCTTGGACTGAGAATGACCCCACTTTTGATCGAGTCACTGCCTTGACCACCATCTTTGGTCGTCCGCCTACTCCTGCCGATGACCGTCCTCATGCGAAGGACCTTCCTCCTCAGCTTCAGCTTGTTCAAAAGCTTATCACTTCTTCCATTGTTCCTCGCAGTGGAGACCTCTCCACTTGCAAGTATCTAGATCTATACATTCTCTATTACTTAGTCTCCCAGCGCCCTTTTAACCTTCCCCGTTTTCTTATGTCCGCCATGGAGTACGCGGCTACTTCTACTCGCGTCTCTTTTCCATTTGGCCGGTTCATTAACCGGATTCTCGCCCATTTTGACATTGACTTTGCCGGTGAAGAATCCATGTCTATTTCTCCTCACGAGACTATCGACCATGATACCGTTGTTAAGATGGGACTCTCTTGGAATCCCGTCTTATCCTCTTGGGTCGTCGACAAGGATCGCATCTTTGCGTCCTATCGTCCGACCGAACACTTTTATGTTCCCTTCAGTCTTCTTCCTCCTCACGTTCAGACGAGAGGATTTCCCGCTGGTCCTCCTACTACGGGTACCACTCCTACCCCTTCGTCTGATATTCCCTCTACATCCCAGCAGCGTGGTCCCGACCCTATTAGCACTCCTCTGTTGACCATTGATGACCTTCCACATGGCTTCACTCCGCCTGCTCCCTCTGGACCCTTCGATCGGATTTTCGAGTATCTCGAGCGATTGGAGACTCGTTTCGACACTCGTTTTTCTCTTTTGAAGTCTGCCTTAGAGCGCCATCATACTGAGACTTCCTCGCGTCTTGATTCCATCGAGGCTGAGATGAGGAGCCATAGAGAGTCGCGGGATGCGGATTCTTAACTTATGTTTTTGTTATTTTTGTTTATTTTATCTTTATGCATCATTGTATAAAAGACTTGCATTTATTAGTGGATATTTTACCTGTTTATTTGTCTCTCTTTATGCTTATGTCTTTTTGATTATCGCAAAAAGGGGGAGAATTTATTTGGTTAAAATTGCTATTAAATGGTTATTAAATAAATTCGCCTTAATTCAACCTCTTAGATTTGTTATTTGATTAAGGGGGAGCTATTTAATAACATTTAGATTATGTTGATTATTGTTTCATGTTGATTATTGTTTCTCAATTTTTAACCAAGTTTTGTGATCATCAAAAAGGGGGAGATTGTTACGCCTTAAACGCATACAGATCTCGAGGATGAGATAATGTTTTTAATGCTGTAACATATCCCAAAGTTTTTGTTTTGATGATACCAAAACTTGGCTTAAAAATGCACTAATGTTTTATATTGAGGCATGCAGGAAATTAAGATCAAGGTTACGTTCGGAAGCTCCGAAATTTGGTTCGGACGTTCCGCAATTGTGCTAATCAGAAGCAAAATAGAAGCTATTCGGAAGCTGCGAGGAGCAAGTTCGGACGTTCCGAAGAATGGATCGGACGTTCCGAACACAAGCAATCAAATCGCTTCAATCCGGAGACAATTTGATCTGACTGTTGATTGAGTAGATTTCGGACGCTACGATGGACATGATCGGAAGCTACGAAGTGTTGAAGATTTCAAATCTCCGGAACGCGGGAATGTTCGGACGATACGAACTGGAGTTCGGACCTTCCGAAGTTGTTCATACACTGTCTGAAAGAATTGTTCGGAAGAAACGAAGTTTGATCGGTCCCTCCGAAGCATATGTTCGGACCCTACGAAGTCAAGAACGGAAGATCCGAAGTCATTCCAGAAATTATGCAAATTGATCGGAAGTTCCGAAGCATAAACAGAAGATCCGAACCTTGGCGTCCAAGACTACTATAAATAGGCCTTTGAGGATGCATTCTCAATTATCCCACTCCATTCTCTCTTGTCTCTTACAAAGCTTTCTACTATCTCTTGTGTGCGTTGATTAAAAGAGTTGTAATATCAAAAGAGTTGTAGAAAAAGAGTGAAAGTAATACTCTCGAGTGGGTTGTAAAGTTCGTGGCTATCCTTGGAGCCCTCAAGGCCAAGTAGACGCATCGAGGCGTGGTTGTAAAAGCTAGCTTGGAGCTCCTAAAGCCAAGTCGTTATAGTGATACCTCGATCCTCATCGAGAAGGGGAGACGTAGACGATTCTTCGTCGAACTTCCATAAACATCTCTATCCCTCTTTACTTTACGCATTTACTTTATTGCATTTAAATTACGCATTTATTTTACGCGCTTACTTTACGCATTCATTTATCGTACTTATTTGTGATTGTCCCTCAAGTCTTCCGCTTGCAATTTTTGCAAACTCGTTTTAAAAACGCTAAAGGGCCTTAAAGAACCTATTCACCCCCCCCCCCCCCCCCCCTTAGGTTCTTCAAGTTGTTTCAGAGCCAAGTTTTTCAAAATCTTTTAAAAATGGCCAATCTAGCAAGCGAGTATGCCCAAGGACAATCCACAAATCGTCCCCCTCTTTTCAATGGTACTAATTACGGATATTGGAAGAATAGAATATCTCTATACATCCAATCCGTCGATTACGAACCTTTGGAAAAAAACGGTTGAAAGGTCCCTATATCCCATGAAACGGTGGATGATAAGGAAATTCTAAGGATGGATGACCTCACAAGGACGATATGTGCGCCCCAACATCGCCACGTAATCATACAACATGTGACGTCATATGCTAAATTTCTTTCGACGACGTCATAATATAATGCATAACGAAAAATAGTGCAATCACCACACTTCTACGCAATGCCAGCAGAAACAGTATATAATACACAAATACAACTCAAGTAAGACAATATGCTATATTGTCTTATCTACTATACTACAGGACTGTTGACTAGACACACCTATCCTTCACCATTCATGTCTCAGCATAGTCCTGTACCTGTCCAACAGAAACAGCCCAAAGGTGGCAATATAAAACATCATCATACGTAATTACATAACAGTTATATTAACAACATTAAAATCTAACAAATCATGCGTCTATTGTAACGCTCAGAATAGTAGTCACAAATCGTACAATAAACAATCACTATGCATGTACGCGACATCTCCTAATAATAGCTGTAGTGATTAGAGTATTAATATGGCTATTCTCTTGATCCTGAGGCTTGTGGTGTATCTAAATAATTCAACAACAATTATCAGATCATTGTCACCGTATCACATAATCATAACGCCTCAATATATCACATCAAATAGCCAGCAACAATTATCAACAAAATATAAAACTCGATTATAACTATTATCGCTCACATTTAATATTTGGTGTATTTACTTCACAATACTACTATCACAATACCCCATAATTAATTAACTTCAAATAATAGGCTATTTTACACATCCGTAAAATTATGAAAACTTATATAACGTGTAGCTTACTTATAAATCAGAATTAAGATAACTGACAAACAAACTCTCCATCTCAGCCCAACTATTAAAAATCTCTAATTCAAATTTACAATATCGATCTTCTACCTAAATAATAAAACTCTTCTAGCATTCAATTACATGCTTAAGCTATTCACTTCCCAATTATAATCAAGTTGAGGCCTAAGACACTTGGACTTTACTCCTTAAAAAAAATTTCCCATTCTTACGTATCCCTAATGCTTAATTAATTCTAGCGTATCAAACTTATTAAGTTATCCCATGGTAACATTTGACTAACTCTAGTAAATCAACTTCGCTTATAACCCATAGAGTTCTAGAATATTCATATCAAGATTTTAGATTCTTACTCGATTAAAAAAAATCTTTAACATTCATTCATTGGCAACCTATGTCAAATATCATTGGTTCCCTTTTTGTCTTTATTTCATCCACATTTCCGTATGAACACATATCTCATCAATTTTAAATTCAAACTTACGCAACCCAAATAGTTTTGGATAACATAATTCCAACACACATATTCACTTATTCTCAAGTTGATTAATGACTGTCTACCTCAAGTTTTACATGCGTCTATCCAGTAACCTAACTATCCATTATACTCAACTTTCTAGAAAAGTTAAATTCCAACAAAGATATAATCTTAACTGTTAAGATCATGACTAAAACTTATGGCACATAAAACTTAAGTTCTCAGAAATTTGCTAACTCAATGTCCATTCTTATAACTTAACTAATTGGTCATCTTTACCTTAAATTGTCATCACTTTAAATCTTAATTTGTCACAACATTATTCTACTAACGCTTAAATTTTCGAGCCCAATATCGATTCATGCTACAATATCCTTGATTATCATTCCTTATAACATTATAACCCCATCGTTTCAAGGTTCTAGATATCCTTTCAAACCTAGATCATCAAAAATTCTTGTCATTTAAATCATTCGATTCCCACTTACTGCTAAACTAGTCCCCAAGTTTCTTATCAATTGCAACATCAATTCTTAGTTTCCTCAAAAATTATCCAATTTGTCCTTAATTTCAAAAATTCCACAATTACCCATAAGTTCTTGGCGTTCCTAATTCCATTTTATCGATTTCTCGAAACATAAAGTTCAATAATTTTAAGCTTATTAGACCCAAAATCAATTCCCATAACCTCAAAAAATTACTGATTTAACCCAAGTGTTCCTCAAAATTTCGAATTCAATCCTCAAAAATTTCGAGATTGACAACTCGGCCCTTAAAGTTCTCGCAAATTACATTTTTGGCCCTACAAATCTTCGAAATTTGCGTTCCTGACCTGATACGAGAAGAGGGAATCAATGAATAGCTTTAACTGGACAAGGGTAGGCAGTCGTTCCAACTAAAGAGGCAGAAATAGGGGTGGTCCGGGACTCTCCTTAGCTCAGTAATCCACAAAGCAGTCTGACCTCCTCTGCTCGCGTTTTTGTCCCCATAAAATTTTCGATTTTAGTCTCGTTAAACCTTAAAATCCTCGAAACTCAGAATTTAATCCCAAAATTCGTAAACTAGAGAATAGTCCCTTAGAATTTTATATTTGCATTTAGGTCTTCAAATTGATTGATTATTACAATTAGATCCTTAAGATTCTCAAATCATGCCATTCAATCCTTAAATCCAACTAAGTAGAGCATGCGTCCTAAATAAATTCTACGTTTTTATACTTCCAAGAATCGTTGTAGTTTCGAATTATTAATCCTTACATGGAATACTCAAAAAAATTAACTCACCTGGCAACCACGAACCATCATTATTTTCTTAGAAAAATCTACAAGTCTCGAAAGCATTCATAATTGTCAAGTTTAACTTATGACCCACAAGTAGAACCTCAATACTACTAACCAAAATTTAATATAGTCAAATCATTTTCAACTTTTCTTAACGCCCAATAGCCAAATTCTTATTCATGTCTAATTCCACCACAAAGCCAGATGAATGAAAATCATATAATTTCTTATTTCAAGTAGCAACATGCATAAAATTTTTTAAAGCATCTAATCTCAAAACATTAAAACAGATAAACATGTCCCGTAGAACGTATATCATGTAAACATGCAGGTGATATCATAAAACTTTCAAAACATTTAAAACCTTCGAAACATATAAAAGCTTATAGACTTGAGGCTTTGAAGACTGAGCGGCAGATGTTGGCGGTGGCATAACCCTATACAGGACCCTTGCTTTGATACCAACTGTAACATCCACTCATTTTTAAAAGTATTTTTAAAAGTGCGGAAATATTTTTTTTAAAGCTCGCAATTAAAAAATAACATTTAAGATGATCGTATTTATTTGGCAATAAAAATATCGCAATTTAAAATAGCCAACCTCAAACGTAAACATAAATGAGTAAAAATCGTAATATACTCAACGAATATAAAATGTTTAACTCGTCTCAATCTCATTTATAAAAATGCGGAAAGACGTGTGGTCCTCGGCTCATGTCACTGCACCAGGGCTGCCTACTCAGAGTTCAGCACCTCATGTCTCCTGCACAAAATGCTCACCTGCATCACACACGCCTAATGAGTCTAAAGACTCAACACACATGTATCAGTAATAACAAGGTTATATATGTAGCACACAGCAGTGAAAAATAGCATAATCAACATACATTTCATCTCTGCAGTAAAAATTGTATACATAAACGTGTCCTATCAAAACATGGTAATAATCATTTATGTATCATCGTATCAGCATATACATGTTAATTTTCTTAAATTGAATTCTGTTCATTATCTGTGACTTTCGTATCATCATGTCAGTCGATGGATCCATCTACATGTAACTGTGGTACCTGGCGGCGATGCTCATCAATGACAGCATTACATGCCCACTGAGTCCCGGCCTTACATGTCATCGTGTCAGTCACAAATAAACCACTTCCTTAAAAAACATGTTATCATATTCATCACTTAAATAAAATCATGCATATACATAATTTTTCCTTTAAACCAAGCATGCATTGTATTTATCATAATTGCATAAAAATAGTAAACATGATGCATAAACATTTAAAATATCATGAATTTGTGCTCATGGTGCTGCAGCGCCATGACCAAAATCTCATCCCGGTGCAAAATGGTCATTTTGCCATTGGAAACTAGAAAATTATTGTTTCACCCTTGGACCTCTAAAATTGACCCGAAACTTACCGAACTCCTTAAAATGTCCCAATAACGACGCGAGGGAATCCGGGGGAAGCTTACCGAACTCCTTAAAATGTCCTACTCGAAGTGCACACTTAACAATAATATATAACATGTGTGATGCAAGAATAATGGTGTAGAGCGTTCCTTGATGATTTGGAAAACAATAAAGACGCGAGGGAATCCGGGGGAAGTTTTCTTTGCAAGTTTAATTGAAAATCGAGACCTTCAGCTGGTGTTCTCTGAAACCGAGGGCAAGGAGTTCTGAATGAGGGTGTCGGCTGGTGTGGGGGTGCAAATGACTAGGTTTAGGGTTAATGATGCTTAATTATATAGATGATAATTAGTTAATGGGCCACAGTTGCATTTTAAAGGTTTTAAGCCCAATAAGCTTAAAAGTAGGCCCATTAAATCCAAATGCATTCCTGAAAAATATTTCGTGTTGAAAAGTTTTCTTTTGAAAATATTAGCCGAACCCTCAAAAAGTCCCCCAATTCGATAAAATTCGTGCACCGTTAAAAATAAAATTCTGCGGGTAAAAATACCAAATAAAATCTCATTTTTTAAAAATAAACTTAAAAACACCTCAAATAAATTAATAAAATTTTATCATGTTATAAAATAATTTTCCTGAAAATTCTCCGATCTCCGTTCCTCGTTTGAGCATGAAATGCAACTTAAAAATCTTTAACACATGAACCTTTAAAATTTCATGAAATAAATTCTATCGTGCAATAATTATCCATAAAATGAATTAAAATAGTTAAACACATAATTAATGAAATAAACATGCATTTAATGCTTTAAAACAATTTAATAAAATGCCGAAGAAATTTAATAACTTGCATGCATCTGCTTCACATGGACCTTCAGATTTTCGGGACGTTACAGTCTGGAAGCATCAATGGGGGCCAAATTTTTATTCTGTACAACATTTCATCCTCAAACCGATGGTCAGTCAGAAAGAGTTATTCAAATTTTGAAGGATCTACTTCAAGCTTGTGTTATTGATTTTCAAGGAAGTTGGGAACCAAAATGACCTCTAGTGGAGTTCATCTACAATAATAACTATCAATCATCTATAGGGATGACTACTTATGAGGCACTTTATGTAGATCACATTTTCATTGGGATGAGGTTTGTGAAAGAATGGAAATTGGTCCTAACGTGATCGAGCGAACAATGGAGCTAGTAGTCAAAATTCGAGACAGAATGAAGACTGCACAGAGCCAACAAAATAGTTATGCTGACAAGAGAGGAAGAGACATATAGTTTTCAGTGAGAGACCACGTATTTGTGAAAATATCACCTATGAAGGGTGTTATGCGATTTGTCAAGAAAGACAAACTTAGTTCAAGATTCATAGGCCCGTTTGAGATTTTGGAGAGGATTTGAACACTAGCCTATAGAGTGGCATTGTTACCGATGCTATTTGGAGTACACAATGTGTTTCATATCTCGATGCTGCGAAAGTACATATCGAACCCAGCACATGTACTAAATCACGAACCTCTACAATTGACTCCAAATATGACATATGATGAAAGACCTGGACAATCTTGGGTAGGCAAGAAAGAATATTCCAAAACAAAGTCATTTCAATGGTCAAGGTCAAGTGGTTGAATCAATCGAAGGAAGAAGCTACTTGGGAAATCGAGAGGAACTTGAGGAATCGCTATCCGGAGCTATTCGGTAAGTTCTAATTTCGAGGATGACATTTTATTTAAAGGGGGAGGAATTGTAAAGTCCAAAATTAAGACGACGTAATCCAACTGCATGCAAATCAAAGGTAAATGAATAATAGTTAATTAATTAATTTTAATTGCCAAATATTATGTGTGATATGTTTATATGAATTTATAGTCGTTTTCTGCTTGAATGCGTTAAAATGTATTTTTAAAGGTTATTCGAGTTGCGATCGAGGAACGGAGATCGATAGCTGACAAATGGAAAATGTTTTTGTTAAATAATTGTTTTTTTGATGATTTTTATTATTTTTTAAAATAAGGAGTTTTGAGGTGATTTTATACTTCGATACGTAAATTTTATCGATATTCGATTTTCATCGAAAATACGAACGTTTTGACAACCTGACTAATAATTTCACTAACTTTCCTAAACGAAATAATTTTTAAAAGCACTAATGAGCTTATTGGGCTTAACTAACCATGTTAATAGGACTAAGCTATTATTAGTGTTAATTAAATATTTAAAGTACAAACACACCCCATAATTCACATAATACACGTCCATCACCACCCAACGATTAACAAGGGCTCTTTCTCTCAACATCACACGACACACACAAACACATCAAGGAAAAGCTTCGAAAATTTCAAGGAAAATTCACCTAAGATTTTCTCGTCGTCATTCTTCGCTTCTTCAAAATATATTATTGCGTTATACATGCCAAGGCATTCATATTCTTTTCTTCACTCATCCATCACACCCTAAATAAGTATTTGATTATGTTTTGCATTATAAACAAGTACCCCTTTGATTTATTTTCGTTTTATGCATAAACGTGATTTATATTTACATGAAGGGGCTTCCATGATTAGGAATTGTTTATGGTTTGTTTTTACACAAGAATAGAGTCCTAATATGCACGAGAAAGGCTGCACTCGAAGCTAGAGTAAGATGGAACAAGATGGAACTGAAATATTGTATTTTTGTGTTAAGGTGATCGGTTGAGGGGAACCATGGTGCGTGGCTCGGCTTGGGTACGACCAGGGCTGGGATGGGTGGTGGTTGGGTCAGGGAAGGAGTCCTAGCTCGAGCACAGTGGCTGGGAATGAGTCCTAGCTCTACCCACGGCTGTTGAGGGTAGCTGGTGTGCGCATGGGTTTTTGGCTCAGCCATGGGGCTTATGGATGGGCTACGATAGGTCTTTAAGGTCCTGAGAAGGTGTACAAGGGTCTCGGTCAAGGGCTGGCTCGGTGATTGGGGTCCTAACGGGAAAAACGTAGAGTCCTAGTGCATGTTGGTTACTTGGCTGCAACATTTGTTCGTTCAGGTTGCTTTGCCATGGGCTCGGGCTGGGTCCTAGGGGTCCAGTGGGTTCATGAGGGTCTAGGGGAGGTCTGGTTCGAAGAGGGCTTGGGTTGGCTCGAGCATGGCTCACGGAAAAACGTAAGTTGGCTCATAGGTTGCTTAGCATGGTTCTAACTAGGGTTTTATGGGCTAAAGTTTGAAACATGGTTCAACAGGGGTCGTATCATGCTTCACGAGGGAAAAATAAATATTAAAAGTCTATGTTTTAAATTTTGGAATTTTATATTAAAGGTTGATTTAATTCGGGATTAAAACACATTAATAAGTTATAAGTAAAGAAAAATAAAAAGCCATAGATTTAAGCTAAATAAAAATACGAGAAAATTTATCTAATCTTAAATAATTATTTGGGATGGTCTAGAACAACAAAAATAAGAAAAAGTCAAAATCGTGAAATTTTACGTATAAGGGTAAAACAGTCATTCTGGTATGTTCTGCCACAAATACAAACTCAAGCGAAATCACAATCTGATATACTCTACTTCGGTATTCAAGTTATTCTGACCACTTTTCTGACATCGATCTGTGTCATTTGGTCATGTTTGTACATTATCTGGTACAAACTATTAGATATGGATTGAACAATCTGTCAATCACAATCATATCATATCACAACCTGGCAAGTAGTACATGGGTCTCATTACGAAATTTATCAAAATATACTCTCCATGTCTAGTAAGAAATATAAAAATTATGTAATAAATTTTCTGATCTCTATCTTTCTATCTTCATCTAATGGCGATTCAGACATTTCAGTACAAATTCTGCCAACATTTCAGTATAATTCTATCATAACTGATTTAATCTGTCTATATCAAAACTGTCTGTTCGAATTATCATAAACTTTCTGTTACCAAAATGAAAACTGACTCTACTACTGTGCCTCTCTGACACTATCTGTCATTTCAAATTCGAACTATTTGGTACAGACAATTAGTTAACAATATAAATTAAATAAAAATACCTACTTGGTATTCGGTTCTGAATATCGATATCAAATTCTGTTATACAATTCTGAAACATTTTACATCACAAGATAATCATTCTCATACAGTAAAAATCACATATCTGTCACTCTGATCGATGCTCTGCTCTGATTATCGAAATTAAGTTCTGAACATTCTGACTAAATCTCTGAACTGCCGTAATTCTCGAATTCAACTCTGATTCAGTTTGAACGGTATATAATCTCAATAGTTCACAAAAATCTGTCTCAAACACGAATTCAAAATAACAGTACTATCACATTAGATTTACAATATTAATAATCTATACTGATCTAGTGAGTTCACTAAACTCATAAAACGACAATTTCTGGCAATACTGTCAATTCTGACTAATCAATCATATCTTCATGTAGCTCAGATCAATTGCTATAGGTCATCTGCAAATATAGTATGCCCCCAAACACTATAAGCTGTCTCAAATACTGTTTTAGAACAATAACAATACTCAAGCAAATATAAAACAACAATCGTATAAGATAATCTGCCAACTCGGACCTAAAATAAATTTCTGACATTTCTGAAATTTCTGATCTTTCTGATATCGGTATCATTCTCAGTCACTGATCATGATCTCAACTGTGTCAAAATCAATCGGTATACTAACTTCAGATATCGCATATACGGAATACAATCTGTTTCAAGCAGGATTCATATCTGAATAATTTCGGTATACAATAATCACAGTTCTCAGAGTATTCAATACAATCTTCAATTATTCGATTCAATAAATCAGACACTGCAAGTATATCAAAATATCATAGATACAACAAACATGCAATCAACAGAATATCTCTGAACATACTGAAACATGCCAAAGAGACATACTAAATCAGATGTATCTCCTGGTCGGTACTCTTCTACTGGTCTTTCAATTCTTTCAATTCATTTTGTATCATTCTGTACATTCAATGTCATTCCGTACTGAATTCTAAAGCACAAACAGTAACCGATCTCCCTTCAATTCTGAAATCTATCTTTCTGATATAAAGCAAATCTGAAATCTTATCTGGAAAATCATCAGCCAATTCGTACATCATTGACAAATCTGCCAATGCTAGGCTCGATTTCAGTACGTCTACAGAATACATAAGGATACCATCTGCTCTTTTCTGTATCAATCGAGTCATAGACCATACAAATATTAAAGGAATTCTAAATCTAGAATCCTTACCGAGAAATCTCTAATCATCAGCCATATCTGGTCTGAATCTTATACTCTCCTGAAAGGAATCTTTAATAGTTCTGTACTTGTTTAGCATATTAATATCAATAATGCGATCAAATCAGAAAACCCAAGTACATCACACTCTAACTCAATCTCATTCTTCTCTTACTGTAGTATACAATATTTACCAGAAATCTCTGATATCAATCTTTTTTTTCCAAAAAGTAAGGGAATCCATACTGCAGTATAAACAGACTCAACAGGTACAACATATATCAATGCAACTCAGTCAAAGATAATCATAGAAAATGCATAGTATATATATCAATACATATGCAACATAATCATAAAAGAATAGTACCTGTTACTATATCATCAAGTGCCTCTTGGGTCTGTTCCTCGGTCACTGCCACCAGATGATTCTGCTCCCTGAAATCTTCGGGAACCTCTCTGGGGACAAACTCTAGCAAAATGCCCCGGCTGTCGGTAGATACGACAACTACCAGTAACTCCCTGGCATTGCTCCACGGAATGTCTTCCTCCGCAAGTTCTGCAGTACACGCCAGTATAACTCGGGCTAGAACCACTGGAGCTAGATGAACCGCTCAGTCCCCTCCCTAACTTCTTAAACTGTTTCTTTCGAGTTTTCAGCAAATCTTGCTAACCACTCGTGCTGCCGCGAACAAATCGGAGAGGGGATTGCTGTGTCTGGGATTGTATCGCACACACCCTTTTTAGTTGTCTAATCAGACTCGCCTCCGCTCTCTTCGCTCTACTCAAGGTATCAGCAAAATGGTGAGGTCGCTGTATATTCATCAATGCGTCTATCTCCGAATTCAATCCTCTGATGAACTGATCCGCTACAACTTCATCATTCCCCATTACATGAGGAGCAAAACGCAGTAGAGTAGAGAATTTAGCAACATATCCTTCAATATTCAGTTGACCTTGTCTCAAATTCTCAAACTCTGCTTTCTTGTCCTCTCGGTACGAAACTGAGAAAAATCTTCGATAAAATTCATTTCTGAATATTTCCCACGAAATCACTGTACCTCTCTGTTCTAACATTCTTTTACTTGTAATCCACCAACTCCTGGCGGCTTCTCGTAACTGGTTTGGCACCATCTTAACTCTCTGTTCATATGTATAATCAAGTAAATCGAACAATATTTCTATATCATCAAACCAGTTCTCACAATCTTCAGACGTCTCGATACCACTCAGAATCGGCGGCTGAAATAACTGAAACTCTTTCAACTTTATTCTATCTGGGTTTCTGATACATCTATCTGTTCAGTCGAAGTACTACCCTTTTCTGGAATTCTCCATGGAGGTATATCTGCTTATCAAAACATTATTACCCAAATACTACAAATATGTTCAATTCTTTCTCTGATCATCTTACTGCTGATCAAGAATCAAATCTGATCCATACTCAATAATACATATTACCAATTCAAATCAGATAATTAGATAACATGTATTTTAAAGCAGTAAATCATAATCTCATGCTAGCATACACAATGTCAATCAATGTTAAAGTAAATCTCATGCTAGCAATCACATGCAAGGAAAGAAAACTCAATATACCCCGCTCATTCTCTTCTATTCAGTCTAAAGGATCTATCGCTCTGATACCACCTGTTGTGGGGACCCGGACGCTAATCAAATTCTTAATCATCTTTGGGATTTAATTATCAATTATGATAAACAAGGTCTAAAAATTTTTCTTTTTAAAATGCAAGTGCGGAAGGTAATGGAATTAATTAATATACATATCAGCATGAAAATACAATTCTTGTACATCATGCATCTAGTTCAACTAGACTAAGGTTCTACTACTATAATCAAGTAATGAAACCTATCTATATCCAAGTCCGGAATCACCACTCTAATCTCGATTCTCTCATCATCTTCTTGACCCTGATCCTGTCTCACCTGTTGTCATGCACACATACAAAACAAGACAACAGCCGGATACTCCGGTGAGAATAAATCCCAGTATAAACAATGTAAGCATGCAATCATATAAAACATATATAAAAGCATAAACAAACATCAAAACATGCATCTAATCTGACTACATGAATCAATACGAATATGTATTTAAGTCAAGGTCTTGTTATCTTATCGTAACTCATTTCTAATCTAGGGATCCCGATCTAATTTAGACTTCGGCATGCTGTATCGAATGTCTACAATAGAAGTCGTTCTACATCTAAGCTCATCGATACACCGTAAGTCTAGAGTCTAAGCGGTTCTGACAAAGACTCGGCGGTTTTGCCCTAGCTAGGCTGATCTGTCCTAGACTAAAACTCTTGCTCTGCTATAATTCAATAAGCTAAACATATAAATATGATAATTTGCAAATGTCAATGCAACGAAATAAAGTATGTGATTTAGGGAAACTCAAGTCAAACCTAACTTGAGTTGTGCAATCACGAATCAACATTTATTTATACCTTTTTCTTCCCGGTCTGACGAAGACGAAGTCGTGTATTCTGATCTGTCCATACCCAGTCTGGCAATGACAATCGTATAAATACAATATCAGTATATAACTCAATTCAATATCTGTTCTGATCAATACTCAAATCAGTATATAATCTGATCCATATCTGAACAAGGTACAATCTAATTCAAATCAACGATATCACGAAACAATCGAAATCATTACTGAATCTGATCAATCTAAATCAACTGATATTTCGACGGCATAACAATACAGTCTCGATAACCCCGTCAATCTCAACATCACAGATATGATACCAGAATTCATAATCAATACCAGTACAACTCATAGTCTCAGTAATAACAAATCATAATCTCAAATCTGTACAAATCTCGATCATATTAATTCTGAAAATCATAAAAATTCCATAAAAAGTCTGTTCTTCGATCTGACTTCAATTATATATTGTCTACTATATTAGAAACACCATATATGATTCATATTCGATTATGACAATATCATAATTTCAAATCGTATCTAAACATAGCAAAACTTACGTACAGTTGTAGCTGTCGTCGTTAGGAACTCGGTACTAAAGTCGGATTCAAAATCTGACGGACGGATTTAAATATAAAGGCGTAAGGATTTCTTTGTAATTCTCTGAAACCTTTTCTCGACTCTTTTCTCGTTTTCTGAAGAAATGCAAAGTGATATACGTATATATATATATATATATATATATATATATATATATATATATATATATATATACATCCAATTTCATGTGAAGCTACGTGTCACACTTTTCTTCAATCCCGGTTGGCGCTCGGGTGGTAATAAATTTCTGCCCGGGCGCTCACTCGGTGCTCGGGCGGTCAAGATCTGCCGCCCGGGCGCGGAAGGTTCTGCCCACACTTGTTATGTACTGGCGCTCGGTCGGTCATAAACTACCGCCCGGACGCCACATCTTCTGCCCGAACATATATTTTGTTGAACATTGGTGCTCGGGCAGTCACTTTCTACCGCTCGGGCGCCAATAGTTCTGTCCAAAACTTACACCATTTATATGATTTGCCCAATCTGGTCTTAGAATGGCCCGGCTATAATGACATTGGTTCATAATCAATAAATCATAACAAATTACGATAATCAAATTCTCGGACATTACAGATTCGCTAATGTCCATGCCGCCCAGTACTGTAGTTACATGTATATGGATCCATCGGCCCCAATACTAATACGAGAGTCACAATTATTGATCTGAATTCAAAGAAAAAGGAACACATATACGTATATGATGAATATGTTATGATGATATGAATATGAATATGTTTATGTTGATATGGAAATGTTTAAGTTTGTGCATGATTATGAAAATGTTATTTTATGTAAAATTATTTTCACTGTTACATATGATCTGTATATGTATTATTTGTTATCAAGAATATGGTTTACTGAGTCTTTAGACTGATCACTAATTGTGACTGATGCAGGTGAATATGATAATGGAGGTCTTGATGGTCGATCTGACTGAACTGAAGGTGCACATAACCTGAGGACAAGCGCTAGTAGTTTCCGAACTTATGTTTATGATTTAGGATTTTAAGTTTATGTTAAAGATATTTTTATGAATTTGATAAAACGGTTGACAATGTTATGTTCTTAAACTATTTCCTTTGATTTTCAAATATATTTTTTTGTTTTATTTTTAAAATTGTGAAACTTATATTTTTAAGTATATATATATATGTATATATATATATATATATATATATATGTATATTTCAATTCGGCCGAAACTATTAGGGTAAAATAAAAGTTCTAGTACTTTTTAAGAAAACGAGTAGTGGAAGTTTCATGGTCCATTTGCAAAGATTCTCCAAGAACATGAGATTGTTGCCTAATATACTATGTCTGGTTTATGTCTGGTTCTCCAGACCAAAATGATGTAGCTTAAAGGAGACGCCAAACATTATTAGATATGGTGCTAAGCATGTTTAGTTGCTCCAAACTTCCTAAATCCTTATGGACTGAAGTTCTTAAGAAAGTTGTGTATATATTAAATCGAGTTCCAACTAAGGCTGTCCCAATGACATCATTTGAATTATTAAAATGTTGGAAACCGAGTTTGCAACATATACGTATTTGGGGTTGTCCATCTGAAATAAGAGTTTACAACCCACATGAAAATAAAGTTTACAACCCACATGAAAAGAAACAGGACCCAAGAACTATAAGTGGATATTTCATTGGGTATGCCGAAAAATCCAAATGATATAGATTCTATTGTCCATCTCACAAAACTAAAATCGTGGAATTGAAAAAAGAAAAATTTCTTGAGAATGACTTGATTAGTGAGAGTGATCAATTAAATAACATAGTTTTTGAGAAATATCACATTAATTCACAACCCTCTTATTCAAATGATAGATTGGTTGTTATTCACACCCCTCAAAACCAAAAAGGTGTTAGGCAATCGGTTACTGAATTCCAAAAATCGCTGATGAAAATCCAATAGATCAAGTTGTTAATGAAAAATAACAAAAAATTGTTGATCAACCAAAAAACCTAAGGAGATCTACTAGAATATAAGGTCGGCTATATCTAGTGATTGTTTTGTATATTTATAAGAATCAGACTTTAACATTGGAGCCAGAAATGATCCTGAAACGTTTTTACAATCCATGAGTTGTAATGAGTCAAATTATGGTTTGATGCTATGAAAGAAGAGATGAATTCTATGACATTTAATGGAGTCCGGGATCTTGTCAATTTCTTGATAGTGTTAAATCCATTGGATGTAAATGGGTATTCAAAACAAAGAAAGACTCATTATGCAACATTTAAAGATATAAAACAAAACTCATAGCTACAGGATCACTCAGCAAGAAGGAATCAAATATAAGGAGACTTTTTTCCTATATCTAAGAAATATTTTCTCTGTATCGTTCTAGCATTAGTTGCATATTTTGACTTAAATTTACAATAAATGGATGTGAAAATGGATTTTCTCAACGAAGAATTAGAGGAAGAAGTTTATACGAAACAACCTGAAATATTCTTCTCTAGTAATGGTGAGCACTTGGTATGTAAGCTTAAGAAATCTATATATGGATTGAAACAAGCTTCATGTCAATGGTATTTAAAATTTCATGATGTTGTCACTTTATTCAGGTTTGTAGAGAACCCGATGGATCAATGTATATACCAGAAGGTCACTGATAGTAAGATTTGTTTCCTTATTTAATATGTGGATGACATATTACTTGCAACCAATTTTAAGGTTTTTTTTATATGAGGTGAAACAATTCTTCTCTAAAAACTATGATATGAAGTATATGAGTGATGCTTCTTATGTCATTGACATTAAGAATAGAGCCAAAATTCGAGATGTTCTAGGCCTGTGTCTTAAGAAATCTATATCAACAAAGTTTTAGATAGATATCGGATGAAAGATTGTTCCCTGAGTATAGCTCTCATTGTGAAAGAAGATTAGTTCAATTTAAGCCAATGCCCAAAGAATGATCTAGAGCGGGAACAAATGAAAAACATTCATTATGCTTCTGCTGTCGGAAGCTTGATGTATGCTTAGATTTGCATTAGACCTGACATTGCATATGTTGGGATTTTGGGATTAAATCAGAGTAATCCAGGTTTAGACCACTGGAAACCTGCAAATAAGTGATGAGGTACTTTCAAGGGATCAAATATTATATGCTTATGTTCAGACGAACTGAGAATTTATAAGTAATTGGCTACTCTGATTCAGACTACGCTGGCTGCATTTATTCAAAAAAATCCACTTCCGGATATATTATCTTGCTAGCTGGTGGAGCTTTATCTTGGAGAAGTGCAAAGCAGACATTGACTGCTACTTCCACTATGGAAGCTGAGTTCATAGCTTGTTTTGAGGCAACCTTACATGGTATATGGTTGAAGAGTTTCACTTCGACGCTTAGATTTTGGATTCTATATCTAGGCCATTAAGAATATATTGTGACATTTCAGCTGCAATTTTTATTGCTAAAAATAACAAAAATGGTAGTCAAAGCAAGCATGTCGACATTAAGTATTTATCCATAAGAGAACGTGTTAAAGATAAGAAATTAATTATCGAGCACATTATCAATGAATCAATGATTGTAAATTTTTTGACTAAAGGCATGCCACCTTTGAAATTGAAGGGTCACACATAAAGAATGAGACTTGTCTTTATGTAATTTTATTATAAGAACAAATTTAATCAAACTATGATGTAATATTTTCTCATATTTTTTGAGTACACGTTTATTAATTTGAGAAATTTCAATAAAGTTGGACCTCGAATAAACAAAGAGTTTATTCATTCGGTTATACAGATTTGATGCATTGTAATACATGAAAGATAATACTCACTTTTAGAGGATAGGTCACCATGATTCATGTGTTTTGTTTTCTGCTATGGTAAATAAGATATGTATGGGCCAAGTGGAAGAATGTAAGAAAAAATGGCATCTCAAAATAATTAAAGACAAGTAAGAAATGACGACGACCATAGCCTAAAATTTTGAAAAACGGTATATGTACCGCCTCAACTTCAGAAAATTGAGACACACATGCACTTCTCTTTTTTGACTCTCGAGCTCCCGATAAACTCATCGATGATACGAGAAATGTCTATAAATAGCGGTGATTGAGACCCCTAAGCACACACCTTATAAGAACAAAATACACTACCTATGGAGAGAGTTGGAGTGCTTAGAAGGCTTCAATCGGAGAAAATAATTAAACTTACAAATCATTCGATGACCAGGGGTAACACTCGATCTGCTTCCGTATATTGTATATCATGTTCAAAAATGTGTAGAAACATGATTTGATTAAGAAATTTCTAACATGACAATGTCAGAGTTTTGCAAGCCAAATGTATCCGGTCCTTGAATGCATTCTATATATGATTTGAAAGCATTAACCTAAAACTTTGATTCTCTATTATTTTCCACTCCCCGTGGAGAATAGGCAACATGGGAGGCAACATTTATCAATTTGTTTCTATAATATTTTCATGTCTTAACAGATAAAAACGATAAGTAACAGAGATTTAAAACAACAAATATACTTTAGTCGGAATATACGAAACAAAGAGAATTTCTTGACGTTGTTATGTTGCTGATAATCGTCATTTACACAAATAGCACACACTGCAAGTATTTTTTTATATTTGAGAAACGAGGTTATTCGGTACAGTAGATGTACTTACTGGACACAACATATCGAAATATTGGAAGAAAATCATTTTTTAAAAGGGGTTGAGGCATTATAAAATGGTAAGATGTTGTATATTTCCAAACAAAACTAAAGAAGGAACCCAATATGAGTGCTATTGTTTTCAATGAAAGAGGCCATATTGGGAAACAAAAATAAAAGGGATTAATTTCTCATAATTATTATCTATATAATTATACCTGCGTATTCAAAACGATGATCCAAAACAAACCAATATATTTCATATGGTAAGGTAAAAAAAAAATTCAATTCCTACTGAAAGCTGTTCCCGCCTGACAAAGTGCAGAATCCTAGATCAATTATACTAACGACTAACTAAAAACTGACCAAAATTCCGTCAGACAGCCACAAATTGGGTTAAAATGTGCATTGAACAACGTAACTAAAATGCCCGAAAACTAAAGCCAAACTAATATATTCATTGAACAACGTCAATTTCTTTTTGGTTTGGGAGTTCGAACTCTGGGCAGCGAGGATTGCTAGCCTTTGAATGTCCCACTCCCTGGTCAAATTCATGGACTTGGTTATTTCCCTGGACTTGGTTGCTTCCCTGGTTCCCGTCTTTTTCACTTACATTATGCTCTTTGTTGGTTGACTGGTTCGGTTTACTTAATACTGTCTTCAAGCAATCAGACACAGCCTTGGACAGTGCTAGTGATATTTCTTCAATTTTCGTCACAGTCAACTCTTCATCCAAACGGTTTGAAATATGAGCATACACCTCTGGAACATTACTTGGATGCAAATCCAACTCCCTAGTCGGCTTTTTAGCAACCGGTTGTTCTGTCGGAGTGTGAACTTTTTCCTGGCTAGGTTGAGACTCCCCATCCCTTTGATCGACGTTTTCTTTCCTTATTGGCGGCATAATGAGGTCCCACTGGGCGTGCCAAAAATTGCTTGCACAATATTGATATTTGCGGGCGTGCCAGGTGCAAAGTTGTACCAACTTGTGTGAAAAACAATAAAATCTAACTTCTAAATATTCAAGCGAAAAAATTCTAAATTAGACCGTCGGTTCTAATCTCCTAAAACAAATGTAATGCTAAAATGAAGAAAATTATTGAAAATTTATGGAAATAAACTTCTGAAATAATTTTAAATTACAAAAACTGTAGGAATTCATCAAAACATGGAAAATATAATAAATTGTGTTGCTGAAATCTAAAACAAGACCTAGAATGCTAGAAATATGCTGGAACACTTGAAAACTAGTGCTTTAAGATTGAATTTTTAACATAAAGTATTTTGCAAGTTTTTGGTGAGTTGAGTTTTGTTTGCCGATGTCTTTTTCTTCCCAGCGCTATGTCGTTTCTCTCCACTACCCGTGATCCACGTTCACCCATTTTTCATGCCACGATTTCTACCTATCCTCCCACATTCTTCTCCATTTTCCGCGCTCTGTGACCAGTTTTGAATAGATTAAGAATAAAATCGTTATGGGCTTTTATAATTAATTGGGCTTAAGAATTAAATTGAGCTTTATAATTTAACTAGGCTTATAATTTATTATTTTATCCCAAACAATTTCCCCCCGCAAGCATTGGCCCATGGGCCAAAATGCTTGTATGTAAGACCGGTCCGACCCATTTATTTGCAGTGGCCTATAACCATTTATCCGTGAATTTCATTTATAGCAGCGTGCCATGCAACCAAGCCCAATTCATATGTGGGCTTTAAATCAATGGGTTCCCTTTCTTCCCTCCTTCGATTCAAATTTCGTGCCCGCTTTATTCACTTCCTCTGCCCCTGCGTCCGATTGTTCCTCACTGCTATTGTGGAAGCAAGACACTTTGCTAGCACTACACCTCAACCGCAACGGCTCTTAAACGGATTCGCTCCTTCTCTCGGACGTTCGCTTGGCCTCCTTTCACCGTCATCTCCTCCACGCCGTTGTTGCCCAACATTCCTGCATGGCTCAAGAGTCTGCACCGTCGTCCATGATCCTTTCTCATCTAGTCCAGTACATCGCCGCCCAACTGCCGCAATGAGCAACCACCGCTGCAGGTAATCTGTCTCTTTCTTTGCCTTTGCTCTCACCTCACCGTCACACAACAGCCACCTGCTGCAGTTTCTGTTTCGGTCATGTGGTCCTTCTCAGCCATCAATCTGTCCACTGCTTTTCTACAACTACTCCCCAAGTTTACTTTTCTTCGTCCGCAATCGAGGAGTAATAATGTTCTTTTTTCTCCCGGATACCACGCTTGAATTAAATGATAGTCATCGGGCCCGTCAATAACTAAAAAGGGCAATGATTTTGGATCCGCTGCAACTCATGATATGAAAATCAGCAACCCAGTGGCTTGTTAATTTGGGATATTGTATTTTTGGAATCTGTCAAACTTGAAGCAGCTCATGCTATCCCAAAGGACCTCTGCTTGTCAACAAATGATACAATAGTTGGAGTTTTACATTTGGACTCATCATTAAGGCTGCCATCTACACTTCTGTGCCTTGCAACCACAACTACAAATTTCTCATTCCCGAAATCGAAACACACGACACTCATATTGCCTAAAAGCTTCTTAGCAGAACAAATCTACACAATCAGGAACTAGTTAAAAACCTACTAGCATGATTGGCTTCTGGAGTTTTTGTGATGTGTGGTTGCTTCTTTTTACATATATCTTTGGTTCTAGTGTTGGTTCTGAACTTGCGAAAGAAATAACTATTGTGTTTGGAATTGGCACATAATTAAAATAAATATCCAGATTATAAGTAGGAGTAAAAAAAGAATAAGTTAGTAGCCCTTTTCTAAATCGAGCATGGCCAGTTGCATCATGTTCAACCAGCAGCTCTGCTTGCTGTAGTAACATAAACCATAAGACCTCAATCATGTCAGCCAAATTTACTACTTCATCAGCGATTGATTCAAATCCCTTTTCGACCACGAGTTTTTTTTTATTACCCCTGTTGCGACTTCTCTCACTCCGCACGTTCATTCTCCATCCTTTATGGCCATTGGTAAATTTATTGCCCCTTTCTTGAATCTCATGCAATATCCTCTAATTTCTTGTTCTATGAAATTAATCGATGCTATATTTGAACTTTTTGTGAAAAATGATTACCTTGTATTGCATGTTTGCCCTCTGTAGCTTCCATTCCTCCTTGGATTTGGAATTACCATGGCCATTTTTATTGATCTAAAGGACCTTTGGGGGACCAAGAGACCAAGAAAGCTCATTTTGCATGCATTCTTCATTCGGGTGCCATTTCCACAGGCGGTGAAAAGAATAGGTATGTAGTCTCTTGTTGTATATGCGATTCGCATGTTTGCTCTTCACAGGTAATGCTGGATTGAGAATTGGCCATGGGTTGGCCTCAGTTTTCTGTTGCATTCAACACTTAAGCATTAGTGTCATTTGGGGTATCTTGCAACACATGTACCTCTCAACTCTTATGTGTCATTACGTGCTCTTACATGTTGCATCCACTCCAGACGACTCCCTTATCCCTATTATTATGCATTGCATTGCAGCCGGGCCCCTTTCCCGCATACACGTATATGCATTTGCACTTCACTCGGACCCCTTTCCTGCATACACATATATGCATTTTCACTTAAGTCGGACCCCTTTCCCGCATACACGTTTACTTGTTGTTCTTGCATGCGGTGGCTCCGCTTTATATTAGTTGACTGTTGGTTTGGTGTTGTGGTTGTTGGATGATGGATGTGAGATGAAAATGAGTTGAATTTGATGTTGGATGTTGGTTGGGGAAGAAATTTTCTGTTGTTTCTTATACTCCGACCCAAACAATCCCACTCATTTTAATAAACCAATACGTTGGCTTAAAGACTCCCCACTCGTGATTATTTTCCCAATTGATTCCCTAGCGAAACCAAATGAATCTTATATGATAAGAGTGGCCTATTGGCCAAATTTATTTGATCATAACCAACAGATATTTACATTGGTGGCCCTAAGGTCTACTTCAAATAAAATCTTCCAACAGAGAACTAAACCCATAAAAAATGGCTAGTTAGCCTATTTTATACAAAAATCAACTTCTGGGTCCTCTTGTGGTTTGTATAGTGCTCTCACTCTCCTATTATTTCTTTATTCTTCGTTGTCTCGCCTGGTGAGCTCAACTCCCCGCTCTTTATAATTCTTTCTTGTCATATTTTAAGTGGCCTAATGGCCTATTTCACGAGCCTGTCACTGCACATGCAAGCAACCATTTATACAATAGCTGTATAGCCGACCTTAGCAATGATATCTCGTAAGATAAGAAAAATAAAAACATCAACCAAATGTATGGACAAGTGGCCATAAGGCCGACTCCCCACATACTTAGCTTCCTTTAGCACGAAAGCTACTGTAGACTCGAATCATCACCGTTCAAACAAAATTTGGTCCCTGAAAGTTATTATAGAGTCCACCTCGTTCTCAATATTTGACAATATATAAGTAATAATAAAAATTTTAAAAAAAACAAAGGTATGCTAAAGTGGCCCAAAGACCGACTCCCTGCTGGATATCAGCCTCTCTACTTTCTTCTATTTCCTCACCTGACTCCCTGATGAAACAATATACCTCCAAAATGATGAAAGTGGCCTACTGGCCCACTTCATTTTAGCAGTCTCATTATTGAACCATGAACAACAGATATTTACATAAGTGGCCCCAAGGCTCACATCACATTAAGTCAAAAAATAAAGAACTACACATATAAAAAGTGGCCAGTAAGCCTACTCTTATATTAAAAGAAAACTTCCACGCTCTTCTGTTGTTTGCACAGTGTTCTCATTTTGCTCTGTTATTTCTTCATTCCTCGTTGTTGTCTGGTTTGGTGAACTTTAACTCCTATTTCTTTGGAACTCTTTCCAGCCATCTTTTGGTGGTATGAAATCTCATCCCATGTAATTTTCTGCCAACTAGAACGAAAGCTACTAAGGACTCAGATTTTCATTATTCGAAACAATGCCAAACCCAAATCCCCGCTGGATATTGGCCACCATTTGCTTTATTCATTCGCCTTTTCTATTTCTTCCCTCATGCTTGGAAAGTACGGCTTTAGATACTTGTCATTTATGCATCTTTTGTATGGTTAGCCATTTACACTTGATAGCCAATATGCATTGCCGTCTATGACCTTGTGTACTTTAAATGGTCATTCCCAATTTGGGGACCATTTGCCTAAGTCTCTGTCCTTTGTCCCCAGGGGCAGTATAGTTTTCATACAATATCCCCTTCTTGGAAGCTTTCCTTGTGGATTTTTCTGTTGTAGATCCTTGTTATTTTTTGCTTTTGTAACAGCAAAACGTTATATGCTTGGATCCTTAATTCATCAACTTGAAGTTCATCCTCTTCGTGTTCTTCTTCTTGGACAACTTCGGTTCCATAGGTGTCCCATGCTTCCTCCTCTTCTAATTTGTTCAGCACTTGCTGAACATGCGCTTTCCATGTAGAGGTTGCAGCTACCTCTTTTACCTTTTGGTTCAAATCAATCATGAACCTCCTCAATCAGCGGTTGAATTATCGGCATAGGCGGCACGATAACAGTAGGCTTGAGGATTCTTTCCAACACCGAGCTTGGAGTTGGTGTTTGCATGTACAGTGGATTTTCTTTCTTACTATTGCTACAAATTTTGATGGGCCCAAAATCCTCATTGTAATATCTAGCCTCAAATTCACTTGCACTTGTTTGAAAGGTCCGTCCATCCACTTCTACCTCCACATCGTCTCCTTTCCAAAATAACAAAAGTTGGTGCATTGATGATGGGATGCACTGGTTTGCATGGATCCAATCTCTGCCTAACAACACTTGGAAGTTGGTGGAGGAGTTTACCATGAAATATGCATATAAAGACGACATGCTCCCTACAGTAACATCAGCGGGGAATACACCAATGGTCTTGGTGGTTTCCCCTGTAAATGCAGCAACCGAAACTTCTGTAGGAATCAAGTCTTCTTTAGTTTTGCCCAGACTTTTTAATATTCTTACTGGAAGAACATTTACAGCTGAACCATTGTCAATCAAAACTCTAGACACTGGCTTCCCATTCACGTGGGCTTTGATGTACAATAGCCTTATGTGCTTGGTCATGGGCGGTGTAGGCTTCTCAAGTATCACTTGTTTATGCTTATTTGAGTGATCCTCCTTTATAATCACTCTTGAACTCCATTCAGGGAGTTTATTTGCATGTTTTTCCTTTTGCACTGATTTCTTGGGAATCAACTCTCCATTCTCTTTTTATATCATTTTAAACCTCTCTGGTATTATCACCACTCCCGTGGCACAATCCACAGTGATGTGAAAATTTCCAACGCAAAAAATAATTTTTTTTCTTATTTGATCATCCTCTTCGCTTAAAAAATCATCATCATCCTCTACTAACTTATCCTCAGGAGTCGATCTTTCAAACTTGGATTTACTCCCCACTGGATCCCTGGAGAATGGAACATCAATTGTGGGTTCATTTCTCAATTTAGTGGACTCCTCTCTTCTTGCAATAGCTCTTTCTCTCAACAGCCGTCTCTTTTGAGTCCTAGTCAATGGCCTAGGGAACTTTTTGTGTTGGGCCACTCTCCAAGACTCACCAAAATCACGTCTAGCAGGGAGCCCATATCTAGTTTTTGCTTCCATGCCCTCCTTCATTTTCTCTTTCGAAACTTCATCCACACGCCGCTGTCTACCCTGATCAGCTGATACTTTCTTGGTTTCCACCTTTCGTGACTCAACTTTACATACGTTTCTCATGTGCGAGTATCTCTGGTACTGCTCAAGAGATGATTCCCCTCTGAACTCTTGATTATCATGCACTGGTCTCTCGTACAAATGTTGGTTCCTTGGCCGATAGGTCGCGGATTCACCAACATTTCTAGGGAAATGTTGCTAAACTGTTCTTATTCGATCAACACTATTCCTTCCTTGAGCTTCAAACAATGGACCTTTCGGGATCCAGCATTTCTTGATTATTCGGTCTTTCACTGCGAAGGATCGGCTTCTTTTCTCATTGAGAAGATCCCTCAAATCTATCACATTCACATTAACCTAGGCTACTGGGGGGAAAGGGATCATCATCCACAGCTATAGACTCTTGTTTGTTAGGGAACTTCACGAATCCCTTGTTAATTTTTTCCGGCAAAATGTTCTTGAACGCTCAACGAGATTTAGTAGCATGATTGTAGTAGTTGTGGTACTTACAATACACTCGACCATTCAGCTCTTCAGTGGGTGTCATCATGTGATCAAGTGGAAAGGTACTGAATTTTTCCTTTCCAAGAAATCGAAAACTTCCTCGGTCTTTGACACATCAAATGTATACTGCATATCTTTGGGGAGTTGGGAGCTGTTTTTCTTTTAAAGTTTTGCCGGCTTCTTTTTTAGCAAGGGAACTGTGCAAGAACCAGCTGATTGTTTTTCTACCAATACCACATCTTCCACCTCCTGATAATAAGACCCCAGAGCAGTTCTCTTTTTGTATGACTCTTCCCGCAATAGTTCTTCGTATTCAGCAACTTTGGCAGCAAGCTCAAAGAAATCCCTGAACTCCATACCTTGGAACTTCTCCTTAATTCAAAATCCAGCCCCTTTTGTGCTATCTTCACAAACTCGGTCTCAAGTAGGAACACCTTGCACCTATTCTTCATCTTTTTGATCCTGTCAATAAAAGACTCCAAAGATTCTCCTTTCTTTTGGGTGACTCTTGATAAATCGGCAATACACACTTATGGCTCTGTTCTATAGAATTGAATGTGAAATTGTCTTTCCATCTCTTGGCAACTCATCACTGAATTTCTGGAGAGTGAGGCATACCAAGCAAATGCAGTTCCAGTGAGAGAATTCGGGAATAACCACAAATTTAGATTGTTGAAGTTCTCCAAGTTGGCTAATTCCCTGCACTGGATGGTGAATCTGGCTATATGTTCCATGCTCGATTGGCCATCCTACCCAGAGAATAGGCTGAAATCATGAACTCTATAACCCTTTGGATATGAGTTATTCACGTCTATATAGTCTGGATATGGTTTGTGGAACTCAGGGTGGCCTATTTGTCTCAAATCCGGCCCATACAGCTCTTGAACAGTTTCCCTCACCACATCAGGGTCGATCATCGCTGTATTTCTATTGGGGACCTTATGGTGAAAATGGTTTGCCCCCCGAGTTTGAACCCCTGTAATGTAACCAGGATTCCATCCTTGGAAACTTCCATCAATTCCCTGATAACCCAAGTGTGGTATATCATCATAGATTCCGGGTTGATACAAAGGATTAGTGATCGCATGAAATTGGTTGACAGGTTGTTTCGAACTCCCTGCCACATCTGTACGATATGGTCGAACTCTCCCACCTAAGGTTTCCTCTCTTTTATGTGGTGGTGTGTACCTTCCTTCTTGTTGGTTTGGGAGTTCAAACTCTGGGCGGCGAGGATTGCCAGCCTTTGAATGTCCCACTCCCTCGTCGAATTCATGGACTAGGTTATTTCCCTGGACTTGGTTGCTTCCCTAGTTCCCTTCTTTTTCACTTACATTCTTGTTGGAAACTAAATTCCGGCGTTTGACAAAATATGAACCAATTGAAAATACGAAGCAACTGATCGAGTAAACTGAACTCAGCAACTGATCGAGTAAACTGAACTCAGCAACTGAATCTAGTAAACTAATCTACGCAACTGAAATGCAATCTCCTCGTCAACTGACAGATAATACATTCAGCCGTAAGCCTTTAACCTAAGCATCCTTCAAACATGTCTCGGGAAAGAACACTCAACCGACAAAGAGACATAGAATATTGCAACTGAATATGAAACGCCGCACTTCAATCAATACAGCTTAGAACAACGGATTGCAGTTAAGATTCCGCATTACAATAAATGAAGCAAACAATTACCAAGGAATGATGAAGTGGCAATCAACGTATACAAATATTCAAATATATCTCAAGTTACTGTTGGAAGGGAAGCTTATAAATATGACATAAGAACAGATAAATAACTAGAGATTACTTCATTAAAAATCTTGCTGTTATTCTGCCAAAATCTTAGCTCACTCTTACTTGATTTATTCGTAGCAGTCAAGGATACAATTTGAGCTCACTAGCACTTTGTAATAATCGATAAATTCGATAGTGCTAAGATCAGTTACGCATTGAGAACATATTGTAATACTAAGAGTTTCAGTTTTTGGCAGTGATAAGTCCAAACTGACGTGGGTCAGTACAAATCTTGTATTCGATCAAAGTATTTTAGTGGAAATCCTATCCTTGAGATAGAAGGGGTGACGTAGGAGTAATTGAAATCTCCAAACATCCAGAAACAATCCTTGCGTATTTTATTTCAATTTAGTATTCTATCTTTCAGTCAGTTAGTTTCCGCAACTACTTCAGTTTAACTGATTGTCATTGACCCACAAGATTCCGATAATCAGTTTGTCACTAAACAGAACTCAAAATTCGAAAAGATCAGTTTTAATTGTGAGTGTTTATTAAACCCCCCCCCCCCCCTTTCTAAACGATCTTGATACGTTAATCGATCCTATCAAGTGGTATCAGAGCGGGTGAATCTTGTTCTTAAATACTTTTGATCTATAAACTGGCTAGCATGACTTCATTCAACAAAATTCCTATGTTCTCGAGAGAAGAATTTGATGATTGGAAAATCAGAATGCAGGCTCATTTAGCTACACAGGATGATGAAATGTGGTATGTCATAACTGATGGACCCATGAAGATCCTGAAAACATACACATCAGTTGCCATAACAGAAGGGGCACTACAAAGAATAGAAAAGCCCAGAGATGAATGGACAACTGAAGGTAAAAGAAAAGCAAATCTTGATAATGTGGCTAAAGACATTCTGTACAAAACGCTAGACAAAGTAACCTTCAGCAAAATAAAGATGTGTAAGACAGCCAAAGAAATTTGGGAAAAGCTGATCCAGCTGTCTGAAGGAAATGATCAAACCAAAGAAAATAAACTCTCTGTTGTTGTTCAAAGGTTTGATAACATCAAAATGAAAGCAGGAGAATCAATGCACGAATATGATGAAAGAGTAAGCAGTATCGTCAATGAGTTAAATGCTCTTGGAAAAGTGTATACCAACAAAGAGATAGCACTAAAGGTAATAAGAGGTCTTCCCAAGGAATGGGATGTCAAGACCATGGCAATGAGGGAGTACAAAAATCTGAACCAAATTGAACTTCATGATATGTTTGCTGATTTAAAGGCTTATGAATTTGAGCTACAGACCAGAGAAGGAGAACCGTCTACCCCTGCAGCCACAACTTCTCTAGCAGCTATCAGAATTGAACCAATCAGTTCAGTCGAGAAATCTGCTGATCAGTTGAGCAATGATGCTATGTCTTTGTTCATCATAAAATTTGGAAGGTTCACGAGAAATAATTAGGAAACTTTCAGAAGCCATACCAAAGGAACAGCTCCAAAAATGAATCAAATGCCTGCTACAACTGTGGCAAATCAGGTCACTTTATTGCTGATTGTCCTAAACCCAAGAAGGACAGTCAGGGATCAACTGATAGAAAAAAGAAATCATATGAACGCAAAAGAAGACCCAATGAAGATAAGAAGTCCTTCAGAAAGAAACACGAAGTACTCTTAGCTGAAGAAAATAAATCTAAATGGGCAAAAACTGACAGTGAGGAGTCAGAACCAGAAAGCTCATGCAGCTCTAGTGATGATGAGGAAGTCAAGTGTTTGATGGCTAATGATGCAGAAGAAGAATCATCTAGCCAACAGGTATTTGATTTCAGTTCAACTGATTTCAAACGAGAAGAACTCATTCTAACACTAAATGACATGGTATATGAGTATCAAAAGCTTGCATCATCATTTGAAAAAATCAAAGCAAAAAAAACTGCTCCCACAGACAATAAAACCAAAACTAATGAATCAGTTGATTGGTTGAGTCTAAAAAGGGAAATTGCTGAGTTAAAAGCAGAGAGAGACAAAAATCAGTCATTAATCCAGAAGTTGATTCTTGAAAACTCAAAACAGACTGAGCTCATTCAGTCTTGGAACAAGTCATCTACTGCACTAAATGAGATGCATAATTCACAAAAATCAGTTTCTGATAAAACTGGTTTAGGATTCAACACTCAAGGAGAAATGTATCCAAATGACACTCAACCAAAGCTAAAAATAGACAAAAGGAAATACATTCAATTTGTCAAAGCAACAGTGGTACAAGAACAAATTGTGCCCAATAAACTGATTGAGCAACCTACTAAGAATATGAGTAAGGCTGGAAGATATGAGATTGGTTATAGTAAAAAATTCTCAGTTGATTCAAAAAGTCAGTCATCAAAGAGGTTTCACAAGAACTATTCGAATAGCTATTTCAATTACTATAACTGCTAGCCAGTTCAGAAGAGATATAGACTGAACAATCAGTTGAATAAAGCTAAAACACATATTACATCATCTGTACACTACACACCAAGCACACAAAAGCCGAGAAAAACCATTTGGAATACAAGTACTAGAAAGTCTGTTAGACTAATCCAAGTGTGGGTTCCTAAGGGACTAATCAGTTCAGGACCCAAATAGATATGGGTACCAAGTTATATTATGTGTGTGATTGCAGGTAACATGTACAAACAAAAACTCAATATGGTATTTGGACAGTGGATGTTCGCGACATATGACAGGAGATGCAAGTGCATTATCTGAACTGATCAAATACAGTGGTCCAAACATTAGTTTCGGGGACCATTCCAAAGGTAGAACTGTGGGTAAGGGTAAGCTTATCAATGGTAACTTTACTTTTAAAGATGTTCTTTTAGTAGAAAACTTGAAGTATACCTTGATCAGCATCAGTCAGTTATGCGACAGTGAATTCTTAGTACAATTTGACAAAACTCATGTTCAGTCAAAACTTCAACTGATGAAATCATACTAACTGAAAAATGTTGTGGAAACACATATAAAGTCAGTTGGAATGATCAAACTTATGCACCAGTTTGTTTTATTGCTTCCAAATCATCTAAAAACTGGTTGTGGCATAAGAGACTAAATTATTTAAACTTTAAAACCATTGCCTATCTGAGTAAACATGAACTAGTAACTGGTTTGCCCAAAATAGACTTTTTAAAAGAAAAACTTTGCTCAGCATGTCAGTTTGGAAAATAAGTAAAATTTTCTTTTAAAAACAAGGGTCGTAAATCTTCTTCCCGATGCTTAGAGCTGTTACATATGGATCTATTTGGTCCAATACCAGTCATGAGCTTAGGGGGAATGAAATACACCTTGGTGATTGTTGATGATTTCTCAAGATTTACTTGGGTTATCTTTCTCAAATCAAAAGACCAAACTGCTGCACAACTGGTCAATCTCTTCAAAAGACTTTTAAATGAAAAATCAGTTGGAATTGATCGAATCAGATCAGATCGAGGAACTGAATTTATCAATCAAACTCTTTCAAATTTTTTAGAAAATGCTGGAATTAAGCATGAGCTCTCAGCAGCTAGAACTCCTCAGCAAAATGGTGTAGTTGAGAGAAGAAATCGAACTCTTAAAGAAGCTGCTAGAACGATGCTTGCTGATAATGGAATTTCTCAAAGATTTTGGGCAGAGGCAGTAAACACTGCGTGTTACACTCAGAACAGATCAATGATTAATAAAAATCATATGAAAACACCATATGAGATCTGGCATGGAAGAAAAAGCATAATTACTTATTTCAAAATATTTGGGTGCAGATGTTTTATTCTTGATAATGGTAAAAATTATTTTAAAACGTTTGATGCTAAATTTGCAGAAGGAATATTTCTTGGATATTCATCAGTTAGTATAGTTTATAGAGTCTTCAACAAGAAAACTCTAAATGTTGAAGAATCTGCTCATGCTGATTTCGATGAAACAGAACTAACTGATAAGCCAACTGATCAAGTTGAGCTAGTTGATCGATTTACAGATATCTGTTTGGAGGATAATGATGAAGGAGACAAACATATAAATCAAAACAAACTCCAAACACCCGAACCAGAAGTGTTAGAACAATCAGCTGAACCAGAAGCCATTCCTAATGATCAGTTGATAGAGCAAACAAATGACATTCAGTTACCAACTGAAGAAATTGCTGATACAACAAATACTGAGTACAGATGGAGAAAATCACATCCCTTGAATTGGTAATAGGAAATCCATCTGATCCAGTAAGAACTCGCAATCAAATGCTAAATTTATTTATCTATTCAGCTTTTCACAACTAGAACCGAAGAAAACTGATGAAGCTCTTGCTGATTCTAACTGGGTAAATGCAATGCAAGAAGAGCTAAATCAGTTCACTCATAACAATGTCTGGAACTTAGTTCCAAGACCAATTTCAAAAACTATTATAGGTACAAAATGGGTGTAGGAACAAACTGAACGAGGATGGTTCAGTTGTGCGCAATAAAGCGAGACTAGTAGCACAAGGATATAGGCAAGAAGAAGGAATCGATTATGATGAAACATATGCACCAGTTGCAAGACTGGAAGCTATCATAATATTCCTTGCATATGCTTCATTCAAGAACTTCAAATTCTATCAAATGGATGTAAAGAGTGCATTCCTGAACGGTCAACTACAAGAGGAAGTATATGTTGAACAACCCCTAGGCTTTGTAAATCACAACTTTCCTGATCATGTATATCATTTGAACAAAGCTTTATATGGTCTTAAACAAGCTCCCAGAGCTTGGTACGAAACTCTTTCAAAATTTCTAACTGATCATAATTTTTCTGTTGGATCAATTGATAAAACCTTGTTCAAATTTTACAAGAATAATCACATTTTACTTGTTCAAATTTATGTTGATGATATCATATTTGGGTCAACTAACCCCAAATTATGCGAGAAATTTGCTAAGTTGATGCAGGAAAAGTTCGAAATGAGCATGATGGGTGAACTGACATTCTTTCTTGGATTGCAAGTGAAGCAACTGGAGACTGGTACATTCATCAGTCAGACTAAATATACAAAGGAGCTGCTGAAGAAATTTGGCATGGAGTCATGTTCAGCTGCAAATACTCCCATGAGCTCATCAGTAAAATTGGACACTGATCAAGGGGGAATATCAGTTGAGGCGACATTATATCGAGGTTTAATAGGCTCATTGTTGTACCTAACTGCCAATCGCCCTGATATTGTATTTGTTGTCTGTATGTGTGCTAGATTTCAAGCAAATCCTAAGCAATCACATTTCTCAGCTGCTAAAAGAATTTTGAAATATCTCAAGGGTACACAAAATATTGGGTTATGGTATTCTAAAGACTCATCTTTCAACTTAGTTGGCTATTCAGATGCAGATTATGCAGGATGTAAACTTGATCGAAAAAGTACAAGTGGATCATGTCATTTCCTTGGAGACAGACTGATCTCCTGGTTCAGCAAAAAGCAGAAATCCATAGCTACCTCAACAACTGAAGCAAAATATCTTGCTACTGGTAGTTGTTGTGCACAACTGATCTGGATCCAGCAACAACTGAAAGATTATGGAGTAATTACAAATGAATCGCCCATATTTTGTGACAATACAAGCACAATTGCCATCACCTATAACCCAGTTCTTCACTCAAGAACCAAGCATATAGATGTCAGGCATCACTTCATTAGAGATCATGCTTTGAAGAAGGACATTAGACTGGAGTATATCTCAACTGAGCAACAAACAGCTGATATCTTCACCAAACCATTACCCGAGACTAAGTTTTCTCACTTTCGCAATATTCTTGGTTTAATTGACTTGTCTTAAAATTATTATAGATGCTGCTTTACTAAGTAAAATTATTTGCAGAAAATAAGAACACAACAACAAATCGAAAATGATACTTTATTAAGAATAAAATCTTTTTCATCTTACAAAAGAAATTTCAGAACCAACTGAATCTTGCCATTATCTAATCCAATCATTCAACTCATACATTCGGATTCTAGAAAATGATTCAGTTGTAGAAATCTTCTCAATCACATGCCATTCCTTCCATAGCATTGCATGTAACAGAACATTGTCATCAACCAGGTCTGTAACATGCCTAACTTCAAAACGATTAATATATCTTCTTGTTGTTGCTGCTTGAACGAGACGGAGCAGCACCACTACTACTTATCCTCTGCAAATCATGAATTTTGAACTATGTTGACATCACTTTCTTCAAAACATATTCTTCAATCTTCTTCTTCAAATCTTCGAAATAAAGCCTTGATTGTTCAGTAACATGAATGTGCATACTGCTGCAAGCATCAGAATTACTTGAGTCGGACATATTGAACTGTTATTGTCTTGTCTCACATTTAATCTCTCTCGTCTTATTTATAGACAGGTGACATTAAATGTTGAAGAAACCAAAGAGTCTCAAGTCAACCGAAGCGTTTTTCCTATTTTACCCAGACTTTTTATTTATCATTTGATAATTATCAACTGATATCAGTTTGTCATCTATTACTTAATGATTAATTGACTTCAGTTCATAGTCAACTTACATCACTTAATCTTTAATCAGTTCATCTGTTTAAATTCGCAATTCATATATAACAACTGATGAAATTTATCATTTGCAGAAAGAGAAGAACAAAGTTAAGCACATATAAATACTTCATTCAACCATAAACGTTTGCACGAATTACATCATCATATTTTTCCTCTACAACAATTATCCACATTTTCAACCAAGCGGATAAAAGTCCAGTAGATGTCTTCACAAAGTTCTGAGAATCAGCTATGTGCTTAAGGATTTTCAGCTCCTTTCGAAGCTTTAGCTGATAGATATGACCATCCTTAAAGACATCCACCCACACAGCTATGTTCAAGTGCTCCCGCACTTTTCTCAAATCTGTCACCAGTTTGGGAGTGGTAGCCTCTCCAGTATTATACAAGAACTCAAGCTTCTGTAACTTTTCCCAGTAGTGAAGACTCTTATAGAAGACTTCATCTTCTATATCAGCCTTCCTCGTCTCCAGAGCAAACGACAAAGCAATCGAGCTACTCGCATCTGTCATTTTTTTTGTCTTGAATATTTTCACTAATATGACTAAAACTAATTGTGTTACTTCTATTTATAGGCGAAAATCATGGAAGCTGAAGGGCCATAAATGTTTCAGCAAACGAAAATCTTTCTGATCTTTAAATTTATATCGTCACTTTAATTATTCTATGCACCGATTAAGGGGGAATATCAGTTTTTAAGAAGTTAACTGAGAAGACAATTGTTTGTGAATTCTCAACTGAAATGAATCAGTTCAGCTGGATATTTTACAAATCTTCTCATATAAGTTAACAAATTAAAAACTTATTATATTCCAAATCAACTGATGTGACTGCAATTTCGTAACGTGGCCTATTTTAAACTGTTCATTTTTTTCACACATGCTTACAGCACACATACACACATTTTTACTCAAATTTTAATGGACTGACACATGTCCAGAATTTAAACAGTCACAGACATATAAATGATTCCTCGCTTCGATTCAGTTTTCTTTCTTACACGTACATCATCTCTCAGAGCAAATTCATACACTCAGAACTTATATTTCGCAAAATTTCTGGCTTCCTTACTCTCAGCAATGGCGAATCAAATCCTAGCTCACATGATGAACGCTATGGCCATTGACTTTGACTCAGTTTTATCAGTTCAAGAAGCTGATGTTAAGAACGTATTTCTGAAGATTGAATCTGCTGGTCTCAGGATGTTTTTTGGACAATCTTTGCAGGAAATTTACCCAAAAGAACTCCAGGATCTCTACTCAAATGGATATATCAATCCTGATGGAAGCATTATTTCCTCTGTCAATGGTCAGTTGGTGACCATTTCTGAAAATTCTTTCGGAGAATCGTTTCATTACATTCTGATGGATTAGTACAACTTGCTTATGTCAGTGCATCAGATATTGAAGAAATGAAAACTGCACTCTCTGTTGATGGACGGAAAATTAAAGTTTCCGATCCTAAGAAGGAACTGAAGCATGAGGTTCAGTTGCTGGCTGATATCGTAGCCAAAGGGCTATTGGCTAAAGCAGGATCATTTGCTGCCCTTACTTTGGAAAAATTTCAAGCTATTACGGTTATTATGACTGAAAGAAAATTCAACTGGAAGCAACTCATTTTCAGTATCTTGAACAATATGTTTTCCTCCACCAAGCAATCCAAAGGATTTTCAGTGCCGCTAAGCTATTTGATGAAAGTCAAAGGGTTGGTGGCTGATGATTCCGAGCGACTATCTAAATTCAAAATTTTCAATGGGAAAAATGTTCTGCCACCCAAAACTAAAATCGATATCTCTCCTGATCAGTTTGTGAAGATCAAGAAGGAGATTGGGACGCAACAGGCTACTCCCAAATCAGTTAAACATGCGAAGACCTTGGCTCAACTGACGGCAGTTAAAAGAAAATTGATTATCAGTGAATCTGATTCCGAGAAGACGCCTTCTCCGAAAATTGCAAAGAAACCAAGAACACAAAGGACAAAATTACCAACCACAGCAGAATCTATTCCTACTGAAAGGCTGAAATCTTCGAATGCCCAACAGCCTATCAAAGCAGTTCCCATAAAGTTCATCCCACCAGAAATCTCAACTGATGCAATAAAGGAAACAGTTAGGATCAAAGCTCCTTTAATCCATATCAATCGTCCTGCTGTTCTCGCACCTGCTAGAACCAAAGGTATAAAGATTACAGAACTTGTGGATACTACTCGTACTGGATTGGAAATTCCTCACATCCTCAATAATGAAAAAGGCAAGGGTAAATTCATTGAAGAGCCCAGGCCATCCAATTCCATTCAAACTCATATTGACCTTGTTTGGGAACATGTTAATAATTTTGCAGCATTAAAACTTCAATCCTATGATGCCTGGACCGCTTACAGAACTCAGATTTTTGCTAAGAAACTGAAAAAGAAATCCCAGCTGAACAAATTTATCAAAATGGAAGCAATTGTCCTCAAAGTGGTCAAAGCCGCCACAATTGTTCAGGCTTTGGAGAGAAAACCTATTTTTTTGACCAAATTCAAGCTAAGAAGCTATCTCAACTACTTGAGAAATTGAAGGCCAAATACATTCCCACCAATACAACTGCTTATCATGATCGAGCTGTGATCACTCAGCTAGATACAGATCTTACTAGCTTGCAAGCTTAGATCAAATTGTGGGAAATGGATCAGGAGTTAGTTCTTCCTGATGAAGCCTCTGAGAAGAAGGAGAAGAACCCTCCTCTCAGCAGAAAGATCCAACCTCAGAACAAACTGTTGTTACAACTGAAGAAACAGTTCAGGATGTGCCACAATCATCTGCTGTGGAACATCAGCTGTACTCTGAAGCTGAGTTGAATTTTGCCAACATTGATGAAATTATTCAAGCAGTGGTGACATAATCTATTATTAGTGAATCCATTCCTGAAGAAGTTGATCATTCAACAGATCAAATCACTCAAGAGTTTCCTATCTCAACAGAAGCACCAGTTCAGCCTGCTGATTCTGAACTAAAGGAGAAAACAGTGGTGCCTACTCAATCACAAGATCAACAGATTGCTGAGAATATGGAAGCTTTGTTAATTTCTCCAACTGATGAACCAGCACAAATGACAGAAGACTATCAAACAAATGTATCAGTTCATGACCCTCGCTCTGAAGATCTGATTCAGCAGGAAAGGCCAATTGCTGATCAACATCAATCCTCATCTCCTCCAGTCCAAGTCAAAGTAACTGAAACATATGTTCCATCACAGACTGTTCCTGAAACGATACTATCTGATAGAACCATGGTAGTCTTTGATCAAGTCTCACATGAACCAAGAACATCTAATCAGTCACCTCCTCTTCAATCCACATAAATGGATCTTTTCCTTGAGGAAATACAGAATATGCAGCACAATATGCAGCAGATGCTTACTGAAATCAAGAAAATTCAGTCCACACAATTTTCTCATACTGTCAAACTGGATTCTTCAATTGAATTTGATGCAGAAAAACTGAAAGCCATTCAAGCCAACATGGAGTCTCTTACCCGAACTGTGGATTAAATGAAAAATAATAGAGGTCTAGCTCAAAGTCTCTTTACAACCCAGGATATAATCAGCAAACGAGTTGAGCGATTGGAAACTTCTGTTTCCAATAAAATAGATTTGCTGCAGACTTCTTTTCAAACTGCGGTCTCAAGTATCTCATCAGATGTCAAAATTCTTTCCACTGACGTTCGAAGATTATCTATGAAGATAGATGTGTTCGACAAAAAGGGGGAAGAGATCAAAGAAATTCTAGAACAAAAGAAATCTTCTCGTTGAAGAAAAATCTCTACAGATTCGTGTAGTCCATTATTCAGTCAATCATTTTCTTATCTACAATAAGTTCAGAAGTTCAGTTATTATTTCTCTACAATGAGTTCAGACATTCAGAAACTATTTACTTAGTTTTGTCAAACACCATAAAGGGGAAAATTGTTGGAAACTAAATTCCGGCGTTTGACAAAATATGAACAAACTGAAAATACAAAGCAACTGATCGAGTAAACTGAACTCAGCAACTGATCGAGTAAACTGAACTCAGCAACTGAATCTAGTAAACTAATCTACGCAACTGAAACGCAATTCAGTTATTCTCCTCGTCAATTAACAGATAATACACTCAGCCGTATGCCATTAAGCTAAGCATCCTTCAAACATGTCTCGGGAAAGAACACTCAACCGACAAAGAGATATAGAAGATTGCAACTGAATATGAAACTCCGCACTTCAATCAATACAGCTTAGAACAACGCATTGCAGTTAAGACGCCGCATTACAATAAATGAAGCAAACAATTACCAAGGAATGATGAAGTGGCAATCAACGTATACAAAGATTCAAATATATCTCAAGTTACCGTTGGAAGAGAAGCTTATAAATATGATAGAAGAACAGCTGAATAACTAGAGATTACTATATTAAAAAGCTCGCTGTTATTCTGCCAAAATCTTAGCTCACTATTACTTGATTTATTCGTACCATTCAAGGCTACAATTTGAGCTCACTCGTACTTTGTAATAATCGATAAATTCGATAGTGCTAAGATCAGTTACGCACTGAGAACATATTGTAATACTAAGAGTTTCAGTTTTTGGCAGTGATAAGTCCAAACTGAAGTGGGTCAGTACAAATCTTGTATTCGATCAAAGTCTTTTAGTGGAAATCCTGTCCTTGAGATAGAAGGGGTGACGTAGGAGTAATTGAAATCTCCAAACATCCAAAAACAATCCTTGCGTATTTTGTTTCAGTTTTGCATTCTATCTTTCAGTCAGTTAGTTTCCGCAACTACTTCAGTTTAACTGATTGTCATTGACCAACAAGATTTCGAGAATCATTTTGTCACCAAACTGAATTCAAAATTCGAAAAGATCAGTTTTAAATGTGAGTGTTTATTCAACCCCCCCTTCTAAATACTCTTGATACGTTAATCGATCCTAACAATTCTGCTCTTTGTTGGTTGAATGGTTCGGTTTACTTAATACTGTCTTCAAGCAATCAGACACAGCCTTGGACAATGCTAGTGATATTTCTTCAATTTTTGTCGCAGTCATCTCTTCAACCAAACGGTTTGAAATAGGAGCATACACCTCTGGAACATTACTTGGATGCAAATTCAAATCCCTAGTCGGCTTTTCAGCAATCGGTTGTTCTGTCGGAGCGTGAACTTCTTCTTGGCTAGGTTGAGACTCCCCATCCCCTTGATTGACGTTTTCTTTCCTTCTTGGCGGCATAATGAGGTCCCACTGGGCGTGCCAAAAATTGTTTGCACAATATTGATATTTGCGGGCGTGACAGGTGCGAAGTTGCACCAACTTGTGTGAAAAACAATAAAATCTAACTTTTAAATATTCAAGCGACGTGAATTCTAAATTCGACCGTCGGTTCTAATATCTTAAAACAAATGTAATGCCAAAATGAAAAAAAATTATTGGAAATTTATGGAAATAAACATCTGACATAATTTTGAATTTACAAAAACTATAGGAATTCATCAAAACATGGAAAATATAATAAATTGTGTTGCTGAAATCTAAAACAACAAGACCTAGAATGCTAGAAATATGCTGGAACGCTTGAAAACTAGTGCTTTAAGATTGAAATTTTAACAGAGAGTATTTTTCAAGTTTTTGTTGAGTTGAGTTGTGTGTAGAGTGGCGTTTTCCGATGTCTTTTTCTTCCCAGCGCTGTGCCGTTTCTCTCCACTCCCCATGATCCATGTTTCCCCACTTTTCATGCCACGATTTCTACCTATCCTCCCACGTTCTTCTCCTTTTCCGAGCTCTGTGACCAGTTTGAATCGAATAAGAATTAATCCGTTATGAGCTTATATAATTTAATTGGGCTTAAGAATTAAATTGAGGTTTATAATTTAACTGGGCTTATAATTTAATTATTTTAGCCCAAACACTGATTTTACATTATTAAATTACTTTTTGTTACACAATATACATATATATAAATATAATCTCTTGTATATCAATCAATAAAAATATTAAATATTTGTAACATTTTATAATATAATAAAAAACATTTTGATACATGAACTATTAATAAACTAGTATTTTGAGGCATATGATATTTCATATTAAATTTTGGGTCAGTCATCTGTGACCTAGATCCGTGGAAAGTTCAACCCTACACATGCCTAGTCAAGTTTCAATCGTATCTTAGTTAATTTGATCGAATTAGACTACGGCAGGGTGATTCCAACCCTTTGCAGAGAAGGTGAATCTTTGCAGCTCATTTATTATTCGATTTCTAGTTGATTTTTTTTTAGGGATTTTAGCATGGACACGAGTTCTCACGTTGGATTTAGGGTCCTTATGTATTGGTACCTTTATAAGTCAGAGCTGACCCAGATTCGTTTTGCACACAGTCCGGATTGGCCAACCCTCGAGCATCACAGCCCGAGAATCGCTCCTCTAAATGATGGTGGCTGAATAAGAGAGAGATGAAATGTTTGAAAAACCAGTTAAACAAGGCCCGATCCAAACTCGGAATAATAAGGCGGTGGACGAAGTCCTTGCCATATAAGATGCTCGAAAATCTTTCACGATAAAGAAGTAGTCCTCGGAAAATAGGAATGTACCATTCAAATTCATTAATTACCAAAGAGAAGATAAAATCAACACAAATATAATATTCAAGGCAACTTTCCTTGCTCGAGTTCTTAACATACTAGAATTATTGTCGTACAAGATACTTAATTTCAACTCTATAAATGTGAGGTAATGTTTTATGGTTTGATCCATTTCTCACTACTTTATACAATCACTAGTATATTTTCATTGTTTATCTCGGGGATGGCCTAAGCATTTGAGGAGATACATCCCAACCAGGAGTTTTTTGATCAACCAGATATTGTCATCCAATAAAATTGGCTCGTCAGATCGGAACCTAGGTGTGGGGACCCGGACGCTAATCATACTCTTAATCGTCATTGGGATAATTTAATCAATTATAATAAACAGGGTCCAAAATTATTTCTTTTTAAAATGCAGAACGCAATGGAAACCATACTAGCATACGTATCAGTATAAAATAAGGTACAAGTCCTGTACGGCATATATTCAATACAGACTAAGGTTCAACAACTAGCTAGCAAGTGTCCAAACCCTATCTACAGCAACTTCAAAGTCCGTGGTCTCCACTCTAATCATGATCTCTCGTCATCTCCTCGACCCTGATCCTGTCCCACCTGTTGTCATGCACACATACAAACACGACAACAGCCGGATAATTCCGGTGAGAATATAATCCTAGTATAAATCAACGAACATGCAATCATATAATCAATATAAAGCATGAAGCAGATATCAGATATATATCAAAGTCTGAAACATAATTAATAAAAAACTATCACTCATACTCGTGACTCAACGACTCAGACTAGATCAATCCTAGCCTAGGGATCCCGGTTTCCAGACGTTGGCATTCCATATCGATCACCACTAATAGAAGAAACTCCAATTCTATCCACATCGATATGGTATCGATCGCCAATAATAGAAGAAACTCCAATTCTATCCACATCGATAGCCAATCGTCCGGTGACCTATACGTGATAGACTTTGGCACTTTCGCCAATTCATTATCTTGTGACATCGTGCAATGTGCCCGTGGCGATCCCACCACTATCAGGCACTTCTGTCACAAGATCACTCGTCTAATACTCGTCTAATACATGCTTCCTATAAATCAATAGAACAAGCATATCAAATCAAACTAATGCATATAATAACAATAAGTATGTGATTTAGGGAAACTCATGTATATCGTACTTGAGTCGATCTCCCAATATCACATTGACTTATACCTTTCGTTCGTTGTCTCGGTCTGAAGCAATAACCGTTCTGAACTCAAGACTTTCTCCGTAAATCTGAAACGACATATCGAAAATCATAATATCAATATTCCATTCTCAATTTAACACTCAATCTGATTAATCTGGATTTAATTCAAATCACGGTATAACGGCACAATCTCAGTATCCCCGTCAATACCATATCAACATACATCAATTACAATTCATAACTCATATCCGATACAATTTGAAATTCATTCATAATACAAATCTGTCCGATTTCAAATCATTATAATCAGAAAATCACAACAATTCCATAATCAGTCTGTTTTTCAATCTGACTTTGATTCTATGATGTCTAACATGTCAAGAACATCATATATGAATCATATCAAATTCCTACAACAACATATTTTCAAATGATACCAAAACTCAATAAAACTTACGTCCCGTTGTAGCCTGCGTCAATAGGAACTCATTACTGAAGTCAGATTCAAATTCTGACGGGCAGATCTTTCACAATAGGAGTAAGGATTTTTTTCACAACTTTCCCCTGAACCTTTCTCGGTTTTCTTGCGAAGGAAATGAAGGGAATTGCAAATTATATACATCAGTTGCATGGTAAAGCTATGTGGCTCGTCTTTTCAGAAAACACGTCTCGCGCATATGCGCGACATCACTCGGCGCATATGCGCGAGACCATATGTATCGGTGCATCATCTGCACAGCACCTCGCGCATATACGCGCCCCTGCTCTGTGCATATGCACGAGGTTCTCTTGAATTGCACTTGGTTCATCGCACAACTCGCGCATATGCGCGAGGTCTTCTGCTCGTTTTGCGCATGTGCGTGCATCACGTCGCGCATGTGCGCGAAAGGCACTGTCCTCGCACATACATCTTCTCATGCTGAGTCAAATCGTGTCCCGATTAATTCCCTCGTAATCATATTAAATCATAAATCAATAATTACAGATTACCAGGATAAAAATTCTCGGGCATTACATTTCTCCCCCCTAAGTTATGATTTCGTCCCCGAAATCACAGGCAATCAATCATATAAATAAGAAAGAATGTATAATAGAAACTGGATAGAAACTTACATCAATAAAATAATGTTGGAAATTCCTGTCTCATGTCTGATTCAGTCTCCCAAGTTGCTTATTCAGTGCCATGACGAGTACATTGCACTTTCACAAGTGGAATAGTCTTCGTTCTAAGTTGTTTATCCTACGATCGATAATCTGGATCGGTTTTCCGACATAACTTAGACATTCATCAAGTTCTGCTTCGTCTGGCTGAATAACGTGAGAATCATCCGGAAGATATTTCCGAAGCATAGTTACATGAAATACATCATGTATTCCTGATAATGAAGGCGGCAAGATGAGTCGTTAGGCATGATCTCCTATCTTCTCGAGAATCTCATATGGACCAACGTATCGTGGAGACAACTTTCCTTTCTTTCCAAATCTGACAACTCCTCGGAAAGGTGAAATCTTCAAGAATACTTGATCTCCAGTCTCAAATACCAACGGTTGTCGTCTGATGTTGGCATATTTGGCCTGTCGGTCCTGAGCTGCCTTCATTTTCTTCTGAATCAGCTTCACTTTTTCCGTCATATCTCTGATCATATCAGGTTCAATTTCAGGAACCTCAGAGATATCATCCCAATATAAATGGGATCTGCATTTCTTTCCATACAACGCCTTGAATGGAGCCATCTCAATACTCGTCTGATAGCTATTGGTGTACGAAAATTCGCTAATCCTGCCAATTAGTGCTAAAGTCAAGCACTACAGCTCTCAGCATATCCTCCAATGTCTGAATCGTCCGTTCTGACTGTCCGTCAGTCTGAGGATGATATGCAGTACTCAGATGTAACTTTGTACCGAGAGCCTGCTGCAAACTCTGCCAGAAGTGCGAAGTAAACCGAGGATCACGGTCTGAAACTGTAGAACCCGAAAAATCAGATTACGTATAAGCCATGCATAATTGCTACTATTTAAATTAAAAATGAATTTTTATAAATATATGAAGTGTTTGGTTTATTTTAATAATTTTAGGTCATGATTATTTATTTTAAAAGTAGATGTTTAGTTTTATCTTTTCAGGATAAATACGCGAGGCCGGACCGGAGTTTGGAGATTAAAGATAAAATTAATAATAAGAAAGATATTCTTAAATTTAATTTAAGTCAAGGAGTAATTTAAAGAAAAGAGTGTTTTAGGATTAATTAAATTAATTAGAGCTAAGTTATTAAATAAGTTCTTTAGGTTAATATTTAATTAAAGCTTAAATTAAAATATGTAAACAAATGAGAATAAATTAATCTAAGTCTAATATATTCAAGAATATTAAACATAGTATTTAAATACTTAAATTTGAATCCATGCAAGATCATACTAGAGGTTATTATAAATTAATATTTTAATGCACTAAAATGTATAGTAGGTGTAAGGCCCGAGAATTCGATTACCGTAATTTGAAATGATTTGGGGATAATTGAGGTGATTATAGAAGGAAAGGATCGGACCGGGAAAGACGAGAAAATGCATGAAAATGTGAGAGGAACAGTAGCCTCGCGCAGATGCGCGGCACAGATGCGCGCATATGCGCGACGGGGGCAGAGAACCTCGCGCATATGCGCGACACGAATCCGCGCATGTGCGCGAGGTAACCCGAGAGTTGTGAAGAATTTTGAAGGACCTCGCGCATATGCGCCGATTGAGGGCGCGCATGTGCATGCTACGCGCCGAGACATAGTTTCTCGCGCATATGCGTCGATATTAGTCCCGCATATGCGCGAGACATGCAGTAGGCACACCGAGCCACTTGGCTTGTTGCATGTGCGTGTATGTATGATATATATATATATATACGTACATTGAATTCGGCAGAAACAAAAGGAAATCGAAGGAAAGAATTGTGAAGAAAGCTTCAGGGAAAGAGTGAAAAATCCTTACGCCTTTTGTGATAAATCCGTCCGTCCGATTTCGATCCGATTTTGGTATTGAGTTCCTATCGACGTAGGCTACAACTGGACGTAAGTTTTGCTACGTTTTGATATGTTTTGAAATTATGGTATTGTCAGAATCTGATATGATTCATATATGATGTTCTTGTCATGTTAGACATCGTATAATTGAAACTGAATTGAGGAACAGATACCATATGGAATTGTTATGATTTTTGGAGTTGAGTTGATTGAGATTTGATATCAGAATTGACTTGTTATCGAATATGAGATGTTAGAATTAATATCTGACTGCTATGGTAATGCTGGGTATATTGAGACTATGACGTTATACTGTTGTAACAGAATTTGATTTAATTCTGATTATATCCAGTATTGATTGAGTGGTATATTGTTACCGTACCCTCGATATTGTTATTGTCAGATTGAGTATTAACAGGCTTTGAGTTCGAGGCTTCAACAGAGTCAGAGTATCAGAAAGAAAGATATAAATTAATGTTGAGTTGGGATTGCACAACTCGAGTAAGATTTGACTCGAGTTTCCCTAAATCACATACTGTAGTTTATTGCCTTGATTTGCATTGATATTTGCAATTGATGAGATTCATATGCTGCGTACTCTCGTATTTTTAAAAAAAAAAAATTAGACCCTGTTTATCTTAATTGATTAATGATTCCTAAAAAATGATTAAGAATTGAGTTAAGTTCGGGTCCCCACAGTAGAAGTGCATAAAACCTTAAGTATTTAAAATATTAGATTTTAAACAACATTGTACATGCAATATTAGTAACAATATAGTCAAACCATAAACCATTTCAAAAGTTTGGTAACTCCCCATTCAAATCACCTCTAAATGGACTTCATGGTGTATTCAATTACTCATTTTTAATTCACTAATTATTGGTAATTCAAATACTACAATTCCACATCAATTCCCATCAACCTATGAGCCTAGAAAGTGAGCTGATCGTACATCAAAAATAAGTAAATTACGATTACAACTGACCCAGAGCCAAGTTTTTCGTATTCTTATATATAGGAGTTTCTTGATTTTGAATTTGTTAACTAGCGCTTGTAGACACACAAAGCATGGTAAAGTGTATGCATATCATAGAACCAAGAAACAAACCAAGATGTGTCTCTCACTGAAAAGAAAACCATTAAGGTATGACATACTAATGAAAATTTTTGTACATATTATTCAATATGTACCTTCAAGCTCTGTGACAGATGAATGACTAACACATTGAATTTCAACTTCAACACAAAATCTTAAAATGATTTTTGTACACCTTATTCAATGTGTACCTTACAAGCTCTGTGACCGATGTACGACTAAGACATTGCATTTCAATTTCAATTCATAATCTCAACATTTTAAGTCGAACTTTAAAGGCATCTTAAGCCTGTGAAGTGAACCAAGGTTTTTAGTTTTTACTTGACGGCCAAAATGTGTTCCGTTCAAGGGCTTCCCCCTGGATAATGTCCAGGCACAAAGGTTCAGCCTAGGGGTTCATCTTATATATATATATATAAATTATGTACCTATGGAAAAAGTTGCTCCTATATCCTAAGGCCATTCTCAAGGATCTGCAAATGCCAAAGAACTTGGAAACGGATGAAATGCGCAATCACCAGTTAAAATAAAATCATAAATCCAATTTTCTCTGTTAGCCAAAGTTGAGCTCCAATGGTCGTTCTTTTTTTAAACTAAAATATTTCGACAGATAAAACTGCAATCTATTGGCAATATTCTCCATTACACTGGACACAACCTTTAATACATTTGCTACTTGTATTGTTTCTAACTTTTTTTTTATCAATCTCGCAAGAAATTAACCAGATGCTTTAGCTTCTCTATCGAATCACTTTTCTTTTTCAAAAGATTTTTAGCATACACCACGCAACTGTTAAAGCATGAACCCGAAATAAGGTATAAAAGCATACAGCATTGAAACACTTCATATCTGCATGTCTGCAACATGAGATAAAAGCTTCAAAGGATTGACATTGAAAGAATGGAACAGGAAAAAGGAAAATCAAATTAAATCATACCGGTTCAGTCTGCTTATGGAAAGCCTCAAGTCTCGACTTGAGCACAGCTGCAGTATCATCCTTACGTTGAATTAAAGACTCTCCAGTTACCTTCGCAAATAATTTAAGAAATTACCTCTAGGCCTTGAAGAGAAATTCAATACGCATAGTAACCAAGACAGTTCGGCTCCAAGAAAAGATAGCTATAGCTATAGATGGAACCTAAAGAAAGTTAGCATTGATAGACATAGAATAAACTTTTACATCATCGACACCAGCAACTTTAGGAGGTGCAAATTTCGTGTGGTATGAACGACCGCTAGAAGGATGGATCCAACGGCCAGTAATCCTCTCCTCCAAGATAGCATCATCAATTGCAAAGTTAAGAACTTTGTCAATCTTAGTTCCACGTTTCTCGAGCATCTCATCCAGCTGAATATAAGGAACACTAACTCATTTACAACTGCTGGAAACTGACCAAGAAACACCATTCCAAGAAAAAATAGTAAACGTTTTGTGCTTGGACAGTTGTCCATGGAAATCCATCAAGAATAAAACCTTTATGACAGGATGGATTCTTCAATGCATCATCGATAATCCCCACAACCAAATCATCGGAAACAAGTTCCCCCTAAGAACTCACAAACAAACAGATGCCTTTGGTATAAGTACTTATGCGTCAAAGGTCTTAGAATATAAAGCAAGGAATGTACCTTGTCCATGGCCTCTTTGGCTTTAACCCCAAGCGGAGTCTTGGCAGCCACAGCAGCTCTCAGCATATATATCACCAGTGGCCATATGGCATAAGCAATGTTCATCATTAATCATTGGTGACGGAGTACCTTTCCCCGATCCTGGTGGACCTGCAAAGTTCATATAAAAGGTAAAAGGCATTAGAATACTCATAAACAACTTCATCAAGCCTTACAGTTCTTGGAAACCATCTAAACAAGAGACTATTTCTTGAAAGATGAGGTTGAACCAGGGTTGCATACGAACCCAGCCGAGTCAAGCTCGAGAAACATCATACTCAAACTCAACTACGAAAAAATAAATTGTTAAGCTCAATTAAGCAGACAATTGACTCAAGCTCAACAAAATTTTTCCAACATCAACCTAGCTAGCAAGCTTCCTCACACATCACTCGCGCTTGACTGCAGATTCATGACAAAACCTTCTTAACTTTTACAAATTTATTTGTCGAATATGCAATCATAAATATTTAAAGCAATACAGTTATTTAAATAAAATTTGAATGATAATAATGATAAATTTATTTTTTTAGCTCAAGTACTCCGTGACTATTCAAGCCTAAGACCTTAAACGATGAGACACAATGACCTGTAAACAAAATATTGGAGATTAAAGGTCTTCCATCCTCAACAATTGGACACATTAAAGTTCCATGACAACAAATTTTTAGGCAATTGCCAGAAATCCAAAATGTAAAAAGATTATACTTAAAGTAGATCAACCAAATTAATGTCTTAAATTCATTTAAAAGTGGGCCTATAAAGTAGATCAACCAAATTAATGTCTTAAATTCATTTAATAAGTTACGGCTAGGCCCACTTATTTTAACTAAGTAGAGTGGCACGTTTATGTTAGAACGGGTCTCAAGCTTGTTTACTTTTTAGTAATTTTTCTACTATTTTCTAGACAAATTCCGGGTTCCACTAAATAATTTTATCTTAAACCTGTTTTGTGTTCTTAGCTAAGGGTTTTAATACATATATCATATGCAAACAATTATTTTATTGAATATCGTTCATAACATCAACAAACACTATTGAGCTTCTCCAATTTGAGAGTTCTTTATTGTGTCCTTATTGAACAAAACAAACTTATCATGGTTTGTTCTTAGTGCAATCAACCATTCGCTAAGCTAGAGTCAGGTGCCATACCGACGCCTAGGCCGCCTAGACTAAGACTAGGCACCGCTAGATGGATTCCACGGTATCAACATAACAAATCACATATTATAACTCCAACAAAATAATATCAAATTAAAAATGTGTTCAAAATTACACAACTAATAGAATATCACAAATTTACTTCAGTTCTCCATAATTTTGAACAACTTGTTCATCATCGGACACAAACTCGATAACATCATTGTAATCCTCTTTTTTCTTCTTCGGATGCAAAATCATCTCGTGAAGTTTTCTCACTCTAGATTGCAAACGAAGATGAAGTGTGGTGTGTCAGTACAAGCCAACAAATTGCATTTTTGTTGGACTTTGGTTGAAAGCCTATAAAAATATTTACCTTTAATTTTTTTTAATCGGACTTTTAATTAAAAACTTTTCAAACAAAACTCCACCCCAAAAAATGTAATTTTTCGGTGCGGTCATCCGGCACCTAGAGCCGCCTAAAGCATCTAGGCGTCCTTGCCGCCTAGGTTGGCCGACTAGCACTTTTTCGGTGCGGTCGGCCGGCGCATAGCGCCTAGGCGGCCACATTGGTCGAATTTTAGAACACTAACTGCAATCAACCCGAACTAGGCGTCCTTGCTGCCTAGGCTGGCCGATTGCCACTTTTTTGGTGCATACGGCCGGCGCCTAGAGGCTAGGCGGTCGCCTAGTCCGAGTTTTAGAACATTGACCGCAATCAACCCAAACTTATCATATACGGAATTTTGAAGAAGCGATGTTTCATAACTAAAAAACAAACCACAGTGAAATTCGGTTTGCAATTCTAATATAATCATTGGGTCAATTTCCCAAATAAAACCAAGATTTATCATTCAGAATCATGGATTGATATCGTGATGTTTGGGTTAAATTACAGACATCCTAAGGAAATTGTTTTGAATTTTGATGCAGGACCTTTCAACATATTTCCGGATTACTCATCATTAAAGCTTGAGCTTGGCTCGAGCATTGGCCAAGGCCAATCTAATCACGAGGGTGTGCACCACTAGGTTGACAAGTTCTAAAACTTCACGTAGTTTGAGGATAGGTCGGTTTATTGGTGTATGCGTCGTCCACAACAGGAGATTCTAAAACCTTAAATGATGCAGCAGAATTCTTATGCACAAAGACTAGCAAATACACACATAAACTGCAACTTCAAATTATGTGCAAATCCTGGTGAGAAAATTAAGTCCCACAGATCTGAGCTTTTGGATACTTCATCAAGAAGTCACCTGCCACTCTAAAAAACCAGAACAAAAAACTAAACAAAAAAAACAGTGATTCACACAGATCTATTCAGATTTCAACTTAAAATCCAAATTCGCCCATTATTCCAAGCAACAAAACCTAAGAAATTAAACGCTTTGTTAACTAGTCAATATGCATCATTTTGTCTTGAAACAATCGTCACGTCCACTAAATTCAATACATTTACCAAAAAAACTTATCATGCACACAAACACACATGCATATACTGTAATTGATCAACATAGTTTCACAAGTTCAACAATTTTCAAAGCATTATCTATCTTCCGAAAGTAAATCTAAGTTAAATTGTCGATACAAAATTACAACTCCGCACCGTCCCATCGATCATATAAACCCGATTCAATAACTGTAACCATGAAAAACAGCTCGAAAACCTAAAACCCATTAAATGAAAGAGGAAAAAACTTCATCAAAAAAATGAACGCACCAACGAGGATGAGGCGTTTATCGGGCTTGGAGAAGCACTTCATATGGCGGAGAAGCTCCGTCATGAGATCCACAGACGGCACATCTTCGAGATTGTCCATTCTGCTCTCCTCCCTGGCTGCACACTGGTGGTGGGTGAGAAAATACGCAAAGAGCAACCTCTGAAAGAAATCTTTGCTTGCGTTCTCCGACTTTCGGAGGTTTTGATGTTTGGTGATCGATTTAAAGCGTATTATGGATGGAGGTCCATGGTCATTTGATAACCACATTCTTATTCTTCAAAAATTGGCATTGGGAGAGGCACCATCTATGCTTTCTCTCCACAATGTGGATTTCTGGGTTCAAGTGTATGATTTGCCTATCGGCTTATGTCAGAACATATTGGTAAACTACTTGGTAATTTTATCGGAAAGTTTGTTGAATATGATGATAGTAATAATTTATCTATCTGGCGCACGTTTATGCGAATCTGTGTTACATTTGATGTCCGGGAGCCATTGAAACGTTTTAAAAAGATTAGGAAACAAGGAGGAGATTGGGTGATTGTTAACTTCAAGTATGAAAGATTGACACAGTTCTGTTTCATTTGTGGATTACTTGGCCATATGGATCGTTTCTGTGACAAACTTTTCAATACCCCTGAAGCTGATATTAAAAAAGAGTGGGGAACATGGCTTCGTGCACCAACAAGAAAAACCACAAATATAGAGGGCAGTCGCTAGCTTCGAGATGCTTTTTCCGCAGCTGAATCAACCAATCATAATGCTGGATTACGTCTGAGCCATGATACCCAATGCAGTGTAAATGATATGGTAAATTTGGAAACAAATCTTATTGAAGCGTCGAATGCACAAAGATTGGGGATTTTGAATTTAAATCACCGCACAACCAGGGCGGATAACAAGGAGGATTTCCAAGAAAATTCAAAAGGAGGTTCCAATCAAAGTATACGGTATGATTCGGAGGAGTGTATTATGGAAATAAATGAGGAACGAAAAAGAATGCGTGGGCTTGAGCATATCACGGATTTACAGGACAATTTGGAAATGGGTATAGATACGCAAAGAATGGAGGCCCACCAGAGTATGGAGACGAATGCTAGAAACCCAAAAAACTTGTTATTGGCAGGCTTTGGATCCCGGGCCTGCCACAACCCATGATCGTTTTAAGTTGGAACTGCCGAGGATTGGGCAATCCGAGGGCAGTTCCTGTGCTACGTGAGTTAATAAGAACTCACACACCAGATATCATCTTCCTTTTTGAAACTCTGGTTCATGCCCAAAAGTTAGAGGATATACGTACAAAGATTGGTTATGAAGGATGTTTTGCTGTAAATCGAGATTGGAGAAGTGGAGGAATTGGTGTATTTTGGCGACGTTCTTCTACATGTTCACTGCTATCATTTTCGAATAATCATGTGGACATGGAAATACTGGATTCCGCCATAGGTGGATGGCGCTTGACTGGTTTTTATGGCATTCCAGAAAGACACCGGCGAAGAGAGTCTTGGAATCTTCTTAGGACTATTTCTACTGCATCCACTCTGCCGTGGTGTATAATTGGTGACTTCAATGACCTGTTACATCTTGAGGACAAGCAAGGATTGGTTGAGCATCCAGAATGGTTGTTCAAAGGCTTCCGGGACGCTGTCAATGATTGTGCCCTCCAGGAAATCTCGATGCAAGGATACACATTTACCTGCTCTCGTAGGAGGGGTAAGCCAAATGCAGTTGAGGAAAGGCTTGATCGAGCTTTTGGAAATTTTGAGTGGATGGTTCTTTTCCCAGATGCCCAATTGAGTAATCTGGTTGCTGATATCTCTGACCACTCACCATTGTTACTGAAGACTACTCAACCTGAAGTTTTTATCAAACAGCGTAAGTTTCGGTTTGAGAACAAATGGCTACGAGAACCTCATTTTCAAGAATTAGTACAACACAGTTGGGATGTTGGGTCAGGTCACGATCTTCTTCCAAGACTTGAGATGTGCGCTGACTTATTATCCACTTGGGGAAAACAACGCTTTGTTGCGTTCAAACAAAGTATAAATCAATACAAACAGAAGCTGAAACAACTCAGGAATTATTCGAATCCTGAATCGGTGGAAGAATATGATGCAACAAGAAAAAATATGATTGACCTCCTAGTGCAAGAAGAAGATCATTGGCGCCAACGAGCAAAGACATTCTAGTTGACGGAGGGAGATTTAAACACAAAATTCTCTCACTCAAATGCAAATGCTAGAAGAAAGCGGAATTAAATCAAAGGGCTACAAGATGAAAACGGAATCTGGCATGAGCATAAAACAGATCTGTCTCATATTGTTATGCGGTACTTTACTGATCTTTACTCCGAGATTAATGGAAATTATGATCTCGTGATAAATGTGATAAATCGTAGCATCTCGGCTGAAGATAATGACATGCTTCTGGCTCCCTACACTCTTGAAGAATTTAAAGTAGCAGTGTTCCAAATGCACCCTGACAAATCCCCGGGACCGGACGGCTTCAACCCAGCTTTTTATCAAAAATGTTGGCATCTTTTGGGTTCTGATGTTTATGAACACTGTAAGAAATGGATGGAACAGGTCTCTTTCCCAGCAGGAGTCAGCGATTCAAACATCGTTTTGATTCCGAAATGTGAAACCCCTGCCTCTATGAAGGATTTTCGCCCAATTGCCCTATGTAATGTCATCTACAGAATTATGGCAAAAGTCATTGCCAATAGACTGAAGAAAATATTGCCAAAGATGATATCTCTATCACAATCTGCTTTTGTTCAGGGTAGAACTATAACGGACAATATTTTGGTTGCTTTCGAGACTCTCCACCATATGAAAAGGAAAACAAAAGGAAAGTTGGGTGGTGTAGCTTTGAAAGTGGATATTAGCAAAGCATATGACAGAGTTGATTGGGGATACCTAAAGTGCATTTTGATTAAAATGGGATTTGATACAAGATGGGTACAACTCATCATGGAATGTGTAACTTCTGTCCGATACTCCATCTTACTCAATGATCAAAGTATTGGCCCTGTCCAACCTCAGCGTGGCCTCCGACAAGGTGACCCTTTATCGCCTTATCTATTTATTTTGTGTGCCGAAGGTCTTTCTGCACTAATTCAAAGAGCGGAAGCACATGGATTAATTCATGGTTATAAGATATGCAGAGGGGCACCCATTGTTTCCCATCTCTTATTCGCAGACGACAGATTCTTCTTTTTTCGATCCACAGCTGCAGAAGCTAGTATCATGCGACATATTCTTACATCATATCAGGAGGCTTCTGTGCAAGCAATAAATTTTGGGAAATCAGGTATTTTCTTTAGTGGTAATGTACACTATGCTGTAAAAAATATTGTCTCATCAATTCTAGGGGTGCATTCTTCACTTGATACTGGAAAATATCTTGGCTTTCCATCTTTGATTGGGCGCAGCAAAAATATGGTTTTCAGCTATCTTAAGGAGAGAATTTGGTCACGAAATCAATCCTGGAAAAATAAACCATTGTCGAAAGCTGGACGTGAGATTCTTATTAAGGCAGTGGCTCAAGCTATACCATCTTATTGTATGAGTGTTTTTCTCTTGCCAGTGTCTCTAGCAGAAGAAATCCAGCGAATATTAAACTCTTTCTGGTGGGGTTCGAAGAGAAACAACCAACGATGTATCCACTGGCTCTCTTGGGACAGGCTAAGCATTCGAAAAGAGAAAGGAGGACTTGGTTTCAGAGATCTCTATGGTTTCAATCTTGCAATGTTAGGGAGACAAGGCTGGTCCTTTATTTCCAGTCCAGATACACTTGCCAGCAGAATCTTCAAAGCTAGATACTTCCCTCGAGGGGACTTCCTCACAGCCCAACTGGGCCATAATCCAAGTTTCGTTTGGAAAAGTATCTGGAGTTCTCGCTCGATGTTGCAACTTGGATGCCGTTGGAAGATTGGAGATGGAACACATATAAATATTTGGAATGATCCTTGGCTTAGAGAGGCAAACAATTTTCGGGTTCAAACTTCAATGATCGCTGGAATGGAATCACTAATGGTGTCTGCATTGATGATCCCAGGAAGTAAGCAATGGGATGTGGGTTTAATCAATAAATTATTTAACGCAAGAGATACAGGTGAAATCTTGAAAATACCTTTACAGGAGACTTCAGGGGCTGATACAAGGATATGGCACTACAGCAAAAATGGGCACTATACTGTTAAATCGGGATATTGGGTGGCCTCTGAGATTATGGCGTCAAATTTGGAATTCAGGGCTTCGGGTGAATGACAAAAAATCTGGAATTTACATATCCCACCCAAAGTCAAAAACTTTTTATGGAGAGCGATTCGAGACTGTCTACCAGTTCGAGCAACTCTTCAACGAAAAGGTATCCCAACCCCTCTCACATGTGTACAATGCGAAGGCAACATTGAAAACACATGGCATGCTTTGTTGTTATGTCCTTTTGCTCAAGACTGCTGGAATGAAGCCCATCTCTCCAATGCCATAAATTCATGTTCAGATCGGGTGGATAGTTTTGCAGATATGGTTTTTTCGATGATTAATACATTAACGAATATTGAAGTGGGGAAATTTGTTATGATCATGTGGGGCTTATGGAAACAAAGAAATGATAAACTATGGAACAATAAGCATTGCACATCGCCACAGGTAGTTTATGGAGCTTTGCAGACGCTGTATGAATGGCTACAAGCAAAAGAACGAGGGCCTCTAATTCATTCAAAGTTACAAAGAGCTGAACCAGTGTGTAAACGATGGCACAAACCTCCCCCTCATTTCCTGAAATGCAACACGGGTGCAGCCATCTTTATAAACAATAACACGTTCGGCCTTAGCTGTGTATTGCGAGATGAAAGCGGAGAATTGATGGCATGTCGAGTGCAACATGGCCATGGAAACCCACCAGTAAAGGAATGTGATGCTCTTGCTCTATTACATGCTATACTCTGGATTAATGAAATGAAACTGGCAAATGTGATATTCGAACTTGATGCCAAAGTGGTTGTGGATGCTATCAAATCTATCGATAATGATGCTACGGAGTTTGGATCTCTTGTGCACCAATGCAGAAGTCTATTGAATCAAGGAACCTCTTTCTCGGTTCAGTTTGCGTTTAGACAAGCAAATGTGGCAGCAGATGCTCTAGCAAAAACTGCTCATTTTTATGCTAGTCCTTCCGTTTATTTTGAAACACTGCCTTGCTTGATTGAACATTTAGCTGAATATTGTAACTCCTTGCATGATTAATGAAATTTCTTTTCAAAAAATATAATAATTTTAAAACTAACACAATCTGCATTGTTATAATAAACTAGTTTTTCACCCGTGCATCGCACAGACAATTAGTTTATTTAATTGATGATTAAAATTAAAAAATATGATAATCTATTTCATTTTCTCTATGTGACTTTTAATCAAACTGAAATGTTTATTGTTTTCATATGCATATAGATCATAACAAAGAAAAACAATATAAAAAAGTCATTTTTGTATTTCGGTTGAAAATTAATATCATGCTTGTATTAGACAATGAATGACATAATGTGTTTGTCAATTATCGTATACACATATAAATTTATGTACTATGTTCAAAACAGTAATTGCAACAAAATAAAATGATAAACATGATACAAAATTTTAATGTGGTTTAAATTATCGTATACACATATTTTTTCATGTTATTTTAACATTCATTATTTATTTTAATTTTTTAAACATATTTGGATGAAAAAAACTTAGTTTCATCCTTATTCTATATTTTTGTTATTTCTACATATTAATGTTTTGATAATAAAGTTGGTTTATCTTGAAGGTGTGATTACATTAGGACAAACACATTCAAAGGCTAAAGACATCTTCTCCGAAAGAGTTAAATCAAGACGGGTAAGAACTTGAAAAATTAGGTATACTATATTTTCGCCACAAATGCATATATTTTTTTAATTAAAAGCATGAGCAAAAAAATACATTTTTGATGCCCTCCATAATTCTGGTACCTCTGGACAGGTCCAAGCCCATCCCAAAGTAAGTCCTAGCCCACCCCGTGGTCAGGAATCCAAGCCCACAGTCCATATCCCATAATTCCGAACACATCCCAAAGTAAGTCCTAGCCCACCCCGTGGTCAGGAATCCAAGCCCACGGTCCATAGCCCATAATTCCGAGCCCTTCGGGAGGTCGGCAATTCAGGACACTATCATGGCAAAGGGATAAGAAGATATGTTCAGCAATAGATAAGGAAATCAATAAATACGGGATACTGATAAATCCCGATAAGATAAAGGTAGAGTCCTAGCCGCCGTCGGGATAGAGTCCTAGTGGAGAAGATCCCTTATCCCTGGCGAAGATCTATCTCGAGAGGAGTTATGTCTGGTTGAGGAGCTTATCCTCTCCCAATAAAATACCATGTAGGGGCATAAGGTTTGATTCATTCACAATCTCTTATTCACTTATCACTCTTATACTGCACCTTTAAGTTTGCTCCCTTGGACTGACTTAAGCATCGGAGGGGTTACGTCGGATAATCTTTCGGCGCCCCCTAACCTTTTTTCCGTTGTTTATACAGATTCCGGAGTGCTTACTCACCCCGTGGTGAAGATTTGAATATACACTCTCCGGACCGAACCCGAGGTAAAATTTTGGTATCATCAATTGGCGCCGTCTGTGGGAATTTGAAAAAAAAAAAAGATAAGATGGTGAACACGGAAAATATGATCAATGGAAATCAAGAGGACCTGAATACTCATGGTAATAAGAGCCTCACTGTGACCGAAATAACACGACTAATTACGGCCACAGTGGAGCAAGTGTTGGCAAGACATGGTGGAGAGGGTCTGTAACGTACCGTAATTTTCATACTTCAAAATTTGCGGAAAAATTAAAAATTTTCTTAAACATAAAATCCATAAGGTCCTCACTCATCATTCATCATAATAATATTTGAAAGCAACATCACCAACTAAAATTTTCCAACAACATACTTGTTTCAAATGTCTCACATCCAACATAAAAGCAAAGTATTTTAAACTTTTCATAAAAACATAAACTTAGTGGTCCTCGGGTTTAACCTTCCGCTCAGTCCAAGCCTGTCCCTTGGTCGCCACTTCCTGTCTCCTCCTCAACATACTCCCCTGCATCGATCAAGTCTAGTGAGTCTAAAGACTCAACACGTATAAACTAGAGATAGCAAGTACTAGATAATAAAACCACATACAGTTTCAAAATATAACATACATACTTGAAACTTGAACTTACATCATAAACTTGAACTTACGTACATACATAATTAGACGTGCCATCAACTTAAACTTTTCATAAACATACTTGCATACTTGAACATACTTGAACATAATTAACTTCATCATTTTTCGTAGAGGATGTTTCAAAGCAAGTGACCCATAACATAATAAATGCCTGATCAGACAAACCACAGTACTGGGCCGACAGGGACGTATCCACTGCCACATACATAAGATCCCCGTTCATAATTTAACGGGCTGGTTGGTCCCCGTTCATAATTTAACGCTTTCCAACCTCGATCTAACCCATTCATAATTTAACGGGCGGATTGGTCTCCGTTCATAATTTAACGCTTTCCAATCCTAAACATAATTTGGTCACAAGACATTTAGTATACCTCAAAAACTTAAAATATTTTCTTGCACGTCAACATACTTACTTGGCGTTGAGGGATTCGTTGGATCTCACTTGGCCACTGCTGCACATACTAACATGAGTTCAAACACTTATCTTTCATAGCTTAGACGTAGGTATTCGTGCTCATCACCGAAGTAAATAAATAGCTTATGACATTCTAGATCACTCGGGACTTGACCTCGTTTAATAATCGTACTAAGCCATGATATAGAACCCCAAAACAAATCCTATATTTTTACATAAATAAATTTTAACCATCGTACTAAACCATGATATAGAATCCCGAAGCAAATCCTTAAAAAAAATGAATAAAAAAAAATTTTTTTTAAAATTTTTTTTTTTAAAGAGGGCGGTACACGGACCCCGTGTAGGGGTCCGTGTACGAGTCCGGGTAGGCACTGAAATTTCGTATTTTTGAAGGAAAACGGACACGAACTCCGTGTAGGGGTCCGAGAAGGGGTCCGGGTAGACACTGGACTTGCAAACTCATGAAAATTCACTAACTTATTCATTCATCCTTTCGCTCCAAGCCTAAGGACCATGAACCAACACCTCAAGACTCATCCTAGGATGTTATTAAATTGATTCAAACCCATACAAACACCCCAAAAGTTCTCAAACATCGACAACTAACTTTAATACAACAATAACCCGTAATTCGGCGTTGTTACGCTTCCTACGACTTCTATTACATCTCAAGCCAATCCCGACCCAAACAAACCACCATATAACACCTAAATACATCCCATAACATATCTAAATGCATTAGCACAAGCCCGGCGATGTCCAACGAAGCCTACAACAAATAACTTCAAGAACATATCACTAACATAATTTTCAGGAAACGCGGTTTGAGCAGTCCCACAAAAATTTTCATAACTCACTCAATTTTTATCCAAATACTTCGGATTTTATATCAAATCGAAGGTATCAAAAATTTATACAATTTTCTTGTTGAAAGTTTTCTCATATTCACGACCGAAAAATCGCAGTATTTGAAAAGACAGCAAAAACGAGTTTTCAGATCTAAAATTTATTTCAAAAATGATCCAACCCATTTTCTACTCAAACGACGAACGTCACACATAAATTTTTACGCTTAAAAATAACACGACACATAATATGACGAGATCGATGCAGAAATAACAGAATATACGTGCCTTTGATGATTAAACAATACCGAAACGACGACACCGAAGCGAAAACGGAGCGAAGGTTGATCTCGGACGATCGTGGCTCGATTTTCCTTGAAGAACACTCACTAAAACTTGCTGGAATTGCTAAGGAATACTTGAAGAAGTTGGAGAGGAAATAATGGAGATGAAATAATGGAGAGGAAATTTGAGGAATAAGAGTTTTAACAAAACTTCTCTTCTCGTTAACATATTAAAAATATGGAATGTGTTTGGTGTGTGTGCTATACGTGTATATGTGTGTGGTGTGTGTAGGAAATAGTCAATTATTTAGATAATTATAGTTAAGGATTTTAAATTAATAATTAACTTGCTAATTAATACTACTAACCCACTAATCAATTTGTTAAAATAAAAATAAAATACATTACAAAATTGATAAACTTTAAAAGTTAAAAAAAATCTTAAAATAACTTAATTTTTAAATTAGGTTTTATAAATATTAAAAACTTCATAAATCATTTAAAATGCCTCAAACCTAACTTAAAATAAAATATCACTTTTAAAATTGTCAAAATCGTCACCGGTCTCTTTCACTCGATTCCGCATCGAATATTCACCTGAAACATAAACTTGAGAAAATATTTATTTTAACATGCATCAAATAAACATAAATAGTTAAAATAATGAAATTTCATAAATTAAATAAATGCATAGATTTTACGTATACTAATTTTTGGGCTTTACAGTTTCTCTCCCACTTATAAAAATTTCGTCCTCGAAATTTAAGTCTTACCAAACAACTCCGGGTATGTGGGGACCCGGACGCTAATCATTTTCTTAATCATCTTTGGGGTTTAATTATCAGTTAAGATAAACAGGGTCTAAAAATTTTTCTTTTAAAATGCGGAAGGTAATGGAATCAATCTATTATACAAACTAGTATAATAATACAAATCATGTATAATATGCATCTAATTTAAAACTAGGTTCAACTACTACAGTCAAGTAATAAAACCTATCTACATCCAAGTCCGTGATCACCACTCTAATCTCGATCTCTCCTCATCTTCTGGACCCTGATCCTGCCCCACCTGTTGTCATGCACACATACAAAACAAGACAACAGCCGGATAACTCCGGTGAGATATAAATATCCCAGTATAAACAATGTATACATACAATCATATAAAACATAAAAGCAAGAATTATATCTTATCACATGTAGCATAATCAAACAACATGTATCAATACCAGTCTGTAAATAAAACATGAATCGTAATCTACGAAACATAAATTAATACGGATCTGTAAATCAAACTCTAGTCTCAATATCTAAGACTCGACTCATCTCTCATTCTAATCTAGGGATCCCGATCTAAGTTAGACTTTTGGTATGCTGTATCGAGTGTCTACAATAGACGTCGATCTACATCTAAGCTCATCGATACACCGTAAGTCTAGGGTCTGAGCAGTTCTGACAAAGACTTAGACTTGGGCATGCTATATCGAGTGTCTACAATAGAAGTCGATCAACATCTAAGCTCATCGATATACCACAAGTCTAGGGTCTTAGCAGTTCTGTCCAAGACTTGGCGGTTCTGCCCTAGCTAGGCTGATATGTTTAGATTCAAACTCTGGCTCTGCTATCATTCAATAGACTAAACATATCAATCTGATATTCTGCAAATATCAATGCAATAACATAAAAAGTATGTGATTTAGGGAAACTCAAGTCAAACCTAACTCGAGTTGTGCAATCCCGAATCAACATTTATTTATACCTTTGTCTTCCCGGTCTGACGAAGACGAAGTCTTGGATTCTGATATGTCCATACCCAATCTGGCAATGACAATCGTATAATTATAATATCAGTATATAACTCAGTTCAGAATCTGTTCTGATTAATATTCAACTCAATACATAATCTGATCAATATCAATGACATAACAATGCAATCTCAATTAATATCAAATCTGATCAGATGTCAATCTGCTGATATTTCGACGGCATAACAATACAGTCTGAATAACCCCGTCAATCTCAACATCACAGATATAATACCAGAACTCATAATCAATACTGGTATAACTCATAATCTCAACGATAACACAAATCTGATATCGAATCTCAGTCAAATCAACACCAAAAATCATAACAATTACAGAAACAATCTGTTCTTCGATCTGATTTCAATTATACGATGTCTACTGTATCAGAAACACCATATATGATTCCTATTCACTTCTGACAATGTCATAATTTCAAATAATGTCTAAACGTAACAAAACTTACGTCCAGTTGTAGCCTGCGTTGATAGGAACACAGTACTGAAGTCGGATTTAAAATCTGACGGGCGGATCGTTCGCAAATCTCAAATCTCTAAGCGAAAAGGCGTAAGGATTTTCTTGAAGAATTCTCGATCTTCGTTTATGCCTTCTGAGGGGATTAAGGCTTGTAATGTATATATATATATATGTTGCATGTCAAGCTACGCGTCATCTTTTTCACTATTTTCAAGCGGCGCTCGAGCGGTAATAAATCACCGCTCGGGCGCGGGTCCTTCTGTCCGAGCTTAGCTTGTTATCCAATGGCGCTCGGGCGGCAACATTCTACCGCTCGGGCGCCATACGTTCTGCCCAAATTCTATAATTATGGTGCATTGGCGCTCGGGCGGTTCTTTTCTACCGCTCGGGCGCCAGATGTTCTGTCCAACATCTTAGCTTATAATGTACCGACGCCCGGCTTCACCTCTCATGTCTTATTTGGCTCCTGTGATATTCGCTAATCACAATTTTGACAATTAATCAACGTCTGATTACAGTAATTAAATCGCGAGCATTACATTTCTCCCCCTCTTAGATCTGTGTTCGTCCTCGAACTCGCAAGTAATCAATTTTGATATATCAGAAGAAATGTATACAGAGTTCAAATTAGAAGTTTATCTCAATGAACCATTCTAGAATCTCAATCTCATATCAGATTCTATCTCTAAACATAGCTCTGATAAAGTCAATCTCGCAATACTGGCTATACAACATCCGTATATACCAAACCACAGCTCATAACAATTTCTTATCATCATCTGCTACCAAGTCTGTTTATTCCATTCAAGGATATATTAAATCTTCAACCTCGAATACCAATCGTCATCATCCGACGTTGGCAGATTATGTCAATCTGATGAATTATCTTCATTTTTTTTTTTGAATTAGCTACCTTTTCTTGGTCATATCTCTGACCGTATCAGATCCTATCTCAGGTATCTCCGAGATATTATTCTTATACAAAGGAAATCTGCAGTACTCACTGTACAGTGTCTCGTTTGTAACTGTCTCATTACTCACCTGATGACTATCCTGGTACCATAATTCATAAAATGACAATATATCTTATCAATTAGTGCTAGCATCCAGCACTGCAGCTCTCTGGATATCTTCCAATATCTGGATAGTATCCTCTGGCTATCTATTAGTCGATGGATAATATAGGAATGAGTTCATGGTATATTCTACCACAAATACAAACTCAAGCAAAATTACACTCTGATATATTCTACTTCTGCATTCTAGTTATTCTGACCACTTTTCTGACATCGATCTGTGTCATTTGGTCATGTTTGTATGTTATCTGGTACAAACTAATAGATATAGATTGAACAATCTGTCAGTCACAATCATATCATATCTCAATCTGGAAAATATTACAGTGGTCTCATTACGAAATTCACTGAAACATACTTCCTATGTCTACTCAGAAATATACAAATTCTGTAATAAATCTTCTGATCTCTATCTTTCTATCTTCATTTATTGGCAATTCAGATATGTCAATACAAATTCTGCCAATATTTCAGTATAAATTATGCCATAACTGATTTAATCTGTCTATATCACAACTATCTGTTCGAATATCATACATTCACAGTTATCAACTAAAAACTGAATTCACTACTGTGCGTTTCTGACACTATCTGTCATTTCAAATTCGAACCATTTGATATAAACAAATCAGTTAATAATATAAATGAAAGGAAAATACCTACCTGGTATTCGGTTCTGACTATCAATATCAATTTCTGCTGTACAATTCTGAAACATTTGACATCGCCAAATACTCATTTTCATACAGCACGAATCCTGTATCTGTCACTCTGATCGATGCTCTGGTCTGACTATCGAAATCTAGTTCTGAACATTCTAATCACATTTCTGAATCACTGAAATTCTCGAATTCAACTCTGATTCGGATTGAACTGTATATAATCTCAACGGTTCACAATGATCTGTATCAAATACGGCTGTGGAAATATAACAATACTCAAGAAAACACAAAACAACAATCGTATAAGATAAGCTGCCAACTCAGACAAAAGTAAATTTCTAACATTTCTGACATTTCTGAAATTTCTGATACTTCTGATCTTTCTGATATCGGTATCATTCTCAGCCACTGATCACAATCTCAACTGTGTCAAAATCAAGCAGTATACTAACTTCAGATATCGCTTATTCTGAATACAATCTGTTTCAATCAAGATTTCTATCTGAATAATTTTTCTGTATACAATGATCACAGTTCTCAGAGTATTCAATATAATCTTCAGATATTCTATTTAATCAATCAGATGCTGCTAATATATCAAAATATCATAGATACAACGAGTATGAAATCATCAGAATATCTCTGAACATACTGAAACATGCCAAAGAGAAACACTAAATCAGTTGTAACTCTTGGTCGGTACTCTTCTACTGATCTTTCAATTCTTTCAATTCATTCTGTATCATTCTGTACATTCAATATCATTCTGTACTGAATTCTAAAACACAAACAGTACCTAGTATCGATTCAATTCTGAAATTTTATATGGACAATCATCAGCCAACTCGTACATCACTGGCAAATCTGCCAATGCTAGGCTCGATTTCAGTACGTCTACTGTATACATAAGGATACCATCTGCTCCTTTCTGTATCAATCGAGTCATAGACAATACAAATATCAAAGGAATTCTAGATCTAGAATTCTTACCAGGAAATCTCCGTTTGTCAGCCATATCTGGTCTGAATCTTACCATCTCTGAAATAATTCTACAATATCTCTGTACTTGATCATCATATCGATGTCAGTAATGCAACCAAAATCAGATAACACAGTACAGCACAATCTAACTCAATCTTATTCTTATCTTACTGCAGTACATATAATATTTCACAGAAATCTCTGATATCAACATTTTTCCCAACAACCAAGGAAATCAATACTGCAGTACGAACAAACCCAGCAGATACAGCATATCTCCATGCAACTCAGTCACAGATAATCATAAAGAATGCATTAGTATATATAAATACATATGCGATGTACTCATAAAAAAATAGTACATGTGGTGTGTTCTGGGTCTGTTCCTCAGTCGTTGTCCTCAGACAATTCTGTTCCCTAAAATCTTCGAGAACCTTTCTGGGGACAGACTCTAGCAAAGTGTCCCGGCTATTTACAAATATTGCATATACCAGTAACTCACTGGCATTGCTCTGTGGAATGTCTCCCTCCACAAGTCCTGCAATATACTCCAGTATAGCTCGGGCTGGAACCACTGGAGCTAGACGAGTCACTTCCTAACTTCTTGAACTGTTTCTTTTGAATTTTCAATTATTCTTTCTTTTTACCACTGCGGCTGCCAATCTCAACTCTAGAATGCAGTTGCTGTGGATTTGGTACTGGAAGATCATACGATGCTCCCTGTTGTTCCATCAGAACTATTTCTGCTCTTTTTGCCCTATTTAATGTATCAGCAAAACTAATCGATCGTTTCACATTCACCAATGTACGTATCTCTGGATTCAATCCCTGAATGAACCGATTAGATATAGCATCATCATTTCTAGCCATAATAGGGGCAAAACGTAGCAAGGTGAAGAACTGTGCCAAGTACTCATCAATACTCATCTGACCCTGTCTCAGGTTTGAAAACTCTTCACTTCTGTCCTCTCTATACGATACGGGGAAAAATCTATGATAGAATTCAACCTTGAAAATTTTCCACGTAATCACTGAACAACTCTGTTCTAAGGCTCCTTTGGTTAGTAACCATCATCTTCTTGCAGTCTCTTGCAACTGATTCTCAATCAACTTGATTCTCCAATCATTTGTGAAATCAAGAAATTCAAATAACATTTCTGTGTCCTCAAGCCAATTCTAACAATCTGCTGACGTCTCAGTACCCTTCAGAATCGGCGGTTGAAACGACTGAAACCTCTTCAACTGTGTTTCCATCTGAGTTTCGGACATATCTGTCTGTTCAATTGAAGTACTACCTCTTTCCGGAATTCTTCGGAGAGGTATATCTGATTACCAAAGGCATTAGTAACCCAATACAACAAATCTGTTCTAATCTTTCTCTTATCATCTTACTGCTGATCAAAAATCAAATCTGATTCATATTCAGTGATACATAATACCAATTCCAATCAAATAATCAGGTAAACATGTATCTCAAAGCAGTAACACATAGTCTCATGCTAGCACACATGTAAGTCAATGCGATAATAAATCACATGCTAGCAATCACATGCAAGGAAAGAAAACTCATCTACCCCGCTCATTCTCTTCTATCTCAATCTAATTCAGTCTAAAGGATCTATCGCTCTGATACCACCTGTTGTGGGGACCCGGACGCTAATCATTTTCTTAATCATCTTTGGGGTTTAATTATCAGTTAAGATAAACAGGGTCTAAAAATTTTTCTTTTAAAATGCGGAAGGTAATGGAATCAATCTATTATACAAACTAGTATAATAATACAAATCATGTATAATATGCATCTAATTTAAAACTAGGTTCGACTACTACAGTCAAGTAATAAAACCTATCTACATCCAAGTCCGTGATCACCACTCTAATCTCGATCTCTCCTCATCTTCTGGACCCTGATCCTGCCCCACCTATTGTCATGCACACATACAAAACAAGACAACAGCCGGATAACTCCGGTGAGATATAAATATCCCAGTATAAACAATGTATACATACAATCATATAAAACATAAAATCAAGAATTATATCTTATCACATGTAGCATAATCAAACAACATGTATCAATATCAGTCTGTAAATAAAACATGAATTGTAATCTACGAAACATAAATTAATATGGATCTGTAAATCAAACTCTAGTCTCAATATCTAAGACTCGACTCATCTCTCATTCTAATCTAGGGGTCCCGATCTAAGTTAGACTTTTGGTATGCTGTATCGAGTGTCTACAATAGACGTCGATCTACATCTAAGCTCATCGATACACCGTAAGTCTAGGGTCTGAGCACTTCTGACAAAGACTTAGACTTGGGCATGCTATATCGAGTGTCTACAATAGAAGTCGATCTACATCTAAGCTCATCGATATACCACAAGTCTAGGGTCTTAGCAGTTCTGTCCAAGACTTGGCGGTTCTGCCCTAGCTAGGCTGATCTGTCCTAGATTCAAACTCTGGCTCTGCTATTATTCAATAGACTAAACATATCAATCTGATAATCTGCAAATATCAATGCAATAACATAAAAATTATGTGTTTTAGGGAAACTCAAATCAAACCTAACTCGAGTTGTGCAATCCCGAATCAACATTTATTTATACCTTTGTCTTCCCGGTCTGACGAAGACGAAGTCTTGGATTCTGATATGTCCATACCCAATCTGGCAATGGCAATCGTATAATTATAATATCAGTATATAACTCAGTTCAGAATCTGTTCTGATTAATATTCAACTCAATACATAATCTGATCAATATCAATGACATAACAATGCAATCTCAATTAATATCAAATCTGATCAGATGTCAATCTGCTGATACGACGGCATAACAATACAATCTGAATAACCCCGTCAATCTCAACATCACAGATATAATACCAGAACTCATAATCAATACTGGCAATTAATATCAAATCTGATCAGATGTCAATCTGCTGATATTTCGACGGCATAACAATACAATCTGAATAACCCCGTCAATCTCAACATCACAGATATAATACCAGAACTCATAATCAATACTGGTATAACTCATAATCTCAACGATAACACAAATCTGATATCAAATCTCAGTCAAATCAACACCAAAAATCATAACAATTACAGAAACAATCTGTTCTTCGATCTGATTTCAATTATACGATGTCTACTGTATCAGAAACACCATATATGATTCCTATTCACTTCTGACAATGTCATAATTTCAAATCATGTCTAAACGTAACAAAACTTACGTCCAGTTGTAGCCTGCGTTGATAGGAACACAGTACTGAAGTCGGATTTAAAATCTGACGGGCGGATCGTTCGCAAATCTCAAATCTCTAAGCGAAAAGGCGTAAGGATTTTCTTGAAGAATTCTCGATCTTCGTTTATGCCTTCTGAGGGGATTAAGGCTTGTAATGTATATATATATATACGTTGCATGTCAAGCTACGTGTCATCTTTTCACTATTTTCAAGCGGCGCTCGAGCGGTAATAAATCACCGCTCGGGCGCGGGTCCTTCTGTCCGAGCTTAGCTTGTTATCCAATGGCGCTCGGGCGGTAACATTCTACCGCTCGGGCGCCATACGTTCTGCCCAAATTCTATAATTATGGTGCATTGGCGCTCGGGCGGTTCTTTTCTACCGCTCGGGCGCCAGATGTTCTGTCCAACATCTTAGCTTATAATGTACCGACGCCCGGCTTCACCTCTCATGTCTTATTTGGCTCCTGTGATATTCGCTAATCACAATTTTGACAATTAATCAACGTCTGATTACAGTAATAAAATCGCGGGCATTACATTTCTCCCCCTCTTAGATCTGAGTTCGTCCTCGAACTCGCAAGTAATCAATTTAGATATATCAGAAGAAATGTATACAGAGTTCAAATTAGAAGTTTATCTCAATGAACCATTCTGGAATCTCAATCTCATATCAGATTCTATCTCTAAACATAGCTCTGATAAAGTCAATCTCGCAATACTGGCTATACAACATCCGTATATACCAAACCACAGCTCATAACAATTCCTTATCATCATCTGCTACCAAGTCTGTTTATTCCATTCAAGGATATATTAAATCTTCAACCTCGAATACCAATCGTCATCATCCGACGTTGGCAGATTATTGGAAGGATAGCCGTCCTAGCTAGGTTCATTTCTAGGTCGGCTGACCGAATTTTTCCGTTCTTTAAAGTACTCCGGAGAGCAAAAAACTTTGAGTGGAACGAACAGAGCGAAGAAGCCTTCCAGAAGCTGAAAGCATATTTGAAGGAGTTACTTGTCCTCCACAAACCAATCCGAGGGGAGGAGATGCTAGTCTACTTTTCAGTCACCCCCCGGGCGGCCAGCTCGGTCCTAGTAAGAAGAGAGGGAATAACCCATCAGCCGGTCTACTTTGTCAGTCACGCGCTGAGAGGATCCGAGTTGAGATATACGACTCCAGAGAAATTAGCTTTGGCCCTGGTCATCACAGCCAGAAAATTAAGGCCCTATTTCTTGTCACACCCCATAACGGTCCTCATCAACAGTACCCTGGGCAGGATTTCAAAAAACCCGGATACCTCATGAAGGTTGATCAAATGGATTACCGAGCTCAGTATGACATCGGATATGAACCTCGAAAGGCAATAAAAGCGCAGGCCCTAGCCGATTTCGTGGCCGAAACAGTACAACTAGAAGAAGAGGAACGATGGAGAATTTTCATAGATGGGTCTTCCCGTCAGATAGGAAGTAGGTTTGGAATTGTACTTATTTCTCCATGGGGAGAGGAAACAGGAATTTCGGTCAGGTTAGATTTCAAAGCGTCCAACAATGAAGCCGAATATTAGGCTCTCCTCCTGGGGCTCAAAGCAGCCCGCAATATGGGAATTTCCCGAACCATCATATACTCGGACTCTCAATTGGCGATCCAACAAAGTAATGGGAAATTTGAAGTGAAGGGCGATAAAATGGTCAAATATGCCCAAGCGATGAATAAAGCCAAAGAAGAATTCTCTGAGCTCATCTTAGAGCTTATTCCTAGAGCGGATAATGAGAAAGCCGATCGACTGGCCAAACTGGCCAGTGCTATGAGTTGGGAGACCGAGCCCAACCCGATAGGACAGGAGCTTGTTTCTCAACTCGAACAGTTGGACGACATATTAGCCGACGTAAAGGAAGGGGACTAGAGATATGATATTCATCAACACTTGAAGCATGGAAAGCTGCTCGGGGAAGAGAGAAAGGCAAGAGAAATCAAGATGAGGGCTCTTCGATTTGTAATTATCAATGATATTTTATTCAAAAGGTCTGTCTTCCGACCATTACTAAAATGTCTAGGAGAAGAAGAAGCTAACTACGTGTTTAGAGAAATACACGAGGGGTGCTGCAGAAATCATCTGGGAAGCATGGCATTTGCTCGGAAAATGCTGTTGGCAGGGTTCTTCTGGCCAACCCTGAAGAAGGATGCCTCTACCCTGGTCAGAGCCTGTCACAACTGTCAAAAACATGCCAACTTACAAAAGAGACCGGCAGAGCTCATGAGGGTGGTCATCGCATCATGTCCCTTCGATCAATGGGGCATAGACATTGTAGGACCTTTCCCATCAGCCGCGAGGCAGAGGAAATTCTTATTGGTGGCGATTTATTACTTTTCCAAGTTGGTGGAGGCCGAGCCGCTGGCCCGAATTACAGAAACCGAAGTCTTCAAATTCTTATGGAAAAATATTGTATGTCGATTCGGAATACCCCGAAAACTCATTTCAGACAATGGAAGACAATTCTGCAGAGCCAAAGTCAAGGCCTGGTGTGAAGAAATGAAGATCCAACAGCTGTTCACCTCCGTGGCCTACCCCCAAGGTAATGGGCAGGTTGAAGTCACCAATCGTACGATAGTACAAGCGTTAAAAGCTCGGTTAGGAAAAGCCCAAGGCAGTTGGGCGGAGGAACTCCCGAGCGTACTCTAGTCATATAGAACCACACCTTAAAGTGCTACGAAAGAAACCCCTTACAGCATGGTATATGGAGCAGAGGCAGTACTGCCCGCCGAGATCGGACAAGAAAGCGCTCTGGTCACAGGGTATGGCTCGGATAATGAAGGTTTTCGAGCTATGGAGTTGGATTTCGTGGAAGAAAAGAGGGAGATAGCTAAGGTAAGGATGAACGCCTACCGTAAACGGATGATCCGAGCTTACAACAAAAAAGTTTACCCCCAGGTCTTCAAAGAAGGAGACTTGGTGATGAGGAAGATCCAACACCATGGAGAGAGAGGAAAACTTGATCCAAAATATGAAGGCCCCTTGAAAGTAATAGGGAAGGCCGGGGTCGCAGCCAATTATCTGGAGGATGCAGAAGGAAAGAATGGTAAAAGGCCGTGGAATGCCCAGCATTTGAAGAAATATTAAGCCTAGAATATATATAGAAATAAAAATTAAGGGGGGGGGGGGGGGGGGGGGAACTGATACCACCCGCCCTGCACATTCTACACTTTTTTAGATATAATTATTAAATTTCGGACGTATGTATAACCGGTAATTTTATTCCAAGGATATTTTCACTCATGTAAATAAAGTCCACGAAGGTGGCACTAACCCAAAACAAGCCCGACCACTGGCTCGGCAACACTCAAACTCACGAATGTGGGTCTCATATAAATAAAATCCACGAATGTTGCACTAACTTAAACAAGCCCGACCACCGGCTCGGCAACACTCAAACTCACGAATGTGGGTCTCATGTAAATAAAATCCACGAATGTGGCAATAACTTAATCAAGCTCGACCACCGGCTCGGCAACACTCAAACTCACGAATGTGGGTCTCATGTAAATAAAATCCACGAATGTTGCACTAACTTAAACAAGCCCGACCACCGGCTCGGCAACACTCAAACTCACGAATGTGGGTCTCATGTGAATAAAGTCCACGAAGGTGGCACTAACCCAAAACAAGCCCAACTACCGGCTCGGCAACACTCAAACTCACGAATGTGGGTCTCATGTGAATAAAATCCACGAATGTGGCACTAACTTAAACAAGCCCAACCACCGGATCGGCAACACTCAAACTCACGAATGTGGGTCTCATGTAAATAAAATCCACGAATGTGGCACTAACTTAAACAAGCCCGACCACTGGCTCAGCAACACTCAAACTCACGAATATGGGTCTCATATAAATAAAATTCACTAATGTGGCACTAACCCAAACAAGCCCGACCGCTGGCTCGGTATTACACTGGTCCATGACCGCATGGTTTGACACAAACGGGGTTTTTACGTTTGTTACGTGGAAAAAATAATTTTAAAGCACGGTGCTCAGACAATCATTCGGCTCGGATTTTTTACGTTTGTTACTTGGAAAAAATAATTTTCAAGTGTGGTGCTCGGAAGATCATCCGGCTCGGATTTTTTCATTTATTACTCGGAAAAGAATGATTTTCAAGTTTAATGCCTGGACGACCATCCTGCTTGGGTTTCACGTCGGTAACTTAGCAAAAATGATTTCTAAAACAAAGCCTGAATGGCCATCGTGGTCAGATATCCTAAACCGAGATTGATAAACAAAAGAAAATTAATTAAGGACAAGTCAAAGGACAATTCACTTACATTAAATCAGAATAGATAAGTACAAAACGCCGAGCTCGGCTTACAAACATGAGAAAATTAAACTAAAGGGGATTTGGGGTCGGTAGCATCGCCATGGTCGGTCTGGCCCTCTGGCCCCGATGCTTCCCCTTCCTCAGGCATAGCATCCAAGGCGGTCTCTGAATCCAAGGAGGGTGCAGGATGGTCGGCTTCGGAATAACCGTTGGCTCGGAATTGGGCCAGGCAGCCTTTAAACCCCTACTCAAAATAGATCACTGCCTTCCCTGCGCAAAGCCTCTCAAAATCAGGGGATCGGATGAATTCCTCCCTTTTTTTAGTCCAAACAACCTCGGACTCTTCTTCTCGTTTCCGAGCCGCCTCTTCCAAGTCCCGGATCTTCTGCTCGGAAGCTTTAAGATGGTCTTGGGTGCCCTCCAACTCACATCGAACACCGTGAAGCTCATCATCGTGCTCGGCCTTCAAAGCACGCATTCGCTGAGTTAATTTCCGATGTCGAGCCAGGATGTCGTCCATACTTCGAGCGTTGGATCGGGCCTTAGTACGAGCCTTATGAGCTCGGATGGTATACTCGCCGACCCAAGCAACAGTCTGAAAAAAAAATAGAAAGAAATTTATCGGTTCGATTGAAAATAAATAAGATATAAAGTACATAGGCAAGAGGAAACATACATGTATAAGCCCGAGGGCTATGGATTCCTCTCTCTAAGGAGTCTGGGGCGGAGTGCAGAATCCCTAAGTCACACGAGGAAACCAAGTTTTGGACCCCCAAAAGCCCCACGCCCATCAGGCTGGGCTAGAAAGGATATGTCCGGGCTGCGAGGGGCTTCTGCTCCCTCTAGAATCACCAACTCAGGCTGAGAGGGGGTCTCGTCCATTTGGCCCTTCCCCTTGCCCACTGAATGGCCGGGCGACTCGAGCACCGGGGGGCCGAGGGGTTGAGAACCCGACCCCGACCCCTCTTTGGCAATCTTCTTCTTGGAAGGCTTGGGGCTAGGGGACTCGGATAGGACAGCCTCATTGGAGGGCTCGGTTTTCTTCCTCTTTAACTTGGCCATTTCTGCCTTCATCCCGACCTTCATTACCCGATCCCTCTTTAATAGAGGGGCCCAGGTCGGGATCAAGGTGCGACGCTAAGACCTCATACCAGGGTCGGCCCTCCTCCCTTAGGCGAACTTCATCGGCTTTCAATTGCCTCAGACGTCGTGACTTCTCCGCTCGAGTTTCTGGGGGCAAGGCTCGGAACCCTCTATACTCACTCCTCGGGGGGCATCAAGGGGCTCGGAAGGACCCTGCTCGGATCTAGAGGGATCAGGTTCGTCCGCTCCAGAGGGAAGTTCATCTAGATAATTAGCTACTTCCTGGACGGCCGACTCGTCAGGGGAAGACATCTCCTAAATAATGCTAATGGAGAACAAAGGAACTTACAGAGGACGGGGTCGGATCACACTGGTTGGGCGTAAAACTGGGTTGGTCGGGAAAGCTCTCGAAATTTTGGCAGAGTAACGGTTCGGAAAGAATAAGTGGGAAAATGAAAAGAGCGTCCCTCTTTTTATACTAAGGGAGGTTTGATGCTAATCGTCCGATCGCCCAGCTTCAAGGGCCCGGATCTTCTTGGGAAGGTGTACGGTCTCCTAGGGAACCGTGATGTCAGAGAAACCGGACCGCCCAATCACATATCACGCAGATCGATTCCTGGGCCGTCTGATGTGCCACGTGGGAACAAAGAAGCACACCAATAATAATAATAATAAAAAGAACCACACAGAAAGGGAGCTCGGGACTCGACCAGGTTTATCAGTCTAAACTTCATACTTCCTTTAGACTAAGAGGGGGTACTATTGATGCCCTCCATAATTCTGGTACCTCTGGACAGGTCCAAGCCCATCCCAAAGTAAGTCCTAGCCCACCTCGTGGTCAGGAATCCAAGCCCACATTCCATAGTCCATAATTCCGAACCCATCCCAAAGTAAGTCCTAGCCCACCCCGTGGTCAGGAATCCAAGCCCACAATCCATAGCCCATAATTCCGAACCCATCCCAAAGTAAGTCCTAGCCCACCCCGTGGTCAGGAATCCAAGCCCACGGTCCATAGCCCATAATTTCGAGCCCTTCGGGAGGTCGGCAATTCAGGACCCTATCATGGCAAAGGGATAAGAAGATATGTTCAGCAATAGATAAGGAAATCAATAAATATGGGATACGGATAAATCCCGATAAGATAGAGGTAGAGTCCTAGCCGCTGTCGGGATAGAGTCCTAGTGGAGAAGATCCCTTATCTCGGGCGAAGATCTATCTCGAGAGGAGTTCCGCCTGGTTGAGGAGCTTATCTTCTCCCTATAAAATACCATGTAGGGGCATAAGGTTTAATGCATTTACAATCTCTTATTCACTTATCACTCTTATACTGCATCTTTAAGTTTGCTCCCTTGGACTGACTTAAGCATCGGAGGGGTTACGTCGGATAATCTTCCGACGCCCCCTAACCTTTTTTCCGTTGTTTATACAGATTCTGGAGTGCTTGCTCGTCTCGTGGTGAAGATTTGAATATTCACTCTCCGGACTGAACCCGAGGTAAAATTTTGGTATCATCACTTTTGTTTGGTCGTCACTCTTCTGTCGCTTGCCACTAAGAATTGTCAGTCGCTTCATTGTTGGACGGGATTTGTGATTGTGTTCTGAACAAATTGGTTTTCTGTTGAGAAATTCAAACACTTGGTTCTGAGAATGAGTGGATTCAGAGATAAAATAGACGAATTAAATATGTTGTAAAATAAATCTTGTAGTGTTTTGAATTTATTATAAAAGCAGCAATCAAACATATCTCATTCATGTATTTATTTTGAAACTTGTAATTAGTTGTGATAATAATGAAAAACAGTTGCATTAACTCGATCGTAATTTTTTCGAGTTTTTTATTATCGCTATTGAAAAATAAAATATTAGATAAGCATAAGTTAATGCCGTATATGATATAGATTTCAAAGTTTTATGAATTTATTTTGAGAAAAAAGTATTAGTTGATGCAGTGTATTATTATTTTTTCATTAAGAGTTTTTATTTTTATAAAGCAATTGTTAGTTAATTAGGCAATTATTGTTTATTTGGCAGCAATCTTATTCGTATATTTGTATGCGTTATTGTCTGTTTAATAACAGTATTTTATTTGGCAGCAATCTTATTCGTATATTTGAAACTCTACAGGCAGCTATATATTTAGTTTTAAAATTTTAAAGCCTCTATTTGGAAAAGACATATATTAATTAATGCAGTACATTAAATTTCAAGAATCTCATTTTTGGAATAAGGAAAATGTTGATTGTTTGGCCTGATTTTTCTTATTTATGTTCAATTTATCTGACATCAATCCTAATTGAAATTTCTTCGTCATTTTATTTTTTCTTGCCTTCGTGTGAAAAAAAGTATTTAATATTTTTTGGAATATGGGTTGATTGTGGAATAATTTTTCAAAAAAATATTCATATTTGGTTTTAGGGTGACCACAATCTTAATTTTAAAACATGCACTATTTTATGTTTGCTTGTCGTGTTGCATTTTTTCAGTTTCTCTAAATTTTGGTAGTTTACATTTTTATCACAAAAAAAAAATTAAATATTAAAATGATAAATTCGTACATAACACATTCAATGGAACAATGAAACTTCATTGAACAAACACAGTCGACCGTGACAATATAAATAAAATTTCACAAAAGTAAATGTTTGAAACCAAGATAAAAGTGTCTCATGAAATCTTAATCTTTAAATAAAACTTTGAATGATAAACATATTTCAGTCTTTCTCTTGCTTGATGATAGTTTTAAACTTTTTAACTGGGACAGTGGATGAGAACTCATCAATAAGTCTTCTTTTCAATGTAGAATCATTTAAGACATCTTTAGATGGAACTTCGTTGGTAGTAGACTTTATTGGTGTGGAGACTTCATCTCCGGATGAAATAACCTAAAAAGAAGAATTTAATTTGATTTTGTACTAAATTCATAAGCATATATATTTAATTTTGTGATATTTACCTCATCATCTCTTGTTTCAGTTTTGTTGAGCGTAGAAAACAAATCAGATTCTTGTAGTAAATGAAATTTTTTTACCAACAATATATTAAAATTTAAATAATGACATACAATAATAGTCAGTATCATACCCGACTTTCAAGAAATTCTCTAGAATAATTTTCAACAACAGTAGGGTCTGAAATCAATTTATTTTTCAGCTTACTAACAAGTTCATTCTCATAAATGACTTTTGCGGTCTTCAAATCTCTAAAGTTCTTGAATTCAAACATAGTTGATGAAAAAGTATCATCGAAAATCTCGCAGACATTAGTTTTGTTCATAAACATGAGTTTGTATTTATGTGTTGTTGTCTTGTATTTCAGACGATTATCTGCAACAATTATGTTTTTAATTGCAAAAAGATGACCTTCTTTGAGAATTGGTTTCATTTTCTGAATCTGGACTTCTTTGATTGTTGCATGTATGCGCGAACCCTAAAAAAATAGGGAGACTCTATATATTATATTTCTTTGTGTTGAGAGAATTTCATAATCAAATATAAGAAAAAATGTTACCTCCTGATCGTGAAAGATGCATTCGAATGTATGCCCATTGTTCCCATATGGAAGAAGATCGTAACAACGCACTAGCCGTAGTTTCAACGTCCACTATCAAGTTGAAAGTTCAATTTCACGGACAGAACTGAATAAAGGTGTCATTGGGGTATGTATGAAAGTTCAGCTACAAAAGCAATTTGATCCGTTAGGTATTTTTGCCAGAGTTTTAGCAAGCTATTAGTATTGTGATGATGATGTTAATTTGATCCGTTAATTTATAAAATTATTTAATCTGAGGAAAAGTTTTGAAATTTGTATCAAATTTCATACATTTTTAATACCAAATTTAGTTTATAATTTCAAGAATATAATTAAATTTTTGGAAATGTAATTTAATTTGGTTTCTAATTCCGAGAGATATTTAATGCAAGTTTATAAAAGTATTTACATATTAAAAAAATATTAATTTTAATTTCTAAAATGACTTTTTCGAAATAAAATATTTGAAATCTGTGTCAAGTGACATAGTTCATATTTAAATTTTGAATATTAATTTGAATTTGGTTTATAATTCACATAATGAAATAAATTTTTTGGATTTGAAATTTGAATTGTAATTTAATTTGGTTTCTAATTTTCAGATTAGATTCAAGTTTCAAGTCAGAAACACACATACACTAATCTACAGTTTTAATATTGAATTAAATATCCTTAAGACATTTATTAAAATATATTTAGTCACATATTTCGTTTTTTTTTCTTTTTTAGTAGTTCATATTTAAATTTTGAATATTAATTTGAATTTAGTTTATAATTCCCATAATGAAATTAATTGTTCGGATTCGAAATTTGAAATGTAATTTAATTTGATTTCTAATTTCTAGATTAGATTCAAGTTTCAAGCATTCTACACACATACATTAATATATAGTTTTAATATTGAATTAAATATTCTCAATACAATTGTTGAACATAAATCCAGGCACATATTTAGTTTTTTTCTTTTTTAGAAATATATTTTGGCGGGAAAATACTAAAAATAGCAGACAACTCTGCTTTTATATATATATATATATATATATATATATATATATATATATATATATATATATATATATATATATATATATATATATATATAGTATTTAACTCGTGCGATGCACGGGATTATATTATTAAAAATTAGTGAAAAATGAATAGACATTTAAATTGAAAAAATAATATAATTATAAAACTATTTTTTCGCTAATTTTTAAAAACTTTCTTAAATACAACGTATGTCGATTAATTTTTTTGGCTAATAATCACTATTATATATCAAAATTTTAGATTGTGTTAGCCTAAGGCAATGACATGATGCTTATCGTGTTTAGTGTATTGATGTCGACCACCAACCTTAATACATATTTAATTCTTTAATTTTTTTGAAGTTATATATTATTATTTTTAAAATGTGATAAAAAAATATTTTTAAATCGAATTCAATAAAATTAATGAAATTTTTTTTTTTAAAATTCAGTAATTTCATCTAAATCCACATTCACAAACAATTTTGTAACATGACACGTGTTTGACACATTTGAATGATAACAATAATTGTTTCATCAATATCTTTATCCAAATGGATTGTGATTTTATCTACAAAATCTCTTCATAATATATACAACAACCTATTATTATTCCTAAAGAAAAATGAAATATGTGATTATAAATAAATTATGTATAAACCAGAAATTTTATTTTATTAACATTTAATATGTGTATTCCAAAACAATGCAAATAAATTTTATAAAGTGTCTCTTAATAAGCTGCGCACTTTCTTTAGAATTGGTTTAATCATTTCTATTACGGGATATTTTATACTATCAGGTATCCGTGAACTTTGTAATATAGAAGAAAATTATCACATTAGTAAATGCGTAATAATTAAAATTTTGTACAAATAGAAAAATAATATTTTTTACTTCTCGATCATGAAAGTCAGATTTCAAACTTAATGTCTCGTTGTTATGAACTACGTTGTTACCATATGCAGGTAATTCATAACAACGAACAAATCTAATATAATAATAAATAATTTTATTTATGATAATAAATATGATAATTTTAAAACTAACACAATCTGCATTGTTATAGTAAATTTCAAATTTGGAGAAATAATAGGTTTTTTTAATATGTTTTTTGTGAGAGGATTTCCTATATTTTTATTCATTAGACGGGTTAATCATGCTTATATTTACAATAATAAGTAATATTTTCGACATAAAGATAATATTTTTTTATGAGTGGTCAAAATAAAAAATTCGTCTTACAAAAGTTTTTGTGTAGTTTTTTTCATGTATTCCTCCATATGTTTAGAAAAGCTATATTTATATTTAAAGTGAATTTTTATTATGATTGAGGAAGTGATTTTTGATGAATCTCAGACTCGATATCTATCTCATATTTTTCATTGTTGAGTATGATTGTGCTAGATTTATTTAATAATTTCAGAACTTGTGCAGAAAACAAAATTAATTTTAATTTGTTTTATGAAAGTGTACTGCTTAAAGCAATGTTTTTTTAAAAAATGATGGGGTTTTTTAGTGAAAAAATATGAACAATACAAATGTTTATATTTTTACTTTAACTATAATTTAATCAATTTATTACTTGTTTAGCTATAAATAATTTGCAAAATATTTCAGTAATTATAAATATTTTCAATAATATTAATTTTTACCGGAAATTTGTGAGTTCAATGGCGTCCATAAATATTTATAATGATCATAAATTATTGCATTTCTATAGATTTTTTTTTCCAATTTTAATGTTTTCGAAATTTTGACCAAATACTGATGACTTTTTGACCCAGGTTTAGTTAAAATTTGAATTGAATTCTTTGAATATGAAACAAATAGTAAAAGTATTAGACATCAAAAGAGAAATATGTCTATTTTTCCAAATTTATTTCTCCATCTACGGGTTCAGAAATACATATGGCAAAGAGCTGAGGGTGATTTTGGGGATGTCCTATGCTGGACATTCTTCTGTTGCTCATATCATATCATAAGAAAGAAGTAAAGCCATGTAAAACAACATAGAAAGATTAGAAAGAATACGAGTAAAACAAATACATGCCAAAAAAAACAACCCTACTATATATAAGAAAAAATTCGATGGCGAAAAATGATTCCGGATATCTAACTCTGATTCCTTCAACGCTTCTGCTTCGGCTAGAAGATCGCCACAGGGTTTTGGAACATATGACTGAATTCAAATCATTTGTCACATTGCAAATGGTAGCAGCCAAATTAGGAACTAGAAGCTAATTGTGTTTTGCTTGTCTGGAGGAGCTGTACACTGCCACAAGGAACAATAAGCTGGAATAGTACTAGCATCAATACCCAGTGAATTGAGGTTCCGTCCATACTCCTGCGTGTCATAGAAAAGCGTGCAACGAGTGAGTAGAAACACAACCAATTCAATGAACAGGGATGTTGTGAAGTTTTTTTGAGGTAGGAGATACCACCTGAATATCAAGAAATAACTGCATGCATATCTTGTCTGTATCAGACACATTATGATCTGAGACATCTGAACTTGCCCCAGCTCGTCTTTGTGCACCTAAACGTATTTTTTGAAGCGAGGACTCTGTTTTTCGGGCCTGTCAACAATTTTAATCAGGCAATGTTATTTAGACAAAAGCATATCCTATAACCTATCCTTCAATAAAAAATAGGTAGACAAGTTTCTACTCAATTAAAGCCCTGCCCTGTATGAGGAAGCCAGGAACTCAATAAGAATAAGTCCAATGACGCGCAGTGTTGAACCTCGGCAGGGTTATTCAGGATAATAGTAATAAACCTAGTTGTTTTCAGCGACATAGAGAAAATGCTTGAGGTGTGCACGTGTAACACCGAAATGAAAGCTCTATATGAGGAAGCCAGGAACTCAATAAGAACGAGTCCAATGACGCTGTGTTGAACCTCGGCAGGGTTATTCAGGATAACAGTAATAAACCTAGTTGTTTTCAGCGACATAGAGAAAATGCTTGAGGTGTGCACGTGTAACACACAAGTATCTTCAATTACAGTTCTTCTCGTCTCTTTCACACATACTGCTCAACTACCTTCAAATAGACATTAAATTTATATTTGTTTTGTCTGCCAAAGGTAAATTGACTTGGTTTATATCACGTGCTAACTTTTAAAAGGAGTGAAATCTTGTTCATTGGGATGTCAAAACACATCCGTCCTCAGATCCACAATTGTGATACTGGAACGAGCATCTTGATGGAATTTATTTCAATATATAAAGAGGAGAAAATTTTAATCATCGAAAAATGAGGAAGAGATCCAGAACACTAAATAATCAGCATACCATATTGATGAGCTCAGCAGCTAATTCATAATATCGACGAGTGATCTCATTTGCAGCTCCATGTAAGAGTTCCTCACGAAGCTCACTGGTTAGATATGTAGCCGCTCGCTCTCCGTCCAGAAAAGCCTGCAAAAAGTAGGAAAGTTATGATAGAAGGTTTTCTGTATGAAGCAGTTAAAATTGAAGCAACAGACCAGCTGGAGTGCAAGAGATAAAGGTACAGAGAACATCAGTTATGCTTGGGATTAATTCCTCATTCATCCATAATATTAAACAGAAGTTCCAAGTCTTTTTTTTCGAATTAGCAATTAAAAGACAGCTGAAATCAATATTTTATATTATATAAGATTCTGGAGCTTAAAAATTAGTTGTACCTTTAGAGGGCGCAATACACCAGATACATAAGGTGAATGCCTAACAGGTAGAGGCTTGTTAGTCATCCTATATGTGGCAGTTATTCCCTTCAATTGTCGCAAGTCCTACACAATTTGTTATAAAATCTATCAGAGTAATTTCTAATGAGTAAGGTATTCCTCGTGGGTCTATAAAATAACTGTAAATACAATGAGAAAGTATTACAAAAATTCCTACTTAAATTTATAGCCATATAGCCTATAAACACAGGTAACATAACAAAACCAATTAGAAAATAAAATTTATGCATCCGGCTCACCTCCACAGACTTCTCAACTAGAGTTTCTACTATCAAATTTATTACTTGAGGCTGAAGAACTCTGAGGGAGTTTCCACCGTGTAAAATACTCTGCTTCACAAGGTCAAGTACTTCAGCAGGACACAACTTCAGAAGTTCAAGAACATGCCTTAGATAGTCAACACAAACTTCCTCCACCAAGGATTTTAAATCATGAGTTATCTGTGAAACAAAAATTAATCAACAAATTTGAAATAATAATCTTTGGCACACCATAAGATGGTTGCAAATTTTGCATAAGCATTCATATATGCTACAACCAAGAACTGCCAACAAGAAAAGGGAACCTAGGGGAAAATTTATTTATGGTTAAATAATAAAATAACATCAAGAAAGAAATAAATATGTCAGCATTCCACCAGGCTAACTAATTAGATGTTTACAACCCTGGCGAGGTTAGAACTAAATCCATGCCTTGTGACTAGGGATGGCAATGGGGCAGGACTCCTGCCCCAATCCCCGCTTTTTCTAATCAGGGATTCCCCATTTAATCCTCGCGGTGATTAAGTCTTCATTGGTCCCATACCCATTTCTATCTAATTGGCCTGAAAATCCTCATCCGCGTACATTAAATCTTCGTCCTAGTCCTTATCCTTGCTTCAAATAATCTAGAAATGGTACAAGGTGGACCACATTTGTCATCATCATCCCCGACCTGACATGAATTAAATCACTATCCTCGTCACCGCTTCAAATATCGGTTGAATTAGTCCAAAAAGTCTTCAAATTCACTTAAAGAATATTGATACAATAATTGAATTATAAATATAAATATATATATTACTAAAATAATACAAACTTTTGTAATTCATGGTTTTAATAATTAAAAAAATGAAACCACATAATTATCATAAGGTGACGAGTTGAATCATGAACGAGATTTGAATGTTATGAATTTGAGTTTTTTTTGTTAATTATTAGAAAAGATCATTATTATTAGTAGTAATGATATTATTATCGGGAGCCTCGAGATGGGTTCTTGGATGAGGATAGCATTCTCACACTCGTCCACAATTTGTTTCGGGGAATTGAAAATCCCCAATCCAACCCCACTTCAGGTTTTCCTAGCAGGGAAAATTGGCATCCCTACTTTTGACATATTAAAAGAAAATGGGCTTTGGACTTGCAGAATTCAGTGCTTAGCAAGTTCTCTAATTTTTTTCCTCCTCATGCTATCACTTGTGGTTTCGGGGATGTATTTACAAGGCTCGGCATCCAACAATCGTCTTCACTTGGAATAGAGGACAAAGGATCACATTTTTACACATGTAAATGTGTGGAATTTGCAGAATTGATAGCCACTGATTGGGACAATATATGAGAAAAAAGTTTCGGGTCTTCCCAAGGTGGCACACAGAGGCTTAGATAACAAAAAGAAAATTACAACAAAATACCAATAACTATGGTCTTCATAACTATCCCAGTATGTAATAATTTCGACTTTTTACGTCTAAAAGCTCATTAAAAATTGTTTTTAAGGCCCTATGTTGTCCTAGTGAGAAATAGGTTCAAGGAACAGACTAATTTTTTGCACGGAAGAATTGAATTGTAACAGAACAATGTGATACATACATAGAGGAAATCATCCGGGGCTGCAGAAATAGCTCATTCAGATCCAGTGTTAGTGCTAGTATTCCTGGATCTGCGAGCATTTAATCCAGCTGACAACCAGCTTGAGTATCTACATCCATAACAAATTGAATTTTCCAAATTTTGAGTTAAATTCAGAAATCATTGTAACCATGAAACTTCTAGCCTCAATAAACAAAAATGCAGAGACCTTGAAAGAAGTTGCAAAAATAAACGTAGAAATTTGTCTGAGCAAGAAAGAACAAGAACATCATTCGCCCAGCACGACCTCAAGCAATCCATAAGAGAAATACTCTGCTTCAATAATAATTTTTGAGAATTTTGCTGGTTTGAGGTAGAGTTCAGAGAGGGCACAAGTGAAGTATTCATAAGTTCAGAATCCAAAGCACCAGCTATTTCCTGAAACCTGAGAAAATGAATCAGATACTCAATATTGAGTTGCACTTTTCTTTTTTGACCTAATTCATCACCTTCCTTAGAAATGAAAGTCCCCGGACAAATCAGAAAAAGGAAATATGAATTGTGTTTCGTACCTCAATGAGAAATAAACCCCGGTATTCCACTGCTTCATGAACTCTATATAGACTGCCTCTGCCTGAAGTTTAACAGCTACAGACCTAGTGGGACAGTAACCTTGCATAACAACAAAAAGCACGATGAATTAATTAAAAAAACATAACATAGCATATTAAAGTACATAATTTATCAAGTGCTTCTCAAATACCTTCTAGATAAGCCAAAAAATCTAGGCTTGACTTATAATTTTGGAGAAACTGTGTAGGCCTTCCTGGAGAGAAAGCCCCTGGTTTTCCTGTTTGGATGGCTGATAAAACCTCTTTGAGGATGGAATTTGCCAGAAAGCTAAATACATGTAGACCTGAATTTTCTGCACATGTTTAGGCAAATAAATAATCAGCATGAATTGGGAAGAGAAATTCAATACCTCACGGATTGTAAGACAGAAATAAATAACCCATAAGAAAAAATGGTAGAGTGCGATGCATACACAAACAGAGCTAAATTTTAGACCTGGATAATTATTTAAATATAAGTCTTATTGGATAAGACAATACTTAAACTCATTTATATTTGATTAAAGAAATTTAAAACAACAAATTTAAAACTTTTTAGCTCACTGATAGTAACAGGTTTTTTTACAACTTTAGTTTAATAAAACACGATTTACATTAATCATTTGGCCATGATAATATATACACACACAGATATATATATACGTATATATATATATATATATATATATATATATGAAATAAGACCAAGCCTGCTGGTTTTGTAAAATATAAGCTCAGCTAATCACAATGTATAAAGAGCAAAATCACTTCTCAATTTGCAGTAAGAAATCTGGTAACCATGCAGTGAAATATAAAATGTTGTTAATGCATTCTGTTTCATAAGTTATAATTTCTGACGAGCTGTTAACTTATACATGGCAAGTCCAGCATAACATTTTCTGCACTCGCCTTAATTTGTGAGGCATGTTTCCTATTCATCCAAAATATACCTTACATGACTTTGTACAAACCTACACTAGACTTTTAAATGGGTTGGTCCCACCTGATAACCACATGAACCGATCTAGGCAAGCAGTGAGTCGTGGACCCGTCCATACACAGAGGATGCAGTTGGAGCTCGGACATGAAAATATGAGGTACTTGTTCAGAACCAAGACCAACCCAGGATGGTATTTATAGACTAGAGAAAGTGGAATAATTTATCGAATGTTCTGCTCCATAGTATCATCATCATGGTTTTGTTTCTGGTCGTCACGACAAAAATCACAATAATCGTCAAGATTCTGCTTCAGATTTACCGAATAAACAATCATTTTTTCAAGCCATTTCAATCTCCGCTCAAAATTCAAGGTTGTCTGATGCATGATCCTGGTTTCAACTTGGGCAACCTTAGCACATGACCGAAGTAAGATGTAATAATCAGCATGAACAGCATAAATATACACTTCTTTCCTTTTCCTAACATAATGGACATAGTCTTTCCTCTTCACCTTAACCCGCGGAGGAACATAACAAAATTTGTGTTCTTCCATGTCCAACTTCAATTGTCTTATTCGTGCATCCCTATGGGAATCTGTCAAAGGTCGATTAGCATGTCCTGAACTTTTATCATTGTGCGAAGGATCGTCCTGAGTACCTAATCCTACGCGCCCCTGCAAACAAGGACTCTGAAATTGAAGAATGCATTTCTAGGAAAATAAAATGCCACCTAAGAAACACTAGGAGTTATACAAGTCAATTTGGATTTAACGAAAGCAGTGTACAATCATCCAAATATTTTTTAAATCAATCTAAGGAAAAAATCCAAGGGGATGATAATTGGCACAGTGGAGGTGAAACGCTTGTATCAGAACTTCGAAATTTCACCAATATTCAAATAGAAATATGTTTGTAAATTTGTGGATGCAAAGATGGTGATACGAATTTAGCCAGTTGTGCTTATTACTTCATAATTCTTAATGATAAGGATTTGTCTATGATATAAAATTTATATTCCAGAGCCATACGGATAATGCCAAAGATTGAAAAGTTAAATGATTTTCTAAATTTAAAAAAAGTAAAACTCTTATACCTTGTCATTTTGATAAAGATCCCAAAACTCTTCCAACAACTTTTCTTCTTCCAGATCCTCAAATGATGGACGCAATCCAGAAAAAACTACATCTTTGCAATACTGGAGGTACGACGACAAGTCATGGCAATATGCTGTCAAAGGAAAGAAATAGTTCAACAAGCTATATTTTTCGTGCACAGAAACTGAAAACCAAACAATGGAATTTTTATCCAAGAATAATACGCAAGAAATTGATAAATACAATTACCATATGCATCATCTAGTTCGCTATATTTTGATTCAAGTATTTGTAGAAGCTCTATCCCATTCGATCCAGAATTCGGAATACGAAATTTGGTGAAATGAGATTTTGAATTGTTCGAAGATGATTTCTCAGCAGCATTATCCATCATAATATAATCGGACTGAGACTCGATTTCTTTCTTTATTTCATCTTGAGATGTTGTACTGGGATTGGACAAACTTGATTCCCACATTCCGTAGCCATTTATGTCAAAAAGAATCCTGATTGCCACAATGAGTACAGACATGACACATACACGAGTTGGAATCCTTAACTCGTTAACTGACAGATACAACTCCGTAGGCATAGACCATTCATATATGCGACAAGCCAGAGAAATTATTTCTCCTGATAACAGAGATAACTGAGAGCAATAGCGGGAAGCAATAGCATGAAAGTTCACAGGAGGTAACTCCAGACCAATTTTCAATGCAATATCAGCTGCCAGTGACTCCAACTTCTGTGATGAGACAGCTTGGATGGGCCTGAACATACGACTGACACTGATGGGGCATGCCTTAGAATGAGATCCAATCTGCTTTTCAATTTCACAAAAAGCGGAAAAATAAGGAAGCTTTCCTTCTACAGTCCACTTCAATATGTCAGATGGCAGAATTGCCTCTCTAGCCACATGACAAACAAGGAAAGAAATGGCTAATGAACAAGAGATGGGTATTCTGCTTCGGAGAGATCTATACCATATCATTACCACACGCTTCCCGAGGATATTAACAGGGTCGCCACGATATTTAGCATTAGGCTGAAATTCTTCTGCTTCCCCTGCATTTCCAATATTAAGAGAACGATGAAAATAAAATGAGTTTGAATTCATGCCGGTACTCTAATCACCACCGCATATCTTTAAAATTCCATTTAAGTTAACAACTAACATGAAATGTAATTGTCTCATGTTTCCAGTAGGACACAATGACGACGTAACAAATCCTTTCAATACATATCCAAACCATACAAGACGTCGGAGTACTTCTCTCAAAACAAACCACTTTTACTCCCATTAGTAATCTTCTACACGCTTGTGATCCCAGGTTTCATGGTCTAAAATATTCTCCACTTAGGGAATGGGGACTAGGCTAAGGAGATCAAAAAAAAAATTCAAAAGACAATTTAACTAGACCATGGTCATAATGAAATGCAGTCATTTTAACCTTCTGAACAATAAAGGATAGGATATACCTTGTGTCTGACCCTCGGAATCATGAATGACCTGGTCTGCCCATTCATCAGCCATAATCCTAGTGGAAGCCAAAAACCTTAACCATATTGGCCCAGCAAGACCAACAATTAATGGGCTAGCGTTAAACTTCTCAACCAAAGCCTCGCATTGCAATTGGATCATAACCTGAAGACCTGTCAAGTATCTCGACCTAATAATGGAATGGTAGTCGTCGTAGCTAAAATTATTTTGACACGATCCAATGTTGACAGGCTCTGTTGGGTCAAATTCATTATCCATATCATCCTCCATCATATACGGATGATCCCAAAACTGAGACGATGTGCATTTTGCCTGGGAGATAGGCTCAACAGCAAGGGCTTGGGCTGGCCGAACTCGGCTGTGCGAGGCCGAGTAATGGTTGATAATCTGTTCTTCATCGACTCCTGTATCAAATATATCTTCTGCTTGTGAGTTACAGTAGCCACAATAGAAAAATCCATCATCAGATATCATAAAGCCAACGCTGCTGCCACACACTTGGCATGTCTGTCGTAATCTTCCTGTCATCGTATCTATGAGAATATATAGAAATTAGATGTATGGCTGGCATCTTTTTGAAAAAAGGGTGAAGAACTAATTACTTTGTCACACCACATTGCGTAAAAAGGTAACAAATAATATTTCCATGAAAATAAAACATAGGGAGCTTCAAACTGATTACTAAACAAAAAACAAAGTGAAATCCGGTAAATTTTATACTTAATTATAATATATTATTTTTTATTAATTTATTTGAACCAATAATTAATTGACATATATAATATATTCATTTTGAAATAGTTTTTCAATATTTATATTAATAAATAAATTTAATTATTTAAAAATTAAATCTTTTAATCCTTACATGTATATATAGTGGGATTGTAAATTTTTAAAAATACATCAATTGATTAATCTGTAACCTTGTTTCTGAATTGATAATATGCATGTGAAAAGAATATTATTTATCATTGTGTGGATACAATTTTGTATAAAAATATCATAACTTACATCTTAATTGAAAATACTAAAAAAATTTAAAAAATCATCGTTGTTGCGAGGCTTATTCAATTATTAAGAATTAAGCGGTATTTTTTTGGATCATCTTTTATTATTATTGAATATTACATCAATTTGTATAAATCATAAATTAAAAATCACAAAATCAATTCTAGAATTAAAAATTTCATATGATATTAAAATAAAAAATTATTAAATGAACAAGCCAAAAAAATAAAACATTTGAAAGAAAATATGAAAATATAACTAAAGAAACATTTCGAAAATTTGAGAGAGTGATAGAGATAGATGAGGAGAAAGAAAATAAGAAGAGAGATGATGTAAAGCGACATAGAGAGAAATAAATAGCTTGTGTATTAGGTAGAAGTTTTAAAAATACATCCAAATCTTCGGGTTGAACCTAATACAATTTTTGACAATTTATAGTTGTACCTTAGGCTTTAATGTTTATATGTTAATGAATTCCATGAAATTATTAAAAGTCTATTGAAAATTTGAATACATCTAGACTTTTATAGAGTTTTTAAAAATCAATGTTGAATATCACTTGACTTTTAAAAGTCTTAATTTAATACTTCTAGACTTTTAAAATCTACAAAAGTCATTAAAAATCAGTAAATATCCTACATTGCATACGCTAGTTTAAATTTTTTGTTTTAAATAATATTTGTGTGAAATTCTAGATATTATACAAAAATATAAAAGTTATAGTGATATATTTATTTAAAAATATAGATAATAATAATAAATTATTTGTGTCGTGCACGGTGCATGGAGCTTGGAGGCTGGCCAGGGGCGGTTTTAACGACGGTTTGTGACAGTTTAGCAACACCGCCGCTTAACAAGCGACGGTAACCATAAAATTCATAAAAAAAATTACTACGCAAAATTTAAAAATATGTAGAATTTTCTGTACAAAAAAAATTAAAACCTGATTTGCGCGAAGATATGCAGCAACGTTGGAAGATCGCAACGATGAGCAAATCTACGAAATAAATACGAAAAAATGTTAGTACAAAATAAAAAATCGAAACTTCGAAAAAATATATAGAGTTTAACTACTACCAGAGATAGACGAAATCGTTTAAGAAAATGTTCAGGAACCTCGGAATATATAGAATTATAGCGACGGTTTGCCTAAACCGTCGCTATATAGCGACGGTTTATTCCTAACCGGTCGCTACAAAGCGACGGTTCAAATACAACCGTCGCTCCTTAGCGACGGTTTTTGAGTAAACTGTCGCCGATCAGATCGGCGACGGGTTATAAGTAAACTGTCGCCGATTCAGATCGGCGACAGGTTTTACAAAAACTGTCGCCGTAAGAGCGACGGCTTTTGAAAACCGTCGCTATATAGCGACGGTTAAGTTAAACACTGTTGCTTTTTTGCGACGGTTTTGGAAAAACCTGTCGCAATATAGCAACGGTTTTGGAAAAACCGTCGCTTCTTTTGTACTAAAATTTTTCCCTCTTTCTTCCGTAGATTTGCTCGTCGTTGCGATCTTCCAACGTTACGTGGTGCTGCATATCTTCGTGCAAATCAGGTTTTAAACCGTCGCTTAATTTGGCGACGGTGTAATATGTAAACCGTCGCTTATTTTGACGACGGTGGTTGAGTAACCGTCGTTTTTAGAAGGCGACGTAGGCTCCAGTTACGGAACGCCAAACCGTCGCTTAACCTAATTAGCGACGGTTTTAGCAGGTTCCAGTGACGAAACGCCAAGTCGTAGAATTAGCGACGGTTTTAGTGACGGTTTGACTGTCGCTATATATATATATATTTTTTTTTTGTAGTGCAAGCCTCCAACCAGCCCTGGCCAGCCCCCTAGCCCCATGCAAAAGGAACGACACACTTGGACCACACTAGACACAAATAACACACGGCCCCTCTTTCCTTCTTTTTTCTGAACTTTTCCCTATGGTTGTGGCTGGTTTTCTCAATTATATTGTCATGTTAGGGCAATAAACCATTCATATTTTATCATGTTTTGGCAGCGTATCCGTTGGATTCAAAACGTTTTTCCTTAAAAGCGTAAAATCATCGTAATTTTTAAAATAAACGTTCTACCGTAAAAATAATCGAACAATCATATTTTTCATGCAAAAACAATTAAATCAAGCATATTATGATTTTTATGATGTTAAAAGAAGTTTAGAAAACATGCATTTGCGTTTTAGAATGCTCGATTATTCGATCTTCGGCGAGGGTGCGATGTTGGACGACCGGACGACGAAGAATACAAGCTTTTCTTCTCCCCAATATTTTCGAAATTCTAGTGTGTGTGTTGTGTGTGAAAAACGGCTGCTGATGGTGATGAGTTGTGAGGTTTACAAAGCATATGTAGCTTATTTATAATTAATTAACAAGTTAAATGGGCTTTGGTTTTGGACTTGCTATAACTTAAGTTAATTGGGCCTTCTTTAAATCATTAAATTGAGCCCAATAACCCTTAATTAATTAAAAGATAAAAGTTTATAAATTTAGTTTCATAAAATAATATTTTTGATCTTTTAATAATCCTTGTTTGCACAAAACCGGCTTCCCGGGAAAAATCGAGCTCAACTCGTAAAATAATTCGAACTCCAACATTTTTAGGAAAATTTAATCATTTTTAATCATATTAGAAAGCATTGCCATTAATAAAAGTACATATTCTTGTCTTGGTCGTCCTCGGTCTCCTTTTCCCCGCCTATTATCGAATATTCTAGTAAAATCCTTAATTTCATGAAATCATATCATATAATCATTTAATCATGCAAATCGTACATTTAATCGTATTATAAATATCATGCTAGTATTTAAAAGAATTTAAATAAAACAATTAAGTAATTAAAATAATTTTGCATGCATGTGGTTTACGTAAACTGATATTTCGGACGTTACATTATATAATACATATTATCTTTATCTTGAGGAATAACTATTTTCAGAATATTTTTGCAAATCTCCTGAAAACTTTGAACATTCCAGCAACGTTAACTCCTAAAACACTTTGAATTTGTTTCTCGTATTTTAGTTTTCTAAAAAATTATACACCTTTTTTATGATGTTGTTATTGCAAAAAATTATTACCGACTCATCGATTTATATTCCAAGGAAATTCAATTTTTCTTGTTAAGATGATTTTTTTTTCCAATAAAACTAGTTTTTCTTTTCTACACACCTTAGAGAAAATCTCTAAATGTTTAATATCTCCATCCATGTTTTTAGATGTTATTAAATCATCATCAATATAAATAAACATAAATTTAAAATAATATTTTAATAGATTGTCCATATTTCTTTGAAAATTCTGGGGTGAAATAGCCAATCTTATTGGCAATACTTCCCAAATATAGTGACCTTATGATGTGGATAGCGGTGAATTTCTTGTTTTTTTCATTTCTCCGAATTTAATAGAATCCGAACTTACAAGCGAATTTAGAAAATATGTTGGCGTTGCATATACAACTGATTAAATGTTCTCTACTGAATATAAAATACCGCATAAAACTCTATAATTTTATTAACTTCTTGATAATTAACTAATTTGAGTTTTTTCCTTTTTATTTCACAATGATTCATAACCAGAAAACACGGATTGATATATGATGATATTTCTGCTTTGATTAAAACAAAGTTTTATATGTTCCTTGATAATAATCTGCACATCCTTTTGATCTAACATGTTCATTGAGATATAATCACATTTGATGAACTCGAGTTCCTTGTCTTCCTTAATTTTAAGGCTGGCTTGGAGTTAATTCATGTCCCACAATGTCAATGGATCTTTATTGTAATTTTTTTTTTTTATCATTTTCTTGACATCTTCTAGGGATACTTTTAATTCAAACTCTACATATTTATGATATAGAGATATTTTGTGGAATTCTTTTTGTTAGGATCGGTTGGGAGATCATCGTTGAGCTACAATAGCTCGGTTCTTGAAATATTGAACACCGATGAATTACAACTCTTTGTACAAATTCATTCAGCTAGGACTTACACTACTGCCTAACTGAACTCTTTGCACTCAAAATTGCAGGCAGCACCTCACAATCAGCATATTGTTTAATGTCTCATATGCAAAGACTACAAACACAATGTTTTATGTCTTTGTGTAAATACTCACTCAACTAAACTTTGATCATCAAATCTCTTGTATATGTGTAAGTGATTGTGTGTGAGGAATTTATCCTTTACAGTGTACATCTCAAATGTATCCTCACACAAGGACTTGTGCTCTTAACTAGCTGATTTCTTCATGCTAACTGCCCATGCTTTGAATCCCCTTCCAAAGATCTTGTTTGATCTTTAAGATGTTGTATTTATAAGCTCCAACAATGATATATACGTTAGACACAAGAATATGACCGTTTGAAAAGTTTCTGTACTGTTTCTGGAATTGCAACGGTCAAATTCGTCTCGCTGGACAATTTCCCGACTGGTCAACTCTGGTCAATTCAACTGGTTGTTCAGTTCAACTGGTCAGCAGCTTGTTCAGTTCAGTTCAGTTGGTCAACTGCTGGTTCAGTTCAGTTCAGTTGGTCAGCATCTGGTTCAGTTCAGCTGGTCTGGTTCAACTGGTCTTCAGCTGGTCTGGTTCAGTTTCAGCTGGTGTGCTGAAATCAACCTAGCTGATTTCAGATTGTGCAAAACCAGTAGCTTCATCGCCATTTATCAACATCTTAAGCTTCGATTCAGACTTTGACTTCTCAAGATGATTTGTAGATCATCGTCTTATCTTTCCAACGCATACTGAATCGCTTCGTTTCAATAACAGAGCTGAGAGATATGACCAAAATACCACAGCTGCTCAAACCCAACTGATTGCTGTTTTTGTGTGATCAGTTCTATAATTCTGCGATCAGTTAGACCATGATAACATCTGATTTTGCACAACTGACATGAGATACGACTTGTTTCATATTGCATTTTCTGATCAGCAAAGTTGGCGGATTGTCATTTGAATCATCCAGATAGGAGATATCATCAACATACTAAAGATCGCCAGAAATTCAGTTTGTGCAGAATTCAGTTTCAGCTTGCTTCTTTTGTTTGCAACTTCACACTTGAGTAAATATGTTAGAAACACAATAACAAGCTTTTTTAACATCAAAATCAAGATTGCAAACATGAAATGTTCCAACACTTTTTCTTCTGGTTGGAGGTTTTAATCTGCTCTTAATTGTACTATTGTTTCTCCATACTATATAGAATTCTTCATTTATAGGTTCAGAAGTTTACCTTCAACATCATGCTTGTTGTAAAACTGTATTGGTAATTTTATGTAAAATGCATATCTTAGTCTCTGGACTATGACTTTGCGATCACATGATGTTGTGAACACTAATATTTAGTCTTATTTTATTGTGAATAGGATTTAAGCAGTTGTAGTAAATTATTTCATAGCAAAATGTATGTTCATGTATCATGAAAATAAATAAGTGGTGTTTTCACCTTGTACCAAGGTGTTTGTCCAGCACTTACGATTAATATTTCTGACATCTTAATCCCTTTTACATAAGATTCTCTTGGAGAAATCTCGTTCAGTAACATGAAGTAATTTTTCTTCCAATTTTTTTTGGAAAAACTCATCTTTTTTGTTGTACAGATTTAAGTATCTGAATCAATATTTAGCAATAAAATATCAGGTCTTATATTGTTCATATAACTTTCGTACTGGGATGTATATCGAGAATGCGCTCGTTGTTGGATTTTCCCACATTCTATCATATGCCATGAATCCCATTCCATTCCATTCCATTCCATTCTTTAGACGTTTCTAAGATTTGTGTTCCTCGAGAAACTCTAACCCATGAACCAATTTGTTTGGTTTTTCTATTGGGATTCCTTTGACATGAACTTTGAATTAAGCGATATTTCATATTATAGGTTGTACCAAATAATATATAGTATTACAATAAAATTTATTTCTTTGTCTTGTAATATTAAATATTATTTCTACTTATCTTCACCATTAGAGACATCTAAGTTTTATTATTGCCGAAAAGCTTTTTAGTACCATTGGGCTTCCTGGACACGTGTTTTTTCTTACCTATGACTTGTTATTCTATCTCCTTGAAAAGATAGTCATTTTGAATCAACTCTAAAAATTTTATTCTTTTGTAGAATCGATTGTCTTTGATCTGGATTGAAAAATTTATTCTTTTGTAGAATCGGTTTGTCTTTGATTTGGATATCTATTTCCTGTATTAAAAAAAACTCGATTTTTTCTGGATAAATTATCTGAGCAACTTTTGCAAATATTTATAGTATTTCAATAAACTCATTTATAATAAACAATTTTGAATGATGTGTAATAGATAGAGCATATTAAATTTTAGAGTTAATAGAATATGATCTATTATAATCTTTCATCAGTATATTTTCTTTGAAATTTTGAAGCAATGTTAAAGCTCGGCAAAAATCTCAATCTGTCAGGTTGCAGGCAATATTTGGATAAATTACTACTACATTTTTCCCTACATATAGATTCTCTGATATTGTTTCTAGTATCGAATTTTGAAGATCACCCATTCATTTATCACATATAACAACTTCAATAGATAAATCTATCTCTTCTTTAAAAGTAGCTTTTATCATAATCTGAATTACTCCGATATGAATACATGACATTGTTTGTGCTACTTCTATCTTGAGTTTTTGCAATTCCTACTTAATTTCTTCAAAAATAATTAATTTCATCTTCATCTGGTTTCTCGTAACTTTCATTGGATTGTTATTTCCCTTATGAAGATCTTATATATTAGATGATGCTTTATGTTTCTTAGTCCAATATTTTCTAAGAATTTTTCTACCTCCTATACAGAGAATCTTTGATGTCTCTGTAAGCTAGGATTTTCATTCATGATAAGTGAATAAGATAAGTGAATAAGATAAGTAAAATGAATGAAAGTAAACGGAGACAAAAAATTGTTTATGGAAGTTTGAAGACTAAACTTATGTGTCTCCCCTTCTTCTGTTTTCAGAAAGATTTACTAAAAGATTGGATCGGTACAACCCTTTGTAAAAATTCACTTCAGCTCGATTCACTAATCCTAATAAATTGAAACACTTAGTAACTTTTTTCTTAACTTGATATGTTCAAAAACAAACTTCTGATAGTTACAATGATTCTCACAATACAATGATTCTCACAATACAATGAAACTTGTGTAAACAAAAGATAAGTGAGAATACAATGTGCACAATATGATCTTTAATTGATTTGATACAACTTTGTCCATGTGGAAAAAAAGATAAATCTTTTGAGAATTGTTGTATAAGTAGAGAATGTGTGATGAAGCTCATAGATGTTGCAGTAGTCTTCTTCATTCTTGATGCATTCTCTTTAATATGTGTTGGTCACCAACATTAATAAAAAAAACGGTACTCACAAATATATTGGGTAGACGACAATTAACCAGAGAGTGTCACGTGTCCTTGTCGTATTTTCGAAAATATTTACGTCCAATTCAAATTTATTGGACAATAGATAAAAATGGTAACAAACATATCTTTTGTTCTGTCTTTGTTGATAATTCTTTGAAATATACTCGGAGATAACTGTCGGTGTCTTCGGATAATATAGTCAGATCAGTCTGCAAGCTGATCTGTTCTGTTACAGAGTAATTGTGGACAGCTTGGTTCACTTCAAGCTAGTGTAGATGCTCTTCAGATCTAAATAATTGGACACCTCGAATTATCTGTTTGTTTCATCTTGTATCAGCGTAGTTGATCAACACACTTGATATTTTTTCAGCGATAACTTTCTTAATTCATTTCAGTAATTCACATTTATTAATTTAGCTTAAGTTAAATCGACATGGCTTGTGAACACAAAAACTTAAGTTAAAGTTTAATTTTAACAACATCATATTATATGTTATGCTATATATAAAAGTTTGGAGATATCTTAAATTTAAATGAATTTATAATAACTCAAGAAACAATCCTGGAAAATGGTGCAATGCATTTGTTTTTCTGGCACGTTGGATATCTCTAATGAAAAAAAAAAGAAAAATATCCCAATTGAAAAGGTTTGGTAATTTAATAAAACCTTTAAATTGTTTTTAAATATAAATACAATATATAATTGTTTTTATATAAATAAAAATAGGATTACTATATTTTTAAATAAATATATCACTATAACTTTTATATTTTTGTATAATATCTAGAATTTCACACAAATATTATTTAAAACAAAAAATTTAAACTAGCGTATTCAATGTAGGATATTTACTGATTTTTAATGACTTTTGTAGATTTTAAAAGTCTAGAAGTATTCAATTAAGACTTTTAAAAGTTAAGTGATATTCAACATTGATTTTTAAAAACTCTATAAAAGTCTAGATGTATTCAAATTTTCAATAGACTTTTAATAACTTCATGGAATTCATTAACATATAAACATTAAAGCCTAAGGTACAACTATAAATTGTCAAAAATTGTATTAGGTACAATCCGAAGATTTGGATGTATTTTTAAAACTTCTACCTAATACACAAGCTATTTATTTCTCTCTATGTCGCTTTACATCATCTCTCTTCTTATCTTCTTTCCCCTCATCTATCTCTATCATTCTCTCAAATTTTCGAAATGTCTCTTTAGTTATATTTTCATATTTTCTTTCAAATGTTTTATTTTTTGGCTTGTTCATTTAATAATTTTTTATTTTAATATCATATGAAATTTTTAATTCTAGAATTGATTTTGTGATTTTTAATTTATGATATATACAAATTGATGTAATATTGAATAATAATAAAAGATGATCCAAAAAAATACAGCTTAATTCTTAATAATTGAATAAGCCTCGCAACAACAATGATTTTTTAAATTCTTTTTAGCATTTTCAATTAAGATGTAAGTTATGATATTTTTATACAAAATTGTATCTACACAATGATAAATAATATTCTTTTCACATGCATATTATCAATTCAAAAACAAGGTTACAGATTAATCAATTGATGTATTTTTAAAAATTTACAATCCCACATATATACACATGTAAGGATTAAATGATTTAACTTTTAAATAAGTAAATTTATTTATTAATATAAATATTGAAAAACTATTTCAAACTGAATATGTTATATATGTCAATTAATTATTGGTTCAAATAAATTAATAAAAAATAATATATTATAATTAAGTATAAAATTTATAAAATTTTATAAAAAAAAAATTCAAAAGTCTATAAAAATCTTGCAAAAAAATCTACATGAATCCACGTAAATCTGTTTATAAATCTGTGAGATTCTGTAAAAGTCAATAAAAATCTATCAAATCCATACAATTCTATCATTTGGAAAAATCATTAAAAGTTATCAAAACTCTGAATTGAATACACCTCACTTAATGTGTGCATGCATTATCATGAGACGTCGATTAATATTAATATATTAATTAAAGTTATAAAAAATGAATATTTATATTTTATATATGTTTAATGGTCCTCAATTTTTATGCCGACTGCAAATATTAAAAATTTTAATTAAAATTTTTTTGGAGTGAATTTGTAATTAAATTTTCACAAGGAAAAATGTTATTTTAATTTAATAACTCTCTGGGCCCCATAATTTTCTTAGATTTTCACAGATAACAATCTTCGGCTTCCCTCAACAAAACTATTCTCAAACCCTGCCGCCGCCGCCCACGCCCACGCTTACCGGATATCAGATCTCTGCAACGCACATCCACGTACTTCTCCTCGTTGCGCCGCCGCTTCAGACGTAGCTGCAACCGTCCTGGCCGGCGAAAGCAGCCGGATTATTCCACCCCGAGCATTATAGCACGAATAGATGTAATGTTCCACTGATTTCATTGTCGATTTCAATCCTTTACCTTGCCAAAACAAACAGGTAGAAAATTATTTTGCCTTGATTATCATGTTTCTGTGCAATATTGAGCGCGCACATGGTTTTTTTGCTTATGCAACAGAGTTTTACCTAAGCAATGAATGGTTGTTGGTGTGTTTCGTTTCAAAGATCGCGTCTTTCAGCACAATCAATTTCTTTACCGGATTTCACTTTGTTTTTTGTTTAGTAATCAGTTTGAAGCTCCCTATGTTTTATTTACATGGAAAATATTATCTGTTACCTTTTTACGCAATGTGGTGTGACAAAGTAATTAGTTCTTCACCCTTTTTTCAAAAAGATGCCAGCCATACATCTAATTTCTACATATTCTCATAGATACGATGACAGGAAGATTACGACAGACATGCCAAGTGTGTGGCAGCAGCGTTGGCTTTATGATATCTGATGATGGATTTTTCTATTGTGGCTACTGTAACTCACAAGCAGAAGATATATTTGATACAGGAGTCGATGAAGAACATATTATCAACCATTACTCGGCCTCGCACAGCCGAGTTCGGCCAGCCCAAGTCCTTGCTGTTGAGCCTATCTCCCAGGTAAAATGCACATCGTCTCAGTTTTGGGATCATCCGTATATGATGGAGGATGATATGGATAATGAATTTGACCCAACAGAGCCTGTCAACATTGGATCGTGTCAAAATAATTTTAGCTACGACGACTACCATTCCACTATTAGGTCGAGATACTTGACAGGTCTTCAGGTTATGATCCAATTGCAATGCGAGGCTTTGGTTGAGAAGTTTAACGCTAGCCCATTAATTGTTGGTCTTGCTGGGCCAATATGTTTAAGGTTTTTGGCTTCCACTAGGATTATGGCTGATGAATGGGCAGACCAGGTCATTCATGATTCCGAGGGTCAGACACAAGGTATAGCCTATCCTTTATTGTTCAGAAGGTTAAAACGACTGCATTTCATTATGACCATGGTCTAGTTAAATTGTCTTTTGAATTTTTTTTTTGATCTCCTTAGCCTAGTCCCCATTCCCTAAGTGGAGAATATTTTAGACCATGGAACCTGGGATCACAAGCGTGTAGAAGATTACTAATGGGAGTAAAAGTGGTTTGTTTTGAGAGAAGTACTCCGACGTCTTGTATGGTTTGGATATGTATTGAAAGGATTTGTTACGTCGTCATTGTGTCCTACTGGAAACATGAGACAATTACATTTCATGTTAGTTGTTAACTTAAATGGAATTTTAAAGATATGCGGTGGTGATTAGAGTACGGGCATGAATTCAAACTCATTTTATTTTCATCGTTCTCTTAATATTGGAAATGCAGGGGAAGGAATTTCAGCCTAATGCTAAAAATCGTGGCGACCCTGTTAATATCCTCGGGAAGCGTGTGGTAATGATATGGTATAGATCTCTCCGAAGCAGAATACCCATCTCTTGTTCATTAGCCATTTCTTTCCTTGTTTGTCATGTGGCTAGAGAGGCAATTCTGCCATCTGACATATTGAAGTGGACTGTAGAAGGAAAGCTTCCTTATTTTTCTGCTTTTTGTGAAATTGAAAAGCAGATTGGATCTCATTCTAAGGCATGCCCCATCAGTGTCAGTCGTATGTTCAGGCCCATCCAAGCTGTCTCATCACAGAAGTTGGAGTCACTGGCAGCTGATATTGCATTGAAAATTGGTCTGGAATTACCTCCTGTGAACTTTCATGCTATTGCTTCCCGCTATTGCTCTCAGTTATCTCTGCCATCAGGAGAAATAATTTCTCTGGCTTGTCGCATATATGAATGGTCTATGCCTACAGAGTTGTATCTGTCAGTTAACGAGTTAAGGATTCCAACTCGTGTATGTGTCATGTCTGTACTCATTGTGGCAATCTGGATTCTTTTTGACATAAATGGCTACGGAATGTGGGAATCAAGTTTGTCCAATCCCAGTACAACATGTCAAGATGAAATAAAGAAAGAAATCGAGTCTCAATCCTATTATATTATGATGGATAATGCTGCTTAGAAATCATCTTCGAACAATTCAAAATCTCATTTCACCAAATTTCGTATTCCAGATTCTGGATCGAATGGGATAGAGCTTCTACAAATACTTGAATCAAAATATAGCGAACTAGATGATGCATATGGTAATTGTATTTATCAATTTCTTGCGTATTATTCTTGGATAAAAATTCCATTGTTTGGTTTTCAGTTTCTGTGCACGAGAAATGTAGCTTGTTGAACTATTTCTTTCCTTTGACAGCATATTGCCATGACTTGTCGTCGTACCTCCAGTATTGCAAAGATGTAGTTTTTTCTGGATAGCGTCCATCATTTGAGGATCTGGAAGAAGAAAAGTTGTTGGAAGAGTTTTGGGATCTTTATCAAAATGACAAGGTATAAGAGTTTTACTTTTTTTAAATTTAGAAAATCATTTAACTTTTCAATCTTTGGCATTATCCGTATGGCTCTGGAATATAAATTTTATATCATAGACAAATCCTTATCATTAAGAATTATGAAGTAATAAGCCCAATTGGCTAAATTCGTATCACCATCTTTGCATCCACAAATTTACAAACATATTTCTATTTGAATATTGGTGAAATTTTGAAGTTCTGATAAGATCTTTCACCTCCACTGTGCCAATTATCATCCCCTTGGATTTTTTTCTTAGATTGATTTAAAAAGTATTTGGATGATTGTACACTGCTTTCGTTAAATCCAAATTGACTTGTATAACTCCTATTGTTTCTTAGGTGGCATTTTATTTTCCTAGAAAGGCATTCTTCAATTTCAGAATCCTTGTTTGCAGGGGCGCGTAGGATTAGGTACTCAGGACGATCCTTTGCACAATGATAAAATTTCAGGACATGCTAATCGACATTTGACAGATTCCCATAGGGATGCACGAATAAGACAACTGAAGTTGGACATGGAAGAACACAAATTTTGTTATGTTCCTCCGCGGGTTAAGGTGAAGAGGAAAGACTATGTCCATTATGTTAGGAAAAGGAAAGAAGTGTATATTTATGCTGTTCATGCTGATTATTACATCTTACTTCGGTCATATGCTAAGGTTGCCCAAGTTGAAACCAGGATCATGCATCAGGCAACCTTGAATTTTGAGCGGAGATTGAAATGGCTTGAAAAAATGATTGTTTATTCGGTAAATCTGAAGCAGAATCTTGACGATTATTGTGATTTCTGTTGTGACGACCAGGAACAAAACCATGATGATGATACTATGGAGCAGAACTTTCGATAAACTATTCCACTTTCTCTAGTCTATAAATACCATCCTGAGTTGGTCTTGGTTCTGAACAAGTACCTTATATTTTCATGGATTTCGTTCGTGTGAGTCCAAAATGACCACCTGCCTCGTGATCATGACAGTGGCTAAGAATTGATCTCATCTCTTCCTCCGCTGCACATCTCCTTATCTTGGCATCTGCATAGATTTTGAACAAAAAAGGTTCCTCCGAAAAACAATATTTCACGTCCGAGAAAAATTTCTTTCTTTGGTGAAATGTTAAATTTTGGGGATGATCCTGTAACAAGAAAATATGCATAATCTGTATACCATGGACAATTAAAAGCACGTCATCTAACCTCACCGACCAGCCCTCTCGATTTAACCCCACAACTTTCACCAGAATCTTCTTGATCTTGCGATTTGACACCTCAACTTGACCACTTGTTTGGGGGTGATAGAATGTTGAGATTTTATGAGTGACCCATATTTGCCAAAACGTTTTTCAAAAAGTTTATTCCAAAAATGGGTGCCACCATCATTAATTAACGCTCGTGGTGTTCCAGATCTGTTGAAAATCTTTTTCTTTAAAAATTTCAGCACCACTTGAGCATCATTCGTGGCATATGATTCCACCTCCACCCATTTGGAAACATAGTCAACCGCAAACAAAATGTATTTTTTTGGGAAAAGTGGTTGGAAACGGTCCCATGAAATCTATCATCCAAACATCAATAACTTCGCACTCGATAATATTATTTATAGGCATCTCATGGGGATTAGAAAGTTTACCTGTGCGCTGGCATCTATCACAAAAGAGGACAAATGAACGTTCATCCTTAAATAGACTGGCCAATAAATGCCACATTCGAATACCTTGGATGTCGTTCGGGTGAGTCCAAAATTACGACCTGCCTCGTGGTCATGACAGTGGCTAAGAATCGATCTCATCTCTTCCTCCCCTACATATCTCTTTATCTTGGCATCTGCATAGATTTTGAACAAAAAATGTTCCTCCCAAAAACAATATTTCACGTTCGAGAAGTTTCTTTCTTTGGTGAAATGTTAAATTGGGGGGGATAAGCCTGTAACAAGAAAATATGCATAATCTACATACCATGTACAATTCAAAGCGCTTCATATAACCTCAACTACAAGTCCTTTCGATTTATCCCCACAACTTTCTCCTAAATCCTCTTGATCTCGCGATTTGACACCTCAACTTGACCACTTTTTTGGGGGTGATAGGGTGTGGAGATTTTATTAGTGACCCCATAATTTCCCAAATGTTTTTAAAAAAGTTTATTACAAAAATGGGTGCCACCGTCAGTAATGATAGCTCGTGGTGTTCGAGATCATGGTGTTCGAGATCTGTTGAATTTTTTTAAAAAAATAAAAATTTCAGCACCACTTGAGCATCATTCGTGACATATGATTCCACCTCCACCCATTTGGAAACATAGTCAACATCAACCAAAATGTATTTTTTCGTGAAAGAGGTTGAGAACGGTCCCATGAAATCTATCACCTAAACTTCAAGAACTTCGCACTCGATAATATTATTTAAAGGAATCTCATGGCGATTAAAAATGTTAACTGTGCACTGGCATCTATCACAAGAGAAGACAAATGAACGTGCATCATTAAATAGAGTTGGCCAATAAAAGCCACATTCGAGTACCTTGGATTTCGTTCGTATGAGCCCAAAATGAGCACCTGCCTCGTGGTCATGACGGTGGCTAAGAATCGATCCCATCTCTTCCTCCTCTACACATCTCCTTATCATGGCATCTACATAGATTTTGAACAAGAAAGGTTCCTCCCAAAAATAATATTTCATATCCGATAAGAATTTCTTTCTTTGGTGAACTGTTAAATTTGGGGGGATGAGCCTGTAACAAGAAAATATGCATAATCTGCATACCATGGACAATTTTGCATCAATATCAATTTTTCATCAGGAAACCAATCACCTATCTCATCATTTGCACATTCGTTTTTAACATGTTCCAGTCTAGATAAATAATCAGCCACTACATTCTCTACACCTTTTTTTATCTTTTATTTCGAGATCAAACTCTTCAAGAAGTAAAATCTATCTAAGCAATTGTGGTTTGACCTCTTTCTTAGCAAGAAAATATTTAAGTGCAGAGTGATCAGTAAAAACAATGACTTTCGACAAAACAAGGTATGAATGGAATTTATCAAGTGTAAATACTACTGCAAGTAATTTTTTTTTCAGTTGTTCCATAATGTAATTGTGCTTCATCTAAAGTCTTACTCGCATAGTATATAGTGTGAAATACCTTGTTCTGCCTTTGGCCAAGAACATCACCAATTGCCGTATCATTGGTGTCGCACATTACCTCGATATTCCAATCCGATGCCACCAACACAGGAGCTGTCACCAAGTGCTCTTTTAAGTTCTTGTATGCCTGCAAACAGTCAGAATTGAAATCAAATTACACGTCTTTCATGAGTAGGGAAGATAGGGGCATAGCAATTAGAGAAAAATCTCTAATGAAACGCCAGTAAAAACCGGCATGTCCTAAGAAACTTCTAACTCCCTTCACTGAAGCTGATGGTGGTAGGTTTTTGATGACTTTCGCTTTAGCTTTGTCCACCTCAATCCCTTGTTCAGAAATCTTATGCCCTAGCACAATTCCCTCTTGTACCATGAAATGACATTTCTTCCAATTTAGCACTATGTTTGTCTTCTAATTTAGCACTATGTTTGTTTCCTCACACCTTTTCAATACTGCGTTCAGATTCTGCAAACATTCATCAAACATTGCACAAAGATAGAAAAGTCATCCATAAATATTTCAAGAAAATTTTCGATCATACCATGGCATATAGCAGTCATGTAGTGCTGAAACATAGCATGGGCATTAGAAAGACTAAACGGCATACGTCAAAAAGCAAAAGTGTCATAAAGACAAGTGAAAGTTGTTTTCTCTTGGTCTTCCGGTGCAATAGTGATTTGGTTATACCCCAAATACTCATCTAGAAAATAGTAAAACTCATGCCCCGCTAGTCTCTCTAACATCTGATCAATAAAAGGGAGGGGGAAGTGGTCCTTACGGGTGCCATCATTTAACTTCCTATAATCTATACACACTGTAGAACCCGTTAAACCAGACTACGTATAAGACGTGCATAATTACTAGTGTTTGATTTGAAAATGATTTATTTTATATTTAAAGCATTTTAAATTGTATTAAGTCATGATCATTTAGTTTAAATCGCAGTAGTTTAACTTTTATCTTTTGAGTTAAATAAGCTAGGCCGGACCGGAGTTGGAATATTGAGATAAAATTTAATGATAAGAAAATATTCCTAGAATTTATTTAAGATAAAGAATAATTTATTTTAATGAAAAATAATGTTTAGGGATTTAATTAATTAATTAGAGATAAGTAGTAAATAAGTTCTTTTATGTCCAATAATTAATTAAAAGCCTAAATTAAATTGTGTAACCAATTGAGATAAATTAATCTAGGCTAATTTTATTTAAGAAAATGTAACTTAACATGTTAGTAATTTAATTTAAGAATTTGTCATGCATGCAAGAAAATTACTATCCCAAATTAATTTATTAATTCACTAAAATACATAATTAGTGTTTAAAACTTTAAAAAGTTAAAATTCATAATTAAGCAATCTACCTTAGTTGACAAGAGAAAATCGTTCATCTCTCATCCCATTATGCCTCCCTCAATCAAATAATATCATATCATTCCTTATCTAACAAACAACTAGGACATAAAGATATTGATTGTCATTCAAATCTCATTTAATTAGTAAACTTTCCATTCATCTCCTAGCAATTTCCCTCCCCACATTCTCGAAAATTTCAGAGTAGAAAATCAATAGAAAAATCGTGAGGAGCACGAAAAGAAGAGGATAGAAAACAAGTAAGAAAAGAGAACTCTGTCTCCACCGCGCCGCGTTCGTCATAATTGATTTGTTTTCGTTTCAAACAAATTTCAGGCATGTATATATGTTTCTTTTCTCTTCAATCAAGTCATATAATTATTTTTTAACATCACATGTACATGATTTTTATGGCAAAACCGAAATCACCACAGATCTTTTCGAAAAAAAATCGATGCAGAATATTTTCGGCTTCTCTTCACGCTTCACGGTTTGGCTTGTCTTGTTGATTTGCAGTTGGCTCCATTTCTAGGCTCCCAAGGCTGCTTATGGTCATGTCCTAGGGTGTGTTAGGGTCAAGTTTGATCAAGGGTTCAAGCCCCAAAACCGTAAGTTAGGTGCTCAACTCAGTAAGTAAGAAACAAGTGTCATATTCGAGGTTCATTTGCTGTCATTGGCTTGCGTAGGATAGTGTTCGAGCCATGGCTAGGACCATCCCCTAGCAAGCATAGGACGTGGTCAAGTCGGCCCTAAGTGGCTTGAGCCATGTCCCAAGTCGTTCGGACAGAAACAAGACAAGCACCCCCTTCGAACCCTTTTATTTTTCCTGCATATGTAGTTTCGGTTTTGAGGTTGGTGTGGATCTTGGTTGGCTTTTTAGCCCTTAGCCATGGTTCACGCAATGCCTCATGATGTCTAGATCATGCCATGGTTGATCACATGGCCACTGGAATGATCCATGACAGTAAAACAAGCAACACCTCCACGCGTGCCATGTGTGTTCTCGAGTGAAGCTTGGGATCGTCGTAGGTGTTGGCTTGGATTGTGGTTGGCCTAGGGCCCTTAGCCATGGTTCAAACCATACCTTAGGATGTCCGTAAGAAGCTCTGGTCAGTGGTTCAAGCCACAATGGCCGATAGTCTCGAAAACGAAGAACGGAAGCACAGCAGCAGCTGTTGTATTTTGTTGACAGCTGCTTTGGGCTTTGGTTTAGAGGCTTGTTTGAGTTCTTGTTTGGCTTTTAGCCTATGGCCTTGGACTGGACAGTACCTCATTGAGTTAGGAAGGTCATGTGTTTTGTTTGTTTGTGATTTGGTTAAGTTTAGAGGTCGTACGATAATTTACGGTGCAATGCGCCAAAGTGACTCTCGAAAGAGCGTTTCATGATTTTGGCCTCCATGCACCATTTTTGAAACGTCCTGCCCTTAAATTTCTTTAAAAGTATTAGAATTTTTTTTATAAACACTCAATTTTTCGCCCATGTACCTTTACCTCATGAAAATATTTTTATAAAATATTTTGCCCCTTTGAAATAAAACACCAACCAACTAGTATTTTAAAAATCAAGTGCAATAATCATAAAATAAAATCTTTGCATGTTTACCAAACCTAAAAAGCAATAAGTTTGAAAAGTATAACCCATACTAAACCTCTCAAAAATATCTCAAAAGCATGAATAAATAGCCTTAAAATCTTTAACATAAATCATGATTCATAAATCGTAAATGCGGAAAAAGTAGAAGCGCTGGTCCTTGGGTTGTGTGCGCCTTCAGCCCAATCAAATCATCCGTCAAGACCTCCCTCAACCTCACCTGCATCCATCATACCTAGTGAGTCTAAAGACTCAACACACCATAATCTTGATGACGAGTAATACGTAATACAGTCAACATATAACAGTGAAAATACTTGTACTTAAAATATCGTTTTCATAAATATGCATAAACTTCAAACATGAGCATTTCCGTAAACCTTTTTATGATGCATGAAATTTAAATAGAAATATTTTCATAATGATGCATCAACTTTAAGTATAAACCTTTTCATGACATGCATCACATAAACCTTAACCTTTTTTCCTTTTTCCTCAACATGACATAAACCTTTAACATGATCATGAACAATTTCCTTTTCCTTTTCCTTTGTTGAATTCAGATCGTTAATTGTGACTTTCCTGATCATGACATAAACCTCAAGAGTCTATGGATCCATCTACATGTAACCACAGTACTGGGCGGCAGGGACATCAGCGACACTTTCACCGGTCAACTGAGCCTTGGCCTATCCTTTTTCGAATAGAAATACGATCGTCGGGGTTCCCTCTGGTGTCTTTTCCATAAATGGGCTCCCTCTGGGGCCTTTTCCCCTCACGATATTCTCATTCTTACCGTTACCACAAAACCATTACCACATAACTATTACCACATATTCGTAATGTTGAAAACACGATCGTCGGCTCCCACTGGGACCGTCACCCTCATGATATCTCCAACATTAACGAATTAGTCACAATTACTTCACTTCCTTCAACATTTAACATTCTCATCACTTTATAAAATCATACATAACCTAACAATTTTGTTTTTGAAACCAAGCATGCAACATGTCTTTTAAATGTCTTCCTTAAATCATAAAAATCCCTTAGACATTTAAAAATCATAATTTAATCATGAACATTTAAAAACATTTAAAATAATCATAATATCATAAAAATAGCATTTAGGGCACTGCCATGACGTTTACTAATTTTTGGTATAAAAAGACCTTTTTACCCCTGGACTCTACATTTTCGATTTTGACTTTTTTCTTGATTTCATGACTCTAACATGTCCCAATTAATTATTTAAGCTTACATGAATTTTTTTATAATTTTATTTAGCTAAAATATTAGACTTTTTCATTTATCTTTAATTAACTGTTTTGACGATTTTTTAATCCCGAAAAATCCCAAACTTTAATATAAAATTCCTAAATTCATAATTTAGTCTTTTTATATTATTTTAGCCCTTATGGACCACAACTTGATCCCCGTGAGCTGTTTTCCAATTTTTCTTAGTTATAAAAACCCTAATTTGGCACCTAAACTTCGACCCTGAGCCAACTTTCGATTTCCATGAGTTACTGTGGGGACCCGGGCTCTAACTCTTTCTTTGGGATTAAATGGATCATTAATATAAAAGTGGGTCAAATTTTTTGCTTTACAACATTAATTCTAATGTATGTATACAAACACAAGTTCTTTATTTATATTACAACATACCAACATATCTTGTTCTAGTACATTTGTCCAACTAGTGTTTAATACAAAAGAGCAAGTACAAATAGTCCAAATCTACTAAAACAACCACTAGTCCTCTGCTACGCCCGTAGTCTCCACGCTATATCAATCTCGTCTCTGTCTCGACCCAGATCCTGCCCCACCTGTTGTTATGCACACATACAGACATAACAACAGCCGGAAACTCCGGTGAGAACAAATACCAGTATAAACATGTATACATGCATATATCAAACTAAAATATGAAACATGCTATAATGAATGTCATCCATATAAACATGCAATGCAATGCGAATCAAACCATGTCTGGACTCGACTCGACTAGAACTCTAGGGATCCCGGTGTGAATAAGACGATCTATCACCTACCCTCCCAATCGGGGTGACGGTATGTCTTATTCCTAGACTTCGGCCTGATCTGTATCCACATCTACAATAGGAGAATAATATTCCCCTAAGCTGTGATATCACCGAACATCTAGAAGTTTGACGGATCTGTCAAGACTCCCTATCTTAAATGCAATGCACAACAATCTGTAAACAATGCATAATCATCTCAAAAGATTTGAATACAAGTCTATAAACAAATCACAATCATAATTCAAGATAAACAATAAATCTAGTATGTGATTTTGGTCGGGAAACTCAAATGTGCTCTCATTTGAGTTGTATTTCCCCAAACAAAACATGTATTATACCTTTGTCGTCCCGGTCTGACGAAGAAGAAGTCTCGAAGTCAAATTTGTCCATATCAATCTGATAATGACAAATCACATAAATACAATATCAGTATAGATCTCAGTTCAGAATCTGTTCTGATCAATACTCAAATCGGTATACAATCTGATTAACATCAACAGTATAACTATGAATCAAAATCAATATCATGTCTGATCAATCTAAATCAATACTGAATCTGATCAATCTAAATCAACTGATGTTTCGACGGCATAACAATACAATCTGAATAACCCCGTCAATCTGAACATCACAAATATAATACTAGAACGCATAATCTGTGTCAACATAATTCATACTCCGAATACTAACACAGTTCTGATATAGAACCTCAGCCCATATCTTTCAAAAATCATAACAATTACAGAGACAGTCTGTTCTTTAATCTGACTTCAATTCTATAATATCTACGGTAGCAAAAACGCCATATCTGAATCATATTCAATTCTGACAATATCATAAATTCAAATCTTGTCTAAACGTAACAAAACTTACGTCCAGTTGTAGCTTGCGTCGCTAGAAACACGATACCGAAGTCGGATTCAAAATCAGATGAACGGATTTCGAACAATTGTAACTTGAAGCACAAAATCCATTTTCTTCAGAGACCCTCGATTCTTTCTTTCTGAGAGATGACTTGCATGTTTATATATATATATATACCCCATTTCGTGCATGCAAGGCAAGTGGCATCGTGTATATTCTGCACGTTGCGCGCATATGCGCCAACAATGTCGCGCATATGCGCCGGTAGCTCACACCAGCATTTTTCCAACTCGCGCATATGCGCCATTTATGTCGTGCATATGCACCCAACCCGCGCATATGCGCCATTTAAGTCGCGCATATGCGCCGATCATTCTGCCCAATCCGCGCACGTGCGCCATTTACGTCGCGCATATGCGCCGATCATTCTGGACATCCCGCGCATGTGTGCCGTTCAGTTCGCGCATATGCGCCAAGTGCTCTGCCTCCTTCGCGCATGTGCGCCGATACCCGTTGCGCATATGCGCGAGGCTTCTCCTTGCACATCATATCAAATCATCTTTTGGCTTTCCCGATCCGATTCGTTCTGTCTATACTCATAACAATAATCACCAATAGATTATAATAATCATCGCTAACTCATTTCGGATTAACGGGATAAATTCCTCGGGCATTACAGTTACCTCCGAGCCCTGCCGATCCAAAACTTGACCAATAACCTAAATTAACCTACTGGACCCTTAGACCACCAAGAACTAAGCCCGAACAACAAAAACAAAGCCCTCCCATGTAACCCTATACTGGCCGAGTGTCCTACCTTGCATGGGTTCTAATTTTGCACACCTAGGGACCTAGCCGACGCCCCAGCACCCGATCCAATCTCTAGTGCACCTTATTAGGACCCTAGTGAGACACCCTAGCCCAGCCTGTGACCCACGAGCCGAGCCCCTAAGCCCCTGGACGCTTGCCCTCCCGCGCGCACATGCAGCGCGATTCACGGGTGGGAGTCCTAGCATGGCTAGGACTCCTTCCCCAGCCCATGTCCTAGATTGGCTAGGACCCACTCCCTAACCCATGACAGTCCCTAGTCGAGCCCTAGCCCAAGAAAAGGCCGAACCAACCCCCTGAACCCTGAACCCGATCGCCCCAACCCTTATGACAGCAGTTCACAGTTGTTGCTTGTTCTTGTTTCCCTTTTTTTTTCTTTGTTCCAGCCGAGTGTTAGGTGGTGTGTGGGACTCTAAAACATGTATAAACCTTACTTGATCTTACCCTAATCATGGCAGCCCCTTAACTAAACATTAACAAGTTATTGGATTCAAAGAATCAAGTTTCCTCATGTATACAAGCAATAAACCAAAATTTTCAGAAATAATTCCACGAAGAACGGGACGCAACCTTGGCTTTGTTTTTGCTTGAACCTTGCGACTTTTCCTTTCTAAAGTTGTGAGTGGCGTGAGATAAGAGTGGTTGGGAGAGAGTTTTCAGAAATTAAAAATGGATGTGTGTGTCATGACTTTAATGTGATGGAGAGAGTTTGAATTGATAGAAAGTGTGTGGCCGTGTGTATGTGGGTGGGGGAAAGGGTTTTGTTATTTTAAATACTCATATAATTATTAATCAATGCTTAGGCCTAATAAGCCCTCAAATTAGGCCCAATTATCTTTGATTAAATAATAAAAATTATTTTGTTTAATAAAGTTTGTGAATTTATTAGCCGGATTGCCAAAACTTTTGCATTTTTGTTGAAAAGCCAACACCGATAAAATTTACGTCCCGGCGTATAAAACCACCTCAAAATCCCTTATTTTCAAAAATAATAAAAAACATCACCTTTAATTTAAATAATTAAGAACAATTAACCAATAAAAACATTTTTTTTATTTTTCAGCTCTCTGTCTCCGTTCCTCGATCGCAACTTGAATAACCTTTAAAATATATTTTAATGCAATCATGTAGAAAAATATATTTTAAACATGTAAATATGCACAACATAATTAATTCATGAAATTAAAACATTTAATTAAAATAAACAATTGCATGCATGTGGTTTGCGTGGACCTTTAAATTTTCGGGTCGTTACAATTTTCGTGTATTACAGCCCTTGATATTTATTTTCTATCATTTTAGGTGTATTTTAATCATGACTAAACGATGGTTCGATGTTGGTTCAGGTTGGTATGGAGTCATGGTTAGATACTAAATTTGTTGGGCGTAATTGTCTCGTTTTTTGTTCGGTTATGATATGTTGGTCAAGTTAAGTTTATTTGCATATTCCTCACGCTAGAATTAGGTCGCAGCGAGCCTAAAAACGATCCAACCCATTTGGTAAAAAAACGGGATTATAATTATATTACGTGCAAAAATAGAAAATATTTATTTTTGAGATATATGTGACATGTCTTGTGGCCACCTCACCCGGTTCATGAGATTTCAGCTTATGAGATTTCAGCTTATGGGATTATTACTTCACCTGGTGACTTACGACCGGTTCATGATCATGTATGGGTACGGATATCCAGTCCAAGGGCTGTGATGATCTCTACCGCCCAGTATACTGTGGTTTAGTCTGATCACTCGATTCATGTCATGTTATGTTATGAGCCACTTGCGTAGAACATTATCTCAACATAAATTATGATATGCTATTTTATGACAGGGCTCTATCGAGAAACATTTTACGTACGGTTTTTCAGATATGCACGTATTTATAATTAACCACGACACGATTTTCACGTTACGCTTTACGATATGATATCTTTACATGGCATGAAATTTTATGATATATTTTACTTTTTATTCACGATATATGTATGCTGAGTCTTTAGACTCACTAGACTTGATAGTTGTAGATACTGATGAGGTCGAGACCGAGGGCGGGAACTAGTGAGCTATCTTGGGTCAGCAGTAGTAGGAACCCGAGGACCTCATGTTTCAATTTATTTATCATTTTTATGCTCAAACTCATTTTGTCTTGTTGAAATATTTTTAGTGATTGTTTTGAAACAGTATTTACTTTCGCTACTATTTTGACATTAAACCTTTTTATCAGTTTATTTTATGAATGATTCAAGTTAATTATTTAAAAATAAAAATTTTAAATTATTCCGCAAATTTTCAAATACGAAATATGGGCTTCTACACACAATCTCCACCCCGTAACAGTCCTAGTTGGAATAAGTTCATTATTTTCATTTGTGATGACAGTAATACCACCTTTCTTAGGCACACACTGAATAGGACTTATCTATGCGCTATCTGAAATAAGATAGATAATACCTGCATCGAGAAGCTTGATAGTTTCAGCCTTCACTGCCTCTTGCATCTTTGGTTGGGTCATCTCTGAGTTTGCAAGAGAGGTGAATACTTCTCTTCCATCAAGATTTTATGCATGCAGATTGATGGATTTATTCCCTTGATTTCTGCCACCTTCCAGGCGAACGCAAACTTGTGTTATTTAAGAACTTGCAGTAGTTTTTCCTCCATTGCATATGTCAAAGAAGTAGAAATAATGACAAGAAAAGTGTTATTCTCACATAGGTATACATACTTTAGGTGCGGAGGCAGTGCTTGACTTTGGAGGGTCAAGTCTCTCCGCTCTCCCAAATCCTCCAATCTCATCCTCATTGGCTTCTTCCAAAAATGATTGGCATTAAAGTATGCCCCTATTTCCGCTTTTCTTCGTCTAAGAGGGAGGCTTCCAATGGGTCCTTTACAGCGTTCTGCACCAAATTGTTCACAAGTGAATCCAAAGAATCGATTCTAAAACAGTCATCCATGCGCAGTGTGTGCTTAAGAGCATTAAAGACATCAAAAGTAATTTCTTCCTCCCCCACTCTTAGTCTCAACTTCCCTTCTTGCACATCAATTAGAGCCTTGCCAGTTGCAAGAAATTTCTCCCTAAAATTAAAGGAATCTCCATATCCTCCTCCATGTCTAGCACCACAAAATCTGCATGAAATATAAATTTGCCCACTTCCTCTTGTTTGCTAAGATGTCCTTTATAAATTTAGCATAGCTAGACATTTGCATCCAAGCATCAGCAAAGAGAATATTAATGTAAAATTTTTTAAATACTTTTAGGAACTTACCGAATTGCGCATCCATTTCGCCTTTTTTAATGCTGCAGGAAAAGGTAGAGGGATAAAAATTATAGATTGTGCAGTGGGTGCAGGTGTAGCATTAGAAAACATACTCGTGGATGTGTCAGCTACTTTCTCTTTGTGCTCCTTTTTTTCCTTCTCCTCTTGTTGAATTACCTTTCCACTCCTCAATGCTATGGCCTTCACTTGCTCTTTCGGATTAGTTTCAGTGTTGCTTGACAAGGTGTCTGGATCTCTACTAGCGATCATCTTAGCCAACTGCCCTATCTGATTTTCTAACCAGTTTATCGATGCATCCTGGTTCTGTAGTCTAGTTCGGTGGATTAGATAACTTTAGACATTATTTGCTCCAAACTAGACTTCTCCTCTCTAGGCTCAGGTTTATACATCGGTTTCTTACCATACTGTTGTCCTCCTTGTGGCCGATTTTGACTGTTTTGACCACCCCATGAGAAGTTGGGATGTTGCCTCCATCCAGGATTATATGTGTTTAAATATGGATCATTCTTAGGACGGTTTTGAATCACCACTTGATTTACTGGTGCCTCCTCATGCACATATAAAGGACCTATGTCTTGAAAATCCTTAACATAGTGTTCTACTCCACATTTATAACAAAATATCTCTTGCAGGCGCATCGCTATACCGTTTACATTCAAGCTGTCTATTTTCCTGTTAAGTGCTTCTAATAGCGCAGTGACAACAGAAAAGTCAGTTACCTGGTGAACTCCTGCACTCCTCCTATGATTGTTCCTCTCAGATTGAGGGTGATAACTGTTAGCAACCATCTCCTCTAGTAACTCATACACTTCTTCAACCGTTTTCCTCAGCTGATTTCCACAGGCCGCATCATCTATCATTGACGGTTAGACGAAATAAAACCATAGCTAAAAGTTTGGACAACTAACCCAAGAGGCAACTCATGTTGTAGGCATCTTCAAAATAAATTTTTGTACTCTCCCAAGCCTCGTAGAGTGACTCGTGCTCAAATTGAGAGAAGGTGGTTATGTTCGCCCACAGATTCATGGTTTTTGATGGAGGAAAGTATTTCAAGAGGAATGTGTTGGCCATATCTTTCCAAGTTGTGATTGAACCTACAAGAAAACAATTTAATCAAGATTTAGCTTTGTCACTCAAAGAGAAAGGAAATAAACGCAATCTAATAGCATCACCAGACACTCCATTAAATTTAAAAGTGCCGCAAATTTTCTAAGAAGTCGGCGATGTGAGTGTTTGGGTCATCTAGCGTATTTCCCCCAAACTTGACCGTGTTCTGAATCATTTGAATAATGGCTGGATTGATCTTAAACTGGTTTGCCCTGACAGTTGGTCGCACTATTCTTGGACATGCTCCGTCAAGCGAAGGTTGTGCGTACTCCAACATGGGTATCCACCTTGGTTCTTCGACTCTTAGATCTTCGCGATGCTCTTCCTAACTTTCGTTTCTGTTCATTATGTCTCTCAGACTCTGTTGTTGTCTTCGTCTGCATAGGGTTCTTTCAATATCGGGATCGAATATCTCTAATTCAGACTCTAGAGATCTTGGCAGGCACCGAGAGAGATACTTGCAAATAAATCGAAGGTGTCAAACAAAACAAAATAAAAATGCTAATGTTAATAACTAAGAAAAAAATTGTAACAGTACACGGCAACGGCACCAAAAACTTGATCAAGCAAAACTTGCGATGTGAAATTCTTAGTAAAAATTTATAATATTCAAGCTCGAACTAATAGTAAATGCACGATGTCAAATAATAATATAGTGTACAAGAGTACGAGTATCGTTCCTTTAGAAACTGTATTTTGCAATTGTAATTCTTAGTTATTCAACACTTAGCAACGATAATTGTAATGATTGTTGACTACTATAATGATTAAAAAAACCCAACAAAATTATTCACAAATTAAATGATGAAATAAATAAGTTAAAATAGTTGGTTGAAGAATCAATGAGAAATGAATTTTTTGAGAATCTTGGTTCACCTACCCCTCGCTAATTTACTTAATTCGTTTGACAATGATCTACACTTTAAACGGGATTTCCTATCCAATTGAACACGTCCTCTCGATCTATGCCAAACTAATCCAATGCAGTGAAGTAATTTAATCTCTTTAATTATTTATCAAAGGTGAATTGCATATCGTTCTATAAAATCCCTTAGCTTTCGACCTACTGGACTATGACTATCGACGTGTATCTGACATCATATTTCTATGTAAATTGTAAATCCACGGATTATGTTACTCGTTCCTATCACGGGCTATTATCTCAAACTCACTCGCAATAAGAAATCGTTATTAAAGTTAGATATGCTTCAACAACACAAATAAAATAATAGCACAATCAAGAATAAATCAAAAGTCGATAGATGGATTAACTAAACTCGGTTTTGGGGTAGGATCACCTTAAATCCCAACAAATACTGAAAATTAGCTCGTAGAATTCATGTTCAAATTAAGCCAAACAATATTTAAACAAGATAAATTAAACTAAAGATACTTAGTCGTGACGAAAACGCGAGGAATGTTGCCCGGAAATCTTGAAATCCTCCCCCAAGCCTTTTTCTCTTCTCCAAAGCTTTGTGGCTGCTGAATAATGTCTGAAAAATTGTACCTCAGGTTATTTTTTGCAGGCATACACCTTCCAAGTTGAATACAATCCAATTAGGAAACTTGCTTTATTTACCGCGAGGTCTTCTGCAATGTTGGTCGCTTCACATGCCTCTCGTGCTAGGGCGGTCAAGTTTTGCTGCCCTAGCGTGAGGTCTTCTATTGATTCTTCAGCCTCTCGCAATGGGGTAGTCAATTTTTACCGTCTTACCACGAGGAATTTTGGCCGACATCCTATTTTTCCTATACCCACGCTGGGGTAGTCAAGTTTTACAGCCCTAGGGCGAGGTGCCCCGTCCTTGGCTCATTTCCAGTTGAATATTCTTCTTTTGCGCCGTTCTCCTGAACATTCGTACAAATCAATGAGCTGTGATCATATGCAATAATTTAAGATAAAATGAACTAAATGCAAAATTCATTCTAGCAAAACAATGCAAACTAAGACTCAGACGATGCACTAAAACACGTAAGCCGAAAGAAGAGTTATACAGATTAGCGGCGCAGGGATCTAGAGTTTGCAGTGGGCGATCACGTATTCGTAAAGGTCGCATCGATGAATGGCGTTATGAGATTTGGGAAGAAAGACAAGCTCAGTCCTAGATTCATAGGACCATTCGAGATCTTAGAGAGAGTTGAGACACTAGCTTATAAAGTCGCATTACCACCAAATCTAGCGGGAGTTCATAATATGTTCCATGTCTCGATGCTGCGGAAATACATGTCAAATCCTTCACTTGTGCTGAACTATGAACTTCTGCAGCGGAAGCCGAACCTGTATTTCGTGGAGAGACCCACCAAGATATTGGACAGGCAGAGAGGAGGCTCCGGAACAAGGTGATCCAGATGGTCAAGGTCAAGTGGCTAAATCATTCCGAGGAAGAGGATACTTGGGAGACTGAGACCGAGATGAGGAGTCGCTACCCAGAGTTATTCGGTACGTTTTAAATTTCTAGGACGAAATTCTATATAAATGGGGAGGAATTGTAAGGTCTAGAAAATTCGAAATACGTAACCTTACTATATGCAATTTAGGATTTTTACCAAAATATGTGTTTACTTATTTTAATGCATTAAATGCATGATATTTTCAGGGATAGGCGTTTTATTCCATGGTTTATTAAGGTTTCATGTATTAGGGCTTTTAGTAGTATTTTGTGCTCGAAAGAAGAATGGACACCGGGGATAATTAAGGAAAAATATTTTTATTATTAAATAATTATTTTTAATTATTTAATATATGGTGTAATTAAGGGCGATTTTCGAAAATGGGCATTGCTAGGGTATTTTTACTCGTCGGGTCATATTTTAAACCGATACGCAAAATTTAGCAAGTCGGAGGACTTTTTGAGGGTTCGAGAAATATTTTCAAAAACTTACCTAAACGAAATATTTTTCAGGATTTGTTTTGGGCTTGATGGGACAATTTTATTGCACAATGGGCCTAAAATCATTTTTAAACTCATTATTTTAATTAAGGGCCCATTATACATTAATTATTATATTAAAACCTACCACCTAAACCCTAATCCTCCTACCCTAATATTCGGCCGCCCCTCTCCCAAATTCAGAGGGACATTTTTTAAATTACTCCAGCAGTAAGCCATCAGTTTTCCAAAGCTTTTTTTCTAAGAACTCGTTCTCCCTCTTTCCGTTGCACGTTCTACGCAATTATCTCAAAGGTTTCGAGAGTAAATACGCAAAGGCACGTTTAATTCTTGTTTTTCTCATCATTCACATAATTATATGATGAATTGTGTGTTTACGCATGAGAAATTCTTAGACTATTATGTTGCATCGATTTTACATGGTTTTGTCAGGAAATATGCATATGTTTGACATGTAATCACGTTTTCACATGGATTTTGTGCAAGGGGCTGCAAGATCTAGGATCCGAGGGGCTATACACGTCAAAATATCGGGTGGCTAAGGCCGAGTGTGCATCGGACCATGTCGAGATGAAAGGACCGATCGGATCTAGGGATATATTGATGCATGGACTAGATCGGGCTATGGGAAGGGGACCGGCTATAAGGGAGATGAACCAAGCCACAGTGCAGACCCTAATAGGTCTGAGTCATGGTCCAAGATGGGTCAACCCCGGCTGGACAAGGCCTAGGAGTAGATCGAGGCGCAAGAGTCAAGTAGGATAGGGTTTGGCTTGTTTTCGGGTGATTCATGTATGGTTGGGTGCATGGACAGTATGCTTGAGTAGGGATGGTCTAGGAGTGGTTCCACGGCCTGGTCTTAGTCCTAGGAAGTGCTGGTTTAGGGCTAGTACATGTCGGTTAGGCGTAGAGTCGAAGATTTGGCTCGGCGGTGTAACTAGGTTTAGAATTATACGTCAAGATTTTTCCAACAGGGTGCAGCCGATATTAGGTGGTTCAAAATAGTTGAATATTGTTGGTTTGGCACTTTTAGGGTGTGATTAACTTGCGGTTAAAATTTGGGAAAGTTTCAGATTGATTCGGGTTAAAACCGGGACCCAGTCCAAGATTTAAAACGAATCGTAAAGATTACGGAATCAGCTCGAGGTTACGTCTAGGAAATAATTATAATTATGATTTGATGTGTTTTAGCAGGTTTGGTTGGCATAGGGTCAGAATTATGAGGTCTAGGGGTAAAATGGTCAATTAGGGTTTCTAGGAGCAAAATGATCATTTTGCACTCAGGTCGAGTTAGCGGTCTTAACAGCGCTCTGAACACTAAAATTGAATGTTTAAAATCTATATATAATTATGAACATGAATATTTATCAAAATACGAAAAGTACGATGACATATTTTTGAAGAAAGGGAGTTGGTAGTTGATCGAGCAAAACTTGCACAGTAAAATCCCCAATAAAAATATGATTTTGTATGCTCAAAATAAATCGCAAGTGCACGATGTCAAGTTATAATATAGTGTACGTGAGTACGAGTATCGTTCCACTGAAGACTGTGTTTCACAATTATTATTTTAGTTATTAAAACTTTAGCGACGAAATTTGATTGTTTGTTTTATGACTAATAAAATTCAAGAAAATTTAAATAAACAAGCTCAAAGATTAAATGATGAAATATGAATTCTAAATCAATGGATTAAATTTCAAATGATAAAATAATTTGTTGGGAATTCTGGTTCACCTACCCCTTATTAATTAATTAATTCGTTCGATTGTGTTCTACGCTTCCGACAGGATTTCCTATTCAATTGAACACACTCTCTCGAGCTATGCCAAACTAATTCACTCAATGAAGTAATTAAATGTCTTTAATTATTTATCAAGAATGAATCGCATTTCGATTTATGAAACCCCCTAGTTTTCGACCCTAAGGACTATGACTATCGGCACGTATCCAATTTCATATGTCTATGCAAATTGTAGATCCGCAGATTATACTACTCGATCCTATAACTAGTTATTCTCTCGAACTCACTCGTGATATAAAATTGTCGTAAAAGTTAGCTACGCTCAACGACACAATGAAAATCGTAGAATAATCAAGAATAAATCACAAACCGAAATATAAATTAACCAACTGAAAGTTTGGGGTAGGATCCCCTTTAATCCCAACAAATATTAAAGTTAGCTACTAGAATTCATAATGAAAATAAGCAAAACAATATTTAAACAACGGAAAATAAACTAGAAATACGAGACGTGACGAAATCTGCGAAGAACGATGCCCGGAAACCGTCGAATCTTCAATCCAAGTGCAAAAGCTCTCCAAAAACTCCTTGTGCTCCTTCAATAATGTCTGAATAATGCTCAAAAGTCGACCAAGATCTTTCCATCGCAGCCACCCTCCAAAATTAAGGTAAGAAATCGCGCACCATAATCTTCCCAAAGTAGGCGGCGCTCGGGCGGTAGAAAAGTGCCGCTCGAGCGCCACACTTTCTGTATTCTCCCTAACTTTTGCGGCAGTCGCGTTCGGGCGGTAGAAATATACCGCTCGAGCGCCAACGCTTCTGTCTTCGGATGCACCTTCTCGCGCTCGGGCGGTATATTTCTACCGCCCGAGCGCCAACCTTTCTGGCTTCTTCTCCTTGCTAGTCGTATTTGGCGCCCGGGCGGTAGAAATCTACCGCTCGAGCGCCGCTTATTCTGTCCAAAGTTCCTTGTCTTCGACACTTTGCTTCCTTCTTGGTTTTTCCGACCATTTTTCCTGCAAATTCGTCACATACAAGTGAGAGATGATAAAACGCAAACGATTACTCTAAAATGAACAAAATTTAAATGAAATGCATGCATGCACAAGGCAAACACAAATAAAACTAATGCAATAAACACGTAAAAACACCACCTATCAACCCCCTCATACTAACCTTTTGCTTGCCCTCGAGCAAAATAGGTTAAAGCACGAGACTCTAAATAAACACAACAAAAATAAAAGACTCAAACAAAAACTAACCAACACAATTAAATATCAATGGTGAGTTGACAACTTTTATGATCATGCCTCAGTGAACTTCCGCACATACAAATCATAATCAAGTCAAATCACAAACGAGTACTCATTCTCATCTACACATAAATCTTGACGCTAATTTGAACGTGTGTGTGTGTCATGATGGGTCTAGTCATTCGTATTTCAAATAGATCAATTATCAAATCATGCGAGTCACTCAATTAACACTTCAATACAAGTCTCACTAGCATGCACCCCCGTGTCCATTTATCACTAGCCATAAATTGAACTTTATTCAACTTTTAAGTGCAGATAAGGGTGTCGAAAAGAAGGAAAATAAGCTCAAGTGGCTAAAAGTTGGGAGTACACCGATCATTTTCATTGTGCAATCGTCAAGACTTTTCGTCTGACTTTCCTCGTCTCCTTACATCTCCAACTTTTAGCCTAGGAATAGAATTTCATTCCTTTTATTTCGGCTCCCCCTCACCTTACAACTCCTTCTTTCTTCTCTTTTTCTCTTTTTTTTTTTTTTAAGTGCACAATTTTCACACATGTACTCCCTAGGCTAAGAATATATACTTTGGATTACAGCTGGTTAGGAGTATGACAATTTAATTCAGTGCATTGGAAAGGAGGTAAATGTAAAGTTCAAGGGAAATCAAATTTTCTCTTTCAAGGTCCCAATTAGTGACTTATTTTCACGGGTTTACATGCTAAATCAACTCATAAATGGTGCCTTTCAAGTTAACCACACAAAACTTTCAAATTTCGCCATTATTCATACAAAATTCTAGTCCCCACACATGTGTGCTCAAAAAGTTCAAACTTTGTGCCCAAAATTCATGTTTTAACAATCAAGAGTACCGTTCATGAAATGACCCAATCAATACTTTTGTATACTATCAATCCAACCGCATCATTGGCGCATAAATTATGTCTTCTCACCATAAACGACACTAGACAAAATAAATGCAACGAATAACTAAACAAACATAACAATCTACCCCCCTCATACTAGAGTTGTGCAATGCCCTCATTGCACAAAACGAAACAGACACTAAAAATGCAAACACAAATGCAGACTCAAAACATGAAAGCTAATAAACATGGTAGACTAAAACAAAGATAAGAAAGAAAACAGGAAACAGCTAAAAGGAAAAAATAAATGTGCAAGAGAGGGGAAACAGTAAACTCCCCTGATCAAGTGTCATCCTCATCGTGCTCCGGCGGTGGCACTCCTGCGGCCTCCCCATGTTGAGAATAATCGTACTGGAACTGGAATGGGGGAGGCGGTATCGGAGTCGGTGGAATGGTCGACGGGTCAACGCCCCCGTGTACAAGCAAAGAGCGCATCATAGAGTCAATGTGAGATAGGTGGTCCGTGACATATGAGTTAAACTGACTCTGATGTGCCTGGAAGGCGATATTTTCATCCATTTTGTCATTTTGCGTTCGCCTGCGGGGTTGTGGTGGTAGGCGTTGTGGTACGGCAGTGTTTGATCCACCCGCATCCTCCCCCCGAGAGGGAAAGTCCGCCCGTCTTTTTGCCCTCTTCCGTTGTTCGTCCTCCCGGCAAATTGGCTTCATCGGTTGAAGCCACTCTTCGTCGTCCCTGAAATGCACCCCGGCCCGTGCACACAGTTCGGAAATGATGCTCGGGAAGAAGAGACCTATGTGGCTGTTGTGGGTGCTCAGTATGATTTGCGAGTTGATAAGTTTGCCCACATCGATGGCGTAACCTCGGTGCAACGCAAAAAGTAACAATGCACGCTCCTTTTGCACCTCGCTTGTGTGCGAGACTGGCATCATCCGTCGGGCCACAAACAGATACCACAAGGCGATATCAGCTTTTAAGTACCTTTCATCAAAACAGCTCGGCGATCCACCCAATGGTTTCCACGTCGCACCCGGGTGGCACAGAGTCTCGATAATCAGATTGTAGTCGGGATTAATCATCAATGCCTGGAAATTTGAGTCATCTACCTCGGCCGTTTCCAATATGGCGTTAATCGTGGCCGAATCGAACGGCACAAGCTTGCCTCTAACAAAGGCCCGACCGTCAGTTCGTTCAACGGCATTGGCGTAGAATTCCCTAACCACCGACACCACAGCCGCCTTAGGTTGTTCGCCAAATTTTTCCCATCCCCTTCTTGCCAAGTCCACAAGAGGTGGCATATATCGATCCTCCATAGTACGCCGAAATCCCCTCTCAGTTATGGGGTTTCGGTGAATTTTAGCATGGTCATATCTCGCACGAGCCTCCGCACTCACGAAACGTGTTCTATCAAATGAGGATGAAGAGGAGGAGCTAGGATTACCTCGTTGCTTCTTGGGAGCCATGGAGTTGAAGAAGTTGGAACTTTGAATTGGAGATGGTGTGCTTGCTTCCGAAGGGAGATTGTGCCTTGCCGCCGAAAGCTTGAGTGGAGGTGGTGGTACCTGCACAAGAAAATCGAAAAGGAGGAGGGATGAGAGGAGTTAGGGATTTGGGGAGTGAATTTGGGGGAAGAAATTTCGTGCAGAATGAGAGAAGGGAAAAGGGAATCGGGTGTTAAAAGCTCTCGCGCTCGAGCGGTAGAAAATTACCGCTCGAGCGCGAACCTCTCTGGAATTTGATTTCAGAGGTAAGCTCTCGCGCTCGGGCGGTAGAAAACTACCGCCCGAGCGCCGACCTTTCTGGAAAAAAATTTCACGAGGTAGACGTTCGCGCTCGGGCGGTAAAAAATTACCGCTCGAGCGCGAACCCCTCTGTTTTTTTTCAAATATAATTTAATTTTTTTTTTTTTGTATATAAATAAAACAACAGTAAAACAAAATATGCTGACGTGAAAGAAAAAGAAAACTAAATTAAATGCAAGAGAAGGGAAAGGAAAGTAAGTTCTCAATTTATCGTCGAGAGCTAGACGTCGGTCTGTCTAGTTCGGCATGTCTTGGAACCGGGTGATTCCAAGTTGTGGCTCAATTGTGCCACCCATGTAGTGCTTCAGGCATTGGGCATTGACCGTAAATGTCCCATCCTTCCCGTCTTTCAATTCTACAGCTCCCGATGGATATACTTTCGAAATCACAAATGGACCAGACCATCGTGATTTCAACTTTCCGGGAAAAAGTCGCAGCCGGGAGTTTTAGAGTAGAACACTTTCACCCTCCTTGAATTCTCTCTCGATGATCCTTTTGTCATGAGCCTTTTTGGTTTTCTCCTTGTAAGACAGTGCAAGATCGTAAGCCAAATTGTGGAACTCCTCCAACTGGTCCAATTGAAGCAAACGCTGTTCACCTGCATCAGTAAAATTAAAGTTCAGCGCTTTTGTTGCCCAATATGCCCGATGCTCCAACTCGACAAGTAAATGACATGCTTTACCAAATAACAACCTATACGGTGTAGTGCCTATAGGTGTTTTAAAAGCAGTCCTATATGCCCATAGAGCATCATCTAACCTCACCGACTAGTCTTTCCTACTGACGCCTACCACTTTCTCCAGAATTCTCTTTATCTCTCGGTTTGACACTTCCACTTGACCACTCGTCTGGGGGTGATAAGGGGTAGAGATCTTATGTGTGACACCATATTTGCTTAAAAGTTTTTCAAAGAGTTTGTTGCAAAAATGAGTGCCACCATCACTAATGATTGCTCGTGGTGTTCCAAAACGGTTAAAAATGTTTTTCTTTAGAAATTTTAGAACCACTTGAGCATCATTAGTGGCGTATGCTTCCGCCTCCACCCACTTAGACACATAATCAACCGCCACCAAGATGTATTTTTTCGTGAAAGAACTAGGAAATGGTCCCATAAAGTCGATTCCCCACACATCAAAAACCTCACATTCAATGATATTTTTTAACGGCATTTCATGACGGTTAGAGATGTTACCTGACCGCTGGCATTTATCACAGTGTAGCACATAAGAACGAGCATCTTTGAAAAGAGTTGGCCAATAAAAGCCACATTCAAGTACCTTGGATGCCGTCCTTGTTGGTCCGAAGTGACCACCTACCTCACGGTCATGGCAATGGTTGAGAATTTGATCAAACTCTTCTTCCGCAACACACCGTCTTATCATGGCATCTGCACAAATTTTGAACAAGAACGGTTCCTCCCAAAAATAGTATTTCACGTCAGAAAAGAATTTCTTTCGTTGGTGAAAAGATAGGTTTGGTGGAGGTGTGCCTGTGACAAGATAGTTAGCGAAATTTGCATACCATGGACAATTTCTCACCTCAAATAGTTGCTCATCCGGGAACCAATCATTGATAGCATGCTCAACAGAATCATTACAAATACATTCTAATCTAGACAAATGATCTGCTACCACATTCTCAACACCCTTCTTGTCCTTGATCTCTAAATCAAACTCTTGCAACAATAATATCCACCGAAGTAAGCGTGGCTTTGCATCTTTTTTAGCAAATAAATATTTGAGGGCAGAATGATCAGTGAAAACAATTATTTTGGACAAAACAAGGTATGAATGAAATTTGTCAAGTGCAAACACTACGGCTAGTAATTCCTTCTCAGTGGTTGCATAATTTAATTGAGCCTCATCTACGGTCTTACTTGCATAGTAGATTGTATGAAATACCTTGTTTTGTCGCTGGCCAAGCACGGCCCCCACTGCAGTGTCGCTGGCGTCGCACATTATCTCGAAAGGTAGATCCCAATCCGGTGCCACCAAGACAGGAGCCGTCACAAAGCGCTCCTTCAGATTCTCATATGCCTGTAAACAGTCAGAAGTGAAATCAAATGGCACATCTTTCATAAGTAAAGAAGAGAGAGGTTTTGCAATTTTTGAAAAATCTTTTATGAAACGCCGATGAAAACCGGCGTGGCCTAGAAAACTTCTAACTCCCTTTATGAACGCCGGAAGTGGTAACTTCTTGATGACTTCCACTTTCGCCTTGTCCACCTCTATCCCGTGCTCCGAAATCTTGTGCCCTAGGACAATGCCCTCTTGTACCATGAAATGGCACTTTTCCCAATTGAGCACCAAGTTGGTTTCCTCGCATCTCATCAACACCACCTGCAAGTTCTGCAAACAGTCATCAAAAGACGGTCCGAAAATAGAAAAGTCATCCATAAATATTTCAAGAAAAGTTTCTATCATATCATGGAATATAGCGGTCATGCAACGTTGAAAGGTGGCGGGTGCATTACACAAACCAAAGGGCATTCTTCTAAAAGCAAAAGTTCCATAAGGACAAGTGAAAGTGGTTTTCTCTTGGTCCTCGGGCGCAATCATGATTTGGTTATACCCAGAATACCCATCTAGAAAACAATAAAACTCATGACCCGCTAACCTCTCAAGCATTTGATCAATAAAAGGGAGGGGAAAGTGGTCTTTTCGGGTGGCATCATTCAATTTCCTATAGTCAATGCATACACGCCATCCCGTGACAGTCCTGGTGGGTATTAGTTCATTCTTATCATTTGTAATCACAGTAATACCACCCTTCTTTGGCACACATTGAACAGGACTTACCCATGCACTATCAGATATAGGATAGATAATACCTGCATCGAGAAGCTTAATCGTCTCAGCTTTCACTACCTCTTGCATCTTAGGATTCAATCTTCGCTGAGGTTGCACAAGAGGTGAGTACTTTTCTTCCATCAATATCTTGTGCATGCAGACAGAGGGATTGATCCCTTTGATATCCGCCACCTTCCATGCAAATGCGCCCTTGTGCGCTTTTAGAACCTCCACTAGTTTGGCTTCCATCACATCTGTCAAAGCGGCAGAAATAATGACAGGTAATGTGGTATTCTCACCTAAGTAAACGTACTTGAGGTGTGGAGGCAACGGCTTTAGCTCAAGCGTTGGTGGATCCTCGATTCTTGACCTTTGAGGGGTCAAATCTCTTCGTTCTCCTAGATCCTCTAGTCGCATCCTCATTGGCCTTCTCCATGGTTGGTTGGCATTAAAGTGTGCCACAATTTCAGCCCTTTCTTCGTCTAACTCCTCTTCTCCCAATTCAGTATTGATAGTGGCCTCCAAAGGGTCCCTAAGTGCATCCTGCACATAGTTGGATACAAGAGAGTCAAAAGCATCAATTCGAAAACAACTATCAGAATGCAGTGTGTGCTTAAGTGCATTAAAAACATCAAATGTAATCTCTTCTTCGCCCACTCTCAATCTCAACTTTCCCTCTTGCACATCAATAAGTGCCTTGCCAGTTGCAAGGAATGGTCTCCCCAAAATCAGAGGCATCTCTGTATCCTCTTCCATGTCGAGCACCACGAAGTCTGCAGGAAAAATGAATTTGTCCACTTTTACTAGCACATCCTCAATCACTCCGCGGGGGTACTTGACAGACCTGTCAGCCAGTTGCAAGGACATCCTCGTCGGCTTAGGCTCTCCTAATCCGAGTTTCCTGAAAACAGATAGAGGCATAAGATTAATACTTGCACCAAGGTCACACAATGCTTTACGAAAAACTACATCACCAATCATGCAAGGGATAGAAAAACTCCCTGGGTCTTTTAATTTCGGTGGGATTTTGTTTTGCACCAAAGCAGAGCAACTTTCGGTCAAATTTACCGTCATGTGATCCTCCAATTTTCTCTTGTTGGCTAAGATGTCCTTCAAAAATTTAGCATAACTAGGCATTTGCATCAAAGCATCGGCAAAAGGAATATTAATATGCAATTTTTTAAACACTTCTAAAAACTTACCGAATTGTGCATCTAGTTTTGCCTTTTTTAATGCTGCAGGAAAAGGTGGAGGGATAACAATCTTAGGTTGTGCAGTGAGTGCTGGTGTAGAGTTAGATGACTTACCTTGAGACGTCGCAGCATGTTCATCCGGCACTTGGCTTTTCTCTTTTTCTCTAGGCTCCAAAACTTTTCCGCTCTTCAACTCAATGGCCTTCACTTGCTCTTTTGGATTAGTCTCGGTATTACTTGGCAAGGTGCCCGGCTCTCTACTTGCTATCATCTTGGCCAACTGTCCAATTTGATTCTCGAGCCCCTTAATTGATGCATCTTGGTTTTGGAGTCGAGTTTCAGTGGATGAGATAAACTTAGACATCATTTGTTCCAAGTTGGACTTTTCTTCTCTAGGAGGATCGGATCTGTACATCGGTTGTTTCCCATATTGTTGTCCTCCTTGCGGCCTATTATGACTGTTTTGACCGCCCCATGAGAAGTTGGGATGTTGCCTCCACCCAGGATTATATGTGTTCGAGTAAGGGTCATTCCTTGGGCGGTTTTGGACTCCCACTTGATTCACCGGTGCCTCATCTTGCACATAGAAGGGATTTACATATTGACAGTTTTTCACATAGTGTTCCCCTCCACACTTCTCACAGAATATCTCTTGAAGACGCATAGCCGTGCCACCCACGTTCAAGCCGTCTATTTTCCTATTTAAAGCGTCAAGTTGTGCAGTAATAACAGAAAAATCAGTTACCTGGTGAACTCCGGCACTTCTCGGCTGGTTGTTCCTGTCAGATTGAGGATGATAGCTGCTAGCAGCCATTTCCTCCAACAACTCATATCCTTCTTCCGCAGTCTTCCTCAAAAGGTTCCCACACGCAGCAGCATCTATCATAGTACGGTTAGGAGTAAGCAAACCGTAATAAAAGGTTTGAATGACTAACCCAAGTGGCAACTCGTGATGTGGGCATCTTCGTAATAGATCTTTGAAATGCTCCCACGCCTCATATAGTGACTCTTGATCGAACTGAGCAAATGTTGTGATGTCTGCCCGCAGCTTCATGGTCTTCGACGGAGGAAAGTATTTGATGAGAAACGCCTTCGCCATGTCCTCCCATGTAGCTATCGAACCTACAGGTAAACAATTCAACCAAGCTTTAGCTTTATCACGCAAAGAGAAAGGAAATAAACGCAGTCTAACAGCATCATCAGAAACTCCATTAAATTTAAAAGTATCGCAAATCTCAAGAAAATCCGCGATGTGTGTGTTTGGATCGTCCACAGCAGTTCCTCCAAATTGGACGGTGTTCTGAATCATCTGGATAATGGCTGGTTTGATTTCGAAGTGATTTGCCCGCACGATAGGTCTCACAATGCTAGGGCGTGCACCCTCCAAAGAAGGTTGGGCATACTCCAGCATTGGTATGCGGCGTGGCATCTCGATATGTCTCTCCTCACGCTGTTCCTCCTCGCGTTCTGGCTCGTGTCTCTCCATAAGTTCTTTAAGCCTCTGCTGTTGTCTCCTTCTGCGGAAGGTTCTTTCAATTTCAGGATCGAATTCAAGCTCCACGTCAAGTGACTTTGGCGAGCACTGGAAGGGATATCTGTAAGAAAATGTGAAGTGTTATCTCAAGAGAAATGAAATAATGCTAAAGGAAATAACTAAAAATAAAATTGTAGATTAACAGTCCCCGGCAACGGCGCCAAAAACTTGATCGAGCAAAACTTGCACAGTAAAATCCCCAATAAAAATATGATTTTGTATGCTCAAAATAAATCGCAAGTGCACGATGTCAAGTTATAATATAGTGTACGTGAGTACGAGTATCGTTCCACTGAAGACTGTGTTTCAATATTATTATTTTAGTTATTAAAACTTTAGCGACGAAATTTGATTGTTTGTTTTATGACTAATAAAATTCAAGAAAATTTAAATAAACAAGCTCAAAGATTAAATGATGAAATATGAATGCTAAATCAATGGATTAAATTTCAAATGATAAAAGAATTTGTTGGGAATTCTGGTTCACCTACCCCTTATTAATTAATTAATTCGTTCGATTGTGTTCTACGCTTCCGAAAGGATTTCCTATTCAATTGAACACACTCTCTCGAGCTATGCCAAACTAATTCACTCAATGAAGTAATTAAATGTATTTAATTATTTATCAAGAATGAATCGCATTTCGATTTATGAAACCCCCTAGTTTTCGACCCTAAGGACTATGACTATCGGCACGTATTCAATTTCATATGTCTATGCAAATTGTAGATCCGCAGATTATACTACTCGATCCTATCACTAGTTATTCTCTCGAACTCACTCGTGATATAAAATTGTCGTAAAAGTTAGCTACGCTCAACGACACAATGAAAATCGTAGAATAATCAAGAATAAATCACAAACCGAAATATAAATTAACCAACTGAAAGTTTGGGGTAGGATCCCCTTTAATCCCAACAAATATTAAAGTTAGCTACTAGAATTCATAATGAAAATAAGAAAAAAAATATTTAAACAACGGAAAATAAACTAGAAATACGAGACGTGACGAAATCTGCGAAGAACGATGCCCGGAAACCGTCGAATCTTCAATCCAAGTGCAAAAGCTCTCCAAAAACTCCTTGTGCTCCTTCAATAATGTCTGAATAATGCTCAAAAGTCGACCAAGATCTTTCCATAGCAGCCACCCTCCAAAATTAAGGTAAGAAATCGCGCACCATAATCTTCCCAAAATAGGCGGCGCTCGGGCGGTAGAAAAGTGCCGCTCGAGCGCCACACTTTCTGTATTCTCCCTAACTTGTGCGGCAGTCGCGCTCGGGTGGTAGAAATATACCGCTCGAGCGCCAACGCTTCTGTCTTTGGATGCACCTTCTCGCGCTCGGGCGGTATATTTCTACCGCCCGAGCGCCAACCTTTCTGGCTTCTTCTCCTTGCTAGTCGTATTTGGCGCCCGGGCGGTAGAAATCTACCGCTCGAGCGCCGCTTATTCTGTCCAAAGTTCCTTGTCTTCGACACTTTGCTTCCTTCTTGGTTTTTCCGACCATTTTTCCTGCAAATTCGTCACATACAAGTGAGACATGATAAAACGCAAACGATTACTCTAAAATGAACAAAATTTAAATGAAATGCATGCATGCACAAGGCAAACACAAATAAAACTAATGCAATAAACACGTAAAAACACCACCTATCAGTAGTGATTAACACGAACACGAACACGAACATGTAAGGTCCTGGTTCAGTGGATTGGTAATATTGTTGCTGATGTGCCCGCCGCCGGGTACTGTGGTTATACGTAGATGGACCAATCGACTATAGCTGATATGAAAGTCACAACTAATTATCTGAATTCAAATAAAGAAAAGGAACACGTATATGATGATATGAAGAGATATGTTATGGATACGTTTATGCTTTGACATGTTATGTTTAAGTTCATGTTAATAAGATACGAAATGTATTTTAATTACCATAATTTTCAATGTTGTATTTTATGTATATGTACTTGCTATCACGGTTCAGGTGCGTTGAGTCTTTAGACTCGTTAGGTGTGAATGATGCAGTTGAGCATGATGAAGTGGAGACTGGAGGCGCTGAAGACTAAGTAGACGGAGCTGGTTGTGTGCACGTTAACCGGAGGACTATACGTTTTTCCATATTATATGTTTATGAGTCATGAGTAAAACATTATTTATTTTATACATTTTTATCTTTTACTATGTTGATGATTTAGAAGGATTTTGAAGGTTACCCTTGAGTTCCTTAAAAACCATAATCTAGGAATTCTACGCGATTAAAGTTATTTAACTGCAGTATTTTCATTTAGTAGTTGAATGATATTTTTTAATGGATGTTTGAGCAATTTTAGAAAATAGTTTTTAAAAGAACAATTTAGCACTAGACGTTACAAAAACGTAGCCCCTGAAATTAAATTTGGAAACAATAAATTTTTTTATGCGCCGCTACTCAGAAAATTTTCGGGTAGTGCATAGGCATACTGCGCACGGCCTGCCCATGGTTTTAAAAAAACATTAAGGACCTGCCCGCCCGTGTGGCTGCTCGAATTGTTTGGGAATCACACAACCCACTGCCCGAACCAGTGAGGACAGGCTACCCGAGATGGTCTCGTGCAGTCCTGCCCGACGGAGACTTTTTTTCGGGAGTCTTCGGGGTGTTTTCAAATTTCTCAGGATTTATGAGTCAAAATTTCTATTTTCTGAAAATTGATTGAGTTGTCTGTGAAAAATAAATTTTGAATAGATCACGTAATTTTCTCACAAAATAAATAATTGAATTTGATTTTAATTATATCTAGTAAAAAAGAGTTTTTACAAAAAAAATTAATTAATTGAAGTTAAATACAAGAGTTTATCTAACTTATTAATTATGACGGTTATTGATAATTTTCAAGATACTTGATTGGTATATAATATGTGATATTATCTAATTAATATAATATTGATATTATATGGTAAAAGTATGATAAAGAACCATGATCAATTTGCTAGGTGTATGTTAGGATATTTTACATGTTGTATTTGAATTATTTGGTAACTAAAAGTAGACCTGATTTACGGTCCTTTCTCACTCTCTAAATTTGTATCCCAATGTGCAATGAATATTTAATGTAAATATTCTATTTAATGAGATTCCAAGATTTGAAAATGATAGGCCCAGATCCTCGAAAGGAGTTTTGAAGATCGAAAAATATGTATAATACTCGAAGCTTATGTAATATTGCGTGCATTTGCTTCTTTTTATTTACCTAGGTTCAGGACATATATATGTATATGGCTCGTAGGGATCAATTAGCTCTCGTTTATCGATCATCATTTATTATTTATGATGTATGTGATATTGAAAAGTCTTTTAATTTTAACTTTAAAATTTAAATAAATAATCTGGAAATTTTTTTATTTTTTTGAAATTCAAAAACATCACCACCTAAAAACTTTAACATTTTAAAATATAAAATTCATAACGGTTCGTAAAGCATCAATCATAATACGTAAGTCGACTTAAAATAATCCAAAAACTTAAGCTTCAAAATCAATCAAAAAAATTTCATAAAATAATACTAAAAACTTTCTTAAACTTTAAATACTAAGCTAATGCGGAAAAATAGATATTTGTCCCTCGAGAGTGTACTGTCATGTTCGATCCACTCAAGCGTCAGCGCCTCCCTCAAAATCGTCCTCACCTGCAACAATTCAAACCTAGTGAGTCTAATAATTCATCACATCCAAACCGTAAATAACAAATTTTACGTATATAGACACATGCATTTAAAAATATTAATTTTATTTAAAATAAGCTGACATAAAATTTTAAGCGTAAATAAATCATAAAGCCTTTCATTATCGTATATCATTTTGGATGAAGTTTGATCCTTGAAAGTGACTATCCATTATCCTTTATCATTCATCCTCTGGTCGACTGATCAATCTGTATGCATCAAGAACCTGGGGGCGAGGTGTAAGGTCCAAAGTGCGATAATGTAATCCAACTACATGCAAATTTAGGGAAAACGAAAAATGTAAGGTCCAAGAATTTAATTCACGTAACCTGAATGCATGCAAATTTGAGGGAAAATGAAAAATGTAAGGTCCAATAATTTAATTCACGTAACCTGAATGCATGCAATCAAGAATTTTTATTTAATTATGTGTTTAATTATTTTTATGCATTTTATGAATAATTATTGCATGATAGGATTTATTTCATGAAATTTTAAAGGGTAAATGAATTAAAAAATTTTAAGTTGCATTTCGCGCTCAAACAAGGAACGGAGACCGAAGAAATATCAGGAAAAATTATTTTTATTACTTGATTAATTTTTATTAATATAAGGTGTTTTAAAGGAATTTTTCAAGAAATGAGCTTTGTTGGGTATTTTTACCTGCCAGAGCAAAGTTTTCAGCGGTACACAAATTTTATCGAAATAGGGACTTTTTGAGGGTTTGGGTAATATTTTCAAAAACTTGCCAACACGAAATATTTCTCGGGAGTATGTTTGGACTTAATTGGACTACTTTTAAGCTTATTGGGTTTCAAACTCTTTGTAAACTTTTTAAACAATAATTAATGGCCCATTGGAGCTTAATATATTATTTAATTGTCCCCTAAACTCCACTAAACCTAATATTATTTTCAATCAGCCGACACCCTCCTCCACTCACCTTTCTCCCTCTGTTTCAACAGCCATAACCCCAGCAAAGCTTCGGCCATATCATTTCTTCAAGAAAAAAAAATTCTCATGTGCTTCCCCCGACACCCGTTCTTTGACGTTCTTGCGTAGAAATCATCAGGCACTCTTTGTAACATTTTTTTGCATCATTCACGTTCTATAGAACTGTCATGCATGTATTTCTGCATGAAATATCTAGATCCAGCATTGAGCATGAAAGGTTTTCGGTTTTAACATGTGTTCTTGCATTTCCATGATTTGCTACTCACGCTTTCTTTTTTGTTGTAGCAAAGGGGCTGTTATGGGGGTGTTGCTAAAGGTTTAGGGGAGGTGTTATTGCTGTCATCAGGCTATAATCCTTGGACCGCAGGTTATAGTTAGAACCGAGAAGAGTTCTTAGGTGTTTTTGCTTGCCGGTGAGGAGATCGAAGGATTGGCATGGACCAACGGTGCAAGGGCCTAGCCGAGCCATGGACCAGACCCTGGTGGGTCTGAACCTCGGCCTAGGAAGGCTCAACCATTGCTGGAACAAGTCATGAAGTCGATCGAGCTTGGGGGTAGTGAGTTGTATGCGAGGTGCGCTTGGGGTGGCTACGAATAGGAGACCTATGTCGCTTGCATGGGAGGGAATCCGTGGGTTATTTGGGTCCAGAGGAGTGCTAGGGTTGTCTAGGAAAGGCTGAACCGTGATTGGTCCGCTTGGTTTTGGGTTAAGGAAGAAAATGTGAGAGGTGTTGCTCATGGGGTTTGCATAGGTGAGATAGGAATGTTTCAGCAACTTGCAGGTCATGGCGAGGGGTTATGGGCTTAGTCTTGATGGTTTTAAGGCATTTTAAGTGTTTATAATGTGTGGTAAAGAGTTGGGAAAAAATGGTTAAATTTCGGTTCGATTCGTGTTAAAACCAGGACCACGGTCCAAGTTTTAAAACAAATCGATTAAGTTTTGAAACGGGCTCGAGTTTTCATCTGTGAAACATTTTTAAAATGTTTCACAGATGTTTTAATGAGTTTGGTAAACTTCGGGTCAAATTTTAGAGGTCCAGGGTAAAACGGTAATTTTGGTTTTCCAGGGGCGATATGGTCATTTTGCACCCGGGGTGATATTTTGGTCCTGGCAACTCCCTGAGCACAAATTTCTCATGTTTTAAATGTTTATGCATCATGTTTATGATTTTTATGTAATTACGATAAATACATTGCATGCTTGCTTTAAAGGAAAAATTATGTATATACATGTTTTTATTTAAGTGATGAAAATGGTGACACGTTTTGAAGGAAGTGAGTTGGTTGGGACTAACACGATGACATGATGATATGTAATGTCGGGACTCAGTGGACGGGTAATGCTGTCGCTGGTGTCATCACCGTCGGGTACCGCAATTATACGTAGATGGATCTATCGACTGACATGATGATATGAAAGTCACAGTTAGTGAATGGAATTCAAATTAAGATAATGAACGTATAAGTTGTTATGATGATATGTGCTATGATTATTATCATGTTTGACAGGTTTTAAGCTATGCATATGTTTCCCTTGATCATGAAATGGTATGTTGATTATGATATTGTCAGAACCCGAGATTTTACGATCTCAAGTAAATAAGGTAAGAAATACATGCGCTTAAAACTTAGCTTAAGCTAAGATCAGAATACTTTCATTCTAATTATAAACTTAATTATGAACTTAGATTTGCAGCGAGTAACTCGTGGAAGTAACTTCAAAGCTCGGCGATTAGCTCAAAAGAAGGCCGAGCTGCAAATAATCGCATCCATCGGAGAATTGTCACGGGAGGAGTAAAACCCCAGCTCAAGGACTCGATCCTTCAGCTCAAAGAATCTCAACCAAGCTTGTCCTAACAAGACCAAAAAAGGAGCTATAAGTTGAGCCAAGAGTTTGGACAAGTTAAATGTGCAGGAAATAACCTTTGCGTTAACCCATGAAGGAGCTGCGGGAGGAGCTAAGAGCTAGGACATCTTTATTATTCAAAGAATGACTCTTGATGCTTGGCATGCCTTTGACCACCATTATGAGCACAATAAATCCTTTCTTGGGGAACAAGTGTTCGGCCATGGGGGAAGAGAAAGGACCAAAAATTTCCTATAAATAAGACATCAAGGTTGAAGGAAATGTACTCCAAAATAAGCATAAAAATTCGGTCCTCACCCTACTCAAACCTCTCCAAGTTTCGGCCAAGAAAAGCATAGAAGAAGAAGGGAATTTCGTGCACACCAGAGTTTCAGTCCTGAGTCGAAGTGCTGCCCAATCTTCGACAAGAAACTTCCTACAAAAATCAGTAAGTGGGCTTTTGATATATATTCGTTTGTATTTTTAAACTTGAATATGTATATCATGACATGCATGTATGTGTGTCTTCATTTTCAAAAATTTGCTATCTGCTCTGTTTAAAATTTCGATCAATTATGTGTTCTCTTATATGCTTCGAAATTCGTTGATTCCGCTGTGTCCGTATGAAAACTCTGAAATCTGAAAATCTGAAAATTTCTGTCTGTTACTTCTGAGATCTTTGTTACACTGTTACGATTGAATTTGAAATGGGACGAGAATGGTGATTCTGTCTGGCCCCCAATGGTGGGTATAAAATCATTTCTGTTTGACCCCCAATGGTGGGTATAAAACCATTTCTGTCTGGCCCCCACCGGTGGGTATAAAACCGAGTTCTGGCCTCACCCCTTAGAGGAGTAACATATTGGGGATAATTTGACCATGGAAATGAGATGAGTAACAATGTTTCGTTTGGTATGATCTGATATGTTTCTAAACCGTTCTGAAAATCTGATTCGTTCTGAATTATCTGTCTCATACTTGTCCATTTCGATATGATAAATTAAAGGTAATAAGATTTGAAAGATTGTTAAAGAACTGTTTTAAAGAATTAAGTTCTATATGTATCTTTGGAACCGATCGACCAACACTTGCTGAGTGTTTTTCCAAAAACACTCACCCCCTTACAATTTCAGATAAAAATGAAGAACAAATAAATGAGGAGGAGCAGGAAGCTTTCTGGGGTTGGTGATCTATGATCAAGAGCAAGAATCAAGTTATCCCTTTTGTTTAGGTTTTCCGCATTTCGCAACTCTGATGTATTTTTATTCTATTGTCAATGTAAAGACAATGTTTTATGAAAAAGACTGGTTTTTGGCATTTCAATACGAGGCTTAATTGTTTTCAAGTAATTGTTAAACAATGCCGGATGTCACAGACGCTTCGGACACGGGGCGTGACAGATATTTTTCGCTACTTTGTGCTACGTATATGTACTTTTTATTTCTGGCACAGGTGTGTTGAGTCTTTAGACTCACTACGCGTGTGTGATGCAGGCGAGCACTTTGATTAGGAGACCGGAAGTGCCGAAGATTGAGTAGGCAGGCGAGATGTGCGCACACGACCCGAGGACCACACTTTTCCGCACATTACGATTTTTAGAGAGATGAGAGGACACGGATATTTTATGCATTGGTTTTGAGATACTGTTGATTATTAGTTTTTTAAATTGTTCACGCTTTGATTTCATGCTTGGTTGAGTTTAATCAGTTTAACTCCATTATTTTTTTTAAATGTTAAATGCTCATGTTTACGCTTAAAAGATATTTTCTTTAGTATGGTTGCATGCATGCAAAATATTTAAGCATTTATAATAGCAGCATTTTAAATTAGTAGACGTCACAGTTCGTATCAGAGCAAGGGTCCTGTATAGGGTTGTCCCACTGCCAGCTTCTGCCGCTCAGTCTTCAAGCCTCAAGCCTGTAAGTTTAATGTTTTAAATGATTTACTGTTATCACCTGAATATTTACATGATTTATTTTTTACGATGGTTTAATGTACATGTTTAACTACTTTTACGATTTAAGGATTTATTATTTTAAAAACTAGATTAATTACATGATGGGTTACGTTTATAAACTGGATTGTATTTATATATGCCTCCTAGACGCGCTCCTAGCACAGACAGGTAGGATTATATCTCTGAGGGTGGCAGAGGCCCTCCACCACCACCACCGGGAGACCTAGCTACCCGAGTACTTGAGGGGATAGCGAGGCTCATGGAACAGGCTCAGCAGGCTCCTCACCCACAGACTGATGTTTATGAGCAGTTACATCGGCTCAACCCAAAGGAATTAGGGGGTACCACCGATCCATTCGTGGCAAAGGGATGGATTAGGTCTTTGGAGTTACACTTTGAGTACCTGAAGATGAGGGATGGAGACCAGGCCAGGTGCGCCATTTATTTGCTGAGGGATGATGTGTTCCTACGGTGGGAGGGGGCTGCACATGCAATGGATGTGGCTACTCTCGCATGGGTCAGATTTAAAGAGATGTTATTTGGGAAGTACTTTTCGGCTAACGTCAGGGGGCCGCCTGAGGAGGGAGTTTATGAGTCTCCGCCATGGGGACTCGTCGGTGCCGGAGTTTATCCGCAACTTTGACCGGGCTGTCATTCGTACCTCTTATTGCCAGAGATGACGAACAGGAGCTGCGTCACTTTATGGATGGACTGAGACCCCAACCTTCGCTGGATGTGATGTTGATGAGGCCGGCTAGCTTTGATGAGGCCACTTCCTATTCCTTCCTGGCGGAGTAGGCGCTTCGAGATATAGATTTTGAGATACAGCGGAAGAGGCACTAGACTCAGTCCAGCTCCCAACCGCAGAAGAAGCGGTTTTCGGGGCTGCCGAGGCAGTAGAGTGAAAGGGGATTAGTTACGGTGCCCGGTTGCGCAACGGAAGTTTCAAAAATTTAATTTTTAGCAAGAAAACCAAACACCTCAACTATAGTGTGTAGCAAATACAAAACACAATATGTCATACATAGGGTGTTAAGAAAAGTATACCTATCAATCTCTTGAGATTGATGTTTGGCTCAAACTTAGTTGATAAAAAACTAAGCTCTTCCAGGATGACAATCTACAAGCCTCCTTACTCCAATATTAGGCCCACCACCAACTAGCTAGAACCACTCTTATTTTGCACTAGAAAAATAAGAGGATTTTTCAAAGAGAAGTATTTTATTTCCTCAACAATTGAAGAAAAATGAGAGAAAAATGAAGAAAGAATTCCCTTGAAAATTTCGGCCAACGCTAGGTAATGGGAGAGAAGGATGAGTAGTCTTGGTTGTATAAAAAGCTAAAACCACTTTTAGCATGGCAAACCTTGGAGATTGAAAAAGTAATCTCCAACCCTTCACCTCCCATGCATGCAATTTTATTTGGTTTTTAACAATTAAAACCCTTGCACTTAATTTAATTATCTCAAACAAATATGAGACTAATTAAACATTACTTGAATTTACTCAAGCCATTAGTTGAATAATTATTTTACTATTGGGCTCTACAAGACCCAATATAATTTAATTAATTCAACACTTGAATTAATTTAATTATTTGGACTCTACTAGGCCCAGTAGTGTTTAATTAATTCAACACTTGAATTAATTTAATTTAGTCCATAATAATGTTTATGAAAATCCCAATTTTCAAATAAATTATTTGTTTTGCCAACTTTTAATTTAGGAACACTTCCACAAATTAAAAGTTACATTTCCCTCATAGAAGTCATACTTTTATTTTTCCTTACGCTTATAAACTCCTTTATTAGTCGTTCAACACTTTTTGAACTATTTTATTTCTCAACGGGATCTAGAAAGCTAGTACTTATGTGGCCCTCAATGGTTCATTGATACAACTAGCCATGGGTTCACATCTCCATGTGATTCGGACTAAACATGTCCTTATACGAGCATACCCCAATCGCTCCGTTCTTAATTATCAACTCCTTGATAATAAGAACGTCATAACTCAAGTCTGATAGTACCCAACCAACCATGTTAAATGCCCAGCAACGTTGCTTACATGATTCCCTAGGTATCAAATGATAGTGTCTGCAAGAACCATTCTATTATGGTTAGCATACAGTATGGTCTCTTCAACTCATATATCCCAACCGATTCGACAACCATTGGTATATCGAGAGTTGTCAATGAATCGATACTATGTGTCATGTCGTAGTTGCATCGATGGTGTAATCTATGAAACCCCTTTCATAATTACCACCATACTCTGATTAGAGATTTCAAACTACATACACATGAGATCACATAAGATATCCATACCCGAAGTTAAGCGGTAAATCCCCGACTACAATGCATCGACTCCTATATGTTTCGACAGAACACCCAACCTTTCCACCTGATGACCCCATGAGAGTCGGTAAACAAGTCAAAGTGTAATGCTAGCACATAGAGTCTCAATGTTGTCCCGGGTCATAAGGACTAATGTCGTACAACTATAAACTAGGACGTTTCCACTCGATAAGTGAGAACCACTTGGAAAGTCCTTTATGGAGGGTTGTTCAGTGCACTCTACAAGGTGCACCTATCTGCATGTTCGGACATCACAATGTTCCCTACCAATAAAACATAGTACTCACATCACATATACTAGTCTCGAACTCGAGCGGCCTATATCCTTCTTAGCGGCGGCTGAATCGACAAGGAACTGTTTAGAATATACATTATTACAAATATGAGTTTCATGATACCCGTAATATGAGCATCTCATATTCTTTCTACTATTTGTATAGCTAGCATGGGTATACAGATAAAGAAGTGCCAGAACAATGATTTCAAATATTATTAAAATAAAGATTGATTATACATAGAGTTTAAACATGAACCTTCGGCCAATACTTGGCTCGACGGACACCTACTCTAACACAGAGGCCCCAGGGTCAATTCAAGAAGCCGGGATAGCAGCGGCAACCGCAGGCACCAGGGAAGCCAAAACAGGAGGGTGGACGGCCGTGCAAACAGTGCAACAAACTCCATTACGGCAAGTGCATGTGGGGGACTTTTAAGTGATTCATATGCAAGGAAGAGGGCCATAAATCGGCAGACTGCCCGAGGAATCAGGGCCCCACCACAGGCCGAGCCTATGTGATGCACGCTGAGGAGGCGAAAGCCGAACGTGACTCTACCCTGATAACTGGTAACTTTTACGCTTAATTCTATGTCTTTACCGCTCTTATTGCATGTAATTTAATGATCTGTATGTGAATTAATTGTTGGGATTGATAACACAGAAAGAATTAGGATGCATGTTCTACCTAGTTGTGATTAAGAATTTAATTGTTTTTATGGGAAGATATTAGGACTTAATTGTAATAAATGATAATTCGAGAACTGAAATTCTAAAAAGAGAGATTTTGGAGTCAATTTTTGAAATTTCTGTAAATTTTTGGATGTAATTGTGCGATTTTCAGAACTTTAAGGGGCTAATTTGAAATTTTTGATTTTCTGAGGATTAGTTTAGAATTTTTGGGAACGATGTTTGGGTTAATTGCCGATAAGAAATTCCTTAAGTTCAACATGATTAGATTTTATGGTATGTTTTGACGCATGAAAGATATATATTGCAGGTGTAGCCACACATGGACTGCTAGATACAGGGGCTACGCATTTGATCATATCCGAATCTTTTGTGAAGCGACTAGGAATCATTCCTGCAGCGATGGATTTGGGTTTCAGGATATCGATTCCATGCGGGATTAGATTTCACATCCCGGATAGTGAGGGGATTGAAGCTTAGATTGCAATAGAAGGCAATACAGGCAGACCTGATAGTGCTACCGTTGCCCGAGTTTGACATAATCTTGGGCATGGACCGGCTATCTTCTCATGGAGCAGTCATAGATTTTCGACAGAGGTCAGTGTCTGTCAGACCGCCAGTGGGAAGCCGTTTGTATTCGAGGCAGCTAGACATCAGCAGATGTCGCACGTCATTTCCTGGTTGTGTGTGAGGAAGATTATAAGGAGAGGCTGCCAGACATTTTTTGCAAGCATCGTGTTAGTGTCTGAGCCAATCGTTCAGAGGCTAGAGGACGTCGATATGGTCAGGGAGTTCTCCAGTGTTTTCCCTGACGATGTTTCAGGCTTCCCGCCAGACAGAGAGGTGGACTTTTCGATTGAGCTTATGCCAGTCACGGTGCCGATATCTATAGCACCCTACCATTTAGCGCCTGCAGAGATGAAGGAGCACAAAGATCAGATTCAGGATCTGTTAGATAAGGGTTTCATTCGCCCTAGTTTTTCTCCATGGGGCGCACCAGTTCTGTTTGTCAAGAAGAAGGATGGCAGCATGAGACTGTGCATTGATTACAGAGAGCTGAACAGAGTCACAGTTAAGAACAGGTATCTGTTGCCCAGGATCGAGGACTTGTTTGATCAGTTTCAGGGAGCATCTGTGTTCTCAAAGATAGACCTTCGATCCGGATACCACCAGCTTAAAGTGAGGGAGTCTGATGTGCATAAGACAGCCTTCCACGACGCGATACGGGCACTATGAGTTTTTGTTGATGCCCTTCGGTCTGACTAACGCGCCAGTGATTTTCATGGATCTCATGAATCGTGTGTTGCAGCCGTACATGGATCAGTTCGCTATAGTTTTCATTGAAAATATATTGATCTATTCGAAGAGATTGGAGGAGCACAGTCAATACCTGAGAACAGTACTGCAGACTCTACAGGATAGACAGTTGTATGCCAAGTTCCACAAGTGTGAGTTCTGGCTTGACAGAGTGGCTTTCTTGGGCCACATTGTATTTCAGGATGGCATAGAGGTCGACCCCAGCAAAGTAGAGCTAGTCAGAGATTGGCCAGTTCCTAAGAGCGTGACAGAGATCCGTAGTTTCTTGGGAATGGCTGTCTATTCCAGGAAGTTTATCCAGGGCTTCTCTTCGATTCCAGTACCTTTGGTCGCCCTGACAAAGAAGAACGCCAAGTTTATCTGGGGATATAAGTTCCAGGAGAGCTTTGACAGATTGAAGCAGGCTTTGACCAATGCACCAGTTTTAGCTATGCCATTCGGGCAAGAAGAGTTTGTGGTTTATACAGATGCATCAAAGTTCTATTTGGGCGCGGTTTTGATGCAGCAGGACAGAGTGTTAGCCTAAGCGTCCAGACAGCTGACGGTTCATTAGAAGAATTATCCGACTCACGACCCCGAGCTAGCAGCAGTGGTATTTGCCATGAAGATCTGGAGACACAATCTGTATGGGGAGAAGTGCAGGATTTTTACCGACCATAAGAGCCTGAAGTACTTTTTCACACAGAAAGAGTTGAATATGCGTCAGAGGAGGTGGCTTGAGCTGGTGAAGGATTATGATTGTAACATTAGCTACCATCCGGGTAATAAGGGTAATGTGGTTGCGGACGCTTTGAGCAGGATGCACGCTGTGATTGTTAATTTGTCAGCGGAGAGACTGCTAGAGGCTGAGATTCAGAGATTTGAGCTTGCAGTTTCTGCCACGGGCGAGGCCTCGAATCTTGCTACTCTGACAATACAGCCGACTCTGAGAGACAAAATCCGGGCAGTCCAGGCTTCTGACGAGCAGTTACAGAAGTAGAGATAGAGGGACGAGGCTAAGGGCCAGAGACTGTATACAGTTTTGGATGGCATAGTCATATATACGGACCGCCTATGGGTTCCTTACAGTGATTCCCTTATAGCAGATATCCTGAGCGAGGCCCACAACTCCCCGTACTCCATCCATTCAGGAAGTACGAAGATGTATAAGGATCTACAGACTTTTTATTGGTGGCCGGGCATGAAGAGGGATATTTTGTGATTCTTCTCCGAGTGTTTGACTTGTCAGCAGCTCAAAGCAGAGCATCAGAGACCTGTAGGGAAGCTGAGACCACTCCCTATTCTCGAGTGGAAAATGTGAGAATTTTACCATGGATTTTATGACAGGGCTTCCGAGGACTACTGAAGGATTCAATGCCATCTGGGTGATTGTTGATCGGCTTACTAAATCAGCTCATTTCTTACTGATCAGGAAGACATTCATCATGACTTAGTACGCAGAGCTGTACATCAGAGAGATAGTCAGACTGCATGAGATTCTAGTGTCCATCGTGTCAGACAGGGATCCGAGGTTCACGTCTGCATTCTGGAAGTGTCTCCATCAGGAACTGGGTACGAAGCTACTGTTCAGTACTGCTTGCCATCCTCAGACAGACGGACAGTCAGATAAGGTGATTCGGATCCTGGAGGACCTACTCCGAGCTTGCATTATCGACTTCCAGGGCATCTGGAAGCCGAATTTACCTCTTGTGGAGTTCACATACAACAACAGTTATCAGGAATCGATAAGTGTGGCTCCATACGAGGCTCTGTACGGAAGGAAGTTTAGGTCGCCAGTTTACTTGGATGAGGTAGGAGAGCAAGCAAAGTTGGGTCCGGATATTGTCAGACAGACAGCAGAGTTAGTGGCCAGGATTCGGGACATGATGAAGACTGCATAGAGCCATCAGAAGAGTTATGAAGATCAGAGGCGAAGGGATCTCGAGTTCGCAGTATGGAATCATGTTTTTGTGAAGGTCGCATCGATGAAGGGCGTGATGAGGTTCCGGAAGAAGGGCAAGTTTATCCTTAGGTTCATCGGACCATTCGAGATACTAGAGAGAGTCGGGACACTTGCGTACAGAGGTTCTTTACCGCTGAATCTGGCGAGAGCTCATAATGTGTTCCACGTCTCCATGCTGCGGAAGTACATGATAAACTCTTCACATGTGCTGAACTATGAGCCACTTCAGCTAACACCACATATGTCGTACGAAGAAAGACCTGCAAAAATAGTGGACAGGCAGGAGAAGAGACTCCGGAACAAGGTGATCCAGATGGTCAAGTCAAGTGGCTGAATCATTACGAAGAGGAGGCTACATGGGAGACCGAGACCGAGACCGAGATGAAGAGTCGCTACTCGGAGTTACTCGATACGCTCTAAATTTCGAGGAAGAATTTAATTAAGGATGGAAGAGATATAAGTTCCTGGAACTTAATTCACGTAACTTGAATGCATGTAATCTATGACTTTTATTTAATTATGTATTTAATTATTTTTATGCATTTTATGCATTATTCTTGCATGATAGGATTTATTTCATAAAATTTTATAGGGTACATGCATTAAAGATTTTTAAGTTGCGTTTCGCGCTCGAACGAGGAATGGACATCAGAGAATTATCAAGAAAAATAATTTTTATTACCTAATTAATTTTTATTAATTAATATATGGTGTTTTAAAGATATTTTTCAAGAAATGTTCTTTGTTGGATAGTTTTACCCGCCCGAGCATATTTTCAGCGTTACGCAAATTTTATCGAAGCGGAGGGCTTTTTGAGGTTTTGGGTAATATTTTTAAAAACTTGCCGACACGAAATTTTTTTCGGGAGTATGTTTGGACTTAATGGGCCTACTTTTAAGCTTATTGGGCTTTAAATTCTTTGTAAACTTTTCAAACATAATTAATGGCCCATTAGAGCTTAATATATTATTTAATTATTCCCCTAACTCCACTAAACCTAATATTCTTTTGCATCAGATGACACCCTACTCCACTCACCTTTCTTCCTCGGTTTCAGCAGCCATAACCCCAGCAAAGGTTCGGCCATATTATTTTTCTACAAGAAAAAAATGCTCAAGCGCTTCCCCCAACACCCGTTCTTCGACGTTCTTGCGTAGAAATAATCAGGCACGCTTTGTAACGTTGTTTTTACATCGTTCACGTTCTATAGTACTACTGTGTATGCATTTGTGCATCAAATCTCTCGATCCAGCATTGAGCATGAAAGGTTTTTGGTTTTAACATGTGTTCTTGCATTTCCATGATTGGCTACTCACGCTTTCTTGTTCGTTGTTGCAAAGGGGGCTGTTCTGGGTGTTGCTAAAGGTTTATGGGTGGCGGTATTGCTGTCATCAGGCTGGAATACTTGAAGCGCAGGTTATATTGAGAGCCGAGAGCAATTCTTAGGTGGTTTGACTTGCCGATGAGGAGATCGAAGGATTGGCATGGACCGGCGGTGCAAGGGCCTAGCCGAGCCATGGACTAGACCCTGGTGGGTCTGAACCAAGGCCTAGGAAGGCTCGACCATTGCTAGGACAAGTCATGAAGTCGATCGAGCTTCGGGGTAGTGAGTAGGATGCGAGGTGCGCTTGGGGGTGGCTGCGAGTAGGCGACCTATGTTGCTTGCATGAGAGGGAAGCCATGGGTTCTTTTGGTCGAGAGAAGTCCTGGGGTGGTCTAGGAAAGGCTGAGCCGTGATTGGTCAGCTTGGTTTTTGGTTACCGAAGAAAATGTGAGAGGTGTTGTTCATGGGGTTTGCGTAAGTGAGATAAGAATGTTTCAGAAACTTGTAGGTCATGGCCGAGGGGTTAGGGGCTTAGTCTTGATGGTTTTAGAGCCTTTTAAGTGTTATAAGGTGTGGTAAATAGTTGGGAAAAATTTGGTTAAATTTCGGTTCGATTTGGGTTAAAACGGGGACCTTGGTCCAAATTTTAAAATGAATCGATTAAATTTTGAAATGGGCTCAAGTTTTCGTCTGTGCAACAAATTTTTTGGGATGTTTTAAGGAGTTTGGTAAACTTCGGGTCAAATTTTAGAGGTCCAGGGGTAAAACGGTAATTTTGGGTTTCAAGTGGCAAAATGGTCATTTTGCACACGGGGTGAGATTTTGGTCCTGGAAGCACCCTGAGAAAAAATTTCTCATGTTTTAAATTTTTATGCATCATGTTTATGAATTTTATGGAATTAAGATAAATACGTTGCATGCTTGGTTTAAAAGAAAAATTATGTATATGCATGCTTTATTTAAGTGGTGAAAATGGTGACACATTTTGAAGGAAGTGAGTTGGTTGTGACTATCATGATGACACGATGACATGTAAGGTCGGGACTCAGCTGATGGGTAATACTGTCGCTGGTTTCCTCGCCGACGGGTACCACCGTTACATGTAGATGGATTTATCGACTGACATGATGATACGAAAATCACAACTAATGAAGGAATTCAAATTAAGATAATGAATATGTATAAGTTGTTATGATGATATGTGCTATGATTATTATCATGTTCGACAGGTTTTATGTTATGCATATGTTTCCCTTGATAATGAAATGGTATGTTGATTATGATATTTTTCGATGTTGTGTGCTACGTATATGTACTTGTTATTTCTGGTACAGGTGTGTTGAGTCTTTAGACTCACTAGGCATGTGTGATGCAGGTTAGCACTTTGATTAGTAGACCGGAGGACCACACTTGTCTGCACATCATGATTTTTGGAGAGATGAGAGGACACGGATATTTTATGCATTGGTTTTGAGATACTGTTGATTATTAGTGTTTTAAATTGTTCACGCTTTGATTTCATGGTTGGTTGAGTTTAATCATTTTAACTACAGTATTTTTTTTATGTTATATTCTTATGTTTACGCTTAAAAGATATTTTCTTTTGTAGGGTTGCATGCATGCTAATATATATATATATATATATATATATATATATATATATATATATATATATATATATATATATATATATAGCAGCATTTTAAATCAGTAGCAGTTGGTATCAGAGCAAGGGTCCTGCATAGGGTTGTGACATCGCCAGCTTTTACCGCTCAGTTTTCAAGCCTCAAGTCTGTAAGTTTTTATGTCACTACAAGAAAAACGCCATACAACAACACATAAACGATAACAGTTTTTGTGCAAAACCGTTGTCGTAGAGTTTTTCACAACGGTTTTAGCCAAAACCGTTGTCTTTTGGGGATCAAAGACAACGGTTTTTTAAAACCGTTGTCTTTGAGGGGCCAAAGACAGCGGTTTTAAACAACTGTTGTCTTTGGGGGGTCAAAGACAACAGTTTTAGGGTCAATGACAACGGTTCTATGAACCGTTGTCTATTAGTGTCATTTTTTGGAAAATAGACAACGGTTTTAAGAAACCGTTGTTGAATAGCGTGGTTTTTGCACAAACAACAACGGTTGGGGAAGACCGTGTCAAATTTAGCGACGGAATTTAAAATAACCGTCGCTAAAATTAGCGACGATTTTAAAATAACCGTCGCTCAAATAAGATCAGCGACGGGTTTGAATAAACAGTCGCTAATTATAGCGACTGTTTTAAATCAAACCGTCGCATGCTTAAAATTAGTAACGGTTTAATGCCATCCGTCGATAAATTTAGCAACAGTTTTTCAAACACCGTCGCAATATTTCGCGACGGTGTAAATTCCAACCGTCGCAAAATTAAAACATGCGATAGTATTTCAAAACTTGTCGCTAAATTTCGCGACGATAAAATCCAAACCATCGCTAATTTAAATTTTGGCGACGATTTTACAACAAACCCTCACTAACTCACTATAAATACCCACTTTCCACTCCATTTTCTTCACAACACTTAAACTTTTTCTCAATACTTCACAACATTTAATATTTTTCAACACTTAAAATTTTTCTCACTACTTCACAACACTTAAAATTTTTCTCTCATACAATATTTTATCAATTCACACAACACTTAAAATTTTTTTTCTCATACACATTTTTATCACTTCACACAACACTTGAAATTTTTCTCTCATACACATTTTATCACTTCACACAATACTTAAAATTTTTCTCTCATACACAATTTTATCACTTCACACAACATTTAAAATTTTTCTCATACACAATTTTATCACTTCACAACACTTAAAATTTTTTTCTCTTACATTTAAAACACTTAAAATTTTTCTCTTTCACACGATTATAGTTTCGATTGTTAGTTTCTTTTAGATTTATTAAATTATTAAAAGATTTTTTTTTATTTTTCGAAACAAATTAGCGACGGAATTCATCAATAAAGACCGTCGCTAAATGTTACGACGACGACGGTCTTTATATGCTGACCGTCACTCAATTTAGCAACTGTTGTTATATGTAGACCGTCGCAAAATGTAGCGACGGTTATGATTAAAACCGTCGCTAATTGATTTAGCGACGGTTTTAAATACCGTCGCAAATTCTACCTACCACAACGGATAAAAACCGTTGTCGTTGAACGGACTTTCAACAACACCCTCAGTTACAACAGTTTTTAAAAGGCTACGACAACGGATAAAATCCGTTGTCGTTGCCCGTTTTTCTTGTAGTGTGTTTTAAATAATTTACTGTTATCACATTCATTTTTACATGATTTTATGCTTTACGATGGTTTACTGTACATGTTTAATGGCTTTTACGATTTAAGGATTTATTATTTTAAAAACTAGATTAATTGCATGATGAGTTACATTTATAAATTGTTCTGTATTCAGATATGTCTCCTAGACGCGCTCCTAGCACAGACAGCCAGGATGATATCCATGAGGGTGGTAGGGGCCCTCCACCACCACAGCCGGGAGACCCAGATACCCGAGTACTTGAGGGGATAGCAAGGCTCATGGAGCAGGCTTCCCGCCCACAAATGATGTTTATGAGAAGTTTCGTTGGCTCAACCCGAAGGAATCCGGGGGTACCACCGATCCATTCATGGTAGAGGGATGGATTAGGTCTTTGGTCGGCCATGGATTAGGTATTTGGGTTGTATAGGGTATGGTTAGGTGTTAATATGCTATGTTTCAAGTTAGGTAAGGTTGGGTTAAGTTTCGAGTCGATTCAAGTTAAAATCGAGACGTATGATTAAGTTATTAAAAATAATTGAAAAATTAGTCTAGGAACGTAATTTTACGTCTAAGAAATATTTATGGATGTAGTTTAAGATGTTATATTAATTTTGGATGGATTCGGATCGTCTTTTTAAGGTTTAAGGATAAATTGAGAAAGTTAGGATTTCAGGGGCAAAACAGTCATTTTACACCTGAAAAATGTTTAAAGCCCTGGCAGTGCCCTGAATGCTGTAATAAATGTTAAAATGTTTATTCTAAATGTTTATACAATTTTATGATTAAAAATGTTAATGCTAAAAGACGTGTTTCATTATTGGTTTAAAAGAAAAATGATACATATATGCATGAATTTTTATAAGTGATGAAAGGTTGAAGAAAGTGACTTGATTGTGACTAATACGATGACTATGATGATATGTAAGATCAAAGCTCACTTGACGGTTAAGAGTGTCGCTGATGTCCCCGCCGCCTAGTACCATTGTTATACATAGATGGATCCATCGAACTACAGCTGATAAGAAAGTCACAATTAACGATCTGAATTCAATAAAAAGGGTAAAACATATGCGTATATGATGAAAGGTTTAAAATTATGCATTTTAATAAAAAAAAAACTATTTTATTAAAAGTATCTTTTACTGTTGCTTGTTGATGTATATGTATAACCATCAAGACCTCCATTATTATCAAGCTCACCTGCATCAATCACATCTAGTGAGTGTATTGACTCAGCAAACCTTAATCATGATAACAAGTAATACATATACATTCACAAACAACAGTGAAAATACTTTTACTTAAAATAACTTTTCATGAACACAAACTTTAGTATTTTCCTTTCAGCATACCACATCATATACGTATATGTCTCCCTTTTTATTGAATTCAAATCCTCAATTGTGACTTTTGTATTAACTAAAGGTTGATGAATCCATTTACGTTTTACCACAGTACCGGGGTGAAAGAGAATCTTTTACGGGTGCCCGGAATGTGCAACAGAAGTTTTAAAATATCATTTACAAGAGCAAAGCCAAGCACATCTCACTAGTGTGTAGCAAATACAAAAACAAAAGCATACATATGGTGTTCAAGTGTTTTACCTATCAATCTAAAAGATTGATGATGGCTCCAACTAAGATGATAAACAACTTAGCTCTTCAATGGTAGATAAGTCTACAAGCTTCCCTTGAGCACTTCTTGCTCAAAAATCAAGCCCACCACCAACAAGCTACAACTACCTTACACTTGCACAAGAAAATGTAAGGCATTTTTATTTGAGAAGTTTGCTATCAAATTATCAAAATTAAGAAGCAATTTTTGAAGAAAATTGAGAGAAAATTTCGGCAACCATGGAAAAAGGAGGAGGGAAGCCTTTTCTTGGTTGTGTAAAAAGTGCTTTGTATTCCAAAGGCATGCTAGCCTTCAATTTAAAAAGTTGACTCACAACCTTTCATCTTCCTAGCATGTTATTTGAGTTTGTAACATTTACTAAGCTCATGGAATACTATTTTAATATCTCGAACACATTTGAGATCAATTAAATCTTACTTGAATTTCAAGCCCACTAGTTAAATAATTATTTTCATTTGGTCTCTACAAGACCCAATGTTATTTATTTAATTCAACACTTGAATTAATTTAATTAATTGGACTCAACTAGGTCCACTTGTATTTAATTAACTCTACACTTGAATTAATTTAATTTATTCTATAACAATGTTTATGAAAATCACAATTTTAAATTACATTATTTATTTGAGCCAACTTTTAATTTTGGAACACTTCCACAAATTTAAAGTTATATTCCCCATAATCCTCTTATAAAAGTCATATTTCAATTTTTCTTTGTGCTTATATACTCTTTTACAAGCTGTTCAATACATTGAACTATTTTACTTCTCAACGAGATCTAGAATGCTAGTACTTGTGTGGCCCTCAATGGTTCATTGATACAACTAGCAGTGGGTTCACATCTCAATGTGATTCAGGACTAATCCTTAGATGAGCATACCCCAATTGCTTCATTCTTATTTATCAACTCTTTGATAATTAGAATGTCAGAACTCAAGTCTGATAGTATCCAAAAAATCATGTTAAACGTCTAGCAGCATCACTTACATGATTCCCTAGGTATCAAATGATAGTGTCTGCAAGAACCATTCCATTATAGTTAGCGTACAGTACGGTCTATTCCTCTCATATATCTCGACCAATTCGACAACTATTGGTATATCGAGAGTTGTCAAAGAATTGATACTATGTGTCATGTCGTAGTTGCATCAATGGTGTAATATAAGATACCCCTTTCTTAATTACCAACACTCTGATTAGAGATTTCAAACTACATACATGTGTGATCATATAAGATATCCATACCTGAAGGTAAGCAGTGAATCCCCGACTACAATGAATAGACTCCTATATGTTTCTACAAAACACACAACCTTGCCACCTGATGACCCCATATGAGTCGGTAAACAAGTCAAAGTGCAATGCTAGCATATAGAGTCACAATGGTGTCCCGGGTCATAAGAACTAATGATGTACAACCATAAACTAGGACGTTTCCACTCGTAAGTGAGAACCACTCAGAAAGTCCTTTATTGAGAGTTGTTAAGTGCACTCTACAAGGAGCACCTATCTACATGTTCGAACATCACAATGTCCCTTACCAATGAAACATGGTACTCACATCACATATACTAGTATCAAACTCGACCTCGGCCAACACTTAGCTCGACGGAAACCTACTCTAACAATCTCCCAATTGCACTAGAGCCAACTACCCATATACTTCAAACCCATTGATTCACGATGATTTTCGAATAATGGTTCAGTTAAAGGCTTAGTTAGTGGATTAGCAAAATTATCTACGGAGTCGACTTTGTCAATCGACACTTCTCCTCTTTCCATGCACAATCTCTCGGAGGCTGTGGTACTTTCCCAATACATGTTTGGATTTCTGATGAGACCTTGGCTTCTTTCCCTGAGCTATGGCTCCCGTGTTGTCACAAAACATCAGGACAAGAGCAACTCCATTAGGAATGACACCCAACTGTTGGACGAAATTCCTTAACCAAACAGCCTCCTTTGCTGCAGCTGATGCAGCAATGTATTCGGCCTCAGTGGTGGAATCCGGAGTACTGTCTTACTTGGAACTCTTCCAAGAGATCGCAGCACCATTGAGCATGAATACGAAACCAAAAGTTGACTTTGAGTCATTGATATCTCTTTGGAAGCTAGAGTCGTATAGCCTTACGATTTCAGTTCTCCACCCACATAGACCAAGAACAACTTATTGGTCGTTCTCAAATACTTGAGGATATCTTTCACATCTTTCCAGAGTCGAAGACCAGGGTTCGATTGATATCTACTCACTACACTTAGTACAAAAGCCACGTCAGGCCGTGTAAATATCATTCCATACATGATACCAATTTCAGATGCATAAGGAATGCATGTCATCGCCGCTATCTCTGCATCAGTCTTGGGAGACATAGACTTGGATAGGGACACGTCATGACACATTTGTAGATGACCTCTCTTGGACTCATTCATCGAGAACCGCTTAACGATGATATCAATGTATGTGGACTGGGTGATACCAATCAATCTTCTTTATCTATCTCTATAGATCTGTATTCACAATACAAAAGATGTTTCACCCAAGTCCTGCATCGAGAACTTTCCTGCTAACCATATTTTAGTTTATTGCAACATTCCTACATCATTCCCAATGAGTAGAATATTATCAACATAAAGTACCAGGAATGTCACGGCACTCTCACTGACCTTTTTATACACACAGGGTTCCTCAGGATTCTTAGTAAAACCAAACTCTTTGATTGTATCATCGAATCGGAGGTTCCAACTCTTAGATGTCTGCTTTAGACAATAAATGGATATCTGAAGTTTGCATACCATATGCTCGCTTCTGATAGATGTAAACCCTTCAGGTTGAGACATGTATATCTCTTCCTTAATATCCCCATTAAGAAAGGTTGTCTTTACATCCATTTGCCATATTTTATAGTCATACCATGCAGCTATGGCTAGCAATATCCTTATAGACTTGAACATTCAACTGGAGAAAAGGTTTTCTCAAAGTCAACTCCTTGTTTTTGAGTATATCATTTTGCTACTAATCGCGTCTTGAAGGTCAGTACTTACCATCCGCCCCAAGTTTTCTCTTGTAAATCAATTTACACCATATGGGAACAGTTCCCTCAGGTGGATCCACAAGATTCTACACTTGGTTCAAATAAATGAAATTCATCTCAGATTCCATAGCTTCAAGCCATTAGGATGAATCGGCATCAGATAACGCTTCCTTGATGGTCATTGGATCACATCCACAGTTAGACTCATCATGGCCCTCTTCAAGAAGCAGACCATATCTCCTAGGTGGTCTCGAGACTCTCTCGGATCTTCTAGGAGCTTTTATCAGCTTAATTGGCTCTTCGGGTGTGGGTTCTACAATCGTGGTTCTCTCTCAAACCTCTTTGAGTTCTATCATCTCCCCTTTTCTATCCAATAGAAATTCCTTTTCCAAAATAGGTTGCATTCCTAGAAAAAAAAACACCTTTGTTTCATAGGGATGATAGAAATAATATCCTACTGAATTCCTTGGATATCCCTCAAAGTAACATAAAATGGATTGACAATCCAATTTATCTCCAACTACCTGCTTCACATAAGCAGGGCATCCCCATATTATATAAGAATATTTGGGAGGCTTACCCATCCATATCTCATATGGTGTCTTATCAACTGCCTTTGAATGGACATTGTTCAACAACAGTGCCGCTGTCTCAAGAGCATATCCCCAAAAGGATTGCGGCAACTTCGTGAACCCCATCATAGACCGAACCATGCCCATCAAAGTTCGGTTACGACGTTCTGAAACACTATTAAATTGTGGTGTAGCAGACAGATTCCACTGTGAGAGAATCTCATTCTCCCTAAGATACTCTTGGAACTCGGCACTCAAGTACTCACCACCTCGATCCGATCGAAGTGACTTGATGCTTCGTCCCAACTGTTTCTCTACTTCACTTCTGAATTCTTGGAACCTTTCAAAGGCTTCAAATTTGTATTTCATCAAATACACATACACATGCCTCGAAAATTCATCGGTAAAAGTGATGAAGTATGCATGTTCATACTTAGTGGTGATGCTAAGTGGACCGCACACATCGGTATGGATCAAATCCAATAATCCTTTGGCTCGCTCCACATGGCCCTTAAAGGGAATTTTGGTCATCTTTCCTTTTAGACATGATTCACAAGTTGTGAGAAAGTTAATGTCAGACATATCAAACATGCCTACTCTTACTAGCTTGTTCATTCTTCTTAGGGAAATATGTCCTAATCGAGCATGTCATAATTGTGCCGAATTTAAAGTATCTTGTTTTCGTTTATTTATTGTTGTTATTGCTTGGAAATTATTTAGAGGAATATCTTTCAATTTTAAGTTGTAGAGATCGTTTTCATTTTCTCCCGTACCACTTAAACATTCATTCTTGTAAATGTTGCAAACACCTTTGCTAAATAAATAAGAATATCAATCTTTATCAAGCATAGAAATGGAAACAATGCTTTTCACCAACTCAGGTACAAAAAAAAAACATTTCTCAAAATTAACTTAAAATCATTGTTCAACAATAAGTAAACATCTGCTACAGCCATGGTAGCAACTCTTGCTCCATTGTCCATCCTCAATAAGGTCTCACCTTCCCTAAGTCTTCTACTTCTTCCATCACCTGTAAATCATTAAGAGATGTGAGCCACACCCGGTATCTAATACCCAAGAAGTAGAGTTAATTGAAATGTTTACTTCAATGTATAACATACCATTTCCAGAACCTTTCTGGGCAAGATATTCTCTACAGTTACGCCTCTAATGTCCAGACTTCTTGCAGTGATGACATAAATCAACAGTCTTGTCAGCCTTAACTGGTATGGCTGCCACATCGGGAATCGGAGATTGCCTCTTCAAGGGCACGTTCTTCTTGGGACGTTTGAAATAACGCTTCTTTCCCTTCCCATGTGGACCAATCTTCGTACCAGATAAAGAACCAACTTCTCTTTCTTGACGGTGGATTCAAACGTAACAAGCATATTGATCAACTCCTCAAGGGTAGGCTCTAGCTTTTTCATGTTGAAATTCACCACAAAAGGATCAAATGAGCTAGGTAGTGACAAGAGCAACACATCAGTGGTCAACTTCGATGGTAACGCAGGATCCATGCCAATGAGCTTGTCCACAAGCCCAATCATCTTTAGGCCATGCTCATGGACCAAAGCCTCATCTCGCATGCGTAAAGTGATTAGCTCCTTGACAGTCGCATGCTTAAGAGGCCGTGTTTGCTCACCAAAGAGCTCTTTTGCATCCTCAAAACGCATCTGCAACTCATCATTCATAGATGCCTGCATATAACACTTGGCTCGCAAGTCATGGTCACGCCAATCCTTGTAAGTCTGCAATTCCTTATGAGTGCAGCTAGTCGGAGCCTTAACAAGGGGTGAATCAGTAATTGTATATGCTATTCTTTCCGAAATTAAAACGATTTTTAGGTTTATTAGCCAATTGAGGTAATTAGGCCCGATCAAATTATGTTTGTCGAGTATAGCAGATAATGGGTTGCATATCAAAGACATTGTCAAATTTGTACTGAAAAGTAAGAACAGAGAAATGTTAATGACTATTTTAAAATATTCAGTAAGATATAAAATATGGACTTTTACTTCATAAATTTTCACTCCCACTGTTTTGACATCTTTAACTACCCTATAGTGAAAACGGGAAACTCCTTTCCTCAATAGGTATGTAAGGTCCAATTAGCAAATTATGATCTCGAATAATATCAGCCAATCATAATTTCTAAAAGGTAGCTTCCAATTGCATCTCCATGCAACCCTCTACGTAAACTTTTGTCTCAAGTTTGATTAGGACCCAATAATATGACGTCGTTCATCTTTACGTGTCAAGCCTTACCCATTGATGTTGAACCTTAATGGACGGTCGCCATGAGTTCCCTCAATAATATGAACTGAAATCATGGGAGTTCCACGTAGTTCATATCACCATGTCAATAAATATCACAGCTTTCCGGGGTTCAGGGCTCCCTCAATAATATGAGCCGAGAACTGACCACGGGTAGCATTCATCATGCATCCATTGTCGATGGAAGACATGAAAATTATAAACACCTTTATAATTCCCCTTTTCAGGCTTGATATTAATATTGAATCTTATTCAAAATGAGGATTTTTTTAATTTTGAAGCTCTCATCATTAATTTTATTTAAAAGCTTGTCATGTTTGATCGTATGTTTGTCGGATTCATGCAACTTTGTTATTATCATTGAAATGACATCGATTTTTTTTTAAATCTTATATCATAAATTCTAAATTACTAAATAAAATAACTGAAAATAATCAACAATCATAATAATTTAACATATGAAATCTCAAGTGCATAAAATAAATCTTAAATCATCAACTAACCAAAAACTCCTAAATCCAATTTTAAAAAGATCAACTAACTATAAAATGAAGCATAAAAATATCTCTAATAAAATCATTAACATAATCTTAAAATCATAAATCTATCTAGCTTGTGCGGAAACATAAAGGCCCTCGGGTGTGCACTGCTGCACTCGATCCATTCAAGTGTCAGCGCCTCCCATAAATCATCCAAACCTGCATTATACAAACCTAGTGACTCTAAAGACTCAACACGTTCTAAACATGGATAACAAATAATACATATACATTCACATGCATTAAAATCATTTTTTTTATTTAAAATATCTTTTGGACATAAATAAACCATTTAAAAATCATTTAAGCATAATTAAATAATAAATCGTAAAATCATTTTAAAATAACTTTAAGCATAAATATATCTTTCAAAAATCATTTAAAATAAGCTTTGAGCATAAATAAATAGATTTAAAAATAGCTTTAATTCTCATCATAAATCATATATCATAAGAATCATTTTTATCTTAAGCTTCTAATCATATATCATTTTGGGTGAAGTTTGATCCTTGAAAGTGACTAGCTTTTATACTCGGTCGACTAATCAGTCTTCAGCTCCACATGGCCCATGGGGTGTGCACTAGGCTCCACCATGGAAATACGATCGTCGGGGGGCTTTTTTCCATAGACGGGTTCCCTCGAGGGCCTTTTACCACAAATGAGTTCCCTTTGAGGCCTTTTCCACTTTTGATAAATCATATCTTTTCTCATAGTCAATTCAAATCCCTCAAAATATTTTTCCTTTTCTTTAAAAATCATAAAATAGCATAACTTTCCAAAAATAGCATTTTAGACAGTAAAAATTGCACAGTTTTACCATAAATAATAAAAATACATATTATCATCAAAATTATCATTTTAAATCATATAATATCATTTAACATGTGTTATCATCCTTCGGGACGCTGCCAAGCATTTGCATATTTTCCTATGTGTAAAATTACCGTTTTGCCCTTGTACGTAAAAGTTCTCGAATTTATCTTTTTCTCACTTTTAATGACATGGGCTTATTCTAAATAATTATTTAAGCTTAATATAATTTTTCGTATTTTTATAAAGCTTAAAAATAGATTTTTCATCTAATTCTTTAATTAACGTTTCGTGCGTCGATTAAATCCCGGATAAATCCAAACTCATTATTTTGATCCCAAATTTTAAATATAACATTTTTAATATTTATTCTACCCTTCCAAGTCACGATTCACACTCGTGGACCCATGGATTCAATTTTGTTCTTTAATTTTCGAAATTGACACATATAAGGACACCCTGAGCCATCTCCTAGAATACTCGAGCGCCCGAGCCACCTTGAGCCAAACCCGAGCCACCCCACCTAGGAACCCTCCTGACCAAGCCCAACCCAAAGAACCAGCCCTGACCCGCTCAAAAACCTTCTGAAACTTGACCCAATTGCATGTGTGTGTACGTGAGTCTCTTTTTAGTATTAGGAATCCTAGCTAGCCTAGGACACTTCCAGCCCTTAATCACCGAGCTCACACGACCCTAACCATCCCTAGGCAAGTCCCACACGAACAGCCCAGGCCTTTGAACCCAAGCACGAGCACCTGAATTCAGAAGACACAAGTTGCGCGTTCTAAGCTCCCTCACGGTTCCATCTTTTTCCTCGCGCTAGCAGCGACCCAGCCGCACCAGCCCCTAGACCATCCCTTACCCAACTTCCTTAGACCCTGTAGGACACACTTTGCTCGCCCCCAGGCCAGCCGCGAGCCCCCTTTCTCAGCCACACCATAAACCTGCACACTACTACTCTCTCACGCCTCTCTTGAGCCAGTAGCGAGCCCAGATGTTCCAGCCGTTGGCCCGACCCTGCCCATGACCCTAGGACCCTGATGAACCTACCATGAGCCACCCAGCCCCAGCAGCATGCCCCCTTGGCTGTTGTCACTTCCACCAGGCCGCGCGAGGAGTCGCTGCTCCATGGGACTCCTCCAAAGCTGCGCGCGAGGGTTCCTAGCCATGCTAGGACCCTTCCTGACCCTGACCCACGTCCAACACGAGCCCTCCTCAAGACCTGGTTGAACCCCTAAACCCCATGCATAGCGATCGAGCCACTTTAACCACAACAAGCACACAACCTCAAAAAAAACTCTCGACCCTTTTTACTGAATTTTGCCCACGATTCCAGCCTTATTTCCTTCAATATTTATCATGTTTTGGTCAAGTTTTATTCATATTTTATCAATGTATTGGCAGTGTTTCCGTTGGTTTCAAAAAAGTTTTTCATAAAAACGTAAAAACATCGTATTTTTTAAAATTAATGTTCTATTGTAGAGATATTCAAACACATATTTTTTCATGCATAAATAGTTAAATCAAGAATATTATCATTTGTATGATGTTAAAAGAGTTTAGAAAAGATGTAAACGCTCGAATTTTCAATCGTCGGCGAGGAAGGACGAACGAACGACGAAGAACACAAGATTTTTTCCTCCTTATTTTTTTTCGAAATTACGAGTTGTGTTTGTGGTGTGTTTCGGCTGTTGGGTGATGATTATGGTGAAAGAAAACTCTAAAACATTATTCATGTATTTTAATTAACATGTAATTGGGCATATGTTTGGGCTTGCTTGGTTATGGTGATTGGGCTTACTTAATTTAGCTTAATTAGGCCCAATTTCCCTTATTTGATTATAAAAATAATATTCTACAAAAATTCGTTTTCGAAAATATTGCAATTGGTATTTTTAAAAATAATATATTGGCCCAAAACCAATTTCCCGGACAAAATCGAGCTCGACTCGTAAAATAATTCAAACTCTAATATTTTTAAGAAAATTAATTCATTTTTAAATCATATTAGGAAGCATTGTCATTATTTAAAGAAAATTACATATTCTTGTCTTGGTCGTCTCCGGTCTACTTTCCCCTACCTATTATTGAATATTCAGGCAAAATCCTTAATTTTATGAAATCATGTCATATTATCATTTAATCGTGCAACCATATCATATAATAAATACCATGCTAGCATTAAAATCAATTAAATAAAAAAATTAAGCAATTAAAAGAATTTTGCATGCATGTGGTTTACGTATATTGGTTTTTCGGACGTTACAATCATAATAATAACGAACATACTCATTATTTATAATATATCATGCATATATTATAAACAGTAAACTTAACAAAGATGATCAATCACCCCAACACTAATGGCCCGTGTGAGCCAAACACGGGCCTAGGTCCAATCCTAGGGAATGCATGGGAAGAAAATGCATAATTACATAAGTTTCCAATATTTACATGTCATCGATCTTCATAATTATCAAGGTCCAGCATCTTCCAATCTTAATCTTCCACTATACTAATATTTACAATAAATATCCATGACGAATAGTGATACATCTCATGGGGTGGGAACAGGATATAAACCAAGCCCCTTAAATATCGATAATTATTACAATCATTCAACACAAAATATCATAGCATACTGATAAGCACGAATTATATAGCAGTTTAGGGATTTTATTTTGTCGTATTCGTGCTTATCTGGCATTTTTATTCCGAGTTTTGCGCATATTTCGTCTCTTTATGGCTCTTTGCAGGTTTGACCAAAAGAGGGTGAAAACCAAAGAAATGAAAGAAAAGTCAAGCCTCGCAACGCCAAGTCATAAATACCCGGAAGAATAGGAAGAAAACATGAAGTCCAAACACAGACCCTTACACGAACCCCGTGTAAGGGTCCGTGTACGTCAACATACGAAAAAGAGAAAAGCCGAGTCTGCACGGACCTGTAACCGGACCCCTACACGGGGTCCGTGTCCTTCACCATCCGAGAATCGATTTTACAGAGTCTACACGGACCCCAGGACGGACCTCTACACGGGGTCCGTGTCCACCATTCCGGAAGAATTCTTGGGCAGAGTCTACACGGATCCCTGTCCTGATGCATGCACGGGGTCCGTGTACACTATATCAGATCGAGATCTTGGCGAAGATTTGTGTTGCGACTTTGATTGTTGCACTCCCAAGAGCAGGTTGTCCACACAAGTAGTATAATTCGGTGTGTCCGAATATCGTATCCACAGGGAAGCTAAGGTAATTACAAGTCCACTACAATGTCTTTTTGTTTTGTTTTTGTTTTTTTTTCTTTTTAATTTTAATTGTTTGAATATTTAATGGGTAAATTTTAATTGTTCAAATTTTAATTTAAGTAGTTGAGATTAAAGAATCTACTCTTGGTATTTTAATAAAGCTAACATTAACGAACAATATTGAAATCAACTTAATAAAATGGTTCCAATATATTAAATAATCATATTGATATTATGTTATAAATTATTATCTCATAAATATATAATATATACCAAAACTTATAAATGTGGTCAAGTATTTATTGTGCTATATATATATTTGTAAACACTAAATCAAGGTTCCCACTTTAAATGGTTGGTGAAACCAAACTAACATTTAAATGGTACCAAGAAAATATTATTATGATATATTTATATATCGTAAATCAAGGAATCCAAGTTAAATGGTTGGTAAAACCAAACTAACATTTAAATGGTTCCAAGAATTTAATATTATAATATATTTATATATAATAAATCAAGGCATCCACTTTAAATGGTTGGTAATACCAAACTAACATTTAAATGGTTCCAAGAATTTAGTGTAACATATAGCAACAATAAATCAAAACTCCCACTTATAAGTAGGGTATAAAATTGCTTAAAGAAATAAATATAACATAAACAATAAATAATGATTAAATAATATAAAACATAGATTCTTACCTTATTATCATGCCAAGAGTTTCACCTTATAATCTCAACTTTAGGAAGTTAGCTATTCATTATTCAAAGTGTAAAACTTTGAATATGAAATTAACATGCTAATTATATTTAAGTGAAGAAATAAAGGAAAAATATAGAGAGAAATATTATGAACTCAAAGATTTGTTCATAGAATGAAGGATATCTCAATACATTACAATGCACCCCTATTTATAGCCAAATTTGGGGAGACAACCACAAATAAAATATTATTTTTTTACACAAAAGTCTTCATTGGTGTTCCAAGATATTATATTATATTACACACCACTTTTGAAAATCTTCTTCTCCGAATTTGCTTCTTCACATAAAATGAAACATGTGGATAATTGAGTTGTCTAGTTGTGGTATTTTTTTCAGAATATTTAACCAAGTAATTTGAGAGATATGGTCAAAATACTAGAGCATGGTAAAACTGCCACTCCTTTGGTAACTTTAATTGTTGCTTATTTTGATCCCACTTGTGAGAGGATTTTTATCTCATGCTTGACAACAATATTGTAGATCTTATAATCAACTTTCTACATGTTCAAGAATCATCTTAATCCCATTTGCAACGCCAAGGTTATTCTTGTTTTATCGAACCCGTAAAAAATAGTAAAAACTTATAATTACACAACAACTTATATTTTATACAATTTATTATAAAACATATAATATTTAAACATTTAATAAAACAAAAACTATATATTTATATTATAAAACATTTAATTAATGTACAATTTTTATGTTTATCACACCTCCCAACCAGCTTATTGCTAGTCCCTAGCAATTTAAGCGTTAATAGCAATACAAAACATATTGATTAATTTAAATATAAATGTAATCAGAACTATCTAAGTGTTTAAATTAAATTTGAAAACTGTCAAAGTTATATCAAGATCATCATAATTATAATTTATGAAATAATTTGAGATGATTAATTCAAAGCTTATTTCAGGTAGTTAAATGTACACGGCCTTCATAAATTCCTAGTAAGAGTCTCAACTGCATATCCTCACAGGTTAATAAATGTTTCAATTTATGACAACGATTTCTCTCATGGAGTTGGAATACAGATAAATGCTCAGGAAAATGGTTTACAGAATGCAGACAGACAAACGAGCCAAACTAATCAAAAGATAGGAAATCCATTGATTTAAAATCCAGTTGTTCTTATTATATATATTTTTTTTTCCTGATTTTTTTTTTTTACAACATGGAATCAAACTAAGTTTATGCTTCTTGACCACATATTTATTTAATTTGTACAATGTATTTCTCTCTCTCTTTCTTTTTTTAATTTGTATTTTTATGAGAGAAAAATGGATCGCAGCATATAACTTAAATTACATAAATCTTCAACATCTTTCTTTCTTTTTTTTTTCTTCGCTTTTTTTTTTTTCAGGAAATATCAATTTTTTTTTCAAAATAAGAACTCAAGATCTAAACAATTGATAGCCTCTCCGATGATCAATAAAGGCTCGCAAGCTGTTTTCTCAATCCTCTCCACTCACTAACAAAATATGTGTGTTCAAAAATTTTAGGCACTCTTATAAGGTAGATCTTGGGCCATATACTTAAATACCTAATTTTATCACAATGGTTAATCACTCAAAAAGATTTCATAAATCATATTTTTATATTGATCAGAATATTAAAAATGACATTTTTTCAAATAAAAATTTAAACATTCTTAAATAGATTAATGCATGTTCTAATTTAAATCTTTCAAATATGTAATGTATGACATTTTTGCAAAAATTACTAAGGTACAAACAATAAACATGGTTTTATTTTAATATAATATTTAATTTTTTTTTAAAATTTGATTTTTTTGTTTTAAAATGTGTTCTCCCCCCAATCAGAATATGACATTGTCCCTAATGTCAAAATAGCTATTAATAAAGAGTACATAATGAAAGAGATATCACCTGGAATTTTATTGAAGATAACAAACTGAAACAAACGCAAACCAATCCACGACTTTTGAATCAATGATCCAACTTCCTTTTCTTACTGCTTGATTGTGACCAATTGATCTTTGTTATCATCGGATCAGGCTTATGAACAAAAGCTTCCAAATCATCAATTAATTGATTGGCAGTCGAAGCACAGATGAGCATCCGTCGTGAATTTTCTGAAATGAAATTAATTTTCCTCTGGTTTTACGTCCAGAAACGGCTTCAACGCCTTCTATGAGTCGAGGATATGCTTCCCATCCAATTTTCTTATAAATTGGCAAACAGGGTTTTTTTAGTCGGATTCCCAAGACTATGACGCTCATCTTGAAATTGTTTCCATAAACGGAGAAGTTCAATATGCACATGTCCACTAGAATGCGTCTCAAGAGTCAATAAGATGTTATCTAAAGACTCCTTACTCAGCCCATTCTTAATGAAATCAATTTTATCTTCTCTGTTATTGGAAACACATCCCAAAGATCTGCATCGTTTGTCACAAGTCCATCTTGCACACTTATGACAAACCCCTAACCTTTTGGCCCTTCGTTTTTTCGCATAAGTGCTTTTTCCTAATCCAGGAAAATACCGAATGAGCAATGATTGTGGAACTTCTCCTCCTAATCGGACCTTAGCTTCTATTACAAGACGAATATCTTCTGGAATTCCTTTTTGCATTAGCAATCTCAATCTTTCACACCTTCCTGCATAAATTTTTCTTAGAACATTTTCAGAAACAGAGGGAAAATATTTACAAATTTTTGAGAGAATTTCATCCATTTTGAAAAGAAAAGAAATGATTTTTTTTTTTTTGTATCAGCAATTGTGGGAAACTGATTTAACCGACTATGAGAGTCACGGAGTACCGTTATACGCTATTTAACCGAGAAAATAAAAAGATTAAGGAAACCTGAAATAAAAACAAACAAAATTAAATGCAACATAAAAATTTAAGGATCAGAAAGGGAAATAAACTCTTCTTGAAAGATTTCATTTTCCAAAAATGGTTTAAGCCTTTGTCCATTCACTTTGAAAACATCACCATTTTTAGGATTTTCAATATCCACAGCTCCATAAGGATACACATTGTAGTATCCCGATGCCTAATTTGAGTTAATTATTGGATTAATTGTATTTCGGTGGGATCGGAAGGACCGAACCGGGTTCGGATCGTCCGAAGTTGGTTCGGATCGTCCGAAGTGGGTTCGGATGGACCGTTCTGTTCGGAGTCAGACGAGTCATGTCATGTCAGAGTTCGGATCGTCCGATCAGGGTTCGGATCGTCCGAAGACAGGTGGCTGGACACGTGGAAGACATGCAGAGTTCGGATCTTCCGAAGTGGATCGGATCTTCCGAAGTGCACCGGATCGGATCTTCCGAAGTGGATCGGATCTTCCGATCGTTGTCTATAAATAGAAGCGCGAGGCTTCACTTTTCACTCGCCAATTCCGAGAGTTCCAGAGCGTTTTAGTCGTTTCTGATGGGTTTCTAGTCTTTTCCCGAGGTTCGGGCACTAGCGGGGAGCTACTGGTTTTGTAGCGGAGCTGTGCTCTAGTTGGGGGCTAGCGGCATCAGTGGGCTGACTACGGACGCAGGTATAGTTCTGGGTTCCCTTTGAGATTTGGGAGTATCTATTAGTCTAGTTAAGGCTTTTAGATGTGGTTTAGTGATATGGTATCACTTGGATTTTAGGCTTGATTCTAGGGCTGATTGCTAGGATCTACTGATTTGAGGTACGGAAGTACTATCCGAGATAGCAGGATTGAGTATGCTTTACTATGTGTTGCATGTTTATATGTTGCATTATTATCTGTCATATGATGCATGGTTTATTATGCGGCATTTGCATAATCATGTTGAGCCTGATTATCTTTGAGATAGCCTGTTGAGAGGGTGCTCAGCCCTCGTTTGTTGTGGATGGTTGGACCCCGTTGGCCGACGGTGGTCAGGTCACCGGTATATCCACAGGTTTATTTTGGTATGGGAGCCACCTCCTGGTGCGACGGCGCAGAGTGCTACATACCTTGACGTCATTTACCTGAGCAGTATTTCGATATACCCAGATCCTGGTATCCAGTACATTTTGCATACATGCATGTCATAGTCTTGTATACTCATGCTTTCGGTGCTGAGCGTTTTATGCTCACGTCCTCGGTTTATCTCTGTTTTGGACACCCTATTCGATGGGGCAGGTCTCAGGTTGGACGGTCCAGGAGGGAGTGGACAGGGAGCTGGCAGAGGTTGACCTGTAGTTGTTGGTATTTGTTCTTAGAATTTAGTTCGATCTGGTTGTTTTAGTATTTTGTACTTACAGATTCGATTGGGTTGTATTACTGTTTTTCCGCTGTTTACCTGATTCAGTTTTAAATGTTAATTTTGCATGCTTAAGTTCTGATTAGTAGGTGATTCTGGAACGGGTCACTACATTTATGGTATCAGAGCATGCATTAAGATTTTGGGATTTAGAACTGTTCTTTTGGGTTTAATCTCCGGTAACTTTTGTAGCTAAGAGATGTCTGGTTTTGACGACGATGCTAGTAGTCATGGCAGCGTTGGACGCTGGGGAGACCGCGACGATCGGGAGCATCGTCGAGAGCATCGAGAACGTCGTCAACACCGTCGTGATGAGCCTCGGAGTTTTAGTATGCATCGGTTCTTGCAGATGGGGCCGAAACCTCTTTCGGGCGGTGAGACTCCGGATGTTGCGGAGAACTGGCTTGAGAGGATGGAGAGCTGCTTCAAGACCTTTCAGTGCTCGGCGGAGCAGCAGATTGATACCCTTGATTTCTTGCTGGAGGGTGGTGCGCGCAAGTGGTGGAGGTCTACCTCTGCACCGATAGTTCAGCGACAGGGTCGAGTTCTTTGGGCCGATTTCCGAGCCGCTTTCATGTTGCTTTACTTTCCGCCAGCTCTTCTGCAGACCAAGGCGATTGAGTTGATCAATCTGAAGCAGGGAAGTTTGTCTGTTGATGAGTATCAGCAGAAGTTCTTTGAGTTGCTTCCATATGTTCCGCATGTCAGTGACAATGCTATGGCCAAGTATAACCATTTTCTTCAGGGCCTCAATCAGGAGATTTATGATCGGGTTGTTGTCTGCGATGATCCGACATCGTATGAGGGCCTTGTAAATCGTTGTCGCCAGGCTGAGGGCAGTTTGTTGAGAGGTCGAGCCATGCAGTCTGCTCGTCCTACTAGTTCTTTGGGTCCCCGCGCCCAAGCATTTAAGAAGGCTGGATCTACTTCTTCTTCCTCTGGATCTGGAGGAGTTCACCATTTTGGGAAGAAGAGGGGCCCGTGTCAGCACTGCGGGAAGGATCATCCGACGGAGCGTTGTCGCAAGGTTGCGGGTGCTTGTTACAAGTGCGGTGAGATGGGCCACATGAAGAGAGATTGTCCACAGATGGGCGGAGGATCAGGATCTGGTTCTCAGGCTTCAGTTCATCAGAGGCCACAGCAGGGACAGTCTACTCAGGGTTCTAACCTCTGACCGCGTACTCAAGGGCAGGTCTTTGCTCTTAACCAGGATCAGGCGGCTGAGGAGAACGAGAGAGTTATCGCAGGTGTGTTTTTATTATGTGGATTACATGCTTACGTTCTCATTGATACTGGTGCATCGCATTCATTCATATCTGCGAGGTTTGCTAAGCGTCATAAGTTACCTTTCACTTCTTTGGACGTTGTGGTATCTGTTTCCACACCGATGGGTCATTCGGTGCTAGCTAGACGTCTAGTTTTAGGTTGTCCTCTAGAATTTGAGGGTAATATTTTAACTGCTAATTTGATGATTCTTGCGATGGAGGATTTTGATTGCATTCTGGGAATAGATGTGCTGACTGTGTTTAGAGCTACTGTGGACTGTTATCAGAAGTTTGTGCAGTTTCGTCCAGTTGAGGGCGACAGTTGGTTTTTCTATGGAGAGGGAGCGCGACCCCCGATGCCTATGGTTTCTGCTCTGAAAGCCTGTCGTGCTTTAGAGTCGGGCGGGGAAGGCTACCTTATCTATGCTATTGATTCGTCCGCAGTTAGTGTCGGTATCAGTGACATTCCAGTGGTTTGCGATTTTCCGGATGTTTTTCCCGAGGAGATTCCTGGTTTTCCTCCCGTTCGGGAAGTGGATTTCGGCATTGATTTAGTGCCAGGCACGGCACCAATCTCTAGAGCTCCTTATTGTTTAGCTCCATCGGAGATGCAAGAATTGAAACAGCAGTTGCAGGATCTTCTTGACAAGGGGTATATTCGACCCAGTGTGTCCCCGTGGGGAGCACCAGTTCTTTTTGTCAAAAAGAAGGATGGTTCTATGCGGCTCTGCATAGATTATCGGCAGTTGAATCGTGCTACGATAAAGAATAAGTATCCGTTGCCACGGATTGATGATTTATTTGATCAACTGCAAGGTACCTCTGTATATTCCAAGATTGATTTAAGGTCTGGTTATCATCAGCTTCGAGTTCATCAGGGAGATATATCGAAGACTGCATTCAGGACCCGGTATGGGCATTATGAGTTTCTGGTTATGCCTTTTGGGGTGACGAATGCACCAGCAGTTTTTATGGATCTGATGAATCGGATTTTTCGGGAATTCTTGGATAAGTTTGTTGTGGTGTTTATAGATGATATCTTAATCTATTCGCATGATCAGCAAGAACACGCACAACACTTAAGGATTATTTTACAGACACTTCGCGAGAATCAGCTTTATGCGAAGTTGAGTAAATGTGAGTTTTGGATTGACAGGGTTGTATTCCTTGGTCATGTCATTTCTAGCGAGGGAGTTTCAGTTGACCCGAGTAAGGTGGAAGCGGTATTGAACTGGTCGCGTCCGACGACAGTAGCCGAGATCCGCAGTTTTCTGGGATTGGCTGGGTATTATCGCCGTTTCATTGTCAACTTCTCTCAGATTGCTAAGCCACTCACTCAGCTCACTCGGAAAGATGTTTCATTTGAATGGACATCAGAGTGCGAAGAGAGTTTCTTGGAACTTCGCAGACGTTTGACATCTGCGCCTGTTTTGGCTTTACCGTCTGGATCTGGTGGTTTCAGTGTTTACACCGATGCCTCTTTACAGGGACTAGGGTGTGTTCTGATGCAGAATGAGCATGTGATTGCTTATGCGTCGAGACAGTTAAAGCCTCATGAGGAAAACTATCCTGTTCATGATCTGGAATTAGCAGCGATCGTTTTTGCTTTGAAAATCTGGCGCCATTATCTGTATGGTGAGCGATTTGAGATCTTCACTGATCATAAGAGTTTGAAGTATCTGTTCACTCAGGCTGAGTTGAACATGCGTCAGCGTCGTTGGATGGATCTACTCAAGGATTACGATTGTGAGATCAAGTATCATCCAGGATCTGCGAATCTCACGGCCGATGCTCTTAGTCGCAAGGTGAGGTTATCTGCTCTTCAGACTTGTGCTGTATCTGGGATTATTCAGGATTTCTGTTCGATGGGATTCAATTGTAAGCATCGGAAGGGGACAGAGAGTATCCGTATAGCTACTATTTTGTCCGAGCCAGTTTTGTATTCTCGGATTAGAGATGCTCAGATGTCTGATTCTAAGGTTCAGAAATTAGCTCGGTTGGCTGATGGAGATAATACTTCTGGATTCCACTATCAGTCCGAGGGTCTTTTGTGCTTATCTGGTCGTGTTGTTGTACCGGAAGATGACACTTTGAGGGAGGAGATTTTGTCCCAGGCTCATCGTAGCAAGTTGAGTGTTCATCCAGGGAGCAACAAGATGTATAAGGATTTGAGGACTCGATTTTGGTGGAAAGGTATGAAACGTAATGTTTATCAGTATGTCTCCAAGTGCCTTGTCTGTCAGCAGGTGAAGGCTGAGTATCGACGACCTGGAGGTTTGTTGCAGAATCTTCCTATTCCGGAGTGGAAGTGGGAGCATATCACGATGGACTTCGTGACTCACTTGCCTATGTCTGTGGGGAATAGAGATGCTATCTGGGTGGTAGTGGATCGGCTTACTAAGTCTGCCCATTTTCTTCCATATAACAGAGATTTCACTTTCGATCGGATGGCACGGTTGTACATTCAGGAGATTGTACGGTTTCATGGTGTGCCCGTGAGTATCGTTAGTGACAGAGATCCTCGATTTACATCTAGATTTTGGGGCAGCCTTCAGCAAGCTTTGGGCACTACCTTGAGTTTGAGTACTGCATATCACCCAGAGACTGACGGTCAGTCAGAGAGGACTATTCGTACTCTTGAGGATATGTTGAGATCTTGTGTGATGGATTTCGGGCCAGCTTGGCAGGATCATCTGCCACTGATAGAGTTTGCATACAACAACAGTTTTCATAGGAGTATTGGTATGTCTCCGTTTGAAGCATTGTATGGTCGACGTTGTCGTACTCCCCTGTTCTGGGAAGAAGTCGGAGAACGACAGGTCGAGGGTCCGGAATTGATTCAGCAGGCCATGGACAAAGTTCTTGTGATCAAACAGCGGATTAAGACTGCTCAGGATCGACAAGCAAGTTATGCGAACTCCAAGCGCAGACCTCTTCATTTTGATGCAGGCGAGAAAGTGTTTCTCAAGGTATCACCTTTTCGGAGGATTCTGAGATTTGGACTCAAGGGTAAGCTATCTCCGAGATTCATTGGTCCTTTTGAGATCTTAGAATGTGTGGGAGACTTGGCCTACAGATTAGCTTTGCCACCGTATCTGTCTAGTGTTCACAATGTGTTTCATGTGTCCTTGTTGTGACGATACGTAGCGGATGAGTCTCATGTTTTGCATCCAACAGAAGTTCAGCTGAATCCGGATTTGTCTTTTGTAGAAAGACCTATTTCGATCTTAGACCGGAAGGATAAGGTACTGCGGAATAAGACTATTCCTCTTGTCTTAGTGCAGTGGCAGCGCCGAGGTACTGAAGAAGCTACTTGGGAACTAGAGAGTCGCATGCGGTCAGAGCATCCAGAGTTGTTCTAGTTGTAGTATTTTCAGTTATGATTGTAATTTCAGTTGTACTTTCAGTTGTAATTCATTCTTAAGTTGAATGTATTGTTGTTCAGAATTGTCATTCTTCAGACTCGATTTCGCGGACGAAATCCTTTTTAGAGGGGGAGAATGTAGTATCCCGATGCCTAATTTGAGTTAATTATTGGATTAATTGTATTTCGGTGGGATCGGAAGGACCGAACCGGGTTCGGATCGTCCGAAGTTGGTTCGGATCGTCCGAAGTGGGTTCGGATGGACCGTTCTGTTCGGAGTCAGACGAGTCATGTCATGTCAGAGTTCGGATCGTCCGATCAGGGTTCGGATCGTCCGAAGACAGGTGGCTGGACACGTGGAAGACATGCAGAGTTCGGATCTTCCGAAGTGGATCGGATCTTCCGAAGTGCACCGGATCGGATCTTCCGAAGTGGATCGGATCTTCCGATCGTTGTCTATAAATAGAAGCGCGAGGCTTCACTTTTCACTCGCCAATTCCGAGAGTTCCAGAGCGTTTTAGTCGTTTCTGATGGGTTTCTAGTCTTTTCCCGAGGTTCGGGCACTAGCGGGGAGCTACTGGTTTTGTAGCGGAGCTGTGCTCTAGTTGGGGGCTAGCGGCATCAGTGGGCTGACTACGGACGCAGGTATAGTTCTGGGTTCCCTTTGAGATTTGGGAGTATCTATTAGTCTAGTTAAGGCTTTTAGATGTGGTTTAGTGATATGGTATCACTTGGATTGTAGGCTTGATTCTAGGGCTGATTGCTAGGATCTACTGATTTGAGGTACGGAAGTACTATCCGAGATAGCAGGATTGAGTATGCTTTACTATGTGTTGCATGTTTATATGTTGCATTATTATCTGTCATATGATGCATGGTTTATTATGCGGCATTTGCATAATCATGTTGAGCCTGATTATCTTTGAGATAGCCTGTTGAGAGGGTGCTCAGCCCTCGTTTGTTGTGGATGGTTGGACCCCGTTGGCCGACGGTGGTCAGGTCACCGGTATATCCACAGGTTTATTTTGGTATGGGAGCCACCTCCTGGTGCGACGGCGCAGAGTGCTACATACCTTGACGTCATTTACCTGAGCAGTATTTCGATATACCCAGATCCTGGTATCCAGTACATTTTGCATACATGCATGTCATAGTCTTGTATACTCATGCTTTCGGTGCTGAGCGTTTTATGCTCACGTCCTCGGTTTATCTCTGTTTTGGACACCCTATTCGATGGGGCAGGTCTCAGGTTGGACGGTCCAGGAGGGAGTGGACAGGGAGCTGGCAGAGGTTGACCTGTAGTTGTTGGTATTTGTTCTTAGAATTTAGTTCGATCTGGTTGTTTTAGTATTTTGTACTTACAGATTCGATTGGGTTGTATTACTGTTTTTCCGCTGTTTACCTGATTCAGTTTTAAATGTTAATTTTGCATGCTTAAGTTCTGATTAGTAGGTGATTCTGGAACGGGTCACTACACACATGCTTTACAACATATGGGCATGTCCATCTTGATCGTAATTTTCCTGGGAATATGTGAAGTCGAGAATTATAAAGCAAAACTTTTTTACCAATCTCAAAAGATTTTCTAAGAATTGCTTTATCATGAAATGATTTGATTTTTGCTTTATAAATCCTCGAATTCTCATATGCGTCATTTCTGAGTTCATCAAGTTCATTAAGTTGCAATTTACGCAATTTGTTGGCATCATCCATGCTTGAATTTAAAGTTTTGATCGTCCAATAAGCTTTATGTTCCAATTCCACAGGCAAATGACAATGTTTTCCATAAACCAACCTATAGGGAGAAATATTCAATGATGTTTTAAAAGCTGTTCGATATGCCCACAGTGCATCATTAAGTCGCAGAGACCATTCTTTTCTATTTGAGTTAATAGTTTTTTCCAAAATTTGCTTTATCTCCCTATTAGCTAATTCAACTTGTCCATTTGTTTGAGGATGATAAGGAGTTGTTACTTTGTGAGTAATACCATATTTTTTCATTAATGAAGCAAATGGTTTATTAACAAAGTGAGTTCCCCCATCACTTATCATAGCTCGAGGAATTCCGAATCTACTAAAAATATTTTCTTTCAAAAATTTGATGACGATTTTATGATCATTTGTTCGACATGGAATTGCCTCTATCCATTTGGAAACATAATCAACTGCAACTAAAATATACAAGTATCCAAACGACAGTGGAAAAGGTCCCATAAAATCAATTCCCCAACAGTCAAAGATTTCAATTTCAATGATAGGATTCAAAGGCATCATGTTTCTTTTTGAAATTGCACCCAATTTTTGAAAATTTTCACAGATCTTGCAGATTTTGTGGGTGTCTTTAAACAAAGTGGGTCAATAAAATCCACACTGCAGGATTTTTGCAGCTGTTTTCTTTGAAGAAAAATTTCCTCTGCATGCTTCTGAATGACAAAATTTAATGACACTACTTACCTCATTGTCGGGTATGCAACGTCGAAAAATTTGATCTGGACAGTACTTGAACAGATACGGATCATCCCAATAAAAGTTTTTTACCTCATTCAAAAATTTTCTTTTATCTTGGGAACTCCATTGTGGTGGCATTTTTCCTGTCACAAGAAAATTTACTATGTTAGCAAACCAAGGTGTAGTAGTAACTGAAAATAGATGTTCATCAGGAAAATTATCGTTAATTTGTGTCATTTCAAAAGATGATCCTGTTACTAGTCTCGATAAATGATCGGCTACGACATTCTCGGTTCCTTTTTTATCTTTGATCACAATGTCAAATTCTTGGAGCAACAAAATCCATCGTATCAATCGTGGCTTTGCATCCTGTTTCGTCAACAAATATCTAATAGCAGAATGATCAGTAAACACAATAGTCGTTGATCCAATCAAATAAGAACGAAATTTATCTAATGCAAATATTACAGCAAGTAGTTCTTTTTCAGTTGTGGAGTAATTCATTTGAGCATTGTTTAAAGTTCTACTTGCATAATATATCACATAAGGCTTACCGTTTCTTCTTTGACCCAGTACTGCACCGACTTCTTGATCACTTTCTAGTTTGGAAGAAATTACCACCGGATATGTTTCATCTTCTCCAAGAAATGCATAATTCAATTCTTCTGGCAAGGGTTTTAACTCCAATATGGGTGGTTCGTCTTTGTTCTCATATTTCGCCTCAAATTCTTTCTCTGATCCTGGTAACGAGTGATACCTGATAAAATCATCAAGATCAATTTCAATATTTTCTTTAACAGTTTCAATCGAACAAATATCTAATTGATCATGAGTACTCTCTTCTTGAATGTTTTCTTCCACAAGAGTTTCAATAAGATTTTCATCTTCACTTTCATCTCCTTTGTCATGTGGTTGCTTACAAAGATTAAAAACATTGAGCTCCAAGGTCATGTTACCAAATGACAACTTCATTATTCCATTCCTGCAATTTATAAGAGCATTAGAAGTTGCTAAAAATGGACGACCCAAAATTACAGGAATTGCATTACAAGCTTCGATAGGTTTTGTATCTAAAACTATGAAATCGACAGGATATACAAAGTTATCAACTTGGACCAACACGTCTTCTACCATACCTCTTGGCACTTTAAGAGATCTATCAGCAAGTAAAAGTGTTACCGAAGTAGGTTTTAACTCGCCTAGATTGAGTTCTTGATAAACTGAATATGGAAGTAAATTCACACTAGCTCCACTTTTTTAATCTTTCGTTCTCCAATAATACAAGAAATAGTAGGACAACCAGGGTCTTTGTATTTCAAAGCATTATTATTTTGAATGATTGCACTTACTTTGTGAAGGCCCTGAAAACTTCTTGCTTGAAAATTTGCGAAAAATTAAAAATTTTCTTTTTAAAAGAACTTAAATGGCCTTACTCATAAAACCAACTGATGAATCAAGTTCAATGTTTAAAAAAAAGCAGCGGAATGAAATAATTGTTTGTCCACAATAACAATTTAAAAAAATGTCCAATGACTGATAAAAATTTGTTTGCGGAATAAAATAAACACTGCTGCACTGAGGTCCTCGGGTGCCACTACTGCCGACCCAAGCTGGCTCACTGGTCCCCGCCCTCGGCCCTGACCTCATCAGTACCTACAACAATCAAGTCTAGTGAGCCTAAAGACTCAGCATGCATATATCGCAGGTAACGAGTAAAATCTGAGTAAAAATATGCATGGGGTAAAATATCATGTCATGAGGCATACTGAAAGTAATCTGTACTGAGCAATTATAATACGTGCATAAATGAACTGATAATCACAGTAAAAATATTTGCTCCTCGGAGCCCTGTACTGAAATAACTGATAAAATTTTCTGTTGAGATTATGTTTTACGCCTGTGGCCACTGCACTAAGCTGAACTGATCGGTAACTGACTACCGGGGAGCCTGGAACTGAGCTAGCGGTCACTGAAGACCCGATGGTACCATCCTGAACTGATCGGTCACTGGCGACCGGGTGGTACCAACCTGAACTGAGCGGTCACTGGCGACCGTATAAATAATGCTCCCACATAGTGAATGCACCACAAGCCATATCGCATAAATCTCAAAAATAATCATTTTCTGTTTTCATGCACGTAATATAATTAAATGGCATAATTAAATATGAACAATTTCGATCTTCTTGCATTAAAATCATGTACTTGCTATATTTAAAAATACCTATATGACTTGATTGAAGAGTGAAAGAAGATATAAACATGCCTTGATTTGTTTTGACTGAAAACAAACAAAATAACGACGCGGCGCGGCGGAGACGGAGTGCTCTTCACTTCCTCACTTAATTCCTTTAAATTAAGCATGCACCATAATTATTACAATAGCATAAAAATATGTAAACGTGATGCATGAACATTTAAAAATATTATGATTCGTGATCAGGGCGCTGCTAGGACAAAAATCTCACCCCTGGTGCAAAATGACCATTTTGCCCCTGGAAACCCAAAAATTATCATTTCAATCCTGGACCTCTAAAATTTACCCGAAGCTTACCAAACTCCTTAAAATGTCTCAAAACATTATTAAAAACATTTCAAGACGTAAACTCGAGCCCAAAAACCAACGTAATCTATTCGTTTCAAAACTTGGACCGGGGTCCCGGTTTTTACCCGAACCGAACCAAAAATTTACTAAACCTTTTCCCCAACTTTTTACCATATTTTACAACCACTAGAATGCTCCTAAAACACTGTCATTGATCCTCTAAGTTCACGGCTGAAGCTTCCAGTACCCAATAAAACTCACGGTCCTCTCACATATAACCACCTCGTGCACACCTTCACCAAAATTCGCTCCAACCGCTAATCCACGATGCACCAGCCCTGAACCCACCTAACATAGACCTAGACCAGACCTTTATGTATCCTCCTTAACCACCCAACCGACTCCATGCAGCATAGGCAAGCCACATCACGACAACCATCAAACTCCCACTACCCGAGCTTCGTTCTCCTCTCCTCGTGCTGCTGCTACAACCAACGTCTCTAGTAGTGATCGGGCCACCTTGGGCCGTGACTCAGACCCACCAGGGTCTGGTCCGAGCCCCAGTTAGGTCCCCACACCACCAGCACCACCTCTACCCCGATCCCCTACTCGTGCAAATCACCACAACCGACTAGCCTTCGCACATCCCACGATCTTGCCTACGCTTTCCATTCCAGCAACTAATTTACATAGTACAACACCTGTACAGCCCCTTAACATCAATATACAGTCGCCCCTTGCACACATACAGGAAAGAAAACGTGAGAACAGCGCCTACAATGTCAAAACTCATGTAAAAGCCGAAGCTTTGCAAGTTCCGGTGTGGATTGAAGTTTAAATGCATAAATACATGTACATCAGTAGTATAACGTGAATGATGGAGGAAAAGAGTAAAAGCGTGCCTTAAGAAGATTAATCTTGAACAAACGCTCGAGGAATGCATGGCCGAAGGGAAAAGCTTTTGCTTAAGGGAGAAACGGTGACACCGAAGGTTTATTTGCAGCAATTCACGAGGAGATTTCTGGTTGGAGGAGGGTGTCGGCTGTGGCAATTGTTTAGGTTTAGTTAAGATGATAATTAGCCAATAAATAAATAGCTAACCATCCATTAATGGGCCAAATTTTGATAATTAAGAGTTTAAAAGGATTTTAAGCCCAACGACCTTAGAAGTAGGCCCACTAAATCCAAACGCACTCCTGAAAAATATTTCGAGTTGGAAAGATTTTGAAAATAATAGCCGAACCATTAAAAAGTCTCCCGATTCGTTAAAATTTACGTACCGTTAAAAATAAAATCTCGCGGGTAAAAATACTCTAATAAAATCCTATTTTAGAAAAGTACACTTAAAATGCTCTGAATTAATTTATAAAAATTAATCGTGTAATTAAAATAATTTTCTGAAAATTCTCCGGTCTCCGATCCTCGTTCGAACGTGAGATGCAACTTAAAAATCTTAATGCACGAAACAAATCCTATCATGCATGAATTATGTATAAAATGCATAAAAAGAATTAAACACATAATTAATGAAATAAACATGCTAAATTACCACTTCTTAAATAAGTCTTTATTAGCTTATCTCAATACTCCATCTCCAGTCCGACCTCACTTATTTAATTAAAAAAGTAACAATTATACTACTGCGCAAAATAAATAAATTTGAAGAAAATAATTTAAATAGTCAAGCAATGAAAATCATTTTAATTTAAATACGAGGAATTATGCATGGCTTATACGCAGTCCAATTTACGGGTTCTACAATCCTCCCCCCCTTAAAAGAAATTTCGTCCTCGAAATTCGCTTATCCTCGATAAACAAAAGTTTAAACTCTTAATTCTAGCCTCCCAATGATCCACGCTTCCGCTGTGCTACTCTGATAAAATAAATGCCAAGCTGTCCTTACGTCTCCTCAATCCTAAATAAATTTGTCTACCAAAGTCTTCGTTTGTGAATCGCAACTTAAAACAACTTATGGTGACTTAGTTCTATTCAACTATAGCCCCGAATTTTGACTTACCTCACAATTCCTCTTTCTAGAAATGGATGTCCGAACTTATCGCACCTTGCTTTTCTTATACTACACTCGTAATATTCATCGACTTATTATATTAGCATTTATGCGGTTTGACTTAAGAAACCTTTGTACCAAAATTTACTGATCGACTACTATTCTCAGTAGAACGCTTAAATGTTAAACCTTATTTCAACCTCATAGTAGTATTAGCCTAAAATCCTTGAATCGAATCTTTATCTTACGGCACTAAACTTACGTAACTTATTATTTACAAGTGCATCCCGGATGTGAAATTGTTGTAAATCTTAAACCTCGAATAAAGTTAATCCATAAAACTCAATTATACAACATCGACCTTTTACCTTAATAATAACACTTCTAGCATCAATTATCTGCTCAAACTATCATCTTCCCAATTACAATCTAGTTGAGGCCTAGGACTTTGAACTTCCTCATTGGAACAAGTGTCGCATTCTTATGTATCTTTAATGCTTACTTAATTCTAGTATATAAACTTAATAAGTTAGCCAAGGGTAGCATTAGACTAACTTTAATAAATCAATTTCACTTATAAACCATAGAATCTAGAATCCCCATATCAAACTTTTAGATTCCTTACTTGATAAAAATCTTAATATTCATCAATTGATAACTTATATTGAACACAACTAATTCCCTTTTGTTTTTATTTCACCCAAAATTTCGGTGTGAACAAATATCCCATAAATTTGAAATTCAAACTTACCTAATCCAAATAGCTTTGAATAAAATAATTCCAATACACATATCCGTTTAGTCCCAAGTTTGTTAATGACTTCCAAAATTTCTCAAGACAAGGTGTCTACCTCACCCCTTATGTGTGTCTACCAATTAAACTAACCATCAACATACCCAACTTTCCTAAAAATTTTAAATTCTCACAAGGTATAATCTTAACTGTTATGATCATGACTAAAACTTGTGACACATCAAACTGATGTTCCCAAAAATTTACTAACTCAATGTTTATCCTTATAACTTAACTAACCGATCAAATTTTCCTTAAATCGTCGTCACTTTAAATTCTTAATTTGCCACAACATTATTTCACTAACGCTTAAATTTTCACGCCTAAGATTGATTCATCCTACAATGTCCTTGGTTACCATTCATTATAACATTATAATCCAAATATCTAAATATTCTATATTTCTTTCGAGCCTAAATAACCGAAAATTCCTACCATTTAAACCGTTCAATTCTCACTTACTACTAAATAAGTTCTCAAATTTATTAAAATTGTAAAATTAATTCTTACTTTCCTCGAATATCATCCAACTTTTCCCTAAATCTCGAAATTCCACAATTACCCATTAGTCTTCAGTATTCCCAATTTCATTTTATAGATTTCCCGCATCATAAGGTTCAATAGCCTTAAGTTTATTAAACCCAAAATTAATTCTCATAACACGTCTTACATTCTTATAAATACATAAAATTCCAATTCCTCAAAAGTTCGCATTTAATCCTTAAAATTTTGAAACTTGCAATATGACCCTTACAGTTCTCCAAATTTACATTTTGGCCCTACAACTCTTCGAAATTTGCATCATTGTCCCCATAAAATTACCTCATTAAACTTTTAAATTCTCGAACTCAAAATTAAATCCCAAAATTTAGTAAATTCGAAAATAGTCCCTTAGAAATTTTATTTTTGAACTTAGGTCCTCAAATCATTGGTTATTACAATTAGGTCCTTAAAATTCTCAATTCCAGCAATTCAATCCTCAAATCCAACTATGTAGAGCATGCATCCTAAACAAATTCTCATAATTAATCTTACATTTCCATAGATACTTAAAATCCTCAAATTGTACAATTATAATCCTACAGATTTTCGTAGTTTTCGAATCGCTATTGCTTATAAGAAATCCTCAAAAATTTACTCGACTAGCAACCAAGAACCATCAATAATTTCTTACAAATTCTACAAGTCCCGAAAATATTCATAATTTTTAAGTTTAACTTATGGCCCATAAGTAGAACATCAGTACTACTAACCCAAAAATTAATATAGTCAAATAATTTAAGACCTCTCCTAATGCCCAATAGCAAAATTCTTATTTATGTCCGGTGGGGTGGAGGTGCATTTCCCTCCTGCCTCTGATGCTCACCGTCCTCATGACGGTGCTCATCATCCCTCGTGCGCTCAACAAGGCGTCTAGGAGGCATAATGTTCCATACATAACCCAAACGTAACCAACATGCATAATTCCATAATTTACTTTAAATAAACACTGAAATAATTAAAGAATCTGAATGTAAAACATTTCAAGGAAGCATGCTGTCAAAATAATTCATGCTTTAAATAAAATGCTGAAATGTAAAACTTACAGACCGAAGACGTGGCTTCGTGAGCTTCTCGTGGTCAGTAGTAGTGTAACCCTTTACAAGAACATAGGCTCTGATACCAACTGTGAAGGCCCTGAAAACTTCTTGCTTGAAAATTTGCGAAAAATTAAAAATTTTCTTTTTAAAAGAACTTAAATGGCCTTACTCATAAAACCAACTGATGAATCAAGTTCAATGTTTAAAATAAAAGCAGCGGAATGAAATAATTGTTTGTCCACAATAACAATTTAAAAAAATGTCCAATGACTGATAAAAATTTGTTTGCGGAATAAAATAAACACTGCTGCACTGAGGTCCTCGGGTGCCACTACTGCCGACCCAAGCTGGCTCACTGGTCCCCGCCCTCGGCCCTGACCTCATCAGTACCTACAACAATCAAGTCTAGTGAGCCTAAAGACTCAGCATGCATATATCGCAGGTAACGAGTAAAATCTGAGTAAAAATATGCATGGGGTAAAATATCATGTCATGAGGCATACTGAAAATAATCTGTACTGAGCAATTATAATACGTGCATAACTGAACTGATAATCACAGTAAAAATATTTGCTCCTCGGAGCCCTGTACTGAAATAACTGATAAAATTTTCTGTTGAGATTATGTTTTACGCCTGTGGCCACTGCACTAAGCTGAACTGATCGGTAACTGACTACCGGGGAGCCTGGAACTGAGCTGGCGGTCACTGAAGACCCGATGGTACCATCCTGAACTGATCGGTCACTGGCGACCGGGTGGTACCAACCTGAACTGAGCGGTCACTGGCGACCGTATAAATAATGCTCCCACATAGTGAATGCACCACAAGCCATATCGCATAAATCTCAAAAATAATCATTTTCTGTTTTCATGCACGTAATATAATTAAATGGCATAATTAAATATGAACAATTTCGATCTTCTTGCATTAAAATCATGTACTTGCTATATTTAAAAATACCTATATGACTTGATTGAAGAGTGAATGAAGATATAAACATGCCTTGGTTTGTTTTGACTGAAAACAAACAAAATAACGACGCGGCGCGGCGGAGACGGAGTGCTCTTCACTTTCTCACTTAATTCCTTTAAATTAAGCATGCACCATAATTATTACAATAGCATAAAAATATGTAAACGTGATGCATGAACATTTAAAAATATTATGATTCGTGAACAGGGCGCTGCTAGGAAAAAAATCTCACCCCTGGTGCAAAATGACCATTTTGTCCCTGGAAACCCAAAAATTATTATTTCAATCCTGGACCTCTAAAATTTACCCGAAGCTTACCAAACTCCTTAAAATATCTCAAAACATTATTAAAAACATTTCTAGACGTAAACTCGAGCCCAAAAACCAACGTAATCTATTCGTTTCAAAACTTGGACCGGGGTCCCGGTATTTACCCGAACCGAACCAAAAATTTACCAAACCTTTTCCCCAACTTTTTACCATATTTTACAACCACTAGAATGCTCCTAAAACACTGTCATTGATCCTCTAAGTTCACGGCTGAAGCTTCCAGTACCCAATAAAACTCACGGTCCTCTCACATATAACCACCTCGTGCACACCTTCACCAAAATTCGCTCCAACCGCTAATCCACGATGCACCAGCCCTGAACCCACCTAACATAGACCTAGACCAGACCTTTATGTATCCTCCTTAACCACCCAACCGACTCCAAGCAGCATAGGCAAGCCACATCACGACAACCATCAAACTCCCACTACCCGAGCTTCGTTCTCCTCTCCTCGTGCTGCTGCTACAACCAACGTCTCTAGTAGTGATCGGGCCACCCTGGGCCGTGACTCAGACCCACCAGGGTCTGGTCCGAGCCCCAGTTAGGTCCCCACACCACCAGCACCACCTCTACCCCGATCCCCTACTCGTGCAAATCACCACAACCGACTAGCCTTCGCACATCCCACGATCTTGCCTACGCTTTCCATTCCAGCAACTAATTTACATAGTACACCACCTGTACAGCCCCTTAACATCAATATACAGTCGCCCCTTGCACACATACAGGAAAGAAAACGTGAGAACAGCGCCTACAATGTCAAAACTCATGTAAAAGCCGAAGCTTTGCAAGTTCCGGTGTGGATCGAAGTTTAAATGCATAAATACATGTACATCAGTAGTATAACGTGAATGATGGAGGAAAAGAGTAAAAGCGTGCCTTAAGAAGATTAATCTTGAACAAACGCTCGAGGAATGCATGGCCGAAGGGAAAAGCTTTTGCTTAAGGGAGAAACGGTGACACCGAAGGTTTATTTGCAGCAATTCACGAGGAGATTTCTGGTTGGAGGAGGGTGTCGGCTGTGGCAATTGTTTAGGTTTAGTTAAGATGATAATTAGCCAATAAATAAATAGCTAACCATCCATTAATGGGCCAAATTTTGATAATTAAGAGTTTAAAAGGATTTTAAACCCAACGACCTTAGAAGTAGGCCCACTAAATCCAAACGCACTCCCGAAAAATATTTCGAGTTGAAAAGATTTTGAAAATAATAGCCGAAATATTAAAAAGTCTCCCGATTCGTTAAAATTTATGTACCGTTAAAAATAAAATCTCGCGGGTAAAAATACTCTAATAAAATCCTATTTTAGAAAAGTACACTTAAAATGCTCTGAATTAATTTATAAAAATTAATCGTGTAATTAAAATGATTTTCTGAAAATTCCCCGGTCTCCGATCCTCGTTCGAACATGAGATGCAACTTAAAAATCTTAATGCACGAAACAAATCCTATCATGCATGAATTATGTATAAAATGCATAAAAAGAATTAAACACATAATTAATGAAATAAACATGCTAAATTACCACTTCTTAAATAAGTCTTTATTAGCTTATCTCAATACTCCATCTCCAGTCCGACCTCACTTATTTAATTAAAAAGGTAAAAATTAGACTACTGCGCAAAATAAATAAATTTGAAGAAAATAATTTAAATAGTCAAGCAATGAAAATCATTTTAATTTAAATACGAGGAATTATGCATGGCTTATACGCAGTCCAATTTACGGGTTCTACATGTTTTGCTAAAAATGCTTTATTTTTAACATTCAATTTTCTTTTCACAGTGCACAAGTCTTTCAAAAATTTGGCATATGATGGTACCTATTTTATTGCATCTAATAAAGGAATATTAACTTTTACTTGTTTAAAAATATCATATATATCAGAATTCAAATTTGATTTTTTTGTATTTTTCAATGCATGAGGGAATGGTGGTGACACTGTCTGTTGAACCTCCTCTTCGTAAGTTATGGGTTCCACTTCCTTACCCTTTGGAGTTGATTTATCATCATCTTCACAAGGTTCAAGAATGGATTTTTCCACAACCTTACCACTTTGAAAGGTAATAACAGATTTTACCTGATCCATCGGTTGAGTTCCAGAAGTTCCAGTTTGTGAATGATGATCCTTGGGATTAGGCAGAGGTTGTGAAGGAAATTTACCTTTTTCATGAACATTAAGTGCAGATGCAAATTTAGCAAGAATATCTTTCAAATCTGTCATGGTTTGAACAGTTTGAGTATTGATAGACTCTTTCTTTGCAATGAAAGAATTCAATGTATCTTCCAAATTTCTTTTAGGTGGAGGAACATAAGGTGCATAATTTTGAAAATTTTGTTGATTTCGAAAATGTGGTTGCGAAAATTGTGCAGCATTATCATTCCTCCAACTAAAATTTGGATGATTTCGCCAACCTGGATTGTAATTTTGAGAAAATGGTTCAAAATTTTGCCTTTTGAAATTGTTCAAAACATTGGCTTGTTCATGGAGACATTCTTTAAAAGAGGGCAAAGTGGGACAATCTTTTGTAAAATGATCACTTGTATCACAGATGTGACACGCAATCTCTTGAACAGATTTTAATTGACCATTCTTTTTCAATTCAAGTGCCTCAACTTTTTTTGCCAAAGTGGTAAATCTAGCTTGAAGATCATGTTCATCTTTCAGAGTGTACATACCTCCACCAGATGTAGGAGATTGAATTTTGTTTGAGGGTTCGATTGTACCTATAGTGTCCCAATTTTGAGCATTTTCAGCTAATGAATCGAGATACTCAATTGCCTCGTTTGGATCTTTATCTTCAAATGTTCCATTACACATAAATTCAACCATTTGCCTATCTTTAGGTGTTAAGCCTTCATAAAATTGAGAAACAACTCTCCAAATTTCAAAACCATGATGTGGACAAAGATTAAGCAATTCTTTGTATCTATCCCAACACTGATAAAAAGTTTCTCCTTGTTTTTGAGTGAAAGTGATGATTTGCCTTTTGAAAGAATTTGTTCTATGAGATGGAAAAAACTTTTTCAAAAATTGTTGTTGCAATTCATCCCAAGTTCGAATGGATCCCGATCTAAGATTTTGTAGCCAAGTTTTAGCTTTATCTTTTAAAGATAAAGGAAAAAGCTTAAGTCGAATGGTGTTCATGCTACAATTTAGATCATTATATGTGTTGCACACTTCTTAAACTCTCGTAAATGCATGTATGGATTTTCAGAATCTAAGCCATGAAAGTTTGGTAAAAGTTGGATAATACCAGGCTTAAAATTGAAATGAGATGCATCAGGGGGAAAAACTAGACATGAAGGTGCACTAGTACGTGTGGGATTCATGTGATCTCTAAGTGTTCTTCGTCTATCAAGATCATGTTGAGATTGAATTTCATCTTCATTTTCTTGGAGGGGTTCCTCCGCCATGTTTTGTAAAAATAAAGGGTTGTTTCGAATGAGTCGACCACTAAGTGTACGTGACCAAATGCTCATGCAAATGCAAAAGAAAAAGAAAAAAACACACACAAAAGCAATAAAAATTCAAATAAAGAAAAATAAACTATAAACAATATTAAATAGACTTGAAATTAAATTATACTTCCCGGGCAACGGCGCCAAAAACTTGTTGCGACTTTGATTGTTGCACTCCCAAGAGCAGGTTGTCCACACAAGTAGTATAATTTGGTGAGTCCGAATATCGTATCCACAGGGAAGCTAAGGTAATTACAAGTCCACTACAATGTCTTTTTGTTTTGTTTTTGTTTTTGTTTCTTTTTAATTTTAATTGTTTGAATATTTAATGGGTAAATTTTAATTGTTCAAATTTTAATTTAAGTAGTTGAGATTAAAAGATCCACTCTTGGTATTTTAATAAAGTTAACATTAACGAACAATATTGAAATCCACTTAATAAAATGGTTCCAATATATTAAATAATCATATTTATATTATGTTATAAATTATTATCTCATAAATATATAATATATATCAAAACTTATAAATGTAGTCAAGTATTTATTGTGCTATATATATATATATTTGTAAACACTAAATCAAGGTTCCCACTTTAAATGGTTGGTGAAACCAAACTAACATTTAAATGGTACCAAGAAAATATTATTATGATATATTTATATATAGTAAATCAAGGAATCCAAGTTAAATGGTTGGTAAAACCAAACTAACATTTAAATGGTTCCAAGAATTTAATATTATAATATATTTATATATAATAAATCAAGACATCCACTTTAAATGGTTGGTAATACCAAACTAACATTTAAATGGTTCCAAGAATTTAGTGTAACATATAGCAACAATAAATCAAAACTCCCACTTATAAGTAGGGTATAAAAATGCTTAAAGAAATAAATATAACATAAACAATAAATAATGATTAAATAATATAAAACATAGATTCTTACCTTATTATCATGCCAAGAGTTTCACCTTATAATCTCAACTTTAGGAAGTAAGCTATTCATTATTCAAAGTGTAAAACTTTGAATATGAAATTAACATGCTAATTATATTTAAATGAAGAAATAAAGGAAAAATATAGAGAGAAATATTATGAACTCAAAGATTTGTTCATAGAATGAGGGATATCTCAATACATTACAATGCACCCCTATTTATAGCCAAATTTGGGGAGACAACCACAAATAAAATATTATTTTTTTACACAAAAGTCTTCATTGGTGTTCCAAGATATTATATTATATTACACACCACTTTTGAAAATCTTCTTCTCCGAATTTGCTTCTTCACATAAAATGAAACATGTGGATAATTGAGTTGTCTAGTTGTGGTATTTTTTTCAGAATATTTGACCAAGTAATTTGAGAGATATGGTCAAAATACTAGAGCATGGTAAAACTGTCACTCCTTTGGTAACTTTAATTGTTGCTTATTTTGATCCCACTTGTGAGAGGATTTTTATCTCATGCTTGACAACAATATTGTAGATCTTATAATCAACTTTCTACAGGTTCAAGAATCATCTTAATCCCATTTGCAACGCCAAGGTTATTCTTGTTTTATCGAACCTGTAAAAAATAGTAAAAACTTATAATTACACAACAACTTATATTTTATACAATTTATTATAAAACATATAATATTTAAACATTTAATAAAACAAAAACTATATATTTATATTATAAAACATTTAATTAATGTACAATTTTTATGTTTATCAATTTGCTCGTGATTTGGGAGGAAATAAAAAGAAAACCTAGAAATTAATGGAGGGTTGTTGAATTTTTGAGGAGAGCCGACTTTTGGAAGAAAAAAGGCGCGAGCTTTGGGACTCTTGAAGACGGCGAAGACTTGGGAGAAACGAGAGAAAAATACAGCGCAATTTACACGCAAGATCCGTACACCGTCATTGAGATTTCTCTTCTCTTTTACTTTCTCATTTTCAGACATGAATTCAAACATTAAATTTGATTTTAGTTTTGAATTTATGGAGTAGTTTCTCTTGTGATCGGGATCATGATAGAGACAAACGACTGTTTTTTGTTTATTCGTTGCATTGTTTGATTCATAAAATTATTTATGTTATTGATTAATGTTTGCGTAATTTTCGTGCTTTTAATCTGGCCAATTATTTGCATGTTTGTCGTTCGATCTTGACACGAAAAGGAATAGATTGAATTTAGCTTCAAAAATATTAATCAACACACGGTTAAATCGACTAGAAATAGTATTCAGTTTCAGTGTGCGATTTTAGGCGACAACTGTAATTCTATCGTTGATGCATGCGTTTTTGTTTAATTAAATTCAATTAGAAATGATTGGACTGTTAAATGAAAATAGGATTATAAATTCTAGAAATAGATTTATAATTAAATTAGAGGATTACATCGTGACTTCGAATAATTGTTAGTCGAATAATTCCAGTGCTTGAATTTAATCAGAGTTTGTTACCGTTGTGTGTTCCCGATCATTCTATTTAAATTTGAAAATCCCACGTTCCAAGCTTCTCTGAAATTGAATATAGTCATTAAATTAGCATAAATTAGTTTAAAAATTCACTTGGTTGAAATAATAATCGAATCGCTCGTTGTTGTTTGCCTAGATTGAATAAAATAATTAAATCTTAGTAATTAAATAATAGTCCATGTGGGATCGATACTTGGACTGTTCGTCCATTTACTATAACTTGACCTAGTCCGCTTGCTAGAATTAATCCAAACCGAATTGTCGGTCAAGTTTTTGGCGCCATTGCCGGGGACTATTTATTTGATATTAGGATAAATTATTCGTTTGAGACTATGCTTTTATTCTTAGTTTAAAATTTTTCATTCTTTCTTTAGCATTTTAATTAACTTCGTTTCAGCTTTTTATACGCTTTTGGAGCTTAAATCGTGCACTTAAATCTTTGATTTCAGGGGTTAGCTCGTGTTATATGAGTCGTGCTCAAGACGTCAGGAATCTAGTGCCACTTGATCTTGAGATTGAAAGCACTCTCCGCAGTATCCGCAGAGCTCGAAGGAACAACGACTTGACTCTGGAGTTTGAATCTGAAGCAGAATCTGAATTAGACCGTAAACCAGAGGTTGAGGAAATGGCCGGAGAAGAGGATAATCGTACGTTGATGGAACTTCATCGACCAGCATTTGAAGGTTATGGTTGTAGTATCGTCCGCCCTACGATTCAAGCGAATACATTCGAACTTAAGCCAGGGATCATCCAGATGATTCAACTCCAAGTCAAATTTGGAGGATCACCGTCTGAAGACCCTAATGCACATCTGGAGAACTTTCTGTCAATCTGTGACACAATCAATTGCAATGGGGTGAGTATTGATGCCATTCGACTCAGATTATTTCAATTTTCCCTACAAGGAGAGGCTATGGAGTGGCTTCGAGACCTTCCAGCTGGTTCTATCACGACATGGGATGGATTGGTCGAATTCTTTATGCACAGGTATTTTCCCCCAACCAAGATTACACAGTTGAGAAACAAAATTACATCATTTAGACAGAGAGATGGGGAATCACTGAATTCAGCATGGGCGAGGTTTAAGAAGATGTTGAGGATGTGCCCGATGCATGGTTTTTCAATAGGCCAGCAGGTTGAGACATTCTATTATGGGGTGGTCCTTCTGTGAGATCCATGCTCGATGCGGCAGCAAATGGGAGCTTGTACAGGAAAACGCCAACCGCAGCGCTTGAAATCATATCTAATATGGCAGAGAGCAATGTGGGTTGGCAAGACAACCGCAGGGAGAAGAAGGTAGGATTCCTTGAGATGGATGCTATGACAGCAATTACAGCGAAACTTGATGGATTGACGCATCAGATGGCACAGTTACAAGCACAGAAGTCAATACCAGTCAAGTCAGTGAATCACATTCTAGGAAGTGCTGAAATGGTTGGTGGTTCATCTAATGACATGCCATTCATGCCAGATATGTCCTGTGAGGGAATACAATGTTTCGGGGGAGACTCAGTAAATTATGTGAGAAACAAGGCCGACAACAGTACAATCCATACAGTTTTTCATATAACCCGGGCTGGAGGAATCATCTGAATTTTGGATGGAAGCAACCTGAAACTTCTGTTGAGCAACTACAGTTTAATCCTCCACAACATCCTACACAGCAAAGACCTCCTCAAAAACCACCTAAACCGCCGCAAGGTGCTGGACCTTCCATGCCACCCGGTTTCAAGCCACAGGATAGCAAGTCGAATCTTGAGGATATGCTTGCCAAGTACATAGCTGGAAATGAGATGAGATGGCAAAACCATGATGTCATGATGCAAAGAGTAGAGACGCAACTCGGACAATTAGCGACACAAATGGCTACACGAGCTCCGAGTACACTACCTAGTGACACGGAAAAGAATCCAAAAGGTGTCAATGCCGTCTCAGTGACACCCCCCATGAAGCAAGAGGAAATTGATGGTTAAAGTAATGTGAAGGAAAAGAGGCCATCAAATCAAGGGTCCAATGACGCAAGGGAGAAAGGTAAGTCTCGGAACTCGAACTCCAATATTGATATTAATTCACTCCCTTTTCCCCAAAGAGCTAAGCAACTGCAATTGGATACTCAATTTTCAAAATTTCTTGAGATTTTCAAAAAGTTGCATATAAATATCTCATTTGCAGAAGCTTTAGCTCAAATGCCCTCATATACCAAATTTCTTAAAGAGATTTTATCAAACAAGAGGAAATTGGTTGACTTTGAGACAGTTAAGCTTCCGGAGGAATGTTCTGCAATTTTACAAAATAAACTCCCTCTGAAGCTTAAGGATCCAGGTAGTTTTTCTATCCCTTGCACTATTGGAACTTCAAATTTTAGTAAAGCTTTGTGTGACTTAGGTGCTAGCAGTAACTTAATGCCATACTCTTGTTTTGAGAAGTTAGAGATAGGTGAGGTGAAACCAACTACAATTTCCTTACAGTTAGTTGATAGATCAATTAAATATCTTAAAGGAGTTTTAGAGGATGTGTTGGTGAAATTTGATAAGTTTATCTTTCCGGTGGATTTCGTTGTGCTAGACATGGAGGAGGATCGAGAGATCCCTCTTATTTTAGGGAGATCATTCTTAGCCACCGGGAAAGCTTTGATAGATGTGCAAAAGGGCGAATTAGTCTTGAGGTTTAATGAAGAGAGTGTCATATTCAATATTTTTCAGTCCATCAAATATCCTAAGGATACTTCTGATTGTTTTTGAATTGATGCTACTGATGAGTTTGTTGAGTGTGATTTACAGGGAATGATAGGTGAGGACCCTTTGGAGATTTGCTTAACCCATTCATCGCCACAAGAATTAGGAAATCAAGAGCTTGATGAATGTATCTCCTATTTGGACTCAGGCAGACCACTGTCGAAAACGGTAAACTCTAGGATTGGGTAGCTTGGGCAAAGCCCCGATCCTAGAGATGAAACCTCTTCTCTCCCACTTAAAATATCTGTTTTTACTTGATAATGATAAACTTCCAGTGATTGTTTCTTCTACTTTGACAGGTAAGGAGGAAGAAAAGTTGTTGCGAGTGTTGAGGGAGAACATCAAAGCCATCGGCTGGAGCATCGCAGACATTAAGGGGATCAGCTCTTCTATGTGTATGTACAGGATTCTGATGGAGGCCGATCACAAGACGTCTACTCAACCCCAAAGACGTCTAAACCCAACCATGCAAGAGGTGGTGAAGAAAGAGGTGATTAAGCTACTGGACGCAGGTATTATTTACCCGATTTCTGACAGTAGGTGGGTCAGTCCAGTCCAAGTTGTTCCAAAGAAAGGTGGGATCACTGTTGTGAAAAACGATAATAATGAATTGATTCCCACGAGAACTGTTATAGGGTGGCGTGTTTGCATCGACTATAGAAAACTTAACGAAGCCACCCGTAAAGATCATTTCCCCCTCCCGTTTATTGATCAAATGTTGGAAAGGCTAGCTGGCCATTCTTTTTATTGTTTTCTGGATGGTTATTCTGGTTATATGCAAATTCCCCTTGACCCTGAAGATCAGGAGAAAACCACTTTTACTTGTCCTTATGGGACATTTGCATATAAACGAATGCCATTCGGTCTATGTAATGCACCAGCGACTTTCCAACGATGCATGATGGCAATTTTTCATGATATGATTGAGGATTTCATTCAGATATTCATGGATGACTTTTCTGTGTTTGGCTCCTCGTTTGATACTTGTTTAGTTAACCTGTCTAAGGTTTTGGAGAGATGTGAGAAGTCGAATTTAGTCTTAAATTGGGAAAAATGTCATTTCATGGTGAGAGAGGGAATAGTGTTGGGGCATAAAATTTCTGAAAATGGGATTGAGGTTGATAAGGCAAAGATTGAAGTGATTGAGAAACTCCCAGCCCCAACCAACATTAGAGGAGTGCGTAGTTTTCTTGGGCATGCGGGATTCTACAGACGTTTTATAAAAGATTTTTCTAGCATTGCCAAACCTATGACTAATTTACTGATAAAAGATGTCCCTTTTGATTTTTCTGCTGAGTGTGTGCAGGCATTTCAGATCTTGAAGGAGAAATTGATCACAGCACCTGTGATGATAGCACCTGACTGGGGGTCGCCATTTGAGGTGATGTGTGATGCAAGCGACACAGCGCTAGGGGCAGTGTTGGGACAAAAGAGAGAAAAGTGCATTCATGTCATCTACTACGCTAGCATGACACTGTCAGCTGCCCAACTGAACTATGCCACTACAGAAAAAGAGCTCCTTGCCATGGTGTTTGCGTTGGATAAGTTTAGATCATATTTGATAGGGAGTAAAGTTGTCGTGCACACCGACCATTCAGCCTTGAAATACTTAATGTCTAAAAAGGATGCGAAACCAAGGCTAATTCGTTGGATTCTTTTGTTGCAGGAATTTGACCTGGAAATAATCAATAGGAAGGGCACAGAGAATCAAGTTGCAGACCATCTTTCTCGTTTGGAAAACCCGATTCAAAGCAATGACATTATTCGAGACAGTTTTCCAGATGAGCAACTCTTTGAGATCGCCAATCTGCCATGGTATGCTGATTTTGTTAACTATCTTTCAAGTAAGTTCATTCCTTCCCACTTTACTTATCAGCAAAAGAAGAAATTTTTCTCCGATTTGAAATATTATTTGTGGGAGGACCCTTATTTGTTTAGAATATGTGCAGACGGTATAATCCGTAGATGTGTACCACAGGAGGAGGTAAGTGAAATTTTGTTTCATTGTCATGCTGGTCCGGCTGGAGGCCACTTTGGGGCAACTAGTACTGCGTCCAAAGTCCTCCAGTCTTGTTTCTATTGGCCTACTTTGTTTAACGATGCGCATGAATATGTCACAAAATGTCCAGATTGTCAGCGAACAGGTAATATCTCTAGGAGACATGAATTACCTCTCAATAATATTCTTGTGTGTGAATTATTCGATGTGTGGGGTATTGATTTCATGGGTTCGTTCCCGGTTTCTTTTGGGAACAAGTATATTTTGGTGGCTGTAGACTACGTGTCTAAGTGGGTGGAAGCATGTGCATGCAAAACTAATGATTTTAGGGTTGTCGTTCAATTTCTTATGAAAAATATTTTCTCACGTTTTGGCACACCTAGAGCCATTATCAGCGATGAGGGTACTCATTTTTGTAATCGTCAGTTTGACAGTCTGTTGGCTAAGTATGGGGTCCGACATAAGGTGGCAACACCTTACCACCCCCAAACTAGTGGCCAAGTCGAGGTTTCGAACCGAGAACTTAAACGCATTCTTGAGAAGACTGTCGGTGCTTCGAGGAAAGAATGATCTAGGAAACTCGACGATGCTCTATGGGCATACCGCACCGCTTTTAAAACCCCCATCGGCATGTCCCCTTTCAAATTATTGTATGGAAAGTCATGTCACCTACCTGTAGAACTGGAACATAAGGCTTATTGGGCTACTAAATTTCTGAATTTTGATGCTAAAGCCACAGGTGACGAGAGAGTGCTGCAGCTAATGAACTAGATGAGTTCAGGTTGGAGGCGTATGAGAATGTCAAGCTCTACAAGGAGAAAACCAAACGCTGGCATGATCAAAACATTGTCCATCGAGAATTTGTGGTAGGACAACTGGTCCTGCTATATAATTCTCGGCTGAAATTGATGCCAGGTAAGTTTCGTTCACGGTGGTCAGGACCGTATACCTTCACGCAAGTGTTCCCCTACGGGACGGTAGAGATCACTAGTGAAGCGACTGGACCTTTCAAAGTAAATGGGCATAGGCTGAAGGTTTATCATGGTGGTGCCATACCCGATGGACCGACCACAGTGGATCTCCAGGATCCAAACTGAACCAAGGGAGTACAGTCAAGCTATCGACTCTAAATTTAGCGCTTGCTGGGAGGCAACCCAGTGTTTTATTTTAGTTTTCCTCCCTGTTTTATTTTAGTTTTCTTTTTTTTTTTGCTTTATGCATCTAGTTAGTGAGTTAATCTCAGTAAATGGTTGTGCAGGTAATTTATCTACTGGCGGTGGAATGCATCAAGTGTGGGAAAATCTATCAGGGCGATCTGTTTCAAAACCTCGAACAGACCAGGGAAGTTTCTGTACAATTCTTGCATCTTGTGTGCTTGACTGAATTTCAAATTTGATGTCTAGATTTATGGAATTGTACGTTCATGGCGTCACATTTAGGTTTGGTTCGTCAAAAAAATAAATAAATAAATATAAAATAAAAAGATAAATCGTCGCCTAATTCTCGAGTCTGCACGGATCTAGACCCGGACCCCTACACGGGGTCCGTGTATTTCACTTTCAAAATTGCAAGATTTTCGAGTTTACCCGGACCCTATACCGGACCCCTACACGGGGTCCGTGTACTTCATTCCTCAAGATGCAACCCGAGTGTAGACGGGCCTTGACACAGACCCGTACACGGGGTCCGTGTCCATCCTTTTCAAAAAAAATTTGGCCGTCCAGTATCTACACGGACCTTGACACGGACCCCCACACGGGGTCCGTGCCTTCTAAATTCGGGCAGTCCTCAGAATAAAATCGCAATTTCTCTGTCCAAATCCCTAAACCCCCAAATCTACTCACCGCGCCTCCAGCCGAAAATCATCGCCGCTCCTCACGCCGCCGTCCTCCCGCCGCCCCTGCCATACTTTGCCCTAAATCATTACCACCACCACCTACTCTAGCATTATATTGAAGCAACACACCACTCTGCTTCCATCTCCACACTCGCCGACCACCTCCGTCGCGGTACCTTCATCTTTGTTCCGGTAAGCGTGGCTATCCCTTGCCTCCAATTGCCAATTATCAGTGTTGGGGATTTTGTGCTACTATACCAAGGATAAATTTATTGCAATGTTCGATTATTGCTTGGGTTTCGTTCGTCGTTTGTTGGCTTGTTGGCTTTTGCTTGTTTAAGGGCAGATATATCACTTTGAGTCTCTGTTTGGGTTATTGTGTCTTGTTGTTATTTTGTTTGGTGTGTGGTGATCAGTTCTTGGGTTGCTTGGTTTGTTTGGATTGTGGTGCTGGGTTTGTGGAGTATTCGAATACATTGGCTTGCACACGAAATGCCTCCTCGTCGACTAACCAGTAAGCGTGCACGAAACGAGGCTTCCTCATCTTCTAGACACGTTAGAGTACAGTTTGATTCCTCTAGATTCACCTCTCTCGAGAACTCTGAATGGTACTCGGCCCTCCACGAGAACGCTATGATTGTTGAAAAATCTATCCACCCCCGGATTGATAACGAGGTGCCAATTCGGGCTGAATTCGATAAGTTTGGTTGGGGACCACTTTTGGACATCACCGGTCCCTATTTTCCCGAGTTGGTATGGCAATTTTACGCCAACTTCGACGACAAGAGTATTACTGGGCTGCAACAGATCCGCACTTTCGTTAAGGGGTGCCTATCGAGTTTGATACTGCCTATCTAGCCACTATGTTGAATGTGCCAAATGAGGGCCCTCCGGTGAGTCACAATCAGCTCGATATAATTTTCTCTGACATTACTTTTAGGATCCCCGAGGCCCGACGTCGTCTGCACTACTTCACTACTCCGACCGGTTATCGCTCGAGCGTCCTTCCCACTTCTCTCCCATTGCTTGATCGCCTTATCTGTTATTTCACGGGAGCAAACATTTTACCGAGGAAGGCTGGGAACAACGAGGTCCGGATTATGGATCTGTACATCATTGATAAGATGCTTAATGGATTGGGGGCTATACCTGCGATTCCGGTGGCTTTGATTATCCTCGCCCATATGCGCTCTGTCGCACATGTTGACCCCACCAAGAACAAGCGGCCATATGCTCCTTTTCCCATCATCATCTCACGGATTTTAGCGGCCCACGGCGTCGATCTCACTGGCGAGATGTCCCTCCTCCCCACCTCTACACAGACGCTCACACCCCAGGCTATGCAGGGCATGTACTTCATCTTCCACCGGGGTGCTTGGTACCGTAACCCTACGAGTCGCCATATCACTCCTCACCCCCAAGACCCGCCGGTTCCTCCACCCGCCATCGATGACCGAGCTTGGGATGATCGTGCAGAGGAAGAAGCAGCTTTAGACGCTGGCTCTGACCCTCAAGCTGGTGCACCCCGCAGACAGAGCAACTCGCAAGCCAGACGTCACTTTTACTCATCCTTACTGGATTGCATGGACGACATCCGCAACCGTTTGGCCCGAATCGAGCAACAGCCTCCCGACGCCTATGCCCCACCCTGGGAAAGAGCTACTCTCCACGAATTCATGAACTAAGAGCTGGGATCCGAGGACGAGCAGTAGTTTATTTTGTTAGGATGTGTGGAGGATTTTATTATTTTTCTGGATTTCGCCATTTCATTTTTTTTTTGTTATCGACGTTTTCAGACTTGTTCTTTATCGTTATTATCATTTGAACTTTAATCGTGTGTTTGTGTGTTTCTCCTATTCCTTTTTACATTTCCTTGTGTATTCGATATCGTGCTTTTCAGGAGTTGCTGATTTCTACCACATTTTTCTCACGTACTCGACTTTGTCCAGGGAAGTGTTTTTGACTTAATTATCTTGATCGTTCATTTTATAGTGCTTGACACTGAGGGCAGTGTCGTTATCAAAGTGTGGGGGTGGGTCAGTTTTGTTTCACGTCGTTGCACACACACTTAACAACACTTTGAACATAGGATGAGACTATTGATAGACAAGGAACTCTTGTTTCACTTAAGAATCGGATTAATTTGTTAGATTTTGGATCACCCGGAACATTGTTTCATGCCTAGTATTGAGTGAGAGGAGTCGTAGTTTCAAGGAGAGGGTCAGACATGAACCAGTTCTGTTTCAACATTTCTTTCAATGCACGTAGTCAAACTATTACTCATTGATAGTGAATTTGTGAATTGTGAACTTAAAAAAAAAAAAATCGAACAACGATCCCTAGAACTGTTCTGATTAGCCCTCGAAGCGAAAATACGAACGATGGTGACTTAGGAATGATTTAGGCGATCTTTGGACCGTTTGAGCCTTTCAAGCCTGATCGATACATCATTCATTGTCCCTAGTAACCCTTTTTGAGCCTGAAAAAATCGAATGGTGTGTGTCAATGACACACAGTTAGCCCCCATTCGTCAGTTATTCAATGTCCGACATCAACTACCTGAATTTTAGCCTATACACTTTTTCCTACCGACATTTGAGAGAAATAAAACTCCTGTGCACATTGAAATGTTTGAATTACTCCAATGGATTGAAGAAATATGTGTGAAGGAGTCGATGAACTTCTATTGATTAAAAAAAAAAGGAGAAAAGAAGAAGAAAAAGGAGGAAAATGTATAGTATTGAAAACACCCGAAAAAATTCTGTGGGTGAAAGTTGGTGGACAATGAGAAAGAAAAGGAGACGCTAGAGCTCTGAAAATCATAAAAATACAGTAATTGTTGACGAGTCGAAAGTTGAATGAATGTGCTGCAAGAATAATTTTTATTTTCTCTCACTTTTGATTCCCATATCTTTTATTGTAACCGTGAACCGTGGCCTTACGTTATAAGCTTGAAAAGACCTGTTAACCAAGTCATCGTCGTTCAACATTTAGTAGAGAGGGGTATGAAAGTCAAGCATATGGGGCGTCTCGATAACGAATGAAAATAAGTGATCATGAAACCAAGTAGCTGGTGATGAGTACGAGTCTGACCTGCACATTACACACATCTTGTTCTGTTGATCCTTACTGGGTAAATGTTTGAATCTTGAATTGCGGCGAAAACGAATCTTGTGATATGCGAAGCATGATATTTTGACCGGGGGTGAAAGAGTCGACAAATTGAGAAGTTTTGATTGTGGTACTTGAGTTCTGAATCTGAAGTATTTTCATCTTTATTTTTGTCTGGTTTGTTCGAAGACGAACAAAGGTTAAGTGTGGGGGAGTTGATAAGCACGAATTATATAGCAGTTTAGGGATTTTATTTTGTCGTATTCGTGCTTATCTGGCATTTTTATTCCGAGTTTTGCGCTTATTTCGTCTCATTATGGCTATTTGCAGGTTTGACCAAAAGAGGGTGAAAACCAAAGAAATGAAAGAAAAGTCAAGCCTCGCAACGCCACGTCAGAAATAACCGGAAGAATAGGAAGAAAACATGAAGTCCAAACACAGACCCTTACACGGACCCCGTGTAAGGGTCCGTGTACATCAACCTACGAAAAAGAGAAAAGCCGAGTCTGCACGGACCTGTAACCGGACCCCTACACGGGGTCCGTGTCCTTCACCATCCGAGAATCGATTTTACAGAGTCTACACGGACCCCAGGACGGACATCTACACGGGGTCCGTGTCCACCATTCCGGAAGAATTCTTGGGCAGAGTCTACACGGACCCCTCTCCTGATGCATGCACGGGGTCCGTGTACACTATATCAGATCGAGATCTTGGGGAAGATTTGCTCGTGATTTGGGAGGAAATAAAAGGAAAACCTAGACATTAATAGAGGGTTGTTGAATTTTTTAGGAGAGCCGACTTTTGGAAGAAAAAAGGCGCGAGCTTTGGGACTCTTGAAGACGGCGAAGACTTGGGAGAAACGAGAGAAAAAGACAGCGCAATTTACACGCAAGATCCGCGCACCGTCATTGAGATTTCTCTTCTATTTTATTTTCTCATTTTCCGACATGAATTCAAACATTAAATTTGATTTTATTTTTGAATTTATGGAGTAGTTTCTCTTGTGATCGGGACCACGATAGGGACAAACGACTGTTTTTGTTTATTCGTTGGATTGTTTGATTCATAAAATTATTTTATGTTATTGATTAATGTTTGCGTAATTTTCGTGCTTTTAATCTGGCCAATTATTTGCATGTTTGTCGTTCGATCTTGACTCGAAAAGGAATAGATTGAATTTAGCTTCAAAAATATTAATCAACACACAGTTAAATCGACTAGAAATAGTATTCGGTTTCAGTGTGCGATTTTAGGCGACAGCTGTAATTCTATCGTTGATGCATGCGTTTTTGTTTAATTAAATTCAATTAAAAATGATTGGACTGTTAAATGAAAATAGGATTATAAATTCTAGAAATAGATTTATAATTAAATTAGAGGATTACATCGTGACTTCGAATAATGGTTAGTCGAATAATTCCAGTGCTTGAATTTAATCAGAGTTTGTTACCGTTGTGTGTTCCCGATCATTCTATTTAAATTTGAAAATCTCACGTTCCAAGCTTCTCTGAAATTGAATTTAGTCATTAAATTAGCATAAATTAGTTTAAAAATTCACTTGGTTGAAATAATAATCGAATCGCTCGTTGTTGTTTGCCTAGATTGAATAAAATAATTAAATCTTAGTAACTAAATAATAGTCCATGTGGGATCGATACTTGGACTGTTCGTCCATTTACTATAACTTGACCTAGTCCGCTTGGTAGAATTAATCCCAACCAAAACTGTCGGTCACATACACCTAGCAAATTGGGCTTGGGCTTTTGATCATCCTTAATTGGGTGTTCATTGGTCGAATCGGTTCGGTTTTCGGTTTTTTATTTCGGTTTTTTCGGTTTTCGTTTTTAGAATTATATAATCCGAATACGAACCATTTTTCTTCGGTTCGGTTCGATTTTCTACCAAAACGGTTCGGTTATTTTGGTCGGTTATTTCGGTTTTGATATAATTATTTAAATTAATAATATAAATATATTGTAAATATAATATGTTACCTTTCTATATGTTTTCTTTGTAAAATATTTAAATATAAAGTTTAAATTAATTAAACAAACAACAATCAACTAAAAACTGTTCAAAATGGTTTTTCATTCACTAGATATCATATCAAAATATATAATATAAATAAAAATATAAAATAATTTATTAATTTAATGAAATTTCTGTTTTTTCGGTTTTCACATATATAATCCAAAAGCGAACCAAATAAACTTCGGTTTTAACATTTATATCCGTATTACAAAATTCGGCTTTCGGTTCGGTGTTCGGTTTTTTCGGTTTGGATTTTCGGTTTTTTCGGTTTTATCCGAAGTTTGAACACTCATATCCTTAATACATAATATCACATATCATACACCATCAATTAATTATCACAATAATCAATTGATCCAATATTACTAACCGCCACGATTATAAATTAAATCAACAAAGTAAACAAACTCTTTTCTTCACTTTCTAATTAATTTATTTATAACTAAATTTCTTGTAAATTACAATTTACTATAAATAATTGAGTTCAACTTCAATTATTTATTTTATGAGAAAATACATACACATTTTGTATATTTAAACTTAAGGGCCCAAAAAGACATTTTTCACAAAAACATTTAGCTCATTTAAAACTCACAAAATATGGCAACCATCTTATGGTCCAACAACTTAAGGTCCATTACACTTTTGGAAACCTTAGTCGTCATCGTCGTTGTCGGAGCTTAGGCCCAAAAAGACATTTTTCACAAAAACCTTCGTCGCTCGAAAGGGGACCCCCTCGGACAGCCTATTGGGCTACAACCATGCGCCGAATCACCCCAAAAACCGGCCCTCGATTCGTTGTGTCGATTTCTGATGTGGTTAGAAATAAGTTCTCAATATAATATTATGTATTTGCTACAAAAAAAAATTTCCTAATATCTGATACCAATTGAAAGAGAAATGTTCACGGGTGCCCGGAATTCGCAACGGAAGTTTTAAAATATCATTTACAAGAGCAAAGCCAAGCACCTCTCACTAGTGTGTAGCAAATAAAAAAACACACATACATAGGGTGTTCAAGTGTTTTACCTATCAATCTCAAAGATTGATGATTGCTCCAACTAAGAGGATAAACAACTTAGCTCTTCAATGGTAGATAAGTCTACAAGCTTCTCTTGAGCACTTCTTGCTCAAAAATCAAGCCCACCACCAACAAGCTAGAACCACCTTACACTTGCACAAGAAAATGTAAAGCATTTTTCTTTGAGAATTTTGCTATCAAATCATTAAAATTAAGAAGCAATTTTTGAAGAAAATTGAGAGGAAATTTTGGCCACCATGGAGAGAAGGAGGAGGTAAGCCTTTTCTTGGTTGTGTAAAAAGTGTTTTGTATTCCAAAGGCATACTAGCCTTTAATTTAAAAAGTTGACTCACAACCTTTCACCTTCCTAGCATGTTATTTGGGTTTGTAACATTTACAAAGCTCGTGGACTATTATTTTAATTATTCAAGCATATTTGAAATCAATTAAATCTTACTTGAATTTATTCAAGCTCACTAGTTAAATAATTATTTTCATTTGGTCTCTACAAGACCCAATGTTATTTAATTAATTCAACACTTTACTTAATTTAATTATTTGGACTCTACTAGGTCCACTAGTGTTTAATTAACCCAACACTTGAATTAATTTAATTTAGTCCATAACAATGTTTATGAAAATCAAAATTTCAAATACACTATTTATTTGAGCAAACTTTTAAGTTATGAACAATTTCATAAATTAAAAGTTACATTCCCTATAATCCTCTTATAGAAGTCATACTTCTATTTTTCTTTGTGCTTATAAACTCTTTTATAAGCCGTCCAACACATTGAACTATTTTACTTCTCAACATGATCTAGAAAGCTAGTACTTGTGTCACCCTCAATCGTTCATTGATACAACTAGTAGTGGGTTCACATCTCAATGTGATTCAGGACTAAACATGTCCTTATATGAGCATACCAAAATTGCTTCATTCTTACTTATCAACTCTATGAAAATTAGAACGTCAGAACTCAAGTCTGATAGTATCCAACCAATCATGTTAAACGCCTAGCAGTGTCGCTTACATGATTCCCTAGGTATCAAATGATAGTGCCTGCAAGAACCATTCCATTATGGTTAGCGTATAGTACAGTCCATTCATCTCATATATCCCGACCGATTCGACAACTATTGGTAAATCAAGAGTTGTCAAAGAATCGATACTATGTGTCATGTCGTAGTTGCATCGATGGTGTAATCTAAGAAACCTCTTTCTTAATTACCACCAACACTCTGATCAAAGATTTCAAACTACATACACATGAGATCACATAGGATATCCATACCCGAAGGTAAGCGGTGAATCCTCGACTACAATGAATAGAATCCTATATGTTTCGACAAAACACACAACCTTGCCACTTGATGACCCCATATGAGTCGTTGAACAAGTCAAAGTGCAATGCTATCATATAGATTCACAATGTTGTCCCGGGTCATAAGGACTGATGGTGTATAACCATAAACTAGGACGTTTCCACTCGATAAGTGAGAACCACTTGGAAAGTCCTTTATGGAGGGTTGTTCAGTGCACTCTACAAGGAGCACCTATCTGCATGCTCGGACATCACAATGTCCCCTACCAATGAAACATGGTACTCACATCACACATACTAGTCTCAAACTCGAGCGGTCTTTATCCTTCTTAGTGGCGGTTGAATCGACTAGGAATTGTTTAGAATATACAGTATTCCAAATATGAGTTTCATGATGCTCAAGTTATGAGCATCTCATATTCTTTCAACTATTTTTATATTCAAGGATTTTATCTATGCAACAAGCATGGTATACAGATAAAGATGTGCCAAAACAATAATTTCAAATATTATTAAAATAAAGATTGTTCATACATAGAGTTTCAATGTGAACCCTCTGCCAACACTTGGCTCGACGAGCACCTACTCTAACACGGGCGACGGGGACATCAGCGACCCTTTCACCCGTAAACTGGGCCTTGGCCTTACGTATCATCATATCATTGTATCATCGTATTAGTCACAAACAATTCACTTCCTTCGACTTTTCATATTCCTTTACTTGTAGGAATTCATGTACGTATAAATAATTTTCTTTTAAACAAAGCATGCAACCATGCGCCTCCTCTCTTTCTGCCCTTCCAGCCTTGCGTGGACCACCATGGCTCGATGCTAGGACCCTCATGAGCTCAGCCCCTCATCTGGAAAGCATCACGCACAGCCCCTTTCCCGAACCTCCAAAAAGTCGAGCCCTAGTTACCCTAAACCCCAAAATTTGTGCAGCCCTTAGCCTCCCACGTTCCAGCCTTGCATCGTGCTTTATATGGACTCTTAAACATGTGGGAAAACATCTCTTCATGCAAACATAATTAAACATACATAATATGATGTGAAAGATGTTTGAATGAAGATTAAGGTGTGCTTTTACGTTTATTACGCACTTCATTAACGAATTCGTTTAAAACAACTTGGCGATGCGAGCAACGTTGGCGGAAAGACGACCTTTACTGAATTTTTCTTCAAAAACCGTGACTTCCTCCTTCAAAATCTCGTGTGGTGCGTGTGGTGAGTGCTGATGGAAGAGTCCTAGTGCTAATAGGTGAAGGGGGTGTGGGTTATGTGTGTGTTTAGGAAGGATTTGTGGCTTTAAGTTTGATATAAAACTCTTGGTGCAATCTTGAGCTCATTAACCTAGTATAATAGGCTCATTAGGCTCATTAATTAATATTTAAATATTTTGTTTAGGAAAGATTGTGACGATATTAGCTGAGTTCTCGAAAAGTTCATATTTTCGTCGAAAATCGAATACCCTTTAAAAATACAACTCTGGCGTGTAAAAATACCTCAGAATACCTCATTTTTTAAAATTCCATTTAAAATACACCACATATTAAACAATTAAAAATAAATATTTAATAAAAATATTTTCCCTTATATGATCTCCGATCTCATTCCTTGATCGCGTCTCGAATAATATTTAAAGCACTGTTTTATGCATTCATATAGAAAGGTACATTTTTAAACATACACGCCATATTACATTTATGCAACTAAAACCATTTAATTAGTCATTTTCTATTTTTCCTAAATTTGCATGTAGTTGGATTACGTTATCGCATTTCAGACCTTACAATTCCTCTCTCCTTAAATGGAATTTCGTCCTAGAAATTAAAACATACCGAATAACTCCGGGTAGCGACTCATCATGTCCCTCTCAATTTCCCAAGTAGCCTTTTCCTCAGAGTGATTTAGCCACTTGACTTTAACCATTTAAATAACTTTGTTTCGGAGTTTTCTTTTGTAGAACCCGTAAATTTGACTACGTATAAGCCATTCATAATTCTAGTATTTTAAATTAAAATGATTTTATTGCATGAGTATTTAAATACATTTCATTAAAGTTAATTATTTTATGCAGTAGTTTAATTTTTATCTTTTCAGTTAAATCAGTGAGGTCGGACTGGAGTTGGAGTTTTGAGATAAAATTTAATAGTAAGAAATCATTCCCAGAGTTTATTTTAGCTAGCTAGTAAGTTAATTTAAGTTAAAAAGAGGTTTAAGGAATTATTTTATTAACTTGAGTCAAGTAGGAAATAAGTTCAATTAGGTCTCATAATTAAGGTGCTAATTCCTTAAATTATTTAAAGGATAGGTAAGGCTCTTAAGGTTTAAAAATTTACTAACTAAACAATATTTCCCCTCCATTTAATTGTTCAATTTTCGGCCACCCCTTATTTGAGTAAACAATTCTTTGACAACTCACCTTTGACCCTTTCTTTATTATTTCTTGGCATGATAATCCTTTCATTTATTAACCACCATTTATTTAATATAAGATCATTATCTTAGCCTTGTGAGGACATGTAGAATCGGTCACACCCTATCCATTTCCCTCTCCAACAAAGCATTTTGATAGCAAACCAATTCAAATTCAAATGAGAGGTAGACTTGATCTTGCCATCCCTCTTATATTGCAACCCCTTCCCTCACTCTCCTAACCATCATTTCCTCTCCCTTATCACCAAAAATCAGAGCCATTTTTGAGAGAAAAACGTGAGCCTCATAGCAAGAAATAGGAGAGAAAACTGAGAAAGAAACAAGGTAGCAAAGCGCTCTGTCTCCTCCGCGTCGCGTCGTTGCATTTCGTTCGTTTTCTTTCAAAACGAAACCAGGCATGTTTATATTTTTCCTTGCTTTTTAATCAAGTCATATTAACATTTTTAAACATTATATGATTATCATTTCCATGGCATAACCGAAATATATCAAGAACTTTGAAAATAAAAGATGCAGATTTTCGGCCCTTCCTTGTGCCCCTCACAGTTCACTTGTTTTTGGTGTTTCAGGTGGATGACTCGTGTCCAGGCTCCCAAGGCTGCTCCTAGGCATGTACGAGGACATGTTAGGAACACATTTGTCCATTGGTTCTAGCCCCACACCCACTGGAATCCAGAAATGACAGCAACTTCCCCATGAGTGTCATATTGTGTTCGATTTTCTGTCATGTTGCTGTCAAGGGGAAGTGTCTGATCTTGGCTGCCCTAGGGGCCTATAGCCATGGTTAGAACACCTCCCTAGCATGTCTAAGACGTGACCAAGTCGCCCTTTTGAGTCTTGGTCCATGGTTGCATCGGTTTTCAAATCAACACAAGAACAGCCCCTTCCCCTTCGGCCCTTCTCATTGTACAGCAAGTGGGTTTCGGGTTTTGTGGAATGGTGTGGATCTTGGTTGGCCTATGGCCCTTAGCCACAGTTTACACCCTACCTCTTGATGTCTAGATCGTTTCATGGTCAACCAAATGACCACTGGAAGGGTCCATGACAGCAAGAACCGCCACAACATTCCCACACGCAGATTAGGTGCTCGGTTGGGACGTTTGTTTTGTTTCATGGGTGGTTCGAACTGTGACTGGCCTAGGGCCCTTAGCCATGGTTAAAATCATTCCTTAGGATGTTGGTAAGAGGTTCTGGTCGGTGGTTTAAGTCCCAATGGCCTTTAGCCTCGCAAACGACGCAAGGAAACCAAAGCACAGCTGCTGTATTTTTGTGACAGCAACTTGCTGCTTCGGTTCAGTGGCCCGTTCGAGTTCTTGGTTTGCTTTTAGCCTATGGCCTTGGACTGGACAATGCCTCATAGAGTTAGGAAGGTTATGTTTTTGGCCGTTCGTGATTCGGATCATTTTAGAGGTCGTACGAGAAATTACGGTGCGATGTGCCAAATTGACTCTCGAAAGAGCGTTCCATGTTTTTGTCTCCATTCACCAAAATTTCGGCCCTCACCATTTTAGGAGCATTATTGCATCATTTTAAGTGTATTTTAATCATGACTAAATGATGGTTCGGTGTTGGTTCGGGTTGGCACGGAGTCATGATTAAATACAAAGTCGTTGGGCGTAATTGTCTCATTTTTGGATTACATTACAAAGTTTGGTCAAGAAAATAATTTGCACATTTTTCATGTTAAATTTAGGTCGCAGCGAGCCTGGGAACGATCCAATCCATGTGGTAAAATAATACATGATATTTCATTATGCCTTTTAATTATATTACGTGCATAAAATTATAAAATATTCATTTTTGATATTTATGCGATATTGCTTGTGGCCATTTCACTATCATGGGATCATTGTATCATCCGGTCGCCTGTTACCGGTCAGTTCAGTTATATACCACCCAGTATACTGTGGCATTAGTCTGATCAGACGTTCATTACTTCACCCGGTCGCCAGTTACCGGTTAGTTGAGTTCTGTTCAGTGCAGGGGCCACTTGCGTAGACCATAATCTCAATAGAAAATTTATGACATGTTATTTTATGATAGGGCTCGATTGAGCAAGCATTTCACTTATTACTCCCATGCAATTATTATATTATTTACTCGTTATTTACGATATATGCATGCTGAGTCTTTAGACTCACTAGACTTGATTGTTGTAGGTACTGATGAGGTTGGGACTGAGGCCGGGGACCAGTGAGCTAGCTTGAGTCGGCAGTAGTGGAACCTGAGGACCTCATTTTCAGCATTTACCATTTCTATGCTCAAACATTTTATTTTTGTTGGACTATTCTTAAATTGTTATTTTACAAACAAATATTTACTTCCGCTGCTATTTTGAATATTAAACTTTATCTATCAGTTGAACTTTGAATGAGACATTTTAATTATTTCAAAAAAAATTTAAATTTTCCGCAAATTTTCAATCACGAATTTTCGGACCATTATAGCTGGTATCAGAGCAATGGTTCTATAAAGGGTTGTACTACTACTGACCACGAGAAGCTCATGAAGTAACGTCTTCGGTCTGTAAGTTTTACATTACGCATTATTTAAAGCATGAATTATTTCACAGAATGTTTTCATGAAATGTTTTACGTCCAGATTTATTTTTATTGTTCAGTATTTATATTAAATAGATTATGGAATTATGCATGTTAGTTACATATGGGTTATGTATGGAACAGTATGCCCCCTAGACGCACTCTCGAGCGCACTAGAAATGATGAGCCTCGCCAAGAGGACAGGGAGGAGCAGAGGCAGGAGAGAGATTTACCACCTCCACCACCCCCTCCACCTGACATGAATGCCCAGATGCTAGCTGGGATGACTCGGTTCTTTGCACAGTTTGCGGGGAACCATGATGTGGCAGCCAGGCCGACAGGGCCCGTGGCTGTCTATGAGAGATTCATGAAGATGCGTCCTAAGGAGTTTTCAGGAACGACGGACCCCATGATTGCCGAGGGTTGGATCAAGTCTCTCGAGGTTATCTTCGAGTTCCTAGAGCTTGGAGATGCAGACAGAATCCGATGTGCCACCTACTTATTCGGAGGAGATGCCCGCTTATGGTGGGAAGGATCGTCAGTAGCCCTGAACTTGGATACGGTGAGCTGGACACGCTTCACGGAGGTATTCTACTCCAAATATTTCACTGAGGAGGTGCGCACCAGGTTGACCACAGAATTCATGAGCCTGAGACAGAGAGATCTGACTGTTACGGAGTTCATCCGTAAATTTGAGAGGGATTGTCATTTTGTGCCCCTGATCGCGAATGATGCTAAAGTTAAGTTAATGCATTTTCTGGTGGGTCTACGGCCGATCTTGCGCCATGATGTTAGGGTGTCTGACCCTACTACTTATGAGGTCGCTGTCTCCAAAGCTCTAGCCGCAGAGCAGGATCAGCGTGATATCGAGAGAGACCGCCAGGGCAAGCGCCCAGTCCAAGTACCATATCGCCCTCCTCCTCAGCAGCAGAACAAGAGGCCTTTTCACGGACCTCCTAGAAACAGAGGTCAGCAGCAGCGGGGACGCCCAGCCCCGAGGACTTTTGAGCACCCAGTTTGCCCTAAGTGCTCCCGTCGCCATCCTGGAGCATGTATGTTTGGCTCAGGAAAGTGTTACAAGTGTGGCAGTCCAGACCACATGTTGCTGCAGTGCCCTCAGAGGAATCTGCCTACCGAAGGAAGAGTTTTTGCTCTCCATGCCACGGAAACGAACCCGGAGACCATGCTTATGACAGGTACATTTAAGCTTTAAGTTTACATTTGGGATCTAATGTTTTGGGAATCGGGATTGAGATCTTGAACTTAGAATTGCGATAGGATTGCATCCTCTACTAATTATTATTTTCGGGAATTAGTTTAGAAGAACTTTGACCTTTGCATGTCTATAAGTTAGTTCTTGTGATTATTGGGTTCAGCTTAGTATTCCAACCTTTCAGGGAGAATATTTATATCTGGTTCCGCTACGAAGGCCTTGATAGATTCAGGGGCCACTCACTTATTTATTTCGGAGGTATTTGCTAATTTTCTCAAAGTTAAGACCATCGGGCTAGATGTAGCCTATTCAGTAGTATTGCCTTCTGGTGAGGAGATGGCAGCTACCAATGTGATCCGAGACATAGATCTTGAGCTCCATGGCAATCTTGTTTATGCGGATCTTATCGTACTGCCGATGCCAGAGTTTGACATCATTCTAGGGATGGATTGGCTATTGGGGAACAGAGTTTTGATTGACTTCCAGCGGAGATCTGTTCTAGTCCGACCGCCTGGAATGGCGCAGTTCTTATTCGAGCCAGACAGGTACTTTCCTTACCGCGCATTATTCCTTATGTCCAGGCTAGGAAGCTCATGCATAGAGGGTGTCGGGCATTTCTAGAGAATTTTGTATCTGTCCCCGAGGCGCCTAGTCAGTCAGCCTCAGATGTTCCTATTGTTAGAGATTTCCTAGACGTTTTTCCGGAAGACATCTCTGGTATACCACCCGAGCGAGAGGTGGAGTTTTCTATTGAGCTTATGCCAGGTACGGCTCTGATTTCGAAAGCGCTGTACCGACTAGCACCGACAAAGATGGCAGATCTTAAGAAGCAGATTCAGGAACTTCTGGACAAGGAGTTCGTACGCCCGAGTTTTTCTCCATGGGGCGCGCCAGTCTTATTTGTAAATAAGAAGGATGGCACGATGAGGCTTTGCATTGATTACCGGGAGTTGAACAGGGTTACAGTGAAGAACAAATACCCACTTCCGAGGATTGAGGATCTATTTGATCAGTTGCAGGGAGCTTCGGTATTCTCGAAGATTGATCTGCATTCCGGTTATCACCAGTTGAGGGTGAAAGATGCTGTTGTTTCCATGACTACCTTCAGGACTCGTTATGGCCACTATGAGTTCCTTGTGATGTCGTTCGGTCTGACGAATGCGCCAGAGATATTCATAGATCTCATGAACCGCGTATTGCAGCCGTATCTTGACCAGTTTGTTATAGTATTCATAGACGACATTCTCGTCTACTCCAAGAATCAGGAGGACCACAGCAGACATCTGACCACAGTGCTGCAGATCTTGCAGAAGCACAAGTTATTCGCAAAGTTCAGTAAGTGCGAATTTTGGTTAGAGAAGGTGGCGTTCTTAGGCCACATTGTTTCTAGCAGTGGTATTGAGGTAGACCCAGCAAAATTTGCAGCAGTCATAGATTGGGTTGTGCCGTAGAATGCATCAGAGATCCGCAGTTTTCTTGGACTAGCAAGATATTATCGGAAGTTCATTAAGGGATTCTCTTCTATCGCAGTCCCACTCACAGCATTGACCAAGAAGAATGTGAAATTTGTGTGGAGTGAGGAGTGTCAGAAGAGCTTCGATACTTTGAAGCAAGCTCTTATCTCAGCACCAGTTTTGGCCATGCCATCAAGGCCCGGTGGGTTTGTTCTGTATACCGATGCTTCGAAGCTCGGTCTTGGCGCAATATTGATGCAGCATGGGAAGGTGATAGCGTATGCTTCTAGACAGTTGAAAACTCATGAGAAGAATTACCCGACCCATGATCTAGAGTTGGCCGCCGTAGTTTTTGCCTTGACGATTTGCAGGCATTATTTGTATGGAGAGAAGTGTCAGATCTTCACCGACCACAAGAGCCTCAAGTACTTCTTTACGCAGAAGGAGCTGAACATGCGTCAGAGGCGTTGGTTGGAGCTTGTAAAGGATGATGACTGTGACATTAGCTACCACCCGGGTAAAGCTAATGTAGTTGCGGATGCATTGAGCAGAAAAGTCGCAGTGATGGCTCATTTGACGATTCAGAGACCTCTTCAGATTGAGATGCAGAGGTTTGATCTAGAGTCATATCCTCAAGGTAGAGTTCTTCTTCTATCTACCTTGACTATTCAGTCCTCTCTTCTAGACCGTATTCGCAGTGGTTAGTCAGCAGATGATCAGTTAGCAAAGTGGAAACAGAGAGATGAGGCCAAGGGCAGTGTCTTGTATTCAGTCAGCAACAGTATTGTGAGATACCGAGACAGGATGTGGGTTCCCAGCAGTGGTTCTATCCGAGCAGATATTCTATCAGAGGCCTACATGTCGCCGTACTCTATTCATCCAGGGAGTACGAAGATGTAGCGAGATCTGCAGTCATTGTATTGGTAGCCGGGAATGAAGAGGGATATCAGACGGTTTGTATCCGAGTGTCTGACTTGTCAGTTAGTGAAGGCGGAGCATCAGAGACCAGCAGGTTTGCTCAAGCCTCTTCTTATTCCCAAGTGAAAGTGAGAGAATGTTACCATGGACTTTGTGACCGGATTGCCGAAGTCAGTCAGAGGATCAAATGCTATCTGGGTGATTGTAGATCGTCTTACCAAATCAGCGCACTTCTTGCCTATTAAGACGACTTTCACCATGATTCAGTATGCAGAGTTGTACATCCGAGAGATAGTCCGACTTCATGGTATTCCAGTTTCTATCGTATCTGACAGAGACCCTAGATTCACTTCCGTATTCTGGAAGATTTTGCATTCGGCAGTGGGTACGAAGTTGCTGTTTAGCACAGCTTTCCATCCTCAGACAGATGGGCAGTCAGAGCGAGTTATTCAGATTTTGGAGGATCTTCTCCGTGCTTGTGTGATTGATTTCTCTGGGAGTTGGGACTCGAACTTTCCATTGGTAGAGTTCACCTATAACAACAGCTTCCAGTCGTCTATTGGTATGGCTCCGTATGAAGCACTATATGGCCGCAAGTGCAGATCTCCTGTTCATTGGGATGAAATAGGAGAGAGTGCAGAGTTGGGTCCAGAGATTATTCAGCATGCTACCGATGTAGTAGTCAAGATCCGTGATAGGATGAGGACTGCTCAGAGTCGACAGAAGAGTTATGCAGATCAGAGGAGGAGAGACCTAGAGTTTGCCGTTGGCGACCATGTTTTCGTGAAGGTAGCTCCTATGAAGGGTGTCATGCGATTCGGGAAGAAAGGGAAGCTCAGTCCGAGATTCATTGAACCATTTGAGATCCTCGACAGAGTTGGGACTCTAGCTTATCGTGTGGCTCTTCCGCCGAATCTGGCCGGAGTACACAATGTGTTCCACGTCTCTATGCTGAGGAAGTATATGGCAAATCCTTCGCATGTCTTGAACTTTGAGCCGTTGCAGCTTACTCCGAACCTGTCTTATGAGGAGAGACCAGTGCAGATCTTAGACAGACAGGAGAAGATGCTTTGGAACAAGCTCGTCAAATGGCTCAATCATTCAGAGGAGGAAGCTACGTGGGAGTCTGAGCCAGAGATGAGGAGTCGGTACCCCGAGTTATTCGGTGAGTTTTAATTTCTAGGACGAAATTTCTTTTAAGGGGGGAGAGTTGTAGAACCCGTAAATTTGACTACGTATAAGCCATTCATAATTCTAGTATTTTAAATTAAAATGATTTTATTGCATGGGTATTTAAATGCTTTTTTTTAAAGTTAATTATTTTATGCAGTAGTTTAATTTTTATCTTTTCAGTTAATTCAGTGAGACCGGACTGGAGTTGGAGTTTTGAGATAAAATTTAATAGTAAGAAATCATTCCCAGAGTTTATTTTAGCTAGCTAGTAAGTTAATTTAAGTTAAAAGGAGGTTTAAGGAATTATTTTATTAACTTGAGGTAAGTAGGAAATAAGTTCAATTAGGTCCCATAATTAAGGTGTTAATTCCTTAAATTATTTAAAGGATAGGTAAGGCTCTTAAGGTTTAAAATTTTACTAACTAAACAATATTTTCCCTCCATTTAATTGTTCAATTTTCGGCCACCCATTAGTTGAGTAAACAATTCTTTGAAAACTCACCTTTGACCCTTTCTTTATTATTTCTTGGCATGATAATCCTTTCATTTATTAACCACCATTCATTTAATATAAGATCATTATCTTAGCCTTTTGAGGACATGTAGAATCGGTCACACCCTATCCATTTTCCTCTCCAACAAAGCATTTTGATAGCAAACCAATTCAAATTCAAATGAGAGGTAGACTTGCTCTTGCCATCCCTCTTATATTGCAACCCATTCCCCTCACTCTCCTAACCATCATTTCCTCTCCCCAATCACCGAAATTCAGAGCCATTTTTTAGAGAAAAAAACGTGAGCTTCATAACAAGAAGTAGGATAGAAACCCGAGAAAGAAACAAGTTAGCAAAGCGCTCTGTCTCCTCCGCGACGAGTCGTTTCTTTTCGTTCGTTTTCTTTTCAAAACGAAACCAGGCATGTTTATATTTTTCCTTGCTCTTCAATCAATTCATATTAACATTTTTAAACATTATATGATCATCATTGTAATGACCCGAATATTTGTTTTGAATGAAGTATTAATTAAGACATAATTAATGAGTTTTTAATTAAGTATTATTAAGAAATTGATATTTCGGGATTAAGCTGTTGGTATCCACCGAATTTTAAATGGATAACCCGACCTACTTCGGATTACATTATCTCGAGAAATCCAACTAGACCAATGAGATTCTGACACGTGGCAGATAAGATTGGTTCGGATTTTCTGGAATAGTGCGGATGCAGCCTATAAATGGAAGCCGATTCTTTTGTTTCTTTCACTGCATTCTTCAGAGAGAGTTCTAGTTGTACCTTAGGTTTTCTAGCTAGTTTCTAGGGCACTTTGGTGTCGGGAAGTTTCGGAGCTAGTATCAACTCAAGAAAGGGTCGGTGAACTAAGATCGAGACATCATCAGCGGGCTGACGATGGACGCAGGTACAATCCTAAATCCTTAGATATTGAATTAAGGATCATTATGGAGAACTTGTAGCATGTTTGATCTGGTTTGTTAGTGATTTCATTATGTTGGTATTGTCTAGGTTCAGAGCTTTCTGTCAGATTGTTTAGTGAGGTACGTGAAGTACTGACTGAGATATCCAAGCGTAGTATACACACTTATATGCTGCATATTTATCTGTTGCATGATATATGTTTTACTGTTTTGGCATATTATGCATAACATATCATGTTGAGCCTGATATCTTTTGAGATATACCTCGTTTGTTGGGGCCGCTCAGCCCTATTCTGTATTGTGGACGATGGGGCATCGAGAGCTACAGTGTCCGACGGGACCCGCGGGCTCTGATGACCTGGACATTGCAGGTCCAATTCTTTATGATGAGTGTGGGAGCCAAAACATGCCTAGGGCAGATCAGAGACTACACACTCAGGCGCCTCTAGACTGAGCATGAGATTCTTGACTTGATCCTTGATATCCGAGCATATTGCATTTCGCATGCATCATATCTGTTTTTATACTCGTACATTCTCGTATTGGGCGATTGTCGCTCACGTCCTTGTTTTCATCATGGGCACCCCATTCCACGGGGCAGGTCTTAGGTTGGACGGTTCGGACGACCAGGGCAGTGGCTAGAGCAGTTGGGTTTTCGGTGGTGATCCAGTGGAGGTTTTCTGTGGTTTATCGTTTTCTCGTTCAGAATCATGTATTTGTTATGGTTGTATTAATGTTAAGACTGATGTTATTGTTTTGTTTTCGTTTGGGTTGTAAGATGGTTAAGTATTTGGTTTCCGCTGTTTAATTGTTGGTATTAAGTTTAATGTTGCATGTTTATTAGTCTGTTTAGTAGTGGCTCGGGTAAGGGCGCTACAATCATTTCCATGGCATAACCGAAATATATCAAGAACTTTGAAAATAAAATATGCAGATTTTCGGCCCTTCCTTGTGCTCCTCACGGTTCACTTGTTTTTGGTGTTTCAGGTGGATGGATCGTGTCCAGGCTCCCAAGGCTGCTCCTAGGCATGTACTAGGACATGTTATGAACACATTTGTCCATTGGTTCTAGCCCCATACCCACTGGAATCCAGAAATGACAGCAACTTCCCCATGAGTGTCATATCGTGTTCGATTTTCTGTCATGTTGCTGTCAAAGGGAAGTGTCTGATCTTGGCTGTCCTAGGGGCCTATAGCCATGGTTATAACACCTCCCTAGCATGTCTAAGACGTGACCAAGTCGCCTTTTTTAGTCTTGGTCCATGGTTGCATCGGTTTTTAAATCAACACAAGAACAGCCCCTTCCCCTTTCGGCCCTTCTCATTTTACAGCAAGTGTGTTTCGGTTTTGTGGAATGGTATGGATCTTGGTTGGCCTATGGTCCTTAGCCACGGTTCACACCCTACCCCATGATGTCTAGATCGTGTCATGGTCAACCAAATGACCACTGTAAGGGTCCATGACAGCAAGAACCGCCACAACATTTTCACGCACAGATTAGGTGCTCGGTTGGGACGTTTGTTTTGTTTCATGGGTGGTTCGAATTGTGGCTGGCCTAGGGCCCTTAGCCATGGTTCAAATCATTCTTTAGGATGTTGGTAAGAGATTCTGATTAGTGGTTTAAGCCCCAATGGCCATTAGCCTCGCAAATGACGCTAGGAAACCAAAGCACAACTGCTGTATTTTTGTGACAGCAACTTGCTGCTTCGGTTCAGTGGCCCGTTCAAGTTCTTGGTTGACTTTTAGCCTATGACCTTGGACTACAATGCCTCATCGAGTTAGGAAGGTCATGTTTTTGGCCGTTCGTGATTCGGATCATTTTAGAGGTCGTACGAGAAATTACGGTGTGATGTGCCAAATTGACTCTCGAAAGAGCGTTTCATGTTTTGGCCTCCATTCACCAAAATTTCGGCCCTCACCATTTTAGGAGCATTATTGCATCATTTTAAGTGTATTTTGATCATGAATAAATGATGGTTCGGTGTTGGTTCGGGTTGGCACGGAGTCATGATTAAATACGAAGTCGTTGGGCGTAATTTGTCTCATTTTTGGATTCAATTACAAAGTTTGGTCAAGAAAATCATTTGCATATTTTTCATGTTAAATTTAGGTCGCAGCGAGCCTGGGAACGATCCAATCCATGTGGTAAAATAATACAGGATATTTCATTATGTCATTTAATTATACTACGTGCATAAAATTATAAAATATTCATTTTTGAGATTTATGCGATATTGCTTGTGGCCATTTCACTATCATGAGATCATTGTATCATCCGGTCGCCAGTTACTAGTCAGTTCAGTTATGTACCACCCAGTATACTGTGGTATTAGTCTGATCAGACGTTCATTACTTCACCCGGTAGCCAGTTAACGGTCAGTTCAGTTCAGTGCAGGGGCCACTTCCGTAGACCATAATCTCAACAGAAAATTTATGACATGTTATTTTATGACAGAGCTCTATTGAGCAAGCATTTCACTTATGATTTTCAGTTAGTTATGCACGTATTATAATTGCTCATGATAAGTTATTTTCACATCATGCCTCATGACATGATATTTTTACTCTGATGCAATTATTATATTATTTACTCGTTATTTACGATATATGCATGCTGAGTCTTTAGACTCACTAGACTTGATTGTTGTAGGTACTGATGAGGTCAGGACCGAGGTCGGGGACCAGTGAGCAAGCTTGGGTCGGCAGTAGTGGAACCCGATGACCTCATTTTCAGCATTTACCATTTCTATGCTCAAAAATTTTATTTTTGTTGGACTATTCTTAAATTGTTATTTTACAAACAAATATTTATTTCTGCTGCTATTTTGAATATTAAATTTTATCTATCAGTTGAACTTTGAATGAGACATTTTAATTAATTAATGAGGCATTTTAATTATTTAAAGAAAATTTTAAATTTTCCGCAAATTTTCAAACACGAATTTTCGGGCCATTATATCTTTCTTGCCTACCCAAAATTTATATAGGTCTTTCCTCGTATGACATATTCGGAGTTAACTGCAGAGGCTCATAATTTAGTACATGTGAAAGGTTCGACATGTACTTTCGCAGCATCGAGATGTGAAACACATTGTGTACTCCAGCTAGCATAGAAGCAACGCCAATCTATGGGCTAATGTTTCAATCTTTTCCAAAATCTCGAACAGATCTATGAAATTTGGACTAAGTTTGTCTTTCTTGCCAAATCTCATAACACCTTTCATAGTTGCTATTTTTACAAATAAGTGGTTGCCTACGGCAAACTCTAGCTTTCTTCTTCGCTTTTCGGCATAGCTATTTTGTCGGCTTTGTGCATTTTTCATCCTATCTCCGATTTGACTACTTGCTCTGCTGTTTGTTTGATCAAGTTCGGACCAATTATATCTGAACGTTTTCCAAATTCTAAATGTAACCAACATGCATTTAAATCTAAGTTTCTAATCATGCAGCATATACATATCCATTTTTGAGCAACTTTAAGCATATATAACATTTAACCTGAAAAATATTTTAAACATATAACGTAAACGTATAAACCATGTAAATATGCCAGTATCATCATAAAAATCATGTAAAGCAATTACACATACAGACTTGAGGTTTGACGACTGAGATTTCCAGAAATGGTGGTGGCACAACTCTTTGCAGAAACATTGCTCTGATACCAACTGAAACGTTCACTACTCGTTTTTCTTAAAAAATACTAGAAATTTTTTTTCGTTTGTAATTGATTCGGTCGAAACAGTAAGCATTTAAAATATGAATACTTTGCACAATTTAAAAATAAATCAATTAACTATTATTTGAAAATCCAAAAGAAAATAATCCAAAGCATAAAGTCGTAAAACGTCAACCAACCTAAACTAACATTATTTCAAAATAAAATTAATTCTTACATCCTCTCAAAAGCATCGTAATCGTAAAATCTTTAAGTAATCATAAATCATTAAACTTATTTTATTTGCGGAAAACTAGCAACATTCATCGGGTTGTGTGCACCTTCAGTCCAGCAAGATCAACCATCAAGACCTCCATTATTATCAAACTCACCTGCATCGATCACACTTAGTGAATCTATTGACTCAGCAAACCTTAATCATTATAACAAGTAATATATATACATTCACAAGCAACGGTGAAAATACTTTTACTTAAAATAGCTTTTCATTAACAAAAACTTTAGCATTTTCCTTTCAGCATATCATTCATCATATACGTATATGTTACCATTTTATTGAATTCAGATCCTCAATTATAACTATAGTATTAGCTGAATGTCGATGGATCCATCTACGTATTACCACAGTACCGGTCGGCCGCGACCCTCTCACCCGTCAACTGAGCCTTAGCCTTACATATCATCGTATCATCATATCATTGTATCATCGTATTAGTCACAATCAATTCACCTCCTTCGACTTTCAAATTCCCATCACTTGTAGAAATTCGTGCACATATAAATCATTTTTCTTTTAAATCAAATATGCAATATGTCTTTTAGCATTAACGTTTCATCATAAAATTCCATAAACTTTTAAAATAAACATTTTAACATTTATTAAAGCATTCAGGGCACTACCAGGGCGTTTAACATTTTCAGGTGTAAAATGACAGTTTTGCTCCTAGAAGTTTAACTTTCCCAATTTATCCTTAGATCTTAAAACGACGACCCAAATCCTTCCAAACTAAACATGACATCTTAAAATACATCCATAAATATTTCTTAGACGTAAACTTAAGCTTCTCGACTCATCCCAATTCGTTTTTAAACTTAAACGTACATCCCGGTTTTTACTCGTATAGAATCGAAACTTAACCAAACTTTACCGAACTTGAACCATAGCTTAATAACACCTAGTTATACCATACATAACCCAAATCAAGCCAATCAATACCCATGAACAAGACTAAATCAGCTACTGAATTTTCTGCCTATACGGACCAAACCCTCACTCATGTCATCTTTTACTTTCGAACCTAGACCCTAACCGATTGGACCAGCCCCTAACCAACCCTCCTAGGACCTAGAACGAACCCTTTAGGACCCCCCTTAGACCAGCCCCTACAGCCTATGCACGTAAACCTGCATGGTTCATCCCAAGCACTCGGCCGCAGCTAGGAAGAGTCCTAGTCATTGCGCCTCCTCTCTTCCTGCCTCTCCAGCCTTGCATGGAACATCATGGCTCGATGCTAGGACCCTCATGAGCCTAACCCCTCGCCTAGAAAGAACCACGCACAGCACCTTTTCGGAACCTCCCAAAAGTCGAGCCCTAGTTACCCTAAACCCCAAAATTCAGCCCTTAGCCTCCCACATTCCAGCCTTGCATCGTGCTTATATGGCTCTTAAACATGTGGGAAAACATCCCTTCAAGTACTCCTAACATGACAGCCCCTTTGTGCATCATTAGAAAGAGTTTGAAAAAAGGAAATCTTTAGTTTTGTGCATGTATAGCCATAAAAACGAAAATAAAAGTGATTCATCATATTCCTCATGCAAACATAATTAAACATGCATAATATGGAGTGAAAGATGTTTGAAAGAAGATTAAGGCGTTCTTTACGTTTATTACGCACGAAAACAACTTGGCGATGCAAAAAACGTTGGTGGACAGGTGACCCTTTCCGAATTTTCCTTCAAAAACTATGACTTCCTCCTTCAAAATTTCGTGTGGTGCGTGTTGATGGAAGAGTCCTAGTACTAATAGGTGAAAGGGGCGTGGGATATGTGTGTGTTTAGAAAGGGTTTTTGGCTTTAAGTTTGATATAAAACTATTGGTGCAAATTTAAGCCCATTAACATAGTATAGTAGACCCATTAGGCCCATTATTTAATATTTAAAATACTTTGTTTAGGAAAGATTGTGACAATATAAAGCGAGTTCTCTAAAAGTTCACATTTTCATCAAAAATTGAATATCGTTTAAAAATACGACTCGACATGTAAAAATACACTTCTTTTTTGAACATTCCATTTAAAATACACCACAGATTAAAAAATTATATATAATTATTTAATAAAAATAATTTCCCTTATATAGTCCCACGTCCCCGTTTCTCAATCGCGTCTCGAATAACCTTTAAAACATCGTTTTATACATTCATGTAGAAAAATACATTTTTAAACATGCAAATCATATTAAATTTATGTAATTAAAGTCATTTAATTAGTCATTTTCATTTTTCCTAAATTTATATACAGTTAAATTATATTATTGCATTTTGGACTTTACAAATATAATATAATTTTTAAATAAATATAAATTTATTTTCACATTTTTTATCATTAAAATAACATTGAAAAATAAAATGTGTATTAATTGACTTTAATAACAATAATTGGAGTTTTAAAAAAAAAATTATTTAGGGATAAAATAAACTTTTTAACTGAATTATGTACAATTAAACTATATACAATAACTCATGAACAAATTTGTCATTTATCAATAGTCCGTATATCAAAATATTTTTTCACACTTTTATAACATATAAATAAATTGAAATTAATTATTATCTCATTAGTTATACTTTTATTATTTTTTCATGATTTTTAAAATTTCAAAAAATAAACTTCAATTCAAATTAACGTCATTAAAACCGGTATTTTTAGTTTTACTGCCATGATCAGACCTATATAGCTTTCCATACCAAACTAGAAATACACTTGCGAGGAAAACAAAATCATTTAGTACTTAGTATAAGGCAATATAAAAAGATGGTTTAAAATGCATATAAAGGACATAAACAAGTGCGAGTTTACCTCGTACGAGGATTATTTCTCTCCCATTGTTATCTACGAAAACTGGAATTTCCCTCATCTTCCATCCATTCCCACTTGGTATCAGTTATTCAACATCCACTGCCTTATGTCATTTCTAATCACATCCCCACACCCAAATTTCCCATATTTCGCTTCAAACGGATTGAAGCCACCAGTTTTGAATTGCCTATATTGTATATTACCTCCAGCAGGCCTCATATTCATGGCGATGGTGGGGAAAAGTTTAGGAGACAAATTTCTTGCAGCTGTAAACAATTGTCTGCCCGATTCTGGATTCCCCCATCTTGCACCAAAATTTTTAAATCTTTCTCTATTGTTCAGCGGAGATGTGCTGCTCAACTGCTTTGTGGCGTTGGTGTTTATGTTTCTGCCCGAGGGAGGATTTCCTCGGATCTGAGCGGATGGCTTAATTCTGTCAAGGCACCGGAGGATCCAGTTACCGAGGTTCCTACCAATTTCAATATCCCTTTCTTGAATATTGCGATGCACTTTGAGTGCGACATCAAAAACAACTCGAGTTCGACTGAAATTTGGATCAATTTTCACATGTTAGATGCAAATTTAACCGACTACACACCATGACAACCATGCAAAGAAGCTATGGATACTATGCTTAAAGATATATAGTATTATTAGAGCGCAAAAAATTAACCAGTAACTAAAATGCTTGCTTTAGAAATCATTACACAAATTAAAAAAGATCTGAAGGCCAAAATCAATTGATTAATAAAATCACCTGAGTGATAAGCACTAGCAAAGCAAGGGTACTGCCCCGACCAAATCCAATGAAAGAAAGACGGGGATCCATATTTACAAGAAGACTACCTTTTGACTGCTTTTTTATGATGGGTCAGAGTGAAAACTGAGCCGACAAACATAGAAATGGCAATTTGAGAGGTATTTCAATAACACAATGTAAATTTGACAAGATATTATGGCACATAATTGCTCAGCATATGTAAATCATAATCCTCAACAAAATTCAATGCAGATAGACTTCATAGTTAACTCAGGCTGCACCACCACCACCACCATCATGGTATTATAATATGTTATTTTATTATTAGTTAACATGTGTAATTTCCAAGAAAACAAATAGTATAGTTTTTCAATATCTCTGTACTAAAACTTCATAAAGATTAAAAAAAATGGAAAAAAAAGAGTTGAGTCATAACCAAACTCATCCTCCACACTTGTTTATTATCTCAATCTATACTGAACCCATTAAACAAACAAACAAATAATCGGGTTTTTTGTTTAATTTATCAATAACTCAGTATTATCATACTTTATTAGGTACCTATGAGGGGCACGAGTATGAACATGAGTACTGCCATTGACTTAACCTATTTGTAATTAAGATCCTAGCATGTTATTAAATACAAGTAAAAGATCAAATACCCAACTTTCCATGTAAAATCTGAGAGTTGAACGGTCAATCCAGCTTTAATGTTCACTGGTCTAGCTAGAAGTCAACAATGCATAGCCAATATTAACATAACCATACAATTAGACGGTGAGGTTGGTCATTCACCATTTTTTTTAGTACTGTTAAAAATGATTGTGGACATTTCAACATTAGTAAATTGCTGTAGGAACTGCATTCCTCAAACGTCATTGACAGCAACGACTAAGGCTATACTATACAACTGAATTCAATTTCTCCACCTGTTCCTTGACCAAACTACGTCAAAGACTCTAAACTCCTCTCCCTTTTCCTTGCCCCGCAAAAGAAAACTCAAAAGTTTTTAATTTGAGATCATATTCAGGTTTTCATTGATTTGTTTCTATCATAGCCCATAGATTTGAAAGTGACGGTTTTCATTTTCCAAAATTTTTGTGCTTGTTGATAATAGCAATTGTATCAATGATGAGCAATCAACAGTGACAACTAAGGCTGAACTAAGTTAACTGAATTTAATTAACCTGAGTCATACCATGAAACTTTGGGAAAGTGTTAGAAAGAAGATTAAGATGGGAGACCAAGGCCGATCAAAAATCAATTAGAATTCATGCCTGAAAGGTCGATGATAGAAGCTATACATCTTTAAGATAACTATGTGAAAAGTATTGAGTAAAGAAGAAAGGCTTACACATGGTATTCATTGACCTAAAAAAATAATATGATAAGAGTCCTGGGGGAAATTTTGCAAAGAGTTCCCGAGAAGAAAAGTGTTATGGTAGCATATATTGAAGCAATTAAGGATATGTACAAGGATGCGACCACCAGAGTGAAAGTGGATTAACCAAAGAGTTTTCTATAAAGGTAGGATTGCTTCAAGGATCATCTCCAAGTACCTTTTTACACTATAGTCATGGATAAACTCGCAGGACATATACATACAAGCCATGTTACCATGGTGCATGTTGTTTGCAAATGATGTTGTCTTGTTAGTTGAGAAACGTGAAGGAATAGATGCTAAGCTCGAATCTTGGTGGGAAACATCGAAAGTAAAGAGTTTGAGATTTAGTAGAGTACAAACAAAATATATGGAATTTAAGTTTAGCAGTATTTGATGTAGTGACGTAAGAGTTATAATAGGAGATGAAGAGTTACCTTAAATGAGAGCTTTACGTAGCTAGGATCGCTTTTACAAAAGGATGGAGGGTTGATAGAATTGTATTACACATAATACAAGCAGGATGGTTGAAATGGAGGAGAGCATCAGGTGTTCTTTATGATCAAAAGGTACCTCCAAAGCTTACTGGGAAGTTTTACAAAACTGCAGTTAAACCTGTTTTTTATATGGAGATGAATGTTGGGCTATGAACTAAGTGCACGAGCAAAAGATGCAAGTCACAAAGATGAAGATGTTAAAGTAGATATGCGGACACACGAGGATGGATGAAATAAAAAATGAGAGCATTGGGGAGAAAGTTGGTGTTGTGACTATTGAGGAAAAACATCAAGAGACGTGATTAAAATGGTACGAGCATGTAGTTAGGCGAGACCATGTACGAAAATTAAACAAGGAAAAAAGGGAGGCGAAATAAGACTTGGTTCATAAAGATAAAACAGGGGAATGGGGATAGAGCACAATGACCTAGGAGTATCCAAATAGACGACCCCACCTAGTGGGATAAAGATTTGATTGTTGTTGTTAATAATAACAACATATTTGAATATCCATGCGAAATCCCTCAATCCAAATAAAGCATTATTTTCCTCGGCAGTAGACTAAATTCTTCAATCTTTTTTTAACACCATTTCCTTTTGACCACCAATTGTGATACCAATCTGCATTTTCTGCAACCCACAAAATAGGGGTGTTGACTCGATAAATATTAGATTCATATTCAAAATTATCGAATTCAAGCGAATTTGAAGTTTTGAACATGCTCGAACTTTTTTCTTAAGCTGTACTCGAAACCAAATTTTTTTATTCAACAATTTGCTGCCGCTCACTAGGTTCAATATTTTATAATTTATAAATATAATATAATTATATGTTAAATAAATAATTTTGAGCCTTTGGAGTATTTGTTTTCGAGCGATGATCCGATAGCTCGCAAACATATCCAAATATTTTGAGCCGAACTTGAAATCTTTCGAGCAAAACTTTTAAAATTTTCAAACTTCTAGTGAGTATCTATTCGAACCAAATTCATGCCTTAAATATTTCTTCGTTGGATAACCAATCATCCTAAAAGGTCTTATTTTTGCTCATCTTCCATCACAGCAATACCTTAGGAGGATGGCAAACAACTATTGCCATATGGTATCTTTTTCCATTGACACCTAACTCATAAACGGCTTTTCAACCGTAAACACGTGAAATTTGGTCAAATTTCATGACCATCCAAATAAGGGTGGAACAAGGATTCAAGTTGAATAGTGGCTTACTAATATTTCCACAAAAGCCTCCAACAAAAATTACAGGAAACGCAAAGATTCCAGCAAAAAAAAAAAAAAAACATCCTGAAAAAAATTCCGAAATCGCAATAGCATGAAAAGCAATTTATACAATACAAGAACCAATTAGCTACTAGAAAAACACAGAAGCTGAAGGCGAGTGAAACAAAAAAATTAAAACTAAACGATGACTATCCGTACCTCTGAACGAATTGACGGGTCTTGGGATATCTAGGGCTAATGAGCCTCCTCTGAAGGTTGAGGGCCAGTTTGTAGGTTCGTTTGAGACCCAAAAAATACGCTGTACCCAATGTGATCTCCCATAGCACCATTTTTATCGGCGTCTGTTTAATTTTCTCCTCGGATCGCAGATTTCAATTCAACAGCGGTACAATATTTTTGTTGCGGAAGAACAAGAGTAGATTTAGAAGAATTTTCAATTTCCCTTTGCTCAAGCCATCTCGGCTGACTATACATATATAAAGACCCACCTTTACATCATTCTCGATTTCACAATTTGACCGATTTATTATTTTTATAAAAAAATATATTATAATATTAAGTTCATGTTATCTAAACTTTAGTCAAAGGATTAATCACAAAAACTCAAGTGAGATTATTTTATGATTTAACTTTATGAAACAAATCTCGATTCAACTCATTAAATTTTTTTTTATGTCCAAAACATTAATTTTTATTGTAAAAGTATTATTTTTAGTTATGTTATGAATAAATACAAGCATAAGGTATGTTGATCACATCAAAAATATATTATGTAACTTATATTGATTTGATTGAAAAATATTATTTTTTATATCCAAAATATTACTTTTCAGTGTAGATATAAATCAAATCGATCCGTCTAACAGATATATTTGAGTAAAGAGTATCACGTCAAAAGTATATCATGTAATATATGTTGATTTCACTTAAACATATAATTTTTTATATTCAAAATATTACTTCTCACTATAGGTATGAACCAAATCGACCGTCTCAAGATTGCACATGAGACCTACTAAATAATATTTAACTAAACTTTTTAGGTATAATTTCTTTTAAAAAATTGTAATATGATTATTAAAATAATTAATACGATATCAAAACGTAAATAATATTTAATAAAAGTGACATTTAAGTTTTAGTGACATTTAAGTTTTAGTGATGACATTCATAAATGTCATCATATTTAATATTTAGTGACATTTAAGTTTTAGTGACACCTCCAACAAATGTCGTCTATTCTAATGTCGTCTTAAACTTCCTGACATTTTTTAATGTCATTATAAGATGTTAATGACAACACTATACGTGTTACTAATTATTCATATAATTACAATTTTAAATGTCAGGAAAACTCATATTTTAAAGACATTTATACATGTCTTGTTATTACAGTAATAACGACAAATTTATATGTCATTTAAAATCATTTATAATGATAACTTAAAGTGTCGTGTATGTTATTTATAGTGACAATATAATATGTCACTAATGATAGGTTATAAGGTTAATTTAAAATGTCTTATTATGTAATATGTAATGACACTTACAAATGTCTTCTATACTAGTATATAAGGATATTGAAAAATATAATTAATAGTTATTTATAATGACTTTTTGAAATTTCTCCATATGAGTTTTACAATGAAATTTTTTATGTACATAAATGTTCTATTGTGACATAAAAAATGTCATATTTTATGAAATGTCATCGATTTTCAATATTTTCATGATATAATATTCAAGGATATAACAAATTAACATAAATACAAAATTTTAAAATAGAAAATAAATTACTAATCAATAATTGTATTAATTTTGCAATCATTAATGTATAAGACTGATAAATTTGTTACATCGAAAAACATCTATACCCCAACAAATGTACCAAATGTATTTAGTCTAAGAACTAGCAAACAATTAAGTCTTGTAAAGCAAAATATAAACAAACTTGTGACGCATCTTCATTCTTCAACCATCTCATCTTAATCAAAATCCAATACTCTTGTCACCTACAATTAAAATTCATATATTTGTATGAATGAAATAAAATTAAAGAAGCACAAAATAAAAAGATTAAAATTTAATTCAAACTAGTGAATATCATACCAAATGATAAACTGAAAAATTATTTGGAAATGATAAACTGAAAAATTATTATTTATCCAAATGCACCTAGTAGAAATCTTCTTCATTGCACAAGTTCTCCGGACTTGGTTATTGCATAAATATTCGGATCTAGGGGGACTGTGCCTTCAGAAGCTGAAGATTCCTCAGCCATTGAACTGGCTTGAGCTGTGACATTGTCTAATGATTCAATGGCAGCAGAATAGCGTCTTTTTCTGGAAATGCAACAGTTAATGACCTGTAACTGCTGATACAAAAGACATGAATTCAGGTCTGGGATATCGTCTGGTGGAATTCCAGGAATATACTGTCCTTGATACCAAAGTCTTCTCAGCTGTAGAAGTTTAATACTAGAGTAAATACATTATGAGATAAAAATTTCAAAGAAGGCCAGCATAAATTCACCTGATTTCAAAATTCAAATAAGTAGAGAGAGCAGACAAGCAAAGTCATGCACATCACGAAGTATGAAATTCTATGTTCCGAACTATTTTGGTAGGGCTAGAAGAAAGGAAATTCACAAACTTTATTTGAATCCTCTATCCATCTCATACTTCAACAATCTCAATTTGATATCTTATTATATTGCCAAAAAATTTTTTGCACATGTTTCCCAAAACAAACCTTCTTCTTAAAGCTTTTTTATCAACAAAAACTATTATTCACTTCAACTTTAATGAAGGATACGACGGGATTGTAGAAACTTCAGATATTTAAGATGAGCAAAATATTCTTCATCTTTGACAACAAAACGAATGTACGTGGCATGATCCAAAGCCAATACATGATAATGCGGATTCAGGTTCAATTTTGTTAAGTATACTTACTTCATCAACCACCCTGGACCAAAAAGATGCCATTTTTCGCAGTGTTTTTAAGCAGCCAATTGCTTCAGAGAGCTTAACGACAAAACTTTCTACAGGAGCACCATGAATATTTTTAAGTAAATATGCAGCTGTCTGTGCTTCCAAACCAAAAAGTCCTCCCCGAAAAGCTTCCTTCTGCGAGTATCTTGCAGATGTTGCACCAAAAGTGAAAGTCAACATAGATTATGGAGCTGAAAATTATTCATTTTAGCCTTCATATCTAGACAGGCTTTCAGACAATCAAATTGTATACATGTGTTAAGCAATTCATTTACAACAGAAACTACTTTCTCATCAGCACCAAACTCACTGGTCCACTTATCTTCCTTTTCACGTAGCACAAGTGACTTCATCGCTGAAAAACTCATACTCGCTCTCTCTCTGATTGGTGATGAGCCTAGAGATGAGGCAAGGAGATCTTTCATGGAGTTGTAGCTTATACCAGTCCTGAAATGCAGTAAAAAACAGAACTATGGCAGCTTTCAATAGTTACAGCAATAGGCTCATCACAGACATGTCAAGCATCAATGTATTTATGCACGAGTGATGAATGAGAAATAAACAAAAAATCCATTTAAGCCCTATCTTTAAGGAGCCTACTCAAAATCCTTATCTCCAAATAGAGCTATTTGATTTCTTACATCACGGGCAGCATAGATAGCCATTGACCTAGACTTTAGTTTCCAATGTCACCAGTAAGGGTAGACAAAATGAAAGCAAATAAGTTCCAGACTCTAACCAGGAAAATTCTTACTCAATTGCCACAGCCAACTTGTTTCACAATGGCTGAAGATGGTATGATATCTGTGATTGCATTATTTGAACCTTGGGTATAAATCCCTCTTCTGAAACCTGTAAGGCATCAAACTTTCCTCGATAAATGAAAAGGAGAAACTCTGTACTTTATACTTCAATAAACTTTGTCATTTCAACCATGAATAGGAATTGAGAACACCAAACATGGTCAGAAACTTTAATTTGAACCCACAAAACATAAACCATATTATAATGTGGCAAATTTCATATCAACCAAAAGAATAAGATAATTGATGTGATACAGAGACATAAGGCTGTTTCAATATTACATTTCATCGAGTGGACTAAATATGACTGCATTGGACGTCAAAGTGAGCCACAAAGTAGAAAATCCCATTTGTAGTATGGACAAATGGATAAATTCAAGCTTTCGACTAATCGAACATGATAATGGTAAATGATTTTAAAACGAAATGAAATGGCTCAAAATAAGATGTGCGACTTACATTGGAAGGAGAGAATTCTCTCTCACCCATAAAGTATAGATTTTCATCGAAAATTGCATATGCCATTGTTGAATTACCAGGCTTTTCAAAATCCTCAGGTCCCTGTGGGAATCTGGGTAGAGAAGCTTGTCAAAGTGTCCACAACTAATTATACATGTACTCCAAAAGTAAAAACCATGTGGGAATCTGGGTAGAGAAGCTTCTTCATAAAAATTATATATATTTTATTTTTTTTCTAAATGACATGTATTATTATTATTATTTTATTTTTATAACAAGTAGTAGTCAATTAAATCGGCCCTGTGTCCGAGAGAATTGTGTATGCTAAATTTGTAATATTGAGAATAACATTGTTTCAAATAAGCAAGGACTAAACTCATTTTTAACTATATAATCACATAAAGGGATGCAAATGGAACCATTTGTGTCAACAGCAAGAACTAGAGAGTACCTCAATCTAAGCTTTTTATTCCCTTGATAATCACTACAAACAGGGAGGGCTTACTCTCGACTACAACAAACATCCATCCAGTAGATTAAATATTTTCAAAACTCCCACCTCACAATCAGATTTAAAAAAACAAGAAAATCTTAAAAAATTTGTACCATAAACTGAAAAGATAAATTAAAATAACACCAACAATTTCTCAACTTTCTCATAATGAATAAGAACAACATAACGTGGTTATTAAAAACAAAAAAACAAAGCGAGCAAAATAGAAAAACAATATAAACCTAATAATATGTATGAATCCACAAAAATCTCGATTGAGTGATTGAGAAAAGAAATCATACTTGCGTGAAGCGAGAAGCCACTGAGCGATTGAGTGAACCGAGAAGATCGATGGAGTGAAGGGGAGACGATCGATCGACTGATTCAGAAATAAAAGCGTGGAGGTAGAGATCCGAAAATAGCTGTTGTGGAAGAATTTGGGAAATTGGCGCAATAAAATTTTGGCTAAAGTGGAGGGGCGTATCTTTTATTGGGGAGGGAAAATAATGACATCAATTAATCCATCGTTTTTTCCTTTTTTTTTCCTTTTAATTAAATTTTTTTTTTTAGTTTTTTAATGAGAGTGAGAGTGAGAGATTAAAAAAATGGAAATGAGTGGGAAAATAAGAATTTTTAGTGACATTCATTAAAAATGTCATTATAACATATCTAATTTAATATTTTTTTTATTAAAAATTTTATGTGTAACCAATGTCATGATATGTATTTAATTACGACATTATTTTAAAAATGTCACTAAGAAAATGTCATTATAGCCATTTTTTCTTGTAGAGTGTCGATTAAGCAAGAACGAGTATGGTGAATAAAACACAACAATTTGGTTAGAAACAATAAAACCCATATTTGATCGTTTAAAATTTCGCGACAGTTCCAAAAGTCGTCGCTAAATTTTGCGTAAATATAAAAAAAAATTACTTTTATAATTTAATAAATTTTAATAAAAAATTAAATTAAAAAATTAACCAAAAATTGAAACAAAAAGAGGTATCTAAATCGAAATTAAAATTATATAACAAGAGAAAAATTTTAAGTGTTGTTAAGTGATGTGGAAGATAATGGAACGGAGATCGGCTTTAAATAGATAATTTGCGCTTTGTTGCGACGGTTTGTAAGTAAATCGTCGCCGATGTCTGTCTATTAGCGACGGTTATCTATTAACCGTCGCCGATATTCATCGGCGACGGGTTTTGTTAGCCGTCGCTAAATGTGGCCTTAAATCGACTTTCGAACTCATTTTCCGCAGCCGTCGCGATGTAAATCGGCGACGGTTTTAGATAACCGTCGCTAAATGTGGCCTTAAATCGAAATTCGAACTCATTTTCGGCGGCGTGCTAATAATATGCATGCCGTGAATAATACTATTAACGGCGTGCGATTAATGTACACCGTTAATGTCTGAATACGATTTTTTTTTAAAAAAAAATGATTTATTTTTAACAGCACACATAAACTTGCACGTCGTTAATAATATTATTAACGGCGTGTGTTTATTGTGCGCTGTCGTTTATTTAATTTATTAACAGTGCACAAAAATGCATGCTGCAAATATCACTATCCGCAGCGTGCGTTTAATGCACGCCGTCCATAGTAATATCCGCAGCCTGCTTTTAATGCACGCTGTTAATAGTATCAAGTTACTATCCGCAGCGGGCTTTATATGCACGCCGCCGATAGTACTAACCGCAGCGTTCTTTTAATGCGCGCCGTTAATAGTATCAAGTGCAACACTATTAACGGCGCACAGGTGGGTACACGCCGTGAAAAGTAGTATTCGCAGTGCTGCGAAAAGTCGTTTTTCTTGTAGTGGTTCTTATGTAAACGTAGCTAGTTAGATAATTGGATTCATATAGTATTTCTGTTGAACACTCTTTGGTGCAAGTTTTATCGTCTCTCGATGATCAAAAGATAGTTCTAATATACCATATCGTGTTCAACTATAAAAAAATTAAACAATGCACTAAAAATGAAAAAAAGCATAACACAAATATGACATAATGTTGGTTATTACCTTTACGGGTCTTCCATTCAAAACAAGATTGTGAGAAGTTGTACCCATCCAGCAACGGTTATTTCTAAATAGTTCATTTGTTACTACCGTCTCCTGAGCTACTTTTCTCTTGTTGCATTGAGTTACAAGCTATTTAATTAAGTTACACTATAAATTCCTAATAATAACATTAAATATATGTTTCTAAAACAGTAAGTAATTTAATAAAATATTTGAATAAGCCATCTCGTTTCAGACTTGGCTATCATGTTTTCGGTTTTTAGATAAAATAAAATGTTTTATATATTGGTACAAATATAATTTTATTGGACTCGTTTCATGAATTGTTTCTTTTGGAACAACCGGTAAAACTTGCATGAAGTCACCTCCAAGTATAATCACTTTCTCGCCGAATGATTTTCGATTTCCGGTTACTTTTTGTTAGCTTCATTTGACAACTTCAACTGCTAGGTACTATTATTCCATTGGTGATTCATCTCCTACAATCAAGTGTTCTTTACGCAACAACTCAGCAAGACTGCTTTATTTTTAATTGTACAACAACTTTATTCATGCAAAAAATATTATCAATGCAGATGTCATTTGAAATATTATAGCTTTATTTAAACTTTAGTAACTCCATGAAATTCATCAAAGTACAAGAATTAAAGCCTAAAGTACCAATATAAAAAAATAAAATTTGTCTTACGTACGTCTCTCATGTGACAGCCTCACGGATCTATATATTCGAGATGGTTCAACTCGATTCATATCTACAATGAAAAGTAATACTTTTGACATAGTAAATAATAAATTTTCATTAGTGGGGTCTGGAACCCATCACACAAAATTAACCCATGAGAAATTCTTATATAAGTTCTTTCGATTTGTATTTAGTCTAACGCACAGATTTGGATGGAATTTTAAATCATTATTAAAGATCGATGGAGATGTTTAGAAGGAAATGAATAAACACTTCACTAATAGTTATTTCAACTGATGTTAGTAGTTGAAATTAGATCTCAATATTTTAGATTTAGTGGACAACTAATAAAGAATCAGTGCAGAAGGAGTCCAGCCGAACTTAGCGAACCAAAATAAAATCATTAAACCACCAGTAATAAACCCGCAAAGGAAGATGCAACTAAAAGGTAAATTACGCAAAGGTTGTTTGTGGAGGTAAGAAGGATGAATCTCTTCTACGTCTTTCCTTCTTCTTTTTCCACAAGGATTTCACGAAAATATTTTTGTTTTACAACACTTATAAACATCCACTTAAATAGAACTTACACACAGCCTACCAAAACTCTTAGAAACAACTTTTCACAACTTAGAAAGATTCTTAATAGAAGTACTATTTATGTCAGTTACAAAACTTTCATGAAATAAATATGGACATGAAACACTTGTGAGTAATAATTCAACACAGATGATCTATGAAATAAATATAATAAATCTTTTATGTATGTGCTTTTAAGTTTTCAAAAAAGTTTTTTTTTTTAAAAACATCGGATAGAGTAGGTAACAGATCGTAGATGGTGTTGAGAGCCTTTTGCTGAATCTTGAGATGACTTTTTACAAAAGAAAAACAAAGTTCAGATTTGAACGCCAATAAATCAGCCGTGCCACGACCATAACATAAATAGTACTGGATTCCACGTGTTATTCATTTTATTCCAAAAATAGAATGGAGCAATAAACGCCCCGAAACACTTACATCCAACGATTAGAATGTTTTGTATGTATACTATGAACATTCTCTGATACTTGGATTTGAAACAATATTTTCTCACTAGTTAAGGAAATAAATATGAGAAGATTCGACTGACAATGAGATCCATTAATCATTAGAGACTTTTTTAAATACTACCTTACGAGTTTCGTATATATTCGGTGATTCAAGGTAGATCTTCTAAGATTTGTGCGAGGGGTATGTTGAAATGCGGGATACTGAATTTCTCATTTAATTTTTTGAATTTAATACTTTCTGTATTTTAACGACTTTAGAGTACATCATCTAAACTTATAAATACATAAAAAAAATTCCTCTATATGGTGACGCAAAAAATTCAGCATATAATCAGAGCCGTACCTGTGGTTCACAGGGCCTGATGCGATATGTTGAAAAAAAAATCTTGTTGTGATAAATAACCGTAAAATTTAGTTTGAAAATTAAAAATAATCAAACAATAGATATAAAGAAAATATAATTTACGAATTATATATTTATCTCTTTGCGATTTTTTTCTTCGTGCGCCACAACATCAACATGGCTCTAACGTAATGCAGTGTCATATGAACAATTATATTAGAAAAAGATTGAAATTGGCAAACATTGTACTGTATGTTACTAAAATTGAAAATTTATCAACATAAACTATCAAAATAACAAAATGATAAATATAATGAACCAATATTGTAAAAATATATAATTTGTTTTAAATAATGAATATAAGATTTTATTTAAGAAAACGGAAAATAAAGATATGTAAAATAGATAAGTATTACAATTTTTTGTGTTTTATTTTTTGAAATGAGTCCAATTACATAAATTCAAGAAAAGAGGTCAAATAATAGATAAGTAAAGTATAAAATTTTAACACATGAATTGACAGTACAACATGCAGCAGATGATAGCTGAAATCAAGAAAATTCAACACGAACAGCTGTCGCATTCTGTCAAATTAGATTCTTCGATTGAATTTGACTCAGCAAAACTAAACAATCTTCAAGCCAACATGGACTCTCTTAGCAAGACTGTGCAAGAAATGAAGCAAGGGCTAGTTGGATCATTCTTTACAACTCAGAATGTAATCAGTCAGAGAGTTGAGCGACTGGAAACCTCTGTTTCTAATCGAATCACATCGCTACAAACCTCCTTCACAACTGTCGCCTCAAGTATCTCAGCAGATGTAAAACTTCTATCCATTGACGTTTGAAAGCTGTCAGACAAAATGGAGATGTTTGACAAAAAGGGGGAAGGACAAAGCAGCTGAAGAAGATTTAATCAGATTATTTATATTCTCAGATTTTATGTTATCTACAAGGAATCCAGATATTATATTTTCAGTTTTTATATTATCTACAAGAAACCCAGTTATTTTATAATTCAGCTGCATAGTCTACAAAGAGCTCAGTTATCCGATCTTAAATCACTTGGTTTTGTCAAACACCATAAAGGGGGAAATTGTTGGAAACAAGATTCTGGAGTTTGATAAAACGTAAATCAATCAATTAACAAAATATGAATCAACTGATGCGCACAAGCATATTCGGCAACTGAAGACAGTTGATACAATGATACAAAGTAAAATGATCAGTTGAAACTGATCAGTTAAAAACAGAGTGTCTTAAAAGCTTCTCAACTGAAGACATCTCGGGAAAGACCAAAGGAGACAAACAAATTACAAGAGCATCGCACCTCGATCACTACAGCATAGAACAATGTGTTTCGGCTATTGCAATTAAGACGCCGTATCACAATCAATGAAGAGAACATTGCCCAAGGAATGATGAAGTGGCAATCAACGGATACTAGAATTCAAATGCATATCAAAGTTACCGTTGAAAGAAGTATAAATATAACTGAAGAACAGCAGATGAAGAAGAGAGACAATCATTCAATCTTAAGCTTGCTGTTAATCTGTCAAAATCTCAGCTCACTCTCATTTGAAGTACTCGTAGCAATCAAGGCTACAATCTGAGTTTATTAGCACTCTCTAAAAGTTGTTAGACTCAATTGTGCTAATATCAGTTACTACTGAAAACATTGTGTATAACTAAGAGTTTCAGTTTTGGCAGTTGTAAGTCCAAACTGAAGTGGGTCTGTACAAGTGTTGTACTTGATCAAAGTCTTTTAGTGAATATCCTATCCTTGTGATAGAAGGGGTGACGTAGGAGTAAATAAATTCTCCGAACATCCAGAAACAACTCTTGCATATTTCTTTCAGTTTTGTATTCTATCTTTCAGTCAGTTACTTTCCGCAACTACTCCAATTTAACTGATTGTTATTGACCAACAAGATTCCGATCACCCGCAAGTCCCATGACAGAAAACCAATTTCAGTTGGGTTTGCTTGTGGTGCAGCGTGTTGTGTGGTTCTAAGGCACCTTAATTTTGTGTAAAACAATACCATATCACTTCCTAATCATGGCAGCCCCTTTACTAAGCAATATACATGTTTTTGGGTTCACAAAAAACAGATTTCTCATGCATAAACACCATGTTCCGAAATTTTCTGAAAATAATTCATGTTCTCTTGCATACACAATTCAAACAATAATATGACATGATGAATGAGAAAAGGGAGATTAAGATGTGCCTTTGCGTAATTTACGCTCGAATATACGTTGACGACGAAGAACGGATCGAAACTTTGGCTTTGTTCCCTTGAACCCTTCGAAAAAGCCTTCTCAAATTTGTGTGTATGCTGCCGTGTGTGTTATGTGTGTTTGAGAGAGAGTTTTGAGTTTTTAAAACTAGGTGGCCGTGAATGTGTAGGGGTTTTCCGGAAGGTTTTGACAAATTACATACTTAATTAAGTGATAACCAAGCTCAAGCCTATTAAACAACTTAATTAAGCCCAACTATGTTTTATTATACTGAATAAAAATAATTTTGTTTAGGAAAATTGTGAATTTATTAGCCGGGTTACCAAAACATACGTATTTTTGTTGAAAATCCAACGCCGATAAAAATTACGCCCCAGCGTAGAAAATCACCTCAAAGCTTCTTATTATTTTTAAAAATGATAAAAAGCATCTCCCAACTTTTAAATAATTAAAAACAACTATTTAAAAATCATTTTCTATTTTCTAGTCATCGGTCTCCGTTCCTCGATCGCAACTCGAATAACCTTTAAAAATTACATTTTAATGCAACAATGTAGAAAATATATTTTAAACATGCAATTATGCACAACATAATTAATTAATGCAATTAAAATATTTACTTAAAAATACAGGAGAATTTAATAATTTAAACGCATGTGGTTTTGCGTGGACCTTTAAATTTTCGGGGCGTTACATCATACATGTTCAACCTTTTGAAGGAGTTACAAGAAGAATATAATGAAGTAGTGTTGAGGAAGATCCCAGAACACTTATTTCTCAAAGAAGGAAAATGTCACAGTGCCTACACGGACCCGAGCATGGACTTGTACATGGGGTCCGTGTCCCTTACACTTGAACAAGAGGAATCCAGAGTCTACAGGACCCCACTCCGGACTTGTACATGGGGTCCGTGTCCTATACGATTTGGCGCATATTTTTCCTATTTTAGAGTTTTAATTAGTTTGGTAACTAGAATTTGGGTATCCTTTTGATTTGTAAACAATATAAACTCGAATTTTCGGCATTATAAACAATTAATCATTGAGTTTAATCATTTTTTTGTGAGTTTTTTCTCTCAATTTCAAAGCTTGGCTTTGTATACACCTTTGTGTGTTTCTCAAATCAAACTTATCAAAGTTTAATACTTTGTGGCGTTTGTCAATTTTTTCTTCACTCGGATTGTCAAAGACGAGTTATTTGCAGGTTCGCTTGAATTTCAATGTTTTATCTTTGTTAATATTTGTTGCTAAGTTCTTCGTAATTTAGAGGTGAATATTACAACCTTACTTGTTCAAAAATATCGGGACAACAAAACCGGTTCTTTGTTTCATCGAATCGAGGGCGTGACTCCGTTTTTGAGCGCGTTTACTTTTCCTGGTCAAAGAATCGCATCATTGAGAGTCCAGGGTGGTCCAAGAGGGTAGGCTGGTGGTCAAGTAGAGGTCTGGTCTAGGAGAGCTCGAGGGTGGCTTGAGTTTTGAGGGACGTGGCTCGTTTTTGGAGAGAAACAGGTTCGGTTAGGGCTTAGGCTATGTGCAAGGGTCGAACTGTGGTCTACAGGTTCGAATCATGGGTCACGAGGGTATTTTAGGTAGGAAAAGTTTATGTTTCAAATTTGGGAAGAAAATATTAAGTTTTGAATTTATGCGGGTTTAAAACGTTTCGCAGTTTAGTTATTTAGTCAATAAATAGAAAAGCTCGGGTTTCCATCTAAAAATGTTAGAAGTCAAATTTAAGCTTATATGAAGATTTGGGATAGACTCGAGTCAATAAAAGTGAGAAAAATTTAAAATCGAGAATTTTGAAGTACAGGGGTAAAATGGTCATTTTACGTCCTGGGTAGTACGAAAGGTCTGACATTGTCTCGAAAAATCATAATACATGCTAAATGATATTTTAAAATGTCTACGATTAAAATATGCTAGTTTACGATATATGCTAAAGTTGTATGCTTTTTCCTGAAAAATGTTATTTTACAAGTTTTGAAGGATACAATATATTATAAATAAAAGGAAATGAAACTATTTTGAAGGATGTGAATTGACTATGACAAATATAATATAATATGATTGGGAATATCGTGAGGGAAAAGGCCCTATAAAGTGCCCGTTTACGGGAGAAGGCCCATAGGGAGCCCGACGATCGTATTTCCATATTTGGTGGCAGCCCAGCGACCAAAGTTGCTGATGGCCCGCCCCAATGTAAAATGGTGAGTTAAGACTGATAAGTGGACCACGTGATGATACAATTAATACTAATCACTTTCAAGGATCCAACTTCACCCAAAAATGATATACAATGATGGAAAGCTTTACTATCTAATGATTTATGATTCATTTAAGCTTACAAATCTATGCTAGATTATTTTAAATAAAAGTAATATTTTAATGCATGTGCCTGTATATGTATTATTTTCTACGTGTGGTTTGAATCTGTTGAGCCATTATACTCACTAGTTTGGGATGGTTGCAAGTGAGGAATATTTTGATGGAGGTGCTGACGCATGAGTGGATCGAGTCCCGCAGTACACTCTCGAGAGACTTTATTTTCCACACTTAATTAATATTTAAAGTTTTTACGTCAAGATTTTGTGGATTATTTATTTAGAGATTTTATGCTTTATTTTGAAGTCTAGTTTTGGATTATTCTAAAAAGTTGACGTATGATTTTGTTATGAATTTTTATGCATTTAAGATTTTTAAATATTGAGTTTTTTTAAAATAAGCTTTTTGAATTTTATGATCACAAAAAAAAAAAAGAAGTAAGATTTTAAAGTTAAAAAATAAGGAATGTTTTAATAAGAATCATTCGAAAACACCCTATGAGATCTAGCATTGAAAGAAGAATGTGATTTCATACTTTAAAATATTCGGGTGTAAATGTTTCATTCATAATAATGGTAAAAACACTTAACTGTCTTTGATGTTAAATCTGATGAAAGATTATTTCTTGGTTATTAATCAGTTAGTAAGGCGTATAGAATGTTTAAGAATCAGTACATGTTGTTTTTTTATGAAATTTTAATAACTGAAAAGTCAACAGACCCAATTGAGCTAACTAATCTCTTAACATATATCAGTTTGGAGGATGACAATGAAGGTGAAGTTCAAGCTGTCAGAAATTTCCTTTAAACACCAGAAGCCGATGTGGTAGATCAACTAGTTGGACATGACACAACTCATCATCACGACACAACTAGTTGGACATGACACAACTAGATCAAGATGATATCCAAGCCCTAACTGAAGTCATTCCAACTGAAACAGAAGAAACTGGTCAGTTACAAATTGAACTAGTTGTGCAAAGAAGTTTAACAAATCCAACATTCTGATGGAGCAAAAATCATCATCATGATTTGTTAATAGTTAACCCATCTGATCTGGTCAAGATTAGAAAAAAGATGTTTAATTTATTTGTACATTCTACTTTTTATATCTCAATTGGAATCAAAGAAAATTGAGGAAGCTCTAGCTAATCCTAGTTGGGTAAATACTATACAAGAAGAGCTGAATCAGTTTACTCATAACAATGTCTGTACTTTAGTTCCAAGAATAATTTCAAAATCAATTATAGGTATAAAATGGGTAAACATGAACAAAATGAACGGAGATAGTTCAGTTGTGCGTAACAAAACGAGACTAGTCACACAAAGCTATATGCAAAAAGAAAGAATAGACTACGATGAAACGTATGCTTTAGTTGCTCGACTGGAAGCAATTAGAATATTTCTTACCTACGCATCCTTCATGAATTTCAAAGTTTATCAAATGGATGTGAAAAGCGCATTCCTAAATGGTTAGTTACAAGAAAAAGTTTACATAGAATAACCACCAGGTTTTATAAATCATTTACTTCATGACCATGTTTATCATTTTAACAAACCGTTATATGGCCTTAAACAATCTCCCAGAGCTTGGTTTGAGACCTTATCTAGATTTCTAATTGATCATGATTTCATTGTAGAAATAGTTGAAAGGACACTGCTCAAATTCTTGAAGAAAGATCATACCGAGGAACTGCTCGAGAAATTTGTCATGGAAACATGTTCAGTCGCATCCACTCCCATGAGTTCATATATTAAAGAACTTGTGAGAACCGAGCTACTGTTGTAACTGCTTATGTGCTGCTACTGAGTTTTCATCTTCCGACTCTTTTTCTCATTTTTCCAATGCACTTTAGGAATTGACGACTCATAAGTATATGGATTTAGTCGTGATTTTTTAGTTTAAATTGTGTATATAGTTCGTAATTCAAGCTTTAACCATGTAGCCTTGTTCTGTATCAGTAAGTGTAGAGGCCCGTATTTCGTATTTGTAAATTTGCGGAATTATTTAAAATTTTTCTTAAAAGTAAATAACTTGCCTCATTCATAAAATAACCTGATAAAAAGTTTAAATGTTTAAAGTAGCAGCGGAAGTAAATACTGTTTTTCAAAACAACAACTTAAAATAATGCATCGTAACAAAATAATTTTGAGCATAAAATTATAAATAAACTGAAACATGAGGTCCTCGGGTTCCTACTACTGCCGACCCAAGATGGCTTACTGGTCCCCGCCCTCGGCCTCGACCTCATCAGTACCTACAACAATCAAGTCTAGTGAGTCTAAAGATTCAGCATGCATATATCGTGAATAACAAGTAAAATGTATCATAAAATGTGGTGTAACGTGAAAATCGTGTCATGGATAATTATAAATACATGCATAACTGAAAATCGTACGTAAAATGTTTGCTCGATAGAGCCCTGTCATAAAATAGCATATTATAATTTTTCTGTTGAGATAATGGTCTACGCAAGTGGCCCGTAACATAACATGAATCGTCTAATCAGACTAAACCACAGTATACTGGACGGTAGAGATCATCATAGCCCTTGGACTGGATATCCGTACCCAACATGAACATGAACCGGTCGTAAGTCACCGGGTGAAGTAATAAATCCCATAAGATGAATCCCATAAGCGTGAGGTGGACACAAGACATATCGCATATATCTCAAAAATAAATATTTTATATTTTATGCACGTAATATAATTAAAATCCTGTTTTTTCCAAATGGGTTGGATTGTTCTTAGGCTCGCTGTGACCTAATTCTAACATGAGAAACGTGCAAATGAACTTAACTTGACCAACACTTCATAACCGAACAAAAAACGAGACAATTACGCCCAACAAACTTAATATCTAACCATGACTCTGCACCAACCCGAACCAACATCGAACCATCATTTAGTCATGATTAAAATACACCTAAAATACTGGAAAATAAATACCAAGGGCTGTAATACGAAAATTGTGCATAGAGGCCAAAATCATGAAACGCTCTTTCGAGACTCACTTTGGCACATTGCACCGTAAATTCTCGTACGACCTCTAAACTTAACCAAATCACAAACGGCCAAAAACATGACCTTCCTAACTCAATGAGGTACTCTCCAGTCCAAGGCCATAGGCTAAAAGCAAACCAAGAACTCAAACGAGTCTCTGAACCTAAGCCCAAAGCTGCTGTCAACAAAATATAGTAGCAGCTGCTATGCTTCCGTGATTCGTTTTTGAGACTATCGGCCATTGGGGCTTGAACCACTGACCATAGCATCTTACCAACATCCTAAGGTATGGTTTGAACCATGGCTAAGGGCCCTAGCCAACCACAATCCAAGCCAACACCTACGACGATGCCAAGCTTCACCCGAGACACACATTGCACGCGTGGGGGTGTTGCTCGTTTTGCTGTCATGGATCATTCCAGTGGCCATATGATCAACCATGGCAAGATATAGACACCATGAGGCATTGTGTGAACCATGGCTAAGGGCTAAAAATTCAACCAAGATCCACACCAACCTCAAAACCTAAACTACACATGCAGGAAAAAGAAAGGGTTCGAAGGGGGCGCTTGTATTGTTTCTGTCCGAACAACTTCGGACATGGCTCAAGCCACTTAGGGCCGACTTGAACAAGTCCTATGCTTGATAGGGGAGAGTCCTATCCATGGCTACTGGCCCTAGGCCAGCCATGGCTCAAACAGTATCCTACGCAAGCCAATGACAGCAAATGGACCTCGAATATGACCCTTGTTCCTCACTTACCGAGTCGAGCACCTAACTTATGGTTTTGGGGCTTGAACCCTTTATCAAACTTGACCCTAACATACCCTAGTACATGACCATAAGCAGCCTTGGGAGCCTAGGAACCGAGCCAACTTGCAAATTAACAAAACAAGCCAAACCGTGAAGCGTGAAGAGAAGCCGAAAATATTCTGCACCGATTTTTCAAAAAGTGCTGTGGTGATTTCGGTTTTTCCACTCTTTAGGATAGATTTCTTGGGAAGAAAGTCTCAAGAATGTCTTCCATCCAGTAGCTTCTATTTTGATAAACATACTCTTAAAAGTCTCGTCTTAAACAGTCAGGACTGAGTCAAAATCAATATCCATAGCGTCAAACAAGTGTGCAGAAACTTGATTTGCCATAGCTGAAGAGTTGATTTTCTGCGAGAAGAAAATCGCAAAGTATTGATGTCAAGGCCCGTATTTCGTATTCCTAATTTTGCAGAATTATTAAAAATTTTCTAAATAAATAATTATCTTGTCTCATTTAATTAAATAAACATGTAAATAATTTTAACTTTAAAATAACAGCGGAAGCAAATATTGTTTTCAACCAACAATTTAAAAACAATTCAACGTAAACATCAACTTAAAAATAATCCAACGTATTAAAACTGAGTTTGAATAATAAAAGGTGCATAAATTAAATCATGAGGTCCTCGGGTTTACTACTGCTGTCCCAAGATCGCTCACTGGTCTCCGCCCGCAGTCTCGACCTCATCATTATCTTTAAATTAATTATGTTGCGTGATGCACGTTAAGATGTCTTTCGAGTTTCGTGTTTCAGGCGTTTATTCGAAGCGGGATTGAGGAAAAGACCCGGTGACGATTTTGGCAATTCAAAACGTGGTACTTTATTTTAAGTTGAGTTTGGGGGTATTTTAATAAAATTTTAAGTTTTAGTATTCTAAGCCTAAGGTATTTATTTAGAAATTTTAAGAGTTTAAAACTTTTAAAATTTAGTATTTTGTGTGTGTTGTTTTAATTGAGAAGTTTATTTTAAATTAGTATTTTTATGAGAGGTTAGTAGTTTGAATCCTAAATTAATAATTTTTGCGAGTTTTTGATTTTAGAACTTTTAAAGTCTAGTATGGTGTGTGTTATATTTTAACTAAAGAGTTTTATTTAAAAAGGTAGAGGAGAGTTAGTGTTTATTTAGTAGATAATTATTTTAATTAAGCAAAAAGTTATCTTTTAATTTAATTAAAACACACGCTACACACACACAAACATACTTTTACACACAGTAATACATGCCTAAACACACACACAAAAGTTTCATTCTAGTTTTATTATTTGGAGAGAAAGAAAGCTAGGGTTCTTCACTAGCATAGCAGCCGCCCCCTTCCCTGTATTTCCCAGCAAGATTTCGTTCAGTTTATCGCAAGAAATCGGTGCCTCGTTCGTCCCGGATCATCCTTCGCTCCTTTCTCGCTTCGGTGACGCCGTTCGGTAACGTTTAAGATTCAAAAGGCACGTATATTCTGTTCTTGATGCATCGATCATGTCATAATATGTGTTGCGTTGTTTTTATGCGTAAAACCGTGTATGAAGTGTAGTAGTTTGAGCGGTTATTCGTTTGGATCGATTTTGAAGAAAGATTTTTAGATCCAAAACTCGTTTTCGCTGTTCTTCTTAAAACTGCGAATTTTCCGTCGAGATTTTGAGAAAACTTTCAATTAAAAAATTGTAGAACTTTTCGATACCTTCGATTTGATATATGATTTGAAATTTTTAGACGAAAATTGAGTGAGTTATGGCGTTTTTCGTGGGACTGCTCAAACTGCGACTTTTATGAAAATATGTGTTCTCGAGTTTATTTGTTGCAGGCTTCGTTGGAGATCGACGGGCGATCGTTGTTGCACTTAGGTATGATTATTATGACTTTGGGTTGTTATTTGACATGTCGTTTTGTGTCGATAGGTACTCGTACACTCTAGAAGTCGTAGGTAACGTTTTAATGTCAAATGCCATGTTTTGAATGGTATGTGTCGTAGGGCGAGCGTCGTCGCTTTGGGAACTGATACGATAATGTTTTGATGTCATAGCGTGCTAGGATGGGTCTCGGGGTGTCGTTGCATAGTCCGTGCAACCGAGTCTAGAAAGTTGAGCAAAACATGTACAAAATTTTACGTAACTTCGAGGTCCTGCAGGTACCGGACCCGGGGACGAACCCTGACACGGGGTCCGTGCCTTTGTTCTTCCGGAGTGTTTTCTTTCCAGAGTCTGCACGGACCCTTAAACGGACCCTGGCACGGGGTCCGTGCCCACCCTTTTTCCTGGAGTCTTTCACCCGAGTCTACACGGACCCCTACACGGAGGTAGGCACGGGGTCCGTGTCCCTCCTTCCTTCTGAGTATCACTTCACCGCACCTAGACGGACCCGTACACGGACCCGGGGTAGGGATCCGTGTACTCACTGTTTGGGAAAGATTTGTAAGTTATTTTCGGGGTTTGATGTCATGGTTTAGTGCAAGGATTATCCAGGGTCGTGCTCTGGGAAATTTTAGAATGCCCTAAGTAATGATCGAACTTGAGAGTAAGTATGATTTCTACATTTAAGTTATGCAAATTCAGGTTGGTGTGCAGCAACGGCCCCGATCGAAGTTCCAACGAATCCCTCAACGCCAAGTAAGTATGTATGACGTGCAAAGAAAATATGTTTAAGTTTTTGAGGTATGCTAATTGTCTTGTGACCAAATTATGAATGGGTTTGGAAGTCGTTGAACGTGGCCGAGGACCTCTCCGCCCCGTTAAATTATGAACGGATTAGATCGTGGTTGGAAAGCGTTAAATTATGAACGGGGACCAACCAGCCCGTTAAATTATGAACGGGGATCTCATGTATGCGACAGTGGATACGTCCCTGTCAGCCCAGTACTGTGGTGTGTCTGATCAGGCGTTTATTATGTATGGGTCACTTGCTTCGAAACATCCTCTATGCAAAATGAAGTCATGTATGTTTTAGTATGCTCAAGTATGCAGTTATGATTATGAAAGTTTCACGTTATGGCACGTCCATATATGTATGCAAGTTCAAGTTATTATGCAAGCTCAAGTTTCAAATTATGTACGTTCTATTTTTAAGATGCATGCGATTTTATTATGTAGTATTCGTTATCCCAGTTTATACGTGTTGAGTCTTTAGACTCACTAGGCTTGATCGATGCAGGTGACTATGTTGAGGAGACAGGAGGTGATGACCAAGGGGCAGGCTAGACCCGAGGACCGCAATGTTTATGTTTTTATGCAAGTTTAAAATACTCTGATTTTTTAAATATTTGGATGCGAAATATTTGGAGACAGTTTCTTTTAGCAAAATTTTATTGGTGACGGATGATTGTGAGATTTATTTTATGAATGTTGAGTGACGACCGTATGGATGTTTTTATTTAAGAAAATTTTTAATTTTTCCGCAAATTTTAAGTATGAGAAGTACGGTTCGTTACAGTTGGTATCAGAGCGGTGTTCTTGTAAAGGGTTACGCCTACTGCCAGTCGCAAGAAGCTCACGAAGTCACACCTCAAGTCTGTAAGTTTAAAGTTTTGCATTATGTTATGTAGTAAGCATCAAGTTATGATTTCAGTATGTGCATGTTTTAAGTTTGATTTACGTGCATCATAAAATATTGATATATGTTCATGCATATTGGGTTTATGTGTTGGGTGAATTATTGGAACAGTATGCCTCCTAGATGTTTGGTTAACCGGGAAACAAGGGATGAGAACAGGGAGCACCGAGTTGAGGACAGGGAGCACCGAGAGGAGGAAAGAGCCAATCCTCCACCTCCACCTCCACCACCAGATATGCAAGCTCAGATGCTTGCTGGTATGACACAGTTCTTCGCACAGTTTGCGGGGAACCAGGCGGCAGCAATGGGTGCAGGGGCGAGGCCCCAACCAGAGGCAGTATATGAGAGGTTCCGGAGGATGAGTCCGAAGGAGTTTTCGGGTACTACCGACCCGATGGTCGCTGAGGGATGGATCAAGTCCATCGAAGTAATTTTCGACTTTATGGAGCTGGCAGATGCTGATAGGGTCCGTTGTGCCATCTTCTTATTGACTGGAGACGCCAGATTATGGTGGGAGAGCGCATTCGTGGCAGTCAATCTGCAAGTACTACCATGGAATGGTTTCAAGGAAGTCTTTTACTCCAAGTACTTCACTGAGGAAGTACGAACCAGACTCACCAACGAGTTTATGACGTTGCGGTAGGGGGACAGTAGCGTGGCAGATTTTGTTAGGAAGTTTGAGAGGGGATGTCACTTTGTGCCCCTCATTGCTAATGATGTCCAGGCGAAGTTGAGGCACTTCTTAAATGGTTTGCGGCCGATCTTGCGCCGTGACGTGAGGGTAGCTGGCCCTACTTCCTATGCAGTTGCTGTCTCTAGAGCTCTGGCTGCAGAGCAAGACCAGCGGGATATTGAGGCGGACAGGCAGGGCAAGAGGCCCTATCAGGCTCCACCGCAGCCACACCATCAGCAGCAGAATCAGCGATCCCACTTTAAGAAACCGTATCAGGGGCCGCCAGGAAAGAAACTTTTTCAGGGACCGCCGAAGGGCAAGGGTCCCGTTCAGCAGCAAGGGGCGCCGTAGAGGCCTGTTGTTTACCCAGTGTGCCAGAAGTGCAACCGCCAGCATCCCGGACAGTGCCTATGGGGATCCGGGAAATGTTTTAAATGTGGGGCTACAGATCACGTGCTGAAAGAGTGCCCACAGTGGAAGCAACCAACCCAGGGCAGAGTATTCGCCATGCATGCACAGGAGGCGGACCCAGACACCACCCTACTGACTGGTAAACTTTTCTACCTAAGCTCAGTATTATATTGCCTTGCATGTGGAATTTTTCTTCTTGGGATTATTAGCGTGCTATTAATATTTTGTGTGCCTAAGGTTATTGAGTTCTATTGTGCTTAAGGTTTATGTTAGAAATTTTGGGAATATAAGTTGTGTTGTGCTAACGTATCTCAGGAAACATTTTTATTAAGAGACTATCCACAACTGCTCTGATAGACTCAGGAGCCACTCACTCTTTCATATCGGAGTCGTTCGCTAATCATTTGGACCTCAAGTCCATTGGCCTAGACGTGAATTTTTCAGTGACAGTCCCATCAGGGGAAGAACTGTTAGCTACTAGCGTGGTCAGGGACATCGATCTAGAATTGCACGGCCACCTAGTATATGCCGACTTGATCGTCTTGCCGATGCCAGAGTTCGACATCATATTGGGAATGGACTGGATGACCAAGAACAGGGTTCTAATCGACTTTCAGAAGAGATCAGTACTAGTCAGACCTTTGGGTATGGAGCAGTTTCTTTTTGAGCCAGACAGATGGAGAAGTTTCCCTCGCATGATTTCGTGCATGCAGGCGAGGAGACTGATTTCCAAGGGGTGCCAGGCCTTCTTAGCTAGTATTATTTCAGCACCTGATGCGCCTACTCCATCTTTAGCTGAAGTGCCAGTAGTCAATGAATTCCCAGACGTCTTCCCAGACGATGTTTCAGGTCTTCCACCAGAGAGAGAGGTGGAGTTTGCCATTGATCTCATGCCAGGCACAGTGCCAATCTCTAAGGCACCGTATCGATTAGCTCCAGCAGAAATGTTAGAACTCAAGCAACAGATTCAAGAGCTCTTAGGCAAGGAGTTTATCCGCCCGAGTTTCTCTCCGTGGGGCGCACCAGTACTTTTTGTGAAAAAGAAAGATGGAAGCATGAGACTGTGCATCGATTACCGTGAGCTGAACAAGGTAACGATCAAGAATAAGTACCAGTTTCCGAGAATCGAAGATTTGTTTGATCAATTACAGGGAGCTACAGTGTTCTCTAAGATAGATCTTCGATCAGGGTACCATCAGCTGAAAGTGAAGGATGCAGACGTCCACAAGACGGCTTTCAGGACCCGGTATGGGCATCACGAATTCTTAGTGATGCAATTTGGGTTGACTAATGCTCCAGCAATTTTCATGGATCTCATGAACCGAGTATTTCAGGCGTTCCTCGACCAGTTCGTCATAGTATTCATTGACGATATTCTAATATACTCGAAGAGCCATGAAGAGCACGACCAGCACTTCAGGACAGTATTACAGACCTTGCAGAGCCGTAAGTTATTTGCGAAGTTCAGTAAGTGTGAATTTTGGCTTGAGAAAGTAGCGTTTTTGGGGCATATAGTGTCTAGCAGTGGAATCGAGGTGGATCCAGCGAAAGTAACGGCTGTCAAAGAATGGGTCGAGCCAAGGAATGCATCTGAAATCCGCAGCTTTTTGGGTTTAGCCGGTTACTACCGTAAGTTTATTCAGGGCTTTTCGTCCATAGCGGTGCCACTCACGTCACTCACCAAGAAGAATGCTAAATTCGTGTGGAGCGACGAATGCCAGAAGAGCTTCGATACCTTGAAGCAAGCTCTTATTTCGGCGCCAGTGCTTGCCATGCCAACAGGGCAAGGTGAGTTTGTGCTTTATACCGATGTATCTAAGCTCGGATTAGGCACAGTGTTAATGCAGCAAGGTCGGGTGATAGCTTATGCTTCCAGACAGTTAAAGGTGCACGAGAAGAACTACCCGACGCACGATCTTGAGTTAGCCGCCGTTGTCTTCGCACTGAAAATTTGGAGACACTACTTATACGGCGAGAAATGTCAGATTTTCACCGACCACAAGAGTCTCAAATATTTCTTCACGCAGAAAGAGCTGAATATGAGACAAAGGCGGTGGTTAGAACTTGTGAAAGATTATGACTGCGAAATTAACTACCCTCCGGGAAAGGCTAATGTTGTCGCAGACGCTTTGAGCAGAAAAGTGGCAGTTGTTGCTCAGTTGACGGCTCAGAGACCACTTCAGTCGGAGATTAAGAGATTTGGTCTAGAGATTTATCCTGAGGGCAGAGCCCCTAGACTGTCTAATCTGATAGTCAAATCTGATTTGCTAGACCGCATCCGAACAGGACAGTCTTCAGATGAACAGCTACAGAAATGGAGACTGAAAGATGAAGCCAAAGGCAATGTTCTTTACACAGTGACAGACGGCATTGTGAGATACAGAGGTAGAATGTGGGTGCCTAGTGGTGAATCGATCAGACATGATATCTTGACAGAGGCACACGCATCTCCGTATTCTATCCATCCGGGAGGTACCAAGATGTATAAGGACCTCCAGATATTGTATTGGTGGCCAGGGATGAAGCGAGACATCCGTAGATTCGTATTAGAATGTCTCACTTGCTAGCAAGTAAAAGCTGAACATCAGAGGCCAGCAGGATTGGTTAAGCCACTTCCCATTCCCGAGTGGAAGTGGGAGAACATTACTATGGATTTTGTGGTTGGATTGCCGAGATCAGTCAGAGGATCGAATTCTATTTGGGTTATAGTAGACCGACTCACTAAGTCAGCGCATTTTCTACCAGTGAAGACGACTTTCTCCATGACGCAGTACGCGGAGCTATATATCAGGGAGATAGTCCGTCTACATGGATTTCCAGTTTCAATTGTGTCCGACAGGGACCCGAGATTCACATCGTCCTTCTGGAAGAGTTTGCATGCAGCCATGGGGACGAAGTTGCTTTTCAGTACAGCTTTTCACCCGCAGACAGATGGCCAGTCTGAGCGAGTGATTCAGATTTTAGAGGATTTGCTGAGAACCTGCATGATTGATTTTCAGGGAACATGGGAGTCTAGACTACCTCTAGTGGAGTTCACATACAACAACAGTTTCCAAGCATCTATTGGTATGGCTCCCTATGAGGCGTTGTATGGTCGGAAGTGCAGATCACCAGTTCATTGGGATGAAGTGGGTGAGAGATCAGATCTAGGTCCAGAGATAGTTCAACAGACTGCAGACGTGGTGGTCAAGATTCGTGAGAGAATGAAGACTGCCCAAAGTCGTCAAAAGAGTTATGCCGATAAGAGGAGGAGAGACCTCGAATTTGCCGTTGGTGATCACGTATTCGTCAAAATAGCACCTATGAAAGGTGTTATGAGGTTCGGAAAAAGAGGCAAACTGAGTCCGAGGTTCATTGGGCCGTTTGAGATTCTTGACAGAATTGGGACACTAGCCTATCGTGTAGCCCTTCCGCCGAATCTGGCCGGGGTACACAATGTGTTCCATGTCTCGATGCTAAGGAAATATTTGGCTAATCCTTCGCACATTCTGAGTTATGAGCCTTTGCAGCTTGCTCCAGATTTGTCTTATGAGGAAAAACCGACTCAAATCCTCGACAGACAGGAGCGCAAACTCCGGAACAAAGTGACTAAGCTAGTCAAAGTTCAGTGGCTGAATCAATCAGTGGAAGAGGCCACTTGGGAGTCAGAGGCAGATATGAGACTTCGCTACCCGGAATTGTTCGGTAAGACTTAATTTCGAGGATGAAATTTATATAAGTGGGGGAGGAACTGTAGAGCCCAATTTCGTACACGTAAAACCCTTGCATTTTTTTTTTTAAATTATTAAAGCATTTAATTAATTTTAAAGGAGTTTTAGCCATGCATGATTTATTTAAATGCATTATCTTTAAATTAATTATGTTGCGTGATGCACGTTAAGATGCCTTTCGAGTTTCGTGTTTCAGGCGTTTATTCGAAGCGGGATTGAGGAAAAGACCCGGTGACGATTTTGGAAATTCAAAACGTGGTACTTTATTTTAAGTTGAGTTTGGGGGTATTTTAATAAAATTTTAAGTTTTAGTATTCTAAGCCTAAGGTATTTATTTAGAAATTTTAAGAGTTTAAAACTTTTAAAATTTAGTATTTTGTGTGTGTTGTTTTAATTGAGAAGTTTATTTTAAATTAGTATTTTTATGAGAGGTTAGTAGTTTGAATCCTAAATTAATTATTTTTGCGAGTTTATGATTTTAGAACTTTTAAAGTCTAGTATGGTGTGTGTTATATTTTAACTAAAGAGTTTTATTTAAAAAGGTAGAGGAGAGTTAGTGTTTATTTAGTAGATAATTATTTTAATTAAGCAAAAAGTTAGTCTTTTAATTTAATTAAAACACACGCTACACACACAAACACACTTTTACACACAGTAATACACGCCTAAACACACACACACAAGTTTCATTCTAGTTTTATTATTTGGAGAGAAACAAAGCTAGGGTTCTTCACTAGCATAGCAGCCGCCCCCTTCCCTGTATTTCCAGCAAGATTTCGTTCAGTTTATCGCAAGAAATCGGTGCCTCGTTCGTCCCGGATCATCCTTCGCTCCTTTCTCGCTTCGGTGACGCCGTTCGGTAACGTTTAAGATTCAAAAGGCACGTATATTCTGTTCTTGATGCATCGATCATGTCATAATATGTGTTGCATTGTTTTTATGCGTAAAACCATGTATGAAGTGTAGTAGTTTGAGCGGTTATTCGTTTGGATCGATTTTGAAGAAAGATTTTTAGATCCAAAACTCGTTTTCGCTGTTCTTCTTAAAACTGCGAATTTTCCGTCGAGATTTTGAGAAAACTTTCAATTAAAAAGTTGTAGAACTTTTCGATACCTTCGATTTGATATATGATTTGAAATTTTTAGACGAAAATTGAGTGAGTTATGGCGTTTTTCGTGGGACTGCTCAAACTGCGACTTTTATGAAAATATGTGTTCTCGAGTTTATTTGTTGCAGGCTTCGTTGGAGATCGACGGGCGATCGTTGTTGCACCTAGGTATGATTATTATGACTTTGGGTTGTTATTTGACATGTCGTTTTGTGTCGATAGGTACTCGTACACTCTAGAAGTCGTAGGTAACGTTTTAATGTCAAATGCCATGTTTTGAATGGTATGTGTCGTAGGGCGAGCGTCGTCGCTTTGGGAACTGATACGATAATGTTTTGATGTCATAGCGTGCTAGGATGGGTCTCGGGGTGTCGTTGCATAGTCCGTGCAACCGAGTCTAGAAAGTTGAGCAAAACATGTACAAAAGTTTACGTAACTTCGAGGTCCCGCAGGTACACGGACCCGGGGATGGACCCTGACACGGGGTCCGTGCCTTTGTTCTTCCGGAGTGTTTTCTTTCCAGAGTCTGCACGGACCCTTACACGGACCCTGGCACGGGGTCCGTGTCCACCTTTTTTCCTGGAGTCTTTCACCCGAGTCTACACGGACCCCTACACGGAGGTAGGCACGGGGTCCGTGTCCCTCCTTCCTTCTGAGTATCACTTCACCGCACCTAGACGGACCCGTACACGGACCCGGGGTAGGGATCCGTGTACTCACTGTTTGGGAAAGATTTGTAAGTTATTTTCGGGGTTTGATGTCATGGTTTAGTGCAAGGATTATCCAGGGTCGTGCTATGGGAAATTTTAGAATGCCCTAAGTAATGATCGAACTTGAGAGTAAGTATGATTTCTACATTTAAGTTATGCAAATTCAGGTTAGTGTGCAACAACGGCCCCGATCGAAGTTCCAACGAATCCCTCAACGCCAAGTAAGTATGTATGACGTGCAAAGAAAATATGTTTAAGTTTTTGAGGTATGCTAATTGTCTTGTGACCAAATTATGAATGGGTTTGGAAGTCGGTGAACGTGGTCGAGGACCTCTCTGCCCCGTTAAATTATGAACGGATTAGATCGTGGTTGGAAAGCGTTAAATTATGAACGGGGACCAACAAGCCCGTTAAATTATGAACGGGGATCTCATGTATGCGACAGTGGATACGTCCCTGTCAGCCCAGTACTGTGTTGTGTCTGATCAGGCGTTTATTATGTATGTGTAACTTGCTTTGAAACATCCTATATGCAAAATGAAGTCATGTATGTTTTAGTATGCTCAAATATGCAGTTATGATTATGAAAGTTTCACGTTATGGCACGTCTATATATGTATGCAAGTTCAAGTTATTATGCAAGCTCAAGTTTCAAATTATGTACGTTCTATTTTTAAGATGCATGTGATTTTATTATGTAATACTAGTTATCCCAGTTTATACGTGTTGAGTCTTTAGACTCACTAGGCTTGATCGATGCAGGTGACTATGTTGAGGAGACAGGAGGTAATGACCAAGGGGCAGGCTTGGGCTGAGTGGCAGGCTAGACCCGAGGACCGCAATGTTTATGTTTTTATGCAAGTTTAAAATACTCTGATTTTTTAAATATTTGGAGACAGTTTCTTTTAGCAAAATTTTATTGGTGACGGATGATTGTGAGATTTATTTTACGAATGTTGAGTGACGACCGTATGGAGGTTTTTATTTAAGAAAATTTTTAATTTTTCCGCAAATTTTAAGTATGAGAAGTACGGTTCGTTACACTATGGGCTTGAGCCACCGCCCAAGGACTCTTACCAACATCCTAAGGCATGGCTTGGACCATGGCTAAGGGCTAAAAGCCAACCACATCCCAAGCCAACACCTAGGACAACAGAAACATACCAACCGAGACTCAATCCTGTGCAATGAGATGTATCGAATTGTTCTATTGTCTTGTGCCGTTCCAGTGGCCATTTGATTGACCAGGGCTCGATCTAGACATGATTGAGTATTGTATGAACCATGGCTATGGGCTAGGAGCCAACCATGATCCATACAACACACCAAAACCGAAGTGTACTCACACAACAAAAGAGGGTAGCCGAATTGAACTTGTATTGTTTTGGTAAAATTTTTATGGATCTGTGAACCCAGCTTTAAAAAAAATGATTTGATCACCTCCTAGACATGTTAAGGAAGGGTTCTAACCATGGCTACGGTCCTAGGACATCCAATGTTCTAACTCCCCACTTAAACAACTCAATGAAAACAACCAAGGTTCATTTCTGCACATAAGATGAACTTGTGCGTAAATGAGCGTAAAAGAAGAAGAACTGAAATGAGGCGGGAAAAAGTACGTTTGTATGTGACTGTTCAAATTTTTGGACATGTGTCAGTCCAAGATAAGTAAAATAAAACGTGTGTACGTGTGATTAAAGCGTGTGTAGAATTCAAGTGGACTACGCGGGGCCAAGATTTAAAACACTTCATTGAAAGACGTACATTTAATGCGTAATTATCAGTCACATCACTTATTATGGAATATTTATTGATTTATGAGTTAACGTATTGGAGAAGATCAGTTACGTCAATAACTGAGTGATCAGTTATAAGCTGAATCATTTCAGTTAAATACCAACTGACTATTATCTTCTCAGTTAACCGTTTATATTCGATATTCCCTCTCAATAAATGCATAAAAATAAAAGAAAGGGTATAAGAAACTTAGTCTGGATCAGTTAAGTCCATTCTTGTAACTGATGTCTCTTCGTCTTCCTCATGTATCTTTAAGAGATGTCTATAAATAAGACCATTGTCATTTGATAATAACATTTGAACACTGATGGATTGTTCAAGTACTTCCAACGTCCCTCATCCTACATTGACTCCTCGCCGTTTGGATAAACTAAAGAAGGCTCTTGAAATGTTCGTCTTTTCAAAGGTGATGTCCACTTGGACCAAAGTTCATGAACTCCAAATGATTCATCGCGATGAATTCGTGGCTACTGCCAAGCAGAGATCATCTGCAAGAAATTATAAGAGGCGTGCTGAAGTCAACCATATTTCAGAACTTGTCACTGATAATGTTCTTCTTCATCTGATGCTTATGAAGGAATGGAACGTGCTGGAAAGTATTTCTTCTTCAGAAGCCTTCAGGAGAACGAAAAGTCATGACTTGACTAAGGTTGTCTCTTTGGCAAGATGCCTCTGAAAATGAGATGAATCGTGTAACCTGGTTTAGATTTTATCAATAAAATTGTTTTTTCGATTCAATGTTCTTTCCTTGTCGGCATATGTACTGATATCAGTTCACAAATAATTCACCAACTGACAATGACTAACTAAACATTTATTACTTATATTTGACTAACTGAATAAGAATAACAATTGACATTAAAGATTGATATAATTAAGATAAATCAATTAAACCAAGAATATTGCTAAAATGAGAAAACTTAGTCTTTGGTAATGATTTGGTGAAGATTTCAGCTGCTTGTTGTTCAGTTGATATATATTCCAGTCTGATAGCTTTCTCAGAGCATGATCTCTGATGAAGTGATGTCTGACATCAATATGCTTGGTCTTAGGGTGAAGAACTGGATTGTATGTAACCGCAATCGTGCCTGTATTATCACAAAATATTGGTGATTCTTTTGCAATGACTCCATAGTCCTTCAGTTGTTGCTGAATCCAGATCAGTTGTGCACAGCAGCTTCCAGCAGCAAGGTATTATGCTTCAGTTGTGGAAGTTTCTATGGATGTTTGTTTCTTGCTGAACCAAGAGATCAGTCTGTCTCCTAGAAATTGACATGATGCACTGGTGCTCTTACAATCTAGCTTACATCCTACATAATCTGCATCTGAATATCCAACTAAATTGAAAGAAGAATCCTTAGCATACCATAAGTCCACATTTTGTGTGCCTTTAAGATATTTTAAAATGCGTTTGGCAGCTGAAAAATGAGATTGCTTAGGATCTGCCTAAAATCTTGCACACATGCAAACAACAAATACACTATCAGGATGACTAGCAGTTAGGTACAATAATGAACCTATTAATCTTCTGTAAAGTGTCGTCTCAACTGATATTTCTCCTTGATCATTGTCTAGTTTGATTGATGAACTCATGGGAGTACTTGCAGCTGAGCATAATTCCATGCCAAATTTCTTAAGAAATTCCTTTGTATATTTGGTCTGACTGACAAAAATACCGGTCTCCAGTTGCTTCACTTGCAGACCGAGGAAAAATGTCAATTCACCCATCATACTCATCTCGAATTTTTCCTGCATTAGCTTGGCAAATTTCTCACATAATTTGGGGTTAGTTAACCAAAAAATAATATCATCAACATATATTTGCATAGGTAAAATATGATCATTCTTTGTGAATTTGAACAGAGTCTTGTCAACTGATCCAAATGTAAAATCATGATCAGTTAGGAATTTTGAAAGGCATTGGATCCTCTGACTGACCTTGGCAATCCAGCAACGAAGTCCATAGTGATATTCTCCCATTTCCACTCGGGGATCGGGAGTGGCTTAAGCATTCCTGCTGGCCTTTGATGTTAAGCTTTTACTTGCTGACAAGTGAGGTATTCTGGTACGTATCGACGGATGTCTCTCTTCATACCTGGCCACCAATACAGGATCTGCAAATCCTTATACATTTTGGTACCTCCTGGGTTGATGGAATACGGAGATGAATGTGCCTCCGACAGAATATCCTCTCTGATGGAATCAACTTTAGGCACCCACATTCTACCTCTGTATCTCACAATACCATCAGAAAATGTGTAGAGTACACTGCCATTGGCCTCATCTTTCAGTCTCCATTTTTGTAACTGCTCGTCTGAAGACTGACCTTCCCAGATTCGGTCCAGCAAGGAAGGTTGAACTGTCAGATTCGACAGCCTAGGGGCTCTGCCCTTGCAATAAACTTCCAACCCAAATCTATGAATTTCAAACTGAAGGGTTCTCTGTACTGACAACTCTGCTATGACTGCAACTTTACGGCTCAAGGCATCTGCCACAACATTAGCTTTCCCTAGATGGTAGCTAATTTTGCAATCATAGTCTTTCACCAGCTCTAACCACCGTCTATGTCTCATATTCAGCTCTTTCTGCGTGAAGAAATACTTGAGACATTGATGATCAGTGAATATCTGACATTTCTCGCCGTACAAGTAGTGTCTCCAAATCTTCAATGCGAAGACAACGGCGGCTAACTCAAGATCATGAGTCGGGTAGTTCTTCTCATGCACCTTCAACTGTCTGGAAGCATAAGCTATAACCCGACCATGCTGCATCAACATTGCGCCTAACCCGTGCTTAGATGCATCGGTGTATAGCATGAAATTTCCTTGCCATGATGGCATGGCTAACACTGACGTTGAAATAAGAGCTTGCTTTAAGGTATCAAAGCTCTTCTGTCATTCATCACTCCACACGAACTTGGCATTCTTCATGGTCAGTGAAGTGAGTGGCACTGCTATCGACGAAAATCCCTGAATAAACTTCCAGTAGTAGCTTGCTAAGCCTAGGAAACTGCAGATCTCGGATGCATTCTTCGCCTCAACCCATTCTTTGACTGCTGCTACCTTAGCTGGATCCGTCTCGATGCCATTACTAGATACTATATGACCCAAAAACGCTACCTTCTCCAACCAGAATTCATACTTACTGAGCTTCGCAAACAATTTACGACTCTGCAGGATCTGTAAAACCGTCCTCAAATTCTGGTTGTGCTCTTCATGGTTCTTCGAGTAAATAAGAATATCTTCAATGAACACTATGACGAATTGGTCAAGGTAAGGCTGAAATACTCAGTTCATGAGGTCCAAGAAAATAGCTGGAGCATTCGTCAGCTCAAACGGCATTACTAAGAACTCGTAATGCTCATACCTGGTCCTGAAGGCCGTCTTTTGAACATCTGCATCTTTCACCTTCAACTGGTGATATCCCGATCGAAGATCTATCTTAGAGAACACTGTGGCTCCCTGTAACTGATCGAACAAGTCCTCGATCCTTGGAAGTTGGTATTTATTCTTGATCGTTACCTTGTTCAACTCCCGGTTATCGATGCACAGCCTCGTGCTCCTGTCTTTCTTCTTCACAAAAAGCACTGGTGCGTCCCGTGGAGAGAAACTGGGGATAATAAATTCCTTGTCAAGAAGCTCCTGAAGCTGCTGCTTGAGTTCTAACATCTCGATTAGAGCTAATCGGTACGGTGCCTTAGAAATTGGCACGGTGCCTGTCATGAGATCGATTTTAAACTCCACCTCTCTCTCTGGTGGATGGCCTGTGACATCATCTGGAAAGACGTTAGGGAACTCTCTGACTACTGGCACTTCAGATATAGATGGAGTGGGCACAACAGGTTTGAAATGATGCTGGCCAAGAAGGCCTGACACCCTTTGTGAATGAGTCTTCGTGCCTGCATGCAAGAAATCATGCGAGAAAAACCTCTCCATCTGTCTGGTTCAAATAGGAACTGCTCCATTCCCAACGGTCTGACCAACACTGACCTTTTCTGAAAGTTAATCAGGAATCTGTTCTTCGTCAAACAGTCTATTCCCAAGATAATATCAAACTCTGGCATCGGCAACACTATCAGGTCGGCATATACCAGGTGGCCTTGCAGTTCTAGATCAACATCTCTGATCACGCTGGTAGCTAACAGTTCTTCCCCTGATGGGATTGTCACTGAGTAGTTCACATCAAGGCCGATGGACTTGATGTCTAAATGATTAGCGAATGTCTCCGATATAAAGGAATGAGTGGCTCCTGAATCTATCAGGGCCTTCGTGGTTAATCTCTTGATGAAAATGTTCCCTGAGAGACGTAAGCACAACACTAACTTATATCCCAAAAGTTCTAACATTAACTTTATGCGACAAAAGACACCAAAAATGTCAACTAGCATCCTAATAATCCCAAATGACAACAAACATGCAAGGCAATGTTTTAATATTGTACTGAATTAAATAAATTACCAGTCAACAGTGTCGTGTCTGGGTTTGTCTCCTGAGCATGCATGGCGAATACCCTCCCTTGGGTCGTCTGCACCCACTGCGGGCAGTCCTTAAGCACATGGTCACTGGCTGCACATTTAAAACATTTCCTTCATCCCCATAGGCACTGTCCGAGATGTTTGCGATTACATTTAGAGCACACTGGAAAATTACCAGGCCCCTGAGGCACCTTCTGCTGCTGAATAGGACCCTTGCCCTTCAGCGGTCCCTGATATGACTTCTTTCTTGGCTGTCCCTGGAAAGGCTTCTTGAACGGAGGTCGCTGTTTCTGCTGCTGTGGAGCCTGATAGGGCATCTTGCCCTGCCCATCAATCTCGATATCCTTCTGGCCCTGCTCTTCCGCCAAGGCTCTAGATACTGCAACGAAATAGGTAGTAGGACCAGCAACCCTGACATCACAGCGTAAGATCGGCCGCAACCCATCCATGAAATGCCTCAGCTTCCCCTGGGTATTGTTAGCTATCAGGGGTACAAAGTGACACCCCCTTTCAAACTTTCTGACGAAGTCTGCCACGCTGCTATCTCCATGACGCAGCGTCATTAACTCCCTGGACAATCTGGATCGTACTTCTTCAGTGAAGTACTTGGAGTAAAAGACCTCCTTAAATCCGTTCCAATTCAACGTCATCAAATTAACTGATACTGACGCACTCTCTCACCACAGTCTGGCGTCCCCTGCCAGAAGGAATGTGGCACACCTGACTCTAGCTGTATCTGTCAGTTCCATAAAGTCAAAGATTACCTCGATGGACTTAATCCATCCCTCAGCTATCATCGGGTCAGTGGTCCCCGAAAGCTCCTTTGAGTTAATCCTCCTGAACCTCTCATACACCGCCTCTGTTCAAGGCCTAGCCCCCGTATCTACTGCAGCGTGGTTCCCCGCAAACTGTGCGAAGAACTGCAAAGCCTGAAAACATCTGCGCCTGCATGTCTGGAGGTGCAGGATTGGCCCTCTCCTCATCTCGAGGCTCTCGGTCCTCTTCCCTAGCTTCACGGTTGATCAAGCGTCTGGTAGACATACTGTTGCAATAATTTACCCAACACATAAACCCCACATGCAAGAACATAATAATAGTATCATAAGATGCACGTACTTTGAACTAAAAATGTGAACATGTTGAAATCATGACTCAATGCTTACTACGCAACAGAATTCAAAACTTTAAAACATACAGACTTGAGGTGTGACTTTGTGAGCTTCTTGCAACTGGCAGTAGGCATAACCCTTTTCAAGAACACTGCTCGGATACCAACTATAACATACCGTATTTTTAACTACTTGAAATTTGTGGAAAAATAAAAATTTTCTTAAATATAAAATAAACTTTCAAATTGTGATCATCCACAATCCGTTCTCAAAAATATTTGCAACCAAACTTCGAAATTTAAAATCTTGCTAAAGCATTTTTGTAAACATCATCCAGCAACATAAAAAAATCAGAGTATTTGAACATTGCATAAATTCTTAAAACTTTTGCGATCCTCGAGTTTAGCCTCCCGCTCAGTCCAACCCAGCTCCTTGGTCCCCACCTCACGTCTCCTCAAATGCATCCTCACCAGCATCGATCAAGTCTAGTGAGTCTAAAGACTCAACACATATAACTCGAAGTAGCAAGTAATAAGTAATAAAACCACATGCAACTTCAAAATAGAACATACATACTTGAACTTGAAGGTGCGTATAAAAGCTTGAACTTACATACATACATAGACGTGCCATAACGTGAAACTTTTCTTAAATGTGCTTGCATACTTGTACATACATGAACATACATAAACTTCATCATTTTGTGCAGAGGCATGTTTCAAAATAAGTGATCCATCACATAAAATGTCTAATCAGACTAAACCACAATACTGGTCTCACAGGAAAAAATCCACTGCCACATACATGAGATCCCATTTCATGCTTTAACGGGTGGATTGGTCCTCGTTCATGCTTTAAAACGCTTTCTAATCCTGATCTAAACCCGTTCATGCTTTAAGGCGGTGGAGAGGTCCTTGGCCACGTTCACCGACTTCCAAACCCATTCATAAATTGGTCACAAGAAATTTAGCATACCTCAAAAACTTTAAAATGTTTTCTTTGCACGTCATCATACTTAATTGGCGTTGAGGGATTCGTTGGATCTCGCTTTGGGCCACTGCTGCAACAAAAAAACCTGGATTCACATACTTAACTGGTGTAACTTAGACGTAATAATCATGCTTACGTACAAGCTCGTTCATTTCCCTAGGAATTCTACGATTCCCGAGACTCAACCTTATTTAATCATCGTACTAAACCATGACGTACAACCCCAAAACAATCAATATATCTTTAAAAAAAATTAGAGTGCACGGACCCCGTGCACCCCTCCGGGTCAGGGTCCGTGTAGGTATTGTAAAAGAATACTCGAGAAGAAGTGAGGACACGGACCCCGTGCCTAGGTCCATGTGGGGGTCCGTGTAGCCTCGGAAATTTTGCACTCCGAAGGAAACAAAGGCACGGACCCGGTGCCAGAGTCCATATACGGGTCCGTGTACCTGCGGGAGGAGTAAACTCACGAAAATTACTGTGCTTGTGGCTTATTCTCCCTAACTCAATCATCCCGACCATGAATCGACACCTCGAGACCCATCCTAGGGTACTATAACACTGACTCAAGCCTACTCAATTGTCACAAAACAACCACACATCACAAATAACTCAATAAACCCGTGACCACGACTTTTGACAACAAAACGATTTTGACGACTATTCAATCTCCCAAGTTCCTAACGTCGTTAAATGAAATGTCAATCACTGTCCCAACATCATAAACTACATACCCAAACGCAGCAGTGATCACCCGTCGATCCCCAACGAATCCTGCAACCATGTAACTTCAAGAACGCATCAATAACATATTTTCCAGAAAATGCAGTTTGAGCAGTCCCATTAAAACGGTCACAACTCACTCAATTTTCATCCAAATAATTTGAATTGTATATCAAATCGAAGGTATCAAAAAGTTCTATGATTTTTGTGTTGAAAGTTTTTCCAGAAAAGCGACTAAAAAATCGCAGTATATTTAAAAGAACAGTAAAAATGAGTTTTGAGATCTAAAAACTCCTTCAAAACACATCCGATAAATTTTCTGCTCAAACTACTACATAACATACTCACGTTTTCACACAAAGCACATTATTAATACTATGACAAGATCGACGCAGGGAAAACAAAATATACATGTCTTTTGATATTTAAAACTCACGATACGGCGATACCGAAGCGCAGACAGAGCGAGGCTTGATCCGGGACGATTGTGGCACTAAAATCTTGCAGTAAGAATGACGGTATCTTGCTGGAAATAATCAGAGGAAAGGGCGGCTACTGTTCTTGCTAGGAACCCTAGTTTTCTCCTCTCAAAATTATAAAAATCTAAATTGTGATAGTGTGTGTGTGTGTGTGTGTGTGTTTAGCCGATTTCTATTGTGTGAAAAAGTGTGTGTGGGTGTTTAGGTAGTAAATTAGGGAAATAAATTGTTTAATTAATAATTAGCAACAAATTAAAAATACTACCTCTCCCCTAATTATAATAAAATCTCTAAATTCAAAATAACTTGCACAAGTGTCAAAACTTTTAAAGTTTAAAGATCATAAAATATTAAAAAAATAATTTAGGTTTTAAAATGCTAAAAACTTAACAATTATTTAAAAAAAAAATGCCACATTCTTAAACTAAAATAAAATACCACGTCTCAAAATTATCAAAAATGGTCACCGGTCTCTTTTCTTTGATCCCGCATCGAATAATCGCCTGAAACATGAAACTCGAGAAAATATTTTAACGTGCATCACATAAACATAAATAATTTAAAATATTGTATTTAAATAAATCATGCATCACTAAAAATTATTTTAAATTTAAATAACTGATTTAACAATTAAATAAACACATGGTTTTACGTGTACTAAATTTGGGCTCTACATTTATTTTTGTAATTTATTTTTTTACTCTATCTTATCTCTCCTATATAACTGAAAATAACTACAATCCCAAAGGATTTTTTGGATTATTGAGACATGAAGAACTATTTGGATTTTTCACAATCTGGACGTGAAGAACAAGAAAGAGACACTACAAGAAATTCATTAATCAACAACATACTTACAACAACGGTTTTCACTAGTAACGTTGTTAAAACCGTTGTCGTATGGCGTTTTTTAAGCAAAAGGCAACGGTTTTATAAAAACCGTTGTCTTTTGGGAGTCAAAGACAACGGTTTTTAGGGTCAATGACAACGGTTCTATAAAATCGTTGTCTTTGAGCGTTTACGACAATGGTTCTATGAACTGTTGTCTATAAGCATGTTTTTTTGGACAATCGATAAAAGTGTTTTTTCGACTATTTAGCGACGGTTTTAGCAACACCGTCGCAATATTTAAAAATTGAAAAAAACCGCCATAAGTTGCGACAGTTTTAAGTATAACCGTCGCTAATACCGTCGCAAACTTTCTTTAAATACCAGCACTTCCAATCCATTTTTTCCAGCCACTTCACAACATCTAAAATTTTTCTCTCTTACACAATTTTAACACTTTACAATACTTAGAATTCTTCTTCTTACACGATTTAATTTTTTCCCTTTAACTTTTGGTAACTTTAAAGTGTTTGTTAATATCATGAATATAGTTAGCCTATTCAAATTGTAAGTTTTTTTAGATTTATTAAATTATTAAAGGTATTTTTTTTCCCGAAAATATTAGCGACGAAAATAATGATCTAACCGTCGCTAAAATTAGCGATGGAAATCATGCACTAATTGCCGTTAATGTTAGCGACGGTTTTCTAAACCGTCGCTAGTTAGCAACGATATTTACGATCTATCGCTAAATAGCGACGGTTTTACATTAATCTGTCGCTAATTTTGTTGGCAACGGTTTTTAAAACACCGTCGCAAATTGTAGCTACAACAATGGAAAAAAACCGTTGTCTTTGAGCGCACCCTTTAACCATAGAGGCTTTAACAATAGTTTTAAAATACCTACGACAACGGTTTTTCACCGTTGTCGTAGGCCTTTTTTCTTGTAGTGAGAAGACGCACTGGATGAGCAAAATTTACGCTTCATCACCGATATTTCTTCTTTTATTTTTATTTTATTTTAATTTATGAATCAAACATTAGATTTTTGTCTAGTTTTGATTTTATGGAACAGTCATCTTATGACTGGGACTACGATATGGTCAAATTTGTGATTGTTGTTTGTACATTGGATTTATTATACTTTTTATTTATTTTATGTTATTCATTGATATTTGCGTATATTTCTTGCAAAGAGCTGAAATTCCATAGTTGTTGAATTCATTTTTATTGATCAACATATGGTTCAAATGAATAGAAATAGTTTTCAGTTTAAGTATGCGATTTTAGACAAAGAGATGAAATTCCATCGTTGTTGAATTCATTTTTATTTAATTCAGTTCAATTAGAAACAATTAAACTCTTAAATAAAAATAGGATTATTAATTCTAAAAATAGATTAAATAATAATTAACATAGGGAATTTCATTATGATTACAAAATATATATTATTTGATCAAATTCAATACGTGATAATAATTGATGTTTGATACTGTTGTGTGTTCTTCGGTCTTTTTATTTGTATTTTAATTTCTCATAAAGTTAATATGTTATTTAATTAAATTGTGTTATTTGCTTTAGAATAATTTATTTATTCCAAAAATTAACTTCTTTTATTTAGCCTAGATTAAATTAAACAATTATATCCTTATAATTCGATAATAGTCTTTAAGAGAACGACTTGGTCTTCATCCAACTATATTATTACTTGACCTAGTGCACTTGCTAGTTTTCCCAACCGAAATCGTCGATCACAATCCACAGTGTTTTCGAGCAAATTCCATAAGTTAGGAATCAGAATTATCATTTTTTTCCTTGTAATATTTTTTTTGGTATTAATATTCCACTTAAGAAATAAGAATTTTGATTATGATTTCATGGTATTATTTCTTAGGGCATCTGTATCCGTAGTTGTGGGACCCCGGGTCCGACATCTAATATTAATAATTATAAATATAACAAACCCAAGGATTTAGTAAATACATAATTTGTGGTTCACAAATTCACAAAAACATCGTCAAAATAATTTAAAGATTACAAATGTTTGAAATATAAATTTTAACATGCCAAAATAAAGCAGTGAACCAAATAAATCCAAACATCTTCACACAACTCCTAAGACCCGAGAATCCCACTCTAACTCGTATCTCCTCGCCTGGAACTGGACTCTGGCATCCCAAGCCTCGCCTCACCTACCGTCAAGCACATGAAAACAAGAGGTAGCCGACGTGCCGGTGAGTATAAACCCAGTATGATACAATCAATAACACATGAGAGTTAAAATTACACAAAGTTTATATAAACTCATAAAGATGTAATATAATGCAATGCATGATCAGAACCTGTGGGCTATCAATAAATCTCAAGATCAAGTGAATTATCTGGTCATAGGGTACCCAAGGGAAGAGAATCCCCCAACAACATCCACCGACTCATCCGCTCGAGGTGGTGTGTTGTGTTCTACAATCCCCAGACTATGGTACGCCTATAGAGAGTGTTCAGGCCATAGCAGTGACCTCCACATACACTATGCCAACTCAACTATAGCTCCATACGTCCAACAAATCAATAAATCAAGGCGACCTCCGTCATATCAAATCTGAATCAAAAAGTGGCTCAATATGCAATGCAATGATACATTTCAATCTCATCAAGTCAATATCATAATAAGCTCATCTCAAAAGATCAATCATCAACAAATCACAAATAATTCATCCAGCCATCGAATTTTCAATTTAAAATAAAAATGATGCTTTTACCTCGTATGTTACCGACCGTAACATACCTTTCAAATATTACCAAAAGAATATCGAAATGTGTAGGTGAGAAGTCTTGAACCTCTGAAGTCTACTATAACTCAATAACTCGGATCATTTATCAAAACATAGCAGTTTCTGTACAAAATTCATAATTAATTAAATACGGCTTCAAATCAAGATCCGCAAATTGGTTATGCAAGAAAACTCAATTCCCAACAATTTTTCTTCACAAACTTTTGTCAAATAAAGTCATTTACTCAGTCGTTCATAATCTGAAACATACAACATAATTCCCACAATTCTGCATCATTACAAATCTGGCACCGTTTAGTATTCAGAGCATAACTCCCTCAATACTCAATGGAATCAAGCCCAGTTTATATCATTTCGAAGACAAGACAATGTTCTATAACTTTCTTTGGAACAACAAATTCAGAATCCCAACCGATTAATACGAGAATTCGAATAAACAAAAGCCATAGACACAAACTCGGGATTCTAGACCAGGTTTAGTAAATATAGCATATCTCTTTCAATTCTTTATAGAATTGAGTGATTCTTGAACCAAATCGAAGCTAACTCGATTATCTACAAGTTTGATGAAGACCATAACATCAAAATCCAAATAGAACCGTCCCATAGATCCAAAATATAGTAGGTATAAAAACTGATCTTGCATAGACACAAGAAATCATGCTCATATCCATTTTAAATTCAACCCAACTCAAATACAACATCTTCAACATCTTAGTATTTCAAATATCAACTCAAATATCAATTTTAACCCTCCACCCATTTCCAAACTTTAAAAAAAATCGGAAAAACTTACATCCTTGCGAAGCCCGTGACGAGAGGATCACAAATCTACCTTCATTTTATGATTTTCTTGAGAAAATCTCCTTTAATATTAGAAAGAAATTTTAAAATGGAGAGGAAATAGATGAGGGTTCGATGGAGAAGAAGGGAAATGATTGGTGAAGGTGAAAGTTGACTAAAATAATGATTTTTCGTGTTTTTAGCGCCCCAGCTCTACTTTTTGGCGCCGTGGCGCCAAAATTGCCGTAGCTCTAGCGCCGCAGCGCTTGAATACCCATGAACAGTACCCGTGAATAGTACTTGTGAATAGTAAATTTTTTTTTAAAAAAAAATTTTTAAAAAAATTTCGGGCATTACAATTCCTACTCTCTAAAAATAGATTTCGTCCTCGAAATCAAATCATCAATTTCAAGTCTAACATGTAATGATCAATACTAAAATAAACCGAGAATAGAAGCGTACTTCATTTGAATAACTCTGGATATTTATGTCTCATATTATCTTCTAATTCCCAAGTTGCTTCCTCGACACCATGTCTATTCCACTGTACTTTAATCAACGGTATCAATTTATTCCTGAGTTGCTTATCTTTTCTGTCTTAAATTTGAATCGGTCTCTCAATATAGCTCAAAGTCTTATCTAACTCAACCTCGTCAGGTGGAAGAACATGAGAAGGATCTGGATGATATTTCCTCAACATAGACACATGGAAAACATCATGAACACTTGATAATGCAAGCGGAAGAGCTAATTTATAAGCCAAATCACCAACACGTTCCAAAATCTCATACGGACCTATGAATCTCGGTGATAGTTTACCTTTATTTCCAAATCTAACTGTACCGCGGAAAGGAGATATTTTCAGAAAAACTCTGTCACTTTTCTCAAAAATCATGGCCGTCTCCTGATGTACGCATACTTAGCCTAACTATCCTGAGCAGCTCGCATACGGCTCTGAATCAATTTCACCTTCTCTGTCATATCTCTTATCATATCAGGTCCTGCAATTGGTGCTTCAGATAAATCGTCCCAATACAGAGGAGATCGACACTTCCTGCCATATAGTGCTTCAAATGGTGACATTCCAATACTCACTTGATAACTGTTGTTATAAGAAAACTCTACAAGTGGTAACGAATCCTGCCAACCAATACCAAAATCCATCACTACAGCTCTCAGCATATCCTCTAATGTCTAAATAGTACGTTCTGACTGTCCGTCTATCTGAGGATGATATGCTGTACTTGATATGTGTCGTTTTTACGTATTTTATCGCATTAGTCTGTGTGTGTTTTGCATTGTGCATCGTTTATTTCAGTCACATTCTGTTCATTTTAGAGTAAATATTTGCATTTTATCACATCTCACTCGGGCGTGATGAATTTGCAGGAAAAAGGACCGGAAGAACCAAAATCGGAGCCAAGTGCCAAGTCAAGACAAAAAGGGCAGAGGAGTTGGCGCTCGGGCGGTGAAATTGTACCGCCCGAGCGCGAAAAGATCAATGCCGAAGCGTTTGTACAGAAGGTTTGGTGCTCGGGCGGTGAAATTGTACCGCCCGAGCGCGAGATGAAAGCCCCAAAGGATTAAAGCCTGAAAGGTCGGCGCTCGAGCGGTAGTTTTCTACCGCCCGAGCGCGAAGGCCGCTCTTCCCAGGGAGATTTACAGAAGGTGTGGCGCTCGAGCGGTATTTTTCTACCGCCCGAGCGCCACCTATTTTTGGCAAGATTTCATGTTCGATTTCTTACCTTAGTTTAGGAGGGTGGCTATTATGGAAGGAGTTTTTGGCCGACTTTTGGGGAGATTCAGAGAGATTGAGACTAAAATTTGCAGCCGTCATCAAGTTTAGAGAGCACTTTTGCGTTTGGATTGAAGATTTGAAGATTCCGAGCACCGTTCTTCGTAGATTTCGTCTCGCCTAGTATTTCTAATCTAGTTTCTTTCGTTTTAAACATTGTTGCATTTATTTTTACTATGAATTCTAGTAGCTAACTTTATTATTTGTTGGGATTAAAGGGGATCCTACCCCGAATGTTGGTTTGAATTAATTTATATTTCGGTTGTGCGTTATTCCTTATTTTACTACTGTTTTATCGTGTCATTAAAGAATAGCTAACTTTAACGACGTTTTCATATCACGAGTGAGTTCGAGAGAATAACGAGTGATAGGATCGAGTGGTAGAATCCGCGGATCTACAATTTACATAGATATATGAAATTGGATACGTGTCGATAGTCATAGTCCTAAGGGTCGAAAATTAGGGGATTTCATAAGTCGAAATGCGATTCACTCTTGATAAAAATTAAAGAGATTTAATTACTTCATTGAGTAGAATTAGTTTGGCATAGCTCGAGAGAGTGTGTTCAATAGATTAGGAAATCATGTCGGAAGCGTAGATCACGAACGAGCAAATTAATTGATTAACGAGGGGTAGGTGAACCGAGATTCCCAACAAATCCATTTCTCATTGAATTTTACTCAACCATTTTAGACATTATATCTCATTACTTGATTTTGAATATTTTTATTTGCATTTTTATTTGATTTTAGTAGGAATAAACCAATCAAATCACTTTTCGTTGCTAAATGTTCAATAACTGAAAATAATAATTGTAAAACACAGTCTTCAGTGGAACGATACTCGTAGTCACGTACACTATATTATAACTTGACATCGTGCACTTGCGATCTATTTTGAGCATACAAAATCATATTTTTATTGGGGTTTTTACTGTGCAAGTTTTGCTCGATCAAGTTTTTGGCGCCGTTGCCGGGGACTGTTAATCTACGATTTTATTTTTAGTTATTTTCTTTAGCATTATTTTTTTCTCGTGAGATAACACTTCATATTTTATTACAGATATCTCTTCCAGTGCATGCCAAAATCACTTGACGTAGAGCTTGAGTTTGATCCTGAAATTGAAAGAACCTTCGGCAGGAGAAGACAACAACAGAGGCTTAAAGAACTTATGGAGAGACACGAGCCAGAACGTGAGGAGGAACAGCGTGAAGAAAGGCATATTGAGATGCCACGCCGCATACCAATGTTAGAGTATGCCCATCCTTCTTTGGATGGTGCACGCCCTAGCATTGTGAGGCTTACTGTGCGGGCAAATCACTTTGAAATCAAGCCAGCTATAATCCAGATGATTCAGAACACAGTCCAATTCGGCGGAACTACAGTAGATGACCCAAACACGCACATCGCGGATTTTCTTGAGATTTGCGATACTTTTAAATTCAATGGAGTTTCTGATGATGCTGTTAGGTTACGTTTATTTCCTTTCTCTTTACGTGATAAAGCTAAAGCATGGTTGAATTGTTTGCCTGTAGGTTCAATCACCACTTGGGAGGACATGGCGAAAGCGTTTCTTATCAAATACTTTCCCCCATCAAAAACCATGAAGCTGCGGGCAGACATTACAACATTTGCTCAATTCGATCAGGAATCTCTATATGAGGCATGGGAGCGTTTCAAGGATCTACTACGAAGATGCCCACATCACGAGTTACCACTTGGGTTAGTCGTTCAAACATTTTATTATGGTTTGCTTACTCCTAACCGTACTATGATAGATGTGGCTGCTTGTGGAAACCTGTTGAGAAAGACCGCGGAGGAAGGATATGAATTGTTAGAGGAAATGGCTGCTAGCAGCTATCATCCTCAATCTGATAGGAACAACCAGCGGAGAAGTGCAGGAGTTCACCAGGTAACTGATTTTTCTGCTATTACTGCACAACTTGACGCTTTAAACAGGAAAATAGACGGCTTGAATGTGGGTGGCACGGCTATGCGTCTTCAAGAGATATTCTGTGAAACGTGTGGAGGAGAGCACTATTTGAAAGACTGTCAAGATGGAAATCCCTTCTATGTGCAAAATGAGGCACCGGTGAATCAAGTGGGAGTCCAAAACCGCCCAAGGAATGACCCTTATTCGAACACATACAATCCTGGGTGGAGGCAACATCCCAACTTCTCGTGGGGCGGTCAAAACAGTCAGAATAGACCGCAAGGAGGACAACAATATGGAAAACAACCGATGTATAGATCCGATCCTCCTAGAGAAGAAAAGTCCAACTTGGAACAAATGATGTCTAAGTTTATTTCATCCACTGAAACTCGACTCCAAAACCAAGATGCATCAATAAAGGGGCTCGAGAATCAAATTGGACAGTTGGCCAAGATGATAGCAAGTAGAGAGCAAGGCACCTTGCCAAGTAACACAGAGACGAATCCAAAAGAGCAAGTGAAGGCTATTGAGTTGAAAAGTGGGAAAGTTTTGGAATCAAGGGAAAAGGAGAAAACTCAAACAGTGGATGAGCAAACCGCGACATCTAAAGGTAAGTCTTCTAACTCCACACTAGCACCCACTGCACAACCAAAAATGGTTATACCTCCTCCTTTCCCTGCAGCACTTAAAAAAGCAAAACTAGATGCACAATTCGGTAAGTTTCTCGAGGTGTTTAAAAAGCTGCATATCAATATTCCCTTTGCCGATGCTCTAATGCAAATGTCTAGTTATGCAAAATTTTTGAAGGATATCTTAGCTAATAAGAGGAAGTTGAAGGATCATATGACAATCAACTTAACCGAGAATTGCTCCGCTTTGGTGCAAAACAAAATCCCACCGAAACTGAAAGACCCAAGGAGTTTCTCTATTCCTTGCATGATTGGTGATGTTGTTTTTCATAAAGCATTGTGTGATCTCGGTGCCAGTATTAATCTTATGCCATTGTCTGTGTTTAGGAAGATTGGGTTGGGAGAACCAAAGCCGACGAGGATGTCTCTACAACTAGCTGACAGATCTGTCAAGTACCCCCGCGGAGTGATTGAGGATGTGCTAGTGAAAGTGGACAAATTCATTTTCCCTGCGGACTTCGTGGTGCTTGACATGGAGGAAGATGCGGAGATGCCTCTGATTTTGGGTAGACCGTTCCTTGCAACTGGCAAGGCACTGATTGATGTGCAAGAGGGGAAGTTGAAACTGAGAGTGGGCGAGGATGAGATTACTTTTGATGTTTTTCATGCACTTAAGCACACACTGCATTCTGATAGTTGTTTTAGAATTGATACTTTTGACTCTCTTGCGTCTCACTATGTGCAGGATGCTCTTAGGGACCCTTTGGAGGTCACTATAAATACTGAATTGGCAGAGGAGGAGTTGGATGAAGAAAGAGCTGAAATAGTGGCACACTTTAATACCAACCATCCATGGAGAAAGCCAATGAGGATGCGACTGGAGGATCTAGGAGAACGGAGAGATTTGACCCCTCAAAGGTCAAGAATCGAGGATCCACCAACACTTGAGCTGAGCTGTTGCCTCCACACCTCAAGTACGTATACTTAGGTGAGAATAACACTTTACCTGTCATTATTTCTGTTGCTTTGACAGATGTGATGGAGGACAAACTGTTGGAGGTATTGAAAGCACACAAGGGTGCATTTGCGTGGAAGGTGGCGGATATCAAAGGGATTAATCCATCAGTCTGCATGCACAAGATCTTGATGGAAGAGAAGTACTCACCTCATGTGCAACCTCAGCGAAGACTGAATCCAAAGATGCGAGAGGTAGTAAAGGCGGAAACAATTAAGCTTCTCGATGCAGGTATTATCTATCCTATATCTGATAGTGCATGGGTAAGTCCTGTTCAGTGTGTGCCAAAAAAGGGTGGGATTACTGTGATTACAAATGAGAATAATGAATTAATACCCACTAGGACTGTTACGGGATGGCGTGTGTGCATTGATTATAGGAAATTAAATGATGCCACCCGTAAAGATCACTTTTCCCTTCCCTTTATCGATCAAATGCTTGAAAGGTTAGCGGGTCATGAATTTTATTGCTTTTTGGATGGGTATTCAGGGTACAACCAAATTATGATTGAGCCGGAGGACCAAGAGAAGACCACTTTCACTTGTCCTTACGACACTTTTGCTTTTAGACGAATGCCCTTTGGTTTGTGTAATGCGCCGGCCACTTTTCAGCGATGCATGACTGCTATATTTCACGACATGATAGAAACGTTTCTCGAAATTTTTATGGATGACTTCTCGATATTTGGCTCTTCTTTTGATGATTGTTTGCAGAATTTGAAGGTGGTGTTGAAGAGATGCGAGGAGAAGAATTTGGTACTTAATTGGGAAAAATGCCACTTCATGGTACAAGAGGGAATTGTCCTAGGGCACAAGATTTCGGGGCACGGAATAGAGGTGGACAAGGCGAAAGTTGAAGTTATCAAGAACTTACCACCTCCGGCGTCCATAAAGAGAGTTAGAAGTTTTCTAGGCCACGCCGGCTTCTACCGGCGTTTTATCAAAGATTTTTCTAAAATTGCAAAACCTCTATCTTCTTTACTCATGAAAGATGCACCCTTTGATTTTAATTCGGATTGTTTGCAGGCATACGAGAAGTTGAAGGAGCGCTTGGTGACGGCCCCTGTCTTGGTGGCACCAGATTGGGATCTACCTTTCGAGGTCATGTGCGATGCTAGTGATACTGCGGTTGGTGCTGTCCTCGGCCAAAGACTAAACAAGGTATTTCACACTATATACTATGCAAGTAGGACTCTAGATGAAGCACAATTAAATTATGCCACCACTGAAAAAGAGTTACTTGCAGTAGTGTTTGCACTTGACAAGTTCCACTCATACCTTGTTTTGTCGAAAGTAACTGTGTTTACTGATCACTCTGCCCTTAAATATTTACTTGCCAAGAAAGATGCAAAGCCACGCTTACTTCGGTGGATTTTATTATTGCAAGAATTTGATGTAGAAATAAAAGATAAGAAGGGTGTTGAGAATGTGGTTGCGGATCATTTGTCTAGATTGGAATTTATCAGTGATGATTGTGTGAATGATCCGATTAATGATTGGTTTCCAGATGAGCAGTTGTTTGAGGTAAAAAATTGTCCATGGTATGCAAATTTTGCAAATTTTCTTGTTACAGGCTCACCCCACCCCCCCAAATTTAACATTTCACCAAAGAAAGAAATTCTTTTCGGACGTGAAGTATTATTTTTGCAAGGAACCTTTCTTGTTCAGAATTTGTGCAGATGCCATGATTCGGAGATGTGTCGCAGAGGAAGAGTTTGGGCAAATCCTCAACCATTGCCATGACCGTGAGGTAGGTGGTCATTTCGGACCAACAAGGACGGCATCCAAGGTACTTGAATGTGGCTTTTATTGGCCAACCCTCTTTAAAGATGCTCGTTCTTATGTGCTACATTGTGATAAATGCCAGCGGTCAGGTAACATCTCTAACCGTCATGAAATGCCTTTAAATAATATCATTGAGTGTGAGGTTTTCGATGTATGGGGGATAGAATTTATGGGACCATTTCCTAACTCTTTCACGAAAAAATACATCTTGGTGGCGGTTGATTATGTGTCTAAGTGGGTAGAGGCGGAAGCATATGCCACTAATGATGCTCAAGTGGTCCTAAAATTTTTAAAGAAAAACATTTTTAACCGATTTGGAACACCACGAGCAATCATTAGTGATGGTGGCACTCATTTTTGCAACAAACTCTTTGAAAAACTCTTGAGCAAATATGGTGTCACACATAAGATATCTACCCCTTATCATCCCCAGACGAGTGGTCAAGTGGAAGTGTCTAACCGAGAAATTAAGCGGATTTTGGAAAAAGTGGTAGGTGTCAATAGGAAGGATGGGTCGGTGAGATTAGATGATGCTCTTTGGGCATATAGGACTGCTTTCAAAACACCAATAGGCACGACACCGTACAGATTATTGTTTGGTAAAGCATGTCACTTACCTGTAGAGTTAGAGCATCGCGCATATTGGGCAAAAAAAGCACTAAACTTTAACTTTACTGATGCAGGTGAACGACGGTTGCTTCAATTAGATCAGTTGGAGGAATTCCGAAATCTGGCATATGATCTCGCACTAACCTACAAGGAAAAGACGAAGAAGGCCCATGACAAGCGGATCGTTGAGAGAGAGTTCAAAGAAGGTGAAAGTGTCCTACTCTACAACTCCCAGCTGCGACTTTTTCCCGGAAAGTTGAAATCACGATGGTCTGGTCCATTTGTGATTTCGAAAGTATATCCATCGGGAGCTGTAGAATTGAAAGACGGGAAGGATGGGGCATTTACGGTCAACGCCCAGCGACTGAAGCACTACATGGGTGGCACGATTGAGCCGCAACTTGGAATCACCCGGTTCCAAGACACGCCGAACTGAGACAGACCGACAGTCAAGCTCTCGACTATAAATTGAGAACTACTTTCCTTTTCTTTCTCTTGCATTTAATTCAATTTTCTTTTTCTTTTGTGTCAGCATATTTTGTTTTATTGTTGCGAAAAAAAAAAAAAAAGTTAAGTGTCAATTTTCCCGAGAACTCGGCGCTCGGGCGGTAATTTATTACCGCTCGAGCGCGAAGCTAATGCAAAAGTCCAGAGACTTGGCGCTCGGGCGGTAATATTTTACCGCTCGAGCGCGAGCATTTGCCTCTAATAACTTTTTCCCGAGTACTCGGCGCTCGAGCGGTAATATTTTACCGCTCGAGCGCGAAGACTTTTAAAAGCGCAGATCCCCTTCCCCTTTCTTCATTCTCCACGAATCTTCCCCAATTCCCCTCTCAAAATCCCTAATCCCCAAATTCCCCTCTCAAAAATCCCTCACTACTCTCATTTTGTTCGTTCTTTTTTGTGGTGCAGGCTTTCAATATCCACTGTAGTCTCCGGCAACAAGGCGACATCCTCGGTAGGAAGCAGGAATAACCCTCTCCGGTCACCTATCATCTCCATCTTCACATTCTATGGCTCCCAAGGAGCAAAAAGGTAACCCCGGTTCCTCCTCTTCATCCTCATTTGACAGGGCACGTTTTGTTAGTATGGAGGCTAGGGCTCGATACGAGCATGCCAAAATTCACCGCAACCCAATAGCCGAGAGGGGAGTCCGGCGACAGTTGGAGGATAGATACTTGGATATTATTGTTGGTTTGGAAAGAAGGGGATGGGACAAATTCGGTGAGCAACCTAAGGCGGCGGTAGTCTCTGTGGTTCGCGAATTTTATGCCAACGCAGCGGAGGGGCGAAATGGTTTGGTGTTTGTTAGGGGTAAACATGTACCGTATGACTCGGTGACAATCAACGCACTGTTAGGGACAGCGGAGGTTGACGACTCCCATTTCCAGACATTTGTTGCCAACCCGAATTATGATACGATTCTCGCCACATTGTGCCATCCGGGCGCAATATGAAAACCGTTGGGCGGCTCGCCGAGTTGTTTTGACGAGAAGTATTTGAAAGCCGAAGTTGCCCTTTGGTATTTATTTGTGGCTCGGAGAATGATGCCGGTCTCGCATAAGAGCGAGGTCCAGAAAGAGCGGGCAGTGCTGCTTTATGCCTTGACCGAGGGATACGCCATCAACGTGGGCACACTTATCAATTCACAAATCACACTGAGTGCCCACAACAGTCATGTGGGCCTGTTCTTCCCCACCATTATCTCCGAGTTGTGCGCTAGAGTGGGAGTCGTATTTCGCGATGATGAGGAGTGGTTGCAGCCCATGAAGCCTATTTGTGTCGAAGACCTCCAGCGGAAACGAGCTAAGCGAATCAGTGAATTTCCCTCTCGGGAGGAGGACGCCGGTGGATCTAGCACTGCCATCCCACGCCGCCGCCCACCACAACCCCGCAGGCGAACTCAGAATGACAAGATGGATGAAAATATCGCCTTCCAAGCGCATCAGAGTCAGTTCAACTCTTACGTCACAGACCATTTATCTCACATTGACTCCATGATGCGCTCTTTGCTTGTGCACGGGGGCGTTGACCCGTCGACCATTCCACCGGCTCCGCTACCTCCTCCCCCATTCCAGTTCCAGTATGATTATTCTCAGCAGGGGGATGCTGCCGGAGTGCCACCACCCGAGCACGATGACGACGACGATTCTTGATCAGGGGAGTTTACTGTTTCCCCTTTCTTTTTATTCTTTTTGCTTATTTTGTCGTTGCATTTGCATTCATGAGTTTTTTTTTTGGTTTTTAGTGTTTGTTTCGTTTTGTGCACTGAGGGCATTGCACAACTCTAGTATGAGGGGGGGTAGATAGATTGTTTTGATTGTTTAGTTAATTGGTTTAGTTATTCGTTGCATTTATTTTGTTTAGTGTCGTTTATGGTGAGAAGACATGGTTTATGCTCCAATGATGAGGTTAGATTGTTAGTATACAAAAGTATTGATTGGGTCATTTCATGAAAGGTACTCTTGATTGTTAAAGCATGAATTTTGGCTCAAGTTTGAACTTTTTAAGCACATATGTGTGGGGACTAGAAGTTTGTAGGAATAATGGTGAAATTTGAAAGTTTTGTGTGGTTAACTTGAAAGGCACCATTTATGAGTTGATTTAGCATGTAAACCCGTGAAAATAAGTCGCTAATTGGGACCTTGAATGAGAAAATTTGTTTTGCCTTGAACTTTACATTTACCTCCTTTCCAATGCACTGAATTAAAATGTCATACTCCTAACCAGCTGTAATCCAAGGGATTATATTCTTAGCCTAGGGAGTACATGTGTGAAAATTGTGCATTTAAAAAAAAAAGAAAAAGAGAAGGAAGAAGGAGATGTAAGGTGAGGGGGAGCCGAAATAAAAGGAATGAAATTCAATTCCTAGGCTAAAAGTTGGAGATGTAAGGAGACGAGGAAAATCAGACGAAAAGTCTTGACGATTGCACAATGAAAATGATCGGTGTACTCCCAACTTTTAGCCACTTGAGCTTATTTTCCTTCTTTTCGACACCCTTATCTGCACTTAAAAGTTGAATAAAGTTCAATTAATGGCTAGTGATAAATGGACACGGGGATGCATGCTAGTGAGACTTGTATTGAAGTGTTAATTGAGTGACTCGCATGATTGGATAATTGATCTATTTGAAATACGAATGACTAGACCCATCATGACACACACACACACGTTCAAATTAGTGTCAAGATTTATGTGTAGATGAGAATGAGTATTCATTTGTGATTTGACTTGATTATGATTTTTACGTGAGAAAGTTCACTGAGGCATGAGCATAAAATTTGTTAACTCACCATTGATATTTACTTGTGTTAGTTGTTTCTTGTTTGAGTAATTTTGTGGTTGTTGAGTTTGTTTAGTATCTCGTGCTTTAACCTATTTTACTCGAGGGCGAGCAAAAGGTTAGTATGAGGGGGTTGATATGTGTCGTTTTTACGTATTTTATCGCATTAGTCTGTGTGTGTTTTGCATTGTGCATCGTTTATTTCAGTCACATTCTGTTCATTTTAGAGTAAATATTTGCATTTTATCACATCTCACTTGGGCGTGATGAAGTTGCAGGAAAAAGGGCCGGAAGAACCAAAATCAGAGCCAAGTGCCAAGTCAAGACAAAAAGGGCAGAGGAGTTGGCGCTCGGGCGGTGAAATTGTACCGCCCGAGCGCGAAAAGATCAATGCCGAAGCGTTTGTACAGAAGATTTGGCTCTCGGGCGGTGAAATTGTACCGCCCGAGCGCGAGATGAAACTCCCAAAGGATTAAAGACAGAAAGGTCGGCGCTCGAGTGGTAGTTTTCTACCGCCCGAGCGCGAAGGCCGCTCTTCCCAGGGAGATTTACAGAAGGTGTGGCGCTCGAGCGGTATTTTTCTACCGCCCGAGTGCCACCTATTTTTGGCAAGATTTCATGTTCGATTTCTTACCTTAGTTTAGGAGGGTGGCTATTATGGAAGGAGTTTTTGGCCGACTTTTGGGGACATTCAGAGAGATTGAGACTAAAATTTGCAGCCGTCATCAAGTTTAGAGAGCACTTTTGCGTTTGGATTGAAGATTTGAAGATTCCGAGCACCGTTCCGCAGATTTCGTCTCGCCTAGTATTTCTAATCTAGTTTCTTTCGTTTTAAACATTGTTGCATTTATTTTTACTATGAATTCTAGTAGCTAACTTTATTATTTGTTGGGATTAAAGGGGATCCTACCCCGAATGTTGGTTTGAATTAATTTATATTTCGGTTGTGCGTTGTTCTTGATTTTACTACTGTTTTATCGTGTCATTAAAGAATAGCTAACTTTAACGACGTTTTCATATCACGAGTGAGTTCGAGAGAATAACGAGTGATATGATCGAGTGGTAGAATCCGCGGATCTACAATTTACATAGATATATGAAATTGGATACGTGCCGATAGTCATAGTCCTAAGGGTCGAAAATTAGGGGATTTCATAAGTCGAAATGCGATTCACTCTTGATAAATAATTAAAGAGATTTAATTACTTCATTGAGTAAAATTAGTTTGGCATAGCTCGAGAGAGTGTGTTCAATAGATTAGGAAATCCTGTCGGAAGCGTAGATCACGAACGAGCAAATTAATTGATTAACGAGGGGTAGGCGAACCGAGATTCCCAACAAATCCATTTCTCATTGAATTTTACTCAACCATTTTAGACATTATATCTCATTACTTGATTTTGAATCTTTTTATTTGCATTTTTATTTGATTTTAGTAGGAATAAACCAATCAAATCACTTTTTGTTGCTAAATGTTCAATAACTGAAAATAACAATTGTAAAACACAGTCTTCAGTGGAACGATATTCGTACTCACGTACACTATATTATAACTTGACATCGTGCACTTGCGATTTATTTTGAGCATACAAAATCATATTTTTATTGGGGATTTTACTGTGCAAGTTTTGCTCGATCAGTACTCAAATGCAAACGAGTACCAAGGGCCTCTTGTAAACTCTGCCAAAAATGAGAAGAAAATCTGGGATCACGATCTGATACAATGGACTTAGGCACACCATGCAATCTCAAAACTTCTCTGATGTACAATCTGGCCATCTGATCATGCCTATATGTCATCTGATAAGGAATGAAACACGAAGAATTAGTTAGTCTGTCAACGATAACCCAAATTGCATCGCAACCTCTCGACGTCCTCGGCAAATTCGTGACAAAGTCCATGGTAATATGGTCCCACTTCCATTCTGGAACCTTAAGTATAGCGCCCTTACCCGAGCCACTACTAAACAGACTAATAAACATGCAACATTAAACTTAATACCAACAATTAAACAGCGGAAACCAAATACTTAATCATCTTACAACCCAAACGAAAACAAAACAATAACGGCAGTCTTAAACATTAATACAACCATAACAAAAACATAACATAACCCTGAACGAGAAAATGATAAACCACAGAAAACCTCCACTGGATCACCACCGAAAACCCAACTGCTCTAGCCACTGCCCTGATCGTCCGAACCGTCCAACCTAAGACCTGTCCCGTGGAATGGGGTGCCCAAGATGAAAACAAGGACGTGAGCGACAATCGCCCAATACGAGAATGTACGAGTATACAAACTAATATGATGCATGCGAAATGCAATATGCTCGGATATCAGGGATCAAGTCAAGAATCTCATGCTCAGTCTAGAGGCGCCTGAGTGTGTAGTCTCTGATCTGCCCTAGGCATATTTTGGCTCCCACACTCATCATCAAGACGTGGACCTGCAATGTCCAGGTCATCAGAGCCCGCGGGTCCCGTCGGACACTGTAGCTCTCGATGCCCCATCGTCCACAATACAGAATAGGGCTGAGCGGCCCCAACAAATGAGGTATATCTCCAAAGATATCAGGCTCAACATGATATGTCATGCATAATATGTCAAAGCAGTAAAACATGTATCATGCAACAGATAAATATGAAGCATATAAGTGTGTATACTACGCTTGGATATCTCAGTCAGTACATCACGTACCTCACTAAAACAATCTGACAGAAAACTCTGAACCTAAACAATACCAACATAAAGAAATCACTAACAAACCAGAACAAACATGCTACAAGTTCTCCCTAATGATCCTTAAATCACTATCTAAGGATTTAGGATTATACCTGCATCCGTCGTCAGCCCGCTGATGAAGTCTCGATCTCAGTACACCGACCCTCCTCGAGTCGACACTAGCTCCGAAATTTCCCGACACCAAAGTGCCCTAGAAACTGGCTAGAAAACCTAAGGTACAACTAGAACTCTCTCTGAAGAATGCGGTGAAGGAAACAAAAGAATCGGCTTCCATTTATAGGCTGCATCCGGACTATTTCAGAAAATCCGAACAAATCTTATCTGCCACGTGTCAAAATCTCATTGGTCTAGTTGGATTTCTCGAGATAATGTAATCCGAAGTAGGTCGGGTTATCCATTTAAAATTCGGTGGATACCAACACCTTAAACCCGAATTATCAATTCCTTAATAATACTAAATTAACATCTCATTAATTATCTCTTAATTAATACTTCATTCAAAATAAGAATTCGTGTCATTATATCCTCCCCTCCTTACAAAGATTTCGTCCTCGAAATCAAAACTGAAGTACAATACAACTGAATAAAATACAACTCAAAACAAATGTGGATACTCTGAGCGCATACGACTCTCTAACTCCCAAGTCGCTTCTGCAGTACCTCGGCGTTGCCATTGCACTAGAACAAGTGGAATGGTCTTGTTTCTGAGCTTTTTCTCTTTCCTACCCAGGATTAAAAGCGGCTACTCGACATAAGTCAAGTCTTCTTCAAGTTGAACATCTGTCGAACTAAGAACGTGCGACTCATTTGCTACATACCGTCGTAGCAAGGATATATGAAAGACATTATGAATGCTGGACAGATACGGCGGTAAAGCCAATCGATATGCCAAATTTCCAACACATTCCAAGATCTCAAAAGGTCCGATGAATCTTGGGGCTAATTTTCCCTTGAGTCCAAATCTCATCACCCTGCGGAACGGTGAAACTTTAAGGAAAACTTTTTCCCCTGACTGAAACTGTAGAGGTCTACGCTTGGTATTCGCGTAACTCGATTGACGATCTTGTGCAGTTTTAATCCTCTTCTTGATCAATTCCACTACCTCAATCGTTTGTTGCACTAATTCAGGTCCTTGTACTTGTCGTTCTCCTACTTCGTCCCAAAACAAAGGAGTACGACAACGTCTACCATACAATGCTTCGAACGGAGCCATACCAATGCTACTGTGGTAGCTATTGTTATATGCAAACTCAACAAGCGGCAGATGATCATGCCATGCTGGTCCAAAATCCAAAGCACAAGCACGCAACATATCCTCAAGTGTCTGAATAGTCCTCTCAGACTGACCATCGGTCTCTGGATGATAGGCAGTACTCAGACTCAATGTCGTTCCCAACGCTTTTTGAAAACTTCCCCAGAACCTTGAGGTAAAGCGTAGATCTCTATCACTGACTATACTTGTTGGCACACCATGATATTTAAGAATCTCTTGGATGTATAGTCTTGCCATGCGATCGAAACTATATTCCCGACTATACGGAATGAAATGTGCTGACTTAGTCAGTCGGTCCACAACAACCCAAATTGCATCACAATTCTTAGAAGACAGCGGCAAGTGGGTGACAAAATCCATCGTTACATGCTCCCACTTCCATTAAGAGATAGGAAGATTCTGAAGTAATCCTCCTGGTCGTCGATGTTCAGCTTTCACTTGCTGACAAACCAAACACTTGGCTACAAACTGGTAAACACTTCTCTTCATACCTTTCCACCAAAACTTGGTCTTCAAATCCTTATACATTTTCATGCTTCCAGGGTGGATACTCAACTTACTCCTATGAGCTTGAGATAAAATCTCGTCTCTCAATTTAGAATCTTCTGGAACTACGATTATTCCGGACAGACACAAGGTTCCATCTGTTTGGAATGCAAAGCCAGATGTGTTGTCTCCGTTAGCTAACCTTGTTAACTTTTCCACCTTCGGATCAAAAAACTGAGCTTCTCTGATTTTGGCATACAACATCGGTTCAGATAAAATGCTCGTTACTCGAATGTGTTCCATTCCTTTCTTATGACGGAAGTGAAATCCCATAGAACAACAATCTTGGATTACACTTGATATGAAACTTGTCTGAAGTGCAGATAATCTCACCTTGCGACTATGAGCATCAGCTGTAAGATTCGCTGATCCTGGATGATACTTGATTTCGCAATCATAATCCTTTAACAAATCCATCCATCTTCTTTGACGCATATTCAACTCTGCTTGAGTGAAGATATACTTCAAACTCTTGTGATCTGTAAAGATCTCAAATCTCTCTCCATAGAGGTAATGTCGCCAAATCTTCAAAGCAAACACAATCGCTGCCAATTCCAGATCATGAACTGGATAATTCTCTTCATGCTTCTTCAACTGCCTGGATGCATAAGCAATCACATGACCATTCTGAGTTAAAACGCACCCAAGTCCTTAAAGCGATGCGTCAGTGTACACAATGTACCGTCCTGATCCAGATGGCAAAGCTAAAACTGGTGCAGTTGTCAAACGTTGACGCAGTTCATTGAAACTATTTTCACAATCATGAGTCCATTCGAACTGCACATTCTTACAGGTCAGTTGAGTCAATGGTTTGGCAATCTGAGAAAATCCTGAGATGAATCTCCGGTAATATCCTGCCAAACCTAGAAAAATTCTTATCTCTTGAGCTGATTCCGGTCGTGCCCAACTCAACACTGCTTCGATCTTGCTAGGATCCACTGATATCCCATCTTTGGATATAACATGTCCCAAGAAGACAACTCTGTCGAGCCAAAACTCTCACTTATTCAACTTAGCGTACAATTGGTGATTCCTTAAGGTTAGCAACACAATCCTTAAATGTTGTGCATGCTCTTCAAGGCTACGAGAGTATACCAGTATGTCATCAATAAAGACAATGACAAACTTGTCAAGATAATCCTGGAATACTCGGTTCATCAAATCCATAAATACTGCTGGAGCATTCGTCAAACCAAACGGCATCACTAGAAACTCGTAATGCCCATACCTTGTTCGAAATGCAGTCTTAGGGATATCACGTTTATGAACTCGAAGTTGATGATATCAAGACCGTAAATCGATCTTCGAGTACACTGAAGTCCCTTGCAGTTGATCAAACAAATCATCAATCCGTGGTAACGGATATTTATTCTTGACTGTTACTCGGTTCAACTGCCGATAATATATGCAAAGCCGCATAGACCCATCCTTCTTTTTAATGAACAACACTGGTGCTCCCCAAGGAGACACACTGGGTCTAATGTACCCTTTGTCCAGAAGATCTTGTAACTGTTGTTTCAACTCTTTCATCTCTGTTGGTGCCAATCTATAAGGCGCTCTGGAGATAGGTGCGGTTCCTGGTACCAACTCTATCTCCGCTTCCACTTCCCTCTCTGGAAGAAATCCAGGAATTTCATCGGGGAAAACATCAGGAAATTCATTGACAACTGGAATATTCTTCACGTCGATTACATCTTTTGATACGTCAACAACATAAATGAGGTATCGTTCTCCTCCTTTTGCTAAAGCCCGTTGTGCCTTTACAGCAGACACTACTGGCATTGGAGGTCGAGCTCCCTCACCAAAGAAGAACCAATTCTCGTCTCCTTCTGGACGAAAATGAACGAGACGTTGATAACAATCTACCGTCGCTCTATACATAGTCAATAGGTCGATTCCCATAATACAATAGAAATCTTCCATAGCCAATATCATCAAATTGGCAGACAAGTAATTTCCCTCAAACTCTAACAAACAGTCTACTACAAGTCGCTTAGCTAAAACCTCTTGTCCCATCGGTGTAGAAACCGACAACAGAACATCTAATGACACGTACGGTAGTTTATGTTTCTTAATAAACATTGATGCTATGAATGAATGCGATGCCCCAGTGTCAATCAATACATATGCTGGAATACCACATAAAAGAAAATTACCTGCAATGACTCTCTCGTTATGCTCCTCAGCTTGCTCTTGGTTTAAGGCAAACACTTGCGCCTGAACTCGTGGGCGTTGCTGAGATCCTTGTGACATTCCTCCACGACGAGAACCTTGAGCAGGAAAACCTTTCTATTGTACAGTGGCCTCAGACTGTTTTCCACTATAAGACCCTGTCATAGAACCTCCGCCTCCACTCTGATTCTCCAAATTAGGGCAATCCCTCTTCATGTGACCAAAACCACCACAATTGAAACATGCACCAGTTGCTTTTCGACAATTCTCCGTCGGGTGATTGCCTCCGCAGTGGCCACATTGCATCTTTTTCCTGCCAAAGCTGTGCACCCCTCCAGAACCGGAAGAAGAAGAAGATACAGACTTCTTGAAAGACTGACCCCTTGGTCCCAACGAACTAGAACTTTTGTTAGCTTGCATAGCCTTCCTCCTAGCAATACTGATCTCGGCTTGACGACTGATCGAGCAAAACTTGCACAGTGAATAGTCCCAAAATTTATTTTATAAAAGAAAGCTCGATTTAAATATCGCAAGTGCACGATAGTCAAGTTATAATAAACGTAAGTGAATACGAGTATCGATCTACAAGGACTGTGTTACACTATTTTTATTTTCAAGTAAAATTTCTTTAGCAACGATAAATTGAGTTGATGATTAAACTAATGTAAATTAAACAATTAAAATAATTAAAATGCAAAGAAAACGTGTTCAAGAACGCAATGATTAATTTGGATTAAATCAAATGAGAAATGAATTTGTTGGGAATTATCAGTTCACCTACCACTCGTGTTTAAATAATTACACTCGACTTTTACTCGTGCATTCGACGGAATTCCCTAGACTAATTAATATACTCTGTCGAGCAAGATTAATACTAATCCTAAACATGCAGTACTCAAGTGTCCTCAAGTATTTAACAGTTCAAGATTGCATTACATTCTATGGAATCCACTAGCTTTCATCCGGGTGAACTATCACTATCGACACGTACCCAATTCCGTATATCTACTAAAATTGCAAATCCGTGGTTTATACTATTTGATCGTATTGTTAATTATTCTATCGAAATCATTAACAACATGAAATAATCAAAAGAAGTTAGCTAGTCTTCGATTGAAACAAGAAATAACAATAGCATAAACAAATCACTAATAAAAACATCGAGAAATAATATCAAACACCGAGTACGGGGTAGGATCCCCTCAAATCCCAACAAATTTAGAGTTTAGCTACTGAAATTCATGATAAAAAGCAACAATCAATGTAAGAAATCAAATACTGAATAATGAAAATACTAAAGATGACGACGGGTGACGGCCACGACGCGTGGAAATCTCGAGGTCTTCGAAATCTCCTTTGCTCCTAGCCTTCTCTCCAAGAAAAATGATGAAAAGTCTGAAAAAACGGCTGCTGATCTCGTGTGTTAGGTTTAGGTGTAGGATAGAGTCCCTCAAAATTTGGAAACAAATCTTTCTCAATCTCGCTTCTCGCTAGGGCGGTATATTTTGACCGCACTAGCGAGAGGTCCTCGAATAAACTTCTTGAGCATGTCCCTGGTTTCGCTGGGGCGGTCACTTTTGACCGCCCTAGCGAGACACTTGCGCAAAATAATCCTCGGCCAGACCACAATGCTCGCTGGGGCGGTCACTTTTGACCGGCCTAGCGAGACCTCTTCGATATTATGCCAAAGTTTCTCCCACTTTTTGGTTCAATTCCTACAAAATAACCATAGAATACACGAGATCAGTCAAATGCTAAATAATGCTAAAAAAATGCAAAATTCAACTAAAACAAACTAATATGATGCATGAACGCGAATCAAAACCAACACTAAAAACACGTAAAAACGAGTCCTATCAACGAGAACGATTCACTAATCCATCGTACGAAGTAGGATCATCACAGACGGAAACCCGATCAAAAATCTCCTGGTTCAAACCATTCAAAAAGTGAGAATATTTTGCTGCAGATTCTCACTGATGTGAGGAGCGTACGGCAACAGATCCGTAAAACGCTTATGATAATCCTCAATGTTCGAATCTCCTTGCTTAATGGTCAACAGTTCCATCTCCTTCGCCTGACGAAGAGCTGGCGGAAAGTGATGATTGATGAAGGCCTGACGGAAATGTTCCCAACGAATCCGCCCATGCTGCTGAACTAGAATGGCAGAAACAGGTTTCCACCATTTCCGAGCTTTTCCTTGGATCATGAAATCAGCTACCTCCATCTTCTCATCCTCGTCATAGTGCAGCACTCGAAAACATTGCTCCATGATATCAACCCAAGCTTCAGCAACATCAGCATTCTCATCTCCGGTCAACGGTGGAGGTCCAATCTTCATGAAATCCATAATGTTGACACGGTTCCTACGTTTCCTTTCATCATGATCTCGGTGACGCCTTCCGTCACGATCTCTACGACGATGTTCTCGGCCAGCCTCATCGTCGCCATAACGGCCATGTCCCACACTACCGTGACTGCTTCCATCTCCTGACATCTGAAAGGAAACTAAAATCAACTTCTAAATCCTCAAAACAGAATTACTAATGTCCCAAAAATCTTTGCATGCTCTGATACCACCAAATGTAGCGCCCTTACCGGAGCCACTACTAAACAGACTAATAAACATGCAACATTAAACTTAATACCAACAATTAAACAGCGGAAACCAAATACTTAATCATCTTACAACCCAAACGAAAACAAAACAATAACGGCAGTCTTAAACATTAATACAACCATAACAAAAACATAACATAACCCTGAACGAGAAAACGATAAACCACAGAAAACCTCCACTGGATCACCACCGAAAACCCAACTGCTCTAGCCACTGCCCTGGTCGTCCGAACCGTCCAATCTAAGACCTGCCCCGTGGAATGGGGTGCCCAAGATGAAAACAAGGACGTGAGCGACAATCGCCCAATACGAGAATGCACGAGTATACAAACTAATATGATGCATGCGAAATGCAATATGCTCGGATATCAGGGATCAAGTCAAGAATCTCATGCTCAGTCTAGAGGCACCTGAGTGTGTAGTCTCTGATCTGCCCTAGGCATGTTTTGGCTCCCACAGTCATCATCAAGACGTGGACCTGCAATGTCCAGGTCATCAGAGCCCGCGGGTCCCGTCGGACACTGTAGCTCTCGATGCCCCATCGTCCACAATACAGAATAGGGCTGAGCGGCCCCAACAAATGAGGTATATCTCAAAAGATACCAGGCTCAACATGATATGTCATGCATAATATGTCAAAGCAGTAAAACATGTATCATGCAACATATAAATATGCAGCATATAAGTATGTATACTACGCTTGGATATCTCAGTCAGTACATCACGTACCTCACTAAAACAATCTGACAGAAAGCTCTGAACCTAAACAATACCAACATAAAGAAATCACTAACAAACCAGAAAAAACATGCTACAAGTTCTCCCTAATGACCCTTAAATCACTATCTAAGGATTTAGGATTATACCTGCGTCCGTCGTCAGCCCGCTGATGATGTCTCGATCTCAATACACCGACCCTCCTCGAGTCGACACTAGCTCCGAAACTTCCCGACACCAAAGTGCCCTAGAAACTGGCTAGAAAACCTAAGGTACAACTAGAACTCTCTCTGAAGAATGCGGTGAAGGAAACAAAAGAATCGTCTTCCATTTATAGGCTGCATCCGGACTATTTCAGAAAATCCGAACAAATCTTATCTGCCACGTGTCAGAATCTCATTGGTCTAGTTGGATTTCTCGAGATAATGTAATCCGAAGTAGGTCGGGTTATCCATTTAAAATTCGGTGGATACCAACACTTTAACCCGAATTATCAATTCCTTAATAATACTAAATTAACATCTCATTAGTTATCTCTTAATTAATACTTCATTCAAAATAAGAATTCGGGTCATTACATTAAGGCTATGCAAAAACCTCCTGGTCGCTTCCTTTCTGATTTCACTTGTTGACAATTCAAACAACGAGGTACAAATTCTGCTATGTCAGATTTCATTCTTTTCCACCAAAATTGTTTCTTCAAGTCATTGTACATCTTTTTACTTCCAGGGCGTACACTGAACTTACTGCAATGAGCATCACGCAAAATTTGCATCCTCAACTCTGAAACATTAGGAACTACAATACGATCATTCACAAACAAAATACCCTCATTATTGACCTGAAATTCTGATCGATGTCCTGATCTGACGAGTTCAACTGATTTCTGAATACATTGATCTAATCTTTGGGCCTCTTTAATTTTAACAAACAACTCGGGTTCTTCCTGAATCATAAATACTCTTACAGGTTGAGTATTTTCCACAAAATCCAAACCAGAAAGACAACATTCTTCTACTAGATCAGATACACTGCTAGTGATCAAGGACATATTACATATTTTTCTGCTCAAAGCATTGGCTGCTGCATTCAACTTGCCTGGATAATATTTTATCTCGCAATCATTGTCTTTCAACAAGTGTAACCAACGTCTCTGTCTCATGTTCAGCTCCGCTTGTGAAAAGAGATATTTCAAACTCTTGTGATCAGTGAATATCTCAAATTTCTCCCCATACAAGTAGTGATGCCAAATCTTTAAGGCAAAAACCACTGCTGCTAGTTCCAAGTCATGCACTGGGTATTGAGATTCATGTGGCTTCAACTGTCGTGAAGCATAGGCAAACACACTGCCATGCTGCATTAATACACAACCCAGTCCTTGATGTGAAGCATCAGTGTGCACTATAAATCCTCCTACACCTGATGGAATAGTCAGAACTGGAGCAGTAGTCAATCTCTTCTTAAGTTCAACAAAACTAGCCTTACATGCTGGTGACCAAATAAATGGTGCATTCTTTTGTGTCAACTGGGTAATTGGCCTCGCAATCTGTGAGAATCCTTTAATAAATCTGCGATAATATCCTGCCAAACCCATAAAACTACGTACCTCAGGAACTGATGTCGGTCCAGACCAATTAAAGACAACCTTAACTTTACTCGAATCAACTGATATACCAGCACTCGAAATCACATTTCCAAGAAAAACCACTCTATCCAACCAAAACTCGCATTTGGATAATTTAGCATACAACTTTTCAGTTCTCAAAATTTGCAAAACAGCTCTCAAGTGTTCGGCATGCTCAAATTCAGATTTTGAATAAATAAGAATATCATCAATGAAGATCACAACAAATTGATCTATATACCATTGAAACACACGATTCATCAAATCTATAAATCCCGCAGGTGCATTGGTCAACGCAAAAGGCATAACTAAAAATTCAAAATGCCCATACCTGGTACGAAAAGCAGTCTTAGGCACATCTGTCTCTCTAACTCTTAACTGATGATATCCGGATCTTAAATCAATCTTAGAATATACTGAAGAACCCTGCAACCGGTCAAAGAGATCATCAATCCTTGGCAAAGGATACTTATTCTTTACTGTGGCTTTATTCATTCTTCTATAATCGACACAAAGCCTCATAGACCCATTTTTCTTCTTCACAAATAAAACCGGAGCACCCCAAGGTGAAACACTTGGTCTTATATATCCTTTAGCCAATAGATCCTCAAGTTGTTCCTTTAGTTCCTTCAGTTCAATTGGTGCCATCCTATAAGGAGCTCTTGAAATAGGCTGTGTATCTGGCATCAACTCAAAGTTGAAATCAATCTCTCGGACAGGAGGAAATACTAGAATTTCATCTGGAAATACATCTGAAAATTCACTAACAATTGAAATATCTGCCAATTTAGGTACTGACCTTGAAATATCAATTGCATAAACCAAGAAACATTCTGCTCCTTTCTGCAACAAACGAGTCATGGAAAAAACAGTTACCAAAGGAATCTTAGCTCGAGAACCCTTACCATAGAATGTCCAGTAATCTGTCATATTAGGCCTAAACTTAACAACCTTCTGAAAACAATCTACAGAAGCCTTGTATCTTGTCAACATGTCAATGCCAACTATGCAGTCAAAATAAGATATCTCCAATACAATGCAATCAATCTCAATGGAATTATCCTCATAACGAAATTCACAACCACTTATCATTTCTGCTGACTTCATCACTTTTCCCAGTGGAGTAGAAATAGATAATGTAGATGATAATGGCATAGAATTCAATGAATGCAACGAGACAAAGTGCTCAGCTATGAAAGTATGTGATGCACCAGTATCTATCAAAACATAAGCTGGATAACTTGAAAGAAAACAATTACCTGCAATAACATTATCTGGAGCATTATGTGCCTCATCTTCAGTGAGTGCAAAAACTCGGGCCTACTGTCTAGGTGGCTGTCCTACCCTGTGGCCACCACTCTGTTTGTTCTGATCTGACTGGTTTGATTGCTGATAAGAATGATCTGTATGGGTCTGACTATTCTGGTGAGGTGTCTGTCTCGATGATCCCCCACTCTGAGATATTTCACTGCCACAATTAGGACACACTCGAGCATAGTGTCCCGCCTAGTTACACAAGTGGAAAACTCCCGAGATTCCTCTACATTGATCGGTATAATGTCTACCACCACAATGACCACAAGTCGGGCCTGAATAACTAGTGCTCTGAACTGAACCAGACTGTCTCGATCCACTAGAACTCGAAAAATTACTGCCATGCCTCTTAAATGGTTTTCCTCTAGCCTTGGACTGTTCTCTTATGTTTCCACTGTTACTGCCACTATTACCCTGTCTGAATTGCTATCGGAACTGTGGCTGTTGGGGTCGTTGCGAATACTGAGAACCTCTCTGCCTAATGATTCCAGTTTCAGCTCCCTTTGCTCGATCAAGAGCCTCAGCAAAAGTGTTAGGCCTTCCGGTATTAACCAGGGTAAATATAGCATGATTAAGACCATTTATGAAATGATCGGCCTTAGCCTCTTCATCGGATGCTACATGAGGAGCAAATCTCTGTAAATTCGAGAACTTAGAAACATAGTCCTCAATATTCAGATTTCCCTGCTTTAAATTTGCAAACTCGGCTCCCCTATCTTTCCTGTAAGATGTAGGAAAGAAACGCTGATAAAATTCAGATTTAAAAATATCCCAGGTAACAATCGTATCTCGACCCTCTAAAGCTTTCTTTGTCATGATCCACCAACTCTTAGCAACATCTAATAACTGATGAAAAACTAATTTGATTCTACGATCATCTGGATACTTAAGAGATTCAAATAATTGATCTATATTCTCCAACCAGTTCTCACACTCTAATGCATTCTCGGTACCCTTCAACATCGGTGGGTGCAAAGACTGAAATCTGGCTAACAGTATCTCCATCGGAGTTGGAGTTATATCCATCAGAGTATGAGTAGCACTGCCTTGATCTTGTGCCACTGGTATGTCCTATCTATGTCTACTACGACCTCTACCTCGAGTAGCCATGTCTGATATAAAATAGATCAAACACATATAAAATCACAAAATCACAATCATCTCAATCTTGTATCAATCATCTCTGGCTCTCGAAACTCAACAATCTCAAAAAATCTCGAATAAAGCTCAACAATATAATATCTCAATTTAAATCATGTATTTCACATCATAGCACAATGAAAATGCTAACAAGTATATCACATGATCAAGCAATTCGAACTAACTCGATCTACCTTGTTCCCAAATATCTTACGCTCTGATACCACATAATGTGGGGCCCCGGGTCCGACATCTAATATTAAAAATTATAAATATAACAAACCCAACGATTTAGTAAATACATAATTTGTAGTTCACAAATTCACATAAACATCGTCAAAGTAATTTAAAGGTTACAAATGTTTGAAATATAAATTATAACATGCCAAAATAAAGTAGTGAACCAAATAAATCCAAACATCATCACACAACTCCTAAGACCCGAGAATCCCATTCTAACTCGTATCTCCTCGCCTGGAACTGAACTCTGGCATCCCAAGCCTCGCCTCACCTACCGTCAAGCACATGAAAACAAGAGGTAGCCGACGTGCCGGTGAGTATAAACCCAGTATGATACAATCAATAACATATGAGAATTAAAATTTCACAAAGTTTATATAAACTCATAAAGATGTAATATAATGCAATGCATGCTCAGAACCTGTGGGCTATCAATAAATCTCAAGATCAAGTGAATCATCTGGTCATAGGGTACCCAAGGGAAGAGAATCCCCCAACAACATCCACCGACTCATCCGCTCGAGGTGGTGTGTTGTGTTCTACGATCCCAAGACTATGGTGCGCCTATAGAGAGTGTTCAGGCCATAACAGTGACCTCCACATACACTATGCCAACTCAACTATAGCTCCATACGTCCAACAAATCAATAAATCAAGGCGACCTCCGCCATATCAAATCTGAATCAAAAAGTGACTCAATATGCAATGCAATGATACATTTCAATCTCATCAAGTCAATATCATAATAAGCTCATCTCAAAAGATCAATCATCAACAAATCACAAATAATTCATCCAACCATCGAATTTTTAATTTAAAATAAAAATGATGCTTTTACCTCGTATGTTACCAACCGTAACATACCTTTCAAATATTACCAAAAGAAGATTGAAATGTGTAAGTGAGAAGTCTTGAACCTCTGAAGTTTACTATAACTCAATAACTCGGATCATTTATCAAAACAGAGCAGTTTCTGAAAAAAATTCATAATTCATTAAATACGGCTTCAAATCGAGATCCGCGAATTGGATATGCAAGAAAACTCAATTCCCCACAATTTTTCTTCACAAACTTTTGTCAAATAAAGTCATTTACTCAGTCGTTCATAATCTGAAACATACAACATAATTCCCACAATTCTGCATCATTACAAATCTGGCACCGTTTAGTATTTAGAGCATAACTCCCTCAATACTCAATGGAATCAAGCCCAGTTTATATCATTTCGAAGACAAGACAATGTTCTATAACTTTCTTTGGAACAACAAATTCAGAATCCCAACCGATTAATACCAGAATTCGAATAAACAAAAGCCATAGATACAAACTCGGGATTCTAGACCAGGTTTAGTAAATATAGCATATCTCTTTCAATTCTTTATAGAATTGAGTGATTCTTGAACCAAATCGAAGCTAACTCGATTATCTACAAGTTTGATGAAGACCATAACATCAAAATCCAAATAGAACCGTCCCATATATCCAAAATACAGTAGGTATAAAAACTGATCTTGCATAGACACAAGAAATCATGCTCATATCCATTTTAAATTCAACCCAACTCAAATACAACATCTTCAACATCTTAGTATCTCAAATATCAACTCAAATATCAATTCTAAACCTCAACCCATTTCCAAACTTTAACAAAAATCGGAAAAACTTTCATCCTTGTGAAGCCCGTGACGAGAGGATCACAAATCTACCTTCATTTTATGATTTTCTTGAGAAAATCTCCTTTAATATTAGGAAGAAGTTTGAAAATGGAGAGGAAATAGATGAGGGTTTGATGGAGAAGAAGGGAAATGATTGGTGTGAGGCCCGGGGCCGAAGAGGGCGGGGGGTGATCGCCGGTGCCATGAGGTGGCACGGACAATGCGCGGCTCCTGGCAGGCTTCTAGGTGGAGGGAACATGAATAAACCGTTCTTACATCGGAAGGAGAGGGATTCCGAGACTGTTCAATGTAATGGACTGTACAGTTGAAGAAGGCTTACAAGATTTGATTGGTACTACTCATATCACGAAGGTGCATCTTCTTTTCGGTAGCTCATCACATAAGAACTCTAAAGTTAAGCGTGCTTGACTTGGGGCAATTTTGGGATGGCTGACCTCCTGGGAAGTTTCCCAGGGTGCGTGTGAGTGAGGACATAAGCACGCTGGAAAGACCCGTCTTGGTACAGTGAGGACAGTCGTCGAATATAGGGCGTTACAATTGGTGAAGGTGAAAGTTGACTCAAATAATGATTTTTCGTGTTTTTAGCGCCCCAGCTCTACTTTCTGGCGCCGATTGCCGTAGCTCTAGCGCCTAGGCGCTACTAGTGCCGCAGCGCTTGAACAGTACCCGTGAATAGTAACTTTTTTTTTTTTAATTTCGGGCATTACAGTAGTCATTAATCTATGTTATTAACTTTCCATTTCTTCAAAAAGTATGGGATCCGCGAGCCACATAATCATTATATTAACACTTTCTCATTATTAATACACACCCTTATTCATTTAATATCAACCTTCATTATTTATAGGTCTCACTGTCCACTTATTCATTTTTTTATTTTATATTAATTAAATATCTTTCTAATTTTATTTAAAAATTTACAATAAATGTTATTAAAAATAAATATATTATTGTTTTAAAAATAACTTTTTAATTTTGTTTAAAAATTTACAATAAATGTTATTGAAAATAAATAGTATTATTATTTTAAAAATAACTTGATTTCAATATTGATTAAAATATTATTAAAAAAATAAAAAAACAGTTGGACTCTTTGCTGTCATTTTTTAAACTTATAAATTATAATTATTTAATATAATTGTAGAAATTGATTAGTATTTATAGTGAATAAATTATAGCTTTTTCATATGTAAATTTTTTTAAATTAAATGAAAGAGCCATTTGGCTTTTTAAATAAAATAATTTTTTTTGAAAGGATTTATTTTTCAGAAAAAAAAGAATAAATAAATAATATAATATATATATATATATATATATATATATATATATATATATATATATATATATTTATTCAACAGAGCAGTTTGGCTTTTTTGTTTTTTTTTATTTGAATTAATGAGATTAATACTAATGAATTTTCATGCAGACATGGCAGCCAAGATTAATAATTTATATATTCACATTGATGTATGAATATTAATTGATGTTAATAATTACCCATTAATGGACCAATGTGGGTGCTCTTAGATCAAATTGTGTTTTTATTTTTCAGTTATTTACTTAATTATTAGTTTTGGAAATAATGTCCAGATGACTGCTTTTCTCATACTTAATTTTGATAATGAAGTAATTGAGACGTTGGAACAAAAAGAAAACTCGAGTGGTTTGAGAGCTGGGATTACAACAAAGAGTTGCCCCAACAAAGTGGTTAATTAAACTCTTCAAAGCAAACAGATAACTTTAGAAACCATTCGAAAACACCCGAAACCAAGATCGATAAATAGTGAATTCAAAGCAAAATAAGTGTATGAGTCATTTAGCATCAACATTAAAAAAAAAAGGAAGCAATTAGGAGTTCATAGGGATGAATGAGCTAGAAGTCAATACCCGAACCTAATCACCCCTTCTACCTGTTGCAGGCGATTCGTGGTCGGCCTTAACATGTTCCAAGGATAACACATATGATCTGGTGCGCTCTTGACTCCCTAATTCACATCCCAGGACTTAACTCGGTTAACACAATGCACTTACTTAAAGGCAATAAGACCACTACTTTACTTCAAAACGCTTTCGTTTATTTACGATACTTGTGGACTATTTTCATAAAAATTCGGCCTTTCCCAATTACCTCAACCACTCCTCCTTTAATGTTTCTTGCAAAGTTGTTTTGAATGGCTAGGCCTCAGAAAGATAAGGGAGGTCTGAGATAATTATGAAGTGGACTCGGGGGACTTTTGCTTGACGGGTATAGCTGGTGGAGCATCCATGTTTGGTGCCAAAACATTCCCATTTTCAATGAAGTCACCGGTACCGTTACTGTTTCCATTTCCATTGCTTAGAGTATCGTTGATCTGTTGAACCGTATTGCATAAATGGTGATTGATAGTGGTTACACTCGAGAGATTGAGCTTGGCACTTGGTATAGTGCTCGCAAGAACTTGAAGTCCAACGGTGAGTAGACATCCTGGATTGGAGAGTTGTTCCGTCTCCGAAGCTTGTTTTGTGTTAGTTTTGTTTGTAATAGGATCTTCGATCATGTGGTTCATTGGAGTTACAATGAATCCTAATGGGAGAAGAGGGATGCAGGATGGGTCATGATCACCGCTCATTGCTAGTTGGACTGCTTCAACGTCCATAGTCGTGTAGACTACCATACTGCCTGAGTCATCTGAGCAGCTCTCTTGTAGCACGAGTTCTACGCTTTGAGACGAGTTGCTAGCTACCTGGAACAGTGACACGAGTTTGCAAGATTACTTCGTCATTTCCTAAAGATGAGTCAAGAAATTCGCTTCTTACTTACGTTGATACGTAGAAGAGAGATGCAATTTCCGGGATGAGAGCCATTTGCAATATGAGCAACCTCATGTAATGAATTGCCATTTGAAAGAACTTCGAGCTGTGAATCACACAGAGTATTTCAAAAATTTCAGATCACATTAGCATAGTTTGGTTTAAGACTAAGGGAACAAATAACGATATTTTCATGCGCAACAAAACCTGTGCTCTACGACGTTCATCCCTCAAGAAATCAAACACTTGATTGTGTTTATAAGGTAACCAAGTAGTCGAAACGGCGCTAAGAATCAAACCATATGGCTGGCCCGGGTCGACCACTTTTCTTGTGGTGATTCTAACTGTGTCATCAGCAGAATCAGATAGGGCTGTCCAAGATTGCCCACAACAAGTACTTATGTTCAGACAAAATGTTCGGATCATCCTCTGAGCCAAATTCATCAATTTTTTCCGTGCGTTGGTTGATGGGATCGCTGTAAATATAACATAACAAAAAAATACCATGAAACAAACCAAATGAAAATAAGAGATACTCCATTTTTTAAGTAATTTTTTCTAGGAATTGCGAAGGGATTCCAAAATAGGATTTTTAAGTCATTTTTTCTAGAATTTGAAAATTTTGTTTACCTCCAAGATCAGATATATTTCTAGCCATGAGGCTAGCGAGCCTTTCACATTGTCTCTGCAAAACCGCCAACCAGCGATGTGCTCCAAATGCGGTACCACTAGCAACATGATCGTTGAAGACTTGATGGATTGGACCATCCTCAACCTCAGCGTGTTCAACCCATGTCACCTAAAATATTTCACAAAAAATGGGCAGTTTAAGAAATAGTCTTCCTTTAGGATAAAAAGAATCAAGAATCTATTGTCAATGTTAAACTTATGGACTCACCCTTGAGTATCCATTAGGCATGTCTTGGATGATGCAGCCGGATGGACGTTTCTTGTAATAAGGAAACGAGGGCGGGTAACAATTGTGGAATCCATCTAAGGGGAAATCAACGATTGCCCAAGTTCCTTCCTCGGCATTATGTTGGAAATATCGAAGAAAATGAGTCTCTCTTGTGGGAATCAATGGGGAAAGAACTTGTAATTCTGCATACATCTGTTATCAAAGAAAAATTGGAGAACATAAACAACTATCATGAGTAAACATAAAGCGAACCTTTTGTATAGCTATGGATATATATTGAATTAATGAAGAGGACTAAGATATATCTTGAGAAATTACTCACCAAATGAAGAGAACCACTTGCATGACCAGAAACACTTGAGTGCACTACTTGAAGAGTTCTAGCTCTTGAAATTATTGAAGGGAATAGCTCCATCCATTTGTTCTGGGAGTGGAAACTCAGGATTAACATATATTTAAACGTTTTGCGTTTTAAGGAAGAAATAAACATGGCCAGATCAAAAGACATTATCCGCTAAAATATTGACAATAAGAATATTGACAACAAGAAACAGCAATTGTCTCCTAAAAAATATATACTTACATTTATGGAACTAGACGTAAAAATGACCTTATGCAAGGACAATAAAAAAATTTGGTGTAGGTCCGCGAAAAGTATTAGGAAAAAACTACGAGAATATTATATTTTCTTTTCAAAAATATTACATGTTTTCAAGCAAGGGGCACTGTACCTCTGCTCGTCCCTCAAATTGCACGAATACATTTGTGTGCAACATTTGACAGTCATATTCAAAATAAGCCAACAGTATTCAATAAAAACAACAATTTTCAGAACTTACAGCATCCAAGAATCCGTCAACAAGCGTAATGCTATTCATTATGACAACTCCAGTGTCCCGAGTTGCTTCAATCCTAAATTCGTTACAATGCTGCTTGAGGTTTCCGGTCCAAGAAATCATTCTTGCATACTCTTCAAGATTCAGCACTTCTTTTGCCTTTTCCGTTGCTCGAATCCATAGTGGTTCGCCTGTGTGACACATTTTCACCAGTTCATCCATACACGACATAGCCAATTCCACTGCCAAAGATTTCTCCTCTTCCAATATCAAAGCGTTTGCTGAGAAATGCGAATTTTCGGGCATGAAAGGTTGAGGAATCATATCAGAAGGGCAGTTGGGCATAAGTTCTTGATCAAATTTTCTTGGATATGCACTTATTTCTAAGTCCAGTGAAGAAGGGAGGAGAGGATTTGGTCCCATTGACTGTAAGGGTCGGCCGGTGCACTGCGATAGGAGGCAGCAGACCCTCTCAAACTGCAAAATGGTGTAATATATCACCAGGGAAATGTTAGAAGAAAGAAACTTCATGTCCAAAATTTTTGTATATTTACTTGACTTTATTATAAGCACTTCGAGATACAATTTGTTCGACATACATTCATATTCATGGCTAAAAAGAAAGAAAAAGAAATAACTAGCTTCTTTTTAACTTTGTCACTTAGCGTGACTATGTCAAAAAGTTTATTTTAAAACAAATTGTACAAAATTTTTTAGATCGAGAACATGAAACGTTGCCATATACCACAAAATATGAACTTTTCGTGACTTTATTACTTGAAACGTTGCCATATACCACAATGGCTAGATCAATACACATAGTTCATCAAAACTAATTCAATGTATACACTGTAATGCTTACATTTAAAATCTTTAAACCGATGCACTTTACTTCTGGTAATATCACATATCCACAAATATGTAAAGAAGAACACCTTACGAAGATAAGGATATTAAATTTTACAAGTATATGTAGATATAAATAATCACCTCCTCCTTTAGCCTAGCGTTTTCGATCCTAAGCTGCTGTTCGTCGTACCCCATCTCCCCTAACATTCCCGGACCTCCACAATTCGGGCATACGATATTCCTCAAGGCGGCTTGCATGCGGTAATTTTCATTTTTCAAGTTCTCATTTTCTGCCCTAAGCACCACATTATCTTGCCTGTCTTGTTGTGCCTACATTAAAATCAGTCAAAAACTAGAACAAAACAACTCACTAGATATAGAAATCAAATGGGTTTCTTTTGTTTAAGTAAAACTCTTACCCTAAACGCCAATGAATTAATGCATTAAAGTCTTGCAAAGGTCACGCAGCAGGTAGGGTTGACTGCACACCCCACTGCGTATATTAATGTCAATGCAGACCTTGAAAACAACTCAAGTTAATGTGTGGATGCTCCATTCTACTGTGCGCAGTGTGTGTGATGGGGTGGGTAGGTGTGCGTAGGACACGAATTACAGTTTCTGGTTAGGGCTTTGGTTTTTGACCTTATATCTAGTTAATGAAAGGCAGGACCCCTCTTTGGAATTCGTGCTTCTTATTTTACAAGCCTTCATTTTTCTCGTCACAGCTGGAAATTTTTTTAAAATAAATTAAATTAAATTATTTAGGGCTTATCATGATGAAGGCAAAAACTTGTGTGAGACGGTCTCACGGGTCATATTCGTGAGACGGATCTCTTATTTGGGTCACCCATGAAAAAATATTACTTTTTATGCTAAGAGTATTACTTTTTATTGTGAATATGGGTAGGGTTGATCCGTCTCACGGATTATGATCCGTGAGACGGTCTCACATGAGACTCACTCCATGATGAAAGTGAAAGATATGTTCCTTATCAATTTATTTTTATTTTTTCTCCACCTCTATATGATTTAAAAGACCAAGTAAACTACAATGGTAAAAGTGACTTTTAAGGGAACCAAATGTTAAAATCTTTAAAAAAAATACTAAAACCCGAGGATGAGCTAGAGAGTAAATATAGGTAGATTATGGGAACCACAACGAAAACATTTCTAGAAAATTTGAATATAAAAATGAATTTTTTTTAAAAAAATCGAGAATCGGGTTATACCTTCATCTGGGTCCGACGATTTTGGAACCAGAATTTAACTTGTCTGGGTTTAAGGCCAAGTTCTTGGCTTAATTTAAGCCTTTGTTTGTCATCTGGGTGCGGACATTCCTTAAACATCCTGCGGACACATTGCAATATTCATATTCAACCGAGAATATATTTATATTTTTATTTATATTTATACAATGAAATTATATACAAGCAAGGTAATTAACATGTTGCGTGTTTCGCTCCAACTATACATGTCTAATCTGGAAGACATCAAAGATTTGGCCAATTTTTTTTTATATATATTGTTTCAAAGAATCGATGGAGCCTCGGATACGTACGTACCCTTCCATTTCTTGGATCTGCCGGGCTGTGTGGCGGTGGTAGCGTTTCTTCTTCGTCGCGGTCTGCTGCTGCTCCGCCTCCTGTTCGTTCCCGGAAAACCCTTCGATACGTTCGCTTCCGGAACCACTTTCCATGATCTCCTCTTTGTTCCCATTTTCTTCTTTCTGTTTCCCAAAAAAAATCAATCGGGGGAGTCGTTTTCTTCTGTCCATGCAGATTTATTTCATAAAAAAAGAACAATTATTATTATTAAAAAAAATTTACTCACAGGTATTAGAGGTGAAAAGATGTTGAAAGGGTTAATGTTTGACATGAAATTAAAGTTAGGGTTCTGGAGAGACGAAGAGTAGATGGAACTGTCGGAAGGGATTGTGTTCCCTCCCATGGAGGACAGTACTTGACAATCTCCAAACATGGTCTTTAAATCTGCTCAAATCAAATTCTCAGAGGCTAATTTCTGAAACTTCGTAGGGTTTTTTTATCTTTAGTATACTCTTCTCCTGACCTTCACTCTATTTCATCCCAACCTGCAAACCGAAAAAAATTATAAAAAATCAAGAGAAGGCCGTAAAAGAAGATCACCCAGTCCCATCCAAAATCTCTGCTTTTGTGCATTTCACACAAACAAGAAAAGTAAGAGAAAAACATCAAGAAATCGTTTAAAAGATATTTAGTAACTTAATTTCCAGAAGAAAATTAAGAATAAAACCCATCAGAATCTTCTCTTATTTAAAAAGCCATAGACGATCACACTACGTACACTGAATAAAAGTAAACAATTAAAACTGAGAAAACATAAGGGTCTTTGAGGTCACATTCAAGAGGAATAATATCATTCATTCTCTACCCTTTTCGGTAAAAGAAGAAGGAAAAAAGTAAATAAAACCCATCAAAATCTTGTTTAAAAGAAAGATCACAGCGAACAGAAGAAGCAAATGAAGCTGAGAAAAACACAAGGGCTTTCGTAATTCTTTACCCTTTAATTTTCAAACAAAAAAAAAAAAGAATTAGAAACCAGTCAAGAACATTAGACCACAGATGCGGGATCCATGGAAATTTATCTACACGAAAAATAACAAGTGATAGTAAATACTCTCTTCCACCATTAAATATTTGTCGGTTGTGCTTTAAAGTTGCTCTTCTTCGTCTTATTCTTCTTTATATTTCCATCCCTCTCTGGGTACTGTAAATTTAGCCGTAATTTTGCAATAATATGAGTGAAATTTCCACAGGGCGGGGTAAATGCGGTGCCTTAACTGCGCTATTTTTACAATGAAAACCGATCGGAGCACGGGGATTCTGTGCACGTGGCGCGATCTCCAGGGAAGTCAAACGTTATTATTACTCCTCTTGAAAGGCTTTCCTCTTTTCATTTTAATTCTTTTGTTTTGACTGTTACAGACATTTCCGACATCTTATTTCATTTTACCTTGCTAAAGATTCTATAAAATTCAATTTTTCCCCATATAAATTTATACGTGTTTATTTGAAACTTGAAATGTACAATAAAGTATTTAGTTTTTATTGATATTTTAAGTTCTCCAGCTCAATATTAATACACTACTATTAATCATTTAGCGCTAATCAATTACTTTTATAGTAGAAAATAAACTATCTCAGAATTATTTAGGCAAAAATTATAAAAGTTTAAATATTTTTAAAAAATTTGAATAAATTTGAAACGTCTATAACTCGTTCTCTTTAAAATATACTAAATATTTTTTTATAGCTCATTGCAGAAAATCTAGCAATGCATAAGTCCTCATATTAGTGCATTATCCACCCAGCCAGTTCAGTCATTTAATCCTTCTGTCTCAGCATCAAAATCTTCACATGTATCATTCATACCTAGTGAGTCTATTGACTCAGTAGGTCATAACCATAATAACAAATAATACGTATTTATCAACATGCAACAGTGAAAATACTTTTAATAAAAATAATTTTTTATGAATATGTATAAACTTAAACATTTTCTTTCGTCATATACTCTTCCGTTCATCATAAAATTTTCCTTTCATCATAAGCATATAATATACATTTCTTTTTGGGTGAAATCCGTTCGTCAATTATGACCATCCTTTCATCTTTTCGTGGATTGATCAATCTCACATGTCATCATGGTACCAAGAGGCAGGGCAACAGTAACCATTTTTCTATTTTGTGCTTTGACCTATAGTCGATGGGGACACCAGCAACCACTTTTTCGTTACTCGTCCTTGGCCTATGGAAATTCGGTATCGGGTTCTCATGGGGCTTAGTACCTCAATCGGGTTCCACTGGGCTTAGTCCCTCACGAATCCCCATTTCCTTATTATCACAAATAAGTCACTTCAATCAAAACATTTTCAGTGTTTCCATCACTTATAAAAATACATTGCACATAATATCAATTTCCTTTTAAACCAAGAATGCAACACGTCTTTTGGTATTTAACATTTTCCATCATAAAATTCCATATTCTTTCAAAATAAATATTTTAACATTCAGTGCAGCATTCAGGACTCCTAACATTTTTCAGGTGTAAAATGATTGTTTTGTCCCTGAAACCCAAACGTTCCCGTTTTACACTTGGACCTTAAAACGACAATCAGAATCCATCCAAACTCACCATAACACCTTAAAATACACCCATAAATTTTTTTATACGTAAGCTTAAACTCATCGACTAAATTCGTAATTCGTTTTAAAATTTGAAACCAAGTCCCGATTTTATCTCGAACAACTCGAGACTTAACCAAAATTTATCAAACTTTATGTAGGTTTCAAAAATAAGAAAACGTAATCCAACTGCATACAAATATAGGAAAAATAGAAAATGATCAATTGAATGATTTTAATGACATGAATTAATTGTGATGTACATGATTATATATTAAAAATATGATTTTATTATTAGAATGCATAAAACAGTATTTTTAAAGGTTAATTGAAAAGCGATCGAGAAACGGAGACCGAGAGCTGAAAAAAAAAAGAGAAAATATTTTATTAAATAATCGTTTTTAAATATTTAAAATAAGGTTGATGCTATATGATATTTTTAAAAATAAGGGTAGTGAGGTGATTTTATACGCCGAGACGTAACTTTTAACGGTATTCGATTTTCGACGAAAATATGAACTCTTTGACAACTCGGCTAATATTTTCACGAAATTTCCTAAATGAAATATTTTAAAAATGCAATAATGAGATTAATGGTCATAGTATACCATATTAATGGGCTTAAGTTTGCACACTTACGTATTTATCAATAAATAAAAGCCTAAACCCTACCCCATTAAACATCAAACACATGCCCCCTTCCCCACATCACACAAGGACCTTTTTCCCATCAGCAAAAACACAACACACATGAGATTTTTTAGAGGAGAGCTTCGGTTCTTGCAAGGATTGCAGCCTAGGAGTTCTACATCGCACTTCTTTGCATCGTTGATTTATTTTTGTGCGTAATATACGTAAAGGAACGCCATAAATCTCCTTTTTCTCATATATCACACTATGATACTTGTTTGAATTGTGGTTGCATGGAAAAGATGATGTCCTTGTTTTTATTTTCGTTTTTATGCATACACATGTGATTAATTCATGATTCTTGTTCCAAAACTTGACATATATTTGCGTGAAGGGGCTGCCATGTTAAAGGATAATATAAGGATTTTTTTACTAGAGTTTAAGGTCCACACAATGCATGGACAAGGCAGCATACGAAATAGAATAAGCTGGAACGAAAATTATCTCTTGATAGCACAAGGGTTTGGCTATAAGGGAAAACCATTGCATGGGTCGGCCAGGACTTGACCAAGACTGGGCCTAGACGTGGTTGGGTGTGTGAAGGAGTCGCCATGCTAGGAATCAAGCTTGATGGCTAGGGAAGAGTCCAAGAGAGCTAGGACACTTCCCAAGGCCGCCCGAGAATGCAGCTGTGTGTAGGGGTGTGTGGCACGGCCAGGGTGGTCAGGGCTGGTCTAGGCTAGGTCTCAGAAGGGTCCAGGGTTGGTCCAGAGGGTGAGGGCTTGGGTGGTGGCTCGGGCGAGGGGTCCTTGCTGAACTACGAGTCTATAGCGAGTTTTAGGCAACTAGCACAGCTTCTGTCTTGTGCAGGTGGCTTCGGCGCGGGCTAGGGCTGGTCCTAGGGGTCAAAATGGGCTCAGTAGGGTTCATAGGAAGGCTGGCTCGGGTGCGGCACGAGGGAAAACCGAGAGTTGGCTCAAGGTATCACTTAGGGTTTGGTTTTTAGGTTTTAAATGGCTGAGGGTTCAAGCAATGGTCCATGGGGGTCTAATCATGGTTCACGAGGTTAGTGTAGGTAATAAAGTCTATGTTTAAAATATATGAGGAAAACATTAAATTTTGAATTAAATCGGAATTAAAACGCTTCACAAATTAATAATTACAAAATTAAATCGAAAGCCTCGAAGTTAAGCTAAATAAAAATATCATAAAATTTTTTTAAGCTTAAATAATTATTTAGGATGGTCTAGAGTTAATGGAAGCAAGAAAAAGTCAAAATCGAGAAATTTTACGTCTAGGGGTAAAACGATCATTTTACATTGAAAAATGGGTAGACGTCATGGCAGTGCCTCGAATGCTGTAATATATGATAAAATGCTTATTTTAAATTTTTAAGGAATTTTATGATAAAACGTTAAAGCTAAAAGATATGTTGCATGCTTGGTTTAAAAGAAAAATTATATTTATATGCATGCTTTTATAAGTGATGAAAATATGAAACGTTGGAGAAGGTGAAGTAATTTTGACTATTATGGTGATATGATTGAGGATATCGTTAGGGAAAAGGCCCCAGAGAGAGCCCATTTACGGGAGAATGTCCCAGAGGGAGCCCGTCAATGGGAGAAAGCCTCAGAGGGAGCCCGAAGATCGTATTTCCATACGATGACGATAGGCCAAGGCTCGGTTGACCAGTGAGAATGTCACTAATGTCCCCGCCACCCAGTACTGTGGTTACACGTAGATGGATTCATTGACCTTATGATTAAACAAAAGTCACTAGGGGTGGCAAAATGCAACACGACCCGTCAACCCGACACGAAAGAAATCAGGTTCGGGTTGGGAGGATTCGAGTTAGTGTCAGGTTAGACAAGTTTCGGGTTGAGTCGCGGGTGGACCCGAAAACTTTTTTTTTTTGAAAATATTACCTATATTTTTATATATTGTATGTTTGAACAAAATTACTATTATTTATATGATAAATTTTCATCATTTAATATTTATTTTGTATAATTTTTATTTTTTAACAATTGTTTATTTGATTTAGTAAATATATTTTTAATTTTCTATAATTAAAGTTTCAAATTTAAATCGGAAATTTTGTTATTATGTGTTTAAATTAAAATAATATTATTAATTTTTATTTTTTCGAATTTTTTTCATTAATTTTTTTAAAAAAATTCGGGTTAGGCGGGTTAGACGGTTGAGTCGGGTTAGACAGGTTCGTGTTCGGGTTGCTTCGGGTTCGGGTTGAAAAAAAATAAAATAAAATTCGCGGGTTGACTCGAAACCCAGCCGACCCACCCGACCTGATTGACATCCCTAAAAGTCATAATTAACGATCTGAATTCAATAAAAGGAAAAAGTATATGCTTATGATGAAAAGAAAAAAATTGTTTATAATGAAATGATATAAGCTATGTGTAACGTATCGTAGTTTTGAAATACTTAAAATTTGCGGAAAAATAAAAAGAAAATTAATTAAATAATAATCTTTCAAATTGCGATAAAAATAAATGTTGGTCTAAAATATTTGAATAAAACGATTACAAACAAAGTTTGCCAAAAAGATACTCCTTTAAACATCGTGAAATAGTTTCATAAAATCAGAGTAACTAAATTAACATGCTTCAAATTTCTTTAAAACATAGGCGGTCCTCGGGTTTAGCCTTCGTGCAGTCCGAGCAGAATCACTGGTCCCCACCTCTCGCCTCCTCAAACTCGTCCTTACCTACATCGATCATGTCTAGTCAGTCTAAAGACTCAACATGTATGAACTGAGAATAACAAATAATATGTAATAAAACCACATGCATTTTAAAGTAGAGCTTACATACATAAACTTGAACGTACTTACATAAACATAGACGTGTCATCATATCGTAAAACTTTTCATAAACATTTTCATAAACGTACTTGCATCATTCATACATGAACATACATAATCATCATCATTTTACGTAGAGATATGTTTCAAAACAAGTGACCCATACATAAATGCCCCTGAATAGACTAAATCATAGTACAAGGCTTGCAGGGATGTCCACTACCACATACATGAGATCCTCGATCATGCTTTACCGGGTGGATTGGTCTCTGATCATGCTTTACCACTTTCCAATCCCGATCTAAACACGGTCATGATTTACCAAGGTGGACAGATCCCCGGACACGTTCTTCGGCTTCCAAACCCGTTCATAATTGGTCACAAGACAATTAGCATACCTCAAAAACATAAAATATATTCTTTGCACGTCGAACATACTAGTACATTATGCATGCCTGCCCAAGACAAAAAAAATTTAATTTTTTTTAGAATGCTTGGCACTCGGGCGGTAAAATCTTACCGCTCGAGTGCGCCCCGTCCAGAAGGTCTGCGCTCGAGCGGTAAGATCTCGCGCCTGAGCATTCACACGAGAATGATCATAACTCACTCATTTCTTGTCCAAAAATTACAAATTTACTGTCAAATCAAAGATAACAAAAAGTACTATGTTTTATATGTTGAAATTTTTCCAGAAAATCGGCCGAAAATTCGCAGGATTAGAAATGATAGCAAATCGGTTTTTGAGATCTAAAAATCGTTTAAAATCATAGTTCGAGTAGTCACACGAAAATGATCATAAGTCACTCATTTCTTGTCCAAAAATCATGAATTTACTGTTAAATCGAAGATATCAAAAAGTAATACGTTTTATATGCTGAATGTTTTATCAAAAAGTCGACTAAAAATTCACAGTACTCGAAATGACAGCAAACTCTCTCTTCAGATCCAAAATTTTGATCCAAAATCGTTTCAAAACATTTTTGCTCAAACCTTTGCACAACATACACGGATTTTACATACAACACGCATCAAAATACTTACTACGACAAGATCAATGCAAAAACGGATTAATATACATGCCTTTGCGTCTAAACGCTCGAAGATAACGAATATCGGCGTGGTAGAATATGGGGTCGATCGGGTGACGTTTTCTGTGCGATTTCTTGAAGAAAAATGATCGAAAATTTGCTGAGAATTTTTAGGAGAGGGGGATGGGATGGTGGATGCTGAAAAATCAAAGAACCCTAGCTCTCCCTCAAAGAAAATGAACGTGTATGTGTATGTGTGTGTTGAGTGTGTGAGTATATTGTAACGTGTGTGTGTGTGTGTTAATTATGGGAAAATTGCTTCATTAATTAATTAACCATTCTAATTAAAATGTTAAACCAATTAAAAAGTTAATAAAATTCTAATCCAGTATTAACTTTACTAAAGTCTATTAATTTAAATAAAATACCAAAAAAACAAATATTAAAAAGTTTAAAATCTTTAACTAGTCAATTTAGTATTTTGAAAGGCTTAAAATCTTAAAACCACCTAATAATTTAACTAGATTTTAAAAATTCTATAAACTTCATAAATCATTTAAAATACTAAATTCTTGACTGAACAATAAAATATCACATTTTTATAAATCTCCTAAATCGTCAACGGTATCTTTTTCTGATCCCACATCGAATATTCGTCTGAAACATAAAACTCAAGAAAATATTTTAACGGGCATCAAATAAGCATGTAATAATTTAAAATAAAGCAAAGAATCCATCATGCATCGAAAAAAAATCATTTTAAAACTAAATAAATAATTTAGCAATTTAAATTTAAAATGTTTTCTTGAGTTGTATGTTTAAGGAGAATATTCGATTCATGATCGGAAAAGAAACTGGTGACGATTTAGGTGATTTATTAAAATGTAGTATTTTATTGCAAGTCAAGAAAGGGGTATTTTAAAAGATTTATCAAGTTTCTAGCAATTTTTTAAATCTTAATTTGATTTATTAGGTGATTTTAAGGTTTTAAACTTTTAAAGTTTATAAATTGTGCAATTTATTTTAAATTAATGAATTTTTGTAAATAAGTATTGGGCTAGTATTTTTAATTAGCAAGTTAATTGGTTATTTCCAATTTAATTTACCTAATTAACCCTAATTAAAACACACACACACACACACTGTTGGAAACGAAATTTCGGCGTTTGACAAAAGAATGACCAACTGATTCTAGCAACTGAATTGGACCAACTGATCGACGCAACTGAACACGTCATCAGTCAACTGATCGCTTCAACTAAAGTAACTGATCTTTACTAGCTGATCTCTCAGCTGTACACGTCATCAGCTGACAACGACAACCGACATATAGTACAGCCATCTGCAACTGGTAGTGGCTCGCCGCATTTCAGAAATGAACAGTGTACTATTGTCAGGATATATCGACGTGGCAATCAACGGTTAGAATATTCAAATATCTTTAATGTTACCGTTGAAAGGGAAGCCTATAAATAGTCGAAGGCAGCAGCTGAAGCACTATCGCATTCTCAGTTATCTTACTTGCTGTTACGTTGCTAAAATATCCGCTCATACTCAGAAAATCAAGCTCACGCTTATCAGTTTATCAGTAGTATTCTAGACTACGTTCTTGAGCTTTCATAGCACATTGTAATAGATTGATAGAATTCCTGAATCGTGCTAAGATCAGTTACGATCTGTAAAAGTGTTGTATGCTAAGAGTTTCAGTATTGGCAAAGTGATAAGTCCAAACTGAAGTGGTTCAGTACACTGATTTGTATTTGATCAAAGTCTTTTAGTGAAAATCCTATCTGCGTGATAGAAGGGGTGACGTAGGAGTTGTTCAAATCTCCGAACATCCAGAAACAAATTGTGTTGTTATTACCTTCAGTTATTATTTTCAGTTAGCTATTCTATCATTCAGTCAGTTAGTTTTTCCGCAACTGTTTACTCAGTTTAACTGATTGTTGTTGACCGAAAGAATATTTTTAGATTCAGTTTGTAATACAACTGAAACCAGTTTGTCGAAGAATTATTTTAATTGAGCAGTGTTTATTCAACCCCCCCTTTCTAAACACTCTTCACCCGATTCACCGATCCTTTCAAGTGGTATCAGAGCAAGTCATATCCTTTTAAAAGAATATCTATACTCAAATTGCTCATTATGTCTTCATTCAACAAGATCCCCATGTTCTCCAGAGAAGATTTTGACGATTGGAAGATCAGGATGCAGGGCTCATCTAGCTGCACAGGATGATGACATGTGGTACGTAATAACTGACGGACCCATGAAGATTTTGAAAGCCAACACAGCAGTTGCAATCACAGATGGGGCACCTCACCGTATTGAAAAGCCCAGAGATGAATGGACTGCTGAAGACAAGAGAAAAGCAAATTTGGATAATGTAGCAAAAGACATATTGTACAAAACACTGGACAAAGTGACGTTCAGTAAAATCAAGATGTGAAAAACAGCCAAAGAGATTTGAGAGAAATTAATCTAGCTTTGCGAAGGCAATGAACAAACCAAAGCAAACAAGCTATCTGTTGCTGTACAAAAGTTCGATAACATCAGAATGAAAATTGGAGAAACGATGCATGAATATGATGAGAGAACCAGCTGCATCATCAACGAACTGAATGCACTTGGAAATGTGTATACAAATAAAGAAGTAGCATTGAAGGTTATCAGAGGTCTTCCCAAAGAATGGGATGTGAAAACCATGGCTATGAGGGAGTCTAAAGACTTGAACAAAGTTGAACTCCATGACTTGTTTGTTGACTTAAAAGCATATGAGTTTGAACTGCAAACTCGAGAAGGAGAACCATCTACCCCAGCAACAACTACTGCCTTAGCTGCAGTGAGATCAGAACCAACTGGTTCAGTTGAGAAAGCCGCAGATCAATTAAGCAATGACGCCATGTCATTGTTCATCAGGAAATTCGGAAGATTCATGAGGAAGAATCAAGGAAACTTTCAGAAGCAGTACCAAAGAAACAATCCCAGAGAAGAGTCCAATGCATGCTACAACTGTGGCAAACCTGGTCATTTTATTGCTGACTGTCCAAAACCTAAAAAGGATAGTCAAGCTTCGACTGAAAGAAAGAAGAAAGTGTATGAGCATAAGAGGAGATCTAAGGACGACAAGAAGCCTTACAGAAAGAAGCATGAAGTACTCCTTGTTGAGGATAGCAAAGCCAAATGGGCAGAGACTGACAGTGAAGAGTCAGAACCAGAAACCTCTTGTAGCTCTAGTGAAGATGAGGAAGAAGTGAAGTGCTTGATGGCTGATGATACAGAAGTTCATTCAAGCAGCCAACAGGTATTTGACTTCAGTTCAACTGATTTCACAAGAGAAGAACTTATTTCGACTCTTCATGACATGGTTAGTGAATATCAAAAGCTTGCCTTATCATTTGAAAAGGCCAGAGTAGAGCAAACTGATCCCTCTGACAATAAGACAACAACTGATGTATCAGTTGAAATGTTGAGTCTAAAAAGGGAGTTTGCCGAACTCAATACTGAAAGGAGCAAGAATCAATTAATGATTCAAAAGTTAATGCTTGAAAATGCAAAGCAAACTGAGCTCATTCAGGCTTGGAATAAATCATCCGTTGCATTGACTGATATACAGAACTCTCAGAAATAATTTACTGATAAAACTGGCTTAGGGTTCAGTAACCAGGATGAAATACCCTCCAAAGATATTCAACCAAAACTGAACATGGACAAAGGGAAATATATTCACTTTGTCAAATCAGTTACGGTACAAGAACAAGTTGAGCCGAGTAAACTGATTGAACAGCCGACTCATAATATGAGCAAGGGCAAAAGATGTAGTATTGGTTATAGTCCAATAGTTGTGACTGACTCACGAAGTCAGCCAACAAAATTTTTCAGCAAAAACCATTCAAGTGGCTATTCAAATTACTATAACAGCAGGCCAGTTCAGAAAAGATACTGGCTGAACAATCAGTCGAAAAAGAGCAAATCACATGCTGTATCTTCTACATGCCACACATCACACACACAAAAGTCGGGAAAGACAATTTGGAATACAGCAACTGGACAGTCAGTTAGACTGATCCAAGTTTGGATTCCTAAAGGACTAATCAACTTTGGACCCAAATAGAAAAGGGTACCACATTCTTATCTTGTGTTTGATTGCAGGTAACTGGTACAAGCATTGGATCTATATGGTATTTGGACAGTGGATGTTCACGCCACATGACTGGAGATTCAAATTTATTATCTCAACTGACTAAGTACACTGGACCAAACATCAGTTTTGGAGATAACTCTAAAGGTAGAACTGTGGGTAAGGGTAAGCTTATCCATGGTAATTTCACCATTAATGATGTTTTATTAGTTGAGAATCTCAAGTATAATCTGATCAGCATTAGTCAGTTATGCGATAATGGATTCTCAGTTCAGTTTGACAAACATTCTTGTTCAGTCAAAAACTTAACTGAAGAGATCATCCTAACTGGCAAAAGGTGTGGAAACAATTATAAAGTTAGTTGGAATGATCAGCCTTATGCACCAGTATGTTTTATTGCCTCAAAATCTTCTAAAAACTGGTTGTGGCATAAGAGATTGAACCACCTAAATTTCAAATCTATTGCATATTTGAGTAACCACGATCTTGTTGCTGGATTGCCCAAAATGTATTTTATCAAGGACAAAATTTGCTCAGCATGTCAGTTTGGTAAGCAAATCAAATCCTCTTTTAAGAACAAGGGTCGTAAATCTTCTTCCCGATGCTTAGAACTGTTATATATGGATCTATTTGGTCCTATACCAGTCATGAGCTTAGGGGGAATGAAATACACCTTGGTGGTTGTAGACGATTTTTCGAGATTCAGTTGGGTTTTATTTCTCAAGTCCAAAGAACAAACTGCTACTCAACTGATTAAGCTTTTCAAAAGATTATTAAATGAAAAATCAGTTGGAATTGATAGAATCAGGTCCGATCGAGGAACTGAATTTATCAATCAAATTCTTTCAAATTATTTAGAGAATACCGGAATCAAGCATGAGCTCTCAGCAGCCAGAACTCCTCAGCAAAATGGTGTAGCTGAAAGGAGAAATCGGACCTTCAAGGAGGCTGCTAGAACAATGCTTGCTGATTCCTCTATCTCTCAAAGGTTTTGGGCAGAGGCAGTGAACACTGCGTGTTATACTCAAAACAGATCAATGAGTAATAAGAATCATATGAAAACACCTTATGAGATCTGGCATGGAAGAAAAAGTGTGATTTCTTACTTCAAAATATTCGGCTGCAGATGTTTTATACTTGTCAATGGTAAAACCCATTTAACAGCCTTTGACGCTAAATCTGCAGAAGGAATATTTCTTGGTTACTCTTCAGTAAGTAAAGCTTATAGAGTCTTCAACAAAAATACTTTGAATGTTGAAGAATCTATTCATGTTGTATTTGATGAGTCTACACTAACTTCTAAGCCAACTGATACAGTTGAGCTAGCTGATAGATTTACAGATATAAGCTTAGAAGATGATAGAAGAAGATATCCACAATTACCAAAACAATCTCCAAACACCCGAACCTGACATATTGGATCAACCAGCTGAATTGGAAGCAAATATTGACAATCAGTTAGTGGAGCATACTAATGAGAATCAGTTTCCAACTGAATTAGCTCCAACTGAAACTGAAAACATTCAGTTGCCTACTGAGGAAATTGCCGATACAGAAGAAACACATTCTGAACTCAGATGGAAGAAGTCACATCCTCCAGAATTAGTGATAGGTAAACCATCTGATCCGGTAAGAACAAGAAATCAAATGCTTAATTTATTTATACATTCAGCTTTTGTGTCTCAACTGGAGCCAAAGAAAACTGATGAAGCTCTTGCCGATCCTAACTGGATAAATGCAATGCAAGAAGAGCTAAATCAATTTATCCATAACAATGTCTGGAACTTAGTTCCAAGACCACTCTCAAAAACTGTGATAGGTACAAAGTGAGTATACAGGAACAAACTAAACGAAGATGGATCAGTTGTGCGCAATAAAGCAAGGTTGGTAGCACAAGGATATAGGCAGGAAGAAGGAATTGATTACGATGAGACTTATGCACCAGTTGCAAGACTGGAGGCAATCAGAATATTCCTAGCCTACGCCTCATTCAAAAACTTCAAAGTCTATCAAATGGACGTAAAAAGTGCATTTCTGAACGGCTAGTTGCAAGAAGAAGTCTACGTTGAACAACCCCCAGGTTTTGTCAATCATCACTTTCCTGATCATGTCTATCATTTGAACAAAGCCTTATACGGTCTTAAACAAGCTCCAAGAGCTTGGTACGAAACTCTTTCAAAATTTCTAACTGATCATGACTTTTCAGTTGGATCAGTTGATAAGACATTGTTCAAATTTTCCAAGAATGATCATATCTTACTTGTTCAAATCTATGTTGATGATATTATCTTTGGGTCAACTAACCCCAAATTATGCGAGAAGTTTTCCAAGTTAATGCAGGAAAAATTCGAGATGAGCATGATGGGTGAACTAACATTCTTCCTTGGTCTACAAGTGAAACAACTGGATTCAGGAACTTTTATCAGTCAAACTAAATACACGAAGGAATTGCTGAAGAAATTTGGCATGGAATCATGTTCAGCTGCAAACACCCCTATGAGCTCATCAGTTAAATTAGACACTGATCAAGGGGGAATGTCAGTTGAGACGACACTTTACAGAGGTTTAATAGGTTCATTACTGTACCTAACTGCTAGTCGTCCTGATATTGTGTTTGTTGTATGTATGTGTGCGAGATTTCAAGCTAACCCTAAACAATCACATTTTTCTGCTGCCAAACGTATCTTGAAATATCTTAAAGGCACGCAAAATGTTGGTTTATGTTACTCTATAGATTCATCGTTCAATTTAGTTGGCTCTTCAGATGCAGACTATGCAGGATGTAAGCTTGATCGAAAAAGCACAAGTGGATCATGTCAGTTTCTAGGAGACAGACTGATTTCTTGGTTCAGTAAGAAGCAAACATCCATAGCAACTTCCACAACTGAAGCAGAATATCTTGCTGCTGGAAGCTTCTGTGCCCAACTGCTCTGGATTCAGCAACAACTGAAGGATTATGGTGTTGAAGCAAAGGAATCACCAATCTTCTGTGACAACACGAGTACAATCGCTATCACGTATAATCCAGTTCTTCACTCCAGGACCAAGCACATTGATGTTAGACATCACTTCATCAGAGATCATGCTTTAAAGAAGAACATCAGATTGGAATACGTCTCAACTGAACAGCAAGCGGCTGACATCTTCACCAAACCACTGGCTGAGACTAAGTTTTCTCATTTTCGCAATATACTTGGATTAATTGATTTATCCTAATTAATTATTATTGCTTGTAATTCATATGTTAGCCTTACTGTCTTCTTACTAATTGCTTAAGTGAGTTGCTTATTCTTATGAATTTTTAACTGATGTCAGTTAGCGTTTCAGTAGTTCTTGTGTTTTTGTCTCATACAGAACATTGCAAGCAGGAACAAAGGAAAACAACGATAAAACATAATAACCATTTTATTAATAGGAGCGGGTTACATTCTCATAATTTTTTCCTCCACATCAGCAATCCACATACTCAACCAAGTAGCTAGTGCTGAAGAAGAGGTTTTGTAGAAACTGTGGGAGGAAGCGATGCGGTGGAGGAGCTCCAGCTCCTTCAGAAGAAAGAGTTGATAGAGATGCCCATCCTTGAAGACGTTCACCCCTGCAGGAATATTCAAGAGCTCCCGCACCTCTCTTAGTTGGGCCATCCGTTTGAAGGTGGTGACCTGTCCAGAGTAGTACCGGAACTCCAACTCCTGCAACTCCTCCCAGTAGGAAAGGCTTGAGTAAAAGACTTCGTCTTATATGGCCTCCTTTTTGGCCTGCAGTGACAACGGAGAGACGCTTGAGCTTCCAGCACCGGCCATTGTTCTTCTCTTTGAAACTATTTGCTGAGATAGCTGTGACTAACCATCTTACTCTTATTTATAGGCCAAGATGAGGGAAATGAAAGGACATTTCTTAAGTGACGATTAATCTGCCAAGCAACAGGCTCTCCTTTAATCATTCTGTCCTTTACCGTCATTTTGTTTTCTTTTGCATTTATTAAGGGGGAATAATGGTCTAAGAGGTTAACTGAGAAGACAGTTGTTAGTGTATTTTCAACTGAAAAGACTCAGTTTGTACTAACTGATCATTCAGTTGAATCCTTCACTAATCTTCTCATATAAGTTAACTAATTAAATCTATTTTATTCTAAATCAATGACGTGACTGTCTGCTAATCTCATGATGAATTTCAGTCTATGACGTGGACTCAATTTTTACCGCTCAAATTGTACATACGCTTATAGCACACGTACACACTCTACTTTTTCAAAATTTCTATGGACTGACACGTGTCCAGATTTCGAATAGTCACGTACATATGTACCATTACCCGCCTTGATTCAGTTTCACCTTACATTTATCCACAATCTTTTGAGAGCAAGAACTATTTCATCCTTCGAATTTTCTCTCAGGAACTCAATCAGTTTTTAATGGCAACCCAAATTCCCGCTTATATGCTGAACGCTATGGCCATTAATTTTGGTTCCATCTTATCTTTCGGCGATGCTGAAGTAAAGAAGGTGTTTCAGAAACTCGAAGCTGCTGGACTCAAAACATTTTTAGGGCAATCCTCGCAGGACATTTATCCCAAAGAACTTCAGGATTTCTACTCCACTGGGAGGATTGATTCTGAAGGTAACATTATCTCTACTGTCAATGGTCAGTCGCTGACCATCTCTGAAGATTTTCTTGGGGATGTATTTTCTTTATCCTCTGATGGTGTGGCACAACTCTCGGATATTAAGGCATCTGATATTGAAGAGATGCAAACTCTTCTATCTGCTGATGGACGGAAGATTAAAGTTTCCGATCCTAAGAAGGAACTGAGGCATGAAATTCAGTTGCTTGCTGATATAGTTGCCAAGGGGCTTTTGGCAAAAGCTGGATCATTTGCTGCTCTTATCTTGGAAAAATTTCAAGCCATTTTTGCTATTATGGCTGACCGCAAGCTTAACTGGAAGCACCTTATCTTTACCATTCTGAAGAATATGTTTCTATCCTCAAAACAGTCCAAAGGATTTGCTTTTCAAATCAGTTATCTATTGAAAGTCAAGGGATTTGTGGCTGATGATTCTGAAAGGTCATCAAGATTTAAAGTGTTCAATGCAAAGAATACAATGCCACCCAAAACCAGAATGGATATAACTCCTGGTCAGTTTGTGCAAATCAAACAGGAGATTGGGACTCAGTTAGCAGCTCCTAAGTCAGTTAAAAAGGCCAAAACCTTGGGTCAACTGAAGGCCACCAAAAGAAAATTGGTGTTGAGTACATCTGAGTCAGAAAAGACTCCATCTCCACAGATTACAAAGAAACCAAGAACCCAAAGGGTTAAAACTACTTCGGAGGTCTCCATTCCCATTGACGCACTGATTTCTTCGACTGATCAGCAGCCTATAGAAGCAGTTCCTCTGCAGGTCATTCCACAAGAAGCTTCAATTAATACCTCAAAGGAATCAGTTAGGATCAAAGCTCCTCTGATTCAGATATCTCGTCCTCCTCTTGTGGCACCTGCTAGACCTAAAGGCATCAAATTTGTAGAGCAGGTGGAATCCACTCGAACAGGACTGGAAATTCCTCATCTCTTGAGTACTGATAAAGGGAAAGGAAAGTTGATTGCAGAGTCCAGACCCTCCAATTCGATTCAGACTCATATTGATCTTGTTTGGGCGAAAGTTAACAGTTTTGCTGCCTCCAAAATCAAGTCCTATGAGGCTTGGACAGCTTACCACATCGAAGTCTTCGCCAAGAGACTGAGAAAGAAATCTGAACTGAGCAAATTCATCAAGCTGGAGGCCTTTGTGCTTAGGACAGTCAAAGCTGCCTCGATTGCTCAAGGCATGGAGAGGAAAAATTATCTGTTTGATCAGACCAGAGCGAAGAAGTTGGCTCAAATTGTTGCCAAGCTAAAGGCCAACTACTTGCCTACCAGTCCTACTGCCTACGCTGATCAAGCTGTAATCACTCAGCTCGACACTGATCTCATAGGACTGCTTTCCCAAATCAAGTTCTGGGAAATGGATCAAGAACTGGTTATCTATCAAGAAGATTCTGATGATGATGACGAGGAAATATTGGAGGAAGCTCCCTCTGAAAGAACAAAACCATCATCAGCCTTAGCTCTTGTTCCAACTGAAGAGCCAGCTCATGATAAGCCTCTTTCACCCACTGTTGAACAACAAATGTATACTGATGCTGAGCTTTCCTTCGCACACATTGATGAAGTCATTCAGGCAGTTGTGGAAGAATCACATATCAGCGCCCCCATCTCTGACAAAGTTGATCCAACTGCTGATCAAATCCATCCCGAAGCACTTATTTCTACCGAAGAACATGTTCAGTCAGATCCCTCGACTGATCAAGTTATTTCAACTGATGTGCCAGTTGATTCTTCTATTCCTTCAACTGATGTGCCAGTCAATTCCATTGATCAACCTTTAGAGGCACCAGTTTCTGTTGTGTCACCATCTGCTGAACCAAATCCTCCTTCACCACCACGGGATCAAGGAGAACTTACTACTGCTGATACTTCAGTTCGAGACGCTGCTGAAAGAATCTCGACTGATCAAGCCTTGATTATTTCTGAACACACTACAAGTGAACCTAGCACTTCTCGACAATCTCATCCTCCATCCTCCGCAGATTTTGATCTTATTTTTGAAGAGGTTCAAAATATGCAAGACAGTATGAGTCAATTGATTTCTGCCATCTCGAAGATTCAGAACACTCAACTTTCGCATACTCTGAAGTTGGAAGATAATCAGGAATCGTTAAAAAGTCTGAAGGATATTAAATCTGCTGTTTCCGCTCTCTCTTTCGGCGTCAACGACATTCAGAAAAATAGAGAAATCATTTCAAGCTTGACTGCTACTCAAAACTCTATTAACCGACGGGTCGACAGCATGGAGTCAATTATGTCAAGAAAAGTCGAACTGCTACAACTCTCTATGACTACTGCTATCGATAACATCTTAACCTCTATCAAGCTCCTTTCTACTGATGTTGGGAAGATATCTCTCAAGATGGAACAGTTTGACAAAAAGGGGGAAGAAATAAAGGAGATTTTAGAGCAGCAGAAGAAGCACTAATAGACGCAGTATCTATTGTATTTATTTTGATTCAGTTGATTCATCAGTTAACCGCCATATTATTTTATTTACTTTGATTTCAGTCAAGTATGTTCTCTATAGTTTTGTCAAACACCATAAAGGGGGAAATTGTTGGAAACAAAATTCCGGCGTTTGACAAAAGAATGACCAACTGATTCTAGCAACTGAATTGGACCAACTGATCGGCGCAACTGAACACGTCATCAGTCAACTGATCGCTTCAACTAAAGTAACGTCATCAGCTGACAACGACAACCGACATATAGTACAGCCATCTGCAACTGGTAGTGGCTCGAAGCATTTCAGAAATGAACAGTGTACTATTGTCAGGATAAATCAACGTGGCAATCAACGGTTAGAATATTCAAATATCTTTAATGTTACCGTTGAAAGGGAAGCCTATAAATAGTCGAAGGCAGCAGCTGAAGCACTATCGCATTCTCAGTTATCTTACTTGTTGTTACGCTGCTAAAATATCTGCTCACACTCAGAAAATCAAGCTCACGCTTATCAGTTTATCAGTAGTATTCTAGACTACGTTCTTGAGCTTTCATAGCACATTGTAATAGATTGATAGAATTCCTAAATCGTGCTAAGATCAGTTACGATCTGTAAAAGTGTTGTATGCTAAGAGTTTCAGTATTGGCAAAGTGATAAGTCCAAACTGAAGTGGGTCAGTACACTGATTTGTATTTGATCAAAGTCTTTTAGTGAAAATCCTATCTGCGTGATAGAAGGGGTGACGTAGGAGTTGTTCAAATCTCCGAACATCCAGAAACAAATTGTGTTGTTATTACCTTCAGTTATTATTTTCAGTTAGCTATTCTATCCTTCAGTCAGTTAGTTTTTTCGCAACTGTTTACTCAGTTTAACTGATTGTTGTTGACCAAAATAATATTTTTAGATTCAGTTTGTAATACAACTGAAACCAGTTTGTCGAAGAATTATTTTAATTGAGCAGTGTTTATTCAACCCCCCCTTTCTAAACACTCTTCACCTGATTCACCGATCCTTTAACACACACACGATTTACACTCACACACTCAGCACACACGCACATACACGTTCATTTCCTTCGAAGGAGAGTAATGTTCTTGAGTATTTCAGCAGCCCTCACCATTCCTTGCCTTTTCCTGGAGATTCACGATCATTTTCGGTCAAGAAATCGAACAGCAAACGTCACCCGGTCATTCCCCGTGATCCACCGCATCGGTATTCGTCATCTTCTTGTGTTTTTAACGCGAAGGCATGTATATTCATTTTTGCATCGATCTTGTTGTAGTAAGTATTTTGATGCGTATTGTATGCAAAATCTGTGTATGTTGTGCAAAAGTTTGAGAAAAAATGTTTTGAAACGATTTTGGATCTCAAAAGAGAGTCAGCTGTGATTTCGAGTACTGTGAATTTTCGGTTGACTTTTTGGTAAAACTTTCAACATATAAAACATATTACTTTTTAATATCTTCGATTTGACAGTAAATTCGTAATTTTTAGACAAGAGATGAGTGAGTTATAATCATTTTCATGTGACTGCTCAAACTGTGATGTTTAAACGATTTTTAGAACTGAAAAACCGATTCTTCTGTCATTTCGAATCCTGCAAATTTTCGGTCGATTTTTTGAAAGATCTTTCAACATGTAAAACGTAGTATTTTCGATATCATCGATTTGATGGTAAATTTGTAATTTTTGAACAAGATATGAGTAAGTTATGATCATTCTCGTGTGACTGCTCAATTGTGTTAGTTTTCAAAAAAAATTGCACAGGGCGGCGCTCGGGCAATAGTCTTACCACTCGAGCGCCAGACCTTCTGGACGGGGCGCGCTCAAAAGGTAAGATTTTACCGTCTCAGCTCCAAGCATTTTAGAAAAAAAAATTTACATTTTTATCTGGGGGGCAGGCATGCATAATGTATTAGTATGTTCGACGTGCAGAGAAAATATTTTATGTTTTTGAGGTATGCTAAATGTCTTTGACAAAATATGAACGGGTTTGGAATCCGGTGAACGTGGCCAGGGACCTCTCCATCCCGGTAAAACATGACAGAGTTTAGATCTAGGTTGGAAAGCGGTAAAGCATGATCAGGGACCAATCCACCCGGTAAAGCATGACCGGAGATCTCATGTATGTGGTAGTGGACATTCCTATCAGCCCAAAACTGTGGTTTAGTCTGATCATGCGCATTTATGTATGGGTCACTTGCTTTGAAACACATCTCTACGCAAAATGACGATGATTATGTATGTTTACGTATGAATGATGCAAGTACGTTTATGAAAATGTTTATGAAAGTTTTACGATATGATGGCACGTCTATGTTTATTTAAGTACGTTCAAGTTTAAGTATGTACACTCTGCTTTAAAATACATGTGGTTTTATTACGTATTATTTTTTATTCTCGGTTTATATATATTGAGTCTTTAGACTCACTAGACTTGATCGATACAGGTGAGGACGAGTTTGAGGATGCGAGAGGTGGAGAACTGTGAGTCGGCTAAATAAAACATTAAATAATTTAATTTGGCCCATTAGTGGTTTAAGAATAAATCGAGACAAAAAAAAAACCCTCACATAGTAGCCGTCTTCCATCGATGTAGGCAGAAGTAGGAGGGGGATGAGGGTGGGGGTGGGAATTGCTCATCTTCTATTCTCATCTAAATTCTACTTTTTTTAAGGTAAGTTAATTATTATTTTCTGGATTGTGGTGTTATTATCGAAAGTTGATGCTTAAGTATGAAAATATTTTAAAGAGGATAATAAGTGAATTTTGGAATCTTAAAATTTTTGGAAACACATCGTTGTTATCTATGCTTTATTGTTCCTTATTTTTTGAAATTCTGTATTTGGTCGTGTTCTGGTGATATTCTGGATGATATGTATGTCATGTGAGTCATCTCTTGGTTCATGCGCGTCAAAGTTCTGCATGTGGGATACATGTGAGCCACCTCTTGTTTCCCTATGGTCAAAGTGCTGCATGATGGGGACCAATTGTGGATTTTGTTTTGTTTTGTCTGTCTTGTGAGCCATTTTTTGGTTCCTGCGGATCAAATTGCAGCATGTGAGCCACCTCTTGTATCCCTATGGTCAAAGTTCTGCATGATAGAAATTCTTATCTGGGTTCTGTCATTCTGTTATTACCTCATTCTTTCATTCTATTTACACGTGTATTTATTATTTATTTTTGTGAAAGCTTTTGTCGTTATCCTTGAGATCGAATTAGTGGCTAGATACGAGAGGAAGGCGAATATTTTGTCTAGTCCTTTGAAAGACTGATTTAATTACTCATTGATTTGATTGAGAGATTGACTCATAGTTTCTTTTTGATAAATAAGTTACGATTCTTTATAAATTTTAGACCTTGTGTTGATTATATGGGTTATGGGTACTTTAAATAAAGCTTGACCTCTAAAAAGTGTGTTTGGGTGTGCGAAATGTGGGCCTTACCCGGGCATCACTTGCCCACCATCATCCGCTTTGTTCGTCCCCGAACCACACCGTATTAGGAGAGGTCGGCTCTGATACCAAATGTAATGCCTCAGATTCACTGACTATCTTTACTGTACCAAGATGAGTATTTCCAACGTGTTTATGTCCTCACTCACACGCACCTTAGGAAACTTCCCAGGGGGTCACTGATCTCAGAATCCCTTTACTTCCGATCTAAGATTGGTTCATTCATGTTCTCTCCGCCTAGAAGCCTGCCAAATCCCGCTCATTGTCCATGCAACCTCATGGCACTAGCGATCACCCCCGCCCTCTTCGGAATCGATGCAGGTGAGGATGCGTTTGAGGATGCGAGAGGTGGGGACCAGTGAGTCGGCTCGGACTGCGGGGAAGCTAAACTCGAGAACCACCTATGTTTTCAAGAATTTTCAAGCATGCTAATTTAGTTTCTCTGATTTTATGAAACAATTTCACGATGTTTAAACGAGTACCTTTTTGGCAAACTTTGTTTGTAATCGTTTTTATTTCAAATATTTTAGACGAGCTGTTTATTTTTATAGCAATTTGAAAGATTATTATTTATTTAAGAAAAATTTATTTTTTCGCAAATTTTAAGTAGTTCAAAAATAAAGTACGTTACAGTTGGTATCAGAACTATGTTCTCTCCTATTCAAGTGTGGTTCTGGGACGAACCAAACGGAAGCTTATGGGCATGTGATGCCCGTTGTAACGTACCGTATTTTAACTACTTAAAATTTTCGGAAAAATTAAAAATTTTCTTGAAATAAATCGTAAACCTTCAAAATTCGATTAATACAACTGTTCATTATAACATAGTTGCAACCAAAGATCTCAAAATAAAGTTTTCCAAAAGTACTTGTTTAAAATCTCATAATCACTAACACAAATCAGAGTATTTTTTTGAACATTTCATAAACTCTTAAAAACTGGGCGGTCCTCGGGTCTAGCCTCCTGCTCAGTCTCTCGTCTCCTCAAATGCATCCTCACCTGCATCAATCAAGTCTAGTGAGTCTAAAGACTCAACACGTATACAATGGAAGTAACGAGTAATACATAATGAAATCACATGCGACTTTAAAATAGGTCATACATACTGGAACTTTAACATACGTATAAAAGCTTGAGCTTACATACATAACATAGACGTTCCATAACATGAAACTTTTCTTAAACATGCTTGCATACTTATCCATACATGAACTTCATCATTTTGCGTAGAGGCATGTTTCAAAGCAAGTGACCCATATATAAAATGCCTGATCAGACTAAACCATAGTACTAGGCTGACCGAAAAATCCACTGTCACATACATGAGATCCCCGTTCATGCTTTAACGGGAGGATTGATCCCTGGTTATAATTTACCGCTTTCCAATCCTGATATAAACCCGTTCATGCTTTAACGGGGTGGAGAGGTCCTCAGCCACGTTCACCGAATTCTAAACCCATTGATAATTTGGTCACAAGAAATTTAGCATACATCAAAACTTTAAAATGTTTTTCCTTTGCACATCATCATACTTACTTGGCGTTGAGGGATTCTTTGGATCTCTCTTGGGCCACTGCTACAACATACTAACATGAATTCGAATACTTAACTGGTGTAACTATAATAATCATGCTTACACGCAAGCTCATCCATTTCCTTAGGACGTTGTAGAATTCCCGTGACTCGACCTTGTTAATCATTGCACTAAACTAAGATATTGAACCTCAAAGAATTCAACATAAATTTTCCCGAAAAATGAAGTACATGGACCCCGTGCCCAGGTCCGACTCTGGGTTCGTGTAGGTACTGTAAAATGTGTCGTGCAGAAAAGGGAAGGCACGAACCCCGTGCCTAGTTCCGTGTAGGGGTCCGTGTAGGTACTGTAAAAAAACCCAAAAAAAAGGAATGACACGGACCCCATGTCTGGGTCCGGAGTCAGGTCCGTGTAAACACTGGAAAGACACACCAAGTGAAAAACAAAGGCATGGACCCTGTGTTCTGGTCTGTGTGGGGCTCCGTGTGGCCTCGAATTGATAAACATATGAGAAAATCTTACACTGTGCCTATTCCACCCAACCAAACCAAATGGACTAAGAATCAAAACATCGAGACCCGCCCTACGACACTAAGGCATTGACTCCAACCCATACAACCATTGAAAATGACCCCAACATCGACAATCAACAACCAAATGACACAACCCAAAGTTCGACACACATTCGATTCCTACGACTCCTAACTCATCCTGGTGCCTAACGACAAGAAAAGAGACACCAATAACAATCCCAAATCATTCTTGACTTAATTAAACGCAGCAACGATCACCCGTCGATTCCCAACGAAGCTTGCAACCATAGAACTTCAAGAGTGCATTAATATCATAATTTTTCAGAAAACACAGTTTGAGCAGTCCCACGAAAACGATCATAACTCGCTCAATTTGTGTCCAAATATTTCGATTTTTATATCAAATCGAATGTATCGAAAAGTTCTACGTTTCATAATTTGAAAGTTTCCCCAAATTATCAACCAGAAAATCGAGGTTTTCAAAAAGGACAGAAAATTCGAGTTTCAGATATAAAATTTTCTTCAGAACACATCCAATAAATTTTTTGCTCAAACTAATACATAACATACACATGTTTTCACAAAAACACATTAAATTAATACTATGACAAGATCGACGCAAGAAAAATTAGAATATACGTGCCTTTTGATAATTGAAAATATCGAAACGATGATACCGATGCGAGAAGGGTGCGAGAGATGATCCGAGACGAACGTGGCGCTAAATTCCTTCAAGAAAACCAACAAAATTTTGCTCGAAAAATGTAGGGAAGGGGATGGCTTGCTCTTTCTCACCAAGAACCCTAGGTTTTCTTAAAAAAATTATTAAATGAAAGTGTAGAGAAGGTTCGTTATCACGGATGGAAAAATGAAGAAATTAAAATTCAATACAAAAAAATCCATCACTGAAGGTGCTCCTCAAATATTTGGAAAACCACGGAATGAATGGACAAAGGATGACATGAAGAAAGCCTATCTTGATAATATGGCTAAGGATATCGTGTACAAAACTCTTGATAAGAACACATTTAGTAAAATCAAAATGTGTAAGACTATTAAAGAAATGTGGAAAAAATTGATTCAGTGGAATTGTAATTGAATTCAATGCACTTGAAAAAGTGTACAACAACCGAGGAGTGATATTGAAGGCAATGAAAGGGCTTACAAAAGAATGGGATATCATGACTATAGCAATGTGTGAATCCAAGGATTAGAGCAAGATGGAACTCTATGACTTGTTTGCGGACTTAAAAGCTTATGAATTCAAATTGCAAACAAGAGATGATGATCTGTCTGATTCTCAATTGACTAAGGCTCTAACGGCTTAACTCAATTGATTTTACACGATATGACCTTGTCAATGTACTTTATGACATGGTCAATAAGTTCCAAAGACTTTCTCAATCAATCGATTAAGTTAAAGCAAAATAAATTGACTTACTAGACAACAAAACTGCAACTGACTAGGAACAACCTAGTTAAATGCGGAGTCGAAAGGTAGAGATTGTTAAACTGAAAACTGATAATGAAATATTACAGGATGAGAATTGCAAGAGTTGCAGAAGCATCCTCGAACAAGTCTTCAGTTACCCTAACTGAAATGCAAGAGTTGCAGAAGCCTATTGGACATAAAACTGGTCTTGGTTTCATCAACAATAAAAGCATTCCTGACACAAGTACTCGACCAAAATTGGATATGTGCAAAGGGATACACATTCATTTTGTTAAATCCAATCTGGTATATAAACATCAAGAACCCATCCCTCAAGTTTCAAAGCCTGTTGAAAATATGAGTAAATGCAGAAAGTTTGTGTTGGTTTATATGAAGGTTCCAATACTAAGCCAAATTGGAAGCCTAACCAAACTAGTTTAGCTATTCATAACTCGATGAAAGGAAAATCAAACTGTGTGAGGCCTAAATATTATAATTGCAAATTAATTCTTAACAATATTGATTCAATTAAAATCTACAGTGGAAAATGCTTTAAAATACTTGTAAAAGAAAAATGACTGGAGGACGAAGTTGCTGTATTCATACAATCACATACGAATGCTGACCAGTCACAAATCAACAATTCATAGGCCGGAAAAGCTCACAATAACATAAATTAAATCCAAATACACCATAAAAACTACAAATCAACATAAAAATACATGGGGCATCTCCCCAGTCAACAAACTCTTACATAAAAAGGACCAGACTCCAACATAATAAAGTGGACTAACTGGGAAGCTTAAACTCTCATCTCCGAGAAATCTTATTTTAGTCATCAGTTCCACGGACAGAACCTTTGCCTCGTGCTGTAAAACTATTCGGGTGACCTACCATGGTCCCCAAAAACAATCACAGTAGCCCCCCAAATATAAAATACTAAGATTAGAATTCTTGTACGAGACAGTTCAACAAAAACAACAATAAACTTAAATAATGCATAAATATATAAAATGAATTATGAAATGCATGAAACATAACCAAATAACAGGAGAATAGGAGCCAATAAATGATACTATAACAACAGGAGGAATGCTCTATAAACAACACATAGGGGAGCTACACCGTCATGCACCTAAATCGCCTTGCCAATTATGCGAGGTCTGTAATGCTGTGTTCAATCAAATACCCACCATTTGACCTGCATACAGTTGATAACGATACAATAGGAAGGAAAAATAAAGAACAACAGATGATGTCAATATTTCAAGTTCACATCACATAGAAAATACATCAAGAAAATATAAAAACTATAATTTCAGTATCAGGGATAACTCGACTCAAAAGCTGTCTGCTGATTGCAAAATAACCACGAGTGCTAGGAATACAATATAATAAGATGAACGGGTCAAAAGAATGATAGGCTCAACATGAATGTCATAATACCATGCCTTCCATATAAAATGTCAAATAATTGAACATAAACTTAACGAGGCATTTAACAACTTATATAAATCGACAGAATCACATTAACAACTACAAAACACATAAATATGTCTAAAACATGATTTATACGTTACAGTCATGTATTACCGAACTGTAGTTGTGAGGCCCGGGGCCGAAGAGGGCGGGAGGTGATCGCCGGTGCCATCAGTTGCACGGACAATGAGCGGTTCCTGGCAGGCTTCTAGGTGGAGGGAACATGAATGAACCGACCCACACGGGAATGAGAGGGATTCCGAGACTGTTCAATGTAATGGACTGTACAGTTGAAGAGGGCTTAAAAGATTTGATTGTTACTACTCATATCATGAAGGTGCATCTTCTTTTCGGTAGCTCATCACATAAGAACTCCAAAGTTAAGCGTGCTTGACTTGGGGCAATTTTGGGATGGGTGACCTCCTGGGAAGTTTCTAGGGTGCGTGTGAGTGAGGACATAAGCACGCTGGAAAGACTCGTCTTGGTACAGTGAGGACAGTCGTCAAATCTGGGGCGTTACAAGTGGTATCAGAGCCGACCTCTCTTAGTACGGTGTGGTTCGGGGACGAACCAAGCGGAAGCTGGTTGGCATGTGAGGCCCGGGGCCGAAGAGGGCGGGGGGTGATCGCCGGTGCCATCAGTTGCACGGACAATGAGCGGCTCCTGACAGGCTTCTAGGTGGAGGGAACATGAATGAACCGACCCACACTGGGAATGAGAGGGATTCCGAGACTGTTCAATGTAATGGACTGTACAGTTGAAGAGGGCTTAAAAGATTTGAGTGGTACTACTCATATCACGAAGGTGCATCTTCTTTTCGGTAGCTCATCACATAAGAACTTCAAAGTTAAGCGTGCTTGACTTGGGACAATTTTGGGATGGGTGACCTCCTGGTAAGTTTCCTAAGGTGCGTGTGAGTGAGGACATAAGCACGCTGGAAAACTCGTTTTGGTACAGTGAGGACAGTCGTCAAATCTGGGGCGTTACAGTAGTATACCTAAACTGACTTTGAACAATAACAATATCAACTTTGATCTCGTCAGCCTAATAAAGAAGATAATATGCCGAATAATACCAAAATTTGCCAAGAAATCTAAAATAATCCATTTATTTTCAAAAATTACTAAGGTTTAATTTATTTACTAAAAATCCAATTTATTGATTTAATTATCAAAATTTGTCTCAATATTCTCAATATTTCTCCAAATTTCATATTATTCCCAATAATATCAAAAATCATTTATTGAATTCAGTATTCGACTAAAATCACAATTAGTTAAACAATTCGATTATTAATTACCAGCTATTTAAACAAAGAGATTTTATTCACTAATTATTTCTCAAATAAATTTGAAAAATTCCAAAATCCACTAAATAACCTTAATTCCCAAAATAATCTGACAATTAATTTGATACTAATTACAGGTTCGACGAATTATTCTTCGAAGCTTTGAACGATCGAACCTATATATGAACCCGATATATACGTCAATATATTTCACTTTAATCGACGAAAATGAATTAAATTGGAGCGGGTAATTTATCAATTTCCATCAGCTTCAAAAATCAATCAATGACTGAAAAACGAGCTGTAAATTAGGGAAAGCTTAGAAGGCTAAAATACACAACAGTATCCTACCAAAAGCTCAAGAAATGAAGATAAGATCTCACAAAACTTTCTAGCCCAAGCTCGCGCTAGAACAAAGCTCGTGACATGCCTCGATTCAACTTCTATCTTTTTCGCTTCATGTCACTTTTTTTTTTCATCATATACATATACATATACATTTCCTTTAGGGTGAAATCTGTTCGTTAATTGTAACCATCCTTTCATCTTTCGGTCGATTGATCGATCTTAACTGTAACCATGATACTAGGAGGCGGGACAACAGTAACCACTTTTCCGTTCTGTGCTTTAGCCTATAGTTGGCGGGGACACCATCAACCACTTTTCTGTTACTGGGCCTTGGCCTATGGAAATTCGGTATGGGGTTCCCACGGGGCTTAGTCCCTCAATCGGGTTCTACTGGGGCTTAGTCCTTCAAGAATCCCCATTTCATTACCATCACAGTTAAGTCACTTCATTCAAAACATTTTCAGCATTTCCAGCACTTTATAAAATACATGTATATATATCATTTTCTTTTAAACTAAGCATGCAATATATCTTTTAACATTTTAACATTTTCCATCATAAAATTCCATATTTTTAAAAATAATTATTTTATCGCTCATTACAGCATTCAGGACACTTCCAGACTCCTAACATTTTTTAGGTATAAAATGACCTTTTTGCCCTTGAAACCCTAACTTTCCCAATTTACCCTTGGACCTTAAAACAACGACCCGAATTCATCCAAACTTACAATCACACCTTAAAACACACCTATAAAAATTTCTTGGTCGTAAACTTAGGCTCCTCAACTAAATTCGTAATTCGTTTTAAAATTTCAAACGAAGTCCCGATTTTATCTCGAATCAACTCGAAACTTAACCAAACATCGCCAACTTTAACCATAGCTTATTAAAACCTAACCAACCATTTTTCAACACAATTTAAGCCATTTAAAACCCTCAGAAAAGGGTAGACAGCCTACTGAAATTTCTGCACCCTTTTACTAAACCATATCCCTAACCATCCATGAGTTCCTTCAATCCTAGTCCTTAACCGGCGTGTCTAGACCATAAGAAACCTTCCTAGGACCAATACTGAACCCTTAGGACCCTACTGGACCAACCTCTACAGCCCATGCACGAGGACGTGCATGGTTCAATCAATTCCTTGCGTGCGGACTTGCCTTGCGCGGCCAACCGTGTGATGCCCTCCTAGTGCTTGAACCAACCTCCTTTGAACTACCATGGCTCATGGCTAGGACCCTCAAAAGCCCCGCCTCTTGCCTTGATAGCCCCCTTCCTCTCTTTTTTTCTTTAAAAAAAAATAAAGCCCTAGCCGCTATTGTCCCCAAAACGTGCAGCCCCTTTCATCCTCCTTTTCCATCTCTTAACCATGCATCTAGTGGTCCCTAAACCCTCTGAAACTCGACCCTGCTAATACCTCTAACCTGGCAGCCTCTTTGTGCATAAATATACATTAAGAATCATGCAAGAACATCAAGGTTTCCATGTGTTTTTCATTAAAAAAATAAAATAAATGAGATGGTATCATGTTTTTCATGTAAAAATCTATATTCAAACATAATATGGTATGAATGATGGGAAAAGAAGGAATAAGGCATGCCTTTGCGTGATTCACGCGTGAATAAACAATTCTAATGCAAAGGGACGTTGCCAGAGAGATGGGGAATCCTTGTTGTGTTTTCTTGCTTCAAAACCGATGGGAATTGCTCTAAATGTGGGTGTGTGTTCGTGTGGGAGATAAAACCCTAGGTTTCCAATTTTTTGGAGTGTGTGATATGAAGTGTTTTGTGGTTAGAAACTTTTTCTTTTGATATAAATAATTGAGTAGAAAGCTAGGCCCAATCACCTTGGTATAATATACTCATTAGGCCTATGGTATTGTAGGAAAAATATCTTATTTATGAAATTTTTTGAAAATATTAACAAAGCCTTTAGTTTTCTTCAAAAATTGATTGCCGATTTAAAACGACTCGACATGTTAAAAAATCTCAAAAACACCATTTTTAGAAAATCACCTATTAAATATACTATATATTAAACAATTAAAAATAATCATTTAATAAAACATTTTCCGTTCACATTCCCCGTCTCCGTTCCTTGGTCGCGTCTCGAATAACCCTTGAAAACACAGTTTTATGCATTCTAATAGAAAAACACATTTTTAACATATAAACATGCCTACACATTTAATTGATGCAATTAAAATAATTTAATTAGGCATTTTATATTTTTACTAGATTTGCATGCAGTTGGATCACGTTATCGCATTTTGTACCTTACAATTCCTCTCTTTCTTAAATGAAATTTTGTCCTCGAAATTAAGACTGACCGAATAACTTCGGGTAGCGACTCCTCATGTCAGGTCTCAGTCTCCTAAGTAGATTCCTCCTCCGAATGATTTAGACACTTGACTTTGACCATATGAATGACCATATTCCGGAGCCTTTTTTCTTGCCTATCCAGAATCTGCATAGGCCTTTCCTCGTAAGACATTTTTGAAGTCAACTGCAGAGGTTCATAATTCAGCACAAGTGAAGGATTCTACATGTACTTTGCAGTATCGAGATATGAAACACATTATGCACTCCATCCAGCATCGGTGGCAACACAACTCTATAAGCTAATATTACAATCCTCTCCAGAACCTAAAACGGTCCTATGAACCTTGGACTGAGTTTGCCTTTCTTACCAAATCTCATAACACCCTTCATAGGTGCTATCGTCACAAACACGTGGTTGCCTACTGCAAACTCTAGATCCTTTTGCAGCTTATCAGCGTAGCTTTTCTGGCGGCTCTGGGCAGTCCTCATCCTATCTCGGAATTTGACTACTAGCTCTGTTGTCTGCTTGATCATGTCCGGGCCTAACTCTCCTCTTCCACCAACCTCTTTCCAATGTATCGGTGATATACATTTCCTAACATAAAGTGTCTCGTAAAGAGCCATACCTATAGACAATTGGTAACTATGGTTATAAGTTAATTCCACTAGAGGTAAATTCTGTTCCTAGCTGCCCTAGAAATCAATCACACAAGCTCGGAGTAGATCCTCCAGAGGCTGAATCACTCTTTCGGACTGACCATCGGTTTGAGAATGAAACACGACTTTGCCCCATAGCTGAATGCATACGCTTATAGAAGGACGATGTCAACCTCGGATCTCTGTCTGAAACATATACACTGGGATTCCATGCAGTCGGACTATCTATCGGATGCACAGCTCTGCGTACTATGTCATGGTGAATATCATCTTAATAGGTAGAAAGTCCGTTGATTTCGTAATACGATCAACTATCACTCCAATGGCATTGAATTTTTATATAGTCCTCGGCAATCTCGCTACAAAGTTCGTCGTGATATTTTCTTATTTCCACTCAAGAATAGGAAGTGGCTTAAGCTTCCCTACTGACCTCTGGTGTTTTGCCTTAACTTGCTGGCATGTCAAACACTCGGACACAAAACACAAGATGTCTTGTTTCATGCTGGCCACCAATATAGTGACTGCAAATCCTTATACATCTTCGTACTTCCACGATGAATAAAGTACATAGTTGTAAAGTCCAAAATTAAGATAACGTAATCCAACAGCATGCAAATCTAAGGATTACGGAAAATAGTTAAATAACTTATTTTAATTGTTACATTGATTATATGATATTTATATAGTAGTTTTCTACTTGAATGCATTAAAATGTATTTTTTAAAGGTTATTCGAGTTGCAATCAAGGAACGGAGACCGATAGCTGAAAATGAAAAAAAATGTTTTTATTAAATAATTGTTTTTAATTATTTAAAATAAGGGTGATTCTTATTCTTATTTTTGAGAATAAGGAGTTTTGAGGTTATTTTATACGCGGTGTTGAGGATCAAAGTTGAGTTTAGAGGGGGGGGTGAATAAACTCTACTCGTTTTTCGTTCTGATGAGGTACTAAAATCCTGTTAAGGATAGTAGTTGATCTTGTGCGAATACTTTCACCTGATTACAATAAAACGTGCGGAAACAATTTGATGAAGTAGTTGAAAAACAATAAAACAGTAGGCAGCAGTTGTTTATGGAAATTCGAAGATAAACTCTTCTACGTCTCCCCTTCTTCTATTTCCAGAAGGTATAACTAAAAGACTTTGGATATTACAGTACAACTCTTGTACACACCCACTTCAGAAGGACTTACACCTCAGCCTACTGAAACTCTTAGTTTCTCAACTCACAAAAATGCGAAACACAAAGTTCTGAAAAGACTCTTTTCAGATTACAGACTCTTCTGACAAAGTATAAATAATGTAAAGATCATGAAGAGTGTAAGAATTAGTAGCACAAGATGATCTTCAAAAGATCAGATATAAGCTATGAAGCGTTTGCTACTTTTCTTGTGTTGAACTTTTAAATGCTCAAGGAATTTTGATATTCGTCTAATAAGAGAGAAGCTTTGTTCCTTGAAGAATGATAATAAGCGAAGTGTCGTGTCGAACAAGGATTTGATCCAAGTATATATAATCGACTGAGTTCAACGTTCACAATCAGAGTATGTCTTCAGATAACTGATACAATCAGCTTTATTACCGAAAGAAGTTCCTGCAGAAAAGCTATAAAACAATCAGTCTTGTTTTATACTTAATTGGGTAAAGTGCATTAAATGACTCCGTATAGTATTTAATGCTGCAATTAATACTAGTACTAGGAACTCTTTAACGGTAACAATTAAGATAGCAACGTTAGAAAACGTTCTCTACTGGTTTTGTATTGTTATCCCTTTCTACTGGTTTAGTTATAGTAGATCAGCAGCTACTGATAAGTTATACTATTGTTCTGGTCTGCTGGTCTACTGGTCTTAGTTATCATCGCCACAATAAAATTCATGTCTAACAATTTCCCCCTTTGTGGTGATGCCAAAACCTAAACAGTAGAAAGTTGTTAAATAAAACAGATAATCATTTAAACAAACGGATAATGTCAATAAAGTATTAAGATAATAGAAAATCAATCGGTTCCAATATCCCTTGTAAATGATTTCTTCATTCTGAGGTTCTTGATCTCTTCTGTTAGAAGGTTCAGCCTCATCTTTTGGTTGCCTAGCTCCTGCTTGATCTCCTCTATCTCCTCTATCTTCCCCCTTTTTGGCATCAGCGGCAACCACATGGGTAAAGAGGTCATTCAGTCTGCCGGAAATATTTGAATGCCATCGGTTAGCATCTCCAGATACGGGGTCTAAGAAGAGATGCGATTATCCAATGCAGTGATAGATTGATTTTGAGAGTCAATCTTGGCATCCAAAAGTTCCACAGAAGTAGACAATGATCGAAAGAGATTTTCATGATCAGTGATTCGAGTGAGAATATCATTTTGAGCAAGCATGATGGTGCCGTGAGTTCTCAAGATAGCTTGTCTGAAAACGACGGTTTCAGCATACATCTTGTCCATGGTCTCCTTAGTGTTATAGATGTGTTTGCCCATTCGTTCTCTGAAGGATTGAGTACCACTGAATTCCGAAATGTTTTCACAAGATATACGTTTCACTAAAGCAGAGATGTTGTTGAGTTCGGTTTGTAGAGACTCAATCTGATGTTCCAGGTTAAATGCATCTGATTCCGGGGAGGGAGTTCGCGCAAGAATGCGTTGTTTAATCTCAGAAAGACGAGAGTTCGTCTCAGTCAAAACAGGAAGAGAGACAGTCAATGCAGTAGAAACAAGATTAGCATCCATCAAGGCAGTAGAAGGAGCAGGGTCTGCTGTGCTTTCTGCTGGAATTGCAGAAACAGTAGGTTCATCAGCAATCATGGGAAGAGCGATTCTTCAGTAGGAACGGCCAAGTCAGAGGCCAAAGCTTCTTCCATTGGTTCAATAACAGCCTGTGAATCTGAAGGTGCTTCAGTAGAAGGTGCAAAAGGCTGTTCCAGAAGAATGTTCATTTCTGCTTGATGAGCAGCAGAAAACATCTCTAAATTCGGCAGTAAAGAAGTAGCATCTGGTTCTGCTATTTGTTGCCCTGGGTTAGGAGAAACAGAAGGGGCCAATGAAATAGCCGGTGCTGCTTCCAGAGTAGCGGAGACTGAAGGGATAATAGATTCAATGACTTCCTCAACCGAAGCCAGTTCATGCACGGACAATAGTGATGATGACGGAATGAGCCTAGTCGGAGATGCAGGAGTACTAAGAGCAGCAGCCTTTGGGGAGGCTGTAGTCCTTTCCTCAACTGTCTGATTCTGTTGAAAGATTGGGACAAGGCCAACATGATAGACAATAGGCTCTCCAAAGCCTTGTTCTTGAGCAAGAAGTTGCTCACTCATCTGCTTTAGTTTGTCAGAAAGAATCATAATAACATTTTGATCCTGAACAGCAGTAGGAACAGCAGGATCAAAATTTGATTGAAGAACTTTCAGAACCGATTCTAATTTCTGACATTTCAGCTGATCGAGGATAAAATTCCTTCTTCGCAAGGCCTCGATGACATTTTCTGTTTTTGCCAGCTGAAAAATCTTCTTTTCTGTATTCATCATCTTGCCATAATTCCCTTTTGTTTTGAAGTAAGCAAAAGAGTGGAATAGTCGGACAGTATGCCATTCATCAAAGAAACGCATGTCATCGTTTGCAGAGGTCTCAATCTCGGCGAGATGAAGATCAACGCCGGTGGTGACAGTGGTCTTGTGACCAAAAATAGGTGGTTCTTCAACCATTTTCCCTTTGCCTTTGACAGAAGATGAAATAGGCACGATGGGTCGAAAAGCAGAAGACCCTGCTTGCTGGTTCTCGAATAACTATTCCAGATGTTGGCTTAAAAACAGTAGCAGTAGAAGGTGCTGAAACAGACGCAAGTAGCGTGTGCAGTCGAAGAAGCAGTTGAACGAGCAGAAGGAACCGCTTCTGGAAAGACCTGTCGAATAGGTACTTTCTCAATTTCAGGACAGTGCTGTTGTCTTCTTAATCTTAAGAATGGTGCGCGGTTTCTTCTTAGCTAGGGTTGGCACTGCTGGTTGAACAGCAGCAGCAGACTCTTCTGATACTGTTTTATCTGAATCCTGTCGAAATAACCACTCGTTTCTTTGAAATTTTCTTTTGAGGTTTTGAAGCCTCAGAAGCAGTCTCCCCAATTTCCTTCTTCAACGCAACAAACTCCGTCACGGTTGGCTTAGGCCTTAAAGCCAGTACATTTGCAGCATCAATCATGGTGACTGAAGTAGCAACTAGATCACTGGTAGAGGCAAAACCAGCATCCTTGAGCAAAGCGCTGATCTGAACAGCAAAACCAGAACTCCTCCTGACAACCATATTCTTCATAATTCTGAAAATAAAATGACTCCAGTCCACCTTAATCCCCTTAGTGATGGCAGTCATTACTTGAACCTTCTCCTTCGTCAACTTGTCGAAGGTGCCAGCTTTGATCAAAATAGCTTTAGCCACAATATCGGCCAGAATCTGATATTCTATTTTGAGCAATTTCTTGTGACAAGAAGGAGACACTTCTTCTCCAGATGCTGAGAAAGAGCTGAGTGCAACAGACATATCTGTCTTGGAAATATCAGAAAGTTCAGATGTACCTGAAAGTGGAAGGAGGAAGGTTGCTCCTAAGTGTGCGGCATCAATAGAGATAGATTCATCTCCTTGAGTATGAACAATCCTTCCTTCATGCAATGTTGCTTTAGCGTAAAATTCCAGAAGAGTATTTTTGTAAATAACTGCTGGTGCTTCCAGGAATTTCCGGAGTCTCGATTTTTCAATATCCTGAAACATTTTCATGAGATTCTCATCCTTGATGTTGAGAACCGAAGCAAAGTTAACTTGATAAGCGTTAAGAGTGTATGCTCCAGCCATTTCTGTATGTAGATAAAATTGGATAAACTTTGCAGTAGTTAGAGATGATATGAGAGAAAGCAGTAGCTGAATAGCGATAGATATGAAACAGTAAAGGTGAAAAGGTGAAATTTGAAATAGATATACAGCCGTCAAATAAACATAAGGACACGTGTCAGTATGTTCTTGGTTGAGTGTTTGAAAAGTTTTGCAGAAACTGTCAGAAATATGAATGATTTGAAAATTTTGAAAAAGGGCGGGCTTGTCCAGACGGTTACTAAAAAAATCAGAAGAGGATTTGTCATTTTATGATAACGTCTGCTGGAAGTTTCAGGGTGCTGAAATATTTAAACACTTTGACAAAAACCAGCAGACTTGAAGTTTTATCGAAAAGACAAACATTCTCTCTGTTTTCTGAAAAAGGTGTCAAACTCTTAGTCTGACTAAAATACTGTTCCCCCTCGGTAAATGCAATTAATAAGTGGTCATAATTGCGACAAGTGACTCTTGGCCATCTCTCAATCTGAGCCGTTGAAAATGAACAGTCGCAATCTTGCGATTCACAAGAGTCTTTGTTCCCTCTATAAATACCTGCATATCTTGAACGAAGTTAAACAGATGAACTTCAAAAATGAAAACTCAAGTAAAAAGAGAGTTAGAGTTTGATTTAGGAGTCGAAGCAAAATTGTCCAGAGAGAAGTTTGAGGGTATCATATTTTCGTAATGATCCTTGAAATACACTCCTGGAGTTGTAGTTTCCACAGTCAAGCAGATCTGTTGCTTCGATTGAGTTTGAAATGTAGCATTGATTTCTTCCAGAAGCATACTAATGCAATAAGAGAGTGCTGGTGGATTGATGATGCTGAAATCCTCTATGATGCCCTGTAAGGACATCTAAAAAATACATTAGTGCTGACAAGACCTAAGCTTGCTAGATTCTTTCTAGGCCTTGAGCTTGCTGGATTCTCTTGTTCCTGTTGAAGTACTGTGCAAGCAAATAACAGAGAGCTCCTATTATAGAAGACAAAAGCTAAATGTAACGCTACTGGTTAGATAGCATTGAAGATCTACTATTTTTACTTTTGCATCGTGTAATGTACTGAAATAGTTTCTAATAAAGTTTCAGTTTACGTATCTGACTTTCCTTCTGCTTTTCTGCAAATATCTTACTGTTAGTTCAATACGATAAATAAGCGAGTAAGAATAAAAGTTAACTAAGTTAACAGAAAAAAAATCAAGTTAAATCTATCAAACCAAGAGAATTACGAAAGTAAGAAAACTTATTTTCTGGTAAGGGTTTCGTGAAGATATCTGCTGTTTGTTGATCAGTAGAAACATATTCCAGACGAATGTTCTTCTTCTGCACATGATCTCTAATAAAGTGATGTCTGATGTCTATGTGCTTCGTTCTGGAATGAAGTACTGGATTTTGTGTGATTGCAATTGCACTGGTATTGTCACAGAATATAGGTGATTCGGAGGCTTGAATCCCTATAGTCTCTTAACTGTTGTTGAATCCACAGTATCTGAGAGCAGCAGCTTCTAGCAGCCAGGTATTCTGCTTCTGCGGTAGATGTGGCTATGGAAGTCTGTTTCTTGCTAAACCAGGATATCAGCCTATCACCAAGAAATTGACAGAACCCACTTGTGCTTTTTCGGTCTAGTTTGCAACCTGCATAATCAGCATCTGAATATCTAATAAGATTTAACGATGAATCATTGGGATACCATAAGCCGACCTTTTGAGTTCCTTTCAAGTACATTCAAAATACGTTTAGCAGCAATATAATGAGATTGTTTGGGGTTAGATTGAAATCTAGCACAAATGCAAACAGCAAACATGATATCTGGTCTACTGGTAGTTAAATATAATAATGAACCAATAAGACCTCGATACTGAGTTACCTCTACTGGAATACCACTTTCATCTTTATCAAGCTTAATAGATGAGCTCATTGGAGTAGAAGCAGCAGAGCATGCTTCCATTCCAAACTTTTTCAGAAGCTCCTTGGTGTACTTGGCTTGATTTATAAAGATTCCAGTCTCTGATTGCTTAATCTGTAATCCTAGGAAGAATGTTAATTCTCCCATCATACTCATTTCAAATTTATCCTGCATCAATTTTCCAAACTTTGCACATAATTTGGGGTTAGTTGACCCAAAAATAATATCATCAACATAGATCTGTACTAAAAGAATGTGCTTATTCTTGACTAAAGTAAATAAAGTTTTATCTACTGCTCCGATGGTAAAATCATGATCAATAAGAAACTGAGATAGAGTGTCATACCATGCTCTAGGTGCCTGTTTTAAACCATATAATGCTTTGTGTAATTTAAATACATGATGCGGAGAGAAATGATCGATAAAACCTGGAGGTTGTTCGACGTATACTTCTTCTTGTAAAAGACCATTTAGAAAAGCACTTATCACATCCATTTGATATACTTTGAAATTCTTGAAAGCAGCAAAGGCTAAGAATATTCTGATTGCTTCGAGCCTTGCTACTGGTGCATAAGTCTCATCAAAGTCTATGCCTTCTTCTTGTCTGAAGCCTTGAGCTACCAATCTAGCTTTATTTCTCACCACTGTGCCTTCTTCATTGAGTTTCTTTCTGAATACCCACCGAGTTCCAATGACAGCTTGGTGAGATGGTCTAGGTACTAGAAACCAAACTTCATTACGTTTGAATTGATTCAGCTCTTCTTGCATGGCTTCAATCCAACTAGGATCCAGAAGAGCTTCTTCAATTTTCTTTGGTTCATCCTGAGATATAAAAGCAGCATGCATGTATTCATTAAGCATTTGCCTTCTGGTTCTCAAAGGCGCTGCTGGATTACCAATAACCAATGATGGAGGATGAGATTTTCTCCAGATAAACGGATTTGAATGGACATCTTCCTGATTTGATATGTTAAGATTGTCTTCTACAGAACCAGTAGTAGGTTCTTGAACATCTTCTGCTGGTATTGGTAGATCTAGGTTCTGTACTTCTGGTTCCACTATTGGTGTGTCTGGTTCTGGATTTTGAAGATCCTTGGTATTTGCTTCTACATCATCTTCACTGTCAATTTCCAAGTGAATCCTGTCTAACCTGTTACTTAAATCAGATATGTTAGAAATTTCAGCACTGCTTTCTTCATCGAAGACAACATGAATCGATTCTTCAACATTAAGAGTTCTATTGTTGAAGATTCTAAAAGCTCTGCTTACAGCAGAGTAACCAAGAAATATTCCAGCATCTGATTTTGAGTCAAATGCAGTCAAATGATTTTTGCCATTATTTAGCACGAAGCATTTGCAACCAAACACATGAAAATAAGATACGTTGGGCTTCTTCCCTTTCCATATTTCATAAGGAGTCTGGTTGTGTCTTTTGTTGACCATAGATCTGTTTTGCGTGTAACAAGCAGTATTGATTGCTTCAGCCCAGAAGCGCTGAGAAATGTCTGCATCTGCTAGCATTGTTTTAGCTGCTTCTTTTAGAGTTCTATTTCTCCTCTCAGTTACTCCGTTTTGTTGAGGTGTTCTGGCAGCTGAATATTCATGATGAATCCCCTGCTCATTCAAATATAACTCAAGATACTTGTTAGTGAACTCAGTACCCCGATCACTTCTGATTTTGATGATGGTAGTAGATTTTTCATTTTGAATCCTTTTCAGAAGCTTGATCAAAAGGCTACTGGTTTGATCTTTTCATGCGAGAAATATTACCCAAGTGAATCTAGAGAAATCATCAATAACAACAAGAGTATATTTCATTCCCCCTAAGCTCATGATGGGGATAGGACCAAATAGATCCATATGCAGTAGTTCCAGACATCTTGAAGTTGATTTGCTATCTTTGGTCTTGAAACTTGATCTTATCTGTTTCCCAAGCTGACAAGCATAATAAACATGATTTTTAACAAAATTAATATCTGGTAATCCATCAACTATATTCTGCTTCTTGAGATAATTGATTGACTTGAAATTCAGATGATTCAATTTCTTGTGCCATAGCCAGTGTTTATTGCTAAGAGAAGCAACTAAGCATGTAGGAGTATTGACATGATTTGAGTTCCAGGAGACTCTGTAAGTGTTGCCTTCTCTCTTTCCGGTTAACACAGTAGTTTCAGAAGAATCTTTAACTATACATGAATGCTTCTGAAAAGCTACAGAATAACCATTATCACATAGTTGACTAATGCTGATTAAATTGTAACAAAGATTGTCAACTAGTAACACGTCATTAATAGTGATGTTACCATGGATAATCTTACCCTTACCCATGGTTCTACCTTTTGAGTTGTCTCCAAAACTTATCTTTGGTCCAGTACAACTCACTATCTCAGAAAGTAGGTTTTTCTGTCCAGTCATGTGTCTGGAACATCCACTGTCCAGATACCATGTAGAGTTACTGATTTCTGCTTCCTTCTGCTGTTCCTGCAAACACAAATTTTAGTATCTGGTACCCAAATCTATTGGGTCCAAGCCTTATCAGTCCTTTGGGAACCCACATTTGTACAATTCTTGGTGACTTTGTACTTCGGGTATCCAAAGATGTGTGTGCAACAGAAGGTCTGTTATTTCTAACAGTATGCATACCAAATGTTGTTCTTCCCTTCTGTTTCTGTTTTCCAGTCTGTATCTCTTCTGAACAGGTTTAGAGTTGTAGTACTGGTAGTTTTTAACCTTCATAGGATGTTGTCTTCCAGAGTTGAATTCTTTTTTGAATCTAGAACTCTGGTCAAATTTTTCCTTAGGTTTAACGTAACCCAGACCATAGTGCATTCTTCTGTTCGTCAGATTTACATTCCTTTCAACTGAAGCAGTAGGTACTTCTGGTTCCTGTACCACGCTGGATTTCACAAAGTGAATGTATTTCCCTTTGCATGTTTCTAGTGTTGGCTTAATATTCGTTTCAGAAGTGCCTTCATTATTACAAAAACCGAGACCACTCCTATCTCCTGACTGTTTTTGTAATTCTTGCATCTTTTCCAATGAAACAGAAGACTTGTTCCAAGCATTCACCAGTAGCGACAACTTCTGGTTTTCAGAAAGCACCTTCTGGTAATCTGCTTTGGCTCTTTCATTCTCAGTTATTAATTTACTCATCTTAACTTGTAAATCATTGCAGCTGTCTACTTGCAAGCAAGTTAACTTACTGTTCTGATTCTTTAAGTTCTGATTTTCAATCTTAACTTCTTCAAATGATTGAGAAAGTCTGGAATACTCTTTTACCATTTCATGTAGTGCATCAATCAGATCAGTTTGTGTAAATTCATTAGAGTCAAAATCAAATACCTCTCCAGATGTCGAGGTTGAGTCATTGTCCGCCATTAGACATTTGACTTCTTCTGCATCACTATCACTGGAATGACTTTCTGAGTCAGATGACTCAGAACTAGAGTCCGCCCACTTAGATTTGCTTTCTTCGGCAATCATCGCTTTTCGATCTCTTCTGGACTTTTTGTCATTCCTCTTGTGATCCTTTCTCTTTTGGTCATCCTTCTTCGGTTTAGGACAATCAGCAATGAAGTGACCTATCTTTCCACAGTTAAAGCATCCCATATCACCAGATGGTGAATCTTTCTTGAAGTTGCGATTGGGACCCTGATAGGTTCGATGGTTCTTCTTCATGAACCTGGAGAATTTCTTTACAAATAAGGACATAGCATCACTACTGATTTGTTCAGCAGTCTTCTCCATTGTATTGTCAATGATCACAGCATGGTAATGCCTGAGGTACAACTGCAGCAGCAGTAGAAGAGGTAGAGGCAGTAGCAGTAAAAGCAGTAGCAGTAGCAGCAAGAGCCTTGGTGGGTATGCTTGAAGGCTCTTCTCCACTTCTCACTTCCAATTCGAACTCGTAGGCTTTCAGATCTGCAAATAAGTCGTGTAGTTCCAATTTGTTCAAGTCTTTGGATACTCTCATAGCCATTATTTTAACATCTCATTCTCTGGGTAAGGCTCTCATCACCTTGAGGGCTATTTCTCTGTTGCTATGCTCTTTACCCAGAGCAGCTAGCTCATTGACCAGGCTACTGAATCTTTCATCAAACTCATTTAGAGTTTCACCAGCTCTCATTTTAAGATTTTCAAACTTCTGCATTGCTACAGACAGTTTGTTTTCTTTCGTTTGCTCATTTCCTTCACATATCTGGATGAGCTTTTCCCAAATATCCTTTGCAGTAGAACACATTTTAATCTTGCTGAAAGTGTTCTTGTCGAGAGTTTTATACAATATATCCTTCGCCACATTATCAAGATTGGCCTTTTTCTTATCTTCACTGGTCCATTCACTTCTTGATTTTTCGACCATCTGTGGTGCACCGTCAGTAACAGCAACAGCTGTGTTAGGCTTTAAGATTTTCAGTGGACCATCTGTGATGACATACCACATGTCATCATCTTGTGCTGCAAGATGAGCTTGCATCCTTATCTTCCAGTCGTCAAATTCTTCTTTAGAGAACATAGGGATCTTGCTGAAGTGTGCCATTTGTTGTAGTTTTTCACAAACAAGAATAACCCGCTCTGATACCAATTGTTGAGGATCGAAGTTGAGTTTAGAGGGGGGGAGTGAATAAACTCTACTCGTTTTTCGTTCTGATGAGGTACTAAAATCCTGTTAAGGATAGTAGTTGATCTTGTGCGAATACTTTCACCTGATTACAATAAAACGTGCGGAAACAATCTGATGAAGTAGTTGAAAAACAATAAAACAGTAGGCAGCAGTTGTTTATGGAAGTTCGAAGATAAACTCTTCTACGTCTCCACTTCTTCTGTTTCCAGAAGGTATAACTAAAAGACTTTGGATATTACAGTACAACTCTTGTACACACCCACTTCAGAAGGACTTACACCTCAGCCTACTGAAACTCTTAGTTTCTCAACTCACAAAAATGCGAAACACAAAGTTCTGAAAAGACTCTTTTCAGATTACAGACTCTTCTGACAAAGTATAAATAATGTAAAGATCGTGAAGAGTGTAAGAATCAGTAGCACAAGATGATCTTCAAAAGATAAGATATAAGCTATGAAGCGTGTGCTACTTTTCTTTGTGTTGAACTTTTAAATGCTCAAGGAATTTTGATATTCGTCTAATAAGAGAGAAGCTTTGTTCCTTGAAGAACGATAATAAGCGAAGTGTCGTGTCGAACAAGGATTTGATCCAAGTATATATAATCGACTGAGTTCAACGTTCACAATCAGAGTATGTCTTCAGATAACTGATACAATCAGCTTTATTACCGAAAGAAGTTCCTGCAGAAAAGCTATAAAACAATCAGTCTTGTTTTATACTTAATTGGGTAAAGTGCATTAAATGACTCCGTATAGTATTTAATGTTGCAATTAATACTAGTACTAGGAACTCTTTAACGGTAACAATTAAGATAGCAACGTTAGAAAACGTTCTCTACTGGTTTTGTATTGTTATCCCTTTCTACTGATTTAGTTATAGTAGATCAGCAGCTACTGATAAGTTATACTATTGTTCTGGTCTGCTGGTCTACTGGTCTTAGTTATCATCGCCACAATAAAATTCATGTCTAACACGCGGGGAGGTAATTTTTATCTGTATTGGATTTTCATAAAAAATACGAATGTTTTGACAACCCGGCTGATAATTTCACAAACTTACCTAAACAGGATAATTTTTAAATTCACAATTGGGCTTAATGGGCTATTAATCCATACTAATGGGCCCTAAGCTTGCACACATAATTTAATTAGTATAATTAAGTTAAACCCCACCCCATAACAATCAAATCACACTCCTCACTCCCCTAAACCCCTCAAACTCTTTTCTCTCAAGCAACACACGACACACACAATTACTAGGATAGGAAAGCTTTGGTTTTGTCAAGAAAATTCAAACCAAGGTCGTTCGTCACCGTTCTTCGCAGTTGTCCACCTTTATTCATGCGTAAATTACGCAAAAAAACACCATATTCTTTCCTTTAATCATCACCACACCATAATATGTATTTAATTATGTTTTATATGGAAAACTAGTGATGTTTTTATTTATTTTCGTTTATGCATCAAACATGAATTTTTAAAGCATGTTGTTGATCCAAAAATCATGATTTTTATGTACATAAGGGCTGCCATAATTAGGGGTCGAATTTGTGTTGTTTTTGCACGTTTAAAGGGCTCTAGGAAGCACCAAAATTGCACATGAGAATAAAACAAAAAGCTGGAAGAAATCTCTCGGTTGGTGATCAAGGGCTCGGTTTAAGGGATAGGCTTTGCATGGCTTGGCTCGGGTCATTGCTAGGTCATGGTCTGAGTCAGGGAGATAGGACTCGAGACAAGTGGCTAGGAAAGAGTCCTATCAAGATAGGACTCCACCTAAGAGGAAGGCGCGCGAGTGTGCAGCACGCGTAGGGAAAAGGGCTCGGCCAGGGGGCTTTAGGCTGGGCTAGGTTGAGTCACTAGGGTTTATAGAGGGTTCACAACGGTCTGAGCTCGGGGCTGGTCCAGTGGCTAGAGTCCTAGGCGTGAACATAGAGTCCTATCGCATGTCTCTCGGCCATGGCATGTTCTGATGTTGTGGCTTCGGTTGGGGCTTGGGTTTGTGTCCTAGGGTTTCTAAGAGTCATGGTTAACGAGGGCTAAATAAATATAAAAAGTCTAAGTTTTAAGTTTGAGAATTTTATATTAAAGTTTGATTTAATTTGGGATTAAAACGCATTAATAAATGATAATTAAAAATAAATTAAAAGTCATCGACTTAAGCCAAATTAAAATACGATAAAATTAATGTAAGCTTAAATAATATTTAGGATGATCCATAGTCAACGAATTAAGAAAATGTCCAAAACGCGAAATTTTACGTCTAGGGGTAAAGTGTTAATTTTACACCAGAAAATTAGTAAATATCATGGCAGTGTCCTGAATATTGTTTTATATGTTAATATGATTATTTTGCATGTTTATGGACTTTTATGATGAACGATAATGTTAAAAAACATGTTTCATATTTGGTTTAAATGAAAAACGTTATATTCATGTCTAATTTTTATAAGTGATGAAAATACAAAATGTTGAAGGAAGTGAAGTAATTGTGACTAACACGTTGATACAATGATATGTTAATACGTAGGTCAAGGCTCAGTCGACGGGTGAGAGTGTCGCTGATGTCCCCACCGCCCAGTACTGTGGTTACATGTAGATGGATCCATCGCCCCAATACGAATACAAATATGAAAGTCACAATTAATAGGAAAATGACCCAATACGAATACGAAAGTCACAATTAATAATCTGAATTCGAAGAAAGGAAAATGAATACGTATATGAATATGATGAATACGAATATGTTTATGATGAATATGAATAAGTTTACAATGATATGAAAATGTTTATGTTTAAGTTTATTCATCATTATGAAAATGTTATTTTACGTAAAAATATTTTCATTGTTGCATATGATCTATATATGTATTATTTCTTATCAAGACTATGGTTTGCTGAGTTTTTAGACTCACTATTGTAATTGATGCAGTTTAATATGATAATAATAATAATGGAGGACTTTATGGTTGATCTGACTGGATTGAAGGTGCACATAACCCAAGGACCAGCGCTAGTTTTCCGCACTAGATTTATGATTATGAATTATGTTAAAGATATTTTTATGACTTTGATTATGATTTTGAGTGATTTTTGAGAGGTTGTTAGTTTTAACAATTTTGATAAGTTAAGATTTGAAAAAGATTAACGATTTTATGATTTAAACTCTTTCCATTGATTTCCAAATATAGTTTGATGTTTTATTTTTAAAATGGTGTCAAAAATATTTTAATTGTATGTGTTTCCATTCGGCCGAAATAGTTATGAGGAAATAAAAAATTCTATTACTTTGTAAAAAACTGAGTAGTGGACATTGTAGTTGGTATTAGAGCAATGTTCCAGTAAATGGTTGTGCAACCATCAGTGCCGAGAAGTTCAGTCGTCAAGCCTCAAATGTGTAATTTTACATGCTTTGTATGATTTTTATGATGTTACCTGCATGACATGAAATATATGTCTATGTCGTATGTTTAATAGCTTTACGAGAATACATGTTTTATAAGCTTAAAATTGCTAAAGTGAATTAGGATACGATGCATGATTAGAGAACATAGATTTAAATGCATGTTGGTTACGTTAGAATTGGAAGATAGGCAGACTGAGACTACCGAGGATCATCATGTTATGCACCCCCGCCTCGTAATGGGGATGCTGATACTCGTGCATTGGAGGGTATGGCTCGTTTATTCGAGCAGCACTCACAGCAGGCTCCTAGGCCACAACATGATATTTATGATCAGTTCCGGAGGCTAGGACTGAGGGAATTTTTTGGCACCACAGACCCGTTTGCTGCGGAGACATGGATTCGAGCACTTGAGGTGTATTTCTCTTTTTGAACATGGGAGATGCTGATCATGTGAGGTGTGCTACTTACATGTTTAGGGACGACGCTTATTTATGGTGGGAAGGAGATGAGCAGGGTATTAATCTTGCTACACTTACGTGGGCTATATTCAAGGAGATTTTCTATGAAAACTATTTTACTGATGATGTTCCAGGGCGATTGAAAAGGGAATTTATTACTCTTCGTTAGGGAGACACTTCTGTTGCTGAATTTGTGAGGAAATTTTATAGGGGTTTCCACTTTTTACCCCTTATTGCGAGGGATGCTGCGGAGAAGCTTAGACACTTCATGGATGGTCTACGACTTACCATACGACACAACGTGATGATGATGTGTCCTTTGGATTATGCTGCTGCTACTACTTATGCATTCCATTCTGAGCAATCTTTGAAAGACATCGATTTGGAGATGCAGTGAAAGAGACAACAACACCAAAATAATTCTCAGCCAAATAAAAAGCCATACACAGGACCTCCTAGACCTAAAGGACCCCAAAGCCCCAAGGTCAAGAAAAGAAGCCAGGACCACCAAAGCCACCACCACCTGGAGCACCGAAGCCTGCAGAGGACCACTGTGCAAGAAGTAAAATCGCATACATATGGACAGTGAGTGTGCGGAACTACTAAGTGCTTCATATGAAAGGAAGAAGGGCACAAGACTGCTGATTGCCCAAAGAAGATTATCATCTACTATGGGGCGAGCTTATCTTATGCATGCCGAGGAGGCTGAAGAGGAGGCATACACGACCCTTATCACCGGTAACCTAGTTATTTAACGTTTTTATATTGCTTTTATTGCATGAAATGTTAAATTATTTATTAGAATTGATTTGAGAATAAGGATAACCTAATGGAAATTAAGTTGTATGCTCTACCTTAGATGAAATTAAGGAATGATTTTAGAAACCATAGAAATTTATATTGATTTTTGTGCCTTAATTTATGAGAAGGATATAATAATTCCAAATAAAAGTTTCTTGGCCAAAAATTTAGAAGAATCAAAATAAAGGGCATAGTTGAAAGTTTGGAAATTTTTGGGGGTCTTATATGCAATTTCCGAAATTTTGGGGCAATTATACTAATTCTAAAAAATTTAAGGATCAAAATGAAAAAATTTTAAAAATATGAGGACCAAAATGTAATTAACCAAAATCTAGATGCTAAATTATAATTTTCGAATGTTTAAGGACTAAAAGAAATTACTGGAAAATTAAGGACCAAAAGTGCAATTTCCTAAAATTGAAGGACAAAAATTGTAAATTCCGAAAATATAAGGGGTCAATTTGCAATTTTCAAAAATTTCTGGGTGCTAAAATGTAAATTTAGTAGAATTGAAGTGTCAAATGGCAATTAATCAAAAATTAAGGGGGAAATTATGAATTTTCATAAGAACAATAGGATCCAATCAATCTTCTTCACGAAATTTTGGGAAATAAATGATACAAATTCCTTAAGCTTCAACACGAATAATCTAAAACGTTTTCGCCGCAGTGAGGATATTCATTCTACGAGTACCTACCTATGCACTGTTAGATTCGAGAGCTACGCACTCTTTCATATCCGAGACTTTCGTTAAGCGACTGAATATTATTACTGAGGATATGAGATTGTGTTTCAGGGTTTCTATTCCTTCCGGTGACCAAATGATCACGACTAGTATTGTGAAGAATCTGAAGCTTCGTTTATTTAAAGATGTGGTTCGGGCAGATCTTATCATACACCCTATACCTGAATTTGACATCATACTCGGTATGGATTGGTTATCAGGAAATTGAGACTTCGAAAGATTTTCGTCAGAGAACAGTGTCTATTCGACCGTCTAATGGGAAATCTTTTGTCTTCGAGGCGGCGAGGAACAAGCAAATGTCGCACATTATCTCTTGTCTATGTGCGAGGAAACTTACCAGACGATGATGCCAAGCTTTACTAGCATGTGTCATTACAGCACATGCTCCTAGCAGTCAGAACTTAGAGGATGTTGATGTTTTCAGAGACTTTCCTATTGTATTTCACGAGGACATTTCTGGCATTCCACCCGACCATGAAGTGGAATTTTCTATTGAATTGATGCCGGGTACAATACCTATTTCTAAAGCACTTTATCGTCTAGCACCCGCTGAAATGAAATAATTTAAGATCAAATTCAAGAATTGCTAGACAATGGTTCTATTTGCCCTAGTTACTCTTCGTGGGGCGCACCGGTATTATTTTTGAAGAAGAATGATGGTAGTATGCGACTCTGTATTGACTATTGAGAGCTGAATATAGTTACAGTAAAGAACAAGTATCCTCTACCAAGAATAGAAAACTTATTTGATCAGTTGCAAGGAGCATCGATATTCTCGAAGATTGAACTTTGTTATAAATATCGTCAGTTGAAAGTGAAAGAGTTCGATGTTCGTAAGACATCGTTCAGAACACTTTATGAGCATTATGAATTTATGGTCATGCCATTCAGTCTGACCAATGCGCCAGCGATCTTCATGGATCTCATGAATCGCATATTTCAGCCATATCTAGATCAATTCGTGATTGTGTTCATTGATGATATTTTGATCAACTCCAAGAGCAGAGAGGAACACAGTTAGCATTTGAGGACATCACTGAAAGTACTGAAGATAGGAAGTTGTTTGCAAAATTCAGCAAATGCGAGTTTTGGCTTGAGAGAGTGGCATTCTTAGGGCACATCATTTCTAGAGATGGAGTGGAAGTTGATTCGAGTAAAGTAGAAGCAGTGAGAGAGTGACCAATATCGAAGAGCGCAACCGAGATTCATAGTTTCTTAGGACTAGCTAGCTATTATTAAAAATTTATTCAGGGATTCTCATCTATTGCAGTACCTTTGACCTCCTTGACAAAGAAGAATGCGAATTTTATATGGGGGTCCAAGTGCCAAGACAGTTTTGACAAGTTGAAGCAAGCCTTGATTACAGTGCCAATGTTATTTATGCCATCAGGACAAGGAGAATATGTTATGTATACCGACGCTTCTAAACATGGGTTGGGGGCAGTTCTGATGCAAAATGACCGAGTTATAGCCTATGCGTCCGAGACAATTGAAAGTCCACGAGAAAAAATACCCTACTCATGATCTTGAGCTTACAACGGTAGTTTCTGCATTGAAAATTTGGAGATATTACTTATTTGGGGAGAATTGCAAGATTTTCACCGACCATAAAAGTTTGAAGCACTTCGTTACCCAATTAGAGTTGAATATGAGACAGCGACGATGATTCCTTTATGGTGGAACCAAACAATTTGGCTTCACTTAGGCTCAATCGCTGCTTAACAGGCTCGCTCGCTGCGAATCTGTTTTGTCCACTTTCTCCATCCACACTATTTGAGTGAAGCATTTGTTTAATTTCCCAATGCTATCTATGCTTGAGAGGGAAATGCGAAAAAAGAGTAGAGTTCGGGCAACTGCATACGTAGCTGTAGAAAATCCAACTAAGCTTGTTCCATTACTAACCAATAATGAGTTTTCTTAATAATGATAACAGACCCATTTATGCTTGGGATTTTTATCACATTGAGATGCTGCCTATGGAGCGTGAATTGACTTAGCGACGTGAACCTTGAATTAGTAAGACTACGATTGTGAGATTATCTATCATCTGGGAAAAGCTAATGTAGTGGCAGACGCATGGAGTCAAAAGGTAGCAGTTATTAATCATTTATCACTTCAAAAACAGTTGCAGTCCGAGATACAGCGGTTTGAGTGTACAGTGTATGCTAGGGGCGAGGCCCCTAATCTTGCCACATTGACAGTTCAGTAGACTTTGAGAGACAGAATCCGTGAGGGACAGTCTACTGATGAAAAATTGCAAAAATAGAGATTGAGAGATGAAGAAAAGGCCCGGAGGTTATATTCTGAGGTGGATGATATAGTTCGTTATCGAGATAATTTATGGGTTCCTAGTGACGACTCTTTGAGGGAGCTCATTATGAAGGAATCTAATGACACACCATATTTCATTCATCCGAGAAGCACGAAAATGTACAAAGATTTGCAGTTGTTATATAGCTGGCCAGGCATGAAGAGAGATATCATGCGATTTGTATCCGGGAGTTTGACATGTCAACAAGTAAAAGCAAATAATCAAAGGCCAGCGGGAAAGCTTAAGCCAGTTCCTATTCCCGAGTGGAAATGAGAAAATATCACTATGGATTTCGTTGTGGGATTGCCAACGACTATTAAGGGATATAATGCTATATGGGTGATAGTGGATCGTCTTACGAAATCAGCACATTTTTTTACCTATCAGACATTCACCATGACACAGTATGCAGAGTTATACATTCGAGAGATAGTTCGCCTGCATGGGATTCCTGTATCTATTGTTTCTGACAGAGATCCGAGATTTACATTATCCTTTCTGGAAGAGACTGTATGCAACGATGGGGACCAAATTATTATTCAGTATAGAATTCCATCCTCAAACCGATGGTCAGTTTGAGAGGGTTATTCAAATTTTAGAAGATCTACTGCGAGCTTGTGTGATCGGTTTCCAAAGAAGTTGGGAACAAAAATTTCATCTAGTAGAGTTCACCTACAATAATAGCTATCAATCATCTATTGTGATGGCTCCTTGCGAGACACATTATTGAAGGAAATGTAGATATCCTATTCATTGGGACGAGGTTGGAGAAAGAAGAGAAATTGGTCCGGACTTGATAGAAGAGACCTGCCGAGCTAGTAGTCAAAATTCGAGATAGAATGAAGACTGCACAAAGCCGAAAAAAAGTTATGCTGACAAGAGACGAAGGGACCTAGAGTTTGCAGTGGGAGACCACATATTAGTGGAAACATCACCTATGAAGGGTGTTATGCGATTTGGCAAGAAAGACAAACTTAGTCCAAGATTCATAGGGCCGTTTGAGATTTTGGAGAGAATTGGAACAGTAGCCTATAGAGTGGCATTGCCACTGATGCTTTCTGGAGTATACAATATGTTTCATATCTCGATGCTGCGAAAGTACATGTCGAGCCCATCACATGTACTAAATCTTGAACCTCTGCAATTAACTCCAAATATGACTTATGAAGAAAGACCTGTACAAATCTTGGGTAGGCAAGAAAAAAGACTCCGAAACAAAGTTATTCGAATGGTCAAGGTCAAGTGGTTGAATCACTCGGAGAAAGAAGTTACTTGGGAAACCGAGAGAAACTTAAGGAGTCGCTATCTGGAGCTATTCGGTAAGTTCTAATTAGGATTTCTAAATTTTATTTAAGGGGTGGAGGGATTGTAAGGTTCAAAATTAAGACGACGTAATCCAACTGCATGCAAATCTAAGGAATATGGAAAATAGTTAATTAATTGATAAATTGATTATTTTATATGTTTGTTATTATGTTTTTAATATTTTTCTACTTGAATGCATTAAAATGTATTTTTTAAAGGTTATTCGAGTTGTAATTGAGAAACGGAGACCGAGGGCTGAAAATGAAAAAATATTTTTATTAAATAATAGTTTTTAATTATTTAAAATTAAAATAAGGGTGATGTTTTTTCTTATTTTGAGAATAAGGAGTTTTGAGGTGATTTTATATGCCGGAATGTAATTTTTGTCGTTATTGGGTTTTCATCAAAAATACGAATGTTTTGACAACCCCGCTAATAATTTCACGAACTTATCTAAACGGAATAATTTTTAAATTAACAATTGGGCTTAATGGGCTATTAAACTATGCTAATGGGCCTAAGCTTGCACACAAAATTTAATTATTATAATTAAGCTAAACCCCACCCCATAACAATCAAATCACATGCCTCACTCCCCTAAACCCCTCAAAATCTTTTCTCTCGAGCAACACACAGCACACAAAATTACTAGGAGAAGAAAGCTTCAGTTTTGTCTAGAAAATTAAAACCAAGGTCGTTCTTCGCCGTTCTTCCCAATCATCAACATTTATTCGTGCGTAAATTACGTAAAGGAACGCCATATAATTTCCTTTAGTCATCATCACACCATAATATGTATTTAATTATAATTTTTTATGGAAAACTAGTGATCATGTATTTATTTATTTTCATTTATGCATCAAACATGAATTTTTAAAGCATGTTGTTGATCCAAAAATCATGATTTTTATGTACATAAGGGGCTGACATGATTAGGGGTTGAACTTGTGTTTTTTTACACGTTTTAAAAGGTAATATGAAGCGCGAAAACTACACACGAGAATAGAACAAAAATCTGGAACCAATCTCTAGGTTGGTGATCAAGGGCTCGGTTTAAGAGATAGGCTTTGCATGGCTTGTCTTGGGTCATGGCTGGGTCATATTCTGAGACAGGGTTGGAGTCCTAGCCATGCTAGGACTCTAGAGGCTAGGACTCTAGACAAGTGGGTGGGAAGGAGTCCTTTCAAGTTAGGACTCCACCCGAGAGCCACCCAAGAGGAATGCCGCAGGGAAAAAGGCTCGGCCTGGGGGCTTCGAGCAGGGTTAGGTTGAGTCCCTAGGGTCCTAAGAGCGTGCACAAGGGTCTGGGCACGAGGCTGGTCCAGTGGCTAGAGTCCTAAACATGAACATAGAGTCCTATCGCATGAGGGTTTCTTGGCCATGGCATGTTCTGATGTTGTGGCTCCGGTTGGGGCTTGGGTTCGGGTCCTAGGGGTTCTAAGGGTCCAGAAGGGTTCCTAGAGGGGCTGGTCAGGGATTGGCTCGGGGTTGTTCGGGCATGGTTCATGGAAATCACAAGATGGTTAAAGGTGTCTTAGTGTGGTTCAAAACTTAGGGTTCTAATGGCTAAAGTTTGAAACATGGCTCAACGGGGGTCGAGTCATGGTTCACGACGGCTAAAAAATATAAAAAGTCTAAGTTTTAAGTTTGGGAATTTTATATTAAAGTTTGATTTAATTTGATATTAAAAATCATTAATAAGTGATAATTAAAAATAAATTAAAAGTCATCGATTTAAGCCAAATAAAAATAAAAAAATTAATGTAAGCTTAAATATTTATATAGGATGGTCTTGAGTCAACGGAATTAAGAAAATGTCCAAAAATGAAATTATACGTCCCCCGAAAATTAGTAAACGTCATGTCAGTATCATGAATGTTGTTTTATATGTTAATATGATTATTTTTCATATTTATGGACTTTATGATGAACGATAACGTTAAAAGACATGTTGTATACTTGGTTTAAAAGAAAAACGTTATATGCATGTCTAATTTTTATAAGTGATGAAAATACGAAATGTTGAAGGAAGTGAAGTAATTGTGACTAATACAATGATATGTTAATACGTAGGACAAGGCTCAGTTGATGGGTGAGAGTGTCACTGATGTCCCCGCTGCACAGTATTGTAATTACATGTAGATGGATCCATCACCGCAATACGAATATGAATACAAAAGTCACAATTAACGATCTGAATACAACGAAAGGAAAACAAATACATATGAATAAAATTATGTTTATGATGAATATGGATAAGTTTACGATGATATGAAAATGTTTATGAAAAATGTTTATGTTTAAGTTTATGCATCATTTTGAAAATATTATTTTACATAAAAGTATTTTTACTGTTGCATGTGATATGTATACGTATTATTTGTTTTAAAGATTATGGTTTGCTAAGTATTTAGATTCACTAAGTGTGATTGATTCGGACGAATATGATAATAACGATAATGGATGTCTTGATGGTTGATCTGACTAATCTGAAGGTGCGAATAACCCGAGGATCAATGCTAGTTTTCCGCACTAGACTTATGATTATGAATTATGATGTTTAGGATTATGTTAAAGATATTTTTATGACTTTGATTATAATTTTGAGTGGTTTTTAAGAGGTTGTTAATTTTAGCAATTTTTCTAAGTTAGGATTTGAAAATGATTGACGATTTTATGATTTAAACTACTTTCTTTGATTTTCAAATATAGTTGGATGTTTTATATTTAAAGTGGTGTCAAAAATATTTTAAGTGTATGTGTTTCCATTCGGTGGAAATAGTTATGAGGGAAAAAAAATTCTAGTACTTTTTAAGAAAACGAGTAGTGTACGTTTAATAGTTTTAAGGGCTTCCTTCATAACAACTTCTCTTAGTGAATCACCACTTGAAACCCAAAGTCGATCTCGATATCGAACTATGATATCCTCCTCCCAATACAGCTTCCAACCTTTTGATTCATGTCTCAGTCTTCTATAATTGCTCATCAAAAGACTCACCGTCACGGATTCTATCCCTCAGGGTCGACTGAACTGTCATAATAGAAATATTAGGAGACTCGCTCCTAGCATACACTGCAAGCTCGAATCGCTGAATCGCTGCTTGCAATGGTTTCTGAACTGTCAATTGAGCAATAATAGCTGTCTTTCTACTCAAAGCGTCTGCGACCACATTACCCTGATGGTAGCTAATATCACAGTCATAATTATTCACTAGCTCTAACCATCTTCGTTGACTCATATTCAACTCTTTCTGGGTAAATAAGTACTTCAAGATTAATGATCAGTGAAATTCTCGCACTTCTCCCCATATAAGTAATGTCTCAAGATCGTCAGAGCAAATACTACTGCTGGAAGCTCGAGATCATGAGTTGGGTAATTCTTTTTATGAACCTCCAACTGTCTAGTTGCATAAGCTATTACTCAATCATTCTGCATCAGAACTACGCCTAAACCAAGCTTTGAAGCGTCTGTATTGAGAACATTCTCTCCTCGCCCTGATGACATTGATAGAACTGGTCCTGAAGTCAAAGCTTGCTTTAACTTCTCGAAACTCTCCTGGCAGTTTGATTTCAAAATAAACTTCGCATTTTTCTTTGTCAAGGTGGTTAGGGGTACTGCAATAGAGGAGAAACATTGAATGAACTTCCGATAGTAGGCCCAAGAAACTTCAGATCTCGGTCAGGGGTACTGCCACTCTCTAACTACCTCGACCTTGCTGGAATCGACCACAACTCCATCTCTAGAGATAATATGGCCTAAGAATTCCAATTTTCTAGAGCCAAACTCGCACTTGCTGAACTTAGCGAACAACTTTCTATCTTGCACTATCTGTAGAGCTGTTCTTGAGTGCTGAATATGCTCTTATCTTCTCCTCAAGTAAATCAGAATATCATCTATAAAGATTATGATAAACCGATCCAGATACGGCTGAAATACGCGAATCGCTTGCGCATTGGCCAACCCAAATGGCATCACCATAAACTCGTAGTGCCCATATCGAGTCCTAAAAGCCGTCTTATGAACATCTGGCTTCTTCACCTTCAGTTGATGGTATCTCGAACGAAGATCTATCTTCGAGAAAATCGAAGCTCCTTGCAGCTGATCAAACATGTCTTCGATTCTAGGTAAGGGATACTTATTATTGATGGTGACTCTATTCAGCTCTCTATAGTCAATGTAGAGTCGCATACTATCATCCTTCTTCTTCACAAATAATACCGGTGCGCCACACGGAGAACAAATCAGACAAATAAAACCCTTGCCCATAAACTCCTGAATTTTATCTTACAACTCTTTCATCTCTGCTTGTACTAGAAGACAGGGTGCCCTAGATATTGGCATTGTAAACGACATCAATTCAATAGAAAATTTCATCTCTCAGTCTAGTGGAATGTCAGAAACATCCTCAGGAAAGACGCTAGGAAATTATCTGGCAACCTCAATATCTTCTAGCTTCTAACTGTCCGGAAAAGGTACTGAAGTAACACTCGCTAGAAAGGCTTGGCATCCTAGTCTCACAAGTTTCATCGCACATATGCATGAGATAATGTGTGGCATTTGCTTGTTCCTAGCTGTCTAAAAGAAAAAAGATTTTCCATTGGGCGGTTTAATAGATATTGACCTCTGCCGGAAATCTATCGAAGCTCCATTCAAAGATATCAAATCCATGCCAAGAATGATGTCGATCTTTGGTATCAGGAGTACAATGAGATCTGCCTGAACCACATTTTTCAATAAACGATGCTCCAGATTCCTCACACTGCTCATGGTAACCATGTGATCAACAGAAGGAATTAAAACTTCAAAGCCCAAATTCTTATCCTCGGGTATAATCTTCAGTCGTTTGACAAACATCTTGGATGTAAATGAGTGTGTAGCTCCTGAATCTAGCAATGCATAGGTAGCTACAACTGTAATAAATATTCTTCCTACCACAAATATATCAAATCCAATCAGGTCGAAAAACTTAAAGAATCTATATCATTAATCACTAGAAATCCATCAAAATTACCACAATTCATCATTATTAAATCTCGAAAAATTCACAATTTGCCAAAAAAAAAAAATCGAAAATTGCATTTCAGCCCTTAAAATTTCGAAATTCTCCAATTTGGCCCTTAAAATTTCGAAATTAATCAATTTAGGCTCTATATTCACTAAATTCATTGTTTTAATCACTAAAATTCCATAAATTATGGAAACAACCCCTAGTTTTCTAGAATTTGCAAAACAGCCCTTGAAATTCTCAAACTTTGCAATTTAGTCCTTGAATTTTCAAAAATTCTAGATTTCAACTTAGGACTTCTTGAAATTACATATTAGCCCTAAATTTCTCGGCCTTGTGAATTTAACCCTTAAACTCTTGGTTTTTTTTTAATTTAGTGCCTCTATTTCTCGATTTATGCAATGCAATCCTCATGAATATCAGTTTATCTATCAATATTATGTGAGCATCTAGAAGGCATTATATATGAACATATTACAAATTCTAACATAACCAAAATGAAATTAAATCTAAGTGTTTAACCATTTAACTTATTAGAACCATTTATCGATCAACTTAAAATTTAAGATCTAGGAAATTCAAACTACGTAACCCGATTGCATGCAATCTATAGTTTTATTTAAAATGTGTTTTAATGTTTTTATGCATTTTATTGCATGATTATGGCATGGATAGATGTTTATTTCATGTTTATTTTAAAGTTTCATGCATTAGGGTTTTAACTTGCATTTCGAGCTCGAACGAGTAACGGAGACCGAGGATAATCAGGAAACATATATTTATTGAATAATTATGTTTAATTATTTAATATATGGTGTATTTAAGTATGGATTTTGAAAATGAGTCTTGATTGGGTATTTTTACTCGTCGGTTTATATTTTTAGTCGGTACACCAATTTTAATGATTCAGATGACTTTTCGAGAGTTTGGACAATATTTTCAAAAACATACTAAAACGAAATATTTTTTGGGAGTCTGTTTGGGCTTTATGAATTTATTTTATTTCTTAATGGGCCCAAAACCCTTTTTATCCATTTTAATTTTAGTTAAGACCCATTTAAGCATAACCTTTCTACTTAAATCCTACCTAAGCAACCCTATTCTAACCTAGCAGTCATAGCATACCCTCTAATCAGCAGCCTTCCCTCTCGTTTTCAGAAACAAGCCATCGGCCCTCTTGGCTTTCAAAGAAAACTTTTCCCCGCCTCTCCGGTGCAAGTCCTACGCGCTTATCTTCAAGTTTTCGAGCATGTATACGTTAAGGCATGCCTCGTATCATTCTTTTTCTCATCATTCATGCTATGTATACTGATATATATATTTAATTGCACGAGGAAACCTTTGATCTAGCATGTTTCAACGTTTGGGCTTTGGTTGTAATGATTTACGCATGTATTCTTTTCCCATCTCACGTTTTTGTTACCATATGCAAGGGGCTGCCATGTAAGGGTCCTAGGGAATGTTCAGGATGAGGAAGAAGGGGTTGCTAGGTTGGAGTCGTGACTTGGTTGTGTTTGTTGAAGGCCGAAGGTTTGGGTGGAAAAACCTATAGGCTAGGCGACCAGATCGAGAGATTTTGGTGAACCGACAGTGAAAGGGTCATCTCTAGCCCTGGTCCAGACCCTGGGGGTCTGAGCCATGGCCTAGGATGCTTCAAACATGTCTGGAGTTAGGGAGGAAGCCGATGGAGTGAATGGTGCTATGTTTGTTCTCGGTTGGTGCTTTGATGATGGCTAGCGATCGTCCACATCTTTTAGCATGCATGGGGCTGTGAGCTTGGTTATGTCGGTCTAGGAGGATAATAATGTGGGCTAGAAAGGGTTGGTTCGAGCTCGTAGGGCATAGGGTCGAAGGTTTGCAAGTTTGGTGTACTAGGGTTGAGGTTCGTAACACGCTGGAAATTTCCAGCAACCTTTGGGCGAGGTTTGTAGGTCATAAGTGGTATGGAAAGATTGATTTAGAGGCTGGTCATGTATGTTCGAGTTGGGAAAAATTCAGTTAGGTTTCATGTTGATTCGGGTTAAAACCGGGACCCGATCCTGGTTTTAAAACGAATCGTGTAAGTTTTGAAACGGGCTCGAGTTTAAGTCTATGAAATGATTATAAATATGTTTTGAGGTTTGGTCGGATTCAGGTCGAAATCTAGAAGTTCAGGTATAAAATAGTCAATTAGGGTTCTCAGGGGCAAAATGGTCATTTTGCACCCGAGTTGAGTTTTTAGTCCTGGCAGCGCCATAAACACAATTTGACATGTTTTAAATGTTTATGTTATAACGTATATGACTTTTCATGAAATTATGAAAAATATGTTGCATGTTTGGTTTTAAGGAAAAAATTACATATATGCATGGTTTTATTAAGTGATGAATATGATGACATATTTCGAAGGATGAGAGTTGCTTGTGACTAATATGATGACACGATGACGTGTAAGGATAAGCCTCAGTGGACGGGTAATATTGTCGCTGATGACCCCATCGCCGGGTACTACAGTTACACGTATAGATGGATCCATCGACTGAGACGATGATACGAAAGTCACAACTAATGAACGGAATTCAAATTAAGAAAAAACAAACACGTATATGATGATATGATGTTATATGTTCTGAAAATATTTATGCTTCTACAGGTTATGACTATGCATGCGATTTTTACGATCATGTAATATATTTTTATTACGGTACTTTTCACTGTTGTCTTTTATGTATATGTACTTGCCATAACATTACAGGTGTGTTGAGTCTTTAGACTCACTAGGTGTGAATGATGCTGGTGAGCATACTGACCAGGAGATTGGAGGTGTCGAATACTGAGTAGGCAGAGTTGGATGTTCGCACGCGAACCCAGGGACCGTATTGTCCGCACATCATGTTTATGAGATAGGATGTATTTGGATATTTTGATAATCATTCTTTTTATTATGTTGATGGTTATAAGGAACTTCACACGTTTCATATTTGTTTCATTTTAAAACGTGTGTCGAGGTTGATGAATTGTTTATTTTTAAACTGCAATATTTTCATATGTTAGTCGATTACTTTTATTTTAAAATGTGAAATTTTCAGATACTGATGGATCGGTTTTTACATCTGCAAGGGTACTTCAAACACAATATTCTCAATGACCTGCAATAGCTCGTGTTCTAAGAATGTAAATACCGATTAATTAGATCGAGTTTGGTTTTAAACCAAGCGGAAAATACTCAAAATAATCTTTCGTTAAGAAAGCTAATCAGTTTAAAGTTTTTAACTTGTGTGAATAACTGACATATGGGGGATCGTTTCTTCCATATATCAGTTCAGTTATGGTGAGAACTGAACTGATAACAGCTCGATCTAATCAAATTAGTTTGAAAGCGATAGTTAAACAGTTAAGTACGCAAGATATGTTTATGGATATTCGGAGACTTCAACTGCTCCTACGTCACCTCTTCTACCACCTCAGGTAGGATGCACTAGACGACTTTGATTTTTACAATGCCTTGTACAAACCCACTCATCTTAGGACTTACACTACTGCCTAACTGAACTCGTAGCCTAGACTGAAAGTAATACCTTCCAGCCAACACTTGTTTAACGTCTATGTGCTAAAGACTACATACAAAAGTTAAATGTCTTTATGCAAGAATCACTCAACTTATCAGTACACTCATTTTTTTGTATGTGTGAGTGTGTGAGAACTGATGTATGAATATAACAAGAAAGTGTTCTCACACACTGAGGGAATTGTGCTTCTAATCTATGCTGATAATACGTTGAAGTGTTCCCTCAAATATGGGCTGATTGCTTCTTGTAAGCTGATATATGTTGAGTGTGCCTGTAGTATCCCGATGCCTAATTTGAGTTAATTATTGGATTAAATATATTTCGGTGGGATCGGAAGGACCGAACAGAGTTCGGATCGTCCGAAGCGGGTTCGGATCGTCCGAAGAGGGTTCGAATCGTCCGAAGACAGGTGGCTGGACACGTGGAAGACATGCAGAGTTCGGATCGTCCGATCAGGGTTCGGATCGTCCGAAGACAGGTGTCTGGACACGTGGAAGACATGCAGGGTTCGGATAGTCCGATAAGGGTTCGGAAAGTCCGAAGTGTACAGTGGATCGGATCGTCCGAAGTGGATCGGATCGTCCGATCGTTGGCTATAAATAGAGGCGCGAGGCCTCACTTTTTACTCGCCAATTTCGAGTGTTCCAGAGCGTTTTAGTCGTTTCTGATGGGTTTCTAGTCTTTTCCCGAGGTTTAGGCACTAGCTGGGAGCTACTGGTTTTGTAGCGGAGCTGTGCTCTAGTTGGGAGCTAGCGGCATCAGTGGGCTGACTACGGACGCAGACTTGATTCTAGGACTGATTGCTAGGATCTACTGGTTTGAGGTACGAATGTACTATCCGAGATAGCAGGATTGAGTATGCTTTACTATGTGTTGCATGTTTATATGTTGCATTATTATCTGTCATATGATGCATGGTTTATTATGCGGCATTTGCATAATCATGTTGAGCCTGATTATCTTTGAGATAGCCTGTTGAGAGGGTGCTCAGCCCTCGTTTGTTGTGGATGGTTGGACCCCGTTGGCCGACGGTGGTCAGGTCACCGGTATATCCACAGGTTTATTTTGGTATGGGAGCCACCTCCTGGTGCGACGGCGCAGAGTGCTACATACCTTGACGTCATTTACCTGAGCAGTATTTCGTTATACCCAGATCCTGGTATCCAGTACATTTTGCATACATGCATGTCATAGTCTTGTATACTCATGCTTTCGGTGCTGAGCGTTTTATGCTCACGTCCTCGGTTTATCTCTGTTTTGGACACCCTATTCGATGGGGCAGGTCTCAGGTTGGACGGTCCAGGAGGGAGTGGACAGGGAGCTGGCAGAGGTTGACCTGTAGTTGTTGGTATTTTGTTTTTGGTATTTAGTTCGATCTGGTTGTTTAAGTATTTTGTACTTACAGATTCGATTGGGTTGTATTACTGTTTTTCCGCTGTTTACCTGATTCAGTTTTAAATGATAATTTTGCATGCTTAAGTTCTGATTAGTAGGTGATTCTGGAACGGGTCACTACATTTATGGTATCAGAGCATGCATTAAGATTTTGGGATTTAGAACTGTTCTTTTGGGTTTAATCTCTAGTAACTTTTGTAGCTAGCGATGTCTGGTTTTGACGACGATGCTAGTAGTCATGGCAGCATTGGACGCTGGGGAGACCGCGACGATCGGGAGCGTCGCCGAGAGCATCGAGAACGTCGTCAACACCGTCGTGATGAGCCTCGGAGTTTTCGTATGCATCGGTTCTTGCAGATGGGGCCGAAACCTCTTTCAGGCGGTGAGACCCCGGATGTTGCGGAGAACTGGCTTGAGAGGATGGAGAGCTGCTTCAAGACTTTTCAGTGCTCGGCGGAGCAGCAGATTGATACCCTTGATTTCTTGCTGGAGGGTGGTGCGCGTAAGTGGTGGAGGTCTATCTCTGCACCGATAGTTCAGCGACAGGGTCGAGTTCTTTGGGCCGATTTCCGAGCCGCTTTCATGCTGCTTTACTTTCCGCCAGCTCTTCTGCAGACCAAGGCGATTGAGTTGATCAATCTGAAGCAGGGAAGTTTGTCTGTTGATGAGTATCAGCAGAAGTTCTTTGAGTTGCTTCCATATGTTCCGCATGTCAGTGACAATGCTATGGCCAAGTATAACCATTTTCTTCAGGGCCTCAATCAGGAGATTTATGATCGGGTTGTTGTCTGCGATGATCCGACATCGTATGAGGGCCTTGTAAATCGTTGTCGCCAGGCTGAGGGCAGTTTGCTGAGAGGTCGAGCCATGCAGTCTGCTCGTCCTACTAGTTCTTTGGGTCCCCGCGCCCAAGCATTCAAGAAAGCTGGATCTACTTCTTCTTCCTCTGGATCTGGAGGAGTTCACCATTTTGGGAAGAAGAGGGGCCCGTGTCAGCACTGCGGGAAGGATCATCCGACCGAGCGTTGTCGCAAGGTTGCGGGTGCTTGTTACAAGTGCGGTGAGATGGGCCACATGAAGAGAGATTGTCCACAGACGGGCGGAGGATCAGGATCTGGTTCTCAGGCTTCAGTTCATCAGAGGCCACAGCAAGGACAGTCTACTCAGGGTTCTAACCTTCGACCGCGTACTCAAGGGCAGGTCTTTGCTCTTAACCAGGATCAGGCGGCTGAGGAGAACGAGAGAGTTATCGCAGGTGTGTTTTTATTATGTGGATTACCTGCTTACGTTCTCATTGATACTGGTGCATCACATTCATTCATATCTGCGAGATTTGCTAAGCGTCATAAGTTACCTTTCACTTCTTTGGACGTTGTGGTATCTGTTTCCACGCCGATGGGTCATTCGGTGCTAGCTAAACGTCTAGTTTTGGGTTGTCCTCTAGAGTTTGAGGGTAATGTTTTAACTGCTAATTTGATGATTCTTGTGATGGAGGATTTTGATTGCATTCTGGGAATAGATGTGCTGACTGTGTTTAGAGCTACTGTGGACTGTTATCAGAAGTTTGTGCAGTTTCGTCCAGTTGAGGGCGACAGTTGGTTTTTCTATGGAGAGGGAGCGCGACCCCCGATGCCTGTGGTTTCTGCTCTGAAAGCCTGTCGTGCTTTAGAGTCGGGCGGGGAAGGCTACCTTATCTATGCTATTGATTCGTCCGCAGATAGTGTCGGTATCAGTGACATTCCAGTGGTTTGCGAATTTCCGGATGTTTTTCCCGAGGAGATTCCTGGTTTTCCTCCCGTTCGGGAAGTGGATTTCGGCATTGATTTAGTGCCAGGCACGGCACCAATCTCTAGAGCTCCTTATCGTTTAGCTCCATCGGAGATGCAAGAATTGAAACAGCAGTTGCAGGATCTTCTTGACAAGGGGTATATTCGACCCAGTGTGTCCCCGTGGGGAGCACCAGTTCTTTTTGTCAAAAAGAAGGATGGTTCTATGCGGCTCTGCATAGATTATCGGCAGTTGAATCGTGCTACGATAAAGAATAAGTATCCGTTGCCACGGATTGATGATTTATTTGATCAACTGCAAGGTACCTCTGTGTATTCCAAGATTGATTTAAGGTCTGGTTATCATCAGCTTCGAATTCATCAGGGAGATATATCGAAGACTGCATTCAGGACCCGGTATGGGCATTATGAGTTTCTGGTTATGCCTTTTGGGGTGACGAATGCACCAGCAGTTTTTATGGATCTGATGAATCGGGTTTTTCAGGAATTCTTGGATAAGTTTGTTGTGGTGTTTATAGATGATATCTTAATCTATTCACATAATCAGCAAGAACACGCACAACACTTAAGGATTATTTTACAGACACTTCGCGAGAATCAGCTTTATGCGAAGTTGAGTAAATGTGAGTTTTGGATTGACAGGGTTGTTTTCCTTGGTCATGTCATTTCTAGCAAGGGAGTTTCAGTTGACCCAAGTAAGGTGGAAGCGGTATTGAACTGGTCGCGTCCGACGACAGTAGCCGAGATCCGCAGTTTTCTGGGATTGGCTGGGTATTATCGCCGTTTCATTGTCAACTTCTCTCAGATTGCTAAGCCACTCACTCAGCTCACTCGGAAAGATGTTTCATTTGAATGGACATCAGAGTGCGAAGAGAGTTTCTTGGAACTTCGCAGACGTTTGACATCTGCGCCTGTTTTGGCTTTACCGTCTGGATCTGGTGGTTTCAGTGTTTACACCGATGCCTCTTTACAGGGACTAGGGTGTGTTCTGATGCAGTATGAGCATGTGATTGCTTATGCGTCGAGACAGTTGAAGTCTCATGAGGAAAACTATCCTGTTCATGATCTGGAATTAGCAGCGATCGTTTTTGCTTTGAAAATCTGGCGCCATTATCTGTATGGTGAGCGATTTGAGATCTTCACTGATCATAAGAGTTTGAAGTATCTGTTCACTCAGGCTGAGTTGAACATGCGTCAGCGTCGTTGGATGGATCTACTCAAAGATTACGATTGTGAGATCAAGTATCATCCAGGATCTGCGAATCTCACGGCCGATGCTCTTAGTCGCAAGGTGAGGTTATCTGCTCTTCAGACTTGTGCTGTATCTGGGATTATTCAGGATTTCTGTTCGATGGGATTCAATTGTAAGCATCGGAAGGGAACAGAGAGTATCCGTATAGCTACTATTTTGTCCGAGCCAGTTTTGTATTCTCGGATTAGAGATGCTCAGATGTCTGATTCTAAGATTCAGAAATTAGCTCGGTTGGCTGATGGAGATAATACTTCTGGTTTCCACTATCAGTCCGAGGGTCTTTTGTGTTTATCTGGTCGTGTTGTTGTACCGGAAGATGACACTTTGAGGGAAGAGATTTTGTCCCAGGCTCATCGTAGCAAGTTGAGTGTTCATCCAGGGAGCAACAAGATGTATAAGGATTTGAGGACTCGATTTTGGTGGAAAGGTATGAAACGTAATATTTATCAGTATGTCTCCAAGTGCCTTGTCTGTCAGCAGGTGAAGGCTGAGTATCGACGACCTGGAGGTTTGTTGCAGAATCTTCCTATTCCGGAGTGGAAGTGGGAGCATATCACGATGGACTTCGTGACTCACTTGCCTATGTCTGTGGGGAATAGAGATGCTATCTGGGTGGTAGTGGATCGACTTACTAAGTCTGCCCATTTTCTTCCGTATAACAGAGATTTCACTTTCGATCGGATGGCACGGTTGTACATTCAAGAGATTGTACGGTTTCATGGTGTGCCCGTGAGTATCGTTAGTGACAGAGATCCTCGATTTACATCTAGATTTTGGGGCAGCTTTCAGCAAGCTTTGGGCACTACCTTGAGTTTGAGTACTGCATATCACCCAGAGACTGACGGTCAGTCAGAGAGGACTATTCGTACTCTTGAGGATATGTTGAGATCTTGTGTGATGGATTTCGGGCCAGCTTGGCAGGATCATCTGCCGCTGATAGAGTTTGCATACAACAACAGTTTTCATAGGAGTATTGGTATGTCTCCGTTTGAAGCATTGTATGGTCGACGTTGTCGTACTCCTCTGTTCTGGGAAGAAGTCGGAGAACGACAGGTCGAGGGTCCAGAATTGATTCAGCAGGCCATGGACAAAGTTCTTGTGATCAAACAGCGGATTAAGACTGCTCAGGATCGACAAGCGAGTTATGCGAACTCCAAGCGCAGACCTCTTCATTTTGATGCAGGCGAGAAAGTGTTTCTCAAGGTATCACCTTTTCGGAGGATTCTGAGATTTGGACTCAAGGGTAAGCTATCTCCGAGATTCATTGGTCCTTTTGAGATCTTAGAATGTGTGGGAGATTTGGCCTATAGATTAGCTTTGCCACCGTATCTGTCTAGTGTTCACAATGTGTTTCATGTGTCCTTGTTGAGACGATACGTAGCGGATGAGTCTCATGTTTTGCATCCGACAGAAGTTCAGCTGAATCCGGATTTGTCTTTTGTGGAAAGACCGGTTTCGATCTTAGACCGGAAGGATAAGGTACTGCGGAATAAGACTATTCCTCTTGTCTTAGTGCAGTGGCAGCGTCGAAGTACTGAAGAAGCTACTTGGGAACTAGAGAGTCGCATGCGGTCAGAGCATCCAGAGTTGTTCTAGTTGTGGTATTTTCAGTAATGATTGTAATTTCAGTTATACTTTCAGTTGTAATTCATTCTTAAGTTGAATGTATTGTTGTTCAGAATTGTCATTCTTCAGACTCGATTTCGCGGACGAAATCCTTTTTAGGGGGGGGAGAATGTAGTATCCCGATGCCTAATTTGAGTTAATTATTGGATTAAATATATTTCGGTGGGATCGGAAGGACCGAACAGAGTTCGGATCGTCCGAAGCGGGTTCGGATCGTCCGAAGAGGGTTCGAATCGTCCGAAGACAGGTGGCTGGACACGTGGAAGACATGCAGAGTTCGGATCGTCCGATCAGGGTTCGGATCGTCCGAAGACAGGTGTCTGGACACGTGGAAGACATGCAGGGTTCGGATCGTCCGATAAGGGTTCGGAAAGTCCGAAGTGTACAGTGGATCGGATCGTCCGAAGTGGATCGGATCGTCCGATCGTTGTCTATAAATAGAGGCGCGAGGCCTCACTTTTTACTCGCCAATTCCGAGTGTTCCAGAGCGTTTTAGTCGTTTCTGATGGGTTTCTAGTCTTTTCCCGAGGTTTAGGCACTAGCGGGGAGCTACTGGTTTTGTAGCGGAGCTGTGCTCTAGTTGGGAGCTAGCGGCATCAGTGGGCTGACTACGGACGCAGACTTGATTCTAGGACTGATTGCTAGGATCTACTGGTTTGAGGTACGAAAGTACTATCCGAGATAGCAGGATTGAGTATGCTTTACTATGTGTTGCATGTTTATATGTTGCATTATTATCTGTCATATGATGCATGGTTTATTATGCGGCATTTGCATAATCATGTTGAGCCTGATTATCTTTGAGATAGCCTGTTGAGAGGGTGCTCAGCCCTCGTTTGTTGTGGATGGTTGGACCCCGTTGGTCGACGGTGGTCAGGTCACCGGTATATCCACAGGTTTATTTTGGTATGGGAGCCACCTCCTGGTGCGACGGCGCAGAGTGCTACATACCTTGACGTCATTTACCTGAGCAGTATTTCGTTATACCCAGATCCTGGTATCCAGTACATTTTGCATACATGCATGTCATAGTCTTGTATACTCATGCTTTCGGTGCTGAGCGTTTTATGCTCACGTCCTCGGTTTATCTCTGTTTTGGACACCCTATTCGATGGGGCAGGTCTCAGGTTGGACGGTCCAGGAGGGAGTGGACAGGGAGCTGGCAGAGGTTGACCTGTAGTTGTTGGTATTTTGTTTTTGGTATTTAGTTCGATCTGGTTGTTTAAGTATTTTGTACTTACAGATTCGATTGGGTTGTATTACTGTTTTTCCGCTGTTTACCTGATTCAGTTTTAAATGATAATTTTGCATGCTTAAGTTCTGATTAGTAGGTGATTCTGGAACGGGTCACTACAGTGCCCTTCTTGTAATCTGATTGCTTTTTGTAAGTATACTTGTATATTTTTTGACACACACTTGTTTTTCCATACACCAAGACTCATCAAATATTTTTGTTGCAATTTGAATTCGTTCCTCTCATAGTTGTCCGAGCTTCTGAAGTTCTTCTGCTGAACTGTCTATCAGTTGGACAATAAGTTGAACTAGTTCATTTTTGGCGATCAGTTGGAGCTTTCATTTTGCGTCTCGATAGCTTCAGTTTTGGCTCGATAACTAATCAGTTTGAATCCTGATCAATTACAGTTTCTTAGGTAAAATCATTAGAAACAAAATAGCAAGTTTTGTTAACATCAAAATAAAAACAGTCATGCTGGACTGATCTATAGAGCGTGTTGATCATCTGCTTCAGCTGAATCTTTTATGGGGTCGGAAGAGGATGAGCTTGAAAAAAATTGTAAATTAAATCATCAATTGATGGCATCGAAAGGGGAGAGGAGGTGATATGATGTTCATGTTCCTTGTTTAGAGGTGGAATATGTGAAGATGGATTAGGTACAACTTCTGATTTTTCCTCTTGATGTAAGGGAATAGCAATAGCATTGTTTGATTATGTAGGCTGAATTATAGTTTTAGAAAATATTTTATAAAAATTACACCGTCCAGAGTTTGCAATTGTTGGATATTGGTTTTCTACAAACCCAAACGCAGCGGAAGTTTAAAATCTTTATTTATTTTGACAATCAAAATATGTTTTGCTTTGGGCGCTTGTATGATTTTATAATCAAACATTCATAGAAAGTAAATTGTTATACCTTTGGTGAATAGATTACTAGGCTTCAAATATTCGGGGTTAGCGGAGATAGCTCTTGTTGTAAATCCCACGTACGTTATTCAAATCTCCTAATCCGGTCCACGACTGGAATATTTATTTCTCTTCTAAATTGTACTAGAAATATAGAAAATATTTTTTCGTTGAGATGGAACACTAAAAAAACCGGCACAACCTCAAACAAAGAGTGGCCAAATTTCTCTTGCTTTTAGAAAGAATTTTCTGAGAGCACTTATTCTTGGAAGAGCCGAAAAGATTTGTTAAAAAAAAATGAGAATCTCATTCTCATGATTTCATGCCATATCTTAAGGATAAGAAAATCCTTGTTTTAATACTAATAATTCATTTTCTTAATTAATTTAATTAACTAAGTCAATGAAATATTTTTATTGCATACCAAATCTTTTCTTTGCCAAATCATCGAAACATTTTCAAAAACTTGTGGTCTCTTGGAGGCTAGGGTTTAGCTCATCTACTATCCATTTAATCAAGTGATGACCTAATACACATAATTAACATTAATGGGCTTGATTAATTAATTGGACTAGTCCAACAAGTTTAATTAATTAATCAAAGTCCATTAAGAACTTTAATTATTTGGTATGTTGGACTTGTACTCCTACAAGCCCATCAAATATAATTCCAACTATATTTAATTTAATATTAAATAAACTCAACTTTTGAGTTTAATAAATTAAATCCATTATAAATTCAACATTTGAATTTAATATTTAAATTATTAATTCAACTCCTTGAATTTATCACCTCCAAAATTTAATATTTAATAAACCCGACTTTTGAGTTTAATAAATTAAATTATCAAATTTTATAAATTCAACTCCTTGAATTTATTCTCTTCAAATTTCATAAATTCAACTTCTCGAATTTACTATATCATAAATTCCACTCCTTGAATTTATTTTCTCAAAATTTAATTATCATAAATTCAACCCCTTGAATTTACTATATCATAATATAAATTCAACTCCTTGAATTTATTCTCTCAACGGGGACAAACGATCCAGTGCTTATGTGACCCTCAATGGTTCAGGGATACAGCTAGACGTGGGTTCACAACTCTTTGTGATTCAGGACATAATCCTTTATTCGGGCTTACCCTAGTTAGCCCCATTCTTTTCATCAACACCTTGATCAAGAATGTCAGAACTCATTTCTGATCCCACCCATCAGATCATGGTAAGAGCGTCTAGTAGCATCACCCCATGATCCCCTAGGCATCACTGATAGTGCTTGCAAGAACCAGTAGATTATTATTAACGTACAGTACGGTCCCTTCATCTCATATATCCCGATCGAATCTGCAACCATTGGTTCATTGAGGGTTGCATATTAATTCGATAACTATGTGATAACTATAATAGTGGCATCACGTGTACTATTTGAGAACTCTTTCTCTAACGTACATCTCATACTTTGGCCAGAGATTCCATGCACTATTATTTCATCATATCACACAGGATATCCACACCCGTAGGTGAGCGGTGAATCTCCAACTACAATGCACCGGCTCCTATATGTGTCGCAGCTGTATCCAACCTCGCCACCTGATGACTCTCCTGGAGCCGGTAAACGAGTCAAAGCACAGCCCTTAGCATATAGAGCCTCAGTGTTGTCCCGGGTCGAAGGACTAATGGTGTACAATAATAACTACGGACTTATCCTCTCGATAAATGATAACCACTTGGAAAGTCCGAGGGAGGGTTGTTCGGTATAATCATCATATGACTACCCATCTGCACGTTTGTACATCTCTATGCCCTTACCAAGAAACGCAGTACACAACATCACATATGCTAGTCTCGAGCTCAAGCGGCCTTTATCCCTGTTTTAGGCGGTTGAATTGACTAGGAACGAATTTAGAATATGCAGTGTTTATAAATGACTTTCAACATCTAATTACGATTCATTTGTATTAAAGCATAATCAAGGACTTTATCTATGCTGTTTGCATGGGTATATAGATAAAGTATAACAAGACAATAAAAAGTTAAATTATATTAAAATAAAGTTTATTTAATTCACTTGAGTCAATAAATTCCCTAGCCAACCGTTGGCTTGCAGGGCATCTACTCTAACAATCTCCCACTTGCCCTAGAGCCAACTGCCCTTAATTCCATTGTTTCGCGATGCTTTTCAAACAATGGTCCTGGCAAGGGCTTTGTAAGTGGATCAGAAACATTATCTGCAGAGGGGACTCTTTTGACTGATATGTCTTCTCTTCCTAAAATCTCCCGTATGATGTGGAACTTCCTCAGTACATGTTTGGATCGCTGATGAGACCTTGGTTCCTTTGCTTTCGCAATGACACCAGTGTTCTCCCAGTACAACGGGATTGGATCAACTCCATTAGGAATAACGCCCAACTCTTGGACAAAATTCCTCATCCAAACTACCTCTTTGGCTGCATCAGATGCAACAATGTATTCAGCTTCAGTGGTGGAATCCGCAACGGTGTCTTACTTGAAACTTTTCCAAGAGACAAGTGCACCATTAAGCATGAATACAAAGCCAGAGGTCGATTTCGAATTATCTACGTCACATTGGAAGCTAGAATCAGTGTAGCTTTCCAATTTCAATTCTCCACCCCCATAGACCTTGAACAAGTTCTTAGTCCTTCTCAAGTACTTAAGAACATATTTCACGGCCTTACAATACATTGGACCATGGTTCGCATAATATCTGCTTGTAACACTCAGAGTGTAGTGCCCAAATTCAGTACACGTATAACCCTTGCATTAATTTAATTATTAAAATATTTATTCAATTTAAATTGAGTTTTAGCCATGCATGATTTCTTTAAATGTATTATTTTAAATTAATTATGTTATGTGATGCACGTTAAAATATTTTTCGAGTTCATGTTTCAGGCAATCATTCGAGACGGGATCGATGAAAAGACCAGTGGCGAGTTTGGCAATTTTTAAGCGTGGTATTTTGTTTTAAGTTGGGTTTGGGGCATTTTAAAAGGGTTTAATTAAATTTTAACCTTATAAAGGGCTAAATTAATTATTAGGTGATTTTATAATTTTAAGCTTTCAAAGTCATGGCACTTGTGCATTTTATTATAAATTAGAAGATTTTATTTAAAATTTATAGTGAGTTAGCATTTTTAATTATCATTTAAGTGGCATTTAGTTAGCCTTTTTAATTTCCTTGTTAATAAGGTAAATGAGCTAAATTATTTACCCTTAATTTTAGTAAACACGCACACTAACACACACAACTTCACGGCACACAACACACACACACACACACATTTTTTTCACTTCTTTTTCAGATTTTTGAGAGACAAAACTTAGGGTTCTTGGTGAGTGTATCAGCCGCCCCTCTCCTTTGAAATTTCTAGCAGCTTTTCTTTAATTTTGTTGCAAGATTTTAGTGCCACAATCGTCCCGGATCAAGCCTCGCTCCGTTTCCGCTTCGGTATCGTCGTTACGGTAATTCAAATCATCAAAAGGCACGTATATTCTTTTTTTTGCTGCATCGATCATGTCATATTATGTGTTGCGTTGTTTTATGCATAAAAATATATGTGTGACGTTCGTCGTTTGAGCGGAAAATTGTTTGGACTAGTTTTGAAGAGATTTTAGATCTGAAAACCCGTTTTTGCTGTCATTTTTCGGTCGTGATTCTGAGAAAACTCTCAACACAGAAATTGTATAACTTTTTGATACCTTCGATTTGACAGTAAATTCGAATTATTTGGATTAAAATTGAGTGAGTTATGATGTTTTTCGTGGGAATGCTCAAACTGCGTTTTCAGAAATATTGATGTTGATGCGTTCTTGAAGTTTTAATGTTGCAGGCTTCGTTGGGGATCGACGGGTGATCATTGCTGCGTATAGGTACATTGATATGGATGTTGGGAGTATTTTGAGGTTTTGTTTCATGTTGATAGGCACTTGATTTAATTTGAAGTCGTAGGAAACGATTTGATGTCAATTGCCGTATTTTTTTTATCATACGTGTCGTAGGGTGAACGTCGTTGCTTTGGAAAGTTTGTGCGAGTTGGGTCAATGTTATGGAATCTTAGGTTGGTCTCGTGGTGTCGGTTCGTAGTCCGTATAACCGAGTCCAGAATGATAAACATTTCGTGTTTAGAATTTTCGTGAGTTTCAGATTTGCGTAGGTACACGGACCCCCACACGGACTAGGGCACGGGGTCCGTGCCTTTGTTTATTCTCGGTGTAAAAATTTGTGAAGCTACCCGAACCTTTACACGGACCCTAGCACGGGGTCCGTGTCCCTTCTTTTTCCCGAGTAAATTCTTTGCGCACATACACGGACCCCCACACGGACCTAGGCATGGGGTCCGTGCCTTCCCTTTTCTTCACGACACATTTTAGCGTACGTACACGGACCCGGGCACGGGGTCCGTGTACTTCATATTTTGGGAAAAATGTAATGTTTACTTTGAGGTCTGATGTCCTGGTTTAGTGCAATGATTTACAAAGTCGAGTCATGTGAATTTTAGAATATCTTAAGGAGTTGAATGAACTCGCAATTAAGCATGATCAATACGTCTAAGCTATGCAAGTTAAATATGTGAATTCATGTTAGTATGTGCAGCAACGGCCCCAAATCGAAGTCCAACGAATCCCTCAATGCCAAAAAAGTATGTTGACGTGTAAGAAAATTACTTTTAAGTTTTTGAGGTATGCTAAATGTCTTGTGACCAATGTATGTATGGGGTTGGAAAGCGTTAAATCATGAACGGGAACCAACCCACCCCGTTAAAGCATGAACGGGTTTAGATCAGGATTGGGAAGCGTTAAATCATGAACGGGGACCAATCCACCCGTTAAAGCATAAACAGGGATATCATGTATGCGGCAGTGAGTTCGCCCCTGTGATCCTAGTACTGTGTTATAGTCTGATTAGGTGAAATATGTTATGGGTCACTTGCATTGAAACATATATCTACGCAAAATAATGAAGTTCATGTATGTTTATGTATGCACAAGTATGCAAGCATGTTTATGAAAGTTTTCACGTTATGGCACGTCTATGATATGTATGAATTTTCAAGTTTACTTCAAGTTCGAGTTTCAAGTATGTATGTTCTATTTTTAAGCTGCATGTGGTTTTATTATGTATTATTCGTTATTCCCAGTTTATACGTGTTGAGTCTTTAGACTCACTAGACTTGATCGATGCAGGTGAGGATGTTTTTGAGGAGACTGTCCGTGGGGACCGAGGAGCAGGATTGGGCTGAGCGGGAGGCTAACCCGAGGACCGTCATGTTTTACGTTTTATGCAAACATTTAATACTTTTGTCAAACTTCAACTTTCAAATCTTTTGTTGCAACAACTCGTGAGACGTACAGATTACTTCTTTTAAAGAATTTTGAATGCTCACGTTTATTTAAGAAAATTTTTAATTTTTCCGCAAATTTTAAGTAGTAAAAAGTACGGTACATCATACTATACATGATACTACCAATGGCTGACGCATATGGAATACGTGTCATCATCTCTATTTCTTCATCAGTTTTGGGACACATTGCCTTAGATAGAGTAATACCATGACACATTGGTAAGTATCCTCTCTTGGACTCTTCCATAGAGAATCTATTTAAAATGATATCGATATAAACCCCCAGCATCCTTTTAATCTGTCTTTGTAGATTTGTATTCCCAATACATAGGATGCTTCACCCATGTCTTTCATGGGGAATTTACTTGCTAACCATACTTTAGTTGATTGCAATAATCCTACATCATTCTCAATGAGCAGGATATCATCAACATAAAGTACCAGGAATGTCACTGCACTCCCACTAACTTTCTTGTACACACATGATTCCTCAGGATTCTTAGCAAAACCAAACTCTTTCATAGTGCTATCAAATCCGAGGTTCCAACTCCTTGACTCCTGCTTGAGACTATATATTGATCTCTGAAGTTTGCATACCTTATGCTCACTTCCTACTGATGTGTATCCCTCAGGTTGAGACATATAAATTTCTTTTTTGATGTCTCCATTGAGAAATGCAGTCTTTACATCCATATGCCATATCTCATAGTCATACCATGATGCTATGGCTAGTAGTATTCTAATGGACTTAAACATAGCAACTGGTGAAAAAGTTTCCTCATAGTCAACTCCTTGCCTTTGAGTATAATCTTTTGCAACCAGCCTTGCTTTGAAGGTCACTACCTTCCCATTCGCCCCAAGATTTCTTTTGTAGATCCATTTGCACCCTATAGGAACGATTCCCTCGGGTTGATCCACCAATGTCCAGACTTGGTGATAGGATCGGTTGTCGTAACAAGAGTGTTTATAAGGGAGGGGAGGTTGAATAAACACTCACACTTAAAATTTGTTCTTTAACGATACTTGAGTTCAATTTAGTGACAAACTGAATCTCGGAATCTTGTTGGTCATTAACAATCAGTTAAACTGGAGTAGTTGCGGAAAGTAACTGACTGAGAGATAGAATAGGAAACTGAAAGAAATATGCAAGAGTTGTTTCTGGATGTTCGGAGAATTTAATTACTCCTACGTCACCCCTTCTATCACAAGGATAGGATATTCACTAAAAGACTTTGATCAAGTACAACACTTGTACAGACCCACTTCAGTTTGGACTTACAACTGCCAAAACTGAAACTCTTAGTTCTACACAATATTCTCAGTACGTAACTGATATTAGCACAATTGAATCTAACAGCTTTTAGAGAGTGCTAACAAGCTCAGATTGTAGCCTTGATTGCTACAAGTAATTCAAATGAAAGTGAGCTAAGATTTTGACAGAGTAACAGGAAGCTTAAGATTGAGTAATCGTCTCACTACTTCTTCTGCTTTTCTTCAGTCATATTTATACTTCTCTTTCAACGTTCACTTCGATATAAATTTGAATTCTAGTATCCGTTGATTGCCACTTCATAATTTGTTGGGCAATGTTCTCTTCATTGATTGTCATACGGCGTCTTAATTGCAATAGCCAAAATACGTTGTTCTATGCTGTAATGATTGAGGTGTGGCTTTCCATATTCATTTGCTGTTTACTATGTCCTTTTGTCGGTTGATTGTTCTTTCCCGAGATGTTTGAGGCTGAGTATATTAACTTATCGGTTTCCATCTGATTAGTTTTCTTCATTTGTTCAGCTGCTTTCAGTTGTTAAATGTTCAGTTGTCTCATAGTTCAGTTAATTTATTCAGTTTGTCAAAATCCGAAATTTGGTTTCCAACAATTTCCACCTTTTTGGTGTTTGAAAAAACTAAGCATATATTAACTGAAGGATTGAACTTTTATAGACTGCTTCTTAACAAAAACTGTCTTAAAATAAACTGCTAAATCTGAATCATACTACACTTCCCCCTTTTTGTCAAACTGAGACATGTGAAGAGATAATTGTCGAACTTCAGTAGATAAGATGCCGACATCGGCTGAAATACTGGAGATGGCAGTAAGAACTGAGGTTTGCAGTGAGTCTATTTTTTTTGCAACAGATGTTTCTAGTCTTTCAACTCGTTGGTTGATCACATCTTGAGCAACGAAAAGAGCAGCAGTTGTTGCTTTGTTCGGCTTGTGTTCTATGGCAACTGAAAGTTCAGTTACAACTTCTTGAATATTCTTCAGCTTTGCAAAAACAAAATCTTCGGATCCTTTCAGCTTTACAGAATGATAGTATTGGGTTGACTGAATGGATTTGATGGCATCCATTATTTGATTTATATTTGTCTTGATGGTGTTGATTTCATTGAACAGTGCTTCTGAATTTGAGATTTCAGGAGACATTACTCATATATCTTCCTGATCTGGCACTTGTTCTGGAGGAGTGAAATTATCATAGTGCGATCAACTGTCTCTTCTTGACCTTGAGATGAAGAAGGTTGCTTCTGAGCATCAGAAACACTTTGTTCTATAATAACAGGGTTATCTGTGGGAACTGCTGTTGAAGAGTCATGGCCTTGTTCTTCTGTTTGATCAACAGCTGAAACTTGGGGGGGTTCTTTAGTTTGAAGGTTTCCAACATTAGGCAATTGCTCTTCCACAGATTTAGTGAGTGTTTCCTCTTGGTTCTGAGTGAGCACTTCAGTTTCCTCTTCAGTTTCAGATGTTACTTGCTGAAATGTTTCTGGATCAACAAAAAATTGAGTTGGTTCTGCATTATCAGAGAACTGAATATGTTCTTCAGCAATAAAAGTTTGAACTGGGTCTTCAAATGTAACCAGAGCTTCTTGTTCTTTTTGTTCAGTCAGAGGATCAACTGATTCAATATTATGTGCTTCAGTTTGAGCTTCCTGAGCAACTGAGTGAATGATTTCATCGATATTGGCGAAGGTAAGTTCAGTCTCAGAGTACAGATGTTGATCCCCGGCTGTTGTTTGTGGAACCTCCTGGGCTGATTTTTCAGCAATGAGTTCTTCAGAAGATTCATTCTTCTGAGGTGATGAAGATTTGTATTCCTCTGTTCCTGAAGATTTTTCTGGAAAAACAAGTTTTTGATCTTGTTCCCAAAACCTTATTTCCCTTTGTAGACCACTAAGATCTGCATCCAGTTGAGTGAACACAGCTCTATCTTGATATGCAGTTGGCCCTGTGGGGTTGTAGTTTTCTTTCAACTGTCTAACCATCTTAGTCAGTTGATTAGCCCGTATTTGATCAAAGAAATACTGTCTCCTTTCCAGTGCTTGAATAATGGTAGCAGCTTTCACTACCCTCAAAACTATCTTTTCTAGTTTAATAAACATCTTCAATTTGGATTTGTGCTTCAGTTTCTTGGCAAAAATTTCGGTCCTGAAGCTTTTCCAACGGTCAAATGCTGTGAGTTTTGATGTGGCAAATGTACTTACCTCTTCCCAAATTAGATCGATATGAGTTTGAATGGAGTGAGATGGCCTTGGTTCCTCCTCAAGCTTTCCTTTTCCCTTCTCCGTGGTTAGAATATGAGGAATTTGTAAGCCAGATTTTGTAGACTCCGCTGGTTCCTTCAATGTGACGCCTTTTGGTCTAGCTTGAGGTAAAATAGTGGGTTGATTTACACGAGTGAAGGGAGCTTTTACTCTCGTGGGTATCTTTTCAGTTGGAATTGTATCATCAGGAGGGATGACCTGCAATGGAATAGCCTGAATAGGTTTTTCAGCAGCTGACTGAGATAGTTTCTCAGTAATGGTTGGTTCCACTGCTGATATTGTTTTGGTTCTTTGTGTTCTCGGTTTCTTGATAAGTTTGGGAGATGGAGTTTTCTCAGAATCTGTTTCACTGAGAATCAGTTTTCGCTTTGTAGCCTTCAGTTGGGCCAGCGTCTTGGCTTTCTTGACTGATTTAGGAGCAGCTTGCTGTATCCCAATCTCCTTCTTGACTTTTACGAATTGTTTAGGCGAGAGATCCATCTTGGTTTTTGGTGGCAATATATTCTTGGCAGTGAATATCTTGAATTTGGAGAATTTTTCGGCATTGTTAGCTACCAGTCCTTTGAGTTTCAGAATATAACTGATTGGAATAGCAAACCCCCTGGACTGTTTTGTTGATTGAAGCATATTCTTTAGAATGCTGAAATGCTTTACCCGTAGACGCTTCTCCAGCTCTCGAATGTACCTCCAGTTGGCTTTCTTTTCACCCATGATGATTGTCATCACCTAGAATTTCTCAAGAGTGAGAGCTGCATATGAGCCAGCTTTAGCTAGAATTCCTTTTGCTACAATATCAGCCAACAACTGAATTTCTGGTTTCAGTTCTTTCTTTGGGTCGGAGACTTTGATTTTCCGCCCATCACCAGATAATGAGGATTGCATTTGCTCAATAAAAAATGTTTTATCTTCAGAGAAACTGACATATCCATCAGTCGGCAAGGAAAATATTTCTCTAAAGTTTTCTTCAGATAAGATCAGCAACTGATCATTGATAGTGACAGCGATGTTTCCTTCAACAGTAACATACCCTTTCAGATAGAATTCATTCACTTCCTTCGAGTATATTTCTTGTGAAGATTGTCCCAAGAACATCCTGAGTCCAGCAGATTCAATCTTCAGAAAGACATTTTTGATATCATCTTCTTGAATTGATAAAACTAAGTCAAAATCGATTGCCATGGCATTCATCACGTGAGCAGGGATCTGATTAGCCATTTCAGAAGGTAAGATGATCTGAAATTCGTAGAAAATAAGCTTGGAAATTAGTATGCTCTTAGAACTGATTGTATACGTGAAGGAGAAGAACTGAATTGAAGCGGGCATAGTATATTTGAGCGTGACTGTTCAAATTCTGGACACGTGTCAGTCCATGAAAATTTTGAATAAAAAATAGGTGTACGTGTGCTGTAATCGTGTGTATAAAGATTAGCGGTTTTAGAGTAAGCCACGTCGTCAATCTGCAGTCACGTCAATTGATTTAGAATATAATAAATTTTAATTAGTTAACGTATGTGAGAAGATTTGTAAACAATCCAACTGAACGATCAGTTAGGAAACTGATTCATTTAAGTTAAGAAGTTACAAACAACTGTCTTCTAAGTCAACCTTTTAAAATCAATATTCCCCCTAAATTGGTGCATAACGTAATTAAAATAGTGCTACAAAATAATTTTAAGAGTGCGAGAAGTTATTGGTCTTGCTGAACCATTGACGACTCTTCAGCTTTCTTGATATTCTCCTATAAATAGAAATCACTCAGTTAGTTTTAGACATATCATTCAAAATATTCAAAGATGTCTGATACTGGTGACTCAAGTATTTCTTCCTTTTCTGCAGAGGCCAGGAAGGCTGAGATTGAAGACGAAGTCTTCTATAAAAGTTTGCATTACTGGGAGCGATTGCAGGAGCTTGAGCTCTTGTACAATTCTGGGGAGGCCACTACTCCTGAATTGGTGGCAGAACTGAATCAAGTGCGAGAACACTTGAATATTGCTGTGTGGGTGGACGTCTTCAATGGATGGTCACATGTATCAGCTGATGCTTCGCAAGGAATTGAAGATCCTGAGGCGCATAGCTCATTCTCACAGCTTTCTCATGACTGCTCCTTCTTCTTTATCTATTTGGCTGAAATTTTGAATAATTGTTGTGGAGAGTATGTATGATGATGTAATCCAGGAAAACATTTATAAGTAATGAAATATTTATCTGATTTTAACTCTGTTTTTCTGCAAGTGATATATTTTATCAGTTGTGACATAAACTGATGAGAAACTAACTGTCATATGTTGATTATGAACTGGGACTATTTAAACAATTATTAACAGAATTCGATACTGGTGTCAGTTGACTATGAACAACTGACAACTTAAAATCCTCGGTAAATGTGAAAGACACATTAATTGTCGTGAGACTCTTCAGTTTCTCCAACGTTATTTTCCTATAAATAAGATGATAGTGATAAAGATGTGATGCAACATTAGTTCAAAAATATTTCAATATGTCTGATTCTGATGTATGCAGCAGCACTCATGTTCATGTTACTGAGCAGTCAACCCCTCGTTTAACAAATATCAAGAGAAAGATGGAGATTTATGTTTTCAGAAGGTGTTGTCAACATAGGAAAAGATTCATGAGTTGAAGAGGGTGAGTGACAGTGGTGCTATTCCTACTCGTGCTCAGGAGGCAAGAGCACTGAAGTACCTTGAGCGTTTTGAGGTTAGACATGTTAGGGATTTGGTTGAAGACAAATGTCTTTTGGAGGCGATGCTATGGAAGGAGTGGCATGTTGTTGATAAGATTTCGAAATCTAGGGCATTTGCTTGAATTCGAATTTATGAGTTAAATGATTGGGTTAGGGCTTGGCTAGATTCAGTTGGTTCTATGATATCTTCTGTAAACTGGGAACATTGGTATTCTTAATGAAGTGTTATTTTTAATTTGTTGTGTTCTTATTTTCTTCGTATAATTCTGTTAGTGAAGCAATATTACTCATAATTTCTAAGATAAATCAATTAAACCAAGAATATTTCGAAAATAAGAAAACTTAGCCTCGGGCAATGGTTTTGTGAAGATGTCAGCTGCTTGCTGTTCAGTTGAAATATATTCTAGTCGAATATCCTTCTTTAACGCATGATCCCTGATGAAGTGATGCCTGACATCTATATGCTTGGACCTTGAGTGAAGAACTGGATTGTAGGTGATGGCAATTGTGCTGGTATTATCACAAAATATGGGCGATTCAGTTGATATTACTCCATAATCCTTCAGTTGTTGCTGAATCCAGATCAGTTGTGCACAACAGCTACCAGCAGCAAGATATTCGGCTTCTGTTGTTGAGGTAGCTATGGATGTCTGCTTCTTGCTGAACCAAGAGATCAGTCTATCTCCTAAGAACTGACAAGATCCACTTGTACTTTTGCGATCAAGCTTGCATCCTGCATAATCTGCATCTGAGTATCCAACTAAATTGAAGGTGGATTCTTTGGAATACCATAGCCCAACATTTTGTGTGTCCTTAAGATATCTCAGAATTCTTTTAGCAGCTGAGAAATGTGATTGCTTAGGGTTTGCTTGAAATCTGGCACACATACAGACAACAAAAACAATATCAGGGCGATTGGCTGTTAGGAATAACAATGAACCTATTAACCCTCTGTATAATGTCGCTTCTACTGATATTCCCCCTTCGTCAGTTTCTAGTTTAACTGATGAGATCATGGGAGTTGTTGCGGCTGAACATGATTCCATACCAAATTTCTTTAGCAGCTCCTTTGTATATTTTGTTTGACTAATGAATATAACAGTTTCCAGTTGCTTCACTTGCAGTCCAAGAAAGAATGTCAGTTCACCCATCATGCTCATTTCAAACTTATCCTGCATTAACAGGAAGTTTATGATTTACAAAACCTTGAGGTTGTTCAACATATACTTCTTCTTGTAACTGACCGTATAGGAATGCACTCTTCACATCCATCATGGTAAACTTTGAAGTTTTTGTGAGATGCATAAGCAAGAAATATTCTAATTGCTTCCAATCTTGCAACTGGAGCATATGTCTCATCGTAGTCAATTCCTTCTTCTTGCTTATATCCTTGTGCTACTAGTCTTACTTTGTTGCGTATAACTGAACCGTCCTCGTTTAGTTTATTCCTGTACACCCATTTTGTACCTATAATGGTTTTTGAAGTTGGTCTTGGAACTAAGTTCCAGACATTATTGTGAGTGAACTGATTCAGCTCTTCTTGCATAGCATTTACCCATTTAGGATCAACAAGAGCTTCATCAATTTTCTTTGGTTCCAGTTGTGAAACAAAGGCTGAATGAATAAATAAATTTAACATTTGATTGCGAGTTCTTACTGGATCAGATGGATTTTCATATTACCAGATGTGGTGGATGTGATTTTCTCCATCTGTACTTTGCATTTGTTTCATCAGCAACTGCTTCAGTTGGTAACTGAATGCAATTTTCAGCTTCAGTTGATGCCTCGTCAGCTGGTATTTGAATGTTATCAGTTTGCTTTAATAACTAATTGTCATCATTGACTTCCTGCTCATTTAATTGATCCAATATTTCTGGTTCTGGTGTTTGAAAGATGTCTTGATTGTTATGACTTTCTTCTTTGTCATCATCTTTCAAACTGATATCTGTAAATCGATCAGCTAGCTCAACTTGATCAGTTGGCTTATCAGTTAGTACAGTTTCATCAAAATCAACATGCGCAGATTCTTCAACATTTAAAGTTTTCTTATTAAAGACTCTATAAGCTATACTAACTGATTAATATCCAAGGAATATTCCTTCTTCAGATTTGGCATCAAATGTTTTTAAGTAATTTTTACCATTATCATGAATAACGCATCTACAGCCGAATATTTTGAAATAAGTGATTATACTTTTTCTTCCATGCCAGATCTCATATGGTGTTTTCATATGATTCTTATTAATCATTGATCTGTTCTGAGTATAACATGCAGTGTTTACTGCCTCTGCCCAAAATCTTTGAGAAATGCCAGAATCAACAAGCATTGTTCTAGCAGCTTCTTTAAGGGTCCGATTTCTTCTCTCAGCTACACCGTTTTGCTGAGGAGTTCTTGCTGCTGAGAGCTCATGCTTGATTCCAGCATTTTCTAGAAAACTTGAAAGTGTTTGATTAATGAATTCAGTTCCTCGATCAGATCTGATTCGATCAATCCCAACTGATTTTTCATTTAAAAGTCTTTTGAAGAGTTTAATTAGTTGTGCAGCCGTATGGTCTTTGGATTTAAGAAATATAACCCAAGTAAATCTTGAAAAACCATCTACGACCACCAAGGTGTATTTCATTCCCCCTAAGCTCATGACAGGTATTGGACCGAAGAGATCCATGTGCAATAGTTCTAAGCATCGAGATGAAGATTTACAGCCCTTGTTTTTGAAAGAAGATCGTACTTGTTTTCCATACTGACATGCTGAGCAAAGTTTTTCTTTTGAAAAATTTATTTTGGGCAAACCAGTTACAAGTTCATGTTTACTCAGATAAGCAATGGATTTAAAATTTAAATGATTTAACCTTTTATGCCATAACCAGTTTTGACATGATTTTGAAGCAATGAAGCAGACTGGTGCATGAGGCTGTTCATTCCAACTGACTTTATATGTGTTTCCACATCGTTTTCCAGTTAGTATGATTTCATCAGTTGATGTTTTAACTAAGCATGAGTTTTTATCAAATTGTACCGAGAATCCATTGTCACATAACTGACTGATACTAATCCAGTTATACTTCAGATTCTCTACGAATAGAACATCTTTAATAGTAAAGTTACCATGGATAATCTTACCCTTACCCACGGTTTTACCTTTGGAATTATCTCCAAAACTGATGTTTGGACCACTATATTTGATTAGTTGAGATAGCATACTTGCATCTCCTGTCATATGTCGTGAGCAACCGCTGTCCAAATACCATATTGAACTTTTATTTGTACCTGTTACCTGTTGACTTGTAGATTCTGATTCAGTATCATTTTCCATTAGACATTTGACTTCCTCTTCATCACTTGAGCTATATGAGCTTTCTGGTTCTGATTCGTCACTATCAGTTTCTGACCATTTGGATTTGTTCTCTTCAGCTAATAAAAATTCGTGTTTTTTTCTGTAGGATTTCTTATCATCTCTGGGTCTTCTCTTATGCTCATATGGTTTCTTTCTTCTATCAGTTGATCCTTGACTGTCCTTTTTAGGTTTAGGGCAGTCAGCAATGTAATGACCTGTTTTGCCACAATTGTAGCAAGCATTTGTTTCTTCTTTGGAATTATTTCTCTGGTATTGATTCTGAAGGTTTCCTTGGTTCTTTCTCATGAACCTCCCAAACTTTTTGATGAATAATGACATAGCATCATTGCTTAACTGATCAGCAGATTTTCTCAACTGAACTAGTTGGTTCAGTTCTGACAGCTGCTAAAGCAGTTGTAGTTGTAGGAGTAGATGGTTCTCCTTCTCTGTTTTGCAATTCAAATTCATAAGCTTTTATGTCAGCAAATAGTTCATGAAGTTCGATCTGGTTCAAGTCTTTAGATTCTCTCATAGCCATAGTTTTGACATCACATTCCTTTGGAAGACCTCTCATCACTTTTGAGTGTAACCTCTTTGTTGGTATACACTTTTCCGAGTGCATTTAATTCGTTCATAATACTGCTCACCCTTTCATCATACTCGTTCATTGATTCTCCAACCTTCATTTTGATATTGTCAAATTTCTGGACAGCAACTGAGAGTTTATTTTCTTTTGTTTGGTCATTTCCTTCATATAACTGAATCAACTTCTCCCAAATTTCTTTGCTGTTTTGCACATCTTTATTTTGTTGAAGGTTGCTTTGTCCAGTGTTTTGTATAGAGTATCTTTGGCCACATTGTCAAGATTAGCTTTCTTTTGTCTTCAGTTAACCACTCTTCTCTGGGCTTTTGAATTCTCTGTGGTGCCCCTTAAGTTATGGCTATTGCTTGTGTTTGCTTTTAGAATCTTCATGGGTCCGTCTGTTATGACATACCACATATCATCATCTTGTGCAGCTAAGTGAGCCTGCATTCTGATTTTCCATGTCATCGAAATCTTCTCTTGAGAACATAGGAATTTTATTGAATGAAGTCATGCTAGCAGATTTATAGATCAGAAGTATTCATGAACAAGATTCAACTGCTTTGATACCACTTGATAGGATCGATTGTCGTAACAAGAGTGTTTAGAAGGGGGGGTTGAATAAACACTCACACTTAAAATTTGTTCTTTAACGATACTTGAGTTCAGTTTAGTGACAAACTGAATCTCGGAATCTTGTTGGTCAATAACAATTAGTTAAACTAGAGTAGTTGCGGAAAGTAACTGACTGAGAGATAGAATACGAAACTGAAAGAAATATGCAAGAGTTGTTTCTGGATGTTCGGAGAATTTAATTACTCCTACGTCACCCCTTCTATCATAAGGATATGATATTCACTAAAAGACTTTGATCAAGTACAACACTTGTACAGCCCACGTTCAGTTTGGACTTACAACTGCCAAAACTGAAACTCTTAGTTCTACACAATATTCTCAGTACGTAACTGATATTAGCACAATTGAATCTAACAGCTTTTAGAGAGTGCTAACAAGCTCAGATTGTAGCCTTGATTGCTACAAGTAATTCAAATGAAAGTGAGCTAAGATTTTGACAGAGTAACAGCAAGCTTAAGATTGAGTAATCGTCTCACTACTTCTTCTGCTGTTCTTCAATCATATTTATACTTCTCTTTCAACGGTCACTTCAATATAAATTTGAATTCTAGTATCCGTTGAGTGCCACTTCATAATTTGTTGGGCAATGTTCTCTTCATTGATTGTCATACGGCGTCTTAATTGCAATAGCCGAAATACGTTGTTCTATGCTGTAATGATTGAGGTGTGGCTTTCCATATTCATTTGCTGTTTACTATGTCCTTTTGTCCGTTGATTGTTCTTTCCCGATATGTTTGCGGCTGAGTATATTAACCGATCGATTTCTATCTGATCAGTTTTCTTCATTTGTACAGCTGCTTTCAGTTGTTAAATGTTCAGTTGTCTCATAGTTCAGTTAATTTCTTCAGTTTGTCAAACTCCGAAATTTGGTTTCCAACACTTGGTTTGAATACATAGAGTCCATTTCTGACTGCATGGCTTCAAGCCATTTGGTTGAATCAGTATCAGATATTGCTTCTTTGAAATTCATTGGATCACATCCAACACAATGCTCATCGTGGCTTTGTTCATGAAGAAGCGTATGTCTTGCAGGTGGTCTAATAACCCTATCAGACCTCCTAGGAGCTTGTACTTCAACTACTGGTTCTTGGAAAATGGGTTAAACTTCTACAGTTGAGGAAGTATCTTGAATTTCTTCAAGTTCTATCATCTTTCCTTTTCTATCTAATAGAAATTCCTTTTTCAAAAAGGTGACATTTCTTGAAAAATACTTTTGCTTCATTGGACGATAGAAATAATACCCAACATAATTCTTTGGATATCCTACAAAGTAGCACAAAGTGGATCTACTATCCAATTTGTCTCCCACTGTCTGCTTCACGTAAGCAGGACATCCCCATATTCTCTCGTAAGAATATTTGGGAGTTTTTCCCATCCATATCTCATATGGTGTTTTATCCACTGCTTTAGTATGAACATTATTCAACAATAGTGCCACACTTTCAAGCGCGAAGCCCCAAAACGATGTAGGCAATTCAGTAAATCCCATCATAGATCGAACCATGTCCAACAAGGTTTAATTACGACGTTCAGAAACACCATTCAATTTTGGTGTTGCTGGTGGAGTCCACTGTGATAGAATCTCATTCTCTTTTAGATAACCCAAAAATTCAGCACTTAAGTATTCACCATCTCAATCAAATCGAAGTGTCTTAATACTCCTTTCTAGCTGTTTTTCAACTTTCAGATCTGAATTCTTTGAACCTTTCAAATGCTTCAGATTTGTATTTTATCAAATAAACATACCCATACCTCGAATGGTCATTAGTACAGATAATGAAGTAGGATTACCCATATTTTGTGCTAACACTTACCAGGCCACAAATGTCTGTGTGGATCAAATCTACTAGACCATGCGCACGTTCCATGTTTCCATCGAATGGATTCTTTGTCATTTTTCTTTTTAGACATGATTTACTAGTAGGTAGAGAATTTATGTCTGACAAGTCAAACATTCCTTCTCCCACTAGTTTGTGCATCCTTCTTTGAGAAATGTGACATAGTCTAGCGTACCATATTTTTGCGAGATTTGGATCATCTAACTTTATTTTGTTGTTGAAATCGTGTGTACTTGGACATTCACTTATTATTTCTAGAACATTTCTAGCGCATATAATTTCTTATGTCCGGACTTCTTGCAGTGAAATAAATATGTTCTAACTTATCGGGCTTTGTAGGCTTTTTAAGTGTCTTTCAGAGTTTGCCTCTTATTTGGATTGTTTTTCTTGTGAGGGGCGGAACATTTCTTTCCCTTACCTAGTGGCTCATTTTTCGTCCGACGAAAGGCCCATTACAAAAACAACCATTTTTCTTATTTTATGGTGATCTTATAAGTCATAAGCATATTGACTAGCTGTTCAAGGCTATCAAATATCTTATTAAACTTGAAGTTCACCATAACCCCTGTCAAATGAGGAAGAAAAAGACAACAAATTGATGTCATCAATTAACTCGTTAGGAATCACATATTCCAGGCCCACCATATTTTCAATAAGCCCAATCATATGTACACCACGCTCATGAGCCAAAGCCCCATCTTGCATGTATGTAGTCACAAGCTTTTAAAATGGTGTGCATCCTTGTTGGAGTTTCATGCACCATGCAACTCTTGCACGTACATTCGAATGTCAGCAGCATTCCACACTTCCTCAAACTGTCTCTACAGTTCATTTGACAAATAAGTGAGCATGTTACACTTTAGCTTGTATACTATGGTCCTACCATCTTGCATGCTTTGTCAGTTCAACAGGACTGACATTAGTATGTATGCCATTTTCTCCGAATTCAGAAAAATTTTCCCAACCAGTCTTGAAAATTAGATTCGGTTATCTTGTTAATAACAAAATTGGATTATGTCACGAAATCGAAAAATATACTGATATGGAAACAGAATAATTGTTGCTGATTATTTTAAAATAATTTTAAGATATAAAATATGGATTTTATTTTATAAATCTCCCTCCCACTATTTTGACATTTCCACCACCCTCTGATGAAAAAGAGAAATCGTATTTCCTTAGTGGGCACGTAGAGTCCAATTAGCCAATTATAATCCGAATAATATCATCCAATTATAATTTCTAAAAGGTAGAATCCAATTGCATCCATATGCAACCTCCGCGTGTTTTGCCTCACGTTTAATAAGGACCCAATAATATGACGTTGTATTTTCACGTGTCAAACCAACTCATCAATATTGAATTGTAGTGGACGGTCGCCATAAGTTCCCCCAATAATATGAGCCGAAGTCATGAGAGTTCCACTCAATGCACATCATATGTCAGGTGGAAGTCACAGCTTTCCGGCTTATAGGCCTCCCCAATAATATGAGCCAGACATTGTCTGCAGGTAGCGATCAACATGCAACCACGGTTGATGGAAGGCAAAGAAAAATTAAACTCTTTTAATTTTTACTTTTTCGGTTTGATATAAATTTTGAATCTTATTCATAATGAGGGATTTTAATTTTAAAATTGTCTCATCATTTTAACTTAAAAATCGCGTGCCACGAGTTTATATGTTTGCCGGATTCAGGCAACTATATTATATAATAATATACATACATGCATACTACTATATATAACATATATCATAATATGACATTCAACAATAAATAAGGATGATCGATGGCCAACTCTATTAGATCCATGTGAGCCATACATGGATCCAGTTCCAAAACCTAGGTGAATGCAGGGATGCAAATGCAACTATTACAAGAGCTTCCAATATTTTACATGTCTTCATCTCGTTCATCGGGCTCACCATCTTCCAGTCTTGCTCTCCCACTATTTCTAATAATTACATTTAAATGGCCATGGCACATAAGGGATACATCTCATGGGGATGGGAACGGGCCATAAACCAGACCTACTTTAATAATACCAAATATTAAAAAAAACGAAAAATACAGTAAAATATCCTAACATACACCTAACACATTGGTCAAGGCTCTCGATCTTCCTTCATGCATTTAATATCAAATATTAACATCAATCTAATTACACAATTTAATTAATTGATAAATCATATATCTAATAATTATATCACTAACCACCACAATTATTAAAGAATTTAATACATTGAATAAACTCCTTTATTTAATTTCCAATAAAATCAATAATAATTGATTTCTTATAACAACTCATTTTCCCCATAAATAATTAAAATCATATTCTAATTATTTATTTTCCAAGAAAATTATTAATTTTCCAAAAATTAATTTTCAAAAAGAAAAATTGAATCAATTTCAAAAATATCAATTTTACCCAAAATTTTGAAAAATCAGAAAATTGCACCCTAGGTCCAAACAATTCAAGCCCATCATCCAGAACAGTTCCTGAGACACTCCCGGGCAGCCGCCCTCGCTGCCCGCCCGCTGCCACGCATGGCGGCACACAGCGTGCGGACACTCCGCACGCTGCGCCGCACTGTGCGCGCACGCTGCGCGCACGTCCCTGCACGCGGTTTGCCCGGAACAGTTCCGGGCAGATCCGAAAAATATTTTTTTTGTTTTGTGGAAAAATTTTTTTATGGTGCTATAATTTTCTGAAAATTTTCTTGTGTGGTTAGAAACAAATTATTCAATATAATTTAAAATCATACGATTCAGAAAGCCTGGCTCTGATACCACTGTTGGATCTCAGTTTTCTACACACCCAAAAGTAACGGAAGTTTAAAATTTTTATTTATTTTAACAATCAAAATATGTTTTGCTTTGGGCGCTCGTATGATTTTATAATCAAACATTCATAGGAAGTAAATCGTTATACCTTTGGTGAATAGATCACTAGGCTCCAACTATTTCGGGGTTAGCGGAGATAGCTTTTGTTGTAAATCTCACGTACGTTCTTCAAATCTCCTAATCTAGTCTACGACTGGAATATTTATTCCTCTTTTAAATTGCACTAGAAATATAGAAGATATTTTTCGTTGAGATGGAATACTAAAAAAACCGGCACAACCTCAAACAAAGAGTGGCCAAATTTTTCTTGCTTTTAGAAAAAAATTTCGAGAGCACTTATTCTTGGAAGAGCCGAAAAGATTTGTTAAAGAATGAGAATCCCATTCTCATGATTTCATGCCATATCTTAAGGATAAGAAAATCCATATTTTTATACTAATAATTCATTTTCTTAATTAATTGAATTAACTAAGTCAATGAAATATTTTAATTGCATATCAAATCTTTTCTTTTCCAAATCATCGAAACATTTTCGAAAACTTGTGGTCTCTTGGAGGCTAGGGTTTAGCTCATCTACTATCCTTTTAATCAAGTGATGACCTAATACACATAATTAACATTAATGGGCTTGATTAATTAATTAGACTAGTCCAACCAGTTTAATTAATTAATCAAAGTCCATTAAGAACTTTAATTATTTAGTATGTTATTGGACTTGTACTTCTACAAGCCCATCAAATATATTTCCCACTATATTTAATTTAATATTTTATAAACTCAACTTTTGAGTTTAATAAATTAAATCCATTATAAATTCAACATTTTAATTTAATATTTAAATTATGAATCCAACTCCTTGAATTTATCACCTCCAAAATTTAATATTTAATAAACCCAACTTTTGAGTTTAATAAATTAAATTATCAAATTTTATAAATTCAACTCCTTGAATTTATTCTCTCCAAATTTCATAAATTCAACTTCTTGAATTTACTATATCATAAATTCAACTCCATAAATTTGTTTTCTCAAAATTTAATTATCATAAATTCAACCCCTTGAATTTACTATATCATAATATAAATTCAACTCCTTGAATTTATTCTCTCAACGGTAACAAACGATCAAGTGCTTGTGTGACCCTCAATGGTTCAGGGATAGAGCTAGCCGTGGTTTCACAACTCTTTGTGATTCGGGACATAATCCTTTATTCGGGCTTACCCTAGTTAGCCCCATTCTTTTCATTAACACCTTGCTCAAGAATGTCAGAACTCATTTCTGATTGCACCCATCGGATCAAGGTAAGAGCGTCTAGTAGCATCGCCCCATGATCCCCTAGGTATCATTGATAGTGCCTGCAAGAACCAGTAGATTATGATTAACGTACAGTACGGTCCCTTCATCTCATATATCCTGATCGAATCTGCAACCATTGGTTCATCGAGGGTTGCATATTAATTTGATAACTATGTGATAACTATACTAGTGGCATCGCGTGTACTATTTGAGAACTCTTTCTCTAACGTACATCTCATACTTTGGCCAGAGATTCAATGCACTATTATTTCATCAGATCACACAGGATATCCACACCCGTAGGTGAGAGGTGAATCCCCGACTACAATACACTGGCTCCTATATGTGTCGCAACTGTACCCAACCTCGCCATCTGATGACTCTCCTGGACCCGGTAAACGAGTCAAAGCACAACCCTTAGCATATAGAGCCTCAGTGTTGTCCCGGGTCGCAAGGAATAATGTTGTACAACGGACTTATCCTCTCGATGAATGATAAACACTTGGAATGTCCGAGGGAGGGTTGTTCGGTATAATCATCATATGACTACCCATCTGCATGTTTGGACATCTCTATGCCCTTACCAAGAAACGTAGTACATAACATCACAGATGCTAGTCTCGAGCTCAAGCGGCCTTTATCCCTGTTTTAGGTGGCTGAATCGACTTGGAACGAATTTAGAAAATGCAGTGTTTACAAATGAGTTTCAACATCGAATTACGATTCATTTGTATTAAAGCATAATCAAGGACTTTATCTATGCTGTTTGCATGGGTATATAGAAAAAGTATAACAAGAACATAAAAAGTTAAATTATATTAAAATAAATATTGTTTATTTCACTAGAGTTATAATTCCCTAGCCAACCGTTGGATTGCAGGGCATCTACTCTAACAGCAATATCTCAGTAGTTGTGTTCAGAGGAACTTCATGAAGACTTGTGGAAAAGCGCAGAAGCACTTGATCTTCCTTAATATGCTCATCATCTTGTTCATTATGTTGTTTTGCTGAGCATTGAGGAGGAGATGAATCTCTTTTATGATTAAGCTGATTAGGTTGTTCTTCCAATTCCAACTAATCTAATTTTGTTTTTTCTTCTAGTAAAGTTAGTGGAAGGGGCGGTTTCAGATGTTCATTGACAACCCAAGGGCATCCATCTCTAACTGATTTATCACAACAAATTCATCTTGAGCTGTTAAACTGTTTGGATCAAAATTTTCCATCTTATTCTGTAAAATTTTTAGTGTGTTTCTCTCATCAACATTGCTATAAATTCTCTTCTTTTCAAGGCTTCAGAGATCGATCTGTCTCAGTCCACTCATTCTGTGATCCACCATTTTTCAAAGTTTCTCAACTTGTTCTGAAATTTATTATCAAATTCTTGCACTGTCAGATTAATTGTCATCCGTACTAAAGATATCAGCTCAATGGGCTCTAGAAGATTGCATTTTCTTTTTTCTTTTGGATCAATGTGAGGCGAGGAGATTGAGTTGAAGAGATGTCTTTTTCCATAATCTTTAAACAATGCAGCACTTTGCTAACTGGGATAAATGAATAGGTTGGTCTGAGTGTTCTTTGAAATGCTTCACTAGTCGTAACTTCCTTGTTTTCTTATTCTTTGGAAGTGCGAGGGAGAAAATTGAGTCAGGAGCATCTTTTCCGAGTCAGACCATTGTATATGTTTTCTGACTCTGACGAGTCCGCAATTAGATTTTCCTTCATCGATTTCTTGGTAGGATACAATTTGTTCTTCTTTTCTGCTGATTCCTACTTAACTTGCAGTGGATCATTCTTGGTGATGACATTCTTTGCTTTGTAAGTGAAAATAGATTTACCATTCAGTACCTTGTGAATATGTAGAGTAGATGACTATCTCATCTGAACTTTTCAGCACTCCAGAAGGCGGCAGATAGGAACAAAAAACCCTTGATGTTGCTTGTCTGGTGTAGAAGTTGTAATGCCCTGAAAATTTTAAAGTCCACGCGAACCAAATGCATATAAGTTATTAAATTCTTTATGTATTTTAAATTTTTTAATTGCATGAATTAATTATGTTGTGCATATTTGCATGTTTAAAATATATTTTTCTACATGGTTGCGTAAAAATATATTTTTAAAGGTTACTCATGTTGCGATCGAGGAACGAAGACCGAGGGCTGAATAAAATAAAAATGTTTTTATTGGTTAGTTGTTTTTAATTATTTAAATTATGGGTGATGCTTTTATTATTTTTGAAAATAAGGGGTTTTGAGGTGATTTTATACGCCGAGACGTAATTTTTTATCGGAGTTGGATTTTTAACAAAAATACGAACTTTTTGCCCCGGCTAATAAATTCACAAACTTATTTAAACAAAAAAATTTCTAGTACTTTTTAAGCAAAACGAATAAGCAGACGTTTCAGTTGGTATCAGAGCAATGATTCTGTAAAGGGTTGTGCCACCATCAGTGCTGAGAAGCTCAGTCGTTAAGCCTTAAATTTGTAAGTTTACAGCTTTATATGATTTTATGATGTTACCTGCATAATTATATGAATTATATGTTTACGTCACATGTTTAATAGTATTATGAGGATATATTATTTATATGCTTTAGGATTTTATACGTGATACGATATGAAATAAGAAATTATTTGACCTCAATGCATGTTGGCTTTGTGGTGGAAATTGGACTTTGTTGATTTTGGGTTTTAGTATTGACGTTCTACATTTTTGGGCCATAATTTGATCATGAATATTATGAATGCTTTTTGGGACACGTAGATTTTTCTAAGAAAATACTGATGACTCGTGGTTACTAGTTCAATTATTTTTTGGGAATTACTCATAAATAATAATTTTTCGAGGGTTTGCAATGACTTAGAGTAAGAAAATGTATAAATTGAGATTTTAAGTTTTGATGAAAGATAAGATTGGTTATAAGAATAGATTTTTGGGTGAATAAATTTAAATTATCGAAATTTATGTTATGGAAACCAGTAGAAGAGAATTAAGAATGCCAAGAACTTATAGGTCAATCGTAAGATTTTCGAAATCAAGGACCAATTAGGATAATTTTCGAGGAAATTAAGAAATAATTTTGCAATTATTGAGGAATTTGGGGACTAGTTTAACAATAAATGAGAATTGAATGGGTTAAATGATAAGAATTTTCGATGATTTAGTCTTTTAAGGATATTTAGAACCTTGGGATATCTTAGTGTAGGACCGAGTGCTTACCGCTTTACCAAAAGCTATAGCTAGTGGTAATGGTGCAACTCAAATCTTTTAAACTGCACAGCAGCTCAAGCACCACGGTTCAATCGCTCTACCAAGCAGGGACAATTATTGCACCCAACAATCTCCCTCCCAATAATTGCACTCCTTGCAATCAATGGGAATCGAACCCGTGACCTTTGCTCTGATATCAATTGTAGGACCGAGTGCTTACCGCTTTACCAAAAGCGAGTGATCGAACCGTGGTGCTTGAGCTGCTGTGCAGTTTAAAAGATTTGAGTTGCACCATTACCACTAGCTATAGCTTTTGGTAAAGCGGTAAGCACTCGGTCCTACAAGTGGTATCAGAGCGGTTGAATCTTGTTTTTTTTTAAATACTTCTGATCTATAATCTGTTAGCACGACTTCTTTCAATAAAATTCCTATGTTCTCAAGAGAAGATTTTGATGACTGGAAAATCAGAATGCAGGCTCACTTAGCTGCACAAGATGATGATATGTGGTTTGTCATAACAGACGGACCCATGAAGATTCTGAAAGCAAACACAGCAATAGCCATAACTGAAGGGGCACCACAGAGAATTCAGAAGCCCAGAGAAGACTGGACAACTGAGGACAAGAGAAAAGCCAATCTTGACAATGTGGCCAAAGATACTCTATACAAAACACTGGATAAAGCAACCTTCAACAAAATAAAGATGTGCAAAACAGCAAAAGAAATTTGGGAGAAGTTGATTCAGTTATATGAAGGAAATGACCAAACAAAAGAAAATAAACTATCTGTTGCTGTCCAGAAATTTGACAATATCAAAATGAAGGTTGGAGAGTCAATGAATGAGTATGATGAAAGGGTGAGCAATATTGTAAATGAATTAAATGCCCTCGGAAAAGTGCATACTAACAAAGAGGTTGCATTAAAAGTAATGAGAGGTCTTCCAAAGGAATGGGACGTCAAAACTATGGCTATGAGAGAATCAAAAGACTTGAACCAGATCGAAATTCATGAACTGTTTGCTGATTTAAAAGCTTATGAATTTGAATTGCAGAACAGAGAAGGAGAACCATCTACTCCTACAACTACAACTGCTTGAGCAGCTGTCAGAACTGAATAAAACAGTTCAGCTGAGAAATCTGCTGATCAGTTAAGCAATGATGCAATGTCATTATTCATCAAAAAGTTTGGGAGGTTCATGAGAAAGAACCAAGGAAACTTTCAGAAGCAATACCAGAAAAATAATTCAAAAGAAGAAACAAATGGTTGCTACAATTGTGGCAAAACAGGTCATTACATTGCAGACTGTCCTAAACCTAAAAAGGACAGTCAAGTATCAACTGACAGAAGAAAGAAACCATATGATCATAAGAGAAGGCCCAGAGATGATAAGAAAACCAACAGAAAGAAATACGAAGTTCTATTAGCTGAAGAGAACAAATCCAAATGGGCAGAAACTGATAGTGACGAATCAGAACCAGAAAGCTCATATAGCTCAAGTGATGAAGAGGAAGTCAAATGTCTAATGGCAAATGATGCTGAAGCAGAATCTACAAGTCAACAGGTATTTGATTTTAGTTCAATTGACTTTACAAGAGAAGAACTTATTTTGACATTGCATGATATGTAAATGAGTACCAGAAACTTGCATCATCATTTGAGGAAATGAAATCAAAGCAAAATGATCCCATAAACAACAAAACCAAAACTGATGAATCAATTGATGAGTTGAGTCTAAGAAGGGAAATTGCTGAGCTAAAAGCGGAGAGAAAGAAAGATCAGTCACTGATCCAGAAATTGATCCTTGAAAATTCAAAACAGACTGAACTCATTCAATCTTGGAATAAGTCGTCTACTGCATTGAATGAGATGCATAATTCACAAAAATCAGTTTCTAACAAAACTGGTTTAGGGTTCAATAATCAAGGAGAAACATTTTCAAAAGATACACAACCACAGTTGACAGTAAACAAAGGAAAGAACATTCAATTTGTCAGATCAACAGTAGATCAAGAAAAATTTGAGCCTAGCAAAATGAATGAACAATCCATTGAGAATATGTATAAGGCCATAAGACATGGAGTTGGTTACAGTCCAAAAATATCTACTGACTCAGTAAGTCAGTCATCAAAAAGGTTTGGAAGGAATCGTTCAAATAACAATTCGAATTATCACAACTGCAAACCAGTCCAGAAAAGATACAGACTAAACAATCAGTCGAACCAAGCCAAAATGCATACTATGTCATCTGTACAACACACACCTAACACACAGAAGCCGAGAAAAACAATTTGGAACACAGCTACTGGAAAGTCAGTTAGACTAATCCAAGTATGGATTCCAAAGGGACTAATAAGTCTTGGACCCAAATAGATATGGGTACCAAATCATATTATGTATGTGCTTGCAGGTAACATGTACAGATAAAAATTCAATATGGTATTTGGACAGCGGTTGCTCACGACATATGACAGGAGATGCAAGTATGCTATCTCAACTGACAAAATATAGTGGTCCAAACATCAGTTTCGGAGATAATTCCAAAGGTAAAACCGTGGGTAAGGGTAAGATTATCCATGGTAACTTTACTATTAAAGATGTTTTATTTGTAGAAAATCTAAAGTATAACTTGATTAGTATAAGTCAGTTATGCGACAATGGATTTTTGGTACAATTTGATAAAAACTCATGCTCAGTTAAAACATCAACTGATGAAATCATACTAACTGGCAAACGATGTGGAAACACATATAAAGTCAGTTGGAATGAACAGCCTCATGAACCAGTTTGCTTCATTGCTTCAAATTCATCTCAAAACTGGTTATGGCATAAATGATTAAATCATTTAAACTTTAAATCCATTGCTTATCTGAGTAAACATGAAATTGTAACTGGTTTGCCCAAAATAAATTTTTCAAAAACAAGGGCTGTAAATCTTCATCCCGATGCTTAGAACTATTGCACATGGATCTCTTCGGTCCAATTCCAGTCATGAGCTTAGGGGGAATGAAATACACCCTGGTGGTCGTAGATGATTTTTCAAGATTTACTTGGGTTATATTTCTAAAATCCAAAGACCATACGACTACACAACTGATTAAACTCTTCAAAAGACTTTTAAATGAAAAATCAGTTGGGATTGATCGAATCAGATCTGATCGAGGAACTGAATTCATCAATCAAACACTTTCAAGTTTTCTAGAAAATGCTGGAATCAAGCATGAGCTCTCAGCAGCAAGAACTCCTCAGCAAAACGGTGTCGCTGAGAGAAGAAATCGGACCCTAAAAGAAGCTGCTAGAACAATGCTTGCTGATTCTGGGATTTCTCAAAGATTTTGGGCAGAAGCAGTAAACACTGCGTGTTATACTCAAAACAGATCGATAATTAATAAGGATCATATGAAAACACCATATGAGATCTGGCATGGAAGAAAAAGTATAATCACCTATTTCAAAATATTTGGCTGTAGATGCTTTATTCATGATAATGGTAAAAATTACTTAAAAGGCATTTGATGCCAAATCTGCAGAAGGAATTTTCCTTGGATATTCATCAGTTAGTATAGCTTATAGAGTCTTTAATAAGAAAACTTTAAATGTTGAAGAATCTGCGCATGTTAATTTTGATGAAACTGTACTAACTGATAAGCCAACTGATCAAGTTGAGCTAGCTGATCGATTGACAGATATAAGTTTGGACGATGATGATAAAAATGAAAGTCATAACAATCAAGACATCTTCCAAACACTAGAACCAGAGATTTTAGATCAATTAAATGAGCAGGAAGTCAATGACAACAATCAGTTATTAAAGGAAACTGATAACATTCAAATACCAGCTGTTGAGACATTAACTGAAGCTGAAAATTGCACTCAGATGCCAACTGAAGAAGTTGCTGATGCAACAAATACAGAATACAGATGGAGAAAGTCACATCCACCTCATCTAGTAATAGGAAATCCATCTGATCCTGTAAGAACTCGCAATCAAATGTTAAATTTATTTATTCAATCAGCCTTCGTGACTTTTCAGTTGGATCAGTTGATAAGACCTTGTTCAAATTTACTAAAAATAATCATATCTTATTAGTTCAGATTTATGTTGATGATATAATTTTTGGGTCAACTAACCCCAAATTGTGTGAAAAGTTTGCTAAGTTAATGCAGGATAAGTTTGAAATGAGTATGATGGATGAATTGACATTCTTTCTTGGACTACAAGTGAAGCAACTGGAAACTGGTATATTCATTAGTCAAACAAAATATACAAAGGAGTTGCTAAAGAAATTTGGTATGGAATCATGTTCAGCCGCAACAACTCCATGAGCTCATCAGTTAAATTAGATACTGATGAAGGGGGAATATCAGTAGAGACGACATTATACAGAGGGTTAATAGGTTCACTGCTATACCTAACAGCCAGTCGCCCTGATATTGTTTTTGCTGTCTGTATGTGTGCCAGATTTCAAGCAAACCCTAAGCAATCACATTTCTCAGCTGCCAAAAGAATTCTGAGATATCTTAAGGATACACAAAATTTGGACTATGGTATTCCAAAGACTCCACCTTCAATTTAGTTGGATACTCAGATGCAGATTATGCAGGATGTAAGCTTGATCGTAAAAGTACAAGTGGAACTTGTCAATTCTTAGGAGATAGACTGATCTCTTGGTTCAGCAAGAAGCAGACATCCATAGCTACCTCAACAACAGAAGCAGAATATCTTGCTGCTGGTAGCTGTTGTGCACAACTGATCTGGATTCAGCAACAACTGAAGGATTATGGAGTAACATCAACAGAATCGCCCATATTTTGTGATAATACCAGAACAATTTCCATCACCTACAATCCAGTTCTTCACTCAAGGACCAAACATATAGATGTCAGGCATCACTTCATCAGGGATCATGAATTAAAAAAGGATATTCGGCTAGAATATATCTCAACTGAACAGCAAGCAGCTGACATCTTCACATAACCATTACCTGAGGCTAAGTTTTCTTATTTTCGAAATATTCTTGGTTTAATCGACTTATCTTAGAAATTTTTAGTAATATTGTTATACTAACAGAATCGTATACAGAAAATAAGAACACAACAAATAGAAAATAACACTTTATTATGAATACCAACGTTCCCAGTTTACAGAAGATATCATGGCATCAACTGAATCTAGCCATGCTCTAACCCAATCATTTAACTCATAAATTCGAATTCTAGCAAATGCCCTAGATTTCGAAATCTTATCAACAACATGTCACTCTTTCCACAGCAATGCCTCCAAAAGACAGTTGTCCTCCACCAAATCTCTAACATGCCTAACTTCAAAACGTTCAAGATACTTCAATGCTCTTGCCTCCTGAGCACGAGTAGGAATAGCATCACTGTCACTAATCATCTTCAATTCATGAATCTTCTCCCATGTTGACAACACCTTCTGCAGGACATATTTCTCCATTTTTCTTTTGATATTTATTAAACGAGGGGTTGATTGCTCAGTCACATGGACATGAGTGCTGCTGCATGCATCAGAATCGGACATATTGAAATACTTTTGAACTGATATTAAAACACATCTTTTATCACTATCATCTTATTTATAGGAGAATGACGATGGAGAAGCTGAAGAGTTTCAAGTCAATTAAAGAGTCTTTCACATATACCGAGGACTTTTACGTTATCAGTTGTTCATTATCAACTGACAATAGTTTGCTTTTTATTAACAACCGTTTAAACATTTTCAGTTTATAATCAACTTATGATAATTAGTTTCTCAACAGTTCACTTATTTACTTATCACAACTGATGTTTCTTAGCATTTCATTAGTTCATGAGTTCACAACTGATGAATCTCATACAGGTCATTATGTGCAGAAACGAAGAAAAACGACGCATTATCAAAATAAACATTTTATTTATCCATAAATTTTGGAGAGAACCATATTTTCATAAGTTTCTTCTACACTAGCTATCCACATCCTCATCCAAACAGCCAGAGCTGAGGAAGAAGTCTTGCAGAAGCTGTGCGAAGAAGCGATGCCATTAAGAATCTCCAGCTCCTTGCGAAGCATCAGCTCATAGAGATGGCCCTCCTTGAAAGCATCCACCTCTACAGAAATGTTTAAGTGTCTTCGAACTTCTCTCAGCCGGGCCATCCGCCTGAAGGTGGTAACCCTCCCAGAGTTGTACAGAAGCTCCAGTTCCTGTAACTCTTCCCAATAGGGAAGACTGGCATAAAAAACCTTGTCCGCAATAGCAGCCTTTTGAGCTTCAAGCGAAAGTGGAGAGACATTTGAACTACTTGCTCCTTCCATTATTTTTTGTTGATACTTGTGACTAACTCCTTTATTTTTATTTATAGGCCAAGTCGGGAAAATGAAAGGACACTTTCTTAAGTGACAATTACTCTACTAAGCCTCAGGATTATCTTATTTAATCGACTTTATTTTATTTTCTCTAACGCATCTATTTTGGGGGAACGGTGGTTTAAGAGGTTAACTGAGAAGACAGTTGTTAGTGTATTCTCAACTGAAAGGACTCAGCCTCACTAACTGATCGTTCAGTTGATAATTCCACTAATCTTCTCATATAAGTTAACTAATTAAACCTATCATATTCCAAATCAAATGACGTGACTGTCTGCCAAATCATGATGAATTTCAGTTTATAACGTGGACACATTTTTAACCGCTCAAAATTGTACACACGCTTACAGCACACGTACACACATTTTTTACTCAAAATTTTCCTGGACTGACACGTGTCCGATAATTTAAACAGTCACAAACAAAAGTACTTTACCCGCTTTGATTCAGTTCGTCTTCCTTACAATCATGATTATCCTCAATTTTCAAAGGAAATCTATATTTTTCGTTTCTACAGGAAATCATTCAGCTTTCAACGGCGACTCAAACTCCTGCTCACATATTGAATGGAATCGTCATCGATTTAACTCGGCTCTATCGATTCAAGAAGCAGATGTTAAGAATGTATTTCTAAAGCTTGAGTCGGCAGGTCTCAGGATGTTCTTAGGACAATCTTTCCAGAAGATATATCTCAAAGAGGTCAATGAATTCTACAGGAAAGGATTTATCACTAATAATAACACTATAATCTGTGACTATCAATGATCAGTTGCTACGTCTTTCTGAGGAATCTTTCGGAGAAATCTTTTCTTTACCAACTGATGGTTATGTAAATTTTTCTGAAGTAAAAACTCAGGACATTGAAGAAATGAAGTCTCGATTATCTGCTGATGGACGAAAAATCAAGGTTTCCGATCCAAAGAAGGAACTGAAACCAGAAATTCTGTTGCTAGCTGATATCGTAGCAAAGGGAATAAGGTTATGCTACTCGAAAAATTCCAGGTAATGACCATAACCATGAGTGAAAAGAAAGGAAATTGGAGATATATTATGTTTAACATCTTGAAGAATATGCTCAAGTCATCCAAACAATCATGTGGCTTTGCTATCCAAATTAGTTATCTGTTAAAACTGAAGGGTTTAGTAGCTGAAAATGCTGAAATATCATCAAAATTCAAAGTCTTTACTGCCAAAAACATCTTGCAATCAAAAACCAAACTGGAAGTTGAGCCATCACCAGTCAAGAAGGTCAAAACAGCAAAAAGGAAACCGATTCTCAGTGAATCAGACGCAGAGAAAACTCCTTCACCTAGGCTTGTCAAAAGACTAAGGACTAAAAGAACCAAAACAACAACAACAATGGAAGTTATCCAATCAGCTGATCAACAACCCATTCAAGCCATACCTTTGCAAATACTCTCACCTGTTGAACCAGTTACCAAAGCCAAGACAACAGCTAAGGTTAAAGCCCCATTAACCCTTGTAATCACCCTACCATCTTGCCTAGGGCCAGATCTAAAGGTATAATATTAAGGGAACCAGTGCAATCAACACACTCAGGAATGGATCTTCTTCACACTCTTTCAACTGACAAAGGAAAAGGACAACTAGTTGAAGAATCCCGGCCATCCAATGTCATTCAAACACACATTGACCTTGTTTGGAACAGGTCAATGCATTTGCCACATCACAATTAAAATCTTTTGACTGTTGGAAAAGCTTCATAAGAGAAATCTTTGCCAAAGAACTGAAGCATAGATCTCAACTGAAAAAGTTCATCAAACTAGAAGCAATCGTGATGAAAGTAGTCAAAGCTGCTACAATTTCACAAGCATTAGAAAGGCAGAAATACTTCTTTGATCAGATTCGCGCCAAAAAGCTAGCAAGAATGGTAGCACAGCTGAAGTCCAACTACCATCCAACAAGTCCAACTGCATACAATGATAGAGCTGTGTTCACTCAACTGGACGCAGATCTTAGTAGCCTGCAAAGGGAAATAAGATTTTGGGAAGAAGATCAGGAACTAGTTATTCATGAAAAACCCTTCAACTCAAATACTGAAAAAGATTTATCCCTCTCTCCACAAAAAGAACCATCTCCACAACAGTCAACTGAAAAGCCAGTTCAGGAAATACCTAAATCCTCTCAGACAGAACATCAGTTATATTCTGAAGAAGAACTATCCTTGGCAAACATCGATGAAATCATTCAAGCTGTTGCCTTAGAAGCTCAGTATGACTCAGTTACTCATTCAGCTGAACAACCAGAGCAAGATATTAAGATATCGTCTGAAGCACCAACTGAGTCACTCATTGATGAAAAATTTATATCTGCTCAAACTGAAGACCAAACTGAAGTACCAACCCAAAAATCAGAAAAAGAAATAACTGCAGCGGAAAAAGCTCAAACTGAAGCACCTGTTCAGTCAGAAAGTTCTGCTGAACAAGTTGTTCAAACTGACGAACAAGCAAAACCATCAGACCAAGAAACTGCTGAACATGAAGAAATTCAGTTGCTCACTAAATCAAAAGAGCAAGAACAAAGTTCAGTTAATCCTCCACAGGAAGCCTCTACTGCATGAACCATCCATCTCCATCATTCAGCCAGACAGACAATTATTTGATCAAAATCAACCATCATCATCTCAAATTCAAGAAAACATTCCAACTCAATCTACGGTTGGAACAATGGAAACTAATCAAGCATTAGTTCTTTTTGGACAACCATCGAAGCATTCAGAAACGCCCAGCCAGCAACCTCCAATTCAATCCACAGAAATGGATACTGTTCTTGAAGAAATTCAGAACATACAGTACAATATGCAGCATATGCTAGCTGAAATCAAGAAAATTCAACTCGAACAGCTGTCGCATACTGTCAAATTAGATTCTTCGATTGAATTTGACTCAGCAAAACTAAACAATCTTCAAGCCAACATGGACTCTCTTAGCAGGACTGTGCAAGAAATGAAGAATGGGCTAGTCAGCTCATTCTTTACAACTCAGAATGTAATCAGTCAGAGAGTTGAGCGACTGGAAACCTCTGTTTCTAATCGAATAGCATCGCTACAAACTTCCTTCACAACTGTCGCCTCAAGTATCTCAGCAGATGTAAAACTTCTATCCATTGACGTTCGAAAGCTGTCAGACAAAATGGAGATGTTTGACAAAAAGGGGGAAGGACAAAGCAGCTGAAGAAGATTTAATCAGATTATTTATATGATCAGATTTTATGTTATCTACAAGGAATCCAGATATTATATTCTCAGATGTTATGTTATCTACAAGGAACCCAGTTATTTTATAATTCAGTTGCGTAATCTACAAAGAGCTCAGTTATTCAATCTTAAATCACTTGGTTTTGTCAAACACCATAAAGGGTGAAATTGTTGGAAACTAGATTCTGGAGTTTGACAAAACGTAAATCAATCGATTAACAAAATATGAATCAACTGATGCGCACAAGCAAATTCGGCAACTGAAGTAAGTTGATACAATGATATAATGTAAACTGATCAGTTGAAACTGATCAGTCTATCAACTGAAGACGTCTCGGGAAAGAACAAAGGAGACATAACAGATTACAAGAACTTCACACTTCAATCATTACAGCATAGAACAATGTGTTTCGGCTATTGCAATTAAGACGCCGTATCACAATCAATGAAGAGAACATTGCCCAAGGAATGATGAAGTGGCAATCAACGGATACTAGAATTCAAATGCATATCAAAGTTACCGTTGAAAAAGAAGTATAAATATAACTGAAGTACAACAGATAAAGATGAGACGATCATTCAATCTTAAGCTTGCTGTTACTCTGTCAAAATCTCAGCTCACTCTCATTTGAATTATTCGTAGCAATCAAGGCTACAATCTGAGCTTATTAGCACTCTCTAAAAGTTGTTAAACTCAATTGTGCTAATATCAGTTACGTACTGAAAATATTGTGTAGAACTAAGAGTTTCAGTTTTGGCAGTTGTAAGTCCAAACTGAAGTGGGTCTGTACAAGTATTGTACTTGATCAAAGTCTTTTAGTGAATATCCTATCCTTGTGATAGAAGGGGTGACGTAGAAGTAATTAAATTCTCCGAACATTCAGAAACAACTCTTGCATATTTCGTTCAATTTCGTATTCTATCTTTCAATCAGTTACTTTCCGCAACTATTCTAGTTTAATTGATTGTTATTGACCAACAAGATTCTGAGATTCAGTTTTTCACCAAACTGAACTCAAATATCTTAAAGAACATTTTTAAGTGTGAGTGTTTATTCAACCCCCCCTTCTAAACACTCTTATTACGAGAACCGATCCTATCACTTAGGTTATAACATTATAAGGAACTGTTAATCAAGGTTTTTTAAGGATGAATCAATATTATGCTTGAAAATTTCAGCGTTAGCGGATGCAGTTGAGATTTTAAGATTGAAATACGATAAGTTGATGAATATTTTGAGTATAAAATAAAGAAAGTAACATGCGAAAAGTATTGTCATCCATATTTTAATATTAAGAATTGTAAGAAAAGTTGAAATTCGAGGTTATAATAGTAACAACACTAAGTTATTATAGGTCTTTTTAAGTTGCAATTTGTAAAATAAGGATTTAGAAGGAAAATTCAATTGGGATCAAGGAGATGTAAGGACATTCTAGAACTTAGTTGGATCAGAGTAGCGCACCGGAGGCGTGGATTTTTGGAATACTAGAACTAAATCTAAACTTTGGGTTTTCAAGGATAAGCGAATTTCGAGGAAGAAATTCAATTTAAGGGGGAAGATTGTAACGTCCTGAAAATTTTAAAGTCCACGCGAACCACATGCATATAAGTTATTAAATTATTTATGTATTTTAAATGTTTTAATTGCATGAATTAATTATGTTGTATATTTTTTATGTTTAAAATTTACTTTTCTACATGGTTGCGTAAAAATATATTTTTAAAGGTTATTCAAGTTGCGATCGAGGAACGGAGACCGAAGACTGAAGAAAATAGAAAATGTTTTTATTGGTTAATTGTTTTTAATTATTTAAATTATGGGTGATACTTTTATTATTTTTTAAAATAAGGGGTTTTAAGCTGATTTTATACGCCGGGACGTAATTTTTATCGGAGTTGGATTTTTAATAAAACTACGAACTTTTTGGCGACCCGGCTAATAAATTCACACACTTATTTAAACAAAACTATTTTTAGTATTTTAATTAAATATTATTGGGCTAATTAAACCTTTAATAGGCCTAAGTCTTGTTAGTGATTATTTAGGTATTTAAACTGTTAAACCCCACCCCAAACCCTCATTAACCATCGGCCACACACTCAAGCAAATTCACAACTCTTTCAAAAACACATGAAAACACAACACACCATATTTTGAAGAAAAAAATTGAGAAGAAGCTCAAGGAAAAATCAAGCCAAGGTTCTTGCCCCGTTCTTCGCAAATTGTCAATGAATAATCGTGCGTTTAAAACGCAAAGGCACGCCATATTCTCTTTTTACTCATCATTACACCATATGATGTAATTTTTTATGAATTTGCATGAAAACCAGTCACACAATCTTTTATTTTCGTAACTATGGATATGTATGTTCTAAACTAGTGTTATTTGGTTCAAAAATATGTTTCTATGTGTTAATGGGCTGCCATGAATTAGGATATGCCAAAACATGATAAAATATGACCAAACATGACAATTTTAAAAGAAACCACAAGCTGGAACCGTAGGAGGAAATCCAAGAAAGAGCCGTGGCTTTTTGGGTTGGTGCAATATTCAAGTGGCTTGATCACTATGCATGGGAGGCTGGGCTCGGCCGGGGCTTGTTGGAGGCTTGTCCAAGGTCAGGTTCGAAGGCTAGTTAGGGTCCTGGGTGCCTATGGTCGAGGGAGGAGGCTAGGAAAGAGTCCACAGGAAGTGGGACTCTCCCCCATGTGTTGTACGCTGCAGGGCTTCGGGAGAGGGGGCAGCTGGGGGTAAGGGCGAGTTATGGTGGGTCCATCAGGGTCCAATGGTCATGGGAAAGGGTCGAGCTAGGGGCTGGCATGGCTGGGTTGCAACTGGCTCGAGGAAGAAGCTATAACGGTGAAGAAGCACAAGAACGCGCAGCATGTATTTCTGGATTCAGAAGCTTCGCCGCTTGTGTTCAGGGGTTGGGCTGGTCTGGGTTTGGTCTGGGCATGGTCCAAGGATGGTTAGGGTCAGGTGGGCTCGGTGGTGGCTCGGCTGGGAGAGTCCTAGTTGGGTTAGGAGTCCTAGACATACAAGGATACTCACACACAGATACAGATTATTGGGTCAAGTTCCAGAAGGTTTTTGAGCAGGCCAGGGCTTGTTTTTCGGGCTGGGCTTGGTAAGTAGGGTCCCTAGGTGGGTTGGCTAGGTTTTGGCTCAAGGTGGCTCGGGCGTGGCTCGAGTAAATTAGGAGATGGCTAGGTGTGTTCGATATGGTTTCTATTTCAAAAATTAAAGGCTAAAAATGAATCCCTAGGTCCACGGGTGTGGCTCATGACTTGGAAGGGTAGAATAAATCTTAAAATGCTATGTTTAAAGTTTGGGATCAAAATAACGAGTTTTGGATTTATCCGGGATTTAATCGCCACACGAAACGTTAATTAACGAATTAATTGAAACGCCTCGTTTTAGGCTTCATAAAATTATGAAAAATTATATTTAAGCTTAATTAATTATTAAAAGTCTAAGTTTTTAATTTGGGAATTTTATATTAAGGTTTGGTTTAATTCGGGATTAAAACGCAGTAATACGTCTTATTTAAGGATTAAATTAAAACTCATCGATTTAAGCTAATTTAAAATATGAAAAAAATTCATGTAATCTTAAATAATTATTTGGAACAAGTTAGAGTCAATAGAATTAAGCAAAAGTCAAAAACGTGAAATTTTACTTCTAGGGGTAAAACGGTAATTTTACACCTAAATGTTAGTAAACGTCATGACAATGTCCTGAATGCTGTTTTATATGCTTATATGATTGTTTTCAATGATTATGGATGTTTTTATGTTGATATGTCAATTTTAAATGTTAATAGATTTTTAAGATGTTAATATGTTTAATGTTTTATGATTTAATATGCTAAACATTTATTTTAAATGTTTATGACTTAAATGTTTATTTTAAATGTTTATGATATTAAAATGTTTATTTTAAAATGTTCATGGATATTTATGATTTTTAATATGTTAAATTATGATTTTTAAATGTTTATGGATTTTATGATTTAACGTGGACATTTAAAAGACATGTTGCATGATTTGTTTTAAAGAAAAACGATATTATATGCATGTTTTTATTAAGTGATGTAAATATGAAATGTTGAAGTATGTGAAGAGATTGTTACTAAATATGTTGGAAATTATCGTGAGGGCTATGGTCCCAGTGGGAGCCCGACGATCGTGTTTCCGTTGATACGAATACAATGATATGATTGGAGATGTCGTGAGGGGAGAAGGCCCCAGAGGGAGCCCATTTATGGGAAAAGGCTCCAGAGGGAGCCCCGACAATCGTACTTCCAATGACATGATATGTTAATACGTAAGGCCAGGACCGGTGAGAGTTTTGCTGGTGTCCCTCGCCGCCCAGTACTGTGGTTACATGTAGATGAATCTATCGCCCAACACGTTTGAGAATACGAGTCACAATCACGATTTGAATTCAACAAACATGAACATAAATATGAATATGATGACATGAATATGTTGATATGAATATGGATACGAATATGAATATGTTTATGTTTATATGAAAATGTTTATGTATAAGATTATGAAAATGTTTTTATTTAAGGTTTTATGCATCATGAAAATGTTTACGAAAATGTTATGTTTTAAGTTTATGCATTTTCATGAAAACGATATTTTAAGTGCAAGTATTTTTCAATGTTGTATGTGATCCATATTACGTATTATTTGTTATCAAGGATATGCTGTGTTGAGTCTTTAGACTCACTAGGTGTGATTGATACAGGTGATTATGATAATAATGATTATGGAGGTCTTGATGGTTGACTTTTCTGGACTGAAGGTGCACATAACCCGAGGACCCTAGTTATGATTTATGATTTCAAGTTATATTAAAAAAATTTACGACTTTTTATTTATGTTTTGAGAGATTATAGTATGGGTGGTATTTCTCAAATATATAGTTTGTTGTTTTATTTTAAAATGATGTCCAAAATATTTTATGTAATTTTTGGTGTTTCGGTCGATGCTAGGGAGGTTTTAAAAAAAAAAATTCTAGTACTTTTTAAGCAAAACGAATAAGCGGACGTTTCAGAAGTCATGGCTAATAGAATGTTGTATTGAAATTAAAGGACCAATTGATGTTGATCCTAGATGATTTATACCATTGGCTCAAACCATTCAACAGTCTAAGCATCAAAGAAACCTATTTTTTCCTTCAAAGACTTTGCTACAATGTCATTGAGCAGTCTGAATTCAATATTTTGTGTCTTTATTCTTCTATGAAGACTTAATAGGTGCTCCAGTCAATGAGAACTTCACCTTCATTTCTTTAATGTTTACAAATGGCAACTTTTTGAAGTCACTCAGACCTTCACATGAAAGTCTGAAGGTTTCAGTCAAAGAATTTATGATCTATGGTGATATTCAGGCTACTGACGGTTCAAAATATAAATTAATGTTCAAAAGGGTTAGAGGTGAAGTATTGGTTGATACCTTATTTGAATATATGACTCGCACATCCTAGAAACCTTCTCAACCCTGAGGCATCTAGTTTGTTGATATTGAGAACATTCCTTTATATGACAGCAGAAAAACAACAATAAAATCGACCTTAAGATGTTGTTGGTGAATGAAGACATTATCGATAATTGAAGTATGAAAACTAGAGAGTGTTGAATGAATAAGTATTCACATGAGAGTAAGGATGAAAATCTGAACATATAGTAAGATGAAAGGTGAAAAACATTGATAATATATTTGATCGTATAGGTACAAACGTCAAAGTCCACCTTTTCTATCTAATAGAAACTCATTTTCCAAGAAGTGACATTCTTAGAAGCAAATACTTTTGTCTTTTGGGATTATAAAAGTGATATCTAACGCAGCTATTTGGATATATCACAAAGTAACACAAACTGGATCTACCATCCAATTTGTATCCCATTGTCTGTTTATGTTAGTAGGGAATTCCCATATTGTAAAATATGAATATGGGTAGTTTTCTCATGCATATCTCATATAATGTTTTATCCACTACCTTTTTATGAACTCTATTTAACAACATTGATGCAGTCTCAAGTGCAAATCTCCAAAAATATGACGACAATTTAGTGAATTCCAACATAGATCAACCATATCCATCGTTGTTCGATTATGATGTTTTGACACACCATTCAACTTTGGTGTGACAAAAGTAGTCCACTGTGACAAAATCACATTCTCTTTAAGATAATCTTGAATCTAGTGCTCAAGTATTCTCCATCTCAATCAGATCGAAGTCTTTTAATATAGTTTTCTAATTTTTTCTGTAAGGCCCGAGAATTTGGTTATCATAATCAGACATGTTTTGTTGATAATTAAGGTGATTGTAGACGCATTGTATCGGACCGGAAAAGACGAGAAAATATACAAATTGAGGTGAAGGACAAAATAGGCGACGCACATGCGCTGAAGAAATGTGCGCCTATGCGCGAGGAGTACAGAATACCTCGCGCATATGCACGAGACAAGGCGCGCATATGCGCGAGGAGGGTGTTTCAAAGTATTTAAGTCCAGAAGACCTCGCGCATATGCGCGAGATGAGGCGCGTATATGCACGAGCTGTCAAAAACTGAATTGCCGAGACCAGTAGGTCTCGCGCATATGTGCCGGTTAGTGTCGCGCGCATATGCGCGAGACGTGTTGATCAAAGAATAAGCCATGTGCCCTTCACCATGCAAGATATATATGTAGGATAGTAACATTTTCTTCATTCATAATTACAGAGGAAGAACCGAGGGTTTGAAGTCTTCAAGATTCATGTACAAGAATTTTACTCCAACAAGAATCTAACCATCCGATTTTCGATCAGAGCTCATATTTATACTCCTCTTGCTATTAGCTATCAAAGGAAGTAAGTATTGTTCACTTTCAACATGTTTTGAAGTTGAGATGTTGGGGAAAACAAATATTGGTTGTTATTATGTGTTCTTATAATGATTCCGAATGTATATTTGAAAACGGATCGAAGAAATGTTATCGTATGTGATTGTTTTGTAATTTCAGAATATGTGTATATGAGATTATGCAGATTTTGAAGTATGGTGGATGGTTATTGAGAATTGGGAATTGTTGATATCATATATGTGTTATTTGAGTTGATCGGTATCGAAAGATTACGTTGTTATGCCGTCGAAATGTACCGATAATGAATATTGCTACGTACATGTATTGGTTGAGTTGAATGTTGATCTTATATCTATTGAACCTTTCCATTTCAGATTCATCGTGCCTCACTTCGACATCGAGACATCGACATCGATAAAGGTTTAACAACGAAAGGTATAATTCATGTTTGATTTGGGAAGACACAACTCAAATGAGATTCAATTGAGTTTCCCAACAAAATCACATACTAGATTGTTGTTTATATTTTGAATGCTTATGCTTTGTTTATAGATTCATATTCAAGCCTTTAAGATAGGTGAGTCATTTGGTAGATTCTCCAAATAACTAGATGTTTGGTGGTGTCGACGCCTCAGATCAGAATCACTCCGATTGTAGATATTCGATACAGTCAGGACCGAAGTCTCGGAATAAGATGTAACGCCACCCCGAATGGGAGAGTAGGTGGGAGATCTATTACATCTTATTCACACTGGGATCCCTAGAGTTGGATAAGAGTCAAGTCCAAGATATGAGTTGGATTTTTAAGTTGATTGTTTTATATTGCTCATGTTTCATAGATTATGTGGAACATGTTGTTATTATTACATTCATGATAGTATGTTCATGTTTTATTTTGTATATTCATGTATTATGGTTTGTATTCCCTTGCATGATATGCATTTATACATGTCTTATACTGGGATTTGTTCTCACCGGAGTTTCCGGCTGTTGTAGTGTCTGTATGTGTGCATAACAACAGGTGGGACAGGATCAGGGTCGAGACAGAGATGAGAGATCGAGATAGCGTGGAGATTACGGGCCAAGAAGATGAAGTACTAGGGGTTTCTTACTAGACATGTACTACTTGTGGTTTGTAGTTAGTATTAAACACTAGTTTGTATATATGAAATGAAACAAGACATGTATTTTGTTTGATGAAATAAAACGAGGATAGTTTTGTGTTTGATTTATATACATTTACTTAGAATTTTAAAAGCAAAATTTTGACCCAAATTTTCTAGCAAAGATCTAATTAATCCCAAAAAGAATTGAGTTAAAGCCCAGGTCCCCACAACAGGTGGTATCAGAGCAGTAGGTTCTGTAGACTGAAATAGAAGTGAATGAGCGGGGTAGATCGAGTCGTCTTCCTTGCTTTTGTTGTGCTAGCATGATTTATTGATTTCCCTATTACATGTTCTGTTATTATCTGAATTGAATTAAAGCAAGTATTCGCAAAGACTGAATCAGAACCGATTCTGGATCAGAGGTATATGACCAGAGGAGGTCTGAGACAGATTATATAGATTGTGTACTAATCTGTTTGATAATCAGATATGCCGCCTCGACGAGTACTGCAGCCAGTAGCAGGTCAGGCACTAGAACAGGGCAGTACATCCAATGATCCGATGGACGTTACTGCTACACCGATGGAGACTTTATTGAAACTATTTCAGTCTTTCCAGCCCCAGACATTGAAAGGTACTGAGAATGCTATTGATTGTGAAAGCTGGCTCGATGACATAGAGATGCTATTTGAATCCCTTGAGTACACTGATGACCGACGAGTGAAATTAGTTGGACATCAACTGCAAGATGTAGCAAAGAACTGGTGGATTACTATGAAAAGAGCATTGGAGCACCGTGGCACACAGATTACTTGGAAGGTGTTCAAGACTGAGTTTTATCAGCGATTTTTTCCCATGTCCTACCGAAAAGACAAAGGTGCTGAATTTGCCAATTTAAGACAAGGACAGCTGAACATCGAAGAGTATGTTGCCAAGTTCTCGTCATTGCTCAGATTTGCTCCTCATGTTGCCGAGAATGAAGAGGCCGTTGCGGATCAGTTTATTAATGGCTTGAATCCAGAAATCTTTACCTTGGTAAATACCGGTAGGCCCAACAACTTTACTGATGCGTTGAACCGTGCCAAGGGAGCGGAAGCTGGACTACTTAGGCAACGAAGCATTCCCTATGTCGCTCCGACTCCTAGACCGCCACTACCTTCAATTCAACCCCCTCCCCTAATTGAGAGCGGTAGTAGCAGCAGTGGAGGAAAGATCAGCTGAAAGCAAAGGGAAAACAGTTCAAGAGACCAGGGAGTAGTTCGTCGAGCTCCAGTGGGTCACGACAGAGAGGTCCTGGCCAGAGTACAGAATATACAGGTGTTTATTGTAGTTCATGTGGAGGTAGACATGCCACCGAGTAGTGTCAGGGTGTGATGGGCAGATGTAACATATGTAGGCAGCAGGGACATTTCGCCAAGGTCTGTACACAGAAAGGTGCGCAGAGATTTCAGGGTGCAGGGTCATCTGCATCAGTAGCTCAGCCTGAGAGGCAAGCTTCGTCTGTCCATTCTTTCCAGCCAACCCCTACACAGACCCAGCCCCAAGCCAGAGGTAGCCAGACAGTGAGTCAGCCTCCCAGACAACAGGCTCAGGTCTTTGCACTGACAGAGGAGCAGGCCCAAGATGCACCGCACGATGTGATTGCAGGTAACTGTTTTCTTTGCTGTTATGCTGCCTATGTTTTGATAGATACAGGTGCATCTCATACATTCATATCAGAACGTTTTGCATTATTACATTCATTGCCTGTCGAAGCATTAGCTACTATAGTGTCTATTTCTTCTCCGTTGGGAAGTGGTCTTGTATCTGTGACTACGGTTAGACATTGTATACTACAGTTCGAGAGTCATGAGATTGACTTAGATTGCATTGTGCTTGGGATAGCTGATTTTGATTGTATTGTTGGGATTGATATGTGAACCAAGTACAGAGTGACTGCAGATTGTTTCCAGAAGATAGTCAGGTTCAGACCAGAGATGGCTGACGAGTGGAAATTCTACGGTAAGGGTTCCAGATCTCGGATTCCCTTAGTATCTGCTATGACTATGAGTAGATTGTTGCAGAAATGAGCAGAGGGGTTCCTTGTATATTCAGTTGATCTACTGAAATCGAGCCCAGCATTGGTAGATCTGCCAGTGGTACGTGAGTTTGCTGATGTATTCCCAGAAGAGATTCTAGGGTTACCTCCAGCTCGAGAGGTTGATTTCAGCATTGATCTCATACTAGGTACAGTTCCTATATCTCGAGCTCCGTACAGAATGTCACCTATTGAACTGAAAGAACTGAAGACACAACTAGATGATCTTCTAGCCAAGAGATATATCAGACCGAGTGTATCTCCTTGGGGCGCTCCAGTGTTATTTGTATGAAATAAAGACGGTTCGATGAGATTGTGTATTGATTACCGGGAACTGAACAAGGCAACAGTAAAGAACAAGTATCCCTTGCCTCGTATCGACGATTTATTTGATCCGTTGCAGGGTTCGTCACTTTATTCAAAGATTGATTTGAGATCCGGATATCACCAGCTGAGAGTTTGAGATGTTGATATACCGAAGACAACATTCCGAACCAGGTATGGACATTACGGGTTTATTATCTTGCCTTTTGGTTTAACGAATACGCCAGCGGTGTTTATGGGATTGATGAACCGTGTTTTTCAGAGGTATTTGGATGAGTTTGTTATTGTTTTCATTGATGATATTTTATTGTATTCGAAGAATGAGACTGATCATGCCGAGCAATTAAGAATTGTGTTGCAGACGCTGAGAAATGAGAGATTATATGCTAAACTGTCAAAGTGTGAGTTCTGGCTGAGACATGTTATATTTTTGGGACATATCATATATGGAGATGGTATCTCCGTGGATCCGAGTAAAGTGGAACCTGTGATCAGTTGGCCGAGACCGACTTCTGTGCCAGAGATACGCAGTTTCATGGGTCTAGCAGGTTATTACCGACGATTTATTCGATATTTCTCCAGTATTGCGAAGCCGATTACACAGTTAACACAGAAGAATGCACCATTTGTGTGGTCTGAAGCATGTGAGTCTAGCTTCTTGGAGTTGAAGAAACGACTGACCAGTGCTCCAGTATTGATGATACCTTCAGGTACGGGTGATTTTATTGTATATTGTGATGCATCTCACAGAAGGTTAGGATGTGTTCTTATGCAGCGAGGGCATGTGATCGTGTATGCCTCGAGACAGCTGAAGCCACACGAGAATCGCTACCCAATTCATGATCTTGAATTGGCGGCCATTGTTTTTGCATTGAAGATCTGGCGTCACTATCTTTATGGAGAGAAATTTGAGATCTACTCTGATCACAAAAGCCTGAAATATCTGTTTTCTCAGTCAGAGTTGAACGTGAGACAGCGTAGATGGCTCGATTTGTTGAAGGATTTTGATTGCGAGATCAAGTACTATCCAGGGAAGTCAAATGCAGCAGCGGATGCCTTGAGTCGAAAGGTATGTTCCCTATCCTTGTCGACGATAGGTGTTTCGAATTTAGTTGAGGACTGCTGTTTGTCTGGTTTAGCACTTGACACAGATAGTAGACCATTGAGACTTGCTACGATTAAAGTTGATCCAGATTTGATTATGAGGATTAAAGAAGCACAAAGAGCAGATCATAATGTTCAGAGGTCGATTCAGATGGTCAAATCAGGACATTATTCCGAGTATCAGGTACATGATCATGTGTTGTACGTGAATAACCGTATTGTAGTGCCAGATATTTCAGATTTGAAACAGCAGATATTGTCAGAAGCGCACTGTAGTCGATTAAGTATTCATCCTGGTGGCAGGAAGATGTATAATGACTTGAAGACACAGTTCTGGTGGAAACAGATGAAGTCAGATATTGCAGAGTTTGTGTCTAAATGCTTGAATTGCCAACAGGTGAAGGCCGAGAGAAAGAAGCCCGGAGGTTTACTTAAGATTTTATCTATTCTTGAATGGAAATGAGATCACATTTCCATGGACTTCGTTACGAAGTTACCACTGATCATCCCGGGCTGTGATGCGATTTGGGTCATTATTGATAGATTGACCAAATCAGCCTGTTTTATTCCGTAAGAATGACGTACCGACATGATCAGATGTCAGATATATATGTCAGAGAGGTAGTCAGATTGCATGGTGTGCCGAAGTCTATCGTATCAGATCGTGATCCCCGATTTACTTCACATTTCTAGCACAGTTTGCAGCAGGTTTTAGGTACTACATTGCACCTAAGTATTGTTTACCATCCCCAGACAGACGGACAGTCAGAGCAGACTATCCAGACTTTAGAAGATATGCTGAGAGCTATAGTGCTAGACTTTGGCGCTAGTTGGCAAAATTCACTTCCTCTTTGTGAATTCTCGTACAACAACAGCTATCAGACGAGCATTGAAATGGCTCCGTTTGAGGCATTATACGGAAAGAAGTGCAGATCTTCGTTGTATTGGGATGACATCTCAGAGGTACCAGAACTTGGGCCTGATATGATTCGTGAAATGACAGAAAAAGTGAAGATAATCCAGAAGAGAATGAAGACGGCGCAGGATAGACAAGCCAAGTATGCCAACTTCAGACGTAGACCGTTAGTATTTGAGCAGGGAGATAGAGTATTCTTGAAGATTTCCCCTTTCAGAGGCATTGTCAGATTTGGCAAACGCGGAAAGTTATCTCCTAGATACATCGGTCCATACGAGATTCTGGAAAAGATTGGCGATCGAGCATATCGACTTGCTCTTCCTCCTTCTCTACTGGGATACGTGATGTCTTTCATGTATCGATGTTGCGTAGATATATGCCTGATGCTTCTCATGTCATTCAGACTGAAGAGGCCGAGCTTGATTATACACTCAGTTATTTTTGAGAAACAATTGCAGATTCTGGATCGAAAAGAAAAGCAGCTTAGAACGAAGACTATTCCACTAGTGAAAGTCCAGTGGAGTCGTCGTGGCACTGAAGAAGCGACTTGGGAAATAGAATCAGAAATGAGACAGAGATAGCCAGAGCTATTCCGCTGATGTGAGTTTTCCATACAGTTTTATTATACCTTCTTATTGATATGTTTTAATCGCCTGTGATTTCTGGGACAAAATAGTATCTTGGGGGGAGAAATGTAAGGCCCGAGAATTTGGTTATCATAATCAGAAATGTTTTGTTGATAATTAAGGTGATTGTAGACGCATTGTATCGGACCGGAAAAGAAGAGAACATATACAAATTGAGGTGAAGGACAAAATAGGCGACGCACATGCGCGAAGAAATACGCTCCTATGCGCGAGGAGTCCAGAAGACCTCGCGCATATGCGCGAGACAAGGCGCGCATATGCGCGAGGAGGTTGTTTCATAATATTTAAGTCCAGAAGACCTCGCGCATATGCGCGAGATAAGGCGCGTATATGCGCGAGCTGTCAAAAACTGAATTGCCGAGACCAGTAGGTCTCGCGCATATGCGCCGGTTAGTGTCGCGCGTATGCGCGTGACGTGTTGATCGAAGAATAAGCCATGTGCCCTTCACCATGCAAGATATATATATGTAGGATAATAACATTTTCTTCATTCAGAATTACAGAGGAAGAACCGAGGGTTTGAAGTCTTCAAGATTCATGTACAAGAATTTTACTCCAAAAAGAATCTAACCATCCGATTTTCGATCAGAGCTCATATTTATACTTCTCTTGCTATTAGCTATCAAAGGAAGTAAGTATTGTTCACTTTCAACATGTTTTGAAGTTGAGATGTTGGGGAAATCAAATATTGGTTGTTATTATGGGTTATTATGATGATTCCGAACGTATATTTGAAAACAGATCGAATAAATGTTATCGTATGTGATTGTTTTGTAATTTCAGAATATGTATATATGAGATTATGCAGATTTTGAAGTATGGTGGATGGTTATTGAGAATTGGGAATTGTTGATATCATATATGTGTTATTTGAGTTGATCGGTATCGAAAGATTACGTTGTTATGCCGTCGAAATGTACCGAGAATGAATATTGCTACGTACATGTATTGGTTGAGTTGAATGTTGATCTTATATCTATTGAACCTTTCCATTTCAGATTCATCGTGCCTCACTTCGACATCGAGACCTCGACATCGATAAATGTTTAACAACGAAAGGTATAATTCATGTTTGATTTGGGAAGACACAACTCAAATGAGATTCAATTGAGTTTCCCAACAAAATCACACACTAGATTGTTGTTTATATTTTGAATGCTTATGCTTTGTTTATAGATTCATATTCAAGCCTTTAAGATAGGTGAGTCATTTGGTAGATTCTCCAAATAACTAGACGTTCGGTGGTGTCGACGCTTCGGATCAGAATCATTCCGATTGTAGATATTCGATACAGTCATGACCGAAGTTTAGGAATAAGATGTAGCGCCACCCCGAATGGGAGAGTAGGTGGGAGATGTGTTACATCTTATTCACACCGGGATCCCTAGAGTTGGATAAGAGTCATGTCCAAGATATGAGTTGGATTTTTAAGTTGATTGTTTTATATTGCTCATGTTTCATAGATTATGTGGAACATGTTGTTATTATTACATTCATGATAGTATGTTCATGTTTTATTTTGTATATTCATGTATTATGGTTTGTATTCCCTTGCATTATATGCATGTATACATGTCTTATACTGGGATTTGTTTCACCGGAGTTTCCGGCTGTTGTTGTGTCTGTATGTGTGCGTAACAACAGGTGGGGCAGGATCAGGGTCGAGACAGAGATGAGAGATCGAGATAGTGTGGAGATTACGGGCCAAGAAGAAGAAGTACTAGGGGTTTCTTACTAGACATGTACTACTTGTGGTTTGTATTTAGTATTGAACACTAGTTTGTATATATGGAATGAAACAAGACATGTATTTTGTTTGATGAAATAAAACGAGGATAGTTTTGTGTATGATTTATATACATTTATTTAGAATGTTAAAAGCAAAATTTTGACCCACATTTTCTAGCAAAGATCCAATTAATCCCAAAAAGAATTGAGTTAGAGGCCGGGTCCCCACAACAGCTTTCACAATCAATAGCATTCTCAGTACCTTTAAATGTCGGGGGCCGGAAATACTTAAACCGTTTCAATAAAGTCTCCATCGGTGTAGCAGTAACGGGCTCTAACTCAATCTTTTTACAACGAAATCACCCCACAACAGCCCGGGTCCCCACAACAACTGCTACACCGATCGAGAAAAATATTTGACTGGACCTGAGATTGTTTAAGAAAAGTATGACAAGATACAGTTGATTCGTTAGAGAATGAAATCTGCACAGGATCGTCAAGCTAGCTATGCTAATAAACATCGTCGACCTCTAGAATTTTAAGTTGGAGATTTGTGTTTCTAAAATCTAGCCATTTAGAGGTGTTGTTCGTTTTGGTATGAGAAGTAAGTTGTCCCCTCGATACTTTGGCCCCTATGATATTGTTGAGAGTATTGATGTAGTGCCCAAATTCAGTACACGTATAATTCATGCATTTATTTAATCTTTAAATCATTTTAATTAATTTTAAAACGAGTCTTAGTATTGCATGATTTATTTAACTGCACTATTTTAATTATTCATGTTTATGTGATGCACGTTAAAATGTTTTTCGAGTTTCATGTTTCAGGCGATTATTCGAGACGGGATCGAGGAGGAGACCGGTGACGATTTTGAAATTTTAATGCGGTATTTTATTTTAAGCTAGGAAGGGGAATTTTAAATAATTTATTCAGTTTTAATATTTTAAAAAGTCTAATTTTATCACTAGGTGATTTAATTATTTTAAAGTTTTAAAGAATTAGTATTGGGGCAATTTATTTTAAAAATTTTGATGAGTTAGCATTTTATTAGCATCATAAGTGACATGTTAAGTGGTATTTTAATTAGCCTTTTTTATTAGTAATTTTATTAATTAAGCGGCACTAATTATTCCCTAATTACTATCCAAAACTCACGCCACACACGCACACTACATGTTTTACACACACTTATTCACGGCATAACACACATACAAAATTCATTCTAGTTTATATTTCAAAAGAGTGAAATTTTAGGGTTCTTCTCCCCATAGCAGCCGCCTACTTCTCTATCAATTTCCAGCAAGTTTTGTTGAGTTTTCTTCAAGAATTTTAGCGCCACAATCGCCCCAGATCAACCTCGCTTCTATCTCCGCTTCGTTGACGTCGTTACGGTATTTCAAATCATCAAAAGGCACGTATAATCTCTCTTTTGCTACGTCGATCATGTCATATTATGTGTTGCGTTGTTTTATGTGTAAAATTCATGTATGATGTTCATAGTTTGAGCGGTTAATTGTTTGGATCGATTTTGAAAGAATATTTTTAGATCTAAATCACGTGTTTATTGTTCTTGTTAAAACTGCGAATTTTCGGTCGAGTTTTGAGAAAACTTTCAATAAGAAAAATGTAGAACTTTTCGATACCTTCGATTTGATATAAAATTCGAGTTATTTGGATAAAAATTGAGTGAGTTATGGCGTTTTTCGTGAGACTGCTCAAACTGCGACTTTTACGTAAATTGTGTTTTATTGAGACTTTATTGTTGCAGGCTTCGTTGGGAATCTACGGGTGACCGTTGCTGTGTTTAGATATGTTTAGCATGTTGTTAAGATGGTTATTGTGGTGTTGTTTCGTGTCGTTAGGCAATTGAGAGATTGAATGGGCGTATAAATCGTGTGGTTGTCAAAAGTCGCATTCACGGGTTTATTGGGTTGCTTGTGATATGTGGGTGTTTTGGGTCAATAGTATAAGCTTGGATCAGTGTTATGGTATACTAGGATGGGTCTCGAGGTGTACGTTCATAGTCCGTACAATCAAGCTTGGGAGTAATAAGCAATATAAGAATTTCCCGCAGGCTTCATTTCATCCGAGGCTAGCCGGACCCCTACACGGACCCAGGCACGGGCTCCGTGCCTTTGTTCCTTCCGGAGTGTCTTTTCACCGAGTCTACATGGACCCCTACACGAACCTAAGCATGGGGTCCGTGTCTCCCCTTTTCTGCACACACATTTTACAGTACCTACACGGACCCGGAGCCGGACCTGGGCACAGGGTCCGTGTACTTGAGTTTTGGGAAATATTATGATATGCTTTGAGGTTTGATGTCTTGGTTTAGTGCAATGTTTAACAATGTCGAGTCACGGGAATTTTAGAACGTCCTAAGGAAATGTATGAGCTCGTGGGTAAGCTTGACTGTTACGTTTAAGTTACACCCGTTAAGCTTATGAATTCACGTTAGTATGTTGCAGCAACGACCCCGATCGAAGTCCAACGAATCCCTCAATGCCAAGTAATGATGTTGACTTGCAAGAAAATATTTTAAGTTTTTGAGGTATGCTAATTGTCTTGTGACCAAATTATGAATGGGTTTGGAAGTCGGTGAACGTGGCCGAGGACCTCTCCACCCCGTTAAATTATGAACGGGTTAGATCGTGGTTGGGAAGCGTTAAATTATGAACGGAGACCAACCAGCCCGTTAAATTATGAACGAGGATCTCATGTATGTGGCAGTGGATACGTCCCTGTCAGCCCAGTACTATGGTTTATCTGATCAGGCGTTTATTATGTATGGGTCACTTGCTTTGAAACATCCTCTACCCAAAAATGAAGTCACGTATGTTTAAGTATGATCAAGTATGTAAGCATGTTTATGAAATCTTTTAAGTTATGGCACGTCTATGTATGTATGCAAGTTCAAGTTCATTTTTTGGCAAGTTCAAGCTTCAAGTACGTATGTCCTATTTTAAAGTTGCATGTGGTTTTATTATGTACTACTTGCTATTCCAGTTTATACGTGTTGAGTCTTTAGACTCACTAGACTTGATCGATGCAGGTGACGATGTTCATGTGGAGACAGGAGGTGGGGACCAAGGAGCAGGCTTGGACTGAGCAGAAGGCTAGACCCGAGGACCGCCCCGTTATTTTAAGATTTTAAGCATGAAAATGTTAATACTCTGATTTTATGCTTTAATGCGAGATGTTTTGAGCAAGCTTTTCTTTTAACAAGATTTTGCATGGATGATGTAGTGACGACCGTGTTGATTTTATTTTCGTATTCAAGAAAATTTTTAATTTTTCCGCAAATTTGAAGTAACAAAAGTATGGTACGTTACAATTGAGACTTGCGCTTATTGGTTAGAGTTGCCACAATAATTATTTGGCATACACGATGTGTTTCATGTGCTATGTTGTGCAAGTATAAACCTGATCCATCTCATGTGATTCAGCCCGATGAGGTTGCAATTAATCCTTATCTATCGACACTGAGTATCCAATTTGAATTTTAGATCGTAAAGTTAAAGTTCTTCGTAAAAATGTTATATCACTTGTTCGAGTTCAATGGTCGATGCATGGGGTAGATGAATCAACTTGAGAGACATAGGAGAAATGAGAGCATCTTGTCGATATCTGTTTAATTCTTAGTATTGAGTTGTTGTATTCGTATAGAATATAAGATGTATGAGTATAAACATAAATTTCGAGGTTGAAATTTGTTTTAAGGCGTGGAGAATTTTAAGACCCTACAATAAATTATCTTGTAATTTGGCATAATTAGAATAATTATCGTGATTTTAAATTAAAATAATTATTTACGCCAAAAAAATTTTAGGATATGTGTTAAAAATGTATTTTAGAATATCGGAATTTAAGTGATATAAAATACATCTGAAGTTTAAATAACACACGAGAGAAAATAAATCAAAAATCGAGATACATAGGCATGGGTAGATTTAACAATTGAAATAATTTCTTTCTTTATTGTAAAATAATTTTTTGAGTATTATTCCAAGTTCCAGAAGTATATCTGGCAAGAATTTCTTTAGATATATTATCTATTTTTTGTTTAAGTATTCCTCCATATCCGATATCAGAGGCGTCTGTTTCGACAATTTTAAATGCTTCTTGATTATCAACATATAAACTAAGGAGTTCTTTAACTCTTTCTTTTATTTTTTGTATTGCTAAAGTATGACTATTAGTCCATGGTTGAGGGTTTTTCTTCAACCTTTGAAACAATAATTTACATCCTTGAGCAAGATCTTTATAAAAATCTCCTATATAATTAAGAATACCAAGAAATCTTTGTAATTGATTTTCATCGGTGATTTTATCAGGAAATTTATCAGCAAAAATAATTGCTCTTTCAATAGGAATCATTATTCCATTTTCAATATAGTGTCCTAAGAATTTTATCTTAGTTTGAAAAAATTTTACTTTTTTCTGATTTACTGCCAATCTATCTTTTTTAGTTTCTTGATCAAATATATTTAGATGTTTAAAATGTTGATCAATATTATCGGAATATATAAGCTGTTGAGGATCGAAGTTGAGTTTAGAGGGGGGTGAATAAACTCTACTCGTTTTTCGTTCTGATGAGGTACTAAAATCCTGTTAAGGATAGTAGTTGATCTTGTGCGAATACTTTCACCTGATTACAGTAAATCGTGCGGAAACAATCTGATGAAGTAGTTGGAAAAACAATAAAGCAGTAGACAGCAGTTGTTTATGGAAGTTCGAAGATAAACTCTTCTACGTCTCCCCTTCTTCTGTTTCCAGAAGGTAAACTAAAAGACTTTGGATATTACAGTACAACACTTGTACACACCCACTTCAGAAGGACTTACACCTCAGCCTACTGAAACTCTTAGTTTCTCAACTCACAAAAATGCGAAACACAAAGTTCTGAAAAGACTCTTTTCAGATTACAGACTCTTCTGATAAATTATAAGTGCAGTAAAGATCGAGAAGAGTGTAAGAATTAGTAGCACAAGATGATCTACAAAAGATCAGATATAAGCTATGAAGCGTGTGCTATTTTCTTTGTGTTGAACTTTTAAAATACTCAAGGAATTCTGATATTCGTCTGATAAGAGAGTAGCTTTGTTCCTTGAAAATGATATTATGCGAAGTGTCGTATCGAACAAGGATTTGATCGAAGTATATATAATCGACTGAGTTCAACGTTCACAATCAGAGAAGTTTTCAGATAACTGATACAATCAGCTTTATTACCGAAATAAGTTCCTGCATAAAAGCTATCTTGTTTTATACTTAATTGGGTAATATGCATTAAATGACTCCGTATAGTATTTAATGCTGCAATTAATACTAGTACGAGGAACTCTTTAACGGTAACAATTAAGATAGCAACGTTAGAAAACGTTCTCTACTGGTTTTGTATTGTTATCCCTTTTCTACTGGTTTAGTTTTACTAGAACAAAAGCTACTGATAAGTTAGTTCTGGTCTGCTGGTCTACTGGTTTTAGTTATCATCGCCACAATAAAATTCATGTCTAACAATTTCCCCCTTTGTGGTGATGCCAAAACCTAAACAGTAGAAAGTTGTTAAGTAAAACAGATAATAATTTAAACAAACAGATAATGTTGATAACGCATTAAAGTAAACAAATCAATCGGTTCCAATGTCCTTGTAAATGATTTCTTCATTTTGAGGTTCTTGATCTCTTCTGTTAGAAGGTTCAGCCTCATCTTCTGTTTGCCTGACTCCTGCTTGATCTCCTCTATCTCCTCTATCTTCCCCCTTTTTGGCATCAGCAGCCACCACATGGGTAAAGAGATCATTCAGTCTGCCGGAAATATTTTGAATGCCATCAGTTAGCATCTCCAGGTACGGGGTCTGAGAAGAGATGCGATTATCTAAGGCAGTGATAGATTGATTTTGAGAGTCAATCTTGGCATCCAAAAGTTCCACAGAAGTAGACAGTGATCGAAAGATATCATCATGCTCAGTGATTCGAGTGAGTATATCATTTTGAGCAAGCATGATGGCATTGTGAGTTCTTGATATAGCTGTTCTGAAAACGGAGGCTTCAGCATATATCTTGTCCGAGGTCTCCTTAGTGAGATAGATGTATTTCCCCATTCGCTCTCGGAAAGATTTAGCACCACTGAATTCCGCAAGGTTTTCACAAGACATACGATTCACTAACTCAGAGATGTTGTTGAGGTCGGTTTGTAGACACTGAATCTGATGTTCGAGGTTGAATGCATCTGATTCCGGGGAAGGGGTTCGTTCAAGAATGCGTTGTTTGATCTCAGAAAGACGAGAATTCGTCGCAGTCAAAACAGGGAGGGAGATAGTCAACGCAGTAGAAACAGGAGGAGCATCCATCAATGCAGTAGAAGGAGCAGGGTCTGCTGTGCTTTCTGCTGGAATTGCAGAAACAGTAGGCTCAACAGCAACCAGAGGAAGAGTAATATCTTCAGTAGGAATGGCCAAGTCAGAGGCCAAAGCTTCTTCCATTGGTACAGTAACAGCCTGTGAAACTGAAGATGCTTCAATAGAAGGTGCAGAAGGCTGTTCCAGAAGAATGTTCATTTCTGCTCGATGTGCAGCAGAAAACAACTCTAAATTCGGCAGTAAAGAAGTAGCATCTGGTTCTGCTAATTGTTGCCCTGGGGTAGGAGAACCAGAAGGGGGCAAGGAAATTGCCGGTGCTGCTTCCAAAGTGGTAGAGACAGTAGGGACAATCGATTCAATGACTTCCTCAACTGAAGCCAGTTCATGCACGGACAATAGTGATGAGGACTGAATGGGCGTAGTCGGAGATGCAGGAGTACTAAGAACAGCAGCCTTTGGGGAGGCTGTAGTCCTTTCCTCAACTGTCTGATTCTGCTGAAAGATCGGGACAAGGCCAACATGATAAACAGTAGGCTCTACAAAGCCTTGTTCTTGAGCAAGAAGTTGCTCAGTCATCTGCTTGAATCTATCAGATAGAATCATAATAACATTTTGATCCTGAGCAGTAGTAGGAACGGCAGGATCAAAATTCGATTGAAGAACTTCCAGAACTGATTCTAATTTCTGACATTTCAGCTGATCGAGGATGAAGTTCCTTCTGCGCAAGGCCTCGATGACATTCTCTGTTTTTGCCAGCTGAAAAATTCTCTTTTCCGCATTCATCATTTTTCCATAAGACCCTTTTGTTTTGAAATAAGCAAAGGAATGAAACAAACGGACAGTATGTCATTCATCAAAGAAACTCATGTCATCGTTTGCAGAAGTCTCAATCTCGGCTAGATGAAGATCAACGCCGGTGGTGACAGTGGTCTTGTGACAAAAAACAGGTGGTTCTTCCACCATTTTCCCTTTGCCTTTGTCAGAAGATGGAATAGGCGCAATAGGTCGGAAAGCAGAAGACCCGCTTGCTGGTTCCCGAATAACGATTCTAGATGTTGGCTTAAAAGCAGTAGCAGTAGAGGGTGCTGAAATGGATGCAGTAGCGTGGGCAGTCGAAGCAGCAGTTGATCGAGCAGAAGGAACCACTTCTGGAAAGACCTGACGAATAGGTACTTTCTCAATTTCAGACAGTGCTGCTGTCTTTTTATTCTTAAGAATGGTGCGCGGTTTCTTCTTGGCTGGGGTTGGTACTGCTGGTCGAACAGCAGCAGCAGACTCTTCTGATGCTGTTTTATCGGAATCCGTCGAAATAATCAATCGTTTCTTTGAAATTTTCTTTAGAGGTTTGGGAGCCTCAGAAGCAGTTTCCCCAATTTCCTTCTTCATCGCAACAAACTCCGCCACTGTTGGCTTAGGCCTTAGAGCCAATACATTTGCTGCATCAATCATGGTAACGGAAGTAGCATCGAGATCACTTGTAGATGCGAAACCAGCATCCTTGAGAAAAACACTGATCTGAACCGCGAAACCAGAGCTTCTCCTGACAACCATATCCTTCATAATTCTGAAAATAAAATGACTCCAGTCCACCTTAATCCCTTTGGTGATGGCAATCATTACTTGAACTTTCTCCTTCGTCAATTTGTCGAAGGTGCCAGCCTTGATCAAAATAGCTTTAGCCACAATATCGGCCAGAATCTGATACTCTATTTTGAGCAATTTCTTGTGGCAGGAAGGAGACACTTCTTCTCCAGATGCGGAGAAAGAGCTGAGTGCAACAGACATATCTGTCTTGGAAATATCAGAAAGTTCAGACATACCCGAAAGTGGAAGGAGGAAGGTTGCTCCTAGGTGAGCGGCATCAATGGAGATAGAAGCATCTCCTTGAGTATAAACAATCCTTCCTTCATGCACTGTTGCTTTAGCATAAAATTCCAGGAGAGCATTTTTGTAGATAACTGCTGGTGCTTCCAGGAATTTCCGGAGTCCCGATTTCTCAATATCCTGAAACATTTTCAAGAGATTCTCATCCATGATGGTGAGAACCGAAGCAAAGTTAACTTGATAAGCGTTAAGAGTGTATGCTCCAGCCATTTCTGTATGCAGATGAGATCAGAAAAATTTTGCAGTAGTTAGTTGATAATATAGAGAAAGCAGTAGCTGAATAGCGATAGTTATGAAACAGTAAAGGTGAAAATGTGAAATATGAAATAGATATACAGCCGTCAAATAAACATAAAGACACGTGTCAGTATGTTCTTGGTTGAGTGTTTGAAAAGTTTTGCAGAAACTGTCAGAGAGACGAATGATTTTGAAAATTTGAAAAAGAGCGGGCTGTCCGGACGGTTACTAAAAGAATTCAGAAAAGGATTTGTCATTTTATGATAACGTCTGCTGGAAGTTTCAAGGTGCTGAAATATGCGAGCACTTTGTCAAAACCAGCAGACTTGTAGTTTTATCGAAAAGACAAATATCCTATCTGTTTTCTGAAAAGGTGTCAAACTCTTAGTCTGACTAAGATACTGTTCCCCCTCGGTAAATGCAATTAATAAGTAGTCATAATTGCGACAAGTGACTCTTGGCCATCTCTCAATCTAAGCCGTTGAAACTGAACAGTCGCAATCTTGCGATTCACAAGAGTCTTTGTTCCCTCTATAAATACCTGCAAGGTTTGAACGAAGTTAAACAAAAACAATGAAAACTCAAGTAAAAGGAGAGTTAGAGTTAGATTTAGGAGATGAAGCAAAATTGTCCAGAGAGAAGTTTGAGGGTATCATAAATTTCGTAATAATCCTTGAAATACACTCCTGGAGTTGTAGTTTCCGCAGTCAAGCTGATCTTTTGCTTCGATTGAGTTTGAAATGTAGCATCGATTTCTTCCCGAAGCATGCTAATGCAATTAGAGAGTGCTGGTGGATTGATGATGCTGAAATCCTCTCTGATGCCCTGTAAGGCATCTAAAAATTACATTAGTGCTGGCAAGACCTAAGCTTGCTAGATTCTTTCTAGGCCTTTCTCTTCGAAGAAGACCATCTTTTTCCGTTGAAGTACTTTGCAAGCAAATATCAGAGAGCTCCTAGAAGACAAACGCTATATGTAACGCTACTGGTTAAATAGCAAAGAAGATCTACTGTTTTTACTTTTGCATCGTGTAATGTACTGAAATGGTTTCTAATAAAATTCCAGTTTTGCTTATCTGACTTTTCTCTTCTGCTTTTCTGCAAATATCTTACTGTTAGTTCAATGCGATAACAAACAAGTAATAATAGAAGTTTAACTAAGATATCAGAAAATAGTCAAGTTAAATCTATTAAACCAAGAGAATTGCGAAAGTAAGAAAACTTATTTTCTGGTAAGGGTTTCGTGAAGATATCTGCTGTTTGTTGATCAGTAGAAACATATTCCAGACGAATGTTCTTCTTCTGCACATGATCTCTAATAAAGTGATGTCTGATGTCTATGTGCTTCGTTCTGGAATGAAGTACTGGATTTTGTGTGATTGCAATTGCACTGGTATTGTCACAGAATATAGGTGATTCGGAGGCTTGAATCCCATAGTCTCTTAACTGTTGTTGAATCCACAGTATCTGAGAGCAGCAGCTTCCAGCAGCCAGATATTCTGCTTCTGCAGTAGATGTGGCTATGGAAGTCTGTTTCTTGCTAAACCAGGATATCAGCCTATCACCAAGAAATTGACAAAAACCACTTGTGCTTTTTTCGGTCTAGTTTGCAACCTGCATAATCAGCATCTGAATATCCAATAAGATTTAACGATGAATCATTGGGATACCATAAGCCGACGTTTTGAGTTCCTTTCAAGTACTTCAAAATACGTTTAGCAGCAATATAATGAGATTGTTTGGGGTTAGATTGAAAACGAGCACAAATGCAAACAGCAAACATGATATCTGGTCTACTGGCAGTTAAATATAGTAAAGAACCAATAAGTCCTCGATACTGAGTTACCTCTACTGGAATACCACTTTCATCTTTATCAAGCTTAATAGATGAGCTCATTGGAGTAGAAGCAGCATAGCATGCTTCCATTCCAAACTTTTTCAGAAGCTCCTTGGTGTACTTGGCTTGATTTATAAAGATTCCAGTCTCTGATTGCTTAATCTGTAATCCTAGGAAGAATGTTAATTCTCCCATCATACCCATTTCAAATTTATCCTGCATCAATTTTCCGAACTTTGCACATAATTTGGGGTTAGTTGACCCAAAAATAATATCATCAACCTAGATCTGTACTAAACGAATGTGCTTATCTTTGACTAAAGTAAATAAAGTTTTATCTATTGCTCCGATGGTAAAATCATGATCAATGAGAAATTGTGATAGAGTGTCATACCAAGCTCTAGGTGCCTGTTTTAGACCATATAAAGCTTTATGTAATTTAAATACATGATGCGGAGAGAAATGATCGATAAAACCTGGAGGTTGTTCGACGTATACTTCTTCTTGTAAAAGACCATTTGGAAAAGCACTTTTCACATCCATTTGATATACTTTGAAATTCTTGAAAGCAGCAAAGGCTAAGAATATTCTGATTGCTTCGAGCCTTGCTACTGGTGCATAAGTCTCATCAAAGTCTATGCCTTCTTCTTGTCTGAAGCCTTGAGCTACCAATCTAGCTTTATTTCTCACCACTGTGCCTTCTTCATTGAGTTTGTTTCTGAATACCCACCGAGTTCCAATGACAGCTTGATGAGATGGTCTAGGTACTAGAAACCAAACTTCATTACGTTTGAATTGATTCAGCTCTTCTTGCATGGCTTCAATCCAACTAGGATCCAGAAGAGCTTCTTCAATCTTCTTTGGTTCATCCTGAGATATAAAAGCAGCATGCATGTATTCATTAAGCATTTACCTTCTGGTTTTCAACGGCGCTGCTGGATTACCAATAACCAATGATGGAGGATGAGATTTTCTCCAGATAAACGGATTTGAATGGGCATCTTCCTGATTTGTTATGTTAAGATTGTCTTCTACAGAACCAGTAGTAGATTCTTGAACATCTTCTGCTGGTATTGGTAGATCCAAGTTATGTACTTCTGGTTCCACTATTGGTGTGTCTGGTTCTGGATTTTGAAGATCCTTGGTATTTGCTTCCACATCATCTTCACTGTCGATTTCCAAGTGAATCATGTCTAACCTGTTACTTAAATCAGATATGTTAGAAATTTCAGCACTGCTGTCTTCATCGAAGACAACATGAATCGATTCTTCAACATTAAGAGTTCTATTGTTGAAGATTCTAAAAGCTCTGCTTACAGCAGAGTAACCAAGAAATATTCCAGCATCTGATTTTGAGTCAAATGCCGTCAAATGATTTTTGCCATTATTTAGTACAAAACATTTGCAACCAAACACATGAAAATAAGATACATTGGGCTTCTTCCCTTTCCATATTTCATACGGAGTCTGGTTGTGTCTCTTGTTGACCATAGATCTGTTTTGCGTGTAACAAGCAGTATTGATAGCTTCAGCCCAGAAGCGCTGAGAAATGTCTGCATCTGCTAGCATTGTTCTAGCTGCTTCTTTTAGAGTTCTATTTCTCCTCTCAGCTACTCCGTTTTGTTGAGGAGTTCTGGCAGCTGAATATTCATGATGAATCCCCTGCTCATTCAAATATAACTCAAGATACTTGTTAGTGAATTCAGTGCCCCGATCACTTCTGATTTTAATGATGGTAGTAGATTTTTCATTTTGAATCCTTTTCAGAAGCTTGATCAAGAGACTACTGGTTTGATCTTTTCCTGCGAGAAAGATTACCCAAGTGAATCTAGAAAAATCATCAATAACAACAAGAGTATAATTCATTCCCCCTAAGCTCATGATGGGTGATCGAGCAAAACTTGCACTATGAATTCCCCAAGAAAATATGATTTTGTATGCTCAAAATGTAATCGCAAGTGCACGATGTCAAGTAATAGTATAGTGTATATGAATACAAGTATCGTTCCACTGGAGACTGTCTTTAACAATTATTATTTTAGTTATTAAAACTTTAGCGACGAAATTTGATTGTTTGTTTTATGACTAATAAAATTCAAGAAAATTTAAATAAACAAGCTCAAAGATTAAATGATGAAATATGAATGCTAAATCAATGGATTAAATTTCAAATGATAAAAGAATTTGTTGGGAATTCTGGTTCACCTACCCCTTATTAATTAATTAATTCGTTCGATTGTGTTCTACGCTTCCGACAGGATTTCCTATTCAATTGAACACACTCTCTCGAGCTATGCCAAACTAATTCACTCAATGAAGTAATTAAATGTCTTTAATTATTTATCAAGAATGAACCGCATTTCGATTGATGAAATCCCCTAGTTTTCGACCCTAAGGACTATGACTATCGGCACGTATCCAATTTCATATGTCTATGCAAATTGTAGATCCGCAGATTATACTACTCGATCCTATCACTAGTTATTCTCTCGAACTCACTCGTGATATAAAATTGTCGTAAAAGTTAGCTACGCTCAAACGACACAATAAAAATCGTAGTACAATCAAGAATAAAGCACAACTCAAAATATAAGTTAATCAACTAAAAATTTGGGGTAGGATCCCCTTTAATCCCAACAAATATTAAAATTAGCTACTAGAATTCATAATGAAAATAAGCAAAACAATATTTAAACAACGGAAAATAAACTAGAAATACGAGACGTGACGAAATCTGCGAAGAACGATGCCCGGAAGCCGTCAAATCTTCAATCCAAGTGCAAAGGCTCTCCAAAAACTCCTTGTGCTCCTCCAAATCCGTCTGAATAATCCCCCAAAAATGTGCAATAGCCTTACCATATCAACCACACCTCCAAAATAAGGTAGAGAATCGCGCACGATAATTTCCAAAAATAGGCGGCGCTCGGGCGGTAGAAAAGTACCGCTCGAGCGCCACACTTTCTGTAATTCTCCTTGGCACATGCAGCATTCGCGCTCGGGCGGTAGAAAACTACCGCTCGAGCGCCGACCTTTCTGTCTTCGGATGCACCTTCTCGCGCCCGGGCGGTAGAAATGTACCGCCCGAGCGCCAAACTTTCTGTCTTCTTCTCTTTGCTAGTCAAATGTGGCGCCCGGGCGGTAGAAATCTACCACTCGAGCGCCGAACTTTCTGTCCAAAGTTCCTTGTCTTCAACACTTTACACTGTGCTTCATTCTTGGTTTTTCCGACCATTTTTCCTGCAATTTCATCACATACAAGTGAGACATGATAAAATGCAAATGATTACTCGAAAATGAACAAAAAGTAAAAGAAATACATGCATGCACAGTGCAAACACAACTAAACCAATGCAATAAAACACGTAAAAACGACACATATCAACCCCCTCATACTAACCTTTTGCTCGCCCTCGAGCAAAATAGGTTAAAGCACGAGATTTTAAACAAACACAACGAACACAACAAACTCAAACAAGAAATAACCAACACAAGTAAATGTCAATGGTGAGTTAACAACTTTTATGTCATGCCTCAGTGAACTTTCCCACATATAGATCATAATCAAGTCAAATCGCAAACGAATACTCATTCTCATCTACACATAACTCTTGACACTCATTTGAATGTGTGTGTGTGTCATGATGGGTCTAGTCATTCGTATTTCAAATAGATCAATTATCAAATCATGCGAGTCACTCAATTAACACTTCAATACAAGTCTCACTAGCATGCACCCCCGTGTCCATTTATCACTAGCCATAAATTGAACTTTATTCAACTTTTAAGTGCAGATAAGGGTGTCGAAAAGAAGGAAAATAAGCTCAAGTGGCTAAAAGTTGGGAGTACACCGATCATTTTCATTGTGCAATCGTCAAGACTTTTCGTCTGACTTTCCTCGTCTCCTTACATCTCCAACTTTTAGCCTAGGAATAGAATTTCATTCCTTTTATTTCGGCTCCCCCTCACCTTACATCTCCTTCTTTCTTCTCTTTTTCTCTTTTTTTTTTTAAATGTACAATTTTCACACATGTACTCCCTAGGCTAAGAATATATACTTTGGATTACTGCTGGTTAGGAGTATGACATTTTAATTCAGTGCATTGGAAAGGAGGTAAATGTAAAGTTCAAGGCAAATCAAATTTTCTCATTCAAGGTCCCAATTAGCGACTTATTTTCACGGGTTTACATGCTAAATCAACTCATAAATGGTGCCTTTCAAGTTAACCACACAAAACTTTCAAATTTCACCATTATTCCTACAAAATTCTAGTCCCCACACATATGTGCTCAAAAAGTTCAAACTTTGTACCAAAATTCATGCGTCAACAATCAAGAGTATCATTCATGAAGTGACCCAATCAATATTTTTGTATATTATCAATTCAACATCATCATTGGCTCATAAACTATGTCTCCTCACCATAAACGATACCAAACATGAACTAAACAAATATAACGATCTACCCCCTCATACTAGAGTTGTGCAATGCCCTCATTGCACAAAACGAAACAAACACTAACAACAAAACAACTCATGAATGTAAATGCAAAACACAGAAATGCAAACACAAATGCAGACTACATAAACATGAAAGCTAATAAACATGCTAGACGGAAACAATGATAAGAAAGAAAAATCAGAAAAGCGGTAAAGGAAAAAAATGCGAAGTAGGGGAAACAGTAAACTCCCCTGATCAAGTGTCATCCTCATCCTGCTCCGGCGGTGGCACTCCTGCGGCCTCCCCATGTTGAGAGTAATCATACTGGAACCGGAATGGGGGAGGGGGTAGCGGAGACGGTGGGATGGTCGATGGGTCAACGCCCCCTTGCACAAGCAGTGAGCGCATCATGGAGTCAATGTGAGACAGATGGTCGGTGACATACGAGTTAAATTGACCCTGATGCGTTTGGAAGGCGAGATTCTCAGCCATCATATCGGTGTGAGTTCTCCGGCGGGGTGGTGGTGGGAGGTGGCGTGGGATGTTGGTGCTAGATCCACCGGCGTTCTCCTCCCGAGAGGGAAATTCACTGATTCGCTTAGCTCGTTTCCGCTGGAGGTCTTCGACACAAATAGGCTTCATGGGTTGCAACCACTCCTCATCATCGCGAAACACGACTCCCGCTCTAGCGCACAACTCGGAGATAATGGTGGGGAAGAACAGGCCCACATGACTGTTGTGGGCACTCAGTGTGATTTGTGAATTGATGAGTGTGCCCACGTTGATGGCGTATCCCTCGGTCAACGCATAAAGCAGCACCGCCCGCTCTTTTTGGACCTCGCTCTTATGCGAGACCGGAATCATTCTCCAAGCCACAAATAAATACCACAGGGCAACTTCGGTTTTCAAATACTTCTCATCGAAACAACTCGGCGAGCCGCCCAATGGTTTCCATATTGCGCCCGGATGGCACAATGTGGCGAGAATCGTATCATAAATCGGGTTAGCAACCAATGTCTGGAAGTGGGAGTCGTCAACCTCCGCCGTCCCTAACAGTGCGTTGATCGTCACCGAGTCATATGGTACATGCTTACCTCTCACAAACACCAAACCATTTCGCCCCTCCGCTGCGTTGGCGTAAAATTCGCGAACCACAGACACTACCGCTGCCTTAGGTTGCTCACCGTATTGTTCCCAACCACGCCTTTGCAAATCAACAATAATATCCAAGTATCTGTCCTCTAACTGTCGCCGGACTCCCCTCTCGGCTATTGGGTTGCGATGAATTTTCGCATGCTCGTATCGAGCCCTAGCCTCTATACTAACAAACTGTGCCCTATCAAACGATGATGAAGCGGAGGAACCGGGGTTACCTTTTTGCTTTTTGGGAGCCATTGTGTTGGACAAGTTGAATCTTTGAGTTGGAGAATGGTGTTCTTACTTCCCAAGGGAGTTTGTGCCTTGTTGCCGGAGACTAGAGTGGATATTGAACGCCTGCACCACAAAATTGAAAGAACAAAATGAGAGTAGTGAGGGATTTTTGAGAGGGGAATTTGGGGATTAGGGATTTTGAGAGAGAAAATTTCGTGCAGAATGAAGAAAGGGGAAGGGGATCTGCGCTTTAAAAGGCTTCGCGCTCGAGCGGTAAAATATTACCGCTCGAGCGCCGAGTCCTCGGGGAAAATTTAGTAGAGGCAAATGCTCGCGCTCGAGCGGTAAAATATTACCGCCCGAGCGCCAAGCTCTCTGGACTTCTGTATTAGCTTCGCGCTCGAGCGGTAATATATTACCGCCCGAGCGCCGAGTTCTCGGGAAAAATTCACATTCCACCTTTTTTTTTTATATATAAAACAACAGTAAAACAAAATATGCTGACACGAAAGAAAATGAAAATTAAATTAAATGCAAGAGAAGGGAAAAGAAGTAAGTTCTCAATTTATCGTCGAGAGCTTGACTGTCGGTCTGTCTCAGTTCGGCGTGTCTTGGAACCGAGTGATTCCAAGTTGCGGCTCAATTGTGCCACCCATGTAGTGCTTCAGTCGCTGGGCATTGACCGTAAATGCCCCATCCTTCCCATCTTTCAATTCTACAGCTCCCGATGGATAAACTTTCGAGATCACGAATGGACCGGACCATCGTGACTTCAATTTCCCGAGAAATAGTCGCAACCGGGAGTTGTAGAGTAGGACACTTTCGCCTTCTTTGAATTCTCTCTCGATGATCCTCTTATCATGAGCCTTCTTTGTTTTCTCTTTGTATGACAATGCAAGATCATAGGCCAGACTTCGGAACTCCTCCAATTGATCTAGTTGAAGCAACCGTCGTTCACCTGCATCAATAAAGTTAAAGTTTAGTGCTTTGGTTGCCCAATATGCGCGATGCTCTAACTCTACAGGTAAGTGACATGCTTTACGAAACAATAATCTGTACGGTGTCGTGCCTATTGGTGTTTTGAAAGCAGTCATATATGCCCAAAGAGCATCATCTAATCTCACCGACCAATCCTTCCTACTGACACCTACCACCTTCTCCAAAATACGCTTTATCTCTCAGTTAGACACCTCAACTTGCCCACTCGTCTGGGGGTGATAAGGGGTAGAGATCTTATGTGTGACACCATATTTGCTTAAAAGTTTTTCAAAGAGTTTGTTGCAAAAATGAGTGCCACCATCACTAATGATTGCTCGTGGTGTTCCAAAGCGGTTAAAAATGTTTTTCTTCAAAAACTTTAGAACCACTTGAGCATCATTAGTGGCGTATGCTTCCGCCTCTACCCACTTAGACACATAATCCACCGCCACCAAAATGTATTTTTTCCTGAAAGAAATGGGAAACGGTCCCAGGAAATCTATTCCCCACACATCAAAAACCTCACACTCAATGATATTATTTAAAGGCATTTCGTGACGGTTAGAGATGTTACCTGTCCGTTGGCATTTATCACATGCTAGCACATAAGAACGAGTATCTTTAAAGAGGGTTGGTCAATAAAAGCCACATTCGAGTACCTTAGATGCCGTCCTCGTTGGTCCAAAGTGACCACCTACCTCACGGTCATGGCAATGAGTAAGAATCGATCCCATCTCTTCCTCCGCCACACATCTCCGAATCATAGAATCTGCACAAATCTTAAACAAGAAAGGTTCTTCCCAAAAATAATATTTCACGTCCGAAAAGAATTTCTTTCTTTGGTGAAATGTAAGATTTGGGGGAGGTGAGCCTGTAACAAGAAAATTCGCAAGATTTGCATACCATGGACAATTTTTTACCTCAAACAACTGCTCATCCGGAAACCAATCATTAATCGCATCAGTCACACAATCATTACTGATAAATTCTAATCTAGACAAATGATCTGCAACCACATTCTCAACACCCTTCTTATCTTTTATTTCCACATCAAATTCTTGCAATAATAAAATCCACCGAAGTAAGCGTGGCTTTGCATCTTTCTTTGCAAGTAAATATTTAAGGGCAGAGTGATCAGTAAACACAATTACTTTCGACAAAACAAGATAAGCATGAAACTTGTCAAGTGCAAACACTACTGCAAGTAACTCTTTTTCGGTGGTGGCATAATTCAATTGTGATTCATCTAGAGTCCTACTTGCATAGTATATGGTGTGAAATACCTTGTTTTGTCTTTGTCCGAGGACAGCACCTACCGCAGTATCGCTGGCGTCGCACATGATCTCGAAAGGTAGATCCCAATCCGGTGCCACCAAGATAGGAGCCGTCAGTAAGCGCTCTTTCAACTTCTCGTATGCCTGCAAGCAAGCAGAATTGAAATCAAAAGGCACATCTTTCATGAGTAAAGAAGATAAAGGTTTTGCAATTTTAGAAAAATCTTTGATGAAACGTCGGTAAAAACCGGCGTGGCCTAGATAACTTCTAACTCCCTTTATGGACGCCGGCGGTGGTAAGTTCTTGATAACTTCAACTTTCGCCTTATCCACCTCTATTCCGTGCCCCGAAACCTTGTGCCCTAGGACAATTCCCTCTTGTACCATAAAGTGGCATTTTTCCCAATTAAGCACCAAGTTTGTCTCCTCACATCTCCTCAACACTACCTGCAAGTTCTGCAAACAATCATTAAAAGACGAGCCAAAAATCGAGAAGTCATCCATAAATATCTCAAGAAAAGTTTCAATCATATCATGGAATATAGCAGTCATGCATCGCTGAAAAGTGGCAGGGGCATTACACAAACCAAATGGCATCCGTCTAAAAGCAAAAGTGCCATAAGGACAAGTGAAGGTGGTTTTCTCTTGGTCCTCGGGCGCAATCATGATTTGTTTATACCCAGAATACCCATCTAAAAAACAATAGAACTCATGACCCGCTAACCTCTCAAGCATTTGATCAATAAAGGGAATGGGAAAGTGGTCTTTATGGGTAGCATCATTCAATTTCCTATAATCAATGCACACACGCCATCCCGTAACAGTCCTAGTGGGTATTAATTCATTATTTTCATTTGTGATAACAGTAATCCCACCTTTCTTTGGCACACACTGAACAGGACTTACCCATGCACTATCAGATATAGGATAGATAATACCTGCGTCGAGAAGCTTAATTGTTTCAGCCTTTACTACCTCTTGCATCTTTGGATTTAATCGTCTTTGAGGTTGCACAAGAGGTGAGTACTTCTCTTCCATCAAGATCTTGTGCATGCAGACGGATGGATTTATTCCTTTGATATCTGCCACCTTCCATGCAAATGCGCCCTTGTGCGCTTTCAAAACTTCCAACAGCTTGTCCTCCATCACATCTGTCAAAGCAGCAGAGATAATGACAGGTAAAGTGTTATTCTCACCTAAGTATACGTACTTGAGGTGTGGAGGCAACGGCTTTAGCTCAAGCGTTGGTGGATCCTCGATGCTTGACCTTTGAGGGGTCAAATCTCTTCGTTCTCCTAGATCCTCCAGTCGCATCCTCATTGGCCTTCTCCATGGTTGGTTGGCATTAAAGTGTGCCACAATTTCAGCCCTTTCTTCGTCTAACTCCTCTTCTCCCAATTCAGTATTGATAGTGGCCTCCAAAGGGTCCCTAAGAGCATCCTGCACATAGTTGGATACAAGAGAGTCAAAAGCATCAATTCGAAAACAACTATCAGAATGCAGTGTGTGCTTAAGTGCATTAAAAACATCAAATGTAATCTCTTCTTCGCCCACTCTCAATCTCAACTTTCCCTCTTGCACATCAATAAGTGCCTTGCCAGTTGCAAGGAATGGTCTCCCCAAAATCAGAGGCATCTCTGTATCCTCTTCCATGTCGAGCACCACGAAGTCTGCAGGAAAAATGAATTTGTCCACTTTTACTAGCACATCCTCAATCACTCCGCGGGGGTACTTGACAGACCTGTCAGCCAGTTGCAAGGACATCCTCTTCGGCTTAGGCTCTCCTAATCCGAGTTTCCTGAAAACAGATAGAGGCATAAGATTAATATTTGCACCAAGGTCACACAATGCTTTACGAAAAACTACATCACCAATCATGCAAGGGATAGAAAAACTCCCTGGGTCTTTTAGTTTCGGTGGGATTTTGTTTTGCACCAAAGCAGAGCAACTTTCGGTCAAATTTACCGTCATGTGATCCTCCAATTTTCTCTTGTTGGCTAAGATGTCCTTCAAAAATTTAGCATAACTAGGCATTTGCATCAAAGCATCGGCAAAAGGAATATTAATATGCAATTTTTTAAACACCTCTAAAAACTTACCGAATTGTGCATCTAGTTTTGCCTTTTTTAATGATGCAGGAAAAGGTGGAGGGATAACAATCTTAGGTTTTGCAGTGAGTGCTGGTGTAGAGTTAGATGACTTACCTTGAGACGTCGCAGCATGTTCATCTGGTACTTGGCTTTTCTCTTTTTCTCTAGGCTCCAAAACTTTTTCCGCTCTTCAACTCAATGGCCTTCACTTGCTCTTTTGGATTAGTCTCGGTATTACTTGGCAAGGTGCCCGGCTCTCTACTTGCTATCATTTTGGCCAACTGTCCAATTTGATTCTCGAGCCCCTTTATTGATGCATCTTGGTTTTGGAGTCGAGTTTCAGTGGATGAGATAAACTTAGACATCATTTGTTCCAAGTTGGACTTTTCTTCTCTAGGAGGATCGGATCTGTACATCGATTGTTTCCCATATTGTTGTCCTCCTTGCGGCCTATTATGACTGTTTTGACCGCCCCATGAGAAGTTGGGATGTTGCCTCCACTCAGGATTATATGTATTCGAGTAAGGGTCATTCCTTGGGCGGTTTTGGACTCCCACTTGATTCACCGGTGCCTCATCTTGCACATAGAAGGGATTTCCATCTTGACAGTCTTTCACATAGTGTTCCCCTCCACACTTCTCACAGAATATCTCTTGAAGACGCATAGCCGTGCCACCCACGTTCAAGCCGTCTATTTTCCTGTTTAAAGCGTCAAGTTGTGCAGTAATAACAGAAAAATCAGTTACCTGGTGAACTCCGGCACTTCTCCGCTAGTTGTTCCTGTCAGATTGAGGATGATAGCTGCTAGCAGCTGTCTCCTCCAACAACTCATATCCTTCTTCCGCAGTCTTCCTCAAAAGGTTCCCACACGCAGCAGCATCTATCATAGTATGGTTAGGAGTAAGCAAACCCTAATAAAAGGTTTGAACGACTAACCCAAGTGGCAACTCGTGATGTGGGCATCTTCGTAATAGATCTTTGAAACGCTCCCACGCCTCATATAGTGACTCTTGATCGAACTGAGCAAATGTTGTGATGTCTGCCCGCAGCTTCATGGTCTTCGATGGAGGAAAGTATTTGATGAGAAACGCCTTCGCCATGTCCTCCCATGTAGCTATCGAACCTACAGGTAAACAATTCAACCAAGCTTTAGCTTTATCACGCAAAGAGAAAGGAAATAAACGCAGTCTAACAGCATCATCAGAAACTCCATTAAATTTAAAAGTATCGCAAATCTCAAGAAAATCCGCGATGTGTGTGTTTGGATCGTCCACAGCAGTTCCTCCAAATTGGACGGTGTTCTGAATCATCTGGATAATGGCTGGTTTGATTTCGAAGTGATTTGCCCGCACGATAGGTCTCACAATGCTAGGGCGTGCACCCTCCAAAGAAGGTTGGGCATACTCCAGCATTGGTATGCGGCGTGGCATCTCGATATGTCTCTCCTCACGCTGTTCCTCCTCGCGTTCTGGCTCGTGTCTCTCCATAGGTTCTTTAAGCCTCTGCTGTTGTCTCCTTCTGCGGAAGGTTCTTTCAATTTCAGGATCGAATTCAAGCTCCACGTCAAGTGACTTTGGCATGCACTGGAAGGGATATCTGTAAGAAAATGTGAAGTGTTATCTCAAGAGAAATGAAATAATGCTAAAGGAAATAACTAAAAATAAAATTGTAGATTAACAGTCCCCGGCAACGGCGCCAAAAACTTGATCGAGCAAAACTTGCACTATGAATTCCCCAAGAAAATATGATTTTGTATGCTCAAAATGTAATCGCAAGTGCACGATGTCAAGTAATAGTATAGTGTATATGAATACGAGTATCGTTCCACTGGAGACTGTCTTTAACAATTATTATTTTAGTTATTAAAACTTTAGCGACGAAATTTGATTGTTTGTTTTATGACTAATAAAATTCAAGAAAATTTAAATAAACAAGCTCAAAGATTAAATGATGAAATATGAATGCTAAATCAATGGATTAAATTTCAAATGATAAAAGAATTTGTTGGGAATTCTGGTTCACCTACCCCTTATTAATTAATTAATTCGTTCGATTGTGTTCTACGCTTCCGACAGGATTTCCTATTCAATTGAACACACTCTCTCGAGCTATGCCAAACTAATTCACTCAATGAAGTAATTAAATGTCTTTAATTATTTATCAAGAATGAACCGCATTTCGATTGATGAAATCCCCTAGTTTTCGACCCTAAGGACTATGACTATCGGCACGTATCCAATTTCATATGTCTATGCAAATTGTAGATCCGCAGATTATACTACTCGATCCTATCACTAGTTATTCTCTCGAACTCACTCGTGATATAAAATTGTCGTAAAAGTTAGCTACGCTCAAACGACACAATAAAAATCGTAGTACAATCAAGAATAAAGCACAACTCAAAATATAAGTTAATCAACTAAAAATTTGGGGTAGGATCCCCTTTAATCCCAACAAATATTAAAATTAGCTACTAGAATTCATAATGAAAATAAGCAAAACAATATTTAAACAACGGAAAATAAACTAGAAATACGATACGTGACGAAATCTGCGAAGAACGATGCCCGGAAGCCGTCGAATCTTCAATCCAAGTGCAAAGGCTCTCCAAAAACTCCTCGTGCTCCTCCAAATCCGTCTGAATAATCCCCCAAAAACGTGCAATAGCCTTACCATATCAACCACACCTCCAAAATAAGGTAGAGAATCGCGCACGATAATTTCCAAAAATAGGCGGCGCTCGGGCGGTAGAAAAGTACCGCTCGAGCGCCACACTTTCTGTAATTCTCCTTGGCACATGCAGCATTCGCGCTCGGGCGGTAGAAAACTACCGCTCGAGCGCCGACCTTTCTGTCTTCGGATGCACCTTCTCGCGCCCGGGCGGTAGAAATGTACCGCCCGAGCGCCAAACTTTCTGTCTTCTTCTCTTTGCTAGTCAAATGTAGCACCCGGGCGGTAGAAATCTACCGCTCGAGCGCCGAACTTTCTGTCCAAAGTTCCTTGTCTTCAACACTTTACACTTTGCTTCATTCTTGGTTTTTCCGACCATTTTTCCTGCAATTTCATCACATACAAGTGAGACATGATAAAATGCAAATGATTACTCGAAAATGAACAAAAAGTAAAAGAAATACATGCATGCACAGTGCAAACACAACTAAACCAATGCAATAAAACACGTAAAAACGACACATATCAATGGGGATAAGACCAAATAGATCCATATGCAGTAGTTCCAGACATCTTGAAGTTGATTTGCTATCTTTGGTCTTGAAACTGGATCTTATCTGTTTCCCAAGCTGACAAGCAGAACAAACATGATTTTTAACGAGATTAATGTCAGGTAATCCATCAACTATATTCTGCTTCTTGAGATAATTGATTGACTTGAAATTCAGATGATTCAGTTTCTTGTGCCATAGCCAGTGTTTATTGCTAAGAGAAGCAACTAAGCATGTATGAGTATTGACATTATTTGAGTTCCAAGGGACTCTGTAAGTATTGCCTTCTCTTTTTCCTGTTAACACAGTAGTTTCAGCAGAATCTCTAACTATACATGAATGCTTTTGAAAAGCCACAGAATACCCATTATCACATAGTTGACTAATGCTGATAAGATTGTAACAAATATTGTCAACTAATAATACATCATTAATAGTTATATTACCATGGATAATCTTACACTTACCCATGGTTTTACCTTTTGAGTTGTCTCCAAAAGTTATCTTTGGTCCAGTACAGCTCACTATCTCGGAAAGTAGGTTTCTTTGTCCAGTCATGTGTCTGGAACATCCACTGTCCAGATACCATGTAGAGTTACTGATTTCTGCTTCCTTCTGCTGTTCCTGCAAACACAAATTTTAGTAACTGGTACCCAAATCTATTTGGGTCCAAGCCTTATCAGTCCTTTGGGAACCCACATTTGTACAATTCTTGGTGACTTTGTACTTCGGGTATCCAAAGATGTGTGTGCAACAGGAGGTCTGTTATTTCTAACAGTATGCATACCAAAATATTGTTCTTCCCTTCTGTTTCTGTTTTCCAGTCTGTATCTCTTCTGAACAGGTTTAGAGTTGTAGTACTGGTAGTTTTTAACCTTCATAGGATGTTGTCTTCCAGAGTTGAATTCTTTTCTGAATCTAGAACTCTGGTCAACTTTTTCCTTAGGTTTAACGTAACCCAGACCATAGTGCATTCTTCTGTTCGTCAGATTTACATTCCTTTCAACTGAAGCAGTAGGTACTTCTGGTTCCTGTACCACACTGGATTTCACATAGTGAATGTATTTCCCTTTGCACATATCCAGTGTTGGCTTAGTATTCGTTTCAGAAGTGCCTTCATTATTACAAAAACCGAGACCACTCCTATCTCATGACTGTTTTTGTAATTCTTGCATCTTTTCCAATGAAACAGAAGACTTGTTCCAAGCATTTACCAGTAGCGACAACTTCTGGTTTTCAGAAAGCACCTTCTGGTAATCTGCTTTGACTCTTTCATTCTCAGTTATTAATTTACTCATCTTAACTTGTAAATCATTGCAGCTGTCTACTTGCAAGCAAGTTAACTTACTGTTCTGATTCTTTAAGTTCTGATTTTCAATCTTAACTTCTTCAAACGATTGAGAAAGTCTGGAATACTCTTTTACCATTTCATGCAGTGCATCAATCAAGTCATTTCGTGTAAATTCATTAGATTCAAAATCAAATACCTCTCCAGATGTCGAGGTTGGGTCATTGTCTGCCATTAGACATTTGACTTCTTCTGCATCACTGTCACTGGAATGACTTTCTGAGTCAGATGACTCAGAACTAGAGTCTACCCACTTAGATTTGCTTTCTTCGGCAATCATCGCTTTTCGATCTCTTCTGGACTTTTTGTCATTCCTCTTGTGATCCTTTCTCTTTTGGTCATCTTTCTTTGGTTTAGGACAATCAGCAATGAAGTGACCTATCTTTCCACAGTTGAAGCATCCCATATCACCAGATGGAGAATCTTTCTTGAAATTGCGATTGAAACCTTGATAGGTTCGATGGTTCTTCTTCATGAACCTGGAGAATTTCTTTACAAATAATGACATAGCATCACTACTAATTTGTTCAGCAGTCTTCTCCATTGTATTGTCAATGATCACAGCAGGTAATGCCTGAGGTACAACTGCAGCAGCAGTAGAAGAGGTAGAGGCAGTAGCAGTAAAAGCAGTAGCAGTAGCAGCAAGAGCCTTGGTGGGTAGGCTTGAAGGCTCTTCTCCACTTCTCACTTCCAATTCGAACTCGTAGGCCTTTAGATCTGCAAATAAGTCGTGCAGTTCCAATTTGTTCAAGTCTTTGGACACTCTCATAGTTATTGTTTTAACATCCCATTCTCTGGGTAAGGCTCTCATCACCTTGAGGGCTATTTCTCTGTTGCTATGCTCTTTACCCAGAGCAGCTAGCTCATTGACCAAGCTACTGAATCTTTCATCAAACTCATTTAGAGTTTCACCTGCTCTCATTTTCAGATTTTCAAACTTCTGCATTGCTACAGACAGTTTATTTTCTTTCTTTTGCTCATTTCCTTCACATATCTCGATGAGCTTTTCCCAAATATCCTTCGCAGTAGAACACATTTTAATCTTGCTGAAGGTGTTCTTGTCGAGAGTTTTATACAATATATCATTCGCCACATTATCAAGATTTGCCTTTTTCTTATCTTCACTGGTCCATTCACTTCTTGATTTTTCGACCATCTGTGGTGCACCGTCAGTAACAGCAACAGCTGTGTTAGGCTTTAAGATTTTCAGTGGACCATCTGTGATGACATACCACATGTCATCATCTTGTGCTGCAAGATGAGCTTGCATTCTTATCTTCCAGTCGTCAAAATCTTCCTTAGAGAACAAAGGGATCTTGCTGAAGTGTGCCATTTGTTGTAGTTTTTCACAAACAAGAATAATCTGCTCTGATACCAATTGTTGAGGATCGAAGTTTAGTTAGAGGGGGGGTGAATAAACTCTACTCGTTTTTCCTTCTGATGAGGTACAAAAATCCTGTTAAGGATAATAGTTGATCTTGTGCGAATACTTTCACCTGATTACAGTAAATCGTGCGGAAACAATCTGATGAAGTATTTGGAAAAACAATAAAGCAGTAGACAGCAGTTGTTTATGGAAATTCGAAGATAAACTCTTCTACGTCTCCCCTTCTTCTGTTTCCAGAAGTTAAAACTAAAAGACTTTGGATATTACAGTACAACACTTGTACACACCCACTTCAGAAGGACTTACACCTCATCCTACTGAAACTCTTAGTTTCTCAACTCACAAAAATGCGAAACACAAAGTTCTGAAAAGACTCTTTTCAGATTACAGACTCTTCTGATAAATTATAAGTGCAGTAAAGATCGTGAAGAGTGTAAGAATTAGTAGCACAAGATGATCTACAAAAGATCATATATAAGCTATGAAGCGTGTTCTACTTTTCTTTGTGTTGAACTTTTAAAATACTCGAGGAATTCTGATATTCGTCTGATAAGAGAGTAGCTTTATTCCTTGAAAATGATATTATGCGAAGTGTCGTATCGAACAAGGATTTGATCTAAGTATATATAATCGACTGAGTTCAACGTTCACAATCAGAGAAGTCTTCAGATAACTGATACAATCAGCTTTATTACCGAAACAAGTTCCTGCAGAAAAGCTATAAAACAATCAGTCTTGTTTTATACTTAATTGGGTAATATGCATTAAATGACTCCGTATAGTATTTAATGCTGCAATTAATACTAGTACTAGGAACTCTTTGATGGTAACAATTAAGATAGCAACGTTAGAAATCGTTCTCTACTGGTTTTGTATTGTTATCCCTTTTCTACTGGTTTAGTTTTACTAGAACAGCAGCTACTGATAAGTTAGTTCTGGTCTGCTGGTCTACTGGTTTTAGTTATCATCGCCACAATAAAATTCATGTCTAACATAAGCACATCATCTATATAGGCTATGATATAATCTATATATAAATTATAAATTGCATTCATTATATTTTGAAATTCCATTGGTGTATTTTTTAATCCAAATGGCATTACATTCCAGTCGTAATGTCCAAATGGTACAGTGAAATTTTTTTTATATGTATCTTCTTATTTTAAAAGAATCTTGTAAAATCCTGATTTTAAATCAAAAGAATAAAATATTTTTCCTTTAAATAATCTATTTAGTAGATCTCTTTTATTTGCTAATGGATGTTTTATCCATTTTAATGCTTTATTAAGAGGTTTATAATTTATAACAAGTCTTGGAGCTCCTCTTTCAATTTCGGCTGCATTTTCTACATAAAATGCTGGACAACTCCAAGGACTATTACTTTGTCTAATCAATTCTTTTTTGAGAAGACTATCAATTTCTTCTTTGCAATAATTTAAAAGTCTAGGCCCCATAGCTATAGGTCTTTCTTTTGTAAGAATTTTATCTTCAGTAAAATAATTTGTATAAGGTAAACTAATTTAATGTATTTTCCTATTCCAAAATGCATTAGGAACATCAGCACAAATTTCTTTAGATATAGTATCTGAAATAATTTTTATTTTTCCTTGAATTTTTTCAGAATTTATTTTTTTTAATATTTTGAAAAAGATTTAATCTTTTAATGAAGTAACAAAATTTTCTTTATTAGTTACTATTTTTTGTAAAATATTAATATATTTTGATACTGGTATTGTGGTAAAGGGAAAAAATAAATCATTTCCTTTAATATTAGTATATAAACCCTTTTCATTGATTTTATTAATAGGAAACAACATTTGGAAAATGGAGTTCCTAGAATAACAGGTGTAGAGATATTTTTAATGAGAATAAAAGTAGTATATAAACAAACTCCAGAATTACATATTGCCACATCAGACAATTTGTAATTAACTATAAGAGGTTGCTTATTAGTTGCTGTTATAAATTGAGTAGTCTTTTTATAATATTTAGAAGGAACAATTTCTTCACTGATGCAATTTACATCAGCCCCTGTATCTAAAAGTGCTTCAATAGTAATTTTAATTTTTTTTATTAATAATTAATGTTACTTTTCAGTACCATTTTTGAGAAATGATCAGATCAATTTTATTGACAGATATCATTAGATTTATTTCATTATCATCTTTAAGTAAAATATCTTCTTCTTCATCAGATATAGAATCTTTTTCCCAAATATGATTATTATTAATACTAAGAGTATTTACTCTTTCCTTTAAATAGTTTATCTCAGATTTTATCTGATCTATTTCTCCTTTTAATTTGGAAATAGTAGGTTCTCTATTCTTTTGCTTTGCCTTTTCTAATATTTTATTATAAGGATATAATTCGTTCTTGTACCATATTTTGTACAAGCTTAGTAGGCTTGTGATTTGCCATATTTAAATAATGTTCTATGTCTTTTTTTTATAGGATCTTTTATTTGATCTATAAGATCTAAAATGAAAGTTTCTTCATTTGATATAACATTTATTTATAATCCCATAAAATTTATGAGACACGTATCACAATCACATTCTGGATCACAAATTTTATTTTCTGATATTTCAGAATCATTATCAGAACTGCTATTAGAATATTCATTCAGATAATTCATCAATAATATTGATATAAAGATCTCTTTGTTTTAAATCTTCTTCTTTATTAAGAAGAATATTTATTAATGATTCTTTTAAACCATTATTTATGTTGAGATTATTAATGTTAGCCTCATGTTCAATTTTTCCATATTTCCAGCATACTGGAACTTTATTGGAATTATTATTTTTTATAGTCTGTTTAGACCTTTTCTTTCCATACTTTTAAAATTTATTTTTTTCTTTAGAATAATAATTTTTTTCTTTTAAAAGGAAATCTTTTCCTTTTCTTATCCCTTTTAGGATATTGTATTGGTTGAAAGCCTATTTGTTCACAAAAATCTCCAATAATATTTCTATTTTCTTTTTTTTTTTTTTTTTTTTTTGCATATCAAGCTCTTTTTAACTTGATATCATTGCAAAGTGTTATTCCTTGTACCGTTATTTCTGCAGATAATTCTCCATATGTAAGTAAATTCCAATCTATAGAATTTGTTGGAGATTTAGATTTTAATCTATTTTTAACTCTTTCAGTAAAAAGAATAGGAAGTCCTGAAATAAATTTTTCTTTCTACAAATTTGCATTGCAATTATTTCTAGTTCAGACTTTTGTCATATATACGTCTTTATATCATCTAAATTCAGATAATGTTGGACATCTCAGATTTATTAATTGTTCTTGAGATCTATTTAATTGGAGTTCATTAGCTCCAATAAAATTAGATAGAATAGTGTAGATAAGTGTATTTACCGCATCCGACTCTTCTATTCCATTCAGATCAATTATAAAAGAATTAAGAATTTTATTTTTTGCTTCTTTAGAAAGATAAAAGTTCCACCAACATTGAAGTTGACCTGTGAATCCAGTAATAATGGCTTGAGCAATTTACCTGTCATTATAACCTTTTATTTTAGCGGCTGAAGAGTATATTAACATATGTTTAATAACAGTTTTAATCTGATATTCAGACTTTCTATCTATATTTTCTTAATGGCTTCCCCATTAAACTGAACGTAATATTTCTTTTCTTTAATTTGAAGATCAATAGGTGTTGCCTTTTTATAAAAAAAAGTTTTACAATTGATACTTTATATATGCATTCTGCATTTCATCTTCAGAAGAACTTGAAGAATTTTCAAGTTGGTCAGTTTTGGTAATTACCGAAACAGAACATTTTTATTTTATGTTAATTTTTTGTAATCGATCTATTAGATCTTCCATAAAATCTTCATTTTTTTAGAGCTTAAACGAAATTTTTCTTGTTTAAGATTAGGAGGATGTTTTATCATTAGAGTTTTTTAACATTCTCCCTTAGAAATATCTTTTTTAGATTTTGATAAAATCTCTTCTATTCTAGTAGTTTGATATCTTAAAGAATGTAGGGTAAGATTAGTAAAATTATTTTGTGGAATAATATGGTCAAAATTACCATTTCCTAACTCAGATTTTATAGGAGAAGAATAAATTTCTTTATTTCCTTTTTTAATTTGTAAAGTTGTGAAAGGAGGATGAATCTCTAAAGATTCTTCTCCTGTTTCATGAACATATAATTTATAATTAGATTCAAGAGTGTTTATAAAATTTTCATCTATAAAATTTGGAAATATTTTATTTCTTGCTGGAAAATATAAATTTTTTTAACCATTTAAAAAAATCTAAATTTAGATTAATTTCTTCAACCCAATCTGTGTATCTTGAAGAATATAAAATTTGTTATTTTGAATTTAAACAACTTGAAAACTATTTTTTTTATTTTTATTTTTAACCTTTTCAAGACTTTCTTGAATAAGATTATGATTAATAATAAAAACTCATATCAGAAAAATCAGGAGAATTTGAACTTCTATTATTATTAACAGAATAACTTCTTTGAAATCTAGAAGTACTAGATTCAGGTAGATCAGCCTTATATGCAGGTTGAGATATATTATCATTTGTTTTTTGAATTCCGGATATACTGATTTTTTCAAAATCAGATATAGAGGAAGTAGAATTTCTACTTTCTTCTGGAAGTTTAATTATTAAATGTCGTTGGGATGAAAATTTTATTTCAACATCTTCATCAACATACTGAACAATACTTTCTAGTTTTCTAGATTCCTCTTTAGGAGATAGAGTAATATTATCTATTTTCCAGATTTCTGGAAGAGTAACTTGATTCCAATTAATTGTCTTTGGAATCATAATATTATTTTATTGATATCAGTTATAAAAAGAGTAGTTTCTCCTCTTTTTGAACTAATTTTATTAGTATTAAATTTAAAATTGGAAATAGTTGAATTCATTACTTTGTAACAAATTCTGTATAATAAAACAACATTTTCTGTTCCACTTATCATATCGAAACCTTCAGTCTTTATACTTAAAGTGAGGGTTTTCATGATATTTGGATTAGAAAGAGATATCGAAAAATTGGGAAAACAACTAAAATGTATCGCTCCTTCACATTGTGAAGACTCTACAATTCCTAATAAGGAATCTTCGAATTTATTATGTCTTTGATGACGTACAATAATTAAGGCTGAAGTATATAAGCCTAATCTGGTAAGAAGCTTTAAACCTACTTGAATCATACCCCGATGCATAAATTTATAAGATTGCTTGTGAATTTTAATAAGGTTTTGAGATAATATACTAAATGAGTCATATCCTCCTTTTAGAGGAATCGCTTCTTCTATGTTTTTAATTATATAATCAGATTTAAAATTAAATCTATCAGATCTATAAATCTTCATATTAGAAGATAATGGTAGTTTCCAGTTTTGAATATTTTTTTCAAAATTTTCAGAAATAATTAATTCTTTATTTTTATTACCACTTGAAGACTTATTCTTCGTAAAAGATCTAATTATTTTATCCATTAGGAAATTAAGTAGATACTGTCAAAGATTTACACCTACCTTACTCTTTGGATTTACAGGCTTTACGGTACCCGACTTAAGGATTTCTCCTGGGTAGAGCTACCTTCTTCCTTCTAGAAGTAAAAGAATAAGATCGTACTAGAAGAATAATTCTTATTAATTATCGAAGAATGTCTTCACAAAATGGCTCTGATACCACTTTATTATAATTACAAATTAAAAATTCCTTTAAGGATTATTACGACAAACAACCTCAATAAAGGTTCAAAGTAAATATTGTTCTTCAGATCTTCAACTTTAAGCATCAAGCTGTGAGTTTTGCTTCTCGAATGCCTTTAAAGTTAGTTTAGATCTTTCTAAACTCGGATATGTAAACCACTGTTTATAAACATGATTGATTTCTGGATCTTTTAATTGATTTTCAAGAATCTCAATTTGAGATTATATTAATTTAATTCTTCTTTTTAATTTTAAAAGATAATTGGAAGATGACATAATATAATGAAAGGGTGGATCATAAATATAATCGTAAGACATATACTTACATAATTATGATGAAACTGGAAAGCTGGAGAGAAATCTTCGGAATATCAAACTTTTATTATTATGAGAGAAGTTGTGGAAATTTTCGATGTGGTTCACAAAGAGAGACCACTTCTTAAATAGACTAAAACATTAAACAATACTTCCACTAATATCTTGACACGTATACAATAAAGATTAGATTACAGACTCAATAATTTACAACAATAATTCATTCTATAGACTTTTTAGCCGTGACATCCAGGTCATTCTCCACTAACTTATGCGTTCAATAATGCAAAGGTATCATCCCCATCATAAGTGTCCTGTGCATCTTGATCTTGATCATCCTGGTCTGTCATAGGTGTGTCTTCTTCAGTTTTTTCTTTCCCTTTTGAGGAAGTTGAAGCTTGAGTGGATAAATTGGATTTTTCATCAAATACTTCTGTAAACATGGAAAGTAATGGTATCTTTGTCCAAATATTTGAACAATTCTTTGAGTAGTGTGGCTTGTGTAGGAGTATCATGATTAAGATTTTTCATGATTTTCCTGGCTGGTCCAAGGGCAATAACTCCTTCTCTATCATATAATTTTCCTTCGGCAAAGAAGTCTTCTTTGCCCCCATCATTTTATTAAAATTTTCTAACCAATATAGTAGGAGTAAATTTTATTTCCATTTTTTCTTTTGTTTGGGCTTATAACCCGTATTCCCATCTAATTATCCAGGGAATATTATAATTAATAGCAAACTGGATTATGGCTGTTAATCCATCAAATTGGGTGTTAGCTTGTTGAAACTTAGTCCATATGTTTTTAGAAGAAGATTGGCATCCTAGGAACCATCATTACCAATATAGCAATAATCTTGTTTATCCTGATAATATGGTATGGTTATAAGAAAGTATGATAATGTATATTTATCATTTGTTTTCATATATCATTTATAGTGTGAAATATATTTTTTGTCATGTAACTTGCATGTTTTAATTTTTTAATCTCCTCAGTCAATTCACTGTCTTATTCTACTAATTTTCACATTTTTTTTTCAATTTTAGTTATGTACCATCATAGTATTGGCATGATATCAGATATATCAGCAATATATGTGTCATGCCAACAATTTTCGGTGTTATGTCATCATTTTCCGACATCACATCATCACTCGTGAAAAAATAAACCAAATTGAAAAATGTGCAAATTACTAGATTAATATTGCGAATCGACATACAATGGAAAAAAATGAAAAACTTAAAAGGTACAAAACAATAAATATAGTTTTCTCCATGAATTATGCATGGAACAAAAGTTTGAAATGATATTCACCTAGATTTAATTTTATGATGGCTAAATAAATAATTAAAATATGTGTTACAATTAACAAATATTTATTTCACATCCATGATATAACTAAGACGTAAATAATTTATTCCATAATTCTAATTATCTACTACTTAGTTCCAATTAAAAATGCGTAGCTAATATCTTATCATAACAATATAAATTTGACACAAGTGCACCCAAAATTTGATCAACTGATAAAACTAGAATGCAATACATATTGTGCAAATACTTACTGTGTTTAATAGGCACTTATGTCATTGCCGTTTAAAAATGATTAAAATTGTCAAAATTTAAAAGATATAAGACTAAGACCCAATTTCGACGTGTAAAAGCTAAAAATTAGTGCATATGACAAAAATTGCAATTTATCCTAAAATATGTGAACATTTTAATTAATATAGCAAGTAATATATACGAATAAATTGGAAAATTATGTTACCCACTTGTGATATAGGATCCTTGTGGTCAATAAAAAAAATGTTTCTAATACATTTAGTTTAAAATTTCTATTTCAAAAATTTTAAAAATAATAACGGCATAGAAATTTCTACTATAAAAATTATAGCTTATGTTAATCGTGCAACTTATATATTTAATTTTTTTCAAATATTTGCCTAAGAAACATATCGGACGACGTCAGTTAGCAACTTATAAAATCGAATACGTCAATTTGGTAATAATATCAATTTTAGGATGGAAATCGTAGTTGATAGTAACATTGTAATTTAAATATTTTTAAAATTAATTTTATTTTTTACCATTCCGCCAAAAAATACATCAAGAATGGAATCAACCCAAGGCGTTGACGAGAAAAGTTGGCATATTATAAATCTTGATCTATGCATATAGCTCGAGTATTGCATATAGCTCGAGTACTTGCATGCCCATATGCTACAGGTCTTTATATCGAAACCATGTACTTTTCATGAATAAGTAAATTTCACAAAATAATGAAGAATAGCGAAGCACGTATTATATTCATGAAAACTTTGTACGAAAGTGATTAATTAAATTGGTATCCTTTATATATATATATATATATATATATATATATATATATATATATATATATAGAAGATAGGATTTATTGACTTTTAAAAGGGTTTCATATATAAAGGTAATCATGTCCACACATTTTGGTCTGAAAATTTTGAGATACATCATAAATAATACTACATTTTTTCAATAAAGTCAGATCGATAGGAGGGATTAGTTGATGTAGAGCTCAAAATCAGTAACACAAAAATCCATTCATTTATTAAATTTTTACATGTTTATTTGATGCACGTTAAAACGTTTTCTTGAGTTTTATGTTTCAGACGAATATTCGATGCAGGATCGGAAAAAGAGACTGGTGACGATTTAGGCGATTTATGAATAATGGGGTATTTTATTTCAGTCGAATTGGTATTTTAAATTATTTATGAAATTTTTTAATCATTTTAAAGTCTAATTTAATTTATTAGGTGGTTTTAAAATTTTAAACTTTCAAAAATACTTATTTGAATTTGAAAATTTGGTACTTAATTATTTTATTAAATCTTCGAGTGAGCATCTTTTTTATTACTTAATTTTTTAGTCTAAATTTAATAAATCTTGAAATTTATTAGTCTAAAATTTGGTACTTAATTACTTTATTTATTAGTCTAATTTAATAAATCTTGAAATTTATTAGTATTATTTTATCACTAATTATTTAACGAAAACCTTTCAACAAATAAAACGTATTACTTTTTGATACCTTTGATTTAACAGCAAATTCATAATTTTCGGACAACAGACGAGTAAGTTATGATCATTATCATGTGACTGCTCAAACTGTGATGCAATCAAAATGTGTTCTTCATGTTTTCTTGAGGTTTATTGGTTGCAGGATTTGTTGGGAATCTCCGGGTGGTCACTTGTGCGTTTAAGTATGTCGTGTGTTGCGATCAAATGCTAATCGGTGTTCGTTTCGGGTCGGTAAGAGTTTGGTTACAATAGAAGTCACATGGAAGAAAATTATGTCGAATTTTGTGTTTGGGTCGCGCAGGGTTAGCACCGCAACAATGTATGTGGAGCATTGTAGCTAAGGGTGTAAACGAACCGAACACGTTCACGAACATTTCGAGCCGGTTCAAATAATATTTGGTTCGAATTCGAAATTATCGAATTCGAGCCGAACTCGAACACGTTCGAATATTTTTCGAATTGAATTCGAGCTAAAATTATATTGTTCGATTGTTCGCGAACTGTTCGCGAACCTTAGCATTATATTTAAAAAATAAATAAAATAATATTAAGTACATATAAATATATATATATATATATATATATATATATATATATATATATATATATATATATATATATATATATATATATATATATATATATATATATATATATATTACTCATGTATTGAGGTCCAACTTCCAAGACTTAGTCCAATTTTCAACACTCCAAATATCCAAGTATCAACGTTTGTTCAAAAGTCAAAACCCTAACAATTTGTTTCTCTCATCTTTCTCTCACCATTTCAAATCCGCCGCTGCTCATATTTCTTCTCTGCAAGATTCAAGATCTTCGCTGATAGTTCTCGACTTTTCTGTAATATCAGTTGCTTCATCATCGATTAAGGTATACACTTCCTCATTGGGGTTTTATTTTAGTTTTTTTTGTTTAAATACTGCATTTTTAACCATGGATCTTCGTCTTTTTCTCCATCCTCTTTGTGTTTGTGGTATTTGGTGAAATATATCAAGCTTCCACAACTCTATTGTGCATCATCTTTGGAGGTAATTTTATTTGAGTTCAAGTTTGTAGAACCCCGTAAATGCTAATAAATATAATTTTTTATTGTAGGATTTGAGGAGTTGAATATGATGAAATTATTTTGTTGAAGTTCAAATTGTTCAAGCTTATATGTTGCTTGATAATAGCCTTTTGATAGTTGAAGAGTGTTGATCTTTAAATTTTGGGAGGTAAACAATTATGTGTACTATCTTGTATTTTTTTTTTCTGTTTTTTATAAATAAATTTAACATGTGAATTTTCTGAATGCAGGTATTTAAGAAATGAATGGACTTTTGAACTATTTTGCTGAGGTTTGATAGTTAAATAGTGTTGATATTTAACTTTTGGAAGGTAAATAATTATATACATTATCTTTTTTCCCTATCATGTTTCCTGTATTTATGCAAATAAACAAAACATAAGAATTTTATTGTGTTCAGGTATTTGAGGAAGGATCTTCAAGTTTGGATGAAATGGCTTAACTGGAAATTTGATACATATTTTATTTGAAGAAAAATTGTAAATTGATGATTCAAAAGTGTAACGAAATCAAGGAGGACTAATATTTAATGGTTTGTTATACTTGTTTTTTGGTGTAGATAGGTGATACATTTTAATATTTTTGAATAACAATTGAGCAATGAAACAAACCACCATTTCTAGTAGTGATTCGAATTATTCGATTTAGTATTTGAAAAGTTCGAATCGAGTTCGAACTCGAGCCTCAGTTCGAATCGAGTTCGAATCAAAAATAATAAAAGTTCGAATTTCGAATCGAGCTTCGAATATGTTTATTCAGATTCGAGCTCCGAGCTCGAATACTGCAAACTTCTTAAAATTTGGTTCGATTCGATTCGTTTACAGCCCTAGTTGTAGCGCTAGTGCTTCGCACCTGCTAGCGCCGTGGCACTGGGATGTAGCGCCTAGGCACTTAACAAGCGCTACAGCGCTACACTTCAGGCGCCTAGGCGCTTGTCCGAGATTTTGAGGAGCTTTAGGTTTAAGTTCTATTGCCTCGTTTGGGTATTAATACGTCGGGGATGGTTAGATTAGATGTTACGAAGCTTGAATAAGAATCGTTGGATTATGGTTTAAGCGGGGTCCGTGTCTTCCATTGCTTGGGAAATTTTCATACTTCATATCAAGATTGTTTCGGGGTGGGTTCGGTGTCATGGTTTAATATGATGATTAAATATGGTCAAGTCCCGAGTGGTCTATAAAATCATAAGTTATTTAAATTACTTCGGTAGTGAGCACGATTGGTACGGTTAATTTATGGTATTTAAGTTGTATGAATAATGTGTGAGTATGTGCAGCAGTAGCCCAAGCAAGATCCAATGAAGCCCTCAATGCTATGTGAGTATGTTCGACGTGCAAAAAGAAAATGTTTTATGTTTTTTATGTATGCGAATTGTCTTGTGACCAATTATGTTACGGGTTTGGAAGCCGGAGAACTTGTATAGAGACCTCTCCACGTCGGTAAAGCATGACCGGGTTTTGATCAGGATCGGGAAGCGGTAAAGCGTAACCAGGGAACAATCCACCCAATAAAGCATGACCAGGGATCTTATGTATGTGGGAATGGACGTTCGGTCGAAAGGCTGTGATGATCCCTGCCAGCCCAGTACTGTGATTTAGTCTGATCAGGCGCATTATTTTATGGATCACGTGCTTTGAAACATATCTCTACGCAAAATGATGATGAGTATGCATGTTTAAGTATGTATGTTACAAGCACGTTTATGAAAAAGTTTATAAAATGAAGGCACATTTATGTTTATGTAAGTACGTTCAGAGTTTAAGTATGTATGTACTTTAAAATGCATGTGGTTTTACTATGTATTACTTGATATTCTCAGCTTATATATGTTGAGTCTTTAGACTCAACATACTTGATCGATGCAGGTGAGGAAGAGTACAAGGAGACGAGAGGGGGGGACCAGTTAATTGGCTTGGACTGCTGGGAGGCCTAACCCGAGGACCGCTTAAGTTTTCAAGAATTTTATACATGTTAAATTCATTTACTCTGATTTTAATGAAAATAATTCATGCTGTTTAAACAAGTTCCTTTTTGCAATCTCGTTTTGATTGTGACATTGTTGACACGAAAATAGTTTTTACTCGTTTATATTTCAAATATTTAATCAAGAATTTCATTTATATTGCATTTTGAAAGATTATTACTCATTTAAGAAAATTTTTTATTTTTCGCAAATTTTACGTAGTTTTAAAATACGATACGCTACAATTGATGTGTCAAATAATATCCTAGATTAATTGAATTTCATATTTAAGTTGTTTGGTACGCAATTCGTTTTTTTTTTTTTTTTTTTGCAAAAATCGGTTTATAGTTTAATCAATTCAGGATCGATTATTTTTTCGAGTTATCAATCGAATTATATAATTCCCAAAAAAGTATGAACATTGTTAAAATATTTCATTTACCATAACTTTAGATGATTTAGAAAATATATACATCGAGTTGTTTCAGGATCTAGACGCTTTTTATTTGTAATTCAGGATTTCCAACCATTGGATCAAGTCTAGTTGTTCAATCCGCTCAAGAGAACGCAAGTTGCAGATCATTTGTCTTCTGACCGTGGACAAGGATAAACCTCTATGGTCCAACCATACTGATCAGATATGAGAAAATAAAAATGGATATTTCAACTCAAGTTGTTCAATTATTACAAGTTCAAGAATGATTAGACAATATTCTATCAACTTTTGAATGACAGAAAAATTTCCTAAATCGTCTATGGTCTATCAGCTTTTTCTGAAGCTTGGAGTTAAGTCGCAAAAACAAATAATTATTAAATGGGGCTTCAATGTTATGTACGGTGGCTTAAAGAGACATGCCATTATGTCGTGTAACAAGAAAAGATGATCGTTGAAAAGAATTTTCGACTGTTGGATTTTTTCGGCTATAAATATGTAGATTTTAGATTGAAGAACAAGTTTAGTTGAATAAACTACAAGCTTATATCTTTCAAGTCTATATTCATTCAAGATTTCTGATAACTCTTAAAAGATCATACTTTCAGCTGCTCACTTAGCACACTTATATCAGAACATAGCATATCTTTCAAGATGACTTTGTGATTTTCTACCAACTCATGTTGTTTAAGCTAACCGTTGGTTTTTTGTTGTTGTCTCGTGAACCAAGGTTCTTAAATACCAGAACCTTTAAAGTGATCACTAAGAATTTCAACATAAGAAGTGATAAGTATTAGTTGAAGTGACTTTTCATACGAAGTTGTAAACCATTATATTTTAGTAGATTCCTTCCCAAGTGTAAAAAAAGGTCACATTGGAGTGTTTATCTCCGAGCATACATAAATATATGTTTCACTTATTTACGAACTTTAAATTTTTTGTAAATATTTTATTTAGTCTTTACTTGTCAACTGTCATTTGATTTAATTATATAATATACCTTATCAATAAAAAAATCGGAATGTTTCAGCACATAGTTATTTTTAGTGTCTCACTAAAGATAGTCGTTCAAGAATATTTGTCCTAACAATATAAAAACTATTAGAACAACTCGTTTTTAAGACAAAAATTTAAAAGAGTTTATTCACCCCTCTAACTCCAATCCGATCTCCAAAAGTTCTATCAGAGCGGGTTTTTCTTGAACTATAATAACTATATATTTAAAATGACATTATTTAACAAGATTCCTAAGTTTTGAAAATAATATTGTGATAATTGAAAGTTTCGAATAAAGGCACATCTGGCTCCACGGGATGATAACATATGGTATGTTGTCACTGATGGTCCAATGAAGATCTTAAAACCCAATACAACAATAACAATATATGATGGTGCACCGCAAATGATTGAGAAACACTAGTCAGAATGGACTTCGTAGGACAAGAAGAAGGCCAACCTTGACTAAGTGTCTAAGAAAATCTTATATAAAATCTTTTCAAAAACATGTTTAGCAAAATAAAGATATATTCAACTGCCTAATAGATCGGTAGAAGCTAACCCAACTCTGTGAGGGCAATGATCAAATCAAATAGAACAAGCTGACTATGTTAGTCCAAAAATTCTAATTATTCCAAGATGAAGTCCGGAGAGACTCTCAATGAGTTTGATAAATGGCTTAGCAGTATTGTCATTGAAATAGCACAACTTGTTAAGGAATATTCTAACCGTTAATTTTCTTTGAAGGTTATGAGAGCTCTACCCAGGGAATGTGATGTAAATATGGTGGTAATGCGCGAGTCCAAAGATCTCAACAAACTCGAATTACATGACCTATTTGCGGATTTGAAACCATATGAGTTCGAGTTGGGGATCATGATGGAAGAAGAACCATCCACTCCACAACCCACCAGAGATCCAACCGCAAGCTTCAAATAGAATATTTTTTGACCAGATAAAAAATAAAGCAATGTCTTTATTTGTTAAAAAAATGGGAAAAGTAATAAAAGTTAGTCTGAATTCAATTTAAATTGTAAAAAGAATCAAGCTAATGATAATCAATCTTGTTTCAATTGTGGAAAAAGAAACCATGTTCTCATCACCAAAAAGTATTTTTTATCTCTTCTTCTTTAAAGATCTTTTCTCATCTTTGGACCATCTCTTCTCAAATGGCTTCTTATTATCTTTCTTTTACATGTTGCAGTCTGCAACATGTAAAAGAAAGATAATAAGAAGCCATTTGAGTAGGTGTCCAGCGAGCCAACTTGTGGCTTAGGTTTTATTGAAAAAAAAAAATCTTTATTTTAATAATATTTTACAGTTTTATTCCATTATGGCTTTTACTTTATCTGTTTATATAGGCAAGTTTCATAGATAAAATATTGTATATTTAATAGGTACTATGAGGTCTTCTGTCTCTCAACTTCAGATCATGAAGCTCATTAAGAAGTGTACCATATATTTTAAACATTTTTTAGTCGAATCAGCCGCCTAAAATAATTATAAAGTTTTCTTGAGCTTGAGACTAACATATATGATATAAATGTCATGTTTCATTGGTAAGGGTATATAAATGTCCATTCATACAGATGAGTGATGATTGATGATTCACTGAACACCTCTTCCTCAGAGTGTCTACGTGATCCTCACATATTGAGTGGAATAGTCCACCATTATGGTTGTACACCATTAATACTTTGACCGTGGATAATGTAGGGGTTCTACATAATAGTGCAAAGAATATCTGGCTAGAACAAGAAATGTTTCTTAGGGAAAGATAGTTCGTAGTTGCATATAAAATGTCACTATTATTACTCAAAGATACATCACATCGTCATCAAGTTCATATGGAACTCTCCATATATCAATGGTTACAGATTAGATCGAGATATATGAGTTGAAGGGACCATACTTTACGTTAACAATAACTTAAGATTCTTGTAGACACTATCAGAGATAACTTGAGGATCATGAGCGATGCTATTAAATGCTCTTACCATGATCCAATGGGTGTAATCTGAAATGAGTTCTGACGTATTGATCAAGATTTTATTAAAAGAAAGGGCTAATTAGGGTAAGCTCGAAGAACAATAAATATTATTCTAAATCATATTGAGATGTGAACCCACAGCTAGCTGTAGAAGAGCTCGGTTAGAAGAAAATATTTTAAAAAAAATTATTCAGCATCATCTAAATTCTAATCTGATCTCAAAAAACAATTATATTGAAAATATTTATAATTTTTTAGTTTAATTTTATAATTATTATTTTGATAGCGTAGATTTTTTTTTAAAAAAAAGGAAGATATGAAACATATTTATATTATAATTTATATAATGTTTTATTGTATAAAAATTGTACAGATGATCGTGAATTTTTTGATTTCACGTGAATAATTTTGTAATTATATCATTTATTTTGTGGAATAGGCGTATTATGACAATTTAAAAAAAAATATTTGAGGGACACGAATAGTATTGTCATTTAGAAAATTATCATACCAGTAGAAAAATTTAGTCTGTATTCGAGACAGAATCTTTATAGTTTACATAATAGTATAATGTAGATATATAATTTTTGTTTATTTATTTGTCTCTCTTAGATTTTATTTGTAAGGTCCAAAAATCAGATGACGTAATCCAACTGCATACAAATCCAGGAAAAATAGAAAATGACTAATTAAATAGTTTTAATGACATGAATTAAGTATTATATGCATGATTACATGTTTGAAAATAGGCTTTATTGTTTGTAGAACCCGTAAATCAGACTACATAGAAGCTATGCATAATTCTAGTATTTAAATTAAAATGATTTTTATTGCATGAGTATTTAAATTCCTTTTCTTTAAATTTATTTATTTTACGCAGTAGTTTAATTGTTACCTTTTCAGTTAAATAAGTGAGGTCGGACTGGAGATGGAGTATTGAGATAAGTTAATAAAGACTTATTTTATTTAAGAAAGGGTAATATAGCATGTTAGTAGATATAATTTAAAAAGTGGGCATGCATGCAAGTTATTAAACTTCTTTGGTATTTTATTTAATTGTTTTAAAGCATTAAATGCATGTTTATTTCATTAATTTATGTTTAATTACTTTTATGCATTTTAGGAATAATTCATGCTTGATAGCATTTTATTCATGAAATTTTAAAAGTTCACGCATTAGAGTTTCTAGGTGTATTTCACGTTCAAACGAAGACCGGAGACCGGAGAATTTTAAAGAAAATTATTTTTATTTCTCGAATTATTTTTATAAATTAAGTTAAAGCATTTAAGTGCATTTTTGAAAAATGGGAATTTTTGGATATTTCTACCCGCAGATTTTATTTTTATCGGTACGCAAATTTTATCGAATCGAGGGACTTTTTAATGGTTCGGCTATTATTTTCAAAATCTTTCCAACTCGAGAAATTTTTCGAGAGTGGGTTTGGGCTTATTGGGCCTACTTTGAGCTTATAGGGCTTAATTATCTTTTTTACTTTTAAATTAAACAATATAGGCCCATAAATTAATTTGTTATCTATATAATTAACCTTAAACACCATCTACCCTAAACCTAAATTTTTGTACCAGCCGACACCCTCATTCATCACAACCTGCCCTCGATTTCAGAAGATAGCAGCTGAAGGCCACATTCTTTTGGCTTCTTGTGGCAAAGAAAGAAAAACTACCCGGTCCCTCCATTTCATCCTTGCACTCCAATCTTCTTAAAGCACGTTTTGCACCATTTTTTTCTGCATCATAACCGTATACTTTACTGATGGTGTTGTTCATGCATAAAATTTTTCGATCTAAACACCTCCATGATAGAACTTTTCGCTTTTCTCTTGTATGTCTCGTTTCTATGTGTGACTCACGACTTTTTTGAACTTGATGCAAGGGGCTGCGATCCTGGTGTGTCTAGGGGCTTCTGGTAGTGTCAAAAGTATGGATCGGGGTTTAGTGTGGTTGTGGGTTGTTGCAAGGGAAGGGCTGAGTCGAGGATTCTCATTGAGAGGGCCCGATTTGGGAGGGGTTAGCTTGCAGGGGCTCGTCTGGCTGCGCAAGGACTCAGCCGAGCCTTCGACCAGACCCTGGTGGGTCTGAGACAAGGCTCTGGAGGGCTCGTCATGCGCTGGGACCACTCGAGAGAGTAGATCGCAGCATGTGAGGAGGAGATGGCGTGGGAGAGGCTTGGGATTCTTGTGTTTGGTTCCGGCGGGTCGGCTGCGTGGGGGCAGTGGCGTGGGTTCAGGGTGTTCTTTAGGGTCTGGGCTAGGTCCTAGAGGGCTTGGATCGGGGCTGGTGCCGTCGGAGTAGGCTAGGACGTGAGTTCTTTGGAAGATGACAGTAGTGGAGGGCAAATAAGGAAGGGCCGAGTGGTTTGATGATTTCTGAAATTTTTAGCCGTAAGCACTTAGGCCGATTTTAAGATGTTAGGATCATTATAGTGTTTTAATATGTGAATATAAGTTGGGAAAAATTTAGTTGAGTTTTGAGTCGATTCGGGTTAAAACCGGGACCCCGGTTCAAGTTTTAAAACGAATAGATTAAGTTGGTTTTTGGGCTCGAGTTTACGTTTAGAAAAGCTTTTAAAAATGTTTTGGGACATTTTAAGGATTTTGATAAGTTCGGGTCAATTTTAGAGGTCCAGGGTTGAAACGATAATTTTTGGGTTTCCTGGGGCAAAATGGTCATTTTGCACCTGGGATGAGATTTTGGTCCTAGCAGCGCCCTGAGCACAAATCATGATATTTTTAAATGTTCATGCATCACGTTTACGATTTTTACGCTATTATAATAATTATGGTGCATGCTTGGTTTAAAGGAATTAAGAGAGAAAAAGTAAGAAAGTGAAGAGCACTCCGTCTCCGCCACGCCGCGTCGTTATTTCGTTTGTTTTCTGTCAAAACAAACCAAGGCATGTTTATATCTTCTTTCACTCTTCAATCAAGCCATATAGGTATTTTTAAATATCGCAAGTACATGATTTCAATGCAAGAAGATCGAAATTGTTCATATTTAATTATGTTAATTAATTATATTACGTGCAAAAATACTCATTTTTGAGATTTATGCGATATTGCTTGTGGTCACTTTACTATCATGATTAAACCCAGTCGCCAGTTACCGGTTATGGGAGCATTATTAAATCCGGTCGCCAGTTACCGGTTCGGTCGCCAGTTACCGGTCAGTTCAGTTGTTTCACCCAGTATACTGTGGCAGTAGTCTGATCAGACGTACATTATTAAATCCGGTCGCCAGTTACCGGTCCGCTCAGTCCAGTTCAGTTCAGGGACCACTTGCGTAGACCATAATCTCAACAGAAAATTTATGACATGCTATTTTATTACAGGGCTCCAAGGAGCAAACATTTTCACTATGATTTTCAGTTCAGTTATGCACGTATTATAATTGCTCATGACAAGTTATTTTCACATTATGCCTCATGACATGATATTTTTATCACATGCAAATTTTACTATATTATTTACTCGTTATTTATGATATATGCATGCTGAGTCTTTAGGCTCACTAGACTTGATTGTTGTAGGTACTGATGATGTCGGGGCCGAGGTGTGAGCTAGCTTGAGTCGGCAGTAGTGGAACCCGAGGACCTCATTTCAGCATTTATTATTTTTTATTCAAACAAAGTTTTTATGTTGCTGAATTATTTTTAAGTCATTATTTCGCAAACATTAAAATTCTGTTGCTCCTATTTTAAACATTTAACATTTTTTTTCAGTTTATTTATGAATGAGACTTTTTCATTATTTAAAAGAAAATTTTTAATTTTCCTCAAATTTTCAAACAAGAATTTCCGGGCCGTTATAGCTGATATCAGAGCAATGATTCTGTAAAGGGTTATACTACCACTGACCACGAGAAGCTCATGAAGTCACGTCTTCGGTCTGTAAGTTTTACATTTATGTATTTTATTTAAAGCATGAATTATTTTATCAGCATGTTTTCATGAAATGTTTTTCCGTTCAGATTTTAATTTTTCAGTGTTTATTTAAAAATAAATAAATAAATAAATTATGGAATTATGCATGTTGGGTACGTTTGGAATTGGACATGTCTAAGAATTCGAATATTGAGCTTTAGGAGAGGTTGAAAATGATTTGGCTATATTAATTTTTAGGTCAGTAGTGTTGATGTCCTCCTAATGGGTTATAAGTTAATTTTGAAAATTATGAATGCTTTTGAGACTTGTAGAATTTCTAAGAAATTATTGATGATTCTTGGTTGCTAGTCAAGTAATTTTTTTAGGATTTCGTATAAGCAATAACGATTCGAAGACTACGACAATCTTTAGGATTATAAATGTACAATTTGAGGAATTTAATTATCTATGGAAATGTAAGATTAATTATGAGAATTTATTTAGGATGCATGCTCTACATAGTTGGATTTAAGGATTGAATTGCAGGAATTGAGAATTTTAAGGACCTAATTGTAATAACCAATGATTTGAGGACCTAGGTTAAAAAAAAATTTCTAATTGACTATTTTCGAATTTACCAAATTTTGGGATTAAATTTCGAGTTCGAGAATCTAAAAGTTTAATGAAGTAAAGATAGGAAAATTTTATGGGCACAATGATGCAAATTTCGAAGAGTTGTAGGGCCAAAATGTAAATTTGGAGAACTGTAAGGGTCAGATTGCAATTTTAAAAATTTTAAGGATTAAATGCGAACTTTTGAGGAATTAGAATTTTAAGTATTTATAAAAATATAAGACATGTTATGGGAATTAATTTTGGGTTTAATAAACTTAAGACTATTGAACCTTATGATACGTGAAATCTATAAAATGAAATTGAGAATACTGAGGACTCATGGGTAATTATGGAATTTTCGAGATTTAGGTAAAAAAATGATGGATGATATTCGAGGAAAGTAAGAATTAATTTTTCAATTTTAAGAAATTTGAGAACTTATTTAGTAGTAAGTGAGAATTGAACGGTTTAAATGGTAGAAATTTTCGGTTATTTAGGCTCGAAGAAAATATAGAATATTTAGATATTTGGGTTATAATGTTATAATGAATGGTAACCAAGGACATTGTAGGATGAATCAATCTTATGCGTGAAAATTTATGCGTTAGTGAAATAATGTTGTGGCAAATTAAGAATTTAAGGTGATGACGATTTAAGGTAAATTTGATCGGTTAGTTCAGTTATGAGGATAAACATTGAGTTAGTAAAATTTTGGGAACATAAGTTTGATGTGTCACAAGTTTTAGTCAGGATCTTAACAGTTAAGATTATACCTTGTGAGAATTTAAAATTTTTAGGAAAGTCGATGATGGTTAGTTTAATTGGTAGACGCACGTAAGAGGTGAGGTAGACACCTTGTCTTGAGAAATTTTGGAAGTCATTAACAAACTTGGGACTAAACGGATATGTGTATTGGAATTATTTGATTCAAAGCTATTTGGATTAGGTAAGTTTGAATTTCAAATTTATGGGATATTTTTTCATACGGAAATTTTGGGTGAAATAAAAATAAAATGGAATTAGTTGTGTTCAATATAAGTTATTTATTGATGAATATTAAGATTTTTTATCAAGTAAGAAATCTAAAAGCTTGATATGGGGATTCTAGAGTTCTATGGGTTATAAGTGAAATTGATTTATTAGAGTTAGTCTAATGCTACTATGGGCTAACTTATTAAGTTTTATACGCTAGTATTAATTAAGCATTAAAGTTACGTAAGGGTGCGACGTTCGCTTCAATAAGGAAATTCCAAGAGTCTTAGATCTCAACTTTATCCTAATTGAAAAGGAAATAGTTTAAGCATGTAATTTGTGTTAGAATAATTTTATTATTTAGGTGGAAGATCGGTATCGTATATTTTGGGTTTTATGGATTAAGACCACTCGAACTTAAGATTTGCAACAACGTTATATTGGGATGTACTTCTAAATAGTTAGGCTATGTAAGGTTGGTGCGGTAAGATAAAGATTTGATTCAAGGATCATAGTCTAATATTATTATGGGGTTGAGATAATGTTTAAACTTTTAAGTGCTTTACTAAGACCTCCTAAGTCGAACTGAATGAATGCCAATACTTGGACTTGAAGCTTTAACATATCTTGAGTTCAATAAAGTTAAGAAGGGATGCTGTTAAGATTTAAATATCGGAATATAATAAGTCAATGAACATCTTGGATATATTATAAGGAAAGTAAGGTGCAATAAGTTTAGACATCCATCTCTAGTATGAGAAACTGCGGGATAAGTCAAAATTCGGGGCTATAGTTGAATAGAACTAAGTCACCACAAGTTGTTTTAAGTTGCGATTCACAAACGAGGACTTTGGTAGACAAATTTATTTAGGATTGAGGAGACGTAAGGGCAGCTTAATATTTATCTTATCAGAGTAGCGCATCGGAAGCGTGAATTATAAGGATTCTAGAATTAAGAGTCTAAACTTTTTGTTTATCAAGGATAAGCGAATTTCGAGGACGAAATTTCTTTTAAGGGGGGAAGGGTTGTAGAACCCGTAAATCAGACTACGTAGAAGCCATGCATAATTCTAATATTTAAATTAAAATGATTTTTATTGCATGAGTATTTAAATTCTTTTCTTTAAATTTATTTATTTTATGCAGTAGTTTAATTGTTACCTTTTCAGTTAAATAAGTAAGGCCGGACTGGAGATGGAGTATTGAGATAAGTTAATAAAGACTTATTTTATTTAAGAAGTGGTAGTTTAGCATGTTAGTAGATATAATTTAAAAAGTGAGCATGCATGCAAGTTATTAAACTTCTTTGGTATTTTATTTAATTGTTTTAAAGCATTAAATGATTGTTTATTTCATTAATTTATGTTTAATTACTTTTATGTATTTTAGGCATAATTCATGCTTGATAGTATTTTATTCATGAAATTTTAAAAGTTCACGAATTAGAGTTTCTAGGTGTATTTCACGTTCAAACGAGGACCGGAGACCGGAGAATTTTCAGGAAAATTATTTTTATTTCTCGAATTATTTTTATAAATTAAGTTAAAGCATTTTTAAGTGCATTTTTGAAAAATGGGAATTTTTGGATATTTCTACCCGCAGATTTTATTTTTATCGGTACGCAAATTTTATCGAATCGAGGGACTTTTTAATGGTTCAGCTATTATTTTCAAAATCTTTCCAACTCGAAATATTTTTCGAGAGTGGGTTTGGGCTTATTGGGCCTACTTTGAGATTATAGGGCTTAATTATCTTTTAAAATTTTAAATTAAACAATATAGGCCCATAAATTAATTTATTATCTATATAATTAACCTTAAACACCATATACCCTAAACCTAAATTTTTGTACCAGCCAACACCCTCATTCATCACACCATGCCCTCGGTTTCAGAAGATAGCAGCTGAAGGCGACATTCTTTTGGCCTCTTGTGGCAAAGAAAGAAAAACTACCCGGTCCCTTCATTTCATCCTTGCACTCCAATCTTCTTAAGGCACGTTTTGCACCATTTTTTTCTGCATCATAATCGTATACTTTACTGATGGTGTTGTTCATGCATAAAATTTTTCGATCTAAACACCTCCATGATAGAACTTTTCGCTTTTCTCTTGTATGTCTCTTTTCTATGTGTGACTCACGACTTTTTTGAACTTGATGCAAGGGGCTGCGATCCTGGTGTGTCTAGGGGCTTCTGGTAGTGTCAAAAGGTTGGATCGGGGTTTAGTGTGGTTGTGGGTTGTTGCAAGGGAAGGGCTGAGTCGAGGATTCTCATTGAGAGGGCCCGATTTGGGAGGGGTTAGCTTGAAGGGGCTCGTCTGGCTGCGCAAGGACTCAGTCGAGCCTTCGACCAGACCCTGGTGGGTCTGAGACAAGGCTCGGGAGGGCTCGTCATGCGCTGGGACCACTCGAGAGAGTAGATCGCAGCATGTGAGGAGGAGATGGCGTGGGAGAGGCTTGGGATTCTTGTGTTTGGTTCCGGCCGGTCGGCTGAGTAGGGGCAGTGGCGTGGGTTCAGGGTGTTCTTTAGGGTCTGGGCTAGGTCCTAGAGGGCTTGGATTGGAGCTGGTGCCGTCGGAGTAGGCAAGGACGTGAGTTCTTTGGAAGATGACAGTAGTGGAGGGCAAATAAGGAAGGGCCGAGTGGTTTGATGATTTCTAAAATTTTTAGCCGTAAGCTCTTAGGCCGATTTTAAGATGTTAGGATCATTATAGTGTTTTTAAGATGTGAAAATAAGTTGGGAAAAATTTAGTTGAGTTTCGAGTCGATTCGGGTTAAAACCGGCACTCCGGTTCAAGTTTTAAAACGAATAGATTAAGTTGGTTTTTGGGCTCGAGTTTACATTTAGAAAAGCTTTTAAAAATGTTTTAGGACATTTTAAGGAGTTTGATAAGTTTCGGGTCAATTTAGAGATCCAGAGTTGAAACGATAATTTTTGGGTTCACAGGGGCAAAATGGTCATTTTCACCCGGGATGAGATTTTGGTCCTAGCAGCGCTCTGAGCACAAATCATGATATTAGTAAATGTTCATGCATCACGTTTACGATTTTTACGCAATTATAATAATTATGGTGCATGCTTGGTTTAAAGGAATTAAGAGAGAAAAAGTAAGAAAGTGAAGAGCACTCCGTCTCCGTCGCGCCGCGTCGTTATTTCTTTTGTTTTCTGTCAAAACAAACCAAGGCATGTTTATATCTTCTTTCACTCTTCAATCAAGCCATATAGGTATTTTTAAATATCGCAAGTACATGATTTCAATGCAAGAAGATCGAAATTGTTCATATTTAATTATGTTAATTAATTATATTACGTGCAAAAATATTCATTTTTGAGATTTATGCGATATTGCTTGTGGTCACTTTACTATCATGATTAAACCCGGTCGCCAGTTACCGATTATGGGAGCATTATTAAATCCGATCGCCAGTTACCGGTCCGTTCGCCAGTTACCGGTCAGTTCAGTTGTTTCACCCAGTATACTGTGGCAGTAGTCTGATCAGACGTATATTATTAAATCCTGTCACGAGTTACCGATCTGGTCGCCAGTTACCGGTCAGCTCAGTTTAGTTCAGTTCAGTTCAGGGACCACTTGCGTAGACCATAATCTCAACAGAAAATTTATGACATGCTATTTTATTACAGGGCTCCAAGGAGCAAACATTTTCACTATGATTTTCAGTTCAGTTATGCACGTATTATAATAGCTCATGACAAGTTATTTTCACATTATGCCTCATGACATGATATTTTTATCCCATGCAAATTTTACTATATTATTTACTCGTTATTTACGATATATGCATGCTGAGTCTTTAGGCTCACTAGACTTGCTTATTGTAGGTACTGATGATGTCGGGGCCGAGAGCGGGGACCAGTGAGCTAGTTTGGGTCGGTAGTAGTGGAACCCGATGACCTCATTTACATCACTTGCCATTTTTATGCTCAAACATTTTTCTATCAGTTGTTGGATACTTTAACTTGTTATTTTGGCGAGTAATAATTTCTTCCGCTGCTATTTTTAAACATTAAACTTGATTTATCAATTTAGTTTGTGAATGAGGCAATTTTGATTATTTTAAAAAAAAATTTTAATTTTTCCGCAAATTTTCAAACATGAATTTCCGGGCCGTTATATTGTTAGAATGCATAAAAATGTATTTTTAAATGTTATTCAAGACGCGAACAAGAAATAGAGACCGATGGCTGTAAAAGGGAAAAATATTTTTATTAAATAATTGTTTTTAATTATTTAAAAAAAGTTTATGTTATATGATATTTTTGAGAATAAGGTGTTTTGAGGTGATTTTATATGCCGAGTCGTAATTTTTAACGATATTCGATTTCTGACAAAAATATGAACATTTTGATAACTCGGCTAATATTTTCACAACTTTTCCTTAAAAAAATATTTTAAATATTTACTAACGGGCTTAATATTCTTATTATATCATTGTAATGGGCCTAGGCTTGTGCACCTGATCTATTTGGGAAAAAAATCCCCAAACCCTACCCCAAACCCTCACAACTCCACGCCTCCACACACAGCACACACCTAAACTCTACTAACAGCAACAACACGGCACATACATCATTTTGAGAAGAAAATCACGTGGCTGTGAAGACAAAAAAAATCAGCAGGTCCTCTGTTCGTCGACGTTCTTCGCATCTCAATTTGTTTGTCGTGGGTAAAATATGCAAACGCACGACTTAACTCTCTCTTTCTCATCTATCACACCATATTACATGATTGATGTATTGTTGCATGGAAAATATGGCATTCTCATGTTTATTTTTGTTTTTATTCCATAGCATGTCAATAACTCGTGTTTTTGTGAACCAAAACTTATGTTAACTTTACACTAAGGGGCTTCCATGGTAGGAGCATCATAAGGGAAAATTTCCAGTAGGTTTTAGGGTCACCACAGACATGGTTAAAGGTTGGACAGGATCTAGGGAAAGCTTGCACGAAAATTTTGAATTTGCATGAGTTGGGGTTCGAGCATGGCTTCCTTGATTGCCAGGGCTTCTAGCTGATATTAGGTTGCGACTAGGGCTGGTTTATGCTGGCGGGAAAGGGTTGGAACATGGTCTAGTGAGGGTCAGGAGTGTGAGGGCTCAGGTGGTGGCTCGGGCAGGGAGTTGTAGTCGCGTTAGGAGTCTTAGGCGCTCAAAGAAAGAACTCGCACATGCTCTTGTTTTGGGCATGAGGCTGCAGCGTGGGTTAGGGACTGGTTCAAGGGGTCAGGGCTGGTCAGTAGGGTCCATAGATGGTCTGGTCAGATTTTGGCTCGAGGTGGCTCGGGCATGGCTTGATGAAATCACGAGATGGCTCGAGGGATTCATGCTACAGATCAGGTTCTTGAGTTTAAATGGCTAAGGGATCGAACCATGGTCCATGAGGTCGATTCATGGTTCCTAAGAGTAATTTAGTTATGAAAAGTCCATGATAATATTTGGGATTAAAATATTAAATTTGAATTAATTCGGTAATTAAATGCGTTACGAATTAATAAATAAGAAATTAAATAGAAGTACTCGAATTTAAGTTAAATAAAAATATTATAAATTTAATACAAGCTTAAATAATTAGTTGTAAGGTCAAGAGTCAATGAAAGTAAGAAAAAGTCAAAATCGAGAAATTCTAAGTCTAGGGGTAAAACGATCATTATACAGATAAAAATAGTAGACGTCCTGGCTTTGCCCTGAATGATGTAAAATATGTTATATGTTTATTTTAAATGTTTATGGAATAATATGATGAAACGATAATGTTAAAAGATATGTTGCATGCTTGGTTTAAAAAGAAAAAATGATTTTTATATGCTTTAATTTTTACAAGTGATGAAAATATGAAAGTTGAAGGAGGTGAAGTGGTTGTGACTTATACGATGATTATGATGATACAATAATATGTAAGGTCAATGCTCAGTTGACGGGCGAGAGTGTCGCTGATGTCCCCGTCGCCCAATACTATAGTTACACGTAGATAGATCCATCGACCTTCGGCTGAAATGAAAATCACAATTAACGATCCGAATTCAATAAAAAGAAAACATATATTTATATGATGAAAAGAAAAAAGTATATGATGAAAGGAAAAATGTTTAAGTTTATGCATGTTCATGAAATGATATTATTTTCACTGTTGCATGTGATTGTATATGTATTACAAGTTATCATGGTTAAGGTTTGCTAAGTCAATAGACTCACTATGTGAGATCGATCCAGGTCAGCATGATGTTGATGGTAATGAAGGACTTGATGGCTGATCTTGCTGGACTGAAGGGGCACACAACCCGGAGACCATCGCTAGTTTTTTCGCAATTAACTTACGATTATGACATACATTTATGACTTATGTTAATGGTTTAAATACTTATATTATTTTATGACTTATGATGAGTTGAGAGGTTTTTGAGTTAGGTTTGGTAAACGATTTACGATTTTATGTTTTGAATTACTTTATTTTGGATTTTTAAATATATGTGGTTGTATTATTTTAAAATGGTGTCAAATATATATTTACACATATATATATAAATATATTCGGCCGAAAGTAATGTAAAGTAGGGAAAAAAATCTAGTACTTTTTAAAAAAACGAGTAGTGGACGTTTCTGTTGGTATCAGAGCAATGTTCCTGCAAAGGAATTGTTCCAACGTTAGTGCCAGGAAGCTCAATCGTCAAGCCTCAAATCTATAAGTTTAATTGTTATACATGATTTTTATGATGATACCTACATGTTTACATGGATTATACAATTACGTTATATGTTTAATAACCTTTTTGAGGATAAAATGTTATATGCTTAAAGTTTCTCAAAAGGGGATTAGTATATGCTGCATGAATAGAAAACTTAGATTTAAATGCATGTTGGTTACGTTTAGAAATTTGGAAAATGCTCAGATATAATGCCTCCTAGACGCGCACCGAGTATTGATAATCAGTGTGAGAATACTGAGGATCGTCAAAGGAATTCATTCCCACCTTCTAATGGAGATGCTGCTATTCGTGCACTGGAAGGCATGGCTCGTTTCTTTGAGCAGCAGTTTCAGTAGGCTCCAAGGCTACAGCTAGGTCCGAAGGAATTTTCTGGCACAACCGACCCATTTGCTGCTAAGGGTTTGATTCGATCACTTGAGGTGCACTTTCGAAATTTGAATATGGGGGACGCTAACTATGTTAGGTGTGTCATGTATATGCTTAGAGATGATGCTTTCCTTTGGTGGGAAGGGGCAGAACATGGGATTGATTTGGCTACACTTACCTGGGCACGATTCAAGGGAATATTCTATGAGAAGTACTTTACTGCCGATGTATGAGGGCACCTGGAGAGGGTGTTCATGAGTCTCTGCCAAGGGGACATGACTGTGGCTGAATTTTGAGGAAGTTAGATAGGGGTTCTCACTTTGTGCCACTCATTGCAAGAAATGCTGCGGAGAAATTAAAGCACTTCATGGATGGCCTTCGACCTACCATACGCCGCGATGTGATGATGATGCAACCGGTGGACTATGCAGCTGCCACTTCCTATGCATTACAAGCTGAGCAAGCCTTGAGATATATTGATTATGAGATGCACCGCAAGAGGCAACAACACCGGCAGAGCTCTCAGACAAATAAGAAGCCATTTATGGGACCTCCTAAAGCTCAAGGGCATCAAAATCCCCAAGGGCAAGTGAAGAAGCCAGGACCACCACAACCTGGAGCACTAAAACCTGTTGAGAGACCACTGTGCAAGGAGTGCAATCGCTCACACTTTGACGTACAAATGCTTTATATGCAAAGAGCAGGGACATAAAGCTGTTGATTGCCCGAAGGAGAATGCACCAACGATGGGTAGAGATTATGTTATGCATGCTGAGGAAGCTGAGGAAGAGCTAGACACGAACCTAATCACCAGTAACTTAGTTCTTTAATGTTTTTATTTTTCTTTTATTGCATTAAATGTTAAATGGTTTTGAGAACTGATTTGGGATCAAGAAGAACCTAGTGTAAATTAGGTTGCATGCTCTACCATAGTTGGAATTAAGAGATAACACTAGAAACATAGAAGTTGGATATGAATTATGAGCCTTAATTATGCAAAGGAGGTAATTAAATCCAAATAAGAGTTTAAATGCTTAAAATTGAGAAAAATAAAAAATTTGGGGCATGAACGGTTATTTTCGAAATTTATGAGGACCAAGATTCAAAATTCGAAACATAATGGGGGTTTAATTGCAAATCCAAAAATTTTAAGTGGCTAATCCAAATTTTTGAGAAGTCCAAGGGTTGAAAATGAGATAGGCCGAAACCTTTACGATGAATATAGAAGTTTCGAAAAAATTAAGGGACTAAATTGCAAAATTTAGAAAGTTCAAGGGTTCATTTCGAATTTTAAATATTTAAGGGCTATTTCGCAATTTCTGAATTCCTAAGGGCTAGAATCATGATTTCGGCATGTTTAGGGTCAAATTATTGAAATTCAAATTTATGGGGTAAGGATAAGATTTTTCAAAAAATATCGGGGTTTAAAAAGCAATATTCAAAACTTTTGGGGTTGTTAAAGCAATATTCGAAAATTTAAGGGATGTAAATGCAATTTTTCGAGAAATATTAGGGTCTAAACATTTGATTTTCAAAAATGTCGGGGAAAAAAATAAATAGTGATAGAAATTTCTTAAGCTCCAACACGAATAGTTTTGATGGTGGATTCGTCGCAGGAAAGATATTCATACTAGGTGTAGCTACCTAAGCACTGCTGGATTCGGGAGCTACACACTCATTCATATCCGAGTCATTCGTCAAATGACTAAATATTAAACCCGAGGATATGATATTGGGCTTCAAAGTTTATATTCCTTTCGGTGATTAAATGATCACTTCGAGCATTCTAAAGAATCTAGAGCTTCGTTTGCAAAAAGATGTGGTTCAGGCAGATCTCATCGTACTTCCAATGCTTGAGTTGACATCATACTTGGCATGGATTGGCTATCATTGAATGGATCTTCGATATAATTTTTGGCAGAGGTCAGCATCTATTCGACCGCCCAGTGAGAAGTCCTTTATCTTTGAGGCAGCAAGGAACAAGAAAATACCGCACATTATCTCTTGTATATGTGCGAGGAAACTTATGAGACGAGGATTGCAAGCTTTTCTAGCATGTGTTAGTTCAGCACATGTCCCTGACATTCGGAGGCTAGAGGATGTTGAAGTTGTTAGAGACTTTCCTAGTGTCTTTCCTGAGGATGTTCTGGCATTCCATCAGACCGTGAGATGGAATTTTCTATTGAGTTGATGTCGGGCACTGTACCAACTTCTAAAGCACCATATCGTCTAGCACCCCCTGAGATGAAAGAGTTAAATTTCAAATTAAAGAATTATTGGAGAAGGGTTTCATTCGCCCTAGTTGATTACTGTGGGGCGCACCAGTAATATTTGTGAAGAAAAAAGATGGAAGTATGCGGCTTTGCATCGATTATAGAGAGCTGAATGGTCACCATTAAGAATAAGTACCCTCTACCTAGAATTGAAGGCTTATTTGAATTACAAGGAGCATCGATATTCTCAAACATAGATCTTCGTTCTAGATACCTTCAATTAAATGTTAAAGAGTCGGATGTTCATAATACAACGTTTAGGAAACAATATAGGCATTATGAGTTTATGGTCATGTCATTTGGGTTGTCCAATGCGTCAACGATCATCATATCTCATGAATTACGTATTTCAGCCATATCTGGATCAATTTGTTATAGTCTTTTATGATCTTTTGATTTATTCGAAGATTAAAGAGGAGCATAGTCAGCATTTAATGACAACACTACAAGTACTGCAAGATAGGAAATTATACACAAAGTTCAGCAAGTGCGAGTTTTGACTTGAGAGGGTGGTGTTATTTGGCACATCATTTCTAGAGATGGAGTTGAAGTTGATCCAAGCGAAATTGAGGCAGTTAAAGAGTGGCCAGTACCGAAGAGCGTAGCCGAGATCCGAATTTTCTTGGGTCTAGCTGGCTATTACCGAAAGTTTATTCAAGGATTCTCATCTATTGCGGTACCCATGACCTCTTTGACAAAGAAGAATGCAAAGTTTATATAGGGATCCGAGTGCCAAGAAAGTTTTGACAAGTTGAAGCAAGATTTGATTTCAGCGCTAGTGTTATCGATGCCATCGAGGCAAGGGGAGAATGTCCTTTATACAGACGCTTCGGAACTTGGTTTGGGTACAGTTCTAATGTAAAATGACTGAGTTATAGCCTATACGTCTAGACAATTGAAGGTTCATGAGAAAAATTACCCCACACATGATCTTGAGTTTGCCGCATTGGTATTTGCACTGAAGAATTGGATACATTTTTGTATGGGGAAAAGTGAAAGATTTTCGTCCACTATACAAGTTTGAAATACTTCTTCACACAAAAAGAGTTGAATATTAGGCAACGAAGATGACTAGAGTTGGTAAAAGACTACGACTGTGACATTAGCTACCAGAAAGGAAAAGCTAATGTAGTATCAGACGCATTGAGTAGGAAGACAACAGTCATTACCCAATTATCAATTCAGAAGTCACTACAGTCTGAGACACAGGGGTTTGAGCTGGCAGTGTATACTAGGGGTGAGGCCCCTAATCTTGCCACCATGACAGTTTAGTCGAATTTGAGGGATAGAATCCGTGAGGGACAGTCTTCTGACGAGCAATTACAAAAGTGGAGACCGAATTTGGGCTCCTAGTGGCGATTCTTTGAGGGAAGTTATTATAAAGAAAGCCCATGATACTTCGTATTCAATCCATCCTGGGAGCACGAAGATGTACAAGGATCATCAATTACAGTATTGATGGCCGGGCATGAAGCGAGATATCCAGCTATTTGTATCTGAATGTTTGACATGTCAACAAGTTAAAGCATTGCATCAGAGGCCAGCTGGAAAACTTTAGCCACTTCCTATTCCCGAGTGGAAATGGGAAAATTTTACGATGGATTCTGTTGTGGGATTTTCGAGGACTATCAAGAGATTTAATTGTATATGGGTGATGGTCGATCGTCTTACGAAATCAGCGCATTTTCTACCTATCAAGAAGACATTCACCATGACATGGTATGCCAAGTTGTATATACGAGATATAGTTAGACTGCATGAGATTTCAGTATCTATCGTTTCGGACAGAGATCTGAGGTTCACATTGTCCTTTTGGAAGAGTCTGAATGCAGCGATGGGGATTAAGTTATTATTCAGTACATCATTCCATCCTCAAATCTATGGTCATTCTGAAAGGGTGATTCAAATATTGAAAGATCTACTTCGAGCTTGTGTGATTGACTTTCAAGGAATTTGGGAACCGAAGTTACCTCTAGTGGAGTTCACCTATAACAATGGCTATCAATCATCGAAAGGGATGGCTCCTTGCGAGGCACTATATGGGAGGAACTATAGATCAGCCATACATTGGGACGAGGTTGGGGAACGAGGAGAATTTAGTCCGAACTTGATCAAGAAAACAGCGGAACTAGTAGTCAAAATCCAAGATAGGATGAAAACTGCACAAAACCGAAAAAAGAGCTGCGCTGACAAGAAACGAAGAGAGATAGAGTTTGTAGTTAGTGACCATGTATTTGTGAAAATAGCACCTATGAAGGGTGTTATGTGATTTGGCAAGAAAGGCAAACTTGTGTTTATTTTCATTTTTATTCCATATCATGTCAATAACTCATGTTTTTGTGAACCAAAAATTATGTTAATTTTACACCAAAGGCCTGCCATGGTAGGTGTAACATCCGAAAAACAAACATTTGTAAACCACATGCATGAAAAATTATTTTAATTGCTTAATTGTTTTATTTAATTAATTTTAAATACTTGCATAATATTTATTATAAGATTAAATGTATGATTGCATGTTTAAATGATTTTATGACATGATTGCATGCAATTAATGATTTTACACGAATATTCGGTAATAGGCAGGGGAAAGGAGACCGGGTACGACCAATACAATAATATGTATTTCCATTAATTAATGGCAAGGCTTCCTCATATGATTAAAAATGATTTAATTTTTCCTAAAAATGTTGGAGTTCGAATTATTTTACGAGTCGAGCTCGATTTTTCCCGGGAAGCCGATTTTGGGCAAACAAGGAGTTCTAAAGGATCAAAAATATTATTTTATGGAAAATAATTATATAGACTATTATTTTTTAATTAATTAAGTGTTATCGGGCCCAATTTAATTGATTTAGGTAGGCTCAATTACCCTCAAGTTGCAAACCCAAAACCAAAGCCCATTTAACTTACAAATGAAATTATAAATATTCTACCTAGGTCCTTGAAACCTCATAATTCCTCACATCAGCAGCCGAAATACACACACTCACACACACAAATTTCGAAAAAAATAAGGAGAAGAAAGCTTGTGTGCTTTGTCGCCCGTTCGTCCTTCCTCGCCGAAGATTGAAAATTCGAGCGTTATAAACGCAAATGCACGTTTTCTAAACCCTTTCAAACATCATACAAATCATAGTAGGTGTGTGTTAATTAATTGTGCATGAAAAATATTGGTGTTCGATTATTTACGGTATGTTACGAATTTTCAAAGTTTTAACGATTTTACGCTTGTTTTGAAATCGTTTTTGAAACCAACGGACACGCTACAAAATCATGATCAAATATGAATGAATTAGGGACAAAAGATGATAAATTTAAAGGAAATACCAAGATGGAACCGTAGGAAAAATACAGAACAAAGAACCGTGAGTTTATTTTTGAGGTTTGTGTGCTTGTTGAGGTTCAAGGCTCGTTTCTTTGCATGGGGGCGAACGGGTTGGCCAAGGCTTGGGTTGGGGCCTGGGCTCGTTTCTTCTACATTATCAACAAAGGCACGTATAATCTCTCTTTTCTACATCGATCATTTCATAGTATGTGTTGCGTTGTTTTTATGCGTAAAATCCATGTGTGGTGTGTAGTAGTTTGGGCAGGAAATTTATCGATGCGTTTTGCCATAGTTTTTAGATCTAAAATCCCGTTTTTCACTGTATTTTGGGTTACTGCGATTTTTCAGTCGAGAATCTGAGAAAACTTTCAACGTAAAAAATGTAGAACTTTTCGATACCATCGATTTGATGTAAAATTAGAAATTTTTGGACGAAAATTGAGGGAGTTATGATGTTTTTCGTGGGATTTCTCAAACTGCGTTTTCAAAAAATTATGTATTGATATGTTCTCGAGATTTTGTTGTTGTAGGCTTCGTTGGGGATCGACGGGTGATCGTTGCTGCGTATAGGTATATTGATAATGATGTTGGGATGGTCTTTGACGTTTTGTTTCGCGTCGTTAGGCACATTAGAGATCGAGGAGTCGTAAAACTATTTTGTTGTATCAAAATTTAAGTTATGAGTTTATGGTGTTGTGTGAGGTGCGTCGTCCCTTGGAGATGTTTGGGACATTTGTGGAGTCGATTCAGTGCCATAGTGTCCTAAGATGGGTCTCGAGGCGTTGTTCATCATTTGTGTAATCGAATTCGAAGAGTATAAGCTTTTAAGTCGTGGAGTCCAGTTTACTCGGCGCGCGAGCGGTACCTTTCTGCCGCCCCAGCGCCACCCTTTCTGTCGTAAATTTCATTTTCGTAAGCTCGGTGCCCGAGCAGTAATTTCTTACCGCCCGAGCGCCACTCCTTCGGTTCAGTGTAGGCATCCAGTAGCTCGGCGCCCGAGCGGTAATATATTACCGCACGAGCGCGGACCCTGGCGCCCGAGAGGTAAAGTTCCACCGCCCGAGCGCCACCCCTTCTGTCCAAATATTTTGTCTTTCTTCTTTTCAAGTTCTAATAGTGAGTTCATGTCTTTTATGGTTGGGAAATGTTCACATGGCATCTTAGAGTTTGTTTCAGGGTTTGATGTCCTGGTTAGTATGACTAAACGAGGTCAAATCACGAGTGATCTAGAATGTCATAAGCTATTTATGAACTTCGGTGGCGAGCTCGAGCACCTACGTCTAAGTTATGCAAGTTCAGTGTTGAAATTCATGTTAGTGTGCAGCAGCGGCCCCAAATGAAAGCCAACAAATCCCTCAACGCCAAGTAAATATGTTGACGTGGAAGAAAATATTTTAATTTTGAGGTATGCTAAATGTCTTGTGACCAATTTATGAATGGGTTTGGAAGTCGGTGAACATGGCCGAGGACCTCTCCACCCCGTTAAATTATGAACGGGTTAGATCGTGGCTGGAAAGAGTTAAATCATGAACGGGGACCAACCAACCCGTTAAATCATGAACGGGGATCTCATGTATGTGGTAGTGGATACGTCCCTGTCAGTCCAGTACTGTGGTTTGTCTGATCAGGCTTTTATTATGTATGGGTCACTTACTTTGAAACATGCCTCTACGCAAAATGAAGTCATGTATGTTTAAGTATGATCAAGTATGCAAGCATGTTTATGAACGCTTTTAAGTTATGGCACGTCTATGTGTGTATGCAAGTTCAAGCTCATTTCAAATCCAAGCTTCAAGTATGTATGTTCTATTTTAAAGTTGCATGCGATTTTATTATGTATTACTTGCTATTCTCAGTTTATACGTGTTGAGTCTTTAGACTCACTAGACTTGATCGATGTAGTTGAGGATGTCTATGATGAGACAGGAGGTGGGGACCAAGGAGCAGGCTGGGACTGAGCGGGAGGCTAGACCCGAGAACCGCCCACGTTATTTTAATGTTTTTATGCAAGTTTAAAATACTCTGATTTTATGTTTGATGCGAGATGTTTTGAGCAAGCTTTTCTTTTAACAAGATTTTTATTGGTGAATGGATGATGTAGTGACGACCGTATTGATTTTATTTTCGTATTCAAGAAAATTTTAAAATTTTCCGCAAATTTAAGTAGTATGGAAGTACGGTTCGTTACAGTTGGTATCAGAGCGTGTTAGGATCGATTAACATATCAATCGTTGAGCTACAATAGCTCGGTTCTTGAAATATTGAACACCGATGAATTAAATCGGGTTTGGTGTTCAAACCAAGCGGAAGATACTCGAAATAATCCTTCGTAGAAACCGAATAAATATTTTGTAAACCATTTAAAATATATGCACGTTGAATGAGTTAAAATATTCAGTTGAAGCATTTTATCAAACACTTGGTATACAATATTTTGGTATTTGAAGAACACATAAAATGCTTCAACAATGCATCTTTAAAACTATGGAAATGATAAGTAAATGCAATAAACAAATAGACACGAATTTGTTTATGGATGTTCGGAGATTTCAAACACTCCTACGTCACCCCTTCTTCCCCTTAGGAAGGATCCACTAGAAGACTTTGATTTATACAACACCTTGTACAAACCCATTCAGCTAGGACTTACCCACTGCCTAAACTGAACTCCTAGCACTCACGATTGTAGGCAGCACCTCACAATCAGCATATTGTTTAATGTCTCATATGCAAAGACTACATACACAAGTTTTACGTCTTTGTGCAAGACTCACTCAACTAATCTTTGAAGCTCAACTCTCTTGTACACGTGTGAGTGATTGTGTGTGAGGAATATATCAGTTACAGTGTACATCTCAAATGTATCCTCACACAAGGGCTTGTGCTCTCAACTAGCTGATATATTCATGCTAAGTGTCCATGCTTTGAATCCCCTTCCAAAGCTATTGTTTGATCTTCAAGATGTTGTATTTATAGGCTCCAACATTGATATATACGTTAGACACAAGAATATGACCGTTGAGAAAGTTTCTGTACTGTTTCCGAGATTGCAACGGTCAAATTCGTCTTGCTGGAATTTTTCCCGACTGGTCAACTCTGGTCAACTGGTCAACTCAACTGGTCAATCAGTTCAACTGGTTCAGTTGGACTGGTTCAACTGGTCTGGTTCAGTTCAGCTGGTCTGGTTCAACTGGTCTTCAGCTTGTCTGGTTCAGTTCAACTGGTTCAGTTTCAGCTGGTCAGGTTCAACTGGTCTTCAGCTGGTCTGGTTCAGTTCAACTGGTTCAGTTTCAGCTGGTGTGCTGAAATCAGCCTAGCTGATTTCAGTTTGTGCAGAACCAGTAATTTCATCGTCATTTAACAGCATCGTAAGCTTCGATTCAGACTTTGACATCAGAATGTTTTGTAGATCTTTGTCTTATCTTTTCAACGCATACTGAATCGCTTCGTTTCGATAACCGAGCTGAGAGATATGACCAAAATACGGCAGCTGCTCAAACACAACTGATTGTTGTTTTCGTGTGATCAGTTCGGTGATTGAGCGATCAGTTAGACCATGATAACATCCGATTTTGCCCAACTAACGTGAAATACGATTTGTTCCAAATTGAGTTTTCTAATCAGTCCAATTGGCGGATTGTCATTTGGATCATTCAGTTGAGAGATATCATCAAAATACCGAAGCTCGCCAGAAATTCAGTTTGTGCATAATTCAGTTTCAGCTTGCTTCTTGTGTTTGCAACTTCACACTTGAGTAAATATGTTAGAAACACAATAACAAGTTTTGTTAACATCCAAATCAAGATTGCGAACTTGAAAAGTTCCAACAATCTCCCCCTTTTTGATGATCACAAAACTTGGATAAACAATCAACTCAACTAACATATTTCTCCCCCTTTTTGTGTGAATCAAAAAGTCATATTTCAAAACATTTTAAACAAAATTTTCTCCCCCTCAATATCTAAAAATAATCTACTCATTTAAGCTATAATGAGTTCTCCCCCTATATTTTTGAAATTTTGAAAAATGTAAAAGAGTAGGGATAACTAACCAATTTTCTCCATGGCTCATTTTCTGCAGCAGCACATATGCTCTGCCTTCAACGAATAAACTGTATTTTCTGGGGCATAACTAGGCTGCAAATTTTATACCACTGTAAACCTCTACGAGTCTAGTTTGCAACGCAAAAAGCGGTTTGTCATTTGGACACTCGAGCTAGGAGATATGCCATTTTTCCCACGGTCGCTGCAAGCTGCGCGAAAATTCAGTTTTGCATATATATATATAAAAAATCTGAAATTTCGAATTGTAAACATCAAAATCAGTTTCAATATTCTTTCAAGAACACCCGCTCTGATACCACTTGTTAGGATCGATTAACATATCAATCGTTGAGCTACAATAGCTCGGTTCTTGAAATATTGAACACCGATGAATTAAATCGGGTTTGGTGTTCAAACCAAGCGGAAGATACTCGAAATAATCCTTCGTAGAAACCGAATAAATATTTTGTAAACTATTTAAAATATATGCACGTTGAATGAGTTAAAATATTCAGTTGAAGCATTTTATCAAACACTTGGTATACAATATTTTGGTATTTGAAGAACACATAAAATGCTTCAACAATGCATCTTTAAAACTATGGAAATGATAAGTAAATGCAATAAACAAATAGACACGAATTTGTTTATGGATGTTCGGAGATTTCAAACACTCCTACGTCACCCCTTCTTCCCCTTAGGAAGGATCCACTAGAAGACTTTGATTTATACAACACCTTGTACAAACACATTCAGCTAGGACTTACCCACTGCCTAAACTGAACTCCTAGCACTCACGATTGTAGGCAGCACCTCACAATCAGCATATTGTTTAATGTCTCATATGCAAAGACTACATACACAAGTTTTACGTCTTTGTGCAAGACTCACTCAACTAATCTTTGAAGCTCAACTCTCTTGTACACGTGTGAGTGATTGTGTGTGAGGAATATATCAGTTACAGTGTACATCTCAAATGTATCCTCACACAAGGGCTTGTGCTCTCAACTAGCTGATATATTCATGCTAAGTGCCCATGCTTTGAATCCCCTTCCAAAACTATTGTTTGATCTTCAGGATGTTGTATTTATAGGCTCCAACATTGATATATACGTTAGACACAAGAATATGACCGTTGAGAAAGTTTCTGTACTGTTTCCGAGATTGCAACGGTCAAATTCGTCTTGCTGGAATTTTTCCCGACTGGTCAACTCTGGTCAACTGGTCAACTCAACTGGTCAATCAGTTCAACTGGTTCAGTTGGACTGGTTCAACTGGTCTGGTTTAGTTCAACTGGTTCAGTTCAGCTGGTCTGGTTCAACTGGTCTTCAGCTTGTCTGGTTCAGTTCAACTGGTTCAGTTTCAGCTGGTCAGGTTCAACTGGTCTTCAGCTGGTCTGGTTCAGTTCAACTGGTTCAGTTTCAGCTGGTGTGCTGAAATCAGCCTAGCTGATTTCAGTTTGTGCAGAACCAGTAACTTCATCGTCATTTATCAGCATCGTAAGCTTCGATTCAGACTTTGACATCTCAGAATGTTTTGTAGATCTTTGTCTTATCTTTTCAACGCATACTGAATCGCTTCGTTTCGATAACCGAGCTGAGATATATGACCAAAATACGGCAGCTGCTCAAACACAACTGATTGTTGTTTTCGTGTGATCAGTTCGGTGATTGAGCGATCAGTTAGACCATGATAACATCCGATTTTGCCCAACTAACGTGAAATACGATTTGTTCCAAATTGAGTTTTCTAATCAGTCCAATTGGCGGATTGTCATTTGGATCATTCAGTTGAGAGATATCATCAAAATACCGAAGCTCGCCAGAAATTCAGTTTGTGCATAATTCAGTTTCAGCTTGCTTCTTGTGTTTGCAACTTCACACTTGAGTAAATATGTTAGAAACACAATAACAAGTTTTGTTAACATCCAAATCAAGATTGCGAACTTGAAAAGTTCCAACAGAGCGGTATTCTTGTAAAGGGTTACGTCTACTGCCATTCGCAAGAAGCTCACGAAGTCACACCTCAAGTCTGTAAGTTTTAAGGTTTCAAATTTATGTCATGTAGTAAGCATTGAGTTCTGATTTCAGCATGTGCATATTTTCAAGTTGTAGTACGTGCATCTTATGTCATTTATATTATGTTCATGCATACGGGGTTTACGTGTTGGGTAAATTGTTGGAACAGTGTGCTTCCTAGACGGGTAGTTGACCGAGAAGCCAGGGAAGAGGACAGAGAGGCCAGAAATGAGGAGAGGGCCAATCCTCCACCTCCACCTCCAGATATGCAGGCACAGATGCTTGCAGGTATGACGCAGTTCTTCGCGCAATTTGCGAGGAACCATGCTACAGCAGCGGGTGTGGGGGTGAGGCCCCAACCGGAAGCAGTGTACGAGAGGTTCAGAAGAATGAGCCCAAAGGAGTTCTCGGGTACCACTGACCCGATAGCTCACTTAGCTGCACAGGATGATGACATGTGGTACGTCATAACAGACGGACCCATGAAGATTCTAAAAGCAAACACAGCAATAGCCATAACTGAAGGGGCACCACAGAGATGAGTGGACAACTGAAGACAAAAGGAAAGCTAATCTTGACAATGTGGCCAAAGATACTCTATACAAAACACTGGACAAAGCAACCTTCAACAAAATAAAGATGTGCAAAATAGCAAAAGAAATTTGGGAAAAGTTGATTCAGTTATATGAAGGAAATGACCAAACAAAAGAAAATAAACTCTCAGTTGCTGTCCAGAAATTTGATAATATCAAAATGAAGGTTGGAGAATCAATGAACAAGTATGATGAAAGGGTGAGAAGTATTGTGAACGATTTAAATGCACTCGGAAAAGTGTATACCAACAAAGAGGTTACACTAAAAGTGATGAGAGGTCTTCCAAAGGAATGGGATGTCAAAACTATGGCTATGAGAGAATCTAAAGACTTGAACCAGATCGAACTTCATGAACTATTTGCTGACTTAAAAGCTTATGAATTTGAATTGCAAAACAGAGAAGGAGAATCATCTACTCCTACAACTACAACTGCTTTAGCAGCTGTCAGAACTGAACCAACTAGTTCAGTTGAATGATCTGCTGATCAGTTAAGCAATGATGCTATGTCATTATTCATCAAAAAGTTTGGGAGGTTCATGAGAAAGAACCAAGGAAACCTTCAAAAGCAATACCAGATAAATAATTCCAAAGAAGAAACAAATGATTGCTATAATTGTGGCAAAACAGGTCATTACATTGTTGACTGTCCTAAACCTAAAAAGGACAGTCAAGGATCAACTGATAAAAGAAAGAAACCATATGAGCATAAGAGAAGACCCAGAGATGATAAGAAAACCTACAGAAAGAAACACGAAGTTTTATTAGCTGAAGAGAACAAATCCAAATGGGTAGAAACTGATAGTGACGAATCAGAACCAGAAAGCTCATATAGCTCAAGTGATGAAGAGGAAGTCAAATCTCTAATGGCAAATGATACTGAAGCAGAATCTACAAGTCAACAGGTATTTGATTTCAGTTCAACTGATTTTACACGAGAAGAACTCATTTTAACATTGCATGAAATGGTAAATGAGTACCAGATACTTGCATCATCATTTGAGGAAATAAAGTCAAAGCAAAATTATCCCATGGACAACAAAACCAAAACTGATAAATCAGTTGATAGGTTGAGTCTAGAAAGAGAAATTGCTGAGCTAAAAGCAGAGAGAAAGAAGATCAGTCACTGATCCAGAAACTGATCCTTGAAAATTCAAAACAAGCTGAACTCATTCAATCCTGGAATAAGTCGTCTACTGCATTGAATGATATGCATAATTCACAAAAATCAGTTTCTGATAAAACTGGTTTAGGGTTCAGTAATCAAGGAGAAACGTTTTCAAATGATACTCAACCAAAGCTGACAATGAACAAAGGGAAGTACATTCAATTTGTCAGATCAACAGTAGAACAAGAGAAATTTGAGCCCAGCAAACTGAATGAAAAACCTATTGAGAATATGTATAAAGCCAGAAGACATGGAGTTGGTTACAGTCCAAAAATCTCAACTGACTCAGAAAATTATTCATCAAAGAGATTCAACAAGAGATATTCAAATTATTATAACTGCAAACCAGTGCAGAAAAGATACAGACTACACAATCAGTTGAACCAAGCTAAAATACATACTGTATCATCTGTACACTATTCACCAAGCACACAAAGACCGAGAAAAACCATTTGGAATACAGCTACTGGAAGTCAGTTAGACTAATCCAAGTGTGGGTTCCAAAGGGACTAATAAACATTGGACCCAAATAAATATGGGTACCAAATCAAATTATGTGTGTGCTTGCAGGTAACAGGTACAAATAAAAGTTCAATATGGTATTTTGACAGCGGTTGCTCACGACATATGACAGGAGATGCAAGTACGCTATCTCAACTAATCAAATTTAGTGGTCCAAACTGTAATGCCCGTGATTTAATTACTATAATCAGACGTTGATTAATTGTCAAAATTGTGATTAGCGAATATCACAGGAGCCAAATAAGACATGAGAGGTGAATCCGGGCGTCGGTACATTATAAGCTAAGATGTTGGACAGAACATCTGACGCCCGAGCGGTAGAAAAGAACCGCCCGAGCGCCAATGCACCATAACGCAGGCTACAACTGGACGTAAGTTTTGTTACGTTTAGACATGATTTGAAATTATGACATTGTCAGAATTGAATAGGAATCATATATGGTGTTTATGATACAATAGACATCGTATAATTGAAATCAGATCGAAGAACAGATTGTTTCTGTAATTGTTATGATTTTTTGTGTTGATTTGACTGAGATTCGATATCAGATTTGTGTTATCGTTGAGATTATGAGTTATACCAGTATTGATTATGAGTTCTGGTATTATATCTGTGATGTTGAGATTGACGGGGTTATTCAGACTGTATTGTTATGCCGTCGAAATATCAGCAGATTGACATCTGATCAGATTTGATATTAATTGAGATTGCATTGTTATGTCATTTATATTGATCAGATTATGTATTGAGTTGAATATTAATCAGAACAGATTCTGAACTGAGTTATATACTGATATTATAATTATACGATTGTCATTGCCAGATTGGGTATGGACATATCAGAATCCAAAGACTTCGTCTTCGTCAGACCGGGAAGACAAAGGTATAAATAAATGTTGATTCGGGATTGCACAACTCGAGTTAGGTTTGACTTGAGTTTCCCTAAATCACATACTTTTTATGTTATTGCATTGATATTTGCAGATTATCAGATTGATATGTTTAGTCTATTGAATGATAGCAGAGCCAGAGTTTGAATCTAGGACAGATCAGCCTAGCTAGGGCAGAACCGCCAAGTCTTGGACAGAACTGCTAAGACCCTAGACTTGTGGTATATCGATGAGCTTAGATGTAGATCGACTTCTATTGTAGACACTCGATATAGCATGCCCAAGTCTAAGTCTTTGTCAGAACTGTTCAGACCCTAGACTTACGGTGTATCGATGAGCTTAGATGTAGATCGACGTCTATTGTAGACACACAATACAACATACCAAAAGTCTAACTTAGATCGGGATCCCTAGATTAGAATGAGAGATGAGTCGAGTCTTAGATATTGAGACTAGAGTTTGATTACAGATCCGTATTAATTTATGTTTCGTAGATTACGATTCATGTTTTATTTACAGACCGGTATTGATACATGTTGTTTGATTATGCTACATGTGATAAGATATAATTCATGCTTTATGTTAATTCAGTTAACTGCATGTATACATTGTTTATACTGGGATATTTATATCTCACCGGAGTTATCCGGCTATTGTCTTGTTTTGTATGTGTGCATGACAACAGGTGGGGCAGGATCAGGGTCAAAAAGAAGATGAGAGATCAAGATTAGAGTGGTGATTCCGGACTTGGATATAGATAGGTTTTGTTACTTGATTGTAGTAGTTAAACCTTAGTTGAACTAGATGCATGTTGTACATGATTTTTATTACTATACTGGTTTGTATAATAGCATGATTGCATTACCTTCCGCATTTTAAAAGAAAAATTTTTAGACCCTGTTTATATTAACTTATAATTAAACCCCAAAGAGGATTAAGAAGATGATTAGCGTTCGGGTCCCCACACAAACATCAGTTTCGGAGATAATTCCAAAGGTAAAACCGTGGGTAAGGGTAAGTTTATCCATGGTAACTTTACTATTAAAGATGTTCTATTAGTAGAGAATCTGAAGTATAACTTGATTAGTATCAGTCAGTTATGTGACAATGGATTCTCGGTACAATTTGATAAAAACTCATGTTTAGTTAAAACATCCCTTGATGAAATCATACTAACTGGCAAACGATGTGGAAACACATATAAAGTCAGTTGGAATGAACAGCCTCATGCACCAGTCTGCCTCATTGCTTCAAAATCATGTCAAAACTGGTTATGGCATAAAAGGTTGAATCATTTAAATTTTAAATCCATTTCTTATCTGAGTAAACATGAACTTGTAACTGGTTTGCCCAAAATAAATTTTCCAAAAGAAAAACTTTGCTCAGCATGTCAGTATGGAAAACAAGTATGATCTTCTTTCAAAAACAAGGGCTGTAAATATTCATCCCGATGCTTAGAACTATTGCACATGGATCTCTTCGGTCCAATACCAGTCATGAGCTTAGGGGGAATGAAATACACCTTGGTGGTCGTAGATGATTTTTCAAGATTTACTTGGGTTATATTTCTTAAATCCAAAGACCATACGGCTGCACAACTGATTAAACTCTTCAAAAGACTTTTAAATGAAAAATAAGTTGGGATTGATCGAATCAGATCTGATCGAGGAACTGAATTCATCAATCAAACACTTTCAAGTTTTCTAGAAAATGTTGGAATCAAGCATGAGCTCTCAGCAGCAAGAACTCCTCAGCAAAACGGTGTAGCTGAGAGAAGAAATCGGACCCTTAAAGAAGCTGCTAGAACAATGCTTGCTGATTCTGGCATTTCTCAAAGATTTTGGGCAGAGGCAGTAAACACTGCATGTTATACTCAGAACAGATCAATGATTAATAAGAATCATATGAAAACACCATATGAAATCTGGCATGGAAGAAAAAGCATAATCACTTATTTCAAAATATTCGGCTGTAGATGCTTTATTCAGGATAATGGTAAAAAATACTTAAAAACATTTTATGCCAAATCTGCAGAAGGAATATTCCTTGGATATTCATCAGTTAGTATAGCTTATAGAGTCTTTAATAAGAAAACTTTAAATGTTGAAGAATCTGCGCATGTTGATTTTGATGAAACTGTATTAACTGATAAGCCAACTGATCAACTTGAGCTAGCTGATCGATTTACAGATATCAGTTTGGAAGATGATGACAAAGAAGAAAGTCATAACAATCAAGACATCTTTCAAACACCAGAACCAGAAATATTGGATCAATTAAATGAGCAGGAAGTCAATGATGACAATCAGTTATTAAATCAAACTGATAACATTCAAATACCAGCTGACGAGGCATCAACTGAAGCTGAAAATTGCATTCAGTTACAAACTGAAGCAGTTGCTGATGAAACAAATGCAGAGTACAGATGGAGAAAATCACATCCACCACATCTGGTAATAGGAAATCCATCTGATCCAGTAAGAACTCGCAATCAAATGTTAAATTTATTTATTCATTCAGCCTTTGTTTCACAACTGGAACCAAAGAAAATAGATGAAGCTCTTGCTGATCCTAACTGGGTAAATGCTATGCAAGAAGAGCAGAATCAGTTCACTCACAATAACGTCTGGAACTTAGTTCCAAGACCAACTTCAAAAACCATTATAGGTACAAAATTGGTGTACAGGAATAAACTGAACGAGGACGGTTCAGTTATACGCAACAAAGAAAGACTAGTAGCACAAGGATATAGGCAAGAAGAAGGAATTGACTACGATGAGACGTATGCTCCAGTTGCAAGATTGGAAGCAATCAGAATATTTCTTACTTATGCATCTCACAAAAACTTCAAAGTTTACCAGATGGATGTGAAGAGTGCATTCCTAAACGGTCAGTTACAAGAAGAAGTATATGTTGAACAACCTCCAGGTTTTGTAAATCATAAACTTCCTGATCATGTATACTATTTGAACAAAGCATTATATTGTCTTAAACAAGCTCCCAGGGCTTGGTACGAAACTCTTTCAAAATTCCTAACTGATCATGACTTTTCAGTCGGATCAGTTGATAAGACCTTGTTCAAATTCACTAAAAATAATCATATTCTATTAGTTCAAATTTATGTTGATGATATAATTTTTGGGTCAACTAACCCCAAATTTTGCGAAAAGTTTGCTAAGTTAATGCAGGATATTTTTGAAATGAGTATGATGGGTGAACTGACATTCTTTCTTGGACTGCAAGTGAAGCAACTGGAAACTGGTATATTCATTAGTCCAAAATATACAAATGAGCTGCTAAAGAAATTTGGTATGGAATCATGTTCAGCCGCAACAACTCCCATGAGCTCATCAGTTAAACTAGACACTGACGAAGGGGGAATATCAGTAGAAGCGACATTATACAGAGAGTTAATAGGTTCATTGTTATACCTAACAGCCAGTCGTCCTGATATTGTTTTTGCTGTCTGTATGTGTGCCAGATTTCAAGCAAACCCTAAGCAATCACATTTCTCAGCTGCTAAAAGAATTCTAAGATATCTTAAGGACACAAAAAATGTTGGGCTATGGTATTCCAAAGACTCCACCTTCAATTTAGTTGGATATTCAGATGCAGATTATGCAGGATGTAAGCTTGACGCAAAAGTACAAGTGGATCTTGTCAGTTCTTAGGAGATAGACTGATCTCTTGGTTTAGCAAGAAGCAGACATCCATAGCTATCTCAACAACAGAAGCAGAATATCTTGCTGCTGGTAGCTGTTGTGCACAACTGATCTGGATTCAGCAACAACTGAAGGATTATGGAGTAACATCAACTGAATCGCCCATATTTTGTGATAATACCAGCACAATTGCCATCACTTACAATCCAGTTCTTCACTCAAGGACCAAGCATATAGATGTCAGGCATCACTTCATCAGGGATCATGCGTTAAAGAAGGATATTCGACTAGAATATATTTCAACTGAACAGCAAGCAGCTGACATCTTCACAAAACCACTACCCGAGGCTAAGTTTTCTTATTTTCGAAATATTCTTGGTTTAATTGATTTATCTTAGAAATTATTAGTAACATTGCTTCACTAACAGAATTATACGAAGAAAAGAAGAACACAACAAATTAAAATTAACACTTCATTAAGAATACCAACGTTCCCATTTTACAGAAGATATCATGGCATCAACTGAATCTAGCCACGCCCTAACCCAATCATTTAACTCATAAATTCGAACTCTAGCAAATGCCCTAGATTTCGAAATCTTATCAACAACATGCCACTCCTTCAATAGCATTGTCTCCAAAAGACATTTGTCTTCAACCAAATCCCTAACATGTCTAGCTTCAAAACGCTCAAGGTACTGCTCACCCTCCTGAGCACGAGTAGGAATAGCACCACTGTCCCTGAGCACGAGTAGGAATAGCACCACTGTCCCTCACCCTCTTCAACTTATGAATCTTTTCCCATGTTGATAACACCTTCTGAAAGACATAAATCTCCATCTTTCTTTTGATATTTGTCAAACGAAGGGTTGACTGCTCAGTAACATGAACATGAGTGCTGCTGCATGCATCAGAATCAGACATATTGAAATATTTTTGAACTGATGTTGCATCACATCTTTATCACTATCATCTTATTTATAGGAAAGTAATGTTGGAGAAACTGAAGAGTCTCACGACAATTAATGTGTCTTTCACATTTACCGAGGATTTTAAGTTGTCAGTTGTTCATAGTCAACTGACACTGCAAATGATGCTCACTAAATTTTGACATTTTATCAATAATCAAAGGCTGCTTTATTAAAGAAAACGTTATCCGATAAATCATAGAGTAAATTGATAGTTTTCAGAGAATGTTTTTACAAGGAATGACGTAAACCTTCACTTTGGCAAATTGTGAAAACAAGGTCAACATTTGGTTGACCATAGTAATTGCGGGAAAAGCGTGAAAACACACACAAGAAGCGAGAAAAAGTTCAATATTTGTTTAAATAAATTTTATATTTTTTATTTATTTTTATGAGCTTTAACTTTTAAATTTATTTTAAATAATAAAAAATACATTGAAATAAATTTTTTCTTGTATCCTTCATTTCTTTGCGAATAAAACGATGACACTTGGAAGAACACAAAATTTTTACGCTACATAAATTGTGATTTTGAGACTTATGTATTTTATAACTTGAAAATTTATTAAATAATTCTTAAAATTTTGTAAATTTATTTGTTATTTAATCTATTAATATACTAATTTTTTTTAAAAAATTCAGGCTTAATCTCATTCTAAGCTTGATTAAATTTGAAGCTTGATTGTGACATTTTATCACACTTTACGTGTCAGTTAATATTCGGGTGAATCTGGTACGATATAAGTAGGCAATCCACCGGATAATGAAGATAATTTGTATTTAGATAATATGAGTAAGGATAATGGCTTCAGTCGAGAACTGCAAACAAGAAAAGAACTCGTGAATTGGCGCCAAAAGGGTATCCGGCGTGGCCACTCCGATGCTTATGTCAGCAGGTTGAAGATGAAGAACACAAGCGATATATGTGAGTGCTTGAGAAATCTAGAATCTGTAAATGAAATTAATACCTGCTATTTATAGGGAAAATGTCGTAGGTACCTTGTTTTCATTGCCTACTTGCTAAGTATGGCAAGTCGGCTGCCCATGCTGTCTGATGACTTCTAAAACACGCCAAACCCATGTTGCTCTGACAGATTAGACAACTCATACCAATCACACTCTAGTGTGGTGTAATTTTCAAGGTAGCCCGGGTAGTAAGGAACCCGAGAGCTTGTATGAGAGCCCGGGCTCTTGATTGCCCGGGAAGAGAATGTCCCGGACACCTTCATGTCCGGCTGCTGAGGAAAGTACTATTTATATTGACTATGGTTCGGGCTATTCAATTAATGTATCGGGTCATTGATGACCCGGGCTCTTATGGGGATATCACCACCTTTCTCTTAAATAGAAGGGCTAGAGTATTACTCGCTGTCCCGATCAATCGTTCTTAGCTACCAAGAAGATCATCAAATCCAGATTATAAAAGCATCGAGGGCTTCAAATATCCCATAGAGGGGATGAAATGTCGGGGCCTCATATCTTCTGTACTATGAATAAGATATCGGGGCCTGATGTCTCTCGGATTTTAAATAAGATGACGGAGCCTCATGTCTCCCTGACTTTAAATAAGATGTCGGGGCCTCATGTCTCCCGAACTTCAAATATTTGTCGTTTTGAATTCTCGAACAATCAAGATGATGTCACGATGACGTATGCCCTAGCATTTGTACCACCGAAAAACATTCCGTATTCCGAGGTAATAATGAGCATGACGCCTCGATATCCGTGCACGTCCTTTCACATACCTGCACAACTTCAAAGATCAATCTCGACCATACGATTCTCTCAGATCAATGGTGGAGATTAACTCCCCTCCCTATATATAGTAGCGCACCAGATTTTCTTAAATTATTCAAAAATTCAAAATCTCGCCCAAGCTCTTGCAAAAAAATTTCTCTACTCTCCAACGTGCAAAGTCTTCCCACTCCGGCGATCTTCCATCGTTGCAGCCTTGCACTCGCCCAGTTACTTACTATGATTCTCAAAAATTTGTAAGTTTTCTTTTCAAAATGTCTGATTCTACCACCTCCACCTCAGGTGCCAATGCGCGATTCTCCTCTGGTTATGAGTCCACCGCAATGCGCTCTGATTCATCTCCTTCCCCTCCCTCCCGCCGTCTTCCTACCCACCTTTCTAAAAAACCCACAGCCCATCAAACCAAACCCTCTTATTCGAAACCCTCTTCCACGACCCCTCCCAAGCTCTGAAAAAGAGCAAGGGTAAAGACAAAGCCCGGGTTTCTTCTCTTTCTCAATCTGAGATTCCGGGAGTTCCTTGGTTCGCTTCAATGAGCAGCACTCTGCGCTCGGGAGCAGATGAGGAGCTTAGGACTCTCTGATCCATCCCTTCTTCTGTTCAAATTCTAATTCTTGGTCCCTCGGACAGGTCAAACAACCCTCCTCCCAGATTTTCCACTTTCTTCCGAGACCAGGTCAGGAATGGTCTTCGGTTCCCCATCCCCCCTTTCTACATCGAGGTCGCCAAGTTCTTTGGTGTACCTATTAATTAACTCCACCCGAATTCCTTCCGCATTATGGCCTCGGCCTATGTCTTATTTAAAATGCACAACCTTGTCATCAACCCCTCGTCCTTCACTATTTTTTTGTTTGCGGACTCGGAGACAATGCCTTCTCCCTGTCTGCCAGATTGAATTCTCGGTTCCTTGATGACACCCCTTCTTCCCAGAAGGGAAGGAAAGGAAGATATTTTTACATTCAACTCCCGGACCCTCTCTCTTTTCTAACCGGTTTCCTTCTTTCCCTCCCTACTCAACATTCCCTTCCAAAATCATAAATTCGAGGATTTTTACACCCGAAGCCAAGACTTCGGAGGGTCAAAAATATTCCTCTTCCACCCTCATCTCTGAGGAAAATTTAATTGCCTATGGGTTGAGTGCTGGGCTGAGGACCCAACAGATCAGATAATTGATAAGGTGGTTGTCTCGGGTGCTCAACCCGGTGATTCCTTTTCTCCTTGTCTCTTACTTTATCACTTTATCTCTTAATTTCAATTTGTATTAACCATTTCTTTCTTCCTTTTGTACAGATAACTCAAAAATGCAAGAGGCCTTCGCCAAAAATGGTACGCTGAGAGAATAGCCAAGGAGAAGAAGCTAGCAGCTCGGAAGGCTGCGGCTGAGAAGAAGAGCCGTGCCGAGGAGGAGGCGGCTCGGTCAAAGGAAACATCCCGGATAAATACTGAACATGAAAGGGAGGTGCCCCTGGAGAGATCCTCAGACTCTGAAGACCACATTCCTCTCGTCCAAAGGAAGCAAAAGGCTATCACAAGCCCCAAGCTGATTCTGGTTGAGCGTAATTAGGAAGGAGGTCAAGGCTCCTCCCAGGCAAGCCAATCAACCACTCCTCCCCGCCAACGACCTACCCAAGAGCCTCTTAATTCTGAACAGCCCACCAGGGCTAAAATTTTTACAAAGATAGGTACTCCTATCGGAGTACTCCTCTTTAAGCAGATGCTCATTCCTGCTGAGGGTCCTTTTTTAAAGAGCTCCATGTCGGCTTCCAGGTTTCTCGAGGGCTCGAACAGGCTCTTATCGGTAAGTCTTTCTCTCTCTCCCTTTTTCTCTTTCTTTTTTTAACTCTTTTGTAAACAAGGCGTTCACATGCTGGTATCGGCCTTTGAGGAGGTAGCTGCGGTGGTTACTCGACAGGGTCAACGAATCCGGGCTGATCAAGAACTCCATGACCAGATGCAAAGAGAGATTGCCCAGGTTAAAAGACTTCATGAAGAGGAAGTGGCCACCCTTCACGCTTCCTTGGAATCAGCCCACGCAGATCTGGCTAAGGCTCGGGACAAAACTAATGAAGTCCTCATCAGGGAGGAGACCCTTTAGGAACACCTCTCCGTCCTTGAAGGCAAGAACAAATCCTTGATGGAGGGCATGGAAGAAAAATTCCCTGGGCCGGCACTGCTGTGAAAGCCCTGCTATAGCTGAACAGAACAAGGAGCAAATGCAAACCTCCTTCCTCTGCTCTCCCGAATTCAAGGTGGCCGTGGTCGACAAGGCAAACCCCCTTTTCGAGACCGGTTTTGACAAATGCCGGGAACAATTTGAAGAGGCCGGCCTCTTGCCTCAGGATAAGAAGAACTTCCCTAACTTCGGCCAGGCCAATGCATCTCTCCCAGCAGATGGAGAAGAGGAGAAGGAGGAATCCCCAGCCAAGGAAGAGCAGCCAGGGTTTGAACAAATAGACTTAGAGTAGGTTTGTAGGCTTGTACTTTTTCTTTCCTTTGTAATTTTTCAGCCTCCGGGCTGTTAATGAAATTTTATTCATTTCATCAATTGTGCATTTGATAATGCTTTAATGTGTCTTCAAAACCCATATAATAGAAATGCTTAATCATAAAAATTTCTAAGTGTTAAGAATTAACTGTGAACATTAGCGAGTAACCGGGATGATGAACTCTGAACCCAAATAATAATCCTTGTATTGTATAAATAATCAGACTACTGAACCCTGGGCCGGGGATCACGTCCCGGGACTTGGGAATGGTCGAGGTGTGTTGCCCCGAGCCAGGGTGTAGTGCTCTGGGCTTTTTAGAGAACCAAGGTACGGTGCCTTGGGTCGGGGATCATGTCCGGGACTTGGGAATAGTCGAGGTATGGTGCCCCGAGCCAGGGTGTAGTGCCCTGGGCTTTGCATATAACCAAGTTACGAAGCTTTGGTCCGGGGATCATGTCCCGGGATTTGGGAATGGTCGAGGTGTGGTTCTCCGAGCTAGGGTATAGTGCTCTGGGCTTTGCAGAGAACCAAGGTACAGAGCCTTGGAACAGGGATCATGTCCCGGGACTTGTGAATGGTCGAGGTGTGGTGCCCCGAGCCAGGGTGTAGTTCACTTGGCTTTGCAGATAATCAAGGTACGAAGCCTTGGGCCGGGAATCATGTCCCGGGACTTGAGAATGGTCGAGGTGTGGTGCCCCGAGCCAGGTTATAGTGCCTTGGACTTTGCATCTTCCATACTCAATTATAACAATCATATTCAAACATTTTCTCAGAAGAACAGAACTTTAATTATATCTTCCAATAAATAATTACATCTGTTAAGCATAATATTTCTTTAAATGAAATACATTTCAAGGTCTTTTGAGATAACTTCCTTGAATATCTTCAAGATAAAAATCTCTCGAGCTAACCTTCTATGTTATTTTTTAAGGCCCTTCCCACCGAGCTTCCAACTTTCCAACATCTCCGGCTGGATTAGTTTTCTTCATGACCAAATCTCCTACTCGGAAATCTCATATTCAGACTCGCTTGTTATATGATTTCATGATCTGGCCTCGGTAAGCTTCCACTCTAATCAGAGCTCGCTCTCTCTTTTCTTCTACTAAATCCAATTTCATTACCTGGCATTGATCATTATTACCCGGGTAAGATTCTACCCGGGCTGAAGTTTGTCCAATCTCAACTGGAAGAACTACTTCAGACCCATATACCTGATTAAAAGGAGTCTCTTGAGTAGGTGCCCGGGGAGTAGTTCTATATGCCAGAGAACACTATGCAATTCCTCCACCCAGTCTTTTTCCTTACCTTGTAGCCTGGTTTTCAAGGCTTGCATAATAATTCTATTCACAACTTCTGTCTGACCATTAGCTTGAGGATAGGCAACAGAAGTGAAAGACTGAGTGATCTTCATCTCCTGGCACCAAGATGTAATCTCTCTTCCCTGAAAATGTCTCCTATTGTCTGAGATCAGTCTGCTGAGGACTCCAAATCGGCATACTATATTCTTCCATAGAAACTTTAAAACTTCCTGCACAATAATCCTGGCCAGGGGCTCAGCTTCTGTCCACTTAGAAAAGTAATCCACAGCCATTAAGAGAAACTTCTTTTGATCCCGGGCAATAGGAAAGGTCCCACGATATCCATGCCCCAATGATCAAAGGAACAAGAAGCCCAGATAGCCTTCATAGGAGTGGCTGGGCTTTGTTGAAAATTTGAATGATGTTGACAACCTTCATAAGCCCGGAAAACTTGAGCAAAATCCTGGTTAATAGTAGGCCACCATAATCCGTCAAGCATTGCTTTTCGGGCCAATGCTACTCCTCCCAAATGCTCGCCACAACATCCTTCATGAATTTCCCGGAAGACATAATCCACCTCCTACGCAGGAAAGCATTTTAATAGAGGTCCCTGAAATGATCTCCAGTACAAGACATTATTTAAGAGAACAAACCTGAGAGCTTGTCTCTTTATCTTCTGAGCTCGGGATTTATCTTCAGGTAATTCATTGCTTGCAATGAATTTGATCAGGGGTGTCATCCAGGAATCCTCAGGTGTTGGCAATGCTTATTCTTCAGTAAAGAGGATTAGCCGGGAAATATGCAGAATTTCCCAGGTGTTGACTTCTGATAGAGAGGCAACCATCTTTGCCAAAGCATCTGCTTCCACATTTTCTTCCCGGGGTATTTGTTTAATACTCTAATCCACAAAAATTTCTGACTGGGCTTTATGAGCTTGAGATTTGTAAGCATCCTGTCATCCTTAGCCTCATAAACTTCCTTTATCTGCTGAGTGATCAGTTGTGAATCAGAGTACAAAATAATCCAGGAAGCTCCAATTTCCTAGGCAGCTCGGATACCAGCAAGTACAGCATCATACTATGCTTCATTATTAGTCACCTGAAAGTCAATTCTTAATGCCAGCTTAATCTTTTCTCCTAGGGGAGCTATGATCACCACACCTACACCACATCCGGAAAGGCTAGACGCCACATCCACAAAAACTCTTCATACTTCCTCTTCCTCGGGTTGAACCATCTCGGATAGAAAATCTGATAGAGCATGTGCTTTGATGGCAACTCGGAATTTATACTCAACATCATACTCCCCCAACTCTACTGTCCACTTGATCATCCGCTCGGATATCTCTGAATGAGTCATAATCCTCCCGAGAGGGCTATTGGTAAGCAAAATGATCTGATGCGGTAGGAAATAAGGCCGCAACTTCCAAGCAGAAATGACCAAAGCCAGGGCTATCTTCTCTACCTCACTATATCGGATCTCAGGACCCCTAAGAGCGTGACTGACATAATAGACAGGCTTCTGATCAGAGCCTTCCTTTTTTATCAGGACAAAGCTGACAGCATACTCTGTAGTGGATAACAAATAATTTTTCCCTGGATCCGGTTTTACTAGGACAGAAAGCTCTGCTAGATGGCTCTTTAGATCCTAGAAGGCCTGTTCACATTTGTCATCCCATCCAAACCTCTAGGGCCTTCCTTAGAACCTGAAAGAATGGATAACTCCGATGCGCTGAACAAGATATGAACCGAGAAAGAGAAGCAATTCTCCCGGTTAGCTTCTGCACCTCTTTGACAGATCGAGGAGATGGCATGCTCAACACGACTTGACCTTTTCTTGATTCACCTCAATTCCCCGGTTTGTCACAATAAAACCCAAAAACTTGCCAATCTTCACGCCAAAGATACATTTGACTGGATTGAGCTTGATCCCATATTTCATAAGAATAGCGATATATCATCCACATACACCTCCACGTTCCTGCACAACTGCTTTTCAAAGACTTTGTTCATGAGACGCTGATAAGTGGCCCCGACGTATTTCAACCCGAAAGGCATGATCACATAACAGAACGTGCTTCTTGAGGTGATGAAGCTGTCTTTTGTCTTGATCCTCCTTGACCAAGGGAATTTGATGATACCCCTGGTAATCATCCATGAAACCAAGCAGCTCGCATCCAGAGGTGGAATCCACCAGCTGGTAAATTCTAGGCAGCGGATAATGGTCGTCGGGGCAAGCTTTATTGAGATCCCGAAAATCCACACACATTCTCCACTTCCCAGTGGCCTTGGGTACTAGCACCACATTTGAGAGCCAAGTAGGAAATTGTATTTCCTAATGTGGCCGGCTTGCAATAGATCTTTCAACTGTTTATCAATTACTTTGTTCTTCTCAGGACCAAAGTGCCTCTTCTTTTGCTTCACCGAGTGAGATCTCGGGAGAATATTCAAGTGATGCTGGCTACCAAGGGTGAGATCCCTGTCAACTCCTGTTGAGACCAGGCAAAAAATTAAGATTAGTTTTTAAACAATTGATTAAACCGATCCGGGTGGATGAATTGAGGCCCCGAGCCACCCGGATCTGCTGGCCTGGTCCAATCTCTTGCTCCTACTGAACTAAAAAATTCACCTCCCCTTCTCTACTATTCTCCATCCTTCATCATTAAGTCTCGCCTTTTTTCCCTCCTTCCTGGCTTTACTCTGGTCCACCCGGACTGCCTCCACATAACATTTTAGGAAAGCAGGTTGATCTCCCCGGACTTCCCCCACCCGGCTTCCCATTGAAACTTGATCTTGGTGGTAAGTGGATGATATGGCCCTCAACTCGTTCATGGCAGGCCCCCAAGATGATATTATATGACGATGGGAATCCATAACAGTGAAAGTGGTCATCACTGTTTTCTTAAGATCCCGGAATCCTAACGTCAAAGGCAAGGCAATCTCCCCTTCAGAAAATACTTTGAGGGGCCAACCCCTCAAACAACCTCTGGGCAGAATCTACCAAAGTTGTCAAAAACACTTTGCACTTAATTCGATCAGTGTAACAGTGCAACATGGTCATATTCTCGAATATGGCCAAATGTTCCTCGGGCTCTGCATTGTCATCGTTATCTTTAACTTTGGCAGATTTGAAGTTCCCGTGAAGAGGTTCTTTGACAATAATTTCAGCAAATGGACACCCTCTGAAAACTGTCCCAGAAAGACTACGATTCCAACTGTCCCTCCAAGACCTTCATCTTCTGCCGCAATTCCAACAACTCTTCTGCCACAGTCGGGGATTTAGACTCGGCACTAGATTCTCTCTCTTCGCCTCTGCTTCTACCTCCCCCACCTCCTGTTCTCCCTCTTGCGTGCATAGCTTGATGAGAAGCATCTCTCCGGGCTACGGCCCTTGCCACCGTGTCGGATATAATCCGAGCCAACTTCTCCGGGGATAAGGTAATGACAGGGGGAGGCCCTGCAGGTGGAGGACCACCACCTTGTCCCGAAGTAAGTGCACCATATCCAGGAGCCTGGGAAGTGTCCTGGTTAGTTCTTCTTGTTAGAGCCATATCAACGTCTTAGACTCAAATTCCCACTGACGACGCCAATGATGATATCCAGGTGAATCGGGTACGATACACGTGTGCAATCCACCAGATAATGAAGATAATTTGTATTTAGGGAATATGAGTAAGGATAATGGCTTCAGTCGAGATATGCAAACAAGAAAAGAACTCGTGAATGGGAGCCAGAGGGGTGTCTGGCGTAGCTACTCCGATGCTTAAGTCAGCAGGTAAAGATGAAGAACACAAGCAATATATGTGAGGATATATGTGAGTGCTTGATAGTTCAAAAATCTAGAATCTGTAAATGAAAGTAATACATGCTATTTATAGGGAGAAATGCGGAAGGTACCTTGTTTTTAGTGTCTACTTGCAAAGTATGACAATTTGGTTGCCCATACTGTCTGATGACTACTAAAACACGCCAAACCCATGTTGCTCTAACAGATTAGACAACCCATACCAATCACACTCGAGTGTGGTGCAATTGTCGAGGTAGTCCGGGTAGTAAGGTACCCGAGAGCTTGTACGAGAGCCCGGGCTCTTGATTACCCGAGAAGAGAATGTCCCGGACACCTTCATGCCCGGCTGCTGAGGAAAGTATTATGTATATTGACTATGGTTCGGGCCATCCAATTAATGTATCGAGTCATACCCGGGCTCTTACAAGGATATCAAAATATATACATACATACATACATACATATATATATATATATATGTATATATATATATATATATATATTCAATCATTAAATTTGTTGTACTATTTAAGCTCAAACAATTTATACAAACGTATCCATCATAAGGTGCCATGTAAAAATGTGCCACAAACGTTACACCCGATGGAAACAACAATATTTTGGCACCACCTCATACTTAATTGGCTTGTATTTTTAAAACAAAGTTTTGTAATGAATGAGCTCTCCAATAAAGCTGATTTTCGGTTGTTGTATTAAATACAAAAAGTCAGAATGTGTCAATTATATTAATTCAGGTTTGCTACATATTTAAGGCAGAAGAAAGATAAGGGTAATATTAAATATTTTTAATTTATTTCAGCCCCTTCATTTATCACCTTATATTTAATATCATGCGTGTGGGAATTAAAGGAAAAGGTATAAATAAATATTTGAGTAAATGATGTTTCCATATTATAGCTATTTATTGCGATGGTATGACCTTGTTTAGATTTTTATTTGAAATAGTTGGAAAAAATGGGTTCATTTCACCCTACCTTGTGAGGCACTGCCCCCATGAGGTGATCAAAGGCCCAGATTTACACACACATACACCCCATGAAGTGATCAAAGGCCTAAATTTAATCACCATGTAAAATCAATGGCTGGCATCCTGTGAGGGCACTGCCCACACAGGTAGCATCTACATTACCGAAAAAATGAATAAGTTTGGTCCAAACTTTTCACACCAAAGAATCAAAACAATCATTATTTATAGGCAAGATTCAAAAAAGTTGGTTTGGGCGGAGTTTTAGCATTCTAATTAGTCAATTTTGTATCAGTAAATATCGGAAAAAGGTACTGAATTGAGCCACAAAAAAAATTCCTTGTTCTTAAGCGATAATTGACGGTTTCTAATTAGTCAATTTTGTATTAGTTTTGAAATGAAAATAGCTCAATAACAGAACAGCCCGTGAACGTATACACGTCATTTTGACTTTTCTCATTTACTCTTCTCATTTTACTATTCTATATTTACATATCTATATATTTTTTAAATTTTGAATAATTTCCAGAATCCTCTATTTGTTCAAAATACAATAAATGCATGAATTTTCAAATTTAATCGTATTTTTTTTTTTATTAATACGGCATTATATCATTCGATTTGAATCATAATTTAGAAAATAGATTTGTTAAGCCTGGTAGTTAAACAATGTGAACATCTTGTGTAAATAAGTATTCACTAATTATAGTGATAGCATATTGTTAGAGTAAGTACTCCACGGCAGTCCCTTGGCCATTGATCTCAAAATGTTTGGAACGTGGTGTGATTTTATGAGTTTTTCAAAATATGGATTTACTTATAAAATAAATAATCGAAAATATGATTTTATATTATTTATGTTAAAAGATATTTTACAAGAAATTTATTACTAATAATTTGGATAACAAAATTAATATGTGAGACATCCTCTATTTTTTAACTTTAATTTATTTTTTATAAACATTATTTTGAAAATTAATAATTAAAATCACTTAACATTTTCATAAATAAATTTTTTTTTTAAACATGTACAATCTCAAGTACATAAAAATCGTCAATTAACAAAATTTATCGCTTTAATCTCAACATGATAGAACTATCCTCAAAATAAAACATTAAAATCTCTAATAAATTTATTAACAAAAATATTTAAATCTTTTAACTATCAATTTAATGCGGAAAAATAAAGACTCTCGGGAGTGTACTGCCGGACTCGATCCACTTAAGTGTCAGTGTATAGCTCAATATCATCACCTGCAACATTCAAACCAAGTGAGTTTAATGACTCAGCACGTTCTAAACATGAGTAACAAATAATACAAATACACACACATGCATTTAAAATCATATTTTTATTCAATAAATTTGTAAGCATAAATAAATCGTAATTCGTCAAATCGTAAAGCTTTCAATCATTTATCATTTTGGGTGAAGTTTGATCATTAAAAGTGACTAGCCTTTTATTCTCTGGTCGATTGATTAGTCTTAGCTCACCATTGCGCATGGGGATGGGCACTAAGCACCAATGTAAATGGAAATACGATTGTTAGGCTCCATCTGGGGCCTCTCCCATAAACGAGCTCTCTCTGGGCCTTCTCCCTCAAGATATTCCCAATAATCATATATCATATCTGCAACGTATCGTACCTTTAAACTATTTTAAAATTTGGGGAAAAATAAAAATTTCTTAGATAGATAAAAATCTTTCAAATTGCGATAAAGATAAACTGCACGTCTAAAATATTTGAAGTAAAATAATTACGAACAAAGTTTGCAAAAATGTAAAGGTTTAAACAACATAAACAATCTCGTAAAAATCAAAGTATTTGAATCAACATTCATAAATTCTTAAAACATGGGCGGTCATCGGGTTTAGCCTCCTGCGCAGTCCAAGCCGGGTCATTGGTCCCCACCCCTCATCTCCTCATACTTGTCCTCACCTACATAGATCAAGTCTAGTGAGGTTAAAGACTCAACAAGTATAAACTGGAAATAAAAAGTAATACATAATAAAACCACATGCATTTTTAAAGTACAACATACATACTTAAACTTGAACGTAATAACATAAACTTAGACGTACCATCATCATAAAACTTTTCATAAACATACTTGCATCATACATACTTGAAATTGCATAAACTTCATCATTTTGCGTAGAGAGCGTAGAGATATGTTTCAAATCAAGTGACCGATACATAAATGTGCCTGATCAGACTAAACCATAGTACTGGGCTCGCAGGGAAAATCCATTACCACATACATGAGATCTCCGGTCATGCATTACTTGATAGATTGGTCCCTGGTCATACTTACCTCTTTCCAATCCTGATCTAAACCCGGTCATGCTTTACCTAGGTGGAGAGGTCCTCGGCCACGTTCACCGACTTCCAAACCCGTTCATAATTGGTCACAAGACATTTGGCATACCTCAAAAACATAAAATATTTTCTTTTGCATGTCAAACATCCTTACGTGGCGTTGAGTGATTCATTAGGTCTCGCTTGGGGCCACTCCTGCACATACTAACATGATTACATGAACTTAGTTTTTCATAACTTTGACGTATTAGTCATGCTCCTCACTCGAAATGAAAATTTACTTATGATGTTCTAAATCACTCGAGACTTGACTTCGTTTAATCATCGTACTAAACCATGATATCAACCCCCGAAACAAATCCTAAAATGATGTGTGAACATTTCCCAAAACATAGAAGACATGGACCTAAAATAGTGATTTAAAAGTCATGGACAAGCACCTAGATGCTGGACACCGTTGCGTTGCGGCACTGCCTAGCGCCTAGGCATTAGCAAGGCCGCAGCCCTAGCACTGTGGTGCCACAAAGACAGCGCTGCGGGGCTAGGCTTGCGAAAATCGGGCGGTGCGGCGCTCCCGTAGAGCGCGGCGGCGCTAACTCTACGCAAACTCGATTCCAAAGAACAAAATTTGATGCAAACACTATGCCACACCCAATCGACTCAAACCCACACCTCAAGACTCATCCTAGGACACTATGGCAATGATTCAAGTCACACACACGCCCCGAAACAATGAAGCACGACATGCAATGCAACACAACTCATTAACACGAAATTTGACACAAACACGTTTTCTACGACTCCTAATGCAACCAAGTTCCTATCCACACGGAACGAAGCACCAAAAATTATCCCAACCTCAATATACCAAAATGCAGCAGAGATCACCCAACGTTCCCTAACGAAGCTTGCAACAAATAAACTTCAAGAAAAATTCAAGAACGCATTTTCATAAAGTCACAGTTTGAGAAGTCCCACGAAAACTATCATAACTTAATCGTTTCTTGTCCAAAAATTTAAAATTTATTGTAAAATAGAAGGTATCAAAAAGTAATATGTTTAAATGTTGAAAACGTTTCCAGAAAATCGACCGAATTTTCGCAGTAATCAAAATAACAGCATTCACGTTTTTAGATCTAAAAAATTGGATCTAAAAATCATTTCAAACATTATTTATCAAACTTTTTCATAACATATTCACAACATACATGGATTTTCATGCATAATAAACATCAAAACACATAATATGACGAGATCGATGCAGAAACAATAGATTATACATGCCTTGATCTTTAAAAAAACTTGAAATGACGATATCGAAGCGGAACGAATGCGAGGGTTGATCCGGAAAGATTTGTGGCTCGATTTCTTGCAACAAAATCAACGTGAATTTCTGGAAAAATTTGAAGATAAAGGGGGCGGATTCTGAAGCTCTTAGAACCCTATGTTTTTCTTAAAAAAACGAAAAAAAAAAACAATGTGTGTAGTTCGGCCGAATAGTGTAGGAAGGAAAAAAGGTTTCTAGTATATCTTTTAGAAAAACGAGTAATTGACGTTTCAGTCTAAATTCATGCTTGAACATGAATTTGTGAATGAATTGTTGATAAGACACTGTTTAATTTTACTAAGTTTGATCATTCATTATTACCACAAACTTATGTCGATGATATTTTATTTAGCTCCACTAACTCTAAACTTTGTGAGATATTCTCTAAAATAATGCAGAAGAAATTTGAGATAAGCATGATGGGAGAATTAACATCCTCCCTCGGATTATAAGTAAGAAGCTAGACATAGGCATTTTCATCAACCATGCCAAGTACTCAAAAGAATTATTAAAGTAGTTTGACATGAAAAGTTGTGATGTGGTTGCCCTTCCAATGAGATTATGAATCAAACTAGATAAGGGGAATCTAATTAGACATATTAATGTACAAAGAATTAAATGGATCACTCGTATATCTTGCCTCCAGCCTGCCAGACATAATGTTTGTATTTTGTTTATATGCTTCATGAAACTTAAAATTAATAATTTATTATATGTTAAAACCTGTATTTTAAAATTTAAGTTTCATTAAAATTATAAAATTATGTTATTTTAGTATTGTTTGTTTATATTTAAATGTCTTACTAAATATGTTTTATTTTCAGGTTTTCTATGTGTTGATAAAATAATGATAACTCAAGCTACAAAATTCAAATGGAGGTGATTCAAACAGTTTCGAATCCTTGAGAAATTATCTACAACTTTGCAGAAGACATGAATACCTAAAAAGTTCATTAAGATGATCAAATTGTACAAATATCAAAAGGAGGACATATTTACTTTTACTATGACCAGCTTATAGTAAAAAAATCATAAATAATTCAATATTAACCAAATGAGGTGAACCAAATGGCCAAATTCATCTACAGACAATGTCCTACATGTTTGTGTTTTGAGCAAAGTCAAATTCGGAGATTAAAGTCGTTGAACATAGCATTGAAAGAAGGGCCATGGAATTGAAGTTGGAAGAGACAAAAACTACTATTACAACTACATGACATTAATAAAATTTTTGACTCTTTCTCTCATTTGGCCTATAAATAGAGGCCTTGTGCTAACTTGAGAATCATTCTATCCCATTGTAAAATATAGTGTGTATATAAAAGTTCTAAGTTCCAATATATTTTTTATTTTCCCAACTATGAGTGATGATTTTTAGTGTTGATCAAAAGTAAGCTCATGGCAAGCTAAATCTATTATGTCAAGGTGAAGTGGATGAATTCTTGGTGAAGTAAGATCATTTATATTATGTATATTCTTTCTTTATTTTTTTTCATTTACCTAACTTCTTTTTATTGTAGGTATAAAAATGAATTATTTGTTATTATCAATTTACATCAAATGCTTGATACCATTGAAGTGGTTATCTTGATTTTTTGTTTAATTTTGATACAATAAATATTTAATCAATTATTATTATTGTATATTATATATATATATATATATTTATATATAATTATATCATATATTTCATTTAGACGATAGGGTAGCTCTGTCGGTTGTTCTAAATGCAATATTATGATTTAAAGCTAACATATAACATTTGCTTTATCGCGACTAACTTTTATTTTCGCAACTAACTTTTACTTTCCCGCAACTAACTTTTATTTTCCGCAACTAACTTTTATTTTTCGCATCTAACTTTTAATTACCCCAACTAATTTTTACTTTACCGCAACTCACTTATTAAATCATATATTTCATTTAGGCAATAGCATGGCTATGTCGGTTGTTCTAAATGAAATATAATGATTTAATTTATTATTTACTTTATGCAATTATATATTTATATAGTTATATATATAATCATAGGCACCATATATAAAATATCGGTTAATTCGGTATTTTCTATAGTGAGAACTATATTATACTATGTGTGTGTTCAAATATTTAATTTTCTTGGAACCATTATTTATATTTCATTTGTTGTACTTTTAGCTAAACAATATTACATAAACCAAGAATAAATCCTTGAGCCTTGAAAAAATTTATAATTTGTAAACTTCATTCTTTCAATTAGTGATTTATAAATTAATAAATTTAAACTTAAAATAATCTCTTTGTGGATCGATCTCGTACTTACGAAATATATTATTTGCAGACAACCTACACTTGGGTGAATTATAATTTAAGTAGTAGCAATGCTCGATTTCAAGCTAACCCTAAACAATCTCATTATAGTGCAAAACGCATAATTAAATATCTCAAGGATACTCCTTTGTGCGAGTATTTGGTAACCCAAAGACTAAAGTTTTAATATCATTGGCTATTCAGATGCAGATTATGTAGGTTGCAAGATTTACAAGAAGAGCACCAGTGAATCATATCAGTTCTTGGATAACATACTGATATCTTGATCCAACAAAAAAGTAAACATCGATTGCTACATCAATGGCTGAAGCTGAATATCTATCCACGGTTAGTTGATATGCACAACTACTATGGATTCAACAATAATTAATAGATTATTGAATTCAAACTATTGAAACCCCAATGTAATGTGACAATATAAGTGCCATAGCAATTACTTATATTCTTGTCTTGCACTTTCTCACTAAGAACATTGACAGTAGACATAATTTCATTCGAGACCATGTAATGAAGAAGGACATATTGCTAAAATACATTTCAACTGAAAATTAAGCTGTTAACATCTTCACCAAGCCATTACCTGACGCTAAATTCTCTTATTTTTAAAACATTATTGGCTTAATAGATTTAAATTAATGCATAAATTCAGAGAGAACACAAGTAGAGATGAAAAAACAATTGTTAGAGTAGGTGTCAAGCAAGCCAACTTGTGGTGTGAGCTTTATTGACGTTAATGTAAAAACAATCTTTATTTTAATAATATTTATGGTTTTATCCGATTATGACATTTACTTTATCTTCATACCTTACAAGCTGCATAAATAAAGTTCTTGAATATATAATAGGTATTATGAGATCTGCCTCGTAATGTAAGATCATGAAATTCATTAGGAAGAGTACCATATATTGTAAACAAGTTGGTAGGACCGAGTGCTTACCGCTTTACAAATAGCTATAACTAGTGGTAATGGTGCAACTCAAATCTTTTAAATCACACAGCAGCTCAAGCACCACGGTTCGATCGCTCTACCAAGCAGGGACAATTATTGCACCCAACAATCTCCCCCTCCCTCCCCCCCCAATAATTGCACTCCTTGCAATCAATGGGAATCGAACCCGTGACCTTGGCTCTGATACCAATTGTAGGACCGAGTGCTTACCGTTTTACCAATAGCTATAACTAATGGTAATGGTCCAACTCAAATCTTTTAAATCACACAGCAGCTCAAGCACCACGGTTCGATCGCTCTACCAAGCAGGGACAATTATTTCACCCAACAAAGTTCATTATCGAATTAGGTTCTTAAAATAAGAATAAAGATAACTTTAGCTCGAGACTAGCATTTTTGATATAAACACCATATTTCATTGGTAAGGGCATAGATATGCCCATTCATATAGATGGGTGATCGTATGATGATGCACTGAACAACCCACCCTCGGACTGTCAGAGTGGTTTTCACTTAACACGTGGAATAGTCCACAGTTATGGTTGTATTCCATTAATTCTTTGACCCGGAACGATGTAGATGTTATAAGTACAAGCATGCACTTTGATCCATTTACCGATTCCATTTTGGGTCATCAGGTGGCGAGGTTGAGTGTAGTTTTGAAATACGTAGGAGCAAATACACTGTTGTCGGGGATTCACCATTTTCTTACGGGTGAAGATATCATATATGATCTAATGAGTTAGTAGTGCTAGGACTCTCTGGCTAGAGAAATAAATGTACTTTATAGAAAGGTGTTTTTCTAGTTGCATATACCATGTCAATATTAGTACTCAAAGATGCATCACATCGTCATTGAATTCATGTGCAACTCTCGATATACAAATGGTTGTATATTCGATAGGGATATATGAGTTGAATAGACCGTACTGTATGCTACACATGACTTAAGGTTTTTGCAGGCACTATCAGCGATACCTAAAGGAACATGGGGACGATGCTACTAAACGCTCTTACCATGATCCGATGGGTGCAATCAGAAATAAGTTCTGACATTCTTGATTGAGGAGTTGATGAAAGAATGGAGATAAATAAGGTAAGCTCGAATACGATTAAATGCTATTTTGAATCACATGGAGATGTGAACCCACATCTAGCTGTATCTCTGAATCATTTAGGGTCACACAAGTACGGATTCTGTGTTCCCGTTGAGATTAAGTTCAAGGAATTGAATTTCGTGACTATTGTTTGATGGAGATCAAACATAATGCTTATATAGGAGTTTATAAGTTGGTTCCATAAGATGAAAGAAATTAAAGTTAGCTTAATAACTAATTGAGAAAGGAGAGTGGAACTGTCTCTTTTGGTGAAAGAGTTCACATAACTAGCAGCTGCGAAATATGGTAAATGAAAATTATTATCTTCAAAATTTTAATTTTTCATTATATGAATAAGATTTGTATTCTTGATACATCGGCGCTGTCAGATCCTCAATAGAAGATATAATGAGTTCAAATTATTTATTTAATGAATTTGAAATTTATTGATTAAATAATAGTACTACTAGTGATGACTACTAACATATATTAATTAATATATCTATGCATGTATTAAATGTGCATATGTATATATATTAATGTTTATATATACTTTATATGAAGATATAAATATATGTGTATATAATATTAATATATAATGTATTATCAAAATTTTATAAATATATGATATAATAATAATATGAAAATTTTATTTAATAAAAATTAAAAGTTTTGATGAGACTGGGATTATGAATCCTAGTAGCTTACGACATTAATAAACATGTTATAAAATGTTGAGAACACATAATATTAAAATTACACATAACATTAAAATTACACAACAAAGTTTACCAAAAATTACTCCTCCCCTCTACTATAGTTGTAAAGGCCCGTATTTCGTATTCATAATTTTGCGGAATTATTAAAATTTTTCTAAATAAATAAATAATTTGCCCAATTTATAAAATAAACATGTATAAATAATTTTCTCGTTTATAAAATAAACATGTAAATAATTTTAACTTTAAAATAACAGCGGAAGCAAATATAGTTTTCAAACAAACAGTTTGAAATTAATCCAACGTAAACATCAACTTAAAATAATCCAACGTATTAAAATTGAGTTTGAATAAAAAAGTGCATAAACTAAATCATGAGGTCTTCGGGTTTACTACTGCTGTCCCAAGATCGCTCATTGGTCTCGACCTCATCAACACCTACAACAATCAAGTCTAGTGAGTCTAAAGACTCAACATGTATATATCGTGAGTAACAAGTAAATATATCATAAAATCGCATGCAACGTAAAAATAACGTATCGTAAAGTGCGTGGTGAAAATCATAACGTGAATAATTATAACTACGTGCAAATCTAAAAATCATCCGTAAAATCTTTGCTCAATAGAGCTCTGTCATAACATATCATAATTTTCTGGTAGAGATAATGTTTCTAAGCAAGTGGTCCATAACATAGCGTAAGCGCCTGATCAGACTAAACCACAGTATACTGGGCGGTAGAGATCAATCACAGCCCTTGGACTGGATGTCCGTACCCATACATAATCATAACCGGTCGTAAGTCACCGGGCGGAGAGGTCCTCGGTTGCGCCTACCGACTTCCAAACCCATAAGCATAAAGTGGCCACAAGACATATAGCATATATCTCAAAAATAAACATTTTGAATTTTTATGCACGTAATATAATTATAACCTTATTTTTACCGGATGAGTTGGATCGTTCCCAGGCTTGCTGCGACTTACTACTAATATATGACACATGCAATAAATCTTAATTTGACAAAATTTTAGCAATAGAACCAAAAACGAGACTATTCGGACCAACAACTTGATTTTTAACCATGGCTTCGTACCAACCCGAACCAACATTAAACCGACGTTTAACCATGATTAAAAATACCCCAAAAATACTGAAAAATTTTCATAATAACTGTAACACACGAAAATAGGCGAAAGGAATCCAAAAACATAAGACGCTCTTTCGAGAGTCATTTTGGCACCTTTCGCCGTAAATTCTCGTACGACCTCTAAACTCGACCAAATTACGAACGGCCAAAAACATGACTTTCCTAACTCATTGAGGTACTGTCTAGTCCAAGTCCATGGGCTAAAAGCCAACCAAGAGCTCAAACAAGTACCAAAACCGAAGTTCAAAGCTGCTGGAAAAGTGCAGCAGTAGTAGTTTATTTGCTTGTGGTGAAAATTCCGAAATAAATGACTATGGGCTTGAACCAGTGACCAAGGACTCTTACCAACATCCTAAGGCATGTCTTGGACCATGGCTAAGGGCTGGAAGCCAACCACAATCCAAGGAAACACCTAAGACAATTACAGCATACCAACCAAGAGCACCACTTGCTGCATAGTGTGTTGTATTGAACCATTTTACTGTCTTGTCTCGTTCCAAGGGCCATTTTATCAACCATGGCTCGATCTAGACATGGTGGAGTGTTGTAGGAACCATGGCTATGGGCTAGAAGCCAACCATAATCCATACAACACAACCAAAACCGAAACACAATCCTACAGAATTTGGGAGAAACCGAATGAACTTGTTTTGTTTTGGTGAATTATCGATGGATCAGTGAACCAAGCTTGGAAAGGACACCTTGGTCACGTCCTAAACATGATAAGGAAGGGTTCTAACCATGACTATAGTCCCCAGGACAGCCAAGATTCAAACATCCCTCAAGCAACTCAAGGACAGCAAATTGTGACTCATTTCTGCAGCTTATGTAAAGTTGCTGTCATTGTTTCGTTCTTTGAGGGTATGGACTGAAACCAATGGACCAATAACACCCTAACACACTCTAAATTATGCCTAGAAGCAGCCTTGAGTGTCTGGAATCGAGCAACCTCCTGTAAGCAACAAAGATCAGCAAACCGTGAAGTGGAAAACAAGGGAGCCGAAAATTCTGTACAGCTTATTGCTTGGAGTGTTGCTGTCCATTTCGGTTTATGTCTTGAATCGTGCATATATGATGGTTTTAAAATATCTATAGGACTTGATTGAAGAGAAAAGAAACAACATATACATGCCTGGAAATTGTTTTGACACGAAAACAAACCAATACGACGGATACGAGCGACGGAGTCGGAGTTGGATTCTCTTCTTATTTTCTGCTGGTTTTCTCGATCACTCTAGCTGCTACTTCTGATGTAGTTCGAAGCTTATGGTTGTAGGGAATGTAAGGGATGAAAGTGAATGATATAGGAGGTGTTAAATGAGTCTTGAATTGCATTAAGTTGAGAGTTACAAGTTCAAGAGTTGAATGGGTTTTTGAATTGTTTCTTCTCCCCTTAGCTGCCGATTCTTGCTCTCATTCTTGCTGCATTATCAACGGTTTTTAGTCTAATAGGTTGAGTAGAAATGAGATGTTATATTGCATTTAAATTTACTACCCATTAAAGAATTTAAAATGAGAAATGAATACCCCATGAAGTGCAATTAGGATTGGTTTGAATGGAGAGTTACCAACCTTTGAATTATTTTAAATGTTGGACCCAAAATTATTATTACTAATTTGCATGGTATTTTATTATTTAAATCTTGTATTTTAATTGTTTAAAGTTTAGCACCCTCATTATATATTTTAGTGAATTTACTCATTAAATTTAGGATAGATTATTGCATGGCATTCATGACCTCAAATTTAAATATTCAAATGCTAGGATTAATTTCTTGAATATATTATACCTAGATTAATTCATCCCCTTATGTTTACATATTTTAATTTAATCTTTAATTAAATATTAACCTAAAGAACTTATTTACCAACTTAGCTCTAATTAATTTATTAAATCCTAAAGACATTATTTTTCTTTAAATTAAATCATTCTTTGAATTAAATTAAATTTAAGAATATTTTTCTTATTATTAATCTTATCTCTAATCTCCAAACTCCGGTCCGACCTCGCGTATTTAACTGAAAAGATAAAACTAAACTTTTACATTTAAAATAAATAGTTATGACTTGTCAAATATCAAAATGAATTAGACCCTTCATGTATATATATATATATATATATATATATATATATATATATATAAATCATTTTTAAATTTAAATAGTAATAATTATGCATGACTTATACGTAGTCTGATTTTCGGGTCGTTACAATAGCTCTCGGTCATTTCAAACACTTTTGAGAAAAAATTTTGGCCAAGTTGTTCCATCAACGTCGTGTCTCGCCGATTCCGCACTGAATCCGGATTTTGGAAATTCGAAGGATTCAGTCTCAACGCACAAAATCGTTTGTGATTTCTAGTGAAATCCAATAAAGAGCATGATATGTGATCGTTGACCCAATTTGACGATCAAAAGGCAGAGATTCATTAGAAGGGAATACAAAATGGGCCATCTTCGTTAATCACATATTGGTTTGGAGTCCAACATAATTTATGTATATGTATACAATATAAACACCAAATGGATGTTTCAATAACATACGACGCCCAAGGAAAGTTTCGAGTGTCGAAACTAAAAATTTAAATTTTCGCTGCGTCTTGGTTGCAAGAAATTGGTCACCAACGATAATATGTCAAGCTGGACACACTTTGACAGCTCCGGATAGAATTTGTTGAAGCTTAACATTATCACATACTTTGACCATTTCCTTCTATAACATACTAAATGGTTCGATATTAATTATTTTAAATAATGCAAATTTTGAATTTTTTTATATCCCATATTTATTTGTATGTCGTTTATTTTCCTCTCATAAATTACTTTTATATGAACCTCTTAAAATCACTTTCTGACTTTTCAAAATTTTAAATTTCAACCTGTGACAAACATGCACATGGACTTTTATGTCTATCAAATCAGATCGTATACATACTCATTGTTCAACATATTTTATTCTATCCGATTACTTTACCAATCCTTCGCATTCTATTATCTTTGCACTTTTTGCTCTATTTTCACTCTATCCACTTTGCAGATTAACTCTGACTGCTTCACCGCAAATTCACAAAAATGACTAGCTATTCCAACAACACTATTTTAATATAATTTGCATCTATTCCAACAACACTAGGAATTTTATTGACTCGGTTGTAATAAACAATCTTTATTTTAATATAATTCATTATTTGATGGTTTGTTGTTTATTTATCTTTATACCCATGCGAATAACATAGATAAAGATCTTGATTATACTTTAATACAAATGAATCATAATTCGATGTTGAAACTCATTTGTAAACACTGTATGATCTAAATTCATTCCTAGTCGATTCAGCCGCCTAAAACATGGATAAAGATCGCTTGAGCTCGAGACTAGCATCTGTGATGTTGTATACCACTTTTCTTGGTAAGGGCATAGAGATGTCCAAACATGCAGATGTGTAGTCATATGATGATTATACCGAACAATCCTCCCTCGTATTTTCCAAGTGGTTATCATTCATCAAGAGGATAAGTCTGTGGTTATGATTGTATACAATTAGTCCTTACGACCAGGACAACACTGAGGCTTTATATACTAGGGTTGTGATTTGACTCTTTTACCGGCTCCAGGAGAGTCATCAGGTGGACAGATGGGGTACAGTTACGACACAAATAGGAGCCAGTGCATTGTAGTCGGGAATTCACCGCACACCTACGAGTGTGGATATTCTATGTGATCTGATGAAATAATAGTGCATGGAATATCTAGCCAGGGTATGAGATGTATGTTGGAGAAGGAGTTCTCCAATAGTACATGCGATGCCACTATTTATATGTGTCACACAGTTATCGAATTATTATGCAACCCTCGATGAACCAATGTTTGCAGATTCGATCGGGATATATGAGATGAAGGGACCGTACTGTACATTAATCATAACGGACTTGTTGGAAACTAAATTCCGGCGTTTGCAAAAATATGAACCAACTGAAAATATGAACCAACTGATCGAGTAAACTGAACTCAGCAACTGATCGAGTAAACTGAACTCAGCAACTGCATCTAGTAAACTAATCTACCAACTGAAACGCAATTCAGTTATTCTCCTCACCAGCAAATCTGTAACACGTCAACCGACAGATAATACATTCAGCCGTATGCTTTTAAGCTAAGAATCCTTCAACTAAACATGTCTCGGGAAAGAACATTCAACCGACAAAGAGTTATAGAAGATTGCAACTGAATATGAAACGCCGCACCTCAATCAATACAGCTTAGAACAACGCATTTTGGCTAAAGCAATTAAGACGCCGCATTACAATAAATGAAGCAAACAATGACCAAGGAATAATGAAGTGGCAATCAACGGATACAAAGATTCAAATATATCTCAAGTTACCGTTGGAAGGGAAGCTTATAAATATGACAGAAGAACAGCTGAATAACACAGAAGATCACTCTATTCAAAGCTTGATGTTACTCTGCCAAAATCTTAGCTCACTCTTACTTGATTTATTCGTAGCAGTCAAGGCTACAATTTGAGCTCACTAGCACTTTGTAATAATCGTTAAATTCGATAGTGTTAAGATCAGTTACGCACTGAGAACATTTTGTAATACTAAGAGTTTCAGCTTTTGGCAGTGATAAGTCCAAACTGAAGTGGGTCAGTACAAATCTTGTGTTCGATCAAAGTCTTTTAATGAAAATCCTATCCTTGAGATAAAAGGGGTGACGTAGGAGTAATTGAAATCTCCGAACATCCAGAAACAATCCTTGTGTATTTTATTTCAGTTTTGTATTCTATCTTTCAGTCAGTTACTTTCCGCAACTACTTTAGTTTAACTGATTGTCATTGACCAAAAAGATTCCGAGAATCAGTTTGTCACCAAACTGAACTCAAAAATTCGAAAAGATCAGTTTTAATTGTGAGTGTTTATTCAACCCCCCTTCTAAACACTCTTGATATGTTAATCGATCATATCAAGTGGTATCAGAGCGGTTGAATCTTGTTCTTGAATACTTTTGATCTATAAATTTGCTAGCATGACTTCATTCAACAAAATTCCTATGTTCTCCATAGAAGAATTTGATGATTGGAAAATCAGAATGCAGGCTCATTTAGCTGCACAAGATGATGACATGTGGTATGTCATAACTGATGGACCCATGAAGATTCTAAAAACAAATACAACAGTTGCCATAACAGAAGGGGCACCACAAAGAATAGAAAAGACCAGAGATGAATGGACAACTGAAGATAAAAGAAAAGCAAATCTTGATAATGTGGCTAAAGACTTTCTGTACAAAACGCTGGACAAAGTAACCTTCAGCAAAATAAAGATGTGTAAGTCAGCCAAAGAAATTTGGGAAAAGCTGATCAGCTGTGTGAAGGAAATGATCAAAATAAAGAAAATACACTTTCTGTTGTTGTTCAAAAGTTTGATAACATCAAAATGAAAGCAGGAGAATCAATGAACGAGTATGATGAAAGAGTAAGCAGTATCATCAATGAGTTAATGCACTTGGAAAAGTGTATACTAACAAAGAGATTGCACTGAAGATAATGAGAGGTCTTCCCAAGAAATGGGATGTCAAGACCAGGCAATGAGGGAGTCCAAAGATCTGAACTAGATTAAACTTCATGATCTGTTTGCTGATTTAAAGGCTTATGAATTTGAGCTGCAGACCAGAGAAGGAAAACCATCTACCCCTGCAGTCACAACTGCTCTAGCTGCTGTAAGAGCAGAACCAATCAGTTCAGTCGAGAAATCTGCTGATCAATTGAGCAGTGATGCTATGTCATTGTTCATCAAAAAATTTGGAAGGTTCATGAGAAAGAATCAAGGAAACTTCCAGAAGCCATACCAAAGGAACAGCTCCAAAGATGAATCAAATGCCTGCTACAACGGTGGCAAATCAGGTCACTTTATTGCTGATTGTCCTAAACCCAAGAAGGACAGTCAACGCTCAACTGATAGAAGAAAGAAATCATATGAGCACAAAAGAACACCCAAGGAAGATAAGAAGTCCTTTAGAAAGAAACATGAGGTACTCTTAGCTGAAGAAAACAAATCTAAATGGGCAGACACTGACAGTGAGGAGTCAGAACCAGAAAGCTCATGCAGCTCTAGTGATGATGAGGAAGTCAAGTGCTTGATGGCTAATGATGCAGAAGAAGTATCATCTAGCCAACATGTATTGGATTTCAGCTCAACTGATTTCACACGAGAAGAACTCATTCTAACACTACATGACATGGTAAATGAGTATCAAAAGCTTGCAACATCATTTGAAAAAATCAAAGCAAAGCAAACTGATCCCACAGACAATAAAACCAAAACTGATGAATCAGTTGATGGGTTGAGTCTAAAAAGAGAAATTGCTGAGTTAAAAGCAGAGAGAAACAAAAATCAGTCATTAATCCAGAAGTTGATTCTTGAAAACTCAAAAGAGACGGAGCTCATTCAGTCTTGGAACAAGTCATCTACTGCACTGAATGAGATGCAGAATTCACAAAAATTAGTTTCTGATAAAACTGGTTTAGGGTTCAACACTCAAGGAGAAATGTATCCAAATGGTACTCAACCATAGCTAAAAATAGACAAAAGGAAATACATTCACTTTGTCAAAACAACAGTGGTACAAGAACCAATTGAGCCCAGTAAACTGATTGAGCAACCTACTGAGAATATGAACAAAGCTAGAAGATATGGGATTGGTTATAGTCAAAAATTCTCAACTGATTCACAAAGCCAGTCATCAAAGAGGTTTCACAAGAATTATTTGAATAGCTATTTCGATTACTATAACTGCAAGCCAGTTCATAAGAGATATAGACTGAACAATCAGTTGAATAAAGCTAAAACACATATTGTATCATCTGTACACTACACACCAAGCACACAAAAGTCGAGAAAAATCATTTGGAATACAGCTACTGGAAAGTCTGTTAGACTAATTCAAGTGTGGGTTCCTAAGGGATTAATCAGCTCAGGACCCAAATAGATATGGGTACCAAGTTATATTATGTGTGTGATTGCAGGTAACAGGTACAAACAAGAACTCAATATGGTATTTGGACAGTGGATGTTCGCGACATATGAGAGGAGATGCAAGTGCGTTATCTCAACTGATCAAATACAGTGGTCCAAACATCAGTTTCGGGGACAATTCCAAAGGTAGAACTGTGGGTAATGGTAAGCTTATCCATGGTAACTTTACTTTTAAAGATGTTCTATTAGTAGAAAACCTGAAATATAACTTGATTAGCATCAGTCAGTTATGCAACAGTGGATTCTCAGTACAATTTGACAAAAACTCATGTTCAGTCAAAACTTCAACTGATGAAATCATACTAACTGGCAAACGTTGTGGAAACACATATAAAGTCAGTTGGAATGATCAAACTTATTCACCAGTTTGTTTTATTGCTCCAAATCATCTAAAAACTTGTTGTGGCATAAGAGACTAAATCATTTAAACTTCAAATCTATTGCCTATCTGAGTAAACATGAACTTGTAACTGTTTTGCCCAAAATAGACTTTTCAAAAGAAAAACTTTGCTCAGCATGTCAGTATGGTAAACAAATACGATCCTCTTTTAAAAACAAGGGCTGTAAATCTTCATCCCGATGCTTAGAACTGTTGCACATGGATCTCTTTGGTCATATACCAGTCATGAGCTTAGGAGGAATGAAATACACCTTGGTAGTCGTAGATGATTTTTCAAGATTTACTTGGGTTATTTTTCTCAAATCTAAAACCATACTGCTTCGCAACTAATAAAGCTCTTCAAAAGACTTTTAAATGAAAAATCAGTTGGAATTGATTGAATCAGATCTAATCGAGGAACTGAATTCATCAATCAAACTCTTTCAAATTTCCTGGAAAATGCTGGAATTAAGCATGAGCTCTCAGCAGCCAGAACTCCTCAGCAAAATGGTGTAGCTGAGAGAAGAAATCGGACTCTTAAAGAAGCTGCTAGAACAATGCTTGTTGATTCTGGTATTTCTCAAAGATTTTGGGCAGAGGCAGTAAACACTGCGTGTTACACTCAGAACAGATCAATGATTAATAAGAATCATATAAAAACACCATATGAGATCTGGCATGGAAGAAAAAGTATAATTACTTATTTCAAAATATTCGGCTGCAGATGTTTTATTCTTGATAATGGTAAAAATTATTTAAAAGCGTTTGATGCTAAATCTGCAGAAGGAATATTTCTTGGATACTCATCAGTTAGTATAGCTTATAGAGTCTTCAACAAGAAAACCCTAAATTTTGAAGAATCTGCTCATGTTGATTTCGATGAAACTGAACTAACTGATAAGCCAACTGATCAAGTTGAGCTAGTTGATCGATTTACAGATATCAGTTTGGAAGATGATGACAAAAATCAAAGTCATGGCAATCAAAACATATTTCAAACACCTGAATCAGAAGTATTGAACTAATCAGATGTGCAGGAAGTCGGTGCTGATGATCAGTTAATAGAGCATAATGATAACATTCAAATACCAGTTGACGAGGCACCAACTGAGACTGAAAACTGTGTTCAGTTAACAACTGAAGAAATTGCTGATACAACCAATACTGAGTACAGATGGAGAAAATCACATCCACCTGAACTGGTAATAGGAAATCCATCTGATCCAGTAAGAACTCGCAATCAATTGCTAAATTTATTTATCTATTCAGCCTTTGTTTCAAAACTAGAACCGAAGAAAATTGATGAAGCTCTTGCTGACCTAACTGGGTAAATGCAATGCAAGAAGAGCTAAATCAGTTCACTTATAACAATGTCTGGAACTTAGTTCCAAGACCAATTTCAAAAACTATTATAGGTACAAAATGGGTATACATAAATAAACTGAACGAGGATGGTTCAGTTGGACGCAACAAAGCAAGATTAGTGGCATAAGGATATAGGCAAGAAGAAGGAATTAACTATGATGAGACGTATGCTCCAGTTGCAAGACTGGAAGCAATCAGAATTTTCCTTGCTTATGCATCACACAAGAACTTCAAGTTCTATCAGATGGATGTAAAGAGTGCATTCCTAAACGGTCAACTACAAGAGGAAGTATATGTTGAACAACCCACAGGTTTTGTAAATCACAAATTTCTTGATCATGTATATCATTTGAACAAAGCCTTATATGGTCTTAAACAAACTCCCAGAGCTTGGTACGAAACTCTTTCAAAATTTCTAACTGATCATGATTTTTCTGTTGGATCAGTTGATAAGACCTTGTTCAAATTTGCTAAGAATGATCACATTTTATTAGTTCAAATTTATGTTGATGATATCATATTTGGGTCAACTAATCCCAAATTATGCGAAAAGTTTGCTAAGCTAATGCAAGATAAGTTTGAAATGAGCATGATGGGTGAATTGACATTCTTTCTTGGACTGCAAGTGAAGCAACTGGAGACTGGTATATTCATCAGTCAAACTTAATATACAAAGGAGCTGCTGAAGAAATTTGGCATGGAATCATGTTCAGCTGCAAATACTCCCATGAGCTCATCAGTAAAATTGAACACTGATCAAGGGGGAATATCAGTTGAGGCGACATTATATCGAGGTTTAATCGGTTCATTGTTATACCTAACTGCCAGTCGCCCTGATATTGTATTTGCTGTCAGTATGTGTGCTAGATTCCAAGCAAATCCTAAGAAATCACATTTCTCAACTGCTAAAAGAATTTTGAAAGGGTACACAAAATGTTGGGTTATGGTATTCTAAAAACTCTACTTTCAATTTAGTTGGATATTCAGATGCAGATTTTGCAGGATGTAAGCTTGATCGTAAAAGTACAAGTGGATCTTGTCAGTTTCTAGGAGACTGATTGATCTCTTGGTTCAGCAAAAAGCAGACATCCATAGCTACCTCAACAACTGAAGCAGAATACCTTGCTGCTGGCAGTAGTTGTGCACAACTGATCTGGATCCAGCAACAACTGAGAGATTATGGAGTAATTACAAATGAATCACCCATATTTTGTGACAATACGAGCACAATTGCCATCACCTATAATCCAGTTCTTCACTCAAGGACCAAGCATATAGATGTCAGGCACCACTTCATTAGAGATCATGCTTTGAAGAAGGACATTAGACTGGAGTATATTTCAACTGAGCAGCAAGCAGCTGACATCTTCACCAAACCATTACCCGAGACTAAGTTTTCTTACTTTCGCAATATTCTTGGTTTAATTGACTTGTCTTAAAATTATTATTGATGCTGCTTTAGTAATAAAATTATTTTCAGAAAATAATAACACAACAACAAATTGGAAATTATACTTAACATTCTGATCACTTTTCTGAGATGCTTTAACTCTTAAAATCGATTCCATCTTACACAAGATAACTTAGAACCAACTGAATCTTTCCATTCTGTAATCAAATTATTCAACTCATAAATTCGGATTCTAGAAAATGATTCAGTTGTAGAAATCTTCTCAATCACATGCCATTCCTTCCATAGCATTGCATGTAACAGAACATTGTCATCAACCAGGTCTGTAACATGCCTAACTTCAAAACGATTAATGTATTTTCTTGCTGTTGCTGCTTGAGCACGTGAAGGAGCAGCACCACTACTACTTATCCTCTGCAAATCATGAATTTTGAACCATGTTGAAATTACTTTCGTCAAGACATATTCCTCCATCGTTTTCTTCAACTCTTCTAAATAAGGACTTAATTGTTCAGTAACTTGAATATGCGTACTGCTGCATGTATCAGAATTACTTGAATCCGACATATTGAACTGTTATTGAAACGGCCCGAAAATTCGTGCTTGAAAATTTTTGCGGAAAAATTTAAAATATTCTTTTAAACTAAATGAAGTATCAACTTCATAAAATAAACTGTTAAATAATGTTTAATGTTTAAAAATAACAGCGGAAGAATTTAATGTTTACATAGTAACAATTTAAAATAATTCAACAAGAGGTAAAATGTTTGAGCATAAGAATCGTAAGTGCTGAAAATGAGGTCCTCGAGTCCCACTACTACCGACCAAGCTAGCTCACTGGTCCCCGCCCTCAGCCCCGACATCAGCAGTACCTACAACAATTAAGTCTAGTGAGCCTAAAGACTCAGCATGCATAAATCGTATATAGCGAGTACATAAATAAATAGTAAAATTTTGAATGAGGTAAGATGTCGTATCAGGAGTCATAAAGTGAAAATACTTCGCCATAAACAATTATAATACGTGCATAACTAAACTGAACATCGTAGTAAAAATGGTTGCTCCATCGAGCCCTGTCATAAATATCAAGTAATAATTTTCTGGTGAGATTATGGTATCCGTAAGTGGCCACTGCATTAATATAAACTGCAAAATGACCGGTGACTGGCGACCGGACCCATAACTGGCGATCGGATTTAAATATGCTCGTCTGATCAGACAAAATGCCACAGTATACTGGGTGGTGCAAACTTAAACTGACCGGTAACTGGCGACCGGATTTACAAAGTCTCCCATGATAGTGCAACGACCACGAGCAATATCGCATAAATATAAAAAATGAACATTTTAAATTTCTATGCACGTAATATAATTAAATGGCATAATCAAATCTGAAAAATTTCAATCTCCTGTATTAAAATCATTTACTTGCGATAATTTAAAATATCTATATGAATTGATTGAAGAGTCAAAGGAGATATAAACATGCCTTGGTGACAGAAAACAAACGAAATAACAACGCGGCGCGGCGGAGACGGAGTGCTCTTCACTTTCTCACTTAATTCCTTTAAATTAAGCATGCACAATAATTATTATAATAGCGTAAAAATCGTAAACGTGATGCATGAACATTTAAAAATATCATGATTTGTGCTCAGGGCACTTCTATGACCAAAATCTCACCCCGGGTGCAAAATGACCATTTTGCCCCTGGAAACCCAAAAATTATCGTTTCAACACTGGACATCTAAAATTGACCCTAAGTTTACCAAACTCCTTAAAATATCACAAAACATTTTAAAAGGATTCCTAGACGTAAACTCGAGCCAAATTCACAACTTAACCGGTTCGTTTTTAACAATTTGGACCGTGGTCCTGGTTTTAACCCGAATCGACTCGTAGCTCGATCAAAATTTTTCCAATTCGATCCATAAATTAAACAACTCATACTCCACCATTTACTAACTAAATTAGGCCCCTTTTTATTTCACTAAACAATCAACTCCTAAAATCCTCAAAGAATTCTCATAACCGAACACGTCTTTCCCCCAACTCTCCAACCTCTCGGTCCTCCCTTCTTCATCCACTTGTCCCAACCTTAAACTCACCATTAAGAACCTAACTACACTTCTAAACTAATCCCAGAGCTAAGAAAATCGCTGCACAACCCCAACTCCCATGCTGCACAATCGATCACACGGCCACTCACCCGAGCCCACTAATCATCCTACTTCCTTCGATCCACCACAGCAACAGCGACTCACCTTCTCTCAATCTAGCCACTAGCCATGCTATGCGACCCCAAGACTCACTGCCCTTGCTACCTGCCGTGAAGCGAACGAAGCACAGCCTTAGGCCTCCCTGATCTGCACAAGACTCGTCCCCTACCACGATACCCCAGCGGCCCTTTGCACAAAAAAACAAACAGAACGTGAGGTGTCTTCAAAAACCGTGAGCATGCAATCAAATGAATGAGATTTCATGACAAACCTTCAACAGAACATGCACCCATGTTGGATCGAAAAGTTACTATACACTTACACACAATTTCACTTAATAATGGCGTGTATGATACAAAGAAAAGAATACATGCGTGCCTTAGGGATGATTGGAGAACAAGGATGATGAGAGGAACCCGTATGAAGTTTTCTTGCAAGAACAAGTGGAACGCCGAGGCTTCTTTTGCAAGAGCAAGAGACCACCGAAGTTATCCAAAATGCAAGGCGCTGAAAACTGAGAGAATGAGCAGCTGGGGGAGGGTGTCGGCTGAAGAGCTTTTAGGTTTAGGTTAATGAGGGGTTAGGAACTTAATAAATAGTAAACAATTGGTTAATGGGCTCTCAATTATTTAATTAAAAGTTTAAAAGAGTATTAAGCTCAATAAGCTTAAAAGAGAGCCCATTAAATCCAAACACGCTCCCGAAAAATATTACGAGTTGGAAATATTTTGAAAATATTAGCTGAACCTTTAAAAAGTTCCCTGATTCGCTAAAATTTACGTACCGTTAAAAATAAAATCTCGCGGGTAAAAATACCCTAATAAAATCCTATTTTAGAAAAATACACTTAAAATGCTCTAAATTAATTTATAAAAATTAATCGTGTAATTAAGATAATTTTCTAAAAATTCCCCGGTCTCAGTTCCTCGATCGAACGTGAAATGCACCTAGAAATCTTAATGCATGAACTTTTAAAATTTTAAGAACTAAATTCTATCATGCATGAATTATGCATAAAATGCATAAAATAATTAAACATAATTTAATGAAATGAACATGCTAAATTACCACTTCTTAAATGAGTCTTTATTAACTTATTTCAATACTCCATCTCCAGTCCGGCCTCACTTATTTTACTGAAAAGATAACAATTAAACTACTGCGTAAAACAAATAAATTTAAAGAAAAGAATTTAAATACTAATGCAATAAAATCATTTTAATTTAAATACTAGAAATTATACATGGCTTATACGCAGTCCAATTTACGGGTTCTACAATCCTTCCCCCCTTAAAAGAAATTTCGTCCTCGAAATTCGCTTAGACTTGATAAACAAAAAGTTTAGACTCTTAATTCGAGAGTCTTAATAAGCCACGCTTCCGATGCGCTACTCTGATAAGATAAATATTAAGCTGTCCTTACGTCTCCTCCATCCTAAATAAATTTTTCTATCGAAATCCTCGTTTGTGAATCGCAACTTAAAACAACTTATGATGACTTAGTTCTATTCAACTATAGCCCCGAATTATGACTTATCCCGCAGTTTCTCATACTAGAGATGGATGTCTAAACTTATCGCACCTTACTTTTCTTATACTCGTAACCTTCATCGACCTATTATATCAGCATTTATGCAGTTCGACTTAAGAAACCTTTGTTCCAAAATTTACTGGTCGAATTCTATTCTCAGTAGCACGCTTAGAGGTTATACCGTATTTCTACCTCATAGTATTATTAGCCTAAAATTCTTGAATCGAATCTTTATCTTACGGTACTAAACTTACGTAACTTATTATTTACAAGTGCATCCCGGATGTGAAATTGTTGTAAATCTTAAACCTCGAATAAAGTTAATCCATAAAACTCAATTTATACAACATCGACCTTCTACCTTAATAATAACACTTCTAGCATAAATTACCTACTCAAACTATCCTCTTCCCAATTACAATCTAGTTGAGGCCTAAGACTTTGAACTTCCTCATTGGAACAAGTGTCGCATTCTTATGTATCCTTAATTCTTACTTAATTCTAGCATATAAACTTAATAAGTTAGCCCAGGGTCGCATTAGACTAAATTTACTAAATCAATTTCGCTTATAACCCATAGAATTCTAGAATCCCAATATCAAGCTTTTAGATTTCTTACTTGATAAAAAAAATCTTAATATTCATCAATTGATAATTTATATTGAACACAACTAATTCCCTTTTGTTTTTATTTCACTCAAAATTTCCGTATAAACATATATCCCATAAATTTGAAATTCAAACTTACCTGATCCAAACAGCTTTGAATAAAATAATTCCAATACGCATATCCGTTTAGTCCCAAGTTTGTTAATGACTTCCAAAATTTCTCAAGACAAGGTGTCTACCTCACCTCTTACATGCGTCTACCAATTAAACTAACCATCATCGTACCCAACTACTCATTAAAAACTTAAATTCTCCCAAGGTATAATCTTAACTGTTAAGATCATGACTAAAACTTGTGACACATCAAACTTATGTTCCCAAAAAAATTATTAACTCAATGTTTATCCTTATAACTTAACTAGCCGATCAAATTTACCTTAAATCGTCATCACTTTAAATCCTTAATTTGCCACAACATGATTTCACTAACGCTTAAATTTTCACGCCTAAGATTGATTCATCCTACAATGTCCTTGGTTACCATTCATTATAACATTATAACCCCAAATATCTAAATATTCTATATTTCCTTCGAGCCTAAATAACCGAAAATTCCTACTATTTAAACAGTTCAATTCTCACTTACTACTAAATAAGTTCTCAAATTTCTTAAAATTGTAAAATTAATTCTTACTTTCCTTGAATGTCGTCCAATTTTTTTCTAAATCTCGAAAATTCCACAATTACCCATGAGTCCTCAGTATTCCCAATTTCATTTTATAGATTTCCTGTATCATAAAATTCAATAGTCTTAAGTTTATTAAACCCAAAATTAATTCCCATAACACGTCTTATATTCTATAAATACTTAAAATCTCAAGTGTTCCTCAAAGTTTCGCAATTACATCCTTAAAATTTTGAAACTTGCAATCTGGCACTTACAGTTCTCCAAATTTACATTTGGCCCTACAAATCTTCGAAATTTGCATCATTGTCCCCATAAAATTTTTCCATCTTTACCTCATTAAACTTTTAAATTCTCGAACTCAAAATTAAATGCCAAAATTTGGTAAATTCAAAAATAGTCCCTTAGAATTTTTGTTTTGCACTTTGGTCATCAAATTATTAGTTATTACAATTAGGTCCCTAAAATTCTCAATTCATGCAATTTCATCCTTAAATCTAACTAGGTATAGCAAGTATCCTAAATAAATTCTACGTTGTATACTTTCAAATATCGTCGTAGTCTTCGAATCATTAATCCTTGCATGAAATCCTCAAAAATTTAATTCAACTAGCAAACACGAACCATCATTAATTTCTTACAAATTCTACAAGTCCCGAAAACATTCATAATATTTAAGTTTAACTTATGGCCCATAAGTAGAACATCAGTACTACTAGCCCAAAAATTAATATAGTCAAATAATTTACAACATCTCCTAATGCCCAATAGCAAAATTCTTATTTATGTCCGGTGGGGGTGGAGGTGCATTTCCCTCCTACCTCTGATGTTCACCGTCCTCATGACGGCGCTCATCGTCCCTCACGCGCTCAACAAGGCGTCTAGGAGGCAATACTGTTCCAAATATGTAACCCATACGTAACCAACATGCATAATCCCACTATTTCTTTGAAATTTAAATAAATACTGCACCATCATAATTTTGACATAAAACATTTCATGGAAACATGCTGTTAAAATATTTCATGCTGTAAACGAAATGCGTAAAAGTAAAACTTACAGACCGAAGACGTGACTTCATGAGCTTTTCATGGTCAGTAGTAGTAAAACCCTTTACAGAATCATTGCTCTGAAACCAGCTGAAACGGCCCGAAAATTCGTGGTTGAAAATATTTGCGGAAAAATTTAAAATTTTCTTTTAAACTAAATGAAGTATCAACTTCATAAAATAAAATGTTAAATAATGTTTAATGTTTAAAAATAGCAGCGGAATAATTTAATGTTTACATAGTAACAATTTAAAATAATTCAACAAGAGGTAAAATGTTTGAGCATAAGAATCGTAAGTGCTGAAAATGAGGTCCTCGGATCCCACTACTGCCGACCAAGCTAGCTCACTGGTCCCCGCCCTCAGCCCCGACATCAGCAGTACCTACAACAATCAAGTCTAGTGAGCCTAAAGACTCAGCATGCATAAATCGTATATAGCGAGTACATAAATAAATAGTAAAATTTTGCATGAGGTAAGATGTCGTATCAGAAGTCATAAAGTGAAAATTCTTCGCCATAAACAATTATAATACGTGCATAACTAAACTGAACATCGTAGTAAAAATGGTTGCTCCATCGAGCCCTGTCATAAATATCAAGTAATAATTTTCTGGTGAGATTATGGTATCCGCAAGTGGCCACTGCACTAATATAAACTGCAAAATTACCGGTGACTGGCGACCGGACCGATAACTGGCGATCGGATTTAAATATGCTCGTCTGATCAGACAAAATGCCACAATATACTGGGTGGTACAAACTGAAACTGACCGGTAACTGGCGACCGGATTTACAAAGTCTCCCATGATAGTGCTACGGCCACGAGCAATATCGCATAAATCTCAAAAATGAACATTTTAAATTTCTATGCACGTAATATAATTAAATGGCATCATCAAATCTGAAAAATTTCAATCTCCTGTATTAAAATCATTTACTTGCGATAATTTAAAAATATCTATATGACTTGATTGAGGAGTCAAAGGAGATATAAACATGCCTTGGTTTGTTTTGACAGAAAACAAACGAAATAACAACGCGACGCGGCGGAGACGGAGTGCTCTTCACTTTCTCACTTAATTCCTTTAAATTAAGCATGCACAATAATTATTATAATAGCGTAAAAATCGTAAACGTGATGCATGAACATTTAAAAATATCATGATTTGTGCTCAGGGCGCTGCTATGACCAAAATCTCACCCCGGGTGCAAAATGACCATTTTTCCCCTAGAAACCCAAAAATTATCGTTTCAACACTGGACCTCTAAAATTGACCCGAAGTTTACCAAAACATTTTAAAAGCATTCCTAGACGTAAACTCGAGCCAAATTCACAACTTAACCGGTTCGTTTTTAACAATTTGGACCGTGGTCCGGGTTTTAACCCGAATCGACTCGTAGCTCGATCAAAATTTTTCCAATTCGATCCATAAATTAAACAACTCATACTCCACCATTTACTAACTAAATTAGGCCCCTTTTTATTTCACTAAACAATCAACTCCTAAAGTCCTCAAAGAATTCTCATAACCGAACACGTCTTTCCCCCAACTCTCCAACCTCTCGGTCCCCCTTCTTCATCCACTTGTCCCACCCTTAAACTCACCATTAAGAACCTAACTACAATTCTAAACTAATCCCAGAGCTAAGAAAATCGCTGCACAACCCCAACTCCCATGCTGCACAATCGATCACACGGCCACTCACCCGAGCCCACTACTCATCCTACTTCCTTCGATCCACCACAGCAACAGCGACTCACCTTCTCTCAATCTAGCCACTATCCATGCTATGCGACCCCAAGACTCACGGCCCTTGCTACCAGCCGTGAATCGAACGAAGCACAGCCTTAGGCCTCCCTGATCTGCACAAGACTTGTGCCCTACCACGATACCCCAGCGGCCCTTTGCACAAAAAAACAAACAGAACGTGAGGTGTCTTCAAAAACCGTGAGCATGCAATCAAATGAATGAGATTTCATGACAAACCTTCAACAGAACATGCACCCATGTTGGATCGAAAAGTTACTATACACTTACACACAATTTTACTTAATAATGGTGTGTATGATACAAAGAAAAGAATACATGCGTGCCTTAGGGATGATTGGAGAACAAGGATGATGAGAGGAACCCATATGAAGTTTTCTTGCAAGAACAAGTGGAACGCCGAGGCTTCTTTTGCAAGAGCAAGAGACCACCGAAGTTATCCTCAATGCAAGGCGCTGAAAACCGAGAGAATGATCAGCTGGGGGAGGGTGTCGGCTGATGAGCTTTTAGGTTTAGGTTAATGAGGGGTTAGGAACTTAATAAATAGTAAACAATTGGTTAATGGGCTCTCAATTATTTAATTAAAAGTTTAAAAGAGTATTAAGCTCAATAAGCTTAAAAGAGGGCCCATTAAACCCAAACACGCTCCCGAAAAATATTACGAGTTGGAAAGATTTTGAAAATATTAGCTGAACCCTTAAAAAGTTCCCCGATTCGCTAAAATTTACGTACCGTTAAAAATAAAATCTCGCGGGTAAAAATACCCTAATAAAATCCTATTTTAGAAAAATACACTTAAAATGCTCTAAATTAATTTATAAAAATTAATCGTGTAATTAAGATAATTTTCTGAAAATTCCCCGGTCTCAGTTCCTCGATCGAACGTGAAATGCACCTAGAAATCCTAATGCATGAACTTTTAAAATTTTAAGAACTAAATTCTATCATGCATGAATTATGCATAAAATGCATAAAATAATTAAACATAATTTAATGAAATGAACATGCTAAATTACCACTTCTTAAATGAGTCTTTACTAACTTATTTCAATACTCCATCTCCAGTCCGGCCTCACTTATTTTACTGAAAAGATAACAATTAAACTACTGCGTAAAACAAATAAATTTAAAGAAAAGAATTTAAATACTAATGCAATAAAATCATTTTAATTTAAATACTAGAAATTATGCATGGCTTATACACAGTCCAATTTACGTGTTCTACAGTTATTGTCTCACATTTTATCTCTCTCATCTTATTTATGGACAGATGACATTAAATGTTGAAGAAACCAAAGAGTCTCAAGTCAACCGAAGCGTTTTTCTCATTTACCCAGGCTTCTTATTTATCAGTTTTTCATTATCAACTGATATCAGTTTGTCATTTATTACTTAATGCTTAACTGATTTCAATTCATAGTCAACTTATATAAGTTAGTCTTTCATCAGTTCATCTGTTTAAGTTCGCAATTCATATATAACAACTGATGAAATTTATCATTTGTAGGAAATAGAAGAACAAAGTTAAGCTCATATAAATACTTCATTCAACCATAAACATTTGCACGGATTACATCATTATATTTTTTCTCTACAACAATTATCCACATTTTCAACCAAGAGGATAAGGGCGCGGTAGATGTCTTGACAAAGCTCTGAGAAACAGCTATGCGCTTAAGGATTTTCAGTTCCTTTCGAAGCATTAGCTGATATATATGACCATCCTTAAAGATGTCCACCCACACAGCTTTGTTCAAATGCTCCCACACTTTTTTCAACTCTGCCACCAGTTCGGGAGTGGTAGCCTCTCCAGTATTATACAGGAACTCAAACTTCCGTAACTTTTCCCAGTAGTGAAGACTCTTATAGAAGACTTCATCTTCTATAACAGCCTTCCTGGTCTCCAGAGCAAATGGAGAAGCACTCGAGCTACTCGTATCTTCCATTCTTTTTGTCTTGAATATTTTCACCAATATGACTGAAACTAACCGTGTTACTTACATTTATAGCGGAAAATTATGGAAGCTGAAGGGCCGTCAACGTTAAAGCAAACGATAATCTTTCTGACCTTTAAATTTATTTTATATCGTCACTTTAATTATCATATGCATGTATTAAGGGAGAATAATGGTTTTAAGAGGTTAACTGAGAAGACAAATATTAGTCAACTCTCAACTGAAAGGACACAGTCTTACAACTGATCGTTCCGCTGGGTATTTCACGAATCTTCTCATATAAGTTAACAAATTAACCATATTATATTCCAAATCAAGTGACGTGACTGTCTGCTATATAATGATGTATCTTATTTTAAAAACGTGTAAGCATTTGAACCGTTTAAATTGTACACACGCTTACAGCACACATACACACGTTTTTATTCAAAATTTTGATGGACTGACACGTGTCCAGAATTTAAACAGTCACATACATATAAATAATTTATGATAATTAAATTTTGAGAAAATAAATTCAAGGAGTTGAATTTATGAGATACTAAATTCAAAAAGTTGAATTTATGAAATTTGGAGAGAATCAATTCAAGGAGTTGAATTTATAAAATTTGAGGATTTAAATTATTAAACTCAAAAGTTGAACTTATTAAATATTAATTAAATATATTGGGAAGTATTTTTAATCGGCTTGTAGGAGTACAAGTCTAACATACTAAATCATCAAAGTTATTAATGGATTTTGATTAATTAATTAAACTAGTTGGACTAGCTCAATTAATTAATCAATCTCATTAATGTTAATTATGATTATTAGGTAATGGTTTTTTTATAAAAGAGGGAAGAGAGGCCATAACCCTAACCCTAAGACTCCAAATTTTCGAAAAGCCTCCCTCTCCTCTCAAAAGAATTTTCGGACACCTTGAATATTTAATTTCCAACGTTAAAAGTTCTTCAAATAATCTAGTGCTATTTGAAAGAGGAACAAACGTTCTAGTCGTGGACTTGATAGGAGGATTAAATAAAGGATATTTGAAGAAATTTCGTAGGAAATTCATCAAGAGCTATCTCCGCTAACCCCGGAATAGTTGGAGCCGTGTGAATCTTTCAACAAAGGTATAAAATTTAAACTCCCTATGAATGTTTAATTTTAAAACCATACGAGTGTCCAAATACATCTTGAATATCAAGATCTAAAATTTTTTAAAACTTCCGCTGCTTTTGGGCACGAGAAAATCGAGATCCAACAGTGGTATCAGAGCCAAATTTTTTCTATATCATATGGTTTTAAATCATATTGAACCACACAAGAAATTTATTTAAAAAATTGATGACCCATAAAATTTTATTTTCCAGAAATAAAAAAAAAATATTTTTTTCGAATCTGTCTGGAACTGTTCTAGGCAGACCGCGCAGGGTTGCGTGCGCAGCGCCCTGCACGCAGAGGTGCGTAGCGTGACGCAGCCTGCGGAGCGCCCGCACGTTGTGCGCCGCTCAGCGCAGCGTGCAGATGATGCCCTAGAGTGTCTCGGGAACCGTGCTGGATAATGGGCTTGAAGTGTTTGGGCCTAGTTGCGATTTTCTGAATTTTCAAAACTTTGAGTTAAATTAATATTTAATGAAAATTAATTAAGTTTCTTTTTTTGAAAAAAATAATTTTTGAAAATTATATTTTTCTTGTAAAATAAATAAATAGAATACGATTTTAATTATTTATGGTAAAAATGAGTTTTAAAAAAAATCAATTATTATATTATTAATTGAAACTTAAATAAATGGGTTTATTTAAGTTGTTAAATTCTTTAATAATTGCGGTGGTTAGTAATAAAATTATTAGATACATGATTTATCAATTAATCAAATTTGTTTAGTTAAATTGATGTTAAAATTTGATATTAAATGAATGAAGAATGATTGAGAGCCCTGACCAATGTGTTAGGTATATGTTAGGATATTTTGCTGTTTTATTCATTTTGTTAATATTTGATATTGTAAAAGTGGGCCTTGTTTATGCCTTGTTCCCACCCCATGAGATGTATCCCTTATTAGAAATATTGGGAGATCAAGACTGGAAGATAGTGGGCCCGATGCACAAGATGAAAACATGTAAAATATTGGAAACTTTTGTAATTAGTTGCATTTGCATCCCTGCATTAACCTAGGTTTTTTGGGTCTGGATCCATGTCTGGCTCACATGGATCTAATAGTGTTGGTGATCGATCATCTTTATTTGTTGTTGAATGTCATAATATGATATATATATATAGATATATATATATATAGATATATATATATATGTGATGTATAGTAGTATGCATGTATGTATATTATTGAATAATATAGTTGCATGAATCCGGTAAACATACAAACTCTATATGTGATGTATAGTAGTATGCATGTATGTATATTATTGAATAATATAGTTGCATGAATCCGGTAAACATACAAACTCGTGGCACACAATTTTAAATTAAAATGATGAGACAATTTTAAATTAAAATACCTCAATTTGAATAAGATTTAAAATTTATATCAAACCACAAAAGTAAAAATTAAAAGAGTTTAATTTATTTTTTCCTTCCATCAACCGTGATTGCATGTTGATCGCTACCGCGGACAGTGTCTGGCTCATATTATTTGGGAGACCTGGACGCCGGAAAGTTGTGACTTCCACCGGACATATGATCTGAATTGAGTGTAACTCCCATGACTTCGGCTCATATTATTGGGGGAACTCATGGCGACCGTCTACTACAATTCACTATTGATGGGTCGGTTTGACACGTGAAAATAAACGACGTTATATTATTGGGTCCTTATTAAACGTGAGGTGAAACACGCGGAGGTTGCATAGGGATGCAATTGGATTCTACCTTTTAGAAATTATAATTGTCTGATATTATTCGTGATTATAATTGGCTAATTGGACTCTACGTGCCCACTAAGAAAATACGATTTTTTTTTTCATCAGAGCTGGTGGAAATGTCAAAATAGTGGGAGGAAATATATAAAATGAAATACATATTTTATATCTTAGAATTATTTTAAAATTATCAATAACCATTATCTGTTCAGTATATTTACGATGACTCCCCGTAACCCTCTTTCAATCATTCTCGATCAAAACAAACTGACTGGCCCTAACTATCATGACTGGTTTTGAAATTTAAAGATTGTTCTGAAGTCGGAAAAGATTGGGTATGTGCTTAATAAGAAGCCACCAAAGGTAGCAGCTGCTAATGTCAGTCAGACTGAGTTAGCCAAGCTTGAGAAATGGTGGACCATGATTTTCAAGCTAAGAGCTACATGTTGGCTTCTATGTTGAATAAACTTCAGAGGAGGTTCGAGGAGGCGGTTAATGCCGCTGACATTCACCTTCATTTGAAATAATTATATGCTGTAAAAAAATCGTTCAGAGAGACATGCTATAGTGTGACTACACGCTTGCGAGATGGGGCTTCAGTTCATGAGCATCGTGTTAGGATGATTGGGCTCATCGAAAAATTGGTGGGACTCGACGTGGTTATTTCTAGTGAGATCTCGACTGATATTCTCTTGTTGTCTTTTCCTGCCTCGTTCGATGGATTTGTGGTTAATTTTAATATGAACAAGCTTGAAGCCACCCTTGAAGAGTTGGTAAATATGCTTACTAATTATGAGGCCATGATTAAAAAGGAAAAGCCTGTTCTTCTAGTGGGTCCTTCTTCCGGTACAAAAAATGGAGCCCCAAATAAAGGCAAGAAGCGTTCTGCCCTTCTGAAGAAGAACAAGCCCAAAAGAAGCCATACAAGAAACCAAATCCGAGGCCCACAAAGCCTGACAAGTCAGAACAAGTCTGTTTCCACTACAAGAAGCCTGGACATTGGAGGCGTAATTGCACGGAGTATATTGCCCATAATCGTGCTGGTCATGGTATGTTTTATATTGAAGTTACTGTTTCTATTAATTCATCTTCTTGGGTATTGGATACCGGATGTGGTTCTCATCTATGCAATGATTTGCAGATGATGGGAAAAATCAAGTGGCTTAGAGATTGTGAGACCTTTATAAGACTAGGAAATGGAGCAAGAGTTGCTGCCACTGTCGTTGGAGACATTACTTTAATTTTGGGCATTGATTTTGTAGTGACCCGTTCCAGAATCACCTACTAGGCAAGAACTAAGCATGCAATTAACCTAATTAATTATAATCAAAGATAACAGCGGAAATATGGCCAACAACAATAGTTATACAACCCAATCGAAATCGAAGTCTAGACTAACTCAACATGAAATATCCAATACAACCATATCGAATCAAATGGAAAACACTGAAAACTAAACCAACCAGCTACTCAACGTCCTCCTCCTGCTCCTCCTGAGCTGTCCAACCTGAGGTCTGCCCCGTGGGAATGGGGTGTCCAAGAATAAACAAAACCGAGGACGTGAGCGATAAGAACGCCCAGTACAAAAGTATGAGTATACAAACCTATATGAAATGCACATGCTATGATATGATACCAGGGTAGTCAAGAAACAGGAATCACAAAGGATCTCAAAATGCTCAGTCTAGAGGCGCCAAGTGGATAGTGCCGCGCGGTCCAACCTCTGGGTCACTGCATCCACTACAAGACAGACGTGGACCTAAAATGTCCCGGACCACCGAAGCCCTCCCGAACCGTCGGTCACTGTGTACTCTCGGTGTCCATGCGTCCACAAGACAGGGCTGAGCGGCCCCAAGATATAGCTTATCTCGAAAGAGATACAGCTCAACAGTAAAGGCTATCTCGAAGGAGGTACGGCTCAACATGAAATGCAACGTGCAGTAATAAACGTGACATAATAGCATGCATCATATGACATATATCAATGCACCACATAATCATGCAACACATATAAGAATGTATACTCAACCAGGATATCTCGGATAGTACTTTCGTACCTCTATCACAGCAAGCCTAGCCTTACGCAACACCGCTAATCAGGTCTAGAACAAGCCTACGCATCAAAAGCATACTCAATCAATACTACCATGCTCAACTAGCAAAACCAGTACTCCCTAGTACTACCAAAGGTTTAGGGTTTACCTTCGTCCGTCGACAGCCCTTTGATGTCGATTGCCTTGTAACTCAGGCGCCGCTACGCTACTACTCCTGGCAGCTCTTGGCTATCGCTCGACCAACAACTAACCCTAGAAACCTTCCAAACTCTCCAAAAATGAGAAATCCGAGCACTATTTATAGGCCATGTTCGGATCCTCCGAACAACACTTCGGAACGTCCGAACGCTACGTGTCCATTGGCTCTTGACAGCTCATGATCGGATCCACTGAACCCACTTCGGACCTTCCGAACTCTTCGGTGCTTCCGAACCATCTTCGGTCCGTCCGATCATGACTCGGTCAAAATTACACATTAAACCTTCTTAATCACCATTACTCCGTTAATTACCCAATTTGGAATTCGGGCTACTACAGATTTTAAGTTGTTTTTGAGAGATGTTTTATTTGTTCCTAAATTGGTTAAAAACATTATTTCTATTTCTATGCTTGATAGGGATGGTTATTCTTGTGTTTTTGCTAAAGGTGTTTGCAATTTATACAAGAATGAATGTTTGATTGGAACTTGAGAATTAACAAATGATCTCTATAACTTAAAATTAAAAGATATTCCGTTAAATAATATCCAAGCGCATACGAAAAAACAACAAAAAAAATAAAAATATAAGATCCAAATCCCCACAAATATAGCACGCTAGACTAGGTCATATTTCTTAAAGAAGGATGCACAAGCTAGTGGGAGAAGACATGTTTGACTTGTCAGACATAAATTCTATACGTACTTGTAAGTCCTGTCTAAAAGGAAAAATGACTAAGACTCCATTCAATGGAAACGTGGAAAGTGTGACTGGTCTACTGGATTTGATCCACACGAACGTTTGTGGCCCGCGAAGTGTTAGCACAAAATTTGGGCATTCCTACTTCATTACCTTTACTGATGACCATTCGAGGTATGTGTACGTTTATTTGAAGAAACACAAATCTGAAGCAATTGAAAAGTTCAAAGAATTCAGATCTGAATTAGAAAACCAGCTAGAAAGAAGTATTAAGACACTTCGACCTGATCGAGGTGGAGAATACTTGAGTGCTGAATTTTTGGGTTATCTAAAAGTGAATGGGATTCTCTCACAGTGAACTCCACCAGCAACACCACAATTGGATGGTATTTCTAAATGTCGAAATCGAACCTTGATGGACAAGGTTCGATCTATGATGGGATTCACTGAATTGTTTACATCGTTTTGGGGATTTGCGCTTGAAATTGTGGCGAATTTGTTAAATAATGTCCATATTAAAAGAGTGAATAAAACACCATATGAGATAGGGATGGGAAAAACTCCAAAATATTCTTACATAAGAATATGGGGATGTCCTGCTTACGTGAAGCAGACAGTGGGAGACAAATTAGATAGTAGATCCACTTTATGCTAATTTGTAGGATATCCAAAGAATTCTGTTGGATATTATTTATATCATCCAAATGAAGCAAAATTGTTTATTTCATGATATTCCACCTTTTTGGAAAAGGAATTTCTATTTAGATAGAAAAGACAAGATGATAGAACTTGAAAAAATTCAAGATACTCCCTCAACTATAGAAGTTGAACCAAATCCCCATCAACCAGTAGTTGAAGTGCAACCTCCTAGAAGGTCTGATAGGGTTATTATACCACCTACAAGATATACGCTTCTTCATGAACAAAGCATGATGAGGCTTGTGTTGGATGTGATCCAATGAATTTCAAAGAAGCAATATCTGATACTGAGTCAACCAAATGGATTGAAGCCATGCTGTCTGAAATGGACTCTATGTATTCAAACCAAGTCTGGACATTGGTGGATCCACCTGAGGGAATCATTCTCATAGGATGCAAATGGATCTACAAAAGAGAGCTTGGGGCAGATGTGAAGGTGTTGACCTTCAAAGCAATACTGATTGCAAAAGATTATACTCAAAGGCAAGGAATTGACTATGAGGAAAAACTTTCACAAGTTGCTATGTTTAAGTCCATCAGAATAATATTAGCCATTGCAGCATGGTATGACTATGAGATATGACAAATAGATATGAAGACTGCATTCCTCAATAGAAACATCAAACAAGAAATTTATGTCTCAACCTGATGGCTACACATCAGTAGGAAGTGAACATAAAGTATCAAAACTTCAGATATCAATATATGGTCTCCAGCAGGCGATAAGGAGTTGGAACCTCATATTTGATAACACTATCAAGGAATTTGGTTTTGCTAAAATCCTGAGGAACCATGCGTGTACAAAAAAGTTAGTGGGAGTGATTCCTAATACTTTATGTTGATGATATCCTGCTCATTGGGAATGATGTAGGATTACTGCAATCAACTAAAGTATGTTTAGCAATTAAATTCTCAATGAAAGACATGTGTGAAGTATCCTATGTATTGGGAATACAAATCTATAGAGATAGATCAAAGAGGATGCTGGGGCTCACCCAAGACACTTATATCAATGTCATTCTGAAGCGATTCTATATGGAAGAGTCCAAGAGAGAATACCTACCAATGTGTCATGGTGTTACTCTATCTAAAGCTATGTGTACCAAAATTGATGAAGAGATAGAGATGATGACACGTATTCCATATGCGTCAGCCATTGGTAGTATCATGTATGGTATGATATCTACACGTCCCGATGTTTCTTACGCTCCGAGTGTTACAAGCATATATCAGGCGAACCCTGGTCTAATGCATCTGAAAGCCGTGAAAGATATTCTAAAGTACTTGAGAATGACTAAGAACTTGTTCATGATCTATGGGGGTGGATAATTGAAATTGGAAGGCTACACTGATTCTAGCTTCCAATGTGACGTAGATGATTTGAAATCGACCTCTGGTTTTGTATTCTTGCTTAATGGTGTGGCTGTCTCTTGGAAAGTTCCAAGAAAGACACCGTTGCGGATTCCACCACTAAAGTTGAATACATTGTTGCATCTGCTGCAACAAAAGAGGCAGTTTGGATGAGGAATTTTGTCCAAAAGTTGGGTGTTATTCCTAATGGAGTTGATCTAGTCCCGGTGTACTGCGACAACACTGGTGACATTGCGCAAGAAAAGGAAGCAAGGTCAAATCAGCGATCCAAACATGTACTGATGAAATTCCACATCATTCGGGAGATTGGGGGAAGATGAGATATATCAGTCGAAAGAATCCCCTCTACATATAATGTTGCTGATCCGCTTAAAAGCCCTTACAAGACCATTGTTTGAGAAGCATCAGGAAGCAATGGAATAAAAGTTTATGGGTAGTTGGCTCTAGGGCAAGTAGGAGATTGTTAGAGTAGATGCCCTGTAAACTAACTGTTGGCTAGAGATTTTATAATTGAGTCAGTTGTAATAAACAATCTTTATTTTAATATAATTCATTATTTCATGGTTTTTTATTTCTTTATCTATATACCCATGTGAAAAACATAGATAAAGACCTTGATTATATTTTAATACAAATGAAACGTAATTCGATGTTGAAACTCATTTGTAAACATTGTATGATCTAAATTTGTTCATAGTCGATTCAGCCACCTAGAACATGGATAAAGGTCGCTTGAGCTCGAGACTAGCATCTGTGATGTTGTGTACCGCGTTTCTTGGTAAGGGCATAGAGATGTCCAAACATGCAGATGGGTAGTCTATGATGATTATACCGAACTACCCTCCCTCGGACTTTCCAAGTGGTTATCATTCATCGAGATGATAAGTCCGTCGTTATGATTGTACACCATTAGTCCTTACGACCCGGGACAACACTGAGGCTCTATATGCTAGAGCTGTGCTTTGGCTCCTTTACCGACTCCAGGATACTCATCTGGTGGCGAGATTGGTTACAGGTACGACAGATATAGGAGTCAGTGCATTGTAGTCGAGAATTCACCGCTCACCTACGGGTGTGAATATCCTATGTGATCTGATGAAATAATAGTGCATGGAATCTCTTGCCAGAATATAAGATGTACGTTGGAGAAGGAGTTCTCCAATAATACATGTGATGCCACTATTTATATATGTCATATACTTATCAAATTATTATGCAACCCTCGATGAACCAATGGTTGCAGATGCGATCGGGATATATGAGATGAAGGTACTGTACTGTACGTTAATCATAAGCGACTGGTTCTTGCAGGCACTGTCAGTGATACCTAGGGAATCATGTGGCGATGCTACTAGACGTTCTTACAATGATTCGATGAGTTTAATCAGAAATATAATTTTTGACATTCTCATGATCAATTTGATACATAGAATGGTGCAAATAAGGGTAAGCCCGAATAAAGGATTATGTCCTGAATCACAAGAAGTTGTGAACCCACGGCAATCTGTATCCTTGAACCAATTAGGGTCACACAAGCACTGGATCATTTGTTCCAGTTGAGAGAATAAATTCAATGAGTTGAAAATATATTATGATATAGTAAATTTTATGAGTTAAATTTATGATAATTAAATTTTGAGAAAATAAATTCAAGGAGTTGAATTTATGAGATAGTAAATTCAAGAAGTTGAATTTATGAAATTTGGAGAAAATCAATTCAAAGAGTTGAATTTATAAAATTTGAGGATTTAATTTATTAAACTCAAAAGTTGTGTTTATTAAATATTAAATTAAATATAGTGGGAACTATGTTTAATGGGTTTGTAGGAGTACAAGTCCAATATACTAAATCATTAAAGTTCTTAATAGATTTTGATTAATTAATTAAACTAGTTGAACTAGCCCAATTAATTAATCAAGTCCATTAATGTTAATTATGATTATTAGGTCATGGCTTCTTTATAAAAGAGGGAAGAGAGGCCATAACCCTAACCCTAAGACTCCAAATTTTCCAAAGCTTTTCGGCCACCTTGAATATTTAATCTCCAACATTAAAAGTTCTTTCAAATAATATAGTGCTATTTGGAAGAGGAACAAACGATCTAGTCGTGGACTTGATAGGATGATTAAAGAAAGGAGATTTGAAGAAAGTTCGTAAGGAATTCATCAAGAGCTATTTTCGCTAACCCTGAAATAGTTAGAGTCGTGTGAATCTTTCACCAAAGGTATAAAATTTAAACTCCCTATGAATGTTTAATTTTAAAATCATACGAGTTTCCAAATACGTCTTGAATGTCAAGATCAAATTTTTTTATAACTTCCGCTGCATTTGGATACGAGAAAACCGAGATCCAACATCCTTTGGATTATATAAGTTTTTGGAATGCAGTTTTCAAGTCTCCGAGAGTTTTCTCAATGAAATATTCGAAACTATAAAGATGGCATGGATCAAATTTGTGAACTCTCCATACCTGAAAATAAAACTTGCCTCCCAAGAGCAAATGGGAGGGACGGATGTGTTTTAAATCATTAGAGCACAACATAATCCAGGCCCAGTCCATTTATGGGAAACCACATTTTCAGATCTGATCATCCTCAAGCAATTTAACCTGATTTAGCTTATGTTATTATTTATATAAATTATCGGTTTTTTTAGTCTGCCAAAAAAAAAATGTAAAGAGATGGATCTGAATTTAGGGATTTCAAGAATACCAAAACAACGAATTTATTAATATGAATTTGAAATATCTAACTCAAAACTCATCAATAGAAATGCAACTTACTGTACCTAGAGAAGATATTATGATTTTTATATAGTTTTTTTAAGCTAATTTTATATATAACACAATAGAAAGTACTCAATGTGACAATTTTTATCGAACTAATTGTTGGATCTCGGTTTTCTCGTGTCCAAACGCAGCGGAAGTTTTAATAAGCTTTTTATTTTATTTTGACAATCAAAATTTATTTGTTTTGGGCACTCATATGGTTTATTACAATAAAACATACATAGGATGTTAGAATTTATACCTTCGGTGAAAATTTTACAAGGCTCCAACTATTTAGGGGTTAACGGAGATAGCTCTTGATAAATTCCCTACGAACTTTCCTCGAGTCTCCTTCTATCAAGTCTACAACCAGAAGATTTGTTCCTGTGGGGACCCGGACGCTAATCATCTTCTTAATCGTCATTGGGACTAATTCAATCAATTAGAATAAACCGGGTCTAATTTTTTTTTTTAATGCGGAAGGTAATGGAATCATTTTATTATACAAATCAGTATAATAATACAAATCCTGTACAACATGCATCTAGTTCAAACTAAAGTTCAACTGCTACAATCAAGTAATGAAACCTATCTATATCCAAGTCCGGAATCACCATTCTAATCTCGATCTCTCATCATCTTCTTGACCCTGATCCTGTCCCACCTGTTGTCATGCACACATACAAACAAGACAAAAGCCGGATAACTCCGGTGAGATATTCATATTCAGTATAAACAATGTACACATATGCATTTAATATAAACATATATAAAAGCATACACAATCATTAAAACATGTATCCAATATGACTACATGAATCAATACGAATCTGTATTTAAGTCAATGACTTGTTATCTTATCTTAACTTATTTCTAACCTAGGGATCCCAATCTAAATTTAGACTTCGGCATGCTGTATCGAATGTCTACAATAGAAGTCGATCTACATCTAAGCTCGTCGATACACCGTAAGTCTAGAGTCCTCGCGGTTCTGACAAAGACTCGGCGATTCTGCCCTAGCTAGGCTGATCTGTCCTAGACTCAAACTCTTGCTCTGCTATAACTCAATAAGCTAAACATATCGATCTGATAATTTGCAAATGTCAATGCAATGAAATAAAGTATGTGATTTAGGGAAACTCAAGTCAAATCCAACTCGAGTTGTGCAATCCCGAATCAACATTTATTTATACCTTTATCTTCTCGATCTGACGAAGATGAAGTCCCGAATTCAACTCTGTCCATTCCCAATCTGATAATTACAATATCAAATATGCACAATATCAATGTACAAATCAATTGAAGATCTGTTCTGATCAATACTCAAATCCAGACATACTCTGATCAATGTCAACAAAGTACAACACAATTTTAATCAATATGGAATCTGATCAATATCAATCTACTGATGTTTCGACGGTATAACAATACAATCTTGATAACCCTGTCAATCTCAACATCCCAGATATAATATCATAACTCATACTCGGTCTCAATACAGATCATAATCTTTAATAATCACAGGGCATAACATCAAATCTGCGCAATCTCAATCATATCATTTCTGAAAATCATAACAATTACATATACAGAATGTTCTTCAGTCTGAATTCAAATCTACGATGTCTACTATATCAGAAACACCATATATGATTCATATTCCATTCCGACAATATCATAATTTCAAATCATGTTTAAACGTAACAAAACTTACATCCAGTTTAAGCCTGCGTTGATAGGAACACAGTACCGAAGTCGGATTCACAATTGGACAGACGGATCGAAAAACAAAGGCGTAAGAATTTCCGAAGGAACTCTCGAGCTTCTTTCTTCGTTTTTAAGCAATTCTGAAGGATTTGTATATATATATATATATATATATATATATATATATATATATATATATATATATATATATATATATATATATATACACGTCCATTGCATGCTGAAGAAACGTGTTATTTTTTCATGAATTTCGGTCGGCGCTCGGGCGGTGCTAAACGACCGCTCGGGCGCAGCATTTTCTGTTGAGATACTCGGCCGAACATCTCCTGGCGCTCGGGCGGTAATATTCTACCGCTCGGGCGCCAAACATTCTGTCCAAGAAGTAAAATTGGCGCTCGGGCGGTTCTTTTCTACCGTTTGGGCGCGAGATGTTCGGTCCAACATCTTGAGATGTTCGGTCTAACATCTTGGCTAATAATATAACGATGCCCTGCTTCTTCATTTGAGTTCCTATAACCTCAATTCTGACAATAATCAACGCCTGATTACATCAATTAAATCTCGGGCATTACAGTTCCTATTTCAAATAACACTAGAATATTTGAAATAAGTTTTTACGTTGAGATCAAAAATTTGAGAGATGACTCAAATTTATTTTTCTTGAAAAGTGGCCAAAAATATTTTGAGAATTTTTGGAAGTGATTTTCTTGAATCACACTTTTGAATAGTAGAGGCTAGGTCTTTTTTTTTTCTTTTTAAAAACAATAGCCTTGACCTAAATTCCATAATTAACATTAATGAGCTTGTCCAACTAGTTTAATTAAATAATCAAAGTCAATTAATAACTTTAATTATTTAATATGTTGGACGTATACTCATACAAGCTCATTAAACATACTTCCATTATATTTAATTTAATATTTAATAAGCTCAAATTTTGAGCTTAACAAATTAAATCCATTATAAATTCAACATTTGAATTTAATATTTAAATTATAAATCCAACTCCTTGAATTTATCTACTCCAAAATTTAATATTTAATAAAATCAACTTTTGAGTTTAATAAATTAAATTATCAAATTCTATAAATTCAACTTCTTGAATTTATTCTCCCAAGTTTTAAAAATTCAACTTCTTTAATTTACTATCTCATAAATTCAACTCCTTGAATTTATTTTCTCAAAATTTAATTATCATAAATTCAACTCCTTGAATTTACTATATCATAATATAAATTCCACTCCTTAAATTTATTCTCTCCATGGAAACAAATGATCCAGTACTTGTGTGACCCTCAATGGTTCAGGGATACAGCTAGCCGTGGGTTCACAACTCCTTGTGGTTCAGAATAACATTTACTCTTATTTGAGCTTATCCTAGTTAGCCTCATTCTTTTCATCAACACCTTGATCAAGAATGTCAAAACTAATTTCTGATTGCACCCATCGGATCATAGTAAGAGCGTCTAGTAGCATCGCCCCATGATCCCCTAGGTATCACTGATAGTGCCTAAAAGAACCGGTCGATTATGATTAACGTACAGTACGGTCTCTTCATCTCATATATCCCGATCGAATCTGCAACCATTGGTTAATCGAGGGTTGCATATTAATTCGATAACTATGTGACACATATAATAGTGGCATCGCGTGTACTATTGGAGAACTCCTTCTCCAACGTACATATATATCATACTCTGGCCAGAGATTCCACACACTATTATTTCATCAGATCACATAGGATATCCACATTCGTAGGTGAGCGGTGAATCTCCGATTACAATGCACTGGCTCCTATATGTGTCGTAACTGTACCCAACCACGCCACCTGAAGACTCTCCTGGAGCTGGTAAACGAGTCAAAGCACAACCCTAGCATATAGAGCCTCAGTGTTGTCCCGGGTCGTAAGGACTAATGGTGTACAATCATAACCACGGACTTATCCTCTCGATGAATGATAACCATTTGTAAAGTCCGAGGGTGGGTTTTTCAGTATAATCACCATATGATTACCCATCTGCATGTTTGGACATCTCTATGTCCTTACCAAGAAACGCAGTACATAACATCACAGATGCTAGTCTCGAGCTCAAGCGACATTTATCCATGTTTTAGGCGACTGAATCGACTAGGAACAAATTTAGAATATGCAGTGTTTACAAATGAGTTTCAATATCGAATTACGATTCATTTGTATTAAAGCATAATCAAGGAATTTATCTTTGCTGATCACATGTGTATACAGATAAAGTGAAACTAAACCATTAAAAGTTAAATTCAAAATAAAGATTTTTTAATACAACTGAATCAATAAAATTCATAGCCAACAGTTGACTTGCAGGGCATTTACTCTAACACTAATATCACACTTTCGATTTTAATTAATTACAAGATATATAGTTCAATTATAACCTGAAGATGGATGGATTATTTAGAAACAACAATTGCCCAGCTTGTTATGAAAGAGACCAAACGTGGCACTTTAACTATTTTTCCGTTTAAAAAGATTTGAGCTGTGGAAAACCGTTACATTACAAGAAATATACAAGAGATTGTGCTTGGAAGAATAAATTGGATTTATAGCTATGCATTTGTGTTGGAACCAAATTTCGGAGTTTGACAAACTAAAGAAACTAACTGAATTATGAGACAACTGAATATGCAAAAGACGCGACTGATTACTTAACAACTGAAACCAGCTGAACTAATGAAGAAAACTGATCAGTTGGAAACCGATCAGTTAATATACTCAGCCGCATAAGTTTCAGTTAAAACATATCTCAACTGAATGTTTCTCGGGAAAGAACAACCGACAAAAAGACATAGTAGACAGCAACTGAATATGGAAAGCCGCACCTCAATCATTACAGCATAGAACAACGTATTTCGGCTATTGTAATTAAGACGCCGTATTACAATCAATGAAGAGAACATTGCCCAAGGAATGATGAAGTGGCAATCAACAGATACTAGAATTCAAATGCATATCAAAATTACCGTTGAAAGAGAAGTTTATAAATATGACTGAAGAACAACAGAAGAAAGCAGAGATGATTACTCAATCTTAAACTTGCTGTTACTCTGTCAAAATCTTAGCTCATCCTTATTTGAATTATTTGTAGCAATCAAGGCTACAATTTGAGCTTACTAGTACTCTCTAAAAGTTGTTAGATTCAATAGTGCTAAGATCAGTTACGCACTGAGAATATTGTGTAGAACTAAGAGTTTCAGTTTTGGCAGTGGTAAGTCCAAACTGAAGTGGGTCTGTACAAGGGTTGTACTCGATCAAAGTCTTTTAGTAAATATCATATCCTTGGGATATAAGGGGTGACGTAGGAGTAATTGAATTCTCCGAACATCTAGAAACAACTCTTGCATATTTCTTTCAGTTTCGTATTCTATCTTTCAATCGGTTACTATCCGCAACTACTCTAGTTTAACTGATTGTTATTGACCAACAAGATTCCGAGATTCAGTTCTCACCAAATTGAACTAAAATATTATTAAAGAACAATTTTAATTGTAAGTGTTTATTCAACCCCCCCTTCTAAACACTTTTGTTACGACAACCGATCCTATCAAGTGGTATCAGAGCGGTTGAATCTTGTTCTTGAATACTTCTGATCTATAAATCTGCTAGCATGACTTCATTCAATAAAATTCCTATGTTCTCAAGAGAAGATTTCGATGACTGGAAAATCAGAATGCAGGCTCACTTAGCTACATAAGATGATGACATGTGGTATGTCATAAAAGAAGGACCCATGAAGATTCTAAAAGCAAACACAGCAATTGCCATAACTGAAGGGGCACCACAGTGAACTCAAAAGCCCAGAGAAGATTGGACAACTGAGGACAAAAGAAAAGCCAATCTTGACAATGTGGCCAAAGACACTCTATACAAAACACTGGACAAATAAACCTTAAACAAAATAAAGATGTGCAAAACAGCAAAAGAAATTTGGGAAAAGTTGATTCAATTATATGAAGGAAATGACCAAACAAAAGAAAATAAACTCTCTGTTGCTATTCAAAAATTTGACAATATCAGAATGAAGGTTGGAGAATCAATGAATGAGTATGATGAAAGGGTGAGCAGTATTGTGAACGAATTAAATGCACTCGGAAAAGTGTATACCAACAAAGAGGTTACACTAAAAGTGATGAGAGGTCTTCCAAAGGAATGAGATGTCAAAACTATGGCTATGAGAGAGTCTAAAGACTTGAACCAGATCGAACTTCATGATCTATTTGCTGATTTAAAAGCTTATGAATTTGAATTGCAGAACAGAGAAGGAGAACCATCTACTCCTACAGCTACAACTGCTCTAGCAGCTGTCAGAACTGAACCAACTGGTTCAGCCGAGAAATCTGCTGATCAGTTAAGCAATGATGCTATGTCATTATTCATCAAAAAGTTTGGGAGGTTCATGAGAAAGAACCAAGGAAACTTTCAGAAGCAATACCAGGGAAATAATTCCAAAGAAGAAACAAATGCTTGCTACAATTGTGGCAAAGCATGTCATTACATTGCTGACTGTCCTAAACCTAAAAAGGACAGTCAAGGATCAACTGACAGAAGAAAGAAATCACATGAGCATAAGAGAAGACCCAGAGATGATAAGAAAACCTACAGAAAGAAACATGAGGTTCAATTAGCTGAAGAGAACAAATCCAAATGGGCAGAAACTGATAGTGACGAAGCAGAATCAGAAAGCTCATATAGCTCAAGTGATGAAGAGGAAGTCAAATGCCTAATGGCCAATGATACTGAAGCAGAATCTACAAGTCAACAGGTATTTGATTTTAGTTAATTTGACTTTACACGAGAAAAACTCATTTTAACTCATTATAGCTTTAATGAGTAGATTATTTTTAGATATTGAGGGGGAGAAAATTTTGTTTAAAATGTTTTGAAATATGACTTTTTGATTCACACAAAAAAGGGGAGAAATATGTTAGTTGAGTTGATTGTTTATCCAAGTTTTGTGATCATCAAAAAGGGGGAGATTGTTGGAACTTTTCAAATTTGCAATCTTGATTTTGATGTTAACAAAACTTGTTATTGTGTTTCTAACATATTTACTCAAGTGTGAAGTTGCAAACACAAGAAGCTAGCTGAAACTGAATTTTGCACAAACTGAATTTCTGGCGAGCTTTGGTATTTTGATGATATCTCTCAACTGGATTATCCAAATGACAATCCGCCAATTGGGCTGATTAGAAAACTCAATTTTGAACAAATCGTATTTCACGTCAGTTGGGCAAAATCGGAGGTTATCATGGTATAACTGATCGCTCAATTACCGAACTGATCACACGAAAACAGCAATCAGTTGTGTTTGAGCAGCTGCCGTATTTTGGTCATATCTCTCAGCTCGGTTATCGAAACGAAGCGATTCAGTATGCGTTGGAAAGCTAAGACAAAGATCTACAAATCATTACTATAAGTCAAAGTCTGTATCGAAGCTTATGATGCTGATAAATGACGATGAAGTTACTGGTTCTGCACAAACTGAAATCAGCTAGGCTGATTTCAGCACACCAGCTGAAACTGAACCAGCTGAAGACCAGTTGAACCAGTCCAACTGAACCAGTTGGACTGAACCAGTCCGACTGAATGACCAGTTGAGTTGACCAGAGTTGACCAGTTGACCAGAGTTGACCAGTCGGGAAAATGCCCAGCAAGCTGAATTTGACCGTTGCAATCTCGGAAACAGCACAGAAACTTTCCAACGGTCATATTCTTGTGTATAACGTATATATCAGTGTTGGAGCCTATAAATACAAGATCTTGAAGATCAAAAAACAGCTTTGGAAGTGGATTCAAAGCATGGGCAGTTAGCATGAAGAAATTAGCTAGTTGAGAGCACAAGCCCTTGTGTGAGGATACAATTGAGATATACACTGTAAATGATCAATTCCTCACACACAATCACTCACACATATACAAGTGAGTTGAATTTCAAAGATTAGTTGAGTGAGTCTTGCACAAAGACGTAAAACTTGTGTATGTAGTCTTTGCATATGAGACATTAAACAATATGCTGATTGTGAGGTGCTGCCTACAATCGTTAGTGCTAGGAGTTCAGTTTAGGCAGTGGGTAAGTCCTAGCTGAATGGGTTTGTACAAGGTGTTGTATAAATCAAAGTCTTCTAGTGGATCCTTCCCAACCAGAAGAAGGGGTGACGTAGGAGTGTTTGAAATCTCCGAACATCCATAAACAAATTCGTGTCTATTTGTTTATTGCATTTATTTATCATTTCCATAGTTTTAAAGATGCATTTTTGAAGCATTTTATGTCTTCTTCAAATATCAAAATATTGCATACCAAGTGTTTGATAAAATGCTTCAACCGAAAATCTTTTTACTCATTCAACTTGCATATATCTTAAATGGTTTATAAAAGATTTAATCGGTTTCTACGAAGGATTATTTCGAGTATCTTCCGCTTGGTTTTTAACCAAACTCGATTTAATTCATCGGTGTTCAATATTTCAAGAACCGAGCTATTGTAGCTCAACGATTACCCCCCTAATCGATCCTAACATTAATGCTTGAAAACTCAGAACAATCTAAGCTCATTAAATCTTGGAATAAGTCATCAGCTGCATTGAATGAAATGAAAAATTCACAAAAATCAGTTTTTGATAAATCTAGATTAGGACTCAATACTCAAGGTGAAACATTTCCAAGAGATACTCAACCCGAACAGAACATGGACAAAGGGAAATACATTAAATTTGTCAAATCAATAGTAGAACAAGAAAAATTTAAGCCTAGAAAACTGGATGAACAACCTATTGAGAATATGTATAAGGCCAGAAGACATGGAGTTGGTTACAGTCCAAAAATTTCTACTGAGTCAGAAAGTCATTCATCAAAAAGATTTAGCAAGAACAATTCAAATAACTATTCAAATTATTATAACTGCAAACCAGTCCAGAAAAGATACAGACTAAACAATCAGTTGAACCAAGCTAAAATGCATACTGTGTCATCTGTACACCGCACACCTAACACACAGAAGCCGAGAAAAATAATTTGGAACACGGCTACTGGAAAGTCAGTTAGACTAATCCAAGTATGGGTTCCAAAGGGACTAATAAGTTTTGGACCCAAATAGATATGGGTACCAAATCAAATTATGTGTGTGCTTGCAGGTAACAGGTACAGATAAAAATTCAATATGGTATTTGGACAGCGGTTGCTCACGACATATGACAGGAGATGCAAGTATGCTATCTCAACTGACCAAATATAGTGGTCCAAATATCAGTTTCGGAGATAATTCTAAAGGTAAAACCGTGGGTAAGGGTAAGCTTATCCATTGTAACTTTACTATTAAAGATGTTTTATTAGTAGAGAATCTGAAGTATAACTTGATTAGCATCAGTCAGTTATGCGACAATAAATTCTCGGTACAATTTGATAAAAAATTCATGCTCAGTTGAAACATCAACTGATGAAATCATATTAACTGGCAAACGATGTGGAAACACATATAAAGTCAGTTGGAATGATCAACCTTATGCACAGGTTTGCTTTATTGCTTCAAAATCATCTCAAAACTGGTTGTGGCATAAAAGGTTAAATCATTTAAACTTTAAATCCATTGCCTATCTGAGTAAACATGAACTTGTAACTGGTTTGCCCAAAATAGATTTTTCAAAAGAAAAACTTTGCTCAGCATGTCAGTATGGAAAACAAGTACGATCTTCTTTAAAAAAACAAGGCCTGTAAATCTTCATCCCGAAGCTTAGAACTATTGCACATGGATCTCTTCGGTCCAATACCAGTAATGAGCTTAGGGGGAATGAAATACACCTTGGTGGTCGTAGATGATTTTTCAAGATTTACTTGGGTTATCTTTCTCAAATCTAAAGACCATACGGCTGCACAACTGATTAAACTCTTCAAAAGACTTTTAAATGAAAAATCAGTTGGGATTGATCGAATCAGATCTGATCGAGGAATTGAATTCATCAATCAAACACTTTCAAGCTTTCTAGAAAATGCTGGAATCAAGCATGAGCTTTCAGCAGCAAGAACTCCTCGGCAAAACGGTGTAGCTGAGAGAAGAAATCGGACCCTTAAAGAAGCTGCTAGAACAATGCTTGATGATTCTGGTATTTCTCAAAGATTTTGGGCAGAGGCAGTAAACACTACGTGTTATACTCAGAACAGATCAATGATTAATAAGAATCATATGAAAACACCATATGAGATCTGACATGGAAGAAAAAGTATAATCACTTATTTCAAAATATTCGGCTGTAGATGTTTTATTCATGATAATGGTAAAAATTATTTAAAAACATTTGATGCCAAATCTGCAGAAGGAATATTCCTTGGATATTCATCAGTTAGTATAGCTTATAGAGTCTTTAATAAGAAAACTTTAAATGTTGAAGAATCTGCGCATGTTGATTTTGATGAAACTGTACTAACTGATAAGCCAACTGATCAAGTTGAGCTAGCTGATCGATTTACAGATATCAGTTTGGAAGATGATGACAAAGATGAAAGTCATAACAATCAAAACATCTTTCAAACACCAGAACCAGATATATTGGATCAATTAAATGAGCAGGAAGACAATGCTGACAATCAGTTATTAAAGCAAAATGATAACATTCAAATACCAGCTGACGAGGCATCAACTGAAGCTGAAAACTGCATTCAGTTACCAACTGAAGAAGTTGCTGATGCAACAAATGGAAAGTACAGATGGAGAAAATCACATCCACCACAACTGGTAATAGGAAATCCATCTGATCCAGTAAGAACTCGCAATCAAATATTAAATTTATTTATTCATTCAGCCTTTGTCTCACAACTGGAACTAAAGAAAACTGATGAAGCTCTTGCTGATCCTAACTGGGTAAATGCTATGAAAGAATAGCAGAATCAGTTCACTCACAATAACGTCTGGAACTTAGTTCCAAGACCAACTTCAAAAACCATTATAGGTACAAAATTGGTGTACATGAATAAAATGAACGAGGACGGTTCAGTTATACGCAACAAAGCAAGACTAGTAGCACAAGGATATAGGCAAGAAGAAGGAATTGACTACGATGAGACGTATGCTCTAGTTGCAAGATTGGAAGCAATCAGAATATTTCTTACTTATGCATCTCACAAAAACTTCAAAGTTTACCAGATGGATGTGAATAGTGCATTCCTAAACGGTCAGTTACAAGAAGAAGTATATGTTGAACAACCTCCAGGTTTTGTAAACCACAAACTTCCTGATCATATATACTATTTGAACAAAGCATTATATGGTCTTAAACAAGCTCCCAGGGCTTGGTACGAAACTCTTTCAAAATTCCTAACTGATCATGACTTTTCAGTCGGATCAGTTGATAAGACCTTGTTCAAATTTACTAAAAATAAGCACATTCTATTAGTTCAAATTTATGTTGATGATATAATATTTGGGTCAACTAACCCCAAATTGTGCGAAAATTTTGCTAAGTTAATACAGGACAAGTTTGAAATGAGCATGATGGGTGAACTGACATTCTTTCTTGGACTGCAAGTGAAGCAACTGGAAACTGGTATATTCATTAGTCAAACAAAATATACAAAGGAGTTGCTAAAGAAATTTGGTATGAAATCATGTTCAGCTGCAACTACTCCCATGAGCTCATCAGTTAAACTAGACACTGACGAAGGAGGAATATCAGTGGAGGCGAAATTATATAGAGGGTTAATAGGTTCATTGTTGTACCTAACAGCCAGTCGTCCTGATATTGTTTTTGCTGTCTGTATGTGTGCCAGATTTCAAGCAAATCCTAAGCAATCACATTTCTCAGCTGCTAAAAGAATTCTGAGATATCTTAAGGACACGCAAAATGTTGGGCTATGGTATTCAAAAGACTCCACCTTCAATTTAGTTGGATATTCAGATGCAGATTATGCAGGATGTAAGCTTGATAGCAAAAGTACAAGTGGATCTTGTCAGTTCTTAGGAGACAGACTGATCTCTTGGTTTAGCAAGAAGCAGACATCCATAGCTACCTCAACAACAGAAGCAGAATATCTTGCTGCTGGTAGCTGTTGTGCACAACTGATCTGGATTCAGCAACAACTGAAGGATTATGGAGTAACATCAACTGAATCGCCCATATTTTGTGATAATACCAGCACAATTGCCATCACTTACAATCCAGTTCTTCACTCAAGGACCAAGCATATAGATGTCAGGCATCACTTCATTAGGGATCATGCTTTAAAGAAGGATATTCGACTGGAATACATTTGAACTGAACAGCAAGCAGTTAATATCTTCAAAAAACCATTACCCGAGGCTAAGATTTCTTACTTTCGAAATATTCATGGGTAATTTGATCTATCATAAACTTGTTATTAATACTGTCTTGTTTATAAAATCATTTGTCACAACTGACTACTTTCTGTCAACTGATGTCAGCTATCATATGTCAGTTTGTTATAAACCTTCTGTTAACATTAATTTGATTGCAGAAAAATAAAGTAAGATAGCACTGAGTCAATCAAATTTTACATTTGAATAAAAACGATGCCAAGTTACACCACTCAGTTCAGATCCAACAAAATTCTTCCACTCATTCAACCAATGGGTAAGTTCATGGATCTGTAAATTTATGAAAGATTCAGAATTTGCAAGCTTATCCAGTCGATGCCACTCTGTCCAGAGCATTGCATGAAGCAGAGCTTGATCTTCGATCAGTTCTGTAACTTGATAAACATTAAACACGTCTCGATACTTCCTAGCTCTTGCTCTTTGTGCACGAGTAGTAGGTAAACGATTATGGTACACAAAATGAAGATCATGTATCTTGTACCATACAAAAATGACTTTCATCAAAACTTTCTCCTCGGTGCTTCTCTTTAACTCCTCTAAATGCGGACGCATCTCTTCAGTTACGTGATTCTGAGTACCACTGCAAGCATCGGTCATATCTGAATCTGCCATAATTTTATTGAATTGATATTATCTCACAACTCATTTCTATCGTCTTACTTATAGACAAGTGACATTAAATGGTGAAGAAGTTGAAAAGACTAAAGCCAACCGAAACGTCATCGCAATCACCCAGGATTTTTCCTCACCAGTTATTTATTATCAGTTGATACTAGTTTAACAATTATTATATTTTTACCCTCAACTGATATTAGTGTATCTTTTACTAATTATTAATTGTTAACTGATTTCAGTCAGAAGTCAATTAATATCAGTTTATCTGATCAGTTAGTAATCAACTCATTATTTGCAGGAAAAAGAAAAACAGAGTTAAAACCAGATAAATATTTCATTACTTATAAATATTGGTCCGGATTACATCATCATACTTCTCCTCCACAACAATTATCCAAAATTTCAACCAAACAGATAGAAAAGAAGGAGCAGTCATGAGAAAGCTGCGAGAATGAGCTATGCGCCTTAGGATCTTCAATTCCTTGCGGAGCATCAGCTGATACATGTGACCGTCCTTGAAGACGTCCACCCACACAGCAATATTCAAGTGCTTTTGCACTTGCTTCAGTTCTGCTACCAATTCAGGAGTGGTGGCCTCCCCAGAGTTGTACAAGAGCTCAAGCTCCTGCAATCGCTCCAAGTAATGCAGACTTTCGTAGAAGACTTCATCTTCTATCTCGGCCTTCCTGGCCTCCAGAGAGAAAGGAGAAAGACTTGAGTCACTCGTATCAGACATTTTTCTTATCTTGAATACTTTGGATGATATGTCTGAAACTGACTGAGCCACTTCTATTTATAGACAAGAAGTTATGGAAGCTGAAGGGCCGCGATCATTTATCATATAATAAATTTTTAAAGCTTTAAATTTATTTTTACATCGTCATTTTAAATGTTTTATGCACCAATTTAGGGGGAATATTAATTTTAAAAAAGTTAACTGAGAAGACAATTGTTTGTAACTTCTCAACTGAAATGAATCAGTTTCCCAACTGATGGTTCAGTTTGATTGTTTACAAATTTTCTCACATATGTTAACTAATTAAAATTTATTATATTTTAAATCAACTGACGTGACTGCAGATTGACGACGTGGCTTATTTTAAAACCGCTAACCTTTATATACACGATTACAGCACACGTACACTTATTTTTTATTCAAAATTTTCATGGACTGACACGTGTCCAGAATTTGAACAGTCACGTACAAATGCATTATACCCGCTTCAATTCAGTTCTTCTCCTTCACGCATACAATCAGTTCTAAGAGCATACAAACTTTCGAATCTTATTTTCTACGAATTTCAGATCATCTTACCTTCCGAAATGGCTAATCAGATCCCTGCTCACATGATTAATTCCATGGCAATCGATTTTGACTCAGTTTTATCAATTCAAGAAGCTGATATAAAAAATCTCTTTCTGAAGATTGAATCTGCTGGGCTCCGAATGTTTTTGGGACAATCTTCACAAGAAATATACTCGAAGGAAGTGAATCAATTCTATCTGAAAGGGTATGTTACTAGTGAAGAAAATATCTCTGTCACTATTAATGATCAGTTGCTGATCTTATCTAAAGAAAACTTTGGAGAAATGTTTTCCTTGCCAACTGATGGATATGTCAGTTTCTCTGAAGTTAAAACATCAGATATTGAGGAAATGCAATCCTCATTATCTGCTGATGGGCGGAAAATCAAAGTCTCTGACCCAAAGAAAGAACTGAAACCAGAAATTCAGTTATTGGCTGATATTGTAGCAAAGGGAATTTTAGCTAAAGCTGGCTCATATGCAGCTCTCACTCTTGAAAAATTCCAGGTGATGACAATCATCATGGGTGAGAAGAAATTCAACTGGAGGTACATTATTTTCAGCATTCTAAAGAATTTGCTTAAATCAACAAAACAGTCCATGGGGTTTGCCATTCCAATCAGTTATATTCTGAAACTCAAAGGACTGGTAGCTAACAATGCCGAAAAATCTTCAAAATTTAAGATATTCACTGCCAAGAATATCTTGCCACCAAAGACCAAGTTGGATCTCTCGCCTAAACAATTCGTAAAAGTCAAGAAGGAGATTGGGATGCAGCAAGCTGCTCCTAAATCAGTCAAGAAAGCCAAGACGCTGGCCCAACTGAAGGCTGCAAAGCGAAAACTGATTCTCACTGAATCAGATTCTGAGAAAACTCCCTCTCCCAAACTTATCAAGAAACCAAGGACACAAAGAACCAAACCAATACTAGCAGTGGAACCAACCATTACTGAGAAACTTTCTCAGTCAGCTGCTGAAAAGCCGATTCAGGCTATCCCATTGCAAGTCATCCCTCCTGATGATTCAGTTCCAACTGAGAAGATATCCACTAGAGTAAAAGCTCCCTTCACTCGTGTAAATCAACCCACTATTTTACCTCAGGCTAGACAGAAAGGCGTCATATTGAAGGAACCAGTGGAGTCTACAAAATCTGGCTTACAAATTCCTCATATTCTAACCACGGAGAAGGGAAAAGCCAAGCTTGAGGAGGAGCCAAGGCCATCTCACGCCATTCAAACTCATATCGATCTAATTTCGGAAGAGGTAAATACATTTGCCACATCAAAACTCACATCTTTTGACCGTTGGAAAAGCTTCAGGACCAAAATCTTTGCCAAGAAATTGAAGCACAAATCCCAAATGAAGACGTTTATTAAACTGGAAAAGATAGTTTTGAGAGTAGTTAAAACTGCTACCATTATTCAAGCACTGGAAAGGAGACAATATTTCTTTGATCAAATACGGGCTATTCAACCGACTAAGCTGGTTAGAAAGTTGAAAGAAGACTACAACCCCACAGGGCCAACTGCATATCAAGATAGAGCTGTGTTCACCCAACTGAATGCAGATCTTAGTGGCCTACAGAGGGAAATAAGGTTTTGGGAAGAAGATCAAGAACTTGTTCTTCCAGAAAAATCTTCAGGAACAGAGGAATACAAACCTTCATCGTCTCAGCAGAATGAATCTTCTGAAGAACTCATTGCTGACAAATCAGTCAAGGAGGTTCCACAAACAACAGCCGAGGATCAACATCTGTATTCTAAGGCCAAACTTACTTTCGCCAATATCGATGAAATCATTCAGTCAGTTGCTCAGGAAGCTCAAACTGAAGCACAAAATTTTGAATCAGTTGATCCCCTGAATGAACAAACAGAACAAGAAGTTCTGATTACATCTGACGACCCAGTTCAAACTTTTATCACTGAAGAACATGTTCAAACTCTTGTTGCTGAAAAACATGTTCAATCTCCAGTTGCTGAAGAACATGTTAAATTCTCTGACAACGCAGAACAAGCTCAATTTATTGTTGTCCAGAAACAGTTCAGCGAGTGACATCTGAAACTGAAGAACAAACTGAAGTGCTCACTCAGAACCAAGAGGAAACACTTACTGAATCCGTGGAAGAGCAGTTGTCTAATGTTGAAAACCTTCAAACTGAAGAACCACCCCAAGTTTCAGTCGTTGATCAAACAGAAGAACAAGCCCATGATTCTCCAATAGCAGTTACCACAGATAACCCTGTTATTCTAGAACAAAGTGTTTCTAATGCTCAGAATCAACCTTCTTCATATCAAGGTCAAGAAGAGACAGTTGATCGCACTATGATAATTTTCACTCCACCAGAACAAGTGCCACATCAGGATGATATAGGAGTCATGTCTCATGAAATCTCAAATTCAGAAGAATTGTTCGATGAAATCAACACCATCAAGACAAATATGAATCAAATAATGGATGCCATCAAATCTATTCAGTCAACCCAATTCTATCATTATGTAAAGCTCAATGGATCCGAAGATTTTGTTTTTGCAAAGCTGAAGAATATTCAAGAAGTTGTAACTGAACTCTCAGTTGCCATAGAACACAAGCATAACAAAGCTACAACTACTGCTCTTTTCGTTACTCAAGATGTGATCAACCAACGAGTTGAAAGACTAGAAACATCTGTTGCAAACAAAATAGACTCACTGCAAACTTCAGTTCTTACTGCCATCTCCAGTATCTCAGCTGATGTCGGCATCTTATCTACTGAAGTTCGACAATTATCTATTCACATGGCTCAGTTTGACAAAGAGGGGGAAGATAGTCAGAAGAAACATTGAAGAGCAGTTAGCAATTTAGCAGTTTGTTTTGAGACATTTTTTGTTAAGAAACATTCTATAAGAGTTCAATCCTTCAGTTACTATATGCTTAGTTTTGTCAAACACCAAAAATGGGGAAATTGTTGGAAACCAAATTTCGGAGTTTGACAAACTAAAGAAACTAACTGAATTTTGAGACAACTGAATATGCGAAAGACGCGACTGATTACTTAACAACTGAAACCAGCTGAACTAATGAAGAAAACTGATCAGTTGGAAACCGATCAGTTAATATACTCAGCCGTATAAGTTTCAGTTAAAACATATCTCAACTGAATGTTTCTCGGGAAAGAACAACCGACAAAAAGACATAGTAGACAGTAACTGAAATGGAAAGCCGCACCTCAATCATTACAGCATAGAACAACGTATTTCGGCTATTGCAATTAAGACGCCGTATTACAATCAATGAAGAGAACATTGCCCAAGGAATGATGAAGTGGCAATCAACAGATACTAGAATTCAAATGCATATCAAAATTACTGTTGATAGAGAAGTTTATAAATATGACTGAAGAACAGCAGAAGAAAGCAGAGACGATCACTCAATCTTAAACTTGCTGTTACTCTGTCAAAATCTTAGCTCATCCTTATTTGAATTATTTTTAGCAATCAAGGCTACAATTTGAGCTTACTAGTACTCTCTAAAAGTTGTTAGATTCAATAGTGCTAAGATCAGTTACGCGCTGAGAATATTGTGTAGAACTAAGAGTTTCAGTTTTGGCAGTGGTAAGTCCAAACTGAAGTGGGTTTGTACAAGGGTTGTACTCGATCAAAGTCTTTTAGTAAATATCATATCCTTGTGATATATGGGGTGACATAGGAGTAATTGAATTCTCCGAACATCCAGAAACAACTCTTGCATATTTCTTTCAGTTTCGTATTCTATTTTTTAGTCAGTTACATTCCGCAACTACTCTAGTTTAACTGATTGTTATTGACCAACAAGATTCCGAGATTCAGTTTCTCACCAAACTGAACTCAAATATTATTAAAGAACAATTTTAATTGTAAGTGTTTATTCAACCCCCTTTCTAAACACTTTTGTTACGACAATCGATCCTATCAATTTGATTCAAGAAAAAATATAAATTATGTATCCATCACAATTACTTACATAAGTGCTAATTGACAACGAGTGAAAATAAAATCCACTTAAATTATATTTATTCTCTTTCAAAAGTTGGATGAAATTAAAATATGTGAATTCAAATTTCTCTATTCAAAGGAAGGTTGTGGCCATGCACAGTGAGATATGGTTAATTGACCGAGTGCCATGAACGTGTAAATAGGAAAATTCATTGTCTGTGATTCGAAAATCGAAAGGCACTTTTGGGAGAAAAAAGAAGAAGCAATAATTAATTAGATTCCACACATTAAATTATCTAAGAGTAGGTCTTTTGTGATACGGTCTCACGAATCTTTATCTGTGAGACGGGTCAACCGTACCGATATTCACAATAAAAAGTAATACTCTTAGCATAAAAGTAATACTTTTTCATGGAGATCCGTCTCACAAAATACGACTTGTGAGATCGTCTCACATAAATTTTTACTATGATGTAAAATGGGTTGTTTGATTTGGACTTTTTCAAACACCTCTGGGGTCTTCTTACATCACATTCCAAATACTAGGTCAATTATGAAGAGTTGGTCATTTGGTGGACTCTTCTAAAGGCTCATCCAATCATTCATTGTGAACTAACCAAATACATATTTTTTATCCATTACTTTTAAGCAAATCATTGTGTAAATTGAATGTTTGCCGGTAAAACTAAAAATCCTGATCAGTGATAATTTTGCGATACAAATTTTTTAAATTTTAGAACAACTCTTCTAACAGTATCAATTATTTTTCCAATGATTTGGATTCAATAGAATCGAGTTTGAATTCTTTAGGACAAAGTTTTGACAGCGATTTCTAAAATTTTTGTTACGATTATATAAAACAATACACTAGATTATTAACTTTCAAATTCTTAAAATACGACGAAGCACGATATTCTCGTAAATGTCGACATAAATTTTTTTTTGTTAGAAAGTTTATACTATATTTTTTTAAGAATTATTATTTACATATTGTACAAAACTTTTCTGGTTCCTTTTATAGAGTTGATTAAAAATGAATTAAATAAAAAATTTGAAGTACACATCAATTTCAGGGAACTTTTGGTTGGGACCACGTTTAAAAGAAATAATTCTAAAAGAGAGAAGCTTTTAAACAAGTAAAGTTTTGACTAGTTTTTAACAATGTGACAATATTTATACAATGAAATAAATTGAATATACTGGACAAGCAAAGAATCCACAATGAACTAAATAATTATTTCCCATAGTAAATGTTGGTTATAAAATTTTAAATATGAGTAATGTTGTATGTAATGTCCCGAAAATTTGAAGGTTCACAGGAACCACATACATGCAAAATTATCAAATTTCTTATGTATTTTAATTAATTTGTTTTAATTGCATCTAATAAATATGATAGGCAAGTTTACTTGTTTAAAATATGGTTTTCAACTAGAATGCTTAAATTTGTATTTTAAAGGTTATTCGAACTGCGATCGAGGAACGGAGACCGATGGTCATATTAGAGAAAATATTTTTATTAAATAATTATTTTTAATTGTTTAAGGAGCATTGTATTTAAAATAGAATTTTCGAAAAGAAGGTGTTTTAAGGAGCATTGTATTTTAAACGGTATTCGATTTTCTACGAAAATATGAACTTTCCAAGAACTCGGCTAATATTTTCATGAACTTTCCTAAACAAAATACTTTAAATATTCACTAATGATCTAAATGAGCCTATTATACTATTTTAATGAACCTAAGTTTACACCACTTATTTTATATCAAATAATCAAGGCTCCCAAATCTTTTATTTATTCAAAACTCACGCCTCCCACCCTCTAAAACACTAGGACTCCTTAACAGCCAAAAACACACGCACACACGAGAATTTGGGGAAGAAAGCCAAGGTTTTGAAGGAAAATCAGCATAGGGTTTTCTCCTCGTCGACGTCCTCGCATCGTCAAATCGTTTTCGAGTGTAATATACGCAAAGACACGTCTTAAATTTCTTTCAAACATCTTTCACACCATACTTTGCATAATTGTTTAACTTTGCATGAAAAATATGTTGCACAAGATTTATTTTCGTTTTTATGGGCTCATGAGCATATACCTCATGTTTTGATGATACAAAACTCATGTTAAGGATGAGTGAAGGGGTTGCCCATGGTAGGATACCTGGAAGAGATGTTTTTCCACATGTTTAAGGACACTTACGAGTATGGTCAAAGGTTGGACAGTAGGGGGAACATGCTGAACGTGATTGGGAATCCTAGAGTCCTAGGTTTTCAGCCTTCTTTCCTAGGAGAGCACGGCGGATTGCTGCTGTTAGGTTCACGTACAGGAGACATAAAGGGATGGTACGAGGGTCCTAAAGTGGATGTGCAATTGCTGGGAAGAGTGCACGCAAGCTGCACACTGTTTTGGGGATAGGGCGTGCGGTCCTTAAGAAAATGAAGGAGGGGCCGTGAAGAGGGACTGTCTGGGCAAGGTCTGGGCTTGTGAGGGTCTAAGCCAGGAGTCAAGACGGCCCAAACATGGTCTGATAGGCCGGGAAGGGGTTGGCGCACGGCTAGGGCCCATTCTAGCCATGCACGAGTGTGGGAGGATCAAACCATGCACATACTTGTGCATGACACTTTAGGTCTGCTCCAGCAGTGTGTTGAGGGCTTGGTCTAGGTCCTAGGATGGCCAGTGAGCGACTGGTCTTGTTGGTTAAGGGCTGGAGCCGAGGCAATTTGAGTTAGAATCCCACTAGGACTAGGATTCTTTGTGCTGAAATTCAGTAGATGGTAGGGCATGTTCAAGGGGCTTAGTGGGCTTGAATTGGATTCAATATGTTTAGTTATGTGTTAAAAAGCTTTGGTTGAAGTTTGGTTAAGTTTCGAGTCAATACGAGTGAAAACCGGGATGTACGTCTAAGCTTTAAAAATGATTTGGGAAATTAATCGAGGGGGATAAGTCTACGTCTAAGGAATAATTATAGGTATATTTTAAGGCGACATGTTAAGTTTGGAATGATTATGGTCGTCGTTTAGAGGTCTAAAGAAAAATACGAAAAGTTCTGCTTTTAGGGGCGAAACGGTCATTTTACACCTGAAAAATTTTAGATGTCCTGGCAGTGCCCTGAATGCTGTAAATAATGTTAAAATGCTTATTTTAAATGTTTATGAAATTTTATGATGAAAAGTTAACGCTAAAAGATGTGTGGCATTTTTGGTTTAAAAGATATATATATATATATATATATATATATATATATATGTATATATATATGCATGAATTTTTATAAGTGATGAGAATATGACATATTGGAGGAGGTGAAGTGATTGTGACTAATACGATGATATGATGATATGATTGGAAATAACGTGAGGGAAAAGGTCCTAGAGGGAGCCTGTTTACGGGAGAATGCCCTAGAGAGAGCCCGAAGATCGTATTTCCATTGACACGATATGATGATATGTAAGGCCAAGGCTCAGTTGACGGATGAGAGTGTCGCTGATGTCTCTGCCGCCCAGTACATTTTTACACGTAGATGGATCCATTGACCTTCAGCTGATACGAAAGTCACAATTAATGATTTGAATTCAATAAAAAGGAAACATGTACGTATATGATGAAAAAGAAAATGTATATGATGAAAAAGAAAATGTTTATGATGAAAGAAAAAATGTTTAGGTTTATGAATGTTCATGAAAAATTATTTGAAGTAAAACTATATACACTATTGCATGCGGGTCTATATGTATTATTTGTTATAATGGTTAAGGTTTGTTGAGCTAATAGACTCACTAGGTGTGGTCTATGCAGGTGAGCACGATGTTGTTGTTAATGAGGGACTTGATGGTTGATCTTGGTGGATTGAAGGTGCACACAAGCCGAGGACCAGCGCTAGTTTTCAGCAATTTAAGCTAAAGTTATGATTTAAGTTAATGTTATAGATTTTACGACTTTTATGATGATTTTGAGTGGTTTTTTAGAGGATGTTAGAGTTAGTTTTATTTTGAAATATTTCTAAGTTAGGTTTAGTAAACGAATGAAGATTTTATGTTTTGATTTCTTGGTTTTTATTTTTTTATGGTGCAAAGTTATTTTAAAATTATGTGTGTGTCTATATTTAGCAAAAAAAAACTCTAGTATATTTTAAAGAAAAACGAGTAGTGGACGTATCAGTTGGTATCAGAGCAACGTTTTCCTGCGAAGGGTTGTGCCACCATTACTTCTGAAAAGCTCAGTCGTCAAGCCTCAAGTCTGAAAGTTTAAATGTTCTTAATGTTATCACATGCATGTTTACATGGTTTATACGTTCAAGATACATGTTTAAACACCTTTTGAAGTTAAATGACATTTATGTTCAAGTTGCATTATAAATGATTTTTATGAATAAACCTGCATGGTCGCATGAATTTTATCACGCTAAAAGATTAGATGCTTTAAAATTTTTATGCTCGTTACAATATGGAATAAGAAATTATATGATTTTGTTAAGAAATGAAATTAGCGTTTCAAGAATTTTGGTGTATGACAAATCGAAATCAAACGCGGCTGGAATCCTAATAAGCTCAACCGGCAAAAACCTACAGGTTTCTCAACCGCTGATATTCAACCGCTGATTCTTCAGATTACTGCAAAAGTAAACCGGTTCATTTAAGAGAATCACTTATTGCTAAAAGACATTCTCTGGCAGGTTGAATGCATTCAAAACTCCTTGAAGTCAACGATTACACATCAATTCCAAGAATGATATGCATTTAACTCTCTATCCGAGAAAGGAAGCTCAGAGATAGACTTCGTATTCTGATGCTAAAAGAACAGTTGCCTTCAGAGGAAATCCTCAAGGAAAGAGCTTCAGATTTATGATGAGCAAAAGGAAGATTAAAGAACATTTATAGCTCATAAAGATGAAAGCGACTCATCTGATTCAGAAGCTCAGGTTTACGTTAACTGTCATTTCCGATCGTTAAGTCATTCGGCTATATCAACAGAGAGGGATGCAAGCTAAACCAAACAAGCTATACAAAGATTATTGAGCTTTCCTTCAAAAGAAATCTTAGAGCGCAATCATAGTCAATATTCATCTTCGCTCTCCCTGCACGCAGTTCAACAGAAACATACTTGATCATCCAAGGATCTTTTCGTGCTACTCAAACAAACTACTGTTTCATATCAGTAACCTGGTGGTTATTTGATTAAAATTTGTCGTGTCTGGAGAACTAAGGGTTCTTAATATCCAGAAGTGTAAAGTGATCACTAAGAGTTTCAATATAGGCAGTGTGATAAGTCCTGGTTGGATCGGGCTGTTACAAAAATTTTGTAAAGTCAAAGTCTTTTAGTGGAATCCTTCCTATCAAAAGAAGAAGGGGGTGACGTAGGAGTATTCAATCTCCGAACATCCATAAAATCCATTGTCATCTATTTCTTGCATGCTTAAATATTTTTCAGTCACTTATTGTTGTTAAGGGTGTCACTAATTTTATTGGTCATTGAAAAATCTGAACTGTTTTCCGCACAACCAGTAGTTCAAGTTTTCAACCGTTTGAGAAAATATTTTTCAACCGCCTAAAAACGGTTGATAGCAAAAATTCAAAAACAATAAAATTTGAAAGAGTTCATTCATCCCCCCTCTAAACTCTTTCCCGATCCTAACAAGTGGTATCAGAGCGGGGTTTTCTCTAAACATTGACATCATTCAAATTATCATGGCATCTTTCAACAAAATTCCTATGTTCTCTAAGGAAGACTATGATGATTGGAAAATTCGCATGCAGGCACATCTAGCAGCACAGGATGACAACATGTGGTTTGTAATTACCGATGGACCAATGAAGATCATGAAAGTAAACACAGCTGTTGGTACAACCGAAGGTGCTCCTCAAATGATAGAGAAAAATAGATCTGAATGGACAGCTGAGGATAAAAAGAAAGCAAACCTGGACAACGTTGCAAAAGATATTCTATATAAGACTCTGGATAAGAACATCTTCGCCAAAATCAAGACCTGTACCACTGCAAAGGAGATATGGGAAAAACTTACTCAACTGTGCGAAGGCAATGATCAGACTAAAGAAAACAAACTGACCGTGGCTATCCAAAAATTCGATAATGCAAAGATGAAGCCAGGAGAAACTCTTGTAGAATTTGATGAGCGGTTTAGCAGCATTATCATCGAGCTCATCTCACTTGGAAAAGAATACTCCAACAGAGAAATCGCTTTGAAGGTCATGCGAGCTCTTCCCAGAGAATGGGATGTGAAGACCATAGCAATGCGCGAATCCAAATATCTGAACAAACTGGAACTCCATGATCTGTTTGCTGATCTTAAAGCATATGAATTTGAGCTTGGAATACGAACTGAAGAAGAGCCATCCGCAACTCAACAAACAAAGGCTTTGGCAGCTGCTACAATGACTCTTCCGATCAAAGAGTCCACAAGTAAGAAATCGGTTGAGCAACTAAGCAATGAAGTCATGTATCTTTTTGTTAAGAAATTCAGCAAATTCATGCGCAAAAATCAATCTCAAATGAATATACCTTATTTTAAAAAGGACCATACTGAGGATGGTCAAGGTTGTTTTAAATGTGGAAAGAAGGGACACTTTATTGCAGAATGCAACATGCCAAAGAAGGATGAAAAGAAACAGGAGAATAGAAGACGGTTCAAAGACAACAAGAAATTCGTCAAGAAAAAGAATGAGCGAGTTCTGATTGCAGGAGAAGACAAAGGCAAATGGGCTAAAACCGAGTCAGAAAAATCCTCTTATGAGGCATCTTCAAGTGAAAGCGAAGACGAGACAGTCGAGTGTCTCATGGCCAAGGAAGATCAAGAATCCACAGATGAAATGGTATTTGACTTTAACTCTGAAGAATTTACATGAGAAGATCTTGTTACAGCACTACACGACATGGTAAATGAGTTCAAAGGACTATCTATGAAATTCAATGAAGCTGTAGCAGAAAAACAAAACTTAAAAAACAAGTTAACTCTCTCTAACTCTTCGCATCACAAAAAGGTTGAAAGTTTGAAAGTTAAGTTAAGTCTGCTAGCGGCTGAGAATGATGATTTACGAAAATTGTTCCATGCTACACTAAAAGAAAACAAACTTTTAATGAATACCGTCAATACTTGGAACAAGTCCTCTGCTTCTCTTAATAGGATGCATGAGATGCAGAAACCAGCCGGAGACAGAACTGGGCTGGGTTACAACATCAATGATTGCAGCACCTCAGAAGTTTCAACTCAACCATTACTAGAGAAAGAGAGTTTAAGATCAATTAAATTTGTTAGATCTAGCTCGGTATATGAACATGATAAGCCTGAAGATTAAGCCATTCAAAATATGAATCTTGAGAAAAATGGGAGGCGACTTGGTTTGGGTTATGTTCATAATGATAAATCCAAACGATATTGGCGCAAACCCAGGCCAAAATCAACCGGTTACGATGGCTCAACTGGATATCACTCAAGAACCAGACCTAACAATTACTACAATTGCCGACCAGTTCAAAAGAGGTATAGATTGAATGACAGTAACCAAAGGCCCAAACAACATATATTGCATTCACCACCAGATTATTTATCCAATCATGGTTACCCTGGAACACATCACAAAAAATCCGCAAGGATAATTCAAGTGTGGATTCCTAAGGGTCTAATTAATTTAGGACCCAAATAAAAAGGGTACCAATTTCTTATCTCAAAATTTCAGGAACTAAAGAAGAAAAACTTGGAAAAATCAACATGGTTTTTAGACAGCGGATGCTCAAGACATATGACAGGAAACAAAAATCTCTTGTCAGAAGTTGTGAATTTCAAGGGGCCAACAATCACTTTCGGTGACAATGCTAAAGGTAAAGCCATGGGTAAGGGTAAGATTATTCATGGCAAAATCATCATTAAAGATGTTCTCTTGGTAGAAAATTTATGTTATAACCTGATCAGTATAAGTCAACTGTGTGACAATGGGTATACAGTTGAATTTCATAAAGACAAATGCATGGTTAAAACTAATGCAGACACCATTGTGTTGACTGGTTATCGAAGTAAAAATACCTATAGAGTAGAATGGAATGATGAATGTTTAAATGCATCTACTTGCTTCATTGCTCTAAATGGTAATAAAAATTGGCTATGACATAAAAGGCTCAATCATCTAAATTTCAAATCCATTGCTACTATTAGTAAGCTTAAGCTGGTATCTGGACTGCCTAATGTTGACTTTGCCAAAGATAAAGTATGCAATGCTTGTCAGCTAGGAAAACAAGTTCGATCAACTTTCAAAAGCAAGGGAAGAAAATCTTCAGCAAGATGTTTGGAACTCCTTCATATGGACCTGTTTGGACCTATTCCGGTGATGAGCTTAGAGGGAAAGAAATACACTCTTGTAGTTATTGACGACTTCTCCATATTCACATGGGTATTATTCCTAAGCTCCAAAGATCAAACTGCCGAGCAACTACTTAAGCTGCTCAAGAGGCTTCAAAATGAGAAAAGGGAAGAAATTGACAGAATCAGGAGTGACATAGGAACTGAATTTCTGAACAAATACCTGTCATCCTACCTTGAAGATCATGGCATTAAACATGAGTTATCAGCTGCAAGATCGCCACAACAAAATGGAGTAGCAGAAAGAAGGAACCGCACACTGAAGGAATCAGCTAGAACCATGCTGGCTGAATCTGGTATCTCACAACGATTTTGGGCTGAAGCCATCAACACAGCTTGTTACACTCAGAATCGGTCTATGATTAATAAAAATCATGAAAAAAGACTCCATATGAAGTATGGACCGGCAAATTGCCAGAAGTGGGGTACTTTCGCATATTTGGCTGTAAGTGTTTTATTCATATAAATGGCAAGATGCATCTCACTGCATTTGATGTAAAGGCTGAAAATGGCATCTTTCTGGGATACTCAACAGTGAGTAAAGCATACAGAGTGTATAATCAAAAAACTCTCGCTGTCGAAGAATCCATACATGTTGTGTTCGATGAATCATCTATATGTCATGACAATAGCAACAGTAGCATGCATGATATGATAAATAATTTTGAAGCTACTAACCTTGAAGCTAGCAATGATGATGATGAGATAGACCTAAGAAGAACAGGTGAAACCATCTCCAAAAAAAACCCAACCGGTCAAGAACAAAATCAGCAGACAAATGAACCAGAAAACAATTATCCACCGCGAACATACAAATGGAAGAAGAGGCACCAGAACAAGAAAATGACATCAATCAACCAACCGAGGCAAATCCATATGGACCTTGTCTCCGGTGGAACAAGGATCATCCACTCAAGCTGGTCATTGGTAACCCTACTGCTCCTCTTAGAACTAGAAATCAGATGATAAATTAATTTATGCAGGCTGCTTTTGTTTCTCAAATATAACCCAAGAAAATTGATGATGTCTTGCTAGACACTAACTGGATAGAGGCTATGCAAGAAGAACTTAATCAGTTTGAAAGGAACAGAGTATGGCACTTAGTATCTCGACCTCATGATGCTCACATAATTGGAACTAGATGGGTTTACAGAAACAAAATGAATGAAAGTGGTTTAATCATCATAAATAAGGCTCGTCTAGTGGCTTAGGGATATAGACAGAAGGAAGGAATAGACTTTGATGAATCTTTTGCCCCTGTTGCCAAATTATAAGCCATTAGAATATTTCTAGCTTTTGCAGCATTTAAGGACTTCAAAGTATATCAAATGGATGTTAAATCTGCTTTTCTGAATGGTTTATTAAATGAGGAAGTTTATGTAGAACAACCACCCGGTTTCGTTAATCATGCCTTTCTTGATCATGTTTACAAACTGGATAAAGCTCTATATGGACTCAAGCAAGGTCCGAGAGCATGGTATGACACACTAAACAAATTTCTTCTCGAGCATGGATTCTCTATTGGTACAATTAATAAAACTCTATTTAAATTCTCCAGAAATCATCATTCACTTTTTGTTCAAATATATGTGGACGATATTATTTTTGGATCAACTAATCGTAAGTTATGTGAAAGATTTTCTAAGATGATGCATATAAATTTTTAAAATGAGTATGATGGGGGAATTTCTATTTTTTAGGATTGCAAGTCAAGCAGTCTGAAAACGGTATCTTCATTAATTAAGCCAAATATACACGAGATCTGATAAAGAAATTTGGCATGGAAAATTTCTCTCAAGCCAACTCACAATGAGTTCCTCAATCAAATTAGATAAATATGAAGGGGGAATTTCGGTGGATGAAAAAATGTACAGAGGATTAATTGGGTCCTTACTATACTTAATCTCAAGTCGACCTGATATTATGTTTGCCGTATGTTTATGTGCACGGTTTCAAGCTAAACCCATGCAATCTCATTTTACTGCCTCTAAACGCATACTCAAATATTTGAAAGGAACTGCCAATGTGGGTCTTTGGTATCCCAAAGATTCAATTTTTAATCTTGTAGGTTACTCAGTGCAGATTATGCTGGATGCAAAATCGATCGAAAAAGCACAAGTGGTTCATGCCAATTCTTGGGTGAAAGACTTATTTCATGGGCCAGCAAGAAACAAATGTCAATCGCTACATCAACTGCTGAAGCAGAATACTTAGCAGCCGGAAGTTGTTGTACTCAGATGCTATGGATACAGCAACAGTCAGAAGACTATGGAATCCAAGCTGCTAAATTTCCCATATTCTGCGACAACACAAGCGCTATAGCCATAACATACAACCCTGTCATGCACTCTCGGACAAAGCATATCGATATCAGACACCATTTCATCTGAGAACATGTCATGAAGAAAGAAATACGGCTTGAATGTGTTCATACTGATCAACAAACAGCCGATATTTTCACAAAACCACTACCCGAGGCTAAGTTCTTTTATTTTCGTAATATGCTTGGTTTGATTGACGTATCATGATATGATTATTTCTTGTGTATGCTCAGTTTAATTTTGCATGAAATAAAATAAAAAGGCAAGAAACAGTCAGTAATATAAAATAAAATTATCTTATTATACGAGGCGGGAGAAGTACATCATTAGAAGCGGGGGCAGTACATAATTAGAGATGGGGGTAGTACATCAACAGAGGCAGAGGCTTACACTCTTAATCTCCCTATCCACGTACAACCTCCAGAATGCAAACCAGCTTCTCAGCCCTCCGATAGAAATACGTGAAAACACTACTGAGATGGCTATCCTTCTCAGAGCACTCCTCTCCTTGAACAGCATGAGAAGATAAACGCCATCGTCAGAAAAGACGCCAACATTACCAGCCACCCGAAGACGTCGCCGATATCTTCCTAGTGCCGCCATCTCTCTGAAGGAAGCAGCTAGTCCGCCCTCAAGGATGGACTAGAGTCTTTGGACTTATGTCCACATGGCCAGCGTTTTCTTCATCACTCGATCCTCAATATCTCTTTTACGAGAAGCCGCCACAACATTCATGAATTCTTCGGCTAAGTCTGGGATGTTATCTCTTTTCATCTATCTTATTTGATTTTATTGCTAACATAGTTGCTTGTATTTATAGATAAAAATCAAGCGCCAAAAGTCTATGTCATCATGACTGCGGTGGGAAATGTGAAGCGTTCTATAATAAGCAACCGACGGTTCATTGTCATTCATGCACGTATTTAGGGGGAACAATGGTTAAGAATAATTATTATCTTTTTTAACCGGTCCCTACCTAATCACATCAATGATCCGGTTATAATTCTGTGGACATAATACATCCACATAATTTTCGTAAAAAGCACTCAAACTCTTCGATTGCTTCTGTGTGAAGTGTGTTTTTCTCCTTCAAATTTGAAAATACTCATTTTACCGCCGTCCAAATTTTCAAATAATTTAGAAAAATCCTCAACTAACAGTCCTCCATATGGACTAACTAGTGCATTCTTGAACCGGACATACATACCTTCATTCACATCATCGTTCTCACTGTGTTATCTCATCTTAGCTCACTCTGCAGGAACAAGCCAACAAAATTCTTTACAAATTCAAAACAAATGGCTGCCTCCATTGCACAGAATACAGTAGCTATCAACTTACCATCCATCTTTACGATGCCCAACAAGTCTATGAAGGCTATGTTCCGTTCACTCGAAGAATCTGGGCTTCGAACATTTTTGGGCTGCAGCTACAACTACTCCGATACATTACTGAAAGAATTCTTTGATTCTGCTTACATGAAGAACGGAGAAATTCTTTGTTCTGTTCAAAACAAACACTTCATCTTCACCCAGAAGGTGTTTGCTGAATTGTTTAGCTTACCAACGGCTAGCATCACAAACTTCTCTACAATTCCAGATGGCAATACTGATATTTGGCGAAGAAACTTCTCACTCACTGATTCTCCTATCTCTCACCCAACATGCCAGAAGCGAGATTTAAAGATCGAATTTCGATTTTTGGATGATATTGTGGCAAAATGAATTCTTGCCAAAGCTGGTGCATATGATAAAATTACTATGGAGAAATTCCTTGTTATGGCCACCATCTCCTCCAATCTAGGGATCAACTGGTCCGATATTCTTTTCAAAATACTGGTAGACATGATTAAGAAAGACAATCAATCTCACGGCTTCGTGGTTCAAATATGCCACATGTTGATCAAAGCAGGAGTTCAATAGGTTGACATGATTGAGGTTGGAAAAACCAATCTGTTTTCTTGGGTATCAGTTGACAAATTCATTCAGAAAAACAAACCGACAGATGAAGAATACGTCCATGTCAAAACAGAAAATGGTGTTGAGTTTGTGAAACAAAAGAAACAGAGTGTCTCTACTCCCAAAGAAGCCAAAAGAAAACTGGTTTTACAAACAAGCTCTGATTATGAGTCCAAAGATGATGTTCCAGTTGCTCAGGTTTTCAAGAATAGAATAACTACACAACCAACAAAGATTAAGCTGGTCAAGCATATTTCTGCACCGCTCATTCCTGCCCCTATCCCTGCAGTATCTGTCACCAAGTTGAAAGGAATTCAAATTACAGAAACAAATATCCAATCCTCCTATTCAGGAGTTCCTATTATTCTCTCCTCCGATAAGGGCAAACAGGTGATGATTGATAATCCACCACAAAACAATGCAGTTCATACGGCCATCATCCTCACAAGTCATCATGTCAATGAGGCTGTTCAGACAAAAATAAATATGTTTGATAAATGGGTTCTATATCGCACTGCTGTCACTTTTGATTCGCTCCTCCAAACCGGGAAGATACAGGCAGCTGCAAAGCTTGAACGGTCCATTTTGGAATGGGCCGAAACGACAGACATTCAAACTGCTCTTCAAAGACGCTACTTTCTGGAGATTCAAATGAAAGAAAGCACTCTTCGAATCATTATACAGTTGAAAAGGAAATTTTGATTCTTCATGTCCTACAGCCAAGGATGATTCTGCAGTCATATCTCAGCTTGAAATGGACGCTTTGTCCATGGCTATGTCAGTCGCTCACATGGGACAGGAGCTCAATCTTCCAGCTATTGCTGAAAAGAGTAAATTTGACTCTATGATGGATATTAATGACGATATCAGCTCAGAACTAGTTCAACCCATTGCCACTCAGAAGGCCTCTTCGTCTATTCCTAGCACTAGCTCTAAACCCTCTTCACCATAACCTACCACAACAGCTCAGAAGGAGCTAGACTTTATTCAGGATACTCCACGATCAGAACAACTACAATCCTCCTCCGCTGGTCAAAACCATTCATCCGATGCGAATTATAAAGCCTTCTCACCTGAAGCTCTTCTTGAAACCGATCAATCAACTCATGAAGCAACAACTCACCCACCCTCTGAAAAACTCATGATGGAGGACCCTCCAAGTGCCGAACACCAATGCTGTCAGGATGTTTCGGCTCTCCTAGTTGTTTCTCCACCGCTTTCTGACAATCGCGCATTTGCTTCACAGCCTCCTGATGATTCAAACAAAGCCCCAATCAAACAAAGCCCCAACACTTTCAGTTGTTGAGGCAGAGCAGTTTCTTTCTGATTTGATGCGGCTAAACCATTTCAAGAGCCATTTATCTCTTCACAAGATCCTATTACGGATGATACCCCGAACATATTACAAGAGTAGCTCACATCTTCTCCAAAGGAAGTGCATGAAGCTGTGATATCCATCTCATCAATGCCTTCCTCACCCAATGATCAAATCGCAAAACCAGAGGAACCAAAGGTCATCGGTTCAAACTCGTTTGTCTCGAATGAGGACATTGATCAACTTATTGAGAGTATCACGGCGGAACCTCATGAGACTGAATCTACTCAATCTGCTGACAAAGCAACTTCCTCTAAATAAATTGCCTTCAAGGCCAACCTACTTGCTGAACAAGCAGCATTTGAGGATGAAGAATTTGTCGAAGAAAACTTCAAACAAGAGCTTCTGAACCGCCTTGCAAATATGGATCAGTCTATCCTTGCTTTAAATCGCAAACAATTTGATCTAAAAGAGGACTTCCACTCTATCAAAAGTACCATGTCTAAAGACTTTGATGCCATGACCACAAGAACTTCCCACCAACAGGATCATCATCATACGGTTCATATCAATATACGCCTTGGTCTTTCGGCACAAATCACTCGTATTGAACAACGAATGGACGCCCAAGGTGCTCAACTTACAGAAGTTATGGAATTTCTTATTCATGGTGATGTCAAAAAGGGGGAAAGAGAGTAGGAAAAGAAAATTCAAGAAGAATTAACAGTCCTGAAGAAAAAGGAAGACAAGGCTAAAGCCAGGGAACAGAGTTCAGGACTTATGAAATAGTACAATTTCTGGTTCCTTGGTTCTTCACTCTGATAAAAAAACTTACGGCTCAGTTTTGGCATCACCAAAAAGGGGGAAATTGTTAAGAAATGAAACTAGCGTTTCAAGAATTTTGGTGTATGACAAATCGAAATCAAACGCGGCTGGAATCCTAATAAGCTCAACCGGCAAAAACCTACAGGTTTCTCAACCGCTGATATTCAACAGCTGATTCTTCAGATTACGCCAAAAGTGAACCGGTTCATTTAAGAGAATCACTTATTGCTAAAAGACATTCTCTGACTGGTTGAATGCATTTAAGGAATAATTATTCAAAGACCGCGATGTATTTAGAAGTTTAAAATGTACAAATTGGGATATTATGTTTTGATGGAAAGGTAAGATTGGTTATGAGAATTGATTTTTGGGTTAATAAGCTTAAAAAATATTGAAATTTATGTTATGGGAAACCTATAGAAGAGAATTAAGAATGCTAAGAACTTATGGGTTAATTGTAGAATTTTTGAAATTTAGGACCAATTGAATAATTTTTGAGGAAAATAGGAATTTATTTTTCAATTGTTAAGAATTTAAGGACATGTATGACACTTTTCGAAAACCTAGGGGAAAAATTGCAAAAATTCAGAAACTTGTAGGGCCTAATTGTACTTGGCCGAGGTTTCAAGGACTAATCTGAAATATGTAAAAGTCCAGAGACTGAATTTACGATAACCGAAATTTCTAAGGTAAAATCTGGAATTTTCAGTAATTCAGGGGCTAAGTTGCAAAATTTAAAATTTCTAGGGGTTGTTATAGCAAAACTTAGGTAAATAGGGGCTGTTTTTAAATTTTTGGAATTCTAGGGGTTAGAACAATGATTTATGAAAGTTTGGGGTCCAAATTGATAGAACGAGAAATTCATGAGGCTCAGATATAAATCGTCCGAATTATTGGGACTAAATGGTAAGAATTTGAAATCTTAGGGGATGGAAACACCATTTTAAAAATTTATGTATGGTGGAATGGTGAATTTTCGAGGAATATTATGGAGAAATATTAAATTTAGAGGATTTAGGATTGGAGGATATTTAGAACCTTTAGATATCTTAGTTATAATACTGTAAGGAATGGTAATCAAAGGCCTTGTAGAATGAATTAATATTGGGTTTGAATATCTAAGCGTTGGTGGAATAATATTATGGCAAATTAAGAAGTTAGAGTGAGGACAATTTAAGATAAAATTGATCAAATAGTTAAGTTGAGGGATGAAAAGTTCATGTATAAAATTTTGGAATACAATGTTAAATTTTAAATTATTCGGGTTAAAAAGGCTTCATGGTTTAGTCAATAAGTTAATAAATCGAAATACTCGGGTTTACGTCTAAGAAAAATATTAGAAGTGAAATTTAAGCTTATATGATATGGTGGGATAAGCTCGAGTTAAAAAATGTAAGAGAAAGTCAAAATCGGGAATTTTGAAAGTTATTAAGAAATTAGGGATTAAGTGGATGTGTGGGTTGAAATTAGGTTGTCTAAAGACCATATGAGTTTTGTAAGTTTGAATTACAAGTTATGAGATGGATGTTTATATGAAAAGTTTGGGCGAAATTTAAGATTTGCAACAGTTTTAGATTTGAGATGTACTTGTACTTAGTTATACTATGTTAGTTTGGTGTCATAAGATAAATATCCATTCAAGGATCTTAGATTGATATTACGATGGGGTCGAGAAAAGGTTTAACTGTTAAGGTTATTACTAGGATATAAGTCGATTAATAAATTTTGGTGCTTACATCTCTTAAGTTGAACTACATAAATGCTAATATTTTGATTTAAAGCCTTATCATACCTTGAGTTCAATGATTTAAGAAGGATGTTTTTGGGATTTTAATGTTGAAATTTAATAGGTTGATGAACGACTTAGGTATAATATAAGGAAATTAAGATACGACAAGTTTGGGCCTAAATTTCTAATTCTAGGAACAGCGAGAAACGTTGAAATTCAAGTTTATAGTAAAATAGAACTAATTCACCATTTGTCGTTTTAAGTCGTGATTCGCAAACGAGGATCTTGAAGGCAAATTTAATTAGGATTGAGGACACAAAAGGACAACATAAGCATGGATTATGGGGATACTAGAATTAAGAAAAAAAATTTTTTATTATCGAGGATAAGCGAATTTTGGGGATGGAATTCAATGTAGGGAGGGTAGATTATAACGTCCCGAAAATTTGAAGGTCCACGAGAACCACATGCATGCAAGATTATCAAATTTCTTATGTATTTTAACTAATTTTTTTAATTGCATCTAATAAATATGGTAGGCGTGTTTACATGTTTAAAATATGGTTTTAAACTAGAACACATAAAACTGTATTTTAAAGGTTATTTGAGCTGTGTTCGAAGAAAGGAGACCCAAGGCCATATTAGGGAAAATATTTTTATTAAATAATTATTTTAATTTTGTTGGGTGCAATAATTGTCCCTGCTTGGTAGAGCGATCGAATCTTGGTGCTTGAGCAGCTGTACGGTTTAAAAGATTTGAGTTGCACCATTACTACTAGCTATAATTTTTGATAAAGCGGTAAGCACTCATTCCTACAAGTGGTATCAGAGCGGGATTTTCTCAAACATTGATATCTTTTAAATACTTATGGCATTTTTCAACAAAATTCCGATGTTTTTTAAAGAAGATTATGATGATTGAAAAATTCGTATGAAGACACATCTAGTAGCCCAAGATGATTATATGTGGTATATTATCACTGATGGGCCGATGAAATCTTGAAAGCAAATACAGTTGCCGCCACAACCGATTGTGCTCCTCAGATGGTAGAAAAGCACAGATCCGAATGGACAGCTGAGGACAAAAAGAAGGCAAATCTGGACAACGTTGCAAAAGACATCCTCTAAAAGAATCTGGACAAAAATATGTTTGTCAAAATCAAGACTTGCACTACTGCTAAGGAAATATGGGAAAAACTTACTCAATTATGTGAAGGCAACGATCAGACAAAAGAAAACAAGTTGAATGTTTCCATCCAAAAGTTTGATAATGCAAAAAATAAGCCAGGATAAACTCTGGCAGAATTTGACGAACGGTTCAGCGGTATTATCATCGAACTCATTTCATTAGGAAAAGAATATTCTAATCGAGAAATTGCTTTAAAGGTTATGCGAGCTCTTCCCAGAGAGTGGGACGTAAAGATTATAGCAATGCGAGAATCTAAAGATCTGAACAAGCTGGAACTTCATGATCTCTTCGCCGACCTTAAAGCGTACGAGTTCGAGCTTGGAATACGAACTAAAGAAGAACCATCCACCTCTCAAAAAACGAAGACCTTGGCAGCTACCACAGTGACTCTTCCAGTCGAAGAGTCCACAAGTAAGAAATCGGCCGAGCAATTAAGCAATGAAGATATGTCTCTATTTGTTAAAAAATTCAGCAACTTCATGCGTAAGAATCAATCACAGATGAATAAACCTCACTTCAAGAAGGTTCATACTGATGATAGTCAAGCTTGCTTTAACTGTGGAAAGAAATGACATTTTTTTGCAGAATGCAACATGCCAAGAAAACATGAAAAAATCAAGTGACAGAAAACGGGTTAAAGACAACAAAAGATTCATCCAAAAGAAGAATCAGCGAGTTTTAGTTGCAGAAGAAGATAAAGGCAAATGGGCTGAATCAGAGTCAGGAAAATCCATCTTTGAAAAATCTTCAAGTAAAAGCGAAGATGAGACATTAGAATGTCTCATGGCCAAAGAAGATCAAGAATCTACCGATGAGATGGTATCAAAGAAAAAAGACTTGGAGGAATTCATCTGGTTCCTGGATAGTGGCTATTCTAGACACATGACTGGAAACAAAGATCTTTTATCAGAAGTAGTCAACTACAGAGATCCAACAATCACCTTCGGTGATAATTCTAAAGGTAGAGCTGTGGGTAAAGGTAAGATTGTTAATGAAAAAGTTATCATTAAATATGTACTTCTTGTAGAAAATCTATGTTATAACCTGATATTCATAAGCCAACTATGTGACAATGGTTACACCGTTGAGTTTCAAAAACTCATATGCATTGTTAAAACCACAGCTGGTAATATCATGTTAACTGATCATTGAGGGCAAACTACATATAAAGTAAAATGGAATGATGATTATCTTAATGCACCTACTTGCTTTATTTCCTTAAATGGAAATAAAAATTGGCTTTGGCATAAGCGACTCAATCATCTCAATTTTAAATCCGTTGCTACCATTAGCAAACTTAACTAGTATCTGGCTTGCCTGACATTGACTTTGCCAACGATATAATTTGCAATGGCTGTCAATTAGGTAAACAAGACCGCTCAACATTCTAAAGCAAAGGAAGAAACTCATTAGCAAGATGTCTGGAACTTCTTCATATGGATTTGTTTGGACCAATACATGTGATGAGCTTAGGGGGAAAGAAATATTCTCTTGTAGTAATTGATGACTTCTCCAGATTTACATGGGTAACATTTCTAAACTCCAAAGATCAAATCGCCGCCCAGCTAATCAAACTGCTCAAAAGACTTCAAAATGAGAAAAGTGAAGTAATTGACAGAATCAGGAGTGACAGAGGAACTGAATTTCTGAACCAATTCCTGTCAACCTATCTTGAAGATCATGGGCTAAAACTTGAACTGTCAGCTGCAAGATATCCTCAACAGAACAGAGTAGCTGAAAGGAGAAACCGCACATTGAAGGAACCAGCTAGAACCATGCTGGCCGAATCTAATATTTCACAGAGGTTTTGTGCAGAAGCCTATAACGCAGCCTATTACACTCAAAATCGGTTCATGATCAATAAAAATCATGAAAAGACTCCATATGAAATCTGGACCGACAAGCAGCGAGAAGTTGGATACTTTCAAAATTTTGGTTGTAAGTGTTGCATTCATATTAATGGCAAAACACATCTCACCGCATTTGATGTAAAAGCTGATAATGGTATCTTTTTAGGATATTCAGCATTGAGCAAAGCATACAGAGCTTATAACCAAATAACTCTCACTGTTGAAGAATCCATACATATTGTATTTGTTGAATCTTCTATATGTCATGACAATAGTAGTAGCAGCATAAATAATTTAATAAATAGTATTGATGCTACTAACCTTGAAGCCAGCAGTGATGATGAGGTATATATGAGAAAAACAGGTGAAATCATATCAAAGGAAAATCCACACGTTCAAGAACAAACTCAACAGATGAAAGAACTAGAGGACAACCAATAAACGCAAAATATACAAATAGAAGAAGAAGCACTGGAGCAAGAAGATGAAATCATTCAACCAACCGAGCCAAATCCATATGGACCATGTCTCCAGTGGAAAAATGATCATCCACTCGAGCTGGTCATCGGTAACCCTACTGCTCCTCTTAGAACAAGAAATAAAATTATCAATGAATTCATGCATGCTCCGTATGTTTCTCAGATAGAACCTAAGAAAATCGGTGATGCATTACTCGACACAAATTGGATAGAGGCCATGAAAGAGGAACTTAATCAATTTGAAAGAAGTAAAGTTTGACATCTAGTCCCTCAGCCTAATACTACTCGTATGATTGGAACTATATGTGTATTTAGGAACAAAATGAATGAAAACTGTTTAATCATAAGAAACAAGGCTAGACTAGTAGCTCAAGGCTATAGACAAGAGGATGGTATAGAATTTGATAAATCATTTGCCCCAGTAGCCAGGTTACAAGATATTCGAATATTTCTGGCATTTTCAGCATTTAAGGATTCAAAGTATATCAAATGGATGTTAAATCTGCATTTTTGAATGGGTTGTTAAATGAGGAAGTTCATGTACAACAACCATTCGGCTTTGTTAATCACACTCTCCCTGATTATATTTACAAACTTGGCAAAGCACTGTATGACTAAAGCAAGCCCCGAGAGTATGGTATGAGACATTAACCAAATTCTTTCTTGAGTATGGTTTCTTAATTGAAACGGTCAATAAAAAATTGTTTAAATTCTAAAAAAATGGTCACTCACTATTTGTACAAATATATGTGGATGATATTAATTTCGGATCAACTAACCCTAAGTTATGTGAGAGATTCTCTAAGATGATGCATGAGCAATTTGAAATGAGCATGATGGGTGAATTAAATTACTTTTTAGGACTGCAATTCAAGCAGTCCAAAAATGATATATTTTTCAATCAAGCCAATTACACTCGAGATATGCTAAAGAAATTTGGCATGAAAAATTGCTCTCAAGCCACCACCCCCAATGAGTTCATCAATCAAACTGGATAAAAATGAAGGGAGAATCTCTGTGGATAAAAAAATGTATAGGGGTTAATTGGTTCTTTACTATATTTGACTGCAAGTCGATCAGATATTATGTTTGTTGTATGTTTTTGTGCACGGTTTCAAGCTAAACCTATGCAATCACATTTTATTGCTTCTAAACGCATACTTAAATATCTTAAAGGTACTACTAATGTGGGTCGTTGGTATCCCAAAGATTCAAGTCTTAATATTGTAGGATATTTAGACGCAGATTATGCTGGATGCAAAATTGACAGGAAAAGTACGAGCGGTTCATGTCAGTTCTTAAGCGAAAAACTAATATCATAGCTTAGTAAGAAACAGACATCAATTGCTACATCAACCGCTGAAGCAGAATACCTTGCAGCTGGAAGTTGTTGTGTTCAGATGTTGTGGATACAACAACAATTAAAGACTATGGAATCCAAGCTACTTAATCTCCTATCTTCTGCGACAACACCGGCGCAATAGCAATCACATACAACCCAGTTATGAACTCTCGGACAAAATACATTGACATCAGACATCATTTCATCCAAGAACATGTCATGAAGAAAGAGATTCAGCTTGAATATGTTCATACGGATCAACTAACGGCTGAAATTTTCATAAAACCACTATCAGATGCTAAGTTTTCACATTTCCAAAACATGCTTGTATTAATCGATTTATCTTGATATGATTACTTCTTGTGTGTGGTCAGTTTGTAATGCAGGAAATAAAAAGGATAGACAAAAAGTAAATCAGTAATACATAATAGGAAATTTAATTAATTCAGGCGGGCGCGTATAACAGAGATTTCTTCCTTGACCACCCTCCTCCATGAGACCAACCAGGCGGTCAGCCCTCCGGTGGAGGTGCGCAAAAAGTTCTTTGAGAAGGCAATTCTTCTCAGAGCTTTCTGCTCCTTAAAGAGCATGATGACGTAGACGCCGTCCTTAGAGAAGACGTCTGCAGTATCAGCCACACGGAGGCGTCGCTGATATTTCTTCAGAGTTGCCACCTCTTTGGGGGTAGCAACTAGTCCTCCCCCGAGAGAGGACTGAAGCTCCTGGACCTTAGTCTAGGTTGACAGTGTGTTGTCAAAGACCTTGTCCTCCAGAGCTGCTTTGTGGGAGGCCACAATCGATTCCATGAACGCCTCTGCTAAGTATGGCTCGCTTGAACTGCTTTCCTTGGCCATCCTGATTTTATCTGTTTTGTCTTTCAAGTAATTGTGTAACCAACCCCTCTATCTGTATTTATAGATAAGAACATACGAAAAGTCTCTCCCATTATGACTGACACGAGGGTTTGAAGAAGCTTTCTGTCAAAGCTACCGTCGGTTCATCTCCCAAGAATAGTTTTAATCCACATGTTTAGGGGTAAAATTGGTTAAGTCAATAATTAAATAGACTTCGCAACCGCTTCTTCTCTAATCACATTATTCATCTGGTTCATGTTTTTGGGGACACGTTACTTCCACGTCATTTCATAAAAATTACTCAAACTCTTCGACTGCCCCTGATTGATGTGACATTTATCTTTTGAAATTTGAAATCAATGATTTTACCCTCGTCCAAACTTTTTCAAAACTTTCAAAAATTTCTCCACTAACAGCCCTCTACGTGGACTGACTTGTGATTCTCTGAACCGAAAATACATACTCAAAACTTGCAGCTTTCTTAGTTTTACCTTGCTATTATCATACTCGATTTCAGTTTAAGCTCATCTTGCAGGAGTTTATCTCGATCTTTCTCTGTCAATCAAGATTATGGCTGCCTCCATTGCTCAAAACATAGTTGCTGTTAACTTCTCATCAGTATTTGTCATGCTCAACAAGCCTATACAAGCCATGTTTCATATGTTAGAACATTCTGGGCTTTGTTCCTTTCTGGGTTGCAGTTACAATTACTCCGACACATTATTGAAGGAATTCTTTGATTCTGCATCAATGAAGAACGGAGAAATTGTCTGTGTTGTTCAAAACAAAAACCTCCAATTCACCCAGAATATGTTTTCTAATTTGTTCAGCTTATCCGCGGCTGGAATTTGACGAAGTAGCTTCTCAATCACAGACTACGATTTCATCTCCAACCTGTCAAAAACGGGATTTGAAGATCAAATACAGACTATTGGCTGATATTGTGGCAAAAGGAATTCTTTCCAAGGCTTGTGCATATGACAAGATAACTTTAGAGAAATTTCTTGTTATGGCCACCATATCATCTAAACTGCGGATCAACTGGTCTGATGTTCTATTCAAGACACTAGTAGCTATGATGAAGAAAAAAACCAATCGCAAGGCTTTATGGTTCAAATCTGCCACTTGCTGATTGACGCAGGGGTTCAACCGGTTGATATGACTGAAGTTGGAAAGGCCAAGCTGTTCAACTAGGTAATGGTTGAAAAATTCATCAAGAAAAATCGACCGGATGATAAGGAGATAGTCTCCATCAAAACCAAGACTGGGGTAGAATTTGTGAAACAAAAGAAGAAATCAAAGACTGTTTCCACTCCCAAAGAAACCAAGAGGAAGCTGATTTTAAAATCTAGTTCCGATGATGAACCCAAGGACAACATTTCCGTCTCTCAAGTTTTCAAGAAGAAACGGACTAAAAAATCAAAAACAGCGAAGATCAAACTGGTTAAACATCTTACTGCACCACTAATCCCTACCCAATCCCCGAAATCTCACCACAAAGCTACGTGGAATTCAAATTACTGAAACAGAGATTGAGTCATCTTACTCAGGAGTTCATATTATTCTCTCCACAGACAAGGGTAAACAAGTCATGATCGAAAATCCACCAAAAAGCAATTCGGTACATACAACCATAGTCCTCACCAACGAACGTGTCAATGAGGCCATTCAGAAAAAGATGGAAATGTTTGATCAATGGATTCAATATCGAACCGTTGTAACCTTTGACTCATTGATTCAAACCGGTAAAATAAAAGCAGCTTCCAAGCTTCAACGGTCCATCTTGGAATGGAAAAAACATCTGATATTCAAACCGCTCTATGTCGTCGAGACTTTTTGGAACTTCAGATGAAAGAAGGTACTCTCCGAGCCATCATTCAATTAAGAAGGGAAAATTTTGATCCCTTCTGCCCTGCTGCAAAGGATGATTCAGCCATTATCTCTCAACTTGAGATGGATGCCTTATCGCTTGCTACGAATGTTGCTCTAATGCGACGGGATCTTCATCTTTCAGTAGTTACAGAACAGATTAAACTTGAATCTACATTGGAACTACATAAAGACCCGTGTTCTGAACAGCTCAAAGATACATCTCCCATTTAGGATCATTCATCTACATCATCCGGTTCGAGCACTAATCCTTCATCTCCAGGAGTACTTACCGAAACCGCTCAATTGAATCATGAGGAGAACACTTTACCTCCCTCTAAAAAGATCACGAAGGACATTTCCAGTGCTGACCAACAATGCCATCAGATTGCTCCAGCCCTCCTATATGTTTCCCACACAATCTCTGACACTAATGCTTCTACTCAACCGCCTCCGGTTCATCCTTCAGAAGCTCAAACTCTTTATGTTGACGAGGCAGTAAAGTTTTTATCTGAGTTTGATGAAGCTGCCACATTTAAAGAGAAATGGGTTTCCCCGAAAGCCCTTTTCACTGATGATAATCCAACTGCTCTCCAAGAACCAGTGATGACCTCTCCCAAAGAGTTACAGGTATCCAAACTGACCATTTCATCAATGACTACTCATTCTCCTCCACCTCGTCCTCCATCAGCAAAACCAGATGAACCAGAAGTCACCGGCTCTAAACCATCTGCTTCGACTGAAGATATTGACCAAATCATTGAGGCAATAACGGTTGAACTCCATGAACCCGAGCCATCAAAATCTGCTGGTAAACCATCTTCCTCTCAATTGGTCTCTTTCAAGAACATGATATTATCTGATCAAGTGAACCCGAAGAACAAGAATTTTTAGAAGAAAATTTCCAACAGCAGATTCTGACCAAACTTATCACTATGGATCAATCCATTCTGGCTCTAAATCGCAAACATTTTGATCTAAAGGAGGCCTTTCAAACAATGAAGTCTGATCTCTTCAAATATTTTTCCACCCTGAAAACAAGTGTTTCCCTCCAGCAAGCAAAACATAATTTTGCACATCTTAACATGTACACTTGGACTATTGGAACAAATGACTCGTCTTCAAACAAATCTAGAACAACGTACGATGCCTCCAGCAAGCAAAACATAATTATGGAGTTCCTTGTTCATGGTGATGTCAAAAAGGGGAAAAGAACGCGACAAAAGGTAATCCAAGAAGCAGAATTATCTGTAATGAATTAATTGCATGAACTGAAAGAAAAAGAAGAAGGGGCAAAAGCAGTAGAACAAAGTTCAGGTCAAAAGAAACATTAAGTTGGTTATTTTGAAAATTGTAATTTCATTTACTTAGTGAAATACAATATTTTAGCTCTTATATATCTCCTTAAAAATCATTGTGTTTTATAGCCTTGCAGCTGAGTTTTTTCATCACCAAACAGGGGGAAATTGTTAAAAAATTATTATTATCCAAGAATTTTGGTGTATGACAAAATCAAGACAGCACGGAAACAGCTGCGTTTCATATTTGTAACAGGTGTCGGTTCAACCGCCCAACTCAACATAAAGAATATATTTCCAACTTGCTAAAGATCAAGAAGTCTAAACCACCTAAATTTCAGACCGCTGGAAAATTCAATCTTCTTAATAAAAGAAGCTTGGACTTAGATGATCTTCCTAAGAACCGGATCATTAAAGAGAACTATTTATTGCTCAAAGAAATTCTCTGACCGGATCTACACATTCAAAGTATTACACTGCCTCGAAGTCAAATTATCTTTACACCAGTCTCAAGAATGATCTGCATTTATGTCTCTATCCCAGAAAAGGAAGATCGAGAATAGACTTCAAATTCTAATGCTAAAAACAGTTACTATAAAAGGAACTCCTCAAGAAAAGTACTTTAGAACTATGATGAGCAAAAGAAACATTAAATGCGTTTATTGAAGAACAATTAATTCTCATAAAGTCGAAAACAACACATCTATTCAAAGGATCAGGTTAACGTTGCTTGTCCTTCCCAACTGTTAAGAAAATTGGCTATATCAACAGAGAAGTGTATGCTAGCAGAAAACAACTTCATTGACAGCTGAAAAATCATCGCCAGCTTGCATACTCTAAAGACCCAAGAGCGCTAACAAAAGTCTACATACTTCATCGCTCAATCAGCACGCCATAAAAAGAAATACACTCGATCATCTAAGGATCATCTTCGTGCTACTCAAACCAAATTGTTTATTTATATCAGTAACATTTTGGTTATTTGATTAAGTCTTGGTGTCTGGTGACTGAGTGTTCTTAAAAATCCAGAAGTGTAAAGTGATCAATAAGAGTTCCAAAACAGGCAGTGTGATAAGTCTTGATTGGAGTGGGCTGTTGCAAAGAATTTGTAAAGCCAAAGTCTTTTAGTGGAATCATTCCTAAAGAGGAAGAAGGGGTGACGTAGAGTATTTAATCTCCGAACATCCATAAAAAACCTTGTGCCTTTTCACTTCTCGCAAGCACTTACTTTTCAAGTCTCTATTTGTTGATTAAGAATGTTAACGTGTTTAAGTTTTTATTGGAGATTGTGAACCGTTTCCGAACTTAATAGTGGCTCACATTTCCAACCGCTTGAGAAGAATTTTCAACCGCCTAAGAAACGGTTGAAATCAACCTTTCAAAGGAGAAAATTTGAAAGAGTTCATTCATCCCCCCCCCCCCCCATTAAAATCTTTGTCTATTCTATTAGGCTTTTGGTAAAGCGGCAAGCGCTCGGTCCTACAAGTGGTATCAGAGCCAAGGTCATGAGTTCGATTTCCATTGATTGCAAGGAGTGCAATTACTGGGAGGGAGATTGTTGGGTGCAATAATTATCCCTGCTAGGTAGAGTGACCGAACCGTGGTACTTGAGCTGATATGCGGTTTAAAAGATTTGAGTTGCACCATTACTAGTAGCTATAGCTTTTGGTAAAGCGGCAAGGACCGAGTGCTTACCGCTTTATCAAAAGCTATAGCTAGTAGTAATGGTGCAACTCAAATATGGGAATCGAACCTGTGACCTTTGCTCTGATACCAATTGTAGGACCGTGCGATTGCCGCTTTACTAAAAGCTATAGCTAGTAGTAATGGTGCAACTCAAATCTTTTAAACTGCACATCAGCTCAAGTACTACGGTTCGATCGCTATATCAAGCAAGGACAATTATTTCCCCCAACAAAATTGTTTAAGGAGTAGTGTATTTAAAATGGAATTTTTGAAAATGAGGTGTTTTTACACGCCGAGTCGTATTTTTAAACGGTATTCGATTTTCAACAAAAATATGAACTTTTCGAGAACTCGTCTAATATTTTCACGAGCTTTCCTAAAAACAATACTTTAAATATTCACTAATGGGCTTAATGGGTCTATTATACTTTGTTAATAGGCCTAAGCTTACACCACTTGTTTTATATAGAATATTCAAGGATCCCAAGTGTTTTATTTATTCCAAACTCACGCCTCCCACCCCTTTAAAACACTAGGACTCCTCCGAATTTGGGGAAGAAAGCCGTGGTTTTGAAGAAAAATCAGCATAGGTTCTTCTCCTCGTCGACGTCCTCACATCGTCAAATCGTTTTCGAGCTTAATATACGCAAAGGCACGCTTTAACTTTTTTTCAACAATCTTTCACACCATACTATGTATAATTGTTTAAATTTGCATAAAAAATATGTTGCACAAGATTTATTTTCATTTTTATGGGCTTATGAGCATATAACTCATGTTTCGATGATATAAAACTCATTTTAAGGATGCGTGAAGTGGCTGCCATGGTAGGATACCTGGAAATATTATTTTTCCAAATGTTTAAGGACACTTAGGAGTATGATCAAAGGCTGGACAGTATGGGAAACATGCTGAACGTGATTGGGAATCCTAAAGTCCTAGGTTTTCGGCTTTCCTTCCTAGGAGAGCACGACGGCTTGCTGCTATTAGGGTAACGTCCAAGAGACATAAAGGGATGGTACGAGGGTCCTAGAGTGGCCGTGCAATTGGTGGGAAGAGTGCACGCAGGCTGCACGCTGTTTTGGGGATAGGGCGTGTGGTCCTTAAGTAAACGAAGGAGGGGCCGCAAAAGGGGACTATCCAGGCAAGGGCTGGGCTTTTGAAGGTCTAATCCATGAGTCAAGATGGTCCAAACATGGTTTGATAGGCTGGAAAGGGGTAGGCGCACGGCTAGGGCCCATTCTAGCCATGCGCGAGTGTGGAAAGATCAAACCATGCACATATTTGTGCATGGCTCTCTAGGTCTGGTCCAGCAGTGTGTTGAGGGATTGGTCTAGGTCCTAGTATGGCTGGTGAGCGACTAGTCTTGTTGGTTAAGGGCTGGAGGCGAGGTAATTGAAGTTAGAATCCCACTAGGACTAGGTTTCTTTGTGCAGAAATTCATTAGATGGTAGGGGCGTGTTCAAGGGGCTTAGTGTACTTGAATTGGGTTCAATATGGTTTATTTATGTGTTAGGAAGATTTGGTTCAAGCTTGGTAAAAGTTTCGAGGCAATACGAATCAAAACCGGGATGTACGTCTAAGCTTTAAAAACGATTTGGTAAGTTAATCGAGGGGCATAAGTTTACATCTAAGGAATAATTATGGCTGTATTTTAAGGTAACATGTTAAGTTCGGAATGATTAGGATCGTCGTTTCGAGGTCTAAGGAAAAATACGAAAAGTTTTGCTTCTAGGGGTAAAACGACTATTTTACACTTGAAAAATGTTAGATCGACGTTCTGGCAATGCCCTGAGTGCTGTAATAATGTTAAAATGTTTATTTTAAATGTTTATGAAATTTTATGATGAAACATTAACATTGAAAGACGTGTTGCATGTTTGGTTTAAAAAAAAAATTATTTATATAAATATGCATGAATTTTTATATGTGATGAAAATATATTTATGCATGAATTTTGTGTACCGGTTAAAATATAACCCAGCGAGTAAAAATACCCAACCAAGGCCCATTTTCAAAAGTCATACTTAAGACACCTTATATTAAATAATTAAAAATAATAATTCAATAAAAAATAATTTCCTGATTATCCCCGGGCTCCGTTCCTCGTTCGAGCGCGAAATAAAACTTAAAACCCTAATGCATTAAACTTTAAAAAAATCATGAAATAAACATTAATCATGCAATAACCATACATTGCACACATAAAAATCATTAAACATATAATTTAAAATAAAACCCTATATTGCATGCAATCAGGTTACGTAGTTCGAATTTCTAGACCTTAAAAAAGGAGTAAATTAACATCTCGATATTTAAAATTCTTGCATGTGGATCTATTTGGACACACATTAGTATTAATACTAGGGGAATGAAATACATCCTGTTAATCATCGATTATTTCTATAAATTCACTTGGGTTATCTTCCAGAGTGGTAAGCATTCTAGTGCCCCATTGTTTAAATTTATAAGACATGTACAAAATAAGAAATCTTGTGGGATAGATAGAATTCAAAGTGATATATTGGCATTGTGTTTACAAAAAAATTCTCGAATTTTGTCTAGATGACCAATGAATCCTGCACTCAACATCTCGAACACCTCGGCAAAATGGTGTTGCAGAGGGAAGGAATCAGAACTTAAAAGAAGTTTCTATAAAAATTCTAGCTGATTCAGGGACTTCTCAACGATTTTGGGCCAAATCAATAAACACTGCTTGTTACACACATAACAAGAATATTATTAATAAGAAAGTTCGTAAAACTCCATATGAAATTTTTACTAATCAAAAACCTAACATGTCTTAGTTTCATATGAATGACAAGAATCACCCATCTGCTTTCAATGCTACGTCTTATGATGGTAATTTTTTTGTTTATTCAATGGTGAATAAAAAGACATTATATGTATAAGAAACTATACATGTTGTCTTTGATGAAATTGAACTTATCGATGATCAATCTAACCTTTCTTATTTGAATAATTAGATGAGAAACATTTATTCAGAATCACAAGGTAAAGATGAAGTCAATGTGAACAAGAGGCTTCATAAGTCTCTAGAACCATAAATTTCATATCAGTTATCCAGGCAAACCATTGAAGATCAAGAAGCATATGTTGATAACCAAACTAATCATATCCCTGCTGACGAATCCCCAACTGAAGGGAACCCAACTGCAATGCTCATAGCAATGCTACTAGCGACCATCTCATTAGAACAAGCTACAAATTGAGCAAACCTCATCCACCATAGTTGGTAGTATGTAATCTTTCTACAACTCTTAGACGTAGACAACAAATGTTTAATGAATATTTGCATGTTGATTTCATATCCCAAATGCAGGATGAACTTAATCAATTCGAAAGAAATAAAATATGATGTCTAGTACCTAGGCCTAATCATCAACAAATGATAGGACACAATGAGTTTATAGAAATAAATTAAATGAGAAAGGAACAACAAATAAATAAAGCATGGTCATATAACGGCCCGAAAATTCGTGTTTGAAAATTTGCGGAAAAATTAATTTTTTTTTTTAAATGATTAAAATGCCTCGTTCATAAAATAAACTGATAAATAAGGTTTTATGTTCGAAATGACAGTGGAAGTAAATTTTTGTTTGTAAAAATAATAATTTAAAATAATCCAGCAACGTGAAACATGTTTGATCATAAATAGTAAGTGCTGAAAAAAAATGAGGTCCTCGGGTTCCACTACTGCCGACCCCAAGCTGGCTCACTGGTCTCCGCCCTCGGTCCCGACCTCATCAGTACCTACAACAATAAAGTTTAGTGAGCCTAAAGACTCAGCATGCATATATCGTAAATAACGAGTAAATAATATAGTAAAATTTGCATGGGATAAAATATCATATCATGAGGCATAATGTGAAAATAACCTGTCATGAGCAATTATAATACGTGCATAACTGAACTGAAAATCATAGTGAAAATGTTTGCTCCTTGGAGCCCTGTACTGAAAAAGCATGTAATAATTTTCTGTTGAGATTATGGTATAGGCAAGTGGTCCCTGCACTGTACTGAACTGACCGGTAACTGGCGACCGGATTTAATAAGGTACGTCTGATCAGACTACTGCCACTGTATACTGGGTGAAACAATTGAACTGACTGGTAACTGGCGACCGGACCGGTAACTGGCGACCGGATTTAATAATGTACGTCTGATCAGACTACTGCCACAGTATACTGAGTGAAACAACTGAACGGAACGGTAACTGGCGACCGGATTTAATAATGCTCCCATAACCGGTAACTGACGACCGGACCGGTAACTGGCGACCGGATTTAATCATGATAGTAAATTGACCACAAGCAATATCGCATAAATCTCAAAATGAATATTTTTGCACGTAATATAATTAACCAACATAATTAAATATGAACAATTTCGATCTTCTTGCATTAAAATCATGTACTTGCGATATTTAAAAATATCTATATGGCTTGATTGAAGAGTGAAAGAAGATATAAACATGCCTTGGTTTGTTTTGACAGAAAACAAATAAAGTAACGACGCGGCGCGGCGGAGACGGAGTGCTCTTCATTTTTTACTTTTTTTCTCTTAATTCCTTAAAACCAAACATGCACCATAATTATTATAATAGCGTAAAAATCGTAAACGTGATGCATGAATATTTAAAAATATCATGATTTGTGCTCAGGGCGCTGCTAGGACCAAAATCTCACCCGGGTGCAAAATGACCATTTTGCCCTTAGAAACCCGAAAATTATCGTTTTAACCCTGGACCTCTAAAATTGACCCGTAGCTTACCAAACTCCTTAAAATATCCCAAAAAATTTTTAAAAGTATTCTTAGATGTAAACTCGAGCCCGTATCATAACTTATCTAATTCGTTTTAAAAACTCGGTTCGGGGTTCCGATTTTAATCCGAATCGGTCCAAAATTTCTCCAACTCTTCTACAACTTTTACCATATCATAAAAACACTTAATAGGCCCTAAAACATTATCATTAGTCTCTTTAAATCCACGGTAAAAGTCCAGAACATGCTACCCTACTCGGTCCTCTCTTATATCAACACCTCACACGCACCTTTCCCTCACAAACTCACACCTCACGCTAATCCTTCGTCCCAGCCATGAACCCACCTACTGTAGGCCTAAACCAGACACCAAGGAACATCCCTGAACCAACGTCACCAGCCCCATGCACACGACTGGCCCCTAAGAACCGAGACCCACCAAAAAGGCTCCTACCGTTACCAAATTGTCTCACCTAAGCTCGATCGATTTTCCCGTTTCTCTAGCGTGGTTCGAGCCGTTCCAGACATCAACCCAGACCCACCAAGGTCTGGTCCAGGGCTGGAGGAGGCCCGCGCTCAGCTGGTGTGGCCGGAAGAACGGATCAAACCCCCTCACCACTTCTACCGATCGGCCCTCAACTAAATCATCACAACACAACCAGCTGCGCACACCAGCACTTAAACTCCAACAAATACGATCTAAACAGCCCCTTACTAACTGAATACAACAGCCCCTTGCATTAAAACCAGAAAATGTGAGTGGTGATCGAGGAAGTGCATGAAACCAAGAAAAAACCGATCAGTCCTCATGTATATCTGATGGATCGAAAGTTATATCATGCAGCGACCATTCAACATTATATAAAACATGTATCATGCAGAAATAAAATGGTGCAAAACGTGCCTTAAGAAGATTGGAGTGCAAGGATGAAGTGAAGGAACTTGGGTGACTTTTTTCCTTAGCAAAGCAAGAGTCCACCGAAGCCTTCAGCTACTGGTTCTGAAACCGAGGGAAGAAGTTGAGGGAGGGGGGTGTCGGCTTCTTAGGGAGCTTAGGTTTAGGTTTAATGAATGATTAGGTAGTGATTAAATAGATAAATAGTAGGTAATGGGCTTTAAATTATCAATTAAAGGTTTAAAATGCTAATTAAGCCCAATAGAATTAAAAATAGGTCAATTTAATCTGCACGTATTCCCGAAAAATATTTCGTGTTGAAAAGATTTTGAAAATAATAGCCGAACCATTAAAAAGTCCACGATTCGATAAAATTTGTGTACCGATTAATAATAAAATCTTACGAGTAAAAATACTCAAAAATTCCCATTTTTGAAAAATACTCTAAAAATGTTTTAAATTAATTTATAAAAACAACTCATGTAATAAAATAATTTTCCTGAAAATTCTCCGGTCTCCGATCCTCGTTCGAAAGTGAAATGCAACTTAAAAATCTTAATGCACGAACTTTTAAAATTTCATGAAATAAATTCTATCATGCAATAATTATGCCTAAAATGCATAAAAATAATTAAACATAAATTAATGAAATAAATATGCATTTTATGCTTTAAAATAATTAAATAAAATACCAATGAAGTTTAATAACTTGCATGCATGTCAACTTTTTAGATTATATTTACTAACATGCTAAATTACCACTTCTTAAATAAGTCTTTATTAACTTATCTCAATACTCCATCTCCAGTCCGGCCTCACTTATTTAACTGAAAAGGTAACAATTAAACTACTGCGTAAAATAAATAAATTTAAAGAAAAAGAATTTAAATACTCATGAAGTAAAAATCATTTTAAATTAAATACTAGGAATTATGCATGGCTTATACGCAGTCCAATTTACGGGTTCTACAATCCTTCGCCGCTTAAAAGAAATTTCGTCCTCGAAATTCGGTTATCCTCGATACACAAAAGTTTAAACTCTTAATTCTACCCTCCCAATAATCCACGCTTTCGCTGCCCTACTCTGATAAAATAAATGCCGAGCTGTCCTTACGTCTCCTCAATCCTAATTAAATTTGCCTACCAAAATTCTCGTTTGCGGATTGCAACTTAAGAACAACTTATGATGACTTAGTTCTATCCGGATCAGGCCTCGAATTCTGACTTTTCTCAAAATTCTCAATATAAAAAAAAATGGCATTCCGAATTTTATTGCGTCTTACTTTTCTTACACTGTACCCGTAATGTTCATCGATATCTTACATTTGTTTATGCAGTTCACCCTAAGAAACCTTAGCATCAGAATTTACTGATCGATTCCTATACTCGATAATATACTTAACTGTTAAACCTTATCTCAACCTCATAATAATATTATGCTAAGATTCTTGAATCGAATCTTTATCTTACAGCACCAAACTTACATAACTTAATTATTTACGAGTACCTCCCGATTGTAAAATTGTTGCAAATTCTTAAACCTCGAGTAACGTTAATTCATAAAACCCAATTATACAATATCGCTCTTCTATCTTAATAATAAAATCCTTCTAGTACAATTACATGCTTAAACTATTATCTTCCCAATTACATTAAAGTTGAGACCTAAGACCCTTGGACCTTTCTCCTTGAAATAAATGTCGCATTCTTACGTATCCTTAATGCTTAATTAGTACTAGCGTATAAAACTTACTAAATCATCCCACATTAATGTTGGACTAACTCTAATAAATCAACTTCACTTATAACCCATAAAATTCTAGAATCCCCATATCAAACTTTTAGATTTCTTACTTGATAAAAATCTTAATATTCATCAATTGATAACTTATATTGAACACAACTAATTCCCTTTTGTTTTTATTTCACCCAAAATTTCCGTATGAATAAATATCCCATAAATTTGAAATTCAAATTTACCTAATCCAAATAGCTTTGAATAAAATAATTCCAATACACATATCCGTTTAGTCCCAAGTTTGTTAATGACTTCCAAAATTTCTCAAGACAAGGTGTCTACCTTGCCTCTTACGTGCGTCTACCAATTAAACTAACTATCATCGTACCCAACTTTCCTACAAATTTTAAATCCTCACAAGGTATAATCTTAACTGTTAAGATCATGACTAAAACTTATGATACATCAAACTTATGTTCCAAAAAAAAAAAAATTTACTAACTCAATGTTTATTCTTATAACTTAACTAACCGATCAAATTTACCTTATATCGTCATCACTTTAAATTCTTAATTTGCCACAACATTATTTCACTAACGCTTAAATTTTTACGCCTAAGATTGATTCATCCTACAATGTCCTTGGTTACCCTTCATTATAACATTATAACCCAAATATCTAAATATTCTATATCTCCTTCGAGCCTAAATAACCGAAAATTCATACCATTCAAACCGTTCCATTCTCACTTACTACTAAATAAGTTCTCAAATTTCTTAAATTGTAAAAATTAATTCTTACTTTCCTCAAATAGCACACTTTTTCCCCCCCCTAAATCTCAAAAATTCCACGATTACCCTTGAGTCCTCAGTATTCCTAATTTCATTTTTTTTAGATTTCCCGTGTCATAAGGTTCAATAGTTTTAAGTTTATTAAACCCAAAATTAATTCCCATCACACGTTTTATATTTCTATAAATACTTAAAATTCCAATTCCTCAAAATTTCGCATTTAATCCTTAAAATTTTGAAAATTGCAATCTGACCCTTACAGTTCTCCAAATTTACATTTTGGCCCTACAACCCTTCGAAATTTGCATCATTGTCCCCATAAAATTTTCCATCTTTACTTCATTAAACTTTTAGATTCTCGAACTCGAAATTTAATCCCAAAATTTGGTAAATTCGAAAATAGTCCCTTAGAATTTTATTTTTGAACTTAGGTCCTCAAACCATTGGTTATTATAATTAGGTCCTTAAAATTCTCAATTCCTGCAATTCAATCCTTAAATCCAACTATGTAGAGCATGCATCCTAAATAAATTCTCATAATTAATCTTACATTTCCATAGATACTTAAAATCCTCAAATTGTACATTTATAATCCTAAAGATTGTCGTAGTTTTCGAATCGCTATTGCTTATATGAAATCCTAAAAAATTTACTCGACTAGCAACCAAGAACCATCAATGATTTCTTAGAAATTCTACAAGTCTCAAAAGCATTCATAATTTTCAAAATTAACTTATAACCCATAAGGAGGACATCAACACTACTGACCTAAAATTAATATACTCAAATCATTTTCAACCTCTCCTAAATCCCAATATTCGAATTCTTAGACATGTCCAATTCCAAACGTACCCAACATGCATAATTCCATAATTTATTTTTAAATTTAAATAAACACAGAACACTTAAAATTTGAACGTAAAATATTTCATGGAAAAATACTGTTTAAAATAATTCATGCTTTAAATAAAATGCGTAAATGTAAAACTTACAGACCGAAGACGCGACTTCATGAGCTTCTCGTGGTCAGTAGTAGTACAACCCTTTACAGAATCATTGCCTTGATACCAGTTATAACGGCCCAAAAATTCGTGTTTGAAAATTTGCGGAAAAATTAAAATTTTTCTTTTTAAATGATTAAAATGTCTAGTTCATAAAATAAACTAATAAATTAGGTTTTATGTTCGAAATGACAGCGGAAGTAAATGTTTGTTTGTAAAAATAATAATTTAAAATAATCCAGCAACGTGAAATATGTTTGATCATAAATAGTAAGTGCTGAAAAAAAATGAGGCCTCGGGTTCCACTACTGCCGACCCCAAGCTAGCTCACTGGTCCCGACCTCATCAGTACCTACAACAATCAAGTTTAGTGAGCCTAAAGACTCAGTATGCATATATCGTAAATAACGATTAAATAATATAGTAAAATTTGCATAGGATAAAATATCATGTCATGAGGCATAATGTGAAAATAACCTGTCATTAGCAATTATAATACGTGCATAACTGAACTGAATATCATAGTGAAAATGTTTGCTCCTTGGAGCCCTGTACTGAAAAAGCATGTAATAATTTTCTGTTGAGATTATGGTCTACGCAAGTGGTCCATGCACTGTACTGAACTGACCGGTAACTGGCGACTGGACCCGTGACTGGCGACCGGATTTAATAATGTACGTCTGATCAGACTACTGCCATAGTATACTGGGTGAAACAACTGAACTGACCGGTAACTGGCGACCGGACCGGTAACTGGCGACCAGATTTAATAATGTACGTCTGATCAGACTACTGCCACAGTATACTGGGTGAAACAACTGAACTGAACGGTAACTGGCGACCGGATTTAATAATGCTCCCATAACCGGTAACTGACGACCGGACCGGTAACTGGCAATCGGATTTAATCATGATAGTAAAGTGACCACAAGCAATATCGCATAAATCTCAAAATGAATATTTTTACACGTAATATAATTAACCAACATAATTAAATATGAACAATTTCGATCTTCTTGCATTAAAATCATGTACTTGCGATATTTAAAAATATCTATATGGCTTGATTGAAGAGTGAAAGAAGATATAAACATGCTTTGGTTTGTTTTGACAGAAAACAAACGAAATAACGACGCGGCGCGGCGGAGACGGAGTGCTCTTCACTTTCTTACTTTTTCTCTCTTAATTCCTTTAAACCAAGCATGCACCATAATTATTATAATAGCGTAAAAATCGTAAACGTGATGCATGAACATTTAAAAATATCATGATTTGTGCTCAAGGCGCTGCTAGGACCAAAATCTCACCCGGGTGCAAAATGACCATTTTGCCCTTAGAAACCCGAAAATTATCGTTTCAACCATGGACCTCTAAAATTGACCCGTAGCTTACCAAACTCCTTAAAATATCCCAAAACATTTTTAAAAGTATTCTTAGATGTAAACTCGAGCCCGTATCATATCTTATCTAATTCGTTTTAAAAACTCGGTTCGGGGTTCCGATTTTAATCCGAATCGGTCCAAAATTTCTCCAACTCTTCTACAACTTTTACCATATCATAAAAACACTTAATAGGCCCTAAAACATTATCATTAGTCTCTTTAAATCCACGGTAAAAGTCCAGAACATGCTACCCTACTCGGTCCTCTCTTATATCAACACCTCACACGCACCTTTCCCTCACAAACTCACACCTCACGCTAATCCTTCGTCCCAGCCATGAACCCACCTACTGTAGGCCTAAACCAGACACCAAGGAACATCCCTGAACCAACGTCACCAGCCCCATGCACACGACTGGCCCCTAAGAACCGAGACCCACCAAAAAGGCTCCTACCGTTACCAAATTGTCTCACCTAAGCTCGATCGATTTTCCCGTTTCTCTAGCGTGGTTCGAGCCGTTCCAGACATCAACCCAGACCCACCAAGGTCTGGTCCAGGGCTGGAGGAGGCCCGTGCTCAGCTGGTGTGGCCGGAAGAACGGATCGAACCCCCTCACCACTTCTACCGATCGGCCCTCAACTAAATCAGCACAACACAACCAGCTGCGCACACCAGCACTTAAACTCCAACAAATACGATCTAAACAGCCCCTTACTAACCGAATACAGCAGCCCCTTGCATCAAAACCAGAAAATGTGAGTGGTGATCGAGGAAGTGCATGAAACCAAGAAAAAACCGATCAGTCCTCATGTATATCTGATGGATCGAAAGTTATATCATGCAGCGACCATTCAACATTATATAAGACATGTATGATGCAGAAATAAAATGGTGCAAAACGTGCCTTAAGAAGATTGGAGTGCAAGGATGAAGTGAAGGAACTTGGGTGACTTTTTTCCTTAGCAAAGCAAGAGTCCACCGAAGCCTTCAGCTACTGGTTCTGAAACCGAGGGAAGAAGTTGAGGGAGGGGGGTGTCAGCTGCTTAGGGAGCTTAGGTTTAGGTTTAATGAATGATTAGGTAGTGATTAAATAGATAAATAGTAGGTAATGGGCTTTAAATTATCAATTAAAGGTTTAAAATGCTAATTAAGCTTAAAAATAGGTCAATTTAATCTGTACGTATTCTCGAAAAATATTTCGTGTTGAAAAGATTTTGAAAATAATAGCCGAACCATTAAAAAGTCCACGATTCGATAAAATTTGTGTACCGATTAATAATAAAATCTTACGGGTAAAAATACTCAAAAATTCCCATTTTTGAAAAATACTCTAAAAATGTTTTAAATTAATTTATAAAAACAACTCATGTAATAAAATAATTTTCCTGAAAATTCTCCGGTCTCCGATCCTCGTTCGAACGTGAAATGCAACTTAAAAATCTTAATGCACGAACTTTTAAAATTTCATGAAATAAATTCTATCATGCAATAATTATGCCCAAAATGCATAAAAATAATTAAACATAAATTAATGAAATAACATTCATTTTATGCTTTATAATAATTAAATAAAATACCAAAGAAGTTTAATAACTTGCATGCATGGCAACTTTTTAGATTATATTTACTAACATGCTAAATTACCACTTCTTAAATAAGTCTTTATTAACTTATCTCAATACTCCTTTTCCAGTCCGGCCTCTCTTATTTAACTGAAAAGAAAACAATTAAACTACTGCGTAAAATAAATAAATTTAAAGAAAAAGAATTTAAATACTCATGCAATAAAAATCATTTTAAATTAAATACTAGGAATTATGCATGGCTTATACGCAGTCCAATTTACGGATTCTACAGGTCAGTTGCTCAAAGTTTTAGGCAAAAAGAAGAAATAGATTTTGATGAAATATTTGCAACAGTAGCTTGGCTAGAGGCGATTAGAATTTTCCCTACATATGCTGCTTACAAAAATTTAAAGCTATTTGAGATGGATGTTAAGAGGGTATTCTTGAATGAACTACAGTAAGAAGAATATATGTGGAACAACCTCCTAGTTTTGTTATTCATACTTTACCAGATAATGTATTAAAATCAAACAAAGCCTTGTATGGTCTAAAGCAAGAACCATAAGCCTGGTACAACTGTCTATCACAATTCTTACTTGATCATGATTTCACTATTGAGTCAGTTGACAAAACTCTGTTTACATTTAGTAAAAATGATCATACTTCGTTAGTTCAAATATATGTCCATGATATAATTTTTTGATATACTAATCCAAAAATATGTGAGAAATCGACTAAGTTGATGAGGACAAATTCAAGATAAGTATGATGTGTGAACTAATTTTCATTCTGAGATTGCGAGTAAAACACCTAGACTCTTAGATTTTCATAAATCAAGCAAAATACACCACATATTTGTTGAAAATATATGGAATTGAAACATGTTCTATTGAAACTACCCCCATGAGCTCATCAACTAAGCTATACAAGGTGAAGGAGGAATATCAGTTGAGGTAACAACGTAAGTATTATTGGTTCTTTATTGTACTCAACTGCTAACATATAAATAGAACTCCTCCTTTGATATTTTTATGGTTTGTTCATTCTTCATGTATTCTACACTCTCATACCTTTACTCTTAAAAAATTTCTCTAACTTTCTTTCAAAGAAATTTGCAGAAATGGCACTTACATTAGCAAGGCGTATCATCGAATAAATATTCTCTCTTGATTATGTTGCCATAAAAGGAGTGTTCAAGCTTCTTTAGTAATCTGGACTCAGAACTCTTCTCTGTTCGTCTATGGACATATATGTGCCATAAATAAAGATCTTTTATGCTAGGGGAACCATATCCAATGAAAGTAAGATTATTATGCCCTTCAATGAACACACTCTGAGCATCGACAAATTTTTTTCCTACTCTCTTTCAACTACTGAGCTAAAGGGCTAACCAACTTCTCATCTACTTAATATGCAATATATTGAAGACATGAAAAAGAGATTACCTATGACTGGGGAGCCGATCAAAAATTTTTGGGGTAAAAAGAAATAAAGATGGAAAACCAGTTGTTAGCTGATTTGGTTGCCAAATATATATCGGAAAAAAGATGGTTCGTTTGATGCCTAAACCACTGAGAATTTTATGGTGATGGCTGCTATAACTGTACAAATAAAGATCAACTAGTCAAATGTTTCATTCCAGATTCTTACAGCCACCATAACATCATAAATGCAATCTCACGAGTTTTAAATTCCTCTTAACAGTTGTTTGAGGACTCCAGTGTTACTATAAATGATTCAGTTACCCTCCACAAGTTCAAGACACTGAATGCACAAACAGTGATTTATAAGGAGCAAGGGAGAGGCCATAAACATATTTCCATTGTTGGATCTCGGTTTTTCACCTGCCCAAAGACAGCGGAAGTTTTAAAATTTTTATTTTAATTTGACAATAAAAATATATTTGTTTTGAACACTCGTATGGTTTATAAGTTATATCTTTGGTGAATAATTTCCACTATGTGAAAAAAGGCTTTTTACTTCAGATATTATCTGAAGTAATATGGTAGTTAAGTGCCGAAGTATATGGACGTGAAGTAATAGATGTACCTTTTACTTCGCATAATACCCGAAGTTATAGTATTGAAAATACCGAAGTCATTTGGCCGGTTTTGGGAGGAAAACCGGTCTGGAATTGGACCGGTGCCGAAGTAATAAATGTGTTTTACTTCGTCGATTATAGTGAATAATGAAGTAGTATATTATATATAACTTCATCTTAATTATTATTTAGCGACGTAATTTATAATATTTTACTTCATTATTTTCAATAATAGAAGAAGTAATTCAGCTGAAATACTTCGTAATTATGTATTTTAATGAAGTAATACATTCAAACAACCTCACAATTTATCCTATTTGTTGAAGTAAATTTATTCTATAACTCCAGCATTTATCCTATTTGTTGAAGTATTTTATATTATGTTACTTAATTCACAAGTAACATTTAGTGACGAAGTAATAATTGTATTTTACTTCATTGATTATAGTGAATAATAAAGTAATATATTATATATAACTTCATCTTATATGATAGTATTTCACAATTATCATTTAGTGACGAAGTAATTAGTTCTAAATACTTCAGTAATTAATATTTTGGTGAAGTAATTGCGCAAAACAACTTCGTTTGTACAGAATACATAATTGCAATATATGACTTAATACACTATTATAATTAAATTCATAAATTATCCATCTAAAAATAATTAATAACCACGAATCCGTAATTACATATTCATCAATCCACAATTGTAACCCAAAAAATGCATCCAGAAAACCAAAAGTATATCCAAAAATCCACAATGACAAACAAAATATTTATCCCAATATACACCTTCCATCTAAGCACCTACATGGGAGTAAACAAATTCACTCCATTCACTTCTGACCTCGTCATATTGACATTGGGTGTAATATTGATTCTTGATGCATCCTGCAAACTGAAATTTGAAAAAGAAAATACATTAGATTCTTCTATTTCAAATAAAAACCACCCAAATAGAAAAATGATGTAGCATATCGAACACCAAGCAAATTTATTTATCCATGGACCATTAAAGCACAACAGGGAAACAAATTCAATCAACTCGATTTCAGTTTTGAGGAATATAAAACAAGGTGGCAAATGGAAGCATTGATCTATGAAAGAACAGAGTGATCCATCCAATCAAAGAAAAAAACACTAAACTTAATTGGGATCATTGATGATTGTTGGTCCAAACTTAATTGGGATCGGAAGATGTGCTTTTGCATCTAAGACAACATCAACAGATACCTTGAAGTTCTCTTCCCCAAGTGGAACATGGTGAATCATAACATTTGGACCTCCTTCTGATATTATTGTGCCATAAGCCACCACATTTTCGCGTTCCTTTACAGCCAGGTGACATTTTTTCCCCTGTCAAGAACAAAAAGACATGATATATTTTGATATGGAGGTGAATAGAATTTAATTGACATCAAAATTCAGAAACATACAACCTTCATATTTGAAGTGCCGCAATCATAAACTTCTTGCACATCATCTGACAATTTTGAGTCTTTCACTCTTGAGAACTTGTTTGATGCTACAGTTTCAGAAGATCGATCATTGATTAATGGAAGCAGAGCAGCAAGTTGAGACCTCAGCATCTCCAATTCAGCTTTCAAACTTTTAGTCTCCTCCGATTATGCTTTTACATTTTCAATCACAGCTTTTGATATTGTCTCTCTCTTCTTCCTTGGAGTTTTAAAGTATACTTGTGGTTTTACGAAACCTCCCACACCTCGAACCCTTCCATAGTGTTCTTGGCTTCCTAAGGCAGCGGTTAACACGTCATTAATTCAAGAAGATTTGAACTCTCCTTTGCCTTTCTTTTCCAACAATTCATCCTACAATTGGAGACATGACAAATCAATTCACAATCTACAGTGTTATTTATCTAGGCAATATGGCGATTGAATAAAACTAAACATTTAGAATTTTTTCAGCTACTTCGGATGTCTCCGAACATGTTATGTTGCCGGATTTGTCTTCTCGAGCTTTACGCCAAAGCACAGATCTATCAACTTCCTCATCTTCAGCAACCAATTTTTTGTTCCGCTACAATTTTAAAACTCATATGTTTAATAACATGAAGAACATGCTAAAAATTACAAACATATTGCTCTGTTTCTTACCAGTTCAGCCTCCAATCCGATGTAACCCTTCCGAGACATTCTGTGGTGATATTTACAATGCATGGTCCGTTGTTTTTGTTTTTCATGAGTAACCTGCATCATTATGTTGGCTCAGTTAAGTATTGAATTTAATACATTCGTGAGGAAACATATCAATTATTAAAGTACCTCCCATGATGGATCCAGTCTCGCATCCACAAATTCTTTCCAATCCGCTAGTGGAAGTTGATACTGACTTGGTGGAGAAATCAACTTTTCAGGATTATCTTTGTTCGGCCAAACAAATCTACTAGTCAATTTGTTTTTGAAATCTCTCCACTTCTGAGATGCTGAATTCATCACAGCATACTGACTTTCAGGCGCTAGTTCAAAGACATTCTGCAACAAAAAAGATTATTTTGAGGTGCAAGTATGATTGTAAATTCGAATTGAAGCTTGTACTTACCGAAATCTCTTCCCACAGTTTTTGTTTTATGGTTTCTGGAACTTCAGGCCATGACTTTATACTGATTGGCACCATGGCTCTGGCAATAGAACCAATGTATGATTGTAAAGCCCTTCCATTTGCATTGTATGCTGGCCGCCCCATGTCATCATAATCAATCTTTGCTTTTTTCCCCCATCTGGCAGTAGCAATTAGTTTACCCATCAACGTAGGGCCTCACTTGTTCCTCTGCACATCTACAGGATGTTCTTCTTCATCAGTAAGTATAGGGTGCTCTGCATTAGTAACTTCCTTTAGCTTATCATCATGTACTCCTTGTATCATCTCAACTGTAGCATTTGTGCCCTTTTTTTTACGAACCATTGAGCTTTTTTCTACATATTTACATTAATGACACAAATGTTAAAACCTACACAATAACATTAACCATTAAAATAACATAAACAATAATTCTAATAAGACATGTATAAACATGAAATAAATAATAACACAAACAATAATAACATAAATAATAAACATGACTTGTAGAAACCTGACATAAATAATAAACATGACATAAATAATAGCAATAAGGTTATGTTTATAGCATAACAAAAAACATGACATGAAAGTGAAACACATCATTTTTTCTTGTTCGTTTCCCAGCCACCCTCAGTTTCTGATCTAAAGTAACTTTCATGAGCCGGAATACAATGAGTATCAACATCATCAATTGGTCGAGAATCAGGAATACTAGTCCAACCATCATCATCTCCCTCGTAACATCGATTTGGCACAGGGAGTACAATTGACCACCCTTTTTGTAATGGGTCATCAATATAAAAGACTTGATTGACTTGACTTGCAAGGACAAATGAGTCATTCTTGTGCCCTATTTTGTTCATATTGACCAAGGTGAATCCACATTCATCATTGTTGATAACTCTTTTTGTCATTTGCAACCCACGCACACTTGAAAAGAGGAACTTGAAATTGATGATAGTCCAACTCCCATATTTCTTCAATCACTCCATAGAAAGTCACATCAGTCATCAAGGGATTCTTATCTTTGGCACTACAGACAAGCATGGTGGTAGCAACTAGAGAAACCCCACTGTTTTGGCAAACTCTCTCATCATCCCGTGCCTTTGTTTGGTATAAATTGCCATTTATCACGTAACTGCTATACTTAATGACTTGCCCACGTGGACCATGAGCCAGCCATGTCAATGTTGATGTCGTTCCACCATTGCAGCTATCTATTTCAGCATCCACCTGACATTTATACAATTAGAATAGGGTGATTAAAATACTTGCTCCAAACTGTTCACCGCAAAATGCATAAAGCAGATTTATCCACCTAACCTTTGCACAAAACCAGTCAATGAACTTCTTATTGTGAGCATCTTGTATCCACCTTTCATCTTTCTCTTTTTTCGGAAACATTGACTTCAGGAAATATTTATGTTCACTGTGGAAATATTTATATAGCAATTTGTGTTGGATATTAAATATTGACAATCACATGGGTGCAGAATTATAGAATACTGCAATACACTTACATAACGTATGGAGATACTTCTTCTGTATTTTCCAGCACAGTCAAATGTGCTTGTTGAAGGTCAACTTGTGGCACTACAATTTGTGTTTTGCAGGCTACAATGTTTGATTTGGGATCAAGATTTGATTGAGGCAACCCAATAGGATCAAGGTCATTTAGGTATTCCGAACAAAACTCAATTGCTTCTTCGGCTGAATATCTCTGCACAATGCAACCTTCAGGATGTTTACGACTGCCTACATAACTCTTAAGCACCTTCATGGATCTTTCGAACGGGTACATCCACCGGAAGTACACTGGTCCACATAATCGAACTTCTCGAACAAGATGAACTGTTAAGTGAAGCATGACATCGAAGAAAGAAGGGGGGAAATACTGCTCCAATAAGCAGAGTGTAACAACCAAGTCAGATTGCAGCTTATCTAACTTGGCTACATCTATCACCTTGCAACAAATATCTTTGAAGAAGAAGCATAGTCTTATAATGGCATATCTAACATGTTTTGGTAATGCATCACGTATGAGTATTGGAAGGAAATGCTGCATTAGAACATGACAATCATGAGATTTCAAGACAATCAATTTCAACTCAGACAAGGACACAAGATTTTTCAGGTTCGATGAGAAACCTTCTGGGACTTTTATATCCATTATCGACTGACAAACTTGTAACTTTTCTTTTTTTGTGAATGAGCATGCAGCAGGAGGAAGATATGTTCTTTTTTCACCAAATTTAGGTGCCAATTCAGGCCTAACTCCCATTTGAACCATGTCCAACCTAGCTGCCACATTGTCCTTGGTTTTTCCTTTAACATTCATCAAAGTATTAATGAGAGATTCGAAGACATTTTTCTCTATGTGCATCACATCGAGACAATGCCTAACATGCAGGTGTTTCCAATAAGGAAGATTGAAAAAAATTGATTTCTTCTTCCAACATTTTCTGAAATCTGTTGATCCAAAATCTTTTTCTTCTTTACTATCTTCCAAATTACTGTCCTTTGCATTCTTTCTCTTTTTACCTTTCACAATAATCTTCTTTCCGAAAACACACCTTATATCAGAAAGCTTGTCAAACAAAGCAACCCCAGATAATGGTGTAGATGATTCTCCATGTTCTTCCATACCATCGAACTCTTTCATTTGCCTCCGATATGGATGAAACCGTGGTAGGAATCGTCTATGACCAACAAATGACATTTTCTTCCCATTTTCCAAATGCTTTGCACAAGTATCTTCTTTGCATACTGGACATGCATAATAACCATGTGTAGTGCATCCACTAAGGTTACCATAGGCTGGAAAGTCATTGATAGTCCATAGTAAGACTGCTTTAAGAGTGAAAAATTGTCTACGATAAGCATCATAGACACCATCAACTCCATCCCACAATCGTTGCAAATCTTCAACTAACACATCAAGATAGACATCTATATCGTTTCCTGGCTGTTTAGGCCCTGAAATGAGCATAGTTAGCATGATGAATTTTCTCTTCATACACATGTTTGGAGGCAGATTGTAGGTGACCAACATAATTGGCCAGCAACTGTACCGACTACTAAGGTTGCTATAAGGATTAATGCCATCAGCTGCAAGTGCAAGGCGAAGATTTCTTGGTTCACTTTCAAAGTCGGGCCACATATGATCCACCAACTTCCAAGATGGTGAATCAGCTGGATGACGTAACTGACCGGGAACTCCTGTGGTTTCTGCATGCCATGTTAAATTTTTCGAGGTATGTAGAGATTTAAACATGCGCTTAAATCTTGGTATGGGAGGGAAATACCACAACACCTTTGCAGGAACACCTTTCTTCTCAACGTTCTTCTTGTTTAGCTTCCACCGTGACAAGCCACATTTAGGGCAGTTTACGCAGTCTTTATATTGCTTCCTAAAAAGAATGCAATCATTGGAACAAGCATGAATTTTTTCATGACTCAACGCCAAACAACTCAATGTCTTTTTTACATCATACATTTTGGTTGGCAGGTTGTGATTATCTGGTAGCATATCCCCAAAATCCATTAGTAGATCGGAAAATAGAGCGTCACTCATCCCATGCTTTGCTTTGGTGTTGTATAGTTTCACAATTGCACTCAACTTTGTGTAACGCTTACAACCACTATACAAAGGTTTCTCTGCTTTCTCCAAAAATTCCATAAACGCTTCTGGATTTTCTGTATAGTTATCATATGCTGCCTCACACATATTAGTGGTTTCAAAGTGTCCGTGATAGTTACCAATTGGCTCCTTGTTCGTGCTCCAATTTACTTTGTCACTTTCAGCAGACTCACCGTGCCAAATCTAATTCACATAATTTTGACTAAAACCATGGAAATAAAGATGCTCTCGAATGGACTTAGCTGGTCTTTTTTTAAGATTTTTACATTTGCAACAAGGGCAATGAATTAAATTGGGGTCAATATGGGGATTCTCTAAACAACCTCTGATAAACAGTTCCACACCCTCCTCGTACTGTTTTGACCTTCTATCCGAGTGAATCCAAGATTTATCCATTTCAATACAGCAAAATACCAGAAATATATAACAATGAATTTGATCTAAACCTGGAAATATTACATTTAATAATGTCATTTTCAATTTAATTTGTTGAGCGCAAAAAAAAAAACGAAAGGAGACTACCTATTGATTAACAAACAAAAGAAGACTACACAGATGCATATAAGTTAGAAAAACAAAAAAAAATCGACGGAGATAATGACTAACAAGAAATAAAATGATAATTTAGTGCTTAGTGGAAAAGTAAGAATGAGAAAAGATGTGGTAATTGCTAAAGTTTGAATTCCGCTCGGTTCCTTTTAAAAGTCTACTTGTTCATTCTTATAGCTTCTAAATCCAAACAACCAGAATATTAAAACTTGCAATCAATTTTTTCACCAAAAGCTGAAGTTCCAAAAATCTGGTAAGAGTAAAAATGAAAGAAGATGGAATCAAAGGGAAGCAGGTACAGGAAGGGTTCTTTAAAGCAAATAATCTAATTATGTAGCATTTGCTAATCCCCTTCAAAAATGAATATTCAACAAAAACTTATGGTCATAGTAGAAAAACATTGCAATGGGATGTCACGGAAGCAGATAAGTAGCATATTATTATATCAAGTAATATGTGACTGCAAATCAACAAAACAATTATAATCATGGTGATAACAGGTAACTGCATTAAAAACCTTAAATATTTCAAGACAAATTCAAAGCACATGACTATGATTCAGCTCAGAAACGTATAACCATTTCAGTTGAGGGTCAATAGCCAATAAGATAAAGAAAAGATTTCAAAGCAAGACCGTACCCAAAATAAAATTGATAAAAACAAACAAAAAAAAGGCCAAATACCAACGCATGTAAAATCAACTCAGCTGGTTAAAAATTATCGCACCGCAGGTAACATAAAATTATAAATCTTAAAGCAAGTAGGTACTGTTACAGAAAACGTATGTGAAAACATGAATGCCAAATCAAAACCAGTACAGACTTCAAATCACAGATTAATTGGAAAAAAGATAATCAGGGACGGAATAACTAGACTTACGGTGGTGGTGGTGGTGGTGTTTTGCTTCTCTCTCGGCGAGTTGAACGGCGGTGGTGTTGGCGGTTCGAAGCGAGAATGGCGGTGAGTGGAAAATGTGGCGCGTTAATGAGCTCGTCTATGAATATAATCGATATAACTCAGCGACGGTTTTTACAAAATCCGTCGCTAATAGCGACGGCTTTCGACATACCGTCGCTAATAGCGACAGAGTTTTTAAAACCGTCGCCGACCAGATCGGCGACGGTTCAAAAACCGTCGCAAAATGTCAACACTTACCAAATGTTCAGCGCGGTTCATCTTATTACTTCGGCATTAACTTATTTTTCTTCTTTTTTACTTCATCAACATTGAAATACCGAAGTAAAATATAATAATAAAAAATAGTGAAGCCCGTATTTTTAAACATCCGAAGTAAAATATATTATTTTACTTCGCTTGTGTTATTATTGAAGTTATTGGTAATGTATTACTTCGTAAATTATTATTGCCGAAGTAACGTCTGGCGAAGTAAAATGTCATTTTTCACATAGTGTTCACTTGGCACCGACTATTCCGGTATTAGCGGACGTAGCTCTTGTTGTAAATCCATGCGAACGTTCTTCGATCTCCTAGTCAGGTCCACGACTGGAATATATGTTCCTCTTCTAACTTGCACTAGAAAGTGTAGAAGATTTTGTATTTGAGAGCAAGGAAAAACAAAATGGTTCAAAACCCTTTTGAGAGCATACATTTTTTTCTTTGAAGCCGAAACCACCAACAAACCAAGGGCCCGAGTTTAGGACTTTTTTGACAATAATCTTTCGGATGACTTTTCAATGCCCAAAAGAAACCACCGAATGCATGCCAATCTCTTTTGGAATGAGAAAAGTTCTTTTTCCGACTAATCATTCCTTTACTTAATTAATTAGGTTAATTAAATTAATGAAAGATTCTTAATGTATATCCAAATTTGGTGATTCTCGAAAAATGGCACAATCCAAATGAGTGGAGGCTATGATTTTAGGTCAAAATTTTAAAATAAAAAATTCCATGACCCAATAATAAGAATTAACATTAATGGGCTAAATTAATTAATTGGGCTAGTCCGACTAGTTTAATTAATTAATCAAAGTCCATTAGTGACTTTAATTATTTAATATGTTGGACTGGTACTCCTACAAGTCTATTAAACATACTTCCCACTATATTTAATTTAATATTTAATAAACTCAAATTTTGAGTTTAATAAATTAAATCCTTAAATTTTATAAATTCAACTGCTTGAATTTATTCTTCCTAAATTTCATAAATCTAACTTCTTGAATTTACTATCTCATAAATTCAACTCCTTGAATTTATTTTCTCAAAATTTAATTATTATAAATTCAACTCCTTGAATTTACTCTATCATAATATAAATTCAACTTCTTGAATTTATTCTCTTAACGAGAACAAATAGTCCAGTGCTTGTGTGACCCTCAATGATTCAGGGATACAGCTAGCCGTGGGTTCAAGACATAAAACTTTAATCAGGCTTACCCAAATCCGTCCCATTCTATGTATCAACAATTGATCATGAGAATGTCAGAAATCATATTTCTGATTAAACCCATTGAATCATGGTAAGAGCGTCTAGTACCATCGCCCCATGATTCCCTAGGTATCACTGACAGTATCTGCAAGAACCAGTCGATTATGATTAACGTACAGTACGGTCCCTTCATTTCATATATCCCGATCGAATCTGCAACTATTGGTTAATCGATGGTTTCATAATAATTCGATCACTATGTGACACATCTTTGAGAATGAATAGTGGCATCGCATGTACAACTAGAAAACTCTTTCTCTAATGTACATCTCATACTCTGCCCAGATATTCCATGCACTATTATTTCATCAGATCACATAGGATATCCACACCCGTAGGTGAGCGGTGAATCCCCGACTACAATGCACTGGCTCCTACATGTGTCGCAACTGTACCCAATCTCACCACCTGATGACTCTCCTGGAGTCAATAAACGAGTCAAAGCACAGCCCTAGCATATAGAGCCTCAGTGTTGTCCCGGGTCGTAAGGACTAATGGTGTACAATCATAACCACGGACTTATCCTCTCGATGAATGATAACCACTTGGAAAGTCCGACGGAGGGTAGTTCGGTATAATCATCATATGACTGCCCATCTGTATGTTTGGAAATCTCTATGCCCTTACCAATAAATACAGTAGACAACATCACAGATGTTAGTCTCGAGCTCAAGCTGCCTTTATCCTTATTTTAGGCGGCTGAATCGACTAAGAACGAATTTAGAATATGTAGTGTTTACAAATGAGTTTCAACATCGAATTACGATTCATTTGTATTAAAACATAATCAAGGACTTTATCTATGCTGATCGCATGAGTATATAGATAAAGTAAAACGAAACCATTAAAAAAATAAATTATATTTAAATAAATATTGTTTATTACAACTGAGTCAATAAATTCCCTTGCCAACAATAACAATCTCCCACTTGCCCTAGAGCCAACTACCCATAAAATTTAATCACATTGCTTCGCGATGCTTCTAAAACAATAGTCCTGGCAAGTGCTTTGTAAGTGGATCAGCAACATTATCTGCATAGGGGACTCTTTCGACTGATATGTCTCCTCTTCCCACAATCTCCAGGATGATGTGGAACTTCTTCAGTATATGTTTGGATCTTTGATGAGACCTTAGTTCCCTTGCTTGCGCAACGGCACCAGTGTTGTTGCAGTACACCGAGACTTGATCAACTCCATTAGGAATGACGCCCAACTCTTGGAAAAATTCCTCATCCAAACTGCTTCTTTGGCTGCACCAGAAGCAACAATGTATTCAGCTTCAGTGGTGAAATCCGCAACAGTGTCTGGCTTGGAACTTTTCCAAGAGACAGACGCACCATTAAGCAGAGGTCGATTTTAAATCATCAACATCACATTGGAAGCTAGAATCAGTGTAGCCTTCCAATTTTAATTTCTCCACCCCCATAGACCATGAAAAAGTTCTTATTCCTTCTCAAGTACTTAAGAATATCTTTCACGGCCTTCCAATGCATTGGACCAGGGTTCGCCTGATATCTGCTTGTAATACTTAAAGAGTAAGCAACATTAGGACGCGTTGATATCATACCACACATGATACTAACAATGGCCGACGCATATGAAATACGTGTCATCATCTCTATCTATTCATCAGTTTTGGGACACATAGCTTTAGATAGAGTAGAACCATGACGCATTGGTAAATATCCTCTCTTGGACTCCTCCATAGAGAATCGCTTCAGAATGGTATCGATATAAGTGGCTTGGGTGAGTCCTAGCATCCTTTTTTATCTATCTCTATAGATTTGTATTCCAAATACATAGGATGCTTCACCCATGTATTTCATGGAGAATTTACTTGCTAACCATACTTTAGTTGATTGCAATAATACTACATCATTCCCAATTGAGTAGGATCTAGGAATGTCACTGCACTCCCACTAGCTTTCTTGTACACACATGGTTTCTCAGGATTCTTAGAAAAAACAATTTCTTTTATAGTGCTATCAAATCTGAGGTTCCAACTCCTTGACGCCTGCTTCAGACCATATATTGATCTCTGAAGTTTGCATACCTTATGCTCACTTCCTACTGATGTGCATCCCTCAGGTTGATACATATAAATTTCTTCTTTGATGTCTCCATTGAGGAATGCAGTCTTTACATCCATTTGTCATATCTCATAGTCATACTATGCTGCTATGGCTAGTAGTATTCTAATGGACTTAAACATAGCAACGGGTGAAAAAGTTTCCTCATAGTCAACTCCTTGCCTTTGAGTATAACCTTTTGCAACAAGTCTTGCTTTGAAGGTCACTACCTTCCCATCCGCCAAGCTTTCTTTTGTAGATCCATTTGCATCCTATGGGAACGATTACCTCAGGTGGATCCACTAATGTCCAGACTTGGTTTGAATACATAGAGTCTATTTCTGACTGCATGGCTTCAAGCCATTTCGTTGAATCAGTAACAGATATTGCTTCTTTGAAATTCATTGGATCACATCCGACACAAGACTCATCATGGCCTTGTTCATGAAGAAGCGTATATCTTTCAGGTGGTCTAATAACCCTATCAGACCTTCTAGGAGCTTGTACTTCAATGACTGATTGTTGGGAAATGGGTTCAACTTCTATAGTTGAGGGAGTATCTTGAATTTCTTCAAGTTCTATCATCTTGCCTTTTCTATCTAATAGAAATTTCTTTTCCAAAAAGGTGGCATTTCTCGAAACAAACACTTTTGCTTCATTGGGATGATAGAAGTAATATCCAGCAAAATTTTTTGGATATCCTACAAAGTAGCACAAAGTGGATCTACTATCCAATTTGTCTCTCACTGTTTGCTTCACGTAAGCAAGACATCCCCATATTCTCATGTAAGAATATTTGGGAGTTTCTACCATTCATATCTCATATGGTGTTTTATCCACTGCTTTAGTATGGACATTATTCAACAACATTGCCGCAATTTCAAGAGCAAATCCCCAAAAGAAGTAGGCAATTCAGTGAATCCCATCATTGATCGAACCATGTCCATCAAGGTTCGATTACGACGTTCAGAAACACCATTCAATTGTGGTGTTGCTGGTGGAGTCCACTGTGAGAGAATCTCATTCTCTTTCAAATAACCCAAAAATTCAGCACTCAAGTATTCTCCACCTCGATTAGATCGAAATGCCTTAATACTTCTTTCTAGTTGGTTTTCTACTTCAGATCTGAATTCTTTGAACTTTTCAAATGCTTCAGATTTGTGTTTCATCAAATAAACGTACCCATACCTCGAATGATCATCAATAAAGGTAATGAAGTAGGAATGCCCAAATTTTGTGCTAACACTTAGCGGGTCACAAACGTCCGTGTGGATCAAATCCAGTAGACCATGAGCACGTTCCATGTTTCCATTGAATGAAGTCTTATTCGTTTTTCCTTTAGACTGGACTCACAAGTAGGTAGAGAATTTATGTCTGACAAGTCAAACATGCCTTCTCCCACTAGTTTGTGCATCTTTTTTTGGGAAATGTGACCTAGTCTAGCGTGTCATATCTGTGCGGGGTTTGGATCATCTAGCTTTCTTTTGTTTGTCGTTGTTTTCTTTTGTGCTTGGATATTGTTCAACGGAATATCTTTCAATTTTAAGTTATATAGATCGTTCATTAATTCGCTAGTTCCTATCAAACATTCATTCTTGTAAATATTACAAACACCTTTAGCAAAAACACAAGAATAGTCATTTCTATCAAGCATAGAAATAGAAATAATGTTTTTAACTAATTCGGGAACATATAAAACGTCTCTCAAAAGTAGCTTAAAATTTTATTCAAAATCAAAGTAATGTCTCGAATAGCAGTTGCTGGAACCCTTGCTCCATTCCCCAATTTTGGAAAGTCTCGCCATCTCTAAGTATCCTGCTTCTTGCCACCACCTGCAAATCATTGCATAGATGAGAACCACATCCAGTATCCAATACCTAAGAAGAGGAATTAATTGAGACATTTACTTCTATGTAAAACATAACATGGCCAGAACGCTTCTAGGTTAGATACTCCGTGCAGTTACGCCTCCAATGTCCAGGCTTGTTGCAGTGAAAACAGACATGCTCTGACTTGTCGGGCTTTGAGGACCCCGGAGTAGGTTTCTTTTATGGCTTTTTGTTGGGCTTGTTCTTTTTTAGAAGGACGGAACGCTTCTTGCCTCTTTTTGGGGTGTTGCGTGTTTTCTTGATTGCTCGCAAGTGCACGACGTCAAGTTATAGTAAAATGTAATTTTGAGTACAAGTGTCGATCCCACGAGGAATGTAATTCTAAATTTATATTAATGCTTGTAATTAAAATAGTCTCGATTTTATTTAGAATAATCAATTAACAGATTTGTTCGTATCAATAACTGAATTGAAAATAAATTTAATTATAGTACCAAAAAGAGTTGAAAAATGGAATAAAAGATCTAGAGGTCCAACTTCACGCAACTATCCACCATGTACTATTTTGTGTAGCTATATTATAATTGTCCTTCTTATTCATTAACCAAGAATTCTATAATTATCTACTCCCTCTCCCGAGTGCTAAATAGATACTAATTATCTAACAAAAGATTGTAACATCCCTGTCAACAATCTAAAATTAAATAACACAATAAGCACTAAATTCTTTTTATAGCTTCAATAGCAAGATATGTCCTCCCAAACTATATAAATACTACCGATGTATTTTTCCCTTTCTTGATTATAAATTTCCTTTTCCAAGTGATAATTTATAACATACAAATCATTCAAGATATGGCCAATAAAATGAAAGCATTAAGATTGGAAAAACACAAATGAACAATAAAGACAACTTATATAGTATAAATCATGAATCTCAACACATGGTTTCTAGTTTTGTTCCATCATCCCTCTATAATTAAAATTTAGTTCATAATAATAAAAATAACACAACAATACATGAATCTTAAACAAGACATATCAACTAAAAGTAAAAATAAAGAAAGAAAGAACTTAGAACAATAGTTTGGAATGTAAGAAGTTTTTGTCCAAAGATGTGCAAGATTTTGTTGAAGATGATGATCTTGATCTTCAATCTTTTTCTTTGTAGCCTCCACCCTTTTTCTTGATCCTCTCCATACCCTAGATGATGAAAAAGAGATCCTTTTATAGTCTAGACATGATTCCCCACGTAGCACACCATTTTCCTCTACTTTTATTCAAAGTCTACAAAGTTTCATAATTTCCGGAATAATGTTGGTGCATGACCGCGGGTGCGGTGGTGGTAGGACCGCGGGTGCGGTGTCCGTTCGTCAAATTCATCCTGTTCATCTGGTGAGACCGCGGGTGCGGTCATGCTTCGTCAAGCTTTGTCCTTTGCACCTTCTAATTCATCACTATACTACTCCAAACTCTCATTTCTAAGCTTCCAAACTACAATAACAAAAACAACAACAAATCAAATAAAACCTGCTCAAGATTCACAAAATTCCAAGTTAAAAACAAGTAATAAAAGTACAATAAATTGCACTTATCAAACTCCCCCAAACTTAAGATTTTGCTAGTCCCGAGCAAAACAAAACAACAAGAACAAACAAACAAACAAGTCATGAAATATTTTAAAGAACTTGGCCTCAATATAAATTCAAAATCCTTCATGCATTTACAATTCAAATCAATTCAACCACTTGTTCATTCGGATAAAATCATGTGATTGGTTAGTTCTCTAACTTCAAATCTCTTCAACCATGTTTCAAATCATTCTCAATTGATTTCAAATTTTACAAACACATATCACAAGGTCTTTTTCGGTAAATATTGGGTTCAAAGCAATATTCATTCAAGAAAGGGATAACCAATAAATATTTGATGCAATGAGGTGTGTGTAAAATTGATCAAGATTCTTACTCAATTACAGTGTTTATCGATTGTCCATAGGCTAGATTCTCCAAATCACTCTCCACTAGTATATTGGACAACTATGACTAAGTTAATAGGATTTTCAATGGTTGTAATGTTAGGCCTTGGTTCATGGCTACAAATAAAGATTAGGAGTTCAAATAAGGGAGTAAATTGAATTTCATCTCTTTTGCAAACTCCACTATTTCTTTTGATCTCCAAATTTTTTTTTTTTATTCATTTCATCTCTTTTTCTCCCCTTTTTCTCCAACTTCAACAATGTATCAATATTCATTTTTTTTTGTTTTCTTGTAGGAGAATATCACTTTCTTTAATCTTTTGAATTCTTACTCCCTTGAGAAGGTAGGAAATAATTGTATAAGATATTCAAAAGGTTGGTAATTGTGGGATACTTGAAAAAAATATTTGAATGGGGTTCTTTTACACATATTTATGTGTGCCATTCAAATTCATATAAGCTCAAAGAGGTGACAAATGATAAATTAATTTTATTTGGTAGCTTGAAAGGCTCAATCGATCCAAAAATCACCTAAATCATTCCTAACTCATAATTTGTCCGTATTTCGCTTCGAGTGATGTTTGGATAGTTCTAGACAAAATCTCAATTCACCATCAAAGAGTAGAACCTAATCATCGTGAAAATGGTGTCTCAATGCATCAACCAAATACATATATATTCAAAAAGAAAAGTGCTTGGCTTCCAAGGAATTTCAAAAACACAATTCTTTGTTCATATAGGCTCAAAAGGGCTTCAAATGAATGTTTATGAATAATATAAATGGCCCAAATAAAATCAAAGATTGCCTCAATCATCTATGTGTTTGCAAAAAAATTTATTTCAATGTCAAATAAAAATCACAAAGTTTTATAGAAATTGTAAGTCTCAAACTCACCAAATCTCATGATTATTCTCTAAAAAATTCAAAGTGATCAATTAACATGAATTTGATGCATGACCTTTCTTTTCCATAAAAAAAAATTTTCATCATTGGCTAATTCATTAAAAATTTCATGACTAAAATACTACAAACACACAAAATAAACAAAAATTTTAAACACACAAAATATACTAAATAAATAAACACACATAAGCAAATAAACACTCCAAATAAAATAAAATAAAACACAAAAATTAAAATAAAACACAAAAATAAAATAAAATAAATCTCCTCCAAACTTAAACATGTGCATCGTCCTCGATGTGAATAAGCTTGATAAATAGGAAAATGCACATACACTGGGCAACGACCGTTCGTGGTCATTGCCATCATCCTCATCTTCGTCGTCGTGGGGTGGTTGGAACTCCGGCGGGTGATAAACGGGTGGCCACTGTGGAGGAGGTGGAAATGGATGACCAGAAGTAGAAGCAGATGGAAATTGCTGAGCCAACACTGATGTGAAATCCATCATGTAACCCTTGAATGTATCGGTTCTATACCGAAACGCATCCATCTCTTGGCGTTGAACTCGCATGTCCTCTTCCAACATAGTCAATCTGTCTCTCCCGTGCCTTTGTTGCGGTGGTGGTTCTTGAGCCTGGGCTTGGTCACGTCTCTCTGCAGCTCTCCTATTGAATTCCCTTTCAGATCTACGTGCTGCAGCTTGGTCATTTCTGACTCCCACAAATGGTTGAATAACCAAAATTTCATTCTTTGGCTTCAACAACTCTTCATTCGTAGCCCAAGTAACTCCCGCATGCTGGCATAAAACAGTGATGAGAGAGGGGTGGAGAAGTCCACTCGGAGAGTTACCTCTTGCATAGTCGAGAATCGAATTCTGAAGCAATTGACCTAAATCAATTGCCTTCCCTGTCATAATGCAAAATGTGAGGATAGCCCTCTCCTTGATGACGGTAGTGGTGTGTTCGGTAGGCTTGATCCTAGCAGAAATGAATGAATACCAATGTTTCGCAACAGTCTTCAGATCAGACTTCGCTAGGCTCAAGTGCACATCGTCCCTCATTCTCCATTCGGCTCCCTGTATGAAAATTGTTTGAAGAATACTGTTATAATCAACATGCTCGTTCCTGTATTCTTCATATTCGTCGTGCATGATTGCAGGGATACCATATAACATGTTAATCGTATGTGCATCAAATGCTACCCATTTTCCCCGCACAAACACCGTCAACCGATCATACCTAACCTTGAGGTTAGCATATAACTCTCTCACCAATGAAATGACAGCATCTTGTGGCTGCCTGCCAAATTCTTCCCACTGTCGAGCCCTAAGCATTTCTCCAATTTCAGTATGAGGGGCACTAAGATCAAATCCCCTTTCCTTTATAATGCTTCTATTCAAAATCTTGCCATATTGCTCCTCCGCCTTCTCTTCATAAAACCGACTCGCATCATAATTTACCGTTGATGAGGATGAAGCACCCTTTGATTGTTTTCTTCTTGGTGGCATTTTGTCGAACACCTTCTAAACACAACTTCAATTCAACCCCATTTCTCAAAATACAAGATTCTTGCACTCCTCCAAACTACTACTTCACAATTATCACACCTCAACAATGTACACAATAATCAATCAACAATATTCCCAAAATCAACAATATGCTTCACCAAATGAATTTTTCCTTCCTTAGCAACAAACCCCAACAATTTTCGAATTTATCAACAAATTTGCTATGACTTTGCTCACCTTGGGTGTGTTGAATTGTTACTTGAAGAAATTTTGGAGCCCCTTTTTCAACCCTAGGTTTGATTTTGAATTTGATGGAAAGGAATGTGATATTTGATGGAATGATTGAAGATTTGTAGGTTGTAGTGATGAATTTGTTGAAAGAAGAACAAAAATTTGGTGTGTGAGTTGTGTTTTGAGTAGGGATTTCGAAAATGGAAGTGAGGGTTCTTGAGAATGATGTTCTTCGAGTGTGGTGATGAATGCCCGAGTCTGTGTTTAAAAAGAGCGACCGCGGGTGCGGTGTTATGAATACAGCGGGTGCGGTGTATGTTCGGCAGTTCAGCACAGGGGCGGTATGCTAGGGAGCGCGGGTGCGCTGTGTTCTCGGCATTTGCATGCATTTCTCCATACTGCACGACCGCGGGTGCGGTGATGTTAGCACCGCGGGTGCGGTTGTGCTTCGGCACACCAAGCACGGGGGCACTGTCTTTGTACTGCGGGTGCACTCCTGCTTCGAATTTTCTTGTATTTTGAATGCACCTCAAGCATGGGTGCAGTGCACATGAGACTGCAGGGGCACTTCTGTTTCGTCAAAATATTTTCTTCTCAAATTTTCAGTCCTGAAAAGAAACAATTGGGATTCATTAAATTTGGGAAGATAAAATCACACAATATATCAAAAATACAAAACCACAAATAACATGATACAAAAATAAAATCAACTCCGAAATAAAAATGCAAAAGAAACAAAAATTTGGGTTGCCTCCCAATAAGCGCTTTGTTTAACGTCTTCAGCCTGACTACCATCAGTTTAAATCAAGTTGATCCGCCCAAAGGAATGTTGTCAAGGTGCCTTACTTCATTTCCATAGTATGGCTTAACTCTTTGCCCGTTCACCTTGAAAGTCCTCCCATCACTGCATTTTAGCTCAATTGCCCCATGAGTATACACTGTCTCCACCGAAAATGGGCCTGACCAACGTGATTTCAACTTACCAGGAAACAACTTTAGACAGGAATTGAACAAAAGTACTTGTTGTCCTGGTTTTAGTTCCTTTCGTACAATGAGCTTATCTTGCCACTTCTTGGTCTGTTCTTTATAAATATTGGCATTTTCATAGGCATCATTGCGGAACTCCTCCATTTCATTCAACTGAAGTTTTCTTTCATCGCCAGCGGCTTTCAAATCAAAATTCAACTTCTTAACTGCCCAGAATGCTCGATGCTCCAATTCCAGTGGCAAGTGACAGGCTTTACCAAAAACCAATCTATAGGGAGACATCCCTATAGGCGTCTTAAACGCTGTCCTATAAGCCCACAATGCATCATCCAGTTTTATAGCCCAATCCTTCCGGTTTGTATTGACAGTCTTTTCTAAGATTTGTTTGATTTCCCGGTTGGATATTTCAGCTTGTCCGTTCGACTGAGGATGATATGCCAATGCCACTCTGTGCTTCACATTGTATTTAGCCATCAGTGAATTAAAAATTCTATTGCAAAAATGCATACCTTCATCACTTATGATGGCTCTCGGTGTTCCAAACCTGGTGAAAATGTTCTTGTGCACAAATTTAACTACAACACGAGCATCGTTAGTACTGGTGGTGATTGCTTCCACCCATTTCGAAACATAATCCACAGCTAATAATATATAAGATTGACCAAAAGAAGGGGGAAAAGGTCCCATGAAATCTATGCCCCAGACATCAAAAAGTTCCACTTCCAAAATATTTTTCAGTGGCAATTCGTGACGCCTGGAAATATTTCCTAACCTTTGGCACCTATCACATGATTTCATTAAGGTATAGCTATCTTTAAACAAAGTAGGCCAGAAAAAACCTGATTGCAATACCTTAGCTGCTGTTCGTGTTGCTCCAAAATGTCCACCATAAGGTGATGAATGACATTGTTCCAAAATTTTGTGTGCAACTTCTCCATCAACACATCTCCTAATCACTTGATCAGCACATCTCTTATACACACAAGGATCATCCCAGAAGAAAAATTTGATATCATGAAAGAATTTCTTTTTCTGGTGATTTTTCAGATCTGGAGGAAAAGTACCACAAGACAAAAAATTAGCTATATCGGCAAACCAAGGGAGTTTAGAATTTACCTCAAATAGTTGTTCGTCTGGGAACGACTCATTAATTACTCCACCATCAGTTCTTTCTTCCCGCTCTAGTCGTGACAAATGATCTGCCACCTGGTTCTCACTACCCTTCTTGTCTTTGGTTTCAAAATCAAATTCTTGAAGTAGTAGTATCCATCGAATCAATCTGGGCTTGGCATCCTTTTTGGCAAATAAATAGCGAAGAGCTGCATGATCAGTAAAAACGGTTACCTTGGTGCCAATGAGATATGTTCTGAACTTGTCAAATACAAACACAACTGCTAGCATCTCTTTCTCAGTAGTTGTATAGTTCTGTTGGGCTGCATTAAGTGTACGACTTGCATAGTAGATAGCCTTGAACATCTTATCTCGCCTTTGTCCCAATGCTGCTCCCACAGCATAGTCGCTAGCATCACACATGAGCTCAAATGGTTCCTTCCAATCTGGTACTATCATAATGGGAGCAGAAATCAGTGCTTTCTTGATCCTGTTAAATGCCTGCAAACAATTATCGTCAAAAATAAATGTCGAATCCTTCTCCAACAAATTACATAAAGGTCTAGTAATTTTAGAGAAATCTTTAATATAACGACGATAAAACCCAGCATGTCCCAAGAAGCTTCTGATCCCTTTCACATTCTTCGGCGGTGGAAGATTTTCAATTGCCACAACTTTGGCCCTGTCAACTTCTATTCCTTTAGCCGAAATTTTGTGGCCAAGCACAATACCTTCTGGAACCATGAAGTGACATTTTTCCCAATTCAGAACTAGATTCTTAGCCTGACATCTCTGCAAAACAAGCATTAAATTTTGCAAACAGTTATCAAAAGATGAACCGAACACAGAGATATCATCCATAAAAACCTCCATTATTTCCTCAACCATGTCAGAAAATATGGCCATCATACACCTCTGAAACGTAGCAGGTGCATTGCACAGTCCAAATGGCATTCTCCTGAAAGCAAATGTACCGTAAGGGCAAGTGAAGGTAGTCTTCTCCTGATCTTCCGGTGCTATGACAATCTGATTGTAACCTGAATAACCATCTAGAAAGCAATAATAATGATAACCACCAACTCTATCAAGCATTTGGTCAATAAATGGAAGTGGGAAGTGATCTTTCCTAGTAGCATCATTCAATTTCCTGTAGTCTATACATACTCGCCAACCAGTCACTGGACGAGTTGAAATCAATTCATTGTTCTCATTTCTCACTACAGTTATTCCTCCCTTCTTAGGCACTACTTGTACTGGTGAAACCCATGAGCTATCAGATATAGCATAAATAACACCAGCATTTAACAATTTTAATACCTCAGCTCTCACAACCTCTTTCATTGCGGGATTAAGCCTTCTCTGATGATCAACATAGGGCGAATACGATTCCTGCATCAATATTTTATGCATACAAACTGTAGGGCTAATCCCCTTTATATCAGCAATTGTCCATCCTAATGCAGATTTAAATTCCCTCAACACCCTCAACAATTTCTCTTTTTCAGTACAAGTAAGTAAAGAAGAGATGATTACCGGATATGTTGAATTTTCACCTAAAAATGCATAACAAAGGTGACTTGGAAGTTCCTTCAATTCAGGGGATACTTTTGGTACCTCTATACTTGCATCTTTAAGTAGCTCTACATGATGCACATCAATCTTTTCTTTAGGCACTGTATCAAGAGCAAGTAACTCCTCTTGCACGTCCCAATCATCTTCATCCAGTATAGACGTGGATTCCAACAAGCATCTCTCCAAGGAATCTTTCGTCAATCTACCTGCACCAACATGAGATACACATGAATCAATTACATCAATACTATTACAAGTACTTACCTCATTTGGTTCTTTGATTGTGTTGTAGATGTTGAACATGACTTATTCTCCACCTACTCTCAATGTAAGCTCACCCTTGTGCACATCAATCAAAGCTTTTCCAGTGGCCAAGAATGGCCTTCCAAAGATAAGTGGAGTGTCCTGATCTTCTTCCATATCTAGAATGACAAAATCAGCAGGAAATATAAATTTGTCTACCTTTACCAGAACATCTTCCACTATACCCCGTGGATATGTAAGTGATCTGTCCGCCAGCTGCAAGGTAATAGTGCTAGGCTTCACCTCGCCAAGCTCTAAAGTCCTGTGAATAGAAAAAGGCATTAAATTAATACTGGCACCTAAATCACATAAAGCTTTATTTATTCTAGAACCACCAATAACACAAGGAATAGTAAAACTCCCTGGATCTTTGAGTTTCTGTGGTAGTTTCTTTTGGAGTATGGCGCTACACTCCTCGGTCAACTTAACTGTCTCAAACTCATGCAACTTCCTTTTCTTTGACATCACATCTTTGATGAACTTTGCATACTTTGGCATTTGCTCCAAAGCATCGGCAAATGGGATGTTGATATGAATCTTCTTGAAGATCTCCAAAAATTTGGCAAATTGCTCATCCAATATCTTCTTTTTAAACCTCTGTGGATATGGAAGTATTGGCTGAAATACCGGAGGTTGTTCAACTTCAACTTTGGATCCCTCAATTTCAACTTCTTCAACAGTCACCTCTTTTTCATCCTTTTCATTGGAATTTTTACCCTCAAGTTCTTTTCCACTTCTCAAAGTCACAGCTTTGCATTGCTCCTTTGGATTCACTACAGTGTTACTTGGGAACTGACCTTTATTTTGATCTTTCAATGCATTAGCCAATTGACCAATCTGTGTCTCCAATGACTTCATTGTGGCTCCCATATTTCCCATGTGAGTTTCCATGCCATCAAGACGAGATTCAGTCCTAGCCATTCTTTTACTTGATTCAACAACAAATGTCCCAACTAAATCCTCAAGTGAAGGTTTTCCTCCCCCCTTTGATGTATTAAACCCCGGTGGAGGATTCAACACATTCTTATTATTTGCATATGAAAAATTTTCATGATTTCTCAAACCAGGATGATAAGTGTTAGGGGGAGGGTTACCTCGATATCCTCCATAACCACCAAAATTCCTATTGTTGATATAATGTGCCTCATCTGGAATATGTGGTTCTTCAGTAACAACAGATGCATTTTCAACCTCTGATGTACTAGCTTTATTCATTGCTGCAATTTGAGTTGTCAAAGCCGAAACTTGAGCGGTGAGTGATGTAATAGGATCTATGGCATAAATTCCAGCTTGCTTCTTTACTCCTGACCTTTCAGACGGCCACTGATAACTGTTAATGGTCATCTGTTCAAGCAAATCATATGCTTGATCGGGTAATTTGGCAAATATCGTGCCACCAGCTGCTGCATCAACAGTGCCTCTTGTTTGTCCATTCAAACCATTGTAAAATAATTCAATCTGTACCCAATCTTCAAAACCATGGTTTGGACATCTCCTCAACAATTCCTTATACCGTTCCCATGCCTCATATAGTTGCTCAAAATCAGTCTGCCTAAAAGTACTTATCTCGATTTTCAACTGTGCAGACTTTGCAGGTGGGAAATATTTTGCAAGAAACTTGGTTGCTAAATCCTGCCAGGTAGTGATACTCCCCAAAGGAAGCGATTGGAGCCATCCTCTTGCTTGGTCCCTAAGAGAAAAAGGAAACAAACGCAATCGAATTATATCATCAGAAACACCATTTATTTTTACCGTATCAGTAATTTCAAGGAATGTTCTGAGATGTAAATGAGGATCTGCAGTGGCGGTTCCCCCAAACTAATTCTGTTGAACCATGTTTATCAATGCGGGCTTGAGCTCAAAGTTATTTGCATTAATAGTTCCTTGTGCTATGCCCGAATAATGAGCATTCAGTACCGGCCTAAAATGATCTCGGATGGGTATTGCAGGGGGTGGATTTTCATTATCTCTGTTTTCAGCCATTGCTCGAATCTCTTCTCTTCTTGCCTTTCTTAATATTCTTGCGGTTCTTTCGATTTCAGGATCTAAGATAAGCAAGTCAGGATTTTGCGATCTTCGCATGCACTGTCAAACAAAGACAATAAACAAATCAATGTTCAATGTAATACAATAAAAACAGCTCTAAATTAAAATCTAGACTAATTGGTAACAATACTAATATAAATTCAAATTTGACACTCCCCGGCAACGGCGCCAAAAACTTGTTGCGTGTTTTCTTGATTGCTCGCAAGTGCACGACGTCAAGTTATAGTAAAATGTAATTTTGAGTACAAGTGTCGATCCCACGAGGAATGTAATTCTAAATTTATATTAATGCTTGTAATTAAAATAGTCTCGATTTTATTTAGAATAATCAATTAACAGATTTGTTCGTATCAATAACTGAATTGAAAATAAATTTAATTATAGTACCAAACAGAGTTGAACAATGGAATAAAAGATCTAGAGGTCCGACTTCACGCAACTATCCACCATGTACTATTTTGTGTAGCTATATTAAAATTGTCCTTCTTATTCATTAACCAAGAATTCTATAATTATCTACTCCCTCTCCCGAGTGCTAAATAGATACTAATTATCTAACAAAAGATTGTAACATCCCTGTCAACAATCTAAAATTAAATAACACAATAAGCACTAAATTCTTTTTATAGCTTCAATAGCAAGATATGTCCTCCCGAACTATATAAATACTACCGATGTATTTTTCCCTTTCTTGATTATAAATTTCCTTTTCAAGTGATAATTTATAACATACAAATCATTCAAGATATGGCCAATAAAATGAAAGCATTAAGATTGGAAAAACACAAATGAACAATAAAGACAACTTATATAGCATAAATCATGAATCTCAACACATGGTTTCTAGTTTTGTTCCATCATCCCTCTAGAATTAAAATTTAGTTCATAATAATAAAAATAACACAACAATACATGAATCTTAAACAAGACATATCAACTAAAAGTAAAAATAAAGAAAGAAAGAACTTAGAACAAGAGTTTTGGAATGTATGAAGTTTTTGTCCAAAGATGTGCAAGAACTTGTTGAAGATGATGATCTTGATCTTCAATCTTTTTCTTTGTAGCCTCCACCCTTTTTCTTGATCCTCTCCATACCCTAGATGATGAAAAAGAGATCCTTTTATAGTCTAGACATGATTCCCCACGTAGCACACCATTTTCCTCTACTTTTATTCAAAGTCTACAAAGTTTCATAATTTCCGGAATAATGTTGGTGCATGACCGCGGGTGCGGTGGTGGTAGGACCGCGGGTGCGGTGTCCGTTTGTCAAAATTCATCCTGTTCATCTGGTGAGACCGCGGGTGCGGTCCTAGCATGACCGCGGGTGCGGTCATGCTTCGTCAAGCTTTGTCCTTTGCACCTTCTAATTCATCACTATACTACTCCAAACTCTCATTTCTAAGCTTCCAAACTACAATAACAAAAACAACAACAAATCAAATAAAACCTGCTCAAGATTCACAAAATTCCAAGTTAAAAACAAGTAATAAAAGTACAATAAATTGCACTTATCATGGGGCTTCCTTTTTCATACGAGACGAAGAACCCACTAGAAGAACATGCTTGTCCTTTTTGATTGTGGCCTCATAAGTAGTAAGCATATTGACCAACTCTTCAAGGGTGGCCTCAAGTTTGTTCATATTAAAATTAACCACAAATCTATCGAACGAGGGGGGTAGTGACAGAAGGAGAATATCAGTCTCAAGCTCACCAGGAATAACCACGTCGAGCCCCACCAATTTCTCAATGAGCCCAATCATCCTAACACCATGCTCATGGACAGAAGTCCCATCTCGCAGACGTGTTGTCATGAGTTCTTTCACAGTAGCATGTCTCTCTGAGCGAGTTTGTACTCCATACAACTCTTTCAGATGAAGGTGAATGTCAGCAGCATTCGCAGCCTTCTCGAACCGCCTCTGCAGTTCATTCTACATAGAAGCCAACACATAGCTTTTAGCTTGGAGATCAAGGTCCCACCATTTCTCAAGCTTAGCTAGTTCAGTCTCACTGATGTCTGAAGCTGACTCCTTCGGTGGCTTATTATAAAGCACATACAGAATATTTTTCGAGCTCAGAACAATTTTTAAATTTCGAAACCAGTAATTATAGTTAGGGCCAGTCAACTTGTTTCGATCGAGAATGATAGAAAGTGGATTGCGTGACTTCATTCAAATATACTGAAAATAAAAAGAGATAATTTTTACTGATTATTTTAAAATGATTTTAAGATATAAAATTTGGATTTTTATTTTATAAATCTCCATCCCACTATTTTGACATTTCCATCACCCTCTGATGAAAAAGGGAAATCGTATTTCCTTAGTGGGCACGTAGAGTCCAATTAGCCAATTATATTCTCGAATAATATCATCCAATTATAATTTCTAAATGGTAGAATCCAATTGCATCCATATGCAACCTCCGCGTGTTTCGCCTCACGTTTAATAAGGACCCAATAATATGACACCGTTTATTTTCACATGTCAAACCGACCCATTAATATTGAATTGTAGTGGACGGTCGTCATGAGTTATCCCAATAATATGAGCCAAAGTCATGGGAGTTCAACTCAATTCACATCATATGTCTGACGGAAGTCACAACTTCCGGCGTCTAGCCCTCCCCAATAATATGAGCCAGACACTGTCCGCGGGTAGCGATCAACATGCAACCACGGTTGATGGAAGGCAAGGAAAAATTAAACTCTTTTAATTTTTACTTTTTTTGTTTGATATAAATTTTGAATCATATTCAAAATGAGGGATTTTAATTTCAAAATAGTCTCATCATTTTAATTTAAAAATCACGTGCCATGTTTGTATGTTTGCTGATTCATACAACTATATTATTTAATAATATACATACATGCATACTACTATATATCGCATATATCATAATATGACATTCAACAATAACTAAGGATGATCGATTGCCAACACTATTAGATTCATGTGAGCCATACATTGATCCAAGTCCAAAACTTAGGTGAATGCAGGGATGCAAATGCAACTATTACAAGAGCTTCCCATATTTTACACGTTTTCATCTTGTTCATCGGGCTTATCATCTTCTAGTCTTGATCTCCCATTATTTCTAATAATTACATATAAATAGTCATGGCACATAAGGGATACATCTCATGGGGGTGGGAGCGGGTCATAAACCAGGCCTATTTTTATAATATCAAATTTTAACAAAATGAATAAAACAGTAAAATATCATAACATACACCTAACACATTGGTCAAAGCTCTCGATCATCCTTCATGCATTTAATATCACATACTAACATCAATTAATTAATCAAATTTAATTAATTAAAATAATGCATCTAATAATTTTATTACTAACAACCACAATTATCAAAAAATTTAATAAATTAAATAAACACCTTTATTTAATTTCCAATTAATTCAATAATAATTGATTTCTTGTAAAAACTCATTTTTACTATAAATAATTAAAATCATATTCTAATTATTTATTTTACAAGAAAATTATTAATTTTTCAAAAATAAATTTTTCAAAAGATAAATTGAATTAATTTTCATAAAATATCAATTTAATCAAAATTTTTGAAAAATCAGAAAATCGCACCCTAGGCCCAAAAAATTCAAGCCCAATAATCAGTACAGTGCCCGAGACGTTCTCGGGTAGCCGCCCGCGCTGCCCGTGCATTGCCTAAATGTTTCGGGCAGTCGCAGGCACGTTATGGTACTACAATTTTCTGAAAATTTTCTTTTGTGGTTAGAAACAAATTATTCAATATCTAAACCATATGATATAGAAAAAAACCTTGGCTCTGATACCATTTTTGGATCTCGGTTTTTTCACATGCCCAAACGCAGTGGAAGTTTTAAAATTTTTATTTTATTTTGACAATCAAAATATATTTGTTTTGAGCAATCATATGGTTTATTATAAATTAACATTCATAGGGAGTTATAAGTTATACCTTTGGTGAATAATTTCACTTGGCACCAACTACTCCGGTATTAGCGAACGTCGCTCTTGTTGTAAATCACTACGAACGTTCTTCGATCTCCTAATCAGGTCCACGACTGGAATATATGTTCCTCTTCTAATTGTACTAGAAAGTGTCACGCCCCGAGTCCGAAGCATCGGTGACATCCGGCATTGTTTAACAATTATATTGAAACAATAAAGCCTCGTATCAAATCAAACCAATCTTTTTCATAAATAGAGTATTGTCTTACAATGACAAAGAAATAAAATACATCAGAGTTGCGAAATGTGGAAAACTGAAACAAAATGAATAAATTGATTCTTGCTCGTGGCCATCGATCACCAACCCCAGAAAGCTTTCTGCTCTTCCTCATTGATTTGTTCTTCATTTTTATCTGAAATTGTAAGGGGGTGAGTGTTTTGGGAAACACTCAGCAAGTGGGGGTCGATCGATTCCAAATATACATATAGAACTTAATTCTTTAAAAAATTTCCTTTAACATACTTTCAAAACTAATATTCTTATCTTGACAAAACGGAAACGAATCGAATAAGAGACAAAACTTATCAAATGATTCAGAACGAAACAGAAGCAATTCGGAACAGAACATATCAGAACAGACAGAACACTGTTACTCATCTCATTTCCATGGCCAAATTGTCCCCAATATGTTAGTCCTCTAAGGGGTGAGGCCAGAACATGGTTTTATACCAACCAATGGGGGCTAGAACAGAACATGGTTTTATACCACCAATGGGGGCCAGACAGAACATGGTTTTATACCCACCAATGAGGGCCAGAACAGAACATGGTTTTATACCCACCAATGGGGGCCAGACAGAATCACAATTCTCGTCCCATTTCAAATTCGAATCGTAACAGTGAAAACAGAATTCAAAAGTTACAGACAGAACTTTTCGGATTTTCAGATTTCAGAGTTTTCATACTGACTCATCGGAATCAAGAAATTCGAAGCACAAAAGAGAACACATAATCGATCGAAATTTTAAAATAAAACATGCTGATTTTTCGAAAATAAGGACTCACCAACATGTATGTTACGTTATTGATATCAAAGTTTAAAAATACAAATGAAGTACATAACAAAAGCCCACTTACTTTTGTTCATTGGTATATTCGAAACTCTCTTGAACTTGAACGGATCTCGATCGAACGCGAACCGTATTTTGGACAAGCCTTGGACGACACTTGGTCGGATTTTTGGACAACAATTTGGCAAGCCTTTGGACAACATCTTGAGTTGATTATGTAGCACTTGGACATGCCTAGATGATGAACACAATAGCCGCGATTTGCCTTCCTACATTTCCTTGCTATGGCCGAAACTTGGAGTGTTTTTGGGAGAATTCTTTTGTGCCTTTATTCAGCATGAGGGGTGGTATTTATAGGCTGAAAATATGGCTTTTCAACACCTCATGGCCGAAATCTTGAGCCCCAAGAAGTGCCATCAATGTGATCAAGGCTATTCCAAGCATCAAAGGTCGTCTAGGTTTTCTAAAGGGACTTTTCTTGCATCATAAATTTGTACAAAATTTTAGCTCTCTTTCTTGGTTAACTTAATGGTCATTTCATTCATAATAAGTTTGTCCAAACCTTTAGATCATTTAGTTCCTTCCTTGGTTAACTCAATGGTCCTCTCTTGCACAATAAGTTTTCAAACTTTTAGCTTATGGACAATTCTTGCTCAATAAATTTGTCCATTCCCTTAGTTCCTCCTTTATCTTCTTTTTTGGTCCTTTTAGGACAAGCATGGTTGAGCTTCATTGAGCTAGGATATTGAATTCATGAGCTAGGGATTTCCTCCCCGACAATCTTGGAGCTTCCTTGAGTTGAGGGTTTTAGCTTATGAGCTGAGGGTTTCTTTTCCAAGTGACGTACCCTCGATTCTCAAGGTTTTGCATCGCCTCGGCTTCTTTTTGAGTTACTTTCCGTGATTTTTGAGGTGCTTTGCTTCGAAAAATCCGGGTTCTCACATCCCACCCTCCTTATTGGAAGTTTCGTCCTCGAAACTTGAGTTAGTTAAATCTTTAAAGAGGTGAGGATGCCGAGTGCGCATACGTTCTTCAAATTCCCAAGTTGCTTCTCGTTCCATATGATTTGACCATTGTATCTTGACATATGGGATTCTTCGGCATCTCAGAACTTGGTATTTGATGTTCATTACTCGAATAGGGACTTCTTCATATTTCATTTCCTCGATCACATTCCCTTTGATTATTAACGGTTCAACTTCAAGAATGATACTTGGATATGAGACATACTGCCTTAGCTGTGAGACGTGGAAGACATTGTCAATCCTTGACATGCTTGGTGGTAAAGCCCGCTGATAAGCTAGGTTTCCTATTTTCCTCAGTATTTCGAAGGGTCCGACATATCTTGGAGGTATCTTTCTAGATTTGCTGAATCGAACCACTCCTTTCATAGGGGAAACTTTAACATAAGCTTTCACACCACTTTCAAACTCCAACGGTCTTCACTTTAAATTAGCCCAGCTCTTTTATTGATCATGAGCTGCCTTGCGTTTTTCCTTGATAATAGCTACTTTATCAACAATTCAAGTATCATGATAGCTTTCTCTCTGATTTCGATACTTCCATGATAATTATTGCTATCGGCAAATTCAATGAAGGGGGTGTTTATTTATTTCCGCCGAGGTCCATGGCACACGCCCTAAAATATCATCAATAGTTCGATCCACCGCCTTTGCCTCGTGTTTAATTCCTTTTGTGAAAACAGTACTTAAGGCTTTGATGATCGATAAATTTCACACATTGGAAACCAAAGAAATTGATTCTCTGGATCTTTGGCTCAAATATAATTGTGGCTAATTCAATACCATGTGTTGGATAATTTTGCTCACATGATTTTAATTTCATCGATGCATAGGTAATTACTTGCCCTCTTGAATGAGAACACATCACGATCCTCTTTTGATGCATCATTGTAAATGGTGAAATTCCTGGTTTATTCGGGAAGTACTAATAATGGTGTAGAAGCAAGCTTCTTTTTCAGGATCTAAAACTCTTCTCACATTCTTCACTCTAATTGAATTTAGAGTTCTTCTGAGTGAGCTTGGTGAGCGGAAGAAAATTTTTCAACACATTTTCTTAATAGCCAACTAATCCCAAAAAAACTTCAAATTTCTATTCCAGTATTCGATGAAGGCCAGTCTACGATTGCCTCCACCTTATTGGTGATCCACTGATATGCCCATTTCAGAGACTATATGACCGAAGGATGTGACATCTTTTAATCAAAATTCACATTTCTTAAATTTAGTATTTAGTTATTTTCCTCTGAGCATTGATAGAGCAAGACAAGGATCTTCCTTGCGATCTTCCTCACTTTTTTAATATGCAAGAATGTCATCAATAAATGCTACCACAAACCTGTCGAGGAATTTTCTTAAACACTCTATTCATGAGTTTTATGAATGTTGCTGGAGCATTGGTCATGCCAAAAGGTATTATCGTGAACTCATAGTGTCCATACCCTTTTCTTTTTAAGGCTGTTTTAGCAATATTCTCTGCCTTGGCCTTTAATTGTGGAAGTCTGACCTTAGATAGAGCTTCGAAAAGATCTTAGCTCCTTTTAATTGATAGACAAGGCCATCTATTCTTGAAAGATGACATTTGTTCTTGATCCTATTGAGTTCTTTGTAGATCGAGACACTTTCTTGTGCTTTCACCATTCTTTTGTGTCAATAAGACTGAAGCTCCCCAAGAAGAGACACTTAGTCTGATTTGTTTTTTTTTTTACTAACAAATCTTGGAATTGATCTTTTAACTTTTGAGTTCAACTGAAGCCATTTGCTAGGGTTCCTTAGATTTTAGTATAGCACGATCTATTAAGTTACTTTCGAATTCTACTTCACAGTCTGAGATAATTCAAAGTAACCTTTCTGAAGCTCGCTACCACATGAATATTTTATATCTTGAGCTTAATTACTTCTTTTGCTTCTCTCATTATCGCTAGTTAGACTTCTTAGCCATACTCCATGGCTTTCTAAATCTGTGATGCAGAAAGGAAATATTTATGTTCTTTATCCTTGCCATGAAATACAATTTATTCTTGTATTGGAGTTTGGCATTCTTACCTCGACAATCTACCATTGCATGATTCTTTTCCAACCAATCAATTCTCAGAACCCGAATAAAATCAATACTGAATATATGCATATCTATACTTATTTTATTTTATCTTAAAATTATCACGATTAATATCTCAAAACTTAAAACAAATATAGAATCTTAGAACATAACTCCTTTTCAGCCTATTGACTTAAGTCCCAATAACTTAGTTAAAATTTCTTTCAACCTTGTACGGAAGAAACTAATTCCTCAAACAATTCTTCTTTTACTAAATCTTTCTTTAATCAAGACTATGAGCCTAGCATGCTTTAACACAAACAAGTTTCGTTGGATATCTTTCTCCTCAAATCTTCCCCCTATTTTGTTTTTTACTATAAGAAGAGTCAGAACTTATTATACATGTTACAATTTCCTCGATGTCCACCAATATCTCATAACTCTCTTTATTTACCTCAAGTAATGACCTTAATTTCTTAAGTTATTGTTTCTTATCATCATTAAATATTCCAAAATCCTACATATTTAAATTTATTGCTTAACATCCCAAATTATGTCCATACCCGTTAATTATTGACACAAAAATCAACTTCTACGTCTGAATATCTAAACTTATATAATTCTTATCTCATATTTTCATAAATAATTTATTATCCCCGAATCAAACATTTCATCTTAAGTCGGAAGCTTATCTTCGATAGGTAAATTCCCAAAAATATAATCAACTTATATCTGATAGGTACATTCCAAAAATATAATTCAATTTATTTTTGTAAAATCCCAAAGAAATATTACACTTTTTTATTTTCATATCATATAACCATAATACCAGTCTAGCATACCTTATCATCTCTCAACATTACTGTTTTTTTTCCACTACATCCATAAGTGCTTCTTCTTTTTCTTCAACGTTTTCCACGACAAGGTGCGCAGTCTATCCATTGCGCCATGAAGATTGGCGATGTAACATTCTTGCTTGCTAGAAAGGTCTTCATGTTGATGACGAGAGCGGTTAGCAAGATTCTTCTCAGTTTCAATCCTTACTATCAACTTTCGATTAGGGGAAACTAGTCGTACCACGTGAGATGGGTTACATAGTGTTAGGGCGAGCTGGCTCTTTGCTCAATCAAGGTGATGGTTGATATGCTGTATATCAGTTTGAATCAGATTCTTAATCTTCGTGAGTTCTTGTTTATCTTGTTTTCCTCTAGTAAGTTGACGCATGCGAAGTGCGGCTTGAGCACGAGTACAAGACCATAAATTGAGGTAAAATTTCAGAATGGTATCAAGGTAAAGGATAGAAAGATACAAAATTTGGATTGAAACAAAGTTTTCGTGGAACTTTCTATACTAGAAATTTCAGAATGATTGAAGGAGCTAGACTTTGAATTTCGAAGGAAATGACGTCGACATAAGACGTGAATGAATCCGATTGGTGAGTTTACTTTAGATAGGAATGCACTAGGCTTTTGCCAAAATTTGACTTTGTCAAATTTTGTCTGTCAAAATCCCAGCGGGAGTATGAACCTGGCGGCTCTTATACCACTTAAATGTCACGCCCCGGGTCCGAAGCATCGGTGACATCCGGCATTGTTTAACAATTATATTGAAAACAATAAAGCCTCGTATGAAATCAAACCAGTATTTTTAATAAATAGAGTATTGTCTTACAATGACAATGAAATAAAATACATCAGAGTTGCGAAATGCGGAAAACTGAAACAAAATGGATAAATTGATTGTTGCTCGTGGCCATCGATCACCAACCCCATAAAGCTTCCTGCTCTTCCTCATTGATTTGTTCTTCATTTTTATCTGAAATTGTAAGGGGGTCAGTATTTTGGGAAACACTCAGCAAATGGGGTTCGATCGATTCCAAATATACATATAGAACTTAATTCTTTAAAAAATTTCCTTTAACATACCTTCAAAACTAATATTCTTATCTTGACAAAACGGAAACGAATTGAATAAGAGACAAAACTTATCAAATGATTCAGAACGAAACAGAAGCAATTCAAATCCTTTCAATTCAGAACAGAACATATCAGAACAGACAGAACACTGTTACTCATCTCATTTCCATGGCCAAATTGCCCCCAATATGTTAGTCCTCTAAGGGGTGAGGCCAGAACATGGTTTTATACCCACCAATGGGGGCCAGAACAGAACATGGTTTTATACCCACCAATGGGGGACAGACGGAATCACAATTCTCGTCCCATTTCAAATTCGAATCGTAACAGTGCAAACAGAATTCAGAAGTTACAGACAGAACTTTTCGGATTTTCAGATTTCAGAGTTTTCATACCGACTCATCGGAATCAAGAAATTCGAAGCACAGAAGAGAACACATAATCGATCGAAATTTTAAAATAAAACATGCTGATTTTTCGAAAATAAGGACACACCAACATGTATGTCACGTTATTGAAAATACAAACGAAGTACATAACAAAAGCCCACTTACTTTTGTTCATTGGTTTATTCGAAACTCTCTTGAACTTGAACGGATCTCGACCGAACGCGAACCGTATTTTGGACAAGCCTTGGACGGCACTTGGTCGGATTTTTGGACAACAATTTGGCGAGCCTTTGGACAACATCTTGAGTTGATTATGTAGCACTTGGACATGCCTAGATGATGAAAACAATAGCCGCGATTTGCCTTCCTTCATTTCCTTGCTATGGCCGAAACTTGGAGTGTTTTTGGGAGAATTCTTTTGTGCCTTTATTCAGCATGAGGGGTGGTATTTATAAGCTGAAAATATGGCTTTTCAACACCTCACGGACGAAATATTGAGCCCCAAGAAGTGCCATCAATGTGGTTAAGGCTATTCCAAGCATCAAAGGTCATCTAGGTTTTCTAAAGGGACTTTTCTTGCATCATAAATTTGTCCAAACTTTTAGCTCCCTTTCTTGGTTAACTTAATGGTCATTTCTTTCATAATAAGTTTGTCCAAACCTTTAGCTCATTTAGTTCCTTCCTTGGTTAACTCAATGGTCCTCTCTTGCACAATAAGTTTGTCCAAACTTTTAGCTTATGGACAATTCTTGCTCAATAAATTTGTTCATTCCCTTAGTTCCTCCTTTCTCTTTCTTTTTGGTCCTTTTAGGACAAGCATGGTTGAGCTTCATTGAGCTAGGATATTGAATCATGAGCTAGGGATTTCCTCCCCGAAAATCTTGGAGCTTCCTTGAGCTGAGGGTTTAAGCTTATGAGCTGAGGGTTTCTTTTCCAAGTGACGTACCCTCAATTCTCAAGGTTTTGCATCGCCTCGGCTTCTTTTTGAGCTACTTTCCGAGCTTTTTGAGTGCTTTCCTTCGGAAAATCCGGGTTCTCATAGAAAGTGTACAAGATTTTGTTTTTGAGAGCAAGGAAAAACAAAATGGTTCAAAACCCTTTTGAGAGCATAAAATTTTTTCTTTGAAGAGCCGAAAGTATTTTTTTGACAATAATCTTTCAGATGCCTTTTCAATGCCCAAAAGAAACCACCGAATGCATGCCAATCTCTTTTGGAATGAGAAAAATTCTTATTCCATACTAATCATTCCTTTACTTAATTAATTAGGTTAATTAAGTTAATGAAAGATTCTTATTGTATATCCAACTTTGGTGATTCTCGAAAAATGGCACAATCAAATTAGTGGAGGCTATGATTTTAGGTCAAAATTTTAAAATAAAAAATTCCATGACCCAATAACAATAATTAACATTAGTGGGATTAATTAATTAATTAAGTTAGTCCAAATAGTTTAATTAATTATTCAAAGTCCATTAGTGACTTTAATTATTTAGTATGTTGGACTTGTACTCCTACAAGTCTATTAAACATACTTCCCACTATATTTAATTTAATATTTAATAAACTCAACTTTTTAGTTTAATAAATTAAATCCTTAAATTTTATAAATTCAACTTCTTGAATTTACTATCTCATAAATTCAACTCCTTGAATTTATTTTCTCAAAATTTAATTATTATAAATTCAACTCCTTGAATTTATTATATCATAATATAAATTCAACTTTTTGAATTTATTCTCTCAACGGAAACAAATAATCCAGTGCTTGTGTCACCCTTAATGGTTCAGGGATACAGCTAGCCGTGGGTTCACAACTATTTGTGATTCAGGACGTAATCTTTTATTTGGGCTTACCATAATCCGCCCCATTCTATGTATGAACAATTGATCATGAGAATGTTTGAAATCATATTTCTGATTAAACCCATCGATTCATGGTAAGACCGTCCAGTAGCATCGTCCCAAGATTCCCTAGGTGTCACTTATAGTGCCTGCAAGAACCAGTCTATTATGATTAACGTACAGTACGGTCCCTTCATCTCATATATCCCGATCGAATCTGCAACCATTGGTTCATCGAGGGTTGCATAATAATTCGATTACAATATGAAACATCTTTGAGAATGAATAGTGACATCGCATGTACAACTAGAGAACTCCTTCTCTAATGTACATCTAATACTCTGGCCAGAGATTTTATGCACTATTATTTCATCAGATCATATAGGATATCCACACCCGTAGGTGAGTGGTGAATTCCCGACTACAATGCACTGGCTCCTACATGTGTCGCAACTGTACCCAATCTCACCACCTGATGACTTTCCTGGAGTCGGTAAACGAGTCAAAGCACAGCCCTATCATATAGAGCCTCAGTGTTGTCTCGGATCGTAAGGACTAATGGTGTACAATCATAACCACAGACTTATCCTCTCGATGAATGATAACCACTTTGAAAGTCCGAGGGATGGTAGTTTGGTATAATCATCATATGACCACCCATCTATATGTTTGGACATCTTTATGCCCTTACCAAGAAATGCAGTACACAATATCACAGATGCTAGTCTCGAGCTCAAGCGGCCTTTATCCTTATTTTAGGCGGCTGGATCGACTAGGAACGAATTTAGAATATGTAGTGTTTACAAATGAGTTTCAACATTGAATCACGATTCATTTGTATTAAATCATAATCAAGGACTTTATCTATGCTGATCGCATGATATACAAATAAAGTAAAACGAAACCATTAAAAAATAAATTGTATTAAAATAAAGATTGTTTATTACAACAGAGTCAATAAATTCTTTAGCCAACAATTAGCTTACAGGACATCTACTCTAACATTCATTTGCCTTGCTGAAAGTTAAGAAGGATATTGGAGAATAAATAGTTGCTTTAAAAAAGACAAATGATGAAAATAAAGGCAGCAAGACTCTAGCACCCAATCCAAAAAAAAAAGTTGGTACTGCAATCGAGTAATTCTGAGACTATCGAGAACAATCCTCCTCTATTTGTTAAGAAACCACTGACAACAAATACAAAACCGACTTCAAGCACTCTAGTACCAATGACAACTGATGTAGATCCATTTCCACCACAATCTAAGAACACTAAGGTTTCTGATTCTAAAAAAACTGTCGATACCAAAAATGTTGTTGCTCAAAAGAAATATGCAGATATCCATGATCCTCCAAGGGTTGTCACAATGTCATCTCCAGTTTCTATTCCAAGGGCCAAATGTGATGTAATAAAGGAAGCATTTGTTCATACGACTAGATCAGGCCTGGAATCTAAGCTGTTTGTGATTGGAAAAGGTGAAGAAAAGTTAAATTAGTGAAAGATGATGAAGAAATTTATGCGGTTCAAACTGAAATAAACTTGCTGATGGATGAATTTAATGAATTTGCTGAGGAGAAAGTTAAATTATTTGATGAGTGGGTCAAGTTCAGAAGGATGACTCATTTCAAAAATATTAAGAAGAATGTTGTACTACAAATAGTTATCAATATGGAGCGAAATGTTTGGAGGCAAGTGAAGACCAAAATAATCTCGGTATCACTTCAACAGAGTTATTATTTGGTTTAACTAATAAAGATCAAGAGGTTGACATGCATTTGGGCTAAACAAAGACAAAATTATGACCATGCATGGCCAAATGCCTTCGATGATATTGTTGTGATCAACTAGTTAGACATAGATCTGGTTTCTCTGCAGCCAAGGTGAAAAACTGGGAAAATGATTAACAACTGATCATGCCCACCAAATCAGATCAAGAATAAGATCCAGCTCGTGAAAAAACAATTCAGCAAGACTCCTCTGCCCAACTGATCCAATCTTCAGAAGTTGCATTTGATCAGCAACCCTCCTCATCCGCTCAAATATATGTTCAAGAACCAGTCAAAGAGTTAGTTCTAGAAGTTTCACATCTTAAAACCAAGCCAATTCAAAGTGTTCCCACTCTTATGCAAGATCAGGTTGTTTCTTCCCCATCTGCAAGGGACATCACATTATCCAATGTGGATGAAGTTGTGAAATGCATATCACAACACTTTACATAGGCTGGTGAAGAGCATCATTGATCTTCAATCATTGAGATTCATCATTATGAACAAATGGATATTATGCAAGTAGTACCAGTAGTATCCCATGATTCTTTTATGTAAGAATCACCAGAGGTTACTGACGTTGAACCAGTCAGTAGGCTCGTATTGCCATAATCAGTCAGCTTGACCAAGAGTCCACGAATGGTCAAATTATTTGCAACCAGGTTCGGCTAAAGCCTGAACATCATCCTCTAAAGTTCCAGATCTTCCTTGATTGTCTCTCCACTAATTGTTGGATCTGGGTTTTCTACACGCCCAAACGCAACGGAAGTTTTAAAATTTTTTAGATCTTGACATTCAAGATAATGTTTGTTTGGGCTCTCGTATGGTTTTAAAATCAACATTCATAGGATGTTAAAGAATTATACTTTTGGTGAATAATTTCACTTGGCTCCAACTATTCCGGTGTTAGCGGATATAGCTCTTGTTGAAAATCCCTACGAACTTTTTTCGATCTCCTTCTATCAAGTCCACGACCAGAAGATTTGTTCCTCTTCTAATTTGCACTAGAAAATTAGAAGATGTTTTTGCGTAGAGATAGAATACTAAAACCCGACACAATCCTCAAACTTTTTGAGTGGCCGAATTTTAGAGAAAAATGGGAGAAAATTTTGAGATCTACTTTTCTTTTTTGGGAGAGCCGAGAGTTTTATATCTCTCAAAAAAACTTTTGGATGCTTATCTTTTAAAATAAGAATCACAATCATTATTTTATTTCTAATCTTAATTTACTTAATTAATCTCATTAATTAAGTTAAATTGAAGATTCTAAAATGCATGCAATATATTTGCCAATCTCGAATCCCTTTTATTGTGGAGGCTATGATTTTAGGTCAAACATTTAAAAAATAAATTACATGACCTAATTACCATAACTAACATTAATGAGCTTGATTAATTAATTGAGCTAGTCCAACTAGTTTAATTAATTAATCATAGTTTATTAAGAACTTTAATTATTTAGTATGTTGGATTTGTACTCCTACAAGCCATTAAACATACTTCCCACTATATTTAATTTAATATTTAATAAACTCAACTTTTGAGCTTAATAAATTAAATACATTATAAATTCAACATTTGAATTTAATATTTAAATTATAAATTCAACTCCTTGAATTTTATCACCTCCAAAATTTAATATTTAATAAACCCAACTTTTGAGTAAATTAAATCAAATTTTATAAATTCAACTCCTTGAATTTATTCTCTCCAAATTTCATAAATTCAACTTCCTGAATTTACTATTTCATAAATTCAACTCCTTAAATTTATTTTCTCAAAATTTAATTATCATAAATTCAACTCTTTGAATTTACTATATCATAATATAAATTCAACTCCTTGAATTTATTCTCTCAACGGGAACAAATGATCGAGTGCATGTGTGACCCTCAATGGTTCAGGGATACAGCTAGCCGTGGGTTCACAACTCTTTGTGATTCAGGACATAATCTTTTATTCGGGCTTACCCTAGTTAGCCCCATTCTTTTTATCAACAACTTGATTAAGAATGTCAGAACCCATTTCTGATTGCACCCATCGGATCATGGTAAGAGCGTCTAGTAGCATCGCCCCATGATCCCCTAGGTATCACTTATAGTGCCTGCAAGAACCAGTCGATTATGATTAACGTACAGTACGGTCCCTTCATCTCATATATCCCGATCGAATCTGCAACCATTGGTTCATCGAGGGTTGCATATTAATTCGATAACTATGTGATAACTATGATAGTGGCATCGCGTGTACTATTTGGAGAACTCCTTCCCAACATACATCTCGTACTCTGGCCAGAGCTTCCATGCACTATTATTTCATCAGATCACATAGGATATCCACACCCGTAGGTGAGCGGTGAATCTCCGACTACAATGCACTGGCTCCTATATGTGTCGCAACTGTACCCAACCTCGCCACCTGATGACTCTCCTGGAGCCGGTAAACGAGTCAAAGCACAACCCTGGCATATAGAACCTCAGTATTCTCTCGGGTCGTAAGGACTAATGGTGTACAATCATAACCACGGACTTATCCTCTCGATGAATGATAACCACTTGGAAAGTCCGAGGGAGGGTTGTTCGGTATAATCATCATATGACTACCCATCTGTATGTTTGGACATCTCTATGCCATTACCAAGAAACGCAGTACACAACATCACAGATGCTAGTCTCGAGCTCAAGCGGCCTTTATCCCTGTTTTATGCGGCTGAATCGACTAGGAATGAATTTAGAATATGCAGTGTTTACAAATGTGTTTCAACATCGAAGTACGATTCATTTGTATTAAAGCATAATCAAGGACTTTATCTATGCTGTTTGCATGGGTATACAGATAAAGTATAACAAGACCATAAAAAATTTAAATTATATTAAAATAAAGATTGTTTATTTCACTTGAGTCAATAAATTGCTTAGCCAACCGTTGCCTTGCAGGGCATCTAATCTAACAATCTCTCACTTGCCCTAGAGCCAACTACCCTTAATCCCATTGCTTCGCGATGCTTTTCAAACAATGGTCCTGGCAAGGGCTTTGTAAGTGGATCAACAACATTATTTGCAGAGAAACTATTTCAACCGATTTGTTTCCTCTTCCCACAATCTCCCGTATGATGTGGAACTTCCTCAGTACATGTTTGGATCGTTGATGAGACCTTGGTTCCTTTGCTTGCGCAATGGTACCAGTGTTGTCCCAGTACAACGGGACTGGATCAACTCCATTAGGAATAACGCCCAACTCTTGGACAAAATTCCTCATCCAAACTACCTCTTTGGCTGCATCAGATGCAACAATGTATTCAGTTTCAGTGGTGGAATCCGCAATGGTGTCTTGCTTGGAACCTTTCTAAAAGACGGCCACACCATATAGCATGAATAGAAAGCCGGAGGTCGATTTCGAATCATCTACGTCACATTGGAAGCTAGAATCAGTGTAGCATTCCAATTTTAATTCTCCACCCCCTTAGACCATGAACAAGTTTTTAGTTCTTCTCAAGTACTTAAGAATATCTTTCACGGCCTTCCAATGCATTGGACCAGGGTTCTCCTGCTACCTTCTTGTAACACTCAAAGCGTAAGCAACATCAGGACGTGTCGATATCATACCATACATGATACTACCAATAGCTGACGCATATGGAATATGTGTCATCATCTATATCTCCTCATCAGTTTTGGGACACACAACTTTAGATAGAGTAATACCATGACACATTGGTAAGTATCTTCTCTTGCACTCTTTCATAGATAATCGTTTTATAATTGTATCGATATAGGTGGCTTGGGATATAAAAGAAAGCTTGGGCTAATGAGAAGGTAATGACCTTCAAAGCAAGGCTGGTTGCAAAAGATTATACTCAAAGGCAAGGAGTTGACTATAATGAACTTTTTCACCAGTTGTTATGTTTAAGTCCATTAGATTACTTCTAGCCATAGCATCATGGTATGACTATGAGATATGGCAAATGGATTTAAAGACTGCATTCCTCAATGGAGACATCAAAGAAGAAATTTATATGTCTCAACCTGATGGATACACATCAGTAGGAAGTGAACATAAGGTATGCAAACTTCATAGATCAATATATGGTCTCAAGCAGGAGTCAAGGAGTTGGAACCTCAGATTTGATAGCACTATCAAAGAGTTTGGTTTTGCAAAGAATCCTGAGGAACCATGTGTGTACAAGAAAGTTAGTGGGAGTGCAGTGACATTCCTAGTACTTTACGTTGATGATATCCTGCTAATTGAGAATGATGTAGGATTACTGCAATCAAATAAAGTATGGTTAGCCATTAAATTCTCCATGAAAGACATGGGTGAAACATCCTACCTATTGAGAATACAAATCTATAGAGATAGATCAAAGAGGATGCTCGGACTCACCCAAGCCACCTATATCGAAACCATTATAAAACGATTCTCTATGGAAGAGTCCAAGAGAAGATACTTACCAATGTGTCATGGTATTACTCTATCTAAAGTTGTGTGTCCCAAAACTGATGAGGAGATAGAGATGATGACACGTATTCCATATGCGTCAACTATTGGTAGTATCATGTATGGTATGATATCGACACGTCCTGATGTTGCTTACGCTTTGAGTGTTACAAGCAGATATCAGGCAAACCCTGGTCCAATGCATTGGAAAGCCGTGAAAGATATTCTTAAGTACTTGAGAAGGACTAAGAACTTGTTCACGGTCTTTGGGGGTGGAGAATTGAAATTGGAAGGCTACACAGATTCTAGCTTCCAATGTGATGTAGATGATTCGAAATCGACCTCTGATTTTGTATTCATGCTATATGGTGCGACTGTCTCTTGAAAAGGTTCCAAGCAAGACACCGTTGCGGATTCCATCACTGAAGCTGAATACATTGTTGCATCTGATGCAGCCAAAAAGGTAGTTTGGATGAGGAATTTTGTCCAAGAGTTGCGCGTCATTCCTAATAGAGTTGATCCAGTCCCGTCGTACTGTGACAACACTGGTGCCATTGCGCAAGCAAAGGAACCAAGGTATCATCAGCGATCCAAACATGTACTGAGGAAATTCCACATCATACGAGAGATTGTGGGAAGAGGAGACATATCAGTCGAAAGAGTCCCCTCTACAGATAATGTTGCTGATCCACTTACAAAGCCCATGGCATGACCATTGTTTGAAAAGCATCGCGAAGCAATGGGATTATGGGTAGTTGGCTCTAGGGCAAGTGGTAGATTCTTAGAGTAGATGCCCTGCAAGTCAACGGTTGGCTAGGGAATTTATTGACTCAAGTGAAATAAACAATCTTTATTTTAATATAATTTAACTTTTTATGTTTTTGTTATACTTTATTTGTATACCCATGCAATCTGCATAGATAAAGTCCTTGATTATGCTTTAATACAAATGAATCTTAATTCGATGTTGAAACTCATTTGTAAACACTGCATATTCTAAATTCGTTCCTAGTCGATTCAGCCGCCTAAAACGGATAAAGGTCGCTTGAGCTCGAGACTAGCATTTGTGATGTTGTGTACTGCGTTTCTTGGCAAGGGCATAGAGATGTCCAAACATGCAGATGGGTAGTCATATGATGATTATACCGAACAACCCTCCCTCGAACTTTCCAAGTGGTTATCATTCATCGAGAGGATAAGTCCGTGGTTATGATTGTACACCATTAGTCCTTACGACCCGGGACAACACTGAGGCTCTATATGTTAGGGATGTGCTTTGACTCGTTTACCGGCTCCAGGAGAGTCATCAGGTGACGAGGTTGGGTACAGTTGAGACACATATAGGAGCCAGTGCATTGTAGTCGGGGATTCACCGCTCACCTGCGGGTGTGGATATCCTATGTGATCTGATGTAATAATAGTTCATGGAATCTCTGGCCAGAGTATGAGATGTACGTTGCAGAAGGATTTCTCCAAGAGTACACGCGATGCCACTGTTAAAGTTATCACATAGTTATCGAATTAATATGCAATCCTCGATGAACCAATGGTTGCAGATTAGATCGGGATATATGAGATGAAGGGACCGTACTTTACGCTAATCATTATCGACTGGTTCTTTCAGGTACTATCAGTGATATCTAGGGGATCATGGGGCGATGCTACTAGACGCTCTTACCATGATCCGATGGGTGCAATCAGAAATGAGTTCTGACATTCTTGATCAAGGTGTTGATGAAAAGAATGGGGCTAACTAGGGTAAGCCCGAATAAAGGATTATGTCCTAAATCACAAAGAGTTGTGAACCCACGGCTAGCTGTATCCCTGAACCATTGAGGGTCACACAAGCACTGGATCGTTTGTTCCCGTTGAGAGAATAAATTCAAAGAGTTGAATTTTTATTATAATATAGTAAATTCAAGGAGTTGAATTTATGATAATTAAATTATGAGAAAATAAATTCAAAGAGTTGAATTTATGGTATAGTAATTCAAGAAGTTGAATTTATGAAATATGGAGAGAATAAATTCAAGGAGTTGAATTTATAAAATTTGATAATTTTATTTATTAAACTCAAAAGTTGGGTTTATTAAATATTAAATTTTGGAGGTGATAAATTCAAGGAGTTGTATTTATAATTTAAATATTAAATTCAAATGTTGAATATATAATGGATTTAAATTAAATGTAATGAGTGTATGTATTATGGGCTTGTAGGAGTACAAGACCAACATACAAATTATTAAGGTTCTTAATTGGACTTTAAAAGCTTAATTAATTAATTAAACTCGTTGGACTAGTGTAACTAATTTATTAAGCCCATTAAGTGTTTGATTTAATTAATGAACCCTAAGCTTATATATTTGTATTAGGGTTGGGGTTAATTAAAAAAAAACACTCATAATTTTCAAAAAATAACCTAGCCTCCATTTTTTTCTCCCAAAGGTGATTCACGTAAATCACAAAAAAAAAAAAAAAATTTGCTCAAAATCTTTGGCCTCTCTCCAATAAAAATAAAATTTGAGCCATCTCAAATTTTGATTTCAACGTAAAACTTCTTCCAAATTTTCTAGTGCAATTTGGAAGAGGATAAAACAATCTGGTCGTGGACCTAATTAGAAGGAAAGAAAGGAGTCTCTTGAAGAAAGTTCGTAGGGATTCATCAAGAGCTAATCCGTTTATACCGGATTAGTTGGAGCCACGTGATTTATTCACCAAAGGTATAACTTTTAAATATCCTATGAATGTTTGATTTTAAAACCATACGAGTGCCCAAATAAACATATTTTGATTGTCAAAATAAATAAAAATTTTAAAACTTCTGTTGCGTTTGGGCGTGTAGAAAACCGGGATCCAACATCTTATGCAAGAACATATTGTTTCTTCCCCATCTGCAAGAGACATCACATCATCCAATGTGGATGAAGTTGTTTAATGCATATCACAAAACTTTACATAGGCTGGTGAAGAGCATCATATCTTCAATCATTGAGATTCATCATTCTGAACAAATGGATATTATGCAAGTAGTACCAGTAGTATCCCATGATTCTGTTATGTAAGAATCACCAGAGGTTACTGACGTTGAACCAATCAGTCATGCTCGTATCGCCATCATCAGTCAGCCTGACAAAGAGTCCACGGATGGTCAAATTATTTTGTAATCAGGTTCGGCTAAAGTCGGACCATCATCCTCTAAAGTTCCCGATCATTCCTTGATTGTCTCTCCACTAATTTCTTTCAATGAGATTCCACTGTTAATGGAGTCCCCTTTGCATGATATTTATGCAGAGTATAGTCTAGAAGACATAAGCTCAAGTGTCTCCACTATCATATAAAACTTTAAGATATCGCAACTCAATCAGCTTGACATATATCATCTATTAAAAAAGGTTCTGGATGTCCTTTACAAGATGGGTAGACAGAAAAATATTAGTTTTTCTTCTACTAGAAGCCTTGCCCAATTGATACAAGAAAGTCTTTTTCAGCTTTCTTAAAAAATTGATGTTGTTAGTAGCCAACTGAACAATGTATTTGTAAGAGTAGATGTCCTGCAAGCCAACGGTTGGCTAGGGAATTTATTGACTCAAGTGAAATAAACAATCTTTGTTTTAATATAATTTACTTTTTAATGGTTTCTTTATACTTTATCTGTATACCCATGCAATCAGCATAGATAAAGTCCTTGATTATGCTTTAATACAAATGAATCGTAATTCGATGTTGAAACTCATTTGAAAACACTGCATATTCTAAATTCGTTCCTAGTCGATTCAGCCGCCTAAAACATGGATAAAGGTCGCTTGAGCTCGAGACTAGCATCAGTGATGTTGTGTACTGCGTTTCTTGGTAAGGGCATAGAGATGTCCAAACATGCAGATGGGTAGTCATATGATGATTATACCGAACAACCCTCCCTCGGACTTTCCAAGTGGTTATCATTCATCGAGAGGATAAGTCTGTGGTTATGATTGTACACCATTAGTCCTTACGACCCGGGACAACACTGAGGCTCTATATGCTAGGTCTGTGCTTTGACTCGTTTACCGACTCCAGGAGAGTCATCAGGTGGCGAGGTTGGGTACAGTTGCGACACATATAGGATCCAGTGCATTGTAGTCGGGGATTCACCGCTCACCTAAGGGTGTGGATATCCTGTGTGATCTGATGAAATAATAGTGCATGGAATCTCTGGCCAGAGTATGAGATGTACGTTGGAGAAGGAGTTCTCAAATAGTACACGCGATGCCACTATTATAGTTATCACATAGTTATCGAATTATTATGCAACCCTCGATGAACCAATGGTTGCAAATTCGATCGGGATATATGAGATGAAGGGACCGTACTGTGCGTTAATCATAATCGACTGGTTCTTGCAGGCACTATCAGTGATACCTAGGGGATAATGGGGCGATGCTACTAGACGCTCTTACCATGATCCGATGGGTACAATCATAAATGAGTTCTGACATTCTTGATCAAAGTGTTGATGAAAAGAATGGAGCTAACTAGGGTAAGCCCGAATAAGAATAAATTTTATTCTGAATCACAAGGAGTTGTGAACCATGGCTAGATGTATCCCTGAACCATTGAGGGTCACACAAGCACTGGATCGTTTGTTCCCATTGAGAAAATAAATTCAAGGAGTTGAATTTATATTATGATATAGTAAATTCAAGGAGTTGAATTTATGATAATTAAATTTTGAGTAAATAAATTCAAGGAGTTGAATTTATTAGATAGTAAATTTAAGAAGTTGAATTTATGAAATTTGGAGAGAATAAATTCAAGGAGTTGAATTTATAATTTAAATATTAAATTCAAATGTTGAATTTATAATATATATTTAATTTATTAAGCTCAAAGGTTGAGTTTATTAAATATTAAATTATGGAGGTGATAAAATTCAAGGAGTTGAATTTATAATAATAAATTCCAATGTCGAATTTATTATGGATTTAATTTATTAAACTCAAGAGTTGAGTTTATTAAATATTAAATTAAATATGATGGGATATATGTTTAATAGGCTTGTAGGAGTACAAGTCTAACATATTAAATGATTAAATTTCTTAATGTACTTTAATATAATTAATTAAACTAGTTTGACAAGTCCATTTAATTAAAAAAAACCCATTGGATTTAATTAAGGAACCTAAATCCATAATTATGGAATTTAGGTTAAAAGCTTTTGTTTTTAATATAAAAAAGAAAAAAAAAAGGTAGCCTCCATGGATCCCCAATGTCATTCACGTGAATGACAATTCAAATTCCTCCAAAATAGTTTTCTATTTTTTCAAGAAAAGAGATTTGAGTCTCTCTCAAATTTTAAATATCAAACGAAAAAAAATCTTCTAATTTTCTAGTGAAAATTAGAGGATGAACAAATATTCCTGTTGTGGACCTGATTAGAAAAAATGAGTCCTTGAAGAAAGTTCGTAGAGATTCATCAAGAGCTAATCCGTTTATACCGGATTAGTTGGAGCCACGTGATTAATTCACAAAGGTATTATTTTCTAACATCCTATGAATGTTTTTGTTAAAATCATACGAGCGCCCAAAGCAAAACAATATCTTGAATGTCAAGATCTAAAATTTTTAAAACTTCCGCTGCGTTTGGGCTTGTAGAAAACCGAGATCCAACAGTGGTATCAGAGCCAGGTTTTTTCTAAATCGTATGGTTTTGATATTGAATAATTTATTTCTAACCACACAAGAAAATTTTTCAGAAAATTGTAGCACAATTAAAAATTTTATTTTTCCAGAAATTAAAAAAAAAATCAAGGCTTCCCGGAACTGTTCTGGGCAGTTCACTGTGCGCACCTGCGCGCATAGTGCCGCGCACGCCCGCTGTGTGGAACGTCTGCACAGCGCGCTGCTGTGCGCGCGCACGCTGTGCGGAGCGTGCGGCGGCGGCGGGCGGAACGTCCGCACGCCGCGCGCACAGCGTGCCGCCGTGCCGCGCGCCTGTGCCCGCCTGCGCGCACAGTGCCCTTGTGGCTGCCCGAAACGTTCGGGCAGCAGGCGGGCAGCGCAGACGGCTGCCCGGGAGTGTCTCGGGAACCGTTCTGGATGATGGGCTTGAATTGTTTGGGCCTAGGGTGCAAATTTCTGATTTTTCAAATTTTTGGGTAAAATTGATATTTTTGAAAATTGGTTCAATTTTTATTTGGGAAAATTTATTTTTAGAAAATTAATAATTTTCTTGTGAAATAAATAATTAAAATATGATTTTAATTATTTATGGTAAAAATGAGTTTTTCAAGAAATCAATTATTATTGATTTAATTGAAAATTAAATAAAGGGGTTTATTTAATTTATTAAATTCTTTAATAATTGTGGTGGTTAGTGATATAATTATTAGATATATAATTTATCAATTAATTAAATTGATGTTAATATTTGATATTTAATACATGAAGGATGATCGAGAGCCTTGAATTTGCATTTAACGAGATGAAGACATGTAAAATATTGGAAGCTCTTGTAATAGTTGCATTTGCATCCCTACATTCACCTAGGTTTTGGACCTGGATCCATGTTTGGCTCACATGGATCTAATAGTGTTTGCGATCGATCATCCTTATTTATTGTTGAAATTCATATTATGATATATGTGATATATAGTAATATGAATGTATGTTTATTATTAGATAATATAGTTGCATGGATCCGGCAAACATACAAACTCGTGGCACGCGATTTTTAAATTAAAATGATGAGACAATTTTAAAATTGAAATCCCTCATTTTGAATAAGATTCAAATTTTATATCAAACCGAAAAAGTAAAAATTAAAAGAGTTTAATTTTTCCTTGCCTTCCATCAACCATGGTTGCATGTTGATCGCTTCCCGCGGACAGTGTCTAGCTCATATTATTTGGGAGGCCTGTACGCCGGAAAGCTGTGACTTCCACCGGACATATGATGTGAATTGAGTGGAACTCCCATGACTTCGGCTCATATTATTGGGGGAACTCATGGCAACGTCTATTACAATTCAACATTGATGGGTTGGTTTGACACGCGAAAATAAACGACGTCATATTATTGGGTCCTTATTAAACGTGAGGCAAAACACGCGGAGGTTGCATAAGGATGTAATTGGATTCTACCTTTTAGAAATTATAATTGGCTGATATTATTCGGGATTATAATTGGCTAATTGGACTCTACGTGCCCACTAAGGAAATAAGATTTCTCTTTTTCATCAAAGGTGGTGGAAATGTCCAAATAGTGAGAGGGAGATTTATAAAATAAAATTTATATTTTATATCTTAAAATTATTTTAAAATAATCAGCAACTATTATTCTGTTTCCGTATCAGTATATTTTCGATTTCGTCACGTAATAAATTTTTATTATTAACAAGCTAATCGAATCTAATTTTCAAGACTGGTTGAAAAAAAATTGTTCTGAATTCGGAGAAATTGACATACACATTAATATCAGTCTTGTTGAACTGACAAAGCATGCAAGATGGTAGGACCATAGTATGCAAGCTAAAGTGTAATGTACTCGCTTTTATGTCAAATGAACTGTAGGTACAGTTTGAGGAAATGTTGAATGTTGCTGACATTCGAATAAACATGCAAGAGTTGCATGGTACATGAAACTCGTACAGTGATGCACACCATTTTAAAGCTCATGACTACATGCATGCAAGATGGGGCTCTGGCCTATGAGCATGGTGTACATATGATTGAGCTTATTGAGGATGTGGTGGGCCTGGAATATGTAATTCATAACGAGTTACTAGGTAACATGAATTTTTTGTCTTTCTCTTCCTCATTTGACGGGTTATGGTGAACTTCAATTTGTATAAGATAGATTATAGCCTTGAAGAGCTAGTCAATATGCTTATGACTTATGAGATCACTATAAAATAAGAAAAATTGTTGTTTTTATAATGGGCCTATCGTCGGACGAAAATTAACCCACAAGGTAAGGGAAAGAAATGTTCTGCCCCTCACAAGAAAAACAATCCCAATAAGAAGCAAACTCTGAAAGACACTTAAAAGGCCTACAAAGCCCCATAAGTTAGAACATATTTATTTCACTGCAAGAAGTCCGGACATAAGAAATTATATGCGCCAGAAATGTTCTGGAAATAATAAGTGAATGTCAAAGTAAACATTATTTCAACAACAAATAAAAGAAAGTTAGATGATCCAAATCTCACACAAATATAGCATGCTAGGCTATGTGTAATGCCCGGAAATTTAATCCTAGTAATCTGTAATTATTAATTATAATTTGATATGATTATGAGAGGATTAATCGGGACACGAAATGAGATCGCGTGTGAAAATTTATGTGCGAGGGCAGTAGCATCGGCGCACATGCGCGACCGGATGCGCGCACACGCGCCAAACAGGCAGAAGACCTCGCGCATGTGTGCGGAAGATGTCGCGCATATGCGCGAGCCTGTACAAGCGGAGTCCAGAGAGTTGGGCGCATATGCGCGGAAAGGTGTCGCGCATATGCGCCAGTGATGGTAAAGCCAAGCGCCGAGACCAGTAGGTCTCGCGCATATGTGCCGATGATGTCGCGCATATGCGCGAGACGTGTAATAGGCGGAGTGAGACATTTGCCTTGTTGCATGCGCGAGATGTATATATATATATACACATGCAATTCATTCTTCAAAAATAATAACCGAGGCCAGAGAGAGAATTTCAATTTCTTGATCTTAGAATTGTGATTTCATAAGATCCGTCCGTACAAATTGTAATCCGACTTCAGTACTGTAATCCTATCGACGTAGCTACAACTGGACGTAATTTTTGCTACGTTTTGATATGTTTTGAAATTATGCTATTGTCAGAATTGAATAGGATTCATATATGATGTTCTTGACATGTTAGACATCATATAATCGAAGTCAGATTGAGAAACGGACTGATTATGGAATTGTTATGAATTTTTAGGGTATATTGAGTTATACCGGACAAAATTGAATTACGATTGGATTACGGATTTTATTGGATATGGGTTATGGATTGTAACTGTTATCTGGTAATGTTGTATTGACGGGGATACTGAGATTGTACCGTTATTCCGTTGATTTTGAATTAAATCAAGATTAACCAGATTCAGTATTGAATTGAGAATGGGATATTGATATTAGTATTCTCGGTATGTCCTTTCAGATTTACAAAGACAGTCTCGAGTTCAGAACTGAGATTGCTTCAGACCGTGACTACAAATGAAAGGTATAAGTCAATGTGGTATTGGGAGATCGACTTGAGTCGGTTTAGACTTGAGTTTCCCTAAATCACATACTTTACTTTATTGAATTGATATTTGCATGTATTTGATTGATATAATTGTTCTCTTGATATATAGATAGAAGGTATCATATTACTTGTTCTCTTGAGATATAGACAGCAGGTATTAGTCCAGTAATCTTGTAACAGAAGTGCCTGATAGTGGTGGGATCGCCACGGGCACGTTGCACGATGTTACAAGATAGTTTATTGGCGATAGAGCCAAAGTCTGTCACCGGAAGATTGGCTATCGATGTGGATAGAATTTGGGTTTCTTCTATTACTGTTGATCAATATCGTATCGGTGTGGATAGAATTGGAGCTTTTTCTATTACTGGTGATCGATATTATATCGGTGTGGATAGAATTAGAGTTCCTTCTATTACTGGTGATCGATACCATATCGGTGTGGATAGAATCAGACCTTTTTCTATTTCTGGTGATCGATACCTTATCGACGTGGATAGAACTGGAGTCTTTTCTTTACTGTTGGTCGATATAGGAATGCCAACTTCTGGAAACCGGGATCCCTAGACTAGGATTGAGTCTAGTCTAAATGGTGTAGCTACAAGTATTGTCGATAGATTGATATTAGTTATGTTTCAGATTTTGATACATAGTACTGTTACCTGTTACATGCTTTATATTTGTTTATATGATTGCATGTTTCGTTGATTTATACTGGGATTATATTCTCACCGGAATTATCCGGCTGTTGTCTTGTCTGTATGTGTACATGACAACAGGTGGGACAGGTTCAGGGTTGAGGAGATGAAGAGAGATCGTGATTAGAGTGGCGGCTCCGGACTTGGATTAGAGATAGGGTTGGACACTTGATATTAGCTGTTAAACCTTAGTTGAATATATGTATGTGATACAGGATTTGTACTTTTATATATATACTGAGATATATATATGTTTTTATGTCACTACATTCCGCAATCTTTTAAAAAAAAAATTTACACCCTGTTTATTATAATTGATTTAATTAGTCCCAATGATGATTAAGAACATGATTAGCGTCCGGGTCCCCACACTATGTCACATTTCCCATAGAAGGATGCACAAACTAGTGGGAGAATGCATGTTTGACCTTTCAGGCATAAATTCTCTACCTACTTGTAAATCCTGTCTAAAAGGAAAAATGACAAAGGCTCCATTCGATGGAAACGTGGAACGTGCGCATGGTCTACTGGATTTGATCCACACAGACGTTTGTGGCCCGCTAAGTGTTAGCACAAAATATGGGCAATCCTACTTCATTACCTTTACTGATCACCATTCGAGGTATTGGTATGTTTATATGATGAAACACAAATCTGAAGCATTTGAAAGGTTCAAAGAATTCAGATCTGAAGTGGAAAACTATCTAGAAAGAAGTATTAAGGCATTTCGATCTGATCGAAGTGGAGAATACTTGGGTGCTGAATTTTTGGGTTATCTAAAAGAGAATGTGATTGTAAGGCCCGAGAAATTTATCCAGTTAATCTGAAAAGATTTGGCGATATTTATTACAATTTATTGGTGAAAATTGATATGATGATAGACGGAACGGATCGGACTGGGAAAGACGAAAGAAAATCAAAAGAAGTGCAAAGAGAAGTCCCTGCGCACATGCGCGACATGTCTCGGCGCACATGCGCGAAAATCACAGTAGCATCGGCGCACATGCGGTAGATAAGGCGCGCATCTGCGCGACTCGTCCAGCCGCGCATTTGCGCGAGTGAAGGGATGTGCGAGACAGAAAATCTCATGCATATGCGCGAGAAATGTCGCGCATATGCGCCAGAAGATTTATACAGCAGGCAGCCGGGCAGAACTACCGGCGCATATGCGCGGCTTTGTGCGCTCATATGCGCGCGACATGCAGAACAAGGATTGTGAACGATCCGTTCGTCTGATTTTGAATCCGACTTCAGTGTTGTATTCCTATCAACGCAGGCTACAACTGGACGTAAGTTTTGTTACATTTAGACATGATTTGAATTTATGATGTTGTCAGAATTGAATATGAATCAGATATGATGTTTCTGCTACAGTAGGCATTGTATAATTGAAGTCAGATTAAAGAATAGACTGTTTATACAATTGTTATGATTTTCAGAGTTGAATTAATTGAGATTTGATATCAGAGTGTGTTATTACTGATTTTAAGTGTACCGATATTGAGATTATGAATTGTACTGATACTGATTATGAATACTGATAGTATATCTGTGATGTTGAGATTGACGGGGTTATTGAGACTGTATCATTATGCCGTCGAAATATCAGTTGATTTAAATTGATTAGATTCAGTAATGATCTCGATTGTATCGTGATATCGTTGATATGAATTAGATTGTACCTTGTTCAGATATGGATCAGAGTATATACTGATTTGAGTATTGATCAGAACAGGTTTTGAATTGAGTTATATACTGATATTATAATTATACGATTGTCATTGTCAGACTGGGTATGGACAGATCGGAATACAAGACTTTGTCTTCGTCAGACCGGGAAGACAAAGGTATAAATAAATGTTGATTCGGGATTGCACAACTCGAGTTAGGTTTACTTGAGTTTCCCAAAATCACATACTTTATTTATTGCATTGTTATTTGCAGATTATCAGATTGATATGTTTAGTCTATTGGATGATAGCAGAGTCAGAGTTTGAGTCTAGGACAGATCAGCCTAGCTAGGGCAGAACCGCCGAGTCTTTGTCAGAACCGCTGAGACTCTAGACTTACGGTGTATCGATGAGCTTAGATGTAGATCAAAGTCTATTGTAGACATTCGACACAACATACCAAAGTCTAAATTAGATCGGGATCCCTAGATTAGAATGAGAGATGAGTGAGTCTTAGATATTGAGACTAGAATTTGATTTACAGATCCGTAGTGATTTATGTACAGATTCGTATTGATTTATGTGTCGTAGATTACGATTCATGTTTTATTTACAGATGAATATTGATACATGTCATTCGATTATGATTCATGTGAAAAGATATAATTCATGCTTTTATGTTAGTTCAGTTAATTGCATGTATACATTATTTATACTCAGATATCTATATCTCACCGGAGTTATCCGGCTGTTGTCTTGTTTGTATGTGTGCATGACAACAGGTGGGGCAAGATCAGGGTCAAGAGGATGATGAGAGATCGAGATTAGAGTGGTGATTCCGGACTTGGATGTAGACTTGGTTTAATACTTGAAATTTAGTAGTTAAATCTTAGACTAGTTTGAATAATTGTTGTACATTATTGTACTTATATACTGAGATTTATATTAGTTACATTCCACTACATTCCGCAGTTATATTTTAAAAAGAAAAATTTTTAGACCCTGTTTATCTTAACTAATAATTAAATCCCCAAAGATGATTAAGAAAATGATTAGCGTCCAGGTCCCCACACCAGGTGGTATCAGAGCGATAGATCCTTTAGACTGAGATAGAAGAGAATGAGCGGGGTAGATTGAGTTTTCTTTCCTTGCATGTGATTGCTAGCATGAGATTTATTTTAATGTTAATTGACATGGTGTATGCTAGCATGAGATTATGTTTTACTGCTTTAAAATACATGTTATCTAATTATCTGATTTGAATTGGTAATATGTATTATTGAGTATGAATCAGATTTGATTCTCGATCAGCAGTAAGATGATCAGAGAAAGATTGGAATAGATTTGTAGTATTTGGGTACTAATGTTTTGATAAGCAGATATACCTCCACGGAGAATTCCAGAAAGGGGTAGTACTTCGACTGAACAGATAGATGTATCAGAAACTCAGATGGAAATAAAGTTGAAAGAGTTTCAGCTATTTCAGCCGCCGATTCTGAGTGGTATCGAGACATCTGAAGATTGTGAGAACTGGTTTGATGACATAGAAATACTGATCAATTTACTTGATTGTACAGATGAACTGAGAGTTAAAATGGTACCTAATCAGTTACGAGAAGCCGCCAGGAGTTGGTGGATTACAAGTAAAAGAATGTTAGAACAGAGAGGTACAGTGATTTCGTGGGAAATATTCAGAACTAAATTTTATCGAAGATTTTTCTCAGTTTCGTACCGAGAGGACAAGAAAGCAGAGTTTGAGAATTTGAGACAAGGTCAACTGAATATTGAAGCATATGTTGCTAAATTCTCTACTCTACTGCGTTTTGCTCCTCATGTAATTGGGAATGATGAAGCTATAGCGGATCAGTTCATCAGAGGATTGAATTCGGAGATAGTTGCATTGATGAATATGCAGCGACCTTACCATTTTGCTGATTCCTTGAGTAGAGCGAAGAGAGCGGAGGCGAGTCTGATTAGACAACTTAAAAGGGTGTGTGCGATACCACCCCAGAAACAACAATCCCCTCTCCGATTTGATCGCAGCAGCACGAGTGGAAAGCAAGATTTGCTGAAAGCTCGAAATAAATAGTTTAAGAAGTTAGGAAGCGGACTGAGCGGTTCGTCTAGCTCCAGTGGTTCTAGCCCGAGTTATACTGGAGTGTATTGTAGAACTTGCGGAGGAAGACATTCCACGGAGCAATGCCAGGGAGTTACTGGTAGTTGTCGTATCTGCCGACAGCCGGGACACTTTGCTAGAGTTTGTCCACGGAGAGATTCCTGAAGATTTCAGGGAACAGGACCATCTGGTGGTAGTGATCGAGGAACAGACCTAAGACACACCGCAGGTACTGCTACTCTATGAATATGTGCATATGTATTGATATATACTAATGCATTCGTTATAAGTAATTTTTTAATGAATTACATTGATATATGTTGTATCTGTTGAGTCTGTTTGTACGGTAGTATTAATTCCCTTACTTTTTGGGAAAGAAAGATTGATATCAGAGATTTCTTTGAAATATTGTATACTACAGTAAGATGAGAATGAGATCGAGTTAGATTATGATGTACTTGTATTTTCTGATTTGATTGCATTATTGATATTAATATGCTGAACAAGTAGAGAACTATTATAGTTTCCTTTCAAGAGAGTATAAGATTCAGACCAGATATGGCTGATGAGTAGAGATTTCACGGTAAGGGTTCTAGATTTAGAATTCCTTTGATGTTTGTATTGTCTATGACTCGATTGATACAGAAAGGAGCAGATGGTATCCTTATGTATACAGTAGACGTACTGAAATCGAGTCTAGCATTGGCAGATTTGCCAGTGATATACGAGTTGGCTGATGTTTGCCTAGATAAGATTTCAGATTTGCTTTATATCAGAAAGATAAATTTCAGAATTGAATCGATACCAGGTACTGTTTGTTGTTTTAGAATTCAGTACAGAAGGATATTGATTGTACAGAATGATACAGAATGAATTGAAAGAATTGAAAGATCAGTAGCAGAGTATCGACCAGGAGTTACATCTGAGTAGTGTTTCTCTATTGCATGTTTCAGTATGTTCAGAGATATTCTGTTGATTGCATGCCTGTTGTATCTATGATATTCTAATATATTTGCAATAGCTGATTGATTGAATCGAATATCTGAAGATTGTATTGAATACTCTGAGAACTGTGATTATTGTATACAGAAATTATTCAGATATGAATCCTGCTTGAAACAGATTGTATTTAGAATATGCGATATCTGAAGTTAGTATACCGATTGATTTAGACACAGTTGAGATCATGATCAGTGACTGAGAATGATACCGATAACAAAAAGATCAAAAAGATCAGAAATTTCAGAAATGTCAGAAATTTATTTTTGATCTGAGTTGACGGATTATCTTATACGATTGTTGCTTTATATCTGCTTGAGTATTTTTATTGTTCTAAAACAGTATTTGATACAGCTTATATTGTTTGGGGGCATACTATATTTGCAGAGGAGATATAGCAGTTGATCAGAACGACATAAAGACGTGATTAATTAGTCAGAATTGACAGTATTGCCAGAAATTGCAAATTTTATGAGTTTACTGAACTCACTAGATCAGTATAGATTATTGATATTGTGAATCTAATGTGATAGTACTGTTATTCTGAATTCGTATTTGATACAGATTATTGTGAACCGTTGAGATCATATACAGTTCAAACCGAATCAGATTTGATTTCTAGAATTAAAGTAGTTTAGAAATGTGATCAGAATATTCAGAATTTAATCTTGATAATCAGAGCGGAGCATCGATCAGAGTGACAGATATGTGAATTTTATTGTATGGAAATGATTATCTTGTGATGTCAATTGTTTCAGAATTGTACAACAGAATTTGATATCGATAATCAGAACCGAATACCAGGTAGGTATTTTTCTTTAAATTTATATTATTAACTGATGTGTTTGCACCAAATAGTTCGAATCTGAAATGACAGATAGTGTCAGAAACACACAGTAGTGGATTCAGTTTTCATTTTGTTAACAGAAAGTGTATGATAATTCGAACAGACAGTTATGATATAGACAGACTAAATCAGTTATGATAGAATTATACTGAAATGTTGGCAGAATTTGTACTGATATATCTGAATATTTGATAGCAACAAGAATTCAAAATTCAAAAAAGGGGAGACTTGGTCTTGATTTTCCCTATATTTTTGCACCCATTCTCCTCACCCTCTTAACCACCATTCCCCCTCCCTTAGTCTCGAAATTCAGAGTGATTTTGGAGAGAAATTTTGTGGGTTTCATAGCTAGAAAGAGGAGAGAAAAATCGAGAGCAAGGAAAGGAAAGAAAGCGCTCCACCTCCTCCGTGCCGCGTCGTCGTCGTCGTTTCGTTCGTTTTCTTTCGAAACGAAACCAAGGCATGTCTAGATCCTTTCAAAACCTCAATCAAGTCCTATTATCATCTATTTAACGTTACATGATCATCTTTTTGTGCATAAAACCGAAACATGACAGAATTTTCAGAAAAGAAATGCATGCAGAATTTTTGATACTCCATGGCAAGCTTCACGTTTTTCTTGGTTTGTGAGTTTCAGGTGATTGGTTCGACTCCAGGCTCCCAAGGCGACATCTATACACGTAATAGGATGCATTAGGATCAGATTGGTCCGTTCGTTCACGCCCCTGGTTGCTGGAAATTCAGAAATGGACAGCAACTTCTCATTTGGTCCATTTGAGTTTCGAAATTTCAGTTTTGATGGCAAGGAGGAAGGATATGATCTTGGCTGCCCCAAGGGCCTATAGCCATGGTTAGATCACTCCCCTAGCATGTCTAAGACGTGACTAAGTCGCTCTTTTGGTGGCTTGGTCCATGGTGCATCGGTTTTTAATCAAAATGCAAGAACAGCCCCCATGTCCCTTCGGCCCCTTCCCATTTCAGCTTATGTATTTCGGTTTTTGTTGCTTGGTATGAATCTTGGTTGGCCTATGGCCCTTAGCCACGGTTCATACCATGCTCCTAGATGTCTAGATTGTGCCATGGTCAATCAAATGGCCACTGGAACGACGCAAGACATCGATCAAAGCAAAACACTACACACGCATGCACGTTGGTTCTCGGTTGGAGTTTCGGTTGAGTTATGGTGTGATGCGGATTGTGGCTGGCCTAGGGCCCTTAGCCATGGTTCAAATCACTCCTTGGGATGTTGGTAAGTGTCTCTGGTCGGTGGTTCACGCCCCCAATGGCCGGTAGTCTCGAAAACAACACAAGTTACACGATTGGACAGTTGCTGGAATTTTACAGCAAGTTTCTGTGTCGGTTCGGTGGCTCATTCGAGTTCTCGGTTGACTTTTAGCCTATGGCCTTGGAATGGACAGTGCCCCATTGAGTTGGGAAGGTCGTGTTTTTGACCGTTTGTGATTCGGATCAATTTTTGAGGTCGTACGAGAATTTACGGTGCGATGTGCCAAATTGACTCTCGAAAAAGCGTTTCATGTTTTGGCCTCCATTCCACCTAGATTTCGACCCTATCATTTTAGGAGCATTATTTTATGATTTTCAGCGTATTTTAATCATGACTATACGTCGGTTCAGTGTCGGTTCAGGTTGGCTCGGAGTCATGATTAAATACGAAGTTATTAGGCATCATAGTCGCATCTTTTGAACGTAAATTGCATATTTTTCATGGCACAGTTAGGTTGCAGCGAGCCTGGGGACGATCCAATCCAATCCAGTTGGTAAAATATACATGAATTTTCATTATGCCAGTTAATTATTTTACGTGCATTAAACAGAAAATGATTATTTTTGAGATTTATGCGATATGGCTTGTGGTTCATTCACTATGTGGGAGTATTATTTTATACGGTCACCAGTGACCGCTCAGTTCAGTTTGGTACCACCCGGTCGCTAGTGACCGGCCAGCTCAGTTCAGTTTCAGACTCCCCGGTAGCCAGTTACCGATCAGTTCAGCTTAGTGCAGTGGCCACAGGCGTAAAACATAATCTCAACAGAAAAATTTTACCAGTTATTTCAGTACAAGGCTCCAAGGAGCAAATATTTTTACTGTGATTTTCAGTTCAGTTATGCACGTAATATAATTGCTCAGTACAGATTATTTTTCAGCATGCCTCATGACATGATATTTTATCCCATGCATATTATACTTCAGATTTTACTCGTTACCTGCGATATATGCATGCTGAGTCTTTAGGCTCACTAGACTTGATTGTTGTAGGTACTGATGAGGCCAGGGCCGAGGGCGGGGATCAGTGAGCCAGCTTGTGTCGGCAGTAGTGGCACCCGACGACCTCAGTGCAGCAGTTGTTATTTTATTCCGCAAACATTTTATCAGTCGTTGGATAATTTTTAAATTGTGATTTTTGGCAACTTTATTTTCTTCCGCTGCGATATTTTAAACATTGAACTGGATTTATCAGTTGATTTTATGAATGAGGCCATTTAAGTTTCTTTTAAAAAGAAAATTTTTAATTTTCCGCAAATTTTTAAGCAAGGAGTTTTAGGGCCTTTACAGTTGGTATCAGAGCCAGGTTCTGTATAGGTTTACACTACTACTGACCACGAGAAGCTCACGAAGTCACGCCTTCGGTCTGTAAGTTTTACAGTTCAGTATTTCATTTAAAGCATGAATTATTTTGACAGCATGCTTCCATGAAATAATTTCGACCCAATTTTCAGTATTTCAGTGTTCATTTAAAGTAAATTATGGAATTATGCATGTTAGTTACGTATGGGTTATGTTGGAACAGTATGACCCCTAGACGCCAAGTAGGACGCCCGAGAGGTGGTGGCGAGCACCGTCGCGAGGACGATGACGATCAGAGACAAGAGAGGCAGACACCTCCTCCTCCTCCTCCACCTCCACCTCCACCCCCACCTGACATGAATGCCCAGATGCTAGCTAGGATGACGCAGTTCTTCGCACAGTTTGCGGGGAACAAGGCCTTGATAGATTCAGGGGCCACTCACTCGTTTATTTCGGAGGTCTTTGCAAACTTTCTCAAGGTCAAGACCATTGGGCTAGACATAGCCTTTTCAGTAGTGTTGCCGTCAGGCGAGGAGATGGCAGCCACCAATGTTATCCGAGATATAGATATGGAGTTGCACGATAATCTTGTTTATGCGGATCTGATCGTGCTACCGATGCCAGAATTTGACATTATCCTAGGGATGGATTGGCTATTGAGGAACAGAGTGTTGATAGACTTCCAGCGGAGATCTGTTCTCGTCCGACCGCCTGGAATGGAGCAGTTCTTATTTGAGCCGGACAGGTACTTTTCGTTACCGCGCATTATTCCATATGTTCAGGCTAGGAAACTCATGCATAGAGGGTGTCGGGCATTTCTAGCGACCTTCTTATCTGTCCCCGAGGAACCCAGCCAGTCAGCCTCAGATGTTCCGATTGTCAGAGATTTCTTAGACGTTTTTCCCGAAGACGTATCTGGTATGCCACCTGAGAGAGAGGTGGAGTTTTCCATTGAGCTTATGCCAGGTACGGCTCCGATATCCAAAGCGCCGTACCGACTAGCACCGACAGAGATGGCAGAGCTTAAGAAACAGATTCAGGAACTTCTCGACAAGGAGTTCATTCGCCCGAGCTTTTCTCCATGGGGCGCGCCGGTCTTATTTGTGAAGAAGAAGGATGGCTCTATGAGGCTCTGCATTGACTACCGGGAGTTGAACAGAGTTACAGTGAAGAATAAGTACCCACTTCCGAGGATTGAGGATCTGTTTGACCAATTGCAGGGAGCTTCGATTTTCTCCAAGATTGATCTGCGTTCCGATTATCACCAGTTGAGGGTGAGAGATGCTGATGTCTCGAAGACTGCCTTCAGGACTCGTTATGGTCACTACGAGTTCCTTGTGATGCCGTTCGGTCTGACGAATGCGCCAGCGATCTTCATGGATCTCATGAATCGCGTATTTCAGCCGTACCTCGACCAGTTTGTCATAGTGTTCATAGATGACATACTCGTCTACTCCAAGAGTTGGGAGGATCACAGCAGGCATCTGACTACAGTGTTGCAGATCTTGCAGAAGCATAAGTTGTTCGCGAAGTTCAGCAAGTGCGAATTCTGGTTAGAGAAGGTGGCGTTCTTAGGCCACATTGTTTCTAGCAGTGGCATTGAGGTAGACCCAGCGAAAGTCGCTGCAGTCAGAGATTGGGTTGTGCCGCAGAATGCATCCGAGATCCGCAGTTTTCTTGGGCTAGCAGGATATTACAGGAAATTCATTCAGGGATTCTCCTCCATTGCCGTTCCACTCACAGCACTGACAAAGAAGAATGCGAAGTTTGTGTGGAGCGATGACTGTCAGAAGAGCTTCGATACTTTGAAGCAAGCTCTTATTTCAGCACCAGTTTTGGCCACACCGTCAGGACCCGGCGAGTTTGTTCTGTATACCGATGCTTCGAAGCTCGGTCTTGGCACAGTATTGATGCAGCATGGGAGAGTGATAGCATATGCTTCTCGACAGCTGAAAATCCACGAGAAGAACTACCCCACCCATGATCTAGAGTTGGCCGCAGTAGTTTTGGCCTTGAAGATTTGGAGGCACTATTTGTATGGGGAGAAGTGCCAGATCTTTACCGACCACAAGAGCCTCAAGTATTTCTTTACGCAGAAGGAGCTGAACATGCGTCAGAGGCATTGGTTGGAGCTTGTGAAAGACTACGATTGTGACATTAGCTACCACCCGGGTAAGGCTAATGTAGTTGCGGATGCTTTGAGCAGAAAAGTCGCAGTGATGGCTCACTTGACGATTCAGAGACCTCTTCAGACTGAGATGCAGAGGTTTGATCTCGAGACTTACCCTCGAGGTAGACTTCCCCGACTATCTACCTTGACTATCCAGTCTTCTCTTATTGACCGTATTCGCAGTTGTCAGGCAGCAGATGAGCAGTTGGCACAGTGGAAGAAGAGAGATGAAGCCAAGGGCAGTGTCTTGTATACAGTCAGCGACGGTATTGTGAGATACCGAGACAGGATATGGGTTCCTAGCAGTGATTCTATCCGAGCAGACATCTTATCAGAGGCCCATATGTCCCCGTACTCCATTCACCCTGGGAGTACGAAGATGTACAAAGATCTGCAGCTATTGTATTGGTGGCCAGGTATGAAGAAGGACATCAGACGATTTGTGTCCGAGTGTCTGACCTGTCAGTTAGTGAAGGCCGATCAGCAGAGACCAGCAGGTTTGCTCAAACCTCTTCCTATTCCTGAGTGGAAGTGGGAGAACATTACCATGGATTTTGTGACCGGTTTGCCGAAGTCAGCTAGAGGATCGAATGCTATTTGGGTGATTGTAGATCGTCTTACCAAATCAGCGCACTTCTTGCCTATTAAGACGACTTTCACCATGGTTCAGTAAGCAGAGTTGTATAACCGGGACATAGTCCGACTTCATGGTATTCCAGTTTCGATTGTATCTGACAGAGACCCCAGATTTACTTCCTCATTTTGGAAGAGTTTGCATTCGACTTTGGCTACTAAGTTGCTGTTTAGCACAGCTTTCCATCCACAGACAGATGGGCAGTCGGAGCGAGTTATTCAGATTTTGGAGGATCTTCTCCGTGCTTGCGTCATTGATTTCTCTGGGAGTTGGGAGTCGAACTTGCCATTGGTAGAGATTACCTATAACAACAGCTTCCAGTCTTCTATTGGTATGGCACCGTATGAAACTTTGTATGGCCGTAAGTGTAGATCTCCTGTTCATTAGGATGAAGTAGGAGAGAGAGCAGAGTTGGGTCCAGAAATTGTTCAGCAGGCTGCAGATATAGTAGTCAAGATCCGTGATCGGATGAGGACTGCTCAGAGTCGACAGAAAAGCTATGCAGATCAGAGAAGGAGAGATCTAGAGTTCGCAGTGGGCGATCATGTCTTTGTGAAAGTGGCACCTATGAAGGGTGTCATGAGATTTGGGAAGAAAGGGAAGCTCAGTCCGAGATTCATTGGACCGTTTGAGATCCTTGACAGAGTTGGGACGCTAGCTTATCGTGTAGCTCTTCCGCCTAATCTGGCCGGAGTACACAATGTGTTCCACGTCTCCATGCTGAGGAAGTATATGGCAAATCCTTCGCATGTGCTGAATTTCGAGCCGTTGCAGCTTACTCCGAACTTATCTTATGAGGAGAGACCAGTGCAGATCTTAGACAGACAGGAGAAGAAGCTTCGGAACAAGCTGGTTAAGCGAGTCAAAGTCAAATGGCTCAACCATTCAGAGGAGGAAGCTACATGGGAGTCTGAGCCGGAGATGAGAGATCGATATCCCGAGTTATTCGGTGAGTTCTAATTTCGAGGACGAAATTTCTTTTAAGGGGGGAGTATTGTAGAACCCGTAAATCAGTCTACGTTTAAGCCATGCATAATTCTAGATTTTTAAATTTAAATTGACTTCATTGCATAATTATTTTAAATGCATTTATTTGAAGTTAATTATTCATTATTTCAGTTCAGTAGTTTGATTTTTATCACTTCAGTTATTTCAGTGAGGCCGGACTGGAGTTGGAGCTTTGAGATAGAATTTAAGATTCGATAAATATTTCCAGACTTTATTTTAGCTAGCAAGTAAGTTCATTTAAGTTAAAAAGGGAGTTTAAAGAATTATTTAAGTTACTTGAGGTGAATAAGAAATAAGCTCATTTAAGTTACTTAATTAAGGGTTTTATTCACTAAATTAATTAAAGGATTAGTGAGGATTTTAAGGGTTATAAATTTACTAGTTAGATAATAATTTCCCCTCCTTTTAATAGATGAATTTTTGGCCCCTTAGATGACTAAGCATTATCTTGCCAACTCAACACCTTTGACCTTTCTTTGTATTTAATTAGTAGAATAATCTCTTCATTCTTTTCTAGCACCATTTAATTAAAGATCAATCTTATCCAAGCCTTGTTGGACATGCAAGAATCGGCCATGCACCTCTAATATTTCCCCCCCACCAATATTTGATAGCAACAAGAATTCAAAATTCAAAAAGGGGGAGACTTGGTCTTGATTTTCCCTATATTTTTGCACCCATTCTCCTCACCCTCTTAACCACCATTCCCCCTCCCTTAGTCTCGAAATTCAGAGTGATTTTGGAGAGAAATTTTGTGGGTTTCATAGCTAGAAAGAGGAGAGAAAAATCGAGAGCAAGGAAAGGAAAGAAAGCGCTCCACCTCCTCCGTGCCGCGTCGTCGTCGTTTCGTTCGTTTTCTTTCGAAACGAAACCAAGGCATGTCTAGATCCTTTCAAAACCTCAATCAAGTCCTATTATCATCTATTTAACGTTACATGATCATCTTTTTGTGCATAAAACCGAAACATGACAGAATTTTCAGAAAAGAAATGCATGCAGAATTTTTGATACTCCATGGCAAGCTTCACGTTTTTATTGGTTTGTGAGTTTCAGGTGATTGGTTCGACTCCAGGCTCCCAAGGCGACATTTATACACGTAATAGGATGCATTAGGATCAGATTGGTCCGTTCGTTCACGCCCCTGGTTGCTGGAAATTCAGAAATGGACAGCAACTTCTCATTTGGTCCATTTGAGTTTCGAAATTTCAGTTTTGATGGCAAGGAGGAAGGATCTGATCTTGGCTGCCCCAAGGGCCTATAGCCATTGTTAGATCACTCCCCTAGCATTTCTACAACGTGACTAAGTCTCTCTTTTGCTGGCTTGGTCCATGGTGCATCGGTTTTTAATCAAAATGCAAGAACAGCCCCCATGTCCCTTCGGCCCCTTCCCATTTCAGCTTATGTATTTCGGTTTTTGTTGCTTGGTATGAATCTTGGTTTGCCTATGGCCCTTAGCCACAGTTCATACCATGCTCCTAGATGTCTAGATCGTGCCATGGTCAATCAAATGGCCACTGGAACGACGCAAGACATCGATCAAAGCAAAACACTACACACGCATGCACGTTGGTTCTCGGTTGGAGTTTCGGTTGAGTTATGGTGTGATGCGGATTGTGGCTGGCCTAGGGCCCTTAGCCATGGTTCAAATCACTCCTTGGGATGTTGGTAAGAGTCTCTGGTCGGTGGTTCACGCCCCCAATGGCCGGTAGTCTCGAAAACAACACAAGTTACACGATTGTACAGTTGCTGGAATATTACAGCAAGTTGCTGTGTTGGTTTGGTGGCTCGTTCGAGTTCTCTGTTGGCTTTTAGCCTATGGCCTTGGACTGGACAGTGCCCCATTGAGTTGGGAAGGTCGTGTTTTTGACCGTTTGTGATTCGGATCATTTTTGAGGTCGTACGGGAATTTACGGTGCGATGTGCCAAATTGACTCTCGAAAGAGCGTTTCATGTTTTGGCCTCCATTCCACCTAGATTTCGACCCTATCATTTTAGGAGCATTATTTTATGATTTTCAGCGTATTTTAATCATGACTATACGTCGGTTCAGTGTCGGTTCAGGTTGGCTCGGAGTCATGATTAAATACGAAGTCATTAGGCATCATAGTTGCATCTTTTGAACGTAAATTGCATATTTTTCATGGCACAGTTAGGTTGCAGCGAGCCTGGGGACGATCCAATCCAATCCAGTTGGTAAAATATACAGGAATTTTCATTATGTCAGTTAATTACTTTACGTGCATTAAACAGAAAATGATTATTTTTGAGATTTATGCGATATGGCTTGTGGTTCATTAACTATGTGGGAGTATTATTTTATACGGTCGCCAGTGACCGCTCAGTTCAGTTTGGTACCACTCGGTCGCCAGTGACCGGCCAGCTCAGTTCAGTTTCAGACTGTAGCAAGTTACCGATCAGTTCAGCTTAGTGCAGTGGCCACAGGCGTAAAACATAATCTCAACAGAAAAATTTTACCAGTTATTTCAGTACAGGGCTCCAAGGAGCAAATATTTTTACTGTGATTTTCAGTTCACTTATGCACGTAATATAATTGCTCAGTACAGATTATTTTTCAGCATGCCTCATGACATGATATTTTATCCCATGCATATTTTACTTCAGATTTTACTCGTTACCTGCGATATATGCATGCTGAGTCTTTAGGCTCACTAGACTTGATTGTTGTAGGTACTGATGAGGCCAGGGCCGAGGGCGGGGACCAGTGAGCCAGCTTGTGTCGGCAGTAGTGGCACCCGAGAACCTCAGTGCAGCAGTTGTTATTTTATTCCGCAAACATTTTATCAGTCGTTGGATAATTTTTAAATTGTGATTTTTGGAAACTTTATTTTCTTCCGCTGCGATATTTTAAACATTGAACTGGATTTATCAGTTGATTTTATGAATGAGGCCATTTAAGTTTCTTTTAAAAAGAAAATTTTTAATTTTCCGCAAACTTTTAAGCAAGGAGTTTTAGGGCCTTTACAGTTGGTATCAGAGCCAGGTTCTGTATAGGTTTACACTACTACTGACCACGAGAAGCTCACGAAGTCTAAATTAGATCGGGATCCCTAGATTAGAATGAGAGATGAGTGAGTTTTAGATATTGAGACTAGAATTTGATTCACAGATCCGTAGTGATTTATGTACAGATTCATATTGATTTATGTGTCGTAGATTACGATTCATGTTTTATTTACAGATTAATATTGATACATCTCGTTCGATTATGATACATGTGAAAAGATATAATTCATGCTTTTATGTTAATTCAGTTAATTGCATGTATACACTGTTTATACTGAGATATTTATATCTCATCGGAGTTATCCGGCTGTTGTCTTGTTTGTATGTGTGCATGACAACAGGTGGGGCAAGATCAGGGTCAAGAGGATGATGAGAGATCGAGATTAGAGTGGTGATTCCGGGCTTGGATGTAGACTTGGTTTAATACTTGAAATTTAGTAGTTAAACCTTAGACTAGTTTGAATAATTATTGTACATTATTGTACTTATATACTGAGATGTATATTAGTTACATTCCACTACATTCCGCAGTTATATTTTAAAAAGAAAAATTTTTAGACCCTGTTTATTTTAACTGATAATTAAATCCCCAAAGATGATTAAGAAGATGATTAGCGTCCGGGTCCCCACAGTGATTCTCACAATGGACTCCACCAGCAACACCACAATTGAATGGTGTTTCTGAACATTGTAAGCGAACCTTGTTGGATATGATTCGATCAATTATGAGATTCATTGAATTGCTTACATCATTTTGGGGCTTTGCGCTTGAAACTGCGGTAAATGTTGTTGAATAATGTCAATATTAAAGCAGTGAATAAAACACCATATGAGATATGGATGGGAAAAACTCCCAAGTATTCTTACATGAGAATATGAGGATGTCCTGCTTACGTGAAGCAGACAGTGGGAGACAAATTCGATAGTAGATCCATTTTGTGCTACTTTGTAGGATATCCAAAGAATTCTGTTGGATATCATTTCTATCATCCCAATGAAGCAAAAGTGTTTATTTCAAGAAATGTCATCTTTTTGGAAAGAGAATTTCTATTAGATAGAAAAGGAAAGATGATAGAACTTGAAAAAATTCAAGATAATCCCTCAACTATAGAAGTTGAACCCATTTCCCAAGTACCAGTAGTTGAAATACAAGCTTCTAGAAGGTCTGATAGGGTTATTAGACCACCTGCTAGATATACGCTTCTTCATGAACAAGATCATGATGAGTCTTGTGTTGGATATGATCCAATGAACTTTAAGGAAGCAATATCTGATACTGATTCAACCAAATGGCTTGAAGCCATGCGGTCAAAAATGGACTCTATATATTCAAACCAAGTCTGGACATTGGTGGATCAACCTGAGAGAATCGTTCCTATAGGGTGCAAATGGATCTACAAAAGAAAGCTTGGGGCGAATGGGAAGGTAGTGACCTTCAAAGCAAGGTTGGTTGCAAAAGATTATACTCAAAGGCAAGGAGTTGACTATGAGGAAATTTTTCACCAGTTGCTATGTTTAAGTCCATTAGATTACTACTAGCCATAGCATCATGGTATGACTATGAGATATGGCAAATGGATATAAAGACTGCATTTCTCAATGGAGATATCAAAAAGGAAAATTATATGTCTCAACCTGAGGGATACAGATCAGTAGGGAGTGAGCATAAGGTATGCAAATTTCAGAGATGAATATATGGTCTCAAGCAGGAGTCAAGGAGTTGGAACCTCAGATTTGATAGCACTATCAAAGTGTTTGGTTTTGCTAAGAATCCTGAGAAACCGTGCGTGTACAAGAAGGTTAGTGGGAGTGTAGTGACATTCCTAGTACTTTATGTTGATGATATCCTGCTCATTGGGAATGATGTAGGATTATTGCAATCAACTAAAGTATGGTTGGCCTGTAAATCTCCATGAAAGACATGGGTGAATCATCCTACGTATTGGGAATACAAATCTATAGAGATAGATCAAAGAGGATGCTCGGATTCACCCAAACCACATATATCGATACCATTATAAAATGATTCTCTATGGAAGAGTCCAAGAGAGGATAATTACCAATGTGTCATGGTATTACTCTATCTAAAGCTTTGTGTCCCAAAAAAAACTGATGAAGAGATAGAGATGATGACACGTATTCCATATGCGTCAGCCATTGGTAGTATCATGTATGGTGTGATATAGACACGTCCTGATTTTGCTTACGCTCTGAGTGTTACAAGAACATATCAGGCAAACCCTTGTCCAATGTATTGGAAGGTCGTGAAAGATATTCTGAGAAGGACTAAGAACATATTCATGGTCTATGATGTGGAGAATTGAAATTGGAAGGCTACACTGATTCTAGCTTCCAATGTGACGTAGTTGATTCGAAATCGACCTCTGGTTTTGTATTCATGCTATATGGTGCGGCTGTCTCTTTGAAAGGTTCCAAACAAGACACCGTTGCGGATTCCACCACTGAAGCTGAATACATTTTTGCATCTGATGCAGCTAAAGAGGTAGTTTGGATGAGGAATTTTGTCCAAGAGTTTGCGTTATTCCTAATGAAGTTGATCCAGTCCCGTTGTACCGGGACAACACTGGTGTCGTTGCGCAAGCAAAGGAACCAAGGTCTCATCAGCGATCCAAACATGTACTGAGGAAGTTCCACATGGTACAGGAGATGGTGGGAAGAGGAGACATATCAGTTGAAAGAGTCCCCTCTGCAGATAATATTGCTGATCCACTTACAAAGCCCTTGCCAGGACCATTTTTTGAAAAGCATCGCGAAGCAATGAGATTAAGGGTAGTTGGCTCTAGGGCAAGTGGGAGATTGTAAGAGTAGATGCCCTGCAAGCCAACGGTTGGCTAGGGAATTTATTGACTCAAGTGAAATAAACAATCTTTATTTTAATATAATTTACTTTTTAATGGTTTCGTTATACTTTATCTGTATACCCATGCAATCAGCATAGATAAAGTCCTTGATTATGCTTTAATACAAATGAATCGTAATTCGATGTTGAAACTCATTTGTAAACACTGCATAATCTAAATTCGTTCCTAGTCGATTCAGCCGCCTAAAACATGGATAAAGGTCGCTTGAGCTCGAGACTAGCATCTGTGATGTTGTGTACTGCGTTTCTTGGTAAAGGCATAGAGATGTCCAAACATGCAGATGGGTAGTCATATGATGATTATACCGAACAACCCTCCCTCGGACTTTCCAAGTGGTTATCATTCATCGAGAGGATAAGTCTGTGGTTATGATTGTACACCATTAGTCCTTACGACCCGTGACAACACTGAGGCTCTATATGCTACGGTTGTGCTTTAACTCGTTTACCGACTCCAGGAGAGTCATCAGGTGGCGAGGTTGGGTACAGTTGCAACACATATAGGAGCCAGTGCATTGTAGTCGGGGATTCACCGCTCACCTACGGGTGTGGATATCCTGTGTGATCTGATGAAATAATAGTTCATGGAATCTCTGGCCAGAGTATGAGATGTACGTTAGAGAAGGAGTTCTCCAATAGTACACGCAATGCCACTATTATAGTTATCACATAGTTATCGAATTATTATGCAACCCTCGATGAACCAATGGTTGCAAATTCGATCGGATATATGAGATGAAGAGACCGTACTGTGCGTTAATCATAATCGACTGGTTCTTGCAGGCACTATATTCAGATTCTTTCTAGAATCAGCCACGTACACATTGTGACATTAAATAGAAGTGAACAGTTAGATGGTGGATAGAAAGAAAATATATAATATAATAAAAAAAAGAGTCTTTTATTAGGTACTGGACGGCTAAATAATATTATTTTAATATTTTATTTAAATTAAAATTTTTTATTATTTTTATTATTATATTTTATTTCAAGATTTCCACCGAGATGACATTTGATCGATGGTGCCATCTTTCCAATTTATGAAATTTGTTGTCCAATGTGTTTTTATATGTAACATAGGTTCTATATATGAATAATCTATGTAAGATTCGTTATCGTCTCAAATGTTTTCTACCGATTATTTATATAATAAACAATGGAATTGAAGAAAATTATTTTTTAACGAAGTTGAAGTTCCATTACCTCTCTTATATATATTTACGCTTCCATAATGAAATCAAATGACTTCCTAACTAATTGGAAATAGAAGTGGATAGAAAAGGAAGTAACAGAGTTGATGACAATGGCATGGTGAATATGCTGGTAATTTAATATCGTGAATAATCGTTTCTCTACGACAGATATGTGCTTCAAACCCTCAAACCTTCTATGTTGTTTTTGTTGGATCTCGGTTTCTACATGCCCAAATGTAACGGAAGTTTTAAAATTTTTATTAGATCTTGACATTCAATATGTATTTTTGCTTTGGACGCTCGTATGATTTTAACATAAACATTCATAGAATGTTAGAAAATTATACTTTTGTGAATTAATCACGTGGCTTCAACTAATCCAGTATAAACGGATTAGCTCTTGATGAATCTCTACGAACTTTCTTCGAGGGAGTCCTTGTTTGATCCTCCTATCAAGTCCACGACTAGATGGTATGTTCCTCTTCCAATTGCATTAGAAAATTTGGAAGAGATTTTACGTTGGAGACTAAAACGAGAGGCGGCACAACCTTGGAAAGAAATCAAGGTGGCTGAAATTTTCAAGGTGGATGGAGGCTGATTTTCAAAAATTATCTTTTGGTGGTTGCTAGGGTTTTGATGTAGAGGCCCGAAATTCGTATTTGAAAAAAATTGTTGAAAAGTTTAAAATATTCTTTTAAAATAAGTAATATGCCTCATTCATAAATCAAACTGATCATAAAAGGTTTAATGTTCAACATAGCAGCGGAAGTAAATGTCTGTTTTGAAACAACAAATTTAAAATAAGCAATCACGATAAAAATGTTTGATCATAAAAAAATGGTAATTGAACTGAAGCACGAGGTCCTCGGGTTCCTACTACTGCCGACCCAAGATGGCTCACTGGTCCCCGCCCTCAGTCCCGACCTCATCAGTACCTACAACAATCAAGTATAGTGAGTCTAAAAACTCAACATGCATATATCGTAGATAACAAGTAAATATATCATAAAATTTCATGCCGTGTAAAGATATCATGTCGTAAAACGTAACGTGAAAATATCTTGTCATGAGTAATTATAAATACGTGCATAACTGAACTGAAAATCATAAGTGAAATGTTTCTTGACAGAGCCCTGTCGTGAAATAGCATATAATAATTTTCTGTTGAGAATATGTTCTACGCAAGTGGCCCATAACGTGAAATGAATCGTCTGATCAGACTAAACTACAGTACACTGGGCGGTAGAGGTCTACCAATACATGAACATGAACCGGTTAGTGAACACCGGATGAAGTGATAATCCCATGATAAGCTGCAATCCCATGAACGTGAAGTGGCCACAAGCAATATCGCATATATCTCAAAAATGAACATTTTATATTTTTATGCACGTAATATAATTAAAAATCTTGTATTATTTTACCGAATGGGTTGGATCGTTCCCAGGCTCGCTAAGACCTAATTCTAACATGAAAATATGCAACTAAACTTATCTTGACTAACACTTTAAAATCGACCCAAAAACTAGACAATTACGTCCAACTAACTTAGTATTCAACCATGGCTTCATACCAACCCGAACCAATATCAAACCATCGTTTAGCCATGGTTAAAATACTCTTAAAATATTGGAAAGCATAACCATAGGGCTGTAATATACGAAAATTGCGCAATGGAGGCCAAAATCATGAAACGCTCTTTCGAGAGTCACTTTGACACATTGCACCGTAAAGCCTCGCACCACCTCTAAACTTAACCGAATCACGAACGGCCAAAAACATGACCTTCCTAACTTGATGAGGTACTGTACAGTCCAAGGCCATAGGTTAAAAGCCAACCGAGAACATAAACGAGCCTCTGAACCAAAGCACCAACCTGATGTACAGAAAATTACAGCAGCAGCGGCTGCGCTTCCGTGCTTTGTTTTCGCGACTAATGGCTATTGGGGCTTGAACCACCAACCAGAGTCTCTTACCAACATTATAAGGTGTGGCTTGAACCATGGCTAAGGGCCCTAGGCCAGACACAATCCAAGCAACACCAGCAACAACTCATACACTCTACCCGAGAGCACACCTCACACGCATGGGGTTGTTGCTTGTTCTTTCTGTCATGTATCATTCCAGTGGCCACATGATCGACCATGGCTAGATTTAGACATCGAGGGGTATGGTATTAACCATGGCTAAGGGATAAAAAGCCAACCAAGATCCACACCACCCTGAAAACCGAAAACCGACTTGTGCAGAAAAATGAAGGGATTGAAGGGGCTTGTCTTGTTTTGTTTGAAAACCGATGCAACCATGTACCAAGCCTTGAAAGGCCGACTTGGTCTCGTCTTAGACATAAAAAGGAGACGTTCTAACCATGACTATAGCCCCTAGGGCAGCCAAGATCATAATCATCCCCCCCCCCCCCCCCCCCTTGACAGAAAAACAGAAAATCGAGACTCAATATGACACTAGGGAAGAGTTGCTGTATTTTCTCAATTCCACCGTGCATGGGGCTTGAAGTCATGGACCAACGTGATCCTGACACACCCTAGTACGTGCCTAGGTGCAGCCTTTGGAGCCTTGGATCGAGCCAACCGCCTGCAACCATCAACAACAACAAAATCGTGAAGGCACAAAGGAAGAGTGAAAAATTCTTCACTTTATTTTTCGAAAATATCTGAACAAATTTTGGTTTTGCTTCAAGTTTCATGCACATATGATGTTTTAAATAATACTATGACTTGATTGAGGAATAAATAAAAAAATATACATGCCTTGGTTTATTTTGAAAGAAAAACGAACGAAACGACGACGCGGTGCATAGGTGACGGAGTGTTCTTCTTTTTTCTCTTTTTCTCTCTTGCTATTCCCCTAGCTAAATCTCGATTTTTATCTACGGAAGGGGACTGAATTTTAGAAAATGGGGAGGGAGAAAAAGTGTCTAGGAAATGAAGGGAAAGTCTACAAATAAAATAGGGTAGAATGGCTAGATCAAATCTTTCTATCCTTGAGTTGTTTGCTAGATAGGAAATGATATGATATCAAAAGATTTGGAGGATAATTGAGGGTGCACTTGGTCGATTATTTGGTCTAGGAACAAGGGAGAAAATTGCTTAATTATTAATTAATGAGGATTTAAAATGAAGGGATTATTTACCATGAAAGGGATTAGGAAAGAAATCAAATAGTAGTGAGTTGTAAATTAAATCAAATCTTTTATGGTGACCGAAATTTTCATGATAAATGGGGATGAAAAATTGCTAGATAAACATGGTAGAAATATTGCTTAAATATTAATTAGTGATGAATAAAATTTTGGGAATTATCTATGCCAAGAAGGTATAAAGAAAGATATCCAAATTGTGAGTTGTCAAATATAAATTTAAATTTCCTAATGGTGGCCGAAAATATGATATTAAATGGAGGGGAAATATTTCTTAAATCTTGTATTTTAATTCTTTTGAGTTTTATCTACCCATTAAATATTTTAGTGAATTAAGAAATTAATTAAGGAATAACATTATCTTGAACGCATGGCTAAATCTTTAAATTAAATTGCTAACAGGTTATATAAAGGCCTAAATTTCGTGTTTGAAAATTTGCGGAAAAATTAAAAATTTTCTTTTTAAATAATTAAAATGTCTCATTCATAAAATAAACTGACATATAAAGTTTAATGTTCAAAGTGGTAGTGGAAGAAATTATTGTTTTCAAAATAACAATTTGAAATAATCCAACAATGATAAAAATGTTTGATCATAAAAACGCTAAATGCTAAAAATGAGGTCCTCGGGTTCCACTACTGCCGACCCAAGCTAGCTCACTGGTCCCCGCCCTCGATCCCGACCTCATCAATACCTACAACAATCAAGTCTTGTGAGTCTAAAGACTCAGCATGCATATATCGTAAATAACAAGTAATAATAATAAAATTGCATGCAAATGAAATATCATGTCAGGAGTCATAACGTGAAAATATCATGATTAATTATAATACGTGCATAACTGAACTGAAAATCATAAGTGAAATATTTACTCAATCGAGCCCTGTCATAAAATAACATGTCATAATTTTGTTGAGAATATGTTCTATGCAAGTGGCCCATGAACTGGACTGAACTGAACTGAATCGCCTGATCAGACTAAACCACAGTATACTGGGCGGTAGAGATCATCACAGCCCTTGGACTGGATATCCGTACCAATAAATGAACATGACCGGTAACTGAAGACCGGGTGAAGTAATAATCCCATAATAAGCTGCTATCCCATGAAGTACAGTGGCCACAAGCAATATTGCATAAATCTCAAAAATGAATATTTTACATTTTATGCACGTAATATAATTAAATAACATAATTAAATATCCTGTATAAATTTTACCACATGGGTTGGATCGTTCTCAGGCTCGCTGCGACTTAAATCTAACATGAAAAATATGCAAATGATTTATTTGACCAAACTATGTAATTAAATTCAAAAACGAGACAATTACCCCCAATGACTTAGTATTTAATCATGACTTCGTATCAACCCGAACCAACACCGAACCATCATTTAGTCATGATTAAAATACACCTAAAATGATGAAATAATGCTTCTAAAATTTCAGTACTTCGAATTTTAGTGAATGGAGGCCAAAAATATGAAACGCTCCTTTCGAGAGTCACTTTGGCACGTTGCACCGTAAATTCTCGTACGACCTCTAAACTTAACCGAATCACGAACGGTCAAAAACATGACCTTCCGAACTCGATGAGGTACTGTCCAGAACAAGTCCATAGTCTAAAAGCCAGCAGCACACTTGCTGTAAAAAAATATAGCAGCTGTGAGTGTGTTTCCTTGTGTTGTTTGCGAGGCTAATGGCCATTGGGACATGAACCACCTACCAGAACCTCTCAAAAACGTCCTAGGGAATGGTTTGAACAATGGATAGGGGCCCTAGGCCAGCCACAATTCAGCCCACACTCGAAGCATGACAGTACGCCCACCCGCGAGCACAATTATGAACGCGTGGGACTTTGCCGTTGTTAGTTGTCATGGATCATTCCAGTTGCCATTTGGTTGACCATGGAATGATCTAGACATCAAAGGGCATGGTATGGACCGTGGCTAAGGGCTAAGAGCCAACCAAGATCCACCCAACCTCATAAAAACCGAACCCAACTCACACGAAGGAAAACAGAAAAAATGAAACCGATGGACACTTGTGTTGTTTCTGTCCAAACGACTTGGGACATGGCTCAAACCACTTAGGGCCAACTTGACCACGTCCTATGCTTGCTAGGGAAGGGTCCTAGCCATGGCTACTGGCCCTAGGCCAGCCATACTCAAACTCTACCCCAAACCAGCCAATGACAGTAAATGAAGCCCAACTATGACACTTGTTTCTTGCTTGTTGTTTGGAGCATCTAACTCACTGTTTTCGGGCTTGAACCCTTGATCAAACTTGACCCTAACACACCCTAGAACATGACCATAAGCACCCTTGGGAGCCTGGAATCAAACCACACCCTGAAATCATCAAAATCATGCAACCCGTGAAGCATAAAAATGGAGAAAAAGCTGTGCAGAATTTTTTTATAAGATGTTGCTGTCATATTTCGGTTTTGCTGTCAAATTCATGAACATGAGATGTTTAGAAATACTTATAGGACTTGATTGAAGAGCAATGAACAACATAAACATGCCTGGAAATTCGTTTAAGGAAGAACACAAACTATACGACGGCGCGACGCGGCGGAGACGGAGTTTTTCTTTCTCACTTAATTCTCTTGTTGTTCACGGTTTGGCTGCTGATTATCACACGGTTCTTGCTGTTGTTTTGTTCTCAGATTTCGAATGAGAGGAGGGGAAAGATACTAAGGAATGAAGGGGATGATACATGGAAAAATAAATGAATCAAGGAGGGTATATAGATGGTAGATGCAAGAAATGAATTGGATTGCAAATCAAATGATTTCTTTTCCTTCCATGCTGCACGAAAATTATGGGATTGTGGATCTATGTGAGGGCCGAAATTAGCTTCTAGAAGCAAGGAAGAATATTGCTTAATTATAAATTTTAGGTGATTTAAAGTGAAGGAATTAATATATTATGGAGAGCTAATGAGGGGTGACTAGATGGGAGGGTTACCAAACTTAATTACATGGGTTGAGGGATGGCCGAAACTTGCTATGGATTTGCAAGGAAGTTGTTGATTAGATCTAGGAAACTTTAATCCTTAAGGCTTTAACAACCAATATATATTTTTCGTGAATTACTAATTTAAATTAGAATAATCATCTTGTATGGCATGGATAGGTCATAAAATAATTATAAAAAAATGTTATGTTATAGTTTCTTGAATATATTAGGCCTAGATAAATTTTTATCCCAATTAGTGACACATTTTAAATTTAGGATTTAATTAATTTTTGAACATAAAGACTTATTTACTACTCATCTCTAATTAATTAAATAATTCCTTAAACTTTCTTTTACATTAGATTAACTTATTATTTATCTTTAATAAATTTTTTGAATGTTTTCTTAATATTAAAAATTATCTCTTTACTCAAACTCCAGTCCGGCCTCATTTAATTAACTGAAAAGCTAACAATTAACTACTGAATAAAATAATTAAATTTAAAGGAAAGATATTAAATACTCGTGAAAATAAAAAAATCATTTTTAATTTTAATACTAAGAATCATGCATGGCTTAAATACGTAGTCTAATTTACGGGTTCTACAATCGTTCCCCCCCTTAAAAGAAATTTTGTCCTTGAAATTAGACTTACCGAATAACTCGGGGTACCGACTCCTCATTTCTGGCTCAGACTCCCACGTAGCTTCCTCCTCTGAATGGTTAAGCCACTTGACTTTAACTCATTTAACCAGCTTGTTCCGAAGCTTCTTCTCATGTCTGTCTAGGATCTGTACTGGTCTTTCCTCATAAGATAGGTTCGGAGTAAGCTGCAACAGCTCAAAGTTCAATACATGCGACGGATTTGCCATATACTTTCTCAGCATGGAGACGTGGAACACATTGTGTACTCCGGCCAGATTCGACGGAAGAGCCACACGATAAGCTAGAGCCCCAACTCTGTCGAGGATCTCAAAGGGTCCAATGAATCTCGGACTGAGCTTACCTTTCTTCCCAAATCTCATGACACCCTTCATAGGTGCCACTTTCACAAAGACATGGTCGCCCACTGCAAACTCTAAATCTCTCCTCCGCTGATCTGCATAACTCTTCTGTCTACTCTGAGCAGTCCTCATCCTATCACGGATCTTGACTACTACCTCGGCAGCCTGTTGAATGATCTCTGGACCCAATTCTGCTCTCTCTCCTGCTTCATCCCAATGAACAGGAGATCTACACTTACGGCCATATAGTGCTTCATACGGAGCCATACCTATAGATGACTGGAAACTTTTGTTATAGGTGAACTCCACTAATGGCATGTTCGACTCCCAACTCCCTGAAAAATCAATAACACAAGCACGGAGAAGATCCTCCAAAATCTGAATAACTCGCTCTGACTGCCCATCTGTCTGCGGGTGGAAAGCCGTGCTAAACAACAACTTCGTACCCATCGTCGAATGCAAACTCTTCCAAAATGAGGAAGTGAATCTGGGGTCTATGTCAGATACGATAGAAACTGGAATACCATGAAGTCGGACTATCTCCCGGATATACAACTCTGCATACTGAATCATGGTGAAATTCGTATTAATAGGCAAGAAGTGAGCTGATTTGGTAAGACGGTCTAGAATCATCCAGATGGCATTTGATCCTCTGACTGACTTCGGCAAACCGGTCACGAAGTCCATGGTAACATTCTCCCACTTCCACTCGGGAATAGGAAGAGGCTTGAGCAAACTTGCTGGTCTCTGATGCTCTGCCTTCACTAACTGACAAGTCAGACACTCGGATACAAACCGCCTGATGTCTTTCTTCATTCTCGGCCACCAATACAATAACTGCAGATCTTTGTACATCTTTGTACTCCCTGGATGGATAGAGTACGGCGACATGTGGGCCTGTGATAGAATATCTGCTCGGAGAGAATCACTGCTAGGATTCCACATCCTGTCTCGATACCTCACTATACCGTCGCTCACTGTATACAAGACACTACCGGTACCCTTGGCCTAATCTCTCTACTTCCACTATGCCAACTGCTCATCTGCTGACTGACCACTGCGAATATGGTCTAGAAGAGAGGACTGAATAGTCAAGGTAGATAGATGGGGAACTCTACCTCGAGGATAAGTCTCTAGACCAAACCTCTGCATCTCAGTCTGAAGGGGTCTCGAAACTGTCAAATGAGCCATCACTACAACTTTTCTGCTCAAAGCATCCGCAACTACATTAGCTTTACCCAAGTGGTAGCTAATGTCATAGTCATAATCCTTCACAAGTTCCAACCAACGCCTCTGACGCATGTTCAGCTCCTTCTGCGTAAAGAAATAGTTGAGGCTCTTGTGGTCGGTAAAGATCTGGCACTTCTCTCCATACAAATAATGCCTCCAAATCTTCAAAGCAAACACTACGACGGCCAACTCTAGATCATGGGTAGGGTAATTCTTCTCATGAGTTTTCAGCTGTCGAGAAGCATATGCTATCACCTTCCCATGCTGCATCCATACTACGCCTAGACCGAGCTTCGAACCATCGGTATACAGAACGAACTCCCCGGGCTCTGACGGCATGGCCAAACCACTTAGGGCCGACTTGACCACGTCCTATGCTTGCTAGGGAAGGGTCCTAGCCATGGCTACTGGCCCTAGGCCAGCCATGACTCGAAATCTACCCCAAACCAGCCAATGCCAGTGAAGCCCAACTATGACACTTGTTTCTTGCTTGTTGTTTGGGGCATCTAACTCACGGTTTTGGGGCTTTAACCCTTGATCAAACTTGACCCTAACACACCCTAGAACATGACCATAAGCAGCCTTGGGATCCTGGAATCAATCACACCCTGAAATCATCAAAATCATGCAACCCGTGAAGCATAAAAATGGAGAAAAAGCTGTGCAGAATTTTTGTAAGATGTTGCTGTCATATTTCGGTTTTGCTGTCAAATTCATGAACATGAGATGTTTATAAATACTTATAGGACTTGATTGATGAGCAATGAATAACATAAACATGCCTGGAAATTCGTTTAAGGAAGAACACAAACTATACGACGGCGCGGCGCGGCGGAGACAGAGTTTTTCTTTCTCACTTAATTCTCTTGTTGTTCACGGTTTGGCTGCTGGTTATCACACGGTTCTTGCTGCTGTTTTGTTCTCAGATTTCGAATGAGAGGAGGGGAAAGATACTATGGAATGAAGGGGATAATACATGGAAAAATAAATGAATCAAGGAGGGTATATAGATGGTAGATGCAAGAAATGAGTTGGATTGCAAATCAAATAATTTCTTTTCCTTCCAAGTTGCACGAGAATTATGGGATTGTGGAGCTATGTGAGGGCCGTAATTAGCTTCTAGAATGCAAGGAAGAATATTTCTTAATTATAAATTTTAGGTGATTTAAAGTGAGGGAATTAATATATTATGGAGAGCTAATGAGGGGTGACTAGAAGGGATGGTTACCAAACTTAATTACATGGGTTGAAGGGTGGCCGAAACTTGCTATGGATTTGCAAGGAAGTTGTTGATTAGATCTAGGAAACTTTAATCCTTAAGGCTTTAACAACCAATATATATTTTTAGTGAATTACTAATTTAAATTAGATTAATCATCTTGTATGGCATGGATAGGTCTTAAAATAATTATAAAAAAATGTTATGTTATAGTTTCTTTAATGTATTAGGCCTAGATAAATTTTTATCCCAATTAGTGACACATTTTAAATTTAGGATTTAATTAACTTTTGAACATAAAAACTTATTTACTACTCATCTCTAATTAACTAAATAATTCGTTAAACTTTCTTTTACATTAGATTAACTATTATTTATCTTGAATAAATTTTTTGAATGTTTTCTTAATATTAAAAATTATCTCTTTACTCCAACTCCAGTCCGGCCTCACTTAATTAACTGAAAAGCTAACAATTAACTACTGAATAAAATAATTAAATTTAAAGGAAAGAAATTAAATACTCATGGAAATAAAATAAAATCATTTTTAATTTAAATACTAGGAATTATGATTGGCTTAAATACGTAGTCTAATTTACCGGTTCTACAGGTTAAGTTGAAATTTCTTAATTAAAATAAATCTAAATTAACTTATCTCAATTGGTCACATATTTTAATTTAGGCTTTTTAATTAATTATTGAAGCCAAAAGAATTTATTTACTACTTATCTCTAATCAATTAGTTAAATTCTTAAACTTTCCTTAAACATGTTTTTACATTAAATTAACTTATTATTTATCTTGAATAAATTCTAAGAATGTTTTCTTAATATTAAATTTTATGTCAAAACTCCAACTCTAGTCCGCCTCACTAAATAACTGAAAAGATAACAATTAAACTACTGCATGACCATACATATAATTAACATTAACGGGCTTGATTAATTAATTGGGCTATTCCAACTAGTTTAATTAATTTAATCCAAGTCCATTAAACTTTAATTATTAAGTATGTTGGACTTGTACTCCTACAAGCCAATTAAATATACTTCATACAAATTTTAATTTAATATTTAATCAACTCAACTTTTGAGCTTAATTAATTAAATTCATTATGAATTCAACATTTGAATTTATTATTTAAATTATAAATTCAACTACTTGAATTTATATCACCTCCAAAATTTAATATATAATAAACCCGACATTTGAGTTTAATAAATTAAATTCTCAAATTTTATAAATTCAACTCCTTGAATTTCTCAAAATTTAATTATCATAAGTCCAACTACTTGAATTTATTCTCTCAACGGGAACAAACGATCCAGTACTTGTGTGATCCTCAATTATTCAGGGATACAGCTAGCTATAGGTTCACAACTCTTTGTGATTCAGGACATAATCTTTTATTCGGGCTTACCCTAGTTAGCCCCATTCTTTTCATCAACACCTTGATCAAGAATGTCAGAAATCATTTCTGATTGCACCCATCGGATCATGGTAAGAGCGTCTAGTAGCATTGCCCCATGATCCCTAGCTATCACTGAAAGTGCCTGCAAGAACCAGTCAATTATGATTAACGTACAGTACGGTCCCTTCATCTCATATATCCCGATCGAATCTGCAACCATTGGTTCATCGAGGGTTACATATTAAGTCGATAACTATGTGTTAACTACAATAGTATCATCACGTGTACTATTTGAGAACTCCTTCTCTAACGTACATCTCATACTCTGGCCAGAGATTCCATGCACTATTATTTCATCAGATCACACATGATATCCACACCCGTTGGTGAGCGGTGAATCCTCGTCTACAATACACTAGCTCCTATATGTGTCGCAACTGTACCCAACCTCGCCACCTGATGACTCTCCTGGAGCCGGTAAATGAGTCAAAACACAGCCCTAGCATATAGAGCCTCAGTGTTGTCCCAGGTCGTAAGGACTAATGATGTACAATCATAACCACAGACTTATCGTCTCGATGAATGATAGCCACTTGGAAAGTCTGAGGGAGAGTTGTCCGGCACTACCCATCTGCATGTTTGGACATCTCCATGCTCTTAGCAAGAAACGTAGTACACAACATCACAGATGCTAGTGTCGAGCTCAAGCGACCTTTATCCATGTTTTAGGCGGCTGAATCAACTAGGAACGAATTTAGAATATGCAGTGTTACAAATGAGTTTCAACATCGAATTACGATTCATTTGTATTAAAGCATAATCAAGGACTTTATCTATGCTGATTGCATGGGTATACAGATAAAGTATAATGAAACCATTAATAATTTAAATTATATTAAAATAAAGATTGTTTATTTCACTTGATTCAATAAATTCTCTAGCCAACCGTTGGCTTGCAGGGTATCTACTCTAACAATCTCCCAGTTGCCCTAGAGCCAACTACCCTTAACTTTAATCTCATTGCTTCGCGATGCTTCTGAAACAATGGTCTTGGCAAGGGCTATGTAAGTGGATCAGCAACATTGTCTGCACAGGGGACTCTTTCGACTGATTTGTCTCCTCTTCCCACAATCTCCCGTATGATGTGGAACTTCCTCAGTACATGTTTGGATCGATAATGAGACCTTGGTTCCTTTGCTTGCGCAATGTGTATCCCTCAGGTTGAGGCATATAAATTTCTTCTTTGATGTCTCCATTGAGGAATGCAGTCTTTACATCCATTTGACATATCTCATAGTCATATCATGCTGCTATGTCTAGTAGTATTCTTATGGACTAAAACATAGCAACTGGTGAAAAAAGTTTCCCATTGTCAACTCCTTGCCTTTGAGTATAACCTTTTGAAACCAGTTTTGCTTTTAAGGTCACTACCTTCCCATCCGCCCCAAGCTTTCTTTTGTAGATCCATTTGCATCCTATGGGAATGATTCCCTCAGGTGGATCAACTAATGTCCAGACTTGATTTGGATACATAGAGACCATTTCTGACTGCATGGCTCCAAGCCATTTTTATCAGATATTGCTTCTTTGAAATTCATTGGATCACATCCAACACAATGCTCATCATGGCTTTGTTCATGAAGAAGCGTATATCTTGCAGATGGTCTAATAACTCTATCAGACCTTCTAAGATCTTGTACTTCAACTACTGGTTTTTGGAAAATGGGTTCAACTTCTATAGTTGAGGGAGTATCTTGAATTTCTTCAAGTTCTATCATCTTGCATTTTCTATTTAACAGACATTCTCTTTTCAAAAAGGTGGCATTTCTTGAAACAAACACTTTTGCTTCATTGGGATGATAGAAATGATATCCAACAGAATTCTTTGGATATCCTACAAAGTAGCACAAAGTTGATCTACTGTCCAATTTGTCTCTCATTGTCTGCTTCACGTAAGCAGGACATCCCCATATTCTCATGTAAGAATATTTGGGATTTTTTCCCATCCATATCTTATATGGTGTTTTATCCACTGCTTTAGTATGAATATTATTCAACAATGTCGCCGCAGTTTCAAGCGCAAAGCCTCAAAACTATGTAGGCAATTCAGTTAATCCCATAATAGACCGAACCATGTCCAACAAGGTTCGCTTATGACGTTCAGAAACATCATTCAATTGTGGTGTTGCTGGTGGAGTCCACTGTGAGAGAATCTCATTCTCTTTTAGATAATCCAAAATTTCAGCACTTAAGTATTATCTATCTCGATCAGATCGAAGTGTCTTAGTACTTATTTTTAGTTGTTTTTCTACTTCAGATCCGAATTATTTGAACCTTTCAAATGCTTCAAATTTTTGTTTCATCAAATAAACATACCAATACCTCGAATGGTCATAAGTAAAGGTAATGAAGTAGGATTGCCCATATTTTGTACTAACACTTAGCGGGCCAAAAATGTCTGTGTGATCAAATCCAGTAGACCATGCACACGTTCCATGTTTCCATTGAATGAAGTCTTTGTCATTTTTCTTTTTAGACAGGATTTACAAGTAGGTAGAGAATTTATGTCTGACAAGTCAAACATGCCTTCTCCCACTAGTTTGTGCATCCTTCTTTTGGAAATGTGACATAGTCTAGCGTGTCATATTTGTGCAGAATTTGGATCATCTAACTTTCTTTTGTTTGTTGTTGAAATCGTGTTTACTTGGACATTCACTTATCATTTATAGAATATTTATGGCGCATATAATTTCTTATGTCCGGACTTCTTGCCGTGAAATAAATATGTTCTGGTTTATCGGGCTTTGTAGGTCCTTTAAGTGTCCTTCAGAGTTTTCTTCTTATTGGAATTGTTTTTCTTGTAAGGGGCAGAACAATTCTTTCCCTTACCTTGTGGGCCATTTTTGCCTGACGAGAGGCCCATAAGAAAAACAATAATCTCTTGTTTTATGGTGATCTCATAAGTTATAAGGTTGTTGACTAGCTCTTAAGGGCTATCATCTATCTTATTCAAATTGAAGTTCGCCATAACCCCGTCAAATGAGTAAGAGAAAAACAACAAATTGATGTGATCAATTAACTCGTTAGGAATCACATATTCTGGGCCCATCACATTCTCAATAAGCCCAATCATATGTACACCACGCTCATGGGCCAAAGCCTTGTCTTGCATGCGTGTAGTCATGAGCTTCTTGAAAGTGGTGTGCATAGTTTCATGCACCATGCAACTCTTGCACGTGCATTCGAATGTCAGCAGCATTCACAATTTCCTCAAACTGTCCCTACAGTTTATTTGACATATAAGCGAGCATGTTATACTTTAGCTTGTATACTATGGTACTACCATCTTGCATGCTTTGTCAGTTCAGCATGACTGACATTAGTGTGTATGTCATCTTCTCCGAATTCAGAACAATATTCCCAATCATTCTTGAAAATTAGATTCAGTTAGCTTGTTAATAACAAAAATTGATTACGTGATGAAATCGAAAAAATATACTGATATGGAAACAGAATAATGGTTTCTGATTATTATAAAATAATTTTAAGATATAAAGTATGGATTTTTATTTTATAAATTCCCTCCCACTATTTTGATATTTTCACCACCCTCTGATGAAAAAAAAATCGTATTTTCTTAGTGGGCACTTAGAGTCCAATTAGCCAATTATAATCCCGAATAATATCAGCCAATTATAATTTCTAAAAGGTAGAATCCAATTGCATCCCTATGTAAACTCCGCGTGTTTTGACTCACGTTTAATAAGGACCCAATAATATGACCCCGTTTATTTTCGCGTGTCAAACTGACCCATCAATATTGAATTGTAGTAGACGGTCGCCATGAGTTCTCTCAATAATATGAGCCGAATTCATGGGATTTCCACTCAATTCACATCATATGTCCGGCAGAAGTCACAGCTTTCCGGCGTTCAGGCCTCCCCAATAATATGAGCCAGACACTGTCCGCGGTTAGCGATCAACATGCAACCACGGTTGATGGAAGGCAAGGAAAAATTAAACTCTTTTAATTTCTACTTTTACGGTTTGATATAAATTTTGAATCATATTCAAAAAGAGTGATTTCAATTTTAAAATTATCTCATCATTTTAATTTAAAAATCACGTGCCACAAGTTTGAATGTTTTCCAGATTCATACAACTATATTATTTAATAATATACATACATGCATACTATTATATATCGCATATATCATAATATGACATTCAACAATAAATAAGGATGATCGATCGCCAACACTATAAGATCCATGTGAGCCATACATGGATCCAGGTCCAAAACCTAGGTGAATGCAGGGATGCAAATGCAAATATTACAAGAGCTTCCAATATTTTACGTGTCTTCATCTCTCATCGGGCCCACCATCTTCCAGTCTTTATCTCCCACTATTTCTAATAATTAAATTTAAATAACCATGGCATATAAGGGATACATCTCATGGGGTGGGAACGGGCCATAAACCAGGCCCACTTTAATAATATCAAAATTAAAAACGAATAAAATAGTAAAATATAATAACATACACCTAACATATTGATCAAAGCTCTCGATCATCCTTCATGCATTTAGTATCAAATATTAACATCAATTTAATTAAACAATTTAATTAATTGATAAATCATATATCTAATAATTTTATCACTAACCACCACAATTATTTAAGAATTTAATAAATTAAATAAACTCCTTTATTTAATTTCCAATTAAATCAATAATAATTGATTTCTAATAAAACTCATTTTTACCATAAATAATTAAAATCATATTCTAATTATTTATTTTACAAGAAAATTATTAATTTTCCAAAAATTAATTTTTCAAAATAAAAATTGAACCAATTTTCAAAAATATCAATTTGCCCAAAAACTTGAAAAATCAGAAAATTGCACTCTGGACCCAAACGATTGAAACCCACCATTCAGCATGCTTCCCGAGACGATCCTGAGCAGCCGCCCTCGCTGCCCGCCCGAACGTTTCAGGAAGTGGCGGCACTTCCTGTGTGCACAGGACGCTGCGCGCAATCTGCCCGGAACAGTTCCGGGCATATCCGATAAATATTTTTTATTTTTATTATTATTTTTTTGTTTTCTGAAAAAAATATTTTTTTATGGTGCTATAATTTTCTGAAAATTTTCTTATGTGGTTAGAAACAAATTACTCAATATGATTTAAAATTATACGATTTAGAAGCCCAACTCTTATACCACTGTTGGATACCAGTTTTCTACATGCCCAAACGCAGCGGAAGATTTAAAATTTTTATTAGATCTTGACATTCAAAATGTATTTTTGCTTTGGACGCTCGTATGTTTTTAACGTAAACATTCATAAGATGTTAGAAACTTATACCTTTGTGAATTAATCAAGTGGCTCCAACTAATCCAATATAAATATATTAGCTCTTGATGAATCCCTACGAACTTTCTTCAAGGGAGTCCTTGTTTGATCCTCCTATCAAGTCCACGACTAGATGGTATGTTCCTCTTCCAAATTGCATTAGAAAATTTGGAAGAGATTTTACGTTGGAGACTAAAACGAGAGGCGGCTCAACCTTGGAAAGAAATCAAGGTGGCCGAAATTTTCAAGGTCAATGGAGGCTGATTTCGAAAATTATCTTATGGTGGTTGCTAGGGTATGTTATCAAGGTCAATGTGGCAACAGGCTCCCAGCGTGGTTAAGGGGCTCGAGCAAGGTTCGGTTGCATTTGAGCATGGTTCGAGGAAGGTAAGGGTCAGAGGGGATCATGGGTTAAGTGGGCACGTGAGTCCTAAACCGAGTAGGAGTCCTAGGATGTCGAAGAAGCTCTCACGCATCTTCGGGTCTATGTTCAGGATGATTTAAGTGAGTTAGGACATGGTTCCTTGGGTCACGGTTGGTCAGGGGTGTCCCTAGGTGGGTTGGTTAGGGTTTGGCTCGAGGTGGCTCGGGCGTGGTTCGATAAAATTGAGAGATGGCTCTGTGGGTTCATGCAAGGGTCAAAATTGAGTTTAACAAAAAATTGCCTTGCACCGTGGGTCCATGGGGGCGGCTCATGACTCACAAGGTTAGTTTAGGAAATAAAAGTATATTTTTAAAATATGGGAAGAAAATAAAAAAGTTTGAATTAACTCGAGAATTAAACGCCTCACGACTAATTAAATCAAAAACCATGAACTTAAGCTAAATAAAATTATAAAAAAAGTTAGATTCAAGCTTGATTAATTTTTTGGGATATCTCATTTCATTTAAAGCAAGAAAAATTCAAAATCGAGAAATATTACGTCTAGGGATAAAACAGTCATTTTAAACTTGTGTAATATGTAAAAGGTTGGCAGTGTTCCGAAGGGTCATAACGTATGTTAAATGCTATAAAATGATGATTTTGATGAAAATATGAAATTTTATGATTTATGATAAAGCTGTGCAATTTTTACTGTTAAAAATGCTATTTTTGAAAGTCATGATATTTTATGCTTTAAAAAGAAAAGAAAAAATATTTCGAGGGATGTGAATTTACTATGAAAAAGGATAGAGGATATGTGGAGGATCTGTTTTAAGATGGAACAGAGAACTTAGAATTTTATGGGAATGTCGTTAGTGAAAAGGCCCAGAGGGAGCTCGTTTACGTGAAAAGACCCTAAGGGAGCCCGACGATCGTATTTCATGGCGGTGCCTAGTGCCCGTCCCCACGGGCCATGTAGAGCTGAGGACTGATCAATCAACCAGAGGATAAAATGCTAATCACTTTCAAGGAACAAATTTTACCAAAATAATAAAAGATTGAAAGCTTTACGATTAAATGATATTACGATTTACGATTTATTTATGCATAAAATCTATTTTAAATAAAAGTATGATTTTTAATATTTGTGATTGTATATGTATTATTTGCTACTTATGTTTTAGGACGTGCTGAGTCATTAATACCATGGCCCATGACCGTTACAATAAAAGGTGCCTTTTATTGTATCGGTCATGGGCCATGGCCTAACATGGGCCTCGACCCATATCCATGCACCGTTACGCATAGGACTTATCCAGCCCAGACACTAGAGTTTTTACCTTCCCAGGATTAGAACCCAAGACCCCCTCGACTTATATATATCATGGTAGCAATCCTGGTATCAATTGGTACCAGGATTGCTGCGGCTGGATAAGTCATATGCGTAACCTGCCAAGATCCTACCAGTATTGCTGCCAAGATCTATATAAGTCCAGAAGGTCTTGGGTTCTAAACATGAGAAGGTAAAAATTCCAGTGTTTGGGATGGATAAGTCATATGCATAATGAAGTAGCTCAGTTGGTAACATGATTGCTGTCAAGATCTATATAAGTTCAGGAGGTCTTGGGCTCTAATCCTGGGAAGGTAAAAACTCCAGTGCCTGGGCTGGATAAGTCTTATGGGTAATGGTCAGTGGGTATGGGCCGAGGTCCATGCTATGCCATGGTCCAACTAGCTCAATCGGTAACAGATTGCTGCCAAGATCTATATAAGTTCAGGAGGTCTTGGTTTCTAATCCTCAGAAGATAAAAACTCCAGTGCATGGGCTAGATAAGTCCTATGCGTAATGGTGCGTGGGTATGGGTCAAGGCCCATGCTATGCCATGGCACATGACCTTTACACTATATGTTTGAATTTTGCAGGATTTGATGATATGAGGAGGCACCGATGCTTGAGTGGATCGAGTGCAGCAGTACACATCCGATGGATAGTTATTTTCTGCATTAGCTTGTTAGATAAAAGATTTAAAAGATTATTGTTAATGATTTTATTATAGACATTTTATGCTTTATTTTATTGTAACTTGATCTTTTTAAAGGTCGACGTAGGATTTTTGGTTAATTGACGATTTAGGGAATTTTATGCACTTGAGATTTCAAATGTTAAATTATTATGGTTTATGAAAATGTTAAGTTATTTTAAATTAGTAATTTTCGAGTTTATGATTTATATACAAAAAAAGAAAAAGAAAAATATTAGTAGACGTTTCAGTCGACAAATTGTGAGAATATGAACTTTATTAAATGCATTTCATGTACATCATTTAAGATGGATGGATGGTGGTGTGAACATGAAAAGGTTGTAGAAATTTAATACGCAATTCAATGTTCATGCCTCAGAGTTCGATTATAAATTGAAGCATAATTCGATCATTTCATTAATCTCATTCTCAGGTTTTTTCCTCTCATCTCATAGCATTAGAGTGCTTAATAAGATAATATTTGTGATTTGTTTGTTTTTCTGTATTAAAAGAGTGTGTGTTCACTTTGGAAACACAGTGAGTGCTCGTATACCATAAAATATTAATGTGAATTTCTTTTCGTTTTTCCCGTGGTTTTAACCCAATTTTTTAGGGGTTTTCCACGCAAATCTCGGTGTGCAATTTTATACTTTTTTTTATATTACAAGTGGTATTAGTGCCTTCGTTTAAAATTTTTTAAAATTCTGAGTATGCTATATGCTTGCACTCTAGACAGATCTTCCACATCATAAGAGTTTTTTTCGAGATATTTATTAAGGCGTTATTATTTTGTCAGGCTACTAAATTATGTAGACATAATGACGGTCATGTACGAGATAACAAAGTTCAATGTGAGCAAATTTATGTTGTGAAAAATAAATATGCACGCAGTTTAAAAAAAAAAAAGAATTGTTTGGCGGCTATTAGGGATAAACCAAAGAAAATAACGTATGATAGAAAGTATAATTAGATAAATAATAATGTTGTTGCAAATTTACACATGATCATAGCAGATGAAGTACTCTCTAGTATCTCTAAGATAAAGACGACAAACGTTATGTGGGATACTCTAACAAAGATGTACGAAATAGATTCACAACACGATAAGATTTTCCTAAAGAGAAGATTTCTTACTCTTCGGATGGCAGAATCCTAATCAATGACCGATCATATCAACACCTGTAAATACCCTATTTGCCCAAATCAACTCTGTGGGGCATAAAATAGAGGAAAAGGAATCTGCGAACTTCAAATTCAACAGGATTCATATGATCAACTCATCATCAATTTAACAAAAAATATCCTCACACACTTTTTAAACTTCGCTGATGTCTTAACTGCAGTTCTAGGAGATAAGTTGTACGGGTATCGATAATGTTTCTCAAGGAAATGTGACTAGTACTTCAGGCGGTGGCGAAATATTATTCAGCGAAGCAGCAATAGTTGCAGAAGACAGACACATTGTGACACATGGATTTTGGATTCATACGCGACATGGAACATGACCTCTTAAAGATAATGTTTGATCTGTATGAACCTGTCTCGAGAGGATCTGTATTAATGGTAAATAATCATGCTTTGAAAATAGCCAAGGTCGGTATTACCTAAATAAAAATGTTAGAAGGCACCATTTGCAGCATATATGAGGTACAACATGTGAAGGGGCTGGAGAAGAATATTTGTCATTGGAAAATTGGATGATATCGGGTGCAAAATCTGTATCGAGAATGCGATCTAAAAAATTTTGAAAGGTGCGCTTGTGCTTATGAGGGCGGAAAAGGTTGTTGCATATATGTATGTACTTTTGGGAGAAAAACATAAAGAGGTAGAACTAGCGGTTGCATCCATTGGTAGAAGAGAAGAATTAACAATGTTATGGTATAAAAAACTCGGGCATATACCATAATTGAAGCTGTTTTCGGGCTTACAAAAGTATCTCTACTTTTTTTGTGAGCATTGTGTTAATATAAATAACAAAGATTAAAGTTTGACACTTTTACTGCGAGAAGAAAAAGAAAACTGGAGCTTATTCATTAATATGTTTGGCAAGCACCAGCTATATATTCCTAGAATGAGCGAGATTATTTGTCTCATTGATTGATTATTTCTCTAGGATTTATTGGATGTATCCAATCGTAAAGAAATCAGATGTTATCCAGGTCTTCAAAGATTTCAAAGGACAAGCTGAACTTGATTTTGAAAAGAAAATCAAGTTTTTGAGGAATGATAATGGACAACAATATACCAGTGATGAATTTGATGTACTTTGTTAACATAAGGGCTTCAAAAGACAGTTCCCGATGACTTAAATTTCTCAACAAAATTGAGTGAAAGAGCGGATGAATAAAACCTTGTTGGACAGAACAAGATCCATTTGGGGGACTACATGTAACGTCCGAAAAACCAACATACGTAAACCGCATGCATGCAATATTGTTTAATTGTTTAATTATTTATTAATTGATTTTTAATGCTAGCATGATGTTTAGTATATGATTTAATGATAATATGACATGATTAGATGAAATTAAGGATTTTACCCGAATATTAGATAATAGGCAGGGGAAAGGAGACCGGGGACGACAAAGACAAGAATATTTATTTTTCATTAAATATTTCCAAGGCTTCCTAATATGATTAAAAATAATTTAATTTTTCTAAAAATGTTGGAGTTCAAATTATTTTACGAGTCGAGCTTGATTTTTCCCGAGTAGCCGATTTTGGGCAAACAAAGAGTTTAAAAGATCAAAAATATTATTTTTAGGAAACTAATTTTATAAAATTTTATGTTTTAACTAAATAAGTGTTATTGGGTCAAATTTAATTATTTAACGAAGGCCCAATTTCCCTTAGGCTTGCAAGCCCAAAACCAATGCCCATTAACATGTTGATTAAATTATAAATAAGGACTTTTAGGCCTTCTAACCTCATAATTCACTCTTCCATTAGCCAAAAACATCTTACACACACCACTAATTTTGAAAATTAAGGGAAGGAGAAAAGGCTAGGAGTCTTCGACGTCCGGTCGTCCAACGTCGCACCCTCGCCAACGATCGTCTATTCGAACATTATAAACGCAAAGACACGTTTTCTAAACCTTTTTAAACATCATACAATCATAACACGTGTTAAATGATTATGAATGAAAAATATCGGTGTTAAATTATTTTACGGTATGATACGTATTTTTCAAAGTTTTAACGATTTTACGTTTATTCCAAAAATGTTATGAACCCAACGGACACGCTGCCAATACATAATAAAATATGAATGAATTGTGATCAAAATCTGATAAATTTAAAAAAGTTAAATAGCAAGCTAGAAACCGTGGAAAAGAGAAGCGAGAGTCGTGGGTTTGTGTTGGCTACTAGGTCCAAAGGTTGGATCCTAAGGGTGGTGGTTAGGACCTAGGAAGAGTCCTAGGAGGGCTAGAGCTCGAGCCTTGGGCTGAATAAGAGTCCACGTGAAGAGGGACCCTCCCTCAAGGCATGCTCGCGGCTGGTGTTCGGGAGAAGGGGACTTGCGGCTGGCCCGGCGGCCAGGGTGTTCCAACAGGGTCCAAGGAAGATGTGCATGGGTCGGGCCAGGGGTTGGTGCGGGTGGGTTTGCTGCTGGCTCGATTGGAACGTGGAAAAACATGAGAGAGCTCTTGTACGCACAACTGATGGTTTATCGAACTAGTGGCTCGCTGCAGGGGTTCAGGGGTCTAGGCTGGGCTTGGTTGGGTTTGGTCATGGTCCAAGGTTGGTTTGTTGGTGGCTTGACTGGAAGAGTCCTAGACTAGATAGGAGTCGTAATACTCCTCGGAGTCTCACGCACACAGACATGCAGAAAAAAGGGGTTCCTAGATGGGTTGGCTCGGGTTTTGCTCGAGGTGGCTCGACCATGGCTCCAGTATTTTGGGAGATGGCTCGGTGTGTTCGAATATGGGTCAATTTCGATATTTTAATAAGAAAAATTGAAAGTATGGGTCCACGGGTGTGGTTCATGGCTCACAAGGGTAGAATAAGTAATAATTGGATTTCTTCGAGATTTAATCGCCTCACGAAACGTTAATTGAGGAATTAATTGAAACACCTAGATTTAAGTGGATTAAAATTATGAATAATTATATTTATGCTTAAATAATATTTGAATAAGCCCATGCCATTAAAAGAAAGAAAAAGATAAAATTGAGAATTTTTACGTCTAGGTGCAAAACGATAATTTCACTTGGGAAATACGTAAAAGCTTGGCAACGTCCCGAAGGATCATAACGCATGTGAACTGATATTTTATGATTTTAAATGATGATTTTGACGAACATATGATATTTTATGATTTACGGATATTTTATGGTTTATGGTAAAAGCTTTGCAATTTTCACTGTCTAAAATGTTATTTTTGGAAAGTCATGATGATTTATGATTTTAAAATAAAATGAAAAATATTTTGAGGGATGTGAATTGACTGTGACAAATGATATATGATTTTGTGGAGATGACGTGAGGGTCAAGGCCCCAGAGGGAGCCCATATTCGGGCCAAGGCCTAGAAGACCCCGTTTACGGGCGGGCCAAGGACCAAGAGGGACCCCGTCTATGGGAAAGGGTCCAAGAGAGACCCCGACGATCGTGTTCGATGGTGGAGCCTAGTGCACACCCTCATGGACCATGTGGAGCTGAAGACTGATTAGTCGACCGAAAGATAAAAGCTAGCCACTTTCAAGGTTCAAACTTCAGCCAAAATGTTACAGGATTAAAAATTTTACGATTAAAAATGATTTATGATATATGATTTATGCTTAAAAGTTTTTTAAATGATTTGTTTATGCTTGAATTATTTCTAAATGATTTTAAACGGTTTATTTATGCTCGAAATCTATTTTAATTAAAAGTATGATTTTTAATGCTTGTGATTGTATATGTATTATTTTCTATTCATGTTAGAACGTTCTGAGTCATTAGACTCACTAGGTTTATATGATGCAAGATTGGACGATATTGTGGGAGGCGCTGACCGATTGAGTGGATCGGGTGCTGCAGTACATTCCCAAGGGACCTTTATGTTTTCGCACTAGATTGTTATATATAAGATTTAAAATATTTATGTTAATGATTTTATAAGAGATATTTTTATGCTTTTATTATATTATTAGTCGATCTTTGTGAAGGTCGATATAGGATTTTGGTTAGTGGATGATTTAGGTTTATTCATGCACTAGAGATTTTATATATTAATTTATTATGATTTTTAGAATTGGTAAATTAATTTATTTAGTATTTAGAATTTATGATTTATGATTATTGAAAAAAAAAATCGAGGACGTTCAGTTAGTGTCATAGCCAATTTTCCTTAAAAGGTTGTGTACTGTCACTCCGAGAAGATCAAGAAGTCATGCCTCAAATATGTGAGTTTTTACTTCTTTATATTTTATATTCTAAAATTCTTTTAAAATGCTTTTAAGATACATGATATAAATGTTAGTTGCATATCGCATGTTGCATGAACAATGTTAAATGCATGTTGGTTACGTGGTTTGGACGACGTATACAAAGATGCCTCCTAGAAGGATTTTGCGTAGGAACGATGATGATAGACATGAGGAGGAGATTCCATAGCCTCCACCTGTTCAAGATGCTAGTGCCTGTGTACTAGCCGGTATGGCCCGATTTTTTGAGGAACACGTAGGAAATGGTGCGAGGGTTAGACCAGAGGCTGCTTATGAGCGTTTTAGGAAGATGAACCCCGAGGATTTTCATGGCACTACTGATCCATTCGTTGCTGAGAGATGTATTCGATCTTTGGAGGTTATCTTTCATTATATGGATATGGCGGACGCTGACCGAGTTCGTTACACTACCTATCTACTGAAGGGCGACGCTTTCTTGTGGAGGGAAGGAGCGGAGCGAGGAGTGAACATAGCGACATTGACAAGGGAGGAGTTCAAGATGGTTTTCTCTGACAAGTACTTAACATATGATGTCCGTTCTTGGCTGAAGAGAGAGTTTATGAGTCTCCGTCAGGGGGGTTGGTCTGTTGCTGAGTTTGTGCGGAAGTTTGATAGGGGCGGTCACTTTGTGCCCTTGATTGCAAATGATGCTGTTGAAAAATTATGACACTTTCTAGATGGTTTGGGGCCTACTATCTGTCGAGATGTGACACTTTGAGACCCTATTGATTATCTAATGTTGTTTCCATAGCTTTTAGAGCCTAGCGGTCACTCAAAGACATTGATTGGGAGATACAACGAAAGAGGAACCTGATAAGCAAGCTAGTCAGAACAACAAGAAGCCTTATGTGGGACCACCTAAGCAACCAGAACCACCAAAACCACAAGGGAAACCACCAAGAAGGAACGTTCCGAAGGCTGATGAGAGACCACAATGCAAGGACTGCAATCGTCCACATCTTGGCAAGTGCATGTGGGGCACCTACAAGTGCTTCAAAGCGGAGATTGGGACACAAGGCTAAGGTTTGCACCAAGTTCAAGGAACCCACTGCTGGAAGGGTCTATGTGATGTAAGCTGAGGAGGCAAAGGAAGAGGCGACACTACATTGATTTCAAGGTAACCTAGTTGTTTAACATTTTTTTCGATCTTTTATTGCATGAAATGTTAAATTGGGATAAGGGAATTGATGGGAAATGGAATAACTTAGAGAAGAATAGGGTGCATGTACTATTTGAGCTGGATTGGAGTCGAATTTGGGAAATTGTTGGGTTAGAATTGCGATTTTCAAGATTTTTGGGACCGGATTGAATAATAAGATTTAAGTTAGAGGTTAAGTTGGAGAAGGATGGGGGAATCTAAGCTTTGCCATCATCAAGTCAAGGAAAATTTCGAGGACGAAATTCTATTTAAGGGGGGAGATTTGTAACGTCCGAAAAACCAACCTACAGTAAACCGCGTGCATGCAAAATTGTTTTAGCTAGCATAATGTTTAGTATATGATTAATGTACGATTCAATGATTAAATTATAATATGACATGATTACATGAAATTAAAGATTTTACCCGAATATTAGATAATAGGCAGATAAAAGGAGACCGGCGACGACCAAGACATGAATATTTATTTTTCATTATATATTTCCAAGGCTTCCTAATATGATTAAAAATGATTTAATTTTCCTAAAAATGTTAAATTTCGAATTATTTTACGAGTCGAGCTCGTTTTTTCCCAGTAAGTCGGTTTTGGGCAAATAAGGAGTTTTAAAAGATCAAAAATATCATTTTTGGGAATTTTTTTTATAAACTTGTATGTTTTAATTAAATAAATGTTATTGTGTCCAATTTAATTATTTAAAGAACGCCCAATTGCCCTTAAACTTGCAAACCCAAAACCAAAGCCCATTAACATGTTGATTAAATTATAAATAAGGACTCTTAGGCCTTCTAACCTCATAATTCACTCCTCCATCAGCCGAAAAACACCTTACACACACACACCACTAATTTCAAAATTAAGGGAAGGAGAAAAGGCTAGGAGTCTTCGTCGTCCGGTCGTCCAACGTCGCAACCTCGCCAACGATCATCTATTCGAGCGTTATAAATGCAAATGAACGTTTTATAAACCTTTTTAAACATCATAAAAATCATAATATGTGTGTGTTAATTGATTATGTATGAAAATATTGATGTTCGATTATTTTACGGTAGGATACGTATTTTTAAAAGTTTTAACAATTTTAACTTTATTCGAAAAACTTTATGAACCCAACAGACACGCTGCAAATTCATGATAAAATATGAATGAATTGTGATCAAAACATGATAAATTTAAAGGAAATAGCAAGCTGGAAACCATGGGTAAGAGAGAAGAGAGAGTAATGGGTTTGTGTTGGCTTGTACAAGATGCTAAGGGGCGGCTAGGGTGCATGGGCACTTGGGGCTCGACCAGGTCCGGAGGTTGGGTCCAAAGGGTCTTGTTTAGGTCCTAGGAAGAGTCCTAGGAGGGCTAGGGCTCGAGCCTTGGGCTGGGGAAGAATCCACGTGAAGAGGGACCCTCTCCCAAGGCATGCTCGCTGCTGGTGTTCGGGAGAAAGAGACTTGCGGCTGGCCTGGGGGCAAGCCAGGGTGGTTCATCGGGGTCCAATGGAGATGGGGAGGGGTCAGGTCAGGTATTAGTGCGGCTGGGTTCGCTGCTGGCTCGACTGGAACGTGGAAAAACGTCAGAGAGCTCTTGTGCGCACAACTGCTGGTTACTCGAACTAATGGCTCGCTACAGGGGTTCAGGGGTCTGGGCTTGGCTTGGTTGGTTCTGGGCATGGTCCAAGGTTGGTTAGGGTCAGGTTGGTTTGGTGGTGGCTCGGCTGGAAGAGTCCTAGACTAGATAGGAGTCCTAATACTCCTAGGAGTCTCACGCACACACACATGCAGAAAAAGGTCTAGGCTCCAAGAGGGTTTGAGCAAGCTAGGGCTAGGTTCTATTGGCTGAGCTTGGTCAGTATGGTTCCTAGATGTGTTGGCTCGGGTTTGGCTCAAGGTGGCTTAACCATGGCTTCAGTATTTTGGGAGATGGCTCGATGTGTTCGAATATGGGTCAATTTCGAGATTTAAATAATAAAAATTGGAACCATAGGTCCAAGGGTGTTGTTCATGGCTCACAAAGGTAGAATATGCAATAAAAATGTTATGTTTAAAATTTGGGACCAAAATAATGAGTTTTGGATTCATTCGGGATTTAATCGCCCCACAAAATGTTAATTAAAGAAATAATTGAAACACCCAGATTTAAGCTGATTAACTTTATGAAATATTATATTTAAGCTTAAATAATTATTTGGAATAATTCCATGTTATTAAAAGCAAGAAAAAGATAAAATCGAGAATTTTACGTCTAGGGGCAAAACAGTAATATTACGCTTGGGAAATATGTAAAATCTTGACAGCGTCCCGAAGGATCATAACGCATGTGAAATGATATTTTATGATTTAAAATGATGATTTTGACGAATATATGATATTTTATGATTTACGGATATTTTATGATTTATGGTAAAAGCTGTGCAATTTTCACTATCTAAAATCTTATTTTTGAAAAGTTATGATGATTTAAGATTTTAAAAGAAAAGAAAAAATATTTTGAGGGATGTGAATTAACTGTGACAAATGATATATGATTTTGTGGAGATAACGTGAGGGTCAAGGCCCAGAGAGGGCCTATATTCGGGCCAAGGCCCTAGAGAGACCCTGTTCCCGTCTATGGGAAAACACCCGAGAGGACCCCGACGATCGTATTTCTATGGTGGAGCCTAGTGCCCATGAAACAACCTCGACATTTTTTTCCTTCCTAATCTTAAATCATAAATTCTAAATTACTAAATAAAATATTTTAACATAATCATGAATCATAATAATTTAACATAAGAAATCTCAAGTGCATAAAATAAATCCTAAATCATCAACTAACCAAAACTTCTAAAATAAACCTTTAAAAAGATCAACTAACAATAAAAAAATAAAACATAAAAATATCTTTAATAAAAATCATTAACATATTCTTTAAATTATTAATCCATCTAGCTGGTGCGGAAACATAAAGGTCCACGGGTGTGTACTGCTGCACTCGATCTACTCAATCGTCACCACCTCCCATAAATCATCAAATCATGTATCATACAAACCTAGTGAGTCTAAAGACTCAGCACGTTCTAAATATGGATAATAAATAAAACATATAAATCACATGCATTAAAAATCATACTTTTATTTAAAATAGCTTTTGAACAAATAAACAATTTAGAATCATTTAAGAATAATTAAATTATAAATCGTAAAATCATTTTAAAACAAATTTAAGAATAAATAAATCTTTTAAAAATCATTTAAAATAAGCTTTGAGCATAAATAAATCATTTTAAAATATTTTAATCATCACCATGAAAGTTTGATCCTTGAAAGTGATAAAGTGATTAGCTTTTATCATTCGATTGACTGATCAGTCTTCAGCTCCACATGGCCCATGGGGGTGGGCACTAGACTCCACCATGGATATACAATTGTCGAGGCTCCCTCAGGGGCCTTCTCCTATAGACGGGCTCCCTCTGTGGCCTTTTCTCGTAAATGAGCTCCCTTTGGGGCATTTTCCTCTCACGACATCCCCAAAAAAGTATAAGTTCATCGTCCTCACATAAACGGATCACTCACAAAGCATATCATACGTCACAGTCTATTCACATCCTTCAAAATATTTTTCATTTTCTTTAAAAATCATAAAATAACGTACCTTTTCAAAAAATATCATTTTAAGCAATAAAAATTGCATAGCTTTTCTAAACACCATAAAATAACATATTATCATCAAAATAATCTTTTTAAATCATAGAATTTCATTTTACAAGCATTATGATCTTTCAGGATGCAGCCATGTGTTTACGTATTTTCCTAAGTATTAAATTACCGTTTTGCCCCAGGACGTAAAATTTCTCGATTTTATCTTTTTCTCACTTTTAATGACATGTGATTATTCTAAATAATTATTTAAGATTAAATATAATTTTTCATAATTTTATTTATCTTAAAATTAGGCGTTTCAATTAATTCTTTAATTAACTTTTCGTTAGGCGATTAAATCGCGGTTAAATACAAAACTCATTATTTTGATCCCAAAATTTAAACATAACATTTTTATTATTTATTCTACCCATGTGAGCCATGAACTACACCCATGACCTATGGTTTTAATTTTTATCCTTTAATTCGAAATAATGACCCATGATCGAACAACCCGAGCCAACTCCTAAAATACTCGAGCCACGCCCGAGCCACCTTGAGCCAAACCCGAGTCAACCTACCTAGGCACCATCTTGACCAAGCCTAGCCCATAGAACCTAGCCCTAACTCGCTCAAACTCACCTGAAACTTGACCCAAGTTCTGCATGTGTGTGTGTGCGTGAGACTCCATGCACTTCTAGTACTCCTAACCCAACTAGGACACTTTCAGCTGGTTAACAATCAACCCCTCTCGACCCTTACTGACCCTAGACCAGTCCCAGACCCAAGCCACCCCCTGCTCGATCCCCTGAGCCATGCACAAGCCTCCTGAAGAGTTCAACAGCCTGCGTGCATGGCTCCATTCTTCGCCCAATACTCCTAGCTAGCAAGGGCTCTTCCAGCCGAGCCACCACCGAGCCCACCTAACCTTAACCATCCCTGGACCACGCCCAAACCCATCGCAAACCAGCCCAATCATGGACCCTGCGCAGCGAGCCACCTAACCAAGCACAGCAGTCGCGCGCTTCATGGAGCTTTCCTCACGGTTTCCTCTTTTGGCTCGAGCCACAGCGCACCTAGCCACTCCAGCCCCTCGCCCGACCCCTGCACATCACCCTAGGACCCTGTTGCACCACCGTGGCTCGCCCCTAGTCCAGCCGCGAGCCCTTCTTCTCAGCCACACCTGAAACCTGCGCGTGAAGAGTCCTTCACCCACTAGCGCGAGCCCTAGCCCTCCTATGAATCTTGCTAGGACCTAGCCATGACCCTTAGGACCCAACCTCTAGATCTGGTCAACCCCCAAGCCCCATGCATACGAAATGAGTCCCTTGAACCCCAACAAGCACACACACCTTTTAAAAAAACTCTCGGCCTTCTTTTCTTTTCTTTCACGGTTTTTCCAACTTGTTAATTACTTCACTTTTATCATGTTTTGTTCATGTTTTATTCATATTTTATCATGTTTTGGCAGCGTGTCCAGTTGAATTCAAAAACGTATTCCATAAAAGCGTAAAATCATCGTATTTTTTAAAATAAACGTTTTACTGTATAAGATATCAAGCACTTATATTTTTCATACATAAACAATTAAATTGTGCATAATATGATTTTTATGATGTTTAAAAGAATTTAGGAACGTGCCTTTGCGTTTATAACGCTCGAATATATTATCTTGAGTGAGGGTGCGACGTTGGACGACGAAGAACACAAGCCCTTTTCATTCCTCCTATTTTCGAAAATACTTGGTGTGTGAAAGGTGAATTACGGCTGCTATGGTGATGAAATTGTGAGGTTTTGAAAGCCTGGGTAGCTTATTTATAAATAATTAACATGTTAATGAGCTTTGGTTTGGCTTGCAAGCTTAAGGGTAATTGGGCCTACTTTAAATTAATTAAATTGGGCCCAATAACACTTATTTAATTACATAATAAAATTTTATAAAATAAGTTTCTAACAAATAATATTTTTGATCTATTAAAACTCCTTGTTTGCCCAAAACCGGCTTCCCAGGAAAAATCGAGCTGGAGTCGTAAAATAATTCGAACTCCAACATTAAATCATATTAGGAAGCCTTGCCATTAATTAAATAAAATTAAATATTCAGTCTCTTGGTCTTCCCCGGTCTCCTTTCCCTGCCTATTATCGAATATTCGAGTAAAATCCTTAATTTCATGTAATCATGTCATATTTTCATTTAATCATGAAATCACACATTTAATCATATACTAAACATCATGCTAGCATTTAAAATCAAGTAAATAAACCAATTAAGCAATTAAAATAATTTTGCATGTATGTGGTTTACGTAGGTTGATTTTTCAGACGTTACAGCCCACCCCCATGGACCATGTGGAGCTGAAGATTGATCAGTCGACCGGATGATACAAGCTAGTCACTTTCAAGGATCAAATGATGCGACTTTGATTGTTGCACTCCCAAGAGCAGGTTGTCCACAAGTAGTATAATTCGGTGAGTCCGAATATCGTACTCACAGGGAACCTAAGGTAATAACAAGTCCACTGCAATGTCTTTTTGTTTTGTTTTTGTTTTTTTTTCTTTTAGTTGTTTGAACCTTTAATCGGTAATTTTTAATTGTTCAATTTTTAATTACTTCACTTTTATCATGTTTTGTTCATGTTTTATTCATATTTTATCATGTTTTGGCAGCGTGTCCGTTGAATTCAAAAACGTATTCCATAAAAGCGTAAAATCATCGTATTTTTTAAAATAAACGTTTTACTGTATAAGATATCAAGCACTTATATTTTTCATACATAAACAGTTAAATTGTGCATAATATGATTTTTATGATGTTTAAAAGAATTTAGGAACGTGCCTTTGCGTTTATAACGCTCGAATATATTATCTTGAGTGAGGGTGCGACGTTGGACGACGAAGAACACAAGCCCTTTTCATTCCTCCTATTTTCGAAAATACTTGGTGTGTAAAGGTGAATTACGGCTGCTATGATGATGAAATTGTGAGGTTTTGAAAGCCTGGGTAGCTTATTTATAAATAATTAACATGTTAATGAGCTTTGGTTTGGGCTTGCAAGCTTAAGGGTAATTGGGCCTACTTTAAATTAATTAAATTTGGCCCAATAACACTTATTTAATTACATAATAAAATTTTATAAAATAAGTTTCTAACAAATAATATTTTTGATCTATTAAAACTCCTTGTTTGCCCAAAACCGGCTTCCCAGGAAAAATCGAGCTGGAGTCGTAAAATAATTCGAACTCCAACATTAAATCATATTAGGAAGCCTTGTCATTAATTAAATAAAATTAAATATTCGTCTCTTGGTCTTCCCCGGTCTCCTTTCCCTGCCTATTATCGAATATTCGAGTAAAATCCTTAATTTCATATAATCATGTCATATTTTCATTTAATCAGTGAAATCACACATTTAATCATATACTAAACATCATGCTAGCATTTAAAATCAATTAAATAAACCAATTAAGCAATTAAAATAATTTTGCATGTATGTGGTTTACGTAGGTTGGTTTTTCGGACGTTACAGCCCACCCCCATGGACCATGTGGAGCTGAAGATTGATCAGTCGACCGGATGATACAAGCTAGTCACTTTCAAGGATCAAATGATGCGACTTTGATTGTTGCACTCCCAAGAGCAGGTTGTCCACAAGTAGTATAATTCGGTGAGTCTGAATATCGTACCCACAGGGAACCTAAGGTAATTACAAGTCAACTGCAATGTCTTTTTGTTTTGTTTTTGTTTTTTTTTTCTTTTAGTTGTTTGAACCTTTAATCGGTAATTTTTAATTGTTCAATTTTTAATTTAAGTAGTTGAGATTAGAGGATTCACTCTTAGTATTTTAATAAAATTAACATTGATGAATATTATTGAAATCCACTTAATAAAATGGTTCTAATATATTAAATAATCATATTTATATTATGTTATATATTATTATCTTATAAATATATATACCAAAACATATAATGTTGTCAAGTATTTATTGTTCTATATATATATTTGTAAACAATAAATCAAGGTTCCCACTTTAAATTGTTGGTAAAATCAAACTATTATTTAAATGGTACCAAAAAATTAATATTATGATATATTGATATATAATAAATCAAGACATCTACTTTAAATGGTTGGTAATACCAAACTTACATTTAAATGGTTCCAAGAATTTAGTGTAACATATAATAACAATAAATCAAAACTCCTACTTATAAGTAGGGTATAATAATGCTTAAATAAATAAATATAACATAAATAATAAATAATGATTAAATAATATAAAACATATATTCTTACCTTTTCATAACTGTATTATCATGTCAAGAGTTTCACATTTTTATCTCAACTTTGGGAAGTTAGCTACTCAATTTTCAAAGAGTAAAACTTTGAATATGAAATTAACCTGCTAATTATATTTAAATGAAGAAATAAATGAAAAGCAAAGAGAGGAATATTATGAGCTCAAAGGTTTGTTCATAAAATGAGTGGTATCTCAATATATTACAATGCACCCCTATTTATAGCCAAATTTGGGGAGACAACTACAAATAAAATATTATTTTTTACACATTAGTCTTCATTGGTGTTCCAAGAAATTATGTCAACATATACATCACTTTTGAAAACCTTCACATCCGAATTTTCTTTTCCACATAAAACAAAACAGGTAGATAATTGAGTTATTTGAATTGTGGTATTTTATTTTTCACCATTTGACCAAGTAATTTGAGAGATATAGTCAAAATGCTAAAGCATGGTAAAACTACCACTCTTTTGGTAACTTTATTTGTTGCTTAATTTAATCTCAATTGTGAGAAGATTTTTAGCTTATTCTTGTCACCAATATTATAGTTATTATCATGAACCTTCTATAGGTATAAGAATCATCTTAATCCCATTTACAACGCTAAGGTTATCCTTGTTTTATAGAACCTTGTAAAAATAGAAAAAACTTATAATTAACAACAACTTATTTTTTATACATTTATTATAAAACATATAATATTTAAACATTTAATAAAACAAAAACTATAAATTTATATTATTAAACATTTAATTAATGTACATTTTTTATGTTTATCACACCCCAACCAGCTTATTGCTAGTCCCTAGCAATTTAAGCATTAATAGCAATACAAAACATATTGATTAATTTTAAAAATAGAAATGTAATCGAACTATCCAAGTGTTTAAATTAAATTTGAAAACTGTCAAAGTTATATCAAGATCATCATAATTATAATTTATGAAATAATTCTAAGTTGATCAATTCAAAGCTTATTTTCAGGTAATTAAATGTACACGGCCTTCAGAAATTCCAAGTAAGAGTCTCAAATCCATATCTTCACAAGTTAATAAATGTTTCAATTAATAGGAACGATTTCTCTCATCGAGTTGGAATACAGATAAATACTCAGGAAAATGGTTTACAAAATGTAGACCGACGAACGAGTCAAATTAATCAAAAGATAGGAAATAAATTGTAATGCCCGAGAATTTGATCCTAATAATCTGTAATTATTGATTTATAATTTGACATGATTATAAGAGGATTAATCGGGACACGGTTTCGGCATAAAAATATGTATGTGCGAGGACGAAGCTCTCGCGCATATGTGCGGTTAGGTAGGGCGCATATGCGCGGAATGTCCAGAGGACCTCGCACATATGCGCGACCTGAATCCGCGGATGTGCACGAGGGTGGCAGAGAGTTGGAAAAAAACGAGCAAAGGCCTCGCGCATATGCGCCAAAATGTGTCGGGCATATGCGCGAGGCGATGTTCAAGACACGCACGGAGACTTAGTGTCTCGCGCATATGCGCCGCACTGGGTCGCGCATATGCGCGAGACGTGTAGTGCCAAAATCGAGCCACTTGTTTTGTTGCATGTGCGAGGTGTGTATATATATATATATGTGCAATTCATTCCTCAGAAATAAAACCGAGAGCCGAGGGAAAAGTTTAGCTTCTTGTGATTCTAGTTACAATCGTTCAAAATCCGTCCGTCCGAATTGTATTCTGACTTCAGTACTGTAATCCTATCAACGTAGGCTATAACTTGACGTAAGTTTTGCTATGTTTTGACATGCTTTGAAATTATGCTATTGTCAGAATTGAATAGGATTCTTATATGATGTTCTTGATATGTAAGACATCGTAGAATCGAAGTCAGATTAAGAAACAGCTTGATTATGAAATTATTATGATATTTTGAACTATACCAGTTGATATCGGACAGATTTGAATTACGATTGGATTACAGATTGTATTGGATATGGGTTATTGTAACTGTTATCTGGTGATGTTGTATTGACGGGGATATTGAAATTGTACCGTTGCGTTGAGTTTGAATTAAATCCAGATTGATCAGAGTTGTATCGATTTGAATAGAATATTGATATGAGATTATTTGATATTGTCATTGCCAGACAGACTTTGAGTTCAGGACGTCGACTGAGCCGGAAACCGACGAAAGAAAAGTATAAGTCAATGTGGTATTGGGAGATCGACTTGAGTCGGTTTAGACTTGAGTTTCCCTAAATCACATAATTTACTTTATTGCATTGATACTGCATTGATTTGATTATGTACTTGTTCTCTTGATTTATAGGTAGCAGGTATTAGAAGAGTAGTCTTATGACAGAAGTGCCTGTTAGTGGCGGGATCGCCACGGGCACATTGCACGATGTCATAAGATAGTGTATTGGCAATTGTGCCAAAGTCTGTCACTGGATGATTGGCTGTCGATGTGAATAGAATTTGGTTTTTTTTTTCTATTACTGTTGATCGATATCGTATAGGTGTGGATAGAATTGGAGTTTCTTCTATTACAGGTGATCGATAGTATATTGGTGTGGGTAGAATTAGAGTTCCTTCTATTACTGGTGATCGATACCATATCGGTGTGGAGAGAATGAGACCTATTTCTATTACTGGTGATCGATGCCATATCGACGTGGATAGAACTGAAGTCTTTTCTATTACTGTTGGTTGATATGGAATGCCAATGTCTGGAAACCGGGATCCCTAGGCTAGGATTGAGTCTAGTCTGAGTCGTGGAATTACGAGTATTGTCAACAGTTTGATATTGATTATATTTCAGTTTTTGATATATATTGCTGTTATCTGTCCATGCTTTTATGTTTATCATATGATTGCATGTTTCGTTGATTTATACTGGGATTTATTCTCACCGGAGTTATCCGGCTTTTGTCTTGTCTGTATGTGTACATGACAACAGGTGGGACAGGTGCAGGGTTGAGGAAATGAAGAGAGATCGTGATTAGAGTGGAGAGTCCGGACTTGGATTAGAGATAGGGTTGGACGCTTGATATTAGCTGTTAAACTTTAGTTGAATAAATATATGTGATACAAGATCTGTACTTTTATATACTGAGATGTATATATGTTTTTATGTCACTACGTTCCGCATTATTTAAAAAAAAAATTTAGACCCTGTTTATTATAGTTGATTAATTAGTCCCAATGATGATTAAGAACATGATTAGCGTCCGGGTCCCCACATAAATGATTCAAAATCTAGTTATTCTTATTATATATATATATATTTTTCCTGCTCTTTTTTTTATATGTAATATCACGGAATCAGACTAAGTTTATGTTTCTTGACCACATGTTTATTTATTTTTACAATATATTTCCCTCTTTCTATTTTTTTTTTTCTTCTTCTTTTTTTTTATGAGAGATAAATGGGTCAAAGCATATAACTATTATAATTATATAGATCTTCAAAAAAAAATTTTCCACTTTTTTTTTCTCAGAAAATATCTATTTTTCTTTAAAATAAGAACTCAAGATCTAAACAATAGGTAGTCTCTCTAATAATCAATAAATGATCGAAAGCTGTTTTCTCAGTCTGTCCACTCGCTCACAAAATGTGTCAGTTTAAAATTTTAAGCACTCTTATACTCGCTCACAAAATATGAGTGAGTTTAAAATTTTAAGCACACTTATAAGGTATATCTTGGGCCATATAATTTAATACCCGGTCTTATCACAATGGTTCATTACTAAAACAAATTTCATAAATCATATTTTTTATAGTGATCAAAACATTAAAATTGAATTTTTTTTTCAAATAAAAATTTAAACATCCTCGGATAGATTATTACATTTTCTAATTTAAATCTTTCAAAAATGTAATATATGATATTTTTGCAAAAATTACTAAGATACAAACAATAAACATGGTTTTATTTAATAATAATCTTTTCATATTTTTTTTATAAGTTTGTTCTCCTACCAATCAGGAGTATGACATTGTCCCTAATGTCAAAATATTTATTAATAAATAGTATATAATGAAAGAGATATCACCTGGATTTTATTGAAGATAACAAACTGAAACAAATACAAACCAATCCACGACTTTTGAATTAATGATCAAACTTTCTTCTCTTACTGCTTGATTGCGACCAATTGATCTTTGTTATCCTCGGATCAGGCATATAAACAAAAGATTCCAAATCATCAATTAATTGATTAGCATTCGAAACATATATGAGCATCCTTCGTGAATTTTCTAAAATGAAATTCTGTTTCACAACTTTATCAAGAAATGTCAACAAATTGTCGAAATAATTATTGATATTCAACAAGCCTACAGGTTTATTATGGATATTAAGCTGTGCCCAAGAAACTAGTGTGAAAAAGTTCTTCTAATGTATCAAAACCACCTGGTTGTGCGATAAAAGCATCATTATGGTGATTCTTTCATACATAGAAGAAATTTTCAATTCCTCCCCAATCGTAACACATGTAATATTTCCTTCAGCTAAAGCTGCAGGAATAATACCCAAAACCTGACTACCTCAAAGTTGAGCAGATGTTGAAACATATCTCATTAACCCAATATTATCTTTCCCATATACCAAGTGAATTTTTCTCTCAGCCATTCAGATGTTGATGCTTTCGAGGAGACAGGAGGTGCTGACCAGTGAGCTTGCTCTGACTTGTGTGCAGTGCAAAACCGAGGACCGCTATTGTTGTAAAAGGATTTTATGCACGTTAAACTTTTTACTCTGATTTTTATTTATTCAAAATTTTGTTGGCAAACAAGTATTTTCAAATGCTCGTTTTAGTTAACGCTTTTACTGTAGTGATGAATGATATTTTTTTATGTCATATAAATATTTCGGACTTGGTATATTTTCAAGAATTTCGTCGATCATTTTATGTCGATCATTTTATTTAAATTCAGAAGGCGAGGCTTTACTATTTAAATGAGAAATTTTTTTATTTTTCCTCAAATTTAAAGTAGTATTAGTTATTTTATTACGGGATGTTACAGTTGGTATCAGAGCCGACCTCTCCTAGTACGGTGTGGTTCGGGGACAAACCAAGAAGAAGCTGGTGGGCATGTGAGGCCCGGGGCCGAAGAGTGCGGGGGTGATCTCCGGTGCCATAAGGTTGCACGGACAATGAGCGGCTCTTGGCAGGCTTCTAGGCGAAGGGAACATGAATTGTAACGCCCCGAAAATTTAAAAGGCCACGCGAACCGCATGCATGCAATTATTAAGTTCTTTTGTATATTAATTAAATGTTTTAATTGCATGAATTAATTATGTTGTGCATATTTGCATGTTTAAAATATATTTTTCTACATTGTTGCATTAAAATGTATTTTTAAAGTTTATTCAAGTTACGATCGAGGAACGGGGACCGAGGGCTGAAAAATGTAAAATGTTTTTAAATAATTATTTTTTTATGGCCGATGCTTGTTAGTATTTTTGAAAATAAGGGTTTTGAGGTGATTTTATACGCCGGGACGCAAATTTTATCGGTGTTGGTTTTTCAACTAAAATACGACCTTTTTGGCAACCCGGCTAATAAATTCACATATTTAATTAAAGTAAAACTTTGTTATCATTTATTAAATCCTAATTACAACTAATGGGCTTAAATTTATGGCTTAATAGGCCTAAAGCCTACTTACTAAATAAATTAGTATTTAAAGTGTTAATTAAATCAAACCCTATTCTACCTTGCAAATCAAGTCTCGGCCACCTACTTTTTAAATTTCAAAACTCTCTCCCAACATCACACAACACACACGGCAGCTTGCACACAAAAAAATTCAGAAAGTTTCGAAGGTGCAAGGGAGGTTCAAGCCTTGGGTTCGTTCCGTTCTTCGTCGTCAACGATTATTCGAGCGTTTAAAACGCAAAGGCACGCCATATTATTTCCTTAAAACATCTATCACACCATAGTATTTTATTTAATTGAATTTTTCATGAAAAACTAGTACATCATGAAACAATTTCGTTTTTGCATAATATGTGAATTTTTAAAGTATGTATTTGGTCCAAAATCATGTATATTATGTTATTAAGGGAATGCCATGTCTAGGGTATGTATTAAGGGGGTCTTACATGAGTTTATGAAGTCCTATACATGCACCAAAACAAACTGCACACACGTAAAAACAAGCTAGAACAGAAAGTGGGTTGTGTGTGTGTCAAGGGCTCGATTTCATGGGTTGTGGGACTTGGCTTGCTTAGGGCAGGGACCAGGGCTAGCTATGGTCCGTGAGGGGTCTAGGGAAGAGTCCTAGCCACGCTAGGACTCGAGATAAAAGGCTGGGGAGGAGTCCTAGCCACCCGAGAGCTACAGCAAGGAGTAGTGCAGGGTGTTCAGCTGGAGCAGATGGTTAAGGGGTTCGGCCAGAGGGCTTGGGCTGGGCTAGGTCAGGTCCTTAGGGTCCTAGAAGGGTGCTTGAGGGGACGGTTCAAGGGGTGGCTCGTTGGGTAAGGGGCTAGCAACAGAAACAAGAGTCATAGTACATGTGGGTTTCTCGGCCAAGCATGTGTTTCTGATGTATGAGTTCGGTGTTCCACTTGGGGTCGAGTCCTATGGGTTCTAAGGGTCCAGGAGGGTGCCTAGAGGGTCTGGTCATGAGTTGGTGCAGGGTGGCTCGATGGGGCTCGAGCCAAGCACAGAAAACGTGAGGGAGATGATCTTGGCGGCAAGTTAGGCGTTAAGTTGCTGTCAAGGCTCAGGGGCTTCGTTTCTTGGGTTTAGGGGCTGGGCTGGCCTGGGCAGGGGTTGGGCTAGGTCCAGGGAAGGTTAGGGTCGTGTGGGCTCGGTGGTGGCTCGGCTGGGAGGGTCCTAGTTGGGTTAGGAGTCCTAGACATACAAGGAAGCACACACACAACACAGCAGAAACATGGGTCGTCTTCAAACAAGATTTTGAGCAGGTTAGGATCATGTTTTGGGGGCTGGGCTTGGTCGGTAGGGTCCCTAGATGGGTTGGCTAGGTTTTGGTTCAAGGTGGCTCGGGCGTGGCTCGGGTAAATTAGGAGATGGCTCGGTGCGTTCTTTAAGGTGTCAATTTCGAAAATTCAAAGGCTAAAAATTGATCCAAGGGTCCACGGGGGTGGCTCATGACTTGGAAGGGTAGAATAAATCTTAAAAATGTTATGTTTAAAATTTGGGATTAAAATAACGAGTTTTGGATTTATTCGGAATTTAATCGCCGCACGAAACACTAATTAACGAGTTAATTGAAACGCCTATTTTTAAGCTTTATAAAATTATGAAAAATTAGGGTTAAGCTTAAATAATTATTATAAGTCTAATTTTTTAATTAGGGAATTTTATATTAAGATTTGGTTTAATTCGAGAATAAAACGCATTAATACGTCACATTTAAAGATTAATTTAAAAGTCATCGAATTAAGCTAAATAAAAATATGAGAAAATTCACGTAGGCTTAAATAATTATTTGGGACATGGTAGAGTCAATTAAATTAAGAAAAGTCGAAAACGAGAAATTATGCGTCCAGGAGTAAAACGGTCTTTTTACACCTAGAAATTAGTAAAGGTCATGGCAGTGTCCTAAATGCTGTTTTTATGATATTATGATTATTTTTAAATGTTTATGGAATGTTCATGATTAAATTATGATTTTTAAATGTCTATTTGATTTTTATGATTGAGGGAAGACATTTAAAATATATGTTGCATGCTTGGTTTCAAAAAAATGAAAAATGTTATGTTATCCATGATTTTTATAAAGTGATGTGAATGAAATACGTTGAAGGAAGTGAAGTGATTGTGACTAGTTCGTTAATAATGGCGATGTCGTGAGGGTGATGGTCCCAGTGGAGCCCGACGATCGTGTTTCCATTATTATGAACATAAGGTTATGAGGATATGAGGTTTGAGGTAAGAATGAGAATATCGTGAGGGGAGAAGGCCCCAGAGGGAGCCCATTTATGGGAGAAGGCCTCAGAGGGAGCCCAGACGATCGTATTTCTATTCGATAATGCTTGGCCAGGGCCCAGTTGACCGGTGAGAGTGTTGCTGGTGTCCCCCGCCGCCCAGTACTGTGGTTACATGTAGATGGATCCATCGACTTTTGAGGATTGAGGAAGGTCACAATTAACGATCTGAATTCAACAAAGGAAAAAAAAAGGAAATGTCCATGATTATGTTTAAGGTTTTATGTCATGTCATGTTGAGGAAAAAGAAATTCATGTTTGCATATTTATGAAAATGTTTATGTTTAAAGTTTTATGCATCATGAAAATATTTAGGAAAATGTTTATGTTTAAATTTATGCATCTTCATTAAAACGATATTTTAATTAAGTACAAGTATTTTTCACTGTTATATGTTGACTGCATTACGTATTACTCGTTATAAAGATTATGGTGCGTTGAGTCTTTAGACTCACTAGGTGTGATAGATGCAGGTTGTATTGAGGGAGGACTTGATGAGTGATTTGACCGGACTGAAGGCGCACACAATCCGAGGACCAGCGCTACATTTTCCGCATTATGCTTTATGATTCAAGTTAAAGATTTTAAGATTATTTATTTATGCTTTGAGAGATTTTGAGAGGTTTAGTATGGGCTTTACTTTCAAATTATTGCTTTTTAGGTTTGGTAAAACAGTAGACGATTTTACTTTACGACTATTTCACTCGAAGTTTTTAAATACTAGTTGATTGAGGTTTTATTTTGAAAAGGACAAAATATTTTATAAAAATATTTTCATGTATTAATTGAGTTGGCCGAAATATTATAAAAAAAAATTTCTAGTACTTTTAAAGCAATAAAAAGGGCAGACGTTTCATGAATGAACCGATCTTACACCGGAAGGAGAGGGATTCCGAAATTGTTCAAGTATGGGACTGTACAGTTGAGGAGGACTTAAAAGATTTGATATTTACTACTCATATCAAGAAGGTTCATCTTCATTTCGTTAGCTCATCACATAAGAACTCCAAAGTTAATCATGCTTGACTTTGGACAATTCTGGGATGGGTGACCTCCTGAGAAGTTTCCTAGGGTGCGTGTGAGTGAGGAAATAAGCACGCTGGAAAGACTCCTCTTTGTACAGTGAGGACAATCGTCAAATCTGGGGCATTACATGTACTTTCCGCAGCATCAAGACGTGGATTACATTTTGAACTCTCGCAAGATTCGGCAGTAATGCAACTCTGTAGGCTAGTGTCCCAGCTCTCTCGAGAATCTCAAATGGTCTTATGAATCTATGACTGAATTTGTCTTTCTTGCCAAATCTCACTACACCCTTCACAATGCAATTTTCACAAAGACGTGGTCACCCACTGCAAACTCGATATCTCTGTACTGCTTATCTGCATAACTCTTCTATCAGCTCTGAGCAGTCTTCATCTTATCCAGGATCTTGAATCCTAGCTCTGTAGTCTGTCTGACAATGTCAGGGCCAAAGTCTTCTAAGGCACCCTATCGTCTAGAACATGCAGAGATGAAAGAATTGAAGGATCAGATTCATGATTTGTTGGACAATATTCGTTCGAGTTTTTCTCCATGGGGCGCACCGGTACTGTTTGTGAAGAAGAAAGACGGCATCATGCGACACTGCAGCGATTATAGAGAATGGAACAGTGTCACAGTCAAAACCGTCGCAATTTTAAATTAGCGAAGGTTTTTGTTTAAACCGTCGCTAAATATTTTCTAGCACCGTCGCTAATTAACAACGGTTCACTAAAACCGTTGTCGTTTTTTCCAAAAAAATACGCTAATCCACAATGATTCATTACAAAAAAAACCGTCGCTATTTTAAAATTTAAAACCTTCTCTAATAGCGACATTTTAATAAACACCTGTCGCTTTTTACCAAAAAACGTCGCAAATTGTCTATAAATACTTGCATTTTCGGTCCATTTTCCTCCACACCTTCCACATCTACGATAAATTTTTCTCTGTTATACGATTTTAGTTTCAATTTAGAGTAAGTTTTTTCACTTCGATTCTTGGTAAATTTCTAAGTGTTAGGTAAGATCATTAATATTATAAGCTTAGAAAGATTGTAAGTTTTTTGTTTGATTTATTAAATTATAAAAGTAATTTTTTATTTTAATTAAAAAATTAGCGACGGATTATGTCTAAACCGTCGCTAATTAGCGATGGTTTAGTAAAAAATTGTCGCTAATTATTGACGGCTTAGTCAACAACCGTCGCTAATTTTACGACAATTTAGTCATAAATCGTCATTAATTAGCGACGGTAAAAACCGTCTCAATATATAGCTACGACAACGGTTTAAAACCGTTGTCGTTGTACTCACTTTCAACAACACTGCCAATTACAACAGTTGTAAATGACCAACGACAACGGATTTTGTCGTTTAGCGTTTTTGTTGTAGTGGTTCCTTACTGCCTCCAAAATAAAAGATTTCCCGCTGGGTGGTCGAAAGGACACTAACTTCTGTTGGAAATCTATCGAAGCTCCATTCGACGAAATCCATTACATGCCCAAAATGATGTCAAACTCAGGCATCGGTAGCACAATTAGATCTGCCTGAACAACATTCTTCTGCAAACGACGTTCGAAATTCTTTACTATCATCGAAGTAAACATCTGATCAAAAGAAGGGATCGAAACTTGGAAACCAAAATCCATGGCCAAAATGAATGCGTAGCTCCTGAATCTAGCAGTGCATAGGTGGTTACACCTGAAATAAATATCATTCTTGCGACAAAATATACCATCAAATTCATTCAAGCCTAATAAATTCGAGAAATTCTATCGATAAACCCTATAATTCTTGAAAATTACTCAATAAAATCTTTAAGAATTCTCGAAATAACAAATTTTAACCAACCGAAAATTCCAAAATAAGGAATTGAACCCTTAAATCCATCTAATTAGAGCGTGCAACCTATTTTATTCTGAGTTTTTTGTTCCAAAATTAGTTCTACTAACCAACTTAACATTTCATGCAATTAAGGCAATTTGTAAAAGAAATGCTAAGCAAATAGGTTACCTAGTGATCAAGGTCGATTTAGGCTCTGCTATTGCCTCCTCTCCATGCATGACATAAGCCCTACCAGTAGTAGGCCCTTTGTTCCTTGGGTAGTCTGCAACTTTGTGGCCTTCCTCTTTGCAGATAAAGCATTTGAATGTCCCCGACATACACTTATCGTAATGAAAATGGTTGAACTGGTTGCAAGGCTGCCTCTCCTCCTGTCTCGGATGAATTCTAAGGGGGCTTCTGCTGCCACGGCTTCTTGAACTGACCTTGAGCCTTCCGCTGCCCTGGGTGTCTTGGAGGCCCTGTGAACTGTCTCTTACTGGGATGTGGGCTCTATTGGGTTTGATGCCTCTTCCTCTGCATCTCTATATCAATGTGCCTCAAGGCATGCTCTGCTTGAAAGGCACAAGCAGTGGCAGCATCATAACTATCCGGCCATCATAAGCATAACATCCCGGCAAATGGTAGGTCTGAGGCCATCCTTGAAGTGCCTTAGCTTCTTTGCGGCATACCTAGCAATAATGGGCACAAGTGATAGCCCATGTCAAACTTCCGAATGAACTCTGCAATAGTCGAGTCCCCCTGTCGGAGACTCATAAATTCTTGGGTTAGACGCCCCCTGACATCTTTAGGAAAGTACTTATTGTAGAATTTATCCTTGAACTGGTTCCAGGTGAGAGTAGCCAGATTTACCCCATGTGCTGCTCCCTCCCACCATGGAGATGCATCATCTCTCAGCATATATGTGTCACATCTTACCCTGTCGACATCTCTCATGTCCAGGTACTGAAAGTGCACCAACGATCGATTCCAACCTTCTATCACAAACGGGTCGGTGGTGCCACTAAATTCCTTGGGGTTGAGCCTCCTGAATTGCTCATACACGTCTACCTGGGTCTGGGAGCCTGATGAGCCTGCTCAATCAAATAGCAGGGTGTCCTGGCGGTAGTGGTTGAAAAGCTCTATCACCTCCAGGGTTACCATCATGCTTGTCTGTACTGAGAGTTCTTCTGGGAGGCATAATATCTAAATATAGCCCAAATTCTAAACGTAACCAACATGCAATTCAATCTAGCTTTTAAATCATTTAACGTCAACACATAAAATCATATCAACACGTACTGATAAATGCAAATCTTGTAAAAATGCATGTGATAACATTAAAACGTTCAAATAAAGCGTGTAATCTTACAGACTTGAGGCTTGGCAACCGATCTTCTGAAGCTAGCGGTGGCACAACCCTTTACAAGAAACCTTGCTCTGATACCTACTGAAACGCCTACTACTAAAATACTACTGAATTTTTTTAAATTTTTTTAAGATATGACTTAAAATATACACTTACTCATATACATAAATTAAGTCAACCATAAACTTTAAAAGGTTATCCAACCACAGAATAAAAATAACTGCAGTTCATTAAATCTTAAAATTAATCAATCTCCTAGTCTATTGTTTTAAAAGAGAAACTCGAACATAATACCAAAGGTTTGAAAAACCAAAAACATATAGAAAGATTCAAAAACTATTTAAAATATTATTTAAACTAGTCTCATAATCATATTATGCAGAAGAAATGCAAGGTCCTTGTGTTTTCACGTACACCCCCAACAGCCTACTCAGTCTTCAGCGCCTCCAGTCTCCTCATCCACATGATCACCAGCATCAATCATCCCCTAGTGAGTCTAAAGACTCAACACACCTAAACCGTTATAAAAAGTACATATACATAACATACAATGGTGAAAAGTACTGTAAACAAAGTAACTTTCATGATCTGAAAAATCATGAACATAAATATAAAGATATTCATATCAAATCATTTCATATCGTATCATCATATACATATTCATTTCCTTAATTGATTTCAGATCATTAGTCGTGGCTTTCGTATCAGCTCTAAAACGATGGATCCATCTACGTACAACTGTGGTACCCGACAACCAAGACATCAGGCGACAGTTTAACTAGTCCACTGAGCCTTGGCCTTACATGTTCGTGTCCATGTTCGTATTAGTCACAACCAACTCATCCCCTTCAAAAACATGTCATCGTATTCATCACTTGTAAAATTCATGCATATACATGCATTTCCTTAAAACCAAGCATGAAATGTGTTTTCAAGCATTAACATTAAAGTTCATGTTCGAAATCAACATATACATTTTTAATATGTATTACTAGTCATCAGGGCACATCCAGGACTGCTAACCTAACTTGCGTGCAAAATGACCCTGTTCCATCCAAACTAATCAAACGCCTTAAAAACATATTCTCAATCATTTTTTAAACGTAAACACGGGCTCACGCTTTAACTTTTATAATTCATTTAAAACTTAGACTGGAGTCCCGCTTTTAACCCAAATCAACCCGAAACTTAACCACAGTTCAGAGACTCCTAACCAAACTCCATATGACCCAATTAAACCATCAATAACCTTGGACACATTGACATATCAACACCCAAAACGAACCATGTCTACTAAAATCTCTAAAACACATGTACTGGACTAGCACCTAGGCACCGGCTGTGTAGCGCTACGGCGCTTGGTAAGCGCCTAGGCGTAATGCACCAGCACTGCAGGCGCTACAAGCATCGAAGCTCATTTGGCACTTGTGGCGCTACTCCAGCGAGCAAAAAAACCCAATTCAACTTCGAAGCCAAGAATCCATCATACTCTCAACTGGCGCGGACCAGACTCGAACCAACCTTTCCTAGACCATGACTGACCCCTCCTGAACCATCCTAACCATGGCATACAAACCCATGCACAGGGACGTGCATGGTTCGCTTGAAACAAGACAAACGCACGCACTTATCGAACCGTACCTCTATGATCCGACCTAGGGCCACAACCAGCCATGCTTGGGATGTCTTGAACCACGACTCAGGCCTACCAGAGCTTCAACCCTGGCCTGGAACCATCCCGTGCACATCCTTGCCTTTACTTACATCAACCGAGCCCAAACAAACCACAAGAAAGAAAGGAACCCTTCGGTCGTCCAAATGAACCAGATCCTGGCATGACCTAACACCTAGATCACCTATGAACCCACCATGAAACGTCCCCAATACATTGATCCTGGCAGCCCTTCAAACATCACACAAAAAATGTGAGTCACATGTAAGTTTCTCAAAAGAATTTCATGTAAAATCCATGTATAATCCATTTAAATCATTATATCTATATTACATCATGAAAATACAACCAAAATACATATTATGATGTGATTGATGAGAAAACAAAGGTTTAAGGCGTGGATTTGTGTTTATACACTCGAAAAACAACTCAACGACGCGAGAGACGAACACCGGAGGGATGGGAAATACCTTGGCTGCATTTTTTTCTCACAAAAACTAAACAAAAGCTATTGTGGGTTGAGGAGGTTGTGGCTGCCAAGAGATGAGGTGAAGGACTAGGGTTAGGGTGGGGGAAAATAGTATGGAATATAATAGAATAATGGGCCTAGGTTCAAAACATTAAAGAAAAATGATCTTGGCCCAAAAATCCTATTAAAATTGGCCCATTAATCCCATTAACATGTACGCAAAATATTTCATTTAAATTTATTTTTCAAAAGTATCACCCGAGCCCTCACAAAGTCCTCTGTTTTGCTAAAAATCGCCTACCGGCTTCAAATATAGTTCAACATGTAAAAATATTTTAAAAATTTCCATCTTCTAAAATGACGCAATAAATACACCATATACTAAATAATTAAAATAATTATTTAATAAATCATTTTCCTTAATTGTCCCCAGTATCTGTTTCTCGTTCGAGCGTGAAATACTGCTAAAAGCCCTATTTTATGCCATGAAGTAAATCATGCCATAAAATCATGAAATCATGTCATAACCCAACATTAAATGCTTTTAAAAATAATTAATTAAACATTTTAATAACACCCTAGATTTTCATGCACTCTGGTAACGTTAATTTTTAGACCTTACATTCACCTTTTCAGGTTGACTTCAACTCCTTTTTTGGTTACTATGAAGCACGGAAATTTGCCACTCTTGATTGCGAATGTGCATTTTAATGAATTCAACTTGAACCATACTTCTTAAGAGTGGAGAAAGTTTCTTCGAGATCAAGGATAAAGCTTGATTTCTCCTTAGACTAGAAAAAAATGTCATCAACGTACACCTTCACATTCCTTCTTGCTTGTTTCTCTAAAATTTTATGCATCAACCATTAATAATTTGCCCTTGCATTCTTCATACCAAACGACATCACAATAAAACAAAATTTAGTACCAGAGATTACAAAATCGACCTTGTCTTTATCTTTTCAGGACAAGGATATTTGATGATATCCTTGGTAGGCATCCATAAAAAAATAACTTATAACCAGAGGTGGAATTGATCAGCATATCAATCCAGGGAAAAGAATAGCAGTCTTTGGGATAAGCCTTGTTCAGATCCTTGAAATCCACACACATTCTCCGCTTTATAGTGATTTTTAGAATAGGACCACATTTGATAGCCAAGTGGGGAATTGGATTTCTCGGGCTAGGATAGCTTTCAGAGGCTCTTCAAATTGCTCTTCTATTATCTTGTCTTTTTTCTGATCCGAAGTGTCTTTTCTTTAGCACCACCAGTCGAGAACTTGGGAGGGTGTTCAGTTTGTGCTAAGCTGTATGAGCCGGTATCCCAACTAACTCTGAAGGGGACCATGCGAAGTTATCTACATTGTTAGGATCGATTAATGTTAATGATGTGTTTAAAAAAAAGGTTGAATAAACACTTTGATTATTGAAATCTTTTTGGATATAAATCAGTTCTTTAAGGAACTGGTTCTGAGATCTTGTGTGTCAATATCGATCAGTTAACTAATACTAATAGTGCATAAACAAACTGAAGGATAGATTGAATATTTTGGGTAACATATCGATAACATAATGAATAAAATGATGGACACAAAGAGTTTTATGGATGTTCGGATACTTCAACTGCTCATACATTACCCCTTCTATCTCAAAGATAGGAATTCACTAAAAGACATTACAAAGAATTGTAATAACCCACTTTAGTTGGACTTATGCAATGTCAAACTGAAACTCTTAGTTTTCTACTTATCACTTATCAGTTTTTAAATGAATAGCTCTAACGAGTAGCCTGAATGCTATGAATAAATACGAGATAAGACATAAATATTGATATTTGTAAATTTAATGAACTCGAAAATGAATCGCAGCTAACTGATTTATTCTTGATTTAGTTGTTCGTAGAATGTTCATTAACCTTTCTTCAACTGAACTCATCGGCTATAAATAGTCTTTGATTCCAACGATCACATTGAATGAATTTAATGATTAATATCCCTTCAGTCGTCTTCTCGTCCATGTAGATGACTTTTTCTGATAGATATCAGACTGTTCTGCTTTGGTACGGAATGTTAATTTGTCTGCTGAGATTCAAATTGTAACTGATGATATGGATAACTCATCAGGAGTTAAACTTGTCGATTGATCAGTTTAGTTGGACTACATCAGTTCTAACTGATGTCTTTTCAGTTTGAAATTTCTAATTAAGTTTTTGGTTAAGATATATATGAGTTTTGTCAATCACTTATTCACTTCTTTAGATTTGGTATCAGTCCGTCAATCTTCAATTCATCCGTCAAGCTATATCTGATATTCTTGATATTAATTGATTTACTGAACTGATTGTAGATAAAATAGTTCTTCATAAATGTATAGATTCGTACAAAAATAAGAGAGAACTTTTCATTAAGTTTAAAATAAGTAAGTACAGGTTTATACAAATTGTAACGTCTACTCATTTAAATGTTCGGAATTTTTTTTTTTAAAGCTCATATTTTCGAAATAATGCTCAAACTTTTTGCATGCATGCGCTCTACAGAAAAACATAACATTTAATAAAATGAACTTAAATATTTGAGAGTAAAAATAGTGCAGTTTAAAATAACCAAACTCATCAAAAAAATTTCGCAAACATAAACGAATAAAAATCTTAAGATGTAAGGCTCGAGAATTATCCGTGTCATCGATGTGAGAATTGAAGAAGATTATGCATGACATGAAAAATGAGAATTTTGAAGGCATGGCCGAAGCCACACCGCCCCCGCGGTGCTTAGATTACCGCCCCCGCGGTGTAGGTGACAGAAATTTGTGGTATTTTGCGAACAGACACCGCACCCGCGGTGTTAGCGTGACCGCACCCGCGGTGTGAGACCGCACCCGCGGTCATGTAAGGACCGCACCCGCGGTCTGAGTGTCACACTTTAAAATGAATTTGCCGTGAGCTCAGCGCACCCGCACTCTTGAGTTGCCGCACCCGCGGTGTGCATGCGAGATTGCCACCTTTGAATTTCGTGTTGACACATGGCACGTATATATATATGACAAGCTGCTGAGTCTTCATTTCAGAAAGTGTTCCAGAGCAAGAACCGAGAATCCCCATGGAATAGCTTCAAGTTTTCATCCTTTAGAAATTAGTTTGTGCACGATTTGTTCGTTCGATTTTAATTCCGAAACCGGATTTGGAGTCCTTGCAACAAGAGCTATCTAAGGATGTAAGTATTGTACAGTTTCAGCATGGTTCGAAATTCATGTGTTAGAGAAATTCAGATTTGAGTTCGAATATGTGTTCTTGATAGTATGAGCATTGTAGAAACGTTACCGGATTGATTTTCAGATACCATATGCTATACATTGAATTTTCAGCATGTATATCGATATTGATTGGAAGAGTTGAGCATGTTATATTGTGTTTTGATAAGTATATTATGAAGATGATGAGTTGTGGCTATTGTTTTGTTGAGATTGAGTTGACCGGTACCGAGAATCACGCCGTTACGCCGTCAAAGTTGTATTGAGATTGATTATTGAATTGTATATGAGCTGAATTGAGTTGAGAATTGATATTGTGTGTCTACACATTGCCATTTCAGATTGGAGGTGACAGGTTTGACATTTTATTCGAGATCTCGACAGACAGTGCGACCAGAAAGGTATAATTCATGTGGTCACGGGATTGCACAACTCGAGTCAGATTTGATACGAGTTTCCCTAAATCACATACTAGATTGTTATTACATTGATTATGTAATGCCTTGTTTATTGATTTATATTCGAGTCCTGAGATAGGAGAGATTGGCAGACTTGCCAAAACTAGACGTTTCGGTGTATCGTCGCATAGGAGCAGATTTGCTATATGTGTAGACCCTCGATACAGAGTTGACCGAAGTCTAGGAATAAGACGTACCGTTGCCCCGAGTGGTTGGGTAGGTAACAGACCGTCTTATTCACACCGGGATCCCTAGATTAGAAAAGAGTCGAGTCAAGATGTGAATTGTAGAATACAGATTTGTATTCTACTACATGTTTAGATGTATATTCATGTTACTTGATTTATGTTATGCATTGTACATGATTATGACATTGCATGCATCCATGTTTTATACTGGGATATGTTCTCACCGGAGTTATCCGGCTGTTGTCGTGTCTGTATGTGTGCATGGCAACAGGTGGGGCAGGATCGGGGTCGCGAGCTAGATGAGAGATTATGATAGCGTGGAGATCTCGGGCATTGCAGATTACTAGTGTTTCCTTATGAAACTTGTACTACTTATGTTTGTATTTGAGATTCGAACACTAGTGTATGATTGTACTAGACAGATATGTATGTACATTATGTTGTTTATTTCAGTTAATGATATGTTATGCTTTATCTATACATTAGAATTAATGTTAAAAGCAAATTTTTGACCCACATTTTCGAACAAAGATCCAATTAAATCCCAAAAGAATTGAGTTAGAGCCCGGGTCCCCACAACAGGTGGTATCAGAGCTGTAGGTTCTGTAGACTGAGATAGAATAGAATGAGCGGGGTATATCGAGTCATCTTCCTTGCTTTTGAGATGCTAGCATGATTTACTGCTTTCCCTATTGTATGTGTTGTATTATCTGAATTGATTTACAGCATTTCAAGCCTGAATCAGAACCGATTCTCGATCAGAGGTATATGATCAGAGGAGGGCTGAGACAGATGATATTGGTTGAGTACTAATCAGTTTTATGATCAGATTAATGCCGCCTAGACGAGTGCCACAGCCAGAGCAGGGTAGCACATCCGGTGCACAGATGGATGTCACCGCTACGCCGATGGAGACCTTATTGAAAAGATTTCAGTCTTTTCATCCGCCTACCCTGAAGGGCACAGAGAGTGCAGTAGAGTGCGAGAGCTGGCTCGATGATATCGAGATGTTGTTTGAGTCTTTGGCTTACACTGATGAGCGACGTGTGAAGCTGATAGGGCATCAGATGCAAGAGGTTGCCAAGAGCTGGTGGTTGACGACGAAGAGAGCCTTGGAGCACCGAGGCATTGATATCACGTGGAAAGTCTTCAAAGACGAGTTCTATCAGCGCTTCTTTCCCGTTTCCTACCGGAAAGATAAGGGAGCTGAATTTGCGAATCTGAAGCAGGGACAGTGGAACATCGAGGAGTATGTTGCTAAATTTTCTGCATTGCTACGATTTGCACCGCATGTGGCCGGAAACGACGAGGCAGTGGCCGATCAGTTCATCAACGGGTTGAATCCAGATGTCTTTACTTTGGTGAACACGGGCCGGCCTAGTACTTTTTCAGAGGCACTGAACCGAGCGAAGGGAGCCGAGGCTGGCTTGATTAGGCAGCGAGGAGCTTCCTACGGTGTTCAGGGGCAGAGACCGCCACAGTCCATGACCGTACAATTTCCACCACCTCCTCCTCGTTTTGACAGCGGAGCTAGTGGTAGTGGCAAGAAGGAATTTCTGAAGGCTAAGGGCATCGCATACATTCATATCTGAACATTTTGCATTGAGACATGCATTGCCTGTTGAGTCAATGTCGACAGTAGTGTCTATAGCTTCTCCGTTGGGAAGTGGCTTGATATCTGTGACTACTGTTAGACACTGTATGCTTCAGTTTGAGGGGCATGAGATTGATCTTGATTGTGTAGTACTTGGTTTAGCTGATTTTGACTGTATAGTTGGCATAGATATGTTAACCAAGTACAGGGCCACGGTAGATTGTTTCCACAAGATTGTCAGATTCAGACCCGAAAGGACAGACGAGTGGAAATTCTACGGCAAGGGTTCCAGATCTCGGATTCCCTTAGTATCTGCTCTGACTATGAGTAGATTGCTTCAGAGAGGAGCAGAGGGCTTTCTCGTATATTCAGTAGATCTACTGAAGACGAGCCCAGCATTGGCAGATCTGCCAGTGGTTTGCGAGTTTGCAGATGTTTTTCCTGATGAGATTCCAGGGTTGCCTCCGGTTCGAGAGGTTGATTTCAGCATAGATCTTATGCCCGGTTCTGTTCCTATTTTGAGAGCTCCATATAGAATGGCACCGATAGAGCTGAAAGAGTTGAAAGCACAGTTGGAAGATCTTTTGTCCAAGGGATATATCAGACCTAGTGTATCTCCTTGGGGTGCTCCGGTGCTTTTCGTTCGAAAGAAAGATGGTTCGATGCGACTGTGTATTGATTATAGGCAGCTGAATAAGGCAACAGTGAAGAACAAGTATCCGTTGCCGCGCATCGACGATCTGTTTGATCAGTTACAGGGATCTTCGGTATATTCGAAGATTGATTTGAGATCAGGGTATCATCAGCTCAGAGTTAGAGACGTTGATATTCCGAAGACTGCATTCCGAACCAGGTATGGACATTACGAGTTTGTTGTTATGCCTTTCGGTTTGACGAATGCACCAGCGGTGTTTATGAGTTTGATGAACCGCATTTTTCAGAGATATTTAGATGATTTTGTGATTGTGTTTATTGACGACATTTTGGTGTATTCGAAGAGTTTGACTGAGCATGCAGATCATCTGAGAATTGTGCTGAAGACTTTGCGACAGGAGCAGTTGTATGCCAAACTGTCCAAATGCGAATTCTGGTTGCGACAGGTTGTTTTCTTGGGGCACATTATATCTGGAGAGGGTATTGCGGTAGATCCGAGTAAAGTTGAGGCTGTGATCAGTTGGCCGAGACCGACTTCTGTGCCTGAGATACGCAGTTTCATGGGTCTAGCCGGGTATTATCGACGTTTTATTCGAGACTTCTCCAGTATAGCGAAGCCGATTACCCAGTTGACACAGAAGAACATGCCATTTGTGTGGTCAGAAGAGTGTGAGAGCAGTTTTGTTGAGCTGAAGAAGAGGCTGACTAGTGCGCCTGTCTTGACGATTCCATCAGGTACAGGTGAGTTCATTGTATATTGTGATGCATCTCACAGAGGGCTTGGATGTGTTCTTATGCAGCGAGGGCACGTGATAGCATACGCCTCTAGACAGCTGAAGCCACACGAGACTCGTTATCCGATTCATGATCTTGAATTGGCGGCGATTGTGTTTGCACTTAAGATCTGGCGTCATTACCTATATGGCGAGAAATTTGAGATCTATTCCGATCATAAGAGCTTGAAGTATCTCTTTTCTCAGTCAGAGTTGAATATGAGGCAGCGACGATGGCTTGATCTGCTGAAAGATTTTGATTGCGAGATCAAGTACCATCCAGGGAAGTCGAATGCAGCGGCAGACGCCTTGAGTCGAAAGGTATGTGCTCTTTCCTTGTCGACTGTAGGTGTATCGAGTTTAGTAGAAGATTGTTGCTTGTCTGGATTGACATTTAATACAGAGAGTAGACCGTTGCGACTTGCTGCGATTCAGATTGAGCCAGACTTGATTTCGAGGATCAAAGAAGCACAAAGAACTGATCCGAGTGTGCAGAGATCGATTGATATGGTCAGAGCTGGTCATATATCAGAATATCAGGTTAGAGATTCTGTTCTGTATGTGCATAACCGTCTAGTGGTGCCAGATGTTTCAGATTTGAGACGACAGATCATGTCGGAGGCACATTGTAGTCGGTTCAGCATTCATCCTGGAGGCAGGAAGATGTACAATGACTTGAAGACACAATTCTGGTGGAAGCAAATGAAGACCGATATCGCAGAATTTGTGTCTAAGTGCCTGAATTGCCAGCGGGTGAAAGCAGAGAGGAAGAAGCCCGGAGGATTACTTCAGAGTTTGTCCATTCCTGAATGGAAATGGGACCACATTTCCATGGACTTCGTGACGAAGTTACCTCGATCTTCGCGGGGCTGTGACGCGATTTGGGTTGTGATAGACAGACTGACCAAATCAGCGTGCTTTATTCCGTACAGAATGACCTATAGACACGATCAGATGGCCGAGTTGTATGTCAGAGAGGTCGTCAGATTGCACGGTGTGCCGAAGTCGATCGTATCAGATCGTGATCCACGATTCACTTCTCACTTTTGGCATAGCTTGCAGCAGGCTTTAGGTACGACTTTACACCTGAGCACTGCTTATCATCCCCAGACCGACGGACAGTCAGAGCGGACTATCCAGACTTTAGAGGACATGCTGAGAGCTGTAGTACTAGATTTTGGTACTAGTTGGCAGGATTCAGTGCCGTTGTGTGAGTTTTCATACAACAACAGCTATCAGACGAGCATAGAGATGGCACCGTTCGAAGCTTTATACGGAAAGAAGTGCAGATCTCCGTTGTACTGGGATGATATTTCTGAGGTACCAGAGTTAGGGCCTGATATGATTCGTGAAATGACAGAAAAAGTGAAGATCATTCAGAAACGAATGAAGACGGCACAGGATAGGCAAGCAAATACGCCAATATTAGACGTAGACCGTTAGTATTCGAACAGGGAGACAAAGTATTTTTGAAGATTTCACCTTTCAGAGGCGTTGTCAGATTTGGCAAGCGAGGAAAGTTGTCTCCTAGATACGTCGGTCCGTACGAGATCCTTGAGAAGATTGGCGATCGAGCTTACAGACTTGCTCTTCCTCCTTCATTATCTGATATACATGACGTTTTTCATGTATCGATGCTTCGCAGATATATGCCAGATGAGTCTCATGTCATTCAGCCTGACGAAGCCGAGTTAGATCAAACTTTGAGCTACGTCGAGCAACCGATACAGATTCTGGATCGGAAGGAAAAGAAGCTTAGAACCAAGACCATTCCGCTTGTGAAGGTTCAATGGAGTCGCCATGGCATCGAGGAAGCAACTTGGGAGACGGAGTCTGAGATGAGACAGAGGCATCCCGAGCTATTCTTATGATGTGAGTTTTTATTCCCGCTTTGATTTTACTGTTTTGCGTATACTAGTGTGATTACTGGTTTATAAGTTCGAGGACGAACTATTGTCTAAGAGGGGGAGAAATGTAAGGCTCGAGAATTATCCGTGTCATCGATGTGAGAATTGAAGAAGATTATGCATGACATGAAAAATGAGAATTTTGAAGGCATGGCCGAAGCCACACCGCCCCCGCGGTGCTTAGATTACCGCCCCCGCGGTGTAGGTGACAGAAATTTGTGGTATTTTGCGAACAGACACCGCACCCGCGGTGTTAGCGTGACCGCACCCGCGGTGTGAGACCGCACCCGCGGTCATGTAAGGACCGCACCCGCGGTCTGAGTGTCACACTTTAAAATGAATTTGCCGTGAGCTCAGCGCACCCGCACTCTTGAGTTGCCGCACCCGCGGTGTGCATGCGAGATTGCCACCTTTGAATTTCGTGTTGACACATGGCACGTATATATATATGACAAGCTGCTGAGTCTTCATTTCAGAAAGTGTTCCAGAGCAAGAACCGAGAATCCCCATGGAATAGCTTCAAGTTTTCATCCTTTAGAAATTAGTTTGTGCACGATTTGTTCGTTCGATTTTAATTCCGAAACCGGATTTGGAGTCCTTGCAACAAGAGCTATCTAAGGATGTAAGTATTGTACAGTTTCAGCATGGTTCGAAATTCATGTGTTAGAGAAATTCAGATTTGAGTTCGAATATGTGTTCTTGATAGTATGAGCATTGTAGAAACGTTACCGGATTGATTTTCAGATACCATATGCTATACATTGAATTTTCAGCATGTATATCGATATTGATTGGAAGAGTTGAGCATGTTATATTGTGTTTTGATAAGTATATTATGAAGATGATGAGTTGTGGCTATTGTTTTGTTGAGATTGAGTTGACCGGTACCGAGAATCACGCCGTTACGCCGTCAAAGTTGTATTGAGATTGATTATTGAATTGTATACGAGCTGAATTGAGTTGAGAATTGATATTGTGTGTCTACACATTGCCATTTCAGATTGGAGGTGACAGGTTTGACATTTTATTCGAGATCTCGACAGACAGTGCGACCAGAAAGGTATAATTCATGTGGTCACGGGATTGCACAACTCGAGTCAGATTTGATACGAGTTTCCCTAAATCACATACTAGATTGTTATTACATTGATTATGTAATGCCTTGTTTATTGATTTATATTCGAGTCCTGAGATAGGAGAGATTGGCAGACTTGCCAAAACTAGACGTTTCGGTGTATCGTCGCATAGGAGCAGATTTGCTATATGTGTAGACCCTCGATACAGAGTTGACCGAAGTCTAGGAATAAGACGTACCGTTGCCCCGAGTGGTTGGGTAGGTAACAGACCGTCTTATTCACACCGGGATCCCTAGATTAGAAAAGAGTCGAGTCAAGATGTGAATTGTAGAATACAGATTTGTATTCTACTACATGTTTAGATGTATATTCATGTTACTTGATTTATGTTATGCATTGTACATGATTATGACATTGCATGCATCCATGTTTTATACTGGGATATGTTCTCACCGGAGTTATCCGGCTGTTGTCGTGTCTGTATGTGTGCATGGCAACAGGTGGGGCAGGATCGGGGTCGCGAGCTAGATGAGAGATGATGATAGCGTGGAGATCTCGGGCATTGCAGATTACTAGTGTTTCCTTATGAAACTTGTACTACTTATGTTTGTATTTGAGATTCGAACACTAGTGTATGATTGTACTAGACAGATATGTATGTACATTATGTTGTTTATTTCAGTTAATGATATGTTATGCTTTATCTATACATTAGAATTAATGTTAAAAGCAAATTTTTGACCCACATTTTCGAACAAAGATCCAATTAAATCCCAAAAGAATTGAGTTAGAGCCCGGGTCCCCACATAAGATCATCAACATATGAAAATGTTCATCTCCACTCAAATCTCGTAAATCATAATTCAGAAAAGATGTGGTCCTCGAGTCATGTGTGGGGCCCTTAGCTCCTAATCGTTATTACAATGCAATTTGATTAGGGTTAATTAATTACAGCGGAAAACGAGTTTAAATTTTCTTTACAATGAACCCAAATCATTTTATTTGAATACTAATAATATTATTTCATCACACATCATAAACATGCCCACACGTAATCAAAACCAATCACACACAAACAACTCATATCCTTGGGACATGCCCCGGTATATAGATACATATATATACTGGGAACAAAACATAAAACCTCAACTCAAACTGTGACTCCCTCCAAAAGTACCCTCTCCGGTCTCCTGATATCCTGATGCCATTGTCCACACACAAAGACAACAACAGCCCCCTTTGGGGGTGAGCAAAGCTCCGTATGGAACAACCATCATATATACAACAAGTATCTAAACAATGATATATGATATGCAATGCATGTATATCGTGGAGGTATCAGGTCAAATATCCATCCACTGAGCACATGTCAGAATCAAACGAATCGCTATCAAATCAATGCTCGAGCTGGCACACCGGCCTCAATCAGGGATACTCGTATGATAGCGTCGACAAAGCGCCATCTAATCTCATATCTCAATCAATCGTCGGGGCCACAAATGTCTATGTTTTAAGGGTCATGTAATACCAAATATAGCATTGTGTTCACAAACCCCAGAATCCAATCAAATCATAACAGGGTATCCAAGGATCATAGCTCAACGTACATGTCATGTATCTATGTATGCATCAAACGATGTGTGTTAATAAAACCAATCCAGCATATATCATATAATACAGATACCTGTCGTATGTTACCCGGTCGCAACATACCTCAATTCTTCGTTCCAGTTGATGTAGCTTGAAGATATCAGTATAATAATCTATCTACATCAATAACATGTTCATTTCAATCAATAACATGATCCAAATCAATAATATGAGTTTCAAATATCTTTTGAAACTTCAAAAATTCAAATCAAAATCATAACATAATTCAATTTCGACTTCGAATATGAGTTTCTTGTCGATTATTCTACCACATATAGGAATTTCAACTTCAAATACATGCTATTTCAGCAATTTGATATTTAGATCTGCTGAAACAAGAAGAAATTTACCTCACAAGGAAGCTCTCGACGCGAAGATTCCGAATCTATAATTGGTTTCAAGTTTGGACAACATTTCGAAGTCGATTCGGGCGAAGAGAATTGAAATCTCTCGTGTTCCTCGAAGTTACTGAATAAGAAATGATGAAGAAAAGAATAAGAAAAGTTATTCTTATCTTCACCGCTTCGGCGCTCGGGCGGTAGAATTCTCGCGCCCGAGCGCGAGATGTTCTGCCCCCGAGTGACATTTGCACCGCGCTCGGGCGCGGAATGTTCTGTCCGAGCACAATTTTTGTGCTACACTGGCACTCGGGCGGTCGTTTTCTACCGCTCGGGCGCCACATGTTCTGTCCAAATTATTTGTTTTATATTGCATTGGCGTCCGGCTTCTCCACTCGAGCTCTTACAACGTCAATTCATATCAAATACTTATTTTCTCGTTTACATTGTCATGATAAACATCATATACATAATCACATGACAATTTCATAATTTATCGATAATCAACATAGGATTTACGATAATACGATACACGGTCCTTACATCGTGTCACTGACCTAGTTCTGCCTACTCAAAGTTCTGCACCTCCAGTTCCCTCACCATCAAGCTCACCTGCATCACACATGCCTAGTGATTTTAAAGACTCAACACACATGTACTAGAAATAACAAGTACATATACAAGGCACACATCAGTTAAAAATACCATACTTACATATATTTCGTGAACTTAAAAGCATGAACATAAACGTGTCGTATAAAATCATAACGTGTCAAAACATGTCTTCTCATGTCATCATATACATATACATTTTCTTACAATTGAATTCAGTTCATTAGTTGTGACTTTCGTATCAGCTCTATTCGATGGACCCATCTACGTATAACCACGGTACCGGGCGGCTTGGACATCAGCGACAAGATTACCCGTCCACTGAGCTTTGGCATCAGCTCATCATATCTCATGTCATCGTATTCACCACTTAATAAAAACTTGCATATACGTAACTTTTTCCTTAAAACCAAGCATGTACCGTATTTATCATAATTCCATAAAAATCATAAACATGATGCATAAACATTTAAAACATGATAAAATGTGCTCAGGGCACTGCCAGGACAAAAATTTCACCCCGGGTGCAAAATGACTAGTTTGCCCCTGGAAACCCAAAATGACTATTTTACCCCTGGAGCTCCAAATTTTGACCCGAAGCTTACCAAACTCCTTAAAATATCCCAAAAAAAATTTAAAAATATTTCTTAGACAAAATCTTGAGCCCATTTCACAACTTAAACAATTCGTTTTAAAACTTGGACCGGAGTCCCGGTTTTCACCCGAATCGACTCAAAACTTAACCCAAAGTTTCCCAACTTTTTACCATACTTAATCCACATCTAAAATGCCTTAAAATCATTAAAATCAGACTCCTAAACACCTTGGCCATAACTTGTAGGCTGCTGGAAAAGTTCCTCAAACATCTCACTCGAACCCTAAGCATGACCCTTTGCAAGTTTTCGCCCCTAGCCCAAAAACATTAGAAATAGTCAGGAATCAAATTTTCCTAGACCACCCTAGGATTTCTCTGAACCTACTGGACCCACGCAATCAGCACCATGCAAGCCGCAGCTCGACCCCGATCGTTAACTCCCTAGATAACCCAACCCACGACCTAATCTCCTAGCCCACGATCGATCGACTTCAAGGGTGGCTCCAGCAGCATTTGAGCCCTCCTCAGCCATGACCCAGACCCCATATGGTCTGGTATAAGCCTTGGATTGACCCTTGCACATCCAGCCCCCACCCTTTGCACGCGATCTACCCGATACTGAACCAAACCCCTTGCTGCCTTCCACGGTTCCTAGCGTACAACACCTACAGCTCGTTCCCAACTTAATGACAGCATACTCTCTACAAAGGAACCCTTCAGCAACGCCACATGACAACCACCTGCTACTACTTAAATTATAATTCACCCAAGTGTAGGCTGTCATGCAATTAATATATTTCGTAAGTACGAGATCGATCCACAGAGATATTATTTTAAGTTTAAATTTATTAATTTATAAATTACCAAATGCAAGAATGAATTTTACAAATTATAAATTTTGTCAAGGCTCAAGGATTTATTCTTGGTTTATGTAATATTGTTTAACTAAAAGTACAACAAAGGAAACCACAATAAATAATTGTTCCAAGAAAATTAAATATTTAAACACGCACATAATATAATATAGTTCCCACTATAGAAAATACCGAATTAACCGATATTTTATATATAGTATATGATTATATACATAACAGTATAAATATATAATTGCATAATGTAAATGTTAAATTAAATCATTATATTTCATTTAGAACAACCGGCATAAGCCATGCTATTGCCTAAATGAAATATATGATTTAATAAGTTAGTTGCGATAAAGTAAAAGTTAGATGCGAAAAATAAAAGTTAATTGCGGAAAATAAAAGTTAGTTGCGGGAAAGTAAAAGTCAGATTCGAAAAATAAAAGTTAGTTGCGATAAAGTAAATGTTAGATTATTAGATGTTAATATTATAACATAATATTGCATTTAGAACAACTGGCAGTGCCACGCTCTCGTCTAAATGAAATATATGATATAATTATATATATATATGTAATTGAGGAAATATTTATTGTATCAAAATTAAACAAAAATCAAGATAAACACTTCAATGGTATCAAGCATTTGATGCAAATTGATAACAACAAATAATTCATTATTATACCTACAATAAAAAGATGTTAGCTAAATGAAAAGAAATAAAGGAAAAATATACAAAATATAAACAATCTTACTTTACCAAGAATTCATCCTCTTCACCTTGACATAATAGATTTAGCTTGCCATGAGCTTACTTTTGATCAACACTAAAATCATCACTCATAGTTGGGAAAAATGAAAAATATATTGGAACTTAGAACTTTTATACACACACTATATTTTACAATGGGATAGAATGATTCTCGAGCTAGCACAAGGCCTCTATTTATAGGCCAAATGAGAGAAAGGGTCAAAATTTTTATTAATGTCATGTAGTTGTGATAGTAGTTTTTGTCTCTTCCAACTTCAATTCATGGCCCTTCTTTCAATGCTATGTTCCATTACTTTAATCTCCGAATTTGACTTTGCTCAAAACAGCAAACATGTAGGCCATTGCATGTAGATGAATTTGGCCATATGATTCACCTCATTTGGTTAAATATTGAATTATTTATGATTTTTGAACTATAAGGTGCTGGATCATAGTAAAAGTAAATCTGTTCTCCTTTTGATATTTGCACAATTGATCATCGTAATGAACTTTTTAGGCATTCATGTCTTTTTCAAAGTTGTAGATAATTTCTCAATTATTCAAAACATGTTCGAATCAATTCCATTTGAATTTTTTAGCTTGAGTTGTCATTATTTTACCAACACGTAGAAAACCTGAAAATAAATATATTTAATAAGACATTTAAATATAAACAAACAATACTAAAATAACATAATTTTATAATTTTAATGAAACTTAAATTTTAAAATACATGTTATAACATATAATAAATTATTATTTTAAGTTTCATCACCCCCCCACACTATCTCAATAAAATAAAATTTACCAAAAATCACAACCTAGATTCTTTATTCTTTTTATATATTCAAATACACAAACATATTCATTTTAAAAACAAAATCATATACCGATTTATATATTTTTTTCCGTTTAATATAATAATATATAATTAGATGTGTTTTTATTATTCTACTTATTTTCACATAATATATAAAGTAACAATATATATATATATATATATATATATATATATATATATAATTTTTAAATTTCTAATTTTTTTATGATAATATAGTCAAAAAGATAATTCACACCACCTATCATAACATGTATAATATCAAGAATTTTATTGTAAAAGCCATATTCTTTCATGTCAAAATATTTAATGAATAGCTAGTTTTCACTCATGGAGTTGGAATTAATTTCATTGAAAAAAAGCTAAGTATTAAAGAAGATAATTAAATAAACTAATATGAAAAAAAATAGGAAAATTTACAAAGAATAAAATCCCCTTTATTTTTCTCTTTTTTTAATAATGAGACTGCAAAAGTTTACAATAATATAAATTTTTATCCAAATATTCTACCATAAATGTGTTGTATATATATATATATATATATATATATATATATATATATATATAATATATATATATATATATATATATATATATACATATACATTTATATAACAGATATATCCGACTACATTTGAAACTTATCTAGCACAAACAAATCTTTTTTTTTAAAACATTGATAGTACATCAATCAAATCTTTAAACAAAAATAACAATGAACAAAGTACTTTGCACTCCGTTATTTATTTACTTTTTAAAAAAAATATTTTTTTCTACCTTTTTTTAGGGGAATTATATTCTTGTAATTAACCATTTTTTAATAATCAATAAAATTTTATTAATTGTTTTCTCATTTCTCACAACTTACTGACAAAAGATGTGTGAGTATATATTTTACTTTTACAAAAAGAACTCTTTCAATTATACATGTTAACAACCATACAAACCATATCTTTTAACTATATTCTCACAAAAATTTTAGAAATTATTTTATTTGAAAACACACACAATTATATATATAAATAAATAAACACATCTATTATACATTTTATACTAATTGATAATACATATATACACACACTACATAAATTGGTACATATGAAAAACTAATTTTTCTTGTAGTCAATAATTTGAATATAATGAATCTTAAAATCTAGCGTATTGTGATTTTCCAATACTTATGAATTAATGCGTCTCAGGTGCATTTTATTGACACCTTACTCGACATTGAACTAAAAATTATTATTATTATTACTATATATAAGTATGTATTTTTATTTTCATATAATAAAAAAAACTAAGAGGAGAAGAAGAAGAAATTATTCATACCTTAAAAAAACATTAAAACATACCGTTGAATCACAAGTTTAGCATCACATGAATTTTTTTTCTTACTCTCGGATGTTGGCCAATTAAGTTGAGATATGAATGGATCCGGTTCATGACTAAATCGTTGCAGTATATCAATAAGTTCATCTTTTCTTGTAGCAGAAACTAACATCCTTCGTGAAGCTAAAAAAATAAATCCATGTTCCACAAGATCATCAAGAAACGATAACAGTTTATCATAATAGTGTTGACATTTAACAAACCAATTGGCTTATGATGGATATTTAATTGTGCCCAGCAAACAGTATGAAATATTTCCTCAAAAGTACCGAAACCTCCTCGCAAAGTAATGAAATCATCTGAATGTTCAAAAATTTGAGTAATTCGTTCATACACGTTGTCCACTTTCATTTCTTCTCCTATTGATGGTCCAGTAAGACTAGCTAAGGTAATCGGAATAATTCCTAAGACTTCACTTCCTCCTGTTTGCGCAGCTTTTGCAACGTAACTTTTACGATGAGAACAACTTCACCACCATCATATACGAAATGAATCTTTTTTTAGCTAGTGTTATGCCAAGCTTTTCTGCTACTTCTTCATAAATTGAATCTTTTCATATACTAGATCCACAAAATACACAAATATTTTTTATTTTACTTACCATGGATGTTGACATGTTTAGAAATATGTTTTATGTAATTCTTAGATCACATCATATGTATTTATAAGCGTAACATGACAAAAGTCAATATTTGAAAAAGATATTGTTAGACATGAATTTTGTTGTGGCGATGTTAACTAAAACCAGCAGACCGGAATAGTAGAATAACTTATCAGAAGCTACTGGTCTAGTAAAACTAAAGCAGTAGAAAGGATAGTAATATAGAACCAGTAGAGGACGTTGCCTAACGTTACTACCTTAATTGTTACCGTTAAAAGTTCCTAGTACTAGTATTAATTGCAGCATTAAATACTATACGGAGTCATTTAATGCACTTTACCCAATTAAGTATAAAACAAGACTGATTGTTTTATAGCTTTTCTGCAGGAACCTCTTTTGGTAATAAAGCTGATTGTATCAGTTATTTGAAGACATCCTCTGATTATGAACGTTGAACTCAGTCGCTTATATATACATGGAACAAATCCTTATACGACAACACTTGCGCATAACATCAAGGATCAAAGCTATTTTCACTTATACGACAAATCTCGAAATTCCTTGAGTATTTAAAGTTCAACACAAAGAAAAGTAGCACACGATTCATAGCTAATATCTGATCTTTTGAAGATCATCTTGTGCTACTGATTCTTACACTCTTCACAATCTTTACATCACTTATACTTTATCAGGAAGAGTTTGTAATCTGAAAAGAGTCTTTTCAAAACTTTGTGTATAACGTTTTTGTGAGTTGAGTAACTAAGAGTTTCAGTAGGCTGAGGTGTAAGTCCTTCTGAAGTGGGTGTGTACAAGAGTTGTACTTGTAGTTTCCAAAGTCTTTTAGTTATACCTTCTGGAAACAGAAGAAGGAGAGACGTAGAATATTTCATCTTCGAACTTCCATAAACAACTGCTGTCTACTGTTTTTATTGTCTTTCAATTACTTCATCAGATTGATTCCGCACGTTTTATTGTAATCTAGGTGAAAGTATACGTACAAGATAAACTACTATCTCTAACAGGATTTTAGTACCTCATCAGAAGAGAAAGAAAAACGAGTAGAGTTTATTCACCCCCCCTCTAAACTCAACTTCGATCCTCAACAATTGGTATCAGAACGGGTCATTCTTGTTCTTGAAAAACTACAACAGATGGCACACTTCAGCAAGATCCCTTTGTTCTCTAAGGAAGATTTCGATGATTGGAAGATCAGAATACAAGCTCATCTTGCAGCACAAGATGATGACATGTGGTATGTCATCACAGATGGTCCATTGAAAATATTAAAGCCTAACACAGCTGTTGCTGTTACTGAGGGTGCACCGCAGATCGTTGAAAAATCAAGAAGTGAATGGACCAGTGAAGATAAGAAGAAGGCCAACCTTGATAATGTGGCAAAGGATATATTGTATAAAACTCTCGACAAGAACACCTTTAGCAAGATCAAAATGTGTTCTACTGCAAAAGATATTTGGGAAAAGCTCATTCAGATATGTGAAGGAAATGAGCAGACGAAAGAAAACAAACTGTCTGTAGCAATGCAGAAGTTCGAAAATCTAAAAATGAGAGCTGGTGAAACTCTAAACGAGTTCGATGAAAGATTCAGTAGCCTGGTAAATGAGCTAACAGCTCTGGGTAAAGAGCATAGCAACAGAGAAATAGCCCTCAAGGTGATGAGAGCCTTACCCAGAGAATGGGATGTTAAAACAATGGCTTTGAGAGTGTCCAAAGACTTGAACAAGTTGGAACTGCACGACTTATTTGCAGATCTGAAAGCTTACGAGTTCGAATTGGAAGTAAGAAGTGGAGAAGAGCCTTCAAGCCTACCTACCAAGGCTCTTGCTGCTACTGCTACTGCTTTACTGCTACTGCCACTACCTCTTCTACTGCTGCTACAGTTGTACCTCAAGCACTACCTACTGTGATCATTGAAAGTACATTGGAGAAGACTGCTGAACAAATCAGTAGTGATGCTATGTCCTTATTTGTAAAGAAATTCTCCAGGTTCATGAAGAAGAACCATCGAACTTATCAGGGTCCCAATCGCAACTTAAAGAAAGATTCACCATCTGGTGATATGGGATGCTTTAACTGTGGAAAGATAGGTCACTTCATTGCTGATTGTCCTAAACCAAAGAAGGATGACCAGAAGAGAAAGGATCACAAGAGGAATGACAAAAAGTCCAGAAGAGATCGAAAAGCAATGATTGCTGAAGAAAGCAAATCCAAATGGGCAGGACTCCAGTTCTGAGTCATCTGATTCAGAAAGTCATTCCAGTGACAGTGATGCAGAAGAAGTCAAATGTCTCATGGCAGACAATGATTCAACCTCGACATTTGGAGAGGAACAGCAGAAGAAAGCAGAAGTCAGTAACTCTACATGGTATCTGGACAGTGGATGTTCCAGACACATGACTGGACAGAAAAACCTACTTTCCGAGATAGTGAGTTGCACTGGACCAAAGATAACTTTTGGAGACAACTCAAAAGGTAAAACCATGGGTAAAGGTAAGATTATCCATGGTAACATAACTATTAATGATGTATTATTAGTTGACAATCTTTGTTACAATCTAATCAGCATTAGTCAACTATGTGATAATGCTTATTCTGTAGCTTTTCAGAAGCATTCATGTATAGTTAGAGATTCTACTGAAACTACTGTGTTAACTAGAAAGAGAGATGGCAATACTTACAGAGTCTCTTGGAACTCAAATCATGTCAATACTCCTACATGCTTAGTTGCCTCTCTTAGCAATAAACACTGGCTATGGCACAAGAAATTGAATCATCTGAATTTCAAGTCAATCAATTATCTCAAGAAGCAGAATATAGTTGATGGATTACCTGATATTAATTTTGTTAAAAATCATGTTTGTTCTGCTTGTCAGCTTGGGAAACAGATAAGATCCAGTTTCAAGAACAAAGATAGCAAATCAACTTCAAGATGTCTGGAACTACTGCATATGGATCTATTTGGTCCAATCCCTATCATGAGCTTAGGGGCAATGAAATATACTCTTGTTGTTATTGATGATTTTTCTAGATTCACTTGGGTAATATTTCTCGCAGGAAAAGATCAAACCAGTAGCCTCCTGATCAAGCTTCTGAAAAGGATTCAAAATGAAAAATCTACTTCCATCATTAAAATCAGAAGTGATCAGGGTACTGAGTTCACTAACAATTATCTTGAGTTATATTTGAATGAACAGGGGATTCATCATGAATATTCAGCTGCCAGAACACCTCAACAAAACGGAGTAGCTGAGAGGAGAAATTGAACTCTAAAAGAAGCAGCTAGAACAATGCTAGCAGATGCAGACATCTCTCAGTGCTTCTGGGCTGAAGCTATCAATACTGCTTGTTACACGCAAAATAGATCTATGGTCAACAAAAGACACAATCAGACTCCTTATGAAATATGGAAAGGGAAGAAGCCTAACGTATCTTATTTTCATGTGTTTGGTTGCAAATGTTTTGTACTAAATAATGGCAAAAATCATTTAACTGCATTTGACTCAAAATCAGATGCTGGATTATTTCTTGGTTATTCTGCTGTAAGCAAAGCCTTTAGAATTTTCAACAATATAACTCTTAATGTTGAAGAGTCGATTCATGTTGTCTTCGATGAAGACAGCAGTGCTCCTGAAATATCTAACATATCTAATTTAAGGCAATAGTCTAGACAGGATTCACTTGGAACTAGACAGTGAAGATGATGTAGAAAAAAACATCAAGGATCTTCAAAATCCAGAACCAGACATTCCGATAGTGGAACCAGAAGTACAGACTTTGGATCTACCAATACCAGCAGAAGACACTCAAGAACCTACTACTGGTTCCGTCGAGAACAATCTCAACATATCAAATCAGGAAGATATCCTTTTAAATCCTTTTATCTGGAGAAAATCTCATCCTCCATCATTGGTTATTGGTAATCCAGCAACGCCTTTGAGAACCAGAAGGCAAATGCTTAATGAATACATGCATGCTGCTTTTATATCTCAGGATGAACCAAAGAAAATTGAAGAAGCTCTTCTGATCCTAGTTGTATTGAAGCCATGCAAGAAGAGCTGAATCAATTCAAACGAAATGAAGTTTGGTTTCTAGTGCCTAGACCATCTCACCAATCTGTCATTGGAACTCGGTGGGTATTTAGAAACAAACTCAATGAAGAAGGCACAGTGGTGAGAAATAAAGCAAGATTGGTAGCTCAAGATTTCAGACAAGAAGAAGGAATAGACTTTGATGAGACCTACGCACCAGTAGCAAGGCTCGAAGCAATCAGAATATTCTTAGCCTTTGCTGCTTTCAATAATTTCAAAGTATATCAAATGGATGTGAAAAGTGCTTTTCTGAATGGTCTTTTACAGGAAGAAGTCTACGTCGAACAACCTCCAGGTTTTATCGATCATTTCTCACCTCATCACGTATTTAAATTACACAAAGCATTATATGGTTTAAAACAGGCACCTAGAGCATGTTATGACACTTTATCACAGTTTCTTATCGATCATGACTTTACCATTGGAGCAGTAGACAAAACTCTGTTTACATTAGTCAAGAATAAGCATATTCTTTTAGTACAGATCTATGTTGATGATATCATTTTTGGGTCAACTAACCCCAAATTATGTGCAAAGTTTGGAAAATTGATGCAGGATAAATTCGAAATGAGTATGATGGGAGAATTAACATTCTTCTTAGGATTACAGATTAAGCAGCTGGAGACTGTAATTTTTATAAATCAAGCCAAGTACACCAAGGAGCTTCTGAAAAAGTTCGGAATGGAAGCATGCTCTGCTGCATCTACTCCAATGAGCTCATCTATTAAACTTGATAAAGATGAAAGTGGAATTCCAGTAGAGGTAACTCAGTATCGCGGTCTCATTGGTTCATTATTATATCTGACTGCCAGTAGACCAGATATCATGTTTGCTGTTTGTATTTGTGCTAGATTTCAATCTAACCCCAAACAATCTCATTATATTGCCTGCTAAACGTATTTGAAGTACTTAAAAGAACTCAAAATGTCGCTTTATGGTATCCCAATGATTCATCGTTAAATCTTATTGGATATTCAAATTCTGATTATGCAGGTTGCAAACTAGACCGAAAAAGCACAAGTGGTTTTTGTCAATTTCTTGGTGATAGGCTGATATCCTGGTTTAGCAAGAAGCAGACTTCCATAGCCACATCTACTGCAGAAGTAGAATATCTTGCTGCTGCAAGCTGCTGCTCTCAGATATTGTGGATTCAACAACAGTTAAGAGACTATGGGATTCAAGCCTCCGAATCACCTATATTCTGTGACAACACCAGTGCAATTGCAATCACACAAAATCCAGTACTTCATTCCAGAACGAAGCACATAGACATCAGACATCATTTCATCAGAGATCGTGTGCAAAAGAAGAACATTCGTCTGGAATACGTTTCTACTGATCAACAAACAGCAGATATCTTCACAAAACCTTTACCAGAAAATAAGTTTTCTTACTTTCGTAACTCTCTTGGTTTGATAGATTTAACTTAATTATTATCTGTTATCTTGGTTTATCTTTTATGATTACTCGGTTATTTATCGTGTTTAACTAACAGTAAGACATTTGCAGAAAAGCAGAAGGGGAGGTAAAGTACGTAAAACTGAAATTTATTAGAAACCATTTCAGTACACTACACGATGCAGAAATAAAAGCAGTAGATCTACAAATGCTCTTTAACCAGAAGCGTTACATTTAGCTTTTGTCTTCAGTAATATGAGCACCCTGCAGCTTGTTTGCAAAGTACTTCAACAGGAATAGAGATTCCAGCAAGCTTAAGGCCTAGAAAGAATCTAGCAAGCTTTGGTCTTGTCAGCACTAATGTATTATTAGATGCCTTACAGGGCATCATAGATGATATCAGCATCATCGATCAACCAGCACTCTCTAATCGCATTAGCATGCTTCTGGAAGGAATCGATGCTACATTTCAATATAAATGGAAGCAACAGATCTGTTTGACTGTGGACATTACAACTCCAGGAGTTTGTTTCAAGGATCATTACGTAAAGAATGATATCCCCAAACCTCCTTCTGAACATTTCTTCGGCTCCTGGATCAGACTAACTCTCTTTTAACTTGAGTTTTCATTGTAGATTATGTTTGTTTAACTTTGTTCAAGTTGTGCAGGTATTTATAGAAGAAACAAAGACTCTTGCGACTGTTCATTTTCAACGGTTCATATTGAGAGATTGCCAAGAGTCACTTGTCGCTTTAATGACCACTTATTAGTTGCATTTACCGAGAGGGGGACAGTATCTTAGTCATACTAAGATTTTGACACCTTTTTCAGAAAACAGATGGAATGTTTGTCTTTTCGATAAAACTACGAGTCTGCTGGTTTTGTCAACGTGCTCAAATATTTCAGCACCCTGAAACTTCCAGCAGACGTTATCATAAAACGACAAATCTTCTTCTGATTTTTTTTTAGTAACCGTCTGGACAGCCCGTCTTTTTCAAATTTTAAAATCATTCGTATCTCTGACAATTTCTGCAAATCTTTTCAAACACTCAACCAAAAACACTACTGACACGTGTCTTTATGTTTATTTGACGGCTGTATATTTATTCTAAATTTCACCTTTTCATCTTTACTGTTCCATAACTATTGTTATTCAGCTACTGCTTTCTCTCCATCATCTCTAAATACTGCAAACTGTATCTGATTCTATCTTCATACAAAAATGGGCCGGCGCATACATTCTCAACGCATATCAAGTAAATTTTGCTTCTGTTCTCAACGTCAAGGATGAGAATCTCGTAAAAATGTTTCAAGACATTGAGAAATCAGGACTTAGAAAATTCCTGGAAGCACCAGCTGTTATTTACAAAAATGCTCTCATGGATTTTTACGCTAAAGCGACAGTACATGATGGAAAGATTGTTCATTCTCAAGGAGATGCATCCATCTCCATTGATGCCACACTTTTGGGAGCGACCTTTCTCCTCCCACTCTCAGGTATTTCTGAACTATCTGATATCTCCAAGATAGATATGTCAATTGCGCTCAGTTCTTTCTCAGCCTCTGGAGAAGAGCTGTCTCCTTCTTGTCACAAGAAATTACTCAAAATGGAATATCAAATTCTGGCCGATATTGTGGCAAAAGCCATTTTAATCAAAGCCGGAACTTTCGACAAGTTTACTAAGGAGAAAGTTCAGGTGATGACTACCATCACTAAGGGAATCAAAGTGGACTGGAGTCGTTTCCTCTTCAGAATCATGAAAGATATGGTTGACAGAAAAAGTTCTGGATTCGCTGTTCAAATCAGCGCAATGCTCAAGGATGCTGGTTTCGCCTTTACCAGTGATCAAGATGTTGCTTCAGTATCCATGATTGATGCTGAGAACGTACTCGCTTTAAGGCCTAAGCCAACCGTGGCTGAGTTTGTCGCCTTGAAAAAGGAGATTGGGGAAACTGCTTCTGAGGATTCAAAAACCTCAAAAGGAAAATTAAAAGGAAAAGAGTGATCATTTCGACTGATTCGGACAAAACAGCATCAGAAGAGTCTGCTGCTGCTATTCAACCAACCGTACCAACAACAACCAAGAAGAAAGCTCGCACCGTTCTTAAGATCAAGAAGACAGCAGCACTGTCTGAGATTGAGAAAGTACCTATCAGACAGGTATTTCCAGAAGTGATTCTTCTGTTCGACCCACTGCTGCTACTTCTGTACAAGCTACTGCATCTATTCCAGCACCATCTACTGCTTTTGTTTTCAAGCCATCGTCTGGAATAGTAATTCGAGAATCAACAAGCGGGTCTTCTACATTCCGACCCATCTTGCCTATTTCATCATCAGATAAAGGCAATGGAAAAATGATCGAAGAACCACCAGTTTTTGGACTCAAAACAACTGTAACGACCGGTGTTGATCTTCATCTGGCAGAAATCGAAAACTCTGCAAATGATGACATGAATTTTTTGATGAGTGGCACACGGTCCGACTTTTCCATTCTTTTGGTTACTTCAAGTCAAAAGGAACCTATGCAAAAATGATGAACGCAGAGAAGAAAATTTTTCAGCTTGCAAAAACTGAAAATATCATCGAGGCCTTGCGCAGAAGGAGTTTCATCCTCGATCAGCTGAAATGTCAGAAGCTAGAATCGGTTATGAAAGTTCTTGAATCGAATTTTGATCCTACTGTTCCTACTGCTGTTCAGGATCAAAATGTTATTTTGATTCTTTCTGACAAGTTAAAACAGATGCGTGAGCAACTTCTTGCTCAAGAACAGGGCTTTGGCGAGCATATTGTATATCACGTCGGCCTTGTTCCAGACTTTCATCAGATTCAGACAGTTGAGGAAAGGACTACAGCCTCCCCAAAGGCTTCTTCTCTCAGTACTCCTGCTTCTCCAACAAGGCCCATTCCGTCATCGTCTCAGTTATTTGTACATGAACTGGCTTCGGTTGAAGAAGTCATTGAGTCGATTGTTCCAACGGTCTCTACCTACTCAGGAAGCAGCACCGGCTACTTCATTGCCACCTTCTCTTTCTCCTGACCCCAGTGCAACATATGGCAGAACCAGATGCTACTTCTCTCTTGCCAAATTTAGAGAAATTTTCTGCTGCTCATCAAGCAGAAATGTATACTCTTCTGAATCAGCCTTCTGCACCTTCAACTGCAGAACCATCAGATCTCACCTGCTGTCATTGCACCAACGGAAGAGAATTTGGCCTCTGACTTGGCCATTCCCGCTGAAGAAATTGCTCCTCCCCTGGTTGCTGCTGAACCCACTGTCTCTACTCTTCCAGAAGAACGCTCAGCAGACCCTGGTCCTTCTACTGCTTTGATGGACACTAATCTCGTTTCTACTGCGTTGACTATCTCTCATCCTGTTCTAACTCAGACGAACTCTCGTATTGATGAGATTAAGCAACGCATGCTTGAGCGAACTTCCTCCCCAGAATCAGATGCATTCAACTTGGAATTTCAGATTGAGACCCTGCAACGGGAACTCAACAACGTGTCTGATTTAGTCAAACGAATGTCCTGTGAAAGCCTTTCAGAATTCACTGGTGCTCAAACTTTCAGAGAACGCATTGGCAAATACATTTACAACACGGCGGAAAGCATGGACAAGATGTATGCTGAAACCATCGTTTTCAGACAGGCTATATCGAGAAATCACAGTAACATCATACTTGCTCAAATTGATATACTCAACCGAATCACCGAGCATGATGATCTCTTTCGATCATTTTCCAATTCCTTGGAACTTATGGATACCAAGATTGATTCTTAAAATCAATCTCTCACTACACTGAATGATCGCGTCTCTTCTCAAGCTCCGTATCTAGAGATGCTAACCAATGGCATTCAGAACCTATCTGGAAGAATGAATGATCTCTTGGCCCATGTAGTTGCCGCTAATGCCAAAAAGGGGGAAGATAGAAGAGATCCAGCAGAAACTAGGCAATCAGAAGCTGAAGCTGAACCTTCAAACAGAATACTTCAAGATCCTCAGAATGAAGAAGTCATCTACAGGGATATTGAAACTGATTGATTATTTAATTTGATACTTTATTGACATTATCCTTTTTGCTTAATGATTATCTACTTTATTTAACGCTTTTCTACTGTTTAGGTTTTGGCATCACCACAAAGGGGGAAATTGTTAGACATGAATTTTGTTGTGGCGATGTTAACTAAAACCAGCAGACTAGAACAGTAGACTAATTTATCAAAAGCTACTGGTCCAGTAAAACTAAAGCAGTAGAAAGGATAGTAATACAGAACCAGTATAGGACGTTGCCTAACGTTACTACCTTAATTGTTACCGTTAAAAGTTCCTAGTACTAGTATTAATTGCAGCATTAAATACTATACGGAGTCATTTAATGCACTTTACCCAATTAAGTATAAAACAAGACTGATTGTTTTATAGCTTTTCTGCAGGAACCTCTTTTGGTAATAAAGCTGATTGTATCAGTTATCTGGAGACATCCTCTGATTATGAACGTTGAACTCACTCGCTTATATATACATGGAACAAATCCTTATACGACAACACTTGCGCATAACATCAAGGATCAAAGCCTATTTTCACTTATACGACAAATCTCAAAATTCCTTGAGTATTTAAAGTTCAACACAAAGAAAAGTAGCACACGCTTCATAGCTAATATCTGATCTTTTGAAGATCATCTTGTGCTACTGATTCTTACACTCTTCACAATCTTTATATCACTTATACCTTATCAGGAAGAGTTTGTGATCTGAAAAGAGAATTTTCAGAACATTTTGTACAACGTTTTTGTGAGTTGAGTAACTAAGAGTTTCAGTAGGCTGAGGTGTAAGTCCTTCTGAAGTGGGTGTGTACAAGAGTTGTACTGTAATTTCCAAAGTATTTTAGTTATACCTTCTGGAAACAGAAGAAGGGAAGACGTAGAAGATTTCATCTTCGAACTTCCATAAACAACTGTTGTCTACTGTTTTTATTGTCTTTCAATTACTTCATCAGATTATTTCCGCACGTTTTATTGTAATCTAGGTGAAAGTATACGTACAAGATAAACTACTATCTCTAACAGGATTTTCGTACCTCATCAGAAGAGAAAGAAAAACGAGTAGAGTTTATTCACCCCCCTCTAAACTCAACTTCGATCCTCAACAGATATTATTATTAATAAAAGAAAATAAAAATGACAATAAATTAAAACACATATATACAGTGTATTTGTGATTGTGGCTCACATCTTCTTCTGATTTTATGTTCAGTAACGGCTTCAACGGCTTCTATGAGTCGAGGATATGCTTCTCATTCAATTTTCTTAAATTGGCAAACATGATCTTTTAACGTCAAATTCCCAAGACTAAATTGTGTGTGTATATATATAAGATTCATAATACACACATCCATATTATTATTACTTCTATTATTATATATATATATAAGTATATTTCAATTATTTTGGGGAAACTGAAAAAAAAAAAACCGACTTAGCAGTCACAGAGTACCGTTATCCGCCACTTAACCAGGAAATGAACTAAAATATGCAAAAACAGAAAAAAAAAATATATCAAACAACTATTGTGGATCATGTAAAGGCATAAACTAATCATTAAGAATTTCATTTTCCATAAAAAGACTTAAGTCTTTGCCCGTTAACTTTAAACACATCATTATTTTTAGGATTTTCAATATCAACAGCACCACGAGGATAAACAAATTTAACTATAAATGGTCCTGACCACCTCGATCTTAGTTTTCCTAGAATAAATGCAAACGAGAATTATGAAGTTTAATTTTTTTTGTCCAATTTCAAATGACTTTCTCATAATATTTTTTTATCATGAAAGGATGTAGTTCTATCTTTATAAATCTTTGAATTTTCATATGCTTCATTTCTTTATTCTTCAAGTTCATTTAATTGCAATTTTCTTAATTTAGATGCATCATCTAGATTAATATTAAATGCTTTAATTGCCTAATAAGCTCTATGTTCAAGTTCAACTGTTAAATGACAATGCTTACCAAAAACTAACATATATTGTGACATCCCTAATGATATTTTAAATGAAGTTATATATGCCCATAATGCATCAGTTAATGTTAAAGACCAATAATTTCGAGTTGGATTAATTGTTTTTTATCTAAATTTTTTTTATTTCTCTATTTGCAAGTTCAACTTGACCCTTACATTGAGGATGATATGGAGTAGAAATTTTATGTGTAATGTCATATTTTCCTAACAAATAAGAAAATGATTTATTTATAAAATGACTTCTCCCATCACTAATTATTGCTCTAGGTATTCCAAATCGGCTAAAAATATTTTAATTTATATCAACTTTATGATCATTACTTCTACATGCAATTGTTCCAATCCATTTTGAAACATAATCAACAACGACTAAAATGTAGGTAAATCCAAAAGATAATGGAAATGGACCCATAAATTCTATCCCCCAACTATCAAATATTTCAATAATTATGATTGGATTTAAAGGATCATGTTTCGTTTTGAAATTGATCCCATCTTCTCACAGTTTTCACAAGATTTGCAAAATAAATGTGTATCTTTGAATATAGACGACCAATAAAATCCACATTATAAGATTTTTGTAATTGTGTTATTGGATGAAAAATGACCTCTACATGCTTCAGAATGACAAAATTTAATAACGTTACTTGCTTCATTGTCGGTTAATAATCGTCGAAAAATTTGGTCAGGACAATTCTTGATATTATACCGAAGAACAAGATAGTTATTATACATCCCATTATAATACTTAACAAGTAAGGATCATCCCAATAAAAAATTTTAACTTCTATCAAGAATTTATTCTTATCCTGTGAATTCCAATGAGAGGGCATTTTATTTGTCACAAGAAAATTAACAATGTTAGCAAACCATGGCATAATAGTAGCATAAAACAACTGATCATTTGGAAAATATTCATTTTTTGGTATTTCACTATGCGATGATTCAGTCATTATTCTAGATAAATGATCAGCTATGACATTTTCTTTTCTTTTTTATCTTTAATTATAATATAAAATTCTTGTAACAATAAAATCCATTATATTAATCTTGGCTTATCATCTTGTTTATTTGATAAATATTTTACGACAGAATGATCAGTGTAAACAATATTAGTAGAACCAATTAAATAAGATCGAAACTTATCTAATGCAAATACTACTGAAAGTAATTCTTTTTCAGTAGCTGAATAATTTATTTGAGCACTATTTAATGTTCTACTAGCATTATAAATTGCATAATGTTTTCCTTCTTTTCTTTGTCCTAACACAGCTCCTATAGCATAATCACTTGTATCACACATTAATTAAAATGGTAAAGACCAATATGGAGGTCGTAAAATAGGTGACATAATTAAAAGATTAATTAATTTTTTAAAAGCATTTTCACATTTATGAGTCTATTCAAATTGTGGATCTTTTGATAAAAGATTTGAAATTTGTTTAGATATTATACTGAAGTTTTTTATAAACCTTCTACAAAATCCTGCAGGACCCAAGAATGATCAAACTTCTTTAACCGTTTTTGGGGATGTTAAATTAGCAATAACATCAACTTTGGCTTTATCAACTTCAATTCCTTTTTCAGATATTACATGTACTAAAAAAATCTCATATTTAACCATATAATGACATTTTTCCCAATTTAAAACTAGATTTTTTTACTTGACATCTTTTTAATACTTCTTCTAGGTTTTTAAAACAATTTTCAAAATGAGTTTCCAAAAACAGTTATATCATCCATAAAAACTTCTACAAATTCTTCAATCATATCACTGAAAATACTTAACATGCATCTTTGAAAAGTATCCGAATCATTACATAAACCAAATGACATTCTTTTAAATGCAAAAGTTCCAAAAGGGCAAGTGAATGTAGTTTTTTCCTGATCTTCTAATGATATAAGTATTTGATAATACCCCGAACACCCATCAAGAAAACAGTAATAAGAATTACCTGCTACTTTTTCTAGAATTTGATCTAAAATGGTAGTGGGAAATGATCTTTTCGAGTTGCATTATATAGTTTTCTATAATGAATACACATACGTCAACCAGATGGAATCCTAGCTTGTAATAACTCTCTTTTTTCATTTTTTATAACAGTGATGCATGACTCTTTAGGTACTACTTGTGTTGGACTTAATCATTTACTATCTGAGATTTGATAGATAATTCCAGCATATAATAGTTTTAGTACTTCATTCTTAACAACTTCCTTCATATGTGGATTTAACCTTCTTTGTGGTTGTTGATTTGTTTTAGCATTTTCTTCCAAGTGAATTTTATGTGTACAAATTAAAGGATTTATACCTTTTATATCTTTCAAAGTCCATCCAACTGAATTTTTATATTTTTTAAGTAATTTAATTAAATCTTCTTCTTGATTTGGTAAACTAATAGAGGAAATTACAAGAGGGACTGTTTTATTTTCACCAAGAAGTACATATTTTAATTCTAATGGTAAAATTTTTAATTCAAGTTTTGTATTATCATCTTCTTTAAAATTATTTTCAGATTCAAAACTTTCTATTGAAAAAACTTCATATTGTTGATTTAAATTTTTTTCTTGTATATTTTCTTCAATAATTGTTTCAATTTCATTTTCATATTCATTTTCATTAATAATGGTTATTTACATAAATTGAACACATTAAGTTCTAGAGTCATATTTCCAAAAGACAATTTCATTAATCAATTTCGATAATTAATTAAAGCATTTTAAGTTGCTAGAAATGATCGTCCCAATATTACTGGAATTTCATTATGTACTATTGGTTGTGTATCTAAAACAATAAAATCTACAAGATATATAAATTTATCAACTTGAACCAACACATCTTCTACAATACCTCTAGGTATTTTGATTGACCTATACGCCCGTAAAAGAGTAACAAAATTGGGTTTTAATTCTCCTAAATTAAGTTTTTCATAAACTAATAAGAAAGTAAATTCACACTTGCTCCCAAATCTAACAAAGCTTTTTAAATTTTATTTTCTCCAATAAAACATGAAATTGTTGGAAAATCAGGATCTTTAATTTTAAACTAAAATTATTTTGAAGAATATAACTTATTTGTTCAGCCAAGAATGCTTTCTTCTTCACATGCAATTTTCTCTTCACGGTACATAAGTCGTATAGGAAGGTACTTGTTTAATGGCATCTAATAATGGAATATTTATCTTTACTTGTTTAAAAACTTCAAAGATATGAGAATTGCTTTTTTGTTTTTTATGATTTGTTAATGTATGAGGAAACGGTGGAGGTTTATTTGACTCATTTAGTATTTCAGATGATTTATCATTCACCATATTATTCTTAGAATTTAAGGTATCATCATTCTCAAAAGTATCAGGAGTATCATCCTTACTCTTTGATTTTAAATGATCCTTGTTTTCATTGCTATATGGATCATTAACTATTTTACGGCTTCTAAGGGTAATAACAGATTTTATTTGATCAATTTTATAATTATTTAATTCTTGATTTTGATTATTAGGATTGAGTTGAGGTTGAGATGGAAATTTTCCTTTTTCATGAATATTAAGTGTAGATGCAAATTTTGCAAGAGTTTCTTTCAAATCATTCATAGATTGATTGTTTTGAATATTTATAGACTCTTGCTTTTGGATAAACGCACGAATTACGTCTTCAAAGTTTTTTCTTGGAAGTTTAACATAGGGAATACACCTTGATTTTGGTTATTTTGAAAATATTGTAGTAAGGGTTGTGCATTATTATCATTCCTCCAACTAAAATTAGGATGATTTTTCCATCCAGGATTATATGATGGTGAAAAGGGATCTAATATTGGTTTTTTATAATTGTCAACATAATTTGCTTTTTCATGGAGATATTCTTTAAATGAAGGTAATGTTAGACAACCTTTTGTAGCATGATCATGTGTATCACATATATGACAAACAATTTCTTGAATATTTTTTAATTGACCACTCTTTTCATTTCTAATGACTCAATTTTTCATTGCTAAAGATGAAGTTTAGCTTGAATATAATAAATATTATATATATATATATATATATTTATATATCATCTTTAAGATTATAGATATCACCCCCATTTTTTGAATTATTGATTTTAGTTGTTGGTGGTTCAATTGTGCCTATATTATCCTAATTTTGAGCATTTTCTGCTAATGAATCCAAATATTCCATAGCTTCATTTGGGTATTTATTTTCAAAAGTTCCATTACATATAAATTCTATCATTTGCCTATCTTTAGGTGTTAGACCTTCATAAAAGTGAGAAACTATTCTCCATATTTCAAAACCATGATGTGGGTATGTATTAAATAATTCTTTATATCTATGCCAAGATTGATAAAATTTTTCTCCTTGTTTTTGAGAAAAAGTTGTAATTTATCTTTTAAAAGAATTTGTTCTTGTGAAGGGAAAACTTTTTTGAAAAATTGTTGTTGCATTTCTTCCCATGATCTTATTGAATTGATCTCAAATTTTTTAGCAATGTTTTAGCTTTATCTTTTAAAGAAAAGCGAAAAGCTTTAATCGAAATATATCCATGCTACAATTTTGATCACTATTAGTGTTACAAACTTCCTCAAATTCTCTTAGATGTAAATATTGATTTTCAGAATCTAAGCCATGAAAATTTGGTAAAAGTTGAATAATTTGAGGTTTAAAGTTGAAATTAGATGCCGAAAAACTAAACAAGATGGAACACTAGTTCTAATAGGGTTCATATGGTGCCTAAGTGTTCTTAATTGATCATTTTCTTGATTATTATTATTATTATTATTATCATTATCTTGATTATTAAAATTATCATTCATGTTTAAATTATTTTCACATACTCGAATAAGTCTACAACTTTTTTTACGACTCCAAACAGTCATAAAAGTAAAAATAACACAATAATTATAAATAAAACATAAATGACAAATGTAAACTTAATTTATACCTACCCGGCAACGGCGCCAAAAACTTGCTACTACTTAAATTATAATTCACCTCAGCGTAGGTTGTCTGCAAGTAATATATTTCGTAAGTACGAGATCGATCCACAGAGAGGTTATTTTAAGTTTAAATTTATTAATTTATAAATTACCAAATGCAAGAATGAAGTTTACAAATTATAAATTTATTCAAGGCTCAAGGATATATTCTTGGTTTATATAATATTGTTTAACTAAAAGTACGACAAAGGAAACCACCATAAATAATGGTTCCAAGAAAATTAAATATTTAAACACACACATAATGTAATATAGTTCCCACTATAGAAAATACCGAATTAACCGATATTTTATATATGATACTATGATTATATATGTATATATATATAACTATATAAATATATAATTGCATAAAGTTAATATCAAATTAAATCATTATATTTCATTTACAAATACCAGCAGAGCCTCGCTATTTCCTAAATGAAATATATGGTTTAACAAGTTAGTTGTGGTAAAGTAAAAGTTAGTTGCGGTAATTAAAAGTTAAAATGAGAAAAATAAAAGTTAGTTACGGGAAAGTAAAAGTTAGATGCAAAAAATAAAAGTTAGTTGCGATAAAGTAAATGTTAGATTGTTAGATTTTAATATTAAATCATAATATCACATTTAGAACAATCGGCAGAGCCACGCTATCGTCTAAATGAATTATATGATATAATTATATATATATATATGTAATTGATGAAATATTTATTGTATATATATATATATATGTATGTATTTAATTGATGAAATATTTATTGTATCAAAATTAAACAACAAATCAAGATAACCACTTCAATGGTATCAAACATTTGATGTAAATTGATAACAACAAATAATTCATTTTATACCTACAATAAAAAAAATTAGCTACATGAAAAGAAATAAAGAAAGAATATAAAAAATATAAACACTTTTACTTCAGAAAAAATTCATCCTCTTCACCTTGACATAATAGATTTAGCTTGCCATGAGCTTACTTTTGATCAACACTAAAATCATCACTCATAGTTGGGAAAATGAAAAAATTATTTTGGAACTTACACACTATATTTTACCATGAGATAGAATTATTCTCAAGCTAGCACAAGGCCTCTATTTATAGGCCAAATGAGAGAAAGGGTCAAAAATTTTATTAATGCCATGTAGTTGTAATAGTAGTTTTATCTCTTCCAACTTCAATTCCATGACCCTTCTTTCAAGGCTATGTTCCACGACTTTATTCTCCGATTTGACTTTGCTCAAAAAAGCAAACATGTAGGGAATTGTCTGTAGATGAATTTGGTCATTTGGTTCACCTAATTTGGTTAACTATTGAATTATTTATGATTTTGTTACTATAAGGTGGTCATAGTAAAAGTAAATCTGTCCTCCTTTTGATATTTGCACAATTTGATCATCTTAATGAACTTTTTAGGCAATCATGTCTCTGCAAAGTTGTAGATAAATTCTCAAGGATTCCAAACATGTTTGAATCACCTCCATTTGAATTTTGTAGCTTGAGTTATCATTATTTTACCAACACATAGAAAACATGAAAATAAAACATATTTATTAAGACATTTAAATATAAACAAACAATACTAAAATAAAATAATTTTATAATTTTAATGAAAATTAAATTTTTAAATGCAGGTTTTAACATATAATAAAATATTAATTTTAAGTTTCATCACACTCCTTGCAACAATATCAAGGAAATAGTGAGTAGCGATCAAGGAAATGCAAGAACATATGTAAAAAATCGAAAATTCTTCATGTACAAGGCTGGATCGAAAGTTTTCATGCATAACCACATTCATCAGCATATAAAACTTGAGTGATGAGTAAAGAGGTGATATAAAGCATGCCTTGATGAATTCTACGCAAGAACGTCGAAGAACGAGTGCCGGGAAAGCGTCGGAGAAATTTGTCTTGCAAGAAAATGAAATGGCCGAAGCTTGCTGCTATGGAGGTGCTGAAACCGAGAGGATATTTTTGAATGAAGGGGGTGTCGGCTGGTGGGGAGAAATATTAAGGTATAGGGTTAAGTAGGTGCTAGATTTAAGTTTAAATAAACTGTTAATGGGCCATAGTATAAATTAAAGGGTAGAAAATGGGTTGGGAGCTCATTAAGCTTAAAATTAGGCCCATTAAGTACAAACACACACTCGAAAAATATTTCGTTTTGGTAAGTTTCTGAAAATATTACCCGAACCCTTAAAAAGTCCTTCATTTCGATAAAATTTGTGTACAACTGAAAAATATGCTCTGACGGTTAAAAATACTCATCAAAGCCCATTTATTGAAAAATATATTTAAAACATCTTATATTAATTAAAAATAATAATTTTCCTAATAATTCCCCGGTCTCCATTCCTCGTTCGAGCGCGAAATGCAACTTAAAAATCAAAGTGCATGAACTTTAAAAATTTCATGAAATAAATCATATTATTGCAATAATTATGCACAAATGCATAAAATAACTAAACACATAATTAAATAAAATAATATATTGCATGCATTCAGGTTACGTGAATTAAATTCCAGGACATACAACTCTTCCCCCTTAAGTAAAATTTTGTCCTCGAAATTTAGAACGTACCAAATAACTCCGGGTAGCGAGTCCTCATCTCGGTTTCGGTATCCCAAGTAGCCTCTCCTCAGAATGATTCAGCCACTTGACCTTGATCATCCAGATCAACTTGTTCTGAAGCCTCTTCTCCTGTCTGTCTAATTTTTGAGTGGGTCTCTCATCAAAAGATAGGTGCGGTGTCAGCTGAAGTGGCTCATAGTTTAGCACATGCGAAGAATTTGACATGTACTTCTGCAGCATGGAGACGTGGAACACATTATGAACTCCCGTCAGATTCGGCGGTAATGCGGCTCTGTAAGCAAGTGTCCCCACTCTCTCTAGGATCTCAAAGGGTTTGATGAATCTAGGGCTGAGCATGCCCATCTTCCCGAACCTCGTCACACCCTTCATCGGTGAGACCTTCACAAAAATATGATCTCCTACTGCGAACTCAAAATCTCGCCGCCTCCGATCTGCATAACTCTTCTGACGGCTCTGTGCAGTCTTCATCCTGTCTCGAATCCTGCCTACTAACTCCGCTGTCTGTCTGACAATGTTCGGACACAATTCTGCTCGCTCTTCTACCTCATCCCAATAAACTGGCGACATACACTTCCTCCCATAAAGTGCCTCTTATGTAGCCATACTGATCGATTCTCGATAATTGTTGTTTTATGTTAACTCTACAAGAGATAACTTCGGCTCCCAACTGCCCTGGAAGTCGATCATACAAGCTCAGAGTAGGCCATCTAGAATCTTAATTACCCTCTCTGACTGTTCGTCTGTCTGAGGATGAAAATCAATATTGAATAGTAGCTTCCTACCCAACGCCTGATGGAGACTCTTCCAGAATGCATACGTGAATCTTGGATCCCTGTCTGACACGATGTACACTGGAATCCCATCCAGTCTGACTATCTCTATGATGTACAGATCTGCGTACTGAGTAATTGTGAATGTCTTCCTGATCGGTAACAAATGAGCTGATTTAGTGAGCCGGTCAACAATCACCCATATGGCAATGAATCCTCCATTGGTCCTCGGAAGCCTTGTCACAAAATACATAGTGATATTCTCTCATTTCCACTCGGAAATAGGGAGTGGTCTCAGCTTCCCTACAGGTCTCTGATGCTCTGCCTTGACCTGCTGACAAGTCAAACACTCGGAGACGAATCGCAGAATATCTCGCTTCATGCCCGGCCACCAATAAAGAGCCTGCAGATGCTTATACATCTTCGTAGTCCTTGGGAGGATGGAGTACGGGGTGCTGTGGGCCTCACACAAGATATCTGCTCGAACGGAATCACTGTCAGGATCCCATAGGCGGTCCCTATATCTGACTATTCCGTCCACAAATGTATCTAGTGTCTGGCCCTTAGTCTCGTCCCTCTGCATCCACTTCTATAGCTACTCGTTAGAAGTCTGCTCTGCTCGAATTTTGTCTCTCAGAGTCGGCTTTACTGTCACAGTAGCAAGATTCGGGAGCTCTCCTCTGGCATAAACTGCAAGCTCAAATCTTTGAATCTCAGCCTTTAGCGGTATCTGCACTGACAAATGAGAAATCACTACGTGCTTCCTACTCAAAGCATCTCCAACCACATTAGCCTTACTCGGGTGGTAGCTAATGTCACAATCGTAGTCCTTCACCAGCTCAAGCCATCTTCTCTATTGCATATTCAGCTATTTATGTGTGAAGAAGTACTTCAAACTCTTGTGATCAGTAAAAATCCTGCACTTCTCCCCATACAAATAGTGGGGAAAATACCACTGCTGCTAGCTCGATTCCATGAATCGGATAGTTCTTCTCATGGACCTTCAGTTGTCTGGATGCGTAGGCTATCACTCTGTTCTGCTGCATCAGAACTGCGCCCAAATCAAGTGTCGATGCATCTGTAAAAACCATAAACTCTCCCTGCCCTGATGGCATAGCTAGTACTGATGCAGTGGTCAACGCAAGCTTCAGTCTATCAAAGCTCTCGTGACACTCACGTCCCTAGATAATCTTGGCGTTCTTCTTTGTCAGGGCGGTCATGGGCAACACAATAGAATAGAAACCCTGAATGAACTTCATGTAGTAACCTGTCAATCCCAAGAAACTACGGATCTTTGTCACACTCTTTGGAACTAGCCAATCTCCGACTGCCTCTACTTTGCTGGTGTCGACCTCTATGCCATCCTGAGATACAATGTTGCCCAAGAATGCCAACAGGTCAAGCCAGAACTCACACTTACTGAACTTGGCATACAGCCTTTTGTCATGTAGATTTTGCAGTACTGTCCTCATGTTCTGATTGTTCTCCTCTCTGCTCCTCGAGTATATCAGGATATTGTCGATGAAAACTATGACGAACTGGACCAAGTATGACAGAAACACGCGATCCATGAGGTCCATGAAGATTACTGGCGCATTCGTCAGGTCGAAGGGCATCAACATAAACTCATAGTGTCCATAACGCATTCGGAAGGCTGTCTTGTGCACGTCAGCCTCTCTCACTTTCAGCTGATGGTAACCAGATCAAAGATCTACTTTGTGAACACAAATGCTCCATGAAGGTGATCAAACAAGTCCTCGATCCTCGGCAACATATACTTGTTCTTGACTGTGACTCTGTTCAGCTTTCTTTATTCAATACACTGTCGCATGCTACCATCCTTCTTTTTGACAAACAGTACTGGCTCGCCCCATGGAGAGAAGCTAAGGTTAATGAATCCCTTATCTTTCAAATCTTGTATCTGGTCTTTCAATTCTTTCATCTCAGTAGGTCCTAGACGGTATGGTGCCTTATATATCGGCACTGTACCTGGCATGAGCTCAATAGAAAAATCCACCTCTCTGTCTGGTGGGATGCCTGAAACATCGTCAGGGAAAACATCGGAGAACTTCCTGACCACATCAACGTCCTCTAACCTCTGCCCGACTGGCTCAGACACTTACACGATGTTTTCCAAAAATTCCTGGCAGCATATCCTCATAAGCTTCCTCGCACACAAGCACGAAATGACGTGCAACATCTTCTGATGTCTAGCTGCCTAAAAAACAAATGGCTTCCACTTGGTGGTCTAACAGAAACTGACCTCTGTCAAAAATCTATGACTGCTCCATGAGAAGATATTCAGTCTTTGCCCAAGATGATCTCCAACTTCGATAATGGTAGTACTATAAAATCTGCATGTACTGCATACTTTTGTAACCAAAGCTCCAATCTCTCCACTATCTGGGAGGTGAACATATGATCCTCAGATGGGATCGGTACTCTAAACCCTGAATCCATCGCTACAAGTATGATTCCTAGTCGCTTGACGAATTATTCGAATATAAACGAATGCGTAGCCCCTGAATCTAGCAATGCATGCGTAGCTACACCTGTAATATATATCCTCCCTGCGACAAAACATACCATCAAATCTAATAGAGTTGAACTGAAGGAATTTCTTATCGACAATTAACCCAAAATCCTCAAAAATCACTGAGTTACCTGAAACATTGTTCCAAAAAATTAGAAATTAATCCTCAGAAAAAATGAAAATTGCAACTTAGCCCCTTAAGGTTTTGAAAATAGTCCCCATAAACCTCGATTTTTTTTAGCAATCAAGCCCTCAATAAGGTCCCTAAAATTTCTCAAATCAAAAAATTACATTCTTAGTCCCAGCTAGGTAGAGCATGCATCCTGATTTCTCTTAAGTTATCAATCTCAATAAATAAATCTTCAAGCAAGCATAAAATCCAAGCAATCATGCGACAACTAAAATCTTGAACAAAAGGGTTACCATTATCCATTGTCGAGTATGGCTCCGTCTCGACCTCCTCGACATGAATCACATAAGCTCTGTTGGTAGTGGGGCCCTGGCTCCTAGGGCAATCCGCTGCTTTATGGCCATGCTGTCCACAAACGGAGCATCTAAATTTCCCCCACATAAACTTGCCGAAATGGAACCTGCTGCACTATGGGCATGGCTGCCTGTGATCTGGGGCGCCTTAGTAGGTCTCGGTTGCTGCTGTCGTGGCCTCCTAAACTGCCCTTGGGGCTTCAGCTGCCCCTGGTGTCTCGGCGGCCCAGCATACTTCTTTTTCTGTGGCTAGGAACTGGACTGATTCTAATGCCGCTTCCTATGCATCTCATGGTCTATATCCCGCAGATCCTGCTCCTCCTGAAAAGCACAAACGGTGGCCTCATCATAATCTTCTGGTCTCTTCAGCATGACGTCCCGGCAAAGGGTGGGTCTCAGTCCATCAAATAAATGACTCAGCTTCTGGGCGGCATCTCCCGCTATCATGGTCACAAAATGGCAGCTCCTGTCAAACTTGCGGATAAACTCTCAGAGCTGCTTGAGCTCTCTGTAGAGCTGCTTGAACTCTTCATCACTAGAGCTGCTTGATCTCTCAGTTTATGATGCTTTGCTATCAGTTTTTGCTCATTTGGTTTGTTCTCTTCAGCTATTAGGACTTTGTGCTTTCTCCTGGACGATTTATTGTCATCTTTTGATCTTGTATTATGCTGGAAGGGATCCTTACTCTTTTCAACTGATCTCTTGCTATGCTTATTTGGTTTGGGATAGTCAGTGATAAAGTGTCCAGTTTTTTAATAGTTATAGCACGCATCGGTTCTTCTTTTGATTCATTCCTGTGGTAATTTCTTTGGAATGATCCTTGATTATTTCTCATGAATCTTACAAATTTCTTGATCAATAATGACATCGCGTCATTGCTTAGCTGCTTAGCTTTCTTATCAACAAAAAATGTTGGCTCGAGTGTCAGAGCACTGAGGGAAGTTGTGATTGGTGGGACTACTTGTTCAACCTCTCTTGTTTGCATTTTGAATTCATAGGTTTTTAGTTCTGCAAACAAATCATGTTGTTCCACATTGTTGAGGTCTTTTGATTCTGCATGGCCATAGTTTTAACATTTCATTCTTTGGGAAGGCCACGCATCACCTTTGGGGCAATTTATTTGTTTGAATGAACTTTTCCTAGTGCATTCAGTTCATTTATGATGTTGCGCACTCTTTCTTCAAACTCGTTCATTGATTCTCCAACCTTCATTTTGATTTTAAAGAATTTTTTGTACGGCAATTGAAAGTTTATTCTCCTTGGTTTGCTCGTCGACTTCATATAACTGGATCAGCTTCTACCAAATTTCTTTACAGATTTACACATTCTGATTTTGTGAAATTGTTCTTATCCAGCGTCTTGTAAAGAATGTTTTTGGCAACATTGTCTAAGATTTCTTTCATTTTATCTTTTGTTTTCCACTCATCACGTGGCTTCTCGATGCGATGAGATGCTCCTTCAGTTAGAGCCACTGCAGTATTGCGTTCATTATTCTCATTGATCCGTCAGTTCTGACATACCACATATCGTCGTCTTGTGCAGCTAGATGAGACTGCATTCTAAATTTACAATCATCGAATTCCTCTATGAAAACCATATGAATTTTGTTGAATGAAGACGTGACTATGATGAGTGTTGGAAAGATTCAAGAAAAAATTTTAACCGCTCTGATACCACTTGTTAGGATCGGTTAATAACAGACTTAAAGCTTCCACAGAGCGATGGAAGAATAGATGATGTGTTTAGAAAGAGAGTTGAATAAAAACTTTGATTTTTGAAATATTTTTGGCTATGAATCGGTTCTTTAAAGAAATGGTTCTTATATCTTGTGTGTCCATATCGATCAGTTAACTAATAGTAGTAGTGCGGAAACAAACTAAAGAATAAATTTATTATTTTAGTTAAGATATCGATAACAAAATGAATAAAAATGATGGACACAAAATTTTTATGGATATTCAGAGACTTCAACTGCTCCTACGTCACCCTGTTCTATCTCAAAGATAGGAATTCACTAAAATACTTTGATTGGTTAAAAAGAATTGTAATAACCCACTTCAATTGGACTTACATAATGTCAAACTGAAACTCTTAGTTTTCTTATTATCGCTTATCAGTTGTTAGCTGAATAGCTCTAATGAGTAGCCTGGATACTATGAATAAATCAATGAGTTAAGAGTTAATGTTGTGATTTGTAAACTGAATAAACTCGAAAATGAATCTCAGCTGACTGATTTGTTCGTGGATTGATCGTTAAACTTTCTTCAACTGAACTAATCAGGTATAAATAATCTTCGATTCCAAAAGTCACATTGAATATATTTAATGATTAATCTTCCTTGAGTCATCTTCTAGTCCATGTAGATGACTTTTTCTGCCAGAGATATGATGTATCAAACTATTCTGCTTCATATGTTCTGCTTCGGTATGGACTATCAGTTTTTCTGATGAGATTCAATTTTAATTGATGACGTGGCTAATTGATCAGGAGTCAAAATGTTCGACTGATCAGTTTAGCTGGACTACATCAGTTCTAACTTATGTATTTTCTGTTTGAACGTTCTAGTTCAGTTTTTGTTTAAGCAATATCAGTTCTGTGAATACTTATTTAGTTTTTTAGATCTGGTATCAATTCGTCAATCTTCGATTCTTCCGTTTGAGACTTTAATAAATATTTTGAGAACTGTAGTTGGTTTACTTCAGTTCTACCAGTTCCATTAAATTTCTAATTCTTCTTCAATTCAGTTACGCTTTACCAGTATAGTTATCGGTTCAGTTCAGGTCCTCTGATTGGTTACTTGGCAGTTTTTCAAACTCTGAAACTAATAAATCCCAACATACATTCTGTCGCAAACAAGATGTTAATTGAGCTCGGTTGTATTACTTCAGGTCTCGAGAACCTTTGGTGCATTTCCCAAGATTCTTGAGAATTAAGACCATTTCTTCCTGCTTTTATCCCACTACCGCTTGCACTTCCTCCACTAAAATGTACTTCCTCGCCTTTTCCGAGACTTTTTCCATATCCATCCACTCTCGCCCTATTTTTTTCTATTCCGATAGTCTCAAAGTAACACATTTATGAGGAAGGTTGATCTCTCCGGACTTCCCCAATTTTTCCCTTCACGTGGAACTTAAATTTCTGATGATAAGTAGAGGTGACGGCCTTCAAGGCTTTCATAGACGTCCTTCATAGTATGACATTGTTTGAAGAGGGTACACTGACCATAGTGAACGTGGTCATGACGGATTTTCTCAAGTCCCCTGATCCTACCGTTAATCAGAGCACAATCTCCCCTTGGGGGTGGACCGTACGACCCGCGAATCAAAACAAAGCAGTTTCCACGGGCTTCAATCTATAATCTTTTCAATCCATTTGATCAAGGGCTTCTTGGAATATGACATTGATGGAGATTATTGAGTCCACAAGTACTTGTCTTAAATCATAATTTGAAATTTTGGCATGGATAAACAAAGCATCATTGTTTGGTAAACTGACACCTTGTAAATCTTGGGGTCAAAAATTTATGTCGGCTTTTCTTATCCTCCCGCGCTACTTACGCCTAAGACTTCTTGCCAACTCCAAGCTTTTTGGGCTTGGTTGGAATCACCATCAATGGATCCTCCGGAGATCATTTTAATTACTCCCAAGGTAGGAGATTTTCCCCGGACCTTCTCTTCCCGAGCTCTTTCAGATGAGGTAGGCCTTGCTCGACTTCCCAACATGGGTTCGGAATTCGGGGCCCTGGTGGATGAAGCAGGCACGAACTCTTGGGTACCCATGGGAGTCCTCTTGCTTTCTTCATTGCTGGATTAACTCCAACAGGTTCTGATCAGAGGTGACTTTTTCTCAATTGTTTGCACTCGGTGGTGTCGTGGTAACATTCTCGGTAGAATGTACAAAACTTAAAGGCTGGCCTCGAGCCTGGGGAGGGCGATGAGAGTTGGTTGCCTTTTCTTCACAAAGGTGCATTTCTTGGTCATTTGGCCTTTTTAAAGAGTATAATCAGAGAAACACCCCAAAGGATTCCCCTTTGCACCTGCTCTTATGTCGTTCCTAGCCAGTCACTTCTTTTTTTTCTGAGAGCCTCCCTCTTCAGTTTCTGATCCTCTTCTATGTTGATATATTTCTCTGCCCTAAATAGTAGATAATCAAAATATTTTGGTAATTTTTTCACCAGAGGTCGGAAGAAGTCCCCTTCCTGGACCCCCTGTGAACACAGTAAATTTGGTCTCGGGGGCACGTAAAGGTTCTTCGAATGATGTTGTATTAAATTTGCATATTTATTCTCTCAATGATTCATCCATGTTCCGCCTGATTTCGAATAGACTAAAAGTAGTCTTCTTGTACCTTTTGCTGCTACTGAAGTGATGTAAAAAGACTTTTTGAAACTCCTCAAAAGCCTTTATACTCCGGGGATCTAACTTATGAAACCATATTTGGGATGAATCCACCAATGTGGTTAATAAAGTCTTGCAGTTGATCTCATCGTCATAACAATGCAACATGGCCTTGTTCTAAAAACGTGCCTAAAGTTTTTCAGGGTCCGAATTTCCGTCATACTCCCTGATATTTGTTGACTTATAATGGGCCGATATGGGCTTATTGATTATGGGGGTGGAGCAATGAGACCCTCGTGGTTGAAATTGGGGAGTTTGAAAGGACCCGGCTTGTCTTTCCCGCTTCTTCACTTTTTGTCTCAAATTATATAATTCTTCAGCCGTGGAAAAGGCATTGGAACATACTGGAGAGCTTTCTTCATCCTACTACTTTGTTTTGTTCTGATGAGGGGATTCTCCTCGGGACCCTTCCTCACAGGGTGCCTGGCTGTTGCTGGGAGATAAATTTTCTATCATGGCCTTTTGGACAACCGTTGTTATCCACGGAGTCAATTGTTCGGGATTCATCAAGAAGGTTTGATGGGGTAGACTTACTTGGTCAACCTCTAAGTTTGAGGACTCTTTTTTGGAATTGTCTCTCCAAGCTGAGTTTCAAGTGAAAACCATATCTTTGTCTTAGATCAAATCTACCATAGATGGCGCCAAAGATGATGACCAGGTGAATTGGGTTTGAATGTGGTGGGCAATTAAACCAGGTCGGCTATTTCCCGACCTTATATATCGGATCTTGGATGAGGGTGTCCGGGCTCTGGTATGTTTGCACACTTAAGATAAGAGAGATCGTTTTTTGGGCGTCGGAATATTCTCCGATGCAGCCACTCCAACGCTCAAGTCAGTCGAGTGATTTTTATATCAGGAGAATGTATAGAGAGTATGTGTGTTTATTAAAAAATTTCTGATGAATGAATACCAAGCAAGTGTGGTATTTATAGGAGAGAAGTCAATGATGACTTTGTTTTCCTTACCCATCTACTGCTCATGGCGAGATGATCGCCCATGATTATGTTCACTGATACTGTCATATATGGTCCAAATTCGATAATGTAATCCAACTGCATGCTAATCTAAGAAAAACGGAAAATGCCTAATTAAATTATTTAATTGCGTTAATTAAATGTGGTAAACATGTTTACATCGTAAAAGTAGGATTTTCTATTGAATGCAAAAATCAGTGTTTTCAAGGGTTATTCGAAAAACCCGCGTGCCCTGCCCTTCAAAAATTAACCCGATTGTTCCATCCCCTTGCACCATACCAGGCCTAACTCGCACACCTAAGGACCCTTAACCTTCTGTATTTCGACCCTCCAACCATGGAAACCTTGTAGCCCCCTTCCCATCATCAAGAACGTGCAGGAAAAATCAAGTTTCCCATGTATATATCATAAAAACGAATATAATAAAATGAATATCATATTTTTCATGCAAACATATATATATATATATATATATATATATATATATATATATATATATATATTCACGTATTATGGCATTAATGATGAATAAAGGAGGAATAAGGTGTGTGTTTGCATGATTCATGCACGAATATTCGAGTCTAGACATGGAGGGGCATTGCCGGAGGGACGGGGAAACCTTGCTGGATTTTTTTTCCTAAAAAACCGACGTGTGAGTGCTTTGGGCGTGTGGTGTGCGCACAGCTGTTAGGTGTGTGATTGTAGGAGATTTAGGGCTTGGAAGTCAAGGTTTAGTATACAAATACTTGGGTAGACAAACTAAGCCAAACAATCCAAGTATAATAGGCCAATTAGTACTTAGAAAAGATATCTTGTTTAGGAACGTTTTCGAAAATATTAACCGAGTCTCCAAAAAGTCTTTATTTTAGTCAAAAATCGATTATCAATTTAAAATATGACTCGACATGTAAAAATATCTCAAAAGACCCCATTTTCATAATGTAAACATTAAATATACCGTATATTAAATAATTAAAAATAATCATTTAATAAAAATAATTTACCTTTACAGTCCTCGGTCTCTGCTCCTCAGTCGCATCTCTGAAAACAAAAAAGATGAGGCTGTGTAAGGGTTGTCCAAGGAGGGGCTGGGCTCCTGAGGGTCCTATCCATGAGCCATGGTGGTCCACAGATGGCAGGATGGGCGAGGTTGGGTTATCCCGTGGCTAGGGCTCAACCTAGTCATGCGTGTGAGAGTTTGGATCAAAGCATTCACGTCCTCGTGCATGGAGTGTAGGGCTGGTCCATGAGGGGTCCTAGGGATTTGGTTATGGTCTTAGGGTGTTTGGTCAGTGTTTGGTCTCATTGGTTAGGGGCTAGGATCGAAGGAGCTTGTGGTTTGTTGTGGCTAGGGTTTGGTCGATTGGTGCATAAAATTTCAGTATGATTATTGGCGTCCTTAAGGATTCTAAATGTTTACGGGTGTGTTTTAAGATGTTATGATATGTTTGGGTGGATTCGAGTCGAAGTTTTGAGGTCCAAAGGTAAAATGGGAAAATTATGGTTTCAGGGGCAAAACGGTCATTTTACACATGAAAAATGTTAGGAGTCCTGCCAGCGTCCCGAACACTATAATGAATGTTAAAAGTGATTATTTTGAAAGGTTGTGGAATTTTATGATGAAAATTGGCAAAAACTAAAATACATGTTGTCTGCTTTGTTTAAAAATAAAATGATATTTATGCATCTACTTTTATAAAGTGATTAAAATGATGAAAATGTTTTGAATGAGGATGATTTGATTGTGACGGTAAGAAAATAGAGATTCGTGAAGGACAAAGTCCCAGTGGAACTCGTTTACGGGACAAAACCATGAGGGAATCCAATACCGAATTTCCATAGGCCAAGGCCCAGTAACGAAAACGTGGTTGCTGGTGTCCCATCCAACTATAGGCCAAGGCACAGAACGAGAAAGTGGTTATTGTTGCCTCACCGCCTGTTATCATGGTTACAGCTGAGATTGATCAACCGACTGAAGGATGAAAGGATGGTGACAATTAGTAAATTGATTTCCCCCTAAAAGGAAATTTATATGTATAATGATGAAAGGAAATGTTTAAAGTTATGCAAATGTTATGTTAAAGTTATTTTATAAAGGTAATTTTCAATGTTGCATGTCGATTTATACGTATTACTTGTTATAACGGTTAAGACATGTTGAGTCATTAGACTCACTAATTGTGAATGATGTAGGTGAAGGTATTTCGGTTGAGACAAGAGGAGTTGATGATTGAATTGGCTAGGCTGATGGTGCACTGAACTCAAGTACCTTGATAGTTTTTTGCACAGTTGATGACTTAACAGTACTTTATATATTCTTATGACTTTTATGCGAAGGGCGGTTTTTAAGTGGTTTGAAGATGTTTATGTTCTTTTTGAAAAATGCTAGTTTTAGGTTTGGTTGAATGTATGAGATTTCATGATTGATACAGTAGTTATGGATTTTTTAAGTAATTAGATTGTTGGACTATTTTATCGACACAATCTCGTAAAAATATATATTTATATATAAAGGTCGAAGCCTTATAAAAAAAATTCCAATCCAATATTAAAGAAATATATAAGTAAGGGGCGTTTCAGTTGGTATTAGAGCAACATTCTTGAAAAGGGTTCTGCCACCACCAGTTCTAGTAAGCTCAGTCATCAAGCCTCAAGTCTGTAAGTTTAAATGCTTTAAATTATTTTAATGATGGCATCTGCATGTTTACATAGTTTATGTACTTAAGTTGCATGTTTAAATGCCTTTTTAAGTTACTTGGTATCTATGTTTAAGTTGCTCGATAAATGATTTTTATAAGCTAAATGGTTAAGATGCTTAGATTTAATTGTATGTTAATTACGTTTATAATTTGGAATACGTTCACATAAAATGCCTCCTAGAGGCGCACCTAGTACTGATAGACAAAGTGTGTAGAGCACAAAATCAATCACGTAAAACCCATGCATTTATTTAAATTGTTAACTTATTTATTTAAATTTTTAAATGATTTTAGCGAAGCATGATTTATGACAGTCCATTCTTCTTTGCTAGACCAAATCCGTAGAGGTCAGTCTTCAGATGAAAAATTATAGAAATGGAGACTGAAGGATGAAGTCAAGGACAGTGTACTTTGCGCAGTGTTCGATGGTATTGTGAGGTACAGAAGAAGGATGTGGATGCCTAGTGTTGATTTCATCAGAGAGGATATTTTGACAGAGGCACATATATCTCCGTATTCCATCCATCCAGGGGGTACCAAGATATACAAGGACTAACAGATGTTGTATTGGTGGCCAGGGATGAAGCGAGACATTTGACGCTTTGTATCTGAGTGCCTCACTTGTCAGCAAGTGAAAGCAGAGCACCAGAGGCCAGCAGGGATACTTAAGCCGCTCCCTATTCCCGAGTGGAAATGGGAGAATATCACCATGGATTTCTTTGTTGGATTGCCAATGTCAATCAGAGTATCTAATGCCATTTGGGTTATAGTGGATCGACTTACTAAATCGGCACACTTCTTACCAGTAAAGACTACTTTCTCCATGACTCAGTATGCAGAGATCTATATCCTGGAGATAGTCTGATTGCACGGGATCCTAGTTTCTATTGTGTCTAACAGGGGCCCGAGATTCACATCGTCTTTTGGAAGAGTTTACATTCTGCTATCAGGGACGAAGTTGCTATTCAGTACGGCATTCCACCCCCAGACAGATGGCCAGTCTGAGCGAGTGATTCAGTTATTGGAAGATTTGTTGCGAGCTTGTGTGATTGATTTCCATGGGAATTGGGAATCGAAGCTACCTCTAGTACAATTTACTTATAACAACAGTTTTCAATCATCCATAGGTATGGCTCCCTACGAAGCACTGTATGGAAGGAAGTGTAGTTCGCCGATTCATTTGGATGAAGTCGGTGAGAGATCAGAACTTGGCCGGGAGATTGTTCAGCAGACTACAGATGTGGTGGTCAAGATCCGAGACAGGATGAAGACCGCCTAGAGTCGCCGAAAGAGCTATGCTGACAAAAGAAGAAGAGATCTCAAATTTGCCGTAGGAGATCATGTATTCGTGAAGATATCACCCATGAAAGGTGTTATGAGGTTTGGGAAGAAACGCAAGCTGAGTCCGAGATTCATAGGGCCATTCGAAATTCTTGACAGATTTGGGACACTTGCTTGTCGTGTTGCTTTACCACCGAATCTAGCTGGAGTACAAAATATATTCCATGTTTCCATGCTGAGCAAGTATAAGGAAATTCCTTCGCATTTTTTGAGCAATGATCCGTTGCAGCTTGCTCCAGATCTGTCATGTGAGGTAAGACCTTTCCGAATTCTAGACAGAAAAGAGCAGAGACTTCGGAACAGAGTGACCAAGTTGGTCAAAGTCCAGTGGCTGAATCAATCAGTGGAGAAGGCCACTTGGGATTTCGAGAACGAAATTTATTTAAGTGGGGGAGATATTGTATAGCCCAAAATCAGTATACATAAAATCCATGCATTTATTTAAATTGTTAAATTATTTATTTAAATTTTTAATGATTTTAGCAATGCATGATTTATGATTTTAGCATTATTTTAAATTATTATATGTTTAATTGATGCACGTTAAAATGTTTTCTTGATTTTTATGTTTCAGGCGAATATTTGATGCGGGATCGAGAAAATAGACCGGTGACGATTTATGAAATGTGGTATTTTATTTCAAATCAATAAAATTGATATTTTAACTAATTTATGAAAGTTTTAGCATTTCAAAGTCTAATTTAATTTATTAGGTGATTGTTAGATACTGAATTCCGGTGTTTCACAAAAAGATAAACCAACTGAACTACGCAACTGAATTTGTCTAACTGATCGACACAATTGTATTATAACTGAACAGCTAGCTTCTCTTTCAGCTGAACAACTCCTCAGTCATTCTCGTCAACTGAATCTTTACCAGCTGATCTTTCAGCTGTACACGTCATTAGTTGAAAGCAACAACTGAAAAATAGTACAACTACCTGCAACTTGTAGTGGAACGCCGCATTTCAGAAAAAGCAGTGTACGACCGTCATAGTATATCGACGTGGCAATCAACAGTTAGAATATTAAAATATCCTTTAATGTTACCGTTGAGAGAGAAGCCTATAAATAATCGAAGATAGCAGCCGAAGAAAGCACGACTGATTTCAGCTATTACATTCTACTTGCTGTTACGCTGCAAAAATATCTACTCACATTCAGAAGTTAAAAAGCTCACGTTTACTAGTCATATCAGTAGCATTCAAGGCTACATTCTTGAGCTTAAATAGCACTGTGTAATCTTTGATAAGTTTTTCTAAGTTGTGCTAAGATCAGTTACCATCTGTAAAAGTGTTATATACTAAAAGTTTCAGTTGTGGCAAAGTGATAAGTTCAAACTGAAGTGGGTAAGTGCAGTATCTTGTATTTGATCAAAGTCTTTTAGTGGATATCCTATCTTCGTGATAGAAGGGGTGACGTAGGAGTTATTCAAGTCTCCGAACATCAAGAAACAAATTGTGTTATCTTTACTTCAGTCATTATTTTCTTTGTTAGATACTCTATCTTTGAGTCAGTTTATTTTCCGCAACTGTTTCATTCAGTTTAACTGAATGTCATTGACCGACGTGATACCTAGTATCAGTTTGTAACAAAATTGATCTGAAATTGTCGAAGAATATTTAAATTTGAGGAGTGTTTATTCAACCCTCCCCCCTTCTAAACACTCTTTATTCGTTTAATTGATCCTTTCAAGTGGTATCAAAGCAGTTGTATCTCGTATCAGAATATCTATACTCAAATTTCTCATTATGTTTTCATTCAATAAGATTCCTATGTTCTCTAGAAAAGAATTCGATGATTGGAAGATCAGGATGCAGGCTCACCTAACTGCACAAGATGATGATATGTGGTACGTTATAACTGATGGACCCATGAAGATTTTGAAAGCCAACACAGTTGTTGCCATTACTGATGGGACACCTCATCGTATAGAAAAGTCAGAGAAGAATGGACCACAGAGGATAAAAGAAAAGCCAACTTGGATAATGTGGCAAAGGACATACTATATAAGACGTTGGATAAAGTAACTTTCAGCAAAATCAAAATGTGCAAGACAGCCAAAGAGATTTGGGAGAAGCTGATCCAGCTTTGCGAAGGGAACGAACAAACCAAAGAAAACAAACTTTCTGTTGCTGTTCAGAAGTTTGACAATATCAAAATGAGAGTTGGTGAAACGATGCATGATTATGATGAAAGAACCAGCTGCATCATCAATGAATTAAACGCACTTGGAAAAGTGTACACAAACAAAGAAGTTGCTTTGAAGATAATCAGAGGTCTTCCCAAGGAGTGGGATGTGGACCATGGCAATGAGGGAATCCAAGGATCTGAACAAAGTTGAGCTTCATGATCTATTTGTTGATTTGAAAGCCTACGAGTTTGAGTTGCAAACTCGAGAAGGAGAATCTTCTACTCCAGCAGCCACGACTGCCTTAGCTGCTGTTAGAACAGAACCAACTGGTTCAGTTGAAAAATCTGCTGATCAACTAAGCAATGATGCCATGTCATTGTTCATCAAAAATTTGGAAGATTTATGAGAAAAAATCAAGGAAACTTTCAAAATAAATATCAAAGAAGCAATTCCAAGGAAGAATCAAACGCTTTCTACAACTGTGGCAAACCAGGCCACTTCATTGCTGACTATACCAAACCAAAGAAAGACAGTCAAGGCTCAACTGAAAGAAGAAAGAAACCATATGAGCACAAAAAGAGATCCAAAGATGATAAGAAGTTCTCCAGGAAGAAGCATGAAGTGCTCTTGGCTGAAGAGAGCAAATCAAAGTGGGCAGACACTGACAGCGAGGAGTCAGAACCAGAAACTTCATGCAGTTCTAGTGACAATGAAGAGGAAGTGAAATGTCTGATGGCTGGTGACACAGAACTGGAATCCAGAAGTCAACAGGTATTTGACTTCTGATTTTACGAGAGAAGAACTTATTTCAACATTGTATGACATGGTCAGTGAGTATCATAAGCTTGCCTTATTATGTGAAAAGGCCAGAGCAAACAAAATGATCCTGTTGACAATAAGACTACAACTGATGAATCAGTTGAAATGTTGAGTCTGAAAAAGGAGATTGGTGAACTCAATACTGAAAGAAGCAAGGATCAGTTAATGATTCAAAAGTTGATGCTTGAAAATTCAAAGCAAACTGAGCTTATTCAGGCTTGGAACAAATCATCTGCTGCATTGACTGACATAAAGAACTCACAGAATCAGTTACTGATAAAACTGGTTTAGGGTTCAGTAACCAAGATGAAATGTCTCTCAAAGATACTCGACCAAACTGGATATGGATAAAGGGAAATACATTCACTTTGTCAAATCAGTTATGGTACAAGAACAATCTGAGCCAAGTAAACTGATTGAACAGCCAACTGTAAGTATGAACAAGGGCAAAAGATGTGGTATTGGTTATAGCCCAAAAGTTGTGACTGACTCACGAAGTCAGCCACCAAAAATTTTCAGCAAAAATTACTCAAATGGCTACTCAAATTACTATAACAGGAAGCCAGTTCAGAAGAGATACTAGCTGAACAATCAGTTGAAAAAGGGCAAATCACATGTTGTTTCTTCTGCACACCTTACACCAAGCACACACAGATCGGGAAAGACCATCTGGAATACAGTAACTGGACGGTCAGTTAGACTGATCTAAGTCTAGATTCCTAAAGGATTAATCAACTTTGGACCCAAGTAGAAAAGGGTACCAGAATCTTATCTTGTGTGTGATTGCAGATAACAGGTACAAGCATTGAATCTATATGGTACTTGGATAGTGGATGTTCACGCCACATGACAGGAGATTCAGACTTATTATATCAACTGATTAAGTACACTGGACCAAACATCAGTTTTGGAGATAATTCTAAAGCTAAAACTGTGGGTAAGGGTAAGCTTATCCATGGTAACTTCATCATTAATGACGTTTTATTAGTTGAGAATCTCAAGTATAATCTGATCAGCATCAGTCAATTATGCGATAATGGATTCTCAGTTCAGTTTGACAAACATTTTTGTTCAGTCAAAAACTCAACTGAAGAGACCATTCTAACTGGCAAAAGGTGTGGAAACACTTACAAGTCAGTTGGAATGATCAAACTTATGCACCAGTTTGTTTTATTGCTTCAAATTCTTCTAAAAACTGGTTGTGGCATAAGAGATTAAACCACCTGAATTTCAAATCTATTGCATATTTGAGTAACCACGATCTTGTTACTGGATTGCCCAAAATGGATTTTACCAAAAATAAAATTTGCTCAGCATGTCAGTTTGGTAAACAAATCAAATCTTCTTTTAAGAACAAGGGTCGTAAATCTTCTTCCCGATGTTTAGAACGGTTACATATTGATCTATTTGGTCCAATACCAGTCATGAGCTTAGGGGGAATGAAATACACCTTGGTGGTTGTAGATGACTTTTCAAGATTCACTTGGGTTATATTTCTCAAGTCCAAAGACCAAACTGCTGCTCAACTGATTAAGCTTTTCAAAAGATTGTTAAATGAAAAATCAGTTGGAATTGACAGAATCAGATCCGATCGAGGAACTGAATTTATCAATCAAATTCTTTTAAATTATTTAGAGAATGCCGGAATTAAGCATGAGCTCTCAGCAGCTAGAACTCCTCAGCAAAATGGTGTAGCTGAAAGGAGAAATCGGACCCTCAAAGAGGATGCTAGAACAATGCTTGCTGATTCTAGTATTTCTCAAAGGTTTTGGGCAGAGGCAGTGAACACTGCGTGTTACACTCAAAACAGATCAATGATTAATAAGAATCATATGAAAACACCTTATGAGATCTGGCATGGAAGAAAGAGTGTGGTTTCATATTTTAAAATATTCGTCTGGAGATATTTTATACTTGTCAATGATAAAACTCATTTAAAAGCTTTTGATGCTAAATCTGCAGAAGGAATATTTCTTGGTTATTCTTCAATGAGTAAAGCTTATAGAGTCTTCAACAAAATTACTTTAAATGTTGAGGAATCTATCCATGTTGTTATTGATGAAACTATACTAACTGACAAGCCAACCGATCAAGTTGAGCTAGCTGATAGATTTACAGATATAAGCTTGGATGATGATGATGGAGAAGACATCCATATTAATGAAAGCAACCTCCAAATACCTGAACCAGACGTGTTAGATCAACCAGCTGAACCAGAAGCTGTTCCTAACAATCAGTTGATAGAACAACCAAATGACATTCAGTTACCAATTGAAACTGCTCCAACTGAAACTGAAAACGTTCAGTTGCCCACAGAAGCAGTTGCTGATTTAGAAACAATAAATGCTGAACTCAGATGGAAGAAATCACATCTTCCAGAGTTGGTAATAGGTAAACCATCTGATCCAGTGAGAACAATAAATCAGATGCTCAATTTATTCATTCATTCAGCTTTCGTATCACAACTAGAACCCAAGAAGACTGATGAAGCTCTTGCTGATCCAAACTGGATAAATGAAATGCAAGAGGAGCTAAATCAGTTTGTCCATAACAATGTCTGGAACTTAGTTCCAAGACCAATTTCAAAAACTGTTATAAGTACAAAATGGGTTACAGGAACAAACTGAACGAAGATGGTTCAGTTGTGCGCAACAAAGCAAGGCTAGTAGCACAAGGATATAGGCAAGAAGAAGGAATTGATTACGATGAGACATATGCACCAGTTGCAAGACTGGAGGCAATCAGAATATTCCTTGTCTATGCTTCATTCAAAAACTTCAAAGTCTATCAAATGAATGTAAAGAGTGCATTTCTGAATGGCCAGTTGCAGGAAGAAGTCTACGTTGAACAACCTCCAGTGAAGCAACTGGAGTCGGGCACTTTCATTAGTCAAACTAAATACACGAAGGAATTACTGAAGAAGTTTGGCATGGAATCGTGTTCAGCTGCAAGTACTCCCATGAGCTCATCAGTAAAACTGGATACTGATCAAGGGGGAATATCAGTTGAGACGACAATTTACAGAGGTTTAATAGGTTCATTATTGTACCTAACTGCTAGTCGTCATGATATTGTATTTTCTGTATGTATGTGTGCTAGATTTCAATCAAATCCTATGCAATCACACTTTGCAGCTGCCAAGCGTATTTTAAAATATCTTAAGGGCACACAAAATGTTGGGTTATGGTATTCTAAATATTCATCTTTCAATTTAGTTGGATATTCATATGCAGATTATGCAGGATGTAAGCTTGATCGTAAAAGTACTAGTGGATCATGTCAATTTCTAGGGGACGGACTGATCTCCTGGTTCAGCAAGAAGCAAACATCCATAGAAACTTCCACAACTGAAGCAGAATATCTTGCTGCCGGAAGTTGCTGTGCTCAACTGAGCAACAACTGAGAGATTATGGAATTGATGCTAAAGAATCGCCCATATTCTATGATAATACAAGTACGATTGCTATCACCTACAATCCAGTTCTTCACTCCAGGACCAAGCATATAGATGTCAGGCCTCACTTCATGAGAGATCATGCCTTGAAGAAGAACATCACACTGGAATACGTATCAACTGAGCAGCAAGCAGCTGATATCTTCACCAAACCACTGGCTGAGACTAAGTTTTCTCATTTTCGCAATATACTTGGATTAATTGATTTATCCTAATCAGTCTTGTTGCTATCTTGGTGGTTAATTCTTTTGTCAGTTTTACTGTATTTAACTGATCACTCAGTTAGTTCTTTATTTTTTTACTCTCAACTGATGTCAGCTAATCTTCTATCAGTTCATTGTATTCAGTACTTGTGCTTATAATTTACTTATCAACTGATGAAATCAAGTAATGCAGGAAAAGAACAAGACAGAGATAAATTGATAACATCATTTCATTCATTTGAGGAAATTGTTGTGAATTACATTATACAATTCCTCCTGAACAAAAACCCTCCATTTGGCCATCCATTGATTTATATCTCCAGTGCAAGTCTTCTGAAAGCTGTCATACTGAGATATAAGCTCCAGGATCCTCCTTTCCTTGTAGAGCATCAGCTCGTAAATATTGTCTGTTTCGAAAATATTCAGAGCATGGGCAACGTGCAAGCGTTCTCGATATTTCTCCAGTTTTTCCAGCAAAATGGAAGTGTTTGCCATCTCATTCTCCCAAAGAAACTGAAGTTCTTGGAGATTCTCCCAGTAGCGTAGAATTTGATGGAAAACATCATCTTCCATCTCAACCTTTCTCTTCTCCAGAGCTGCTTTCGTGAAATCTTCAGCCATGTCCGGAGATTTTGAACTGCTTGCACCTGCCATTCTCTTTACTGAATATAATTTGTTAGTATTTTTTGCGACTAACTGAGCTACTCTTATTTATACAACAGGACAAAGAAGATGAAAGGACTATTTCATTATGACAGTCGTTTACGCTACTAAACATCAGGATTTGTTTTAATTAATCTTGTTTATATTGTCGAAATTTTATTTTATGCATCTATTAAGGAGGAATATTGGTTTTAAGAGGTTAACTGAGAAGAAAATTGTTAGTCAACTCTCAACTGAAGACACAGTCTCACAACTGATCATTCAGTTGAGCTTTTCACTAATCTTCTCATATAAGTTAACTAATTAACCATATTATATTCCAAATCAAGTGACGTGACTGTTCTTCAAGCATTAAATTCTACCCTTCAGCAAATGATTGGTGGAAACGTGGACACCTTTTGAACCGTTTAAATTACAAATGCTTACAGCACACGTACACACGTTGTAATTCAGAATTTCTATGAACTGACACGTTTCCAGAATTTGAATAGTCACGTACATATGTACCATTCCCCGCTCCATTTCAGTTTTACCTTACGTTTATCTACAAACTCTTGAGAGCAAAAACAAATCGCATCCTTCTATTTTCTAGGAATTCATTCAATTCCAAATGGCGAATCAAACTCCCGCTTATATGCTGAATGCAATGGCTATCAACTTCGGATCGATTCTATCCTTCGGCGATGCTGATGTCAAGAACGTCTTTCAAAAACTCTAAACTGCTGGGTTAAGGATATTCTTGGGACAATCATCACGAGAGATCTACCTCAAAGAACTTCAGGAATTCTACTCTAGCGGTATCATCAATTCTGATGGGAACATCAACTCTACTATCAATGGTCAGTTGCTGACCATCTTTGAAGATTCCTTTGGAGAAATCTTTTCTTTACCATCTGAAGGACTGGCACACCTCTCTGATGTAAAAGCATCTGATGTTGAACAAATGCAAACCTCACTTTCTGCTGATGGACGAAAAATCAAAGTTTCTGATCCAAAGAAGGAGCTGAAGCACGAGGTTCAGTTACTTGCTGATATAATCGCCAAAGGGATTTTGGCGAAAGCTGGATCTTTTGCTGCACTTACGTTGGAAAAATTTCAGGCCATTTCTATCATTATGGCTGAACGTAAACTCAACTGGAAGCATCTCATATTTAATATTCTAAATAATATGTTTCTATCATCCAAACAGTCCAAAGACTTTGCCGTGCAACTGAGCTATTTGCTGAAAGTGAAGGGGTTAGTGGCAGATGATTCAGAAAAATCATCCAAATTCAAAGTCTTCAATGCGAAGAATACTATGCCACTCAAGACCAAATTAGACATCTCTCCTGCTCAGTTTGTAAAGATAAAACAGGAGATTGGGACTCAACAGGCGGCCCATAAATCAGTGAAAAAGGCCAAGACATTGGCTCAACTGAAGTCAGCAAAAAAGAAATTAGTTGTGGGTGAATAAGATTCAGAGAAAACTCCTTCCCCAAAGATTGCCAAGAAATCGAGGACCTAGAGAATTAAGCCAACAACTATAGAGGAATATATTCCTACTGACAAGCCAATTTCTTCAGATGTTCAGCAGCCAATTGAAGCAGTTCCTCTGAAGATCATCCCACCAGAAAAATCAGCTGGTGCAAAGAAAGAAACTTGTTAGGATCAAAGCTCCTCTGATCAATATTGCTCGTCCTACTGTTCTGGCACTTGCCCGACCTAAAGGCATCACTATTATAGAACGGGTGGATGCTACTTGAACTGGTATGGAAATTCCACACATCCTCAGTTTTGATAAAGGCAAGGGAAAATTGATTGAAGAGCCGAGGCCTTCCAATGCCATTCAGACCCACATTGACCTTGTTTGGGATAGGGTTAACAATTTTGCAGCATCAAAACTTCAACTGTATGATGCTTGGACAGCTTATCGTACTCATATCTTTGCCAAGCAACTGAGAAAGAAATCCCAGCTGAACAAGTTCATCAAACTGGAAGCCTTTGTCCTCAAGACGGTCAAAGCGGCAACAATTGTTCAAGCTCTGGGGAGAAAAACTTATTTGTTTGATCAGATGAGAGCGAAGAAGTTAGCACGAATTCTTGACAAACTAAAGGCTAACTACGTTCCAACAAATCCTACTGCCTATGCTGATCATGCGGTGATAACTCAGCTAGACACCGATCTGATTGGTTTACTTTCTCAGATAAAGTTTTGGGAAATGGATAAAGAATTAGTCCTTCATCAAGGATGATACAGACAATGATGAGGAGGAATTAGTTGAAGAACCTTCCTCTCAACAGAAAGAATCACCCTCAGAACAGGCCATTATTCCAACTGAAGAGCCAGTTCAGGATTTTCCTCAATCATCTACTGGTGAGCATCAAATGTACACTGAAGCCGAATTAACTTTCGCAAACATTGATGAAATTATCCAAGCAGTGGTGCAAGAATCCAAATTGAGTGAACCTATTTCTAATCCAGTTGATCACCCCATTGATCAAATACATCCAGAGGTTCCTATCTCTTTAGAAGCACCAGTTCAGCAAGATCTATCTGATGAACAAGCTATTCAAACTGTTGTGCCAACTGATTCTCAAGATCCCCCTCTAGATTAAGCACCAGTTTTGGCTTCATCAGATACTATTATTCTTCCAGGCAGCTCATCTGCTGATCAGAATCCACCTTCTCCACCTCCAATTCCAGAAGAAGTTGTTGTAATCACGTCAGTTCAGAATGTTGCTGAAACAGTAGCAACTGATCAAGAGTTGATTGTATTTGATCAAACTACAAGACGACCGGAAACCTCTCATCATTCTCCTCATCCATCCTCATCAGATTTTGATCTTGTTCTCGAATAAATTCAGAATATGCAGGATAGTATGAATCAGATGCTCTCAGCCATCTCAAAGATTCAGAATACGCAACTGTCTCACACCCTAAAATTGGAAGACTCTCAACAGTTCAATTCCGAAAAGCTGAAAGCTATCCAAACTGCTGTTACCTCTCTATCATTTGTAGTTGAAGAAATCCAGAAGAATAAGGGATAGCCTTGAGTCTCACAGCAACTCAAAATTCTATTAACAAACGAGTTGAAGTGTCGAGACACTCGTCTCCAGGAAGATAGATTTGCTGCAAGTCACAATGACCTCTGCTATTGAAAACATTTCCACCTCTGTCCGGCTTCTAGCTACTGACGTTCGGAAATTATCTGTCAAGATGGAGCTGTTTGACAAAAGGGGGAAGAACTCAAAGAGATTATAGACCAGCAGAAGAAATCTCTATAAACAGCAGTCTTTCTTGTATTTGTGAAGCATATAAGTTCAGTTGTTCTACCACTTATTTCATCTACTATGAAGTTCAGTTATTCGATTTTCTTTTAATCTAGTTTTGTCAAAACACCATAAAGGGGGAAATTGTTAGAAACTGAATTCCGGTGTTTGACAAAAAGATAAACCAACTGAACTACGCAACTGAATTTAGCTAACTGATCGACGCAACTGTATTATAATTGAACAGCTAGCTGCTCTTTCATCTGAACAACTCCTCAGTCATTCTCGTCAACTGACTCTTTACCAGCTGATCTTTCAGCTGTACACGTCATTAGTTGAAAGCAACAATCGACAAATAGTACAACTACCTGCAACTTGTAGTGGAACGCCGCATTTCAGAAAAAGCAGTGTACGACCGTCAGAGTATATCGACGTGGCAATCAACGGTTAGAATATTCAAATATCCTTTAATGTTACCGTTGAGAGATAAGCCTATAAATAATCGAAGATAGCAGCCGAAGAAAGCACGACTGATTTCAGCTATTACATTCTATTGCTGTTACGCTGCAAAAATATCTACTCACATTCAGAAGTTACAAAGCTCACGTTTACTAGTCATATCAGTAGCATTTAAGGCTACATTCTCGAGCTTAAATAGCACTGTGTAGTCTTTGATAAGTTTTTCTAAGTTGTGCTAAGATCAGTTACCATCAGTAAAAGTGTTATATACTAAGAGTTTCAGTTGTGGCAAAATGATAAGTCCAAACTGAAGTGGGTCAGTGCAGTATCTTGTATTTGATCAAAGTCTTTTATTGGATATCCTATATTCGTGACAGAAGGGGTGACGTAGGAGTTATTCAAGTCTCCGAACATCCAGAAAAAAATTGTGTTATCTTTACTTCAGTCATTATTTTCTTTGTTAGATACTCTATCTTTGAGAGTTTATTTTCCGCAACTGTTTCAATCAGTTTAATTGATTGTCATTGACCGACGTGATACCTTGTATAAATTGTCGAAGAATATTTAAATTTGAGGAGTGTTTATTCAATCCCCTCCCCCTTCTAAACACTCTTTAATTGTTTAACTGATCCTTTCAGTGATTTTGATATTTTAAGCTTTTCAAAAATACTAATTTGAATAGTTGGGAATTTTTAAATCTTGAAAAGTTGGCACATATGTATTTTATAATAAAAAAAAAGTGCAAGTAATTAGTGGGTGATTAGTATTTTATTTAGTATATTAACTAGTTATTAGTATTTTTATTTAGCTAATTAACCCCCTAATTAACTTTTTAAACTCACCATGCACACACATATATCTACACACACATACACGTTCAAGTTGAGAGGAAAACTAGGGTTCATGGTATTCAACAGCAGTCCCCCCCTTTCCCCTTGCAAAATTTCTGAAGATTTCGTTTGTTTTTCGAGCAAAAATCGTTCCACAATTCGTCTTGGATCGAGCCTCGCATTCTCTTGCATGTCTATTCTTTCATTTTTTGCATTGATCTTGTCATAGTAAATATTTTGATGTATATCGTGTGTAAAAATCCGTTTATGTTATGCAAAGTTTGAGCAAAAATGTTTGAAACGATTTTGAAATGATTTTTATATCTCAAAAACCGAATCTGCTTTCATTTCGAATCCTGCGAATTTTGGTCGGTTTTCTGGAAAAACTTTCAACATATAAAATGTATTACTTTTTTATATCTTCTATTTGACAATAAAATCATAATTTTTGGACAAGAAACGAGCGAGCTATGATCATTATCGTGTGACTGCTCGAACAGTATAAAAATGTATTTTTTCTTTGATGATTTTCGAGCCAACCGAGTGGGCAGCGCCCGAGCGTTAAGATTTTACCGCCCGAGCGCCAAGCTTTCTAAAAAAAATTCAATTTTTTTTTAATATTTGTCTTGGGCAGGTATGCATAATGTATTAGTGTGTTCGACATGCAAATAAAATATTTTATGTTTTTTAGGTATGCTAGTTGTCTTGTGACCAAATATGAACGAGTTGGGAAGCCGGAGAACGTCTCCCGGGACTTCTCCACCCCAGTAAAGTCTGAGCAATTTTGATCAGGATTAGAAAGCGGTAAAATATGACTAGGGACCAATCCACCAGGTAAAGTATGACCGGTGATCTTATGTATGCGGTAGTGGACATCGCTGCCAGCCCAGTACTTTGGTTTAGTCTGATCAGACGCACTATGTTATGAGTCACTTGCTTTGAAACATATATCTACGCAAAATGATGAGGATATGTATGTTTAAGTATGTATGATGCAATTACGTTTATGAAAATGTTTAGAAATCGATGGCACCTCTATGGTTATGTAGGTATGTTCAAAGTTAAGTTATGTATGTGTTACTTTAAAATGCATGTGGGTTTATTAGATGTTACTTGTTATTCCCAATTTATACATGTTGAGCCTTTAGACTCACTAGACTTGATCGATACAGGTGAAGACGAGTTTGAAGAGACGAGAGGCAGAGACCAGTGAGCTGGCTCGGACTGTGCGGTGGACTAACCCGATGACCGCCTTAGTTTTCAAGGATTTTATCTTTATGCATGATAAAATTGTTTACTCTGATTTTTATTGAAATTACTTTATGTTGTTTTAAACAAGTACTCATTGCAAGTTTGTTTACATTTCAAATATTTTTTCAAGCATTTCATTTTTATGGCATTTTGGAGGATAATTAGTTATTTAAGAAAATAATTTATTTCCGCAAATTTTAAATATGTTTAAATATACGGTACGTTACAGTTGTTATCAGAGCGGTGTTCTTGTAAAGGGTTAAGCCTACTGCCAGTTGCGAAAAGCTCACGAAGTCTAGCCTCAAGTCTGTAAGTTTTAAAGTTTCAAAATCTTTCATGTGGTAAGCATCAAATTCATTATTTCAGCATGTACATGTTTAAATTCGATTTTTACGTGCATCTTATGTTATGAATATTATGTTATTGCATGTTGGTTTACGTGTTGGGTAAAAGTTGGGTATTCCTCTTAGACGTATGATTGCTCGAGGAGCAGGTGAAGAGGATAGAGAGGCTCGGAATGAGGAGAATGCCACTCCTTCTCGTCCATCGCCAGATATGCAGGCATAGATGCTTGCAAGGATGACTTAGTTCTTCGTACAGTTTGCGGGGAACAATGCTGGAGTATATACAGGTGCGAGGCCGAGGCTAGAGCAAGTGTATGAGATGTTCAGAAGGATGAACCCAAAAGATTTATCGGGGAGTACTGACCCGATGATAGCTGATGGATGGATTAAGTCCATCGAGGTTATTTTTGCTTTCATGGAGCTGCAGGATGCAGACAAAGTTAGATGTGCCACCTTTCTGTTGACAGGGGATGCTAGATTGTGGTGGGAGAGCGCATCTGTGTCAGTGAACTTGCAGACTCTGTCTTGTTATTGTTTTAAAGAGGTCTTCTACTCCAAGTACTTCACTGAGGAAGTATGCTTCCGCCTGACTATGGAGTTTATGAAGTTGCGACAGGGAGACAGCAGCGTGGTAGATTCTGTGAGGAAGTTTGGGAGGGGGTGTCACTTTGTGCCCCTAATTTCTAATGATGCCCAGGAGAAGCTGAGGCATTTCCTTAGGGATGTCAATCGAGTCGGTTGGGTCAGGTTTCGGGTCAACTCGCAAATTTTTTTTATTTTTTTTCTACCCGAAGCAACCCGAAAACCCCCAACCCGAACACGAACCCGTCTAACCTGAATTTTATTTATTTTTTAAAAAAAATTAATGAAAAAAATTCGAAAAAATAAAAAATAATAATAATATTTTAATTTAAACACATAATTACAAAATTTTCGATTTAAATTTGAAATTTTAATTGTAGAAAATTAAAGTATATTTACTAAATCAAATAAAAAATTGTTAAAAAAATAAAAAATATACAAAATAAATATTAAATGATGAAAATTATCATATAAATATACAATAAATTTTGTTCAAACATACAATATACAAAAATATAGGTAATATTTTCAAAAAAAAAAGTTTTCTGGTCAACCCGTGACCCAACTCGACCCAACCCGAAACCCGTCTAACCTGGCACTAACCCGAACCCACCCAACCCGAACCCGAACTCGAAAAACCCCAACCCGAACCTGATTTTTTTCGTGTTGGTTGTGTCGGGTTGATGGGTCGTGTTGCATTTTGACACCCCTACATTTCCTTGATGGTTTACGGTCGACCTTACACCGTGATGTTAGAGTTGATGTTCCTACCACCTATTTTGTTGTTGTATCTAGAGTCTTGGTGGCTGAATAGGACCAGAAAGATATCAAGAATGATAGACAGGGAAAGAGGCTGTATCAGGCATCACAGCAGCAGCAGCAGTTCAAGAGACCTTTCCAGGGGCAGCCGGGAAATGAGCCATTTCAAGGACCGCCAAAAGGCAAAGCTCATATTCCTCAAAAAAAGGCTCCTAAAAATTCGGAGTACCCAGTGTACCCGAAGTGCAACCATCAGCACATGGGCCAGTGTTTATAGGGTTCTTGAAAATGCTTCAAGTGCGGAGCCAGTGATCATATATTGAGGGACTGCCTGCAGTGGAGGCAGCCAACCTAAGGAAGAGTGTTCGCCATTCATGCCGAGGAGGCTAACCCAGACACGACTCTACTGACTGGTAACTTATTTAATTCAGCACAGTATTTATTGTGGTCATGCATGCTTAAAATTTTATTTGAGAATATTAGTATATTGTTTTCGTATTTTGGAGACTTTGAATAGATATTTCCAACTATGCATGAGGTTAAGATTTATATTTTGGGATATAAGTTTATGTGTTGTGATAATGTCCTACAGGAAACATTTTCATAAAGAAAGTGGCCACGAAGGCTTTGTTAGATTCTAGGGCCACTCACTATTTTATCTCGGAGACATTCGCTAATCATTTGGGAGTCAAGTCCATCGGACTCGACGTGAGCTACTCAGTGACAGTCCCATCAGGGGAAGAGTTATGGAAGCATGAGGTTGTGTTAGAGCTCAAACATCAGATTCAGGGACTTCTAGACAAAGAATTCATCTGCCCTAGTTTCTCGTCATGGGGCGCACCAGTACTCTTCGTAAAGAAGAAATATGGGAGCATGAGGTTGTGTATCGATTACTGAGAATTGAACAAGGTAACGATCAAGAACAAATACACATTACCAAGGATCGAGGACTTATTCGATCAGTTGTAGGGAACTACAGTGTTCTCTAAGATAGATCTACGTTCTGGGTATCATCAACTGAAGGTAATGGATGCATATGTCCATAAGACAGCCTTCAGAACAAGATATGGGCATTACGAGTTCTTAGTGATGCCATTTGGATTGATGAATGCTCCAGTGATATTTATGAACATAATGAATCGATTATTTTAACCCTACCTAGATCAGTTTGTCATAGTATTCATTGACGGCATTCTTATATACTCGAATAGCCAGAAGAAGCACAGTCAGCATTTGGGTACAGTTTTGCAAGTCTTGCAGAGTCGCAACTTGTTTGCAAAATTCAGTAAGTGTGAATTCTGGCTGGAGAAAGTAGATTTTTTTGGACATGTTAGATCTAGCAGTGACATTGAGGTGGATCCAGCTAAAGTTGCAGCAGTAAGAGAATGAGTTGAGCCGAAGAACGTGTCAGAGATCCGTAGTTTCCTAGCCTTGGCAGGCTTTTACAGGAAATTTATTCAGGGGTTTTCATCGATTGCAGTGTCACTCACTTCATTTACTAAGAAAAATGCTAAATTTTTATGGAGTGACGAGTGTCAAAAGAGCTTCGATACTTTGAACGCGTCAGAGCTCCGTAGTTTCCTAGGCTAGGCAGGCTACTGCAAAAAATTTATTCAGGGGTTTCCTCGATTGCAGTGTCACTCACTTCATTGACTAATAAAAATGCTAAATTTGTATGGAGTGACGAGTGTCAAAAGAGCTTCGATACTTTGAAGCAAGCTCTTATCTCAGAGCCAGTTTTAGCTATGCCATAAGGGAAAGGTAATTTTGTGATATGGAGACATTATCTGTACGTCGAAAAATGTCAGATATTCATTAATCACAAGAGTCTCAAGTACTTATTCACGCAGAAGGAGCTAAACATGAGACAAAGATGGTGGTTGGAGTTGGAAAAAGACTACGATTGTGAAATTAGCTACCATCCAGGGAAAGATAATGTTGTGGCAGATGCTTTGAGCAGGAAAGTAACAGTCGTAGCCCAGATGTCAGCGCAAAAATCTCTTCAGTCAGAGATTCAAATGTTTGGCTTAGAAGTTTATCCTAAGGGCAGAGCTCCCAAGTTGTCTAATCTGACAATCCAGTCTTCTTTGCTAGAATGAATCCATAGAGGTCAGCCTTCCGATAAACAGTTACAGAAATGAAGGCTGAAGGATGAAGCCAAGGGCATTGTACTCTACGCAGTGTCTGATGTATTGTGAGGTACAGAGGGAGGATGTGGGTGCCTAGTGTTGATTCGATCAGAGAGGATATTTTGACAGGGGAACATACATCTCTGTATTCCATCCATCCATGGGGTACCAAGATGTACAAGGACTTACAGATATTGTATTGGTGTCCAGGGATTAAGCGAGACATTCGACGCTTTGTATCTGAGTAACTCACTTGTTAGCAAGTGAAAGAGGAGCACCAGAGGCCATCAGGGATGCTCAAGCCGCACCCTATTCCTAAGTGGAAATGGGAGAATATCACCATGGATTTCGTTGTTGGACTGACGAGGTCAGTCAGAAGATCCAATGCCATTTGGGTTATAGTGGATCGACTTACTAAATCGCCAAACATCTTACCAGTGAACACGAATTTCTCCATGACTCAGTATGCAGAGATCTATATCCAGGAGATAGTCTGATTTCAAGGTATACCATTTTCTATTGTGTCTGACAGGGACCCTGAGATTCACATCGTCCTTTTGGAAGAGTTTACATTCAGCTATCAGGATGAAGTTGCTATTCAGTACAACATTCAACTCCCAGACAGATGGCCAGTCAGAGCGAGTGATTCAGATATTTGAAGATTTGTTGCGAGCTTGTGTGATCGATTTCCATGGGAATTGGGAATTGAAGCTACCTCTAGTAAAGTTTACCTACAACAACAGTTTTCAATCATCCATTGGTATGGCTCCCTATGAAGCACTGCATGGAAAAAATTGCAGATCGCCGATTAATTGGATGAAGTCGGTGAGAGATCAGAACTTGGACCACAGATTGTTCAGTAGGCTGCAGATGTGATGGTCAAGATCCGAGACAGGATAAGACCGCCCAGAGTCGCCAAAAGAGCTATGCTGGCAAAGTCTAGTGGCTGAATCAATTAGTGGAGGAGGCCACTTGGGAAGCCGAAGCAGATATGAGAAGTCGCTACCCGGAGTTGTTTGGTAAGATTTAATTTCGAGGACGAAATTTATTTAAGTGGGGGAGGAATTGTAAAACCCAAAATCAGTACACGTAAAACCCATGCATTTATTTAATTTGTTAAATTATTTATTTAAATTTTTAAATGATTTTAGCGATGCATGATTTATGATATTTGCATTATTTTAAATTATTATATGTTTAATTGATACACGTTAAAATATTTTCTTGAGTTTTATGTTGCAAACAAATATTCGATGCGGGATCGAGAAAAGAGAACGGTGACGATTTAGGAGATTTATGAAAATGTGATATTTTATTTCAAGTCTAGAAAATTGGTATTTTAAAGGATTTATGAAAGTTTTAGCATTTCAAGGTCTAATTTAAATTATTAGGTGATTTTGTGATTTGATCATATTTGTGTGACTGCTCGAACTGCGTAAAACGTGTTTTTTTTTATGATTTTCGAGCTCAACCGAGTGGGTGACGCCCGAGCGGTGAGATTTTACCGCCCGAGCACCAAGCTTTCTGGAAAAAAAATATAATTTTTTTTACATTTTTGTCTTGGGCAGGCATGCATAATGTATTAGTATGTTCGACGTCCAAAGAAAATATTTTATGTTTTTTGAGGTATGCTAATTGTATCGTGATCAAATATGATAGGGTTTGGAAGCCGAAGAACGTGTCCGGGAACTTCTCCATCCCGATAAAGTATGACCAGGTTTTGATCAGGATTGAAAAGTGGTCAAGTATTACAGGGACCAATTCACCCGGTAAAGTATGACCGGGGATCTTATGTATGTGGTAGTGGACATATCTAGCAGTCCAGTACTTTGGTTTAGTCTGATTAGGCGCACTATGTTATGGGTCACTTGCTTCGAAACATATCTGTACGCAAAATGATGAGGATATGCATGTTTAAGTATGTATGATACCATTACGTTTATGAAAATTTTTATAAATCGATGGCACGTCTATGGTTACATAAGTATGTTCAAAGTTAAGTTATGTATGTGTTACTTTAAAATGGATGTGTTTTTCTTATACGTTACTTGCTATTCCTAGTTTATACATGCTGAGTCTTTAGACTCACTAGACTTGATCGATGCAGGTGAGGACGAGTTTGAGGAGACGAGAGGCGGAGACCACTGAGCTGGCTCGGACTGTGCGGTGTACTAACTTGATGACCGCCTTAGTTTTCAAGGATTTTTTCTTTATGCATGATAAAATTGTTTACTCTGGTTTTTATTGAAATTACTCTATGTTTTTTTAAACAAGTACTCATTGCAAGTTAGTTTACATTTCAAATATTTGTTCAAGAATTTTATTGTTATGGCATTTTGTAGGAGAATTACTTATTTAAGAAAAAAATTATTTTCTGCAAATTTTAAGTATGTTTAAAATACGGTACGTTACAAGTTGATAATCATGACGACCGTCAAGAGAATCCCAGGCCACTTCCAAATGGGGATGCTGCTACTCGAGTGCTGGAAGGTATGGCACGATTCTTTGAGCAAGCTCCGAGGACACAACATGATATGGATGATCAGTTCAGGAGGTTGGGTCTGAAGGCGTTTTCAGGTACCACTGATCTATTTGTTGCTGAGGGTTGGATCAGATCCCTTGAGGTGCATTTCTGCTATCTGAATATGGAGGATGTTGATCGAGTCAAGCTTTGCTACTTATATTTTGTGGGATGATGCTTCTCTTTGGTGGGAAGGAGCTGAGCAGGGTGTCAATCTAGCCACCCTTACTTGAACGTTGTTCAAGAACATCTTCTATGTGAAATATTTCACTACTCATGTCAGGGGATGTTTGAAGAGGGAGTTTATGAGTCTCTGTTAGGAAGTTCGATAGAGATTGTCACTTCGTGCCCCTCATCGCCAGAGATGCTGCTGAGAAAATGAGGCATTTCATGGATTGCCTTCGATTTACTATATGTTGTGATGTGATGTTGATGTGACCGACAGATTATGCAGCTGCAACTGCTTGTGCTTTCCAAGCCGAGAGAGCCTTGAAAGATATTGACTTTGAAATGCAACGTAAGAGGTAGCAGAACTTTCAGCCAGTCAAGAGGCAGTTTACAGGACCTCCAGCTCTGGGGCAGCAGAAGCCCCAAGGCCAGTTGAAGAAGCCAGGGCAGCAGAAGCCACCACAGTTTGGAGATGCCCCAAAATCTGATGAGAAGCCACTGTGCAAATAATGCAACCGCCCTCACTATGGAAAGTGCGTGTGGAGAACATACAAGTGCTTCCTTTGCAAGGAAAAAGGGCACAAAGCAATTGATTGCCCAAAGAAGAAAGGACCAACGGTGGGCAGAGCTTATGTTGTGCATGCTAAGGAGGTAGAGGCTGAGTCAGACACGAATTTAATCACTGGTAACCTATTAACTTGACAATTTTACATTGTTTTTATTTCATGGAACGTTAAATTGGTTAGTAGAATTGATAGGGATAATAAGGAACTTAGAGAAAACTAAATTGCATGCTCTACTTTACTTAGATTTAATGGATGACTTTAAATTTTTAAAATATTGGCATAAAATATAAGTTTTAAGAATGTAAAAGATTGGATTGAATAAATCTAAGAATTATGGGGCTTGAAAAATGAAGGTAACAAAAGTATGAGGTTTGCATCGCATAAATAAAAAACTATAGAGATTAAAATGCAAAAACCGAGAGCTCGAGGGTTTAAATGCGCAAGTTCGAGTGTTTCAAGGGTTAATCCTTGAATTTTAGATGTCCTGGGACTAAAATTGAGGTGGTCGAAGTTCCGAGTTGAAATTTGGAATTTTTCAAAATTAACGGACTAAATTGAAAAGTTTGAGAATTATAGGGGTTGTTTTGTGAATCTAGAAGATCAGAGGTTGTTTTAATAATTTTTGGAATTTTAGGATCAAAACAGTAAATTTAGAGAGGTTTGGCCTGAATTGATAAGTTCGAAAATATTTTGGGGTAAGAAGGCAAATTTCGAGAATTGAGGGCCCAAAATGAAAGAATTTCGAGAAAGAAATGGCTGAAATTCGATTTTCGAAACTTATTTTTAGGCATATTGTGTAATTTCGAGATTTAATAAGGGTTAATAGGCAATTTTTGAGAATTATGAGTTATGATGATAGAAATTCTTTAATTTTTCGACTCAAATGGATTTGTTGGTATATCTGTCGCAGGAAGGATATTTATTTGAGGTGTAGCAACCTATGTATTGTTGGATTCAAGACTACACACTCATTCATATATGAGAAATTTGTCAAGCGGCTAAAAATTATACCCGAAGATTTGGATTTGTGCTTTAGAGTTTTAATTCCTTCTGGTGATCAGATGGTTACTATGAGTATTGGGAGGAATCTCAAGCTTCGTTTATAAAAGAATTTGGTTTATACAGATCTCATCGTACTCCCAATGCCTGAGTTCTACATAATTCTTGGCATGGATTGACTATCTTTGAATGGAGCTTCGAAAGATTTCTGGTTGATGTTGGTATCTATCTGACCGCCTAGCAGGAAATCTTTCGGCTTTGAGGCAACGAGGAACAAGAAAATGCTACATCTGTGCGAGGAAACTTATCAGGCGAGGCTGCCAAGCCTTTCTGACGAATGTTATTTCATTACCTATTCCGGTCAGTCAGGAGCAATAGGATGTTGAGGTTGTCAGAGACTTTCCTATAGTCTTTCCTGAGGACGTTTCTGGCATTATACCGTACCGAGAGGAGGAATTTTCTATTGAGTTGATGTCGGGTACAATAAAAATTTCTAAGGTACCCTATCTGTAAGGTCCAAAAATAAGACAACGTAATCCAACTGCATGCAAATCTAGGGAAAATAGAAAATGACTAATTAAATGGTTTTAATGAGAAGAATTAATTATGATATGCATGATTACATCTTTAAAAATAGTTTTTATTGTTACGATGCATTAAACTGTATTTTTAAAGGATATTCGAGCTGCGATCGAGGAACGGAAAGTGAGGACTGAAAAAGAAAAAATATTTTTATTTAATAATTGTTTTTAATTATTTAAAATAAGGTTAATGTTATATGATATTTTTGAGAATAAGGCGTTTTGACGGAGATCGAGTCGTAATTTTTAACGGTATTCGATTTTTGACGAAAATAACTTTTTTTAGAACTCAGCTAATATTTTAACGCCCCAGATTCGATGACTGTCCTCACTGTATCAAGACGGGTCTTTCCAGCGTGCTTATGTCCTCACTCACACGCACCTTGAGAAACTTCCCAAGAGGTCACCCATCCCAAAATTTCCCCAAGTCAAGCACGCTTAACTTTGGAGTTCTTATGTGATGAGCTAATGAAAAGAAGATGCTCCTTCTTGATATGATTAATACATATCAAATATTTTAAGCTCTCTTCAAATGTACAGTCCATTACATTGAACAGTCTCAAAATCCCTCTCATTCCGGTATGGGATCGGTTCATCCATGTTCCCTCCACCTAGAAGCCTGCCAGGAGCCGCTCATTGTCCGTGCAACCACATGGCACCGGCGATCACCCCCCGCCCTATTCGGCCCCGGGCCTCACATGCCCACCATCTTCCGCTTGGTTTGTCCTCGAACCACACCGTACTAAGAGAGTTCGGCTCTGATACCAATTGTAACGCCCCAGATTCGATGATTATCCTCACTGTATCAAGACGGATCTTTCCAGTGTGTTTATATCCTGACTCAAACGCACCCTGAGAAACTTCCCAGGAGGTCACCCATCCCAAAATTGCCCCAAGTCAAACACGCTTAACTTTGGAGTTCTTATGTGATGAGCTACCGAAAAGAAGATGCACCTTCTTGATATGAGAAATATTTTAAGCCCTCTTCAACTATACACTCCATTACATTGAACAGTCTCAAAATCCCTCTCACTCCGGTGTGGGATCGGTTCATCCATGTTCCCTCCACTTAGAAGCCTGCTAGTAGCCGCTCATTGTCCGTGTAACCACATGGCACCGGCGATCACCCCCCGCCCTCTTGGCCCGGGCCTCACAAATACATTCATAATCTTTCCTAAACAAAATATTTTAAATATTACTTACTATGCTTAATGGGCCTAATATAATAGACTAATGGGTAGAGGCTTACACCTTGTGTTTTAATTAAAATAAATGCCTAAGCCCTACCCCATTACCCTTAAAATCACACGCCCCTCTCCTCAAATAATTGCTAGGAGCTCTCCCCTCCCCCCAAAAAACACACACCACATGTAACTTTGAAGGGGAAAGCCACAAAAAGCTTGAGGAAAAATTCAGCAAGCCCTCTCCGTCGACGTCCCTCGAATTGCCAAAACGTTTTCGTGTGTAATATATGCAAAGGCACGCCTTAACTTTCTTTCAAACATCTTTCACCCCATATTATGTATATTTGATTAAATTTGCTTGAAAAATACGTAGCGCAAGTTTTATTTTCGTTTTTATTGACATGCATGCATATAGCTCATGCTTTGATGATTCAAAACTCATGTATATGTTGCACAAAGGGGCTGCCATCATAGGACTATAAAAAGGGTCAAGTTTAAGAGGGTTTGAGGGCATAGAAAAGCTTAGACAAGGGCTTCACTGGGATGGGAGGAAGCTTGCACGAAATTAGTGAAGATTCATAAGTTAGGGTTCGGCTAAGTGGAAACTCAGCGTGCGGCTCGACCAGGTCTTAACCAGGGCTCTAGCTGGACGTGGTTGGGTGTGAGGAAGAGTCCTAGCATGTCTAGGACTCACGCACAGCAGCTAGGAAGAGTCCTTGTGATTTAGGGCTCTTCCCGTGCATTCCCGTGACAGCATTTGTGCGAAGGGTCACGGCTTGTCCAAGGGGTTCATGCTAGGTCCGAGAGTGGTCAAGTGAGGATCATGAGGGTTCGGGCTCAGGTGGTGGCTCGGGTGAGGAGTCCTCGTCGAGTTAGAGCTTGTTATTGCACTATCGATCGCGACTCACGTGCAAGAAACTATGGCATGGGCTAGGGGCTGGTTCAAGGGGTCAGGGCTGGTCACTAGGGACCATAGGTGGTCTGGTCATAGCATGTGTAGAACCCGTAACTTAGGCTACGTATAAGCCATGCATAATTCTAATATTTTAAATTAAAATGATTTTTATTGCATGAGTATTTAAATTTAATTATTTTATGCAGTTGTTTAATTTTTATCATTTTAGTGAATTCAGTGAGGCCGGACTGGAGTTGGAGTTTAGAGATAAAATTTAAGATTTAGAAAACATTTCCAGAATTTATTTTAGCTAGGAAGTAAGTTCATTTAAGTTAAAAAGGAGGTTTGAGGATTTAATTTAATTACTTGAGGTGAATAGGAAATAAGTTCATTTAAGTTCCTTAATTAAAGGATTAATTCACTAAATTAATTAAAGGATTAGTGAGGCTTTTAAGAGTTGTTAATTTACTAGATAATCAAAAATTCCCCTTCATTTATTAGTAAATTTTCGGCCCTTAGTATCTAGACTATTCCTTGCCAACTCATCACCCTTTTGACCCATTCTTTGTTGAGTTAGCATAATAATCTTTTTAATTCTTTATCCACCTTAATTAAGTAATTATTGAGCATTATCCTAGTCTAGCAAACATGAGAATTCGGCCACCTCACCCCTAAGCACTCCAATAAGAAATCATTTGATAGCAACAAGAATTCAAATTTCAAATAGAAGTAGACTTATTCTTGCATCTCCCCTTATATTGCACCCATTACCCTCACTCTCCTAACCACCACTCTCCTCCCATATCCACCGAAAGTTTGAGAGCATTCAGAGGAAAATCAGTGTAAAAACCGTGGGTTTCATAGCTAGAAACAAGAAGAAAATCGGTAGCAAACAAGGAAGCTAGAGCGCACCACTCCTTCGCGCCGCGTCGTCGTCGTTCGTTCGTTTTCTTTCAAAACGAAACCAGGCATGCATATATTCTTCCTTGACTCTTCAATCAAGTCCTAATATAATTTATTTTCATTACATGATCATGTTTTGATTGCCAAAACCGAAATGTTTCAAGAATTTTTCAGAAAACATCGCATGCAGATTTTCGGTTTCTTGATGCTCTTCACGGTTTGCTTGGTGTTGTGAGTTTCAGGTATTGGTTCGGTTCCAGGCTCCCAAGGCGACGTCTATACATGTAATAGGATGAATTAGGACCACATTTGTCCGTGGGTTTAACCCCATGCTCGCTGAAACGCAAGAAATTGACAGCAGCTCCATTTGTGTCCAAGTGTGTTTCGAAAAATCTGATGTTGCTGTCATAAGGGATACGGATCTGATCATGGCTGCCCCAAAGCCTATATCCATGGTTAGATCACTTCCCTAGCATGTCTAAGACGTGACTAAGTCGCCCTTTTGGTGGCTTGGTCCATGGTGAATCGGTTTTTAAATTAAAAAACAAGAACAACCCCTCCCCACCTTCGCCCCTCTCATTGTACAGCATGTATGGTTCGGTTTTGGTGGCTTGGTGTGGATCTTGGTTGGCCTATGGCCCTTAGCCACGGTTCATACCATGCCCCTAGATGTCTAGATCGTGCCATGGTCAATCAAATGGCCACTGGAACGACACGAGACAACAGACGAAGTGGTACACCCCACGCACGCAAGGGTGCTTCTCGGGTGAGAGTTTCGGGTTTGCTTATGGTGTGATGCGAATTGTGGCTGGCCTAGGGCCCTTAGCCATGGTTCAAATCATTCCTTAGGATGTTGGTAAGAGGTTCTGGTTGGAGGTTCAAGCCCCAATGGCCATTAGCCTCGCGAACGACGCAAGGAAACCAAAGCACAGTTGCTGTATTTTTGGACAGCAACTTGCTGTGACGGTTCAGTGGCTTGTTCGAGTTCTCGGTTGGCTTTTAGCCTATGGCCTTGGACTGGACAGTGCCTCATTGAGTTGGGAAGGTCATGTTTTTGACCGTTTGTCATTCGGATCACTTTTGAGGTCGTACGAGAAATTACGGTGCGATGTGCCAAATTGACTCTCGAAAGAGCGCTTCATGTTTTGGCCTCCATTCACCTAGATTTTGACCCTCACCATTTTTAGGAGCATTATTTTATCATTTTAATCGTATTTTAATCATGACTATATGACGTTTCAGTGTTGGCTCGGGTTGGTTCGGAGTCATGATTAAATACGAAGTTGTTCGGTGTAATTGTCTCATTTTTTAATGTTATTGCATAGTTTGGTCCCATAAATCAATTGCATATTTTCATGACATATTAGGTTGCAGCGAGCCTGGGAGAGATCCAATCCACTCAGTAAAATTGTTACAGGATACTTAATTGCGGGAATTAATTATATTACGTGCTAAAATGTTCATTTTTGAGATTATGCGATATTGCTTGTGGCCATTTCACTATCATGGGATTATTGCTAAATCCGGTCGCCAGTTACCGGTCCGGTCGCCAGTTACCGGTCAGTTCAGTTTGTACCACCTAGTATACTGAGGCATAGTCTTATCAGACGTTTATTATTTTACCCGGTCGCCAGTTACCGGTCATGGGAGCATTTTATTATCCAGGTCATCAGTTACCGGTCAGTTTCAGTGCAGGGGCCACTTGCGTAGACCATAATCTCACCAAAAAAATTATTACAGGCTCTTTCAGTACAGAGCTCCATGGAGCAAACATTTTCACTTTGATTTTCAGTTCAGTTATGCACGTATTATAATTAATTGTGCCACGACATTTTTACGATATACCTCATGACATGATATTTTCACTTGCATGAAATTTTTACGATATACTCGTTATTTACGATATATGCATGTTGAGTATTTAGACTCACTAGACTTGATTGTTGCAGGTACTGATGATGCCGGGTCCGAGGGCGGGGCCCAGTGAGCTAGCTTGGGTCGGCAGTAGTGGAACCCGATGACCTCATTTTAGCACTTACTATTTTATGCTCAAACAGTTTATCCGTTGTTGGATTATTCTTAAATTGTTCTTTTGCAAACAAATAATTTCTTCAGCTGCTATTTATAATCATTTAAACTTTAGTTAACGGTCTATTTCATGAATGAGGCATTTTACTTACTTTACAAAGAAAAATTTTTAATTTTTCCGCAAATTTTCAAACACGAATTTTCGAGTCGTTATAGCATGGCTCGAGGAAATCACAAGACGGCTCGAGGAAATTAGAGTTAGGGTTTGGTTCTTTAGTTATTAGGCTAAAGGGTTGAACCATAGTCCACGTGAGTCGATTCATCATTCACAGGGGTAATTTAGGAATGAAAAGTCTATGTTTAATAATTGGGAAGAAAATATTAAAGTTTGAATTAATTCGGGAATTAAAAGCTCTACGAATTAATAAATATAAAATTAAATCGAAAGCTTCGAATTACGCTAAATAAAATTATTACAAATCTAATTTAAGATTAAATAATTATTTGGGATGGTCTAGAGTCAATGAAAGTAAGAAAAGTCGAAGTTGAGAAATTCTAAGTCTAGGGGTTAAACAGTCAATTACACCTAAAAATGATTGACGTCCTGGCAGTGCCTTGAATGTTGTAAATAATGATAATCTGCTTATTTTAAATGTTTATGAAATTTTATGATGAAACATTAATACCAAAAGACATGTTGCATGCTTGATTAAAAGAAAAAATGATTATTATATGCTTGAATTTTTATAAATGGTAAAAAATTGAAAAGTTTAAGCAGGTGAAGTGATTATTATTAATACGATGATACAATGATTATGATGATATGTAAGGCCAAAGCTCAGTTGATGGGTGAGAGTGTCGTTGATGTCCCCGCGGCACAGTACTGTGGTTATGCGTAGATGTATCCATCGACCTTCAGCTGATACGAAAGTCACATTTATTGGTCCGAATTCAATAAAAAGAAAAATTTATATGATGAAAAGAAAAATGTATATGATAAAAAAGAAATTGTTTATGATGAAAGGAAAAATGTTTAAATTTATGCATGTCATGAAAATTATTTTAAGTAAAAGTATTTTACTGTTGCTTGTGATTGTATATGTTACATGCTATCATGGTTAAGGTTTGCTGAGTCAATAGACTCACTATGTGTGATCGATGCAGGTGAGCATGATAGTGAAGTTGTGTAGGGACTTGATGGTTGATCTTGATGCACTGAAGGTGTACACAACTCGATGATCAGCGCTAGTTTTCAGCAATTAAATTAAGATTATGATTTGAGTTTACGTTAAAGATTTTATGACTTTTGTGATGCTTTTGAGAGGTTTTTTGAGAGGATGTTAGAGTTAGGTTTATTTCGCCATATTGCTTAGTTTAGGTTTGGTAAACGATTGACGATTTTATGTTTTAAATTATTTCCTTTGAATTTTCAAATATAATTGGTTTGTTTATATTTTAAAATGGTGCCAAGTTATTTTAAAAACATGTCTATATATATGTATATGTGTATTCGGATGAAGTTTTAAAAAAAGTTCTTGTAGAACCCGTAATTCAGACTACGTATAAGTCATGCATAATTCCTAGTATTTAAATTAAAATGATTTTTTCATTGCATGAGTGTTTAATTGCTTCTCTTTAAATTTATTTATTTTACGCAGTAGTGTAATCGCCATCTTTCCAGTATATAAGTGAGGCCGGACTGGAGATGGAGTATTGAGATAAATTAATAAAGTCATGTTTAATTATTTTATTCATTTTATGCATAATTCATGCATGATAGGATTTGCTTCATGAAATTTTAAAAGCTCATGCATTAGGATTTCTAAGTGCATTTCACGTTCGAGCGAGGATCGGAGACCGGAGAATTTCCAGGAAAATTATTTTATTACATGATTTGTTGTTATAAATTAAGTTAAAGCATTTTTAACTGTATTTTTCAAAATGAGAATTTTTACCCGCAGGACTTTATTTTTTTACGGTACGCAATTTTATCGAATCGGGGGACTTTTTATTGGTTCGGCTAATATTTTCAAAATCTTTTCAACTCGAAATATTTTTCGGGAGTGAGTTTGGACTTAATGGGCCTACTTTTGAGTTTATAGGGCTTAATTATCTTTTAATCTTAAATTAAACAAGGTAGGCCCATTAACTAATAATTGATCCTATATAATTACCCTTAAACACCATTAACCCTAAACCTAATCCCACTGAACAGCCGACACCTCCCCTCTGCTCCTCTCCTTCTCGGTTTCAGAAAAATCCTAGTTGAAGGCCTCGTGTTCTTCTCTTAGGCTTGCAAGAAAAGTTTCCCCGGTGTTCCCTCGATCTCGCTTCGTTCATCTAAGGCACGCTTGTATTATCTTTTACTGCATCATACACGTTTTTATATTCTGGGGAGTGCATTCATGCATGACAATTCTGATCTAGCATAATTCATGAAGAATTTTCGTATCTTACTTATGTTCTTGCACTTTCTTGATTGCAACTCATTAATTCCTTGGTATTGTTGCAAGGGGACTGCCGTAAGTTGGAGGTAAGGGGCTGTATAGGCTGTATAGGTTGTGAGTGATAAGATTCTTATGATGGTGTGGAGATCGATCGGGTTTTGATAGGATCGAGCAAGGGCCGAGCGTTTGTAAGGGTGAGGGGTTCGGTTCAAGCCATCCTGCTACATTAGTCGTGCAAGGGTCTCCTCCTGCTCTGTACCAGGCCCTGATGGGGCTGTGTTGGGGTTAGGGATGACTTGAAACATGCTGGTGTGACAGGAAGCTCGATCGGACCAAAGAAGGTGTTTTGGGTCTCGGTAGAGCGGTGTGTTGTTGTTCCTCGTTGCTGGTTGGTAGGAGTGTGCATGGGAGCGGTGGTGTGAGTCGGTTGAGTGCCTTAAGTTCTAATCTAAGTCCTTGTTGTGTGATATCGTGATTGGTGCGTTGAGTTGAGGGTAGAGGTGTGAGTTTGGGAAATGCCAGTGCATGAGGTGGCATTGCAAGATGGGCCGAAAGTTTTGGGTTCATGTAATTAATTAATAGCCGAGAGTTTTGGGTCTAATATCATGGTATTAGGAACTTCATAGTGTTTTTAAGACAAAATAGTAAGTTGGGAAAATTTCGAGTAAATTTCGAGTGGTTTCGGATTAAAATCGGGACTCCGGTCCAAGTTCTTAAACGAGACGGTTAAGTTCTGATTTTGGCTCGAGTTTACGTCTAAGAATACTTTTAAAAATGTTTTGGGATATTTTAAGGAGTTTGGTAAGCTTCGGGTCAATTTTAGAAGTCCAGGGTTGAAACGATAATTTTTGGGTTTTCAGGGGCAAAATGGTCATTTTCCACCCGGGGTGAGATTTTAGTCCTAGCAGCGCCCTGAGCACAAATCATAATATTTTTGAAATGTTCATGCATCACGTTTACGATTTTTATGCTATTATAATAATTATGGTGCATGCTTAATTTAAAGGAATTAAGTGAGGAAGTGAAGAGCACTCCGTCTCCGCCGCGCCGCGTCGTTATTTTGTTTGTTTTCAGTCAAAACAAACCAAGGCATGTTTATATCTTCTTTCACTCTTCAATCAAGTCATATAGGTATTTTTAAATATAGCAAGTACATGATTTTAATGCAAGAAGATCGAAATTGTTCATATTTAATTATGTCATTTAATTATATTACGTGCATGAAAACAGAAAATGATTATTTTTGAGATTTATGCGATATGGCTTGTGGTGCATTCACTATGTGGGAGCATTATTTATACGGTCGCCAGTGACCGCTCAGTTCAGGTTGGTACCACCCGGTCGCCAGTGACCGATCACTTCAGGATGGTACCATCGGGACTTCAGTGACCGCCAGCTCAGTTCCAGGTTCCTCGGTAGTCAGTTACCGATCAGTTCAGCTTAGTGCAGTGGCCACAGGCGTAAAACATAATCTCAACAGAAAATTTTATCAGTTATTTCAGTACAGGCTCCAAGGAGCAAATATTTTTACTGTGATTATCAGTTCAGTTATGCACGTATTATAATTGCTCAGATCAGTTTATTTTCAGCATGAGTACAGATTATTTTCAGTATGCCTCATGACATGATATTTTATCCCATGCATAGTTTACTTTAGATTTTACTCGTTACCTGCGATATATGCATGCTGAGTCTTTAGGCTCACTAGACTTGATTGTTGTAGGTACTTATGAGGTCAGGGCCGAGGGCGGGGACCAGTGAGCCAGCTTGGGTCGGCAGTAGTGGCACCCGAGGACCTCAGTGCAGCAGTGTTTATTTTATTCCGCAAACAAATTTTTATCAGTCATTGGACATTTTTAAATTGTTATTGTGGACAAACAATTATTTCATTCCGCTGCTTTTATTTTAAACATTGAACTTGATTCATCAGTTGGTTTTATGAGTAAGGCCATTTAAGTTCTTTTAAAAAGAAAATTTTTAATTTTCCGCAAATTTTAAAGCAAGCAGTTTTAGGGCCTTTAAAGTTCTAGTATAATTTAAAGAAAAACGAGTAGTGGACGTTTCATTATCGTCTAGCTCCAGCCAAGACGAAAGAGCTGAAGGATCATATTCAAGAGTTGTTGGACAAAGGTTTTATTCGCCCAAGTTTTTCTCTATGGGGCACACCGGTATTATTTGTGAAGAAGAATGATGGTAGTATGGGACTCTGCATTGACTATAGAGAGATGAATAGAGTCACCATCAAGAATAAGTATCCTTGCTTAGAATCGAAGATTCATTTGATCAGCTTCAAGGAGCTTCGATTTTTCTCGAAGATAGATCTTTGTTTAGGATACCATCAGCTAAGGTGAAAGAGTTAGATGTTCATAAGAAAACTTTCAGGACTCGATATGGGCATTACGATTTTTTGGTAATGCCATTCAAGTTGACCAATGCTCTAGCGATCTTCATGGCTCTCATAAATTGAATATTTCAGCCGTATCTGGATCATTTATCATAATCTTTATAGATGATATTCTGATTTACTCGAGAAGCAGAGAAAAACACATTCAGCACTTGAGAACGGCTCTACAGATATTGCAAGAAGAAAAGCTATTCGCTAAGTTCAGCAAGTGCAAATTTTGGCTCGAGAGAGTGGCGTTATCAGGCCACATTATTTCTAGAGAGGGAGTTGAAGTCGATCCTAACAAGATCCAGAGAGTTAGAAAGTGGCCAGTACCTAAAAGTGTGACCGAGATCCACAGTTTCTTGGTTATAGCGGGCTACTACCTAAAGTTCATGCAGGGTTTCTCTTCTATTACAGTTCCCTTGATCACCTTGACGAGGAAAAATGCGAAGTTTATTCGGGGATAAGACTGCCAGAAGAGTTTTGAGAAGTTGAAGCGAGATTTGACTTTAGAGCCAGTTCTATCGAAGCCATCAAGGCAAGGAGAGTATGTTCTCTATACAGAGACTCAAAGCTTAGTTTGGGCGCAGTACTAATGCAGAATGATCGAGTGATGGCATAAGAATCTAGACTATTGAAGGTTCAGAAGAAAAATTACCCGACTCATGACCTTGAGCTTACATCAGTAGTATTTGTTCTGAAGGTCTGGAGACATTAATTATATGGGAAGAAGTGCAAGATTTTCACTGATCATAAAAGCTTAAAGTACTTCTTTACCTAGAAAGAGTTGTATATGATGCAGCGGAGATGGTTAGAGCTTGTGAAAGATTACAACTGTGACATTAGCTATCATCCCGGGAAAAATAATATAGTTGTGGATGCTTTGAGAGAAAGACAACAGTTATTGCTTAGTTGTCAGTTCGGAGACCATTGTAGGCAGAGATTCAGCGATTCGAGCTTGCAATGTGTGCTAGGGGCGAGGCTCCTAATCTTTCTACCATGTCAGTTCAGTCGAATCTGAGGGATAGAGTCCGATCAGGTCAGTCTTCTGATTAGAAATTATAGAAATGGGGATTGAGAGATGAATCCAAAGGTCGGAAGCTATATTAAAAGGAGGAGGATGGCATATTTCAATATCGAGATCGACTTTGGGTTCCTAGTGGTGATTCACTGAGAGCTGTTGTTATTAAGGAAGCCCACAATACTACGTACTCCATTCATGGTGGAAGTACGAAGATGTATAAGGATTTGTAGACATTATATTGGTGGTCGGGCATGCAACGAGACATTTTGCGTTTTGTGTCCGAATGTTTGATGTGCCAAAAGGTTAAGGTAGAGTATCAGAGGCCAGCTGGGAAGCTTAAGACAATTCCTTTTTCAAAGTGGAAATATGAAAATATCACGATGGATTTTGTAGTGAGACTGCCAAGGACTGTCAAGGAATTCAACGCCATTTGGGTGATTGTTGATCGTCTTAAAAAATCAGCGCACTTTTTACCTAGTAAGACGACATTCACCATGACTCAATATGCATATTTGTACATCTAAGAAATATTCATATTGCACAGAATGCCAGTGTCTATTTTTTCAAACAGAGATCTGTGGTTCATATCGTCCTTTTGGAAGAGTCTTGATTTAGCTATGACGACGAAGTTGTTGTTCAATACATCGTTTCTGGAGGATCTACTCTGAGCTTGTGTGACTGATTTCCACGGCAGCTGGGAACCAAAGTCACCTATAACAACAGCTACCAGTCGTCTATAGCCATGGCTCCTTACGAGGCACTTTATGGGAGGAAGTGCATATCACCGATCCATTGGGATGAGGTTGTGAAAGAGTAGAGTTCGGTCCAAACTTGATCAAACAGACAGGAGAGCTACTAGTCAAAATCCAAGATAGGATGAAGATTGCTCAAAGCCGACAGAAAAGCTACGCTGATAAGCGACGAAAGAAAATAGAGTTTGCAGTAGATGACCACGTATTTGTGAAAGTATCACCTGTGAAGGGTGTGCTGAGATTTTGCAAGAAAGGCGAACTCAGTCCGATGTTCATAGGACTGTTTGAGGTTTTGGAGAAGATTGGAACATTAGCTTATAGAGTGGCTTTGTCACCAATGCTGGCTGGAATGCATAATGTGTTCCACATCTCGATGCTTCGAAAGAACATGTCGAATCCTTCACATGTACTGAATTATGATCCTCTGCAGTTGTCACCGAATATGTCTTATGAGGAGAGGCCTACACAGATTCGAGATAGGCAAGAGAGAAGCCTCCGGATTAAGGTTATTCAAATAGTTAAAGTCAAGTGACTAAATCATTCGGAGGAGGAAGCTACTAGGGAAACAGAAATAGACATGAGGAGTCGCTACCTAGAGTTATTTGGTAAGTCTTAATTTCGAGGACGAAATTTCATTTAAGGGAGGGAGGAATCGTAAGGTCCAAATGCGATAACATAATCCAACTACATGAAAATCTAAGAAAAATGAAATTATCTAATTAAATTATTTTAATCATATTAATTAAATGTGGTAGATATGTTTACAAGTTATAAGTATGGTTTTATATTAGAATGCATAAATCAGTGTTTTCAACTATTATTCGAGACGCGACAAAGGAACAGAGACCGATGACTGTAAGGGAAAAATATTTTTTTGAATGATCATTTTTATTACTTAATATATGGTATATTTAATGTGTAAATTTTGAAAATGGGGTCTTTTGAGATAATTTTATATGTTCAGTCGTATTTTAAACTGATAATCAATTTTTTTAATAAAATAAGAACTTTTTGGAGACTAGGTTGATATTTTTGAAATCTTTCCTAACCAAGATATCTTCCCTAAGTACTATTGGGCCTATTATACTAGGATATTGGTCCTAGTTGTCTACCCAAGCATTTGTATTCTGAACCTTGATTTCCAAGACCTAAATCTACTACGATCACACGCCTAAGACAAAGAATCATACGGTTTATGTCCCTCTTAAAGCACCATATATACCACACGCCCCCAAGCACTCACACTTCAATTTTTGAAGGAAAAAAAAATGCAGCAAGGTTTCCTCGTCCCTCAGGAAACACCTATCAGTGACTAGACTTAAATATTCGAGCGTGAATCACACAAAGGCACGCCTTATTCTTTTTTTCTCATCATTTCATGCCATAATACATGTGAATATATATGATTGCATGCAAAATCTGATATCATTTTTATTATTTTCGTTTTTATGGTAAATACATGAAAAAATTAATTTTTTTGCATGTTCTTGATGATGGGAAGGGGGTTTCCTGGTTTCCATGGTTGAAGGATCGAAATACAGAAGGTTAAGGGTCCTTAGGTGCGCGATGTAGGCATGATATGGTGCAAGGAGAAGGAACGATCGGGTTAAGGCTTGTCCAGGAGGGGTCCTAGGGGTTTGGTTATGGTCCTAAGGTTGTTGGTCAGGGTCTAGTTCGTTCGTTAGGGGCTATGATCGAAGGAGTTTGTGGTTTGTTAGGGCTAGGGTTTGGCTGATTGGTGTAGAAATTTTCAGTAGGGTTCTAGACATTCTTAAGGGATATAAATGGCTTGAATTGGATTTTGATTAGGGGCTGGAAATGTGTTATTAAGCTATGATTAAATTTTAGAAATTTTGGTAAAGTTTCGGGATGATTCGAGTTAAAATCGAGATTTGGTCCAAGTTCTAAACGAATTATGAAATTTAGTCAATGAGCTTAAATTTTATATCTAAGAAATGTTTATGGATGTTTTTTAAGATGTTATGGTATGTTTGGGTGGATTCAGGTCGAAGTTTGGAGGTCCAGTGGTAAAATAAGAAAATTCGGGTTTCAGGTGCAAAACGGTCATTTTACACCTGAAAAATGTTAGGAATACTGTAATGAACGTTAAAATTGTTTGTTTTGAAAGGTTATGAAATTTTATGATGAAAATTGGCAAAAGCTAAAAGACATGTTGCATGCTGGTTTAAAAAGAAAATTATATTATGCATGTATGATTGTTGCATGTGGATGTATCCGTATTACTGTTATAACAATTAAGCCATGCTGAGTCATTAGACCCACTAGGTGTGAATGCTACAGGTGAAGATATTTCTATTGAGATATGAGGAGTTGATGATTGAACTGAAAAGGCTGATGGTGCACCGAACCTAATGGGCTTGCTAGTTTTCGCACAGTTGATGATTTAATAGTACTTTACATATTTTTATGACTATTATGCAAAGGAGTTGTTTTTGAGTTATTGAAAAGTTTATGCTCTTTTTAAAAAATGATATATATATATATATATATATATATATATATATATATATATATATATATATATATATATATATATATATATATATTGCCCCACGTGTACTGAAAGACCTCCCAATAATGATCAACACAGGGTGCCCCATACCTGTGAGCTCAACCTTCCTAGCTTCATGACTACCCAAAACCCAGACGAAAAATGATCAGGATATCTTTTTTATGCCCCAGATATCTCTGGGGTATCATAAAGAAGAGTATGCAGAAACCGCTTTAGGTATCTCCTGCTCTTGCCTTAGTTCTACCTCCTGACCCTAGCAATTCAACTATTTCTTCTTCAACAGTCTCCACAACCCAAATCGTTCAACTTGTAGATATTAAAAATTGAATTCTTGATCAAAAACAAAAGTTTCCCTGAAAGTGACGTCCTTCCTCTAGATCAGTTAGAAAACATTAGACATCATGGTCAAGAACTTAAACAATTAATCAAAATTGCAAATATAATCAAATCCAAAGACATGCTATATTTTTTGATTTTAAATAACGAATTCTCAAGAATGTCGTGCCTTTCAGGATGAATTCAAGTCTATCTATGTTAAGCTGATCAGATTCAAGGCAAGCTATTATGAAACTACTACCAATAATCAGCACATCCCAGTCTTTTTTGTATGACGATATCCAGAAAAATCACCAGGACTTAATTGCAAAAATGGATACAATGCAAGTTGCTTTCTCTGCACAACTTTCTAAAATTTTATAGTTTATTAAGGATGTGAAAAAGGGAGAGAAGTGAAGGCTCTCGTGAAAGAGAATAAGGTATGACCGAGGTACTAATCTTGCACCTTCTCCTTTGAATTATTTTTTATCTGTTTATTGTTTAATAAATTGAAATTCTTGCAATTATTATCTACCCCTTTTTTTTTGGGATTCAACCGACAATGCAAGAAATATGAGTATTTACGGCACAACATTAACTAACACATATAAAAAAACACGCTGTTAATGTTATAATTTACGGTGTTCCCTTACATACACGCTTTTTTTTTATGAAACTAATTTCATTAAAAGGTAAAAAAAAGTTACAGATACAAATACACCAGGCAACCCCAGGAAATCATAAAGCAACATCATAGACAACTAAGGAAAGACACAAGAACAACGACAAAACAACACACCCTGAAAACATTATCAGCAGAGAAGCTAACTAAGTAAAGCCACACACAATTTCAATAGCTTCTGGGATGCAACGATAAGAGTGAATCTGTATTTTCCGAATAGTTACATCAACCATCGGTTTCTCATCATAAAAAATTACACTATTTTGCAAGCTCCAAATGTGATACACCGTAGCTGCCATTGCCGTGAATCTGAGTTTTGCCAGTGTCGAGGTACCCCTGTAAATTGTCTGAAATGCTTTTAGCAACGTTGAAGGAGATCCCACACAATTCTTCATACCTAGCCACCTTCGAATATTATTCAATAGCTTAGTGACTTGGCAGCCATAGAATAGGTGAGCAGTAGTTTCTTCCTCAACCATACACAACACACATTTCTTGTCCACAAGATAACCCAATCTGTCTCTAGTAAGCAGTTTTCGTGAGCCATCGACCAAAGCACAAACCGATGTTTGGGAAGATTGCAAGTTTTCGAAAACAGTGGTTTCCATGGTCATCTCCCCTTACTCCCAACGAAAAAATCATATGCTCGATTAAGACCTCCCGTTTTACAGAACCAAGAGTCTAGTTGTGCTGAAGCAACGTCTATTGATCCATATTTCCAAACCATTTCATCTCGAATGTCAATAATCTGTTTTAATCAAAGGGGAAGCGTCTTTGTGCCAATTCCATTTCCAAACACCTCCAACGCAACTGTAAATTTGATTCACCCACCTGATCCAAAGGCAATCTTTCTTAGTGTGAATCTTCCACAATGTTTTTTCCAACAAAGCGCGGTTCCATGCTTTCAGATTCTTTAATCCAAAACCTCCATCCTTCAACGGTTTACACAGCTCATGCCAAGCAATCGGAGGGTTCTTAGTTGGCCAAACAAACTTACGACAAATAGAAGTGATACTATCAATCACACATTTTGGTATTGGAAGTATAGACATCCAAAAACACTCTATCCCCTGTATTACCGATCGAATCAATTCAACCTTCCCAGCATAATAGAGAGAATGCCAAGGCCAAGAACTCACCTTCAATGAAATGATGTCAACAAGAACGATAAAATCTAAAGCTCGAAGTTGTCTAGACGCGAGAGGTACACCCAGATACCTGAATGGCATATCACCAATATCGAAACCAGTGGCTTCCACAACTTCCTCTCATCGAATCATCCATGCTCGCCATATAAATCTTCGATTTCAAAGCATTTATTCTCAATCCAGCCATGTCACCAAATGTATTCAAGCATTGCATTATCATCATTATACGTTTTTTTATCTCATAAGACATTAATAAGAAATCATCGGCATAAGCTAAATGAGTGATGCGAAGATTACCACATTTCGGGTGAAAGCCAAAATTCAGAGATTTAGACATTCGCTTCAATGAACTTGACAAGACTTCAAGACACAGTGTGAAAAGAAGAGGTGAAAGCAGATCACCCTATCGCAACCCTCTTTTTCCATCAAATTTTCCATGGTAATGAACGTTAATTGCAATAGGATGTTGTAGTGACACATTCCATAATCCATAAAATAAATCGTGGAGGAAAGATCAAAGAAGTGAGTACCTCTTTCAAGAAATCCCAATCAACCATATCATAGGCCTTTTGGATATCCACTTGTATGACGCATCTCGGTGAACCACGCTTTCTGGCATACACGCTCTTAATATTATTAGAGCTCACGCAAATAATAGTGTGCAATAAAATCACGCTGTAAATAATTGTTTCTGTAGCCAGCTAAAAAATGTTCTGTTTAAATGTATTATTTATATCAAGGTTTGACCTCTATTAATAATACTAAAATAAAATTGCGCTAGTTTCTCAAATTTCATTAACATCTCTGCACCATACTCTATTTTTTCTTTATGTTATTCTCTCTCTTCTCTATTTTATGATCTCTACCACCGCGCCCTTCTTTCTGATTCAATAAATCGACCATCTCCTTCACTGGATCAATCTTCTCTCTTCACTCAATCGATCTTCTCGCTTCACTAAATCTGTAGTGCCCAAATTCAGTACACCTATAACTCATGCATTTATTTAATCATTAAAGCATTTATCTAATTTTAAAATGAGTATTAGTAGTGCATGATTTATTTAAATGCATTATTTTAAATTATTTATGTTTATGTGATGCACGTTAAAATGTGTTTCGAGTTTCATGCTTCAAGCGATTATTCGAGGCGGGATTGAGGAATAGAGACCAGTGACGAGTTTAACAATTTGTAAATGCGGTATTTTACTTTAAGTTGAGGCTGGTGAATTTTAAATAATTTATTAAGTTCTAGCATTTTCCAGCCTAATTTAATTATTAGGTGATTTTAAGATTTTAAAAGATTTTTAATTGTGTATTCTAATTTTTATGATGAGATAGTTAGTAAAGTTAATATTGAGTTAGAATTTTATTAGCATTTTCTTTACTAGCAATTTGATTAGCAATTTAATTTGCATGTTAAGGATGTAATTAAGAAAAACTCTTCCCTAATTACCTAGCAAACTCAAGCACACACCCATTTTCACACACACACACTCACGTAACACACACACACACACAATCACTTTAAGATTTTTAATATTTTTTTGAGAGGAGAAAAACCTAGTATTTTTTTCCCAAGAGAGCAGACGCCGTCCCCTCCTTTTCCAGCACCTTTTTGTTGGTTTTCTTCAAGGATTTTAGCGCCACATTCGTGCCGGATCAAGCCACGCTCCGTTCCCGCTTTGGTATCGTCGTATCGTGAGTTTTTCATATCAAAAAGCGTGTATATTCTGTTATTTCTGTATTGATCTTGTCATATTATGCGTTGTGTTGTTATTTATGCATAAAAATACATGTGTAATGTGTAGAAGTTTGAGCAATGATGTTTGGATCAATTTTGAAATAGTTTTTGGATCACAAATCTCGTTTTTGCTGTCATTTTTAAAACTGCGAATTTTCGGTCATGATTTTGAGAAAACCTTCAACCTGAAAATTTTATAACTTTTCGATACATTCGATTTGACAGTAAATTCGAAATATTTGGATAACTATTGAGTGAGTTATGACGTATTTCGTCGGACTGCTCAAACTGCATTTTCTGAAAAATATGTTTATTAATGCGTTCTTGAAGTTTTATTGTTGCAGGCTTCGTTGGGATCGATGGGTGATCGTTTCTGCGTTTATTTATGCTTAGTATGATGTTGAGTTGGTATTTGGATTGCCGGTTAGTGTCGATAAGCACTTGAATCCATGAGAAGTCATAGGAAACGATTTTGTGTCAATTGTCGTGTTTTTGAATTGTATGTGTCGTAGGGTGGACGTCGTTGCTTTGGGGTGTTGTTCGAGTTTGGTTCAATGTTGGGGCATGCTAGGATGGGTTTTGGGGTGTCGGTTCATGGTCCGTACAATCAAATCTAGAATGATAAGCATCGCACGTATTGAAATTTCGCGAGTTTGCACTTCCCGCAGGTACACGGACCCCCACACGGACCAGGGCATGGGGTCGTGCCTTTTTTTTCTTCTTGGTGTCAATTTTGCGAGCCCACACGGACCCCTACACAGACCCTTGCACGGGGTCCGTGCCCTTCCTTCTTTTCGCTGTGTTTTTACAGTATCTACACGGACCCCTACAAGGACCTAGGCACGGGGTCCGTGCCTTCCCTTTTCTGCACACATCTTTTTACAGTACCTACACGGACCCAGGCCTGGGCACGGGGTCCGTGTACTTCATTTTTGGGAAAATTTATGTTAAATGTTTTGAGGTTGATACCTTAGTTCATTACAATGTTTAACAAGGTCGAGTCACGGGAACTTTAGAACGTCATAAGGAAATGAATGAGCTTGTGTGTAAGCATGATTATTATGTCGAAGTTGCACCAGTTAAGTATCCAAATTCATGTTAGTATGTGTAGCAGCGGCCCCAAGTGAGAACCAACGAATCCCTCAACGCCAAGTAAGTATGTTGACGTGCAAAAGAAAATACTTCTAAGTTTTTGAGGTATGCTAAATGTCTTGTGACCAAATTTATGTATGGGATTGGAAAGCGGTAAAGCATGACCAGGGACCAATCCACCCGTTAAAGCATGGACGGGGATATCATGTATGTGGCAGTGGATTCTTCCCTGTCAACCCAGTACTGTGGTTTAGTCTGATCAGGCGATTTATGTAAGTGTCACTTGCTTTGAAACATGCCTCTATGCAAAATGATGAAGTTTATGAATGTTCATGTATGGACAAGTATGCAAGCATGTTTAAGAAAAGTTTCATGTTATGGCACCTCTATGTTACGTATGTAAGTTCAAACTTTACACGCATGTTAAAGTTCAAGTATGTAATGTTCTATTTTAAAGTTGCATGTGATTTTATTACGTACTACTCGTTACTTCCAGTTTATAAGTGTGGAGTCTTTAGACTTACTAGACTTGATTGATGCAGGTGAGTATGATTTTGAGGAGACAAGGGGTGGAGACCAAGGAGTTGGCTTGGACTGAGCAGGAGGCTAGACCCGAGGACCGCCCAAGTTTTAAGTTTTTATGAAAAGTCAAATACCCTGATTTCACGCTACTGGTTATGGGATTTTAAACAATTACTTTTGTCAAACTTTATTTTAGCTTCTTGCAACTACTTTTGGGACATACATTTTATTTTATCGAATTTTGAAGGTTCGCCTTTTATTTAAGAAAATTTGAAATTTTTCCGCAATTTTTAAGTAGTAAAAAGTACCATACGTTACAGTTGGTATCAGAGCGGTGTTCTTGTAAAGGGTTAGGCCTACTGCCAGTTTCAAGAAGCTCACGAAGTCACACCTTTAGTCTGTAAGTTTTAAAGTTTTAAATTTTTTCATGTAATATGTACTCAGTCATGATTTCAGCATGTGCATGTTTGAGTCAAATTACGTGCATCTTATGATATTAGTACTATTTTCATGCATGTTGGGTTTACGTGTTGGGCTAATGTTGGGACAGTATGCCTCCTAGACGTAGTATGGTGCGAGGAGCAGGCGATGAGGATAGGGAAGCTCATGATGGGGAGAGGGTCACTCCTCCTCGTCCACCCTTAGATATGCAAGCTCAGATGCTTGCAGGGATGACGCAGTTCTTCGCGCAATTTGTAGGGAACCAAGCTGCAATGGATACAGGGGCGAGGCACAGATCGGAGGCAGTTAAGAAAGGTTTAGGAGGATGGATCCTAAGGAGTTCTCGGGGACTAATGACCCGATGATAGCTGAAGGATGGATTAAGTCCATAGAGGTGATTTTTGCTTTCATGGAGCTGCAGAATGTAGACAGAGTTAGCTGTGCCACCTTTTTTGTTGACAGAGGACGCCAGGCTATGGTGAGAGAGAGCGCCTGTGTTGGTTAATTTGCATACCCTTTCTTGGGATGACTTCACGAAAGTCTTCTACTCCAAGTACTTCACTAAGGAAGTACTCTCCAGTTTGACTAGGGAGTTCATGACGATGTGACAGGGAGACAACAGCATAGCAGACTTCGTCAGGAAGTTCAAGAGGGGGTGTCACTTTGTACCCCTGATGGCAAATGATGCCCGGGAGAAGATGAGGTATTTTATGGATGGGTTGTGGCCGATCTTGCGCCATGATGCTCGAGTTGCTGGTCCTATGATTTATACAGTTGCTGATTCGAGAGCTTTGGCGGCAGGACAGAACCAAAGGGACATTGAGGTCGATAGGCCTGGCAAGAGGCCCTATCATGCACCTTGTCTTGAGGAATCTTTGTAAGTCATTAAGAAACGTAGGATTAAGTGGATATGAGTACTGGAATTATGTTATCTAAGACTACTTGGGTTGCGTAAGTTTTAATTTCAAGTTTATGATATAGGTGATCATACGTGGTAATTGGTTGAAATAAAAACAAAAAAGAATTAATTGTATTCAACATAGGTTACCAATGGTCGAATATGAAGATTATTTTTATCGAGTAAGAAATCTAAAATCTTTATATGAGGATTCTAGAATTCTGTGAGTTATAAGTGAAGTTGATTTATTAGAATTAGTCCATCATTAACAGGGGAAACTTATTAAGCTTTATATGTTAGAATGAATTGAATATTGAGGATACGTCAAAGTGTGACACGCGTTCGAATGAGGAAGGTTTAAGTGTCTTAGGCCTTAACTATAATGTAATTGGGAAGGAAATAGTTTAAGCATGTGTTTGATGCTAGGAAGGTTTTATTATCTAAGCAGAATATCGATGTTGTATATTTTGGGGTTTAATGGATTACTGTTACTCGAAATTTAAGATTAGCAGTAATCTTTATTTGGGATGTTGTAGGACCGAGTGCTTGCCACTTTACCAAAAGCTATAGCTAGTGGTAATGGTGCAACTCAAATCTTTTAAACCGCACAACAACTCAAGCAGCACAGTTCTATCACTCTACCAAGCAGGGATAATTATTGCATCCAACAATTTACTTCCCAATAATTGCACTCCTTGCAATCAATGAGAATCGAACCCGTGACCTTAGCTCTGATACCAATTGTGGGACCGAGCGCCTGTTGCTTTACCAAAAGCTATAGCTAGTGGTAATGGTGCAACTCAAATCTTTTAAACCGCACAGCAGCTCAAGCAGCACGGTTCGATCGCTCGACCAAGCAGGGACAATTATTGCACCCAACAGATGTACTTGTAAATAACAAAGTTACGTGAGTTTGGTGTCGTAAGGTAAATATTCGATTCAAGGATCGTAGGTCAATATTATTACGAGGTTAAGATAAGGTTTAACTTTGGAGTGTAGTACCGATGATAGAAGTTGATCAGTAACTTTTGGTGCTAAGATTTCTGAGGTTGAACTGCGTAAATGTTATCGATCTATTACGGGTATAGTATAAGGAAAGTAAAATACGCTAAGTTTGAACCTCCATTTCTAATATTGGGAATTGTAAGAAAAGTCAGAATTCGAGGTCGTAGTAAAGTAAAACTAAGACAACCTTCAGAACTAGATAAGGGCATGACGAGTTCTTAGTGATGCCATTCGGACTGGCAAATGCTCCAGCGATTTTATGGACTTCATGAACCAAGTATTTCAACCCTACTTAGATCAGTTCGTCATAGTGTTCATTGACGACATTCTTATATGTTCTAAGAGCCACGAGGAGCACAATCAGCATTTGAGGACAGTTCTACAGACCTTGAAGAGTCACAAGTTATTTGCGAAGTTCAGTAAGTATGAATTTTGGTTTGAGAATGTAGCATTTTTTGGGTCATATAATTTATAGCAGTGGCATTGAGGTGGATCCAACGAAGGTAGCAGCCGTTAAGGAATGAGTTGAGCCGAAGAATGCATCAGAAATCAGCTTTCTGGGTTTAGCCGGTTACTACCGTAAGTTTATTTAGAGTTTTCTTCAAGAGCAGTGACACTCACTTCACTAACCAAGAAGAATGCTAAATTCATTTGGAGTGATGAATTTCAGAAGAGCTTTGATACTTTGAAGCAAGCTCTTATTTCAGCGCCGGTGTTAGCTATGCCATCAGGGCAAGGAGATTTTGTGTTATACACCGATGCATCTAAGCTCGGTTTTGGCGCAGTCTTGATGCAGAAGGGTCGGGTAATAGCTTATGCTTCCAGGCAGTTGAAGGTGCATGAGAAGAACTACCCGACTCATGGTCTGGAATTAGCCGCTGTTGTCTTTGCATTGAAGATTTGGAGACACTACTTGTATGGCGAGAAGTGTCAGATATTCACTAATCACAAGAGTCCCAAGTATTTCTTCACGCATAAAGAATTGAATATGAGACAGAGACGATGGTTAGAACTGGTGAAAGACTACGACTGCGAAATTAGCTACCACTCGGGGAAAGCTAATGTTGTTGCAGACGCTTTGAGCAAAAAAGTCGTCGTTGTAGCACAGTTGTCAGTGCAGAGACCTCTTCAGTATGAGATTCAGAGGTTTGGTTTAGAAGTTTATCGCAAGGGCAGAGCTCCGAGGCTGTCTAATCTGATAGTCCAATCTTCCTTGCTAGACCGTATTCGTGCGAGCCAGCCTTCAGACGAGCAGTTGCAAAAATAGAGGCTGAACGATGAAGCCAAGGGCAGTTTACTCTACACAGTATCAGATGTTATGGTGAGATACAGAGGTAGAATGTGGGTGCTGGTGTTGATTCGATCAGAGAGGATATTCTGACAAAGGCACATGCTTCTCTGTATTCAATCCACCCAGGAGGTACTAAGATGTACAAAGACTTGCAGGTTTTGTATTGGTGGCCAGGGATGAAGCGAGACATCAGCATATTTGTGTCCGAATGCCTCACTTGTCACCAAGTGAAGGTAGAGCATCAGAGGCCAGCAGGAATACTTAAGCCACTCCCCATCCCAGAGTGGAAATGGGAGAATATCACCATGAACTTTGTAGTTGTTTTACCGAGGTCAGTCAGAGGATTTAATGCTATTTGGGTCATAGTGGACCGACTCACCAAGTCAGCCCACTTTTTGTCTGTGAAGATGACTTTCTCCATGACGCAGTATGCAGATCTCTATATCAGGGAGATAGTTCGATTGCACGGGATCCCAGTTTCAGTTGTGTCCGACAGGGACCCGAGGTTTACATCGTCCTTCTAGAAGAGTTTACATGCAGCCATGAGAACGAAGTTGCTATTCAGTAAAGCGTTTCACCCGCAGACAGATGGCTAGTCTGAGGGAGTGATTCAGATTCTGGAGGATTTATTGTGAGCATGTATGATCGATTTCCATGGGACTTGAGAATCGAAGCTACCTCTAGTAGAGTTTACCTACAACAACAGTTTTCAATCATCTATAGATATGGCTCCCTATGAAGCGATGTATGGAAGGAAGTGCAGATTGCCGATTAACTGGGATGAAGTCGGTGAAAGAGCAGAACTTGGTCCAGAGATAGTTCAGCAGACTGTAGATGTGGTGGTCAAGATTCGAGACAGGATGAAGACTGCCCAGAGTCGTCAAAAGAGTTATGCTGATAAGAGGAGAAGAGATATAGAGTTTGCCGTACGTGATCACATTTTCGTGAAGATAGCACCCATGAAGGGTGTTATGCGATTTGGGTAGAGAGGCAAGCTCAGTCTGAGGTTTATTGGACCTTTTGAGATTCTTGACAGAGTTGGGACACTAGCTTATCGTGTAGCATTACCGCCGAATCTGGCCGGAGTACACAATATGTTCCATGTCTCAATGCAGAGGAAGTACCTAGCTAATCCTTCGCACGTGTTGAGCTATGAACCGTTACAGTTGGCCCTAGACCAGTCATATGAGGAAAGACCATCCAAAAGCTAGACAGACAGGAGCGGAGACTTCGTTACAAGGTGACCAAGTTGGTCAAAGTCCAGTGGCTGAATCAATCAATGGAGAAGGCCACTTGGGAGACCGAAACAGATATAAGGATTCGATAACAGGAGTTTTTTGGTAAGATTTAATTTCGAGGACGAAATTTTTATAAGTGGGGAAGGAACTGTAGTGCCCAAATTCAGTACACGTATAACTCATGCATTTATTTAATCATTAAAGCATTTATTTAATTTTAAAATGAGTCTTAGTGGTGTATTATTTTTGAAATGCATTATTTTAAATTATTTATGTTTATGTGATGCACGTTAAAATGTGTTTCGAGTTTCATTCTCCAGGCGATTATTCGAGGCGGGATCGAGGAATAGTAGACCGCTGACGAGTTTGGAAATTTGTAAATGCGGTATTTTACTTCAAGTTGAAGTTGGATAATTTTAAATAATTTATTAATTTCTAGCATTTTAAAGCCTAATCTAATTATGAGATGATTTTAAGATTTTAAAACTTTTAAAGATTTTTAATTGTGTATTCTAATTTTTATGGTGAGATAGTTAGTAAAGTTAATATTGAGTTAGAATTTTATTAGAATTTTCTTTACTGGAAATTTGATTAGCAATTTAATTAGCATGTTAAGGATGTAATTAAGCAAAACTTTTTCCCTAATTACCTAGAAAACTCACGCACACACCCATTTTCACACACACACACTCACGTAACACACACACACTCACTCACTTTCAGATTTTTAATATTTTTTTGAGATGAGAAAAACCTAGGGTTCTTTTGCCAAGAGAGCAGCCGCCCCTCCCCTCCTTTTCCAGCACCTTTTTATTGGTTCCCTTCAAGGATTTTAGCGCCACATTCATCTCGGATCAAGCCTCGCACCGTTCCCGCTTTGGTATCGCCGTATCGTGAGTTTTTCATATCAAAAGGCATGTATATTCTGTCATTTCTGTATCAATCTCGTCATATTATGCGTTTTTTTGTTATTTATGCGTAAAAATACATGAGTGATGTGTAGAAGTTTGAGCAATGATGTTTGGATCAATTTTGAAATAGTTTTTGGATCACAAATCTCGTTTTCGCTGTCATTTTTAAAAACTGTGATTTTTCGGTGGTGATTTTGATAAAACTTTTAACATGAAAATTGTAGAACTTTTCGATACCTTCGATTTAATAGTAAATTAGAATTTTTTGGATAATAATTGAGTGAGTTATGGCGTTTTTCGTGGGACAGCTCAAACTGTATTTTCTGAAAAATATGTTTATTAATGCGTTCTTGAAGTTTTATTGTTGCACGATTCTTTGGGGATCGATTGGTGATCGTTACTGCGTCTAGCTATGCTTAGTATGATGTTGGGTTGATATTGGTATTGCCGGTTAGTGTCGATAGGCACTTGAATCCATGAGAAGTCATAGGAAACAATTTGGTGTCAATTGCCGTGTTTTTGAATTGTATGTGTAGTAGGGTGGACGTCGTTGCTTTGGGGTGTTGTACGAGTTTAGTTCAATGTTGGGGCATGCTAGGATGGGTTTCGGGGTGTCGGTTCATGGCCGTACAATCGAGTCTAGAATGATAAGCCTCGCACGTATTGAAATTTCGCGAGTTTGCACTTCCCGCAGGTACACGGACCCTCACACGGACCATGGCACGGGGTTCGTGCCTTTGTTTTCTTCTTGGTGTCAATCTTGCGAGCCCACACGGACCCCTACACGGACCCTTGCACGGGGTCCGTGCCCTTCCTTCTTTTCGCTGTGTTTTTACAGTATATACACGGGACCCTACACAGACCTAGGCACGGAGTCCGTGCCTTCCCTTTTCTGCACACATCTTTTACAGTACCTACACGGACCCGGACCTGGGCACGGGGTTCGTGTACTTCATTTTTGGGAAAAATTATGTTAAATGTTTTGAGGTTGATACCTTAGTTCAGTGCAATGTTTAACAAGGTCGAGTCACGGGAACTTTAGAACGTCATAAGGAAATGAATGAGCTTGTGTATAAGCATGATCATTATGTCTAAGTTACACCAATTAAGTATCCGAATTCATGTTAGTATGTGCAGCAGTGGCCACACGTGAGATCCAACAAATCCCTCAACGCCAAGTAAGTATGTTGACGTGCAAAAGAAAATACTTTTAAGTTTTTGAGGTATGCTAAATGTCTTGTGACCAAATTTATGTATGGGATTGGAAAGCGGTAAAGCATGACCAAGGATCAATCCACCCCGTTAAATCAGGAACGGGTTTAGATCAAGATTGAAAAGCGTTAAAGCATGAACGAGGACCAATCCACCCGTTAAAGCATGAGCGGGGATCTCATGTATGTGGCAGTGGATTCTTCCCTGTCAATCCAGTACTGTGGTTTAGACTGATCAGGTGATTTATGTATGGGTCACTTGCTTTGAAACATGCCTCTACGAAAAATGATGAAGTTTATGAATGTTCATGTATGGAAAAGTATGCAAGCATGTTTAAGAAATGTTTCATGTTATGGCACATCTATGTTACGTATGTAAGTTCAAATTTTACACGCATGTTAAAGTTCAAGTATGTAATGTTCTATTTTAAAGTTGCATGTGATTTTATTACGTACTACTCGTTACTTCCAGTTTATACGTGTTGAGTCTTTAGACTTACTAGACTTGATTGATACAGGTGAGTATGATTTTGAGGAGACAAGGGGTGGGGACCAAGGAGTTGGCTTGGACTGAGTAGGAGGCTAGACCCGAGGACCGCCCAAGTTTTAAGTTTTTATGAAAAGTCAAATACTCTGATTTCACGCTGCTGGTTATGGGATTTTAAACAACTACTTTTGTCAAACTTTATTTTAGATCTTTTGTTGCAACTAATTTTGGGACGTACACTTTATTTTATCGAATTTTGAAGGTTCGTCTTTTATTTAAGAAAAAATTTTAAATTTTTTCGCAAATTTTAAAAAGTAAAATGTACGGTGCGTTACAAAATCGCTCAGTGGCTTCTAGCTTCATTCAATCACCTCAGGCAAGTATGATCTCTTCTCTTAATCACTTAATCGACAATTATATCACTCCTTATTCATTATATTGATCTTCTTCGGGAATTCAACTTTTATTCTCATTTTTTTGTCCATCGGAGGATCAGATATCCATATCTTACGCAAAAATCTTATCATCACTAACAATCATATTTTTTCAAATTTTGAAATGTTTCAATGAAACTATAAATATTTATCAAATTTTTAATAAAATAATAAGGACATAAATTGAAGATAAATTTTCCCGTTGACATATATAAAATCATAATTAATAAAATGTTGTCTACATCAATATAATTATGCTTTTAATTTCAAATTTATATTAGAATTTATTATATAATACATAGTTTGTTTTACGCAAGTATACGCCAAAAGAATGCGTCAACCTTGTACTTTGTTAATATTTTAACGATATTATGACACATTTGTATTTATGTAATTTTTTTATTTAACATTTTTATTGAATGAAATTTGGACTTTGGCAGTTATTTATTTTTATTTTTATTTTTATTGTTTCTTCTTTAATGGGTATCTCAACTTATTTATCTTTTTCCTTAAAAAAAGTTTGCAAGTTGACTAAGATAGTAATTTGGGGAGCAATGGAAAACATTTTATTTGTCTCATTATTATAAACTATAACTTTTCATAAAGTGTAAATGTTTGATAGTATAATTCATATCAGAGCCAAAGTCATAGATTCAATTTCCATTTATTGTAAAGAATGTAATTGTTAGAAGGGAGATTTTTTATATGCAATAATTGTGCATGTTGGGTAGATCAATAAAAAAAACAAGACACTACTTGAGTTATTGTGCGATTTAAAAAATTGAATTGCATAATTATCACCAACTATATCTTGTGCTAAAGCGGGTGCTCGGTTTTACAATATGTATCTAAGATAAGGTCACATGTTTGATTCTCATTGGTTGAAAAAAATGTAATTATGGAGAGATAGATTGTTGGAGTACAATAATTGTTCTGATGAAAGAGTGATTGAACTGTGGTGCTTGGATTGCTATTACAATTAAAATATATGAGTTGTACTGTTACCACCTGCTACAAATTTTGTTAAAACGATAATCGTTCGATCCTACAATTATCCAAAAAGAACAATTAGAAAAATATATTTCTTAATTTTGTGAGAATTTTCGATTTCTAAGGTACTCTATGTTTATATTATAGTAAGTTTAGTAAAAAATTTGTATACATATATATCATAATATATTTAAATAAATTTAATTGAGTATTCAAGTCAAATATGAGTAGGATGCTACTAAACCTATCTCCATCTTCTAACCCCCCGAAAATCCCCATTAAGAAAATTTCCATCCACACTTCTAAAAGAAAAATATTGAAAGTTCATTATTATAAAATAACAAATAACAAAAATTGTTACGTTACAATAATTATTTCAACAGTATAAACACGAAACACAAGAACTAATTATCCTTTGCAAATTAAAAAAAATATAAAATATCTTGCCCAAAAAAAATCTAAAATATTATTAGAAATATCGTAAATTTTGTGATAAAAAGTATCATACTCAAATAATTATTATAGTTAACATAAAATTCGTATAAATACATCTCTAAATTTTTAATTATAATATAATCTCCATATTTTTATTTTTAAAAATATATAAAAAAAATAATTTATATCCACGAAAGGATTACATTATCTCTAAGAAGGAAATTTATTAGCAATAAGTTACATTAATTTGACGACCTTCAGTGTGTGTGTGTGTGTATATATATATATATATATATATATTATTCTCATATATATATAATAATATATATATATAAAGGAATGTGAACCAAATATAGACAAATATATAAAAGGTACGTTGTGGTTGAACCAAACAAACAACCAACACTTTCCTTCATAGTTCACACTTCTTTCCTTTTTCCCCCTTTTTTTATTTATTAATGATTTATTATATTAATATATTTAATTAATTCAGTTTTACGACGCCTGTCCCTTTGTTAAGATTCCTCCATCTACTGTTCCTCTCTTCTTCTCTCTCTCTAGAAGGCACTTTTTCTCGCTCTACACGGTTTCTGAGCCCGCCGGAGAACCTGCTTTTCGCGCCGGAAATTTACTACTTCACCGCCGGGAGGTGCGGAGGGGTGTTTGAAGGAAGAGTGCCTTCTGTTTATGGAATCTGAGTTGCGGCGAGGGGACTCGTTCTGGTTTTTCTGAGATTTGATTCGGTCTATGGAGTTTACTTGAGAATGTAGAACCTTTAATGGGCATTTTTCGACTTCTGGTGGCTTGAATTGTTGTCTTGGGATTGTGTAGGGATTTTATTGTGTGGAATTTGGGAAAAGAAGCAGGTGGACGGTGGCTTGTTTCGGAATGAGATGGTCAGTTGCGTGTATTGCCTGTTTATCTGTACATTATTTGTCTGTAAATAATGCGGGTTGATTTGTGAATGAAGACACAGATTCGTTTTACGTCGTCGATGCATTGTTCCGGTTGTTTTTTTTTTTTTCAGCATTTAGATCTTTTTACATTTTTTGATTTTGGTTCGAATAGAAGCATTTGGTGAACGGTTTTCATTTGGTGCTTATTGTATCAACATTGTTTGTTGATTATTTGCGCTCACTTTTCCTCTTTTGTTGAAGAACAAACTGCTGACTTGAAATTTAGAGGTGTATAATACTATTACGAGCCGTAGCTTTTTTTCTTTAAATTTCTGTAATTTTAGCCAAGGTGGGATTGTTTTGTGATTTTCTTTTTCCGTGGCCTTTGTTTTTAGATGAATAATCTCGAGTTATTTGTTGATGATATTTTGAACTCGTGCTTTCCCTTGCCTCTTTTTTTTTTTACCTTAACTGTTCTTACTTCTTACATATATAATAAAATTCATACGGCATGATTTCAACAGTTTGAAATCTTGCTAATTTGTCCTCCAATTTGTAGATCTGGCCTGTTTAGCTTTGGTCAATAGATGAAAGTTTTCAGGGTTTTCCAATATTATTTTTCTTTTGTATTGGAACACAGATAATTTTTATTTTCCTCTACTTTGTGGTTTTTGGGCACTTGTTATGACAGTAACTAAAACTGTGCCTTTTGGAATTTTTTTCCAGTTTTGACATTCTCCTTTTTATGGAACAAAATTTGCACTCTGTTCATTCATGTGGGGGTACTTTCAGGTTTCGTACCCAAGTTTTGTCCATTTTTATTTTGGATTATTATATATTTTTAATTTTACATTAATATTCAAGTGTTTTGCGTAATTATGAATTTTAAATGATTCTTATTTGAATGTAGGTATGCCTTACTTTTCCACTCTCTCTTTTTTCTGTTTTTTGACACAATTGTTGTGATGTGATTTGGGTAAACGTTTGTTATTAATGGGAGTTATGCCAATTAAATGGCTTGGCAATTGACTGGCATTCTTTGAAAAAAGTGAGGCGTTAACTTTTAGCATCTACAGATTACGTTTAGTTTTTGTTAAAAAACCACTAAAACAAGGGATGATGCTTGTGTTTTCATAAACCCTAACTGAGATTAAAGAGGAATGATGGAAATGAAAGAGATTGAATAATTTGGGAATGATGGATTTCTCTAGTTGGCCCATCAAATTGCTAGTGTATTTCTTTTAGGATTTTCTGCATGATATAGAATTTCCTTTGCCCGTCTTTAGCAATTGGAGATTGACATCTATGTTTGTAATTTTAAATAAGCGACTCTTTTTTTTTGCAGGTGGAAGGTAGGGCCTGTAAGTTGAGAGAAGCTGAATTGGAATTTCTGAAGCATAAAAGGTTACAGCGTATGAAAAGAGAAACACTGAATGACTCAACTTGCGAGCAGAGTATGATGAGGAGCGGGGGAGATGCTTTAAAAGCTTCTGCTCCTTGTGGTGTGCGAATACATAGTGGTGCTGATGCATGCTCAAAATTTGGTTACACTTCAAATGATAATGATGTACTTTTAAAGTGCAAGGTGGCAAAGTTCGACACATCTGACCTTGAATGGACTGATAAAATTCTTGAGTGTCCAGTGTACCGTCCAACTAAAGAGGAATTTGAGGATCCTTTAGTTTATTTGCAAAAGATAGCTCCAGAAGCCTCAAAATATGGTAATAACCATTCCGCCCATTATGTGATGCTTAGCTAAGCTACGTGCACCGATAGTTTTTGTTCAATTTGAAGTTTTTCCATTACGTACTCACATTTTTAAACTTAATTGACATTGATGTTTTCGATTTAAGTGAAATTATTATCAATGTTTTTATTTTCCGTCTTCCAAATAATGTTAGCATGAAGGATTATTCTTTGAATGCCCCTATATATCTCTACATTCCTTTCTTCCTCGTTCTTATCTCTTATTGGGTTTTTTAAAACCCTGAGTTTCAAAGAGACTAGTGTTTCACATTCTACTCTCCATCTCCAGGTATATGCAAGATCGTATCCCCCGTGAGTGCTTCTGTTCCTGCTGGTGTGGTTCTGATGAAAGAGAATGGTGGTTTCAAATTTACAACAAGAGTGCAACCACTTCGTTTAGCTGAATGGGATACTGGTGACAGGTTTACCTTTTACATGAGTGGCAGGTGAGCCTTGTCTCTCTTGTTAGAAATATAATTTTACTCAGATATGTTTAAGGCTTTGAACATGAGTAATCTTTTCAGGAACTACACATTTCGTGATTTCGAGAAAATGGCGAACAAGTTTTTTGCTCGTAGATATTATAGTGTTGGATGCCTTCCTCCCTCTTACATGGAAAAAGAATTTTGGCATGAAATAGCTGGTGGAAAGATTGAAAGTGTTGAATATGCATGTGATGTTGATGGTAGTGCATTTTCATCTTCTCCCAATGATCCACTTGGAAAATCCAAATGGAATCTGAAGGTGTGGATTTTGTTACAAAATGTTCACTAATATGTTCTGTTTTTTTGGAGTACCAGTTTTGAATTCGACTCGTTCTTGGTTTTTGAATTAGATATCGGCTAAAAGATTACTGACTGTTTTTATAATTCTAGTTTGAGACTCGTCAGTGGTTGAATTCATTTGATTACCTCTAATCTTCCTCCTATAAGTCATGTTAATGTATAAATTCTCACTTTTTAAGCGTTTTGAATTTTAATGTATTGGTGGGAATATTTGCTCATCCATTCATAGTTTTTGTTTGTAAATGTTTTGATCAGAATCATTTATGCTTGATTTGTTTCAGAAACTCTCCCGGCTACCAAAATCTGTTTTGCGCCTTCTGGAAACTGCAATCCCAGTATTCTCTAATTCCTATCTCTGTATTTTTTTTCCCTATTGAAATCAATTGCTGACTCATGTTTCATCTACTATAGGGAGTGACGGAGCCTATGCTTTATATAGGAATGTTGTTTAGCATGTTTGCGTGGCATGTTGAAGATCATTACCTGTATAGGTATGTGTTTTATCGACTTCAAATTTAAATGTTTTTTTTGCTTTTTCAGTTTGTCGACCTAATATTTGGTATGAAAATTGTTTATATGCAAGTGCAGCATCAACTATCATCATTGTGGGGCAGCAAAAACATGGTATGGAATTCCTGGTCATGCAGCTCTTGATTTTGAAAAGGTGGTAAGGGAGCGCGTGTACAATCGTGATATCTTATCAGCTGATGGGGAGGATGGAGCTTTTGATGTGCTCTTGGGAAAGACAACATTGTTTCCGCCAAATATCTTGTTAGAACACAATGTTCCCGTTTATAAAGCCGTACAAAAGCCCGGGGATTATGTAATAACTTTCCCCAGGGCTTATCATGCAGGATTTAGTCATGGTATGTTGCATAATTAGGTGGAGTGCACGTCCATAAATTTTGTATGATTATTTTGATAATTTTAACGATGAAAAAATCTTGTGTATGTAACAGGTTTTTGTTGTGGTGAAGCTGTTAATTTTGCAGTTGGTGATTGGTTTCCCCTGGGATCAATCGCAAGTCATCGTTATGCTCTGCTTAATAAGATTCCAATCATTCCCCAAGAAGAGCTTCTGTGCAAAGAAGCCATGTTTCTTTATTCCCGTCCTGACCTTAAAGACCCCAATTATTCAAATGAAGAGTTGATATCTCGTAGGAGCATCAAAGTTTCTTTTGCAACATTAGTCCGTTTCCAGCATTATGCTCGCTGGTGCCTAACAAAATCAATTAAATGCTCCGGTGCTTCTTCTATTTGCTATGGAACAATTCTTTGCACCATATGCAAGCGGGATTGTTATGTAGCGTATCTAAATTGCAAGTGCTACATGCATCCTGTATGCCTTCACCATGGTACACCGGAGTCAAATATTATTTTGGATTCGTTTTGATATTTTTTTCTACTTTTATCTTTTAATTTATCATGATGATTGATCGTATCTTTTCATCTCCCTTTTAGATATCAGATCACTTGATGTGCCTTGTGGTGGCTCTTCAACTATTTCTGTTAGGGATGATATCTTTAAATTGGAAGCAGCAGCGAGGCAATTCGAGCAGGATACAGATGTATTTAATGAGGTCGAGCAGCATTTTAGAAATGACGATGACTTTGTTTTGTTATCTAACATATTCTCAGGAGCTTTGTATGACGGTTATATTCCATATGGCAAGATTACTTCCGAGTTAGAATTCAAAATTTGTTCTACCGAGAATCAAACTAAGCTCCAACCATGTAATTATCACAATCGCTCCAGCTTGTGCTATGAAACTGAGAAAATTAGAACTCAAACACCAGATAATTCAAGTATTGCTCGTCCATCATCATTGAAGTTGACCGAAAGTTTTCCCAAACTTGACCATGTAAAACTCGCTTCCTTGATAATTTTGCTGTCTCGCTTCGTTTTCCTTTTTCATTGATGTGTTTCTGCAAGATGCTACCGTTATTCTCAAAGTGCAGGTCTAACATTTTATGGCTGCTTCTATAGGTGTGTAAGAACTCCTACTCGGTCGTGGCATCTCGTAGGCAATTCATTTCCTCTGTCTCTGAAGTTCCACAATCCACTTCTTGCGAAGTTGTTAGCTCCCAAAAGGTTGTTCAGGCAGCTAATGCTAGAAATAACACTAATGACGAAAGTGATCAGTCTGATTCAGAAATATTCAGGGTCAAAAGGCGGTCTCCTCCGATATTGGAGAAGATGATCTTGCACGATTCCATGTCTCTTAATGGGGAACTACAGGTACGACTCTACACGTGTTGTTGCATGAAAAGTCTGTTGGAAGAATTGTAATATGACACAATAATGACCGCAGATATTGGGAACAAGATTTTTGGGCTAATTTGTTTATTTGTTGCATCAGTCACTGAAAGAGCGTCCCCTCAGTCCTACCTGCCGCAAACCAAAAAAGAAAAAAAAGTAAATGTGACAAGTACAGAAAACATGCCTTTGCAAAATAATTAGTGCTGCTATTTTAAGCGATTAGAATATGACATCGACTAGTTGATACTCAATCTTATGGACAACTTAATCATCTAGCTTTTCTTTTTATCATTTGGTTCTTTTATTCTCTCAGGGTCTGAAGCGATTAAAGAAGCATCAAGCAGGACTCTCTATGCAGGTTACATTATCCGAATGTTCAACTGCTAATGTAGGTTGTAAATCTAGCTTCAACTCAACTGAGTTTAAAGAAGCTTGTGTTGTTCCCTCTAGCGAGAAAACGGCTAGGGGAAGCGGTCTTCCCATCTCCATTAAGTTCAAGAAAATGGTCGATGATGAAGGGTGGAGCAAACTGCGAAAAGATACAAGACATGAGTATGAGTTGGGGAAATACTCGAGTAGACCTCCTTCCATAGAAATCGGGCCAAAACGTCTCAAAGTGAGAGGGCCATCGATCTTAGGGTAGACACCATGAACTGAGTTATTGGTAGAATGTACTCTGAAGATCAGATTAGTTTGTCGCTGAAGCGAAGCTTCTTCAACCTAACTCTGCTAACATTATCCGAACGAAGATTTAAGGAAGGAAAGTTAGAAATATAGTTCCGAGTAGCGGTAACTAAAATTAACCTACTTTACACAAGTTCTATTCTTTGTGCAGCCGTCCAACTTGGGTTGCCTGCACCGTGATATTTCTTCGGGTTCTCGAGCCGAGTGTTTTAATAAATGTGGTGAAGGAACCTATCTCATTCCCCGCCTTCATTAAGTAGTCTTTAGATTAATTATATTTTTTATTTTGTAAATTTGTTCATAACAGTTGATTGATTTTTGTGAGGGCGTAAATGTGTTTTTTCACATTCTGGTCTTTGTAATGTCATAATTGTTGAGTTTTCTGCTTCAAGTTTGTAGGGTTCAATATTCTTTGGTGGCTACTGGCTTTTGAGCTATGACAGTACATTAATTCAATTTACAGATATTTTCTTCCATTTTATTTTCTTATATGTATATTGGTTCTAATCATTACGTATTCATGTTCGTTTATATTACCAATGATTTAAAACCATTCCACAAGTTATAAATAAATTGACAAATTATACATAAACTATTACACATGACTCAACTGACAATGATGGACATTTTATAAGCTTTCACTTATATTAATTATAAATTTCACTGAATCTCGGAGACATTGAAGCTGACTTGGTATTCCAATTTCCCTCACAATAGTTGTTTGTCTGACCATTCTACCTCAGGCATGGCCGAAAAGAGTACTCATCAGAGAAGTGGTGGACACAACTGGTTTTGGACTGGATCTTTCTCACGGCCTAACGGACGAAATCAATGAGTATGCTTAGCTGAAATGGAGCATTATGATGAATGGGTACAATTTTGAACTGTGACTCTTCCAAGCAGTTCAAGAAGAAATCAGTTTTAAAGCGCTTCATCTCCTTGGAATCAGTAGTGAAGGCTACTTTAGTTGCCCAGGCAATGGAAAGAAGGGCGTACTTCGATTTGATGAAAATCAGGAGGCTGACTGAAGTAACAGCTGAACCGAAAAAGAACTATGATCCAGCTGGACCATATGCTTATGCTGATAAGGCAGTCTTCCAACTACTGGACTTTGATATCATCATTCTCCAGATGAACGCCAAGAATTGGGAGATGGGACAAAAGTTGCATGCTCCAGTGGAGACCAGCAGCTCTACATCAGTTGAGGAGGTCACAATAAATGAAGCTGCCGCGGAGCCTTTAACTGCTCCAGCTGAAATTGAGCGAGCGTTGGTACAAACCGCTTAACAGTTTCCAGAGACTATCCCTCCATCCTCTTAAGAAGCTCAACTCTCCTCCTCCACAGCTTTAATTGTTCTGCCAGCTTCTGAACCAGCAGTTCAACCGACTACTTATACTGAAGAAGAGATTTATTTTGCAAATGTCGATGAGTTGCTGAAGATATTCAGCGGGAGTACAAAGACGACAAAACTACTGATGAGAAGAAGTGCCCCAACAACTGAAGCAGAGGCACAAACTGAAGCAGTTCGGTTGGAAACGGAACAACTTGTTGATGATCAAGAAAGACAACAGTCCAGGAACCATCAGTTTTACCATAATTGATCTCAACTAGCTTGGTGGTTCTTGAGACTTTCTTCATATCAGATGCCTCCCACAAACCGATCTTCTCGAAGAAGACTGCTGAGGCACCAAGTGTTGCAATTGATCATTGAGATCAGCTCAGAGTTTCTTAATTCAGGAAGAGACAGTCAATGAGTTGGCAGAAGATATTGACCAAGATGCTGGCTCCAGTCAGTTAGCAGTGGTAGAATTCAGTCAGAAGGGACAAGGGAAAGAAAAGACTACATAATCAAAATGATCGCCTGCATCAATCACATCTATGGAGTCTAAAGACTCAACACACATGAACCGTAATAACAAGGTACGTATACATATCATGCAACAATGAAAAGTACTGTAATTAAATTAACTATAATGAACGTCAAAAGGATGAATTTAAACATAACCATGCACATAAACATAAACATATTCAAATCATGTCATCATAAACGTATTCATTTTTCATTTATTGAATTCAGACCATTAGTTGTGACTTTCATATCAGCTTTTGGTCGATGGATCCATCTACGTATAACCATGGTACCAGGCGGCGGGGACATCCGCGAAACTCTCCCGTCAACTGCGCCTTGACCATTTTACCCCTGGGCCTTAAAATTTCGACATGAATTCACCCAAATTAAAACCCCTTAAAAAATACTTATAAACCTTTCTTAGACGTAAACTCTTGCCCACGCATTAAATTATATCGTTCGTTTTAAAACTTGGACCCTGAGTCTCGGTTTTAACCCGAATCAACCCGAAACTCAACCAAACTTTCCCAAACATATAACATGACTTAACCACACATGACCAGCCCTTAAAAAACCTAATTCAGATCGTTTAGGACCCTCGAACATGACTGGACAACTGCTGGATTTTCTGCACCTATGGACCGAAAACCCTAACTCCAAGTCAAGCTCATAATTCCACCCTAGTTCAAACCACGTCGGACCAGCCTCAAACCAGCCACTCCTAGGACCTGACTGAACCCTTCTAGAATAGTCTAACCCTGGTCCCAAGCTCGATGCATGAGGACATGCATGGTTCATCCGAACAAGCCAAAACCAAACCTATCTAACCATAGATCCTTCGATCTGCCCCTAGACCATGACCAGCTGTACTCGAGCCATCCTGAACCACGTTTCATACCCACCATGGCCTGATCCAATTTATGGAACAACCCTTGCACCGCTGCTCCCCTACTATAACTCGATCGAGCAAAAACCGAGCCAAACCGAGAAGATCCAATCGGCCACCTGCAAGGACGTGTTCTAGCTCTGATGTTTCCACCTAGACCTTCTCTAAACCTCATGTAAATCATCCCCTAAACATCAAAACCTGGCTGCCCCTTCATTCATGTAAAAACGTAAGCCATATATGTAACGTCCCGAAAATTTGAAGGTCATCATGTACCACTTGCATGCAATTTATTAATTTTCTTTTGTATTTTTAATAAATTGTTTTAATGCATTAAATACATGTTTATTTTATTAATTATGTGTTTAATTATTTTTATGTATTTTATGCATAATTCATGCATGATAGTAATTATTTTATGATATTTTTAAAGTTTCCTGCATTAGAATTTAAGTTGCATTTCGTGCCCGAACGAGGAACGAAGACCGGAGAATTATCAAGAAAAAATATTTTATTACACGATTTATTTTTATAAATGAATTTAAAGCGTTTTTAAGTGTAATTTTCAAAAATGAGAATTTTTGGGTATTTTTACCCGCATGGTTTTAATTTTTAATGGTACGCAAATTTAATCAAATCAGAGGACTTTTTAGGGTTCGGCTAATATTTTCAAAATATTTCCAACATGAAATATTTTTCGGGAGTGCGTTTGGACTTAATGAGCCTACTTTTAAACTTGTTGGACTTAAAATCATTTTAAACTTTTAATTATCAAAGTTAGAGCCCATTAGTGCAATCTTAACCTTTTAAATAATGTGTTTAACCCTCCCATAAACCTAATTAACATGTAACAGCCGACACCTCCTCTCCACCATCAGTTCTTCTCGATTTTCAGTAGAATCTCCCCAAGGAAGCTTCGGCCACTTCGTTGGCTAGCTAGAAAATTCCCCGGTTTGTTCTCGACGCTCGTTCTTCGATCTCCTCGTCTTCGTATCATCTAAGGCACGTTATGTACTTTCATTTCTGCATATCGCACGCCATCTACTGCTGATGTGTGTACCATATTTGTTAAAAATCAGATCATACACGTTCGAGATGTGATGCACGGTTTTTGCATGAAAGTTGATCATATTTTAATTGTAAACTCACGATTCTTAATTCTTGTGCAAGGGCTGCCGAGTCCAGATAACTAAGGGTGGAAATGATGTAATCTAACGTGTGTAATTGCTGGAACCACGATCGAGTCGAGGTCTAGCAAAGGCCGATCATTCTTGGCTTGTGTGTGAGGATTTTTGGTTTCAGATTACGTGTGCAGCAGCTGGCTTTGGTTTAGCTTAGTTTAGAGGGTCTCTTATGGTCTTAAGGATGAGATTTAAAGGCTGGAAATGGGTGATAGGAGGTGCACCGAATATTTCAAGGGTGAGAGCCATGTGTGGGTTGTTGATTGCACTAAAAAGGGGATGACCGAGAGCTTTGTGTTTCTTCTGCATTGGTAGTCGAGAGTTTTGGGTAGGATAATAAAGTATTAGGTGTCTTAGGGTCTGATAGAGGTCCTTAATAGGCGGGCACATGGCTGGGAAATTGGTTAAGCTTGAGGCGAGAGATTTTAAGAGATAATTGTGCATGAAGTGGTGTATAAGGATAGGACCGATTGTTTGACCGAAGTTCTGAAATTTTCAGTAGTGAATTTGGGGGCCCAATGACATTATTTTAGGACTTTTAAATATTTATAAGATATGATAAAAAGTCGGGAGACATTTGGTTATGTTTTGAGTCGATTCGGATTAAAACCGGGACCCCGGTCCAAGTTTTAAAACGAATCGATTAAGTTTGGTTTTTGGGCTCGAGTTGATGTCTAGGAATGCTTTTAAAAATGTTTTGGGACATTTTAAGGAGTTTGATAAGCTTCGGGTCAATTTTAGAGGTTCAGGAGTGAAACGATAATTTTCGGGTTTCCAGAGGCAAAATGATTATTTTGCACCCGGGGTGAGATTTTGGTCCTGACAGCGCCTTGAGCACAAATATATGATATTTAAATGTTTATGCATCATTTTTACGATTTTTACGCAATTATGATAAATACGTTGCATGCTTGGTGTAAAGGAAAAGTTACGCATATGCATGTTTTTATTAAGTGATAAAAATGCTGATATTTTTGAAGGATGTGATTTGGTTGTGACTGACGATGTATATGTATATGATGACATGAGATATGATGAGCTGAGGCCCGGCTCAGTGGGCGGGTAATGCTTGTCGCTGATGTCCCGCGCCGTCGGGTACCACAGGTTTATAGATGGATCCATCGATAGAGCTGATACGAAAGTCACAACTAATGAACTGAATTCAATTAAAAGAAAATGTTTAAGTTTATGATGACACAATGAGCTGTTTTGACACGTATATGATGATATGAGATGACATGATATGAGTTGACACGACATGATTTTATACGACACGTTTACGCTATGCTTTTAAGTTCATGAAAGATATGTTGAGTATGATATTTTTCACTGCTGTGTGCTATGTATATGTACTTATTATTAACGGTACAGGTGTGTTGAGTCTTTAGACTCACTAGGCGTGTGTGATGCAGGTGAGCTTGTTATTGAGAGGACTGGAGGTGCTGAACACTGAGTAGACAAACCTGGTGGGGTGACACGACTCGAGGACCACATGTTTTCCGCATTTTGTTTTTATGAGATTTGAGATGATATGAACATTTTTATACGCTGGTTTTGATACGATGATGATTTTCATAATTTTTACTCGTTTATGTTTACGCACTATTTTTATTGTCAAATACTTAAGATCGTTTTTAAATGTTATTTCGAAAATACGAGCTTTTATTAAAAAAAATAAAAATTCCGCGCCTTTAATTAGTATGTTCAATATGTCATGAAAGTCAAGTTTCTCATGCAATAATAAAGAAAAACGTGAAGGAATCATGAGATCTGCCATAGATCATGCATAAAAATCCAACAATACATATTATGGTGTGAAAGACGAGAAAACAAAGGTATAGAGCGTGATAGCTGTTGTTGTACGTGAACTACACAAGAGGTAGCTTCGGTTCCCACCCGCCATAAAAGTCGATCACACAAGCCATGAGTAAATCTTCCAAAATCTAAATCACCCTCTCAGACTGACCGTCGGTCTGAGGATGAAATGCTGTACTGAATAGCAACATGGAACCCAATGTTTGATTCAGAGTCTTCCAAAATGCAGACGTGAACCTTGGGTCTCTGTCGGATACAATAGACACCGAAATTCCATGCAATCTGAAACTCTCTCTGATGTACAGTTCTACACACTGAGTCATTCTGAAAGTCTTCATAACCGGTAGAGATATGCTGATTTAGTAAGCTGATCGACTATCATTCAGATGACATTATATCCTCCAACTGTCATGGGTGACCCTGTCACAAAATCCATCGTGATGTTCTCCCATTTCTACTCGGGATTAGGGAGCGGTCAACTTTCATGCAGGTATCTGATGCTCTGCCTTAACCTACTGACATGTCAAGCACTCAGATAGAAAACCCAAAATATCTCACTTAATGTCCGACCATCAATACAAGGATTGCAAAATCTTAGACATCTTCGTACTCCTTGGATGAATGGAATACATGGTACTGAGAGCTTCCTTCACAATGTCTTCTCTCAGAGTGTCCCCACTAGGAACCCACAGTTGACTGTGGTAACAGTACGATACCATCCTCGACAGAATACAACCTCAGACCCTTGGAATCATCCCTCAGTCTCCACTTCTACAATTGCTCATCAGAAGGCTGACCTGTTCGAATCATGTCCCTCAATGTCGACACAACTGTCAGGGTAGAAAGATTAGGAGCATCGCCCCTAGCATACGCTGCAAGCTCAAATATCTGCCTGCAAGGGCCTCTGAACTGACAACTGAAAAATCATTGTGTTCTTCCTGCTCAAAGCTTCTGTGACTACATTAGCTTTTCCTGGGTGGTAGCTAATGTCGCAATCATAGTCCTTCAGCTCTAACCATCTCTGCTGCCTCATATTCAGCTCTTTCCGAGTGAAGTAGTACTTCAAATTTTATGATATGTTAAAAACTTGCACTTCTCCCCATACAGATATTGACTTCAAATCTTCAGGGCGAATAATACTACTGCTAGCTCGAGGTCATGAGTCGGATAATTCTACTCATGAACCTTCAGGTGTCTGGACGCATAAGCTATCACTTTATCATGTTGCTTCAGAACCACACCCAAACCGAGCTTCGAAACATCCTTGTATAGCACATACTCTCCTTGCCCTAATGGCATCACTATAGCTGGCGCTAAAGTCAAAGCTTGCTTTATCTTCTCAAAGCTCTCCTGGTACTCTGATGCACAAATGAATTTGACATTTTTCTTCGTCGAGGAGGTCAAGGGTACCGCAATAGAAGAAATGCCCTGAATAAACTTCGTGTAGTACCAAGCTAAACCCAAGAAACTATGGATCTCTACCACATTCTTAGGCAATGGCCACTCTCTGACTGCCACAACCGTGCTGGGATCAACCCCAAATCCATCTTTGGAAATAATTTGGCCTGAGAACGCCACTCTGTCGAGCCAGAACTTCGCACTTGATGAACTTTTCATATAACTGTCTGTCTTCCAATGTATGCAGTGATGTTCTCAAGTGCTGACTGTTCTCTTCCCTACTCTTCGAGTAGATCAATATATCATCTATAAGAACTATGAAAAACTGATCCAAGTACGACTGAAACACGCGATTCATGAGATTCATGAGATTCATCAAGATTGCTGGAACGTTAATCGATCCGAAAGGCATCACTACAAACTCACAGTGCCCATAACGAGTTCTGAAAGCCATCTTATGACATCTGCCACTATCACTTTCAGCTGGTGGTATCCTGAATGAAGATCTATATTCTAAAACACTGAAGCTCCCTGCACCTGATCAAATAAATCCTCGATTCTAGGCAGAGGATCCTTATTCTTGACGATGACCCTGTTCAGCTCTCTATAATCGATGCAGAATCGCATACTACCTTCCTTCTTCTTCACAAACAGTAACATTGGCCCATGGAAAGAAACTCGGGCGAATAAATCCCTTCTCTAGCAAATCCTCAATTTAATCTTCAACTCCTTCATCTCTGCAGGTGCTAGACGATTGGGTGCTTTCGATATCGACACTGTATTCAGCGTCAACTCAATAGAGAAATCCATCTCCCTGTCTGGTGGAATGACAGAAATGTCCTCAGGAAAGACGCTAGGAAAGTCTCTGACGACCTCAACATCCTCTAGTCTTTGTCCTTCTGCCTCAGATACTGACACAAAGCTCTCTTGAAATTCTTGACAGCCTCTCTTCATAAGTTTCCTCGAACAAATACATGAAATAATATGCGGCATTTGCTTGTTCTTTGCTGCCTCAAAAACAAAAGACTCCCTGTTGGGCGGTCGAACAGATACTGATCTCTCTGTCAGAAATCTATTGAAGCTCCATTCAAAGCTAGCCAATCCATACCAAGAATGATGTCAAACTCAGGCATCAGTAGTACAATCAGATCTCCCTGCACAACATTCTTCTGTAAACGAATATCTAAACTCTTCACTATCTTTGACGTCAACATCTGATCACCAGAATATTCGAAACTCTAAAGCCCAGATCCATGTCCTCTGGTACAATCCCCAGTCTCTTTTCAAAATTTTCAGATATAAATGAATGTGTATCTGCTGAATCTAGTAGTGCATAGGTAGTTACACCTGAAATAAATATCCTTCATGCGATAAAATACCATCAAATTCGTTCAACCCTAATAAAATCAAGAAACACTAACAAAAATAACCCATAATTCTTGAAAATTACTCCGATAAATCCTTAAGAGTTACAATTTGACCCACATAATTTTGAAAAGTTTCAATAAGGTCCTTGAATTTTTATTTTTTTTAAATTCTTCCAATTTTCGCCCAAAAAAACATTCGAATTATAGCAAGCAAGCACCCATGATCTCGATCTTTGCGTTCTATCCTTTAAAATTTCGGTTCATTGAAATCCCACCCTCAAAATTCTTAAATTAATTAGTTCGACCCTTTAACATAATAATGTTGACATTATATGCCCGTATTGTCTAAAATTCAATATCATCCCCTAGTTTCGAAAACCTTAACTTGAACAACCATGAGTTCCTTCAAGCCTAGACCCTAAACACCATGTCTCGACCATATGCAACCTTCCTAAAACCATACTAGAGCCCTTGACAAACTACTGGACCAGACCTAACGAACCTAGCTTGCACAACCCTCAACCTGTCACTCGACAAGACCCGCGCGACCCAAGCTTCAATCTATAGCCTTCATCCTTTCACTATTTTTCCCTCAAGCCATCTAGGACCATGACTAGACCCCCTTAGGACCCCTGGACATGACTCAACACTAGCACACGACCTGCTCCTTCCTAGCCCTCAAAACCAAAACCCTAGCTTGTTAAAACCCAAATTTTTTTTTTCAGCTTATTTCCTTGCTTGTCCATCACCTTAATCATGTTGAAAAACGTCTCTTCCCATATTCCTATCATGGCAGCCCCTTTTTGCAACATAAAAATGGATTTAAAAGCATGAGAATCTAAAGTTTTGATCATGTATTGCCATAAAACGAAAGTATAATAAAGTGTATCATATTTTCATGAAATCATGTTAAATAAACATAATATGGGTATGAACGATGAGTAAAGGAATATTAAGGCATGCCTTTGCATGTTTCACACACGGAAAACAACACTTGACGCGAGGGACTTTGGAGGAGAAATGGGGGAGGAAGCTTGCCTATCCAGAATTTGTATAGGCCTTTCCTTGTATAACATATTTGGATTCAACTGCAGAGGCTCATAATTCAGTACATGTGAGAGATTCGACATGTACTTTCGCAGCATCGAGATATGTAACACATTATGCATTCCAGCTATTGTCGGTGGCAACACCACTCTATAAGTAATGTCCCACTACAAGAAAAACGCCCAACCACAACACCTTTACGACAACGGATTTTTTGAAAAACCATTGTCGTATAGTTTTTAACAACGGTTTTAATGAAAACCGTTGTGGTACGTGAGTTTTGACAACGGTTTTCTAAAAACCGTTGTCTTTTAGAGGGTCAAAGACAAAGGTTTTATAAAAATCGTTGTCTTTTAGGGTGTCAACGACAACGGTTTTCTGAAAAACGTTGTCTTTCAGCGTTTTTTTAGGGCAAAAGACAACGGTTTATGAACTGTTGTCTTTTGGCATGTTTTTTTAGACAATCGACAACAGTTTTTGAAAAACGTTGTCTTTTAGGGTGTCAACCACAACGGTTTTCTAAAAACCGTTGTCTTTCAGCGTTTTTTTAGGGCAAAAGACAACGGTTTTATGAACTGTTGTCTTTTCGTGTGTTTTTTTTTGGACAATCCACAACGGTTTTTGAAAACCGTTGTCGATTAGCGTTTTTTTTTAAACAACAACAGTTTTTAAAAACCGTTGTCTATTAGCGTGTTTTTTTGGTCAAATGACAACGGCTTTTTAAAAACAAACTTTGCCACATTTAGCGACGGCTTTTCCAAAACCGTCGCTAAATATAGCGACGGTTTTCATAACCCGTCGCTAATTTCAAATTAGCGACGGTTTTCAAACAACAGTCGCGGCTGTTGATCTAATGATAGCGACGGTTTTCAGTACATTCGTCGCATGTTTAAATTTAGCGACAAATTAAAACATCCTTGATATTAACCGTTGCTACTTTTAGCGACTGTTTCCAAAGTCCGTCGCTAATTTGAAATTAGCGACGGTTTAACAAAATACCGCGCAAACCCTCTATAAATATCTCCATTTTCATTCCATTTTCTCCCACAATACTTAATTTTTTTTTTCTCTTACATAATTTTATCACTTCACACAACACTTAAATTTTTTTTCACTACTTCATAATATTTAAAATTTTTCTCTCTTACACAATTTTATCACTTTACACAACACTTAAAATTTTCTCACTACTTCATAACAAATAAAATTTTTCTCTCTTACACAATTTTTATCACTTTACACAACACATAAAATTTTTCTCACTACTTCATAGCACATAAAATTTTTGTCACTTCTTCATAACACTTAAAATTTATCTCTATTACACGATTTTATTTCGATTGTTAGTTTCTTTTAGATTTATTAAATTATTAAATGATTTTTTTATTTTTCGAAACAATTTAGCGACGGAAATTATGATACAAGACCGTCGCTAATGTTAGCGATGGTTAAGATATGAAACCGTCGTTGATTAACCGTCGCTAATTGGCGACGGTTTGGAATAAAACCGTCGCGAAAATTATTAGGGATGATTTTCAAAAATCGTCGCAAATTCTACCTACCACAACAAGTAAAAACCGTTGTCGTTGAACGGACTTTTAACAACACCCTCAGTTACAACAGTTTTTAATGGCCTACGACAACGGATAAAATCCGTTGACGTTTTGCATTTTTGTAGTAGTGTCCCAATCTTCTTTAGAATCTCAAACATTCCTATGAACCTCGGACTGAGTTTGTCTTTCTTCCTAAATCTCATAACACCCTTCATAAGTGATACTTTCACAAAAACTTGGTCACCCACTAAAAACTCTAGCTGCCTCCGTCGCTTATAAGCGTAAATTTTCTGGCGAATTTGAGCGTTCTTCATCCAATCTCGGATTTTTACTACTAGCTCTATTGTCTGCCTGATAAAGTCCAGGCCAAATTCTCCTCTTTCACCAACCTCGTCCAAATTTATCGTTGATTTACATTTCCTCCCATAAAGTTCCTCGTAAAGAGCCATACCTATAGACGACTGGTAGCTACTGTTATAGGTGAACTACACTAGAGGTAGCTTTGGTTCCCAACTTACTTGGAAATCGATCACACATGCTCGGAGTAGATCCTCCAAAATTTGAATCACTCTTTTGGATTGACCATCGGTTTGAGGATGAAACGCTGTAAAGAACCCCATGCAGACAATTCCAGAAATACGATGTGAACCTCGGATCTCTGTCCGAAAAAATAGATATTAGAACCCCATGTAGTCGGACTATCTCTCGGATGTACAACTCTACATACTGTGTCATGGTGAAATGTCGTCTTGATAGGTAGAAAGTGTGCTGATTTCGTAAAACGATCAACTATCACCCAAATGACATTGAATCTCTTAACAGTCCTTGGCAATCCTTGAAAAGTCTACTACTAAAATACTGCTAGAAATTTTATTTTATTTTTTGCAAGCTAATTTTGAAAAGGCTTATAAACATGCATGCGAATGAAAGCAGACCACCATACGTATTAAAAAGTTATTCAATCATTGAATAAAAATAACCGCGGTTAAATAAAAATATAAATATTATCAAATTCCCAAACTACTGTTTTAAAAGAACTACAAGACAATATTCGAACTCATGCCAAATCCTCAACATGTAAAACGATGTGAACCGTGAAAACACAAAGTATCAACCCTAACTCATAAACATAAAGTGTGGAAACATGCAAGGTCCTTGGGCCAACGTGCAGACACCCAGCTCCGTCTACTCAGTCTTCAGTGCCTCCAGTCTGCACATTATCATGCTCACATGTATCATTCACACTCAGTGAGTCTAAAGACTCAACACACCTGAATTTTTATAACAAGTACATATACATAACATGCAACGATGAAAAGTACTGTAATTTAACATAAATCTAATGATCTTAAAAGCATGACCTTAGACATAACATGTCAAAGCATAATGTGTCCATAACATATCTCATCATATCAACATATACGTGTTCATTTTTTTTATTTGAATTCAGATAATTTTTTGTAACTTTTGTATCAGCTCTAATCGATGGATCCATTTACATATAACCGCGGTACCAAACTGCAGGGACATCAGCTACAGTTTTTCCCATCCACTGAGCCTTGGTCTTACATGTTCATGTTCATATTCGTGTTCGTTTTAGTATCAACCAACTCCCTTACTTCAAAAACATGACATCGTATTCATCATTTATTATCATGAAATAGCATACAATAATTTTCTGTTGAGAATATGTTCTACGCAAGTGGCCCATAACATGAACTGAATCGTCTAATCAGACTAAACCACAGTATATTGGGCGGTAGAGATCATCACAGCCCTTGGACTGGATATCTGCACCCATACATGAACATGAACTGAACCGGTCAGTGACCACCAAATGAAGTAATAATCCCATGATAAGCTGCATCCCATGAATGTGAAGTGGCCACAAGCAATATCGCATATATCTCAAAAATAAACTTTTATATTTTTATGCACGTAATATAATTAAATGTCATATATTATTTTACCGAATGGTTTGGATCGTTCCCAGGCTTGCTGCGACCTAATTCTTACATGAAAAATATGCAAATGATTTTTCCTTGAAAATAACTTAGTCATTGAACCCAAAAACGGGGCCAACTAGACCAACAACTAAATTTCTAACCATGACTCCGTACCAACCCGAACCAACATCGAACCATCATTTAGTCATGATTAAAATACACCTAAAATGATGAAATAAAGCTCCTAAAATTGTACAAGTCGAAATTTGGTGAATGGAGGCCAAAAACAAGAAACACTCTTTCGAGAGTCAATTTGGCACATTGCACCGTAAATTCTCGTACGACCTCCAAACTTAACCGAATCACAAACGGCCAAAAACATGACCTTCCTAACTTGATGAGGTACTCTCCAGTCCAAGGCCATAGGCTAAAAGCCAACCAAGAACTCAAACGACACCTCTGAACCGAAGCCAAAGCTGCTGTCCAATAAAATACAGAAGCAGCGGCCGCGCTTCCATGCTTCGTTTTTTAGGCTATTGGCCATTGGGGCTTGAACCATCGACCAGAGACTCTTACCAACATCCTAAGGTTTGGCTTGAACCATGGCTAAGGGCCCTAGGCCAGCCACAATCCAAGCAACACCAGAAACAATTCACACACTCCACCCGAGAACCCACCTCACCCGCGTGAGGTTTCTTGTTGAACTTGCTGTCTTATCTCATTCCAGTGGCCATAGGGTAGACCATGGAATGATCTAGACATCATGAGGTATTGTGTGAACCATGGCTAAGTGCTGAAATCCAACACAATATTCACACCAACACCATGACCGAACACACACACGCAGAAACGAAAGGGGTCGAAGGGGCTTGTCTTGTTTTGTTTTGAAAACTGATGGAGCCATGGACCAAGCCTTGAAAGGACAACTTGGTCACGTCTTAGACACACCAGGGAGAGGTTCTAACCATGGATACAGCCCCTAGGACAGCCAAGATCAGAATCTTCACCGTAGACAAAAAACATGCAAATCAGGAGACAAAAATGACATGCTGGGGAGTTGCTGTCAAAACGTGATGCAATGGGGGAAGGGGCTGAAACCAATGGACAACTCCCTTCTACACACCCTATATCATGTCTAAAAGCAGCCTTGAGCCCCAGGAAATCAAGCCAACCCTGAAATACAAAAACATCAAAACCGTGAAGGCACAAGAGGAAACCGAAAAATTCTGTCCATGTTTTGATTAAGTGTTGCTGTCCAAAAATCAGGTTTGCTTCAAGAATCATGTACATATAATGTTTAAAAATATTTATATAACTTGATTGAAGAGAAAAGAAGGATATAGACATGCCTTAAATTTGTTTGAAAGAAAACAAAATTATAACGACGGGCGCGGCGCGGGTGAGACGGAGTTGCCTTGCTTTCTCTCTTGTTTCTCCCTAGCTTCTCACGATTTTTCTCTCTAAAAACCTACTGAATTTAGAGACTAAGGAGAGGGATGGAAGGCTAGGGAAATAAATGGGAGGTTGCAAGATAAAAGGAAGAGAATAATCTTGCTATCTTTCTAGTTTGTGAGATATGAAATGATATGTGATATGATTTGATTTGAGGGATAATTGTGGGGTGAAAGGGCCGAAAATAAGTCTAGGTACAAGGTGAGATATTGCTTAATTGTTTAGTTATTGAAGATTAAATGGTGAGGAATTATCTACCAAGAATGGATTAAGGAAATGAATTAAGTGGTGAGTTGTCAAATATTTTTGAATCTAGAAAGCAGGGGGTCGATTTTTATCATTCAAAAACAAGGAAAAATGCTTAATTGTTAATTAGTGGTGAATAAAATTTAGGGAATTATCTATCAAGAAAAATGGTGAGGAAAGATATCAAAAATGGAGAGTTGACAAATCAAAGTTAAATCGGGGTGGCCGAATTTTATATCAAAAATGAGGGTAGAATATTTCTTAAATAATGTATTTTAAATCTTTAGAGTTTTATCTACCATTAAATATTTTAGTGAATTAATAAATGAATTATTGAACCTAAAAGAATTTATTTACTATTTATCTTAAATTACTTAAATAATTCCTTAAACTTTCTTTTACAATAAAATGACTTATTATTTATCTTAAATAAATTCTAGAATGTTTTCTTAATATTAAATTTTATCTCAATACTACAACTCTAGTCTGGTCTCACTTACTTAACTGAAAAGACAAAACTATACTTACGCGATTTAAAATAAACAATCATGACTAACAACTTTAAAAATGCTTTAAATAATAAAGAAATCATTTTTTAATTTAAATACTAGAAATTATGCGTGGCTAATACGTAGTCTGATTTACAGGTTCTACATAAAGATTATGGAGTCATTGTAGAAGAATCGCCGATCTTTTGTGACAATACAAGCACGATTGCAATCAAATATAATCCAGTTCTTCACTACAGGACCAAACACATTGAATTCAGACATCATTTCATCAGAGACCATGCTCTAAAGAAGGCAATCAGGTTGGAGTATATATCAACTGAACAACAAGCAGCTGACATCTTCACCAAGTCATTACTTGATACTAAGTTTTCTTACTTTCATAATATTCTTGGTATAATTGATTTGTCTTAATTTTAGTTGTATTATTTTATGTCAGCTAGTGGTGTCAGTTAATGGCTATGAAGTTGTACTAATTTTTTTCAGATAGTATCAGTTAAATTGCAGTTAATAAAGCAATAAATAATATAAAAAAATTGACTGAAATAAACTTTTTATTGATTGGAACGACTAGCTATTACAATGTTTATTTCCCTCTCTATTGCATTTATCTAGGGGTCATCTAGGTGGATAAATTGCCAGTGGCAGTCCTCATGAAATCATCTGAAAAAGCAATCTCTTTCAGAGTCCTCTACTCCTTGAGAAGAATGAGATGATAGACACCTTCATCTGTGAAAATGTCTTATGCATGAGCAATGCCGAGACGCCACATATTCTTAGTTTCAGTTGTCACTCGCTCTCTAGTGACAACCAGTTCTTCCTCTCTGGAGGACTGACTGGATTTTTGTCCAGGTTGACAATGTCTTTTCAAAGACAAGGTCTTCAATCTTCAGCTTTCAAGCAGCTTCAATGGATCGCTTAACTCCTCAGCCAAATCTTGTTGTTGTGAACTACATGCTGCATCCATTTGTTGTAGCTTTAATTCATACTATTAGCTGAAATAATCAACTGATATTGTGACTAATCATTTCATTCTTATTATAGATAAGCTTCGAGTCATCTGAAGAGACACATTTGTTATCTCCGATGATTCATCTTCCAAGGATAAGAATTCTCTTACATTTATGCAATATATTTAAGGGAAAATCGTTGATTTAACTTAATTTTATTTGCGTTATTTTATGTCAGTTTTTACTAATTATTATTCAGTTAGTCAACTGTTATCAGTTAGTGTGCAGAACGAAAATAGCAACGAATCGAAATAAGAAATTTTATTGATAACAGCTCTAAATTGTTACATGATACAGTTCTCTTTCTACTACATTTAGCCAATCAGATAACCATAGAGACATCTCCTTGGAAATTTTTCTAAAATCTTCTATGAAGGCAATCTTGTCTAGAAACCTATACTCCTTGCTGAGCATCAGATAATAGAGACCTTCATCAGTTACAAGGTCTAAAGTGTGAATGAAGTTGAAACAGCGCTTATATTTGATTTCAGTTGCCTTATATTCATCAGTGGCAACTAATCTATCTCTCTGGATAGCTAGCAAATCATGAATCTTCGTCCAAGTGGACATTACTTTATCAAAGACAAAGTCTTCGATATCTTTCTTTCAGGTTTCCATGAATGAAAGCCTTTCTACAGGATTGGGCTTCTTGGAACTGCTTGCTTTGTCCATTTGCGCTTGATTAATATTACCTGCTAAAATATTTTGAATTTGATAAGTTTGATCTATTTATAGACAAACTCTAACTGAAGAAACATAAGAAGATGAAGAGACGTCAGTCAAACAGATGCAATTAACTCATCGAGGATGAGATTCTCTTACTTTTTTTATACGCATTTATTTAGAGGGAATGTTGTTTTAAATTGGTTAACTAATAAGACAATCGTCAGTTGGTCTTCAACTGAACTGATTCAGTTCTCATCACTCAGTTATCATATAAGTTGACTAATTAATCGATAAGAATTTCATATTAAATGATGGGACTGCTAAAATTATGCATTTAATTATGTCTTTCATTGAATAGAAATTGATCACGTGGCCTCACGTAGTCCAAGCGATTTTCAATCACGATTACACACGATGTACATACGTTTTTAACTCAATTTATCTTGGACTGACACATGTCCAAAAATTTGAACTGTCACCAACATAAGAAATGAATCCGCTTCATTTCAGTTCTTTACAAGCATTTCAACTTTCAAGAGCATATCAAACACAGAGTTTTTCTTCTTACACAAATCTTAAAACTTTCAAAAATGGCAAGCCAAATTCCCGCTTACATTCTAAATGCTATGGCCATTGATTTTGATTTAGTCCTTTCTGTTAAGGATGAAACCATTTGAAGCGTTTTTCTGAAACTGGAAGCTGCTGGATTAAAGAAATTTCTTGGGTCATCATCTCAGGAAATTATTCAAAGGAGGCTCAAGACTTCTATGACAACAGGTTCATCTCCGCTAATGGGAAAATCACTACAACTGTCAGCAGCATGTTGTTGATTATTGATGAAGAATCCTTCAACACCATCTTCAATCTGCCTTCGGATGGTCTTTCTCAGTGAAAGTTGCTGATGTTGAGGAGATGCTGATGCTTATATCTGCTAATGGAAAGAAGATAAAAGTTTCTGATCCCAAGAAGGAGCTGAAATATGAATATCAGTTATTGACTGATATAGTGGCAAAGGAGTTATAGCCAAGGTAGGTTATTTTGCTGGCCTAACCCTTGAGAAATTTCAAATCATGGCTGCTGTGGTAAATGGACGTAGACTGAACTGGTTAGCCATCTTGTTCAACATTCTAAAGAACATGGTTCAATCGACCAAACAATCTAAAGGCCATGATGTTCCAATAAGCTTAGCAAAGGTTTGGTGGATGACTCAGTTGAGAAGTCATCCAAATACAAAGTCTTCACTGCTAACAATTGTTACGCCTTAAACGCATACAAATCTCGAGGATGAGATTAATGTTTTTAATGCTGTAACATATCCCAAAGTTTTTGTTTTGATGATACCAAAACTTGGATTAAAAATGTACTAATGTTTTATATTGAGGCATGCAGGAAATTAAGAACAAGGTTACGTTCGGAAGATCCGAAATTTGGTTCGGACGTTCCGAAATTGTGCCAATCAGAAGCAAAATAGAAGCTGTTCGGAAGCTGCGAGGAGCAAGTTCGGACGTTCCGAGGACTGGATCGGACGTTCCGAACACAAGGAATCAAATCACTTCAATCCGGAGACAAATTGATCTGACTGTTGATTGAGTAGATTTCGGACGCTACGATGGACATGATCGGAAGCTACGAAGTGTTGAAGATTTCAAATCTTCGGAAACGCGGGAATGTTCGGACGGTACGAACTGGAGTTCGGACCTTCCGAAGTTGTTCATACACTGCCAAAAAGAACTGTTCAGAAGAAACGAAGTTTGATCGGTCCCTCCGAAGCATATGTTCGGACCCTACGAAGTCAAGAACGGAAGATCCGAAGTCATTCCAGAATTACGCAAATTGATTTCAATCACATCGGAAGTTCCGAAGTATAAACAGAAGATCCGAACCTTGGCATCCAAGACTAGTATAAATAGGCCTTTGAGGATGCATTCTCAATCATCCCACTCCATTCTCTCTTGTCTCTTACAAAGCTTTCTACTATCTCTTGTGTGCGTTGATTAAAAGAGTTGTAATATCAAAAGAGTTGTAGAAAAAGAGTGAAAGTATTACTCTCGAGTGGGTTGTAAAGTTCGTGGCTATCCTTGGAGCCCTCAAGGCCAAGTAGACGCATCGAGGCGTGGTTGTAAAAGCTAGCTTGGAGCTCCTAAAGCCAAGTCATCATAGTGATACCTCGATCCTCATCGAGAAGGGGAGACGTAGACGATTCTTCGTCGAACTTCCATAAACATCTCTATCCCTCTTTACTTTACGCATTTACTTTACTACGCATTTATTTTACGCACTTACTTTACGCATTCATTTTTATTTGTGATTGTCCCTCAAGTCTTCCGCTTGCAATTTTTGCAAACTCATTTTAAAAACGCTAAAGGGCCTTAAAGAACCTATTCACCCCCCTTTAGGTTCTTCAAGTGGTATCAGAGCCTAGTTTTTCAAAATCTTTTAAAATGGCCAATCTAGCAAGCGAGTATGCCCAAAGACAATCCACAAATCGTCCCCCTCTTTTCAATGGTACCAATTACGGATATTGTAAGAATAGAATATCTCTATACATCCAATCCGTCGATTACGACCTTCGGAAAATAATGGTGAAAGGTCCCTATATCCCCATGAAAACGGTGGATGATAAGGAAATTCCTAAGGGAATGGATGACCTCACCAAGGACGATATGAAATTTATCTCTAAAAATGCTAAAGCTATGAATATTCTTCATTGTTCCCTAGATATGAATGAATACAACCGAATCTCGGCTTGCACCTCCGCCAAAGAGATTTGGGACAAATTGGAGATTTGCCACGAGGGAACCAATCAAGTCAAAGAAACGAAGATAGATCTTCTCCAACTCAAGTACGAGACCTTTGAGATGGAACCCAAGGAGGATATCGACACCATGTTCCGGCGGCTCACCCAAATCATCAATGAGCTTGCCCAACTTGGTGAGAACTACCCAACTAAACAAGTGTGGAGGAGAGCCCTTCGAGCACTACCGGCGGAATGGGATGCAAAGCGCACGGCTATCATTGAATCCAACAAGGGAGATGCGGCATCCTACGACCTTGATCAACTTCATGGGACCCTAAAGACCCATGAACTTGAAGTATCTACCCGGAAGGAGACAAAGAAAGATGACGACAAAGTAAAGGCGAAAGGGATCGCCTTGACCAGTCAACTTTAAGATAGCGACGATGAAGAAATGGCACTCCTCACTAGAAAGTTCAAAAGATTCATGTGGAGTTCCAACTTCAACAAGAAGGACAAAAAGATTGAGAAGGAAGTGACCTGCTACAACTGTCAACAAAAGGGTCACTATGCAAACGAGTGTCCCTCCAAGAAGAAGGCCGGCAAAGACAAGAAGAAGGCCCTTCTAGCCACGTGGAGCGACAGCGACAACGAAGAGGAGTCTACCCTATGCTTCATGGCAAAGGAAGATCATCTGACCGACTCGGATGACGACGAGGTACCCTCTTACGATGAATTACTCTCCGCTTACACTAGTATGTACAATAAGGCTAAGTCACTTAGAAATGAGAATAAGCAACTTAAAACTGAACTAGAAGCTAGGATGCATGACAACACTAAGCTCAAGACAAACCTAAGAGACTTAGAGAAAGCCTTCAACAAGTTCAATGTGAGTAGCGGTAAACTAGAAAACCTCTTGAGTATGCAAAGGTGTAACTTCGACAAAGGAGGTCTAGGATATGAAAAGAAATCAGTCAACTTCGCTAGTCTTATCGCAAAGGCAAAACTAAGAACACCACCCACATGCACTTACTGTTGTAAGATAGGCCACATAAGACCTAAATGCAAGAAACTTAGACACCAACACAATAAGAATAGTTATTGGAAATGGATCCCCAAATCCCCAACTACTACTAACCTCAAAGGACCCAAAGAAACAGGTACCAACTATCAAATTGTATCTCAATCTTATAGGGACAAAGGGGAGACAAGTCATCGAGCACTTGGTATCTTGACAGTGGATGCTCTCAATACATGACGGGAGAAAAGAAGCTGCTACAATCCATTCGACCAAAAGAAAAGGGATCGATGACCTTTGGAGACAACAGCAAAGGGATCATAGAAGGCATCGGCTCAATAGGTATATCTAACTCTACTATTATTGATGATGTACTTCTTGTGAAAGGACTTAAACATAACCTCCTAAGCATTAGTCAATTGTGCGATAGGGGTTATGAAGTCAAATTCACACCACACGATTGCACTGTATCACTCACAACTGACAAATCCATTAGTTTCAAAGGTTATAGAAGTGAAAATGTTTACAAGGTCGATTTAAAGATTTCATCTTTTTCAAAATAAAAAGCCTTGTAACATTAAATGTTGATGACAACATTCTTTGGCATAGACGACTTGGTCATGTTGGGATGAGCACCATAGAAAAACTTTTAAAACTTGACCTAGTTTCCGGAATGCCAAAGCTGAATTTAAAATTAGATTCTTTTTGTGATGCTTGTCAACTTGGTAAACACACAAAGGAATCTTTCAAAAATAAAAATTTTGTATCCACTTCTATGCCCCTTGAATTACTTCACCTAGATTTATGTGGTCCCTCGAGGACAACTAGTCTAGGAGGTAAATCCTATGCTTTTGTCATTGTGGATGATTTTTCACGTTTTACTTGGACATTGTTTTTAGCCCATAAAAGTGATGCCTTTGATCATTTCAAAATTTTTGTCAAAAAGGTTGAAAATGAGAAAAATCTTTTGATCAAACAAATCCGTAGTGACCACGGAACGGAATTTCAAAATGAAAATTTTTCATTTTTTTGTCAAAACAAAGGCATTGGTCACAACTTTTCTTGTCCTAGAACTCCTCAACAAAACGGTGTCGTTGAGAGGAAGAATAGGACCCTAGTAGAGATTGCAAGGACCATGCTATGTGAGCATTCGTTACCAAAATATTTTTGGGCTGAAGCGATGAGTTCTGCTTGTTACATCATCAATCGCGTATCAATAAGGCCAATTCTCAAGAAAACTCCATACGAACTATGGAGAGGGAGAAAGCCTAACATTTCTTACTTCCGCGCTTTTGGATCAAAATGCTTCATCCACAACAATGGTAAGGACAACCTGGGTAAGTTCGATGCTAAATCGGACAAAGGTATCTTTCTTGGTTACTCTACTTCTAGCAAAGCATATAGAGTCTTTAATAAACGCACTTTACTAGTTGAAGAATCTATTCATGTCATATTTGATGAAACTAACCCTTGCTTGCCTAGACCTGTTGTTTCTGATGATGATGATATAGATATCCTTGGCGAAGAGTTGGAGTTCACAAGCCTAGATGATGTTCCTAAAGATCAAGAGGACGCACCTCTTCCGAAGGAGTGGACTACGCACAAGGATCATCCCATGGACCTCATCATTGGTAGCCCATCGAAGGGAGTATCTACTCGCTCTTCTAATATGTGCAATTATCTTGCTTTTCTTTCTCACATAGAGCCTAAGAACATAGAAGAAGCTTTACTTGATGATTCTTGGATTATTGCTATGCAAGATGAACTAAATGAATTTAGAAGGAATAAAGTTTGGAATCTTGTACCTAGACCCACTGATAGACCTGTCATAGGAACTAAATGGGTATTTAGGAACAAGTTAGATGAGCATGGTACAATCACTAGAAATAAAGCTAGGCTAGTAGCTAAAGGATATAGTCAAGAAGAGGGAATTGATTATGATGAGACTTATGCCCCTGTTGCTAGACTAGAATCCATTCGCATGCTACTTGCTTTTGCTTGCTCTAGAGACTTTAAATTGTTTCAAATGGATGTTAAAAGTGCTTTTCTTAATGGTGATTTGAAAAAAGAAGTGTATGTTGAGCAACCTGTTGGTTTTGAAGATGTGCACTTATCTGATTATGTGTATAAACTTGATAAGGCTTTGTATGGTTTGAAACAAGCTCCTAGAGCTTGGTATGAGAAATTGTCTACTTTCTTGTTGTCTAATGGTTTTTGTAGGGGTAAAGTTGATATTACCTTGTTTACCTTGACTAAAGATAATGATTTGCTGATAGTACAAATATATGTAGATGATATTATTTTTGGTGCTACTAATGAACACTTGTGTAGAGATTTTTCTAAGCTTATGCAGGATCACTTTGAGATGAGCATGATGGGCGAGCTCAACTACTTCCTTGGTCTCCAAATCAAGCAATGCAAGGATGGTTTCTTTGTCAACCAAGGGAAGTACATCAAGGAGATGCTCAAAAAGTTTGGGATGGAGTCTTCCAAAGCCTCATCCACACCTATGAGCACGACAGTCAGACTCGACAAAGATGAGGGAGGTAAACCTGTTGACCAAAAGTTATTTCGTAGCATGATTGGCTCCCTACTCTATGCGACTGCTAGTAGACCTGACATTATGTTTAGTGTTTGCTTGTGTGCACGATTTCAATCATGTCCAAAGGAATCACACTTATTCGCCTTAAAACGCATTTTCAAATATCTTTCAAATACTCCAAATCTCGGATTATGGTATTCTAAGAACTCATTTTTCGATTTAAAAGCTTACTGTGATGCCGACTTTGGAGGATATAAGGTGGATAGAAAGAGCACTAGTGATACTTGTTTCTTTTTGGGAAATTGCTTGGTGTCATGGTTTTCTAAAAAGCAAAACTGTGTTGCACTTTCAACGACCGAGGCCGAGTATATGGCTGCCGGTAGTTGTTGTGCACAAATTCTTTGGATGAAGTATCAATTACTCGACTATGGTGTTACTTTTTCAAAAATTCCAATCTTTTGTGATAATACAAGCACCATATGTCTAACAAAGAATCCAGTTCAACATTCTCGTACAAAACATATTGACATTCGACATCATTTTATTTGTGATCACATTGAGCAAAATGATGTTGAACTTCACTATGTTGACACCAAGAATCAAATTGCTGATATTTTTACAAAACCACTAGATGAATCTACTTTTACTCGTTTGCGTGGTGAACTTGGCATGATTGAGTTGTAAACATTAGTCAAATACTCTCGTACATATTTGTTAAATTGAGGGGGAGTATTATTAATGTGAGCATTATAATGTCGGATAATACAAATTAATTGTATTTATCCATAATTATGGCTCAACATTCATTTATGTGCTAAATATTTTAAATTTTAGGTGAGATGAGGAGCCATAGAGAGTCGCGGGATGCGGATTCTTAGCTTATGTTTTTGTTATTTTTGTTTATTTTATCTTTATGCATCATTGTATAAAAGACTTGCATTTATTAGTGGATATTTTACCTGTTTATTTGTCTCTCTTTATGCTTATGCCTTTTTTATTATCGCAAAAAGGGGGAGAATTTATTTGGTTAAAATTGCTATTAATTCAACCTCTTAGACTTGTTATTTGATTAAGGGGGAGTTATTTAATAACCATTAGATTATGTTGATTATTGTTTCTCAATTTTTAACCAAGTTTTGTGATCATCAAAAAGGGGGAGATTGTTACGCCTTAAACGCATACAAATCTCGAGGATGAGATTAATGTTTTTAATGCTGTAACATATCCCAAAGTTTTTGTTTTGATGATACCAAAACTTGGATTAAAAATGTACTAATGTTTTATATTGAGGCATGCAGGAAATTAAGAACAAGGTTACGTTCGGAAGATCCGAAATTTGGTTCGGACGTTCTGAAATTGTGCCAATCAGAAGCAAAATAGAAGCTGTTCGGAAGCTGCGAGGAGCAAGTTCGGACGTTCCGAAGACTGGATCGGACGTTCCGAACACAAGCAATCAAATCACTTCAATCCGGAGACAAATTGATCTGACTGTTGATTGAGTAGATTTCGGACGCTACGATGGACATGATCGGAAGCTACGAAGTGTTGAAGATTTCAAATCTCCGGAAACGCGGGAATGTTCGGACGGTACGAACTGGAGTTCGGACCTTCCGAAGTTGTTCATACACTGCCAAAAAGAACTGTTCAGAAGAAACGAAGTTTGATCGGTCCCTCCGAAGCATATGTTCGGACCCTACGAAGTCAAGAACGGAAGATCCGAAGTCATTCCAGAATTACGCAAATTGATTTCAATCACATCGGAAGTTCCAAAGTATAAACAGAAGATCCGAACCTTGGCGTCCAAGACTAGTATAAATAGGCCTTTGAGGATGCATTCTCAATCATCCCACTCCATTCTCTCTTGTCTCTTACAAAGCTTTCTACTATCTCTTGTGTGCGTTGATTAAAAGAGTTGTAATATCAAAAGAGTTGTAGAAAAAGAGTGAAAGTAATACTCTCGAGTGGGTTGTAAAGTTTGTGGCTATCCTTGGAGCCCTCAAGGCCAAGTAGACGCATCGAGGCGTGGTTGTAAAAGCTAGCTTGGAGCTCCTAAAGCCAAGTCGTCATAGTGATACCTCGATCCTCATCGAGAAGGGGAGACGTGGACGATTCTTCGTCGAACTTCCATAAACATCTCTATCCCTCTTTACTTTACGCATTTACTTTACTACGCATTTATTTTATGCACTTACTTTATGCATTCATTTTTATTTGTGATTGTCCCTCAAGTCTTCCGCTTGCAATTTTTGCAAACTCGTTTTAAAAACGCTAAAGGGCCTTAAAGAACCTATTCACCCCCCCTTTAGGTTCTTCAACAATGTTCAGCCACCAAAGACAAAGTTGGACATGTCTCCTGAGCAGATTTGAAAGTGAAAAAGGAGATTGGGATGAAGGCAGCTCCCAAATCAATCAAGAAGACAAAGGAAATGGCTAAGTCCAAGAAAACAATCAAAAGGAAATTGATTGTAAGTGAAACTGAAACTGATTCGGAGAAAACTCCTTCAAAAATTTTGAAAATGCCAAGGAAACAGAAGACCAAACCAGCTGCTTCTTTGGAAACCATCCTAGCTGAGAGATTGAGGCCATTTGAAACCGAACAGCCCATCAGTGCTTTACCAATCAGGGCAGTTCCAGTTGCTTCCTCAACTGAACATCAACTGCTCCTGCAAAGAATACTATCACCAAATCTGGTATTAAACAAAAACATATTGGAGTGAGAGCACCACTTATCACTATCACCGGTCCAACTACACTGCCTTTTGCCAGACCAAAGGGAGTGGTGATACGTGAGAAAGTGGATTCAACTATTTTCAGGGCTGAGCCTTACTCATGCCCTCACTGACCCAAAAAGTAAGGGCAAGATGATTGAAGAGCCCAGACCAACCACCTGATTCGGACTCATATTGATTTAATATGGGAAGAAGTCAATGATTTTTTTGAATCCAAGTTGAAAGCATATAATGAATGAGTCAACATTAGGACTAAAGTGTTTGTCAAGCGATTGCAAAAGACATCAGTTTTGAATAAATTCATCGCCTTGGAAACAATAGTCCTAAAGGTAGTTAAAGCTGCCACGATTGCTCAAGTGCTGGAGAGGAGGAATTACTTATTTGATTTGATACATGCCAAAAAGCTAGCTCAAGTCATAGCTCAGCTACGTGTAAACTTTGATCCTACCAGTCCTACTGCCTTCAATGACAAAGCAGTTTTTGATCAGCTAGACACAAATCTCTTATCATTGCAAATGAAGATCAAAGATTGGGAAATGAATCAACAACTGATTATTCCAGCAAATACCCAAAGTTCATCATCAGAAGAGCAGGCTGAACCTTCAACACATCAGCCAGAGACTTCCAAGGAAGCATTTGCTAAACAATCTGAGCAAGTGTAACGTCCCGAAAATTTGAAGGTCCAGGTGAACAGCGTGCATGCAAGTTATCGAATTTCTCATGTATTTTGTTAAATTGTTTTAATGCATTAAATGCATGTTTTATTGGATAAATATGTGTTTTAATTCTCGGTTAATAAAAGTTTCATGCATTAGGATTTTAAGTTGCATTTCGCGCTTAAACGAGGAACAGAAACCAGGGATAATTATGAAAAAATATTTTTATTGAATTATTAATTTAATTAATTAATATGAAGTGTTTTAAGGGAGAATTTCGAAAATTGGGCCTTGATGGGTATTTTTACTCGTCGGGTCGTATTTTTAGCATGTACACAAATTTATTGTTTCGAGAGACTTTTTGAGGGCTCGGGTAATATTTTCAAAAATGTACTTAAACGAATATTTTATGGGAGTGCATTTGGGCTTGATAGGATTATTTTATTGCATAATGGGCTAAAATCCTTTTTAAACTCATTATTTTTATCAAGTCCCATTATACATTAATTACTATATTAAAACCCACCATCTAAACCCTAATCCTCTTAACCTTACATGTTGGCCGTTGTAGCGCCCTTATCCGAGCCACTAATAAACATATAACCTTAAAGCTTAATAAAACAATTAAACAGCGGAATCAATTACTTAATCACCTTACAACCTAAGCGAAAACAGAACAATAACAGCAGTTTTAAACATTAATACAACTATAAAAAAAACATAATTCTGAACGAGAAAATGATAAACCACAGAAAACCTCCACTGGATCACCACCGAAAACCCAACTGCTCTAGCCACTGCCCTGGTCGTCCGAACGGTCCAACCTAAGACCTGTCTCGTGGAATGGGGTGCCCAAGATGAAAACAAGGACGTGAGCGATAATCGCCCAATACGAGAATGTACAAGTATACGAACTGATATGATGCATGCGAAATGCAATATGCTCAGATATAAAGGATCAAGTCAAGAATCTCATGCTCAGTCTAAAGGCGCCTGAGTGTGTAGTATGTGATCTGCCCTAGGCATGTTTTGGCTGCCACAGTTATCATCAAGACATGGACCTGCAATGTCCAGGTCATTAGAGCCCACAGGTTCGGACACTGTAGCTCTCGATGTCCCATCGTCCACAATACAGAATAGGGCTGAGCGGCCCCAACAAACGAGGTATATCTCAAAATATATCAGGCTCAACATGATATGTCATGCATAATATGCCAAAGCAGTAAAACATGTATCATGAAACAGGTGTGTATACTACGCTTGGATATCTCAGTCAGTACATCACGTACCTCACTAAAACAATCTGACAGAAAGCTCTGAACCTAGACAATACCAACATAATGAAAACACTAACAAACCAGATCAAACATGCTACAAGTTCTCCCTAATGATCCTTAAATCACTATCAAAGAATTTAGGATTATACCTGCGTCCGTCGTCAGCCCGCAAACTTCCCGACACAAAAGTGCCCTAAAACCTGGCTAGAAAACCTAAGGGATATGACTAGAACTCTTTCTGAAGAATACGGTGAATGAAACAAAAGAATTCGGCTTCTATTTATAGGTTGCATCCGAACTATTTCAGAAAATCCGAATCAGTCTTATCTGCCACGTGTCAGAATCTCATTTGTCTAGTTGGATTTCTCGAGATAATGAAATCTGAAGTAGATCGAGTTATCCCTTTCTAAATTCGGTGGACCCCAACAGCTTGATCCAAAATTATTAATTCCTTAATAATACTTAATTAACAACTCATTAATTATCTCTTAATTAATACTTCATTCAAAACAAGAATTCGGGTCATTACATCTTTCCCTCCTGACAAAGATTTCGTCCGCGAAATCAAAACTGAAGTACAATACAACTGAATAAAATACAACGCAAAACAAATGTGGATACTCTGAGCGCATACGACTCTCTAACTCCCATGTCGCTTCTGCAGTACCTCAACGTTGTCATTGTATTAGAACAAGTGGAATGGTCTTGTTTCTGAGCTTTTTTCTTTCCTACCAAGGATTAAAAGCGGCTGCTCGACATAACTCAAGTCTTCTTCAAGTTGAACATCTGTCGGACCAAGAACGTGCGATTCATCTGTTACATACCGTCGTAGCAACGATACATGGAAGACATTATGAATGCTGGACAGATACGACGGTACATCCAATCGATACGCCAAATTTCCAACACATTCCAAGATCTCAAAAAGTCCGATGAATCTTGGGGCTAATTTTTCCTTGAGTCCAAATCTCATCACCCGGCGAAATGGTTAAGGAAAAATTTTTTCCCCTGACTGAAACTGTAGAGGTCTATGCTTGGTATTCACGTAACTTGATTGACGATCTTGTGCAGTTTTAATTCTCTTCTTTATCAATTCCACTACATCAATCACTTATTGCACTAATTCAGGTCCTTGCACTTGTCGTTCTCCTACTTCGTCCCAAAAAAATGGATTACGACAACGTCTACCATACAATGCTTCGAACGGAGCCATACTAATGCTGCTATGGTAGCTATTGTTATATTCAAACTCCACAAGCGGCAGATGATCATGCCATGTTGGTCCAAAATCCAAAGCACAAGCACGCAACATGTCCTCAAATGTCTGAATAGTCCTCTCAGACTGACCATTGGTCTCTGGATGATGGGCAGTGCTCAGACTCAATGTCGTCCCCAACGCTTTTTGAAAACTTCCCCAAAACCTTGAGGTAAATTGTGAATCCCTGTCACTGACTATACTTGTGGGCACACCATGATATTTAAGAATCTATTGGATGTATAGTCTTGCCATGCGATCGAAACTATATTCTCGACTACACGGAATGAAATGTGCTGATTTAGTCAGTTGGTCCACAACAACCCAAATTGCATCACAATTCTTAGAAGACAGCGGCAAGTGGGTGACAAAATCCATCGTTACATGCTCCTCTTTCCACTCAGGGATAGGAAGATTCTTAAGTAATCCTCCTGGTCGTCGATGTTCAGCTTTTACTTGCTGACAAACCAAACACTTGGCTACAAACTGGTAAACACTTTTCTTCATACCTTTCTACCAAAACTTGGTCTTCAAATCCTTATACATTTTCATGCTTCCAGGGTGGATACTCAACTTACTCCTATAAGCTTGAGATAAAATCTCGTCTCTCAATTTAGAATCTTCTGGAACTACGATTCTTCCTGACATACACAAGGTTCCATCTGTTTTGAATGCAAAGCCAGATGTGTTGTCTCTGTTAGCTAACCTTGCTAACCTTTTCACCTTCGGATCAGAAAACTGAGCTTCTCTGATTTTGGCATATAACATTGGTTCAGATAAAATGCTCGCTACTCGAATGTGTTCATTCCTTTCTTATGACGAAAGTGAAATCCCAGAGAACAACAATCTTGGATTACACTTGATATGAAACTTGTCTGAAGTGCAGATAATCTCACCTTGCGACTAAGAGCATCAGCTGTAAGATTCGCTGATCCTGTATGATACTTGATTTCGCAATCATAATCCTTTAACAAATCCATCCATCTTCTTTGGCGCATATTCAACTCTGTTTGAGTGAAATTATACTTCAAGCTCTTGTGATCTGTAAAGATATCAAATCTTTCCCCATAGAGATAATGTCGCCAGATCTTGAAAGCAAACACAATCGCTGCCAATTCCAGATCATTGAACTGGATAATTCTCTTCATGCTTCTTCAACTGTCTGGATGCATATGCAATCACATGACCATTCTAGGTTAAAACGCACCCAAGTCCTTGAAGTGATGCATCATTGTACACAATGTACCCTCCTGATCCAGATGGCAGAGCTAAAACTAGTGCAGTTGCCAAACATTGACGCAGTTCATTGAAACTATTTTCACAATCATGTGTCCATTCAAACTGCACATTCTTACACGTCAGTTGAGTCAATGGTTTGGCAATCTGTGTCCATTCAAACTGCACATTCTCTGATTTTATGAAACTATTTCACGATGTTTAAATAAGTACCTTTTTGGCAAACTTTGTTTGTAATCGTTTTTATTTCAAATAACGAACACTTTATTTTTATAGCAATTTGAAATATTATATTTATGTAAGAAAATTTTTATTTTTCCGCAAATTTTAAGTAGTTCAAAATATGGTACGTTACAGTTGGAATCAGAGCGGTGTTATTGTAAAGGGTTATGCCTACAAAATTCTTTCATGTATTAAGCATCAAAGTCATGATTTCAGCATGTACATGTTTAAATTCGATTTTTACTTGCATCTTATGATATGGATATTATGTTCATGCATATTGTTTTACGTGTTGGGTAAATTGTTGAAAAATATGCCTCCTATACGTATGAATGCACGGGGAGCAGGTGAAGAGGAAAGAGAGGCTCGGAATGAGGAGAGGGCCACTCCTCCTCGTCAACCGCCAGATATGCAGGCGCAGATGCTTGCAGGAATGACTCAGTTCCTCGCACGATTTGTGGGGAACAATGCTGGAGTAGATATGGGAGCGAGGCTGCCCAGGCCAGAGGCGGTGTATGAGAGATTCAGGAGGATTGATCCAAAAGAGTTCTCGGGGACCATTAACCCGATGCTAGCAGAGGGATGGATTAAGTCCATCGAGGTGATATTCGCTTTTATGGAGCTGCAAGATGCAGACAAGGTCAGATGTGCTACTTACTTGTTATTAGTAGATGCCAGATTATGGTGAGAGAGTGCATCGGTGACAGTAAATTTGCAGACCCTTACTTGGAAGAGTTTCAAGGAGGTGTTTTACTCCAAGTACTTACTGAGGAGATTCGATCCCAATTGACTAAGGAGTTTATGACTTTGAGACAGGGAGACAACAGCGTGGTAGAGTTTGTAAGGAAGTTTGAGAGGAGGTGTCACTTCATGCCCCTAATTGCAAATGATGCCCAGGAGAAGCTGAGGCATTTCATTGATGGTTTACGACCGATCTTACGCCTTGATGTTCGAGTAGCTGGTCCTACTACTTATACGGTTGCCGTGTCGAGAGCTTTCGTGGCAGAGCAAGACCAGAAAGACATGGAGAATGACAGGCAGGGCAAGAGGCCCTATCAGGCGCCCCAACAACAGCAGCAACAACAGCAATTCAAAAGGCCTTTCCAGGGACTGCCAGGAAAGAGGCCGTTTCAAGGGCCGCCGAAGGCAAAGGTCCTATACCGCAAGGGAAGGCTCCTCAGAAGTCTGGTGAGTATCCAGTGTTCCCGAAATGCAACCGCCAACATATGGGACAATGTTTATGGGGTTCGGGCAAATGCTTCAATTGTGGAGCCAGTGATCACATGCTGAAGGACTGCCCGCAATGGAGGCAGCCAACTCAGGTGAGAGTGTTCTCCATGCATGTAGACGGGGCGAACCCAGACACGACCATGTTGACTGGTAACTTATTTAATTCAGCACCATATTATTTTTGACATGAATGTTTCGAATTTGATTTGGAATATTATTGTGTTGTTCCGTATTTTTGGTGACTTGGGATAGAAATCTCCAATTATGCATGAGGTTAAGATTAGTATTTTGGGGTGTAAGTTTTTGTGTTGTACTAACATCTCTCATGAAATATCTTTAAAAAAAAGAGTGGCCACGAAGGTCTTGATAGATTCCAGGGCCACACACTCTTTTATCTCAGAGACGTTCGCTAATCATTTAGATGTCAAGTCCATTGGACTCGACGTGAACTACTCAGTGACAGTCCTATCAGGAGAAGAGTTATCAGCTACTAGCGTGGTCAAAGATATTGATCTTGAACTGCATATCCACCTAGTGTATGTCGATCTGATTTTGTTGTCGATGCTACAGTTTGACATTATCTTGGGAATGGACTGGCTAACAAAGAACAGAGTTCTTATTGACTTTCAGAAAAGATCAGTGTTGGTAAGACCATTGGGCATGGAGCAATTTCTTTTTGAGCCAGACACGTGGAGAAGTTTCCCACGCATGATCTCTTGCATGCAGGCACAGAAATGCTTCAATTGTGGAGCCAGTGATCACATGCTGAGAGAGAAGTGGAGTTCGCCATTGACTTTGTACTAGGCACTGTGCCATTCTGTAAGGCACCGTGCCGTTTGGCTCCAGCAGAGATGTCAGAGCTCAAACAACAAATTCAGGAGCTCCTAGACAAAGAATTCATCCGCCCTAGTTTCTCACCATGGGGCGCACCAGTACTCTTCATAAAGAAGAAAAATGGAAGTATGAGGTTGTGTATCTGTGATGCCCCGAAAATTTAAAAGTCCACGCGAACCATATGCACGCAAGTTATTAAATTCTCCTGTATTTTAATTAAATGTTTTAATTGCATGAATTAATTATGTTGTGCACATTTGCATGTTTAAAATATATTTTTCTACATGGTTGCATTAAAATGTATTTTTAAAAGGCTATTCGAGTTGAGATCGAGGAACGGAGACCGATGACTGAAAAATAGAAAATGCTTTTATTAAATAATTGTTTTTAATTATTTAAAATAAGGTTGATTTTTTTTTCAAATTTTTGAAAATAAGGGGTTTTGAGTTGATTTTATACGTCGGGACGTAATTTTTATTGGTATTGGATTTTCAACAAAAATATGAACATGTTGGCAACCCGGCTAATAAATTCACAAACTTATTTTAACAAAATTATTTTTATATTTTAATTAAATTCTAATTAAGCATTAATGGGACTAATTTGTGTGCTTAATGGGCATAAGCTTAATTAAGGAAATAATTAACTATATATTATGTTAATCCCACCCAAAACCCTACACAAAACTCATGCCACACACCCTCATAAACCCTCCAAACACACGACACACACATACAAAATTTGGAGAAGAAAAATCGAAATTTCAAGGGAGATTTCTAGCCAAGGGTGTCGTCCCCATTCTTCGCAATCGTCAACATAAATTCGTGCGTAACGCATATTTCTCTCCTTCAAAACATCATCACACCATAATATGTTTTTATGCATGAAAACTATGGAAAACAAGTGTCACTTTGAATTATTTCGGATTTATGGCATATGTCAAACTTTTGGCTTGTATTTTCCTTCAAAAATCATGTTTTTGTATGGTTAAAGGGCTGCCATGATTTAGGTTATGATCACACATTGTTTTACATGGGTTTGAAGGCCTAGAACACAGACACAATCACAACAACAAGAAACATGCAAGGTGGAACCAATTATGGCATAGGTTGATCACATGGTTCAGTGTTCATGGGATAATGGCTTAGCCTGGGTTCGGTTGGGGCCAGGACCGAGCTAAGACCATGAGCAAGTCAGGGGTATAGTCCTAGCCATGCTAGAACTCGAGTTAAGATGGCTTGGAGGAGTCCTAGCCAACAAGGACTCCACCCGAGAAAAAAAGGGTGCAGGCGCTGGTTGTGCAGCTTGCACAGGGTTAAGTGGCTCGGCTAGGGGGCTTTGGGGCTGGGCTAGGCTAGGTCCTTAGGGTCCTAAGAGGGTGCACAAGGGTTTGTGTAGGGGCTGGTGCGGCCTGGTTGGTTGCTGGTCTAGAGGGAACGTAAGGGAAGCATGGCAGCTTGTGCTTCGCGTGAGGTTGCTGTCATTGGCAGTGCTTCGGGTGCGAGTTCAAGGTTTGGGGCTGGCCTGGGCGTGGTCCTAGGGAAGGTTAGGTCCATGAGGGGTCGAGTGGTTTACAGCTGGTTGAGTCCTAGTCCAATTAGGAGTCCTAATGCCACTAGGATACACACTTATACACATGCATGCACTTGGGTCCAGGGTTCATGGGCTTAAATGCGGGCCAGGGGCTGTTCTTGGGATTGGGGCTGGTCAATAAGGTTCATACATGGGTTGGCTTGGGTTTGGCTTGAAGTGGCTCGGCATGGCTCGAGTAAATTGAGAGATGGCTCGGTAGGTTATCTAATGTGTCAATTTCAAAAATTTAAGAACAAAAATTGAATCCATAAGTCCACAGGTGTGGCTCATGACTTGAAAGGGTAAAATAAATCATAAAAATGTTATGCTTAAAATTTGGGATCAAAATAATGAGTTTTGTATTTATCTGGTATTTTATCGCCGCACGAAGCATTAATTAACGAATTAATTGAAACGCCTAGTTCTAAGCTTTATAAAATAATAAAAAAATTATATTTAAGCTCAAATATTTATTAAAAGTCTAATTTTTTAATTTGGGAATTTATATTTGGGTTTGGTTTAATTCGGGATTAAAACACATTAATACGTCACATTTAAAGATTAATTTAAAAGTCCTTGATTTATGCTAAATATAAATATGATAAAATTCATGTAAGCTTAAATAATTTTTGGGACATGTTAGAGTCAACGAAATTAATAAATGTCAAAAACGTGAAATTTTACGTTTAGGGATAAAATGGTCATTTTACTCCTAGAAATTACTAAACGTCATGGCAGTGTCCAGAATTCTGTTTTATATGCTAATATGATTATTTGGAATGTTATAAATTTTTATATGTTAAAATGTTATTTTAAATGTTCATGGATATGTATATGTTAAAATGTTATTTTTAAAACGTTTATGGATTTTATGGTTTAATTATGGACATTTAAAGAACATGCCGCATGCTTGGGTAAAAAAAAAGTTACATGCATGTTTAAATTTTATAAAGTGATGATAATATGAAACGTTGAAGGAAGTGAAGTAATTGTGACTAATACGATGATATGTTGGAAATTTCGTGAGGGTTATTGTCCCAGTGGGAACCCGACGATCGTGTTTCCTTTGATACGGATATGAATATGTATATGTATACGATGATATGTTAATACATAAGACCAATGCCCAATTGACCGGTGAGAGTGTAGCTGGTGTCCCCACCGTCCAGTACTGTGGTTACATGTAGATGGATCCATCGCCTAACACGTAGGTGTAGACGTAGATGAACACGAAAGTCACAATTAATGATCTGAATTCAACGAAAGGAAAAAAGAATACGTATATGTTGATGATAATACGAATATGAATATGTTGAGGATGATATGAATATGTTTATGAAAATGTTTATGAAAAAGGATCATGAAAATGTTTTTAATGTTTATGCATCATGAAAATGTTTACAAAAATTTTCATGTTTGAAGTTTATGCATCTTCATGAAAACGGTATTTTGAGTACAAGTATTTTCACTGTTGTATGTGACTTTTATAAGTATTATGTGGTATCAAGAATATGATGTCTTGAGTCTTTAGACTCACTAGATGTGATTGATGCAGGTGAATATGATATTAATGATGAGGGAGGCTTGGATGTCTGATTTGACTGGACTGGAATTGCACATAACCCGAGCACCACCGCTTCTATTTTCCGCACTTATGATTTAAGTTTATGATTATTTTAAAGATTTTAAGACTTTTATTTATGCTTTTTGAGAGATTTTGAGAGGTTTAGTATGACTACACTTTTCAAATAATGCTTTATGTTTGGTAAAACGTTTGAGATTTTATGATTTAAAATATTTTCCTTTGATTTTTGAATGTTAGTTGATTGATAATTTTTAAAATGGTACAAGTAGTTTCAAAGTATTTATATATATGTAAGTAAAAAAAATTTCTAGCAGAAAACGAATAAGCAGACGTTTCAGTATCGATTACCGAGAATCGAACAAGCTAACTATCAAGAACAAATACCCGCTACCAAAGATCGAGGACTTATTCGTTCAGTTGCAGGGAGCTACAGTGTTCTCTAAGATAGATCTACGTTCTGGGTATCATCAACTGAAGGTAAAAGATGCAGATGTTCATAAGACAACCTTCAGAACTAGATATGGGCATTACGAGTTCTTAGTGATGTCATTCGGACTTACGAATGCTCCTGCGATTTTTATGGACCTTATGAATCGACTATTTCAGCTGTACCTAGATCAGTTTGCCATAATATTCATTGACGACATTCTTATCTACTCGAAGAGCCATGAAGAACACAGTCAGCATTTGGGTACAACTTTGCAAGTCTTGCAGAGTCGCAAGTTGTTTGCAAAATTCAGTAAGTGTGAATTCTGGTTGGAGAAAGTAGCATTTTTGGGACATATCATATCTAGCAGTGGCATTGAGGTGGACCCAGCTAAAGTGGCAGCAGTGAGAGAATGGGTTGAGCCGAAGACCGCGTCAGAGATCCCTAGTTTCCTAGGCTTGGCAAGCTACTATAGGAAATTTATTCAAGGGTTTTCTTCGATTGCAGTGCCACTCACTTCATTGACCAAGAAAAATGTTAAATTGTTATGGAGTTGAGAATTTCAGAAATCTTTCGATTCTTTGAAGTAAACTCTTATTACAGTGTCAGTTTTAGCCATGCCATCAGGGCAAGACAATTTGGTATTGTACACAGATGCTTCTAAGCTCGGGTTAGGCGCAGTATTGATGCAGCACGGTCGAGTTATAGCTTATGCATCCAGACAGTTGAAAGTCCATGAGTAGAACTACTCGAATCATGATCTCAAGTTAGTTGTTGTTGTCTTTGCGTTGAAGATTTGGAGACATTATTTGTACGGCGAGAAATACCAGATAGTGACCGATCACAAAAGTCTCAAGTATTTCTTCACGCAAAAAGAACTTAACTTGATACAAAGACGGTTGTTGGAGTTAGTGAAAGACTACGATTGTGAAATTGGCTACCATCCAGGGAAAACTAATGTTGTGGCAGATGCTTTGAGCAGAAAGATTGCAATCATAGCACAGCTGTCACCGGAGAGTTCTCTTCAGTCAGAGATTCAAAGGTTTGGCCTGGAAGTTTATCCTAAGAGCAGAGCTCCTAAGCTGTCTAATCTCATAGTCCAGTCTTCTTTGCTAGACCAAATCCATAGAAGTCGGCCTTCAGATGAGCAGTTACAGAAATAGATACTGGAGGATGAGGCCAAGGACAGTGTACTCTACATAGTATCAGATGATATTGTGAAATACAGAGAAAGGATATAGGTGCTTAGTGTTGATTCGATCAGAGAGGATATTCTGACAGATGCACATGCATCTTCATATTCCGTTCATCCAGGAGGTACCAAGATATACAAAGATTTGCAGATGCTGTATTGGTTGTCAGGTACGATGTGAGACATCTGTCGATTTGTATCTGAATGTCTCACTTATCAGCAAGTGAAAGCAGAGCATCAGAGATCAGCAGGAATTCTTAAGCCGCTCTCTATCCCCGAGTGAAAATGAGAAAATATCACATGGATTTTGTTGTTGAATTGCTGAGATCAGTTAGAAGATCTAACGTCATTTGAATTATAGTGGATCGACTTACTAAATGAAATAACCCCTCTTCAAGCTCTTTCCCAGAAGGAACACCCAGATAGACCTATGTGACCATGTTTTCACAGGAAAGATATTTATTGGAAAGAATGTTTCCCCGAGTCCAGGAGTCGAACATATTTTAATTGATACGAAATCACTATATGCTGGAATTTGAACAGAGGATTAAGGTCCAAACAAAAACAGTTACTAGCCTTTAAAGAGATCCAATTTACAATCAGTACAAGAGTACAGCAATGTGTAAACACAGTATTGGGGAAAGCCGAACCATAAAGTAAAAGTTAATACACATCCATAGATATTCATTATTCACAGCTTCCTAAAGAGGGGATATGGCCGACTCAAAGGCCTTGTTGATTCTCCGACTATTGGGCCGGAGAAACCGTTTCTGTGTTCGATTTGGGTGATAGCTGCAATAAAACACCAAGAATGACCAAAAAATCAGAAAATAATGTAGCTTGAAATCTGACACAAACTTCTAGACATAAAGTGAAAATCAAATAGATATACAATGCCAAATCGTTTATGGATTGTCATGGATCCAGTACAAAATTATTTAGATGCATTCCAAAAAACAGGTATTGCCATGGTATTGATGGGGTACGTACTAAATTGTTAAATGCTCAAATTTTGCATGAATCAAGGCAACACGAGATGAAAGATAAGCGACATTCCATTGCAAAAATTTCCAACAGGCTGGAAGTTGAAAGGAAATGTAGCATGCTAAATTGATAATAGGTGAATGGACTAGACACGATACTTGTAAAACATATTAGATTTCACATTTTTGAAGCAGGGTTTGTAATCTAAATTCTCAAAAAGGATGTATAATCGGGATAGATTGAAGCAAGATGCAAAGCAAAGAGTTTTTAATGAAAAGAAAAGTGCTTATGCAGTCTGGTCGAGCAGATGCATCAAGTTCAGAAACTTCAAACTTTTTCAGCAAGAAATGAAATAAGATGTGAACATTTGGATTTATTGGCAGTAAAGATAAATCCTCTTTAAATTAAGTTTTCAATAATGCAATCATGGTTGTATAGGCTATGCTCGAGGTTTCGACCCCTATGACCCATTTGAGTGCACACCCTTGGTCAGTGGCACGCACAACTTTCTGCACACAAAAATATAGAATTTTTTTCCCACATTGAGATTCCAAAATTCCATGCATGATTGCAAGGGACCCATGTACTTTAGTCAATCTTAAGCCTTTAATAACTATGGTCACAAGCTTAGATTTAAAATTTCATGAAACATACAAACACGACATAAGATAAGCGCTCTGATAGATGTAAAGAACAAGCAAACAGGTCATACCTTGCTCTGCAGATTAAGTATTGAGGACTTCAGCAAAGCATCACCGACAATCAACCTTAACTTCTTCACAAACTCTTCCCGGTTTATCTTCTTATTCTGCCAAGAATTATGTAAACAAGACAACCAACAACTTTAAAGACTTATATAGTAGACATTTACAAACAAGAAAATTAAGTTTCAACAAACAGACCGTGAACAGCTCATAATTGGACATGACAAGCTCCATATTTTTAGGAGGAATTTTATTTGAGATGGCAGCAAACAGCACAGAAAATGGCATCCACGGGCTGTTGGGAATTCTTGCGGAAGTTGAACGATTAATTAAAGGTGTATGTGATGTTACATCTGAATGACCAAAGCTTCCCTAGAGTAACCAGAATCCACCTCAAGTGAGAAATAGCAATACAAAAGAACACTTTGAAAACAAACCAAATCAAGGGATATCAAAAAGCCCTCAAGTTAATGTCAGTCATATGATCATTATCATGAATATCACCATAATCAAATAAATGCAAATAACTTATACCCACCAAACAACACTTAAAGCAATCAACTCCTGATGAGCGCAGGTGAGGCCAATAGGACATAACTATTTGGAAGAGCCAGACTTCAGACAAATGCTATTAACCTTGTCCAATTTTAAAATGCTAACAAAAATACTTACATTCTTCGTAACTTGAATTTTTTTATCAATCTAAAAAATTCATGATTCCTAGCTGACAATAGGGATTTCATACCAAATGAAAAAATGAAAGTAGCACCAAGAAAGAAAGAGGTGGCAAATAAAATAAAATCGAACATTACCTTAGCCTGAGGTTCTTCATCGTGATTAGTGATCCCTGAGACATCTATCCTGTTCTCTGTCTCAACTGAGGGTCCTGCACAATTTTATCAGACAAAAGCTCAAGCTACTCAGAGAGTTGGGAGAAGAATAAATAGTTTATCTGCCCAAAGGCCAACGGTAAATTGCTTCCCAATTTTTTGCCATCCGAAAAGGTTGTTACTAATAACTGTGCAATGCTGTCAAATAAGACAAACTCGAGTGAGTCAACTCATACCCCTTAAAACTTGTAGGAGGCAAGTAAATTGTTGTACGAAAAAATTCCCTCAGACTTTTAGATATTCTTACTAAATATCTCGAAAAGTAAATCGATAAATCTATATACAAAAAAGTGGGTAATTCTAAAGAAACTTCTTGATAGAAGCAACTTTCTCGTACTCATAAAATCATCACCCCATCAAAATTGAAATAAAACATAAAATAGGAAAATATCAAGCTACTTGGATTCTTAGCATTCGCATAAGGACAGATAAGACAGCTAATGAAGTCACATAAAATGCCACAAAAACAAGATTTATCCTCGTAACAAGAATAGAAAATTTCACTGGGAAGAAAAATCACCTCCATTAGAAAACACCTTGAAACTTACGACAGATTCTGGGAATATATGAGAATGCATGTTCATGTTCCATACAATGTAATGCTTCGGATCTTCAAGGTTGTCAACTCCACTGTCAAAATTCTCATCACTTGGGTGAAACTGAGCCGAACCCAAATGGACACACTCCATGTTTCCCATTATTACACGACAAAGTACCATATTTCGAGTATCATTTTCGTCACTATCAAAATAGCTTGCACTGCAAAATAGAAAAGATTCTTAACAAGAACTTACGTTAAGAGACATAGTACACTTAAGTTAAGCTGAAATACGACAATACTATGAGACAAAATGAAAGAGTACTAATAAACTTGGGTAAAACCATGGGCATGACAAAAAAAACATAGATCATTAAAAATTTAAATAAAAGAAAACAAAATCACGTGGGTCCAAATTAGATAACTAAAATTACCAGCGGGCTATGATTCAACCTATATTAGCACCAGAAATTACTCGTCTCCTTGAAAATTGTTGTTCCAATGTCAAAAACAGAATGGGGAGAATAACTCTATAATTTGACCTTGAAATACCATGTCAAGAATATCTAACTGAGAATACAAATACCAATAGCACAGTTCTATGATCCCAACATCATCACGAGTTCAGGATCCATAATCTATATATTAGTAGAAGTTAATGACAAAAAAAAAAGTAGAAATTAACTATTCAATCGCAAAGGAAGAAAGTAGAAAAAACTATACCTGAGATCACTGCCATTAGCAGGTATGAGATCAACCCCAAAACCATATAAGGGCTGAATTTTTGATCGCTGGAAGTAGCCAATTCCATACTTCAGTATACTAGACACCATTCCTTTGGAACAAGGAAGCCAAGCATAGAGGACATTTGCACTCCCCCGGTATCTTTCAGTGATTTCAATCTGTTTCTGAAAAATTTCATAGCGTGCATCAACTGCAGTACTTGTGCAATGTTGTATGTCAACTATTATTGCTTTTGCAAACACGTTGATGCCTTGGAAAAACCGGTCTTTTATAGCAGCAATATCAAATGACCTCTCAACAGGATTTGCTGCCACAACCATGTCGGGTTCCAAGTTTTGAATTTTATCATATTGATCATCAATTTTGGCACAACTATCAACAATTTCATCACCAGAACTTTTTGGTGCAAAATTCTTGTCTGTGCACACTTGCTCAAAATTTTCACAGGACTCCCCACTAAAATTATCCAGATTGAAAGAGTCTAGTCCTTTTATCTCCAGCTCCAAGTGCAACTTGATATCATTGCATCCAAGAGGTTTATTGGCCATAAGGTCCTCGCCTTCAGTATATTCATAGTGACACCCTTGTGCTTCGTCATACTCACCGAATATTTCGGGGAAAAAACAATTTCCAGAAACATCTATCCATGCAATAGGCTTCCGATAACCTGTATTCAAATCAAACTGCATCATGTGCAGAAAGTCCAGTAAAATCTTATTACCGTCAAGCTCAACCTCTACTGCAGTTTTCTTAACAAGGTCTTTCTTTAGAAAGGAAACGATATATTGGGGAAAATCATTCCATTCGCCGTCATGATAATGCATCAGGCGGTTGGGAGGCCCACTTTTTTTAAAGTTAGAATAACACTTCAGAAAATGTTTCCCAGAGGGACTAACGCAACTGCTAAATTTTCTCACATATCCATCAAGCTTTCTCCGCTTGCCAAGCTTGTGGATGGAAGAACTACGAGTGGATTGCCGAGGCAAGGCCATGCTGGTAGCCCCAATAAAATAGGTCTCACATCCAGAGGACCGTTTTCTCTTTAGGTCAACATCATGTGGACCACTATCCAATACCTTTACGCACTTCATTTTGATTTCTACCGACCACTGGATCAATCACTATCCACCAGCTAACAGCTGAAGGTTTCACAAACAAGAAGTCCGTACAATGAAGCCTTGGTCTTGTTTCAAAGAAACAAACCCATCAGGGTGACCTTAGAACACAGTTGAAGATTTATGTATAAACAGTTAGTGAAACTCAAATAAAATTCATGAGAAGGATATCAGTGTTACGCTAAAATAAATTACTCAACACAAACCGAATAATAAGAGTAGGACAAAAAGAGCATAATGTGACAATTTCTAGAAAACACAACTTCGAAGTTATATACCACCAAAGCAAAGATAAACGATAATGCATTTATAGACTTTCTTTATTATCTCGTGAAGAGAAGAAGCTTAATATCAAAAAGGAAAGAGCCACCAAAGAAATAATTCCTGTGGAATGAAAGACGTGGTAACTAAGGGATATAATATGCTAATGATACATGTAAAGTGTAAACAGTAAGTGATACTATCAAGGAAGTAAAAATTTTAGGATGCAACACTAACCGTGAACAAAAACAGAAATACAGAGAACATCACTTATATTCTGACTTAGCGTTCCCGTAGCAAACCAGTTTTGTTTAAAAAAACAAATGAACCCTCATGCCCAGTGTGACGCAAAATCGAAGGAATGTCTTGAAAAATATACCGACATAAATAATAGAATGAAAAAATCAAGTGGTATTCTATCAGGGCATCCTAAAGCAGGAAGCACATCCCAGCCAACTATTTTGGTTGCAGCTAATAAGACAGTTCCTAGTCCAACAAGTTAAAGAAAAAATAGATTGTCAAGTGTCAGCTAATTGGACTTTGAAATTTTTATCAAATAGAACATTAAACTGATAGAAAAATACAGATATTTGTTCGGCATAAAATTGGCGATACTTAATAAGTCATTTCTTTGGGACAGAGAGTCATTAGAAGTAACAACATGGTCAGGGTTAATAAAACCGCTTGCCAATTTAATGACAGTGCTCAAGATGCCTTATTAGAAAGTGAAAACTACGAAAATAGCATGGAAAGATGGTGCCACTAAATTGAGGTACTCAGATGAAGCAGGTAATCAAATTTATGCTTTTAAATACTACATAAACTTTCATTGGAAATTTTAAAAGCATGTACCCAAAAAAATCCAAATTTCGATAATTGTGTAAGCTCATTCAGAAAAATAGTTTTCTACGCTCGTTCCTCGTACCAGAATGAAAGAAGGTTTGAACTTCGTACACAATCCTCCAGGCATCACATGAAGTATGCCTCTCTCTACTTTGGAAACAGGAAGACATACAATAGGTGTTCATGAAATGGATGAAATTGGCATACGTGTTTTGGCAATAGAACACTAGCTAAAAATGGGCCAATTGGCTAAAATTTATTACTCATATACATCCACATCTACTCGTGAGCGATTGAGTACATTACTTTTACAACTGCAAAAGCACGCTAAAAGAGAAAAAAACGATAATCAATGAAAACACCGTAACTTTTAACTTTTTTTTATCATGGGTTCATAAAGAAATGTCTCCTGAAAGTAATATAATTCTTCGATTTCTTTCTGACCCTCCAAGTGTGGGCATTGACAAACACCACAAGGGGAAGGAACATCAGGCACAAAAATTACTTTTGGGATTTCCATTCTCTGCAAGTTCAATTCTTTCCAACATCAGATGGTTTAATTGCTGTAAACAGTATCTCTAGACAAATATCAATACATTTAAGGACTTCGAGAGCGGCAATCCATCAGTCAAAAGCTCGTATCATTGACCGTACAAGGTTCATTTTCCACAAAGAAAATAACAGTGGGACTCCAGAACATATAACAGATACTAGTTAGATGTACTGCCACCTCAAAATCTGGAAGTAAAGAATCAAGATGTTGATTCAAATTTCATAAAAGAAATCATAAATGCATTCTTTTGCCCTTCAGAGATTGAATTCAACACCATAATTGCATTCTGGGGGTAAAGAATTGAGACTCTGCAGTCAAACTTCATAAGATTCCACAAATGCATGCTTTTGGCCTTTAGATATCTGTTTCCTGTTTTACTTGGCAAGCTCCATTCAAAAAATTAAGTTCCAGACTGGGTAAAATAGGTGATTTGCAGCAAAACTGATGGTGGTAAAACAAGTTAGTTTAAAAATTTTGGAAGATGCATATATAAATCTATGCGCTTGATGCCCAACACATTAAAGACAGCGGAATTAAACCTGTAAAACTACTTACTATTTCTTATCATCAACAGCTTTTTCATTTTGCTATTGGTGATCACATAAGTGATAAATATCATTTCTTCGACCAATTAAAAATATTTCCAAACTCGACTTCATACCAGGTATGCATGCTGGAATCAAAAAGTTTTTCTATCAAATCTTTTAATTTTGCCATGAATCTTTATCGACAAGAAATGACAAGCTTGACAGATTAAAATTCAACGAATTAAATGTGCAACGACTAGTTGGAAAATAGCATTTTCAATGGTGTTGGACTGTTGGGTCCAACTAATCCAAACAAACCAATTATCCGGCACAATGAACCATAATCAGTCTGACCGATCAAGAAACAGTTGTATGTTCCACGTGAATGCATCAGTTTCCAAAAACAAAATTGCAAAGACAAATAATATTAATTATCGGATGATTCTGAGTTCTGACACAACTGAACAGCGCGCACAAACAATAGCTCATAGGTATAAATGGAAAAAGTATTGTAAATCACGAAAATGACACTCAGGAGATAAAGATACGAGTTTCCCTGTTTTTATATTCGTATGAGCCAATCAGAGACAAACCATATTAACTCAAGAACATACACAAATTTCAAAGATGAAGACCGTGTCAAAAGGGGAAGAGGGATCGCACAATCGTATCATGAACGCTCAATGTATGCCAATTTTTCACGAACTGAAATCAGATTGTCCAATTTTTTTTCATTTTGTTAAATCAAAAAAGAACTTAAGGTGAATTTTATAACCAAACAAATCACAACATGACAATTTAAATTGAATTTCTTCTAGCTACAAAAAAAATCATGAAAATCATTTTTTTTTAAATCGTGTCAAACCAGAAAATTAACCAAACCTCCCAAATCAAAAAAAAGAAAAAAAAATGAGTACACAAAAACGCAGGATTTTCACTACGGAGGGAATCTCAGAGTAGTAAAAAATTCAAGAATTCTTTCCTTTCCAATAAAATTACTTCATAATTTCCAAAAAGAACACTTTAATCTGCCCATGAAATTATAGATCTATATTTTTTAAATCCTCTGTGGAACCGAATCAAAACTCCAAAAAGAACACTTCAATTTTCCCATGAAATTCATTGCAGATCCATTATTTTCTCTTTAATTCTCCGTGGAACCGAATCAAAACCAATCGATCCAAAACAAAATCACATACGTGTATAAACCATACACAATCACGAATATACATACACCATTCGTAGGTAAAAAATATACCTGAACACGTATACATCGAAATACAAACAGAGAGAATACTCGACAAATTAATTTTCTACTTCATTTTCCTCCTGCCCATATGCAATTTGCAAACCCTAGTTAAATAATCAATGATAAGAAAATTTCTTTTTAGTCCTTGAAATATCTAATATTTACAATCATCCTCTAAATTTGGATACTTGTGAAATTGTGAATGTAAGGTCCTTTGATTTAGTGGTTTTTTATTAATTTTTTTTTAAGCTATCTATTAAAATTGATTTTTTAAGTAAAATTGTGTTATTTTTGTTTTTGGATAAATTTGATAAATGCGATTTTCAAATTCATTTTTTAATTCATTAATTGATATATATTTCCTATTATACTTCTATAGATGTAAACAATATCCATACATATTGAAAATCTAAAAAAAACCTAAAAACAATTGTTAGTTCTCACATTTCATTGAGTATAAGTTATTCATATAAAACTTATTTAATGTTGATTTTGTTGTATTGACAGTAATTTTTTATATCATCTCTCACTTCTTTCATTTGTCTAATGTTGTCTTGTCTTAGCTTCTGCAGTTTTGTACATCTATCATAGATATAATTATTTTTACCATCTTGCTCAATTTCTTACAAATCATCAATATTTTATAGTTGTTCAAGAATATCTCAAATCGCATCATACAATCTTATGAATTGCGCAAAGCAAAACACGCTACTATAATTTTGAATTGGGTTTCCGGAGAAAATGTAGGCATATTTGTAATATTTCATCACGCCTTGTATGCTCCAAATGCTCTTTCAATAACCATTCTTAAACTTGAATGATAATAATTAAACACTGTATTTCTTGATATGAATTTTGGAGCCACTCGAAATTGAGGTAAATGATATTTATTATGAAAAGTCTACTACTCGTTTTTCTTTAAAATATACTAGAAATATTTTTTCTTCTCTAAGCTGGCTGAAATATATCAATATATATAAACATATAATTTTGCATCATTTAAAATAAATCACCAAATATTTTACTCAAAACCAAAAACGCATGGCAAAACGTAGAATCGTCAACCAAAACTTAAAACTAACATTTTTCAAAATAAAGCATAAATTTTTTAATCCTTTCAAAACCACACAAAAGCATAAAAGTTATAAACGCCATCAAAATCTTTAAAGTAATCTTAAAATCATATAAGTGAGGAAAACTAGCAAAGATCCTCGAGATATGTGCACTATCAGCCAAGCTAGTTCAACCATCAAATCCTCCATCATCAACAAAATCATGCTCACCTCCATCATTCACACAGTGAGCCTATTGACTTAGTAAACCTTAACCATATTAACAAGTAATACATATAAATTCACAAGCAACAGTGAAAGATACTTTTAATAACATAGCTTTTCATGAAGATGCATAACTTTAAATTCTTTTTCTTTTCATCATATCTTTTTTTTCTTTCATTATATATGAATACGTTTCTCTTTTATTGAATTCAAATCATTAATTTTGACTTTCGTTTCAGCTTTTGGCCGATGGATCAATCTACGTATAACCATGGTACCAGACAGGGGGACATGAGCGACACTCTCACCTGTCAACTGAGCTTTGACCTTACATATCATCATATTATTTCGTCATAAAATTCTATAATCTTTGAAAATAAACATTTTATCATTCATTATAACATTCAGGGTACTGATGGGGCGTCTAACATTTTTCATGTGTAAAATGACCATTTGTCCCTGAACCCTAACTTTCCCAATTTACACTTAGACATTAAAAAGACGACCCAAATCCATCCAAACTTAACTTAACACCTTAAAATACATTCACAAACATTTTATTGACGTACACTTAATTCCTCGATTAATTTCTCAATTTGTTTTATAACATAAACATACGTCCTGGTTTTAACTCGAATCAACTTGAAACTTTATCAAACTTGAACTATAGCTTATTAACATCTAATCATGCCCTATGCAACCCAAATCAATCCATATAAAACCTTTGATCAAGTTTATATGAAACGTCTTCCCTTGTTATTGCTTAAAAAGTAATAGAATTTTTTTAAAACCTCCCTAGCATCAGCCGAACCACCAAAAATTTACATAAAATATTTTGGAAATCATTTTAAAATAAAACAACCAACTTTATAATTGAGAAATACAGCCTATACTATAATCTCTCAAAAACCTCTCAAAACATAAATAAAAAGTCGTAAAATATTTTTAACATAACTTGAAATCATAAATCATAACTAGTGCGGAAAACTAGCGTCGGTCCTTGGGTTATGTGCACCTTTAGTCCAACAAAGTCAACCATCAAGACCTCTATTATCATAATCACATGCATCAATCACACCTAATGAGTCTAAAGACTCAACACACCATAATCTTTGTAACAAGTAATACGTATAAAACCACAAGCAACAGTGAAAAATACTTGTACTTAAAATATCGTTTTCATGAAGATGCATAAACTTCGAACATGAACATTTTCTTATACCTTTTTATGATGCATGAATTTTAAATAAAAACATTTTCATATTGATGCATCAACTTTAAGCATAAACATTTTCATGACATGTATAACATAAACCTTAACTTTTTTCTTTTCCTCAAAACATAACATAAAACCTTTTATCATGATCATAACATTTTCCTTTTCCTTTTCTTTTTCCTTTTCCTTTGTTGAATTCAGATATTTAATTGTGACTTTCCTAAAACCTCAAAAGTCGATGGATCCATCTACATGTAACCACAGTACTGGGCGGCGGAGACATCAGCGACACTCTCACCGGTCAACTGAGCCTTGGTCTATTCTCTTTCAAATAGAAATATGATCGTCGGGGTTCTCTCTGGGGCTTTTTCCCATAAATGAACTCCCTCTGAGGCCTTTTACCCTCACGATATTCTCATTCTTACCGTTACCTCATATTCGTAATAATGAAAATACGATCGTCGGGCTCCCATTGGGACCGTCACCCTCATGATATCTCCAAAATTATCGAATTAGTCACAATTACTTCACTTCCTTCAACGTTTTACATTCACATCACTTTATAAAACCAAGCATGGAACATGTCTTTTAAATGTCTTCCTTAAATTATAAAAATCCCATAGACATTTCATAAACATTTAAAAATAGTCATAATATCATAAAAATCACATTTAGAGCAATTCCATGACCATTACTAATTTTTAGATGTAAAAAGACTGTTTTACCCCTGAACGTAAAATTTCCGTTTTTGACATTTTCTTAATTCCATTGACTCTAACATGTCCCAAATAATTGATTAAGCCTACATGAATTTTCTCATATTATTATTTAGCTTAAATCAATGATTTTTAATTTTATCCTCAAATATAGCATATTACTGCGTTTTAATCCCGAATTAAACCAAACCTTAATATAAAATTCCCAAATTAAAAACTTAGACTTGTAATAATTGTTTAAGCTTAAATCAAATTTTTCATAATTTTATAAACCATAAAACTAGGCGTTTCAATTAATTCGTTAATTAGCGTTTTGTACGGCGATTAAATCCCGAATAAATCCAAAACTTGTTATTTTGATCCCAAAATTTAAACATAACATTCTAAATATTTATTATACCCTTCTAAGTCATGAGCCACCCCTGTGGACCCATGGATTCAATTTTAGTCTAATTAAATTTTAAACTGACACAATCTCGAACACACCGAGCCATCTCGTAATTTACTTGAGCCACGCCCGAGCCACCTTGAGCCAAAAACTAGCAAACCCACCTAGGGACCCTACTGACCGAGCCCAGCCCTAAACACCAGCCTTGGACCGTTCAAAACCCTCCTGGAACTTGACCTAAAATCTGCACATGTGTGTGAGGTGTTCTAGTTGCACTAGGACTCCTAGCTAGTCTAGGACCCTTCCAGCCCTTAACCACATGACCCCTCATGACCCTAACCTTCCCTGGACCATGCCTAGACCAAGTCTAGACCGACCCAAACCCCTGGACACGAGCAGCCACCTACTGAACAACACAGTAGCCTAGCGTACGTAGGAGCTTCCTTCACATTTTCTGTTGCTAGCCACCCAAGCATCGAGCCACCCCTTGAACCTGCCCCCCAAGCACTCTCCTAGAACCTTAAGGACCTAACCTAGCCCAGCCCAAGCCCCCTGGCCAAGTCCCTTCTCCTTGCACAAATTCTGAAACCTGCGCACAATTGCTGCCAATTCTCGGGTAGGTGTCCTTGAGGAATAGGACTCCTCCTAGCCCACTTATTTCGAATCCTAGCATGGCTAGGACCCTACCCTTGACTCCCCCACAGCCCTGGCTAGCCTTGGAACCAAGCCAAGCCCAAGCCTAGCCCTTAAGAACAAAAATCGAAACCTAAACTCTCCAAGACAGCGACTTGCTGCCAGCCTGCGTTTATGATCATGTGGTGTTTTAGGTTGAGTTCTAATGCTCCTAAACACGTGTAAAACAAGGTTTTATCATAACCTAAATCATGGCAGCCCTTTAACGCATACAAAATATGATTTTTGATGGAAAATCAAGCCAAAAGATTGACCCATGCCATAAAACGAAAAATAAATCAAAGTGACCCTTGTTTTCCATACTTTCATCCATAAAAATATAATATGGTGTGATGATGTGTAAAGGAAGAATATGACGTGCTTTTGCTTATTTAATGCACGAAAAACTGTTGACGATTGAAGAACGACGACACGAAGACGATGGCTAGATTTTCCCTTGCAAAACCTTCGAAACTTTTCCTCAAATTATGATGGTGTGTGTGCCATGTACCTTGCTTGTGGGGGAGAGTTTTGGAGTGTTTAAGATTTGTTGGGGGAAGTGGGCGTGCATATGTTAAAGTATGGGGTGAGTTCTCTATATTAAATACTTAATTAAGCTACTAATAAGGCTTAGGCCAACTAAGTATGTAAATTACGTCCATTAGTGCTTAATTAAAATTTTAAAAATAATTTTGCTTAAATAAGTTTGTGAATTTATTAGCCGGGTTGCTAAAAATTCGCATTTTTGATGAAAAACCAACACGGATAAAATTTACGTCCATGCGTATAAAATCACCTAAAAACTCCTTATTTTCAAAAATAAGAAAAAGCATCACTCATATTTTAAATGATTAAAAACAATTATTTAATAAAAATATTTTCTATTTTTCAGCCCTCGGTCTCCGTTTCTCGACCGCAACTCGAATAACCTTTTAAAATACCTTTTTAATGCAATCATGGAGAAAAATATAATTTTAAACATGCAAATATGCACAACATAATTAATTCATGCAATTACAACATTTAATTAAAATACAAAGGAATTTAATAATTGTATGCATGTGGTTCGCGTGGACCTTAAAATTTTCGGAGCGTTACAATATTCCCCCTTAAATTGAATTTCGTCCTCGAAATTCGCTTATCCTTAATAACCCAAAGTTTAGATTCAGTTCTAGTATCCCAAAATCCACGCTTCCGCTTTGCTACTCTGATAAAAATTAAATTCTAAAATGTCCTTACGTCTTTTTTATCCTGATAAAATTTTTCTTTCTAAATCCTGATTTTGCAATTCGCAACTTAAAAAGACCCATAATGACTTAGTGTTCTTACTGTTATAACCTCGAATTTCAACTTTTCTTACAATTCCCAATATAAAAAAATGGATGACCATACTTATTGTATATTATTTTCTTTAATTTATACTCAAAATTTTCGTCAACTTATCATATTTCAATCTTAAAATCCCAAAAGCATCCATTAACGCTTAGATTTTTCAAGCCTAATATCGATTCATCCTTAAAAATCCTTGATTAACATTCTTTATGACATTATAACCAAGATATCCCAAAGTTCAAAATATTCCTAAAAGGCTAAATCATCAAAAATTCTTATCATTTAACACATTCAATTATTACTTATTGCTAAACTAGTTCCCAAATTCTTTAAAAATTACAAAATTAATTCTTAATTTCCCCAAAAATTATCCTAATTGGTCCTTAATTTTAAAAATCCTAATGTTAACCCATAAGTTCTCGGTATTCTTAATTTTCTTCTACATTTTTCCATAACATAATTTCGATAACTTAAAACTTATTTTTCCAAAATCAATTCCTATAACCAATTTTTCCTTTCATCAAAACTTAAAATCCCAAATTATACATTTTTTTATTCCCAAAGTCGTTTCAATCCACGAATAATTATTACTTATGAGTAATTCCCAAAAATTAATTCAACTAGTAACCACGAATCATAAATATTTTCTTAGAAAATCTACGTGTCCCAAAGCATTCATAATATTCGCTATTTCTTATGCCCCAAAAATTGAACGTCAATACTAAAACCCAAAAATCAACTTAGTCCGATTCCACCATAAAACCAACATGCGTTAAAATCAAATAATTTCTTATTTCATATCGCATCATGTATAAAAATTCTTAAAACATATAAAACATATATCCTCATAATGCTATTAAACATGTGACGTAAACATATAATTCATATAATTATACAGGTAACATCATAAAATCATATAAAACATGTAAAAACTTACAACTTTGAGGCTTGCCGACTGATCTTTCCGGCGCTGATGATGGCACAAACCTTTAGAGGAACCTTTGCTCTGATACCAACTGAAATGTCTGCTTTTTTTGTTGCTTTAAAAGTACTAGAATTTTTTTCAAAACATCTCTAGCATCAGCCGAACCTCCAAAAATTTACATAAAATATTTTGGACATCATTTTAAATAAAACAACCAACTTTATAATTGAGAATTACAGCCCATACTATAATCTCTCAAAAACCTCTCAAAACATAAATAAAAAGTCGTATAATATTTCTAACATAACTTGAAATCATAAATCATAACTAGTGCGAAAAACTAGCGTCGGTCCTCGGGTTATGTGCACCTTCAGTCCAGCAAAGTCTACCATCAAGACTCATAATCACCTGCATCAATCACACCTAGTGAGTCTAAAGACTCAACACACAATAATCTTTATACCAAGTAATACGTATAAAACCACACGCAACAGTGAAAAATATTTCTACTTAAAATAGCGTTTTCATGAAGATGCATTGTAAGGCCCGAGATAATAAAGATGATATTATTTTAATCCGAGAGTATGTAATTGGAAACTTTTGGAGTGTTGAATTATATTCCAAGATGTTTTCAATTATTTAGGATTGAAATGGAATTATTTAGGATTGAAATTGAATCGAAAAGATTGAATAGGGGCCGATTTGCAAATAGTGAAAAGTTGAGGGACTAAAGTGCAAATATGAAAATTTGAGTGGGAAACTTGTCTTTGCCATGCATTGGGACGTGTATTTCCTCATTCAATTCAGAATTTTCAGCCAAGAAACCGATACCCTCCATGGCTAACATCCTCAAGCTTCCTTGTATCTTAGAAAATTGGTTGTGCAAGATCCGGCCATCCGATTTTTAATCCGAGCATAGTTTTGAGATCCCCTCGTCAAGAGCTACACAAGGACGTAAGTTTTTTTAAAATTTTATCTTGATTCGAAAATATGATGTTGGAGAAATTGTGATTTGATCATTATTATGTGTTCTGGGAATACTAGACATGGCATAATCGAAGTCAGATCGAAGAACAGACTGATTATGAAATTGTTATGATTTTCTGATTATACCGATTGAAAATGGGACAGATTTGGATTATGAATTGATTATGGATTATATCAGATATGGGTTATGATTTGTAATTAATATCTGGTGAGGTTGTATTAACGAGAATATTCAGATTGTTCCGTTAAACCGTTGATTTGAATTAAATCCAAATTAATCAGATTCAGAGTTGAATTCAGAATGGAATATTGATATTATGATTCTCGATATATCGTTTCAGATTTACAGAGACAGTCTTGAGTTCAGAACTGATATTGATATTGTATTTATGTGATTGTCATTACCAGACTGGGTATGGACAGATCAGAATACAAGACTTCGTCTTCGTCAGACCGGGAAGACAAAGGTATAAATAAATTTTGATTCGGGATTGCACAACTCGAGTTAGGTTTGACTTGAGTTTCCCAAAATCACATACTTTATTTTATTGCATTGATATTTGCAAATTATCAGATTGATATGTTTAGTCTATTGAATGATAGCAGAGCCAGAGTTTGAGTCTAGGGCAGAACAGCATAGCTAGGGCAGAACCGCCGAGTCTTTCTCAGAACCGATAAGACTCTAGACTTACGGTGTATCAATGAGCTTAGATGTAGATCGACGTCTATTGTAGACACTCGATACAGCATACCAAAAGTCTAACTTAGATCGGGATCCCTAGATTAGAATGAGAGATAAGTCGAGTCTTAGATATTGAGACTAGAGTTTGATTTACAGATCCATATTAATTTATGTTTCGTAAATTACGATTCATGTTTTATTTACAGACTGGTATTGATACATGTTGTTTGATTATGCTACATGTGATAAGATATAATTCATGCTTTTGATGTTAATTCAGTTAACTGCATGTATACATTGTTTATACTGAGATATTTATATCTCACCGGAGTTATCCGGCTGTTGTCTTGTTTTGTATGTGTGCATGACAACAGGTGGGGCAGGATCAGGGTCCAGAAGATGAGGAGAGATCGAGATTATAGTGGTGATCACGGACTTGGATGTAGATAGGTTTTATTACTTGACTGTAGTAGTTGAACCTAGTTTTAAATTAGATGAATATTATACAGGATTTGTATTATTATACTAGTTTGTATAATAGATTGATTGCATTACCTTCCGCATTTAAAAGAAAAATTTTTAGACCCAATTTATCTTAACTGATAATTAAACCCCAAAGATGATTAAGAAGAAAGATTAGCGTCCGGGTCCCCACAACAGGTGGTATCAGAGCGATAGATCTTGTCTTCATTTCTGTAATTGCTTATCATTATACTGTCTGACTCGAATTCTATCTCGCAGAGTGAAATGTACTGTCAACGTAGCAAGACTAAGGGCCTTTCCCCTAGAATAAATTTCAAGATCAAACCGTTGAATTTCCACTTGTAGAGGCTTCTGTACTGATAAATGGGCCAAGAATGATCATTTCCTACTCAAAGCGTCTACCACTACATTAGCTTTGCCATGATGATAGCTAATGCCATAGTCGTAGTCCTTTACAATTTGTAGCCATCTTTTTTGTCTCATGTTCAGCTCCTTTTGGGCGAAGAAATACTTGAGGCTTTTGTGGTCCGTAAAGATCTTGAATTTCTTGCTACACAAGTACTGCCTCCAAATTTGCAATGCAAATACGATTGTTGCAAGCTCAAGATCATGCGTCAGATAATTATTTGCATGTACTTTCAGCTCTATAGACGCGTATGCTATGACCCGCTCATGCTACATAAGAACTGCGCCCAATCCAAACATTGAAGCATTGGTGTACAACACATATTCCCCTTGTTCTGTCGGCGTCGCTAGAATTGGTGTGGTAGTGAGTGCTTGCTTCAACTGATCAAAGCTATTTTGACACTATGGTCCCCATACAAATTTCGCATTTTTCTTAGTCAATGATGTCAAGGGTACTTCAATGTACGAAAAACCCTTCATGAACTTATGTTAGTAGCCAGCCAAACCCAAGAAACTGCGGATTTCCGTCACACTTTTAGGCACTGGCCATTGCTTGACTGACTCGACCTTAGATAGGTCGACCTCTACTCCCTCTTTTGACACAAAGTGGCCTAAGAATGCCACCCTCTCTAGCCAAAACTCGCACTTGCTGAACTTTGCGTATAATTTTCGATCTTGTAACACTTGCAAGGTCGTCTTCAAGTACTGCTCATGCTCCTCTCAGATCTTGGAATAGATCAAAATGTCAACGATGAAAACAATAATAAACTGATCGAGGTACGGCTGAAATACGCGATGCATGAGATCCATGAATATCGCCGATGTTATATTAGATGCACTGCAAGACAACGGTTGGCTAAAGAATTTATTGACTCAAGTGAAATAAACAATCTTTATTTTAATATGATTTAAAATTTTGTGGTTTCATTTTATTTTATTTTTATACCCATACAATCAGCATAGAAAAATCCTTGATTATGATTTAATACAAATTAATCGTAATCCGATCTTGATACTCATTTGTAAGCACCGTATATTCTAAATTTGTTCCTAGTCAATTCAGCTGACTAAAAATGATAAAGACCGCTTGAGCTTGAGACTAGAATATGTGATGTTGTGTACCATGTTTCATAGTAAGGACTTGGAGATGTCCAATCATATAGATGTGTAATCATATAATGATTGTACCGGACAACTTTTCCTCGGACTTTCCAAATGGTTATCATTCACCAATAGGAAAATTATGTCCCTACGAGCCGTAACAACACTGATGCTTTACATACTAGGATTGTGCTTTGACGCGTTTCCCGACTCCGTGAGGATCACAAGGTGGCAAGGTTGGGTGCAATTGCGATATGTGTGACCTAGTGCATTGTAGTCGGGGATTCACCACTCACCTATGGGTGTGGATATCCTACGTGATCTCACGAAATAATAGTGCATGAAATCTATGGCCGGAGTGTGAGACGTACATTAGGGAATATTTCTCTAGTTGTGCATGCGATGAAACTATGAATATTTCATGCTTGTATAACATTGTTATCGAATTTAATATGAAACCCTCGATAAACCAATTGTTGCAGAATCGATCGGCATATATGAAATGAAGGGACTGTACTGTACGTTAATCATAATCGACTGGTTCTTGCAGGAACTATTAGTGATATCTAGGGAATCATTGGGCGATGCTACTAGACGCTCTTACCATGATTCGATGGGTTTAATCCAAAATTAATTTCTGACATTCTCATGATCAAATTTTGATGCATGGAGGCAAATTAGGGTAAGCTCGAATGAAGGAAAATGTCCTGAATCACAAAGAGTTGTCACCCACGACTAACTGTATCTTTGAACCATTGAGGGTGACACATGAATTAAATCATTTGTTGCCATTGAGAGAATAAATTCAAGGGACTTGAAATTATATAAAATTATCATATAGTAAATTCAAGAAATTGAATTTATGATAATTAGATTTTGAGAAAATAAATTCAAGGAGTTGAATTCAAGAAATAGTAAATTCAAGAAGTTGAATTTATGATATTTAAAACATGGAGAGAATAAATTCAAGAGTTTAATTTATAAAATTTTATAATTTAATATATTAAACTCAAAAGTTGAGTTTATTATATAATAAATTAAATGTAATGGGAAGTATGCTCAATAGACTTGTATGAGTACAAATCCAACATACTAAATAATTAAAGTTCTTCATGGACTTTGATATAATTAATTAAACTAGTCGGACTAGTCCAATTAATTAATCAAGCCATTAATATTAATTATTGAACCTATATCTTGAATTATGGAAATTAGGTTATGGATTTTATTTTACAGTAATGGAGCCATAACCCTAGCCTCGAAGCAAGGAAGATTTTCGAAAATCCTCCTCCACTCCTCTCCAATAATTCGGCCAACCACAAGAAAAAAAGGGATTGAACCGTCTCTCGAATTTTTCTTGTCCAACAAAAAACTTATTCTAATTTTCTAGTGCAAATTAGAAGAAGAACAAGTAATCTGGTCGTAGACCTGATTCCAAGATTAAAGAAGGAGCATCGAAGAACATACGTAATGAATTACAACAAGAGCTACATCCATTTATAACAGAGTAATTATTGTCGAGTGAAAAATTTCACTAAAGTTATATTTCTAAACATCCTATGTATGCTTAATTTATTTAAACCATACGAGTGTCAAAAGAAAATTTTGAAATTCAAAATAAAATTAAACCTCCACTTTGATTTGGACACGAGAAAAGCGATAATCCAACAGTGGTATCATGTTGAATAATATTTCTAACCACACAAGAAAATTTTTCAGAAAATTGATACACCATTAAAATTTTTAATTTTATCAGAAAATAATAAAAAAAAATCGAATCAACCTGGAACTGTTCCAGGCAAAATGTGCGCGCCCTCCGCGCACGGATGTGCACCATGTGCGCACAGCCAGCACATGCAGTGCCCGCCAGTGCCCAATCTGATCGGGCAGCGGGTGGCACGGGTCGCTTTCCCATGCACCGTGCTGGGTTGTCGGTTTGAATTGTTCGGGCCTAGGGTGCGATTTTCTAATTTTACAAAATTTTGGATAAAATTGATATTTTGTGAAAATGGTTCAATTTTTCCTTAAATTCATAAATTTCTTGCAAAGTAAATAATTAGAATATGATTTTAATTATTTATGGTAAAAATTTGTTTTAGGATAAATCAATTATTATTGAAAATTAAATAAAAGAGTTCATTTAATTTATTTAAATTCTTTAATAATTGTGGTGGATAGTAATAAAATTATTAGATGCATGATTTAATTAATTATTTAAATTTGTTAATTAGTTGGGTTAATATGTGATATTAAAAGCATGGAGGATGATCGAGAGCTTGACCAATGTGATAGGTGTGTGTTAGGACATTTTACTGTTTTTAATTAATTTTGTTAGAATTTGATATTATTAAAGTGGGTTTATGGCCCGTTCCCACCTCATGAGATATAACCCTTATGTGTCATGGTGATTTAAATGTAATTATTAGAAATAGTGGGAGATCAAGACTTGAAGATGGTGAGCCCGATGCACAAGATGAAGAAATGTAAAATATTGGAAGCTCTTGTAATATGTTGTATTTACATCCGTGCATTCACATAGTTTTTCCGCCTGGATCTATGCCTGGCTCACATGGATCTAATAGTATTGGTAATCGGTCATCCTTATTTATTTTTGAATTTCATTTCATGATATATATATATATATATATATATATATATATATATATATAGTGATATATATAGTAGTATGCATGTATGTATATTATTAAAAAATATAGTTTCATGAATCCGACAAACATACAAACATGGCACGCGATTTTAAATTAAAATGGTGAGACAATTTTAAAATCCCTCATTGTGAGTAAGATTCAAAATTTATATCAAACCACAAAAGTAAATATTAAATGAGTTTAATTTATTCTTGTTTTCCATCAACCGTGGTTGCATGTTGAACGCTATCCATGGACGGTGTCTGGCTCATAGTATTGGGGAGGCCTGGACACCAAAAAGATGTGACTTCGACCGGACATATGATATGAATTGAGTGGAACTCCCATGACTTCGGCTCATATTATTGGGGGAACTCATGGTGACGGTCCACCTGAATTAGATATTGATGAGCCGATTTGACACGTGAAAATAAACGGTGTCATATTATTGGGTCCTTCTTAAACGTGAGGCGGAACACAGAGAGGTTGCATAGGGATGCAATTGGATTCTACCTTTTAGAAATTATAATTGGCTGATATTATTCGGGACCATAATTGTCTAATTGGACTCTACATGCCTACTAAAGAAATACGATTTCTCTTTTTCATCAGAAGGTGGTGGAAATGTCAAAATAGTGGGATGAAAATTTATAAAATAAAAGTCCATATTTCATATCTTAAAATTATTTTAAAATAATCAGTAACCATTATCTTTTTTCCTTTTCAGTATTTACGACGACGAATCGTAATCCGCTTTCAATCATTCTCGATCAAAACAAGTTGACTGACCGTAACTATAATGACTGGTTTCGAAATTTAAAGATTGTTCTGAACTCGGAAAAGATTGCGCATGTGCTTGATAAGAAGCCACCAAGGGAAGCACCTTTGGACGTCAGTGAGACTGAGTTGGCTAAGCTTGAGAAATGGTGGGACCATGATCTTCAAGCTAAAAGCTACATGCTAGCTTCTATGTCGAATGAACTTCAAAGGAGATTCAAGGAGGCAGTGAATACTGCTGACATTTACATTCATCTGAAAGAATTGTATGGTGTACGAACTCGCTCAGAGAGACATACTACTGTTAAAGAACTCATGACTACACGCTTGCGAGATGGCACTTCAGCCCATGAGCATGGTGTTAGGATGATTGGGCTCATTGAGAAGTTGGTGGGACTCGACGTGGTTATTCCTAGTGGGCTCTCGACTGATATTATCTTGTTTTCACTGCCCCCTCGTTCGATGATTTGGCATTAATTTTAATTTGAATAAGCTTGAGGCTACCGTTGAAGAGTTGGTCAACATGCTTACTACTTATGAGGCCACAATCAAGAAAGAAAAGCGTGTTCTTCTAGTGGGCTCGTCATCCGGTACGTAAAAAAGAGCCCAAAATAAAGGCAAGAATCGTTTTGCCCCACTGAAGAAGAACATGCCCAACAAGAATCATACAAGAAACCCACTCCGGGGCCTCAAAGCCCGACGAGTCAGAACATGTCTGTTTCCACTGCAACAAGCCTGGACATTGGACGTGTAACTTGACGGAGTATCTTGCCAGAAGCATTCTGGCCATGGTTTGTGCCTATTTATATACGTGCCTCTCTATACGAACTTCCACTCAACTTGTGACTTCGCACTCTCAGTTTCGAGATTGGGTGCTCCTCCGCGAATCTTAGCTAAGTAGGACTTCCACGCCAGTTCATAACAAAGTGTTAGACCAAGGCATAGAAGTAAATGTATCAATTAATTCCTCTTCTTGGGTATTGGGATACCATATGTGGTTCTCATCTGTGCAATGATTTGCAGGTGATGGCAAGAAGCAGAAGACTTAGAGATGGCGAGACATATCTAAGATTGTGGAATGGTGCAAGGGTTGCTGCAACTGCTATTGGAGACATTACTTTGATTTTTAGCAATAATTTTAAGTTACTTTTGAGAGACGTTTTATATGTTCCTTAATTAGTTAAAAACATTATTTCTGTTTCTATGCTTGATAGAGATGATTATTCTTGTGTTTTTAGGTGTTTGCAATATTTACAAAAATAAATGTTTCTTAAGAACCTACGAATTAAGAAACGATCTCTACAAATTAAAATTGAAAGATATTCCGTTGAATAATATCCAAGCACAAAAGAAAACAATAACAAACAAAATAAAGTTATATGATCCAAATCCCGCACAAATATGGCAAGCTAGACTAGCTCACATTTCTAAAAAAGGACGCACAAACTAGTGGGAGAAGGCATGTTTGACTTTTCAGATATAAATCCTCTACCTACTTGTGAGTCCTGTCTAAAAATAAAAATGACCAAGGCTTCCTTTAAAGGAAGCGTTGAACTTGTACATGGTCTATTGGATTTGATCCACACAGAAGTTTGTGGCCCTCTAAGTGTTAGCGCAATATATGGGCAATCCTATTTCATTACTTTTACTGATGAATATTTGAAAGTATCGGTTAAACGAATAAATAGTGTTTAGAAGGGGGGGGGGGGGTTGAATAAACACTCCTCAAATTTAAATATTCTTCGACAATATGAGTTCAGTTTTGTTACAAATTGATACTAGGTATCCCGTCGGTCAATGAAAATTAGTTAAACTGAATGAAACAATTGCGGAAATTAAACTTACTGAAAGATAGAGTATCTAACTGAAAAGTAACGACTGAAGTAAAGATAACACAATTTGTTTCTGGATGTTCGGAGACTTAAATAACTCCTACGTCACCCCTTCTATCACGAAGATAGGATATCCACTAAAATACTTTGATCAAATACAAGATACTGTACTGACCCACTTCAATTTGGACTTATCACTTTGCCACAACTGAAACTCTTAGTATATAACACTTTTACAGATGGTAACTGATCTTAGCACAACTTAGAAAAACTATCAAAGATTACAAAGTGCCATTTAAGCTCGAAAATGTAGCCTTGAATGCTACTGATATAACTAGTAAACGTGAGCTTTTAGCTTCTGAATGTGATTATATATTTTAGCAGCGTAACAACAAGTAGAATGTAATAGCTGAATCAGTCGTATTGTCTTCGGCTACTACCTTCGATTATTTATAGGCTTCTCTCTCAACGTTAACATAAAAGGATATTTGAATATTCTAACCGTTGATTTCCATGTCGATATACTCTCACAGTCGTACACTGCTCATTCTGAAATGCGGCGTTCCACTACTAGTTGCAGGTAGTTGTACTATTTTTCGGTTGTCGTTTTCAACTGATGATGTGTACAGTTGAGAGATCATCTGGTAAAGAGTCAGTTGACGAGAATGACTGAAGAGATGTTCAGCTGAAAGAGCAGCTTGATAGAGAAAACCTCTGTTCAGTTATATTTCAGTTGCGTCGATCAGTTGCTGGATTCAGTTGCTTAGTTCAGTTGGTTTATCTTTTGTCAAACACCGGAATTAAGTTTCCAACAATTTCCCCCTTTATGGTGTTTCGACAAAACTAGAGTAAAATAAAACCGAATAACTGAACTCATAGTAGATAAAATAAGAAGTAGATCAACTGAACTCATATTCTTCACAAATACAAGAAAGATTGCTACTTTTTAAGATTCTTCTGCTGTTCTAAAATCTCTTTGAGCTCTTCTCCCTTTTTGTCAAACAGCTCCATCTCGACAGATAATTTCCGAACGTCAGTAGATAGAAGCCGGACAGAAGTGGAAATTTTTTCGATAGCAGAGGTCAACTAAGATTCTTGCGACTTGTAGCAAATCTATCTTTCTGGAGACGAGTGTCTCGACACTGTCAACTCGTTTGTTAATAGAGTTTTGAGTTGCAGTGAGACTCAAGGCTATACCCTTGTTCTTCTGGATTTCTTCAACTGCAGATGAGAGAGAGGTAATAGCAGTTTGGATAGACTTCAGATTTTCGGTGTTGAACTATTGAGAGTGTTCCAACTTTAAAGTGTGAGACAGTTGCGTATTCTGAATCTTTGAGATGGCTGAGAGCATCTGATTCATACTATTCTGCATATTCTGAATTTCTTCAAGGACAAGATAAAAATCTAATGAGGATGGAGGAGGAGACTGATGAGAGGTTTCCGGTCCTCTTGTGGTTTGATCAAATATAACCAACTCTTGGTCAGTTGCTACTGTTTCAGCAACATTCTGAACTGAAGTGATTGTTGCAGCAATTTCTTCTGGATCTTGAGGCGGAGAAGGTGGATTCTGATCAGCAGATGAGCTGCCTTGAGGAATAATAGAGTCAGATAAAGCCAAAACTGGTGCCTTTAGAGGATGATCTTGGGAATCAATTGGCACAACAGTTGGAATATCTTGTTCAGCAGATAAATCTGGCTGAGTTGGTGCTTCTGGAGAGATAGGAACCTCTGGATTGATTTGATCAACGGGGTGATCAACTTTATCAGAAATAGGTTCACTCAATTGGGATTCTTGCACAACTGCTTGAATAATTTCATCAATGTTTGCGAAAGATAATTCTGCTTCAGTGTACATTTGATGTTCACCAGTAGGTGATTGAGACATATCCTGAACTGGCTCTTCAGTTGGAATAATAGCCTGTTCTGAGGATGACTCTTTCTGCTGAGAGGAAGGTTCTTCAACTATTTCCTCTTCATCGTCGTCTGGATCTCCTTTATGAAGGACTAACTCTTGATATATTTCCCAAAACTTTATCTGAGATAGCAAGCCAATCAGATCGGTGTCTAGCTGATAATCACCGCATGATCAGCATAGGCAGTAGGATTTGTTGGAACGTAGTTAGCCTTCAGTTTGTCAATAATTTTGCTAGCTTCTTGACTCTCATCTGATCAAACAAATATGTTTTTCTCTCCAGAGCTTGAACAATTGTGGCAGCTTTGACCATCTTGATGACAAAAGCTTCCAGTTTGATGAACTTGTTCATCTGGGATTTCTTTCTCAGTTGCTTGGCAAAAATATGAGTACGATAGGCTGTCCAAGCATCATAGGGTTGAAGTTTTGATGCTGCAAAATTATTAACCTTATCCCAAACAAGATCAATGTGGGTTTGAATGGGATTGGATGGCCTGGGCTCTTCAATCAATTTGCCCTTGCCTTTATCAGAACTAAGGATGTGTGGAATTTCCAGACAAGTTCGAGTAGTATCCACCCGTTCTATGATATTGATGTCTTTGGGTCGGGCAGGTGCCAGAACAGTAGGACGGATAATATTAATCAGAGGAACTTTGATCCTAACTGTTTCTCTCTTTGCACCAGCTGATTTTTCTGGTGGGATGATCTTCAGAGGAACTGCTTCAATTGGCTGCTGAGCATCTGAAGATATTAACTTGTCAGTAGGAATAGATTCCTCTGTAGTTATTGGTTTAATCCTCTGGGTTCTCGATTTCTTGCGATCTTTGGGGAAGCATTTTTCTCTGAATCGGATTCACCCACAACTAATTTTCTTTTTGCTGACTTCAGTTGAGCCAATGTCTTGGCCTTTTTCACTGATTTAGGAGCCGCCTGTTGAGTCCCAATCTCCTGTTTTATCTTTACAAACTGAGCAAGAGAAATGTCCAATTTGGTCTTGAGTGGCATAGTATTCTTCGCATTGAAGACTTTGAATTTGGATGATTTTTCTGAATCATCTGCCACTAACCCCTTCACTTTCAGCAGATAGCTCAGTTGCACTGCAAAGCCTTTGGGCTGTTTGGATGATAGAAACATATTCTTTAAAATATTGAATATAAAATGCTTCCAGTTGAGTTTACGTTCAGCCATAATGATAGAAATGACTTGAAATTTTTCCAACGTAAGTGCAGCAAAAGATCCAGCTTTCGCCAAAATCCCTTTGGCGAATATATCAGCAAGTAACTGAACCTCGTGCTTCAGCTCCTTCTTTGGATCAGAAACTTTGACTTTCCGTCCATCAGCAAAGTGAGGTTTGAATTTCTTCAACGTCAGATGCTTTAACATCAGAGAGGTGTGCCAGTCCATCAGACAGTAAAGAAAAGATTTCTCCAAAGGAATCTTCAGAGATGGTCAGCAACTGACCATTGATAGTAGAAGCGATGTTTCCATCAGAATTGATTATACCGCTAGAGTAGAATTCCTGAAGTTCTTTGGGGTAGATCTCTTGTGATGATTGTCCCAAGAATGTCCTTAACCCAGCAGTTTCGAGTTTTTGAAATACGTTCTTGACATCAACGTCGCCGAAAGATAGAATGGATCCGAAGTTGATAGTCATTGCATTCAGCATATAAGCGGGAGTTTGATTCGCCATTTGGAACTGAATGATTTCCTAAAAAAATAGAAGGATGAAATTTGTTTTTGCTCTCAAGAGTTTGTAGATAAACGTAATAATAAAAAAACTAAAATGGAGCTGGGAATGGTACATATGTACGTGACTATTCAAATTCTGGACACGTGTTAGTCCATAAAAATTTTGAATGACAACGTGTGTACGTGTGCTGTAAGCGTGTGTACTTTAAACGGTTCAAAAGGTGTCCACGTTTCCACCAATCATTTGCTGAAGTATAGCATTTAATGCTTGAAAAACAGTCACGTCACTTGATTTGGAATATAATATGGTTAATTAGTTAACTTATATGAGAAGAGTAGTGAAAAACTCAACTGAACGATCAGTTGTGAGACTGTGTCCTCAGTTGAGAGTTGACTAACAATTGTCTTCTCAGTTACCTCTTAAAACCAATACTCCCCCTTAATAGATGCATAAAAGAAAATTTTGAGAATATAAACAAGATTAATTAAAAGAAATCCTGATGCTTAGTAGTATAAACATCTGTCATAATGAAATAGTCCTTTCATCTTCTTTGTCCTGTTCTATAAATAAGAGCAGCTCTGTTAGTCGCAAATATATTAGCAAATTATATTCAGTAAAAGAAAATGGCAGGTGCAAGCAGTTCAAAATCTCCAGACATGGCTGAAGATTTCATGAAAGCAGCTCTGGAGAAGAGAAAAATTGAGATGGAAGATGATGTTTTCCATCAAATTCTTCGCTACTGGGAGAATCTCCAAGAACTCCAGTTTCTTTGGGAGAATGAGATGGCAACCACTCCCATTTTGCTGGAAAAACTGGAGAAATATCGGGAACGCTTGCACGTTGCCTATACTGTGAATATTTTCGAACCAGACAATATTTACGAGCTGATGCTCTACAAGGATAGGAGGATCCTGGAGCTCATAACTCAGTCAGACAGCTTTCATAAGACTTGTACTGGAGATTTAAATCAATGGATGGCCAAGTGGAGGGCTTTTGTTCAGGAAGAATTGTATGATGTAATTCGCAACAATTTCTTCAAATGAATAAAATGATGTTATCAGTTTATCTCTGTCTTGTTATTTTCCTGCATTACTTGATTTCATCAGTTGATAAGTAATCATAAACACAATTACTAAATACAATGAACTGATAGAAGATTAACTGACATCAGTTGAGAGTCATATGAATAAAGAACTAACTGAATGATCAGTAAATGACAGTAAAACTGACAGATGAATTAACAACCAAGATAGCAACAAAAACTGATTAGGATAAATCAATTAATCCAAGTATATTGCGAAAATGAAAAAACTTAGTCTCAGCCAGTGGTTTGGTGAAGATATCAACTGCTTGCTGCTTAGTTGAGACGTATTCCAGTCTGATGTTCTTCTTCAAGGCATGATCTCTGATGAAGTGATGCCTGACATCTATGTGCTTGGTCCTGGAGTGAAGAACTGGATTGTAGGTGATAGCAATCGTACTTGTATTATCACAAAATATGGGCGATTCTTTAGCATCAATTCCATAATCTCTCAGTTGTTGCTGAATTCAGAGCAGTTGAGCACAGCAGCTTCCAGCAGCAAGATATTCTGCTTCAGTTGTGGAAGTTGCTATGGATGTTTGCTTCTTGCTGAACCAAGAGATCAGTCTGTCCCCAAGAAACTGACATGATCCACTAGTACTTTTACGATCAAGCTTACATCCTGCATCTGAATATCCAACTAAATTGAAAGATGAATCTTTAGAATACCATAACCCAACATTTTGTGTGCCCTTAAGATATTTCGAAATACGCTTGGCAGCTGTAAAATGTGATTGCATAGGATTTGCTTGAAATCTAGCACACATACATACAGGAAATACAATATCAAGATGACTAGCAGTTAGATACAATAATGAACCTATTAAACCTCTGTAAAATGTCGTCTCAACTGATATTCCCCCTTGATCAGTGTCCAGTTTTACTGATGAGCTCATGGAAGTACTTGCAGCTGAACACGATTCCATGCCAAAATCTTCAGTAATTCTTTCGTGTATTTAGTTTGACTAAGGAAAGTACCCGACTCCAGTTGTTTCACTTGTAATCCAAGAAAGAATGTCAGTTCACCCACCATGATCATTTCAAATTTCTACTGCATTATCTTAGCAAATTTCTCGCATAATTTGGGGTTAGTTGACCCAAAAATAATGTCATCAACATAAATTTGAACGAGTATAATATGATCATTCTTGGAGAATTTGAACAATGTCTTATTAACAGATCCAACAGAAAAATCGTGATCAGTTAGAAATTTTGAAAGTGTTTCATACCAAGCTCTTGGAGCTTGCTTAAGACCATATAAGGCTTTGTTCAAATGGTAGACATGATCAGGAAGGTGATGAATGATAAAACCTGGAGGTTGTTCAACGTAGACTTCTTCCTGCAACTGTCCATTCAGAAAAGCACTCTTTACATCCATTTGATAGACTTTGAAGTTTTTGAATGAAGCATAGGCAAGGAATATTCTGATTGCCTCCAGTCTTGCAACTGGTACATATGTCTCATCGTAATCAATTCCTTCTTCTTGCCTATATCCTTGTGCTACTAACCTTGCTTTGTTGCGCAAAACTGAACCATCTTCGTTCAGTTTGTTCCTGTACACCCATGTTGTACATATAACAGTTTTTGAAATTGGTCTTGGAACTAAGTTCCAGACATTGTTATGGATAAACTGATTTAGCTCCTCTTGCATTGCATTTATCCAGTTTGGATCAGCAAGAGCTTCATCAGTCTTCTTGGGTTCTAGTTGTGATACGAAAGCCGAATGAATGAATAGATTGAGCATCTGATTTCTTGTTCTTACTGGATCAGATGGATTACCTATTACCAACTCTGGAGGATGTGATTTCTTCCATCTGAGTTCAGCGTTTATTGCTTCTAAATCAGCAACTGCTTCTGTGGGCAACTGAATGTTTTCAGTTTTAGTTGGAGCGGTTTCAGTTGGTAACTGAATATCATTTGGTTGCTCTATCAACTGATCGTTAGGAACAGCTTCTGGTTCATTTGGTTGATCTAACACTTCTGGTTCAGGTGTTTGGAGGTGCTTTGATTAATATGGATGTCTTCTTCATCATCATCATCATCCAAGCTTATATCTGTAAATCTATAAGCTAGCTCAACTTGATCAGTTGGCTTATCAGTTAGTACAGTTTCATCAAAAACAACATGGATAGATTCCTCAACATTTAAAGTATTTTTGTTGCAGATTCTATAAGCTTTACTCACTGAAGAATAACCAAGAAATATTCCTTCTGTAGATTTAGCATCAAAAGCTTTTAAATGAGTTTTACCATTGACAAGTATAAAACATCTGCCGTCGAATATTTTAAAAAATGAAACCACACTTTTTCTTCCATGCCAGATCTCATAAGGTGTTTTCAAATGATTCTTATTAATCATTGATCTGTTTTGAGTGTAACACGCAGTGTTCACTGCCTCTGCCCAAAACCTTTGAGAGATACTAGAATCAGCAAGCATTGTTCTAACAGCCTCTTTGATGGTCCGATTTCTCCTTTCAGCTACACCATTTTGCTGAGGAGTTCTAGCTGCTGAGAGCTCATGCTTGATTCTGGTATTCTCTAAATAATTTGAAAGAATTTGATTGATAAATTCAGTTCCTCGATCGGATCTGATTCTGTCAATCCAACTGATTTTTCATTTAATAATCTTTTGAAAAGCTTAATCAGTTGAGCAGCAGTTTGGTCTTTGGACTTGAGAAATATAACCCAAGTGAATCTTGAAAAGTCATCTACAACCACCAAGGTTTATTTCATTCCCCCTAAGCTCATGACTGGTATTGGACCAAATAGATCCATATGTAACAGCTCTAAGCATCGGGAAGAAGATTTACGACCCTTGTTCTTAAAAGAAGATTTGATTTGTTTACCAAACTGACATGCTGAGCAAATTTTATTTTTGGTAAAATCCATTTTGGGCAATCCAGTAACAAGATCGTGGTTACTTAAATATGCAATAGACTTGAAGTTCAGGTGGTTTAATATCTTATGCCACAACCAGGTTTTAGAGGATTTTGAAGCAATAAAACATACTGGTGCATAAGGTTGATCATTCCAGCTGACTTTGTAAGTGTTTCCACACCTTTTGTCAGTTAGGATGATCTCTTCAGTTGAGCTTTTGACTGAACAAGAATGTTTGTCAAACTGAACTGAGAATCCATTATCGCATAATTGACTGATGCTGATCAGATTATACTTGAGATTCTCAACTAATAAAACGTCATTAATGATGAAGTTACCATGGATAAGCTTACCCTTACGCATAGTTTTACCTTTAGAATTATCTCCAAAACTGATGTTTGGTCCAGTGTACTTAATCAGTTGAGATAATAAGTCTGAATCTCCTGTCATGTGGCGTGAACATCCACTATCCAAGTACCATATAGATTCAATGCTTGTACCTGTTACCTACAATCACACAAAAGATAAAATTCTGGTACCCTTTTCTATTTGGGTCCAAAGTTGATTAGTCCTTTAGGAATCCAGACTTGGATCAGTCTAACTGACCGTACAGTTGCTATATTCCAGATGGTCTTTCCCGATCTGTGTGTGCTTGGTGTATGGTGTGCAGAAGATACAACATGTGATTTGCCCTTTTTCAACTGATTGTTCAGCCAGTATCTTTTCTGAACTGGCTTGCTGTTATAGTAATTTTAGTATCCATTTGAGTAATTTTTGCTAAAAATTTTTGGTGGCTGCCTTCGTGAGTCAGTCACAACTTTTGGGCTATAACCAATACCACATCTTTTGCCCTTGTTCATACTTTCAGTTGGCTGTTCAACCAGTTTACTTGGCTCAGCTTGTTCTTGTACCATAAGCATTTTATGGTTGGGAATACAAATAAATAGAAATAGATCAAAGAGGATGTTGAGACTCACACAAGTGACTTATATCAATACCATTTTGAAAATATTTTCAATAAAAGATTCCAAGAAAGGATACTTACCAATGTGTCACAGTGTTACTCTATCTAAAGCAATGTTTCCTAGGACTGATGAAGAGATATAGATGATGACACGTATTCTATATGCGTCAGCTATTGGTAGTATCATGAATGGAATGATGTCAATGCGCCCTGATGTTTATTACGCTCTAAGTGTTACAATCATATATCAGGCGAACCCTGGTCCAATGCATTGGAAGGCCGTGAAAGATATTCTTAAGTACCTCAAAAGGACTAAGAACTTGTTCATCGTCTATGGGGGTGGAAAGTTAAAATTGGAAGGCTGAACTGATTCTAGTTTCCAAAGTGATGTAGATGATTCAAAATCGACCTCTGGTTTAGTATTCATATTCAATGGCACGGCTGTCTCTTGGAAGAGTTCCAAGCAAGACACCGTTGCAGATTCCATCACTGAAGTTGAATATATTGTTGCATCTCCTGCAGCAAACTAGGCATTTTTTATGAGGAATTTCGTCCTCGAGTAGGGCGTTATTTCTAATGGAGTTGATCCAGTGCTGCTGTACTGCGGCAAAACTAGTGTCGTTTCACAAGAAAAGGAACCAAGGTCTCATCAGCGATCCAAACATATATTGAGGAAATTTCACATCATCCAAGAGATTGTTGAAAGAGGAGATATATCAGTCGAAAGAGTCGCCTCTGCAGACAACGTTGTTGATCCACTTACAAAGCACTTGCCAGAACCATTGTTTGAAAAACATCGCTAAGCAATGATATTAAAGTTTATGGGTAGTTGGCTCTAAGACAAGTGAGATATTTTTAGAGTAGATGCCCTTCAAACTAACGGTTGGCTAGGAAATTTATTAACTCAAGTAAAATAAACAATCTTTATTTTAACAAAATTTAAATTTTTTTGGTTTCATTTTACTTTATATTTATACCTATGCAATCAGCATAGATAAAGTCCTTGATTATGCTTTAATACAAATGAATCGTAATTCGATCTTGAAACTCATTCGTAAACATTGTATATTCTAAATTCGTTCCTAGTCGATTCACCACCCTAAAATAAGGATAAAGGCCGCTTGAGCTTGAGACTAGCATATGTGATGTTGTGTACCGTATTTCATGGTAATGACATAGAGATGTCCAATCATACAGATGGGTAATCATTCGATGATTATACCAAACAACCCTCCTTCGGACTTTCCAATTGATTATAATTCATCGAGAGGACAAGTCTGTGGTTGTGATTTTACGTGATTAATCCTTACGACCCGGGATAACATTGAGTGTTGGAACATTTCATGTTTGCAATCTTGATTTTGATGTTAACAAAACTTGTTATTTTGTTTCTAATAAATTTACCTAAGTGCGCAGAAAGCTGAAACTGATCAGGCTTCAAACTAATCAGTTACCGAGCCAAAATTGAAGCTACCGAGATTCAAACTGAAAGTGTCATCCAATTGCCCAAACTGAACCAGTCCAACTGAAATTTCAAAGACCAGTTCAGTTGATAGCTGGTTCAACAGAAGACCTTCAGAATCCCGGCTAGCTGATGAAGAGTTCAACTGACTAGCTCAACTGAATCAATGAAATCAGTTCACCTGACGAGCCAACTGATTTCACCAAACCAGTTCAACTGAACAATTCAGAGCATCAGTTACGAGCCGATCAGTTTGGATAACACTACAAGCTTATCTAAGTGGAATCCAGCTGTGCACAATGATTTAAATGCAATTTTTCGATCAAAGAACAATAATGAACGTTGTAGCATATCTTAAAGTCAATACATTCCAAAATGGCTATCAGAAAGATAAGACACAAATTTCGAGGAACAAATTCAAACTGCAACGAACACGTTTGATGAGTCTTGATGTACGTGTTAAAATCAAAATTTCAGAGTTTGACAAATTGAGCGTTTGAAGATTACATAACTGATCAACTCAACTGAACGTAACTGAAATGAATTGATTTGAACTGAAGTTTCTCGACTGATAATTAATGCTCTAAACAATCAAAGGCAAGTGAACTGATTAAAGCTAACTGAAGCTGTGTAGTGAACTGAGCTATCAGTTAAGACTGATTAGTTACACAGTCAGTTATTCGAACCGGCTATAGAGTCAACTGTTAAATCAGCTTGACACGTAAATTTTTACAAGATCATACTGCAACTTGTAGTGAGAGCACCGCATATCAGAATGCCCTAGAGTACGATTGTCAAAAGAATGACGACGTGTATACTCACGACAAATCAATTGAAATATGATATTTAAACGCATTCAATATTACCGTTGGGACAAAGCCTATAAATAGTAGAGAAGATCAGCTGAGAAAATAAAAATACTGAAGAACAACAGTTACCTAGTTAGCAATAACAAGAACAAGCAAATCATTTTCAGTTACAAAAAAACTCACGTTTTCTCAAATATATTCATAGCGTTCAGACTATATTTCAAGCACTAGCTCAAGCACTTATCATTGCTATATTAGATCTTTTTAGATCATTTGTGCTTAGGAAAACATATTAGTTGCGTAACGATAAAATTGTAAAGATGCTAAGAGTTTCAGTTTGACAGTGTTAAGACTAAACTGAAGTGGATTATTATAGCTTCTGTAATTAATCAAAGTTTTTTAGTTAAAATCATATCCTTGAGATAGAAAAGGTGATGTAGGAGCATTTGAAGTCTCCGAACATCCATAAATCTTTGTAAATCATCCAAAAAATCAGTCCACGTAAACCGGATGCATGCAAAATTATTTTAATTTCTTAATTGTTTTATATAATTGTTTCTAAATGCTTGCATGATATTTATTATATGAGTAAATGTATGATTGCATGATTAAATGATTACATGACATATTTTCATGAAATTAAGGATTTTATCCTAATATTCGATAATAGGTAGAGGAATGGAGACCGGAGACGACCAAGACAAGAATATGTTTTTTTATTTAAATAATGACAAGACTTCCTAATATGATTAAAATGATTAAATTTTCCTAAAAATGTTGGAGTTCGAATTATTTTACGAGTCGAGCTCGATTTTTGCCGGGAAACCAGTTTTGGGCAAACAAAGAGTTTTAAAAGATCAAAAATATTATTTTATGAGAAACTAATTTTATAAAATTTTATTATTTAATTAAACAAGTGCTATTGGGCCCAATTTAATTAAATTAAGTAGCCCAAAACCAAAGCCCCTCAATATGTAATTAAATTTATAAATAACTAAACCTAGGTCTTTTGACCTCAAAGATCACCACCAAACAGCCGTGAATCACCCACACACACTTCAGAATTTTTGAAAATATTAGGGAAGAAAAAAGGCTCGTGTTCTTCGTCGTTCAACGTCGCATCCTCGCTAAAGAACGTATATTCGAGCGTTATAAACGCAAAGGCACGTTTTGTAAACCCTTTTAAATATCATACAAATCATAATATGTGTGTTTTAATTGATTATGCATGAAAAATACTTGGGTTCGATATTTTTAAGGTATGATACGTAATTTCAATGTTTTTACTATTTTACGTTGTTTAAAAATAATCTCTCTGAACCCCACAGGCACGCTGCCAAAACATGATAAAATATGATTGGTTATGATCAAAACATGATAAATTTAAAAGAAAACAAAATCTGGAACCGTGGGAATCAATAGGTGAGAACCGTGGGTTTGGTTTGGCTTGTTCTTAATGCTGGTTTGGTTGCTATGCATGGTCACTTTGGGCTCGTCCAGGTCTTGAGTATGGTGTGTATAGGACATGGTTAGGTCCTAGGAGTGGCCCTAGCAGGGCTAGAACTCGTGCAGCAGTGCTGGAGGAGAGACCTCGGTTGATAGTACTCTTCCCGTAGCTTGTTCATGTTTGGCCGAGAGCTTGCAGAGGGAAGCTTGAGAGAGGGCTGGGCTAGGTGGTCTGGACGGTGGCTAAGGACGGTCCAATGGGGGTTAGGAAGGGCTGGGCTCGGTGGTGGCTTGGGTAGAAGCCTCCACACGTGGACAGCAGCATCGTATGTTGAGAGGTGCACAGCTTGCTCTTGTTCAGATAAGTTGCTGCTCGCGTTCAAGGGCTTCGGCTGGTCTTGGCATGGTCCATGGATGGTTAGGGTCGTGGGGGCTCGGTGGTGGCTCGGCTCGAAGAGCCCTTGCATGCTAGGAGTTTTGGGCGAAGAAGAGAGCTTGTGCGCAGGTTGCTGCTGGGATGTTGGGGCTATTCGCATAAATAATAAAAATGCTATGTCTAAAATTTGAGATCAAAATATTGAGTTTTGGATTTATCCGGGATTTCATCGCCTCACGAAACGTTAATAAAAGAATTAATTGAATAGCCTAGTTTTAAGACTTTTAAAATTATGAAAAGTATATTTAAGATTAAATAATTATTTAGAATAAGTCCATGTCATTAAAAGTGAGAAAAAGATAAATTCGAGAATTTTTACGTTCAGAGACAAAACAATAATTTTACACTTAGGAAAATACAAAAAAGCTTGACAGCGTCCCGAAAGATCATACTGCTTTTAAAATGATATTATATGATTTAAAATGATGCTTTTGATGATAATATGTTTTTTTATGATTTATAGTAAAGTTGTGCAATTTTTATTGTCTAAAATGCTATTTTTGGAAACTTAGGCTATTTCATGACTTTAAAAGAAAATTAAAATATTTTGAGGGATGTGAATTGATTGTGACAAAAGATATGAATTATGATATACGATTTTATGGGGATGTCGTGCGGGGAAAGACTCCAGAGGAAACCATGGGCCATGTGGAGCTGAAGACTGATCAGTCGACTGAGGATAAAAGCTAGTCACTTTCAAAGATCAACTTCAATCAAAATGATATATGATTGAAAGCTTATGATAAAAAAATGATTCTTATGATATATGATTTATGATGTGGATTAAAGTTATTTTTAAAATGATTTATTTATGCTCAAAGCTTATTTTAAATGATTTTTTAAGGATTTATTTATGCTTAAAGTTATTTTAAAATGATTTTATGATTATAATTTAATTATGCTTAAATGATTTTTAAATGGTTTATTTATGTCCAAAAGCTATTTTAAATAAAAATATGATTTTAATGCATGTGAATGTATATGTGTTATTTGTTATCCATGTTTAGAACGTGCTGAGTCTTTAGACTCACTAGGTTTGTATGATGCATGATTGGATGAGTTATGAAAGACGGTGATGATTGAGTAGATCGAGTTCTGCAGTACACACCCGAGGGCCTTTGATTTATGTTAATGATTATTTTTTGAGATATTTTTATGTTTTATATATTCTTAGTTGATTTTTTAAAGGTCAATTCAGGAAGTTTTGGTTAGGTGATGACTTAGGATTTATTTTATGCACTTGAGATTTAAATTGTTAATTTATTATGATTGTTAGAAATGTTAAGTTATTTCATGTATTTAGTATTTTATAGTTTATGATTTATGGTTAGAAAAAAATTGAGGTCGTTTCAGTTTGTATCAGAGCGGTTTTCCCCAAAGGTTGTGTACTGTCACTTTGAGAAGCTCAAGAAGTCACGCCTCAAATATGAGATTTGTTACCGCTTTATATTTTATATGCTTAAAATTCTTTTGAATGCTTATACGATGCATAATATAATTGTTAGTTACATGTTGCATAGAAAATTATTAAATACATGTGGGGTAGTGAAATTAATGAAGAACTTAGAAAAAAAATAGGCTACATGCACTAATTGACCTGGATTTAGGAATCGACTTTGGGAAATTTTGGGTTAGAATTGCAATTTTCAAGATTTTGAGGACCGAATTGAAGAGTTAGAGGTTAAGTTTGAGATGGATAAGGGAATCTAAGCTTTACAATCTGATAGTCAAGGGAAATTTTGAGGACGCAATTCAATTTAAGGGGTGAGAATTTAACGTCCGAAAAAAACAGTCCACGTAAACCGCATGCATGCAAAATTATTTTAATTGCCTAATTTTTTTATTTATGCGTGCATGATATTTATTATATGATTAAATGTATGATTGCATGATTAAATGATTACGTGACATGTTTTCATGGAATTAAGGATTTTACCCGAATATTCGATAATAGGCAGGGGAAAGGAGACCGAGGACGACCAAGACAAGAATATGTATTTTTATTTAAATAATGACAAGGCTTCCTAATATGATTAAAAATGATTTAATTTTCCTAAAAAATTTTATTTTACGAGTCGAGCTCGATTTTTCTCAAGAAGCCGGTTTTGAGCAAACAAGGAGTTTTAAAAGATCAAAATATTATTTTATGGGAAACTAATTTTATAAAATTTTATTATTTAATTAAATAAGTTTTATTGGGCCCAATTTAGTTAAATTAAGTAGGCTCCATTACCCATAAATCTTGCAAGCCCAAAACCAAAGCCCGTTAATATGTAATTAAAAATATAAATAACTAAACCTAAGTCTTTTAACCTTAAAGATCACCACCAAACAGCCGTGAATCAGCCACACACACTTCAGAATTTTCGAAAATATTGGGGAAGAAAAAATGCTTGTGTTCTTCGTTGTCCGATCGTTCAACGTCGCACCCTCGCCAAAGATCGTATATTTGAGCGTTATAAACGCAAAGGCATGTTTTATAAACCCTTTCAAACATCATAAAAATCATAATATGTGTGTTTTAATTGATTATGCATGAAAAATTCGTGGATTCGATATTTTTACGGTAAGATACGTAATTTCAATGTTTTTACGATTGTTTTAAAAGATTCGCTATGAACCCAACGGACACGCAGCCAAAACATTATAAAATATGATTGATTATGATCAAAACATGATAAATATAAAAGAAAACAAAAGCTAGAACCGTGGGAATTAATAGGTGAGAACCGTGGGTTTGGTTTGGCTTGTTCTTAATGCTATATTTCGGTTGCTATGCATGGTCACTTGGGGTGTGTGAGAACCTGCCGAAATTCCGAAACAAATCATGTAAGAATGAAAACTCAAAAATTTAAAATAAGCTCAAAACATTAAAACTCAAATATTAACTTACATTTTCATCTAAATTGACTCGAGGAATTAGCTCCGAAACTCGGGGATTAGCACGACAAGAAGCTATGCTATAGAAAATCGCATCAATCAAAGAAGCTCAACCATGTGTGTCTTAAAAGGACCAAAAAGGAGCCAAAAGAGGAGCTAAGGGATTGGAAAAATTTATTATGCATGAAATAAACCTTGAATATACCAAAGTGACTCTTGGTGTGCTTGGATGAATGAATGAATACAATCAGTTCTTGCTTGGAATGCAAGGGGTTGGCCATGAGGGATTTCAAAGGGAAAAATCTCACCTATAAATACACCATTGTATTTTGAAGAGACCACTCCCAAAACCACCACAAATTCAGCCCTCTCCTCTCCATTTTAGCGTCTAAGGCAAGAAAAAAAAAGGGAGAAGGCTTCGTGCAGTTCGAGTGATCAGAAGATATATCGAAGTGCTACTGGAATCGCTTCAAAAATCTAGGAAAATTACTGCAACGATTTGGTCATCATCTGGCTGAGATTCAACGGGAATTGTACGTCCGTACTTAGCAATTTCGAAAACTACATCTTCAAATAGTAAGTGGGTTTTTGTTATATAATTCGTTGTATTTTATAACTTAAATAAAATATCGTGACGTACGTTATGTATGTTCTTATTTTCGAAAGTCAGCATGTTCTTATCTTTAAAATTTTGATCGATGAATATTATGTTTCTTTCTGGTCTTCGATATTCTTTGATTCTGATGTATTCGCTCAAAGTTCTGATAAGTTATGTTCGATAAATTTGAATTTTGTGATGCAATGTTACAACTTCATTTGAAATGTGACGAGCATTGTAATTCTGTTTGGCCCCCATTGGTGGGTATAAAACCATGTTCAGTCTGGCCCCCATTGGTGGGTATAAAACCATGTTCTGTCTGGCCCCCATCGGTGGGTATAAAACCGTGTTCTAGCCTCACCCCTTAGAGAACTAACATATTGGGGACAATTTGACCATGGAAATGAGATGAGTAACAGTGTTGCGTTTGTTCTCAATTGTTTTGATCTGCTTCTGAATTGCTCTGAATCTTCTGATAGCTTCTGTCTCATATTCGATTCGTTTCTGTTATGATAAGTTAAAAGTAATTAGATTTGAAAGTTTGTTAAACAAATGCTTTAAGAAATTAAGTTCTATATGTATCATTGGAAATCGATCGACCCCCCACTTACTGATTGTTTCTCAAAAGACTCACACCTTACAAATTTCAGATAAAAATGAATAGCAAGTGAATGAGGAGGAACAAGATGCTTTGTGGGGATGGTAGTCGATGAGCAAGATTCAAGAATCAAGATTTATTTTCCTTTTTTTTTAGTTCAGCTTCCGAAACTCTGATGTATTTTAATTCTATTGTCAATGTAAAGAGAATGTTTTAGTTATGAAAAAGACTGGTTATTTGGCATTTCGATATGATGCTTAATTGTTTTCAAGTAATTTTTAAACAATGCCGGATGTCACCGATGCTTCGAACACGGGGCGTGACATCTATGTCTGGAGTAGTGTGCGTATGGGACACGGTCAGGTCCTATGAGGGGCCCTAGCAGGATAGAACTTGTGCAGCATGGCTGGAGGAGAGTCCTCGGTTGATAGTACTCTTCCCGTAGCTTGTTCTTGTTTGGCCGAGAACTTGCAGAGGGAAGCTTGAGAGAGGACTGGGCTAGGTGGTTTGGACGGTGGCCAAGGATGGTCCAGTGGGGGTTAGGAAGGGCTGGGCTCGGTAGTGGCTTGGGTAGAAGCCTCCAAGCAAAGTGGACGGCATCAGCACACGTTGAGGAGGGGCGCGCAGCTTGTTCTTGTTCAGATAGGTTGCTGCTCGCGTCCAAGGGCTTGGGTTGGTTTGGGCAAGGTCTGGGCGTGGTCCAAGGATGGTTAAGGTCATGGGGGCTTGGTGGTGGCTCGGCTGGAAGAGCCCTTGCTAGCTAGGAGTCTTGGGCGAAGAAGAGAGCTTGTGCGCAGGTTGCTACTGGGATATTGGGGCTGTTCGCATGGCTTGCTGCGTGTGGTTAGGGGCTCAGGGTTGGTCCAGGCTTGATCTGGACTTGTCTAGGGTTAGTAGTGGTGATGGTTGACCAGTGTTTAGTTGGCTTGATGAGTCCTAAGGCAACTAGGAAACCTTACACAACTAGGATACTCACGCGCACACACATACAGATTTTGGTTTCGGTTCCAGCATGGTTTGAGCGAGCTAGGGCTAGGTTCTATGGGTCAGGGCTATCAAGAGGGTGCCTAGGTGGGTTGGCTCTGGTTTGGCTCAAGGTAGCTCAGGCGTGGCTCGAGTATTTTGGGAGTTGGCTCTGTGGGTTCCTTAAAGGGTCAAAAACGAGATTTTAATAACTAAAATTGAATCCGAGGATCCATGGGTGTGGCTCATGAATTGAAAGGGTAGAATAAATAATAAAAATGTTATATTTAAAATTTGGGATCAAAATATTGAGTTTTGGATTTATTCGGGATTTTATCTCCTCACGAAACGTTATATAAAGAATTAATTGAAAAACCTAGTTTAAGCCTTATAAAATTATGAAAAATTATATTTAAGCTTAAATAATTATTTGTAATAATCTCATGTCATTAAAAGTGAGAAAAAGATAAATTCGAGAGTTTTTACGTTTAGGGGTAAAATAATAATGTTACACTTAGGACAATACGGAAATGCTTGGAGCGTCCCGAAGGATCATAAGGCTTGTAAAATGATATTATATGATTTAAAATGATGATTTTGATGATAATATGTATTTTTATTATTTATGATAAAGCTGTGCAATTTTTACTGTCTAAAATGCTAATTTGGGAAAGTTACGATATTTTATGACTTTAAAGGAAAATGAAAAAATATTTTGAGGGATGTGAATTGACTATAGCAAAAGATATAATTTATTTTATATGATTTTATGGGGATGTCATAAGGGGAAAATGTGCCAGAGGGAACCCATTTACGGGAAAAAGGTCCTAGAGGAAACCCATTTGTGAAAAGGCCCCCGAGGGAACCCGTCTATGAGAAAAAGCCCTCGAGAGAACCTCAAAGATCGTATTTCCATGATGGAGCCTAGTGCACACCCCATGAGCCATGTGAAGCTGAAGACTGATCAGTCTACCAAAGATAAAAGCTAGTCACTTTAAAGGATCAAACTTCACCCAAAATGATATATGATTGAAAGCTTATGATAAAAAAAATGAATCTTTTGATACATGATTTATAATGAGGGTTAAAGCTATTTTTAAAATGATTTATTATGCTCAAAGCTTATTTTAAATGATTTTTTAAGGATTTATTTATGCTTAAAGTTATTTTAAAATGATTTTATGATTTATGATTTAATTATGCTTAAATGATTTTTAAATGGATTATTTATGTTCAAAAGCTATTTTAAATAAAAATATGATTTTAATGCATGTGAATGTATATGTGTTATTTGCTATCCATGTTTAGAACGTACTGAGTCTTTAGACTCATTAGGTTTGTATGATGCAGGATTTGATGAGTTATGAGAGACGGTGACAATTGAGTGGATCGAGTGCAGCAGTTCACACCCGAGAGCCTTTATGTTTCCGCACTAACTTGTTAGATTAATGATATTAAGATTTATGTTAATGATTTTTGTTAGAGATATTTTTATACTTTATATATAGTTAGCTGATCTTCTTAAAGGTCAATTTAGGAAGTTTTGGTTAGGTGATGATTCCTGATTTATTTTATGCACTTGAGATTTAAATTGTTAATTTATTATGATTGTTAGAAATGTTAAGTTATTTCATGTATTGAGTTTATGATTTCTGATTAGAAAAAAATCGAGGTCGTTTCACTTTGTGTTATTCATTTCCCAAGTATTCAATCTGTTTTTCAGTTTGTTTCCGCACTTTAAGTTAACTGATTGACATTGACAACAATAATATCGAATTCAATTTATCGCTAAACTGATTCACCCCATCGAAAAGATTAAAAAATTAAAGTGTTTATTCAACCCCCTCCCCTTCCCCCTTTCTAAACACTTTCACTAACCCAATCGATTCATATCAAAGCACTGTCAATCTGGTTTCTGAATATTTTCTATTTATACAATCTGATTACCATTTCTTATTTCAATAAAATCCCCATGTTTTCAAAAGAAGAATTTGATGACTGGAAAATCAGAATGCAGGCTCATTTACCTGCACATGATGATGACATGTGGTACGTCATAATTGAAAGACCAATGAAAATATTAAAGGAAAATACAACAGTTTCCATAACTGAGTGAGCACACCATCACATCGAGAAACCACGAGAAGAGTGGACAATTGAAGATAAGAGGAAAGCCAACCTAGATAATGTGGCTAAAATTATTTTGTACAAAACCCCTTGGACAAGGTTACATTCAGTAAGATCAAGATGTGTAGAACAATAAAAGAAATCTTGGAGAAACTGATCCAATTATGCCAAGGAGCAAACTAAATAGAACAAACTCTCAGTAGCAGTACAGAAATTTGACAACATCAAAATGAAGACTGGAGAGTCAATGAATTAGTATGACGAACAAGTAAGCAGCATTGTCAATTAACTGGATGCACTTGGGAAAGTGTATTCAAATAAAGAAGTTGTGTTGCTGGTGGTTAAAGGTCTTCCCATAGAATGGAATGTAAAGAGGATGGCTATGAGAGAATCCAAAACTTGAATAAGGTAGAATTACATGACTTATTTGCTGATCTCAAAGCTTATGAGTTCGAACTGCAGACAAGAGAAGGAGAACCTTCAACACTAACAGTCACAGCTGCTCTAAGTGCCATCAAATTGGAACCAACTGGTTCAGTTGACAAGACTGCATAACGACTGAGTAATGACGCGATGTCATTATTTGTCAAGAAATTTTCAAAATTTATGAGAAGAAATCAAAGTTATTTCCAGCGAAAATATCAAAAGAACAATTCAAAGGAAGAGCAAAATTCTTGCTAAAACTGTGGCAAGGACAATACATTTCATTGCCGACTGCCCTAAACCAGGAGGACAGTCGACACTCAACTTAAAAAAGAAAGAATTCAGTTGAGTTCAAAAGATGAGACAAGAACGATAAAAGATCATTCAAGATGAAACATGATGTCCTGCTAGCTGAAGAAAGCAAATCCAAATGAGCAGAGACTGATAGTGAAAAGTCAGAGTCTGAGAGCTTGAGCACCTCCAGCGATGAAGACGAAGTAAAATGCTTAATGGCCAATGATGCAGAAAAGGAATCAACCAGTAAACATGTATTAGATTTCAGTTTAACTGATTTTACACGAGAAGAACTCATTTCTACACTGCATGACATGTGAATGAGTATCACAAGTTTGCTCTTTTATTTGATAAATCCAAAGCTAAGAAAACTTGTGATGTCTACTAATTTAAAACGAAGCTAAATTTTTTTTGAAAATAAATATTTAACTATTTTGCATGCATGCAACCCTACTGAAAATATGTCACTTTTAAAAATAATCGTAAATTTTTTGACAATTAAAATACAACATTTAAAATTTCGGACACGGCCAAAATATGTGTACATAAAAAAAACTCAAGTAAATATCCTGATGATCATCACCATAACAAAATCAACGTATCAAAATGTTCATGTCCACTCAAAGTCATGAAAACGTGATGTGCGGAAAGGTGTGGTCCTCAGGTCGTGTGCGTACATTCAGCGCTGCCTCTTCAGAATTTGGCACCTCCTGTCCCCTCATCGACATGCTCACCTGCATCATTTACACCTGAGTCTAAAGACTCAACACACCTATACAGTGATATCAAATACATATACATATCATGCAGCAGTGAAAAATACCGTATTTGTAGAGGCCCATATTTCGTATTTTTAAATTTACGGACTTATTTAAAAATTTTCTCTTTAAATAAATAAAATGCTCATTCATAAAATGAACGGGTAAAAAGATTTAATGTATAAGTAACATCGGAAGAAATTATCGTTTTCAAAGCAACAATTTAAAATAATTCAACATGATGAAAATAAGTTTGGTGCATAAAAAAGATAAATAAACTGAAGCATGAGGTTCTCGGGTTCCTACTACTGCTGACCCAAGCTAGCTCAATGGTCCCCGCCCTCGGTCTCAACCTCATCAGTACCTACAACAATCAATTCTAGTGAGTCTAAAGACTCAACATGCATATATCGTGAATAACAAGTAAATATATCATAAAATTCCGCGTAACATAAAAATATCGTATCGTAAACCATAAGGTAAAAATCGTGTCATGGATAATTATAAATATGTGCATATTTTAAAATCATACGTAAAAGCTTTGCTCGATAGAGCTCTGTCATAACATATCATATCGTAATTTTTGTAGAGATAATGTTTCTACGCAAGTGGCCCATTACATAATATGCACGTCTGATCAGACTAAACCAAAGTATACTGGGCAGTAGAGATCATCACAGCCTTTAGACTGGATATCGGTACCCATACATAATCGTAAACCGGTCGTAAGTCACCGGATGAAGCAATCCTATAAGCGTAAGGTGGCCACAAGACATGTCGCATATATCTCAAAAATAAATATTTTTATATTATGCACGTAATATAATTATAACCCTGTTTTTACCGAATGAGTTGGTTCGGCTCGCTGCGACCTAATTCTAACATGAGAAACATGCAAATATTTTTCTTGAGGATGACTTCGTAATTGAACCCAAAAACGGGGCCAACTAGACCAAAATCTTAATTTCTAACCATGACTCCTTACCAACCCGAACCAACATCGAACCATTTAGTCATGGTCAAAATATGCCTAACATGATGAAATAATACTCCTAAGAATTGTAATTCATGAAATTTGGTGAATGTAGGCCAAAATCTTGAAACACTCTTTCAAGAGTCACTTTGGTACATTGCACTGTAAATTGTTGTACGACTTCTAAACTTAATCAAATCACAAACGGACAAAAACAAGACCTTCATAACTCATTGGGGTACTGTCCAGTCCAAGGCCATAGGCTAAAAGCCAACTATGAACTCAAATACCACCTCTGAACCGGAGCCATGCTGCTGTCCAATGCACGATGGCAGCAGCTGCGCTTGATGTGTTCGTTTACGAGACTACTGCTCATTGGGGATTGAACCACCGATCAGAGCCTCTTCCCAAAATCCTAAGGTGTGGCTTGAACCATGGCTAAGGGCCCTAGGCCAATCACAATCCAAGCAAACACCCAAGACAACCAAAACTTGAAACCGAGAACACCAAACAAAAATTATGTACGATGCGATGGTGTGGATCGCTTGCTGTCTTGTGTCATTCCAGTGGTCATATGATCGACCATGGCTTGATCTAGACATCATGAGGTATTGTATGAACCATGACTAAGGGATAAAAGCCAAACAAGATCCTTCCATCACCCCCAAGACCGAAACTCCCACACCCAAAACAAAAAAATGAAACCGAGGGGCACTTGTGTTGTTTGTTGAAAATTTCGATGGGGCCATGAACCAAGCCATGAAACGTCATCTTGGTCACGTCCTAAACATGCTAAGGGAGGGTTCTAACCATGGTTATAGGCCTTGGGCGAACCACAATCCAAACCTTCACCTTAGACATCCAAACAACCAAAAATCGAGACTCACAATGCAACTATGGGGGAAGTTGCTGTCAAGTCTATTCCTTTCGTGCATGGGGCTTTAACTAATGGACCAACATGATCCTAACACACCCTAGTACGTGCCTAGGTGGAGCTTTGAGCGCCTGGAACCGATCCATTCCCTGAAATCACAAAAACAAGACAACAGGTGAAGTACAAGAGGTAGCCGAAAAATCTGTGCATAATTTTTTTTTGTGTAGTTGCTGTCATACTTCGGTTTTGCCATTAAAATCATGATCATGTGATGTTTTAAAATACCTATAGTACTTGATTGAAAAGCAAAGAACAATATAAACATGCCTGGAAATTTGTTTTCGAAAGAAACAAATCAATATGACGAACACGGCGCAGCGGAGACAAATTTTCTTTCTTACTTTCTTTCTTGCTCTCTTGTTGATGGTTCACGTTTTTTCTGCTGATTCCTACTGATATTTTCGAATGTTAGGGGGTGAAGGAGTGTTAAGGAATGAAGGGGTAGGTTACAAGGAAAGTAAAGGAGTCAAGAATGCATTAGAGGGAAGTTTCAAATTTGAGGAATGGAATGGTACAAGGAAATGATCTCCTTCCTTCTATTTGCTCGAGAATGAGGAATATATGGGCTGATTTGGTGATTGATTAGGTGCATAATAGTGTTTGATTATTAATTAGTGGGGATTTAAAAATGAAGGAATTATTCTACCATGAAGGATTAAGGAAAAATCAAAAATGGAGGGTTTCCATACATGATTATATCCTATAAGGGAGTGGCCGAATTCTTGCTAACAAATGGGGTAAAAATATTGCTGAGTTCTTGAATTTTAACTCGTTAAAGTTTTAAACACTTATTATGTATTTTAGTGAAATAATAATTTAATTTAGGATAGAAATTTTCTTGCATGCATGTTTAGGTCTTAAAATAAATTACTAACATGTTAAGTTACAATTTCTTAAATAAAAGGTCTAGATTAATTTATCCCAATTGTTTACACATTTTAATTTAGGCTTTTAAATTAATTATTGGACATAAAAGAACTTATTTACTACTTAACTCCAATTAATTAAATAAATCATTAGACATTCTTTTACATTAAAATAAATTATTCCTTGATTTAAATTAAATCTAGGAATATTTTCTTATTATTAAATTTTATCTTAATACTCCAACTCTGGTCCGGCCTCGCATATTTTACTGAAAAGATAAAACTAAACTTCTACGATTTAATAATATATGATCAAGGCTTAACAATTTAAAAAATGAAATAAACTCTCATGCATGTATGAAAATCATTTTAATTTAAATAATAGTAATTATGCATGGCTTATACGTAGCCTGATTTTTGGGTTCTACAACTCTCCCCCCTTAAAAGAAATTTCATCCTCGAAATTAAAACTTATCGAATGACTTGGGATACCGACTCTTCATCTCTGGCTCAGATTCCCACGTAGCTTCCTCCTTTGAATGATTAAGCCGTTTGACTTTCACTGGCTTCACCAGTTTGTTCCGAAGTTTCTTCTCCTGTCTCTCTAAGATTTGCACTGGTCTCTCTTCATAAGACAGGTTCGGAGTGAGCTGCAACGGTTCGAAGTTCAAGACATGCGACGGATTCGCCATATACTTCCTCAGCATAGAGACGTGGAACACATTGTGTACTCCGGCCAGATTCGACGGAAGAGCAACACGATAAGCTAACGTCCCAACCCTGTCGAGGATCTCAAATGGTCCGATGAATCTCCGACTAAGCTTTCCTTTCTTCCCGAACCGCATGACACCTTTCATAGGTGCTATCTTCACAAAAACATGGTCGCCAACGTCAAACTCTTGATCTCTCCTCCTCTGATCCGCATAACTCTTTTGCCTACTTTGAGCAGTCCTCATCCTATCACGGATCTTGACTACTACATCGGTAGTCTGCTGAATAATCTCCGGACCCAATTCTGATCTCTCCCCTACTTCATCCCAATGAATATGCGATCTACACTTACGACCGTACAGTGCTTCATATGGAGCCATACCTCTAGACGACTGAAAAATGTTTTTATAGGTGAACTCCACCAATGGCAACTTCGACTCCCAGCTCCTTGAGAAATCGATGACACATGAACGGAGAAGATCATCCAAACTTTGGATAACTCTCTCTGACTGACTGTTCGTCTGAGGATGGAAGGCTGTGCTAAACAACAACTTCGTACCCACAGCTGATTGCAGACTCTTCCAAAAGGAGGAAGTGAATCTAGGATCTCGGTCAGATACTATAAAACGGGAATATTATGAAGTATGACTATCTCTCGGATATACAACTCGGCATACTGAATCATGGTGAAAGTCGTCTTAATGGGTAAGAAGTGCGCTGACTTGGTAAGACGATCAACAATCACCCAGATAGCATTTGACCCTCTGGCTGACTTCGGCAAGCTTACCACAAAGTCCATGGTAATATTCTCCCACTTCCACTCGGGAATAGGAAGAGGCTTGAGCAAGCCTGCTGGTCTCTGATGCTCCACTTTCAGTAGCTGGCACGTCAGACACTCAGATACAAAACGTCTAATATCCTTCTTCATCTCGGGCCACGAATACATCAACTGCAGATTTTTATACATCTTCGTACTCCCAAGATGAATAGAGTACGGTGACATGTGGGCCTCGGATAAAATATCTGCTCGAATAGAATCACTGCTAGGAACCCACATTCTGTCTCGATATCTCACAATACCGTCATTAATTGTATACAAAATGCTGCCCTTGGCCTCATCTCTCTGCCTCCACTTCGCCAACTGCTCATCTGCTGACTGTCCACTGCGAATACGGTCTAGAAGATAAGACTGAATCGTCAAAGTAGATAGACGAGGAACTCTACCTCGAGGACATGTCTCTAGATCAAACCTCTGCATCTCAAACTGAAGGGGTCTTGGAATCGCTATATGAGCCATCACTGTGACTTTCCTGCTCAGTGCAACCACAACTACATTAGCTTTGCCCGGGTGGTAGCTAATGTCACAGTCGTAGTCCTTCACTAGCTCCAACCAACGTCTCTGACGCATATTCAGCTCTCTCTACATAAAGAAGTACTTGAGGCTCTTATGGTCGGTAAAGATCTGGCACTTCTCTCCGTACAAATAATGCCTCCAAATCTTCAATGCAAAAACTACGGCTGCCAACTCTAGATCGTGGGTAGGGTAATTCTTCTCATGGATTTTCAACTGACGAGAAGCATACGCTATCACCTTCCCATGCTGCAGCAACATTGCGCCTAAATCGAGCTTCGAAGCATTGGTTTACAAAACAAAGTCTCCGGGCCCTGACGGCATGGCTAATACTGGTGCTGAGATAAGAGATTGCTTCAAAGTATCGAAGCTCTTCCGACACTCATCGCTCCACACATACTTAGCATTCTTCTTTGTCAATGACGTGAGTGGAACTGCGATAAAGAGAATCCCTGAATAAACTTCCGATAATATCCCGCTAGCCCAAGAAAGCTACGGATCTCTGATGCATTCTGCGTGCGGCACAACCCAATCTCTGACTGCTGCAACTTTCACTGGGTCTACCTCGATACCGCTTCTAGAAACGATGTGGCATAAGAACGCCACCTTCTCTAACCAGAACTCGCATTTACTGAACTTTTCTAATAACTTGTGCTTCTGCAAGGTCTGCAAAACTGTGGTCAGATGTCTGTTGTGTTCCTCTTGATTCTATGAGTAGACTAGGACGTCGTCTATGAATACTATCATGAACTGATCAAGATACGGCTGAAATACGCATTCATTAGTTCCACGAAGATCGCTGGCGCATTCGTCAAACCGAAAAGCATCACAAGGAACTCGAAGTGGCCATAACGTGTCCTAAAAGCAGTCTTGAGAACATCGGCATCTCTCACCCTTAACTGGTGATAACCAAAACGCAGATCAATCTTCGAGAATACTGAAGCTCCCTGCAACTGATCAAATAAATCTTTAATCCTCGGGAGTGGGCATTTGTTCTTCACTATAACCCTGTTCAATTCTCGGTAATCAATGCAGATTCTCATCGAGCCATCCTTCTTCACAAATAAGACTGGCGTGCCCCATGGTGAAAAACTTGTGCGAATGAACTCCTTGTCAAGAAGTTCTTGAATCTGCTTCTTGAGTTCTGCCATCTCTGTCGGTGCTAATCGGTACGGCGCTTTTTAGATCGGTGCGGTACCTGGCATAAGCTCAATAGAAAACTCCACTTCCCGCACAGGTGGCATACCAGAGCCGTCATCAGGAAACACGTCTAGAAAGTCTCTAACAATTGGGACATCGGAGGCTAACTGACTGGGTGTCTCGGGAACAGACACAAAAGTCGCTAAAAATGCTCGACACCCTCTACGCATAAGCTTCCTAGCCTGGACACAAGGTATTATACGCGGCAAAGAAAAGTACCTGTCTGGTTCGAATAAGAACTGCTCTCTCCCAAGAGGTCGGACTAGAACAGACCTCCGCTGGAAGTCAATCAAAACTTTGTTCCATATTAGCCAGTCCATACCCAAAATGATGTCAAACTCGGGCATCGGCAATACGATAAGATCCGCATAAACAAGGTTACCATGAAGCTCGAGGTCTATGTCTCGGATCACATTAGTAGCTGCCAGCTCCTCTCCAGAAGGCAATACTACTGAATACGCCACATCTATCCCAATGGTCTTGATCTGGAGAAAATTACAAAGGTCTCCGAAATGAACGAATGAGTAGCCCATGAATCTATCAAGGCATTCGTAGCTGAACCTGCTATAAAAATTCTTCCTGAAAGGTTGGAACATCAAGTTGAACCCAATAATTACTAGAACTAACTTATAGACATGTGAAGGTCAAAGTTCATCTAATCTAAACTCCCGAAATAACGCTGATTAGATCATGCAATCCTACCGCAAATTCTAAGTTCAAAAACTTAACTCAAACCCTCGAAACATTAACTTTCAAATGTAAGCTTAAAACTTTAAGACACCTGTCAAGAGCATCGTCTCCGGGTTCGTCTCCACTGCATGGAGGAAAAAAACTCTGCCTTGGGTAGGCAGACTCCCCTAATACTTCAGTAAGTGGTCAGGACTACCACACTTGTAGCACTTCCCTGAGCCATACATACAAGCTCCAGCATGACGGCGTGTGCACTTAGCACAGACTGGGTACTCTACGGTCCTCGGGGCTGCCTGTCCCTGTTGTTGCTGTCCTCTGTTCCTGGGTGGACCGTGGAAAGGCCTCTTACTCTGATGTTGTTGCTGAAGAGGGCGGTTCGGCACTTGGACTGGTCGCTTGTGCTGGAGATCTCTCTCAATATCATTCAGATCCTGCTCTGCAGCTAGAGCTCTGGAGACAGCAACGTCATAGGTAGTAGGGCCAGCCACCCTAACATCACGGCGCAAGATCAACTGTAGACCATCCATAAATTGCCTCAACTTGGCTCCAACATCATTTGCAATCAGGGGTACAAAATGGCGACCCCTCTCAAACTTACGGATGAACTCCGTAACAGTCATGTCTCCCTGCCTCAGTGTCATAACTCCTTGGTCAACCTGGAACGCACCTCGTAAGTAAAATATTTAGAGTAGAATACCTCTGTAAAGCGTGTCCAGCTCAGAGTAGCCAAATTCAAGGCTACAGATGCTCCTTCCCACCACAAGCGGGCGTCTCCTCCAAAAAGATAGGTCGCACAACGAACCCTATCCTCATCTCCAAGCTCCATGAACTCAAAGATAACCTCGAGGGACTTAATCCAGCCCTCGGCAATCATGGGATCTGTCGTCCATGAGAACTCATTCGGTCTCATCTTCATGAACCGCTCATAGGTAGCCTCAGGCCCAGTCTGCCTGGCTACCCAAGCATTGTTTCCCGCAAATTGTGCGAAGAACTGAGTCATTCCGGCTAACATCTGGGCGTTCATGTCCGGTGGAAGGGGTGGTGGTAAATCTCTCTCCTGCTTATGATCCTCACCGTCCTCATGACGATGCTCATCATCTCTCATGCGCTCAGGAATGCGTCTAGGAGGCATATTGTTACATACATAACCCATACGTAACTAACATGCATATTTTCTATTATTTTTAAATTTAAATAAATACTGCATAATCATAATCTTGACATAAATCATTTCATGAAAACATGCTGTTAAAATATTTCATGCTTTAAACGAAATGCGTAAACGTAAAACTTACAGACCGAAGACTTGACTTCGTGAGCTTCTCGAGATTAGTAGTAGTACAACACTTTACAAGAACATAGGCTCTGATACCAACTGTAGAGTCCCGTATTTCGTATTTGTAAATTTGCGGAATTATTTAAAATTTTTCTCTTTAAATAAATAACATGCCTCATTCATAAAATGAACTGATAAAAAGATTTAATGTTTAAGTAACCGCGGAAGAAATTATCGTTTTCAAAAAAACAACTTAAAATAATTCAACATGATGAAAATGACTTTGGTGCATAAAAAAGATAAATAAACTGAAGCATGAGGTCCTCAGGTTCCTACTACGCCTGACCCAACCTAGCTCACTGGTTCCCGCCCTCGGTCCCGACCTCATCAGTACCTACAAAAAATCAAGTATTGCGAGTCTAAAGACTCAGCATGCATATATTGTGAATAACAAGTAAATATATCATAAAATTTCGCGTAACATAAAAATATCGTATCGTAAATTGTAAGGTAAAAATCGTGTCATTGATACTTATAAATACGTGCAAATCTGAAAATCATACGTAAAAGCTTTGCTCGATAGAGCTCTGTCATAACATATCATATCGTAATTTTTGTAGAGATAATGTTTCTACGCAAGTGGCCCATGACATAACATGCACATCTGATCAGACTAAACCACAGTATACTGGACGGTAGAGATCATCACAGCCTTTGTACTGGATATCCGTACCCATACATAATCGTAAACCGGTCGTAAGTCACTAAGTGAAGCAATCCTATAAGCGTAAGGTGGCCACAAGACATATCGCATATATCTCAAAAATAAACATTTTTATATTATGCACGTAATATAATTATAACCCTGTTTTTACCGAATGAGTTGGATCATTCCCAGGCTCGCTGCGAACTAATTCTAACATGAGAAAAATGCAAATAATTTTCTTGAGGATGACTTCGTAATTGAACCCAAAAACGGGGCCAACTAGACCAACAATCTTAATTTCTAACCATGACTCATTACCAACCCGAACCAACATCGAACCATCGTTTAGTCATGGTCAAAATACGCCTAACATGATGAAATAATGCTCCTAAGAATTGTAATTCACGAAATTTGGTGAATTGAGGCCAAAATCTTGAAACACTCTTTCAAGAGTCACTTTGGCACATTGCACTCTAAATTCTCGTACGCCTTCTAAACTTAACCAAATCACGAACGGCCAAAGACATGACCTTCATAACTTGTTGTGGTACTGTTTAGTCCAAGGCCATAGGCTAAAAGCCAACCAATAACTCAAATACCACCTCTGAACCGAAGCCATGCTGATGTCCAATGCGCGATGGCAGTAGCTGTGCTTGCTGTGTTCGTTTATGAGACTACTGATCATTGGGGCTTGAACCACCAACCAGAGTCTCTTCCCAACATCCTAAGGTGTTGCTTGAACCATGGCTAAGGGCTCTAGGCCAAACACAATCAAAGCAAACACCCAAGACAACCGAAACTTGAAACCGAGAACACCAAACAAAAATTATGTATGATGCGATGGTGTGGATCGCTTGCGTGCATGGGCCTTGAACTAATGGACCAACATGATCCTAACACACCCTAGTACGTTCCTAGGTGCAGCCTTCAGCGCCTGGAACCTAGCCATTCCCTGAAATCACAAAAACAAGACAACACGTGAAGCACAAGAGGAAGCCGAAAAATCTGTGCAGAATTTTTTTTTTTGTGTAGTTGCTGTCATACTTTGGTTTTGCAATTAAAATCATGATCATCTGATGTTTTAAAATACCTATAGGACTTTATTGAAAAGCAAAGAACAATATAAACATGCCTGGAAATTTGTTTTCGAAAAAACAAATCAATATGACGAACACGACCCGGCGGAGACGGAGTTTCTTTCTTACTTTCTTTCTTGCTCTCTTGTTGATGGTTCACGTTTTTTCTGTTGATTCCTACTGATATTTTCGAATGTGAGGGGATGAAGGAGTTTTAAGGAATGAAGGAGTCAAGAATGCATTAGAGGGAAGTTTCCAATTTGAGGAATGGTATGGTCCAAGGAAATGATATCCTTCCTTCTAGTTTCTCGAGAATGAGGAATAGATGGGCTGATTTGGTGATTGATTAGGTGCATAATAGTGCTTAATTATTAATTAGTGGGGATTTAAAAATGAGGAATTATTCTACCATGAAGGGTTAAAGAAAGAATAAAAAATGGAGGGTTTCCAAACATGATTAAATCCTATAATGGGGTGGCCGAATTCTTGCTAACAAATGGGGTAAAAATATTGGTTAATTCTTAAATTTTAACTTCTTAAAATTTTAAACACTTATTATGTATTTTAGTGAATTAATAATTTAATTTAGGATAGAAATTTTCTTGTATACATGGCTAAGTCTTAAAATAAATTACTAACATGTTAGGTTACAATTTATTAAATAAAACAGTTCTGGATTAATTTATCCCAATTGGTTACACATTTTACTTTAGGCTTTTAAGTTAATTATTGGACATAAAACAACTTATTTACTACTTAACTACAATTAATTAAATAAATCCTTAAACATTACATTAAAATAAATTATTCCTTGGCTTAAATTAAATCTAGTAATATTTTCTTATTATTAAATTTTATCTCAATACTCCAACTCCGGTCCGGCCTCGCATATTTAACTGAAAAGATAAAACTTAACTTCTACGATTTAAAAATAAATGATCATGTGATATGAATCTAGCCAACCAATATACGTTCCAAGAACCAATCCTGAGAGGACGCTTGAAGATGTTGAATGTTGCCCTTCATCCAACCAATGAAAGCTTGGAAACAAGGCTCGATGGGTTCGGGTTGCATCACCATCAAATAGAGGATGAATTGGAAGCTTGCGCCTTAGCGCGTTGCGGGAAGTTTAGTCGCCAGCGACACACTTACTGTCCAAGCCAAATTTCCAGAACCATCGGCGCTCGAGCGGTCAAATTCTACCGCCTAAGCGCGAACAGGCCAGAAGACCTGGCGCCCGCGCGATAATATCCTACCGCCCGAGCGCGACTGCTGCGAGGAGAATCCTAGTTTCCTTAGTTTAATTAAATTCTAAATTAATTATTGATTTTTTATCTTTAAATATGCAATTTTCTATATTTAGGGTTTGGTTACCTATATTTAAGCTAGAATACCATGTAAACATTTCAACTTTTGTTCATTATTGATTTGATATCAAATTGTGAGATTTCCTCTCAAATACACTTCGGTGTTTTCAAAATCGAACTTTCAAAGGTGGATTCTTTTGTCGTTCGTCTATCGATTTTCACGAGGGTTGACAAGGACGGGTTCTTTGGAGGTTCTCTTGAACGCGGTTGTTTCTATCGTTGATTAATTGTTGCTAGACCGCGTGATCTAGAGGCGATTATCACACCTATCGGTTACTTGTTTCAAAGATCGGGACAAATCAAAGATCTCATGGGCGGGATCGTATCAAGGGACAAGGGCCACGAAGTGTATTTGAGGGAAAATCTCACAATTTGATATCAAATCAATAATGAACAAAAGTTGAAATGTTTACATGGTATTCTAGCTTAAATATAGGCAACCAAACCCTAAAAATAGAAAATTGCATATTTAAAGATAACAAATCAATATTAATTTAGAATTTAATTAAACTAAGGAAACTAGGATTCTCCTCGCAGCAGTCGCGCTCGGGCCGTAGGATATTACCGCTCGAGCGCCAGGTCTTCTGGCCTGTTCGCGCTCGGGCGGTAGAATTTAACCGCTCGAGCGCCGATTGATGTGAATCCTCGTACGATGAGTAGCAAACACGATTATCGAAATCGCACCCTCAACACAATAACAAACAAGGATCGATTTGTTGTCCCGATCTTTTGATACAAGTAACGATTTGTGATATTCACCTCTAAGTTATTAAAACTTAGCAACAAATATCAACGATAAAACAATTGAATTTCAAACGAACCTTCAAAGATCTTGTTTTGACAATCCGAGCGAAAAACAATCGACAAACGCCACAAAGATGCAATCTTTGATAAGTTTGATTTGGTTTTCTTCTTGTGAAGAACAAAGCTAAAAGCTTTGAATGTTGAGAATAAACTCAAGAAATTTTCATATTCATCAGTGATAATTCATTCATCCCCCTTACAATGCATTATATAAACAATAAAATACAAGAAAAGTAGTGTAGAAACATTAAATAAAGTTGTCTAGCAAGTTTGATACGGCAGGGCGCGCGGTGGCGCGGCTTCTCGCGCGATGGCGCGCGAGTTACTGCACTTCTGCAGCACCCGGCGCGCGGGGGCGCCACTTCTGGCGCGGCCGCGCGCGCAGCGCTGCTGGTCTGCGCTAGCGCGCGCTGCTGCACTGCTTCTGGCGTGCTGCTGCTTCTGCACATCTGCGCTAGTTCGTACTGCTGCTTCTGCACATATGCGCTAGCGCGTGCTGCTGCACTGCTTCTCTCGGGCCCTTTTTCACTCGTATGCTTAGTTGTTTGGAATTCCTTCATTATATTATTTGTTGAATTCCACCACTTGCTTGGATACGCTTGATTAATCATTATTGAGCTTGAAGATCCGAAACAACGACGCTCCCAAAATCTCCTTCCAATCATTTGAACACGGTGCCCAGCCAGATTGATATCATACACCTCTTCTTCAAAAAGATTTGTCCTCAAATCTTGTCTACCTGCACAAAAACGAAGCAAGTTAGTAATAACAAGGATGATATTATCAACATGCTTACCTTTAAGCTCAAGATTGTAGACGCTATTATTTACTCGCTCCATCAGCACTGGAAACCCCAACTTCACGATCGTCTTTCCTATGTATTCATCAACTTTACCAAATACCAAATAAAAATTGACACCAAATGATAAAATACCATTAAGTATCACAAAAATTAAGTTCCTCCCTTTCTTAGACCTAGTTAACACACAAATGATATTCATACACCTGTACGACCATAGCTCACTAGGAATAAGATATAACTGATGCACGACATATGAATATACTCGACATGTCATTTTCCCGTATGCAACGCATGTTCCCCAATCACACTCAACATGTCGTTTCATATGCAACCAACACATATACTCATGCATTTTATCAATGATGAATTCACAAAAATACGCCTCACCAGCGATTAATTCATAAAATGAACATAACATGAACAATTTAATCTCCTTAAAAATATATTCATCATGGACATAGAAATTCTTATATTCACTCATCATCTTTCCAAAGTCATCATCAAACAAGTATGAATCATGCAAGTACAACACGCTAGATGTAATATCCATGTAATCATTTAACTCATCACATGAATTTAATTCTAATGCATACAATTCATTGTCATGACAGAAACACATCAAATTGATGTTTTCTGAGCACTCCAAATCAATAAAATTCGAATTTAATTCACACAATATATATCCATTTTCAAATATACGACACTTTGGCAAAATTATCAAATCACAGTCATGCTTACTAAATGAAACACTTTCAACCCGTTCTACAAAATCTTGAAAACAAGACAACACAAAATTACGGTAAGGAAGCAAATCATACCTCATAGTTGTTGTATTGACAACTAACCTTACCTCATCTCGAATGCTCTTGACTTCATATGGATCATCCCATTGCAATCTAACACCATCAACATTTGTTCTCCTCTTCATCATGCCATCACAAGTAATCCTGCCAAGAAGAATTAACATCGCTCGGGATTGAACCGGCTATATCATTATAATGACAATAAACCACTTTGTACAAAGGTACTTTAAGGGGTTTATTCAAAAATACATAAGTCTCAACCTCACTCTTTTTACTCTTTTGGGCCTTCAAATTATATTTCTTTTCGTTTTCTTTTTCTTTGGCCACTTTCTCTCTCATTTTCTTTAATATCATATTTTTCATCTTTTTTTCTATTCATGGCCATCTCACTCTTTTGTTCTCTCTTTCTTTCGGTCATTTTAATTTCTTTTTCACTCAATTCAAGAATAAATTTTAATTGATCCTCAAGAACATTTGGATTCAATTGAACCAATAAAACATTTTGTTCCTCAAGAAATTTATCCACAACAATTTTTTGCCCATTTTCCTTCTCCATAGTACACAAAATAGGTATTTCTCCTCCACCTAATGATTCAGCTTCCACTGTACATCGTTCAACAACATTCATCTCACTAACTAGTGGAATAACATCATCTTCAACTCTATTAATCACCACCTCAAATTCATGTTCAAATCACCAACAATCTCAACTTCAGATACAGGTTCAACAACAACCTCTACATCCACTTGAGATTCGATCTCAACCGCAAAATCAACCTCCATTTGAGATTTAAGCTCAACTGGCGATTTTACTACAGTAACTTCCTCACGTCGACATTGACTGATATCATGCCCGACTTCTAGACACCAACAACATATAATATCACAAGTACTAGAATTTGAGTTTTTAAATGTACCTTGATATTCATATTTTCTAGCTTCACGTCTCGATTCCTTCTTTGGCGTAGCAATGATTTTCTCTCCCAAGCTCCTCCGCCAAGTGGATGTCAAAGACTCCCTATCCACATCACGTTCACTTCTTCTGCCCACTCTTCTATTCTCCTCACATCGCCTATCATCACCATGATCCACGTGCAAAGCTCTATCCCCACAAAATCTACTAACTCGTATATTCCCATCATCTTGCCTATCATACTTTTCCTCTTCTTCACTCCGCCTATACCTCTCACGTAGAGGCTTAAACTACTTCTCCCATATTCTATCCAACCCTTTAGGCTTAGATTTATTTTCACTAGTGCTAACCTCAAGCCTATCCAACCTATCATATAAAGGATTCAACTCGGTCCTCAACTCGGTCCTCAACATTCTACTAAAATGACCAAATAACGCCTCCATTGACAACCCTTGATTCGAACTTTCTCCTACTTCCCTCTCCATTTTACTTTCAGATTTTGTACCTGCAATAAAATGTTAGTAGAAATAAAAGATTTTCCTCACCCAAATTCTCACGATCACTCCAAAGAAATAACACTCGCACTCAAATGTTTTTCACTCGAATTTGATAGTTTTTTCAAAGATGTGATCAATCTTTATTTTTTTTTATCAAACTAACAAGATTCAACTTATGAACACTTGCAACTGTCTCACTTGGATTGCACAAAAACAAGAACGATAGAATAACACAGAACAAAATAATTCTGGATTATCAAATAACAAAGGATTATAGAAATAATGCAGATCGAACAAAGGATAACACAAAACTGAAACAGAACGAATTTTTGTTTTTGTTTTTGATAGATATGACAATAGAAACAAAAGGATACCACAGATCTGATAAAAGAACGAAATTTCTTAAAGATCTTGAATAACAACGAACAGATAACACAGATCTGAAAACAGAAACGAAGGAATAACACAGATCTGATAACAGAACGAAATTTATGTTTTTCTTTTCTTATATAGAAAGATTTGACAATAGAAACGAAAGGATATCACAGATCTGATAACAGAACGGATTTTTTTTTATTTTTAGACAGATCTGAAAATAACAACAACAACGATAACTTACTTGAATTCATTGAGCCAAAGCTCTGATACCAAATGATGCGAATCCTCATACGATGAGTAGCAAACACGATTATCGAAATCGCACCCTCAAATCAATAACAAACAAGGATCGATTTGTTGTCCCGATCTTTTGAAACAAGTAACGATTTGTGATATTCACCTCTAAGTTATTAAAACTTAGCAACAAATATCAACGATAAAACAATTGAATTTCAAACGAACCTTCAAAGATCTTGTTTTGACAATCCGAGCGAAAAACAATCGACAAACGCCACAAAGATGCAATCTTTGATAAGTTTGATTTGGTTTTCTTCTTGTGAAGAACAAAGCTAAAAGCTTTGAATGTTGAGAATAAACTCAAGAAATTTTCATATTCATCAACGATAATTCGTTCATCCCCCTTACAATGCATTATATAAACAATAAAATACAAGAAAAGTAGTGTAGAAACATTAAATAAAGTTGTCTAGCAAGTTTGACACGGCAGGGCGCGCGGTGGCGCGGCTTCTCGCGCGATGGCGCGTGAGTTACTGCACTTCTGCAGCACCCGGCGCGCGGGGGCGCCACTTCTGGCGCGTCGCGCGCGCGCGCGCATGCACCGCTTCTGGCGCGGCCGCGCGCGCAGCTCTGCTGGTCTGCGCTAGCGCGCGCTGCTGCACTGCTTCTGGCGTGCTGCTGCTTCTGCACATCTGCGCTAGTTCGTACTGCTGCTTCTGCACATATGCGCTAGCGCGTGCTGCTGCACTGCTTCTCTTGGGCCCTTTTTCACTCGTATGCTTAGTTGTTTGGAATTCCTTCATTATATTATTTGTTGAATTCCACCACTTGCTTGGATATGCTTGATTAATCATTATTGAGCTTGAAGATCCGAAACAACGACGCTCTCTAAATCTCCTTCCAATCATTTGAACACGCTGCCCAGCCAGATTCATATCACCGATGGTTCTGGAAATTTGGCTTGGACAGTTGTGGCGCTGGCGACTCAAACTTCCCGAAACTCCCATTCATCCTCTATTTGATGGTGATGCAACCCGAACGCCTCGAGCCTTGTTTCCAAGCTTTCATTGGTTGGATAAAGGGCAACATTCAACATCTTCAAGCGTCCTCTCAGGATTGGTTCTTGGAACGCATAGTGGTTGGCTAGATTCATATCATACTCCTTTTCTTTAAAAAGATTTGTCCTCAAATCTTGTCTTTCTTGAGAGCTAGGAAGATCAATACATTTCATGCATTTTCCACAATCCTGCAAGTAGAGTTTAACAATGCTCGGGATCGTACCGGCTATTTCATTAAAATAAAATAAACCAACTTTTCTCAGATGTACATGAAGTGGTTTATTCAAAATAAAGAATCGCTCATGCTCACTCTTTTGGGCCATACATATAATTTCTTTTTTTGTTTGTTCGGCCTCTTTTTCACACAACTCTTTTTTTCATCGATGGCCATCCTGCCTTTTTTATCACTCTCTTTTTCGACCGTCTCATTTTCTTTTTCTCTCAACTCATAACAAATTGATTAACCAACACATATTACATTCGTTGACAGTTGAGCAAAAGAAACAACTTGCACATCATCTAACAACTCACCCTCCACAGCACAACACTCAATACTCGCATGAGACACAATTGGAGTATCAACCTCAACATTCAAATCATCCACAGGTTTGGCGTCAAGGTTGGAAGTGGAATCCACTACCTTCACATCCTCATTTGGACAATGATGAAAATCATGTCCTACCTCCAGACACCACAAACATCGAATATCAGAAATACAATTATGTGAGAATTACGATGTACCTTGATATCCACGTTTTGAACTCCTCGCTGGTGTCGTCGTGCCTCTCTCCTCTTTACTCATCCTTCCACTCCCATCCACTCGCCCATACCTTTCACGCAAATGTTTAAATTCTTCTTCCATTCTTTTCCCAAATTCTACCAACAATGACTGAAATTGATTATCAAGCATATTGCACCCTTTTTTTTCGGGTGAACACTACGCTACAGTAGAATCACGATGAATAATAACGTGAACAGTGAAATCGCGTGAACAGCACTTCCGATGAACAATATTTCGAATATGAACAGTAACTTCAGGTATGAACAGTATCGTGAATAGTAAATCCGATGGCGATGAACAGTAAATCCGATGGCGATGAACAGTAAATCTGATGGCGATGAACAATAAATCCGACGGCGATGAACAGTACATGAACAATAAATCCGGTGGATGAAAAGTAAATCTGGCAGATGAACAGTAGTCGCGAATATTTTTTTTGTAGATTCAACAAATACGTATAAATCGATACATGAAAATCGGTATTGAAAATCCTACGAGGAGTTGAATGGATACGCTTACTTAAATCAAAAACCAAAAGCTCTGATACCACTTGATACGATCCCGCCCACGAGATCTTTGATTTGTCCTGATTTTTTAAACAAGTAATCGATAGGTGTGATAATCGCCTCTAGATCACGCGGTCTAGCAACAATTAATCAATGATAGAAAAAATCGCGTTCCAGAGAACCTCCAAAGAACCCGTCCTTGGCAACCCTCGTGAAAATCGATAGATGAATGACAAAAGAATCCACCTTTGAAAGTTCGAATTTGAAAACACCGAAGTGTATTTGAGATAAAATCTCACAATTTGATATCAAATCAATAAGAAATGTTTACATGGTATTCTAGCTTAAAAATAGGCAACCAAACCCTAAATATAGAAAATTACATATTTAAAGATAACAAATCAATAATTAATTTAGAATTTAATTAAACTAAGGAAACTAGGATTCTCCTCGCATCAGTCGCGCTCAGGTGGTAGGATATTACCGCTCGAGTGCAAGGTCTTCTGGCATGTTCGCGCTCGGGCGGTAGAATTTGACCGCTCGAGCGCCGATGGTTCTGGAAATTTGGCTTGGACAGTAAGTGTGCCGTTGACGACTCAAACTTCCCGCAACGCGCTAAGGCGCAAACTTCCAATTCATCCTCTATTTGATGGTGATGCAACCCGAACCCCTCGAGCCTTGTTTCCAAGTTTTCATTGGTTGGATGAAGGGCAACATTCAACATCTTCAAGCGTCCTCGCAGGATTGGTTCTTGGAATGCATAGTGGTTGGCTAGATTCATATCATCATGACTTAAAAATTTAAAAAATGAAATAAACTCTCATGCTTGTATGAAAATCATTTTAATTTAAATAATAGTAATTATGCATGGCTTATACGTAGTCTGATTTATCGGGTTCTATAGTATTCAACATACATTTCATGATCATGGAAGAACATAAGCATAATCGTAACTTGTAAAAAATAATACTGATCATAGAACATATCATCATATCAACGTATACGTGTTGATTTTCTTAATTTTAATTTCGTTCATCAGTTGTGACTTTCGTATAATTATGTCAGTCGATGGATCTATCTACGTGTAACCGAGGTATCCGGCGGCAAGGACGTCAGCGACGACATTACCCCTCCACTGATCCCTAGCCTTACATGTCATCTTATTAGTCACAACAAAATTCCATCCTTCAAAACATGTCATCGTATTCATCACTTAATAAAATCATGCATATACATAATTTTTCCTTGAAACCAAGCATGCAACATATTTTATAATTATTTAAAAATAATATACGTGATGCATGAACTTAAAAACATAATAAATTGGTGCTCAGGGCGTTGACAATAATAAAATCTCGACTCGGGTGAAAAATGACCATTTTGCTCTTGGAGACCCAAAATGACCATTTTACCTCTGGACCTCTAAATTTCGACCCGAAGCGTACCAGACTCCTTAAACAATCCCAAAACATGTTTAAAAGTATATCTTAGATGTAACCTCGAGCCTGTTTAAACACTTAATTGATTCGTTTTTAAAAACTAGGACCGGGGTCCCGATTTTAATTTGAATCATCCCGAAACTTAACCAATTTTTCCCAAACAAAACCATGACTTAATAATACATAACCATGCCCCCAACAACCTATTTCAGACCACAAAGGACCCTTTAAAACCCGCTGGCACTTACTGAATTTCTCAGAAACCATGACACCTGAACCCTAATACACCATGGTCAGAATAACTCGACCCTAGCTCGACTCTAGGTTGGAACAGCCCCAAACTAGTCCACCCTAGGACCACGAACAGCCCGTGGATTCCTTCCTAGACCGACCTAACGACACCCTTAGACCCCCAAACTCGCGAACGTGCACAAACGATCCACCCTAACCTACCTTCAAACAACCCTAGCACAATCTAGCTCCCTACCCTTCGAGCAACTTATGGATCACAACCAGCCGCACACAGCCCTCTCCTAGCTCTGTCACGCACCCGAGAGGGTCAACTCCTTGGCTGGAAATGAGCTATGCACGACTGCACAACAAAAACCCCGATCTCCCCATTCCAAGCCCTAACCGAACACGACTCGCCTAGCTACCCTTCCCTGAGGCAAAACCATGACTCCAGCCCTTAGGACCCTTATCCCTTGATGTTTTAAGCACTCTAACATGTATACCAGCAGCCCCTTACACAACCTTTTCAAGAAAAACGTGAGTTGTACGCGTAATATAGGGATTTCAAGACAACTGAATGAAATAATGAATTAACATGCAAGAACCATGAAACATTCGACCAAGGCACGCATATCAGCATATAATTATAGAATGAATGATGAGCAAGGAAGATACATAGAGTGCCTTAATATTTTTACGCTTGAAAACTCGAAGATGAGCGAGTAGGATGAACACTGGAGAAGCGGGGAAGAGTTTTTCTTGAAAACCTAGGGAAGAGCTTAAAGGGTCTGCTGTTATTTTCGAAATGTGATGTTGCTGAATATGGAGGGGGCGGCCAAGAAGGAGTAATTAGGTTTAGGTTAAGATAATAACACATTTAATGGGCCCTAATTAAAAATTAAATGGATTAAAAAAGTTTTGAGCCCACTAAACACTAAAATAAACCCATCAAGCCCAATAACACACCCGAAAAATATTTCGTTTAGATATGTTTTAGAAAATATTGCCCGAATCCTCAAAAAGTCCTCCGACTCGCTAAAATTCGCATACCGCTTACCAAGGCTCATTATCAAAAATCATACTTAAAACACCCCATAATAAATAATTAAAAATTAATTTTTAAATAAAAATATTTTCCCTGAATATTCCCGATCTCCGTTCCTCGATCAAGCGCGAAATGCAACTTAGTCCCTAATGCATGAAACGTTAAAATCAACACGAACTAAACCCTACTCATGCAATAGCCATGCATTAAATGCATAAATCACAAAACACAAATTTTAAATAAAAACCATAGATTGCATTCATTCATGTTACGTACTTTAAATTTCATGGACATTACAAAACTGATCCCCAAGACAATAAAAGTGATCCCCAAGAAAACAAAATTGAAACTGCTGAGGTAGTTGAACGGTTGAGTCTAAGAAGGGAGATTGCGAAGCAGAAAGCTGAAATGATTTTGAACCAATCTTTGATTCAGCAGTTGAAAAATGAAATTTCAAAACAAACTGATCCGATTAAGGTATGGAACAAGTCATCAGTCACGCTGACTTAAAAGCAAGGTTTAACAAAATCAATTACTGACAAAACTAGTTTAGGCTTTAATAGCAATGATGAAACCTCTGCAAGTGAAACAATGCCAAAGTTGAATGAGCACAAAAAAGAAGTATATTAGCTTTGTAAAATCAACTGTGGTAAACGAATTCTCATAACCAAGTAAACCTACTGTTCAACAGAAAGAAAACAAGAACAAGGCTAAACGGTATGGAATTTGATATAGCCGCAAGAGTTCAGCTGATTCGCGAAGCTGGTCATCTAAACGGTTCAAATATAAAAATAAGTTCTCTAAGGATGTCTATTACAATTATTACAACTGTAAGCCAGTTCAGAAGAGATATTGGATGAAAAATCATTTGAAAAAGGTTAAAAATCATATTGTTTCGTCTGCACACAACACACCTGATCGAGCAAAACTTGCACTGTGAATTCCTCAATAAAATATGATTTTGTATGCTCAAAAAGTAATCGCAAGTGCACGATGTCAAGTAATAATATAGTGTATGTGAATACGAGTATCGTTCCGCTGAAGACTGTATTTAACAATTATTATTTTAGTTATTAAAACTTTAGCGACGAAAAGTGATCGGTTGTGTTATAACTAATAGAATGCAAGAAAATTAAATAAACAAGTTCAAATATTAAATGATAAAATATGATTGCTAAATCGATTGATTAAATTTCAAATGATAAAAGAATTTGTTGGGAATTCTGGTTCACCTACCCCTTATTAATTAATTAATTCGTTCGATTGTGTTCTACGCTTCCGACAGGATTTCCTATTCAATTGAACACACTCTCTCGAGCTATGCCAAACTAATTCACTCAATGAAGTAATTAAATGTCTTTAATTATTTATCAAGAATGAATCACATTTCGATTGATGAAATCCCCTAGTTTTCGACCCTAAGGACTATGACTATCGGCACGTATCCAATTTCATATCTCTATGTAAATTGTAGATCCGCGAATTATACTACTAGTCCTTATCACAAGTTATTCTATCGAACTCACTCGCGAAATAAAAACGTTGTTAAAGTTAGCTACGCTCTAACAACACAATAAAACAATAGTATAACCAAGAACAAATCACAAATCGAAAGATGAATTAACTAGATCAAAGTTTTGGGGTAGGATCCCCTTTAATCCCAACAAATATGAAAGTTTAGCTACTAGAATTCATAATTAAAATAAGCAAAACAATATTTAAATAAAGGAAAATAAACTAGAAATACGAGACGTGACGAAATCTGCGAAGAACGATGCCCGGAAACCGTCGAATCTTCAATCCAAGTGCAAAAGCTCTCCAAAACTCCTTGTCGTAGCTTCAATGATGTCTGAATAATCCCTCAAAAACGTGCAATAGCCTTACCATATCAACCACACCTCCGAAATAAGGTAGAGAATCGCGCACAATAATTTCCAAAAATAGGCGGCGCTCGGGCGGTAGAAAAGTACCGCTCGAGCGCCAACTTTCTGTGATGTTCCTCGGCTGGTGCGGCATTCGCGCTCGGGCGGTAGAAAGTACCGCCCGAGCGCCACAAGTTCTGTTTGGCACTTCGTCTTCTCGCACTCGGGCGGTATAAAAGTACCGCTCGGGCGCCAACTTTCTGTAAGGCTTGCTCAATTAGTCATATTTCGCGCCCGGGCGATAAAATTCTACCGCTCGGGCGCCGAGTATTCTGTCCGAGTTCTTCAACTTTGCACACTTTGCTATATTTTCCGTTTTCCGACCATTTATCCTGCAAATTCATCACCCAACAGTGAGATATGATAAAATGCAAATGGTTACTATAAAATGAACAAAATGTAAATGAAATGCATGCATGCACAATGTAAACACAACTAAAACTAATGCAATAAACACGTAAAAACGACACATATCAACCCCCTCATACTAACCTTTTGCTCGCCCTCGAATAAAATAGGTTAAAGCACGAGATACTAAACAAACTCAACAACCACAAAATTACTCAAACAAGAAATAACTAACACAAGTAAATGTCAATGGTGAGTTAACAACTTTTATTCTCATGCCTCAGTGAACTTTCCCACATACAAATCATGCTAAGTCAAATCACAAACGAATACTCATTCTCATCTACACATAAATCTCGACACTAATTTGAACATGTGTGTGTGTCATGATGGGTCTAGTCATTCGTACTTCAAATAGATCAATTATCAAATCATGTGAGTCACTCAATTAACACTTCAATACAAGTCTCACTAGCATGCATCCCCGTGTCCATTTATCACTAGCCGTAAATTGAACTTTATTCAACTTTTAAGTGCAGATAAGGGTGTCGAAAAGAAGGACATAAGCTCAAGTGGCTAAAAGTTGGGAGTACACCGATCATTTTCATTGTGCAATCGTCAAGACTTTTCGTCTGACTTTCCTCGTCTCCTTACATCTCCAACTTTTAGCCTAGGAATAGAATTTCATTCCTTTTATTTCGGCTCCCCCGCACCTTACATCTCCTTCTTTCTTCTCTTTTTCTCTTTTTTTTTTTTTTTTATTTGCACAATTTTCACACATGTACTCCCTAGGCTAAGAATATATACTTTGGATTACAGCTGGTTAGGAGTATGACATTTTAATTCAGTGCATTGGAAAGGAGGTAAATGTAAAGTTCAAGGCCAATCAAATTTTCTCATTCAAGGTCATTAGCGACTTATTTTCACGGGTTTACATGCTAAATCAACTCATAAATGGTGCCTTTCAAGTTAACCACACAAAACTTTCAAATTTCACCATTATTCCTACAAAATTCTAGTCCCCACATATATGTGCTCAAAAAGTTCAAACTTTGTACCAAAATTCATGCTTCAACAATCAAGAGTATCATTCATGAAGTGACCCAAGCAATATTTTTGTATATTATCAATTCAACATCATCATTGGCGCATAAATTATGTCTTCTCACCATAAACGACACTAGACATCATAAATGCAACGAATAACTAAGCAAACATAACAATCTACCCCCCCTCATACTAGAGTTGTGCAATGCCCTCATTGCACAAAACGAAACAGACACTAAAAATAAAACAACTCATGAATGTAAATGCAAACACAGAAATGCAAACACAAATATGCAAACACAAATGCAGACTAAATAAACATGAAGCTAATAAACATGCTAGACGGAAACAATGATAAGAAAGAAAAACAGAAAAGCAGTTAAGGGAAAAAAAAAAATTTGAAGTAGGGGAAACAGTAAACTCCCCTGATCAAGTGTCATCCTCATCCTGCTCCGGCGGTGGCACTCCTGCGGCCTCCCCATGCTGAGAGTAATCATACTGGAACCGGAATGGGGGAGGGGGTAGCGGAGACGGTGGGATGGTCGATGGGTCAACGCCCCCTTGCACAAGCAGCGAGCGCATCATGGAGTCAATGTGAGACAGATGGTCGGTGACATACGAGTTGAATTGACCCTGATGCGTTTGGAAGGCGAGATTCTCAGCCATCATATCGGTGTGAGTTCGCCGGCGGGGTGGTGGTGGACGGCGGCGTGGAGCGGCGGCGCTAGAGCCACCTAAATTTTCCTCCTCAGTGGGGAAGTCAATCTGTCGCTTGGCATACTTTCGCTTATCGTCTTCGATGGAGATCGGCTTCATGGGTTGAATCCACTCCTCGTCGTCCTGGAATAGAACTCCCGCACGGGCACACAACTCGGAGATAATTGTCGGGAAGAACAGACCGACGTGACTGTTGCGAGCACACAACATGATTTGAGAGTGGATAAGTGTGCCCACATTCACGTCGTAGCCGTGAGTTAACGCAAAAAGGAGAACCGCTCGTTCCTTTTGGACCTCGCTCTTATGCGAGACCGGCATCATCCGTCGGGCCACAAATAAGTACCACATGGCAGCGTCAACGGTCAAGAATTTCTCGTCGAAACAGCTCGGCAGTCCGCCCACTGGTTTCCACATCGCACCCGCACCCGGATGGCATAGCGCGGTGATAATCAAGTCATAGTTCGGGTCAGCAGCTAAAGCCTCAAAACGAGAGTTGTCGACCTCCGCCGTTTCCAACAATGCATTGATAGTTGCCGAGTCACACGGGACATGTACACCCCGAACAAACACCGTCCCATTTCTCCCCTCCATAGCATTCGCGTAAAATTCACGCACCACCGAAACTACAGCCGCCTTAGGATGATTGGAAAAAGTTTCCCATCCGCGCCGTTCCAATTCTATCCGAGTTCCTAGGTGCCTATCGGTAGATTCTTTTCGGAATCCCCTCTCTACTATCGGATTTCTATTCATCTTGGCATGCTCATACCTAGCCCGAGCTTCTTCACTAACAAAGCGATGCCTATCAAAAGTAGAAGAAGAGGAAGAAGCGGAAGTACCTCTTTGTTTCTTCTTTGGAGCCATAGTAGTGGATGAGAGAGATTTTGGGGGAATCGGAGAAGATGACGCTTGAATTCCAAAGGATGAGCTTGCCCACGATGCTTGAGTCTTGATGGTAGGAGAGATTGCCTGCAAAAATTTGAGAGTAGAGTGGAAGAGGGTTAGGGATTTGGGGAGTGAAAGGGGAAAATTTCGTGCAGAATGAAGAAGGGAAAGGGGATCTCGCTTATTAAAGCGGTCGCGCTCGAGCGGTAAAAAGTTACCGCTCGAGCGCCAACCTTCTGTAATGTAATAGTCAGAGGTAAGCAGGCGCGCTCGAGCGGTAGGAAATCACCGCCCGAGCGCCAACTTTCTGTATGCCAAGGGAAGTTTCGCGCTCGAGCGGCATAAAAATACCGCCCGAGCGCCAACTTTCTGCCCAGAATCGAAATAATGTTTTTTTTTTAAACACAATTGAAGAACAAGAAACGAGATTAACAATAAATACGAATAAAGATGACAATAATCGAAATTGAATTAAATGCAGGATAAGGGAAAAAGAAGAGTTCTCAATTTATAGTCGAGAGCTTGACTGTCGGTCCGTCTCAGTTCGGATTCCCTTGGAACCGTGTGATTCCAAGTTGTGGCTCAACTGTGCCACCCATGTAGTGCTTTAGGCGCTGGGCATTGACCGTAAATGTCCCATCTTTTCCATCTTTCAATTCCACAGCTCCCGATGGATAAACTTTCGAGATCACGAATGGACCGGACCATCGCGACTTCAATTTACCTGGGAAACAAGCGCAACCGGGAGTTGTAGAGCAGAACACTTTCTCCCTCCTTAAATTCTCTCTCGATGATTCTTTTGTCATGAGCCTTTTTGGTTTTCTCCTTGTAAGACAGTGCAAGATCGTAAGCCAAATTCCGGAACTCCTCCAATTGGTCCAATTGAAGCAAACGCTGTTCACCTGCATCAGTAAAATTAAAGTTCAGCGCTTTGGTTGCCCAATGCCGATGCTCCAACTCGACAGGTAAATGACATGCTTTACCAAATAACAACCTATACGGTGTAGTGCCTATAGGTGTTTTAAAAGCAGTCCTATATGCCCATAGAGCATCATCTAACCTCACCGACCAGTCTTTCCTACTGACGCCTACCACTTTCTCCAGAATTCTCTTTATCTCTCGGTTCGACACTTCCACTTGACCACTCGTCTGGGGGTGATAAGGGGTAGAGATTTTATGTGTGACACCATATTTGCTTAAAAGTTTTTCAAAGAGTTTGTTGCAGAAATGAGTGCCACCATCACTAATGATTGCTCGTGGTGTTCCAAAGCGGTTAAAAATGTTTTTCTTCAAAAATTTTAGAACCACTTGAGCATCATTAGTGGCGTATGCTTCCGCCTCTACCCACTTAGACACATAATCCACCGCCACCAAAATGTATTTTTTCGTGAACGAACTGGGAAACGGTCCCATGAAATCTATTCCCCACACATCAAAAACCTCACACTCAATGATATTATTTAAAGGCATTTCGTGACGGTTAGAGATGTTACCTGTCCGTTGGCATTTATCACATGCTAGCACATAAGAACGAGCATCTTTAAAGAGGGTTGGCCAATAAAAGCCACATTCGAGTACCTTAGATGCCGTCCTCGTTGGTCCAAAGTGACCACCTACCTCACGGTCATGGCAATGAGTAAGAATCGATCCCATCTCTTCCTCCGCCACACATCTCCGAATCATAGAATCTGCACAAATCTTAAACAAGAAAGGTTCCTCCCAAAAATAATATTTCACGTCCGAAAAGAATTTCTTTCTTCGGTGAAATGTTAGATTTGGGGGAGGTGAGCCTGTAACAAGAAAATTCGCAAAATTTGCATACCATGGACAATTTTTCACCTCAAACAACTGCTCATCCGGAAACCAATCATTAATCGCATCAGTCACACAATCATTACTGATAAATTCTAATCTAGACAAATGATCTGCAACCACATTCTCAACACCCTTCTTATCTTTTATTTCCACATCAAATTCTTGCAATAATAAAATCCACCGAAGTAAGCGTGGCTTTGCATCTTTCTTTGCAAGTAAATATTTAAGGGCAGAGTGATCAGTAAACACAATTACTTTCGACAAAACAAGATAAGCATGAAACTTGTCAAGTGCAAACACTACTGCAAGTAACTCTTTTTCGGTGGTGGCATAATTCAATTGTGCTTCATCTAGAGTCCTACTTGCATAGTATATGGTGTGAAATACCTTGTTTTGTCTTTGTCCGAGGACAGCACCTACCGCAGTATCGCTAGCATCGCACATGATCTCGAAGGGTAGATCCCAATCCGGTGCCACCAAGACAGGAGCCGTCACTAAGCGCTCTTTCAACTTCTCGTATTCCTGCAAACAATCAGAATTGAAATCAAAAGGCACATCTTTCATGAGTAAAGAAGATAAAGGTTTTGCAACTTTAGAAAAATCTTTGATGAAACGTCGGTAAAAACCGGCGTGGCCTAGAAAGCTTCTAACTCCCTTTATGGACGCCGGAGGTGGTAAGGTCTTGATAACTTCAACTTTCGCCTTATCCACCTCTATTCCGTGCCCCGAAACCTTGTGCCCTAGGACAATTCCCTCTTGTACCATAAAGTGGCATTTTTCCCAATTAAGCACCGAGTTTGTCTCCTCACATCTCCTCAACACTACCTGCAAGTTCTGCAAACAATCATTAAAAGACGAGCCAAAAATCGAGAAGTCATCCATAAATATCTCAAGAAAAGTCTCAATCATATCATGGAATATAGCAGTCATGCATCGCTGAAAAGTGGCAGGGGCATTACACAAACCAAATGGCATCCGTCTAAAAGCAAAAGTGCCATAAGGACAAGTGAAAGTGGTTTTCTCTTGGTCCTCGGGCGCAATCATGATTTGGTTATACCCAGAATACCCATCTAAAAAACAATAGAACTCATGACCCGCTAACCTCTCAAGCATTTGATCAATAAAGGGAAGGGGAAAGTGATCTTTACGGGTAGCATCATTCAATTTCCTATAATCAATGCACACACGCCATCCCGTAACAGTCCTAGTGGGTATTAATTCATTATTTTCATTTGTGATAACAGTAATCCCACCTTTCTTTGGCACACACTGAACAGGACTTACCCATGCACTATCAGATATAGGATAGATGATACCTGCGTCGAGAAGCTTAATTGTTTCAGCCTTTACTACCTCTTGCATCTTTGGATTTAATCGTCTTTGAGGTTGCACAAGAGGTGAGTACTTCTCTTCCATCAAGATCTTGTGCATGCAGACGGATGGATTTATTCCTTTGATATCTGCCACCTTCCACGCAAATGCACCCTTGTGCGCTTTCAAAACTTCCAACAGCTTGTCCTCCATCACATCTGTCAAAGCAGCAGAAATAATGACAGGTAAAGTGTTATTCTCACCTAAGTATACGTACTTGAGGTGTGGAGGCAATGGCTTTAGCTCAAGCGTTGGTGGATCCTCGATGCTTGACCTTTGAGGGGTCAAATCTCTTCGTTCTCCTAGATCCTCCAGTCGCATCCTCATTGGCCTTCTCCATGGTTGGTTGGCAGTAAAGTGTGCCACAATTTCAGCTCTTTCTTCGTCTAACTCCTCTTCTCCCAATTCAGTATTGATAGTGGCCTCCAAAGGGTCCCTAAGAGCATCCTGCACATAGTTGGCCACAAGAGAGTCAAAAGCATCAATTCTAAAACAACTATCAGAATGCAGTGTGTGCTTAGGTGCATTAAAAACATCAAATGTAATCTCTTCTTCGCCCACTCTCAATCTCAACTTTCCCTCTTGCACATCAATAAGTGCCTTGCCAGTCGCAAGGAATGGTCTCCCCAAAATGAGAGGCATCTCGGTATCCTCCTCCATGTCGAGCACCACGAAATCGGCAGGAAAAATGAATTTGTCCACCTTCACTAGCACATCCTCAACCACTCCGCGGGGGTACTTGACCGATCTGTCAGCCAGTTGCAAGGACATCCTCGTCGGCTTAGGCTCTCCCAACCTAAGTTTCCTAAACACAGAAAATGGCATCAGATTAATACTTGCACCAAGATCACATAATGCTTTATGAAAAACAACATCACCAATCATGCAAGGAATAGAGAAACTCCCTGGGTCTTTTAGCTTAGGTGGGATTTTGTTTTGCACCAAAGCGGAGCAATTTTCAGTTAAGTTGACTGTCATATGATCCTCCAACTTCCTCTTATTTGCTAAGATATCCTTCAAAAATTTAGCATAACTAGGCATTTGCATTAGAGCATCGGCAAAGGGAATATTGATATGCAAATTTTTAAACACCTCGAGAAACTTACCAAATTGTGCATCTAGTTTTGCTTTTTTCAATGCAGCAGGAAAAGGAGGAGGTATAACAATTTTTGGTTGTGTAGTGGGTGCTAGTGTAGGGTTAGAAGACTTACCTTTAGATGTCGCATCTTGTTCATCCGGCACTTGGTTTTTCTCTTTTTCTCTAGGCTCCAAAACTTTTCCGCTCTTCAACTCAATGGCCTTCACTTGCTCCTTTGGATTAGTTTCGGTATTACTTGGCAAGGTGCCCGGCTCTCTACTCGCTATCATCTTGGCCAACTGTCCAATTTGATTGTCGAGCCCCTTTATCGATGCATCTTGGTTTTGGAGTCGAGTTTCAGTGGAAGAAATAAACTTAGACATCATTTGCTCCAAGTTGGACTTCTCTTCTCTAGGAGGATCGGATCTGTACATCGGTTGTTTGCCATATTGTTGTCCTCCTTGCGGTCTATTCTGACTGTTTTGACCGCCCCACGAGAAGTTGGGATGTTGCCTCCACCTAGGATTGTATGTGTTCGAATAAGGGTCATTCCTTGGGCGGTTTTGGACTTCCACTTGATTCACCGCTGCCTCATTTTGCACATAGAAGGGATTTCCATCTTGACAGTCTTTCACATAGTGCTCTCCTCCACACTTTTCACAGAATATCTCTTGAAGACGCATAGCCGTGCCACCCACATTCAAGCCGTCTATTTTCCTGTTTAAAGCGTCAAGTTGTGCAGTAATGACAGAAAAATCAGTTACCTGGTGAACTCCGGCACTTCTCCGCTGGTTGTTCCTGTCAGATTGAGGATGATAGCTGCTAGCAGCCATCTCCTCCAACAACTCATATCCTTCCTCCGCAGTCTTCCTCAAAAGGTTCCCACACGCATCAGCATCTATCATAGTACGGTTAGGAGTAAGCAAACCGTAATAAAAGGTTTGAACGACTAACCCAAGTGGCAACTCGTGATGTGGGCATCTTCGTAATAGATCTTTGAAACGCTCCCACGCCTCATATAGTGACTCTTGATCGAACTGAGCAAATGTTGTGATGTCTGCCCGCAGCTTCATGGTCTTCGATGGAGGAAAGTATTTGATGAGAAACGCCTTCGCCATGTCCTCCCATGTAGCTATCGAACCTACAGGTAAACAATTCAACCAAGCTTTAGCTTTATCACGCAAAGAGAAAGGAAATAAACGCAGTCTAACAGCATCATCAGAAACTCCATTAAATTTAAAAGTATCGCAAATCTCAAGAAAATCCGCGATGTGTGTGTTTGGATCGTCCACAGCAGTTCCTCCAAATTGGACGGTGTTCTGAATCATCTGTATAATGGCTGGTTTGATTTCGAATTGGTTTGCCCGCACAATCGGCCTCACAATGCTGGGGCGTGCACCATCCAAAGAAGGCTAGGCATACTCTAACATGGGTATGCGGCGTGGCATCTCAATTCGACTCTCGTTTTGGCGCTCCGCCTCCTGCTCTTGTTCGTGCCTCTCCATCAGTTCCTTAAGTCTTTGCTGTTGTCTTCGCCTGCGGAAAGTCCTTTCAATTTCAGGGTCACACTCAAGCTCCAAGTCAAGTGACTTTGGCATGCACCGGAAGATATATCTGAATTAAAATATGGAGTGTTAGTTCAATAAAAATAAAATACACTAAAGGAAATAACTAAAAATATAATTGTAGATTAACAGTCCCCGGCAACGGCGCCAAAAACTTGATCGAGCAAAACTTGCACTGTGAATTCCCCAATAAAATATGATTTTGTATGCTCAAAAAGTAATCGCAAGTGCACGATGTCAAGTAATAATATAGTGTATGTGAATACGAGTATCGTTCCGCTGAAGACTGTATTTAACAATTATTATTTTAGTTATTAAAACTTTAGCGACGAAAAGTGATCGGTTGTGTTATAACTAATAGAATGCAAGAAAATTAAATAAACAAGTTCAAATATTAAATGATAAAATATGATTGCTAAATCGATTGATTAAATTTCAAATGATAAAAGAATTTGTTGGGAATTCTGGTTCACCTACCCCTTATTAATTAATTAATTCGTTCGATTGTGTTCTACGCTTCCGACAGGATTTCCTATTCAATTGAACACACTCTCTCGAGCTATGCCAAACTAATTCACTCAATGAAGTAATTAAATGTCTTTAATTATTTATCAAGAATGAATCGCATTTCGATTGATGAAATCCCCTAGTTTTCGACCCTAAGGACTATGACTATCGGCACGTATCCAATTTCATATCTCTATGTAAATTGTAGATCCGCGAATTATACTACTAGTTCTTATCACAAGTTATTCTCTCGAACTCACTCGCGAAATAAAAACGTTGTTAAAGTTAGCTACGCTCTAACAACACAATAAAACAATAGTATAACCAAGAAAAAATCACAAATCGAAAGATGAATTAACTAGATCAAAGTTTTGGGGTAGGATCCCCTTTAATCCCAACAAATATGAAAGTTTAGCTACTAGAATTCATAATTAAAATAAGCAAAACAATATTTAAATAAAGGAAAATAAACTAGAAATACGAGACGTGACGAAATCTGCGAAGAACGATGCCCGGAAACCGTCGAATCTTCAATCCAAGTGCAAAAGCTCTCCAAAACTCCTTGTCGTAGCTTCAATGATGTCTGAATAATCCCTCAAAAACGTGCAATAGCCTTACCATATCAACCACACCTCCGAAATAAGGTAGAGAATCGCGCACAATAATTTCCAAAAATAGGCGGCGCTCGGACGGTAGAAAAGTACCGCTCGAGCGCCAACTTTCTGTGATGTTCCTCGGCTGGTGCGGCATTCGCGCTCGGGCGGTAGAAAAGTACCGCCCGAGCGCCGCAAGTTCTGTTTGGCACTTCGTCTTCTCGCGCCCGGGCGGTATAAAAGTACCGCTCGGGCGCCAACTTTCTGTAAGGCTTGCTCAATTAGTCATCTTTCGCGCCCGGGCGATAAAATTCTACCGCTCGGGCGCCGAGTATTCTGTCCGAGTTCTTCAAATTTGCACACTTTGCTATATTTTCCGTTTTCCGACCATTTTTCCTGCAAATTCATCACCCAACAGTGAGATATGATAAAATGCAAATGGTTACTATAAAATGAACAAAATGTAAATGAAATGCATGCATGCACAATATAAACACAACTAAAACTAATGCAATAAACACGTAAAAACGACACATATCAACACCAAATACACACAAGTCGAGAATAAAATTTCGAACACAGCAATTGGAAAGTCAGTCAGACTGATCCAAGTTTGGGTTCCCAATGGACTAATTATTTTAGGACCCAAATAGATGTGGGTACCAAAATTATTCATTGTGTGTCACTGCAGATGACAGGTACATCAACAAAAGAATCAATTTGGTACTTGGACAGTGGATGATTGCGACACATGACAGGGAATGCTGACTTGCTATCCCAACTGATCAAATACTCTGGTCCAAACGTCACTTTTGGAGACAACTATAAAAGTAGAACTGTGGATAAAGGTAAGCTTATCCATGGTAACATTATTATTAATGATGTCTTACTTGTTGATAATTTGAAGTATAACTTAATTAGCATCACTCAGTTATGCGCCAATAATTTTTCAGTTCAGTTCAACAAACACACGTGCACAGTTAAGAACTCAACTGATGACATCATTATAACTTGTAATCGTTGTAGTAACACTGACAAGGTGAGTTGTACTAATCAATTTAATGCACCATTTTGTTTTGTAGCTTCAAAATCTTCTAAAAACTATGGCATAAAAAGTTGAACCATTAGAATTTCAAATCCATAGCTCATATGAGTAATCACGATCTTGTAACTGGTTTGCCTAAAATTTATTTCTCAAAAGATAAAATTTGTTCAGCATGTCAGTTTCATAAACAAGTAAGAACTTCATTCAAAAAAATGGTAGTAAATCTTCCTAAAGGTGCTTAGAACTGCTGCATATGGATCTTTTTGGTCATATATCAGTCATGATTAGAGGGAATGAAATACACTATGGTAATCGTTGATGATTTTTCAAGATTTACTTGCGTTATTTTTTTCAAATATAAAAACAAACTGTTGCACAACTAATTAAGTGTTTCAAAAGATTATTAAATTAAAAATCAGTTGGAATTGACTGAATAAGGTATGATCGAGGGACTTAATTTGTCAATCAAAATCTTTCTCAATTTTTAGAAAATACTAGAATTAATCATGACTTCTCAGCAGCTAGAACACTTCAGCAAAATGGTGTAGCTGAAAGAAGAAATTGTATGCTTAAAGAAGCAACTAGAACGATGCTTGCTGATTCCGGTATATCTCAAAGATTTTGGGTAGAAGCAGTAAACACTGCTTGTTATACTCAGAACAGATCAATTTATAATAAAAATCATTTGAAAACACCGTATGAGATCTGGCATGGACAGAAAGTGTGGTGTCCTACTTCAGAATATTTGGTTGCAGATGTTTTATTCATAATAATGGCAAAAAATTATTTAAAACTTTTGATGCTAAATCAGTAGAAGGAATATTTCTTGGTTATTCATTAGTTATTAAAGCTTATATAGTGTTTAACAAATGTACTTTGAATGTAGAAGAATCAATTCATGTCGTATTTGATGAATCTGCACTAACTGATAAGCCAACTGATCCAGTTGAGCTAACTAATCGCTTTACATAAATCAGTTTGGATGATGATAGTGAGAAGAAGTTCACATCAGTCAAAATATCCTTCAAACACCAGAACCAGAATTAGTGGATCAAACGGTTGAAGAAGAAATTGTTCCTAATAATCAGTTGGTGGGACAAGAATATAATATCCAAATGCAACTGAAACTGAAAGAGATATTCAGTTACAAACTGAACCAGTTGCTTAAGTCTATCCGACTAATCCCAACTATAGATGGAACAAATAACATCCACAAGAATTGGTGATAGGTAATCCATCTGATCCGTTAAGAACTAGATAACAAATGTTTAATTTATTTGTTCGTTCAGCATTTGTTTCTCAACTTGAACCAAACAAAACTGATGAAACTCTAGCTGATCCTAACTGGATAAATGCTATGCAAGAAGAGATAAATCAGTTTACCCATAACAATGTCTAAACTTTAGTTCCAAGACAAGTTTCTAAAATAATTATAGGTACAAAACGGACCTACAGAAACAAACTGAACGAAGATAGTTCAGTAGTGAGCAACAAAGCGAAATTGATAGCAATGAATTGATTACGACGAGACATATCCACCAGTTGCAAGAGTGGAAGCAATCAGAATATTCCTCACCTATGCCTCCTTGAAAGACTTCAAAGTATACCAGATGGATATCAAGAGTGCATTCTTGAATGATCAGTTGCAGGAAGAAGTGTAAGTTGAACAACCATCAGGTTTTGTAAATCACTCTCGTCCTGATCATGTTTATCACTTTAACAAAGCTTTGTATGGTCTTAAACAAGCTCTCAGAGCTTTGTATGAGACTATCAAAAATTTTAAATGATCATGATTTTTTTGTTGGAACGGTGGATAAAACTTTGTTCAAATTTTCAACGAAAGATCATATTTTATTTGTGCAAATTTATGTTGATGATATTATTTTTGGGTCAACTAACCCCAAATTATGCGAAAATTTTGGCAAGTTAATGCAGGATAAATTTGATATGAGCATGATTGGTGACTTGACGTTCTTTCTTGGTTTGCAAGTGAATCAACTAGAAACTAGTACATTTATCAGTCAAAAAAAATGTACAAAGGAACTGCCTAAAAAAATTGGCATGGAGACATGTTCAGCTGCAAATACTCCCATGAGTTCATAGATTAAATTATAAAAAAAGATGAAGGGGAATATCAGTTGAGATGACACTTTACAGAGGTTTAATAAGTTCTTTACTTTACCTAACTGCTAGCCATCCTAATATTATATTTGTTGCTTGCATGTGTGCTAGATTTGAAGCTGATGCTAAACAATCGCATTATATAGCTGCCAAACAAATATTGAAATATCTTAAAGGCACACAAAATGTGGGCGTATGGTATGCTAAGGACTCATCTTTCAATTTAGTTGGCTATTCAGATGCAAAATATGCAGGATATAAACTTGATCGAAAAAGCACCAGTGGATCATGTAATTTTCTAGGAGACTGACTGATTTCTTGGTTCAGCCAGAAGCAAAGATCCATAGCAACTTCCAAAACTGAAGCAGAATATCTAGTTGCTGGAAGTTGCTGTGCTCAACTGCTCTGGATTCAGCAACAACTGAAAGACTATGGAGTCATTGAAAAAGAATCATCAATCTTTGATAATACCATTGCGATTACATACAATCTACTTCTTCATTCAAGGACCAAACATATTTATGTCAGACATGACTTCATCAGAGATCATGTTCTCAAGAAGGAACGCAAACTGGAGTACATATCAACTGAACAATAAGAAACTAACTTCTTCACCAAGCCACTTCCTGAGACTAAGTTTTCTTACTTTCGCAATATTTTTGACTTAGTTGATTTGTCTTAATATTATTTGCATTATTATATATTCTTGTTATTATTTCAGTTATTAACAGTTTTTATGCAGAATAACGAAGCAGTAAAATAATGAACAACAATGAACAAAAATATGAATTTTATTGATAATAACGAGTTTCTATTACACGGTTCAGTTTCCTATCTACTGCATCCTGCCAAAGTGACATCCAACTGGATATCCTCGGAGGAAGTTCTCCTGGAGTCTTCTGAGAAAGAAAATTCTTCCTAGAACTCCATGCTCCTCTATGAGCATCAGGTAGTAGAGACCTTCATTTGTGGCGAGGTCTGAAGTATGAGTGACGGAGAGACACCGTTTATATTTGATTTTAGTTGCCTTTTGTTCACTTGTGGCAACTCGTCCCTCTCTTTGGAGAGACTGCAACTCCTGGATCTTAGTCCGGGTGGACATTTTTTTCGCAAAGACATAGTCTTCGATCTCTTTCATCCAATATGCTTCGAATGCCATCCTCTTCTTTTATGCAAGATTGGGTTGCTTGGAACTGCTAGCTTTGTCCATCTGGTCTTGATCAGTATTTTCTGCTGAATTATTTTGCATCTAATGAGTTTGATCTTATTTATAGAGATTCAAACCAACTACAGAGACGAACAGAAGAATAAGAAGAGATTTCAGTAAACCGTCTACACTTAAATTATCCGAGGATGAGATTCTCTTACTCTATATATCATTTCATTCATTTATTTAGGGAGAATGTTGATTTTTAAATTTTTTAAATAATAGGACAATTATCAGTTGATCTTAAACTGAACACAAATCATTTTTCAACTGATCACTCAATTATTGACCCAACTGAACATATCACGTAGGTTAACTGATTATCGATAAAAATTCCACATTAAATTTTTGACTGTCAAAATTACGTCATTAATTATAATTCTTTGTATAGTGATTGACAATGTGGCCCCACGTAGTCCAATTGACTTAATTACACTTACACATCACGTACGCACGTTTTTCTTTAGTCAAATTAATCTTGCACTGACACATATCCAAAAGTTTAAAAAGTCACCAACATAAATAATCGTGCCGCCTTTATTCAGTTTTTCTTCACGTAATTTCATTCTCCCAGAACTTTTATTCACTTAGAGCATTAAAACCTTCAGAATTTTCTTCTTTCCAGAAATTCACAACTCGAGAAAATGGCAATACAAACACCAGCTTTCATTCTCAATGCTATGGATATCAACTTCGAATCTGTTTTATCAGTGACAGATAAAGTAGTTCGGAGTGTATTTCTGAAACTTGAAGCTGCTGGTTTGAAATTTTTTGGTTTGGCAAACCAGGAGATTTACCCATCGAGATTCAAGAAATCTATGTCAACAACACTATCTCCGATGACGGTAAAATCATTTCAACTGTCAACAATCAGATGCTGACCATGGATGAAGACTCTTTCAGCACCCTCTTTCAACTACCCTCTGACGGTTTATGTCATTTATATGAGATACAACTTGTTGATATGGAGGAAATGCAGTCTCTGCTATCTGCTGATGGGAAGAAGATCAAGGTATATGACCCCAAGAAATAGATGAAGCCAGAGATACAGTTGCTTGCTGAAATAGTTTCCAAGGGTGTTCTCGCCATGGCAGGCTCATTTGTTATCCTGACCCTTGAGAAATTTCAGGTTATGACAATGAAGAACCTAAGGGGGGCGTGAATAGGTTCTTTAAGGCCCTTTAGCGTTTTTAAAACGAGTTTGCAAAAATTGCAAGCGGAAGACTTGAGGGACAATCACAAATAAGTACGATAAATGAATGCGTAAAGTAAGTGCGTAAAATAAATGCGTAATTTAAATGCAATAAAGTAAATGCGTAAAGTAAAGAGGGATAGAGATGTTTATGGAAGTTCGACGAAGAATCGTCTACGTCTCCCCTTCTCGATGAGGATCGAGGTATCACTATAACGACTTGGCTTTAGGAGCTCCAAGCTAGTTTTACAACCACGCCTCGATGCGTCTACTTGGCCTTGAGGGCTCCAAGGATAGCCACGAACTTTACAACCCACTCGAGAGTATTACTTTCACTCTTTTTCTACAACTCTTTTGATATTACAACTCTTTTAATCAACGCACACAAGAGATAGTAGAAAGCTTTGTAAGAGACAAGAGAGAATGGAGTGGGATGATTGAGAATGCATCCTCAAAGGCCTATTTATACTAGTCTTGGACGCCAAGGTTCGGATCTTCTGTTTATGCTTCGGAACTTCCGATCAATTTGCGTAATTTCTGGAATGACTTCGGATCTTCCGTTCTTGACTTCGTAGGGTCCGAACATATGCTTCGGAGGGACCGATCAAACTTCGTTTCTTCCGAACAATTCTTTCAGACAGTGTATGAACAACTTCGGAAGGTCAAAACTCCAGTTCGTATCGTCCGAACATTCCCGCGTTCTGGAGATTTGAAATCTTCAACACTTCGTAGCTTCCGATCATGTCCATCGTAGCGTCCGAAATCTACTCAATCAACAGTCAGATCAAATTATCTCCGGATTGAAGCGATTTGATTGCTTGTGTTCGGAACGTCGATCCATTCTTCGGAACGTCCGAACCAAATTTCGGAGCTTCCGAACGTAACCTTGATCTTAATTTCCTGCATGCCTCAATATAAAACATTAGTGCATTTTTAAGCCAAGTTTTGGTATCATCAAAACAAAAACTTTGGGATATGTTACAGCATTAAAAACATTAATCTCACCCTCGAGATTTGTATGCGTTTAAGGCGTAACAATCTCCCCCTTTTTGATGATCACAAAACTTGGTTAAAAATTGAGAAACAATAATCAACATGAAACAATAATCAACATAATCTAAATGTTATTAAATAGCTCCCCCTTAATCAAATAACAAATCTAAGAGGTTGAATTAAGGCGAATTTATTTAATAACCATTTAATAGCAATTTTAACCAAATAAATTCTCCCCCTTTTTGCGATAATAAAAAAGACATAAGCATAAAGAGAGACAAATAAACAGGTAAAATATCCACTAATAAATGCAAGTCTTTTATACAATGATGCATAAAGATAAAATAAACAAAAATAACAAAAACATAAGCTAAGAATCCGCATCCTCGGACGATCCGAACACGTTCGGTGGATCCGAAGTGAAACAAAGCATCCGAATAAGGAACGGTGATTCCGAAGTAGCCAAGATGAGGAACACCTAAAATTTAAAATATTTAACACATAAATGAATGTTGAGCCATAATTATGGATAAATACAATTAATTTGTATTATCCGACATTATAATGCTCACATTAATAATACTCCCCCTCAATTTAACAAATATGTACGAGAGTATTTGTCCAATGTTTACAACTCAATCATGCCAAGTTCACCACGCAAACGAGTAAAAGTAGATTCATCTAGTGGTTTTGTAAAAATATCAGCAATTTGATTCTTGGTGTCAACATAGTGAAGTTCAACATCATTTTGATCAATGTGATCACGAATAAAATGATGTCGAATGTCAATATGTTTAGTACGAGAATGTTGAACTGGATTCTTTGTTAGACATATGGTGCTTGTATTATCACAAAAGATTGGAATTTTTGAAAAAGTAACACCATAGTCGAGTAATTGATACTTCATCCAAAGAATTTGTGCACAACAACTACCGGCAGCCATATACTCGGCCTCGGTCGTTGAAAGTGCAACACAGTTTTGCTTTTTAGAAAACCATGACACCAAGCAATTTCCCAAAAAGAAACAAGTACCACTAGTGCTCTTTCTATCCACCTTATATCCTCCAAAGTCGGCATCACAGTAAGCTTTTAAATCGAAAAATGAGTTCTTAGAATACCATAATCCGAGATTTGGAGTATTTGAAAGATATTTGAAAATGCGTTTTAAGGCGAATAAGTGTGATTCCTTTGGACATGATTGAAATCGTGCACACAAGCAAACACTAAACATAATGTCAGGTCTACTAGCAGTCGCATAGAGTAGGGAGCCAATCATGCTACGAAATAACTTTTGGTCAACAGGTTTACCTCCCTCATCTTTGTCGAGTCTGACTGTCGTGCTCATAGGTGTGGATGAGGCTTTGGAAGACTCCATCCCAAACTTTTTGAGCATCTCCTTGATGTACTTCCCTTGGTTGACAAAGAAACCATCCTTGCATTGCTTGATTTGGAGACCAAGGAAGTAGTTGAGCTCGCCCATCATGCTCATCTCAAAGTGATCCTGCATAAGCTTAGAAAAATCTCTACACAAGTGTTCATTAGTAGCACCAAATATAATATCATCTACAAATATTTGTACTATCAGCAAATCATTATCTTTAGTCAAGGTAATATCAACTTTACCCCGACAAAAACCATTAGACAGCAAGAAAGTAGACAATTTCTCATACCAAGCTCTAGGAGCTTGTTTCAAACCATACAAAGCCTTATCAAGTTTATACACATAATCAGATAAGTGCACATCTTCAAAACCAACAGGTTGCTCAACATACACTTCTTCTTTCAAATCACCATTAAGAAAAGCACTTTTAACATCCATTTGAAACAATTTAAAGTTTCTAGAGCAAGCAAAAGCAAGTAGCATGCGAATGGATTCTAGTCTAGCAACAGGGGCATAAGTTTCATCATAATCAATTCCCTCTTCTTGACTATATCCTTTAGCTACTAGCCTAGCTTTATTTCTAGTGATTGTACCATGCTCATCTAACTTGTTCCTAAATACCCATTTAGTTCCTATGACAGGTCTATCAGTGGGTCTAGGTACAAGATTCCAGACTTTATTCCTTCTAAATTCATTTAGTTCATCTTGCATAGCAATAATCCAAGAATCATCAAGTAAAGTTTCTTCTATGTTCTTAGGCTCTATGTGAGAAAGCAAGATAATTGCACATATTAGAAGAGCGAGTAGATACTCCCTTCGATGGGCTACCAATGATGAGGTCCATGGGATGATCCTTGTGCGTAGTCCACTCCTTCGGAAGAGATGCGTCCTCTTGATCTTTAGGAACATCATCTAGGCTTGTGGACTCCAACTCTTCGCCAAGGATATCTATATCATCATCATCAGAAACAACAGGTCTAGGCAAGCAAGGGTTAGTTTCATCAAATATGACATGAATAGATTCTTCAACTAGTAAAGTGCGTTTATTAAAGACTCTATATGCTTTGCTAGAAGTAGAGTAACCAAGAAAGATACCTTTGTCCGATTTAGCATCGAACTTACCCAGGTTGTCCTTACCATTGTTGTGGATGAAGCATTTTGATCCAAAAGCGCGGAAGTAAGAAATGTTAGGCTTTCTCCCTCTCCATAGTTCGTATGGAGTTTTCTTGAGAATTGGCCTTATTGATACGCGATTGATGATGTAACAAGCAGAACTCATCGCTTCAGCCCAAAAATATTTTGGTAGAGAATGCTCACATAGCATGGTCCTTGCAATCTCTACTAGGGTCCTATTCTTCCTCTCAACGACACCGTTTTGTTGAGGAGTTCTAGGACAAGAAAAGTTGTGACCAATGCCTTTGTTTTGACAAAAAAATGAAAAATTTTCATTTTGAAATTCCGTTCCGTGGTCACTACGGATTTGTTTGATCAAAAGATTTTTCTCATTTTCAACCTTTTTGACAAAAATTTTGAAATGATCAAAGGCATCACTTTTATGGGCTAAAAACAATGTCCAAGTAAAACGTGAAAAATCATCCACAATGACAAAAGCATAGGATTTACCTCCTAGACTAGTTGTCCTCGAGGGGCCACATAAATCTAGGTGAAGTAATTCAAGGGGCATAGAAGTGGATACAAAATTTTTATTTTTGAAAGATTCCTTTGTGTGTTTACCAAGTTGACAAGCATCACAAAAAGAATCTAATTTTAAATTCAGCTTTGGCATTCCGGAAACTAGGTCAAGTTTTAAAAGTTTTTCTATGGTGCTCATCCCAACATGACCAAGTCGTCTATGCCAAAGAATGTTGTCATCAACATTTAATGTTACAAGGCTTTTTATTTTTGAAAAAGATGAAATCTTTAAATCGACCTTGTAAACATTTTCACTTCTATAACCTTTGAAACTAATGGATTTGTCAGTTGTGAGTGATACAGTGCAATCGTGTGGTGTGAATTTGATTTCATAACCCCTATCTCACAATTGACTAATGCTTAGGAGGTTATGTTTAAGTCCTTTCACAAGAAGTACATCATCAATAATAGTAGAGTTAGATATACCTATTGAGCCGATGCCTTCTATGATCCCTTTGCTGTTGTCTCCAAAGGTCACCGATCCCTTTTCTTTTGGTCGAATGGATTGTAGCAGCTTCTTTTCTCCCGTCATGTGTCGAGAGCATCCACTGTCAAGATACCAAGTGCTCGATGACTTGTCTCCCCTTTGTCCCTACAAGATTGAGATACAGTTTGATAGTTTGTACCCGTTTCTTTGGGTCTTTTGAGGTTAGTAGTAGTTGGGGATTTGGGGATCCATTTCCAGTAACTATTCTTATTGTGTTGGTGTCTAAGTTTCTTGCATTTAGGTCTTATGTGGCCTATTTTACAACAGTAAGTGCATGTTGGTGGTGTTCTTAGTTTTGCCTTTGCGATAAGACTAACGAAGTTGACTGATTTCTTTTCATATCCTAGACCTCCTTTGTCGAAGTTACACCTTTGCATGCTAAGAGGTTTTCTAGTTTACCGCTACTCACATTGAACTTGTTGAAGGCTTTCTCTAAGTCTCTTAGGTTTGTCTTGAGCCTAGTGTTGTCATGCATCCTAGCTTTTAGTTCAGTTTTAAGTTGCTTATTCTCATTTCTAAGTGACTTAGCCTTATTGTACATACTAGTGTAAGCGGAGAGTAATTCATCGTAAGAGGGTACCTCGTCGTCATCCGAGTTGGTCAGATGATCTTCCTTTGCCATGAAGCATAGGGTAGACTCCTCTTCGTTGTCGCTGTCGCTCCACGTGGCTAGAAGGGCCTTCTTCTTGTCTTTGCCGGCCTTCTTCTTGGAGGGACACTCGTTTGCATAGTGACCCTTTTGTTGACAGTTGTAGCAGGTCACTTCCTTCTCAATCTTTTTGTCCTTCTTGTTGAAGTTGGAACTCCGCATGAATCTTTTGAACTTTCTAGTGAGGAGTGCCATTTCTTCATCGTCGCTATCTTCAAGTTGACTGGTCAAGGCGATCCCTTTCGCCTTTACTTTTCGTCATCTTTCTTTGTCTCCTTCCGGGTAGATACATCAAGTTCATGGGTCTTTAGTGTCCCATGAAGTTGATCAAGGTCCTAGGATGCCACATCTCCCTTGTTGGATTCAATGATAGCCGTGCGCTTTGCATCCCATTCCGTCGGTAGTGCTCGAAGGGCTCTCCTCCACACTTGTTTAGTTGGGTAGTTCTCACCAAGTTGGGCAAGCTCATTGATGATTTGGGTGAGCCGCCGGAACATGGTGTCGATATCCTCCTTGGGTTCCATCTCAAAGGTCTCGTACTTGAGTTGGAGAAGATCTATCTTCGTTTCTTTGACTTGATTGGTTCCCTCGTGGCAAATCTCCAATTTGTCCCAAATCTCTTTGGCGGAGGTGCAAGCCGAGATTCGGTTGTATTCATTCATATCTAGGGAACAATGAAGAATATTCATAGCTTTAGCATTTTGAGAGATAAGTTTCATATCGTCCTTGGTGAGGTCATCCATTCCCTTAGGAATTTTCTTATCATCCACCGTTTTCATGGGGATATAGGGACCTTTCACCGTTATTTTCCAAAGGTCGTAATCGACGGATTGGATGTATAGAGATATTCTATTCACCAATATCCGTAATTAGTACCATTGAAAAGAGGGGGACGATTTGTGGATTGTCCTTGGGCATACTCGCTTGCTAGATTGGTCATTTTTAAAAGATTTTGAAAAACTTGGCTCTGATACCACTTGAAGAACCTAAGGGGGGGGGGGGGGGGGGTGAATAGGTTCTTTAAGGCCCTTTAGCGTTTTTAAAACGAGTTTGCAAAAATTGCAAGCGGAAGACTTGAGGGACAATCACAAATAAGTACGATAAATGAATGCGTAAAGTAAGTGCGTAAAATAAATGCGTAATTTAAATGCAATAAAGTAAATGCGTAAAGTAAAGAGGGATAGAGATGTTTATGGAAGTTCGACGAAGAATCGTCTACGTCTCCCCTTCTCGATGAGGATCGAGGTATCACTATAACGACTTGGCTTTAGGAGCTCCAAGCTAGCTTTTACAACCACGCCTCGATGCGTCTACTTGGCCTTGAGGGCTCCAAGGATAGCCACGAACTTTACAACCCACTCGAGAGTATTACTTTCACTCTTTTTCTACAACTCTTTTGATATTACAACTCTTTTAATCAACGCACACAAGAGATAGTAGAAAGCTTTGTAAGAGACAAGAGAGAATGGAGTGGGATGATTGAGAATGCATCCTCAAAGGCCTATTTATACTAGTCTTGGACGCCAAGGTTCGGATCTTCTGTTTATGCTTCGGAACTTCCGATCAATTTGCGTAATTTCTGGAATGACTTCGGATCTTCCGTTCTTGACTTCGTAGGGTCCGAACATATGCTTCGGAGGGACCGATCAAACTTCGTTTCTTCCGAACAATTCTTTCAGACAGTGTATGAACAACTTCGGAAGGTCCGAACTCCAGTTCGTATCGTCCGAACATTCCAGCGTTCTGGAGATTTGAAATCTTCAACACTTCGTAGCTTCCGATCATGTCCATCGTAGCGTCCGAAATCTACTCAATCAACAGTCAGATCAAATTATCTCCGGATTGAAGCGATTTGATTGCTTGTGTTCGGAACGTCCGATCCATTCTTCGGAACGTCCGAACTTGCTCCTCGCAGCTTCCGAACAGCTTCTATTTTGCTTCTGATTGGCACAATTTCGGAACGTCCGAACCAAATTTCGGAGCTTCCGAACGTAACCTTGATCTTAATTTCCTGCATGCCTCAATATAAAACATTAGTGCATTTTTAAGCCAAGTTTTGGTATCATCAAAACAAAAACTTTGGGATATGTTACAGAATTAAAAACATTAATCTCACCCTCGAGAATTGTATGCGTTTAAGGCGTAACAGACAACAATTATGAATGGAAGGAGACTGAAATGGTAAACCATCATCTTCAAGATACTGAATAATATGGTTGAGTCTTCCAAAAGTCCAATGGCTTTGTTGTGCCTCTCAGCTACATGCTGAAGGAAACTGGTTTTGTGGATGACTCACCTGAGAAGTCATCTAAATTCAAGATCTTGAATGCCAAGAATGTTCAGCAACCAAAGACAAAGCTGGACATCTCTCCTGAGCAGTTTATCAAGATCAAGAAGGAGATTGGAATGCTGGTAGATCCCAAATCAGTCGAGAAAGCATCACAAAAGAATTGGTGAAGACTGAGACAATCAAAAGGAAGTTGATTGTCAGTGAAACTGAATCGGAGAAAACTCTGTCTCCAAATTTTTTTTTAAGAAGCCAAGGTCCCAGAAGATCAAGCCAATTATAATTGAGGCTATTCCAGCTGATCGTCTTATGCCAACTAGAGCTGAACCACCGCTAACTGCAATACCAATTCACAGTTCCAATTTCATCCTCAGCTGAAGAACCTCAACAAATGAAGCCAACTCATCCTCCAAAGACGTTTATCACCAAATCTGGTGAAAAACTGACATTGGTTGGACTTTGTGCACCAACTGTTCTACCAGTTGCTCGACCTAAAGGTGGTAATTCGAGAAAAGGTGGACGACACCACCTAAGGGCGAGCATTTCTCACGCCCTAACTGATCAAAAAGGTAAGGGCAAGTTGATTGAAGATCCCAGACCTACCAATCCGACTCAAACTCACATCGATCTTATATGGAATGAAATAAATGAGTTTTCTGAATCGAAGTTGGAAACTTATTATGAATGGGCCAGATATAGGGCAAATGGCTTAACCCAGTGACAGTCATTTTAGATGTTCCCAAATATAAGAATGATTTTTTTTCTTCACAAAGTTAATGATATCACCTTTTTTAGCCTTCTTCAAATGTACTGCTTCTACATATTTGGTGAAAAAATTTACAACCACAAGAATAAATGAGTGGTCTTTTGATAATGCTAGGTAAATTTTTCCTATTAAATCCATGGCCCAACCCTTGAATGACTATGGTTTGACCACGCAATGTAGTAGCCCGAATTCCAAATTGGGTAATTAACGGATTAATGGTGATTAAGAAGGTTTAATGTGTAATTTTGACCGTGGTCATGATCGGACGGACCGAAGTGAGTTCGGTGGATCCGATCATGAGGTGTCAAGAGCCTATGGACACGTGGGAGTTCGGACGGTCCGAAGTGAGTTCGGTGGATCCGATCATGAGGTGTCAAGAGCTGATGGACACGTGGTAGTTCGGACGTTCCGAAGTGTAGGTTCGGTGGATCCGATCGTGAGGTGTCAAGAGCTGATGGACACGTAGGAGTTCGGACGTTCCGAAGTGGGTTCGGTGGATCCGAACATAGCCCATAAATAGTGCTCGGATTTCCTCATTTTGTATTGACAATCCTTGAGTTGTGTCTCATATTTGAGAGATTTGGAAGGTTTCTAGGGTTAGTTGCCGGTCGAGCGATAGCCAAGAGCTGCCAGGATTGGTAGTGTAGCGACGCCTGAGTTACGAGGCAATCGACATCAAAGGACTGTCGACGGACGAAGGTAAACCCTAAACCTTTGGTAGTACTAGGGAGTACTGGTTTTGCTAGTTGAGCATGGTAGTATTGTTCATTGGGTGCTTTTGATGCGTAGGCTTGTTCTAGACCTGATTAGCGGTGCTGCGTAAGGCTAGGCTTGCTGTGATAGAGGTACGAAAGTACTATCCGAGATATCCTGGTTGAGTATACATTCTTATATGTGTTGCATGATTATGTGGTGCATTGATATATGTCATATGATGCATGCTATTATGTCACGTTTATTACTGCACGTTGCATTTCATGTTGAGCCGTATCTCCTTCGAGATAGCCTTTACTGTTGAGCTGTATCTCTTTCGAGATAAGCTATATATCTTGTGGGGCCGCTCAGCCCTGTCTTGTCTTGTGGACGCATGGACACCGAGAGTACACAGTGGCCGACGGGTCGGGAGGGCTTCGGTGATCCGGGACATTTTAGGTCCACGTCTGTTCTTGCAGTGGATGCAGTGACCCAGAGGTTGGACCGCGCGGCACTATCCACTTGGCGCCTCTAGACTGAGCATTTTGAGATCTTTTGTGACTCCTGTTTCTTGACTACCCTGGTATCATATCATAGCATGTGCATTTCATATAGGTTTGTATACTCATGCTTTTGTACTGGGCGTTCTTATCGCTCACGTCCTCGGTTTTGTTTATCTTGGACACCCCATTCCCTCGGGGCAGGCCTCAGGTTGGACAGCTCGGGTAGAGCAGGAGGAGGACAGTGAGTATCTGGTTGGTTTAGTTTTCAGTACTATTCTTTTTCGTTATGGTTGTACCGAATATATTTTGAGTTGTTCTGATTTCGATTGGGTTGTATAACTATCATTTGTTGGTATTTTCCGCTGTTATCTCTGATTATTATTAATTAAGTTAGTTGCATGCTTAGTTCTCAACTAGTAGGTGATTCTGGAACGGGTCACTACACGCAATGAAGCACATCCTCTAGAACATTTGGATATTTCCATACTTTTGACAGAGCTAACATATCTTTGCATATTTGGTTCAACCTTTCCGAATGGATGACGAATAATAGTCATACCTTCTGATCAACCATCTCATCTTCACTTCGGATTGTGCTCTGCAAATTCCTTTGTGAACTTGCTTCATGATTTCCAATACTTCTAGAAAATCTATGCAACTCAAGAGAAAACCATCAAGCCCTTCCTGTACAAATCCCCTTCCATTAAGACATAGTTAAGAGCTCTCATTTTCAGATTATAGGAAATATCTCTCCCAGGAGTTTACAGTACCTGTTTTATGTCAACTATCCAACCACCATCTAAGTATATATCCAAGTTAAGTATGTCCAACGGAAGTATATATCCAAGTTAAGTATATCCAAGTTAACCTCGCCCTTAGCCCCCCAAACTCACGGACGTGCGCAAACGATCCACCCAAACCTACCTTCAACCACCCTAGCACAATCAAGCTCTCTTCGAGCAACTTAGGGATCACAACCAGACGCACACAGCCCTCTACTAGCCCTGTCACGCACCCGAGAGGGTCAACTCCTTGGCTGGAAATGAGCCATGCATGGCTGCACAACAAAAACCCCTGATCTCCCCACTCCTAGCCCTAACCGAACACGACTCGCCTAGCTTCCCTTCCCTACGGCCAAACCATGACTCCAGCCCATAGGAACCTTATCCCTTGATGTTTTCCTTTGCAATATTAAATTAACATGAAAGAACCATGAAACCTAAGACCAGGGCACACATATCAGCATATAATTACAGCAAGAATGATGAGCAAGGAAGATACATAGTGTGCCTTAATGTTTTTATGCTTTAAAACTCGAAGATGTGCGAGTAGGATGAACACTGGAGAAGCAGGGAAGAGTTTTGCTTGAAAACCTAAGGAGGAGCTTGGAGGGGCTGCTTTTATTTTTGAAATGTGATGCTGCTGAATATGGAGAGGGAGGCCAAGAGGAAGTAATTAGGTTTAGGTTAAGATAATAATACACTAACGGGGCCTAATTAAAAATTAAATGGATTAAAGGGCTTTGTGCCCATTAAACACTAAAATAAACCCATCAAGCCCAATTACACTCACGCGAAATATTTCGTTCAGATACAATTTAGAAAATATTGCCTAAAGCCACAAAAAATCCTCTGACTCGCTAAAATTCGCGTACTGGTTAAAAATATAACCCGGCGGATAAAATACCCAACCAATGCCCATTATCTAAAATCATACTTAAAACACCCCTTATTAAATAATTAAAATTTTTTTTTAAATAAAAATATTTTCCATGAATATCCTCGGTCTCCGTTCCTCGATCGAGCGCGAAATACAACTTAGTCCGTAATGCGTGAAACTTTAAAATCAACATGAACTAAACCATACTCATGCAATAGCCATGTATTAAATGCATAAAAATCATAAAACACAAATTTTAAATAAAAACCCTATATTGCATGCATTCAGGTTACGTACTTTAAATTTCCTGGATCTTACAAAACTGATCCCCAAGACAACAAAACTGAAACTGATGAGTCAGTTGAACTGTTGAGTCTAAGAAAGGAGATTGCGAAGCAGAAATCTGAAACGATTTTGAACCAATATTTGATTCAGCAGGTGAAAAATTAAATTTCAAAACAAACTGATCTGATTCAAGTATGGAACAAGTCATCAGTCGCGCTAACTGAAATGCAAGGTTTACAAAAATCAATTACTGATAAAATTGGTTTAGGCTTTAATAGCAATGATGAAACCTCTGCAAGTGATACAATGCCAAAGTTGAATGAGCACAAAGAGAAGTATATTAGCTTTGTGAAATCAACTGTGGTAAACGAATTATTAGAACCAAGTAAACCTACTGTCCAACATATAGAAAACAAGAACAAGGCTAAACAGTACGGAATTAGATATAGCCCTAAAAGTTCAACTGATTCCCGAAGCTAGCCACCTAAACGGTTAAACTATAAAAATAAGTTCTCTAAGGATGGCTATTACAGTTATTACAACTGTAAGCCAGTTCAGAAGAGATATCGGATGAACAATCATTTGAAAAAGGTTAAACATCATATTGTTTCTTCTGCACACAACACACCAAATACACACAAGTCGGGAAAAATAATTTGGAACACCGCAACTGGGAAGTCCGTCAGACTGATCCAAGTTTGGGTTCCCAAAGGACTAATCAGCTTAGGACCCAAATAGATGTGGGTACTAAAATTATTCATTGTATGAGATTACAGGTGACAGGTACATCAACAAAAGAATCAATTTGGTACTTGGACACGGATGCTTGTGTCACATGACAGGAGATGCTGACTTGCTATCCCAACTGATCAAATACTCTGGTCCAAACATCAGTTTTGGAGACAACTCCAAAGGTAGAACTGTAAGTAAGGTAAGCTTATCCATGGTAACATTATTATTAATGCTGTTTTACTTGTTGATAATTTGAAGTATAACTTGATTAGCATCAGTCAGTTATGCGACACTAAATTTTCAATTCAGTTCAACAAACACATGTGCACAATTAAGAACTCAACTATGACATCATTATAACTTGTAATCGTTGTGGTAACACTTACAAGGTGAGTTGGACTAATCAAACCAATGCACCAGTTTGTTTTGTAGCTTCAAAATCTTCTAAAAACTGGTTGTGGCATAAAAATTTGAACCACTAGAATTTCAAATCCATAGCTCATCTGAATAATCACGATCTTGTAATTGGTCTGCCTAAAATTTATTTCTCAAAAGATAAAATTTGTTCAGCATGCCAGTTTGATAAACAAGTAAGATCTTTATTCAAAAACAAGGGTAGTAAATCTTCCAATAGGTGCTTAGAACTGCTGCATATAGATCTTTTTGGTCATATACCAGTCATGATTTTAGGGGGAATGAAATACACCTTGGTACCGTTGATAATTTTTCAAGATTTACTTGGGTTATTTTTCTCAAATATAAAAACCAAACTGCTGCACAACTGATTAAGCTTTTCAAAAGATTATTAAATGAAAAATCAGTTGGAATTGACTGAATAAGGTATGATTGAGAGACTTAATTTTTCAATCAAAATCTTTCTCAATTTTTAGAAAATACTATAATTCAGCATGAGTTCTCAGCAGCTAGAACACTTTAGCAAAATTGTGTAGCTGAAAGAATAAATCGTACGCTTAAAGAAGCAGCTAGAACGATGCTTGCTGATTCTGGTATATCTCAAAGATTTTGGGTAGAAGCAATAAACACTGCTTGTTATACTCCGAACATATCAATTAATAATAAAAATCATTTGAAAACACCTTATGAGATCTGGCATAGACAGAAAAGTGTGTTGTCCTACTTCACAATATTTGGCTGCAGATGTTTTATTCATAATAATGGCAAAAATTATTTGAAAACTATTGATGCTAAATCTGCAGAAGGAATATTTCTGGGTTATTCATCAGTAAATAAAGCTTATAGAGTTTTTAACAAATGTACTTTGAATGTAGAAAAATCAATTCATGTCGTATTTGATGAATCTGAACTAACTGTTAAGCCAACTGATCCAGTTGAGCTAACTAATCGTTTTACATAAATTAGTTTGGATGATGATAGTGAAGAAGAAGTTCACATCAATCAAAATATCCTTCAAACACCAGAACCAGAATTATTGGATCAAACGGTTGAACAAGAAATTGTTCCTAATAATAAGTTGGTGGGACAAGAAGATAATATCCAAATGCAACTGAAACAACAACAACTGAAACTGAAAGAGATATTCAGTTACAAACTGAACCAGTTGCTGAAGTCCATCCGACTAATCCCAACTATATATGGAACAAATAACATCCATAAGAATTGGTTCCATCTGATCCGGTAAGAACTAGATAACAAATGTTTAATTTATTTGTTCATTCAGCATTTGTTTCTCAACTTGAACCGAAGTAAACTGATGAAACTCTAGCTGATCCTAACTGGATAATGCTATTCAAGAAGAGCTAAATCAGTTTACCCAAAACAATGTCTAAACTTTAGTTCCAAGACACGTTTCTAAAATAATTATAGGTACAAAATGGGCCTACAGAAAAAACTGAACAAAGATGGTTCAGTTGTGAGCAACAAAGCGAGATTGATAGCACAAGGATATAGGCAAGAAGAATGAATTGATTACGACGAGACATATGCACCAGTTGCACGAGTGGAAGCAATCAGAATATTCCTCACATATGCCTCCTTCAAAGACTTCAAAGTATACCAGGATATCAAGAGTGCTATCCTGAATGGTCAGTTGCAGGAAGAAGTGTACGTTGAACAACCATCAGGTTTTGTAAATCACTCTTTTCCTGATCATGTTTATCACTTGAACAAAGCTTTGTATGGTCTAAAACAAGCTCCCAAAGCTTGGTATGAGAATTTATCAAATTTTTAACTGATCATGATTTTACTGTTGGAACAGTGGAAAATGTTTTTCAAATTTTCAAAGGAATTTCATATTTTACATGTGAAAATTTATGTTGATGATATTATTTTTGGGTCAACTAACCCCAAATTATGCGAGAAGTTTTCCAAGTTAATGAAGGATAAATTTGAGATGAGCATGATGGGTGAACTCACGTTCTTTCTTGGTCTGGAAGTGAATCAACTAGAAACTGGTATATTTATCAGTCAAAAAAATATATGAAAGAACTGCCAAAAAAAATTTGCATGGAGACATGTTCAGCTACAAATACTTCCATGAGTTCATCGATTAAATTTGAAAAAAAGATGAAGGGGGACTATCAATTGAGATGACACTTTACAGAGGTTTAATAGGTTTTTTACTTTACCTAACTGCTAGCAGTCCTGATATTATATTTGTTGTTTGTATGTGTGTTAGATTTCAAGATGATGCTAGAAAATCTCATTATACAGCTGCCAAAAAAATATTGAAATATCTTAAAGCCACACAAAATGTGGGTTTATGGTATGCTAATGACTCATCTTTCAATTTAGTTGGCTATTCAGATGCAGAATATGAAAGATATAAACTTGTTCGAAAAAGCACCAGTGGATTATGTCATTTTCTAGGAGACGGATTGATTTCTTGGTTCAGCAAGAAGCAAACATCCATAGCAACTTCCAAAACTGAAGCAGAATATCTAGTTGTTGGAAGCTGCTCTGCTCAAATGCTCTGGATTCAGCAACAACTGAAAGACTATGGAGTCATTGCAGAAGAATCACCAATCTTCGATGATACAAGTACCATTATGATTACATACAATCCAATTCTTTATTCAAGGACCAAAAATATTGATGTCAAACATCACTTCATCAGAGATCATTCTCTCAAGAAGGAAAATCAGACTGGAGTACGTATCAACTGAACGACAAGAAGCTAACATCTTCACCAAGCCACTTCCTGAGACTAAGTTTTCTTACTTTCGCAATATTCTTGGCTTAGTTGATTTGTCTTAATATTATTTGCATTATTATATATTCTTGTTAGTATTCAGTTATTACCAGTTTTTATGCAGTATAACGAAGCAGTAAAATAATGAACAACAGTGAACAAAAATATGATTTTATTGATAATATCGAGTTGCTATTACACGGTTCAGTTCCCTATCAACTGCATCCTGCCAGAGGGACATCCAACTGGATATCTCCTTGGAGGAAGTTCTCCTGGAGTCTTCTGAGAAAGAAAATTCTTCCCAGAACTCCATGATCCTCTATGAGCATCAGGTAGCAGAGACCTTCATTTGTGGCGAGGTCTAAAGTATGAATGACGGAGAGACACCGTTTATATTTGATTTCAGTTGCCTTTTGTTCACTTGTGGCAACTCGTCCCTCTCTTTGGAGAGACTGCAACTCCTGGATCTTAGTCCAGGTGGACATTGTTTTCGCAAAGACATAGTCTTCGATCTCTTTCTTCCCATATGCTTCGAATGCCAGCCTTTTATTTTCTGCAAGATTGGGTTGCTTGGAACTGCTAGCTTTGTCCATATGGTCTTGATCAATATTTTCTGCTGAATTATTTTGCATCTAATGAGTTTGATCTTATTTATAGAGATTCAAACCAACTGGAGAGACGAACAGAAGAATAAGAAGAGATTTCAGTCAACCGTCTACACTTAAATTATCCGAGGATGAGATTCTCTTACTCTATTTCATTTCATTCATTTATTTAGGGAGAATGTTGATTTTAAAATTTGTTAACTATTAGGACAATTATCAATTGGTCATAAACTGAACATAAATCAGTTTTCAACTGATCACTCAATTATTGATCCAACTGAACTTATCACGTAGGTTAACTGATTATCGATAAAAATTCCACATTAAATGTTGTGACTTTCAAAATTACGTCATTAATTATAATTCCTTGTATAGTGATTGACATTGTGGCCCCACATAGTCCAATTGACTTATTTACTATTACACATCACGTACGCACGTTTTTCTTTAGTCAAATTAATCTTGCACTGACACATATCCAAAAGTTTAAAAAGTCACCAACATAAATAATCGTGCCGCCTTTATTCAGTTTTTCTTCACGTCATTTTATTCTACCAGGGCTTTTATTCACTTAGAGCATTCAAACCTTCAGAATTTTCTTCTTTCAAGAAATCCATAACTCGAGCAAATGGCAAGCCAAACACCAGCTTTCATTCTCAATGCTATGGATATCAACTTTGAATCTGTTTTATCGGTGACAGATGAAGCAGTTCGGAGTGTATTTCTGAAACTTTAAGCTACTGGTTTGAAGAAATATCTTGGGCTGGCAAACCAGGCGATTTACCCAATGGAGATTCAAGAAATCTATGTCAACAACACTATCTCCGATGACGGTAAAATCATCTCAACTGTCAACAATCATAAGCTGACCATGGATGAAGACTCTTTCAGCACCCTCTTTAAACTACCCTCTGACGGTTTATATCATTTATCTGAGATAAAACTTGTTGATATTGAGGAAATGCAGACTCTGCAATCTACTGATGGGAAGATGATCAAGGTATATGATCCCAATAAAGAATTGAAGCTAGAGATACACTTGCTGGCTGACATAGTTGCCAAGGGTGTTCTCGCCATGGCAGGCTCATATGCCGCCCTCACCCTTGATAAACTTCAGGTTATGACAGCAATTATGAATGGAAGGAGAATGAACCGGTCGACTATCAACTTCAACATATTGAAAAATATGGTTCAATCTTCCAAACAGTCCAATGTTTTTGTTGTACCTCTTAGCTACCTGCTGAAGGAATCTGTCTTGGTGGATGACTCACCTGAGAAGTCATCTAAATTCAAGGTCTTCAATTCCAAGAATGTTCAGCAACCAAAGACAAAGATGGACATCTCTCTTGAGCAGTTTATCAAGATCAAGAAAGAGATTGGGATGCTGGCAGATCCCACATCAGTCGAGAAGGCCAGAACAAAGGATTTGGTAAAGAAAAAGACAATCAAAAGGAAGTTGATTGTCAGCAAAACCGAATCGGAGAATACTCCGTCTCCAAAAAATTTTAAGAAGCCAAGGTCCCAGAAGATCAAGCCAGCCGTAGTTGAAGCTATTCCAGCTGATCGTCTTATGCCAACTAGAGCTGAACCACCGCTAACTGCTATACCAATTTGAAGTTCCAGTTGCATCCTCAGCTGAAGAACCTCAGTAAACGAAGCCAACTGCTCCTCCAAAAACGATTATCACCGAATCTGGTGAAAAACTAACATTGATTGGACTTCTTGCACCACCCATCATTGTCGATAGACCAACTGTTCTACCAGTTGCTCGACCTAAAGGTATGGTAATTCGAGAAAAGGTGGATGTCACCACCTCAGGGCCGAGCATTTCTCACGCCCTAACTGATCCAAAGATAAGGGCAAGTAGATTGAAGAGCCCAGACCTACCAATCCGATTCAAACTCACATCGATCTTATATGAAATGAAATAGATGAGTTTTCTGAATCGAAGTTGGAAACTTATTATGAATGGGCCAGATATAGGGTAAATGGCTTAACCTAGTGACAGTCATTTTAGATGTTCCCTAATATAAGAATTATTTTTTTTCTTCACAAAGTTAATGATATCACCTTGTTTCGCCTTCTTCAAATGTACTGCTTCTACATATTTGGTGAAAAAATCTACAACCACAAGAATAAATGAGTGGTCTTTTGATAATGCTAGGTAAATTTTTCCTATTAAATCCATGGCCCAACCCTTGAATGACTATAGTTTGACCACACTATGAAGCTCATCATCTGGAACCTTTGGATATTTCCATACTTTTGACAGAGCTACCATACCTTTGAATATTTGGTGCAACATTTCCGAATGGATGACCAATAATAGCCATACCTTATGATCAACCATCTCATATTCACTTCGGATTGTGCTATAAAAATTCCTTTGTGAACTTGCTTGAGAAAACCGTCAAGCCCTTTCATGTACAAATCCCCTTTCATTAAGACATAGTTAAGAGCTCTCATTTTCAGATTATAGGAAATATCTGTCCCAGAAGATTCCAGTACCTGTTTTTATGTCATCTATCCAACCACCATCTAAGTATATATCCAATTTAAGTATGTCCAACAGAATCCTTCTTTGCTGAATTGAGGGATGGTTCCTTTTCTGAATCATGAACAGCGATGTGTAGTATTTGGAGGCATTATAACCCCGAGGCTATTTGAGCTATTTCATCTGCCTCCCAATTTTATTGTGTCGGTAGATGAACCAATGAAACTTCTTCAAATCATCTAAAATTTGGGACGCGATGGTGTAATACGGTGATAATGATTAACTAGGGCATTTGAACTCCCTTGATAGTTGTTTAAGTATCAACTGTGAATCCCCTGATATCAACAACTCTTTGCTCCCAAATCTTTTAGAATTTATAGTCCAATGGCCAGTACCTTGTACTCCGCTTGATTGTTGGTGCATGGAAAACCTGGATTAAAAGGTAGACCAGTTTTAACACCTCATGGGGAGGTGATCACATTACCATCTTCGACTATTGTTTCTTTACTTGATCCATCAAATTTTAGTTCTCAAGGTTGAACTCCCACTCCACAAATTGGAAATCCGGCCAACTCTTCAATACATTATTCAAGTGAATGTTGATCAGCTAGAAAATTAGTGATAACTTGGTCTTTCACTGCCTTTTGGGCATAGTAGATCAATGTAAACTCGGTCAAAGCTAAAGACCATTTAGCAATTCTACTAGAGAGAATTAGTTTATTAAGCATGTGCTTAATCAAATTAGTCTTAGCCACAACAAATACTCTTGATTGAATCAAATAAAGTTTTAACTTAATATATGCATAATAGAACATTACGCGTATTTATTCAATCAAAAAATACATAACTTCTTCTGGATAAAGGAATCTACTCAAATAATGAATCACATGCTCATTTCCTTCTTGGTTATTTTGAACTATCAAGCACTTGATTGATTCATGGATAGCAAAAACATATAATTTAAGAGGAATTTAATATATGGTAGGCATAAGAACAGAAGGATTGGATAGATATTCCTTGGTCATATAAAAAGCCCTCTAATGTGACATTTCCTATTTGAACTCCCCGTTGTCTGTAAGTTTCAACAAATTTGAGAACTCCTACTTTTTCCTACAATTAGAGAAAACGCTTCCAGTAATTTAGTTGCCCAAGAAAGCGCTACAACTCTTTCTTGTTCTTTGGTAGACTTGCCTCCACAATATCCTTGACTATGTTTTATCCACCTTGACTCCCCTCTAGTGTACTAGATATCCCAAGAATTTCCATGCTTTCACTCCCCCAAAGGGGCATTTCTACGGATTTAACTTCAACTCATGTTGTCTCATCCTTTGGAAACTATTCCTCAAATGCTCGATGTGATCGACAACTTGCTTAGATTTCTTAATGATATCTTCTATATACATTTCAACCTGGTGTCCTATCATATCGTGAAAGATCGAATTCATAGCTTTTTTATACGTGGTACCTGCATTTTTCAGCCCGAATGGCATGATAAGCCATTCAAACGTACCAACAGCTCCTGGACATCTAAATGTTATCTTATATAATCGATCAACATATCATTTGTAGGCATTACATAGAAATCCTTGGGAGTTGCGCAGTTCAAATCTCTAAATTCGATGCATATTCTGATGTAATCATTCTCTTTTATTACTGGCAAAATGTTAGAAAGCCAACCGGTATATTTGATTGGTTTTATAAATTTTTCCTTTAATAGTTTACCATCTTCTTCTTTTATTTTCAAGTCAACTTCTTTTGACATGTGACAAGAGGCTTTGAAATGGTTTGAAACCCTCTTTTATCTTAATCTCGCGCAAAAAAATATTTGTGTTCCATCAATAGCTAAACAAATCTCGCTACATCCCTTCTTCCAGTAATGTACTTACATATACAACTTTAGGATCATCAAGCTCCCCCAAGTGGATTCTTTCTAACAGATCTTGTACCTCATTTTTGCCATCTTTCATTTTAGATGGTGTCATCAACATCTGTTGGAAACTAAATTCTGGAGTTTGACAAAACATAAAATCAACTAATACATGAAAGCATATTCGGCAGCTGAACATTCAACTAAAATCAGTTGACACAAACTGATCAGTTGAGAACTGATCAGTTAAAACATTCAGCCGAAAACATTAAAGCTTCTCAACTGAAGATACCTCGGGAAAGATCATTCAACAGACAAAAAGACATATCAGACAGCAACTGAATATGGAAAGCCGCACTGCATAGAAAAACGTATTTCGGCTATTGAGATTAATACGCCGTCTTACAATAAATGATGAAGCGGCAATCAAGAACTTTGTCCAAGAAATGATAAGGTGGCAATCAACGGATACGAGAATTTGAAATTACCGTTGAAAGATAAATCTATAAATATGACTAAAGAGCAGTTGACAGATACACGATTGACCAATCTCAAACTTGCCATTACCTTGTCAAAATCTCAGCTCACACTTATTAGATCTATTCGTAGCAATCAAGGCTACACATTGAGCAAACTAGCACTCTGAAATATTGATAATTCGATAAGTGCTAAGTCCAGTTACTTACAGAGATCATTGTATTATACTAAGAGTTTCAGTTCAGGCAATAGATAAATCCTAACTGAAGTGGTTCTGTACAAGCGTTGTACTCGATCAAAGTCTTTTAGTGAACAACCTATCTTTGTGATAGAAGGGGTGACGTAGGAGTTATTCAATTCTCCGAACATCCAGAAACATATTGTGTTATCTTTACTTCAGCTTTTTATTTCCAGTCAGATATTCTATCTTTCAATCAGTTTATTTTCCGCAACTGCTTATTCAGTTTAACTGATTGATATTGACCGACGGGATACTTAGTTCAGTTTGTAACAAAACTGAACTACCTTTTTCGAAAAACATTTAAATTCCTAGAAGTGTTTATTCAACCCCCCCTTCTAAACACTCCTTAGTCAATAACCGATCCTAACAAGTGGTATCAGAGCAAGGCATATCCTGTCAAAGATTATCTATCCTCAATCTAATCACTATGTCTTCATTCAATAAGATTCCAATGTTCTCCAGGGAAGATTTTGATGATTGGAAAATCAGAATGCAGGCTCATCTAGCTGCACAAGACGATGACATGTGGTATGTCATAACTGACGGACCCATGAAAATTTTGAAAGCAAACACAGCTGTTGCTATTACTGAAGGGGCACCTCACCGAATTGAAAAGCCTCGAGATGAGTGGACTACAGAGGACAAAAGAAAGGCAAATCTAGACAATGTTGCAAAAGACATATTGTATAAGACACTGGACAAAGTCACGTTCAGTAAGATCAAAATGTGCAAAACCGCCAAAGAAATTTGGGAGAAGTTAATTAAACTTTGTGAAGGAAATGATCAAACAAAAGAAAACGAACTTTCAGTTGCCATGCAGAAGTTCGACAACATCAGAATGAAGATGGGAGAAACAATGGATGAGTATGATGAAAGAACAAGCTGTATCATCAACGAACTAAATGCACTTGGAAAAGTATATACAAATAAAGAAGTAGCGTTGAAAGTAATCAGAGGACTTCCCAAAGAATGGGATGTCAAAACTATGGCAATGAGGGAATCCAAAGATCTTAACAAAGTTGAACTTCATGATTTATTTGCAGATCTAAAAGCATATGAGTTTGAACTTCAAACTCGAGAAGGAGAACCATCTACTCCAGCAGCAACTACCGCCTTGACTGCTGTTAGAAATGAATCAACTGGTTCAGTTGAGAAAAATGCTGATCAGCTGAGCAATGATGCCATGTCTCTATTCATTAAGAAATTTGGAAGATTCATGAGGAAAAATCAAGGAAATTTTCAGAAGAATTATCAAAGAAACAACTCCAGAGAAGAGTCTAATGTATGTTTCAACTGTGGCAAATCCGGTCACTTTATTGCCAACTGTCCAAAGCCTAAAAAGGATAATCAAACTTCAACTGAAAGAAAGAAGAAGATGTATGAGCACAAAAAAAGATCTAAGGACGAAAAGAAGCCTTACAAGAAGAAACATGAAGTACTCCTAGCTGAAGACAGCAAAGCCAAATGGGCAGAAACTGACAGCGAAGAGTCAGATCCAGAAAGTTCTTGCAGTTCAAGTGAGGATGAGGAAGAAGTAACATGTCTAATGGCAGATAACATAGAAGATCAATCAAGCTGCGAGCAGGTATTTGATTTTAGCTCTATTGATTTTACACGAGAAGAACTTATCTCAACTCTTCATGACATGGTCAATGAGCATCAAAAGCTTGCTTTATCATTTGAAAAACTCAGAGCAAAGCAAGATGATCCCAAAGACAATAAAACAAAAACTGATGAATCAGTTGAAATGTTGAGTCTAAGAAGGGAGATTGCTGAACTCACTGATGAAAGAAGCAGGAATCAATCAATGATTCAAAAATGTCGCTTGAAAATACAAAGCTCAATGAGCTCATTCAAGTTTGGAACAAATCATCTAAAGCTTTAACTAATATACAGAATTCTCAGAAATCAGTTGATGATAAAACTGGTTTAGGATTCTGTAGTAAAGATGATTTGTCTTCCCAAGATACTCAACCAAAACTGAATATGAACAAAGGGAAATATATTCACTTTGTAAAATCAGTTATGGTACAAAATCAAGAAGAGTCGAGCAAACTGATTGAACAGCCATATCAGAATATGATTAAAGGCATAAGATGTGGAATTGGATATAATCCAAAGGGTAAGACTGACTCATGGAATCAGCAACCAAAAAATCTCAGCAGAAAACATTCATATGGCTACTCAAACTACTACAACAGTAAGCCAATTCAGAAAAGATATCGGCTGAACAATCAGTTGAAAAAGAACAAAACACATGTTGTATCATCCACACACCATACACCAAGCACACACAAACAGGGAAGGACCATATGGAATACAGCAACATGACGGTCAGTTAGACTAATTCAAGTCTGGATTCCTAAAGGACTAATCAACTTTGGACCCAAATAGAAAAGGGTACCAGAATCTTATTTTGTGTTTAAGTACAGGCAATAGAAACAAGCATTGGATCAATATGGTATCTGGACAGTGGATGTTCACGACACATGACAGGAGATTCAAAATTATTGTCTCAACTGGTTAAATACAATGGTCCAAACATCAGTTTTGGGGATAATTCCAAAGGTAAAACTGTGGGTAAGGGTAAGCTTATCCATGGTAACTTCACCATTAATGATATTTTATTAGTCGAGAATCTTAAGTATAATCTGATAAGCATTAGTCAGTTATGCGATAATGGATTCTCAGTTCAGTTTGACAAACACTCTTGTTCAGTCAAAAACTCAACTGAAGAGATTATTCTAGCTGGCAAAAGGTGTGGAAACACTTACAAAATCAGCTGGAATGATCAACCTTATACACCAGTATGCTTTATTGCGTCTAAATCATCTCAAAACTGGTTGTGGCATAAACGGTTAAATCATTTAAACTTTAAATCTCTTGCCTATCTGAGTAAGCATGAACTTGTAACTGGTTTGCCCAAAATAAATTTTTCAAAAGAAAAACTTTGTTCAGCATGTCAGTATGGAAAACAAGTTCGATCCTCTTTCAAAAACAAAGGCTGTAAATCTTCATCCCGATGCTTAGAATTATTGCACATGGATCTCTTTGGTCCAATACCAGTCATGAGCTTAGGGGGAATGAAATACACTTTGGTGGTCGTAGATGCCTTTTCAAGATTTACTTGGGTTATATTTCTCAAATCCAAAGACCATACTGCTGCACAACTGATTAAACTCTTCAAAAGACTTTTAAATGAAAAATCAGTTGGGATTGATCGAATTAGATCTGATCGAGGAACTGAATTCATCAATCAAACACTTTCAAACTTTTTAGAAAATACTGGAATCAAGCATGAATTCTCAGCAGCAAGAACACCTCAGCAAAACGGTGTAGCTGAGCGAAGGAATCGGACTCTTAAGGAAGCTGCTAGAACGATGCTTGCTGATTCAGGCATTTCTCAAAGATTTTGGGCAGAAGCAGTAAACACTGCATGCTACACTCAGAACAGATCAATGATTAATAAAAATCACAAGTAAACACCATATGAGATCTGGCATGGAAGAAAAAGCATAATCACTTACTTCAAAATATTTGGCTGTAGATGTTTTATTCATAACAATGGTAAAAATTATCTAAAAGCATTCGATGTCAAATCAGCAGAAGGAATATTCCTTGGATATTCATCAGTTAGCATAGCTTACAGAGTATTTAATAAGAAAACCTTGAATGTTGAAGAATCTGCACATGTTAACTTTGATGAAACTGCACTAATCGATAAGCCAACTGATCAAGTTGAGCTAGCTGATCGATTTACAGATATCAGTCTGGAAGATGATGACTCAGACGAAAGTTGTAATAATCAGAATATTTTTCATACACCTGAACCTGAGATATTGGATCAACCAGCTGAATTGGAAGCAAATCTTGACAATCAGTTAATGGAGCAAACTAATGGAAATCAATTATCAACTGAATCAGCTCCAACTGAAACTGAGAACATTCAGTTACCTAATGAAGAATTTGCTGGCTGTGAAGCACCCAACACTGAATTTAGATGGAAGAAATCACATCCTCCAGAACTAGTAATAGGTAACCCATCTGATCCAGTAAGAACAAGAAATCAGATGCTGAATTTATTTATTCATTCAACTTTTGTATCTCAAATCGAACCAAAGAAAACTGACGAAGCTCTTGCTGATCCTAATTGGATTAATGCAATGCAAGAAGAGCTAAATCAGTTTGTTCATAACAATGTCTGGAACTTAGTTCCAAGACCAGCTTCTAAAACTGTTATAGGTACAAAGTGGGTATACAGGAACAAACTGAACGAAGACGGTTCAGTTGTGCGCAACAAAGCAAGGCTCGTAGCACAAGGCTCTAGACAAGAAGAAGGGATCGATTATGATGAGACATTTGCACCAGTTGCAAGACTGGAGGCAATCAGAATATTTCTTGCCTATGCATCCTTCAAGAACTTTAAAGTCTATCAAATGGATGTGAAAAGTGCATTTCTAAATGGCCAATTGCAAGAAGAAGTTTACGTTGAACAACCTCCAGGTTTTGTCAATCATAATTTTCCTAATCACGTTTATCATTTGAACAAAGCATTATATGGTCTCAAACAAGCTCCACGAGCTTGGTATGAAACCTTATCAAAATTCCTAACTGATCATGATTTTACTGTTGGATCAGTTGATAAGACTTTGTTTAAATTCTCGAAAAATGATCATATCTTACTTGTTCAAATTTACGTTGATGATATTATATTTGGGTCAACTAACCCCAAATTATGCAAGAAATTTGCTAAGTTGATGCAGGAAAAGTTCGAAATGAGCATGATGGGTGAGCTGACATTCTTTCTTGGTTTACAAGTGAAACAACTGGACTCAGGAACATTTATCAGCCAAACCAAATATACCAAGGAATTGCTGAAGAAATTTGGCATGGAATCTTGTTCAACAGAAAGTACTCCAATGAGCTCATCAGTTAAATTAGACACTGATCAAGGGGGAATATCAGTTGAGACGACACTTTACAGAGGTTTAATAGGTTCTTTATTGTACCTAACTGCTAGTCGTCCTGATATTATGTTTGTTGTATGTATATGTGCAAGATTTCAAGCTAATCCTAAGCAATCACATTTTTCTGCTGCCAAACGTATCTTGAGATATCTTAAAGGCACGCAAAATGTTGGATTATGGTACTCAAAAGACTCATCTTTCAATTTAGTTGGCTATTCAGATGCAGATTATGCAGGATGCAAGCTTGATCGGAAAAGCACAAGTGGATCATGTCAGTTTCTAGGAGACAGACTGATCTCTTGGTTCAGTAAAAAGCAAACATCCATAGCAACTTCCACAACTGAAGCAGAATATCTTGCTGCTGGAAGCTGCTGTGCCCAACTGCTTTGGATTCAGCAACAACTGAAAGATTATGGTGTTGATGCAAAGGAGTCACCGATATTCTGTGACAACACAAGTACAATCGCTATAACATATAATCCAGTTCTTCACTCCAGAACCAAGCACATAGATGTCAGACATCACTTCATCAGGGATCATGCACTGAAGAACATCAGATTGGAGTATGTATCAACGGAACAACAAGCAGCAGACATCTTCACATAACCACTACCAGAGGCTATGTTTTCTTATTTTCGAAACATTCTTGGTTTAATTGATTTATCTTAGATATTATTAGAAATATAACTTCTTCAACAGAATTAAATACAGAAAATAAGAACACAACAAATTAAAAATAATATTTCATTAAGAATACCAACGTTCCCAATTTACAGAAGAAATCATAGACCCAACTGTATCTAGCCATGCTCTAACCCAATCATTCAACTCATAGATTCGAACTCTGGCAAATGCCCTAGACTTCAAAATCTTATCAACAACATGCCACTCCTTCCACAGCAGTGCCTCTAAAAGACATTTATCTTCAACCAACTCTCTAACATGGCTAACCTCAAAACGAGCAAGATATTTCAGTGCTCTCCTTTCCTGATCACGAGTAGGAATGACACCACTATCACTCACATTCTTCAACTCTTGAATCTTTTCCCAGGATGTCAATACCTTTTGAAAGACATACTTCTCCATTCTCCTTTTAATTTCAGCTAAACGAGGGGCTGACTGATCAGTCACATGGACATGAGTGCTACTGCCTGTATCAGAATCAGACATATTGAAAGTTTTACTGATAATATATCACATTGTGATTACTATTTATAGAAAAATGAAGAAGCCAAAGAGTTTTAAGTCATTAAATATGTCTTTCCTATTTATTAAGGACTTTAAGTTATAAGATTAATCATTAATTACTCATATTAGTTTGAATCTTATAACCAAATTATTAAAATTAATCCTTTATCAGTTTATTTGTTTATCACAACTGATATCAGTTAGCGTTTAAGTGTTTATATCTCATCGCAGATCATTGTGCACAAAAACAAAATAAAATGACACATTAATCAAAATAAATATTTCATTCATCCATAAATATTTGACAGGATTACATGATCATAAGTTTCCTTCACACTAGCTATCCACATGTTCATCCAAACAGCTAGTGCTGAGGAAGAAGTTTTGCAGAAACCATGTGAAGATGCGATGCTGTTAAGAGTCTCCAACTCCTTACGCAACATCAATTCATAAAGGTGGCCCTCCTTGAAGGCATCCACCTCTGCAGAAATTTTTAAGTGCTCTCGCACTTCTCTCAACTGGGCCATCCGCCTAAAGGTGGTGACCCTTCCTGAGTTGTACAGAAGCTCTAGCTCCTGTAACTCTTCCCAGTAGGGAAGACTAGCATAGAAGACCTTGTCTTCTATCGCAGCTTTTTGTGCCTCAAGTGAAACTGGAACGACATTTGAACTACTTGCTCCTGCCATTTCTTCTTAAAAGTTTTCTGCTGATACTTGTGACTAACTTTTCAGTCTTATTTATAGGACAAAACAAGGAAAACGAAAGGACACTTCTCTCTGTGACGTTTGATATGCCAAGCATTATACTCGTCTTTAATCATTACTATCTATTACCGTCATTTTTCCTTAATGCATTTATTTAGGAGGAATGATGGTTTAAGAGATTAACTGAGAAGACAGTTGTTAGTGAATTCCTAACTGAAAGGACTCAGTTTTTCCTAAACTGATCGTTCAGTTGAAAATTCTACTAATCTTCTCATCAAAGTTAATAAATTAAACCTATTATATTCCAAATCAAATGACGTGACTATCTACTAAATCATGATGAATTTAAGTTTACAACGTGTACACGTTTTTAACCGCTCAAAATTGCACACACATGGCACGCGTACATTATTTAAAAAAAAAACACAAATTATTTACGGACTGACACGTGTCCAAAAATTTGAATAGTCACGAACATATGCCCGCTTCATTTCAGTTCTACTTTTTGATTATTCACAAACTGCCGAAAGTAAGAACAAATATCTTCTCTAAATTTCTCTTTCAGCAAATCACCCAGTACGAAATGACGACTCAGATTCCCGCTTACATGCTTAATGCTATGTCAATCAATTTTGGATCCATTTTATCTTTCGGAGATGATGAGGTCAAAAAGGTGTTTCAAAAACTCGAAAATGCTGGACTGAGAACATTTCTGGGACAATCATCGCAGGATATATATCCAAAAGAACTTCAAGATTTCTATTCCTCTGGCAAGGTTGACTCAGAAGGTATCATAAATTCTACTGTCAATGATCAGTCGCTAACTATATCTGAAGATTCTTTTGGGGAATTATTCTCTTTACCTTGTGACGGATTAGCACAACTTTCGGATGTCAAAGCATCTGATATTGATGAAATGCAAATCCTTTTATCTGCTGATGGACGGAAAATTAAAGTTTTCGATCCTAAGAAGGAACTGAAACATGAAATTCAGTTGCTTGCTGATATAATTGCTAAAGGGCTCTTAGCAAAAGCAGGATCATTTGCTGCCCTTACATTGGAAAAGTTTCAAGCCATTACTGCTATTATGACAGATCAAAAATTCAACTGGAAACGGCTCATCTTCAACATACTGAAGAATATGTTTTTATCGTCAAAACAATCCAAGGGTTTTGCCGTACAAATCAGTTATCTTTTGAAAGTAAAAGGTTTAGTGGATGCTAACTCTGAAAGATTATCGAAATTCAAAGTGTTCAATGCAAAGAACACTATGCCACCAAAAATCAACCTGGACATTTCTCCTGCCAAATTTGTCAAGATTAAGAAAGAGATTGGAATTGATCAGGCGACTACAAAATCAGAGAAGAAAATCAAAACTCGACCTCAACGAAAGATTACTAAAAGAAAATTGATTCTGAGTACAACTGATTCAGAGAGAACTCCATCACCTCAGATTATCAAGAAAGCAAGAACTCAAAGAGTAAGGTCGGTTACTGAAGTCACCATTGCTGCTGATCAGTCAATGACTACTGAGAGTCAGCAACCGATAGAAGCTGTTCCCTTGAACATCATTCCACCTGACGATTCAGCTAGAACAAAGAGGGAATCAGTTAGGGCCAAAGCTCCCTTAACTCAGATATCTCGACCAATTGGTGTCGCACCCGCACGCCCGAAAGGCATCAAGTTTGTAGAAATGGTGGATTCAACTCGAACTGGGTTAGAAATTCCACACCTCATGAGTTCTGACAAAGGAAAAGGGAAGATGATTGAAAAACCTCGACCAACAAATCCGATTCAAACCCACATTGACCTTGTTTGGGCAAAGGTTAATGATTTTGCAGCTTCAAAAATTCAGGCCTATGATGATTGGAAGGCCTACCGAACTGAAATTTTTGCTAAGAAACTGAAGAACAAATCTCAACTGAATAAATTTATTAAACTGGAAGATTATGTTCTGAAGACAGTAAAAGCAGCCTCCATTACTCTAGCTATGGAAAGGAAAACCTACTTATTTGATCAAGTGAGAGCAAAGAAGTTGGCTCATATTATCAGCAAATTGAAGAACAACTATATTCCCACAAATCCAACTGCCTATGCTGATCAAGCAGTGATCACTCGGCTAGATTCTGATTTGGTTGGGTTGCTATCTCAGATTAAATTTTGGGAAATGGATCAGGAATTAGTCATTCATCAAGGAAATTCAGACACTGATGAAGAAAACGAAGATGACGAATCACTCACTGAACAGCAGCAACCATCGTCTGAACTGGCTCTTGTTACAACTGACGTACCAGTTCTAGAAAAGCTTCAGTCACCTCCTACTGAACAACAACTATACACCGAAGCTGAGCTTTCCTTTGCTAACATCGATGAGATCATTTCAGTAATCGTTCAGGATTCTCACTTGAGTAAATCTACAAATGACAATATTGATCATCCAGTTGATCAAACCGATGAAGAGGCTCCTATCTCTGCAAAAGAACCAATTCAGCAAGCTTCATCTGCTGACATGAATACTTCAATGGACGATCCTCTTGCTTGTCAAGATCCTCCGCTACAGGAACCGGTGCTCAATTCTCCACCATCTGTTATTCTTAAGACCAATTATTCTGCTGAACAGAATTCATCTCCTCCACTTACAGTTCAAGGAGAAATAATTGAAACTGATGTTTCGATTCAAAATGTTGATGATACAGTCTCAACTGACCACAAATTAGTCGTTTCTGAACACATCACCAAAGAAGCAGGATCCTCCTACCAATCTCCTCCTCAAAATTCTTCAGATATTGATCTTATTCTGGAAGAAGTTCAGCATTTACAGAATAATATGGAGCAAATGATCTCTACCATCTCTAAAATTCAGAACACGCAACTATCTCATACTCTAAAATTGGATCATCTAAATGAGTCCAACTTCGAGAAAATGAATGCTCTTAGAGTCAAAATGGACTCCCTTGTCAAAACTATGGATCAAACAAAGCAGGGGTTACTCGATTCCTTATCTACAGATCAAGATGTAAACAGTCAAAGATTTCAGCGACTGGAGACCTTTGTTTCAAAGCAAATGGAGTTACTACAGACCTCCTTCACCACTATTGCCTCAAGCATCACATCAGATGTCAAAATTCTCTCCCTTCACGTTAAAAAGCTATCGGACAAAATGGAGGTATTTGACAAAAAGGGGGAAAACAGCTAAAGAATTATCTGAATGAATCAGATTATTATCAGATTATTATCAACTGATGTTATTTTCTCCAACTGATGTTATTCTCTCAGAATTTATATTATCTACAAAGAATTCTGCTATCTTATGATTCAGTTGCATAATCTATTATCAACAAAGAGCTGAGTTAAAACTCTTGGTTTTGTCAAACACCATAAAGGGGGAAATTGTTGGAAACTAAATTCTGGAGTTTGACAAAACATAAAATCAACTAATACATGAAAGCATATTCGGCAGCTGAACATTCAACTAAAATCAGTTGACACAAACTGATCAGTTGAGAACTGATCAGTTAAAACATTCAGCCGAAAACATTAAAGCTTCTCAACTGAAGATACCTCGGGAAAGATCATTCAACAGACAAAAAGACATATCAGACAGCAACTGAATATGGAAAGCCGCACTGCATAGAAAAACGTATTTCGGCTATTGAGATTAATACGCCGTCTTACAATAAACGATGAAGCGGCAATCAAGAACTTTGTCCAAGAAATGATAAGGTGGCAATCAACGGATACGAGAATTTGAAATTACCGTTGAAAGATAAATCTATAAATATGACTAAAGAGCAGTTGACAGATACACGATTGACCAATCTCAAACTTGCCATTACCTTGTCAAAATCTCAGCTCACACTTATTAGATCTATTCGTAGCAATCAAGGCTACACATTGAGCAAACTAGCACTCTGAAATATTGATAATTCGATAAGTGCTAAGTCCAGTTACTTACAGAGATCATTGTATTATACTAAGAGTTTCAGTTCAGGCAATAGATAAGTCCTAACTGAAGTGGGTCTGTACAAGCGTTGTACTCGATCAAAGTCTTTTAGTGAACAACCTATCTTTGTGATAGAAGGGGTGACGTAGGAGTTATTCAATTCTCCGAACATCCAGAAACATATTGTGTTATCTTTACTTCAGCTTTTTATTTCCAGTCAGATATTCTATCTTTCAATCAGTTTATTTTCCGCAACTGCTTATTCAGTTTAACTGATTGATATTGACCGACGGGATACTTAGTTCAGTTTGTAACAAAACTGAACTACCTTTTTCGAAAAACATTTAAATTCCTAGAAGTGTTTATTCAACCCCCCCTTCTAAATACTCCTTAGTCAATAACCGATCCTAACAACATCTCATCCAATTGTAGTTCATATGCTTCATGTTCTTCCTTTTGGAAAATCTCAATTCCATGGGTGTTCCATGTTCCTTCCTCTTTTAGTTTGTTCAGTACTTGCTGCACACACATCTTCCACGTGGTGGATGCAGCTACCTCTTTTTCCTTTTGTTTGAAATCACTCATAAAGTTCATCGATCGATGGCCAAATTATCAATCTACGCGGCACAATAACAGTAGGCTTGAGGATTCTCTTCAACACCAATCTTGGAGTTGGTGTTTGCATGTACATTGGACTACCTCTCTTATTCTTGCCACAAAATTAATGGGCCCAAAATTCCCTTTGTAGAATCTGGCTTCAACTGCACTTGCGTTGGCTTGAAAAAGTTGTCAATCGGATTCTACAACTTCCACACCATCTCCAAATCTATGAAAAGGTTGTCGATCGGCTTCTAAAATTTTCACATTATCCACAACACAACACTGCCTCTAATTGTGATGAAAAAGTGGAGGATGAACAAGATGATGATACATTGGTCAATGATGGAAAATATATTCCCAGAAAAATTCAGAAAAATCATACATCATCACAAATTAAAAGAGAAGTATATGAAGGCATGAAAACTAGAAGAAATTAGAAAGTGGACTATCAAAAATGTATTGGTTTAGGATGCATGAGTTCTGTGTACCCCCAAGTAAGTCACTCTTGTTTTTTGTCGAACGTCGGAGAAAAAAAATATTAATGCATCATTAAAAGATGATTTTTAGGTCAATACTATGCAAGAATAACTTGAGCAATTTGTCCGCAATTATGAGTGAAATTTTAGTTCCAAAACCTGAAAATATTAATTTAATTGGAATAAATGGATTTTTAATAATAGGACCGATGAATCAGGTAATGTTGTTAGAAAAAAAAAAAAGCGCAGTTGTTTGCCCAAGGGTATACACAGGTTGAGGGGATGTATTTTGATAAAACATTTGCACTTATAACCCGAATTGAGTATATCTTTGTGGAGCTCTTAACTCTTAATCATTATTACAATGCAATTTGGTTAGAATTAATTAATTATAGAGGAAAACAAGTAAAAAAAAATTACAATGACCCCAAAATGTTTCAACTATAATTAATACTAAAAATATTAAATAATAAAGTCTCGTCTAAACACATCACAACATAAAATAAGCCCACATATTACTTACATCAACTACATACAAACAACTCATATCCGCGGGACATGCCTCGATATATAGATACATACACTTGGATACACCACTCAACATCAACTCAAATTTGATTCCCTCTAAAATTACCCTCTCCGATCTCCTAATAACATGGAATAGTTGTCATTGTACACATACAAAGACAACAACAGCCTCCCTTGTGGGTGAGCAAATGCTCCATATGGAACAACTATAATAATACAACATGTATCTATACAATGATATATGATATCCAATTCATGCATGTCATGGAGATATCTAGTCAAATTCCCATCCATTGAGCATATATCAGAATCAATCGAATTGCTATCAAATCAATGTTGGAGTAGGCACACCGGCCTCAGTAAAGTTGAAGGGAATATTTGTATGATAGCGTGGACAAAGCGTCATCAAATCCCAAATATCAACCAATGAATCATAGGGGCCGCAAATGACTATGTTTTACAAGCCAAAAATGTCTGTTTTTACGGGCCACATAATGTCAAACATAGTATCGTGCTCAAAACTCCAGGATAAAAATCCAATGATCTCAATGTATCCAAGATCATAGCTCAATGTCCATGTCGCGTATCATATATGTATAAAATGATATGCGTTAACAAAATATTTATTTTGTACACTGATCTACCAATCATAAATGTCATGTATGTCATATCAACTCAACAAATCAGGTATATAGACATATATATTTTCAGTCAAAGCAATCAATTATTTATCAAACGACACGGATACCTATCGTATGTTACTCGGTCACAACATACCTTATATCTGATTACTCAAACCTGATATCTTCGATGTTGAATGAATCTACACAATTCCATATATTTATTTTTAGTTTCTCATTCGATAATCCAACTATTCCTACTAGTTTATTTTCTATGATTCTTCAATCTGTTAAACTAAGTGGAAGTAATTATCAATGATTATCATTTTAATATTCTTAGCACAAAAGGACCTTAGAAATAGAATTATTAAACTTGTCCAAAGAATACCTCATTATTTAATTATTTATTGATTTAATATTATGTTATTCTAATTAATTTTACTACTTTAATTCTTTGTTTAACCCCAAATCAAGTGTTACAATCAAAATTCTCCATTAGCACTAACTTCATAAAATTGCAATATCATTATATAACTGATATTGGAGAATTCTTTTGTTTTACATATTATTAAATTGACGTTCTCATAAAAATGAATCTACAGATCAAAATCTCAATTTTTAAAATCGAGAGAAACCCACTTATGACATAAATTCCCAATTCAAGTAAGAAATCCAAGAACTCACCTGGAATACTTACTAGCTATGTCAAGAGTGAATATGCTACTAGTTTATTGTTTCTACGATAATTAATAAAGGAAACGAAGATGATGAGTCCCTCTAATTTTTCCCTGTTTATCTGTAGCTTACAATATTTTTCATAAAAAAAATGACATATATACAAAATAAAATGGAATAAAAAATAGGCGGTGGTTGTGAGTTTATCATATGTTGGATCTCGGTTTTCTCGTGCCGAAACGCAGCGGAAGTTTAAAAAAATTTTATTTTATTTTGACAATCAAAATATATTTGTTTGAGCTTTCGTATGATTTTATGATTAATGAACATTCATAAGGAGTATAGTAAATATACTTTTAGTGAATTAATTCACTTGGCTCCAAATATTCCAGGGTTAGCGAACGTAGCTCTTGTTGTAAATCCCTACGTACGTTCTTCGATCTCCTAATCCGGTCTAGGACCGAATTATTTGTTCCTCTTCTAACTTGCACTAGAAAGTGTAGAAGATATTTTGCGTTGAGGTAGAACCAAGAGAAAAATCAACCCAATACCTATCAAACAAAGTGGCCGAAACTTCTTTGCTAAAGGAGAAAAAATTTCGAGAGCAGCAATTGTTTCTTGCCAAATTGGAGAGAGTTTCGAATCCTTCCATTTAATAAGAATAAAATATTCTTAGTATTTCTTTAATCATCATATACTTAATTAATTTAACTTATTAAGGAAACTAAATATTTGGAGGATCATGTTTGTGAATTCTTGAAAATCTCACAATTCAAATTAGTGGAGACTTTGATTTTAGGTCAAAAATTATAGAATAAAAAAATTACATGACCTACTTACCATAATTAATATTAATGAGCTTGATTAAATAATTGAGCTAGTCCAACTGGTTTAATTAATTAATCAATGTCCATTAAGAAATTTAATTATTTAGTATGTTGGACTTGTACTCGAACAAGCCCATTAAACATACTTCCCACTATATTTAATTTAATATTTAATAAACTCAACTTTTGAGTTTAACAAATTAAATCTTCAAATTTTATAAATTCAACTCCTTGAATTTATTCTCTCCAAATTTCATAAATTCAACTTCTTGAATTTACTATCTCATAAATTCATCTCCTTGAATTTATTATATCATAATATAAATTCAACTTCTTGAATTTATTCTCTCAACGGGAACAAATGATCCAATGCTTGTGTGACCCTAAATGGTTCAGCGATACAGCTCAGAATAACATTTATTCTTATTCGGGTTTACCCTAGCTAACCCCATTCTTTTCATCAACTCTTTGATCAAGAATGTCAGAACTCATTTCTGATTGCCGGATCATGGTAAGAGCATCTAGTAGCATCGCCCCAAGATCCTCTAAGTATCACTGATAGTGCCTGCAAAAACTAGTCGATTATGATTAACGTACAGTACGGTCACTTCATCTCATATATCCCGATCGAATATGCAACCATTGGTTCATCGAGGGTTGCATATTAATTCGTTAACTATGTGATATATATAAATAATGGCATCACATGTACCATTGGAAAACTCCTTTCTCCAATGTGCATCTCATACTCAAACCAAAGATTCCACGCACTATTATTTCATCAGATCACATAGGATGTCCACACCAGCAGGTGAGCGGTGAATCCCCGACTACAATACACTAGCTCCTTTATGTGTCGCAATTGTACCCAATTTCGCCACCTGATGACTCTCTTGGATCCGGTAAACGAGTCAAAGCACAGCCCTAGCATATAGAGCCTCAGTGTTGTCTCGGGTCGTAAGGACTAATGGTATACAATCATAATCACGGACTTATCTTCTCGATGAATGATAACCGATTGGAAAGTTTGAGGGAGGGTTGTTCGGTATAATCATCATATGACTACCCATCTGCATGTTTGGACATCTTTATGCCCTTATCAAGAAAAGCAGTACACAATATCACAGATGCTAGTCTCGAGCAAGCGACCTTTATCCATGTTTTAGGCGGCTGAATCGACTAGGAACGAATTTAGATCATACGGTGTTTACAAACGAGTTTCAACATCGAATTACGATTCATTTGCATTAAAGTATAATCAAGGTCTTTATCTATGTTGTTCATATGGGTATACAGATAAAGAAATAACAAACCATGAAATAATGAATTATATCAAAATAAAGATTGTCTATTACATCTGAGTCTATAAATCCCTAGCCAACACTTGGCTTGCAGGACATCTTCTCTAACAATCTCACACTTGCCCTAGAGCCAACTACCCATAAACTTTAATCTCATTGCATCGCGATGCTTTTCAAACAATGGTTGATCGAGCGAAACTTGCAATGTGGAATCCTCAATGAAAATATGGTTTTATTTGCTCAAAAATTAATCGCAAGTGCACGATGTCAAGTAATAGTATGGTGTACGTGAGTACGAGTATCGTTCCACTGAAGATTGTATTTTAACAATTATTATTTTCAGTTATTAAATCTTTAGCAACGAAATTTGATTGGTTTATTGCTACTATACTCAAATAAACTTGTAAATAAAATGATTCAATAAGTAAAGAATGAGAATTAATATCTAAAATGGTTTCAGTAAGAAATGAATTTGTTGGGAATATCGGTTCACCTACCCCTCGTTAATTAATTAATTTATTCGATAATGATTGTATGCCTCCGACAGGATTTCTTATTCAATTGAACACAATCTCTCGAGCTATGCCAAACTAATTCTACTCAATGAAGTAATTAAATGTCTTTAATTATTTATCAAGAGTGAATCGCATTTCGATCTATGAAATTCCCTAGTTTCAACCCTTAGGACTATGACTATCGGCGCGTATCCAATTTCATATATCTATGTAAACTGTAGATCCACGGATTATACTACTCGTTCCTATCACAAATTATTCTCTCGAACTCACTCGCAATATAAAATCGTTATTAAAGTTAGCTACGCTTTAATAACACGCTAAAACAATAGTATAACTAAGAACAAATCAGAAATCGAGGTGTAAATTAATTATATCAAAGTTTGGGGGTAGGATCCCCTTAAATCCCAACAAATTTTAAAGGTTTAGCTACTCGAATTCATATTGAAAATAAATACAACAATGTTTAAAAGATGACAACTAAATTAGTAATACTAGAATTGACGAAAAACGCGAAGAACGGTGCCCGGAAATCCTTGAATCTTCAATCCAAGCGCAAAAGTCTCTCCCAAGCTTGTGGCGGCTCTGAATTCTCGTCTGAATGTCCTCCAAAATGTCCAACCTACCTTTCCATATCATCCCCATTCAGCACATAAGGTAAGGAATCGGCTATGAATTTTTTCCAAAAATAAACGACGCTCGGGCGGTAGAATATTACTGCTCGAGCGCCACATCTTCTGTAATCTGCTTGGGACATGCGGCATCTCGCGCTCGGGCGGTAGAAAGTTACCGCCCGAGCGCCGAACTTTCCGTAATTTGCCTCTTCGGAAGATCAGTCTCGCGCCCGGGCGGTAGAAAACTACCGCCCGAGTGCCATACTTTCTAGACATCATCTACTTTGCGTGATTTTTCTCGCGCCCGGGCGGTAGAAAATTACCGCACGAGCGTCGCCTCTTCTGCACATTATCTTCTTGGCTTGGCACTTGGCTCCGATTTTAGTTTTCCGACCATTTTTCCTGCAAATTCGTCATGCACAAGTGAGAAATTATCAAATGCTTATGCGTACTCTAAAATGAACAAACTGTAAACGAAATGTATGCATGCACAATGCAAACACACACAAACTAATGCAATAAAACACGTAAAAACCACACGTATCAACCCCCTCATACTAACCTTTTGCTTGCCCTCAAGAAAAATAAGTTACAGACTACAATTAAAACATGGAACAAACACAAAAGGGAGGGTATTGAAATAACTAAACTGATGGTGAAGTAGCGAACCGGTATCGCCTGCCTCAGCGGGTGTTTGAACCACATCCACTTACTCAAATCAAAACATACCTTACTACCCCTTTTCAGAAATCGCAACACGGTTGTATTTTTCCAAAAGGTGTGGTCGTGTGTGCTGTGGATCTTTCTAGCTTGTGTTTCAGACAGTTTTATTCGCAAATCATGCGGGTTGCCAAATCAACCAGTCAACGCAAGTGTCTCTTTTCTGAGTCCTGTTTCTATTTTGTACCAACCAGTAAACACATGCATTGGTAGAGTTTCATAGTCGAACCACAAAATGTAGGGAGTCAATGGCAACGTGCTCAAGTGGTTTAGAAAGATGGGGAGTAAGTAGATCATTTTCACTATGCACTTGTCAGAAATTTTCTCTGACATTCCTCAACGCCTTACATCTCCATCTTTTTATCATTGAGATAGGATTTCATCCCTTTTTTGGCTCCCCCTCACCTTACATCACCTTTATTATTCTTTAATTTTTTATTTTTTTTTTTTGGTGCATAGTTTTCTCATGCGTACTCCCTAGACTTTGGATATAGGGTATTTTTTTCTGGCCTAGGAATGGATTTTTAGGTCCTATGCACGATTGGGATAAAGGATATTTGAGGAATACGTTTGATTTTCTACTTGATTTTATGCTACTGGTTAGTCACTCCTTTCAACAGGTATTCATTCAAGTTCCACTCGCATCTAATGTCTCTCCAGTTCCCCTCACAGATTATTTTGAACTTAACTATCATCGACACCACTATTAAAATCCACTATGTGTGCATAAACCAAATTCAATACATCAGGGGATTCATAACGAGTGATAAGATTAAGCAACATGCAGTTCATTTCGCCCAAAATCATCATCGGCGACCAATTTACTACTTTCACCATCAACTGACACTCATGCAAGACAAATACGAAAGATAACAAATATGAAAGACGACCCCCCCTCATACTGATGGTGTGCAATGTCCCCATTGCACAAAAGGCGAAGAACACAAATGCAAACATGAATGCAAACACAGCGACAAATGCAACATAAATGACAGAACGAACAATAATTTGAAAAGACAATTAATGCAGTTGACAAAAGAAAAGAAAAGAAAAGGGAAACAGTAAACTCCCCTGATCAAAGCTCATCCTCATCGTGTTCCAGGTGGTGGCACTCCCGTGACATCCCCTTGCGGAAGGTAGTCATACTGAAACTGGTAGGGAGGAAAAAACAGTGGAAGTGGTGGTATCGCCCCTGGATCTACGCCCCCGTGGAGGAGCATAGTGCGCATCATGTAGTCGAGGTGGGCAAGATGGGTCGTGACATTGGCGTTGACCTGCTCCTGATGAGCCATGAAGGCAAGGCTCTCATCCATTTTGTCATTCTGGGTGCGCCTGCGAGGCTGTGGGCGACGAGGGGCGGCGGCGCTTGAACCCCCTACTTCCTCCTCCTTATTGCGGAAGTCTATCTGTCTTTTCGCCTTCTTCCGCCGCCAGTCGTCCACACAAATAGGCTTCATGGGCTGTAGCCACTCTTCATCGTCCTGGAAAATAACTCCCGCCTAGGCACACAATTCGGATATGATGGTAGGGAAAAATAGGCCGTTGTGGCTGTTATGTATGCTCATCATAATTTGAGAGTTAATAGCTTGTCCACGTTAATGGCGTAGTCCTGAGATAACGCAAAATGTACCACTGCCCGTTCTTTCTGCACCTCATTCTTGTGGGACACTGGCATCATTCTTCGAGCCAAAAATAGATACCACGGGGCAATGTCGGCCCGCAAATATTTTTCATCGAAGCAGCTCGGGGGTCCCCCTAATGGTTTCCAGGTTGCCCCAGGAAGGCACAGAGTCTCAATGATCATCAAGTAATTAGGATCAGCAACTAATGCCTCGAATGCGGAGTCGTCAATGTCGGCCGTTTCCAATAGGGCGTTAATCGTGAATGAATCGAACGGCATAAGCTTTCCTCTAACAAATGCCCTACCATCTGTTCGTTCACCGGCATTCTCATAAAATTCCCTAACTACAGACACCACTGCCGCCTTAGGTTGCTCGCCAAATGTAACCCATCCTCGTTTTTCCAAATCCCCAAGAGTGTCCAAGTGCCTATCCTCGAATAGACGACGAAATCTCCTTTCGGCAATGGGGTTTCTATGTATTTTAGCATGCTCATATCTATCCCTAGCCGCCGCATTCACAAAGCGTGTTCTATCAAACGAGGAGGAAGAAGAAGGACCGGGATTACCTTTCAATTTCTTTGGAGCCATGGTGTGTTGATGGAGATGGTGGGTGACCGGAGAGAGATGTGCTTGATTCCTAATGGAAATTGTTCCTTGTCGCCGAAAATTTGAGTGGAGATTGTTGCACCTGCATAAGAAATCGAGAGAGGGGAGTGAGGTAGAGTTAGGGATTTGGGGAAAGAGTTATCGTAGAATGAAAAGGGGAAATGGAATTCGCGTTTTTAAATGCATGCGCGCTCGAGCGATAATATATTACCGCTCGAGCGCCAGGTTCTCTGGACTTATGTTCGCGAAATGAGTGGGCACGCTCGAGCGGTAAAATATTACCGCCCGAGCTCCAAGCTCTCTGTATATTTTTTTAATCAATGGTCGCGCTCGAGCGGGACAAATGACCGCTCCAGCGCCGAGCTCTCTGGAAAGTTGACACCCACTTTTTTGTTTTTTTGTTTTTTTAAAATAAAAACTAAACTACAGTAAAAGAAAATTAAACATACTGACAAGAAAGAAAAATTAAATTAAATGCAAGAGAAAGGAAAGAAAAGTAGTTCTCAATTTACAGTCGAGAGCTAGACTGTCGGCGGGTCTCAGTTTGAATTGTCTTGAAACCGGGTGATTCCAAGTTGTGGCTCAATTGTTCCACCCATGTAGTGCTTCAGTCGCTGGGCATTGACCGTGAATGTCCCATCCTTCCCATCGTGTAGTTCCACGGCTCCCGACGGGTATACTTTACAAATCACGAATAGTCCAGACCATCGTGACTTCAATTTTGCAGGAAACAGTCGCAAACTGGGAGTTGTAGAGTAGAACATTGTCCCCTTCCTTGAATTCCCTCTCGATGATCCGCTTGTCATGGGCTTTTTTCGTCTTCTCCATGTATGACAGTGCAAGATCATATGCCAGGTTCCGGAATTCCTCTAACTGATCCAGTTGCAGCAGACATCGTTCACCTGCGTCAGTAAAATTAAAGTTCAATGCTTTTGTGGCCCAGTATGCTCGATGGTCCAACTCTACAGGTAAATGACATGCTTTACCAAACAACAACCTATATGGTGTAGTGCTTATAGGTGTTTTAAAAGCAATCCTATATGCCCAAAGCGCATCATCTAATCTTACTGACTTGTCTTTCCGACTGACACCTACAACTTTCTCCAAAATCCGTTTATCTCTCGGTTCGACACTTCCACTTGACCACTCGTTTGGGGGTGATATGGGGTAGAGATCTTGTGTGTGACACCATATTTGCTCAAGAGTTTTTCAAATAGTTTATTGCAAAAATGGATGCCACCATCACTAATGATTGCTCTTGGTATACCAAACCTGTTAAAAATATTTTTCTTTAAAAATTTCAGGACAATTTGAGCATCATTAGTGGCATATGCTTCTGCCTCTACCCACTTCGACACATAATAAACCGCAACCAAGATATATTTTTTCGTGAATGAACTGGGAAACGGTCCCATGAAATCTATCCCCCATACATCAAAAACCTCACACTCAAGAATATTGTTTAACGGCATTTCATGACGGTTAGAGATGTTACCTGACCGCTGGCATTTATCACAGGTTAGCACATAAGCACGAGCATCTTTAAAGAGGGTTGGCCAATAAAAGCCACATTCAAGTACCTTAGATGTCGTCCTTGTTGGTCCAAAATGACCACCTAACTCACGGTCATGACAATGGTTGAGGATTTGCCCAAACTCCTCCTCTACAACACACCTTCTTATCATGGAATCTGCACAAATCTTAAACAAAAATGTTTCATCCCAAAAATAGTGTTTCACGTCAGAGAAGAATTTCTTTCGTTGGTGAAACGATAGATTTGGTGGTGGTGTTCCTGTGACAAGAAAGTTAGCAAAATTTGCATACCAAGGACAGTGTCTCACCTCAAAGAGCTGCTCATCAGGAAACCAATCATTTATAGCTCGATCTACACAATCATCACTAATTAGCTCCAACCTAGACAAGTGATCTCTACCACATTCTCGACACCTTTCTTGTCTTTTATTTTTAGATCAAATTCTTGCAATAATAAAATCCACCGAAGTAAGCGTGGCTTTGCATCTTTTTTAGCAAATAAGTACTTCAATGACGAGTGATCTGCGTAAACAATTACTTTGGACAAAACAAGGTATGAATGAAATTTGTCAAGCGCAAATACTACTGCAAGTAATTCCTTTTCAGTTGTTGCATAATTCAATTGAGCCTCGTCAAGGGTCTTACTTGCGTAGTAAATTGTATGAAATACCTTGTTTTGACGCTGGCCAAGCACAGACCCCACCGCCGTATCACTGGCATCGCACATGATCTCGAAGGGCATATCCCAGTCCGGTGCCACCAAGACAGGAGCCATCACCAAGCGCCCCTTCAAATCCTCGTATGCCTGTAAACAGTCAGCATTGAAATCAAAAGGCACATCTTTCATGAGTAAAGAAGATAGAGGTTTGGAAATTTTTGAAAAGTCTTTGATAAACCGCCTATAAAAACCGGCGTGGCCTAGAAAACTTCTAACTCCCTTCACTGAGGCTGGTGGCGGTAGGTTCTTTATTACTTCAATTTTAGCTTTGTCCACCTCAATTCCTTGTTCCGAGACCTTGTGCCCTAAAACAATTCCCTCTTGTACCTTGAAATGGCACTTTTCCCAATTAAGCACCAAGTTTGTCTCCTCGCACCTTCTCAACACGGATCTCAAATTCTGCACACACTCATCAAACGTTGCACAAAAGATAGAAAAGTCATCCATAAATACCTCAAGGAAGGTTTCAATCATATCATGGAATATAGCAGTCATGAAGCGTTGAAAAGTAGCAGGTGCATTACAAAGACCGAAAGGCATACGGCGAAAGGCAAAAGTTCCATAAGGACAAGTGAAAGTGGTTTTCTCTTGGTCCTCATGTGCAATATTGATTTGATTGTACCCCGAATACCCATCTAGAAAACAATAAAATTCATGCCCCGTTAATCTCTCCAGCATTTGATCAATAAAGGGAAGGGGAAAATGGTCCTTACATGTGGCATCATTCAGCTTCCTATAGTCAATACACACTCTCCACCCCGTAACAGTTCTCGTGGGAATAAGTTCATTCTTTTCATTAGTAATCACTGTAATCCCACCTTTCTTTGGCACGCATTGAACAAGACTTACCCAAGCACTATCTGAGAGGAAAAACTACAAGCTTTGTAGAAGAAATATTTGAAAAGAATTACGTGGAACAGCAAACTGCCGGCGAGTAAAGAAACTCAACATAAATTTTATAATATGGCTCATGTGAGAAAATGGTCCTGATGAATCTGCCCAGAATGCCCAAACAGAAAGAGCCAGAATTCGGGAAATGTTTTCGGCATAGATATTGTGGGGACCCGAACTTAATTCAATTCTTAATCACTTTCTGGGAATAATTAATCAATTAAAATAAACAGGGTCTAATTTTTTTTAAAAAAATACGAGAATACGCAGCATATGAAATAAGTCTTATCCCATTTACAAGATCACTATCCAGATCTAAGTACAAGTCCTGTACAACAATAAATCATAATAACTATTGTTTCTTCACTACCCTCAGGTGATATAACAGTTATACTCCGAAGTCCGGATCTCCACGCTAACTTTCTTTTCTCATCCTCTTCTTGACCCTGATCCAACCCCACCTGTTGTCATGCACACATACAAAACAAGACAACAGCCGGATAACTCCGGTGAGAATACATCCCAGTATAAACAATGTAATCATGCAATTATATAGAAACATATATGAAAGCTTAAATAAGAAATCATTAACATGTAGCAACTCAACAGACATGCATGATATAAACACCGTAAATCAACATGTCGTAACAGACTCGACTCAACCGACACGTCGTCGCAGACTCAACTCAATTCTAATCTAGGGATCCCGGTGTCTGAATAATGATAAATATACCGAATCTCAGTCGATAGGAATGAATCAATCCCTAAGCGGCATCGATATAACTCATATATCCAGTGTCTGGGCAAATCGGCCGCAAAATTGATGAATCAGTCAAAGAATAGGCGAATCAGCCAATGACTAGACGAATCAGCCAGTAACTAGGCGAATCAGCCCGTAACTAGGCGAATCAGCCAATGACTTGGCGAATCGGCCAATGACTCAATACATACAATGTCTATGAATCAATAGACCACACATATCAATCTCATCAATTACAAGTATCAATGCATTAAACTAAAGTATGTGATTTAGGGAGACTCGAGTCAAACCTCACTCGAGTTGTGCAATCCCAACTCAACATTAATTTATACATTTCTTTTTGATACTCTGACTCTGTCTAAGTCTCGAACCTCAAGCCTGTTAATACTCAATCTGACAATAACGATATCGAGGGTACCGCATCAATACACCACTCAATCAATAGTCCAGTTGTAGTCTACATCGATAGGAACACAGTACCGCAGTCGGATTCAAAATCGGACGGACGGATTTTGAACAAATCAATTTCTAAAAGGCGTAAGGATATTTCTCTCCAAAGCTTCGATCCTTTCTCTGGAATTCTGAGGAGAGACATGCAATTCGTGTGTGTGTGTGTATATATATCTATATATATATATATATATATACACACATCTCGGACATGCAACAAGCCAAGTGGCTTGGTGTGCTTGCTGCACGTCTCGCGCATATGCGCGACCACATTCCGCGCATATGCGCGAGACATTCTGTCTCGGCGCGTTCCAAGCATGGCAGCTCGCGCATATGCGCGACTCATCTCCACGCATATGCACGAGGTCCTCTGGACTTCGCTTGCACAGCTCGCGCATATGCACGCACCTCCTTCGCGCATATGCGCGAGGTCCTCTGCCCATCTCGCGCATATGCGCGACTATTGGTCGCGCATATGCGCGAGGGCTACTGTTCCTCGCACATTTTTATGCATTTTCTCGTCTTTATCGGTCCGATCCTTTCCGTCTATAATCACATCAATTTATCAACAATTCATTCCAGATTATCATAATCAAAATCTCGGGCATTACAAATATGACCGAAAACATAATGATGCGACAAGTCCAAGTTGTGAAGGTCCACATAAGACATGTTTTTCCTAAGGACTATACAAAAGCAAAAGATTCCTGGACGAAGGTAAAGAAGGCATGTGATCCAACTACTCCATTAGTAGAAGATGAACTAATCGACCACCACTAGATGAGAAACCACTAACTAGTAGTACATCAACTAAAAGATGTTGTCGGCCACAAATAGTAATGCAATTTACAAGTTTGAAGTCAGAATTTCAAATCCACTTAAACTTCTACATATATCAGGGCAAAAGGAAGATGAAGACATCATTCAATTTCTTCATTTTTCTTTCAAAATAAAATTTTGATATTTTCAATTTATTTGTGTTGTAATTCCAGCTACTTAAACAAATTTATCATCCTCTACATGAGGTTACTATTTAATAATATGATGGTTGTTTGAATAAAATATCCAAGGGTTATGATCTTCTGATGTATTATTTTCAAAATTAAACTTCTTTATTATACACCTTGAAGTAAGAAACAATACCGAATTGTGCTAAGTGTTGGGATCTATGTCAAGAACCATATGTTGCGATTGCGTGGTTAGATTGTGAAGAGAAGTATGTAAAACCCGCTTTATACAACCCGACAACATTCTGGTCAAAGAGGTAAAAATTTTAATTTATTATGCGGATGAATGATGGGCTATAAAAAAACTCCAAGGCATGATATATAGGTTGAAAATCTTGCGTAGCCCTATCTCTTTTGGCAGACTTGATAAGTATAACAACTTTTCATACTGAATAATTTTGCAACAATCTTAAATATAGTAAGGGGTTAAACTAAGGGCAATTTGGAGAAAAATACATTTGTCTATGATTTATTTAAGATTCAGTACCCATAAGTTTTTTTTTTTTTTTTTTGTATTTTAGTACCTGACAAAAGACCAACTTAATTTTAACTACATGTTTCATGCAATTTTACCTTTTATCCTTTTAATTAATAAAAAATTATATAAATATCTATTTTTGTTGGTCATCTTCTCTTTCCACTCATCATTCCTGATGCATTTGGATGACATATAAATTGAATTTAAATATTTTTTATTTAAAAAAACAAATTCTCAACTAATTGAACTTTTTGAAATACTTAGTTTTAATTACGAAATACTTAATTTTAATTTTAAAATACTTGATTTAGTAAATGAAATACTCAGAATGTGTATTAAAATACTGAATATTCGAATATGCAACACAACTTCACCAAATGCTCGCATTTCCATCCAAGATCCATTTGGATGATATGTTCATTACATTTAATTATTTTTTTATCGTTAAAAAACAAATTCGCAACTAAACATTGAAATTTTTAAAATACTTAGTTTTATTTTCGAAATACCTAATTTCAATTTTAAAATACATGATTTGGTAAATGACATACTCAGAATGTGTATTAAAATACTGAATATTCGAATATACAACGTAAGTTCACCAAATGATTGCATTACATCCAAGATGCATTTGGATGACATGTTCAGTTCATTTAATTTTTTTATTTTTTAAAAAAAATATTTGCAACTGAGCATTGAACATTTTGAAGTACTTACTTTTATTTGCGAAATACCTAATTTCCATTTTAAATGCTTGATTTGGTAATTGAGATACTCAGTAAAGTTAATAAAATACTGGATATTCTAGTAGGCAATGTAAGTTCACCAAGTGCTCGTATTTCTATTCAAGATGCATTTAGACGCATGTACATTTTATTTAAATATTTTTTTAATTTTTAAAAGAAAAACAAATTCGCAACTAAACATTGAACTTTTTAAAGTACTTAGTTTTACTTGTGAAATATCTAATTTCAATTTTAAAATACTTGATTTGGTAAATGTAATACTCAGAATGTGTATTAAAATACTGGATATTAGAATATGTAACGTAAGTTCACCAAATGCTCACATTTTCATACAAGATGCATTGAGATTACATGTTCATTTCATTTATTATTTTTTAATTTTTAAAAAAATTAATTCGTAACTAATCATTAAAATTTTTCAAGTACTTAGTTTTATCTGCGAAATACCTAATTTCAATTTTAAATTACTTGATTTGGTAAATGAGATACTCAGAATGAGTATTAAAATACTGGATATCCGAATATGCAACGTAAGTTACCAAGTGCTCGCATTTCCATCCAAGATGCATTTGGATTACATATTCATCTCATTTAATTATTTTTTATTGTTAAAAAAACTAATTCGTAACTAAGCATTGTTTTTTAAAATACTTAGTTTTACTTGCGAAATACCTAATTTCAATTTTAAAATACATGATTTAGTAAATGAGATACTCAGAATGGGTATTAAAACATTGTATATTCAAATATGCAACGCAAGTTCATCAAGTGCTTGCATTTCCATCCAAGATACATTTGGATGATATGTTCATTTTATTTAAATTATTTTTTTATTGTTAAAACAAACAAATTCTTAACTAAGCATTGAACTTTTTCAAGTACTTAGTTTTACTTGCGAAATATCTAATTTCAATTTTAAAATACTTGATTTGGTAAATGAAATACTTAGAATGAGTATTAAAATATTGTATATTCGAATATGCAACGTAAGTTCACCAAGTACTCGCATTTCCATCCAAGATACATTTGGATGACATGTTCATTTCATTTAATAGTTTTTTTAATTGTTAAAAAAAAACAGAATTTACAACTAAGTATTGAACTTTTTCAAGTACTTAGTTTTACTCTTAAAATACCTAATTTCAGTTTTAAAATACTTGATTTGGTAACTGAGATACTCATAATAAGTATTAAAATACTGTATATTCGAATATGCAATGTAAGTTCACAAAGTGCTCGCGTTTCATCCAAGATGCAATTAGATGACATGTTCAAAGACTTTTCAGCAACCACAAAGCTTTGAAAGAGAAAAATACCTTGGAGCGAAGATTTGAAGATTTCCGGACAATGTTCTTCGAGAGAATAGCCCGTGATAGGAACGAGTATCATAATCCATGGATTTACAATTTACAGAGAAACATGAAGTCAGATACACGTTGATAGTCATAGTCCAGTAGGTCGAAAGCTATGGGATTAATAAAACGACATGCAATTCACCATTGATAAATAATTAAATAAATTTAATTACTGAGTTGAATTAGTTTGGCATAGCTTGAGAGAGCGTGTTCAATTGGATACGAAATCTCGTCGAAAGCGTAGATAATTGTCTAACAAATTAAGTAGATTAGCGAGGGGTAGGTGAACTGAGATTCCCAAAAAATTCATTTCTCATTAAACTTTAATCAATCATTCTAACTTATTTATTTCATCATTAATCTTTGAACCATTTCATTGAGTCTTTATTTAATAATCGTAGTAGTAAACAATCATCTGAAATTTCGCTGCTAAAAATTGAATAATTGAGAATAATAATTGAGAAATACAGTCCTTAGATAATGAATGTTTTGCTCAATCACTAAACATGGAATATTTTGACATCGTGCACTTGCAATTATTGAAAGTCCATGACTATATTATTACTTGACATCGTGCAATTACGATTATTTCGAGCTTGAATATTATTAATTTTCACTAATAATTTTACAATGAAATTTTTGCTCGATCACTAGGCATGGATTGCATATTCATCTTATCTAATACTTTTTTGGTAAAAAAATTCTCAAATAAGTATGAAAATTTTAAAGTACTTAGTTTTAGTTGAAAAGTAACTAATTTGAGTTTGCAAATACTTGATTTCGTAAATTAGATACTCACTATATGCACTAAAATACTGGATATTCGAATATACAATATTTTCATGGAAAATTCATTATGATACTTATTCATATCATTTAAATAAATAATCATAGTTCATTATTCATCATGGACTAATTGAGAGATGCATTATGAACATAGTTCGTAAATGAGCTTGAAGTTTGCACTTTAAGTATATCTATCGATTCTTGGATCAATGATTTATAAAATACTCATAAATATTAATGACAATACTTTTTAATATTCATTAAATGACTTATTAGACAATTATACTTATTTGACATAATACTTATTGGTAATTATTCATTATATTTATTAGTATTTTTTCTATATACTTATGAGTATTAATTTATAATATCATTAATATTCATTCATAATACTTGTTGGTGTTCATTAAATGACAATGGAATACTTCATTCGATATCATCCTCATTAGTATTCTTTCATAATATTTATTGGTAATCATTCATTATATGCATCAATATTATATCATTATAATTATTATCAAATTTGAGTTTTTAAAGGATAAAATCAGTTATATGTAGAATCTAATTATATAGTACTTGTAATAATTTAGGTATCACATTTTAATTTCACAGATCTCATCATCAAATGCAACTCAATATTGACTTCAAATTATATATTTTGACACCATCAAATAATCGAATTTGAGTATATGGTAAAATCAAGTATTTGTGGACTCGTATTAGGCATTATTTGTATTAATTCAGGTATCACATTAGATACTTCTTAAGTAAAAATAAATATTTTAAAGTTTCAATACTTAGTTGAGAATTTGTTTTTTTTTTTTTACAAAAAAATTATTAAATGAGATGAATATGTCATCCAAATGCATCTTTTAAGGAAAGATAAACACTTGGTGAGCTTACGTTGCATATACGAATATCCAATATTCTCTTACATATTATGAGTATCTCATTTACCAAATTAAATATTTGCAATCTCAAATTACGTACTTCTCAAATAAAAACAAATACTTTAAAAATTTATGCTTAGTTGGGAATCTATTTTTTTTTTTTTACAGAAAATATTAAATGATATGAATATGTCATCAAAATGCTTATTCCATGGAAATACAATACTTGGTGAACTTATGTTGCCTATTTGAATACCTAGTATTTTAAAATACATATTGTGGGCATCTCATTTACGAAATCAAGTATTTGCAAACTCAAATTAGGTAATTTTCAAGTAAAACTAAGTACTTCAAAATTTTCATGCTTAGTTGAGAATTATTTTTTTTAAATTATTAAATGAGATGAATATGTCTTCCAAATGTCTCTTCCATAAAAATACCAACATTTGGTGAACTTACGTTGCTTATTCGAATATCCAGTATCTTAATACATATTGTGAGTATCTCATTTACGAAATCAAATATTTGCAAACTCAAATTAAAAGACTTCTCATTTAGGGAGTAAAATAAAGTATTGGTAGACTCGAATTAGATATTTTTTGCACTAATTTAAGTATTACATTTTAACTTTCACAAATGACACATCAAAAGCCACTCAATATTACTTGAAACTATATTTTTTATATCTCAAAATAATCAAATTGAGTCTTAAAAGTGTAAATCAAGTAAATGTGAAATCAAATTAAGTAGCACGTTTTTTATTCACAAATCTCATCATAAAAAAATATTAAATATTATCTTCAAATTATATATTTTGGCATACTCAATCGAATTTGAGTATTTAAAAGATAAAATCAAGTGTTCGTGAACTCGAATTATGTATTATTTGTATTAATTTAGGTAACACATTTTTGCTTCACGAACATCATCGTCAGTGTCACTTAATATTAACTTCAAATTATATTTTGACATCCTCAAATAATTAAATATGAGTATTTACGGGATAAAATCATGTATTTATATACTTTAATTAGATACTCCTGTATACCAATTTAAGTATCATACTTTAACTTCACAAATGAAACAATCAAAATTCTCTTAATATTACTTGAAACTTAAGTATTTTCTTACATGTTTGAAGTATTCAAATAGTCGAATCAAATATTTGGAACACGAAAATAAGTATTTTATCGATCAAAATAAGTAATTTTTCTAACTCAACAATGAGTGAGAAACTGTGTTTTTTCAAAAATTAGATGACATGAATAAGTCATCTTAATGCATTTTCAATGAAAATACCAACAATTATTGAATGTAGATCCAGTATTTTCTTACATATTTGGAGTATTCAAAGAGTAAAATCAAGCATTTGGAACTCCAAAATAGTTATTTTGTTGGTCAAAATAAATACTTAATCTTATTTCATGATGAATGATGACCTATGTTTTTTTTAAAAAATGAAATGACATGAATAAGTCATCCTAATGCATTTTTCATGAAAATACCAACAATGACTAAATTTATGGTGAATGCTCGAAAATATATTATTTTCTTATATATTCGGAGTATTCAAAGAGCGAAATCAAGTATCTGAAACCCCATGATAGGTATTTTGTATGTCAAAATAAGTATTTACTTTTATTACATGATAATTGAGAAACAATATTTTGTTAAAATTATATTTTAAATGGAGAAAAATGATATAATTTTTGTGGATAAAATAATATATTTATTTAAATAATAAAGGGTAAAAATGTAAAGTTTGCATTATGGGTAGTTAAAACTAAATGTATAGATGTGTCAGGTACTTATTTCTAAAAAATTATAGCTAGGTACTGAATTTTAATTGAAACATTGAGAGATGCATTTTTTTGAAATTTACCGTCAAACTAACTTTTGATGAATAAGATAATAAATATTTAATTAAATTTGAGCTTGAGAATTTATTTGAAATTTACTGGTGTCCAGATCTATTTAATTCATAATTTATATTTGAAATATATATCCGGGATCCAAGTATGATAACGAGTAGTGTGAGTACGAGAAGCAAGCCTTTCTTCAGCTCGTTTAATAGACTTGTACTATCGTAGAGAGAGCAAGTGTGACATGCGGACCCGCCACGAATTTTATTTAAAACTATCAATTTCCCAATTTTATTTAAAAATATCAATTAAAGGCTTCCTTTTATTTTATTAAATAATTGTTATCTATGTATTTAAATATGTAGCATGATTTTTTTTTTTTATTACAACTCACGCAGGGGAGGGGGATCGAACCCGGGGAGGGAGGCCAGCTAATCCGGGTGAGACCATTGGGCTACAAGCCCGATCTCAAATATGTAGCATGATTTGATGTTTTGCTACAAGCCCAAAAGAAACCCACGTGGTCATATATTATTATTATTATTATTATTATTATAGTGGTCATAAAGCGAACATACAAAGATGGCACCAGTTGATATAGATATTATGTTATTTATTAAATATTAAATATTTTAATTTTTAAATACAATTTAAATATATATACTAAAAAAATTCATCGATAAACAATTAAAACGAAAAAATTATCGAAATGGATATCGCTGTCATCTTCAATCTCTCTCGTTTTTAAAACCGAGTGATTCATCCTAATTTATGTTATTGTAGTCAAATTTAAAAAATAAGAATATATAATTTTAAATATTATTTATTTTTTAAAAAGTAAAAAGTTAAATATTTATATATTAATTATTATATATATTTAAATTATATTTAAAAATTAAAATATTTAATATTTATATATGTAAGGCCCGAGAATTATATCCTGTTAATCTGAAATGATTTAAGGATAATTAATGTGATTATAGACGGGAAAGATTAGACCGTATTATTATACCATCGAAGCATCAGTAGATTGGTATTAATCATATTCAGTATTGATTATGATTGCATCGTTCTGTTGTGACATTGAGCAGATTATGTTTGATTTGGGTATTGATCAGAACAAGCTTTGAATTGAGTTGTATATTGATACGATATATTCGATATGTTATTGCCAGATTGATATTGACAGGCAGTGGGTTCGAGACTTCGACAGAGTCAGAGCAACAGAACGAAAGGTATAAATTAATGTTGATGCGGGATTCCACAACTCAAGTTTGGTTGACTTGAGTCTCCCAAAATCACATACTTTACGTTATTGCATTGTCATTTGCAATTGATTGTGATTGATATATTTGGTCTATGGATTTATAGACAATGTATGTATTGAGTCATAGGCGAACGTGCCTAGTCGTATACATTTGATCTCGTGACAGAGGTGCCTGATTGTGATGGAATCGTCACAGGACCATTGCACATTGTCACCGAGGTTTGGCTATATCGAAGTGGATAGAATTGGAGTTTCTTCTATTACTGATGTTCGATATAGATGCCAGGGTCGATAGGCCAAGTCTGTGGCTAATTAGCCAAGACACCGGACGTTTGGCTATATCGGAGTGGATAGAATTGGAGTTTCTTCTATTACTGGTGTTCGATATGGAAAGAGCCAAAGTCCGTGAATAAGAACATGTCACCACCCCGATCGGGAGCGTAGGTGGGGGTATGTTCTTATTCAGATCGGGATCCCAGATTAGGATGAGTTGAGTCAAAGTCTAAGAATCACGGAGTGTGATTCAGAGTTCGTATTGAGTTATGTTTCTGATTTGCTACAGGTTTAGAGTATGATATACGGTTGATATCGATTCATGTTTCTGATTTTGATACATGTTATGAATATTTGTTATATGCTTTTATATTATTTATATGATTGCATGTATACATGATTTATACTGGGAATATAATTCTCACCGGAGTTATCCGACTGTTGTCTTGTTTGTATGTGTGCTTGACAACAGGTGGGACATGATCAGGAAGAGGATGAGAGAATATAGATAGCATGGAGATCCGGGCCCAGAGGCAGGATAGGATTCAGCACTGGATGTATAGATGTTGATCCTAGTTGCGATAGAAACATGTAGTACATGACTTGTACTTTTATATTCACATGTATATCATATAGATTAATATTACGTTTCCGCATTCATATTTAAAAAGAAAAAAAAATTAGTCTCACTTTTCTTAATTGTTATATTTGACATTAATGATGATTAAGACATGAATTAGCGTACGGGTCCCCACAATATATCTAGCTGGCAAATAAATTTCTTAATATAGATAATGAATAACTAGAACATGAAGTTTACAAGATATTAGCGAGTAACCTATAAGAATAGTTCAACACATAACGATTGATCTAAACTTTGATATTATGTTAAAATCATGAATTTGAGTTTAACTTCATCTCAAAAACTAGATTAAATGATAAATGTCCAAGAATGAACAAATTCTTTCAATCAATGATATAAATTTTTCCAACTACTCTAAAAGATATAAATATCATTCGTTCGCTATAAAAAGATTTTTGATAGAAATAACTTTTTTTTTTGACCAATTGATAGAAACAACTTATAAACTCTAAAATTTGTTTGATACATTTTTTAAAAACTAGCTTATAAATTATCTTCACACATTTAAATAATGTAAACTGTTTATATTTTTATGGGAGTTCATTTATATTTTTGAAATACAAATATTAATATTTATCTATATCATAATTTAGTCTTACAACTCTATCTTCTAATTTATATTAAATATCAATTTGAAGTTTAGTAGTATCTTTTCCTAAATACTTGATATAACTAGTGATGTTCAAACTTTGATTTAAATCAAAAAAAATCTGAAACTTAATCCAACCGAAAACTAGTATTTTTAAATTTTGGATACAAATTTTAAAATCGAATTTTACATGGTTCGTTTTTTAGATTATATAATATAAAACTGAACCGATTGAAAAATCAAAGTTTAGTTAGATCTATAATTTTGTTTATATTTTCATTCAGATTATACATTTCATAAATGATATCTAGTTACATAAGTATAAATTTGCTAATTTTTATTTAATTATTATCTGTTTACGTAACGTTTCGAAAAAATTTGAAGGTCCAGGTGAACCATATATATGCAAAATTATCAAATTTCTTATATATTTTAAATAAATTATTTTAATTGCATTTATTAAGTGTGGTAGGCATGTTCACATGTTTAAAATGTATTTTTTACATGAATGCATAAAACTATATTTTTAAAAGTTATTCGAGACGCGATCGAGGAACAAAGACTAAGATCCGAAAATATTTTTATCAAATAATTATTTTTAATTGATTATTTTTAATTGTTTAAGAATAGTATAATGATATTTTCGAAAATTACATGTTTTGAGGTGTTTTTATACGTCGAGTCGTATTTTTAAACGGTATTCGATTTTCGCCGAAATATGAATTTTTTTGATAATTCGGCTAATATTTTCACGAACTTTCCTTAACAAAATATTTTAAATCACATAATGGGCATAGTATTCCATGATTAATGGGCCTAAACTTGCATTAGTTAATAAATAAGGCCCTAAACCCTAACCTAAACACACAATAACACAGGCACACCACATCAAAGCACTAGGACTCTCCTAGGGTAGCACCTACACGATCACACACATGATTTTCAAGCAAGTTCATGTAAATTTGAAGGAAACTTCAACAAGGGTCGTCTCTCCGCCAACGTTCCTCACATTGTCAAATTTTTTTCGTGCGTGAAATACGCAAAGGCACACCTTAACTTTCTTTCGAACATCTTTCACGCCATATTATGTATATTTGATTATGTTTACATGAGGAATATGATGCACAAATTTTATTTTCGTTTTTAAGGTAATACATGCATAAAACTAGAGTTTCCTCTTTTTAAAACTCTTCCTAATGATGCACAAAGGGGTTGCCATGGTAGGACTATGGGAAGAGACGTTTTTCAACTTGTTTAAGGGTCCATAGATCAAGGTTTAAGGGCTAGACAGTAGGGAGAAGCACGTTGAATTAAAATTGGGATTTTGGTGGACTAGTGTTTCGGCAAGGATGGGCTGCTGTTGGGGGGTTAGCGTCTATACAGAAGCTTACCTAGGGTTCGGTTATGGTCCTAAGAGGCTGGCCAAGTGTTTTTTCGTATGGCTAAGGGGCTGGGGTCGAAGTTAGCCTATGTTCAAATCACACTAGAACTAGGACTCCTGTGCAGAAAAAATACAGCAGCTCCCTAGGCATGATTGAAGGTCTCGTTGGGCTTGAATTGGGTTGAAAATCGTTTATTTAGGTGTTATTAAGCTTTGGTTCAAGTTTGGTAAGGTTTAGTTAAGTTTCGAGTCAATACGAGTCAAAATCGTGATGTATGTCTAAGTTTAAAAACGAATCGAGGAAATTATCGAAAACCTAAACTTTAAGCCTAAGAAATATTAATGGGAGTGTTTTAAGGTATTAGAATAAGTATGTGACGAATTGGGACGTCGTTCCGAGGTCTAAGGATAAATATAAAAAATTATGCTTCTAGGGGTAAAACGATCATTTTACACCTGAAAAATGTTAGGTGTCCTGGAAGTGCCATGAATATGTAAAATATGTTAAAATGTTTATGAAATTTTATGATGAAACGATAACGCTAAAAGACGTGTTGCACGATTGGTTTAAAAGAAAAATGATTTATATGTTTATGCATGAATTTTTATAAGTGAATGAAAATATGAAACATTAGAGAAGGTAAAGTAAATGCAACTAATACGATGATACGATGATATGATTGGAAATATCGTGAGGGAAAAGGCCCCAGAGGTAGCCCGTTTACGATAGAAGGCCCCAGATGAAAGCCCGTTTACGAGAGAAGGCCCTAAAGGGAGCCCGACGACCGTAAATGTAATGCTCGGAAAATTAATCCCAGTAATCGGTAATTATTGAATTATAATTTGATATGATTATGAAAGGATTCATCGGGACACGAAATACACGTATGTGTGAAAAGTGTGTGTATGTGCAAAGGAGACAGCACGCACATGCGCGGACAATGCGCGCACATGCGCGCATTAAACAGAAGGGTTCGCGCATATGCACGAGTGATTGCGCGCATATGCGCGAAGGGGACAGTAGCCCCCCTAAATTTCGATTGGACCTCGCGCATATGCGCCGATAGCGTGCGCGCATATGCGCGAGGCGAGGTGCCAGTCACGCGCCGAGACAGAATGTCTCGCGCATATGCGCCGAGGAAGTCGCGCATATGCGCGAGACGTGTTTGGCTGAGAGTTCGCCATTTGCCCTTGTGCATGCGGGAGTTGTATATATATATATATAAACATGCAAACATTTCTTCAGAAACGGAAAAGGGAAATTGAGAGGAAATTTTGGAATTCGATTTCAATTTCAATCGTGTGATCAATCCGTCCGTCCGAATTGTAATCCGACTTCGGTAGTGAGTTCCTATTGACGTAGGCTACACTTTGACGTAAGTTTTGCTACGTTTTGACATGCTTTGAATTTATGCTATTGTCAGAATTGAATAGGATTCAGATATGATGTTCTTGATATGTTAGACATCATAGAATCGAAGTCAGATTAAGAAATAGACTGATTATGGAATTGTTATGATTTTCTGATTATAATCAGTTAATACCGGACAGATTTGGATTATGGATTGATTATAGAATGTATTGGATATGGGTTATAGATTGTAACTATTATCTGGTGAATTAGTATAGACGGGGATATTGGAATTATACCGTTATACTGTTGATTTTGAATTAATTCCAGATTGATCAGATTATTATGGAATTGAATGGTATATTGACATGAGATTATTGATATTGTCAGTACCAGACAGATTGTGAGTTCAGGACTTCGACTGAGCCAGAAACCGACGAAAGAAAGGTATAAGTCAATGTGGTATTGGGAGATGGACTTGAGTCGGTTTAGACTTGGGTTTCCCTAAATCACATACTTTATTTTATTGCATGGATATTTGCATTACATTGATTAATGTACTTGTTCTCTTGTATTTAGATGACAGGTATTAGACAAGTTATCTTGTGACAGAAGTGCCGGATAGTGGTGGTATCGCCACGGCACATTGCACTATGTCTCAAGATAGGATGCTAGTGATAGAGCTACAGTCCTTGACGGTTAGGTCAGGACACTGGATGTTTGGTTATATCGAGTAATGGAATCTATTACGGAATTCGATATAGGAACACCATATTTGGTTATATCGAGTAAAGGGTATTGGAATTCTTCTATTACGGAATTAGATATAGGAATACTAGGGCACTGGTTATATCGAGTAATAGATATTATGGTTCCATCCTTTACGGAATTCGATATAGGAATACCACATCTGGAAACCGGGATCCCTAGACTAGGATTGAGTCTAGTCTGAATTATGATTGATGTCGACAGTTTGATTTGATATTGTTTATGTTTCAGATTTTGATACGTATTCATGTTACCTGATTACATGCTTTATATGATTTATATGATTGCATGTTTCATTGATTTATACTGGGGATTATATTCTCACCGGTATATCCGGCTGTTGTCTTGTCTGTATGTGTACTTGACAACAGGTGGGACAGGTCCAGGGTCGAGGAGATGAAGAGCTAGATCGTGATTAGAGTGGTGGCACCGGACTTGAACTAGATATAGGGTTAAACACTTGACTTTAGTTTTAAACCCTAGTTTGCATAAATGTTGAAATACAGGATTTGTATTTTATATACTGATATGTATATATATTGTATATCACTACGTTCCGCAGTTTAAAAAAAAAAATTTAGACCCTGTTTTATTATTGATTAATTGGTCCCAATGATGATTAAGAACTTGATTAACGTCCGGGTCCCCACAACAGGTGGTATCAGAGCGATAGATCCTTGAGATTGAGATAGGAGATAGTGAGCGGGGTAGAATGTGTTTTCTTTCCTGCTTTTGATTGCTAGCATGATTCCTGTTTTAATACATGTTACCTGACTTATCTGCTATTGATATGGTATTGTGTATTATTGGAATGGATCAGCTGTAAGATGATCCAGGGAGGCTTGAAATAGGATTATTGTTGGAACTGCTAACCCTTTTGGTTATCAGATATGCCTCCGAGGAGAATACCAGAACAGGGGAGTACCTCGAATCCTCCCATGGATGTGACACCTACAGCAATGGAGAAATTGCTGAAACGGTTTCAGTCATTTCATCCACCGACTTTGAAAGGAACGGAGAACTCCGTGGAATGTGAAAGTTGGTTGGACGATATTGAATCACTGTTTGACTCTTTGGAGTATACTGAGGAAAAGAGGGCGAAACTGATAATACACCAGTTGCATGACGTTGCTAAACACTGGTGGATCACGACTAGAAGGGCATTGGAACAGAGAGGTATGGCCATTACCTGGAATGTGTTTAAGACTGAATTCTATCTACGGTTCTTTCCAGTTTCTTATAGGAAGGACAAGGGAGCCGAGTTTGCGAACCTGAAACAAGGCCAGTTGAACATTGAGGATTATGTGGCTAAGTTTTCTACTCTGCTCCGATTTGCCCCTCATGTGGCAGGAAGTGATGAGGCCGTAGCAGACCAGTTCATAAATGGCCTAAATCCTGAAATTTTTACTCTGGTGAATACTGGGAGGCCCAACAACTTCACCGATGCCCTAAACAGAGCCAAGGGAGCTGAGGCAGGCCTGATGAGGCAGAGAGAGGCTTCGTTTGTGCTTCCAGCACCGGGACAACAACCACCTCCTCGATTTGAAGGTGGCAGCAGCGGTAGTACCGGGAAGAAGGATTTCTTGAAGGCTAGAGGAAAGCAATTCAAGAAATCAGGGACTACCTCGTCCAGTTCGAGTGGCTCTAGACAGACCGGTCAGAGCCAGAGCTACGCAGGACCATACTGTGGTACTTGTGGAGGGAGACATTCCACAGATCAGTGCCGAGGAGTAGTTGGCAGCTGTCGTATCTGTAAACAGCAGGGACACTTTGCCCGAGTGTGTCCCCAGAGGAGTGCCCAGGGATCACAGGCTGCTGAGTCGTCTGGATCAGCGGCTCAGACAGGGAGACGATCTTCTGCCGTTCATTCCTTTCAGCCAGCACCGTCTACTCTGTCACAGCAGAGGCCAGGAGGGGGCCAGATCGCGAGCCAGCCTCCGAGACAGCAGGCCAGAGTTTTTGCTTTGACCGAGGAGCAGGCACAAGATGCACCTGATGATGTAGTTGCAGGTAACTGTTTTATTTCTGGTTATCCTGCTTATGTACTGATTGATACTGGTGCATCACATACTTTTATGTCTGAGCGATTTGCTTTAATGCATTCATTGCCTGTTGAGTCCTTAGCTACTGTAGTACCTGTCACGTCTCCGTTAGGAACAGGTTTGATATCGGTGAAATCTGTGAAATCGTGTATACTGCAGTACGATGGGCATACGATTGAGTTAGACTGTATTGTGCTTGGTTTATCTGATTTTGATTGTATTGTCGGTATCGACATGTTGACCAAGTACCGGGCTACAGTCGATTGTTTCCACAAGATAGTTCGATTCAGACCTGAGATGGCTAAGGAGTGAAAATTTTATGGTAAGGGTTCTAGGGCTAGAATTCCTTTGATATCTGCAATAAATATGTAGTGACCCGTTCCAGAATCACCTACTAATCAGAACTTAAGCATGCAAAATTTATATTTAAAACTGAATCAGGTAAACAGCGGAATAAGTAATACAACCCAATCGAAACTGTAAGTACAAAAATACTTAAACAACCAGATCGAACTAAATCCAAGAATAAATACCAACAACTACGAATCAACCTCTGCCAGCTCCCTGTCCACTCCCTCCTGGACCGTCCAACCTGAGACCTGCCCCATCGAATAGGGTGTCCAAAACAGAGATAAACCGAGGACGTGAGCATAAAACGCTCAGCACCGAAAGCATGAGTATACAAGACTATGACATGCATGTATGCAAAATGTACTGGATACCAGGATCTGGGTATAACGAAATACTGCTCAGGCAAATGACGTCAAGGTATGTAGCACTCTGCGCCGTCGCACCAGCAGGTGGCTCCCATACCAAAATAAACCTGTGGATATACCGGCGACCTGACCACCGTCGGCCAACGGGGTCCAACCATCCACAACAAACGAGGGCTGAGCACCCTCTCAACAGGCTATCTCAAAGATAATCAGGCTCAACATGATTATGCAAATGCCGCATAATAAACCATGCATCATATGACAGATAATAATGCATCATATAAACATGCAACACATAGTAAAGCATACTCAATCCTGCTATCTCGGATAGTACTTTCGTACCTCAAATCAGTAGATCCTAGCAATCAGCCCTAGAATCAAGTCCGCGTCCGTAGTCAGCCCACTGATGCCGCTAGCTCCCAACTAGAGCACAGCTCCGCTACAAAACCAGTAGCTCCTCGCTAGTGCCTAAACCTCGAGAAAAGACTAGAAACCTATCAGAAACGACTAAAACGCTCTGGAACACTCGGAATTGGCGAGGGAATAGTGAAGCCTCGCGCCTCTATTTATAGACAACGATCGGACGATCCGATCCACTTCGGACGATCCGAACCACTTCGGATGATCCGAACCCTGTACACTTCGGACCTTCCGAACCCTTATCAGACGATCCGAACTCTGCATGTCTTCCACGTGTCCAGACACCTGTCTTCGGACGATCCGAACCCTGATCGGACGATCCGAACTCTACATGTCTTCCACGTGTCCAGACACCTGTCTTCGGACGATCCGAACCCTGATCGGACGATCCGAACCCACTTCGGTCTTTCCGATCTCACCGACATAGAATTTATCCAATAATTAACTCAAATTAGGTATCGGGATACTACATTCTTCCCCCCTAAAAAGGATTTCGTCCGCGAAATCAAGTCTGAAGAATGACAATTCTGAACAACAATACATTCAACTTAAGAATGAATTACAATTGAAAGTACAACTGAAATTACAATCATAACTGAAGTACTACAACTAGAACAACTCTGGATGCTCTGACCGCATGCGACTCTCTAGTTCCCAAGTAGCTTCTTCAGTACCTCGGCGCTGCCACTGCACTAAGACAAGAGGAATAGTCTTATTCCGCAGTACCTTATCCTTCCGGTCTAAGATCGAAATCGGTCTTTCCACAAATGACAAATCCGGATTCAGCTGAACTTCTGTCGGATGCAAAACATGAGACTCATCCGCTACGTATCGTCTCAACAAGGACACATGAAACACATTGTGAACACTAGACAGATACGGTGGCAAAGCTAATCTGTAGGCCAAATCTCCCACACATTCTAAGATCTCAAAAGGACCAATGAATCTTGGATATAGCTTACCTTTGAGTCCAAATCTCAGAATCCTCCGAAAAGGTGATACTTTGAGAAACACTTTCTCGCCTGCATCAAAATGAAGAGGTCTGCGCTTGGTGTTCGCATAACTTGCTTGTCGATCCTGAGCAGTCTTAATCCGCTGTTTGATCACAAGAACTTTGTCCATGGCCTGCTGAATCAATTCTGGACCCTCGACCTGTCGTTCTCCGACTTCCTCCCAGAACAAAGGAGTACGACAACATCGACCATACAATGCTTCAAACGGAGACATACCAATACTCCTATGAAAACTGTTGTTGTATGCAAACTCTATCAGTGGCAGATGATCCTGCCAAGCTGGCCCGAAATCCATCACACAAGATCTCAACATATCCTCAAGAGTACGAATAGTCCTCTCTGACTGACCGTCAGTCTCTGGGTGATATGCAGTACTCAAACTCAAGGTAGTGCCTAAAGCTTGTTGAAAGCTGCCCCAAAATCTAGATGTAAATCGAGGATCTCTGTCACTAACGATACTCACGGGCACACCATGAAACCGTACAATCTCCTGAATGTACAACCGTGCCATCCGATCGAAAGTGAAATCTCTGTTATACGGAAGAAAATGGGCAGACTTAGTAAGCCGATCCACTACCACCCAGATAGCATCTTTATTCCCCACAGACATAGGCAAGTGAGTCACGAAGTCCATCGTGATATGCTCCCACTTCCACTCCGGAATAGGAAGATTCTGCAACAAACCTCCTGGTCGTCGATACTCAGCCTTCACCTGCTGACAGACTAGGCACTTGGAGACATACTGATAAACATTACGTTTCATACCTTTCCACCAAAATCGAGTCCTCAAATCCTTATACATCTTGTTGCTCCCCGGATGAACACTCAACTTGCTACGATGAGCCTGGGATAAAATCTCCTCCCTCAAAGTGTCATCTTCCGGTACAACAACACGACCAGATAAGCACAAAAGACCCTCGGACTGATAGTGGAATCCAGAAGTATTATCTCCATCAGCCAACCGAGCTAATTTCTGAACCTTAGAATCAGACATCTGAGCATCTCTAATCCGAGAATACAAAACTGGTTCAGACAAAATAGAAGCTACACGGATACTCTCTGCTCCTTTCCGATGCTTACAATTGAATCCCATCGAACAGAAATCCTGAATAATCTCAGATACAGCACAAGTCTGAAGAGTAGACAATCTCACCTTCCGACTAAGAGCATCGGCCGTGAGATTCGCAGATCCTGGATGATACTTGATCTCACAATCATAATCTTTGAGTAGATCCATCCAACGACGTTGACGCATGTTCAACTCAGCCTGAGTGAACAGATACTTCAAACTCTTATGATCAGTGAAAATCTCAAATCGCTCACCATACAGATAATGGCGCCAGATTTTCAAAGCAAAAACGATCGCTGCTAATTCCAGATCATGAACAGGATAGTTTTCCTCATGAGACTTCAACTGTCTCGACGCATAAGCAATCACATGCTCATTCTGCATCAGAACACACCCTAGTCCCTGCAAAGAAGCATCGGTGTAGACACTGAAACCACCAGATCCAGACGGTAAAGCCAAAACAGGCGCAGATGTCAAACGTCTGCGAAGTTCCAGAAAACTCTCTTCGCACTCTGATGTCCACTCAAATGAAACATCTTTCCGAGTGAGCTGAGTGAGTGGCTTAGCAATCTGAGAGAAGTTGACAATGAAACGGCAATAATACCCAGCCAATCCCAGAAAACTGCGGATCTCGGCTACTGTCGTTGGACGCGACCAGTTCAATACCGCTTCCACCTTGCTCGGGTCAACTGAAACTCCCTTGCTAGAAATGACATGACCAAGGAATACAACTCTGTCAGTCCAAAACTCTTATTTACTCAACTTCGCATAAAGCTGATTCTCGCGAAGTGTCTGTAAAATAATCCTTAAGTGTTGTACGTGTTCTTGCTGATTATGCGAATAGATTAAGATATCATCTATAAACACCACAACAAACTTATCCAAGAAATCCCGAAATACCCGATTCATCAGATCCATAAAAACTGCTGGTGCATTCGTCACCCCAAAAGACATAACCAGAAACTCATAATGCCCATACCGGGTCCTGAATGCAGTCTTCGATATGTCTCCCTGATGAACTCGAAGCTGATGATAACCAGACCTTAAATCAATCTTGGAATATACAGAGGTACCTTGCAGTTGATCAAATAAATCATCAATCTGTGGCAACGGATACTTATTCTTTATCGTCACACGATTCTGATCCTCCACCTGTCTGTGGACAATCTCTCTTCATGTGCCCCATCTCACCGCACCTGTAACAAGCACCCGCAACCTTGCGACAACGCTCCGTCGGATGATCCTTCCCGCAATGCTGACACGGGCCCTTCTTCTTCCCAAAATGGTAAACTCCTCCAGATCCAGATGAAGAAGAAGTAGATCCAGCCTTCTTAAATGTTTGGGCGCGGGGACCCAAAGAACTAGTAGGACGAGCAGACTGCATGGCTCGACCTCTCAGCAAACTGCCCTCAGCCTGGCGACATCGGTTCACAAGACCCTCATACGATGTCGGATCATCACAGACAACAACCCGATCATAAATCTCCTGATTGAGGCCCTGGAGAAAATGGTTATACTTGGCCATAGCATTATCACTGACATGTGGAACATACGGAAGCAATTCAAAGAACTTCTGTTGATACTCATCAACAGACAAACTCCCCTGTTTCAGATTGATCAACTCAATCGCCTTGGTCTGCAGAAGAGCTGGCGGAAAGTAAAGCAGCATGAAAGCGGCTCGGAAATCGGCCCAGAGAACTCGACCCTGTCGCTGAACTATCGGTGCAGAGGTAGACCTCCACCACTTACGCGCACCACCCTTCAGCAAGAAATCAAGGGTATCAATTTGCTGCTCCGCCGAGCACTGAAAAGTCTTGAAGCAGCTCTCCATCCTCTCAAGCCAATTCTCCGCAACATCCGGAGTCTCACCGCCCGAAAGAGGTTTCGGCCCCATCTGCAAGAACCGATGCATACTAAAACTCCGAGGCTCATCACGACGGTGTTGACGACGTTCTCGATGCTCTCGGCGACGCTCCCGATCGTCGCGGTCTCCCCAGCGTCCAACGCTGCCATGACTACTAGCATCGTCGTCATAACCAGACATCTCTCGCTACAAAAGTTACCAGAGATTAAACCCAAAAGAACAGTTCTAAATCCCAAAATCTCAATGCATGCTCTGATACCATAAATGTAGTGACCCGTTCCAGAATCACCTACTAATCAGAACTTAAGCATGCAAAATTTATATTTAAAACTGAATCAGGTAAACAGCGGAATAAGTAATACAACCCAATCGAAACTGTAAGTACAAAAATACTTAAACAACCAGATCGAACTAAATCCAAGAATAAATACCAACAACTACGAATCAACCTCTGCCAGCTCCCTGTCCACTCCCTCCTGGACCGTCCAACCTGAGACCTGCCCCATCGAATAGGGTGTCCAAAACAGAGATAAACCGAGGACGTGAGCATAAAACGCTCAGCACCGAAAGCATGAGTATACAAGACTATGACATGCATGTATGCAAAATGTACTGGATACCAGGATCTGGGTATAACGAAATACTGCTCAGGCAAATGACGTCAAGGTATGTAGCACTCTGCGCCGTCGCACTAGGAGGTGGCTCCCATACCAAAATAAACCTGTGGATATACCGGTGACCTGACCACCGTCGGCCAACGGGGTCCAACCATACACAACAAACGAGGGCTAAGCACCCTCTCAACAGGCTATCTCAAAGATAATCAGGCTCAACATGATTATGCAAATGCCGCATAATAAACCATGCATCATATGACAGATAATAATGCATCATATAAACATGCAACACATAGTAAAGCATACTCAATCCTGCTATCTCGGATAGTACTTTCGTACCTCAAATCAGTAGATCCTAGCAATCAGCCCTAGAATCAAGTCCGCGTCCGTAGTCAGCCCACTGATGCCGCTAGCTCCCAACTAGAGCACAGCTCCGCTACAAAACCAGTAGCTCCTCGCTAGTGCCTAAACCTCGGGAAAAGACTAGAAACCTATCAGAAACGACTAAAACGCTCTGTAACACTCGGAATTGGCGAGGGAATAGTGAAGCCTCGCGCCTCTATTTATAGACAACGATCGGACGATCCGATCCACTTCGGACGATCCGAACCACTTCGGATGATCCGAACCCTGTACACTTCGGACCTTCCGAACCCTTATCAGACGATCCGAACTCTGCATGTCTTCCACGTGTCCAGACACCTGTCTTCGGACGATCCGAACCCTGATCGGACGATCCGAACTCTGCATGTCTTCCACGTGTCCAGACACCTGTCTTCGGACGATCCGAACCCTGATCGGACGATCCGAACCCACTTCGGTCTTTCCGATCTCACCGACATAGAATTTATCCAATAATTAACTCAAATTAGGTATCGGGATACTACAAAATATGACTCGATTATTGCAGAAGGGAGCGGATGGATTCCTGGTATATTCAGTTGACTTACTGAAAACGAGCCCAACATTGGCGGATTTGCCAGTGGTGTGCGAGTTTACTGATGTCTTTCCAGACGAGATTCCTGGATTGCCTCCGATTCGAGAGATAGACTTCAGCATTGAATTGATGCCAGGAACCGTTCCTATTTCGAGAGCTCCTTACAGGATGGCACCGATCGAATTGAAAGAATTGAAAGAACAGTTGGAGGATTTACTGGCCAAGGGATATATCAGACCGAGTGTATCTCCTTGGGGTGCTCCAGTACTGTTCGTGAGGAAGAAAGATGGGTCGATGAGACTTTGTATCGACTACCGGCAACTGAACAAGGCAACGGTAAAGAATAAATATCCATTGCCTCGTATTGATGATCTGTTTGATCAGTTGCAAGGTTCATCTGTGTATTCCAAGATCGACTTGAGATCTGGATACCATCAACTGAGAGTCAGGGATTCTGATATCTCAAAGACAGCATTCAGAACCAGGTATGGACATTATGAATTTATTGTCATGCCATTTGGTTTGACGAATGCCCCGGCGGTATTTATGGGATTGATGAACCTCGTCTTTCAGAAATACTTGGATGATTTTGTTATCATATTCATTGATGATATATTGATTTATTCGAAGAATATGATTGAGCATGCTAATCATCTGAGGATGGTGTTGAGAATTTTGAGGGCAGAGAAACTGTATGCTAAATTGTCAAAATGCGAGTTTTGGCTGAAACAGGTTGTGTTTTTGGGTCACATTATATCGGGAAACGGTATATCAGTTGATCCCAGTAAGGTTGAAGCAGTGATTTCTTGGCCGAGACCTACATCTGTGCCAGAAATCCGCAGTTTTATGGGTTTGGCAGGATATTATCGTCGATTCATTAAAGATTTTTCGAGTATTGCCAAACCAATTACGCAGTTGACTCAGAAGAATGCTCCGTTTAATTGGTCTGAAGACTGTGAGACCAGTTTTATTGAACTGAAAAAGAGACTAACCAGTGCGCCTCTGTTGACGATTCCTTCAGGCACTAGTGGATTTGTCGTTTATTGTGATACATCTCACCGAGGATTGGGTTGTGTTTTAATGCAGTGGGGGCATGTGATTGCTTATGCCTCAAGACAGCTGAAACCCCATGAAACTCGTTACCCAATTCATGATCTTGAATTGGCAGCCATAGTCTTTGCATTGAAGATATGGCGACATTACCTGTACGGTGAGAAATTCGAAATATATTCTGATCATAAAAGCTTGAAATATCTGTTTTCGCAATCAGAGCTGAATATGAGACAGCGGAGATGGCTGGATTTACTGAAAGACTTTGACTGTGAAATCAAATATTATCCAGGGAAATCCAATGCAGCAGCAGATGCGCTGAGTCGAAAAGTATGTGCACTATCCTTATCGACGATTGGTGTATCGAATTTGATTGAAGACTGCTGTTTGTCTGGATTAATATTTGAGACAAATCGTCAGCCTCTGAGATTGCGTGCTGTTCGGGCTGAACCAGAGCTGCTTTTGGAAATTAAAACAGCTCAGAAAGTTGATCAGAATGTACAGAATTCGATTGCGATGGTCAGAGCTGGACATCGATCGGAATATCAGGTTCGTGATAATGTCTTGTATGTGAATAATCGTATTGTTGTGCCAAATGTTTCAGAATTGAGACAGCGAATACTGACAGAAGCGCACAACAGTCGTTTTAGCATTCATCCTGGTGGTAGGAAAATGTATAATGATTTAAAGACACAGTATTGGTGGAAACAAATGAAATCTGATGTGACTGAATTTGTAGCCAAGTGTCTGAATTGCCAACAGGTGAAGGCTGAAAGAAAGAAACCAGGAGGATTATTACAGAGTTTGTCCATTCCTGAATGGAAATGGGATCACATTTCCATGGATTTTGTGACACAGTTACCGAGATCCTCCCGAGGTTGTGATGCGATTTGGGTCGTGATTGATCGATTGACCAAATCTGCATGTTTTATTCCATACAAGATGACGTACCGATATGATCAGATGGCTGAGATTTATGTCAAGGAAGTGGTAAGATTGCACGGAGTGCCGAAGTCGATTGTTTCAGACCGTGACCCTCGGTTTACATCGCACTTCTGGCAGAGTCTGCAGCAAGCTCTTGGTACGAAGTTACATCTTAGTACCGCATATCATCCACAGACTGATGGACAGTCAGAGCGTACGATTCAAACATTGGAAGATATGCTGAGAGCTGTAGTACTTGATTTTAGCACTGGTTGGCAGGATGCATTGCCACTTTGTGAATTTTCGTACAACAATAGCTATCAAACGAGTATTGAGATGGCACCATTTGAAGCGTTGTACGGAAAGAAATGTCGATCCCCTCTTTACTGGGATGATATCTCTGAAGTTCCTGAGACTGGACCGGATATGATCAGAGATATGACTGAGAAAGTAAAGCTGATTCAGAAGAAAATGAAGGCAGCTCAGGACAGACAAGCCAAATATGCCAACCTCAGACGACGACCGTTGGTATTTGAGGCTGGAGACCGAGTGTTCCTGAAAATTTCACCTTTCAGAGGAGTTGTCAGATTTGGCAAGAAAGGGAAGTTGTCTCCACGATACGTCGGTCCATATGAAATTCTAGAAAAGATAGGAGATCGTGCCTATCGACTAGCATTGCCGCCTTCATTATCTGGAATACATGATGTTTTTCATGTATCGATGCTGCGGAAATATCTCCCTGATGATTCACACGTGATTCAACCAGACGAGGCAGAACTTGATGAAAATCTGAGTTATATTGAAAAGCCGATCCGGATTATCGATCGTAAAGAAAAACAACTCAGAACAAAGATGATTCCTTTGGTGAAAGTTCAATGGACTCGTCATGGCACTGAAGAAGCTACATGGGAGACTGAATCTGATATGAGACAGGAATTCCCAGCATTATTTCACTGATGTAAATATGTACTAGTTTGTGATTACATTCCTTCTTAATGATATGATTTGATTGCCTGTGATTTCGAGGACGAAATCGTATCTTAGAGGGGGAGAAATGTAATGCTCGGAAAATTAATCCCAGTAATCGGTAATTATTGAATTATAATTTGATATGATTATGAAAGGATTCATCGGGACACGAAATACACGTATGTGTGAAAAGTGTGTGTATGTGCAAAGGAGACAGCACGCACATGCGCGGACAATGCGCGCACATGCGCGCATTAAACAGAAGGGTTCGCGCATATGCGCGAGTGATTGCGCGCATATGCGCGAAGGGAACAGTAGCCCCCCTAAATTTCGATTGGACCTCGCGCATATGCGCCGATAGCGTGCGCGCATATGCGCGAGGCGAGGTGCCAGTCACGCGCCGAGACAGAATGTCTCGCGCATATGCGCCGAGGAAGTCGCGCATATGCGCGAGACGTGTTTGGCTGAGAGTTCGCCATTTGCCCTTGTGCATGCGGGAGTTGTATATATATATATATATAAACATGCAAACATTTCTTCAGAAACGGAAAAGGGAAATTGAGAGGAAATTTTGGAATTCGATTTCAATTTCAATCGTGTGATCAATCCGTCCGTCCGAATTGTAATCCGACTTCGGTAGTGAGTTCCTATCGACGTAGGCTACACTTTGACGTAAGTTTTGCTACGTTTTGACATGCTTTGAATTTATGCTATTGTCAGAATTGAATAGGATTCAGATATGATGTTCTTGATATGTTAGACATCATAGAATCGAAGTCAGATTAAGAAATAGACTGATTATGGAATTGTTATGATTTTCTGATTATAATCAGTTAATACCGGACAGATTTGGATTATGGATTGATTATAGAATGTATTGGATATGGGTTATAGATTGTAACTATTATCTGGTGAATTGGTATAGACGGGGATATTGGAATTGTACCGTTATACTGTTGATTTTGAATTAATTCCAGATTGATCAGATTATTATGGAATTGAATGGTATATTGACATGAGATTATTGATATTGTCAGTACCAGACAGATTGTGAGTTCAGGACTTCGACTGAGCCAGAAACCGACGAAAGAAAGGTATAAGTCAATGTGGTATTGGGAGATGGACTTGAGTCGGTTTAGACTTGGGTTTCCCTAAATCACATACTTTATTTTATTGCATGGATATTTGCATTACATTGATTAATGTACTTGTTCTCTTGTATTTAGATGACAGGTATTAGACAAGTTATCTTGTGACAGAAGTGCCGGATAGTGGTGGTATCGCCACGGCACATTGCACTATGTCTCAAGATAGGATGCTAGTGATAGAGCTACAGTCCTTGACGGTTAGGTCAGGACACTGGATGTTTGGTTATATCGAGTAATGGAATCTATTACGGAATTCGATATAGGAACACCATATTTGGTTATATCGAGTAAAGGGTATTGGAATTCTTCTATTACGGAATTCGATATAGGAATACCAGGGCACTGGTTATATCGAGTAATAGATATTATGGTTCCATCCTTTACGGAATTCGATATAGGAATACCACATCTGGAAACCGGGATCCCTAGACTAGGATTGAGTCTAGTCTGAATTATGATTGATGTCGACAGTTTGATTTGATATTGTTTATGTTTCAGATTTTGATACGTATTCATTTTACCTGATTACATGCTTTATATGATTTATATGATTGCATGTTTCATTGATTTATACTGGGGATTATATTCTCACCGGTATATCCGGCTGTTGTCTTGTCTGTATGTGTACTTGACAACAGGTGGGACAGGTCCAGGGTCGAGGAGATGAAGAGCTAGATCGTGATTAGAGTGGTGGCACCGGACTTGGACTAGATATATGGTTAAACACTTGACTTTAGTTTAAACCCTAGTTTGCATAAATGTTGAAATACAGGATTTGTATTTTATATACTGATATGTATATATGTTGTATATCACTACGTTCCGCAGTTTAAAAAAAAAAAAATTTAGACCCTGTTTTATTATTGATTAATTGGTCCCAATGATGATTAAGAACTTGATTAGCGTCTGGGTCCCCACAATTTCCATCTTCATGATATGATGATATGTTAGGTCAATGCTCATTGACGAGTGATGGTGTCGCTGATGTCCCCGCCACCCAGTACTGTGGTTACACGTAGATGGATCCATCGACCTTCAGTTGATACGAAAGTCACAATTAACGATCCGAATTCAATAAAAGGGAAACATATACGTATATGATGAAAAGAAATATATTTATGATGAAAGGAAAAATTTTCATGTTTATGAAAAACTATTTTAAGTAAAAGTATTTTCAATGTTGCATGTTGATGTATATGTATTACTTGTTATCATTGTTAAGATTTACTGGGTCAATAAACTCACTAGGTATGATCGATGCAGGTGAACATGAGTTTAATGTTAGATGGTTGATTTTACTGGACTGAAGGTGCAAAAAACTCGAGGACCATCGCTAGTTTTTCCGCACTTGCGTTTACGATTTACGTTTATGACTTATGCTAAATGATTTGAGTTACTTATAAGATTTTACGACTTATAATGATTTTGAGTGATTTTGAGAATATGTTAAAGTTAAGTTTATTTTGAAACATTATTAGTTTAGGTTGTTGATGATTTACGATTTTACGTTTTGAATCGAGTTCTTTTGAATTTCAAATAATAGTTGGTTGTTAGGGGTGTCAATCGGGTGGGTTGAGTCGGGTTTCGGGTCAACCCGCGAATTTTTTTTTTATTTTTTTACAACCCAAACCCGAAACAAGCCGAAAACCCCCAACCCAAACACGAACCCGTATAACCCGACTCAACCCGTCTAACCCGAATTTTATTAATTTTTTAATTTTTTTTAAAAATTAATGAAAAAAAATCAAAAAATTAAAAATAATAATAATATTTTAAAACACATAATAACAAAATTTTCGCTTTAAATTTGAAAGTTTAATCGTAGAAAATTAAAAGTATATTTACTAAATCAAATAAAAAATTGTTAAAAAAATAAAAATATGCAAAATAAATATTAAATGATAAAAATTTATCATATAAATATACAATAAATTTTTTTCAAACATACAATATATAAAAATATAGGTAATATTTTTTTTAAAAAAAAGTTCACGGGTCAACCCGCGACCCAACCCGACCCAACCCGAAACCCGCCTAACATGGCACTAACCCGAACCCACCCAACCCGAACCCGACCCGAACCCGAAAAACCCCAACCCAAACCTGATTTTTTTCGTGTTGGGTCGTGTCGCATTTTGAGACTCCTATTGGTTGTTCTATTTTTAAATGATGCAATGTTATTTTAAATATATATATATATATATATATATATATATATATATTTATTTTAGGCCGAAATAGTAGAAAAGGAAAAAAAATTTATAATATATTTTAAAGAAAACGAGTAGTAGACGTTTCAATTTAATTCATTTAGTATTTTTATTTAAATGCTTTATAAAAAAATTAACTACAATGCTAATATATGTTATTTTTAAAATATAATTTAACTTTTTTAACAAAAAAACATACCTTAATTACTCTTTAAATAATTATCAAAATCTATAAAGTAAAAATCCGAAATAAAATTGTAAAACTAAATCGAACCTAGGGATGAAGATCTGTCGATATGGCAATTAGACATGAATGGAGTCATAATTACAAGATTCCAACTTAACAATAATTTTTAGAACAAAATGTTTCTTTATATATGTACATAATGATTTTAAATTATTATTTTATTTGAGTTCGTCCGTGCACTCTCCCCCATCTCCGCTCGCCCACACACACACACACGCAACACCAAAAAACCAGGCAGCCATACGAAACGATGATCCCATCTCTTACACAGATTTAGCCCCAACACGCACAACCCTCTCTCTCTCTCTCTCTCTCTCACACACCCAAGTACCCATCAACAAACAACGAGCGGGGCACGAAACCCTGTACTGCTCATCCTTCCTCAACAAACTCACATTACTCCATTTCACTCACCAAACACACTCATGCATTCATGAATACAGTCTTTACACTCTCCAATCACCAACTCGATCTCTTGGTGGCGGTCACTGATATTCTTATCCTTACAAGAGAAGAAGTGATTTTGTAGCTTTTTTCCCCCTCTTTTGTTGAAAATGGGGTGCTTAGTATCTCAGATGGCTGCGAAATTTGCGTTCTTCCCACCAACGCCTCCCACTTACCAGGTCAAGAAAAGGGACGGCGGAAAACTGGTGGCTGTGTCCACAGCTTCGTGTTTGCCTATAGCCATTGATGATTCTTCGCTCGATGTGTTGTGTATTCAGACGAAAAGGGGTAACAAGATTGTAGCCTTTTATTTGAGGAATCCTTACGCCAGGCTTACGGTTCTGTACTCTCATGGAAATGCTGCCGATCTTGGCCATCTCTATGACTTATTTGTTCAGCTTAAAGCTAATCTTAGAGTTAATCTAATCGGGTTTGTCATTCTCTCTTTTCTGTTTTCTTCTCTCTTTTTTTTCTGGGTTCCTGTGTTGTGGAAAAATCAGAGATATTTAGACACATGTGTCCGATTTTTTTTGTTTTACTTGCAAAATAAATATATGGGTTTCTTGACTATTCGTAGGTTTCCGGGTAGGTAGTTTAAACTTATTTATGAAGTTTTTTTCTCCCCATATACTGCTTATAGGGTTGTTCCTTTTTCCTTTATTTGTTTTTTGATATATGATTTCTAGTTTGTTTAAGATGATTCCAGAGTAATCTGTGGTAAACTTGACTTCAATCTTGTTTTGTAAGTTTTTGTTTTGGATGTGGTGAAATTTTTTTCTGTACAAAATGCTAGTTTTACCTCTATTTTGGGTAGTGTAAATCACCCATACAATCGAAGTGAATAGATAAAATCTTCATAGGTTGGTAAAGGTCCCCTACTTCAGACTCATGTATTCTATGGTTCCCTTGGTTTCTTTCAGGTGAAGATGTTTCAAATTTCCATGTTCTTTGGTAGTGAGATTTCTTGTTTCTTGTTCTTATGTCATGGGCTCAGATCTGTGATCTTGTATGTTGTCTGGGTTCAAAACTGTGGCAATCCAGCCTAAGCATTTTCTAAATTTCATTAACTTCAAGATTATTAGATTGTTCAATGGATATTTCATTTTTACAATTATATAGAAGCTCAGAGAGTAATAATTTATATTGTTTCCAGTCATTTTCGAACCATATAATTTCTTTTTCAGGTCGTTCGAAAGCTATTGGTTTTACATATGTCTGTGCTGACTCACTCATTAAATGTTAGAAAGCTATTGGTTTTACATATGGCAGTGACATTTATCTCTACTTTCATGCTACTCTGTCCATGTGCATTTGATTGCCCATGTGCATTTAATTTTTTTTAGTCAGATGCTATGATTTTTGGATCTTAAATCCTGCGCAGTTGTGTCCTATTCATAGTATTGAGAATATTGAGCTTGTAATTTTTGGCGTATAGTCACTCATTTTCATATTAACAATTTGTCTGGATCATGCTTTGGACTTGTATATATGTTATTTCTCGAGCTCTTGGATGGGAGAAAGGTGATTAATTGGCTATTAGTCGAATAAGTTTTTCGAAAATTTAATTTCTGGGACAATTTCTAATGTCATTCCATTTTGTTTCTATTATGCAGGTATGACTACTCAGGTTATGGAGCTTCTACTGGTAAGGTAAACTTCGATCTACCAGTATCGTGATAATCTGTATTTGACTTTTCACATGACAAATTACAATTTGTCTGTTTCTTTTATCATTTTTTTTAAAGTGAAAACCATCATTTTAGGTGATGGTTGATGTTTGATTTCAAGAAAAAGTTTCCTAATTTGGCATCTTTCTTTCTTGTCTTATATATCAATTCTTCACTAAAATTTGGGAATGCTTTCAGCCGAGCGAATATAATACATATGCGGACATTGAAGCTGTATATGAGTGTCTTCAAACTGAATACGGGATTAGCCAAGAAGATTTAATTTTGTATGGGCAATCTGTTGGAAGTGGCCCCACGTTGCACTTAGCAGCTAAATTGCCGAGGTTGAGAGCCGTTGTTCTGCATAGTGCCATTCTTTCTGGCCTTCGTGTGCTGTGTCATGTGAATTTCTCACTCTGTTGTGATATTTATAAGGTCAGCGGAGTTAACTTTTTAAGAGACGAATAATGTATTCTATAGTTGCTAAAAATCTATTAAGTGTGAATTAGAGCTCTGAAAATTCTAGTTATTGTCATTTTAATTTAAATGCAGAATATAAACAAAATTCGGAAGGTGAAGTGTCCCGTTCTTGTAATACATGTAAGTGCTACTGGTATTACAAGCATTTGAATTTAAGTTTCAATCACTCATTAATTGTTTCAGCAACGAATCTTATGATATATACAACAGATGTGTAAATTTTGCCTTGCCAGTTTTGCATTTGATACATCATCCATATTTGGTATTCATAAAGATACTAGTATGTGACATTTTAAGAGGCTGATGGAAGTCGATATTTATTTGTATTGCTAAATAGTTTAGAATATTGGAGTTGTACTGTTAGAGCGGCAAACATCCGATCTCATTAGAATGACTTTTACATTGGATTAATCTAAATTATATGATCCTTTTGTTTCATGCTTGTTTAAATGAGACTTGAGCCTTTAAGTCCCAGCACTACGCATGCTTAGTCGTCCACGAGGTCACATTACTGTAGTTCTATGCCTTGGCATGTCCGTAGGTGCAGAGGCTGAGCCTTGCTGTGGTTTGAGCATAGGTGCACCAGTTATGGGGCTCTTTATACCATGATGATAATCATCAAGAAATACAATTCAGTACGAAAATGACATGTCCTCTGTGCAATAAGTTGAAATCTGGAGGTAACTTTCATTGTGTAAACATTGATTAGCTTTCGTCAGACTATTGTTTCCTTATAAGACATTAGCGTATTTTCACTTTACCTCACTATACATGACCAGAAGTATAACAGAGTCTGATTTATTTACGATTACCATTGTTCGACATTAAAAACTCTAATCCATTTGAAGTTGTGTTTTTATCACGGGGTATTTTGCCCTAAGGGAAAATTCCTCGAGGGCGTGGAGGTAGTCTTCATTTTAAACCTAACCCGTCTAGATCTTCTCAAACTTCTGATTCCACCCTTGACTACTCTGCCTTGTATAATGGTATTCTGTTGCACAATTTACAGGGAACAGAGGATGATGTGGTAAATTGGCTTCACGGCAATGGTTTATGGAAAATGGCCAAAGAACCTTATGAGCCCTTGTGGATTAAGGGAGGCGGGCACTGCAACCTCGAGCTTTATCCAGATTACATCCACCATCTTTGCAGATTCATTCAAGAAATGGAGAATGTAACCACTGCAGTACGACTCAAAAAGATTCGTCAATCACTTCGTTCGCAAAGAAATACTCGTAAATGCTGTAAAATTAGAATAAGATATCCCAAATTCCCAAGTTGTCCCAAATGCCCACACTGTCCGAATCTTAAATGCACAGATTGCTACTGGTGGCAGCCTAAATGTCCGAACTGGCAGCCAAAGTTCACAATATGGCGACCAAAGTGCCCCGAGTGTCTCAAACCAAGCTGCACTAGATGTACATGCCGGTGCATGAAATGCACTTGTGGGTTCACGTTGTGCTCGTGTTTGTGCGGAGCTAAATGTTCGTGTTGCTGGTACAAAACGGAGGGTATGCGAAGAGGTTTGGATGAAGAGTAAGAATGGTTTTATTTTTGTACAGATTGGTGAAAACTTGGAGATGATGTTTGAGTAGTTTGTCACATTGACTAGTTTTAGGATTTTGAATCATGTACAATGACATTTGTGCTTGTTTTATAGTGGTGGTTAGGGGTGTTCAAACTTCGGATAAAACCGAAAAAACCGAAAATCCAAACCGAAAAAACCGAACACTAAACCGAACCGAAAACCGAATTTTATAATTCGGATATAAATGTTAAAACCAAAATTAATTTGGTTCGGTTTCGGATTATAAATGTCAAAATCGAACCGACCGAAAAAACCGAAATTTAATTAAATTAATAATGTTATTTTTATTTTATATTATTTATTGAGATGATATTAGTGAATGAAGAATTATTATGAATAATATTTAGTTGATTATTGTTTATGTAATTCATTTGTACTTTATATTTAAATATTTTACTAAGAAATCATTTCAAAAGATAACATATGATATTTTATAATATCTTTATATTGTTAATTTAAATAATTGTATCAAAACCGAAATAACCGACCGAAATAACCGAACCATTTCGGTAGAAAACCGAATCGAACCGAAGAAAAATGGTTCGGATATCGGATTATATATTTGTAAAACTGAAAACCGAAATAAAAAACCGAAAACCGAACCGAACCGACCGATGAACACCCCTAGTGGTGGTCACTTTTCTCAACTTGCTAGGATTATTTTTTTAAAAGAAAGTTTCTTGCATTATTCAAGGTGCAACGATTTGTTGAAATTTTGTTGGGCATTGAAACAAGATGTTTACTCGGAAGCATAATAAAATTGAATTTGTTTTTTATTTTTTAAAGAATTTGATTTGATTTGGATTTAGATGTGGGGCTCCGAGTCCGATATCTAATACTAATAATTTTAAATTTATCAAACCAAACTATTTAGTAAATGCATAATTTCTGGTTTACAATCCACATAAACAACGTCAAAATAATTTAAAGGTCACAAATGTTTGAAATATAATTTTCAACATGTCAAACCAAAGTAGTGAACCAGAATAATCCAAACATCAACAAATAGCTCCTAAGACCCGAGAATCCCACTCTAACTCGTATCTCCTCGCCTGGAACTGGACTCTGGCATCCCAAGCCTCGCCTCACCTACCGTCAAGCACATGAAAACAAGAGGTAGCCGACATGCCGGTGAGTATAAACCCAGTATGATACAATCAAATACATATGATAATTAAAATTTCACATAGTTCATATAAATTCATAAAGATGCAATATAATGCAATGCATGATCAGAAGCTGTGGGCTATCAATAAATCTCAAGATCAAGTGAATCATCTGGTCATAGGGTACCCAAGGGAATGGAATCACCCAGCAACATCCACCGACTCAACCGCTCGGGGTAGAGTGCTGTGTTCTACAATCCCAGTACTATGGTGCGCCTACAGAGAGTGTTTAGGCCATAACAGCGACCTCCGGATACACTATGCCAACTCAACTATAGCCCCATACGTCCAACAAATCAGTATATCAATGCGACCTCCGCCATATCAAATCTGAATCAAAAAGTGGCTCAATATGCAATGCAATGATGCATTTCAATCTCATCAAGTCAATATCATGATAAGCTCATCTCAAAAGATCAATCATCAACAAATCACAAATAATTCATCAAGCCATCGAATTTTCAATTTAAAATAAAAATGATACTTTTACCTCGTATGTTACCGACCGTAACATACCTTTCAAATATTACCAAAGGAAGATCGAAATGTGTAGGTGAGAAGTCTTGAACCTCTGAAATCTACTATAACTCAAGAACTCGGATCACTTATCAAAACAGAGCTGTTTCTGTACAAAATTCATAATTAATTCAATACTGCTTCGAATCAAGATCCGTAAATTTCTTAACCGTAATATGCCATAAAAACATTCATTGAATCATTTTGTCAAACACGTGACGTACGTGCCAAAGAGTTAGCTCCTTTACTTTGTCATTGGATTCAATTCCATTTTAAATTCAAACCAACACAATTACAACATCTCCAACATCTCAATATCTCAAATATCAACTCAAATATCAATTCTAACTTCAACCCATATCCAAACTTGAATAGAAATGAGAAATACTTACCACATCTTGAAGATTTTGAAGAGAGGATCACAAATCTATACTTATTTCATATTTTTCTTGAACAAATCTCCAATAGATTTAAGAATAATTAGAAGATGAAAGGAAAAATGAAGAACCCTAGCTCTAAACCGATAGAGAGAAGAGAAGGAGAAGGAAAATGAGTAAAACAATGATCCCATTCGATTTTATGCCTTCCCAAACACCAAAACACGTTTTTCAACTTGCTGGGCGCTCAAGCGGTCACATATTACCGCCCTAGCGCCGAACTCACTGACCAAAAATCAAAAATTCAGAACGAGGCGCGCTCGGGCGTTCAAAGATTACCGCTCGGGCGCCACTCTGCGCACAGCCACCTCAAAGATTGCTTCCGAAACGCCTCTTCCCTGCGGAATTAGGAAAAGTGGTAAACTACAAAGTTGTAGCCCTGTGTCTTGGCTTTCTTCTCCCCAAATTTCAGATCATTTGGAGCTATGAGTAAAAGGTTATGCCCATTCTCCCAACATGTGTCATTTTAGGAACGACGATACGCACGACACACTTCGGGGCGCTTTTGGCTCGTCTTCCCTAATGATTTGAACAAAACTCAAAACTAGAAAGTTATAGCCTTATGTCTTATATTTCTAATGGAAGTGGCCTCACATTAATTGGATCAATATACAAAACATTATTCTAAAAACCACAACTTGTGCCATATTTTTCATACCGTTTCTGCACTTCCATTACCTATTTAGCTCAAATTCCACATTTGATTCTACCCATCCATTATCTATTCCATTCTATAACATCATTATCATTCATACCATAACGTAAAGACAAGAACCATCACAACTACTGTCATATTATATTAAAATTCGGGCATTACAATTCCTCCCCTCTAAAAATAGATTTCGTCCTCGAAATCAATCATCTCTTTCAAGTCTAACATGTAATAATCAATACTGAAATTAAAACCGAGAATAGAAGCGTACTTCATTCGAATAACTCTGGATATTTTTGTTCATTTTATCTTCTAATTCCCAAGTTGCCTCCTCGACACCATGTCTGTTCCACTGTACTTTAATCAACGGTATCAATTTATTTCTGAGTTGTTTATCTTTTCTGTCTAGAATCTGAATCGGTCTCTTAATGTAGCTCAAATTCTGATCTAACTCAACTTCAGCGGGTGGAAGTACATGAGAAGGATCTGGATGATATTTCCTCAACATGGACACATGAAAAACATCATGAACACCTGATAATGCAGGAGGAAGAGCTAATCTATAAGCCAAATCACCAACACGTTCCAAAATCTCATAGGGACCTATGAATCTCGGTGATAATTTACCCTTATTTCCAAATCTAACTGTACCACGAAAAGGAGATATTTTGAGAAAAACTCTGTCACCTTTCTCAAAAATCAACGGCCGTCTCCTGATGTTCGCATACTTAGCCTGCCTATCCTGAGCAGCTCTCATACGACTCTGAATCAATTTTACCTTCTCTGTCATATCTCTTATCATATCAGGTCCTACAATTGGTGCTTCAGATAAATCATCCCAATACAAAGGAGATCGACACTTTCTGCCATATAGTGCTTCAAATGGTGACATTCCAATACTCACTTGATAACTGTTGTTATAAGAAAACTCAACGAGTGGTAACGAATCCTGCCAACCAATACCAAAATCCATCACTACAGCTCTCAGCATATCCTCTAATGTCTGAATAGTTCGTTCTGATTGTCCGTCTGTCTGAGGATGATATGCTGTACTCAAATGCAAACGAGTACCAAGGGCCCCTTGTAAACTTTGCCAAAAATGAGAAGAAAATATGGGATCACGATCTGATACAATTGACTTAGGAACACCATGCAATCTCAAAACTTCTCTGATGTACAATCTAGCCATCTGATCATGTCTATATGTCATCTGATAAGGAATGAAACGTGAAGACTTAGTTAATCTGTCAACTATAACCCAAATTGTATCGCAACCTCTCGACGACCTCGGCAATTTCGTGACAAAGTCCATGGTGATATGATCCCACTTCCATTCTGGAACTTTAAGGCTATGCAAAAGACCTCCTGGTCGCTTTCTTTCTGCTTTTAGTTGTTGACAATTCAAACAACGAGATACAAATTCTGCTATGTCAGATTTCATTCTTTTCCACCAAAATTGTTTCTTCAAATCATTGTACATCTTTTTACTTCCAGGGTGTACACTGAACTTACTGCAATGAGCATCACGCAAAATCTGCATCCTCAACTCTGAAATATCAGGAACTACAATACGATCATTCACAAACAAAATACCCTCATTATTGACCTGAAATTCTGATTGATGTCCTGATTTGACAAGTTCAACTGATTTCATAATGCTTTGATCTAACTTTTGGGCCTCTCTAATTTTGACAAACAACTCGGGTTCTGCCTGAATCATAATACTCTTACAGGTTGAGTATCTACCACAAAATCCAAACCAGAAAGACAACATTCTTCTACTAAATTAGATACACTGCTAGTGATCAAGGACATATTACATACATTTCTGCTCAAAGCATCGGCTGCTGCATTAGACTTTCCTGGATAATATTTTATTTCGCAATCATAGTCTTTCAACAAGTCTAACCAACGTCTCTGTCTCATGTTCAGCTCCGCTTGTGAAAAGAGGTATTTCAAACTCTTATGATCAGTGAATATCTCAAATGTCTCACCATACAAGTAGTGACGCCAAATCTTTAGGGCAAAAATCACTGCTGCTAATTCCAAGTCATGCACTAGATATCTAGACTCATGTGGCTTCAACTGTCGTGAAGCATAGGCAACAACACGTCCATGCTGCATTAATACACAACCCAGTCCTTGATGTGAAGCATCAGTGTGCACTGTAAATCCTCCTACACCTGATGGAATAGTTAGAACTGGAGCACTAGTCAATCTCTGCTTAAGTTCAACAAAACTATCCTCACAGGCCTGTGACCAAATAAATGGTGTATTCTTTTGTGTCAGTTGGGTAATTGGCCTCGCAATCTGTGAGAATCCTTCAATAAATCTGCGATAATATCCTGCCAAACCCATAAAACTACGTACCTCAGGAACTGATGTCGGCCTAGACCAATTGATGACTGCCTCAACTTTACTCGGATCAACTGATATACCTGCACTTGAAATCACATGTCCAAGGAAAACCACTCTATCCAACCAAAACTTGCATTTCGTTAATTTAGCATACAACTTTTCAGTTCTCAAAATTTGCAAAACATCTCTCAAGTGCTCGGCATGCTCAATTTCAGTTTTTGAATAAATAAGAATATCATCAATGAAGATCACAACAAATTGATCTATATACCTTTGACACACACGGTTCATCAAATCCATAAATACCGCAGGTGCATTGGTCAACCCAAAAGGCATAACCAAAAATTCAAAATGCCCATACCTGGTACGAAAAGCAGTCTTAGGCACATCTGCCTCTCTAACTCTTAACTGATGATATCCGGATCTTAAATCAATCTTAGAATATACTGAAGAACCCTGAGATTTGTCAAAGAGATCATCAATCCTTGGCAAAGGATACTTATTCTTTACTGTGGCTTTATTCAACTGTCTATAATCGACACAAAGTCTCATAGACCCATCTTTCTTCTTCACGAATAAAATCGGAGCACCCCAAGGTGAAACACTTGGTCTTATATATCCTTTATCCAATAGATCCTCAAGTTGTTCCTTTAGTTCCTTCAGTTCAATTGGCGCCATCCTATAAGGAGCTCTAGAAATAGGCTGTGTACCTGGCATCAACTCAATGTTGAACTCAACCTCTCAGACTGGAGGAAATCCTGGAATTTCATCTGGAAATACATCTGAAAATTCACTAACAATTGGAATATCTGCCAATTTAGGTACTGACCTTGAAATATCAATTGCATAAACCAAGAAACATTCGGCTCCTTTCTGCAACAAACGAGTCATGGACAAAACAGATATCAAAGGAATCTTAGCTCGAGAACCCTTACCATAGAATGTCCAGTGATCTGTCATATCTGGCCTAAACTTAACAACTTTCTGAAAACAATCTAAGGTAGCCTTGTATCTTGTCAACATGTCAATACCAAGTATGCAGTCAAAATCAGACATCTCCAATACAATACAATCAAGCTCAATAACATTATCCTCATAACGAAATTCACAACCACTTCTCATTTCAACAGACCTCATCACTTTGCCCAGTGGAGTAGAAATAGAAAATGTAGACGGTAATGGTATATAATGCAACGAATGCAATGTGACAAAGTGCTCAGCTATGAAAGTGTGTGATGCACCAGTATCCATCAAAACATAAGCAGGATAACCTGAGAGAAAACAATTACCTGCAATGACATTATCTGGAGCATTATGTGCCTCATCCTCAGTGAGTGCAAAAACTCGAGCCTGTTGTCTAGGTGGTTGTCTTACCCTGTGGCTACCACTCTGTTTGTTCTGATCTGATCGATTTGACTGCTGATAAGAATGAACTGTAGGGGCCTGATGATTCTGGTGAGGTGTCTGTCTCGATGATCCACCACTCTGAGACATATCACTGCCACGGTTAGGACACACTCGAGCATAGTGTCCCACCTGGTTACACAAGTGGCAAGCTCCTGAGATTCCTCTACACTGATCGGTATAATGTCTACCACCGCACTGACCACAAGTCGGGCCTGAATAACCAGTGCTCTGAACTGAACCAGACTGTCTCGATCCACTAGAACTCGAAAAATTACTTCCATGCCTCTTAAATTGTTTGGCTCTAGCCTTGAACTGCTCTCATATGTTGCCACTGTTACTGCCAGTATTACCCTGTCTGAAGTGCTGTCGAAACTGTGGCTGTTGGGGTCTTTGCGAATATTGAGAACCTCGCTGCCTAATGATTCCAGTTTCAGCTCCCTTGGCTCGATCAAGAGCCTCAGCAAAAGTGTTAGGCCTTCCAGTATTAACCAGGGTAAATATATCAGGATTAAGACCATTTATGAAATGATCGGCCTTAGCTTCTTCATCGGATGTTACATGAGGAGCAAATCTCAGTAAATTCGAGAACTTAGCAACATAGTTCTCAATATTCAGATTTCCCTGCTTTAACTTTGCAAACTCGGCTCCCCTATCTTTTCTGTAAGAGGTAGGAAAGAAACGCTGATAAAATTCAGATTTAAATATATCCCAGGTAACAATCGTACCTCGACCCTCTAAAGCTTTCTTGGTCATGATCCACCAACTCTTAGCAACATCCAATAACTGATGAACAACTAATTTGATTCTACGGTCATCTGGATACTCAAGAGATTCAAATAACTGATCCATATTCTCCAACTAGTTCTCACACTCTAATGCATTCTCTGTACCCTTCACCATCGGTGGGTGCAAAGACTGAAATCTGGCTAACAGTATCTTCATCGGAGTCGGAGTTATATCCATCTGAGTATGAGTAGCACTGCCCTGATCTTGTGCCACTGGTATGTCCTGTCTAGGTCTACCACGACCTCTACCTCGAGTAGCCATGTCTGATATAAAATAGATCAAACATATATAAAATCACAATATCATAATCATCTCAATCTTGTATCAATCATCTCTGGCTCTTGAGACTCAACAATCTCAAAATCTCGAATAAAACTCAACAATATAATATCTCAATTTAAATCATGTATTTCATATTATGGCACAATGATAATAATAGCAAATATATCTCATGATCAAGCAATTCGAACTGACTCGATCTACCCTGTTCCCAAATATCTTACGCTCTGATACCACCTAATGTGGGGCCCCGAGTCCGATATCTAATACTAATAATTTTAGATGTATCAAACCAAACTATTTAGTAAATGCATAATTTCTGGTTCACAATCCACATAAACAACGTCAAAATAATTTAAAGGTCACAAATGTTTGAAATATAATTTTCAACATGTCAAACCAAAGTAGTGAACCAGAATAATCCAAACATCAACAAATAGCTCCTAAGACCCGAGAATCCCACTCTAACTCGTATCTCCTCGCCTGGAACTGGACTCTGGCATCCCAAGCCTCGCCTCACCTACCGTCAAGCACATGAAAACAAGAGGTAGCCGACATGCCGGTGAGTATAAACCCAGTATGATACAATCAATAACATATGAGAATTAAAATTTCACATAGTTCATATAAATTCATAAAGATGCAATATAATGCAATGCATGATCAGAAGCTGTGGGCTATCAATAAATCTCAAGATCAAGTGAATCATCTGGTCATAGGGTACCCAAGGGAATGGAATCACCCAGCAACATCCACCGACTCAACCGCTCGGGGTAGAGTGCTGTGTTCTACAATCCCAGTACTATGGTGCGTCTACAGAGAGTTTTCAGGCCATAGCAGCGACCTCCGCATACACTATGCCAACTCAACTATAGCCCCATACGTCCAACAAATCAGTATATCAAGGCGACCTCCGCCATATCAAATCTGAATCAAAAAGTGGCTCAATATGCAATGCAATGATGCATTTCAATCTCATCAAGTCAATATCATGATAAGCTCATCTCAAAAGATCAATCATCAACAAATCACAAATAATTCATCAAGCCATCAAATTTTCAATTTAAAATAAAAATGATACTTTTACCTCGTATGTTACCGACCGTAACATACCTTTCAAATATTACCAAAGGAAGATCGAAATGTGTAGGTGAGAAGTCTTGAACCTCTGAAATCTACTATAACTCAAGAACTCGGATCACTTATCAAAACAGAGCTGTTTCTGTACAAAATTCATAATTAATTCAATACTGCTTCGAATCAAGATCCGTAAATTTTTTAACCGTTATATGCCATAAAAACATTCATTGAATCATTTTGTCAAACACGTGACGTACGTGCCAAAGAGTTAGCTCCTTTACTTTGCCATTGGATTCAATTCCATTTTAAATTCAAACCAACACAATTACAACATCTCCAACATCTCAATATCTCAAATATCAACTCAAATATCAATTCTAACTTCAACCCATATCCAAACTTGAATAGAAATGAGAAATACTTACCACATCTTGAAGATTTTGAAGAGAGGATCACAAATCTATACTTATTTCATATTTTTCTTGAACAAATCTCCAATAGATTTAAGAATAATTAGAAGATGAAAGGAAAAATGAAGAACCCTAGCTCTAAACCGATAGAGAGAAGAGAAGGAGAAGGAAAATGAGTAAAACAATGATCCCATTCGATTTTATGCCTTCCCAAACACCAAAACACGTTTTTCAACTTGCTGGGCGCTCGAGCGGTCACATATTACCGCCCTAGCGCCGAACTCACTGCCCAAAAATCAAAAATTCAGAACGGGGCGCGCTCGGGCGTTCAAAGATTACCGCTCGGGCGCCACTCTGCGCACAGCCACCTCAAAGATTGCTTCCGAAACGCCTCTTCCCTGCGGAATTAGGAAAAGTGGTAAACTACAAAGTTGTAGCCCTGTGTCTTGGATTTCTTCTCCCAAAATTTCAGATCATTTGGAGCTCTGAGTAAAAGGTTATGCCCATTCTCCCAACATGTGTCATTTTAGGAACGACGATACGCACGACACACTTCGGGGCGCTTTTGGCTCGTCTCCCTAATGATTTGAACAAAACTCAAAACTTGAAAGTTATAGCCTTATGTTATTTCTAATGGAAGTGGCCTCACATCAATTGGATCAATATACAAAACATTATTTTAAAAACCACAACTTGTGCCATATTTTTCATACCGTTTCTGCACTTCCATTACCTATTTAGCTCAAATTCCACCTTTGATTCTACCCATCCATTATCTATTCCATTCTATAACATCATTATCATTCATACCATAACGTAAAGACAATAACCATCACAACTACTGTCATATTATATCAAAATTCGGGCATTACATTAGAAATTCCAAAGATTTAAAATTTTAATTAAATAAGCATTTGGGGTTTCAAGTTCGTTTTATGTGTTTGGTTAATGTTACGTTTCTTAGTTGAAAATAAATGGATATGAAGTATGTTTTGATAAAAGGTGATTTCTAAAACACATAGATTAAGCGTGAAACGTTAATGAAAAATTCATTTTCAGGTAAAAGCGAAGAAAAAGTAGTCAACTTGAGGTTTGACCACATTAAATATTGATACTCACGGGAAATTTAGGGTCCGATTCCAGCAAGTGTCGCTAGTCTAGACGCAGGTTTCGAATATGCCCTGAGCCTGAAATCACTTGGCGCCGTCTTTGGGAAGCTTTGAGAGACGTAGAGATAGTAGGCAGGAGTGGAAGCAGAGGGCTATCTCAGCGTTGTCGCATCCTCAGATGGGACCCGAACAATCACATGTTGAGACGAGGCAGGAACAACCCTGTCAGGAGATAAGAGCCGAGCAGCCTCGTCACGAGACAAGGGTCGAGCAACCCCGTCTCAATGAGAATGTGAGGAAACTTGACCCTGGAAAAGTTGGGCCAATTTATTACTCGGACAGTGGACGAGGCCATGAAGAGAAACCAAGAATCTATGTGTGCTGAGGAGAATGCCCCTCGCCACGAGCGAGAGGAAAATACTGAGAGTCACCAGAGCAGGGTTGAAGAGACACAGCCCCTCCCAAGCAAGGGGAATATGGAGATGGGAGAGATATGGAAGGAAATACGAATGTTGAGGCAGCAGGTGAGAAGCAGAGCGCCGGCACCCAAGAAAGGAACTCCTTTTTCACTTGACATTTTGGAGAAGGGCTTCCTCCAAATTTTCGACAGTCAAACGTGGGAGAATTTGACGGACATACTGACCCCGAAGAACACTTGGGGAGATTTGAAAATGCGGCTCTGTTGCATCAATATTCAGATGGAGTCAGGTGCAGGGTGTTTCTGGTCACACTGGTGAGGTCAGCCCAACAATGGTTTAATACCCTACAACCCAACTCCATACAGTCTTTCGAAGATATTTCTACGGCTTTCTTGCACCGATTTTCTAGCAGCAAAAGACATCAGAAAAATTATCTGAGCCTGTTCGTGATGAAACAACATGAGGCTGAAACTTTGCGAGAATTTGTCCAGCGTTTCAACAGTGCAGCGCTGAAATACCAGCGGCTACCCCTGATATCATGATAAATGCCTTTACCTAAGGACTGAGGGGATGAGAATTTTTCAAATCGTTGGTCAAGAAACCTCCGTCGAGCATGATGATTTGTAGCTCGGGCGGAAAAATATGTGAATCTAGATGATGCCCAGCGGCACAAGAGAATGGAGCAGCGACCCGGGGGAGAAAGAGTTGAAGGAGCGGAGAGAGGAGGAAGGAAGAGGGTGCAGGTGAAAGGGAGGAGGACAAAACTGGAGGTAGAGGACAATTATCATCCCATGTTCCTTTGAATAGGAATCGTGAGAAGGTAATGGAGGTGAGGGAGCCCGAGAGGAGGTGGGAGAAGTTGCAAAGGGTTGAGAGCAGTGCTAGATTGCCTCCGCGGGACAGACAAGAAGGATGCTCATCCGAGAGTCGCCTGAGGTCTCGCCCATCCCCTAGGCGTGGTCAAGGCCCTCCATAGATAAATCAGGGGGTCGGGGAGCAGAGAGGAGAAGGTCTAGGTTAAGATGTCCCTCAGGAGCTCGTCGAACCGAGGAGGGGAACGAATGAGGATAACCACCCTACGAGAGGAATGATTCATATGATCTCGGGGGTACTACTGATGGAGACTCTGGGCGAGCTCGGAAGGCACGTGGGAGAAGGTTGGAGAACTTTGAGATATCTAGGGGTGCAGACTTACCACAAGACCGCATCATTAGCTTTGGGCTGGAAGACCTCCGAGGCGTTGTGACTCAACATAACGATGCCTTGGTAGTGACAGCCACCATTGCCAATTATGATGTGGCAATGATATTTATTGATAATGAAAGTTCCGTAAATGTCTTGTTCAAGGGCACGTTGGATCAAATGAAGGTGGAATGATTTGAGTTTGAACCGGTTTCCACCATGCTGTATGGATTTGCAGGACATGCCATCCCACTTTTGGGTCATATTGTTGTTCCCTTATCCTTTGGGACTGATCCTCGGCGAGTAACAAAAATGATAGCCTTCATCATGGTGGATACCCCGTCAGCGTATAATGGAATTCTAGGACGGCCAGCCAAAATGATTTTAGAGCCGTAGCTACCACTTATCATCAAAAACTTAAGTTTCCTGTAGGAAAAGGGGTTGGAGTCGTGCGGGGAAAAAAAGTCGCGCGTCGGTGTTATGAAGGGGTAGTGAGGGAGGTGGGAAAAAGAGCGCGTGTGGAGGTTAACATGATTAGGAAAGGAAGAAGTAGGTGACTTTGTCTTGGGGAGGTGTAAGAGGAGCAGAGAGGAAAGTTGGAGAATGCGCAAGGCAAGGCTTCAAAGAGACCTTGAAATGCTTACCACCTCAGAAAATATTACTCTTGAATTTATTGTTGATGTATTTCGTTCTGACTTTGTCCTACGTAATCGGTTGAAATTTAATAAAATCAAGTTCTTCTTTTCAGTTCATTAATGTTGTTGTATTATGACAGTGAGAAATCTTTATTTTCCTGCTAAGACATCGTCTAGCAGAGAAGTAAGAGGGTGACGAGGTGAAATTTTTAATTTTCTGTTAAGGCTTCGCCTGGCAGAGGAGTTATAGGGTGAGGGTGGAGAATCTATATTTTCCTACTAAGGCATCCCCAGCAGAGGAGTTAGCGGGTGACGAGGTGAAATCTTTATTTTCCTGCTAAGACGTCGCCTAGCAGAGGAGTCAGATGGTGAGGGTGGGGAATCTTTATTTTCCTGCTAAGGCATCTTCTAGCAGAGGAGTCATAGGGTGATGAGGTGAAATTTTTACTTTCCTGCTAAGGCGTCGCCTAGCAAAGGATTCAGAGGGTGAGAGTGGAGAATTTTATTTTCCTGCTAAGGCATCGCCTAGTAGAGGAGCAGAGATAGAAAGGAGAAAATGAAATTTTTCCTACTAAGATATCTCTTAGTAGAGGAGCAGAGTTGGGAAGGAGAAAAATAAAAATTTCCTACTAAGACATCGCCTAGTAGAGGAGCAGAGTGGGGAAAGAGAAAAATAAAATTTTGCTACTAAGGCATTGCCTAGTAGAGGAGCAAAGTGGAATAAAGACATCTTTAAATTTTTCCTACTGAGGCATCGCCTAGTAGATGAGAAGAGTTGATGAGGAGAAATTAAATTTTATCTACTTGGGCTGAGCCTAGTAGAGAAGTCAGGGGTGAGGAGGTGAAACTTTTGTTTTCCTGCAAAGGCATCGGTTAGCAGAGGAGACTAGGGTGAGGAGGTGAAACTTTTATATATCTACTGAGGCATCACCTAATAGAGGAGTCAAAGGGTGAGGAGTTGGAGTTAAGTTATACCCTGCTGAGGCATCACCTAACAGAGGAGTAACATGGTGAGGAGGTGGAAGGTTTATTTTCCTCCTGACCATCGCCTAGCAGAGGAGTCAGAGAGTGAGAAGGTGGAAGTTTTATTTTCCTGCTCAGGCATCGCCTATCGGAGGAGTCAGAGGGTGAGGTGGTTGAAGTTTGATTTTTACTGCTAAGGCCCGGCTTAGCAGCTGAGTTTTGAGATGATGAGGCGAGAGTTTGATTTTTCCTGCTAAGGCCCGGCTTAGCAGAGCAGTTACGAGATGATGAGATGAGAGTTTTATTTTCTTGCTAAGGCATGGCCTAGCAGTGGAGTTAGAGGGTGAGGAAGTTGAATTTTTATTTTTCCTGCTAAGGACTATTTCAGCAGAAAGTGAAGGGCGCGGGGAAGTGGAAATTATTTTCCTTCAAAAGTTTAGTAGACGACCTTGAAGATGGGGGCGACGAGGGCATACCGTGTTAGAAAAATTTATTTGGTTTGTCGATAACGAACAATGTTCGCAGCTGCAAAAATGACGGGGTGATGCGCGCTGGGGCAAGCGCTCGAGAGCGGACTGGTGTGTGGGCGAGGAGTGAGTGGGCGAAGGTGCGAGCAGGCGTGCGTGAGGGCGAGGGCGAGGAGGCGAATGTGCGGGCAAGGGCGAGTAGGCGTGAGGGCGTGTGTGTGCGGGCAAGCAGGTGAAGGCGTGTGTGCAGGCATGCGGACGAGGGCGTGAAGGAAGCGGCGAGGGCTTGCAGCGAGGAGGAGGTGAGCGCTGTTTGGGCGAGGGAAAGGGTGAGGGCTTGCGGCGAGGAGGAGGTAAGGGCTGTTGGGTGAGGCGAGGGCTGCGGCAAGACGATGAAGGAGAGCAGCTGTGATGAAGGGGCAAGGCGATGAGGGCGAGCGGCTGTGATATGCGAGGGTGTGCAGGTGGTGGGCGAAGGCTCGGGCGGTGGTTGGCAAGGAGAGGTGAGATGCAGGCGAGGGAGAGGATATCAGCAAGGAAGATAGGTTGAGGCGAGAGCGTGTAGGGCGAGCGCTAGTGGGCGAGGGTGTGTAGGGAGTGGGCACCGTGATTAGTGAGGATGAGTGAGACTGCTAAGCGTGGATGTAGCAAAGGGGATATATGGAGCAGAAAAGTAAATTGTGTGTCGAGAGAATAATAAAGTAGGGAGTGGATGGAGCCCAACACAGATCTGACGCTTCGAAATGAGCAGGTGATTTAAATTATTTCCAAACTTGGGAGGACTAATGAGCAGCATGGAAAGAATGCACAACTCACATGTTGTAACCCGATGACTACGCAATTAATCAAACTTCGAACCTAGGATTCAGTTCGACTAGGGAGGGGGAGACTGGTGATACTCTATGGACATTAGGCCCAAACCACATTTGGACCCCTGGCCCATCTCCAACCAAGGTAGAAGGCTCAACACGTGCCCGGGTATTCTCCTATAAATACCAGGTTCGGGTGTCTAACTCAGATATTCACTATATTATTTTTCAGCAGTACCCTTAGATGTTCCCTCCTTATATCCTCAGTCTCTGACTTGAGCGTCGGAGGGCTACGTCGGGACATCCTCCCGCCATTCTTCTAACGATCTTCTTCGTGATTTCAGGATCAGGAAAAATTCGAAATCTGCGTCTAGACTAGTGATACTTGCTGAAATCGGACCTTAAATTTCTCGTGAGTATCAAATGTGAAAAACATGATTAAGAACGATTAATTTTTATTTTTTTTATATAAAATTTTAAGTTAACTTTATTTTTTAAATTTTATGTTAATTTTTATTTTAATTTTTAATAAATTTTATATTTTAAATATTTAACAATATTAATGTTTTTTTTAAAAAAATATTAAATACGTTGAAATGTCCTCTAATGGTTACTTTTGGTTAAAAAAATTTAGATAAAGAAAAGGAAATAATATAATTGTTGATCTGGTAGAAACCCTTGATGCTATTGAAGTCGATGGACTGATAATATTAGATCCAAAAAGACGACAAGTCGAAAATGCTGTGGAGGGTGGGACCAACAGAAGTTGGAGGATTTCGTGGTTAATAATCTGCCACAGTATTCAAAAGTATTTGCAGAGGCGGGTGCTGGTTTCCAGGTAGACCTGGCCAAGGCGGATCGAACCCAGAACTGACGTGTGGTCAACGGATTAGTTAATGGGGTCAACGTATTTGACCTGGAATTGTAATCACCAACCTAGGGAGATGCGGTAATTGTTTACAGGTGTAATACTAGTTGACCCGTTGAGTTGGACTGGTTCCACCCGGCAAGTCGGTCAATTATTATTTTTATATATCTTAAATGAACGGCCAAGATTAGTTGATAAAGTGAACGTTGAAGATCTACAGTCATGATTACTTGACTGTTGTCGATCCGGACGGTCAACCCCTCACATCCTTTATATTTTTCACACAATTATTTTATCGATCTCAAATTCTCAATTGTTTATGATGATCAAATATTTAGTTTTGATTATTAGTTTAATGTCACTTATTGAATTATTTTCATAAATACTTTAACATATTTTCTCGAAAACTTACAAATTTCAACGAGGTTGTTATGGAACTTTGACCTAGCACGTGAAGAAAAATCATTTGGTGCAAACTCAAATTCCGACGTTCTCTTTTCAATAAGGTATTGATTATCAACTTTTTAAATTTAACGAATCTAAATTTAGAGAAGAAACGATTAAATTTTGTTCAGTTGAACAACGTTCTTTTAGTTTTAATGATAAATTATCTTTTAAAAATTGGCTTTTTACAAGTGCAAATCCTTCTATTAGACGTATCTAATGAATTACTCTCAAATGTGCACTTAAAAAATTAGTCTTTGATAAAAATAAAATTATTAAAGAATTTATCACATTAAATAATAAAGTTTCTTTGTGTTCCGATATATAGAGTGATCATCGACAAAGTTGTTCATAAATGAGTGTTACATATCATTGAATTGATAATTCTTAGAAAATTAAAAAAAGATTGAATGCATATAGATATTTTAATAAAACACACACGAAACAAAATATTTATCAACTTATATTTGTTATTGTAGAAGTATATGACCTAATTTCTCAAGTTCTTTCAATTTCTTTAATAATACTAGTGCAAATACTTATAATATTAGTGATCTTATTGAAATATGTAAACCATCATTATGTGGTACATTTTTTCATATCAGGTGCAAATATCATATTTTAAATTTGCATGTTCAAGATGGAAAAAAAAATTATCACCACATATTCAAGCTCATTTCAAATTTGTCATGCATCAGCTCATCAAATTTTTCGCACATATTTGACTTAGTAGATTTGAAAATAATATGATATACATAAATTTTTACTAATAAAATGTGATCATTCTAATAAATTTAAAAAATTTATTGTCTACTGATGCATTATTGAATTCATGATCAAGTAAGAATTACGATAAGATTCCATACCATACTCTTGGTGCCTACTTCAAATCATAAAGAGTTTTATGCAATTTGTATACATAGTTTGGAAGTGTATGTTCAGTGAACCCTGTAGGTTGTTATAACTACCTTTTGCAATAAGCCATTAAGAAATGCACTTTTCACATACATTTGACATACCCTGAAATTTTTATAAATAACAAAAGGAAGAAATATTTTAATGGATTTTAGGAGAACTACTGTTGTAAAAGTCTCATCAAAATCTATTAAGTCCTCTTATCTAAATCTTTGGGCTATAAATCTAGCTTTGTTTCTGATTATTAGACCATCTTCATTAAATTTATTCATATATACCCATCGTGTATTGATTACTGATTGATGATTGGGTCAAAGAGCTAAGTACATACATTATTTATTTTGAATTGAATTATTTCATCTTGCATAGCTTCTATCCAACTTGAATCAGTAAGAGTTTGATCTGTTTTTTGAGATTCTAGCTGAGAAATAAAAGTAACATGCATATATTCATTAAATATTTTCTCCAAGTTCAACCAAAGAGGAGCTTACTCCACATGTACATTGGTTTTAGAACGAGATCAATGAGTTTTCTCTGAACAAGCTCAAGGCTTATGATGAATAGCTCAGATTTTGGACTGAAGTGTTTGCCATGCAACTATAGAAGAAATCAGTTTTGAAGAAATTTGTTGACCTGGAAACCATAGTCTTGAAAATGGTCAAAGCGGCCTCAGTTGTTCAAGCGTTGCAGAGGAAAAAGTACTTCTTTTATCAAGTACGTGAAAAGAAGCGAAGGCAAATGATTGTTCAGCTACGCCAAACTTTTGATCCCACCAGCCCAACTGCCTTTAATGACAAAGCAGTTCATGATCAACTGGACTCGGATCTTATCACACTGCAGATGGAGATTGAGCATTGGGAACTAGGTCAAGAACTGATTATTCTAGAAGGTTCCCACAATCTCTCATCAGAAGAACAAGCTGAACAATCAGTTCAACAACAAGAGCAATCCAAGGAATCAGTTACTGAATCTTCTGAGCAAGTAACTTCTCCTTCTTCAAAGAATGCGCAACCGTCAACTTCTGTTCCTCCATCCTCAACTGCACAACTTCAACTTTATATTGATGCTGAATTATCATTGGCAAACATCGACGAATTTATTCAATCAGTTGCCACTGATATTCAGCTAAGCACTACAAAAGAATTTGAAGAGCTTTTTACAACTGAAGAACCTTTTGTACAGACTATTTTGCAACCTGTTGAAGATCCAGTTCAGCCGACTGCCACGACTGAACAGGCAGTTATGACAGAAACTGAAGAACATGTTCAGTTAATTACCATTATTGAACAGATAGTTCCACGTTTATCTGAAGAGGTGCCAACTGAAGGGCCAACATCAGTTTCAGTTTTTCAATCAACTAAAGAACTAGTCTCCGTATCAGCTGAGCAAACATCTGATCAACCGACTGAAGAGCCTTCAAGCACCACTGATCTGAATATTTCTTCTCCTCCACAGCTTCAGCAGGAAGCCCTTTCAGACGATGTTCCAGAAATGGTTAGTGCTGAAATTGTAACAACTGACAGGGCCTTGGTGATCTTTAATCGAGAAAACAGGGAGCAGGAACCAGCACCCTCTGGAGTTAAATCCCCTGAAATAACAATGGCAACTGAAGATATATTCGATGAAATTCAGGCCATTCAAACCGACCTTGCCAGTATAATGATTTCCATTTATGACATCAATTCAACCCAGCTAGCGCACACTATGAAAATTGATTCTATAAAGGAGAATACATTAAAAAGTCTTCAACAAGTCACGAAGGATATTACGAACCTATTTTTCCAGATGGATCAAATTCGGATAGACAGAACGTCAACTGAAGCACACTTCCAAACTCAAGCCTTGTTTTCAATACGCTTTGATTTTTTGGAAAAATATGTCTCAAAGAGAATGGATTTAATGCAAGATATCCTGATTAATGTTGTATCAAACATTTCATCGGATTTTCATTCATTATCCAAGAAAGTTGAGGCGTTTGAAAAAAAAAAGGGGAAGAATAAAAAAAAGATCGACAGATATAATAAAAAAAGAGATCCAATCAACCAACTGATGAAGAAAAACAAGATCGGCAGACATAATCCAAAAAGAGATCCAGTCAACCAACTGATCAAGGACCAGCTGAGAGAAGAACTAAGTCAAAAGATCGTTATTTTAGTCAGATAGAAGATTCTTTTATTCTTTGTACGAATCTGTACATTGAAGGAGACTATTTTATCTACAATAAATTCAATTGATCAGTTTGTATTTTCTAAAAGTTTTGTCAAACACCAAAAAGGGGGAAATTGTTGGAAACTGAATTTCGGTAGTTTGAAAAACTGACCAGTTACTAGATTGGACTAACTGATCAAGAAGACTGATAGTATCCGATCTAATATACGCAAATTAACGGTTTCCCATAACTAAAGATTAATGCGAAGATAATCAAAGGCAATTGAACCAGCTGACTGAACTATGCAGACAACTGACTGATCAGTTGGAAACTAATCAATCGCTGCATCAGCTGTGAGCTTATCAACTATAGCCTATCAGTTGATCTTCAGATGTACATGTCATCAGTGAAAATGACGTAGCCCAACACTGATAGATTGTACAAAGAACAACAGGAACGCCGCATTTAAAAATCATACAGTGTACGACTGTCAGAAGAATGTTGACATGGCAAACAACAGATAGAAAGATTCAAATCACATTCAATATTACCTGAAACGTACCGTACTTTCAAACTATTTTAAAATTTACGGAAAAATAAAAATTTTCTTAAATATAAAATAAACTTTCGAATTGGATTAAAATGTTTCCTTTATCTAAAAACATTTGCCATAAACCAGTCATACTCAAGTTTGCCAACCATCTATAAGTATTTGAAATAAAAGATCATCATAGAAATTTTGCTAACGAAAATACTTGTTTTAAAACATCGTAAACAAACATGAAATCAGAGTAGTTGAAACTTTCATAAATTCTTAAAAACATAGCGGTCTTTGGAATTAGCCTCCCGCTCAGTCCAAGCCAGCTCACTGGTCCTCACCCCTTGTCTCCTCATATGCATCCTCACCTGCATCGATCAAGTCTAGTGAGTCTAAAGACTCAACATGTATAAACTGGAGGTAACAAATAATACGTAATAAAACCATATGCAACTTAAAATAGAGATTACATACTTGAAACTTGAACGTATCATACTTAAAACTTGAACGTAACATACTTGAAACTTGTACATACATACATAAACATAGACGTGCCATCATCATAAGACCTTTCATAAACATACTTGCATCGTACATAATTGAGCATACATAATATCATTTTGCGTAGAGGCATGTTTCAAAGCAAGTTACCCATACATAAATGCTCCTGATCAGACTAAACCACAGTATTGGGCTGACAGGAAAAATCCACTACCACATACATGAGATCCCCGTTCATGCTTTAACGGGTGGATTGGTTCCTGGTCATGCTTTACCGCTTTCCAATCCTGATCTAAACTCGTTCATGCTTTAACGGGGAGGATTGGTCCCTGATCATACTTTACCACTTTCCAATCTCATTCATAAATTTGGTCACAAGACATTTAGCATACCTCAAAAACTTGAAATATTTTATTTTGCACGTCGAACATACTTATAACTTGGCGTTGAGGGATTTGTTGGATCTCACTTGGGGCCACTGCTGCACATACTATTATGAGTTCAAACACTTATCTTGCATAACATATACGTAGGTAACTCGTGCTCGCCACCGAAGTAAATAAATAGCTTATGACATTCTAGATCACTCGGGACTTGACCTCGTTTAATAATCGTACTAAGCCACGATGTAGAACCCCAAAACAAATCCTATATTTTTACATAAATAAATTTTAACCATCGTACTAAACCATGATATATGACATCGAAGCAAATCCTAACAAAAAATTTAATTTTTTTTATTTTTAAAAAGGGTACACGGACCCGTACACGGGGTCCGGGTAGACGCTGAAAATTCACATTTTGAAGGAAAAAGGACACGCACCTCGTATACAGGTCCGGATAGGGGTCCGGGTAGACTCTGAAATTTCGTATTTTGAAGGACAAAGGGGACGGACCATGAACCGACACCTCGAGACCCATCCTAGAGTGCTAGAACACTCATTCAAACTCAAACAAACGCTACAAAACAACGACGTCCAACTTACAACACAATACAACTCATGAACACGAAATTTGACACCAAATCAATTTTTACGATTTCTAACTCAACCAGGTCCCTAAAGACATGAAACGAAATACCAACATACATCCCAACATCATTCTCGATATACTTAAACGCAGCAATGATCAACCATCGATGCCCAACAAAGCCTACAACAAATAAACTTCAAGAACACAATTTTCATAAAAGCCGCAGTTTGAGCAGTTCCACAAAAACGATCATAACTCAATCATTCTTCATCCAAATATTTCGTATTACATATCAAATTGAAGGTATCGAAAAGTTATACGATTTATATGTTGAAAGTTTTTCTAGAAAAGTAACAAAAAAATCGCAGTATTTAAAAGAACAGTAAATTTCGAGTTTTAGATCTAAAAAAAATGTTTCAAAAATCAATCCAACAAGTTTTTGCTCAAACTTTGTACATCATACATGGATTTTTATGCATAATAATCAACACAACATATAATATGATGAGATCGATGTATGAAAAACAAAATATACATGCCTTTGCTTTGAAACGATTGAAGATGGCGAATACCGGTGCGGTGGAATACGGGAGATGACCGGGGAACACTAGCTACGTGATTCTTGCTCGAAAAACCAACATAAACCTTCAGAAATTTGCCAAGGAGAGGGGTGGGTGCTGCTAGAGCTCAAGAACCCTAGGCTATCTCAAAAATGAAATGTGTGTGTTGTGTGTGCGCGTGAGTGTGTGGTGTATTGTAGGGAAATAATTGCTTAATTACTCAAATAGGGGCTAAAGAATTGATTAAGTAAATAATTAGAAATAAAATAATACTAATCTAATTAGTTAACCCCAAACAAAGTTTTAAATAAAACAATAATTGATTGCAAATTTCAAGATTAAAATCTCTCAATAATATAATTAGTATTTGAAAAAGCTTAAAAATCTAAAATCACCTAATAAATTAAATAAGGTTTTAACATGCTAATTTTTTTCATAAATCATTTAAACACTAATTTTCTTGACTTGGAATAACATACCACGATACAAGAATCGCCTAAACCGTAACCGGTCTGTTTTCACGATTTCGCATCAAATATTCGTCTGAAACATAAAGCTCAAGAAACATTTTAACGTGCAATACATAAGCATAAATAATTTAAAATACTACAAATTAATAAATCATGAATTAAAACACAAATTAATGAAATAAACATGCTTTAATAAAATACATAAGTAATTTAATAAATTGCACGCATATGGTTCACGTTAGACCTCAAATTTTCGGGACGTCACAATCTACCTCCCTTAAATTGAATTTCGTCCCTGAAATTCGTTAATCCTCGATAATCCAAAAGTTTACATTCTTAATTCTAGTATCCCAACAATCCACGCTACCGCTGCGTTGTTCTGATTAAAAAAAAAAAGTCTTAGGCTATCCTTACTTATCTTCAATCCTAATTAAATTGCCTATCAAAAACTTCGTTCACGAATCGCAACTTAAAGCGACTTATGGCGACTTACTTTTACTCTACTATGATATCGATTTCTGACTTTTCTCACCATTCCCAATATATAAATGGAGGTCCAAACTTATCGTATCTTACTTTCCTTATACCATACCCGTAATTTCCATCGACCTATTACATCAGCATTTATGCAGTTCAACCTAAGAAATCTTAGAACCAAAAGTTACTGATCAACTTCTATCATCGGCAATACACTTAAAAGTTAAACCTGTCTTACCCCATAATAATATTGTCCTACAATCCTTGAATCGAATCTTTACCTTACGATACTAAACTTACGTAACTTAGCTATTTACGAGTACATCCCAAATATAAAGTTGTTGCCAATCTTAAATTTCGAGTAACATTAATCCATAAAACTCCAAAATATACAATATCAATCATCTCCTTAAATAATAAAACCTTTCTACCATCAATCACATGCTTAAACTATTTTATTCCCAATTACAATATAGTTGAGGCCTAAGACACTTGGCCCTTCCTCGTTGAAACGAATGTCAGACTTTGACGTATCCTCAATAGTTAATTAATTCTAGCGTATAAGACCTAATAAGTTCCTCCTGTTAATGATGAACTAACTCTAATAAATCAACTTTACTTATCACTCATAGAGTTCCAGAATCCCCATATCAAGTTTTTAGATTCTTACTCGATAAAAATCTTAATATTCGTTCATTGGTAATCCATGTTGAACGCAACTAATCCCCTTTTATTTTTATTTCACCCAAAATCTTCGTATGAACACCTATTTCACAAACTTGAAGTTCAAACTTACACAATCCAAGTAGTCTTAGATAACCTAATTCCCGCACTCATATTCACTTAATTCTAAGTTTCTTAATGATTTACAAAAATTCCTCAACACAAGGTGTCTGATTCATTTCATACATATGACTAATAAGTAACATAACCAACATTCGTACGCAACTTCCTAGAAAAATTATGTCCTAATAAAAGTATAACTTTATAGTTAAGATCGTGACTAAAAGTTTTGCTACATCAAACCTTGAGCTCCCGAAAATAAGTTAACTTATTGTCTAATCTTATAACTTAACTAATTGATCAACTTTATCTTAAATTTGTTATCACTCTAAATTCTTCATTTGCCTCTGCATTAATCCACTAACACTTAGATTTTTAAGTCCAATATTGTTTCATCCTACAATGCCCCTGATTAAAATTCCTTATAACATTATAACTCATATTATTTCAAGGTTCGAACTATCTCTCCAAGCCTAAGTCAGCGAGAGCTCCTATCATTTAAACCATTCAATGCTCGCTTATCACTAAATTAGTCCCAAATTTCTTAACAATTGCAAAATAAATTCCTAATTTCCTCGATAATTACTCAACCTTGTCCATATTTTTTGAAAATCCTACAATTACTCATAAGTTCTTGCGTTCCTAATTCCATCTTATAGATTTCTTGTAACATAAAGTTCAATAATTTCAAGCTTATTAAGCCCGAAATCAATTCCATAACCTCGAAAAGCTACTGATCGTACTCAAGTGTTCCTCAAAAGTTCGAACTTAATCCTCAAAAATTTTGATATTTGTAATTTGGTCCTTAAAGTCCTCAAAAATTATAATATTGGCCCTACAACGCTTCAAATTTTGCATTTTAGGTCCCATAAAATTTTCGATTTTAGCCTCATTAAACATTAAATTCTCGAAACTCATAATTCTATCCCAAAAATTCGGTAAATTCGAAGATAGCCCCATAGAATTTTTTTTGCACTTAAATCCTCAATTACTGGTTATTACTATTAGGTCCTTAAAATTCTCAATTCATGCAATTCAATCCTTATAACTAATCTTACATTTCCATCAATATTTAAAATCCCAAATTATACATTTTTTTTATACTTCTAAAGGTCGTCACAGATTTCGGATCATTAATTCTTAAACGAAAGTTTCAAAACTTAACTCAACTAGTAACCACGAATCATCATCAGTATTTTTAAAAAATATCTACTTCGCGAAAGCATTCAGATTTTTCATAACTAACTTATGACTCAAAGAGTAGAGCATCAATGATTATTAACCAAAAATCAATATGCTCAAATCCTTATCAACATTTCGTAACGCCCAAAAGCCACATTCTTAATCATATCCAATACCACAAAACCAACATGCATGAAAATGATATAATTTTGCATTTCATGTCGTAATATGCATAAAAACTTTAAAGATCCAATCTCAAATCACAACGACAGATAAATATGCACTCTCAAACGTATGTCATGCAAACATACAAGTGATAACATTAAAAACATGCACATGCTGAAATCATGACTTGATGCTTACTACATAAAAGAATTTAAAACTTTAAAACTTACAAACTTAAGGTGTTACTTCGTGAGCTTCTCGCAACTGGCAGTAGGCATAACCCTTTACAATAACCTGTCTCTGATACCAACTGAAACGTAACGTACTTTCATACTGAATAATCGAGTGAAGAAGCAAGAAAAGAAAGCGCTCCACCTCCTCCGCGCCGGATCGTATCATTCTTTCGTTTTTCTTTCAAACAAAACCAGGCATGCATATATTCTTCCTTGACTCTTCAATCAAGTCCTACTATCATTATTTTTATATTTAATGATCATCATTTCATGCAAAAACCGAAATATATCAAACATTTTTCAGAAAATAAAGGGTGCAGAATTTCGGCTTTCATGATGCTCTTCACTGTTTCTTTTGTTTTGATGGTTTCAGGTATTGATTCGATTCCAGGCTCCCAAGGCGACATCTAGACATGTAATAGGATGCATTAGGACCATGTTGGTCCATTCATTTAACCCCATGCACGCTGGAAGTCGTGAAGATGACAGCAACTTCCCATTTGTGTCCATATGAGTTTCGAAAAAAATTCAGGTTGCTGTCAAAGGGAAAAGTTTCCGATCATGGCTGTAATGCCCAAGAATTGTCGTAGAATTGATCAGACAAGATTAATGTAATGCCCAAGACTTTTAGAATTAATCAGATAAGATTATGAGATGTTACAAGGATTAAAAATGTGGATTTTTAGAAAATGCAGGACTGCACCCGCGGTCTAGGAGACACCGCACCCGCGGTGTAAGTCCAGTAGGGTAGGGATTTTGGGCGAAGCAAGACCGCACCCACGGTCTTGCATACACCGCACCTGCGGTCAAGACACCGCACCCGCGGTAATGATAACACCGCACCCGCGGTCTAAGCTTTCGGGAAAAAGAAAGGATAGACATTGCATGAGCGCACCCGCGGTCTTACACTTACCGCACCCGCGGTACGACGTGCTTTGCAAAGAATGCGCCACCTCTTGACATGCATGCAATGATATATATAGGTGGTAATCCATTCGAAATTGATTGTGAATTGAGAAAAAGGGTCGAAGCTTTGGCACGAGAAATCCTTACGCCTTTTCTGAGAAATCCGCCCGTCCGATTTTGAATCCGACTTCGGTATCGAGTTCCTAGCGACGTAGGCTACAACTGGACGTAAGTTTTGCTACGTTTTGACATGTCTTGAAATTATGATGTTGTTAGAATTGAATACACGTCATATATGTTGCTCTTGACATGTTAGACAGCATAGAATCGAAGTCAGATTAAGGAACGGACTGAATATGAACTTGTTATGATTTTCAGAATGAGATTGAATAAGAATTGATATCCAGATTGAGTGATTATCGATTATGAAATATTAGAATTGATATCTGACTGATATGATAGGGCTGGAGATATTGAGATTATGATGTTATGTTGTTGAAACAGAATTTGATTGAATTCTGTTTGTATCCAGTATTAATTGAGTGGTGTATTGATACCATACCCTCGATATTGTTATTTTCAGATTGAGTATTGACAGGCTTGGGGTTCGAGACTTCGACAGAGCCAGAGTATCAGAAAGAAAGGTATAAATTATTGTTGAGTTGAGATTGCACAACTCGAGTGAGGTTGACTCGAGTTTCCCTAAATCACATACTTTTACTTATTGCATTAATATTTGCAATTGATGAGACTTATGATTGTAGTCTATTGATTTATAGCTACTGTATGATAAGATTGATATTTACAGCCTATAGATTTATAGCCACTGCATGTAATGACTGCTGATTCGCTAGTCATTGATTGAGTTGCTTAGATACTGACTGTATGTATTGATTACTGAGTCATTGAGTCATAGGCTGATTCGCCTAGTCACCGGCTGATTCGTCGGGTTATTGACTGATTCGTCTTATTATAGGCTGATTCGCCTAGTCACCGGCTGATTCGTCTGGTGATTGACTGATTCGTCTAAACCTAAGCTGATTCGCTTAATTTCAGGCTGAGTTGTTTGATTATGGGCTGATTCGCCTAATTACTGGCTGATTCGTCAGGTTATTGACTGAGTCGTCAATTCTGCGGCTGATTCGCCCAGACACTGGAGATATTAATTATATCGATGCCGTTTAGGGATTGATTCATTCCTATCGACTGAGATTCGATATAATTACCTATATCCAGACATCGGGATCCCTAGAATAGAGTTGAGTCGAGTCTGAGACGACGCGTCAGTGGAGTCGAGTCTGAGACGACGCGTCGGTTGAGTTGAGTCTGATATGACATGTTGATTTATATTGTTTATGCCATTCATGATTATTGAATATTTGATATGAATTTATGTTTCTGATTTGAGACATGTTATGAATAATTCTTATATGCTTTCGTATATGCTTTTATATGACTGCATGTTTACATTGTTTATACTGGGATATTTATATCTCACCGGAGTTATCCGGCTGTTGTCTTGTTTTGTATGTGTGCATGACAACAGGTGGGGCTGGATCAGGGTCAAGAAGAGGATGAGAGAAGACAGATAGCGTGGTGATTCCGGACTTGGTTTAGAGATAGGGTTAGACACTTGATATTAGCTGTTAAACCCTAGTTGAATAAATATATGTTGTACAGACTTTTACTTTTATACTGAGATGTATGTTCATGTTTAATATGTAATTTGAGTAAATTACATTACGTTTCCGCTTTGTATTTAAAAAAAAAAAATTTAGACCCTGTTTTATAATGGATTAATTAGTCCCAAGGATGATTAAGAACTTGATTAGCGTCCGGGTCCCCACAATGGCTGCCCAAAAGGCCTATAGCCATGGTTACATCACTTCCCTAGCATGTCTAAGATGTGACTAAGTCGCATTTTTGGGGGCTTGGTCCATGGTGAATCGGTTTTCAAATAAAACAACAAGAACAGCCCCTTCCCCCTTTTGGCTTTCTCTTGGTACAACATGTGTATTTCGAAAATGGTGGAATGGTGTGGATCTTGGTTGGCCTATGGCCCTTAGCCATGGTTCATACCATACCCCTAGATGTCTAGATCGTGTCATGGTCAATCAAATGGCCATTGGAATGATTCGTGACAGCAAAACAAAAGCAATGCATCCTACGTGCAGAATTTGTTCTCGGTTGGAATGTTCGGTTGTTTGCTGGTGTGATGCGAATTGTGTCTGGTCTAGGTCCCTTAGCCATGGTTCAAATAATTCCTTAGGATGTTGGTAAGATGTTTTGGTCGGTGGTTCAAGCCCCAATGGCCATTAGCCTCGCAAATGACGCAAGAAACCAAAGCACAGATGCTGTATTTTTGGACATTAACTTGCGGTGACGGTTCAGTGGATCGTTCGAGTTCTCGGTTGGCTTTTAGCCTATGGACCTGGACTGGACAGTGCCTCATCAAGTTAGGAAGGTCATGTTTTTGACCGTTCATGATTCTGATCACTTTTGAGGTCGTACGAGAATTTACGGTGCGATGTGCCAAATTGACTCTCGAAAGAGCGTTTCATGTTTTGGCCTCCATTCACCTAGATTTTAACCCTCACCATTTTAGTAGCATAACCTCATCATTTTAAGCGTATTTTAATCATGACTATAGGATGTTTCAGTGGTGGTTCGGAGTCATGATTAAATACGAAGTCATTAGGCGCACTTGTCTCAGTTTTTGGACTTAATTTCATAGTCTGGTCAAGTAAAAGCTATTGCATATTTTTCATGGCATATTTAGGTTGCAGCGAGCCTGGGAGCGATCGTAAAATTAGTACAGGATATTTAATTCAGTTATTTAATTATATTACGTGCAAAAATACAAATTTTGAGATTTATGTGATATTGCTTGTGGTCACTTTACTATCATTATTAAATACGGTCGCCAGTTACCGGTTAGTTCAGTTATTTCACCCAGTATACTGTGGCAGTAGTTTGATCAAACGTACATTATTAAACCCGGTCGCCAGTTACCGGTCAGCTAAGTTCAGTTCAGTTCAGGGACCACTTGCGTAGACCATAATCTCACCAGAAAATTATTACATGCTATTTCAGTACAGGGCTCCAAGGAGCAAACATTTTCACTATGATTTTCAGTTCAGTTATGCACATATTATAATTGCTCATGACAAGTTATTTTCGCATAATGCCTCATGAAATGATATTTTTATCCCATGCAAAATTTTACTATTTATTTACTTGTTATTTACGATATATGCATGTTGAGTCTTTAGACTCACTAGACTTGATTGTTGTAGGTTCTGATGATGTCGGGATCGAGGACGGTGACCAGTGTTCAAGCTCGAGTCGGCAGTAGTAGGACCCGAGGACCTCAGTGCATCATTTATTATTATTAGATTGCGCAAACATTTTAATTATTGTTGGAAAAACTTTTTACTGTCATTTCGAAAATCTTAATTTCTTCCGCTGCCACTTTGAACATTAAACTTTATTTATCAGTTCACTTATGATTGAGGCAATTTTAATTATTTAAAAAGAAAAATTTTAAATTTTCCGCAATTTTCCAAGGACGGATTTTTAGGCCTCTACAGCTGGTATCAGAGCAATGGTTCTGTATATGGTCAGTACTACTACTGATCTCGGGAAGCTCACGAATTCACGTCTTCGGTCTGTAAGTTTTACGTTTACACATTTTATTTAAATCATGAATATTTTTCAACAGCAAGATTTCATGAGATATGTTGCGCCCAGATTTTTATTGCTCTGTATTTAAATTAAATTAATGATGGAATTATGCATGTTAGTTATGTATGGGTTATGTATGGAACAGTATGCCCCCTAGACGCATCCTCAAGCGCACTAGAAATGACGAGCCTCGCCAAGAGGATAGAGATGAGCAGAGGTAGGAGAGAGACCTACCACCCCCACCACCCCCACCACCTGACATGAGTGCCCAGATGCTAGCTGGGATGGCTCAGTTCTTCGCACAGTTTGCTGGGAACCATGCTGTGACGGCCAGGTCGACAGGGCCCGAGGCTGTATATGAGAAATTTATGAAGATGCGTCCGAAGGAGTTTTCAGGGACGTCGGACCCCATGATTGCCGAGGGCTGGATCAAGTCCCTCGAGGTTATCTTCGAGTTTATGGAGCTTGGGGATTTAGATCGAGTTTGTTGTGCCTCTTATCTGTTCGGAGGAGATGCCCGCTTATGGTGGGAATGAGCTTCAGTAGCCCTTAACTTGGCTACACTGACTTGGGCATGCTTCACGGAGGTATTCTACTCCAAATATTTTACTGAGGAAGTGCGCACCAGGTTGACTACTGAGTTCATGAGCCTGAAACAAGGAGATCTGACCGTTACAGAGTTCATCCGTAAGTTTGAGAGGGGTTGTCCTTTTGTGCCCCTAATCGCGAATGATGTTAAAGCCAAGTTGATGCATTTCTTGGTGGGTCTACGGCCGATCTTGCGCCGTGATGTTAGGGTATCTGACCCTACTTCTTATGAGGTCGCTGTCTCCAAAGCTCTAGCCGCAGAGCATGATCAGCGTGATATCGAGAGAGACCGCCAGGGCAAGCGCCCAGTCTAGGTACCAAACCGCCCTCCTCCTCAGCAGCATCAGCAGCAGAACAAGAGGACTTTTCACGGGCCGCCCAGGAAGAGAGGAGGACCTCAGCAGCAGCAGCAGCAGGGACGTGTCGCCCCGAGAGCTTTTGAGCACCGAGTTTGCCCTAGGTGCTCACGTCGTCATCCTGGAGCATTCATGTACGGCTCAGGGAAATGTTATAAGTGCGGCATCATAGACCACGTGCTGCAGCAGTGCCCCCGGAATAATCTGCCTACCCAAGCCAGAGTTTTTGCTCTCCATGCTGCGGAGACAAACCCCGATACCATGATGTTGACAGGTACCTTACAGCTTTAAGTTTACATTTACAATCCAATGTTTTGGGAATCGGGATTAAGATTTTGAACTTAGGAATTGCGACAGGATTGCATGCTCTACTCAGTATTATTTCGGGATTAGGATAGAAGAACTCTGACCTTTGCATGCCTATAAGCTTAGCTCTTATGATTATTGGATTCAACTTAGTGTTCCGAACTTTCAGGGAGAATTTTCATAGCTGGCTCAGCTACCAAAGCCTTGATAGATTCAGGGGCTATCCATTCATTTATTTTAGAGGTCTTTGCGAACTTTCTCAAAGTTAAGACCATCGGGCTAGATGTTGCCTATTCGATATCATTGCCTTCCGGAGAGGAGATCACAGCCACCAATGTGATCCGAGACATAGACCTTGAGTTGCATGGAAATCTTGTTTATGCGGATCTTATCTTATTGCCGATGCCAGAGTTTGACATCATTCTACGGATGGACTGGCTATTGCGGAACAGAGTTTTGATCGACTTTCAGCGGAGATCTATTCTAGTCCGACTGCCTGGAATGACGCAGTTCTTATTTGAGCCGGACATGTACTTTCCTTTACCGCGCATTATTCCTTATGTCCAGGATAGGAAGCTCATGCATAGAGGGTGTCGGGCATTTTTAGCAACTTTTATATCTGTCCCCGAGCCACCCAGTCAGTCAGCTTCAGATGTTCCGGTTGTTAGAGACTTCTTAGACGTTTTCCCTGAGGACGTCTCTGGTATGCCACCTGAGAGAGAGGTGGAGTTTTCTAGAGAGCTTATTCCAGGTACGGCTCCGATCTCAAAAGCACCGTACCGACTTGCATAGAAAGAGATGGCAGAGCTTAAGAAGCAGATTCAGGAACTTCTTGACAAGGAGTTCATTCGCCCTAGTTTCTCACCTTGGGGCGCGCCAGTCTTGTTTGTTAAGAAGAAAGATGGCACGATGAGGCTTTGTATTGACTATCGGGAGTTGAACAAGGGTTACAGTGAAGAATAAATACCCACTTCCAAGGATTGAGGATCTGTTCGACCAGTTGCAGGGAGCTTCGATTTTCTCTAAGATTGATCTGCGTTTAGGTTATCACCAGTTGAGGGTGAGAGACGCCGATGTTTCGAAGACAGCTTTCAGGATTCGTTATGGCCACTACGATTTCCTTGTGATGTCGTTTGTTATGACGAATGCACCAGCGATCTTCATGGATCTCATGAATCGCGTATTTCAGCCGTACCTCGACCAGTTCGTGATAGTGTTTATAGATGACATTCTCGTCTACTCCATGAATCGGGAGGATCACAGTAGGCATCTGACCACAGTGTTGCAGACATTGCAGAAGCACAAATTATTCGCAAAGTTCAGTAAATGCGAATTCTGGTTAGAGAAGGTGGTGTTCTTAGGCCACATTGTTTCCAGCAGTGGCATTGAGGTAGACCCAGCGAAAGTTGCAGCAGTCAGAGATTGGGTTGTGCTGCAGAATGCATCAGAGATCCGCAGTTTTCTTGGCTTAGCAGGATATTATCGGAAGTTCATTAATGGATTCTCCTCGATTGCAGTTCCACTCACAGCATTGACAAAGAAGAATGTGAAATTTGTTGGGAGCGGGGAGTGTCAGAAGAGCTTCGATACTTTGAAGCAAGCTCTTATCTCAGCACCAGTTTTGGCCGTGCCGTCATGGTCCGGTGAGTTTGTTCTGTATACCGATGCTTCGAAGCTCGGTCTTGGCGCTGTATTGATGCAGCATGGGAAGGTGATATCATATGCTTCTAGACAGTTGAAGACTCATGAGAAGAACTATCCTACCCATGATCTAGAGTTGGCCGCAGTAGTTTTTGCCTTGAAGATTTGGAGGCACTATCTGTATGAGAGAAGTGCCAGATCTTTACTGACCACAAGAGCCTCAAGTATTTCTTTACGCAGAAGGAGCTGAATATGCGTCAGAGGCGTTGGTTGGAGCTTGTGAAGGACTATGATTGTGACATTAGCTTCCACCCGGGTAAATCTAATGTAGTTGCGGATGCATTGAGCAGGAAAGTTGCAGCGATGGGCCATTTGACAATTTTGAAACCTCTTCAGTTTGAGATGCAGAGGTTTGATCTTAAGACTTATCCTCGAGGTAGAGTTCCTCGTCTATCTACCTTGACCATCCAGTCTTCCCTTCTGGACCGTATTCACAGTGGTCAGTCAGCAGATGAGCAGTTTTCCAAGTGGAAGCAGAGAGATGAGGCCAAGGGCAGTGTCTTGTATTCAGTCAGCGATGGTACTGTGAGATATCGAGACATGATATGGGTCCCTAGCAGTGATTCTATCCGAGCAGATATCTTATCAGAAGCCCACATGTCGCCGTACTCTATTCATCCAGGGAGTACAAAAATGTACAAAGATCTGCAGCTATTGTATTGATGGACTGGTATGAAGAAAGACATCAGACGATTTGTATCCGAGTGTCTGACTTGCCAGCTAGTGAAGGCCGAGCATCAAAGACCAGCAGGTTTGCTCAAGCCTCTTTCTATTCCTGAGTGGAAGTGGGAGAATGTTACCATGGACTTTGTGACCGGACTGCCGAAGTCAGTCAGAGGATCAAATGCTATCTGGGTGATTGTAGATCGTCTTACCAAATCAGCGCACTTCTTGCCTATTAAGACGACTTTCACCATGATTCAGTATGCGGGGTTGTATATCCGAGAGATAGTCCGACTTCATGGTATTCCAGTTTCTATCGTATCTGACAGAGAACCCAGATTTACTTCCTCATTTTGGAAGAGTTTGCATTCGACTATGGGTACGAAGTTGCTGTTTAGCACAGCTTTCCATCCACAGACAGATGGGCAGTCAGAGCGAGTCATTCAGATTTTGGACGATCTTCTCCGTGCTTGTGTGATTGATTTCTCAAGGAGTTGGTAGTCGAACTTGCCATTGGTTGAGTTCACCTATAACAACAACTTTCAATCGTCTATAGGAATGGATCCGTATGAAGCATTGTATGGTCGCAAGTGCAGATCTCCTGTTCATTGGGATGAAGTAGGAGAGAGAGAGCAGAGTTGGGTCCAGATATTATTCAGCAGACTGTCGATGTAGTAGCCCTGATCCATTATAGAATGAGGACTGCTCAGAGTCGACAGAAGAGTTATGCAGATCAGAGGAGGAGAGATTTAGAGTTTGCTGTCGGCGACCATGTCTTTGTGAAGGTGGCACCTATGAAGGGTGTCATGAGATTTGGGAAGAAAGGGAAGCTCAGTCCGAGATTTATTGGACCATTTGAGATCCTTGACAGAGTTGGGACGCTAGCTTATCGTGTGGCTCTTCTGCCGAATCTGGCCGGTGTACACAATGCCTTCCACGTCTCTATGCTGAGGAAGTATATGGCGAACCCTTCGCATGTCCTGAACTTTGAGCCGTTGCAGCTTACTCCGAACCTATCTTATGAGGAGAGACCAGTGTAGATCTTAGATAGGCAGGAAAAAGAGCTTCGGAACAATCTGGTTAAGCGAGTCAAAGTCAAATGGCTTAACCATTCTGAGGAGGAAGCAACGTGGGAGTCTGAGCCGGAGATGAGAGATCGTTACCCCGAGTTATTCGGTGAGTTTTAATTTCGAGGACGAAATTTCTTTTAAGGAGGGAAGGATTGTAGAACTCGTAAATCAGTATACGTATAAGCCATGCATAATTCTAGTATTTTAAATTAAAATGATTTTATTTCATGAATATTTAAATGCTTTTCCTTAAGTTGATTATTTTATGCAGTAGTTTGATTTTTATCATTTCAGTTAATTCAGTGAGGCCGGACTGGAGTTGGAGTTTTGAGATAGAATTTAAGATTTAGAAAACATTTCCAGAATTTATTTTAGCTAGTTAGTAAGTTAACTTAAGTTAAAAAGGAAGTTTAAGGAATTATTTAAGTTACTTGAGGTCAGTAGAAAATAAATTCATTTAAGTTCCATAATTAAGGGATTAATTCACTAAATTATTTAAAAAATAGGTGAGGCTTTTGAGGGTTATAAATTTACTAAATAAACAACATTTCCCCTCCATTTATAAGTTAGATTTCGGCCACCCCTTGGAGATGCAACATTTCTTTGCCAACTCACCCTTTGACCCATTCTTTGTTAAGTTTAGCATGCAAACTTTTTTTTTTTATTATTGATCAACCTTAATTAATTTATATTAGAGCATATCCTAACCTAGTCTAGATGAGAATATCGGTCACCTCATTCCCCCCAAGAAGACTTGATCAAACAATTTCAAAATTTAAATGAGATGTAGACATAGTCTTGCCCTTTGAATTCCTTTATTAGTGGATCTTCCCCTCACTCTCCTAACCATCATTCTCCACCCCTCCATCACCGAAATTCAGAGAGTTTTAGAGGCAAAAATAGTGAGCCACTTAGCCATTAACAAGAGAAAATAATCGAGTGAAGAAGCAAGATAAGAAAGCCCTCCACCTCCTCCGCGCCGGATCGTCTCATTCTTTCGTTTTTCTTTCAAACGAAACCATGTATGCATATATTCTTCCTTGACTCTTCAATCAAGTCCTACTATCATTATTTTTATATTTCATGATCATCATTTCATGCAAAAACCGAAATATATTAAAAAATTTTCAGAAAATAAAGGGTGCAGAATTTCGACTTTCATGATGCTCTTCACGGTTTCTTTTGTTTTGATGGTTTCAGGTATTGGTTCGATTCCAAGTTCCCAAGGCGACATCTAGACATGTAATAGGATGCATTAGGACCATGTTGGTCCATTCATTTAACCCCATGCACGCTGGAAGTCATGAAGATGACAACAACTTCCCATTTGTGTCCATATGAGTTTCGAAAAAAATTCAGGTTGCTGTCAAAGGGAAAAGTTTCCGATCATGGCTGCCCAAAAGGCCTATAGGCATGGTTACATCACTTCCCTAGCATGTCTAAGACGTGACTAAGTTGCTCTTTTGGTGGCTTGGTCCATGGTGAATCGGTTTTCAAATAAAACAACAAGAACAGCCCCTTCCCCCTTTCGGCTTTCTCTTGGTACAGCATATGTATTTCGAAAATGGTGGAATGGTGTGGATCTTGGTTGGACTATGGCCCTTAGCCACAGTTCATACCATACCCTAGATGTCTAGATCGTGTCATGGTCAATCAAATGGCCATTGGAACGATTCGTAACACCAAAACAATAGCAATGCATCCTACGTGCAGAATTTGTTCTCGGTTGGAACGTTCGGTTGTTTGCTGGTGTGATGCGAATTGTGTCTGGTCTAGGGCCCTTAGCCATTGTTCAAATCATTCCTTAGGATGTTTGGTAAGATGTTTTGGTCGGTGGTTCAGGCCCCAATGGCCATTAGCCTCGCAAACGACGCAAGAAACCAAAACACAGCTTCTGTATTTTTGGACAGCAACTTGCGGTGATGGTTCAGTGGCTCGTTAGAGTTCTGGGTTGGCTTTTAGCCTATGGCCTTGGACTGGAAAGTGCCTCATCAAGTTAGGAGATCATGTTTTTGACCGTTCATGATTCGGATCTTTTTTGAGGTCGTACGAGAATTTACGGTGCGATGTGCCAAATTGACTCTCAAAAGAGCGTTTCATGTTTTGGCCTCCATTCACCTAGATTTCGACCCTCACCATTTTAGGAGCATAACCTCATCATTTTAAGCGTATTTTAATCATGACTATAGGATGTTTCAGTGTTTGTTCGGGTTGGTTCGGAGTTATGATTAAATACGAAGTCATTAGGCGCACTTGTCTCAGTTTTTGGACTTAATTGCATAGTCTGGTCAAGTAAAAGATATTGCATATTTTTCATGGCATATTTAGGTTGCAGCGAGCCTGGGAGCGATCAAACCCATTCATTAAAATTAGTATAAGATATTTAATTAAGTTATTTAATTATATTACGTGCAAAAATACAAATTTTGAGATTTATGCGATATTGCTTGTGGTAACTTCACTATCATTATTAAACTCGGTCGCCAGTTACCGGTCTGGTCGCCAGTTACCGGTCAGCTCAGTTCAATTCAGTTCAGGGACCACTTGCGTAGACCATAATCTCACCAGAAAATTATTACGTGCTATTTCAGTACAGGGCTCCAAGGAGCAAACATTTTCACTATGATTTTCAGTTCAGTTATGCACGTATTATAATTGCTCATGACAAGTTATTTTCGCATTACGCCTCATGACATGATATTTTTATCCCATGCAAAATTTTATTATTTATTTACTTGTTATTTACGATATATGCATGTTGAGTCTTTAGACTCAATAGACTTGATTGTTGTAGGTGTTGATGATGTCGGGATCGAGGGTGGGGACCAGTGAGCAAGCTCGAGTCGGCAGTAGTAGGACCTGGGGACCTCAGTGCAGCATTTATTATTATTAGATTGCGCAAACATTTTAATATTGTTGGAAAAACTTTTTATTGTCATTTCGAAAATGTTAATTTCTTCCGCTGCCACTTTGAACATCAAACTTATTTATCAGTTCACTTATGAATGAGGCAATTTTAATTATTTAAAAAGAAAATTTTAAATTTTCCGCAATTTTCCAAGGACGGATTTTTAGGCCTCTAAAATATTTGCCCCCGTAAAGTAACAGATGAGGCGATCCAGTAGCGGGAGGGATGTGGGGAGTACACTGGAGCGGGAGCCGGTAGGAGATAAGCGGTACTGCAGTCGGCGCCGAGCCTCGGGGATCCGAAAGGTGAGGTCCGAAAAGAAGATATCCAGCTGATTGAAAGCCACCGGCGGCCCGTCATTAGGGACATTCAGAATAGTGGCCAGGTATGCGCTGGTCAACTCAATAGGCATTCCCTAGACGTAAGTGTGCAAATGTGGCAGCCCGGTCGTCTCTTTTTTCTCAACATTGGCATAGAATTACCATACCAGATCGGGGTAATATGGCCCGGCAATGTCCAGAATAGGCCCCCATCCAAACTTATCGAACTCTGCCCTCAGTGGCACCTCATGGTCAATCAGTGGATGAATAGACCGCTCAACAATGATCGAGTTCCCGTGAATTGCCGAGTACCACTCAAAATTTTCATGATTGGTGAACTTAGAAGCATCAAAAGCCAACCTAGCGGACCCAGATGATGAAGAAGCACCGTTTCGTGCACGTTTACTGCTCTGTTTTTGCGGAGGCATTTTGATTCAAGCAATGATATCTGAATACTCCAACAAACCAAGCACCACAAACCAAACAATGCACGAACCTATCCCAACGCAATGATAATAATCAACACCGAAATTGAAACAATGTACGGTAAGAAGCTCCAATAACAATTTTTTCTCAAGACGAACTCAAAGTGGAACAAAGCAGCCATCAAACAAGCCAAATCCAGCAATCCAACCAATCAATCCGAACAATCCAACAAGATGCCAATCAATCCAACATCAACTTACTCAACAACATAATATCCCGAGAGAACCACAGTAACAATTAAATCCAGACAAATCAACACCCAATAATAACGCCCAATAATTGAAAAAATTAAACACCTAGCCGCGAATCTGAAGGGAAGCGCAATAACTCACTGTCGAAGTTGGTGGAAGGTGGCCGGCGACGAGGAGGCGGCACGCGGTGGTGGTGGTGTCGGCTGGACTGTGAGAAGTGTGTTGTTTTGGAGTTTAGGATGGGTGTTAGATGGTGGTGGTGGTCGGCAACGAGGCGGCGATGTTTCGGCTGGAGGCGGTGGTGGATGGAAAAGAATCAATTTTAGGATTTAGGGATTTAGGTGAAAGGGTCGCGAAAGTATTCGGATTTTTTCAAGAAAATAGAGGGCACAGACCCCGTGTAGGGGTCCGTGTCGAGGTCCGGGTAGGCTCGGAAGTTTGAAAGTTTGGGAAGAATTAGACACGAACCCCGTGTTGGGGTCCGGATAAGGGTCCGTGTGTGCTCGGAATTGAAAAATTCTGGGAAATATTAGACACGGACCCCGTGTAGGGATCCGGAAGAGGGTCCGTGTATGCTCGGGACATCATCGTGCAAATTATACAAATGTAAAGCCAGGAAAGTACAATTCTATAAATCGATCCATCAAATATTGAAACTCAATCAAGCACACAAGATGCAAGAATTGTACAGAAACTTCCCTGGCCTATTTGACGTTCTGAATCTGCTCGTCCTAATAGAATCCAGACACTTGAAAAACCCCACCGCCAGTGACCTGCAACACCATCAACTGAGATTAGCTCACAAAAAATTCATAAAACAAAAAGAAAGAAAACAAAAATAAAAGAAGAAAGAAAAGAAAATAAAACTAAACACTGGGTTGCCTCCCAGCAAGCGCTAAATTTAGAGTCGATAGCCTGATTGTACTCCCTTGATACAGTTTGGATCCTGCAGATCCACTGTGGTCGGCTCATCGGGTATGGTACCACCATGATAAACCTTTAGCCTATGCCCATTTACTTTGAAAGTTCCAGTTGCTTCCCTAGTGATCTCTACTGTCCCGTAGGGGAAAACTTGCGTGATGGTATATGGTCCTGACCACCGTGAACGCAACTTACCTGGCATCAACTTCAGTCGAGAGTTATATAACTGTACCAGTTGTCCCACCAAAAATTCTCGATGGACGATGTTCTGATCATGCCAGCGTTTGGTTTTCTCTTTGTAAAGCTTGGCATTCTCGTAAGCCTCCAACCGGCATTCTCGTAAGCCTCCAACCTAAACTCGTCCAATTCATTCAGCTGCAGAACTCTCTCGTCACCTGTGGCTTTAGTATCAAAATTCAAGAATTTAGTAGCCCAATAAGCCTCAAGCTCAAGTTCAAGAGAGAGGTGACATGATTTCCCATACAACAATCTAAAAGGAGACATGCCAATGGGGCTTTTAAAAGCAGTGCGATAAGCCCAAAGTGCATCGTCGAGTTTGCTAGACCATTCTTTCCTTGAAGTACCGACAGTCTTCTCAAGAATGCGTTTGATTTCTCTGTTTGATACCTCGACTTCGCCAATAGTTTGAGGGTGATAAGGTGTTGCAACCTTATGTCGGAACCCATACTTAGCCAATAAACTGTCAAATTTTGGATTACAAAAATGAGTACCTCCACTGCTAATAATGGCTCTAGGTGTGCCAAAACGTGAGACAATATTTTTCTTGAGAAATTGAACGACAACCTTAGAGTCATTAGTTTTGCATGCAATAGCCTCAACCCATTTAGAAACGTAGTCTACAGCCACCAAAATATACTTGTTCCCAAAAGAAACTGGGAACGGCCCCATGAAATCTATATCTCAGACATCGAAAATTTCACACACCAAAATATTAGTAAGAGGCAATTCATGTCTCCTAGAGATATTACCTGTGCGTTGACAATTTGGGCATTTTGTGACATATTCATGTGCATCTTTAAATAGTGTAGGCCAATAAAAACAAGACTAGAGGACTTTGGACGCAGTTCTAGTTGCCCCAAAATTGCCTCCAGTCGGACCAGCATGACAATGAAACAAAATCTCACCTACCTCTTCCTGGGAAACACACCTGCGGATTATACCGACTGCACGAAGTCTAAACAAATAAGGATCCTCCGACAAATAATATTTCAAATCTGAGAAACATTTCTTCTTTTGCTGATAAGCGAAATGGGGAGGGATGAACTTACTTGATAGATAATTAACAAAATCGGCATACCATGGTAAACTGTTGATTTCAAAGAGTTGTTCATCCGGGAACTCATCGCGAATAATTTCAGTACCTGGGATAGGATTGTCCAATCACGAGAGATGGTCTACAACTTGGTTCTCTTTCCCCTTCCTATCGATTATCTCCAGGTCAAATTCCTGCAACAGAAGAATCCAACGAATTAGCCTTGGTTTTGCATCCTTCTTAGCCATCAAATATTTCAAGGCTGAATATTCAGTGTGCACTACAACTTTTCTCCCTATCAAATATGATCTAAACTTGTCCAGAGAAAAAACCATAGCAAGGAGCTCCTTCTCTGTAGTGGCATAGTTCAGTTGGGCAGCTGACAGTGTCATACTAGCATAGTAGATGACATGAATGAATTTATCCCTCTTTTGGCCCAACACTGCCTCTAGAGCTGTGTCGCTTGCGTCACGCATCACCTAAAATGGCGACCCCCAATCGGGTGTTATTATCACAGGTGCGGTGGTCAATTTCTCCTTTAAAACCTGAAATGCCTGCACACACACTCATCAGAAAAATCAAAGAGCACATCTTTTATCAGCAAATTGGTTAGTGACTTAGCAATGCAAGAAAAATCTTTGATAAAGCGTCTATAAAACCCTGCATGTCCTAGAAAACTACGCACTCCTCTGATGTTTGTTGGGGCTGGGAGTTTCTCTATCACTTCAATCTTAGCCTTATCAACTTTAATCTCATTCTCAGAAATTTTGTGCCCCAACACAATTCCCTCTCTCATCATGAAATGGCATTTCTCCCAGTTTAAGACCAAATTCGACTCCTCACATCTCTCCAAGACTTTAGACAGATTAGACAAACACGTATCAAACGAAGAGCTAAACACAAAAAAATCATCCATGAATATTTCAATGAAATCCTCAATCATGTCATGAAAAATTGCCATCATGCATCATTGGAAAGTTGCCGGTGCATTACATAGACCGAATGACATTCGTTTATATGTAAATGTCCCATAAGGACAAGTAAATGTGGTTTTCTCCTAATCTTCAGGGTAAATTAGAATTTGCATATAACCGGAATAACCATCCAGGAAGCAGTAGAAAGAGTGTCCCGCTAACCTTTCCAACATTTGATCAATAAAAGGGAGGGGAAAATGGTTTTACGGGCGGAGTCATTAAGTTTTCTATAATCAATGCAAACACGCCACCTTGTAAAAGTTCTGGTAGGAATTAATTCATTATTTCGTTCTTTACAATAGTGATCCCACCTTTTTTCGGAACAACTTGTACTGGACTTACCCACCTACTATCAGAAATCGGGTAAATAATACCTGCGTCCAGTAGTTTTATCACCTCTTTCTTTACCACCTCTTGCATAGCTGGGTTCAGACGCCTTTGAGGTTGGGTAGATGTCTTGTGGTCGGCTTCCATCAGAATTTTGTGCATGCACATGGATGAACTGATCCCATTTATGTCTACAATACTCCAACCTATGACTTTGATATTTTCTCTCAGAACTCGCAACAACTTTTCTTCTTCCGTACCTGTCAAAGTAGAGGAAACTATCACTGGCAATTTATCATTATCAAGCAAAAATAGATATTTTAAGTGCGAAGGAAGAGGTTTCATCTCTAGGATTGGGGCTTCTTCAATGGATGACTTTAAAGGTCGTGGGACATGCCCAAGCTCCCCAATATTAGAGTTTATCGTTTTTGAAATCGGTCTGCCTACTTCCAGATAATGAATACACTCGTCTAGCTCTTGATTTCCCAGTTCTTGTGGGCTTGAATGGGTCAAACAGACCTCCAAAAGATCTTCACCTATCAATTACTGCAAACCACACTCAACAAACTCGTCAGTAGCATCAATTTTAAAACAATCAGATGTGTCATGATTAAAAACTATTTGAGCTTTTCCATCATTCAATCTCAACACCAACTCACCCTTGTGTACATCTATCAGAGCTTTTCCAGTGGCTAAAAATGGTCTTCCTAAAATAAGAGGGATCTCATGATCCTCTTCCATATCCAACACAACAAAGTCCACTGGGAAGATAAACTTGTCAACTTTCACCAACACATCCTCTACAACTCCCCTAGGATATTTAATTGATCTATCAGCTAACTGTAGAGAAATTGTAGTGGTTTTAATTTCACCAATTCCTAGCTTCTCAAAACATGAATAAGGCATTAAATTAATGCTTGCACCTAAATCACACAAAGCTTTACCGAAAGCTTCACTGTCTCAAAATCCACTAGTTTCCTCTTGTTCGATAGAATTTCTTTAAGAAATTTTGCATAGGAGGGCATTTGAGCTAAAGCCTCTGCAAACAAGATCTTTATGTGCAGCTTTTTGAAAATCTCAAGGAATTTTGAAAATTGGGTATCCAGTTGCAGTTGCTTTGCTCTTTGGGGAAACGGGAGTGAATTAATATCAACAGTGGGGTTCGAGTTTAGAAACTTACCTGCTTTCCTTGCGTCCTCGGGCTCTTGCTTGGATGACCCCTTTTCTTTCACATTTTCTTCAACATCAACTATTTCTTGCTTCAGGGGAGATGTCACTGTGACTGCATTGACACCCTTTGGATTCTTTTCCGTGTCACTAGGTAATGAACCCGGAGCTCGTGTCGCCAACTGCCCTAGTTGAGTCTCCACTCTTTGCATCATTGCATCATGATTCTGCCATCTCATCTCGTTCCCGGCTATGTACTTGGCAAGCATATCCTCAAGATTTGACTTGCTATCCTGTGGCTTGAAACTGGGTGGCATAGAAGGTCATGTACCTTGTGGCGGTTTAGGTGGTTGCTGAGGAGGCTTTTGCTGTTTAGGATGCTGTGGAGGATTAAAATGTGGTTGCTCAAAAGAATTTTCTGATTGCCTCCACCCAAAATTCGGATGATTCCTACCGCCCGGATTATAGGAGAAACTGTATGGATTGTATTGTTTCCGACCCTGGTTTCCCACATAATTTACTGAATCTCCCCCAAAACACTGTATTCCATCACAAGACATATCTGGCATGAATGGCATGTCACTAGATGATCCACCAACTATCTCAGCATTTCCCTGAATTTGATGCACTGGCTTGGCTGGTATTGATTTATTTGCATGTAACTGTGCCATCTGATGTGTCAATCCATCAAACTTTGATGTGATCGCTGTCAACGCGTCCATCTCAAGATATCCGACTTTCTTCTCCATTCGGTTGTCTTGCCAACCCACATTGCTCTCTGCCATATTAGATATGATTTCAAGCGGTGCGGTTGGCGTTTTCCTGTATAAGCTACCCGTTTGCTGCCGCATCAAGCATAGATCTAACAGATGGATCCACCCCATAGTAGAACGTCTTAACCTGCTGGCCTATCGAAAAACCATGTCTCGGGCACATTCTCAACATCTTTATAAACCTTTCCCATGATGAATTTAATGATTCCCCATCTCTCCGTCTGAATGATGTGATTTCATTCCGCAGTTGTGTACTTTTAGTTGAGGGTAAATACCTGTGCATGAAGACCTCGACTAATCCATCCCATGTCGTGATAGAACCAGCTGGAAGATCTCGAATCCACTCCATAGCTTCACCTTGCAGGGAGAATGGAAATAGTCTGAGTCGAATGACATCAGTACTCACCCCATTGCACTTGATTGTATCACAGATTGACAGAAAATTCTCCAAATGTGTTTGGGATCTTCAGAAGGTGATCCTCCAAATTTGACTTGGAGTTGAATCATTTGGATGATGGCCGGCTTCAGTTCGAATGTTTTTGCTTGAATTGTAGGGCGGACGATACTAGAGCAATAACCTCCAAATGCAGGTCGATGAAGCTCCATTAAAATACGATTATCCTCTTCTCCAGCCATGTCCTCAGATTTTGTTTGCGTTCTAGTTCAGATTCCTCTTCAGATTCAAATTCAAGAGCCAAGTTGTTGTTCCTTCGAGCTCTGCGGATACGACGAAGAGTGCTTTCAATCTCTAGATCAAGTGGCACTAGATTTTCGAAGCCTTGAGCACGGCTCATATAACATGAGCTAGACTCCTGAAATCAAAAATTCAAGTTCACAATTCAAGTTCCAAAAGAAAGCAAAAATCTGAAACAAAAATTAATAAAAAATGCTCAAAATTTCAGAATAAAAATAAAAAAATAAGAATAAATGCCTAGTCTCAAATAAATAATTTATCCTAATATTAAACAAATATTCCCGGCAACAGTGCCAAAAACTTGACCCACTATTTCGGTTGGGAAAAATTCTAGCAAGCGGACTAGGTCAAGTTATAGTAAATGGACTACAAGTCTAAGTATCGATCCCACAGAGACTATTATTTAAATACTAAGATCTAAATTATTCGATTTAATCTAGGAAAATAATAACAAAATTTAAACTAATTAATTTAATTTAAATTATGCTAAATTAATGAATAAGAGAGAAATTTCAGAACAGTTTGACACTTGGGAAATTTTCAAATTCAACAAAATGATCGGGAGCACACAACGGTCCAAAATTTGATTATTGTCACGCATTGGAATTAATTAACCACAGATTATTCGATGCTACGATGAAATTCCCTGAATTAACTATAAATCTATTTCTAGAATTTATAATCCTATTTTCGTTTAACAGTCCAATTATTTCTAATTGAATTTAATCAAACAAAAACGCATTATCCAACGATGGAATTACAGCTGTCGCCTAAAATCGCACATTGAAACCGAATACTATTTCTAGTCGATTTAACCGTGTGTTGATTAATGTTTTTGAAGCTAAATTTAATCTATTATCTTTCGAGTCAAGATCAAACAACAAACATGCAAATAATTGGCCAAATTAAGAGCACAAAAATTACGCAAACATTAATCAATAACATAAATTAATTCGTAAATCAAATAATTCAGTGAATGAACAACATCAAAAGTTTGTCCCTATCGTGGTCCCGATCACAAGAAAACTACTCAATAAATTCAAAACTAGAATCAAATCTGATATTCGAATTCATGAATGAAAATAAGAAAATAAGAGAAGAGAAAATCTCAGCGATGATGCGCGGTTCTTGCGTGTGAAGTGCGCGGTTTTCTCTCGTTTCTCCCAAGCCGTCGCACTGCCTTCCAAGGTCTCCAAGTTCTCGCCTTTCTCCTCTCAAAGTCGGCTGACAAAAGTCACGATCTGAAAAGTCCCCCCAAATCTTCTTAATTTCTTTCTTAAATCTCTTAAGATCTTCGCGAATCTGATCTGAAAATACGGTACATGGACCCCGTGTAAACCTCAGGTGTAGGGTCCGTGTAGTTTCGATTAACAATTATTTTCGGGAGATGCTGGACACGACCTCGTGTAGGGGTCCGTCTCTGGGTCCGTGTTCGTACGCTAATTTTCCATTCTCGGATGTTGCTGGACACGGACCCCATGTAGGGTCTGTCTCTGGGTCCGAATTGGCTCGCTACAAGTCTTCTTTTGGATTCTAAGGCACGGACCCTTACACAGAGTCCGTGTATGGGTCCGGGTGCTCTCCTTTTGTTATTTTCCTATTTTTTCGGGTATTTCTGACATGGCATTGCGAAGCTTGACTTTTCTTTCTTTTCTTTGGCTTTTACCATCTTTTGGTCAAACCTGCAAATAGCAATAATAACACGAATTAAGCGCAAAACTCGGAATAAAAACGCCAGATAAGCATGAATACGACAAAATAAAGTCCCTAAAACGCTATATGATTCGTGCTTATCAACGTTCAGAGAGATTGCTGGAACATTTCATGTTCGCAATCTTGATTTTGATTCTAACAGAACTTGTTATTTTGTTTCTAATGAATTTATCTAATTGCGTGGAAGCTGCAACTGATTAGTTATTGAGCCAAAAATGAAGCTCTCGAGATGCAAAATTGAAAGCGCCAACTGATTGCTCAAACTGAATAAGTTCAACTGATTGTCCAGCATATAAATGATTCAACAGAAGACCTGCGGAAGCCCGTCCAGCTGATGAAGAGCTCAATTGATGAAGAGCCCAACTGACCAGTTCAACTGATTAGTGAAATCAGTTCAGCTAACGAGCCAACTGATTTCACCGAACCAGTTGAAGATCAGTTCAACTGACCAGTTCAGAACATCAGTTATGAATCAATCAGTTTGCTGAACACAACAAGCTTATGCAAAAAGAATCCGGCTATGTGCAGTAAGGAAAATCTTTTGTCCAGTGAATGGAAAATAATGGACGTTTTTGCAACATAGGCTAAAGCCAAAACGTTCCAGAATGGCTGTCGGAAAGTACATACATATTTCGAGGAATGGATTCAAATTGCAACGAACGTATTTGATGAGTGTTGGTGTACGGTCTCATTGCCTCTATAAATACCAGACCAAGATCATTAATATACAAGTGTGTGGAAAAATATACAAGTGTGAAAATAAAGAAAGAAGGGCATGCTCAACGCATATTAGCTTACAAGAAACAATCAGCCCAGATTTGAGGGAACACTCAAAGTGTTATCAGCTTAGATTAGAAGCACAATTCCTTCAGTGTGTGAGAACACTTTCGTATTGTATTCGTAGATCAGTTCTCACACACGCAACACCATCACTCACATAAATACAGAGAGTCGGGCTTATTGAATAGCTGGGTGAGTCTTGCACAAAGACATTAAACTTGTGTATGTAGTCTTTGACACATAGACGTTAAACAAGTGTTGGCTGGAAGGTGTCGCCTTCGATCTAGGCAAGAGTTAAATTAGGCAGTAGTACAAGTCCTAAGCTGAGTGGGCTTGTACAATTCATTGTATAAATCAAAGTTTTCTAGTGGAACCTACCCGAGGTGGTAGAAGGGGTGATGTAGGAGCAGTTGAAGTGTGGGGACCCGGACACTAATTCATTTTCTTCATCATCTTTGGGAATAAATGGACCAATTAAGTAAACTGGGTCTGAATTTTTTTTTTAAATACATAAGTGCGGAACATAAGATAATCCATTTTATACAAACATCAGGAGTAAAAGTATGAATCTTGTACAACATACATTCATATCAACTAAGGTTCAACAACTACATATCAAGTGTTGAAACCAATTCTACTTCAGGGTCCGGATCTCCATGCTAATTCTAATATCTCATCTTCTTCTTGACCCTGATCTTGTCCCACATGTTGTCATGCACACATACAAACACAAAAACCGCCGGATAACTCCGGTGAGAATATAATTCCTAGTATAAACCAAGTATACATGCATTTCATATAAACATATACAAAATCATATAACGGTTATCAATAACATGTATCAAATCTGAAAACATGAAATGATATAAAACTATAAATCAAACTCATATCTCTGACTCGACTCTAATCTAGTCTAGGGATCCCGGTTCCCGGACGTTGGCACATTACATCAAATACCTGCAATAAGAGTTGATCTAATCCTAAGCACATCGATATAAACCAAACATCCAATGTCTTGGCACCTCTGCCAACGACTTGTTCTCGGTATCTATCTTCTATTCTCTGCTTTTCTATAAATCAACAGAAATAGCATTCACATTCAAAGAATACAAAGATATTAAAACAATAACAAACAAGTATGTGGTTTTTGGAAACTCAAGTCAAATCTAACTCGAGTCGTATCTCCCGGTTAACATTGATTTATACCTTTTTTTTGTCGGGTTTCAGCTCTGTTGTGTCTTTGAAATCTTCAATATCAATCTGGAATGACATATTTGAGAAATACAATATCAACATATACCCCAATCAATACCAGATATAATCAGAACTCATTCTAATTCTGTTTCAACGGCATAACATCGCAATCTCGATATATCCCGATAACTCAATATCAACAGGTACCAATCATAACTCACAATCAATCAACAAATACAATCTGATACCAAATCTGTGTAATCTCAATCAAATCAGAAAAATCATAACAATTTCATACGTTATCCGTTCTTCAATCTGGTTTCGATTATACGATTACCACAAACTCAGGAACACATAATAACAATCATATCATGATTCCTTCAATACATATTTTCAAATCACAAAAGAAAGTAATAAAACTTACGTCCGTTGAAGTCTTTGATGAGAGGAACACAGTACTCAACTCAGGTTGAAAACCGTACGATCGGATCTTGCGCAAATCACAATTTATAACGCAAGACTTGAAAATTCTATGAAATCTTCCTCGGTCTTATTTTTGCTGGAATCTGAAGAAATGAAAGGATTTACATATTAAATATGCATGTCCAAGCCATGTGGCTAACTCCTTGTACTACACGTCTCGCGCATATGCGCGACCTTCCTTGGCGCATATGTGTGAGACCTACTGGTCTCGACATTCTTGAATTCCTCGGCTCGCGCATATGCGCGGGGACCTACTGGTCTCGACATTCTTGAATTCCTTAGCTCGTGCATATGCGCTCCCTCTCTTCGTGCATATGCGCGAGACCTATTGTCTTCGTATAATTCAAGTTCACCAAATCGCGCATATGCGTGCCCTCTCTTCGCGCATATGCGCGATGTCTTCTGCCTCCTTCGCGCATATGCGCGCCTCTTCTCCGTGCATGTGCGCGATACCTACCGGATTTCACACTTACAATATTCATACTTCTCCAATTTTTGTCTCGGCGCGGTCCTTCTATAATCACATTAATTAATAATTAATGATTTTGAATTGAATAATATAATCTCGAGCATTACATGAAGTCCCCACTAAGATACGATTCCGTCCCCGAAATCACAGGCAGTCAAATCATATCAAGTAAGAAATTTATAACAGATGCTAAACAGGAAACTCACATCAATGAAATAACTCTGGGAATTTCTGTCTCATGTCTGATTCAGACTCCCAAGTAGCTTCTTCAATATCATGCCGACTCCACCAAACCTTCACAAGTAGAATAGTCATTCTGAGTTCTTTACGATCAATAATCTGGATCGGTTTTTCAAAATAACTCAGAGTCTCGTTTAGTTCGGCCTCGTCTGGCTGAAGAATAAGAGAAGCATCAAGAAGATATCTTCGTAGCATAGATACATGAAAGACATCATGTATTTCAGATAACGATGGAGGTAAATCAAGTCGATAGGCACGATCACCTATCTTCTCCAGAATCTCATATGGACCAATATATCGTTGAGACAACTTCCCTTTCTTGCCAAATTTGACAACGCCTCTGAAAGGAGAAATCTTCAGAAATACTCTGTCTCCTGCCTCAAATACTAGAGGTCGACGACGAACATTGGCATATTTGGCCTGCCTGCCTTGAGCTGTCTTCATTCTCTTTTGAATCAGCTTCACTTTCTCCGTCATATCTCGGATCATATCAGGTCCAATCTCAGGTACCTCAGAAATATCATCTCAATAAAGAGGGGATCTGCAGTTCTTGCCATACAGCGCTTCAAACGGAGCCATATCAATACTCGTCTGATAGCTGTTGTTGTACGAAAATTCACAAAGTGGCAAAGAATCTTGCAAACTAGTGCCAAAATCTAGCACTACAACTCTAAGCATATCTTCCACTGTCTGGATAGTCCGCTCTGACTGTCCGTCTGTCTGAGGATGATATGCGGTACTCAAGTGCAATTTCGTAGCTAGAGCTAGCTGCAAACTGTGCCAAAAGTGCGAAGTAAATCGAGGACCACGGTCTGAAACAATCGACTTTGGCACTCTATGCAATCTGACCACTTCTCTGACATAAATCTCTGCCATCTGGTCATGTCTGTATGTCATCTTGTACGTAATAAAACATGCTGATTTGGTCAATCTTTCAATAACGACCCAAATCGCATCACCACCTCGGGAGGATCGTGGTAGCTTCATCACAAAATCCATAGAAATGTGATCCCATTTTTATTCAGGAATAGATAAGCTTTTTAATAAAACCTCCTGGTTTCTTTCTTTCAGCTTTCACCTTTTGGAAATTCAGACATCTGGATACAAATTCGGCAATATCTGCTTTCATCTGTTTCCACCAAAACTGTCTTTTCAAATCATTGTACATTTTTCTGCCACCAGGATGAATACTGAATCGACTACTGTGCGCTTTTGACAGAATCTTCTGTTTCAAATCAGAAAAATCTGGCACAACAAGAAAATTATTCATATATAATACATCATTACGAACCTGATACTCCGATTGATGCCCTGCTCTGACCATCAAAATCGAGTTCTGAACATTCTGATCAACTTTCTGTGCTTCTCTAATTTTCAGAATCAGTTCTGGTTCAACTTGAATTGTATAAAGTCGCAACATTTTACAATTTGTTTCGAATACTAATCCAGAAAGACAACAATCTTCAATTAAATTTGAAACACCAATCGTCGATAAGGATAAATAACATACCTTTCGAATCAGTGCATCAGTTGTTGCATTTGATTTCCCAGATAATATTTGATTTCAAAATCAAAATCTTTCAACAAATCAAGACATCTTCGTTGCCTCATATTCAGTTCTGACTGTGAAAATAAATATTTCAGACTCTTGTGATCAGAATAAATCTCAAACTTCTCATCGTATAAATAGTGTCGCCAAATCTTCAAAGCAAATACGATGGCTGCAAATTCAAGATCATGAATTGGATAGCGAGTCTCATGTGACTTCAATTGTTTCGAGGCATAAGCAATTACATGTCCTCGCTGCATCAAAATACAACCTAGTCCTCTGTGAGAAGCATCACAATAAACAACAAAATCACCAGTACCTAACAGAATAGTCAACGCCGGAGCACTGGTTAATCTTTTCTTCAAATCAAGGAAACTGGATTCACACTCTTTTGACCAAACAAATGTTGCATTTTTCTGAGTCAGCTGAATAATCGGCTTAGCAATACTGGAATAATCTTTAATAAATCGACGATAATAGCCTGCTAAACCCATAAAGCTGCTATCTTTGGTACTGATGTAGGTCTAGGCCAGCTGATTACAGCCTCATCTTTGCTAGGATCGACAGAAACCCCATCTCCACATACAATGTGTCCCAAAAATACAACTTGTCTCAGCCAAAGTTCACATTTTGAAACTTGGAATATGTGGGGACCTGGACGCTAATCATCTTCTTAATCATCTTTGGGATTTAAGTATCAATTAAGATAAACAGGGTCTAAAAATTTTTCTTTTTAAAATGCCAGTGCGGAAGGTAATGGAATCATGCTATTGTACAAATCAGTATAATAATACAAATCTTGTACAACATTCACTTAGTTGAATCTTGTACAACATTCACCTAGTTCAACTAAGGTTCAACTACTATAATCAAGTAATGAAACCTATCTATATCCAAGTCCGGCATCACCACTCTAATCTCGTCTTCTCTCGTCATCTTCTTGACCCCGATCTTGTCCCACCTGTTGTCATGCACACATACAAACAAGACAACAGCCGGATAACTCCGGTGAGAATAAATCCCAGTATAAACAATGTATACATGCAATTAACTGAATTAACATAAAAGCATGCATTATATCTTTGCACATGTATCTAAAATCAAACAACATGTATCAATATTAATCTGTAAATAATACATGAATCGTAATCTACGAAACATAAATCAATACAGGTCTGTAAATCAAATCTAGTCTCAATACCTAAGACTCGACTCATCTCTCATTCTAATCTAGGGATCCCAGTGAATAGGAATGTAACAAATCTCCCACCTATCTCTTACATTCGGGGTGGTTGAAATTGATACATTCCTATTTACGGACTTGGCCCTCGCTGTATCGAATATCTATGATAAGAGCTACTCTACTCATAATCACATCGATACGACCAAACGTCCGGTGTCTTGGAGTATCTACCAAGACTATGCCTAGTCTGACAATGTGCAATGGGTCAGTGACGTCTCTGTCATAGTCTGGCCCCTCTATCAGTGACTCTTATTCAATAGCTCTCTGCTTTCTACTTTCTCTCTCAGTAGAATAAACATAATCATTAAAACATAAAGGTATAATAACAATACCATACAAGTATGTGGTTTAGGGAAACTCGAGTAGAATCTAACTCAAGTCAATCTCCCAATAAACATCAATTTATACCTTTCTCTTCGCGATCTGATGAAGACGAAGTCTCGTATCCCAATCTGTCCATATCCAAATCTGATAATGACAATCATATAAATACCATATCAGTATATAACTCAATTCGAGGCCTGTTCTAATTAATACTCCAATATGTATACAATCTGATCAATGTCAATGATACCACAATGAATCTCAATCAATCTAAATCAACTGATGTTTTGACGGCATAACAATACAATCGGAATAACTCCGTCAATCTGAATATCACAGATATAATACCAGAATTCATAATCAATACCGGTATAACTCCTAATCTCAATAATAACGCAAATCTGATATCGAATCTAAGTCAAATCAACTCCAAAAATCATAACAATTACAGAAACAATCTGTTCTTTAATCTGACTTCAATTATACAATGTCTACTATAGCAGAAACATCATATCTGATTCATATTCAATTCTGACAATATCATAAATTCAAATCATGTCTAAACGTAATAAAACTTACGTCCTTGTGTAACTCGTGTCGAGAGGAACTCAGTACCGTGTTCAGATTTCAAATTCTGCTAAACGGATACTGTACCATCAAATCTTTAACCAAATAAAGTTTGAAGGATTTTCTGAGAATTTTGCTCGGTTCTTCCTGCTGATTCTGAGGGAAAGTGACGCGGGTGCGCTAAGCATACTGATCATCATCCAAGATTTCCCGAAGCTTGACCGCGGGTGCGGTCACCCCACTGTAGCAGCACAGTGGGTGCGGTCTATCTAGCACCGCGGGTGCGCTCACCCTCCAGTAGCAAATCTCATACCCTACTGTCCATACACCGCGGGTGCGGTAGAAAATAGAGCGCGGGGGCGTGGCACTTTGCAAATAACTCAAGTTTTGCAACATCGTTTCTCCCCATCTGTTCTTGTATTTATTTGTTCATAATATAATTCAAATCAAAAGTATCAACTCAAATCTCTGGCCTTACAGAATATAATTTCTCAGCCCTCAAAGTTCTCAATACAATTCTCAGATGCTCAGCATGATCATTCAAATTCTTTGAATAAATCAGAATATCATCGATAAAAATAATCACAAAATCATCAAGGTACTTCTGAAACACACTGTTCATCAAATCCATAAATACAGCTGGAGCATTCGTTAAACCAGATGGCATGACTATAAACTCATAATAGCCATATGTGGTTCTGAAAGCTGTCTTCGATATATCATAATCTCTGACTCTCAGCTGATGATATCCAGATCTCAAATCAATCTTGGAATACACAGAAGAACCCTGCAACTGATCAAATAAATCATCGATACAAGGCAAAGGGTACTTATTCTTTACTGTATCCTTTTTTAGTTGCCGATAGTCAATGCAGAGTCTCATTGAACCGTCCTTCTCTCTGACAAACAGTACTGGGCACCCCAAGGGAAAACACTCGGTCTGATGTAACCCTTGCCAGTAAATCTTCTAACTGATCTTTCAATTCTTTCAATTCAATCGGTGCCATTCTATATGGAGTTTTAGAAATAGGAACTGTACCTGGTAACAATTCAATGCTGAAGTCTATCTCTTGAACTGGAGGCAATCCCGGAATCTTATCTGGGAAGACGTCAGCAAACTCACATAGCACTGGCAAATCTGCCAATGAAGGGCTCGACTTCAGTATGTTTATTGAATACACAAGGAATCCCTCTGATCCTTTCTGTAATAATCGAGTCATAGATAACACAGATATCAAAGGAATTCGCGATCTGGAACCCTTACCGTGAAATTTCCACTCTTCAGCCTTTTCAGGTCTGAATCTCACAATCTTATGGAAACAATCTACGGTAGCTCTGTACTTGGTCAGCATATCAATACCGATAATGCAATCTAAATCAGGCAACCCAAGTACAATACAGTCTAACTCAATCTCATGTCTGTCATACTGTAGCATACAATGTTTAACAGAATTCACTGATATCAAACCTCTCCCCAAAGGTGAAGAGACATATACTACAACAGATAATGACTCAACAGGAAAAACATGTATCAATGCAAATCTTTCGGAAATAAATGTATGAGATGCACCCGTATCAATCAATACATAAGCAAGGTAACCAAAAAGAGAACAGTTACCTGCAACTACATCATCTGGTGCTTCCTGGGCCTGTTCTTCAGTCAAAGTAAACACTCTGGCCTGCTGTCTCGGAGGCTGGCTAACAGTCTGGCTTCCTCCTGGCCTTGGCAGTGACTGAGCAGCTACTGGTTGAAAAGAGTGAGCAGCAGATGATCTTCTATCAGGCTGTGCCCCTGATCCAGATGATTCTGCTCCCTGGGATCTTTGAGAACCTCTCTGTTGAAAAACTCTAGCAAAATATCCCTGCTGTCTGCAGATGTCGCAACTACCAAACACTCCTTGGCATTGCTCTGTGGGATGTCTCCTCCACAAGTTCTGCAATAAGCCCCTGTATAATTCTGGCTCTGTCATGAACCACTGGAGCTAGAAGAACTACTCTCTGACCTCTTAAACTGTTTCCCTCTGGCCTTCAAATTATCTCTCTTTCCACTGCTACAACTGCCACTCTCAAATCTGGGAGGTGGTTGGTGGAACTGAGGGGAAGGTGGTTGCTGTTTCGGTACTGGTGCAACATACGAATCTCCTTTCTACCTAATCAGGCCCGCTTCAGCTCCTTTGGCTCTGTTCAAAGCATCAGCAAAATTATTCGGTCTCCCAATGTTCACCGATGTAAAAATCTCATGATTCAGCCCATTGATGAACTGATCAACAAAGCTTCATCATTCTCAGCAACATGTGGAGCAAATCGTAACAAGGTAGAGAATTTGGCCACATATTCTTCAATATTCAGTTGACCATGTCTCGGATTAGCAAACTCTGCCCCCTTGTCTTTTCTGTACGATACTGGGAAAAATCTTTGATAGAATTCAGTTTTAAAGATGTTCCAAGTAATCATCGTACTTCGATGCTCCAATGCTCTCTTTGTTGTAAGTCACCAATTCTTTGCAACATCATGCAACTGGTGCCCAATCAATCTGACTCTTTGTTCATCTGTATAATCCATTGAATCAAACAGAATTTCAATATCATCAAGCCAGCTCTCACAGTCAACTGATGTCTCAGTTCCTTTAAGAGTCGGCTGTTTAAACGACTGAAATCTCTTCAGTAGTGTTTCCACCGGGGTTGCTGTGACATCCAACGGATTATTTGAGGTACTACCCTGTTATGGGATTCTTCAAGGAGGCATATCGGATTATCAAAAGGGTTAGTAATCAAATCTGACAAATCTGTCTCAGTCCTCCTCTGATAAAGAATCGGTTCGGATTCATTCTCAAATAATACATATTTCCAATCAAATCAGATAATTCAAGTAAACATATATTAAACCAGTGAACCATGCTAGCACTGCAAAAGCAGGAAAAAAAACTCAATATACCCCGCTGACTCTCTTCTATCTCAGTCTAAAGAACCTACTGCTCTGATACCACCAGCTGTGGGCACCCGGACGCTAATTCATTTCTTAATCATCTTTTGGAATAAATGGATCAATTAAGTAAACTGGGTCTAAGTTTTTTTTTAAAAAAAATACATAAGTGCGGAACATAAGATAATGCATTTTATACAAACATCAGGAGTAAGTATGAATCTTGTACAACATACATTTATGTCAACTAAGGTTCAACAACTACATATCAAGTGCTGAAACCAATTCTACTTCTGGGTCCTGATCTCCACGCTAATTTTGATCTCTCATCCTCTTCTTGACCCTGATCCTGTCCCATCTGTTGTCATGCACACATACAAACACAACAACAGCTGGATAACTCCGGTGAGAATATAATTCCCAGTATAAACCAAGTATACATGCATTTCATATAAACATATACAAAAGCATATAATGGTTATCAATAACATGTATCAAATCTGAAAACATGAAATGATATAAAACTATAAATCAAACTCATATCTCTGACTCGACTCTGATCTAGTCTAGGGATCCGGTTCTCGGATGTTGGCACATTATATCGAATATCTGCAATAAGATTCGATCTACTCCTAAGCACATCGATATAAACCAAACATCCAATGTGTTGGCACCTCTGCCAATGACTCGTTCTCGGTATCTATCTTCTATTCTCTGTTTTTCTATAAATCAATAGAAATAGCATTCACATTCAAAGAATACAAAGATATTAAAACAATAACAAACAAGTATGTGGTTTTGGGAAACTCAAGTCAAATCTAACTCGAGTCATATCTCCCGGTTAACATTGATTTATACCTTTTTTTGTCAGGTTTCGGCTCTGTTCTGTCTTTGAAATCTTCAATATCAATCTGGAATTACATATTCGAGGAATACAATATCAACATATACCCCAATCAGTACCAGTTATAATCAGAACTCAATCTAATTCTGTTTCAACGGCATAACATAGCAATCTCGATATATCCCGATAACTCAATATCAACAGGTACCAATCATAACTCATAATCAATCAACAAATACAATCTGATACCAAATCTGTGTAATCTCAATCAAATCAAATCTGAAAAATCATAACAATTTCATACGTTATCCGTTCTTCAATCGGGTTTCGATTATACGATTACCACAAACTCAGGAACACATAATAACAATCATATCATGATTCCTTCAATACATAATTTCAAATCACAAAATAAAGTAGTAAAACTTACGTCCCGTTGAATTCTTTGACGAGAGGAACACAGTACTCAACTCAGATTGAAAATCGTACGGTCGGATCTTGCACAAATCACAATTTATAACGTAAAACTTGAAAATTCTATGAAATATTCCTCGGTCTTCTTTTTGCTGGAATCTGAAGAAATGAAAGGATTTACATATTAAATATGCATGTCCAAGCCATGTGGTTAACTCCTTGTACTGCATGTCTCGCGCATATGCTTGGGACCTGTCTCGGCATTTTTGAATTCCTCAACTCGCGCATATGCACGCCCTCTCTTCGCGCATATGCGCGAGACCTACTGTCTCCTCATAATTCAAGTTCACCAACTCGTGCATATGCGTGCCCTCTCTTCGCGCATATTCGCGAGGTCTTCTACCTCCTTCGCGCATATGCGCGCCTCTTCTCCGCGCATGTGCGCGATACCTACTAGATTTCACACTTACAATACTCATATTTCCCCAATTTTTGTCTCGGCGCGGTATTTCTACAATCACATTAATTATCAATTAATGATTTCGAATTAAATAATATAATCTCGGGCATTACATGAAGTCTCCGAACATCCATAAACATATCTTGTGTACTTAACTGTTTAACTATTGTTTTCAAACTGATTTGATCAGTTCGAGTTGTTATCAGTTCAGTTCTCACCATAACTGAACTGATATATGAAATAAATGATCCCCTCTTATTTCAGTTATTCAGTTTACACAAGTCAAAAGGCTTTCAAACTAGTTAGCTTTCTTAACAAATGATTACTTCGAGTATTTTCCGCTTGGTTTATAACCAAACTCGATTTAATTCATCGGTGTTTACATTCTTAGAACACGAGCTATTGCAGCTCATTGAGAATATTGTGTTTTAAACACCCTCGTAGGTGTCTAAACTGATCCATCATAGGTTGTGACTAATATGAACACGAACATAAAGAACATGTAAGGCCAAGGCTCAGTGGATGGGTAATATTGTCGTTGATGTCCTCGCCGCCGGGTACCGCGGTTATATGTAGATGGATCCATCAACTAGAGCTGATATGAAAGTCACCACTAATTATCTGAATTCAAATATAGAAAATTAACACGTATATGTTGACATGATGAGATATGTTATGGACACGTTTATGCTTTGACACATTATGTTTAAGCTCATGCTTTTAAGATCATGAAAGGTATTTTAATTACAGTACTTTTCACTGTTGCATGCGATGTATATGTACTTGCTATCACGGTTCAGGTGTGTTGAGTCATTAGACTCGCTAGGTGTGAATGATGCAGGTGATCATGTTGATGTGTATACTAGAGGTGCTGAAGACTGATTAGGCTGAGCTGGGGGTGTATGTGAAAACCCGAGGACCTTGCATTTCTTCCGCATAATATAATTATGAGACATGGTTTAAGCAATATTTTTAAATTATTTTAAATCTTGGTTTACGTCGTTGAGTTGTCAGATTTTTGGTATTATGCTCGAGTTTGTCCTTTAAAACAGAAGACTACGAGATTGATTACATTTGTAGATTTCGGATATCTGCAGTTATTTTTAGTCAGTGGTTAGGCGAATTTTAAAAATGCATGATTGAATGCTTTTTTTCATGCATGTTTTTGAGTATATCCGAAAAGAGCTTTCAAAAAATAATATTTCAGTAGAATTTTAAGCGGTAGACGTTTCAACAAAGTTCGGGAGGCGAATTTGTCAGAAACTTTCCATATATTGCAATTATTTTTTAAGCTATTTTGCTCTCAAATATCTCCGTATGTCATTTTAAAGTTGTTTTCAAACTTTTATTCTCGTAGACTTCTTCGATCTGTGTAGCTTCATATTTTGATATCTCATATAAATAAACACAAACTCACCAAATATTTCCTCTCTGCCGAATTCAATATAATATTTTTTGTAGCAGTACGTGCCCAGCGAACCAACTCGTGGTTTGAGCTTTATAGACCCTTGTGTAAAAACAATTTTTATTTCAACAATATTTTATGGTTTTATCCAATTATGTTATTGACTTTATATGTATGCTGTTGGGAAATTATAATTTTTGGTGTAGTGCCCAAACTATGTACACGTATAACCCATGCATTTATTTAAATTGTTAATGCATTTATTTTATTTTAAAATGAGTTTTCGTGGTGCATGATTTATTTAAATGCATTATGTGATGCTCGTTAAAATGTTTTTCGAGTTCCATGTTTCAGGCGATTATTCGAGGCGTGATCGAGGAAAAAGACCAGTGACGATTTTGGCAATTTAGAATGTGGTATTTTATTTTAAGATTTAGGATGGGACATTTTAAATAAATTATAGAGTTTTAGTATTTTAAATCCTTATTTATGTATTGAGTGATTTAAGAGTTTAAAACTTTTAAAATTGGTGTGTAATTATTTTAATTGTAGAGTTTGATTAAATTAATGTGGGTTACCCTTTAATTAGTATTTTTAATTAATTAATTTAGCACTAATTTCTCCTAATTAAAAACACACACACACGTTTTCTACCTCTCACACACTTACACACTTTTACACACACATGTACACGACTAAACACACACACTCACTTCACGTTTCAGATTTTTAGTATTTTGAAAGAGAGAAAAACTAGGGTTCTTCACTCATAGAGCAGCCGTCCCCCTCCCCTCTGCATCTTCTAGCAATTTTCGTGTGAATTCTTCAAGGATTTTAGTGCCAGCGGTCGTCCCGGATCAAGCCTCGCACCGTTTCTGCTTCGATATCGTCGGTTCGGTAACGTTTATTATCAAAAGTCACGTATAATCTGTTCTTTCTGCATCGATCAAGACATATTATGTATTGCGTTGTTTTATGCGTAAAAATATATGTGTGACGTTCGTCGTTTGAGCAGATAACGATTCGGATCATTTTTGAATAAATTTTAGATCTGAAAACTCGTTTTTACTGTCCTTTCTAAATACTGCGACTTTTCAGTCCGGAATCTGAGAAACCTTTCAACGTGAAAACTGTAGAACTTTTCGATATCTTCGATTTGACAGTAAATTCAAAATATTAGGATAAAAATTGAGTTAGTTATGGTGTTTTTTGTGAGACTGCTCAAACTTCGTTTTTCAGAAAATTATGTTTTGATGTGTTCTTAAGATTTCATTGTTGCAGGCTTCGTTGGGAATTGTCGGATGATCGTTGCTGCGTTTAGGTATGCTTAGTACGATGTTGGGAGAATTTTTGAGGTTTCGGTTCATGTCAATAGGCGCTCGATTTAATTAAAAGTCGTAGGTAACTTTTGATGTCAATTACAACGTTTTTAATTGTATGTGTCGTAGGGTGAACATAGTCGCTTTGGGAATTTGTACGAATGTGGTTTGATGTTATGGCGTGCTAGGATGAGTCTCGGGATGTCGATTCATAGTCCCTGCAATCGAGTCTAGAAAGTTAAGCGAAACATGTACAAAATTTTCGTAAGTTCGCATTCACAGTAGGTACCCAAACCCTCGCCCTGACTCCCACACGGGGTCCGTGCCCTTGTTCCACCCGAAGTGCCTTTTTCCAGAGAGTAGACGGACCCTGGCACGGGGTCTGTGCCTTTGTTTTTTTTCGGTGTCTTTTTACAGTGTCTAGACAGACCCTCAGACGGACCTTGACACGGGGTCCGTGTCCATGCTTCTTTCCGAGCCTTCTCACCAGAGCCTACACGGATCCATACACGGAGGTAGGCACGGGGTCCGTGCCCTTTACATTTTTGGGCAAAAATTTTATAGTATGCTTTGAGGATTGATGTCGTGGCTTAGTTCAATGGTTTACAAGGTCGAGTCACGGGAATTGTTGAATGTCCTAAGGGATTAAATGAGCTCGTAGGTAAGTTTGATTAATACGTCTAAGTTATGCAAGTTAAGTTTGTAAATTTAAGATAGTTGTACAGCAGCGACGGCCCCGATCGAAGTCCAACGAATCCCTCAACACCAAGTAAGTATGTTGACGTGCAAAAAAAAGAAAATATTTTAAGTTTTAAGGTATGCTAAATGTCTTGTGACCAAATTATGTATAGGATTGGAAAGCGTTAAATTATGAACGGGGACCAATCCGCCCGTTAAATCATGAACGGGTTAGATCGAGGTTGGAAAGCGTTAAATTATGAACGGGGACCAACCAGCCCGTTAAATTATGAACGGGGATCTCATGTATGTGGCAGTGGATACGTCCCTGTCAGCGCAGTACTGTGGTTTGTCTGATCAGACATTTATTATGTTATGGGTCACTTGTTTTGAAACATGTCTCTACGCAAAATGATGAAGTTATGTATGTTCTAGTATGCAGTATGTTTATGACAAATTTTCACGTTATGGCACGTCTATGTTATGTACGTATGTTCAAGTTTTGGTACGCAAATTCAAGTTTAAGTATGTATGTTCTATTTTAAAGTTGCATGCGGGTTTTATTATGTAGTACTCGCTATTTCCCAGTTTATACGTGTTGAGTCTTTAGACTCACTAGAGTTGATCGATGCAGGTGAGTATGTTGATGAGGAGACAGGAGGTGGCGACCAAGGGGCAGGCTTGTACTGAGCGGGAGGCTAACCCGAGGACCACAATGTTTATGTTTTATGCAAATGTTAATTTACTCTGATTTCATGCTTTGAGGGAAACATTTTGAGCAAACGTTTTCTGAGCAAATTATATTGTGGTTTTTTCTGAACAACTATGTCTTATGGGGGACTTGGTTGAGATATTTTTATGGCAAACTTTGAATGTTACTTTATGTTTAAGAAAATTTTAATTTTCCGCAAATTTTGAATATGAAAAGTACGGTACGTTACAGATGGTATCAGAGCGGTGTTCTTGTAAAGGGTTATGCCTACTGCCAGCCTCAAGAAGCTCACGAAGTCACACCTCAAGCCTGTAAGTTTTGAAGTTTCAAATATTTATGCTATGTAATATGCATTAAGCCATGATTTCAGCATGTTCATGTTTTAGTTCAAATTTCGTGCATCGTATGTCATTTATATCATATTCATGCATGTTGGGTTTATGTGTTGGGTAATTCATTGGAACAGTATGCCTCTTAGCGTATGATTGACCGGGAATCTAGGATTGAGGACAGGGAGCATCGAAAGGAAGAGAGGGCCAACCCTCCACCTCCACCCCCACCTCCGGACATGCAGGCTCAGATGCTTGCTGGTATGACGCAGTTCTTCGCGCAGTTTGTGGGGAACCAGGCTCCAGCGAATGCAGGGGCAAGGCCTAGACCAGAGGGAGTGTATGAGAGGTTTCAGAGGATGAATCCTAAGGAGTTTTCGGGGTCTACTGACCCGATGGTGGCAAAGGGATGGATTAAATCCGTCGAAGTGGTCTTTGACTTCATGGAGCTACAGGATGCAGACCGAGTCCGTTGTGCTATATTCCTTTTAGCAGGCGACGCCAGACGTTGGTGGGATAGTGCGTTGGTGGCAATTGATGTGCCGACTTTGTCTTGGACTGGATTCAAGGAAGCATTCTTCTCCAAGTACTTTGTTACGCCTTAAACGCATACAAATCTCGAGGATGAGATTAATGTTTTTAATGCTGTAACATATCCCAAAGTTTTTGTTTTGATGATACCAAAACTTGGATTAAAAATGTACTAATGTTTTATATTGAGGCATGCAGGAAATTAAGAACAAGGTTACGTTCGGAAGATCCGAAATTTGGTTCGGACGTTCCGAAATTGTGCCAATCAGAAGCAAAATAGAAGCTGTTCGGAAGCTGCGAGGAGCAAGTTCGGACGTTCCGAAGACTGGATCGGACGTTCCGAACACAAGCAATCAAATCACTTCAATCCGGAGACAAATTGATCTGACTGTTGATTGAGTAGATTTCGGACGCTACGATGGACATGATCGGAAGCTACGAAGTGTTGAAGATTTCAAATCTCCGGAAACGCGGGAATGTTCGGACGGTACGAACTGGAGTTCGGACCTTCCGAAGTTGTTCATACACTGTCTAAAAGAACTGTTCAGAAGAAACGAAGTTTGATCGGTCCCTCCGAAGCATATGTTCGGACCCTACGAAGTCAAGAACGGAAGATCCGAAGTCATTCCAGAATTACGCAAATTGATTTCAATCACATCGGACGTTCCGAAGTATAAACAGAAGATCCGAATCTTGGCGTCCAAGACTAGTATAAATAGGCCTTTGAGGATGCATTCTCAATCATCCCACTCCATTCTCTCTTGTCTCTTACAAAGCTTTCTACTATCTCTTGTGTGCGTTGATTAAAAGAGTTGTAATATCAAAAGAGTTGTAGAAAAAGAGTGAAAGTAATACTCTCGAGTGGGTTGTAAAGTTCGTGGCTATCCTTGGAGCCCTCAAGGCCAAGTAGACGCATCGAGGCGTGGTTGTAAAAGCTAGCTTGGAGCTCCTAAAGCCAAGTCGTCATAGTGATACCTCGATCCTCATCGAGAAGGGGAGACGTAGACGATTCTTCGTCGAACTTCCATAAACATCTCTATCCCTCTTTACTTTACGCATTTACTTTACTACGCATTTATTTTACGCACTTACTTTACGCATTCATTTTTATTTGTGATTGTCCCTCAAGTCTTCCGCTTGCAATTTTTGCAAACTCGTTTTAAAAACGCTAAAGGGCCTTAAAGAACCTATTCACCCCCCCTTTAGGTTCTTCAAGTGGTATCAGAGCCTAGTTTTTCAAAATCTTTTAAAATGGCCAATCTAGCAAGCGAGTATGCCCAAGGACAATCCACAAATCGTCCCCCTCTTTTCAATGGTACCAATTACGGATATTGGAAGAATAGAATATCTCTATACATCCAATCCGTCGATTACGACCTTTGGAAAATAACGGTGAAAGGTCCCTATATCCCCATGAAAACGGTGGATGATAAGGAAATTCCTAAGGGAATGGATGACCTCACCAAGGACGATATGAAACTTATCTCTCAAAATGCTAAAGCTATGAATATTCTTCATTGTTCCCTAGATATGAATGAATACAACCGAATCTCGGCTTGCACCTCTGCCAAAGAGATTTGGGACAAATTGGAGATTTGCCACGAGGGAACCAATCAAGTCAAAGAAACGAAGATAGATCTTCTCCAACTCAAGTACGAGACCTTTGAGATGGAACCCAAGGAGGATATCGACACCATGTTCCGGCGGCTCACCCAAATCATCAATGAGCTTGCCCAACTTGGTGAGAACTACCCAACTAAACAAGTGTGGAGGAGAGCCCTTCGAGCACTACCGGCGGAATGGGATGCAAAGCGCACGGCTATCATTGAATCCAACAAGGGAGATGCGGCATCCTACGACCTTGATCAACTTCATGGGACCCTAAAGACCCATGAACTTGAAGTGTCTACCCGGAAGGAGACAAAGAAAGATGACGACAAAGTAAAGGCGAAAGGGATCGCCTTGACCAGTCAACTTGAAGATAGCGACGATGAAGAAATGGCACTCCTCACTAGAAAGTTCAAAAGATTCATGCGGAGTTCCAACTTCAACAAGAAGGAAAAAAAGATTGAGAAGGAAGTGACCTGCTACAACTGTCAACAAAAGGGTCACTATGCAAACGAGTGTCCCTCCAAGAAGAGGCCGGCAAAGACAAGAAGAAGGCCCTTCTAGCCACGTGGAGCGACAGCGACAACGAAGAGGAGTCTACCCTATGCTTCATGGCAAAGGAAGATCATCTGACCGACTCAGATGACGACGAGGTACCCTCTTACGATGAATTACTCTCCGCTTACACTAGTATGTACAATAAGGCTAAGTCACTTAGAAATGAGAATAAGCAACTTAAAACTGAACTAGAAGCTAGGATGCATGACAACACTAAGCTCAAGACAAACCTAAGAGACTTAGAGAAAGCCTTCAACAAGTTCAATGTGAGTAGCGGTAAACTAGAAAACCTCTTGAGCATGCAAAGGTGTAACTTCGACAAAGGAGGTCTAGGATATGAAAAGAAATCAGTCAACTTCGCTAGTCTTATCGCAAAGGCAAAACTAAGAACACCACCAACATGCACTTACTGTTGTAAGATAGGCCACATAAGACCTAAATGCAAGAAACTTAGACACCAACACAATAAGAATAGTTATTGGAAATGGATCCCCAAATCCCCAACTACTACTAACCTCAAAGGACCCAAAGAAACGGGTACCAACTATCAAATTGTATCTCAATCTTATAGGGACAAAGGGGAGACAAGTTATCGAGCACTTGGTATCTTGACAGTGGATGCTCTCGACACATGACGGGAGAAAAGAAGCTGCTACAATCCATTCGACCAAAAGAAAAGGGATCGGTGACCTTTGGAGACAACAGCAAAGGGATCATAGAAGGCATCGGCTCAATAGGTATATCTAACTCTACTATTATTGATGATGTACTTCTTGTGAAAGAACTTAAACATAACCTCCTAAGCATTAGTCAATTGTGCGATAGGGGTTATGAAGTCAAATTCACACCACACGATTGCACTGTATCACTCACAACTGACAAATCCATTAGTTTCAAAGGTTATAGAAGTGAAAATGTTTACAAGGTCGATTTAAAGATTTCATCTTTTTCAAAAATAAAAAGCCTTGTAACATTAAATGTTGATGACAACATTCTTTGGCATAGACGAATTGGTCATGTTGGGATGAGCACCATAGAAAAACTTTTAAAACTTGACCTAGTTTCCGGAATGCCAAAGCTGAATTTAAAATTAGATTCTTTTTGTGATGCTTGTCAACTTGGTAAACACACAAAGGAATCTTTCAAAAATAAAAATTTTGTATCCACTTCTATGCCCCTTGAATTACTTCACCTAGATTTATGTGGTCCCTCGAGGACAACTAGTCTAGGAGGTAAATCCTATGCTTTTGTCATTGTGGATGATTTTTCACGTTTTACTTGGACATTGTTTTTAGCCCACAAAAGTGATGCCTTTGATCATTTCAAAATTTTTGTCAAAAAGGTTGAAAATGAGAAAAATCTTTTGATCAAACAAATCCGTAGTGACCACGGAACGGAATTTCAAAATGAAGATTTTTCAATTTTTTGTCAAAGCAAAGGCATTGGTCACAACTTTTCTTGTCCTAGAACTCCTCAACAAAACGGTGTCGTTGAGAGGAAGAATAGGACCCTAGTAGAGATTGCAAGGACCATGCTATGTGAGCATTCTCTACCAAAATATTTTTGGGCTGAAGCGATGAGTTCTGCTTGTTACATCATCAATCGCGTATCAATAAGGCCAATTCTCAAGAAAACTCCATACGAACTATGGAGAGGGAGAAAGCCTAACATTTCTTACTTCCGCGCTTTTGGATCAAAATGCTTCATCCACAACAATGGTAAGGACAACCTGGGTAAGTTCGATGCTAAATCGGACAAAGGTATCTTTTTTGGTTACTCTACTTCTAGCAAAGCATATAGAGTCTTTAATAAACGCACTTTACTAGTTGAAGAATCTATTCATGTCATATTTGATGAAACTAACCCTTGCTTGCCTAGACCTGTTGTTTCTGATGATGATGATATAGATATCCTTGGCGAAGAGTTGGAGTCCACAAGCCTAGATGATGTTCCTAAAGATCAAGAGGACGCACCTCTTCCGAAGGAGTGGACTACGCACAAGGATCATCCCATGGACCTCATCATTGGTAGCCCATCGAAGGGAGTATCTACTCGCTCCTCTAATATGTGCAATTATCTTGCTTTTCTTTCTCACATAGAGCCTAAGAACATAGAAGAAGCTTTACTTGATGATTCTTGGATTATTGCTATGCAAGATGAACTAAATGAATTTAGAAGGAATAAAGTTTGGAATCTTGTACCTAGACCCACTGATAGACCTGTCATAGGAACTAAATGGGTATTTAGGAACAAGTTAGATGAGCATGGTACAATCACTAGAAATAAAGCTAGGCTAGTAGCTAAAGGATATAGTCAAGAAGAGGGAATTGATTATGATGAGACTTATGCCCCTGTTGCTAGACTAGAATCCATTCGCATGCTACTTGCCTTTGCTTGCTCTAGAGACTTTAAATTGTTTCAAATGGATGTTAAAAGTGCTTTTCTTAATGGTGATTTGAAAGAAGAAGTGTATGTTGAGCAACCTGTTGGTTTTGAAGATGTGCACTTATCTGATTATGTGTATAAACTTGATAAGGCTTTGTATGGTTTGAAACAAGCTCCTAGAGCTTGGTATGAGAAATTGTCTACTTTCTTGCTGTCTAATGGTTTTTGTAGGGGTAAAGTTGATATTACCTTGTTTACCTTGACTAAAGACAATGATTTGCTGATAGTACAAATATATGTAGATGATATTATTTTTGGTGCTACTAATGAACACTTGTGTAGAGATTTTTCTAAGCTTATGCAGGATCACTTTGAGATGAGCATGATGGGCGAGCTCAACTACTTCCTTGGTCTCCAAATCAAGCAATGCAAGGATGGTTTCTTTGTCAACCAAGGGAAGTACATCAAGGAGATGCTCAAAAAGTTTGGGATGGAGTCTTCCAAAGCCTCATCCACACCTATGAGCACGACAGTCAGACTCGACAAAGATGAGGGAGGTAAACCTGTTGACCAAAAGTTATTTCGTAGCATGATTGGCTCCCTACTCTATGCGACTGCTAGTAGACCTGACATTATGTTTAGTGTTTGCTTGTGTGCACGATTTCAATCATGTCCAAAGGAATCACACTTATTCGCCTTAAAACGCATTTTCAAATATCTTTCAAATACTCGAAATCTCGGATTATGGTATTCTAAGAACTCATTTTTCGATTTAAAAGCTTACTGTGATGTCGACTTTGGAGGATATAAGGTGGATAGAAAGAGCACTAGTGGTACTTGTTTCTTTTTGGGAAATTGCTTGGTGTCATGGTTTTCTAAAAAGCAAAACTGTGTTGCACTTTCAACGACCGAGGCCGAGTATATGGCTGCCGGTAGTTGTTGTGCACAAATTCTTTGGATGAAGTATCAATTACTCGACTATGGTGTTACTTTTTCAAAAATTCCAATCTTTTGTGATAATACAAGCACCATATGTCTAACAAAGAATCCAGTTCAACATTTTCGTACAAAACATATTGACATTCGACATCATTTTATTCGTGATCACATTGAGCAAAATGATGTTGAACTTCACTATGTTGACACCAAGAATCAAATTGCTGATATTTTTACAAAACCACTAGATGAATCTACTTTTACTCGTTTGCGTGGTGAACTTGGCATGATTGAGTTGTAAACATTAGTCAAATACTCTCGTACATATTTGTTAAATTGAGGGGGAGTATTATTAATGTGAGCATTATATTGTCGGATAATACAAATTAATTGTATTTATCCATAATTATGGCTCAACATTCATTTATGTGTTAAATATTTTAAATTTTAGGTGTTCCTCATCTTGGCTACTTCGGAATCACCGTTCCTTATTCGGATGCTTCGTTTCACTTCGGATCCACCGAACGTGTTCGGATCGTTCGAGGATGCGGATTCTTAGCTTATGTTTTTGTTATTTTTGTTTATTTTATCTTTATGCATCATTGTATAAAAGACTTGCATTTATTAGTGGATATTTTACCTGTTTATTTGTCTCTCTTTATGCTTATGTCTTTTTGATTATTGCAAAAAGAGGGAGAATTTATTTCGTTAAAATTGCTATTAATTCAACCTCTTAGACTTGTTATTTGATTAAGGAGGAGTTATTTAATAACCATTAGATTATGTTGATTATTGTTTCTCAATTTTTAACCAAGTTTTGTGATCATCAAAAAGGGGGAGATTGTTACGCCTTAAACGCATACAAATCTCGAGGATGAGATTAATGTTTTTAATGCTGTAACATATCCCAAAGTTTTTGTTTTGATGATACCAAAACTTGGATTAAAAATGTACTAATGTTTTATATTGAGGCATGCAGGAAATTAAGAACAAGGTTACGTTCGGAAGATCCGAAATTTGGTTCGGACGTTCCGAAATTGTGCCAATCAGAAGCAAAATAGAAGCTGTTCGGAAGCTGCGAGGAGCAAGTTCGGACGTTCCGAAGACTGGATCGGACGTTCCGAACACAAGCAATCAAATCACTTCAATCCGGAGACAAATTGATCTGACTGTTGATTGAGTAGATTTCGGACGCTACGATGGACATGATCGGAAGCTACGAAGTGTTGAAGATTTCAAATCTCCGGAAACGCGGGAATGTTCGGACGGTACGAACTGGAGTTCGGACCTTCCGAAGTTGTTCATACACTGTCTAAAAGAACTGTTCAGGAGAAACGAAGTTTGATCGGTCCCTCCGAAGCATATGTTCGGACCCTATGAAGTCAAGAACGGAAGATCCGAAGTCATTCCAGAATTACGCAAATTGATTTCAATCACATTGGACGTTCCGAAGTATAAACAGAAGATCCGAACCTTGGCGTCCAAGACTAGTATAAATAGGCCTTTGAGGATGCATTCTCAATCATCCCACTCCATTCTCTCTTGTCTCTTACAAAGCTTTCACCTATCTCTTGTGTGCGTTGATCAAAAGAGTTGTAATATCAAAAGAGTTGTAGAAAAAGAGTGAAAGTAATACTCTCGAGTGGGTTGTAAAGTTCGTGGCTATCCTTGGAGCCCTCAAGGCCAAGTAGACGCATCGAGGCGTGGTTGTAAAAGCTAGTTTGGAGCTCCTAAAGCCAAGTCGTCATAGTGATACCTCGATCCTCATCGAGAAGGGGAGACGTAGACGATTCTTCGTCGAACTTCCATAAACATCTCTATCCCTCTTTACTTTACGCATTTACTTTACTACGCATTTATTTTACGCACTTACTTTACGCATTCATTTTTATTTGTGATTGTCCCTCAAGTCTTCCGCTTGCAATTTTTGCAAACTCGTTTTAAAAACGCTAAAGGGCCTTAAAGAACCTATTCACCCCCCCTTTAGGTTCTTCATACTTCACTGAGGAAGTACGCTCCCGCCTGACCAGGGAGTTTATGACGCTGAGGCAGGGTGACAGCAGCGTGGTAGATTTTGTCAGAAAGTTTGAGAGGGGGTGTTACTTTGTACCCCTCATTGCGAATGATGCCCAAGCAAAACTGAGGCATTTCATGGATGGATTGCGGCCGATCTTGCGCCGTGATGTGAGGATAGCTGGCCCTATTTCTTATGCAGTCGCCGTATCTAGGGCTTTGGCGGGAGAACAAGACCAGCGGGATATTGAGGCTGACAGGCAGGGCAAGAGGCCCTTTCAAGCGCCACAACACCAGCAGCAGCAGCATCAGAGGCCCCAGTTGAAGAAACCGTATCAGGGGCCGCCAGGGAAGAAGCCGTTTCATGGACCACCAAAAGGGCAAGGGTCCAATTCAGCAGCAGGGGGCGCCTCAGAAGCCCGTTGCTTACCCAGTGTGTCCTAAATGCAACCGCCAGCACCTGGGACAATGCTTATATGGATCAGGCAAGTGTTTCAAGTGTGGTGCTAGTGACCACATGCTGAAAGAGTGCCCGCAGCGGAAGCAGCCAACCCAGGGCAGGGTATTCGCCATGCATGCGCAGGAGGCGGACCCAGACACCACTTTACTGACTGGTAAACTTTTCTACCTAAGCTCAGTATTATTTTGCCTTGCGTGTGGAATTTTTACTTGGGATTATTACCGTGCTAGTAATATTTTATGTGCCTAGGGATATTGAGTTCTATTATGCTTGAGGTATGTTAGTAAGTTTAGGGATATAAGTTTTGTGTTGTGCTAACGCATCTCAGGAAACATTTTTATTAAGAGATTATCCACAACTGCACTGATAGACTCAAGAGCCACTCACTCCTTCATATCGGAGATGTTTGCTAATCATTTGGACCTCAAGTCCATTGGCCTAGACGTGAACCTTTCAGTGACAGTCCCATCAGGGGAAGAGCTGTTAGCTACCAGTGTGGTCAGAGATATCGATCTAGAACTGCATGGCCACCTAGTGTATGCAGATTTAATCCTATTGCCGATGCCAGAATTCGACATCATATTGGGAATGGACTGGCTGACTAAGAACAGAGTTCTTATCGACTTTCAGAAGAGATCGGTGTTAGTCAGACCCTTGGGCATGGAGCAGTTTCTTTTTGAGCCAGCCAGGTAGAGGAGTTTCCCTCGTATGATCTCTTGCATGCAGGCTCGGAGACTCATTTCGAAGGGGTGTTAGGCCTTCTTGGCCAGCGTTATCTCAGCACCGGACGTGCCCACTCCTTCTATTTCAAGGGTGCCAGTAGTCATGGATTTCCCAGACGTCTTTCCAGACGACGTCGCAGGCCTTCCACCAGATAGAGAGGTGGAGTTTGCAATCGATCTCATGCCAGGCACAGTGCCAATCTCTAAGACACCGTACAGATTCGCTCCAGCAGAGATGTTAGAACTTAAGCAGTAGATTCAGGAGCTCTTAGACAAGGAGTTTATCCGCCCGAGTTTCTCACCGTGGGGCGCACCAGTGCTCTTTGTGAAAAAGAAAGACGAGAGCATGAGACTGTGCATCGATTACCGTGAGCTGAACAAGGTAACGATAAAGAATAAGTACCTGTTGCCTAGAATCGAAGACTTGTTCGATCAGCTGCAGGGAGCTACCGTGTTCTCTAAGATAGATCTCCGATCAGGGTACCATCAGCTGAAAGTGAAGGATGCAGATGTCCACAAAACAGCCTGCAGAACCAGATATGGGCATTACGAGTTTTTAGTAATGCCATTTGGATTGACGAATGCTCCAGCAATTTTCATGAACCTCATGAACCGAGTATTTCAGCCGTTCCTCGATCAATTCGTCATAGTATTCATTGATGACATCCTTATTTACTCGAAGAGCCATGAGGAGCACAGCCAGCACTTGAGGACAGTTTTACAGATTTTGCAGAGTCGCAAGTTATTTGCGAAGTTCAGTAAATGAGAGTTTTTGTTGCAAAAAGTAGCGTTTTTGGGGCATATAGTGTCTAGCAGTGGTATTGAATTGGATCCAGCAAAGGTAGCAGCCGTTAAGGAATGGGTTGAGCCAAAGAATGCATCAAAAATCCGCAGTTTTCTGGGTTTAGCTGGTTACTACCGTAAGTTCATTCGGGGATTTTCATCCATAGCAGTGCCACTCACTTCACTAACCAAGAAAATGCTAAGTTTGTGTAGAGTGAAGATTGCCAGAAGAGCTTCGATACTCTGAAGCAAGCTCTCATTTCGGCGCTAGTGCTAGCCATGCCGACAGGGCAAGGTGAATTTGTGCTTTACACCGATGAATCTAAGCTCGGATTAGGCGCAGTGTTGATGCAGCAGGGTCGGGTTATAGCTTACGCTTCCAGGCAGTTGAAGGTGCATGAGAAAAACTACCCGACTCACGACCTGGAGTTAGCCGCTGTTGTCTTCACACTGAAATTTGGAGACACTACCTATACGGCGAGAAATGCCAGATTTTCACCGATCATAAGAGTCTCAAATACTTCTTCACGTAGAAAGAGTTGAATATGAGACAGAGACGGTGGTTGGAACTTGTGAAAGATTATGACTGCGAAATTAGCTACCATCCGTGAAAGGCTAATGTTGTCGCAGACGCATTGAGCAGGAAAGTGGCAGTTGTAGCTCAGTTGTCAGTGCAGAGACTTCTTCAATCTGAGATTCAGATGTTTGGTCTAGAGATTTATCGTGAGGGTAGAGCTCCGAGGCTGTCTAATCTGACAGTCCAATCTTCTCTGCTAGACCGCATTTGTGCAGGTTAGTCTTCAGATGAGCAATTACAGAAATGGAGACTGAAGGATGAAGCCAAGGGCAGTGTTCTTTACAGAGTGGCAGATGGAATTGTGAGATACAGAGGTAGAATGTGGGTGCCTAGTGTTGATTCGATCAGACATGATATTCTGTCAGAGGCGCATGCATCTCCATATTCTATCCACCCAGGAGGTACCAAGATGTATGAGGACCTGCAGATTCTGTATTGGTGGCCAGGGATGAAGAGAGACATCTGCAGGTTTGTGTCTGAATGCCTCACTTGTCAGCAGGTGAAGGCAGAGCATCAGAGGCCAGCAGGATTGGTTAAGCCACTTCCCATCCCAGAGTGGAAATGGGAGAACATCACTATGGACTTCGTCATTGGGTTGCCTAGATCAGTCAGAGGATTTAATTCTATTTGGGTCATAGTGGACCGACTCACTAAGTCAGCGCACTTTTTGCCAGTGAAGACGACTTTCTCCATGACGCAGTATGCGGTGCTTTATATCAGGGAGATAGTCCGTTTACATGGGTTCCCAGTTTCGATTGTGTCCGACAGCGACCCGAGATTCACATCGTCCTTCTGGAAGAGCTTACATGCAGCCATGGGAACGAAGTTGTTTTACAGTACAGCTTTTCACCCACAGACAGATGGTCAGTCTGAGCGAGTGATTCAGATTTTAGAGGATTTGCTGAGAGCCTGCATGATTGATTTTCAAGGAACTTGGGAGTCTAGACTACCTCTAGTGGAGTTTACATACAACAACAACTTCCAATCATCAATTGATATGGCCCCCTATGAGGCGTTGTATGGGAGGAAGTGCAGATCACCAGTTCATTGGGATGAAGTTGGTGAGAGAGCAGAACTTGGTCCAGAAATAGTTCAGCAGACTGCAGACGTGGTGGTCAAGATTCGTGATAGAATGAAGACCGCCCAGAGTCGTCAGAAGAGTTATGCTGATAAGAGGAGGAGAGATCTCGAATTTGCCGCTGGTGATCACGTATTCGTCAAGATAGCACCTATGAAAGGTGTTATGAGATTTGGGAAGAGAGGCAAGCTGAGTCCGAGGTTTATTGGACCATTCGAGATTTTGGAAGAGTGGGAACATTAGCTTATCGTGTTGCCTTCCGCCGAATCTGGCCGGGGTACACAATGTGTTTCATGTCTCGATGCTGAGGAAATATTTGGCTAATCCTTCGCATGTTCTGAGTTATGAACCGTTACAGTTGGCTCCAGACATGTCCTATGAGGAGAGACCAGTTCAAATCCTAGACAGACAGGAGCGCAGACTCCGGAACAAAGTGACTAAGCTAGTTAAAGTCCAGTGGCTGAACCAATCGGTGGAAGAAGCCACTTGGGAAGCAGAAACAGATATGAGACTTCGCTACCCAGAGTTATTCGGTAAGATTTAATTTCGAGAACGAAATTTTTATAATTGGGGGAGGAACTGTAGTGCCCAAACTCTGTGCACGTATAACCCATGAATTTATTTAAATTGTTAATGCATTTATTTTAATTTAAAATGAGTTTTCGTGGTGCATGATTTATTTAAATGCATTATGTGATGCTCGTTAAAATGTTTTTCGAGTTCCATGTTTCAGGCGATTATTCGAGGCGGGATCGAGGAAAAGACCAGTGACGATTTTGGCAATTTAGAATGTGGTATTTTATTTTAAGATTTAGGATGGGGCATTTTAAATAAATTATAGAGTTTTAGTATTTTAAAGCCTTATTTATGGATTGAGTGATTTAAGAGTTTAAAATTTTTAAAATTGGTGTGTAATTATTTTAATTGTAGAGTTTGATTAAATTAGTGTGGGTTACCCTTTAATTAGTATTTTTAATTATCGCCGGTTCGGTAAAGTTTATTATCAAAAGGCACATATAATCTGTTCTTTCTGCATCGATCATGACATATTATGTTTTGCGTTGTTTTATGCGTAAAAATATATGTGTGACGTTCGTCGTTTGAGCAGATAACGATTCGGTTCAGTTTTGAATAAATTTTAGATCTGAAAACTCGTTTTTACTGTCCTTTCTAAATAGTGCGACTTTTCGGTCCGGAATCTGAGAAAACTTTTAACGTGCAAACTGTAGAACTTTTGGATACCTTCGATTTGACAGTAAATACGAAATATTGGGATAAAAATTGAGTGAGTTATGGTGTTTTTCGTGGGACTGCTCAAACTTCGTTTTTCAGAAAATTATGTTTTGACGTGTTCTTGAGATTTCATTGTTGCGGGATTCGTTGGGAATCGTCGGATGATCGTTGCTGCGTTTAGGTATGCTTAGTACGATGTTGGGAGTATTTTTGAGGTTTCGGTTCATGTCAATAGGCGCTCGATTTAATTAAAAGTCGTAGGTAACTTTTGATGTCAATTACAACGTTTTGAATTGTATGTGTCATAGGGTGAACATAGTCGCTTTGGGAATTTGTACGAATGTGGTTTGATGTTATGGCGTGATAGGATGAGTCTCGGGATGTCGATTCATAGTCCGTGCAATCGAGTCTAGAAAGTTAAGCGAAACATGTACAAAATTTTCGTAAGTTCGCAGTTCACAGTAGGTACCCAGACCCTCGCCCTGACTCCCACACGGGGTCCGTGCCCTTGTTCCACCCGAAGTGCCTTTTTCGATAGAGTAGACGGACCCTGGCACGGGGTCTGTGCCTTTGTTATTTTTCGGTGTCTTTTTACAGTGTCTAGACAGGACCCTCAGACGGACCTTGACACGGGGTCCGTGTCCACCCTTCTTTCCGAGCCTTCTCACCAGAGCCTACACGGATCCATACACGGAGGTAGGCACGGGGTCCGTGCCCTTTACATTTTTGGGCAAAAATTTTATAGTATGCTTTGAGGATTGATGTCGTGGCTTAGTTCAATGGTTTACAAGGTCGAGTCACGGGAATTGTAGAATGTCCTAAGGGATTAAATGAGCTCGTAGGTAAGTTTGATTAATACGTCTAAGTTATGCAAGTTAAGTTTGTAAATTTAAGATAGTTGTACAGCAGCGACGTCCCCGATCGAAGTCCAACGAATCCCTCAACGCCAGACGTGCAAAAAAAAGAAAATATTTAAAGTTTTGAGGTATGCTAAATGTCTTGTGACCAAATTATGTATAGGATTGGAAAGCGTTAAATTATGAACGGGGACCAATCCGCCCGTTAAATCATGAACGGGTTAGATCGAGTTTGGAAAGCGTTAAATTATGAACGGGGACCAACCAGCCCGTTAAATTATGAACGGAGATCTCATGTATGTGGCAATGGATACGTCCCTATCAGCCCAGTACTGTGGTTTGTCTGATCAGGCATTTATTATGTTATGGGTCACTTGCTTTGGAACATGCCTCTACGCAAAATGATGAAGTTATGTATGTTCTAGTATGCAGTATGTTTATGACAAGTTTTCACGTTATGGCACGTCTATGTTATGTACGTATGTTCAAGTTTTGGTACGCAAATTCAAGTTCAAGTATGTATGTTCTATTTTAAAGTTGCATGCGGTTTTATTATGTAGTACTCGCTATTTCCCAGTTTATACGTGTTGAGTCTTTAGACTCACTAGACTTGATCGATGCAGGTGAGTATGTTGATGAGGAGACAAGAGATGGCGACCAAGGGGCAGGCTTGTACTGAGCGGGAGGCTAACCCGAGGACCACAATGTTTATGTTTTATGCAAATGTTAATTTACTCTGATTTCATGCTTTGAGGGAAACATTTTGAGCAAACGTTTTCTGAGCAAATTATATTGTGGTTTTTTCTGAGCAACCATGTCTTATGGGGGACTTGGTTGAGATATTTTTATGGCAAACTTTGAATGTTACTTTATGTTTAAGAAAATTTTAATTTTTCAGCAAATTTTGAATATCAAAAGTACGGTACGTTACAGTTGGTATCAGAGCGGTGTTCTTGTAAAGAGTTATGCCTACTGCCAGCCGCAAGAAGCTCACGAAGTCACACCTCAAGTCTGTAAGTTTTGAAAATCAAATATTTATGCTATGTAATATGCATTAAGCCATGATTTCAGCATGTTCATGTTTTAGTTCAAATTTCGTGCATCGTATGTCATTTATATCATATTCATGCATGTTGGGTTTATGTGTTGGGTAATTCATTGGAACAGTATGCCTCCTAGACGTATGATTGACCGGGAAGCTAGGATTGAGGACAAGGAGCATCGAAAGGAGGAGAGGGCCAACCCTCCACCTCCACCCCCACCTCCGGACATGCAAGCTCAGATGCTTGCTGGTATGACGCAGATCTTCGCGCAGTTTGCGGGGAACCAGGCTCCAGCGAATGCAGGGGCAAGGCCTAGACCAGAGGTAGTGTATGAGAGGTTTCAGAGGATGAATCCTAAGGAGTTTTCGGGATCTACTGACCCGATGGTGGCAGAGGGATGGATTAAATCCATCGAAGTGATCTTTGACTTCATGGAGCTACAGGATGTAGACCGAGTCCGTTGTGCCATATTCTTTTTAGCAGGCGACGCCAGACGTTGGTGGGATAGTGCGTCGGTGGCAATTGATGTGCCGACTTTTGTCTTGGACTGGATTCAAGGAAGCGTTCTTCAGTTAGCATGCTATGCTATTGCATTCGATCTTTTGAGATCAGTTGTGCTAGTGTGTTTAAATTACTTAGTCAGTTATTTATTGATAAGTATAAGAGAAGCTAAGAGTTTCAATTTGGCAATCATTAAGTCAAAATTGAAGTGAGTTATTACATCTTGTTGTATTAATCAAAGTCCTTTAGTAAAAGCCTATGCTTGAGATAGAATGGGTGACATAGGAGTATTTGAAGTCTCCGAATATCCAGAAAAATTCTCATGTTCATTTTTCTTATTTATTGTTTCGTAACTATCTTTCAAACCTCCAGTTTTAACAGTATCCAAGCCAAAATATTCAAATCTATCTCTCAGTTTATTTCCACATTATTTTTAGTTAACTTATATTAATATTGACATATAAAATTTCGAGATCAGTTCCTCAAAGAACTGACTCACATTCGAAAAAGAACTCAAAAAGTCTAAGTGTTTATTCAACCCTCATTTAAACACTTTACCTAAGTTAACTGATCCTAACATATACTCATGCAAGCTGGATAGATAAAGTCATTTAATATACAATAGGTACCATGAGGTCTGCCTTTCAACATAAGATCATGAAACTCATTAGAAAGTGTGTTGCATATTCTAAACTGGTTTCTAATCGATTCAGGAGCCTAAAATAGGGATAAAGATCGTTCGATCTTGAGATCGTCGTCTGTTATAAAAATTCCATGTTTCATTGGTAAGATCATGGAGATATTCATTCATACAGATGAGTGATCATTTGATGATGCACAAACAACCTTCTCTCGAACTTTCCAAGTGATTATCATTATCGAGTGGAATAATCCATAGTTATGGTTGTACACCATTAGGCCTTCAACCTGAGACAAAGTGGAGCCTCTACGTACTAGAATACATTTTGATCTGTTTACCGACTACATTAAGGTCATCAGGTGGCGAGGTTGGATGTAGTTTCAAAATACGTAGGAGTCAATGCATTGTATTTGATATTCACCACTCAGCTATGGGTGAAGATATCATATGTGATATGATGATTTAATAATGTAACGAATATCTGAACAGGTTAAGACATGTGAATTTGGAAAGTCATTTCCTCGGTTGCACGTTCTATGTCACTATTGTTACTCAAAGATACATTACATTATTCTCAAATTCAATTTCAATTCACGATATACCAATGGTTATAGATTCGATTATGATATATGAGTAGAAGGGATTGTACATTACATTAACCATAAGTTAAGGTGTAAGGTCCAAAATTAAGACGATGTAACCCAACTGCATGCAAATCTAGGAACTATGAAAATAAGTAATTAATTGATTTAATTGCTAAATTATTTGTGTGACATGCATGATTTTATATTAAATATGATTTAATTTTCATTTTGCATAAAATTGTATTTTTAAGGAATATTCAAGTTGCAATCGAGGAACGGGGACCTAGGGCTGAAAAACGAAAAATGTTTTTTCAAATAATTATTTTTAATTATTTAAAATTTGGTTGATGGTTTTTCATATTTTTGAAAATAAAGGGTTTTGAGGTGATTTTATACGCCGGGGCGTAAACTTTATCGGTGTTGGCTTTTCAATAAAAAAGCGAGCTTTTTGACAACCCGGCTAATAAATTCACAAATTTATTTAAACAAAAACTTTTCTAATATTTTATTTAATTCTAATTAAGACTAATGGGCTTAATAGACCTAAAGCCTTGATAGTATTTAATTAGCCATATATTATATTAATCACCAAGAAAAACCCTACACTTTGCATCTCAATCACACGGGCCACACACTTTTCAAACATCAAAACTCTCACCATCAACATCAAACACACGGCACCCACCTCCACAATTTGAAGAGGAAAATTTTCGATAAAGCTCAAGGGAATTCAAGCCAAGGTTCTTGCTCCGTTCTTCGTCATCATCAACAGTTTTTCATGCGTAAATTATGCAAAGTCACGCTTATTTTTTCCTTCAAAGCATCATCACTCCATACTATATTTTTATGCATGAAAAGTTTTGAAATATGTAACACCTTGAATTATTTTCGTATGGATGGCTTATGTCAATGTTTTTGCATGAACATTACTTAAAAATCCATGTGTTTGTATTCCTTAAGTGCTGCCATGACTTAAGGTCTGATCACACACGGTTTTACATGAGTTTGGAAGCCTTAGAACCCAACAAAAACACCACACACCATCAACGATCACAATCTAGTGTGTAGTTGCTGTCAAGGTGTGCAAGGGTGCGGTTTTGTGTCTTCACGGCTGGGCTTGGTGTGGCTCCTATCCAGGGGCTAGCCAGGATCGGGGGGAGTCAGGACAAGAGTCCTAGCCATGTTAGGACTCGAGCTAAGGGGCTGGGAGGAGTCCTTGACAGCAAGGACTCCTACCCGAGAGAAGCCAGGGGGCGGCGCGCAGGTTCTGTGATTGTTGCAGGCTTGTGGGCTCGGTCCAGGGGGCCTGGGCTGGGTCAGTCGAGTCCTTAGGGTCCTTATGGAGTGCACAATAAGTTGGTTCAAGGGTTGGGTTCGTTGGTAGGGATCTAGAAGTTAGAACAAGAGTCCTTGTCCCATAAGGGACTTCTCGGCCAGCTTAGGGTAGAGGAGTAGGGGCTCGTTTTTTGGTTTGGGGTATTTTACGTGGGATCCTTGGGTCCAGTAGGGTACCCTAGAGTGTTGGTCAGGGTTTGGATCAACATGGCTTGGGGGTGACTCGATAAAATCAAGAGATGTCTCGGGGTAGAAGATTTTGGGTCATTAGGGTTTTTAAAACTTAAGTAAATTGAAAAATGGCTAACGGGGGCCGAGTTGTAGTTCATGGGGACTAAAACAATATAAAAAGACTAAATTTATAACTTAGGGATTTTATAATTAAATTTGAGATTTTTCGGAATTAAAACGCTTTCAAAACGTCAAATTACGAATTAATTAAAAAGCCTAGTTTTTAAGCTAAATAAAATTATAGGAATTTTAATTTAGGCTTAAATAATTATTTGGGACATGTTAGAGCCAAGAAAATCAAGAAAACGTCAAAAACGTAAAATGTCATGTCTAGGGGTAAAACGGTCTTTTTACACCGGTAAATTAGTAAACATCATGGCAGTGCCCTATTGGCTGTTTTATATGCTAATATGATTATGTAACATGTTTATAAATTTTTACATGTTGAAATATGATTTTACATGTCATGGATTACTAAGGGTTAAATTGGACTTTAAAAGATATGTTGCATGCTTGGTTTCAAAATAAAAATGATATTATGCATATTTTTATTAAGTGATGATAACATGTTGAAGGACGTGAAGGGATTGTGACTACTACATGTTGGAAATATCGTGAGGGTTATGGTCCCATTGGGAGCCAGACGATCGTGTTTCCTTGGATACGGATACGAATACGAATACGAATATGTTAATACGTAGGCCAGGGCCCAGTTGACTGATGAGAGTGTTGCCGGTGTCCCCCGCTGCCCAGTACTGTGGTTTTTTTAGATGGATCCATCGCCCAATACGATCAAGAATACGAGTCACAATCACGATCTGAATTCAACAAACATGAACATGAACATGAATATGAATATGAATATGGATATGAATATGATTATGTTTATGTGACATGGTTATGTTTTTGAAAATGTTTAAGTTTAAAGTTTATGCTTTATTAAGAAAATGATATTTAAGTACAAATATTTTTCACTCTTATATGTTAACTGTATTACATACTACTTGTTATCAAGGATAGGACGTGTTGAGTCTTTAGACTCACTAGGTGTGTATGATGCAGGTGATATGAATAACTATGATGTTGGAGGTCTTGTCGAGTGACTTGCTGGACTGTCGGTGCACATAACCCGAGGACCAGCACTTATAGTTCCACATTTAAGTTTACGATTTTAAGTTAAAGATTTTTACGACATTTTATTTTATGCTTTTCGAGAGATTTTGAGAGGTTTAGTATGGGCTATATTTTTCAACATTTATTGCTTTTTTAGGTTTGGTAAAACAATTTACGATTTCATGTTTGACTATTCTCTTTGGATTTTCAAGTACTAGTCGGATGTTTTATTTTAAAAATGGTGAAAAGATATTTTAAAGTATTTATATATATGTATATTATTAATTATGGATATTAAGGAGGAAAAAAATTCCTAGTACTTTTTAAGAAAACTAATAAACAGACGTTTCAGTTGGTATCAGAGCAAAGGTACAGTAAAGGGTTGTGCCACCATCAGCGACGGGAAGTTCAGTCGTCAAGCCTCAATATGTAAGTTTTACATGCTTTATATTATTTAATATGTTGTTACCTGCATGATGACATGAATAATTTTTTTACGTTACATGTTTATGAAAGGGATCGATTTTAGGTGTTCAAATGCACAATCGAAGTTCAAAATGTTTTGAAAGCAAGAAAACCGAAATTTAAAGGGAAAAAATTCGAACACCTTAGTACTAGTGTGTAATATATACAAAAACAAAAACTATGACATTTATAGGGTGTTAAGAAAATATACCTATCAATCACAATGGATTGATGATGGCTCAAACAAAGTTGTAAACAACTTGGCTCTTGAAAGGATGAACTTCTACAAGCTTCCTTTGAACACTCCTTGTTCAAAAATCAAGCCCACCACCAACCAGGAAGATCCACTCATATTTTGCACGAGAAAAATATGAGGATTTTTCTTTGAGAAGTGTAAGAATTCCTCAACCAAAATGAAGAGAAAGTTGTCAAAAAATTTCTGCCAAAGTGATGTGCATTAGGGAGAAGGATGAGTTGTCTTCGGGTTGCACAAAGCTAAAAGCAAAAGTTGCATGCCATGCCAATTTTTTAATCAAAAGTAATCCACAACTTTTCACCTCTCAGACATGCAAATCAAGTGGGCTTGTAACATTTACAAAGGGACTCATGGACCTTTTAAATTTAATTGTCTCAAACATATTGGAGCCCAATTTAACTTTACTTGATTTTACTCAAGCTCACTAGTTAAATAATTATTTCTAATTGGGATCTACAAGGCCCAATGTTGTTTAATTAATCCAACACTTAAATTAATTTAATTATTTGGACACTACTAGATCCACTAGTATTTAATTAATTCAACACTTGAATTAAATTTAATTTAGTCCATAATAATGTTTATGAAAATCACAATTTTCAAATACATTATTTGTTTGACAAACTTTTAATTTAGGAACACTTCCTCAAATTAAAGTTACATTCTCCTTATAGAAGTCATACTTCTATTTTTCCTCATGCTTATAAACTCCTTTATAAGCCGTTCAACACATTGAACTATTTTAACTTCTCAACGGGATCTAGAAAGCTAGTACTTGTGTGGCCCTCAATGGTTCATTGATACAACTAGCCGTGGGTTCACATCTCCATGTGATTCGGACTAAACATGTCCTTATATGAGCATACCCCAATTGATCCATTCTTACTTATCAACTCCTTGATAACAAGAATGTCAGAACTCAAGTCTGATAATACCTAAACAATCATGTTAAACGCCTCGCAGCATCGCTTACATGATTCCCTAGGTATCAAATGATAGTGCCTGCAAGAACCATTCAATTATGGTTAGCGTACAGTACGGTCCCTTAAACTCATATATCCCGACCGATTCGATATCCATTGGTATATCGAGAGTTGTCAATGAATCGATACTATGTGTCATGTTGTAGTTGCATCGATAGTGTAATCTATGAAACTCCTTTCATAATTACCACCATACTTTGATCAGAGATTTCAAACTACATACACATGATATCACATTGGATATCCATACCCGAAGGTAAGCGGTGAATCCCCGACTACAATGCATCAACTCCTATATGTTTCGACAGAACACCCAACCTGGCCACCTGATGACCCCTTGAGAGTCGGTAAACAAGTCAAAGTGTAGTGCTAGCACATAGAGTTTCAATGTTGTCCCGGGTCAAAAGGACTAATGGTGTACAATCATAAACTAGGACGTTTCCACTCGATAAGTGAGAACCAATGGGAAAGTCCTTTATGGAGGGTTGTTCAGTGCACTCTACCAGGAGCACCTATCTGCATGCTCGGACATCACAATATCCCCTACCAATGAAACATGGTACTCACATCGCAGATACTAGTCTCGAGCTCTAGCGGCCTATATCCTTCTTAGTGGCGGCTGAATCGACTAGGAACCGTTTAGAATATACAGTATTACAAATATGAGTTTCATGATACTCATCATATGAGCATATTCTTTCTACTATTTGTATATTCAAGGGCTTTATCTATGCAACTATCATGCGTATACAGATAAAGAAGTGCCAAAACAATAATTTCAAATATTATTAAAATAAAGATTGTTTATACATAGAGTTTAAACATGATCCGTCGGCCAACACTTGGCTCGACGGGCACCTACTCTAACAATCTCCCACTTGCACTAGAGCCAACTACCCATATGCTTCAAACCCATCGATTCGCGATGCTTCTCGAACAATGGTCCAGGTAAAGGCTTAGTTAGCGGATCAGCAACATTATCTGCAGAGCCGACTTTGTCAATCGTGACATCTTTTCTTTCCACTATCTCTCGGAGGATGTGGTACTTTCTCAGTATATGTTTGGACTTCTGATGAGACCTCGGCTCCTTTGCTTGAGCAATGGCTCCCGTGTTGTCACAAAACACCGGGACATGAGCAACTCCATTAGGAATGAAGCCCAAATCTTGGACGAAATTCCTTATCTAAACAGCCTCCTTTGCTGCAGCTGATGCTGCAATATATTCTGCCTCAATGGAGGAATCTGCTGTACTCTCTTGCTTGGAACTCTTCCAAGAGACATCAGCACCATTGAGCATGAATAAGAATCCAGAGGTTGACTTCGAGTCATCGATATCACTTTGGAAGCTAGAGTCGGTATAGCCTTCCAATTTCAGTTGCCCACCCCCATAGACCAAGAACAACTTATTGGTCCTTCTCAAATACTTGAGGATGTCTTTCACAGCTTTCCAATGTGGAAGACCAGGGTTCGATTTATATCTACTCACTACACTTAGTGCGAAAGCCACGTCAGGACGTGTAGATATCATCCCATACATGATGCTACCGATTGCAGATTCATAAGGAATACTTGTCATCGCCGCTATCTCTGCATCAGTCTTGGGAGACATAGACTTGGATAGGGACACGCCATGACATTGGTAGATGTCCTCTCTTGGACTCATCCATCGAGAACCGCTTCACGATGGTATCAATGTATGTGGACTGGGTGAGACCAAGCAATCTTTTTGATCTATCTCTATAGATCTGTATTCCCAATACAAAAGATGCTTCACCCAAGTCCTGCATCGAGAACTTACTCGCTAACCATATCTTAGTTGATTGCAACATTCCTACATCATTCACAATGAGTAGAATGTCATCAACATACAACACCAGGAATGTCACAGCACTCCCACTGACCTTCTTATACACACAGGGTTCCTCAGGATTCTTAGTAAAACCAAACTCTTTGATTGTACTATCGAATCTAAGGTTCCAACTCTTTGTGGAGGTTCCAACTCCTTCGAATCTAAGGTTCCAACTCTTTGAACATGAATTCCGTCGCTAAATAATAATTAAGAGGAATTTATATGATATACTACTTCATTATTCACTATAATCGATGAAGTAAAACGCATTTATTACTTCGACACCGGTCCAATTCTGGACCGATTTTTCTCCCAAAACCGGCCAAAAGACTTCGGTATTTTCAATACTACAACTTCGGGTATTATGCGAAGTAAAAGGTACATCTATTACTTCACGTCCATATACTTCGGCACTTAAGTACCCTATTACTTCATATATTATCTGAAGTAAAAAGTGATTTTTGGCATAGTGGATGCCTGCTTTAGACCATAAATAAATCTCTGAAGTTTGCATACCATATGCTCACTTCCGACAGATGTAAACCCTTCGGGTTGAGACATGTAAATCTCTTCCTTAATATCCCCATTAAGAAAGGCTGTCTTGACATCCATCTGCCATATCTCATAGTCATACCATGTAGCTATGGCTAACAATATCCTTATGAACTTGAACATTGCAACTGGAGAAAAGGTTTCCTCAAAGTCAACTCCTTGTCTTTGAGCATATCCTTTTCTTACCAATCGCGCCTTGAAGGTCAATACCTTCCCATCCGCCCCAAGTTTCCTCTTGTAAATCCATTTACACCCTATGGGAACAATTCCCTCAGGTGGATCTACGAGATTCCACACTTGGTTCGAATGCATGGAATTCATCTCATATTCCATTGCTTCAAGCCACTTGGATCAATCAGCATCAGATAACGCTTCCTTGAAGGTCCTTGGATCACATCCATGGTTAGGCTCATCATGGCCTTCTTCAAGAAGCAGACCATACCTCATAGGTGGTCTCGAGACTCTCTCGGATCTTCTAGGAGCTTGTATCTCCTCTATTGGCTCTTCGGGTGTGTGTTCTATAATTGTGGGTGTATCTCGAACCTCTTCGAGTTCGATCATCTCCCCATTTCTATCCAATAGAAATTCCTTTTCCAAAAAGGTTTCATTCCTAGAAACAAACACTTTTGTTTCTTAGGGATGATAGAAGTAGTATCCAACCGAATTCTTCGGATATCCCACAAAGTAACATAAAATGGATCGACTATCCAATTTATCTCCCACTACCAGCTTCACATAAGTAGGGCACCCCCATATTCTAAGATAAGAATATTTGAGAGGCTTACCCATCCATATCTCATTTGGTGTCTTGTCAACTGCCTTTGAATGGACATTGTTCAACAACAGTGCCGCTGTCTCAAGCACATATGTGGGGCCCTTAGCTCCTAATCGTTATTACAATACAATCAGATTAGGGTTAATTTATTACAGCGGAAAACGAGTTTAAATTTTCTTTACGATGAGCACAAATCATTTTATTTGAATACTAAAAATAGTATTTCATCACACATCATAAACATGCCCACACATAATCAAAGCCAATCATATACAAACAAATCATATCCTCGGGACATGCCCCGGTATATAAATACATATACATATACTGGGAACAAGACATAAACCTCAACCCAAACTGTGACTCCCTCCAGAAGTACCCTCTCCGGTCTCCTGATATACTGGAGTACCTGCCTTTGTCCACACACAAAGACAACAACAGCCCCCCTTGGAGGTGAGCAAAGCTCCGTATGGAACAACCAATCATATATACCACATATATCTAAACAATGATATATGGTATGCAATGCATGTATGTCGTGGAGGTATCAGTTCAAATGCCCATCCACTGAGCACATGTCAGAATCAAAAGAATCGCTATCAAATCAATGCTCGAGCTAGCACACCAGACTCAATAAGGGATACTCGTATGATAGCGTCGACAAAGCGCCATCAAATCCCAAATCTCATATCCAATCATCGGGGCCACAAATGTCTATGCTTTACGGGTCATATAATACCAACAAAGCATTTGTGTTCACAAACCCCAGAATCCAATCGAATCATATCAGGGTATCCAAGGATCATAGCTCAACGTGCATGTCATGTATCGATGTATGCATTAAACGATGTGTGTTAACAAAACATTTATTTTATACATCGATATCTCAATCTCAATGTCATGTATGCCACATCAATCAACAAATAAGGCATATAGACATATAATCTCATTCTAATCAATCCAATCAATCCGACATATATCATATAATACAGATACATGTCGTATGTTTGTCGGTCGCAACATACCTCAATTCTTCGTTTCCAGTTGATGTAGCCAGTAGATATCGGTATAATACTTTATCTACATCAATAACATACTCATTTCAATCAATAACATACTCCAAAATCATTAGTATGAGTTTCAAATATCATTTGAAACTTCAAAAATTCATATCAAATCAAAATCATGTCATAATTCAATTCCGATTTCAAAACTTAGTTTCTTGTCGATTATTCTACTACATATCAGAAATTCAACTTCAAATACATGCTATTCCAGCACTTTGATATTTAAAGCTGCTGGAACCAGAAGAAAATTACCTCAGTCAGAAGCCCTCGACGCGAAGATCACAAATATATAATTTGTTTCGCGTTTAGATAGCGTTTCGAAGTCGATTCGGACGAAAGAAAATCAAAATCTCTCGTGTCTCTCGAAGTTGCTGAAGGTAATGAAGAAAGAAATGAAACAAAAGATTTATTCTTATCTCCACCGCCTTCGCGCTCGGGCGGTAGAATTCTCGCGCCCAAGCGCAAGACATTCTGCCCCCGACTCAAATATGTACCGCGCTCGGCCGGTCACAAATTGCTGCTCGGGCACGGCATGTTCTGCCTTAACATACACCATGGCGCTCAGGCGGCCATTTTTTACCGCCCGGGCGCCACACATTCTGTACAAACATTTATTTTTGTACTATATTGGCGTCCGGCTTCTCCACTCGAGCTCTTACAACGTCAATTCATATTCAATATTCATTTTCTCAATTCCATTGTCGTGATATACATCAAATACATAATCACATGACAATTTCATATATTATCGATAATCAACACAGGATTTACGATAATACGATACACGGTCCTTACATTTCTCCCCCTCTAAAAAGATTTCGTCCTCGAAATCTCAAACATCTCTATATACATAACAGTGGCAAATATACATATGTCACCAGTTATAGTACATATCCAAACTAAAATCAGTAAAAGGATCAGAATACATCGAATACAATGGAACAGATGGACTAGCATCAAATAAATGCGGATATGATTCTCGCATCTTGCTTTCCAATTCCCACGTCGACTCTTCCACACCATGCCGTGTCCATTGTACTCGAACCAAAGGGATCGATTTGTTACGCAATATCTTTTCCTTTCGATCCATAATACGAACAGGTTGTTCGATATAGGAAAGAGAGGGATCAAGTTCCACCTCATCAGGTGCAAGTACATGTGATGGATCTGGTTCATATTTCCTCAACATAGAAACATGAAACACATCATGACTAGCAGATTGAGCTGCTAGCAATGCCAATCGATACGCAAGATCACCAACTCGATCAAGAATCTCGTATGGACCAACATATCGAGGAGATAACTTCCCTCGCATGCCGAATCGAACGGTGCCTCTAAAGGGAGATATTTTCAAGAACACTCTGTCACCTTTCTGGAATTCCAAGGGTCGTCTTCATTTATTCGCATAACTCGTTTGACGATCCTGAGCAGCTTTCATCCGCTGCCGAATCTACTGAACCTTATCGTTCATTTCCTGTATCATTTCAGGTCCAGTCAATTGTCTCTCACCAATCTCATCCCAGAATAACGGTGATCTACATCGTCTCCCATATAGAGCTTCAAACGGTGCCATACCGATGCTCGTCTGAAATCTATTTTATAAGAAAATTCAACCGATGGTAAGGCATCTTGCCATCCCATCCTGAAATCCATCACAACAGCACGCAACATATCCTCTAAAGTTTGAATTGTACCTTCGGTCTGGCCATCAGTTTGAGGGAGATAAGCAGTACTCATAGCCAAACACGTACACATCGCCTCCTGAAAACTACCCCAGAATTTAGAAGCAAACCTCGGATCACGATCACATACAAGTGAGACTGGCAAACCATGCAGTCTCACAAAATTCTCAATGTATAAACGAGCCATTCTCTTATAAGGATAAGTCCGTTCATACGGAATAAATGCGCAGATTTCAAAAGCCGGTCAATAACCACCCAAATAGCATCACAACCCTTGGGAGAACTAGGCAAATGAGTCACCAAATCCATAGCAATATGTTCCCAATTCCATTTCGGGATTTCAAGACTATGGAGCAATCCTCCCGGTTTCATTCTCTCGGCTTTCACTTGCTGGCAGACAAGACATTTAGAAATAAACTCAGCAATGTCCTTCTTCATACGTTTCCACCAGAATTGAGGTCTCAATGTCAAATACATCTTTCGACCACCAGGGTGAATACTGTATTTGATACAATGTGCTTCTCGAAGAAGGGCAGATTTCAAATCAGAGTCGTCAGGAACTACCAGCCGACCATTAAGTCGTAAAGAACCATCAGAAGAAATTTGGAATCCAGACTGATGTCCAGCAGATACAAGTTCTTTCGACTTTTGGATCTGAGCATCGCTTCGTTGGGCCTTTCGTATTTTCGATATCAAATTCGGCTCAACTTGCAATACTGAGACAGTGACAGAATTCCAATTCGAGTGAAAAGTCCAGCCAGAAGTACATATATCCTCGTGTACTTTGGCGACATTAATAGAAGCTAACACAGAATCATGAACTTTACGACTCAGGGCATCCGCGGTAACATTCACCGATCCAGGGTGATATTGAATCTCACAATCAAAATCCTTTAGGAGATCCATCCACCTGCGTTGCCTCATATTCAGATCAGATTGAGAAAAGAGATATTTCAGACTCTTATGGTGATAACAAACATTTCTCCGTACAAGTAATGGCGCCAAATCTTCAAAGCAAATACAATGGCTGCCAATTCGAGATCATGAACAGGATAACGTGTTTCATGAGATTTCAATTGACGTAGACGCATAAGCAACCACTTTGCCATGTTGCATCAGAACACATCCCAAACCTTTACCAGACGCATCTGTACACACCACAAATCCTCCAGTACCTGAGGGAATAGTAAGCACAGGTGATGTGGTCAATCTCGTCTTCAATTCAAGAAAACTAGCTTCACATTCATCTGACCAAATGAATCGCTGATTCTTCTGTGTCATTTGAGTAATAGGTTTAGCTATCTTCGAAAACCCTTCAATAAAGGGACGATAATATCCAGCCAAACCGATGAAGCTACGGATCTCAGGAACATTGGTAGGTCTTGGCCAATTCAATACGGCTTCGACCTTCACAGGATCAATAGATATGCCATGTCTCGAAATGACGTGGCCCAGAATATCACTTTGTCCATCCAGAATTCACATTTGGACAATTTAGCATATAAATGGCTAGTACGAAGAGTTTGAAGTACCAGTCTCAGATGTTCAGCATGCTCCTTTTTCGATTTCGAATATATAAGAATATCATCAATAAAGACGCTAACGAATCGGTCAAGATATTCTCGAAAGACACGATTCATTAAATCCATAAAGATAGCAGGAGCATTTCATAGTGGCCATAACTCGTACGAAAAGCAGTTTTGGGCACATCCTCGTCTCGAACTCGTACTTGTCGATACCCAGATCGAAGATCAATCTTCGAGTAAACAGAAGTACCCTGAAGCTGATCAAACAAATCAGCAATACGAGGAAGTGGGTACTTGTTTTTCACAGTAGCCCGATTCAGTTGCCTATAGTCGATACACATTCGCATCGTACCATCTTTCTTCCGAACAAATAAAACTGGAGCTCCCCAAGCGATACACTCGGTCTAATATATCCCTTGTCGAGAAGATCCTGTAATTGTTCTTTCAATTCTTTCAATTCAAGAGGTGCCATGTGATAGGGATCTTTAGAAATAGGCGCAGTCCCCGGCACAAGATCAATACTAAACTCAACTTCTCGATGAGGAGGAAAATCAGGAATCTCATCGGGAAATACATCCGAGAATTCTTTCGCAACTGGAATCTCAGATAAAGAAGACTCCTTCTTCGAAATATCAATAGCGTAGATAAGATAACCTTCATCTCCGCTAGTCAATAATCGGGACATTTCCGAGGAAGATACCAATGGAATTTTGGCTTGGGAACCCTTGCCATAAAAATTCCACTTGGGTCCATCAATCGGTCGAAATCGAACCACTCCATGACAACAATCAACAGTAGCTCGATTTGTCGTCAAGATATTCATGCCAATAATACAATCAAAGTCGTGCATTAGGAGGACAATCAAATTCAAAAATACCACATTATCCTCATATATCAATACACAATTATGCACAACTTTCTCAGACAAAATAATCTTCTTGCTAGCGTGGCTATCGACAAAGTATCATATAACGGGGTACAATCAATATCGTGAGATGCAACAAATGCATGAGATATAAATGAATGAGATGCTCTTGTATCAAATAAAACACGTGCAGGATAATCGCAAAGCGTGCAAATACCTGCAATCACGCCTCCAGGAGCTTCTCTCGCCTGATCCTCAGTCATGGCGTATACTCTTACTTCAGGAGGAACTTGGGCACTCTGACCACCCGGTCATCGATATCTTGGGGCATTCGACTGCTGAAGAGATGGAACAGGAACAGCAGGTCTCTTCATACCAGGGCCACCTCCAAATCCTGGCTGGGGTTGAGCAGAAGTCGTACCCCTATTCGGACATACTCGAGAGAAATGGCCTTCCTGCCCACATTGATAACAAGTACCAAACATACCTCGACACTGCTCGATAGTATGTTTGCCTCCACAATGGCTACAATAGGGAGCAATCACAGGACTCCCTCTCTGTGATCCACTAGAACTCGAAGAAGACGAGGAACTAGAACCAGTCTTCTTGAACTTCTTACCTCTCTGTCGCAAAGTAGGCTGCTGAGCTGACACTGGACGTGCATGATTATACTGTGGACCTCCTCTCCTAAGTCCAGCCTCGGCTGCCTTGGCTCGTTCAACTACCTCTGCGTAGCTGGTAGGCAATCCAGAAACAACATATGTATACAAAGCAGGATGTAAACCATTTACAATCCTGTTATATTTTTCCCTCGCATTCCCAGCCACGTGAGGTGCATACTTCAACAGAGTAGAAAATTTTGAAGCATACTCTGCAACAAACATCGTTCCCTGCTGCAGATTATTGAATTCATTCTCCTGAACAGTATAATAGGAAGGAGGGGAATACTGCTACAAAAACTGGGCCTTGAAGACATCCCAAGTGACTTCAATCCCGGCGTCTTTCAATCCAATCTCAGCGGCTTCCCACCAAGATTTTGCTCGGTCTTTCAACTTGCAAGTTTCAATCTCCGAGCCTTGGAATACTCCACAATATTAAACATGTGCTCGATATCCTTTAGCCAGGCTTCAGCTCTTTGAGCACTCTCAGTGCCAAAGAACCTTGGTGGTTTCAGATCCTGGAATCGAGCCATCACAACATCCATGGACAATCCTTCAAATTGCCCAGCTATTCTCTCAGTACTGCTACTCGCAGTTTCATTTGTGTGATCCATCAACAAATCAAAAGATGAATATCACAATTTCATATCAATTCATAATATCATCATCTCATAGCATCAATGTCATCAGATACTTACTCAAATCAACTCACATAAGAGCAAGTAATACAAATAAGTCAAACACATACACACAATTCATTTTTGCCTATTCAAGTATACACAAGACTCAATCGAGCATTCCCAGCTATGCTCTGATACCATACCTTGTGGGGCCCTTAGCTCCTAATCGTTATTAAAATACAATCAGATTAGGGTTAATTTATTACAGTGGAAAACGAGTTTAAATTTTGTTTACGATGAGCCCAAATCATTTTATTTGAATACTAAAAATAGTATTTCATCTCACATCATAAACATGCCCACACATAATCAGAGCCAATCATATACAAACAACTCATATCCTCGGAACATGCCCCGGTATATGAATACATATACATATACTGGGAACAAGCCATAAACCTCAACCCAAACTGTGACTCCCTCCAGAAGTACCCTCTCCGGTCTCCTGATATACTGGAGTACCTGCCATTATCCACACACAAAAGACAACAACAGCCCCCCTTGGGGGTGAGCAAAGCTCCGTATGGAACAACCAATCATATATACCACAGATATCTAAAAATTGATATATGGTATGCAATGCATGTATGTCGTGGAGGTATCAGGTCAAATGCCCATCCACTGAGCACATGTCAGAATCAAACGAATCGCTATCAAATCAATGCTCGAGCTGGCACACCGGCCTCAATAAGGGATACTCGTATGATAGCGTCGACAAAGCGCCATCAAATCCCAAATCTCATATCCAATCATCGGGGCCACAAATGTCTATGCTTTACGGGTCATATAATACCAACATAGCATTTGTGTTCACAAACCCCAGAATCCAATCGAATCATATCAGGGTATCCAAGGATAATAGCTTAACGTGCATGTCATGTATCGATGTATGCATTAAACGATGTGTGTTAACAAAACATTTATTTTATACATCGATATCTCAATCTCAGTGTCATGTATGCCACATCAATCAACAAATAAGGCATATAGACATATAATCCCATTCCAATCAATCCAATCAATCCGACTTCAAAACTTAGTTTCTTGTCGGTTATACTACTACATATCAGAAATTCAACTTCAAATACATGCTATCCCAGCACTTTGACATTTAAAGCTGCTGGAACCAGAAGAAAATTACCTCAGTCAAAAGCCCTCGACGCGACGATCACAAATATATAATTTGTTTCGCGTTTAGACAGCGCTTTGAAGTCGATTCGAACGAAAGAAAATCAAAATCTCTCGTGTCTCTCGAAGTTGCTGAAGGTAATGAAGAAAGAAGCGAAACAGAAGATTTATTCTTATCTCCACCGCCTTCGCGCTCGGGCGGTAGAATTCTCGCGCCCGAGCGCGAGACATTCTGCCCCCGACTCAAATATGTACCGCGCTCGGACGGTCACAAATTACCGCTCGGGCGCGGCATGTTCTGCTCGAACATACACCCTGGCGCTCGGGCGGTCATTTTCTACCGCCCGAGCGCCACACGTTCTGTACAAACATTTATTTTTGTACTATATTGGCATCCGGCTTCTCCACTCGAACTCTTACAACGTCAATTCATATTCAATATTCATTTTCTCAATTCCATTGTCATGATATACATCAAATACATAATCACATGACAATTTCATAGATTATCGATAATCAACATAGGATTTACGATAATACGATACACGGTCCTTACAACATATCCCCAAAAGGATGGCGGCAACTCCGTGAACCCCATCATAGACCGAACCATGTCCATCAAAGTCCGGTTACGACGCTCCGAAACACCATTCAACTGTGGTGTAGCGGGCTGAGTCCACTGCGAGAGAATCCCATTCTCCCTAAGATACTCTTGGAACTCGGCACTTAAGTACTCACCACCTCGATCCGATCGAAGTGTCTTGATGCTTCGTCCCAACTGTTTCTCTACTTCACTTCTGAATTCTTTGAACCTTTCAAAGGCTTCAGACTTGTATTTCATCAAATAAACATACCCATACCTCGAAAAATCATCGGTAAATGTGATGAAGTAGGCATGTCCATGCTTAGTGGTGATGCTAAGCGGACCGCATACATCGGTATGGATCAAATCCAATAACCCTTTGGCTCGCTCAACATGGCCCTTAAATGGAATTTTGGTCATCTTTCCTTTCAGACAGGATTCACAAGTCGTGAGAGCATTAATATCAGACATATCAAACATGCACACTCCCACTAACTTGTTAATCCTTCTTAGGGAAATATGTCATAATCGAGCATGTCATAATTGTGCCGAATTTAGAGTAACTTGTTTTCGCTTGTTTGTTGTTGTTATTGCTTGGACATTATTTAGTGGAATATCTTTAAATTTTAAGGTGTAGAGATCGTTTTCAAGTTCTCCAGTACCAATTAAACATTCATTCTTGTAAATATTGCAAACACCTCTGCTAAATAAACAAGAAAATCCATCTTTATCAAGCATAGAAATGGAAATAATGTTTTTCACCAATTCAGGTGCAAACAAAACGTCTCCTAACATTAACTTAAAATCATTGTTCAAATACAAGCAAACATCTCCTACGGCCTTAGTAACAACCCTTGCTTCATTGCCCATCCTCAAGAAGGTCTCACCTTCCCTGAGCCTCCTACTTCTTCACATCGCCTGCAAATCATTACAGAGATGTGAGCCACAGCCGGTATCCAATACCCAAGAAGTAGAGTTAATTGAAATGTTTACTTCAATATAGAACATACCGTTTCCAGAACTCTTCTGGGCAAGATATTCCCTGCAGTTACGCCTCCAATGTCCAAGCTTCTTGCAGTGATGACAGATGTCAACAGTCTTGTCAGCCTTCACTGGTGTGGCTACCACAACGGGACCCGGAGTCTGCCTCTTCAAGGGCACGTTCCTCTTGGGACGTTGGAAAGAACGCTTATTTCCCTTCCCAGGTGGACCGGTCTTTGTACCAGATGAAGAGCCCACAAAAAGAACCGGCTTCTCTTTCTTGATGGTGGACTCAAAGGTCACAAGCATGTTCACAACAGCAACACGTTGGTGGTCAGCTCCGAAGGCAACATCAAATCCATGCCAACGAGCTTGTCCACGAACCCAATCATCTTTAGGCCATGCTCATGGACCGAAGTCCCATCTCGCATGCGTAAAGTGATCAGCTCCTTGACTGTAGCATGCCTAAGAGGCCGAGTCTGCTCTGAGGTGCAAATGAATGTCAGCAGCACTCTTTGCATCCTCAAAACGCCTCTGCAGCTAATCATTCATAGAAGCCTGCATATAACACCTGGCTTTCAAGTCTGGTCACACCAATCCTTGTAAGTCTGCAATTCCTCAGGAGTGCAGCTAGTCGAAGCCTCAACAGGGGGCGAATCAGTCAATGTATATGCAATCTTTTCCGAGTTCAAGACGATCTTTAGGTTTCTTAGCCAAGTGAGGTAATTAGGTCCGGTTAATATGAGTTTGTCGAGTATTGTAGATAGCGGATTGCGAATCGAATACATTGTCAAAAATTGTACTTAAAAGTAAAATAGATAAATGATAATGACTATTTTAAAATATTTAGTAAGATATAAAGTATGGATTTGTACTTTATAAATTTTCGCTCCCACTGTTTTGACATTTTCACTATCCTCTAGTGAAAACGGGAAACTCCTTTCCTCAGTAGGTACGCAAGGTCCAATTAGCGAATTATGATCCCGAATAATATCTGCCAATCATAATTCCTAAAAGGTAGTTTCCAGTTGCATCACCATGCAACCTTTTACGTAAACTTTTGTCTCACGTTTGATCAGGACCCAATAATATGACGTCGTTCATCTTCACGTGTCAAGCCTTACCCATCGATGTTGAACCTTAATGGACGGTCGCCATGAATTCCCTCAATAATATGAGCCGAAATGATGGGAGTTCCACATAGTTCACATCACAATGTCAATGAATGTCATAGCTTTCCGGCACCCAGGGCCCCCCTAATAATATGAGCCGAGCCCCGAGCATGGGTAGCGTTCATCATGCACCCATTTTCGATGGAAGACATGGAAATTATAAACAAATTTATAATTCCCCTTTTCGGGCTTGATATTAATTTTGAATCTTATTCAAAATGAGGGTTTTTTAATTTTGAAAGGTCTCATTATTAATTTTATTTAAAAATTTTCCATGTTTGATCGTATGTTTGCCGGATTCATGCAACTTTGTTATTATCATAATAATAACGCACATACTCATTATTTATAACATATCATGCATATATTATAAACAGTAAAAAAAACAAGGATGATCAATCGCCCCAAAACTAATGGCCCGTGTGAGCTAAACACGGGCCTAGGTCCAATCCTAGGGAAGCGCAAGGGATGCAAATGCAACTATTACATATGCTTCCAATATTTACATGTCTTCGATCTTCATAATCACCAAGGCCACCATCTTCCAATCTTGATCTTCCACTATACTAATATTTACAAATAAATATCCATGGCAAATAGGGATACATCTCATGGGGTGGGAACGGGCCATAAACCAAGCCCACTTTATAAATTGATAGTTATTACAATCATTCAACACAAAATATCCTAGCATACTCCTAGCAAATTGGGCTTGGGCTTTTGATCATCCTTCATGCATAATATCACATATCATACACCATCAATTAATTATCACAATAATTAATCGATCCAATATCACTAACCGCCACGATTATAAACTAAATTAACAAAGTATACAAACACGTTTTTCTACTTTCTAATTAATTTATTTATAACCGAATTTCTTGTAAATCACCATTTACTATAAATAATTAAAGTCCAACTTCAATTATTTATTTCATGAGAAAGATTTTGCAAGTTTTGTAAATTTACACTTAAGGGCCCAAAAAATCATTTTTCACCAAAAAACATTTTGTCTCATTTAAATTTCACACATATGTTAGCCATCTAATGGCCCAACAACATCAAGGCCCATGACACGTTGATAATCCAAAACACTTTTTGAAACCCTAGTCGTCATCGCTGTTGCCGGATTCCGGCCAACAAATTTTTTATTTATTTTTTGAGGGGGACGTTCGGGCTGCCCTTGCTGCCCGAAATGGGCAGCCCCTCGGGCAGCAACATGCTGCCAGAAAGTTTCCCCAAAAATACCTTGATTTTGTTGCAAAATTTCATCTCATGCGGTTAAAAACCGAACTCAATATAATATTATGTATATGCTACATGAACTAGTACCCTTAGCTCATGATACCACTTGAAAGGGATCGATTTTAGGTTTTCAAATGCGCAACGGAAGTTCAAAATGTTTTGAAAGCAAGAAAACCGAAATTTAAAGGGAAAAAATTCGAACACCTTAGTATTAGTGTGTAACCTATACAAAAACACAAACTATGACATTCATAGGGTGTTAAGAATATATACCTATCAATCACAATGGATTGATGATGGCTCCAACCAAGTTGTAAACAACTTGGCTCTTGAAAGGATGAACTTCTACAAGCTTCCTTTGAACACTCCTTGTTCAAAAATCAAGCCCACCACCAACTAGGAAGATCCTCTCATATTTTGCACGAGAAAAATATGAGGATTTTTCTTTGAGAAGTGTAAGAATTCCTCAAACAAAATGAAGAGTAAATTGTCAAAAAATTTCTGCCAAAGTGATGTGCATTAGGGAGAAGGATGAGTTTTCTTGGGGTTGCAAAAAGCTAAAAGCAAAAGTTGCATGCCATGCCAATTTTTTAATCAAAAGTAATCCACAACATTTCATCTCCCAAGCATGCAAATCAAGTGGGCTTGTAACATTTACAAAGGGCCCATGGACCTTTTAAATTTAATTGTCTCAAACATATTTGAGCCCAATTTAACTTTACTTGATTTTACTCAAGCCTACTAGTTAAATAATTATTTCTAATTGGGCTCTACAAGGCCCAATGTTGTTTAATTAATCCAACACTTAAATTAATTAATTATTTGGACTCTACTAGGTCCAATAATGTTTAATTAATTCAACACTTGAATTAATTTAATTTAGTCCATAATAATGTTTATGAAAATCACAATTTTCAAATACATTATTTGTTTGACCAACTTTTAATTTAGGAACACTTCCTCAAATTAAAGTTACATTCTCCTTATAGAAGTCATACTTCTATTTTTCCTCATGCTTATAAACTCCTTTATATGTCGTTCAACACATTGAACTATTTTAACTTCTCAACGGGATCTAGAAAGCTAGTACTTGTGTGGCCCTCAATGGTTCATTTATACAACTAGCCGTGGGTTCACATCTCCATGTGATTTGGACTAAACATGTCCTTATATGAGCATACCCCAATTGCTACATTCTTACTTATCAACTCCTTGATAACAAGAATGTCAGAACTCAAGTCTGATAGTACCCAACCAATCATGTTAAACGCCTAGCAGCATCGCTTACAAGATTCCCTAGGTATCAAATGATAGTTCCTGCAAGAACCATTCAATTATGGTTAGCGTACAGTACGGTTCCTTCAACTCATATATCCCTACCGATTCGACAACCATTGGTATATCGAGAGTTGTCAATGAATCGATACTATGCGTCATGTTGTAGTTGCATCGATGGTATAATCTACGAAACTCCTTTCATAATTACCACCATACTCTGATCAAAGATTTCAAACTACATACACATGATATCACATAGGATATCCATATACGAAGGTAAGCGGTGAATCCCCGACTACAATGCATCGACTCCTATATGTTTCAACAGAACATCCAATCTTGCCACCTGATGACCCCTTGAGAGTCGGTAAACAATTCAAAGTGTAGTGCTAGCACATAGAGTCTCAAAGTTGTCCCGGGTCAAAAGGACTAATGGTGTACAACCATAAACTAGGATGTTTCCACTCGACAAGTGAGAACCACTTGGAAAGTCCTTTATGGAGGGTTGTTCAGTGCACTCTACCAGGAGCACCTATCTGCATGCTCGGACATCACAATGTCCCCTACCAATGAAACATGGTTCTCACATCGCAGATACTAGTCTCGAGCTCTAGCGGCCTATATCCTTCTTAGTGGCGGCTGAATCGACTAGGATTCGTTTAGAATATACAGTATTACAAATATGAGTTTCATGATACTCATCATATGAGCATCTCATATTCTTTCTACTATTTGTATATTCAAGGGCTTTATCTATGCAACTAGCTTGGGTATACAGATAAAGAAGTGCCAAAACAATAATTTCAAATATTATTAAAATAAAGATTGTTTATACATAGAGTTTAAACATGATCCCTCGGCCAACAATTGGCTCGAAAGGCACCTACTCTAACAGTTTACTAGCTTTTTGAATATTTATTCTGTAAATGTTTAAATGCTAAAAGAGTTAGGATATGTCGCATGATTAGAGAACTTAGATTTAAATGCATGTTGATTACGTTAGAATTTGGAAAACTTTCAGATAAAAAGGCCTCCTAGGCGTGCCCCCAGTGAATGAAAATCAAGCCGTGAACAGCTGAACCCTCAAAAGAATGGATCACCACCCCCTCCTCCAGGGGATCCTGCTACCCGTGCTTCAGAGGGGATGGCTCGTCTCTTCGAGCAATAGATACAGCAGCAGCAATTATAGCAGCAACAACTACAGTAGCAGGTACAGCAGATGCAGTAGCAGCAGGTACAGCAGATAACAGCAGCCACCTAGGCCGCAGCATGATATATATGAACAGTTCCGGAGGCTAGGACCGAAAGAATTTCCAGGCACTACCGATCTCTTTACTGCAGAGAGTTGGATCCGCTCAATTGAGGTACACTTTCAGTACCTGGACATGGGAGATGCTCACCAGGTGAGGTGTACCACATATCTGTTTAGGGATGACGCTTCTTTATGGTGGAAAGGAGCCAAGCATGGTGTTGACCTTGCTACACTCACTTGGGCTCAATTCAAGATAAAATTCTATGAGAAATATTTTATTGCTGATGTCAGAGGTGGACTAAAGAGGGAATTTATGACTCTCCGTCAGGGAGACGCCACTGTTGGAGAGTTCGCCATGAAGTTTGATAGGGGTTGTCACTTTGTACCCCTTATTTCTAGGTACGCGGAAGAAAATCTTAGGCATTTTATGGATGGCCTACGACCTACCATTCGAAATGATGTTATGGTGATGCGTCCTTAGGATTATGCTACTGTCGTCACTTATGCATACCAGTCTGAGAAATCCTTGAGGTACTGAAAGGGATCGATTTTAGGTGCCCGAATGCGCAACGGAAGGTACAAAATTTTCGGTTTTTGCAAGAGAAAAATCGAGCACCTTAGTACTAGTGTGTAACATATACTAAACACCTTTTTCATACATAGGGTGTTAAGAAATTATAGTTGGAGTTTTGAGATAAAATTTAAGATTTGGAGTTTTTCATACATACCTTAATTTTAATCTTTTCAGTTAATCCAGTGAGGCCGGACTGGAGTTGGAGTTTTGAGATAAAATTTAAGATTTAAGAAATCATTCCCAGAATTTATTTTAGCTAGTTAATAAGTTGATTTAAGTTAAAAGGAGGTTTAAGGAATTATTTTAGTAACTTGAGGTAAGTAGGAAATAAGTTCATTTAGGTTCCTTAATTAAGGTGTTAATTCACTAAATTATTTAAAGGATAGGTAAGGCTCTTAAGGTTTAAAAATGCACTAACTAAACAATATTTCCCTTCATTTTAATTTCAAATTTTTGGCCCCCTTAGATGATTAATCAATTCCTTGCCAACTCACCTTTGACCCTTTCATTGTCATCCCTTAGCATGATAATCTTTTCATTTATTAATCACCCTTAATTAATTAATATTAGATCAAGATCCTAGCCTTGTTAGCATGTAGGATTCGGCCACACCCCATCCATTTCCCTCTCCAACAATCATTTTGATATCAAACAAATTCAAATTTCAAAAAGAGGTAGACTTGGTCTTGCCATCCCCATTATATTGCAACCCCTTCCCCTCACTTTCCTAACCATCATTCCTCTCCCCCATCACCGATATTCTGAGAGCTATTCAGTGTAAAAAACGTGAGCATCATAGCAAGAATTAGGAGAGAAAACCGAGAAAGAAAACAAGGTAGCAAAGCGCTCTGTCTCCTCCGCGTCGCGTCATTGTGTTTCGTTCGTTTTCTTTTCAAAACGAAACCAGGCATGTTTATATTTTTCCTTGCTCTTCAATAAATTCATATTAACATTTTTAAACATTATATGATCATCATTTCCATTGCATAACCGAAATATATCAAGAACATTTCAAAAATAAAAGATGCAGAATTTTTCGGTTCCTCTTGTGCTTCACGGTTCCTACGTTTTTGATGGTTTCAGGTATTGGTTCGATTCCAGGATTCCAAGGCTGCTCCTAGGCATGTACTAGGACATGTTGGGAACACGTTTGTCCATTGGTTCTAGTCCCAAGCTAGCCGAAATCCAAAGTTGACAGCAACACCCCATTATGTGTCTTATTGTGCTCGATTTGTAAGTTGATGTCCATAGAGGAGGTTTCTAATCTTGGCTGCCCTAGGGGCCTATAGCCATGGTTAGAACACCTCCCTAGCATGTCTAAGACGTGACCAAATCGCCCTTTTGAGGCTTGGTCCATGGTTGCATCGGTTTTTAAATCAAAATACAAGAACAGCCCCTTCGACCCGTATAAATTATGCATGTGTCCTCTCGGTTTTGGGTGTTGGGGTGGATCTTGGTTGGCTCTTTAGCCATTATCCATGGTTCAAACCATACCCTAGGATGTTTGTAAGAGGTTCTGGTAGGTGGTTCAAGCCCCAATGGCCATTAGCCTCGCAAACGATGCAAGGAAACCAAAGCACAGCTGCTGTATTTTTGTGACAGCAACTTGCTGCATCGGTTCAGTGGCTCGTTCGAGTCCTTGGTTGGCTTTTAGCCTATGTACTTGGACTGGACAGTGCCTCATCGAGTTAGAAAGGTCATGTTTTTGGTCGTTTGTGATTCGGATCATTTTTGAGGTCGTACGAGAAATTACGGTGCGATGTGCCAAATTGACTCTCGAAAGAGCGTTTCATGTTTTGGCCTCCATTCACGAAAATTTCGGTCCTTGACATTTTAGGAGCATTAATTTCATCATTTTTAGTGTATTTTAATCATGACTAAATGATGGTTCGGTGTTGGTTCGGGTTAGCACGAAGTCATGATTAAATACGAAGTCGTTGGACGTAATTGTCTCGTTTTTTTTTATTCAATTACAAAGTTTGGTCAAGAAAGTCATTTGCATATTTTTCATGATAAATTTAGGTCGCAGCGAGCCTGGAAACGATCCAATCCATGTGGTAAAATAATGCAGGATATTTCATTATGCCATTTAATTATATTACGTGCATAAAAATATAAAATATTCATTTTTGAGATGTATGCGATATTGCTTGTGGCCATTTCACTATCATGGGAGGATTGTATTATCCGGTCGCCAGTTACCGGTCTGTTCAGTTATGTACCACCCGGTATACTGTGGCATTAGTCTGATTAGACGTTCATTACTTCACCCGATCGCCAGTTACCGGGCAGCTCAGTTCAGTTCAGTGCAGGGGCCACTTGCGTAGACAATAATCTCAACAGAAAATTTATTACATGCTATTTTATTACAGGGCTCCAAGGAGAAAACATTTTCACTGTGATTCTCAGTTCAGTTATGCAATTATTATAATTGCTCATGACAAGTTATTTTCACATTATGCCTCATGACATGATATTTTTATTCAATGAAATTTTACTATATTATTTACTCGTTATTTACGATATATGCATGATGAGTCTTTAAACTAACTAGACTTTATTTTTGTAGGTACTGATGATGTCAGGGCCGAGGGCGGGGACCAGTGAGCTAGCTTGGGTCGGCAGTAGTGGAACCCGAGAACCTCATTTACAGCATTTGCCATTTTTATGCTCAAACATTTTTATCAGTTGTTAGATAACTTTACTTGTTACTTTGTGAGCAATAATTTCTTCCGCTGCTATTTTTAAACGTTAACTTGATTTATCATTTTAATTATTTAAAGAGGCATTTTAATTATTTAAAAAAAAATTTTAATTTTTCGCAAATTTTCAAACACGAATCTTCGGGCCATTATATCTTTGGTCCTATACCAGTCATGAGTTTAGGAGGAATGAAATACACCTTGGTAGTCGTAGATGATTTTTCAAGATTTACTTGGGTTATTTTTCTCAAAATAAAGACCATACTGCTTCGTAACTAATAAAGCTCTTCAAAAGACTTTTAAATGAAAAATCAGTTGGAATTGATCGAATCAGATCTGATCAAGGAACTGAATTCATCAATCAAACTCTTTCAAATTTCCTAGAAAATGCTGGAATTAAGCATGAGCTCTCAGAAGCCAGAACTCCTCAGCAAAATGGTGTAGCTGAGAGAAGATATCGGACTCTTAAAGAAGCTGCTAGAACAATGCTTGCTGATTCTGGTATTTCTCAGATATTTTGGGCAGAGGCAGTAAACACTGCGTGTTACACTCAGAACAGATCAATGATTAATAAGAATCATATGTAAACACCATATGAGATCTGGCATGGAAGAAAAAGTATAATTACTTATTTCAAAATATTTGACTGCGGATGTTTTATTCTTGATAATGGTAAAAATTAATTAAAAGCGTTTGATGCTAAATCTGCAGAATGAATATTTCTTGGATACTCATCAGTTAATATAGTTTATAGAGTCTTCAACAAGAAAACCCTAAATGTTGAAGAATCTGCTCATGTTGATTTCGATGAAACTGAACTAACTGATAAGCCACTTGATCAAGTTGAGCTAGTTGATCGATTTACAGATATCAGTTTGGAAGATGATGACAAAAATGAAAGTCATGGCAATCAAAACATACTTCAAACACCTGAACCAGAAATACTGGACCAATCAGATGTGCAGGAAGTCGTTGCTGATGATCAGTTGATAGGGCATAATGATAACATTCAAATACCAGTTGACGAAGCACCAACTGAGACTGAAAACTGTGTTCAGTTACCAACTGAAGAAATTGCTGATACAACAAATACTGAGTACAGATGGAGAAAATCACATCCACCTGAACTGGTAATAGGAAATCCATCTGATCCAGTAAGAACTCGGAATCAAATGCTAAATTTATTTATCTATTCAGCTTTTGTTTCACAACTAGAACCGAAGAAAACTGATGAAGCTCTTGCTGATCCTAAGTGGGTAAATGTAATGCAAGAAGAGCTAAATCAGTTCACTTATAACAATGTCTGGAACTTAGTTTCAAGACCAATTTCAAAAACTATTATAGGTACAAAATGGGTATACAGAAATAAACTGAACGAGGATAATTCAGTTGGACGCAACAAATCAAGATTAGTGGCACAAGGATATAGGGAAGAAAAAGAAATTGACTATGATGAGACGTATGCTCCAGTTGCAAGATTGAAAGCAATCAGAATTTTTCTTGCTTATGCATCACACAAGAACTTCAAGGTCTATCAGATGGATGTAAAGAGTGCATTCCTGAACGGTCAACTACAAGAGGAAGTATATGTTGAACAACCTCCAGGTTTTGTAAATCACAACTTTCCTGATCATGTATATCATTTGAACAAAGTCTTATATGGTCTTAAACAAGCTCCCAGAGCTTGGTACGAAACTCTTTCAAAATTTCTAACTGATCATGATTTTTCTGTTGGATCAGTTGATAAGACCTTGTTCAAATTTTCTAAGAATGATCACATTTTATTAGTTCAAATTTATGTTGATGATATCATATTTGGGTCAACTAATCCCAAATTATGCGAAAAGTTTGCTAAGCTAATGCAGGATAAGTTTGAAATGAGCATGATAGGTGAACTGACATTCTTTCTTAGACTGCAAGTGAAGCAACTGGAGATTGGTATATTCATCAGTCAAATAAATATACAAAGGAGCTGCTAAAGAAATTTGGCATGGAATCATGTTCAGCTGCAAATACTCCCATGAGCTCATCAGTAAAATTGGACACTGATCAAGGGGGAATATCAGTTGAGGCGACATTATATCGAGGTTTAATAGGTTCATTGTTGTACTTAACTACCAGTCGTCCTGATATTGTATTTGCTGTCTGTATGTGTGCTAGATTTCAAGTAAATCCTAAGCAATCACATTTCTCATCTGCTAAAAGAATTTTGAAATATCTTAAGGGTACACAAAATGTTGGGTTATGGTATTCTAAAGAATCTACTTTCAATTTAGTTGGATATTCAGAGGCAGATTATGAAGGATGTAAGCTTGATCGTAAAAGTACAAGTGGATCTTGTCAATTTCTAGGAGACAGACTAATTTCTTGGTTCAGAAAAAAGCAGACATCAATAGCTAACTCAACAACTGAAGCAGAATACCTTGCTGATGGTAGTTGTTGTGCACAACTGATCTGGATCCAGCAACAACTGATAGATTATGGAATAATTAGAAATGAATCGCCCATATTTTGTGACAATACGAGCACAATTGCCATCACCTACAATCCAGTTCTTCATTCAAAGACCAAGCATATAGATGTCAGGCACCACTTCATTAGAGATCATGCTTTGAAGAAGGACATTAGACTGGAGTATATTTCAACTGAGCAACAAGCAGCTGACATCTTCACCAAACCATTACCCGAGACTAAGTTTTCTTACTTTCGCAATATTCTTGGTTTAATTGACTTGTCTTAAAATTATTATTGTTGATGTTTTACTAATAAAATTATTTTCAGAAAATAAGAACACAACAACAAATTGGAATGATACTTTATTAAAAATAAAATCGATTCCAACTTACAGAAGATAACTTAGAACCAACTGAATCTTGCCATTATGTAATAAAATTATTCAAATCATAAATTCGGATTCTAGAAAATGATTCAGTTGTAGAAATCTTCTAAATCACATGTCATTCTTTCCATAGCATTGCATGTAACAGAACATTGTCATCAATCAGGTCTGTAACATTCCTGACTTCAAAACGATTAATGTATTTTCTTGCTGTTGCTGCTTGAGCACGAGAAGGAGCAGCACCACTACTACTTATCCTCTGTAAATCATGAATTTTGAACCATGTTGACATCACTTTCGTCAAGACATATTCCTCCATTGTTTTCTTCAACTCTTCTAAATAAAGACTTAATTGTTCAGTAACTTGAATATGCGTACTACTGCATGCATCAGAATTACTTGAATCCGACATATTGAACTGTTATTGTCTCACAATTTATCTCTCTTGTCTTATTTATAGATAGATGACATTAAATGTTGAAGAAATCAAAGAGTCTCAAGTCAACCGAAGCGTTTTTCTCATTTACCCAGGCTTCTTATTTATCAGTTGTTCATTATCAACTGATATCAGTTTGTCATTTATTACTTAATGCTTAACTGATTTCAGTTATAGTCAACTTATATAAGTTAGTCTTTCATCAGTTCATCTGTTTAAGTTCGCAATTCATATATAACAACTGCTGAAATTTATCATTTGCAGGAAAAAGAAGAACAAAGTTAAGCTCATATAAATACTTCATTCAACCATAAAATTTTGCACGGATTACATCATCATATTTTTCCTCTACAACAATTATCCACATTTTCAACCAAGTGGATAAAGGTGCGGTAGATGTCTTGACAAAGCTCTGAGAAACAGCTATGCGCTTAAGGATTTTCAGTTCCTTTCGAAGTATTAGTTGATAGATATGACCATCCTTAAAGATGTCCACCCACACAGCTTTGTTCAAGTGCTCCCGCACTTTTTTCAACTTTGCCACCAGTTCGGGAGTGGTAGCCTCTCCAGTATTATACAAGAACTCAAGATTCTGTAACTTTTCCGAGTAGTGAAGACTCTTATAGAAGACTTCATCTTTTATAACAACCTTCCTGGTCTCCAGAGCGAACGGCGAAGCACTCGAGCTACTCGTATCTGCCATTTTTTTTGTCTTGAATATTTTCAACAATATGACTGAAACTAACCGTGTTACTTTTATTTATAGCCGAAAATCATGGAAGCTGAAGGGCCGTCAACGTTTCAGCAAACGATATTCTTTCTGACCTTTAAATTTATTTTATATCGTCACTATAATTATCATATGTATGTATTAAGGGGGAATAATGGTTTTAAGAGGTTAACTGAGAAGACAAATGTTAGTAAACTCTCAACTGAAAGGACACAGTCTTACAACTGATCGTTCAGTTGGATATTTCACTAATCTTCTCATATAAGTTAACTAATTAACCATATTATATTCCAAATCAAGTGACGTGACTGTCTGCTATCTAATGATGTATCTTATTTTAAAAACGTGGAAGCATTTGAACCGTTTAAATTGTACACACGCTTACAGCACACGTACACATGTTTTTATTCAAAATTTTGATGGACTGACACGTGTCCAGAATTTAAATAGTCACATACATATAAATAATTCCCCGCTTCAATTCAGTTTTCTTTCTTACGCATACATCATCTCTCAAAGCAAACTCATACACTCAGAGCTTGTATTTCGCAAATTCAGGTTTCCTTACTCTCAGCAATCGCAAATCAGATCCCTGCTCATATATTGAAAGCTATGGCTATAAACTTTGAATCAGCTTTATCAGTCGAAGAATTCGATGTGAAAAATGTATTTCTGAAGCTTGAATCAGCTGGGCTGAGGATATTCTTGGGGCAATACTCGCAGGAGATTTACCCAAAAGAACTCCAAGACCTCTACTCAAATGGATATATCAACTCTGATGGAAGCATCATTGCCACTATTAATGGTCAGTTGGTGACCATTTCTGAAGAATCTTTCGGAGAAATATTTTCATTACCTTCTGATGGACTAGTACACCTTGCTGATGTTAAAGCATCAGATATTGAAGAAATGCAAACTGCATTCTCTGCTGATGGACGGAAAATCAAAGTTTCCGATCCTAAGAAGGAACTGAAGCATGAGGTTCAGTTGCTGACTGATATCGTGGCCAAAGGGCTATTGTCTAAGGCAGGATCGTATGCTGCCCTGACTTTGGAAATGTTTCAAGCTATTACGGTTATTATGGTTGGAAGAAAATTCAACTGGAAGCAACTTATTTTCAGTATCTTGAAGAATATGTTTTCCTCCACCAAGCAATCCAAAGGATTTGCAGTGCCGCTGAGCTATTTGATGAAAGTCAAAGGGTTGGTGGCTGATGATTCGGAGCGATTATCTAAATTCAAAATTTTCAACGGGAAGAATGTTCTTTCACCCAAGACTAAATTAAATATCTCTCCTGATCAGTTCGTGAAGATCAAGAAGGAAATTGGGACGCAACAGGCTGCTCCCAAATCAGTTAAACAGGCCAAGACATTGGCTCAACTGAAGACAGTTAAAAGAAAACTGATTATCAGTGAATCAGATTCCGAGAAGACGCCCTCTCCAAAAGTTGCCAAGAAACCAAGAACACAAAGGACAAAATTACCAACCACAGTAGAATCTATTCCTACTGAAAGGCTGAAATCTTCGGATGCCCAACAGCCTATTGAAGCAGTTCCTCTGAAGATCATCCCACCAGAAATTTCAGCTGGTGCAACAAAGGAAACAATTAAGATCAAAGCTCCTCTAATCCATATCAATCGTCCTGCTGTTCTAGCACCTGCACGACCCAAAGGTATAAAGATTATAAAACTGGTGGATATTACTCGTACTGGATTGGAAATTCCACACATCCTCAGTACTGAAAAAGGCAAGGGCAAATTGATTGCAGAGCCCAGGCCATCCAATCCCATTCAAACTCATATTGACCTTGTTTGGGAACAGGTTAATAATTTTGCAGTATCAAAAATTCAATCCCATGATTCCTGGACCGTTTACAAAACTCAGATTTTTGCTAATCAGGTGAAAAAGAAATCCCAGCTAAACAAGTTTATCAAACTGGAAGCAATTGTCCTCAAGATGGTCAAAGCTGCCACAATTGTTCAGGATTTGGAGAGTAAAACCTATTTTTTTGACCAAATTCGAGCTAAGAAGCTATCTCAACAGCTTGAGAAATTGAAGGCAAACTATATTCCCACAAATCCAACTGCTTATAATGATCGAGCTGTATTCACTCAGCTATATACAGATCTTACTAGCTTGAAAGCTCAGACAAAAGTGGGAAATGGATCAGGAGTTAGTTCTTCCTGAGGAAGCCTCTGAAGAAGAAGAAGAAGAACCCTTCTCTCAGCAGAAAGAGCCACCCTCAGAACAAACTATTGTTGCAACTGAAAAAACAGTTCAGGATGTGCCACAATCATCTGCTGTGGAACATCAGCTGTACTCTGAAGCCGAGTTGAATTTTGCCAACATTGATGAAATTATTCAAGCAGTGGTGACAGAATATGTTATTAATGAACCTTTCTCAGTTGATCACTCCGCTGATCAAGCAACTAAAGAGAATCCAATCTTAACTGAAGAGCCAGTTAAGGCCGCCATTTCTGAACCACATGATCCAAGAATGATGTCTGCTCAATCACCAGATCACCAAATTGCTGAGAATCTGGAGGCTCTGTTGCCTACTTCTGACAATCCTCCAACTGAAGAGTCAGCTCGAATCTCAGATGACTATCAAGCAGAAGCATCAGTTCATGACTCACTAGCTGAAGATTCTGCAAACTCTCACATTCAACAGGAAAGCTCAAATGCTGAACAACATCAGTCTTCACCTCATCTGGTCCAAGTGGCAGTAACTGAAACAGATGTTCCAGAACCGAATATTACTGAAACAATGATATATGAAAGAACCATGATGGTTTTTGATCAAATCTCAAAGGAAGCTGGAGCGTCGGATCAGCCAAATCCTAATTCCGCCAAAGATCTTGATTTTGTTCCTGCAGAAATTCAGAAAATTCAGCATGATATACATAGAGTGATTAATGATCTGTACAAGATTCAGCATACTCAATTAGATAATTCTCTGAGGCTATAACATTCTGAGGTATTCAACTCAGAGAAACTGAAAGCAATTCAAGAAGCCTTAAACTCTCTTTTTCAATCAGTGGAAGCAATTCAGAAGAACAAAGGTTTGGCTGAGAGTCTCTCCATCACTCAAGACTTTATCAGCAAACGAGTTGAAATCTGGAGACGCTTGTAACAAGAAAAATAGACTCGTTGCAAACCACAATGCTCTCTGTTGTCTCTAGCATATCCACTACTGTCAATGTTTTATCAACAGATGTTCGGAAATTCTCATTGAAGATGGAGTTGTTTGACAAAAAGGGGGAAGAGATCAAAGAGATTCTAGAACAACAAAAGAAATCTTCTCGTTGAAGAAAAATCTCTACAGATTCGTGTATTCCATTATACAGTTGATCAATCTCTTATTTTATCTACAATGAGTTCAGACGTTCAGTTATTATTTACTTAGTTTTGTCAAACACCATAAAGGGGGAAATTGTTGGAAACTAAATTCCGGCGTTTGAAAAAATATGAACCAACTGAAAATACGAACCAACTGATCGAGTAAACTGAACTCAGCAACTGAATCTAGTAAACTAATCTACGCAACTGAAATACTATTCAGTTATTCTCCTCATCAGTAACTGGAACACGTCAACCGACAGAGAGACATAGAAGACTGCAACTGAATATGAAACGCCGCACTTCAATCAATACAGCTTAGAACAACACATTTCGACTAAAGCAATTAAGATGCCGCATTACAATAAATGAAGCAAACAATGACCAAGGAATAATGAAGTGGCAATCAACGGATACAAAGATTCAAATATATCTCAAGTTACCGTTGGAAGATAAGCTTATAAATATGACAGAAGAACAGTTGAATAACAAGGAGATTACTCTATTCAAAGCTTGCTATTACTCTGCCAAAATCTTATCTCACTCTTACTTGGTTTATTCGTAGCAGTCAAGGCTACAATTTGAGCTCACTAGAACTTTGTAATAATCGTTAAATTCGATAGTGCTAAGATCAGTTATGCACTGAGAACATTTTGAAATACTAAGAGTTTCATCTTTTGGCAGTATAAGTCCAAACTGAAGTAGGCCAGTACAAATCTTGTATTCGTTCAAAGTCTTTTAGTGGAATTCCTATCCTTGAGATAGAAGGGTGACGTAGGAGTAATAGAAATCTCCGAACATCAAGAAACAATACTTGTGTATTTTATTTCAGTTTTTTATTCTATCTTTTAGTCAGTTACTTTCCGCAACTACTTTAGTTTAACTGATTGTCATTGACCAACAAGATTCTGAGAATCAGTTTGTCACCAAACTGAACTCAAAATTCGAAAAGATCAGTTTTAATTGTAAGTGTTTATTCAACCCCAACCCCCCCTTCTTAACACTCTTGATACGTTAATCGATTCTATCACCCTATTTGCTATTTAATATGCTAATATGATTGTGTAACATGTTTATGAATTTTTACATGTTGAAATATGATTTTTAAATGTCATGGATTATTAAGGGTTAAATTGGACATTTAAAAGATATGTTGTATGCTTGGTTTCAAAATAAAAATGATATTATGCATGTTTTTATTAAGTGATGATAACATGTTGAAGGACGTGAAGGGATTGTGACTACTACATGTTGGAAATATAGTGAAGGTTATGGTCTCAATGGGAGCCCGACGATCGTGTTTCCTTGGATACGGATACGAATACGAATATGTTAATAGGTAGGCCTGGGCCCAGTTGACCGGTGAGGGTGTTGCAGGTGTCCCCCGCTGTCCACTACTGTGGTTTTTTTTAGACGAATCCATCGCCCAATACGATCAAGAATACGAGTCACAATCACGATCTGAATTCAACAAACATGAACATGAACATGAACATGAATATAAATATGAATATGAATATGAATATGATTATGTTTATGTGACATGATTATGTTTTTGAAAATGTTTAAGTTTAAAGTTTATGCTTTATTAAGAAAATTATATTTTAAGTACAAGTATTTTTCACTGTTATATGTTAACTATATTACGTACTACTTGTTATCAAGGATAGGACGTGTGAGTCTTTAGACTCACTAGGTATGTATGATGCAGGTGATATAAATAACTATGATGTTGTAGGTCTTGATGAGTGACTTGCTGGACTGTCGGTGCACATAACCCGAGGACCAGCGCTTCTATTTCTGCATTTAAGTTTACGATTTTAAGTTAAAGATTTTTAGGACATTTTATTTTATGTTTTTTGAGAGATTTTGAGAGGTTTAGTATGGGCTATACTTTTCAACATTTATTGTTTTTTTTAGGTTTGGTAAAACAATTTACGATTTCATGTTTAACTATTCCCTTTGGATTTTCAAGTACTAGTCGGATGTTTTATTTTAAAAATGGTGAAAAGATATTTTAAAGTATTTATATATATGTATATCAAGGAGATAAAAAAATTTCCTAGTACTTTTTAAGAAAACGAATAAGCAGACGTTTCATAAGGTTCTTGTAGGCACTACCAGTGACACCTAGAGGATCATGCGGAAATACTACTAGATGCTCTTACCATGATCTGATAGATGTAGTAGGACTTGAGTTCTGCCATTCTTGATTAAAAGGTCGATGAAAAGAATTTGGCTAACTAGGGTAAGCTCGAATATGAACAAATATTTTTTTGAACCACATGAAGTTGCGAAACCACGACTAGCTGTATTCCAAAATCATTGAGATTCATATACGTATTGGATTATATGTTCCCCTTGAGATAGTTGAATACAAGGAGTTTAATTTGGTGACTTTAGTTTGATGAGATCAAATAGATTACTTGTAAAAGAATTTATTACTTGATTTCATAGATTGGAAGTTGCGGAATTTAGCTTAAATACTAATAAAATGAAAAAGTGGAGCTACCAGTTTAGCGTAAGAGTTCAAAAAACTGGCCACTACCTAAAATAGATCAATGAAAAATTTTGGCTTTCAAAATTTTCATTTTTCATTATATGAACAAGATTTATAGCATCGATACATCAACATTGTCTACGTCGACCAGGATTATAATGAGTTCACAATTATTTATTAAGTAAATTTAGAATAAACTAATGAAATAATAAATTAGTATTAGTGAAGCAAATAACTAAACAAACAAAAATGTCATACATAGTGTGTTTAGAAATGTACCTATCAATCACAAGGATTGATGTTTTGGCTCCAACTAAGTTGTAAACAACTTAGCTCTTGAGGATAGAGAATCTACAAGCTTCCAAGAGTACTTCTTGCTCAAATGGATTCCTTCCTTCAAATTAGGTCCACTACAAACAAGGAATATCCACTCTAATTTTTTACTAGAAAAATTAGAGCATTTTTCTTTGAGAATAGTATGCTATCATCAATAAAAATCAAGAAGCAAAATGTGAGGATTTTTTGAAGAAAATTTCGGCCACTATAGAGAGAGGGAAGAGGAAGCCTTTTGTAACGCCCCGAAAATTCGAAGGTCCACACGAACCACATGCACGCAAGTTATTAAATTCTCTTGTATTTCAATTATATTTCATTAATTAATTATGTTGTGCATATTTACATGTTTAAAATATATTTTTCTACAAGATTGCAATAAAATATATTTTTAAAGGTAATTCAAGCTGCGATCGAGGAATGGAGACCGAGGGCTGAAAAATAAAAAATGTTTTTTTTAAATAATTTTTTAATTATTTAAAATATGGGTGATTCTTTTTATTATTTTTGAAAATAAAGGGTTTTTGAGGTGATCTTATACGCCGGGACGTAATTTTTATCGGTGTTGGTTTTTCAACAAAAATACTAACGTTTTGTCAACTCGGCTAATATATTCACAAAATTATTTAAGCAAAATTATTTTTAATATTTAATTAAGCACTAATGGGCCTAATTTACCTACTTAGTGGGCTTAAGCCTTATTAGTGACTAATTAACTATTTAATGTTCAAAATCTACGCTAAACCCTTCATTAATCCCACGCCTCTTTCAGATTATTTGCACACCAAATTTTTCCCTAAAACACACGACACACACACACCCCATAGTTCAAGAGGAAAGTCGATAGCTTCAAGGAATTTCTAGCCAAGGTTGTCGTCCCCGCACTACAACAAAATATGCATTCAACCACACTCAAAAGACAACGGTTTTTTTAAAAAACCGTTGTCTTTTGCTTTTTAACAACGGTTTTAGAGAAAACCGTTGTTAAAAAGCAGCAAACGACAACGGTTTTTACAAAACTGTTGTCGTTGACCCTCAAAAACACGCTAAAAGACAACGGTTTTTAGGTGAACTGTTGTGGGTTAGCTTGTTTTTTCGGAGAAACGACAACGGTTTTTGTGAACTGTTGTGGATTAGCTTTTTTTTGGGGAACGACAACGGTTTTCGTGAACCGTTGTGGATTAGCAATTTTTTTTTGGAAACAACAACGGTTTTCGTGAACCGTTGTCTACTAGCGTGTTTTTTCGGAGAAACGACAACGGTTTTCGTGAACCGTTGTGGATTAGCATTTTTTTTAGGGAAACGACAACGGTTTTCGTGAACTGTTGTGGATTAGCGTGTTTTTTCGGAAAAATTACAACGGTTTTAGTGAGCCGTCGTTAAAATAACGACAGTTAAAACAAAAAACCGTCGCTATTTGCGACGGATTTACTTAAACCGTCACAAAGTTTAAATTAGCAATAAATTGTAAACCGTCGCTAATATCTCCGATTTAAAATAGCGACAGGTTTTTGCAAAACCGTCGCCGATTTAAAACTAGCGACGGTTTATAAACCGTCGCCGAGTTAAACGTAGTGACGGTTGAATCTTTAACCGTCGCCGATAGCGACGGTTATACAAAACCGTTGCCCATTGTTCTATAAATACTCGCATTTTCGGTCCAGTTTCTCCACACCTTCCATGTCTATAACACGTTTTCCTCTCAGTAAGCTTTTAGTTTCGATTTATCTGTAAGTTTTTTCGTTTTAATTTTTGTTAAATTTCCGGTGTAAGTTATGATTATGAATATTAGTTTTTTTAGATACATTTTCCTCTTTGGTAGGCTTTGAGTTTCGCTAAAATGCTCAAAAAGATGGTAAGGTCTTTTTTTTTAGATTTATTAAATTAAAGAATTAATTTTTTTATTATTTTACTTAAAATATTAGCGACGGATTATGCTTAAACTGTCGCTAATTAGCAACGGTGTTTTAAAATCTAACGTCGCTAATTAGCGACGATTTAGATAAACACAGTCGCTATTTTAGTGACGGTATAACTAATGTTCTAGGTAAATGTAGCGACGATACAATTAAACTGTCGCTCATTTGCCACGGTTGCTTTAAAACCGTCGCTACAATTAGCGACGGTTGTGTCTTATTCCGTCGCTAATATTATCGTCGCTACTTTCATAAACCGTCGCTAATTTGAGCTACTAAGACGGTTAAAAACCGTTGTCGTAGAACACACTTTCAACAACACTGCCAGTTACAACAGTTGTTGAGTGTCTACGACAACGGATAAAATCCGTTGTCGTTTAGCATTTTTCTTGTAGTGTCGTTCTTCGCAATCGTCAACGAGAAACTGTGCGTTAATAATGCAAAGACACGTCATATTCTTCCCTTTTTCTCATCTATCACACCATAGTAATTGTTTGAACATGTTTTGCATGAAAAACAAAGGACACATGGTTATATTTTCGTTTTTTGCATCAAGGATGGTTTTTAAATCAATGTTTGTTGATCGAAAATTATGTTTAACATGATCCTAAGGGGCTGCCATGGTTAGGTAAGGTTCAATGGTGGTTTATACATGTTTTAAAGTGTCCTAAGTCACACAACACAGGTTGCACACATACATAGAAGAAAGTTGGAACCGAAATTTGGTGAAGGGAAGAAGAACGTGAGTTTGGAGTTGCCTTTGTGTGCATGTGGGATTCATGGGGCTCGATTGTTTTGCATGGAGCCTTGGGGCTTGGCCAGGGCTGGGTGGGGCTCGAGGATGGTCAGGGTCAAGGTTCTGATGGAGTCCTAGGGGCCTAGGGCTTGCGCTAAGTAGGCTGGAAGAGTCCCTGTATGAAGGGACTCTTCACGCGCAGGTTTCAGGAGGGGGCCGAGAGTTCCAGGGGATATGGCTCGGGTTGGGGCTTGGCTGGGTGGTCCATCAGGGTCCTAGGGTGACTGGTAGGGGTCGGTCCAGGGTTTGGGGTTGCTGGGCGAGTTGTGACTCGAGCTAAACGCAGATCACGTGAGGGAAGCACTAGGTGATCGCGCGCGGCTGCTTCTGGTGCAGGGCTTGGTGCGAACGGCCAGGGGCTGCGATTGGTCTGGGCTGGGTCTGGGTGTGGTCCAGGGATGGTCAGGGTTAGGTGGGTTTCGTGTTTAAGGGTTGGGAGAAGTCCTAGACTAGTTAGGAGTCTTTTTGTTCAAGGGAACTCACACACACACGTGCAATACATGGTCGAGTTCCAGGTGGTTTTTGAGAGGGCCATGGCTGGTTTTTCGGGCTGGGCTTGGTTAGTAGGGTTCCTAGGTGGATTGGCTCGGGTTTGGCTCTAGGTGGCTCGGGTGAGGCTCGAGTAAATTAGGAGATGACTCGGTGTTTTCGATAAGGTGTCAAAAACGAAAATAATAAAGATAAAATTGAATCCATGGGTTCACGGGTGTGACTCATGACTTGGAAGGATAGAATAAATACTAAAAATCTATGTTAAAATTTGGGATCAAAATAAAGAGTTTGGATTTATCCGGGATTCAATCGCCACACGAAACGCTAATTAAAGAATTAATTGAAACACCTGGATTTAGGCTTAATAAAATTATGGAAAATTAGGTTAAAGCTTAAATAATTATTAGAAGTCTAAGTTTTAAATTTGAGAATTTTATATTAAGGTTTGGTTTAATTCGGGATTAAAATGTTGTAGTATGTTATCATTAAAGATTAATTTAAAAGTCATCGAATTAAGCTAAATAAAAATATGGAAAAATTCATGTAAGCTTAAATAATTATTTGGGACATACTAGAGTTAATGAATTTAAGAAAAAGTCAAAAACATGAAATTTTACGTCTAGGGGTAAAAGGTCATTTCACACCTAGAAACTAGTAAACGTCATGGCAGTGCCCTGAATATTGTTTTACGTGCTAATATGTTTAGTTAATGTTTATGAATTTTTATGACAATGACATTAAATGTTTACGATTTATTATGTCAAAATTTTATTTTAAAATTTTATGATTTAATATGTTAAAATGTTTATTTTAAATGTTTTATGGTTTAAATGTTTATGATGTTGAAATGTTTGTTTAAAATATTTATGGATTTTTATATGTTAAAATGTTTCTTTTAAAATGTTTATGGATTTTTACGATAAAACGTTAACGTTAAATATATGTTGCATGCCTGTTTTTAAAAGAAAAGGATATTAAATGCATGATTTTTATAAATTGATGAAAATGTGAAACATTGGAGGATGTGAAGTAATTGTGACTATTGAGGATATGAGGATATGAGAATAAGAATGTGAATGTCGTGAGGGGAAAAGGCCCAGAGGGAGCACATTTCAGGAGAAGGCCCCAGAAGGAACCCATGCCTGGGAAAAGGCCCCAGAGGGAGCCCGTCTATGAGAAAAGGCTGCCGAGGGAGCCCCGACGATCGTTTTTCCATTCGATGAAAATAGGTCAGGGCCCAGTTGACCAGTGAGAGTGTTGCTGGTGTCCCCCGTCGTCCAGTACTGCGGTTTTCATGTAGATGGATCAATCGACTTTTGAGGTTGAGGAAAGTCACAATTAACGAACTGAATTCAATAAAAAGGAAAAATGTTGAGGTTCATGTTATGCATGTTCATATGAATATGTTTATGAGAATATGAAAAGGGTTAAGAAAACGTTTACGAAAAATTTTATGAAAATGTTTATGTTTAAAGTTGATGCATCATTATGAAAATGTTTTTGTTTAGCATCATGAAAATGTTTATGAAAATGGTATTGTTTTAAGGTTTATGCATCTTCAAGGAAACGATATTTTAAGTACAAGTATTTATCAATGTTGCATGTGATTTGTATATGTATTTCTTGTTATCAAGATTATGGTGTGTTGAGTCTCTCACTAGGTGTGATTGATGCAGGTGATTATGATAAAATTGTTATGGAGGTCTTGATGGTTGACATTGTTGGGCTGAAGGTGAAAATAACCCGAGGACCGACACTAGTTTTCCGCACTAGTTATGATTTTTAAGTTATGTTAAAGATATTTTTATGACTATTTATTTATCTTTATGAGAGATTTTTGAGAGGTTATAGTATGAGCTATGCTTTTCAAATATTATTTTAGGGTTGGTAAAATGTTAGACGATTTTATGATTCAAACTATTTTCCTTTGATTTTAAATGGTAGTTGATTGTTTTATTTTATAAAATGGTGTCAAGGTATTTAAAGTATATATATGTATATTTTTGAATTATGGAGATTAAGGAGGGAAAAAAATTTCTATTAGTTTTAAACCAATAAAAAGGGAAGACGTTTCGCCTTTTCTTGGTTGTGTAAAAAGTTAAAGTGTATTCCATAGGCATCCATGCCTTTAACTCAAAAGGTTGACTTCCAACATTTCATCTTCCAAGCATGCAATTTATTTGGGCTTGTAACAATTACAATGTCCATGGAATTTTATTTAAATATCTCAAACACATTTGAGACCAATTAAACTTTGCTTGAATTTACTCAAACTCACTAATTAAATAATTATTTCTAATTGGGCTATACAAGACCCAATGTTATTTAATTAATTCAACACTTGAATTAATTTAATTATTTGGATTATACTACGTCCACTAGTGTTTAATTAATTCAACACTTGAATTAATTTAATTTAGTTCATAATAATGTTTATGAAAATCACAATTTTCAAATACATTATTTATTTGAGCCATCTTTTAATTTAGAAACAATTTCACAATTAAAAGTTACATTCCTCATAATCCTCTTGTAGAAGTCATACTTCTATTTTTCTTTGCGTTTATAAACTCCTTTATAAGCCGTTCAACACATTGAACTATTTTTCTTCTCAATGGGATCTAGAAAGTTAACACTTGTGTAACCTCAACGGTTCAATGTTACAACCAGCAGCGGGTTTACATCTCAATGTGATTGGGGACTAAACATGACCTTATTCGAGCATACCCCAGTTGCTCCATTGTTACTGAAAGGATCGGTTAATCGAATAAAGAGTGTTTAGAAGGGGGGTTGAATAAACACAGCTCAAATTTAAGTATTCTTCGACAATATGAGTTCAGTTTTGTTACAAACTGAAACTAGATATCCCGTCGGTCAATAACAATCAGTTAAACTGATTAAAACAGTTGCGGAAAATAAACTGACTGAAAGATAGAGTATCTAACTGAAAATGACAACTGAAGTAATGACACCGCAATTTGTTTCTGGATGTTCGGAGACTTGAATAACTCCTACGTCACCCCTTCTATCACAAAGATAGGATATTCACTAAAATACTTTGATCAAATACAAAATACTGCACTGACCCAATTCAGTTTGGACTTATCACTTTGTCAAAACTGAAACTCTTAGTATACAACACTTTAACAGATCGTAACTGATCTTAGCACAACTTAGAAAATTTATCAACGTTTACAAAGTGCTATGTAAGCTCGAGAATGTAGTCTTGAATACTACTGATATAACTGATAAGTGTGAGCTTTGATTTCTGAATGCAAGTAGATATTTTTGCAGCGTAACAGCACGTAAAATGAGATAACTGAGAGTCGGGCTTTCTTCAGTTGCTGCCTTCGACTATTTATAGACTCTCCTCTCAACGGTAACATTAAAGAATATTTGAATATTCTAACCGTTGATTGCCACGTCGATATACTCTGACAGTCGTACATTGCTCATTCTGAAATGCGGCGTTCCACTACTAGTTGCAGGTAGTTGTACTATTTGTCGGTTGTCGCTTTCAAATGATGATGTGTACAGCTGAGAGATCAGCTGGTAAAGAATCAGTTGACGAGAATGAGCTTCAGTGGTATCGATCAGTTAACTTAATTCAGCTGATGACGTGTTCAGTTGACGATCAGTTCAGTTGGTTCATCTTTTGTCAAAACACCGGAATTAAGTTTCCAACAATTTCCCCCTTTATGGTGTTTGACAAAACTAGAGTCAAATATAACTGAATAACTGAACTCATAGTAGATAAAATGAGATGTAGATTAACTGAATTTTCTTCAAACATATACAAGAGAGACTACTTCTAAGGTTTCTTCTGTTGTTCTAAGATCTCTTTGATCTCTTCCCCCTTTTTGTCAAACATCTCCATCTTGAGAGATAATTTCCGAACGTCAGTTTAAAGGAGCTGGACAGAGGATGAAATGTTATTGATGGCAGTAGACATTGTGACTTGTAGCAGTTCGATTTTTCTTGAGACAAGTGTCTCCACACTGTCGACTCGTCGGTTAATAGAGTCTTGAGTGGCAGTGAGACTCGAAAATATCCCTCTGTTTTTCTGTATATCTTCAACTGCAAATGACAGAAAGGTAATAGCAGTTTGTATGGCGTTCAGTTTTTCTAAGTTGAACTGATGAGAATGGTCCAACTTCAGAGTGTGTGACAGTTGAGTGTTCTGAATCTTTGAGATGGCAGTAAGCATTTGATTCATGCTATCCTGCATATTCTGAACTTCTTCAAAAATAAGATCAAAATCTGATGAAGATGGAGGAGGAGACTGATGAGAGGTTCCTGGTTCTCTTGTTGTGTGTTCAGAAATGACTAAAGATTGGTCAGTTGAGACTGTTTCAGCAACATTCTGAACTGGAATATCAGTTTCATTGATTTCTCGTTGAACTGGAGGCGTTGAGGGTGGATTCTGATCAGCAGATGAGCTGGCTTGATGAATAGCAGATGGTGATGAAACCAAAACTGGTGCCTCTAAAGGATGATCTATTGAATCAAGTAGCACATCAGTTGGGATAAATCGGTCAACAGATGAATCTGGCTGAACTGGTTCTTCTGAAGAGATAGTAACCTCTGGATTGATTTGATCAGCAGAGTGATCAACTTTATCAGAAATGGGTTTACTTATCTGAGATTCTTGCACCACTGCTTGAATAATTTCATCAATGTGTGGGAAAGAAAGTTTGGCTTCAGTGTACAGTTGATGTTCAGCAGGAGGTGATTGAGGCATAACCTGAACTGGCTCTTCAGTTGGAACAAGAACCTGTTCTGAGGATGGTTTTTACTGCTCAGAAGACGGTTCTTCAACTATTTCCTCTTCATCATCATCTGAATCTCCTTGATGAAGAACTAACTCTTGATCTATTTCCCAAAATTTTACCTGAGATTGCAACCCAAGCAAATCAGTGTCTAGCTGAGTAATTACTGCTTGATCAGCATATGCAGTAGGGTTTTTGGGAACATAGTTGGCCTTTAGTTTGCCAATAATTTGAGCCAAGTTCTCGGCTCTCATCTGATCAACAAGTAAGTTTTTCTTTCCATAGCCTGAGCAATTGTGGCAGCTTTCACCGTTTTCAGGACAAATGCTTCCAGTTTGATGAATGTGTTCATCTGTGATTTCTTCTTCAGTTGCTTGGCAAAAACTTGTGTACGATAAGCTGTCCAAGCATCATAGGACTGAATTTTTGAAGCTGCAAAACTATTAACATTTGTCCAAACAAGGTCAATGTGAGTTTGAATAGCGTTGGATGGTCTGGGCTCTTCAATCAACTTGCCCTTGCCTTTATCGGTACTCATGATGTGAGGAATTTTCAATCCTGTTCGAGTGGATTCCACCAGCTCTATAAATTTTATACCTTTGGGTCGAGCAAGTGCCACACCAGTAGGAAGATTGATATGAATTAGCGGAGCTTGGGTTCTAACTGATTTCTCCTTTGCACCAGCTGAGACATCTGGTGGAATGACTGACAGAAGAAGTGCTTCAATAGGCTGCTGAGCAGCTGAGGACATTATCTTCTCAGAGGTGATGGATTCCTCGGCAGACGTTGGTTTAACCCGTTGGGTTCTTGGTTTCTTGGCGATCTTTGGGGATGGAGTTGTTTCTGTATCGGACTCACCCAAAATGAGTTTCCTCTTTGCTACCTTCAGTTGAGCCAATGTCTTGGCCTTTTTCACTGATTTTGGGGCCGCTTGATGAGTCCCAATCTCCTGTTTGTTCTTGACAAACTGAGCAGGAGAAATGTCCAATTTGGTCTTGAGTGACAGAGTATTCTTCGCATTGAAGACTTTGAATTTTGATGATCTTTCTGAATCATCAGCCACTAACCCCTTTAATTTCAGAAGATAGCTCAGTTGCACTACGAAGCCTTTGGACTGTTTGGAAGACAGAAACATATTCTTCAAAATATTGAATGTCAGATGCTTCCGGTTGAGTTTACGCTCAGCCATAATGATAGAAATGGCTTGAAAATTCTCCAACGTGAGTGCAGCAAAAGATCCAGCCTTCGCCAAAATCCCTTTGGCGACTACATCAGCAAGTAACTGAACCTCGTGCTTCAGCTCCTTCTTTGGATCGGAAACTTTGATTTTCCGTCCATCAGCAGAAAGTGAGGTTTGCATTTCTTCAATATCAGAAGCTTTAACATCCGAGAGGTGTGCCAATCCATCAGAAGGTAAAGAAAATATTTCCCCAAAGGAATCTTCAGTGATGGTCAGCAACTGACCATTGATAGTAGAAGTGATGTTTCCATCAGAATCGATCATACCGCTTGAGTAGAATTCTTGAAGCTCTTTGGAGTAGATCTCTTGTGATGATTGTCCCAAGAATGTCCTTAAACCAGCAGTTTCAAGTTTTTGAAAAACTTTCTTGACATCATCATCACCGAAGGATAGAATTGATCCGAAATTGATAGCCATTGCATTCAGCATATAAGCGGGAGTTTGATTCGCCATTTGGAACTGAATGATTTCCTAGAAAAAAAATAGAAGGATGAAATTTGTTTTTGCTCTCAGGAGTTTGTAGATGAAAGGAAAAACTGAAATGGAGCAGGGAATGGTACATATGTACGTGACGATTTAAATTCTGGACACGTGTTAGTCCATAGAAATTTTGAATGACAATGTGTGTACGTGTGCTATAAGCGTGTGTACAATTTAAATTGTTAATATGTGTCCACGTTTTAAAATGAGATTCATCGTGAGATATCAGTCAGTCACGTCACTAGATTTGGAATATAACATGATTAATTAGTTAACTTATATAAGAAGATGGGTGAAATATTCAACTGAACGATCAGTTTGTAAAATTGTGTCCTTTCAGTTGAGAATTGACTAACAATTGTCTTCTCAGTTAACCTCTTAAAACCATTATTCCCCCTTAATTTGTGCATAAAATAATTAAAGCGAATACATAAATATCAGAGATATTATTTGTTGCTGAAACGTTGACGACCCTTCAGCTTCCTTGATATTCTGCTATAAATAGAAATAACACTGTTAGTTTCAGTCATATTGGTGAAAGAAAGAAAAAATATACAAGACAAAAGAATGGCAGATGTGAGTTGCTCGAGTGTTTCGCCATTTTCTCTGGAAGCTAGGAAGGCTGCTATCGAAGATGAAGTCTTCTACACTAGTCTTCCCTAATGGAAAATGTTACAGAAACTTGAGTTCCTGTATAATTCTGGAGAGGCTACCACTCCCAGACTGATGGCATAGTTGACAGAAGTGCGGGAGCACTTGAATATAGCTGTGTGGGTGGACGTCTTTAAAGATAGTCATATCTATCAGCTGATGCTTCAAAAGGAACTGGAGATACTTAATCGCATAGCTTCTTCTCACAGCTTTTGCAAGACATCTTCCTCAACTATATCAGTTTGGTTGAGAATGTGGATAGACGATGTAGAGGAAAAATATGAAAATGTAATCCAAGCGAATATTTATTGTTGAATGAAATATTTATTTTTGTGTAACTTTGTTTTTCTTTTTAATCAGTTGAGAGTCATATGAATAAGCAACTAGCTGAAGAATCAGTAAATGACAGTAAAGCTGAAAGATGAATTAAGAACCAAGACAACAATAACAACTGATTAGGATAAATCAATTAATCCAAGTATATTGCGAAAGTGAGAAAACTTAGTCTCAGCCAGTGGTTTGGTGAAGATATCAGCTGCTTGCTGCTCAGTTGAGACATATTCCAGTCTGATGTCCTTCTTCAGGGCATGATCTCTGATGAAGTGATGTCTGACATCTATGTGCTTGGTTCTGGAGTGAAGAACTGGATTATAGGTGATAGCAATTGTACTTGTATTATCACAAAATATTGGCGATTCTTTAGCATCAATTCCATAATCTCTCAGTTGTTGCTGAATCCAGAGCAGTTGAGCACACCAGCTTCCAGCAGCAAGATATTATGCTTCAGTTGTGGAAGTTGCTATGGATGTTTGCTTCTTGCTGAACCATGAGATCAGTCTGTCCCCTAGAAACTGACATGATCCACTAGTACTTTTACGATCAAGCTTACATCCTGCATAATCTGCATCTGAATATCCAACTAAATTGAAAGATGAATTTTTAGAATACCATAACCCAACATTTTGTGTGCCCTTAAGATATTTCAAAATACGCTTGGCAGCTGTAAAATGTGATTGCATAGGATTTGCTTGAAATCTAGCACACATGCATACAGCAAATACAATATCAGGACGACTAGCAGTTAGGTACAATAATGAACCTATTAAACCTCTGTAAAGTGTCGTCTCAACTGATATTCCCCCTTGATCAGTGTCCATTTTTACTGATGAGCTCATGGGAGTACTTGCAGCTGAACATGATTCCATTCCAAACTTCTTCAGTAGTTCCTTCGTGTATTTAGTTTGACTAATGAAGGTACCCGACTCCAGTTGCTTCACTTGTAATCCAAGAAAGAATGTCAGTTCACCCATCATGCTCATTTCAAATTTCTCCTGCATTAACTTAGCAAATTTCTCGCATAATTTCGGGTTAGTTGACCCAAAAATAATGTCATCAACATAAATTTGAACGAGTAGAATATTATCATTCTTGGAAAATTTGAACAATGTCTTATCAACTGATCAAACAGAAAAATCGTGATCAGTTAGAAATTTTGAAAGAGTTTCATACCAAGCTCTTGGAGCTTGTTTAAGACCATATAAGGCTTTGTTCAAATGGTAGACATGATCAGGAAGGTGATGATTGATAAAACCTGGAGGTTGTTTAACATAGACTTCTTCTTGCAACTGGCCATTAGAAATGCACTCTTTACATCTATTTGATAGACTTTGAAGTTTTTAAATGAAGCATAGGCAAGGAATATCCCGATTGCCTCCAGTCTTGCAACTGGTGCATATGTCTCATCGTAATCAATTCCTTCTTCCTGCCTATATCCTTGTGCTACTAGCCTTGCTTTGTTACGCACAACTAAACCATCTTCGTTCAGTTTGTTCCTGTACACCCATTTTGTACCTATAGCAGTTTTTGAAATTGGTCTTGGAACTAAGTTCCAGACATTGTTATGGATAAACTGATTTAGCTCCTCTTGCATTGCATTTATCCAGTTTGGATCAGCAAGAGCTTCATCAGTCTTCTTGGGTTCTAGTTGAGATACAAATGCTGAATGAATAAATAGATTGAGCATCTGATTTCTGGTTCTTACTGGATCAGATGGATTACCTTTCACTAGTTCTGGAGGATGTGATTTCTTCCATTTAAGTTCAGCATTTGTTGCTTGTCTATCAGAAATTTCTTCGATAGGTAACTGAGTGTTCTCAGTTTCAGTTGGAGCTGATTCAGTTGGCAACTGATTCACATTTGTTTGCTCCACTAACTGATTGTCAAGATTTGCTTCAAATTCAGCCGATTGATCCAATATCTCAGATTCAGGTGTTTGGAGGTTGCTTTGATTAATATGGATGTCTTCTTCATCATCATCATCCAAGCTTATATCTGTAGATCTATCAGCTAGCTCAACTGTAATAGTTGGCTTAATAGTTAGTGCAGATTCATCAAACACAACATGAATAGATTCCTCAACGTTCAAAGTATTTTTGTTGAAGACCCTATAAGCTTTACTAACTGAAGAGTAACCAAGAAATATTCCCTCTGCAGATTTAGCATCAAAAGCTTTTAAATGAGTTTTATCATTGACAAGTATAAAGCATCTGCAGCCGAATATTTTGGAGTAGGAAACCACACTTTTTCTTCCATGCCAGATCTCATAAGGTGTTTTCATATGATTCTTATTAATCATTGATCTGTTTTGAGTGTAACACGCAGTGTTCACTGCCTCTGTCCAAAACCTTTGAGAGATACTAGAATCAGCAAGCATTGTTCTAGCAGCCTCTTTGAGGGTCCGATTTCTCCTTTCAGCTACACCATTTTGCTGAGGAGTTCTAGCTGCTGAAAGCTCATGCTTGATTCCGGTATTCTCTAAATAATTTGAAAGAATTTGATTGATAAATTCAGTTCCTTGATCGGATCTGATTCTATCAATTCCAACTGATTTTTCATTTAATAATCTTTTGAAAAGCTTAATCAGTTGAGCAGCAGTTTGGTCTTTGGACTTGAGAAATATAACCCAAGTGAATCTTGAAAAGTCATCTACAACCACCAACATGTATTTCATTCTCCCTAAGCTCATGACTGGTATTGGACCAAATAGATCTATATGTAACAGCTCTAAGCATCGGGAAGAAGATTTACGACCCTTGTTCTTAAAAGAAGATTTGATTTGTTTACCAAACTGACATGCTGAGCAAATTTTGTCTTTGATAAAATCCATTTTGGGCAATCCAGTAACAAGATCGTGGTTACTCAAATATGCAATAGACTTGAAGTTCAGGTAGTTTAATCTCTTATGTCACAACCAGTTTTTAGAGGATTTGAAGCAATAAAACATACTGGTGCATAAGGTTGATCATTCCAGCTGACTTTATCAGTGTTTCCACACCTTTTTCCAGTTAGTATGATCTCTTCAGTTGAGCTTTTGACTGAACAAGAATGTTTGTCAAACTGAACTGAGAATCCATTATCGCATAATTGACTGATGCTGATCAGATTATACTTGAGATTCTCAACTAATAATATGGTGAAGTTACCATGGATAAGCTTACCCTTACCCACAGTTTTACCTTTAGAATTATCTCCAAAACTGATGTTTGGTCCAGTGTACTTAACCAGTTAAGATAATAATTTTGAATCTCCTGTCATGTGGCGTGAACATCCACTATCCAAGTACCATATAGATTCAATGCTTGTACCTGTTACCTGCAATCACACACAAGATAAGATTCTGGTACCCCTTTTTCTATTTGGGTCCAAAGTTGATTAGTCCTTTAGGAATCCAGACTTGGATCAGTCTAACTGACCGTCCAGTTGATGTATTCCAGATGGTCTTTCCCGGTCTGTGTGTGCTTGGTGTATGGTGTGCAGGAGATACAACATGTGATTTGTCCTTTTTCAACTGATTTTTCAGCCAGTATCTTTTCTGAACTGGCTTACTGTTATAGTAATTTGAGTAGCCATTTGAGTAATTTTTGCTGAAAAATTTCGGTGGCTGACTTCGTGAGTCAGTCACAACTTTTGGGCTATAACCAATGCCACATCTTTTGCCCTTGTTCATACTTTGAGTTGTCTGTTCAATCAGTTTACTTGGCTCAGCTTGTTCTTGTACCATAACTGATTTGACAAAGTGAATGTATTTCCCTTTATCCATATTCAGTTTTGGTCGAGTATCTTTGGAAGACGAATCATCTTTACTACAGAATCCTAAACCAGTTTTATCAGTAACTGATTTCTGAGAATTCTGTATATCAGTTAAAGCATCAGACGATTTGTTCCAAGCCTGAATAAGCTCAGTGTGCTTTGAATTTTCAAGCAAAAACTTTTGAATCATTAAATGATCCATGCTTCTTTCATTTCTGAGCTCAGCAATCTCCCTTCTCAGACTCAACATATCAACTGATTCATCAGTTTTTGTTTTATCGTCTTTGGGATCAGTTTGCTTTGCTCTGGATTTTTCAAAAGATAAAGCAAGCTTTTGATACTCACTAACCATGTCATGAAGAGTCGAAATAAGTTCTTCTCGTGTGAAATCAGTTGAGCTAAAGTCAAATACCTGTTGACTGCTTGATTGATCTTCTGTGTCATCAGCCATCAGGCAATTTACTTCTTCCTCATCTTCACTAGAGCTGCAAGAGGTTTCTGGTTCTGACTCTTCGCTGTCAGTCTCTGCCCATTTGGCTTTGCTATCTTCAGCTAGGAGTACTTCATGTTTCTTTCTGTAAGGCTTCTTGTCGTCCTTAGATCTTCTCTTATGCTCATACACTTTCTTCTTTCTTTCAGTTGAAACTTGACTGTCCTTCTTAGGCTTGGGACAGTCAGCAATAAAATGACCTGGTTTGCCACAGTTGTAGCATGCATTTGACTCTTCTCTGGAATTGTTTCTTTGATAGTGCTTCTGAAAATTCCCTTGATTTTTCCTCATAAATATTCCAAATTTCTTAATGAACAATGACATGACATCATTGCTTAGTTGATCTGCAGCTCACTCAACTGAACCAGTTGGTTATGTTCTTACAGCAGCTAAGGCAGTAGTAGCTGCTGGGGTAGATGGTTCTCCTTCTCAAGTTTGCAGTTCAAACTCGTATTCCTTCAAGTTAGCGAATAGGTCATGGAGTTCAACTTTGTTTAGATCTTTAGACTCCCTCATTGCCATGGTTTTAACATCTCATTCCATGGGAAGACCTCTGATCACCTTCAATGCTACTTCTTTATTGGTATACACTTTTCCAAGTGCATTCAGCTCGTTGATGATGCAGCTGGTTCTTTCATCATATTCATGTATTGTTTCTCCAACTTTCATTCTGATGTTGTCGAACTTCTGCACGGCAACAGAAAGTTTGTTTTCTTTGGTTTGTTCATTGCCTTCGCAAAGCTGGATTAAGTTCTCCCAAATCTCTTTGGTTGTTTTGCACATCTTGATTTTACTGAACGTCACTCTGTCCAGTGTTTTGTACAATATGTCTTTTGCTACATTGTGTAGATTTGCTTTCATCTTGTCCTCAGTAGTCCACTCATCTCTGGGCTTTTCAATTCTTTGAGGTGCCCCTTCTGTGATTGCAACTGCTGTATTGGCTTTCAAAATTTTCATTGGTCCATCAGTTATAACATACCACATATCGTCATCTTGTACAGCTAAGTGAGCCTGCATCCTGATTTTCCAATCGTCGAAGTCTTCTCTGGAGAACATAGGGATCTTGTTGAATGAAGACATAGTGAACAATTTGAGTATAGATAATCTTTGATAGGATATAACTAGCTCTGATACCATTTGAAAGGATCAGTTAATCGAATAAAGAGTGTTTAGAAGGAGGGTTGAATAAACACTGCTCAAATTTAAGTATTCTTCGACAATATGAGTTCAGTTTTGTTACAAACTGAAACTAGATATCCCGTCGGTCAATAACAATCAGTTAAACTGATTAAAACAGTTGCGGAAAATAAACTGACTGAAAGATAGAATATCTAACTGAAAATGACAACTGAAGTAATGACACCATAATTTGTTTCTGGATGTTCGGAGACTTGAATAACTCCTACGTCACCCCTTCTATCACAAAGATAGGATATTCACTAAAAGACTTTGATCAAATACAAAATACTGCACTGACCCACTTCAGTTTGGACTTATCACTTTGCCAAAACTGAAACTCTTAGTATACAAAACTTTAACAGATCGTAACTGATCTTAGCACAACTTAGAAAATTTATCAACGTTTACAAAGAGCTATGTAAGCTCGAGAATGTAGTCTTGAATACTACTGATATAACTGATAAGTGTGAGCTTTGATTTCTGAATGCAAGTAGATATTTTTGCAGCGTAACAGCACGTAAAATGAGATAACTGAGATTCGGGCTCTCTTCAGTTGCTGCCTTCGACTATTTATAGACTCTCCTCTCAACAGTAATATTAAAGAATATTTGAATATTCTAACCGTTGATTGCCACGTCTATATACTCTGACAGTCGTACACTACTCATTCTGAAATGCGGCGTTCCACTATTAGTTGCAGGTAGTTGTACTATTTTTCGGTTGTCGCTTTCAACTGATGACGTGTACAGCTGAGAGATCATCTAGTAAAGAATCAGTTGACGAGAATGAGCTTCAGTTGTATCGATCAGTTAACTTAATTCAGCTGATGACGTATTCAGTTGACGATCAGTTCAGTTGCTTAGTTCAGTTGGTTCATCTTTTGTCAAAACACCGGAATTAAGTTTCCAACACTTACTTATCAGCTCCTTGATAATAAGAACGTCGGAACTCAAGTCTGATAGTACCCAACCAGTCATGTTAAACGCCTAGCAGCATCGCTTACATGATTCCCTAGGTATCAAATGATAGTGCCTGCAAGAACCATTCCATTATGGTTAGCGTACAGTACGGTTTCTTCATCTCATATATCCCGACCGATTCGACAACTATTGATATATCGAGAGTTGCCAAAGAATCGATACTATATGTCATGTTGTAGTTGCATCGATGTTGTAATCTAAGAAACCCCTTTCTTAATTACCACCAACACTCTGATCAGAAATTTCAAACTACATATACATGATATCACATAGGATATCTATACCCGAAGGTTAGCGGTGAATCCCGACTACAATGTATTGAATCCTATATGTTTCGACAAAACGCCCAACCTTGCCACCTGACGACCCCATATGAGTCGCTAAACAAGTCGAAATGCAATGCTAGCATATAGAGTCACAAGGTTCTCCCGGGTCATAAGGATTAATGGTGTACAACCATAAACTAGTACATTTCCACTCGTTAAGTGAGAACCACTTGGAAAGTTCTTTATGGAGGGTTGTTCAGTGCACTCTATAAGGAGCACCTATCTGCATGCTCGGACATCACAATGTCCCCTACCAATGAAACATGGTACTCACATCGCAGATACTAGTCTCAAACTCAAGCGGCCTTTAACTGTCTTAATGGCGGCTGAATCGACTAGGAACTGTTTAGAATATACATTATTCCAAATATGAATTTCATAATACTCATCATATGAGCATCTCATATTATTTCTACTATTTGTATAATCAATGACTTTATCTATGCATCTAGCATGGGTATTTTAGTGCCCAAATTCAGTACACGTATAACCCATGCAATTACTTAATTATTAAAGCATTTATTTAAATTTAAAATGATTTTTTAGTCATGCATGATTTATTTAAATTCATTATTTCAAATTATTTAGGTTTATGTGATGCACGTTAAAATTGTGTTACGAGTTTCATGTTTTAGGCAATTATTCGAGGCAGGTTCGAGGAATGGAGACCGATGACGATTTGTGGCAATTTTTAAATGCGGTATTTTATTTTTAGTTAAGGATGGGGTATTTTAAATAAGTTATTTTGTTTAGCATTTTTAAGCCTAAATTAAGTATTTAGTGATTTTATAATTTTTAAATCTTTTAAAGTTAGCATGGTGTATTTTATTTTGTAAATAAAGGATTAAATTTTAAATAAAATTTTTAAATTATCATTAGGCAAAATAACTCCCCTAATTAACACACACACACACATGTGTTCACACAAAACTCACTCACACGCACTACACGCACACTTTTACACACACCTATACACGACTTATTCACACACACACATATCCCATTCAGATTTTTATTATTTTTGAAAGCAAATATAGTAGCAGCCGCCACCTTTCCTCTCCATATTCCAGCAAATTTTCGTGTGTTTTCTTCAAGGATTTTAGCGCCACATTCGTCCCAGATCAACCCTCACTCCGTCTCCGCTTCGGTATCCCTGGTTCGGTAAATTTTAATATCAAAAGGCATGTATATTCTTTCGTTTCTGCATCGATCTTGTCATAGTAAATATTTTGATTTTTATTGTATGAAAACTTTGTGAATGTTATGAAAAGGTTTGAGCAAAAATGGTTGGATTGATTTTTAAACGTTTTGGATCTCAAATCTCGTTTTTGCTGTCATTTTAAAAACTGTGATTTTTCGGTCGTGATTTTGAGAAAACTTTCAACATGAAAATTGTTCAACTTTTTATACCTTCGATTTGACATTAAATTCGAAATATTTAGATAAGAAAGGAGTGAGTTATGATCGTTTTCTTGGGACTGCTCAAACTGCGATTTTCTGAAAATATGTTTTTGACGTGTTCTTGAAGTTTTATTGTTGCAGGCTTCGTTGGAGATTGACGGGTGATTGCTGATACATTTAGGTATGTGGTTAATGATGTTGGGATGGTCATTGACGTTTTGTTTCGCGTCTTTAGGCACTTGGGAGAACGAGTAGTCGTGAAAACTATTTTGGTGTCAAAATTTGAGTTTATGGGTTTTATTGCGTTGCGTGTGGTGCGTCGTTTCTTTGGGAATGTTTGGGACGTTTCATGGAGTCGAGTCAGTGTCATAGTGACCTAAGATGAGTCTCGATGTATTGGTTCACGAATCGTATTTTTTGGTTAAGGGTATTAAGAGGCAAATCGCGAGTTCAGTACACTCGGCGCCCGAGCGCCACTCTTTCTGTCGAGAGTTTTATTTTGTAAGCTCGGTGCCCAAGCGGTAATATTTTACCATCCGAGCGCCACTCTTTCTGTCAGAGTCCACTTCTTTTCAAATCCTAGTAGTGAGTTAGGTCTTTTATTGTTGGGAAATGTCCACACGTCATCTTAGAGTTTGTTTCGAGGTTTGATGTCATGGTTATTATGATTAAATGAGGTCAAGTCCCGAGTGTTTTAGAATGTCTTAAGTTATTTTTTGAATTCAGTGGTGAGCACGTATACGTACGTCTAAGTTATGCAAGTTAAGTATTTAAATTCACGTTAGTATGTTGCAGCAGCGGCCCCAAGTGAGATCCAACGAATCCCTCAATAACAAGTAAGTATGTTGACGTGCAAGAAAACATTTTCAAGTTTTTGAGGTATGCTAAATGTCTTGTGACCAATTTATGTATGGGGTTGGAAAGCGTTAAAGCATGAACGGGGACCAACCCACCCCGTTAAATCATGAACGAGTTTATATCAGGATTGGAAAGCGTTAAAACATGAACGGGGACCAATCCACCCGTTAAAAGCATGAACGGAGATCTCATGTATGTGGCAGTGGATTCTTCTTTGTCAGCTCAGTAGTGTGGTTTAGTCTGATCAGGTGATTTATGTTATGGGTCACTTGCTTTGAAACATGCCTCTACGCAAAAATGATGAAGTTTATGTATGTTCATGTATGTACAAGTACGCAAGCATGTTTGAGAAAAATTTTCGTTTATGGCACGTCTACGTATGTATGTAAGTTCAAGTTTAATTACAAGCTCAAGTTTCAGTATGTACATTCTATTTTGAAGTTGCATGTGGTTTTATTACGTATTACTCGTTACTTCCAGTTTATACGTGTTGAGTCTTTAGACTCACTAGAATTGATAAATGCAAGTGAGGATGATTTCGAGTAGACGAGAGTTGGGGATCAAGGAGCAGGCTTGGACTGAGCAAGAGGCTAGACTCGATGACCGCCCATGTTTTAATGATATTTGCAATATTTAAATTCTCTGATTTTATGTTACTGTTTGAGGTTCAAGCAAATACTTTTGGCAAACATTATTTTGAGATTTTTCTGTTTTAACAATTTTTTAGGATGAACAGTTGTTTTATCAAATTTTGAAGGTTTACGATTTATTTAAGAAATTTTTCCACAAATTTTGAATAGTAAAAGTACGGTACGTTACATGTATATAGATAAAGATGTGCCAAATCAATAATTTCAAATTTTATTAAAATCAAGATTGTTTATACATAGAATTTAAACATGAACCCTAGGCCAATACTTGGCTCGACGGACACCTACTCTAACAATATATATATATATATATATATATATATATATATATATATATATAAATAAATATATATATATATTATGTATTATCAAAATTTGAAAATAATTTAGTGAAGTGTAGTATTTTCAAAATTAGAAAATACCATACGAGAATTTTAAATAATGAAAATATAAAATCCTGATAATTTTATAATTTGAGTGTAGTTGAAAAATCATGATTATTAAATATATTTTATCAAAATTTGATCACACATCAGTTTTTGTACACAACTTTTCGCCTAAAATATGACAACAAAACTCAATCCCTTATCCCTCACTTAAAAACCATAGGTCACCTTTGGAAATAGATAAATCCCATGGTCGAGACTTCCCAGTCGCCACTTGGTCGGAGTTTTGAAATTCCAGTGATATAATCTCAACACAATGTTTTCTTAGTTTTCTAGTGCAATCTAATAGAAGAACAAAGTTTCTGATTGTAGATCTAATTAGAAGAAAGACCAACTCGGATAACTCCAAACTGATTTGATGTCCACCGTTCTTAAATGTAAAGGTAAATTAAATTCGAACACCCTATTAATGATTTTTAATCACGCGATATCCAAACATTTTGCACTTCAAAACAAAAATTTTAAAACTTCTGTTGCGTCTTGAGTGTGAGAAAACAATAATGAATTATTAAAAATTAAATTGAAATGACATCGGCCACATATGAGTGTAAATAATGCTTATCCATATTAAATTTAAAGCAAAGTTCATTATCTTTTAAAATGTCGAATTTAAACTCAAGTCACATTTAAACAAAACTATGAGCTGTAAAATGAAGAGACCAGACATTTTCAACTGAGGCGGCTCATTGATTTGTGGTTCAACCCAAACTCAGAGACTGTCATTTCCCGACTCTCAGTCAGCAGTTCACGTTCCATTCGAAATCGCCTGAAATTACTCGACGGCGAACTTGTGGGAGGAGCCACCGTGACGGAATTTGACCGACGGGTCGATTTTTTTTCCCCGGTTTATATGAATTGCGAGGGACTTTTGATCAATTATATTATCTATTGATTCAAGCGAGCTACCGGATCTGTTTGTTGTAGATCTGAGTTGAATCGAAGCTCTTCGGATCTGTAGCCATGCCCGTGGCAGCTTCCGCTATTTATTTCCTCAATCTTCGTGGCGATGTCCTCATCAATCGTCTCTATCGTGACGATGTCGGGTTAGTCCTTTATCATTTGTGATCTCTCTGCTCTTTTCCTTCTCACTTTGGGGACGTATTTATCTGCTCCGTAATTTAGGTATTCTATTTTTTTGTTTCGAGATAGAATTGAGCTGCAGTGAGGTATACGACTTGATTGGTTGAGTAAATTCTTGAGTTCGAGATTCATTGTTTGACGTTTTATCATTTTCTGAAATTGAATTTACGAACGATATCAACACGGCTATCTTCTAGTTCAGCTGACGCATTAGAAAATATCTTTTGCATGAATTGGAAAAGAATGATTTTTTTTCGAATCCCTAATATCCATGGATACTATTTTCTTAGAAAACGTGAATGAGAAAGGTTGAATTGTTGAAATTGGTGATTCTTAAACCATTCACACGTGTGTGTGAGAAAAACTGAGAGTATCCCATCAGGGACAAGACACTTATTTGCTGGGGGCAACATCAAATCAGCGTCCATCCTGTTATGGTCAGGGGATCGGGCTTCAAATCTTGCAGCTTCTTTTTTGATTGTGATGACATTTTTCTTAAATAACGATGAGCCATTAATAAATTACTATTTGTCAATCACCTCAGTGGCATTAGCCTTTGTAATAAAATTTTGGTGTTCTTGATGTATATGTCAAAACTCTGTTCTCCCTGGAAATTATGTAGCACGAATACTCCTAATTTTTAAAATTTTGAAGTAATACAACAAGGAGATGGATACGACATGCAGGTACATGTGTTGGATTCGGAAAAATCCGCGTCGTTGACTTTTTGTCGGTTTGACCAGTCGAATATGTCTTGTACACGGCTAGAATACGTCGTGGACACGGTGGAGATAGTTTTTGAATACGTCCTAATCACTCCTATGAAGTTGTAGGTTGTATATAGTTACATAAACACACACATTTTTGAATACATCTTAATCACTCCTGTGAAGTTGTAGGTTGTATATAGTTACATAAACAAACACACACAGACACACACACACAAAAAAATATATATATATACATACATACAGTTTTTTTATATAAATATATATATATATCTCAAATTTTTTTAATTTTTAATACTATATTTATATATATTTTTTAATAATTGATGTATCCTAGTCGTATCGTGTCTTATATTTTCAATATATGTCGTATCACCAAATCCATGTCATATTCGATACGATAGCAGTACCCGTATTCGTGCAACATAGTCTTGAAGCAATAAGGCTTGAGATTTACTTATAGTTGCTCTCTCTCTCGTCTCTTCGTTTCCTTGATCAACCCTTGAAGAATTTCCTCTATTCAAAATTTTTAATTAGAAATATTAAACCTTTATTTATAGAAGTTTTGAAACGTCTGTCTTTTTTATTGCTTTAAAAGTACTAGAATTTTTTTTCCACTTCTATTTTTGGCCATGTACATATGCTACATAAAAATATTTTACCCATTCAATAAAACATCAACCTACTAGCATTTTAAAAGTCAAGTGAAATAGTCATAAATGAAATCGTCAAATGTTTTACCAAACCTAAAAAGCAATAAGTGTGGATAGTATGGCCCATACTAAGTCTCTCAAAAGCATAAATAAATAGTTTTAAAATCTTTAACGTACATCATGAATCATAAATCGTAAATGCGGAAAAAGTGGAAGCGCTGGTCCTCGGGTTGTGTGCACTTTTAGTCCAGTCAAATCATCCATCAAGACCTCCCTCAAACTCACATGCATCCATCACACCTAGTGAGTCTAAAGACTCAACACACCATAATCTTTATAACAAATAATACGTATAAAACCACATGCAACAGTGAAAATACGTAAAAATAACATTTTCATGACATGCAAACATAAAACTTAACTTTATCCTTCCTTTTTCCTCAACATGACATAACATAAAACCTTTTTCATAATCATAAACATTTTCCTTTTTCCTCTATTGAATTCAGATCTTTAATTGTGACTTTACTCAAACCTCAAAAAGTCGATGGATCCATCTACATGAAACCGCATTACTGGGAGGCGGGGGACACCAGCAACATTCTCACCGGTCAACTGGGCCCTGGCCTATCCTCTTTCGAATAGAATACAATCGTCGGACTCCCTTTGGGGTTTTTTCCCATAAATGGGCTCCCTCTGGGGCCTTCTCCCCTCACGATATTCCCATTCTTATCTCGTACCTCAATAGTCACAATTACTTCACTTCCTTCAATGTTTACATTCTCATTACTTTATAAAAATCATTCATAACATAACTTTTTTGTTTTCATGTTTTTTAAATGTCTTCCTTAAATCATAAAAATCAAATATACATTTAAAACTCATAATTCAACATGAAAAATTTCGTAAACCTTTAAAAATAACCATAACAACGTAAAAACAGCATTTAGAGCACTGCCACGACGTTTACTAATTTTTAGGCGTAAAAAGACCGTTTTACCCTTGGACTTGACATTTTACGTTTTTGACTTTGTCCTTGATTTATTGACTCTAACATGCCCCAAATAATAATTTAAGCTTAAATTAAAATTCCCATAATTTTATTTAGCTTAAAAGCTAGGCTTTTTAATTAATTCGTGATTAATCGTTTTAACGGTGTTTTAATCCCGAAAAATCCCAATAATCTAAAATTCTTAAATTCAAAACTTAGTCTTTTTATATTATTTAACCCTCGTGAACCACGACTCGACCCTCGTGAGCGGTATTTCAATTTATTTTAGCTATTAAAACCCTAACTTGACCCTTATTGGTTAGCACCGAGCCATCTTTCGATTTTCTCGAGCCACCCTCGAACCATGTTGAACCAAACCCTGACCAACACCCTTAGACACCCTACTGGACCTTAGGAACCGCTAAGAACCAGCCCCAAATCAAAAACGTGACCCCCTTACCAATTCCATGCAGTAGCCAAAAGATGCAATTTGTGTGGACTCTAGTTTTGTGGACTTAGGAAGCTAGCCGACGCACCAGCACCCGAACCACCCTCCAGTACACCTACCTAGGACCCTAAGGACTTGTCCTAGCCCAGCCCCTGAGCCCTGGACCGAGCCCTTCCTTCCCCGCAAGCTGCGCGACCCCTGCGCAAACCTGCATCAAGTTATCGGGTAGGAGTCCTTGTAAACAATGACTCCTCCCAGCCCTCTAGCCCGAGTCCTAGCTTGGCTTGGACTCTCCCCTGGACTCAACCAGACACCAGGCCAGCCTTGAACCCAAGCCAAGGCCAGCCCTCCCCTTAACCATGACACCCGAACCCATAACCCTTGACAGAAAAATGATTCCAGCAAGTTGCTTATTTCCTTCGACTTCGAGGTGTTTTAGGCGTGAGTATATGACTCTAAAACAGGTGTAAACCACTCTTGATCTTAACACTACGTGATGGCAGCCCCTTAACCAAATAATATACAAGTTATTTGAACCATAAACCATGTTTTAACATCACATATGCTTGAAAAACGAAATATAATCAAGTGCTCCTTGTTTATTCATGCAAAACAATTTTAAATATTTACTATGGTGTGAAAGACGAGAAAAGGAAGAAGTATGACGTGCCTTTGCATTTTAAACGCACGAATATTCGTTGACGATTGGCGAAGAACGGGGCATAACCTTTGGCTAGAGCTTCTCCTTGCTATCCACGATTTTCTCCAACTTTTGGTGGTGTGTGGCGTCGTGTATGATGGGTAACTTTTCAGAAAGTGGGCGTGTGAAGTGTAGGGTTTTGGGAAGGGTTTTGTATAATATATACTAATTAAATCACTAGCAAGACTTCATGCCTACTAAGCATAAGTTTAGGCACATTAGTGATTGATTAGGATTTAATAAAATACTATCAATGTTTTTTGTTTAAATAAATTTGTGAATTTATTAGCCGGGTTGCCAAAAAGTTCGCATTTTTGTTGAAAAACCAATACCGATAAAATTTACGTCTCGGCGTACAAAATCACCTCAAAACTCCTTATTTTCAAAAATATGAAAAACAACACCCATATTTTAAATAATTAAAAACAATTATTTGATAAAAACATTTTACGTTTTTCAGCCCTTGATCTCGTTCTTCGTTCGCAACTTGAATAATCCTTAAGAATACAGTTTTATGCATAATGACAATAAAATCCTATTTAACGTGTAAGCATGTTTGTCACATAATCAATTAGCAATTAAAATCAATTAATTACTCATTTTTCATATTTCCTAGATTTGCATGCAGTTGGATTACGTCATATTAATTTTGGACCTTACAAGTTTCTTCACCACGTAATCTAGGATTGTTTTTCAAATACTGTATGCTGCCAAGTTTGAATCATGGCAACAAATTCTGCTTACCCATCTATCTGTTCTCATAAAAAACAATGATTCCATCCACATTGATTCAAACAATGATTCCATCCACAGTGATTCATCATTTGTGGGATAATGATGAAAGAAATTCTTGGGAAATAAATCCTGGAAACACTTGTATACTTTGGATTCAATCTCCGGACACCCCAACTGGGTCCAGTCTTCACGATTGTAAGACTAAGATCAAGGAAATGAAGACTAATTTATTGATGTATAATACCCTTATTTGGCATACAATTCTTCAATTAATCTGTTTAATCAACCTGCTTTTTTGACATGTTTTGCCTTAATACATCATCTTATTATCAATTAGAACTTCTGGGCTATGTTTAGATTTGTTTTACATGTTTCTTGGAAAATATTTCATTTAATAATATTCTGAAAAACGTATTGGATAATGTGATGTAAGTTTAGTTTCATTTTTTAATTTTTACTCTATTGGATATATTTTTTAGTGTAGATATCATGTTTTGTAAGAACACATAGGGTGAGTGACGTTAAATTAGAGTTATATAATTCTTTTAATTATGTGTATTATATTTTTAAAAATTAAAATATAGTTTATAAAATTAGAATATATAAATATATATAATATAATAAAATAATGTGAAAAGTTAAATGTTAGAGAATTTGTTTGGGAAAGAAAGATGTAAGATTTGTTTTCATTTCCTGGAAACGGAGGTGGTTGGAAAATAAAACCAAACTTTCACTTAATTTCTAGTTGGGGGTGCCTCTGTCCTCTCCATTATGTATTCCGATCATAATGTGTAAAGCATTAGTTATGGTAGGATCCTAAAGAGTAAATTTTTTGCTCATTCGTGTTATTTTGTTTACATCACTTTCTCAACGTGGCGCATGACTCATGTTCCATTTCTCGTGTCAAGGTATTGTCTTAGTTGAAAAGTTAACTTTGTGTCTACTGAATATCCTTAGATGTCAATCTTCTCTGGTACACATTTTTGTTTATTTCCTGATCTGCTGATTGTCACATTCATTTTTCTTATATGGCTGTGTGCTTGTATTTATGACATATTTTTTTATTGACATAAAACCGTACGGTCTCATTCACTTTCATGCCGAAATTATTCAGGGGAAATATGGTAGATGCTTTTAGAACGCACATAATGCAAACAAAGGAACTTGGCACGTGTCCTGTACGGCAGATTGGTGGCTGCTCTTTCTTTTACATGAGAATTAGCAATGTTTATATCGTGATTGTCGTAAGCAGCAATGCAAATGTTGCTTGTGCATTCAAGTTTGTCGTTGAGGTATCCTTAATGCTTACTTTTATAATAATGAATTTTTGCATATTCCTTGTAAGGTAGTATGTTTAACTTTTGATTTTTAAAGAAACTTGGCCAGTTAGAGAACATGTCATCTTGCCCTTCTGTAATATGATGAAATTACTATGCAACTAACATCCGGTATTTGAAAGAGACATCTCTGTATTTAGTTTGAATAAATTTGAAGTGATTTTTTCATATAGTCACTGTTCTTTGAATATTGATAATATATGAATTTTGAATCCCTGTGCTTTTGTATTTCTTTCACTTGAAATGTGTTCATTCCTATGATTTTGTATCTTTTATTGCCATATGTAGGAGTCAAATTTATTTGAAGATGTTTCTTTAGCATGTTTAACGCTTTTGCCATATTTCTCTGCAGGCAGTAGCATTATTTAAATCATATTTTGGTGGGGCTTTTGATGAAGATGCCATCCGCAATAATTTTGTTTTGATTTATGAACTGCTGGATGGTATGCCAATGTGGGAATATCTACTATACATTAATTGTATTTAATCTCAGTGATATTATTTGTGAGGAAAGCATGACAAGTACTTTCAGATAGCGGCCCACACACACACATATATATACATATCCTGTTGATTTTTTCACAGTTAACATGAGCACTTTGATCAAATCTCCTGAATTGATTATCTGATTCATGATTTTGTATGTTGGAGACTTTTTTGTCTTATTAAGTTGCTTCACTTGCTTGACAAGTTTTTGCATCCACTTGCTCTCACACTGCTTCTCACATCCAAAAAACAAAGAGAGAACAATTGTTATTTAAGTGTTATGCTCTCAAAACCAGCTGAAAAGTCTGGATTTAAATTTTTTTGTTTGTTTTATTTTTCTTTTTTACATTTGACTTGCAGAGATTATGGATTTTGGTTACCCCCAAAACCTGTCACCTGAAATTTTAAAGCTTTACATAACCCAGGAAGGTGTACGGTCCCCATTTTCGTCCAAGGTTAGATTTGGTTCTGCCAAAATTTCTTATAAGCCGATTGAATATCTGCATCAACAATTGTTTAGTAACTATCCCGTATTCAGTTGCACAATGAGTTACTTATGTTGCCATGGTTTGCACTGTTTTCATCACCAACCAGCCTACAGAAAAACCAGTTCCAAATGCGACTTTACAAGTTACTGGTGCTGTTGGCTGGCGAAGGGAAGGTCTGGTCTACAAGAAAAATGAGGTAGCCTTTCAAACTAATTCCACTACTATATTATATCCTTTAACATTAGAACTAGCAGGTTAATATGTAGCTTTGACAGGTGTTTCTTGATATTGTGGAAAGTGTTAACCTTTTGATGTCTTCAAAAGGTAAAATTAATATATTCATTGTGAACATATGTTATGGGTCCATTTTCAGTCATTTTATCATGATTCATATGATATGATTTTTCATGAATCATATCTAATTGATTCCCACTTGCAATTTTGTTCGCGTAGGTAGTGTCCTACGATGTGATGTGACTGGAAAGATTCTAATGAAATGCTTTCTTTCTGGAATGCCTGATTTAAAGTTGGGTTTAAATGATAAAATTGGACTTGAAAAGGAGTCACAGCTCAAGTCCCGCCCTACTAAAAGGTAGCTTCTTATTATTCCTCATGAATGAATTGATCCTTTAGCTCCATAAGACCATAATGTCAGTAGCATCATACAGATTAATGTTTTCTGCAATTCATTATTTTATGGTAAGGCGTAAGTCATTTCATCCGCTTGCAAAATGGTGCTGTTCGTGTTTGTCGACTGCCTAGTGCATGGATTTGCATGTTTTGCACTCGATTTTGAGATCACAAATAATACATCTTCGCCTGTTGAAAATAAAATCACTTGAATAGTTCGTGGATTTGCATGTTTTAAACTCAATTTTAAATGCAATGCTATTTGTTTAAAGAAGCATTAGATCGACAATTGTATCCCTAGCTTTTTTTTTTTTAATTTGATGCGCTTCATTCAAAGGGCTCATAACATTTACTTTTGTGACTATCATAAACCAATATTTGTTCTGTAACCTTACAGAACTCAACTTTATTGGAGGATTATGAGCCTGCTTCCTGCATTTAGTGTGGCAATTTTTTGAAAAACGGAATAGTTCTCTTCTGTGATTGTTTCATTTGTTTTTGCTTGCATATTCTTGTTATTGGTGCTCCCTGACTTTCTTAGTTTCCTCTATATCATTGTTTTTCATTCGATTTTTTGCAGTGGAAAAACTATTGAGCTTGATGACGTTACTTTCCACCAATGTGTGAACTTGACAAGATTCAATTCTGAAAAGACTGTTAGTTTTGTTCCTCCAGATGGTGAATTTGAATTGATGAAGTAAGTTGATGTTTGATTGTAACTTCTCATTCATCTCTTTTTGCAAACTTTGTTTGACAAATTTTCCTCTCTAAACAGCTCTTATCCAACAAATCTATGTGGACCTCTAAAGTTTTTTTCGAAAAAAACTATTTATAGTTCAGTGTGAATTTGGCTATTGAGTTTTACTTTGTCAAATTTTGTTTGCCCATCAAACATAAGATTTTGTTGCAAAACGCTCAACAGAGGCATTTATTTCATTGCTTTTAGGAACCATATGACTCCTGTGATTGCTCAGTTCTAACCTTTTTGTGAGTTTTTATGTTACAAAGTACAAACACACATGTAGCCATCTATTAATAAATACTTGATACTTCTACATGTTCTGTTGAGGTTCCTTTCTTTCAAGTGTAAATGCATTTTTGCTATAGGTATCGTATCACAGAGGGGGTTAATCTCCCTTTTCGGGTATTGCCAACAATCAAGGAATTGGGTCGGACACGTATGGAAGTGAATGTTAAGGTTGGTCATCTATTTTTCTGATGCCATATGGCTGCAAGCAACTAACAACAAAATTATTGTTTGTGCATCATCATAGGTAAAAAGTGTTTTTGGGGCAAAAATGTTCGCACTTGGAGTGGTTGTTAAGATACCTGTGCCAAAACAAACAGCAAAAACAAGTTTTCAGGTGACATCCGGCCGAGCAAAGTACAACCCATCCATTGATTGCTTGGTTTGGAAGTAAGAGTTGGATATGTTTATTTGAATGGAGCATTGTGACATGTTTTCTTCTATATCTGTGTTGAACGCTACTACTCACTTGCATATAGCCCATTTTATTGCCTCAGTTAAACAATGAAGTTATCCTTATGTTAAGATTTTGGCTAATCCTTCCTGTAGACGGAGAATCATTCAAAATGTTAAAATAGTTTTTTTGAAGATTTCTTCCTTTTGTTTTGAAGCAATGTTATTAGATGAATTATAGTTAAACTGTAGCACTGTACTCCCTTACTTGCATTAAACATCTGTGCTGCATTGAGTAGCTCAAATCCGGAAAGGTGACATAAAATTTGACTTTTGTACGTATTTTATTTTCAATGTAATTTTTTTGTTTACTTTACAAAGAGCATGCATTTTATCGCCATTTCTCGTTTTACTTTGTTGTATGGCTTTATCAACTTGATTTGGATTTTCTTATATCATACATGGGATTGCTAGCATAAGAAATAAATCATGTTTTCTTCAAAAGTGCTCTTGAACATTGATTCTTGATGCCAATCATGCTTAGCGTCCACCGCTATGATGAAATAGAATTGAATCACGGGCGTATTTATTCCACAGGATAAGAAAATTTCCTGGACAAACCGAGCCAACTTTGAGTGCTGAAGTGGAGCTAATTTCTACAATGACCGAAAAGAAGTCATGGACGCGACCTCCAATTCAGATGGAATTTCAGGCGAGTAAACATTTGATGTGCTAGTATTCAATTGATCATCATCTTAATGTTTAAATGAAAAAAAAGAAATTTCTTTATCTCAATATTTTCCATCTTTTTCATGTACTAATATTGCAGACACATCAAGTGAACTACGATAACTTGGTATAATGAATTTTTTTAGTGGTATTGTTTTTTAAATTACTTTTGGTGTGGTGATGGTGGGGGAACAGGGGTTGGGAAGGGAATCCTTTGTTATGAAGAGTAGTAAGAAGGGGACAGAGGTTTTGCACACGGCTTCCTGAATTTTCAAAAAGTTGATCAGTGTTTTGCCTAATGGGAAAATTAGGATTTGTGATTCCAATGAAGAAAAGGATGTAGAAGGTACGTATAGAAACTTGAGGGTGTTAACTCTAGGAATATATGGGGTCTTAAAATGATAAGAAAACAAAATGAAAAGGAATCTACAAAAATAAAATAATTAGAAATTAATGAGGCCCGCCGACATTGTGTTAGTTTTTATTGCCTTTGGCTTTGGTTTTGTATTCAGTACGATAAAACCACTTGCATTCTATCCGCCATTGAAATTAAATTTCGCTCATGAGAAGCTTTTTATTGCGAAAAAAGGTTAATATTATGTCATAGCCCATCAACAATTGTAAAAGACTAGGAGTGGACTCTTTCCGTGACCCTAACTTATAGTCAAAAAATTTTTCTGGTTATTGTGCATATTTTTGCTGTTTGCTGTACACTGGTATTTTTCGTGAATATTTTATTTCCCTTCATTTTTCCTTTTGTTTCTCCCTGCTCCTGCAATTTCTCTCCAGAGCACCTCACCAGTAAACTTTTTCACCTCTAAGGCTCTAACTCTACAGCTTTCTTTCCAGCAAAACAGATTTGGAATGTGTGTGTAGTAGAAAGATGCAAACCCCTTCTGAAAATGATAAACAAAAATGAGAAACAAAACATTTAGCTGTGTTCGATAAATATCAAACAATTTTGTCCATTTTTTTTGTGGAATTCAGCTTTTTCAATTTTTTTTTACACTTTTCTATCATTAAGTCATCACAATTAATTTATTTTTTAACCTCATTATTAACCAATCCTCTTTTTTTTCATCTGTATTTTTTAATTACCATCACACAACCGCTGTACTTCTACCAATACCTATTACACTATCCTTCATAGGTTATAATCCAACCATCATCTCAAATTATTTCTAAAATACCTCTCGAAATTCTCAACAATTCTTTGACTGGCAAAATGACGGGAAAATTCCGGTTCACTGAAAACTCAAACTTGGGAGTTGACAATCTGTATGATACAAGGATTGGCCACCCCTAAAAACACGTGTAAATTAGTTACTAATAATGGAAATGTGGGAAATTTAATCCAATCCTACCTACCTTTATTTGGAGTATGCTCATTCCCACTTAAATAGAAATCTTAAGAAACAATTTCAATAACACATCAACCGGACTTTTGTTTAAATAGGTGGTGTCTAGTTTCCTTTTACCATACTTCTCAAAAAAACAAATCAATATGGCAGGTTCCTATGTTCACCGCATCCGGATTGCGTGTACGCTTCCTAAAGGTAACCTACAATCTCCTTATCATGTTTCTCTGTTTAGGTAAACATCATAGGATTACCGTAGCCATGTTTAACTTTTCTCAGGTTTGGGAAAAGAGTGGGTACAATACAGTTGAATGGGTTCGTTACATTACAAAAGCCGGTTCATATGAAATTAGGTGCTAAAACTAATGAAGTCGTGGGATGTCCATATTGCGAAATGACATTAGTCCTTTCTCTTGGTACATGACTGCATATTGCCTAACTTGATGTAGCTTCCCTTTGCGCACCATCTTGTATCATTCATGGTAAATGTTATTCATCAAAGCAAGGGCATCAAAATACAAATTCGAGATTATTCTATTTGTCACAAACTATACTTATATAACGTTCAAAGTGTGAAATTTGTTTTGAGATTTTTTGTTTTGAAGAGGTAATTGTAGGCTTTAGTTAGGACCTTCATAATTGGTGTTATTTTAATGGTTCTGTAGTCTTTGCACGAGCTGCTTACCTATTATTTCAAGTTAAACGTGCGAAATATTTGTATTTTACTTTGATTCAATTGATTTTGTTCCTTGAATGATACTTGGAGTGATAAACGGCTATATCATCTTAGCTATCACACTTGAGAAGGGCTTCATTTTGATGTATTTACGTTGAGAATTGAAGGGATAAATATTTATGCCCATTGATTCCATCATTTGTTTTATTTGGCTTTCCAATGGTCATATTCTTTCATCGTTTAGCTTTCTGCTCGTGTACTGGAACCAGATACAGCCATATGGACGTTTGACTACATTTTAAATAACTTTTGTGTCTTATCTTATTTTTTGCGCTTTGTACTCCCAATTAGCTTTCGAATTGAATGCTTATATCAAATCATTTGCCAGCTTTTTGTTACGATATGAAGTTTTAGAAAACTTACCAACCACTTTTTCTTGCAAGTTCGCAAGAACAAACGAGTAAGTTTTGTTATGCCAAAATTAAATTGATTTTTTTTCTTTTTTCCTGTTGTTGATGGTGTTTAAACGATCAAAAGATGACAAATGTTTGTTTTATTTTTAGGGTAAATTATCAATAAATACTCAACAAACAAGATTTTTTTGTCAGTCTCTTGTGTCAATTCCTTGGGACCCATATACTTTTTCATTTCAACTTCCTGTAATAGTTTACTCGCACAAGTTGAGTCAATTGACAATGTTACTTCATAATGTAGTGCCTCGGTTTATATGTTATAGACCTAAATTTATAAATAAATGCTACCCAAATTTATAAATTAATGCTAAATTAACACACACAAAAAATTATAAATACATGCCTAAAAATATAGTTTATATACTCATTTTGTATCAGCTGGTGTCATTAATTCTTAAATAAGTGCCTCAATCTAAATGTTTTGTACACATTTGTAAACTAAATGCTAAAAAATGTTTTTTTTTTTTTTAGTACCCAAAATCATACTTTACATAACAATTGGTACTCTCAATTCTTAAATTACCGTTTCAAATTATTATTTTATTTTGTACAAAAAAAATCATAGTTTACATACTCAATTTTGAGTTAATTGGTACTCTAAATTCGTAAACTTGTTCAATAGATTCAATGATACTTATTTTGTTCCAAAAAAATTATAAACGAAATAAGTTTGTCCTCGTGGAGGTGCAATGTAAAAACATATGAGATCAAGAAGCTGAAACAAAGGTATTTTGAACAAGGTCTGAGAGATAATTTACGTTTGGGTGTAATTTTAAGAGGTGGGTGTAGCATCACGTACGTAAAAATATGTTCGAATTGAGTCCATACTTACAAAGTTTCAAGTTGCAGAGATGTATTGTTAGAGTAGGTTCCAGCAAATCAACTTACGACTTGAACTTTATTGACTTTTATGTAAACAAAAAATATTTATGGAGTTCCAACGGATTTATAGTGTTTGGTAATTTTGAGTGAAGATAATGGCTGTGATAGCACCTCGTTTCCCGCATCACCTACTAAGTATGGTAAGTCGGTTGCCCATACTTTATGATAACTTCTGGAACACTCCAAATCTAAGTGGTTCTGACAGATTTAGACATCCCGTAACAATCACACTCGAGTGTGGTGCAATTCTCGAGGTTGTCCAAGTGGTAAGGCACCCGGGAACTCATAAGACAGCCCGAGTTCTTGACTGCCCGGGAAGAGGAGAAGTGCCCGGTGTATTGACTTCGATTCGGGCGGTCCAATTAATTTCCCGGGTCATTCATGACCCGATTCCTTATGGGGAAATCACCACCCATCCCTAAAATAGTCGGGCTAGAGTCTGACTCGCTGTCCCGATTAATCATACTTGTACTTTTGTGAAAACATAATTCAGAATATGTAAAAGCTTCGGTGGCTTCAAATATCCCAGTGATGGGATGAGGTGTCAGGGCTCATGTCTCCCGGGCTTACTGAATAACTAGGGTACAGAGCCCTGAGACAGGGTACGGGTCCTTTAACTTAAGGAATGGTCGAGGTGCGGAGCCCCGAGCCAGGGTGTAGATCACTGGACTATACAAAATGGTCGAGGTACAGAGCCCCGAGCCAGGGTGTGGTGCTCTGGGCTTTTAGTTGATCGAGGTGTGGTTCTCCGAGCCAGGGTGTAGTGCCCTAGGATTTTAAGAACCAAGGTACGGAGCCTTGGACCGGGAAGCATGTCCCGGGACTTGTGTATGGTCGAGGTGTGATTCCCCAAGCCAAGGTGTAGTGCCCTGAGCTTTTAAGAACCAAGGTACGTAGCCTTGGGCCGGGGAGTATGTCCCAGGACTTTTGAATGGTCGAGGTGTGGTTCTCCGAGCCAGGGTTAGTGCCCTGGGCTTTTTGTTGATCGAGGTGTGGTTCTCCGAGCCAGGGTGTAGTGTTCTGGGGTTTTTGTTGATCGATGTGTGGTTCTCCGAGCCTAGCTGTTTGTGCCCTGAGCTTTTAAGAACCAAGGTACGGAGCCTTGGGTCGGGGAGCATGTCCCGAGACTTGTGAATGGTCGAGGTGTGATTCCCCGAGCCAGTGTAGTGCCTTGGGCTTTTAAGAACCAAGGTACGGAGCCTTGGGCCAGGCAACATGTCCCGGGACTTGTGAATGGTCGAGGTGTGATTCCCCGAGCCAGGGTGTAGTGCCCTGGGCTTTTTGTTGATCGAGGTGTGGTTCCCCGAGCTAGGGTGTAGTGCCCTGGGCTTTTTGTTGATCGAGGTGTGGTTCCCCGAGCCAGGGTGTTTGTGCCGTGGGCTTTTAAGAACCAAGGTACGGAGCCTTGGGCCGGGGAGCATGTCCCGGGACTTGTGAATGGTCGAGGTGTGATTTCCCGAGCCAGGGTGTAGTGCCATGGGATTTTTGTTGATCGAGGTATGTGTTGGAAACTAAATTTCAGTGATTTGACAAACTAAGCTTCGAAACGTATTTGAATAACTGATCAAAGGAAACGAGCTTAACTGACTCAAATAATTACAACTATTATTTGTCTCTAGCTGAAGATTAATGCGTACCAGCTAAATATTATACACGTCATCAGTTGAAGCAGAAATCTAATTGGCTGATCAGTTGGGAACTGATCAGTTGAAACAAATCAGTTATGAGTTTTTCCAGCAAAGTATCTTTCAGCTGATCCCTCAACTGTACACATCATCAGTTGAGAAGACAATCGACAAATAGTACAACAGACTACAACTAGTAGTGAAACACCGCATTTCAGATATTGCAGTGTACGAATGTCAGAGAATATCGACGTGGCAATCAACGGATATAAATATTCAAATGGTATTTAATATTACCGTTGAGAGGGAAGCCAATAAATATGTGAAGAGAGCAGCTGAGAAAACAACACGTGAATTACTATTCTATTCAAGCTTGTTGTTACTCTACTAAAATCACAACTCGCATTCAGATATCAAAGCTCACTCTTATCAGATTTATCAGTAGCAATCAAGGCTATATTTACGAGCTTGCTAGCACCTTGAAATCTTTGTTAGATTTATTCAGTTGTGTTATATTTATTCACGCACTGTAAAAGCTTTTGTGAACTAAGAGTTTCAGTTTGGCAGTGTTAAGTCCAAACTGAAGTGGGTCAGTACAACGTGTGTATTTGATCAAAGTCTTTTAATGATAATCATATCTTCGTGATAGAAGGGGTGACATAGGAGCTATTCTAATATCCGAACATCCAGAAACATATCGTGTGTTTTTCATTTCAGTTACTTTCAGTTATTCTATCTTTCAGTCAGTTTACTTCCGCAACTGTTTTCCAGTTAAACTGATTGTTATCGACTGACGAGATACCGAGTGTCAATTTGTAACTAAACTGAACCCATTATTCGAAAAGAATACATAATCAGTGAGTGTTTATTCAACCCCTCCCCCCCCCCCCCCCCCCCTCATAGACATTATCACCTTCGAAGATTTCCACTGTACTAGCAACGTGCAAAAGTTCTCGATATTTCTACAGCTGTTCCACCAGTATGGGAGTGGTATCCATCTCATTCTCCCAAAGAAACTGGAGTTCTTGTAGCTCCTCCTAGAAGCGAAGGACTTTATGGAAGACTTCATCTTCCATCTCAGCCTTTTGCTGCTCCACAGCTGAGCGCATGAAGTCGTCTGCCATGTCTGGAGCATTTGAGCTACCTGCACCTGCCATTTTATCTGCTGAATATTACTTGCTGATTTGTTTAAGACTAACTGAGCCACTTTTATTTATAGCACAGGGACGAGGAAGATGAAAGGACAAAGTCATTACGAAAGACGATTAATCTTCTAAGCATAAGATTTTATTTAATTCGTCTTGCTTAAATTTCCGTAATCTTTATATGCATGAATATTGGTTTAAAATGTTAACTAAGAAGACAGCAGTTAGTAAATTCTCAACGAAAAGACACAGTTTCACAACTGATCGTTCAGCTGATTATTTTACTAATCTTCTCACATAAGTTAACAAATTAACCATTTTTGTTCCAAATTTAGTGACGTGACTGATTATCAAGCATTAAATGCTATCTTTCAACAAATTTCAGGTTGAAACGTGGATCCTTTTTAATCCATGTATCTTTAACACGATTTTACCACATGTACACACATACACACGTATTTTATTCAGAATTTCTTGGACTGACACATGTCCAATAATTCGAACAGTCACGTACATTAGTATTTTACCCGATCCATTTCAGTTCTTCTTCCTTACGCTTACTAAAAATTCTCAGAGTAAAAGCAAACTCAAGCTTTCGTTTTCGTAGGAAATCATTCACTTCAAATGGCCAAGCAAATTCCCGCACACATGTTGAACGCAATGGCTATCAACTTTGGATAAGTCCTATCAGTTGAAGAAGCCAATATCAAAAACGTGTTTCTGAAGCTCGAATCAGTTGGACTGAGGCCGTTTTTGGGGGCAATCTTCACAGAAGATATATCCAAAGGAACTTCAAGACTTCTACTCCACTGGAAAGATCAATTCTGATGATAATATCGTTTCTACTGTCAATGGTCAGTTGTTGACCATCTCTGAAGATTCTTTTGGGGAAATGTTCTTTCTGCCTTCTGATTGATTGGCACATCTTGCTGAGGTGAAAGCATCTGACGTTGAAGAGATGCAAACCCTCATCTCTGCTGATGGACGGAAAATCAAGGTTTCCGATCCAAAGAAAGAACTGAAGCATGAAGTTCAGGTGCTAGCCGATATTGTGGCTAAAGGGCTATTGGCGAAGGCAAGATCTTTTGCTGCCCTTACCTTGGAGAAATTTCAAGCCATCACTGTCATCATGGCTGGACGAAAACTAAACTGGAAGCACCTTATCTTCAATATTTTAAAGAATATGTTCCAGTCCACCAAGCAGTCCAAGGGATTTGCTGTTCAACTGAGCTATTTGATGAAAGCCAAAGGGTTGGTGGCTGATGATTCTGAAAGATCATCTAAATTCAAAGTTTTCAATGCCAAAAATATTCAGCCACCAAAGACTAAGCTGGACATGTCTACTGATCAGTTTGTGAAGATAAAGAAGGAGATTGGGACTCAGCAGGCTGCTCCCAAGTCAGTTAAACAGACCAAGACTCTGGCACAACTGAAGACTACCAAGAGAAAACTGATCGTCAATTGATCAGATTCTGAGGAAACACCCTTTCAGCTGATTACTAAGAAGCAAAGGCAAAGGACTCTGAAGACAAATCCAGTGGCTAAGTTGGCATATGTCCCTACTGGGAGGCTGAAACCATCAGATGCTCAACAGCCTATTCAGGCTATTCCAGCTGATGAGAAGAAGGAGTCAGCAAAAGCTTCAGCTCCTTTGATCCAAATCAAATGACCTTCAATTTTGCTCCTGCTCGACCAAAGGGAATCGTGATTCAGGAAAGAGTGGACGCTACTCACTCTGGACTGAACATTCCACATATTCTTACTGATGAGAAAGGAAATGGCAAGTTGATTGAAGATCCCAGGCCATTGAATGCCATTCAAACTCACATTGACCTCGTCTGGGAACACTTTTACTGAAGATTTATGATGCGTGGACAAGGTTCAGAATGAACACTTTTGCTAAACAACTGAAAAAGAAGTCAAAGCTGAATACATTCATCAAGCTGGAGGCAACTGTTCTTAGAATGGTCAAGGATGCTTCAATAATTCAGGCTTTGGGGCAAAAGAACTATTTCTTTGATCAAATCAGAGCCAAGATGTTGGGCCAACAGATTGAGAAATTGAAAACCAACTATATTCCCACAAGTCCAACTGCTTACAATGATCGAGATGTGCTCACGCAGCTGGAAAATGATCTTATGGCTCTGCAATCACAGATAAAATTTTGGGAGATGGATCAAGAATTAATCAATCATGAAGGCACTTCAGAAGATGAAGAAGATGATTCGCCTTCTCAGCACAGAGAGCCATCCCCTGTAAAAGCTGCTGCTACAACTGAAGAGCCAGCTCATGATATGCCTCAATCTACTGCTGCTGATCATCAAATATATTCAGAAGCTGACTTGACACTCGCAAATATTGATGAAATCATTCATTCAGTGGTAGAAGAATTTCAAGTAAATGTACCTTCCACAGAATCAGTTGATCTCCCAACTGATCAAGCAGCTACAGATGTTCTTATCCCTGTCTCTGCTGAACAAGAGGTTCAAACTGATGTGCCAATTCAATCAAATGTTGAGCCAACTAAAGAAAATGTTGTCACTGAGGAAGCTCAGTTGCATGTTGAAGAACCGCAGCAAGATTCAGTTGACCAACATTCAGAACCATCAGTCACTGACCCTCCAACTGAAACTACCGCAGATCCGCAACTGAATCAGCAGTGCAGTCCATCTACTGCTCCTAATCAATCTTCTTCTTCTACAGTTCAACAAGAAGTCAATGAGGAAGACGTGCCAGAGATGACACATGAGGTAACAGAGGTTTCTGACCGAACTTTGGTGATATTTGATCGATCTACCAAGGAACAAGAACCAGGGCCGTCTGGACCAGTATCTCCTCATCCTTCTTCAGACATGGATTTGGTCCTTGAAGAAATTTAGGACATTAAACTCAACATGTCGAAAATAATGCAAGAAATAAAGGAGATTTAGAGCACTCAGCTTTCTCATTCTCTGAAGTTGAACTCCTCCAGTGAATTTAATTCAGGCAAACTGAAATCCATTCAAACAGCTGTGACTTCCATCACCTTTGCAATCGACGAGCTCAAAAAGAACAGAGGCCTAGCTGAAAGTCTTTATGTTACTCGAGATTCAATCAGCAAAAGAGTTGAATCCATGGAACTATCTGTTTCAAAGAAAATCGATTTACTGCATTCTACCGTATTGACTGCTGTCAAAGACATTGCAGCTGATGTTAGGATTTTATCTCTCAGGGTCGATGTGCTTGACAAAAAGGGGGAAGCAGCTAGGTTAATGAAAGAATAAGAGAGGATATAGTTGAAGAGACATTCTTTTTTTAGTTATTAGTCGAAGATTATTTGTTTTTCTTTGTACGAATCTGTACATTAGAAATTATTTTATCTACAATAATTCAAAGAATTCTTTTACTTCAAATGATCAGCTTATTCTATTCTGAGTTTTGTCAATCACCAAAAAGGGAGAAATTGTTGGAAACTAAATTTCAGTGATTTGACAAACTAAGCTTCGAAACGTATTTGAATAACTGATCAAAGGCAACGAGCTTAACTGACTAAATAATTACAACTGTTAGTTGTCTCTAGCTGAAGATTGATGCGTACTAGCTAAATATTATACACGTCATCAGTTGAAGCAGAAATCTAACTGGCTGATCAGTTGGGAACTGATCAGTTGAAACAAATCAGTTATGAGTTTTTCCAGCAAAATATCTTTCAGCTGATCCCTCGGCTGTACACATCATCAGCTGAGAACGACAACAGACTACAACTAGTAGTGGAACGCCGTATTTCAGAGATTGCAGTGTACGAATGTCAAAGAATATCGACGTGGCAATCAACAGATATAAAGATTCAAATGGTATTTAATATTACCGTTGATAGGGAAGCCTATAAATAGGTGAAGAGAGCAGCTGAGAAAAACAACACGCGAATTACTATTATATTCAAGCTTGATATTACTCTACGAAAATCACAACTCGCATTCAGATATAAAAGCTCACTCTTATCAGATTTATCAGTAGCAATCAAGGCTACATTTACGAGCTTGCTAGCACCTTGAAATATTTGTTAGATTTATTCAGTTGTGTTATATTTAGTCACACACCGTAAAAGCTTTTGTGAACTAAGAGTTTCAGTTTGGCATTGTTAAGTCCAAACTGAAGTGGGTCAGCACAACGTGTGTATTTGATCAAATTCTTTTAGTGATAATCCTATCTTCGTGATAGAAGGGGTCACGTAGGAGTTATTCTGTTCTCCGAACATCCAGAAACATATCGTGTGTTTTTCATTTCAGTTATTTTCAGTTATTCTATCTTTCAGTCAGTTTACTTCCGCAACTATTTTCCAGTTAAAATGATTGTTATCGACTGACGAGATACTGAGTGTCAGTTTGTAACTAAACTGAACCCATTATTCGAAAAGGATACATAATCAGTGAGTGTTTATTCAAACCCCCCTTTCTAAACACTTATCATCTTTTTAACCGATCCTTTCAGTATGGTTCCCCGAGCCAGGGTGTAGTGCCCTGGGCTTTTTTTGATCGAGGTGTGGTTCCCCGAGCCAGGGTGTTTGTGCCTTGGGCTTTTTGTTGATCGTGGTGTGGTTCCCCGAGCCAGGGTACGGATCCCTGGACTTAAGATAAGGGTGCCGGGGCCTCATGCCTCCTGGTCTTTAAATAAGAATGACGGGGCCTCATGTCTCCCGGACTTTCAAGAAGGTGTCGGGGTGGTCTGCCCTGTCTGCCCGGGTTCTGGCATGGTATGCCCGGGTGCTCTAGCATGTCTGCTCAGGCTCTGGCATGGTATGCCCGGGTGCTCTGGCATGTCTGACCGAGCTCTTAAGAATGTGTTGGGGCCTCATGCCTCCCGGACTTTTAACTTTTCTGCTTCTCCTACTATATTAGTTTTATTAAAACCAAATCACTAAACTGGAAATACTGAATCAGAATTCATTTTCGGTAGAGTGAAACTTCTCTAGTTGAGCTAAATTAGGTGACTAATATACCTATATGCTAAGTGCATAGCAAATGTTCTTCCACGTCAATCCGGGATAACTGTTGAGCTTTGAGCCCATATAAAATCTACATAAGATCTGAGTGCCGAGCTGGTCGGACTTGTATGTTTGCCAAACAGAGTTGGGCTTACTGAATTGCCGAGCAAGGTCGGGCTTACTTTTGAATGGAAACCATATCTATGTCTTGAGCTCAAGTTCCCACAGACGGCGCCAATGATGTGATCTCGCTGAAATGGGTGAGCCGGGTTAGGAGCTCCAACGGATCAAATCAATAATTTATAGTGTTTGGGAATTTTGAGTGAAGATAATGGCTGTGATAGCACCTCGTTTCCCACGCCACCTACTAAGTATGGTAAGTCGGTTGCACATACTTTATGATAACTTCTGGAACAATCCAAATCCAAGTGGTTCTAACAGATTTAGACAGCTTGTAACAATCATACTCGAGTGTGGTGCAATTCTCGAGGTTGTCCAAGTGGTCAGGTACCCGGGAACTCATAAGACAGCGTGGCCTCTTGACTAACCGGTAAGAGGAGAAGTGCTCAGTGTATTGACTCCGATTCGGGCGGTCCAATTAATATCCCGGGTCATTCATGACCCGGTTCCTTATGGGGGTATCAGCACCATAAGGTCCACAGGATACATGGATCATGAAATTCATTATAAGTGTTTTCCATATTTTAAATTCGTTCTTAGTCATTTCAGTCGCTTAAAATAAGTATATAGGTTCTCGAGCTCGAGAAATAGCATATGTGATGTTAACGTTACATTTAATTGGTAGTGTCCAAACATACAGATAGGTGACATATGATGAGTCAATAACTATAAGGCCCAAACTTCAGACGACGTAATCCAACTGTATGCAAATCTAGGAATTATGAAAAATGACTAATTAATTGATTTTAATTGCTTAAATGGTTATGTGACATGCATTATTATATGTTAAATAGGACTTTATTATCATTATGCATAAAACTGTATTTTTAAGGATTATTCGAGTTGCAATCGAGGAACGGAGACCAAGGGCTGGAAAACGTAAAATGTCTTTATTAAATAATTATTTTTAATTGTTTAAAATATGGATGATGGTTTTCTTATTTTTGAAAATAGCAGTTTTGAGGTGATTTTATACGTCGGGACGTAAATTTTATCGGTGTTGGTTTTTCAACAAAAATACGAACTTTTTGGCAACCCGGCTAATAAAGTCACAAATTTAATTAAACAAAACTATTATAATATTTTAATTATTTCATAATCAAGCACTAGTGGGACTAATTTGGGGGCTTAATGGGCTTAAACTTAATTAAGGAATTAATTAGTATATAATATGTTAAATAACCTCAAATCCTACATTCTTCACACATAAACACACGCCTCTTTTCTGAAAATCCACCCCATATACATGACAACGCACACAAATTATTTTGAAGAAAATTTCGAAAGAAGCTTCAAGGGTTGTCAAGCCTAGGTCCTCCGCGTCATCGTTCTTCGTCGTCAACGTATCTTTGTGCGTTTAAAACGCAAAAGTACGTCATACATCTCCTTTTCTCGTCTATTACATCGTATTGTCATTTTAAATATCGTTTGTATGAAAAGCATGATATTTTTATTATAATTTTCACAATATTGCGTATGCTTGTGATAAACTCAAGGTTTGATGTTCCAAAAACTTGTATATTGTGGTGTTAAGGGGCTGCCATGACTAGGGATTGTTAAAGGATGATTTTACACAAATTATAAGGCCTTAGACACACACCACACATGCTGTAAAACAAAAGAAACAAGCTGGTGCGAGGTCCTTATCTCATATGATCATGTTGGCTCAGTTTTAGTGTATAGGTGGCTAGGATTGGGTTCGGTTGGACCATGGCTTGGATAAGGGTGTGTATGAGTCAAGGGTGGAGTCCTAGCCATGATAGGACTCGAGTACAGGGCTCGGGAAGGAGTCCTAGTAAGGACTCCCACCCGAGAAGGTTGCTGTTGCACGCCTTGGTGCAGCAGCGCGCATGCGACGTTGCAGTTCAGCCAGGGGTCACGGGCTGGGCTAGGGTGTCTTACTACGGTCCTGAGAGGGTGCACGACAGGCTGGTTCAGGGACTGGGTCGACAGCTAGTGTCCTAGATAGAAAAACATAGAGTCCATGTAAGGTGGGTTGCTTCTCGGCTGCAGCACTTGGGGATGGCTAGCTTCGGTTCTGTGGCTGGGGGCTGGCCCGTGGGTTCCTAGGGCTCCAGGAGGGTGTCCCGAGGGGTTGGTCTAGCATGGCTCGAGGGTGGCTCGGGTCTAACCTTAGATGGTCAAGATAGGGTTTTAATTGACCAAATTAATCGAAACACGGCTCACGGGTTCGAGTCGTGGTTCACGAGGGCTAAAATTATATAAAAAGTCTAAGTTTTTAATTTAGGAATTTTATATTAAAGTTTAGGATTTTTCGGGATTTAAAACGCCGTAAAAACGAACAAATAAGATAAATTAAAAAGTCTATTATTTAAGCTAAATAAAATTATGAGAAAATTAATTTAGGCTTAAATAATTATTTGGGACATGTTAGAGTCAATAAAGTCAAGAAAATGTCAAAAACGTGAAATTTTACGTTTAGAGATAAAACGATCTTTTTACACCTAAAAAATTAGTAAACGTCACGACAGTGCCCTAAATGATGTTTTTATAATATTATGATTATTTTTAAATGTTTATGAAATTTTACATGATTAAATTATGATTTTTAAATGTCCATGGATTTTTTTATGATTTAATGTTGACATTTAAAAGTTATGTTGTATGCTTGGTTTCATAAATGAAAAATGATATATTATGCATGATTTTTTAAAAGTGATGAAAATGTGATTTATTGGAGGAAGTGAAGTAATTGTGACTATTGAAGATACGAATGAGAATTTCGTGAGGGGAGAAGACCCCAGAGGGAGCTCCTTTATGGGAAAAAGCCTCAGAGGGAGCCCCGACTATTGTATTTCTATTCAAATGAGGATAGGCCAAGGCTCAATTAACAGGTGAGAGTGTCGCTGATTTTCCCGCCGCCCAGTACTGTGGCTACACGTAGATGGATCCATCGACTTTTTGAGGTTTGAGGAAAGTCACAATTAACGATCTGAATTCAATAATAAGGAAAATGTTTATGTTAATGATAAAAAGGTTTTATGTTATGTAATGATGAAAGGTAAAGGTAAAGGTAAAGGTTGAAGTTTATGTTGCATGTCGTGAAAATTTTATTTTTACGTAAAAGTATCTTTCATTGTTGCATGTGTTTTTATACATATTACTTGTTATCAAGATTATGATGTGTTGAGTCTTTAGACTCACTAGGTGTGATGGATGCAGGTGATTATGATGTTAATATTACTGGAGGTCTTGATGGTTGATTTTGCTGGACTGTCGGTGCACATAACCCGAGGACCAGCGCTTCTAATTTTCCGCACTTATGATTTATGTTTACGATTTATGTTAAAAGATTTTTAAGACCATTTACTTATGCTTTTGAGTGGTTTTTGAGAGGATGATACTTTTTAGGTTTATTGCTTTTTAGGTTGGTTTACTTTTGATGATTTTACGTTTGGAGATATTTCTTATAATTTTCAAATACTAGTTGGTTGATTTATTGTTTTAAAATTGTGCAAAATATTTTATAAAACTATTTTAATTACTTGTGAGGGTTCGGCCGAGTTTTTATTTTTTTTTTTCAAAAATTGCTAGTCCTTTTTAAGTAATAAAAATGACAGACGTTTCATTTGGTATCAGAGTCAGGTTCCTGTATAGGGTTGTGCCACCATCAGCGCCAGAAAGATCAGTCGTCAAGCCTCAAATTTGTAAGTTTTTACATGCTTTATATAATTCAGTATGATGTTACCCGCACGATGACATGAATAATATTTTTACGTTATGTGTTTACGAGCTTTTTGAGTATTTATGTTTTGCATGCTTAATTGCTAAATGGGTTAGAAAATTAGAATATGTCACATGATTAGAGAACTTAGATTTAAATGTATGTTGGTTACGTTAGAATTTGTAAAACGTCCATATAAAATGCCTCCTGGACGTGCCCCTGTTAATGTGAATCAAGCAGAGAACAGTGTGAACCATCGAGGAAATGCACCACCACCACCTCCTCTAGGGGATGCTGCTACATGCACTTGAGGGAATGGCTCGTCTCTTCGAGCAACAGTTACAGCAGCAGCAACAGTTACAACAGATGCAGCTGGCACCTAGGCCACAACATGATATTTATGATCAGTTCCGGAGGCTAGGGCCGAAGGAATTTTCTGGCACTACCAATCCTTTTGCTGCTAAGGGTTGGATTCGTTCACTCGAGGTACACTTTTTATATCTGGATATGAGAGATGCTGACCGTGTGAGGTGTACCACTTAACTGTTTAGGGTGATGCTTCTTTCTGGTGGGAAGGAGCCGAGCATGGGATTGATATTACTACTCTTACTTGGGCCCGATTTAAAGAAATATTCTATGAGAAGTATTCTACTACTGATGTTAGAGGACGGTCGAAGAGAGAGTTTATGAGCCTCCGTCAGGGAGACTCGTCTGTTGCTGAGTTTGTGAAGAAGTTTGATAGGGGTTGTTACTTTGTAACCCTTATAGCGAGGGATCCTGCAGAGAAGCTTAGACACTTCATGGATGGTCTACGACCCACCTTGCGAAATAATGTTATGATTATGCGTCCTTTGGACTATGCCACTGCCATTACATATGTCTTCCAGTCTGAGCAGTCTTTGAGGGACGTTGAGTTTGAGATGCAGCGTAAGAGGCAACTACACCAAAGTAACAATCAGTCAAATAAGAAACCATATACGGGTCATCCTTGACCTCAAGGGCCTCAAAAGCCCCAAGGTCCAGTGCACCACCTAAGCCACAAAATCCTGGAGCACCAAAGCCTGCTGAGAGGCAACCATGCAAGGAGTGCAATCGCCTACATATTGGCAAATGTGAATGTGGGACATTCAAGTGTTTCTACTGCAAGGAGAGTGGGCACAAAGCTGGTGATTGCCCAAAAAGGAAAGCATCTACTACGGCACGAGCTTATGTTATGAATGCCGAGGAAGCTGAGGAGGAGACAGACACTACGCTTATCACGGGTAACCTAGTCATTTAACATTTTTATATTGCTTATTATTGCATGAAATGTTAAATTGGTTATTAGAATTGAATTCGGAACAAGATTTAACCTAGTAGAAATTAAGTTGCATGTTCTACTTAGTTGGAATTAAGGTACTATTTTAGAAACCATAGAAAATGATATTAATTTTGTGCCTTATTTTATGTAAAAGATGATTTGATTCCAAATAAAAAGTTTGAGGGCCAAAATTTAAATAAAATCATAACTAAGGGATTTATAGGGGTTTCAAAATTTTTAGGGTCAAATGTACAGTTTTCGAAAGTTGGAGGACTAAAATGTAATTTTAGATAATTAAAGGACCAAAGTGAAATTAAACGAAAGTTAAGGGACCTAAATGAAATTACCGAAATCTTAAGGACCACAAATCCACTTTTTGAAACTTAAGGGATCAAAATAAGAATTTTCGAAAAATATAAGGGTTAAAATGTAATAATTCAAAAATTTGGGGACTAAAATGCAAATTTCAGAAAAAAATTGAAGGGCTAAAATTTAATTTTCCAAGAAATGATTAAGTTCGACACATAATCTTCACCTAACTTTGGGAAATTAATGATAGTAAATCCTTAAGTTTCAACATGATATGATTTAAAAGATATTTTCGCCGTAGGAAGTATTATCATTCAAGGGGTAGCTACCTATTCATTGCTAGATTCATGAGCTACCCATTTCATTCATATCTGAAACCTTCATCAAAAGATTGAATATTACTCCCCAAGAAATAGTTTGGGTTTCAAAGTTTCTATTCCTTCCGGTGATCAAATGCTCACGTCTAAAGTTGTCAAAGATCTGGAGCTTCGTTTATTCAAAGATGTTGTTTGGGCAGATCTTATTGTGCTTCCTATGCCCGAATTTGATATTATACTTGGGATGGATTGGTTATCAGCTAATGGAGCTTCGATTTATTTTTGTCAGAGATCAGTGTCTATTAGACCGCCTAGTGGCAAGTCTTTTGTCTTTGAGGCGGCGAGGAACAAGCAAATGCCGCACATCATCTCTTGTCTATGTGCGAGGAAGCTTATTAAGCGTGGATGCCTAGCTTTTATAGCACTTGTCACTACCGCACATGCCCTTATCAATCAGAGGTTAGAAGATGTTGATATTGTCAGAGATTTTCCTAGCAAATTTCCCGAGACATTTTAGGTATTCCACCCGATCGTGAAGTTCAATTCTATATTGATCTAATTCCGGGCACTGTTCCTATCTAAAGTGCATTATCGTCTAGCACCTGTTGAAATGAAAGAATTAAAAGATCAAATCCAAGAATTGCTAGACAAGGGTTTTATTCGCCCAATTATTCTCCATGGGGCGCACCGGTATTATTTGTGACAAAGAAATATGGTAGTATGCGTCTTTGCATCGATTATCGAGAGCTTAATATGGTCACTATCAAGAATAAGTATCCACTGCCAAGAATTATTTGATAAGTTGCAAGGAGCATCAATATTTTCTAAGATTGATATGGGTTCGGGATACCATCAATTGAAAGTAAAAAGTCAGATGTTCACAAGACAGCATTTCGCACGAGGTATGGGCACTATGAGTTTATGGTCATGCCATTTGGGTTGACCAATGCGCCAGCGATCTTCATGGATATCATGAATCGCGTATTTCAGCCGTATCTGGATCAGTTTATTATTGTCTTCGTTGATGATATATTGATCTATTCAAGGAATAAAGAAGAGCATAGTCGTCATTTGAGGACAGCACTGCAAGTACTGCAAGACAAGAAGCTATGTGCAAAATTCAGCAAGTGCGAGTTTTGGCTTGATAGAGTGGCATTCTTAGGTCACATCATTTCTAGTGATGGCGTGTTGATCCCAGCAAAGTGGAGGCAGTGAAAGAGTGGCCAGTACCAAAAATTATTACCGAGATTCGCAGTTTCTTGGGACTAGCTGGCTATTATCGCAAGTTTATTCAGGGGTTCTCATCTATAGTGGTACCCATGACTGCCTTGACAAAGAAGAATGCAAAGTTTGTATGGGGACCAGAGTGTCAAGACAGTTTCGACAAGTTGAAGCAAGTCTTGATTTCAGCGCCAGTGTTATCTATGCCATCGGGTCAAGGGGAATATGTTCTTCACACCGACGCTTCTAAACTTGGTTTGAGCGCAGTTCTGATGCAAAGCGACTGAATTATAGCCTATGCGTCGAGACAGTGAAAATTCACGAGAAAAACTACACCACTCATGATCTAGAGCTTGCAGCAGTAGTTTTTGCACTGAAGATTTGGAGACATTACCATTATGGGGAGAAGTGAAAAATATTCACCGATAATAAAAGTTTGAAATACTTCTTCACCCAAAAAGAATTGAGTATGAAACAGCGAAGATGGCTTGAGTTAGTAAAGGACTATGACTTTGAGATTAGCTACCATCCGAAAAAAGCTAATGTAGTGGCAGACGCATTGAGTAGAAAAGCAGCAGTTATCACTCAATTATCGCTCCAAAGAGCGTTTCAGTCTGAGATACAACGGTTTGAGCTTAAAGTTTATGCTAGGGGAGAGGTCCCTAATCTTGCCACACTATCAGTACAATCGACTTTGAGAGACAGGATTCGTGATGGGCAGTCTTCTGACGAGCAGTTACAAAAGTGGAGAGCTAGAGATGAAGCCAATGGTCGGAAATTATATTCAGAGGTGTATGGTATAGTTCGTTATCGAGATCGGTTATGGTTTCCTAGTGACCATTCCTTGAGAGATATTATTATGAAGGAAGCCCATGACACACCTTACTCCATCCATCCGGGAAGTACGAAGATGTACAAAGATTTGCAGTTGTTATATTGGTGGCCAGGCATGAAGATGGACATTCTGAGATTTGTCTCCCTATTCTCGAGTGGAAATAGGAAAATATCACCATGGACTTTGTTGGGGGATTGCCAAACACTGTTAAAGGATTGAATGACATTTGGGTGATAGTGGATCGTCTTACAAAATCAGCGCATTTTCTACCTATTAAGAAGACATTCACCATGATTCAGTATGCAGATTTATATATACGGGAGATAGTCCTCTGCATGGGATTCCAGTGTCCATTGTTTCTGACAGAGATCCGAGATTTACGTCATCTTTTTGGAAAAGTTTGCATGCAGCGATGTGGACCAAGTAATTATTCAGTACAGCATTCCATGCTCAAACCGATGGTCAGTCAGAAAGAGTTATAAAAATTTTGGAAGATCTACTGCGAGCATGTTTTATTGATTTCCGAGGCAGTTGGGAACCAAAATTACCTCTAGTGGAGTTCACCTACAACAATAGTTTCCAATCATCTATCGGGATGGCTCCGTTTGAAGCACTTTATGGAAGGAAATGTAGATCTCCTATTCATTGGGACGAGGTTGTGGAAAGAAGAGATATTGGTCTGGACATGATTGAAGAGACTGCCGAGCTTGTAGTCAAAATTCGGGATAGAATGAGGACTGCACAAAGCTGACAAAAGAGTTATGCGGACAAGAGACGAAGGGACTTAAATTTTGCAATGGGTAACCATGTATTTGTAAAAATAGTACCTATGAAGGGTTTTATGCGCTTTGGAAAGAAATGCAAGCTTAGTCCAAGATTTATTGATCTGATTGAGATTTTGGAGAGGATTGGGACACTAGTTTATAGAGTGGCATTGCCACCAACGCTTTCAGGAGTTCACAATGTGTTCCATATTTCGATGCTGCAGAAGTACATGTCGAACCCATCACATGTACTAAATTATGAGCCTCTACCATTGAGTCCAAATATGAATTATGAAGAAAGACCTATCCAAATCTTAGGAAAGCAAGAAAGGAGATTGCGAAACAAAGTCATTCCTATGGTCAAGATCAAGTGGCTGAATCACTCGGAAGAGGAAGCTACTTGGGAAACCGAGAGGGACTTGAAGGTCGCTATCCAGAATTATTCAGTAAGTTCTAATTTTGATTAAGAAATTTTATTTAAGGAGTGGAGGAATTGTAAGGTCCAAAATTAAGACGCCGTAATCCAACTGCATGCAAATCTAGGAATTATGAAAAATGGCTAATTAATTGATTTTAATTGCTTAAATGCTTATGTGACATGCATGATTATATGTTAAATAGGACTTTATTATCATTATGCATAAAACTGTATTTATAATGATTATTCGAGTTGCGATCGAAGAACGGAGACTGAGGGCTGAAAAACGTAAAATGTCTTTATTAAATAATTATTTTTAATTGTTCAAAATATGGATGATGGTTTTTCTTATTTTTGAAAATAAGGAGTTTTGAGGTGATTTTATACGCCGGGACGTAAATTTTATCGGTGTTGGTTTTTCAACAAAAATAAGAAGTTTTTGGCAACCCGGCTAATAAAGTCACAAATTTAATTAAACAAAAATATTATAATATTTTAATTAATTCATAATCAAGCACTAGTGGGCCTAATTTGGGGTCTTAATGGGCTAAAGCTTAATTAAGGAATTAATTAGTATATAATATGTTAAATCACCTCAAACCCTACATTCTTCACACAAAAACACACGCCTATTTTTATTAAAATCCACCCCATATATACGACAACACACACAAATTATATTGAAGAAAATTTCGAAAGAAGCTTCAAGGGTTGTCAAGCCTAGGTCCTCTGCGTCATCGTTCTTCGTCGTCAACGTATATTCGTGCGTTTAAAACGCAAAGGCACGCCACGCCATACATCTCCTTTTCTCGTCTATTACATCATATTATTGTTTTAAATATCGTTTGTATGAAATGCATGATATTTTTATTATAATTTTCGCAATATTGCGTATGCTTGTGATAAACTCAATGTTTGATGTTCCAAAAACTTATATATTGTGGTGTTAAGGGGCAACCATGACTAGGGATTGTTAAGGGATGATTTTACACAAATTATAAGGCCCTAGACACACACCACACACGCTGTAAAACAAAAGAAAGAAGCCGGCGTGAGGTCCTTCTGTCATATGATTATGTTGGCTCGGTTTTAGTGTATAGGTGGCTAGGTTTGGGTTCGGTTGGACCAAGGCCTAGCTAAGGGTGTTTATGAGTCAAGGGTGGAGTCCTAGCCACGCCAGGACTCGAGTACAGGGCTCGGGAGGGAGTCCTAGCCGAGAGGGTTGCTGCTGCACGCGTTGGTGCAATAGCGCGCATGTGACGTTGCTGTTCAGCCAGGGGTCAAGGGCTAGGGTGTCTCACTAGAGTCCTAAGAGAGTGCACGATAGGCTGGTTCAGGGGCTGGGTCAACGGCTATGGTCGTAGATACAAAAAGTAGAGTCCATGTAAGGTGGGTTGCTTCTCGGCTGCATCACTTGGGGTTGGCTAGCTTCAGTTCTGTGGCTGGGGGCTGGTTCGTGCATTCCTAGGGCTCCAGGAGGGTGTCCTGAGGGGTTGGTCAGGGTTTGGTCCAGCATGGCTCGAGGAAATCGAGCCATGGCTCGGCTCTAACCTTAAAGGGTCAAGATAGGGTTTTAATTGACCAAATTAATCGAAACACGGTTCACGTGGGTCGAGTCATGGTTCACGAGCGCTAAAATAATATAAAAAGTCTAAGTTTTTAATTTAGAAATTTTATATTAAAGTTTGGGATTTTTCGGGATTTAAACGTCGTAAAAACAAACAAATAAAGATAAATTAAAAAGTCTAATATTTATGCCAAATAAAATTATGGGAAAATTAATGTAGGCTTAAATAATTATTTGGGTAATGTTAGAGTCAATAAAGTCAATAAAATGTCAAAAACGTGAAATTTTACGTCCAGAGGTAAAACGATCTTTTTACACCTAAAAAAATTAGTAAACGTCATGACAGTGTTTTAAATGTTGTTTTTATGATATTATGATTATTTTTACATGTTTATGAAATTTTACATGATTAAATTATGATTTTTAAATTTCCATGGATTTTTTATGATTTAATGTTGACATTTAAAAGATATGTTGTATGTTTGGTTTCAAAGATGAAAAATGATATATTATGCATGATTTTTTTAAAAGTGATGAAAACGTGATTTATTGGAGGAAGTGAAGTAATTGTGACTATTGAGAATATGAGGATACGAATGGGAATTTCGTGACGGGAGAAGGCCCAGAGGGAGTTCATTTATGGGAAAAGGCCTCAGAGGGAGCCCCAGTGATCGTATTTTTATTCAAATGAAGATAGACCAAGGCTCAGTTGACGGGGGAGAGTGTCGCTGATGTCCCCGCCGCCCAATACTGTGGTCACATGTAGATGGATCCATCGACTTTTTGAGGTTTGATGAAGGTCACAATTAACGATCTGAATTCAATAATAAGGAAAATGTTTATGTTAATGATAAAAAAAGGTTTTTATATTATGTAATGATGAAAAGGTAAAGGTAAAGGTTGAAGTTTATGTTGCATGTAATGAAAATGTTATTTTTACGTAAAAATATCTTTCCCTGTTGCATGTGTTTTTTTATACATATTACTTATTATCAAGATTATGATGTGTTGAGTTTTTAGACTCACTAGGTGTGATGGATGCAGATGATTATGATGTTAATATTACTGGAGGTCTTGATGGTTGATTTTGCTGGACTGTCGGTGCACATAACTCGAGGACCAGCGCTTCTAATTTTTCCATACTTATGATTTATGTTAAAAGATTTTTAAAACCATTTAGTTATGCTTTTGAGTGGTTTTCAAGAGGATGATACTTTTTAGGTTTATTGCTTTTTAGGTTGGTTAATTTTGGCGATTTTACGTTTGGAGATATTTCTTTTAATTTTCAAATACTAGTTGGTGGATTTATTGTTTTAAAATGATGCAAAATATTTTATAACTTGTGAGGGTTTGTCCGAGTTTTTTTAACAAAAAAAATTTCTGGTACTTTTTAAGTAATAAAAATGGCAGACGTTTCACTAAGCAACTCTCCCTCGGACTTTTCCAGTGGTTTACACTTATCAACTACATTAATTCAATGGTCATAGTTGTACACCATTAGTTATTTTACTCTAGACAATACAAAGGCTTTACGTACTAGTGTTGCAATTTGACTCATTTATCGACTGCGTGAGGGTCATCAAGTGGCGAGATTGGGTGCAATTTCGATATAAAAAGAGCCGATGTATTATAGTTGGGGATTCGCCGCTTGCCTATGGGTGTGTATCCTATATGATCCGATTAGTTAATATTACAAGGAATATCTTGCCAAAGTATGAGTTGTGCATTAGGGAAAAATGTTTTCTTAGTTGAACATACGATGTAACTATGATTACTAAAAAAATACATCACATCACTACTAAGTTCGTATGCAACTCTCGATATACCAATGATTGCATATTAGGTATGGATTTATGTCTTAAAATGACCGTACTGTATACTAACCATAACGTATTGGTTCTTACATGCCCTATTAGTGATAGCCATACTACTTGGCAATATTACCACGAACCGATGGGTTAAATTAGACTTGAGTTATGACGGTTTTGTGATCAAGAGGTTGATGCACAAAATTGAGCTAACAAGGGTAAGCCTGTATAAGAGATAATTGTTATCTCGAATCACATGAGTTGTGAACCCACAACTAGATACATCTCTGAACCATTTAAACTCACACAAATATTGATTTATGTGTTCCCGTAGATATGTTCAAATGAAAAGAGTTGAATTTGATGATTAGGTACGATGGAGTTCAACCATATAACTTATAAATGACTTTATAATTTGATTCAATATTTGGAAGTTGTGGAAGTTATCTTGACTATTAATTTGTGAAGAGAGTGCAACTACATGATTTATATAAGAGCCTAATTTAGTGAAGGAGTTTTGTTGGGAAATTATAAGTTTCGAAGTTTGACAAACCATCCACTAACCGAATTGAAGACTAGAACTGAACAGTGAACGAGCTGAAAGCATAAAACCGATCATAGAACTGAAGAAGATTTATTGAACTGGGATTAAGCAGAAGTGAAGTTAATAAGCTAAAGTTCTCAAAACCATTACTAGGTCTCAAAACTAATGAACAAAAAAGATTTAGAGATTGACAAACTGATAGATACCAGAACTAAATATCATAACTGAACGTGATATTCACTGTAAAGACCCGTATTTCGTATTCATAATTTTGTGGAATTATTAAAAATTTTCTAAATAAATATTTATCTTGTCTTATTTAATTAAAATAAACATGTAAATAATTTTAACTTTAAAATAACAGCGGAAGTAAATATTGTTTTCAACCAACAATTTAAAAATAATCTAGCGTAAACATTAACTTAAAAATAATCCAACGTATTAAAACTGAGTTTGAATAATTAAAGGTGCATAAATTAAATCATAAGGTCCTCGGGTTTACTACTGCTGTCCCAAGATCGCTCACTGGTCTCCGCCCGCGGTCTCGACCTCGTCAATACCTACAACAATCAAGTCTAGTGAGTCTAAAGACTCAACATATATATATCGTGAAAAACAAGTAAATATAACATAAAATCGCATGCATCATAAAAATAAAGTATCGTAGAGCGTATGGTGAAAATCGTATCATGAATAATTATAACTACGTGCATATCCGAAAATTCATACGTAAAAGCTTCGTTCAATAGAGCTCTGTCATAACATATCATAATTTTTCTGGTAGAGATAATGTTTCTAAGCAAGTGGCCCATAACATAGCGTAAGCGCCTGATCAGACTAAACCACAGTATACTGGGCGGTAGAGATCAATCACAGCCCTTGGACTGGATGTCCGTACCCATACATAATCATAAACCGGTCGTAAGTCACCGGGCGGAGAGGTCCTCGGTTGCGCCTACCGACTTCCAAACCCATAAACGTAAGGTGGCCACAAGACATATAGCATATATCTCAAAAATAAACATTTTATATTTTTATGCACGTAATATAATTATAACCTTTATTTTTACAGGATGAGTTGGATCGCTCCCAGGCTTGCTGTGACTTTATTCTAATATGTGACACATGCAAATAATATTATCTTGACCTAAACTTGACAATCTAACCAAAAACTTAACAATAGAACCAACAATGAGACTAGGAGGACCAACCACTTGGTTTTTCAATCATGGTATGGTACCAACCCGAACCAACATTAAACCAACGTTTAACCATGATTAAAAACACCCCAAACATACTGAAAAACATGCATAAGAATTGCAAAACACAAAAATAGGTGAAAGGAATCCAAAAACATAAAACACTCTTTCGAGAGTCATTTTGGCACCTTTCACCGTAAATTCTCGTACGACCTCTAAACTCGACCAAATCACGAACGGCCAAAAACATGACCTTTCTAACTCATTGAGGTACTGTCCAGTCCAAGGCCATGGGCTAAAATCCGACCAAGGACTCAAACCAACCTCATGAACCGAACAGCAAGTTGCTGTCAAATTACAGCAGGAGCAGCTTGTGTATTTGAGGGGAAATTCTGAAATTTAATGACCAAGGGCTTGAACGACCACCCAAAGACTCTTACCAACATCCTAAGGCATGGCCTGGACCATGGCTAAGGGCTAGAAGCCAACCACAAACCAAACCACACCCCAAAACCGAAAACACACTAGCATAGGAAAGGGAAAATTCGAATTATGCACTTGTGTTGTTGTTTAAAAATTTTGAGGGAACCATGAACCAAACCTTGAAAGGACACATTGGTCACGTCCTAGCCATGGTATAGAAGGGTTCTAACCATGGCTACAGTCCCTAGGACAGCCATGATTCGAACTCTCACCTTAAACCACCAAATGATAAAACCTTGGACTCAAATTCTGCACTTAAGTAAAAGTTGATGTCATTACTTTGTTTGTGCGTGTATGGATGTAAACTAATGAACCAATAACACTCCAACCCACTCTAATTCATGCCTAGTAGCAGCCATGTGTGCCTGGAACCGAGCAACTCCCTGTAAGCAACCAAAAACACACAAAACCGTGAAGTGGAAAACAAGAGAGCCAAGAAATTCTGTGCAGATTTTTGCTTGGATGTTGCTGTCATTTTCATTTTTTTGCCACATGAATCTTGAACATATAATGTTAAAAATATTTATAGGACTTGATTGAAGAGCAAAGAAACAACATATACATGCCTGGAAATTTGTTTTGAAGAAAACAAATCAATACGACGAATACGAGCGGCGGAGTCGGAGTTAACGCTTTGTTTCCTATTTTATTTCTGCTGCTATGCACGATTTTCAGCTGTGTTTCTTCTGATAATTTCGAGCATATTAGTGTAGATGATGTTAGGGATGAAGGTGAATGATATAGGAGGTGTTAAGGGGTCATAATATGCATTTAGGTGGGGAGTTACAAGTGCAAGAAGTTGAATAGTTTGAAATTCTCCTCCTTCCTTGTTGCTGATGGATTCTTGCATTTGTTTTTGTTGCATTACACGTGAGTTTGCTTGTAACTTGTTGAGGAAGGATTAAGGTTAAATATGGTGTTTGAATTACCCATAACTATGGAGCTTAAAGGTAGAAAGTGAATGCATCATAAAACCATTTGAATGAGGTCTACTACAAATTTTTGAATTGTCTTAACCAAATATTATTATTACTTCTTGCATGGTATAATAGTGTTTTAAATCTTGCATTTTAAATTCTTAAGGTTTAATACACTTATTATATATATTTTTAATGAATTACAATTTAATTTAGAATAGAACATTGCATGGCATGCTTGACTTAAAATTTATGTATTTAAATGTTATGTTTAAATTTCTTGACTATTTTATACCTAGCTTAATTCATCCTTCATTTATTTACATATTTTTTTAAGCTTTAATTAAATATTAATCAAAAGAACTTATTTACCAACTTAACTCTAATTAATTTATTAAATCCCAAGGACCTTCTTTTTCTTTAAATTAAATTATTATTTTACTTAACTTAAATTTAAGAATGTATTTCTTATTATTAATCTTATCTCTAATCTCCAAACTCCGGTCCGGCCTCGTGTATTTATCCTGGAAAGATAAATTTAAACATCTACTTTTAAAATAAATTATCATGACTCAAAATTATTAAAATAAATCAAACACTTCATGTATTTATAAAAATTCATTTTTTTATTTAAATAGTAGCAATTATGCATGGCTTATACGTAATCTGATTTTTCGGGTTCTACAACTCTTCCCCCCTTAAAAGAAATTTCGTACTCGAAATTCGCTTATCCTTGATAAACAAAAAGTTTAGATTCTTAGTTCTAGAATCCTAATAATCCACGCTTCCGATGCGCTACTCTGATAAGATAAATATTAAGTTGTCCTTACGTTTCCTCAATGCTAAATAAATTTGTCTACCAAAATCTTCGTTTGTGAATCGCAACTTAAAACAACTTATGATAATGTAGTTCTATTCAACTATCGCCCCGAATTTTGACTTATCCCGCAGTTCCTCATACTAGAGGTGGATGCCCAAATTTAACGCGCCTTACTTTCCTTATAATATACCCAATATGTTCATTGACCTATTATATTCTAATATTGAAATCTTAAAGCATCCCTTCTTAACTTTATTGAATTCAAGATATGTTAAAGCTTCAAGTCCAAGTATTGGCATTCATGCAGTTCGACTTAGGAGGTCTTAGTAAAACACTTAAAATTTTAAACCTTATCTCAACCCCATAATAATATTAGACTAAGATCCTTGAATCGAATCTTTATCTTACCGCTCCAAACTTACATAACCTAACTATTTAGAAGTGCATCCCAATATAACGTTGTTGCAAATCTTAAGTTCGAGTGGTCTTAATCCATAAAACCCAAAATATACGATACTGATCTTCCACCTAAATAATAAAATTATTGATGCGATCCCGCCCACGAGATCTCTGATTTTTCCCGATCTTTGAAACAAGTAATTGATAGGTGTGATAATCGCCTCTAGATCAAGCGGTCTAGCAACAATTAATCAACGAAAGAACAATCTCATTCAAGAGAACCTCCAAAAAACCCGTCCTTGGCAACCCTCGTGATATTCGATTGACAAACGCCACAAAAGATAAATCTTTTGATAAGTTTGATTTGATACAACGCAAAAGTTATAACGAAACTTAAGCTTGTGTTGAGAGAATTCTCAATGATAAAATATCATAAAAGATGAATAATAATCAATTGTCTTTACAATGAATTAAATTTGACTATATATTGATGCCCAATCAAAGAGATATGAAAATCTAATTACCTAAACAATTAAAACTCTAAAATAGGAAAATATTATCGCAGCAAACTAAAGGACACGGACCCCGTGTAGGCATCCGGGTACGGGTCCGTGTGTGCTCGGCAAAATAATCTCCGGGAAGACAATGGACACGGACCCCGTGTAGGGGTCCGGAGCAGGATCCGTGTAGACTCAGGAGTTCTCCTTCTCGACTGTACTGGGCACGGACCCCGTGTGCAGGTCCGTGCTGTGGTCCGTGCAGCCTCGGTTCTTTTGAACAATGCTTGACTAATGTTCCTTTGGCTTTTCCCACGCACTCCCATGCATCACGAGACCTACTTCCTTGCTCATCAATCCTTGTAGGGCCTCTCTGAACTTCCTTAGCCATCCTTTGAACGCCATGCCCGGCCAGATTCGCATCATACTCCCATTCTTCAAAAATATTTGTTCTCAAATCCTGCCTACCTGCACAAAAATGAAGCAAGTTAGTAATAACAAAGATGATATTATCAACATGCTGACCCTTAAACTCAAGTTTGTAGACGTTATCAGGTGCTTGCTTCATTATTACTGGAATTCCCAACTTCACGGTCACCTTCCCTATGTATTCATACATTGCTCCATACGATAGCTCACTAGGAATAAGACATAGTTCAGGCATGATATAAGAATCTATCCCAAATGTCAATCTCTTATATGCAATGCATGTTTCAAAATCCCACTCAACATACCTCTTCATATGCAACCAACACATATAATCATGCATTTTATCAAAGATAAAAACACCACTATATGCATCACTAGTACGTAACTCATGCAATGAACATGGAATGAAGAATTTATTCTCCTTAAAATGGTACTCATTATGCACATAAAACTTCTCGCATTCAATCATGCAATTACCAACACCATCAACAACTAGATATGAATCATGCAAATAGAACACATCAGATGTACTATCCATGTAATCACTTAACACAACACAAGAATTTAATTCTAATGCACTCAAGTCATTGACATGCCAAAACCCCATCAATTTGACAATCTTTGAACACTCAACATAACTAACATTTGAATTTAATTCATGCATTATATCATCATCCTCAACGTTGTGAATCCTTGACAAAATCGCCATCTCATCGTTAGACCATTTGGATATCACACTTTCAACACTCACCCCAAATTCTTGAGCACAACACAACAATGAACTAAGATAAGGACTAAAATCATACCTCATGCTTGTTGCGTTGGCAACTATGCTTACCTCACGGTGTTTGCTCGCAACACTAAATGGACCATCCCATTGCATTTTTACACCTTCCACATTTGCTTGTCTCCTCATCACAACTTCATCATAACCCTGCAAATGAGAAATAACAATGCTCGGGATTGAACCGGCTATATCATCATAAGAATAATAAACCACTTTGTACAAAGGTACTTTAAGGGGTTTATACAAAAGCAAACAACTCTCATCCTCACTCTTTTCACTCTTTTGGGCCTTAAAATTATTCTTCTTTTCTTTTTCTTTTTCTTTTTCTTTGGCCTCTTTTTCTTTTTCTTTTCTTCCTACAGCCATCTCACTCTTTTGACCACTCATTCTTTCGGCCATTTTAAATTTTCTTTCACTCTCACAATTAAATTGCAGTTGATCATCAGTAATTACAATAGATGGATCAAGAAAGGTACATGATGAATCATAACATGCGTGCAACAAATTATTACTACTTTCTTCCTTCTCCTCCATAGCACAAACCTTAGAAGCAAATTCACCATCTAAGAATTCACCCTCCACAGCACAACATTCTATGCTCAAGTCAGAATTCAGTGGAATACCAACCTCCTCAATTCTCTCAACCTCCACTTTAGGCTCAACATCAATGCTCACTTCAACTCCACACTCGACTGCAACCTTAGATTCACATTCAACTACCACCTCAACCTCATCCTCAACCTCTACTTGAGATCCACGCCCATCCGCAACATCAACCTCCATTTGAGATTTAAGCTCAACTAACGATTTTACTACAGTCACCTCCTCACGTGGACATTGGGTGATATCATGCCCAACCTCTAAACACCAACAACAGATAGTATCACAAGTACTAGAATTTGAGTTTTTAAATGTACCTTGATATTTATGTTTGCTAGCTTGACGCCTCGACTCCTTCTTTGGCCTAACAATGATTTTCTCTTCACTCGACCTTGCGGATGCCAAAAACTCATTCCACGAGTCACTTCCACCACCTCTCCTATTATTGTGATTTGGAACAAACTGCTTCTTCATCACCATTTTCATCTCATCCCATGTAACTATAGGGTCATACCCACATCGTCTCCTACGCAGTACTAATTTATCCCACCAAGTAGTAGCATAGTCGGAAAACTCACTGCAAGCTCGTCTTACCTTCATTGCTTCGGTATAATCCTCCCGACTCTCAAATACACATTTCATTCTCTCTTCCCACTCAAGGTACGCCTTTGGATCGGCTTCCCCACTGAAAAATGGAATGGTCATCTTCGTGCCACTCAGTCTATACCCTTCTCGGCTTCTATACCCCTTATCCTCATCAAATCTCCTATCATCATAACGATCCACGTGCAACAACTTATCTCCTCCAACTCTACCACCTCGCATATTCTCATCAATATGCATATCATACATCTCCTCTTCTTCACACCTCCGATAATTTTTTCGTAGAGGCTTGAACTCCTTCTCCCACATTCTATCCAACCCTCCTAACATCGTTTTAAATTGACGATCGTCAACCATTATACCTGCAAGAAAATGTTAGTATAAAACAATAAAAGAATAAAGTTTCCTCACCACAAATTCTCACTAGTCACTCCAATGAAAATTCGCTCTCACTCGTCTTTTTTTTTCCTCAACACAAAATCTCACAAATCACTCCAATGAAAATTCACTTCACTCAAATATTTTCACTCAAGTGAGAATTCTCAAGGGGGCGCTTAAGTCTCGTGGCTTCCACGTATCAAACTTAAGAGATCAATCCTGTGACGCTTGAAATTCGACTCACTTAGACCACACAAGAACGAGAAACTTTGAAAATTGACTAGAATGCGACTAAACGACAAGGACAAACTTAACGCTGAAATATAAGCGCTAAAATTTCAAGAAACACACGATTCAAAATTAATTTTTTTTTGGTGAACAGTACGCTACTGTACCGTGAACAGTAAATCCGGCAAATGAACAGTAATTCCGGAATGAACAGTACTCCCGACATGAACATGAATTCCGGCGATGAACAGTAATCGCGGCAGTGAACAGTAATTTCGGATGAACAGTACTCGCGATGAACAGTAATTTCCGATGTGAACAATAATCGCGATGAACAGTGACTCCGGCGTGAACAGTGTCGTGAACAGTAATTTCTGCGACAATGAATAGTAACTCCGGCGATGAACAGTAATCACGATTTTTTTTTTTTGTAGATTCAACAACAACGTAGAAATCGCTACACGAAAATCGGTATTGAAAATCCTACGAAGAATTGAATGGATACGCTTACTTGAATCAAAAACCTTGAGCTCTGATACCACTTGATGTGATCCCGCCCACGAGATCTCTGATTTTTCCCGATCTTTGAAACAAGTAATTGATAGGTGTGATAATCGCCTCTAGATCACGCGGTCTAGCAACAATTAATCAACGAAAGAACAATCTCATTCAAGAGAACCTCCAAAAAACCCGTCCTTGGCAACCCTCGTGATATTCGATTGACAAACGCCACAAAAGATAAATCTTTTGATAAGTTTGATTTGATACAACGCAAAAGTTATAACGAAACTTAAGCTTGTGTTAAGAGAATTCTCAATGATAAAATATCATAAAAGATGAATAATAATCAATTGTCTTTACAATGAATAAAATTTGACTATATATTGATGCCCAATCAAAGAGATATGAAAATCTAATTACCTAAATAATTAAAACTCTAAAAGAGGAAAATATTATCGCAGCAAACTAAAGGACACGGACCCCGTGTAGGCATCCGGGTACGGGTCCGTGTGTGCTCGGCAAAATAATCTTCGAGAAGACAATGGACACGGACCCCGTGTAGTGGTCCGGAGCAGGATCCGTGTAGACTCGGGAGTTCTCCTTCTCGACTGTACTGGGCACGGACCCCGTGTGCAGGTCCGTGCTCTGGTCCGTGCAGCCTCGGTTCTTTTGAACAATGCTTGACTAATGTTCCTTTGGATTTTCCCACGCACTCCCATGCTTCACGAGACCTACTTCCTTGCTCATCAATCCTTGTAGGGCCTCTCTGAACTTCGTTAGCCATCCTTCGAACGCCATGCCCGGCCAGATTCGCATCAATTATTCTAGCCCAAATTACATGCTTAAACTATTTCCTTTTTAATTAGAATAAATTTGAGACCTACGACCCTGGGACTCTCCTTATTGAAGCGAACGTCGCACCCTTACGTATCCCAAATGCTTAATTAATACTAGCGTATAAAACTTAATAAGTTAGTCCATGGTAGCATTAGACTAACTCTAATAAATCAATTTCATTTATAACCCATAGAATTCTAGAATCCCCATATCAAGCTTTTAGATTCCTTAATTTATAAAAATCTTAATATTCATCAATTGATAACTTATATTGAACACAACTAATTCCCTTTTGTTTTTATTTCATTCAAAATTTCCGTATGAACAAATATCCCATAAATTTGAAATTCAAACTTACCTAATCCAAATAGCTTTGAATAAAATAATTCCAATACGCATATCCGTTTAGTCCCAAGTTTGTATGACTTCCAAAATCTCTCAAGACAAAGTGTCTACCTCACCTCTTACGTGCGTCTACCGATTATACTAACCATCATCGTACCCAACTTTCCTAAATTTTTTAGATTCTCACAAGTTATAATCTGAAATGTTAAGATCATGACTAAAACTTGTGACACATCAAACTTATGTTCCCAAAAATTTACTAACTCAATGTTTACCATTATAACTTAACTAACCGATTAAATTTACCATAAATCGTCATCACTTTAAATCCTTAATTTGCCACAACATGATTTCATTAACGCTTAAATTTTCATGCCTAATATTGATTCACCCTATAATGTCCTTGGTTACTATTCATTATAACATTATAATCCAAATATCTAAATATTCTATATTTCCTTCGAGCCTAAATAACCGAAAATTCCTACCATTTAAACCGTTCAATTCTCACTTACTACTAGATAAGTTCTCAAATTTCCTAAGATTTTAAAATTAATTCTTACTTTCCTCGAATATCATCCAATTTTTTTTCCTAAATCTCGAAAATTCCACAATTACCCATGAGTCCTCAGTATTCTCAATTTCATTTTATGGATTTCCCGTATCATAAGGTTCAATAGTCTTGAGTTTATTATACCCAAAATTAATTCTCATAACACGTCTTACATTTCTATAAATACTTAAAATCCCAAGTGTTCCTCAAAAGATCGCATTTAATCCTTAAAATTTTGAAAATTGCAACTTGACCCTTACAGTTCTCCCAATTTACATTTTGGTCCTACAACTCTTCGAAATTTGTCCTTATACCCTGATAGCTGCATAGATAAATTCTTGAATATACAATAAGTATTATGAGGTCTGCGTCGTAACGTAAGATCATGAAACTCATTAAGAAGTGTACCGTATATTCTAAACAGGTTCCTAGTCGAGTCAGCCGCCTAAAACAAGGATAAAGGTCGCTCGAGCTCGAGACTAGAATCTATGATGTAAACGCCATGTTTCATTATCAAGGGCATGGATATGTCCATTCACACAGATGGGTGATCATATGATGATGCACTGAACAACCTTCCCTCGGACTATTTAAGTGGTTTTCACTTATTGAGTGGAATGGTCCACAGTTATGGTTGTACACCATTATTTCTTTGACCTGGAATAATGTAGGGGCTATACGTACTAGCATGCACTTGGATCCATTTACCGACTCCATTGAGGGTCATCAGGTGGCGATGTTAGGTGTAGTTTCGAAATACGTAAGAGCAAATGCATTGTAGTCGGAGATTCACCGTTCGGGTGAAGATACCCTATGTGATCTAATGAGTTAATAGTGTAAGGAGTCTCTAACCAGAGCAAGAAATGTGCTTTAGGGAAAGTTGTTTTCCTAGTTGCACATATCATGCCACTATTAGTACTCAAAGATAAATTGCATCGTTATCGAATTCATATAAAACTCTCGATATACCAATAGTTGCAGATCCGATCAAGATATATTTGTTGAAAGGACTGTACTGTACACCAACCTTGAATAAAGGTTCTTGCAGACATCATCAGTGATGCCTAGGGGATCATAAAGCGATACTATTAGACGCTCTTACCATGATCCGATGGGTGCAATCAGAAATGAATTCTGACATTCTTGATTAAGGAGTTAATTTAATGAATGAGGTTAACCAGGTTAAACTCGAATAAGAATAAATGTTATTTTGAATCACATGGTGATGCAAACTTAGGGATAGCTGTATCTGTGAACCATTGAGGGTCACATAAGTATCGGATTCTGTGTTTCTGTTGAGATAGTCAAATGTCAAGGAGTTGGAATTTCACGACTGTAGTTTGATGGGGATCAAACATGAAGCTTATAAAGAATTTATGAGCTGATTACATCATGAAAGAAATGGAAGTTAGCATGATTGCTAAATAAGGAAGGAGATTAAAACTGCATGTTCTGTGAAGGAGTTCATTAAAACTGGCAGTTTCCCATTCTGGTATGTGAAAATTTTTATCTTCTAAATTTTCAATTTTAATTTTATGAACAATACTTGTATCATTGGTACACCGGCGCTCTCGGATCGTCGATCGGGTTGGGGTTATAATGAGTTCGGAATCGATTATTTAGTGAAGTTGGAATTTACTAATTATGTTGGTGCTAATAGCGGTGACTACTAACATGTAAAAATTCCCATAAAAGTTTTAGAAGAGTTTAGAATTAAATAATCCAAGGAGTTAATTTATAAATTAAATAATTATTATTTAATTTAATGTACATTTACCTACATATATTTTTTATGGTGATATAAAATATGTGTATATGGTATTATTATATCATGTATTATTGAAAGTTAATAATACATTATATTTTAGTTACATGTGAGTTTTAAATATAATGAAATTATTAGAATCTTTGTGGGAGTGAGATTCCTAATGGGATTAGGAGTCAACATCTATATATACACTATTAGGACCAATAAACCATAATTTTTCACACAAAACACAAGAAAAATTCTTTCCTTTCTCCCTTGAAAGTCACGGACATCACCAAAATCGTGGGAATAAAATTTTGGCAAAATAGCAAAATAGATTTGCTTAATTATTGATTAAGAATCAATAATTATTTGATTAATTATTGATTTAGAATCAATAAGCAAAAATTCACAAAAGCCTCCCACTTTTGAAAACACAAGTCTCGGCCATATCAAACAATTTTTGAGAAGAAATTTCAGCCACTCTTGTGTCTTCCTTCGTTATGCCACCGTCTCCGGATTTTGGAAATTCGGATGTCACAGTCTCAACGCACAAATCGTTTGGATTTTCTAGTGCAAACCAAACGAGGAAAACAGTTTTCACGTGGACCTAAATAGGCGATCGTGGTTGAAGAGCCATTCGTAGGGATTTACAAGAAGATCTATCTCCACGTGAAATCCGGAATAGTTTGGAGTCTAGCGTTTAGAACGCAAATTTATAATTCTAAACTCTTTATGAATGAAAATTTTAAACACACGACGCCCAAGAAAAAATTTTTAAACATCTGCTGCATCTTGGGTACGAGAATACAATGTCCCAACATCACATTCAGAACCATGTGATGAGTGGACAAGTGAAGACAAGAGAAAACCAGACTTTAGGGTCCAAATTGCTGAAAGTTTAGGGTCCAGATTGATAGAATGTGAAATTCATGAGGCTAAGATACAAATCTTCTGAACTATTGGGACTAAATGATAAGAATTCGAAATATTAGGGGATTGAAACACAACATTCGAAATTTATGTAGAGTGAAATGATGAATTTTTGAGGAAATTAGTAATTAATTTTGCAATTATTAAGGAATTTGAGTGCTAGTTTAGCAATAAACGAGAATTGAATGAATTTTCTATGATTTAGGATTAGAGGGGTATTTAGAACCTCGAGATATCTTGGTTATTAATGTTGTAAGGAATAGTAATCAAAGGTCTTGTAGAACGAATCAATCTTGAGTTTGGAAATCTAAGCGTTAGTGGAATAATGTTGTGGTAAATTATGAATTTATACTAAGGACGTCTAAGGTAAAGTTGATCAATTAGTTAATTTTGGGGATGAAAAATTTACGTTTAAAATTTGGGAAGAAAATATTAAGTTTTGAAATTATTCGGGTTAAAAACGCTTCATGGTTTAGTTATTAAGTAATTAAAGGAAAGACTCGGGTTTACGTCTAAGAAAAATATTATAAGTAAAATTTAAGCTTACAAGATGACTTGGGATTAGCTCGAGTCAATAAAGGTAAGAGAAAGTCAAAATCGAGAATTTTTTAAAGTCATTTAGAAAATTGGAACTAAATGAATATGTGGGTTGAAATTAGGTTGTCTAAAGACCATATGAGTTTTGTAAGTTTGAATTACAGGTTATGAGATGGGTGTTTATATGAAAATTTTGGGGTGAAATTTAAGATTTGCAACAATTTTATATTTGGGATGTACTTGTAAATAATTAAGTTACGTTAATTTGGTGTTGTAAGATAGAGTCCCGATTCAAGGATCTTAGACTAATATTATTATGTGGTTGAGATAAGGTTTAATTTATTAAGCGTATTACTAGGATAGAAGTAGATTAGTAAATTTTAGTGCGAAGATCTCTTAAGTAGAACTGCACAAATTCTAATATTTAGATCTAAAGCCTTAGCATATAAACATTGAGTTCAATAAATTTAAGAAAGGATGTTTTTGGGATTTAATGTTGAAATATAATAGGTTGATGAACATCTTAGGTATAGTATCAGGAAAGTAAGATACGATAAATTTGGTCATCCATTTCTAATATTGAGAATTGCGAGAAAATTCGAAATTCGAGGTTATAGTAAAATAAAACTAAGTCAACATAGTTCGTTTTAATTCGCGATTTATTAAATGTGATAGGCAAATATTTACTTTTAATTATTAAAAAAATTGTATATGTTATATGATATTTTTGAAATGAAGTGTTTTGAGGTGTTTTTACATGCCGATGCGTATTTTTAATGTATTCGATTTTTGAGAAAAATATGAATTATTCGATAACTCGGCTATTATTTTCACAAACTTTCCTAAACAAAATATTTTAAATATTAATTAATGGGCTTAGCCTAAGCTTACACTTGTGTTTCAATTAATAAATAAGGCCCGAACCACTACACGATTAAACTCACGCACACCTCAAGATACTAGGAATCTCCTAGGCTGTTCTAGTAGCACACCGCGTGAACTTTGGGGGCAAAAACAGCAGCGCACCTCAAGATACTAGGAATCTCCACCAACGTCCCTCGCATCGTCAAGTTGTTTTCATGTGTATTAAATGCAAAGGCACACCTTAACTTTCTTTCAAACATCTTTCACACCATAATATGTATATTTGATTAACTTTGCATGAAAAATATGTTGAACAAGTTTTATTTTCGTTTTTATGGGCATACATGCACATAATTCATGTGTTGATGCAATAAAACTCTTCCTAATGATGCACAAAGGATCAGCCATGGTAGAGTAACTTGGAGGGACGTTTTTCCAATGATTTTAGGGGCCATAGGAGGCTGGACGAAGGCTACAATGGTGGGGGAGAAGGCTTGTACGAAAAACAAAAAAATAAGAGTCCTTGTGGGCAAGGGTTATTCAGCTAGGGTATCCTTTGCAATTCATGGATTTGGTAGCTGTTAGGCATGGCTAGGAGTCCTAAGAGAGTCGTATGAGAGTCCTAGGGTGGCTGCACAAGGGGTGGCTCGAAGGGTTAGGTGATCGCATGGGACTAGGAGACGTACATATGTAGGAGTTGCAGTTTTGAAGGGCTGGGATGGTTGGGGCGGTTAGGTCTTGTCCAACAGCGTGTTAGGGGTTCATTCATGGTCCTAGGAAGGGCTCATAAGGGTTGGTCGAGTCGCTTGAGGGCTAGGATCGAAAATTACAAGGCTAGGGTGGCTAAGGTTTTCAAAGGAATAAGAACAAAATTTCAGTAGGTATCCTAGGATGTTCATGGGTTCTAATTGGCTTAATTTGGGTTGAAAAAGGTTAATTTATGGGTTAGGAAGCTTGACTTCAAGTTTGGTAAAGTTTGCTCAAGTGTCGAGTCCATATGAGTCAAAATCGGGATATACATCTCAGTTTTAAAAACGATTTGGGAAATTAGTCGAGGGCATAAGTTTAAGCCTAAGAAATATTTATGGGTGTATTTTGAGGTGATATGTTAAGTTTGAAATGATTTGGGTCGTCGTTTAGAGGTCTAAGTATAAATACGAAAAATTATGCTTTTAAGTGTAAAACGGTCATTTTACACCTGAAAAATGTTAGACGTCATGGCAGTGCCCTGAATGCTATAATAAATGTTAAAACATTTATTTTAAATGTTTGTGAAATTTTATGATGAAACGTTAATGCTAAAAGACATGTTGAATGCTTGGTTTAAAAGAAAAATGATTTATATATATGCATGAATTTTTTATAAGTGATGAAAATATGAAACATTGGAGGACGTGAAGTAATTGTGACTATTACGAAGATACGATGATATGATTGAGGATATCGTGAGGGAAAAGGCCCCAGAGGGAGCTCGACGATCATATTTCCAATGACATGATATGATGATATGATAGGCCAATGCTCAGTTGACGGGTGAGAGTGTCGCCGATGTCCCCGCCGCCCAATACTCTGGTTATATATAAATGGATACACAACCTTAAAGCTGAAACGAAAGTCACAATTAACGATCTGAATTCAATAAAAGAAAAACATATATGTTTATGATAAAAATGAAAATGTATATGATGAAAGGATAAATGTTTAAGCTATGCATGTTCATGAAAATTTATTTTAAGTATAAGTATTTTTACTGTTGTATGTGATTGTATACGTATTACTTGTTATCAATATTATGATTTGCTGGGTCCTTAGACTAACTAGGTGTGATGGATGTAGGTGAGCACGATATTAATGTAGAGGAAGGTCTTGATTCATACAACCCAATGATCAGCGCTAGATTTTCCGCATTATGCCTTTGTTTTACGTTTAAGTTTACATTAAAGATTTTTACGACTTTTGAGTGGTTTTTGGAGATGATGATAGAGTTAGGTTGATTTGAAAAATGTTAAGTTAGGATTGGTAAAAGATTTACGAGTTTATGTTTCAAATTATTGTCTTTTGAATTTTTAAATATTAGTTGGTTGATTTATTTTAAATAATACAACAGTATTCTAAAAATATACTTATATATATTGTTTCGGCCAATTAGATGAAAGAAAAAAAATTCTAGTGTATTAAAAAAAAACAAATAAGAGATGTTTCAAAACTCTCTGTCCTACGATCAATATAAGACACCTGACTTTTCATTGACCAATGCCATATCGACAACGTCGTCGTTTGACATTGGCAGCCGCCGTGGCCCCACTTCTTTGGAATTTTACCCATAAGTCAAACCATTCCAAATATAGCCCACAAGGCAAATTTTGCAATTTGACATTAACTATTCAAATTTTATTTTAAGGTAAATGATCTAGGCATCTCTCGCGCGCTTATATAAATTTTTTATAATTAATTTAGTTTCTATTTAAATAAAAATCATATTATAATTTTGAAAATTAATGCATGACTAAACTGAAATTTTTATAAAATGAAAAAAAAAACAGAATTGGTCAGATAAGGATATAACCTCGAGCTTCAAGCTTAAGAAATACATATTATCCAACTGATACTTTATCAATATGCTTAATTACAAAAAAGACAATGATACCAATTATTTTAACTCTATTAAGAAAAATTTAATAAATAGTAACACATATTATATTATACAGCCATGAAATATACAAGATTCTGACTACATATACACGTAGATACACTTAAACTTATTGACACTTAAATGTTTATTGTTTAAACAAACAATTTTTTGACACTAAACTCTGACTCAGTTGGTATACTATCTTAATATATCGTGGCGTCTCAAGTTTGAAATTTACCACACCCTCATTTATAAGTAAAAAAATACATATATTTATCTAATATAAAAGAAACTCTACGCTAAACAATAGACGATTTCATTCTAAATTCAACGATAATCAAACTAAAATAGTGTATTGTCAAATCTTATGAAGGTTGAAAGGATGATAATTAGAACTAGTTTCTCCAATGACAAAAGTAATTATTTTTTAATATAGTTTTAAAATAATCTTAGTTATTTTTAAATTTCTTTTCCCATATTGATGTATTATTAAGGGTAATTTGAAGAAAAATACCTCTGTCCATAATTTATTTAAGATTCAGTACCCATAAGTTTTTTTTTGTATTTTAGTACCTGACAAAAGACTAACTTAGTTTTTAGTACATGTTTCATTCTTTTTTACTTTTTTACCCTTTTAATTAATAAAAAAAATATATAAATACCTTTTTTTTTGTCATCTTCTCTTTCCACTCATCATTCTCGGTACATTTGGATGACATGTAATTGAATTTTTAAATATTTTTTATTAAAAAAAACAAATTATCAATTAATTGAACTTTTTGAAACACTTAGTTTTACTTGAGAATACTTAATTTCAATTTTAAAATACTTGATTTAGTAAATGAAATACTCAGAATGTGTATTAAAATACTGAATATTCGAATATCGAACACAAGTTCACCAAAAGCTTGCATTTCTATCCAAGATCCATTTGGATAACATGTTCATAGGGGTGGGTACGGTACGGTATACCGTACCGAACTACGGTACCGTATACCGTACCAAAAATATCGGTATGGAATTTTACTATACCGATACCGATACCGCGGTATACCGCACATTCGGTATACCGAATTTTCGATATGAAAAAAGTTCATACTGGTACCGTACCGACACCGAAATTTTTTTCGGTATACCGAACTTAAATTTTAAAAAAAGTAATAATAAAAAAGTATTTCGTTATTTCGGTATATACCGAAATACCGGAAAAAAAATATTCGGTACTGATACCGATACCGAAAATTTCGGTACGGTATGATACCGAAAATTTTCGGTACAATATGAAATTTTCGGTATACCGATTTTTTCGGTAAGTTCAGTATTTTTTCGGTACGGTTTTTCGGTATTTCGGTATTTTTTCCCACCCCTAAATGTTCGTTTCATTTAATTATTTTTTTTATTGTTAAAAAAACAAATTCGCAACTAAACATTGAATTTTTTCAAATACTTAGTTTTACTTGTGAAATAACCAATTTCAATTTTAAAATACTTAATTTGGTAAATGAGATACTCATAATAGGTATTAAAATACTGAATATTCGAATATGCAATGTAAGTTCACCAAATGCTCGCATTCCATCCAAGATGCATTTGGATGACATGTTCATTTCATTTAATTATTTTTTTTATTTTTTTTACAAAAAATCGCAACTAAGCATTGAACATTTTGAAGTACTTACTTTTATTTCCGAAATACCTAATTTAAATTTTAAATACTTGATTTGGTAAATGAAATATTCATAAAAGTTAATAAAATACTGGATATTCTAGTAGGCAATACGAATTCACCAAGTGCTCGCGTTTCAATCCAAGATGCATTTAGATGACATGTATATTTCATTTAAATATTTTTTTAATTTTAAAAAAAAAATTCGCAACTAAGCATTGAACTTTTAAAGTACTTAGTTTTACTTCCGAAATACTTAATTTCAATTTTAAAATACTTGATTTATGTGGGGACCCGGACGCTAATCAAGTTTTTAATCATGTTTGGGACTAATTAATCAATTAGAAAACAGGGTCTAAATTTTTTCTAAATTACACAGCGGAAACGTAATGTAAGTTACTCAAATTACATATTAAACATGAACATACATCTCAGTATAAAAGTACAAATCCTGTACAACATACATTTATTCAACTAGGGTTTAACAGCTAATATCAAGTGTCTAACCCTATCTCTAAACCAAGTCCGGAATCACCACGCTAAACTCGTCTTCTCTCATCCTCTTCTTGACCCTGATCCAGCCCCACCTGTTGTCATGCACACATACAAAACAAGACAACAGCCGGATAACTCCGGTGAGATATAAATATCCCAGTATAAACAATGTAAACATGCAGTCATATAAAAACATATATAAAAGCATATAAGCAATAATCATAACATGTATCAAATCGGAACATGAAGCAATATCAAGCATAACTCTTATTCTAAACATGTACCATCATCAGAAACATAATCAACATCAATTAATATAAATCAATATCAAGCAATGAATCACACTCAGACTCAAACTCAACTCAAATAACGCGTCGTCTCAGACTCGGCTCAACTCTAACCTAGGGATCCCGATGTCTGGATATAGGTAATTATATCGAATCTCAGTCGATAGGAATGAATCAATTCCTAAACGGCATCGATATAATTAATATCTCCAGTGTCTGGGCGAATCAGCCGCAGAATTGACGACTCAGTCAATAACCCGACGAATCAGCCGGTAATTAGGCGAATCAGCCCATAATCAGACAACTCAGCCTGTAATTAAGCGAATCAGCTTAAGTTTAGACGAATCAGTCAATCACCAGACGAATCAGCCGGTGACTAGGCGAATCAGCCTATAATAAGACGAATCAGTCAATAACCCGACGAATCAGCCGGTGACTAGGCGAATCAGCCTATGACTCAACGACTCAGTAATCAATACATGCATTCAGTATCTAAGCAAATCAGTAGATGACTGGCGAATCAGCAGTCATCACATGCAGTAGCTATAAATCAATAGACTACAAATATCAATCTTATCATATAATTGCTATAAATCAATAGACTACAATCATAAGTCTCATCAATTGCAAATATCAATGCAATAAATGAAAGTATGTGATTTAGGGAAACTCGAGTCAAACCTCACTCGAGTTGTGCAATCCCAACTCATCATTAATTTATACCTTTCTTTCTGATACCCTGGCTCTGTCGAAATCTCGAATCCCAAGCCTGTCAATACTCAATCTGACAAGAACAATATCGAGGAGTATGGTATCAATACACCACTCAATTAATACTGGATACAAACAGAATTCAATCAAATTCTGTTTCAACAACATAACATCATAATCTTAATATATCCAGCCCTATCATATCAGTCAGATATCAATTCTAATATCCCATAATCGATAACCACTCAATCTGGATATCAATTCTTATTCAATCTTATTCTGAAATCATAACAAGTTCATATTCAGTCCGTTTCTTAATCTGACTTCGATTCTACGCTGTCTAACATGTCAAGAACAACATATATGAGTTCCATTCAATTCTGACAATACCATAATTTCAAAGCATGTCAAAACGTAGCAAAACTTACGTCCAGTTGTAGCCTACGTCGCTATGAACTTGATACCGAAGTCGGATTCAAATTCGGACGGACGGATTGAAAGATAAAGGCGTAAGGATTTTTCACAAATCTCCCTCGACCCTTTCTCGATTTTTATGTTTTGAAAACCGACTTGCATGTCTATATATATATCTAGACAACTCGCGCATGCATCATGGCAAGTGGCTCATTTTCCGCACAACACGCAACACCGCGGGTGCGGTCGTTGCTGCACCGCGGGTGCGGTCTTGCGCCGCGGGTGCGGTCTCGTAAGCACCGCGGGTGCGGTCACCCTACTGTATCGATTCTTTCAAATTCCCGTAGCATCACCGCGGGTGCGGTCCTCCCCTTACCGCGGGTGCGGTCTGGCATGCTCATATCTTTCATAATTTTATTTCTGAATACATTTCTCGGTGTCCCGATTAATCCCGTCATAATCACATGAAATGATAAATCAATCATCGTTAATTGCAGTGATTAATTCTTGGGCATTACAATTTAGTAAATGAATTACTCAGAATGAGTATTAAAATACTGGATATTAGAATATGTAACGTAAGTTCACCAAATGCTCACATTTGTATCCAAGATGCATTTGGATGACATGTTCATTTCATTTATTATTTTTTAATTGTTAAAAAAAAACAAATTCATAACTAATTATCGAACTTTTTCAAGTTGTTGAGGATCGAAGTTGAGTTTAGAGGGGGGGGTGAATAAACTCTACTCGTTTTTCGTGAGGATGAAGTACTAGAATCCTGTTAAGGATAGTAGTTGGTCTTGTGAGAAAACTTTCACCTGATTACAGTAGAATGTGCGGAAATAATCTGATGAAGTAGTTGAAAAACAATAAAGCAGTAGACAGCAGTTGTTTATGGAAGTTCGAAGATAAACTCTTCTACGTCTCCCCTTCTTCTGTTTCCAGAAGGTATAACTAAAAGACTTTGGATATTACAGTACAACACTTGTACACACCCACTTCAGAAGGACTTACACCTCAGCCTACTGAAACTCTTAGTTTCTCAACTTTACACAAATGTGGAACACAAAGTTCTGAAAAGACTCTTTTCAGATTACAGACTCTTCTGATAAAATATTGATGTAGTAAAGATTGTGAAGAGTGTAAGAATTAGTAGCACAAGATGATCTTTAACAAGATCAGATATAAGCTATGAAGCGTGTGCTACTTTTCTTTGTGTTGAACTTGACAACGCTCAAGAATGAATGATATTTTTCTGATAAGAGAGTAGCTTTGTTCCTTGAAAAATGATATTATGCGAAGTGTCGTGTCGAACAAGGATTTGATCCAAGTATATATAATCGACTGAGTTCAACGTTCATAAACAGAGAAGTCTTCAGATAACTGATACAATCAGCTTTATTACCGAAATAGGTTCCTGCAGAAAAGCTATAAAACAATCAGTCTTGTTTTATACTCAATTTGGTAATATGCATTAAATGACTCCGTATAGTATTTAATGCTGCAATTAATGCTGGTACTAGGAACACTTTAACGGTAACAATTAAGGTAGCAACGTTAGAAAGTGTTCTCTACTGGTTTGTATAGTTAGCCCTCTTTCTACTGGTTTAGTTTTACTAGAGCAGCAGCTACTGATAAACTATCTAGTTGTTCTGATCTGCTGGTCTACTGGTTTTAGTTACCATCGCCACAATAAAATTCATATCTAACAATTTCCCCCTTTGTGGTGATGCCAAAACCTAAACAGTAGAAAGATATAAAATAAACAGATAATCATTTAAATAAACAGATAATAATAATAATGTATCAAGGTAAGCAAATTAATTGGTTCCAATGTCCCTGTAAATGATTTCTTCATTTAGAGGTTCTTGATCTCTTCTGTTGGAAGGTTCAGCCTCATCTTCTGTTTGCCTAACTCCTTCTTGATCTCTTCTATCTTCCCCCTTTTTGGCATCAGCGGCTACCACATGGGTAAAGAGATCATTCAATCTTCCGGAAATATTTTGAATGCCATCAGTTAGCATCTCTAGATAAGGAGTCTGAGAGGAGATGCGATTATCTAAGGCGGTAATAGATTGATTTTGAGAATCAATCTTGGCATCCAGAAGTTCCACAGAAGTAGAGAGCGATCGAAAAAGATCGTCATGCTCAGTGATTCGAGAAAGTATATCAGTTTGAGCGAGTAGGAGGGCGTTGTGAGTTCTTGATACATTTTGTCTGAAGATGGAGGCTTCAACATACATCTTGTCCGTTGTCTCCTTAGTGAGATAGATGTGTTTACCCATGCGCTCTCGGAAGTCTTTAGCACCAGTGATTTCCACAAGGTTTTCACAAGACATACGCTGCACCAATTCAGATATGTTGGTGAGGTCGGTTTGTAGACATAGAATCTGTTGTTCGAGATTGAAAGCATCTGATTCTGGTGAAGGAGTTCGGTAAAGAATGCGTTGTTTGATCTCAGATAGACGAGAAGTCGTCGCAGTCACAACAGGTAGGGAGACAGTTAACGCAGTAGAGTCAACAGGAGCATCTAACAAAGCAGTAGAAGGAACCGGGTCGATAGTGCTTTCTGCTGGAAATGCAGAAACAGTAGACTCAACAGCAACCAGAGGCGGAGGAACATCTTCAGTAGGTGTAGTCAGATCAGAAGCCAAAACTTCTTCCAAAGGTACAATTGCAGCCTGTGTAACTGAAGGTGCTTCAACCAAAGGTGCAGAGGGAGGTTCCAGAAGAACACTCATTTCTGCTTGATGTTCAGCAGAAAATAATCCTAAGTTCGGCAGTAGGGAAGTAGTGTCTGGTTCTGCGACTTGTTGTCCTGGGGTAGGAGATCCAGAAGCTGGTAAGTCCAAGGTGGCAGAGACAGCAGGGACAATAGATTCAATCACTTCTTCAACTGAAGCCAGTTCATGCACAGATAGAAGCGATGAGGACTGAATGGGCCGAGTCGGAGATGTAGGAGTACTAAAAACAGCAGCCTTTGGGGAGGCAGTGGTCCTTTCCTCAACTATCTGATTTTGTTGAAAGCTCGGGATAAGGCCCATATGATAGACTGTAGGCTCTCCAAAGCCTTGTTCTTGAGCAAGAAGTTGCTCATTCATCTGCTGAAGTCTTTCAGAAAGAATCAAAATAACATGTTGATCCTGAGCAGCAGTAGGAGTGGCAGGATCAAAATTCGATTGAATAACTTGCAACACTGATTCTAATTTCTGACACTTGAGTTGATCGAGGATGAAGTTCCTTCTGCCCAAGGCCTCGATAACATTCTTCGTTTTTGCCAGCTGAAAAGTCCTTCTTTCGGCAGTCATCATCTTGCTATAATTGCCTTTGGTTTTGAAGAAGTCAAAAGAATGGAACAATCGGACAGCATGCCATTCATCAAAGAATTTTATCTCCTCGTTAGCAGAGGTCTCAATTTCTGCTAGGTGAAGGTCAACACCTGTAGTAACAGTGGTCTTGTGACCAAAAGTAGGTGGTTCTGCAACCATTTTCCCTTTTCCTTTGTCAGTAGATGAAATGGGCGCAATAGGGCGGAAAGCAGAAGACCCACTTGCTGGTTCTCGAATAACAACGCCAGATGATGGCTTAAAAACTGAAACAGAAGAGGGTGCTGATACGGACGCAGTAACGAGAGCAGTGGAAGAAACAGTCGAGCGAACAGAAGGAGCAGCTTCTGGAAAGACCTGTCGAATAGGTACTTTCTCAATCTCAGACAGTGCTGCTGTCTTTTTCAATTTGAGGATGGTGCGCTGTTTCTTCTTTGCTGGGGTCGGTATTGTTGGGCGAGCAGTAGCAGCAGATTCTTCTGAAGCTGTTTTATCGGAATCTGTGGAAATAAGCAGTCGTTTCTTTGAAATTTGCTTGTGAGGTTTGGGAGCCTCAGAGGCAGATTCCCCAATTTCCTTTTTCATTGCAACAAATTCCGTCACTGTTGGCTTAGGCCTTAGAGCCAAAACATTTGCTGCATCAATCATTGTGACAGAAGTAGCATCGAGATCACTGGTAGATGGAAAACCAGCATCTTTGAGCAACACACTGATCTGAACCGCGAAACCAGAGCTCTTCCGAGTGACCATATCCTTCATAATTCTAAAAATAAAGTGACTCCAATCCACCTTAATCCCTTTGGTGATGGCAGTCATGACCTGAACTTTTTCTTTTGTCAGTTTATCAAAGGTGCCAGCCTTGATCAGAATAGCTTTGGCCACAATATCGGCCAGAATCTGATACTCTATCTTTAGTAATTTCTTATGGCAAGAAGGAGACACTTCTTCTCCAGATGCGGAGAAAGAGGTGAGAGCAACAGACATATCTGTTTTTGAAATATCAGAAAGTTCAGAAATACCCGAAAGTGGAAGGAGGAAGGTTGCTCCTAGATGAGCGGCATCAATGGAGATAGAAGCATCTCCTTGGGTATGAACAATCCTTCCTTCATGGACTGTTGCTTTGGCGTAAAATTCCAGGAGAGCATTTTTGTAGATGATTGCTGGTGCTTCCAGGAATTTTCGGAGTCCTGATTTCTCAATGTCCTGAAACATTCTTAGAAGATTTTCATCCTTGATGGTAAGAACAGAGGCAAAGTTAACCTGATAAGCATTGAGAGTATATGCGCCAGCCATTTCTGTAAGCAGATGAGAGCAGAAAACTTTGCAGTAGTTAGTTACGATATAGAGAAAGCAGTAGCTGAATAACGATAGTTATGAAACAGTAAAGATGAAAATGAAGAGTATGAAAAAGATATACAGCCGTCAAATGAACACAAAGACACGTGTCAGTATGTTCTTGGTTGAGTGTTTGAAAAGATTTTGCAGAAATTGTCAGAAAGACGAATGATTTTGAAAATTTGAAAAAGAGCGGGCTGTCCAGGCGGTTACTAAAGGAAATCAGAAAAGGATTTGTCATTTTATGATAACGTCTACTGGAAGTTTCAGAGTCCTGAAGTAAATGAGCACTCTGTCAAAACCAGCAGACAAGTAGTTTTATCGAGAAGACAAATATCCTATCTGTTTTCTGAAAAGACATCAAACTCTCAGTCTGACTAAGATACTGTTCCCCCTCGGTAAATGCAATTAATAAGTAGTCATAATTGTGACAAGTGACTCTTGGCCATCTCTCAATCTGAGCCGTTGAAGATGAACAGTTACAATCGTGTGATTCACAAGAGTCTTTGTTCCCCTTATAAATACCTGCAAATCTTGATCGAAAGTAAGTAAGAAAAACAATGAGAATACAAATAAAAAGAGAGTTAGTAGCTAGATTCAGGAGATGAGGCAAAATTGTTCAGAGAGAGGTTTGAAGGTTTCAACGATGTCGAAAAGGTCCTTGAAATACTCTCCTTGAGTTGTAGTTTCCACAGTTATGCAAATCTTTTGCTATGGTTGAGTTTCAAATATTGCATCCATTTCTTCCAGAAGCATTCTAATGCGATAAGAGAGTGCTGGAGGATTGATGATGATGAAATCCTCTCTGATGCCTTGTGTGGCATCTAAAAATTACATTAGTGCTGGCAAGACCTAAGCTTGCTAGATTCTTTCTAGGCCTTTCTCTTTCGAAGAAGACCGTCTTTTTTCTGTTGAAGTACTTTGCAAGCAAATGTCAGAAAGTTCCTCTATTAGAAGACAAGCACTACATGTAACGCTACTGGTTAAATAGCAAAGAAGATCTACTGTTTTTCATTTACGCATTGTGTAAAGTACTGAAATGGTTTCTAATAAAATTCCAGTTTTGCTCATCTGACTTTACTCTTCTGCTTATCTGCAAAAACTTACTGTTAGAAAAAAATAATCAATTAAATACTAAAAGAAGTTAAACTAAAATTACAGAGGATGACTAAGTTAAATCTATTAAACCAAGAGAATTACGAAAGTAAGAAAACTTATTTTCTGGTAAGGGTTTCGTGAAGATATCTGCTGTTTGTTGATCAGTAGAAACATATTCCAGACGAATGTTCTTCTTCTGCACATGATCTCTAATAAAGTGATGTCTGATGTCTATGTGCTTCGTTCTGGAATGAAGTACTGGATTTTGTGTGATTGCAATTGCACTGGTATTGTCACAGAATATAGGTGATTCGGAGGCTTGAATCCCATAATCTCTTAATTGTTGTTGAATCCACAGTATCTGAGAGCAGCAGCTTCCAGCAGCCAGATATTCTGCTTCTGCAGTAGATGTGGCTATGGACGTCTGTTTCTTGCTAAACCAGGATATCAACCTATCTCCAAGAAATTGACAAAATCCACTTGTGCTTTTTCGGTCTAGTTTGCAACCTGCATAATCGGCATCTGAATATCCAATAAGATTTAACGATGAATCAATGGGATACCATAAACCGACGTTTTGAGTTCCTTTCAAGTACTTCAAAATACGCTTAGCAGCAATATAATGAGATTGTTTGGGGTTAGATTGAAATCGAGCACAAATGCAAACAGCAAACATGATATCTGGTCTACTGGCAGTTAAATATAATAAGGAGCCAATAAGACCTCGATACTGAGTTACCTCTACTGGAATACCACTTTCATCTTTGTCAAGCTTAATAGATGAGCTCATTGGAGTAGAAGCAGCAGAGCATGCTTCCATTCCAAACTTTTTCAGAAGCTCCTTGGTGTATTTGGCTTGATTTATAAAGATTCCTGTTTCTGATTGCTTGATTTGCAATCCTAGGAAGAATGTTAATTCTCCCATCATGCTCATTTCGAATTTATCCTGCATCAATTTTCCAAACTTTGCACATAATTTGGGGTTAGTTGACCCAAAAATAATGTCATCAACATAGATCTGTACTAAGAGAGTGTGCTTATTCTTAACTAAAGTAAATAAAGTTTTATCCACTGCTCCGATGGTAAAATCATGATCAATAAGAAATTGTGATAAAGTGTCATACCAAGCTCTAGGTGCCTGTTTTAGACCATATAATGCTTTGTGTAATTTAAATACATGATGTGGAGAGAAATGATCGATAAAACCTGGAGGTTGTTCGACATAAACTTCTTCTTGTAAGAGACCATTTAGAAAAGCACTTTTCACATCCATCTGATATACTTTAAAGTTCTTGAAAGCAGCAAAGGCTAAGAATATTCTGATTGCTTCGAGCCTTGCTACTGGTGCGTAAGTCTCATCAAAGTCTATGCCTTCTTCTTGTCTGAAGCCTTGAGCTACCAATCTAGCTTTATTTCTCACCACTGTGCCTTCTTCATTGAGTTTGTTTCTAAATACCCATCGAGTTCCAATGACCGCTTGATGAGATGGTCTAGGTACTAGAAACCAAACATCATTACGTTTGAATTGATTCAGTTCTTCTTGCATGGCTTCAATCCAACTAGGATCCAGAAGAGCTTCTTCAATCTTCTTTGGTTCATCCTGAGATATAAAAGCAGCATGCATATATTCATTAAGCATTTGTCTTCTGGTTCTCAACGGCGCTGCTGGATTACCAATAACCAATGATGGAGGATGAGATTTTCTCCAGATAAATGGATTGGAATGAACATCTTCTTGATTTGGTATGTTAAGATTGTCTTCCACAGAACCAGTAGTAGGTTCTTGAACATCTTCTGCTGGTATTGGTTGATCCAACGTCTGAACTTCTGGTTCCACTATTGGAATATCTGGTTCTGGATTTTGAAGATCCTTGGCATTAGCTTCTACATCATCTTCACTGTCAATTTCCAAGTGAATCATGTCTAACCTGTTACTTAAATCAGATGTGTTAGAAATTTCAGCACTGCTGTCTTCATCGAAGACAACATGAATTGATTCTTCAACATTAAGAGTTCTATTGTTGAAGATTCTAAAGGCTCTGCTTACAGCAGAGTAGCCAAGAAATATTCCAGCATCTGATTTAGAATCAAATGCAGTCAAATGATTTTTCCCATTATTCAGTACAAAGCATTTGCAACCAAACACATGAAAATAAGATACATTGGGCTTCTTCCCTTTCCATATTTCATACGGAGTCTGGTTGTGTCTTTTGTTGACCATTGATCTGTTTTGCGTGTAACAAGCAGTATTGATTGCTTCAGCCCAGAAGCGTTGAGAAATATCTGCATCTGCTAGCATTGTTCTAGCTGCTTCTTTTAGAGTTCTATTTCTCCTCTCAGCTACTCCGTTTTGTTGAGGAGTTCTGGCAGCTGAATATTCATGATGAATCCCCTGCTCATTCAAATATAGCTCAAGATACTTGTTAGTGAACTCAGTGCCCCTGTCACTTCTGATTTTAATAATGGTAGTAGATTTTTCATTTTGAATCCTTTTCAGAAGCTTGATCAGGAGACAGCCGGTTTGATCTTTTCCTGCGAGAAATATTACCCAAGTGAATCTGGAAAAATCATCAATTACAACAAGAGTATATTTCATTCCCCCTAAGCTCATGATGGGGATAGGACCAAATAAATCCATATGCAGTAGTTCCAGACATCTTGAAGTTGATTTGCTATCTTTAGTCTTGAAGCTGGATCTTATCTGTTTCCCAAGCTGACAAGCAGAACAAACGTGATTTTTAACAAAATTAAAGTCAGGTAATCCATCGACTATATTCTGCTTCTTAAGATAATTGATTGACTTGAAATTCAGATGATTCAGTTTCTTGTGCCATAGCCAGTGTTTATTGCTAAGAGAAGCAACTAAGCATGTAGGAGTGTTGACATGATTTGAGTTCCAAGAGACTCTGTAAGTATTGCCTTCTCTCTTTCCTGTTAACACAGTAGTTCCAGCAGAATCTCTAACTATGCAAGAATGCTTTTGAAAAGCCACAGAATACCCATTATCGCATAGTTGACTAATACTGATAAGATTGTAATAAAGATTGTCAACTAACAACACATCATTAATAATTATATTACCATGGATAATCTTACCCTTACCCATGGTTTTACCTTTTGAGTTATCTCCAAAAGTAATCTTTGGTCCAGTACAGCTCACTATTTCGGATAGTAAGTTTCTTTGTCCAGTCATATGTCTGGAACAACCACTGTCCAGATACCATGTAGAGTTACTGACTTCTGTTTCCTTCTTCTGTTCCTGCAAACACAAATTTTAGTAACTGGTACCCAAATCTATTTGGGTCCAAGCCTTATCAGTCCTTTGGGAACCCACATTTGTACAATTCTTGGTAACTTTGTACTTCGGGTATCCAAAGATGTGTGTGCAACAGAGGGTCTGTTATTTCTAACAGCATGCATACCAAAATGTTGTTCTTCCCTTCTGTTTCTGTTTTCCAGTCTGTATCTCTTCTGAACAGGTTTAGAGTTGTAGTACTGGTAGTTCTTAACCTTCATGGGATGTTGTCTTCCAGAGTTGAATTCTTTTCTGAATCTAGAACTCTGGTCAACTTTTTCCTTAGGTTTAACGTAACCCAGACCATAGTGCATTCTTCTGTTCGTCAGATTTACATTCCTTTCCACTGAAGCAGTAGGTACTTCTGGTTCTTGTACCACACTGGATTTCACAAAGTGAATGTATTTCGCTTTGCACATATCCAGTGTTGGCTTAGTATTTGTTTCAGAAGTGCTTTCATTATTACAAAAACCGAGACCACTTCTATCTCCTGACTGTTTTTGTAACTCTTGCATCTTTTCTAATGAAACAGAAGACTTGTTCCAAGCATTTACCAGTAGCGACAACTTCTGGTTTTCAGAAAGCACCTTCTGGTAATCTGCTTTGGCTCTTTCATTCTCAGTTATTAATTTACTCATCTCAACTTGTAAATCATTGCAGCTGTCTACTTGCAAGCAAGTTAACTTACTGTTCTGACTCTTTAAGTTCTGATTTTCAATTTTAACTTCTTCAAACGATTGAGAAAGTCTAGAATACTCTTTTACCATTTCATGCAGTGCATCAATCAAGTCATTTCGTGTAAATTCACTAGAGTCAAAATCAAATACCTCTTCAGATGTCGAGGTTGAGTCATTGTCTGCCATTAGACATTTGACTTCTTCTGCATCACTGTCACTGGAATGACTTTCTGAGTCAGATGACTCAGAACTAGAGTCCGCCCATTTAGATTTGCTTTCTTCGGCAATCATCGCTTTTCGATCTCTTCTGGACTTTTTGTCATTTCTCTTGTAATCCTTTCTCTTTTGATCATACTTCTTTGGTTTGGGACAATCAGCAATGAAGTGACCTATCTTTCCACAGTTGAAGCATCCCATATCACCGGATGGTGAATCTTTCTTGAAGTTGCGATTGGGACCCTGATAGGTTCGATGGTTCTTCTTCATGAACCTGGAGAATTTCTTTACAAATAAGGACATAGCATCACTACTGATTTGTTCAGCAGTCTTCTCCATAGCATTATCAATGATCACAGCCGGTAAAGCCTGAGGTACAACTGCAGCAGCAGTAGAAGAGGTAGAGGCAGTAGTAGTAAAAGTAGTAGCAGTAGCAGCAAGGGCCTTGGTGGGTAAGTTTGAAGGCTCTTCTCCACTTCTTACTTCCAATTCGAATTCATAGGCCTTTAGATCTGCAAATAAGTCGTGCAGTTCCAATTTGTTTAGATCTTTGGATACTCTCATAGCCATTGTTTTAACATCCCATTCTCTGGGTAAGGCTCTCATCACCTTGAGGGCTATTTCTCTGTTGCTATGCTCTTTACCCAGAGCAGCTAGCTCATTGACCAAGCTACTGAATCTTTCATCAAACTCATTTAGAGTTTCACCAGATCTCATTTTCAGATTTTCAAACTTCTGCATTGCTACAGACAGTTTATTTTCTTTTGTTTGCTCATTTCCTTCACATATCTGGATGAGCTTTTCCCAAATATCCTTTGCAGTAGAACACATTTTTATCTTGCTGAAAGTGTTCTTGTCAAGAGTTTTATACAATATATCCTTCGCCACATTATCAAGATTGGCTTTTTTCTTATCTTCACTGGTCCATTCACTTCTTGATTTTTCGACCATCTGTGGTGCACCGTCAGTAACAGCAACAGCTGTGTTAGGCTTTAAGATTTTCAGTGGACCATCTGTGATGACGTACCACATGTCATCATCTTGTGCTGCAAGATGAGCTTGCATTCTTATCTTCCAGTCGTCAAAATCTTCCTTAGAGAACATAGGAATCTTGCTGAAGTGTGCCATTTGTTGTAGTTTTTCACAAACAAGAATAACCTGCTCTGATACCAATTGTTGAGGATCGAAGTTGAGTTTAGAGGGGGGGGGTGAATAAACTCTACTCGTTTTTCGTGAGGATGAAGTACTAGAATCCTGTTAAGGATAGTAGTTGGTCTTGTGAGAAAACTTTCACCTGATTACAGTAGAATGTGCGGAAATAATCTGATGAAGTAGTTGAAAAACAATAAAGCAGTAGACAGCAGTTGTTTATGGAAGTTCGAAGATAAACTCTTCTACGTCTCCCCTTCTTCTGTTTCCAGAAGGTATAACTAAAAGACTTTGGATATTACAGTACAACACTTGTACACACCCACTTCAGAAGGACTTACACCTCAGCCTACTGAAACTCTTAGTTTCTCAACTTTACACAAATGTGGAACACAAAGTTCTGAAAAGACTCTTTTCAGATTACAGACTCTTCTGATAAAATATTGATGTAGTAAAGATTGTGAAGAGTGTAAGAATTAGTAGCACAAGATGATCTTTAACAAGATCATATATAAGCTATGAAGCGTGTGCTACTTTTCTTTGTGTTGAACTTGACAACGCTCAAGAATGAATGATATTTTTCTGATAAGAGAGTAGCTTTGTTCCTTGAAAAATGATATTATGCGAAGTGTCGTGTCGAACAAGGATTTGATCCAAGTATATATAATCGACTGAGTTCAACGTTCATAAACAGAGAAGTCTTCAGATAACTGATACAATCAGCTTTATTACCGAAATAGGTTCCTGCAGAAAAGCTATAAAACAATCAGTCTTGTTTTATACTCAATTTGGTAATATGCATTAAATGACTCCGTATAGTATTTAATGCTGCAATTAATGCTGGTACTAGGAACATCTTAACGGTAACAATTAAGGTAGCAACGTTAGAAAGTGTTCTCTACTGGTTTGTATAGTTAGCCCTCTTTCTACTGGTTTAGTTTTACTAGAGCAGCAGCTACTAATAAACTATCTAGTTGTTCTGATCTGCTGGTCTACTGGTTTTAGTTACCATCGCCACAATAAAATTCATATCTAACAAAAGTACTTAGTTTTACATGTGAAATACCTAATTTCAATTTTAAAATACTTGATTTGGTAAATGAGATACTCAGAATGAGTATTAAATTACTGGATATTCGAATATGCAACGTAACTTCACAAAGTGATCGCATTTCCATCCAAGATGCATTTGGATGACATGTTCATTTCATTTAATTATTTTTTGTTGTAAAAAAAAAATTTGTAACGAAGCATTGAACTTTTTTAAATACTTAGTTTTACTTGCAAAATACCTAATTTCAATTTTAAAATACTTGATTTAGTAAATGAAATGCTCATAATGAGTATTAAAATACTAGATATTCGAATATGCACGCAAGTTCACCAAGTGCTCGCATTTCCATCCGAGATATATTTGAACGACATGTTCATTTTATTTAAATTATTTTTTTATTGTTAAAAAAAAACAAATTCGCAACTAAGCATTGAACTTTTTCAAGTACTTAGTTTTACTTGTGAAATAGCTAATTTCTATTTTAAAATACTTGATTTGGTAAATGAGATACTTAGAATGATTATTAAAATACTGGATATTCGAATATGCAATATAAGTTTACCAAGTGCTCGTATTTCCATCCAAGATACATTTGGATGACATGTTCATTTCATTTAATAGTTTTTAAAATTGTTAAAAAAAACAAATTCGCAAATAAGTATTGAACTTTTTCAAGTACTTAGTTTTAATTGCAAAATACCTAATTTCAGTTTTAAAATACTTGATTTGGTAAATGAGATACTCATAATGAGTATTAAATTACTGGATATTCGAATATGTAACGTAAGTTAACACAGTGCTCGCATTTCCATCCAAGATGCAATTGGATGACATGTTCAAAGACTTTTCAGCAACCACAAAGCTTTGAAAGAGAAAAAAAGCTTAGAGCGAAGATTTGAAGATTTCCGGACAATGTTCTTTGAGAGAATAGCCTGTATTAGGAACGAGTAACATAATCTGTGGATTTACAATTTACAGAGAAATATGAAGTCGGATACACGTCGATAGTCATAGTTCAGTAGGTCGAAAGCTATGAGATTTAATAAAACGACATGCAATTCACCATTGATAAATAATTAAAGAGATTTAATTACTTCACTGAGTTAAATTAGTTTGACATAGTTTGAGATGGCGTGTTCAATTGGATAAGAAATCTCATCGAAAGCATAGATAATTGTCGAACGAATTAAGTAGATTAGCGAGGGGTATGTGAACCGAGATTCCCAACAAATTCATTTCTCATTGAACTTTAATCAATCATTATAACTTATTTATTTCATCATTTAATCCTTGAACCATTTCATTGAGTTTTTATTTAATAATCGTAGTAATAAACAATCATCTGAAGTATCGCTGCTTTAAATTGAATAATTGAGAATAATAATTGACAAATACAATCCTTAGACAATGAAAGTTTTGCTCAATCACTAAGCATGGAACATTTTGACATGGTGCACTTGCGATTATTGAAGGTCCATGACCATATTATTACTTGACATTGTGCACTTGCGCTTATTTCGAGCTTGAATATTATTAATTTTTACTATGAATTTTACAATGAAAATTTTGCTCGATCAGTGAGCATGGATTACATATTAATCTTATTTAATATTTTTTAGTAAAAAAATTCTCAAATAAGCATGAAAATTTTAAAGTACTTAATTTTACTTGAGAAGTACCTAATTTGAGTTTGCAAATATTTGATTTCGTAAATGAGATACTTACAATATGCATTAAAATATTGGATATTCGAATATACAATATTTTCATGGAAAATTCATTATGATACTTATTCATATCATTTAAATAAATAAAAATAGTTCATTATTCATCATGGAGTAATTGAAAGATGCATTATGAACATAGTTCGTAAATGAGCTTGAAGTTTGCACTTTAAGCATATATATCGATTCTTGGATCAATGATTTATAAAATACTCATAAATATCATGACAATAATATTTTATATTCATTGAATGACTTATTTGACAATTATACTTATTCGACATAATACTTATTGGTAATTATTCATTATACTTATTAGTATTTTTTTTTGTATACTTATGAGTATTAATTTGTAATATCATTAATATTCATTCACAATACTTGTTGGTATTCATTAAATGACAATGCAATACTTTATTTGATATCATCCTCTTTAGTATTCTTTCATAATATTTATTGGTAATGCATCAATATTCTTTCATTATACTTATTATCAAATTTGAGTTTTTAAAGGCTAAAATCAATTATCAGCAGAATCTAATTATATAGTACTCGTAACAATTTATGTATCACATTTTTATTTCACGGATCTCATCATCAAAGGCAACTCAATATTGACTTCAAATTATATATTTTGACACCATCAAATAATCGAATTTGAGTATTTAAATGGTAAATCAAATATTTGTGGACTCGTATTAGGCATTATTTGTATTAATTTAGGTATCACATTAGATACTTCTCAAGTAAAAATAAGTATTTTAAAAATTCAATACTTAGTTGAGAATTTGTTTTTTTTTTTTACAAAAAAATATATTAAATGAGATGAATATGTTATCCAAATGCATTTATCAAAGAAATATAAACACTTGGTGAGCTTACGTTGCATACTCGAATATCCAGTATTTTATTACATATTATGAGTATCTCATGTACCAAATTAAATATTTGCAATCTCAAATTAGGTACTTCTCAAATAAAAACAAATACTTTAAAATTTTTATGCTTAGTTGGGAATCTGTTTTTTCTTTTACAGAAAAAATATTAAATGATATATGTCATCTAAATGCTTATTCCATGGAAATATCAATACTTGGTGAACTTACGTTGTCTATTCGAATACCTAGTATTTTAATACATATTATGAGCATCTATTTACGAAATTAAGTATTTGCAAACTCAAATTAAATACTTCTCAAGTAAAACTAAATACTTTAAAATTTTCATGCTTAGTTGAGAATTTTTTTTGTTTTTAATTATTAAATGAGATGAATATGTCATCCAAATGTATCTTTTATAAAAATACCAACATTTGGTGAACTTACGTTGCTTATTCGAATATCAAGTATTTTAATACATATTGTGAATATCTCATTTACGAAATCAAGTATTTGCAAACTCAAATTAAAATACTTCTCATCTAGGGAGTAAAATAAAGTATCGGTAGACTCGACTTAGATATTTTTTGCACTAATTTAAGTATCACATTTTAACTTCACAAATGACACATCAAAAGTCACTCAATATTATTTGAAACTATATTTTTTATATCCCAAAATAATCAAAATTGAGTCTTAAAAGGGTAAATCAAGTATATGTGAAATCAAATTAGGTACTATTTATACCAATTTAAGTAGCACGTTTTTTATTCACAAATCTCATCATAAAAATATTTAATATTATCTTCAAATTATATATTTTGACACTCAATCGAATTTGAGTATTTAAAAGGTAAAAGCAGGTGTTTGTGAACTCGAATTATGTATTATTTGTATTAATTTAGGTATCCCATTTTTGCTTCACGAATATCATCATCGGTGTCACTTAATATTAACTTCAAATTATATTTTGCCACCATCAAATAATTGGATATGAGTATTTAGGGGGTAAAATCATGTATTTATATACTCTAATTAGTTACTCTGTGTACCAATTTGAGTATCACAATTTAACTTCACAAATGACACAATCAAAAATCAATTAATATTACTTGAAACTTAAGTATTTTTTTACACATTTGAAGTATTTAAATAGTCAAATCAAATATTTGGAACCCGAAAATAGGTATTTTATCGATCAAAATGAGTAATTTTTCTAATTCAACAATGAGTGAGAAGCTGTGTTTTTTCAAAAATTAGATGACAACAATTATTGAATTTATTGTGATAGCTTGAAGATTCAGTATTTTCTTACAAATTTGGAGTATTCAAAGAGTAAAATCAAGCATTTGGAACTCCAAAATAGGTATTTTGTTGGTCAAAATAAATACTTAATCTGATTTCATGATGAATGATGACCTATGTTTTTTTTTAAAAATAAAATGACATGAATAAGTCATCATAATGCATTTTTCATGAAAAGACCAACAATGACTTGATTTATGATGAATGCTCGAAAATATAGTATTTTCTTATATATTTGGAGTATTCAAAGAGCGAAATCAAGTATCTAAACCCCATAATAGATATTTTGTATGTCAAAAAATAAGTATTTATTTTTATTCCATGATAATTGAGAAAGAATATTTTGTTAAAATTATATTTTAAATGAAGAAAAATGATATAATTTTTGTGGATAAAATAATATATTTATTTAAATAATAGAGGGTAAAAATGTAAAGTTTATTTTATGGGTAGTTAAAACTAAATGTATAAATGTGTCAGGTACTGATTTTTAAAAAAATATAGCTAAGTACTAAATTTTAATTTAAACATTGACAAATGTATTTTTTTGAAATTTACCCTATTATTAATAACCAAAATCATAAAAAGTAAGATTAGTGTAAAACATGTGTACGATATATATTAATAGAAAAAAAGTAAGTAAAACTTGCACGAATCATAAGATTACTATTACACATCTTATACCCAAGCAAACTTCATATTTGTCTTATTTCTTAAATTCTAATCTATGCCCTTTATATTTCACATTCTATATTTTATATTTTTTAAAAGACTTTTTAAATTATTTCTATACACAATATGAAAGAAAAGTACACCTCATCACCTAATTATAGCTCCCTATTTTAACTAAAAAGAGCTAATTAAAAATTAGGTTTTGGGCATCTTCTGTAATTTTCAAAAGTATTGCGGGGATTAAAGTAGTTTCACTATAATATAGGGGGCGAAAAGATATTTCTAAGCTTCTATTGGGAATCCCCCCATCGGGGCTCTATGAGGGATTCCCTTTCTTCTCTTGGCGACTCTGAAACTCACCGCCGTTGGCGGAGGCGTCGACGGAGTAAAACTCGGGAGCTTCTTGCTATACCGCCCGCGAACGTGGCCGCCGCTGCTGTAAGAGTCTTCGGAATCTGCCGCCGCCGCCGTTCTTTTCTTCTCCGACGGGTGCTTGTTCTTCTGGAAACCACTCGACGTCCCAACAATCTGTCAAGAAAAACAACACCCGCGTTTATTTTTAATTCGAAACTTTATGGGTTTCTAAGATTTTAATCGTTGACCGAGTTCAAAACTCAAAATCATCAAGAATATGAGTTTTACCTTGCAGCCAAGTGAGCAGAATGTAAAGGAATCAAGAAGGCTCCGATCACAAACTTGGCAGGTGTTTGTGACACCTTTACCGGGCCTGGGCTGGGGCCGCTCATTCAAGAAAACAACCTTCGCACTGTTGATTATGTATGTCTGAACACTGCTAACGTCGAGGAATTTCTGGATTTCAGACACCCTTATTACATCATGGTACGATGATCTCCTTATCTGTGTGATCAAGAAAATCAGAATATAATCAAAACCCCAGAAATTGGCTCATATTTAAATGGAAAGTAATGGAAGGAGATTGCCAAAAAGGGAAGAGATTTGAGAACACAAGGGGATTTTCGAAGTCAGTTCTGTGAAAAATCAAGAAATATGAGTTAACGAATTGAAAATGGATAAAGTGGGTAAATGATGAAAAGAAAACAATTTGCCCAAAAAAAGACCATGAAACAGGGTATTTTTACAGATAGGGGAAAGGGAATACCAATTGACAGAAATGGCAGAAGCCCAAATGCTAAAAATGGAAGAAAACAGATAAAAGTTGAAAAAAGATCTAACAAATTTGGTTCTTAAATCGAGAAATGATACCTGAATTGCGCGATGGTCTTTGTGATAACCCCAACAGAGCGAACACAGAGGACCATTCATACAATCCAAACAGTACATATTACATTCACTCTTGTGCGAGTAAATGTGAAATTTGCATTGAACAAAAAACTGTTCCTTCAACAGAGGTTTCAGCCATGGCGGCCACCTATAGTCCTCTTCATCAGGCCCTCCAGCTCCCTGTAAAAACCAGGAAAAGAAACATTCATCAAACAGAACAAACAAAAACCCACAAAAAAAAAAACAAACAATAACCAATCCAAAACCACCACCAAAAGTGAGTAAAGTTACCATGATTCTCCTGTTCTTGGGCTTGATTTCACGGAAACCTGTATCCCGATTCTCGATCGCCAGCTTTAATGATTCTCGAATAAAACAAGAGCAGGTGTAAAAATAGTAGTAGTATTATTATAATACTAGTAATGCTTTGACGCTGGGCTTTTGAATTGTTGTAGTTGATGTTCCCTATGCAGTATTTCAAGAAAGATGCGGTGTGTGTGTAAAGTGTGTTTTTCTACAAAGTAGAAAAAGGCTTTTTGGGAGGAAATAAAGAAGGGTGGGCTGTGGAAAGTTTTTATTGGAGACGAAGAAGTGGGGACGGTGAGAGAGACGAAGAAAGAAAGAGTCGTTCTTATCCTTCGCGAGAGTCGAATCTGCACAATACATTCCCGAACCGAGCTCCGAATCCGAGCCTATAGATACGTTGTTCGCAAGTTATTGACTTGTGTGAGAGAATCAAAGATATAAGCTATTACTCTCAAAAATATATATCATTGTTGAAAATAAGAGTTGAAAATAAATTTGTGATAATATTTGTAATGATGTAATTATTTTTGAATTATTTTTAAAGATATTTTATAAATATTTCTCTCAAATTATAAAGAAGATATATAATTGAGTGGAGAAAATTTTATAAAGTGTGTAGTTTAATATATTTTGTGAGTTAGAGATTTTTTTTACCGTAAAATTTTTAATTTTTAACATGTTGTCAACACGAAATTCTAAGTTCTCCATATTTTTCCAAACTACAAAACACAAGAAAAAAGTAACAAAATTCAAAAGTAGGAATATTTGTTGGATCATTTCATGTTCGTAAATCTTGATTTTGATATTAACAAAACTTGTTATTTTGTTTAAATTAATTTACCTAAGTGTTCAGAAACTGAAGCTGATCAAACTTCGAACTGATCAGTTATCGAGCTAAAACCGAAGCTATCAAGACGCAAACTGAAAATGACAATTGATTGCCCTTGAACCAATCCAACTGCAATATCAAAGGCGAGTTTAGTTGATAGGTTGTAACGTCCCGAAAATCTAAAGGTCCACGTAAACCACATGCATGCAAGTTATTAAATTTCTTTTGTATTTTATTAAATTGTTTTAAAGCATTAAATGCATGTTTATTTTATTAATTTTTTCTTAATTATTTTTGTGTATTTTATTCATAATTCATGCATGATAGAATTTAATTCATGAAAATTTAGAAGTCTATGCATTAAAGATTTTTAAGTTGCATTTCGCGCTCGAACGAGGAACGGAGACCGAAGAATTTTCAGGAAAATTATTTTATTACAAGATTAATTTTTATTAATTAATTTAAGGTATTTTTAAGTGTGTTTTGTAAAAATAGGCTTTGTTGGGTATTTTTACCCGTCAGAGCATATTTTCAGCGGTACACAAATTTTATCGAATCGAGAAACTTTTTGAGGGTCCGGCTATTATTTTCAAAAACTTTACAACACGAAATAGTTTTCGGGAGTGTGTTTGGATTTAATAGGCCTACTTTTAAACTTATTAGGCTTAAAACCCTTCTAAACCCTTCTCATTTAAAATTTGGTGTGGGACCCGGACGCTAATTCAATTCTTATTCATTTTTGGGACTAATTAATCAATTATAATAAACACGGTCTAATTTTTTTTTAAATACAATATTACATGCGGAACGTAATGTCATTCATTTATTATACATATCAGTATAAATTAAGGTACGAGGCCTGTACAGTATACATTTATTCAAACCAAGGTTTAACAACTAAGCATGAAGTGTCAAAACCCTAATTCTAATCAAGGTCCGTAGTCTCCACTCTAATCACAATCTCTCTTCATCTTCTTGACCCTGAACCTGTCCTACCTGTGGTCATGCACACATACAAACAAGATAACAGCCGGATAACTCCGGTGAGAATTATATTCTTAGTATAAATCAACGAAACATGCATTTCATATAACTGAAATAAAAGCATGCAGCATATATTCATAACATGTATCACAATCAGAAACATGAATCAATATCACACTATAAATCATACTCGTGACTCCACATCTAAGACTAGACTCATTCCTAGTCTGGGGATCCCGGTTTCCAGACGTTGGCATTTCATATCGATCACCAGTAATAGAAGAAACTCCGATTCTATCCACATCGATATGGTATCGATCACCAGTAATAGAAGAAACTCCAATTCTATCCACATCGATAGCCAATCATCTGGTGACAGACTTTGGCACTAACGCCAATAAACTATCTTGTGACATCGTGCAATAGTGCCCGTGGCGATCCCACCACTATCAGGCACTTCTGTCACAAGATTACTCATCTAATACATGCTTCCTACAAATCAATAGAACAACATATAATAATCAAATCAATACATACAATAACAATAAGTATGTGATTTAGGGAAACCCAAGTATATCCTACTTGAGTCGATCTCTCGATACCACATTGACTTATACCTTTATCTTCTTCGTTTGACGAAGTCGAAGTCCTCTATTTTAAATCTGTCCATACCCAATCTGGCAATGACAATATCAAATAGACACAGTATCAATATACAGCCCAATTCACGGCTTGTTCTGATCAATACACAAATCAAGACATAATCTGATCAATATCGGATAAAATACTATAACGGCCCGAAAATTCGTGTTTGAATATTAGCGGAGAAATTAAAAATTTTCTTTGTAAAGTAAGTAAAATGCCTCATTCATAAAATAGACCGTTAAATAAAGTTTAAATGTTAAAAATAGCAGCGGAAGAAATTATTTGTTTGCAAAAGAACAATTTAAGAATAATCCAACAACGGATAAACTGTTTGAGCATAAAAATGGTAAATGCTAAAATGTGGTCCTCGGGTTCCACTACTGCCAACCCAAGCTAGCTCAGTGGTACCCGCCCTCGGCCCCGACATCATCAGTACCTACAACAATCAAGTCTAGTGAGTCTAAAGACTCAACATGCATAAATCGTAAATAACGAGTAAATATAGTAAAAATTTCATGGGAGTAAAAATATAATCTTGTCATGAGGCACAATGTGAAAATGACATATCATGAGCGATTATAATACGTGCATAACTGAATTGAAAGTCATAGTGAAAATGTTTGCTCTTTGGAGCCCTGTACTGAAATAGCCTGTAATAAATTTTCTGTTGAGATTATGGTCTACGCAAGTGGCCCCTGCACTGAAACTGACCGGTAACTGGCGACCGGATAATAAAATGCTCCCATGACCGGTAACTGGCGACCGAGGAACGTCTGATCAGACTATGCCACAGTATACTGGGTGGTACAAACTGAACTGACCGGTAACTGGCGACCGGACCGGTAACTGACGACCGGACCGGTAACTGGCGACCGGATTTAGCAATAATCCCATGATAGTGAAATGGTCACAAGAAATATCGCATAATCTCAAAAATGAACATTTTATATTTTTATGCACGTAATATAAATAAATGGAACAATTAAATAACCTGTAATAATTTACTGCTTGGATTGGATCGCTCCCAGGCTCGCTGCAACCTAAATATGCCATGAAAATATGCAATTGATTTTCTTGAGCAAACTATGCAATTAAATCCGAAAATGCGACAATGACGCCCAACGACTTCGTATTTAATCATGACTATGACGCCCAACGACTTCGTATTTAATCATGACTCCGAACCAACCCGAACCAACACTGAAACATCATATAGTCATGATTAAAAAAATCTGCATGCTTATTTTCTGAAAACGAAAGAAACCGTGAAGCTTGTCATGGAACCGAAAAAAATCTGCATGCTTATTTTCTGAAAATTCTTGATGTATTTCGGTTTTTGCTTATCAAAACATGATCATGTAATGAAAATAAATGATAATAGGACTTGATTGAAGAGTCAAGGAAGAATATATGCATGTCTGGTTTCGTTTGAAAGAAAACGAAAGAATGAGACGATACAGCACGGAAGAGGTGGAGCGCTTTTGCTACCTTGTTTGCTACTGATTTTTCTCTCTTGTTTTTCCCTTAGCACATCACGATTTTTGTCTCTAAAATTCTCTGAATTTCGGTGATGGAGGGGTGGAGAATGAATGGTTAGGAGAGTGAGGGAGATGTGTGCAAAATATAGGGATAATGCAAGACCAAGTCTACTCTTTTTGAATTTTGAATTTTGGTTGCTAATCAAATATTTGTTGGGGTGTTCTAGAATGAGGTGGCCGAATTCCCTTGCTAATCTAGACTAGGATGGTGCTCATTAATTAATTAATTAAGGTTGATCAATAATTAAAAAGGTTTGAATGCTAAACAAAGAATGGGTCAAGGATGATGAGTTGGCAAGGCATTTCTTAATCAGCTAAAGTGGCCGAAATTTTACAATAAAAATGAAGGGAAAATGTTGATTATTTACTAAATTTATAAACCTTAAAGCTTTACCTATCCTTTAATTAATTTAGTGAACTAACCCCTTAATTATGGAACTTACATGAATTTATTCTCTACTCACCTCAAGTTGCTTAAATAAATCCTCAAACCTCCTTTTAACTTAAATTAACTTATGAATTAGCTAAAATAAGTTATGGGAATGTTTTCCTAAATCTTAAATTTTATCTCTAAACTCCAACTCCAGTCCGGCCTCACTGAATTAACTGAAATGATAAAAATCAAAATACTGCATAAAATAATTAACTTAAGGAAAAGCATTTAAATACTCATGCAATAAAATCATTTTAAAATTTAAATACTAGAATTATGCATGGCTTATACGTAGTCTAAGTTACGGGTTCTACAAATACAATCTAATCCATATCGATGATATCACGATATAATCGAAGTCACTACTGAATTTGATCACTATCAACCCACTGATGTTTTGACGGTATAACAATACAATCTCAATAACCCCAGCAATATCAATATCACAGATATAATACCACGAGGCATAATCAATATCAATACAACTTATAACCCCAGCGATAATAGATCATAATCTCAAATCTGTCTAATCTCAGTCATATCAATTCAGAAAATCATAACAATTAGATAAACAGTCTGTTTTTCGATCTGGTTTCGATTATACATTGTCTGATATTGCAAGAACAACATATATGAATTCTATCTGATTCTGGCAATACCATAATTTCAAAACATGTCAAAACATAATAAAACTTACGTCTAGTTGAAGCTGTCGTCGCTAGAAACTCGTTACTGTACTCAGATTTAAAATATAACAGACGGATCGAAATATAAAGTCGTAAGGATTTTACGGAGCTTCTCGGTGCTTCTTTCTTCCAATTTTTGAAGGAATAATCGAATTGTACCTTGTTGGAAACGAAATTCCGGCGTTTGACAAAAGATTGAACAACTGATTCTAGCAACTGAATTGGACCAACTGATCGACGTAACTGAACACGTCATCAGTCAACTGATCGCTTCAACTAAAGTATGTTTCTTCGTCAACTGATCTTTACTAGCTGATCTCTCAGCTGTACACGTCATCAGCTGACAGCGACAACCGACATATAGTACAGCCATCTGCAACTGGTAGTGGCTCGCCGCATTTCAGAAATGAACAGTGTACTATTGTCAGGATATATCGACGTGGCAATCAACGGTTAGAATATTCAAATATCTTTAATGTTACCGTTGAAAGGGAAGCCTATAAATAGTCAAAGGCAGCAGCTGAAGCACAATCGCATTCTCAGTTATCTTACTTGCTGTTACGCTGCTAAAATATCCGCTCACACTAAGAAAATCAAGCTCACGCTTATCAGTTTTATCAGTAGTATTCTAGACTACGTTCTTGAGCTTTCATAGCACATTGTAATAGATTGATAGAATTTCTAAATTGTGCTTAGATCAGTTACGATCTGTAAAAGTGTTGTATGCTAAGAGTTTCAGTATTGGCAAAGTGATAAGTCCAAACTGAAGTGGGTCAGTACACTGATTTGTATTTGATCAAAGTCTTTTAGTGAAAATCCTATCTGCGTGATAGAAGGGGTGACGTAGGAAGTTGTTCAAATCTCCGAACATCCAGAAACAAATTGTGTTGTTATTACCTTCAGTTATTATTTTTCAGTTAGATACTCTATCCTTCAGTCAGTTAGTTTTTCCGCAACTGTTTGTTCAGTTTAACTAATTGTTGTTGACCGAAAGAATATTTTTAGATTCAGTTTGTAATACAACTGAAATCAGTTTGTCGAAGAATTATTTTAATTGAGCAGTGTTTATTCAACCCCCCCTTCTAAACACTCTTCACCCGATTCACCCGATCCTTTCAAGTGGTATCAGAGCGAGTCATATCCTTTCAAAAGAATATCTATACTTCAAATTGCTCATTATGTCTTCATTCAACAAGATCCCCATGTTCTCCAGAGAAGATTTTGACGATTGGAAGATCAGGATGCAGGCTCACCTAGCTGCACAGGATGATGACATGTGGTACGTAATAACTGACGGACCCATGAAGATTTTGAAAGCCAACACAGCAGTTGCAATCACAGATGGGGCACCTCTTCGTATTGAAAAGCCCAGAGATGAATGGACTGCCGAAGATAAGAGAAAAGCAAATTTGGATAATGTAGCAAAAGACATATTGTACAAAACACTGGACAAAGTGACGTTCAGTAAAATCAAGATGTGCAAATCAGCCAAAGAGATTTGGGAGAAATTAATCCAGCTTTGCGAAGGCAATGAACAAACCAAAGAAAACAAGCTATCTGTTGCTGTACAAAAGTTCGATAACATCAGAATGAAAATTGGAGAAATGATGCATGAATATGATGAGAGAACCAGCTGCATCATCAACGAACTGAATGCACTTGGAAAAGTGTATACAAATAAAGAAGTAGCATTGAAGGTTATCAGAGGTCTTCCCAAAGAATGGGATGTGAAAACCATGGCTATGAGGGAGTCTAAAGATCTGAACAAAGTTGAACTCCATGACTTGTTTGCTGACTTAAAAGCATATGAGTTTGAACTACAAACTCGAGAAGGAGAACCATCTACCCCAGCAGCAACTACTGCCTTAGCTGCAGTGAGATCAGAACCAACTGGTTCAATTGAGAAAGCCGCAGATCAATTAAGCAATGACGCCATGTCATTGTTCATCAGGAAATTCGGAAGATTCAGAGGAAGAATCAAGGAAACTTTCAGAAGCAGTACCAAAGAAACAATCCCAGAGAAGAGTCCAATGCATGCTACAACTGTGGCAAACCTGGTCATTTTATTGCTGACTGTCCAAAACCTAAAAAGGATAGTCAAGCTTCGACTGAAAGAAAGAAGAAAGTGTATGAGCATAAGAGGAGATCTAAGGACGACAAGAAGCCTTACAGAAAGAAGCATGAAGTACTCCTAGCTGAGGATAGCAAAGCCAAATGGGCAGAGACTGACAGCGAAGAGTCAGAACCAGAAACCTCTTGTAGCTCTAGTGAAGATGAGGAAGAAGTGAAGTGCTTGATGGCTGATGATACAGAAGTTCATTCAAGCAGCCAACGGGTATTTGACTTTAGTTCAACTGATTTCACAAGAGAAGAACTTATTTCGACTCTTCATGACATGGTTAGTGAATATCAAAAGCTTGCCTTATCATTTGAAAAGGCCAGAGTAGAGCAAACTGATCCCTCTGACAGTAAGACAACAACTGATGTATCAGTTGAAATGTTGAGTCTAAAAAGGGAGATTTCCGAACTCAATACTGAAAGGAGTAAGAATCAATTAATGATTCAAAAGTTAATGCTTGAAAATGCAAAGCAAACTGAGCTCATTCAGGCTTGGAATAAATCATCCGTTGCATTGACTGCTATACAGAACTCTCAGAAATCATTTACTGATAAAACTGGCTTAGGGTTCAGTAACCAGGATGAAATATCCTCCAAAGATATTCAACCAAAACTGAATATGGACAAAGGGAAATATATTCACTTTGTCAAATCAGTTATGGTACAAGAACAAGTTGAGCTGAGTAAACTGATTGAACAGCCGACTCATAATATGAGCAAGGGCAAAAGATGTGGTATTTGTTATAGTCCAAGAGTTCTGACTGACTCATGAAGTCAGCCAACAAAATTTTTCAGCAAAAACCATTCAAGTGGCTATTCAAATTACTATAACAGCAGGCCAGTTCAGAAAAGATACTGGCTGAACAATCAGTCGAAAAAGGGCAAATCACATGCTGTATCTTCTACATGCCATACATCACACACACAGGTCGGGAAAGACAATTTGGAATACAGCAATTGGACAGTTAGTGAGACTGATCCAAGTTTGGATTCCTAAAGGACTAATCAACTTTGGACCCAAATAGAAAAGAGTACCACATCTTATCTTGTGTTTGATTGCAGGTAACAGGTACAAGCATTGGATCTATATGGTATTTGGACAGTGGATGTTCACGCCACATGACTGGAGATTCAAATTTATTATCTCAACTGACTAAGTACACTGGACCAAACATCAGTTTTGGAGATAACTCTAAAGGTAAAACTGTGGGTAAGGGTAAGCTTATCCATGGTAATTTCACCATTAATGATGTCTTATTAGTTGAGAATCTCAAGTATAATCTGATCAGCATTAGTCAGTTATGCGATAATGGATTCTCAGTTCAGTTTGACAAACATTCTTGTTCAGTCAAAAACTTAACTGAAGAGATCATCCTAACTGGCAAAAGGTGTGGAAACACTTATAAAGTTAGTTGGAATGATCAACCTTATGCACCAGTATGTTTTATTGCCTCAAAATCTTCTAAAAACTGGTTGTGGCATAAGAGATTGAACCACCTAAATTTCAAATCTATTGCATATTTGAGTAACCACGATCTTGTTACTGGACTGCCCAAAATGGATTTTATCAAAGACAAAATTTGCTCAGCATGTCAGTTTGGTAAACAAATCAAATCCTCTTTTAAGAACAAGGGTCGTAAATCTTCTTCCCGATGCTTAGAACTGTTACATATGGATCTATTTGGTCCTATACTAGTCATGAGCTTAGGGGGAATGAAATACACCTTGGTGGTTGTAGATGATTTTTCGAGATTCACTTGGGTTATATTTCTCAAGTCCAAAGACCAAACTGCTGCTCAACTGATTAAGCTTTTCTAAAGATTATTAAATGAAAAATCAGTTGGAATTGATAGAATCAGGTCCGATCGAGGAACTGAATTTATTAATCAAATTCTTTCAAGTTATTTAGAGAATACCGGAATCAAGCATGAGCTCTCAGCAGCCAGAACTCCTCAGCAAAATGGTGTAGCTGAAAGGAGAAATCGGACCCTCAAGGAGGCTGCTAGAACAATGCTTGCTGATTCCTCTATCTCTCAAAGGTTTTGGGCAGAGGCAGTGAACACTGCGTGTTATACTCAAAACAGATCAATGATTAATAAGAATCATATGAAAACACCTTATGAGATCTGGCATGGAAGAAAAAGTGTGGTTTCTTACTTCAAAATATTCGGCTGCAGATGTTTTATACTTGTCAATGGTAAAACCCATTTAACAGCTTTGACGCTAAATCTGCAGAAGGAATATTTCTTGGTTACTCTTCAGTAAGTAAAGCTTATAGAGTCTTCAACAAAAATACTTTGAATGTTGAAGAATCCATTCATGTTGTGTTTGATGAGTCTACACTAACCTCTAAGCCAACTGATACAGTTGAGCTAGCTGATAGATTTACAGATATAAGCTTAGGCGATGATGATGATGAAGAAGATATCCACAATAAGCAAAACAATCTCCAAACACCTGAACCTGACATATTGGATCAATCAGCTGAATTGGAAGCAAATCTTGACAATCAGTTGGTGGAGCATACTAATGAGAATCAGTTTCCAACTGAATTAGCTCCAACTGAAACTGAAAACATTCAGTCGCCTACTGAGGAAATTGCTGATACAGAAGAAACACATTCTGAACTTAGATGGAAGAAGTCACATCCTCCAGAATTAGTGATAGGTAATCCATCTGATCCGGTAAGAACAAGAAATCAAATGCTTAATTTATTTATACATTCAGCTTTTGTGTCTCAACTGGATCCAAAGAAAACTGATGAAGCTCTTGCCGATCCTAACTGGATAAATTCAATGCAAGAGGAGCTAAATCAGTTTATCCATAACAATGTCTGGAACTTAGTTCCAAGACCACTCTCAAAAACTGTGATAGGTACAAAGAGGGTATACAGGAACAAACTAAACGAAGATGGATCAGTTGTGCGCAATAAAGCAAGGTTGGTAGCACAAGGATATAGGCAGGAAGAAGGAATTGATTACGATGACACTTATGCACCAGTTGCAAGACTGGAGGCAATCAGAATATTCCTAGCCTACGCCTCATTCAAAAACTTCAAAGTCTACCAAATGGACGTAAAAAGTGCATTTCTGAACGGCCAGTTGCAGGAAGAAGTCTACGTTGAACAACCCCCAGGTTTTGTCAATCATCACCTTCCTGATCATGTCTATCATTTGAACAAAGCCTTATACGGTCTTAAACAAGCTCCAAGAGCTTGGTACGAAACCCTTTCAAAATTTCTAACTGATCACGACTTTTCTGTTGGATCAGTTGATAAGACATTGTTCAAATTTTCCAAGAATGATCATATTTTACTTGTTCAAATTTATGTTGACGATATTATTTTTGGGTCAACTAACCCCAAATTATGCGAGAAGTTTTCCAAGTTAATGCAGGAAAAATTCGAGATGAGCATGATGGGTGAACTAACATTCTTCCTTGGTCTACAAGTGAAACAACTGGATTCAGGAACTTTTATCAGTCAATCTAAATACACGAAGGAATTGCTGAAGAAATTTGGCATGGAATCTTGTTCAGCTGCAAACACCCCTATGAGCTCATCAGTTAAATTAGACACTGATCAAGGGGGAATGTTAGTTGAGACGACACTTTACAGAGGTTTAATAGGTTCATTACTGTACCTAACTGCTAGTCGTCCTAATATTGTGTTTGCTTTATGTATGTGTGCAAGATTTCAAGCTAACCCTAAACAATCACATTTTTCTGCTGCCAAACGTATCTTGAAATATCTTAAAGGCACACAAAATGTTGGTTTATGGTACTCTAAAGATTCATCGTTCAATTTAGTTGGCTATTCAGATGCAGACTATGCAGGATGTAAGCTTGATCGAAAAAGCACAAGTGGATCATGTCAGTTTCTAGGAGACAGACTGATTTCTTGGTTCAGTAAGAAGCAAATATCCATAGCAACTTCCACAACTGAAGCAGAATATCTTGCTGCTGGAAGCTGCTGTGCCCAACTGCTCTGGATTCAGCAACAACTGAAAGATTATGGCGTTGAAGCAAAGGAATCTCCAATCTTCTGTGACAACACGAGTACAATTGCTATTACATATAATCCAGTTCTTCACTCCAGGACCAAGCACATAGATGTTAGACATCACTTCATCAGAGATCATGCTTTAAAGAAGAACATCATATTGGAATACGTATCAACTGAACAGCAAGCGGCTGACATCTTCACCAAACCTCTGGCTGAGACTAAGTTTTCTCATTTCCGCAATATACTTGGATTAATTGATTTATCCTAATTAATTATTATTGCTTGTAATTCATATGTTAGCCTTACTGTCTTCTTACTAATTACTTAAGTGAGTTGCTTATTCTTATGAATTTTTAACTGATGTCAGTTAGCATTTCAGTAGTTCTTGTGTTTTTGTCTCATACAGAACATTGCAAGCAGGAACAAAGGAGAACAACGATAAAACAAAATAACCATTTTATTAATGGAAGCGGGTTACATTTTCATAATCTTTTCCTCCACATCAGCTATCCACATACTCAACCAAGCAGCTAGTGCTGGAGAAGAGGTTTTGCAGAAACTGTGGGAGGAAGCGATGCGGTGGAGGATCTCCAGCTCCTTCAGAAGAAAGAGTTGATAGAGATGCCCATCCTTGAAGACGTTCACCCCTGCAGGAATATTCAAGAGCTCCCGCACCTCTCTTAGTTGGGCTATCCGTTTGAAGGTGGTGACCTGTCCAGAGTAGTACCGGAACTCCAACTCCTGCAACTCCTCCCAGTAGGAAAGGCTTGAGTAAAAGACTTCGTCCTCTATGGCCTCCTTTTTGGCCTGCAGTGACACGAGAGACGCTTGAGCTTCCAGCACCGGCCATTGTTCTTCTCTTTGAAACTATTTGCTAAGATAGCTGTGACTAACCATCTTACTCTTATTTATAGGCCAAGATGAGGGAAATGAAAGGACATTTCTTAAGTGACGATTAATCTGCCAAGCACCAGGCTCTCCTTTAATCATTTCTGTCTATTGCCGTCATTTTGTTTTCTTTTGCATTTATTAAGGGGGAATAATGGTCTAAGAGGTTAACTGAGAAGACAGTTGTTAGTGCACTTTCAACTGAAAGGACTCAGTTTTACTAACTGATCATTCAGTTGAATCCTTCACTAATCTTCTCATATAAGTTAACTAATTAAATCTATTTTATTCCAAATCAATGACGTGACTGTCTGCTAATCTCATGATGAATTTCAGTCTATGACGTGGACTCAATTTTTACCGCTTAAATTGTACACAAGCTTATAGCACACGTACACACTCTACTTTTTCAAAATTTTTATGGACTGACACGTGTCCAGATTTTGAATAGTCACGTACATATGTACCATTACCCGCCTTGATTCAGTTTCACCTTACATTTTTCCACAAACTTTTGAGAGCAAGAACTATTTCATCCTTCGAATTTTCTTTCAGGAACTCAATCAGTTATCAATGGCAACCCAAATTCCCGCTTTCATGCTAAACGCTATGGCCATTAATTTTGGTTCCATCTTATCCTTCGGCGATGCTAAGTCAAGAAGGTGTTCCAGAAACTCGAAGCTGCTGGACTCAAAACATTTTTAGGACAATCCTCGCAGGATATTTATCCCAAAGAACTTTAGGATTTCTACTCCACTGGGATGATTGATTCTGAAGGTAACATTATCTCTACTGTCAATGGTCAGTCGCTGACCATCTCTGAAGACTTTCTTGGGGATGTATTTTCTTTACCCTCTGATGGTGTGGCACAAATCTCGGATGTTAAGGCATCTGATATTGAAGAGATGCAAACTCTTCTATCTGCTGATGGACGGAAGATTAAAGTTTCCGATCCTAAGAAGGAACTGAAGCATGAAATTCAGTTGCTTGCTGATGTAGTTGCTAAGGGGCTTTTGGCAAAAGCTGGATCATTTGCTGCTCTTACCTTGGAAAAATTTCAAGCCATTTCTGCTATTATGGCTGACCGCAAACTTAACTGGAAGCACCTTATCTTTACCATTTTGAAGAATATGTTTTTATCCTCAAAACAGTCCAAAGGATTTGCTGTTCAAATTAGTTATCTATTGAAAGTCAAGGGATTTGTGGCTGATGATTCTGAAAGGTAATCAAAATTTAAAGTGTTCAATGCAAAGAATACAATGCCACCCAAAACCAAAATGGATATAACTCCTGGTCAGTTTGTGCAAATCAAACAGGAGATTGGGACTCAGTTAGCAGCCCCTAAATCAGTTAAGAAGGCCAAAACCTTGGGTCAACTGAAGGCCACCAAAAGGAAATTAGTGTTGAGTACATCTGAGTCAGAAAAGACTCCATCTCCACAGATTACAAAGAAACCAAGAACCCAAAGGGTTAAAACTACTTCGGAGGTCTCCATTCCCATTGACGCAATGATTTCTTCGACTGATCAGCAGCCTATAGAAGCAGTTCCTCTGCAGGTCATTTCACAGGAAGCTTCAATTAATACCACAAAGGAATCAGTTAGGATCAAAGCTCCTCTGATCCAGATATCTCGTCCTCCTGTTGTGGCACCTGCTAGACCTAAAGGCATCAAATTTGTAGAGCAGGTGGAATCCACTCGAACAGGACTGGAAATTCCTCATCTTTTGAGTACTGATAAAGGGAAAGGAAAGTTGATTGCAGAGTCCAGACCCTCCAATTCAATTCAGACTCATATTGATCTTGTTTGGGCGAAAGTTAACAGTTTTGCTGCATCAAAAATTCAGTCCTATGAGGCTTGGACAGCTTACCGCACTGAAGTCTTCGCCAAGCAATTGAGAAATAATTCTAAACTGAGCAAATTCATCAAGCTGGAGGCCTTTGTGCTTAGGATAGTCAAAGCTGCCTCGATTGCTCAAGCCATGGAGAGGAAAAGTTATCTGTTTAATCAGACCAGAGCAAAGAAGTTGGCTCAAATTGTTGCCAAGCTAAAAGCCAACTACTTGCCTACCAGTCCTACTGCCTACGCTGATCAAGCTGTAATCACTCAGCTCGACACTGATCTCATAGGACTGCTTTCCCAAATCAAGTTCTGGGAAATGGATCAAGAACTGGTTCTCTATCAAGAAGATTCTGATGATGATGACGAGGAAATATTGGAGGAAGCTCCCTCTGAAAGAACAGAACCATCATCAGCCTTAGCTCTTGTTCCAACTGAAGAGCCAGCTCTTGATAAGCCTCTTTCACCCACTGTTGAACAACAACTGTATACTGATGCTGAGCTTTCCTTCGCACACATTGATGAAGTCATTCAGGCAGTTGTGGAAGAATCATAGATCAGCGTCCCCATCTCTGACAAAGTTGATCCATCTGCTGATCAAATCCATCCCGAAGCACTTATTTCTACCGAAGAACATGTTCAGTCAGATCCCTCAACTGATCAAGTTATTTCAACTGATGTGCCAGTTGATTCTTCTATTCCTTCAACTGATGTGCCAGTCAATTCCATTGATCAACCTTTAGAGGCACCAGTTTCTGCTGTGTCACCATCTACTGAACCAAACCCTCCTTCACCACCTCGGGATCAAGGAGAACTTACTACGACTGATACTTCAGTTCGAGACGCTGCTGAAACAATCTCGACTGATCAAGCCTTGATCATTTCTGAACACACTACAAGTGAACCCAGCACTTCTCGACAATCTCATCCTCCATCCTCCGCAGATTTTGATCTTATTTTTGAAGAGGTTCAAAATATGCAAGACAGTATGAGTCAATTGATTTCTGCCATCTCGAAGATTCAGAACACTCAACTTTCGCATACTCTGAAGTTGGAAGATAATCAGGAATCGTTAAAAAGTCTGAAGGATATTAAATCTGCTGTTTCCGCTCTTTCTTTCGCCGTCAATGACATTCAGAAAAATAGAGGAATTATTTCAAGCTTGACTGCCACTCAAAACTCTATTAACCGACGGGTCGACAGCATGGAGTCAATTATGTCAAGAAAAGTCAAACTGCTACAACTCTCTATGACTACTGCTATCGATAACATCTTAACCTCTGTCAAGCTCCTTTCTACTGATGTTGGGAAGATATCTCTCAAGATGGAGCAGTTTGACAAAAAGGGGGAAGAAATAAAGGAGATCTTAGAGCAGCAGAAGAAGCACTAATAGGCGCAGTATCTATTGTATTTATTTTGAAGAAATTTGAAGAAATAAGAATTCAGTTGATTCAGTTAACCGCCATATTATTTTATCTACTTTGAATTCAGTCAAGTATTTTCTCTATAGTTTTGTCAAACACCATAAATGGGGAAATTGTTGGAAACGAAATTCCGGCGTTTGACAAAAGATTGAACAACTGATTCTAGCTACTGAACTGGACCAACTGATCGACGTAACTGAACACGTCATCAGTCAACTGATCGCTTCAAGTAAAGTATGTTTCTTCGTCAACTGATCTTTACTAGCTGATCTCTCAGCTGTACACGTCATCAGCTGACAGCGACAACCGACATATAGTACAGCCATCTGCAACTGGTAGTGGCTCGCCGCATTTCAGAAATGAACAGTGTACTATTGTCAGGATATATCGACGTGGCAATCAACGGTTAGAATATTCAAATATCTTTAATGTTACCGTTGAAAGGGAAGCCTATAAATAGTCGAAGGCAGCAGCTGAAGCACAATCGCATTCTCAGTTATCTTACTTGCTGTTACGCTGCTAAAATATCCGCTCACACTAAGAAAATCAAGCTCACGCTTATCAGTTTTATCAGTAGTATTCTAGACTACGTTCTTGAGCTTTCATAGCACATTGTGATAGATTGATAGAATTTCTAAATTGTGCTTAGATCAGTTACGATCTGTAAAAGTGTTGTATGCTAAGAGTTTCAGTATTGGCAAAGTGATAAGTCCAAACTGAAGTGGGTTAGTACACTGATTTGTATTTGATCAAAGTCTTTTAGTGAAAATCCTATCTGCGTTATAGAAGGGGTGACATATGAGTTGTTCAAATCTCCGAACATCCAGAAACAAATTGTGTTGTTATTACCTTCAGTTATTATTTTTCAGTTAGATACTCTATCCTTCAGTCAGTTAGTTTTTCCGCAACTGTTTGTTCAGTTTAAATGATTGTTGTTGACCGAAAGAATATTTTTAGATTCAGTTTGTAATACAACTGAAATCAGTTTGTCGAAGAATTATTTTAATTGAGCAGTGTTTATTCAACCCCCCTTCTAAACACTCTTCACCCGATTCGCCCGATCCTTTCATACCTATATATATATATATATATATATATATATATATATATATATATATATATATATATATATATATATATATATATATATATCCCATGCATGCTCCAGAAACGTGGCACAACTCTTTGCACTGCACGTCTCGCGCATATGCGCGACACTACTCGGCGCATATGCGCGAGACCTTAAGTCTCAGCGTGTGTAATCTCGGCAGCTCGCGCATATGCGCGCCCCATCGCCGCGCATATGCACGAGACCTATTGTCTCATGCAATGCAACTCGCGCATATGCGCGCCTCCATCCGGCGCATATGCGCCAACTTCTCTGGACATTTACTTTGGCTACTGGAAACCTCGCGCATATGCGCGCCCTCAGGTCGCGCATATGCGCGGGGTCTTCTGCCAAATCCGCGCATGTGTGCGCACCAGATCGTGCATGTGCGTGATTGGCGTCTCCCTCGCACATATTTCGCGTCTTTTCTCGTCTATCCTAGTCTGATCTTTTCCGTCTATCATCACATCAATTAATCACTAGATCATTTCAGATTAATTTCAGATTACGATAATAAAATCTCGGGCATTACATTTGGGGCCCAAAATTATTTCTATATAATTACCACACTAATCAAACCCTAACCCTACCACACTCACATCAGCCGACACTCCCCTTCCCCCACCATCTTTCCCTTGGATTTCAGCAAGAATTCACCAAGGAGGCTTCGGTCATTGCTTGTTCTTTCAAAAGGTATTCTTCCGGCACTCGTTCTTCGATCTCCTCGCGGCTAAATCATCGAGGCACACTTTGTATCAATTCTTTTATGCATCATACACGTTTAATATACTACTGAATGTGTTATTGCATTTAAAGTTTTGATCCAGCCATGAGTATTAAAGATTTACGATTTTTACATGTCTATTTCATTCCTTCCGTTGTGCTCATGATTTTTCTGAATTGCAATGAAACAATTCTGAAATCTCAGTCTTATATCAGATTCTGTCTTTCAGATAGTCTCTTTGATACCCTGACGACTTTACTGTATGTTAAACAACAGAATAGTCTTCATTCTGGATTATTTTTCGTTTACGGATTTCTGATTTCAATTTGGAATATTAATTCAAGAAGTATAATCTCATAATACTATTCGAAACAATTGATGATAGAATCAATCTCCCAATACTGGCTATACAACCTCCGTATATACCAATTAACAGCTCATAACAAATCAATACCATCATTTCCTATCAATCTGATAATTTCAATCAGGGTTCTATTCAGTCTTCAACCTTAAATATCAACAGTCATCATCCGACGTTGACATATTCAGTCTATTTATTCTGAGCTGTCTTTATTTTCTTCTGAATCAGTTTCAATTTCTTTTCATATCTCTGCTCCTATCAAATCCAATCTCAGGTATCACCGTGATATAATCCCATACAAGGAAATTTACAGTTCTCACAGTACAATGCTTCGAATGATTCTATCTCGATACTCATCTGATAACTATCGGTATACGATAATTTACAAGTGACAATAAATCATGTCAACTAGTGCTAAAATCCAGCACTACTGTTCCTGGATATTCTCTAGTATCAGGATAGTTTGCTCTGACTGTCCGTTGATCTATAAACAATAGGTGGAAGATCTTATTGTATATTCAGCCAAAAGTGTAAAATCAACCGAAAATCATGGTATGATATAATGAACTTGGCATTCAGTGCAATCTGCCCACTTTTCTGATATATATCTCAGTCGTCCCGTCATATTTGCACTTCATCCTGTATCACATAATATAGGCAGATTCTAGCAATCTATCAACTACAATCATATATCAGTACAATCTTAAAAAATTTCGGTAATTTCGTCACAAAATTCATAGAAATGTACTCCCATTTCTATTCAGAAATCGATAATCTGTATAACCAATCCCCTGATTTCTATCTTTCTGTTTTCATCTGTCGGCGATTCAGACATTTCAGTACAAATTATGTCACTTGGATAAATGCTGAATCGACTACTGTGCGCTTCTGACCATATTTGTCATTTTAGATTCAAAATATTCGGCACAAACAAGTCGGTTATTCACATAGAATACAGTATCACATACCTGATATTCGGATCGATACTCTGTTCTGACTACTGATATTAAATTCTGCCCATTCTGATTAAATTTCTGAACTGCTTCAACTCTCAAAATCAGCTCTGATTCGGCTTGTACGGTATCGAATCTTAACTGTATACAATCTGTATCAAAGACTGCTGCAGAAAAATAATCATTCAAAAGCAATTCAAAATAACAAACAGATACAATAGCCTGCTAACTCATGCAACTACAAATTTCTGACACGGATATTAATCCCGGCCAATTGATCGCGGTCTCAACTGTGCTCGAATAAACAGATATATCATCTTCAGATAACACAAACCCTGAATACCATCTGTCTCAGTCAAAATACACATTTTCACAGTTCCTGTATACAACTTTCCAGTTCCCAGAATATTCAATACAATACTCATATATTCAACCAAGCAGTCATAGTCTTCGAATATATCAGAATACCATAAATAAATACATTAGAAAATTATCAAAATATTCTGAACACTGAGTTTATCAACTCACCACTATAGCTGATACATCCCTAATGAGAAACATTCAATCAGATGTAACTCTCGGTGACTAAATCTTCTATCGGATCTTTCAAGTCTTTCAATTTAATCAATATCATTCGGTACAAAGTTCCAAAAATAATAACAGTACCTGATATCCAGTCAAGACTGAAATCAATCTTCTTGATTAAAGGCAACCCGGAAGTTCATCTGAGACGACTTTAGCAACTCTGCTGTCCCTGGCAAATCAGTCAATGATACGCTTACTTTCAGTAAATCAACTGAGTACATAAGAAATCACTCCGTTCCTTTCGATAATCATTGAATTATGAACATCACATATGTCAAAGGTATTCTAAATCCAGAATATTTACCGTACCATATTCATTCTTCGGCCATTTTAGGTCCGACTCTTACCATTTCCTGGAAATAATCTACGATAGCTCTGTACTTGGCAAGCACATCAATATCAATAATGCGGTCAGAATCAAATGACACCAAGTACTATATTATCTAACTCAATCTCATATCTGTCGTACTGCAGCATACAAAATCCAACAGATATCATTGATATAAAACCTCTCCCCAACAGAAAAGAGATCAATACTACAGCATATAATAACACAATACTCAAAGCATATATCAATACAATTCATTAAAGAACAATCGTATGAAATGCATTAGTATCTATCAATACATATGCAATATAATCATACAGTAAATCAGTACCTGCCACTACCTCGTCAGGTATGTCCTGGCCTTGGTTGTGCTTGAGAGGTCATCGGCGGTTGGAAAGAGTGAACAACCGGTGATTGTCTATCAGGCGGTGCCACTGGTCCAGATGGTTCTATTCCCTGGAATCCCCGGAAACCTCGCTGTGGACAGACTTTACCAAAGTGTCCTGGTTGTCGACAAACATGACAACTACCAAATACACCTCGGCATTGCTCTGTAGGATGTCTTCCTCCACAGGTTCTACAATAAACTCCGATGTAACTCGGGCTAGAACCACTGAAGCTAGATGAACCGCTCCCTAACTTCTTGAACTGCTTCTTTCGAGCTTTCAACTGTTCTTTCTTTCCATTACTGCTGCTGCCAATCTCGATTCTAGGAGGCAGTTGCTATGGTCTCGGTGTTGGAAGAACTTACGAAGCTTCCTTTTGTCTCATCAGAACTTTTTCTGCTCTTCTGGCTCTGTTCAGAATATCAGCAAAGTTATTCTGGGGTTTCACATTTACCAATGTACGTATCTCCGGATTCAATCCCTTAATGAACTGATCAAATACAGCTGCATCATTCCTAGCCACGTGAGGTGCAAAACGTAGCAAGGTGAAGAACTGGGCCAAATACTCATCAATATTTAACTGATCTTGTCTTAGATTTACAAACTCTGCACTTTTATCCTGTCTGTATGATACGGGAAAGAATCTTTGATAGAATTCAACTTTAAAAATTTTCCATGTAATCACTGGACCCCGCTGTTCTAAGGCTTCTTTAGTTACCTGCCACCAACTCCTTGCGACTTCCCGTAACTGGTGCCCAATCAGTTTAACTCTACAATCATCTGTGAACCCAAGAAATTCAAACAACATTTCTATGTCTTCTAGCCAATTCTCACAGTCGACTGGCGTCTCAGTATCTTTCAGAATCGGCGGTTGAAATGACTGAAACCTCATCAACTGTGTTTCCATCAGAGTTTCTGACACATCCAACTGATCGGTCGAAATACTACCTCGTTCCGGAATTTTTCTAGGGGGTATATTTGATAATCACCAGAATTATCAGTCACATGAGACAAAACCGTCTCAGTCCCTTCCTGATCAGCTTACCTTTGATCAAGAATGGGTTCTGATTCATTTCCAAATAATACACATTACCAAATCAACTCAGATATTCAGGTAACATGTATCTTCAAACAAAACAGTAAAACATACTGCACTAATAGCGTATACAATGTAAGTCAACATTATAATAAACCACATGCTAGCAATCACATGCAAGGAAAGAAAATTCATTCTACCCCGCTCACTAGCTTCTATCTAAGTCTTACTCTAATGGATCTATCGCTCTGATATCACCTGTTGTGGGGACCCGGACGCTAATTCAATTCTTATTCATTTTTGGGACTAATTAATCAATTATAATAAACAGGGTCTAATTTTTTTTTAAATACAATATTACATGCGGAACGTAATGGCATTCATTTATTATACATATCAGTATAAATTAAGGTACGAGGCCTGTATAGTATACATTTATTCAAACCAAGGTTTAACAACTAAGCATCAAGTGTCCAAACCATAATTCTAATCAAGGTCCGTAGTCTCCAATCTAATCACGATCTCTCTTCATCTTCTTGACCCTGAAACTGTCCCACCTGTTGTCATGCACACATTCAAACAAGACAACAGCCGGATAACTCTGGTGAGAATTATATTCCAGTATAAATCAACGAAACATGCATTTCACATAACAGAAATAAAAGCATGCAGCATATATTCATAACATGTATAACAATCAGAAACATGAATCAATATCACACTATAAATCATACTCGTGACTCCACATCTAAGACTAGACTCATTCCTAGTCTAGGGATCCCGGTTTCCAGACGTTGACATTCCATATCGATCACCAGTAATAGAAGAAACTCCGATTCTATCCACATCGATATGGTATCGATCACCAGTAATAGAAGAAACTCCAATTCTATCCACATCGATAGCCAATCATCCGGTGACAGACTTTGGCACTATCGCCAATAAACTATCTTGTGACATCGTGCAATGTGCCCGTGGCGATCCCACCACTATCAGGCACTTCTGTCACAAGATTACTCATCTAATACTCATCTAATACATGCTTCCTGCAAATAAATAGAACAACATATAATAATCAAATCAATGCATACAATAACAATAAGTATGTGATTTAGGGAAACCCAAGTATATCCTACTTGAGTCGATTTCCCGATACCACATTGACTTATACATTTATCTTCTCCGTTTGACGAAGTCGAAGTCTCTATTTTAAATCTGTCCATACCCAATATGGCAATGACAATATCAAATAGACACAGTATCAATATACAACCCAATTCACGGCTTGTTCTGATCAATACGCAAATCAAGACATAATCTGATCAATATCGGATCAAATACAATCTAATCCATATCGATGATATCACGATATAATCGAAGTCACTACTGAATCTGATCACTATCAACCCACTGATGTTTTGACGGTATAACAATACAATCTCAATAACCCCAGCAATATCAATATCACAGATATAATACCACGATGCATAATCGATATCAATAGAACTTATAACCCCAGCGATAATAGATCATAATCTCAAATCTGTCTAATCTCAGTCATATCAATTCAGAAAATCATAACAATTAGATAAACAGTATTTTCTTCGATCTGGTTTCGATTATACAATGTGTGATATCGCAAGAACAACATATATGAATTCTATCTGATTCTGGCAATACCATAATTTCAAAACATGTCAAAACGTAATAAAACTTACGTCCAGTTGAAGCTATCGTCGCTAGAAACTCGTTACTGTACTCAGATTTAAAATATAACAGACGGATCGAAATATAAAGTCGTAAGGATTTTACGGAGCTTCTCGGCTTCTTTCTTCCAATTTCTGAAGGAATAATCGAATTGTACGTATATATATATACCCCATGCATGCTCCAAAAACGTGGCACAACTCTTTGCACTGCACGTCTCGCGTATATGTGCGACACTACTCGGCGCATATGCGCGAGACCTTAAGTCTCAGCGCGTGTAATCTCGGCAGCTCGTGCATATGCGCGCCCCATCGCCGCGCATATACGCGAGACCTACTGTCTCGTGCAATGCAACTCGCGCATATGCGCGCTTCCATCCGACGCATATGCGCCAACTTCTCTGGACATTTAATTTGGCTACTGGACACCTCGCGCGGCGCGCATATGCGGGCCCTCAGGTCGCTCATATGCACGGGGTCTTCTGCCAAATCCGCGCATGTGTGCGCACCAGATCGTGCATATGCGCGATTGGCGTCTCCCTCGCACATATTTCGCGTATTTTCTCGTCTATCCTAGTCTGATCCTTTCCGTCTATCATCACATCAATTAATCACTAGATCATTTCAGATTAATTTCAGATTACGATAATAAAATCTCGGGCATTACATTTGGGGCCCAAAATTATTTCTATATAATTACCACACTAATCAAACCCTAACCCTACCACACTCACATCAGCCGACACTCCCCTTCCCCCACCATCTTTCCCTTGGATTTCAGCAAGAATTCACCAAGGAGGCTTCGGTCATTGCTTGTTCTTTCAAAAGGTATTCTTCCGGCACTCGTTCTTCGATCTCCTCGCGGCTAAATCATCGAGGCACACTTTGTATCAATTCTTTTATGCATCATACACGTTTAATATACTACTGAATGTGTTATTGCATTGAAAGTTTTGATCCAGCCATGAGTATTAAAGATTTACGATTTTTACATGTCTATTTCATTCCTTCCGTTGTGCTCATGATTTTTCTGAATTTCGTGTAAGGGGGCTGCTATATGGATTCATCAGGGAGCTGTTGTTGTCGAGAGGGACGTTCTCACTAAGCTAGAACTGATGGTGGACAGTACTAGGTTAAGGACCGAGAGGGGTATGCTAGGTAGCTAAGGTGTTGGGGAAGGTAGTGTGCGCGGGGTCGGGGCTGGTGGTGCAGGGGCTGAACTAAGGCTTGGACCAGATCATGTGGGGTCTGAGCCGTGGCTGAGGAAGGCCTGAGTGCTGATGGTTCCCCCCCCCCCCAGGACAGATCGAGCATGGGATAAGAGGAGGGGCCGCGAGTTTTAATTTTTGGGGTGCTAGCGTGGGATCGCGATTTCTCTTGTGCATGGGGCTGGTGGAGTGGTTTCGATAGGCTCTTTAGGGTCTGTTCTAGGTCCTATAGCTCTTCGTTTGGGGCTGGAATGACTGGTGGTAGGCTAGGGACGTGAATAAGGGAAGTGGTGCACTAGGGAGCTAGTTTGGGAACTTGCCAAAAATTTCTAGCATTCGTTATGGGCATGGCCGAGAGTTTATGGGGCTGACTTTGGGGATTTAAAGGCTGTAGATGAGTGTATTAAGTGTGGGAAAAAGGTAGGAGAAATTGGATTAAGTTTCGAGTCGATTCGGGTTAAAACTGGGACCCTGGTCCAAGTTTTAAAACAAATCGTTTAAGTTTTAAAACGAATCAGTTAAGTTTCGAAACGGGCTCTAGTTTACGTCATTAGAATGATTTTAAATATGTTTTGAGATGTTTTAAGGAGTTTGGTAAGCTTCGAGTCAATTTTAGAGGTCCAAGGGTAAAACGGTCATTTTTGGGTTCCCAGGGGCAAAATGGTCGTTTTGCACAAGGAGTGAGATTTTGGTCCTGGCAGCGGCCTTAGCACATTTTATCATGTTTTAAATGTTTGTGCATCATGTTAATGATTTTTATGAAATTACGATTAATACGTTGTATGCTTGGTTTAAAGGAAACGTTACGTATATGCATGTTTTTATTAAGTGGTTGTGAGCAACGATATATGTACACAATGATATGATTGGAGATATCGTGAGGGAAATGGCCCAGAGGGAGCCCTAAGATCGTATTTCCATTGACATGAGATATGATGAGCTGAGGCCAAGGCCTAGTGGACGGGTAATTGTATCGCTGATGTCCCTGCCGCGCGGTATCGTGGTTATACGTAGATTGATCCATCGATAGAGTTGATACGATAGAGATGATACAAATGTCACAACTAATGAACTGAATTCAATTAAATGATAATGTATACGTATATGATGATATGAGATGACATGTTTGACACAATATGATTTTACACGACACGTTTATATTATGTTTTTAAGTTCATGAAAGATATGTTGAGTATGATATTTTTCACTGCTATGTGCCATGTATATGTACTTGTTATTCCTGGTACAGATGTGTTGAGTCTTTAGACTCACTAGGCGTGTGTGATACAGGTGAGCTAAATGATGAGGTTACTGGAGGTGCCGAACTCTGAGTCGGAAAACCTGGTGCGGTGACACCACCAGAGGACCGCATGTTTTCCGCATTTTGATTATGAGATTTGAGAAGAGATGAACATTTTTATACGTTGATGATTTTACGATTTTTACTCGTTTATGTTTATGTTGAGCTTGGATGATTTTGGTTAATTTAAATTGTACTACGTTTACTGTCAAGTAATTATGATTATTTTAAATGTTATTTCGAAATTGTGAGCTTTAAAAAAAAATATTTCCGCACTTTTAAAATGAAAAGACGTTACAGTTGGTATCATAGCAAGGGTCCTGTATAAGGTTGTGTCATCACTAGCTTCTGCCACTCAGTCTTCAAGCCTCAAGTCTGTAAGTTTAAAGATTTTAAATATTTTGAAAGTTTTATGATATCACCTGTATTTTTACATGATATATGTTTTACAGTACATGCTTATCTGTTGTTATGTTTTGAGATTAGATGCTTTAAATTTTTTTATGCATATTACGACATGAAATGAGAAATTATGTGATTTTCATGCATGCTGGTTTTGGGGTGGAATTGGACATGAATAAGAATTTTGCTTTTGGGCATTAGGAAGGTTGAAAATGATTTGTCTATATCTATTCTTGGTTAGTAATTACTGACGTTCTACTCTTTGGGTCACAAGTTAGTCATGAAGAATATGAATGCCTTTAGGACTTGTAGATTTTCTAAGAAATTACCAATGGTTCGTGGTTATTAGTTGAGTTAATTTTTGAAGATTCCATGTAAGGAATAATGACTCGAAGACTACGACGATTTTGGGAGTATAAAAACGTAGAATTTATTTAGGATGGATGCTCTACCTAATTGGACTCAAGGATTGAATTGCATGAATTGAGAAATCTAAAGACCTAATTGTAATGACCCATAATTTTAGGGCCTAAGGGCAAAAATACAATTCTAAGGGACTATTTTCGAATTTACTAAATTTTGGTATTAATTTCTTAGTTTCGAGAATTTTAAGGTTTAACGAGGCAAAGTCAAAAATTTTATGGGGACAAAAACGAAAATTTAGAAGAGTTGTATGGCCAAAATTGTAATGTAACGTACCGTACTTTTCAACTATTTAATATTTGCGGAAAAATAAATTTTTCTTAAATACAAAATAACTTTAAAATTTTGATCATTAATAAACTGTTCATCCAAAATATTTGCAATAAAAGAGATCACAAATAAAGTTTGTCTTAGAAAAACATATGTTTAAACATCGTAAACCATAACGTGAAATCAGAGTATTAAATTCGTCATGAATAAAATCTTAAAACATGGGCGGTCCTCGGGTTTAGCTTCCTGCGCCGTCCAAGCCGGCTCTTGGTCCCCACCCCTCGTCTCCTCAAAGTCATCCTCACCTGCATCGATCAAGTCTAGTGAGTCTAAAGATTCAACATGTATAAACTGGAGATAACAAGTACTACATAATAAAACCACATTAATTTTAAAGTAGGGCTTATATACTTGAAACTTGAACATAATATCATAAACATAATTGCAACTTGAACGTAATATCATAAACATACTTGAAACTTGAACATAATAGCATAAACGTAGACGTGCCATCATTATAAAACTTTTCTTAAACATACTTGCATCATACATACTTGAGCATACATAACATCATTTTGCGTAGAGATATGTTTCAATGAAAGTGACCCATATATAAATGCGCCAGATCAGATTAAACCACATTACTGGGCTGCTAGGGAAAGTCCACTACCACATATATGAGATCCCCGGTCATGCTTTACCAGGTGGATTGGTCCCTGGTCATGCTTTACAGCTTTCCAATCCTGATCTAAACCCGATCATGCTTTACCGGGGTGGAGAGGTCCTTGGCCATGTTCACCGACTTCCAAACCCGTTCATAATTTGGTCATGAGACATTTTGCATACCTCAAAAACATAAAATATTTTCTGTTGCACGTCGAACATACGTACTTGGCGTTGAGGGATTCGTTGGATCTCGCTTGGGGCCACTGCTGCACATACTAACATGAGTTCGAATACATATCTTGCATAGCTTAGAAGTATAGTCATGCTCACACCCAGAAATGATAAATTTCCTTATAAAATTCTAAATCTCTCGGGACTCGACGTCGTTTAATTATCGTACTAAATCATGACATCAAACCCCAAAACAATTCCTAAAATTTAAATTAAATTTTTTTAAGCAGTTGACGGACCCCGTGTAAGGGTCTGAGTAGGGGTCCGGGTAGATGCTGGAATTTCGAATTTCAAAGGAAACAAGGGCACGAACCCCATCCCGTGTAAGGGTCCGGGTACAGGTCCGTGTACCTACTGGAATTGTGAACCAACGGAATTCCCTACACTTGTGAAATAATCCCACTTACTCGATCATACGGACCGTGAACCAACACCTCAAGACCTATCCTAGAATGCTATGGCACTTATTCTCAAACAAACGCCCCAAAACAACTACGCATCACAAACAACATAACACAACCCATGAATGCAATAATTTAACACCAAAGCTTTTCCTACGATTTCTAATGCACCCAAGGACCATCGACACGAAACGAAGTATCAAAACTCATCCCAACATTATACTCACAATAATTAAACACAGCAGCGATCACCCAACGGTTCTCAAAGAAGCCTGAAACAATTAAACTTCAAGAAAACGTCAAGAACATATTTTCACAAAATTGCAGTTTGAGCAGTCCCACGAAAACAATCATAACTCACTCGTTTCTTGTCCAAAAATTACGATTTTACTATCAAATCGAGGTATTAAAAGCTCTACGTTTTATATGTTGAAAGTGTTTCAGAAAATAGACAGAAAAGTCGCAGTATTTAAAATGATAGCAAATTTCGAGTTTCCAGATCTAAAATCGTTTCAAAACCGATCCAACAAATTTTTGCTCAAATGTTTCACAACATACATGGATTTTTACGTATAATAAACATAAGAACATATAATATAACAAGATCGATGCAGAAAAAAGATTATACATGCCTTTTGATATTTTAAATTACCAAATCGACGATACCGAAGCGGGAAAGATGCGAGGGTTGATCCAGGACGAAAGTGACACGATTTTCGTGAAGAAAACTCAACGAGAATTACTGGAAAAATTCAGGGGAGGGGGCGGCTACTGGGAGACTCAAGGAACCCTAAGTTTGCTCTAAAAATTTGAAATGAAACAATGAAAAACGAAGGGGTGAGTGTAGGTGTGTGTCCGAGTGTGTGTTTGTAGGTGTGGTAATATGTGTGTGTTTTAATTAGGGGAAAATTATTGCTGAATTAACTAATTAAAAATGCTAATTAAAAAGTTAATCCATACTAACCTTGACAAATCTCTTAATTAAAATAAAATACAAATTTGCTAGATTTAAAGGTTTTAAAAATTTTAAAATCACTAAATAAATAAATTAGGCTTTAAAATGCTAAAAACTTATTAAATCATTTAAAATGACCATTTCTTAACTTAAAATAAAATACCATATTTCAAAAAATCACCAAAATCGTCGTCGGTCTTTTTTCCTCGATTCCGCATCGAATAATCGTCTGAAACATGAAACTCAAGAAAATATTTTAACGTGCATCACATAAACATGAATAATTTAAATAATGTAATTTCATAAATCATGCGTAAAAAAAATCATTTTAAATTTGATTAAATAATTTAACAATCCAATATATGTATGAGTTTTACGTGTACTGATTTTGGGCTCTACAGTTCCTCCCCCCACTTAAATAAATTTCATCCTCGAAATTATATCTTACCAAATAGTTCTGGATAGCGACTTCTCATATCTGCTTCTGTCTCCCAAGTGGCCTCCTCCACTGATTGATTTAGCCACCGGAATTTGACCAACTTGGTCACCTTGTTCCGAAGTCTCCGCTCTTTTTTGTCTAGGATTTGGACATGTCTTTCCTCATATGACAGATCTGGAGCAAGCTGCAACATCTCATAGCACAAAACATTCAAAGGATTTTCTAGGTACTTTCTCAACATCAAGACATGGAACACATTATGTACACCGGCCAGATTCGGCGGTAGGGCTACACGATAATCTAGTGTCCCAACTCTGTCAAGAAATTCGAACGGTCCAATAAAACTCGGACTACGCTTGTCTCTCTTCCCAAATCTCATAACACCCTTCACGGGTGCTATCTTCACGAAAACGTGATCACCTACAGAAAACTCTGGATCCCTTCTCCTCTTGTCAGCATAACTCTTTTGATGACTCTGTGCGGTCTTTATCCTGTCTCAGATCTTGACCACCACATCAGTAGTCTGTTGAACAATCTCTGGGCCAAGTTCTGATCTCTCACCGACCTCATCCCAATGAATCGGTGATCTACACTTCCTCCCATACAATGCCTCGTAGAAAGCCATCCCTATAGATGATTGGAAGCTGTTGTTGTAGGTAAACTCCACTAGAGGTAGCTTCGATACCCAATTCCCATGGAAATCAATCACACAGGCTCTCAAAAAATCCTCCAAGATCTGAATCACTCGCTCAGACTGACCATATGTCTGAGGGTGAAATGCTGTACTGAATAGCAACTTCGTCACCATGGCTGCATGCAAACTCCTCCAAAAGGACGATGTGAACCTCGGGTCCCTGTCGAACACAATAAAAATTGGGATTCCGTTCAATCGAACTATCTCCCTGATATAGAGCTCTGACTGCGTCATAGAGAAAGTCTTCTTCACTAGCAAGAAGTGTGCTGACTTAGTAAGTCAATCCACTATAACAGAAATGACATTGGATGCTCTGACTGACTTCGGAAAACCAACAATGAAGTCCATTGTGATATTCTTCCACTTCCACTCGGGGATAGGGAGTGGCTTAAGCATTCCTGCTTGCCTCTAATGCTCTGCTTTCACTTACTGACAAGTAAGGCATTTAGACACAAATCGGCAGATGTCCCGCTTCATAACTGGCCACCATTACAGAATATGCAAATCCTTGTAAATCTTGGTACCTCCTGAATGAATGGAATACGGAGATGCATGTGTGTAGAGTCCAAAATCAGTATACGTAAATCCCATGCATTCATTTAATTGTTAAGTCTTTTACTTAAGTTTAAAGTGATTTTTAGTGATGCATGATTTATTTAAATTTCATTACTTTAAACTTATTATATATGTGATGCACGATTTAAAAATTTTTCTCGAGTTTCACGTTTCAGGCGATTATTCGAGACAGGATCGAGGAAAGGAGACCAGCGACGATTTTGGAAATATTTTAAAAGATGGTATTTTATTTTAAGTTGAGAATGAGGCATTTTAAATAATTTATCTAGTTTCAGCATTTTTAAAGCCTAAATTATTTATTTAAACGTTTTTAGAATTTTAAAACTATTAAAGTCTAGCACATGTACATTTTATTTTAAATTAGATATTTTGTCAAAGTTAAGTGAGAGTTAGTATTTTAAAATTAGTTGCGAATTAATAATTAAGAAAATTTTACTCTCCCTAATTTACTAATCACACGTGCACACATTTTTACACACACTAAAAATCACCTAAACACACACACACACTCACTTAATTATTCAGATTTTTATTATTTTTGAGAGAAAAAACCTAGGGTTCATCTACCATAGAGCAGCCGCCTCATTTCTTCACTTCTTCCAACGATTTTCGTTGGTTTTCTTCAAGGAATTTAGTGCCACGTTCATCCCGGATCGACTCTGTAATGCCCGAGATTTTATATAATGTTAAGCTGAGATTATTGATTTTGAATTGATATGATTATAGACGAGCTATTCCGAGACCAGATTGGGCAAAGCATATAAATGGTGCAATTTTTGGACAGAACTATTGGCGCCCGAGCGGTAGAAAATGACCGCCCGAGCGCCAATGTTCAATAAGAATATGTTTTGGGCAGAAGGTGCGGCACCCGAGCGGTAGTTTGTGACCGTCCGAGCGCCAGTGTTTAACAACTTGAAGGTTCGGACAGAACATTCCTTGCCTGAGCGATAAATTGCAACCACCCGAGCGCCGACTGGAATTCAAGAAAATGAGCCACGTTTCATAGACATGCAAGTTGGATATATACATATACTTATACAGTTCCTTTCCAGCCTAAGAAACGAGGGAAGGGAAGAGAGAAACGGCTGAAAATCCTTACGCCTTTATATTTCGATCCGTTCGTCTGATTTTCAATCCGACTTCAGAACCGTGTTCCTAGCGACGAGAGCTTCAACTGGACGTAAGTTTTGTTACGTTTTGTTATCATTCGAAATTATGATACTGCCAGAATTGGATATGATTCATATATGGTGTTTCTGATATGTTAGACATCGTATAATCGAAACCGGATTGAAGAACAGATACCGTATAGAATTGTTATGATTTTCTGAGCTGAATTGATTGAGATGTGATATCGGATTTGAATTATTATTGATTATGATTGAGAAAATTGATATCTGTTGATGTGTATTGCTGGATATATTGAGATTGTGCAGTTATGCCGTTGAAACAGAATTTAATTTAGTTCTGATTATATATAGTCTTGTTTTGAGTTGTGTATTGATACGAAATCTTAGATATTGTCATTGACAGATTCGAATCCGAGACTTCGACAGAGTTAGATCGACTGAAAGAAAGATATAAATCAATGTTGATTCCGGATTACACAACTCGAGTTCGGAATGAACGTGAGGGGGAGCATCACGAAGATCCAAGGGTCGGAGAGCCAAGGCGTATACCCATGCTTGAGTATGTGCAACCGTCACTTGATGGAGCACGCCCAAGCATAGTGCGACCAACTATCAGGGCAAACCAGTTTTAGATCAATCCAACCATAATTCAAATGATACAAAACACTGTCCAATTCGGGGGGAAATGCGCTAGATGATCCTGAACAATCACATCGCCGATTTCTTAAAAATTTGCGATACTTTTAAATTTAATGGAGTTTTAGATGATGCTGTGAGACTACGTTTATTTCCGTTCTCTTTGCGTGATAAAACTAAATCTTGGTTGAATTGTTTCCTGTAGGGTCAATCACAACTTGGGAAGACATGGCTAAGGCATTCCTCTTGAAATACTTTCCTCCATCAAAAACCATGAAGCTGCGAGCGGACATAACCATCTTCTCTCAATTTGAGTAGGAGTCACTCTATGAGGCTTGGGAACGCTACAAAGATTTATTGCGAAGATGCCCACACCATGAGTTACCTCTTGGGTTAGTTGTCCAAACTTTTTACTATGGGTTAATTTCCTCTAACCGTACCATGATAGATGTTGCGCCCTATGGAAATTTGTTGAGGAAAACGGCCGAGGAAGGATACGAGTTACTGGAGGAGATGGCTGCTAGCAGCTATCACCCTCAATCTGAGAGGAACACTCAGCGAAGAAATGCAGGAGTACATAAGGTAACTGAATTTTCAGCTGTCACTGCACAATTAGAAGCACTTGACAGGAAAATAGACAGCATGAACGTAAACGGGACATCAATGCGCTTGCAAGAGATATTTTGTGAAAAATGCGGAGGAGAACACTATGTTAAGGACTGTCAAGACAGTGGTCCTTTCTATGTAAAGGAGGAGGCACCGGTGAATCAAGTGGGGGTTCAAAGCCGTCCGAAGAATGATCCTTATTCAAGTACATACAATCCTGGATGGAGACAACACCCCAACTTCTCATGGGATGGTCAAGGCAGTCAGACTCGACCACAAGGAGGACAGCAGTACAGTAAGCAACCGATGTATCGACATGAGCCTCGAGAAGAAAAGTCCAACTTGGAGCAGATGATGTCAAAGTTCATTTCAGCCACCGAAACTAGACTACAGAATCAGGATGCATCGATAAAGGGGCTAGAGAATCAGATTGGGCAGTTAGCGAACATGATAGCAAGTAGAAAGCCAGGCACCTTGCCAAGCAACACTGAGACTAACCCGAAAGAGCAAGTGAAAGCCATAGCATTACGGAGTGAAAAGTGCTTGAACAAGAGGAAAAATAAAAAGAGGATCAAGGAAAAGAAGCGGTTGGTACGCACACAGGTAAGTGTTCTAACTCTACACCAGCACCCACTGCACAATCCAAAATTGTTATACCACCTCCTTTTCCTGCAGTATTGAAAAAAGCAAAACTTGATGCGCAATTCGGTAAGTTTCTTGAGGTATTTAAAAAATTGCACATCAATATTCCTTTTGTTGATGCCTTGATGCAAATGCCGAGTTATGCTAAGTTTCTAAAAGACATCTTAGCTAATAAGAGAAAGCTGGAGGATCACATGACGGTAAAATTGACTGAGAATTGCTCTGCATTGGTACAAAACCAGATCCCACCAACGCTAAAGGATCCAGGGAGTTTTTCTATCCCTTGCATGATTGGTGATGTTGTCTTTTCTAAAGCTTTATGTGATCTTGGTGCGAGCATTAATCTTATGCCTTTATCTGTGTTCAGGAAACTTGGATTGGGCGAGCCTAAACCAACACAGATGTCCTTGCAACTAGCTGATGGATCCGTCAAACATCCACGAGGAGTCAAAGAATATGTTTTGGTGAAAGTGGGAAAGTTTACATTTCCTAAAGATTTTTTGGTACTTGACATGGAAGAGGATAGGGAGATGCCTTTGATTAGGGAGACCATTCCTTGCAACTGGCAAGGCCGTGATTGAAGTGCAAGAAGGGAAGTTGAGAGTGGGAGAGGAAGAAATCACTTTTAATGTTTTTAACGCTCTTAAGCACCCACTACACACTAATGATTGTTTTATAGTTGATTCATCGGATTCACTTGTGTGTCAATTTGTGCAGAATACTATGAAAGATTCATTGGAAGTCACCCTCACCACTGAATTGAAGGATGAACCTGATGAAGAAATATCTGAGAGAGGGGCATACTTTAATGACAACCATCCATGAACGAAGCCATTGAAAATGAAATTGGATGATTTGGGAGTTCGAAGGGACCTGACCCCTCGGAAGTCAAGCGTTGAAGAACCTGCCGACATGTGAGTTCAAACCACTGCCTCCACATCGGAAGTATGTGTACGTAGAGCGTAAAAACCTAGCACCCGACAAGCGCACTAAACCAAGAGAATTTAAAGAAGGCGAAGCGGTGCTCCCGCACAACTCCAAGTTGCGCTTATTTCTTGGCAAACACAAGTCAAGATGAACAGGCCCTTACAAGATCACCAAGGTGCTCCCCTCAGGAGTATTAACTGTGCGAGATGGGAAAAATGAGCCGTTCACAGTCCATGCTCAACGACTGAAGCAATATTTGGGTGGTCCAGTGGAGCCACAAATTGGAGTCACTCGATTCCAAAACAGTCAGAGCTGAGAGGGAACGACAGTCAAGCTCTCGACTATAAATTGAGAACTACCCCTCTCTCCCTTATCTTGCATTTAATTCGATTTTATTATTTTCTTTTTTTTTGAGTTAGTCATTCTTCTTATGTTAATGTTAGTTTTAGGCATCATTCCCCCTGGAGGGGTCACGTGAAGGAGGATCAGGGAGAGGGGAGTCACTTCTATCCCTTCTTTTCTTTATCGCATTTTGTTTCGTTCAGTTTATTTATTTTTGTTTATTTCTATTTCTGTTGCATGTTTAGGTCATATTGCAGCTGTTTGTCATGCACTATCTGTCCCTGTTCTATCGTCTGTTGCATTGGGGACAATGCTCGGCTTTAGTATTGGGGGGTGGATGCGTGTTGTGTCGTCTTTGTCGTGTTGGTGCTTTGTTCGTATTGTTCGTTGGCATGTAGTTTTAGTTGTTTTGCATATGTTTGTGTGTCAGCCGACAGTGTTTGGAGTAGTACATTGTTAGCCAATGATGATTAGGAAGTGATGAGACATGCCCAGTCTGTCGTGTATTCGCACACCTTTAGCACATACTATGGTAAAGACATACAGTTTTATTTAAAACATTGAACTCTCTTTGCACAAATGTTAGAACTAGAAGCATGTATGATAAGATGGTGAAAATTTAAAAACTAAAGTGGGGAACGAAGTTGTTTGAAGGTGTAAATTGAACTTGACGACATTCTCTTGAATCGAGGTATCTATCAGCATCGTAAAAAATAAAAAAAAAAAGAGAAAGTTGGAGATGTAAGGTGTGGGGGAGCCGAATAAGGGAATGAAATCCTATTCCTGGCTAAAGTTGGAGATGTAAGGTGTTGAGCCGAATAAAGGAATGAAATCCTATTCCTGGCTAAAAATGCAAAACACATGGATTTGAATCTGAAATGAAAAGTTCTAATATAGTCCTTTCATTACTTGTATTCTTATTCAGAAAAAAAGGCGAAAAAAACAGTTGCTGATGGATACTGAGTGCAGAGGAATAAAGGAGAGTGATATTACACTAACATGCTGATTGAAATATCTGACAATGGTTGAGAATGGATCCCTCTATCATTTGTGATGCTAGGACTAACAACATACACACACGTTCAGGCTTTATTTCAAACGATGTCTAGACCAAGGGAAGTGCGAAGAATTGTGCTTTTTTGTTGATTGACAAGGGAATATGTTGAGTTTCGCTGAGGCTAGTTGATGACTATGAATTCACTGTCGAGCTAATTTATGTCATGTTCCATTCTGTCTTGTCACCTATTTTTGCTCGAGGGCGAGCAAAAGGTTAGTATTGGGTGTTGATATAGGTGGATTTTACTTGTTTTTCATATCATGTTATGTCGCATTCTGTTGCATTTACCATTTAGATTTCATGCATTTTGTATGATTTTAGCATAATTTTATGTTTTATTGTTGCTCATGCATTTAGTTGGTGAAAATGCAGGTGAATCCTTCATAATCTGAAAATTAAAAAAAAATGTCGAAAGCCATCCGCCCGGGCGCACATTTATGTCCGCCCGGTCGCCTCCAAGATTGGGAAAAGAATTTTTGCAAGAGTCGTCCGCCCGGGTGCAAATTCACATCCACCCGGGCGCGCCAAAGAAAAAAAGAAAAATGAAAATTCTGCGAAGACCATCCTCCCGGGCGGAAACTTATGTCCGTACTGGGCGCGTTAAAGGAAAATTAAATGAAATCTGCGCAATCCATCCGCCCGGGCGGAAACTTATGTCCGCCCGGGTACGTCTGTAATTTTAGAAAATATTTTGGACGATTCCTTTCCATTTTTTCTGAAGGGGAGGATATGGAAGGGGTTGGAGGCACGATTTTGGACATTCAGACATATTTTTTCGCAGCCGCCACAAGTTGGAGAGAATTATGAGCTTGGATTGAAGATTTTCGGGCGTCGCTCTTCGTGTTTTTTGTCAACTCTAGTATTTCTTATTTAGTTTTTATCATATGAACTTAGTTTTGTTGATTTCAATCATGAATTCGAGTAGCTAAACCGTAATTATTTGTTGGGATTTAAGGGGATCCTACCCCGAACATTGATTTGAATTAATTTATATTTCGATTGTTGCGTTATTTTTTATTATACTACTGTTTTATTGTGTTGTTAAAGCGTAGCTAACTTTGACAACGTTTTTATATTGCGAGTGAGTTCGAGAGAATAACTTGTGATAGGAACGAGTAGTATAATCTGTGGATCTACAATTTACATAGATATATGAAATTAGATACACGCCGATAGTCATAGTCCCGAGGGTCGAAAACTAGGGGATTTCATAAATCGACATACAATTCACTCTTGATAAATAATTAAAGACATTTATTTACTTCATTGAGTAGAATTAGTTTGGCATAGCTCGAGAAAGTGTGTTCTATTGAATAGGAAATCCTGTCGGAAGCATATAATCATTATCGAACAAATTAATTAATTAACGAGAGGTAGGTGAACCGATATTCCCAACAAATTCATTTCTCATAAAATTTTCATCAACTATTTTTGGTGTTATGTTTCATTATTCCATTCTTGAATATTTTTATTTGCATGTTTATTTGATTATAGTATTAATAAAACAACCAATCACTTTTCGTTGTTAAAGATCTAATAACTGAAAATAATAATTGTTAAATACAGTCTTCAGTAGAACGATACTCGTACTCACGTACACTATAATATAACTTGACATCGTGCACTTGCGATTAATTTTGAGCATATAAAACATATTTTTATTAAGGATTTCACAGTGCAAGTTTTGTTAGATCAGTATCAGAGATAAATCCTTTAGATTGAGATAAAATCTAGTGAGCAGGGAAGATTGAGTTTTCTTCCTTGCTTTTGATTGCTAGCATGATGTACTGCTTTATGTTACTTGAATTATCTGATTTGATTTGGTAATATGTATTATTTAAAGTGAATCAGAACCGATTCTTGATCAGCAGTAAGATGATCAGAGGAGGATTGAAACAGGTTGGTTGTATGTGGTTACTAACCCATTTGATGATTAGATCTATCTCCTCGAAGAATCCCAGAGCAGGGAAACATCTTGATTGATTAGATAGATGTGTCAGAAACTCCGATGGAAATACAGTTAAAGAGGTTTCAGTCATTGACACCTCCGATCCTGAAGGGTACTGAGACAACTGTTGATTGTGAGAACTTGATAGATGATATAGAGATACTGTTTGATTCACTTGAGTACCCAGAAGAACGTAGAGTTAAACTGATTGGACATCAGTTTCATGAAGTCGCAAAGAGCTGGTGGATTGCAACCAAGGAAGCCTTGGAACAGCGTGGTACGGTGATTACGTGGAAGATCTTCAAATTTGAATTCTATCGAAGGTTTTTCCCCGTCTCGTACCGAGAGGATAAGAGGACATAATTTGAAAATTTGAGACAGGGTCAGCTAAACATTGAAGAATATGTTGCCCAATTTTCTACCTTGCTATGTTTTGATCCTCATGTGGCTGAGAATGATGAAGCTGTGACTGATCAGTTTGTTAAGTGACTGAATCCTGAGATATTGACATTGGTAAACACAGGCCGACCCTATAATTTTGCTGATGCTCTGAGTAGAGCCAAGAGAGCTGAAGCCAGTCTGATGAGACAAAAAGGAGCTTCGTTTGTGCCTCTAGCATCGAGACCACAACAACCACCTCTCGGATTTGAGATTGGTAGTAGCAGTGGTGGAAAGAAAGACTATTTGAAAGCTCGAAGGAAACAGTTGAAGAAGTTAGGAAGCGGTTTGTCTAGTTCCAGTGGCTCTAGTCAGAGTTACACCGGGGTCTATTGTAGCACTTGCGGAGGGAGACATTCCACTGAGCAATGCCAAGGAGTAACCGGTAGTGGTCGTATCTGAAAACGATCAGGGCATTTTGCGAGAGTATGTCCACAGAGAAATTCCCAAAGATTCCACTGAGCAGAATCATCTGGATCAATGACTGAGATTGATAGACCATAATCTATTGTTCGCTCTTTCCAATCACCCCCTACTCAGACACAACTAGGGCCAGAAGGAAGGCAGAGTAGTGACAGTGACCGAGGAACAGACCCAGGATGCACTTGATGATATATTGGCAGGTGACTGTTCTTTATGATTATTCCGTGTATGTTGAGAGATTCTCGTACATCCTATGTATGATTTCTGAATGAACTGCATTGATGTATGCTTTATCTGTTGAGTTAGTGTATGCTGTAGTATTTTATCTCTTTACCGTTTGGGGAGAGTTTTGATATCAGTGAATTCTGTAAAACATCGTATACTACAGTGAGATGAGAAGGAGACTGAGTTAGCTTGTATTGTACTTGTGTTGTCTGAGTATGACGGAATTATTAATATTGATATACTGATCAAGTACAGAGTTACCATAGACTGATTCCGGAAGATGGTAAGATTTGGACCTGAAATGGCCGAAGAAGGAATATTGTACGGTAAGGATTCTAAATTGAGAATTCCTTTGATATCCGTACTATCTACGACTCGATCATTACAGAAAGGAGCAGAGAGACTCCTTATGTATTCAGTTGACTTACTGAAGTTGAGTCCATCATTGGCTGATTTGCCAGTGATATGAGAGTTACTGATGTTTTTCCCAGATGAGATTCCGGGTTTGATTCTAGCCAGGGAGATTGATTTCAGCCTTGACTTGATCCAGGTACTGTTTTATTTTAAAACACTGTACCGAATGATACCGATTGAATTGAAGGATTTGAAAAATCAGATAGAAGATTTACTCGCCGAGAGTTACATCTGATTGAGTGATTCTCTTTGGGATGTATCAGCTATGTTGGTGAGTTGAGAAACTCTGTGTTCAGAATATTTTGATGATTCTCTGATTAGTTGATCTATGATATTCTAGTATATTCGAAGAATATGATTGATTTTGTGGAATATTTGAGTATTGTATTGAATATTCTGAGAATTGGAAAGTGGTATAAAGAAACTGTTGAGATGTGAATCTTGATTAAGACAGATTTTATTCAGGGCTTGTTATATCTGAAAATGTTATATTTGTTGATCCTAGCACAGTGAAGCCGTGATTAGTTGGCTTGATATCAGTGTCAGAAATCTGTACCGTTCAATCCGAACCAAAGCCGATTTTGAGAGTTAAAACAGTTCAAAAAGTTGATCAGAATGGGCAGAACTTGATTATGGATAGTCAGAGCAAGGTATAGATCAGAATATCAGGTATGTGATACTGCATTGTATGTGACTAACCGATGGATTGTGCCAGATATTTCGGATTTGAAATGACAAGATATTGTCAGAAGTGTACAATAATCGATTCAACATTCCTACTGATGACTGAAAGTATAAATGCCCGAAAATCCGTGTTTGAAAATTTGCGGAAAAATTAAAAATTTTCTTTTTAACTAATTAAAATGCATCTTTAAATAAATAAACTGATAAAAAGATTCAATATTTAAATATTCGAAATAGTAGCGGAATTAACTATTGTTTGCAAAATAGCAACTTAAAAATAATCCAACAAAAGATAAAATTGGTTTAGCATAAAAATGGTAAATGCTGAAAATGAGGTCCTCGGGTTCCACTACTACTGACCCCAGGATGGCTCACTGGTCCCCGTCCTCGATCCCGACCTCGTCAGTACCTACAACAATCAAGCCTATTGAGTCTAAAGACTCAGCAAGCATATATCGTAAATAACGAGTAAGTAAATAAATAATAAAATTGCATGCAAGGTAAAATGTCATGAGTCTGGAGTAACGTAGATATATCATGTCATGAGTAATCATAATACGTGCGTAACTGAACTGAAAATTATAAGTGAAATGTTTGCCCCGTAGAGCCCTGTCATAAAATAACATGTAATAATAATTTTCTGTTGAGAATATGTTCTACGCAAGTGGCCCCTGAACTGACCAGTAAGTGACCACCGGGTAAAGTAATAATCGTCTGATCAGACTAATGCCTCAATATACTGGGTGGAACTGAACTGAACCGGTAAGTGACCACCGGGTGATAAAATAATCCCATGATAGTGCAATGGCCACAAGCAATATCGCATATATCTCAAAATGAATGTTTTATGTTTTTGCATGTAATGTAAATAAACTACGTAATTAAATATCGTGTATTTATTTTACCAACTGGGTTGGATCTGTAACGATCATGGGCCATTAGGCTGAACCAACAAAGGCCTCGGCCCATACCCATGCACCACTGCTGGTCATGGGTCGTTAGGATGGTCCAGCATGGGCCTCGGCCCATGCCCATGCATCGCCACTCACAGAATAATTTTACCCAATGGGTTGGATCGTTCCCAGGCTCACTGCGACTTAAATCTAACATGAAAAATTATGTAAATGATTTTTTTAACTTGACCAAACTTTGTAATTGACTCCATAAATGAGACAATTACGCCCATCGACTTAGTATTTAATCATGACTCCGTACCAACCCGAACCAACACCGAACCATCATTTAGTCATGATAAAAAAATACACATAAAATGATGAAATATTGCTCCGAAAATGATACAAGTCGAAATTTTTGTGAATGGAGACCAAAACATGAAACGCTCTTTCGAGAGTCAATTTGGCACATCGCACCGAAATTTCTCGTGGGACCTCTAAACTTAACCGAATCACAAACGGTCAAAAACATGACATTCATAACTTGATGAGGCACTGTCCAGTCCAAGGCCATAGACTAAAAGCCAAACAAGGACTCAAACGAGCCTCTGAACCGAAGCAGCAAGTTGCTGTCCAGAAATTCCAGCAACCGCACTTGTGCTGACATTGCTTCGTTTGCGAGACTATCGGCCATTAGGGCTTGCACCACCGACCAGAGCCTCTTCCCAACATCCTAAGGAATGGTTTGAACCATGGGTAAGGGCCCTAGGCCAGCCACAATTCGAACCACTCCATGAATCACCCGATAGATCCCATCCAAGAGCACCCTTGCGTGCGTGGGGAGTATTACTTTGTATTATGTCCCGTGCCATTCCAGTGGCCATTTGATTGACCATGGCATGATCTAGACATCAAGGGATTTGGTGTGAACCGTGGCTAAGGGCTAAAAATCCAACCAAGATCCACACCACACCATATACATGAAGATACACATGCAGAATTTAAGAAGGGTCGAAGGCGCTGTTCTTGTTTCTTTTAATTAAAAACCGATTCCACCATGGACCAATCCTCAAAAGGCCGACTTGGTCACGTCTTAGACATAATAAGGAGATTTTCTAACTATGGATATAGCCCCTAGGGCAGCCAAGTTCAGAACCATCACCCTTTTGACATCAACCACAAAAAAATCGAACACAAGTGGCATTAGGGACGTGTTGCTGTCGTTTCTAAATTTCCAGCGGGTATGGGGCTTGAACGAATGGACCAATATGATCCTAACATGTCCTAGTACATGTCTAGATGCAGCCTTGGGAGCCTGGACATGAGCCAACCACCTGAAACACCAAAAACAACCAACCCGTGAGGGCACACATGAACCCGAAAAATTCTGCACCAAGTTTTCGAAAATGTATCTCATGTATTTCAGTTTTTCTTGCAATAAAATCATGTACATGCTATGTTTAAAAATAGCTATATGGCTTGATGGAAGAGTAAATAAAAACATATACAGGCCTTGGTTTGTTTTGAACAAAAAACAAACGATTACGATGACGCGGCACGGAAGAGACGGAGTGCTTCACTTTTCTTTTCTTCTACTCGATATTTCTCTCTAATTCCTCACTGAATTCTCACGGTTTTTCTCTCAATAATACTCTGAAAGTTTCGAAATAATGGAGAGGGAGAAGGCTAGGAAGAATACAAGGGAAATTGCAAGATAAATGGAGAGAATAACCTTTTTATCCTAGTGAGTTGGTGAGATAAGGAAAATAGAATAATATCAAAAGATTTTGAGGGATAATTTATGAGTGCAATGGCCAAAAATCTCAATCAAAATGAGGTAGAAAAGTTCTTAATTATTTAATTGTTGGTGATTTAAAAGTTGAGGGATTATCTACCTAGAAAAGGTTAAGAAAAGATAATAAGGAAATGATTTGTAAAAATAATTTAAATCTTATAAATGAAGGGGCCGAAATTTGATGATTACAAGAGGTAAAAATATTGCTTAATTATTAATTAGTGTGATAGAATTGTCTCCCAAGAAAATGGATAAGGAAATGAATCCAGGAAATGAGTTGTTAATTATTTAAATCTACCAAAGGTGAATGGCCGATTTTTGTCAATAAAAGGAAGTGAGATATTGCTGGATAAACATGGTAGAAATATTGCTTAAATATTAATTAATGTTGAATAAAATTTTGGGAATTATCTATCATGAAGTGGATAGAGAAAGATATCAAATAAATGGATTGTCAAATATTTTTAAACCAAATAAGCAGGGGGCCGAAAATTGCAATTAAAATGGAGGGAAAATATTTCTTAAATCGTGTATTTTAATTCTTTAAAGTTTTATCTACTTATTAAATATTTTAGTGAATAAATAATTTCATTAAGCAATAACATTATCTAGCATACATGGCTAAATCTTTAAATTAAATTGCTAACATGTTAAGTTGAAATTTCTTAATTAAAATAAGCCTAGGTTAACTTATCTCAATTGGTCACATAATTTAATTTAGGCTTTTAAATTAATTGTTGAACCTAGAAGAATTTATTTACTACTTATCTTATAATTAATTAATTAAATTCTTAAACTTTCCTTAAACATTCTTTTACACTAAACTAACTTATTATTTATCTTAAATAAATTCTAGGAATGTTTTCTTAATATTAAAATTTATCTCCTTACTCCAACTCCAGTCCGGCCTCACTTATCTAACTGAAAAGGTAGCAACTAAACTACTGCATATAATAATTAAATTTAAATAAAAGAATTTAAATACTCATGAAATAAAATCATTTTAATTTAAGATACTAGGAATTATGCATGGCTTATACGTGGTCTAATTTACGGGTTCTACAGAAGGATATATGATAATTTGAAAAGACAGTTTTGATAGAAACAGATGAGATCAGATGTGACAGAGTTTATACTGAAAAGTCTGAATTGCCGACAGATGAAGACAGAAAGAATGAAACCAGGAGATTGGTTATATAGCTTATCGATTCCTGAATGGAAATGGGATCACATTTCCAAGGATATCATGACGAAGCTATTGCAATACTCCCGAAATTGAGCATTAATTTGAGTTAAGATTGACAGACTGACCAAGTCTGCGGGTGCTAGTTCGTATATGAAGACGTATAGATATGACTATATTACTGAGACTTCTGCTAAAGAAGTGATCAGATTGCACGAAGTGCCAAAGTTGATTATTTTAGACCGTGATTTTCGGTTACTTTGCACTTTTGACAGAGTTTACATCCAACTCTAGATACTAGATTATAGCTGAGTACTGCATATCATTCACGATTGACGGACAGTCAGAGTGGATTATCTAGATTTTGCAGAATATGCTTAGAGTTGTAGTGCTTGATTTTAGAACTAGTTGGCAGGATTTATGGTCATGTCATGAGTTTTCATACGACAACAACTATCAAACGGATATTGAGATAATACCGTTTGAAGCGTTGTACGACAAGAAGTGTAGATCCCCTCTTTAGTGTAATGATATCTCTGAGGTAACTGAGATTGGACCTGATAGGATCAGAGATATAACAATGGAAGTGAAGCTGATTCAGAAAAGAACGACGACAGCTCTGAATAGGTAGACTGAATATGCCAACGTCATACGACGACCGATGGTATTTGATATAGGAGATTGAATATTGAATTGATTTAGCCTAAACAGATTTGATGGCAGATGACGATGTTGATTTGTTATGAGCTGTTGATTGGTATACACAGATATGGTATAGCCAGTATTTGAGACCGATTCCATCAGATTTACTTCAAGATGTATTGTGATATGGTACTTCTTGAATTATTATTCCAGATTGGAATCATAATCAGTAAAAGAAAGATAATTCAGATGGAAGACTATTATGCTGTTGAAAGTTCAATAGAGTTGTTAGAATATCGAAGAAGCTACTTGAAAGACAGAATCCGAAATGAGACAGCGATTCCAGCATTGTTTCATTGAGGTGAGTTTTCTTTTAGCTTCTGTATATATCTCTTTCTTATATCTGATTTGGTATCTGATATGATTACCTGTGATATATGAGTTGATTGCTTGTGATTTCGGGGACGAAATCATATCTTGGGGGGGGGGGGGGTGGGGAAATGTAAGGCCCGAGATTTTGATTACCGTGATCTGAAATGATTTGGTGATAATTGAGGTGATTATAGACGGAAAGGATTAGACCGAAAAGATGGAAGAAAACACGGAGTATGTGCGAGGGCAGAACACCTCGCGCATATGCGCGACAAGGAGCAGCGCATATGCGCGACAGTGGCAGAAGACCTCTTGCATATGCGCGAGAAGTGGTTGCGCATATGCACGAGTTGTGCGGAAGCTGAATGTGATTTCCAGAGAACCTCGCGCATATGCGCGGAAGATGGGTGCGCATATGCGCGAGCTGCCGAGACACAAGCGCTGAGACCCGTAGGTCTCGTGCATATGCGCCGATGTTGGTCGCGCATATGCGCGAGACGTGCAGTATGCACATTGAGCCACATGGTCTCTCTCATGCAATACTATATATATTTGTTACATTCTTATAATAGAGACAAGAGACGAACGAGAAGGGCTTCCGAGGAAAGTTCAAGTTTCTTGATAGTAAATTCAATTCACGCGAGATCCGCCCGTCTGATTTGAAATTTGAGTACAGTACTGAGTTCCTATCGACGAGAGCTTCAAATAGACGTAAGTTTTGTTACGTTTTGACATGCTTAGAAATTATGATATTGGGGGAAATTTTGATTTGACTGATATATTGTGTTCTGGGTATACTGATCAGTATATAATTGAAGTCAGATCGAAGAACGAACTATTTATATAATTGTTATGATTTTCTGAAGCGATATGATTGAGATTGTGCAGACTTGATATTATGACCTGTTATTATTGAAGATTATGATTAGTATTGATATCGAGTATGAGTTGTATTATTATATCTGTGATGTTGAGATTGACGGGATTATCAAGACTGTATTGTTATGCCGTCGAAACATCAGTAGATTGATTTTGATCAGATTCAGTATTGATTGAGATTGTATCATGATATCGTTGATATGGATCAGATTATGTTTGATTTGAGTATTGATCAGAACAGGTCTTGAATTGAGTTATACATTGATACAGTGTATTCGATAATGTTATTGCCAGATTGGTTTGACACGCAGAGAGTTTGAGACTTCGACAGAGCCAGATCGACAGAACGAAACGAAAGGTATAAATTTATGTTGATGCGGGATTGCACAACTCGAGTTAGATTCGACTTGAGTTTCCCAAAATCACATACTTTATCTTATTGCACTGATTTTTGCAATTGAATGAGATTGATATCTTTGGTCTATTGATTTATGTATTGAGTCATAGGCGGATGAGTCTAGTCGTAGATGATTGATCTCGTGACAGAGGTGCCAGATATTTATGGAATCGTCACTGGGCCATTGCACATTGTCACAGAGGTTTGGCAGGATATGCCAGGGCTGATATGCCTAGATGATTGGCAGATATGCCAGGACGGATGTCCCTAGTCTGTGGATGATTCGCCAAGACGCTGGACGTTTGGTCGTATCGATATGTTGGGGAATAGAGCAGCTCCTATCTATGATATTTGATATGGAAAGGGCCAAAGTCCATGAATAAGAATGTACCACCACCCCGATCGGGAGTGTAGGTGGGTGTATGTTCTTATTCAGATCGGGATCCCTAGATTAGAATGAGTCGAGTCAGAGTCTAAGAGTCACAGAGTATGATTCAGAGTTGCATTGATTCATGTGAGTCGAAGAGTCACAAAGTGTGATTTAGAGTTTGTATTGATTCATGTTTCTGCTTTTCATACATGTTATGAATATCTGTTTCATGCTTTTATATCTGTTTATATGAAATGCATGTATACATGATTTATAATGGGAATGTAATTCTCACCGAAGTTATCCGGCTGTTGTCTTGTTTGTATGTGTGCATGACAACAGGTGGGACATGATCATGATCAGGAAGAGGATGAGAGATTATAGTTAGCGTGGAGATCCGGACCCAAAAGCAGAATATGATTCAGCACTGGATGTATAGTTGTTGAACTTAGTTGAGATAGATACATGTAGAACATGATTAGTACTTTGATATTGACATGTATATCAGATAGATTACTATTACGTTTCCGCATTTATAATTTAAAAAGAAAAAAATTTAGTCCCACTTTTCATGATTGTTATATTTGACATTAATAATGATTAAGACATGAATTAGCGTCCTGGTCTCCACAACTAGACTAAAGGAAAGACCTTCCAATCAACACTTCTTTAACTTCTATGTGAGAAAGACTACATACACAAGTTTATTGTCTTTGTGAAAGACTGTATTTTAGTGGTGGTGCATGTGTGTGTGTGTGAGAACTGATCTCTGAAAACTACACGAATGTGTTCTCACACACTGAGGGAAATATACTTCTAAACTAAGCTGATATGATTGAGTATTCTTTCTGGTCAAAATGCTTCTTGTAAGCTGATAAGTAAATAAGTGTGCCCTTTCTTTTTATCTTCACACACTCTGATTTGTGCTCTCTCTTATATTTGCTGATGGTCTGGATCTTTTATATATAGAGGCATACCGTACTACAAGACTCATCACATGTGATCGTTACAACTTGAATGCGTTCCTTGGTATATGTGTCTTGACTTTTGTGACATGACTCCAGGAATCTCTCGGCTTTAATATTTGCTGCAACGTCCATTATTGTACCTTGGATCGTACAGATGTTTTATATCTTTGTGCGTAGCTGGAATCCACTAAGATAAGCTCGTCTTGATCTGTAAGTGAATGATTCCTAAACGATGTTCCTAACTGGTCATCTGAACTGATCTTCAGTTGGGCTGGCGAAAATAATTAACTCATCAGTTGAACTCATTTCACTCGTTCAGTTGAACTGGTCAGCTGGGTTTTTCATCAGTTGAACTCTTCATCAGCTGGCTGGGCTTCTGAAGCTCTTCTGCTGAACTACCTATCAGCTAGACAATCAGTTGAACTGTACTTTAATATGTCAATTGAACTGATTCAGTTTGGTCGATCAGTTGGTGTTTTCAGTTTACATCTCGATAGCTTTAGTATTACCTTGCTTAACTGATCAGTGCGAAGCCTGATCAGTTCCAGCTACCTGTGCTCTAAGGTAAATCATTAGAAACAAAATAACAAGTTTTGTTATCATCAAAATCAAGATTGAGAGCATGAACTGTTCCAACAATCTCCCCCTTTTTGATGATCGCAAAACTTGAGCAATTAAAAAAATTCTCTCTTTTGAGAGAATCAAAGAAATAAAGAAAAAAAGTTCGAGGAGTAGCAGAAAGAAACTCTCCCCCTCAACAACTGAATGAAATAATTTCAAAACAGTTTTCCAGTTCGAGGGACAGAAAATTTAAAATCAGTTTTAAAGAATAGCTCCCCCTTAAGAACTGAATCAAACACTAGCCCCTCAAAATTATAATTATTTACGCGATTAATGAAGTTTTAGTATCAGTCAAGTACTTTAGGCAACAAATCTTAAGATAGCAGTTCAGTTATGTAAAGGCTAACTTGATGAACAAGATGTTTATTTAAACAAATAAGCATCCCTTGTATTATACTTCTACGCACATCAACAAGTGTAAGGGAAATTGCTACTCCACTAGCAGACTTTAAATAAAATCAAACATCAGTTAGTTTACACATAATAGAACTGAATATACTAACAAATGGTTGCCTTGAATGCTGCAAAGATTTTGATTCTCTTTTACCAGAAGATCAGATAATTTTCCTTGGACTTGATTTCTGTGCTGGCTAACTGGTCGAGCTGACTCAACTGGTGCTGAACCACATTGATCATCTATATTTGATCTCTTATGGAAATGAAGCGGCGACACTTATGATGATTAAGTTCTACTTAATTCATCAGTTTCGGCTTGTAGTTGGGTTTCGTCTGTGGATCAGTTCGACTGGTAGACTTGCAACAGAAATTTTTTCTGTTGAGCAGTTTAGTTCTACCGCTGTAAGTTGAACTCAAAACCCTGCAAGCTACTTAAAACAAAAAAGTTAATGAATTGAGAGAAGTGGCTACAATGTTAGTTGTTGAGCCCAGAACCTTCTCTCTTCTTATGGCAAACGCATAAAATATTTAAGAGGATTTTGAAATCCATTTTAAATAATATTTTGAAACATATTTTAAAATATCAGTTTTCAAATATCATTCTTAGAACATATAGCTCTGATACCAATTGAAGGATCGTTTGCAGTAGCACATTGAGGTGCTTCAAACAAAATATTCTCCAAGAGCTGCAATAGCTCGTGTACTAAGAATATATACACCGATGAATTAGATCAAGTTTGGTATAGAACCAAGCGGAAAACACTCGAAATAATTCTTTGTTAAGAAACACTGATATATTATGTATATCATATGTAACTGAATAACTAAAAAAGAGTATATTAGTTTTTTCATTCATCAGTTCAGTAATTGTGAGAACTGAACCGACAGATGCTATAACTGGTTAACTCAATTTTAAAACAATAGTTAAATAATTAAATACACAAGATATGTTTATGATGTTCGGGGACTTCAACTACTTTTACGTCACTTTTCAACCACCTCAGGTAGGATTCACTAGAAGACTTTGATTAATTACAGCAAATTTAATAACCCACCTAGCTTTGGACTTACCCACTGCCTAACTGAACTACTAGACTAGATGTAAGGCCTGAGATTATATTACTGTAATCTGAAATTAATTATTTGATAAATTGGTGTGATTATGAAAGGCCAAGATCCGAAGAAGACATAAGAAGACCTAAGTTAGGTGTGAGACCAAAAGGTCTCGCGCATATGCGTGGAGACTGAGGCGCGCATATGCGCTAGCTGTCATATGCCGAGGCAGAAGACCTCCCGCAAATGCGCAAGACATGGCGCGAGTATGCACGAGCAAGATTTATGTACAAGCGCTGAGACAGTAAGTCTCGCGCAAATGCGCCAGACTAGGCGCGCATATGCGCGAGCAGGGAAATTCTTAAGTGCCGAGACAGTAGGTCTCATGCATATGCGCTAGTAATCGACGTGCATATGCGCTAGACATGCTGTATGAAAACGTGACACTTGCCTTGCCATGCATCTTAACATGTAATCTCTCCTTCATTTAATTCAGAATCTTCAGCCAAGAACCGGGGAAAGCTCCATAGAAAATTCTCCAACTTTTTCTCACATATTAGAATGGTGATTGTGCAAGATCCGGCCATCCGATTTTCAATCCGACTTTAGTTCTGTGCTCCTCTCGTCAAGGGCTTCAAAATGACGTAAGTTTTACTACTTTCCTGTATGGTTTGAAAACTTGATATTGGAGGAATCATAATTTGAATAATAATATATGTTCATGAGATTGTGGCAATCGTATAATCGAAACCAGATCGAAGAACAGACACCGTATGAAATTGTTATCAATTCCAGCTTATGTTTGATTGACACTATACAGATCCTGAGAATTATACATTGTATTTCTTATTGGTTATGAGTTATGATTGGTATTTATTGACATTGAGTTGCTGGGGTATTTCGAGATTGCGCCATTATGTCGTCGAAACATAATTAGATTGAGATTGATTGTACTACACCTTTATTTGAATTGTTAGTTGATGTTGTGCTTCTCGAATGCTATTCCAGATTGATAATGAAGGATTTGAAGACAAAATAAAGCCTGGTTGATATTTGATTTTGTCAACCAAGAAATACGAAAAGAAATGTATAAATCAATGTTGAACCTGGATTGATAACTCGAGTAAGATGTAACTTGAGTTCCCAAAACCACATACTTAATTGTTATTGTTTTGATACATTTTCTATTGATTTATAGAAAGGCATAGAATAGAAGATAGATATTGGGATAGAGTCATTGGCAGAGGTGCCAGTTTACTAGACGTTTGGTATATATCGATGTGCTTAGGAGTAGATCAACTCATATTGTAGATACTCGATATAGTGTACCGAAGTCCAGGAATAAGAACATACCACCATCTAGAAGGAGAGAGTAGATGGGAGACTTGTTGCGTTCTTATTCAAACCGGGATTCCTAGATAAGAGTCGAGTCAAAGGTTAAGAGTTACAGAGTTTGAGTTACAGTTTTGTATCGATTTATGTTTATCAGATTATGATACATGCTATTTGATAAATGTTTTATGCTTTTGTATCTGTCTATATGAAATACATGTATACATTGTTTATACTAGGGAAATATATTTCTCAACGAAGTAATCCGGCTATTGTTGTGTATGTATGTGTGCATGACAACAGGTGGGACATGATCAGGGTCAAGAAGAGGATGAAAGATCGAGATTAGAGTGGAGATCTGGGCATAGATGTAGAGTTGGCTTTCAACAATTGAGATGTAGTTGTCGAACCTTAGTTTGCTATGATTTTATTGTGAACAAGTTTTGTATATTAGATCATGCTGTAGATATCACACTTGATCTTGTAAATTAAATAAGATGGATTATCTCATGTTGTAACAATTTGTACACTTGTGTATTTTTTTAAAAAATTAAAAGTTAATTCGACCTAGATTATTTAATTGATCCAATTAATCCCAAATATGATTAAGAAATGAGTTAGTGATAGGTGTGGTTTTTACGTGTTTTATTGCATTAGTCTGTGTGTGTTTTGCATTGTGCATACGTCTATTTCAATCACATTTTGTTCATTTTAGAGTAACATTTGCATTTTATCATATCTCACTCGGGCGTGACGAATTTGCAGGAAAAATGGCCGGAAAAACAAGAAAAAGGAGCCAAGTGCTAAGCCAACAAGTCTATGTGCAGAAAGGTTGGCGATCGGGCGGTACTTTTCTACCGCCCGAGCGCGAGAGATGGTTTAGAATGGCCAATTTACAGATGGTGTGGCGCTCGAGCGGTAGTTTTCTACCGCCCGAGCACGAAGGCCACACATCCCAAGGAAATTTACAGAAGGTGTGGCGCTCGAGCGGTAGTTTTCTACCGTCCGAGAGCCACCTAATTTTGGCAAGATTTTGCATTCGATTCTTTTCCTTATTTCGGAGGATGGCTGATATGGGTGGACGTTTTGAGATATTCAGAATTCAGGAGAGAGCCGTCAGAAGTCTTGGAGAGCAACTTGGCGCTTGGATTGAAGAATCGAAGTTTTCCGGGCACCGTTCTTCGCGTTTTTCGTCAATTCTCGTATTTCTAACTTTGTTTTCATCTTTTAAACTTTGTTTTGTTTATTTTGATCATGAATTCTAGTAGCTAAACTTTATTATTTGTTGGGATTAAAGGGGATCCTACCCCGAACGTTGATTTGAATTAATTTATATTTCGATTGTGCGTTATTCTTGATTTTACTACTGTTTTATCGTGTTGTTAGAGCGTAGCTAACTTTGACAATATTTTTATATTGCAAGTGAGTTCGAGAGAATAACTTGTGATAGGAACGAGTAGTATAATTCGCGGATCTACAATTTACATAGATATATGAAATTGGATACGTGCCGATAGTCATAGTCCTTAGGGTCGAAAACTAGGGGATTTCATAGATCGAAATGCGATTTGCCCTTGATAAATAATTAAAGATATTTAATTACTTCATTGAGTCGAATTAGTTTGGCATAGCTCGAGAGAGAGTGTTCAATAGAATAGAAAATCCTGTCGGAAGCGTAGATCACGATCGAACGAATTAATAAATTAACGAGGGGTAGGTGAGCCGAGATTCCCAACAAATCCATTTCTCATTGAATTTTTACTCAACATTTTACACTTTACATTTCATTACTTGATTTTGAAGCTTTTTATTTGCACGTTTATTTAATGTTAGTAGTAATAAACAATCAAATCAATTTTCGTTGCTAAATTTTAAATAACTGAAAATAATAATTGTTAAACACAGTTTTCAGTGGAACGATACTCGTACTCTTGTACACTATATTATTACTTGACATCGTGCACTTGCGATTAATTTTGAGCATACAAAATCATATTTTTATTGGGGATTTTACTGTGCAAGTTTTGCTCGATCAAGTTTTTGGCGCCGTTGCCGGGGACTGTTAATCTACAATTTTATTTTTAGTTATTTTCTTTAGCATTATTTTATTTCTCTTGAGCTAACACTCCATATTTTATCTCAGATATCTTGTCTAGTGCATGCCAGAGTCACTTGACGTGGAGCTTGAACTCGATCCTGAAATTGAAAGAACTTTCCGCAGGAGAAGACAACAACAGAGACTAAAAGAACTGATGGAGAGGCAAGTGAACGATCGTGAGGAGGAACAACGTGAAAATAGACAAGTTGAGATACCACGCCGCATACCGATGCTAGAGTATGCTCAGCCTTCCTTGGAGGGTGCACGCCCTAGTGTTGTGAGGCCTATCGTTCGGGCAAATCAATTTGAAATCAAGCCAGCTATAATCCTGATGATTCAGAACACAGTCCAATTTGGAGGAACTGCAGTAGATGATCCAAACACACGACATCGCAGATTTTCTTGAAATTTGCGATACTTTTAAATTCAATGGAGTTTCTGATGATGCTGTCAGGTTGCGTTTGTTTTCTTTCTCTTTACGTGATAAAGCTAAAGCATGCTTAAATTGTTTGCCTGTAGGGTCGATCACTACATGGGAGGACATGGCGAAAGAATTTCTCATTAAATACTTTCCTCCATTAAAGACCATGAATCTGCGGGCAGACATTACAACATTTGCTCAATTCGATCAGGAATCTCTATATAAGGCATGGGAACGCTTCAAAAATCTACTACGAAGATGCCCACATCACGAATTACCACTTGGGTTAGTCGTTCAAACATTTTATTATGGTTTGCTTACTCCTAACCGTACTATGATAGATGCTGCTGCATGTGGAAACCTGTTGAGGAAGACTGCGGAAGAAGGATACGAGTTACTGGAGGAGATGGCTGCTAGCAGCTATCATCCTCAATCTGAAAGAAATACCCAGCGAAGGAGTGCAGGAGTTCACCAGGTAACTGATTTTTCTGCTATTACTGCACAACTTGATGCTTTAAACAGGAAATTAGACAACTTGAATGTGGGTGGCACGGCGATGCGTCTTCAAGAGATATTCTGTGAAAAGTGTGGAGGGGAACACTATGTGAAAGATTGTCAAGATGACAACCCGTTCTATGTGCCAAATGAGGTACCGGTGAATCAAGTGGGAGTCCAAAACCGCCCGAGGAATGACCCTTATTCGAACACTTACAATCCTGGGTGGAGGCAACATCCCAACTTCTCATGGGGCGGTCAAAACAGTCAGAATCGACCTGCAAGGAGGACAACAATATGGGAAACAACCGATGTACAGATCCGATCCTCCTAGAGAAGAAAAGTCCAACTTGGAGCAAATGATGTCTAAGTTTATTTCATCCACTGAAACGAGGCTTCAAAATCAGGATGCATCGATAAAGGTGCTTGAAAATCAGATTGGTCAGTTGGCAAAGATGATAGCAAGTAGAGAGCCAGTCACCTTGCCAAGTAACACCGAGACTAATCCTAAAGATCAAGTGAAGGCCATTGAGTTGAAGAGTGGAAAAGTTCTGGAGTCAAGAGAGAAGGAGAAAACTCAAACATTGGATGAGCAGACTGTGACATCTAAAGGTAAGTCCTCTAACTCCACACTAGCACCCACTGCACAACCTAAAATTGTTATACCTCCTCCTTTCCCTGCAACACTTAAAAAAGCAAAACTAGATGCACAATTCGGTAAGTTTCTTGAGGTATTTAAACAATTGCATATCAATATTCCTTTCGCCGATGCCTTAATGCAGATGCCTAGTTATGCTAAATTTTTGAAGGACATTTTAGCTAATAAGAGGAAGTTGGAGGATCACATGACAGTGAAATTAACTGAAAATTGCTCCGCTTTGGTGCAAAACAAAATCCCACCGAAACTCAAAGACCCAGGGAGTTTCACTATTCCTTGCATGATTGGTGGTGATGTTTTTCATAAAGCGTTATGTGATCTTGGTGCAAGTATTAATCTTATGCCATTGTCTGTGTTTAAGAAACCTGGGTTAGGAGAGCCTAAGCCGACGAGGATGTCCTTGCAATTGGCTGACAGGTCTGTCAAGTATCCCCGCGGAGTGATTGAGGATGTGCTAGTGAAAGTGGACAAATTCATTTTCCCTGCGGATTTCGTGGTTCTCGACATGGAGGAGGATACAGAGATGCCTCTAATTTTGGGGAGACCGTTCCTTGCAACTGGCAAGGGACTTATTGATGTGCAAGAAGGGAAGTTGAGATTGAGAGTGGGCGAGGAAGAGATTACTTTTGATGTTTTTAATGCACTTAAGCACACACTGCATTCTGATAGTTGTTTTAGAATTGATGCTTTTGACTCTCTTGTATCTCACTATGTGCAGGATGCTCTTAGGGACCCTTTGGAGGCCACCATCACTACTGAATTGGGAGAAGAGGAATTGGATGAAGAAAAAGCTGAAATAGTGGCACACTTTAATGCCAACTATCCATGGAGAAAGCCAATAAGGATGCGTTTGGAGGATCTAGGAGAACGAAGAGATTTGACCCCTCAAAGGTCAAGCATCGAGGAGCCACCGACACTTGAGCTAAAGCCGTTGCCTCCACACATCAAGTACGTGTACTTAGGTGAGAATAACACTTTACCTGTCATTATTTCTGCTGCTTTGACAGATGTGATGGAAGACAAATTGTTGGAGGTTCTGAAAGCGCACAAGGGTGCATTTGCGTGGAAGGTGGCGGATATCAAAGGGATCAATCCATCAGTCTGTATGCACAAGATCTTGATGGAAGACAAGTACTCACCTCTTGTGCAACCTCAGAGAAGATTGAATCCAAAGATGCAAGAGGTAGTAAAGGCAGAAACGATTAAGCTTCTCGTATGCAGGTATTATCTATCCTATATCTGATAGTGCAGGGGTAAGTCCGGTTCAGTGTGTGCCAAAGAAAGGTGGGATTACTGTGATCACGAATGATAATAATGAACTAATACCCACCAGGACTGTTACGGGATGGCGTGTGTGCATTGATTATAGGAAATTGAATGATGCCAGCCGAAAAGACCACTTCCCCCTTCCTTTATTGATCAAATGCTGGAGAGGTTAGCGGGTCATGAGTTTTATTGTTTTCTAGATGGGTATTCAGGGGTATAATCAAATCGCCATTGCACCTGAGGACCAAGAGAAACCCACTTTCACTTGTCCTTATGGAACTTTCGCTTTTCGTCGCATGCCGTTTGGTCTTTGTAATGCCCCTGCCACATTTCAAAGTTGCATGACCGCTATATTCCATGATATGATAGAAACTTTTCTTGAAATTTTTATGGATGACTTCTCTATTTTCGGCCCTTCTTTTGATGACTGTTTGCAGAACTTGAAGGTGGTTTTGTTGAGATGTGAGGAGACGAATTTGGTGCTAAATTGGGAAAAATGCCATTTGATGGTACAAGAGGGAATTGTCCTAGGGCACAAGATTTCGGAACAAGGGATTGAGGTGGACAAAGCGAAAGTAGAAGTCATCAAGAACCTACCACCACCATTTTCAATAAAGGGAGTTAGAAGTTTTTTAGGCCACGCCGGTTTCTATCGGCGGTTTATCAAAGATTTTTCAAAAATTGCCAAACCTTTGTCTTCCTTACTTATGAAGATGTGTCTTTTGATTTTAATTCTGATTGTTTACAGGCCTACGAGAAGTTGAAGGAGTGCTTGGTGACGGCTCCTGTCTTGGTGGCACCGGATTGGGATCTGCCCTTCGAGGTCATGTGCGATGCCAGTGATATTGCGGTTGGGGCTGTTCTCGGCCAAAGACGGAACAAGGTATTCCACACTATATACTTTGCAAGTAAGACTCTAGATGAAGCACAATTAAATTATGCCACCACTGAAAAAGAGTTACTTGCAGTAGTGTTTGCACTTGACAAATTTCACTCATATCTTGTTTTGTCCAAAGTCATTGTTTACACCGACCACTCTGCACTTAAGTATTTACTTGCTAAGAAAGATGCAAAGCCACACCTTCTTCGGTGGATTTTATTGTTACAAGAATTTGATTTAGAAATAAAAGATAAGAAGGGTGTTGAGAACGTTGTGGCGGATCATTTGTCTAGACTAGAGTTTATTTGTGATGATTCTGTCGATCATGCTATCAATGATTGGTTCCCTGATGAGCAACTATTTGAGGTGAGAAATTGTCCTTGGTATGCAAATTTCGCTAACTTTCTTGTCACAGGCACACCTCCACCAAACCTATCGTTTCACCAACGAAAGAAATTCTTTTCTGACGTGAAATACTATTTTTGGGAGGAACCGTTTTTGTTCAAAATTTGTGCAGATGCCATGATAAGAAGGTGTGTTGCAGAGGAAGAGTTCGATCAAATTCTCAACCATTGCCATGACCGTGAGGTAGGTGGTCATTTCGGACCAACAAGGACGGCTTCCAAGGTACTTGAATGTGGCTTTTATTGGCCAACCCTCTTTAAAGATGCTCGTTCTTATGTTCTCCATTGTGATAAATGCCAGCGGTCAGGTAACATCTCTAACCGTCATGAAATGCCTTTAAATAATATCATTGAGTGTGAGGTTTTTGATGTGTGGGGGATAGACTTCATGGGACCGTTTCCTAGTTCTTCACGAAAAAGTACATCTTGGTTGCAGGTGGATTATGTGTCTAAGTGGGTAGAGGCAGAAGCGTACGCCACTAATGATGCTCAAGTGGTCTTAAAATTTTTAACGAAAAACATTTTTAACCGATTTGGAACACCCCGAGCAATCATCAGTGATGGTGGCACTCATTTTTGCAACAAAGTCTTTGAAAAACTTTTGAGCAAATACGGTGTCACACATAAGATATCCACCCCTTATCACCCCCAGACTAGTGGTCAAGTGGAAGTGTCTAACCGAGAAATTGAGCGGATTTTGGAAAAAAGTGGTAGGTGTGAGTTGGAAAGATTGGTCGGTGAGGTTAGATGATGCTCTTTGGGCATATAGAACTGCGTTCAAAACACCAATCGGCACGACACCGTAAAGATTATTGTTTGGTAAAGCATGTCACTTACCTATCGAATTAGAGCATCGGGCATATTGGGCAACAAAAGCACTAAAATTTAACTTTACTGATGCAGGTGAACGACGTTTGCTTCAACTAGATCAGTTGGAGGAGTTCCGAAATCTAGCATATGATCTGGCACTAACCTACAAGGAAAAGACGAAGAAAGCCCATGACAAGCGGATCATCGAGCGAGAATTCAAAGAAGGTGAAAGTGTCCTACTCTACAACTCCCGGTTGCTAATTTTTCCCGGAAAGTTGAAGTCACGATGGTCCGGTCCATTCGTGATCTCGAAAGTTTATCCATCAGGAGCTGTAGAATTGAAAGATGGGAAGGATGGGACATTTACGGCAATGCCCAGCGCCTGAAGCACTACATGGGTGGCACAATTGAGCCACAACTTGGAATCACCCGGTTCCAAGACATGCCGAACTGAGACGGACCGACAGTCAAGCTCTCGACTATAAATTGAGAACTACTTTTCTTCCCCTTCTCTTGCATTTGATTTAAATTTTCTTTCGTGTCCATGTATTTATTTTCTCTTGCTTTTGTTTTATTTTATTTTAAAAAAAATAAAATGAAATGGGCAGAGAGGTTCGCGCTCGAGCGGTAATTTTATACCGCCCGAGCGCGAGCGCTTACCTCTGGACAAAAAATCCAGAGAGGTTCGCGCTCGAGCGGTAGTTTTTACCGCTAGAGCGCGACTGCTTTTAAAAGACGAAACCCCTTTCCCCTTTCTTTATTCTGCACGAAAAACCCCAATCTCCCTCTCCAAATCCCTAACTCCTCTCAATTTTTTTTTTTCCCGATTTTCTTGTGCAGGTTGTCGATTCCTCCTCAACTAATTGGCAAGGTGAAATCTCTTCGTAGGAACACACGCATATTCCATCAATCGGGTCATCTTCTCCGGCCACCATTTTCATCTTCAACTCTTCAAACACAATGGCTCCCAAGAAGCAAAGAGGTAACCCCGGTTCTTCCTCTTCCTCTTCTTCGTTTGATAGAACCCGCTTTGTAAGTGACGCGGCTCGGAATAGATATGATCATGCAAAGCTTCACCGAAACCCCATTCCTGAAAGGGGATTTCGTCGCCAATTTGAGGATAGATATTTAGAGCCCATTGTGGACTTGGATCGAAGGGGATGGGAAAAATTTAGTGAGCACCCTCAAGCTGCAGTGGTGTCGGTAGTTAGGGAGTTTTATGCAAATGCTTGTGAGCGAACTGATGGGAGAGCTTTGTTAGAGGCAAGCTTGTACCGTTTGATTCGGCTACGATTAACACCCTCGTAGAAATAGCGGAGGTTGACGACTCCAACTACCAGGCATTGATTGTTGAGCCCAACTACACTGAGATTATCGAGACTTTGTGTCTTCCGGGGGCTACATGGAAACCACTAGGGGGACCCCCGAGTTGTTTCGACGAGAAGTATTTGCGCACCACTGCTGCCATGTGGTATTTATTTGTGGCCCGGCGGATGATGCCAGTCTCGCATAAGAGCGAGGTTAAAAAGGAAAGAGCGGTGCTACTATTTGCGTTGACCCAAGGATACAGCATCAATGTGGGCAGACTGATAACATCTCAGATCATGCTGAGTGCTCAGAACAGCCACATCGGGCTTTTCTTTTCGACGATCATATCCGAACTGTGTGCACAGGCTGGGGTACTTTTCCGGGACGACGAGGAGTGGCTTCAACCGATGAAGCCAATTTGTCAGGAGGATGAACAGAGAAAAAGAGAGAAACGACGGGCGGACTTCCCCACTCAGGAGGAGGAAGCCGGTGGATCTAGCACTGCCATCCCACACCGTCTGCCACCACAACCCCGCAGGCGAACTCAGAATGATAAGATGGAGGAAAATCTCGCCTTCCAAGCGCATCAGAGTCAGTTCAACTCTTACGTCACGGACCATTTGTCTCACCTTGACTCCATGATGCGCACTTTGCTTGTGCACGGGGGCGTTGACCCGTCGACCATTCCACCGACTCCGCTACCTCCTCCCCCATTCCAGTTCTAGTATGATTATTTTCAGCATGGGGAGGCCGCAGGAGTGCAACCACCGGAGCAGGATGAGGAGGAGCAATGACTAGGGGAGTTTACTGTTTCCCCTTCTTTGCACTTTTATTTCTTTACCGCTTTCTATCTTTCTTTCTTATCGTTGTTTCAGTCTAGCATGTTTTTAGCTTTCATGTTAATTAGTCTGCATTTGTGTTTGCATTTCTGTGTTTTTGAGTTTTTTTTTGTGCAATGGGGACATTGCACACGTCTAGTATGAGGGGGTCGTCCCACGTCTTCTTATTTGTCTACGTTCTTATTTGTTTACGTTTTTTTTTGTTCACGTTCGTAATTGTCCTGCATGAGTGTCAGTGATGGTGAACCTAGTAAATTAGTAGCCGATGATGATTGTGAGATGAATGAACTGCATACTACTTAGTCTTATCACTCGTTATAAATACCCCAGTGAATTGAAAAATTTCCATATGCACACATAGTGGGTGTTATTAGTAGTGTAAACGACAGTCGAGTTTAAGAATCTGTGGGAGAAACTGAAAAAAACATGAGATGCAAGTCGAACTTGAGTGAATTTTTGTTGTCATTCGTGACCGACCAGTGACATGAAGTAGACTAGATCACTTGAGTCCACCGAAATAATTTTCGTCCCAATTGTGCACAATACCTCAAGAGTTATCCCTAAGCCAAATAAACAAACGTTCCATATACTCAAAACCTAGGGAGTACACTTGAGAAAATTATGCACTAAAAAAAAATAAAAAAAAATAATAGTGTTGTGAATGTAAAAAGGGGATGTAAGGTGTGGGGGAGCCAAAAAGGGATGAAATCCTATCCCAAGGCTAAATAGATGGAGATGTAAGGCGTTGAGGAATGTCAGGTGAAAATTCTGACAAGTGCATAATGAAAATGATCAGTGTACGTCCCATCTGTTTGAGCCGTTTGAAACCTCATGATATTAAATCCCTACTTACTGTGGTACAACCTCGAAATTTTGCCGCTTTGTGTTCACTTGTTGGTCGCAACTAGAAACAAAACTCAGGATAGGAAGACTTGCATTGAATTGTCGATTTGGTGACTCACATGATTTGCAAACAAAAATGTCTGAAGCACGAGCTAGTGAGACCCACAGCACACACACGACCACACTTTCTAGTCAAATCGAAATGATATAAGGTGCTTGAAGACGGGTGTTGATGAATGTTATGATTTGGCTAATTGGATGTGGTTCACAAACCCGCTGAGGCGGAGATGTCAGTTTGCTATTTCACCATCAGTTTCGTTATTTTAATTCTTTCATTTGGTGTTTGTTTCGTATTTTGGTTGTGGTTTGTAACCTAGTTTGTGATAGGACTCGTTTTTACGTGTTTTTAGTGTTGGTTTTGAGTCGTATTCATGCATCATATTAGTTTGTTTAGTTTAATTTTGCATCTTTTTAGCATTATTTAGCATTTGACTGATCTCGTGTATTTTGTGGTGATTTTGTAGGAATTGAACCAAAAAGTGGGAGAAACTTTGGCATAATGTCGAAGAAGATTCGCTCGGGCGGTCACAGCGAGCATTGTGGTCTGGCCGAGTATTTTTGCTCGAGTGTCTCGCTAGGGCTGTCAAAAGTAACCGCTCCAGCGAAACCTGGGATATGATCGAGGAAGTTTATTCGAGGACCACTCGCTAGGGCGGTCAAAATATACCGCCCTAGCGAGAAGCAAGATTGAGAAAGATTTGTTTCCAAATTTTGAGGGACTCTATCCTACACCAAAACCTAACACACGAGATCAGCAGCCGTTTTTTTTTATACTTTATCAGACTTTTCATCATTTTTCTTGGAGAGGAGGCTAGGAGCAAAGGAGATTTCGAAGACCTCGAGATTTCCACGCGTCGTGGCCGTCACCCGTCATCATCTTTAGTATTTTCATTATTCAGTATTTGATTTCTTACATTGATTGTGGTTTTTATCATGAACTTCAGTAGCTAAAACTCTAAATTTGTTGGGATTTGAGGGGATCCTACCCCGTACTCGGTGTTTAACATTATTTCTCGACGTTTTTATTAGTGATTTGTTAATGCTATTGTTCGTTCTTGTTTCAATCGAAGCCTAGCTAACTTCCTTTGATTATTTCATGTTGTTGATGATTTCGATAGAATAATTAACAATAGAATCAAATAGTATAAACCACGGATTTACAATTTTAGTAGATATATGGAATTGGATACGTGTCGATAGTGATAGTTCACCCGGATGAAAGCTAATGGATTCCATAGAATGTAATGCAATCTTGAACTGTTAAATACTTGAGGACACTTGAGTACTGCATGTTTAGGATTAGTATTAATATAGCTCGACAGAGTATATTAATTAGTCTAGGGAATTCCGTCGAATGCACGAGTAAAAGTCGAGTGTAATTATTTAAACATGAGTGGTAGGTGAACTGATAATTTCCCAACAAATTCATTTCTCTTGCGTTCTTGAACACGTTTTTTTTGCATTTTAATTATTTTAATTGTTTAATTTACATTATTTTAATCATCAACTCAATTTATCGTTGCTAAAGAAATTTTAGTTGAAAATAAAAATAGTGTAACGCAATCCTTGTGGATCGATACTCGTATTCACTTACGTTTATTATAACTTGACTATCGTGCACTTGCGATATTTAAATCGAGCTTTCATTTATAAAATAAATTTTGGGACTATTCACTGTGCAAGTTTTGCTCGATCAAGTTTTTGGCGTCGTTGCCGGGGACTGTTGATTCACAAATTTTTATTTTTCATTTAAATTCTTTAGTATTATTTATTTTATTGTTATTTGATACTCTCATTGTGTTGCAGATTTTTTTTGTGGTGCATTCGAAGATCACTCGAGTGTAAGCTTGAGCCTTTTGACCCCGAGATCGAACGCACAGCTAGACGTCGACTACAGCAGCAAAGAGCGAAGGAAAGAATGGAAGGCGATCAACAAAGAGAGGAGCCAAGGCGTATACCGATGGTGGATTATGCACAGCCGTCTCTTGATGGAGCACGTCCAAGCATCGTAAGACCAGTCATCCGAGTTAATCATTTTGAGATCAAGCCAGCTATCATTCAGATGATTCAGAACACTGTCCAATTATGGGGAAGTGCACTTGACGACCCTAACTCTCATATAGCTGACTTTCTTGAAATTTGTGATACTTTTAAGTTTAATGGCGTGTCTGATGATGCTGTTCGTTTGCGTTCATTTCCATTTTCATTGAGAGAAAAAGCTAAGTCTTGGTTAAACTGTTTGCCTGTAGGGTCTATTACTACATGGGAGGATATGGCAAAGGCATTCATAATCAAGTACCTTCCTCCGTCGAAGACTATGAAGCTTAGAGCCGACATTACTACTTTTGCCCAATATGAGCAAGAGTCACTTTACGAGGCATGGGAGCGCTACAAGGACTTGTTGAGGAGATGTCCACACCATGAGCTGCCTCTTGGGTTAGTTGTTCAAACTTTCTACTACGGTCTGCTTACTCCTAACCGTACTATGATAGATGCTGCTGCCTGTGGTAACTTACTGAGAAAGACGGCAGAGGAAGGATATGAGTTATTGGAGGAGATGGCTGCTAGTAGCTATCATCCTCAGTCTGATAGGCAGAGACGAGGTGCTGGAGTTAATCAAGTTAATGATTTGTCGGCTGTCTCAGCACAGTTAGAGGCTTTGAATAGAAAGATTGATGGGATGAGCATGAGTGGGTCGGCTATGCGTCTGCAAGAAATTTTCTGTGATAAGTGTGGGGGTGAGCATGATGTGCAGGATTGCCAAGATGGCAATCCATTCTATGTGCCTGAGGGAGCACCGGTAAAACAAGTGGGATTCCAGAACCGTCCTAGAAATGACCCTTACTCGAACACATATAATCCGAGATGGAGGAATGACCCAAACTTTTCATGGGGAGGTCAAAACAACCAAAATCGTCAACAAAGAGGTCCACCATATGGGATGCACCAAGGATTCAAGCCAGAACCGTCTCGGGAGGAGAAGTCCAATTTAGAGCAAATGATGACTAAATTTATTTTTGCAACAGAGACGAGATTTCAGAACCAAGATGCATCCATAAAGGGGTTAGAGAATCAAATTGGACAATTGGCTAAGTTGATTGCTAACAGGGAGCAAGGAGCTTTGCCAAGCAACACGGAAACTAACCCAAGAGAACATGTGAAGGCGGTGGAATTGCGTAGTGGAAAAGCACTCGAGTCTAATGAGGAAAAGACCAAGCACGGTGAGGATGAGGTGGAAAATCGAGGAGGTAAGTCTTCTAACTCTACATCTACACCTATTGCACAAAATAAAATTGTTATCCCTCCACCTTTTCCTGCAGCAATGAAGAAAGCTAAATTAGATGCACAATTTGGTAAATTTCTTGAGATATTTAAAAATTTGCATATTAACATTCCTTTTGCTGATGCTTTATTGAATATGCCAAGTTATGCAAAATTCTTGAAAGATATCTTAGCAAATAAGCGGAAGCTAGAAGATCATATGACGGTGACTTTGACCGAAAATTGCTCTGCTTTAGTTCAAAACAAGATGCCTCCTAAGCAAAAAGATCCAGGGAGTTTCTCTATACCTTGCATTATTCGTGACATTAATTTTCATAAAGCTCTATGTGATCTTGGTGCGAGTATTAATCTGATGCCTTTTTCTGTGTTTAGGAGACTGGGATTAGGCGAGCCCAAGCCAACTAGGATGTCGTTGCAGCTGGCTGACAGATCTGTCAAGTATCCACGTGGGATTATCGAAGATGTTCTGGTGAAAGTGGATAAGTTTATTTTTCCTGCAGACTTTGTGGTACTTGACATGGAGGAAGATTTAGAGATGCCTTTAATCCTAGGGAGACCGTTTCTGGCTACAGGGAAAGCACTGATTGATGTTGAGGAGGGGAAATTGAGACTGAGAGTTGGAGAAGAAGAAATTATTTTTGATGTTTTCAATACTCTCAAGCACACAATACACAATGATAGTTGCTTTCGTATTGATGTCTTGGATTCTCTTGTTTGTGATTTTGTGCAGGATGGATTGAAAGAACCATTGGAGGCCACTCTCACTACTGAAAAGCAGGAGGACGAGCTAGACGAGGAAAAGATGGAGATGGTAGCTCATTTGAATGCCATTCCACCTTGGAGAAGCAAGTGAGGCTTAGACTAGAGGAATTGGGAGACAGAAAATATTTAATGCCTCAAAAGTCAAGCCTAGAGGAGCCACCTACTTTGGAGCTCAAACCACTACCTCCACATCTCAAGTACGTATATTTAGGAGAAAATAATAAATTGCCTGTTATTATTTCCTCTTCTTTGACAGATGATATGGAGAGTAAGCTCTTGAGAGTCCTCAAGGAGCATAAAGGGGCGTTCGCTTGGAAGGTTTCAGACATAAAAGGGATAAGTCTTTCGATCTGCATGCACAAAATTCTGATGGAAGATAAATACTCACCTCTAGCACAACCACAAAGGAGACTCAATCCAAAGATGCAAGAGGTAGTAAAAGCTGAAACCATTAAACTTCTGGATGTAGGTATTATCTATCCTATCTCTGATAGTGCGTGGGTAAGCCCTGTACAATGTGTGCCTAAAAAGGGTGGGATTACTGTTATTACTAATGAAAAAAATGAGTTGATTCCTACTAGAACTGTTACGGGTTGGTGTGTGTGCATAGATTATAGGAAATTGAATGATGCAACTCGTAAAGATCACTTTCCCTTGCCATTTATCGATCAAATGATTGAACGATTAGCAGGTCATGAATTTTATTGCTTTTTAGATGGATATTCGGGATACAATCAAATCACAATTGCACCTGAGGACCAAGAGAAAACTACTTTCACTTGCCCTTATGGTACTTTTGCGTTTATGCGTATGCCCTTTGGTTTATGCAATGCACCTGCAACATTTCAAAGATGCATGACCGCTATCTTTCATGACATGACTGAAAATTTCCTTGAAATCTTTATGGATGAATTCTCTATTTTTGGCTCCTCATTTAATGAATGTTTAGAGAATTTGAACTTGGTGTTAGTTAGATGTGAGGAGAGCAATTTGATGTTGAATTGGGAGAAGTGTCATTTTATGGTTCAAGAGGGGATTGTGTTAGGACACAAGGTATCGGAGAATGGAATTGAGGTTGACAAAGCCAAGGTGGAAGTAATCAAAAACTTACCCCCACCTTCATCAATAAAAGGAGTTAGAAGTTTCCTAGGGCATGCTGGTTTTTATAGGCGTTCCATTAAAGATTTTTCCAAAATTGCTAAACCTTTATCCTCTTTGTTGATGAAAGATGTGGAATTTAATTTTGATTCTACTTGTCTGCATGCATTCGAGATACTCAACGAGAGCTTGGTGACAGCACCTGTTCTGACTGTCCCTGATTGGGAGTTACCATTTGAGGTGATGTGCGATGCTAGTGATACAGCTGTTGGTGCGGTGCTGGGTCAAAGGAAGAACAAGGTATTTCATACCATCTACTATGCAAGTAAGACTTTAAATGATGCTCAATTGAATTACGCTACTACTGAAAAGGAATTACTTGCCATAGTATTTGCTTTCGACAAATTTCACTCATACCTTGTTCTGTCTAAAGTAACTGTGTATACAGATCATTCTGCCCTCAAATACTTGCTTGCCAAGAAAGATGCGAAACCTAGGTTAATTAGGTGGATTTTGTTATTGCAAGAATTTGATCTCGAGATTCGAGATAAAAAGGGTGTGGAAAATGTAGTTGCTGATCATCTGTCTAGGCTTGAGCATGTTAGAATTAAGGGCAGTGACGATGATATAGATGACTGGTTTCCGGATGAACAATTGCTTGAGATGAAACTTTGTCCATGGTATGCAAATTTCGCTAACTTTCTTGTCACAGGCACACCTCCACCAAACCTATCGTTTCACCAACGAAAGAAATTCTTTTCTGACGTGAAATACTATTTTTGGGAGGAACCGTTTTTGTTTAAAATTTTTGCAGATTCCATGATAAGACGGTGTGTTGCGGAGGAAGATTTTGATCGAATTCTCAACCATTGCCATGACCGTGAGGTAGGTGGTCATTTCGGACCAATAAGGACGGCATCCAAGGTACTTGAAAGTGGCTTTTATTGGCCAACTCTCTTTAAAGATGCTCGTTCTTATGTGCTACATTGTGATAAATGCCAGCGGACAGGTAACATCTCTAACCGTCACGAAATGCCTTTAAATAATATCATTGAGTGTGAGGTTTTTGATGTGTGGGGGATAGACTTGATGGGACCGTTTCCTAGTTCTTTCACGAAAAAATACATCTTGGTTGCGGTGGATTATGTGTCTAAGTGGGTAGAGGCGGAAGCGTATGCCACTAATGATGCTCAAGTGGTCCTAAAATTTTTAAAGAAAAACATTTTTAACCGATTTGAAACACCACGAGCAATCATTAGTGATGGTGGCACGCATTTTTGCAACAAACTATTTGAAAAACTTTTGAGCAAATATGGTGTCACACATAAGATATCCACTCCATACCATCCCCATACTAATGGACAAGTTGAAGTATCCAATCGAGAAATTAAGAGGATTTTAGAGAAGACGGTTAATGTGAATAGAAAGGACTGGTCCATTCGGTTAGATAATGCTTTGTGGGCGTATCGTACTGATTTTAAAACACCTATAGGCACTACACCATATAGGTTGCTTTTTGTAAAGCATGTCATCTACCAGTAGAATTAGAGCATAGAGCATATTGGGCAACCAAAGCACTAAACTTTGATTTTGCTCTTGCAGGTGAAAAACGATAGCTGCAATTGAATCAGTTAGATGAGTTTCGAGGAAAAGCTTATGATCTTGCACTATCTTACAAGGAACGCACCAAACGAGCCCATGACAAACACATTATAAGAAGGGAATTCAAAGTGGGTGAAGCGGTGTTGGTATACAATTCTCGCTTACGACTCTTTCCGGGCAAGCTAAAGTCAAGGTGGTCAGGACCATTCACTATAGCCAAGGTGTTCCCATCGGGTGCAGTGGTGTTGCATGATGGCAAGGAAGGGACATTTACTGTGAACGCTCAAAGATTGAAGCACTATATCGGTGGCACAATTGAGCCACAAATTGGAGTCACTCGGCTCCATGACAGTCAGTGAGGACATGGGTGAAAAGTCGAGCTCTAGACTATAAATTGAGAACTACTTCTACTCCTTATATTGATTTTAATTATATTTTATTTAGTTATTAATCGCATCATTTGCATTTAGGTAGTTGCATGGCATTGCATTCATTTTTTTTTAAAAAAAAAAAGAAGAAAAAACGAGAATGTCTCACTAGGGCGGTCAAAACTGACCGCCCCAGCGGGCACTCGCATTTTCAAAAACAGAGTCGCCGCAAACTCCTCGCTAGGGAGGTCATAATTGACCGCCCCCGCGAGAGATATGTTTTTTTTAAAAAAGATTTTAAGTCGAGAGGACCGCCCCAGCGAGAACTCGTATTTTTCAAAACTTTGTCGGCGAGAACCCCTCGCTAGGGCGGACACAATTGACCGCCCTAGCGAGTCGCGCAGATCATAAAAATTTTGTCGGCAAGAACCCCTCGCTAGGGCGGACACAATTGACCGCCCTAGCGAGTCGCGCAGAGTATAAAAACATTCCTCCTCTCTTTTCTTCTCCACTTCGAACCCTACCCCTTTCCTCTCCAAATTTCGGCGCCCCCTCCATCTTTTGTGCTAAATCGGTTTTATTTGGTGATTTTTCAGGGTAAAGACTCCATCTTGGTCCATACCCTCCACAAGGAAGCACTTAGGCTACAAGATTTTCTTCTCCGGTCATCTTCCATAGATTCCGGTGAGCTTCTCCGGCGACCTTCAACAATTCTCCGGCGGTTGGATACTTGCGCTCTTCTCCAATTTCCCACAATGGCACCCGAAAGATCTAAGGTAACTCACGGTGCTTCTAGCTCTCGGTCCACTCCGTCTATGTTTGTGAATGATAATGCTAGGGAGAGATATGAAAATGCTAAACTACATAGGAAACCAATCCCTGAGCGAGAATTTAGCTCGTCTATTATCCATCATTTTGCGGAGTTCCAAGTAGCAGGAAGAGGGTGGACTGCCTTTGTGGCACAACCGAATGCAGCAGTGGTTCCGGTTGTGCGTGAATTTTATGCCAATGCTCTGGAGGGGAATGAGCACAAGGCATCTGTGAGGGGACATCTAGTCCCGTATGATTCCCATACGATCAATGACATGTTGGGTTTACCGCCGGTGGATGATTCGGTGTTTCAGGCATGGGTGCTTAACCCGGATTATGATTTGATTATTCGCACACTCTGTTATCCGGGCACCACGTGGAAACAACCAGGGACGTATACGGTTTTTCTTGAAAATTTTTTGAAAGTGGACGCGGCATTGTGGTATGCGTTTTTGTCTAAGAGATTGATGCCGGTCGGTCATACGAGTGATGTGCAGCGTGAGCGGGCGGTTGTTCTTTATGCCATCTATACTGGGATGGTGATTGATGTGGGCAGGCTCATTTTCGGACAGCTTAACATGTGTATAAACAGCAGCAATTTGGCTTTTTACTTTCCGACGATAGTGACTGAGCTGGGTGCCCGAGCGGGGATGATATTTGCAGATGATGACGAGTGGTTACCGCCGATGAGAGCCATTGATGAGGCTCTTTATAGAGCGAAGAGGGAGAAAAGACAGGCTGAGCTGCCCGAGGAGGTATTTTTCGATTATGGGGGAGCAGCTCAACCACCTCCGGCCTTAGGACATGCACCACCACCTTCGCAGCCACGCCGCCGTGCCATGCGAGATCGCATCGACGAATTGGGCCCTTGGGCCAGTTATCAGACTGAGTACCAGGCCATTAATCAAGCCCACATTCAGAACATCGAATACCTGGTGCAGGGGATCTCAACTCATTTGGGCATCGACACGTCCGGACGGCCACCTACACCAGCATACCCGCCACCCTTCCAGTTTCAATACCATTATCCTATGCCCCCAGCGGCTGAAGAGGGAGTCCCACCGCCTGAGAATGAGGAGGAGGACGATTTCTGATTAGGGGAGTTTACTGTTTCCCCTTTATTTTTGTTTTGCATATTCTATCTTTGCATTTACATTCATGAGTTTTTTATGTTTTTAGTGTTTGTTTCGTTTTGTGCACTGAGGGCATTGCACAACTCTAGTATGAGGGAGTAGATTGTTATATTTGCTTAGTTAATTGGTTTTAAATTGTTGCATTTCTTTCATTTGGTGTCGTTTATGGTGAGAAGACATAATGTATGAGCCAATGATGATGTTGAATTGATAGTATACAAAAGTATTGATTGGGTCACCTCATGAATGGTACTCTTGATTGTTAAAGCATGAATTTTGGCACAAAGTTGAACTTTTTGAGCACATATGTGTGGGGACTAGAATTTTGTAAGAATAATGGTGAAATTTGAAGGTTTTGTGTGGTTAACTTGAAAGGCATCATTTATGAGTTGATTTAGCATGTAAACCCGTGAAAATAAGTCACTAATTGGGAACTTGAATGAGAACATGTGATTTGCCTTGAACTTTACATATACCCTTTTGTTTTTCAATGCACTGAATTAAAATATACTCCTAACCAGCTGTAATCCAAAGTATATATTCTTAGCCTAGGGAGTACACGTGTGAAAATTGTGCATCAAAAAAAAAATATCGAAAAAGAAAAAATTGGTGGAGATGTAAGGTGAGGGGGAGCCGAAATAAAAGGAATGAAATTCTATTCCTGGGCTAAAAGTTGGAGATGTAAGGAGACGAGGAAGGTCAGACGAAAAGTCTTGAAGATTGCACAATGAAAATGATCGGTGTACTCCCGACTGTTAGCCACTTGAGCTTATTTTCCTTCTTTTCGACACCCTTCTCTGCACTTAAGAATCGAATAAAGTTCAAATTATGGCTAGTGATAAATGGACACGGGGGTGCATGCTAGTGAGACTTGTATTGAAATGTTAATTGAGTGACTCGCATGATTTGATGATTGATCTATTTGAAGTACGAATGACTAGACCCATCATGACACACACACACACACGTTCAAATTAGTGTCAAGATTTATGTGTAGATGAGAATGAGTATCCGTTTGTGATCTGACTTAAATTATGATTTGTATGTGGGAAAGTTCACTGAGGCATGAGCATAACAGTTGTTAACTCACCATTGACATTTACTTGTGTTGGTTATTTCTTGTTTGAGTATTTTGTGTTTGTTGTGTTTGTTTAGAATCTCGTGCTTTAACCTATTTTGCTTGAGGGCGAGCAAAAGGTTAGTATGAGGGGGTTGATAGGACTCGTTTTTACGTGTTTTTAGTGTTGGTTTTGAGTCGTATTCATGCATCATATTAGTTTGTTTAGTTTAATTTTGCATCTTTTTAGCATTATTTAGCATTTGACTGATCTCGTGTATTTTGTGGTGATTTTGTAGGAATTGAACCAAAAAGTGGGAGAAACTTTGGCATAATGTCGAAGAGGATTCGCTAGCGCCCCAGCGAGCATTGTGGTCTGGCCGAGTATTTTTGCGCGAGTGTCTCGCTCGGGCGGTCAAAAGTAACCGCCCCAGCGAAACCTGGGATATGATCGAGGAAGTTTATTCGAGGACCACTCGCTAGGGCGGTCAAAATATACCGCCCTAGCGAGAAGCAAGATTGAGAAAGATTTGTTTCCAAATTTTGAGGGACTCTATCCTACACCAAAACCTAACACACGAGATCAGCAGCCGTTTTTTTTTATACTTTATCAGACTTTTCATCATTTTTCTTGGAGAGGAGGCTAGGAGCAAAGGAGATTTCGAAGACCTCGAGATTTCCACGCGTCGTGGCCGTCACCCGTCGTCATCTTTAGTATTTTCATTATTCAGTATTTGATTTCTTACATTGATTGTGGTTTTTATCATGAATTTCAGTAGCTAAAACTCTAAATTTGTTGGGATTTGAGGGGATCCTACCCCGTACTCGGTGTTTAACATTATTTCTCGACGTTTTTATTAGTGATTTGTTAATGCTATTGTTCGTTCTTGTTTCAATCAAAGCCTAGCTAACTTCCTTTGATTATTTCATGTTGTTGATGATTTCGATAGAATAATTAACAATAGAATCAAATAGTATAAACCACGGATTTACAATTTTAGTAGATATACGGAATTGGATACGTGTCGATAGTGATAGTTCACCCGGATGAAAGCTAGTGGATTCCATAAAATGTAATGCAATCTTGAACTGTTAAATACTTGAGGATACTTGAGTACTGAATGTTTAGGATTAGTATTAATATAGCTCGACAGAGTATATTAATTAGTCTAGGGAATTCCGTCGAATGCACGAGTAAAAGTCGAGTGTAATTATTTAAACATGAGTGGTAGGTGAACTGATAATTTCCCAACAAATTCATTTCTCAATTGATTTAATCCAAATTAATCATTGCGTTCTTGAACACGTTTTCTTTGCATTTTAATTATTTTAATTGTTTAATTTACATTAGTTTAATCATCAACTCAATTTATCGTTGCTAAAGAAATTTTACTTGAAAATAAAAATAGTGTAACGCAGTCCTTGTGGATCGATACTCGTATTCACTTACGTTTATTATAACTTGATTATCGTGCACTTGCGATATTTAAATTGAGATTTCATTTATAAAATAAATTTTGGGACTATTCACTGTGCAAGTTTTGCTCGATCAGTTTGCTTGAGGGCAAGCAAAAGGTTAGTATGAGGGGGTTGATAGGTGTGGTTTTTACGTGTTTTATTGCATTAGTCTGTGTGTGTTTTGCATTGTGCATATGTCTATTTCAATCACATTTTGTTCATTTTAGAGTAAACATTTGCATTTTATCATATCTCACTCGGGCGTGACGAATTTGCAGGAAAAATGGCCGGAAAAACAAGAAAAAGGAGCCAAGTGCTAAGCCAACAAGTCTATGTGCAGAAAGGTCGGTGCTCGGGCTGTTCTTTTCTACCGCCCGAGCGCGAGAGATTGTTTAGAATGGCCAATTTACAGAAGGTGTGGCGCTCGAGCGGTAGTTTTCTACCGCCCGAGCGCGAAGGCCGCACATCCCAAGGAAATTTACAGAAGGTGTGGCGCTCGAGCGGTAGTTTTCTACCGCCCGAGCGCCACCTAATTTTGGCAAGATTTTGCATTCGATTCTTTTCCTTATTTCGGAGGATGGCTGATATGGGTGGACGTTTTGAGATATTCAGAATTCAGGAGAGAGCCGTCAGAAGTCTTGGAGAGCAACTTGGCGCTTGGATTGAAGAATCGAAGTTTTCCGGGCACCGTTCTTCCCGTTTTTCGTCAATTCTCGTATTTCTAACTTTGTTTTCATCTTTTAAACTTTGTTTTGTTTATTTTGATCATGAATTCTAGTAGCTAAACTTTATTATTTGTTGGGATTAAAGGGGATCCTACCCCGAACGTTGATTTGAATTAATTTATATTTCGATTGTGCGTTATTCTTGATTTTACTACTGTTTTATCGTGTTGTTAGAGCGTAGCTAACTTTGACAATATTTTTATATTGCAAGTGAGTTCGAGAGAATAACTTGTGATAGAAACGAGTAGTATAATTCGCGGATCTACAATTTACATAGATATATGAAATTGGATACGTGCCGATAGTCATAGTTCTTAGGGTCGAAAACTAGGGGATTTCATAGATCGAAATGCGAATTGCTCTTGATAAATAATTAAAGATATTTAATTACTTCATTGAGTCGAATTAGTTTGGCATAGCTCGAGAGAGAGTGTTCAATAGAATAGGAAATCCTGTCGGAAGCGTAGATCACGATCGAACGAATTAATAAATTAACGAGGGGTAGGTGAGCCGAGATTCCCAACAAATCCATTTCTCATTGAATTTTTACTCAACATTTTACACTTTACATTTCATTACTTGATTTTGAAGCTTTTTATTTGCACGTTTATTTAATGTTAGTAGTAATTAACAATCAAATCAATTTTCGTTGCTAAATGTTAAATAACTGAAAATAATAATTGTTAAACACAGTCTTCAGTGGAACGATACTCGTACTCTTGTACACTATATTATTACTTGACATCGTGCACTTGCGATTAATTTTGAGCATACAAAATCATATTTTTATTGGGGATTTTACTGTGCAAGTTTTGCTCGATCAGTTAGCGTCCGGGCCCCCAAACTAGACTGAAGGCAACACCTTCTAATCAACACTTCTTTAACGTTTATGTGAGAAAGACTGCATACACAATTTTATTGTCTTTGTGCAAGATTGTATTTGAATGGTGGTGTGTGTGTGTGTATGTGTGAGAACTGATCTCTGAAAACCACACGAAAGTGTTCTTACACACGGAGGGAAATATGCTTCTAAACTAAGATGATATGAATGAATATTTCCTCTAGGAAAAATGCTTCTTGTAAGTTAATAAGTAAATAAGCGTGCCCTTTCTTTTTATCTTCACACACTCTGAAATGTGCTCTCATCACATGTGATCGTTGCAGCTTTGAATGGGTTCCTTGGTATATGTCTCTTGACTTTTCTGACATGCCTCCAGGAATATCTCGGCTTTAATCTTTGTTGCAACGTCCATTATTGTACCTTGGATCGTACAGATGTTTTGTATCTTTGTGCGTAGCTGGAATCTACTAAGATAAGCTTGTATTGATCTGCAACTGAATGATTCCTAACTGATGTTCTGGTCATATGAACTGATCTTCAGTCGCGCTGGTTCAGTTAGTTGACTCGTCAGTTTAACTGATTTCACTCTTTCAGTTGAATTGATCAGCTGGGTTCTTAATCAGTTGAACTCTTTATCAACTGGCCGGGCTTCTGAAGCTCTTCAGCTGAACTAGCTATCAGCTGGAGAATCAGTTGAAATGTTCTTTAATATGTCAGTTTAACTGATTCAGTTTGGTCGATCAGTTGGTGTTTTCAGTTTACGTCTCGATAGCTTTAGTTTTACCTCGCTTAATTGATCAGTTCGAATCCTGATCAGTTTTAGCTACATGTGCTCTAAGGTAAATCATTAGAAACAAATAAAAAGTTTTGTTTTCATCAAAATCAAGATTGAGAGCATGAAATGTTCCAATAATCTCCCCCTTTTTAATGATTGCAAAACTTGAACAATTAAAAAAAAATCTCCTTTTTGAGAGAATCAAAGAAATAAAGAAAAACAGTTTGAGGAATAGCAGAAAGAAACGCTCCCATTCAACAACTGAATGAAATAATTTGAAAACAGTTTTTCAGTTCGAGGGATAGCAAATTTAAAATCAGTTTTAAAAAATAGCTCCCCCTTAAGAATTGAATCAAACACTCCCCCTCAAAAATATAATTATCTACGCGATTAATGAAGTTTTAGTATCAGTCAAGTACTTTAGGCAACAAATCTTAAGATAGCAGTTCCGTTATGTAAAGGCTAACTTGATGAACAAGATTTTATTTAAAAAATAAGCGTCCCTTGTATTATACTTTTGCACACATCAACAAGTGTAAGGGAAATTGCTACTCCACTAGCAGAATTTAAATAATATAAAACATCAGTTAGTTTCCACATAATAAAATTGAACATTCTAACAACTAGTTGTCTTGAATGCAGCAAAGATTTTGATTATCTTTTACAAGAAGATCGGCTAATTTTCCTTGGACTTGATCTCTGTGCTAGCTTATTGGTCAAGATGACTCAATTGGACTCAACTGCTGCTGAACCGAATTGATCATTTATATTTGATCTATTATGGCAATGAAGCGGCGGCACTTCTGATGATTAAATTCTACTTAACTAATCAGTTTCAGTCGGTAGTTGGTTTTCGTCAGTGGACCAGTTGGACTGGTAGACTTGCAACTGAAATTTTGTCCGTTGAGAAGTTTAGTTGAACTGCTGTAAGTTGAACTCAAAACCCTGCAAGCTACTTAAAACAACAAAGTTAATGAATCGAGAGAAGTGGCTACAATGTTAGTTGCTGAGCCAAGAACTTTCTCTCTCCTTATGGAAAACACATAAAATATTTAAGAGGATTTTGAAATCCATTTTAAATAAAATTTTGAAACATATTTTAAAATATCAGTTTGAAAATGTCCTTCTTAGAACAGATAGCTCTGATACCAATTGAATGATCATTTGCAGAGCACCTTGAGGTGCTTCAAACAAAATATTCTCCAAGAGCTGCAATAGCTCGTGTTCTAAGAATGTATAAACCGATGAATTAGATCGAGTTTGGTATAGAACCAAGCGGAAAACACTCAAAATATTCCTTCGTTAAGAAACACTGATATATTTTGTATATCATGTGTAACTGAATAACTGAAAAAGAGTAGATTAGTTTTTTTTCATTCATCAGTTCACTTATTGTGAGAACTGAACCAAGAGATGCTATAACAGATTAAATCAGTTTGAAAATAATATTTAAACAATTAAATACACAAGATATGTTTATGGATGTTCGGAGACTTCAACTTCTTCCACATCACCTCTTCAACCACCTCTGGTAGGATTCACAGAAGACTTTGATTATCTACAGCAAGTGTAATAACACATCCAGTTTAGGACTTACCAACTGCCTAACTGAACTCCTAGACTAGATTGAGGCCTCACCTTCTAGTCAATACTTCTTTAACGTATACGTGAGAAAGACTACACACAAGTTTATATTCTTTGTGCAAGACTGTATTTGAGTGGTGGTGTGTGTGTATGTGAGAATTAATCTCTGAAAACTACCCGAAAATGTTCGCACACACTAAGGAAAATATGCTTCTAAACTAAGCTGACATGACTGAATATTCTCTCGGGGCAAAATGCTTCTTGTAAGCTGATAATTAAATAAGCGTGCCTTTTCTTTTTATCTTCACACACTCTGATATGAGCTCTCATCACAAGTGATCGTTGCAGCTTTGAATGCGTTCCTTGGTATACATGTCTTGACTTTTGTGACATGCCTCCACGAATCTCTAGGCTTTAATCTTTGCTGCAAGGTCCATTATTGCACCTTGGATTGTACAGATGTTTCGTATCTTTGTGCGTTGCTGGAATCCGCTAAGATAAGCTTGTATTGATCTGCAACTGAATGATTCCTAACTGATGTTCCTAATTGATCATCTAAACTGATCTTCAGTTGGACTGGTGAAATGAGTTGACTTGTCAATTGAACCGATTTCACTCTTTTAGTTGAACTGGTCAGCTGGGTTCTTCATCAGTTGAACTCTTCATCAGTTGGCCGGGCTTCTGAAGGTCTTTTGCTGAACCACCTATCAGCTGGACAATCAGTTGAACTGTTCTTTAATATGTCAATTGAACTGATTCAGTTTGGTCGATCAGTTGGTGTTTTCTGTTTACGTCTCGATAGCTTTAGTTTTACCTCGCTTAACTGATCAGTTCGAAGCCTGATCAGTCCCAGCTACCTGCGAACTAAGGTAAATCATTAGAAACAAAATAACAAGTTTTGTTATCATCAAATCAAGATTGCGAGCATGAAATGTTCGAACAATATCCCCATTTTTTATGATAAAAAAACTTGAACAATTAAAAAAATTCTCCCTTCTGAGAGAATCAAAGAAATAAAGAAAAACAGTTCAAGGAATAGCAAAAAAAATGCTCTCCCTCAAAAACTGAATGAAATAATTTGAAAACAGCTTTTCGGTTCGAGGGATAGAAAATTTAAAATCAGTTTTAAAGAATAGCTCACCCTTAAGAATTGAATCAAACACTCCCCCTCAAAAATTTTAATTATTTACGCGATTAATGACGTGTTAGTATCAATCAAGTACCTTAGACAACAAATCTTACGATAGCAGTTCAGTTATGTAAAGTCTAACTTGATGAACAAGATGTTTTAATAGAACTGAATATACTAACAACTGGTTGCCTTGAATGCTGCAAAGATTTTGATTCTCTTTTACCAGAAGATCAACTAATTTGCCATGGACTTGATCTCAGTGCTAACTAACTGGTCGAGATGACTCAACTGGACTCATTTGCTACTGGACCGCATTGACCATTTATATTTGATCTGTTATGGCAATGATGTGGCGGTACTTCTAATTATTAAGTTCTACTTAACTATTCAGTTCCAGCTGGTAGTTGGGTTTCGTCTGTTGATCAGTTGGACTGGTAGACTTGCAACTGAAATTTTGTCTGTTGAGAAGTTTAGTTGAACTGCTGTATGTTGAACTCAAAACCCTGCAAGCTACTTTAAACAACAAAGTTAATGAATCGAGAGAAATGGATACAATGTTAGTTGCTGAGCCAAGAACCTTCTCTCCTTATGGAAAACACATAAAATATTTAAGGGGATTTTAAAATCCATTTTAAATAAAATATTGAAACATATTTTAATATATCAATTTTCAAATGTCCTTCTTAGAACCGATAGATCTGATATCAATTGAAGGATCGTTTGCTGTAAGGCTCGAAGATTTAGTTATCATAATCAGATGGATTCGTTGATAATTAAGATGATTGTAGATGTACTTCATTGGACTAGAAAAGAAAGGGAAATGTATAATAAAGATGTGAAAGATAGTCAAAAGAATAAGTAAGGCCGAAGCTATGGCGCATATGCGCGAAGGAATGCGTGCATATGCATGAGAATTCCAGTAGCAGTGGCGCATATGCGCGGAAAGAGTGGCGCATATGCGCGACATGTACAGCAGCCTTGGCGCATATGCGCGAGAGTAGTGGCGCATATGCGCGGAGCGTCCAGAACCATTGGCGCATATGCGCGAGTTTAGTGGCGCATATGCGCGAGTGCTAAATCTGCCGAGACAGTAGGTTCGGCGCATATGCGCGAGTAATGCCGCGCATATGCGCGAGACGTGTATTGCAAAGAACAAGCCATGTGTTCGAAACATGCAAAGTATATATATGATTTGCCTCGATTCTTTCCTCCATTTCAGCAGAAGTCTTCGAAAAGGCTGAGGGAGAAGCTTCATTTCTTCTTACTTTCAAATTGTATTCTTGCAAGATTTAGCAACCCAAATTCAAATCCGATTTCGGTTTTGAGATCCTCTCGGTATTGGCTACACAGTGATGTAAGTTTATTAGATTTCAGTAAGTTTTGAAATTCAGATATTGGGGAAATGAGAATATGATAGTTATATTGTGTTCTTGGCATATTGAGCATGATATATTTGTAAACGGATCAAAGAAAGGATATCATATGCATTTCCTATGAATTTCAGTATGATTTATGAATTGTTGGGATAGGATTTATTGTGTTTTGGATGGATATTGTATTGGGTTATGAATTAGAATGATTGAGGATGAGATAATGTTGATATCTGTTAAGATTTGGATTGACCGGTATCGAGAATTACGTCGTTATGCCGTCAAATTGTATCAAGCTCACGTAGTGACTTGGTTATGTGTTGATTGAGATTAGAAATTGATAGAGTGCGTATTCACATTTCCATTTCAGATTCGTATTGGCGACCGTGACAGCGATTCTACGACGAAAGGTATAGTACATGTTTTGTTTGGGGAATCACGACTCAAATAAGATCACATTTGAGTTTCCCAACCAAAATCACATACTTGTTTTATTGTTCATACCTTGATATGATTATGATTGTTATAGATTTGTTTATAGAACTTGTATTCAGATCTTGCTATGCTTTGTTTACAGATCTTGTAGCATTGCATTATGCTTGTTTACAGATTTTGTATTCATGCATTAAGATAGGGCAGTCTGGAGATCAGGCAGACTACTAGATGTTCGGCGATATCTCAGCTTAGGAGAAGATCACCGCCCCTATTGTAGACGCGGATACAGATCAGGCCGAAGTCTAGGAATAAGACGTACAGCACCTCGATTGGTAGGGTAGGTGACAGCCAGTGACGTCTTATTCACAACGGGATCCCTAGAGTTCTAGTCGAGTCGCATCTAGACATGATTAGACTTGCATTGCATGATTTTATATGAATGACAGTCATATTAGCATGTTTCATGTTTTAGATTGTTTAATGCATGTATACATGTTTATACTGGGATTTGTTCTCACCGGTTTTCCGGCTGTTGTTATGTCTGTATGTGTGCATAACAACAGGTGGGGCAGGATCTGGGTCGAGACAGAGATGATCGTGATAGCGTGGTGATCTCGGGCGCAGCAGAGGACTAGTGGTTCTTTTGTTAGACTTGTACTACCATTTATTTATAGATGGTATTGAACACTAGTTGTAAGAACAAGACTTGTACTTCATGTTTATATTGTAAGTTAAACTAAGAATTATGTTCGCTTAGTTACATTTGATTTATTGTAAAAAGCAAAAATTTGACCCATGTTTTTAATAACGATCCATTTAATCCCAAGAAAAAGAATTAGAGCCTGGGTCCCCACAACAGGTGGTATCAGAGCAGAGAGTTCCTTTAGACTGAGATATGATAGAATGAGCGGGGTAGATCGAGTCTTCTTCCTTGCTTGATGACATGCTAGCATGATTATTGCTTTCCTATTACATGTTGTTGTTATTTGATTTCTTTCAGCATGTGATTGACTGAATCAGAACTGATTCTAGATCAGAGGTAACTGACTAGAGGATGGCTGAGACAGTTGTATATCTTGTATACTAATCAGTTGGGTTATTAGATATGCCTCCTAGAAGAGCAGCCGTACCTCTACGACCCGCAGCGCCAGAACAGGGGAGCACATCCGGAGATCCTATGGATGTTACAGCGACCCCTATGGAGACGTTGCTGAAGCGATTCCAATCCTTTCGACCTCCCACATTAAAAGGTACCGAGAATGCCATCGAGTGCGAAAGTTGGCTTGAGGACATTGAAATGTTATTCGACTCTTTGGAGTACAGTGACGAGAAGAGAATAAAGCTAATTGGCCATCAATTGCAAGATATAGCCAAGAATTGGTGGTTGAACATTAGGAGAGCTTTAGAACAGCGGGGTACCGAGATTACTTGGAAAGTATTCAAGACGGAGTTCTATCAGCGTTTCTTTCCCATATCCTATCGCAAGGATAAAGGTGCAGAATTTGCCAATCTAAGGCAAGGGCCACTGAACATTGAGGAGTACGTTGCCAAATTCTCTTCTTTGCTTCGTTTTGCACCCCATGTTTCAGGTAGTGACGAGGCGGTAGCGGACCAATTCATAAATGGCTTAAATCCGGACATCTTTACGTTGGTAAATACGGGAAGACCAAATAATTTTGCGGATGCATTGAATCGTGCCAAAGGAGCGGAAGCAGGATTGATAAGACAACGTAGTGCTCCATATGTTGCTCCTGTGCCACGACCACCACAACCTTCAGTACAACCTCCTCCTCCCAGATTTGAAAGCGGCGGTAGCAGCAGTGGCAGAAAAGATCAATTGAAAGCCAAGGGTAAACAGTTTAAAAGACCTGGGAGCAGTTCGTCGAGCTCCAGCGGATCAAGACAGACTGGTTTTGATCAGAGTGCCAGGTATTCGGGTGTTTATTGCAGTTCCTGTGGAGGAAAGCATGCGACTGAACAGTGCCATGGAGTTACAGGCCGATGCAACATTTGTAGGCAACCGGGGCATTTTGCCAAAGTCTGTCCCCAGAGGAGTGTACAGCCAGCCCAGAGTGGACGAGCATCCGGGTCAATACCTCAGTTTGAGCGGCAGGCATCATCAGTTCACTCTTTTCAGCCTCCACCGGCACAGACTCAACCCAGAGGCCGAGGTAGTCAGACTGTGACTCAACCTCCGAGGCAACAGGCCCAAGTGCTTGCATTGACCGAAGAGCAAGCACAAGATGCACCAGATGATGTGATAGCAGGTAACTGTCTCCTTTATGGTTATCCTGCTTATATCTTGATAGATACAGGTGCATCGCATACATTCATTTCAGAGCGATTTGCATTGTTGCATTCATTGCCTGTTGAGTCTTTGCTAGATGTTGTATCTATTAATTCTCCGTTGGGCAGTGGATTGATTTCTGTAACTACGGTTAGACATTGTATTCTACAGTTTGAGGGGCATGAGATTGACCTAGATTGTATAGTATTGGGTCTAGCTGATTTTGATTGTATAGTCGGTATTGACATGCTAACAAAGTACAGAGCTACCGTGGATTGTTTCCACAAGATTGTCAGATTCAGACCCGAGATGACAGACGAGTGGAAATTCTACGGGAAGGGTTCCAGATCTCGGATTCCCTTGATTTCGGCTCTTACTATGAACAGATTGTTACAGAAAGGAGCGGATGGTTTCTTTATTTATGCTGTAGACATGCAGAAGTCGAGCCCGACATTGGCAGAAATACCAGTAGTACGGGAATTTCCAGATATTTTTCCAGATGAAATCCCAGGATTACCTCCGGTTCGTGAGGTAGACTTCAGTATTGATCTTACACCAGGTACCGTCCCTATTTCTAGAGCTCCGTATAGGATGGCACCCATCGAACTAAAAGAATTGAAAGAACAATTAGAAGATCTTCTGGCCAAGGGATATATCAGACCTAGTGTATCTCCTTGGGGCGCTCCGGTGCTGTTTGTACGAAAGAAAGTTGGTTCGATGCGTTTATGTATTGATTACAGGCAACTGAACAAGGCAACGATCAAGAATAAATATCCTTTGCCTAGGATTGATGATTTATTTGATCAGTTGCAGGGATCCTCCGTGTATTCGAAGATTGATTTGCGTTCTGGATATCATCAGCTCAGAGTTCGAGATGTAGATATACCGAAGACAGCATTTCGAACCAGGTACGGACATTACGAATTTATTGTCATGCCTTTTGGTTTAACAAATGCTCCTGCGGTATTTATGGGCTTGATGAACCAAGTGTTTCAGAGGTATTTAGATGAATTTGTCATTGTTTTCATCGATGATATTTTGGTGTATTCGAAGAACAGAAATGAGCATGCAGAGCATCTCAGAATTGTTTTGCAGACGTTGAGAAACGAACGACTGTATGCTAAATTGTCAAAGTGTGAGTTTTGGCTGAACCGAGTTGTATTCTTGGGGCATATCATTTCTGGAGATGGTATTTCTATTGATCCAAGTAAAGTGGAAGCTGTGATCAGTTGGTCAAGACCGACTTCGGTACCAGAAATACGCAGTTTCATGGGTCTGGCAGGATACTACAGAAGATTTATCAAAGATTTCTCCAGTATTGCAAAGCCAATAACTCAATTGACGCAAAAGAATGCACCATTTGTTTGGTCAGAGGAGTGTGAGTCTAGTTTTGTTGAATTGAAGAAAAGACTGACTAGTGCTCCAGTATTGACGATACCTTCAGGTACGGGTGATTTCGTTGTATATTGTGATGCCTCTCATAGAGGTTTGGGATGTGTTCTTATGCAGCGAGGCCATGTGATCGCATACGCCTCGAGACAATTGAAGCCACATGAAGTTCGATACCCCATTCACGATCTTGAATTGGCGGCTATCGTATTTGCATTAAAGATTTGGCGTCATTATCTCTACGGCGAGAAATTTGAGATCTTCTCCGATCACAAGAGCCTAAATTACCTATTCTCTCAATCAGAACTGAACATGAGGCAGCGTAGATGGCTAGATCTTCTGAAAGATTTTGACTGTGAAATCAAATATTATCCAGGGAAGTCAAATGCAGCAGCAGATGCCTTGAGTCGTAAGGTATGTTCTTTGTCCTTATCGACGATAGGTGTTAACAAATTAGTTGAAAATTGCTGTACATCTGGATTAGAGTTTGATACAGATAGTAAGCCACTACGACTTTTTACGATCCAAGTTGAGCCCAATTTGATTACGAGGATCAAGGAAGCACAAAGAACTGATCAGAATGTGCAAAGATCAATCCAAATGGTCAGATCAGGGCATGTATCGGAATATCAGGTACGAGATCATGTGTTGTACGTGAATAACCGTCTAGTTGTGCCAGATGTTGCAGATTTGAGACAGCAGATTCTGACAGAGGCACATTGTAGTCGGTTCAGCATTCATCCGGGTGGCAGGAAGATGTACAACGACTTGAAGACACAGTTCTGGTGGAAGCAAATGAAGTCGGACATTGCCGAATTTGTATCTAAGTGTTTGAACTGCCAACAGGTGAAAGCCGAGAGGAAGAAGCCTGGTGGATTACTTCAGAGTTTATCTATTCCAGAATGGAAATGGGATCACATTTCCATGGATTTTGTGACGAAGTTACCTAGATCATCCAAAGGCTGTGATGCGATTTGGGTCATTATTGACAGATTGACCAAATCTGCTTGTTTCATCCCATACAGAATGACGTATAGACAGGATCAGATGGCGGAGATTTATATTCGTGAGGTAGTCAGACTGCATGGAGTGCCGAAGTCTATCGTATCAGATCGTGATCCACGATTCACTTCACACTTCTGACACAGTTTACAGCAGGCCTTAGATACGACATTACACCTGAGTACTGCTTACCATCCTCAGACAGACGGACAGTCAGAACGGACTATCCAGACATTAGAGGATATGTTGAGAGCCGTCGTGCTAGATTTTGGCATTGGTTGGCAAGATTCTCTACCTCTTTGCGAATTCTCTTACAATAATAGCTATCAGACGAGTATCGAGATGGCACCGTTTGAAGATTTGTGTGGCAAGAAGTGCAGATCTCCGCTATACTGGGATGACGTTTCAGAGGTACCAGAACTTGGGCCAGATATGATTCGTGACATGACAGAGAAGGTGAAACTCATTCAGAAGAGGATGAAGACAGCACAAGATCGACAAGCAAAGTATGCCAATATCAGACGTAGACCGTTAGTTTTTGAGGCGGGAGATAGAGTATTCTTAAAGATTTCTCCATTCAGAGGCGTTGTTCGATTTGGCAAACGCGGGAAACTATCTCCTCGATACATTGGTCCTTACGAGATTCTTGAGAAGATTGACGATCGAGCTTATCGACTTGCACTTCCTCCTTCTCTATCTGGGATACATGATGTCTTTCATGTATCGATGTTGCGTAAGTATATGCCAGATATTTCTCATGTCATTCAGCCTGACGAAGCTGAGCTTGATCAGACCTTGAGCTATGTGGAACAACCGATACAGATTCTTGATCGGAAAGAAAAGAAGCTCAGAACGAAGAATATTCCACTCGTGAAAGTTCAGTGGAGTCGTCATGGCATTGAGGAAGCGACATGGGAGACAGAAGCCAACATGCGACAGAAACACCCCGAATTATTTCAATAATGTAAGTATTGATCTAACTTTATCCTATTACTTTTGATGCTTTCATTGATAGAATGAGGGGCGATTTCGAGGGCGAAATCATTTCTTAGAGGGGGAGAAATGTAAGGCTCGAAGATTTAGTTATCATAATCAGATGGATTCGTTGATAATTAAGATGATTGTAGATGTATTTCATTGGACTAGAAAAGAAAGGGAAATGTATAATAAAGATGTGAAAGATAGTCAAAAGAATAAGTAAGGTCGAAGCTATGGCGCATATGCGCGAAGGAATGCGTGCATATGCATGAGAATTCCAGTAGCAGTGGCGCATATGCGCGGAAAGAGTGGCGCATATGCGCGACATGTACAGTAGCCTTGGCGCATATGCGTGAGAGTAGTGGCGCATATGCGCGGAGCGTCCAGAACCATTGGCGCATATGCGCGAGTTTAGTGGCGCATATGCGCGAGTGCTAAATCTGCCGAGACAGTAGGTTCGGCGCATATGCGCAAGTAATGCCGCGCATATGCGCGAGACGTGTATTGCAAAGAACAAGCCATGTGTTCGAAACATGCAAAGTATATATATGATTTGCCTCGATTCTTTCCTCCATTTCAGCAGAAGTCTTCGAAAAGGCTGAGGGAGAAGCTTCATTTCTTCTTACTTTCAAATTGTATTCTTGCAAGATTTAGCAACCCAAATTCAAATCCGATTTCGGTTTTGAGATCCTCTCGGTATTGGCTACACAGTGATGTAAGTTTATTCGATTTCAGTAAGTTTTGAAATTCAGATATTGGGGAAATGAGAATATGATAGTTATATTGTGTTCTTGGCATATTGAGCATGATATATTTGTAAACGGATCAAAGAAAGGATATCATATGCATTTCCTATGAATTTCAGTATGATTTATGAATTGTTGGGATAGGATTTATTGTGTTTTGGATGGATATTGTATTGGGTTATGAATTAGAATGATTGAGGATGAGATAATGTTGATATCTGTTAAGATTTGGATTGACCGGTATCGAGAATTACGTCGTTATGCCGTCAAATTGTATCAAGATCACGTAGTGACTTGGTTATGTGTTGATTGAGATTAGAAATTGATTGAGTGCGTATTCACATTTCCATTTCAGATTCGTATTGGCGACCGTGACAGCGATTCTATGACGAAAGGTATAGTACATGTTTTGTTTGGGGAATCACGACTCAAATAAGATCACATTTGAGTTTCCTAACAAAAATCACATACTTGTTTTATTGTTCATACCTTGATATGATTATGATTGTTATAGATATGTTTATAGAACTTGTATTCAGATCTTGCTATGCTTTGTTTACAGATCGTGTAGCATTGCATTATGCTTGTTTACAGATTTTGTATTCATGCATTAAGATAGGGCAGTCTGGAGATCAGGCAGACTACTAGATGTTCGGCGATATCTCAGCTTAGGGGAAGATCACCGCCCCTATTGTAGACGCGGATACAGATCAGGCCGAAGTCTAGGAATAAGACGTACAGCACCTCGATTGGTAGGGTAGGTGACAGCCAGTGACGTCTTATTCACAACGGGATCCCTAGAGTTCTAGTCGAGTCGCATCTAGACATGATTAGACTTGCATTGCATGATTTTATATGAATGACAGTCATATTAGCATGTTTCATGTTTTAGATTGTTTAATGCATGTATACATGTTTATACTGGGATTTGTTCTCACCGGTTTTCCGGCTGTTGTTATGTCTGTATGTGTGCATAACAACAGGTGGGACAGGATCTGGGTCGAGACAGAGATGATCGTGATAGCGTGGTGATCTCGGGCGCAGCAGAGGACTAGTGGTTCTTTTGTTAGACTTGTACTACCGTTTATTTATAGATGGTATTGAACACTAGTTGTAAGAACAAGACTTGTACTTCATGTTTATATTGTAAGTTAAACTAAGAATTATGTTCGCTTAGTTACATTTGATTTATTGTAAAAAGCAAAAATTTGACCCATGTTTTTAATAACGATCCATTTAATCCCAAGAAAATGAATTAGAGCCCGGGTCCCCACATTTGCAGAGCACCTGGAGGTGCTTCAAACAAAATATTTTCCAAGAGCTTCAATAGCTCGTGTTCTAAGAATGTATACACCGATGAATTAGATCGAGTTTGGTATAGAACCAATCGGAAAACACTTGAAATAATCCTTTGTTAAGAAACACTGATATATTTTCTATATCCTGTGTAACTGAATAAATGAAAAAGAGTAGATTAGTTTTTTCATTCATCAGCTCAGTTATTGTGAGCACTGAACCGACAGATGCTCTAACTGGTTAAATCAGTTTGAAAACAATAGTTAAACAATTAAATACACAATATATGTTTATGGAATTTCGGAGACTTAAACTGCTCCTACGTCACCTCTTCAACCACCCCAGGTAGGATTCACTAGAAGACTTTTATTAATAACCCACCAGCTTAGGACTTACCCACTGCCTAACTGAACTCTTAGACTAGACTGAATGCACCTTCTAGTCAACAATTCTTTAATGTCTATGTGAGAAAGACTATATACACAAATTTATTGTCTTTGTGCAAGACTGTCTTTCAGTGGTGGTGTGTGTGTGTGTGTGAGAACTGATCTCTGAAATCTACTCGAAATTGTTCTCACACACTGAGGAAATATGCTTCTAAACTAAGCTGATATGACTGAATATTCCCTCTGGGCAAAATGCTTCTTATAAGCTGATAAGTAATTAAGCGTGCCCTTTCTTTTTATCTTCACACACTCTGATATGTGATCTCATCACATGTGATCGTTGCAACTTTGAATGCGTTCTTTGGTATATGTGTCTTGACTTTTCTGACATGCCTCCAGGAATCTCTTGGCTTTAATCTTTGCTGCAACGTCTATTATTGTACCTTGGATCGTACAGATGTTTTGTTTTTTTGTGTGTAGCTGGAATCCACTAAGATAAGCTTGTATTGATCTGCAACTGAATGATTCTTAACTGATGTTCCTAATTGGTCATCTGAACTGATCTTTTGGGCTGGTGAAATTAGTTGACTCGTCAGGTGAAATGATTTTACTCTTTCAGTTGAACTGGTCAGCTGGGTTCTTCATCACCTGGCCGGGATTCTGAAGGTCTTCTGCTGAACCACCTATCAGCTGGACAATCAGTTGAACTGTTCTTTAATATGTCAGTTGAACTGATTCAGTTTGATCGATCAGTTGGTGTTTTCAGTTTACGTCTCGATAGCTTTAGTTTTACCTCGCTTAACTGATCAGTTCTAAGCCTTATCATTTCCAGCTACATGCGCACTAAGGTAAATCATTAGAAACAAAATAACAAGTTTTGTTATCATCAAAATAACGATTTCGAGCATGAAATGTTCCAACAGTTGCTTATAGTATTTTTCACTGTTCCATGTTATGTATATGTATTCGATATAACGTCACAAGTGTGTTTAGTATTTAGACTCACTAGGTGTGAATGATTCACGTGAGCATGTTGATGAGGATGCTGGAGGTGCCGAAGTCTGAGTCGGCAGGGCTGGATGTGCGCACATGAACCCGATGACCATATTTTCTGCACATCATGTTTTTGAGTTAGAAGTAGACATGATCATTTTTTATATGCTTTGTTTTGACATGTTGATGATTACCAAGATTTTTACTTGTTTTATTTTTTTTACCTACATATAGGATGGACGAGTTGGCGATAATTTTTAAACTACAGTACTTCATCTATTATATGATTACGATTATTTTAAAAGGTATATTTTTCAGCAGTATTGCATGCATGCATAATTTAAGGGTTTCGAAAATGAGCTTGTCAAAAAAAAAATTAGTAGCACTTTAAATAGTAGTCATTTCAGTTGGTTTTAGAGCAAGGGTTATGTATAGGGTTGTGCCACCGCCAGATTCTGCAGTTCAGTCTTCAAGCCTCAAGTCTGTAAGTTTGTATGATTTTAAATGTTTTAAATGATTTAAATCTATTAACTGCATGTTTACGCGATGCATGTTTTCAGCGATTTTCAGTAACATGTCTAGCTGTTTTTACGATTTGAAGAGTATATGTTTTGAAAACTAGATTGGATTGTATGTTAGATACGTTTGGAATTGGACATGTCTATGAATTTGACTATTGAGCATTAGGAGAGGTTGAAAATGATTTGATTATATTATTGGTTAGTAGTTCTGATGTTCTATTTATGGGTCGTAATTTAATCTCAAAGATTAGGAATGCTTTTGGGACATGTAGATTTTATAAGAAAATACTGATAATTCGTGGTTACTAGTTGAGATAAATTTTGAGGATTTCATATAAGGAATAATGATTCGAAGACTACGACGATCTTTAGAAATATGAAAATGTATAATTTTGGATTTTAGGTATTGATGGAACGTAAGATTTGTTATAAGAATTGATCGTGGATTAATAAGCTTAAGATGACTGAACTTTATGTTACGGAAAACCTATAAAATAGAATTGGGGAACATCAAGAACTGATAGTAATTGTGGAATTTTTGAAATTTAGGGACAATTGGATAAGTTTCGAGGAACTTAGCAATTAATTTTGCTATGGTTAAGAAATTTGAAGACTAGCTTAGCAATAAGTGAGAATTTAATGATTTTAATGATAGGAATTTTCGATTATTTAGCCTTGAAGGATAATTAAAACCTTGAAATATCTGGATTACAACATTATAAGGAATGACAATCAAGGACATTGTAGGACGAATCTGTAATGCCCGAGATTTTGATTACTGCAATCTGATATGAATTGTTGATAATGGTGATGTGATTATAGACGGAACGTATCAGACCGGGATAGCTGAAAAGAAGATTGATCTATGTGCGAGAATAAGCCCTTGCGCATATGCGCGACCTCGACGGGCGTATATGCGCGTGGCAGGCAGAGAACCTCGCGCATATGCGCGACATGGATCCGCGCTTGTGTGCGAGGGTGGCAGAGAGTTGTGAAGAATCTCGCGCATATGCGCCGAACGAGGGCGCGCATATGCGCGAGATGCCGTGTTAGGAACGCGCCGAGGAGGGTCGCGCATATGCGTGAGACGTGCTATGCAAAGGAGTGAGCCACGTTTCTAAGCATGCATGAGATATATATAAAATTGTTAAGAGTCTTTCATTCTCCTCAGAAAGAAACCGAGAGTTCTCCAGAGGAAACCTTGGATTCTTGATGCTATAATTCAATTTGTGAGAAATCTGTCAGTTCGTTTTTCAATCCGACTTCGGTACCATGTTCCTATCGACGAGAGCTTTAACTGGACGTAAGTTTTCTTATGTTCTGTTATAATTTGAAATTATGCTATTGAAAGAATCGGATATGATTCATATATAGGTGTTTCTGATATGCTAGACATCGTATAATTGAAACCGTATTGAAGAACGGATACCGTATGAAATTGTTATGATTTTCAGAGTTGAATTGATTGAGATATGATATCAGATTTGTATCGTTATTGATTATGAGTTGTGGGAATCGATATCTGTTGATTTGTATTGCTGGGTATATTGAGATTGTATAGTATGCTGTTGAAACAGAATTTGATTCAGTTCTGATTATATCCAGTATTGATCTGAGTTGTATATTGATACGATACCCTCGATATTGTCATTGCCAGATTGAGTATTGACAGGCATTGAGTCCGAGATTCGATAGAGTCAGATTGACAGAAAGAAAGGTATAAATCAATGTTGATTCGGGATTGCACAACTCGAGTTTGATTTAACTTGAGTTTCCCAAAATCACATACTGAATGATTATTGCATTGATATTTGCAATTCTTTATATTAGTATGCTTAGTCTATTGATTTATAGCAGAGCATATCTCGAGTCAGGGGCTGATGTGCCTAGTCATTGGCTGATGTGCCAAATCTTCGGCTAATTCACCAAGACACTGGATATTTGGTTTATATCGATGTCGCTTAGGAGTTGATTCACTACTATCGCTGAAATTCGATATATAAGACAATGTCCAGAAATCAGGGATCTCTAGATTAGAGATAAGTCGAGTTTGGGATGACGAGTCCAGAGTTTTATTTACATCTTTATATCGATACATGTTTTTCTGATTTGATACATGCTATTGATATGTTTTCATGCTTTTATATATGCTTTTATATGATTGCATGTATAGATTGTTTATACTGTGATGTATTTCTCACCGGAGTTATCCTGATGTTGTCTTGTTTGTATGTGTGCATGACAACAGGTGGGGCAGGATCAGGATCAGGAAGAGGATGAAAGATTTAGAATTAGCGTGGAGATCCGGACTTAGAGTAGATTGACTTTCAGTACTTGATATAGTGACTGAACTTTAGTTTGAAATGAATAAATGTTGTACAAGACTTGTATTTTCATATTGTCATGTATATCAAATCGAGTACATTACGTTTCCGCACTTGCATTTTAAAGAAAAAAATTTATGTCCCATATTACTTAATTGTTATATTGATTCTTAATAATGATAAAGAAGATGAATTAGGTTCGGGTTCCCACAGCAGGTGGTATCAAAGCAGTAGGTTCCTTAGACTGAGGTAGGAGCTATTGAGCGGGGTAGAATGAGTTTTCTTTCCTTGCTTTTGAATACTAGCATGTGTTACTGCTTTGAAATGCATGTTTACCTGTTTATCTGATTTGATTGGTAACATGTATTATTAAGAATGAATCAGAACCGATTCTTGATCATCAGTAAGATGATCAGAGGAGGACTGAAACTAGGTTTGTTGTATTTGGTTACTAATCCTTTTGGTAATCAGATATGCCTCCTCGAAGAGTACCAGAACAGGGTAGTACGTCAACGAATCCAATGGATGTTACAGCCACTCCTATGGAAACGCTACTGAAGAGGTTTCAGTCGTTCAAACTTCCAACCCTGAAAGGAACAGAGACTTCTGTTGACTGTGAGTGTTGGTTAGATGATATTGAGATGATGTTTGATTCCTTGGATTACACAGATGAGCGTCGAGTCCGATTGATTGGGTACCAGTTGCATGATGTTGCAAAGAACTGGTGGATCACCACAAAGAGAGCGTTGGAGCATCGAGGTAAGAATATCACTTGGAATGTCTTTAAAGCTGAGTTTTATGAGAGACTTTTCTCAGTGTTGTAAAGGAAACACAAAGGGTCAGAGTTTGCCAATCTGATACAGGGTCAGTTGAACATAGAGGAGTATGTGGCCAAGTTCTCTACCTTGTTGAGATTTGCTCCACACGTGGCTGAGAACGATGAAGCTGTTGCTGATCAGTTCATCAATGGCTTGAATCTTGAGATCTTTACATTGGTGAATACAGGGCGGCCGAATAACTTTACTGATGCCCTAAACAGAGCCAAGGGAGCCGAAGCCGGTCTGATGAGACAGAAAAGAGATTCCTATGTTCCTCCTAGCACCGAGACCACAGCAACCACCTCCCACATTTGAAAGTGACTGATATCAATCTGGCCGGGCATGGCGTTCAAAAGACGGCTAAGGAAGTTCAAAGAGGCAATACATGGAATGATGAACAAGGAAGAAGTGCTTGTGATGCGTGGGATGATGTTGGGAGGCCAAAGGAACATTATTCAAGGATCTTTCTGAATGACCGAGGCTACACGGACGTGTACACGGACCTGTACACGGGGTCCGTGTCCATTACACTTGAGAAAGAGAATTCCCGAGCCTACACTGACCCGAGCACGGACCTGTACACGGGGTTTCGTGTCTATTGTTTTCCCGGAGAGTAGTTTTGCCGAGCATACACGGACCCTTACCCGGAGGCCTACACGGAGTCCTGTGTACTATACGTGTTCGCGAGAATTTATTCCTAAATTAGAGTTTAATTATTTTGGTAACTAGATTTGATATCTTTGAGATTTGTGAACAATATATACTTGAAAATCTATCATTGTAAAAACATTGAATAATTATTGATTGAGTTTATAAAAATTTCTTTGAGAATTCTCTACAAAACAAGCTTAAGTTTGGTTATAACTTTTGCGTCGTATCAAATCAAACTTATCAAAAGATTTATCTTTTGTGGCGTTTGTCAATCGAATATCACGAGGGTTGCCAAGGATAGGTTCTTTGGAGGTTCTCTTGAACGCAATTGTTTCTATCGTTGATTAATTGTTGCTAGGCCGCGTGATCTAGAGGCGATTATCACACATATCAATTACTTGTTTCAAAGATCGGGACAAATCAAAGATCTCGTGGGCGGGATCGTATCAGTGGCAGTAGCAGTGGTGGAAAGAAAGATTTTCTGAAAGCCAGAGGAAAACAGTTTAAGAAGTCTGATAGCAGTTCTTCTAGCTCCAATGGTTGTCGACAGAGCCAAAGTTATATCGGGGCTTATTGCAGAACTTGCGGAGGGAGACATTAAATAGAGCAATGCCAAGGAGTGTTTGGTAGTTTCCACATCTGCAGACAGCAGGGACATTTTTCCAGAGTGTGTCCACAGCGAGGTTCCCAAAGATCCCAGGGAGTCGAATCATTGGGATCAGCGGCACATACTGATAGTACGATCAGCTTCTGTTCACTCGTTCCATCCAGCACCAGCTCAGTCACAGCAGAGGCCAGGAGGAAGCCAGACAGTTAGCCAGCATCCTAGACAGCAAGCCAGAGTATTTTATTTGACAGAGGAGCAGGCCCAGGAAGCACCAGATGATGTTGTAGCAGGTAACTGTTCTTTATGTGGTTACCCTGCTTATGTATTGATTGATACGGGTGCTTCTCATACATTTATATCTGAGCGATTTGCATTGAGTCATGCATTGCGTGTTGAGTCTTTATCTGTTGTATTGTCTGTCTCTTCTCTTTTGGGTACATGTTTGATATCAGTGAATTCTGTGAAACATTGTATGCTACAGTATGACGGACATGAGATTGAGTTAGATTATATCGTACTTGGGTTGTTTGATTTTGACTGTATTATCGGTATTGATATGCTGACCAAGTACAGAGCTACTGTTGATTGTTTCCACAAGATTGTTAGATTCAGACCGGATATGGCTGATGAGTGGAAATTCTACTGGTAAGGGTTCTAAATCTAGAATTCCTTTTATATCCATATTATCTATGACTCGATTGTTACAGAAAGGAGCAGAGGGATTCCTTGTCTATTCAGTTGATTTACTGAAATTGAATCCATCATTGGCTGATTTGCCAGTAGTCTGTGAATTGCTGATGTCTTCCTAGATGAGATTCCGGGTTTGCCTCCGATTCGAGAGATCGACTTTAGCATTGAATTGATTCCAGGTACAGTTCCAATTTCTAGAGCTCCGTACAGAATGGCACCGATTGAGTTGAAAGAATTGAAACATCAATTGGAAGATTTACTGGCCAAGGGATACATTAGATCGAGTGTTTCGCCTTGAGGTGCTCCAGTATTGTTTGTTCGAAAGAAAGACTGGTTCTATGAGACTCTGTATTGACTACCGGCAATTGAACAAGGCTACAATAAAGAACAAATACCCTTTGCCTCGTATTAATGATTTATTTTATCAGTTGCAGGTTCTTCGGTATATTCCAAGATGGATCTGAGATTTGGATATCATCACCTGAGAATCAGAGATTCTGATATCGCGAAGACAGCGTTCAGAACCAGGTATGGACATTATGAGTTTATAGTCATGTCGTTCGGTTTGACTAATGCTCCAGCTGTGTTTATGGGTCTGATGAACCGCATATTTCAGAAATATCTCGATGATTTCGTGATTATTTTTATTGATGACATTTTGATTTATTCGAAGAATATGATTGAACATGATGAGTATCTGAGAAATGTATTGAGAATTCTGAGGGCTGAGAAATTATATGCCAAACTGTCGAAATATGAATTCTGGTTGGGACAAGTGATATTTCTGGGTCACATTATATCTGCAGATGGGATTTCTGTTGATCCTAGCAAGGTTGAAGCCGTGATCAGTTGGCCGATACCGACATCTGTGCCAGAAATACGCAGTTTTATGGGTTTAGCATGATATTATCGTCGATTTATTAAATATTTCAGAGTATTGCTAAATCTATTACTCAGTTGACTCAGAAGAATGCTCCATTTGTTTGGTCAAAAGACTATGAGTCCAGTTTTCTTAAGTTGAAGAAGAGATTGACCAGTGCTCCGATCCTGACTATTCCATCAGGTACTGGTGAATTTGTCGTTTATTGTGAAGCTTCTCACATACGGTTGGGATGTATTTTGATGCAGCGAAGGACATGTGATTGCTTATGTTTCAAGACAACTGAAGCCACATGAAACTCGCTATCCAATTCATGATCTTGAATTGGAAGCCATTGTATTTGCATTGAAGATATGGCGACACTAATTATTTGCTGAGAAGTTCGAAAGGTTAAAATATATGTTTTCACAGTCAAAATTGAATATGAGACAGCGAAGATGGCTTGATTTACTGAAAGATTTTGATTGTAAAATCAAGTATATCCGGGGAAGTCCAATGTAGCAGCAGATGCACTGAGTCGAAAGGTATGTTTTTTATCCTTATCGATGATTGGTGTTTCGAATTTGATAGAAGATTGTTGTTTGTCTGGATTAGTATTTGAGACAGATTGTAGACCGTTGAGATTATATGCTGTTCAAGTCGAACCAGAGCTGATTTTGATAATTAAAGCGGCTCAGAAAGGTGATCAGAATATGCAGAATTCGATATCGATGGTCAGAGCAAGGCATCGATAAATCATATCCAAACAATGCAGCAAAGATCTAGGAGATCCCAACGAAGTCTGCAACCAAAAAATTGAGAAAACATAAAGAACATGCACAAATTTTCACAGCAACAGCGGTTTTACGATAAAAATCACATCTCCCTCATTTCTTACGAAAAAATTACGAATTTGCTATCCATCGAAGGTATTACAGAGTATTACAAATCATATGTTGAAATGTTTCCAGAAAGCCGACCTATATACCACAAGAATCGAAATGACAGTAAATGACCGGTTTTGTGACTCAAAATTTCCAGATATCGTTTAAACCATAATCCATCAAACTTTGTATATAGCCATCGAATCTTCATGCACAATATAAATCAAAATATATAATATAACGAGATCGATGCGTAAAAGAAAAGTTTATACATGCCTTTGCGTTAAAACGCATGAAGATATCTAATACCGATGTGGTGGATTACATGGAATGTGCGAGAGACGCTTGCTGCACGTTTCTAGCTATGAATTTGAGTGTGAACCCTCATAAATTTGCAAGGAAGAGGATATGATGGTGGCTGCTGAAGGTTGTGCTTAGCACCTAAGTTTTTCCTCCGAAAAATATCGTGTATGTGTGTGTGAGTTGGTGTGTGTGTTTAGGTGTAGGTGTGGAACACCCGAAAACCCGAACACACTAACCACATACATGCATGAAAATTTATTTGAAATTATTTAAATGAGGGGTCTAGAAGCATGTTTAAGTATTTGCATAGTTTAATGATTATTTAATCGAATGTTATGAATGTGAACTTTCTGTAGTCGAATACGCGATGTACAGCAAAGGCGAGAGAACCATGGATAATTTTGATAAAGTTTCTACTTTTAGAAAGTTATAAATAGAAATTCTATATTTAGTAAGTCCAAATTAGGAAATCGGCAATCTATTTATAGCAAGGGACGAACTTAATCGGTAACGAAATTTTGTTAGGAAATAAGGAGTTTCGGACATACGATACTAGAAATGAGTGGCACCAAATAGTTTCTTAATATTGTTGGGACTTTTTAATGGACAAATTAAATTTTAATTAATTCTTTAATTGGTCCTAGATTAGCAAGGAATTAATTAATTAATTAGGGTCCCTTAGGTAAACTAAAGCCTATTAAAAACTAATTAAATAGAATCCTACCCTATCACAAATCCTCATTCACGCCACTCACCTTGCAGCATACACAAAAACATGCACTAGGACTCCTAGAGGTGGCCGAACCATACGGGAGAGGAAGGAAGGAAAAAATTCGATCCGCATACGTTTCTCATTGCGTTGTCGCTTGTATATCGTAAGAATAAAGGAACAAGGCATGTTTTCAAACCATTTTTCAAGCACCATTCAATCCATATTATTGCATGTATGCTGATGTGTGTGAAAAATTTATAAAAGAGATGGTTTTTAATCTCATGCATGTGTATCTCATGTGTTGGAACATTTCATGTTTGCAATCTTGATTTTGATGGTAACAAAACTTGTTATTTTGTTTTTAATGATCTACCTTAGTGCGCAGGTAGCTGAAACTGATCATGCTTCGAACTGATCAGCTAAGCAAGGTAAAACTGAAGCTATCGAGACATAAACTGAAAAACACCAACTGATCGACCAAACTGAATCAGTTCAAGTGACATATTAAAGAACAATTCAACTGATTGTCCAGCCGACATGTGGTTCAACAGAAGACCTTCAGATGCCCGGCCAGCTGATGAAGAGTTCAACTGATGAAGAACCCAGCTGACCAGTTCAACTGAAAGAGTGAAATCAGTACAACTAACAAGCCCAACTGAACACTACAACAAAAACAACATATGACAACGGATTTTATCCGTTGTCGTAGCCTTTTAAAACTGTTGTAACTGAGGGTGTTGTTGAAAGTCCATTCAATGAAAACGGTTTTTATTCGTTGTTGTAGGAAGAATTTGCGACGGTTTTGGAAAACTGTCGCTATAGTTTAATAAACCGTCGTTCAAATTACCGACGGTTAGAAAACAAGACCGTCGCTAATTTTAGCGACGGTCAGTAATCAAGATTTTTGTCGCTAATTTCATTCGAAAAATAAAAAAAATTCTTTTAATAATGTAACAAATCTAAAAGAAACTAACAATCAAAACTAAAATCGTGTCAGAGAGAAAATTTTAAATATTGTGAAGTAGTAAAATTTTATAAAAGAGAAAAATTTTAAGTGTTGTGTGAAGTGATAAAATCGTGTAAGAGAGAAAATTTTAAGTGTTGTGGAGAAAAATGAACAGAAAGTGTCGGTATTTATAGACAGTTTGCGACGGTTTTTGGTTAAACCGTCGCTATTGGCAACGGTAATTGTAAAACCGTCGCATGTTTAAATTTAGCGACGGTTTGGCTTTAAACCGTCACATGTTTAAATTTAGCGACGGTTTGGCTTTAAACCGTCGCTAAACTTAGCGATGGTTTTGACAAGAACGTCGCTAAATTTAGCGACGGAGTTTGTAACCGTTGTCATTGATCCTAAAAACCGTTATCTTTGACCCCCAAAAGACAACGGTTTTCGCTAAAACCGTTGTTAAAAAACATACGACAACGGTTTTTCACAAAAATCGTTGTCGTATGTGCGTTAATGTAAGCAGAATTTCTTGTAGTGGAAGACCAGTTCAGATGAACAGTTAGGAACATCAGTTAGGAGTCATTTAGTTGCAGATCAAGACAAGCTTTTCTTAGTGAATTTCATATACGAACAAAGATACAAATATATGTACGATCAAAGGTACAATAATGAACGTTGCAACAAAGATTAAAGCCGAGAGATTCATGAAGGCATGTCAGAAAAGTCAAGACACATATACCAAGGAACGCATTCAAAGCCGCAACGATCACATGTGATGAGTCTTGAAGTACGGTCTAAATGCCTCTATATATAAGCTCAAGACCATCAGGAAGAAACAAGATAGACCACATACTAGAGTGTGTGAAGAACATATGAAAGGGCACGCTTATTTACTTATCAGCTTAGTTTAGAAGCATATTCCCTTAGTGCGTGAGAACAATTTCGGGTAGTTTTGAGAGATCAGTTCTCACGCACACACACACCCCACTACTCAAACACAGTCTTGCACAAAGACAATAAACTTGTGTATGTAGTCTTTCTCACATAGACGTTAAAGAAGTGTTGACTGGAAGGTGGTGCCTTCAGTCTAGTCTATGAGTTCATTTAGGCAGTCCGTAAGTCCTAAGATTGGTGGGTTATTACACTTGCTGTAATTAATCAAAGTCTTCTAGTGAATCCTACCGAGATGGTAAAAGGGGTGACGTAGCAGCAGTTGAAGTCTCCGAACATCCATAAACATATCATGTGTATTTAGTTGTTTAGATATTGTTTTCAAACTGATTTAACTAGTTTTAGCATCTGTCGGTTCAGTTCTTACTATAAATGAACTGATGAATGCAAAAACTATGTTTCCATAAAATATTTTGATGTTTATTGAAAACTGTTGAGGGGAGGATGCAAACCTAGGTATTCAAGGTATGGTCTAGATGTTAGAAAGAGGATTTAAGGGACAAAAAGGATGAACCAAATAGCCGCACGAGGGCTGCGGTACCCGCACGCCAATCGCGTGCAGGACGATGGGAGGGGGGCACGACACGACTTTGAGAGATCAAATGGCCATGGGGATTGCATGGGTAGCCATGGTCTTGAAGGGCAGATAAGGGTTTTAGGAAGGTCTAGGGAAGGTTCGGTCAGGGCTTGGTTGGGTTGGTTAAGCGATGTAGCCGAAACATCACAAATATGCACATGTGGTGCTGTTTTGGTGCGTGTGGATTCTTAGGGATGCGTGGTTGGTTTAAGGGATAGTCCAGGGGCTAGGGACATTCCTTAGGGACCTATTGAGGGGCTGGTATGGGCCAAGGGGTGAGCCAAGGGCTGGGATAGCAGCTGGTGCGCGAGGAAGCCAAGGTGAGCGTGAGGATGCATTTTACGTTTTGCTGGTGTGTGAGCTTCAAGGCCTTGAGCGTTAGTTTTGTGTGTAAAAGGGCCTGACCATGGTCTTATTTATTGTCTAAGGAAGGGGTCTAGGGCCTGTTTTGAGGTTGTTTCAAGCTGTGGTCCGTTCGGGGTAGTAAATTACCCGAACGTTTCAAAATAGGAGCCAAGTGAGCCTATGTTAAATTATAAATCCATGTTTTTGGTTTTGGCTTCGGCTTGGGGACTTATAGCATCTTAAATTGTGCCGTAGGATGTTAATAAAGGTTTGTTCTTGGGTTGGTTCGAGTCAGCAGAGTAGTTTGGTCATTTGATTTATATAAAATGCAAAAACTGTGGTAAACAAGCCATCAGGTAAGCGAATTGAGTCGTTTTTTAAACGTAAGTCCTAATGTTGAAATTCCAGCAAGTACTGTATACTTTTGGGTGTTTTTAAAGTTTTAAAATCGAGTCGTCTCCTTGAGTCAATGTTTAAGGTCCTCTGGGCACGTATAGCGTTGAAACGTGTGCAGTCGATTCAAGGGAAACTAGGGCGGTTTGCAACTTCCTAAAACAATTCCAGCAGCTTCCTAAAATAATTCCATATCATGTTAAATCTTATTTTATAAGTTTTACAGTATATGCTTGATATATGCTCTTTTTATAAGTTTTAACGTATTTTACTTGTATATGCTATTTTTAGCAATCTCGACGTATATGAATGATATAAAACATATTTTTGGGAATTTTTAAAGAATATGGAAAGTTATGAATGTTTTATGAAATGATAAAGTAAAGAAAAATATTCTTGAGGAATGTGAATTGAATGTGACGAAAAAATTGTAAGTATTCATCGAAAACGGGAACGGTAACCTTGTAATGAAAAGGGAGTGAACCGTCGAAAACGAGTGCAGGAATCTCGATGATAATGGATCCGTTGAAAAAGTGAATGGTGAAGTTATTTTTATGATTGTCAGTGGGATCATCGAAAAAGTGGATGTTGAACACGAGCTATTGAAGCTCATTGGAGAATATAGTGTCTGAAATTCCTTCGAAGACACTAACACACTTGGTCTTTCAATTGGTATCAGAGCGGGTTGTTCTAAGAAGAACATTTGAAGAAAACATTAAAATACTGTTAAAAGCTATTTTAAAGTATTTCATACTATTTTCAAAACTATTTGAAAATATTTATATGTCGTTCTTTAGTAAAAAGTTGAGAGGATTGGCTCTGCAACTAACATTGTAGCCACTTCTCTAGATTATTTGCTTTTTGTTTTAATCAGCCTGCAGGGGACTGAGAATCATCTGCAAAGATGCACGGCTAAATTGCTCGTTGAACTTGTTTTCAGTTGCAAGCCTACCAGATCAGCTGTTCTTCATACTAAACTCATCCATGCTAGGTCGTTGGTTGATTAAATCACCAGCTGTATTCCAATTGAGCCTTGTCAGAGTCTGCTCGACCAGTTATTCTGCGAAGAAGTCAGGTTCAAGCAGTTTAACTCGTTTCTCTAGCAAATTGAACTCACAACCGATGCAGCATTTCTAGCAGTCAAGCAACCAGTTGATGGTATATCCAGTTCTGTCGCATAAACCAACTGATGCCTGATGTTGTTTAAAATATGCTATTTTTGTAGTAATTCTTCTTGTTCAACTGATGTATGTACTCAGATGTAAATAAAATAAATTTATTTAAAAACATCATGTTTTTTCAGCTGTGTTTCGTTGTGACTGAATGGATATTCTGCTCAAGTTTTTGTAATTATTAAAAAGGGGGAGATTGTTGGAACTTTTCAAGTTCGCAATCTTGATTTTGATGATAACAAAACTTGTTAATTTATGTTACTAATAATCTACCTTAGTGTGCAGAAGCTTGGATTATTCACGAGTTCTTTACATCGCGCTCAAACAAAATCAGTCTAACTGACTACGTCAATTTAAGCAGTCTAGCTGATTTCCCAGTTGATAAGTGGTTCAGCCGGAGAACCTCAGAAGCCTTGCCAGCCGAAGGAGTATTCAACTGATGAAGAAACCCAGCTGATCAGTTCAACTGAACGAGAGTGAAATCAGTTCAACTGACGAGTCAAACGATTTCACCAGCCCAACTGAAGATCAATTTAACTGAGCAGTTCGAAGTATTAGTCAGAATCTTTCAGTTGCAGAAGAAGACAAACTCTTTCAGGGGATTCCAGCTATGCGTGAAGGTACAAAGCCATTATCCAGTCAAAGGACAATAATGGACGTTGCATTAGAGCATTAAAGACAAGAGCAGTCGAAAATTCGAGACACAAAGCCAAAGAAACGAATTCAAGATGCAACGGATACAATAAATGAGTCTCACTGTACATTAAGTTTTTCCGCCTATATAAAGAGAAGATCAGTGAAGACTCAAAAGAATAAGAAGAGAAGATTCATCAAAAATACGAGAGAAAAGAAAGGGCGCACACCTTGCACATCCGCTTTCAGAAGCATTCATCCCAGAGGGACACTTTAACGTGACGTGTTATCTCTTAGTTTAGAAGCTATTCTCCCTCAGTGTGTGAGAACATCGTTGTTCAGTTCTCACACACAAACTCTCTCAACCACTCAAATACAGTCTCGCACAATGATGTTAAACTTGTGTATGTAGTCTTTGATACATAGACGTTAAAGAAGTGTTGGCTGGAAGGTGATGCCTTCAGTCGTAGCTAGGAGTTCAGTTTAGGCAGTAGTGTAAGTCCTAGCTGAGTTGGTTTGTACAAATAGTTGTATAAATCAAAGTCTTCTAGTGGATCAAACCTGAGGCGGTATAAGGGGTGACGTAGGAGTAGTTGAAGTCTCCGAACATCCATAAACATATATTGTGTATTTAACCGATTAACTGTTGTTTTCAAACTCTTTGGATCATTTGGAGTATTCGGCAGTCCAGTTGTCACCATAATTGAACTGATGACTGCAAAAACAATTCTACTCTTTTTCAGTTATTCAGTTTATATAAGTTAAAATGTTTTCTAATATAACAGTTTTTTTACGAAGGATTACTTCGACTTTCTTCCGCTTAGTTTCAACCAAACTCGATTTAATTCATCGGTGTTAATATTTTTATAACACGAGCTATTGCAGCTCATTGGAGTGTTCGAAATGCCTTCGAAGGCACTAAGCACACTCGGTCCTTCAGTGCTTAAAATCTTATAAATCGTCTAATAATTTAAATTGAACTTTAAAATGCTAAAATTTATACATCATTTAAAATAACTAATTTCTAGGCTTAAAATAAAATTATAACATTTTATTAAATCACCTAAATCTACTCTGATCTCTTTTCCCTGATCCATCATTGAATATTCGCTTGAAAAACTAAAACTCAAGAAAACATTTTATTGTACATAAAAATACACATATAAAAATTTAACATCATTTAAATCATGTATTAATTTAACTCATATTAATTTAATTAAATAGGCTAACAAATTAAAGCATGCATTGGATTTACGTGTGCTGGTTTTTAGGCACTACACAAAATGACCATTTTGCCATTGAAACCCTAATTTGACCATTTTATCCCTGGACCTTAAAAATTCAACGTGAATCCATCCAAACTTATCAAACCACCTTAAAACACATTTATAATCATTTCTTAGATGTAAACTTAATCATGTTAATCGAGTTCAAAAATTCGTTATAAAACTTAGACCGGAGTCCCGGTTTTAACAAGAATCGACCCGAAACATAACCAAACTTTCTCAAACCTAAACCATGACTTAATAACACCTAACCATACCCCATACAACCCGTTTCAAACCATTTAGAACCCTCGAAAGTCCCTTGAACCTTGCTGTAATTTTCTGCACTAAGAATAATCAAAACCCTAGTGCACCTTTGGCTCCAAATACTCGATCCCAACTCAAGACCAAGAGGACCAGACCCTAACCAACTATCCTGGGATCAAGACTGAACCCATGAGGCCCTCCTGGACCAATTATAGCTAGCCATGTACGAGGACATGCAAGGTTCACCCGAAACAAACCGAATGCACACCCTATCGAACCCTAGTTCTATGATCCGTCCTAGGGTCACAACCAGCCGTGCTTGGGACGTATTGGACCACGACTCAGACCTGCTAGAGTTTGAAACCTGGATTGGAACCATCCCATGCATAGCCTTCCCCTTACTTGTACCGACCGAGCCCAAACACGCATCGGCCTTTCACATGAACCAGATCCAGATATGATCTAACACCTAGATCACCTATAAACATACTATGAAACGTACCATATGCATCGATCTTGGTAGCCCTTCAAACATCACACAAAAACGTGAGCCATAATAAAAAGTTTCGAAGGTATTTCATGCCAAAAAGACCATGTTAAATGCATCCATAACATTAGGTCTATAGTATATCATGAAAATTAAATCAAAATACATATTATGAGGTGATTGATGAGAAACAAAGGTCTAGGGCGTCCCTTTGCGATTAAACGCTCGAAAAAACCAACAAATTGGGCGAGGGACGAACACCGGAGGGACGGGGCGACTTTTCCTATGAAAATCCTTGAAAAACCGAACCCAGACCCTATTGTTGAACGTGTGTGAGACGGCTGCCGAGAGAAGGAGAGTGGGGGTTTGGGTTGGCGTGTAGAATGATGAAAAATAAAAGGAAGAATGGGCCTAATTTGTTTAAAATATTAAAGTGTAGTGGTATAGGCCCAAAATCCTAGTGAAACAATCCCATTAGGCCTAATAGTACGCACATAAAATATTTCGTTTAAATACGTTTTCAAAATATTAACCGAGCCCTCAAAAAGTCCTTCATATTGCTTAAAATCGAATACTTGTTTAAAATATGACTCAACGTGTAAAAAAACACTAAAAATACTCATTTTCAAAAATTCATAATAGATACATCATATATTAAATAATTAAAAATAATTATTTAAATAAAAACATTTTCCTTAACTGTCATCGGTCTTCATTCTTCATTCGAGCATCGAATACTGCTAAAAGTCCTATTTTATTCAATCAAGTAAACCATGTCATATAATCGTAAAAATCATGTCATAATCATGTATTTAATGCATTTAAGACATTTAATTAACTATTTTACTAATACCATAGATTTGCACGCGATCAGGTTACGTCGTTTGATTTTCTAGACCTTACAACATATTTGTCATTAAATGTATTCAATACGACCGTTGGGAACAAAGACTATATATAGCATATCAAATCAGTTGAAGAAGGTTGATGAAGCACATGAAACGAACAATATACAATCTTCAATCAGTTACGACATATTTCACGAGTATTTTCTCAAGTTTACAGATTACACTCTCAGCTCTAAACTTATTGTATTTATTCGTAGCATTCAGGCTATCAGTTAGAGCGATTCAGTTAATTATTGTAAAAGAGTTAATAGATTAAGAGTTTCTGTTTGACAGTTTGTCTAGACCAACTAAATTGGATTATTACAATATGTTGTGATATATCAGAGTCTTTTAGTAAAAAACTTATCCTCGTGATAGAAAGGTCGCGTAGGAGCATTTGAAGTCTCTGGACATCCGTAAAATTTCGTGTGTTCATTTCAATTTTACATTATACCATTATGCAGTATTCAATCTATATTTTAGTCTATTTCCGCACTATTACAAGTTGACTGATTTATATCGACAAACAATATTTTAGGATCAGTTCCTAAAAGAACATATTCATATTTAAAAGGAAAAAAAATCCAATGTGTTTATTCAACCCTCCCCCTTCTAAATACTCCAACTACCCTAATCGATCCTATCAGTCTCCAATTCAAGAATGTGATTCCTCGGGTTGGAAATATTAGAGGATTCTGCCATCTTCCAAATAACCAACTATCAAGAGTACCAAAAGCCTGAGATCTGATACCAATTGTCACAAGGGTTAAACAACGTGGAGGATGATTGCTAACATTTTTTCACCCTTTATGCGAGTAGACTTTCACGCTCAAGCTTACCACCCTCTCACGCTTGATCACACTTGTTTTTTATTATATTTTCTGAATATAAGTAAAATTAGCCAAGCAAGCAAAAAGAATAACAATGGCAAATGAGATTACCCGAGAATTTGCCAAACCTTGCACTAACACAATAGTTCACAATACAAGAAAATAATCTACAAATGGCTTGCACACAAAAATACTCAATGCTCGTGTATCTCAAAGCCTCGTGCAACTCATGGCTAATATAAACAAAATACAAGGCAACAATATCATATAAACTCAATTATCTGCTATTGGAACGGCTACCCTTCAAGCCCAACTGCTTTGTCTGGATAAGAACAATCCTAACTATTGTCGGATTGCATGCTTGTCCACCTGCCACTAGTCCTAGACCTTTTCCAAGCATCCCAAAACACCCACATAACTGCCTAAACATCATATTTAAGGCTTACGCGTCTACAAGGCATTCACCAACTCGAGTTGACTTACTTGCACAGTCAAGTCCAAGTCTTCCCACACTTAGCTGCCTCTAGCACACCCACCCAAATGTGCCAGTTGTTTATACACTTAGCCAATCCAATCCAATAAAAGCCACATGCACTCGGAAACATACCACAATGCTCCGCACAAATAAAATTGCTCAGAAAAAATCTTGCAAGATTTTCTCGACGTCATGTTTCCCAACTTGCTTTAAAGATAGATGATTCTTTATAGTTCTTGACTGTGGATCAAGAGGCTTTCATATGTAACATATGTGGTGTTTCATAATCTGCGTTGTAAATTGGATGTTCAGTAATGAGTCCTATTGTAGTATGTGCAGCGGATACCCAATCACATCGATATCGAAGACGTAGTGTAGAACCCGTAAATTAAACTACGTATAAGCCATGCATAATTTCTAGTATTTAAATTAAGATGATTTTTATTGCGTGATGATTTAAATTCTTTTCTTTAAATTTAATTATTTTACGCAGTAGTTTAATTGTTACTTTTTTAGTTAAATAAGTGAGGACGGGCTGGAGTTGGAGTATTGAGATAAAATTTAATATTAAGAAAACATTCCTAGAATTTATTTAAGATAAATAATAAGCTACATTAATGTAAAAGAATGTTTAAGGAATTATTTAAATAATTTGAGTTAAGTAGTAAATAAAGTTCAATAATTTAATGTAAAAGAATGTTTAAGGAACTACCCTACCCATGATCTAGAGTTGGCAGCCGTAGTATTTGCCTTAAAGATTTGGAGGCATTATTTATATGGGGAGAAGTGCCAGATCTTTACCGACCATAAGAGCCTCAAGTACTTCTTTACACAGAAAGAGCTGAATATGCGTCAAAGGCGTTGGTTAGAGCTAGTGAAGGACTATGACTGTGATATTAGCTACCACCCGAGTAAGGCTAATGTAGTTGTGGATGCACTGAGCAGGAAAGTCACAGTGATGGCTCATTTGACGATTTAGAGACCTCTTCAGTCTGAGATGCAGAGGTTTGATCTAGAGACTTATCCTCGAGGTAGAGTTCCTAGTCTATCTACTTTGACGATTCAGTCTTTTCTTCTAGACCGTATTCGCAGTAGTCAGTCAGCAGATGAGCAGTTGGGAAAGTGGAAGCAGAGAGATGAGGCCAAGGGAGTATCTTGTATACTGTCAACGACGGTATTATGAGATACCGAGACAGGATGTGGGTTCCTAGCAGTGATTCTATCCGAGGCCCATATATCGTCGTACTCTATTCATCCTGGGAGTACAAAGATGTACAAAGACCTGCAATTGCTGTACTAGTGGCCAGGAATGAAGAAGGATATCCGAAGTTTTGTATCCGAGTGTCTGACTTTCCAGCTAGTGAAAGCGGAGCATCAGAGACCAGCAGGATTGCTCAAGCCTCTTCCTATTCCCGAGTGAAAGTGGGAGAATGTCATCATGGACTTCGTGACCGGTTTTCGGAAGTCAGTCAGAGGATCAAATGCTATCTGGGTGATTGTTGATCGTCTTACCAAATCAGCGCACTTCTTGCCTATTAAGACGACTTTCACCATGATTCAGTACGCAGAGTTGTATATCTGGGAGATAGTCAGACTTCATGGTATTCCTGTTTCTATAGTATATGACAGAGATCCTAGATTCACTTCCGCATTTTGGAAGAGTCTGAATTCAGAAGTGGGTACGAAGTTGTTGTTTAGCACAGCTTCCCACCCTCAGACAGATGGGCAGTCAGAGAGAATTATCCAGATTTTGGAGGATCTTCTCTGTGCTTGTGTTATTGATTTCTCAGGGAGTTGGGAGTTGAACTTACCGTTGGTAGAGTTCACCCATAACAACAGTTTCCAGGCGTCTATATGTATGGCTCCTTTTGAAGCATTATATGGCCGTAAGTGTAGATCTCCTGTTCATTGGGATGAAGTAGGGGAGAGATCAGAGTTGGGTCCAGAGATTATTCAGCAGGCTGCCGATGTAGTAGTTAAGATCCGTGACAGGATGAGGACTGCTCAGAGTCAACAGAAGAGTTATGCGGATCAGAGGAGGAGAGATTTAGATTTTGCCGTGGCGACCATGTTTTTGTGAAGGTAGCACCTATGAAAGGTGTCATGCGATTTGGGAAGAAAGGGAAGCTCAGTCCGAGATTCATTGGACCATTTGAGATTCTCGACAGGGTTGGGACGTTAGCTTAATGTGTTGCTCTTACTGCCGAATCTGGCCGGAGTACACAATGTGTTTCACGTCTTTATGCTGAGGAAGTATATGGCGAATCCTTCGCATGTCCTGAATTTTGAACCGTTGCAGCTCACCTCGAACCTGTCTTATGAGGAGAGACCAGTGCAGATCTTAGACAGACAGGAGAAGAAGCTTCGGAACAAGCTGGTTAAGCGAGTGAAAGTCAAATGACTTAACCATTCAGAGGAGGAAGCTACGTGGGAGTCTGAGCCAGAAATGAGGAGTCGTTACCCTGATTTATTCGGTAAGTTTTAATTTCGAGGACGAAATTTCTTTTAAGGTGGGAGAGTTGTAGAACCCGTAAATTAGACTATGTATAAGTCATGCATAATTTCTAGTATTTAAATTAAGATGATTTTTATTGCATGATGATTTAAATTCTTTTCTTTAAATTTAATTATTTTACGCTGTAGTTTAATTGTTACCTTTTTAGTTAAATAAGTGAGGCTGTACTGGAGTTGTAGTATTGAGATAAAATTTAATATTAAGAAAACATTCCTAGAATTTATTTAAGATAAATAATAAGCTAATTTAATGTAAAAAAATGTTTAAGGAATTATTTAAATAATTTGATTTAAGTAGTAAATAAAGTTCAATAATTAATTTCTTAATTCACTAAAATATTTAATGAATATATAAAACACTAAAGATTTAAAATAAAATATTTAAGAAATATTTTACCCTTTTCGAACATCAATTTTCGGCCATTTCATTTAAAAGATTTAAATTATTTTGACAACTCATTCCTTGTTATCTTTCCTTACCCTTTTCATGATAGATAATTTCCTAAATTTTATTCACCACTAATTAATATTTAAGCAATATTCTACCATGTTTATTATCTAGCCATATTCCCTCCCCATAATTAAATAAAATCGGCCCTCACCATAAAAGATTTAATTTTATTTGTCAACTCATTTCCTTGATTCTTTTCCTTATCCATTTTCTTGGGAGATAATTCCATCACACTTAATCTTCAATAATTAATCATTTAGCTATTTTCCTATCCCTTTTTGAATGAAATTATCGGCCACCTCCTTGGAAGATTTAATATTTGTTTAACAACTCACATTTGATTCATTTCCCTAATCTTTTCCTTAGTATGATAATCCATATCCTTTTAATCACCAAAATTATTAAATAAACAATATTTCTACCCTTGTATTGATAGCAATTCTCGGCCATTCAACCCCCAATATCATCAATAAAATCAAATAATATCACCATCATTTCCTTATCTCACAAATTCAAAAGAAGCAAGATATGATCTTCCCATTCTATCCCACTTTATTTGTAGACTTTCCCTCATTTCCCTAACCATTTTCTCCCCACCATTCCCACCGAAATCTGAGAGCATTTTCAGAGGAAAAAATCGTGAGGTGCAAGAGAGAAAAAAAAAACAAAAGAGAAAATGAGAAAGCGAAGCACTCCGCCTCCTCCGCGCCGCGTCGTCGTAATCGTTTGTTTATTTTCAAAACAAATTTCCAGGCATGTTTCTATCATTCCTTGCTCTTCAATCAAGTCGTATAATTAATTTTAAATATCATATGTACACGAATTTGAAGGGAAAAACCGAAATACATGACAAATATTTTCGAAAATTAAGGTGCAGATTTTCGGCTTTCCTTTGCTGATATAGTGTGTGTTAAGAAGGCATTTGACCATTGGTTAAAGTCCCTTTTTCCCCCAGCAAATCGAATGGGCAGCAACACGTCCATAATGCATTTTTGAGTCTCGGGTTGCACGAATTTTGGTCTAAGGCAAGTGTTCTGATCTTGGCTGCCCAAAGGGCTGTAGCAATGGTTAGAACCCTTCCTTGACATGTCTAGGACATGACCAAGTTGGCCTTTCATGGCTTGTCCTTTCATGGCTTGGTTCATGGTCCCATTAGTTTTTTAAATAAAACAAGAACAAGCCCTTCGATCCCTTCATTTTTCTGCACGTGTGAGTTTCGAATATATGGGTTGGTGTCGATCTTGGCTGGCTTTTTAGGCCTTAGCCATGGTTCATACCATACCCTTTGATGTCTAGATCATGCCATGGTCAATCAAATGGCCACTGGAATGGTCCATGACAGCAAACGAAGAAACTCTCCCCACGCAGTGCAGGTTTGCCTCTCGGGTGGGAGTTTCGGGTGATCCATGGTGTTGCTTGGATTGTGGCTAGCCTAGGGCCCTTAGCCATGGTTAACACCACACCTTACAATGTTGGGAAGAGGCTCTAGTCAGTAGTTCAAGCCCCAATGGCCATTAGCCTCGCAAACAACGCAAAGGAACGCAAGCGCTACTGCTGTATTTTTGTGACTGCAAGTTGTGCTTTGGTTCAAAGGCTCGTTTGAGTTCTTGGTTTGCTTCTAGCCTATGGCCTTCGACTGGACAGTACCTCATCTAGTTAAGAAGGTCATGTTTTTGGCTGTTTGTGATTCGGTTAAGTTTAGAGGTCGTACCAGAATTTACGGTGCAATGTGCCAAAATGACTCTCGAAAGAGCGTTTTATGTTTTTGGCCCCATTCACCAAAAAAATTCGAGTACTGTAATTATAGGAGCATTATTTCATCATTTTAGGTGTATTTTAATCATGACTAAATGATGGTTCGGTGTCGGTTCGGTTTGGCACGGAGTCTTGATTAAATACTAAGTCATTGGGCGTAATTGTCTCGTTTCAGATTCAATTACGATGTTTTGGTCAAGTTAAATCAATTGCATATATTTCATGTTAGAATTAGGTCGTAGCGAGCCTGAAACGATCCAACCCATTTGGTAAAATAATACAGGATATTTAATTATGTTATTTAATTATATTACGTGCATAAAAATAAAAAGTTTTTTTTTTTGAGATATATGCTATATTGCTTGTGGCCACTTCACTTCATGGGATAGCAGCTTATCATGGGATTATTATTTCATCCGGTGGTCACTGACCGGTTCAGTTCATGTTCATGTATTGGTAGATCTCTACCGCCCAGTATACTGTTGTTTAGTCTGATTAGACGATTCAGTTCAGTTCATTTTAGGGGCCACTAGCGTAGAACATAATCTCGACAAGAAAATTTATGGCATGTTATTTTATGACAGGGCTCGATTGAGCAAATATTTCACTTATGATTTTAAGTTCAATTATGCATGTATTATAATTACTTATGACATGATATTTTTACGTTACGCCAGACTCATGATATTTTTACCATGCATGCAATTTTATGATTATTACTTGTTATTTATGTATATGCATGCTGTGTCTTTAGACTCACTAGACTTGATTGTTGTAAGTACTGATGTGATCGGGACCGAGGGCAGGGACCAGTGAGTCATTTTGGGTCGGTAGTAGTAGGAACCCGAGGACTTCATTTTCAGCATTTACTATTTTATTTCAAACTCGGTTTTTATCTGTTGTTGAGTTATTTTAAATTGTTATTTTGCAAAAAATAATTACTTCCGCTGTGCTATTTTGAACATTAAACTTTTTATCAGTTTATTTCATGAATGAGGCATTTTATTTATTTAAAGAGAAATTTTTAAATTTTTTCGCAAATTTCAAATATGAAATTCGGGCCTCTACACTGTAGTATGGAACACTGGAGTATATGTTGAATAATTTGTATAGTGTATTCTTGTTGTTAGATTGTAATAGGCATTTTTCGAGCCCATCCATTCTGTAATTATTTTCTTTGATTTATAGCACAGAGCCAATGTAACATCTTGAGTTGAGCTGTATTTATTCTTGTCAAATACAAACTTGGGAGAATTTATTAGAATAATTGTCATAGCATAGCCAGTTTTAGGAATACAAATTTTCTTATGTTTATAAGTTGAGATCGATTTTGTTAATTTATTGTTCTTTTGTCTCCTGAGGTCTACATCTCTACTTATAAATGACGTCTGAAAAGTTCTGATTTAATTATCAACCTAAAGTGGTATTTATTTTGTGCATGATAGTCTCATTTCAAACGTACGAATTCATTTCCTATAAAGCAACTAAATTAATCATATTTGGTGAGTCGAGACACGATACGCACGATTTTAACAATTGTTAGTTTAAATCACCTGAAACGACACTTATGTGATCTTTGAAAAGTGAAAAGTACCCATCACCCGAATAATAAAATGACTTCTAAATCCGTTTCAAAACCCATTTAAGTTGAGAATGTTAGAGTAGATGTCCTGCAAGCCAACGATTGGCTAGGATTTTATTGACTCCGTTGTAATAAACAATCTTTATTTTAATATAATTTAACTTTAAATAGTTTCATTATACTTTATCTGTAAATCCATGCAATCAGCATAGATAAAGTCCTTGATTATGCTTTAATACAAATGAATCGAAATTCGATGTTGAAACTCATTTGTAAACACTACATATTCTAAATTTGTTCCTAGTCGATTCAGCCGCCTAAAACATGGATAAAGGTTGCTTGAGCTCGAGACTAGCATCTGTGATGTTGTGTACTGCGTTTCTTGGTAATGGCATAGAGATGTCCAAACATGCAAATGAGTAGTCATATGATGATTATACCGAACAACCCTCCCTCGGGCTTTTCAAGTGGTTATCTCATCGAGAGGATAAGTTTGTGGTTATGATTGTATACCATTAGTCCGTACGACTCGGGACAACACTGAGGATCTATATGCTAGGGTTGTGCTTTGACTCGTTTACCGGCTCCAGGAGAGTCATCAGGTGGCAAGGTTGGGTACAGTTGCGACACATATAGGAGCCAGTGCAATGTAGTCGGGGATTCACCGCTCACCTACGGGTGTGGATATCCTATGTGATCTGATGTAATAATAGTGCATGGAATCTCTGGCTAGATTATGAGATGTACATTGGAGAAGGAGTTCTCCAATAGTACACGTGATGCCACTATTATAGTTATCACATAGTTATCGAATTAATATACAACCATCGATGAACCAATGGTTGCAGATTTGATCGGGATATATGAGATGAAGGGACCGTACTGTACGTTAATCATCATCAACTTGTTCTTGCAGGTACTATCAGTGATACCTAGGGGATCATGGGGCGATGCTACTAGAGGCTCTTACCATGATCCGATGGGTGCAATCAGAAATGAGTTCTGACATTCTTGATCAAGGTGCTGATGAAAAAAATGGGGCTAACTAGGGTAAGCCCGAATAAATGATTAAATCCTGAATCACAAACAATTGTGAACTTACAGCTAGCTGTATCTGAAAGGATTGATTAGGGGGAGCACCGTTGAGGTACAATAGCTAGGTTCTTGAAATATTGGACACCGATGAATTAAATCGAGTTTGGTGTTCAAACCAAGCGGAAAATACTCGAAATAATCCTTCGTAGAAACTGATTAAATATTTTGTAAACCATTTAAAATATATGCAAGTTGAATTAATAAAACTATTTTAGTTGAAGCATTTTATCAAACACTTGGTATACAATATTTTTGTATTTGAAGAACACATAAAATGCTTCAACAATGCTTCTTTAAAACTATGGAAATGATAAGTAAATGCAATAAACAAATATGCACGAATTTGTTTATGGATGTTCGGAGATTTAAATACTCCTACGTCACTTCTTCTTCCCCTTGAGAAGGATTCACTAGAAGACTTTGATTTATACAACACCTTGTACAAACCCATTCAGCTAGGACTTACCCACTGCCTAAACTGAACTCCTAGCACTCAAGATTGTAGGCAACACCTCACAATCAGCATATTGTTTAATGTCTCATATGCAAAGACTACATACACAAGTTTTACGTATTTGTGCAAGACTCACTCAACTAATATTTGAACTTCAATTCTATTGTATATGTGTGAGTGATCGTGTGTGAGGAATATATCAGTTACAGTGTACATCTCAAATGTATCCTCACACAAGGGCTTGTGCTCTCAACTAGCTGATTTCTTCATGCTAACTGCCCATGCTTTGAATCCCCTTCAAAAGCTCTTGTTTGATCTTCAATATGTTGTATTTATAAGCCCCAACAACGATATATACGTTAGACACAAGAATATGACCGTTCGGAAAGTTTCTGTACTGTTTCTGAAATTGCAACGATCAAATTCAGCTTGCTGGGCATTTTTTCCCGACTGGTCAACTGGTCAACTCAACTGGTCGTTCAGTTCAACTGGTTAGCAGCTGGTTCAGTTCAGTTGGTCAACTGCTTGGTTCAGTTCAGTTGGTTGGTCAGCTGGTCAGCAGCTGGTTCAGTTGGTTCAGTTTCAGCTGATGTGCTGAAATCAGCCTAGCTGATTTCAGTTTGTGCATAACCAGTAGCTTCATCGTCATTTATCAGCATCGTAAGCTTCGATTCAGACTTTGACTTCTGAAGATGATTTGTAGATCTTTGTCTTATCTTTCCAACGCACACTGAATCGCTTAGTTTCGATAACCGAGCTGAGAGATATGACCAAAATACCGCAGCTGTTCAAACCCAACTGAATGTTGTTTTTCGTGTGATCAGTTCGGTAATTGAGCGATCAGTTAGACCATGATAACATCCGATTTTGCCAAACTGACGTGAAATACGACTTGTTCCAAATTGCGTTTTCTAATAAGTTCAATTGACGGATTGTCATTTTAATCATCCAGCTGGGAGATACCATCAAAATACCGAAGCTCGCCAGAAATTCATTTTGTGCAGAATTCGGTTTCAGTTTGCTTCTTGTGTTAACAACTTCACACTTGAGTAAATATGTTAGAAACACAATAACAAGTTTTGTTAACATCAAAATAAAGATTGCTAACTTGAAACGTTTCAACAATCTCCCCCTTTTTGATGATCACAAAACTTGGATAAACAATCAACTCAACAAACATATTTCTCCCCCTTTTTATGTGAATCAAAAAGTCATATTTTCAAAACATTTTAAACAAAATTTGCTCTCCCTCAATATTTAAAAATAATCTACTCATTAAAATTATAATGAGTTCTCCCCCTATATTTTTGAATTTGAAAAATGTAAAAGAAGAGGGATAACTAACCAATTTTCTCTATGACTCATTTTCTGCTGCAGCACATATGCTTTGCCTTCAACGAATAAAATGTATTTTTTCATGCATAATTAGGCTACAAATTTTATACCGATGTAAACCTCTACGATTCTAGTTTGCAACGCAACAAGCGGTTCATAATTTGGACACTCGAGCAATGAGATATGTCATTTTTCCCATGGTCGCTACAAGCTGAACGAAAATTCAGTTTTGCATATATATGTGTAAAAATTCTGAAATTTCGAATTTTAAACATCAAAATCAGTTTCAATGTTATTTCAAGAACAACCCACTCTGATACCACTTGAATGGGTCGATTAGGAGGAGCACCGTTGAGGTACTATAGCTCGGTTCTTGAAATATTAAACACCGATGAATTAAATCGAGTTTGGTGTTCAAACCAAGTGGAAAATACTCGAAATAATCCTTCGTAGAAACCTATTAAATTTTGTAAACCATTTAAAATATATGCAAGTTGAATGAATAAAAATATTTTAGTTGAAGCATTTTATCAAACACTTGATATACAATATTTTGGTATTTGAAGAACACATAAAATGCTTCAACAATGCTTCTTTAAAACTATGGAAATGATAAGTAAATGCAATAAACAATTAGACACGAATTTTTTTATGGATATTCGGAGATTTAAATACTCCTACGTCACTCCTTCTTCTCCTTGGAAAGAATTCACTAGAAGACTTTGATTTATACAACACCTTATACAAACTCATTCAGCTAAGATTTACCCACTACCTAAACTGAACTCCTAGCACTCAAGATTGTAGGCAGCACCTCACAATCAGCATATTGTTTAATGTCTCATATGCAAAGACTACATACACAAGTTTTACGTCTTTGTGCAAGACTCACTCAACTAATCCTTGAATTTCAACTCTCTTGTATATGTGTGAGTAATCGTGTGTGAGGAATATATCAGTTACAGTGTACATCTCAAATGTATCCTCACACAAGGGCTTGTGCTCTAACATAAAATGAATCATGTTGGATGATGAACTTTAATTGTTTGGGCTTAGGATGCGATTTTCTGATTTTTCAAATTTTTGACAAAATTGATATTTTTGAAAATTGGTTTAGTTTTTTCTTTTGAAAAATTAATTCTTGGAAATTTGATAATTTTCTTTTGAAATAAATAATTAGAATATTATTTTAATTATTTATGATAAAAATTAGTTTTCCAAGATATCGATTATTATTGATTTAATTGGAAATTAAATAAAAGAGTTTATTTAATTTATTAAATTCTTTAATAATTGTGGTGGTTAGTGATAAAATTATTAGATATATGATTTATCAATTAATTAAATTTTTTAATTAAATTGATGTTAATATTTGATATTAAATGCATGAAGGATGATTGAGAGCCTTGACCAATATGTTAGGTGTATGTTAGGATATTTTACTGTTTTATTCGTTTTTAATATTTGATATTATTAAAGTGGGCCTGATTTATGATTCCGTTCCCACCACATGAGATGTATCCCTTATGTGCCATAGCTATTTAAATGTAATTATTAGAAATAGTGTCTAACAGTATCTCTGAACGACTGAGAGTCACACAAGCACTGGTTTACTTTTTCTCGTTGTGATAATAAATTCAATGTGTTGAATTTATGAGAAATAAGTTTGATATGATCCATCGATAAGCTTATAAATAAAGTTTATAAAAGCTTATAGAAATTTTAATATCATGACTGTTAAGACAGTCAGAGGAGTACCCCTGCCTTATTTAGACATTGGTGATCTTGAAATTAAAGTGTGCATCATAATAACAAACAAGTTGAAATTGTCACATCGATGATATTTTGTTACCTATCGGGATTATGATGATACTAATGTAATGGGAGCATGGATCATGGGCTTGTAAGAGTATAAGCCCATCATGCAAATTTATTAAAGTTCAAACGGACTTTAATAATTAATTATATTTTAATTGTGTTAAAATATAGCCCATTAAATTTTTATTAAATATGGTATTGAATTATGTAATATGGAGATATTCATGATACCATAATTTAAAATCTTGCACACAAAGAAAATATTAATACATGATATTCTCACAAATATATGTATTAAAAGTAAAATCGAGATTGGCAAAAGTTGGCATGCAATTTTAGAATCTTTAATTACCTTAATTAATGAAATTAATTAAGTAAATATAAGATTAGAAAATATAATAAGATTTAGAATCTTATTTTACGTGCATATGCATCCGAAAAGCTTCTGAACAAGTTTTATGAAAAAGGCATGCAAATATTTTTTAATCTTTAATTGATTTAATTAATATGATTAATTAAGTAAATAAAAGATTAGAAAATAATAATAAGGATTTTGTTTTTTATTTTGAAAAAAGGCATCCGAGAGTTTTGAAAAAGAAAAAGTGGTGATGCTCTCATTATTCATTCTTTAGCAAGAAAACTGTCGGCTCTTCTAAAGGATGCTCTCGAAAATCCTTCTTAAAAACAAGAAAAATTTGGCCACTCCAATTTTGAGGTTGTACCGGTTTTTTAGTGTTCCATCTCAACGAAAAAAAATCTTTTATATTTCTAGTGTAATTTAGAAGAGGAACAAATATTCCAGTCGTAGACCTGATTCGGAGAACGAAGAACGTTCGTAGTGATTTACAACAAGAGCTATGTCCGTTTATACCGACGTAGTTGGAGCCAAGTGAAAATTGTTCACCAAAGTTAAAATTCCAATGCCCTATGAATGTTTTGATTATAAAACCATACGAGTGCTCAAACATATATATTTTGATTATCAAAATAAAACAAAAATTTTAAACTTCTGCTGCGTTTTGGGCACGAGAAAACGGGGATCCTACAGTGGTATCAGAGCCAAGGTTTTTTTAAATCGTATGTTTTGATATTGAATAATTTATTTCTAACCACACAAGAAAATTTTTCAGAAAATTTTAGCACCATAAAAATTTTTTTTTTTTCAGAAATCAAATATATATATATATGGGGGCTGCCCGGAACTGTTCCGGGCAATGCGCGCCTACGCGCATGCTGCGCGGATGCCTGTGCGAGTGCACGCTGTGCGGAGAGTTCCGCACAGCGCTCCGCACAGTGCGCAGCGGCTGCGCGGCTTGCGGAACGTCCGCACGCTGAGCGCACAGGGCTGCTTCTCCTGCCCGAAACGTTCGGGCAGCGAGCGGACGGCTACCCGGGAGTGTCTCGTGAACCATGCTGGATGATGGACTTGAATTGTTTGGGCCTAGGATTGCGATTTTATGATTTTTCAAATTTGTGGAAAAATTGATGTTTTTGAAAATTGGTTCAGTTTTTTCTTTTGAAAAATTAATTCTTAGAAATTTGATAATTTTATTTTGAAATAAATAATTAGAATATTATTTTAATTATTTATGATAAAAATTAGTTTTCCAAGAAATCGATTATTATTGATTTATTGAAAATTAAATAAAGAGGTTTATTTAATTTATTAAATTCTTTAATAATTGTGGTGGTTAGTGATAAAATTATTAGATATATGATTTATCAATTAATTAAATTTTTTAATTAAATTGATGTTAATATTTGATATTAAATGCATGATGGATGAACGAGAGCCTTGACCAATGTGTTAGGTCTATGTTAGGATATTTTACTGTTTTATTCGTTTTTAATATTTGATATTATTAAAGTGGGCCTGATTTATGACCCGTTCCCACCCCATGAGATGTATCTCTTATGTGCCATGGCTATTTAAATGTAATTATTAGAAATAGTAGGAGATCAAGACTAGAAGATGGTGGGCCCGATGAACGAGAGGAAGACATGTAAAATATTGGAAGCTCTTGTAATAGGTGCATTTACATCCCTACATTCACCTAGGTTTTGGACCTGGATCTATGTATAGCTCACATGGATCTTATAGTGTTGGCGATAGATCATCTTTATTTATTGTTGAATGTCATATTATGATATATGCGATATATAGTAGTATGCATGTATGTATATTATTAAATAATATAGTTGCATGAATCCGACAAGCATACAAACATGGCACACGATTTGAAATTAAAATGACGAGACAATTTTAAAATTAAAATCCCTCATTTAGAATAAGATTCAAAAGTTATATCAAACCGGAAAGTAAAAATTAAAAGAGTTTAATTTTTCCTTGCCTTCTATCAATCGTGGTTGCATGTTGATCGCTACCCGCAGACAGTGTCTGGCTCATATTATTGGGGAGACCTTGACGCTGAGCTGTGACTTCCACCGGACATATGATATGAATTGAGTGGAACTCCCATGACTTCGGTTCATATTATTGGAAGAACTCATGGCGACCGTCGACTACAATTCTGTTGGAAACTAAATTCCGGCGTTTGACAAAATATGAACCAACTGAAAATACGAACCAACTGATCGAGTAAACTGAACTCAGCAACTGATCGAGTAAACTGAACTCAGCAACTGAATCTAGTAAACTAATCTACGCAACTGAAACGCAATTCAGTTATTCTCCTCACCAGGAAATTTGGAACACGTCAACGGACAGATAATACATTCAGCCGTATGCTTTTAAGCTAAGCATCCTTCAACTAAACATGTCTCGGGAAAGAACATTCAACCTAAAAAGAGACATAGAAGACTGCAACTGAATATGGAATGCCGCACCTCAATCAATACAGCTTAGAACAACGCATTTCGGCTAAACCAGTTAAGACGCCGTATTACAATAAATGAAGCAAACAATTACCAAGGAATAATGAACTGGCAATCAACGGATACAAAGATTCAAATATATCTCAAGTTACCGTTGGAAGGAAAGCTTATAAATATAACAGAAGAACAGCTGAATAAGAAGAAGATCACTCAATTCAAAGCTTGTTGTTACTCTGCCAAAATCTTAGCTCACTCTTACTTGGTTTATTAATAGCAGTCAAGGCTACAATTTGAGCTCACTAGCACTTTGTAATAATCGTTAAATTCGATAGTGCTAAGATCAGTTACGCACTGAGAACATTCTGTAATACTAAGAGTTTCAGCTTTTGGAAGTGATAAGTCCAAACTGAAGTGGGTCAGTACAAATCTTGTATTCGATCAAAGTCTTTTAGTGGAAATCCTATCCTTGAGATAGAAGGGGTGACGTAGGAGTAATTGAAATCTCAGAACATCCAGAAACAATCCTTGTGTATTTTATTTCAATTTTGTATTATATCTTTCAGTCAGTTACTTTCCGCTACTACTTTAGTTTAACTGATTGTCATTGGCCAACAAGATTCGAGAATCAGTTTGTCACCAAACTGAACTCCAAATTCGAAAAGATCAGTTTTAATTGTGAGTGTTTATTCCACCCCCCCCCCCCCCTTCTAAACACTCTTGATACGTTAATCGATCCTATCAAGTGGTATCAGAGCGGTTGAATCTTGTTCTTAAATACTTTTGATCTATAAACTTGCTAGCATGACCTCATTCAACAAAATTCCTATGTTCTCCAGAGAAGAATTTGATGATTGGAAAATCAGAATTGCAGGCTCATTTAGCTGCACAAGATGATGACATATGGTATGTCATAACTGATGGACCCATGAAGATTTAAAAAAAATACAGCAGTTGTCATAACAGAAGGGGCACCACAAAGAATAGAAAATCTCAGAGATGAATGGACAATTGAAGATAAAAGAAAAGCAAATCTTGATAACGTGGCTAAAGAAATTCTATACAAAATGCTGGACAAAGTAACCTTCAGCAAAATAAAGATGTGTAAGTCAGCCAAAGAAATTTGGGAAAAGCTGATCCAGCTGTGTGAAGGAAATGATCAAACCAAAGAAAATAAACTTTCTATTGCTGTTCAAAAGTTTGATAACATCAAAATGAAAGCATGAGAATCAATGCACGAGTATGATGAAAGAGTAAGCATTATCATCAATGAGTTAAATGCACTTGGAAAAGTGTATACAAACAAAGAGATTGAACTGAAGGTAATGAGAGATCTTCCCAAGGAATGGGATGTCAAGACCATGGCAATGAGGGAGTCCAAAGATCTGAACCAGATTGAACTTCATGATCTGTTTACTGATTTAAAGGCTTATGAATTTGAGCTGCAGACCAGGAAGGAGAACCATCTACCCCTACAGCCACAACTGCTCTAGCAGCTGTCAGAACAGAACCAATCAGTTCAGTCAAGAAATCTGCTGATCAGTTGAGCAATGATGCTATGTCATTTTTCATCAAAAAATTTGGAAATGATTCATGAGAAAGAATCAAGGAAACTTCCAGAAGCCATACCAAAGGAACAGCTCCAAAGATGAATCAAATGCCTGCTACAACTGTGGCAAATCAGGTCACTTTATTCCTGATTGTCCTAAACCCAAGAAGGATAGTCAAGGCTCAATTGATAGAAGAAAGAAATCATATGAGCACAAAAGAAGACCCAAGGAAGATAAGAAGTCCTTCAGAAAGAAACATGAGGTACTCTTAGCTGAAGAAAACAATTCTAAATGGGCAGAAACAGATAGTGAGGAGTCAGAACCAGAAAGCTCATACAGCTCTAGTGATGATGAGGAAGTCAAGTGCTTGATGGCAAATGATGCAGAAGAAGAATCATCTAGCCAACAGGTATTTGATTTCAGCTCAACTGATTTCACACGAGAAGAACTCATTCTAACACTACATGACATGGTAAATGAGTATCAAAAGCTTGCATCATCATTTGAAAAAATCAAAGCAAAGCAAACTGATCCCACAGACAATAAAACCAAAACTGATGAATCAGTTGATGAGTTGAGTCTAAAAAGGGAAATTGCTGAGTTAAAAGCAGAGAGAAACAAAAATCAGTCATTAATCCAGAAGTTGATTCTTGAAAACTCAAAACAGACTGAGCTCATTCAGTCTTGGAACAAGTCATCTACTGCACTGAATGAGATGCAGAATTCAGAAAAAATCAGTTTCTGATAAAACAGGTTTAGGGTTCAACACTCAAGGAGAAATGTATCCAAATGATACTCATCCAAAGCTAAAAATAGACAAAGGGGAATACATTCACTTTGTCAAAACAACAGTGGTACAAGAACAAATTGAGCCCAGTAAACTGATTGAGCAACCAATTGAGAATATGAACAAGCCTAGAAGATATATGATTGGTTAGTAGTAAAAAATTCTCAACTGATTCACAAATTCAGTCATCAAAGAGGTTTCACAAGAACTATTCGAATAGCTATTTCAATCACTATAACTGCAAGCCAATTCAGAAGAGATATAGACTGAACAATCAGTTGAATAAAGCTAAAACACATATTGTATCATCTGTACACTACACACCAAGCACACAAAAGCCAAGAAAAACCATTTGGAATACAGCTACTGGAAAGTCTGTTAGACTAATCCAAGTGTGGGTTCCTAAGGGACTAATCAGCTCAGGACCCAATAGATATGGGTACCAAGTTATATTGTGTGTGTGATTGCAGGTAACATGTACAAACAAGAACTCAATATGGTATTTGGACAGTGGATGTTCGCGACATATGATAGGAGATGCAAGTGCGTTATCTCAACTGATTAAATACAGTGGTCCAAACATCAGTTTCGGGGACAATTCCAAAGGAAATGCTGGAATTAAGCATGAGCTCTCAGCAGCCAGAACTCCTCAGCAAAATGGTGTAGCTGAGAGAAGAAATCGGACTCTTAAAGAAGCTACTAGAACAATGCTTGCTGATTCTGGTATTTCTCAAAGATTTTGGGCAGAGGCAGTAAACACTGCATGTTACACTCAGAACAGATCAATGATTAATAAGGATCATATGAAAACACCATATGAGATCTGGCATGGAAGAAAAAGTATAATTACTTATTTCAAAATATTCGGCTGCAGATGTTTTATTCTTGATAATGATAAAAATTATTTAAAAGCGTTTGATGCTAAATCTGCAAAGGAATATTTCTTGGATACTCATCAGTTAGTATTGCTTATAGAGTCTTCAACAACAAAACCCTAAATGTTTAAGAATCTGCTCATGTTGATTTCGATGAAACTGAACTAACTGATAAGCCAACTGATCAAGTTGAGCTAGTTGATCGATTTACAGATATCAGTTTAAAAGATGATGACAAAAAAGAAAGTCATGGCAATCAAAACATACTTCAAACACCTGAACCAGAAGTACTGGACCAATCAGAAGTGCAGGAAGTCGTTGCTGATGATCAGTTGATAGAGCATAATGATAACATTCAAATACAAGTTTACGAAGCACAAACTGAGAGCGAAGCACAAACTGAGACTGAAAACTGTGTTCAGTTACCAACTGAAGAAATTGATGATACAACAAATACTGAGTACAAATGGAGAAAATCACATCCACCTGAACTGGTAATAGGAAATCCATCTGATCCAGTAAGAACTCGCAATCAAATGCTAAATTTATTTATCTATTCAGCTTTTGTTTCACAACTAGAATCCAAAGAAAACTGATGAAGCTGTTGCTGATCCTAACTGGGTAAATGCAATGCAAGAAGAGCTAAATCAGTTCACTTACAACAATGTCTGGAACTTAGTTCCAAGACTAATTTAAAAAACTATTATAGGTACAAAATGGGTATACAAAAATAAACTGAACGAGGATGGTTCAGTTGGACGCAACAAAGCAAGATTAGTGGCACAAGGATATAGGCAAGAAGAAGGAATTGACTATGATGAGACGTATGCTCCAGTTGCAAGACTTGGAAGCAATCGAATTTTTCTTGCTTATGCATCACACAAGAACTTCAAGGTCTATCAGATAGATGTAAAGAGTGCATTCCTAAACGGTCAACTACAAGAGGAAGTATATGTTGAACAACCCCCAGGTTTTGTAAATCACAACTTTCCTGATCATGTATATCATTTGAACAAAGCCTTATATGGTCTTGAATAAGCTCCCAGAGCTTGGTACGAAACTCTTTCAAAATTTCTAACTGACCATGATTTTTCTATTGGATCAGTTGATAAGACCTTGTTCAAATTTGCTAAGAATGATCACATTTTATTAGTTCAAATTTATGTTGATGATATCATATTTGGGTCAACTAATCCCAAATTATGCGAAACATTTGCTAAGCTAATGCAGGATAAGTTTGAAATGAGCATGATTGGTGAACTGACATTATTTCTTGGACTGCAAGTGAAGCAGTTGGAGACGGGTATATTCATCAGTCAAACTAAATATACAAAGGAGCTGCTGAAGAAATTTTGCACGAAATCATGTTCAGCTGCAAATACTCCCATGAGCTCATCAGTAAAATTGGACACTGATCAAGGGGGAATATCAGTTGAGGCGACATTATATCGAGGTTTAATAGGTTCATTGTTGTACTTAACTGCCAGTAGTCTTGATATTGTATTTGCTTTCTGTATGTGTGCTAGATTTCAAGCAAATCCTAAGCAATCACATTTCTCAGCTGCTAAAAGAATTTTGAAATATCTTAAGGGTACACAAAATGTTGGGTTTTGGTATTCTAAAGACTATACTTTCAATTTAGTTGGATATTCAGATGCAGATTATGCAGGATGTAAGCTTGATCGTAAAAGTACAAGTGGATCTTGTCAGTTTCTAGGAGACAGACTGATCTCTTGGTTTAGCAAAAAGCAGACATCCATAGCTACCTCAACAACTGAAGCAGAATACCTTGCTGCTGGTAGTTGTTGTGCACAAATGATCTGGATCCAGCAACAACTGAGAGATTATGGAGTAATTACAAATGAATCGCCCATATTTTGAGACAATATGAGCACAATTGCCATCACCTATAATCCAGTTCTTCACTCAAGGACCAAGCATATAGATGTCAGGCACCACTTCATTAGAGATCATGCTTTGAAGAAGAACATTAGACTGGAGTATATTTCAACTGAGCAACAAGCAGCTTACATCTTCACCAAACCATTACCTGAGACTAAGTTTTCTTACTTTCACAATATTCTTGGTTTAATTGACTTGTCTTAAAATTATTATTGATGATGTTTTACTAATAAATTTATTTGCAGAAAATATCGAGCTACTCGTATCTGTCATTCTTCTGTCTTAAATATTTTCACCAATATGACTGAAACTAACCGTGTTACTTCTATTTATAGCCGAAAATCATGGAAGTTGAAGGGCCAGTCAACGTTTCAGCAAACGATAATCTTTCTGACCTTTAAATTTATTTTATATCGTCACTTTAATTATTCTATGCACCAATTAAGGGGGAATATCAGTTTTTAAGAGGTTAACTGAGAAGACAAATGTTAGTAAACTCTCAACTGAAAGGACACAGTCTTACAACTGATCCTTCAGTTGGGTATTTCACTAATCTTCTCATATAAGTTAACTAATTAACCATATTATATTCCAAATCAAGTGACGTGACTGTCTATTATCTAATGATGAATCTTATTTTAAAAAACGTGGAATCATTTGAACCGTTTAAATTGTACATATGCTTACAACACACTTACACACGTTTTTTTTCAAAATTTTGATGGACTGACACGTGTCCAGAATATAAACAGTCACATATATATAAATAATTCCCCGCTTTAATTCAGTTTCTTTCTTACGCGTACATCATCTCTCAGAGCAAACTCATACACTCAAAGCTTGAATTTTGCAAAATATCAGGTTTCCTTACTCTCAACAATGGCAAATCAGATCCCTGCTCATATATTGAATGCTATGGCTATCGACTTTGAATCAGCTTTATCAGTCGAAGAAATCGATGTGAAAAATGTATTTCTGAAGCTTGAATCAGCTGGGCTGAGGATATTCTTGGGGCAATACTCGCAGGAAATTTACCCAAAAGAACTCCAGGACCTCTACTCAAATGGATATATCAACTCTGATGGAAGCATCATTTCCACTATTAATGGTCAGTTGGTGACCATTTCTGAAGATTTTTTCAGAGAAATCTTTTCATTACCTTCTGATGGACTGGTACACCTTGTTGATGTTAAAGCATCAAATATTGAAGAAATGCAAACTGCACTCTCTGCTGATGGACGGAAAATCAAAGTTTCCGATCCTAAGAAGGAACTGAAGCATGAGGTTCAGTTGCAGGCTGATATCGTAGCCAAAGGGCTATTGGCTAAGGACAGGATCGTATGCTGCCCTGACTTTGGAAAAATTTCAAGCTATTACGGTTATTATGGCTGGAAGAAAATTCAACTGGAAGCAACTTATTTTCAATATCTTGAAGAATATTTTTTCCTCCACCAAGCAATCCAAAGGATTTGCAGTGCCGCTGAGCTATTTGATGAAAGTCAAAGGGTTGGTGGCTGATGATTCGGAGCGATTATCTAAATTCAAAATTTTCAATGGGAAGAACGTTCTGCCACCCAAGACTAAATTAGATATCTCTCCTGATCAGTTCGTGAAGATCAAGAAGGAGATTGGGACGCAACAGGCTGCTCCCAAATCAGTTAAACAGGCCAAGACATTGGCTCAACTTAAGACAGTTAAAAGAAAACTGATTATCAGTGAATCCGATTCCTAGAAGACGCCCTCTCCAAAAGTTGCCAAGAAACCAAGAACACAAAGGACAAAATTACCAACCACATTAGAATCTATTCCTAGTGAAAGGCTGAAATCTTCGGATGCCCAACAGCCTATAGAAGCAGTTCTTCTGAAGATCATCCCACCAGAAATCTCAGCTGGTGCAACAAAGGAAACAATTAGGATCAAAGCTCCTCTAAATCCATATCAATCGTCCTGCTGTTCTAGCACCTGCCAGATCCAAAGGTATAAGGATTATAGAACTGGTGGATACTACTCCTACTGGATTGGAAATTCCACACATCCTCAGTACTGAAAAAGGAAAGGGCAAATTGATTGAAGAGCACAGGCCATCCAATCCCATTCAAACTCATATTGACCTTGTTTGGGAACAGGTTAATAATTTTGCAGCATCAAAACTTCAATCCTATGATGCCTGGACCGCTTACAGAACTCAGATTTTTGCTAAGCAGCTGAAAAAGAAATCTCAGCTGAACAAGTTTATCAAACTGTAAGCAATTGTCCTCAAGATGGTCAAAGCTGCCACAATTGTTAAGGCTTTGGAGAGGAAAACCTATTTTCTTGACCAAATTCGAGCTAAGAAGCTATCTCAACTGCTTGAGAAATTGAAGGCAAACTACATTCCCACCAATCCAACTGCTTATAATGATCGAGCTGTGATCACTCAGCTAGTACAGATCTTACTAGCTTGCAAGCTCAGATAAAAGTGTGGGAAATGGATCAGGAGTTAGTTCTTCCTAAGGAAACCTCTGAAGAAGAAGAAGAACAACCCTCTTCTCAGTAGAAAGAGCCATCCTCAGAACAAACTATTGTTACAACTGAAGAAACAGTTCAGGATGTGCCAAAATCATCTGATGTGGAACATCAGCTGTACTCTAAAGCCGAGTTGAATTTTGCCAACATTGATGAAATTATTCAAGCAGTGGTGACAGAATCTGTTATTAATGAACCTTTATCAGTTGATCACTCCGCTGATCAAGCAGCTAAAGAGAATCCAATCTTAACTAAAGAGCCAGTTAAGGCCGCCATTTCTGAACCCAATGATCAAAGAATGATGTCTGCTCAATCACCAGATCACCAAATTGCTGAGAATCTGGAGGCTCTGTTGCATACTTCTGACAATCCTCCAACTGAAGAGTCAGCTCGAATCTCATATGACTATCAAGCAGAAGCATCAGTTCATGACTCACTAGCTGAAGATCCTGCAAACTCTCACATTCAGCAGGAAAGCTCAAATACTGAACAACATCAGTCTTCACCTCATCTGGTCCAAGTGGCAGTAACTGAAACAGATGTTCCAGAACCGAATATTGCTGAAACAATGATATCTGATAGAACCATGGTGGTTTTTGATCAAATCTCACAAGAAGCTGGAGCGTCGGGTCAGCCAAATCTTAATTCCTGCCAAAGATCTTGATTTTGTTCTTGCAGAAATTCAGGAAATTCAGCATGATATACATAGAGTGATTAATGATCTGTACAAGATTCAGCATACTCAATTAGATCATTCCCTGAAGCTAGAACATTCTGAGGTATTCAACTCAGAGAAACTGAAAGCAATTCAAGAAGCCTTAAACTCTCTTTTTCAATCAGTGGAAGCAATTCAGAAGAACAAAGGTTTGGTTGAGAGTCTCTCCATCACTCAAGACGTTATCAGCAAACGAGTTGAAAATCTGGAGATGTTTGTAACAAGAAAAATAGACTCGTTGCAAACCACAATGCTCTCTGTTGTCTCTAGCATATCCACTACTGTCAATGTTTTATCAACAGATGTTCGAAAATTATCATTGAAGATGGAGTTGTTGGACAAAAAGGGGGAAGAGATCAAAGAGATTCTAGACTAACAAAAGAAATCTTCTCGTTGAAGAAAAATCTCTACAGATTCATGTAGTCCATTATTCAGTTGATCAATATTTTATTTTATCTACAATGAGTTCAGACGTTCAGTTATTATTTACTTGGTTTTGTCAAACACCATAAAGGGGGAAATTGTTGGAAACTAAATTCCGGCGTTTGACAAAATATGAACCAACTGAAAATACGAACCAACTGATTGAGTAAACTGAACTCAACAACTGATCGAGTAAACTGAACTCAGCAACTGAATCTAGTAAACTAATCTACGCAACTGAAACGCAATTCAGTTATTCTCCTCACCAGCAAATCTGGAACACGTCAACCGACAGATAATACATTCAGGCGTATGCTTTTAGGCTAAGCATCCTTCAACTAAACATGTCTCGGGAAAGAACATTCAACCGAAAAAGAGACATAGAAGACTGCAACTGAATATGAAACGCCGCACCTCAATCAATACAGCTTAGAACAACGCATTTCGGCTAAAGCAGATAAGACGCCGCATTACAATAAATGAAGCAAACAATTACCAAGGAATAATGAAGTGGCAATCAACGGATACAAAGATTCAAATATATCTCAAGTTATTATTGGAAGGGAAGATTATAAATATGACAGAAGAACAGCTGAATAAGAAGAAGATCACTCAATTCAAAGCTTGTTGTTACTCTGCCAAAATCTTAACTCACTCTTACTTGGTTTATTCGTAGCAGTCAAGACTACAATTTGAGCTCAATAGCACTTTGTAATAATCGTTAAATTCGATAGTGTTAAGATCAATTACGCACTGAGAACATTCTGTAATACTAGGAGTTTCAGGTTTTGGCAGTGATAAGTCCAAACTGAAGTGGGTCAGTACAAATCTTGTATTCGATCAAAGTCTTTTAGTGGAAATCCTATCCTTGAGATAGAAGGGGTGACGTAGGAGTAATTGAAATCTCCGAACATCCAGAAACAATCCTTGTGTATTTTATTTCAGTTTTGTATTCTATCTTTCAGTCAGTTACTTTCCGCAACTACTTTAGTTTAACTGATTTTCATTGACCAACCAGATTCCGAGAATCAGTTTGTCACCAAACTGAACTCAAAATTCAAAAAAGATCAGTTTTAATTGTGAGTGTTTATTCAACCCCTCTGTGGGGACCCGGACGCTAATTCAATTCTTAATCATCATTAGGATCAATTTACTAATTCAATTAATTTAAGTCATTAAAAAAAAATTTCTTTAAATGCGGAACGTAATGGAATGAAACTAATATACATATTCTTATAAAATAAAGTACAAGTCCTGTACGGTCTACATTCAATAAAAACTAATGTTTAACAACTAATTATCAAGTGTTCAAACCTTATCTTTAAACCAAGTCCGCAGTCTCCACTCTAATCATGATCTCTCTCTTCTTGTCTTGACCCTGATCCTGTCCTACCTGTTGTCATGCAAACATACAAACAAGACAACAGCCGGATAAATCCGGTGAGAATTATATTCCCAGTATAAATAATGTATACATGCATTTCATATAAACAATATAAAAGCATGAAATAAACATTCATAACATGTATCAAATTCATAAGCATGAATCAATATAAACTCGGAATATAACATGTATCCAATCCGACACATGGATCAACACAAACTCTGAATCACACTCAGTGACTCAAGGACTCGACTCGTCCTAATCTAGGGATACCGATCGGAATAAGAACACACACCCACCTACACTCCCGATCGGGGTGGTGGCATGTTCTTATTCACGGACATTGGCTCTTTTCATATCGAACACCAATAATAGAAGAAACTCCAATTCTATCCACTCCGATATAGCCAAATGTCTGGCATCTTGGAGAATCAGCCATAGACTAGGCATATCAGCCCTGGCGAATCAGCCAAACCTCTGTGACAATGTGCAATGGCCCAGTGATGATTCAATCACTATCGGGGACCTCTGTCACGAGATCAAACGTCTACGACTAGGCGTATCAGCCCATGACTTAAGACATAACTCAATAGATCAAAGATAACAATCACATCAATTGCAAATATCAATGCAATAAGATGAAGTATGTGATTTTGGGAAACTCAAGTCAATCGGACTCGAGTTGTGCAATCCCACATCAACATAATTTATACCTTTCGTTTCGTTCTATCGATCCGACTCTTTCGAAATCTCAAACTCACTGCCTATCAAATCAATCTGGCAATACAATATCAAATACACTGAATCAATGTATAACTCAATTCAAAATCTGTTCTGATCCATACTCAAATCAAACATTATCTGATTCATATCAACGATATCAGAATAAAATCTAAATTAATACTGAATCTGATCAAAATCAATCTACTGATGTTTCGATGGTATAACAATACAGTCTTGATAACCCCGTCAATATCAACATCACAGATATAATAACACGGCTCATAATTGATCTCAGTACGAATCATAATCTTCAATAATAACAGATCATAATCTCAAATCTGTACAATCTCAGTCATATTAATTCTAAAATCATAACAATTATATAAATAGTCTGTTCTTCGATCTGACTTCAATTATATACTGATCAATATACCCAGAACACATAATATCAGTGAAATCACAATTCCCCCAATATCATAATTTCAAACGATATCAGAATTCAATAAAACTTACGTCCCGTTGTAGCTGTCGTCGCTAGGAACACGGTGATGTACTCGGATTTCAAATCAGATGACCAGATCGTAACTTAGAACTTGAGCTTTCCTTGGCAGCTCGTTTCTCTTTCTTTTTCATTCTTAAGCCTAAGGATTGATATGTATAGATATATATACACACGTTGCATGCAAGGTCAAGTGGCATATCTTTGTTCCAACACGTCTCGCGCTTGGACGGTCATGAATTTCCGCCCAGGCGCTTGTTCCGTGCTCTGGCGGTTAAAACTTACCGCTCGGGCGCGGCAGTTTCTGTCGAGATACTCAGCCGATCATCTCCTGGCGCTCGGGCGGTAATATTCTACCGCTCGGGCGCCAAACATTCTATCCAAACTCATGGTGCATTGGCGCTCGGGCGGTTCTTTTCTACCGCTCGAGCGCGAGACGTTCGGTCCAACATCTTGAGATGTTCAGTCCAACATCTTGGCTTATAATGTAACGATGCCTTGCTTCTTCATTTGAGTTCCTATAACCTCAATTCTGTCAATTAATCAACATCTGATTATAGCAATTAAATCTCGAGCATTACATTCTCCCCCCCACCCCCTTAGATATGATTTCGTCCCCGAAATCACAGGAAATCAAATTAGATATCAAATCAGATACAAGAAGGAGATACACAGAAGCCAAGAGAAAACTCACCCTAATTAAACAATTCTGAATTCTGCTGTCTCATATTAGATTTTGTCTCTCAGTTAGCTTCTTCGATATTCTACCAATTCTGTTGGACTTTTAACAGCAAAATAGTCTTCATTCTGAATTATCTTTCTTCTACTAATTCTGATTCCAATCTGGAATAATAATTCACGAAGTATAATGTCATAATACAACTTGAAGTAACTCTGATAGAATCGATCTCAGAATACTGTCTATACAATATCCGTGTATATCAATCAACAGCTCATAACAAATCAACATCGTCATCTGCCATCACATCTATTTATCCCAGTTAAGGATATAGTTCAATCTTCGATCTCAAATATCAACAGTCATCATCCGACGTTGACATATTCAGTCTATTTATTCTGAGCTGTCTTTATTTTCTTCTGAATCAGTTCCAATTTCTTTTTCATATCTTTGATCCCATCAAATCCAATCTCATGTATCACCGAGATATAACCCCATACAAGGAAATTTACAGTTCTCAATGCCTCGAATGATGCTATCTCGATACTCATCTGATAACTATCGTTATACGATAATTTACAAGTGACAATAAATCATGTCAACTAGTGCTAACATCCAGCATTACAGTTCCAAGATATCCTTCAGTATCAGGATAGTTCGCTCCGACTATCCATTGATCTCTAAACAATAGGTGAAAGATCGTGTTGTATATTCATCCCAAAAGTACAAAATCAACTAAAAATCAAGGTGTGATAACATCAACTTTGGCATTCAGTGCAATTTTCCCACTTTTCTGACATACAACTGAGTTGTCTGATCATGTCTGTACATCTTCCTGTACAGAATAACCTATACAGATTCGAGCAATCTGTCAATCACAATCTTGAAAATATTGCAATAGTTCCATAACAAAATCCATAGAAATGTACTCTATTTCTATTCAGGAATCAATAATTTATATAACCAATCTCTTGGTTTCTCTCGTTCTCTCCGATTGATGGACAATATAGACATCTCAGTATAACTCTGCCACAACTGATCTCATATGTTTCCTTAACATCAGTCATTTCAAGTCATTATACATTTTTCTATCATCCGAATAAATGTTGAATCAAAGATGGTGCACTTCTGTCATACCTGTCGTTTCCAAAGTCAACACATCTGACACCACAAATCGGTTATTCATATGCCATACAGTATTACATACCTGATATTCTGATCGATCCTCTATTCTGATCACTGAAATCAAGGTCTAAACATTCTGAACATTATGATCAAACTTCTGAACTGCTTTAATTCCCGAAATCAGCTTTGGTTTAACTCACACTGTATAGAATCTCAACGATATGTAATCTATATCAATACTAAGTTAAAAAAATAACAAACCTCAAGCAAATTCAATACACCAATCGTATATAATATCTTGCTAAATTCATACAACCACAAATATCTGACACTGATATCAATCTCAGCCACTGATCACGGCTTCATTCTGCTTAGATCAACAGATACATCATCTTCAGGTATGACAGGCTCTGAATACAATCTGTCCAAATCAAGATTCACAACTCAACAGTTCCTACATACAACTTTCCAATTCTCAGAATATCAATACAAAATATTCGATTCAGTCAGTCATATGATGCGAGAAATCAAAATATCATCAATATACCGAGCATAAATCATCAGAATACCTCTGAACACAGGATTCATCCACCCATAACTGAACTGATAAACATAACTGAAGTATTTTACAGAGGAACACAATCAGATGTAACTCTAACTCTCAGGCAGTAAATATTCTAACTGATATTTCAATTCTTCCGATACAATCAACATTATTCAGTATGGAATTCTAACATTAGGAACAGTACCTGTTATCAATTCAAGGCTGAAATCACTCTCCCTGATATACGGAAAACCTGGAATCTCATCTAGGAAGACTTTAGCAATTCTCCTGCTACTGGAAAATCAGTCCATGATACACTCAGTTTCAGTAATCCACTGAATACATAAGGAATTATTCCATTCCTTTTGATAATCATCGAGTCATAATCAATATAGATATCAAAGGAATTTTAAATCGAAAATCCTTACTGTATAGTATTCTTTCTTCGGCCATTTCAGGTCGAATCTTACCATCTCCTGGCAAGAAAAATGGCTCACAAGGTAAGGGAAAGAAATGTTCTGCCCCTCACAAGGTAAGGGACAGAAAAATGGGCCTCTCGTCGGACGAAAAAATGGCTCACAAGGTAAGGGAAAGAAATGTTCTGCCCCTCACAAGAAAAACAAACTCAGTAAGAGGCAAACTTTGAAGGACACTTAAAAGGCCTACAAACCCAGATAATTCAGAACTTATTTATTTCACTGCAAGAAGTTCGAACATAAGAAATTATATGTGCCAGAAATGTTCTGGAAATGATAAGTGAATGTCCAAGTAAACACGATTTCAACAACAAACAAAAGAAAGTTAGATGATTCAAATCGCACACAAATATGGTACGCTAGACTATGTCACAATTCTCAAAGAAGATGACAAACTAGTGGGAGAAGACATGTTTGACTTGTCAGACATAAATTCTCTACCAACTTGTAAATCCTGTCTAAAAGGAAAATGACAAAGACTACATTCGATGGAAATTTGGAACGTGTGCATGGTCTACTATATTTGATTCACACAGACGTTTGTGGCCAGCTAAGTGTTAGCACAAAATAAGGGCAATCCTACTTCGTTATCCTTACTGATGACCATTCGAGGTATGGGTATGTTTATGTTTATGAAATACAAATCTGAAGCATTTGAAAGGTTCAAAGAATTGAGATATGAAGTAGGAAAACAGTTAGAAAGAAGTATTAAGACACTTCAATCTGATCGAGATGGAGAATACTTGAGTGCTGAATTTTTGGGTTATCTAAAAGAGAATGAGATTCTCTCACAGTGGACTCCACCAGACACACGACAATTGAATGGTGTTTCTGAATGTCGTAATCGAACATTGATGGACATGGTTCGATTCATGAAGGGATTCACTGAATTGCCTACATCATTTTGGAGCTTTGCGCTTGAAACTGCTGCAATTTTGTTGAATAATGTCCATATTAAAGCAATGGATAAAACACCATATGAGATATGGATGGAAAAAACTCACAAATATTCTTACATGAGAATATGGTGATGTCCTGCTTATGTGAAGCAGACAGCGAGAGACAAATTGGATAGTAGATCTACTTTGTGCTACTTTGTAGGATATCTAAAGAATTCTGTTGGATGAAGAAAAAGTGTTTATTTCAGAAATGCCACCTTTTTCGAAAGAGAATTTATATTAGATAGAAAAAGGCAAGATGATAGAATTTGAAGAAATTCAAGATACTCCCTCAACTGTAGAAGTTGAACCTAATCCCCAACAACCAGTAGTTGAAGTACACGCTCCTAGAATGTCTGATAGGGTTGTCAGACCACCTACAAGATATATGCTTCTTCATGAACAAGGCCATGATGAGCCTTGTGTTGGATGTGATCCAATGAACTTCAAAGAAGCAAGATCTGATATTGATTCATCCAAATAGCTTGAAGCCATGCAGTCTGAAATGGACTCTATGTATTCAAACCAAGTCTGGAGATTAGTTGATCCACCTGAGGGAATCGTTCCCGTGGGATGCAAATGGATCTACAAAAGAAAGCTTGGGACGGATGGGAAGGTATTATCAGCAAGAAGTGAGCATAAGGTATGCAAACTTCAAAGATCAATATATGGTCTCAAGCAGGCATCAAGGAGTTGGAACGTCATATTTGATAGCACTATCAAAGAGTTTGGTTTTGCTAAGAATCCTGAGGAACCATGCATGTACAAGAAAGTTAGTGGGAGTGCAGTGACATTCCTGATACTTTATGTTGATGATATCCTGCTCATTGGAATGATGTAAGATTAATGCAATCAACTAAAGTATGGTTAGCAAGTAAATTCTCCATGAAAGACATTGGTGAAGCATCCTATGTATTGGGAATACAAATCTATGGAGATAGATCAAAGAGGATGTTGAGGTTCACCCAAGTGACTTATATCGATATTATTCGAAAGAGATTCTCTATGGAAGAGTCCAAGAGATGATACTTACCAATGTGTCATGGTGTTACTCTATCTAATGCAATGTGCCCCAAAACTGATGAAGAGATAGAGATGATGACACGTATTCAATATGCAGTCAACTATTGGTAGTATCATGTATGATATGATATCAACACGTCCTGATATTGCTTACGCTCTGAGTGTTACAAGCAGATATCAGGCGAACCCTGGTCCAATTCATTGGAAAGCCGTGAAAGATATTCTTAAGTACTTGAGAAGAACTAAGAACTTGTTCATGGTCTAAGGGGGTGGAGAATTAAAATTAGAAGGCTACACTGATTCTAGCTTCCAATGTGACGTAGATGATTCGAAATCGACCTCTGGTTTTGTATTCATTCTATATCATGCGGCTGTCTCTTGGAAAAGTTCCAAGCAGGACACCGTTGTGGATTCCACCACTGAAGCTGAATATATTGTTGCATCTGATGCAGCCAAAGAGGCAGTTTGGATGAGGAATTTTGTCCAAGTGTTGGGCGTTATTCTTAATAGAGTTGATCTAGTCTCGTCGTACTACGACAACACTGGTGCCATTGCGCAAGCAAAGGAACCAAGGTCTCATCAGCGATCCAAACATGTACTGAGTAAGTTCCACATCATACGGGAGATTGTGAGAAGAGGAGATATATCAGTCGAAAGAGTCCCCTCTGCAGATAATGTTGCTGATCCACTTTCATATCCCTTGCCAGGACCATTGTTTGAGGAGCATTGCGAAGCAATGGGATTAAAGTTTATGGGTAGTTGGCTCTAGAGGCAAGTGGGAGATTGTTAGAGTAGATGCCATGCAAGCCAACTGTTGGCTAGGGATTTTATTGATTCGGTTGTAATAAACAATCTTTATTTTAATATGATTTAACTTTTAATGGTTTCATTATACTATATCTGTATACCCAAGCAATAAGCATAGATAAAGTCCTTGATTATGCTTTAATACAAATGAATCGTAATTTGATGTTGAAATCATTTGTAAACAATGCATATTCTAAATTCGTTCCTAGTCGATTCAGCCGCCTAAAACATGGATAAAGGTCGCTCGAGTCTAGCACTGTGATGTTGTGTACTGCGTTTCTTGGTAAGGGAATAGAGATGTCCAAACATGTAGATAGGGTAGTCATATGATGATTATAATTGGCTGATATTATTCGAGATTTTAATTGGCTAATTGGACAATACGTTCCCACTATGGAAATACGATTTCCCTTTTTCATGAGAAGGTTGTGGAAATTTCAAAATAGTTGGAGGGAGATTTATAAAATAAAATCCATATTTTATATCTTAGAATTTTTTTAAAATTATCAGCAACCATTATTCTGTTTCCGTATCAGTATATTTTCGATTTTGTCACGTAATCCATTTTTATTATTAACAAGCTAATCGAATCTAATTTTCAAGATTGGTTCGGAAAATTGTTCTGAATTTGGAGAAAATGACATGCACACTAATTTCAGTCCTGCTGAACTGACAAAGCATGCAAGATGGTAGGTGTGAGGCCCGGGGCCGAAGAGGGCGGGGGGTGATCGCCGGTGCCATGAGGTGGCACGGACAATGAGCGGTTCCTGACAGGCTTCTAGGTGGAGGGAACATGAATGAACCGTTCTTACACCGGAAGGAGAGGGATTCCGACACTGTTCAATGTAATGGACTGTACAGTTAAAGAGGGCTTAAAAGATTTGATTGGTGCTACTCATATCACGAAGGTGCATCTTCTTTTCGGTAGCTCATCACATAAAAACTCTAAAGTTAAGCGTGCTTGACTTGGGGCAATTTTGAGATGGGTGACCTCCTGGGAAGTTTCCCAGGGTGCGTGTGAGTGAGGACATAAGCACGCTGGAAAGACTCGTCTTAGTACAGTGAGGACAGTCGTCGAATCTAGGACGTTACAAGTGGTATCAGAGCCAGGTTCTCTCCGAGTACGGTGTGGTTCGAGAACGAACCAAGCGGAAGCTGGTGGGCATGTGAGGCTCGGGGTCGAAGAGGGCAGGGGGTGATCGCCGGTGCCATAAGGTGGCACGGACAATGAGCGGCTCCTGGCAGGCTTCTAGGTGGAGGTAACCTGAATGAACCGTTCTTACACCAGGAAGGAGAGGGATTCGGATACTGTTCAATGTAATGGACTGTACAGTTGAAGAGGGCTTAAAAGATTTGATTGGTACTACTCATATCACGAAGTTGCATCTTCTTTTCGGTAGCTCATCACATAAGAACTCCAAAGTTAAGCGTGCTTGACTTGGGGCAATTTTGGGATGGGTGACCTCCTGGGAAGTTTCCCAGGGTGCGTGTGAGTGAGGACATAAGCACGCTGGAAAGACTCTTCTTGGTACAGAGAGGACAGTCAGTCGAATCTGAGACGTTACAGTAGGACCATAGTATGTAAGCTAAAGTGTAACATGCTCGCTTCTATGTCAAAAGAACTGTAGAGACAGTTTAAAGAAATTTTGAATGTTTCTGACATTCGAATGCATGTCCAAGACTTGCATGGTACTTGAAACTATGCACACCACTTTCAAGGAGCTCATGACTACACGCATGCAAGACAGAGCTTTGGCCCATAAGCATGGTGTACATATGACTGGGCTTATTGAGAATGTAGTGGGCCTAGAATATGTGATTCCTAACGAGTTACTAGATAACATCAATTTGTTGTCTTTCTCATCCTCATTTGACGGGGTTATGATAAACTTAAATTTGAATAAGATAGATGATAGCCTTGAAGAGCTAGTCAATACGCTTATAACTTATGAGATCACCATAAAATAGGGAATTGTTGTTTTTCAAATGGGCCTCTAGTCGGACGAAAAATGGCTCACAATGTAAGGGAAAGAAATGTTCTGCCCCTCACAAGAAAAACAAACTCAATAAGAGGCAAACTCTAAAGGACACTTAAAAGGCCTACAAAGCCAGATAAGTTAGAACTTATTTATTTCACTGCAAGAAGTCCGGACATAAGAAATTATATGTGCCAGAAATGTTCTGGAAATGATAAGTGAATGTCCATGTAAACACGATTTCAACAACAAACAAAAGAAAGTTATATGATTCAAATCGCACACAAATATGGTACGCTAGACTATGTCACAATTCTCAAAGAAGGATGAACAAACTAGTGGGAGAAGACATGTTTGACTTTTCAGACATAAATTCTCTACCTAATTGTAAATCCTGTCTAAAAAGAAAAATGAAAAAGACTCCATTCGATGGAAATGTGGAACGTGCGCATGGTCTACTAGATTTGAACCACACAGACGTTTGTGGCCCTGAGTGTTAGCACAAAATATGGGCAATCCTACTTCGTTATCCTTACTGATGACCATTCGAGGTATGAGTATGTTTATATAAAGGCCCGAAAATTCATGTTTGAAAATTTGCGGAAAAATTTAAAATTTTTACTTTAACTAACTAAAATGCCTCTTTAAATAAATAAACTAATAAAATATTCAATGTTTAAATATTCGAAAATAGCAGCGGAAGTAATTATTGTTGGCAAATTAACAAATTAAAAATAATCCAACCAAAGGAAAAAAATATTTAGCATAAAAATGGTAAATGCTGAAAATGAGCACTACTGCTGACCCAAGATGGCTCACTGGTCCCCTCCCTCGATCCCGACCTCATCTATACCTACAACAATCAAGTCTAGTGAGTCTAAAGACTCAGCATGCATATATCGTAAATAACGAGTAAGTAAATAAATAATAAAATTGCATGCGAGATAAAATGTCATGAGTCTGGAGTTACGTAAATATATCATGTCATGAGTAATTATAATACGTGCGTAACTGAACTTAAAATCGCAAATGAAATGTTTGCCCCGTAGAGCCCTGTCATAAAATAACATGTAATAATAATTTTCTGTCGAGAATATGTTCTACGCAAGTGGCCCCATGAACTGAACTGAACTGAACCGATAAGTGACCACCGGGTGAAGTAATAATCGTCTGATCAGACTAATGCCACAGTATACTGGGTGGAACTGAACTGACCCGGTAAGTGACCACCGGGTGATACAATAATCCCATGATAGTGAAATGGCCACAAGCAATATCGCATAATTCTCAAAAATAAATATTTTACATTTTTATGCACGTAATATAATTAAATATCCTGTATTAATTTTACCAAATGGGTTGGAATCGTTCCCAGGCTTGCTGCACATAAATATAACACGAAAATATGCAAATGATCTAACTTGACCAAACTTTGTAATTGAATCCAAAAAATGAGACAACTACGCCCACTGCCTTAGTATTTAATCATGACTCCGTGCCAACCCAAACCATCATTTAGTCATGATTAAAATACACATAGAATAATGAAATAATGCTCCTAAAATTGTACAAGTCGAAATTTGGTGAATGGAGGCCAAAAACAAGAAACGCTCTTTCGAGAGTCATTTTGGCACCACGCACTGTAAATTCTCGTACGACTTCTAAACTTAACCGAATCACTGAACGGTCAAAAACACGACCTTCCTAACTCGATGTGGTACTGTCCAGTCCAAGGCCATAGGCTAAAAGCCAACCAAAAACTCAAACGAGCCTCTGAATCGAAGCACCACTTGCTGTCAACAAAAATACAGCAGCGCATTCGTTTCCTTGCGTCGTAATCGAGACTACCGGCCATTGTGGCTTGCACCACCGACAAGAGCCTCTTACCAATATCCTAGGGTATGGTTTGAACCATGGATAATGGCCCGAGGCCAGCCAAAATTCGAACCACACCAGAAACAAACCACACGTCCCAACCGAGCACCAAATCTGTGCGTGGGATGTTGCAGTGGTTCTTGCCGTCATGGACCATTCCAGTGGCCATTTGGTTGACCATGGCACGATCTAGACATCACGAGTTAGTGTGTGAACTAGGGCTAAGGGCCAGAGGACAACCAAGGTCCGCCCCAAACCACCAAAACCGAGAGTATACATGCAAAAATGAAATGGGGATCGAAGGGGGCTGTGCTTGTTTGTTTTAAAAAAACGGATAGGAACGTGAACCAAGCCATGAAAGGCCGACTTGGTCATGTTCTAGCCATTTCAAGGAGATGTTCTAACCATGGCTATAGCTCCTAGGGCAGCCAAGATCAGAACACTCGCCTTAGACCAAAAATCGTGCAACCCGAGACTCAAAAATGCAGTTTGGACGTGTTGCTGTCCATCCGAGTTGCCGTGGGAAAAATAGACTTTTAACCAATGATCAAATACCTTCTTAACACTCCCTATATCCATCCTAGATGCAGACTGGCAAGCATGGGCGTGAGCCAACACCTGAACCATCATAAACAACCGAAAACGTGAAGCACAAGAGGGATCCGAAATAATTCTGCACAATGTTTTCGAATCTTGCATGATAAAATTTCGGTTTTTGCTTAAATAAAATCATGAGTATGTTGTTTTAAAATACTAATATGGCTTGATTGAAGAGCAAATAAAAACATATACATGCCTTGGTTTCGTTTTGAAAGAAAAACGAACGAAACGACGACGCGGCGCGGAGGAGACGGAGTGCTCTTCTTTTTCTTGTTTTCCCTTTATTTCTCTCTTCTTTTTCTATGGCTTTCTCACGATTTTTCTCTGAAAATTCTCTCAGATTTTTGGTGCAAGGCAGAGGGGGAAATGGTTAGGAGAATGAAGGGGAGTTGCAATATAAAAGGGATTTAAATGGCATGACCAAGTCTTGCTCTCTTTGAATTGTTAGATGAGGACTTGGTTTGATATCCAAAAGATTTTTGGAGGGATTATGGAGGGCATGACCGATTCATCCTATTCAAACAAGGCTAAGATATTGATTGATTAATAATTAATGGTGATTAAAAAAATGAAGGGTTATCATACTAAGAAATAACAAGGAAAGGGTCAAAGGTGGTGAGTTGTCAAAGAAATATTATATCACCTATGAGGTGGCCGAAATTAGGCTAATAAGTGGAGGGGAAAAATTGCTTAGTTAATGTATTTTAAATCTTTAGAATCTTATCTACCCATTAAATAATTTAGTGAATTAACACATTAATTATGGAACCTAAATGAACTTATTTCCTACTTACCTCAAGTTACTTAAATAATTCCTTAAACATTCTTTTACCTTAAATTAACTCATTAGCTAGCTAAAATAAATTCTATGAATGTTTTCTTAATATTAAATTTTATCTCAAAACTCCAACTCCAGTCCAGCCTCACTTAATTAACTGAAAAAGGTAACAATTAAACTATTGCGTAAAATAATTAACTTTAAAGAAAAAGAATTTAAATTCTCATGCAATAAAATCATATTTAACGCTAGAATTATGCATGGCTTATACGTAGTCTAATTTACGGGTTCTACAACCCTCCCCCCTTAAAAGAAATTTCGCCCTCGAAATTAAAACTCACCTAATAACTCCGGATAACGACTCCTTATCTCGGGCTCAGACTCCCTCGTAGCTTCCTCTTCTGAATGGTTAATCCATTTGACTTTGACTCGCTTAACCAGCTTGTTCCGAAGCTTCTTCTCCTGTCTGTCTAAGATCTGAACTGGTATCTCCTCATAAGACAGGTTCAGAGTAAGCTGCAACGGTTCAAAATTCAGCACATGCGAAGGGTTCGCCATATACTTCCTCAGCATACAGACGTGGAACACATTGTGTACTCCGGCCAGATTCGACGGAAGAGCCACACGATAAGCTAGCATCCCAACTCTGTCGAGGATCTCAAATTGTCCAATGAATCTCAGGACTGAGCTTTCCTTTCTTCCCAAATCAGCATGACACCTTTCATAGGTGCCACCTTCACAAAGACATGGTCGCCCAAGGAAAACTCTAGATCTCTCCTCCTCTGATCTGCATAGCTCTTTTGTCGGCTCTGAGAAGTCCTCATCCTATCACGGATCTTGACTACTACATTGGCAATCTGCTGAATAATCTCCAGACCGAATTCTTCTCTCTCCCCTACTTCATTCCAATGAACAGGAGACCTACACTTACGACCATACAGTGCTTCATACGGAGCCATACCTATAGATGACTGGAAATTGTTGTTATAGATGAACTCCACTAATGGCAAGTTCGACTCCCAACTCCTAGAGAAATCAATCGCACAAGCACGGAGAAGATCCTCCAAAATCTGAATAACTCGCTCTGACTGACCATCTGTCTGAGGGTGGAAAGCTGTGCTAAACAGCAACTTCGTGCCCATAGTTGAATGCAAACTATTCCAGAATGAGGAAGTAAATCTAGGGTCTCTGTCAGATACGATAAAAACTGGGATACCATGAAGTCGGACTATCTCTCGGATATACAACTCCGCGTACTGAATCATGGTGAAATTCGTCTTAATAGGCAAGAAGTGCGCTGATTTGATAAGACGATCTACAATCACCCAGATAGCATTTGATCCTCTGGTTGACTTCGGCAAACCGGTCACAAAGTCCATGGTAACATTCTCCCACTTCCACTTGGGAATAGGAAGAGGCTTGAGCAAACTTGCTGGTCTCTGATGCTCCGCCTTCACTAACTGACAAGTCAGACACTCGGATACAAACCGTCTGATGTCCTTCTTCATTCCTGGTCACCAATACACTAACTGCAGATCTCTGTACATCTTCATACTCCCTGGATGGATATAGTACGGCGACATATGGGCCTCTGATAAGATATCTGATCAAATAGAACCACTACTGGGAACCCACATCCTATCTCGGTATCTCACAACGTCGTCGCTCACTGTATACAAGACACTGCCCTTGGCCTCATCTCTCTGCTTCCACTTTGCCAACTGCTCATCTGCTGACTGACCACTGCGAATACGGTCTAGAAGAGAGGACTGAATAGTCAAGGTAGATAGACGGGGAACTCTACCTCGAGGATAAGTCTCTAGACCAAACCTCTGCATCTCAGTCTGAAGAGGTCTCGAAACTGTCAAATTAGCCATCACTGCGACTTTTCTGCTCAATGCATCCGCAACTACATTAGCTTTACCCGAATGGTAGCTAATGTCACAGTCATAATCCTTCAAAAGCTCCAACCAATGCCTCTGACGCATGTTCAGCTCTTTCTGTGTAAAGAAATACTTGAGACTCTTGTGGTCGGTAAAGATCTGGCACTTCTCTCCATACAAATAATGCCTCCAAATCTTCAAGGCAAAAACTACGGCGGCCAACTCTAGATCATGGGTAGGGTAATTCTTCTCATCGATTTTCAGCTGTCGAGAAGCATATGATATCACCTTCCCATGCTGCATCAACACTGCGCCTAAACCGAGCTTCTAAGCTTCGATATACAGAAGAAACTCACCGGGCCCTGACGGCATGGCCAAAACTGGTGCCGAGATAAGAGCTTGCTTCAAAGTATCGAAGCTCTTCTGACATTCATCGCTCCACACAAATTTCACATTCTTCTTGATCAATGATGTGAGTGGAACGGCAATAGAGGAGAATCCCTTATTGAACTTCCGATAGTATCCTGCTAGCCCAAGAAAACTGCGGATCTCTGATGCATTCTGCGGCACAACCCAATCTCTGACTGCTGCAACCTTCGCTGGGTCTACCTCAATACCGTTGCTAGAGACAATATGGCCTAACAATGCCACCTTCTCTAACCAGAATTCGCACTTACTGAACTTTGCGAATAACTTATGCTTCTGCAAGGTCTGCAACACTGTGGTCAGATGTCTGCTGTGATCTTCTTGATTCTTGGAGTAGACGAGAATGTCGTCTATAAATACTATCACAAACTGGTCAAGATACGGCTGAAATACGCGATTCATGAAATCCATTGTAATGCCAGAGATTTTGATTCTGTTAATCTAAAATTATTGATTTTGAATTGATATGATTATAGCCGGGCCATTTCGAGACAAGATTGGACAAAGTATAGGAATTAAAAAGGAGAAGAGAAGAGTTGGGCCGAAAGTTCTGTGTCAAAAAAAAGGGCGGAAGTTTATGTCCTGCCCGAGCGCCGCATGATAAAAGAATAGGGCCGAAGGTCTTGCACCCGGGCGGAAGTTTTTGTCCGCCCGAGCGCGATTGAATATTATGCAAGGGCCGAGAGTTCCGTGCTCGGGCAAAATTTATGTCCGCCCGAGCGTGAGACGTCTTTTGCAAAGAACAAGCCACCTCGCCTTAATCATGCATTGATATATATACGTATCCTTCCTTGCAATCTTCAGAAGGAAAGCTCCCGAGAAATCCTCCAGCTTCTTCGTAGCTTTAAATTGTGATTGTGCGAGATTCGCCCGCCTGAATTGTAATCCGACTTCAATACTGTGTTCCTATTGACGTAGGCTACAACTGGACATAAGTTTTGTTAAGTTTTGATATGTTTTGAAATTATGATATTGTTAGAATCGGATATGATTCATATATAGTATTATTGACATATTAGACATCGTAGAATCGAATTCAGATTGAGAAACATATTTATTATGGAATTGTTATGATTTTTTCAGAGTATAACGATTGATATCAGATAGATTTGGATTAGTGATTAATTACAGACTGTGTTGGATATCAGTTATGGATTGTAATTATTATCTGTTGATATTGTATTGATCGAGATATCGGGATTGTGCAGTTATGCCGTTGATTTTGAATTAAATCAAGATTAACCAGATTGGTATTGAATTGAGCAGTATATTGATATGATATTATTGATATTGTCATTGCCAGATTGAGGGGTTGACAGACTTTGAATTCCAGACAGGAATGGCATCAGAATTACAATAAAAGAAAGGTATTAGTCAATGTGGTACCGAGAGAATGACTCGAGTATGATATACTCGAGTTTCCCTAAATCACATACTTATTGTTATTATTTACATTGATTTGAATTGATATGCTTGTTCTATTGATTTATAGAAGCATGTATTAGATGAGTATTATACGAGTGATCTTGTGACATAAGTGCCGATAGTGATGGAATAGTCACTGCCACATTGCACATTGTCACAAGATAGTGAATTGGCGATAGTGCCACAGTCTGTGATGGATAGGTCAAGACACCGGATGTTTGGTTATATCGATTGAATAGAATTGGAGTTTCTTCTATTACTGAATTCGATATAGGAATGCCAATGTCTGGAAACCGGAATCCCTAGACTAGGATTGAGTCTAGTATGAGATGTGGAGTCACGAGTCTGATTGACAGTTTTATATTGATTATGTTTTCAGATTTTGATACATATTACTGTTATTTGTTTCATGCTTTATATTGTTTATATGATTGCATGTTTCGTTGATTTATATTGGGATGTATATCTCACCGGATTTATCCGGATGTTTTCGTGTTTGTATGTGTGCATGGAAACAGGTGGGAAAGGTTCAGGGTCTAGGAGATGAAGAGAGATCGTGATTAGAGTGGAGACTACGGACTTTGATTAGAGATAGGGTTTAAACACTTGATATGTTGTTGTTAAACCTTAGTTTTGAAGATTGTATATAGTAAAGACTTGTACTTTAATACTGCTAAGTATGTTAGAATTTATTCCATTACGTTCCGCATTTAATACTGTATTTTTAAAAAAAAATAGACCGTGTTTACTTTAATTGATTAAATTGTCCCAATGATGATTAAGAACTTGATTAGCGTCCGGGTCCCCACAACAAGTGGTATCAGAGCGATAGATCCTTTAGACTAAGATAGGAGCTTGTGAGCGGGGTAGAATGGGTTTTCTTTCCTTGCTTTTGATTTCTAGCATGATTTACTGCTTTAATACATGTTTACCTGATTATCTGATTTTGATATGGTAATGTGTATTATTGAGAATGGATCAGAACCGATTCTTGATCAGAGTAAGATTATCAGAAAGGGACTGAGACAGAATTGTTAATTGTGAATGCTAACCTTTTTGATAATCAGATATGTCTCCCAGAAGAGTACCGGAACAGGGTAGCACTTCAAATCCTCCAATGGATGTAACAGCAACACCAATGGAAACATTGTTGAAGAGATTTCAGTCATTTCATCCACCGACACTGAAGGGTACTGAGACTGCAGTTGATTGCTAGAGTTGGTTGGACGATATTGAGATGTTGTTCAAGTCCTTGGATTACACCGATGAGCGGAGAGTGAAACTGATAGGGCAGCAGTTGCATGATGTGGCAAAGAACTGTTGGATTACAACAAAGCGGGCATTGGAGTATCGAGGTACAGTTATTACCTGGAATGTGTTTAGAACTGAATTTTATCAGAGGTCTTTACAGTGTCGTACAGGAAGGATAAGGGAGCAGAGTTTGCGAACTTGAGACAGGGTCAGCTGAATATCGAGGAATATGTGGCCAAGTTCTCTACAATGCTACGATTTGCTCCACATGTGGCCGAAAATGACGAAGCTTGTAATGCCCGAGGAATTTATCCCGTAAATTCGAAATGAGTTAGAGATGATTATTATAATCTATTGGTGATAATCGATTTGATTATAGACGAAACAGATCGGACCGGAAAAGACGAGAAAGTACACCAAATACATGAGGAAGGCCGAAGCAATGGCGCACATGCGCGAAGAAGTGCGCGCATATGCGCGACATGTCCAGAACCTTTGGCGCATATGCGCGACGAAGTTGGCGCACATGCGCGGGAGGTACAGTAGGCTCGGCGCATATGCGCAAGAAAAATGGCGCATATGCGCGAGGCGATGATGTGCTGGTTCGAACAACCGGCGCATATGCGCGACTTTGTGCGCGCATATGCGCGCAACGTGCAGAACATACAATGAGCCATTTGTCGTCCATGCGTGTGTGTATATATACATATATATACAAAATCGATTTTTAAGAATTGGAAATCAGAAAATCCTGGACAAAAGCTTTCAAATTCTCTCCGAAGCTTATAGTTACGATTTTGTGAAATCCGTCCGTCTAAGTTAGAATCCGAACACAATACTGTGTTCCTGTCAGCGCAGGCTTCATCCGGACGTAAGTTTTATTACGTTTAGACAAGATTTGAAAATATGGTATTGTCAGAATCTGATATGATTCATATATGTTGTTCTTGACATATTAGACATCATAGAATCGAAGTCAGATTAAGAAACGGACTGAATATGGAATTGTTATGATTTTCGGAGTAGTTTTGGAGCCGATTTGATATCAGAATTGAGTTGTTATTCATTATGAGATATTAGAATTGATATCTGACTGATATGATATGGCTGGGTATATTGAGATTATACCGTTATGCCGTCAATATTGAATTAGATTGAGTATTGTGCAGAACATATTTAATTGGAGTAATGTATTGATATTATACTCCTCGATATTGTCATATCAGATTGAGTATTGACAGACTTTGAGTTCGAGACTTCGACAGAGCCAAAGTATCAGAAAGAAAGGTATAAATTAATGTTGGGTTGGGATTGCACAACTCGAGTGAGGTTTGACTCGAGTCTCCCTAAATCACATACTTGCAATTATTGCATTGATATTTGCAATTGATGAGATTTATGATTGTAGTCTATTGATTTATAGCCACTGCATGTAATGACTGCTGATTCGCTAGTCATTGATTGAGTTGCTTAGATACTGACTATATGTTTTGATTACTGAGTCGTTGAGTCATAGGCTGATTCGCCTAGTCACCGGCTGATTCGTCGGGTTATTGACTGATTCGTCTTATTATCGGCTGATTCGCCTAGTCACCGGCTGATTCGTCTGGTGATTGACTGATTTGTATAAACTTAAGCTGATTCGCTTAATTACAGGCTGAGTTGTCTGATTTTTGGCTGATTCGCCTAATTACCGGCTGATTCGTCGGGTTATTGACTGAGTCGTCAATTCTGCGGCTGATTCGCCCAGACACTGATATATGAATTATATCGATGCCGTTTAGGGATTGATTCATTCCTATCGACTGAGATTCGATATAATTACCTATATCCAGACATCGGGATCCCTAGGTTAGAGTGGAGTCGAGTCTGAGACGACGCGTTGGTTGAGTTGAGTCTGATATGACATGTTGATTTACATTGTTTATGCCATTCATGATTATTGAATGTTTGATATGAATTTATGTTTCTGATTTGAGACATGTTATGAATACTTCTTATATGCTTTCGTGTATGCTTTTATATAACTGCATGTTTACGTTGTTTATACTGGGATATTTATATCTCACCGGAGTTATCCGGCTGCTGTCTTGTTTTGTATGTGTGCATGACAACAGGTGGGGCTGGATCAGGGTCAAGAAGAGGATGAGAGAAGATTAGATAGCGTGGAGATCTGGGCTTCGGAGCAACATATGATTCAGTACTGATATGTAGTTGAACCTAGTTGAATTCTTGTAGATAACGCAAGATTTGTATGTTCATGTTTAATATGTAATTTGAGTAAATTACATTACGTTTCCGCTTTGTATTTGAAAAAAAAAATTTAGACCCTGTTTTATAATTGATTAATTAGTCCCAAACATGATTAAGAACTTGATTAGCGTCCGGGTCCCCACAACAGGTGGTATCAGAGCTGTAGGTACCAGAACTGTAGATTCTTGAGATTGAGATAGAAGCTAGTGAGCGGGGTAGAATGTGTTTCTTTCCTTGCTTATGATTGCTAGCATTCTTTACTGTTTTATATAATACATGTTACTTGACTTATCTGATTTGATTTTGTAATATGTATTATTTGAAATGAATTCGAACCGATTCTCGATCAGCAGTAAGATGATCAGAGGACAGACTGAATTGAAACAGATGTGCTGGATTGGATTACTAATCCTTTTGAGTTTCAGATATGCCTCCTAGACGAATTCCAGAACAGGGTAGTACATCGAATCCTCTAATGGATGTAACACCGACTCCAATGGAAACCTTGCTGAAGAGGTTTCAGTCATTCAAACCACCCACTCTGACGGGTACTGAGACGTCAGTAGAGTGTGAGAGTTGGTTAGGTACCATTGAGTTGCTGTTTGATTCACTGGAGTACAGTGATGAGCGCCATATTAAATTGATTGGGCACCAGTTGCTGGATGTTGCACAAAGCTGGTGGATTACAATGAAGAGGGCCTTGGAGCAACGAGGTACGATTATTACTTGGGATGTGTTTAAAACTGAGTTTTATCAGAGATTCTTCCCAATATCGTACAGAAAGGACAAGGGGGCGGAGTTTGCCAATTTGAGACAGGGTCAGCTGAACATTGAAGAATATGTGACCAAGTTCTCTACCTTGTTGAAGTTTGCTCCTCATGTATCTGAAAATGACGAAGCCGTTGCCGATCAGTTCATCAATGGCCTGAACCCCGATATTTTTACATTGGTGAACACAGGACGACCGAATAACTTTGCTGATGCCATGAATAGAGCAAAGGGCGCTGAAGCAGGCCTGATAAGGCAGAGAGGAGCTGAATTTGTTCCTCCAGTGTCGAGACCATCGCAACCACCTCCCCGATTCGAGAGTGGTAGTAGCAGTGGTGGAAGGAAAGATTTTCTGAAGGCTAGAGGAAAGCAGTTTAAGAAGCCTGGTGGCAGTTCTTCTAGTTCCAGTGGGTCTCAGCAGAGTTATACCGGCGTTTACTGCGGAAATTGTGGAGGGAGACATTCCACTGAGCAATGCCAAGGAGTACTTGGTAGTTGCCACTTTTGCAAACAACAGGGACATTTTGCCAGAGTATGTCCACAGAGGGGTTCCCAAAGATTCCAGGGAGTCGAATCATCTGGATCAGCGGCACAGGGAAGTAGACGATCAGCTGCTGTTCCTTCATTTCAGCCAGCACCATCTCAGTCACAGCAGAGGCCAGGAGGGAGCCAGATAGTTGGCCAGCCTCCTAGACAGCAGGCCAGAGTATTTGCTTTGACCGAGGAACAGGCTCAGGAAGCACCAGATGATGATGTTGCAGGTAACTGATTTGTTTGATTATCCTGCATATGTATTGAGGAATACCGGTGCTTCATATACTTTTATTTCTGAAAGACTTGCATTGATGTATGCATTCTTTGTTGATTCCCTATTTACTGTAGTATTTGTTTCTGTTCCTTTGGGAAAAGATCTTGTATCAGCGATTTCTGTTAGATCTTGTATACTACAGTAGGATGAGAATGAGATCGAGTTAGATCGTGTAGTAGCTTGTGTTGTACTGGTGTTCTAGGATTTTGGAACTGCATTACTGATATTAATATGCTGATTAAGTACAGTACAGAGCTACCATAGACTAATTCCAGAAGATGGTGAGAATCGAACCTGAGATGGCCAAAGGAGGAATATTGTACGATAAGAATTCTAGACCGAGAATTCCTTTGATATTCGTACTAGCTATGACTCAATTATTACAGAAAGGAGCAGAGTAACTCCTTATGTATTCAGTTGATTTACTGAAGTTGAGTCTATCATTGGCTGATTTACCAATGATAAGAAAGTTCTCGATGTTTTCTCTGATAAGACTTCAGATCTGATTCCAATCAGAGAGATTGATTTTAGCCTTGAACTGATATTCTAAATTGTTAAAATTTCGAATCCTGACTGAGACAGATTGCATTCAGGATGTGTTAATCTGAATATGATATGTTTGGTGATTTTACCAGAGTTAAACCGTGATTAGTCAGCTGAGGTTGACATCAGTGTCAGACAGTTGCGGTTTATGAATTTAGCATGTTTGAATCTGATTGAATATTGATGTTATTCTGGATACGTGGTTGAGAAGGATTGTAGACAATGGAGATTATATTGTACCGTCCGAACCAGAGCTGATTTTGAAACGTTAGCAGTTTCAAAAAACTAAGTATAATGTTTAGAACTCAATATCGATAGTCAGAACAGAGTGTCTATCAGAGTAACAGATATGTGATTGTGTATGTTGTATGAGATTGATTATTCTGTGATATCAGATGTGTCAGAATTGTACAGCAAAGCTTGATAGTGATAGTTAGAGCCGAATACCAGGTAGGTATTTCCTCTTTAATTTATGTTATTAACTGATTTGTGTATATCAAATAGTTCGAATCAGAAAGGACAGATATTGTCAGAAGCTTACAGTCATGGATTCAATGTTCAGTCTGACGATTGAGACTGTATTGTATTCGAACAGGTAGTTGTGATATAGACAGATGAGATCAGTTATAACATAAATGTATTGAAATGTTGGCAGAAATTGTACTGATATGTCTAAATCGCTAACAGAAAAGATAGAAAGATAGAACTCAGCAGATTTATTACAGAATTGTATAGTTCTAAATAGAAATGGGAGTACATTTCTATGGCTTTCGTAATGAAATTACCGCCATTTTCTTCAGATTGAGATATGATATGATTGTGATTGACAGATTGTTCAATCTATATCTATCAGTTTGTACCAGATAACGTACAAACATGACCAAATGACACAGATCGATGTCAGAAAAGTGGTCAGAAAGATCAGAATGCCATAGTAGATTATGTCAGATTGTAATGTTGCTTGAGTCGTATTCGTGATAGAATAATCATGAACTCTCTCTTAGATTGTTTTACAGATTGACAGGCAGTCAGAATGGGTTATCCAGCTAGTGAAAGACCTTGGCACAGCTTTAGTGCTGGATGTTAGCACTATGCAGCTTTAGTGCTGGATGTTAACACTAATTGATATGATTTAATATCACAGCGTGATAATAGTTATTAGTTTATCAGATGAGTAATGAGATAGTTATAGGCAAGACAGTATACGATGAGTACTACAGATCTCATTTGAAGACAATTCAAAGAAAGATGAAGATAGTTCAGAATGGACAGATTTAAGAAACCAACGTCGGATGATGACGATTGGTATTCGAAGCTGAAGACTGTAGATGTCTTTGATAACAGCAGATGGTGCGGATATATGATGAAATGGGATTGGTTTATACGGATGTTGTATAACCAACATGGCAAGATCTGTCAGAAGGATTGGAGAAGTATTATGATATTATACTTAGGAAATTCGTATTCCAGACTGGAATCAGATATTTGAGTTTTGGTTTAAACTCTGTTATGCATTTCTTCTGATATCTCTGAATTGATTGTTTATGAGTTCGGGGATGAACTCAAATCTAAGAGGGGGAGAAATGTAATGCCCGAGGAATTTATCCCGTTAATTCGAAATGAGTTAGCGATGATTATTATAATCTATTGGTGATCATCGATTTGATTATAGACGAAACAGATCGGACCGAAAAAGACGAGAAAATACACCAAATACATGAGGAAGGCCGAAGGAATGGCGCACATGCGCGAAGAAGTGCGCGCATATGCGCGACATGGCGCACATGCGCGACGAAGTTGGCGCACATGCGCGGGAGGTACAGTAGGCTCAGCGCATATGCGCGAGAAAAATGGCGCATATGCGCGAGGCGATGATGTGCTGGTTCGAACAACCGGCGCATATGCGCGACTTTGTGCGCGCATATGCGCGCAACGTGCAGAACATGCAATGAGCCATTTGTCGTCCATGCGTGTGTGTATATATACATATATATACAAAATCGATTTTTAAGAATTGGAAATCAGAAAATCCTGGAGAAAAGCTTTCAAATTCTCTCCGAAGCTTATAGTTACGATTTTGTGAAATCCGTCCGTCTGAGTTAGAATCCGAACACAGTACTGTGTTCCTGTCAGCGCAGGCTTCATCCGGACGTAAGTTTTATTACGTTTAGACAAGATTTGAAAATATGGTATTGTCAGAATCTGATATGATTCATATATGTTGTTCTTGACATATTAGACATCATAGAATCGAAGTCAGATTAAGAAACGGACTGAATATGGAATTGTTATGATTTTCGGAGTAGTTTTGGAGCCGATTTGATATCAGAATTGAGTTGTTATTGATTATGAGATATTAGAATTGATATCTGACTGATATGATATGGCTGGGTATATTGAGATTATACCGTTATGCCATCAATATTGAATTAGATTGAGTATTGTGCAGAACATATTTAATTGGAGTAATGTATTGATATTATACTCCTCGATATTGTCATATCAGATTGAGTATTGACAGACTTTGAGTTCGAGACTTCGACAGAGCCAAAGTATCAGAAAGAAAGGTATAAATTAATGTTGAGTTGGGATTGCACAACTCGAGTGAGGTTTGACTCGAGTCTCCCTAAATCACATACTTGCAATTATTGCATTGATATTTGCAATTGATGAGATTTATGATTGTAGTCTATTGATTTATAGCCACTGCATGTAATGACTGCTGATTCGCTAGTCATTGATTGAGTTGCTTAGATACTGACTATATGTTTTGATTACTGAGTCGTTGAGTCATAGGCTGATTCGCCTAGTCACCGGCTGATTCGTCGGGTTATTGACTGATTCGTCTTATTATCGGCTGATTCGCCTAGTCACCGGCTGATTCGTCTGGTGATTGACTGATTTGTATAAACTTAAGCTGATTCGCTTAATTACAGGCTGAGTTGTCTGATTTTTGGCTGATTCGCCTAATTACCGGCTGATTCGTCGGGTTATTGACTGAGTCGTCAATTCTGCGGCTGATTCACCCAGACACTGATATATGAATTATATCGATGCCGTTTAGGGATTGATTCATTCCTATCGACTGAGATTCGATATAATTACCTATATCCAGACATCGGGATCCCTAGGTTAGAGTGGAGTCGAGTCTGAGACGACGCGTTGGTTGAGTTGAGTCTGATATGACATGTTGATTTACATTGTTTATGCCATTCATGATTATTGAATGTTTGATATGAATTTATGTTTCTGATTTGAGACATGTTATGAATACTTCTTATGTACTTTCGTATATGCTTTTATATGACTGCATGTTTACGTTGTTTATACTGGGATATTTATATCTCACCGGAGTTATCCGGCTGTTGTCTTGTTTTGTATGTGTGAATGAAAACGGGTGGGGCTGGATCAGGGTCAAGAAGAGGATGAGAGAAGATTAGATAGCGTGGAGATCCGGGCTTCGGAGCAACATAGGATTCAGCACTGATATGTAGTTGAACATAGTTGAATTCTTGTATATAACGCAAGATTTGTATGTTCATGTTTAATATGTAATTTGAGTAAATTACATTACGTTTCCGCTTTGTATTTGAAAAAAAAAAATTTAGACCCTGTTTTATAATTGATTAATTAGTCCCAAACATGATTAAGAACTTGATTAGCGTCCGGGTCCCCACAAAGCTGTTGCGGACCAGTTCATTAATGGCCTGAATCCGGAAATCTTTACCTTGGTGAATACCGGAAGACCGAATAATTTTATCGATGCCTTGAATAGAGCGAAGGGAGCCGAAGCCGGTCTGATGAAACAGAGAGGAGCTTCGTTAGTACCTCCAGCACCGAGACCACATATGCCTCCACCTCCTTCCAGATTTGAGGGTGGCAGCAGCAGTGGCGGAAAGAAGGAATTCCTGAAAGCTAGAGGAAAGCAGTTCAAAAGATCTGGAAGCAGTTCATCCAGTTCTAGTGGTTCGAGACAGGCCGGTCAGAGTTATACAGGACCTTACTATAGTACTTGTGGAGGGAAGTATTCCACTGAGCAGTGCCGAGGAGTGTTTGGCAGTTGCCGTATCTGTAGACAGCAGGGACACTTTGCTAGTGTTTGTCCCCAGAGAGATACTCAGAGATCCCAGGATGCCGAATCATCTGGATCAGTAGCTCAGACTGGTAGACGACCAGCTGCAGTTCATTCATTTCAGCCAGCACCACCCCAGTCACAGCAGAGGCCAGGAGGAAGCAAGACAGTTAGCCAGCCTCCTAGACAGCAGGCCAGAGTGTTCACTTTGACTGAAGAGCAGGCTCAGGAAGCACCAGATGACGTTGTTGCAGGTAACTGTTATTTATGTGGTTACCCTCAATATGTATTGATTGATACTGGTGCTTCAAATACTTTTATTTCTGAACAATTTGCATTGAGTCATGCTTTGCCTGTTGAGTCATTGTCTGCGGTAGTGTCTGTCTCTTCTCCGTTAGGGACAAGTTTGATATCAATAAAGTCTGTTAGGTCTTGTATACTGCATTATGATGGACATGAAATTGAATTAGACTGTATTGTGCTTGGGTTGTCTGATTTTGACTGTATTATCGGCATCATATGTTAACCAAGCACAGAGCCAATGTTGATTGTTTCCACAAGATTGTGAGATTTAGACCTGAAATGGCTGAGGAGTGGAAATTTTATGGTAAGGGTTTTCGAGCCAGAATTCCTTTGATATCTGCTATGAATATGACTCGATTATTGCTGAAAGGAGCGGATGGATTCCTTGTCTATTCAGTTGATTTACTGAAATCGAGTCCATCATTGGCGGACTTGCCAGTGGTGTGTGAATTTGCTGACGTCTTTCCAGATGAGATTTCTGGTTTGCCTCCGATTCGAGAGATAGACTTCAGCATTGAGTTGATGACAGGTACAGTTCCGATTTCGAGGGCTCCATACAGAATGGCACCGATTGAGTTAAAAGAGTTGAAAGAACAGTTGGAGGATTTACTGGCCAAGGGGTATATCAGACCGAGTGTGTCTCCTTGGGGTGCTCCAATATTGTTTGTGAGAAAGAAAGATGGTTCGATGAGGCTTTGTATCGACTACCGGCAACTGAACAAAGCAACGGTAAAGAACAAATATCCCTTGCCTCGTATTGATGATCTGTTTGATCAGTTCCAGGGTTCATCTGTATATTCCAAGATCGATCTGAGATTTGGATACCATCAGCTGAGATTCAGGGATTCTGATATCTCGAAGACAGCATTTAGAAACAGGTATGGACACTATGAATTTATTGTCATGCCATTTGGTTTGACGAATGCACTGGATGTATTTATGGGGTTGATGAACCGTATATTTCAGAGATATTTGGATGATTTTGTGATCATTTTAACTGATGATATTCTGATTATTCCAAGAATATGATTGAGCATGCTGAGCATTAAGAACTATGTTGAGAATTCTGATGACTGAGAAAATGTCATGCTAACTGTAAAATGTGAGTTTTGGTTGAGACAGGTTGTATTTCTGTGGCATATTATTCGGAGACGGTTATTCAGGGATCCCAGTTGTACTGCTGAAAATTAATCGTTGTCATTACCGATTATTGATTTTTAATTTAATTTATTATGAAGAGCAAACCGGAGACACGATTGAGGTAACGGCAAACCGAGGACAGTGCCTTTCGACATGCGCGACGTGATACACCTCATTTGATAACGGCGAGGTGTGGCGGATGCGGTGCTTTTAGCCGCCACCTGCGCGAACTGATGCGCGCATATGCGCGCTAACCGAGACATATGGTATCGCGCATATGCGCCGAGTGATGTCGCGCATATGCGCGAGACGTGTTCTACAAAGGAGTGAGCCACTTGCCCCATGCATGCATGTATATATATATATATATATATATATATATATATATATATATATATATATATATATATATATATATATATCATTACAACGTTTCTTCAGAAGGAAAAAGGAAAAACGAAGCCAACTTCACAAATTTGATTTTGATTTTAAGTGTGCGAGAATCCGGCAGTTCAATTTTGAACCCGACTTTGGTACTATGTTCCTATCAACGCAGGCTACAACTGGACGTAAGTTTTGTTAAGTTTTGATATGTTTTGAAATTATGGTATTGTCAGAATTGGATAGGATCCATATATGATGTTCTTGATATCTTAAACATCATATAATCGAAGTCAGATTGAGAAACAGACTTATTATGGAATTGTTATGATTTTCTGATTATATTGATTTGAAATCGGACAGATTTGGATTATGAATGAATTATAGATTGTATTGGATATGAGTTATGATTTGTAATTGATGTCTGTTGACATGGTATTGACGGGGATACTGAGATTGTACCGTTATGCCGTGATTTGAATTAAATCCAGATTAATTAGATTCAGTTTTGAATTGAGAATGGAATATTGATGTTATGATTCCCGATATATCGTTTCAGATTTACAGAGACAGTCTTGAGTTCAGAATTGATATTGCTTCAGACCGAGACTACAAACGAAAGGTATAAGTCAATGTGGTATTGGGATATCGACTCAAGTAGGATATACTTGGGTTTCCCTAAATCACATACTTATTGTTATTGTATGCATTGATTTGATTATTATATGCTGTTCTATTGATTTTTAGGAAGCATGTATTAGATGAGCATTAGATGAGTAATCTTGTGACAGAAGTGCCTGATAGTGGTGGGATCGCCACGGGCACATTGCACGATGTCACAAGATAGTGTATTGGCGATAGTGCCAAAGTCTGTCACCGGATGATTCGCTATCGATGTGGATAGAATTGGAGTTTTTTCTATTACTGGTGATCGATACAATATCGATGTGGATAGAATCGGAGTTTCTTCTATTACTGGTGATCGATATGGAATGCCAATGTCTGGAAACCGGGATCCCTAGACTAGGATTGAGTCTAGTATGAGTCGTGGAGTCACGAGCATTGTCGACAGTTTCATATTGATTATGTTTCAGAGTTTGATACATATTTCTGTTACATGTTCATGCTTTTATGTTTATCATATGATTGCATGTTTCATTGATTTATACTGGGATTATATTCTCACCGGAATTATCTGGCTGTTGTCGTGTTTGTATGTGTGCATGACAACGGTGGGACATGAACAGGGTCGAGAAGATGACGAGAGGTCAGGATTAGAGTGGAGACCACGGACTTTGATGTTGCTATAAATAAGGTTTGAACACTTGATAGCTAGTTGTTGAACCTTAGTTTGTATTGAATGTATGTTGTACAGGGCTTGTACCTTATGTTATACGGATATGTATAATAGTATGATTTCCATTACGTTCCGCATTTTAAAAAAAAATTTAGTCCATGTTTATTATAATTGTTTAAATTGTCCTAATAACTTGATTAAGAATATAATTAGCGTCCGGGTCCCCACACCCAGTAAGGTTGAGGCAGTGATTTTTTGGCCGAGACCGAAATCAGTGCCCGAGATTCGCAGTTTTATGGGTTTGGCAGGATATTACCGTCGATTTATAAAATATTTTTCCAGCATTGCCAAACCGATTGCTCAGTTGACTCAGAAGAATGCTCCGTTTATTTGGTCAGAAGACTGTGAGTCCAATTTTATTGAATTGAAGAAAAGATTGACCAGTGCACCGATCTTGATGATTCCATCATGTAATGGTGATTTTGTGGTTTATTGTGATGCATCTCACCGAGGATTGGGTTGTGTATTGATGCAGCGAGGGCATGTTGTTGCTTATGCTTCGAGACAGCTGAGGCCACATGAGACTCGTTACCCAATCCATGATCTTGAATTGGCAGCCATCGTCTTTGCATTAAAGATATGGCGACACTATCTGTACGGTGAAAACTTTGAGATATATTCTGATCACAAGAGCTTGAAGTATATGTTTTCACAATCCGAGTTGAATATGAGGCAGTGGAGATGGTTTGATTTGCTTAAAGATTTCGATTGTGAGATCAAGTACTATCCAGGGAAGTCCAATGCAGCAGCAGATGCACTGAGTCGGAAGATATGTTCCTTATCCTTATCGACAATTGGTGTGTCGAATTTGATAGAAGATTGTTGTTTGTCTGGATTAGCTTTTGAAACAGATTGTCAGCCTCTGAGATTATGTGCTATTCGAGCTGAACCAGAATTGATATTGAGAATCAAAGAGGGACAGAAAGTTGATCAGAATGTGCAGAATTCGATTTCTATGGTCAGAACTGGACATCAATCAGAATATCAGGTTCGTGACGGTGTTTTGTATGTGAATAATCTTATTGTTGTGCCGAATTTTTCAGATTTGAGACAGCGAATACTGACAGAAGCGCACAGCTGTCGATTTAGCATTCATCCTGGTGGCCGAAAAATGTATAATGATTTGAAGACACAGTCTTGGTGGAAACAGATGAAATCTGATGTTACTGAAATTGTAGTTAAGTGTCTGAAATGCCAACAGGTGAAAGCAGAAAGAAAGAAACCAGGAGGATTGTTACAGAGTTTGTCTATTCCTGAATGGAAATGGGATCACATTTCCATGAATTTTGTGACGCAGTTACCAAGATCCTCCAGAGGTTGCGATGCAATTTGGGTTGTGATTGATCGATTGACCAAATCTGCATGCTTCATTCCATACAAGATGTAATGCCCGGAAATTTAATCCTAATAATCTGCAATTATTGAATTATAATTTGATATGATTATGAGAGGATTAACCGGGACACGAAATAAGAATACGTGTGAAAATGTATGTGCGAGAACAGAAGGATTGGCGCACATGCGCGACTATATGCGCGCATATGCGCGAGGGTTCCAGTAGGGTTGGCGCATATGCGCGACCTAAACTCGCGCACATGCGCGAGACAACCCGAGAGGGGGGTATTTTGAACAGATGCCCCGTGCATATGCGCCGAATAGGGCGCGCATATGCGCGATTAGTGTGCTACAAAGATTAAGCCACTCGTCCTGTGCTTGTATGTTGGTTTATATATATATATATATATATATATATATATATATATATATATATATATATATATATACACGCAAACCGTATTCAGAAGAAGGAAAATCGAAATTTAGAGGAAACTTTTGATCTTTGATTTTAGAATTCGATTTGTGTAAATTCCGTCCGTCTGATTTTAAATCCGACTTCAGTACCGAGTTCCTATCCACGAGAGCTACAACTGGACGTAAGTTTTACTACGTTTTGACATTTTTGAAATTATGCTATTGTCAGAATTGAATAGGATTCATATATGATGTTCTTGGCATGTTAGACATCATAGAATCGAAGTCAGATCAAAGAACAGACTGATTATGGAATTGTTATGAATTTTTAGGGTATATTGATTTATACCGGACAGATTTGAATCGGGACTGGATTATAGATCATATTGGATATTGGTTATGGATTGTAACTGTGATATGAGGATATTGTATTGACGGGGATATTGAAATTGTACCGTTATGCCGTTGATCTTGAATTAAATCAAGATTGATCAGATTGTTATTGATTTGAAAGATATATTGACATGAGATTATTGATATTTTCATTGCCAGACAGACTGTGAATTCAGGACTTCGACTGAGCCAGAAACCGACGAAAGAAAGGTATAAGTCAATGTGGTATTGGGAGATCGACTTGAGTCAGTTTAGACTTGAGTTTCCCTGAATCACATACTTTACTTTATTGCATTGATATTTGCATTGATTTGACTGATGTACTTGTTTCTTGAATTATAGATAGCAGGTATCAGACGAGTAATCTTGTGACAGAAGTGCCTGATAGTGGTGGAATCGCCACGGGCACATTGCACGATGTCTCAAGATGGTATATTATCGATAGAGCTACAGTCCATGACGGTTAGGTCAGGACACTGGATGTTGGTTATATCAAGTAAATAGGATTGGAATTCTTCTATTACGGAATTCGATATAGGAACACCATATTTGGTTATATCGAGTAATAGGATCAGAGTTCCTTCTATTACGGAATTCGATATAAGAATACCACATCTGGAAACCGAGATCCCTATACTAGGATTGAGTCTAGTCTGAATGATAGAGTTATGAGCATTGTCGACAGTTTATGATTGTTTATGTTTCAGATCTTGATACATATATATGTTACCTGATTACATGCTTTATATTGTTTATATGATTGCATGTTTCGTTGATTTATACTGGGATTTATTCTCACTGGAGTTATCCGGCTGTTGTCTTGTCTGGTGTACATGACAACAGGTGGGACGGGATCAGGGTCCAGGAGATGAGGAAAGATCGTGATTAGAGTGGAGGCTCCGGACTTGGATTAGAGATAGGGTTGGACACTTGACATTAGCTGTTTAAACCTTAGTTGAATAAATGCATGCAGTACAGGACTTGTATTGTAGTTTATACTGATATGTATATTAGTTTGATTTCACTACGTTCCGCATTTTAAAAAAAAATTAGACCCTGCTTTATAATTGATTAATTAGTCCCAACGATGATTAAGAACTTGATTAGCGTCCGGGTCCCCACAACAGGTGGTATCAGAGCGATAGATCCTTGAGACTGAGATAGGAGCTAGTGAGCGGGGTAGATGGAGGTTTTCTTTCCTGCTTTTGATTGCTAGCATGATTTACTGCTTTATAATACATGTTTGTCTGTTTATCTGATTTGATTTGAAAACATGTATTATTTAGAATGAATCAGAGCCGATTTTGGATCAGCAGTAAGATGATCAGAGGAGGACTGAAATAGAACTTTGGTTTGGGGATGCTAATCCTTTTGATTTCAGATATGCCTCCGAGAAGAATACCAGAACAGGGGAGTACATCGAATCCTCCCATGGATGTGACACCTACACCGATGGAGAAACTGTTGAAAAGGTTTCAGTCATTTCATCCACCGACTTTGAAAGGTACGGAGAATTCCGTGGAATGTGAAAGTTGGTTGGACGATATTGAAGCGATGTTCGAATCTTTGGAATATACTGAGGAAAAGAGGGTGAAACTGATCGGACACCAGTTGCATGATGTTGCTAAACACTGGTGGATCACGACGAAACGGGCATTGGAACAACGAGGTACGGCCATTACCTGGAATGTGTTTAAGTCTGAATTTTATCTACGGTTCTTTCCAGTATCTTATAGGAAGGACAAGGGAGCCGAATTTGCAAACTTGAGACAAGGCCAGTTAAACATTGAGGATTATGTGGCTAAGTTCTCTACACTGCTCCGATTTGCTCCCCACGTATCTGAACATGACGAGGCCGTTGCGGACCAGTTTATAAATGGCCTAAATCCAGAAATCTTTACCTTGGTGAATACCAGGAGGCCAAACAATTTCACCGATGCCTTGAACAGAGCCAAGGGAGCCGAAGCAGGTCTGATGAGACAGAGAGAGGCTTCGTTTGTGCTTCCAGTACCGGGACCACAACAACCACCTCCTCGATTTGAAGGTGGCAGCAGCAGTAGCAGGAAGAAGGATTTCTTGAAGGCTAGAGGGAAGCAATTCAAGAAATCAGGAACTAGCTCGTCCAGTTCGAGTGGCTCTAGACAGACCGGTCAGGGCCAGAGTTATACAGGACCGTACTGTGGTACTTGTGGAGGGAGGCATTCCACAGATCAGTGCCGAGGAGTGGTTGGTAGCTGTCGTATCTGTAGACAGCAGGGACACTTTGCCCGAGTGTGCTCACAGAGGACTGCCCAGGGATTGCAGGCAGCTGAGTCATCGGGATCAGTGGCTCACGCAGGTAGACGACCATCTGCCGTTCATACTTTTCAGCCAGCACAGTCTACTCAGTCACAGCAGAGGCCCGGAGGAAGCCAGAGCATGAGCCAGCCTCCAAGACAGCAGGCCCGATTGTTTGCTTTGACTGAGGAGCAGGCACAGGATGCACCTGACGATGTAGTTGCAGGTAACTGTTTTATTTCTGGTTATCCTGCATATGTATCGATTGATACTGGTGCATCGCATACTTTTATTTCTGAGAGGTTTGCATTGAGTCGTGCATTACCAATTGAGTCATTGTCTGCGGTAGTGTCTGTTTCTTCCCCGTTAGGAACATGTTTGATATCAGTGAAATCTGTGAAACCTTGTATACTGCAGTACGATGGACATACGATTGAGTTAGACTGTATTGTGCTTGGTTTATCTGATTTTGATTGCATTATCGGTATCGATATGTTGGCCAAGTACCGAGCTACAGTTGATTGTTTCCACAAGATTGTGCGATTCAGACCGGAAATGGCTGAGGAGTGGAAATTTTATGGTAAGGGTTCTCGTGCTAGAATTCCTTTGATATCTGCAATGAACATGACTCGATTATTTCAGAAGGGAGCGGATGGATTCCTGGTATATTTAGTTCATTTACTGAAATCGAGCCCATCATTGGCGGATTTTCCAGTGGTGTGTGAATTTTCTGATGTCTTTCCGGATGAGATTCCTGGATTGCCTCCGATTCGAGAGATAGACTTCAGCATTGAGTTAATGCCAGGAACAGTTCCGATTTCTAGGGCTTCATACCGGATGGCACCGATTGAGTTGAAAGAGTTGAGAGAACAGTTGGAGTATTTACTGGCCAAGGGATATATTAGACCGAGTGTATCTCCTTGGGGTGCTCCCGTACTGTTCGTGAGAAAGAAGGACGGGTCGATGAGACTTTGTATCGACTACAGGCAACTGAATAAGGCAACGGTAAAGAATAAATATCCATTGCCTCGTATTGATGATTTGTTTGATCAGTGTACAGGGTTCATCTGTATATTCCAAGATCGATCTGAGATCTGGATACCATCAACTGAGAGTCAGGGACTCTGATATCTCTAAGACAGTATTCAGAACCAGGTATGGACACTATGAATTTATTGTCATGCCATTTGGTTTGACGAATGCACCGGCGGTATTTATGGGATTGATGAACCGCGTCTTTCAGAAATATTTGGATGATTTTGTTATCATATTCATTGATGATATATTGATTTATTCAAAGAATATGATTGAGCATGCTAATCATCTGAGGACTGTGTTGAGAATTTTGAGGACGGAGAAACTGTATGCTAAATTGTCGAAATGCGAGTTCTGGTTGAAACAGATGATATTTCTGGGTCATATTATATCCGGAGACGGTATATTAGTGGATCCCAGTAAGGTTGAGGCAGTGATTTCTTGGTCGAGACCTACATCTGTGCCGGAAATTCGCAGTTTTATGGGTTTGGCAGGATATTATCGCCGATTCATTAAAGATTTTTCGAGTATTGCCAAACCGATTACGCAGTTAACTCAGAAGAATGCCCCGTTTGTTGGTCAGAAGACTGTGAATCCAGTTTTCTGGAATTGAAAAAGAGATTGACCAGTGCGCCTGTGTTAACGATTCCTTCATGTACTGGTGACTTCGTCGTGTATTGTGATGCCTCTCACCTAGGATTTGGTTGTGTTTTGATGCAGCGGGTGCATGTGATTGCTTATGCCTCGAGACAGCTGAAACCCCGTGAATCTCGTTACCCAATTCATGATCTTGAATTGGCAGCCATAGTCTTTGCATTGAAGATATTGCGGCATTATTTGTACGGTGAGAAATTTGATATATATTCTGATCATAAAAGCTTGAAATATCTGTTTTCGCAATCAGAGCTGAATATGAGACAGCGGAGATGGCTAGATTTATTGAAAGACTTTGATTGTGAAATCAAATATTATCCAGGGAAATCCAACGCAGCAGCAGATGCGCTGATTCGAAAGGTATGTGCACTATCCTTATCGACGATAGGTGTTTCCAATTTGATAGAAGACTGCTGTTTGTCTGGATTAGTATTTGAGACAGATCAGAGACCTATGAGATTATATACTATTCAAGCTGAACCAGAGCATATTTTGAAAATTAAAGCAGCCTAGAAAGGTGATCAGAATATACAGTAGTCGATTGCTATGGTCAGAGCTGGACATCGATCGGAATATCAGGTGCGAAATGATATTTTGTATGTGAATAATCGGTTGGTTGTGCCGAATGTCTCGGATCTGAGACAGGCGAATACTGTGAGAAACGCACAACAGCCGATTTTGCATTCATCCTGGTGGCAGGAAAATGTATAATGATTTAAAGACACAATATTGGTGGAAGCAAATGAAATCTGACGTTACTGAATTTGTAGCCAAGTGTCTGAATTGCCAACAGTGAAAGCTGAGAGGAAGAAACCAGGAGGATTGTTGCAGAATTTGTTCATTCCTGAATGGAAATGGGATCACATTTCCATGGATTTTGTGACTCAGTTACCGAGATCCTCCAGAGGTTGTGATGCGATTTGGGTCGTGATTGATCGATTGACCAAATCCGCTTGTTTTATTCCATACAAAATGACCTACCGATATGATCAGATGGCTGATGTTTATGTCCGGGAAGTGGTAAGATTGCACGGAGTGCCGAAGTCGATTGTTTCAGACCGAGATACTCGGTTTACTTCGCACTTCTGGCAGAGTTTGCAGCAAGCTCTTGGTACGAAGTTACATCTGAGTACCGCATATCATCCTCAGACTGATGGACAGTCAGAACGGACAATTCAGACATTGGAAGATATGCTGAGAGCTGTAGCGCTTGATTTTAGCACTAGCTGGCAGGATGCATTGCCTCTTTGCGAGTTTTCGTACAACAACAGCTATCAAACGAGTATTGAAATGGCTCCTTTCGAAGCGTTGTACGGAAAGAAATGCAGATCCCCATTGTATTGGGATGATATCTCTGAAGTTCCTGAGACTGGACCTGACATGATCAGAGATATGACGGAAAAGGTGAAATTGATTCAGAAGAAAATGAAGACAGCTCAGGACCGACAAGCCAAATATGCCAACCTTCGACGTAGACCGTTGGTATTTGAGACAGGAGACAGAGTATTCCTGAAGATTTCTCCTTTCAGAGGTGTTGTCAGATTTGGCAAGAAAGGAAAATTGTCTCCAAGATATGTAGGTCCTTATGAAATTCTCGAAAAGATAGGAGATCGTACCTATCGACTTGCCTTGCCGCCTTCATTATCTGGAATACATGATGTCTTTCATGTATCAATGCTGCGGAAGTATCTCCCTGATGATTCTCACGTGATTCAGCCAGACGAGAGCGAGCTAGATGAGACATTGAGTTATATCGAGAAACCGATCCGGATTATCGATCGTAAAGAAAAACAGCTCAGAACAAAGACGATTCCTCTTGTGAAAGTTCAATGGACTCGTCATGGCGTAGAAGAAGCGACTTGGGAGACTGAATCAGATATGAGACAAGAATTCCCAGCATTGTTTCACTGATGTAAATTTCTTATACAGTTTTGTATATATACTCCTTATTGATACGAATGAGATGCCTGTGATTTCGAGGACGAAATCGTATCTTAGGGGGGAGAAATGAAATGCGCGGAAAATTAATCCTAATAATCTGTAATTATTGAATTTTAATTTGATATGATTATGAGAGGATTAACCGGGACACGAAATAAGAATACGTGTGAAAATGTATGTGCGAGAACAGAAGGATTGGCGCACATGCGCGACTATATGCGCGCATCTGCGCGAGGGTTCCATATGCGCCAACCTAAACTCGCGCACATGCGCGAGACAACCCGAGAGGGGGGTATTTTGAACAGATGCCCCGCGCATATATGCCGAATAGGGCGCGCATATGCACGAGTCGCGCATATGCGCGGAAAGTGGCCGCGCATATGCGCGAGACGTGTGCTACAAAGATTAAGCCACTCGTCATGTGCTTGTATGTTGGTTTATATATATATATATATACACGCAAACCGTATTCAGAAGAAGGAAAATCGAAATTTAGAGGAAACTTTTGATCTTTGATTTTAGAATTCGATTTGTGTAAAATCCGTCCGTCTGATTTTAAATCCGACTTCAGTACCGAGTTTCTATCCACGAGAGCTACAACTGGACGTAAGTTTTACTACGTTTTGACATTTTTGAAATTATGCTATTTTCAGAATTGAATAGGATTCATATATGATGTTCTTGGCATGTTAGACATCATAGAATCGAAGTCAGATCAAAGAACAGACTGATTATGGAATTGTTATGAATTTTTAGGGTATATTGATTTATACCGGACAGATTTGAATCGGGACTGGATTATAGATCATATTGGATATTGGTTATGGATTGTAACTGTGATCTGAGGATATTGTATTGACGAGGATATTGAAATTGTACCGTTATGTCGTTGATCTTGAATTAAATCAAGATTGATCAGATTTTTATTGATTTGAAAGATATATTGACATGAGATTATTGATATTGTCATTGCCAGACAGACTGTGAATTCAGGACTTCGACTGAGCCAGAAACCGACGAAGAAAGGTATAAGTCAATGTGGTATTGGGAGATCGACTTGAGTCAGTTTAGACTTGAGTTTCCCTAAATCACATACTTTACTTTATTGCATTGATATTTGCATTGATTTGACTGATGTACTTGTTTCTTGAATTATAGATAGCAGGTATCAGACGAGTAATCTTGTGACAGAAGTGCCTGATAGTGGTGGAATCGCCACGGGCACATTGCACGATGTCTCAAGATGGAATATTAGCGATAGAGCTACAGTCCATGACGGTTAGGTCAGGACACTGGATCTTGGTTATATCGAGTAAATAGGATTGGAATTCTTCTATTACGGAATTCGATATAGGAACACCATATTTGGTTATATCGAGTAATAGGATCAGAGTTCCTTCTATTACGGAATTCGATATAAGAATACCACATCTGGAAACAAGGATCCCTAGACTAGGATTGAGTCTAGTCTGAATGATAGAGTTATGAGCATTGTCGACAGTTTATGATTGTTTATGTTTCAGATCTTGATACATATATCTGTTACCTGATTACATGCTTTATATTGTTTATATGATTGCATGTTTCGTTGATTTATACTAGGGATTTATTCTCACCGGAGTTATCCGGCTGTTGTCTTGTCTGTATGTGTACATGACAACAGGTGGGACAGGATCAGGGTCCAGGAGATGAGGAAAGATCGTGATTAGAGTGGAGGCTCCGGACTTGGATTAGAGATAGGGTTGGACACTTGACATTAGCTGTTTAAACCTTAGTTGAATAAATGCATGCAGTACAGGACTTGTATTGTAGTTTATACTGATATGTATATTAGTTTGATTTCACTACGTTCCGCATTTTAAAAAAAAAAATTAGACCCTGCTTTATAATTGATTAATTAGTCCCAACGATGATTAAGAACTTGATTAGCGTCCGGGTCCCCACACAAGATGACATACAGACATGACCAGATGGCCGATATTTATATCAGAGAAATGGTCAGATTGCACGGAGTGCCGAATTCGAATGTCTCATACCGTGATCCTCGGTTTATTTCGCACTTCTGGCAGAGTTTGCAGCAAGCTCTCGGTACAAATTACATCTGAGTACCGACTATCATCCACAGACTGACGGACAGTCAGAACGGAAAATTCAGACATTGGAAGATATGCTGAGAGCTGTAGTGCTTTATTTTAGCATTAATTGGCAAGATGCATGGCCACTTTGTGAGTTCTCGTACAACAATAGCTATCAGACGAGTATTGAGATGGCTCCATTCGAAGCGTTGTACGGAAAAAATGCAGATCCCCTTTATATTTGGATGATATCTATGAGGTTCTTGAGATTGGACCTGATATGATCAGAGATATGACGGAAAAAGTGAAGCTGATTCAGAAAAGAATGAAGGCAGCACAGGACAGGCAGGCCAAATATGCCAACATTAGGCAACGACCGTTGGTATTTGAGGCAGGAGACAGAGTATTTCTGAAGATTTCACCTTTCAAAGGAGTTCTTCGATTTGGCAAGAAAGGGAAGTTGTCTCCACGATATGTTGGTCCATATGAAATCCTCGAGAAGATAGGAGATCGTGCCTATCGACTCGCATTACCTCCTTCATTATCGAGAATACATGATGTCTTTCATGTATCGATGCTGCGGAAATATCTCCCTGATGATTCTCACATTATTCAGCCAGACGAGGCAGAACTTGATGAAAGTCTAAGTTATGTCGAAAAACCAATCAAGATTATCGAACGCAAGAAAAATCAACTTAGAACGAAGACTATTCCTCTTGTAAAAGTTCAATGGACTCGTCATGGTACTGAAGAAGCTACTTGGGAGACTGAATCAGATATGAGGCAGGAATTCCCAGCATTATTTAACTGATGTGAGTTTTCTATTCAATATTCTCTTATATACATTTCCTTCCGATATGATTTAATTGCCTGTGATTTCGGGGACGAAATCGTATCTTAGGGGGGGAGAAATGTAATGCCCGAGATTTTGATTCTGTTAATCTAAAATTATTGATTTTGAATTGATGTGATTATTGTCGGGCCATTTCGAGACAAGATTGGATAAAGTGTAGGAATTAAAAAGGAGAAGAGAAGAATTTGGCCGAAAGTTTTGCGCCCGGGCGGAAGTTTATGTCCGCCCGGGCGCCACATCATAAAAGAAGAGGGCCGAAGGTCTTGCGCTCGGGCCGAAGTTTTTGTCCGTTCGAGCGCGATTGAATATTATGCAACGGCCGAGAGTTCCACGCCCGGGCGAAACTTTATGTCCGCCCGAGCACGAGACGTGTTTTGCAAAGAACAACCCACCTCGCATTAATCATGTATTGATATATATATATATACGTATCCTTCCTTGCAATCTTCAGAAGGAAAGCTCCCGAGAAATCCTCCAGCTTCTTCGTAATCGTAGCTTTGAATTGTGATTGTGCGAGATTCGCCCGCCTGAATTGTAATCCGACTTCAGTATTGTGTTCCTATCGACGCAGGCTACAACTGGACGTAAGTTTTGTTAAGTTTTGATATGTTTTGAAATTATGATATTGTCAGAATCGGATATGATTCATATATAGTGTTCTTGACATATTAGACATCGTAGAATCGAAGTCAGATTGAGAAACAGATTGATTATGGAATTGTTATGATTTTTTCAGAGTATATCGATTGATATCAGACAGATTTGGATTAGTGATTAATTACAGACTGTGTTGGATATCAGTTATGGATTGTAATTATTTTCTGTTGATATTGTATTGACCGGGATATCGGGATTGTGTAGTTATGCCATTGATTTTGAATTAAATCCAGATTAACCAGATTGGTATTGAATTGAGCAGTATATTGATATGATATTATTGATATTGTCATTGCCAGATTGAGGGGTTGACAGACTTTGAATTCCAGACAGGAACGACATCAGAATTACAATAAAAGAAAGGTATAAGTCAATGTGGTACCGGGAGAACGACTCGAGTATGATATACTGGAGTTTTCCTAAATCACATACTTATTGTTATTATTTACATTGATTTGAATTGATATGCTTGTTCTATTGATTTATAAAAGCATGTATTAGATGAGTATTAGACGAGTGATATTGTGACATAAGTGCCGATAGTGATGGAATAGTCACTGGCACATTGCACATTGTCACAAGATAGTGAATTGACGATAGTGCCACAGTCTGTGACGGATAGGTCAAGACACTGGATGTTTGGTTATATCGATTGAATAGAATTGGAGTTTCTTATATTACTGAATTCGATATAGGAATGCCAACGTCTGGAAACCGGGATCTCTAGACTAGGATTGAGTCTAGTCTGAGACGTGGAGTCACGAGTCTGATTGACAGTTTTATATTGATTATGTTTTCAGATTTTGATACATATTACTGTTATTTGTTTCATGCTTTATATTGTTTATATGATTGCATGTTTCGTTGATTTATACTGGGATTTATATCTCACCGGAGTTATCCGGCTGTTGTCGTGTTTGTATGTGTGCATGGCAACATGTGGGACAGGTTCAGGGTCGAGGAGATGAAGAGAGATCGTGATTAGAGTGGAGACTACGGACTTTGATTAGAGATAGAGTTTAAACACTTGATATGTAATCGTTAAACCTTAGTTTTGAATGATTGTATATAGTACAAGACTTGTACTTTAATACTGCTAAGTATGTTAGAATATATTTCATTACGTTCTGCATTTAATACTGTATTTAAAAAAAAATTAGACCCTGTTTAATTTAATTGATTAAATTGTCCCATTGATGATTAAGAACTTGATTAGCGTCCGGCACTACAAAAATAAATGATTATGGTGACATTCATAAATGTCATCATATTCAATATTTAGTGACATTTAAGTTTTAGTGACACCTCCAACAAATGTCCTCTATTCCAATGTCGTCTTAAACTTATTGACAGTTTTTAATGTCATTATAAGATGTTAATGACAACTTCATACGTATTATTAATTATTCATATAATGACAATTTTAAATGTCAGGAAACTCATGTTTAAATACATTTATACATGCCTTGTTATTATAGTAATAATGACAAATTTATATGTCAGTTAAAATCATTTATAATGACAACTAAAAGTGTCGTGTATGTTATTTATAGTGACAATAACAAATGTGGAAATATTTGGGTTGGATAAATATAGGAGGAGGGAAAAATAGATAAAATAAATATGAGAATAAAAAAAACATATTAGATTAGTTATCTTGACATTTTTAATTGATGTCATTTTTTGTATGGAGGGAGACAATTATTTTCCCTCCTCCAATATTTATCCAACCCAATCTTCTCACACTTATTTATAGTGACAATTTTTAGTTTTTTAATGATTTTTTACTATGTGGGAAAAATAATTGTTTCCCTCCATATAAAAGATGACATCAATTAAAAATGTCATGATAACTAATCTAATATGTTTTTTTTTATTTTACACATTATTAGTTTTTTACAAGTATCGTTATTAAGTATTTATAACAACATTTAATTAAAAATGTCTACAAAAAAGTGTCACAATAGCCATTTATTGTTGTGGTGCGGGTCCCCACATCCATGAAGATCGCTGGCGCATTCGTCAGACCGAACGGCATCACAAGGAACTCGTAGTGGCCATAACGACTCCTAAAAGCAGTCTTGGAAACGTCCGCATCTTTCACCCTCAACTGGTGATAACCGGAACTCAGATCTATCCTGTTGAATATCGAAGCTCCCTGCAACTGGTCAAACAAATCCTCAATCCTTGGAAGTGGGTATTTGTTCTTCACTGTAACCATGTTCAACTCCCGGTAGTCAATGCAAAGCCTCATAGAGCCATCCTTCTTCTTCACAAATAAGACTGGCGCGCCCCATGGTGAAAAACTCGGGCGAATGAACTCCTTATCCAGAAGTTCCTGAATCTGCTTTATAAGTTCTTGCATCTCTATCGGTGCTAGTTTGTACGGTGCTTTCGAGATCGGAACCATACCTGGCATAAGCTCAATGGAAAACTCCACCTCTCTCTCGGGTGGCATACCAGAGACGTCCTCAGGAAAAACGTCTAAGAAGTCTCTAACAATCGGAACATCTGCGGCTGACTGCCTGGGTTTCTCGGGGACAGATAGAAATGTTGCTAAGAATGCCCGACACCCTCTATGCATGAGCTTCCTAGCCTGGACATAAGGAATAATGCGCGGTAAGAGAAAGTACATGTCTGGCTCGAATAAGAAATCCGCCATCCCAGGCGGTCGGACTAGAACAGATCTCCGCTGGAAGTCGATCAAAACTCTGTTCTGCAATAGCCAATCCATCCCTAGTATGATGTCAAACTCTAGCATCGGCAACACGATCAGATCCGCATAAAATAGGTTTCCATGCAGCTCAAGGTCTATGTCTCGGATCACATTGGTAGCTGTCATCTCTTCTCCAGAAGGCAATACTAGTGAATAGGCTATGTCTAGCCCCACGGTCTTGACCTTGAGGAAATTAGCAAAGACCTCCGAAATAAACAAGTGAGTAGCCCCTAAATCTATCAAGGCTTTCGTAGCGGAACCAGATATAAAAATTCTCCCTGAAAGGTTGGAATATCAAGCTGAACCCAATAATCACAAGAACTAACCTATAGACATGCAAAGGCCAAAGTTCTTCTAACTTAAATTCCCAAAATAATACTGAGTAAAGCATGCAATCCTACTGCAATTCTATGTTCAAAATCTTAACCCAAAACATTAAATTCCAAATATAAACTTAAAGCGTAAGGGTACCTGTCATAAGCATCGTATCTGGGTTCGTCTCCGTAGCATGGAGAGCGAAAACTCTGCTTTGGGTTTGGCAGATTCCTCTGAGGGCACTGCGGCAGTAAGTGGTCTGGACTACCACACTTGTAACACTTTCCTGAGCCAAACATACACGATCCAGCATGGCGGCGTGTGCACTTAGGACAAACTGGATGCTCAAAAGTCCTCGGGACTGAGCGTCCCCGCTGATGCTAATGACCTTTGTTTCTCGGCGGGCCGTGAAAAGGCCTCTTATTCTGCTGCTGCTGAGGAGGAGGGCGGTGTGGTACTGGAATCGGTCGCTTCCCCTAGCGATCTCTCTCAATGCACACTGGTCCTGCTCTGCAGCTAGCTCTCTGGAGACGGCAACATCATAAGTAGTAGTGCCAGCCACCCTAACATCGCGGGGCAAGATTGGCCGCAGACCATCCATAAAATGTCTCAGTTTGGCTCCAGCATCACTGGCGATCAGGGGCACAAAGTGGCAACCCCTCTCAAACTTACAGACGAACTCCGTAACAGTCAGATCTCCCTGCCTCAGGGTCATGAACTCCCTGGTCAACCTGAAACGCACCTCATCAGTAAAATATTTGGAGTAGAATACCTCTATGAAGCGCGTCCAACTCAGTGTAGCCAAGTTCAAAGCTACTGATGCTCCTTCCCACCATAGGCGTACATCTCCTCCGAATAGATAGGTGGCACAACGAACTCTGTCTGCATCTCCAAGCTCCATGAACTCGAAGATAACCTCGAGAGACTTGATCCAGCCCTCGGCAATCATGGGATCAGACGTCCCTGAAAACTCCTTCGGACACATCTTCATGAATCTCTCATAGACAGCCTCGGGCCCTGTCGGCCTGGCTGTCACAGCATTGTTCCCCGCAAACTGTGCGAAGAACTAAGTCATTCCAGCTAGAATCTGGGCATTCATGTCAGGTGGAGGGGGTAGAGGTAAATCCCTCTCCTGCTTCAGATCCTCCTTATCCTCGGGGCGAGGCTCATCATTTCTAGTGCGCTCTATAATGCGTCTAAGGGGCATATTGTTCCATACACAACCCATACGTAACCAACATGTATAATTCCATAATTTATTTAAATTTAAATACTGAACAATAAAAATCTGGACGTAAAATATTTCATGAAAACATGCTGTTAAATAATTCATGCTTTAAATAAAATGCGTAAATGTAAAACTTACAGACCAAAGACGTGACTTCATGAGCTTCTCGTGGTCAGAAGTAGTATAACCCTTTACAAGAACATAGGCTCTGATACCAGCTAGAAAGGCCCAAAAATTCGTGTTTGAAAATTTGCGGAAAAATTTAAAATTTCACTTTAACTAATTAAAATGCCTCTTTAACTGATAAAAGATTCAATGTTTAAATATTCGAAATAGCAGCGGAAGTAATTATTGTTAGCAAATTAACAAATTAAAAATAATCCAACCAAAGGAAAAATTGTTTTAGCATAAAAATGGTAAATGCTGAAAATGAGGTCCTCGGGTTCCACTACTGCTGACTCAAGATGGCTCACTGGTCCCCGCACTCGATCCCGACCTCAACAACAATCAAGTCTAGTGAGTCTAAAGACTCAGCATGCATATATCGTAAATAACGAGTAAGTAAATAAATAATAAAATTGCATGCGAGGTAAAATGTCATGAGTCTGGAGTAACGTAAATATATCATGTCATGAGTAATTATAATACGTGCGTAACTGAACTTAAAATCGCAAATGAAATGTTTGCCCCGTAGAGCCTTGTCATAAAATAACATGTAATAATAATTTTCTGTTGAGAATATGTTCTACGCAAGTGGCCCCATGAACTGAACTGAACTAAACTGAACCGGTAAGTGACCACCGGGTGAAGTAATAATCGTCTTATCGGACTAATGCCACAGTATACTAGGTGAAACTGAACTGAAACGGTAAGTGTCCATCGGGTGATACAATAATCCCATGATAGTGAAAGGGCCACAAGCAATATCGCATAATTCTCAAAAATGAATATTTTATATTTTTATGTACGTAATATAATTAAATAACGTAATTAAATATCTTGTATTAATTTTACCGAATGGGTTGGATCGTTCCCAGGCTCGCTACGACATAAATATAACACGAAAATATGCAAATGATCTAACTTGACCAAACTTTGTAATTGAATCCAAAAAATGAGACAATTACGCCCACTGCCTTAGTATTTAATCATGACTCCGTGCCAACCCGAACCATCATTTAGTCATGATTAAAATACACCTAAAATAATGAAATAATGCTCCTAAAATTGTACAAGTCGAAATTTGGTAAATGGAGGCCAAAAACAAGAAACGCTCTTTCGAGAGTCATTTTGGCACCTCGCACCGTAAATTTTCGTACGACTTCTAAACTTAACCGAATCACGAACGGTCAAAAACATGACCTTCCTAACTCGATGAGGTACTGTCCAGTCCAAGGTCATAGGCTAAAAGCCAACCAAGAACTCAAACGAGCCTCTGAACGGAAGCACCACTTGCTGTCAACAAAAATACAGCAGCACCGCATTCGTTTCCTTGCATCATAATCGAGACTACCGGCCATTGGGGCTTGCACCACCGACCAAAGCCTCTTACCAACATCCTAGGGTATGGTTTGAATCATGGCTAAGGGCCCTAGGCCAGCCACAATTCAAACCACACCAGAAACAAACCACACGTCCCAACCGAGCACCAAATCTACGCGTGGGATGTTGCAGTGGTTCTTGCCGTCATGGACCATTCCAGTGGCCATTTGGTTGACCATGGCACGATCTAGACATCAAGAGTTAGGGTGTGAACCAGGGCTAAGGGCCAGAGGGCAACCAAGGTCCACCACAAACCACCAAAACCGAGAGTATACATGCAAAAATGAAATGGGGATCGAAGGGGGCTGTGCTTGTTTGTTTTAAACAAAAGGATAGGAACGTGAACCCAGCCATGAAAGGCCGACTTATTCATGTCCTAGACATGTCAAGGAGATGTTCTAACCATGGCTATAGCCCCTAGGGCATCCACGATCAGAACACTTGCCTTAGACCAAAAATCGTGCAACCCGAGACTCAAAAATGCAGTTTGGACATGTTGCTGTCCATTCGAGTTGCTGGGGGAAAAAAAGACTTTAACCAATGGTCAAATCCCTTCTTAACACACCCTATATCCATCCTAGATGAAGCCTGGTAAGCCTGGGCATGAGCCAACACCTGAACCTTCATAAACAACCGAAAATGTGAAGCACAAGAGGGATCTGAAATATAATTCTGCACAATGTTTTCGAATCTTGCATGATGAAATTTCGGTTTTTGCTTAAATAAAATCATGAGTATGTTGTTTTAAAATACTAATATGGCTTGATTGAAGAGCAAATAAAAACATATACATGCCTTGGTTTCGTTTTGAAAGAAAAACGAACGAAACGACGACGCGGCGCGGAGAAGACAGAGTGCTCTTCTTTTTCTTGTTTTCCCTCGATTTCTCTCTTGTTTTCTTTGGCTTTCTCACGATTTTTCTCTAAAAATGCTCTCAGATTTTCGGTGCAAGGGAGAGGGGGAAATGGTTAGGAGAATGAAGGGAGTTGCAATATAAAAGGGATTTAAATGACATGACCAAGTCTTGCTCTCTTTGAATTGTTTATTGAGGACTTGGTTTGATATCCAAAAGATTTTTGGAGGGATTATGGAGGGCATGACCGATTCCTCCTTTCAAACAAGGCTAAGATATTGATTGATTAATAATTAACAGTGATTAAAAAATGAAGGGTTATCATACTAAGAAATAACAAGGAAAGGGTCAAAGGTGGTGAGTTGTCAAAGAAATGTTATATCACCTATGAGGTGGCCGAAATTAGGCTAATAAGTGGAGGAGAAATATTGCTTAGTTAGTGTATTTTAAATCTTTAGAGTCTTATCTACCCCTTAAATAATTTAGTGAATTAACACATTAATTATGGAACCTAAATGAACTTATTTCCTACTTACCTCAAGTTACTTAAATAATTCCTTAAACATTCTTTTACCTTAAATTAACTTATTAGCTACTAAAATAAATTCTGGGAATGTTTTCTTAATATTAAATTTTATCTCAAAACTCCAACTTCAGTCCGACCTCACTTAATTAACTGAAAAAGGTAACAATTAAACTATTGCGTAAAATAATTAACTTTAAAGAAAAAGAATTTAAATTCTCATGCAATAAAATCATATTTAACACTAGAATTATGCATGGCTTATACGTAGTCTAATTTACGGGTTCTACAGTTTATGTTTATGAAAAACAAATCTGAAGCATTTGAAAGGTTCAAAGAATTCATATCTGAAGTAGGAAAACAGCTAGAAAGAAGTATTAAGACACTTCAATCTGATCGAGATGGAGAATACTTGAGTGCTGACTTTTTGGGTTATCTAAAAGAGAGTGAGATTCTCTCACAATGGACTCCACCAGCAACACCACAATTGAATGGTGTTTCTGAATGTCGTAATCGAACATTGATGGACATGGTTCGATCCATGATGGGATTCACTGAATTGCCTACATCATTTTGGGGCTTTGCGCTAGAAACTGCGGCAATGTTGTTGAATAATGTTCATACTAAAGCAGTGGATAAAACACCATATGAGATATGGATGGGAAAAACTCACAAATATTCTTACATGAGAATATGGGGATGTCCTGCTTACGTGATGCAGACAGTGGGAGACAAATTGGATAGTAGATCTACTTTGTGCTATTTTGTAGGATATCCAAAGAATTCTGTTGGATATTATTTCTATCGTGCCAATGAAGAAAAAGTGTTTGTTTCAAGAAATGCCACTTTTTTGGAAAGAGAATTTCTATTAGATAGAAAAAGGCAAGATGATAGAACTTGAAGAAATTCAAGATACTCCCTCAACTGTAGAAGTTGAACCTAATCCCCAACAACCAGTAGTTGAAGTACACGCTCCTAAAATGTCTGATAGGGTTGTCAGACCACCTACAAGATATATGCTTCTTCATGAACAAGACCATGATGAGCCTTGTGTTGGATGTGATCCAATGAACTTCAAAGAAGCAATATCTGATAATGATTCATCCAAATAGCTTGAAGCCATGCAGTCTGAAATGAACTCTATGTATTCAAACCAAGTCTAGAGATTAGTTGATCCACCTGAGGGAATCGTTCTCGTAGGATGCAAATGGATCTACAAAAGAAAGCTTGGGGCGGATGGGAAGGTACTATCAGTAGGAAGTGAGCATAAGGTATGCAAACTTCAAAGATCAATATATGGTCTTAAGCAGGCGTCAAGGAGTTGGAACGTCATATTTGATAGCACTATCAAAGAGTTTGGTTTTGCTAAGAATCCTGAGGAACCATGCATGTACAAGAACGTTAGTGGGAGTGCAGTGACATTCCCGATAATTTATGTTGATGATATCCTGCTCATTGGGAATGATGTAAGATTAATGCAATCAACTAAAGTATGGTTAGCAAGTAAATTCTCCATGAAAGACATTGGTGAAGCATCCTATGTATTGGGAATACAAATCTATGGAGATAGATCAAAGAGGATGTTGAGGTTCACCCAAGTGACTTATATCGATATCATTCGAAAGAGATTCTCTATGGAAGAGTCCAAGAGATGATACTTACCAATGTGTCATGGTGTTACTCTATCTAATGCAATGTGCCCCAAAACTGATGAATAGATAGAGATGATGACACTTATTCCATATGCGTCAGCTATTGGTAGTATCATGTATGGTATGATATCGACACGTCCTGATATTACTTACGCTCTGAGTGTTACAAGCAGATATCAGGCGAACCCTGGTCCAATTCATTGGAAAGCCGTGAAAGATATTCTTAAGTACTTGAGAAGAACTAAGAACTTGTTCATGGTCTAAGGGGGTGGAGAATTAAAATTGGAAGGATACACTGATTCTAGCTTCCAATGTGACGTAGATGATTCGAAATCGACCTCTGGTTTTGTATTCATTCTATATCGTGCGGCTGTCTCTTGGAAAGGTTCCAAGAAAGACACTGTTGTGGATTCCACCACTGAAGCTGAATACATTGTTGCATCTGATGCAGCCAAAGAGGCAGTTTGGATCCAAGTGTTGGGCGTTATTCCTAATGGAGTTGATCCAGTCCTGTCGTACTGCGACAACACTGGTGCCATTGCTCAAGCAAAGGAATCAAGGTCTCATCAGCGATCAAAACATATACTGAGGAAGGTTCCACATCATACGGGAGATTGTGGGAAGAGGAGATATATTAGTCGAAAGAGTCTCCTCTGCAGATAATGTTGTTGATCCACTTTTATAGCCCTTGCCAGGACCATTGTTTGTGGAGCATCGCGAAGCAATGAGATTAAAGTTTATAGGTAGTTGGCTCTAGGGCAAGTGGGAGATTGTTATAGTAGATGTCCTGCAAGCCAACTGTTGGCTAGGGATTTTATTAACTCAGTTGTAATAAACAATCTTTATTTAATATAATTTACCTTTTAATGGTTTCATTATAACTTATCTGTATACCCATGCAATCAGCATAGATAAAGTCCTTGAAAGGACCGTGCTGTACGTTAATCATAATTGACTGGTTCTTGCAGGCACTATCAGTGATACCTATGGGATCATGGGGCGATCCTACTAGAAGTTTTTACCATGATCTGATGGGTGCAATCAGAAATGAGTTCTGACATTCTTGATCAAGGTGTTGATGAAAAGAATGGGGCTAACTAGGGTAAGCCCGAATAAAGGATTATGTCCTGAATCACAAAGAGTTGTGAACCCACGGCTAGCTGTATCCCTGAATCATTGACGGTCACACAAGCACTGGTTTACTTGTTCTCGTTGAGATAATAAATTCAATGTGTTGAATTTATGAGAAATAAGTTTAATATGATCAATCGATAAGCTTATTAATAAAGTTTATAAAAGCTTATAGAAATTTTGAGAGCATGACTGTTAAGACAGTCAAAAGAGTACACCTGCCTTATTTAGACATTGTTGATCTTGAAATTAAAGTGTGCATCATAAAAACAAACAAGTTGAAATTGTCACATCGATGATATTTTGTTACCGATCGGGATTATGATGAAATTAATATAATAGGAGCATGGGTCATGGGCTTGTAAGAGTATAAGCTCATCATGAAAATTTATTAAAGTTCAAATGGACTTTAATAATTAATTATATTTTAATTGTGTTAAAATATAGTCCATTAAGTTTTTATTAAATATGGTATTGAATTATGTAATATGGAGATATTCATGATACCATAATTTAAAATCTTGCACACAAAGAAAATATTAATACATGATATTCTCACAAATATATGTATTAAAAGTAAAATCGAGATTGGCAAAAGTTGGCATGTAATTTTAGAATCTTTAATTACCTTAATTAATGAGATTAATTAAGTAAATATAAGATTAGAAAATATAATAAGATTTAAAACCTTATTTTACGTGCATATGCATCCGAAAAGCTTCAGAACAAGTTTTATGAAAAAGGCATGCAAATATTTTTTTAATCTTTAATTGATTTAATTAATATGATTAATTAAGTAAATAAAAGATTAGAAAATAATAATGATGATTTTGTTTTTTATTTTGAAAAAAGGCATCCGAGAGTTTTGAAAAAGAAAAAGTGGTGATGCTCTCATTATTCATTCTTTAGCAAGTAAACTGTCGGCTCTTCTAAAGGATGCTCTCGAAAATCCCTTCTTAAAAACTAGAAAAATTTGGCCACTCCATTTTTTGAGGTTGTGCCTGTTTTTTAGTGTTCCATCTCAACGAAAAAAATCTTCTACATTTCTAATACAATTTAGAAAAAGAACAAATATTCCAGTCGTTGACCTGATTCGGAGATCGAAGAACGTTCGTAGAAATTTACAACAAGAGCTGCGTCCGCTTATACCGACGTAGTTGAAGCCAAATGAAAATTGTTCCCCAAAGGTAAAATTCCAACGCCCTGTGAATGTTTTGATTATAAAACCATACGAGTGTTCAAACATATATATTTTGATTGTCAAAAAAAAAAAAATTTAAACTCCTGCTGTGTTTTGGGCACGAGAAAACCGGGATCCAACTGAGAAAACTTTAGGCCTAAACCATAAGTCAATATAACAATAGTTGCAGATATTAACCACAATCCAATAAATACGACTCCATCGTAAGTTTAAAAGTACAGATACTGCTAAGTTCTCGTGGTTTTTAACGATAAACATGATTCCATCTTCACATCCTTTCGCATGTTCCCACAGCTATGCTCCTTCTGCCAGCGTCCTCTTTGATGTGCTTATATAGAGCACTGCATTATAAAGAATTTGAATCAACGTAGCTATTATAACAGTCGCATCAGTAATAAATCAATTCAACAATATATCCTCTAGACCGATTCTTACCATTGTTCCCTCGAATAAAGGCATCCCCATATTTGTTTTTCAATTGACCATTGACGTATTCCTCTGTCTGTTCCATGGCAATGTTCATATATCCATCCAAACATGCAAGAATACCTGTTTAAGAAATTAACATACTTTTTGTATCCATCAAGTCAACCTTGACCAGAAATCGCAGAAAATTATGGACAGATCACACAACTTTAAAAGATGATGAACACCATGTCAAAGTTCACAACTCATCACTAGAATAGGTATAGCTAAACAAAGTTATATTGGTACTTCAAGCCGCCACGAGAGAGAGATATGCACTTTAAGCAGCAGTATTTTAAAGAATCTAATTAAATACTGGCAAATCCATGGATTAAGAAGTGACTAAGGATATCCTAATCTTTCAACGTGACAAACAGGAACATAGTTTAGGCTCAGCGACAACATAGAACTTCTAATCAGATAATAGATATCGGTTCATATTTACATTATAGCACAAAAAATATGGAATTTACATGCTCTCTAACAGTAGCAAGTACAAAAAATTGGTTACAATGAGATCAATTGGCTGAGATATGTACAATACCGCATGGTGATCAAAAGGAAAGAAATAAAAATCTACAAGAGAAAGACGCATAGGATAGTTACTTGTCATGTTCATGTTCATGTTCATATATCCATCTTGAATGTTTGCCTGGCAACAAGATTGTTAAAGTAGATGTCCGACAAACCAACTTGTGGCTCGACTTTATTGACTCTAATGTAAAACAATCTTTATTTTAATAGTATTTTACGATTTTATTAGATTATAACATTATACTTTATCTGTATACTCATTCAAGCTGCATAGATAAAGTCCTTGAATATACAAAAGGTATCATGAGGTCGTCTGTGTCGCAACGTAAGATCATAGAACTCATTAGGAAGTGTACCGTATATTCTAAACAGGTTTTTAGTCGAATCAGCTGCCTAAAACAAGGATAAAGGTCGCTCGAGCTTAGACTAACATCTGTGATGTAAACGCCAATGAAAATGTCCATTCACACAATTAGGTGATCATATGATGATGCACTGAACAACCCTCCCTCAGACTATCCAAGTGATTCTCACTTATCGAGTAGAATAATCTGAAATTATGGTTGTATACCATTAGTCCTTTGACCCGGGACAATGTAGGGGCTATACGTACTAGCATACAATTTGATCTGTTTACCGAGTCCACAGAGGGTCATCAGGTGGCGAGGTTGGATGCAGTTTCGAAATACGTAGGAGCAAATGCATTGTAATCGGGGATTCACCGTTCGTCTACGGGTGAAGATATCCTATGTCGATATGGCATTACACTTTATCTGTGTACCCATGCAAGCTGCATAGATAAAGTCTTTGAATATACAATAGTACCATGAGGTCTGCGTCGCAACGTAAGAACATGGAATTCATTAGAAAGTGTACCGTATATTCTAAACAGGTTCCTAGTCGAATCTGCCGCCTAAAACAAGGATAAAGGTCGCTCGAGCTTGATACTAGCATATGTGATGTACACGTCATGTTTCATTGGCAAAGGCATGGAGATGTCCATTCACACAGATGGGTGATCAATAATGATGATGCATTGAACAACCCTCCCTCAAACTATCCAAATGGTTCTCATTTATCGAGTGGAATAATCCGAAGTTATGGTTGTACACCATTAGTTCTTTGACCCGGGGCCATGTAGGGGCTATTCGTACTAGCATGTACTTTGATCCATTACCGACTCCATCGAGGGTCATCAAGTGGCGAGGTTGGATGTAGTTTCGAAATACGTAAGAGCAAATGTTAGAGTAGGTGCCCGTCGAGCCAAGTGTTGGCCGAGTGTTCACAATAAAACTCTATGTATAAACGATCTTTATTTTAATAATATTTGAAATTATTATTTTGGCACTTCTTTATCTGTATACCCATGCTAGTTGCATAGATAAAGTCCTTGAATATACAAATAGTAGAACGAATATGAGATGCTCATATGATGAGTATCATGAAACTCATATTTGGAATACTGTATATTCTAAACAGTTCCTAGTCGATTCAGCCGCCGCTAAGAAGGATATAGGCCGCTCGAGTTAGAGACTAGTATCTGCGATGTGAGTACCATGTTTCATTGGTAGGGGATATTGTGATGTCCGATCATGCAGATAGGTGCTCCTGGTAGAGTGCACTGAACAACCCTCCATAAAGGACTTTCCAAGTGGTTCTCACTTATCGAGTGGAAACGTCCTAGTCTATGGTTGTACACCATTAGTCCTTATGACCCAGGACAACATTGAGACTCTATGTGCTAGCATTACACTTTGACTTGTTTACCGACTCTCATGGGGTCATCAGGTGGCAAGGTTGGGTGTTCTGTCGAAACATATAGGAGTCGATGCATTGTAGTCGGGGATTCACCGCTTACCTTCGGGTATGGATATCCTATGTGTTCTCATGTGTATGTAGGTTGAAATCTCTGATCAGAGTATGGTGGTAATTATGAAAGGGGTTTCATAGATTACACCATCGAGGCAACTACGACATGACACATAGTATCGATTCATTGACAACTCTCGATATGAGTTGAAGGGACCGTACTGTACGCTAACCATAATTGAATGGTTCTTGCAGGCACTATCATTTGATACCTAGGGAATCAAGTAAGCGATGCTGCTAGGCGTTTAACATGATTCGTTGAGTACTATCAGACTTTAGTTCTGACATTCTTATCAAGGAGTTGATAATTAAGAATGGAGCAATTGGGGTATGCTCATATAAGGACATGTTTAGTCCGAATCACATGGAGATGTGAACTCACGGCTAGTTGTATCAATGAACCATTGAGGGCCACACAAGTACTGGCTTTCTAGATTCCGTTGAGAAGTAAAATAGTTCAATGTGTTGAACAGCTTATAAAGGAGTTTGTAAGCGTAAATAAAAATAGAAGTATGACTTCTATAAGGAGAATGTAACTTTTTATTTGAGAAAGTGTTCCTAAATTAAAAGTTGGCCAAACGAATAATGTATTTAAAAATTGTGATTTTCATATACATTATTATGGACTAAATTAAATTAATTCAAGTGTTGAATTAATTAAACACTAGTGGGCCTAGTAGAGTCCAAATAATTAAATTAATTCAAGTGTTGGATTAAATTGCATTGGGCCCTGTAGAGCATAATTAGAAATAATTATTAAACTAGTGGACTTGAGTAAAGTCAAGTAAACTTTAAATGGGCTCAAATGTGTTTGAAACATTTAAATAAAAGTCCATGGGCCTTGTAATTGTTACAAGCCCAAATAGAATTGCATGCATGGGGGAGGTGAAGAGTTGGGAGACAACTTTCTCAATAATCAAGACATGTGTCACACATGCCAACACAACTTTTTACACTTCCAAGGCTAGTCTCCCTTCCCCCCATTACATACCATATGGCCGAAACTTCAAGGGGGATTCTCCAAGTTTTTCTCTCAATTTTCTTCTTCAAGAGTTGAGGAAAGAAATCACTTCTCAAAGAAAAATGCTCTAATTTTTCTAGTGCAAAATTAGAGTGGATCTAGCTTGTTGGTGGTGGGCTTAATATTTGAGCAAGGCGGGCTCAAAGGGAAGCTTGTAGAAGGTCAACCTTTCAAGAGCCAAGTTGTTTACATCTTGGTTGGAGCCATCATCAACCTCAAGAGGTTGATAGGTAACGATTTCTCAACACACTATGTATGACATTTTTGTGTTTTTGTATATGCTACACCTAGTACATGTGGTGGCCGAAATTTCATGCTACATAAATATGTTTTTTCGAAAATTTTATTGCTTCGTTGCGCTTTCGGTCACCTAAAATCGATCATTTCAGCAAATGCATTGTAGTCGGGGATTCACCGTTCGCCAACGGATGAAGATATCCTATGTGATCTGATGAGTTAATAGAGCAAGAAATCTCTTGCCAGAGCAAGAAATCTCTTGCCAGAGCAAGAAATGTGCTTTAGGAAAATGTGTTTTCCTACTTACACATACCATGCTACTATTAATACTCAAATATAAATCACATCGTTATCGAATTCATATGCAACTCTCGATATACCAATGGTTGCAGATTCTATCGGGATATATGTGATGAGGAGACCGTACTGTACGCTAACCGTGACTAAAGGTTCTTGCAGGCACTATCACTGATACCTAGGAGATCATAGGGCAATGCTACTAGACGCTCTTACCATGATCCGATGGGTGCAATCATAAATGAGTTCTGACATTCTTGATCAAGAGTTGATGAAAAGAATGGGGTTAACTAGGGTAAACCCGAATAAGCATAAATGTTATTCTGAATCACATGGAGATGTTAACACACGGTTAGCTGTATCTTTGAACCATTGAGGGTCACACAAGTATCGGATTCTGTGTTCCCATTGAGATATTCAAATTTCAAGGAGTTGGAATTTGGCGACTATAGTTTGATGGAGATCAAATAGGAAGTTTATAAAAGAGTTAATAAGCTGATTTCATAGGATGGAAGAAATGGAAGTTAGCATAATTGTTAAATAAGGAAGGAGAGTGAGACTGCATGGTTTAATAAAGGAGTTTACAAAACTGGCAGCTGCCCAATATGGTAAGTGAAAATTTTTGTGAGGCCCGGGGCTGAAGAGGGCGGGGGGTGATCGCCGGTGCCATCAGTTGCACAGACAATGAGCGGCTCCTGGCAGGCTTCTAGGTGGAGGGAACATGAATGAACCAACTCACACGGGAATGAGAGGGATTCCGAGACTGTTCAATGTAATGGACTGTACAGTTGAAGAGGGCTTAAAAGATTTGATTGGTACTACCCATATCACGAAGGTGCATCTTATTTTCGGTAGCCCATCACATAAGAACTCCAAAGTTAAGCGTGCTGGACTTGGGACAAAAGCATACTGGAAAGGCTCGTCTTGGTACAGTGAGGACAGTCGTCAAACCTAGGGCGTTACAAGTGGTATCAAAGCCGACCTCTCTTAGTACCGTGTGGTTCGGGGACGAACCAAGTGGAAGCTGGTGGGCATGTGAGGCCCGGGGCCGAAGAGGGCGGGGGGTGATCGCCGGTGCCATCTGTTGCACGGACAATGAGCGGCTCCTGGCAGGCTTCTGGTGGAGGGAACATGAATGAACCGACCCACACGGGAATGAGAGGGATTCTGAGACTGTTCAATGTAATGGACTGTACAGTTGAAGAGGGCTTAAAAGATTTGATTCGTACTACTCATATCACGAGGGTGCATCTTCTTTTCGGTAGCCCATCACATAAGAACTCCAAAGTTAATCGTGCTTGACTTGGGGCAATTTTGGGATGGGGGTGACCTCCTGGGAAGTTTCCTAAGGTGCGTGTGAGTGAGGACATAAGCACGCTGGAAAGACTCGTCTTGGTACAGTGAGGACAGTCGTCAAACCTGGGGCGTTACAATTTTGATCTTCGAAAATTTCAATTTTCATTATATGAACAAGATTTGTATCCTTGGTATATCGGGGCTCTCGGATCGTCGATCGGGGTTATAATGAGTTCAGAATCATTTTTTTTAAACTTGGAATTTACTGATTTAATGATTGTGCTAGTAGTGGCGACTACTAGCATGCACAAATTCTCTTATATATTCTAGAGAAGTCTAGAATTAAATTAACCAATGAGTTAATTTATAAATTAAATAATGTTTATTTAATTTAATTAATGTACATATATATTTATATGCTGATATAAAACATTTGTATATGGTATTATTATATGATGTATTATTAAAAGTTAATAAATATGTTACATATATGGGAGTTTAAATATAATGAAATTATCAGAGTCCTTATGGAAGAGGGATTCCTAATGGGATTAGGAGTCAACCTCTATACATACACCACTAGGACTCATAATTGATAACCATAATTATTTTTCACACAATACACAAGAAAATTCATACCCTTTCTCCCTTGAAACCCACGGCCATCTCCTTTAGATTGTTGGAAAAGTTTGGACAAAAAAGACACATTTGATTTGCTTTAGCTTAATTATTGATTAAGAATCAATAATTACATAATTCATGATTCACAATCATGAAGTCTCGCCAACACATGATTTTGGGAAAACTAATTTCGGCCATCAAGAGTCTTCCATTGCTGCGGCGACGGTCTTCGGATTTTGGAAATTCGGAGGCTATAGTCTCAACGCACAAATCGTTTGGACTTTCTAGTGATTTACAAGAAGGACTATCCCCGGATAAAAACCGGAATAGTTTGGAATCCAAGCCTTAAGAACGCAAAGGTATAATTCCAAACACCCTATGTATGGTTTTAAACACACGACGTCCAAGGAAAAAATTTTAAACTTCCGTTGCGCTTTGGGTGCGAGAATACAATGTTCCAACAAAGATGACATGCTTGGAGCAAGTTTATGGTGTTTATCTATCAGCCCTTGAATGGGAAGGTGCAAAGGGTCTGCACTATCCAACATTTACCCCACATATTTGTGGTGGATCAACTGACAGATTCAACAGCATTATTACCGAACTCTAAGCCTCAGTCATCTCTAAGTAAATTCCAAAACCACCAAGTCCCTCTAGTTCACTCTTCTCCCGTAATAAAGTACTAAATTAGATGCAGTTCCTAGATGGATAATCATTAGTACATCAAAATCACTGAAGATAGCAGCGCAGGTGCATTAATAACGAGCCTAAGAGTCTGAACATTACACCAATTTGGTTCAAAGAATCATCTTACACACATCTATCCCCCAAACTGTCAAAATAAAATTGGCCAGAGCCACAGTCAAAAATACGTTATCTTTCACAACCAACCATCTGTCTTTGACTTGAAGTGATGAAAATTAATCACAATAGGCTTGAATTTTCCAGAACTTACTTTAATTCATTGTAATTGAATCTTATACATACATAATCAAGGTTAAATTTATTTTCTTAATGTATTTGGAATTTTCCAGAACTTCTTTTATTATTGAAATTTTCTTATTTATGCACCACAAAAAACTGAGGTCCTAAGATAAATGGTGGATTAGCGCTCTGTCAGAGTGACTTATTTAGCAGTAGCATAAAATGGTATCAATGAGACGAAGGTGGAATAATGTTGGCCCTCTGCCCCATCAACATTCCTGCCCCATGCGGAACCAAAGTTCCCATCATTATTTAAATTTGTTTTTGGCTTCATGGGAGCTAGCGTAGGAGTGTAAAATATTAGATAAGATCACTCCAATCTAACTCAACAGCATAACTGAAATAGTGCAACGCCATGGAAATCGATAAGTATGAAGCGGGGGAAGATTAATAAGTGGGCAAAGGAGGGACAGATGCCCTGCAGACACAATTGACTTTATTTCATAAAAATTAAGCCCAAAATTGAAGAGGCCCAAATTATATATCAAATATTTCATTTGGCAATATTGTTCAATCTTTAATGAGGATTCATTTTATGGAAATTAACCAATTTCTTCCAAAATTTATGAACTATTGTATTGGCATTGCTATTGAAATAGATTTCATGTGTGTTGCAGTTTGAAGAATTTGTATGTCACATAATAATTTTTATTGTACATTTTTAGTGCAATTTATTTTCATTAAATAAATTAATATAATACGTAGCATATTAATTATAAGTTTGTAGTATTATATTTGAAATTCAAAATAAAATTTTGTCCAGCATATAAAAAGTTAAAAATTCTGGTAACGATGTATGAAGAAAAAATACCATTATAATAAAAGTTTACAACAGAAAAACAAGGAAAAGGCAAAATAAACTTAGAGGTGACTCACCTCGATAATCAACCCCTGAATTTAATTTGACAACAACAGGTCGCCCACGTATTGATTTGAGGAAATCAGCTGGAGTTTTAGTGGTTGACTGCTTTCTCTGCTGCTCCGCTCATTTTTCAGATTGATCTCCTTGTGAACAGGAAAAAACACATTCAACAACCATGAGAAAAGTGTATTTTTTTAGAATATTTTCTGTCGAGTGACAACTCAACAGATGAAGATGATGTAAGAAAGACTGACACGTTCGGAAGAAAAACGAACTCACTAACAGCCCAATCAATCAATTTTTTTAAGGCTTAAAAATGTCATTTTCAAGAAAATGAGAGATCTAAAAACGAGGCAGTGCATAGCAGATATCCGTGTGTTCCCCTTAACGCCAGTTATGATAGAGGGCATCACATACTTTATTAACATCAAGATCATTGACAGAATTCCCTGACATCGATTTGAAGAAGAAAAGGCTTTCATGAAGATCGTTATCTCAACATATATGATATAAGACAAAGCAGCAAAAATAAATCCCAGATGTGATTTTTTTAATCTTTAAAAAAATTAAAAACACAGAAGAAAGATCTTTCCTGAATTCTCCTTTCTGCCAAATGAATGCCAACACAAATGTAAGAATGGAAAAAAAACTGGTAATCGAAACAAAATCATTGATAATTTTCAATTAAACACATAAAAAAGCTACAAGATTGTCAACACATTATCTAGACTTCCCGTGAACATATATCCTGTCAGTCAAAACTCTCCCAAGTTTTCCACTTTGCTCAAACAAGGGGAACCAGTGGGAGCAGTAGCCGATAAAGTTGTACTGCATATTTTCGCTTAACTTTCCATGTTCCACACAGCAATTCTTGCTCTCCCCATATATCGAACTACCCAACATTCAAATCAAATGCTTCACCAAATTCTAACAGACAACGACCTAATCTTGCTCTATCAAGCCCTTCCGTAAATCAAATCAACAATGTGTACGAACAAGCTGTTGTCAAATTGCCAGATATTGCTAATCCCCAATCAGCTAGCTGCCTTAGGGTTTTGGGGAAATTGGGGTTAGACGCGGCCATATGCGCACGCTACTGAAGTATCCATGAACCAATAGATTGACCCACTCCAAACCATCAAATTAAGTAACATACGAACGCAAATGATAAATCCGAAGAATCAATCATAAAAATAAAAAAATAAAAAAAAAACTAATCGCTATGCTTGAATTACGCGTGGTAGAAAACTTGGAAACGAGAATTTTGATGGGCAAGAGCTAACCTTTCGATCTTCAAAGCTGAGATTGAACAACGAATCTTCAAAAGTCACGAGAGAATCGGATTTTAAGCTGACTAGAAAACTTGCTTAAAGCTATAACGTTAAACCCTGCCCAGCCAGGACATCAGGTATATTATGAGGGATTTTATATATCCTCTGATCAAATTTGGCTTTAAATAATTTAATTTAATTAATTAAATCACCTTTCTAAATATGTTTTCATTCCAAACATATTAATTAACCGGTTTACCTTCTTTGTATTATTTTGCATTAATTCAAACTAAAAATGTATACCTTTTTTACAAATTATTGTTAATATAAATTATTTTTGTATGAATTTAAATAAATAACTTCATTCCTAACAAATTAAGAATGATCAAATATTTTTTAAAATTAACATATAAATCAGTTAGTTGTTACTCTAAAATTAAAGATGATATATCAATATTAATGATTTCAAATATTTTGTTCACGACATTTGGAATATAATTGTTTGTCCTTCCTACAAAGTCCTGATATTAGAAAGCAGTAGATCGCTCAATATATTTAATTTTAATTGTGTTGGGCTATATATTTAATTTATTTTGGTGCAGATCAAAATAAAATTATCTTTGTTAGAATATCTTCGGGGTTTTCTCAATATTAATCCACCATTTGGTATATATTGCTTAGTCTTCCTAACAAAGTATCAATGCTAGAATTGCTTCTTCAATTTAATTTTGTTTTTTGCAACTTTAAGATAAACAAGATAAAATTATTTATCGTAAAAAAGAATTTATTTTTGCAAAAAATTTTACTTATTGTTTCAGTAAAACAAAATAAAATGATTAAATACCATACATAAATATCCATGAAAATACTTACTGAGAAATATGAATTACCCTATCTAACTATTTTGGAACGTAGAAAAAGTAATAAAAAGGGAATTTTAGAAATATATTCAAAGCTACATTGTAGAATTTTTAACAAACAAGGCAATTTTTAAACATAGCTTTTGAAATGGGCTAGAATAACTACTTTTTCTTATATTTTATATATATATATATATATATATATATATATATATATATATATATATATATATATATATATAGTTTTGATATGCTGCACACCTACCGTGCACATCTATGTGAGCACCGATGAGGTGTCACTCATCCATTTGTTGTGCAATTTTTCTATATTTCATCACATCCAATGGGTGAGTGACACAACGGTGCTCACATAGGTGTACACGGTATGTGTGCAGCATATCAAAACTATATATATATATATATATATATATATATATATATATATATATATATATATATATATATATATATATATATATATTAGGGCCGGGTCAATTAGATGCATGATTTAGGCAAAGTGTAGCACTACACTCCAAATATAAGCCATTCGGGTTTACTAGTAAATATAGGTGTCATGTCCCAAAATCGAAGCACTGCTTATACCAGCATTACTCTCATATTGCATATTTGAAAACAACAAGCCTCAGAAGCTCAAATTTATGAACTAGTATTTTCATTCATAAATTCGAAATACATTAGCATATACAAATTTGAATATTGTTTTATAACGATGAAAATGTAAAACAAAGTTGAAACCAGAAATAACGAAATGTCTAACAAAAATATTTGATTAATATAATATAATTTTAACTACATTAGGGTCTTCTTTCATCGGCCCTTGAACTGGATTTGTTCATCTTCTTATATATCTTCTTCGTTCTTATCTGAAAGAGGTTTTGAGTGGGTGACTGATATAATCGTCACTCAATAAATAAGGGAATTCTCTCAGCCTTTAATTCATTTTTCAACTGACTTCACAATATAACAATAATACAAATACATATAGATTTTCAGAATCTAACAGATATCAAACTTATCCACTGAACAATCACGAATTTCATAGCTAACTGATATAAGTTTCCTATATTTTAATCCTCGAAGGGGGTAAATCGGTAGTCAGTAATAATAGGTAATTAGTAATGTTCAAAATATATTCCTAGAATTATTTCACAAAGTTTCAGTAGTTTTAAAATATAGATTTCAGAAATCATATATATCATATATGATATATGGTCGGTTTTAAAACGATTATTATGATTTAAAACAAAATATCACTTGTTGTCGATCTGATACAATCAAAGTCTTGATTCAAAGTCTGTCACTATTCAATCTGGCAATGACAATATCAATATTCTGTATCAAGATCCTAATGAAATCACAATGTCTCTGTTTTATCAAATTCTGACAGTATAATAGTACAATCTTGTGATACTGATAATACTATATCAGTCTATATCAATTCCTAACATTTACAATCAACCACCGTACAAATCTGATATTACTTCGCAGTCAATTCAACTCTGAAATTCATAACAATTCCATATTCAGTCTGTTTCTTAATCTGACTTTGATTCTACGTTGTCTAACATGTCAAGAACAACATATATGACGTGTATTCAATTCTGATAACATCATAATTTCAAAACATGTCAAAACGTAATAAAACTTACGTCCAGTTGAAGCCTACGTTGTTAGGAACTCGATACCGAAGTCGTATTCAAAATCAGACGGACGAATTGAAATATAAAGGCGTAAGGATTTTAACAAAGTTTCTCCAACTTTTCTAATATTCTGAGGGATTATACGGTTATACATACATATATATATACACCCGTACATGCAACAAGCCAAATGTCGATTTTCCCTTCTGCATGTCTCGCGCATATGCGTGACATTACTGGCGCATATGCGCGAGACCTACTGGTCTCGGCCTTGGTGGCTCGCGCATATGCGCGACTTAGTTCCGCGCATATGCGCGATGTCTTCTGGACATCACTTGCATAGGCTCGCGCATATGCGCGACATCTTCCGCGCATATGCGCGAGGTCTTCTGCCTGTTTGGCGCATGTGCGCGCATTCAGTTGCGCATGTGCGCCAACCCCTCTGGACCTCTCGCGCATGTGCGCGCATATACTCGCGCATGTGCGCCGATGCTACTATCCTCGCACCTCAATTTTCACACGTGATCTCCTTTCGTGTCTCGGTTAGCCCTTTCATAATCACATTAAATTAGTACTCAATAATGGTTAATTAACCGTGATTAATTCTCGGGCATTACATTTCTCCCCCCCCTAAGATACGATTTCGTCCTCGAAATCATAGGCATTTTATTCGTATCAATCAGGAGTATATATACAAAACTGTATAAGAAATTACATCATCGAAATAACTCTGGGAATTCTTGTCTCATATCTGATTCAGTCTCCCAAGTTGCTTCTTCGGTATCATGACGAGTCCATTGAATTTTTACAAGTGGAATAGTCTTCGTTCTGAGCTGTTTTTCTTTACGATCAATAATCTGAATCGGTTTTTCAACATAGCTCAACGTCTCATCCAGTTCGGCCTCGTCTGGTTGAATAGCATGTGAAGCATCAGGAAGATACTTCCTTAATAACGATACATGAAAGACATCATGTATCCCAGATAATGAAGGTGGTAAAGCGAGTCGATAGGCACGATTTCCTATCTTCTCGAGAATCTCATAAGGCCCGATGTATCGTGGATACAGTTTCCCTTTCTTGCCAAATCTGACAACTCCTCTGAAAGGTGAGATCTTCAAAAATACTTGGTCTCCTACGTCAAATACCAACGGTCTGCGTCGAACATTGGCATATTTGGCCTGTCTGTCTTGCGCTGCCTTCATTTTCTTTCGAATTAGCTTCACTTTTTCTGTCATATCTCTGATCATGTCAGGTCCAATTTCAGGCACTTCAGAGATATCATCCCAATAAAGAGGGGATCTGCACTTCTTTCCGTACAACGCTTCAAATTGTGTCATCTCAATACTCGTCTGATAGCTGTTGTTGTACGAAACTCACAAAACGGCAATGCATCTTGCCAATTAGTGCTAAAATCTAGCACTACTGCTCTTAGCATATCCTCCAGTGTCTGGATAGTCCGCTCTGACTGTCCGTCGGTCTGTGGATGATATGCGGTACCCAGATGTAACTTCGTACCGAGAGCTTGCTGCAAACTCTGCCAGAAGTGCGAAGTAAATCGAGGATCACGATCTGATACAATCGACTTCGGCACTCCATGCAATCTGACCACTTCTCTGACATAGATCTCTGCCATCTGGTCAAATCTATACGTCATCTTGTACGGAATAAAACATGCGGATTTGGTCAATCTGTCAATCACGACCCAAATCGCATCACAACCTTTGGAGGAACGCGGCAACTGCGTCATGAAATCCATGGAAATATGATCCCATTTCCATTCAGGAATGGACAAACTCTGTAATAATCCTCCGGGTTTCTTTCTTTCTGCCTTCACCTGCTGGCAATTCAGACATTTGGAAACAAATTCGGCGATATCAGTCTTCATTTGTTTCCACCAGAACTGTCCTTTCAAATCATTATACATCTTTCTGCCACCATGATGAATACTGAATCGACTGTTGTGCGCTTCAGACAATATCTGTCGTCTCAAATCTGAAACATTCGGCACAACCAGACGATTATTCACATACAAGACGTTGTCACGTACCTAATATTCTGATCGATGTCCTGTTCTAACCATCGATACTGATTTCTGTACATTCTAATCACTTCGCTGAGCTGCCTTAATTCTCATAATCAGCTCTGGTTCTACTTGCACCGTATAAAGTCTCAACGGTCTATAATCTGTTTCAAATTCTAATCCAGAAAAACAGCAGTCTTCTATCAAATTTGAAACACCAATCGTCGATAAGGATAAAGAACATACCTTTCGACTCAGTGCATCAGCTGCTGCATTAGACTTTCTTGGATAGTATTTGATTTCACAATCAAAATCTTTAAGCAAATCAAGCCATCTTCGTTGCCTCATATTCAATTCAGATTGTGAAAACAGATATTTCAAACTCTTATGATCAGAATATATCTCAAACTTTTCACCATAAAGATAGTGTAGCCATATCTTTAATGCAAAGACAATGGCTGCAAATTCTAGATCATGAATTGGATAACGAGTCTCATGTGGTTTAAGCTGTCATGAGGCATAAGCGATAACATGCCCTCGTTACATCATCACACATCCCAACCCTCTGTGAGAAGCGTCGCAATAAACCACAAAATCACCAGTACCGGATGGAATAGTCAACACCGGTGCACTGGTCAACCTCTTCTTCAACTCCAGAAAACTGGTCTCACATTCTTCAGACCAAACAAATGGAGCATTCTTCTGAGTCAGCTGAGTAATTGGCTTAGCTATACTCGAGAAATCTTTAATGAAACGACGGTAGTATCCTGCTAAACCCATGAAACTGCGAATTTCAGGTACTGATGTCGGTCTTGGCCAAGAAATCACGGCTTCCACTTTACTGGGATCAACTGATATACCATCTCCAGATATAATATGACCCAGAAATACTTCCTGTCTTGGCCAAAACTCACATTTCGACAGTTTAGCATATAACTTCTCAGCCCTTAGAATTCGCAACACAGTTCTTAGATGCTCAGCATGCTCACTTATATTCTTTGAATAAATCAAAATATCATCGATGAAAATAATCACAAAATCATCGAGATATTTCTAGAAGATACGGTTCATCAATCCCATGAATACAGCTGGAGCATTTGTCAGACTAAACGGCATGACAATAAATTCATAGTGTCCATACCTGGTTCTGAATGCCGTCTTTGAGATATCAGAATCTCTGAATCTCAGCTGATGATATCCCGATCTCAAATCGATCTTGGAATATACTGAAGAACCCTGCAACTGATCGAATAAATCATCTATACGAGGCAAAGGATATTTATTCTTTACCGTTGCCTTGTTCAGTTGCCGATAGTCGATGCAGAGTCTCATCGAACCATCTTTCTTTCTTACGAATAGTACTGGAGCACCCCAAGGAGACACACTCGGTCTTATGTACCCCTTGGCCAGTAAATCTTCCAACTGATCCTTCAATTCTTTCAATTCAACTGGTGCCATTCTGTACGGAGCTCTAGAAATCGGTACTGTACCTGGCATCAGTTCAATGCTGAAGTCTATCTCTCTAACTGGAGGTAATCTCGGGATCTCATCTGGGAAGACGTCAGCAAACTCAAGTACCACTGGCAGATCTGCCAATGCTGGACTCGACTTCAGTAAATATACTGAATATACAAGGAACCCTTCTGCTCCTTTCTGTAACAATCGAGTCAGTCATAGATAGTACGGATACTAAAGGAATTCTCGATCTAGAACCCTTACCGTAAAATTTCCACTCTTCAGCCATATCTGGTCTGAATCTCACTATCTTGTGGAAACAATCAACTGTCGCTCTGTACTTGGTCAGCATATCAATACCAATAATACAATCAAAATCGGACAACCCAAGTACGATGCAATCTAACTCAATCTCATGCCCGTCATACTGTAGCATACAATGTTTAACCGAATTCACGGATATCAAACCCGTCCCCAAAGGCGAAGAGACAGACACTACAGTAGCTAAAGACTCTACAGGCAATGCATGACTTAATGCAAATCGTTCAGAAATAAATGTGTGTGAAGCACCGGTATCAATTAATACGCAAGCAGGATAACCACATAAAGAACAGTTACCTGCCACAACGTCATCTGGTGCTTCCTGGGCCTGCTCTTCTGTCAAAGCGAAGACTCTGGCATGCTGTCTCGGAGGCTGACCAACTGTCTGGCTTCCTCCTGGCCTCTGCTGTGACTGAGCTGGCGCTGGCTGAAATGTATGAACAGCAGCTGATCGTCTCTCAGTCTGTGCTGCTGATCCCGATGACTCGGCCCCCTGAGCTCTCTGCAAACCTTTCTGTGGACACACTTTAGCAAAGTGTCCCGGCTGTTTACAGAAATTGCAACTACCAGTCACTCCCTGGCATTGCTCAGTAGCATGTCTTCCTCCGCAAGTCTTGCAATAAACTCCAGTGTAACTCTGGCTCGGTCTGGAACCACCGGAGCTGGAAGAACTACTGCCAGATTTCTTGAATTGCTTTCCCCTGGCTTTCAAAAATTCTTTCTTTCCTCCACTGCTACTGCCACCCTCAAATCTGGGAGGTGGTTGTTGTGGTCTCGGTGCTGGAGGCACAAATGAAGCCCCTTTCTGTCTCATCAGACCGGCTTCTGCTCCCTTAGCTCTGTTAAGGGCATCAGTAAAATTATTCGGTCGCCCTGTGTTCACCAATATGAAAATATCGGGGTTCAGGCCATTGATGAACTGATCAGCAGTATCTTCTTCGCTGTCAGCCACATGTGGAGCAAATTTCAGCAAGGAGGAGAACTTTGACACGTACTCCTCTATGTTCATCTGTCCTTGCTTTAGATTGGCAAACTCCGCCCCCTTATCCTTTCGGTACGACACGGGGAAAAATCGTTGATAAAATTCAGTTCTAAAAATATCCCAGGTAATGTTCGTACCTCTGTGCTCCAATGCCCTCTTTCTTGTAATCCACCAGTCCTTGGCAACGTCGTGTAACTGGTGTCCAATTAATTTCACTCTCTTCTCATCTGTATACTCCAAGGATTCGAACAACATCTCTATATCATCAAGCCAAATCTCACACTCCACAGCGTTCCCTGTGTCTTTCAAGGTTGGCGGATGAAATGACTGAAATCGTTTCAGTAACGTTTCCATTGGAGTCGGTGTGACATCCGTTGTAGGATTGGATGTACTTCCCTGTTCTGATACTCGTCTCGGAGGCATATCTGATAATCAAATAGATTAGCAACAAATACCACAATTCTGTTTCAATCCTCCTCTGATCATCTTACTGCTGATCTAGAATCAGTACTGATCCAATCTTAATAAAACATATTACTATATCAAATCAGATAAACAAGTAACATGTAATAAAGCAGTAAGACATGCTAGCATTCAAAAGCAGGAAAGAAAACCTCAATCTACCCCGCTCACTAGCCTCTTCTATCTCAATCTAAAGGATCTATCGCTCTGATACCACCTGTTGTGGGGACCCGGACGCTAATCATCTTTTTAATCATGATTGGGACTAATTAATCAATTATAGTAAACAGGGTCTAATTTTTTTTTTAACGCGGAAGGTAATGGAATCAAACTCCTATACATATCAGTATAAAAGTATAAATCTCATACGTCATACAATAATTTACATCTCAGGTTCAACACCTAACTATCAAGTGTTTAAACCCTATCTCTAGTCCAAGTCCGGAATCACCACTCTAATCTTGATCTGTCTTCACCTCTGTGACCCTATACCTGTCCCACCTGTTGTCATGCACACATACAAACAAGACAACAGCCGGATAACTCCGGTGAGATATAAATATCCCAGTATAAACAATGTATTAAATGCAATCATATAAAACATATATAAAAGCATAAACAAACATCAAAACATGTATCTAGTCTGACTACATGAATCAATGACTCGTGATCTAATCTTATCTTATCTATAATCTAGGGATCCCAATCTAATTTAGACTTTGGTATGCTGTATCGAGTGTCTACGATAGACGTCGATCTACATCTAAAGTTCATCGATACACCGTAAGTCTAGAGTCTTATCGGTTCTGAGAAAGACTCGGCGGTTCTGCCCTAGCTAGGCTGATCTGCCCTAGACTCGGACTCTGACTCTGTTCTAAGTCAATAGATTAACATATCAATCTGATAATCTGCAAATATCAATGCAATAAAATAAAGTATGTGATTTAGAGAAACTCAAGTCAAACCTAACTCGAGTTGTGCAATCCCGAATCAACATTTATTTATACCTTTCTTGCTGTCGATCTGATACAATCAAAGTCTTGATTCAAAGTCTGTCACTGTTCAATCTGGCAATGACAATAACAATATTCTGTATCAAGATCCTAATCAAATCACAATGTCTCTGTTTTACCAAATTCTGACAGTATAACAGTACAATCTTGCGATACTGATAATACTATATCAGTCTATATCAATTCCAAACATTTACAATCAACCACCGTACAAATCTGATATTACTTCGCAGTCAATTCAACTCTGAAATTCATAACAATTCCATATTCAGTCTGTTTCTTAATCTGACTTCGATTCTACGTTGTCTAACATGTCAAGAACAACATATATGACGTGTATTCAATTCTGATAACATCATAATTTCAAAACATGTCAAAACGTAATAAAACTTACGTCCAGTTGAAACCTACGTTGTTAGATACTCGATACCGAAGTCGTATTCAAAATCAGACGGACGGATTGAAATATAAAGGCGTAAGGATTTTAACAAAGTTTCTCCAACTTTTCTAATATTCTGAGGGATTATACGGTTATACATACATATATATATACACCCGTACATGCAACAAGCCAAATGTCGATTTTCCCTTCTGCATGTCTCCCGCATATGCGCGACATTACTGGCGCATATGCGCGACATTACCGGCGCATATGCGCGAGACCTACTGGTCTCGGCCTTGGCGGCTCGCGCATATGCGCGACTTAGTTCCGCGCATATGCGCGATGTATTCTGGACATCACTTGCATAGGCTCGCGCATATGCGCGACATCTTCCGCGCATATGCGCGAGGTCTTCTGCCTGTTTGGCGCATGTGCGCGCATTCAGTCGCGCATGTGCGCCAACCCCTCTGGACCTCTCGCGCATGTGCGCCGATGCTACTGTCCTCGCACCTCAATTTTCACACGTGATCTTCTTTCGTGTCTCGGTTAGCCCTTTCATAATCACATTAAATTAGTACTCAATAATGGTTAATTAACCGTGATTAATTCTCGGGCATTACAGAGTGCTTGTCGCTTTACCAAAAGTTATATTGCACCCAATAATCTTCCTCTCAATAATTGCACTCCTTGCAATCAATGAGAATTCAACATGTGAAATTGGCTCAGAATTCAGATACCAATTATTAGGATCAAGCGCTTACCACTAGACCAAAAGCTATAGTTTTTAGTCAAAGTACAACTTTATTTACTTATATATGTAACAGTGATAAATATAAAAAATGTATATTTGTTAAATGTTTTCTAAAATATTTTATAGTTTAAGTTGTAGTAAATATCTATATTTTATAAGTTTTATAATAATTTGTATTTAAATATATGTGTTGTATAATATTAATATTTTAGATATTTTTGTAGGTTCGGTAAAACAATAATAATTTTTGCTTGAAAAATGAGAAGGAGATGATTCTTGAACTTGTAGAAAGTTGATTTCAATGTCTACATTATTGATGACAACCATGAGCTAAAATTCTTCACAAAATTGAGCATTAATGGAGCAACAAGTAAAAGTGTTAACAATGAAATTATTGTTTTACTATGCTTGAGTATATTTACTATAACTCTCAAATTACTTGATAAAATGTCACGAAATTTTACCACAAACTAGTCAACATATTTATCTACAACTTTTGTTTTATATGGAAAACTCAAATCGATCGATATGATTGTTTATGAGTGGGTGCAAGATGCAATCAATGCTTGTGTCATTCATGGATACCCACCAATTATTTGTACAAATTAATATTTTATTTTTCTTGTCTCCTCATGTTTGCCTATAAATAGAGGTCTTGTATTAACTTGAAAGTGGAGAGATTCCATTGTAAAAAATAAACTTTGTGTGTGAAAATAAAAGTTCAAAGTTATAATATTTTTTTTTATCATTCATGAGTATTATGTTAAATTCAAGAAAGTTTACGGGAAGCTAAATCCATTGATATCACTGTTTACAGTTTTATATATTATTCTTTTATTTATTATGATTTTGCTAAGCAATATTTATTTGTAGATATAATTTTGAGTATTTATTATCAATTAACATCATATGCTTGATGCCACAAAAGTTGTTATCATGATTTGTTGTTTTATTATGATCCAATGAATACTATATCATTATACTACAATTGTTAAATCCCCACTTTTATAAGTGAGGGATATATATATATATATATATATATATATATATATATCAATTTTGTATATTATTATTTTATTTATTATGAATTTGCTAATCAATATTTATTTTTAGATATAATTCTGAGTATTTATTATCAATTAACATCATATGCCATGATGCCATAAAAGTGATTATCTTGATTTGTTGTTTTAATATGATCCTACATATAGTTTAATTAACTTAACAACTAATTTTTACTTTTCGTATCTAATTTTTACTTTCCGCGTCTAACTTTTACTTTGCAGCAACTTACTTTTTCTTTTCGCCTCTAACTTATTAAATCATTGTAGCGTCCAAAAGTCGACCTACGTAAACCATATCCATGCAAATGTGTTAAATGACTTAATTATTTTATTTAATTGATTTTAAATGCTTACTTGATGTATATTATATGATTTTAGGTCTAATTACATGATTAAATGATTAGATTACATGATTTCATGAGAATTGAAGATTTTATCCGAATATTCGATAATAGACTGGGGAAAGGAGATCGGGACGACCAAGATAAAATAATTTTTTCAATAAATGTTTTCAAGGCTTATTAATATGATTAATTTTTCTGAAAATAGTGGAGTTCAAATTATTTTACGAGACGAGCTCAATTTTATCCGAGAAGCTGGATTTGAGCAAACGAGGGACTTTTAAAGGACCAAAAGTATTATTTTTGAAAACTAATTTTTGTTAAGTTTTATTTTACAATTAAATCAGCACTATTGGGCCTAATTTACATAGGATTAGAAGGCCCAATTATCCCTAAACAAAAAGGCTCAAAACCCAAGTCCATTAACATGCAAATTATAAATCTATAAAATAGAAACCTAGGGCCTTCATTAAGCTCACTCAGTCGGAAACACACACACACAACACACTCCATACTTTCAAAATATTTGAGGAGGAAAAACAAGGAGTCTTCGTCATCCATTCGTCTCTCTTCGCAATCCACACCGACGATCGCATATTCGAGCGTTCTAAAATGCAAAGACATTCTTCTAATCTTTATTTATACACCATTCAAATCATATTATGCATGATTGATGTATTTTTGCATGAAAATTATTTGAGTACAAATCGTCTATTCTTTGGATGATTATTTTCAACATTTTTGATTATTTACGTTTGTTGAAATACGTTATGAATTTTAAGGACACGCTGCCAATATAAGATGTTAAAGGGCTAGGAAAAGAGCCGTTAGGGGACAACAAGAAGGCTGGAACCGAGCTTGACTGAAGGAGGAAGAATGCTAGGGATTTCTCTTGGGCAAGGGCACGGCTAGGGGGAGCAGCGTACCAGGGGCAGGCCAGGGCTTGGTTAGGGCCCTAGGAAGCATGCAACTGGACGAACATGAGGGGCTAGGGTGTCTAGGAAGGGGTTTGGCTCGTTGTAGTCGCAGTCGCGATGCCTTAGGAACTAAGAGATGCCCACGGGTTGCAGGGTGGTCGGGAGAAGGGTTCGGTGGTTAGGATAGGTCCAGAGGGGGTATTTTAGGAAGGAAAACTTCATGTTTAAAGTTTGGGAAAAAATATTAAGTTTTAAATTAATTTGAAAATTAAACGCTTCATGATTTAGTAATCAAGAATTAAATCGAAAGCCCGAGTTTACATTAAATAAAAATATTAGAAGTCAAATTTAAACTTAAATAATAATTTGGGATGGTCTCGAGTCAAAAAAGTGAGAAAAGTCAAAATCGAGAATTTTTTAGTCCAAGGGCAAAACGGTCATTTTACACCTGGGTAGTACAAAAAAGGTTGGCAGTGTCCCATAGAATAATAACACATGATAAATGATATTTTAAAACGTTTATGATGAAAAATGGGATTTTATGATTTATGATAAAGTTGTGCAATTTTTACTGCTAAGCTATTTTTCAAATATGAAAAGGACACGATATTTTATAATTAAAAAGAAAAAAATATTTTGAAGGATGTGAATTAACTATGACATAAAAGATATGATATATGATTATTGGGAATATCGTGAGGCCTCAGAGAGAGCCCAATGATCGTATTTCCATTTACGTCGGTGCCTAGTGCCTGTCTCCATGCGCAATGGTGAGCTAAGACTAATCATTCGACCACATGATACAGCTAATAACTTTCAAATGTCAAACTTCACCCAAAACGATAAATGATGAAAAATTTATGATTTGATGATTTATGATTAAATTATGCTTACAAATTTACGCTAACTTATTTTGAATAAAAGTATGATTTTCAATGCATGTGCTTGTATATGTATTATTTGTTACTCATGTTTAGAATGTACTGAGTCATTAAACTCACTAAGTTTGAATGTTGCAGGTGATGACGATCTGGAGGAAGGCGCTGAAGCTTGAGTGGATCGAGTGCGGCAGTACATTCCCGAGGAACATTGCTTTCCGCATCAACTTGGTAGTCAAAGTTTTAAGGATTTTGATAATAATTCAATTAGAGATTTTCATGCTTTATTTGAAGTTAGTTTTGATTAGTGTTAATGATTGACACATGATTTTTGTTATTGACGAGTTAGGGATTTTATGCACTTTAAATTTTAGATGTTAAATTATTTTTGGATGTTGGAATGTTAAGTCATTTTAAATATGAATTTCAAATTTTATATTTTAAAAACAATTAGTAAGATTTTAAGGTTTAAAAGTAGTGAATGTTTCAATCATATATTTCATTTAGACAATAGCGTGGCTCTGACGGTTGTTCTAAATGAAATATAATGATTTAATTTAACATTTACTTTATGAATTTTTATATTTATATAGTTATATATATAATTATAGATACGATATATAAATATCGTTTAAATCGGTATTTTTTATGATGTGAACTATATTATATTATGTATGTGTTTAAATATTTAATTTTCTTTTTTTTTTTTGGAACCATTATTTATAGTGATTTTTGTTAGGATCGATTATGAGAGTCGAAGTGTTTAGAAGGAGGTGGGTTGAATAAACACTTGGAGATTTTCTTCTCTTTTAAAATATGAGTCAGTTTGGTGATAAATTGAACTCAAGAATCTTGTTGTCAATATCAATCAGTTAACTATTTTAAAGTACGGAAATAAACCAACTGATAGATTGAATACTCAAACTATAAATAAGGTATTGAACACGAATATTTTTATGGATGTTCGGAGACTTCAGACGCTCTTACATCACTCTTTCTATCACAAGGACTATGTTTTCACAATAAGGCTTTGATTGATTACAACAACTATAATAACCCACTTCAGTTTGGACTTAAACACTGCCAAACTGAAAATCTTAGTCTCTACTAACTTATCAGTGCTTCAAACTGATTTTCTTACTCACTAACGTAGCACAATTAATCTAAAAAATCAAATATATCAATGTAACATTATAAGGTCCAAAAACTTCGATCTACATAACTTAAATGCATGCAATCTAGGGTTTTATTTAAAATAGATGTCTAAAATTTTTTATGCTTTTAATTCATGGTTATTGCATAGTAAGAGTTTATTTCATGATTTATTTTAAAGTTTCATGCATTAGAGTTTTAAGTTGCACTTCAGCCTTCGAACGAGGAACGAAGACCGGGGATAATCAGGAAAAATATTTTTATGGAATAATTATTTTTAATTATTTAATATGAGGTGTTTTAAGTATGATTTTTGGAAATGGGCCTTGGTTGGGTATTTTTACCCGTCGGGTTATATTTTTAACTGATACTCAATTTTTAATGATTCAGAAGACTTTTTAAGGGCTCGGGCAATATTTTTAAAAAGTACCAAAATGAAATATTTTTTGAGCGAATTTTTGGCTTGGTGAGTTTGTTTTAATGTTTATTGGGCTCAAAACCTTTTTTAATAATTTTAAAATTTTATATTAAGCCCATTAGTGCATGTTTTATTTATTTAAATCCTACCCTAGCAAACCCTAATCCTATTCGTCCTAGTGGCCGCCCCTCCCTCCCCATCACCAGCTCTCCGTCACGCTTTTCCAGCAGAAAACAGCCCACCGTCGATTTTCCACCATTATTTCTCAAGCAAGTTCTCTCCCCTCTCCTCCGATGCTTCTCCGACACGCTTTTCTTCGATTTTTTGAGCATCTACACATTAAGGCATGCCATGTATCCTTATTTTTGTATCATTCAACCTATATACTTGCTATACGTGTGAAATTTATGTAGGCTCCATAATCCTTGCATGATTGTTACGTTTTTTCTTTGAAGGTTCATGAAAACGATTTATTCTTGTACATAACTAATGCTTTCATGATTTTTTTGCAAGGGGCTGCCATGTTGTCGAGGAAAAGGGGCTGTGCATGATGGTAAAGTGTTGTCATAAGGCTTGAGTCGAGGGTAGACGTGTCATGTTAAGAGCCGAGGGGTTGGCTCCTTTTCGTTAGGGATTGGGTGAGAGGCTGAGTCGGCTGTGCAAGGGTCATTCCTAACCATGAACCAGACCCTGGTGGGTCGAATTCATGGTCCAAGATGGCTTGAACACGACTGGAGATGGTCTCGAAGCCAACCGATCGAATAGTAGTCTTGGCCGCGGCTTTGGTGTGTTGGGCGTCCTTCGGGTGCACGGGTGTTGGGGCATGTGTGGGGCTGCAAGTCATGGTTGATTGGGTCCATTAGGGCCTGGTCTTAGTCCTAGGTGGTCTGGTTCGGGTTTGGAAGGGACGGTGATTGAGCTAGGTCCGAAAGGTTACAACTAGGGTTTCCACGTTTAGGGGCTGGAATATCAGTAGATTGCATCAAGGTTTTTAGGAGATATGAGGTGGCTCTAAGTAAAGGGTTTTAGGTCTAATATGATGATATTAAATTGTGTTTTAAGTTTGGAAAAATTCGTTTGCATTTTGGGTTGAATCGGGTTAAAACCGGGACCCCGACCCAACTAATCATGTAAGTTTCAAATTGAGCTCGAGTTTATGTGTAAGGAATTATTATAAATATATTTTGGGATGTTTTAAGGAGTTTGGTAAGCTTCGGGTTGAAATTTTGAGGTCCGGTGGTAAAATGGTCATTTTGGATTTCTAGGGACAAAATGGTCATTTTGCACCGGGGTCGAGTTTTTAGTCGTGGCAGCGCCGTGAGAAAAATTTAACATGTTTTATTTAAATGTTTTTGTATCACGAGCATGATTTTTATGAATTATGAAAAACACGTTGAATACTTGATTTTAAGTAAAAACTAGTATCTAACTCGTGCTATTCACGAGATGATATTATTAAAAATTAGTAAAAAATGAATAGACATTTAAATTGAAAAAATAATATAATTATAAAAACTAGTTTTTTCGCTAATTTTAAAAAACTTTCTTAAATACAACGAATTTCAATTAATTTTTTTGGCTAATAATAACTATAATATAAATTTTAAATTGTGTTAGCTTATGGCAATAACATGATGCTTATCGTGTTTAGTGTATTGATGTCGACTACCAACTTTAATACATATTTAGTTGTTTAATTTTTGAGAAGCTATGTATTTTTATTTTTTAACATGTGATAAAAAATATTTTTAAATCAAATTCAATAAAATTAATGAGAAATATTTTTTAAAAATTCAATAATTTCATCTAAATTCACATTCACAGAAAATTTTGTAACGTGACACGTGTTTGATACATTTGAATGATAACAATAATTGTTTCATCAATATCTTTATCCAAACGAGTTGTAATTTTATCTACAAAATCTCTTCATAATATAAACAACAGCCTATTATGACTAAAGAAAAATGAAATATGCAATTAGAAATAAATTATGTATAAACCAGAAAAGTTATTTTATTAATATTTAATATGTGTATTCTAAAACAATACCAATAAATTTTATAATGTGTCTCCTAATAAGATGCGTACATTCTTTAGAATTGATTTAATCATTTTCATTACGGGACATTTTGTACTATCATATATCTGTGAACTTTGTAATATTGAAGAAAATTATCACATTAGTAAATACGTAATAACTAAAATTTTGTACAAATAGAAGAATAATATTTTTTACTTCTCGATCATGAAAGTCAGATTTCAAACTTAATGTCTCGTTGTTTCCATATGTAGGTAGTTCATAACAACATACAAATCTAATTTAAACGAACATTACATCTTGGAAGGATTCAACTCAGATATAGGTGCTGAAAAGATGAGTAATTTCAGAATTCAATTTTGGAAGTAGATAAATTTAGTAAGAAAAATAGAATAAAATTAGTTTTTAATATAATATACAATATTGCATTATTTATAATTTAAAATTCAAATAAAACATCTAAATGGACAAAAATTATACATTGGATGCTTTTGACAGAATTATATAATACATTGACTCTTTGAAATTTTGGAAATTATGAAAAATTATACATTGGACCAAATTTTTTGAGGGTAATTTAATGTCCATTTGAAATACTTTTGAATCATTTCTTTTAATTTTCTTGGGCTCTCTTATTTGAATTTTTATGAAGACAGTTCAAGATATACAATATACGTACATATGGTTTTGGAAGAAAACTATAATACATTAATTCTTTCAAACTAAGGTAATCTTGAAATAATATGCATTTGGAATAAAAAAAAATTACGATTATTAAATGGTAATTTAATGTCCATTGGAAAACCTTAGTTGTTGTGATAACTTTTAATACTCAATCAATTTTATTTTTAGAAAAATTAATTAACTAATTAAATATCGTATTTTTTTTAGTAAATAATTTGGACAGAAAATTATTAAAATAGCAAAATGTATTTTTGAATGATTTACCTCATGAGTGATACTGAACATTGCAATCATTTGTATTTTAAATTTATTTATACAAGTTTTTAATTAAATTGATTCATATAATCAATGAAAAAAATTTTAATATATTTTATATTTTCAATAGAGTTTAGTGTCAGTTTGAATAAAAATAAATAAAAAAACATATAATACATAAATTACATTCGAATTAATATAAAAATTAATTAAATTCAAAATTGAATTAAATGAATTGACATAATCAATGCAAAAAATAATTGAAGTGATCATTTATTGCAGTACATATATTTCAATATTCATGATATATCTTTCTTTTTTTAGAAATGATATTTTGGCGAAAAATTACTATTCTGGGCAAAAACTCTGCTTATATCTAAATATATATATTTAGTGATGTTGAACATTGCAATTATTTTTATTTAAAATTAATTTATACAGTTTGTAATAAAAATTAAATATATCACAGTAACACAAAATCATATCACAAATTAAATTAATTGATATAATCAATGTAAAATTTTTAATGTAATTTATGTTTTCAATAGAGATTAGTTTCAATGCAAGCATGATTGTAGTTATCATTTAATGCAGTACACATATTTCAATACTCATGATATATCTTTCTTTTTTTAGAAATGACATTTTGGCGTGAAATTACTATTTTTGGCAGAAACTCTGCTTATATATATATATATATATATATATATATATATATATTAATTATTTTGATAAGTGATAAAAAAGATGATGCTTTTGAAGGATGGGAGTTGGTTGTTGTGGGGACCCGGACGCTAATCATTTCCTTAATTGTTTTTAATATCAAATAGAACAATTAAGTAATGTGGGACATAAATATTTTTTTTTAACATACACAGCGGAAACATAATGTAAATCAATCTAATTTACATATTAAAGTTAAAGTACAAGTCTAGTACTTAATACATTCCTATTAAACTAGATTTCAATTACTATAGATCAAGTACTGAATCCTAGTCCATTTCTGAGCCCAGATCTCCACTGCTATCTAGTCTAGCCTCGTTCTCTTCTTGACCCTTATCCTATCCCATCTGTTGTCATGTACACATACAAACAAGACAACAGCCGGATAACTCCGGTGAGAATTATATTCTCAGTATAAATCGATGTATACATGCAATAATAAAAATAATATAAAAGCATATAACAGATATTCCTAACATGTATCGAAATTAAAACATGAATCAAATATTCATCACATGTATTATAATCCTAAACATGAATCACTATCAAGAATAAATCATATTGTAAACATGTACCATCATCAGGAACATAATTCAATATTCAAGCAAGGAATCACTTTCCCTGATTCTCAGACTCAGACTCGACTCAGTTCTAATCTAGGGATCTCATTCGGAATAAGAACATACACCTACCTACACTCCCGATCGGGGTGGTGGTATATTCTTATTCACGGACTTTGGCTCTTTCCATATCGAACACCAGTAATAGAAAAGACTCCAGTTCTATCCACTCCGATATAGCCAAACATCCGGTATCCTGACCTAACCGTCACAGACTTTGGCATTTTCACCAATATCCTATCCTGCGACAAAGTGCAATGAGCCAGTGACGAGTCCTCACTATCCGGCCCTTCTGTCACAATATCAAATGTCTACGACTAGACACATCCGCCTATGACTCAAGACATACATTGTCTATATATACATCCATAGACCAAAGATATCAATCACATTCAATTGCAAATAACAATGCAATAAAATAAAGTATGTGATTTAGGGAAACTCGAGTCAAACCTCACTCGAGTTGTGCAATCCCAACTCAACATTAATTTATATCTTTATCTTCCCGATCTGACGAAGATGAAGTCTCACATTCAACTCTGTCCATACCCAAATCTGGCAATGACAATATCAAACATGCACAATATCAATATCTAACTCAATTCACTACCTGTTCTGATCAATACTCAAATCAAAATACAATCTGATTAATGTCAATCGATATACGGTACCACAATAAAATCTCAACCAATACCGAATTTGATCAATATCAATTTACGGTTGTTTCGACGGCATAATAATACCATCTCGATAACCCCGTCAGTCTCAACATCACAGATATAGTACCAGAACTCATAATCACTATCGATATAACTCATAATTTCAACGATAATGCAAATCTGACATCGAATCTCAATCAAATCAACTCTGAAAATCATAACAATTACACAAACAGGCTGTTCTTTAATCTGACTTCAAATATACGATTTCCACTGTATCAGAAACACCATATATGATTCATATTCAATTCTGACAATATCATAATTCCAAACGATATCAGAACTCAATGAAACTTACATCCCGCTGTAGCTGTCGTCGCTAGGAACACAGTGTTGTGCTCGGATTCAAAATATGACGGGTTGATTTCTCGCAAATCACAAATTAAAATCAAGAACTTACGGTTTGCTCTTAAGCTTTCGTTTTCTTCTTTTCGTTTTCTGAAATACAAGCTTGTATATATATATATATATATATATATATATATATATATACACGTTTCATGTAAGAGGCAAGTGGCTTGTTGCATGTTCTGCACGTCTCGCGCATATGCGCGACCAACAACAGCGCATATGCGCGAGACACAAAGTCTCGGCGCATCTTCGTCACGACAGCTCGCGCATATGGGCGCCCCATCGTCGCGCATATGCGCGAGACCTACTGTCGCGTGCAATGCAACTCGCGCATATTCGCGCCTTCACGCCGCGCATGTGCGCCAACTTCTCTGCCCTGCTCGCGCATATGCGCTCGTCCACGTCGCGCATATGCGCCGAGCACTCCCATAGGCTATTGGACACCTCGCGCATATGCGCGCCCTCACGCCGCGCATATGCGCGGAGTCTTCTGCCAAAACCACGCATGTGTGCGCACCAACTCGCGCATGTGCGCGTATCGCATCTCCTTCGCACAAATTTCTCGTATGTTCTCGTCTTTCCCGGTCTAATTCCTTTCGCCCATAATTACATCAATTAATCAAGAAATCATTTCGGATTAACATGATAAATTTCTCGGGCCTTACAGTTGTGACTGACGATATATGTAAACGTAGATGATGAGGCCTAGGCACAATGGATTGGTAATATTGTCGCTGATGTCCGACAGCTGCTGGGTACCACGGTTATACGTGGATGGATCCTATCAAATTGAGCTGGTACGATAGAGTTGATACGATTAGAGCTGATATGAAAGTCACAACTAATGAGCTGAATTCAATTAAAATTAAATGTATAATTATATGACGCTATATTGAGCTGTTTTGACACTCATGCTTTTACGACATGTTTACGTTCACGCTTTAAAGATCATGAAATGTATGTTATTACAGTACTTTTCATTGTTTCTTCTATGTATATGTATTTTCTATTAACTGTACAGATGTATTGAGTTTTTAGTCACTAAGCGTGTTTGATGCAGGAGAGCATGTTGATGAGGAGGCTGGAGTGCCGAATTCTAAGTAGGAAGGGCTGGATGTGTGCACATGACCCGATGACCGTATTTTCTGCACATCACGTTTTGATTATTATAGAGTGGACATGAACATTTTTATGCACTGGTTTTGTCATGTTGATGATTATTAGGAATTTTACTTGTTTATTTTTACGCACATTATGGTGATGGACGAGTTGGCTATTTTTAACTGTAGTGTTTTTTTTTGCTATTTAATTACGATCATTTCTAAAATGGTACTTTTCAGCAATGTCGAATGCATGCAAATTTTAGGAACTTCGAAAATGAGTTGGTAAAAAAAAAAATTAGTATAATTTTTAAGTAGAAGATGTTTCAAACGTGCTATAAAATTTGAAGGTCCTCGTGAACCACATGCATGCAAGTTATCAAATTTATTATGTATTTTAATTAAATATGGTATGCATGTCTACATATTTAAAATATACCTTTCTACACGAATGCCTAAAACTGTGTTTTAAAAGGTTATTTGAGACGCGATCGAGGTTCATAGACATGGTGTAGACTCCAAATTCAGTACACGTAAAAACCATACATTTATTAAATTGTTAAATTATTTATTTAATTTTAAAATGATTTTTAACGATGCATGATCTATGATTTGCATTGTTTTCAATTATTACATGTTTATGTGATGCACGTTAAAATGTTTTCTTGAGTTTAATGTTTCAAGGCGATTATTCGATGCGGGATCGAGGAAAAGAGACAGGTGACGATTTTGGAAATTTTTAAAATGTGATATTCAATTTTAAGTTGGGTTTGGGGCATTTTAAAAGGTTTATTTAACTTTTAGCATTTTAAAAAGCCTAATTTAATTATTAGTTGATCTTATAACTTTAAAGTTTTTAAAGATTTGTCACTTGTACATTTTATTTTAAATTAAGAGATGCTATTTAAAGTTAGAGGAAGGTTAGAGTTTTAATTAGTTGTTAATTATCAATTAAGCACATAATTTCCCCTAGTTACCTACACTAACTCACGCACACACCCACATTTACACACACACACTTACATTTAACACACATACACACACAATTCCTTACACTCCCATTTAAGATTTTATTGGAGAAACCTAGGGTTCTAAGAACTTCAGCAGCGGCACCTCCCCTCTCTGATTTCCTAGCGATTTAGTTGAGTTTTATTCAAGAAAAATCATGCCATGTTCGTCCCGGATCCTCGCATCTTTCTCGCTTCGGTGTCGTCATTTCGGTAATGTTAAATATCAAAAGGCATGTATATTCTTTCGTTTATGCATCGATCTTGTCATAGTATTTGTTTTTATGTTTATTATGTGTAGAAATTCATGTATGTTGTACAAAGTTTGAGCAAAAATTTGTTGGATCGGTTTTGAAACGATTTTAGATCTGAAAACTCGAAATTTGCTGTCATTTTAAGTACTTCAACTTTTTGGCCGATTTTCTGGAAATGCTTTCAACATATAAAACGTAGAAATTCTTGATACCTTCGATTGGACAGTAAATTCGAAATATTTGAATAATAAATGAGTGAGTTATGGTTGTTTTTGTGTGACTGCTCAAACCTTCAATCTTATGAAAATGATGTTCATCATGTTTTGAAGTTTTTGAGTTGCAGGTTTTGTTGGGCACCGCCGGTCTTGTGCTATTGCATTTAGATATGATATGGTATGTATTTAGGTGTTATTTGGTGGTTTGTTTGGGTTGGGATTGCCTTGGGATGTAATAGAAGTCGTAAGAAGCGAAATGATGTCGAATTACGGGTTATTGTTGTATTGAAGTTGCTTGTCGATGCTTGGGGACGTTTGGGGTGTTTGTATGGGTTCCAATCAATGTAATTGCATCCTAGGATGATTCTCGAGGTGTTATTTCATGGTCCCTAGGCTTGGATTGGAAGAATGAATCAATAAGTTAGTGAATTATCGCAAGTTTGCAAGTTCAGAGGCTACCCGAACCCCTTCCCGGACCTCGACACGGAGTCCGTGTCCATTTTTCATTCAAAATGCGAATTTCAAGTATCGACACGTACCCCGACACAAACCCTTATACGGGGTCTGTATCCTTTTAAAAAAAAAATAAATCAGTTGCACCAAGCGATATCCAACAAATCCCTCAACGCCATGTAATTATGTTCGGCGTGCAAAAGAAAATATTTTATGTTTTTGAGGTATGATAAATGTCTTGTGACCAAATTATGAATGAGTTTGGAAGTCGGTGAACATGGCCGAGGACCTCTCTACTCCGGTAAAGCATGATCGGATTTAGATCAGGATTGGAAAACAGTAAAGCCTGACCAGGGACCAATCTACCCGGTAAAGCATGACTGGGGATCTCATGTAAGTGGTGAGGATTTTTCCTGCCAGCCCAGTACTGTGGTTTAGTCTGATTAGGCGCAATTATGTATGAGTCACTTGCTTTGAAACATATCTCTACGCAATGATTATGCTCAAGTATGTTAAGAAAAGTCTTATTATGATGGAACATCTACGTTTATGCTACTACGTTCAAGTTTCAAGTATGTTTATGCTATTACGTTCAAGTTTCATGTATGTATGCTCTATTTTAAAGATGCATGTTGTTTTATTACGTATTACTTGTTATTTCCAGTTTATACATGTTGAGTCTTTAGACTCACTAGACTTGATTGATGCAGTTGATGATGACTTTGAGGAGACGAGGGGTGGGGACCAATGAGCCGACTTGGACTAAGCAGGAGGCTAAACTCGATGACCGCCCATGTTTTTATGAATACTTTTATGCATATTGTTTCAAATACTCTGATTTTCATGAAGTGGTTTATGATGTTTAAACGATTATTACTTTTGGCAAATTTGGTTGTGGTTGTTTTTATTGCAAATGTTTCTAGACGAGCAAGTTATTTTAATGTAAATTTGAAAGTTTATTTTGTATTTAAGAAAAGTTTAATTTTTCCGCAAATTTCAAGTAGTTTAAAAGTGCGGTACGTTACAGTTGGTATCAGAGCGGTGTTCTTGTAAAGGGTTTTGCCTACTGTCAGTTGCGAGAAGCTCAGAAGTCACACCTCAAGTCTGTAAGTTTTAAAGTTTTAAATTCATTCATGTAATATGTATCCAGTCACGAATTCAACATGTGCATGTTTAAGTTTAAATTACGTGCATCTTATGATATTAATATGATGTTCATGCATGTTGGGTTTGCAGGGTTTGGTAAATGTTGGAACAATATGCCTCCCATACGTAGGATTGTGCGTGAAGCAAGCGATGAGAATAGGGAAGCCCATGATGGGAGAGGGTCACTCCTCCTCGTCCACCCCCAGATATACAGGCTCAGATGCTTGTAGGGATGACCTAGTTATTCGCACAGTTTGCGCAGAACCAGACTGCAGTAGACATAGGGCGAGGCCCAGACCTGAGGCAGTTTACGAGAGGTTTAGGAGGATGGATCCGAAGGAGTTCTCGGGGACTACTGACCCGATGATAGCGAAGGATGAATTAAGTCCATCGAGGTAATCTTTGCATTTATGGAGCTTAATGATGCAGTCAGAGTTAGATGTGCCACCTTCTTGTTGACTGGAGATGCCAGGATTTGGTGGTAAAGCGCAGTCAGTGTCAGTGAACTTACAAACACTGACGTGGAATGGGTTCAAGGAGGTTTTCTACTCCAAGTACTTCACTGAAGAAGTACGCTCCCGCCTGACAAGGGAATTCATGTCGCTGAGACAGGGAGACAACAACGTGGCATTCTTCGTCAGAAAGTTTGAGAGGGGGTGTCACTTTGTGCCCCTGATTGCAAATGATTCCCGGGAGAAGCTGAGGCATTATATGGATAGGTTGCAGCCGATCTTGTGCCGTGATGTTTGAGTTGCTGGTCTTACGACTTATGCAGTTGCTGTGTCGAGAGCTTTGACGGTAGAACAGGACCAGAGGGACATTGAGGTCGATAGGCAGAGCAAGAGGCCCTATCAGGCATCTCAGCAACAGCAGAAACAACGACCTCAGTTTAAGATGCCTTTCCAAGGACAATAGGGGAAGAGACCATTTCAGGGACCACCGAAAGGCAGGGGTCCTATTTCTCAACAGACGGATCGTCAGAGACCCGGTGAGTACTCGGTGTGCCTGAAGTGCAACCGCCAGCATCCGGGACATTGTTTATTTGGATCGGGCAAATGCTTCAAGTGCATAGCCAGCGATCATATGTTGAAGGACTGCCCACAGTGGAGGCAGCCGACCCAGGGTAGAGTGTTCGCCATGAAGGCAGAGGAGGCAAACCCAGACACGACTCTACTGACTGGTAACTAATTAAATTCAACACCGCATTATTCTTGTCTATGCATGTTTCGAATTTTATTTGGGATTATTAGTGTGCTAGTAGTATTTTTGGTGACTTGTATAGAGATTTTTCTACTGTGCCTGATGTTAAGATTAGAATTTTTGGGAAATAAGTTTTTTGTGTTGTACCAACGTCTCTCAAGAAATATTTTCACTAAGAGAGTATCCGCGAAGGCCTTGATAGATTCAGGGGCCACTTACTCTTTTATTTCGGAGATGTTCGCTAATCATCTGGACGTTAAGTCTATTGGACTCGACGTGAGCTATTCAGTGACAGTCTCATCAGGGAGAAGAATTATCAGCTAATAGCGTGGTCAGAGACATCGATCTCGAGCTGCAAGGCCACCTAGTGTATGCCGATCTAATCGTGTTGCCGATGCTAGAATTTGATATTATCTTGGGAATGGACTGGCTGACGAAAGAACAGAGTTCTTATTGATTTCCAGAAAAAGTCAGTGTTGGCAAAACCTTTGGGCATGGAGCAGTTTCTCTTTGAGCTAGATAGATGGAGAAGTTTCCCTCACATGATCTCTTGCATGCAGGCACAAAGACTTATTCATAAGGGTTGTCAGGCTTTCTTGGCCAGTATTATTTTTGCACCTGACGTACCCACTCTGTCAATATCTGATGTACCAGTAGTCAGATATTTTTCCAGATGACGTCACAGGCCTTCCACCAGAGAGAGAGGTGGAGTTTGCTACTGATCTTGTGCCAGGCACTGTGCCAATCTCAAAGGCACCGTACCGACTAGCTCCAGCTGAGATGTTAGATCTCAAGCAGCAGATTCAGGAGCTTCTTGACAAAGAATTCATTCCTCCTAGTTTCTCAGCATGGGGCACACCAGTACTCTTTATAAAGAAGAAGGATGAGAGCATGAGGTTAGGGGTGTCAATCGTGTCGGGTGGGTCGGGTTTCGGGTCAACCCGCGAAATTTTTTATTTTTTTTCAACCCGAACCCGAAGCAACCCGAAAACCCCAACTCGAACACGAACCCGTCTAACCCGAATTTTATTTATTTTTTATTTTTAAAAAAAAATAAATGAAAAAATTCGAAAAAATTAAAAATAATAATAATATTTTAATTTAAACACATAATAACAAAATTTCCGATTTGTCTTTACGTCTTCTTGGTCCCAATTAAATTTTCTTTCTAAATCCTTATTTCGCAATCGCAACTTAAAAGACCGAAATGACTAAGTGCTAATACAATTATAACCTCAAATTTCAATTTTTCTTACGATTCCCAATATTAAAAGATAGATAACCAAACTTATCGTATATTATCCTCCTTATTTTATACTCAAAATTTTCGTCAACTTATCAAATTTCAATCTTAAAATGCCAAGCTCACCTTCAAATTCTTAGATGTTTCAAGCTTAATATCGATTAATACGTAAAAACCCTTGATTAAAATTCCATATAACATTATAACTCAAGATATCATTATGTTCCAAATATTCTTAGAAGTCTAAATCCTCAAAATTCTTATCATATAACCCCATTCAATTTTCGCTTATTGCTAGATTAGTCCCCAAATTCCTTAATATTTGCAAAGATCATTTCTTAATTTCCTCAAAAATTATCTTAATTGGTCCTTATTTTCGAAAATCCTACGATCAACCCATAAGTTCTTGGCATTCTTAATTCTCTTCTACGGGTTTCCCATAACATAATTTCGATAGTTTTAAACTTATTTACCCAAAAATCAATTCCTATAACCAATATTACCTTTTCATTAAACTTAAAATCCCAATTTATATATTTTTTTATTCCCAAAGTCGTTGCAAATCCTTAAATCATTATTCCTCACGTCTAATTCCCAAAAATTAATTCGACTAGTAACCATGGATCATAATATTTTCTTAAAAAAATCTACGTGTCCCAAAACATTCATAAAATTTACGATTAACTTATAGCCCAAAAATAGAACGTCAACACTAAAACCCAAATATCAAGATAGTCCAATTCCACCACAAAACCAACATGCGTTGAAATCAAATAATTTCTTATTTCATATCGTATCACATAAAAAAATTCCAAGGCATATAAACCATATATCCTCATAAAGCAATTAAACATGTGACGTAAACATATAATTCATATAATTATGCAGGTAACATCATAAAATCATCTAAAGCATGTAAACTTACAAATAAGGCTTGACGACTGATCTTTTCGGCGCTGATGGTGGCACAACCCTTTACAGAACCATTGCTCTGATACCAACTGAAACGTCTGCTATTCGTTTTCTTAAAAACGTGCTAGAATTTTTTTTTTTTTTAAAAAAACCTCACATAGCATCGGCCGAATTCCATACACAAGCATAAAATATTTTTGACATCATTTTAAAATAAATCAACCAACTAACATTTGAAAAGCATAGCCCATACTATAATCTCTCAAAAACCACTCATAATAAAACGTCGTAAAAATATCTCTAACATTACTTAAAATCATAAATAATAACTAGTGCGGAAAACTAGCGTCGGTCCTCGGGTTATGTGCACCTTCAGTCCATCGAAGTCAACCATCAAGACCTCCATTATCATATTCATAATCAATATCACCTGCATCAATCACATCTAGTGAGTCTAAAGACTCAACACATCATATTCTTGATAACGAGTAATACGTAATACAGTTAACATATAACAGTGAAAAATACGTGTACTTAAAATATCGTTTACATGAAGATGCATAAACATAAATATTTTCGGAAACATTTTCATGATGCATAAAACTTTAAACAATAAAATTTTCGTAAACTTAATCATATCATCCTCAACATATTCATATTCATATTATCATCAACATATACGTATTTCTTTTTACTTTCGTTGAATTCATATCGTTAATTGTGACTTTCGTGTTCATCTACGTCTACATCTACGTGTTGGACGATGGATCCATCTACATGTAACCACAGTACTGGACGGCGGAGACACCAGCGATACTCTCACCCGTCAACTGGGCCTTGGCCTTACGTATTAACATATCGTCGTATACATCTACATATCCGTATCCAAGGAAACACGATCGTCGGGCTCCCACTGGGACCATAACCCTCACGAAATTTCCAACATATCATCGTATTAGTCACAATTACTCTACTTCCTTCAACGTTTCATATTCTCATCACTTTAAAAAAATTAAACATGCGTATAACGTTTTTCTTTTTAACCAAGCATGCAACATATCTTTTAAATGTCCATAATTAAACCATAAAATCTATAAACGTTTTAAAAATAACATTTTAACATATAAATAATCATGAACATTTAAAATAACATTTTAGCATTTTAAATCATAAACATCTGAAATAAATCTTTCGTCATAAAAATCCCTAAATATATAAAATTCCATCAACATTTAAAATAATCATATAAAACCCCATAAACATCCATAACCATTGAAAATAATCATATTAGCACATAAAACAGCATTTCGGGCACTGCCACGACGTTTACTAATTTTTTAGATGTAAAAAGACCGATTTACCCTTGGACGTAACATTTCACATTTTCGACATTTTCTTAATAACATTGACTCTAACATGTCCTAAATAATCATTTAAGCCTACCTGAATTTTCTCATATTTTTATTTGACTTAAATCGATGACTTTTAATTTATTTTTTAAATAAGTCGTATTACTGCATTTTAACCCCGAATTAAACCAAACCTTAATATAAAATTCTCAAATTTAAAACTTAGGCTTCTAATAATTATTTAAGCTTAAACCTAAATTTTCATAATTTTAAGAATCTTAACACTAGACTTTTCAATTAACTCGTTAATTAGCGTTTCGTGCGGCGATTAAGTCCCGAATAAATCCAAAACTCATTATTTTGATCCCAAAATTTTAACATAACATGTTTAAGATTTATTATACCCTTCCAAGTCATGAGCCACACCCGTGGACCCATGGATTCATTTTTTGTTCTTAAAATCTCGTTTTTGACACGTTATCGAACCACCCGAGCCATCTCTCGATTTACTCGAGTTACCCCCGAACCATGTTGATACAAAACTTGAATAACATCTTAAAGTACCCTACTGGACCCTTAGACCACTAAGAAACCTTCCTAAACAACAAAACCGAAGCCCCCAAATCCCTGACATAAGCTAGCCGAGAGTTTCATAAGGACTAGGACTCTTGTTCTAGCTTCTAGGACTCTACCAACGAACCCAACCACTGAACCCACCAGATGTGCACCCTCTAAGGACCCTAAGGACACCCCATGAACCAGCCCAGGCCCCCTGTACCGAGCCCACAAGTCTGCGCAAGAGACAAAACCTGTGCGCCCCTCCCAGATTCTCTCGGGTAGGAGTCCTTGCTGTCAAGGACTCCTCCCAAGCCCCTTAGCTCGAGTCCTAGCATGGCTAAGACTCTACCCTGGACTCCCCCACGACCTTGGCTAGCCCCTGGACAGGAGCCGCACCAAGCCCAGCCGTGAAGATAAAAAACTGAACCCCTCATGATAAATTTTTGCACAGTAAAGTGTTTTCCCTTCTTGTTTGATTTGGTGCAGCGTGTTTGTGCATGGTTGGTGTCCATATTCACGTGAGAGCATGATGGTCTGATCCTATATCATGGCAGCCCCTTATTCCATACAAATACATGTTTTTTGGCAAACAAAACTCATGTTTTAGAACCCATGTGCATGCAATTTCGAAAATAATTATCATGGCCCTTGATTTTTCATTCAAAATATGCAATAAATCATAATATGGTGTGATGATGAGTAAAAGGAGAATATGACGTGCATTTGCGTTTTAAACGCACGATATTACGTTGACAAATCGAAGAACGACGACGAGACTTTGGCTACAAGTTTTCCTCAAGGCTTCCTCGATTTTTCTCCTCTAAATTTGTGGGTGTGTGCACGTGTATTTGCTGCTGGTGGGGAAGAGTTTTAAAACTCTAGGGGTGTGGGGCGTGTAGAATAGGTTATGGGGTAGGATTTAGTACTTTAAATACTTAAATTAACTCTTCAAACAAGCTTAGGCTCATGAAAAGATAATTTGGCCCATTAGTCTTAATTAGGACTCAATTAAAATAATAAAAATAATTTTGGTACAATAAGTTTGTGAATTTACTAGCCGGGTTGCGAAAACGTTCGTATTTTCGTTTAAAAACCAACACCGATAAAATTTTCTTCCCGGCGTATAAAATCACCTCAAAACCTCTTATTTTCAAAAATAATAAAAAGCTTCACCCTTATTTTTAAATAATTAAAAACAACTATTTAATACAAATCATTTTCTATTTTTCAGCCCTCGGTCTCCGTTCCTCGATCGCAACTCGATTAACCTTTAAAAATACATTTTAATGCAATCATGTAGAAAAATATATTTTAAACATGAAAAATGCACAACATAATTAATCCATGCAATTAAAACATTTAATTAAAATACAAAAGAATTTAATAATTGTATGCATGTGGTTTACGTGGACCTTTAAATTTTTGGGGCGTTACATGTTCGGCTAAAAATACTTTCTTTTTCACATTCAATTTTCTTTTCACAGTGCACAAGTCTTTAAAAAATTTGGCATATGATGGTACCTATTTTATTGCATCTAATAAAGGAATATTAACTTTTACTTGTTTAAAAATATCATATATATCAGAATTCAAATTTGTTTTTTTTTTTTGTATTTTTCAATGCATGAGGGAATGGTGGTGACACTGTCTGTTGAACCTCCTCTTCTCAAGTTATGGGTTCCACTTCCTTACCCTTTGAAGTTGATTTATCATCATCTTCACAAGGTTCAAGAATGGATTTTTCCACAACCTTACCACTTCGAAGGGTAATAACAGATTTTACCTGATCCATCGGTTGAGTTCCAGAAGTTCCAGTTTGTGAATGATGATCCTTGGGATTAGGCAGAGGTTGTGAAGGAAATTTACCTTTTTCATGAACATTAAGTGCAGATGCAAATTTAGCAAGATTATATTTCAAATCTGTCATGGTTTGAGCAGTTTGAGTATTGATAGACTCTTGCTTTGCAATGAAAGAATTCAATAAATCTTCCAAATTCCTTTTAGGTGGAGGAACATAAGGTGCATAATTTTGAAAATTTTGTTGATTTTGAAAATGTGGCTACGGAAATTGTGCAGCATTATCATTCCTCCAACTAAAATTTGGATGATTTCGCCAACCTGGATTGTAATTTTGAGAAAATTGTTCAAAATTTGGCCTTTTGAAATTGTTCAAAACATTGGCTTGTTCATGGAGACATTCTTTAAAAGAGGGCAAAGTGGGACAATCTTTTGTAAAATGATCACTTGTATCAAAGATGTGACACACAATTTCTTGAACAGATTTTAATTGACCATTCTTTTTCAATTCAAGTGCCTCAACTTTTCTTGCCAAAGAGGTAAATCTAGCTTGAAGATCATGTTCATCTTTGAGAGTGTACATACCTCTACCAGATGTAGGAGATTGAATCTTTTTTGATGGTTCGATTGTACCTATAGTGTCCCAATTTTGAGCATTTTCAGCTAATGAATCGAGATACTCAATTGCCTCGTTTGGATCTTTATCTTCAAATGTTCCATTACACATAAATTCAACCATTTGCCTATCTTTAGGTGTTAAGCCTTCATAAAATTGAGAAACAACTGTCCAAATTTCAAAACCATGATGTGGACAAAGATTAAGCAATTCTTTGTATCTATCCCAACACTGATAAAAAGTTTCTCCTTGTTTTGAGTGAAAGTGATGATTTGCCTTTGAAAGAATTTGTTCTATGAGATGGAAAAAACTTTTTCAAAAATTGTTGTTCCAATTCATCCCAAGTTCGAATGGATCCCGATCTAAGATTTTGTAGCCAAGTTTTAGCTTTATCTTTTAAAGAAAAAGGAAAAAAGTTTAAGTCGAATGGTGTTCATGCTACAATTTAGATCATTATATGTGTTGCACACTTCTTCAAACTCTCGTAAATGCATGTATGGATTTTCAGAATCTAACCAATGAAAGTTGGGTAAAAGTCGGATAATACCAGGCTTAAAATTGAAATGAGATGCATCAGGGAGAAAAACTAGACATGAAGGTGCACTAGTACGTGTAGGATTCATGTGATCTCTAAGTGTTCTTCGTATATCATGATCATGTTGAGATTGAATTTCATCTTCATTTTCTTGGATGGGTTCTTCCGCCATGTTTTGTAAAAATAAAGGGTTATTTCGAATGAGTCGACCACTAAGTGTACGTGACCAAACACAAAAGCAATAAAATTCAAATAAAGAAAATAAACTATAAAGGAAATTAAATAGACTTGAAATTAAATTATACGTCCCCGGCAACGGCGCCAAAAACTTGTTGCGACTCTGATTGTTGCACTCCCAAGAGCAGGTTGTCGACAAGTAGTATAATTCGGTGAGTCCGATATCGTATCCACAGGGAAGCTAAGGTAATTACAAGTCCACTACAATGTCTTTTTGTTTTGTTTTGTTTTTGTTTCTTTTTAATTTTAATTTTTTGAATCTTTAATGGGTAAATTTTAATTGTTCAAATTTTAATTTAAGTAGTTGAGATTAAAGGATCCACTCTTGGTATTTTAATAAAGTTAACATTAACGAACAATATTGAAATTCACTTAATAAAATGGTTCCAATATATTAAATAATCATATTTATATTATGTTATATATTATTATCTTATAAGTATATAATATATACCAAAACTTAAAAATGTGGTCAAGTATTTATTGTGCTATATATATTTGTAAACACTAAATCAAGGTTCCCACTTTAAATGGTTGGTAAAATCAAACTAACATTTAAATGGTACCAAGAAATTAATATTATGATATATTTATATATAGTAAATCAAGGTTCCCACTTTAAATGGTTGGTAAAACCAAACTAACATTTAAATGGTACCAAGAAATTAATATTATAATATATTCATATATAATAAATCAAGGAATCCACTTTAAATGGTTGGTAATACCAAACTAACATTTGAATGGTTCCAAGAATTTAGTGTAACATATAACAACAATAAATCAAAACTCCCACTTATAAGTAGGGTATAAAAATACTTAAAGAAATAAATATAACATAAACAATAAATAATGATTAAATAATATAAAACATAGATTCTTACCTTTTAGTAACCTTATTATCATGCCAAGAGTTTCACCTTTTCATATCAAGTTTAGGAAGTTAGCTATTCATTATTCAAAGTGTAAAACTTTGAATATGAAATTATCATGCTAATTATATTTAAATGAAGAAATAAAGGAAAAATATAGAGAGAAATATTATGAACTCAAAGGTTTGTTCATTGAATAAGGGATATCTCAATACATGATAATGCACCCCTATTTATAGCCAAATTTGGGGAAACAACCACAAATAAAATATTATTTTTTTACACAAAAGTCTTCATTGGTGTTCCAAGATATTATATTATATTACACATCACTTTTGAAAATCTTCTCCTACGAATTTGCTTCTTCACATTAAAAGAAACATGTAGATAATTGAGTTGTCTAGTTGTGGTATTTTTTTAAAACCATTTGACCAAGTAATTTGAGAGATATGGTCAAAATACTAGAGCATGGTAAAACTGCCACTCCTGTGGTAACTTTATTTGTTGCTTAATTTGATCCTACTTGTGAGAAGATTTTTATCTCATGCTTGTTATCAATATTGTAGATATTAACATCAGCTTTCTACAGGTCCAAGAATCATCTTAATCTCATTTGAAACGCCAAGTTTATTCTTGTTTTATCGAACATGTAAAAAATAGTAAAAACTTGTAATTACACAACAACTTATATTTTATACAATTTATTATAAAACATATAATATTTAAACATTTAATAAAACAAAAACTATATATTTATATTATAAAACGTTTAATTAATGTACAATTTTTATGTTTATCAGTTGTTAGATCATTAAACATAGAAAAAGATCCATTCCGTCCATGTGAAGATGATGAAGAGATTCTTGGTCCAGAAGTACTATATCTAAGTGCTATCGGTGCCCTTATGCATCTTAAAAATTGTACAAGGCCTGATATATCTTTTGCCGTAAATTTGTTGGCAAGATTTAGCATATATCCGACAAAGAGATACTGGAACAGAATTAATCATATATTCCGTTATCTACGAGGAACGACAGACTTGGGACTTTTGTATTCAAAAGATGCTAATCCAAGTATAACTGGTTATGCCTATGCTGAATACTTATCTGATCCACACAAGACACGTTCCCAAACTGGATATGTATTTACTCGTGGAGGCACTGCAATTTCTTGGCGTTCACAGAAACAAACGCTCGTAACAACTTCATCAAATCATGCCGAGATTATTGCACTACATGAAGCAAGTCGTGAATGTGTGTGGTTAAAATCAATGACCCAACATATCCAAATCTCATGCGGATTATCATTCGACGAGAAGCCTGTGATACTATATGAAGATAATGCTGCATGTGTTTCTCAAATGAAAGAAGGATACATAAAAAGCGACAGAACTAAACATATTCCTCCTAAATTCTTTGCATTCACCAAGGAGCTTGAGAAGAATAAATGTATTGATGTTCGTCACATTCAATCAAGTGAAAACTCATCAGATCTCTTCACAAAGGCACTTCCTATGTCAATATTCAGAAAGCACATCTGTAATATTGAGATGCGCAATCTACGAAATTTGTGAAGAATTGTTCGTGTCAACATGAGGGGGACTTTACGTGACTGCACTCTTTTTCCCTTACAATAGTTTTTATCCCAATGAGTTTTTCCTAGTAAGGTTTTTAACGAGACAGTATAAAAACAGGTAATGAAGATAGTCATTATGATCATCATCACAAGGGGGAGTGTTGAAAAATAATATTTAAAATGTGTGTATTGAATATTTGAATGTTGAATATTTGAATGTTGAAAATAAGAGTTGTAAATATTGAAAATTAGTGTGTGATAATGTAGGTAATGATATATTTTATTTTTGGATTATTTGTAAAGAAATTCTATAAATAGGCTCACCATTTGTGAAGAAATTCACAATTGTGTAGAGAGAAAAATATTATAAAGTGTGTAATTTGGTAAATTTTGAGAGTTTGAGATTTTTATTTTTTACCATAATTTTTTACTTTTTCACAACAAATATTTAAAATCTCAAGTGCATAAAAATCCATAAATCATCAATTAACAAAAATCATACGTCAACCATTAACATGATTGAAACTAATCTTCAAAATAAACCGTCGCTAATTAGCGACAGTTTAGCACATGAATACCGTCGGTAAATGTAGCGACGGTAATAAGTAAACTGTTGCTAAATATAGCGACGGTATTGTAAATCGTCGCTAATCAGCGACGGTTATTATATACTGACCGTCGCAAATATCTTTTGCGACGGTTATAAAAACCGTCGTAAATTGTAGTTTCGACAACACTTTTTATTTTGCGATGATTTTAAAAACCGTCGCAAATTGTAGCTACGACACCGGTTTAAAACCCTTGTATAACCGTTGTCGTTGCTAGAAATTACAACGGTTTAACACTGTTGCAAAACCGTTGTCGTTGCTAGAAAAGACAACGGTTTAAAACCGTTGTCGTTGAAGACACTTTCAACAACACCGTCAGTTACAACAGTTTTATCTGGCCTACGACAACGGATTTTATCCGTTGTCGTTTGGCGTTTTTGTTGTAGTGACATGGGGACGAGCACTAGGCATCACCGTAAATAGAAATACGATCGTTGGGCTCTATCTGGTACCTTCTCCCGTAAACGGGCTCCCTCTATGCCTTCTTCCTCACGACATTTCCAATAATCATATATCATATCATATTTGTCACAGTCAATTCTCATCCTTCAAAATATTTTTCTTTCCATTTTTATTCATAAAATATCGTGTCCCTTCCAAATTCATAAAATAACATTTTAACAGTAAAAATCATACAACTATATCATACATAATAAAATTCCATATTTTCATCATAAACATTTTAAAATATCATTTATCATGCATTATGATTTTTCGGGACACTGCCAAGCCTTTCGTACTACCCAAGACGCAAAGTGACTAGTTTACCCTTGAACTCTAAATTCACGATTTTGACGTTTTCTTACTTTTATCGACTCGAGCCTATCCAAACCATCATATAAGCTTAAAATTAATTTCTAATATTTTTTTAGATGTAAACCCGAGCCTTTCGATTTATTGACTTAATTACTAAACCATGAAGCGTTTTAATCTCGAATAAATTCAAAACTCAATATTTTCTTCCCAAACTTTAAACATAGACTTTTTGTTTCTAAACTACCCCCGTGAGCCATGAGCCAACCCCCGTGAACCCACGGTGTTATCACTGTTCACACCATATGACATAACCGAACCATCTTCCCACATTCAAGCCATACACCTATTTCCATTGAGCCGCCATCTAGCCACCTTGGACTAGACCCTTCTAGACAACGACCCATACTTCCTGGACCCTCACTGACCCATCTAAACTAGCCCAAAGCCCTTCGCACGCAGCCCCAAGCAACCTGCGCAAATTTTCCTCCATGGCCTCACCTCTCATGTTAAACCCCTAACAATCCCGCGGCTTCCACTCCTGGACACCTTCCCGGCCCTCTGACCACCCTCCTAGAACTACATGAACCGATCTGGACCAGCCCGCAATGCCCAGACTTCCCCTTCACAAAACCAAGCTGTGCGCAGGTAACCATCATCACCACGCGAAGCCAGGTGCCTTTCTCCCTCGGAACAGTGGACCACTAGTGAAACTTCCCACTAATTTTTCTTTGAAAGCTAAATCTCAAGATATAAATTTAAAAGCATGCATGCAATAACTGTTGTAAAACCCACATTTTTAAATAGGAGGATTCCAATGCTGGTAAAAATACTGTAGTTAAAAGTATTCCAAAACATAAAACCCTAGACGGTCGAGCAATGTGATTTAAAAGTCAAACATACAAAAATCCTGACAACCATCAACATATAAAAACGAAAGAGTATGAAAATATTCAATATCACTCCTAACTCATAAACGTAATGTGCAGATAAATATGGTCATCGAGTTAGCGTGCACACATCCAGCCCCGTCTACTCAATCTTCGGCGCCTCCAGTCTCCTCATCAATATGCTCACTTGCATCATTCACACCTAGTGAGTCTAAAGACTCAACACACCATAAACGTTATAAGAAATACATATACATAACATGCAACAGTGAAAAGTACTGTAATTAATATACGTTTCATGAACTTAAAAACGTGAACTTAAACATACCAAAACAAAGCATAGCGTGTCAAAACACATCTCATCATATCATCATATACGTGTTCATTTTATTTAACTGAATTCAGTTCATTAGTTGTGACTTTCGTATCAGCTCTATCGTATCAGCTCTATTCGATGGATCCATCTATGTATAACCATGATATCCGACGGCGGGGACATAAACGACAGTATTACCCATCCACTGAGCCTTGGCCTTACATGGCATCGTATTCGTATTCTTATTATTAACAACCAACTCCCATCCTTAAAAACATGTCAACATATTCATAACTTATAAAAAATATGCATATACGTAAATTTCCTTAAAATCAAGCACGCAACGTATTTATCATATTTACATAAAAAGTTGTGTTCGTGATAACATATAAATTAAAATGTGTAATTTCGTGATCGGGGCGCTTCCATGACTGCCAACTCGACCTGGGTACAAAATTGACCATTTTTCCCTTGGAAACCCTAATTGACCATTTTACCCATGGACCTCAGAATTTCGACCTGAAGCCAACAAAACTCCTAAAAACACCTCAAAAAAATTTTCATAATCGTTTCTTAGACATAAACTCGAGCCTGTTTCATAACTTATACGATTCGTTTTAAAACTTAGACCGGGGTCCCGGTTTTAACCCGAAACTTAACAATACTTCTTCCAACTTAAACCACGACTCGAACCAAAATGACCAGCCCATATAACACTTGTTCCAGACCCCTTAGGACCTACGAACAATGCCTAAAAGTTGTTGGAATTTTTCTGCACACCTGCCACGAAACCCTAGTTTTACCCAAGCCTCGATTTCTCGACTCTAGCCCAAACCAACAAGGAACAGACCCTAGCCAACCCTTCCTAGCCCACCTCCAGACTCTCCTGGACCGACATAAGCCTAGCCCTCAGCCCCATGCACGCTGTTAAGTGCAACCTGCTACGAGCCAATCGAACAAGCCCTAACCGAGACTCCCTTTGACACAACTCTCACGACCGGGCCCAAGACCAAGACCAGCAGGGTTCGAGCCATTTTAGGACATGGCTCAGACCCACCAGGGTCTGATCCATGTTTTGGAAAAACCCTTTCACCGCCAGCTCGCTCAATCTTTCGATCTAGCCACACCCGAACCAACCACCAAGATCACTAGCGCTCGACCTTCACCAACCCTTGACTACCTAGCAACTCCAGTCCCTTGAAACCATGACTCCCATTGCATGCAGCCATGGCAGACCCTTACAAAAAAAAAGCAAAAAACCGTGAGTTATGAGTAAACATGTACGTATATCCATGCTAAACCTTACGAAAACGAAAACACATGCTTGAGTAAATAATTTCTCATGCAAACACACACACATCAGTAATAAGTAGCGTGAATGATGAGCAAAACAAGATTTATGGCATGCCTTTGCGTTAAATTGCTCGAAAACTTGGATATTTACGCGTAGGACGAGCATCAGAGGGACGAGGAAGAACTTTCTTGAAAGCTTTGAAGAATTTTTCGAGGTGCTGCTGAAGAAACCTTCAAAAATTTCTGCTGCTACTGCGGGGAGGGGCGGCCGTGCTTGAAGTAGGGTTAAGGTTTGATAGGGTAGAGTTTAAGTAGAAAAGCTTATGCACTAATGGGCCTTTAATGAAAATTAAAGGGATAAAAAGGGTTTTGGGCCCATTAAGCAATAAAATAAACTCATCAAGCCCAAAAACACTCCAAAAAAATATTTCTCTAAGGTACATTTTTGAAAATATTTCCTAAACCCTCAAAAAATCCTCTGACTCGCTAAAATTTGCGTACCAATTTAAAATACGGTCCGACGAATAAAAATACCCAACCAAGGCCCATTTTCGAAATCCCTTACTTACACCATATATTAAATAATTCAAAGTAATTATGTAATAAAATTTTTTTTCCTCATTATCCCCAGTCTCCGTTCCTCGTTCGAGCGTAAAATGCAACTTAAAGCCCTAACGCATGAAACTTTAAATAAAACTTGAGATGACATACATAACCATGCAATAATAATGCATTAAATATAATCAAACACATATTCTAGTAAAACCCTAGATTGCATGCAGTCAGGTTACATAGTTAGAATTTCCTAGATCTTATAATTCTCCCCCCCATTAAACAGAATTTCATCATCGAAATTTAACACGTATCGAATAATTCTAGATAGTGACTCCTCATCTTGGTCTCAATCTCCGAAGTAGCCTCCTCCTCGAAATGATTCAGCTACTTGACTTTGACCATGTGGATTACCTTGTGCAGGAGCCTCCTCTCATGCCTATCCAATATCTGAGTGGGTCTTTCCTCAAAAGACAGGTTCGGCGTCAATTTCAGTGGCTCATAATTCAGTACATGCTAAGGGTTCGACATGTAATTTTGCATCGTCCAGACGTGGAACACATTATGAACTCCTACCAAATTCGGCGGTAATGCAACCTTGTATGCAAGTGTCCCAACTCTCTCTAGGATCTCGAACGGTCCTATGAATCTAGGACTGAGCTTGCCCTTCTTTCCCAAATCTCATCACACCCTTCATCGGTGAGACTTTCACAAGATCCCCTATTGTGAACTCAAGATCCCAGCGCCTCTAATCTGCATAACTCTTCTGTCAGCTCTGAGCGGTCTCAATCTTATCTTGGATCTTGACCACCAACTCTGCAGTCCGACTGACAATATCTGGCCACAACTCTGCCCTCTGTCCTACCTCATCCCAATAAACTGGTGACCTACACTTCCTTCCGTACAATGCCTCATATGGAGCCATACCGATTGATTCCTGATAACTATTGTTGTACGTGATCTCCAGGAGAGAGCTGCCATGGAAGTCGATCATGCAAGCTATGAGTAGATCATCCAACACCCTCTCTGACTGACCATCAATTTGAGGATGGAAGGTAGTACTGAATAGCAGCTTAGTACACAATGCCTGATGTAAACTCTTCTAGAATGCAGGCGTGTACCTCTAATCCATGTCTGACATGATGGACACTAGAATCCCATGTAGTTTGACTATCTTTCTGATATAAAGCTCTGCGTACTGAGTCATGGTGAAAGTCTTCCTGATTGGTAGAAGTGCTGATCTAGTGAGCCGATCAACAATCACCCAAATGGCATTATATCCCCCAGTCAACATCGGAAGCCCTATCATGAAATCCATGATAATGTTCTCCCATTTCCACTCGGGAATAGGGAGTGGTCTCAACTTTCCTGCAAGTCTCTGATGCTCTGCCTTGACCTGCTGACACGTCAAACACTTGGAGACGAAACGCAGAATATCTCGCTTCATGCCCGGCCACCAATAATCATTATGTAGATCCTTTTACATATTCGTACTCCCTAGGTGGATGGAGTACGGGGTAACGTGGGCCTCACTCATGGTATCTGCTCTCAGGGAATCACTGCTAGGAACCCACAGCTGATCAAGATATCTGACTATGTCGTCCTCAACTGTATACAACCTCAGGCCCTTAAACTCATTCTGTGTCTCCACTTTTGTAACTACTCGTCAGAAGTCTGCCCTTCTCGGATCCTGTCCCTTAGTGTCGACTGCACTGTCAGGATAGAAAGACTAAGGGCATCGCCCTTGACATAAACTGCAAGCTCAAAAATATGAATCTCTGCCTGCAATGGTCTCTGTACCGACAAAGGAGCGATAACTCTATTATTCCTGCTCAGGGCATCTGCAACCACATTAGCTTTACCCGGATGGTAGTTAATGTCGTAGTCCTAATCCTTCACTAGCTCTAGCCAACTCTGTTGTCTCATGTTCAGCTCTTTCTATGTGAAGAAGTACTTCGGGCTCTTTTGATCAGTGAAAATCATGCACTTCTCCCCATACAAATAGTGTCTCCATATCTCCAGGGCAAAAAACACTGCTACTAGCTTGAGGTCGTGAGTCAGATAATTCTTCTCATGGACCTTCAACTGTCAAGACGCGTAGGCTATAACTCTGTCATGCTTCATCAAAACCACACCAAACCGAGTTTCGAAGCATCTGTATAAATCACAACCTCTCATTGCCTGACGACATAGCTAGAACTGGCGCTGTGGTCAGCGACTGCTTCAGCCTGTCAAAACTCTCCTGGCACTCTAATCCCCAAATGAATTTGGCTTTCTTCTTCGTCAAGTCGGTCATAGGCACCACAAATAGAAGAGAAGGCCTGAATGAACTTCTGGTAGTACCCAGCTAACCCAAGAAACTACGGATCTTTATCACATTCTTAGGCGCTGACTTCGGACTGCCTCAACCTTACTAGGATCAACCTCTACTCCATCTCGAGATATGAAGTGGTATAAAAATACCACTCTGTCTAGCCAGAACTCACACTTACTGAACTTGGTATACAACCGTCTATCCTGTAAAGTCTGCAGTACGGTCCTCAGATGCTAACTATGCTCCCCTCTGCTCTTCGAATAAATCAGTATGTCTTCTATGAAAACTATGACAAAATGATCAAAATACGGCTGAAACACGTGATTCATGAGATCGATGAAGATTGCTGGCGCATTCGTCAGTCCGAAGGACATCACTATAAACTCATAGTGCCCATAACGCGTCCTGAACGCTGTCTTAAACACAACAGACTCTCTCACCTTCAGCTGGTGGTATCCTGATCGAAGATCTATCCTCGAGAATACCGAGTCTCCCTGAAGCTGATCAAATTGATCCTCGATACTGGGTAGTGGATTCTTATACTTAACTGTGACCCGGTTCAACTCCCTATATTCAATGCAAAACCACATGCTGTCGTCCTTCTTCTTAACAAACAGTACTGGTGTGCCCCTTGGAGAAAAGCTCGAGCAAATGAAACCCTTATCTTGCAACTCTTGTGTATGATCCTTTAGCTCTTTCATCTCTACAGGTGCTATACGATAGGGTGCCTTAAAGATCGGTACTGTTCCTGGCATCAGCTCGATAGAAAAGTCCACCTCTCTGTCTGGTGGAACGCCTGAAACATCGTCCGGGAAAACACTGGGGAAATCGTTGACCACCTCGACGTCCTCTAGCATTTGACTGACTGGCTCCGTCACTGTCACGATACTAGCCAAAAATTCCTGGTTGCCTCTCCTCATGAACTTCCTCGCAAAGATGCAAGAAATGATGCGCGTCATCTTCTGGTGTCTGGAAGCCTAAAACTAAATGGCTGGCCGCTGGGCGATCAGACAGATACTGACCTCTAACGAAAATCTATGGCGGCTACGTTCGAGGAAAGCTAGTCCATACCCAAAATAATGTCGAACTCCGTTAACGGTAGCACAAATAGGTCTGCCTGCACCATATATTTCTGCAACCGAAGTTCTAATCTCTTCACTATCCATGAGGTAAACATCCGATCCCTGGACGGAATCGAAACTCTGAATCCCTAATCCACAGCTTCTGGTATGATCCCTAGCCGCTTCAAAAATGACTCGGATATAAACGATTGTGTAGCTCCGGAATCTAGCAATGCATACGTGGCTACACCTGAAATATATATCATTCCTGCGACAAAACAAGCCATCAAATCTGACCGTGTTGAAACTTAAGATTTTTTTTATATCAGTAATTAACCCAAAATCCTCGAAAAGTCACTGATTTATTTAGTGTCCCTAAAAAAAATTTCGAAACTTAACCCAAAAATTTCTGGAAATTGCAATTTGGCCATTAAAGTTTCGAATTCCTTACAACCCGGCCCTTCAATTTTCAAATATTTCATCTTAGTCCTCATGAAATTTTGAATTTAGTCAATTTAAACCCTAAAATTTCTCGAAAATCATTACCTTGGCCCCAAAATTTTTGAAATACACAAAACAGTCCCTCTACTTTCGAATTGCATTTAGGCCCCTTTAATTTTGGTCATTGCATTTATGGTCCTTAAAGCTTTTAATTACCACAATTCAACCCTTAATTTCACCTATTAGAACATGCAACCTAAATCTTTCTAGGTTCTCAATCTCCCAAAAATAATTCCCACAACTAACACAATAATCCATAAAATCGAGGCGGTAATAAAAATTCTTAAACATAAAGGGCATTGGTGATCAGTGTAGAGTCTGGCTCCGCCTCCGCCTCCTCTGCATGCATCACAAAGGCTCTGCCAGTATTGGGGCCTTTTTCCTAGGGCAATCAGCTAACTTGTGGACCTCTTCATGTCATATGAAGCATTTGAAGGTTCCCCACATACACTTCCCGAAGTGGAACCAGTTGCACTGCTTGCATGGCTGCCTCTATGCCGGCTTAAGAGCCCCTCGTGCCTGTGGTGGCCTCTGCTATCTGTGCCTCTAAAACTATCCCTGAGGCTTCTACTACCCCTTATTCCTCGGTGACCTGGTGAACTGCCTCTTCGGTGGCTGTGAACTAGATTGTTCCTGATGCCTCTTCCATTGCATCTCGGCGTCGATATCCTGGAGGGACTGCTCCGCCTGAAAAGCACAAGCGGTGGCCTCATCATAACTCGCAGGTCTCATCAGCATCACATCCCGACGCAAAGTGGGTCTGAGGCCATCCATGAAGTTCCTCAGCTTCTGGCTGGCATCCCTGGCAATAAGGGGCACAAAATGACATCACATATCGAACTTCCTAATGAACTATGACACAGACAAATTCCCCGATCGGAGACTCATAAACTCTCTCGTCAGGCGATCCCTGACCTCCGCTGGAAAGTATTTCTCGAAGAATACCTCCTTGAACTGATCCCATGTGAGAGTAGCCAAGTTCACCTTGTGCGCTGCTCCCTCCCTCCAAACGGATGCATTGTCCCTCAGCATATATGCGGAGCATCTGACTGAAAGGGGATCGGTTACGGTGCCCGGATGCAGAACATAATTTTTGAAAGATCATATTTTTCAAGCAAGAAAAACTGAGCACCCACTAGCGTGTGTAGCAAATACCAAAAACACAAAATTGTCATACATAGTGTGTTAAGAATTTTTACCTATAAACATAAGGATTGATGTTTGACTCCAACTAAGTTGTAAACACCTTAGCTCTTGTAGGTAGACAATCTACAAGTGATAAACATAAAAATTGTACATTAATTAAATGTTTTATAATTAAAATTTATAGTTTTTGTTTTATTAAATGTTTAAATATTATATGTTTATAATAAATTGTATAAAAATTATGTTTTTGTGTAATTATAAGTTTTTACTATTTTACCGGTTCGATAAAACAAGAATAACCTTGGCGTTGCAAATGAGATTAAGTTGATTTTTGGACCTGTAGAAAGTTGATGATAATATCTACAATATTGGTGACAAGCATGAGATAAAAATCCTCTCACAATTGGATCAAATTAAACAAAAAATAAAGTTATCAAAGTAGTGACAGTTTTACCATGCTCTAGTATTTTGACCATATCTCTCAAATTACTTGGTCAAATGGTAAAAAAAATACCACAATTCAAACAACTCAGATATCTACATGTTTTTTTTATGTGGAAAAGAAAATTCGGATGGGAAGATTTTCAAAAGTGATGTGTATTAAAATATATTTTCTTGGAACTCCAATGAAGACTTATGTGTAAAAAATAATATTTTATTTGTGGTTGTCTCCCCAAATTTGGCTATAAATAGGGGTGCATTGTAATGAATTGGGTTATCCTTCATTCTATGAACAAACTTTTGAGTTCATAATATTTCTCTCTTTAATTTTCCTTTATTTCTTCAATTAAATATAATTACCATGTTAATTTCATATTCAAAGTATCACAGTTTTAATAATGAATAGCTAACTTCCCAAAGTTGAGATGAAAAGGTGAAACTCTTGGCATGATAATAAGGTTATTAAAAGATAAGAATCTATATTTTATATTATTTAATCATTATTAATTTTTTATATTATATTTATTTCTTTAAGTATTATTATACTCTACTTATAAGTGGGAGTTTTGATTTATTGTTGCTATATGTTACACTAAATTCTTGGAACCATTTAAATGTTAGTTTGGTAATATCAACCATTTAAAGTGGATGCCTTGAGTTATTATATATGAATATATCGTAATATTAATTTTTTGAAATCATTTAAATGTTAGTTTGATATTACCAACTATTTAAAGTGGATGACTTGATTTATTATATATGAATATATCATAATATTAATTTCTTTTACCATTTAAATGTTTGTTTGGTTTTACCAATCATTTAAAGTGGAACCTTGATTTAGTGTTTACAAATTTATATATATATAATACAATAAATACTTGACAACATTTATAAGTTTTGGTATATATTATATACTTATAAGATAATAATATATAACATAATATAAATATGATTATTTAATATATTAGAATCATTTTATTAAGTGGATTTCCATAATATTCATTAATGTTAACTTTATTAAAATATTAAGAGTGGATCCTTTAATCTCAACTACTTAAATTAAAATTTGAACAATTAAAAATTACCAATTAAAGATTCAAACAATTAAACGAAAAAATAAACAAAAAGATATTGTAGTGGACTTGTAATTACCTTAGCTTCCTTGTGGATACGATATTCGCACTCACCGAATTATATAACTTGTGGACAACCTGCTCTTGGGAATGCAACAAAAGTCGCAACAAGTCTTTGGCGCCGTTGCCGCGGAAGTTTAATTTAATTTCAAGTCTATTTAATTTTGTTTATAGTTTGTTTTTCTTTCTTTGAATTTTTATTGTTTTTGTGTGTTTTTCATTTGCAATATCATGAGCATTTGGTCACGTACACTTAGTGGTCGATTCATTCAAAATAACCCTTTATTTTTACAAAACATGGCGGAAGACCCCATCCAGGAAAATGAAGATGAAATTCAATCTCAACATGATCATGATAGGCGAAGAACACTTAGAGATCACGTGAATCCTACACGTACTAGTGCACCTTCATGTCTAGTTTTTCTCCCAGATGCATCTCATTTCAATTTTAAGTCTGATATTATACAAATTTTACCCAAATTTCATGGCTTAGCTTCTGAAAATCCATACACGCATTTATGAGAATTTGAAGAAGTGTGCAACACATATAATGACCTAAATTGTAGCATGAACACCATTCGACTTAAGTTTTTTCCTTTTTCTTTAAAAGATAAAGCTAAAACTTGGCTCCAAAATCTTAGATCGGGATCCATTCGAACTTGCGATGAATTGCAACAACAATTTTTGAAAAAGTTTTTTCCTTCTCATAGAACAAATTCTTTCAAAAGACAAATCATCACTTTCACTCAAAAACAAGAAGAAACTTTTTAACAGTGTTGGGATAGATATAAAGAATTGTTTAATCTTTGTACACATCATGGTTTTGAAATTTGGAGAGTCGTTTCTCAATTTTATGAAGGCTTAACACCTAAAGATAGGCAAATGGTTGAATTTATGTGTAATGAAACATTTGAAGATAAAGATCCAAACGAGGCAATTGAGTATCTCGATTCATTAGCTGAAAATGCTCAAATTTGGGATACTATAGGTATAATCGAACCATCAAACAAGATTCAATCTCCCACATCTGGTGGAGGTATGTACACCCTCAAAGATGAACATGATCTCGAAACTAGATTTACCTTTTTGGCAAGAGAAGTTGAGGCACTTGAATTGAAAAAGAATTGTTAATTAAAATCTGTTCAAGAAATTGCGTTTCATATCTGTTATACAAGTGATCATTCTACAAAAGATTGTCCTACTTTACCCTCTTTTGAAGAATGTCTCCATGAACAAGACAATGTTTTGAACAACTTCAAAAGGCCAAATTTTGAACCAATTTTCTCAAAATTACAATTCAGGTTGGCGAAATCATCCAAATTTTAGTTGGAGGAATGATAATGCTGCACAATTTTCACAACCACGTTTCCAAAATCAACAATATTTTAAAAATTATACACCTTATATTCCTCCACCTAAAAGGAACTTGGATATGAATTCTTTCATTGCAAAGCAAGAGTCTATCAATACTCAGACTGCTCAAACCATGACAGATTTGAAAGATACTCTTGCTAAATTTGCATCTGCACTTAATATTCATGAAAAAGGTAAATTTCCTTCAAAACCACAGCCTAATCCCAAGGATCATCATTCACAAACTGGAAATTCTGGAACTCAACCGATGGATCAGGTAAAATATGTTATTAACCTTCGCAGTGGTAAGGTTATGGAAAAATCCATTCTTGAACCTTGTGAAGATGATGATAAATCAACTCCAAAGGGTAAGGAAGTGGAACCCATAACTTGCGAAGAGGAGGATCAACAGATAGTGTCACCAACATTCCCTCATGCATTGAAAAATACAAAAAAAAATCAAATTTGAATTCTGATAAATATGATATTTTTAAACAAGTAAAAGTTAATATTCCTTTATTAGATGCAATAAAGCAGGTACCATAATATGCCAAATTTTGGAATGAATTGTGCACTGTGAAAAGAAAATTGAATGTGAGAAAGAAAGCATATTTAGCCGAATATGTAAGTGCAATCATTCAAACTTTGAAATGCAAAGACCCTGGTTGTCCTACTATTTCATGTATTATTGGAGAACGAAAGATTAAAAAAGCCTTGCTTGATCTTGGAGCTTGTGTGAATTTACTTCCATATTCAGTTTATCAAGAACTCAATCTAGGCGAGTTAAAACCTAGTTCGGTAACACTTTTACTTGGCGATAGATCTGTTAAGGTGCCAAGAGGTATGGTAGAAGACGTGTTGGTCTAAGTTGATAACTTTGTATATCCTGTCGATTTCATTGTTTTAGATACACAACCTATCGAAGCTTGTAATGCAATTCCTGTAATTTTGGGTCGTCCATTTTTAGCAACTTCTAATGCTCTAATAAATTGCATGAATGGAATAATGAAGTTGTCATTTGGTAACATGACCTGGAGCTTAATGTTTTTAATCTTTGTAAGCAACCACATGACAAAGGAGATGAAAGTGAAGATGAAAATCTTATTGAAACTCTTGTGGAAGAAAACATTGAAAAATGGAGTAGTCGTGACCAATTAGATATTTGTTCAATTAATAATGTTAAATAAAATATTGAAATTGATCTTGATGATTTTATCAGGTATCACTCATTACTAGGATCAGAGAATGAATTTGAGGCAAAATATGAGACACCCATATTGGAGTTAAAACCCTTGCCAGAAGAATTAAAGTATGCATTCCTTGGAGAAGATGAAACATGGGTGGTAATTTCTTCCAAACTAGCAAGTGATCAAGAAGGTAAATCAGTTGATATGCTTAAAAGACATAAAAATGCAATTGGTTGGATACTAAAAGCTCTCAAGGGCATTAATCCACTAATTTGCACTAACAAAATTCACTTAGAATAAAATGCAAAAAAATCTCAACAACCACAAAAGAGATTAAATCGACATGTGAAAGAAGTTGTGAAAACTGAAGTTCTCAAACTACTTGATGTTGGAATTATATACCCTATTTCTGATAGTAAGTGGGTAAGGCCAACACACAAGTAGTTCCAAAAAAATCTGACATCACATTGATAAAAAATGAAAAAGGTGAATTGTTAACAAGTCGAGTTCCATCTAGTTGGCTGATGTGTATTGATTATAGAAAATTAAATGACGCCACTAGAAAATAAATTTTTTCATTACCATTTTTTGCAAATTTTAGAAAGAGTAGCATGTGGGGACCCAGACGCTAATTCATGTCTTAATCATTATTAATGTCAAATATAACAATTAAGAAAAGTGGGACTATTTTCTTTTCTTTTTAAATATAAATGCGGAAACGTAATAGTAATCTATCTGATATACATGTCAATATAAAAGTACAAATCATGTATTACTTGTCTCTATCTCAACTAAGTTCAACATCTGTACATCAAGTGTTGAATCCTATTCTGCTTCTGGGCCCGGATCTCCACGCTAACTATAATCTCTCATCCTCTTCCTGATCCTGATCATGTCCCACATGTTGTCATGCACACATACAAACAAGACAACAGCCGGATAACTCCGGTGAGAATTACATTCCCAGTATAAATCATGTATACATGCATTTCATATAAACATATATAAAGCATGAAACAAATATTCATAACATGTATCAAAATCAGAAACATAAATCAATAGAAACTCTTAATCACACTCTGTGATTCCTAAACTCTGAATCGACTCATCCTCATCTAGGTATCCCGATCTGAATAAGAACGTACACCCACCTACACTCCCGATCGGGGTGGTGGCACATTCTTATTCACGGACTTTGGTTCTTTCCATATCGAACATCAATAATAGAAGAAACTCCAATTCTATCTACTTTGATATAACCAAACGTCCGGTGTCTTGACCTATCCGTCACAGACTTTGAGACTTTCGCCAAATCACTATCCCGTGACAATGTGCAATGTGCCCGTGACGATTCCATCATATCAGGCACTCCTGTCACGAGATCAATCGTCTACGACTAGGCGTATCCACCTATGACTCAATACATAAATCAATAGATCAAAGATATCAATTCCATTCAATTGAAAATATCAATGCCATAAGGTAAAGTATGTGATTTTGGGAAAATCAAGTCAAATCAACTCGAGTTGTGCAATCCCGCATCAACATCAATTTATACATTTCTCTTCTCGGTCTGACGAAGTCGAAGTCTCGAAGTCAAATCTGTCCATACCCAATCTGTCAATGACAATATCGAATAGACACAATATCAATATACAATTCATTCAAGACCTGTTCTGATCAATATTCAATTCAAGACATAATCTGATCAATGTCAACGATACGATGATACAATCTTAATCAAACGAATCTGATTAATATCAATCTTCTGATGTTTCGACGGCATAACAATACAATCTCAATAACCACGTCAATTTCAACATCATAGGTATAATAACATGGCTCATAATCAATATCAGTACAACCCATAATCTTAACACTAATAGATCATAATCTCAACTCTGTACAATCTCGCAATACCGACGATGCAATATCAGTATATACAAATCAACAACTCATCTGATCCGACCTGAATAATATCAATATACCCAGCGATACAGTATTAATCAAATATCAATCCCAACATCTCGTGATCGATAACAACATAATTTTGATATCACATCGGTCTAATCACAATCAAATCAACTCTAAAAATTCATAACAATTGTATAAACAGTCTGTTCTTTGATCCGGTTTTGATTATACAATGTCTGATATCGTAAGAACAACATATATGGATAATATTTGATTCTGGCAGTATCATAATTTCAAATCATATCAAAACTTAATAAAACTTACGTCCAATTGTAGCCTGCGTCGATAGGAAAATAGTACTGAAGTCGGATTCAAAATCAGACGGAGGGATCTAATTAGGGAGTAAGGATTTTATGTGCTTCCTCCTTGTTTCCTTTCTTTTTTCATTTCTTATGCTTCTTAAAAAAGGAAACACACATATATATATATATATATATATATATATATATATATATATATATATATATATATATATCCATTGCATGTCCATGATACGCGTCATATTCTTTTATGCAACACGTCTTGCACTCGGGCGGACATAAAGTTCCGCCAGAGCTCGGAACTCTCGGCCTTTACCTTTTAAACAATCGCGCTCGGGCGTACATAAAGTTCTGCCCAAGCGCGAGGTGTTCGGGTTTCTGGCATGATTCAATGGCGCTCGGGCGGACATAAACTTCCGCCCGGGCGCCGCACCTTCGGCCCAAATTTATACATTTCATATTCTTTGCCCAAATCTAATCTCAGAATGGCCCGGCTATAATCACATCAATTCATAATCAATAATTCATCTCAAATTACAATAATCAAATTCTCTGGCATTACATTTCTCGCCCCCTAAGATCTGATTTATTCCCCGAAATCACAGGAAATCAATTCCGAAATCATAGGCAATCAAGTCAGCTATCAATTCAGATACCAAAGGAGGTATATATATAAAAGTTAAAATAAAACTCACCTCAATGAAACAATTCTGGAATCGTTGTCTCATTTCGAATTCTGTCTTCCAAATAGCTTCTTCGATATTCTAACCACTCTATTGAACTTTCAGCAGCAGAATAGTCTTCATTCTGAATTATCTTTCTTTTACTGATTCTGATTTCAATCATGAATAGTACTTCAAGAAATATAATATCATAATATAACTCGAAGTAACTCTGATAAAATCAATCTCAAAATACTGGCTATACAACATCCGTATATACCAATCCACAGCTCATAACAAATCAACATCAACAGCTGTTATCAAATCTGTTTAATTCCAGTTAATTCAATATTCAATTTTCTGCCTTAAATATCAACGGTCATCTTCTGACGTTGGCATATTTAATCTGTCTATTCAGAGCTGTCTACATTCTTTTCTGAATCAGCTTCACTTCTTCAGTCATATCTCTGATCATATCACGTCCAATCTCAGGAACCTCAGAGATATCATCTCAATAAAGAAGGAATATGCACTTCTTACCGTACAACGTTTCAAATGGTGCCATTACGATACTCGTCTGATAGCTGTTTTTGTACGAAAAACTCACAACATGGCATAAATCCTGCCAACTAGTGCTAAAATCAAGCACTACAACTCTAAGCATATTTTCCAAAATCCGGATAACCCACTCTGACTGTCCGTCCGTCGGTGAATGATATGCAATAATCATATATAATCTCGTACCCAACTCTTACTGTACACTTTGTCAAACATGCAAAGTCAACCAAAAATTACGGTCTGATATGATCAACTCTCGACACTCTGTGTAATCCGATCACTTTTCTGACAAAAATCTCAGTAATATAATCATATATGTACGTCTTCATGTACGAGCTAGAACTTGCAGAATGGGTCAGTTTGTCACTCCTAACTCAATCAATGCTCAATCTCGAGAGCAATGCGGTAGCTTCATCACAATATCAATGGAAATGTAATCTTATTTCCATTCAAGAATCGATAAGATATATAACCAATCTCCTGGTTTCTTTCTTTCTGTCTTCATTTGTCAGCAATTCATACATTTCAATACAAACTCAACCATATCTAATCTCATCTGTTTCAATTAAAACTATCTTTTCGATCATCAAAATAAATATTGTGTTAATTATTGTGCACTTCAACAATACCCATCGTTTCAGATCTGAAATATTCGGCACACAAACGATTATTAACATATAACACCCTGTCACAAACTTGTTATTCTGATCGATGCCCTGCTCTAACTATCAATATCAATTTCTGAACATTCTGATCAAATTTCTGGATTGCTTTAAATCTCAAAATCAGTTCTGGTTCAACTTGAACAATATCGAGTCTCAACTGTATACAATCTATATCAAATACTGCTCCCAAAAAATAACATTTCTCAATCTGATTTGAACAACAGTTGGATGTAATAGCCTGCTAAACTCATGCAACTATAAATTCTGACACGGATATCAATCTCGGCCAACTGATCGCGGTCTCAACTGTGCTAGAATCAATCGGTATATTATCTTCGAATATCAGTTACCCTGAATACAATCTGTCTCAGAAAAAATTCACAATTCAACAGTTTCTGTGTACAACTTTTCAGTTCTTAGAATATTCAATACAGTACTCAGATATTTAACAGAATCAGTCATATTCTTCAAATATACCAGACTATCATAGATCCACAATCACAGAATGATCAAAATATTCTAAACACAGAGTTTACCAACTCACCAACATAGCTGATACATTCCTAACGAGAAACACTCAATCAGTGTAACTCTCAGGCCATAAATCCTTTAACTGATCTTTCAGTTCTTTCAATTCAATCAGTATCAGTTCTTTCAATTCAATCAGTATCATTCGGCACGAAGTTCTAGAAATCATAACAGTACCTGATATCGAGTCAAGGCTGAAATCAATATTCCTGATTAAAGGCAAACCCGGAAGCTCATCAGGGACGACTTTAACAACGCTCATGTCACTGGCAAATCAATCAATGATACGCTCCATCTCAGTAAATCAACTAAATACAAAAGGAATCACTTCGTTCCTTTCGATAATCATCGAATCATGAACATCACATATATCAAAGGTATTCTAAATCCAGAATCCTTACCGTACCATGTTCATTCTTCGGCCATTTCAGGTCCGAATCTTGCCATTTTCTGGAAATAGTCTATGGTAGCTCTGTACTTGATCAGCATGTCAATATCAAGAATGCAGTCACAATCAAACAATGCAAGTACAAATCAGCTAACCCAGTCTCATTCTCATCTCACTATAGTATACGATATTTCACAATGTTCACTGATATCAAAACTCTCCCCAAACGGTAAAGAGATAAAATACTACAACAGACACTGACTCAACAGATAAAGCATATATCAATGCAATTTATTCAGAAATCAGATACATGATATACTAATATTTCTCAATATATATATATATGCAGAATAATCATAATAGATCAATTACCTGCCACTATATCATCAAAATCATCCTGGATCCATTCCTCGGTTACTACCACCACTCTGGCTTCCTGCTGACCCTGGTTGGGACTAAGTAGAGGGTGGTTGGAAAGAGTGAACAACAGATGTTGGTCTATCAGTCTGAGTCACTGATCCAGATGATTCTGCTCCCTGGAATCTTTGGGAACCTCGCTGTGGACATACTCTCGCAAAATGTCCTGGTCGTTTGCAGATACGACAACTACTAAATACTCCTTGACATTGCTCAATGGGATGTCTCCCTCCGCAAGTGCTGCAATAAAGTCCAGTATAGCTCTGGCTCGAACTACCGGAGCTAGAAGAACTGCTGCCAGACTTCTTGAACTGTCTTCCTCTGGCTTTCAAATAATCTTTCTTTCTACCACTGCTACTACCAATCTCAGATCTGAGAGGTGGTTGCTATGGTCTCTATGTTGGAGGCACAAACGAAGCTCCTTTCTGTCTCATCAGACTGGCTTCGGCTCTCTTGGCTCTACTCAGAGCTTCAGCAAAATTATAGGGTCGGCCTGTGTTTACCAATTTCAATATCTCAGGATTCAATACCTTCAAAAACTGATCAGTCACAGCTTCATCACTCTCAGCCACGTGAGGAGCAAAACATAGCTAGATAGAAAATTGAGAAAGATATTATTCAATGTTTAGCTGACCCTGTTTCAAATCTTCAAATTCTGCCCTCTTATCCTCTCGGTACGAACCTGGGAAAAACCTTTTATAGAATTAAACTTTAAAGATTTTCCACGTAATCTCTGTACCATGCTGTTCTAGGGCTTCTTTGGTTGCGATCCACCAACTCTTTGCGACTTCCCGTAACTGGTGCCCAATCAGTTTAACTCTCCGTTCATCTGGGTAATCAAGTGAATCAAATAGCATCTCGATATCGTCGAGCCAACTCTCACAATCACTCGTCGTCTCAATACCCCTCAGAATCGGCGGTTGAAATGACTGAAACCTCATCAACTATGTTTCCATCAAATTTTCTGACACATCCATCTGATTAGTCCTCGTACTACTTCGTTATGGAATTCTACGAGGAGGTATATCTGATGATCACAAGAGTTAGCAATCACATGAGACAAATCCGTCTCAGTCCCTTTCTGATCAGCTTACCTCTAATCAAGAATTGGTTCTGAATCATTCTCAAATAATACACATTACCAAATCAACTCAGATATTCAGGTAACATGTATCTTCAAAACAGTAAACACATATTGCAATGTTAGCATATACAATGTAACTCAACATTATAATAAATCACATGCTAGCAATCACATGCAAGGAAAGAAAACTCATTCTACCCCGCTCACTAGCTTCTATCTCAATCTCAAGAACCTACAGTTCTAGACCTATTGCTCTGATACCACCTGCTGTGGGCACCCGAACGCTAATTCATGTCTTAATCATTATTAATGTCAAATATAACAATTAATAAAAGTGGGAATAATTTTTTTTTCTTTTTAAATATAAATGCGGAAACATAATAGTAATCTATCTGATATACATGTCAATATAAAAGTACAAATCATGTACTACTTGTCTCTATCTCAACTAAGTTCAACATCTGTACATCAAGTGTTGAATCCTATTCTACTTCTGGGCCCGGATCTCCACGCTAACTATAATCTCTCATCCTCTTCCTGATCCTGATCATGTCCCACATGTTGTCATGCACACATACAAACAAGACAACAGCCGGATAACTCCGGTGAGAATTACATTCTCAGTATAAATCATGTATACATGCATTTCATATAAACATATATAAAGCATGAAACAAATATTCAAACATGTATCAAAATAAGAAACATAAATCAATACAAACTCTGAATCACACTCCGTGATTCCTAAACTCTGACTCGACTCACCCTAATCTAGGGATCCCGATCTGAATAAGAACATACACCCACCTACATTCCCGATCAGGGTGGTGGGACATTCTTATTCACGGACTTTGGTTCGTTCCATATCGAACATCAGTAATAGAAGAAACTCCAATTCTATCCACTTCGATATAACCAAACGTCCGGTGTCTTGACCTATCCGTCACAGACTTTGGCACTTTCGCCAATTCACTATACCGTGACAATGTGCAATGTGCCCGTGACGATTCCATCACTATCAGGCACTCCTGTCACGAGATCAATCGTCTACGACTAGGCGTATCCACCTATGACTCAATACATAAATCAATAGATCAAGGACATCAATTCCATTCAATTACAAATATCAATGCAATAAGGTAAAGTATGTGATTATGGGAAACTCAAGTCAAATCAACTCGAGTTGTGCAATCCCGCATCAACATCAATTTATACCTCTCTCTTCTCAGTCTGACGAAGTCGAAGTCTCGAAGTTAAATCTGTCCATACCCAATCTGTAAATGACAATATCGAATAGACACAATATCAATATACAACTCATTCAAGACCTGTTCTGATCAATATTCAATTCAAGACATAATCTGATCAATGTCAACGATACGATGATACTATCTTAATCAAACGAATCTGATTAATATCAATCTTCTGATGTTTCGACGGCATAACAATACAATCTCAATAACCCCGTCAATTTCAAAATCACATATATAATAACACGGCTCATAATCAATATCAGTACAACCCATAATCTTAACACTAACAGATCATAATCTCAACTCTGTACAATCTCGCAATATCGACGATGCAATATCAGTATATACAAATCAACAACTCATCTGATCCGACCTGAATAATATCAATATACCCAGCGATACAGTATTAATCAAATATCAATCCCAACATCTTGTGATCGATAACAACATAATTATTATATCACATCAGTCTAATCACAATCAAATCAACTCTAAAAATTCATAAAAATTGTATAAACAGTCTGTTCTTCGATCCGGTTTCGATTATACAATGTCTGATATCGTAAGAACAATATATATGGATCATATATGATTCTGGCAGTATCATACTTTTAAATCATATCAAAACATAATAAAACTTACGTCCAGTTGTAGCCTGCGTCGATAGGAACACAGTACTGAAGTCGGATTCAAAATCATACGGACAGATCAAATCTAAAGGCGTAATGATTTTATGTGCTTCCTCCTCGTTTCCTTTCTTTTTTCATTTCATATGCTTCTTAAAGAAGGAAACATATATATGTATATCCGTTTCATGTCTATGATTCGAGTCATATTCTTTTATGCAGCACGTCTTGCGCTCGGGCGGACATAAAGTTCCACCCATGCGCGGAACTCTCGGCCTTTACCTTTTAAACAATCGCGTTCGGGCGGACATAAAGTTCCGCCCGGGCGCCGCACCTTCGGCCCAAATTTATACATTTCATATTCTTTTCCCAAATCTGATCTCGGAATGGCCCGGCTATAATCACATCAATTCATAATCAATAAATCATCTCAAATTAAAATAATCAAATTCTCGGGCATTACATAGCAGGTCATCCCTACTACTGTTTTCTTGATGGATATTCAGGCTATTATCAAATTCCCATTGCACTCGAAGATAAAGAAAAAACTACATTCACATGTCCTTTTGGAACATTTGCATTCAGAAGAATGACATTTGGTTTATGCAATGGCCCAGCAACATTTCAAAGATGTATGCTAAGCATTTTTTGCGACATGGTTGAATTTTGTTTAGAAATTTTCATGGATGATTTAACTGTTTTTGGGAATTCATTTGATAATTGTCTTGAAAATTTGGAAAAAATTTTAAAAAGATGAGAGGAAAATGGTCTTATTTTAAATTGAGAAAAATATCATTACATGATTACTTCTGGAATTGTTTTGGAACATGTCGTGTCATCTCATGGAATTGAAGTTGATAAATCAAAAGTTGATGTCATTGCCAATTTACCCCCTCCAAAAACCATTAAAGAAATTCGCTCATTATTGGGACATGCTGGATTTTATAGAAGGTTTATAAAAGACTTTATTTTAATCTCTAAACCTATTTGTAACCTCTTAACAAAAGACACTGTATTTGATTGGAATCAAGAATATCAAAATGCTTTTGATCAAATCATTCAACATTTAACATAAGCTCCTATCATGCAAACTCCTGATTGGTCTTTACCATTTGAAATAATGTGTGACGCGAGTGATTATGCACTTGGTGCAGTATTGGGTCAAACAAGAAACAGTAAGCCTTATGTGATATATTATGCAAGTAGAACTTTAAACAATGCTCAAATGAATTAGTCCACAACTGAAAAAGAACTACTTGCTATAATATTTGCATTAGATAAATTTCGTTCTTATTTGATCGGATCAACAACTATTGTGTTTACTGATCATTCTGCTATTAGATATTTGTTGACCAAACAGGATGCAAAGCCACGACTGATACGATCAATTTTGTTGCTCCAATAATTTGACATTGTAATCAAAGATAAAAAAGAAACCGAGAATGTCATAGCCGATCATTTATCGAGACTAGTAACAGGATCATCTTGTGAAATGACACCAATTAACGATAATTTTCCTGATTAACATCTATTTTCAGTTACTACTACACCTTGGTTTGCTAACATAGCAAATTTTCTTGTGACAGGAAAAATTCCACCGCAATGGAGTTCCCAAGATAAAAGAAAATTTTTGAATAAGGTAAAAAACTTTTATTGGATGATCCGTATCTGTTCAAGTATTTTCCAGATCAAATTTTTCTACGTTGCATACCCGACAATGAGGTAAGTAGTGTCATTAAATTTCTTCATTCAGAAGAATGCGGAGGACATTTTTTTCCAAAGAAAACTGCTGCAAAAATCTTGTAGTGTGGATTTTATTGGCCCACTTTGTTTAAAGACACCCACGTAATCTGCGTGAAAATTGTCAAAAATTGGGTGCGATTTCAAAAAGAAACATGATCCCTTTGGATCCTGTCATTGAAATTGAAATCTTTGACTGCTGGAGAATTGATTTTATGGGACCTTTTCCACCATCGTTTGGATACTTGTATATTTTAGTTGCAGTTGGTTATGTTTCCAAATGGATAGAGACAATTCCATGTCGAACAAATGATCATAAAATCGTCATCAAATTTTTTTAAAAAAAATAATTTTAGTAGATTTGGAATTCCTCGAGTCATGATAAGTGATGGGAGAACTCACTTTGTTAATAAACCATTTGCTTCTTTAATGAAAAATATGGTATTACTCACAAAGTAACAACTCCTTATCATCCTCAAACAAATGGACAAGTTGAATTAGCTAATAGGTGAGATAAAAAAATTTTTGGGAAAAACTATTAACCCAAATAGAAAATATTGGTCTCTACGACTTAATGATGCACGTTGGGTATATCGAACATGTTTTAAAACATCATTGAATATGTCTCCCTATAGGTTGGTTTACGGAAAACATTGTTATTTGCTTATGGAATTGGAACATAAAGCTTATTGAGCTATCAAAATTTTTAATTCAAGCATGGATGATGCCAACAAATTGCACAAATTGCAAATTAATGAACTTGATAAACCCAGAAATGACGCGTATGAGAATTCAAGGATTTATAAAGCAAAAATAAAATTATTTCATGATAAAACCATTCTTAGAAAATCTTTTGAGATTGGTAAAAAAGTTTTACTTTATAATTCGTGACTTCACATATTTCCAGGAAAATTACGATCAAGATGGACATGCCCATATGTTGTAAAGCATGTGTATCTTTATAGAGCTGTGGATATTGAAAATCCTAAGAATGATGATGTTTTTAAAGTAAATAGACAAAGACTTAAATCATTTTTAGAAAATTAAATTTTTGAAGAGAAGTTTATTTCCCTTTCTGATCCCTGATTTTTTTTGTGTTGCATTTAATTTTGTTTGTTTTTATTTCAGGTTTCCTTAATTTTTATTTTCCCTATTAAATGGCAGATAACGATACTCCGTGGTTCTCATAGTCGGTTAAATCAGTTTCCCACAATTGCTGATTAAAAAAATTTAAAAAAATCATTTCTTTTTTTTTTCAAAATGGATGAAATTCTTTCAAAAATTTAAAAATATTTTCCCTCTGTTTCTGAAAATGTTCTAAGAAAAATTTATGCAGGTAGGTGTGAAAGATCAAGATTTCTAATGCAAAAAGGAATTTCAGAAGATATTCGTCTTGTAATAGAAGCTAAGGTCCTGATTAGGAGGAGAAGTTCCACAATCATTGCTCATTCGGTATTTGTCTGGATTAGGAAAAAGCACTTATGCGAAAAAACGAAGGGCCAAAAGGTTAGAGGTTTGTCATAAGTGAGAAAGTTGGACTTGTGACAAAGGATACAGATATTTGGGATGTGTTTCCAATAACAGAGAAGATAAAATTGGTTTCAGTAAGAATGAGCTGAGTTAGGAGTCTTTAGATAATATATTATTAACTCTTGTGACGCATTCTAGTGGACACGTGCATATTGAAATTCTCCGTTTATGGAAACAATTCCAAGATGAGCGTCATAGTCTTGGGAATCCGACTAAAAAAGACCATGTTTGTCAATTTATAAGAAAATTGGATGGGAAGCATATCCTCTGCTCATAGAAGGCGTTGAAGCCGTTTCTGGACGTAAAACCAGAGGAAAGTTGTTAGCCACAATCACACTACTGTTTATATGCATGTGTGCCATTATTGTTTTTAAGGTTTATTCTGCTTACAGCTGTGACTCATTGTTTTGTTATAATAACATATTACCCCTATAAAAGCTATCATCTTTCTCTCTATTTTCGCAAACCAAAAAGAAAGTAAAAACATGGCTGGATCCTGTACAAAAACATTAAAAATATTTGTGTATTTTGTGGGTCGAATCCTGGAAAAATGAAGTGTTTGTAGAAGCAGAGAATAATCTTGGAAAGATATTGGCTGAGAAAAAAATTCACTTGGTATATGAGAGAGGTAATATTGAGTTAATGGGATCTGTTTCAACATCTGCTCATCTTGGAAGTAGTCATGTTTTGGGTATTATTCCTATGGCTTTAGCTGAAGGAAATATTACAGGTGTTATGATTGGGGAGGAATTAAAAGTTTCTTCTATGAATGAAAGAATCACAAAAATGATTGAAAATTTTGATGCTTTTATCGCACTACCAGGTAGTTTTGGTATATTAGAAGAAATTTTTCACACTGTTTCTTGGACACAACTTAATATCCATAATAAACTTGTGGGCTTGTTGAATATTAATAATTATTATGACAGTTTGTTGAAATTTCTTAATAATGCTGTGGAACAGAATTTCATTTCAGAAAATTCATGACGGATGCTCATCTGTGCTTCGACTGCCGACCAATTAATTGATGATTTGGAAGCTTTTGTTCATAAGCCTAATCCGATGATAACAAAGATCAATTGGTCGCAATCAAGCAGTAAGAAAAGAAAGTTGGATCATTGATACAAAAGTCGTGGATTGGTTTGCGTTTGTTTCAGTTTGTTATCTTCAATAAAATTTCAGGTGATATCTCTTTCACTATGTACTCTTTATTAATAGTTATTTTGACATTAAGGACAATGTCATATTCTGATTTGGGGGGGGGGAACAAACTTATTAAAAAAAATTTAAAAAAATTAAAAATATATTATTTTAAAATAAAACCATGTTTATGTTAGAGTAGATGCCCTATAAGCCAACGGTTGGCTAGAGAATTTATTGACTCAAATATAATAAACAATCTTAATTTTAATATAATTTAACTTTTTATTGTCTTATTTTACTTTATCTGTATATCCATGCAATCAGCATAGATAAAGTCCTTGATTATACTTTAATACAAATGAATCATAATTCTATGTTGAAACTCATTTGTAAACACTGTATGATCTAAATTCGTTCCTTGACGATTCAGCCGCCTAAAACATGGATAAAGGTCGCTTGAGTTCGAGACTAGCATCTGTGATATTGTGTACCGCGTTTTTTGGTAAGGGCATAGAGATACCCAAACATGCAGATGGGTAGTCATATGATTATTTTACCGAACAACTCTCCCTCGGACTTTCCAAGTGGTTATCATGCATCGAGAGGATAAGTCTGTGGTTATGATTATACATTATTAGTCCTTACGACACGGGATAACATTGAGGCTCTATACGCTAGGGCTGTACTTTGACTCGTTTACCGGCTCCATGAGAGTCATTAGGTGGTGAGGTTGGGTACTGTTGCGACACATATAGGAGCCAGTGCATTGTAGTCAGGGATTCACCGCTCACCTGTGGGTATGGATATTGTGGGGACCCGGACGCTAATCATGTTCTTAATCACCATTGGGACTAATTAATCCATTGTAAAACAGGGTCTAAATTTTTTTTTAAAATGCGGAACGTAGTGAAATAAAACGTATATACATCTCAGTATAGAAGTACAAGTCCTGTACAACATATATTTATTCAACTAAGGTTTAACAGCTAATATCAAGTGTCTAACCCTATCTCTAAACCAAGTCCGGAGCCTCCACTCTAATCATGATCTCTCTTCATCTCCTCAACCCTGCACCTGTCCCACCTGTTGTCATGCACACATACAAAACAAGACAACAGCCGAATAACTCCGGTGAGAATAAATCCAAGTATAAACAATGTAAACATGCAATCATATACAAACATATACAAAAGCATATATCAGTTATCATTAACATGTAGCAATTCAACAAACATGAATGATATAAAACTGTAAATCAACATGTCATATCAGACTCAACTCAATCGACGCGTCGTCTCAGACTCGACTCAACTGACGCGTCGTCTCAGACTCAACTCAACTCTATCCTAGGGATCCCGAAGTCTGGATATAGGTAATTATATCGAATCTCAGTCGATAGGAATGAATCAATCCCTAAACGGAATCGATATAATTAATATCTCCAGTGTCTGGGCGAATCAGCCGCAGAATTGACAACTCAGTCAATAACCCGACGAATCAGCCGGTAATTAGGCGAATCGGCCCATAATCAGACAACTCAGCCTGTATTTAAGCGAATCAGCTTAAGTTTAGACGAATCAGCCAATCACCAGACGAATCAGCCGGTGACTAGGCGAATCAGCCTATGATAAGACGAATCAGTCAATAACCCGACGAATCAGCCGGTGACTAGGCGAATCAGCCTATGACTCAACGACTCAGTAATCAATACATGCAGTCAGTATCTAAGCAAATCAATCAATGACTAGCGAATCAGCAGTCATTACATGCAGTGGCTATAAATCCATAGACAACAATCGTAAGTCTCATCAATTGCAAATGTCAATGCAATAAATGAAAGTATGTGATTTAGGGAGACTCGAGTCAAACCTCACTCGAGTTGTGCAATCCCAACTCAACATTAATTTATACCTTTCTTTCTGATACTCTGACTCGGTCGCAATCTCGAACCGCAAGCCTGTCAATACTCAATCTGATAATAACAATATCAAGGGTACGGTATCAATACACCATTCAATCCATACTGGATATAATCAGAATTCAGTCAAGTTCTGTTTCAACAACATAACATCATAATTTCAATATATCCAGCACTACCATATCCATCAGATATCAATCCCAACACCTCATAATCAATAACAATTCAATTCTGATATCAAATCAACTCCAAAACTACTCCGAAAACCACAACAATTCCATATGGTATTTGTTCTTCAATCCGGTTTCAATTATACGATGTCTAACATGACAAGAACATCATATATGAATCCTATCAGATTCTGACTATACCATAATTTCAGAACATATCAAAACGTAGTAAAACTTACGTCCAGTCGTAGCCTACGTCGATAGGAATTCAATACCGAAGTCGGATTCAAAATCGGACGGGCGGATTTCTCACAAAAGGCGTAAGGATTTTTCACAACCTTCCTCGGCCCTTTTCTCGATTTCCTTTCGTTTCTCCTCTTTCTGAGAATTGCAATATGTGTATATATATATATATACATACACGTAACATGCAACGAGCCAAATGTCAAGTTCTTGTTTCGCATGCCTCGCGCTCGGGCGGTAAGAAAGTACCGCTCGGGCGCGGCACTTTTTTCCCGGATGCTTGGCTTATCATACACTGGCGCTCGGGCGGTAATATTCTACCGCTCGGGCGCCAAACGTTCTACCCGAGACATATTTCTGTTGAACATTGGCGCTCGGGCGGTCAGAAACTACCGCTCGGGCGCCAATAGTTCTGTCCAATTTTGTATAATTCATACACTTGGCCCCATTCGGTCTCGGTATAATGCATCTATAATCATATCATATCCAAAATCAATAATCTCAAATTATTCCAGATTACAATAATCAAAATCTTGGGCCTTACATTTCTCCCCCCCTAAGATACGATTTCGTCCCCGAAATCACAGTCAGTCAAATCATATAATAAGAAGGTATATCAGAAGAAGCTAAATCAAAGAACTCATATCAATGAATTAACTCTGGGACTCATTGTCTCATATCGGACTCAGTTTTCCAAGTAGCTTCTTCAATGCCATAACGATTCCACTGAACTTTTACAAGTGGAATAGTCTTTATTCTGAGTCATCTGTCTTTCACAGATTTCTCATTTTAATCTGTAATAATGCTTCAAGAAGTATAATCCCATAATATCACTTGAATAACTGCTGATAGAATCAATCTCACAATATTGGCTTTACAATATCCGTATATACCAATTAACAGTTCGCCACAACTCAACACCATCAGCTGTTACCGAATCTGTTTATCCCAAATCAAAGATATATTCGATCTTTAGTCTCAAATATCAACAGTCATCATCCGACGTTGGCATATTCAATCGGTTTATTATGAGCTGGTTTCATTTTCTTCTGAATTAGCTTCACTTTTTCAATCATCTCTCAGATTATATCAGGTCCAATCTCAGGGATCTTAGAGATATCGCCCCAATACAGAAGGAATCTATAATTCTTACCGTACAATGCTTCGAAAGGGGCCATCTTAATACTCTTCTGACAGCTGTTGTTGTACGATAATTCACAAATGACAATAAATCATGTCAACTAGTGCTAAAATCTAGCACTACAGTTCCTGGATATCCTCCAGTATCCGGATAACTCGCTGTGATTATCCGTCAATCTATAGACGATATGTGGAAGAGTTTGTGATCTATTCTGCCAAAAATACAAAATCAACCAAAAATCATGGTATGATATAGTCAATTTTGGCATTTCGTGCAGTCTAATCACTCTTCTGACATAACTCTTGATCGTCTGATCTTATCTGTACATCATCTTGTACATATAATATATGCAAATTCAAGCATTCTATCAATTACAATCATAATCCCAATACAGTCCTAGGAAGATTTCAATAGTTTCGTCATCAATCCATAGAAATGTACTCCCATTTCTATTTAAGTATCAATAATCTGTAAAACCAATCTCCTGGTTTCTATCTTTCTGTCTTTATCTATCGGTGATTAGATATTTCAGTACTAACTCCGCCGTATCTAATCTCATCTGTTTCTATCAAAACATTTTCTTCTATCAGGATGCCTACGAAATCAAGTATTGCACCCTTCTGACCATCTCTGTCATTTCAAATTCGAAATATAGGGCACCAACAAGTCAGTTATTAACATACAATACAGTATTGCTTACCTGATTCAAGCACGAATTCAGAACAACAGCAATATTCAATCAGATTCAAAACATCACTCATCGGTACTGATCTGTTAAACTCATAAGCCGCAAATATCTGATATTGATAATCACCTCGGCCAACTAATTACTGTTTAATTCTGTTAAAATCAACACATATATCATCTTCAGATATAACACATCCTGAATGCAATCTGTCTCAATCAGGATTCAAAATTTCAACAATTTCTAATATCAGTTCAAGGCTAAAATCAATCTCTCTGACTGAAATTAGATCTGAAGTCTTATCTGGGGAAAACATTAATAACTTTCTTATCATTGGTAAATCAGCCAATGATAAAATCAACTTCAGTAAATCAACAGAATACATAAGGAGTCCCTCTGCTCCTTTCTGTAATCATCGAATCATAGCTAGTACGAATATCAAAGGAATTCTCAGTCTAGAATTCTTATCGTACAATATTCATCCCTTGGCCATCTCAGGTCCGATTCTCACCATCTTCTGGAATTAATCTAGGGTAGCTCTGTACTTGGTCAGCATATCAATATCAGTAATGCAGTCCCAAAATCAGAGAACACTAGCACAACACAAGCTACCACACGATCTAACTCGATCTCATTCTCATCCTACTGTAGTATAAAAGATCTAACAGAAATCACTGATACAAGATCTTTTCCCAAAAGAAAAGAAACAAATACTACAGTAAATAGGGACTCAACAGATAATGCATTCATCAATGCAAATCTTTCAGAAATAAAAATATGTGAAGCACCGGTATCCCTCCATATATATATATACAGGATAATCAAACAAATCAGTTACCTGCAACATCATCATCTGGTGCTTCCTGAGCCTGCTCCTCGGTCAAAGCAAATACTCTGGCCTGCTGTCTAGGAGGCTGGCCAACTGTCTGGCTTCCTCCTGGCCTCTGCTGTGACTGAGATGGTGCTGGCTGAAATGAAGGAACGGCAGCTGATCGTCTACTCCACTGTGCCGCTGGTCCAGATGGTTCGGCTCCCTGGGATCTTTGGGAACCCCTCTGTGGACATACTCTGGCAAAATGTCCCTGTTGCTTGCAGAAGTGGCAACTACCAAGTACTCCTTGGCATTGCTCAGTGGAATGTCTCCCTCCACAATTTCCGCAGTAAACGCCGGTATAACTCTGCTGAGAACCACTGGAGTTAGAAGAACTGCCGCCAGACTTCTTAAACTGCTTTCCTATAGCCTTCAGAAAATCTTTCCTTCCACCACTGCTACTGCCACTCTCGAATCGGGGAGGTGGTTGCGGTGGTCTCGACACTGGAGGAACAAATTCAACTCTTCTCTGCCTTATCAGGCCCGCTTCAGCGCCCTTTGCTCTATTCATGGCATCAGCAAAGTTATTTGGTCGCCCTGTGTTCACCAATGTAAATATATCGGGATTCAAGCCATTGATGAACTGATCGGCAACGACTTCGTCATTTCCAGCCACATGTGGAGCAAACTTCAACAAGGTAGAGAACTTGGTCACATATTCTTCAATGTTCAGCTGACCCTGTCTCAAATTGGCAAACTCCGCCCCCCTTGTCTTTTCTGTACGATATTGGGAAAAATCTCTGATAAAACTCAGTTTTAAATACATCCCAAGTAATAATCGTACCTCGCTGCTCCAAGGCCCTCTTCATTGTAACCCACCAGCTTTGTGCAACATCAAGCAACTGGTGCCCAATCAATTTAATCCGGCGCTCATCACTGTACTCCAGTGAATCAAACAGCATCTCAATGCTACCTAACCAACTCTCACACTCAACTGATGTCTCAGTACCCTTTAGAGTCGGTGGTTTGAATGACTGAAACCTCTTCAGCAAGGTTTCCATTGGAGTCGGTGTTACATCCACTGGAGAATTTGATGTACTACCCTGTTCTGGTATTCTTTTGGGAGGCATATCTGAATATCACAAGGATTAGTAACTCAATCCAACAAACCTGTTTCAAGTCAGTCCTTCCTCCGATCATCTTACTGCTGATCGAGAATCGATTCAGATTCGTTCCCAATAATACATATTACAAAATCAAATCAGATAAATCAAGTAACATGTATTATATAAAGCAGTACAACATGCTAGCAATCACAAGCAAGGAAAGAAACTCAATCTACCCCGCTCACTAGCCTCTTCTATCTCAATTTAGAGGATCTATCGCTCTGACACCACCTGTTGTGGGGACCCGGACGCTAATCATGTTCTTAATCACCATTGGGACTAATTAATCCATTGTAAAACAGGGTCTAAAATTTTTTTTAAAATGCGGAACGTAGTGAAATAAAACGTATATACATCTCAGTATAGAAGTACAAGTCCTGTACAACATATATTTATTCAACTAAGGTCTAACAGCTAATATCAAGTGTCTAACCCTATCTCTAAACCAAGTCCGGAGCCTCCACTCTAATCATGATCTCTCTTCATCTCCTCAACCCTGCACCTGTCCCACCTGTTGTCATGCACACATACAAAACAAGACAACAGCCGGATAACTCTGGTGAGAATAAATCCCAGTATAAACAATGTAAACATGCAATCATATACAAACATATACAAAAGCATATATCAGTTATCATTAACATGTAGCAATTCAACAAACATGAATGATATAAAACTGTAAATCAACATGTCATATCAGACTCAACTCAATCGACGCGTCGTCTCAGACTCGATCAACTGACGCGTCGTCTCAGACTCAACTCAACTCTATCCTAGGGATCCCGAAGTCTGGATATAGGTAATTATATCGAATCTCAGTCGATAGGAATGAATCAATCCCTAAACGGCATCGATATAATTAATATCTCCAGTGTCTGGGTGAATCAGCCGCAGAATTGACAACTCAGTCAATAACCCGACGAATCAGCCGGTAATTAGGCGAATCAGCCAATAATCAGACAACTCAGCCTGTATTTAAGCGAATCAGCTTAAGTTTAGACGAATCAGTCAATCACCAGACAAATCAGCCGGTGACTAGGCGAATCAACCTATGATAAGACGAATCAGTCAATAACCCGACGAATCAGCCGGTGACTAGGCGAATCAGCCTATGACTCAACGACTCAGTAATCAATACATGCAGTCAGTATCTAAGCAAATCAATCAATGACTAGCGAATCAGCAGTCATTACATGCAGTGGCTATAAATCCATAGACAACAATCGTAAGTCTCATCAATTGCAAATGTCAATACAATAAATGAAAGTATGTGATTTAGGGAGACTTGAGTCAAACCTCACTCGAGTTGTGCAATCCCAACTCAACATTAATTTATACCTTTCTTTCTGATACTCTGACTCGGTCGCAGTCTCGAACCCCAAGCCTGTCAATACTCAATCTGATAATAACAATATCAAGGGTACGGTATCAATACACCATTTAATCCATACTAGATATAATCAGAATTCAGTCAAGTTCTGTTTCAACACATAACATCATAATTTCAATATATCCAGCACTACCATATCCATCAGATATCAATCCCAACACCTCATAATCAATAACAATTCAATTCTGATATCAAATCAACACCAAAACTACTCCGAAAACCACAACAATTCCATATGGTATTTGTTCTTCAATCCGGTTTCAATTATACGATGTCTAACATGACAAGAACATCATATATGAATCCTATCAGATTCTGACTATACCATAATTTCAGAACATATCAAAACGTAGTAAAACTTACGTCCAGTCGTAGCCTACGTCGATAGGAATTCAATACCGAAGTCGGATTCAAAATCGGACGGGCGGATTTCTCACAAAAGGCGTAAGGATTTTTCACAACCTTCCTCAGCCCTTTTCTCGATTTCCTTTCGTTTCTCCTCTTTCTGAGAATTGCAATATGTGTATATATATATACATACACGTAACATGCAACGAGCCAAATGTCAAGTTCTTGTTTCGCATGCCTCGCGCTCGGGCGGTAAGAAAGTACAGCTCGGGCGCGGCACTTTCTGCCCGGATGCTTGGCTTATCACACATTGGCGCTCGAGCGGTAATATTCTACCGCTCGGGCGCCAAACGTTCTGCCCGAGACATATTTCTGTTGAACATTGGCGCTCGGGCGGTCAGAAACTACCGCTCGGGCGCCAATAGTTCTGTTCAATTTTGTATAATTCATACACTTGGCCCCATTCGGTCTCGGCATAATGCATCTATAATCATATCATATCCAAAATCAATAATCTCAAATTATTCCAGATTACAATAATCAAAATCTTGGGCCTTACAGATATCCTATGTGATCTGATGAAATAATAGTGTGTGGAATCTCTGGCCAGAGTATGAGTTGTACAGAGAAGCAGTTATCTAATTGTACATGAGATGCCACTATTTATTCTCAGAGATATGTCACATAGTTATCGAATTAATATGCAACTCTCGATGAACCAATGATTGCAGATTCGATCGGGATATATGAGATGAAGGAACCGTACTGTACGTTAATCATAATCGACTGGTTCTTGCAGGAACTATCAGTGATACCTAGAGAGTCATGGGGCGATGCTACTAGACGCTCTTACCATGATTCGATGGGTTTAATCAGAAAATTATTTCTGACATTCTCATGATCAAATGTTGGTGCATGGAATGAGGCAAATTAGGGTAAGCTCGAATAAAGGATTATGTCCTGAATCACAAAGAGTTGTGAACCCACGGCTAGCTGTATCCCTGAACCATTGAGGGTCACACAAGTACTGGTTTACTTGTTCTCGTTGAGATAATAAATTCAATGAGTTGAATTTATAAGAAATAAGTTTGATATGATCAATCGATAAGCTCATAAATTAAGTTTATAAAAGCTTATAGAAATTTGAGAGCATGACTGTTAAGACAGTCAAAGGAGTACACCTGCCTTATTTAGACATTGGTGATCTCGAAATTAAAGTGTGCATCATAATAACAAACAACTTGAAATTTTCACATCGATGATATTGGATCGTCGATCGGGATTATGATGAGATTGACGTAATGGTAGCATGGATCGTGGGCTTGTAAGAGTATAAGCCCATCATGCAAATTTATTAAAGTTCAAATGGATTTTAATAATTAATTTTATTTTAATTGAGTTAAAATATAACCCATTATGTTTTTATTAAACATGGTATTGAATTATGTAATATGGAGATATTCATTATACCATAATTTAAAACTTGCACACAAAGCAAAATAATATTGATGCATAATATTCTCAAAATATATGCATCAAAATTCGAGCTTGTCTAATATATGACATGCAATTAGAATCCAAAGTTAACTTAATTAATCTAATTGATTAAGTAAAAGATGGATTAGAAAATATAATAATGATTTTTATTATTATTATAATACAATTTCGGCGGAAACAATCGAGATCGGCAAAAAGGTTGACATTTTTGGAATCTTTAATTAACTTGATTAATTAAGTAAAGCAATGATTAGAAATAACAATAATAAGGATTTGATCCCTTATTTGAAAAAAAGTGCATCCGAAAAACCATGGCAAGAAAAATTACATTTTCGGCTCTTCCGATTATCGGTGATATTGCTGAGCTCTCAAAAATTCCTTTCTTCGTTGCAAGAAGTTTTCGGCAATCCTAATTAATAGGATGAAGTCGATTTCTTCTTCGTGTTCTATCTCTATGCAAATATTCTATACTTTCTAGTGCAAGTTAAAAGAAGAACAAATATTCCGGTTGTGGACCGGATTAAGAGATCGAAGAACGTTCGTAGGGATTTACAACAAGAGCTACGTCCGCTAATACCCGAGTAGTTGGAGCCAAATGAAAATTTCACTAAAGGTAGATATTACTAAACTCCTTATTAATGATTATTTAATTAAAACCATACGAGTGTCCAAATATTTTGAATGTCAAAATAAAAAATTTTAAAATTTTCGCTGTGTTTGGGCACGAGAAAATCCGAGATACAACATTTTATTGTTTGTATCTTAGTAATTTTTGCAAAAATATCATTACATTACATGTCTGAAAGGTTTAAAGTAGAAAATATATTAATCTATCTAAGGATGTTTAAATTTTATTTGAAAAAAAGTCAATTTTAATATTCTGCTCACTATAAAAATATGATTTTGAAATATTTTTGAATGATTAACCATTGTGATAACATCAGTTATTGAAGTATATGGCCTAAGATATACCTGATAAGAGTGGCTAACATTTTTAAACTCACACATACTTTGTGAGTGAGTGGAAAGTATTGAGAAAACAGCTTGCGAGCCTTTATTAATCATGAGAGAGACTATCTATTGTTTAGATATTGAGTTCTTATTTTGAAAAAAAAAATGATATTTCTTGGAATAAAAAAAAAAAGAAAGATGTTGAAGATATATGTAATTTTTAAGTTATATGCTACGACCCATTTATTTCTCATTAAAAAAAGAGAGAAATATAGTGTGTATATTAATAAATATGTGATCAAGAAGCATAAACTTAGTCTGATTCCATGATGTTCTGAAAAAAAAAAAATCAGGAAAAAATATATAATAAGAACAACTAGATTATGAATCAATGGATTTCCTATCTTTTGATTAGTTTGGCTCGTTTGTCTGTATGCATTCTGTATACCATTTTCCTGAGCATTTATATGTATTCCAACTCCATGAGAGAAATTGTTCTCATAATTTGAAAATTTTATTAACCTGTGAGGATATGGAGTTATGACTCTTACTAGGAATTTCTGAAGGCCGTGTACATTTAACTACCTGAAAATATGTTTTGAATTGATGAGTTCAGATAATTTCATAAATTATAATTATAATGATCTTGATATAACTTTGACAGTTTTCAAATTTAATTTGAACACTTGGATAGTTCCGATTACATTTTTATTTAAATTAATCAATATGTTTTATATTGCTATTAACGTTAAATTGCTGAGCACTAGCAATAAGCTGGTTGGGGGATGTGATAAACATTAAAATTGTACATTAATTAAATGTTTTATAATTAAATTTTATAGTTTTTGTTTTATTAAATGTTCAAATATTATATGTTTTATAATAAATTGTATAAAAAATAAGTTGTTGTGTGATTATAAATTTTTACTATTTTTACAGGTTTGATAAAACAAGAATAACATTGGCGTTGCAAATGGGATTAAGATGATTCCTGGACCTGTAGAAGTTGATGATAATATCTACAATATTCGTGAAAAGCATGAGATGAAAATCCTCTCACAATTGGGATCAAATAAGCAATAAATGAAGTTACCAAAGGAGTGACAGTTTTATCATGCTCTAGTAGTTTGATCATATCTCTCAAATTACTTGGTCAAATGGTAAAAAAAAAAATGCCACAATTCAAAAAACTCAGATATCTACATGTTTTATTTTATGTGGAAAAGAAAATTCGGATGAGAAGATTTTCAAAAGTGATGTGTATTAAAATATAATTTCTTGGAACACCAATGAAGACTTATGTGTAAAAAAATAATATTTTATATGTGGTTGTCTCTCCAAATTTGTTTATGAATAGGCGTGCATTGTAATGCATTGGGTTATCCCTCATTCTATGAACAAACCTTTGAGTTCATAATATTTCTCTCTTTAATTTTCCTTTATTTCTTCAATTAAATATAATTAACATTTTAATTTCATATTCAAAGTTTCACAGTTTTAATAATGAATAGATAACTTCCCAAAGTTGAGATGAAAATGTGAGACTCTTGGCATGATAATAAGATTATTAAAAGGTAAGAATCTATGATTTATATTATTTAATCATTATTTATTGTTTATGTTATATTTATTTTTTTAAGTATTATTATACTCTACTTATAACTGGGAGTTATGCTTTATTGTTGCTATATGTTACACTAAATTCTTAAAAATATTTAAATGTTAGTTTGATAACACCAACCATTTAAAGTGGATGCCTTGAGTTATTATATATGAATATATCATAATATTAATTTCTTGGAACTATTTAAATGTTAGTTTGGTATTACCAACCATTTAAAGTGGATGACTGAATTTATTATATATAAATATATCATAATATTAATTTCTTATACCATTTAATATTTGTTTGGTTTTACCAACCATTTAAAGTGGGAACCTTGATTTAGTGTTTACAAATATATATATATATATATATATATATATATATATATATAATATAACATAAATATGATTATTTAATATATTGGAACCATTTTATTAAGTGGATTTCAATAATATTCATTAATATTAACTTTATTAACAAGCTTTCCTTAAGCACTCATTGCTCAAATTCTTTTTTTCCTTTAAATAAGGTTTACCACTAACAAGGTAGATCCACTCTAATTTTACACTAGAAAAATTAGAGCATTTTTCTTTGTGAAGTTTGTACTTTCCTCAACAATTGAAGAAGCAAAAAAAATGGAGGGAATGGAAGTGTAAAATTTGGCCATCGTATGTGTAAGGTGAGAAGGGAAAATTTTTCTTGGTGCTTAAAAAGTTAAAGTGCATGTGAGACACATGCCTTGTTTATCGAAAAAGTTGTTTCTCAACTCTTCACCTCCTCATGCATATTATTTGGGATTGTAACATTTACAAAGGCCATGGACTTTTGTTTAAATATCTCAAACACATTTTACATCAACTAAATCTTTACTTGAATTTACTCAAGCCCACTAGTTGAATAATTATTTTCAGTTGGGCTCTTCAAGAGCCAATATTAATTAATTAATCTAACAATTGAATTAATTTAAATATTTCGATTCTACTAGGTACATTAGTATTAAATTAATTCAACACTAGAATTAATTTAATTTAGTCCATAATAATATTTATGAAAATTACAATTTTCAAATACATTATTTATTTGAGCCAACTTTTAATTCAGGAACACTTTTACAAAATAAAAGTTATATTCCGCATAATGCTCTTATAAAGTCATACTTCTATTTTTCTTTGTGCTTATAAACTCCTTTAAAAGTCGTTCAACACATTGGACTATTTTTAATTTTCAACAGGATTTAGAAAGTTAGCACTTGTGTGACCCTCAATGGTTCAATGATACAACTAGCCGTGTGTTTACATCTCAATATGATTCGGAACTAAACATGTCCTTATATGAGTATACCCCAGTTGCTCCATTCTTATTTACCAACTTCTTGATAATAAGAATGTCAGAACTCAAGTCTGATAGTACCCAACCAATCATGTCAAACGCCTAGCATCATCGCTTACATGATTCCACAGGTATCAAATGATAGTGTCTGCAAGAACCATTTCATTATGGTTAGCGTACAGTACGGTCCTTTCAACTCATATATCCCGACCGATTCGAGAACTATTGGTATAACGAGAGCTGCCAAAGAATCGATGTTATGTGTCATGTCGTAGTTGCATCATTGTTGTAATATAAGAAACCCCTTTCTTAATTACCACAAATACTCTGATCAGAGATTTCAAACTACATACACATGAGATCACATAGGATATCCATACCTGAAGGTAAGCGGTGAATCCACGACAACAATACATAGACTCTTATATGTTTTGAAAAAACGCTCAACCTTGCCACCTGATGACCCTATATGAGTCGGTAAACAATTCAAAGTGCAACGCTAGCATATAGAGTCTCAATATTGTCCCGGGTCATAAGGATTAATGGTGTACAACCATAAACTAGGACGTTTCTACTCGATAAGTGAGAACCACTTGAAAAGTTTTTTATGGAGGTTTTTTCAGTGCACTCTACAAGGAGCACCTATCTGCATCCTCGGACATCATAATGTCCCCTACAAATGAAACATGGTACTCACATCGCAGATACTAGTCTCAAACTCGAGTGGCCTTTATCCTTCTTAGCGGCGGCTGAATCGACTAGAAACTTTTTTGGAATATATTCCAATATGAGTTTCATGATACTCATCATATGAGCATCTCATATTCTTTCTACTATTTGTATATTCAATGACTTTATCTATGCAACAAGCATGTGTATACAGAAAAATATGTGCCATAACAATAATTTCAAATATTGCTAAATTAATTATTGTTTATACATAGAGTTTCAATGTGAACCCTCGGCCAACACTCGGCTCGACGGGCACCTACTCTAACAATCTCCCACTTGCACTAGATCCAACTACCCATACACTTCAAATCCATTGATTCGTGATGCTTTTCGAATAATGGTCCAGGTAAAGGCTTAGTTAGTGGATCAACAACATTATCTGCAGAGCAGACTTTGTCAATCGACACTTCTACTCTTTCCACAATCTCTCAGAGGATGTGGTACATTCTCAATACATGTTTGGTTTTCTAATGAGACCTTGGCACCTTTGTCTGAGCTATGGATCTCGTGTTGTCACAAAACACCGGGACATGAGCAACTCCATTAGGAATGACGTCCAAATCTTTGACGAAATTCCTTAACCAAACAGCCTCCTTTGCTGCAGCTGATGCAACAATGTATTCGGCCTTAGTGGTGGAATCCAAAGTACTGTCCTTCTTGGAACTCTTCCAAGAGACAACAACACCATTGAGCATGAATACGACATAACAATAATTTCAAATATTGCTAAATTAAATATTGTTTATACATAGAGTTTCAATGTGAACCCTCGGCCAACACTTGGCTCGACGGGCACTTACTCTAACAATCTCCCACTTGCACTAGATCCAACTACCCATACACTTCAAACCTATTGATTCGCGATGCTTTTCGAATAATGGTCCAGGTAAAGGCTTAGTTAGTGGATCAACAACTTTATCTGCAGAGCAGACTTTGTCAATCAACACTTCTACTCTTTCCACAATCTCTCAGAGGATGTGGTACTTTCTCAATACATGTTTGGTTTTCTAATGAGACCTTGGCACCTTTGCCTGAGCTATGGCTCTCGTGTTGTCACAAAACACCGGGACATGAGCAACTCCATTAGGAATGACGTCCAACTCTTTGACGAAATTCCTTAACCAAACAGCCTCCTTTGCTGCAGCTGATGCAACAATGTATTCGGCCTTAGTGGTGGAATCCGAAGTACTGTCCTTCTTGGAACTCTTTCAAGAGACAACAACACCATTGAGCATGAATACGAACCTAGAGGTTAACTTTGAGTCATCGATATCGCTTTGGAAGCTAGAGTCGGTATAGTCTTCCAATTTCAGTTCTCCACCCCCATTGACCAAGAACAACTTATTGGTCCTTCTCAAATACTTGAGGATGTCTTTCACAACTTTCTAGTGTGGAAAACTAGGGTGCAACTGATATCTACTCATTACACTCAGTGCAAAAGCCACTTCAGGACGTTTAAATATCATTCCATACATGATATTACCAATTTCAGATGCATAAGTAATGCTTGCCATCGCCGCTATCTCTACATTAGTCTTGGGAGACATAGACTTGGATAGAGAAACGTCATGAAACATTGTAGATGTCCTCTCTTGGACTCATCCATCGAAAACCGCTTAACGATGGTATCAATGTATTGGACTGGGTGAGACCAAGCAATCTTCATGATCTATCTCTATAGATATGTATTCCCAATACAAAAGATGCTTCACTCAAGTCCTGTTTTGAGAACTTTCAAGCTAACCATATTTTAGTTGATTGCAACATTCCTACATCAGTCCCAATGAGTATATTGTCATCAATATAAAGTACCAGGAATTTCACAACACCACTAACCTTCTTATATACACAAGGTTCCTCAAGGTTCTTAGTAAAACAAAACTCTTTGATTGTACTGAAACATCTGCTATTTGTTTTCTTAAAATATGCTAAAAATAAGTTTTCTCCTTATTCTCCATAAATACTTTAAATATCTTGCCACCATTTTTAAAATAAAACAACAACTGACATTTAAAAATCCAAAGGAAAATCGTTCAAATCATAAAATCGTCAAACATTTTACCAAACCTGAAAACATTATTTGAAAAGTATAGCCCATATTATAACCTCTCAAAAACCACTCATAACATAAATAAATAGTCATAAAAATATCTTTAACATCACTTAAAATCATAAATCATAACTAGTGCGGAAAACTAGCGTCGGTCCTCGGGTTATGTGCACCTTCAATCCAGCAAAAAGTCAACTATCAAAACATCCATTATCATATACATAATCAATATCATCTGCATCAATCACACCTAGTGAGTCTAAAGACTCAGCACACCATAACCTTGATAACAACATAATATATATATAAATCACATACAACAGTGAAAAATGTTTGTACTTAAAATATCGTTTTCATGAAGATGCATAAACTTTAAAACCATAACATTGTCATAAACACTTTCATGATGCATAAACTTTAAACATAAATATTTTCGTGAACCTTTTCGTAAACATTTTCATATCACCCTCAACATATTCATATGAACATGCATACTTTAAACCTCAACATTTTCATTTTCCTCATTCATAACATGTATCCTTTCATCATGATCATAAACATTTCCTTTTTATTGAATTCAGATCGTTAATTGTGACTTTCCTCATCCTCAAAAGTCGATGGATCCATCTACATGTAACCACAGTACTGGGCGGCGAGGACATCAGAGACGATCTCTCGTCAACTGAGCCTTGGCTTATCCTCATCGAATGAAAATACGATCGTCAGACTCCCTCTGGGGCCTTTTCCATCACGATATCCCCAATTCTTATCCTCATATCCTAATATCCTCAATAGTCACAATTACTTCACTTCCTTCAATGTTTTATATTTTCATCACTTTATAAAAATCATGCATTTAATATCCTTTTTCTTTTAAAAACAAGCATGCAACATATCTTTTAACGTTATCGTTTCCTTATAGAAATCCATAAAAATTTTAAACCTTTTATCATGTAAAAATCCATAAATCTTTTAAATAAACATCTCAACATCATAAAAGTTCAAAATAACATTTTGACATATTAAATCATAAACATTTAAAATAAACCTTTTGAAATATTATATCATTAACATTTAAATCCAACACTTTAAAATCATAAAAATTCATAAACATTTAAAATAATCATATTAGCATGTAAAGCAACATTCAGGACACTGTCATGACGTTTACTAATTTCTAGGTGTAAAATTACCATTTTATCCCTAGACATAAAATTCCACGTTTTGACTTTTTCTTCATTTCATTGACTCTAATATGTCCCAAATAATTATTTAAACTTATATGAATTTTTCCATATTTTTATTTTGCTTAAAATCGATGACTTTTAATTTACTCATCAAATATAACATATTACTGCGTTTTAGTCCCCGAATTAAACCAAACCTTAATATAAATTCCCAAATTAAAAAATTAAACTATTAATAATTATTTGAGCTTAAATATAATTTTTCATAATTTTATTAAGCTTAAATCTAGACGTTTCAATTAATTCGTTAATTAGCATTTCGTTCGGCGATTAAATCCTGGACATGAGCCATACCCGTGGACCCATGGATTCGATTTTGGTCTTATTATTTTTGAAATTGACACCTTATGGAACGCATCGAGCCATCTCCTAATTTACTCGAGCCACGCCCGAGCCACCTTGAGCCAAACCCGAGCCAATCAACCTAGGGACCCCACGGACCATGCCCAACCGGAAAAAACAGCCCTGGCCCGCACAAAAACCTCCTGGAACTCGACCCAAAAACCTGCATGTGTGCGTGTTTGACTCCTACCCTTCACCAAGACTCCTAGCCAACTAGGAGACCTCTAGCTAGTTAACCCTTGACCCAACCTGACCCTAACCACCCTGAACCATGCCCAGACCAACCCCAAGCTCCAAAACCAAAGCCACATCTCAGCAACTTGTCTTGGCCCAGAAACCCATAAGAACATGGACTCTTGTTTCTGTTGCTAGGACCTAGCCAACTGACCCGGACCCTGAACCAGCCCCTTGTGGAAATTATTAGGACCCTAAGGACCTAACCTAGCCCAGCCCAAGCCCTCTGGCCCAGCCCCTTATCCATCTGCACCAGCTGAACTCGTGCGCATCACCTTGATCATCTCTCGGGTGGGAGTCCTAGCTTTCTAGGACTCCTCCCTAGCCCTGGTCTCGAGTCCTAGCGTGGCTAGGACTCTTCCCCTGACCCATAATAGACCCTAGCCAGGCCCAGGTCCCGACCGAACCAAACCCAGCAACCCAACTCAAAGAGCCGAGCCCCTCAAACCCCTTAACAGAAAAGTTGTTCCAGCTTGTATGTTTCTTGATTGTGCAACGTTTGTGGTGATTTCTATGACTCTAAAACTTGTGTAAATCATTCTTGATCATATCCTAGTCATGACAGCCCCTTTATAAACCATATAAACATGTTTTGGAATCAAATATCAAGGTTTAAACACAAGCATATGCACAATTACGAAAATTATGAATTATGTTACTTGTTTTCATGCAAATTCACAAACAATTACATAATATGGCGTGATGATGAGTAAAAGAAGAATATGGCATGCTTTGTGTATTAAACACACGATTTTACGTTGATGAATCGAAGAACGACGGCACGAAGACTATGGCTTGATTTTCCTTGCAAGTTTTCGAATTTTCCTTCAATAATTGGTGTGTGCCGTGTCTTGTTTTGTTGAAAGGAAGTGTTTGTGAATTGATGGGGTGTGGTGCGTGTGATGTGATGAATTGGGGTGGGGTTTTGTACATTAAAGGCTAATTAAAAACACTAACAAAATTTTAGGCCCACTAGGAAGTTAATTAGGCACAATTAAGCTCATTTGTGATTCATTAAAATATTAAAAATAATTTTGTTTAATAAAGTTTGTGAATTTATTAGCCGGGTTGCCAAAACGTTCGTATTTTGTTGAAAAAATCAACACCGATAAAAATTACGTCTCGGCGTATAAATTTGCCTCAAAACACTTTTTTTTATAAAAAAATAAAAAGCATCACCCATATTTTAAATAATTTTTTAAAAAATTACTCTGTTCCTCGATCTCAACTCGTATGCATATGGTTCGCGTGGACCTTGAAATTTTTGGGGCGTTACATGTACCATTGAATATGAGGTTCCAACTCCTAGATGTCTGCTTTAGACCATAAATGGATCTCTGAAGTTTGCATACCATATGCTCACTTCCGATAGATGTAAACCCTTCAGGTTGAGACTTGTAAATCTCTTCCTTAATATCCCCATTAAGAAAGACTGTCTTTACATCCATCTGCCATATCGGATAGTCATACCATGCAGATATGGTAGCCATATCCTTATAGACTTGAACATTGCAACTGGAGAAAAGGTTTCCTCAAAGTCAACTCCTTGCCTTTTAGTATATCATTTTGCTACCAATCGCGCCTTGAAGGTCAATATACATTCCCATCCGCCCCAAGTTTCCTCTTGTAAATCCATTTTCACCCTATAGGAACATTCTCTTAGGTGGATCCACAAGATTTCGCACTTGGTTCGAATGCATGGAATTCATATCAGATTCCATAACTTCAAGCCATTTGGATGAATCGGGATCAGATAACGCTTCCTTAAAGGTCATTGGATCATATCCATGTTTAAGCTCATCATGGCCCTCTTCAAGAAGCAGACCATACCTCATAGGTGGTCTCGAGACTCTCTCGGATCTTCTAGGAGCTTGTATCTCCTTAATTGGCACTTAGGGTTTGGGTTCTACAATATTGGGTGTCTTTCGAACCTCTTCGAGTTCTATCAACTCCCCTTTTCAATCCAATAGAAACTTTTTTCCAAAAAGGTTGCATTCTTAGAAACAAACACCTTTGTTTCTCAAGGATGATAGAAATAGTATCCAACTGAATTCCTTGGATATCCCACAAAGTAACGCTATCCAATTTGTCTCTCACTGCCTGCTTCACATAAACAGGGCATCCCCATATTCTAAGTTAAGAATATTTGGGAGGCTTACCCATCCATATCTCATATGATTTCTTATCAACTGCCTTTTAATGGACGTTATTCAACAATAGTGTCGTTGTCTCAAGCGCATATCCCCAAAAGGATGGCGGCAACTCCGTTAACCCCATCATAGACCGAACCATGTCCATCAAAGTCCGGTTACGATGCTCCAAAACACCATTCAATTGCAGTGTAGTAGGCGGAGTCCACTGCGAGAGAATCACATTCACCCTAAGATACTGTTGGAACTCGGCACTCAATACTCACCACCTCAATCCGATCGAAGTGACTTGATGCTTCGTCCCAACTGTTTCTCTACTTCACTTCTGAATTCTTTGAACCTTTCAATGGCTTCAGATTTTTATTTCATTAAATACACATACACATACCTCAAAAATCATCGGTAAAGGTGATGAAGTATGCGTGTCCATGCTTAGTGGTGATGCTAAGCGGACAGCAAACATCGGTATGGATCAAATCCAATAAACCATTGGCTCGCTCCATATGGCCCTTAAAGAGAATTTTGTTCATCTTTACTTTTAGACATGATTCACAAGTCGTGAGAGAATTAATAACAGACACATCAAACATGCATTCTCCCACTAGCTTGTTCATCCTTCTTAGGAAATATGTCCTAATCGAGCATGAAATAATTGTGCCGAATTTAGAGTATCTTGTTTTCACTTATTTTTTGTGGTGCTGTATTTCTTAGCAACGGGCCAGGAGTGGTTCCAAGGTTTAAGAGATTGGTTTTGGGGGGTTTTTAGGACCTTTTAGATGTCTATAAGATGTGGTAAAAGTTGAGAAAATTTTGGGTAAGTTTCGGTTTGATTCGGGTTAAAACCATGACCCTGATCCAAGTTTTTTAAAACGAATCGGTTAAGTTGTAAAATGTGCTCGAGTTTACATCTAGGAATGCTTTTAAAAATGTTTTAGGACATTTAAGGGGTTTTGTAAGCTTCGGGTCAATTTTAGAGGTCCAGAGGCGAAACGATAATTTTCAGGTTCCTAGGGCAAAATAATCATTTTGCACACGAGGTATGATTTTTGTCAAGGAAGCTCCCTGAGCACAAATTTATGATATGTTAAATGTTTATGCATCATGTTTACGATTTTTACGCAGTTATGATAAATATGGTGCATGATTGGTTTAAAGGAAAAATTATGTATATGTATGCTTTTATTTTAGTGATGAATATGATAAAATGTTTTGAGGGAAGTGATTTAGTTATGACTAACACAATGACATGGTTACACGTAGATGGATCAATCGACTGACATGATGATACGAAAGTCACAGCTAATGAACGGAATTCAAAATAAGAAATTAACACGTATATGCTGATACGATGATACATGCAGTGTTTTTTCCATGTTTTGATAGGACACATTTACGTATACGATTTTACTGCAGACATGAAATGTATGTTGATTATGATATTTTTCAATGCTGCGTGCTACGTATATGTACTTGTTATTACTGGTATAGGTGTGTTGAGTCTTTACACTCACTAGAAGTCTGTGATGCAGGTAAGCTAGTTGCTGAGGAGACTGGAGGTGTTGGACTCTGAGCATGCAGCACGGGTGCGGTGACACAACCCAAGGACCGCACGATTTTCCGCATATTTATTTGAGATTTGAGAGGAGTTAAACATTTTATATACGTTGAGGATATTACGATTTTTACTCCTTTTACGTTTAAATTTGATGTTGGTTATTTTAAAATGCTATATTTTTATTACCAAAAAAATACGATCATTTTAAATGTTATTTTTGTAATAGCAAGCTTTTAAAAAAAATATATATTTCCGCACTTTTAAAATGGTAGACGTTGCAGGGCGTGTGTATGGGTTGGAACGGGCTAGACCAGAGTCTTAAGTTATGTCTAAAGGTCGAGTCTAGGGCTTGGTTCGGGTTGGTTCGAGTTGGAATTTATAGGAAGTTGTATGGGACACATAGGTGCCATAGCGTCACTCTTGGGTAGTAGGTTAATATGTATTTTATGTATGGGTCGGGTTCCGAGTCGATTGGTACGTCCTAAGTGGTTCTATTTAATTCGGGAGTTGTATGTGTCCGAATGTACTTTAAGGGTGGTTTTGGGTATAAATTTCACTATGTTAGGGTTGAAGACTCCTCCCCTTTATATTGCTTTAGAAGAACTAGATTTTTTTTATATAACATGATGGCCGAAACCATGCAATATTTTTATAAAATAGTTTGCCCATTTTAAAAATAAACATCAAACAACTAGTATAAAAATCCAAAGGAAATAGTCAAAATGTTTTACCAAGCCTAAAAGCAAAATACGTGAAATGTACCATCCTCTCAAAAACCACTCTAAAGTACAAATAAATGGTCTTAAAAATCTTTTAACGTAAAATCATAAGTCATGAATCATAAGTGTGGAAATAGAAGAAGCGATGGTCCTCGGGTCGTGTGCACCTTCAGTCCAGCCGAATCAAGTGTCAAGACCTCCCTCCACCTCACCTGCATCCATCACACCTAGTGAGTCTAAAGACTCAACACACAATAATCTTGATAACAAGTATATGATAAAACCACATGCAACAGTGAAAATATGTTTTACGTAAAAATAACATTTTCATGATATGCAACATAAACCTCAACATTTTCCATTTCCTCAACATAACATGAAATAAAGCCTTTTTTCATGATCATAAACCTTATACTTTCCTTTATTGAATTCAGATCATTAATTGTGATTTTCCTCAATCCTCAAAAGTCGATGGATCCATCTACCTGAAACCACTGTACTGGGCGGCGGGGACATCAGCGACACAAGATCGTCAACTGAGCCTTGGCCTATCCTCAATCATATCCTCATTATTCACAATTACCTCACTTTCATCAATGTTTTCATGTTTTCATTACTTTATAAAATCATGGAAGAATATCATTTTTCCTTTGAAACCAAGCATGCAACATGTATATTAAATCTCAACTTTAAATCATAAAACTCCATGGACATTTAATATCATAATTCAACATGTAAAATTTCATAAACTTTTAACAATAATCATAATAGCATAAAAACAACATTTAGAGCACTGTCATGACTTTTACTAATCTTTTGATGTAAAAAGATCGTTTTATCCCTAGACGTAAAATTCCTCGATTTTGACTTTTTCTTGAATTCATTGACTATAACATGTCCCAAATAATTATTTAAGCTTAAATTAGAATTCCCATAATTTTATTTAGCTTCAAAACTAGGCTTTTCAATTAATCTTTAATTAATCGTTTTGACGATGTTTTAATCCCGAAAAGTCCCAAACTTTAGAATAAAATTCCTAAACTCAAAAGTTAGACTTTTGATATTATTTTAGCCCTTATGAACCATGGCTCGATCTCTGTGAGCCATGTTTCAAATATTTTTTCTTTGAAAACCCTAACATGACACATAAACTTCGACCCCGAGCCATATTTCGATTTTCTCGAGTCACCCCCGAACCAAGTCAATCCAAACCCTGGCCAACATACCAAAGTACCCTACTGGACCATTAGATCACTTAGAAACCATCCGCAAACCCAAAAATGTGACCCCCAAGCCAACCTATGCAGTGGCCGAGAGTTGCACTTTGTGTGGACTCTAGCTTTGTGCACCTAGAGACCTAGCCGTCTACTCAGCACCCAAACCAACCCCTAGTGCACCTTCATAGGACCCTAAGGAGTCACCCTAGCCCAGCCCACGAGCTCTGGACCGAGCCTTCACTCCCCTGCAAGCCGTGCAACTTCCTGCGCAAACCTGCGCAACTTCTCGAGGAGGAGTCCTTGTTTTCAAGGACTCCTCCCAGCCCTTCTGACGCGAGTCCTAGCTTGGCTAGGACTCTCCCCTCAACTCAACCAGACCCTAGGCCAGCCCTGAACCAAATCCAAGGCGAGCCCTCCCCTTAGAACATGAAAGCCGAACCCCAAAGCTTCATGACAGGAAAAAAAATAACGATTTCTGTGCGTGGCTTGTGGTGCAGCGTTTGTGTGAGTTAGGACCTTTTAAAATTATGTATAAACATCACTTGTTCATCATAAAAGATCATGGCAGCCTCTTTACAATGTTAAACATGAATTTAAATAATAGAATCATGAGTTTACCTCTTGTGCATGCCATAAATCCAAAAATACAGAAAAATAAGTTCATGTTCTTCATGCATAAAATATTTGAAACATCATTATGATATGATGGATGAGAAAAGGAGATGTATGGCGTGCATTTGTGTTTTATACGCACGAATTAACGTTGACGACGAAGAACGTGCAAGAACCTTGGCTTTGAATCCCCTTGAGCCTCTCGAAAACCCTTCTACTTTGTGGTGTGCAATTGTGTATCGTGTAATGGGGTGGTGGGGAACGTTTCATAATTTCTTGATTGTGCGGTCGTGAGTTGTGTTGCAAGTGTAATGCCCGAGATTTATTTGCTGTTAACTGGCGATTAGTGATTTAAGATTTGTAATGATTATGAAGGATCGTTCCGAGACACGATTTGAGATTTGATGTGCGAGGACAGTACCACTCGTGCACATGCGCGACATGATGCGCGCACATGCGCGAAATGGACAGAAGACCTCGCGCATATTCGCAATGTGAGTGCGCGCATATGCGCGAGATGTGCGAGAAGCTAAGTGCATGTCCAGAGGACCTCGCGCATATGCGCGGAAGAGGTGCGCGGATATGCGGGAGCTGCTGAGATGTTATGTGCTGAGACCAGTAGGTCTCGCGCATATGCACGAGTTGAGGTCGCGCATATGCGCGAGACATGCAACTTGGAGTGTGCCACATGGCTTTGGCATGAAAATATATATAACAAATTCTTCATTCCTTCAGCAGATTAGCAACAAAGACAACCGAGAAGCTCGGGAGAAAATTGAAGTCTTTTATAAATTAGAATTCGATTTGCGAAAGAATCGTCCGTCAGAATTGCAATCCGACTTCAGTACTGTGTTCCTATCAACGTAGGCTACAACTGAACGTAAGCTTTGATATGATTTGAAATTATGGTGTTGTCAGAATCGGATATGATTCATATATGATGTTCTTGATATGTTAGACATCGTATAATCGAAACTGGATTGAAGAACAGATATCGTATGGAATTGTTATGATTTTCAGAATGGAATTGATTGAGATTCAATATCAGATTCGTACTGTTATTGATTATGAGATATTGAGATTTATAACTAACTGATATTGTATTGCTGGGTATATTGAGATTATGCCGTTATGCCGTTGAAACAGAATTTGATTTAGTTCTGATTATTTCTAGTATAGATTGAATGAGGTATTGATATTGTATTCTTCGCTATTGTCATTGCCAGATTGAGTATTGACAGACTTTGAATCGAGACTTTGATTTCAGCAGATCGACAGAAAGAAAAGTATAAGTCAATGTTGATTAGGGATTGCACAACTCGAGTTTGATTTAACTTGAGTTTCCCAAAATCACATACAGAATTTCCATTGCTTTGATATGTTGCAATGTGTGATATTGATATGCTTATTCTATTGATTTATAGCAAAGCATGAGTTAGAGTCTTGGGCAGATATGCCTAGTCCTTGGCAGAACCGCAAAGTCACTGGACTTTTGGGTATATATCGATGTGCTTAGGAGTAGATCGACTTCTATTGCAGATATTCGATATATATAGCCAAAGTCTGGAATAAGAACGTACCACCATCTGGCTGGGGAAAGTAGGTGGGAGAACATTGCGTTCTTATACAACCGGGATCCCTAAATTAGAAATGAGTCGAGTCTGAAGTGACGAGTCCAGAGTTTTATTTATTACTTGATATCGATACATGTCTTTCAGATTTGATACATGCTATTGATATGTGTTTCATGCTTTTATAAATGCTTTTATATGACTGCATGTTTACATTGTTTATACTGGGATTAAATTCTCACCGGAGTTATCTGGCTGTTGCCTTGTTCATATGTGTGCATGACAACAGGTGGGGCAGGATCAGGATCAGGATTAGGAAGAGGATGAAAGATTCAGAATTAGCGTGGAGATCCGGACTTAGAGTAGATTGATTTTCAGTACTTGATATAGTGACTGAACTTTAGTTTGAGATAAATAAATGTTGTATTAAAACTTGTACCTTTATATTGATATGTATATCAGATAGAGTACATTTCGTTTCCGCACTTGTATTTTAAAGAAAAAAAATTATGTCCCACATTACTTAATTGTTATATTGATTCTTAATAATGATTAAGAAGACAAATTAGGTTCGAGTCCCCACAGCAGGTGGTATCAGAGCAATAGGTCTAACTAGACTAAGATAGGAGCTAGTGAGCGGGGTAGAACGAGTTTTCTTTCCTTGATTTTGATTGTTAGCATGCTTATTGCTTTGAAATACATGTTTACTTGATTATCTGATTTGATTTGGTGATGTGTATTATTGAGAATGGATCAGAACCAATTCTTGATCAGCAGTAAGATGATCAGAGGAGGACTGAAACAAAATTGTTGTATTGGGTTACTAATCTTTTTGGTAATCAGATATGCCTCCTCGAAGAGTCCCAGAACAGGGTAGCACATCTGCAAATCCGATGGATGTGACAGCTACACCGATGGAAACATTGTTAAAGAGGTTTCTTTCGTTCAAACTGCCAACCCTGAAAGGAACAGAGACTTCTGTTGACTGTGAGTGTTGGTTAGATGACATTGAGATGCTGTTTGATTCCTTGGATTACACAGATGAGAGGCGAGTCCGATTGATTGGGTACCAATTGCATGATGTTGCAAAGAACTGGTGGATCACAACGTAGAGAGCATTGGAGCATCGAGGTACAACTATTACTTGGAATTTCTTTAAAGCTGAGTTTTATCAGAGATTTTTCCCAGTATCGTACAGGAAGGACAAGGGGGCATAATTTGCTAATTTGAGATATGGCCAGTTAAACATTGAAGAGTATGTTGCCAAGTTCTCTACCTTGTTGAGATTTGCTCCACACGTGGCTGAAAATGACAAAGCGGTGGCTGATCAGTTCATCAATGGATTGAACCCCGAGATCTTTACATTGGTGAATACAGGGCGACCGAATAACTTTGTTGATGCCCTGAATAGAGCAAAGGGAACTGAAGCTGGTCTGATAAGACAGAAAGGAGCTTTGTTTGTTCCTCCAGCACCGAAATCACAGCAACCTCCTCCCAGATTTGAGGGTAGTAGCCGTAGTGGTGGAAAGAAAGATTTCTTGAAAGCCCGAGGAAAGCAGTTCAAGAAGTCAGGGAGTAGTTCATCTAGCTCGGGTGGTTCCCGACAGAGCCAGAGCTATACTGGGGTGTACTGCAGAACTTGCGGAGGGAGACATCCCATCGAACAATGCCAAGGAGTATCTGGTAGTTGCAAAATCTGCAGACATCAAGGACACTTTGCTAGGGTGTGTCCACAGAGAGGTTCCCAGAGATCCTATGGAGCAGAGTCATCTGGATCAGTGGCCCAGACAGTTGGACGATCGTCAGCTATTCATTCCTTTCAGCCACCACCGAATACTCCTTCACAGCAGAGGCCAGGAGGTAGCCAGACCGTGAGCCAGCCTCCTAGACAGCAGGCTAGAGTATTTGCTTTGACAGAAGAGCATGCCCAGGAAGCACCAGATGATGTTGTTGCAGGTAACTGTTCCTTATGTGATTACCCTGCTTATGTATTGATTGATACCGGTGCTTCCCATACATTTATATCTGAACGATTTGCATTGAGTCATGCATTTCTTATTGATTCATTATCTGCTGTAGTGTCTGTCTTTTCTCCTTTGGGGACATGTTTGTTATCAGTGAATTCTACGAAACATTGCATGCTACAGTATGACGGGCATGAGATTGAGTTAGATTGCATCGTACTTGGGTTGTCTGATTTTGACTGTATTATCGGTATTGATATGCTGACCAAGTACAAAACTATTGTTGATTGTTTCCACAAGATTGTGAGATTCAGAGCAGATATGGCTGATGAGTGGAAACTCTACGGTAAGGGTTCTAGATCCAGTTGTCTATGACTTGATATCCGTATAGTCTATGACTCGATTATTGCAGAAAGGAGCAGAAGGATTCCTTGTCTATTCAGTTGATTTTTTGAAATCGAGTCCATCATTGGCTGATTTGCCAGTGGTGTGCAAGTTTGCTGACGTCTTCCCAGATGAGATTCCGGGATTGCCTCCGATTCGAGAGATAGACTTTAGCATTGAATTGGTACCAGGTACAGTTCCGATTTCTAGAGCTCCGTATAGAATGGCACCAATTGAACTGAAAGAATTGAAAGAGCGGTTGGAAGATTTACTGGACAAGGGGTACATCAGACCGAGTGATTCTCCTTAGGTTCACCAGTACTATTTGTGAGAAAGAAAGACGGTTCGATGAGACTTTGCATTGATTACCGGCAACTGAACAAGGCGACGGTAAAGAATAAATACCCTTTGACTCGTATTGATGATTTATTTGATCAGTTTCAGGGTTCTTCTGTGTATTCCAAGATCGATCTGAGATCTGGATATCATCAGCTGAGAGTCAGAGATTCTGATATATCTAAGAGAGCGTTCAGAACCAGGTATGGACATTATGAGTTTATTGTCATGCCGTTTGGTTTGACAAACGCTCCAGCTGTATTCATGGGTCTGATGAACCGTGTATTTCAGAAATATCTCGATTATTTCGTGATTATTTTCATTGATGATATTTTGATTTATTCTAAGAATATGATTGAGCATGCTGAACACTTGAGAACTGTGTTGCAAATTTTGAGGGCTGAGAAATTGTATGCAAAACTGTCGAAATGTGAATTCTGGTTGAGACAAGTTGTAATTCTGGGTCACATTATATCCGGAGATGGTATATCAGTTGATCAGAGCAAGGTTGAGGCCAGAGATTCGCAGTTTTATGGGTTTGACAGGATATTACTGTCGATTTATTAAAGATTTCTCGAGCATTGCTAAACCTATCACGCAGTTGACGCAGAAGAATGCTCCGTTTGTTTGGTCAGAAGACTGTGAGTCCTGTTTTCTGGAGTTGAAGAAGAGACTGATCAGTGCTCCGATCTTGACTATTCCATCAGGTACTGGTGACTTTGTTGTTTATTGTGATGCTTCTCACAGAGGATTGTGTTGTGTTTTGATGCAGCGAGGACATGTGATTGCTTATGCTTCAAGACAATTGAAGCCACATGAGACTCGCTACCCAATTCATGATCTTGAATTGGCAGCCATCGTTTTTGCACTGAAAATTTGGCGACATTATCTATACGGTGAGAAGTTTGAGATCTATTGTGATCACAAAAGCTTGAAATATCGGTTTTCACAGTCAGAGCTGAATATGTGGCAGCGAAGATGGCTTGATCTGCTGAAAGATTTTGATTGTGAAATCAAGTACTATCCAGGAAAGTCCAATGCAACAGCTAATGCACAGAGTCGTAAGGTATGTTCTTTATCTTTATCGACGATTGGTGTTTCAAATTTGATAGAATATTGTTGTTTGTCTGGATTGGTATTTGAGACAGATCATAGACCGATGAAATTATATGTTGTTCAAGTTGAACCAGAGATGATTTTAAGAATTAAAGCAACTCAGAAAGTTGATCAGAATGTTCATAATTCGATATCGATGGTCACATCAGGGAATCGATCTGAGTATCAGGTACGTGACGGTGTACTGTATGTGAATAATCATCTTATTGTGCCAGATGTTGCAAATTTGAAACGACAGATATTGTCAGAAGCGCACAGCAGTCGATTCAGTATTCATCCTGGTGGCAGAAAAATGTACAATGATTTGAAAAGACAGTTTTGGTGGAAACAGATGAAAGCTGATATTATTGAATTTGTAGCCAAGTGTCTAAATTTCCAACAGGTGAAGGCCGAACGAAAAAAATCAGGAGGTTTATTACAGAGCTAATCTATTCATGAATGGAAATGGGATCACATTTCCATGGACTTTGTGACGAAGCTACCAAGATCCTCCCGAGGTTGCGATGCGATTTGGATTGTGATTGATAGACTGACCAGATCTGCATGTTTTATTCCGTATACAAGATGACGTACAGACATGACCAGATGGCAGAGATCTATGTCAGTGAAGTGGTCAGATTGCACGGAGTGCCGAAGTCGATTGTGTCAGACCATGTTCCTCGGTTTACTTCGCACTTCTGGCAGAGTTTGCAGCAGGCTCTAGGTACGAAGTTACATCTGAGTACCGCATGTCATCCACAGACTGACGGACAGTCAGAACGGACGATCCAGACACTGGAGGATATGCTGAGAGCAATAGTTCTTGATTTTAGCACTAGTTGGCAAGAATCTTTGCCACTTTGTGAATTTTCGTACAACAACAGCTATCAAACAAGTATTGAGATGGCTCTTTTTGAGGCGTTGTACGGTAAGAAGTGCAGATCCCCTATGTATTGGGATGATATCTCTGAGGTACCTGAGATTGGGCCTGATATGATCAGAGATATGATAGAGAAAGTGAAGCTGATTCAGAAGAGAATGAAGGCAGCTCAAGACAGACATGCCAAATATGCCAATGTTCGATGTAGACCGTTGGTATTTGAGGCCGGAGACGGAGTATTCTTGAAGATTTCACCTTTCAGAGGTGTTGTCAGATTTGACAAGAAAGGGAAACTATCTCCATGATATATTGGGCCGTACAAGATTCTCGAGAAGATAGTTGTAGAACCCGTAAATTGGACTGCGTATAAGCCATGCATAATTCTAGTATTTTAAATTAAAATGATTTTTATTGTATGAGTATTTAAATTTTTTTCTTTAAATTTATTTATTTTATGCTGTAGTTTAATTTTTATCTTTTCAGTTAATTCAGTGAGGCCGGACTGGAGTTGGAGTTTTGATATAAAATTTAAGATTTAAGAAATCATTCCCATATTTTATTTTAGCTAGCTAGTAGGTTGATTTAAGTTAATAGGAAGTTTAAGGAATTATTTAAGTTACTTGAGGTGAGTAGGAAATAAGTTCATTTAGGTCCCTTAATTGAGGTGTTAATTCACTAAATTATTTAAGGGATAGGTAAGGCTCTTAAGGTATTAAAATTTATTAACTAAACAACATTTCCCCTTCATTTTTATTGTGTAATTTCGGCCACCCTTAATTGATTAAGCATTGATATGCCAACTCACCCTTTGACCCATTCTTTGTTATTTTAGCATGCTAACCTTTTTTTATTATTAATCAACCTTAATTAATTAATTATTAAGCTTTATACTAGTCTAGATTTGCATGAGAGAATCGGCCACTCATTCTATATCCATCCAAGAAGCCATTTGATATCAACCAATTCAAATTTCAAAAAAAGAAGACTTGGTCATACCTTTGCATCCCTTTATTTTTGGATCTCCCTCACACTCCTAACCATCATTCCCCCACCCTCATTCACGAAATTCAGAGTAATTTTGAGAGAAAAATCGTGGCTAGCACTAGAGAAAAAAATAGAGAGAAAATCGAGTAGAAGGAAGGAAGGTAGATCACTCCGTCTCCACCGCGCCGGATCGTCTCATTCTTTCGTTTTTTTTCAAACGAAACCAGGCATGCATATATTCTTCCTTGACTCTTCAATCAAGTCCTACTATCATTATTTTTATATTACATGACCATCATTTCATGCAAAAACCGAAATATGTCAAGAACATTTTGAAATAAAACATGCAGAATTTTTCGGCTTTCATGATGCTCTTCACGGGTTGCTTTGTTTTGTGGGTTTCAGGTATTGGTTCGGTTCCAGGCTCCCAAGGCTACATCTAGAAATGATTTAGGATGGATAAGGACCACTTTGGTCCATTATTTCAGCCCCCATGCTTGCTGGAAATCGAGATGACAGCAACTCCCCAATCATGTCACCATTTGCATTCGATTTTCTTGTTTGATGTCAAAGGTTGATGGATCTGATCTTGGCTGCCCTAAGGGCTATAGCCATGGTTAGAACATCTCCTGGTGATGTCTAAGACGTGGCCAAGTCACCCTTTTGAGGCCTGGTCCATGGTTGAATCGGATTTTAAATCAAACAACAAGAACAGCCCTTCGCCTCTTTCGAATTCAGCAAGTGTAACATTTGGTTTTGAGGAATGGTGTGGATCTTGTTTGGCCTATGGCCCTTAGCCATGGTTCATACCATACCTATGGATTTCTAGGTCGTGCCATGGTCAATCAAATGGCCACTGGAACGACACGTGATATCAAACGAAGCAAGACACCACACGCATGTAAGGGTGCTCTCGGGTGTGACTTCGGTGGAGTTATGGTGTGATGCAAATTGTGGCTGGCCTAGGGCCCTTAGCCATGGTTCAAATGATTCCTTGGGATGTTGGTAAGAGGTTTTGGCTGGTGGTTCAAGCCCCAATGGCAATTAGCCTTGCAATCGACGCAAGAAACCAAAGCACAGCTGCTGTATTTTTGTACAGCAACTTGCTATGATGGTTCAGTGGCTCGTTCGAGTTCTCGGTTGGCTTTTAGCATATGGACTTGGACTGGACAGTGCCTCATCAAGTTAGGAAGGTCATGTTTTTGGCTGTTCATGATTCAGATCATTTTTGAGGTCGTACGAGAATTTACGGTGCGATGTGCCAAATTGACTCTCGAAAGAGCGTTTCATGTTTTGGCCTTCATTCACCTAGATTTCGACCCTCACCATTTTAGGAGCATAATCTCATCATTTTAAGCGTATTTTAATCATAACTATATGATGTTTCAGTGTTGGTTCGGGTTGTTCAGAGTCATGATTAAATACAAAGTCATTAGGCGCACTTGTCTCATTTTTGGATGTTATTGCATAGTTTGGCCCCATAAATCTATTGCATATTTTTCATGACATATGTAGGTTGCAGCGAGCCTTGGAGCGATCCAATCCAAGCAAAAATATTATTACAGGATATTTAATTGTGTGAATTAATTATATTACGTGCAAAAATATTCATTTTGAGATTTATGCGATACTGCTTGTGGTCACTTTACTATTTTGATTAAATCCGGTAACCAGTTACCGGTCCGGTCACCAGTTACCGGTCAGTTCAGTTGTTTCACCCAGTATACTGTGGCAGTAGTCTTTAGACTCACTAGAATTGATTGTTGTAGGTACTGATGATGTCGGGATCGAGGGCGGGGACCAGTGAGCTAGCTTGGGTCTACAGTAGTGGCACCCGAGGACCTCAGTTTCAGCACTTGCCATTTTTTTTTGCTCAAATATTTTATCAGTTGTTGAATACTTTAACTTGTTATTTTGGCAAGTAATAATTTCTTCCGCTGCTATTTTTAACATTTAAACTTTATTTAACGGTCTATTTTATGAATGAGGCATTTTACTTACTTTACAAAGAAAATTTTTAATTTTTCCGCAAATATTCAAACACGAATTTTCGGGTCGTTATAATAGGAGATCGTGCCATCGACTCGCTTTACCGCCTTCATTATCTGGGATACATGATGTCTTTTATGTATCATTATTGCGGAAGTATATGCCAGAGGCTTCACATATTATTCAGCCAGACATGGCCGAACTTGACGAGACCTTGAGCTATTTCGAAAAACCGATTCAGATCCTCGATCGGAAGGAAAAACAGCTCAGAACAAAGACAATTCCGCTTGTGAAAGTTCAGTGGAGTCGTCATGGCATTGAAGAAGCTACCTGGGAGACTTAATCAGACATGCAATAGAGATTCCAAGAGTTATTTCACTGATGTGAGTTTTCTATTTAGCTTCTGTATACCTTCTTATTGATATGATTTGATTGCATGTGATTTCGGGGACGAAATCGTATCTTGGGGGGGGGGGGGGGGAATGTAATGTCCGAGATTTATTTGCTGTTAATTGGCGATTATTGATTTATGATTTGATATGATTATGAAAGATCGTTCCGAGACGCGATTTGAGATTTGATATGCGAGGACAGTACCACTCGCGCACATGCGCGAAATGGGCAGAAGACCTCACACATATGAGCGAAGTGAGTGCGCTCATATGCGCGAGCTGTGCGAGAAGCTAAGTGCATGTCCAGAGAAGCTCACGCATATGCGCGGAAGAGGTGCGCGCATATGGGCGAGCTGCCGAGATGTTATGTGCTGACACCAGTAGGTCTGGCGCATATGCGCGAGTTGAGGTCGCACATATGCGCGAGATGTGCGACTCGAAGGAGTGTGCCACATGGCTTTGGCATGCAAATATATATAACAAATTCTTCATTCCTTCAGCAGATTAGCAACAAAGACAACCGAGAAGCTCGGGAGAAAATTGAAGTCCTTTACGAATTAGAATTCGATTTGCGAAAGAACCGTCCGTCAGAATTGCAATCAGACTTCAGTACTATGTTCCTATCAACGCAAGCTACAACTGGACGTAAGTTTCTTAAGTTTTGATATGATTTGAAATTATGGTATTGTCAAAATCGGATATGATTCATATATGATGTTCTTGATGTAACGCCCCGAAAATTTTAAGGTCCACGTAAACCACATGCATTCAATTATTAAATTTTCTTGTATTTTGATTAAATGTTTTAATTGCATTAATTAATTATGTTGTGCATACTTGCATGTTTAAATTATATTTTCTGCATGGTTGCATTAAAATTGTATTTTTAGGAATATTCAAGTGACGATCGAGGAACGGGGACCGAGGGCTGAAAGATGTAAAATAATGATTATTTTTAATTATTTAAAATATGGTCGATGCTTTTTAGTATTTTCAAAAATAAGGGTTTTGAGGTGATTTTATACACCGGGTCGTAAATTTTATCGGTGTTGGTTTTTCAACTAAAATACGAGTTTTTTTGGCAACCCGGCTAATAAATTCTCATATTTAATTAAAGAAAACTTTGTTATTATTTTATTTATTTAAGTCCTAAATTAACTAGTGGGCCTAATTAATTGGCTTAATAGGCCTAATAAACCTTGTAGGTGCTTAAATAGTATTTAATTTGTCAATTAACTCAAAAACCCTACACCTTAATTGCATCAAGTCTCGGCCACTTTGTGTATTTTTCTGAAAAATATTCTCCCCCACACACACCACTTCACGGCACAGCACACACAAATATTAGAAGGAATTTCAAGGGAATTTCGAAGGCATCAAGGCAAGTAGGAGCCATCGTCGCGTCCCGTTCTTCGTCGTCAATGGATATTCGAGCGTATTTAACGCAAAGGCACGCCATACATCTCCTTTTCTCATCCATCATATCATAATATTGTTTAAATATTGTATGCATGAAGAACATAATTTATTTTTCTGTATTTTCGGAATATGACATGCACATGGGGGAAAACTTAAGATTTTTTATGCAAACTCATGTTTTTATCATGTAAAGGGGCTGCCATGGTCTTAGGTATGAACTAGTAGTGGTTATGCATGATTTAAGGGCCTAAAACACTCACTAGACTCACGGCAATCACCAAAGAAACAAGCCGCAACTGATAATAAAAACAAGTCGGGACCGAATCGGAACGTATTGATCTTGGGGCTCGGTTTTAGGGAATATCGATGCATGGGCTTGCTTGGGTCACTGCTGGGTTTATGTTAGGGGCTAGGAAGGAGTCCTAGCCATGCTAGGACTCGAGTTAGATGGCTTGGGAAGAGCCCAAGAGCACAAGGACTCTTCCCCAAAGACACCCGAGAGATTAGAAGAGAGGTAGCGCAGGGTTCCAGCTTGTGTAGGGAAGAGATGGCTCGGCCTGGGAGCTCTGGGCTGGGCTAGGTCGACTCTTTAGGGTCCTAGGAGGGTGCTCAGGGGCCTGGGCAGGGGCTGTGGCGGCTTGGTTGGCTGCTGGCTTGAGGGGAACATGAGAACGTGAGGGAGGTCCCTTGTGCGCAGGTTGATGCTTCTGATTTCAGGAGCTTCGCTGCTGGGTTTAGGGGCTTGGGCTGGTCTGGGTCTACTCTGAGCGTGGTCCAGGGATGGTTAGGGTCAGGTGGGCTCGGTAGTGGCTCGGTTGGGAGAGTCCTAGACTAGCTAGGAGTCCTAGTACAACTAGAACACAAGACAAACACACATGCAGAAACATGGGCCAAGTTACAGCAGGGTTTTTGCGAGTTTGGGCTAGGTTCCAGGGGCTGGGCTTGGTCAGGTAGGTTCCTAGATGGGTTGTCTCGGGTTTGGCTCAAGGTGGCTCGGGTGTGGCTCGAGTAAATTGGGAGATGGCTCGGTGTGTTCGTCGAAGGGTCAAAAACGAAAATTTAGGAAGGAAAAATTGATCCAAGGGTCCACGGGTGTGGCTCATGACTTGGAAGAGTAGAATAAATCATAAAAATGCTATGTTTAAAATTTGGGATCAAAATAATGAGTTTTGGATTTATTCAGAATTTAATCGCCGCACGAAACGCTAATTAATGAGTTAATTGAAACGCCTATAAAATTATGAAAAATTAAGTTTAAGCTTAAATAATTATTAGAAGTCTAATTTTTTAATTTGGGAATTTTATGTTAAGGTTTGGTTTAATTCGGGATTAAAACGTGTTAATACGTCTTAGTTAAAGATTAAATTAAAAGTCCTCGATTTATGCTAAATAAAAATATGGAAAAATTCATGTAGCCTTAAATAATTATTTGGGACATGTTAGAGTCATGAAATCAGGAAAAAAGTCAAAAACGTAAAATGTCGAGTCTAGGGGCAAAACGGTCATTTTACACCTAGAAATTTGTAAAGGTCATGGCAGTGCTCGAAATGCTGTTTTTATGAAAATATGATTATGTTTGTATGTTTATGAATTTCTCATGATTTAAGTATGATTTTAAACATCTAAGGGATTTTACGATTTTAAGAAGACGTTTAAAATACATGTTGCATGCTTGGTTTCAAAATGAAACTGTAAATATTATTCACGATTTTTATAAAGTGATGTGAATGAAAAATGTTGAAGGAAGTGAAGTGATTGTGACTAATTCGTTAATGGTGGCGACGTCGTGAGGGTTATAGTCCCAGTGGGAGCCCGACGATCGTGTTTCCATTGTTGCGAATATGAGGTTATGAGGATTTAGGTAAGAATGAGAATGTCGTGAGGGGAGAAGGCTCCAGAGGGAGCTCATTTATGGGGAAAGGCCCCAGAGGGAGCCCCGACGATCGTATTTCTATTCAATCATGTTAGGTCAGGGCCCAGTTGACCGGTGAGAGTGTTGCTGGTGTCCCCCGCCGCCCAGTACTGAGGTTTCACGTAGAATGATCCATCGTCATGTCATGTCATGTTGAGGAAAGTCATAACTAACGATCTGAATTCAACTAAAGATAAAGGAAAATGTTTGTGAATGTTAAATGTTCATGTCATGTTGAGGAAAAGTTAAGGATTTATTTATGCATGTCATGAAAATGTTTATGTTTAAAGTTTATGCATCATGGAAATGTTTACGAAAATGGTTATGTTTATGCATCTTCATGAAAACGATATTTTAAGTACAAGTATTTTTCACCGTTATATGTTGACTGTATTACGTATTACTCGTTATAAAGATTATGGTGTTTTGAGTCTTTAGACTCACTAGGTGTGATGGATGCAGGTTATCATGATAATGCTAATGGAGGTCTTGATGGTTGATCCGACTGGACTGAAGGTGCACATGACCCGAGGACCAGCGCTTCTATTATTCCGCATTTACGACTTTTGACTCATGATTTATGTTAAAGATTTTAAGACTATTTATTTATGCTTTTTGAGAGATTTTTGAGAGGTTTAGTATGGGCTATACTTTTCAAATTATTGCTTTTTAGGTTTGGTCAAACAACAGACGTTTATGCTTTGCGAATATTTCACTTGAATTTTTAAATGTTAGTTGGTTGAGGTTTTATTTAAAAAGGGCAAAATATTTTATAAAAATATTTTCAGGTGTATATTGAGTTGGCCGAAGTATTTAAAAAAAAAATTCTTAGTACTTTTAAAGCAATAAAAAGATCAGGACGTTTCACTTGATATGTTAGACATCGTATAATCGAATTTGGATTGAAGAGCAGATATCGTATGGAATTGTTATGATTCAGAATGGAATTGATTGAGATTCGATATCAGATTGGTACTGTTATTGATTATGAGATATTGAGATTGATATCTGACTGATATTGTATTGCTGGGAATATTTAGATTATGTCGTTATGCCGTTGAAACAGAATTTGATTTAGTTCTGATTATATCCAGTATTGATTGAGTGAGGTATTGATATTGTATTCTTCGCTATTGTCATTTCCAGATTGAGTATTGACAGACTTTGAATTCGAGACTTCGATTTCAGCAGATCGACAGAAAGAAAGGTATAAATCAATGTTGATTAGGGATTGCACAACTCGAGTTTGATTTAACTGGAGCTTCCCAAAATCACATACTGAATTGCCATTGCTTTGATATGTTACCATGTGTGATACTGATATGCTTATTCTATTGATTTATAGCATAGCATGAGTTAGAGTCTTGGGAAGATATGCCTAGTCCTTGGCAGAACCGCCAAGTCACTGGACTTTTGGGTATATATCGATGTGCTTAGGAGTAGATCGACTTCTATTGCAGATATTCGATATAGATAGCCAAAGTCTGGGAATAAGAACGTACCACCATCTGACTGGGGAAAGTAGGTGGGAGAACGTTGCGTTCTTATTCAACCGAGATCCCTAGATTAGAAATGAGTCGAGTCTGACGTGACGAGTCCAGAGTTTTATTTATTACTTGATATCGATACATGTCTTTCAGATTTGATACATGCTATTGATATGTGTTTCATGCTTTTATAAATTCTTTTATATAACTGCATGTTTACATTGTTTATACTGGGATTATATTCTCACCGGAGTTATCTGGCTGTTGTCTTGTTCGTTTGTGTGCATGACAACAGGTGGGGCACGATCATGATCAGGATTAGCAAGATGATGAGAGATTCAGAATTAGCGTGGAGATCCGGACTTAGAGTAGATTAATTTTCAGTACTTGATATAGTGACTGAACTTTAGTTTGAGATAAATAAATGTTGTATAAGGCTTGTACCTTTATATTGATATGCATATCAGATCGAGTACATTTCGTTTCCGCACTTGCATTTTAAAGAAAAAAAATTTATGTCCCACATTACTTAATTGTTATATTGATTCTTAATAATGTTTAAGAAGACGAATTAGGTTCGGGTCCCCACAGCAAGGGGTTTTAACATTTTAAATACTAATTAATTTACTAACTAGGCTTAGGCCTATCAAGCCAAACACATTAGGCCCATTAGTCTTAATTATGATTTAATAAAATCATAAAAATGGTTTTGATAAAATAAGTTTGTGAATTTAATAGTCGGGTTACTAAAAATTTCGCATTTTTGTTGAAAAACCAACACCGATAAAATTTACGTCCCAGCGTATAAAATCACCTCAAAATCCCATAATTTCAAAAATATGAAACAACAACACCCATATATTAAATAATTAAAAAAATTATTTCATTAAAAAATATTTTACGTTTTTAAGCCCTCGGTTCGCGTTCCTCGATTGTCACTTGAATAATCCTTAAAAATACATTTTTATGCATGATGATATTAAAATCCTATTTAACATATAAAGATGCATGTCACACAAGCAATTGCAATTAATTAATTACTCATTTCCAAAATTCCTAGATTTGCATGCAGTTGGGATTACGTCGTCTTAATTTTTGAAGCTTACAATTCCTCCCCCCTTAAATAAAATTTTGTCCTCTAAATTAGAACTTACCGAATAGTTTTGGATAGCGACTTTTCAAGTCTCTTTCGTTTTCCCAAGTAGCTTCCTCTTCCGAGTGATTCAGCCATTTGACCTCGACCATGGGAATGACTTTGTTTCGCAACCTTCTTTCTTGCCTTCCTAAGATTTGGATAGGTCTTTCTTCAAATGTCATATTCAGAGTTAGGTGAAGTGGTTCATAATTAAGCACATGTGACGGGTTCGACATGTACTTCCGCAGCATCGAAACATGGAACACATTGTGAACTCCTGAAAGCGTCGGTGGCAATGCCACTCTATAAACTAGTGTCCCAATCCTCTCCAATATCTCAAACGGACCAATAAATCTCGGACTAAGCTTGTCCTTCCTTCTTGCCAAAACGCATAACACCCTTCATATGTGCTAGTTTTCAGAAATACATGGTCGCCCACTGCAAACTCTAAGTCCCTTCATCTTTTGTCCGCATAACTCTTTTGTCGGCTTTGCGCAGTCTTCATTCTCTCACGAATTTTGACTACAAGCTCGGCAGTCTCTTCAATCATATCCGGACGGACCAATATCTCTTCTTTCCCCAACCTCGTCCCAATGAATAGGAGATCTACATTTCCTTCCATAAAGTGCCTCAAAAGGAGCCATCCCAATAGATGATTAGAAACTATTGTTGTAGGTGAACTCCACTAGAGGTAATTTTTGTTTCCAACTGCCTTAGAAATCGATAACGCATGCTCGCAGTAGATCTTCCAAAATTTGAATATCTCTTTCTGACTGACCATCGGTTTGAGGATGAAATGTTGTACTGAATAACAATTTGGTCCCCATCGCTGCATGCAGACTCTTCCAAAAAGATGACGTAAATCTTGGATCTCGGTCAAAAACAATAGACACTGGAATCCCATGCAGACGAACTATCTCCCGAATATATACCTCTGCATACTGAATCATGGTGAATGTCATCTTAATAGGTAGAAAATGCGCTGATTTTGTCATACGATCCACTATCACCCAAATGGCATTCAATCCCTTAACAGTCTTTGGCAACCTCATTACAAAATCCATAGTGATATTTTCCCATTTCCACTCGGGAATAGGGAGTGGCTTCAATTTCCCAGCTGGTATTTGATGCTCTACTTTAACTTATTGACAAGTCAAACACTCGGATACAAATCTCAATATGTCTCTCTTCATGCCTGGCCACCAATATAACAACTGCAAATCTTTGTACATCTTCGTACTTCTCGGATGAATGGAGTACAGTGTGTCATGGGCTTCCTTCATAATAAGATCTCTCAAAGAATCGTCACTAGGGACCCATACACGATCTCAATAACGAACTAAACCATCCACCACAGAATATAAATTCCCGCCCTTGGCTTCATCTCTAGCTCTCCACTTTTGTAACTGCTCATCAGTGGATTTTCCATCCTGAATTCTATCTCTCAAAGTCGACCGTACTGATAAGGTGGCAAAATTTGGGGCCTCGCCACTAGCATATGCTATAAGCTCAAACCGCTGTATCTCATACTACAACGGTCTTTGGAGTGATAATTGAGTGATAACTGCTGTTTTTCTACTCAATGCGTCTGCCACTACGTTAGCTTTTCTCGGATGGTAGCTAATGTCACAATCATAGTCCTTTACCAACTCAAGCCATCTGCGATGTCTCATATTCAACTACTTTTGGGTGAAGAAGTATTTCAAACTTTTATTCGGTAAATATCTTGCACTTATCCCTATAAAGTTAGTGTCTCCAAATTTTTTAGTGCAAAGACTACTACTGCAAGCTCAAGATCATGAGTAGGGTAGTTCTTCTAGTGAATTCTCGGTAATAGCCAGCTAGTCCCAAGAAACTGCGAATCTCGGTAACACTTTTCGGCACTGGCCATTCTTTCACTGCCTCCACCTTACTCAGATCAAATTCAACGCCATCACTAGAAATGATGTGGCCTAAGAATGCCACTCTATCAAGCCAAAACTCGCACTTATTGAAATTTGCATAAAGCTTTCTATCCTACAGTACTTGCAGTGCTGTCCTCAAATGACGGCTATGCTCCTCTCTGCTCTTGGAATAGATCAATATGTCATCTATGAAGACTACAATAAACTGATCCAGATACGGCTGAAATACGCGATTCATGAGATCCATGAAAATCGCCGGCGAATTGGTTAACCCAAATGACATGACCATAAACTCATAGTGCCCATATCTCGTGCGAAATACTGTCTTGTGGACATCTAACTCTTCTACTTTCAATTGATGGCATCCAGATCGCAGATCAATCTTAGAGAATATCGATGCTCCTTGCAACTGATCAAATATTTCTTCAATTCTTGGCAGTAGATACTTATTTTTGATGGTGACCTTATTAAGCTCTCGATAATCAATGCAAAGACGCATACTACCATCTTTCTTTTTCAAAAATAATAGAGGTGCGCCCCATGGAGAATAACTAGGGCGAATAAAACCCTTGTCTAGCAATTTTTGAATTTGATCTTTTAGTTCTTTCATTTTGGCAGGTGCTAGACGATAAGGCACTTTAGATATAGGAACTGTGCTCGGCATTAGTTCAATAAGAATTCCACTACACGATCGGGGGAATGCAGAAACGTCCTCGGGAAAGACGCTAGAAAAATCTCTCACTATCTCAACATCTTCGAATTTTTGACTGATAGAAGCATGTGTGGTGGTGACACATGCTAGAAAAGCTTGGCATCCCCGCTTAATAAGCTTCCTCGCACATAGACAAGAGATAATGTCTGGCATTTGCTTGTTTCTCGCTGCCTCAAAGACAAAAAGTTTACCACTAGACGGTCGAATAGACACTGTTCGCTGACAAAAATCAATCGAAGATCCGTTTGCTGATTACCAATTCATGCCAAGTATAATATCAAATTCGGGCATAGAAAGCACAATAAGATCTGCCCGGACAACATCTTTGAATAAACGAAGCTCCAGATTCTTGACAATCTTAGACGTGAGCATTAGATCATCGGAAGGAATAGAAACTTTGAAGCCCAAACCCATATCTTTAGGAATAATATTCAGTTTTTTGATGAAGGTTTCAGATATGAAAGAATGTGTAGCTCCTGAATCTAGCAATGCATAGGTAGCTACACCTAGAATGATGATACTCCCTGTGGCGAAAATGTCTATTAAATCTTTTCGGGTTGAACTTAAAGATTTACTATCATTAATTCTCAAAGTTATATGTAGATTGCGTGTTGAACTTAAGCATTTCTTGAAAATTACATTCTAGTCCTCCAATTTTCGGATATTAGCATTATGGCCCTTAAATTATTGAAATTTTTCATTTTAGTCCTTTAGGATTTCAAAAATTACAATCATGGTCCTTAAGAATTTGGTAATTGCATGAAGCCCCTTATATTTTGGTTAATTGCATTTTGGTCCCTTAATTATCGAAAATCATATTTAAACCTCAAATTTTCGAAAATTGTACTTTGGACCCCAAGGATTTAAGTTATGATTTTAGAAACCATAGAAAATGATATTATTTTGTGCCATACGTGATTCATGAAACGAGAAAAATAGGACCGAAAAAGTTGCAAGAATTCGGCACAGACCCTTCTCGATTTTCTTTTGTTTGGCTTTATGCTTCACGATTGAGTTGTTATGTTGATTTCAAGAGGTTGTCTCGGTTCCAGGCACTCCATGCTGCATCTAGGCATGTATTAAAGTGTGTTAGATTCATGTTGGTTCATTGGTTTAAGTCCATGCACTCAGATTAAAGACTTGACAACAAACAACCCCATAGTTGCAAGTTTGAGTCACGATTTTGTTGTTTGGTTGTCTAAGGTGAATGTTCGAATCTTGTTTGGCCCAGGGCCTGTAACCATGGTTGGAACCCTCGCTTAGCATGTCTAGGACGTGACCTAGACAGCCTTTCAAGGCTTGGTTCACGAATCCATCAAAATTTTAAAACAACAAGACATGCGCCCCTCGGTTTTCGTTTCTGGTGTGTGAGTGAACTTTCGGTTTTTGGTGCTTGAGTGGATTTTGGTTGGCTTTTAGCCCTTAGCCATGGTTCACACAACACCTCATTATGTCTAGATCGAGCCATGGTCAATCATATGGCCACTGGAACGATACTAGATAGCCCAACAATTCAATACATCACAGTACAGAATTTTGGTGCTCTCGGTTGGAGCTTTGGGCGGTCCTATGTATTTGCTTGAATTTTGGTTGGCCAAGCGCCCTTAGCCATGGTTTACGTCACGCCTTAGGATGTTGGTAAGAGACTCTGGTCAGTGGTTTAAGCTTAATGGCCATTAGTTTCATAAACTACACAATATATGCACTGCTGTCGCCGTTGATTTTTGACAGCAGCCTTGGTTTGGTTCAGGGGTCTTGTTCGAGTTCTTGGTTGGCTTTTAGCCTATGGCCTTGGTTTGGACAGTACCCCAATGAGTTATTAAGGTCATATTTTGGCCGTTTGTTATTTGGTTAAGTTTAGAGGTCGTACGAGAATTTACGGTGCAATGTGCCAAAGTGACTCTCGAAAGAGCGTTTAATTATTGGCCTCCATTAACTATTTTTCGCGTATTACAGCTCTCAAGGGCATTATTTCTTTATTTTAGGAGTATTTTAATCATGGCTAAACGATGATTCAATGTTGGTTCGGGTTGGTACGAATCCATGGTTGGAAAGTAGGTTGTTGGTCTCGTTTTGGTTCGGATATGAAGTTTTTGCCAAGTTGAGATTATTTGCATGTGTCTCATATTAAAATTATTTTGTAGCAAGCCTGGGAACGATCCAACTCATCCGGTAAAAACAGAGTTATAATTATATTACGTGCATAAAATATAAAATGTTTATTTTGAGATATATGTGATATGTCTTGTGGCCACCTCATGCTTATGGGATCTCTCTACCCGATGACTTACGACCGATTTACGATTATGTATGGGTACGGACATCCAATCCATGAGCTGTGGTGATCTATACCGCCTAATATACTGTGGTTTAGTCTAATCAGACGTTCATGTTATGTTATGGGCCACTTGCGTTGAAACATTATCTCTACTAGAAAAATCTCGAGAATGTATTTTATGACAGGACTTTACCGAGCAAAATTTTACGTACGATCTTCAGATATGCACGTATTTATAATTACTCATGACATGATTTTATCTTACGCTTTACGATATGATATTCTTACGTTGCATGTGATTTTATGATATATTTACTTGCTATTCACGATATAAACATGTTGAATATTTAGACTCACTAGACTTGATTGTTGTAGGTACTGATGATGTCGATACTGAGGGCGGGGACTAGTGAGCTAGCTTGGGTCAGCAGTAGTATGAACCCGAGGACCTCATGTTTCAGTTTATTCACCTTTTTATGTTCAAATTCAGATTTTAATCTGTTGGATTATTTTTAAGTTGTTATTTTGAAACACAATATTTACTTCCACTGATATTTTAAAGTTAAATCAATTTATAATATTTATTTTATGAATGAGGCAAGTTATTTATTTATATTTTTTTTTGATAACTCCCTAAAAATACGAATACGAAATACGGGCCTTTTACAGTTGGTATCAGAGCCTGTGTTCTTGTAAAGGTTTGTACTAATACTGATCTCGAGAAGCTCATGAAGTCACGTCTTCGGTCTGTAAGTTTTACGTCTACGCATTTCGTTTAAAGCACGAAATATTTTAACAACATGTTTTCATGAAACGTTTTATGTCAAGATTATGATTATGCAGTATTTAATTAAATTTAAAGAAATAATAGAATTATGCATGTTGGTTACGTGTGGGTTATATATATGGAACAGTATGCCTCCTAGACGCATTCATGATCGCACGAGAGATGATGAGAATCGTCATGAGGACGATGATGATCATAGGCAGGAGAGAGATTTACCACCACCCCCTCCACCGGACATGAACGCACAGATGTTAGTCGGAATGACTCAGTTCTTCGCACAGTTTGCAGGGAACAATGCTGGGGTAGCCAGGCAGACGGGGCTTGAGGCTACCTATGAGCGGTTCATGAAGATGAGACCGAAGGAGTTCTCAGGGACGACAGATCCTTTGGTTTCCGAGGGCTGGATTAAATCCCTGGAGGTTATCTTCGTATTCATGGAGCTTGGGGATGATGATAAGGTTCGTTGTGAAACCTATCTGTTTGGAGGAGACGCTCGTTTGTGGTGGGAAGGAGCATCTGTAGCCTTAGATTTGGCTACTCTGAGCTGGACGCACTTTATAGAGGTATTCTACTCTAAATATTTTACTGACGAGGTGCGTTCCAGGTTTACGAGGGAGTTTATGACTCTGAGGCAAGGAAACCTGACTTTTACGGAATTTATCCATAAGTTTGAGAGGGGTTGTCATTTTGTACCCCTGATTGCAAATGATGCTGGAGCAGAGTTGAGGCATTTTCTGGATGGTCTAAGGCCGATCTTGCGCCATGATGTTAGGGTGGCTGGCCCTACTACCTATGATGTCGCTGTCTCCAGAGCTCTAGCTGCAGAGCAGGACCAAAATGATATTGAGAGCAACCGCCACGGTAAGCGACCATTTCAGGCGCCGCACCGCCCTCCTCATCAACAGAATCAGAGTAAGAAGCCTTTCCACGGCCCATCCAGGAGCAGAGGAAAGCAGCAGCAGGGACAGGTAGTCCCGAGGACCTCGGAGTATCCAGTTTGTGCCAAGTGCACACGCCGCCATACTGGAGTTTGTAGGTATGGTTCGAGGAAGTGCTACAAGTGTGGTAGTCCTGACCACTTACTGAAGGATTTCCCTCAAAAAAATCTGCCTACCCAAGACAGAGTTTTTTCTCTCCATGCAACGAAGACAAATCCTGAGACGATGCTCTTGACAGTTATCTTAAAGCTTTAAGTTTGTAATCGAGATTTAATGTTTGGGAGTCTGGGTTATGATTTTGAACTTAGAATTTGTGATAGGATTGCATGTTCTAATCAGTGTTATTTTCGGAAATTTAGGGTAGAAGAACTTTGACCTTCGCATGTCTATAAGTTTGATTCTTGTAACTATTGGGTTCAACATGATGTTTAAACCTTTCAGGGAGAATTTTTATAGCTAGTTCAGCTACAAATGCCTTGATAGATCCAGGGGCTAATCATTCGTTCATTTCGGAAACCTTTGTAAATATCCTCAAGGTCAAGACCATTGGGCTAGATATAGCGTATTCAGTGATACTGCCTTCTAGAGAGGAGCTGACAACTACTAATGTGTTCCGAGACATAGACCTCGAACTTCATGGTAATCTTGTTTATGCCGATCTTATCGTATTTCCGATGTCAGAATTTGATATCATTCTGGGTACGGACTCGCTATTAAGGAACCGAATTTTGATTGACTTCCAGTGGAGATCTGTTCTAGTCCGACCTCTTGGGAGAGAGCAGTTCTTATTCGAACCAGACAGGTACTTTCCTTTACCGCGTATAATACCTTATGTCCAGGCTAGGAAGCTCATGCGTAGAGGGTGCCGAGCATTTTTAGCGACTTTTTTTATCTCTTCCCGAGACACTAAGTCAGTCAGCCTCCGATGTCCAAATTGTCAGAGACTTTCTAGAAGTTTTTCCTGATGACGTATTTGGTATGCCACCTGTGCGAGAGGTGGAGTTTTCTATTGAGCTTATGCCAGGCACCGCACCGATCTCAAAAGCACCGTATCGATTAGCACCGACAGAGATGACAGAACTTAAGAAGCAAGTTCAGGAACTTCTTGACAAGGAGTTCATTCGCCCGAGTTTTATGCCATGGGGCGCTCCAGTCTTATTTGTGAAAAAGAAGGATGGTTCAATGAGACTCTGCATTTATTATCGGGAATTGAACAGAGTAACAGTGAAGAAAAAATACCCACTTCCGAGGATCAAAGATTATTTGATCAGTTGCAGGGAGCTTCAGTAATCTCAAAGATTGATCTGCGTTCTGGTTATCACCAGTTGAGGGTGAAAGATGCCGATATTCTCAAGACTGCTTTTAGGACTCGTTATGGCCACTTCGAGTTCCTTGTGATGTCGTTCGGTTGGATGAATGCGCCAGAGATCTTCATGGATCTCATGAATCGCGTATTTCAGCCGTATCTTGATCAGTTCGTGATAGTATTCATAGAAGACATTCTCGTCTACTGAAAGCATCAAGAGGATCAAAGCAGACATATGACCGTAGTTTTGCAGACCTTGCAAAAGAACAAGTTATTTGCGAAGTTCAGTAAGTGCGAGTTCTGGTTAGAGAAGGTGGCGTTCTTAAGCCACATCATTTCTAGCAGCGGTATTGAGGTAGACCCATCGAAAGTTGCAGCAGTCAGAGATTGGGTTGTGCCGCAAAATGCATCTGAGATCCGTAGTTTCCTTGGGCTAGCAGGATATTATTGGAAGTTTATTCAACGATTCTCCTCTATCGTAGTTCCACTCACGTCGTTGACTAAGAAGAATGCTAAGTATGTGTGGAGCGATGAGTGTCAGAAGAGCTTCGATTTTTTAAAACAAGCTCTTATCTCAGCGCCAATATTGGCCATGTCGTCAGGGCCCGGAGATTTTGTTTTGTATACCGATACTTCGAAGCTCGGTTTAGGCGCAGTGTTAATGCAGCATGGGAAGGTGATAGCATATGCTTCTCGTCAGTTGAAGATCCATGAGAAGAATTACCCTACCCACGATCTAGAGTTGGCAGCCGTAGTATTTGCTTTGAAGATTTAGAGGCATTATTTCTATGAAGAGAAGTGCCAGATCTTTACCGACCATAAGAGCCTCAAGTACTTCTTTACGCAGAAAGAGTTGAATATGCGTCAGAGGCGTTGGTTGGAGCTAGTGAAGGACTATTACTGTGACATTAGCTACCACCTTGGCAAAGCTAATGTAGTTGCAGATGCGTTGAGCAGGAAAGCTGCAGTGATGGCTCATTTGGTGATTCTGAAACCCCTTCTGTTTGAGATGCAGATGTTTGATCTAGATACATATCCTTGAGGTAGAGTTCCCCGTCTATCTACGTTGGCGATTCAGTCCTCTCTTCAACACCGTATTCGCAGTGGACAACCAGCAGATGAGCTGTTGGCGAAGTGGAGGCAGAGAGATGAGGCCAAGGGCAGTATCTTGTATACAGTTAGCGATGGTATTGTGAGATATCGAGACAAAATGTGGGTTCCTAGCGACGATTCTATTCGAGCGGATATTTTATCTGAGGCCCATATATCGTCGTACTCTATTCATCCTGGGAATACGAAGATGTACAAAGATCTGCAGTAGTTGTATTGGTGGCCCAGGATGAAGAAGGATATCAGACGTTTTGTATCCGAGTGTCTGACGTTTCAGCTAGTGAAAGCGGATCATCAGAGACCAGTAGGTATGCTCAAGCCTCTTCCTATTCCCAAGTGGAAGTGGGAGAATGTTACCATGGACTTCGTTGTCGATTTTCCGAAGTCAGTTAGAGGGTCAAATTCTATCTGGGTGGTTGTTGATCGTCTTACCAAATAAACGCACTTCTTGCCTATTAAGACGACTTTCACCATGTTTCAGTATGTGGAGTTGTATATCCGAGAGATAGTCAGACTTCATGGTATTCCCGTTTCTATAGTGTATGACCGAGATCCTAGATTCACTTCCTCCTTTTGGAAGAGTTTGCATTCAGCTATGGGTACGAAGTTGTTGTTTAGCACAGACTTCCATCCTCAGATGGATGGTCAGTCAGAGAGAGTTATCCAGATTTTAGAGGATCTTCTCCGTGCATGTGTCATCGATTTCTGTGGGACTTGCGAGTCGAAGTTGCCATTGGTGGAATTTACCTATAACAACAGTTTTCAGTCGTCTATAGGTATGGCTCCATATGAAGCACTGTACGGTCGTTTCGCCTATTCATTGGGATGAAGTAGGGGAAAGATCAGAATTGGGTCCCGAGATTATTCAGCAGACTGCCGACGTAGTAGTCAAGATCTGTGATAGAATGAGGACTTCTCAGAGTCGACAGAAGAGTTATGCGGATTAGAGGAGGAGAGATCTAGAGTTTGCCGTTGGCGACCATGTTTTTTTGAAGATAGCACCTAAGAAAGGTGTCATGCAGTTTGGGAAGAAAGGAAAGCTCAGTCCAAGATTCATCGGACAATTTGAGATCCTCGACAGAGTTGGGACATTAGCTTATCGTGTAGTTTTTCAGCCGAATCTGGCCCGAGTACACAACGTGTACCACGTATCTATTCTAAGAAGTATATGGCGAATCTTTCGCATGTCTTGAACTTCGTACCGCTACAGCTCACTCTGAACCTGTCTTATGAAGAAAGACCAATGCAAATCTTAGACAGACAGGAGAAAAAGCTTCGGAACAAACTAGTGATGCTAGTGAAGGTCAAATGGCTTAATCATTCGGAGGAAGAAGCTACGTGGGAATCTGAGCCAAAAATGAAGAGTCCGTATCCCGAATTATTCGGTAAGTTTTAATTTTGATGACGAAATTTCTTTTAAAGGGGGGGGAGTAGTAGAACCCGAAAAATCAGATTACGTATAAGCCATGCATAATTGCTATTATTTAAAGTCATTTTAAAATTTGAATGTGTAACCAATTGGGATAAATTAATCTAGGCCTAATATATTCAAGAAATTATAACCTAACATTTTACTAATTTATTTTAAGACCAAGTCATTCCATGCAAGAAATATTTATCCTAATTTAATTTATTAATTCACTAAAATAGATATTGAGTGTTTAAAACCTTAAGAATTTAAAATACAAGACTTAAGCAATATTCTACCTTGCAATTTGTAAGCGAATTTCGGCCACACCATAAATTAATCAATATAAGTTTGGCAACTCACCATTCTAGTCACTCTTTAATGGCCCTTCATGGTATATTAATTCCCTCACATTTAACTCACCCATAATTAGTAATTCAAGCACCATTATTCACTTAATTTCCCTCAACACACTAATCTAGCATATTGTAAGGCCCGAGTTATTACTGTAATATGAGATTAATCTGAAATGATTCATTTATTAATTAATATGATTATAGACGGAACGGATCAGACCTGGAGAACCGAAAGAAAATTTGACATGAAGTACAAGAAGAGTCCCCGCGCACATGCACGACAGGTATCGGTGCACATGCGCGAAAATTACAGAAGCATCGGTGCACATGCGCGAGATAAGGCGCGCATATGCGGGACCTGTCCAGAAACTTCGGTGCATATGCGCGAGATGAAGCGCGCATATGCGCAAGTGGTTAAAATTGTCCTTGCTGAGACCCGTAGGTCTCGCGCATATGCGCGGATTGTGTCGTGCATATGCGCGAGACGTGTTGCGCAAAGGAGTGTGCCACGTTTCTTGACATGCATGTAGTATATATACATATAACTTAAGCGTGCCTCTCAGATTGGATGGAAGCAAGAATCGAGAAGTTTTGGGAGAAGCTTTGAGTTCTTGTTTAGAAATTGATTACATGAAATCCGGCCGTCTGATTTATAATCCGACTTCAGTACTGTATTTATACCAACGCAGGCTACAACTAGACGTAAGTTTTGTACGTTTAAACATGATTTGAAATTATGATATTGTCAGAATTGAATACGAATCAGATATGATGTTTCTGCTACAGTAGACATTATATAATTGAAGTCAGATTAAAGAATAGACTGTTTCTGAAATTGTTGTGAATTACAGAGTTGAATTGATTGAGAGTTGATATCAGAGTTGTATTGTTATTGATTATGAGTTATATTAATACCGATTATGACTCGTGGTATTATATCTGTGATGTTGTGATTGACGGGGTTATCGAGACTGTATCGTTATGCCGTCGAAACATCAGTTGATTTATAGTGATCAGATTCGGTATTGCTTGAGATTGTATCGTTGTACCGTATGTCGATTGACATTGATCAGATTGTATTTTGATGTGAGTATTGATCAGAACATGTTTTGAATTGAGTTATATACTGATATTGTAATTATACAATTGTCATTGCCAGACTGGGTATGGACAGATCAGAATACAAGACTTCGTCTTCGTCAGACCGGGAAGAGAAATGTATAAATAAATGTTGATTCGGGATTGCACAACTCGAGTTAGGTTGACTTGAGTTTCCAAAAATCACATACTTTATTTATTGCATTGATATTTGCAGATTATCAGATTGATATGTTTAGTCTATTGAATGATAGCAGAGCCAGAGTTTGAGTCTAGGACAGATCAGCCTAGCTAGGGCAGAACTGCCGAGTCTTTGTCAGAACCGCTGAGACTCTAGACTTACGGTGTATCGATGAGCTTAGATGTAGATCGATGTCTATTGTAGACATTCGATACAGCATACCAAAGTCTAAATTAGATTGGGATCCCTAGATTAGAATGAGAGATGAGTTGAGTCTTAGATATGGAGACTAGAATTTGATTTACAGATCGGTATTGATTTATGTACAGATTCGTATTGGTTTATGTGTCGTAGATTACGATTCGTGTTTTATTTACAGATTAATATTGATACATGTTGTTCGATTATGATACATGTGAAAAGATATAATACATGCTTTTATGTTAATTCTGTTAATTGCATGTGTACATTGTTTATACAGAGATATTTATATCTCACCGGAGTATCCGGCTATTGTTTTGTTTGTATGTGTGCATGACAACAGGTGGGGCAGGATCAGGGTCAAGAATATGATGAAAGATCGAGATTAGAGTGGTGATTCCGGACTTTAATGTAGATAGGTTTCATTACTTGATTATAGTAGTTGAACCTTAGTCTAGTTGAACTAGATGATGTACAACAATTGTATTCTCATACTGATATGTATATTAGGATGATTCCATTACCTTCCGCAGTCGTATTTTTAAAAAAATAAAAAAAGAAAAATTTTTAGACCATGTTTATCTTAATTGATAATTAAATCCCAAAGATGATTAAGAAGATGATTAGCGTCCGGGTCCCCACAGATATCAACCCCATGAAATTCGTACAGCTAGAAGGAAAAGAGACATTTCCTATTTCCATTCAAACTCCTCACATAAAACTTCCATCTAAATGCATTTATTGACTCATTTACAACCCTTGTAACTTTCACCTTCATTATCTAGCATTCCTCCAGCCATAAATTTCAAAAATTTCAGAAAGGAACAGCAGCAAAAATTGAGAACTTGCAACCGAAAAATACGAAAGAAACTCCGGCTCCGCCGCGCCGTGTTTGTCATATTGCTTTGTTTCATTCAAAACAGATTTCCAGACATGTATATATAGTTTATTCCCTCTTCAATCAAGTCATATAGACATTTTAAACCATTATATATTCGTGATTCATGAAACAAACAAAATATGATAGCAAAAGTTGCAAGAATTTTGCATAGACCCTTCTCGGTTTTATTTTGTTTGGCTTTATGCTTCACGGTTGAGTTGTTCTTTTGATTTCAGGAGGTTGGCTCGGTTCCAGGCACTCCATGCGGCATCTAGAAATGTATTAGAGTGTGTTAGAGTCATGTTGTTTCATTGGTTTAAGCCCATGCACTCATATTAAAGACTTGACAGCAAACTTCCCCATAGTTGCAAGTTTGAGTCACGATTTTGTTGTTTGGTTGTCTAAGGTGAACGTTCGAAACTTGGTTGGCCCAGGGCCTGTAACCATGGTTGGAACCCTCCCTTTTCATGTCTAGGACAGGACCAAGATAGCCTCTCAAGGCTTGGTTCATAAATCCATCAAACTTTGAAAACAACAAGACATGCGCCCCTCGGTTTTCGTTTCTGGTGTGTAAGTGAACTTTTGGTTTTTGGTGCCTGAGTGGATTGTGGTTGGCTTTTAGCCCTTAGCCATGGTTTACACAACACCTCATCATGTCTAGATCGAGCCATGGTCAATCATATGGCCACTGGAACGATACTAGACAGCCCAACAATTCAATACATCACAGTACAGAATTTTGGTGCTCTCGGTTGGAGCTTTGGGCGGTCCTATGTATTTGCTTGAATTGTGGTTGGCCAAGCGCCCTTAGCCATGGTTCATGTCACGCCTTAGGATGTTGGTAAAAGACTCTGGTCAATGGTTTAAGCTTAATGGCCATTAGTTTCAGAAACTACACAATATATGCACTGCTGTCGCCGTTGCTTTTTGACAGCAGCCTTGGTTTGGTTCAGGGGTCTTGTTCAAGTTCTTTGTTGGCTTTTAGCCTATGGCCTTGGATTGGACAGTACCCCAATGAGTTATTAAGGTCACCTTTTTGGCCGTTTGTTATTTGGTTAAGTTTAGAGGTCGTACGAGAATTTACGGTTCAATGTGCCAAAGTGACTCTCGAAAGAGCGTTTAATTATTTTGGCCTCCATTAACTATTTTTCGTGTATTAAAGTTCTTAGGGGCATTATTTCTTTATTTTAGGAGTATTTTAATCATGGCTAAACGATGATTCAATGTTGGTTCGGGTTGGTACGAAGCCATGGTTGGAAAGTAGGTTGTTGGTCTCGTTTTCGTTCGGATATAAAGTTTTTGCCAAGTTGAGATTATTTGCATGTGTCTCATATTAAAATTAGGTCGTAGCAAGCCTAGGAACGATCCAAATCATCTGGTAAAAATAGAGTTATAATTATATTACGTGCATAAAATATAAAATGTTTATTTTGAGATATATGCTCACGCTTATGGGATCTCTCTACCCGGTGAATTACGACCGGTTTACGATTATGTATGGGTACGGAAATCCAGTCCAAGGGTTGTGGTGATCTCTACCGCCCAATATACTGTGGTTTAGTCTGATCAGACGTTCATGTTATGTTATGGGCCACTTGCGTTGAAACATTATCTCTACTAGAAAAATCTCGATATGGTATATTATAACACGACTCTACCGAGCAATCTTTTACGTATGATCTTTAGATATGCACGTATTTATAACTACTCATGACATGATTTTCACCTTACGGTTACGATATGATATTCTTACGTTGCATGTGATTTTATGATATATTTACTTGCTATTCACGATATATACATATTGAATCTTTAGACTCACTAGACTTGATTGTTGTAGGTACTGATGAGGTCGAGACTGAGGGCGGGGACCAGTGAGCTTGCTTGGGTCAGCAGTAGTAGGAACCCGAGGACCTCATGTTTCAGTTTATTCACATTTTTATGTTCAAATTCAGATTTTAATCTGTTGAATTATTTTTAAGTTGTTGCTTTGAAACACAATATTACTTCCGCTGTTATTTTAAAGTTAAATCTATTTATAAGATTTATTTTATGAATGGCCAAGTTATTTATTTAGAAATTTTTTTGATAACTCAGTAAAAATACGAATATGAAATATGGACCTTTACAGATGAATATCCAAGAAATGCAGATTTAACATCAAAAGCTTTTAAATGACTTTTGCCATTATCAATAATAAAACATCTGCAGCCGAATATTTTGAAATATGAACCACACTTTTTCGTCCATCCTAGATCTCATATGGTGTTTTCACATGATTCTTATTAATCATTGATTTGTTCTGAGTGTAACATGCATTGTTTACTGCTTCTGCCCAAAATATTTGAGAAATACAAGAATCAGCAAGCATCGTTCTAGCAGCTTCTTTAAAGGTCCGATTTGTTCTCTCAGCTACACCATTTTGCTGAGGGGTTCTAGCTGCTGAGAACTCATGCTTGATCCCAGTATTTTCTAAAAATGTTGAAAGATTTTGATTGATGAATTCAATCCCTCAATCAGACCTTATTCGATCAATCCCAACTATTTTTTAATTTAATGAGTTTATTCAGATGTGCAGCAGTTTAGTCTTTAGATTTGAGAAATATGACCCAAGTAAATCGTGAAAAATCATCCACAACAACTAAGGTGTATTTCATTCCCCCTAAGCTCATGACTGGTATTGACCAAAAAGATCCATATGTGACAATTCTAAGCATCAGGAAGATGATTTAGAACCTCTGTTTTTTGAATGAAGATCTTACTTGCTTACCAAACTGACATGCTAAACAAATTTTATCTTTTGAAAAATCTATTTTGTGTAAATCAGTTATAAGATCATGGTTACTCAGATATGTGATAGATTTATAGTTTAGGTAGTTTAACCTCTAATGCCACAACCAGTTTCTAGAAGATTTAGAAGTTAATAAACAAACTGGTGCATAAGGTTGATCAGTCCAACTGACTTTGTAAGTATTTTCACAACGATTGCAAGTTAGAATGACTTCATTAGTTGAGTCTCTAACTGAACAAGTGTGTTTTTCAAACTGAACTGAGAAATTATTATCGCATAACTGACTGATGCTAATCAAGTTATACTTCAAATTCTTAAGTAGTAAAACACTTTTTGACAGTAAAGTTACCATGGACAAGCTTACCCTTACCCACAATTTTACCTTTGGAATTATCTCCAAAAATGATGTTTGGTCAACTGTATTTGATCAGTTGGGATAGCAGACTTGCATATCCCCTGTCATATGTCTTGAGCAACCACTGTGTAGATACCAGGTGGATTACTTGTTTGTACCTGTTATCTGCAATCACACACATCATATGATCTTGGTACCCATATTCATTTGGGTCCTAAAACTGATTAGTCCTTTAGGAACCCAGGCTTGGACCAGTCTAACTGACTTTCCAGATGCTGTGTTCCAATTAGTCTTTCTCGATTTTTGAGTGTTAAGTGTGTGGTGTGAGGAAGAAACAGTATGATTTGTACCCTTTTTCAGCTGACTGTTATTTTGATACCTTTTATGAACTAGCTTACAGTAGTAGTAATTGTAATGCCATTCCTTGAGTACTGAATTTTGTAACTGAGTTTTTTAGGTGACCATTTTCTTGAATCAATTGAACTCTCAGGGCTGCATCCAATTCCATACCGTTTGGCTTTGTTCTTACTTTCAGTCGATTGAATAGCTAGTTTACTTGGTTCTGAGAATTCATTTACCATGGGTGATTTTACGAAGGTAATGTACTTTCCTTTGTTTTCATTCAACCTTGGCTGTGTATCAATTGCAGAATTTTCAACATGACTGTTAAAGCCTAAACAAGTTTTATCATCAACTGATTTTTGTGCATTCTGCATTTCAGTCAATGTAACTGAAGACTTTTTCCAAGCTAGAATCAGTTCAGTATGTTTTGAAATTTCAGTTTTTAACTGACATATCAAAGCTTGGTTCTCAATCATTTCAGCCTTTTGCTTTGCAATCTCCCCTTTTAGATGTAACGCTTCAACTGACTCATCAATTTCAGTTTTGTTATCATCGAGATCATTTTTCTCGGTTCTAACCTTCTCAAATGATCGAGCAAGTTTGTGATACTCATTTACCATGTCATGCAATGTTGTAATGAGTTCCTCACGGGTGAAATCAGTAGAGCTGAAGTCAAATACCTGTTCACTTCCTTACTCCAGCTCATCATCATCTGCCATTAAGCACTTAACTTATTCTTCATCATCACTTGAGCTGTATGAGGTTTCAGGCTCTGGTTCCTCACTGTCAGTTTCCGCCCACTTATATTTGCTCTCCTCAGCTAGAAGCACCTCATGTTTCTTTTTGAATGACTTCTTGTCATCCTTGGTTCTTCTTTTATGTTCATAGGGCTTCTTCCCTCTTTCAACTGAGCCTCGACTGTCTTTCTTTGGTTTGGGACAGTCAACAATGAAGTGGCCAGTTTTGCCACAGTTGTATCAAGTATAAGGTTGTTCTTTGAAGTAGTTTTTTTGATATTGTTTCTGGAAGTTTCCTTGATTTCTTCTCATAAATTTTTCAAATTTTCTGACAAACAATGACATCGCGTCATTGCTTAGATGATCAGCAGACTTGTCAACTGAACCAATTGGTTCCAGTTTGACAGAAGTTAAAGCAGTTGTGGCCGCTGGTGTAGAAGGTTCCCCTTCTCTTGTTTGTAGTTCAAACTCATAGGCCTTCAGATCAGCAAACAATTCATGAAGCTCGACCTTGTTCAGGTCCTTTGACTCCCTCATCGCTAAGTGCTACCTCTTTATTGGAATACACTTTTCCAAGTGCATTTAGCTCATTGATAAGGCCACTGACTCTTTCATCATATTCATGCATTGTTTCTCCAAACTTCATCTTGATGTTGTGTGGGGACCCGGACGCTAATCAAGTTCCTAATCATCATTGGGACTAATTAATCAATTAGAAACAGGGTCTAAAAATTTTTCTTTTAATATACAAAGCGGAAACGTAATGTAATTAAATTCAAATTACATATTAAACATAAACATACACATCCTGTATTATCTACAAGGATTCAACTAGGTTCAACTACATATCAGTGCTGAATCCTAAGTTGTTTCGAAGCCCGGATCTCCACGCTATCTAGTCCAGCCTCTTTCTTTTCTTGACCCTGAACCTGCCCCACCTGTTGTCATGCACACATACAAAACAAGACAACAGCCGGATAACTCCGGTGAGATATAAATATCCCAGTATAAACAATGTAAACATGCAATCATATAAACACATATATAAAAGCATATAATTAACATTCATAACATGTATCAAATCAGAAACATAAATCAATAACAAATAATGAATCACACTCAGACTCAAACAACGCGTCGTCTCAGACTCGACTCAACTCTAACCTAGGGATCCCGATGTCTGGATATAGGTAATTATATCGAATCTCAGTCGACAGGAATGAATCAATCCCTAAACGGCATCGATATAATTCTTATATCAGTGTCTGGGCGAATCAGCCACAGAATTGACGACTCAGTCAATAACCTGACGAATCAGTCAGTAATTAGGCGAATCAGCCAATAATCAGACAACTCAGCCTGTAATTAAGCGAATCAGCTTAAGTTTAGACGAATCAGTCAATAACCTGACGAATCAGCCGGTGACTAGGCGAATCAGCCTATGACTCCACGACTCAGAAATCAATACATACAGTCAGCATCTAAGCAAATCAATCAATGACTAGCGAATCAGCAGTCCTTACATGCAGTGGCTATGAATCAATAGACTAAAAACATCAATCTCAACAATTACAAATATCAATGTAATAAACTAAGTATGTGATTTAGGGAGACTCGAGCCAAACCACACTCGAGTTGTGCAATCCCAACACAACATTAATTTATACCTTTTTACTCTGATACTTTGACTCTGTCGAAGTCTCGAACCCAAGCCTGTCAATACTCAATCTGACAATACGATATCGAGGGTACAATATCAATACACCACTCAATCAACATTGGATATAATCAGAATTCTACCAAATTCTGTTTCAATATCATCACATCATATTTCCACTATATCCAGTCATCTCATATCAGTCAGATATCAATTCTAACATCTCATAATCCATAACAACTCAATTCTGATATCAATTGACTCCAAAACTACTCCGAAAATCATAACAATTCCATATGGTATTTGTTCTTCAGTCCGGTTTCGATTATACGATGTCTAACATGATAAGAACATCATATATGAATCCTATCAGATTCTGACAATACCATACTTTCTAGACATATCAAAACGTAGCAAAACTTACGTCCAGTCGTAGCCTACGTCGATAGGAACTCAATACCGAAGTCGGATTCAAAATCGGACGGGCGGATTTCTCAGAAAAGGCGTAAGGATTTTCTTTCCTTTTTCTGAAACCTTTTTCTCGATATTCTTTCGTTTCTGATTCTTTAAAATGAATTGCATGTATATGTATATATATATATATACCTCGCGCATGCATGAAGGCAAGCGGCACATCCTCCACGCGACACGCCTCGCGCTCGGGCGGTAATAAATTTCCGCCCGGGCGCGAGCTTGGCGCTCGAGCGGTCAAAATCCGCCGCCCGGGCGCGAGGAGTTCTGTCTCCTTGCTTCCCCATTGGCGCTCGGGCGGTCGAAATCTACCGCCCGGGCGCCACACTTGCTGCCCGAACCAAAATTTGCAATGCCTTGGCGCTCGGGCGGTGCTTTTCTACCGCTCGAGCGCCGAGGTTTCTGTCCACTTCCTTGGTTAATCATACAACGACGCTCGATCTCGGCAATTAATCATGTCTGATTAAAATAATTAAATCTCGGAGTGATCCAACTATACTCATATCCGTTCCTCGTCGATAAATCATCTCAGATTACGTTAATCATCTCAGATTACGTTAATCAAATTCTTGGGCATTACATTTCTCCCCCCCTAAGATACGATTTCGTCCTCGAAATCACAGGCAATCAATCGTATCAATAAGAAGGTATATCACAAAACTGAATAGAAAACTCACATCAGTTAAATAACTCGGGGAATCTTTGTCTCATGTCTGACTCTATTTCCCAAGTATCTTCCTCTATGCTCTGACGACTTCACTGAATCCTCATATGAAGCATCAATAAAGATAGTTCTCATCTCAATAAAGAGGAAATCCCCATTTCTTTCCGTACAAGGTTTTGAAAGAAGCTATTTCAATACTCGTATGATAGCTATTGTTGTACGAAAACTCACAAAATGGCAGTATATCTTGCCACCTAGCGCTAAAATCAAGCACTACTGTTCTCAGCATCCTCCAATATCTGGAGCATCTGCTCAGACTATCCATCGGTCTATGGATGATATGCGGTACTAAGATGTACCTTCGTACTTAGAGCCTACTGCAAACTCTACCCAAAGTGCAATATAGACCGAGGATCATGGTCTAAAACAATCGGCTTTGGCACTCTAGGCAGTGTGATTACCTGTCTGACATAAATCTCAGTCATTTGGTCATGTCTGTACGTCATCGCGTACAGAATAAAACATGCGGATTTGGTCAATCTGTCAGTCACAACCCAAATCACATCACAACTCCGGGAGGATCTCAGTAATTTCATTACAAATCTATGGAAATGTTATCTCATTTCCTTTCAGGAATAGACAAACTCTATACTAATCCTCCTGTTTTCTTTCTCTCAGCTTCCACCTATTGACAATTCAGACATTTGGTTACAAATTCAGCTATATCAGCTTTCATTTGTTTCCACCAACACTGTCTTCGATCTGATTCAAACCCGAATTCAGAATAACAACAATATTCAGTCAAATTCAAGACATCACTAATCAGTACTGATCCGATAAACTCATACAATCGCAAATATCTGACACTGATATCTACTACAGCCAACTAATTATAGTTTATTTCTGCTAACATCAACAGAAACATCATCCTTGGATATAACACATCCTGAATGCCATCTGTCTCAATCAGGATTCGCCATTTCAGCTGTTTTTTTTTTTAATATCCAATCAAGGCTAAAATCAATCTCCCTGCCTGAAATAAAATCTGAAATCTTATCGGGGGAAAAAAACATCAATAACTTTCATATCATTGGTAAATCAGCCAATGATAGACTCAACTTCAGTAAATCAACTGAATACATAAGGATTATCTCTGCTCCTTTCTGTAATACTCGAGTCATAGCTAGTACGAATTATCAAAGGAATCCTCAATCTAGAATCCTTATCGTACAATACTCATCTCTTGGCCATTTCAGGTCCCATTCTCACCATCTTCTGGAATCAATCTAGGTAGCTCTGTACTTGGTCCGCATATCAATATCCGTAATGCAGTCCCAAAATTAGACAACCCCAGTACAATACCAGCTATCACAAGCTCTAACTCAGTCTCATTCTCATTCTACTGTAGTATACATCGTCTTACAGCATTCACTGCTATAAAAACTCTCCCCAACGGAGCAAGGCATACACTACAGTAAATAAAACTCAACGGGCAAAGCATATCTCAATGCAATTCATTCAAAACTAATATAGGTGAAGCACCCGCATCTATCAGTACAAAAGCAGGATAACTATATCAAGAATCGTTACCTGCAACATCACTCATCTGGTGCTTCCTCAGCCTGCTCCTCGGTCAAAGCAAATAAGCTGGCCTGCTGTCTAGGAGGCTGGCCGACTATCTGGCTTCCTCCTGGCCTCTGCTGTGACTGAGATGGTGCTGGCTGAAATGAAGGAATAGCAGCTGATTGTCTACTCCACTGTGCTACTGATCCAGATGATTCGGTTCCCTGAAATCTTTGAGAACCTTTCTGTGGACACACTCTGGAAAAATGTCCCTGTTGTTTGCAGAAGTGGCAGCTACCCAGTACTCCTTGGCACTGTTCAGTGGAATGTCTCCCTCCACAATTTCCGCAATAAGCCCCGGTATAACTCTGTTGGGGACCACTGGAACTAGAAGAACTGCCGCCAGACTTCTTAAACTGCTTTCCTCTAGCCTTCAGAAAATCTTTCTTTCCACCACTACTATCACTCTCGAATCTGGGAGGTGGTTGCGGTGGTCTCCACTCTTGAGAAACAAATGCAGCTCCTCTCTGTCTTATCAGGCCTGCTTCAGCGCCCTTTGCTCTATTCATAGCATCAGCAAAGTTATTCGGTCGCCCTGTGTTCACCAATGTAAAAATGTCGGGATTCAAGCCATTGATGAACTGATCAGCAACGGCTTCGTCATTTTCAGACACATGTGGAGCAAACTTTAACAAGGTAGAGAACTTGGTCACGTATTCTTCAATGTTCAGCTGACCCTGTCTCAAATTGGCAAACTCCGCCCCCTTGTCTTTTCTGTACGATATTGGAAAAAATCTCTGATAAAACTCAGTTTTAAATACATCCCAAGTAATAATCGTACCTCGTTGCTCCAAGGCCCTCTTCATCGTACTCCACCAGCTCTTTGCAACATCATGCAACTGGTTCCCAATCAACTTAATTCGGCGTTCATCGCTATACTCCAGTAATTCAAACAGCTTTTCGATATCATTCAGCCAACTCTCACACTCAACTGATGTCTCCGTACCTTTTAGAGTGGGTGGTTTGAATGATTGAAACCTTTTCAGTAAGGTTTCCATTGGAGTCGGTGTTACATCCATCGGAGGATTCGATGTACTACCCTGTTCTGGAATTCGTCTTGGAGGCATATCTGAAACCCAAAAGGATTAGTGACCCAATCCAACACATCTGTTTCAATTCAATCTCCCTCCCGATCATCTTACTGCTGATCGAGAATCCATTCAGATTCGTGCCCAATAATACATATTACAAAATCAAATCAGATAAGTCGAGTAACATGTATTATATAAAGCAGTACAACATGCTAGCAATCACAAGCAAGGAAAGAAAACCTCAATCTACCCCGCTCACTCGCCTCTTCTATCTCAATCTCAAGAATCTACAGTTCTAGTGCCTACGGCTCTGATACCACCTGTTGTGGGGACCCGGACGCTAATCAAGTTCCTAATCATCATTGGGACTAATTAATCAATTAGAAACAGGGTCTAAAAATTTTTCTTTTAATATACAAAGCGGAAACGTAATGTAATTAAATTCAAATTACATATTAAACATAAACATACACATCCTGTATTATCTACAAGGATTCAACTAGGTTCAACTACATATCAGTGCTGAATCCTAAGTTGTTTCGAAGCCCGGATCTCCACGCTATCTAGTCCAGCCTCTTTCTTTTCTTGACCCTGAACCTGCCCCACCTGTTGTCATGCACACATACAAAACAAGACAACAGCCGGATAACTCCGGTGAGATATAAATATCCCAGTATAAACAATGTAAACATGCAATCATATAAACACATATATAAAAGCATATAATTAACATTCATAACATGTATCAAATCAGAAACATAAATCAATAACAAATAATGAATCACACTCAGACTCAAACAACGCGTCGTCTCAGACTCGACTCAACTCTAACCTAGGGATCCCGATGTCTGGATATAGGTAATTATATCGAATCTCAGTCGACAGGAATGAATCAATCCCTAAACGGCATCGATATAATTCTTATATCAGTGTCTGGGTGAATCAGCCACAGAATTGACGACTCAGTCAATAACCTGACGAATCAGTCAGTAATTAGGCGAATCAGCCAATAATCAGACAACTCAGCCTGTAATTAAGCGAATCAGCTTAAGTTTAGACGAATCAGTCAATAACCTGACGAATCAGCCGGTGACTAGGCGAATCAGCCTATGACTCCACGACTCAGAAATCAATACATACAGTCAGCATCTAAGCAAATCAATCAATGACTAGCGAATCAGCAGTCCTTACATGCAGTGGCTATGAATCAATAGACTAAAAACATCAATCTCAACAATTACAAATATCAATGTAATAAACTAAGTATGTGATTTAGGGAGACTCGAGCCAAACCACACTCGAGTTGTGCAATCCCAACACAACATTAATTTATACCTTTTTACTCTGATACTTTGACTCTGTCGAAGTCTCGAACCCAAGCCTGTCAATACTCAATCTGACAATACGATATCGAGGGTACAATATCAATACACCACTCAATCAACATTGGATATAATCAGAATTCTACCAAATTCTGTTTCAATATCATCACATCATATTTCCACTATATCCAGTCATCTCATATCAGTCAGATATCAATTCTAACATCTCATAATCCATAACAACTCAATTCTGATATCAATTGACTCCAAAACTACTCCGAAAATCATAACAATTCCATATGGTATTTGTTCTTCAGTCCGGTTTCGATTATACGATGTCTAACATGATAAGAACATCATATATGAATCCTATCAGATTCTGACAATACCATACTTTCTAGACATATCAAAACGTAGCAAAACTTACGTCCAGTCGTAGCCTACGTCGATAGGAACTCAATACCGAAGTCGGATTCAAAATCGGACGGGCGGATTTCTCAGAAAAGGCGTAAGGATTTTCTTTCCTTTTTCTGAAACCTTTTTCTCGATATTCTTTCGTTTCTGATTCTTTAAAATGAATTGCATGTATATGTATATATATATATATACCTCGCGCATGCATGAAGGCAAGCGGCACATCCTCCACGCGACACGCCTCGCGCTCGGGCGGTAATAAATTTCCGCCCGGGCGCGAGCTTGGCGCTCGAGCGGTCAAAATCCGCCGCCCGGGCGCGAGGAGTTCTGTCTCCTTGCTTCCCCATTGGCGCTCGGGCGGTCGAAATCTACCGCCCGGGCGCCACACTTGCTGCCCGAACCAAAATTTGCAATGCCTTGGCGCTCGGGCGGTGCTTTTCTACCGCTCGAGCGCCGAGGTTTCTGTCCACTTCCTTGGTTAATCATACAACGACGCTCGATCTCGGCAATTAATCATGTCTGATTAAAATAATTAAATCTCGGAGTGATCCAACTATACTCATATCCGTTCCTCGTCGATAAATCATCTCAGATTACGTTAATCATCTCAGATTACGTTAATCAAATTCTTGGGCATTACATGTTGTCAAATTTCTGAATAGCAACTGATAGCTTGTTCTCCTTATTTTGCTCATTTCCTTCACAAAGCTGGATCAGTTTCTCCTAAATTTCCTTAGCAGTTTTGCAATTTTGATTTTGCTGAAAGTGATTTTATCTAACGTTTTGTATAAGATATCCTTTGCCACATTGCCTAGATTGGCTTTCTTCTTATCTTCAGTTTTCCATTCTTCTTTGGGCTTCTCTATGCGATGTGTTACCCCATCAGTCATGGCTACAGCTGTGTTGGCTTTTAAAATCTTCGTGGTTCAATCAGTAATGACGTACCACACATCATCATCCTGTGTGACTAGATGAGCCTGCATTCTGATTTCCAGTCGTCAAAATGTTTTCCAGAAAGCATTGGGATTTTATTGAAAGAAGACATGGTTATCAGTTTTGTGGATAAGAATATTATGGGACAAGATTTAACTGCTCTGATACCACTTGATATGATCTAATACTTGGTTAAAATAGTGTTTAGAAGGAGGGGTTGAATAAACACCACAACTTTTATAAACTTTTCGAAAGTTGAGTTCAATTTAGTAATAAGCTGATACTCGGAATCTAATCAGTCAATATCAATCAGTTAACAATAAAGTGCGGAATAAAACTGAATAATAGATAGAATAAAAACTGAAATAAAAACAAAAGATTTTACGGATGTTCGGAGATTTCAAACACTCCTACGTATCTCTTTCTATCACAAGGATGTGATATTTACTAAAAGACTTTGATCGATACAAAAGTTCGTACGGACCCACTTCAGTTTGGACTTAACACTGCCAAAATTGAAACTCTTAGTTTACAAAATGCTTCACAGTATACAACTGAATTTAGCACAACTGATCTATTACAAGATCGAGTTTTACAATGATAACAATGTGCTAGAAAGCTCGAAAGTGTAGCTTGATGGCTACGAATATTTGCGATAAGCGTGAGCTTTTATTTCAGCAGAGTAACATCGTAGTTTAGAGAATAGACGAGTTTAGATGTTCAGAACTTTGATGTGTTATATTCTCTCAGCTGCTCTCTGCTACTTATAGGATTCTCTTCAACGGTAACATTTAATAGAATTTGAATCTTGTTATCCGTTGGTTTGCCATGTCAACATTCTTCTGACATTCGTACAATTCAGCTGAATTGCGGCGTTCCCACTATCTGTCGCAGTCTGCTTTTGTACTATTGTCGATTGAACGTCTTTTTCTTGATGTGTACAGCTGAAGGGTCAGCTGAGAAGCAATAGTTGATAAGCTTACAACTGGATGTACAATTGATCAGTCAGTTGTCTTCGTAAGTTCAGTTCAGCTGGTTTCAATTGCCTTAGAAAATCTGCGAGTTATTCTTCAGTTACAGGAAACTGTCAGTTAGAGTATATGTTCAGTTACTCTTGAACTTCTTGATCAGTTACAAACATTAATCATTTAGTTTTCAAACAATCAAAATTTATTTTCCAACAGCGATCGAACCTACAGACAAACAATTTAACCATACTTTAGCTTTGTCATCTAAGGAGAAAGGAAATAAATGTAACCTAAAAGCATCATCAGAAACTCCATTAAATGTAAAAGTATCGCAAATTTCAAGAAATCTGGGATGTGTGTGTTTGGGTCATCTAATACAGATCCTCCAAACAAGAGTGTATTCTGAATCATCTAAATTATAGCTGGCTTGATTTCAAAGTGGTTTTCCCGCACAATAGGCTTCACAATGCTGGGGGGTGAACCATCCAAAGAAGGATGGGCATACTCTAGCATTGGTATGCGGCGTGGCACCTCAACATGTCTATCTTCATGGTGTTCCTCCTCATGCTCATGCTCGTGCCTCTCCATCAGTTCCTTCAGTCTCTGTTGTTGTCTTCTTCTGCGGAAAAATCTTTCCATTTCAGGGTCAAACTGCTCAAGCTCCACGTCAAGTGACTTTGGCATGCACTTGAAAATTTATCTGGAATAGAATATGGAGTGTTATCTCAAGAAAAATAAAGCAATGCTAAATAAATTAACTAAAATTAAAATTGTGAATTAACAGTCCCTGGAAACGGCGCCAAAAACTTGATCGAGCAAAACTTGTTCTGTAAAACTCTTGGTCAAAATTAATAATATTTAAGCTCAAAATAATCGCAAGTGCACGATGTCAAGTTATAATATAATGTATCAGAGTACGAGTATTGTTCCATTGGAGACTGTATTGGGCAATTATTATTTTGAGTTATTAAATCTTTATCAACAAATTTCGAATGATTGTTTGTTACTACTATGTTTAAATAAAAATGATAATAAGAAAAGTTCAGAAATTAAATAATGAGATATAATATCTAGAATGGTTAATTAAAATTCAATGAAAAATGAATTTGTTCGGAATTTCAATTCACATACCTCTCGTTATTTACTTAATTCATTCGATAGTGATCTACGCTTCCGACAAGATTTCCTATTCAATTGAACATGCCCTCTCGAGCTATGCCAAACTAATTCTACTCATTAAAGTAATTAAATTTCTTTATTTATTTTTCAAAAACTGAAATCGCATATCGTTCTATGAAATCCCCTAGCTTTTGCCTTATCGGATTATGACTATCGGTGCGTATCCGACTTCATATTTCTATGTAAATTGTAACGAACTATGATACTTATTCCTATCACAAGCTATTCTCTCGAAATCACTCGCGATATAAAATTTGTTATTGAAGTTAGCTACGCTCTACCAACACGATAACACAATAGCATTATCAAGAATAAAAAAAATCGAAATATGAATTAACTAAATCGGTTTCAGCGTAGATCCCCTTAAATCCAAACAAATATTGTAAGTTAGATACTCGAATTCATAGTAAAAATAAACCACACAATGTTTAAATGACAAATTCTAAATAAGGAATACTAGTCATGACGGAAAATGCGAAGAAAAGTGCTCGGGAATTGCGAAATCTCCAATCCACGCCCTTGCTCCAAGCTTTTTATTCTTCTTCAAACTCCTTGGCTACTGAATCCTCTCCCAATTTTCGCGCCTAGGGTTCCTTCTTGTAGCCTTACCCTTTCAATTTTGAACATAACTCAAAATTGGAACTTTCTTTTTTTTGCTCGTGCTGGGGCGGTCAAGTGCGACGTCTTCTGTCCTGTTACTGTCTTCTGCAGCCTCTCGTGTTGGGGTAGTCAAACTTTACCGCCCTAGCGTGAGGTCTCCTGTTCTTTTTCCTTCAGCCTCTCGTGTTGGGGCGGTCAACCTAGCGCGAGGTGTTCTACTTGGCACTTGTTTTTTTTGCTGCACTCGCGAACTTGACCGCCCTAGCGCGACATCTTCTGCCCCGCCTTCTTCTTTGGTTGACTATTCTCCATTTTTCTTCGTTTGTCTGCATATTAATATACTTCATTGAGCAGTAATTGAATGCAATAAAATAAGAAAAAAAACAAACATAATGCAGACTTCATAAAACCTAGAATTATTCAAACTACAACTCACATCATGCATTAAAACACGTACATATGACATCTATTATGACCCTGTTTAACTATCTGTAATCGATACATAGTCGCATGCTGCCATTATTTTACTTAACGAAAAGAACTGGTGCGCCCCATTGGGAAAAGCTAGGGCGAATGAAACCTTTATCTAACATATCCTGAATCTTATCTTTGAGCTCCTTCATCTCTGTAGGTGCTAATCGGTAGGGTGCCTTAGATATCGACACTATCCCTGACATGAGCTCAATCGAAAATTCCACCTCTCTGTCTGGTGGTATGCCTACAACATCGTCAAAGAAAACTCGGGAGAACTCCCTGACTACATCAATGTCTTCCAACTTCTGACTGACTGGCTCTGTGACAGATACGATGCTGGCTAGGAATGCCTGGCAGCCTCTCTTGATAAGCTTCCTCGCACACAAGTAGGAAATGACGTGCAGGAACTGTTGGTGTCTGGCTGCCTAAAAAACAAATGGTTTTCCACTGGGTGGTCTGACAGAAATTGACATATGTCGAAAATCTATGGCTGGGCCATGTGAATATAGCGAGTCCATACACAATATTATGTCAAACTCTGGCAACGATAGTACTATCAGATCTGCCTTCTGTTGCAATCTAAGCTCAAATCCTCTCACTATCCGGGATGTGAACATCTGATCCCTGGATGGAATTGATACTTGAACCCTGAATCCATCGCTACTGGTATGCTTCCTAGTCGCTTCACAAAAGATTCGAATATAAACAAATCCGTAACGCCTGAATCTAGCAATGCATGCGTGGCTACACCTGCAATATATATCCTCCATGCGACAAAACATACCATCATATCTAATTGTGTTGAAACTAAAAAAAAAATTTCTTGCCGGCAATTAACCCAAAATCCTCAAAAAATCACTGAATTAACCCAAACATAAATCCCCAAAATTCGAAATTCAACCTCAGAAAATCTAAAATTGCAAATTATCCCTCAAGAATTTGAAAATAGCTCATTGGTCCTTGAATTATTCGAAAACTACAATTTGACCCCATAAAATCATTGGTCGATAATTTTTTTCTCAAAATAATTACATTCTTAGTCTCAAATAGGTAGACCATGCATCCTAATTCCTTCTAAGTCATCAATTCCAATAATTAAATCCTCATACAAGCATAAAACCCAAGCAATTGTACAATAATTTAAAATCTTAAACCAAAGGGTTACCGGTAATAAGTGTCGAGTCTGGTGCTGCCTCAGCCTCCTCATCATGCATCACATAAGCTCGACCGATATTGGGGCCCTTGTTCCTAGGGAAATCCGTTTCTTTATGGCCCTCCTGTCCGCACACAAAGCATTTGAAGGTTCCCCACCTGCACTCGCCGAAGTGGAACCCGCTGCACTGGGGGCACGGCTGCCTGTCATCAGGCTTAGGTGCCCCTGGCGCCTGAGGAGGTCTCTACTGCTGCTGATGTGGCCTCCTAAACTGCCCTTGGGGATTATGATGCCTCGGCGGCCTAGTAAACTGCCTTTTCTGCGGCTGGAAACTGGGCTGAGTCTGCTGCCGCTTCCTAGGCATCTCGAAGTCTATGTCCCGCTGTGTCTGCCCTGCTTGAAAAGTACAGGAAGTGGCCTCATCAACATGACGTCCCGACGAAGAGTGGGTCTCAGTCCATCTAGGAAATGCCTCAGCTCTGGGCGGCATCCCCTGCTATCATGGGCACAAAATGGCAGCCCCTGTCAAACTTGCGGATAAAATCCGCCACAGATAAGTCCCCCTGTCGGAGGCTCATAAACTCCCTCGTCAGGCGGCCCCTGACGTCAGTTGGGAAATACTTCCCGAAGAACATCTTTCTGAATCTGGCCGATAAGTGCAATTTGTGCACTTAAATTATCCTTATAATTCGTATAAATTGTTACTTTTTGGGCGGAATTATGTGTCTTTTGTTTTTTTGATGTTCTTGCAGGAATCTAGGTAAGGCTACTGCATGAGCGTGAGAAGGAGTGAAAATGATGTTTAGAAGAAAATTGTGAGCATGGCCCAACTCTGCAGCAGCGAGACCCGCGCATATGCGCCGCTCAGAGGCGTGCATATACGCGAGAGATACACCGAAGACAAAACACAACAGAGGGCCTGGCGCATATGCTCCACTCAAGGCGCACATATGCGCGCAAAACTCCAGATGCACAAACCAGAAAGACCCGCGCATATGCGTGGAAAAAGGGCGCGCATAAGCGCGCGACGTGAATGCCAGATTGTTTAGGTTTCCTCGTGGGCTTTATAAGGAGTTAATAAAAGAGAAAAGAGTGCCGACATAACAGAGGGAAGGGAGAAAATTCAGAGCGCATGTAGTACAGAACGCGAAGAACGAAGACGCTTAATCCAGACACAGAGACGCACTTTCATCTCACTTCAAAACGTTTCTAATTCGGTTTTTTACTTTTATGTTTTTAATGGTTACAAACAGGTTTTGTACTTATTTAGATTTGAGTATGAACTAATTTTATTTTCTAGAGATAGAACCTATGTTATTGACGTTTTGAATTTTCATTTAATTAATTTATCGTGTTTATTTGTGATTTCTTGTCGTTAATGCTTTTGAATTACTGACCATAATTTGATTGATCAAATAATTAAGATCTAATACTCGAGAGAGGGGATTGAAATTAGGACAAGGGAAATCACATCGTTAGATGTTTATAACGTGCTAAAGACTTATAACTCTGACGCATACATAAAGAAAACCTTGTTTGCATTTATTACGTGTTACGTATTTTTGAATAGACATATTAAAATCAGTAATAGGTAATACAGTTCTATTTATCACTTGAAAAAGGGAATAGGAAAATTGCGAGTTCTTGGTTAGTAAACATGATGCAATTTAATAATATGTTTGTCTATTTTAATTTTGCATAGGGGTGACCAGACGAAATCATCTCTAGATTAATTTACTCACTAAATTTCAACTACATGCATAAGATTTACCTGATTCGTTATTTTATTTGAATTAATTATCAACTATCTATTTGATTTCTCTAAATAAATTTGAACTATATCAATTATGGTACTTAATATTTAGTTTTAAATAATTACTCCTTGTAGGATCAATATCTGTACTCATACCAGTACTACAACTTGACATCGTACACTTGCGGTAGTGAAAATACGCAACAAGTTTTTGGCGCCGTTGCCGAGGATTAAACTATTTAATTGCATATTAATATCGTTACTAAGTAGTATTGACTTTAATTTATATTTATTATTATCTTTATTTATTTTTTATTTATTATGTTAATCTGTAATCTTTTCATTTTTGCAATGCATGCGAAGATATCAAAATCCTGACTTGCTGATTTTTGATCCGAAACTCGAACGAACTGCTAGGAGATTAAGGAAAGCAAGAAGAGAAGAAAATCAAGCAATGGCTGAAAATAGAGAGGACACAAGATATAACCCGCCAGACGCTATACCTATCAGAGATCACTTCAAACCAGTGATCAACATGCATTATTCTGGCATTGCTTGGGGGACAATAAATGTCAACAATTTCGAGTCGAAGCCCGCACTAATAAACATGGTTCAACAGAACCAATTTGTGGGAACTGCCACTGCTGATCCTCACGTTCATTTGAGGACTTTCCTGGAGATCAAGGATACGGTAAAAATTAATATTATTCATGATGATATTATTAGACTGCGTTTGTTTCCGTTTTCTCTCAGGGACCAAGCAAGATGATGGCTCCAATCATTGCCGCTTGGGAGCATCACAACGTGGCAAGAATTGGCAAAAAAGTTTCTGTCTAAATATTTTCCCCCTGCCAAGTCTGTGCAGTTGAAGATTGAGATTAGTACGTTCAGGCAGACTGACTTTGAGCAGCTTTATGAGGCGTGGAAAAGGTATAAGGAGTTGTTGCAAAGGTGCCAAATCATGGTTTTGAAGACTGGGTACAAATTGAGATTTTTTATAACGGGTTAAATGGTCAGACACGAACAACAGTGGATGCAGCGGCAGGTGGCACGATTTTTGCCAAGTCTCCTGCTCAAGCCTATGACTCACTTGAGAAAATGACTATTAATAGCTACTAATGGTCGTCTGAGAGGTCAGGAGTAAAGAAGACAGCTGGAGTTTATGTCGTGGATCCTATCACATCACTCACTGCGCAAGTATCAGCACTGACTACACAGATAGCAACCATGAATAAATTGAGTACATCAAACACTGGGGGGACAATCGTTTTTCGTTGAAGAATCGCAAATTCCTGAAGAAGTGCAATACATCAATAACAAGAACTTTGGAGGCTATGGAGGATATCGAAGTAACCCTACCCCTAACACTTATCATCCTTGTTTGCGAAACCATGAAAATTTTCTTACGCAAATAATAAGAATGTGTTGAATCCTCCACCGGGGTTTAATACATCAAATGGGAAAGGGAAGCCATCATTTGAGGATTTAGTTGGGACATTCGTTTCTGAATCTGGAAAGAGGATGGCTAGGACTGACTCTAGGCTTGACAACCTAGAGACACACATGGCGAATATTGGTGCTTCCTTGAAAATCCTCGAGTCGCAAATAGGGCAGATAACGACTTCTCAATCAGCAGGTGCAGTACCAAAGACAGCAGATCAAAATCTGAGGGAAGTGAATGCCGTTTTTATTCAGCATGAGGAGATTGGTAGGGTAAACTTAGAAGACAAAAAGGCTGATCACACACCCATCCAGGAAGATAAGTCAACGCCGAGCAAAAGGGTCCGAGGTAAGTAAAGTGAGAGGTATGACTCAAATCAATGCATTAATATTTCTTTACTTCTCTACCCCCAGAGTTTTTTACAATTAAATGCCGAATTTCAAAAGGGAATGGGTCTTGAAGGTCTCAAGAACCTACACACTAACATTGAGTTTGCAGATCAGGTGGATGGTGAATTTACTGAAGTAACATGAACAAATCATCCTCATAAGCCGCAAGATCCCGGCGAATTTATTGTGCCATGTGAAATAAGGAGTCATTTAGTGGAAAAAGCTATCCGTGTCTCGGAAGCGAGCATGAATATAATGCTAAGTTCTCTCTATGAAAAACTTGGATTAAGCAGGATGAAGCCCACAGGACTAAGCTTACAGATGGTAGATAAATCGATCAAGACACCGTTGGGTATTGTGGAAGATGTTTAACTTTGGATCGATAAACTGAAGGTTCTAGCAGAGTTCGTGGTACTTGACATGGAGAACAGTCAGAACCTTCACGTCATTCTAGGATGACCATTATTGGCTACTGTTGGAGCCATCATTAACGTAAAACGAGGAAAGTTGACCATGGAAGCTGAATGTCAAATGGTTGCAATAAAGGCATCCAATAAATCATTGGACCCACCATGAAAAGGATTAGTTATAGTCAAACTGATGACTATAAACCAAGCACTGTGTGGGAGGCAACCCACAATTATTTTATCATTCTTTTTGTTTTTATTTTATTTTAATATTTTTTTTGTTAATTTTAATTTTCTCTATTCAAGTATTGATTTGAAGTATTTTATTTTTGCAGGTATTTTTAAAAATAAAAATAGAAAAATTGATGGACAATATGCTTCACGCACATGCGCGAAGCCCAACTCGGAAGGCAGAGGATGCCGCGCATATGCGTCACTCAGGGCGTGCATATGCGCGCGACCTTATTTAAGAAAAATAAACAAAGAATCGCGAACCCTTCCTCAGAAATACACATAGCCACCCTCCTCAGAAAACAATCCGCCTCCCTCCTCTAAAAAAACATCACCGCCGCTGCACACCTCGGAAAGCCAACCGCCACCTTCAATCACCGCCACAACTTCTGACCACACTCTGATTTTTGGTCACTTTCTCGTGCCAGTAAGGATTTCATTCAGATTTTGTTCAAATATTTGGAGTAGTTAGAAATTGGTTCGATTTAGTTGAGGAACTTGTGATATTGTGAATTTGGTACTTCGAATAGTTCTAAATAATTTTGTGACTGGGTTGTACGTTGCATTGCTAATCAGATTTGTTGGTGTGGTGAGATTATATTTGCTCTACTACTCGATTATTTGAATTTAGTGTGTGGGTGACAGCTTTGGATTATTAATTACATGGTGCCGAAAAAGAAATGGAAAAATGGTGCCTCTTCCTCATCAATTTTTGACTCTCATAGGTTCTGGAATGAGGAAGCCCAACAAGTATATGATAGCTCTATGACAAGGCCCATCATCCCAGAGAGGGAATTCAATTTGTCAATTCCACGTGGTGTTATAATAGAGGAACTGGAACGCCGCGGATGGGTTGAATTTGCACAACACCCTTTGGATGTCGTAATCTTGGTTGTGCGAGAATTCTATGCAAATATCTGGATTCGTCACAACGAGTCTAAAGTCTTGCTGCGAGGTTAATTGGTGTCATTCGACTCTCGAACGATCTATATGATATATCAGATGCCCAGCCTCGACCATGACGAGTACAGTGAATTTCTCGAAGCGAGTGTTGACTATACAGAGGTCATCCGGAGTGCCGGACCATATGTCAAGCCGGCGTTGCCTGGAAAATGAGCTCGAGCGGGCCTATTTCTTTAAAGAAATCCGACATGGGCACTAACACAAGTTCTTGGACATCCTTTGTATTAGCTTGGATTCTCCCGTCCTCGCACTATTACGATGTGACCAAAGACAAAGCTGCATTGGTCTATGCTATTCTGATGGGAAAATCCGTTGATTTGGGGAAAATCTTCTATGGATCGATTATGAGAGCCGACGCAAAGTTAGCCACGGTTGCTCTTCCTTGTCCTCTTATCGTTACCGAACTATGCCGACAGGCCGGCATATCATGGGCCCCTGATGAACCAGTGCTTAAGCATAAGGCCCCCATTGTTGCCTTCTTTGGAGCCGCCTCTTATATTCCCCATGAGTTTCCGGACGAAGAGGAGATCCCAAAGCGCAGCTTCCATCACGACCACCATCTGCAGCTGCCAGACAGAGGAGGGGAGACAGATATTGGCGACTAGAAAACGAGATGCAGAACCAGAGGAGGTTACTGGTTGAGATGGTATACTTGTGTTAAATATCTTTTGAATCAAATAATCACCAATAAAGTCCTTTTTAATCTGTGTAAGTAAATCTGTATGTTAATGAAGTGTGGGTTAAACTGAATCGAAAATCTCTTGAGTTTATAAGGCAAGTAAGTGTTGTGAACCTATTTGAGCAGTCGATTGGGTAAATGAGCATTGACGCTAACACACGCACGTGACTTTTGAGTAATCGTAAATTACATGAAAATAGATGAGTTGGAGGCGAATATCACTTTTGCATATCCATGACTTTATTTGTTAGTGTTATTTCTTCTGTGAATCTTATTTTTATTGTTAGTTTTCCTCAGAACTAGCAAAAGTTCAAGTTTGGGGGGATTTGATAAGTGCAATTTGTGCACTTAAATTATCCTTATAATTCATATAGATTGTTAGTTTCTTGGGCGGAAATATTCGTCTTTTTTAATTTTTGATGTGCTTGCAGGAATCTAGGTAAGGCTACAGCATGAGCGTGAGAAGGAGCAAAAATGATGTTTAGAAGAAAATTGTGAGCATGGCCCAACTATGCAGCAGCGAGACCCGCGCATATGCACCACTCAGAGGCACGCATATGCGCGAGAGTTACACCAAAGACAAAACACTACAGAGGGCCTGGCGCATATACGCCACTTAGGGAACGCATATGCGTGCAAGAAAGAAATCCAGATGCACAAACCAGAAAGACCCGCGCATATGCGTGGAAAAAAAGCGCGCATATGCGCGCGACGTGAATGCCAGATTGTTTAGGTTTCATCGTGGCCTTTATAAGGAATTAGTAAAAGAGAAAAAGTGCAGACATAACAAAGGGAAGGGTGAAAAAGTCAGAGCGCACGGAGTGCGGAACGCGAAGAATGGAGACAGAAGACACTTAATCCGGACAAAGAGACACACTTTCATCTCTCTTCAACACGTTTCTAATTCGGTTCTTTACTTTTACGTTTTTAATTATTACAAACAAGTTTTGTATTGATTTAGATTCGAGTATCAACTAATTTTATTTTCTAGAGATGAACGTAATCGTGGTTGAACCTATGTTATAAACGTTTGGAATTTTTATTGAAATAATTCATCGTGTTTATTTGTGATTTCTTGTCGTTAATGCTTTTGAATTACTGGCCATAATGCGATTGATCAAATAATTAAGGTCTAACACTCGAGAGAGGGAATTGAAATTAGGACAAGGGAAATTACATCGTCAGATGTTTATAACGTGCTAAAGACGTATTACTCTGATGCATCCATCAAGAAAACCTTGTTTGCATTTATTACGTCTTACGTGATTTTGAATAGACATATTAAAATCGGTAATAGGTAACAAAATTCTATTTATCACTTGAAAAAGGGAATAGAAAAATCGCGAGTTCTTGGTTAGTAAACATGATGCAATTTAATAATATGTTAGTCAATTTTAATTTAGCACAGGAGAGACCAGACGAAATCATATCTCTAGATTAATTTACTCACTGAATTTCAACTACGTGTATAAGATTTACCTGATTCATTATTTTCTTTGAATTGATTATCAACTATCTATTTGATTTGTTGGAACTTTTCAAGTTCGCAATCTTGATTTTGATGGTAACAAAATTTGTTAATTGTGTTACTAATGATCTACCTTAGTTGTGCAGCATCTAAGATCACCTACGAGTTGTTTACATCGCTGAACTTAAGACCCAACTGATCGCTCAAAATGAATCAGTTCAACTGGCTACGTCATTTGAGCAGTACAGCTGATTGACCAGTTGATAGGTGATTCAGCAGGAAAACCTCAGAAGCCTGGCCAGCCAAAAGAGTGTTCAACTGATGAAGAAACCCAGCTGATTAGTCCAATTGAAAGAGTGTGAAATCAGTTCAACTGACAAGTCAACTGATTTCATCAGCCCAACTTAAAGATCAGTTCAAAATGACCAGTTTGAAGAATCAGTTAGAATCGTTCAGTTATGGACGATGATAGATTCCTTCGAGTGGATTCCAGCTGTGCGAGAAGGTACAAAGCAATTGTCCAGTCAAAGGACAATAATGGACGTTGCATCAAAGCATTAAAGACAAAACGCTTCAGATGGACAGTCAAAAAAACGAGACAGATAGTCCAAGAAGCCGATTCAAATGCAACGAATACAATAAATGAGTCTCACTGTACAATCAGCTTCCTTCGTCTATATAAAGAGAAGATAGGTGAAGACTTAAATATGTGAGGGAGCACATATACAATACTAGAGAGAAAAGGGCACTCTTAGTTGCATATCAGCTTTCAGAAGCACTTAAGCCCAGAGGGAATTCTTCATCGTTGTATCAACTTAGTTTAGAAGCCACTTTTCCTCAGTGTGTGAGAACATTCTTGTTCAGTTCGCACACACATACTTACTCTCAACCACCCAATATAGTCTTGCACAAAGACGTTAAACTTGTGTATGTAGTCTCTCACATAGACGTTAAATAAGTGTTGACTGAAAGTGTTGTTTTCAGTCGTAGCTAGGAGTTTAGTTTAGGCAGTAGATAAGTCCTAGCTGAGTGGGCTTGTACACATAGTTGTATAAATCAAAATCTTCTAGTGTATCCTATCCGTGGAGATAGAAGGGGTGACGTAGGAGCAGTTGAAGTCTCCGAACATCCATAAACATATCTTGTGTATTTAAGTGATTAACTATCACTTTAAAATTGTTTTGATTAGTTAGAGTGTGGTAAAAACTGAACATCCATAAACATATCTTGTGTATTTAACTGATTAACTATCGCTTTAAAATTGTTTTGATTAGTTAGAGTGTTCGTGTGTTCAGTTGTTACCATAACTGAAATACAAGAATGTAAAAACTAATATGTGTTCTTTCAGTTAGTCAGTTTACAAAAGTTAAAATATTTTCTAACATTTCAGTTTTCTTTACGAAGGATTACTTCGAGTTTCTTCCGCTTGGTTTAAAAACAAACTCGATTTAATTCATCGGTGTTAATATTCTCAGAACACGAGCTATTGAAGCTCATTGAAGGTGGTTGTGTGCGAAATGCCTTCGAAGGCGCTAACACACTCGATCCATCATGATTTCTCTAAATAAAGTTGAACTATGTCAATTATGGTACTTAATATTCAGTTTTAAATAACTACTCCTCGTGGGATCAATATCTGTACTGATACCAGTACTAAAAATTGACACCATACACTTGCGGTAGTGAAAATACGCAACACTAGTCCACGTGAGAGCAGCCACATCCACTGCATGTGCAGCTCCCTCCCACCATAGGGACGCATCATCCCTCATAATATAAATTACGCAGCTGGCCCGATCGCCATCCCTCATCTGCAGATACTCAAAATGTAACTCAAGAGACCTAATACATCCATCTGAAACGAATGGATCGGTGGTAGCCCCGAACTTGTAAGGCCCGAGATTTCGATTATTGTAATATGCCATGAATTATAGATAATTGAGATGCAATTATAGATGGATATGAATAGACTGAAAATAAGGAAGAAAAGATGTAAATATATGTGCAAAGAGGTGTACGCGACGAGATGCGCGAATCATGCGCGGAGTGGGCAGAAGACCCCGCGCATATGCGCGGCGTGAGGACGCGCATATGCGCGAGGTGTCCAGTAGCCTAGTGGAGTGCTCGGCGCATATGCGCGACGTGAACAGTGCATATGCGCGAGCAGGGCAGAAAGGGCGCACATGCGCGGCAGAAGGCGCGCATAGGTGCCAGTTGATGTGTGCGGAGACAGTGGGTCTCGCGCATATGCGCGAGTAGTCCAGTAGCCGGACAGTACTTCCGGCGCATATGCGCGGATCTTGGGGGCGCATATGCGCCAGTCATGCAGAAGGAAAAATTGACATTTGGCCTCTTGCATGCAATGTGTATATATATATATATACGTACATTGAATTCGGCAGAAACAAAAGGAAATCGAAGGAAAGAATCGTGAAGAAAGCTTCAGAGAAAGAGTGAAAAATCTTTACGCCTTTTGTGAGAAATCCGCCCGTCCGATTTTGAATCTGACTTCGGTACTGAGTTTCTACCGACGTAAGCTACAACTGGACGTAAGTTTTGCTACGTTTTGATATGTTTTGAAATTATGCTATGTCCAGAATCAGATACGATTCATATATAGCGTTCTTGACATGTTAGACAGCGTAGAATCGAAGTCAGATTAAGAAACGGACTGAGTATGGAATCGTTATAATTTTCAGAATGAGATTGACTAGAATTGATGTCAGATTTGTACGGTGGTTGATTGTAAATTATGGGAATTAGTATATACTAGTTTGATATCACAGATATCGCAGGATTGTACTATTGTACTGTCAGAATTTGATAAAACAAAGGTATAGTGATTTGATTAGAATATTGATACAGTATATGGATATTGTCATTGCCAGATTGAACAGTGACAGACTTTGAGTCGAGACTTCGATTGTATCAGAGCGACAGCAAGAAAGGTATAAATAAATGTTGATTCGGGATTGCACAACTCGAGTTAGGTTTGACTTGAGTTTCCCTAAATCACATACTTTATTTTATTGCATTGATATTTGCAGATTATCAGATTGATATGTTAATCTATTGACTTAGAGCAGAGTCAGAGTTTGAGTCTAGGGTAGATCAGCCTAGCTAGGGCAGAACCGCCGAGTCTTTGTCAGAACCGCGAAGACTCTAGACTTACGGTGTATCGATGAGCTTAGATGTAGATCGACGTCTATTGTAGACATTCGATACAGCATATCAAAGTGTAAATTAGATTGGGATCCCTAGGTTAGAGATAAGATAAGAAGTCATTGGCTTAAATACAAATTCGTATTTGTTCATGTAGTCAGATTGGATACATGTTTTAATGATTGTTTATTGCTTTTATATATGTTTTATATGATTGCATTGATACATTGTTTATACTGGGATATTTATATCTCACCGGAGTTATCCGGCTGTTGTCTTGTTTGTATGTGTGCATGGCAACAGGTGTTACAGGTTCAGGGTCACAGAGGTGAAGAAAGATCGAGATTAGAGTGGTGACTCCGGACTTGGATATAGATAGGTTTCGTTACTTGATTGTAGTAGTTGAACCCTAGTTTTGAAACTAGATGCATGTTATACAGAATTTGTATTATTATACTGGTTTGTATAATAGAGTGATTCCATTACCTTCCGCATTTTAAAAAAAAAATTTAGACCCTGTTTATTTTAATTGATTAAATTAGTCCCAATGACGATTAAGAAATGATTAGCGTCCGGGTCCCCACAGAACTCCTTCGAGTTGATCCTACGGAGCTGCTCAAAATCATCTGTCTGAGGCCTAGGAGCCTGCTGTACCTGCTCCAGTAGCCTAGGAATACCCTCCAGAACTCGGGTGGCTGGTTCCCCTGGCGGTGGTGGTCGTGGGCCTCTGCCACCTCCTGGAATATCATCTTGTCTATCAATGCTGGGGTCGCGTCTGGGACGCATGATTTGAATGCAGTCCAATTTATAAGAGTAACCCATTATGCAATTAATCTAGTTTTTAAAATAATAAACTTTAAATCGTAAAAATGATTAAAAAATTACAGTAAATCATCGTAAATCGTAAATCATATAAACATGTAGGTGATAACAGTCAATTGTTTAAAACATTTAAAACATAAAGCTTATAGACATGAGGCTTGAAGACTGAGTGGCAGAAGCTGACGGTGGCACAACCCTATACAGGACCCTTGCTCTTATACCAGCTATAACATCTACTCATTTTAAAAGTGCAGAAATATATATTTTTTTTTATAAAAAAGCTCGCATTTCCAGAATAGCATTTAAAATAATCAAATTTTCACTGACAATAAAAATAGTGTAGTTTAAAATAACCAACATCATCCAAGATCAAACATAAACATGTACGAGTAAAAAAACGTAATATCATCAACGTATAAAAATGTTTAACTCCTCAAAAAAACTCATAAATCAAATGTGGAAAAACATGCGGTCCTCGGGTCATCTCACCGTATCAAGGCTGCCTGCTCAGAGTTCATCGCCTCCAGTCTCCTCAACATCAAGCTCACCTACATCACACATGCCTAGTGAATCTAAAGACTCAACACACATGTATCAAGAATAACAAGTACATATAATGGCACACAACAGTGAAAAATATCATACTCAACATATCTTTCATGAACATAAAAGCATAACGTACGTGTCATGTAAAATAATATCCTATCAAATCATGTCATCTCGTGTATCATATAAGTTATACATTTTCTTTTTAATTGAATTCAGATCATTAGTTGTGACTTTCATATCAACTCTATCGATGGATCCATCTACATGTAACCACGGTACCGGGCGGCGGGGACATCAGCGACAGAATTACCCGTCCACTAAGCCTTGGCCTCAGCTCATCATATCTCATGTCATTGTATACATATACATATTCAGCCACAACCAATTTTCATACTTCAAAAATATCATCATATTCACTACTTAATAAAAACATGCATTTTACGTAACCTTTCCTTAAAACCATGAATGCATCATTTATACCATAATTGCATAAGAATAATAAACGCCATGCATAAAAATTTAAAATATCATAAATTTGTGCTTAGGGAGCTGCCTGGACCAAGATCTCACCCCGGGTGCAAAATGACCATTTTGCCCCTGGAAATCCAAGAATTACCGTTTTACCCTGGACCTCTAAAATTTACTCGAAACTTACCAAACTTCTTAAAATGTCCCAAAACATATTTAAAACCATTCTTAGACATAATCCCGAGCACATTCCATAACTTAACCTAATCGTTTTAAAATTTAGACCGATGTCTCGATTTTAACCTGAATCGACTCGAAACTTAACCGAATTTTACCAAACTTAAAACATGACTTAACAACACCATACCAGACCTAAATCCACTCAATTCAAACCCATTAAAATAAGCAATCGTGATAAAAAAAATTTGATCATAAAAATGGTAAATGAACTGAAGCATGAGGTTCTCGGGTTCCTACTACTGCCGACCCAAGATGGCTCACTGGTCCCCGCCCTCAGTCCCGACCTCATCAGTACCTACAACAATCAAGTCTAGTGAGTCTAAAGACTCAACATGCATATATCGTAGATAACAAGTAAATATATCATAAAATTTCATGCCGTGTAAAAATATCATGTTGTAAAGCGTAACGTGAAAATATCTTGTCATGAGTAATTTTAAATACGTGCATAACTGAACTGAAAATCATAAGTGAAATGCTACTCGATAGAGCCCTGTCATGAAATAGCATATAATTTTCTGTTGATAAGAAGTTCAACGCAAGTGGCCCATAACGTGAAATGAATCGTCTGATCAGACTATACCACATTACACTGGACGATAGAGATCCACCAATACATGAAAATGAACCGGTCAGTGACCACCGGATGAAGTGATAATCCCATGATAAGCTGCAATCCCATCAACGTGAAGTGGCCACAAGCAATATCGCATATATCTCAAAAATGAACATTTTATATTTTTATGCACGTAATATAATTAAATGTCCTGTATTATTTTACCAAAAGGGTTGGATCGTTCCCAGGCTCGCTGTGACGTAATTCTAGCATGAAAAATATGCGAATGATTTAACTTGACCAAAACTTCGTAATTGAATCCAAAAACGAGACAATTACGCCCAATGACTTAGTATTTAATCATGACTCTGTGCCAACCCGAACCAACACCGAACCATCATTTAGTCATGATTAAAATACACCTAAAATGATGACATAATACTCTTAAAATTATAGTACTCGAAATTTGTGGAATGGAGGCCAAAAACATAAAACGCTCTTTCGAGAGTTATTTTGGCACATTGCACCGTAAATTCTCGTACGGCCTCTAAACTTAACCGAATCACAAACGGCCAAAAACATGACCTTTATAACTAGATGAGGCACTGTACAGTCCAAGGCCATAGTCTAAAATCCAACCAAGAACTCACGAGCCTCTGAACCGGAGCACCAACTTGCTGTCAAAAATACAGCAGCAACGCTTACGCTCGCATTCTTCGTTATCGAGACTATCGGCCATTGAGGCTTGAACCACCAACCAAAGCCTCTTAGCAACATCCTAAGGTATGGTTTTAACCATGGCTAAGGGCCCTAGGCCAGCCACAATCCAAACAACACCAGAACAACCCGAACTCTTCACCCGATAACCGCATATGCACGCGTGGGGTGTTGCAATTGTTCTTGTTGTCATGGACCATTCAGTGGCCATTTGATTGACCATGGCATGATCTAGACATCAAGAGGTATGGTATGAACCATGGCTAAGGGCCAGAAGCCAACCAAGATCCACACCAAACCAAAAAAACAAAAACAAACTTACACAGAAAATTAAGAAAACAGAACCCTGGATCACATGCATTGTTTTGTTTTGAAACCGGGGGGAACCGTGAACCAAGCCATGAAAGGGCATCTTGGTCATGTCTTAGACATGCCAAGGAGAGGTTCGGACCATGGCTATAGCCCCTAGGGCAGCCGAGATCAGAACACACGCCTTAGCCACGCAAGATTCAAAGTTTAAGACTCGAAATGGCAGCCGGGACAGTTGCTGTCGAAACGTGCTGCAGTGGGCTAAAGTGTTCAAACCAACGGACCAAACTCTTTCTAACACGCCCTAGGACATGACCATAAGCAGCCTTGGGAGCCTAGGATCGAGCCAACCTGTAAATCAACCAGAACGAATACCAACGTGAAGCATGAAGTGAAACCGAAAATCTCTACAGAAATTCGAAAGTGTTGCTGCCTTGTATCGGTTTTTTCGTGATTAAATCATGCACATGTGATGTTAAAATTTCAGTATATGACTTGATTGAGGAGTAAATAAAAACATATACATGCCTGGATGTGTTTTGAAAGAAACACAAATGAAAACAACGACGCGGTGCGGCGGAGACGGAGTGTTCTTCACTTTCTTGTTTCTACTCGATTTTCCCTCTTGTTTTATCAAGGCTCTCTCACGATTTCTCTACTGAAAAAGGCTCTGAAATTTCGAAAATGGAGAGAAGAAAGTGTCTAGGAAATGAAGGAAAGTTTGCAAGATAAAAGGGAGAAATGAAGCTTTCTATCTTTCTAATGTGTGAGATAAGGAATGATTGGTATCAAAAGATTTTTGAAGGAAAATAAAGGTTGCACTTGGTCGAATTTTTGGTCTAGGAACAAGGGAGAAAATTGCTTAATTATTTATTTGTTGGTGATTTAAAAGTGGAGGAAATTATCTACCTAGAAAAGATTAAGGAAAGATATCAAGGAAATGAGTTGAAAAACAAATTTTAAGTCTAGAAGGGAGGGGCCGATTTTATAAGATAATTGAGGTGAGAATATTGCTTAATTATTAATTATTGAAGATTTAAAGTTGAAGGAATTATCTATGTCAAGAAGGGAGAAAGAAAGATACCCAATATTATGAGTTGACAAATTTAAATCCTACAAAGTGAAATGGCCAAAAATTGTAGGGTAATGGGAGGGAAAATATTGCTTACATAATGTATTTTAAATGTTTAGTATTTTATCTACTCTTTAAATATTTTATTGAATTAATAAATTAATTATGGTATAACATTACCTTACATGCATGGCTAAATCTTTAAATTACTTAAATAATTCCTTAAACCTTATTTTACATTAAATTAACTTATTATTTATCTTAAATAAATTCTAGGAATGTTTTCTTAATATTAAATTTTATCTCAAAACTCCAACTCCAGTCCGGCCTCACTTATTTAACCGAAACGATAAAACCATACTTAGCGATTAAAAATAAATAATCATGACTAACAACTTTAAAATGCTTTAAATAATAAAGAAATATTTTTAATTCAAATACTAAAAATTATGCATGGCTTATACGTAGTGCGATCTACGGGTTCTACAACTCTCCTCCCCTTAAAAGAAATTTCGTCCTCGAAATTAAAACTTACCGAATAACTCGGGATAACGACTCCTCATCTCTGGCTTAGACTCCCACGTAGCTTCCTCCTCTGAATGATTAATCCATTTGATTTTAACTCGCTTAACCAGCTTGTTCAAAAGCTTCTTCTCCTGTCTGTCTAAGATCTGCACTGGTCTCTCTTCATAAGACAGGTTTGGAGTAAGCTGCAATGGCTCAAAGTTCAAGACATGCGAAGGATTTGCCATATACTTCCTCAGCATAGAGACGTGGAACACATTGTGTACTCCGGCCAGATTCGACGGAAGAGCAACACGATAAGCTAACGCCCCAACCCTGTCGAGGATCTAAAATGGTCCAATGAATCTCGGACTGAGCTTTCCTTTCTTTCCGAACCGCATGACACCTTTCATAGGTGCTACCTTCACAAAAACATGGTCGCCCACGGCAAACTCTAAATCTCTCCTCCTTTGATCCGCATAACTCTTCTGTTGACTCTGAGCAGTCCTCATCCTATCACGGATCTTGCCACGGCAAACTCTAAATCTCTCCTCCTCTGATCCGCATAACTCTTCTGTCGACTCTGAGCAGTCCTCATCCTATCACGGATCTTGACTACTACATCGGCAGCCTGCTGAATAATCTCCGGACCCAATTCTGATCTCTCTCCTACTTCATCCCAATGAACAGGAGATCTGCACTTATGACCATGGTTTACCAAAACGGGATCGGAACGGCCGGAACGGCCGTTCCGGAACTGGAACGCTGCCTACCTTGACAGAGTTCCGGTGTTTGGAGGTTTATGATGTGGGTCAGCGTTCCATGCATGAAGAACGGGGATTTAACGGGAAAACGGAACGGGCTAGGCTTTAAACGGAACCGGAACGCAATTCGCGACGGTTTTGTTACGAACGGTCGCTAGTAGCGACGGTTTTATGTATGTAGCGACGGTTCTGTACAACCGTCGTCGATTTATATAAATCGGCGACGGATTTAATATAACCATCGCTATATTTCGCGACGGTTAAAATTAAACCGCCGCTAATTTAAAATCGACGACGGTTTTATGAACACCGTCGCTAAATTTAGCAACGGTGTTTCATAAAACCGTCGCAAATTCGAATAAGCCGATTTAATAATGCACGTATCTTTGCTTTCTAGTACAAATAATGCAATTATAGGTCCTATTGCACATCGTATCTTTGCTTTGTAGTACAAATAATGCAATTTTGAGCACATGCATTGTTTGGATAAAACCGTCGCAAAATTAAATTTCTTATTTAAATCAAATAATCTATTTAAATGATATTTTTTTAATTTTTATATTTCTAAATATTTTCCAAATTTTTTAATTTTTATATATTTATAATAGTTTTTTTAAATACCCGTTCCGCGACCGTTCCGCGAAATTTCATTGTAACTGGAACGGTAGCATCCGTTCCGATCTCCGCGACCGTGACTGCGAACCATGCTTATGACCATACAGTGCTTCAAACGAGCCATACCAATAGACTCCTGGAAATTGTTGTTAGAGGTGAACTCTACTAGTGGCAAATTCGACTCCCAACTCCCTGAAAAGTCGATGACACAAGCACAGAGAAGATCCTCCAAAATATGGATAACTCTCTCTGACTACCCATCTGTCTGAGGGTGGAAAGATGTGCTAAACAACAACTTCGTACCCACTGCTGAATGCAGACTCTTCCAAATTGCGGAAGTGAATCTAGGATCTCTGTCAGATACTATAGAAACGGGAATACCATGAAGTTTGACTATCTCTCGGAAATACAACTCTGCATACTAAATCATGGTGAAAGTCGTCTTAATAGGCAAGAAGTGCGCTGATTTGGTAAGACGGTCAACAATCACCCAGATAGCATTTGATCCTCTGACTGACTTCGGAAAACCGGTCACGAAGTCCATGATAACATTCTCCCACTTCCACTCGGGAATAGGAAGAGGCTTGAGCAAGCCTGCTGGTCTCTGATGCTTTGCTTTCACTAGCTGGCATTTCAGAAACTCGGATACAAAATGCCTGATATCCTTCTTCATTCCGGGCCACCAATACAACAACTGCAGATCTTTGTACATCTTCGTACTCCCAGGGTTAATAGAGTACGGCGACATATGGGCCTCGGATAGAATATCTGCTCAAATAGAATCACTGCTAGGAACCCACATCCTGTCTCGGTATCTCACAATCCTATCGCTAACTATATACAAGATACTGCCCTTGTCCTCATCCCTCTGCTTCCACTTTTCCAACTGCTCATCTGTTGACTGACCACTACGAATACGGTCTAGAAGAGAATAGTGAATCGTCAAAGTAGATAGACGGGGAAATCTACCTCGAGTATAAGTCTCTAGGTCAAACCTCTGCATCTCAGACTGAAGAGGCCTCGAAATCGCTAGATGAGCCATCACTGCGACTTTCCTGCTTAGTGCATCCGCAACTACATTAGCCTTACCCGGGTGGTAGCTAATGTCACAGTCATAGTCCTTCACTAGCTCCAACCAAAGCCTCTGACGCATATTCAGCTCTTTCTGCGTAAAGAAGTACTTGAGGCTCTTATGGTCAGTAAAGATCTGGCACTTCTCTCCGTACAAATAATGCCTCCAAATCTTCAAGGCAAAAACTACGGCGGACAACTCTAGATCATGGGTAGGGTAGTTCTTCTCATGTATTTTCAACTGTTGAGAAGCATATGCTATCACCTTCCCATGCTGCATCAACACTGCGCCTAGACCGAGCTTCGAAGCATCGGTATATAAAACAAATTCTCCGAGCCCTGACAGCATGGCCAATACTGGTGCAGAGATAAGAGCTTGCTTCAAAGTATCGAAGCTCTTCTGACACTCGTCGCTCCACACAAATTTAACATTCTTCTTTGTCAACGACGTGAGTGGAACTGTGATAGAGGAGAATCCCTGAATAAACTTCCGATAATATCCTGCTAGCCCAAGGAAACTACGGATCTCTGATGCATTATGCGGCACAACCCAATCTCTGACTGCTGAAACTTTCGCTGGGTCTACCTCAATACTGCAGCTAGAAACGATGTGGCCTAAGAACGCCACCTTCTCTAACCAGAATTCGCAGTTACTGAACTTTACGAACAACTTATGCTTCTATAGGGTCTGCAAAACTGCGGTCAGATGCCTGCTGTGATCCTCATGATTCTTAGAGTAGACGAGAATGTCGTATGTGAATACTATCACAAACTGATCAAGATACGGCTGAAATACGCGATTCATGAGATCCATGAAGATCGCTGGCGCATTTGTCAAACCGAATGCCATCACAAGGAACTCAAAGTGGAAATAACGAGTCGTAAGGCAGTCTTGGAAACATCGGAATCTTTCACCCTCAGCTGGTGATAACCGGAACGCAGATCAATCATAGAGTAAACCGAATCTCCCAGCAACTGATCAAATAAATCTTCAATCCTCGGAAATGGGTATTTGTTCTTCTATGTAACCCTGTTCAACTCCCGGTAATCAATACAGAGCCTCGTACCATTCTTCTTCTTCACAAACAAGACTGGCGCGCCCCATGGTGAAAAACTCGGGCGAATGAACTCCTTGTCAAGAAGTCCTGAATCTGCTTCTTAAGTTCTGCCATCTCTGTCGGTGCTTTTAATATTGGATTCGTGCCTGGCATAAGCTCAATAGAAAACTCCACCTCTCGCTCGGGTGGCATACCGGAGACGTCCTCAAGAAAAACGTCTAGAAAATCTCTAACAATCGGAACATCTGAGGCTGACTGACTGGGTGCCTCAGGGACAGATATAAAAGTCTCTAAAAACGCCCGACACCCTCTATGCATGAGCTTCCTAGCCTGGACACAAGATATCAAACGCGGTAAATGAAAGCACATGTCTGGTTCGAATAAGAACTGCTCTATCCCAGGCGGTCGGACTAGAACGGATCTCCGCTGAAAGTCGATCAAAACTTTGTTCCTTAGTAGCCAGTCCTTACCCAGAATGATATCAAACTCTGGCATCGGCAAAACGATGAGATCCGCATAAACAAGATTGCCATGGAGCTCGAGGTCTATGTCTTGGATCACATTAGTAGCTGCCATCTTCTCTCCCGAAGGCAGTACTACTGAATAGACTATATCTAGCCCAATGGTCTTGACCTTGAAAAAATTAGTAAAGGTCTCCGAAATGAATGAATGAGTATCCCCTGAATCTATCAAGGCTTTCGTAGCTGAACCCGCTATAAAGATTCTCCCTGAAAGGTTGGAACGTCAAGCTGAACCCAATAATTACTAGAACTAACTTATAGACATGGAAAGGTCAAAGTTCTTCTAACCTAATTCCTGAAAGTATCACTGATTAGAGCATACAATCCTATCGCAATTTCTAAGTTCAAAATCTCAACCCAAAGCATAAATTCCCAAAACACTGATTTTTGAATATTAACTTAAAGTTTTAAGATACCTGTCATGAGCATGGTGTCTGGGTTCGTCTCCGCTGCATGGAGGGCAAAAACTCTGCCTTGGGTAGGCAGACTCCCCCGAGGGCACTGCTGCAGTAGGTGGTCTGGGCTACCACACTTATAACACTTCCCTGAGCTATACATACATGCTCTGGCATGGCGGCGTGTGCACTTAGGACAGACTGGGTGCTCAAAGGTCCTCGGGCCTGCGTGTCCCTGCTGCTGTTGTCCTATGTTTCTGGGCGGGCCGTGATGAGGCCTCTTATGATGTGGCTTCTGCTAAGGAGGAGGGCGGTGTGGCACTGGGACTGGTCGCTTGCCCTGGCGATCCCTCTCAATGTCAATCTGATCTTGCTCTGCAGCAAGAGCTCTGGAAACAGCGACTTCAAAGGTAGTAGGGCTTGCCACACTAACATCACGGTGCAAGATCGGCCGTAAACCATCCAGAAAGTGCCTCAGCTTGGCACCGACATCGTTCGCAGGTCAGGGGCACAAAATGACAGCCCCTCTCAAACTTACGGATGAACTCCATAACAGTCAGCTCTCCCTGCCTCAGGGTCATGAACTCCCTGGTCAATCTAGAACGCACTTTGTCAGCAAAATATTTGGAGTAAAATACCTCTGTGAATCGCGTCCAGCTCAGCGTAGCCAAGTTCAAAGCTACTGATGCTCCTTCTCACCATAAGCGGGCATCTCCTCCAAATAGATATGTCGCACAACGAACTCTGTCCACATCCCCAAGCTCCATAAACTCAAAGATAACCTCGAGGGACTTGATCCAGCCCTCGGCAATCATAGGATCGGAAGTCACTGAGAACTCCTTCGGCCTCATCTTCATGAAGCGCTCATAGGTAGTCTCGGGCCCTGTCGGCCTGGCTGTCACCGCGTTGTTCCCCGAAATCTGTGCAAAGAACTGAGTCATCCCAGCTAACATCTGGCATTCATGTCCGGTGGAGGTGGTAAATCTCTCTCCTGCCTCTGATTCTCACCGTCCTCCTGGAGAGGCTCATCCTCTTTCGTGCGCTCAAGAATGCATCTAGGAGGCATACTGTTCCACACATAACCCATACGTAACTAATATGCATAATCTCTATTATTTCTTTAAATTTAAATAAATACTACATAATCATAATCTTGACATAAAGTATTTCGTGAAAACATGATGTTCAAATATTTCATGCTTTAAACAAAATGCGTAAACTTAAAACTTACAGCCCGAAGACGTGACTTCGTGAGTTTCTCGAGATCAGTAGTAGTACAACCCTTTCAAGAACATAGGCTCTGATACCAGCTGTAGAGGATCGAAATTCGTATTTGAAAAATTGCGGAAAAATTTAATATTTTCTTTTAAAATAATTAATATGCCTCATTCATAAAATTAAAATGATAAAAGATTTAATGTTCAACATAGCAGCGGAAGTAAATGTCTGTTTTGAAACAACAAATTTAAAATAAGCAATCGCGATAAAAATGGTAAATGAAATGAAGCATGAGGTCCTCGGGTTCCTACTACTACCGACCCAGGATGGCTCACTGGTCCCCGCCCTCAGTCCCGACCTCATCATAACTACAACAATCAAGTCTAGTGAGTCTAAAGACTCAACATGCATATATTGTAGATACCAAGTAAATATATCATAAAATTTCATGCCTTATAAATATATCATGTCGTAAAGCGTAACGTGAAAATATCTTGTCATGCTTAATTATAAATAAGTACATAACTGAACTGAAAATCATAAGTGAAATGCTGCTCGATAGAGCTCTGTCATGAAATAGCATATAATAATTTTCTGTTGAGAATATGTTCTATGCAAGTGGCCCATAACGTGAAATGAATATTCTGATCAGACTAAACCACAGTATACTGGAGGTAGAGATCCACCAATACATGAACATGAACCGGTCAGTGACCACCGGATGAAGTGATAATCCCATGATAAGCTGCAATCCCATGAACGTGAAGTGACCACAAGAAATATCGCATATATCTCAAAAATGAACATTTTATATTTTTATGCACGTAATATAATTAAATGTCCTGTATTATTTTACGGAAAGTGTTGGATCGTTCCCAGGCTTGCTGCGACCTAATTCTAGCATGAAAAATATGCGAATGATTTAACTTGTACCAAAATTCGTAATTGAATCCAAAAACAAGACAATTACGCCCACTGACTTAGTATTTAATCATGACTCCGTGCCAACCCGAACCAACACCGAACCAACATTTAGTCATGATTAAAATACACCTAAAATGATTACATAATGCTCTTAAAATTACAGTACTCGAAATTTGTGGAATGGAGGCCAAAAACATGAAACGCTCTTCGAGAGTCATTTTGGCACATTGCACCGTAAATTCTCGTACGACCTCTAAACTTAACCGAATCACGAACGGCCAAAAACATGACCTTTATAACTCGATGAGGCATTGTCCAGTCCAAGCCATAGGCTAAAATCCAACCAAGAACTCAAACGAGCCTCTGAACCGGAGCACCAACTTGCTGTAAAAAATACAGCAGCAGCGCTTACTCTCGCAAGCTTCGTTTTCAAGAATATCGGTCATTGGGGCTTGAACCACCAATCAGAGCCTCTTACCAACATCCTAAGTATGGTTTGAACCATGGCTAAGGGCCCTAGACCAGCCACAATCCAAACAACACCAGAACAACCCGAAACTCTTCACCCGAGAACGCATATGCACGCATGGGGTGTTGCAATTGTTCTTGTTGTCATGGACTATTCCAGTGGCCATTTGATTGACCATGGCATGATCTATACATCAAGAGGTATGGTATGAACCATGGATAAGGGCCAGAAGCCAACCAAGATCCACACCAAACCACAAAACCGAACACACACTTACATAGAAAATTCAGAAAACAGAATCGTGGATCACATGCATTGTTTTGTTTTAAAACCGGGGGGAACCGTGAACCAAGCCATGAAAGGGCATCTTGGTCACAGTCCTAGACATGCCAAGGAGAGGTTTGAACCATGGCTATAGCCCCTAGGGCAGCCGAGATCAGAACACACGCCTTAGCCACGCAAGATTCAAAGTTTGAGACTCGAAATGGCATCCGAGACAGTTGCTGTCGAAACGTGCTGCTGGGGGCGAAAGGGTTCAAACCAACGGACCAAACTCTTCCTAACACGCCCTAGGAAATGACCATAAGCAGCCTTGGGAGCCTAGGATTGAGCCAACCTATAAATCAAACATTACGAATACCAACGTGAAGCATGAAGTGAAACCGAAAATCTCTACAGAAATTCGAAAGTGTTGCTGCCTTGTATCGGTTTTTTGGTGATTAAAATCATGCACATGTGATGTAAAAATTTCAGTATATGACTTGTTTGAGGAGTAAATAAAAACATATACATGCCGGATTTGTTTTGAAAGAAAAATAAATGAAAACAACGACGCGGCGTGGTGGAGACGGAGTGTTCTTCACTTTCTTGTTTCTACTCGATTATCTCTCTTGTTTTCTCAAGGCTCTCTCACGATTTCTCTACTGAAAAAGGCTCTGAAATTTCGAAAATGGAGAGAAGAAAGTGTCTAGGAAATGAAAGAAAGGTTGCAAGATAGAAGGGAGAAATGAATCTTTCTATCTTTCTAATTTGTGAGATAAGGAATGATTTGATATCAAAAGATTTTTAAAGGAAAATAAAGGGTGTACTTGGTCGAATTTTTGGTCTAGGAACAAGGGAGAAAATTGCTTAATTATTTATTTGTTGGTGATTTAAAAGTGGGTGAAATTATCTACCTAGAAAAGATTAAGGAAAGATATCAAGGAAATGAGTTGTCAAACAAATTTTAAGTCTAGAAGGGAGGGGTCGATTTTATTAGATAATTGGGGTGAGAATATTGCTTAATTATTAATTATTAATTATTGAAGATTTAAAGTTGAAGGAATTATCTATGCCAAGAAGGGATAAAGAAAGATAACCAAAATTGTGAGTTGACAAATTTAAATCCTACAATGTGAAATGGCCGAAAATTGTAGGGTAATGGGAGGGAAAATATTGCTTACATAATATATTTTAAATCTTTAGTGTTTTATCTACCCTTTAAATATTTTAGTGACTTAATAAATTAATTATGGAAGAAAATTATCTTGTATGCATGGCTAAATCTTTAAATTACTTAAATAATTTCTTAAACCTTCTTTTACATTAAATCAACTTATTATTTATCTTAAATAAATTCTAGGAATTTTTTCTTAATATTAAATTTTATCTCAAAACTCCAACTCCAGTCTGGCCTCACTTATTTAACCGAAACGATAAAACCATACTTATGCGATTAAAAATAAATAATCATGACTAACAACTTTAAAATCCTTTAAATAATAAAGAAATCATTTTTAATTTAAATTTTACTAGAAATTATGCATGGCTTATACGAAGTCCGATCTACGGGTTCTACATTCTAGGAGTGTGATATTCTATGGGTGGCGGTGCCTCGGCCCATGCTAGACCGTGCTAATGACCCATGATCAGTAGTGGTGCATGGATATGGGCCGAAACCTGTGTTGGTTCAGCCTAATGACCCATTATCGTTACAGAAATAATTAGCAAGCGGGGGCCCGATCGAGCACATACATAACAATATACATGATTTTGAAGGAAAGAACATATCATGCAAAAAATAATTTCCTACAACATACTTCATAAACATAAACATTGAAACGTCTATTACTCGTTTTCTTAAAAAGTACTAGAATTGTTTTTCTATCCTACAAGATTCGGCCAAACTAAAATAGATACATATATACTTTAAAATACCTTGCACCATTTTAAAAATCAAAAAACTAACTATATTTGAAAATCCAAAGGAAATAATTTAAAAATATAAAAGCGTCAAACGTTTGCAAATCCTAACTTAGCTATAAATCTAAATCTATAAACATCTCAAAAACCACTAAAAATCATAAAAAAAAGTCGTGAAAATCTTTAACATAAACTTAAAATCATAAGTGCAGAGATATGTGTACCTTCAGTCCAGTAAGATCAACCATCAAGATCTCCACTAGCATCAACATCATACTCACATGCATCGATCACACCTAGTTAGTCTAAAGACACAGCAAACCATAATCTTGATAACAAATAATGCGTATAACATCACATGCAACATTGAAAATAATTTTACTTAAAATAACATTTCATAATCATGCATAAACTTAAACATTTTCATATCATCATAAACATATTTATATTCATCATATACGTATATGTATTCCTTTTCGTTGAATTCATATCGTTAATTGTGACTTTCATATTAGGGGTCGATAGATCCATCTGCATGTTACCACAGTACTAGGTGGCGAGGACATCAGCGACATGCTCACCCGACAATTGATCATTGGCCTCACATATTACCATATCATCGTATTCGTATTAGTAACAATTACTTCACTTCCTTCATCATTTCATATTTCCATCATTTATTAAAATTCATGCATATAATAATCATTTTTCTTTTGAACCAAGCATGCAACATATTTTTTAGCGTTAACGATTCATCACAAAATTCCATAAAAATTTAAAATAATCATTTTAACATATAAAACAACATTCAGAGCACTGCCATGACGTTTACTATTTTCTAAGTGTAAAATAACCGTTTTACCCAAGACTTAATATTTCTCGATTTTGAAATAAATTCCATAAAAATTTAAAATAATCATTTTAACATATAAAACAACATTCAGAGCACTGCCATGATGTTAACTATTTTTTAGGTGTAAAATGACTGTTTTACCCCTAGACTTAATATTTCTCGATTTTGACTTTTTCTTGCTTTCATTGACTTTAGACCATCCCAAATAATTATTTAAGATTAAATTAAATTTCTCATAATTTTATTTAGCTTAAAGTCTAGGCTTTCTAATTATTATTTAATTATTAATTCGGAGAGCGTTTAATTCCCGAATTAATTCAAACTTTAATATAAAATTTCCAAATCTTAAACATAGACTTTTTAATATTTAATTTACCCTTATGAACCATGATTCAACCCCGTTGAACCAAGTGTCAAACCTTAACCCATAGAAACCCTAAAATCGAACCATTCTGGCATACCTTCGAACCAACTCACGGTTTTATCGAGCCAAGCCCGAGCCACCTTGAGACATTTTCTAACCAGACCTCCCCTTACCATAATGAACCCATTGGACCCCTAGGGCTCGACCCTAGCCCGAGCCGAAGCCACCTACACTAGAAGCAAGCTGCGGTCGGGACACCCTAATACACTAAGACTCTTGTAACTTGGCTAGGACTCCTACCCTCGAGCCACCAACGAGCCCAGTCCCCACGTGAACCCTCTCAGGACCTTAGAGACATAACCTAGCCCAGCCCAGCCATGACCACCCTGACAGAGCCCCAAACCCATGCGCACAGCTGCACATCACACGAGAAGGCTCGAGAAGTGTCCTAGCTTGCTTGGACTCTTCCCAGCCGCTTTTCTCATGCTAGGACTCCTCTCCTGACCCAACCATGTCCCAGCCAAGCTCAGGTCGAGCCAAAGCCAAGCCATTCATGTTTGTTCCCTCAAAATCGAGCCTTGACACAAAACATGCAATAATCGGTTCCATCTTGTTCTAGTTCGGTGCTGCTACAAAACCGTGCATCTTATGACCCTTAAAATCATGTAAAAACGTTCCCTATTGATCCTTAATCATGATAGCCCCTTCATGTAAACATATATAATGTTTTTGGAACACAAATCAAACTTTAAACACATGTTTTATGCATAAAATGAAAATAATGAAAAGGGGTTCATGTTTTTCATGCAAATCATGAAAAAATACATATTAGGATGTGATAGATGAGAAAAGAGAAAATTATGGAGTGCCTATGAAATTACGTTGACGATACGAAGAATAGCGACGAGAACCCTAGGCTGAATTCCTCTTGCAAAATTCGAAGATTTTCCTTGAAAAAAATCGAGTGTCTGCCATGTGTTTGAGGGGAAAAGAGTTTGTGTGATGTTGGAGAGGTGGGCGTGAGTTTTAAAGAAAAATGAGGTAGGGTTTTAGGCTTAAAAATTGATAATAAACTTGTGTGCAAGCTTGGGCCCATTAGCAAGATATAGTAGGCCCAAAAGTACATTTAAAAATTATTTCGTTTAGGAAAGTTAGTGAAATTATTAGCCGAGTTGTCAAAAGGTTCGTATTTTTGTTGAAAATCGAATACCGATAAAAATTACGTCTCGGCATATAAAATCACATCAAAACTCATTATTTTCAAAAATAACAAAAGCATCAACCTTATTTTAAATAATTAAAAACAATTATTTAATAAAAATATTTTCCATTTTTCAGCCCTCGTTCTTCGTTCCTCGATTGCAACTCGAATAACCTTTAAAAATATATTTTCAAGCATTCAAGTAGAAAACTTCTTTAAAATCATATAACCATATCAAACAAATCATTTTAACAATTAAAATAATTTTATTAGCTATTTTTCATTTTCACGAGATTCGCGTGCAGTTGGATTACGTTGTCTTAATTTTGGACCTTATAGACATCCTTTCTTATTCTTAGGCACTGAGATTCATCTATTTTCCATGGTTTACTGACGTTAGTCCCTAATTTTATTCCTCTAATGGAGCGAGGCAATATAGCGATTACATCCTCACTGCATAAAGGTCATATCATATATTTGGGATTCCCTCCCATATCCGGTGGAATACTCACAGTGTCATAAGATAGTTCACATGATCGTCATGTCAAAAAGGGAAAAACAAAATAACAATGGTTAACCGAAATTTCAAAGAAACGAAGGAGTTCATAACAATTTAATGATTTTAAATCAAACCCACTTATAAATAACAAGCGTGACAAACAAATACTCGCTTACGAAAGAATATATATATAACAAAAGCCCACTCACGAACGACAAGCGTGAAAATTATAATATAGCAAAAACCTACTTATGAAGGACAAGTGTGCAAATTATAATATAGCAAAAACACATTTATGAAAGATAAGTGTGCAAACTATAGCTAAATTCCACTTATCTCAGATTTGGATAGATAAACTTGAAGGGTTTATGTACTGGTAGTTCGAAATTCCTTGTGGGTCTGGACTGCAAGAGGGCTTCACTACTCGGCAGAAATTGGAGAGGATAGTTTCGAAAATTCTAGAGAGAAATTTTGAATTTGAGGTGTGAAATTTTCGAAGGGAATGAGTTAGTAATTATAGGGATGGGTTCAAAATCTTACCATAATTCGATTGATGTTCCTTCCAAAATTTTGAGATAATCATTACATAATTTGAGATATCCATTCTATACTTAAAATCGAGCCATAATTAGTTAGATTTTGTTTATCTCATGTATAAATTTCGAAATTCGCTCATGGTTGAATGTAGACTACTTCTCATACATATTCATGACGTATCTGGACCGTATTGCAAATTTGCTAGATTCCTTATTGAGAAAACTGACTTGTATGCAATATTTCTTTTCAATTATGTTGATATCCATCACTAAATTCGAAATTAAGGTGTATCTCTTGCACTGGATTTCGAATTTAATGTACTTATTGGCTTGGAATCTCAAATGACATGTATTATTTATTATTTTCGAATTTATTATAACTCGAAAATAAATTATTATGTATGTCTATATTTAATTAATTAGATGCCCAAAATTTGGGTTCTCACAAGCTCAGGTAGAGCTCCTAGGATTGAAGATGCATTCGTATTTTGTGACCTAGGCTTTTTGATCATGTGCAGTGAGGGAGTTTTCTCTGAATCACTAGTTGACAGAACCAGTTTTCTCTTAAGCTTCAGAGCAACAAATTTAATCTTGACAATTTTCTCCTATTTGATAGCTACCTCATCTTCTCCATCCTTCTTCGAATGAACATTCTGACATTATAGATTTTGAATTTCGTGACTGTTGAGGTCAATTCTAGAGGAAGCCCAGAGTTCTCAGTCAGCCTGCTCAGCTGAAGTGCAAATCCTTTCGACTGCTTCGTCGATTGCACCATATTCTTCAGAATTGTGAACAAGATAGATGACCAGTTCATCTTGATGCCTTTGACAATGGCTGTCATTACTTTAAATTTTTCAATGGTTAAGGCTGCAAAAGAACCATCCTTTGCCAGGATTCCCTTGGCAGCAATGTCCGCCAACAGCTGAAATTCTGGCTTCAGTTCCCTTTTGGCTTTATATACCTTGACCATCTTCCCACTAGCTGAGAGAAAGGTATGTATTTGTTCAATATCTGCAGCATCCACTTTGCAGAAACTTGAAAGGCCTTCATCTGGTAGAATAAAGAGGTTTCTGAAAAATTCTTCATCAACAACCATGTAGTGATTGTTGACCTGCATCTGTATAGATGGATAAAAGCTCTGGAGAGTAATTTTCTTGAGTTTTCAGCCCAGAAATTGACCAAGTCTAGTGGATTCGATCTTCTAAAAGATATTGTGAACTGATTCATCTATATTGAGGAAATCGATGGCAACATCATTCAGCAAATACGCAGAGTCTGGGTTGCCATTGCATTGAATTTTCTATAGACGGAGAAGATAATTTGCAACTGATTGCTCTGTAGGTTTGAGAGTTAGAAATATTGAGAATACTTAAAAGTAAAGCTGAGAAGATGGTTACAAAACATGTTTCGTGACTTTAAAATTTTCGGACACCTGTCAGTCTGTGAGTATTTTGATCTTAAATTCAGGTTTTTCAATTTTTATATTTATTTTAAAAACTGAAATTAAGCAGTTACGCAATAACGTGATTTAGTTAAAAACAATTTTGAAATAACGAATTTTAATCAGTCACAAATCTCATTGCAGAACTTAACTGAGCTAAAATTCCTTCACTTATTTGATAATATCATTTGGTTCGAGTTCTGACTGATCAATTTGAAACTGGCTCAGTTCAATTCAAAAACAATTTACATCTGTCTTATTATTTAACTAAATAAAATTCAACGTTCCCCCTAAATTAAGCATTAAGACGAGTCAATAAGCCTTAAAATATTTCTAAAGTAAGAAAACTAGTCTCAAGTAAAGACTTAATGAATTTGTCCACTGCTTGCTGTTCAGTTGATATGTATTCTAGCCTAATGTTCTTCTTTAGAGCACGATCTCTAATGAAGTGATGTTTGACGTCAATATGTTTGGTTTGCTTGGTTCTGGAATGGAGAACTAGATTGTATGTAATGGTGATTTTTCAGCAGTAACTCTATAGTCTTTCAGTTGTTACTGAATCAAGAGCAGTTGGTCACAGCAACTTCCAGCAGCTGGGTATTCAGCTTCAGTTGTGAAAGTTGCAAGTGGATGTCTGCTTCTTGCTAAACCATGAGATCAATCTGTCTTCTAGATATCTGAACTGAGTTTTGTGATATTCTTGGTATAACTGAATTACTGAAACTAATAGTAGATAAAATAATGTAAAGATTCCTATATATTCAAAAATAACTTTTCATTGAGTTCTAAAGAGGTAAGTACAGATTCATACCAACATTTCAAATGAAAAAATACAGACGTCCCTCAAACTATCAACTGACTTAAGACACTTGATCGACTCTTTTTTCTTTTCAACTGGTCCTTTATCAGTTGGTTTGTCTGGTTCACTCTGTTTCTTGCTACTTGTTCCTGTTGCTACTATCTTATGTTCTTCCCTTTTTTTGTCAACATCCGTTGCTTTGGAGAAGATAAGGAATGCTGAACTAACCTGTGCAGATACCTCAACCAGCTGATTTTATACAATGCCAATCTTCTTTGATAGGCTTGTATGTACAAAATCAATCTGGTTGCCGAGTAGTTTCTGGGATGAGAGCAATGTAGGGATTGTAATTGATTCTCTTTTCATCTTTTCTACTGTATCAAAGAGAGAAGATACATCCTTAGTCAGATTCTTCATGTCCTTCAAAGTGTGATCTTTCAATGTGTCCAGACTTAAGGATTAGACTTGAGATATATTTGATCCAAGATCTATTAGATGTGATAAAATACTGTCCATCATCACATCAGCTGCTTGTGGGAGTTCAAGGGAGAATTCTTCAGTAGGAGCCTTTTCTTTTCCTTTTCCCTTTCCCTTCTAAGTGAATTCCACTACGGCTAACTGACCTGAGTTTGCATCTTGGTCTTTAACTTCTGCCAGTTCTGCTACTATTTCTTCTTGAACTGATTGACTCTGAGGCTGATCCTGGGTATTAGTTGTAGCACTAGATGGGAAACGTTCACTACTCGTTTAGAAAACGTACTAGATTTTTTTTTTAAAACTTCACATGAAGATCGGTCGAACATACGTGTGTGTGTGTGTCTATATATATAAATATATATATATATACATACTAGGAAAAATCACGTGCAACATACGAAGAAATACAAATAGGGAAAAACAAATTTTTTTTTAAAGAATAACTTATGTAATACTACTAATGTGAGAAGACACCAAATTTGTTTAAAAAGAATCATTCATATAATACTACTGATGCCAAATAATTAAGAACTATTCAATATTTTTCCTATTACACGCCGCTGGATATTTTTTCAAGCTTATCACTTTAACTTTTACTTCAATGCACGTCTTCTTCTTTGAGTAAATGCAGCAATTTTCTTGTCATCTTCGATTTCAAAACTTCCATCTATTGCACGCTTTGGTACTTGTATGTCATCTGACATAGTTGTACTTTTTGGTGAATCTGTATTTTTTTCCTTTTGCGATCCTGGAAACTGTTTGTCGTCGTTTACTTTCCAGGCTGTTTGGTGTCGAAGATATCTAGGAACGTCCTTTGTAAGGCTCCCAATACTATAGACAGTTCTTTTTTCTGTTAAAAATTTCTTGATCCATCTTGAAAAGAAACACATGCTCTTCCTTGATTGAGTTGTCAAAAGCAATGTGAAAATTTGTCTCATCCAGTCCCTGTTATTAAATAGTTTCAATGGGAAGTTTAATAATAAACATTTGGAAACTTGACAATAGGATTTACACCAATTATGTATACTTTATTGAGTAATTCAATATATTCATTCACTGAGTATTTAGTTTAGCTCTTCTTATATCTACTGTTAAGCCATCGTTTCTACTTCGGTAAATAGCATAGCCATCTTCCCCTTGAACGATTTTTTCGCAAAACTTTCGTGGATAATGACTCTTACATTGTCCGGCAATCATGCAAGAGTTTGTTCTATTCAAATATCCACAAGGTCCATGCATCATACGCTGCGTTACAAGGTCAAATAACCTTGGATTTTGCTCTTTGTTAGGTAATTCAGCCGAAACATAATCGTCGAATTGATCAGCACTGTTTATCTTATATGATTGCTTCAAGATTATCAACATGTGGATATGGGGAAAACCTCTTTTTTTGGAATCCAACTACGTAAACATAGCTGAAACCAGTCCAAATATCGCTCTATGAATTATTTCTTTTTTCAAATCTTGGACCTTTGATCGAAAAACTTTAGTTATCAAATCGGGCCGATCTTGAGGTTGTTGACTACCCAATAAATTATATGTAATTTCTTTCCACTTTGGATTACAAGTCATTGTTATAAAGAGATCCGGTGTTCCAAACCTTCTTACCAATGCCATTGCATCTAAAAATAAGTTTTTGTATGTCTCTTGGACCTCCAATGAATGATGCATGAAGAAAAGTTATTTTTCCAATTTCATTTCCTCTTGTTTCTCCACAAGTGACGCTATCCACAATGCCTTGATAATACTAAGATCTCAATTCAGCTTTATTGTTTTTGCAATAATTCAAGTGTGTCGTTTCAAGTTTGATGTACATATCAACTGCATATTGTTGCAACAATCTTCTCGCATATAAAAAATGGATGGGTTCTTATTCCTTATCTAAAATTTGTAACAATAGTGCTCTCGGCAAGAAACCATCTTGTTGTTATAGTTTCTAACAGCTGTTAAGATAGTAAACATAATTTTAAAATTCAGTGTATAAAAAATCTATGAGCATGGAACATTAATATCAAATTTAGAAAACCACAATTTAAATTCAAACACATGGTTCAACTAAGATTCCCTTCAAATAATTTGTAAGTCATTCTATAGTGACAGTAAAACTTTCTCAATAAAAAAAACATAAACAATTACAATGATAAAAATTTATGGGAAATTTGAGGAAAATACCTCTCTGTTTTGTTTGAAGAATAGATTCCACGGAGGAAAAATTTGTTGAATTCACAATGGCATGATTTTACTAGAGAACAATACTCGCGTCCATAAATTTCGGAATGTTCTGGTGCCATCCATTTTCTCCATTTGGAAAAAGAAGTGGATATTGAAAGGGATCATAACAACCAAAATAATGCTTTATTATGTGTTTATGTCCATCAGTCGCATGAAGTATTATGTCTCTATCATATGAAATGATTATTTACCTCTACCCAAATATCAGCAACTTGATCAGCTGTAGGATTGTTGTAGCAACATTGATCTACTCCAGCATTCTTGCATATTTGAAGTGTTGCTTCTTAAATAGAGGGAAAATCATTTATTCGATGCAATAATTCTGCATATGGATTTTTTTTCATGACATCAATCAATAGCTTCATAGTATCTTCACAAATATCAGCATTGTCGAATACACCCATCCTATTAGTCAATTCGTTGTAGCTATCCCAAAAATACTGTTGGAAATGAGACGATTTTCCTTCATGGGGAGTTAAAGGTGGGAGTGTATGGAATACATGTCCTAACACTCTAAATGTGTAGATTCCACGTCTCGAAGAAGCAAGATTAGTATCCCTTTTAACACCAAAAGAAGTGAAGAAAATATACTGTTATATACTCTGATTTATTTTCGAAAATCCTCGGCTTCTTGAGATTGTGTGTCGATAAATAGTAAAAATAATTCGTGTGGAATGGTTGTGGTTGCTAATCTGATTTTTCTATTATCACAGCAAAAAGTGGGGCGCTCAAATTCAAATTTTTTTGCCCCGTAGTGATGACACACGAGCATTGAATTTATTTCACGTAATCCAATTGTTCCTACATGTAATGGGCAAGGGAAAAAAAATAATTATATGATAATTCCAGAAAACATAAGAATGTATAAGTATATTTGGTAGCGGATTCATGAGGGCATGAATGATAAATAATTAATTATTGTACCTTGATGTTTAACAGCTGTGAGTAACGTGACATTATCTTTCTCTTTTCTTTTCTTTTTTGGCTTTAATGCATTCTTAATATTTTGAGGACATGTTTGAAGCAGCAAATCCGAATGTTTGAACACCGACTTGTCTTTGTTTGAAGTATTTTCTGGAAATATTTCTGTAAATAATATAGTCTGCTGCATGATTTTAAAAAAGGATGTAACGGGAAATTTTACTATATATGAAACTTATCATAAAAATATACTTTGAGACACCTTTTTTTTTTTGGCACGTCATCAGCAAGCATAGAGCTATCATCATCAGATAGTACCCTTTTCGTATAATAAATAAAGGAAAATAAATTATATGGTAGCTACATATTATAGTATTAAAAAATAATAATAGTAAAAATGAAGAGGTAGAAGATAAATTTTCGTCCCATTTCAAACTTTTACATCGAAAATGGAAATGCATAGAAATGTTAATATAGGTGTAAAATTTTTTTGTCAGAAATAATATTGAGAAGATAAAGTACAAAATGATAATAAGAAAATAAATATAAGTATTTATTATATTTTTTTACAATATAACAATTTATCACAATGGGCAAAACAATGATGAAACAAAGTGTGGAAAACCTGCTTGACTTGGAACCTCTTTCTTTCCTTTTCTTTCTTGGATTAGATGTGTTCTCAGTCCTTATTATGCCTTTTCGGCACTTGCTACAAAATGGATTTAATATTAATACAGTTGACGACATCAAGTATAAAACGCGGGGCAATTAATTATTTTATGTGATCGGTGAGGCTCATAGTAGCCTATAAAGAAAAAAATATATCTTGGTATTTTGATTCTGATGGCATAGTAGCGATAGCCTTATAGCTATTACCTTCGAATAAAAACATGTTGATAAAAATAATTTCAGAATATTATATCATATCACAATAGTGACAATCATGGAGTAAGAGGAGATTGATTTGTGTGAACCCATTAGCTACTTCGTTACATTAGTGAGAGATAAATGCAAAATGTTACAATATTAAAATGATGATAAAAAAAAATGAAATATTTAAATAAATAAAAAAACTAAATGCTCCTTGGGAAAAATGTTAAATGCAAACCTTTTGGATGAGGCAAGTGAAGGTGTTCGACCCATGGATAACTTTTCTATGGATGAGCAAATTAGAAATAATTGATGAGGAAATTGGAGTTAGCAAATTAATTCAACTAAATCAGTTATATGTAGGAGGAAATAAAATATTACTTATCAAGATTCAATTCACTCTAATTTCCTGTGATTTATTGTGTTTTGCTAGACTTCCAATCCCTCTGTTTTCCAAGAAAATATAAATGTTTCTAATCATGTATATATCACAAAATTTACTCAAATTTATAAAAATAAAGATGTAGCTTAGAGACAATTTTCAGGAAATAATATTTCATTTTTCTTTGACGATCTAAATTTCCATACATCTAACCAATCAAAACATGACTAAAGCTAACCAATCACCAAACTGAATAAAGATATGTATTAAATTTGTTACATTAAAGTATTACCAATCCTCAATTGAAAAAACCACAAATAACACTGATCTCCCTATAAACACAACAAGCTTGAACATTGAAATAGAAAAATATTGAAAACAACACAGTTTTTTAAAACCACGAAATTGGTGCAGTCACGTTGATGAGCCAATTAAAATTGCAAAAATTGCTTCATTTCACGTTTTATTAAAATAAAAAATCACCAATCCGTATTTCATCAACCCTAACGGTCACCCCACTGTTCAATTAATGAGCAAGAATAAAAGCGTGCCAAATGGAAGCTACAAGTGAGAGGACACCAATAATTATCTATATTATTCTCAACCACAAAGAACAAAGATATAATAAAAATCCAAATGTCAATCTAAGAGGATATTGCCTAAAGTGAAATTAATCAAACAATACTTGGGCATCCTAATCTATGTTTCTTGAAGCATACCTTGGTCTCTACTGTTTTAATTCGGAGATACGAGTTATTTGTTGGAGTTGGGAATTGTGGTCGTGGATGTAATAAGAAGAAAATGGAATTACTACATTGTTTGTTGACAAGAAATTTATTAAACATGATATTCTGTGTTCCACATCGTTAGAAAATTGAAAAGAAAAATGAAAGAAGCAGAACAACTAAATTAAACCCAGATATCATGGAACGATCCGATCATCAGCAAGTTTCTGCCACGGACGGAAATGTTCTGTGTTCCATCGTTAGGAAATTGAAAAGAAAAATGAAAGAAGCAAACCAACTAAATTAAACCCAGACATCATGGAACGATCCGGTCATCAGCAAGTTTCCACCACGGACAGAAAATAGGCAGTATGGTTTACGAGAGAGAGTTCCAATTTTGGTTTACGGGTCAAAGAGAAGCGATGTCATAGCCGAATTAAATTTATTTAAAATTAGAAATATCAAAATTAATTACCTGTATATTTTTGGAATCAGATTGTGAGAGTCGAATTGAAATCACGTAGCAGTTTGGTGTAAATGAAGAAGCGACGGAAAGGGAAAGTGCGGGGTGTGATGGAAGAAGCCTGAGTTTGGTGTAAATGAAGAAGCGACAGGAAGGGGAAGTGGGGCTGTGATGGAAGAAGCCTATGGGAAATGTTGTTTTGTATTTAAAAATGATAAGGGTGAAAGTGTCAATTCAAATTTTAAGAGGAACACTTAAAGGTGAATTAAGGGTAAAAGTGTAAATTCACAATGGTTGATGTAGATACTTATGTTCACCTTCATTCCAGTCAGATCAACCATCAAGACCTCTGTTGGGATCGGTTAGGGGGATCACCGTTGAACTACAATAGCTCGGTTCTTGAAATATTGAACACCGATGTATTAAATCCAGTTTGGTGTTCAAACCAAACGAAAAATACTCGAAATAATCTTTCGTAGAAACCGATTAAATATTTTGTAAACCATTTAAAATATATGCAAGTTGAATGAGTAAAAATATTTTAGTTGAAGCATTTCATCAAACACTTGGTATGCAATATTTTGGTATTTGAAGAACACATAAAATGCTTCAACAATGCTTCTTTAAAACTATGAAAATGAAAAGTAAATGCAATAAACAAATAGACACGAATTTGTTTATGGATGTTCGGAGATTTAAATACTCCTACGTCACCCCTTCTTTCCTTTGGGAAGGATCAACTAGAAGACTTTGATTTATACAATACTTTTTACAAACCCATTCAGCTAGGACTTACCCACTGCCTAAACTGAACTTCTAGCACTCAAGATTGTAGGCAGCACCTCACAATCAGCATACTGTTTAATGTCTCATATGCAAAGACTACATATACAAGTTTTACGTCTTTGTGCAAGACTCACTCAACTAAACTTGAAGTTCAACTCTCTTGTATATGTGTGAGTGATTGTGTATGAGAAATTTTCCTTTACATTGTACATCTCAAATGTATCCTCACACAAGGCTTTTGTGCTCTCAACTAGCTGATTTCTTCATGCTAACTGCCCATGCTTTGAATCCTCTTCAAAAGCTCTTGTTTGATCTTTATGTTGTATTTATAAGCCCCAAAAATGATATATACGTTAGACACAAGAATATGACCGTTTGAAAAATTTTTGTACTGTTTCTGAGATTGCAACGGTCAAATTCAGCATGTTAGTAATTTTCCCGACTGGTCAACTCAACTCAACTGGTCGTTCAGTTCAACTGGTCAGCAGCTGGTTCAGTTCAGTTTAGTTCAGTTGGTCAGCTGCTGGTTCGGTTCGGTTCAGTTCAGCTGGTTCAGTTCAAATGGTTCAGTTGGTCTGATTCAACTGGTCTTCAGCTGGTCTGGTTCAGTTCAACTAGTCTGGTTCAGTTCAATTGGTTCGGTTCGGTTCGGTTCAGTTCAGTATCAGCTGGTGTGCTGAAATCAGCCTAACTTATTTCAGTTTGAGCAGAACCAGTAGATTCATCGTCATTTATCAGCATCTTAAGCTTCGATTCAGAATTTAAATTTTGAAGATGATTTGTAGATCTTCGTCTTATCTTTCCAACGCATACTGAATCCATTCATTTAGATAACCGAGCTGAGAGATATAACCAAAATACCGCAGCTGCTCAAACCCAACTGATTGTTGTTTTCGTGTGATCAGTTCGGTAATTGAGCGATCAGTTAGACCATAATAACATCCGATATTGCCGAACTGACGTGAAATACGACTTGTTTCAAATTGCGTTTTCTGATCGGTCCAATTGGCGGAATGTCATTTGCATCATCCAGTTAAGAGATATCATCAAAAACCGAATCTTGCCAGAAATTCAGTTTGTGCAGAATTCAGTTTCAACTTGTTTCTTGTGTTTGCAACTTCAAACTTGAGTAAATATGTTAGAAACACAATAAAAAGTTTTGTTAACATCAAAATCAAGATTGCGAACATGAAATTTTCCAACAATATTCCCCTTTTTTATGATCACAAAACTTGGATAAACAATCAACTCAACTAACATATTTCTCCCCCTTTTTGTGTGAATCAAAAAGTCATATTTTCAAAACATTTAAAAAAAAAAAATCTCCCCATCAATATTTAAATATAATATACTCATTAAAATTATAATGAGTTCTCCCCTATATTTTTGAAATTTTGAAAATTATAAAAGATGAGGGATAACTAACCAATTTTCTCCATGGCTCATTTTCTGCTGCAGCACATATGCTCTGTCTTAAACAAATAAACTGTATTTTCTCATGCATAACTAGGCTGCAAATTTTATACCGCTGTAAACCTCTACAAGTCTAGTTTGCAACGCAAAAAGCGGTTCGTCATTTGGACACTAGAGCCAGGAGATATGTCATTTTTCCCACGGTCGCTGCAAGCTGCGCGAAAATTCAGTTTAGCATATATATGTGTAAAAAATCTGAAATTTCGAATTTTAAACATCAAAATCAGTTTCAATGTTCTTTCAAGAACAACTCTCTCTGACACCACTTGTTGGGATCGGTAAAGGGGATCGCCGTTGAACTATAATAGTTCGGTTCTTGAAATATTGAACACCGATGTATTAAATCGAGTTTGGTGTTCAAACCATGCGGAAAATACTCGAAATAATCCTTCGTAGAAACTGATTAAATATTCTGTAAATCATTTAAAATATATGTAAGTTGAATGAGTAAAAGTATTTTAGTTGAAGCATTTCATCAAACACTTGGTATACAATATTTTGGTATTTGAAAAACACATAAAATGCTTCAACAATGCTTCATTAAAACTATGAAAATGAAAAGTAAATGCAATAAACAAATATACACAAATTCAGCTTGCTGGGCATTTTCCTGACTGGTCAAATGTTTATAGATGTTCGGGGATTTAAATACTCCTATATCACCCCTTCTTTCCTTTGGAAAGGATTAACTAGAAGAATTTGATTTATAAAACACTTTGTACAAATCCATTCAGCTAGGACTTACCCACTGCCTAAACTAAACTCCTAGCACTCAAGATTGTAGGCAGCACCTCACAATCAGCATATTGTTTAATGTCTCGTATGTAAAGAATACATACAAAAGTTTTACGTCTTTGTGCAAGACTCACTCAACTAAACTTTGAAGTTCAACTCTCTTGTATATGTGTGAGTTATTGTGTGTGAGGAATTTTCCTTTATAGTGTACATCTCAAATGTATCCTCACAGAAGGGTTTGTGCTCTCAACTAGCTGATTTCTTCATGCTAACTGCCCATGCTTTGAATCCTCTTCAAAAGCTCTTTTTTGATCTTCAATATGTTGTATTTATAAGCCCCAACAATGATATATACGTTAGACACAAGAATATGACCGTTTGAAAAGTTTCTGTACTGTTTCTTAGATTGCAACGGTCAAATTCAGCTTGCTGGGCATTTTCCCGACTGGTCAACTGGTCTACTCTGGTCAACTCAACTGATCGTTCAGTTCAGTTCAGTTGGTCAGCTGCTGGTTCGATTCAGTTCAGCTGGTTCAGTTCAATTGGTTCAGTTGGTCTGGTTCAACTGGTCTTCAGCTGGTCTGGTTCAGTTCAACTGGTCTGGTTCAGTTCAACTGGTTTGGTTCAGTTCAGTTTCAGCTGGTGTGCTGAAATCAACCTAACTTATTTCAGTTTGTGCAGAACCAGTAGATTCATCGTCATTTATCAGCATCTTAAGCTTCGATTCAGACTTGGACTTCTGAATATGATTTGTAGATCTTCGTCTTATCTTTCAAACGCATACTGAATCGCTTTGTTTCGATAACCGAGCTGAGAGATATGACCAAAATACCGCAGCTACTCAAACCCAACTGATTTCTGTTTTTGTGTGATCAGTTTGGTAATTGAGCGATCATTTAGACCATGATAACATCCGAATTTACCCAACAGACGTGAAATACGACTTGTTTCAAATTGTGTTTTCTGATCAGTCCAATTGGCGGAATGTCATTTGCATCATCCAGTTAAGAGATATCATCAAAACACCGAAACTTGTCATAAATTCAGTTTGTGCAGAATTCAGTTTCAGCTTGCTTCTTGTGTTTGCAACTTCACACTTGAGTAAATATATTAGAAACACAATAACAAATTTTTTTAACATCAAATCAAGATTGCGAACATGAAATGTTCCAAAAACCTCCATTATCATTATTATCATAATAACCTGCATCAATCACACCTAATGAGTTTAAAGACTCAGAAAACCATAATCTTGATAACAAATAATATGTATACAGATCACATTCAAAGTGAAAATACTTTTACGTAAAATAATATTTTCATGATCATACTTAAACTTAACATAAACATTTTCATATCATCATAACATATTCATATTCATCATATTCATATACATATTCCACTTTCCTTTCGTTGAATTGAGATCGTTAATTGTGACTTTTGTATTCGTATTCGTATTGGGGTGATGGATCCATCTACATGTAACCACAGTACTGGGCGATCGGGAGATCAGCGACACTCTCACCTGTCAACTTATCCTTGACATACGTGTTAAGATATCATCGTATCATCGTATTATTCACAATTACGTCACTTCCTTCAACATTTCATATTTTCATCGCTAATAAATATTAAACATGCATATATCGTTTTTGTTTTAAAACAAGCATGTATAATATCTTTTAACATTATCATTTCATCATAAAATTACATAAACATGTAATATGATCATATTAGCATATAAAACGACATTCAGAGCACTGTCATGACATTTACTAATTTTTGGGTGTAAAATTACCGTTTTAACCCTAGACGTAAAATTTCACGTTTTGGAGCTTTGCTTAATTTCGTTGACTCTAGACCATCCAGTATAATTATTTAAGCTTACATAAATTTTCTCGTATTTTTATTTGTCTTAAATCGATAGCATTTTATTTATTCTTTAATTATAACATATTAATATGTTTTAATCCCAATTTAAATCCAACTTTAATATAAAATTATTAATCTTAAAACTTAGACTTTTAATATTTATTTAGCCCTCGTGAACCATGACTCAACCTCCGTTGAGCGATGTTTTAGCCATTAGAACCCTAAGTTTCGAACCACACTAAGACACCATGAACCATCTTGCGATTTCCATGAACCATGCTCGAACCACCCCAAGTCAATCCCTGACCAGCCCCTCTAGGAACCCTCCTGGGCCCTTAGAACCCCTAGGACTTGAACCCAAGCCCCAACCGAAGCCACAACAACAGAACATGCCATGGCCGAGAAACCCTCCAGCGATAGGACTCTATGCTTCACGCCAAGGACTCTAGCCACTGGACCAGCCCCGAGCCCCGACCCTTGTGCACCCTCTTAGGACCTTAGTAACTCAACCTAGCCCAGACCGAAGCCGCCTAGCTGAGCCCTTTACCCTGCGCGCGCTGCTCATTCGCGCGCCTTTCTCTCGGGTGGTTCTCGGGTGGAGTGCTAGGACTCCTTCCCAGCCACTTGTCCGCTAGGACTCCTTCCTTGACTCAGCCCATGACCCAGCCATGACCCATGCCAAGCCAAGCCAAACCATGAAAATCCTATCCTTTAAACCGAGCCCTTGATCACCAACCGAGAGATTGGTTCTAGCTTTTTGTTCTATTCTCGTGTGCAGTTTTTTTGCTTCCTAGAACCCTTTAAAACGTGTAAAAACAACACAAGTTCAACCCCTAATCATGGCAGCACCTTTAAGAACATATAAATCATGTTTTGGAACATAAAATCATTAGTTTAGCACATGCATATGCATAATTACGAAAATAATAAGAAGTGTAATTTGTTTTTCATACAAAACTTAATTAAATACATATTATGGTGTGATGATTCGTAAAGGAAATAATATGGTGTGCCTTTGCGTAATTAACTCACAAATAAGCGTTGACGAATCGAAGAACGACGACGAGAAGCCTTGGGCGAATTTCCTTGACAAAGCGCCGATGATTTTCTCTTGTTTTTTGGTGTGTGCCGTGTTATGCTTTAGAGAAAAGATTCTTTGTGTGTGAGGGAGGTGGGAGACGTGAGTTTTAGGTTTGGTTATGGGGTGGGTTTGCACTTTAAATAGTATTAGAACACTAACAATAGCTTTGGCACATTAGCAAGGTTAATTAGGCCCAATAAGCCTATTAGCGCTAAATAAAATTATTTTTCTTAATAAAGTTTGTGAAATTAATAGCCAAGTTGTCAAAACGTTCGTATTTTTTATGAAAATCTAGTAATTATAAAAATACGTCCCGGTGTATAAAATCACCTCAAAACTCCTTATTCTCAAAAATAAGAAAAAACATCACCCTTATTTTAAATAATTAAAAACAATTATTTAATAAAAACATTTTCCATTTTCAGCCCCCGGTCTCCGTTCCTCGATCGCAACTCTTAAAAATACATTTTAATTCATTCAAGTAGAAAACAACTAAAATATCATATAAACATATCACATAATCAATTAATTAACTAATTTCCATATTCCCTAGATTTGCATGCAGTTGGATTACGTTGTCTTAATTTTGGACCTTACAATTACGCCCCCCTTAAATAAAATTTCGTCCTCAAAATTTTAACTTACCGAATAGCTCCGGGTAGCGACTCCTCAAGTCCTCTCAGTTTCCCAAGTAGCTTATTCTTCCGAGTGATTCAGCCACTTGACCTTGACCATTGTAATGACTTTGTTTCGGAGTCTTCTTTCTTGTCAAGCCAAGCTTTGGACATGTCTTTCTTCATAAGTCATATTTGGAGTTAATTGCAAAGGTTCATGATTTAGTACATGTGATGGGTTCGACATGTAATTTCACAGCATCGAGATATGAAACACATTGTGTACGCCAGAAAAGCATCGGTGGCAATGCAACTCTATAGTCTAGTGTTCCAATTCTCTCCAAAATCTCAAACGGCCTTATGAATCTTGGACTAAGTTTTCTTTTCTTGTCAAATCGCATAACACCCTTCAAAGGTGCTATTTTCACAAATACGTGGTCTCCCACTGCAAACTCTAGGTCCATTCGTCTCTTGTCAGCATAACCTTTCTATTGGGTTTGTGCAGTCTTCATTCTATCTCAAAATTTGACTACTAGCTCGGCGGTCTTTTCTAACAAGTCCGGACCAATGTCTCTTCTTTCGCCAACCTCGTCCCAATGAATAGGAGATCTACATTTCCCTCCATAAAGTGCCTCGAAAGGAACCATCCCAATAGATGATTGATAGCTAATATGTATGTCACGCCCCGAGTCCGAAGCATCGGTGACATCCGGCATTGTTTAACAATTAAATTGAAAACAATAAAGCCTCGTATCAAATCAAACCAGTCTTTTTCATAAATGAAATATTGTCTTACAATGACAAAGGAATAAAATACATCAGAGTTTCTAATAGCGGAAACGAAAGAAAAGTAAAATGTTGAATTCTGATCTTGATCTCTGATTCACCAACCCCAGAAAGCATCTTGCTCTTCCTCATTCAGTTGCTCTTCATTCTTATCTGAAATTTGTAAGGGGTGAGTGTTTTGGGAAACACTCAGCAAGTGGGGGTCGATCGATTCCAAAGATACATATAGAACTTAATTCCTTAAAACATTTCTTTAACATACTTTCAAAACTAATATTCTTAACTTGGCACAACGGAAACGAATCGAATAAGAGACAGAACTTATCAAATGATTCAGAACAAAACAGAAGCAATACAGATCATTTCAATTCGGAACAGAACATATCAAAACAGACAGAACACTGTTACTCATCTCATTTCCATGGTCAAATTGTCCCCAATATGTTAGTCCTCTAAGGGGTGAGGCCAAACTGAATTATCCTCTCAGTTTGGCCATCAGTCTGAGGATGATAGGCCGTGCTGAGCGTAACTTTGGTTCCCATGGCCTTTTGAAAACTTTTCCAAAATCTTGAAACGAATCTTGGATCTCTATCAGACAATATACTTGCCGGTACTCCATGCAGTTTCACTATATTATCCATATACAGGGTAGCTAACTTATCCAAGTTATAATTCATCCGTACTGGCAAGAAATGGGCAGACTTGGTTAATCTGTCAATGATTACCCAGATTCCGTCATGACCCTGCCTCGATTTTGGTAACCCGACTACAAAGTCCATGGAGATATTATCCCACTTCCACTCGGGTATTTCTAATGGCTGCAGAAGCCCTCCAGGTCGCTGGTGTTCCGCTTTGACTTGTTGACAGACTAAACACTTTGCAACAAAGACCGCTACGTCTTTCTTCATTCCATTCCACCAGTAGTTATTTTTCAAATCCCTGTACATCTTGGTGCTTCCTGGATGTACTGAAAATTTTGATTTATGTGCCTCGGCCATCACCTCTTCTCGAATTCCATCGATGTTTGGCACATATAATCGCCCTTTCATCCAAAGGATACCATCTTTATCAATTTGAAATTCTGGAATTTTTCTTCCTGAATTTGTTCCTTTATCTTGAAGATATTGGTGTCTTGACTTTGTTTTAGTTTGATGGTCTCTTGGAGACCTGGTTGCACTGATAATGACGATAAGCTCACTTTTCCGGGGTTCCTCCGACTCAATGCATCTGCCACTTTATTTGCTTTTCCCGGATGATAGCCGATTACCAAATCGTAATCTTTGAGAAGTTCCATCCACCTTCTTTGCCTCATGTTTAATTCCTTCTGAGTGAAAATGTACTTAAGGCTCTGGTGATCAGTAAAAACTTCGCATTTTACTCCATAGAGATAGTGCCTCCAGATTTTAAGCGCGAATACTACTGCGGCTAGCTCCAAATCATGAGTGGGGTAATTCTGCTCGTAGGGTTTCAATTGTCGTGAGGCATACGCAATTACCTGACCCTCTTGCATAAGCACACACCCTAACCCTCCCTTTGAAGCATCACTGTATATGGTAAAATTCTTACCATCCTCGGGAAGAATCAGTACTGGTGTGGATGAGAGTTTTGTCTTCAGGGTTTCAAAACTCTTTTCACAAGCTTCATTCCAAATGAATTTCGAATTTTTCTGAGTAAGTTTAGTGAGTGGGATAGCTATTGACGAAAATCCTTCTACAAATTTTCTATAATAGCCTGCTAATCCCAGAAAACTTCTCATCTCTGTCACTGTTTTAGGTTGATGCCAATCTTTAATTGCCTCCACTTTCTTAGGGTCTACTGACACCCCTTGTTCTGAGATTATATGACCTAGGAACGCCACACTTTTCAGCCAGAATTCACACTTCTTGAATTTGGCATAGAGTTCTTTCTCTCGTAATGTTTGCAAAGTAAGACGCAGATGCTCACTATGTTCTTCCTCACTTGGTGAGTACACCAAGATGTCATCTATGAACACTACCACGAACTTATCGAGATACGGTTTGAATACTCGGTTCATAAGATCCATGAATGCTGCAGGAGCATTGGTTAGACCAAACGGCATTACCGTGAATTCGTAGTGCCCATACCTTGTCCTAAAAGCAGTCTTAGGGATATCTTCTACTTTGACTTTTAACTGATGGTAACCTGATCTGAGATCAAGTTTTGAGAAAACTTTAGCTCCTTTTAGTTGATCGAAAAGATCATCTATTCTCGGGAGTGGGTACTTATTCTTTATGGTGATCTTGTTTAGCTCCCGGTAGTCGATACATAGCCTCATGCTTCCGTCCTTTTTCTTTACAAAAAGCACTGGGGCTCCCCACGGTGATGCACTGGGGCGAACCTGCTTCTTGTCCAGTAGCTCTTGCAGTTGTTCCATCAGCTCTTTTAATTCAGCTGGAGCCATTCGGTATGGTGCTTTAGAGATTGGTACAGCACCAGGGACCAAATTGATTTCAAATTCTACTTCTCTATCGGGTATCTCTCCCGGTAATTCTTCGGGAAAAACGTCTGGAAATTCTTGGACAATTGGAATATCTTCCAACTTTGGGACTTCTTCCTCTTTGACTTCATTAATTACTGCCAGATAAATCTCTTCTCCTCCTTTTATGGCCTTCCAGGCTTGCGAGGCAGATAGCAGAGATTTTCTTTCCTTAGATTTCCCTTGATATACAACTTCTCTCTTTGTTGGATTCTGAAGTCTAATTTCTTTCTTCTGACAGTTTACTATGGCATGGTTTTTAGCTAACCAGTCCATTCCAAGAATGATGTCAAACTCCACCATATTGAGTTGAATCAATTCTACTTCAAACATTTGTTTGCCGATACAAATTTTACAGTTTCGATATACTTTGTGAGTTTCGATTATTTTGCTAGCCGGTGTTGCTACTCTTAGCTGTTTGCTAAGAATATCATGCTCAAGTTTAGGCTTCTTAGCATATCTTCTAGACACAAACGAATGTGTGGCACCACAATCAAACAAAGCATATGCAGGCATTTTATTGAGTAAGATGGTACCTGCCACAACTTCGTTGCTATTATCGGCTTCCTCTTGGGTTATGGCATACACTCGAGCATTTGTCTTGTTTTCATGTTGTTTGCTGGGCCCCGACCCTTTGTCCTTGTTGTCTGGACAGTCTTTGATTCTATGGCCCACCTTTCCGCACTTGAAACAAGCGCCTGTCTTCCGATAACATTCTCCAATATGTTTTTGATGACATGTATCACACCATTTTCCTTCGGTGTTACCAGTCCTGCCAGAACTTCCCTTGAAGGACCCTCCTGAATAATTTGGTTTCTTGAACTTGAGATTATTCTGTGTGGATTGATTGTTCATCGGTCTCTTGTTCTTGTTTTCTTCTTCACGTCGCTTGATATCGGTTTCTGCGCTCATTGCAGCGCCCATCAAGTCTGCAAAGCTGCTTGGTTTGTACACTGTCAGTGCCGACTGAATTCGACTGTTGAGTCCCTTCTTGAAACGGTGCATTTTTAACGTCTCATCTGACATGATTGTCGGGACGTAAGTTCCCAAATCGTTGAATTTTGACGTGTACTCCATTACCGTCATATCTGGTGACTGTCTGAAATTCTCAAACTCATTCAACTTTTGTAGACGAAACTCGGCCGGATAGTATTGTTTCAGGAATTCCCTCTTGAAAATTGGCCATGTGATATCTTCTACTTCTGCTAAAGGTAGCGACACAGTTTCCCACCATTTCCTAGCTCGATCCTCCAAAAATGGGGTTACAACTTCTACTTTTAATTCTTCCGGTATTTCTAGCAAATGTAGTTGTGTTTCCACGTTCTTGAGCCAGTTGTGACTGACTTCAGGGTCTGGGTTCCCATCAAAAGTTGGAACTCGATTCCTCCTCAGAGATTCGTAGTGATACTTGATCCCACGAGGTTGAGGTTCTTGGGGTGGTTGGATGGCATTGGCCAGTGGATTCACAAATCCTTGTAATGTTGCAGCGACGATAGTTGCTATTGCCATCCTATCCTCTTGACTAAGGTTCACTCGGGGTGGTGGTGGATTATTGTTTTGGTTGGCGTCTCGAGCGTTACGGTTGTTTCGGGGTGGTCTGCCTGCCATTTCCTATAAACACGTATTTTTTTATTAATTTGTTTGCCATAACATTTAATCAAAGCAACAATTTCATTAAAGATTTTTGCATACAACCAACGATTAAATAATCCCAGATACAATCAAAATTTATTCTAGAATTTCTTTCTCCCTATTCATCTACTACTTCGCCGTCTCCTACCGCCTCGTTAATTTCTTCTTCTTCTTCTATTGGATTTTCTTCCAATTGCTCCATGAGTTCTTCCATGTTGACCATCTCATTTTGTAGATGCTCGATGTAATTCTGCAGTTGCGTGTTGTGGTGATCAAGGTTGTTCACTTGGGCTTGCAGTTCTTGTATTGTTGTTTGGCTTACTTTCTCATTGATTTCTTGTTCTCCAATCTTTTCCTCAAGACGATGTTGAATACTGAGAAGGCCATCACTTCGGATTTGGAGCGTAAGAATCCTATCTTGCGCCTTCTTCAGTTCTTGTTTGGTGATCTCATGCTGTCGTTCCGACTCTAGATGATAAGCAGCGTATCTTCTGACATCATCGCGTAATTTCTTTTCCTCAACTCTGGCTTCCCGAAGGTCTTCCCCTATACATATATTGTTTCCATCCAATTGGTAGTTATCTCTCTCGAGCTTATCATTTTTATCTTTTAGTGATTTAATTTCTGACTCCTTTTCTCGAAGTTGACTCTGAAGTTCATTTATAGCGTTTTGGAGGTCCATGTTGTTCCTATAAAAAAAACATTTTATAGATAAGATACTTATCAAATTTTTTTAAACATGCAATAATATAAGTTGATAGAAAGTTTCAAAATAAGTTGGTACACGTGATATTTTTCTCAGTTACAATTTATTACAATTCAGATACTTTAATATAATGCTAATCTAGTCGAACAACTCTCCGCTGTCGCTGTCGCTGTCGTCCACAAATACTTCCATGGGTACCACTTCCTCCTCTGCCATGTTTTCTGCCACAAGATGTAAATAGTTGTTCTGATCCTGCAGTCCGTCCATAGTGGCGTGGATCCTTGAGATGTAGCGCTCTTGCTTTGAAATAAACTGGTTCTGACGCTGACGAGCCTGAGCAGCGTGATCCTTCTCTATCTCTATCCTCTCGAGTAGATCCATGTTGAGTGCCACCAAGCGCGCAAAACGAGTTGCATTAGTCGGTGTCTGCATCATTTGGCTCTCCGCCACATCCAAGTGATGTGTGAGTCGCTGCACGTCCGACTCCAGCATAATCCTGATCTCAGTAAGCTCTTGCTTTTCCAATTTCTCCTTGGCGAGTTGCGCCTTCAACGTTGCAATTTCCCTCTTCTGATTGTCTATGGTGAGCTTACGCATGCGTAGGGCAGCCTGGGCACGAGTACGGGGAGCATCCATTTCCTAGAGTAAATGGAGGTAAAATATCAGATTCTCATCAAAGATAGAAAGGCACAAATAATAAAGTTGTCGTGGAAATTTTTGACGCTGAATATTTTCGGAACAATTGAAGGGATAGATTTTTGGAAGCTGTTTGAAAATTTTAGGGAACAGATGAAGGTTGGTTTCAGATTGGGATGTACTAGGCTTTTGCCAAAATTTGACTTTGTCAAATTTTGTCTGTCAAAATCCCAGCGGGATTATGAACCTGGCGGCTCTGATACCACTTAAATGTCACGCCCCGAGTCCGAAGCATCGGTGACATCCGGCATTGTTTAACAATTAAATTGAAAACAATAAAGCCTCGTATCAAATCAAACCAGTCTTTTTCATAAATGAAATATTGTCTTACAATGACAAAGGAATAAAATACATCAGAGTTTCTAATAGCGGAAACGAAAGAAAAGTAAAATGTTGAATTCTGATCTTGATCTCTGATTCACCAACCCCAGAAAGCATCTTGCTCTTCCTCATTCAGTTGCTCTTCATTCTTATCTGAAATTTGTAAGGGGTGAGTGTTTTGGGAAACACTCAGCAAGTGGGGGTCGATCGATTCCAAAGATACATATAGAACTTAATTCCTTAAAACATTTCTTTAACATACTTTCAAAACTAATATTCTTAACTTGGCACAACGGAAACGAATCGAATAAGAGACAGAACTTATCAAATGATTCAGAACAAAACAGAAGCAATACAGATAATTTCAATTCGGAACAGAACATATCAGAACAGACAGAACACTGTTACTCATCTCATTTCCATGGTCAAATTGTCCCCAATATGTTAGTCCTCTAAGGGGTGAGGCCAGAACATGGTTTTATACCCACCAATGGGGGCCAGACAGAACATGGTTTTATACCCACCAATGGGGGCCAGACAGAACTACAATTCTCGTCCCATTTCAATTTGATTCGTAACAGTGCAAACAGAATTCAGACAGAACTTTTCAGATATTCAGACTTCAGAGTTATTCGTACTGACACAGCGGAACCAAGAATTTCGATGCACAAAGAGAACACATAATCGATCGAAATTTTAAAATAGAACACAGTCATTTTCGAAAATGACATACTAGCATGCATGTCACGTTATTTCATATCAAAGTTAAAAATAAAAATGAATTATATAACAAAAGCCCACTTACAGTATTTTGCAAACTTTGCACAAGATTCCTCTCGAAAATTCGGCAGTACCTCGGCGTAACTCCAATAAACGCAGTCTTCGTTCGGGCAGCACTCCGACACTGGATAGCAACTCTGGCCTGCACGAAATGTCCTTCTCCTTCCTTTCCTTGCTTGGCCGAAATTTAGGAGTGTAAGGGGAAGAGGGAGCCGATTTTTTTTTGAAGGCTTTTTGTGATGGGTTTCTACAACATATAGTGCCCTATTTATAGGTGAAAAAAAAACCTTTCATCCACCCCATGGCCGATTTCTTGAGGTCCAAGAATAAATTTATTGTGGTCAAGCTATATCTCAAGCACCAAGGGTCATTTCCTGCATGATTAATGTGTCCTAACCCTTAGCTCCTCCCGCAGCTTCTTCATAGATCATCTCAATGGTCATTTCTTGCATACTTAATTTGTCTTGACCTTTAGCTCATCCCTTAGCTTCTTCCTTGGTTATCTCAAAGTTTGCTTATTGCACATTTAACTTGTCCAAACCTTTAGCTCACCTTTTAGGACAATCATGGTTGAGCTTCCTTGAGCTGAAAGATTGTGTCCTTGAGCTGGGGTTTTACTCCTCCCTTGGCAACACTTCAATGGATACGGTTACTTGTAGCTTGGCCGCCTGTTGAGCTAATCCTCGAGCTTAGAATCTACTTTCTCGAGTTAAATTTCATGAGATTTAAGTTATTATTTAAGTTGTTTAATTGAAACAAAAATTACTGAATCATTTTAAATAATTTTTTTATATTACTTACTTGATTTGCTTCGGTCGAAATTTTCGGGTTCTCACATCTCTCCCTCCTTATTGAAAGTTTCGTCCTCGAAACTTGCATTAACTTGATCATTCAAATAGGTGAGGGTATTGCGACCGCATCTTCTCTTCGAGTTCCCAATTTGCCTCTCTTTCAGTATGATTTGACTATTGTACCTTGACATAAGGTATTGTCCGGTGCCTCAACACTTGGTCTTTGGTGTCCACTATTCGGATAGGGACTTCTTCATATTTGAGTTCCTCGTTCAGATTACCTTCGATCATTAGAGGTGTAACTTTAAGTACATGATTCGGGTCCGGGACATATTTTCGTAGTTGTGAGATGTGGAAAACATTATGTATTCTGGACATCTCAGATGGTAAAGCCAGTCGATAAGCTAAAGTTCCCACCTTGCCCAGTATTTCGAACGGTCCCACATATCTTGGGTTCAACTTGCCGGATTTGCTGAACCGAACTACTCCTTTCATGGGAGAGACTTTGACGTAAGCTTTTTCTCCGATCTCTAGTTCCAAAGGCCTTCTTTTCAAATCAGCCCAACTCTTTTGTCTGTCCTGAGCTGCCTTGAGTCTTTCTTTGATTATGGCTACTTTATCGACAGTTATTTGAATGAGCTCTGGCCCGGTGATAGCTTTTTCTCTGACTTCATCCCAGTATAAGGGCGACCTACACTTCCGACCATATAGGGCCTCATATGGGGCCATCTCAATGCTACTGTGATAACTGTTGTTATAGGCAAATTCAATCAGAGGTAACTGTTCGCTCCAATTTCCAGAAAAATCCAATGCACATGCTCTCAACATGTCTTCAAGGGTCTGAATTATCCTCTCAGTTTGGCCATCAGTCTGAGGATGATAGGCCGTGCTGAGCGTAACTTTGGTTCCCATGGCCTTTTGAAAACTTTTCCAAAATCTTGAAACGAATCTTGGATCTCTATCAGACAATATACTTGCCGGTACTCCATGCAGTTTCACTATATTATCCATATACAGGGTAGCTAACTTATCCAAGTTATAATTCATCCGTACTGGCAAGAAATGGGCAGACTTGGTTAATCTGTCAATGATTACCCAGATTCCGTCATGACCCTGCCTCGATTTTGGTAACCCGACTACAAAGTCCATGGAGATATTATCCCACTTCCACTCGGGTATTTCTAATGGATGCAGAAGCCCTCCAGGTCGCTGGTGTTCCGCTTTGACTTGTTGACAGACTAAACACTTTGCAACAAAGACCGCTACGTCTTTCTTCATTCCATTCCACCAGTAGTTATTTTTCAAATCCCTGTACATCTTGGTGCTTCCTGGATGTACTGAAAATTTTGATTTATGTGCCTCGGCCATCACCTCTTCTCGAATTCCATCGATGTTTGGCACATATAATCGCCCTTTCATCCAAAGGATACCATTTTTATCAATTTGAAATTCTGGAATTTTTCTTCCTGAATTTGTTCCTTTATCTTGAAGATATTGGTGTCTTGACTTTGTTTTAGTTTGATGGTCTCTTGGAGACCTGGTTGCACTGATAATGACGATAAGCTCACTTTTCCGGGGTTCCTCCGACTCAATACATCTGCCACTTTATTTGTTTTTCCCGGATGATAGCCGATTACAAAATCGTAATCTTTGAGAAGTTCCATCCACCTTCTTTGCCTCATGTTTAATTCCTTCTGAGTGAAAATGTACTTAAGGCTCATGTGATCAGTAAAAACTTCACATTTTACTCCATAGAGATAGTGCCTCCAGATTTTAAGCGCGAATACTACTGCGGCTAGCTCCAAATCATGAGTGGGGTAATTCTGCTCGTAGGGTTTCAATTGTCGTGAGGCATACGCAATTACCTGACCCTCTTGCATAAGCACACACCCTAACCCTCCCTTTGAATCATCACTGTATATGGTAAAATTCTTACCATCCTCGGGAAGAATCAGTACTGGTGTGGATGAGAGTTTTGTCTTCAAGGTTTCAAAACTCTTTTCACAAGCTTCATTCCAAATGAATTTCGAATTTTTCTGAGTAAGTTTAGTGAGTGGGATAGCTATTGACGAAAATCCTTCTACAAATTTTCTATAATAGCCTGCTAATCCCAGAAAACTTCTCATCTCTGTCACTGTTTTAGGTTGATGCCAATCTTTAATTGCCTCCACTTTCTTAGGGTCTACTGACACCCCTTGTTCTGAGATTATATGACCTAGGAACGCCACACTTTTCAGCCAGAATTCACACTTCTTGAATTTGGCATAGAGTTCTTTCTCTCGTAATGTTTGCAAAGTAAGACGCAGATGCTCACTATGTTCTTCCTCACTTGGTGAGTACACCAAGATGTCATCTATGAACACTACCACGAACTTATCGAGATACGGTTTGAATACTCGGTTCATAAGATCCATGAATGCTGCAGGAGCATTGGTTAGACCAAACGGCATTACCGTGAATTCGTAGTGCCCATACCTTGTCCTAAAAGCAGTCTTAGGGATATCTTCTACTTTGACTTTTAACTGATGGTAACCTGATCTGAGATCAAGTTTTGAGAAAACTTTAGCTCCTTTTAGCTGATCGAAAAGATCATCTATTCTCGGGAGTGGGTACTTATTCTTTATGGTGATCTTGTTTAGCTCCCGGTAGTCGATACATAGCCTCATGCTTCCGTCCTTTTTCTTTACAAAAAGCACTGGGGCTCCCCACGGTGATGCACTGGGGCGAACCTGCTTCTTGTCCAGTAGCTCTTGCAGTTGTTCCTTCAGCTCTTTTAATTCAGCTGGAGCCATTCGGTATGGTGCTTTAGAGATTGGTACAGCACCAGGGACCAAATTGATTTCAAATTCTACTTCTCTATCGGGTATCTCTCCCGGTAATTCTTCGGGAAAAACGTCTGGAAATTCTTGGACAATTGGAATATCTTCCAACTTTGGGACTTCTTCCTCTTTGACTTCATTAATTACTGCCAGATAAATCTCTTCTCCTCCTTTTATGGTCTTCCAGGCTTGCGAGGCAGATAGCAGAGATTTTCTTTCCTTAGATTTCCCTTGATATACAACTTCTCTCTTTGTTGGATTCTGAAGTCTAATTTCTTTCTTCTGACAGTTTACTATGGCATGGTTTTTAGCTAACCAGTCCATTCCAAGAATGATGTCAAACTCCACCATATTGAGTTGAATCAATTCTACTTCAAACATTTGTTTGCCGATACAAATTTTACAGTTTCGATATACTTTGTGAGTTTCGATTATTTTGCTAGCCGGTGTTGCTACTCTTAGCTGTTTGCTAAGAATATCATGCTCAAGTTTAAGCTTCTTAGCATATCTTCTAGACACAAACGAATGTGTGGCACCACAATCAAACAAAGCATATGCAGGCATTTTATTGAGTAAGATGGTACCTGCCACAACTTCGTTGCTATTATCGGCTTCCTCTTGGGTTATGGCATACACTCGAGCATTTGTCTTGTTTTCATGTTATTTGCTGGGCCCCGACCCTTTGTCCTTGTTGTCTGGACAGTCTTTGATTCTATGGCCCACCTTTCCGCACTTGAAACAAGCGCCTGTCTTCCGATAACATTCTCCAATATGTTTTTGATGACATGTATCACACCATTTTCCTTCGGTGTTACCAGTCCTGCCAGAACTTCCCTTGAAGGACCCTCCTGAATAATTTGGTTTCTTGAACTTGAGATTATTCTGTGTGGATTGATTGTTCATCGGTCTCTTGTTCTTGTTTTCTTCTTCACGTCGCTTGATATCGGTTTCTGCACTCATTGCAGCGCCCATCAAGTCTGCAAAGCTGCTTGGTTTGTACACTGCCAGTGCCGACTGAATTCGACTGTTGAGTCCCTTCTTGAAACGGTGCATTTTTAACGTCTCATCTGACATGATTGTCGGGACGTAAGTTCCCAAATCGTTGAATTTTGACGTGTACTCCATTACCGTCATATCTGGTGACTGTCTGAAATTCTCAAACTCATTCAACTTTTGTAGACGAAACTCGGCCGGATAGTATTGTTTCAGGAATTCCCTCTTGAAAATTGGCCATGTGATATCTTCTACTTCTGCTAAAGGTAGCGACACAGTTTCCCACCATTTCCTAGCTCGATCCTCCAAAAATGGGGTTACAACTTCTACTTTTAATTCTTCCGGTATTTCTAGCAAATGTAGTTGTGTTTCCACGTTCTTGAGCCAGTTGTGACTGACTTCAGGGTCTGGGTTCCCATCAAAAGTTGGAACTCGATTCCTCCTCAGAGATTCGTAGTGATACTTGATCCCACGAGGTTGAGGTTCTTGGGGTGGTTGGATGGCATTGGCCAGTGGATTCACAAATCCTTGTAATGTTGCAGCGACGATAGTTGCTATTGCCATCATATCCTCTTGACTAAGGTTCACTCGGGGTGGTGGTGGATTATTGTTTTGGTTGGCGTCTCGAGCGTTACGGTTGTTTCGGGGTGGTCTGCCTGCCATTTCCTATAAACACGTATTTTTTTATTAATTTGTTTGCCATAACATTTAATCAAAGCAACAATTTCATTAAAGATTTTTGCATACAACCAACGATTAAATAATCCCAGATACAATCAAAATTTATTCTAGAATTTCTTTCTCCCTATTCATCTACTACTTCGCCGTCTCCTACCGCCTCGTTAATTTCTTCTTCTTCTTCTATTGGATTTTCTTCCAATTGCTCCATGAGTTCTTCCATGTTGACCATCTCATTTTGTAGATGCTCGATGTAATTCTGTAGTTGCGTGTTGTGGTGATCAAGGTTGTTCACTTGGGCTTGCAGTTCTTGTATTGTTGATTGGCTTACTTTCTCATTGATTTCTTGTTCTCCAATCTTTTCCTCAAGACGATGTTGAATACTGAGAAGGCCATCACTTCGGATTTGGAGCGTAAGAATCCTATCTTGCGCCTTCTTCAGTTCTTGTTTGGTGATCTCATGCTGTCGTTCCGACTCTAGATGATAAGCAGCGTATCGTCTGACATCATCGCGTAATTTCTTTTCCTCAACTCTGGCTTCCCGAAGGTCTTCCCCTATACATATATTGTTTCCATCCAATTGGTAGTTATCTCTCTCGAGCTTATCATTTTTTTCTTTTAGTGATTTAATTTCTGACTCCTTTTCTCGAAGTTGACTCTGAAGTTCATTTATAACGTTTTGGAGGTCCATGTTGTTCCTATAAAAAAAACATTTTATAGATAAGATACTTATCAAATTTTTTTAAACATGCAATAATATAAGTTGATAGAAAGTTTCAAAATAAGTTGGTACACGTGATATTTTTCTCAGTTACAATTTATTACAATTCAGATACTTTAATATAATGCTAATCTAGTCGAACAACTCTCCGCTGTCGCTGTCGCTGTCGTCCACAAATACTTCCATGGGTACCACTTCCTCCTCTGCCATGTTTTCTGCCACAAGATGTAAATAGTTGTTCTGATCCTGCAGTCCGTCCATAGTGGCGTGGATCCTTGAGATGTAGCGCTCTTGCTTTGAAATAAACTGGTTCTGACGCTGACGAGCCTGAGCAGCGTGATCCTTCTCTATCTCTATCCTCTCGAGTAGATCCATGTTGAGTGCCACCAAGCGCGCAAAACGAGTTGCATTAGTCGGTGTCTGCATCATTTGGCTCTCCGCCACATCCAAGTGATGTGTGAGTCGCTGCACGTCCGACTCCAGCATAATCCTGATCTCAGTAAGCTCTTGCTTTTCCAATTTCTCCTTGGCGAGTTGCGCCTTCAACGTTGCAATTTCCCTCTTCTGATTGTCTATGGTGAGCTTACGCATGCGTAGGGCAGCCTGGGCACGAGTACGGGGAGCATCCATTTCCTAGAGTAAATGGAGGTAAAATATCAGATTCTCATCAAAGATAGAAAGGCACAAATAATAAAGTTGTCGTGGAAATTTTTGACGCTGAATATTTTCGGAACAATTGAAGGGATAGATTTTTGGAAGCTGTTTGAAAATTTTAGGGAACAGATGAAGGTTGGTTTCAGATTGGGATGTACTAGGCTTTTGCCAAAATTTGACTTTGTCAAATTTTGTCTGTCAAAATCCCAGCGGGATTATGAACCTGGCGGCTCTGATACCACTTAAATGTCACGCCCCGAGTCCGAAGCATCGGTGACATCCGGCATTGTTTAACAATTAAATTGAAAACAATAAAGCCTCGTATCAAATCAAACCAGTCTTTTTCATAAATGAAATATTGTCTTACAATGACAAAGGAATAAAATACATCAGAGTTTCTAATAGCGGAAACGAAAGAAAAGTAAAATGTTGAATTCTGATCTTGATCTCTGATTCACCAACCCCAGAAAGCATCTTGCTCTTCCTCATTCAGTTGCTCTTCATTCTTATCTGAAATTTGTAAGGGGTGAGTGTTTTGGGAAACACTCAGCAAGTGGGGGTCGATCGATTCCAAAGATACATATAGAACTTAATTCCTTAAAACATTTCTTTAACATACTTTCAAAACTAATATTCTTAACTTGGCACAACGGAAACGAATCGAATAAGAGACAGAACTTATCAAATGATTCAGAACAAAACAGAAGCAATACAGATAATTTCAATTCGGAACAGAACATATCAGAACAGACAGAACACTGTTACTCATCTCATTTCCATGGTCAAATTGTCCCCAATATGTTAGTCCTCTAAGGGGTGAGGCCAGAACATGGTTTTATACCCACCAATGGGGGCCAGACAGAACATGGTTTTATACCCACCAATGGGGGCCAGACAGAACTACAATTCTCGTCCCATTTCAATTTGATTCGTAACAGTGCAAATAGAATTCAGACAGAACTTTTCAGATATTCAGACTTCAGAGTTATTCGTACTGACACAGCGGAACCAAGAATTTCGATGCACAAAGAGAACACATAATCGATCGAAATTTTAAAATAGAACACAGTCATTTTCGAAAATGACATACTAGCATGCATGTCACGTTATTTCATATCAAAGTTAAAAATAAAAATGAATTATATAACAAAAGCCCACTTACAGTATTTTGCAAACTTTGCACAAGATTCCTCTCGAAAATTCGGCAGTACCTCGGCGTAACTCCAATAAACGCAGTCTTCGTTCGGGCAGCACTCCGACACTGGATAGCAACTCTGGCCTGCACGAAATGTCCTTCTCCTTCCTTTCCTTGCTTGGCCGAAATTTAGGAGTGTAAGGGGAAGAGGGAGCCGATTTTTTTTGAAGGCTTTTTGTGATGGGTTTCTACAACATATAGTGCCCTATTTATAGGTGAAAAAAAAACCTTTCATCCACCCCATGGCCGATTTCTTGAGGTCCAAGAATAAATTTATTGTGGTCAAGCTATATCTCAAGCACCAAGGGTCATTTCCTGCATGATTAATGTGTCCTAACCCTTAGCTCCTCCCGCAGCTTCTTCATAGATCATCTCAATGGTCATTTCTTGCATACTTAATTTGTCTTGACCTTTAGCTCATCCCTTAGCTTCTTCCTTGGTTATCTCAAAGTTTGCTTATTGCACATTTAACTTGTCCAAACCTTTAGCTCACCTTTTAGGACAATCATGGTTGAGCTTCCTTGAGCTGAAAGATTGTGTCCTTGAGCTGGGGTTTTACTCCTCCCTTGGCAACACTTCAATGGATACGGTTACTTGTAGCTTGGCCGCCTGTTGAGCTAATCCTCGAGCTTAGAATCTACTTTCTCGAGTTAAATTTCATGAGATTTAAGTTATTATTTAAGTTGTTTAATTGAAACAAAAATTACTGAATCATTTTAAATAATTTTTTTATATTACTTACTTGATTTGCTTCGGTCGAAATTTTCGGGTTCTCACATCCCTCCCTCCTTATTGAAAGTTTCGTCCTCGAAACTTGCATTAACTTGATCATTCAAATAGGTGAGGGTATTGCGACCGCATCTTCTCTTCGAGTTCCCAATTTGCCTCTCTTTCAGTATGATTTGACTATTGTACCTTGACATAAGGTATTGTCCGGTGCCTCAACACTTGGTCTTTGGTGTCCACTATTCGGATAGGGACTTCTTCATATTTGAGTTCCTCGTTCAGATTACCTTCGATCATTAGAGGTGTAACTTTAAGTACATGATTCGGGTCCGGGACATATTTTCGTAGTTGTGAGATGTGGAAAACATTATGTATTCTGGACATCTCAGATGGTAAAGCCAGTCGATAAGCTAAAGTTCCCACCTTGCCCAGTATTTCGAACGGTCCCACATATCTTGGGTTCAACTTGCCGGATTTGCTGAACCGAACTACTCCTTTCATGGGAGAGACTTTGACGTAAGCTTTTTCTCCGATCTCTAGTTCCAAAGGCCTTCTTTTCAAATCAGCCCAACTCTTTTGTCTGTCCTGAGCTGCCTTGAGTCTTTCTTTGATTATGGATACTTTATCGACAGTTATTTGAATGAGCTCTGGCCCGGTGATAGCTTTTTCTCCGACTTCATCCCAGTATAAGGGCGACCTACACTTCCGACCATATAGGGCCTCATATGGGGCCATCTCAATGCTACTGTGATAACTGTTGTTATAGGCAAATTCAATCAGAGGTAACTGTTCGCTCCAATTTCCAGAAAAATCCAATGCACATGCTCTCAACATGTCTTCAAGGGTCTGAATTATCCTCTCAGTTTGGCCATCAGTCTGAGGATGATAGGCCGTGCTGAGCGTAACTTTGGTTCCCATGGCCTTTTGAAAACTTTTCCAAAATCTTGAAACGAATCTTGGATCTCTATCAGACAATATACTTGCCGGTACTCCATGCAGTTTCACTATATTATCCATATACAGGGTAGCTAACTTATCCAAGTTATAATTCATCCGTACTGGCAAGAAATGGGCAGACTTGGTTAATATGTCAATGATTACCCAGATTCCGTCATGACCCTGCCTCGATTTTGGTAACCCGACTACAAAGTCCATGGAGATATTATCCCACTTCCACTCGGGTATTTCTAATGGATGCGGAAGCCCTCCAGGTCGCTGGTGTTCCGCTTTGACTTGTTGACAGACTAAACACTTTGCAACAAAGACCGCTACGTCTTTCTTCATTCCATTCCACCAGTAGTTATTTTTCAAATCCCTGTACATCTTGGTGCTTCCTGGATGTACTGAAAATTTTGATTTATGTGCCTCGGCCATCACCTCTTCTCGAATTCCATCGATGTTTGGCACATATAATCGCCCTTTCATCCAAAGGATACCATCTTTATCAATTTGAAATTCTGGAATTTTTCTTCCTGAATTTGTTCCTTTATCTTGAAGATATTGGTGTCTTGACTTTGTTTTAGTTTGATGGTCTCTTGGAGACCTGGTTGCACTGATAATGACGATAAGCTCACTTTTCCGGGGTTCCTTCGACTCAATACATCTGCCACTTTATTTGTTTTTCCCGGATGATAGCCGATTACAAAATCGTAATCTTTGAGAAGTTCCATCCACCTTCTTTGCCTCATGTTTAATTCCTTCTGAGTGAAAATGTACTTAAGGCTCTGGTGATCAGTAAAAACTTCACATTTTACTCCATAGAGATAGTGCCTCCAGATTTTAAGCGCGAATACTACTGCGGCTAGCTCCAAATCATGAGTGGGGTAATTCTGCTCGTAGGGTTTCAATTGTCGTGAGGCATACGCAATTACCTGACCCTCTTGCATAAGCACACACCCTAACCCACCCTTTGAAGCATCACTGTATATGGTAAAATTCTTACCATCCTCGGGAAGAATCAGTACTGGTGTGGATGAGAGTTTTGTCTTCAGGGTTTCAAAACTCTTTTCACAAGCTTCATTCCAAATGAATTTCGAATTTTTCTGAGTAAGTTTAGTGAGTGGGATAGCTATTGACGAAAATCCTTCTACAAATTTTCTATAATAGCCTGCTAATCCCAGAAAACTTCTCATCTCTGTCACTGTTTTAGGTTGATGCCAATCTTTAATTGCCTCCACTTTCTTAGGGTCTACTGACACCCCTTGTTCTGAGATTATATGACCTAGGAACGCCACACTTTTCAGCCAGAATTCACACTTCTTGAATTTGGCATAGAGTTCTTTCTCTCGTAATGTTTGCAAAGTAAGACGCAGATGCTCACTATGTTCTTCCTCACTTGGTGAGTACACCAAGATGTCATCTATGAACACTACCACGAACTTATCGAGATACGGTTTGAATACTCGGTTCATAAGATCCATGAATGCTGCAGGAGCATTGGTTAGACCAAACGGCATTACCGTGAATTCGTAGTGCCCATACCTTGTCCTAAAAGCAGTCTTAGGGATATCTTCTACTTTGACTTTTAACTGATGGTAACCTGATCTGAGATCAAGTTTTGAGAAAACTTTAGCTCCTTTTAGCTGATCGAAAAGATCATCTATTCTCGGGAGTGGGTACTTATTCTTTATGGTGATCTTGTTTAGCTCCCGGTAGTCGATACATAGCCTCATGCTTCCGTCCTTTTTCTTTACAAAAAGCACTGGGGCTCCCCACGGTGATGCACTGGGGCGAACCTGCTTCTTGTCCAGTAGCTCTTGCAGTTGTTCCTTCAGCTCTTTTAATTCAGCTGGAGCCATTCGGTATGGTGCTTTAGAGATTGGTACAGCACCAGGGACCAAATTGATTTCAAATTCTACTTCTCTATCGGGTATCTCTCCCGGTAATTCTTCGGGAAAAACGTCTGGAAATTCTTGGACAATTGGAATATCTTCCAACTTTGGGACTTCTTCCTCTTTGACTTCATTAATTACTGCCAGATAAATCTCTTCTCCTCCTTTTATGGTCTTCCAGGCTTGCGAGGCAGATAGCAGAGATTTTCTTTCCTTAGATTTCCCTTGATATACAACTTCTCTCTTTGTTGGATTCTGAAGTCTAATTTCTTTCTTCTGACAGTTTACTATGGCATGGTTTTTAGCTAACCAGTCCATTCCAAGAATGATGTCAAACTCCACCATATTGAGTTGAATCAATTCTACTTCAAACATTTGTTTGCCGATACAAATTTTACAGTTTCGATATACTTTGTGAGTTTCGATTATTTTGCTAGCCGGTGTTGCTACTCTTAGCTGTTTGCTAAGAATATCATGCTCAAGTTTAAGCTTCTTAGCATATCTTCTAGACACAAACGAATGTGTGGCACCACAATCAAACAAAGCATATGCAGGCATTTTATTGAGTAAGATGGTACCTGCCACAACTTCGTTGCTATTATCGGCTTCCTCTTGGGTTATGGCATACACTCGAGCATTTGTCTTGTTTTCATGTTATTTGCTGGGCCCCGACCCTTTGTCCTTGTTGTCTGGACAGTCTTTGATTCTATGGCCCACCTTTCCGCACTTGAAACAAGCGCCTGTCTTCCGATAACATTCTCCAATATGTTTTTGATGACATGTATCACACCATTTTCCTTCGGTGTTACCAGTCCTGCCAGAACTTCCCTTGAAGGACCCTCCTGAATAATTTGGTTTCTTGAACTTGAGATTATTCTGTGTGGATTGATTGTTCATCGGTCTCTTGTTCTTGTTTTCTTCTTCACGTCGCTTGATATCGGTTTCTGCACTCATTGCAGCGCCCATCAAGTCTGCAAAGCTGCTTGGTTTGTACACTGCCAGTGCCGACTGAATTCGACTGTTGAGTCCCTTCTTGAAACGGTGCATTTTTAACGTCTCATCTGACATGATTGTCGGGACGTAAGTTCCCAAATCGTTGAATTTTGACGTGTACTCCATTACCGTCATATCTGGTGACTGTCTGAAATTCTCAAACTCATTCAACTTTTGTAGACGAAACTCGGCCGGATAGTATTGTTTCAGGAATTCCCTCTTGAAAATTGGCCATGTGATATCTTCTACTTCTGCTAAAGGTAGCGACACAGTTTCCCACCATTTCCTAGCTCGATCCTCCAAAAATGGGGTTACAACTTCTACTTTTAATTCTTCCGGTATTTCTAGCAAATGTAGTTGTGTTTCCACGTTCTTGAGCCAGTTGTGACTGACTTCAGGGTCTGGGTTCCCATCAAAAGTTGGAACTCGATTCCTCCTCAGAGATTCGTAGTGATACTTGATCCCACGAGGTTGAGGTTCTTGGGGTGGTTGGATGGCATTGGCCAGTGGATTCACAAATCCTTGTAATGTTGCAGCGACGATAGTTGCTATTGCCATCATATCCTCTTGACTAAGGTTCACTCGGGGTGGTGGTGGATTATTGTTTTGGTTGGCGTCTCGAGCGTTACGGTTGTTTCGGGGTGGTCTGCCTGCCATTTCCTATAAACACGTATTTTTTTATTAATTTGTTTGCCATAACATTTAATCAAAGCAACAATTTCATTAAAGATTTTTGCATACAACCAACGATTAAATAATCCCAGATACAATCAAAATTTATTCTAGAATTTCTTTCTCCCTATTCATCTACTACTTCGCCGTCTCCTACCGCCTCGTTAATTTCTTCTTCTTCTTCTATTGGATTTTCTTCCAATTGCTCCATGAGTTCTTCCATGTTGACCATCTCATTTTGTAGATGCTCGATGTAATTCTGCAGTTGCGTGTTGTGGTGATCAAGGTTGTTCACTTGGGCTTGCAGTTCTTGTATTGTTGATTGGCTTACTTTCTCATTGATTTCTTGTTCTCCAATCTTTTCCTCAAGACGATGTTGAATACTGAGAAGGCCATCACTTCGGATTTGGAGCGTAAGAATCCTATCTTGCGCCTTCTTCAGTTCTTGTTTGGTGATCTCATGCTGTCGTTCCAACTCTAGATGATAAGCAGCGTATCGTCTGACATCATCGCGTAATTTCTTTTCCTCAACTCTGGCTTCCCGAAGGTCTTCCCCTATACATATATTGTTTCCATCCAATTGGTAGTTATCTCTCTCGAGCTTATCATTTTTTTCTTTTAGTGATTTAATTTCTGACTCCTTTTCTCGAAGTTGACTCTGAAGTTCATTTATAACGTTTTGGAGGTCCATGTTGTTCCTATAAAAAAAACATTTTATAGATAAGATACTTATCAAATTTTTTTAAACATGCAATAATATAAGTTGATAGAAAGTTTCAAAATAAGTTGGTACACATGATATTTTTCTCAGTTACAATTTATTACAATTCAGATACTTTAATATAATGCTAATCTAGTCGAACAACTCTCCGCTGTCGCTGTTGCTGTCGTCCACAAATACTTCCATGGGTACCACTTCCTCCTCTGCCATGTTTTCTGCCACAAGATGTAAATAGTTGTTCTGATCCTGCAGTCCGTCCATAGTGGCGTGGATCCTTGAGATGTAGCGCTCTTGCTTTGAAATAAACTGGTTCTGACGCTGACGAGCCTGAGCAGCGTGATCCTTCTCTATCTCTATCCTCTCGAGTAGATCCATGTTGAGTGCCACCAAGCGCGCAAAACGAGTTGCATTAGTCGGTGTCTGCATCATTTGGCTCTCCGCCACATCCAAGTGATGTGTGAGTCGCTGCACGTCCGACTCCAGCATAATCCTGATCTCAGTAAGCTCTTGCTTTTCCAATTTCTCCTTGGCGAGTTGCGCCTTCAACGTTGCAATTTCCCTCTTCTGATTGTCTATGGTGAGCTTACGCATGCGTAGGGCAGCCTGGGCACGAGTACGGGGAGCATCCATTTCCTAGAGTAAATGGAGGTAAAATATCAGATTCTCATCAAAGATAGAAAGGAACAAATAATAAAGTTGTCGTGGAAATTTTTGACGCTGAATATTTTCGGAACAATTCAAGGGATAGATTTTTGGAAGCTGTTTGAAAATTTTAGGGAACAGATGAAGGTTGGTTTCAGATTGAGATGTACTAGGCTTTTGCCAAAATTTGACTTTGTCAAATTTTGTCTGTCAAAATCCCAGCGGGATTATGAACCTGGCGGCTCTGATACCACTTAAATGTCACGCCCCGAGTCCGAAGCATCGGTGACATCCGGCATTGTTTAACAATTAAATTGAAAACAATAAAGCCTCATATCAAATCAAACCAGTCTTTTTCATAAATGAAATATTGTCTTACAATGACAAAGGAATAAAATACATCAGAGTTTCTAATAGCGGAAACGAAAGAAAAGTAAAATGTTGAATTCTGATCTTGATCTCTGATTCACCAACCCCAGAAAGCATCTTGCTCTTCCTCATTCAGTTGCTCTTCATTCTTATCTGAAATTTGTAAGGGGTGAGTGTTTTGGGAAACACTCAGCAAGTGGGGGTCGATCGATTCCAAAGATACATATAGAACTTAATTCCTTAAAACATTTCTTTAACATACTTTCAAAACTAATATTCTTAACTTGGCACAACGGAAACGAATCGAATAAGAGACAGAACTTATCAAATGATTCAGAACAAAACAGAAGCAATACAGATCATTTCAATTCGGAACAGAACATATCAGAACAGACAGAACACTGTTACTCATCTCATTTCCATGGTCAAATTGTCCCCAATATGTTAGTCCTCTAAGGGGTGAGGCCAGAACATGGTTTTATACCCACCAATGGGGGCCAGACAGAACATGGTTTTATACCCACCAATGGGGGCCAGACAGAACTACAATTCTCGTCCCATTTCAATTTGATTCGTAACAGTGCAAACAGAATTCAGACAGAACTTTTTAGATATTCAGACTTCAGAGTTATTCGTACTGACACAGCGGAACCAAGAATTTCGATGCACAAAGAGAACACATAATCGATCGAAATTTTAAAATAGAACACAGTCATTTTCGAAAATGACATACTAGCATGCATGTCACGTTATTTCATATCAAAGTTAAAAATAGAAATGAATTATATAACAAAAGCCCACTTACAGTATTTTGCAAACTTTGCACAAGATTCCTCTCGAAAATTCGGCAGTACCTCGGCGTAACTCCAATAAACGCAGTCTTCGTTCGGGCAGCACTCCGACACTGGATAGCAACTCTGGACTGCACGAAATGTCCTTCTCCTTCCTTTCCTTGCTTGGCCGAAATTTAGGAGTGTAAGGGGAAGAGGGAGCCGATTTTTTTTGAAGGCTTTTTGTGATGGGTTTCTACAACATATGGTGCCCTATTTATAGGTGAAAAAAAAACCTTTCATCCACCCCATGGCCGATTTCTTGAGGTCCAAGAATAAATTTATTGTGGTCAAGCTCCATCTCAAGCACCAAGGGTCATTTCCTGCATGATTAATGTGTCCTAACCCTTAGCTCCTCCCGCAGCTCCTTCATAGATCATCTCAATGGTCATTTCTTGCATACTTAATTTGTCTTGACCTTTAGTTCATCCCTTAGCTTCTTCCTTGGTTATCTCAAAGGTTGCTTATTGCACATTTAACTTGTCCAAACCTTTAGCTCACCTTTTAGGACAATCATGGTTGAGCTTCCTTGAGCTGAAAGATTGTGTCCTTGAGCTGGGGTTTTACTCCTCCCTTGGCAACACTTCAATGGATACGGTTACTTGTAGCTTGGCCGCCTGTTGAGCTAATCCTCGAGCTTAGAATCTACTTTCTCGAGTTAAATTTCATGAGATTTAAGTTATTATTTAAGTTGTTTAATTGAAACAAAAATTACTGAATCATTTTAAATAATTTTTTTATATTACTTACTTGATTTGCTTCGGTCGAAATTTTCGGGTTCTCACATCCCTCCCTCCTTATTGAAAGTTTCGTCCTCGAAACTTGCATTAACTTGATCATTCAAATAGGTGAGGGTATTGCGACCGCATCTTCTCTTCGAGTTCCCAAGTTGCCTCTCTTTCAGTATGATTTGACCATTGTACCTTGACATAAGGTATTGTCCGGTGCCTCAACACTTGGTCTTTGGTGTCCACTATTCGGATAGGGACTTCTTCATATTTGAGTTCCTCGTTCAGATTACCTTCGATCATTAGAGGTGTAACTTTAAGTACATGATTCGGGTCCGGGACATATTTTCGTAGTTGTGAGATGTGGAAAACATTATGTATTCTGGACATCTCAGATGGTAAAGCCAGTCGATAAGCTAAAGTTCCCACCTTGCCCAGTATTTCGAACGGTCCCACATATCTTGGGTTCAACTTGCCGGATTTGCTGAACCGAACTACTCCTTTCATGGGAGAGACTTTGACGTAAGCTTTTTCTCCGATCTCTAGTTCCAAAGGCCTTCTTTTCAAATCAGCCCAACTCTTTTGTCTGTCCTGAGCTGCCTTGAGTCTTTCTTTGATTATGGCTACTTTATCGCCAGTTATTTGAATGAGCTCTGGCCCGGTGATAGCTTTTTCTCCGACTTCATCCCAGTTTAAGGGCGACCTACACTTCCGACCATATAGGGCCTCATATGGGGCCATCTCAATGCTACTGTGATAACTGTTGTTATAGGCAAATTCAATCAGAGGTAACTGTTTGCTCCAATTTCCAGAAAAATCCAATGCACATGCTCTCAACATGTCTTCAAGGGTCTGAAAAGAGATTAAAAAAAGAGAGAAAGAGGTCGAATGCGATGGAAAAAACGAGAGAAAAGAAAAGGAAAAATAGTTCAAAAAAATATAGGAAAAAGATAAATATATGATCCAAAAGAGTGAGATTGAGATATAGTTGATTTTGCATAAACCCTTAAAATACTTATTACAAAAAGGTTTTATCATATTGTCATGATATAACCATTCAATCTCGAGCATTTTTATTTCTTCTTTGTCGGATTTTGGAGGTATCACGATGAGGAGACAAATGAGTTTCGATGATGGGAAAATACAATGTGTTGATCTGTCTGATTTCAAAAGTAATCAAAGTGAGATAAGAGTGCTTGTCAATGTAACTACCATGAGGCATGTTTTACTTCCAAATCTTAATTCTATGATGCTTTGTTTTCAAAATTTGGGACAAAGAGTTGCCAATATGGTATTAAAAGATATGATTTAATTTCAACTCTTTTTTTCTAATTTTTATGGATTTCAGAGCAGTGAGAAATTTTATGCATTAAGCTTAAATATTATTGAATTTGATTTCTCAGAAATTGTTAAATCAATGAGATTTAGTGGTAATAAGGATTTATAGTAGACTTAAATTCTAGTGAGGTGTCTGCAGATTGCATAGTTGTAGAATGTGAAAATTTTTATGTAACATATTTGAGGCGAATAAATTTTTCGGGAAATTTGGCTTCAGTCCCCAGCCGCCTTTTTTCTTTGTTTTCAGTCCCTAGGTACTTTTTTAGTACCACATTTCCACATGAAGTGTACCACATTTCCACATGAAGTGTACCACATTTTGTATGAAATAGTACCACAATTTTGTGGGTAGGGAGTGAATGCAAAGAAATATTATGATTGGGGATTTTTAAATAACTTCCCCTAAATTTTTCATTTTACATACATCTTAGCATGACTTACTTGCTAGAGAGAAACATAGTTGAAGTTTGATGGATTACTTTGGTGTAGCTAGAACCATAGATATGTTACATAGTTACATGTGCTTGTTACATACGGAAAGATATATTGAGTGGGATTGCGAAAAATGAATTGCATATAAGAAAATAAAATCTAGATTAGATTCTTATGTCTTATATAAACTATTACTTATCTCTTGCGAGCAACAATCAAACACTTTGTATCAATTTTTTTTGTAGTCGACTAGGTGTAAGAATGGAATAAACATAATTTTTGTGATGTTAATTAGATTTATGTAATTATTACATCCTAGTATCATGAAGTTTATCTTGTGTATAGAAAAGTTTGTGTTGCTTGATTTTGTGAGTGTAAGATATACAAGTCAGTACTTCAATAATATTATTTTACCTACACTCCGTTCATTGCGTTTCATATTATGTCAAAACTTTCGTACATACTAGATATTTAATTTTGGTTATGTCATGCTGGGTGTATATCAAGCCCTCCGAGCCTGTTATTTTTGTTTGTGGAATATAATATGTCGACATCCTACGAGTGTTCATCTAAGGCAACAAGGGACTGCGTTAGCTAGGTCCAAGGTTGTATCGGTTGGCTCGCATATGTTGTAGTTTTTGAAGTTTTATGTAATCCTCGCAGCCTTTTCGAGCACATACTTCCGGTTTCATTTAAAATTAAATATGTAACTCGAATTTTTTGTTGTAATTAAACCACGTACGCAATATAATATGAAAATATTTCACTGCTAACCAATTAAAAGTAAAATATCAAAATACCATGGTTTTCACACTTCATTCTAAACAATTATAAAAAGTCTCAAGATTTATTATAAAATTAAAATAAATAAAGCTCGCTGATTTGGTCACACAATGCTGTAAAATAAATCAAAGAGCGCAAATCAAATTTTACCGTAGCCTTCGCTGCTGTCTAGTATACTCCCAAAGCGCAATGGCACCACTGACATGAACATTAAGGGACCTCACCACTCCAAGCTGCGGAATTTCCACACAAGCATCCAATATATGGATTATGTCCACCGGTATTCCTTCTTCTCGTGCCCAAGAACCAAGACCTGTGAAACAATGAACAATGAATGCCATGTTCTATGAGATTCTAAATTTAGCATGTCTATTATAGATTGTTCAGGAGATGCACCATGGCAAATCTTAAAAAGATGATTGATTCGGGCAACTAACGTTTATGTGGTCATTATTCACTAATCCATGTGTTAGTTTACCTTTTCGACTCCAGAATCTAAATGGGGTGCTGGAATGAGGTACATCAAAAGCAATTATAAGGAGAGAAAAAATAACACAACTGAATTATCTGAATTATATGGTTTGATCATGATGCCTACACGTCACCGAACAAATGCTCAAGGGACTACAACTCAGTTATCCTTCATTAAAACATAATTGTCCGCAATCCTACATCCTTCATTAAAACATAATTGTCCGTAATCCTACATAGATGAGATCATTTTATATCATTGAGACCACCAAAATACTCCAAGTAACATAAATTATTAAATTGAATAAAAAGACCAACTTTTTGATGATATCAAATTCAATTTTCTGAATGCATTTGAATTCCAACTAATTTGAACCCAGGTTGTGACAAAGTAAACATAGAAAACTACTCAATTATTTCCTTTACCAACTACTAAAGCATAGCCATTGAAAAGAATTCCAATTTTAATTACTTTCAATGAAACGCCCAGCATATTATACAGTAGCAAAACCTTGAAAATATCATACGAAGCATTATTTTAATTTATAATTCAAATAATATTCATCATTTCAACACTATATCAACATCCAGTCGAATGATGGATCGAAACGATAAGCTGGTGTGGCCAACTTACCGTTTTGATAGGAAAATTGTACTTGTCAAGTGCTATGCTGTTTGCCGTTTGCTCCAGACCAAGGATAGCAAATCCCTCTTTCTTCTTTTTTTCCAAGAATAATTTCATGTTTCTTGGTGGTACTTCCACAATAGGAACCCATTTGTCTGCCGTCACACTGAAAATTAAATGGCAAAGCTGCTAAGTTTGATGAACCACACACACTCAAATGATATGAGATCCTGGATGATTCTTGAATTTCTGTTATACACAAAACCAATAGAATTTTGAAAGAAAAAGACTGACAATCAGTCGCAGTTGAACACAACGGTCTTCAACAAAGCATAATTGTCAGTTTTAAAATATGAAACTCGAGCAAGGCAAACAAGGTCATCAGAAACTGAAAAGAATTATGGATGCACGATGCTCCAAAAACAAAAATACAACCATCCTCTAAAATATTTGAAAACAGCTAGACAAGAGGTCTATTACAAAAAATTTGTGAGAACTGGAAACGACAAGATAAAAAAAGAAAAATAATAATCAAAACCTTATAAGTTGAAACTGCTTGTCAGTTAATATGGTTTTGTCTGCAATAGCTAGTCCAGCGGCTCTAAACACCTGCCATGAGTTAAGAGAATAATATACAACAAGAGTAGAGAGCAACATGATAAATTGAGCTTCCAAAGTGCAGAAATAAGGGAGAAATGTGACAGTCAGAATCATGACGGCACAAAAAACAATGTAAAGTACCAAGACTCTGCATATCACACCTCACAAGTTCGTGCCAATCCAGCAAGATTAGGTATTCGATCAATAAGTGAAGCAAAAATGAGAATCTGTTGTCTGCTTGTTTTTAACTTTTCTGCTATCACTCCCCTTGAATTTAGCAACTGATCAAGAAGCTGATCTTCATTTTCCATATCTGCATTTGGGAGCAAAGTGATGATTTTAATTTCTAAGGAAAATCAGCTGAGAGGAAAATTGAATAACCACATCATCTCAAAGCTCAAGCTATTAGCAGACACTAAATATTTTAAGAAGCTCCCTAGTCTTGTGTGGAATTCTTTCTAGGTCCCTGGATAATAAAACCTTTTTTTCTGAATAGTTTGATGTGAAACTATTAACTATGATCACCTTATTAAAAATTTAAGCTACCAGAGAAAGTGAAATTTATATTTTCAGCATCCAACATACCTAAAAGTGATCTGTATGCCGTGTTTTCAGAAGAAGCAGATGCCGAGTGTTGCAGCTCATGCTTTGAGAAAGTAATTTTTTTTTGAAAGTCTAATAGAAGTTCTTCTGGCTTCTGGTCCAATACTTCACTGCCTTTGGGATCTTCATCCGTGCAGAGGCTCTCATTCTTGATAGCAGCTGCATCTGTAGCCATTGAGCTTCGGAGATCTTCGCGTGCTTCCTGAAAGAATTGATCATTATAGCAAATCCATGATCATAGTAAAACAGAAAACAAAAGTCCTTACATTTAGAAAGTGAATGACCCGATCCATGAGTGTCGTTGGAACACATTCAAATTCATCTTCCTATAAAAATTGAAAATATAGAAACTTAGATAGCCAAATGCAACAAAAAGAAAAGGTGTCAGTAAAAGTTGCTTCTCAAGCACAAAAGCTTTCACATATTCTCGTATCAATGAACTAACACTTAATGTTAATGAACAAGACTTTTGATAGTTTCCTCAGAAATTTCGATAAGAAAAATATGGATAAGGACTTTTTAGTTCTAATACTGCTTCGTGGAAAATACTCCACAATCACAAAACAGGTCTTATCTTAAAAGACAATGCAGCTTTCTATTTTCTTTATTTCTTTTTTTGTGTTCTCTTTTGAAAAAGAAGAGCAGCAAAGAAGGTAAACATTATTAATATCGACTGACCTCAACCCTATTTGCAAAAATCCCATGTGGGGATACAGATTTTGTTGGATTAAACTCATCCAGATAACCCTCCATGGAAGATCTCAACCTGCAGCAGTAGCCCACAAAAAATTCGTGATGATAGAGGTTCTAAACCTACAACAAGAAACAGTGAAAGGATACTTCACTAATTTATACTTCCAGAGATAGCAGGTATTTATACAAAACTTTAAACCTGGCTTTGTCTAGGGCGAAAGAAAAAAAATTCTAAAATCCCCTAAGAAAGGAAAGTGACTAAATAAAATACACTTACAATCAACCATGGCATTTTTTTAATAATCAGATTCCCCAACATCCCCACTCAAACTATTGAATAGATGTTTGTCATTTTCAGCTTGTCCGATAGAAGTTCAAAATTGCGTTTGGCAAGCTTTTTGTTAACATATCCGCCTCTTGGATATGAATGGGAATGTAACATAGATCAATCAGACCCTCAAGTTTATGCTTAGTGGGGTTCCTGTCAGTTACAAAATATTAACATTTTATACGATCATCCACGCCCCTGGAGATTGTTTTAACCCATAAAGTGATTTCTTCAGCTTGCACATTTTCCCCCCAAATTTATTCTCAAAGCCTGGGGAAGCATCCGTAAACACTTCTTCCTCCAATTCGCCTTGACATCTAACTAATATAATGGCAATCCAGATTCACATCTAGTGAGAGCAGTACATGAATTGTATCCAGTTTTGCTACTGGAGGGAGCAAAAGTCTCCAGATAATCAACTCCATGAGTCTGTGGGAACCCTATAACATCCAACCTCGCCTTATATCGTTCTATTGACCCATCTAAGTTAAATTTTACCGTGAAACCCATTTGCAACCCACAATTTTTTTGGCTTCAGGCAAGTGTATTATTTCCCATGTTCTCCAAGGCATTGATCTCCTCAAGGACAACCTTCTCCCATGCATTTATAGCTTCCTATATTATCTGAAAAATATCCACACTAGGGAGAGATAAAAGCAAGTAGGATTTAGAAAGATTTTTGTATGACAGATGATTATAATGAGGATGTCGAGTATATGATCTAACACCTTCTCTAATAGCAAAAAGAAGATCTAAAGACGATGGCGATTGTTCGCACGGGTTCAAAACATCAGTGGCCTTTGGATCTGGTTTCAGATTAGATTCCTGGTCATGCTGGAATCTGGTATTTTGTGTAACTGGAAGATGTTTTCTGTCACGCCTCGAAACCGAGACGTGTCATCGGCGTTGTTTAACAATTTAAAATCGTGTAACAACAAGCCATGTAGTGCATCAAATAGTCAAAAGTCAGTCTATTACATAAATCAATAATTGTCTTTACAATGCGATTAAAACGAAATGCGGAAACGTAAAACACGATAATAGCACAAAAAGACCGAATGACAAGACTTGTCTTGAATTGGATTAGCTTCATCACCATCCCTAAAAATATTCTTGTTCTTTATCTTCGATTTGTTCCTCGTTCTTATTTGGGACGGGAATATAAGGGGCGAGTATTTGAGAAATACTCAGTAAATGGAGGTCGATTGGGCATAACAAATATCAAGATTATAATTATACGAATACGTTATCATAATTCAATCATAAGCATGTTGAATCGAATACGAACAAGATACAAACATAGTACTGAAAATCATCTCCTTTTCATGGCTTACTGATCAGTCCCCTATATGTTACTCCTCTAAGTGGCGAGGCCAAAAGAATAGTTATTATATCCCAGCGCATCAGGGCCTTAAACAAAACATATCAAATATCGGAATTTCTCGTCATTTCTAATTCGAATCATTACAGTACATTTCAAATATTTCAAACATGCTTTCAAATATTATAACTAATATCCAACAACAAATTGTTCAAGAATTTTCATAACAAATAGGAACGAATATATCATGCCGATCGAATTTCAAGAAATATAAATAACGTATTTTTAAGCAAATGTGGACATACTTACAAAGAACAAGTATATCGTATATATATCAAGTAGTACACTTATGAAGTGCAAGTGTACATAAGAGTATAGCAAAAACCCACTTACTTGAAAGATTGTTCCAAAATCTTGGAATGAACAAAACCAATGTGACTTTAGGTCTCCCCCTCCATGCCAAAGGCTGCACGTAATTTATTCTCCTCCATGACATAATTCATCTTCAATGCAAAACTAAAATCAACTTGGTACTTTGTCTCTTTGTATAGTAAAATTTTGGGTCTTCACATCCTTCCCTCCTTGTTTAAAGTTTCGTCCTCGAAACTTGAATTATCTTAGTCTTTGAAAAGGTAGGGGTGATGTCTGCGCATTCTTTCTTCAAGTTCCCAAATAGCATCTCTTTCGGTATGATTAGACCATTATACTTTGACATATGGAATGGTTCGTCGCCGCCAAAATATTTGGTCTTTGGTGTCCACTATTCGAGGAGGGACTTCTTAATACTTCAGTTCCTCGTTCGGATTTCCGTTGTGAATCCTTGACATGCCTGGTGGTAAAGCCAACGATAGGCTAGGTTTCCCACTTTTCCTAGTATTTCGAAGGGTCCGATATACCTCGGATTTAGCTTTCTATATTTGCTAAATCAAATCACTCCTTTCATAGGGAAACTTTAACATAAGCTTTTTCACCGATTTCAAACTCCAACGGTCTTCGCTTTTAATCAGCTCAGCTCTTTTGTCGATCTTGAGCTTTCATGAGTTTTTCCTTGATAATAGATACTTTATCAACAGTTACTTGAACAGTTCAGGTACCATGATAGCTTTCTCTCCTATTTTAATACTTGCATGATAATTATTGTTATCAGCAAATTCAATTAAAAGGGGTGTTTTTACTTCAATTTCCTCTGAAGTCTATGGCACATACCCTAAGAATATTTTCAAGAGTCTGTATTTTTATTCGCAATTTGTCCAACAGTTTGGAATTGACAAGCCGTGCTGAGAGTGATCTTGGTACTCATGGTTTCCTGAAAACATTTTCCAAAATCAGAAAAAAACTTTGGGTCTCTGTTGGACAAAATTCTTGTCGTAACACTATGTAGTCTTTTTGGCTTAGCGCATTAGATATATTGTTATCCTTGTGACATAATCTTTGAATAGTTCGATCCACCGTCTTTGACTCATGTTTAATTCCTTTTGTGTGAACATTATTTGATGCTTTGGTGATCGGTAATATCTCATTTGATACCAAAGAAGTTGATTCTCCGAATAGTTGGCACAAATATAATTGTGGCTAATTCAATATCACGTGTTGGATAATTTCTCACATTATTTTAATTTCTGAGATGCATAGGCAATTACTTGTCCCTCTTGATTGAGAACACATCACAATTCTCTTTTGATGCATCATTGTAAATTGTGAAATTCCTGCCTCATTCGAGAAGTACTAATAATGGCGTAGAAGCGAGTTTCTTTTTTCAGGATCTAAAACTCTTCTCACATTCTTCACTATACTTGAATCCTAGAGTTCTTCGGAGTGGGCGGAAGAAAATCCTTCAACACATTTTCTTAATAGTCAACTCTTCCCAGAAAGCTTCAAATTTCTATTCCAGTTTTCGGTCAAGGCTAGTCCATGATTGTCTCCACCTTCGTGACCCACTGATATGCCCGTTTCAGAGATTATATGACCCAGGAATATGACGTTTCTTAGTCAAAATTCACATTTCTAAAACTTAGTATATAGTTATTTTTCTCTGAGTATCTGCAGAGTAAGACGAATATCTTCCTTGCAGCCTTCCTCACTTGTTGAATATGCAAGAATTTCGTTACCACAAAATTGTCGAGGAATTTCTTGAACACTTTATTCATGAGGTCTATGAATGCTGCTGGAGCATTGGTCAGACCAAAAGGTATTATCGTGAACTCATAGTGTCCATACCGTGTTTTGAAGGCTGTTTTACGAATATCCTCTGCCTTCACCTTTGGTTGTGGTAGCCTGACCTTAGATTGAGCTTCGAAAAGATCTTAGCTCCTTTTAACTGATTGAAAAGGTCATCTACTCTTGAAAGATGACATATGTTCTTGATCTTATTGAGTTCTTTGTAGATCGACACACTATTTTCTACCTTTATCATTCTTCTGTACCAATAAGATTGAAGCTCCCCAAGGAGAGGCACTTGGTCAGTTTTGTTTTTGTTGAACAAATCTTGGAATCTATCTTTTAGCTCCTTGAGTTCAACTGAAGCTATTCGCTAGGGTTAGTGCAACACAAGCTATCAAACTACTTTCGAATTCTACTTCACGGTCTAAGATAATTCAAAGTAACGCTTCCCGAGCTCTCGTACCACAAGAATATTTAATATTTTGAGCTCGATTCCTTCTTTTGCTTCTCTCATTATTATTAGTTAGACTTCTTAGCCATACTCCATGGTTTTCTAGGTCTGAGAAGCAGAAAGAAAGGATTTTTATTCCTTATCTTTTCCATGAAATATGATTTATTTTTGGATTGGAGTTTGGCATTCTTACCCCGACAATCTACCATTGCATGATTCTTGTCCAACTAAGCAATTCCTATAGTACACTGAATAAAATCGGCATTGAATATATGTGTATCCATACTTATTTTATTCTATATTAATTATCACGATTACTATCTAAAAACATAAAACCAATATAGAATCTTAGAACATAATTCTTTATCAACCTTTTGGCTTAAGTCCCAAAAATACAGCCATATGACAGATGGTATGAGCGAAGAAAGAACTTGCAGCGAATAGAAGAACCCGACACCTCGCATGACCAAGCACAACTCCCGGCTCCTGGTAAGGATCTCACAATCTCTGAATTTGACATTCCTATAGCATTACGGAAAGGGAAACGTTCTTGCACTAACCATCCCATTTCAGATTTTCTTGGTTATGCACACTTGTCACAAGCTATGCAGGCCTTTGTATCTCAACTAGCCACCGCGGAGATTCAAAAGAACTTTGAGGAAGCATGGTGTGACAACAGGTGGAAACAAGCTATTTTAAACGAAATGCAAGCTCTTGAGAAGAATGAAACTTGGACAATTGTGCAGAAACCACCAGAAAAAAAATCAGTAGGCTGCAAATGGGTATTTACTATCAAATACAACTCCGATGGGACTATTGAACGGTACAAAGCAAGACTCGTCGCAAAGGGATATACTCAAACCCACGGTATTGACTTCCACGAAACTTTTGCTCCGGTGGCTAAGATAAATTCCATACGTATTCTTTTGTCCCTCGCTGTTAATCTTGATTGGCCACTTCTGCAACTTGATGTGAAAAACGCATTTTTAAATGGGGAATTAGAAGAAGTTTACATGGATCTACCACCTGGGTTCAACACCAATCATAAAGGTAATTCGTGTAGGTTGAAGAAGTCATTATATGGACTCAAGCAGTCACCAAGAGCTTGGTTTGGGAGATTTATGAAATTTGTCCAAAGCCAAGGTTTCAAGCAGGCTCAAGTGGACCACACGCTGTTCTACAAACGACAGTCAGCTGGTATTACTATCTTAATAGTCTTTGTTGATGATATTGTTCTAACCGGGAATAACAAACTAGAGATGCAGAGAATTGAAGCCGAGTTAGCCAAGGAATTTGATATGAAGGATCTCGGTAACCTCAGATTTTTTCTCGGGATGGAGATTGCTCGAAACAAAGACTCCATCTCTGTGTCTCAACGTAAGTACACCCTCGATCTGCTGAAAGAAACTGGCATGTTAGGCTCAAAACCAGTTGATACTCCAATGGACGCAAATCTGAAATTGGTGATTAACTTGGATGACAAACAGGTTGACAAGGGCAGTTACCAACGGCTAGTGGGCAAGCTGATTCATCTCTCACATACACGCCCAGATATTGGGTTTGCGGTTAGTTGTGTAAGCCAGTTTATGCACTCTCCTTCAGAAACTCATATGAGAGCCCTCTACAGAATTCTTAGGTACCTAAAAGGGAATCCGGGTAGAGGCCTTTTATTTCGATCTACATCCGGATACTGTTCCTTTGTCTGGGGGAATCTGGTCACGTGGCGTAGTAAGAAATAGAACGTCGTAGCTAGAAGTAGTGCTGAGGCTGAACTGCGATCAGTAGCTCTTGGAACATGCGAAGGATTATGGATACAAATGTTCTTGAAAGAACTCGAGCTGGAGGCAATAGGGCCAATTCTAGAATTCTGCGACAACAGTGCAGCAATCTCCATTATCCACAATCCAGTTCACCATGACAAGATTAAACACGTAGAGGTTGACAGACAATTCATCAAAGAAAAGATAGACCAAGGAATTCTTGAAGTAAAACATATCTCCACAGAAGAACAAACTGCTGACATCCTAACAAAAGCTTTGTTCAAGCCAACCTTTGAAAAATTTGTAACCAAGCTTGGAATGTACAACCTGTACAATCCAGCTTGAGGGGGGGTGTTAGCGTGTAGTTAATTATTTGATTCGGTAGATTTAGTCTTATCTCTTTGTAACAATTCATCCTATTATTTAGGAGGTAGTTGTATCTTCTAGATAGATGGTATCTAGGTTTGTTATGTAGGTTTCTCTATATAAAGATGGAAAACTCAAGCTGTAAAACATAAGAATCGTTTCATAAATATACAACATTTTGTTCCAGGTTTTTCGACTCCTTTTTTTAAACTTTCAATGACAAATAGGAACGAATATATCATGACGATCGAATTTCAAGAAATATACATAACGTGTTTTTAAGCAAATGAGGACATACTTACAAAGAACAAGTATGTCGATATATATATCAAGTAGTACACTTATGAAGTGCAAGTGTACATAAGAGTATAGCAAAAACTCACTTACTAGAAATATTGTTCCAAAATCTTGGAATGAACAAGTTGGAGTTTTATACCGAAAAACCAGTCACTTTGCAAAAATGTTTGCGCCTAATTGAACCGTTGGATCGACCTGAATTTTGGATATGTTGCTCAAAACACGTGTAAGTGTATTCTAAAAGGTGAAGATCGGATTTGGACGTGAAACAATGAACAAAACTTTCTGAAATTGGGCAGAATTTTTGGTACTCGAAATTGCAACTTTTGGAGAGAATTTTTGATGTTGTTTTGATGTGATTTCACTCATTCTTTTGCCACTATTTATAGGCACCAATGTGACTTTAGATCTTCCCCCTCCATGTCAAAGGTTGCATGGTTTATGGTATGTAATAACCAATGTGACTTTAGGCATTCCCCCTCCATGTCAAAGGTTGTATAGTTTATGGCATGTAATAATCAACGTGACTTTAGGTCTTCCGCCTCCATGCCAAAAAAGTTGCATGTAATTTATTCTCCTCCATGACATAATTCATCTTCAATGCAAAAGTAAATCAACTTGGTACTTTGTCTCTTTGTATAGTAAATTTGGGTCTTCACATTTTCTCCTTGCATAGACTGGCCCAAATAGTTTCTCATCATCAACCCATGTACCATCTATAGTTCTAGCATTTATTTCAGTTACAGGTAGCAAGTTAGGTGTTCTAGTTTATTTCAGTTACAGGCAGCAAGATTGGTTGAGTTTTAGAGGCACTTATTCTTACCTCTATCATGAAATCAAAGTTTGGACTTTACAAATCATATCCCGCATCAAATAAAGAGTCTTCCATTTTATTCTCCCCCTGAAGAGGAGTATTAAAAGAGATTTGAGACTCACAAAAAGTGACATCCATTGAAACAAGAAACTTGTGTTTTGGGGTAAAAACATTTATACCCCTTTTATGTTGGAGAATATCCAAGAAAAACACATTTCAATGCACGAGGTTCAAATTTATCACGATGATGAGGGTGCACGCAAACAAAGGCTACACATTCAAACACTTTAGGAGGTAAATCAGAAGTCAAACGCGACATAGGAAATGTCTCATTTAAAACAGTAAAGGGTAATTTAAAATTTAAACTCTTGATGGCATCCTATTCACCAAATAGGTACAGAGAGAATTGCTTCCCCCCATAAGTATTTAGGCACTCGAGCATTAAACATCAAGTAACTAGCTACTTCAAGGAGATTTCGAAGAGGACTTTGAAGGATTGTAATGTGTTTCCCAATCCAAGTGAACATCCTCGGCCGCCATCCATATTTCTTAATCCAGATAACACATGCTTCCGATACTTGGATCCATAGAATTAACGAGGCAAGTCATATAACTGGCACTCTCACCTTCCAAACAGAATAATTTTATGATTTTTTTGTGGTGCAATGACCATACCAAGAAGGTAGTTCACTCTTCCAAGATCTAAATTTGACAACCACAGTTCAAAGCTGGGAATGGAACATACATCTCTCAGCTTGAGGGAGAGCATAAAATTACATGACTGCCAGATAATAAACTGGGAATATTGCTAGATCTCAAATTAGTTAGGCTTTTTTCGGGAAAAAATATAGTAAAGATCATATCCCTTATTTGGGTTATATCCTTGGTTAGTTAGGATTTATTTCCCTTGTTATTAGGCCTAGAATCATGGAGAGTCAACCAACTAGTCGTGTCCTCCTTCCTATTTATTTTCCAGTAATCTTTGTCAAAAAAAATAAGAAGAAAATTCCATCTCAATCTTTATAAATAAAGGGTAAGACGTCGTTTTCATTTATCTTATAGAAAATACAAATTACAAACTAATTGGATACCAACTCCGAACATCTGTAGATTACTGAATCATTGTATTAAGCTAATATAAGTCACAGTCAAGCTAATAAACAACTAAATGTTTTTAAGATTGTACAACTGTGCCCAAAGGCAACCAATATTTGATGTTTTGCCATAATTGAGACAGCTCTTGCGTGTATTCCTTCAAAACATGCAAGAACCCCAAAAAGTTTAAGTTTGAAAATCAAGAATGCCAAAATAAATATGCAAAGAGAGAAAAACCCCGCATGGACTAAAGCAATCTCCCAGATCATGATTAACAAAATTCAGCAATATGCTGCTTGCTGCATTATGTTTCTATACCCTGCACTTGAGGAATAAACTGAAGAGATACATCTTGTTCAATCAAATAAATATTAGAATTTTGTACATTGAGTTCGCATACCTGGCACAGTCCAAGTTATTAGCCAAATAAGATCTCAAATCTACAAAACACTTCTTCTCCAAAGACATTTCAGCAAAGGCACCAGAATCTGAATCGGGCAACAATTTTTGAAGGACTTGAAAGACCAATATCTGCCAGAAAACATATGGGGAACCACAAAAATCATATATAAATAACAAGATGAATAAAATGCCAACATTTCTCATCAGCATGACTGACCTGAGTAAATCCACGTAAAGTGTGATGGTGTGAGGTCAACAAGGGAATTATAGGAGGAAGTAATTCATCTAGATGTCCGTATTTTGTCTCTTTGTTTGCATGAAGAATTATATTGGCTGCTATGAATACATATGACGATAAAGCCTGCATCCATCAAGTGCATTAACTTACATTAAAACATATACTACTTAAAAATACTACTAAATTTTTTTTTCCCAACTCAATTCATGTCTTAAATCTACTAGACCAGTTCCTAAACCAATAATTCCAGACCCCGTATGGCCCCCAAACCCTTGCTGAAAGTTGCTGGAAAAATCTGCAAGTTACCACTCGAAAACCTAGACGCCACCTTCCATATTTTTTTATCCTAGCCTACAACCGACGGGACCAGTCACACACCAGCCCCTCCTAGCCCACCTTAGGACCCTACTGGACCTACCTGACTCATGGCCACAGCCCCATGCAAGCCCCACGATGCACACGCTCGCTAATAGATAAATCATGCACTAAAGAGGGAATAGGGTTAGGGTTTGCCAGGGTAGGTTTTAAATAGATAACACATGCACTAATGGGCTTAATCAAATTTATAAAATTATTAAAAGGGATAATGAGCCCATTAAGCTTTAGAGTAAACCCAACAAGCCAACAAATGCTCTCGAAAATTATTCGTTTAGGTACGTTTTATAAAATATTGCTCGAACCCTCAAAAAGTCATACGAATCGTTAAAATTTGCGTACCGGTTAAAAATATAGTCCATCGGATAAAAATACTCAGCCAAGGCCCATTCTCAAAAATCATATTTAAAACACCTCCTATAAAATAATTATTCAATAAAAATATTTTTCCTGAATATTCCCGGTCTCCGTTCCTCGATCGAGCGCAAAATGCAACTTAAACCTTAATGCATGAAACTTTAAAAAAATCGTGAAATAAATCCTAACCATGCAATGATTATGCATTAAATGCATAGAATCATTAAATACATAATTTAAAATAAAACCGTAAATTGCATTCATTCAGGTTACATCGTTTAAATTTCTTGGACCTTACATACATAGTTCTGGTCGAAAATTACAATGTTTCTATGATGCAATTTTATTCACAAAATTCAGAAAAAGATTTGTATTACTTCACATATGCCTGATAAAAATTAAGTTTGTGACGAGATTCATCATGTATCAAACACAAACATAACAGACTACAACAAAACAATTTTATATAATGCATAACTGATGCAGCACAAATTTAATATTATTTTATTATTTTCCAGAATTATAAGTTGTTTACATAAATTAGAATTCTGTTTATGTTAGTATTGTATTATATTAGGACTCTGCTATTTACATTAGGGCTCTTGGTATCCAAAATTGGCTTAGGACTACTATTCTCTTAATATTATAATTACATTAGGACTACAACTTCTACTCTATCTAAGCATCCACTGTTTCAAAAAAATTGATAACAATCATAATAATATTTTTTTCAAAATAATACTACTTTTTCTTTCAATTGAGACTTTTACTTGTTTCATTTGAAACATCTTTATTGCTACACCAAAATTGGCATCAGTTACAGAATTTCACCTGGACACAATGACTAGGGAAGGATCTAGTAGGAAATGACCTTCGACGACACACAACGGCTCAATAGCATCAAAGAATTAATTCGCAAACTCATGCGATGATAGCCGTATTGATTGCAGGTGAGGCATGATGAGTGGAGACCACTAGATTTAGCAGAGGATAAGTGGACAACAATTAGTGACAAGGCTACAGCGAGGTAATTGGTTGCCAACAGAACTCTGAGCATGCAGATATAGATTTGCTAAACACAAGGTGACACTCGGGAATCCAAACATCTTTTGAAGTTGTTTACCTTGTACTCTGTAGTATACCGAGATCTTAAGTATGGCAAGCCAGTCCTATCTAATTTTACACTACTCAAAATATGCCTAGGAATATTTTTACATCAAAAAATTGAAATGATTTGGCCAAATGTGATTCCCATGCAAGTTCATCTCCGGTTTGATTTCATTATCGGTATGTGTGATAATACAAGGATGAGAATCAGGAGATGATATGAAAGAATTATATCCATATCCTAGCTTGTCGTAAAATTGATAGTAGCTTGTGAATCAAATTTTTTTTTTTTGGATCAGAAACTATCATTTATTATTATAAAATAATTTAGGTTACATAACATGGATGAGCAATCCACAAATGAACTCAAGAAATACAATCTAGACACTCTTCAATAGCGAATAAAACATCAATCCCTAGCTAGGTCGGATAAATGGAAATGATGATACATTGGTACGATCAGCGCCCATCTCGCTACTGTTAATCTGGTTTTCTCCCATAAATCCTCCCATCTTCCATGTCGTTGAAAATTCTATTATTTCGCTCTGTCCATATCGACCAAAATATATAGTTAATAATAATGCACCAGAAACTCCCGAGGCACTTGCCATTGAGATATCCGTGCTCCATAACAAACAAATCTCTCGAAAGTTGTTGAAAAGTCCACTAGGAAGAATGACGAACCACTCCTCCGATCGCATGGTCGCATGGATCCCCTATAGAACTACCATCAAGTTTTTTTTATTTGATAGGAAACTATTTTTATTAAATTCAATAAAGATTACATAATATGTACGGATGAGTATTTCGCAACATAGTTACAAGACTGCTAACATAAGGAACACTTCAAAAAGAGCAACATACTAAAATCAAGACCATACAAATTTCCAATCCCTAACAAAATCCGAAACACTTAAATGGTTGAATTGGTCCAAGTTGATCATCCAAGATGCAACCCTAAATTTTATTTTCTCCCAAACTTGTTCGATAGACTCCGACGCATCCATAAAAATTCTGCTATTCCTTTCCAACCAAATTGACCAAAACATGCAATGAACTATCATAGACCAGAATTTTCTGAATTTGTTCGCGAATGGACATCCCGAATCGACATGAAATAAGTCTTTAGCTTGCCTTGGAACAGCCCATTGAATTCCCAGTTCTTCTAACACTTTGAACCAAAGACCTCTCGCAAAGGAGCAATGCAGAAGTAAATGATCTTGATTCTCTTCATGATTTCGGCATAAGCAACACCACTGCGGTCTCAAAACACAGTCCCTCCACCTTCGCTACAGTGATGCGCATGCAGGCAACTTACCCAAGGCCAAGATCCACGAGAAAATCCTAATCTTTTGAGGGACATTAATTTTCCAAATGTTATTAAAATAACTGAATGAAGGGAAATTAGAAGTAGTGAAGAAGGAATCATAAAAAGATCTAACCGTGAACAACCCTGAAGCATCCCCCAACCACACTCTATAATCCTCAAGACCCGGCTGCAATCTAACACTCTCTGGAACTCTTAACAAATCAGTGAACTCGAGTAACTCTCCGTCAGTAAGATTTCTCCTGAATCTTACATCCCAAGTAAAAGAAAAACTACCCCCATTACTAACGACTTCCACAAAATGACTGATAGGTTTATTGGTATTATAAGAAATACGAAACAAAGACGGGAAACGGATTGAAAACGAAGGTATGGACAGGTGGCTGGAGCCAATGGACTATGAAAGTTCTAAGCACACCCGGAGACAAATTTGAAAAACCAAAATATCCAGCAACTCCATATATTTATGCCGATGAGTGGATCTAATGAGACCACTAGGATAAGTTAGTCGAACAAAGGATAAAATTTGATAGAGAACTCATTCAAGTGTAACCTTAATTTGTATACGCTTTATTTCATTTCTTGTAGAGCATAAAAACCAAAGTTTCAGGAAATGCATGGATTATGGAAGTGTAAAGAAATTGTCTATTATATCCTTCTCTTCCAAGCACTCAAAAAAATGTATTTATCAATTGTTTATGGAATAGATACCCCAACAATCAAAATAAAGAAAGAACAAATGTGGCGAGCAATAAGACCATAAAAAAATATGCGATCAAGAATGACATGAACATAGAAAACCAGGGGGCCTAGGCAGGTGAAAAAATGGAGCTAGTGGTATTCCTTTCTCACCAAATTCCAAGCTTGCTTAGAAGAAAGTAGAACATTTGTACCAAGCGACGGAATGAGCGAACTTGAGAATCCTGTGCTATAGGAATTTGAGCAATTTCGATCAAGCACAAATGCCTCAAGACCATCGAAAATAATGGCATATTCCCCACCTAGTATGGTCAAACAAGAAGCCAAAGGCAAATCATGGTACCAAATATCACGCCAAAAGGAGATATAATTACCAACTCCAATCCTCCACTAGATGCAGTTTTCAACTTGAGCTTCTTGTTCTTCCTTGTATATATGTGCTTGAACAACCGTTTATCTGATCTCTCCCTTCTTTCCGAAAGGGCAAACTCAAGTGTTGTAGGTTCAAGACTAGCAAAAGATTCTCCCTAACCTCTTGAAATAAAAAATCTCTTACATCGAGATATAGTTTATCTTCTTCTTTACGACCAATCTTCCCTTGAAGAGCAACTAAAGATACATCACCAGACAAAAAAGACTCAAGTTCGTAGAAATGAACAACCACAGATGCTAGCATTCTTTGCAGGAGAATTATAGCATCTATAGCTTTCCGGAGAGTTGGAATAACCAAGAAAGACACATGCATTTAAGATCACAGCGTTAATCTTGTCCCTTCGGTGTGAATGAACATGAATACAACCGAAATCTTGTGACAAAGAGTTGAGGTAGAAAGCATGAAGTGCAAAACGTGGATAACATATAAAAGGAATGAGGAAATACGTAAACATTAATTTTCTTCCTCTCAATCAAAAACATATTATACATCTATGAAATAAGGGAAGACAACATATCACATCTCCTGAATACCGTAACAATAAAAAATATATATATGTTAAATCGGCAGCCTATAATTGGCCAATTAACGGCTACAGCGAAACAATAATATTTTACAATAATCTACAGAATTCAATAGTAAATGATACAAAGAGGTTCGAGTTTGATAAAAAATAGCAGACAACATCAGCCCAGAAACATTTTGGAACACGCAAAGTAAGCATAAAAGCTTGTGCACTTCAAGATTCATTTATAGAACAGCTATGGTGTTGAGTAATCTTGCTAATATAAAGGAGAGTCAGGAGATTGTTAGAAAAACAAGGTGCACATAATGCAAGGGACATGGATAGTACGGGAAGAGATGGGTCCTTTCAAACCCCAGAATAGGAATATGAGGCTTGTTGTCAACCGAACAGAGATAACAGTTGAAGGCATTAGATTGTGGAGCATAGAGGGATTTCTAGCCACAAGGGTGTTAGGGGTAACAGAAAGAAAGGCCGAGCCAGATTACCTTTTTGAAGAGAGAAGCAAAAAAATTTCTATGGAGAGGGAGTGGTAGATGGGGTATATATTTCTTGCTTTTTTGTTTAGCTTGTACCGTTCGGATAGCATGTTTATATTAGCAAACACTGACCGTGTGTTTGGGGCTATTGCAGTGAGTGCAAAGGCGAAATAAGAAACTAGTTAAATGAGAAAGGAGTTCTCGCCGTGTATGATATTTGTGGATAGCCATTTCACTAGCCTCAGAACGATCTAATCCTATGATAACATGCATTTGTGCTTCTTGACGGACCTATGAATATGCTCCTCTAGATTTAGTAAGGGAGAGGAAGCTAAAACCCAACCAGTAACCTGATACAGATTGTGATCAAGACCGGTAAGGAATATAAAGACCAAATTTTCATCAGTACATCTCCTCAATTTCTCAATATCCATCGGACACTCCATCTCGTTAGGCTGATAACAATCAAGTTTGAAGAATATCAAGTTCAATTCATTGTAATATTCTGCAAGAGGGTGGCCCGCTTAGTGTGATTGGAATGATATCTTCAAGAATATCGAGCTCAAGTAATTGTAAAATTGATGGTTAGATTAAACCATGACTTTGAAGAACTAGAGAATCATACAAATTTTGGTAATGAGCTTCTTCACAAGAACCAAAGCTATCATAGATGTGGTGCACAGCAAATATACAAGCACTAGGTTTCCATTTTGAAGCCTTTGTAATGCCTCTATGTCATCAAACGGACGTAGAAAAATATTTTGTGACAAAACTAGATATATATAATCGCATCGATCTCGCATTAATGTGGTGCAATGATACCCCAAGAACAAAATTTGTTGACATCAATTGCTAGTAACAATCTCCATCATTTTAACATATGGGGCTGAGTTAAAATAGAAATATTTTCACAGAAAGCTAAAAAAAATGAAATATTGATACTCCTTACAGTTAAATAAATTAAAGATCCACAGACAATCATTGTAAATAAATTATTCTAAAGGATGAAATCTCAATTTCAACTTATGCGGTAAATAAACTACTAATGCTTCTTATCAAAAAAAAAAAAAACTACTATTGCTACTGCATTAGGAACTAAAGTCTAAGCAAGCCAAAATTAAGGAAGTTTACATTGTTCGTGCAGAGAAGCTATCTAATCAAAATCCAAAGCCAGAAATTTTGGTTTTTGGGCTTCAACCTTTCGTTCAAAAATAAAAAAGATAAATTTCACTAATGTATCCAGGTATCTGGAACACAGACCAGATGAACTAGATTATGAAATATTTGAATCATGATTTTTACTTAGTATAATATTATTGTATTCAAACTCAGTCGGGACTCCAAAAAGAATTTCAAACCTGAAAACTGCTTTTATATTTTTCAAAAAGCCAAGATCAAGAAATTGTTTCTCAAGGTTATAGCTTAGGTATCCAAGCTGGAACACTGTTATGTGATTGTGGATCGGGGGAAGTTTGTCAATTATTTTTCAAACTCATCCTAACACAGAAGATTTTGGGTTAAGACTTAAACTGACAACCTTAGGATGACATTAAAATCGTTGCACTTCTTTAACAACTAGTACATTTGTGTCATAATGGCCTGGATCTGGAGAATTGGCTAAACAAAAGTAAAAAAATAAAAAGAACTCACTAAACAATCAAAAAACATAAATATTTTAAACGCATATTTTTCCCCACCTGAGGCCGCAAATCATAATTCCTAAGCTGAGAAACCAAAAGTTGCCCAACCTATTAAGAGAACAAAGGAGAGCCTCAGAATTGCATAGAAGTTAAATAATTTTAAAACTGAAAACTAGAACTTGAACCAAGAAAATGAGTCAAAATATAAATGAAAAACAAACTGCGATGTCCAAATAACGGATACAAAAAAAATCACCATATCAGACTATTTATATAACAGTCAAAATATTCAATTGTTAACACACACATTCCCACACACTCAATTGATCCTGTGGTCAGGCCGTTAGGGATGTAAACACATTGATTGAGCATGCAAGCCTTTGAGCTAGCTGATAAGGCCAAATCGTACAAATATTTTAGGGATTTAATTTTATAATATTTGCCTTTATCTAGAATTTTTATCCCAAATTATGTGATTATTTGAATTAATAATTTTATATTTGAATAAAAGTGAAAAGTGTTTAAATTAGGAGATAAAATAAATTTACTAGATTTCAAAGGAAATAAAATATTCTTATTCCTTGATGATATTGAATTTTTGGAAAAATCTATGTAAATCTTGACAAATATATTATCTACACTTTCTTTACTTGATATGGGCTTAAAAAGAATTAAAGAGAGGCCCATTGAGGAGAATAAGAGGGCAGAAGCCTACAAGAGAAGGAAGGGGGCTGCGATAACAGAAGCACAGAAGGAGACGGAATAGGAGAACATCGCGGAAGAAGAAAAAAAGGGGAGGAAGAAAGAAGGCAAAACCAGCGAGGAATTCCTCACATGCTACAAATTACAGAGATTCTCTTTCCATTCCTTCTTAATCATGTTTTCTGCATTGAATTTAAACAGTGAATTGCAATTTTATTTTAAGTTTATGGAGTAGATTTTTATAGACTAAGGCCATGATAGGGCTGAGACATATTATTTTTTGATGTTTTGAGTTTAATTCAATTAGATTATTTATTTTATTCGTTGATTGATGTCGTTTATCACGTGTTCTTTTAATCTGGCCAATTAAATAGAATATTTGTTGGTTAATCTAAAACCGGAAGGCGATAGATTAATATTTGCTTCACACATCAATCAACACATGGTTAAATTGACTAGAAATAGTATTCGATTTAAGTGTGCGACTTTAGGTTGAAAAACTGGAATTTCACAGCGATCTAATGCGGTTGAATCTAATTAAATTCAGTTAGGAATAATTGGACAGTTAGATTTAATTAGGTTTATTAATTCGAGGGATCGTTTAATGAATAATTTTGGGAATTCCGTCGTGAATTAAATAATTAATTTATTGAATTTAAATTTGACACGTGGATTATAAGTTTGTCTCGGTACCGTTGTGCGCCTTAGTCGTCTTTAAATAATTTGAATTTTCGTCTAATTTAATAATTTGGATTTTTTTGTTTTAGTTAATTTATTTAAATTGTTTGATTTAGTTTTAATTAATTTATTATCCCTCAATTGACTTTATTAGCCTAAATTAGGAAAAATAATTCATATTCTAGTAATTAAAACATCGATCTCTGTGGGTACGATACCTGGACTCATCTCCAAATACTATTACTTGACTTAGTCCGCTTGCTAGATTTATTCCCAACCGAAATCGTCGGTCAAGTTTTTGGCGCCGTTGACGGGGATTGAATTGTTTAATATTAGAATTTATTATTTTCTTGAGATTAGGTTTTATTTAATTTTGTTGATTTTACGCATATTCGAACGTTTTAAGTTTGTTTCTTATTTTCAGGATTTATCTAGCTGTGCATGAGTCGTGCTAAAGGTGACACAGAATTGGAGCCATTTGATCCAGAGATTGAGAATACCTTTCGAAGGAGACGTAGAGCACAAAGGGAGAAATCCTCAGACTCTGACGTGGAAGAGCAGTTCAAACAAGAGAAGAAGGTTGAAATAGCAGGGACAGAAGCAATGGCCAACGAGGAGGATGAGCGCACTGTCTATGATCTTACTAGACAAACTACTGGAGGTTATGGTTCAAGCATCACTCGCCCTACTGTGGAAGCAAATAATTTTGAGTTGAAGCCATCCATCATTCAAATGATACAATATCAAGTGAGATTTGGAGGATCGCAGACCGAGGATCCTAATGCACATCTGGAGGGATTTCTATCCATCTGTGATACAATCAAATTCAATGGAGTGAGCACAGATGCAATAAGATTGAGAATATTCCCTTTCTCTTTGCATGGTGAAGCAGCATAATGGCTTAGAGATCTACCAGCTGGCTCTATTACTACATGGAATGGTTTGGTGGAAATGTTCATGAATCAATATTTTCCACCCACCAAGCTAGCACAACTGCGTATGGATATATCATCTTTTCGCCAGAAGGATGGGGAGACACTACATACAGCTTGGGGAAGATTTAGAAAGATGTTGAGGAGGTGTCCTCAACATGGTTTCTCTTCATCTGAACAAGTTCAGATTTTCTATAACGGAGTTGATCCTTCCGTGCGTTCCATGCTAGATGCGGCAGCCAATGGTAGCTTATACAGGAAGATTCCACGAGTTGCACTGGAAATAATTTCAAATATGGCAGAAAATAGTGCAGGTTCGCCGGACATTAAATGAGAAAAGAAGGCTGGAGTTCTTGAAATGGATGTCTTGAATGCACTTACTGCTAAGATTGATGGGTTGGCCCATCAATTCTCTCAGCTGCAGTCAAATCAAGCAAATCAGGTCCAAGGAATAGTCATCGAGGAACAACCCATTTTTGATGAAGAAGCAGTGAATTTTGTGGGGAATCAATGGAGACAGCAATCCAATCCATACAGTTCCACATACAATCCAGGATGGAAGAATCACCCTAATTTCTCTCGGAAGAATACGGAGAATTCCCTTAATCCAACACATATTCCTCCACTGCCCATTCCTCAACAAATGAGACAGCAAGGAGTATTGGTACCTACAGCACCTCTAGGATTCAAGCAAGAAGATCAAAAATCATTTTATGAGGATTTTATGATGAAACATGTTGTGGGGATGGAGACGAGACTGCAGAATCATGACGCTATCTTGCGAAGGTTGGATGCTCAAATGGGTCAAATAGCCAATCAATTAGCAAATCGACCCCTTGGAACACTACCAAGTGATACTGAGAAAAATCCGAAAGGAGTGAATGCAGTGAGTACAGTGGTCAAGGCCGAGGAAGAGGAGCCAAAGAGGCAGAATTCTACAGATATGGAGGCAAAGAATGATGGAGGAATGAAACCAAAAATGGAAGATGCTAAGGAACAGAACACTTAGACTACACGGAAGACAGGTAAGAAAGGTAAGGAATTTGATTCTAATGATAATATTGATATCAATACACTTCCTTTTCCTCAAAGAGCAAGGCAACTACAATTGGATCAACAATTTTCGAAATTTCTTGAAGTTTTTAAGAAATTGCACATAAATATTCCTTTTGTAGAGGATTTGGCTCAAATGCCTTCTTATGCTAAATTTTTGAAAGATATTTGGACTAAAAAAAGAAAACTTGTTGATTTTGAAACTGTTAAGCTTTCTGAGAAATGCTCAGCTATTTTGCAAAATAAATTGCCTCCAAAGCTTAAGGATCCAGGTAGTTTCTCCATTCCTTGCACTATAGGTTATTCTAATTTTAACAAAGCATTGTGTGATCTTGGTGCTAGCATAAATCTTATGCCTTTTTCATGCTTTGAGAAATTGGGAATTGGAGAAGTTAAACCAACCACTATTTCCCTTCAACTTGCTGATAGGTCTATTAAATATCCTACCGGAGTTATAGAGGATGTTTTGGTTAAAGTTGATAAATTTATATTTCCAGTTGATTTTGTTGTGCTAGACATGGAGGATGATCGTGAGATCCCCCTTATTTTAGGCCGTCCTTTCTTAGCTACTGGAAGAGCTCTCATAGATGTTCAAAAAGGTGAGTTAGTTTTGAGGTTGAATGATGAGAAGGTAACTTTTAATGTTTTTCGTAGTATGAAATATCCTGGATCTTCTGATTGTTATAGAATAGATGTTATTGATGATATTGTTGAGTGTAGTGTGCAGGATACTTTGATTGAAGACCCACTGGAAAAGCTTTTGGTTAGCCCAAAGTCCACGGAATCCAATAGAGAAGAAGTAGAGGAATGCATGAACTTTTTAGAGGGATCAAAGCCACTGCCAAGATCGGTGAATTCGAAGATTGGGGAGCTTGGACATATTCCAAAATCACTTAAACCTTCAATAGAAGAACCCCCATTCCTCGAACTCAAACCACTCCCTCCTCATTTAAAATATTTATTTTTGAAGGAAGAAAATAAACTGTCAGTAATTGTTTCTTCTTCCTTGACAGGTGATGAGGAAGATAAGCTCTTGAGAGTGCTGAAGGATCACATATGTGCCATTGGATGGAGCATAGCTGACATCAAGGGAATAAATCCATCCATGTGCATGCACAAAATTTTAATGGAGAAGGAGCACTCTCCCACTACTCAACCTCAAAGGAGATTGAACCCAGCTATGCAAGAAGTCGTCAAAAAGGAGGTAATCAAACTCCTTGATGCAGGTATGATCTTTCCTATATCCGATAGCAAGTGGGTAAGTCCTGTGCATGTTGTTCCTAAGAAAGGGGGAATCACTGTTGTTGAAAATGAAAATAACGAATTAATCCCCACTAGAACTGTGACTGGGTGGCGTGTTTGTATTGATTATCGCAAATTGAATGATGCCACAAGGAAGGATCACTTCCCCTTACCTTTTGTTGATCAAATGTTAGAGCGTTTGGCAGGTCATGCTTTCTATTGTTTTTTAGATGGTTATTCTGGATATATGCAAATTCCCATAGACCCCGAAAATCAAGATAAGACCACTTTTACTTGTCCCTATGGTACATTTGCTTATAAAAGAATGCCATTTGGTTTGTGTAATGCTCCTGCTACTTTTCAACGTTGTATGACGTCGATTTTTCATGATATGGTTGAAAAGTATATTGAGGTCTTCATGGATGACTTTTCTGTTTTTGGTTCTTCCTTCGACTCTTGTTTGATTAATTTGTCAAAAGTGCTAAAGAGATGTGAAGAAACGAATCTTGTACTTAACTGGGAGAAATGTCATTTCATGGTAAAGGAAGGAATTGTCCTTGGTCACAAAATTTCTGAAAAAGGTATTGAAGTGGATAGAGCTAAGGTAGAGATCATAGAAAAGCTTCCTCCTCCCACTAATGTCAAAGGAATTCGTGGCTTTATTGGGCATGCAGGTTTTTATAGGCGATTTATCAAGGATTTCTCAAGTATTACTAAGCCTTTAACTAATTTGCTAATGAAAGATGTTCCTTTTGTTTTTTCTGAGGATTGTTTACAAGCTTTTCAGGTATTAAAGCAAAAGTTGACCACAACCCCGATCATTGTTGCACCAGATTGGCATCTACCGTTTGAACTCATGCATGTAATCTATTATGCAAGCATGACACTTTCAGGAGCTCAATTGAACTACTCCACCACAGAAAAAGAGTTGCTGGCTGTTGTTTTTTCTTTGGACAAGTTTCGGCCATACCTTGTAGGGAGTAAAGTGATAGTCCACACGGATCATTCAGCTTTGAAGTATCTCTTAAACAAGAAGGATGCCAAGCCAAGATTGATAAGATGGATCCTTCTACTGCAAGAATTTGACATAGAGATCGTGGATCGCAAGGGGACTGAAAACCAAGTTGCTGATCATCTATCGAGATTGGAAAAGCCCGAGGAAAGTAAGTATGTAATTAGAGATGAATTCCCTGACGAGAAACTTTATGTCATCTCTAATTTACCATGGTATGCTGATTTTGTCAACTATTTATCATGCAAATTTATTCCTTCTCATCTTACATATCAGCAGAAAAAGAAGTTCTTTTCAGATTTAAAATATTATCTTTGGGAAGATCCTCTTTTGTTTAGAATTTGTGCAGATGGCATTATTCGTAGGTGTATTCCAGCGGAAGAGGTAAGTTCTATACTTTCTCATTGCCATAGTGGTCCAACTGGAGGAAATTTTGGGGCAAGTAAAACTGCTACAAAAATCCTTCAAGCTGGATTCTACTGGCCTACACTGTTCAAGGATGCACACACTTATGTTTTGAATTGCAATGAATGCCAACGTGTTGGTAATATTTCAAGGAGACATGAAATGCCATTGAATAATATTTTAGTCTGTGAACTGTTTGATGTGTGGGGAATTGATTTCATGGGGCCATTTCCAGATTCCTTAGGAAATAAGTATATTTTGGTGGCTGTGGATTACGTATCCAAGTGGGTGGAAGCAAGTGCTTGTAAAGCCAATGACTCTAAGGTTGTGATCCAATTTTTAAAGAAAAATATTTTTGCAAGATTTGGCACTCCTAGAGCCATTATTAGCGATGGGGGAAAACACTTTTGTAATCGTTATTTTGAGTCTCTGTTAACTAAGTATGGGGTTACGCACAAGGTGGCAACACCTTATCATCCTCAAACTAGTGGTCAAGTAGAAGTGTCAAATAGGGAGATTAAGAAAATTCTTGAGAAGACCGTTGGATCTTCGAGGAAAGAATGGGCTAGTAAATTGGATGATGTATTATGGGCATATATAACAGCATTTAAAACCCCTATAGGAACTTCCCCTTTTCGTTTGGTCTATGGAAAAGCTTGTCACCTTCCTGTTGAACTAGAGCATAGGGCATTATGGGCTACTAAATTTTTGAACTTTGATGTGCAAGCTACATGTTATCAGCGTCTTCTACAACTCAATGAGCTGGAGGAATTTCGTCTTGATGCATATGAGAATGCGAAAATCTACAAAGAAAAGACAAAGAAGTGGCATGATGCAAGGATTGTGCACAGGGAATTTGAGTCTGGACAAAAAGTTCTTCTTTATAACTCTCGTTTGAAACTCATGCCAGGTAAACTTCGTTCCAAATGGTCCGGGCCTTTTACTGTTGCTGAAGTTTTTCCCTTTGGTGTTGTAGAAATCCGTGGAGATTCTGGAAATCCCTTTAAGGTGAATGGACATCGACTGAAAATTTTTCATGAAGGAATTGTGGAGCAAGAGGAGCCGAGTACTCCTTTGCACGATCCAACCTAATCTATAAAGGGAGTTGTCTAGCTATAGACAAGAAATTTAGCGCTTGCTGGGAGGCAACCCAGTGATTTATTTTATTTCGTTTTAAATTTTTTATTTTTTTTACTTTTTCATTCTATTAGGTTAATTCTCTGTGATTTTGGTGTGTGTAGGGAATATTGGAATAAAGCAATATGATTTAGATTCTGGAAAAACTAAACTGTTGAAATAAAAGATTTCCAGCACTGAGGAATTCTACCATCTACATGTAGCACTCCATGGAATTTAAAGCACACTGCCAGGGAAGTGTTCTCTTACTATTCTACATCCAACTTCTATATTCTTTTTGAATGGCATGACACTGAGGGCAGTGTAAATCTAAAGTGTAGGGGAGATTTTATTTGTGTTTGTTTTATGTCACCACACTTAGCATGTGCTTCAATGTTTAATCCTCGAGCATGAAAATTTTTTTTTTTGGTTATTCTTTGAGAAACTGCACTTGTGATTACATGACACACTAATTGACTTTCTAGATTTTTGAACACTCAAGAAATTACATCATACCTAGAATTGATTGAGATGAGCAGTAGTTGTAGCCGAAGGATTTGAGCACAAACTAGTTTTGTATCATATTTTGAGACATAATCTATGCACTTTAGGTCATACTTATATGAATTAATCGTGAATTAGTAAAAGGTGAGCTCATGAAAAAAAAAATTGAAAAAAAAGAGAGAAAAAAAAGAAACAATCTAGAACTTGTCTGATTATCTTTCGAGGCGAAAATACGGAGGAGAATGACTTAGGGATGATTTAGGCGATCTTTGGACCGTTTGAGCCTTTCGAGCCTACCAAATGCATCATTTATATCCCTAGTATCCTCTTTTGAGCCTATAAAAAATCGAATGGAGTGTGTCAAAGACATACAATTAGCCCCCATTCGTATTCCTTCAAACTCCCACATCAACTACCCATTTTTAGCTCATACACTATTCCTCTACCTTAATTTTGAGAGAAATAAACCCCTTTAGCGCTTTAAAATTTTCAATAACTCTCATGTGGTGATTGATAAGAAAAATTGGAGGAGTTTAAAAAAAAAATCATGAAGAATGAGAAAGGAGTTGATGAAAAGATATATATAATTATAAAAGAAAAGAAGGAGGATTGAATGTTGTATGATGTGGTGATTGAAAAATTAAAAGGGAATGTTGTTGAAGATCGAAAAAATATTGGGGAATATGAATGAAAGTACAAGGAAGATGAAAAAGTTAGCTGGAGGAATGATGAAATTCAATGAGGAGGAAGATAAGAGATGAAGGAATGCGCTGAAGGAATAATTGTTTATTTTCTCTCATTTTGAATCTCCCAACCTTTATTGTAGCCGTGAGCCGTGGCCTTACATTATAAGCTTAAAAGACCTATTGACCGGGTCATATTCCTCCAACATTTAGTGGAGAAAGATATGAAAGATAAGCTTATGGAGAGTTTCTTTATATAAAAAAAAAATCCAGAAAATATGAGCATTCCTTGAACTAAAACATCTTTGAGGAATATGAGTTTTGACTTCCACACTACACACGTCTCATTATCTTGATCTTTTCTAGTGAATGCTTGAGTTTTAAAGTTGCAACGAAAGTGAATTTTACGATTTTCGAAGTGTGATATTTTGATTGAGTGTGACGGAATTTGGTAGGTTGAAAAGTGTTGATTGTGTCATTTGTTCTGATGAATCATTGAATATTCCTCGGTTATATTTTTATTCTCTAATTTGCTCGAAGACGAACAAAGGCTTAAGTGTGGGGGGATTGATAAGGCCAAATCGTACAAATATTTTAGGGATTTAATTTTATAATATTTGCCTTTATCTAGAATTTTTATCCCAAATTATATGATTATTTGAATTAATAATTTTAGATTTGAATAAAAGTGAAAAGTGTTTAAATTAGGAGATAAAATAAATTTACTAGATTTCAAAGGAAATAAAATATTCTTATTCCTTGATGATATTGAATTTTTGGAAAAATCTATGTAAATCTTGACAAATATCTTATCTACACTTTCTTTACTTGATATGGGCTTAAAAAGAATTAAAGGAGAGGCCCATTGAGGAGAATAAGAAGGCAGAAGCGTACAAGAGAAGGAAGGGGGCTGCGATAACAGAAGCACAGAAGGAGACGGAATAGGAGAACAGCGCGGAAGAAGAAAAAAAGGGGAGGAAGAAAGAAGGCAAAACCAGCGAGGAATTCCTCACACGCTACAAATTACAGAAAATCTCTTTCCATTCCTTCTTAATCATGTTTTCTGCATTGAATTTAAACAGTGAATTGCAATTTTATTTTAAGTTTATGGAGTAGATTTTTATAGACTAAGGCCATGATAGGGCTGAGACATATTATTTTTTGATGTTTTGAGTTTAATTCAATTAGATTATTTATTTTATTCCTTGATTGATGTCGTTTATCACGTTTTCTTTTAATCTGGCCAATTAAATAGAATATTTTTTGGTTAATCTAAAACCGGAAGGCGATAGATTAATATTTGCTTCACACATCAATCAACACATGGTTAAATTGACTAGAAATAGTATTCGATTTCAGTGTGCGACTTTAGGTGGAAAAACTGGAATTTCACAGCGATCTAATGCGGTTGAATCTAATTAAATTCAGTTAGGACTAATTGGACTGTTAGATTTAATTAGGTTAATTAATTCGAGGTATCGTTTAATGAATAATTTTGGGAATTCCGTCGTGAATTAAATAATTAATTTATTGAATTTAAATTTGACACGTGGATTATAAGTTTGTCTCGGTACTATTGTGCGCCTTAGTCGTCTTTAAATAATTTGAATTTTCGTCTAATTTAATAATTTGGATTTTTTTGTTTTAGTTAATTTATTTAAATTGTTTGATTTAGTTTTAATTAATTTATTATCCCTCAATTGACTTTATTAGCCTAAATTAGGAAAATTAATTCATATTCTAGTAATTAAAACATCGATCTCTGTGGGTACGATACCTGGACTCATCTCCAAATACTATTACTTGACCTAGTCCGCTTGCTAGATTTATTCCCAACCGAAATCGTCGGTCACTAGCGACATATTTCAATGCAAAACCTTACAGTTTGAGTGCGAAGAAAGGTATAAATTCTTTTTCCAGATGTTAGGCATTAATCATTGCAAAACCATATATTTCACCTCTTATTTTTATCCACGACTCTTCAATTTTACTTTCTAAGGATCAAGCTATGATCCATTCAGTCTTCCACTAACATCTTGTTTCTTCTCTTTCAATATTTTCTGCAACTAATCGCAAAATTTAAGAAATCTCCATCTAAACTGGTAAATTTTATTTGCCACACAAATTTAACAAAAGAATAACCAATTTTTTCAATAATAATTCTTGAGATTTCACTCATTATGCGGTGAACAAGAAAATTCAAACCCAAGTAAAACTATCTATCTTCTCGGTGCCACGAAATTAAAGTACCGTCCACGTTAGCTAATATATACTCTCCTATAGTTCTGCCAGGTTGAACATGTGGTAGTTAGGAATAAACATTTGCTAAAACTTTAGGAACTCATTACCTGTCACACCTTTATTTACAACAGAAATCAAGAGGTATTTGCAAATAACCTATTTTTTATTTTAAAGCATCTATAGTATATTCTAAAGAGGTAGCGCCTTATGGTAACTAATTTGGTATGAGCACTTCAAAATTGCAATTAACACCCTTATTATTTAATTAATTTACGATCTTTATATTTTTAATTTTTATTGTTTTGAATTAATTTAAAATAACACAAAATTTAAAATAAAATCAACTACTGTATTTAACTCTAAAAAATATTAATCATAAAAAACAATTGTTTGCACCGAATCACCAGTATAAATTACTTTCAATTGATGTTTGCATGCTTTTTCTTCTCGGTCGGAGTATTCAAGTAATATGAGTTAGTATTTGCATCCTAAACCTTGCTTAAAACAAATGAACCATGTCTTTGAAAAGGATGTAAACATGAACCGAGACTGGGGAGAGCAGTCTGGTGATTCATGCAGGTCCCAACTTCGCCATCCTGTTGGCCAACTCAATGTCAAATATCCATTACATTAGTTCGTGGAGAACCAAATAAAACACATTTTTTACACCAACCAAATAGCCAACTTTGAAATGACACCTTTCAGCAATCATTGTACTGAACGACAAGTTTTAAGCAATCCTCTTATCGTAGGTGAATTCGAAAAAAAGGCTTATAATAAATGTTCTAAAAAGTCTGGAAAAGCGCAGAAAGCTTGAAATCTGGCAAAAGCATGGAATAACCAAGCAATCACAAAGCATGAAAAAACACAATTAAGCGTGAGCTTTCTAGATAATATTTTAGTTAACTTTAATTTTAAGCTAACGTATATTATTTTTGAAGAGAAAAATTTGAAAATGCTCTCTGTCTATCCTACCTTTCGTCTCGTTCGGGCCTTCTCATCGATCATCCATTAACGTCAGCTTCTCCGACCAGCCGTTCCTAACATTCCGAGTCACCGGCGACGGCAGCCGGCCGTGGACAGAATTTTTTCGCGTCTGGTTTTTCGGGATTTTACGACTTTATTGTAATGGGCGTTATCAAGAAGAATCGCGTTATTTTTAGGCATGCACCAGCGGATAGCAGATCAGGTTTACGAGACGAACTCATTAAGATTGAACATAAGCTATTCTCGTTGCGACTGGGTAATGGAGGGACGTCGATTTGGTGGTCTGAAAGAACAAGGAACTCGTGCTATATGCTGGACTTTGAACGAGAGGAAGCCCGTTGGATAAGTTTACGATTCCAGGAAGCTACACTTGCAACATTGTCGGGATCAGCTTTCTACAGATTCAGAGGTAGGAATGCGGTATTCACGATACAAATTTTTAGCAACAAGCGTGGAAGATTCTTGGAGCTCTCAAAATTTAATCCACGAGGAAGGAAATTAACCACCATTGTGCCAAGCGGATTCAGGTCAGCGGGATGGAGAAATATAGCAACTTCGTTGGGGAAGTTGTTGTCTGGATATCAGCAAACGGTTAATAATCTCGTAAATAATGGCTCGTACCACGGAAAGGACCTTAGACACAAGCAGTTTGATATGAGATTACAGAGGAAGCATCGCCAAGGAGAGGGGAATTTACTGGATGGCAATGATAGACAATATTCGAGGAAGCCATGGGAGGAAGCAATCATTGTCACAAAAAGAAGAGTAAACATCTCTTGGGAAAAAATTCAAGCTGCTCTTGAGAAAAACACAAAGGGCAAAGTAGAACTCTTTTCGTTCCAAGCAAATAAGGCGGTGTGGTGGCCTAGAAATGCTGGAGACTTAGCGACATTTCTGAAACTGAAAAACGGTTTTTTCGATAATGGGATCTCCTTGGACTTTGAGGCATGGAGAGATGACATTAATTCGGCTGATATTGTAGAGAAATGCTGCAATGGTTGGATTAGTATTTATGGATTATCTTGGAGATTATGGACACCAACTAATCTTAAAATCATTGGTGACAGTTGTGGGGGTTTGATGGAAATAAATGCCGATACCTTATTATTCAGAGATCTTGGAGCTGCCAAAATTAAGGTTAAGGGTATTGAAGGTGGTTTCATCCATAGTAGACTGAAAATACTGCTGGAAGGAGAGGTAAGAGAGATAACTATCCGGGTTGAAACCTTTGATCTTTCGGCTTATGATATTTACGAAAAACAAACTTATGCGCAAGTACTGGTGAATGGCAAGAGGACTGTCGCGGGATGGGGCAATACGAATATCAACAGAAAAGCGCAGCACAATGGGACTTACAAAGTCGGGAACATTACAGGGGATATCCAGAAAGAAGTTACATCGAATCTGGTACCTGAAAATGAAGCTGTGGAGAAAGAAGATGAGGCGGTTATCGGTATGGGAAGACGGGAGGAAGAGCAGGGGTTGAGGAATATGGGGGAGGAAGACAATGTTTCAACAAATTGTAGCGGATACTCGACAAAGTTTGGGGGAAAGGTGACTAAGATCTTACAGAGAATTATCCCTAGAGACATTGCTGCTTTTGGCAACTCTCCAATCAACTCTATGGAAGATAAGGAGCCTGCGGACCAAGCCTTTGGGGAAGATATCCTCAGCAAAAAGAAATTATTGCCAACTTTCGGGAATACTTATAGCATGCGTTGAAAACAAGGCTGAAGAGGAAACTGACAAGTGTATTTATTTAGAAAACATAGGCAAATCGAAGGGGACGTGTGAATTGGATGTCAGTGACGAGTTTGAATTTGAGGATTCACTTGATGACCCGCTGGAAGTAGACTCAGTTTCAGGCGAATCAGATTATCAGAATTCAATACAATCTGAAGGGAGTGCGGCTTTGGAGGACGCTGTTGACTCGTTGGCGGGGCTGTTCTCATCTCCACAACAATCAATTATTTCTCCTAAGTCACTTAACACGGTAAACACGAAGATTGCTGTGGGTCAGGTACTTCCATGTATTAACTCTTCTTCTTTTTTAAAGCATTCCTTCAACCTTCAAACTATTCTTCCAGCTTCGTTTTCAGCTTTGGGTTTGTCCAGTGGGTGTTTAGGGGGAGGGTTGGGGAGTTCAGATGAAAAGCCGGGAATCGAGAATGGAATTTTTGAAAGGACTGAAGGGGTTAGCACAAATACTGAGGAAGGGAGGAAGGAGGTAGTGGTTACAGATGGTAATTGGGGGAATGGGGTCAAGAAACCAGATCTTTTGTTGAGCAGGGAGTTAGACAGACTTAAGTGGGGGGTCAGTTACGAGAGAGGTTCAACCTCGAAGGGAGTAAATGTGTCATCATGAAGATTTTCTCTTGGAATATCAGAGGAGGAGGGGCGGCTAGTAGGAGAGCACTTGTTCGAAAAGTGATACGTCAAGAAAATCCTGATATTGTGGTACTCTTGGAAACAAAAAAGGAGAGGATAGATCGAAGCTTTATTGCAAGTGTATGGAAACCGAGATTTGTTGAATGGGTTTGCCTACCGTCGGTGGGAAGTGCGGGGGGAATTGTAGTAATGTGGGATCCCAGAATTGTGGAGGTCGTTAACAATTTGATAGGAGAGTTTTCAGTCTCAATCGAGATTCGTTGGCAAGATGGAATTAGCTGGTGGTTCTCGGGCATTTATGGACCTGTCAGACCGAGAGATAGGGAATTTTTCTGGGATGAATTAGCCGGACTGCACTCGATTTGTGGGGATAGGTGGTGTTTGGGAGGATATTTTAATGTGGTCAGGAACTCTGGGGAAAAGCTGAATAGCCTATCCCTCACCACGAGTATGTCATGCTTCGACTGCTTAATAGATGAACTACTCCTTATTGATCCACCGCTTCTTAATATAAAATTTACTTGGTCTAATCTTAAGGTGGAACCAATCTGTTGTCGGCTTGACAGATTCCTAATTACACGAGGTTGGACTGAAATATTCCCAACATTTAGACAATCGGTTCTACCAAAGATTACTTCGGATCATTGCCCGGTGATATTTGACACAGCGAAGTTGAGGTGGGGTCCGGCTCCGTTTAGATTTGAGAATGTTTGGTTATCTCATCCTAAATTCAAGGAGTTGATTAAGACATGGTGGAATAATGGTAATACTAGCGGGTGGGAAGGCTACAAATTTATGAAAAAAATGAAAAAGATCAAAGAAGAGATTTTGAAATGGAACAGGGAGGATTGGGGAGAAGTGAGCAACAGAATTAAAGATCTAAGCTTCAGGATTGAGCACTTGGAGGAAAAAGAAGGAAACGGTTCGTGGACTGAAATTTGTCAAGAAGAAAGGAAGAAGTTAAGATGTGAATTGGAACAATTGATAATACGAAGAGCCCAAATGGAAAGTCAACGAGCCAAACTGAAGTGGATGAAGGAAGGGGATCATAACTCGCGAATCTTCCATTCTTTGCTAACTAACAGAAGAAATAAAGCAATGATTGACAAAGTGGAATTGGAGGATGGGTCTGTGGTCGCTGAGGAGTCACTAATCGAGAAGGAAATCATAAGATTTTATCGGAACTTGTATAGGAAATCGGAAGGGGCGGTAAGGGAGTTGGACGGGGAAGGGGGGGAGTTACAGGGCTTGGAGTGGGGGGAAATAGGATTAACGCAAGCAGAAGGGTTGGAGTTGCCTTTTTTGGAGGAAGAGGTAAAAAAAGCAGTGTTTCAAAGCGACGGTGCAAAAGCACCAGGGCCAGACGGTTTCACAATGGCATTTTTCCAACACAATTGGGATACGGTGAAAGATGACATAATGAAAGTTTTTGCTGAATTCTTTGACAATGGGATTGTTAACGGAATAACTAACGAAACTTACATTTGCCTAATTCCGAAGAAAAAGGACGTGACCAGGATCAGCGACTTCAGGCCTATTAGCTTGATTACGAGCTTATATAAGATTTTGGCGAAGGTTTTGGCTAATAGACTGAAGACAGTCATGAGCTGCACAATTGCAAATAATCAAAGTGCTTTTATTAAGGGAAGACAGATCCTTGACTGCTGTCTTGTCGCAAATGAGGTTGTCGAGGTGTATCGAAAAAATAAAAAAGAGGGGTGGGTGTTCAAAGTGGACTTGGAAAAGGTTTATGACAATGTTGACTGGAATTTTTTGGATTATGTGCTAAGGAAAAAGGGATTCGGAGAGAGATGGCGGAAGTGGATCATGGGGTGCGTTTCGAGTGTATCGTTCTCGATATTCATTAATGGAAGACCACGAGGTAAGATCAAGGGAGAAAGGGGAATTAGACAGGGAGATCCATTATCTCCTTTTCTCTTCAATTTCGTAGTAGATGGATTGGGAAGGATGATTGAGAAGGCAAAAAAGGAAGGGACTGTACAGGGACTCGAAGTTGGCAAATATAAAATTCACGTTTCGCACATTCAATTTGCGGACGACACCTTATTTTTTGCGAAATCACATGAACATTTGTTAGCTGTCGTGAAGATTCTCAATACCTTCAGCAGTATTTCAGGTTTGCGAATAAATTGGGAAAAAAGTGAATTGATGGGTTTGAACAGACCATGGAATGAAATTGAGGAATTGGCAGATGCAATTGGATGTAAGAAAGGAAATTGGCCGATTAGATATTTGGGGATTCCATTGGGAGGAAACCCGCGGGATATGGTCTTTTGGGAACCGGTGATCTCCAAGATGGTAAAAAAATTGGCAAGTTGGAAAAAATCGTTTCTTTCGAGAGGGGGCCGGCTAACTTTGATAAAGGTTGTTTTGTGTGCTATGCCATCTTACTTCATGTCAATTTTCACAGTGCCTAATCATGTGGCTTTGAAGATGGAAAAAATTATGAGGAACTTTCTGTGGGATGGGGCAGACGGGGAGAAACATTGTCATGTTGTGGGGTGGAAGCAAGTGTGCAAACCAAAGGATATGGGAGGAGTGGGGTTGGGAGATATTCGATTACGGAACAAAGCTTTACTTGGAAAATGGTGGTGGAGAGGGTCGGTGGAAAAAGAAACACTTTGGAAACAGGTTATCAACAGTATTTATGGTCTTCATGATAATGGATGGGACTTGGGGCAGGCGGAAAAAGCGACGTTCAGAAGTCCTTGGAAGTGCATTTCTCGATCTTTCCCGGCTTTTCATCAGTTGGTTCGAGGAGCGTTCAGAGAGGGCAATATCATTCGTTTTTGGGAGGATGAGTGGGTGGGGGGAGTCTCGTTTAAAGAGCGTTTCCCTTCTTTGTTTCGTCTTTCGAATGTCATTAACAAACCGATCATTAATTTTTTAAGTGGCAATTCTAGTCAAGACAATTCTGTTATCAGTTGGGACTTAACTTTTAGAAGGAATCTGAGTGATACAGAAGTAATTTTGTTTGCTTCTCTGTTAGGGGTCTTAGATACGGTGAGGATTCAGCGGGGAGTGGGGGACTTTAGGGTGTGGTTGGGGGATTCATCGGGTTTGTTTTCTGTGAGATCTTTCTACAAATCTTTCTTCACAAGTCACCATTTAAACCCATTTTCTTTTGTAAACAATATCTGGGAAGTACCTGTACCTACAAAGGTCCAAGTGTTCTCGTGGATAGTGGCGTTGGGGAAATTACAGACTTGTGAATCTGTGCAAAAAAGATAGCCGGAATGCGCCTTAAGTCCGAATTGGTGTTGTCTTTGCCGGGAAAAAGAGGAAGATCAAGATCATTTGTTACTGCATTGTTCATTTTCTTACAGAATTTGGCTTAAGATCTTAAATCAGCAAGGCTTTCTGTGGAGTTTTCCTTGTAAGGCAACAGAGATGTTTTCAATGCAACCAAATTGCCAAACAGGGAAACAACATGCGAGATTCTGGTTGGTGATTGTTCATTGCACATTTTGGTCGATTTGGTTGGAAAGAAATAGAAGAATTTTTGAAGAAAAGACGGCGTCGCCGGAAGAAATCTGGGAAACAATCAGATTCAGGGTTGCAAGTTGGTTGGTTGTAATGCCTGAGTATAAACATCATTGTCTCACGGATTTGGTCAGGGATTGGAATTTTGTATGGTCTTGATATTTGTGTTGTAATAGTGTTCTCTTTTAACTGTGGCGGATTACTTATCCGTTGTTTGTAAACATTTAAATCATTTTAATATAATATTGTTTCGTCTCAAAAAAAAAATATTATTTTTGACAATTTAATTTTTGAATTATAAATATTTGATAAAATAATATTTCAAAAATAAATCCCAAAGAAACCAAAATATTCTTTAAGATTTATACATATATTCTCAAATTTTATATGTTTATGCATTCTTTCATCGACTGATTACTTAATATAATTAAAATTATAATTAAAAAAACGTTTTTTTTTCTTGATGTGGGATTCTAGAGTGGTCGTGGTCAGCGATAATCTGATTGGAGATTTTTTGGTGTCGATTGAGATTCGGTGGAATGACGAGATCAAATGGTGGTTCTCAGCCATTTACGGACCATGCAAGCCAAGAGATAGAGAATTCTTTTGGGATGAATTAGCGGGCTTGAACTCTATCTGTGGTGACAAGTGGTGTTTGGGAGGAGACTTTAATGTGGTTAGAAGAAACACGGGCGAAAAGATGGGTAGCGATTCAAATACCATGAGCATGTCATGTTTTGATAATCTGATTGAGGAATTGGGTCTACATGACCCACCTTTACTGAATGCAAAGTACACGTGGTCAAATTTTAGGGCCAATCCTATTTGTTGTCGCTTAGACAGATTCTTTATTTACGGGGGTTGGATGGAAATTTTCCACACGTTCAGACAGACGACGCTTCCTAGAATTACATCGGATCATTAACCGGTGATGTTTGATACCACTAAGTTGAGATGGTATCCTGCTCCGTTCAGATTTGACAACGCTCCGTTGTCTCACCATAAGTTTAAAGAATCAGTTTTGGCATGGTGGAATAATGGAATCAGTCAGGAGTGGGAGAATATAAATTTATGAAGAAACTCAAAGGAATCAAAGTGGAGGTGTCCTCATGGAATAGAGAGGTCTTTGGAGATGTGAATGTCAGATACATGGAGTTGCTTAACAAAATCAAAAAGTTGGATGAGTGAGAGGCCGGAGGAACTGGATCGGATATTCTTAATGAGGAATGAAGGGCGGCAAGGTGTGAACTGGAAGTTCTGTCGATTAGAAGGTTCCAGATGGAAAGCCAAAAAGCAAAAGTGAGATGGTTGAGGGGGGATGGGGACCAAAATTCCAAATTTTTCCATGCTTTACTGAATAATCGAAGGAATAGATCAATGATAGACAAGGTGGAGTTGGAGGATGAGTCTGTGATTACAGAGGAGAAAAATATTGAAGAGACCATTATCAGTTTCTATACGAATCTTTATAGGAAATCGGATGGGGAAGGGGCGCTTTTTGACAGTTTAGAGTGGAGTCCATCAAAATTTTTTTGAATAGCAAATCAACATGTGTCTATTTGGGAGAGAGAGAAAAATTTGAACCATGTCTTTTCCCCCCAAGTGTGACGTCAGTTGGCTGCCAACCTTTGAACTGCTACTCCGGTGACCTTCGCCGGCCTCTGTCGCCCATCACCGACCATCTCCGACCACCGTCCATCCTCATCGGCGACTCTTTATCTTTCATTTCCGTTGTTTTTCCGCCTTTTCCTAAATCTGCCCATTTCCGACCAGATTGATAAACATTTCCCCTCACATTCCGACCACACTTTTCTCACCTTTAAGCCCATTCCTATATCCTTCACCCACTAAAGCCCTACTCTGTTTCAAGATTCTCTTCCACCATCTTTGAAGCCTTCGACACTCGAAAATGGCGAGGAGGGAGAGTAGTAAGTTTCAAGGTGGTAAGGCTGCTGAAGAAGTGAGAATAGAGCAAAAATTATTTCTGCTCTCTGGGGGAAAAAGGTTTGATTCGATTCGGGTAATAGAAAGAACTCGGAATGCAAGCTACATGCTGGAACTAGACCGTGAGAGTGCTTACTGGCTGAGGAAGATAATGTGTGACTACATTATCAACCCAAAATCATATTCAACATTCCACAGAATGCGTTGGGGAGAAGTTGTGGTTTCTGTGCAGAAGTTTGTCAACAACAGAGGAAGCTACATTGAAGTGTCACGTTTTGAGAAATCGAATCAGCGACAGGCGTATTATCATTCCGAGTGGAAGGTATGAAGATGGCTGGAGACGCATGGTGTTTTATGTTGATAAGCTTCTGAGTAACACAAAGATGAAAGCAGCATACCAAGACAAGGGCAAACAGCAAGCTCAACAATCGATGCTTCAGGGTTCGTCGAATCAAAGCAACACACGGTCAGGGAACATTGATGCCCGCTCTGAGTTTAGACAATGCTTGAAAAAAGAATGGAATGAAGCTTTGATTGTTACGAAAGACTGCGTTAATGTCTCCTGGGAAATGGTGACAGAAGCAATTGGAAAGGCAGTGAAGAAGAAGATTGAGATTTTTCCTTTCAAGGCAAACAAAGCAATGTGGTGGCCAAATAGTAGGGAGGATCATGACTTCTACCTGAAAATCAAAAGATGCTTCTTCGAAAAGAGGATATCCTTATCTTTTGAACGATGGAGGAGCGACATCAACACGGAAGAGGAAGTGTGGGAATGTTGCAATAGTTGGATTAGGATCATCGGTTTACCATGGGATATGTGGACAACACAAATGCTCAAAAACATAGGGGACATTTGTGGCGGATTGGAGGATATTAGTCAAGATACAATCTTACTTAAGGACTTGGCAGCAGCCAAAATCAAAGTAGTGGGTTTAGAAGGGGGCTTCATTAACAGTTCTTTGGAAATACAGACATCACGCGGCCCTATGAATATTCGCATCTACGTAGACTCGACAAACATTGCAGCGTATGATACGTACGAAAAAAGGTCCTATGCTCAAGTAGTTGTGGATGGTAATCGAAGGATAGCTGGCTGGGGAAGAGTTAATAACACTGCTACCAGGAATTCAGAATTTCAAGAACAAGCTGGTGTGGGGGATCGTCAAGAGAATACAAACAATCACATTCAGAATTTAATTGAAGAAGAAGCGGGACAACAGCAAGCATTTAGCACAGAATTGGTATCGGGGGGAGGATCTCCTTCGATATACAAAGGAAGGAACTACAGCAATACCCAACTCATTCAGGGAATGGAAGTTTTTGTTGGAAATCAGCATGAAAATATTCACAGTGGCGGAAGAAAAGGGATTAGGGGAGCTAAGTCAAGTGAGTCAGCACCGGTGGGCGGGGGAAAGCACATTAATATTCTTAAAAGGGTTAGTCCGAAAGGGGTTGATCAATTCAGCAAAAGTGTGGTGAATTCATTGACTGCAGTTCACAACGAAAAAACACAGCATAGTGTTTGTTCCAATGAAACATACAAACAAGAAAGAATATTCGATGTGGTTTACTCAAGGAAGAAAATAAGACAGAGACCTGTTGATTATACTATAAAGGATCATGATGTCACAAAGATAGATACACAGTGGATGGAGGATGGACAAATCGCATAGCAGACAGAGTGATACATGGGAGGACACGGATTCAAAATGGCTCGAGAAAGTGCGGTGGAAGAGGATAGCGAATACAGTGATGTTGAAACTCATATTTCAGAAAGCTCAGACGCCATGACACATACCAGTTTGGGATGGGAGGACATAGGAGATCTCTTTGCAATAAACTCTGATAAGGTACACACCAAAATACCACAGACTCATAATCAGGTACCCAATCTTCCTTTTGATCCTTCATTGCATCCTTCTTCGTCCTTTTCTTTCGGTCGACTTCCAGGGCAGGGGAGGGAATTAGAGAGTATGGAGGGTAATACTGGTTTGTGATAAGTCGGGTATGGCGGAGATAAAAATCCATGACAGTGATCGTAACAGTGAGGGGCAGATGATAGTGATTGATCATGGAAAAGAGGTTGGATGTTTGGAAATGTTGGGAGTACAAAGGGTGGAATTGGAGGCTAGGTTATTGCCGGTTGGAATAAGTGTGCGGGGTGAAAATGTTGCTTCATGAAGATTTTTTCATGGAACATTAGAGGAGGAGGTTCGGCAACAAGGAGGGGGTTCATTCGAGATATGTTGAGGAAGGAAAAGCCAGACTTAGTTATTTTACAAGAAACGAAAAAAGAAGCTGTAGACAGGAGATTCATAGCCAGTTTGTTGAATGGGTTCAACTACCTTCAATTGGAAGATCGGGTGGAATTTTGGTAATGTGGGATCCTCGAGTGGTGTCAGTTAAGGACAACTTGATTGGAGAATTTACTGTTTCCATTTGCATTGAAAAAGACAGAGATGAAGGAAGTTGGTGGTTCACTGCAGTTTATGGCCCATGCAAAGCACGACTCAGAAATCTTTTTTGGGATGAATTGTCGGGTCTGAGAGTACTGTGTGGGAATAGATGGTGTGTGGGAGGGAACTTTAATGTTGTGCGATCTTTAACTGAGAAAATTAACAGTCAGACAAGGACAACAAATATGGATTGCTTTGATACGTTGGTGCAGGAATTAGAATTGATTGATCCACCTTTACTGAATGCGAAATTTACATGGTCGAACTTGAGGGCCGAACCGATTTGTAGCAGACTAGACAGATTCTTGTTCTTGGGAGGGTGGATGGAGTTATTTCCATTTCATCGGCAATATGTACTGCCTCGAGTAACTTCGGATCATTTTCCAATTATTTTGGATACACAAAAATTGAAATGGGGGCCTACTCCATTTAGATTCGAGAACATGTGGCTGGAACATAAAAGCTTTAAAAGGAATTTTGCGACATGGTGGAATAACACACACTTTCAAGGTTGGGAGGGATACAAGTTTATGAGAAAGCTTAAGTCTGTTAAGGAAAATATTAAGAAGTGGAATGGCGAGGTGTTTGGGAAGAATGAGATGAGGGAGGCCTGAATTGAAAAACAGAATCGTTGCTTTGGATGAAAGAGAAGCTGAAGGGAGGGAGAATGAGGAGGGAGTAACAGAGAGAAAAATTTTAAAATGTGAGATGGAAGAATTGTTGTGTAGAAGAAACCGAATGTTATATCAAAAAGCAAAATTACTTTGGTTAAAAGAGGGAGATCAAAACACAAAGTTCTTCCATTCACTGCTGAATCACCGAAGAAGCAAAGGAATAATTAATAGACAGGAAAAAGATGATGGGGTGGTTGTAGAGGATGAAGAGCAAATAATCAGTGCCATCACAGATTATTTCCAGCAACTGTACAGCAAGAGAAATGCAAGCAGATTTGGGATTGATGGGGTTGAATGGAGACCTATCAACGTTGATATGAGAGCCGAAATTGAAAAACCATTTTGCGAGGAAGAAATTAAGAAGGCTATTTTCGAGTGCAACAGATGCAAATCGCCAGGACCTGATGGTTACTCGTTTGCTCTATACCAGGATTGCTGGGAAGTTCTCAAGGGTGAATTAATGAAGGTGTTCGAGGAGTTTTACGAAGGGGGGATCATAAATGGGATAACGAATGAAACATATATATGTTTGACACCAAAGAAACATGATTCACTAAGGATCAAAGATTTCAGACCCATTAGCCTTACAACGAGCTTATACAAGATAATTGCTAAAGTTCTCGCGGCAAGGCTGAAAACGGTATTGACATACACACTGTCTGAATCCCAGAATGCATTCATGGAAGGGAAACAAATTTTGGATTGTTGTCTCATTGCAAACGAGATGGTGGAAGAAGGGAGGAGAAAGAAAAAGAAAGGTTGGGTCTTCAAAGTTGCTTTTGAAAAAGCATATGACAATGTGGAGTGGGATTTCCTAGACTTTGTGCTACAGAAAAAGGGCTTTGGAGACAAATGGAGAAAATGGATTAGAGGATGCGTATCTAATGTTTCTTTCTCAATAATGATCAATGGGAAACCGAGGGGAAAGTTTAAATCAAGTAGAGGTCTACGACAGGGAGATCCGTTGTCACCATTTTTGTTCAATATGGTGGTTGATGTTTTGGGCAGTTTGATTGACATAGCAAAGGAGGTGAATTTAATCAAAGGTTTTCAGGTGGGCCGAGAGAAGGTGGATGTCTCACATATACAATTCGCGGACGACTCACTGTTTTTCGTTCAAGAGAAAGTGCATCTAGATTTTCTGGTTCAAATTTTGGGGTCGTTTTGTGCTATGTCAGGACTTAAGATCAATTGGGATAAAAGTGCATTGTTGGGTTTAGGTCAAGATGAGGTTGAAGAGGAGCAGATTGTTGCAATGTTGGGTTGCCGAAGGGAAACATGGCCTATCACTTACTTGGGAGTTCCTTTAGGAGGCAATCCCTCGAAGCTTTCGTTTTGGGAACCAATTTTGAACAGGATTAACAAGAAATTGGCAACCTGGAAAAAAGGTTTTTTGTCCAAAGGGGGAAGACTCACTTTGATTGCTGCGGTGTTAAATTCATTGCCTATTTATTTTATGTCACTTTTCAAAGTGCCGAAAGGAGTAGCGGCTAAGATGGAACAAATGATGCGAAATTTTCTGTGGGATGGCAGCGAAGGTGAATCACACTGTCATTTGGTGAGGTGGAAACAGGTCTGTAAACCGAAAGAGATTGGAGGATTGGGGATAGGAAACATTTGCTTGAGGAACAAATCGCTTTTGGGAAAATGGTGGTGGAGGTTTGGGGCTGAAAACGAACCGTTGTGGAAGAGAATAATAAGGAGTAAATATGGGTTACAAAAAATGGTTGGGATGCGGGGTTGGCGTTGAATGTTACGTTTAAAAGTCCGTGGAAATTTATTTCAAGCATTTACCCGACTTATCACAGACTAGTGAGATTAGTGGTTAGAGGAGGAACTAATATCAGATTTTGGGAGGATATTTGGTGGGGGGATGTAGCTTTTCGGGATTTATTTCCTTCTTTATATCTTATTAGCTCAGCTCGTAACTTGCAAATATCTTATTTTTTTGCTTTCGACAGTGTGTCAAACGATTATTCATGGGATTTTCATTTTCGTAGGCTCCTTTCAGATGATGAACTTGTTCAGATGTCTTCGTTGTTAGGTATTTTAGACATGGTCAGGATTGTCGAAGGGGTGGAGGATTTTAGAGTGTGGGAGGGGGATCCGTCAGGGAGGTTTTCGGTAAAGTCATTTTACTATTCCTTTTTTCAATCAATTAATGATGTCCAACCCTTCGCTTTTTATAACTTCATTTGGAAGACTCCCATTCCATCAAAAATTCAGATTTTTTCTTGGTCTGCAATTCTTGGTAAGTTGCCTACATCAGAGTTGATGCAAAAGAGATGGCCTAATTGTGCTCTTTCTCCGAATTGGTGTGTTTTGTGCCGTAACGAGGTGGAAACACAGGACCATTTGCTGATACACTGTAATTTTGCTACCCAATTGTGGTCAAGAGCTTTGAAGGAGTTGAAATTCATGTGGGTTACACCGAAGACAACAGCTGATCTCTTCAACACTGATCTCGGACATCCGGTTGGAAAAAGAGGAAAAAAATTTTGGCGAGTGGTCATCCATGGTGTATGCTGGGGGACCCATTATCCCTTTTCCTGTTTAACCTAGTGATTGATGGTTTGGGGCGGTTGGTAGACAAGGCTAAGACAGAGAACATAGTGAGATGACTGGAAATTAGAGAGATAAAATAGAAAATTCATACTTCCAATTCGCGGACGACACCTTGTTTTCCGTCAAATCCGTGAGGCATATGATGGCTTTAGTGGAAATAATAAATTTTTTCAGCATCAAATCGGCCTTCAAAATCAATACGGAAAAAAGCATTGTGTTGGGATTAAATTTTTCGGATGAAGAGGTCGATGGTCTGGGGTTAGCGGTTGGGTGTAAAAAAGAGCAGTGGCCGATTAAGTATCTCGGGGCACCGTTGGGAGGCAACCTGAGGAATCTTGAGTTTTGGGAACTTGTGGTTTCAAAAATGTCCAAAAAACTTGGAAGTTGGAAAAAGGCATTTCTCTCAAGAGGCGGTCCTCTTACACTGATAAAGTCGATGTTAAGCACGATGCCAACATATTTTATGTTTCTCTTTAAAGTGCCAATCCGGGTGGCAAAACAAATGTAAAAATTATGAGGGATTTTCTGTGGGAGCCGATGGGGAGGCACATTGCCATGTCGTTGCTTGGGAACAAGTTTGTAAACCTAAAGACTGGGGAGGTTTGGGCTTGGGGAATATTCGTTTGAGGAATAAGGCGCTTCCAGGGAAATGGTGGTGGAGATGCTCAGTGGAAAGGGATTCTTTGTAGAAAAAAGTTATTGTAAGCATTTATGGTCTTCAAGATAACAGGTAGGATGTGGGGCTGGCTAGGAACTCGACCTTAAGAAGTCCTTGGAAATTTCTCTCGTTCTTACAAGGCTTGTCATCAGTTGATTAGGGCGGAGCTCAAAAAAGGGATTCTCATTCGTTTTTTGGAGAATGTTTTTTTTTTCAAAGAGCGTTTTCCATCTCTTTTTCATATTTCCTCTTCTATTAACAAATCGATTAGCCATTTCTTCTCGGTCGCCAATCTTCAGGGTAATTCCAACTTTCAATGGGATGTGCGTTTCAGAAGAGCGTTAAATGACGTCGAATTGGGTGAGTTCAGCACAATCTATTAGGGGTCTTAGAATCAGTTAGATTGAGTTTGGGCACGAAGGATGTTCGGGTATGGTTGGGGGAGTCTTCCGGTATTTTTTCTATTAGTTCTTTTTACGCCTCTTTCTTTCCAACTTCCCTGTATTCATGTACTCCTCTAACATATGGAAAGTACTTATCCCGCGTCGTGGATTGTGGCTTTGGGGAAACTGCCGACTTGTGATGCTTTGCAAAACGTTGGCTCAGCTACGCCTTATGCCCACAATGGTGTAGTTTATGCCGGAAACAATAGGAGAATCAAGACCATTTATTGTTGCATTGTTCCTTTAGGAGTGGTATTTGGATCAAAGTTCTGCAAGAATTGGGTTTTGAATGGACTTTTCCAAGTCAGTCACAGGACTTGTTTCTTATGGAGTCGGGATTGTTTACCGGGAGAAGAATGAGGAGTTTTTGGTACTTCGTAGTTCATTGCATTTTTTGGTCAATTTGATTGGAGAGCAACAATAGAATATTCACAGACAAATCGGAGTCGATGGACAACGTTTGGGAGAAGATCGAATTCAGAGTTGCGACTTGGACGACAAAGATGCCAGAGTTTATTCACCTGCTTATCTCAGATCTAGTTAGGTATTGGAAATTTATTTGCTCCTAACGACAGTGTAGTTGTAGTGTTTCTTCCCTAAATTGTGAGGTGTCTTGCGGATTGCTCATCCGCTTTCATTGTAAAACTAGTTGTTATTATAATAAAATCATAGTTTTCGATAAAAAAATAATAGAAGTGATAGGGACAAAGAATAAAGGGACTTCTTACTAGTAAAGGGAACTTCAAGTACACATGGATAGCAAAAGTTTCCATGTACTGTCGAACTGAGGGTAAATTGTTTCTCTGCAAAGCCATGAGAATGGAAACCATTAGGTCGAGAATAACAAAATGTTACAAAAGAAAAAAATAGAAATTATTGTGGGGCTCAAGCATAAGTACCAGCTTAAAATAAACATCAGTAGTATGTATTCAAGAACTGAAGCAAGAACACAAGTTCAATTTCAACTGGCTTAGTGGATTGATATATAACTTTTATGCATTTCAAGAAAGCACAAAACAGCAGTTCCAGAAAGAACAGAACTGTTTCATTCGAGATGTCACAGCAGCTCACAAATGTTAGCATAGACCTCCAATACGATCAACAACAAAAACCAAATAAAACCATTTATTTTCTTTTGTAGCCACAATTTCTCGGTTGATAAAGAAGCGAGAGTGGGAATTTAATTTATTAAACATACCCTGTAAAAAGTAATTTGATACTAATTAATCATCAGATTCAAACTTTCACAATATAGTAAACATAGCAAAAAGAAAACGGAACAACGAAATTTAAAAATATAACCATTAAAAGCAAGAAAAAATGTGAATAATCATTTTTTAGTTTTTTAAAATTAAAGTTATTCCACCCGACAAGATGGAATCCCCTACTTCTATGGCACAAAACGTTTTCAAAATCAGTCAAAAGATTAGGTTCTTATTCAAAGATCAAGAATTATCACATATGCTTGAGAAGGCATTTTTTAATGGCGCAGTTTTTTGTAAGTGCAACAATCATGTCCATGGAAATTTTAAGAGTGATTTGCCACAAGTGACAACAATCAGAATTGATGAGCTTTCAAGAAAAATAACTGTTATATGGTAACTCATAGGTGGCATTGGCCACTATTTATAAGTTATCCAGGGTAGTCGTTAGAGGATTATGACAAGATTTCTTCAATATTTCTGACAACCGTGGTATCCAAAGAAAATTTTGAATTTTTGTTATTTATTACTCTTAACCGCTGGAATATCTTAAACCACACATGCGCCACTGCCCTCATGCATCCAAGGAAAAAAGAAAATCCAAGTGTTCACCACTCAACAGGTCAGCTACATAAAGGTTGTTGAAAGAATAAAATGCTAACGTTAATTGTTGTATGCAACTTAGATGTAACTTGCTCAACCATATCCAGATCAACAAATCGTGACAAAACACAAATCATCTGCCATACACGAACTTTCCGCCTATGAATCTGCCAAAGAAGAAAAGCATAGCCAATGAAAACAATGATCAGAAACCAAATTGACAACGGTGTCCATCAGCATGAAGCAATTAGTTTAAGAGGGTAAAGAAGCGTCTAAGCATTTAACACCACCCTCTAATCATGTAATTTTTCACAAGATAATGGACATCATAAAAGTTTCCAGTGGCATGTCTATATTACAGATGGTTATGGCCCAGATGTTCACATTTCACATCATTTTTATAGAATTTAAGGGAAAGATAAGTCTCGGTCAAAAAACAGAAGGCATTCAGCCGGAAATAAGAGATTAACAATCACTTGATAATTCATAAACCTTGCTGAGCGCTATGTTTTTGGGAGTCCACTAGGAGAAAGCTCTTAAGTGGGTGCAACTGCTGGTAGAAAAAGGAACTCACCGCACTATATTTCTTATACAACTCCTTAGAGATATCTCTATCACTTTCCTGTCAAAAAATGTATAATTTGTTTCAGGGTTACAGGAAATTGATGCACTAGCACAAAAAAATCAAGCAAAAACGAGGCAGAGGAAAGATGAAGTGAAGCAACTGAAGTAAACCTAGATATATTATAGTGCCAAGGTTGTTTTTAAACTCTAATCAAGGAGGGAAATGTAAATTCTTAAAATAGGACTTTCCATAACTTGGAAAAATGGTAAACCAAACAAATTTTGAATCAAGTTAGCAAACTTAGCAGACATCATTAATACATCTGAATATTGGATTCATACATAAAACTAAGATGGGAGCATAGCATTAACTTCAGTTTTCAATAAAAAGATAAGCATCGTAACAATAACTAGGATTGGAGGATGTTTTCAAGAGCCTTTTAATGGAAAGGCCAAGTCCACAACATATCACCACACAAATAACAACCAAACGCTCTAAATGACTATGCATGTTTTCTTCTGTCCAGATGTAATTTTCCTTCATTTTTTAGCAAAGAGATGGGATGGCAGAGAAGGCATGCAGTAAGGGGTAAGAGAAAAAGAGGCAAGAAGAATAAGAATTTTAAAAACAGAAATTGATACCGCAAAATTAAGAAGTTCTAGCAAAAATGATTTTCCAGATGCCGTTGCAGCAAGGCTGTTTTCAATTTCTTCTGTCGTTTTGACCAAATCAGCCATGTCCGCCAGTTTGGAAAACAAAACAGCAACAGATACACGTGCATAAAGCTCCGTGTTAATGAATCCCTGGTTAGAGAAGCATCACAAATTTCACTAGAGATATCCAAGCAACCAATAAAAAAAATTAGAAATCAGAATTTCATAGGATACAGAAAAACATATTGCCGTCTATTTCATGATCAGCTTGAAACATGTGCTATGAAGTTAATAATCACTGTTGCTCTATTGGAGAGATGTTAATCAGTCAACTGAAAATTATTAAAATAGAACAGATTATCGCAAAAAAATAAATGAAATCTACCACAAGATGGGAACTTTACAAAGGATGTGCTAAATCCCACAAGATGAAACTTGCAAAGGATGTGCTAGAGGTATCAATGTATTTCACTGCTTAAAACATGGTAAACGCTACAAAACCATCATTAATACACTCAGTTTTTAATTGTGTGTGATTCTGTGACATACTTCAGTTAAATCAGGGTCTAGGCTTCTTGACAGAACTGATACTTCAATTCTTGCATCATAATTTTGGGACAATTCAGCTTCGAAGTCCTCATCAAAAGCCACTGATATAAAAGAAATCAAACAGACGTTAGAAAAAAAACATATGACACAGGAGGAAGTTCAAGCTATCTTATAAATATGTTGCTCATGCAGCACAAAACTAAATGAAACAGTTAAGCAGCAACGAATGATATTGCAGTCAGAGCACTAACAAAATACAGAGCGAACAAGAAGCGTACCAGAACCATATAATGTCAGCAACTTCAGCTCTTTCATATAGTATTTTAAGGTATGAGGGTATACCAACCAAAGCCCAGCTAATTGTAACACAGCAAGCCGAATAGTTCGAGGACTTTTTGCGCCTTCCTCAAGAATTTTCTCGACAAACTGCAGAAAACTTATCTCTGTTTCACATTAACATGTCCAAGAAGCTATTCAGGTACAAGATGAATAGAAAGGATACCACATACCCACTTTAATGGCCCAGGGGAACAGTCAAATTCATGCATTCCCTCATCAGCGAACACTGAATAATGTAGGACACAAGATAACAGGGAAGCAATAGAAGCTACTCTCCTTTTGTTGCAGCTGACATGCAATATCCATGACGAACGAACCAAAAACCACATCATCTAAGAGGAAAAAATTTATGCTAATGAATATCCTAACAGAATAACCATACTGTAAAGGGAAAAAATATAAACTGAAATTGGTAGAAAAAAACTCTAAGCTTGATAATTTTCTGATTATATGATCCTGATTTCATAAAGCAGCCAAGCAGACACCACTGGTATTATGTGCTTCAAGGTCATGGGTCTAACTTGGATTAGACCGGCTGGGTTTTAGGTGATGGGAAAATCGAAATAGACGGGGCAGGTTTGGCTAAACCCAAGCCGTTGTCATCCTAGTTTATAGTTCTCAAGATTTGGGCCTCCCTACCCATGGTGCTGTGTAAAGCATCCTACCGCTTAGGTGGGTTGATTTATCATTTGGAAACAGGTCATACTAATTCTAATGCAATTTAGGTTTATATCTATAATGTAATTAGGTTTCTAGTTCCATTGTTCTTATCGAACTATCAATCTTCTCTACTTGAAGAAAACTCGTCCTCAAGTTTCTTATTGAACAAAGAAAATGATTTTATGTTGGATGATGACTCCCGAGCTTCTGGGTTGGTAAATATGCTATTTTAAATCTCAAGATTTGTGTTCTTAAGAAATAAGGGAAACTATAGAAGACAACCAAGAAAACACACTCTTCATCTGAATTTGCTTTGGGTCATCTTATCGATGAAAAGATAGAGATATCAATATTGATGAAACCAATAAAGATATAGAGGGATACAAATCTGAAACTTTTAGAAATGGTGATAATATAGTTGAGGAAAATTGAATGACGTTTTTTCACTTAATTATGCCAAGTATTTATTGATGAACTTTTGATTCACATAATTGATTCATAATTTGTGGAATTAATTTTTTTTTACGATATACTAAATTCATTTTGTATATGCACATTGAAAAAATAATGCTTGGCACGCTTTACTTCGATAAAGCACACCTCGTCTTGCGCCATGCACCAATGGTTCCACACCTTAGTGCATCTCGTGCCATATATAATTATGACTAATATACTTAAAGACACTGTGTTACCCTAAGTAATAAGAATATTGATCCCTCAAATTCTCCCAGCTAATTACAGCTATAATAAATGGACAGTTTTCTTTATTTAGGGACCAAATTTTCCCGCATATATTAATCACAAAAATGAAATTTACACCTTCTATAAATACATTTATGTACAGAATATGGGAATTCTCATCGCGTGATTATAGAGTTGTTCTTTTTTAATAAAAGAATTGACCGTATTATAGATGGTCAACAATATCCTCATATTAATTTCAAATTAACATGAACTTCTAATTTCCTTGTGATGCCAAGTATCATGAATAAATGCACTTAATGTACCCCTTTTAACATCAAAACCAAGAATTCTTTCCCTCAATTCTCTATGTTCGGTATACAAACTGTATTGTATAAATAAATATGAATGACCTAAAACCTTGCAATATACTTCCACTTGCTGCTTATATTCAAACCAACTCTTGACCAAATATGCACTGAAAACCATCTCAATCAGGGAAGGCATTTCTTATGAACATGTTGACTAGAAGACGAACAATTTCTGCTCTAGGAGATCCTTAATAGGACAAATGATAAAACAAGAAAGCAGACCTTGATAGTGATGCCGTCGCAAGAGGTGGTCATGGGATTTGTTCTTCTCAAAGTTAAGAATTCCATGCATAATTTGACTGATCTCAGCATGGGTAAAACAGAAAATTCTCCAGCATTTTCAAGGCTGCAAACTCAGTTGTAACGAATTAGCAGAGGTCCAAAGATTCTACGCACGTAGCAGTTAGCACATAAACAAATATTGTTTGCCCTAAAAAAGCCTTAAGAACATATGGTTTTTTTTTTCAAATTCCAACTAATGGGATGTAAACTTAACTTTAATAAGTAGGATAATATGCACCAATAAAAGAAAATGATTATGACCCATAATTCTTACTAGAACCTTGCATTAGAACAAAAGAAATACTCATATTAAAGTATAATAAGAAATTTTGGAAATCAGGCGTTACTCTCTTATCCCAAATTTTCTACTACCGCAAACCTTTTAAAAATTTTATGGAGGACCCCTCAACATTCAAAAACAAGTTGGATATCCTTGCCTGTCATTTGCAAACCACGTCCAAGTTGCTCATTAAAAAAAAAGTTGTTAGCAAAATAACTGATCTGCAGAGGGACTATTTTTACAAGCAAAATCAACAACCATGTATAACAACTTGATAGCTTACCTTCCAACAAGATCATCAAAAATCTGTCTGACCATCGAGTCTGAGAAGTAAATTTTGCACCTCCTCATACAAACTCCATTACGAAGTGCAAACTTGGGCAGCGACAACACAGATTCTAGACAGCTCCACTGTGTACAAACCATTACTTAGTACCCAGATCTCAAAAGCATAGCATAGATTCTCAATAACTAATAGGTCTATAGAAGAAGGTGAAACATGAGAGCGAAATAAAGAGATAGTAAATATAATATTCAAAAATTACAAGCATAACAAACATAAATGAAACGCCAGAAGAAATGTCGACGCTGAAAAGCACACGCCTTAATGGCATTCATAAGCAAAAAAAAACATATCTTTTGCCCTAGCACGTCATGCTCAAATGTTCAAACACTGATCTATTTCATGGATTTATGACTTCTGCATAACTTTTTTTTTGATAGAAAAGTAACTTTATTATAATAGTGAAAAGTTTTATGACTTCCGCATAACTAATGCAAACCAAAGTATTTTTTTCCTATTTAATTGCAATCCGGGAATAAAAGTTCCACTTTGGCATCAGCCCTTGCCTACTTACAAACTTTTAAGAATCCCGAAAGCACCAACAAATGCAACCTAGGCTTCTGACACATTCATAAATATAAATACCAGAAAAGTCCCAAAATCTAGTTGAGCTGTTTCTTATTGCACATAACTTATATGTGCGCTTCAATGCTAACAAGAAAATACTAACTCTTAAAAAACATCTAATATGTCAAAAAACAACATTTGAAACTCGAACAAAAAATTCTGCTCTACAGTGGTGGAGCCTGATCGTGGTTAGTTACTTTTGAGATAGGATCTTGATCATGAAATGTTTTTGTTAGGAACTTAAAATTTCGGCATTTCAAATAAATACGTATCAGATACCATGCCTTGTCTGTGCAAATGTTGCCAGCATGCGAGAGAGGCAGAAATAAAGGTAATATAAATGCGGATCAAATGCCATGCGTTGTCTGTGCAAATGTTGCTAGTAAAAGGGGTACTGCATGAGTAGAGGTAACTTTTAAAGAAAAACACACAGGAGGCTAAGCAGATATCAGTAGCAAATTATATGATAAAAATTACAAGGGAAGAAACTTATTTCCCAGCCAAACAATACATTGAACCACTAATACAAGTGAAGACAAAGTAAAAGTGACGAAATTTTGGCCAAAGAAGGGAGCAATGAAAAAGGAAGTGTAATTTTCTACTTTCTTGTAAACCATATATGTCACAAACCTACAAGAACTCTAATTATATACAGACTTTTTTACCTTAATTACAGGTGCTATCCCTTAATCGTGGGCATGGCATAACGTTTAGCCCAACTAATTAGTTAACTTATTTAGGAAAATAAATTACAATATTTTAATTCTAAATTTCTAACAATAAGGATATTACAGGACAGAATAAGAAAGGATTATGTTAAAGGGTATTGATATTAAAGTCTCACAGTGCAGCAAAAGAGCAATTTATAAATCCTAAGAAAAATATTTGAATCCAAGAAAGCCTGTTAATAAGTATTTAACATTTTCAAAATAGCAGACCCCAAGAATAAAAACAACAAATGCACATAATATAGATTGTCGAGGACTAATCAGCTATTGTATGGTTGCCTCACAAAATAGCACTGCCATTGACTACGAGTCATACACAAACAACAATTAATAGATGTATTACCAAATGCCATAGACCAAATACAGATAAAAAGAATCACCTTCCAATTAATCAAAATTGCCCGCCGTGTTCGTGCCAATTTTCCCCCGTCAATAACACTGTTGATGTTATGGAGAAAAGTGCTGATAAATAAATCTAACAGAGCTTCATCATCTACTTCTGATGGAGATGAGTTACTATTACTCAAAATAAGATCCAATGACAAAGGAGAAAACATTGTCACTAAATTCTTTAATGCATAGGAACATGCTTCATAGGCAGCCGTGCATATTTCTGCTTCAACCTGATTTAAAAATGTGACAAAAAAATACAAACAGCACAACAATTTTAGGAAGTTGAAGACGAACTGAGATTTTAACATGAGAGGTTATCACTTCTAACTAAAAACAAAAATCTAGCATACCTCGGATTTACATGCTGCAGACGTGATAATCTTCCAGCAAAAGCTCCAGAGCAATGTATGAGCAGAATCAAGTGAAATATTTGTTCTGAACTGTGCACACAACCTCAAGACAGATGCCAGAGACTTTACAGATGTTATCTGTCAAACCATAAGTAAAAAAAAAAATGAAAACCGGAAAATCTCAGAGAAATGCATAATAAGAGCGTGAATGCACTCGTGTAGTTGTAAGAGTAGCTCAACAAGCAGCAGACCTCAAGATGGAAGCATCCAGAGCATTTAAATGAGGGGGAAAGTTTATTAACAGTACGATAGATGTGGGAAAATCTCCCCCCAATCAAAGAGGATTGTGTGTATAATTGTAATTATTTGGTCAATGTATATCCCAGATTGTGTGGGATTTACATAAGAGTAAATATTCTCTATGGTTTAATCTTCCTAATTTAAGATTTTGTTAATGATATATATAAATCGTTGTAATCATCATTGCTGATGATATAAGAGTTATGATTTTGTCTCTAAAATATATAAATAGAAAATGATCATAGATGTCGAAGAAACATGATAACAATAAGAAAAAGCGAAAAAGGTTGTTACAAAGATAATCTAAATGGACGCACAGCTTCCAAAACAGAAGTACATGAAGAACTTAACAACCGACGTTGACTTTGGCCCCCCAGCCTCCCTCTGACAGAGCCTGGAAGAGCCTTGTTCTTTGTGACCACAGGCGACCAGAAAATGGAACATGATGATTTGGTGAAAGAGACTAGTTCTTCCTGTGAAAATAATTGGCACAGTCAATATCAAAATTGTTATTTTAAGGTGATAAAGGAACCAAATACAAGGAAAGATTCATACCAGAACCAACAACAATACACTGATGAACTTGTCAAAAAAATTTATTTCTTTCATAAAGTTAGGGTCATCCAGCTTCCCAGGAAAGCCAGGATCACATATCTTTCTATTCGAGACTTGAATGCGAGCAGAATTCTCCAGAATTACTTGAAGTTCCTCAATCAAGCTTGAAACAAGGACGAGAAATTTCACTTCCACCCACTCTACATGGTTCTTATTCTTGAAAATATCACCACCATAATCTAGAATAAACTGCATAAAAACAACAGCAACAAATTCCAGAACATATAAGAACACCGGCATACACAGCTAGCCAACAATAGTTTCAGATTCAATAAAATTGATTCCGGAAATGAGATAAAATAAATAAACTATCATTCCAGAGGAAATGGAAAAACCACATCCATAGCTAATCTGCAAGATTTTGAGGCTCAATAAACTGATGATGGAAATCGTTTAAATGTTAAGGTGGTAAAAAAACAAGAAACTGAAGTAATTGTTAGTGAAAATATTGTTGTACAATACAAGATCCATAGAATCATATATAGAAGAAATTAAGTGAAGAAAGGAAATAATAAATCCATTAAACTTCGGGATTTACGCAATTCTATTTACAAACAACGCCATCAAATACATCTAGAGTATCATGTATATAATCTGCCTACACTGCCGCTCAACATGAACTATATAGGTTGAATAATCAGAATCTATCCATAAGTTTCTCAAATGCCGGCTTTATCAATCCGTTTGTCAACATGTCTGCAACTTGTGTTGAAGTAGGAACATACGTAAAGCATAGAATTCTTTTTTCTCAATCTTTTCTTTGATAAAGAGCTTATCGACTTCAACATTTTAGTCATGTCATGGTTCATTGGATTGTAAGAAGTGTCAATAGCATTATTTTATCACGGTGGAGTTTCATTCAAGACTTTAGTGAACCTATGAAACCAAGCTCAAGGAGATCGCTTCAGACCATAGAGAGAGATCCTCAACCTGCGGATTTTGTTGGCAATATCTTTGGACTCGAATCTTCGAGGTATACTCAGTAGATTTCTTCTTCCAAATCACCATTCAAGAAGACATTTTTGACACCAAGCTGATATAGGAGCCATTCTAAATTTACAGCAATGGACAGGAGTACAAGGACCGTATTCAGCATTGCTACAGGCACGAAGGTTTCTTGATAATCTATCTTATAGGTCTGAGTATAGCCTTTTGCTACAAGCCTTACTTTAAATCTTTCAATGTTCTCATCAGCCTTATGTTTGATTGTAAAAATCCACTTGCAACCAACAGTTCGTTTCTCGGGTAAAAGTTATGTGATCTTCCAAGTGTAGTTCTTTTCAAGGGCCATTATTTCATCAAAGACAGCAGCTCACCAGTTTTGATGTCGGAGAGCTTCGGTGATGCTTGATGGGATTTGTGCCTGGTCCAAACTCACAACAAAGGCTCGATATGTAGGAAATAAAAGATCAAGAGAGACAAAGTTACATATGGGATGTTGAGTGCATGATCTAATTCTCTTTCTCAATGCAATGGGTCTATCATCAAGATCATCGATATTAGATAAGTCAGAGCTTGGTGTACCTTGATGTTTTCCATTGGATCTGGGATTGGGGAAGTCTTCTTAATTTGCTGAACATCGGTGTTGTCCTGATAACACCCAAGTTGAAGTGGCATCCTGCGAGAGTAAGCATGATCAAAAGGTAGAATATGATGTTAAGGATGTTGTTGCGAGTTACATGGTGGGATTGTGTGCATTGGATCAAGTATAGGATGTGTCTCGAGTTCAGTAGGTATGTTGAAAGGTTTCATATTCTGAGGCTTACTCATAACATTCTCCCGCTTGACCGAGGAAGGTGGAAAGAAAATCTCAGCCTCACGGAAAGTGACATTCATGGAAGAATACAATTTCCAAGCGGAAAGGAGAATAGCACATATATCCTTTCTTATTAGGTGAATACCCTAGAAAGATACGTTTGAGAGAACGTGGATCAAGCATGTCCGATGTTGGGAATGAATGTGAACGAAGCACGAGAAGCCAAAGATGCGCAAGGGAATGTTGTGGAGAAGATGGGAATATGCGTGAACTATGAGGATTAGGGGTCTGGACCTCAAGGACTCTAGAATATATCTGATTGATGATGTAAGTGGCTGTAAGGACAGCATCACCCCAGAAATGATGAGGGGGCATTGTGGGTAAACAATAAGGACCAAGGCACCTCGAGGAGATGGCGGTTTTTACGTTCTACCACCTCATTTTGCCGAGGGATGTCAGTCAGCGCAGGAACTTTGATGAACAATTCCCTCAAGTGGCTAGGTATCTCCAAGACGGAGTTAAAGAAATCATGTGCTCGATCAGTGCATAAGATTTGGATATTGGAGGAGAATTGTTTGGATCATAGAAATAAGAGGACCGGAGTCAAATGAAGGTGGAGGCTTTGAGAAGGACTTCATATTAAAGAGGTACAAGCCCACACAACAATCAGCATTGCCAATCGTCATCCCCGATGCTAGGTCGTGAAAATGCAATAATCAGTCGAAAATATTGTAGAGCAATTTAAATCCATATTCAAGACATTGACTGATAACAAATTGCAATGAAGTGCCGGAATGAACAACACATTGTGTAAACATAAATCCGAGGATAACCATATGGAACCCTAACCATCCTGGTACAAGACCTATATGCGACCCTTACTAATTTAGGAACATGAAATGGGTTTTAAGAAGTGAAAATTTTCAACTGGCCAGACATATGATCAGACGCACCCAAATCGATTATCCAATAAGTTGACAGATCATTATGTGATGGTAATGCAAGGGGGATGTCACCTTGAATGGCAGCACTGTCAGTGACATTGACAGGAGGTGATGATGGAGTGATTGCTGTCCAAACAATTGATGAAGGACAGCAAGTTGTTCCTTGGTTAAGTGCACTGATGCTGAAGTAGGCTGGTCAGAAACAGCAGCATCGTGTGCTTGGCGTTCTCGTGCGGGCTTCCAATCGGCTGGTTTTCCATGTATGTTCTAGCGAGTCTCAATATTATGAGTAGGTTTCTTGCAAACCTCGCACCGAGGACGGTCTGGAATCTTTCCTTTAGTGATATTTGAGGACTGCCCATTGCGGATTCCTTGAGCAGTAGAAGCATCACTGGAATTGGAGGACAGTTGCTGGTGGAGTGTGAGGGCAGAACCTTCAGAGCTGTCGGACTTCAGAGAATGAGGCGCGCAAGATAGGCAATGATTTGGTGATAAGAATTCGACCCCTCACATCCAGATTAGTATTCAAGCCCATCAAGAACTTGAAAACTCTTCTGTTTTCCACAATGGATTTGTATAGCTTCTCATCCATCGAGCACTTCCAATCATGCGCCTCAGACAAGTCGAATTTATGCCAAAGGCGGGTAAGGGCAGTGAAATAAGCCAAAGGCGGGTAAGGGCAGTGAAATAATCTGTGACCGTAGAATCATTTTGTCACATATCGTAAATGGCCGAGTCAATTGCAAATAGTCCTGTTGTATTGTCTCTACACAAATACATTTCTCGAGCAGCTTGCCAAATTTCACTGGCCGAGGAATAGAGCAAAATGTTTCCCCGATCTCAGGTGTAACGGAATTAATTAACCACGACATGACCAGGTTGTTCTTAGCCTCCCACGCCTTGTACTTAGCATCGGTTGAATCAGCCTGTGACACCAAGCCGTTGAGAAATCCTTCTTTGCCACGGCCGCACATAAATATCAACACGGACTGTGATCATGGCAGAAAATTTCGGCCATTAAGCTTATGGCACGTGATGAAGTACAGAGCCTAGTGGCCCAAGCCCTGGGTCGTGATCGCTAGAGAGGATGCAGCAACGGAGGATGAGGTCATTCCGTATTTCGTCATTGGCCTTGTCCGACTTTTGATACCATATTAAGATACACAAAAGCTAGCTCAAGGAGGGGATTGTCCAAGTCTATATATGCAAGTCCCAAGGATTTTATCCAACAGATCTGGGACAATTAACAAATCCCTCACGCTCAGGAATGAAGATCTGGAGTTTGAAGTTTACAAGTGACCCAACTATGAGCAGAGCGGGTGGCCCACTATAGGAAGTTCAACACAACGGTGGAACCTGGGCAAGGATTAAACATGGCTCTGATACCATGTAGATTGTGTTGGAGTATCAGAAGAGAAGAAGAAGTTTGTTTTTGTATTCTTTCGTCGGTAAATGCCCTACCTTAAATACAAAATATAAATGAAAGTATAACACTCTAACGTAATCTAATTTAGTCTAATCTAACCAATGTTTAAAATACAAAGAATAAGATGACATCTTATCTAAAAAGACAAGTCCTATACTAACAAAATTTCGGATTATCAACATTTTTTTTGATACGAAACTACTTTCCTTTAGAATAATATGGTGGATTACAAAGGATAGTAATCCTAAGAACTAGAGTACAAGTAAGGAATTAAAAAGAGAGATCTTAAATCAACAACAAACATAACTCCAATCCCTAATCACATCCGCAATAAGTAAATGCTTAAACTCCGGTAACATTGTTGTCCACGTCGCGACCCTGAATCTGATCTTTGCCCATACTACGTCAAGAGACTCTGCCGAATCCTCAAACAATCTACCGTTTCTCTCCAACCACAGAGACCAAAAGATGCAGTGCACCGTCAAGACCCAGAATTTGTTATTCCTTCTGCCGTCTGCCAGATCCGTCTGCATGATAAATAAGTCCCGAGCCTTTCTTGGAAATGTCCAATCGAAACGAAGCTCTTGCAGAACTCTTGTCCAAATTGCACGTGAAAAAGAACAGCGCAACAGAATATGGTCTTGGTTTTCTTCATTACTCCGGCATAGATTACACCATTGTGGTCTTAAAGCGCAATTTGGCCACCTTTTCTGCAAAATGTCGCTAGTTGGTAGTTTTCCCAACGCTACTATCCACGAGAAGACTTGGACCTTGAACGGGATCCGTATTTTCCAGATATTAAGAGAAAGGTAACCAGATTTCGCCGCCGACGATGAAGACCGGCGCCGGTGACTGTAGAGGGCAGCGACGCCAGCAACAGAGAAGCAGAGAAGGAAACGGGAAAGAAGCGCGGGAGCGGAAAAGAGGAGAGAGCATTTTTTAAAAACTTCTCTCTCTAGGGCATTTTTTCCTTTTTATCAACATAACTCATCCTTCCAAATATCAACAACATACATAATAAAACACGACATGCATTAGACATTTTCCTCTTTAGCATATAAAATATATATCTGTCACCTTAATTTTTTCAAGAAAAACTCTACACATTTTCGAAAGAAAGACACCATCACATAAATAGTCAACTTTCTCCTCAATTATTCCTAAAATCCTAAATTAAAAATCCTGAAAATATTTTATGAAGAGTGGCTCAGAAATTTGCTCCAGTCATCGGTCATAGTTGCTTGATCAAGCACACAAGGATTCAGGTTTGGCAGGGCACCGGGACCCGAAGGTTGACATCCGTAGCCTGTAATCAGTCAAGTCGGTAAAAGCACCCTGACCAGAAGGCCGATATCAAAAACTCGTAAACAGTCAAGTTGGCAAGGCACCTCGACCCGAAGGCCGGCATTCAAATCCAGTAATATCAGTTGCAACTTTGCCACAAATCATTAAAAATCTTTAAAAAAGTTCATAAATAACTCGCGCACACATGCTGCCAGGAAAACACAAATATCTAATATTACTCTTCTTCACAACCAAGAACTTTGCTACGAAAAGTTTCCCTATATTCTCTTCTTTTTAATTTCAAAAACTCAAGCACAACACCATGATTCCTTCCCAAAAATTCTTTTCGCCATCTCTCTTGTTTTAGTTTTTAAGCTTAAGCCACTTGTAGCCTAACAAGTAAAAAAAATTTAAATTCTTTCCAGTTTCATCCCTCAACATTTTCATCAAAATAAAAATTTCGACATGCTGGGGCAATGAACAAATTCCCGGATCAGAGGTGGATAGCTCAGGCTACGACTGAGCCATGGCAGCTTGAAGGGTGCGCAGCACCTGCGCTCTCCCTCGCACTGCCAATCCTGGTCATGAGCCACAAGCCACCTCGATGTCCTGTGACACCGCCTCCTCAATCTCGACCAGCCCCCTGTCCATGCACACTGCCTGAACCCAACAGACACGTAGCGCACGACTCCACCTTCACAAACACCGTAAGAAAATATTCAAACTTAAACACAGCTGCACTTATAAGTACCGACCAGCATGGACAGTTCTCCCCATCATGAACCAAAAACGTCCAAATGTGGCAACTTCTCCCCATGAAAACATCAGATTTTTCGAAAAATATAACATCATAAACATAATAAAATTTCATAGAATGCCTTAAAATACAAATTTTAATAATTTGGCATATGCATTATGTGGATTGACCGATTGAACATAAATTTTTTCATTCTTGCCTGTCTTTCCAGGAAAATAAGATCCAACTCACAAAACACATAGATGATAGAACAGTGCATTGTAGGACAAAAGAAGACTTATCATAGTTATTACTGTTTTATACATCAAACCTTGAGAATTGGGTCCAAGTGTTGATCTTCCACCACAACAAGAAAGAGAACTCGAGCCCAACGTTTTGCTTGAAACTCCCAAGATTTTAATTCTTCATCGTCATATGTAACAAGAGAATCTAAAGGGTGCTTATAACTTATAAAGTCTGGGGGAAATCCATTAATAGCCGTCATGAGAGGCAAATTAGCACCACGAAGCCATTTTTTAACATCATATCTCAAGTAACCTGAAATAGAAAATAAGAGCAAAAGATACATAAGATCTACCAACACAAATAACTATTACTGTTCAACGAGAGTAAATACAGGAAAAATTCACAACCACCATTTAAACCATACCACCAACATCAGTATATTCGCGAGGCAGACTTGCAATGAAGCGTAAAAGAATCTCAAGAGGAACATCGACTGCAGTCACCGCTGAAGACGCAGAAGCCAGAATCCTTTCACAAACTATAAGCCATAACAGGATCAGAATAGTAAGCTTTTCAATATTCATAATTTTTTACTTGGGAAAATTTTAATTAGTAAATAGAGACCTTTACTACGGTAATTAGGATTAAAATGTTGTTTACTACACTCAAGAATAAAGCGCAAAACATCCAATAAGTCAGCTCTATCATTTTGATAAAAATTTGGTGCGGATTCAGCCAGGACCTCGTCTGAGTTGGCATAATTAGATCGTTCAAATTCATGATTATTTTGGCACATAATTCCACTGGAAGCTGAAGCAATGCACTCTGCAAGGCACATCAAGCCAGCTCGCCCAAAAGAGTGTAACTTTGGAGCAGATGCCAGGTGGACTAAGAATGAAATATGCTGCCTGTATTACATGATATTATTTATATCACACTTCTTGAGTTTTAAGTTTATAGTGCATATAACGCAATGAGAATTACAGGGACCAAACAATTTAACGCCAAAGGATTAGAACAGCCTAGAGAGAAGATAACCAAAATATAACCAAGAGGAACATTGTATTTATTATTATGCTTTTGGTTACAAGCCAATAGTTGAAATCCCACAAACAAATGAGTCACATAGAAGAATAATTACCAAAAAAAGCAGGTTATATTGCAGTAGCCTATAGAGAAGTCATTCAATATAATTATTTTGTTTCTTGTTTCCCTCTTTGCAAACCACGCCATGATTGTTAATACAGGGAGGTATTTAAGGGTAGAGACAATTATTATTTCTCCCTCAACCAACAACAGACAAGGAGATAGTTATTTGGACTCCACAAATTATTAGGTGCACTCCATTTTCATTTCATAGTCGACAAACTACCCTTAAATTTAATAATTCCATAAGATCCTATGTATTTCCAGTACACTATTTTTTTTTTTTTTTGATAGGAAACAATACTTTTATATATATAATAATAATGATCGTGTTACATAAAAAGCGGATGAGCAATCCGCGAATTCAAAGAAACTAATACAATATCGTCAAGACAATACAAACTTCCAATCCCTCCCATACTTCATCGACGGAGGCCGACGAGCCGCTGAATATTCTGTTATTTCTCTCGAGCCAGCTTGTCCAAAAAGTGAAATGAACGATCAGATACCAGAATCTCTTTACTCTTGTCCCTGCTGGAATTCCGGGCTCAATAATGAACACGTCTCCTGCCCTTCTCGGAAAGATCCAATAAAATCTCAGCTCTAGCATCACCTTTGTCCATATTCCTCTTGAAAAAGAACAATGTACCAGTAAATTATCCTGATTCTCCTCGTTGTTTTGACATAACGTGCACCATTGCGGACTTAAAGCACAGGTTGACCATCTTCTTTGCACCGAGTCTGAGGTAGGGAGTTTCCCTAAAGCCACAATCCACGAGAAAATTTGAACCTTTTGCGGGATAGGTACTTTTCATATATGATCTTAACATGAGAAAACTGGGAAATTTTTTTTTTTTATACGAAACTATTTTCCATTAAAATAAGAAGTTGGATTACAAATTTACAACGGATAGTAATCCTAAGAACTGGATTACAGATAGTAAAGAATAAAATCAGAAATCTTAAATCAACAACATACAAACTTCCAATCCCCGATCACATCCGCAATAAGTAAATGTTTAAACTCCGGTAACAACGTTATCCACGTTGCGACCTTGAATTTGATCTTTGCCCATACTTCGTCCAAAGACTCTGCCGAATTCCCAAACAATCTACTGTTCATTTCTAACCACAGAGACCAAAAGATGCCGTGCACCGTCAAGAACCAGAATCTGTTGTTCCTTCTTCCATCTGCCCGAGTCGTCTCCATGATAAATAAATCCCGAGTTTTTCTTGGAAAGGTCCAATCGAAACGAAGCTCTTGCAGAACTCTTGTCCAAATTGCACGTGAAAAAGAACAGTGCAACAAAAGATGGTCTTGGTTCTCTTCATGTTTCCGGCATAGATTACACCATTGCAGGCTTAATGCGCAGTTGGGCCACCTTTTCTGCAACAAGTCGCTAGTTGGGAGTTTCCACAATGCCACTATCCACGAGAAGACTTGAACCTTGTACGGGATCGGTATTTTCCAGATATTGTCGTGGTAAGGAAATGAAGGGAAAGCTGTAACCGGGAAAAAAGAAGCGTAGAAAGACCGAACAGAAAAAAAACCCCGATGTATCCCCCCACCACACTCTAAAATTAGTCGTACCCCTCACCAACCTAACCGTGTCTAAAATCCCCAAAAGTTCACTGAATTCTCCTAATTCTACCTCATTTAAGGCTCTCCTGATATCAGTTACCTCTAAAAAAACTGGTGATAGGTTTATCAATGGATGTGGAGATTCGAAACAGAGATGGAAAACAATCTTTGAACGACAAAACACCGCCCCCCCAGATATCTTCCCAAAATCGAATCAAGTTCACCCCTTTTAAAACCGCCCTAATCAATAGATGAAAAGTCGAGTACGATCGAGAAATAAACTTCCAGGGGCTTTTAAAGATCGAGTTCCTCGCCAACCTCACATCCCAACCGTTATCCTGTAAACCATAAATACTCTTGATAACTCTTTTCCACAAAGAATCTTTTTCCACCGAGCATCTCCACCACCACTTTCCAAGAAGTGCCCTGTTCGTCAAGCAAATATTCCCCAGCCCCAGTCCTCCCCTGTCCTTTGGCTTACAAACTTGCTTCCACCCAACTACATGGCAATGTGCTCCCCATCCGCTCCGTCCCATAAGAAATCCCTCATCAATTGTTACATTTTTTTCGCCACCCCAATTGGCACTCTGAAGAGAGACATATAGTAAGTCGGCATCGCCCCTAAGACAACCTTAATCAAAGTGAGACGACCACTTCTTGAGAGAAAAGACTTCTTCCGACTTGCAAGTTTCTTTGACATTTTTGATAATACGGGCTCCCAAAATTCAGCAGACTTAGGGTCACCTCCCAAAGGTGCCCCAAGGTACTTGATCGGCCAATTCTCTCTTTGCACCCAATTACTCGTGCCATAGCCTCAACTTCCTCTTCCAAAACATTTAATCCCAAGACAACGCTTTCGAAAACTGTGAAATTATTAAAGAGAAATAAAGAATCATAGAAAGATCGGACCGAGAACAAACCCGTAGAATCCCCCAACCAAACCCTGAAATCCCCTGAACCCAACTCTAACCTGACTATATCTAAGACTCCCACTAGAGTAGGAAACTCCCCCAGCTCGATATCATTAAGATATCTTCTAAAACGCACGTCCCATCGATAAGTTTGACCGACTCCTACATTGACAACCTCTAAAAGCTACGAATAGGTTTATTAATCTCGGAACAAATCCTAAACAAAGAACGAAAGCATTCTTTGAACGAAGGAGCCCCTCCCCCGCCCAAACATCCACCCAAAACCGAATGAAATTTCTCTCTCTCAAAACCGTCCCACTCAAAAGATGAAATGCCGAGTAAGCACGAGAAATGCATTTCCATGGACTTCTGAACGTCGCATTCCTGGCCAATCCCAAGTCCCACCCATTATCTTTAAGATCATAGATGTTTTTTACAACATTTTTCTACATCTCCCTTTATCTTGTACCTCTCTACCACCATTTCCCTGGTAATGCTTTGTTTCTCAAACAAATATTCCCTAATCCCAGCCCTCCCCTGTCCTTGGGTTTACAAACCTGCTCCCATCCAACAACATGACAATGTTTGTCCCCGTCCGCTCCATCCCATAAGAAATCCTACATCAATTTTTCCATCTTTTTGGCCACTTGACTTGGCACTCTAAACAAAGACATGTAGTAAGAAGGCATTGCGATTAACACCGATTTTATCAAAGTCAGTCGCCCCCTCTTGATAAGAACGCCTTCTTCCAACTTGAAAGGTTTTTTGTCATTTGGATAGGACAGGTTCCCAAAACTCGGAATTCGTAGGCTTACCTCCCAACGGTACCCCGAGATACTTAATTGGCATATCATCTTTTTTGCACCTAATTGCTTGTGCCAAACCAACCACTACCTCATCCTCGAAATTAATCCCCAACACAACACTTTTTTCAAAATTAATCTTCAAACCTGATTTAAGCCCGAATAATTTGATTATTTCCAATAGTGCCATCACATGCCTTTTTGTTTGTACCAAAAACAACGTATCATCCGTAAATTGGATATGCAAATTTCTAAGTTTCCCCTTCCCACCACTAATCCTCTTACTTTGTTCAAATCCTTTGCCTTGTCGACCAACCTACCCAAAGCATCAACGACTAGATTAAAAAGAAAGGGGGATAAAGGATCCCCTTGTCGAATTCTTCTCTCCTCTTTAAATTTTCCCCTCGGCTTTCCGTTGATAAAAATTGAGAATGAAACATTAGACACACACCCCTTATCCACATTCTCCATCTATCTCCAAACCCTTTCTTTTATAACACAAAGTCAAGAAATCTCCAGTCCACGTTATAATACACTTTTTTTCCAAATCAACCTTAAGCACCCAACCCTTCTTTTTCTTCTTACGGTATTCCTCAACAACTTCATTGGCAACAAGGCAACAGTCCAGAACTTGTCTTCCTCTGATACAAGCACTCTGGTTCTCGGCGATTGTACCGCTCAAAACTTTCTTCATTCTGTTAGTCAACACTTTGGCTAATATCTTATACAAGCTCGTTGTCAAGCTTATTGGCCTAAAATCATTGACCTTAATCGCGTCTTGTTTCATAGGAATGAGGCAAATATAAGTCTCATTTGTAATGCCGTTTATAACTTCTCCTTCAAAAAATTCAGCTAAGAACTTCATTAAATCCCCCTTAACTGTATCCCAATTCTTATGGAAAAAGGCCAATGTGAACCCGTCCGGCCCTAGAGCTTTGGATCCATCACTCTCAAACACTGCCTTTTTTACCTCATCCTCCGAAAAAGGAATCTCCAGCTCCTCCGCTTCAATCGTATCCAAAGGGCACCATTTTCCAACACATCAAATACTCCCCCATCCCCCTCTGATTTTCTATACAGTTTCGTAAAGTATTTGACAATGTTTTCTTCAATCTGTCCCTCTTCCGTAACCAATGACCCATCCTCCAACTCCACTTTATCTGTAATCGATCTGCTCCTTCTGTTATTCAACAAGGAGTGGAAGAATTTTGAATTTTGATCTATTTTCCTCAACCATCACTTTCGCTTTCTGACTCTCCAATTGAAATCTTTTGAACGCCAAATTTTCCAACTCAAATCTTGCGGCCCTTCTTTCGGAATGTAAATTTTCAGACCAGCCTCCCTCAGCTTCTAACTCATCCAAGTGGTTTATCTTGTAAGTCAACTCCGCATATCTGACACACATATCTCCGAAAACCTCTCTATTCTAACTTGAAATATGGACTTTCAGTTTTTTTAATCTTTTCATAAATTTATACCCTTCCCAACCTTGAGTCACCCCATCATTCCACCATGTCTGGACCAATTCTTTAAAGTTATGATCTGACAACCAAATGTTTTCGAAGGTCCCCATTTCGACTTAGTGGTATCAAACATCACCGGGCAATGATCCGAAGTTATCCTGGGTAACACCGTTTTACTGAAATGAGGGGAAATATCCCTCCATCCATTAGAGATGAGATATTTGTCTAATCGGCAACAAATCAGAATCGCCCTGAAATTTGACCACGTGTACTTTGCATTCAAAAGAGGAGGGTCATGAACTCCCAATTCTCCTATCAAACTGTCAAAATATAACATACTCGTAGTGTTCCGTATACCTGACGTCCTGACCACAATAAAATCACCTCCCAAACACCATTTTTCCCCACAAATAGAGCTCAATCCTGCTAATTCATCCCAGAATCTCTCCCTCTCTCTAGGCTTGACCGGTCCATAAATCGCTGAAAACCACCACTTGATGTTGTCATTCAATCTAGTTTCAATTAACACCGAGAACTCCCCTATCAAATTAGTACTGACCACCACCACTCACGAATCCCACATCACTAGTATACCCCTCGATCGCCCATCCGAAGGTAGACAGACCCCATCCACAAATCTAGACTTCCACATACTAGTCACAAACCGCTTGTCAACCTGTTCCTTCTTTGTTTCCAAAAGCACCACTAAGTCGGGATTTTCTTTACGTATGACCGTTCGAACTAGCTCTCTTCTTTTTGTCGTCCCTCCTCCCACGATATTTCCAGAAGACCAGAACACTATTTAATCTTCAAGAATTTAAAATTTTTTTTTATCAGAAACTATTTTTATTTTATTAATAAAGATTGTTACAATTACAGTGGATGAGCAATCCAGAATATGAGCAATTTAAAATTCAATCATTAAAAAAAACATTCTCGTCGCATTTGACCATCCTGCAACATCTGTCATGATCCCCATAATTTTCTTGGCTATTTTCTGTTTTTTTTCAAATAAAAATAAACTTCTTTTTGTATGATGTACTTCTTTGCTCCTCTGTAGTAATTCTTGTGCATTTTTTAGTAAGGAAAAATTTTCAATCTCGTAGTAAAATAAAAAATTCAACTCGAAAAAAGAAAAATAAGAGTGTCTCTAAGAAGAAATAAGGACTCAACATCACACGGCAACAAGAATAAATATTCCTCTTTTAGTTCCAAGAGTGAACAGTTTGATAAATGATATTATCCCACAGAAGGACACAATGATCCATAGATTCCTTTAATTAGCAAAAGGTCCTCCATCGGAACAATTATATCTGCATTGCTACGTATTGATTCGCATATTGTCACCTAAAGATTCTATTTTTCTAAAAGTATATCTCAGCTGGACAATATCAACACATACACAATGTTAAAAGTCAAGAAGTGATAATCATGACTTATGCTGAAGAAACAAAGAACTATCATGTAGTTACACCAAACCTCTCGTCCAAGACGCTGGCATATTCAAATAGAAATCTAGCTGTGGCTTTAATTGCCCGAGAGGAGTAGACTTCTTTTGAACCTGTTTAAGAAAAACATTAGGCATATAGACTGCGTATCACCATTCATAGAAAACAAAAAAAAAACGATTGGTGAATCAAATGAGTAAGCAGATGCTGAAACGAACATACCAAAATTTTTGTGCTGCACAGGATCATTTAATGCCTGTATAAGTGGACCAAGTATAAAGTTCATGGGCACCAATTTCACGGAAGACCCGCAGTTTTTCCAGTCAATGTCCAAAAATGACTCCATGATAAGGCATCTCACTGAAGTAGACAATTAAGGATTAGCTTTTCAACAAGAACAATAGGCAATGCACCGCCCACATACAAATGAAATTCACAAGTAAAATTATGACAAAGGATCTCTACCTTGAGGGTTATCATGGCAAAAGCCACGCTCCCATAAAATAGCTAGCCATTGAAAAGTTTGCTCTGTAGATGCCATCTGGTTGCAATAAAGCTTTCCATTTTCAGAGTTTGTCGAATCATCATCCGAGAACAAAGACCGGAGCCACAGTATAATCTGCAAGAACGAAAATAAGTAGTAATACAAGAGAAGTTTGATCTTCCTGCTTCAAGAAAGTGAACATCATGAGGCAAAGAATGTCTTGAGGAAAATTGCCATCAGCTGAGTAATTTCTTACTCAAACCCAAGGTAGACATTTCATAAGAGTTCCAAAAGAAGTACAATTATGATTCCATATCCGGCAGTTTAGGAATGCAAGCTTAAAATTGCCGTAAATATAATAATGCGAGCATACCTGGTGATTCCATGCTGCTTCAACCAAATGGGTACCATACTCTTCAAGCATTTCGTACAGAAATACAAATGCCTCCCACCTTTTCCAACCGGTTAAATTGGAGTTATTATCATGGCATACCCTCCCAACACCCAATGACTTGGCTTCATTGTCAGCCCACCGCCCTCTTTTGCTAATGAAGTGGGAATTCAAATTTTTCTCATTCGATAGTTTAATTGGAATGCCAGTGGATAATTCCATTTTCTTGCTCAAGTTTAACGTCCTTTTCAATATTTGCAGTGACTGCTTCCTCACGAAGCCATCCTTGTCAAGCTTAAGAATTAAAGTAGATATACAGGGTTAACACAGAAGAATATATAGTAAGAGTAAGATTTAAAGTGAGAAAGGGGCACGCTTACCAAGCCTCTCTTTATTTCATCCCAGAATGCCTTGTCAGCTCTTAAATCAAATATCGCCTCTTCTGCACCCACATTTGCATCTTGATGGTCATCATTTGGCCGCGAAAAGGATAAACACAAAGAAAGTATATCATATGCATCTCTTCTCTCCAAAGAACCCGAAGAAAACAATAACTTGCAACACTTCCAGAGTTTCATTACAAAATTTTTCCTGTAATGACAATAAAACTTGTCTAAAATCGAAAAGCTGAGCTCTACAAAAAAGCACATACAATATAATATATGAAGCTCCTATTTTATGTTTTGCAAATATAACATGTGGAATATACCTGGTTAAAACATGATTCTTCCCGCAAACTGAGACTTCAAAAATACGCTCGCATGCCAATGCTTTAAATAAAAGTGGAAGTAGAAACCTGACTGCAGAGCTTCGATGCTCGACACTTTGAGAAAGCATGTGTACAGCCAAATTAGAAAGATCCCAAAGCATATTTCCAGCAAAAAGTTTCGCCCTAGACCCATTTGCTAGAGTTGAGCTGAATAAAACTCCTCTCTCGTGTTTGTTTGAAAGAGAAGCATCCAATGTTAAGTTTAATATATTGTAAGATATAGATAGTGGAATATCATATGACCGAGATATCTCAAAAACATTGTGACTATCCTTCTCGGTCAATCTGTCATTAAAATCTTCAAAACAGGTCCGGCTAGATTCCTCATCACAGGAAACCTTAAAATTTGAATCTATACTCCATTTATGAATTCCAAGTTGTTCACTTTCAAACATTCCCATAGACAGGCTGATAGATCTTAACAGGGGCAGCACCATTGTTGCTTCAAGAACCTCCCAACTGTTTGTTTCGGTTACAAGATCAAGAAACAAACTTGCAACCTACCCAAAATAATGTTTTAAGGATGAAAAAGATAATCAAAACATGACAACATCAAGGAAGCAAAATGCTTTACCTCGTTAAATATCTCAACGTCATCTGCATGTACTATCTCTAACAAAGGAATCAAGATTTTCCAAATAAACATTTGCATATGATCGGCATCTGCAGAAGTATCAGAAATTGTTCTGTGAGGAATTTGAATGTAAAATAAGAGAATGAAGTATCTTCCTACAAGTTTAAAAACATTTAAGTGAAAGCCAACCGACATTCTCATGATAAAATTGTGGACTTAAAGTAATATAAGATGACATCATACTAATGTGAGATCTCTTAAATGAAGCATATTTTGTAATAATCGTAACCAAAAGCATTCAGCTTAAATCATCTATCCCCAACTCACAAACTACCTGAAGTAATGTTTTATGCCTAAAAGTTTTTTCGATTGTATGGGCATGAACAAAATGTGGTAGTCTTTTCTCGATTGTAATAGCACTCATGTTGCGGATTACTCATCCGCTACTATTGTAAAATTATTATTTTATCAATAAAGTTTAGTTTCCTATCAAAAAAAAAATGTTTAAAATTGTAAATGCAAAGTAACATACATTGATTTATGAAGTCCGAATCTAGAATACACGATAATACGAGGAAGAATCATAAACTTATAGTTCAGAAAAATTTGGACTTATGCATCATTATGGACAGTGACAACAGCGGAAGAGTTAGAAAATGGCAATAAAAAGGTAAATGCATTCAACAGAAAGACTAATTTTTTTGGTAGCAACACCATACTTCAGCGATTAATGTGAAGGCTGTGCAAATCGGGTTGACATAATTTGGAGGTCAACTTTACAAGTTCATCCATCCCATTTGCTTGCACATTTCCTTGCTGGATATAGGAGCTTATACTAGAATACATTCTATCATTCTATGGTGGATAGTTTGGATTACGAGTAACTTCAAGTTAAGTAGAAGTTCTTTCCAACATTCAAAATTAATTTAGGACGCACTATAAAAGGAAATGCGACAAATGAGTAACAGTAGTGACTCGTGTAGAAGATGTGATCAATTTTGCATGTAACAGAAAAACCCACCTAACGTCTTTAGAAGGTGACATAAGGCAGCCACATAGGATCCAACAAAATTACGCCATTCGATGTCAATCATCTCACTTTTTATAGCAATTCCCTACATGACAAAACATCAGTGTATATGTAAAATGGTGAAGTAAGTTATCGTTCCAAAAATTTAGCAAGGAGGTCAATCTAGTTGGTTCACACCAAAGAAAACTTTATTCAACGCAGTTCAGCACTTCATTCAGGACATAACAGGCTAGTCAATTGCATTTATAACTCAGAGTATGCCGTCTCCACTGATCACTGGCAGTTTGTCTTTTGCGCAATGAACAGCACCGGAAAGAATGCCTAAGGGTAGAATAAATTTTAGAAAAAAATTATAAATATCGGCATTATTCAGTGAAATTGTTTTTTATGATCTCCTTCCACTTTCTCCTTACAAGCTTCAGTCGTTTCTGATTTCCATTACTAATTATCAGAGAAAGCATGCTCTCCATCCTTCAAGAAAAAGTATATATCTTTAATTTTTTTCAAAAACCATATGTGACAGTTCCTCAAAATGCATAAAACCACTTAATTCCTCGGTCCACATAATGATTCCTCTCCTAACTTCCACTTCCATTGAAATTGCTGACAATTTAATGAAAGCACAAGAAAGGATTTAGGGGAAAGAAGCAAGAAATTAATACAATTTACTGAGTAGATGAAAGTAACAAGAGCTGTACCTGGATGAGCTGGGGAAATTCATCGACGAGGCTAGAGAAGATTGAAGATGGTGAATCGGCTGCTGAAGCCAGGATACAATCCAGCATCGGAGGAATCGCTGCCGTAGGAACACGGCGGAAACTGCTCCGAAGTGAAGTGAGGAGAGGCTCCATGGCTTCCAGATAACAGACAAAACCCAAAATCGAGTGTGGAGGCTTAAACCCTTCGAGGGAAAGCGCGGTTTAGCCTTTTTAGTTGGTCGCGCAAAATTATATTATTATTATATATCTCGTGCGATCGATATTTATGCTCGATGGGTGATAAATCGAGTCTTAAAATAGTACTATTTTAATATTTTACGAAAATTTCAGCGATTGATATTTATGCTCGATGTGTGATAAATCGAGTCTTAAAATAGTACTATTTTAAGATTTACGAAAATTTTGAAATTTTTTTATTATATAATTTAGTATAAAAATATAACTCATAAAAAAATAATGGTCACCGTTCATACTAAAATAAAGTTCAGAACCATAAAAATCCAAATTTAAAAACATCCATCATGATTTAAAATTTTAGCATACTAGTCACCAAACCGTGAATAGCAAGTAATACGTAATAAAATTCATGCAATTTTAACATAGTTCGTAGATAGAATAATATAAGCATAAATATGTATAACGCGACTTTCTTACGTAAACATTTTCAAAAAATCATATTTTCATGCTCGTCATAGTAATCGTAATTGTAAATCATATTACGTAGAGTTCAGTTCAATGCAAGTTACTCATAACATAAATTGTTTGATCAAATTAACTACAATATTGGACCGGCAGGGATCACCACAGTCATTGGACTGGATGTCCACTCCCTAACGTAATATAATTCCTCAGAAGAGGTTGGAGAGGTCCCCGGACACATTCTCCGGCTTCCAAACCGTAACATAATTTGGCCACAAGACAAACTTCATACCTCAAAAATAATTATTTTGCATGTCATACATACATACTTACGAACATCGTGAATCTCGTGGGATCGTCCTTGGACATACTACCCTTGTAAGGTCCAAAAATTAAGACGACGTAATCTCAATTGCATGCAAATTTAGGAATTTTGGAAAATGAGTAATTAATTAATTTTAATTGCTTGTGTGACATGCATCTTTATATGTTAAATAGGATTTTATTATCATCATGCATGTATTTTTAAGAATTATTCAAGTGACGATCGAAGAACGGGGACCGAAAGCTGAAAAACGTAAAAAAAAAATTATGAAATAATTGTTTTTAATTATTTAATATATGGGTGTTGCTTTTTCATATTTTTGATATTATGGGGTTTTGAGGTGATTTTATACGCCGAGACGTAATTTTTATCGATGTTGGTTTTTCAACAAAATGCGAACTTTTTAGTAACACGGCTATTAAATTCACAAACTTATTTTATCAAAACCATTTTATGATTTAATTAAATCATAATTAAGACTAATGGGCTTAATGTGTTTGGCTTGATAGGCCTAAGCCTAGTTAGTAAATTAATTAGTATTTAAAATGTTAAAAACCCTACACTTGCAGCACAACTCATGGCCGCACACTCAAGAAATTCTGAAACGCTCCCCACCACTCCCTTACACGATACACACTTGCACACCATAAAGTAGAAGGGTTTTCCAGCGGCTCAAGGGGATTCAAAGCCAAGGTTCTTGCCCGTTCTTCGTCGTCGACGTTAATTCGTGCGTATAAAACGAAAAGGCACGCCATACATCTCCTTTACTCATCCATCATATCATAATGTTGTTTCAAATATTGTATGCATGAAGAACATGAACTTATTATTTTGTATTTTCGGATTTATGGCATGCACAAGAGGTAAACTCATGATTCTATGATTTAAATTCATGTTTTATATTGTAAATAGGCTGCCATTATTTTAGGTGATGAACAAGTGATGTTTATATATGATTTTAAAAGGTCCTAACTCACACAATCGCTGCACCACAAGCCACGCACAAAATCGTTATTTTTTTCCTGTCATGAAGCTTTAGGATTCGGCTTTCATGTTCTAAGGGGAGGGCTGGCCTGGGATTTGGTTCAAGGATGGCCTAGGGTTTGGTTGAGTTGAGGGGAGAGTCCTAGCCAAGCTAGGACTCGGGTTAGAAGGGCTGGGAGGAGTCCTTGAAAACAAGGACTCCTACTCGAGAAGTTGCGCAGGTTTGCGCAGGAAGTTGCGCGGCTTGCAGGGGAGTGAAGGCTCGGTCCAGGGCTCGTGGTCTTGGCTAGGGTGACTCGTTAGGGTCCTATGAAGGTGCACTAGGGGTTGGTTTGGGTGCTGGGTAGACGGCTAGGTCCCTAGGTGCACAAAGTGCAACTCTCGGCCACTGCATAGGTTGGCTTGGGGGTCACGTTTTTGGGTTTGGTGATGCTTTCTAAGTGATATAAGGGTCCAGTAGGGTACTCTAGTATGTTGGCCAGGGTTTGGATTGACTTGGTTCGGGGGTGACTCGAGAAAATCGAAAGATGGCTCGGGGTCGAAGTTTATGTGTCATGTTAGGGTTTTCAAAGTAAAAATATTTGAAACATGGCTCACGGGGGTCGAACCATAGTTCATAAGGGATAAAATAATATCAAAAGTCTTAAATTTAAGTTTAGGAATTTTATTCTAAAGTTTGGGATTTTTCGGGATTAAAACACCGTCAAAACGATTAATTAAAGATTAATTGAAGAGCCTAGTTTTAAAGCTAAATAAAATTATGGGAATTCTAATTTAAGCTTAAATAATTATTTTGGGACATGTTAGAGTCAATGAATTCAAGAAAAAGTCAAAATCGAGGAATTTTACGTCTAGGGGTAAAACGGTCTTTTTACATCAAAAGATTAGTAAAAGTCATGGAAGTGCTCTAAATATTGTTTTTATGCTATTATGGTTATTGTTAAAGGTTTAAGAAATTTTACATGTGGAATTATGATTTTAAATGTCCGTGGATTTTTATGATTTAAAGTTGACATTTAAAATATATGTTGCATGCTTGGTTTCCAAGGAAAAATGATATTCTTGCATGATTTTATAAAGTAATGAAAACATGAAAACATTGATGAAAGTGAGGTAATTGTGACTAATGAGGATATGATTGAGGATAGGCTACGGCTCAGTTGACGATCTTATGTCACTGATGTCCCCGCCGCCCAGTACTATGGTTTCAGGTAGATGGATCCATCGACTTTTGAGGATTGAGGAAAATCACAATTAACGACCTGAATTCAATAAAAGAAAGGATAATGTTTATGATCATGAAAAAAGGATTTATGTCATGTTATGTTGAGGAAATGGAAAATGTTAAGGTTTATGTTGCATATCATGAAAATGTTATTTTTACGTAAAACGTATTTTCACCTGTTGTATGTTGTTTTATACGTATACTTTGTTATCAAGATTATGGTGTGTTGAATCTTTAGACTCACTAGGTGTGATGGATGCAAGTGAGGTGGAGGGAGGTCTTGACACTTGATTCGGCTGGACTGAAGGTGGACACGACTCGAGGACCAGCGCTTCTTCTATTTCCGCACTTATGATTCACGACTTACGATTTTACGTTAAAAGATTTTTAAGACCATTTATTTGTGCTTTAGAGTGGTTTTTGAGAGGATGGTACATTTCACGTATTTTGCATTTGGGCTTGGTAAAACATTTTTGATTATTTCCTTTGGATTTTTATACTAGTTGGTTGATGTTTATTTTTAAATGGGCAAAATATTTTATAAAAATATTGTATGGTTTAGTCATCATGTTATAAAAAAAATTATAGTTCTTCTAAAGCAATAAAAATGGCAGATGTTTCAGTTGGTATCAGAGGAAAGGTCCTGTAACAGGTTGTGCCACCATCAGCGCCGGAAAGATCAGTCGTCAAGCCTCAAGTTTGTAAGTTTTTACATGCTTTATATGATTCATTATGATATTACCTGATTGATGATATGGATAATATGTATTACGTTACATGTTTACTAGTCTTTTAAGTATATATGTCATGCATGCTTAAATTGCTAAAATGAATAAGGAAATGTCACATTATTAGAAAACATAGATTTAAATGCATGTTGGTTACGTTAGAATTTGGAAAATGTTCAGATAAAATGTCTCCTAGACGTGCCCCTGTTAATGAGAACCAAGCAGAGAACAATGTGAATCACCAAGGGAATGCACCACCACCACCAGGAGATGCTGGTACTCGTGCTCTTGAGGGGATGGCTTGTCTATTCGAGCAGCAGTTACAGTTACAGTTACAGCAGTTGCAGTAGCAGCAGTTACAGCAGTCGCCTATGCCACCACAGGATATCAATGATCAGTTCCGGAGGCTAGGGCCAAAGGAATCTTCTAGCACCACCGATCCATTTGCTGCTGAAAACTGGATACGTTCACTTGAGGTACACTTCCGATATCCGAATATAGGGGATGCTGACCATGTGAGTTGTACCACTTACCTGCTTAGGGATGATGCTTCACTATGGTGGGAAGGAGCTGAGCATGGTGTTAACCTTACTACTATCACTTGGCCTCAATTCAAATAGATTTTCTATGAGAAATATTTTACTGCGGATGTTAGAGGTCGACTGAAGAGGGAGTTTATGAGCCTCCGTCGGGGAGACTTGTCTATTGCCGATTATGTGAAGAAATTTGATAGGAGTTGTCACTTTATGCCCCTTATTGCAAGAGATCCTGTAGAAAATCTTAGACACTTCATAGATGGTCTACGTCCTACTCAACGCAACAATGTTATGATGATGCACCCATTGGATTATGCTACTGCTACCACTTGTGCATTCAAGTCTGAGCAAGCTTTGAGGAATATTGAGTTTGAGATTCAACGCAAGAGGCAACAGCACCATAAAAACAATCAGCCAAACAAAAAAGAAGTATATAGGTCCTCCTAGACCTCAAGGGCCTCAAAAGCCCCAAGGTCAAAACAAGAAGCAAAGACAGCAAAGGCAAAAAAAAAATCCAGGAGCGCCACAGCCTGCTGAGAGGCAACTATGCAAGGAGTGCAATCGCTCGAATCTTGGCAAGTGTGAATGGGGGACATACAAGTATTTCTACTGAAAGGAGAATGGGCACAAAGCTGCTGATTGCCCGAAGAGGAAAGCACCTACTGTAGGACGAGCTTATGTGATGAATGCTGAAAAAGCGGAGAAGGAAGCATGCACTACGCTTATCACAGGTAACCTAGTCATTTAACATTTTGATATTGCTTATTATTGCATGAAATGTTAAATTGATTATTAGAATTGATTTGGGAACAAGATTTAACCTAGTGGAAATTAGGTTGCATGTGCTACTTAGTGGCAGAGTCGAAGTTTCTTTCTTATTTTTCTGTTGCAAGTTCTCGATTTTTTCTGTTGTTCCTTTCTGAAATTTTTGAATTTTATGGCTAGCTGTACGAATTTCATGGGGTTGATATGCTAGATTAGTGGGTTGAGGGAAATTAAGTGAATAATGGTGCTTGAATTACTAATTATGGGTGAGTTAAAGATGATGGAATTAATATACCATGAAGGGCCATTAAAGAGTGACTAGAATAGCGAGTTGCCAAACTTATATGAATTAATTTATGGTGTGGCCGAAATTTGCTTACAAATTGCAAGGTAGAATATTGCTTAAGTATTGTATTTTAAATTCTTAAGGTTTTAAACATTCAATATCTATTTTTGTGAATTAATAAATTAAATTAGGATAAAGATTTCTTGCATGGCATGGCTTGGTCTTAAAATAAATTAGTAAAATGTTAGGTTATAATTTCTTGAATATATTAGGCTTAGATTAATTTATCACAATTGGTTACACATTTTAATTTAGGCTTTTAACTAAATATAGGACGGAGATGAACTTATTTAATAACTTAAATCCAATTAATTTAAATAAATCTTAAAAACATTCCTTATTATTAAAATACATTATTCCTTGGCTTAAATTAAGTTTAGGAATATTTTCTTATTATTATCCTTATCTCAATTCTCCAAACTCCAGTCCGGCCTCGCGTATTTATCTGAAAACATAAAACTAAATTCCTGCATTTAAAATAAATAATCATGACTTAACAAATTTTAAAATGACTTAAACCCTTCATATATATATATATATATATATATATATATATATATATATATATATATATATATATATATATATATATATATATATATATATATATATATATATATATAAATCATCTTTAATTTAAATAATAGAAATTATGCATGGCTTATACGTAATATGTTTTTTTGGATTCTAAATCATCAGTCAGTAAAGCTTATAGAGTTTTTAATAAAAGCACTTTAAATGTTGAAGAATCAATTCATGTCATATTTGATGAATATGTGCTAACTGATAAGCCAACTGATCTAGTTGAGGTAATTGATCGATTTACAGATATCAGTTTGGAGGATGATAGTGAAGAAGAAAATCATATATATCGAAACATCCTTCAAACACCTGAACAAGAAATACTAAACCAACCAGTTGAACAGGAAGTTGTCCCTGATAATCAGTTGGTGGAAGCATATTGATAATATTCAGGTACCAACTGATCCAGCTCCAACTGAAACTAAAGAAAACATTCATTTTCCAAGAGAAGAAGCTGCTGACATGGACGCAATAAATACTGAGCTCAGATGGAAGAAATCATATCCCCCAGAACTGGTGATAAGTAATCCATCTGATCCTGTAATGACTAGAAATCAAATGCTTAATCTATTTATTCATTCTGCTTTTGTTTCACAACTGGAACCAAAGAAAACTGATGAAGCTCTTGCTGATCCTAACTGGTTAAATGCTACGCAAGAAGAGCTAAATCAGTTTACCCATAACAATGTCTGGAACTTATTTCCAAGACCAATTTCTAAAACCGTTATAGGTACAAAATGGGTATTCAGAAACAAACTGAACGAGGATGGTTCAGTTGCACACAACAAAGCAAGAATTGTAGCTCAAGGATACGGGTAAGAAGAAGGAATTGACTACGATAAAACTTATGCACCAGTTGCAATACTGGAAGCAATAAGAATGTCCCTTGCCTATGCATCATTCAAGAATTTTAAAGTCTACCAAATGGACGTGAAGATTGCCTTTCTGAATGGTCAGTTATAAGAAGAAGTTTATGTTGAACAACCACCAGGTTTTATCAATCACTCTTTTCTTGATCATGTTTATCATTTGAACAAATATTTGTATGGTCTTAAAAAAGCTCCAAGGGCTTAGTGTGAGACACTTTCAAAATTTCTAACTGATCATGATTTTACTGTTGGATCAGTTGACAAGACCTTGTTCAAATTCTCTAAGAATGATCATATTTTAATTGTACAAATTTATGTTCAACTAACCCCAAATTATGTGAGAAATTTTCCAAGTTGATGCAGGACAAAATCGGGATGAGTATGATGGGTGAACTGACATCCTTCCTCGATCTGCAAGTGAAGCAACTTGAAAATGGTATTTTCATTAGTCAGACCAAATATACGAAGGAATTGCTCAAAAAATTTGGCATGGAAACATGTTCAGCTGCAAATACTCCCATGAGTTTATCAGTCAAACTAGACAATGATCAAGGGGGAATATCAATTGAGACGGCGCTCTACAGAGGTTTAATATGTTCATTATTGTACCTAACTGCTAGTCGTCCTGATATTGTATTTGTTGTTTACATGTGTGCTACATTTCAGCAAATCCTAAGCAATCGCATTTTTCAGCTGCCAAATGTATTTTAAAATATCTTAAAAGCACACAAAATGTGGGATTATGGTATGCTAAAATTCTTCTTTCAATTTAGTTGGATATTCAGATGCAGATTATGCAGGATGTAAGGTAGATCGTAAAAGCACCAGTGGATCTTGTCAGTTTCTAGGAGATAGACTGATCTCATGGTTTAGCAAAAAGCAAACATCTATAGCTACTTCCACAACTGAAGCAGAATATCTTGCTGCTGGAAGCTGTTGTGCCCAACTGCTCTGAGTTCAGCAACAACTGAAAGATTATGGAGTCGATGCAAAAGAATATCCAATATTTTGTGACAATACAAGCACAATTGCGATCATATACAATCCAGTTCTTCACTCAAGGACCAAGCTCATTGATGTCAGACATTATTTCATCAGAGATCATGCTCTGAAGAAAGCAATCAGACTGGAATATGTGCCAACTGAACAACAAGCTACTGACATCTTCACCAAACCATCACCAGAGACTAAGTTTTCTCACTTTCGAAATATATTTGGCTTAATTGATTTAACTTGATTATATCATTTTTGTTGGCATTTTATTGATTATCAGTTATAACTGATCGGTTAGTCTTTTATCAAGTGGTAACTACTCAGTTAGTCAGCTGTCAGTTAATAACATTTCAATTAGTTATTATCAGTTAGTGTTATTTGATAGAAATCAGTTTGTTTGCAGAAAAGTAAAAAGACAACGATAAACTAAATAAACTTTTATTTATTGAAGGTGGTGCGTACATTGGTAATTTCTTTTTTCACCGCAGACCTCCACAAGGATAACCAAGTGGTTAATTCCCCAGCGGAAGTCTTTAGGAAGCCTCTGAAATAGAAATCTTTTTCAGAGTCCTCCTCTCCTTCATAAGCATCAGAAGGTAGACACCTTCATCAGTGAAATGTCCACCTCATCAGCGACGCGAAGGCGTCGCCGATACTTCCTCATCGTTGCTACCCGTTTGGGGGTAGCAACTGATCCTCCCTGCTGGAAAGATTGGAAGTCCTGAAGCTTTAGCCAGAACAACAGAATCTTTTCATAAACTTCATTCTCCATTGTAGGCTTCCGTGCATCTATAGCTGACTGCATAAACGCGTCAACCATGTCTGGACCTCTTGAACCACTTTCTCCTGCCATTATTGTTCAGACTGATATCTACTTGCTGATAATTTGTGATTAACTATGATATTTCTATTTATAGCCAAGGCTCAAGGCAACTGAAGAGACGCAATCATTACACTAGACAATTCATCTTCTGAGCATAAATATTCTTTTCTTTAATTAAACGTCATTTTAACCGTCGTTTAAATTTCCAAAATATAAAATATGCATTTATTAAGGGGGAATATCTGATTCAATTGGTTAACAGAGAAGAAAATAGTCAGATGGTTTTTAGTTGATGTGACTCAGCTCCTGTTGCCCCAACTGAACACTCTGTTGTTGCCCCAACTGATCTTCTCCAGTACGTTAACTGATTAATCAGTAACATTACCATATTAACTGATGTGACTGATTTTTTACGCAATAATTACTGTCTTCCAATGAATAGTGTTTTGAAACGTGGCCTCACGTAGACCATTTAAATTTCACACGTACATATGTAATACACCCGCTCCATTTCGCAGATTTCAAATCACTCAAATGTCAAATCAAATCCATGCTCACATTCTCAATGTTATGGCTGTTGATTTTGATTCAGTCCTCACTGTGAAGGACGAAGGGGTAAAGAATGTCTTTCTCAAACTGGAAGCAGCCGGGCTGAAGGGATTTCTGGGAAAATCTTCCCAAGAAAATTATCTGAAGGAGATTCAAGACTTCTACGCTAATGGATATATCACAACTGATGGCGAGATTGCTACTACTGTCAATGGTCAGCTACTGATCATTGATGAGGACTATTTTGGCAATCTATCTCAGCTGCCTACTGATGGGCTAACACATATTTCGGAGGTGAAAGCATCCGATGTTGACGAGATGCAAACCCTTCTTTTTGCTGATGGTCGAAAGATCAAGGTTTACGATCCCAAGAAGGATTTGAAGCCAAAGGTAGAGTTGCTGGTTGATATTGTAGCCAAATGGCTCTTTACGAAGGCAGGATCCTTTGCTGCCATAACTCTGGAGAAATTCCAAGCCATGACTGCTTTCACGGCTGACAGGAAGATGAACTGGAAGAACATTATTTTCAATAACTTGAAAAATATGTTTCAGTCGACCAAGCAATCCAAGGGATTTGTTGTGCAACTCAGCTATCTGCTGAAGATGAAGGAGTTGGTGGGTGATGATGCTGAGAAATCATCCAAGTTTAAAGTTTTCAATGCTAAGAATATCCAGCCGCCGAAGACAAAATTGGACATGTCTCTTGAGCAATTTTTGAAGGTTAAAAATGAGTTTGGGACACATGAGGCTCCCAAGTCAGTGAAGAAGGCTAAGAAAACAGTTCAATAAACTGATTGACACTGAGTCTGATTCAAAGAAGACTCCTTCACTCAAAATCTCCAAGAAACTTCAAACTCTGAAAACTAAGCCAGCCGCAATAGTCAGCACAATCCCAACTGATCGGCTCACACCAATTGGAGCTCAACAGCCTATTCAGGCTACACCTTTGAGAGTTGTACCAACTGAACCATCAACTAAGGTTCAGTTACGTCTTTCTGATGACCAGCTGAAGAAGAAGAAGACAAAGATCAGCGAATCTGGTGAGAAGAATAAATCAACTGGAGTAAAGGCTCCATTAATCACTATTTTGGCTTCATCCCTCTACTTATTGCCAGACCTAAATGGGTAGTGATTAGAGAAAGAATTGATTCAACCACTTCAGGACTGAGTATTCCTCATGTCCTGACTGATTCTAAAGGGAAGGGGAAGTTGCAGGAAGAGCCCCGACCAACAAACACAGTCCAAACCCACATTGATCTTATCTGCTCAGAGATCAATGAATTTTCCATGGACAAGCTCAAAATTTTCAAAGAATGGGTCAGATTCAAAACTAAAGTTTTTGCTAAGCAACTTCAGAAGAATCAGTTCTGAAGAAATTTGTTGACCTAGAAAGAGCTGTTCTGAAGGTGGTCAAAGATGCTTCGGTTGTACAAGCTTTGCAACGTGAGAAGTATTTCTTTGATCAAATACGAGCCAAGCAGTTAGCAAAGATGGTTGCTCAGTTATGACAGAATTTTGAGCCTACCAGTCCGAGTGCTTTCAATGACAAAGATGTCTTTAACCAACTGGAAATGGATCTCATTGTGATACAGACGGAGATTAAACACTGGGAAATGGACCAAGAACTAATTTTTCTGGCAGATTCTCAAGATCCTTCCTCTGAAGAGCACGCTGGACAAACAGTTCAAGAGCCAACAAAGGACCCAGTTGCTGAATCTTCTCAGCAAGAAACTGCTCCTTCCACAACTGAAGAACAACCATCATCGACTGCTCCTCCATCTTGAACTGCAGAACTTGTACTTTATTCTGATGTTGAGTTATCACAGGCAAATCTTGACAAGGTGATCAAATCAGTAACCACTGATATCCAGCTATATACTACTAGAGCAGTTGAAGAATTTTTGCAACTGAAGAACCAGTTGATTCGACTGATATTACTGAAGAACCAGTTAATCAAGCTGAATAACCAACCGAACAGGCTATTTTTGTAACAGAAGAACCAGTTCCGTCAGCTGTCATGACTGAAAAGGCTTTTTTTGAAGAAAGTGTAGAGGCTCATCTGCACTCAGTTGCAACTGAAAGAGTGCCAGCTGAAGAGCTAGTTGAAGCTTTAGTCATTCAACCAACTAAAGAACCAGTTTGTGAATCAGCTGCACAACTAAATGAACAACCATCAACTGTTTCAGCTGATCAGCAAACTGAAGAGCCGTCCGGTACCTTTGTTAATTCGAATCCTTCTCCTCCTCAACAACTTTAATAAGAAGCTTTACAAGAAGATGTTCCAGAAATGGTAATGCTTAAATCAGATACAACTGACAGAGCTTTGGTGATCTTTAATCAATAAGAAAGGGAGCAAATACCAGAATCCTCTGGAGCCATGTCTCCTGGAATATCTATGGATACTAAATCTCTGTTCGAAGAAATCCAATATTTTCAGCACAACCTATTCAGTATGATGCATGCTATTTCTGAAATCAAGTAAACACAGCTTGCGCACACCTTGAAGATCCACTCTTCATATGAATTTACTACGGGCAGACTACAGCAAATCCAAGAGAATGTGACTTCACTATTTCTCCAGATGGAAGACATTAAAAAGGACAGAGTGTTGACTGAAGCTCATTTCCAAACACAAGCCTTAGTCGGAAGACGCTTTGCATTTATGGAGAAGACTGTCACTAAAAGGATAGATTTTCTACAAGATATTGTGATGAATGATGCATCAGGCATCGCCACAAATGTTCGTATGCTATCCGCTCTTCGATAAGAACATTTTTCCGTAAACTACCTATACCCGACCGGTAAGAATGTTAAAAGTCGAAGGGCTATTAGATGGGCGATTCGTATAAGTAAGGAAGGCATTTGACTCTCATTTCTACCGCTTTAACAACCTCAGTACCAGTATTTTCTTTCATATAGAAAAGGGCTATGCCGGTGCTGCTTCTTGCGCTCAAGTATCTCTTCGATTGTTTTAGGCCGTAGGTAGCAAATCTTGTTGTCAGAGATCATTTATGTCAGTTATAAATCGATGTTAGGACAAGCTATTTCACCTTGGACGTCACCTTTTTTTTACCATCCGCCCCACGATGGGTTATTTTCCGGATTCAAAATTAATTTACACTTACATTGAGTATAGAAACTTTTTTGGACCATGTACTTTGATGGAGCTTTGAATTCGAAAGTGGAATGGCATTGGATGGGATCGTGTTGATGTCACCCAGAAGGTGTGGTTATCCCGAAGGCATATCAGCTGGGGTTTCCTACGACCAATAACATCACTTGCAGGACTTCGAGCTGCACTCTCTGACACTTGAAGATAATAGCGGATTTAAAGTTCAAAGTTGGTGATCAGCCAAGGTTTTCCTTGCTCTTGAGCCAAAAAAAAAAAAAAGAAAGAGTGTAGGATACTGGTGCCTTGACTCTAATGCTTTCTTGACGGGGACTCCCAAGCCAATCGCCTACATTCGTATCATGTCTTTCATTCAAACCTAAGATCATGAATCGAGCCCTATTCACAAGAACCGGCCGCTGATCCTTCAGCTTTACACATCAAGGAAAGGACGTTCAACGACAATAGTACAAAACTGACTGCAACAGATAGTGGGAACGACACAATTCAGCTGCAGTGTACGAATGTCAAAAGAATGTTGACATGGCAAACCAACGGATAAAAAGATTCAAATTCTATTAAATGTTACTGTTGAAGAGAAGCCTATAAATAGCAGAGAGCAGCTGAGAGAATATAACGCATCAAAGTTCTGAACATGTAAAATTGTCTATTCTCTAAAATACGTTGTTACTCTGCTGAAATAAAAGCTCACGCTTATCGCATATATTCGTAGCAATCAAGGCTACACTTTCGAGATTTCTAACACATTTTTATTATTGTAAAACTCGATCTTGTAAGAGATCAGTTGTGCTAAATTCAATTGTATACTGTAAAGCATTTTGTAAACTAAGAATTTCAGTTTTGGCAATTAAGTCCAAACTGAAGTGGGTCTGTACAAACTTTTGTATCGATCAAAGTCTTTTAGTGAATATCATATCCTTGTGATAGAAAGGGTGACGTAGGAGTGTTTGAAATCTTCGAACATCCGTAAAATCTTATGTTCTTATTTCAGTTTTTATACTATCTATCAGTTAGTTTTATTCCACACTTTACTGTTATCTGATTGATATTGACTGACAAGATTCTGAATATCAGTTTATCACTAAACTGAACTCAACTTTCGAGAATTTTATAAAAGTTGTGAGTTTTATTCAACCCCACCCCCCTCTAAACACTCTTTTAACCAATTATTTGATCCTATCAATCACCACATAGGAGGATATGGAGAAAGCATTTCTTATTAAATACTTTCCTACATCTAAGACCATGAAGCTGTGGGCAGATATCACCACATTTGCTCAATTCGATCAAGAGTCTTTATACGAGGCATGGGAGTGTTTCAAAGATCTATTGCGGCGATGCCCACATCATGAATTGCCACTTGGGTTAGTCGTTCAAACATTTTATTATGTCTTTCTTACTCCTAATCGTACTATGATAGATTCTGCTGCTCGTGGAAACCTATTGAGAAAGACTGTCAAAGAAGGATATGAGTTGTTGGAGGAAATGACAGCTAGCAGCTATCATCCTCAATCTAAAAGGAACAACCAGCGGAGAAGTGCGGGAGTTCACCAGGTAACTCCTTGATCAAGAATGTCAGAACTTATTTCTGATTGCACCCATCGGATCATGGTAAGTGCATCTAGTAGCATCGCCACATGATCCCCTAAGTATCACTGATAGTGCCTGCAAGAACCTTTAGTCATGGTAGTGTACAGTACGGTCCCTTCATTACATATATCCCGATCGAATCTGCAACCATTGGTATATCGAGAGTTGCATATGAATTCGACAATGATGCGATTTGTCTTTGAGTATTAATAGTGGCATGGTATGTGCAACTAAGAAAACACATTTTCCTAAAGCACATTTCTTGCTCTGGCCAGAGACTCCTTGCACTATTAACTCATCATATCACATAGGGTATCTTCACTCGTAGGCAAACGATGAATCCCCGACTACAATGCATTATCTTCTACGTATTTCACAACTACACACAACCTCGTCACCTGATGTCCCTCTATGGGGTCGATAAACGGATTTAAGTGTATGCTAGTACGTATAGCCCATACATTGTCCCGGGTCAAAGGACTAATGGTATACAACCATAACTGCGGACTATTCCACTGGATAAGTGGGAACTACTTGGATAGTCCTAGGGAGGGTTGTTCAGTGAATCATCACATGATCACCCATCTGTGTGAATAGACATCTCCATGTCCTTGCCAATGAAACATGACGTTTACATCATAGATGCTAGTCTCAAGCTCGAGCGACCTTTATCCTTGTTTTAGGCGGCTGATTCGACTAGGAACCTGTTTATAATATACGGTACACTTCCTAATGAGTTTCATGATCTACGTTGCGACGCAGACCTCATGGTACCTATTGTATATTCAAGGACTTTATCTATGCATCTTGCATGGATATACAGATAAATTAAAATGCCATAATCGAATAAAATCGTAAAATATTATTAAAATAAAGATTGTTTTACATTAGAGTCAATAAAGCCCGAGCCACAAGTTGGCTTTCCAGGACCCTACTCTAACAAAAAGAACAGGAGAACTCACGCTAGGGCGGTAAAGTTTGACCTCCCCAGCACGAGAGGCTGCGGAAAACACCAACAGGACAGAGGACGTCGCGCTAGGGCAGTCAAACTTGACCGCCCCTGCGTGAGCAAAAAAAACAGAAAGTTCCAATTTTGAGTTATGTTCAACATGGAAATGAGAAGACTACAAGAAGGAACCCTAGGCACGAAAATTGGGAGAGGATTCAGCAGCCAAGGAGTTTGAAGAAGAAGAAAAAGCTTGGAGCAAGGGCGTGGATTGGAGATTTTGCAATTCCCGTGCACCATTCTTCGCATTTTCCGTCACGACTAATATTTCTTATTTAGAATTTATCGTTTAAACATTGTGTGGTTTATTTTTACTATGAATTCGAGTAGCTAACTTACAATATTTGTTGGGAGTTAAGGGGATCCTACCCCGAAACCGATTCAGTTAATTCATATTTCGATTTTTGATTTATTCTTGATTATGCTATTGTGTTATAGTGTTGTTAGACCGTAGCTAACTTTAATAACAAATTTTATATCGCGAGTGAGTTCGAGAGAATAGCTTGTGATAGATACGAGTAGCATAGTTCGTGGATTTACAATTTACATAGAAATATGAAGTAGGATACGCATCGATAGTCATAGTCCGGTAGGGCGAAAGCTAGGGGATTTCATAGAACGATATGCAATTCACCTTTGCTTCACTGAGTATAATTAGTTTGGCATAGCTCGAGAGGGCGTGTTCAATTGAATAGGAAATGTTGTCGGAAGCGTAGATCACTATCGAATGAATTAAGTAAATAACGAGGGGTAGGTGAACTGAAATTCCCATAAAATTCATTTCTCATTGAATTTTAATGAACCATTCTAGATATTATATCTCATTATTTAATCCTGAACCTTTCTTATTTTCATTTTACTTAAACATAGTAGTAATAAACAATCATTCGAATTTGTTGCTAAAAATTTAATAACTAAAAACAATAATTGCCCAATATAGTCTCCAGTGGAACAATACTCGTACTCTAATAAATTATATTATAACTTGACATCATGCACTTGCGATTGTTTCGAGCTTAAATATTATTAATTTTGACCAAGAGTTTTACAGTGCAAGTTTTGCTCGATCAGGTCACAGTCAAGAATAAGTATCCGTTGCCGAGGATCAAGGATTTGTTTGATCAACTTCAGAGAGCATCTGTGATCTCCGAGATAGACCTTCGATCCGGATACCACCAGCTGAGAGTGAGGGAGTCAGATGTGCATAAGACAGCCTTCCAGACGCCTTATGGGCACTATGAGTTCTTGGTGATGCCCTTCAGTCTGACGAACGCACCAGCGATCTTCATGGATCTCATGAATCACGTGTTTCAGTCATATTTAGATCAGTTCGTCATAGTCTTCATTGACGATATTCTGATCTATTCGAAGAGCAGGGAGGAGCACATTCAACATCTGAGGATAGTGTTACAGACTCTGCAGGATAGACGATTGTATGCCAAGTTAAGCAAGTGTGAGTTCTGGCTTGCTAGAGTGGCATTCTTGGGCGACATTGTATCTCAGGATGGCATAGAGGTCGACCCCAGCAAGGTAGAGGCATGCAGTAAAAGATTGGCCAGCTCCTAAGAGTGTGACAGAGTTCCGTAGTTTCTTGGGGTTGACAGTTTACTACAGGAAGTTTATCCAGGGCTTCTCTTAAATTGCGGTGCCTATGACCGCCTTGACGAAGAAGAATGCCAAGTATATCTGGGGACATGAGTGTCAGCAGAGCTTTGACAGACTGAAGCTAGAATTGACCACTGCACCAGTACTAGCTATGCCATCAGGGCAAGTTGGTTTAGCGGTCTATACAGATGCATCTAAGCTTGGGTTGGGCGCAGTTCTGATGCAGCAGGACAGAGCGATAGCCTATGCGTCCAGATAGCTGGAGGTCCATGAGAAGAACTGTCCGACTCAGGACATCGAGCTAGCAGCAGTGGTATTTGCCATGAAGATTTGGAGACACTATATGTATGGGGAGAAGTGCAGGGCTTTCACAAATCAAAAGAGCCTGAAATACTTCTTCACACAGAAGAACTGAATATGCTACAGGGCAGATGGCTTGAGCTGGTGAAGGACTATGATTGCGGCATTAGCTACTATCCGGGAAAGGCTAATATGGTCGCAGATGCTCTAAGCAGGAAGCACGCAGTGATTGCTCATTTGTCAATGCAGAGACCACTACAGGCTGAGATTCAGAGATTTGAGCTTGTAGTTTATGCTAGGGGTGAGGCCTCGAATCTTGCCACTTTGACAATACAGTCGAATATAAGGGACAGAATCCGGACAGGGCAGACTTCTGACGAGCAGTTAGAAAAGTGGAGACAGAGGGGCAAGACTAAGGGCCAGAGACTGTATACAGTGGTGGACAGCATAGTCAGACATAGGGACCGCTTATGGGTTCCTGACAGTGATTCCCTCCGAGCAGATATCTTGAGTGAGGCCCACAACACCTCGTACTCCATCCATCCAAGAAGTGCAAATATGTATAAGGATCTACAGACTCTGTATTGGTGGCCGGGCATGAAGCGGGATATTCTGCGATTTGTCTCCGAGTGTTTGACTTGTCACTAGGTTAAGGCAGAGCATTAGAGACTTACATGGAAGCTGAGACCACTCCCTATTCCCGAGTGGAAATGGGAGAACATTACTATGGACTTTGTGACAGGGCCCCCGTGGACTACTGGAGGATTTAACGGCATCTGGGTGATTGTTGATCGGCTCACTAAATCAACTCATTTATTACTGATCAGGAAGACATTCACCATGACTCAGTACGTAGAGCTGTACATCAGAGAGATAGTCAGACTGCATGGGATTCCAGTGTCCATCGTGTCAGACAGAGATCCGAGGTTCACATCTGCATTCTGAAAGAGTCTCCATCAGGCGTTAGGTACGAAGCTACTGTGCAGTACCGCTTTCCACCCTCAGACAGACAATTAGTCAGAGAGGGTGATTCAGATTCTGGAGGACCTACTCCGAGCTTGCATGATCAACTTCCAGGGCAGCTGGGAGCCGAAGTTACCTCTTGTGGAGTTCACATACAACAACAATTATCAGGCATCGATAGGTATGGCTCTATACGAGGCACTGTACAGGAGGAAGTGTAGGTCGCCAGTTTATTGGGACGAGTTAGGAGAGCGAGAAGAGTTGGGTCCAGATATTTTCAGTCAGACAGCAGATTTAGTGGCCAGGATTAGATACAGGATGAAGACTGCACAGAGTCGTCAGAAAGTTATGCTGATCATATTCCCGAGTGGAAATGGGAAAACATTACTATGGACTTCGTGACAGGGCTCCCGCGGACTACTTGAGGATTTAACGCCATCTGGATGATTGTTGATCGGCTCACTAAATCAGCTCATTTCTTACTGATCATGTAGAGCCCAAAATTCAGTACACGTAAAAACCCGTGCATTTATTTAATTGATAAATTATTTATTTAAATTTAAAATGAGTGTTAGCCGTGCATGACTTATTTAAATGCATTATTTTAAATTATTTATTTTTATGTGATGCACGTTAAAATTTTTTCTTGAGTTTCAAGTTTCAGGCGATTATTCGATGCGGGATCGAGGACAGAGACCGACGATGAGTTTGGAAATTTTAAAACGTGGTATTTTATTTTAAGTTAAGGTTGGGGGCATATTAATTAATTTAATAAGTTTCAGCATTTTAAAGCCTAAATTATGTATTTAGCAAGTTTAGAGTTTTGAAACTTTTAAAGTTGTCTTTGTGCAATTTATTTTGTTAAAAAGGAGAATTTTATGAAATTATTGTGTATTATTTTAATTGAGGAGTTTGTTTAAAATTTTGTTGAGTTAAACTTTATATTAGCATTTTAATTAGTTAATTTAGTAATAATTTCTCCTAATTAAAACACACCCACATGTTACACACATCACACACACTTACACGTTTTTACACACACTAAACACACAACACACACCTACACATTTTCTTTTCAGAATTTGAGAGCAAAAACTAGGGTTCTTGAAGGAAAGAGCAGCCGCCCCATTCCCTGTCAGTATTCCAGCAAATTTTTGGTGAGTTTTATTTCAAGAAAACCATGCCACGTTCTTCCCGGATAAACCCTCGCTCTGTTCCCGCTTCGGTATCGTCGGTTCAGTAAATTTTAACATCATAACGCATGTATATTCTTTCATTTCTGCATCAATCTTGTCATAGCAAATATTTTTATGTTTATTTTATGGAAACCATGTGAATGTTATGCAAAGGTTTGAGCAAAAATGTTTGGATCACTTTTGAAACCATTTTTGAGATCTCAAATCACTTTTTTGCTGTTCTTTTATATACTGCAATTTTTCGGTCGTTTTTCTGGTAAATACTTCAACAAATAAAACGTAGAATTTTTTGATACCTTTGATTTGATATAAAACTCGAAATAGTTGGATAAAAATTGAGTGAGTTATGGTTTTTTCCGCGAGACTGCTCAAATTGCGTTTTTTTGAAATTATGTTATTGATGTGTTCTTGAAGTTTTATGGTTGCATGCTTCGTTGGGGATCGACGGGTGATTGCTGCTGCGTTTAGGCATATCAAGAATGATGTTGGGATGAGTGTTTCGTTTCGTATCGATAGGCACTTGGTTGCATTAGAAATCGTAGAAAGTATTTTGGTGTCAAAACTCATGTTTATGGATTATGTTGTGTGGTTGTTGTGCGTCGTTTTTTTGGGGATATTTTTTTGAGTCAAATCCTTTTCATAGCATCCTAAGATGAGTCTTGTTGCATCGTTTCGAGTCGTTTGAGCTTGAATTTTTAAAATTGCATTAAATGTGTTAAGTGCTTGAAATCTTGTTAGCATGTGCAGCAGTGGCCCCAAGCGAAATCTAACGAATCCCACAACGCCAAGTAAGTATGTTCTACGTGCAAAGAAAATACTTTTAAGTTTTTTAGGTATGCTAAATGTATTGTGACCAAATTATATATGGGATTAGAAAGCGGTAAAGCATGACCAGGGACCAATCCACCCCGTTAAAGCATGAACGGGTTTAGATCAGGATTGGAAAGCGGTAAATAATGACCAGGGACCAATCCACCCGTTAAAGCATGAACGGGGATATCATGTATGTGGCAGTGTATTTTCCTTGTCTGCCCAGTACTATGATTTAGTCTGATCAGGTGTATTTATGTATGGGTCACTTGCTTTGAAACATGCCTCTACGCAAAATGATGAAGTTATGTATGTACAAGTTGCAAGCATGTTTATGAAAATTTTCACGTTATGGCACGTCTATGTTATGTATGTATGTTCAAGTTTAATTGCAAGTTCAAGTTTCAAGTATGTACACTCTATTTTGAAGTTGAATGTGGTTTTATCACGTTCTACTCGTTACTTCCAATTTATACGTGTTGAGTCTTTAGACTCACTAGACTTGATCGGTGCAGGCGGGGATGACTTTGAGGAGACTAGGGGTGGGGACCAAGGAGCTAACTTGGACTGAGCGGAAGGCTAAACCAAGGACCGCCATGTTTTAAGTTTTATGATATGATCAAAATACTCTGATTTATGTTATTGGTTACGAGATTTTAATCAGATACTTTTGGCAAACTTTATTTTTAGCTCTTTTTTTGCAACCACTTTTGAGACGTACAGTTTATTTTAAATCGAAATTTAGAGTTATTTTATAATTAAGAAAATTTTATTTTTCCGCAAATTTTATGTAGTAAAAAGTACGGTACGTTACGGATCAGGAAGACATTCACCATGACTCAGTATGCAGAGCTATACACCAGGGAGATAGTCAGACTGCACGAGATTTCAGTGTCCATCATGTCAGATATGGATCTGAGGTTCACATATGCATTCTGGAAGAGTCTCCATCAGGCGTTAGGTACTAAGCTACTGTTCAGTACCGCTTTCCACCCTCAGACAGACGGTCAGTCGGAGAGGGTGATTCAGATTCTAGAGTACCTACTCCGAGCTTGCATGATCGACTTCCAGGGCAGTTGGGAGCCGAAGTTACCTATTGTGGAGTTCACATATAACTACAGTTATCAGGCATCGATAGGTATGGCTCCATACGAGTCACCATATGGGAGGAAGTGTAGGTCGCCAGTTTGTTGGTACAAGGTAGGAGAGCGAGCAGAGTTGGATCCGGATATTGTCAGTCAGACAGAAGATTTAGTTGCCAAGATTAGAGACTGGATGAAGACTGCACTGAGCCGTCAGAAAGTATATGATGATAAGAGGCGGCGAGATATTGAGTTCACAGTAGGGGATCATGTTTTCGTGAAGGTCGCACCGATAAAGGGTGTGATGAGTTTTGGGAAGAAGGGGAAGCTGAGCCCTAGATTCATCAGACCATTTGAGATACTAGAGAGAGTTGGGACACTCGTTTACAGAGTCACTTTACCGCCAAATCTGGTAGGAGTTCATAATGTGTTTCGCGTCTCCAAGCTGCGGAAGTACATTTCAAATTCTTCGCATGTGCTTAACTATGAGCGACTGCAACTGACACCGCACTTATCATTCGAGGAGAAAGCCACTCAGATACTAGACAGGTAAGAGAAGAGACTCCGGAACATGGTGATCTAGATGGTCAAGGTTTAGTGGCTGAATCATTCTGAGGAAGAGGCTACCTGGGAGATTGAGATGAGGAGTCGCTACCCGGAGTTATTCGGTACGTTCAAAATTTCGAGGACGAAATTTTATTTAAGGCAGGGAGAGTTGTAAGGTCCAGGAATTTAATCCACGTAACTTGAATGAATGTAATCTAGGATTTTTATTTAAAATGATGTGTTTAATTATTTTGTGCATTTTATGCATAATTCATGCATGGTAAGATTTAATTCATGAAATTTTAAAAGTTCATGCATTAGTGTTTTTTGATGCATTTCACGCCCGAACAACGCGTCTTGATGTCTAGCTTAGCGCCGCGATCTCCAGCTTGCATGGGGCTGGTTCCTTGGGATGGTCCAGTCCAGTAGAGTCCGAGGGTGGTCTAGGGGAGGTGAGCCATGGCTGATTCATCGGGTCTAGGCTAGGAGCGAAGCTAAAGGGGGTTAGTGAACTAGGGTCTAGAGGTGTGCATATTCTTAAATTCCAGCAGCATACCAGCAAGATTTACAGGGTTATAAGGGGTTTAAATTGATTTTATTTAGGTCTAGTATGCTGTTGTAAAGTCATGTTTTAAGTTTGGTAAAATTCGGTTAAGTTACGAGTCGATTCGTGTTAAAACCGGGACGCCGGTCCAAGTTTCAAAACGATTAGGTTAAATTATGGAATGGGCTCGGATTTACATCTGATAATGGTTTTAAATATGTTTTGGGATATTTTAAGGAGTTTGGTAAGTTTCGGGTCAATTTTAGAGCTCCAGGGGTAAAACGGTAATTCTTGGGGTTCCAGGGGCAAAATGGTCATTTTGCACCCGATGTGAGATTTTGGTCCAAGCAGCGCCCTGAGCACAAATTTATGATATTTTAAATGATTATACATCACGTTTATGATTTTTATGAAATTATGATATAAACGATGCATGCTTGGTTTTAAGGAAAAGTTACATAAAATGCATGTTTTTATTAAGTGGTGAATATGATAATATTTTTGAAGGATGGAAATTGGTTGTGACTGACGATGTACATGTAATTCCACGAAAATTTAAAGGTCCACGCGAACCACATGCATTTGAATTATTAAATTCCTTGTGTATTTTAGTTAATTGTTTTAATTGCTTGAATTAATTATGTTTTGTATATTTGCATGTTTAAAATATATTTTTCTACATGGTTGCATTAAAATGTATTTTTAAAAGTTATTCGAGTTGCGATCGAGGAACGGAGACCGAGGGCTGAAAAAAATAGGAAAATGTTTTTATTAAATGATTGTTTTTAATTATTTAAAATTTGGGTGATGCTTTTTTTATTATTTTTTAAAATAAGGGGTTTTTGAGGTGATTTTATAATTTTTATCGATGTAGGTTTTTCAACAAAAAAATGCAAACTTTTTGGCAACCCGACTATTAAATTCACAATCTTATTTTAACAAAACTATTTTTAATATATTAATTAAATCCTAATCAAGCACTAGTGGGCCTAATTTGGGGGCTTAATGGGCTTAAATTTAATTAAGGGTTTAATTAATATAAATTACGTAAAACACCCCAAGCCATTCATTAAAGCACACGCCTCAAATTTCAGAATTTGTACACACAAAAATTCCTCAAATACACGACACACACCTTCAGCAATTGAAAGAAAATTCGTTAGCTTCAAGGGAGTTTCACGCCTTGGTTGTTCATCGCCGTTCTTCGCAATCGTCAACGTTTATTCGTGCGTATAAAACGGAAAGGCACGCCATATTCTTTCTTTCAAACATCTATCACACCATAGTATTTTATTTAATGAATTTTTGCATGAAAACAAGTCACACAATTCACAATTTTCGTAACTATGCATATATGTGTTCTAAACTCTTGATTTTTCACCCAAAAACATGTTTGTTATGTTGTCAAAGGGGCTGCCATGAATTAGGATGTTAAGGGGCATGTTTTACACAAGTTTAAGGGGTCCTAAAACACCCCAAAGGGCTGCACACGTTAAAAGAATCAAGATGGAACGAATGGATCAATTTTGGAATCAATTTATTGTCATGTGCTGTAGGGTTCGGTTTCATGGGACTAAAGGCAAGGCTTGGGTTTGGTTGGGACCAGGGCATGGCTAGGGTCTGTTAGGGGTCAAGGGAATAGTCCTAGCCACGCTAGGACTCGAACACCAGGGCTGGGAAGGAGTCCTAGCAAGCTAGGACTCCAACCCGTGAGTTCAAGGAAGGGTAGCGCAGGTGGGCAGCAGCTTGTGCAGGGGCTGTAGCTCTGCCACGGGATTTGGGGCTGGGCTAGGTTTGGTCCTTAGGGTCCTAACGAGGGGCACAAGGGGTTGGTTCAAGGTCTGGTGTGGTTGGTTAGGTCCTATCAACAGAAACGTGGAGTCCAAGGTAGGTGGGTTTCTCGGCCATATCATGCTATTGCTGGTGGAGCTTCGGTTTTGGAGCTTGGGGTCTGGGCATGGTCTGGGCATGGTCCAGGGAGGGTTAGGGTGTGCTGGGCTCGGTAGTGGCTCAGCTGGTAGAGTCCTAGGATAACTAGGAGTCCTAGAGCAACTATGAAACTCACACACACATGTACAGATTTTGGGTCAAGTTTCAGGAAGGTTTTGAGCGGGCCAGGTGTTGTTTTTCGGGCTGGGCTTGGTCAGTAGGGTCCCTAGGTGAGTTGGCTAGGTGTTGCCTCAAGGTGGCTCGGGCGTGGCTCGAGTAAATTAGGAGATGGCTCGGTGCGTTCGGTAGGGTGTCAAAACAAAAATTAAAAGGCTAAAAATGAACTTATGGGTCCACGGGGGTGGCTCATAACTTGGAAGGGTAGAATAAATCATAAAAAGGTTATGCTAAAAATTTGGGATCAAAATAACGAGTTTTGGATTTATTCGGGATTTAATCGCCACGCGAAACACTAATTAACGAGTTAATTAAAACGCCTAGTTTTAAGCCTTATAAAATTATAAAAAATTATTTTTAAGCTTAAATAATTATTAAAAATCTGAGTTTTTAATTTGAGAATTTTATTTTAAGGTTTGGTTTAATTGTAGATTAAAACGCATTAATACGTCACATTTATAGATTAATTTAAAAGTCATCGAATTATGCTAAATAAAAATATGAGAAAATTCATGTAGGCTTAAATAATTACTTGGGACGTGTTAGAGTCAATGAAATTAAGAAAAAGTCAAAACCGAGGTAATTTTCCTCTAGGGGTAAAACGGTCTTTTTACACCGAAAAATTAGTAAAGTTCATGGCAGTGCCCTAAATGCTGTTTTTATGATATTATGATTATTTTTAATTATTTATAAAATTTTCATGATTAAATTATGATTTTTAAATGTCTATTTGATTTTTATGATTGAGGGGAGACATTTAAAATACATGTTGCATGCTTGGTTTCAAAATGATAAATGCAAATATTATTCATGATTTTTCTAAAGTGATGGCAATGAAAAATGTTGAAGGAAGTGAAGTGATTGTGACTAATTCGTTAATGATGGCGATGTCGTGAGGGTGATGGTCCCAGTGGGAGCCCGACGTTCGTGTTTCCATTATTGCGAATATGAGGTTATGAGGATATGAGGTTTGAGGTAAGAATGAAAATATCGTGAGGGGTGAAAGCCCCAGAGGGAGCCCATTTATGGGAGAAGGCCGAGAGGGAGCCCCGACGATCGTATTTCTATTCGATCATGATAGGCTAGGGCCCAGTTGACCGGTGAGAGTGTTGCTGGTGTCTCCCGCCGCCCAGTACTGTGGTTACATGTAGATGGATCCATCGACTTTTGAGGTTTGTGGAAAATCACAATTAACGATCTGAATTCAACAAAGGAAAAAGAAAAGGAAAAGTAAAAATGTTTATGATCATGAAAAATGTTTTATGTCATGTCATGTTGAGGAAAAAGGAAAAAGGTTAAGGTTATGAAATGCATGTCATGAAAATGTTTATGCTTAAGTTTATGATCTTCATGAAAACGATATTTTAAGTACAAGTATTTTTCACTGTTATATGTTGACTGTATTATGTATTATTCGTTATAAAGATTATGGTGTGTTGAGTCTTTAGACTCACTAGGTGTGATGGATGCAGGTGAGGTTGAGGGAGGTCTTGATGGGTCATTTGACTGGACTGATGGCGCACACAACCCGAGGACCAGCGCTTCTATCTTTCCGCCTTTACGATTATGACTCATGATTTATGTTAGAGATTTTTAAGATTATTTATTTATGTTTTGAGAGATTTTTGAGAGGTTTAGTATGTGCTATACTTTTCAAATTTATTGTTTTTTAGGTTTGGTACAACAGTTGACGATTTCATTTTATGGCTATTGCACTTGATTTTAAAATGCTAGATAGTTGGTATTTTATTTTAAAGGGTAAAATATTTATAATATTTTCATGTGGAAAAATGTATATGGCCGAAAATTGAGTGTTAAAAAAAAATTCTAGTACTTTCAAAGCAATAAAAAGGGCAAGACGTTTCAGTATATGTATACGATGACATGATATATGATGAGCTGAGGTCAAGGCTCAGTGGACGTGTAATGCTGTCGCTGATGTCCCCGCCGCCCGGTACCGTGGTTACATGTAGATGGATCCATCGATAGAGCTGATACGAAAGTCACAACTAATGAACTGAATTCAATTAAAAAGAAAATTTATACGTATATGATGACACGAGATTACATGATTTGACAGCATATGATTTTACATGACACGTTTACGTAATCTTTTATGTTCATGAAAGATATGTTGAGTATGATATTTTTCACTGCTGTGTGACATGTATATGTACTTGTTATTCCTGGTACAGGTGTGTTGAGTCTTTAGACTCACTAGACGTGTGTGATGCAGGTGAGCTTGATGCTGAGGAGATTGGAGGCGCTGAACTTTGAGCAGGCAGCCCTGGTGCGTGACATGACCCGAGGACCGCGTGTTTTTCCGCATTTGATTTATGAGTTTTTAAGAGGAGTTAAACATTTTTATACGTTGATGATATTACGTTTTTTTACTCGTACGTGTTTACGTTTGATCTTGGATGATGTTGCTTATTTTAAACTGAGCTATTTTTATTGTCAGTTAAATTACAATTATTTTAAATGTTATTTTGGAAATGCGATCTTTTAAAAAATTATATATATTTCCGCATTTTTAAAATGAGTAGATGTAACATATATAATAAGAGTGAGAAAAGATTTCAGCAGAGTAACAGTATATCAATTTGGTTGATTCAGATTCGGAGTTGAGATTTAGAGTGTTGTGTTTCTCAGCTGCTCTTCTCTGCTATTTATAGACTTTGTCTCCAACGGTAATATTAAATCCGATTTGAAACTTTTTATCCGTTGTTTGCCACGTCAACATTATTCTGACAATTGTACACTGCAACTTTTCTGTCATGCGGCTATCCCACTATTTTTTGCAGTCAGCTTTTGTGTAGTTGTTGGTTGAACGTCATTTTCCTTAACTGATGACGTGTATAGCTTAAGGATCAGCTTATAGAATATAGCTGATAAGATAACAAATGATTGCAGTAACTCATCAGTTCAAACTGATCAGTCAGTTGTCTGCATAATTCAGTTTTCTAGTAGTAAGTGATCATTTCCAATTAATCAGTCAGTTGTCTTTGAGAAACTGCGCACTAATCTTCAGTTATAGTTTACATATTTTAGATTAGTTTCTATCAGTCTTCTTGATCATTTAGTTAAATCTATTAAACGCTCAATTTGTCAAAATTACGAAATTCAGTTTCCAACAAATGAGCATGTCACACAGTGAACGTAGGGATGATGCAACTAGACTACAGGCAGTCTGGGTTGTCAGATGTGGCAGTGCCAGAAGGCATGGCATGGGCAGTCATCTTACCTTGGGTAGTAACCGAGCACTGAAAACATGGCCAACATTACTTGTATCTCTGTAAATAACCAGGTTTTATTAATGGTAAAGCATTCAATTCACTTATTATTTTCACATAAATGCTCTGTATACATTCTCTATACTATATTTTCCATTACAAACAAACACTTGACTGACTTGAGGGTCAGAGTGACTACGTAGAAAACCTCCTGGCGCCCCATTAATGTTCTTTGCTCTTTAAAGTGTGCAGACTTTTTAGCTCGGATACTCTACGCCTAATCTCCAGTGTTCCCGAGAAGAAATCCACCTGACCCGGTATTTCGCTCACTAAGCTCAACCCGATTTACCCAGTCGATATCAGGATTGAACCAAGAAAATACGATAAAATAGAGAACTAAATAGAGAATAATCTCTTAGTGTAGCGCCCTTACCAGAGCCACTACTAAACAGACTAATAAACATGCAACATTAAACTTAATACCAACAAATAAACAGCGGAAACCAAATACTTAATCATCTTACAACCCAAATGAAAACAAAGCAATAACGACAGTCTTAAACATTAATACAACCATAACCCTGAACGAGAAAGCGTTAAACCACAGAAAACCTCCACTGGATCACCACCGAAAACCCAACTGCTCTAGCCACTGCCCTGGTCGTCCGAACCGTCCAACCTAAGACCTGCCCCGTGGAATGGGGTGCCCAAGATGAAACAAGGACGTGAGCGACAATCGCCCAATACGAGAATGTACGAGTATACAAACTGATATGATGCATGCAAAATGCAATATGCTCGGATATCAAGGATCAAGTCAAGAATCTCATGCTCAGTCTAGAGGCGCTTGAGTGTGTAGTCTCTGATCTGCCCTAGGCATGTTTTGGCTCCCACACTCATCATCAAGACGTGGACCTGCAATGTCCAGGTCATCAGAGCCCGCGGGTCCCGTCGGACACTGTAGCTCTCGATGCCCCATCGTCCACAATACAGAATAGGGCTGAGCGGCCCCAACAAACGAGGTATATCTCAAAAGATATCAGGCTCAACATGATATGTCATGCATAATATGCCAAAGCAGTAAAACATGTATCATGCAACAGATAAATATGCAGCATATAAGTGTGTATACTACGCTTGGATATCTCAGTCAGTACATCACGTACCTCACTAAAACAATCTGACAGAAAGCTCTGAACCTAGACAATACCAACATAATGAAATCACTAACAAACCAGATCAAACATGCTACAAAGATCTCCCTATGATCCTTAAATCACTATCTAAGGATTTAGGATTATACCTGCGTCCGTCGTCAGCCCGCTGATGATGTCTCGATCTCAGTTCACCGACCCTCCTCGAGTCGACACTAGCTCCGAAACTTCCCGACACCAAAGTGCCCTAGAAACTGACTAGAAACTATGGTAAAACTAGCACTTTCTCTGAAGAATGCGGTGAAGGAAACAAAAGAATCGGCTTCCATTTATAGGCTGCATCCGGACTATTTCAGAAAATCCGAACCAATCTTATCTGCCACGTGTCGGAATCTCATTGGTCTAGTTGGATTTCTCGAGATAATGTAATCCGAAGTAGGTCGGGTTATCCATTTAAAATTCGGTGGATACCAACAACTTGATCCCGAATTATTAAGCCTTAATAATACTTAAATTAACAACTCATTAATTATCTCTTAATTAATATTTCATTCAAAATAAGAATTCGGGTCATTACATCCTCCCCTCCTTACAAAGATTTCGTCCTCGAAATCAAAACTGAAGTACAATACAACTGAATAAAATACAACTCAAAACAAATGAGGATACTCTGAGCGCATACGACTCTCTAACTCCCAAGTCGCTTCTGCAGTACCTCGGCGTTTCCATTGCACTAGAACAAGTGGAATGGTCTTGTTTCTGAGCTTCTTCTCTTTCCTACCTAGGATTAAAAGCGGCTGCTCGACATAAGTCAAGTCTTCTTCAAGTTGAACGTCTGTCGGACTAAGAACGTGCGACTCATCTGCTACATACCGTCGTAGCAACGATACATGAAAGACATTATGAATGCTGGACAAATACGGCGGTAAAGCCAATCGATACGCCAAATTTCCAACACATTCCAAGATCTCAAAAGGTCCGATGAATCTTGGGGCTAATTTTCCCTTGAGTCCAAATCTCATCACCCTGCGGAACGGTGAAACTTTAAGGAAAACTTTTTCCCCTGACTGAAACTGTAGAGGTCTACGCTTGGTATTCGCATAACTGGATTGACGATCTTGTGCAGTTTTAATTCTCTTCTTGATCAATTCCACTACGTCAATCGCTTGTTGCACTAATTCAGGTCCTTGCACTTGTCGTTCTCCTACTTCGTCCCAAAACAAAGGAGTACGACAACGTCTACCATACAATGCTTCGAACGGAGCCATACAAATGCTACTGTGGTAGCTATTGTTATATGCAAACTCCACAAGCGGCAGATGATCATGCTATGCTGGTCCAAAATCCAAAGCACAAGCACGCAACATGTCCTCGAGTGTCTGAATAGTCCTCTCATACTGATCATCAGTCTTTGGATGATAGGCAGTACTCAGACTCAATGTCGTTCCCAACGCTTTTTGAAAACTTCCCCAGAACCTTGAGGTAAAGCGTGGATCTCTATCACTGACTATACTTGTTGGCACACCATGATATTTAAGAATATATTGGATGTATAGTCTTGCCATGCGATCGAAACTATATTCCCGACTATACGGAATGAAATGTGCTGACTTAGTCAGTCGGTCCACAACAACCCAAATTGCATCACAATTCTTAGAAGACAACGGCAAGTGGGTGACAAAATCCATCGTTACATGCTCCCACTTCCACTCAGGAATAGGAAGATTCTGAAGTAATCCTCCTGGTCGTCGATGCTCAGCTTTCACTTGCTGACAAACCAAACACTTGGCTACAAACTGGTAAACACTTCTCTTCATACCTTTCCACCAAAACTTGGTCTTCAAATCCTTATACATTTTCATGCTTCCAGGGTGGATACTCAACTTACTCCTATGAGCTTGAGATAAAATCTCGTCCCTCAATTTAGAATCTTCTGGAGCTACGATTCTACCTGACAAACACAAGGTTCCATCTGCTTGGAACGCAAAGCCAGATGTGTTGTCTCCGTTAGCTAACCTTGCTAACTTTTCCACCTTCGGATCAGAAGACTGAGCTTCTCTGATTTTGGCATACAACATCGGTTCAGATAAAATGCTCGTTACTCGAATGTGTTCCATTCCTTTCTTATGACGGAAGTGAAATCCCAGAGAGCAACAATCTTGTATTACACTTGATATAAAACTTGTCTGAAGTGCAGATAATCTAACCTTGCGACTAAGAGCATCAGCTGTAAGATTCGCTGATCCTGGATGATTTCGCAATCATAATACTTTAACAAATCCATCCATCTTCTTTGACGCATGTTCAACTCTGCTTGAGTGAAGATATACTTCAAACTCTTGTGATCTGTAAAAATCTCAAATCTCTCTCCATAGAGATAATGTCGCCAAATCTTCAAAGCAAACACAATCGCTGCCAATTCCAGATCATGAACTGGATAATTCTCTTCATGCTTCTTCAACTGTCTGGATGCATATGCAATCACATGACCATTCTGGGTTAAAACGCACCCAAGTCCTTGAAGTGATGCGTCAGTGTACACAATGTACCCTCCTGATCCAGATGGCAGAGCTAAAACTGGTGCAGTTGTCAAACGTTGACGCAGTTCATTGAAACTATTTTCACAATCATGAGTCCATTCGAACTGCACATTCTTACACGTCAGTTGAGTCAATGGTTTGGCAATCTGAGAAAATCCTGAAATGAATCTCCGGTAATAACCTGCCAAACCTAGAAAACTTCTTATCTCTTGAGCTGATTCCGGTCGTGCCCAACTCAACACTGCTTCGATCTTGCTAGGATCCACTGATATCCCATCTTTGGATATAACATGTCCCAAGAAGACAACTCTGTCGAGCCAAAACTCGCACTTGTTCAACTTAGCATACAGTTGGTGATTCCTTAAGGTTAGCAACACAATCCTTAAATGTTGCGCATGCTCTTCAAGGCTACGAGAGTATACCAGTATGTCATCAATAAAGACAATGACAAACTTGTCAAGATACTCCTGGAATACTCGGTTCATCAAATCCATAAATACTGCTGGAGCATTCGTCAAACCAAACGGCATCACTAGAAACTCGTAATGCCCATACCTTGTTCGAAATGCAGTCTTAGGGATATCACGTTGATGAACTCGAAGTTGATGATATCCAGACCATAAATCGATCTTCGAGTACACTGAAGTCCCTTGCAGTTGATCAAACAAATCATCAATCCGTGGTAACGGATATTTATTCTTGACTGTTACTCGGTTCAACTGCCGATAATCTATTTAAAGCCGCATAGACCCATCCTTCTTTTTAACGAACAACACTGGTGCTCCCCAGGGAGACACACTGGGTCTAATGTACCCTTTGTCCAGAAGATCTTGTAACTGTTGTTTCAACTCTTTCATCTATGTTGGTGCCAATCTATAAGGCGCTCTGGAGATAGGTGCGGTTCCTGGTACCAACTCTATCTCCGCTTCCACTTCCCTCTCTGGAGGAAATCCAGGAATTTCATCGGGGAAAACATCAGGAAATTCATTGACAACTGGAATATTCTTCACGTCGATTACATCCTTTGATACGTCAACAGCATAAATGAGGTATCCTTCTCCTCCTTTTGCTAAAGCTCGTTGTGCCTTTACTGCAGACACTACTGGCATTGGAGGTCGAGCTCCCTCACCAAAGAAGAACCAATTCTCGTCTCCTTCTGGACGAAACTGAACGAGACGTTGATAACAATCTACCGTCGCTCTATACTTAGTCAATAGGTCGATTCCCATAATACAATCGAAATCTTCCATAGCCAATATCATCAAATTGGCAGACAAGTAATTTCCCTCAAATTCTAACAAACAGTCTACTACAAGTCGCTTAGCTAAAACCTCTTGTCCCATCGGTGTAGACACCGACAACAGAACATCTAATGACACGTAGGGTAGTTTATGCTTCTTAACAAACATTGATGCTATGAATGAATGTGATGCCCCTGTGTCAATCAATACATATGCAGGAATACCACATAAAAGAAAATTACCTGCAATGACTCTCTCGTTATGGTCCTCAGCTTGCTCTTGGTTTAAGGCAAACACTTGCCCCTGAACTCGTGGGCGTTGCTGAGATCCTTGCGACATTCCTCCACGACAAGAACCTTGAGCAGGAAAACCTTTCTGTTGAACAGTGGCCTCAGACTGTTTTCCACTATAAGACCCTGTCATAGAACCTCCGCCTCCACTCTGATTCTCCAAATTAGGGCAATCCCTCTTCATGTGACCAAAACCACCACAATTGAAACATGCCCCCGTTGCTCTTCGACAATTCTCCGTCGGGTGATTACCTCCGCAGTGGCCACATTGCATCTTTTTCTTGCCAAAGCTGTGCACCCCTCCAGAACCGGAAGAAGAAGAAGATGCAGACTTCTTGAAAGACTGACCCCTTGGTCCCAACGAACTAGAATTTTTGCTAGCTTGCATAGCCTTTCTCCTAGCAATACTGATCTCGGCTTGACGACAACGATTCACTAATCCTTCGTACGAAGTAGGATCATCACAGACAGAAACCCGATCAAAAATCTCCTGGTTCAAACCATTCAAAAAATGAGAATATTTTGCTGCAGAATTCTCACTGATGTGAGGAGCGTACGGCAACAGATCCGTAAAACGCTTCTGATAATCCTCAATGTTCGAATCTCCTTGCTTAATGGTCAACAGTTCCATCTCCTTCGCCTGGCGAAGAGCTGGCGGAAAGTGATGATTGATGAAGGCCTGACGGAAATGCTCCCAACGAATCCGCCCATGCTGCTGAACTAGAATGGCAGAAACAAGGTTTCCACCATTTCCGAGCTTTTCCTTGGATCATGAAATCAGCTACCTCCATCTTCGCATCCTCGTCATAGTGCAATACTCGAAAACACTGCTCCATGATATCAACCCAAGCTTCAGCAACATCAGCATTCTCATCTCCGGTCAACGGTGGAGGTCCAATCTTCATGAAATCCATAATGTTGACACGGTTCCTACGTCTCCTTTCATCATGATCTCGGTGACGCTTTCCGTCACGATCTCTACGACGATGTTCTCGACCAGCCTCATCGTCGCCATAACGGCCATGTCCCACACTACCGTGACTGCTTCCATCTCCTGACATCTGAAAGGAAACTAAAATCAACTTCTAAATCCTCAAAACAGAATAACTAATGTCCCAAAAATCTTTGCATGCTCTGATACCACCAAATGTAGCGCCCTTACCAGAGCCACTACTAAACAGACTAATAAACATGCAACATTAAACTTAATACCAACAAATAAACAGCGGAAACCAAATACTTAATCATCTTACAACCCAAATGAAAACAAAGCAATAACGACAGTCTTAAACATTAATACAACCATAACCCTGAACGAGAAAACGATAAACCACAGAAAACCTCCACTGCATCACCACCGAAAACCCAACTGCTCTAGCCACTGCCCTGGTCGTCCGAACCGTCCAACCTAAGACCTGCCCCGTGGAATGGGGTGCCCAAGATGAAACAAGGACGTGAGCGACAATCGCCCAATACGAGAATGTACGAGTATACAAACTGATATGATGCATGCAAAATGCAATATGCTCGGATATCAAGGATCAAGTCAAGAATCTCATGCTCAGTCTAGAGACGCCTGAGTGTGTAGTCTCTGATCTGCCCTAGGCATGTTTTGGCTCCCACACTCATCATCAAGACGTGGACCTGCAATGTCCAGGTCATCAGAGCCCGCGGGTCCCGTCGGACACTGTAGCTCTCGATGCCCCATCGTCCACAATACAGAATAGGGCTGAGCGGCCCCAACAAACGAGGTATATCTCAAAAGATATCAGGCTCAACATGATATGTCATGCATAATATGCCAAAGCAGTAAAACATGTATCATGCAACAGATAAATATGCAGCATATAAGTGTGTATACTACGCTTGGATATCTCAGTCAGTACATCACGTACCTCACTAAAACAATCTGACAGAAAGCTCTGAACCTAGACAATACCAACATAATGAAATCACTAACAAACCAGATCAAACATGCTACAAATATCTCCCTATGATCCTTAAATCACTATCTAAGGATTTAGGATTATACCTGCGTCCGTCGTCAGCCCGCTGATGATGTCTCGATCTCAGTTCACCGACCTTCCTCGAGTCGACACTAGCTCCGAAACTTCCCGACACCAAAGTGCCCTAGAAACTGACTAGAAACTATGGTAAAACTAGCACTTTCTCTGAAGAATGCGGTGAAGGAAACAAAAGAATCGGCTTCCATTTAGAGGCTGCATCCGGACTATTTCAGAAAATCCGAACCAATCTTATCTGCCACGTGTCGGAATCTCATTGGTCTAGTTGGATTTCTCGAGATAATGTAATCCGAAGTAGGTCGGGTTATCCATTTAAAATTCGGTGGATACCAACAACTTGATCCCGAATTATTAATCCTTAATAATACTTAAATTAACAACTCATTAATTATCTCTTAATTAATATTCCATTCAAAATAAGAATTCCGGTCATTACACTTAGTCATATGTTTGTTTTCCATATCTTTTACGCAGTGTTTGGTTTGGGTGATATGTTTTTTATTTAACCAAGCCAATCCCTCCTATGAATGATTAGGTTATATTAGGTGTGATAAAATAATCACTACTCACCCCCTAGGATTATTTATCTCTCTCTTAATCCAGCCTATTTTTCCAATTTTACCCTTCTCCTAAATCAAAACTCACAACCACTTCCCTCCACCAACCGCTGGCCGACCACCACCAGCCGCCGACCACCGCCGCCAATCGCCGGCCGCCAGTGACCGTCGCCAACCACCTCCGTTACTGACCGCCGACCGCCCGCCGCCTCCTCCTGTGGGCCGACCGCCCGCCGATAGCAGAACCACCGTCGCCGGTTCCGGTCGGCCGACCACCGTCGACCCACTCCGCCGCCGCCCGCGGCCACAAAACTGGAAGAACAATTTCGTCAATTCATCAAAAGATTATTATTTATCTCATTCTTAACAATCATATCAAACACAACATTATTTTATCATTATCTACTTCAATCATTTTTTTATCATTTCTCTCTTAATCATTTCATTATTTATACTCCAAACCAAACGTAGCCTTAATGTATAATTAACGGAATAACTAAACATGGAAAACTTACATAAAATGAAGGACTAAGTTGTTACAATTGAAAAACCAACTAATAGGGAATTATTTAATATTATATCATATAGTTCAAAAACATTAAGAGTTTTAGTTAGATAACAAAAGGTATATTCAAAAAATTATGTAAGTAAATATTAATATTAAAATATTATGCAAGTATTTAAAATTCATAAAATATAATTATGTTAAAAGACTGTATTTAAACCATAATTTTGCAATTTTTCAATTAAAAGAGCTAGACAAACCATATGTTTTTTGCAAATATTTTAAAAAATAACTTGAAATCAAAATATTTTCTTCAATGCTTCAACACTTCTTACAAAACTTGAGATACAACCTGTATCTAAAAAACGTTTACACTGTTTTGAGATTGGGGTTGATAGCGCAGAGTAAAGTGGAGAATACAAGAATAATATTATTTTCTCCCTCTCTAAATGTTCCAACCTTCAACAGAAAATCACTGAAACGATATTGTATCAAAGGTTTTATCATTTCTAAATGTAGAGCAAAAATAATTTGTAATTGTGGTTGTGAGGATGGATTTAATTCTATTTTATTGACATTGACAAAATATTTTTTTTGGGTTGGATAAGATGGAAAATCTATATATCATAAAATTATACCGTAAAATGATGTTATAGAAGTTTTTGTGAACAACCCCACAAATTTCTATATATACAACAAGATTTTTATAACTACTTTTACAATACAAAAATTCAATAAAAATTTTATTTATCAAAATGTAATGATTGTTGAAAATAAAAGATTTTAATGTTGAAAAATAATAGTTGAATATTTGAATATTGAAAATAAGAGTTGTAAAAATTAGAAATTTGTGTGTGATGATGTAGGTAATGATGTATTTTATTTTTTGGATTATTACCAAAGAAATTCTATAAATAGCATCACCATTTGTTAAGAAATTCACAATTGAGTAGAGAGAAAAATATTATAAAATGTGTAGTTTGATAAATTTTGAGAGTTTGAGATTTTTACTTTTTACCATAAATTTTTTAATTTTTCACAACGCGTTATCAACACGAAGCTCTAAAAGTCATTCATATTTTTCCAAGCTCCAAAACAGAAGAAAAAAGTAACAAAAGTAATAATATTTATTTTACTGTTATTTATTTATTGTGTATATATTTAATATATAATATAATGCTATTATATAATAAATATTAGAAATAATAAAAATAAATTTTTCAAAAACTTGTTATAAATCCCGGGAGAATGTTAACACGACATCCCACACTCTCGGTAAGGGATACGAAAAGTATAAATGCCTATAAGGTTTTTAAACAAAATAACTTATGACAACTCATTATAATAATATGATATGATATACATAATTATTTAATCCTAACTAATATTATATACAACATATTATTACCATAAAATTATACAAATACATACATTTATTTTTTGTACACCAACGGTCATAAACGGTAACAAAACGGCTAGTTTTTGCCCTATAAATATGATCTCACAAACACATTCAATCACTCCAACTTTCTCTTCTTCTCTAAAAATTAATTTTCATCAAATTTTCGAAAAAAAAGAAGATGGTTTTCTCAAAGTTATTTTTAATTATTTTAGTTATCATACTCACGAGTCTTGTATTTATTGGAAAATATCCTCCTCGTGTGTTTTCTTTATTTTTACGAATGCTTGTACTTGTTGTTTATCCGTTACTTTGTATTGCAATATCCATTAACTAATAAAATGCATCGTAATTTTTTTAGTACCACCATGACAAAATTGGAAAAGCACGAATTCATTGCTCTTGATATTATGAAGAAAAATTATATGCCATGGACCCTTGATGTAGAAATGCATCTTGAGTCATTGGGTCTAAGCGAGACCATAAAATAAAATTGTATATCTTCATCACAAGAAAAAGCAAAAGTTATAATATTTTTGCATCGACATCTTGATGAAGGTTTAAAATGTGAATATCTCATCGAAAAAGATCACATGGCTATGTGGAAAGGAATAAAAGAAATACTTGAACATATAAGGGAAGTTATACTTCCGACCGTCCATGATGAATGGAATATGTTAAGATTCCAAGATTTTAGGAAAGTCAGTGATTACAATTCAGCAATGTATCGAATAATCTCGCAGCTAAAATTTTGTGGACATGAGGTAACAGAATCGGAAATTCTTGAAAAACATTTTCCACGTTACACGCATCAAAATATAACTCTACAACAACAATATAGAGTGTATGGATTTGCGAGATATTCTGAACTCATCGCTTGTCTTCTTGTGGCAGAAAAGAACAACGAGCTGCTAATGAGAAATCATCAGTCCCGACCCACTGGATCAATAGCATTTCCAGAAGTAAATTTTGTAAGTAAAAATGAATTTAAAACTGGAAACCAAAATCAAATTCAAAGACAAGGTTTTGTTCTAGGTAGAGGTTGAGGTCGTGGTCGTGGACGTGGATGTGGAATTGGTCGTGGTCGTGGTCGTGGTCGAGGCCGTGGTTTTGAAAACAATAGAGATAGTTATTTTTATAACTCATCTCAAAAGGGCGTCACGAACCACCCACTGAAATGGCATCATGAGAACATGAGTGTTAATTAAAATCACTCGGAAATATTTGAAAGTTCGTGTTTCAGATGCGGCACTCCAGGACATTGGTCTCGTATTTGTCGAGCCCCCGAGCACCTTTGTAAGCTTTATAAAGAATCGATAAAAAGGAAAGAAAAAGAGACCAACTTCACTGAAGGTAGTGACCGTTTGAGTGATTCAACTCATTTTGATGCTGCTGATTTTCTGAATGTTTTCTCTGGAAACGATCAATATGTTGGTGGGATAGAAATAAAAGATATTGATGCTGTAGATTTTCTCAATGATTCTCTGAAAATGAACAATATATTGGTGGAATATAAATGTACAATAATTTATTTTTTATGTATTCATATGATAATGTTTTATTGTACAATTATTATATGTGTTATATTTACATATGTATTGTCAGTAATTTTTTTCATTGCATATTTTTGAAGTTCAAATATGGAAAATGCCATGAACAAAGCTAAACAAGGAACTAATCCCATGGAAGTTTGCATACCTGATAGTGGTACAACGCACATTATTCTTCGAGATAAAAGATATTTCTTGGAACTAAAACAAAAAAAAACAATGATGAATACAATATCAGGTCCTGCAGATTTAATTAAAGGATGCGGTAAAGCAAAATTTTTGTTACCTAATGGTACAAATTTTTTTTTATCAATGATGCTTTGTATTCACCACAATCCAAAATAAATTTATTGAATTTTAATGATATATACTCCCATGGGTATGATACTCAAACAATGAATGAAGAGAATGAGAAATATTTGTGTCTTACCACATATAAATCAGGAAAGAAATATGTGATTGAAAAACTACCAATGCTCCCTACTGGATTGCATTATACACATATAAGTCCAATTGAATCAAACATGGTAGTTGATAATTCTTCAATATGAACCAATTGGCATGATTGATTAGGATATCCTGGTTCAACAATGATGCAAAGAATTATAGAAAATACACATCGTCATCCGTCGAAAGACCAGAAGATCTTTCAGAATAATAAGTTTCAATGTAAAGCATGTTTTCTTGGAAAACTTATTATAAGACCATCACCAGCCAAAATCCAAACTGAATCGCCAATGTTTCTTGATGTCTTCAGGGTGATATTTGTGGACCAATCCATCCACCATGTGGACCATTCAGATACTTTATGGTATTAATTGTTGCCTCCAGCAGATGGTCACATGTATATTTATTGTCAACTAGAAATGTTGTATTTGCAAGATTACTTGCTCAAATAATAAAATTGAGGAATCAATTTTCCGATTATACAATCAAGAAATTAGACTTGATAATGCTGATGAATTTACTTCCCAGACTTTCAATAATTATTGTATGTCTATGGAAATCATTGTTGAGCATCATGTTGCTCATGTACATACACAGAATGGATTGGCTGAATCATTGATTAAACGTCTGCAAATGATTGCTAGACCAACGATTATGAAAACAAAGCTCCCTATTTCTATATGGGGACATGCAATTTTACATGTTGCTGCATTAATTCGCATCAGACCAAGTGCATATCATAAATATTCCCCACTGCACGTTAAGAAATTCACAATTGAGTAGAGAAATTCACAATTTTACACACTGCTGCATTAATTCGCATCAGATCAAGTGCATAACATAAATGGTGAGACTATTCTATAAATAGCCTCACCATTTGTTAAGAAATTCACAATTGAGTAGAGAGAAAAATATTATAAAATGTGTAGTTTGATAAATTTTGAGAGTTTGAGATTTTTACTTTTTACCATAAATTTTTTAATTTTTCACAACACGTTATCAGCACGAAGCTCTAAAAGTCCTTCATATTTTTCCAAGCTCCAAAACAGAAGAAAAAAGTAACAAAAGTAATAATATTTATTTGCATTTTTGTAAAGAACCAGACATTTCTCATCTGAGAATTTTTGGATGTATGGTGTATATGCCTATTGCACCACCGCAACGAAAGAAAATGGGTCTTCAAAGAAAGATTGAAATTTATATCGGTTATGATATTCCATCAATCATTCGATATCTTCAACCTCAGACAGGCGAAATGTTCACAGCACGTTTTGCTGATTGTCATTTTAATGAGGAAATCTTTCCAATGTTAGGGGGAGAACAGAAATATACCGAAAATGAAATTACATGGTATGTGTCGTCATTGTTACATATGGATCCAAAAACAAAACAATGTGAAAAAAAATGTACAGCAAATTGTGCACTTGCAAAGAATAACAAATCAAATACCAGATGCATTTGCAGACACAAAAGGGTAACTACATCATATCTACATGCTGCAAATGCCCCTGCTCGAATTAAAATTTTGAAGAAACAAATTGAAGATACTCATGATGTTATTAAACGCCTGAAGCGTGGAAGGTCAGTCGGTTCCAAGGATAAAAATCCTCGAAAAAGAAAATTCATAGAGAAACACGATGATCACAAAATATAAAACTATGTTCCTGAAGAAACACATGATGATGAAAATGTTCAGTCAGAACCACAAACTGACGAGGATCGTGAAATCACTATCAATTATATTAATACTGGAAAAATATGAAACCGAAAAGATATAGAAGAAATCGATGATATATTTTCTTATAATGTGGCGATCGACATCATAAATGTTAATGAAGATCATGAACCAAAATCTTTTGGTGAATATAAAAATCGACAGGATTGGATAAAATGGAAAGATGCCATCCAGGTTGAATTAGATTCGCTAAATAAACGTAATGTTTTTGGACCTATAGTCCTTACACCTGAAGGTGTAAAACCCGCTAAATAAACGTAATGTTTTTGTTGCACAAGGTTTTTTTCAAAGGCCTGGAATTGATTATGAAGAAACGTATTCTCCCGTGATGGATGCAATTACGTTTCGTTATTTGATTAGCTTGGCGGTATCTGAAAATTTAGAAATGTGTCTTATGGATGTTGTTACAGCTTACTTATATGGATCACTTGATAGTAATATATATATATATATATATATATATATATATATATATATATATATATATAATATATATATAAATATGTGTGTGTGTGAAAATCCCTGAAGGAATTAAGATGCCTGAAGCACAAAGTTCAAACCCAGAGAATGTTATTCTGTGAAATTACAAAGATCATTATGCGTTAAAGCAATCCGGTCGAATGTGGTATAATCGACTAAGTGATCACTTGATGAAAAAGAGATATGTAAATAATTCAATATGCCCTTGTGTTTTCATTAAGAAAACAACATCTGGATGCGTAATTATTGTTGTATATGTTGATGATTTAAACACCATCGGAACAAATAAGGAAATTCAAGAAGTTGTGTCATATTTGAAGGAAGAATTTAAAATGAAAGATCTTGGAAAAATAAAATATTGTCTGGGTTTACAATTGAACAAAAAGAATGTGGAATATTTGTTCACCAGACAAATTATACAAAAAAGATCCTTAAACGTTTTCATATGGATAACTTTAAGTACTCCAATGGTTGTTAGATCATTAAACATAGAAAAGGATCCATTCTGTCCATGTGAAGATGATGAAGATATTCTTGGTCCAGAAGTACCATATCTAAGTGCTATCGGTGCCTTTATGTATTTTACAAATTGTACAAGGCCTGATATATCTTTTGTCGTAAATTTGTTGGCAAGATTTAACACATATCCAACAAAGAGACAATGGAACGGAATTAAACATATATTCCGTTATCTACGAGGAACGACAGACTTGGGACTTTTGTATTCAAAAGATGATAATCTAAGAATAATTGGTTATTCCGATGCTGGATACTTATCTGATCCACACAAGGCACGTTGCCAAACTGGATGTGTATTTCTCGTGGAGGCACTGTAATTTATTGTGTTCACAGAAACAAATGCTCGTAACAATTTCATCAAATCATGCCGAGATTATTGCACTACATGAAGCAAGTCGTGAATGTGTGTGGTTAAAATCAATGACCCAACATATCTAAATCTCATGCGGATTATCATTTGAAGAGAAGTCTGTGATACTATATGAAGATAATGCTGCATGTGTTGCTCAAATGAAAGAAGGATACATAAAAGCCACAGAACTAAACATATTCCTCCTAAGTTCTTCGCATTCACCAAGGAGCTTGATAAGAATAAATGTATTGATGTTTGTCACATTCAGTCAAGTGAAAACTCATCAGATCTCTTCACAAAGACATTTCCTACGAAAATATTCAGAAAACACATATATAATATCAGGATGCACAATCTACGAAATTTGTGAAGAATTGTTCGTGTCAACATGAGGGGGATTTTACGTGACTGCACTCTTTTTCCCTTACTATGGTTTTTATCCCAATGAGTTTTTCTTAGTAAAGTTTTTAACGAGGCAGTATAAAAACACGTCATGAAGACATCATCGTATCATGATCATCATCACAAGGGGGATGTTGAAAATAAAAGATTTGAATGTTGAAAAAGTAATAGTTGAATATTTAAATGTTGAAAATAAGAGTTGTAAAAATTAGAAATTTGTGTGTGATGATGTAGGTAACGATGTATTTTATTTTTTGGATTATTATTAAAGAAATTCTATAAATAACCTCACCATTTGTGAAAAAATTAACAATTGAGTAAAGAGAAAAATATTATAAAATATGCAGTTTGATAAATTTTGAAAATTTTAAATTTTTATTTTTTATCATAAATTTTTATTTTTTCACAACAATGATAATAAACAATATATCTATACGAAGACAGGTGAGAAAACAATGCGTGCAAAAATATAAATGTGTATATTCATTTATTTATTTGTGTGAAGGAAGTGGTGTAAGGGAGAAGACAACTAACCGACACAAATATAATGAAAATTAATGTTAAAATTCCAATTACCAGTCTTTAAATAAATAATGATTGCAATATAAATAATTGCCTCAGAAAGCATTGTACATATCGTTATCTCCTCCACTTCCACTTCACTTCAGATTTTTGCTTCCAACGTCATGAAGCAAAGAATTTTCATCTCCGGCCTCCTCCCACTCCTCCTCCTCCTCCTCTCCTCCGCCGCCGATGGGCACAACATCACCCACATACTCGCCGGCCACCCGGACTTCTCCACCTTCAGCCACTACCTCACCGTCACACATTTAGCCGCAGAGATCAACCGCCGCCGCACTATCACAGTTTGTGCTGTCGACAATGCCGCCATGAATGACCTCCTTTCCAAGCATTTCTCCCTCGACACCATAAAGAACATCCTCTCCCTCCACGTATTCGCCGACTACTTCGGGGCCAAGAAGCTCCACCAGGTCGCGAAGGGCTCCACCACCACGTCCTCCCTGTTCCAGGCCACTGGAGAGGCTGCTGGAACCTCCGGTTACGTCAACATCACCGACATGAAAGGAGGGAAAGTGGGCTTCACACCTGTCGACAGCGGTTCTGATAATCAACCGATGGCGACCTTCCTCAAGTCCATCATAGAAGAACCTTACGTAATCTCCGTGATTCAAATCAGCCACGTCCTGTCGTCGCCGGAAGCTGAAGCTCCGACGGGATCTCCCACTGATTTAAACGTTACATCTCTAATGGCAAATCAAGGATGCAAGGCGTTCTCTGATTTGATCATCGCGCATGGCGATGAAGATACTTTCACTCAAAATCTGGAAACCGGGTTAACGATCTTCTGTCCCGAAGACGAAGCCCTGAATTCGTTCATGCCGAGGTTCAAGAACCTGACCGACGATGATAAAACTTCACTGATCCTGTACCACGCCATTTCCTTATACAATTCGCTCGGAATGCTCAGATCCGGCAATGGATTGATGAACACTCTCGCCACCGAAGGAGTCAAAAAGTTCGATTTCACCATACAAAACGACGGAGACGACATCAAGATCGAGACTAAGGTCGTCACGGCTACGATCTCCGGAACCTTAGTTGACAGAGATCCGTTGGCGGTTTTCAAGGTCGATAAGGTTCTGCTGCCGACGGAGCTGTTCAAGGCAGCGCCGGCTTCTCCAGCACCGGAACCATCGAAATCCAAGAAACCAGCGGATGTCGATGCCGAAGCTCCGGGGCCCTCCGACGATGACACGGCGACGGCGGATGAAGATTCGAGCAACGACGGACGTAGAATCATCAATGGCGGCGGGTTTATGAGTCTCTGTTTTGCTTTGTTGGTGGGAATTTTGACTGCTGTTTTCTAATTTTACTTTTTTAAAAAAAAAAAACTTTTTCTATTTTCCTTTTTTTATTTTGTATGAAATTTGTGTGTATGAATTTATTCGAATTTCCATGATACTTTGTTCATGTTATGGACGATAGAAATTATCTATTTTACAATATTTAAATTTTTTCTATTTTATTGTAAAATATGAGGACATCGTTTTTATTTTATTTTATATTTATTCGATATTAATGAGATGAACATATAGTAGGTGTGATAGAAATAGGTAATTTAATATAATTAATATATATTGTTTGATATATGGCTTGAGCGTCCATGAGCAATTATGAAAGAGAAAATCAACTACAATATTTCATTTTATTTTTTAATTGAATTATAATTATAAATTTTTGCACCAATAAAAATTCTGTATCATGGTAAATATTGTAGATGATTTGTTTCTTGATAAATATTAAAAATTCTCTTGATTTGCATTAAGTTATCTCGACAGACTTCATATTAGATTATATTTAAAATGTGGATGGTTGTGTGCATTATAGTTTACAGAGGAACTATTTGGACTCTTCGTAAGGAAAAAACCATCGTCAAGGCAAGTATTTTATTAGGCAAGAAATAAACAAGGCCAACTTGTCAATCACACATCATCTTTATTCTCAACTCTCTCTTTACTCTTCATCCCCTCAAATCTTTTTTCTAACTCTCCAATTTTTTAAATTTTCCAAAAATATCATTATGGTACATGGCATTGTTTTATTTATCGAACTTGTTCTTAAAAGCGTAAAGCTTCAAGACATACAATAATGCAAGGTTTCAGCCTATATATCATGTTCATATGAATGTTTTTTATTTTGTTTTATAAATGGTCCATGATGCTTCCATATAATAAATTAAAAAGTTTACCTCTTTGACCAGAGTGTCGTCGGATTATATCCACCGGTTTTACAGACTGCTCCTCACAGTTTAACCACACAGTCGCAACAGAAGGTTTCAGACGCAAATTCCTTCAACAGCACTTAGCACAACTCAGTTTCATTTCCTACCTCAAGGAGTATAGTAAAAAGCTCAATTTGAAACTAATACATGAGAAGGGAAAAGCCTTGGTCTTTTTTATTCAAACATAACAAATTATTATTACATAGTAATCTCCTTTAGAGGATGAGAAACTTGTTTAGCTATTAATAGTAGTCAAAGTAAAAACACACATAAACTAGAAAGAAAATATTACAATATTTTTGAAATAAAATGAAGATGTTGAATGATACCTTCATCTTCCTTCTGTTATGGTATTTGTAACGTCCAGAAAATTTGAAAGTCTACGTGAACCACGTACATGTAAGTTATTAAATTTCTTTGGTATTTTATTAAATTGTTTTAAAGCATTAAATGCATGTTTATTTCATTAATTTGTGTTTAATTATTTTTATGCATTTTATGCATAATTATTTCATTTTTTTGTAACGACGATGAGCTATCCCGATCTTGGGCTCCCTCGAGGGCCATGTCCCGTCTTGGGTTCCTAGTGGGGTCTTTTTCCTCACGGGCTTGCACAAAGACGTTTTAACTTGCTGATCCAAACAGTTTGAAAATAACAGTTAATCAGTTAAATACACAAGATATGTTTATGGATGTTCGGAGATTTAACAGCTCCTACGTCACCCCTTCTACCACCTCGAGTAGGATTCACTAGAAGACTTTGATTTATACAACTACTTGTACAAACCCACTCAGCTTTGGAATTACCTACTGCCTAACTGAACTCCTAGCCTAGACTGAAGGCATCACCTTCCATCCAACACTTTTTTAACATCTATGTGTCAAAGACTACATACACAAGTTTAACGTCTTTGTGCAAGACTGTATTTGAGTGGTGGTGAGAGAGTACGTGTGTGAGAACTGAACAAGGATGTTCTCACACACAGAGGAAAATAAGCTTCTAAACTATGATGATAACACGTTGAAGTGTCCTTTTGGACTGATTGCTTCTTGAAAGCTGATAAGCATTTAGCATGCCATTTCTTTTCTAGGGTTGTGTTGGTCTCTCTCTGTTTCGTCTTCACTGATCTCCTCTTTATATAGGCGCGAAACTGATCATACAGTGAGACTCATTTATTATATCCGTTAAATCTTAAATTCGTTTCTTGGACTTTGAGTCTCGACTTTTCGACTGTCCTTCTTAAGCGTTTTGTCTTTAATGATATGATGCAACGTTCATTATTGTCCTTTGACTGGACAATTGCTTTGTACCTTTGTGTATAGATGGAATCCACTGAATGAGTTTGTCTACACCTACAACTAAAAGATTCTGACTGATGTTCCGTACTAGTTAGCTGAATTGATCTTCGGTTGGGCTAGTGAAATCATTTGACTCGTCAGTTGAACAATCTTTAATAAAAGTAAAGAAAGATCTTTCTATATATAATTCCATTGTAGAGGGGCGGATGTAGCCAAGTGGATCAAGGCAGTGGATCATTTTATGATTTGGAAGATTTTTCTCGCTGGTGAAAGAAGGTCTCTCATTCAGTTGAACTGTTCAGCTGGGCTCTTCATCAGTTTGTGAGCCTTTGTTATGTGTATATTCTTTTGTAAGTGAGTTTTTGTTTGCACACTTGTTCTTTGTAAGTTGGCTTGAATTAAAATCATGAAATTGTTATGCGCTCCTTCGTTTCTTTCAAATTTTGATCAAGCATTGTTATTTCGTTTTTCCCTTCTTTATATGATGATCAGGTGAACTATGTTATGGCACAATGAGGATTCCACCGGATATGGGATGAATCCCAAATATTACGTGGTGGGGATGTAACCGCTATATGGCCTCGCCCCCTTAGAGAAGTAAAAATTAGGGACTGACGTTAGTAAACCATGGAAAGTAGATGAATCTTAGTGCCTAAGAATAAGAAAGGATGTCTATGTTTATGAAGTATGTTGTACGAAATTTGTAACTTTCACTACTAAAATATTACTAAAATTTTTAACCTCTTTTCGAAAATACACAAACACATGCATGCAATAAAGGCAATCAATCATGTATTTTAAAAAGTCATTCAAACACTGAATAAAAATAACTTCAGCTAAATAAATCTAAATATCATCCACCCCTAGTCTACTGTTTTGAGAGAAACTCAACACTTGTCAAAATCATCAACATACGAAAAGATGCAAAACGTATTAAACATTGTTTCACCTCTGACTCATAAACATAAAGTTCGGAAGAATGCAAGGTCTTCAGATTATCGTGCACACTCCCTGCTCCGCCTACTCATTCTTCAGCACCCCCAGTCTCCACATCATCAAGCTCACTTACTTCAATCACATCTAGTGAGTCTAAAGATTCAACACACCTGAATCTTTATAAAAAATACATATACATATCATCAATAATGAAAAATACTGTAATTAAATTAAGCTTCATGATCTTAAAACCAACATGAACTTAAACATAACATGAAATAACATAAACATATTTTGAATCATATCTCATCATGTAATCATATACGTGTTAATTTTCCTTTATTGAATTCAGATCAATAGTTGTGATTTTCGTATCAGCTCTAAGTAGATGGATCCATCTACGTATAACCGCGGTACCTGGCAGCAGGGACATTAGCGATAGTTTTACCTATCCACTGAGCCTTGGCCTTACATGTTCATGTTCGTGTTCGTATTGGTTACAACCAACTGACTTCTTTCAAAAACATGTCATCGTATTCATCACTTATAAAATTCATGCATAACATTTTATTAAAACCAAGCTTGCAACCTATTTTCCGTATTTTCATAAAAATTCATATTCATATTAAATATGCAATTTTAATTATCAGGGCACTTCCAGGACTTCTAACTCGACCCGTTCAAACTTGTCAAAGTCCTTAAACATACTTCTAATCATTTCCTTAAACGTATCTCGAACCCCTGCATTAACCTCCATATTTCATTTCAGGGTTTAGACCGGAGTTCCGTTTAACCCGGATTAACCCAGACTTGATAAAATTTTAACCATAGTTCACCGACTCCTAACCAAACCCCGTATGACTCAACTTAAACCATTTATAACCACATACATGTAGGTATAACTTACTGGAAACCCAAAAACGAGAAATATCAACAAAAATCTCAACAATAAACGTACAGTACTAGCATTAAGGCGCTGGAAATGTAGCTCTGAGGTGTTGGGTAAGAGCCTAGGCGCCATGTACCAACGCCGCGGCGCTACAAGCATCGAAGCGCTGGCGTCGCGCCAACCCTGAAGGAAAAAAAATCCCAAAATAGACTTTTGAAGCCAATCCCTACCTACTCCCAACCAGCTAGGAGCAGACTCGAACAAACCTCTCCTAGAACACCTTTGGACCCTCCCAAATGGACTTAGCCGTGGACCCTATCCCCATGCACGCAAACGTGCAAGAACCACACGAAACAAGAGAAAAACCTACCCAACTGACCCTAGCTCCTCGATCTGCCTCTAGGCCGTGACCAACCGTGTTCGAGCTATCCTGGACCACGACTCAGCCCCATTAGGGTCTGCATCATGGCCTGGTTTGACCTTTACACAGCCACATCTCCTCCTTAGCCCGATCTCCACTAAGCCGTCCCCAACAAAACCATGATCTGATTGGCCCTTACGTGACCACAAAACCGATCTTCACACCTAGCCACCTTCGATCTTGACATGACACAGCCCCTAGGAGTTGAGATCTAGCAGCCCCTTACACACAAGCAAGGTAAAACATAATCCTCATGACAAAGTATATGAATATATTCATGTCAAAATCATGTATATCCAATTCAACATGATAGAGCCGATATTTTTCATGCATAAACTCACAAATAAACATATAATTATGTGAATGATAATAAAAACGAGGTATAGGGCATGCCTTTGCGTATTTACGCTCGAAAACTTGACACAATTTCATAGAACGAGCACCGGAGAGATGGGGAAGAGTTATTTTGAAATAAACTTGAGAAAATTCGAGTGGAGAGCTGCTGAACTTTTCGAAATCTGCTGCTGAAGGTGGAGAGGGGTGGCCGACTTATAGGAGTGGGAAGATTAGGGTTTGAAGGTAGGGTTAGATATAGTATTATGTGTATAATGGACCCTTAATTGAAAATAATGAGGTTGTGAAGGATTTTAGGCCCATTATATAATAAATTAGTCCCATTAATTCCAAAAAACACTCCCGTAAAATATATCGTTTAGGTATGTTTTTTAAAATATTGCCCGAGCCCTCAAAAAGTCCTTCGATTTGCTAAAAATTGCATACCAGTTTAAAGTATGACTCGATGAGTAAACATACTCTACAAAGGTCCATTTTAGAAAATCTCACATTTATACACCATAGATTAAATAATTAAAAATAATTATATAATAAAAACATTTTTCCATGACTCTCCCTGGTCTCCGTTTCTCGTTCGAGCATGAAATACTACTAAAGTCCTATAACATGCAATCTTAATGAACCATGAAATAAAACAAATAATGTATGTAATGTATTAAAATAGTTAAATACACATTTTAAATACAACTCTAGATTTGCATGCAGTCAGGTTACGTCGTTCGAATTGCTAGAACTTACAAAATTATTTCTTCATGACATGTGTTTTCCTTCAAAATCATGTATATTGTTATGTATGTTCTCGATCGGGCCCCCGTTTGCTGAGTATTTTCCAAAATACTCACCCCTTACTTCCTTCCCTCCAGATAAGAATAAAGAGCAAATAGAATAAGAGCAACAAAAGCAATTTTTGGGATGGTAGAAAATTTCGAGATATCCCCCAAGTTTTAAAGATTAGTTTATGTTTATCACTTCCGCACTGTTAAGACTTTTTATTTTGGCATTCAAGCTGTAAAGACAATTATTTTTGTTGATTATGAGAAATAAACTGGTTTTGACATATATTGTACTATGAGTCTTGTTGTTTGGCGATTATGTGATTGTGAACAACGCAGGTGTCGACTAACACTCATCCCGGAGCGTGACACATATTCATGTCCTCACCAATAAAACGTGACGTTTACAAAACAGATGCTAATCTCGAGCTCAAAAGATCTTTATTCTTACTTGATAGGATCATTTGAAAGGTTGAAATGTGTTTAGAAAGGGGGGTGGGGGTTGAATAAACACACACGATTTTTATAATATTTTCAAATGAAGTGTCAGTTCTATGACAAGCTGATACTAGAAATCTTGTCAGGCGATAACAATCAGTTTAACTGAATACAGTTGCGGAAATAAACTGACTGAAAGATAAAATAAATGACTGAAGTAATAACACCAAGCTTTATGGATGTTCGGACATTGAATAACTCCTACGTCACCCCTTCTATCACAAGAATAGGATATGCACTAAAAGACTTTGATCAATACAAAACTTGTACAAACCCACTTCAGTTTGGACATAACACTGCCAAAACTGAAACTCTTAGTTTACTAAATTTCTCACAGTTCTCGACTGGACTTATCACAACTGATCTAGTTAAGATCAAATAAATAATACAAAAGTTTGTGCTAGTAAGCTCTGAAAGGATCGGTTAAACGAATAAAGAGTGTTTAGAAGGGGGGGTTGAATAAACACTCCTCAAATTTAAATATTCTTCGACAATTTGAGTTCAGTTTTGTTACAAACTGATACTAGGTATCACGTCGATCAATGACAATCAGTTAAACTGAATGAAACAGTTGCGAAAAATAAACTAACTGAAAGATAGAGTATCTAACAAAGAAAATAATGACTGAAGTAAAGATAACACAATTTGTTTCTGGATGTTCGGAGACTTGAATAACTCCTACGTCACCCCTTCAATCACGAAGATAGGATATCCACTAAAAGACTTTGATCAAATACAAGATACTGCACTGACCCACTTCAGTTTGGACTTATCACTTTGCCACAACTGAAACTCTTAGTATATAACACTTTTACAGATGGTAAGTGATCTTAGCACAACTTAGAAAAGCTTATCAAAGATTACACAATGCTATTTAAGCTCGAGAATGTAGCCTTGAATGCTACTGATATAACTGGTAAACATGAGCTTTTAACTTTTGAATGTGAGTAGATATTTTTGCAGCGTAACACCAAGTAGAATGTAATAGCTGAAATCGGTCGTTGTTTCTTCGGCTGCTATCTTCGATTATTTATAGGCTTCTCTCTCAACGGTAACATTAAAGGATATTTGAATATTCTAACCGTTGATTGCCACGTCGATATACTCTGCCAGTCGTACACTGCTTTTTCTGAAATGCGGCGTTCCACTATATGTTGCAGGTAGTTGTACTATTTGTCGGTTGTTGCTTTCAAATAATGACGTGTACATTTGAGAGATCAGCTGGTAAAGAGTCAGTTGACGAGAATGACTAAAGAGTTGTTCAGCTGAAAGAGCAGCTAGCTGCTCAGTTATAATTCAGTTGTGTCGATCAGTTAGCTAAATTCAGTTGCGTAGTTCAGTTGGTTTATCTTTTTGTCAAACACTGGAATTCAGTTTCTAACAATTTCCCCCTTTATGGTGTTTTGACAAAACTAGAGTAATCGAATAACTGTGCTTCATACTAGATAAAATAAGTGGTAGACAACTGAACTCATATGCTTCACAAATACAAGAAAGATTGCTGCTTATAGAGATTTCTTCTGCTGTTCTAGAATCTCTTTGAGCTCTTCCCCTTTTTTGTCAAACAGCTCCATCTTGACAGATCATTTCCGAACGTCAGTAGCTAGAAGCCGGACAGAGGTGGAAATGTTTTCAATAGCAGAGGTCATTGTGACTTGCAGTAAATCTATCTTCCTGGTGACGAGTGTCTCGACACTGTCAACTCGTTTGTTAATAGAATTTTGAGTTGCAGTGAGACTCAAGGCTATCCCCTTATTCTTCTGGATTTCTTCAACTGCAAATGAGAGAGAGGTAACAGCAGTTTGGATAGCTTTCAGCTTTTCGGAATTGAACTGTTGAGAGTCTTCTAATTTTAGAGTGTGAGACAGTTGCGTATTCTGAATCTTTGAGATGGCTGAGAGCATCTGATTCATACTATCCTGCATATTCTGAATTTCTTCGAGAACAAGATCAAAATATGATGAGGATGGAGGAGGAGACTGATGAGAGGTTTCCGGTCCTCTTGTAGTTTGATAAAAAAAACAATCAACTCTTGATCAGTTGCTACTGTTTCAGCAACATTCTGAACTGACGTGATTACAACAACTTATTCTGGAATTGGAGGTGGAGAAGGTGGATTCTGATCAGTAGGTGAGCTTCCTAGAAGAGTAATAGAATCTGATGAAGCCAAAACTGGTGCTTCTAGAGGATGATCTTGGGAATCAGTTGCCACAACAGTTGGAATAGCTTGTTCAGCAGATAGATCTTGCTGAACTGGTGCTTCTAAAGAGATAGGAACCTCTGGATGATTTGATCAACGGGGTGATCAACTGGATTAGAAATAGGTTCACTCAATTTGGATTCTTGCACCACTGCTTGGATAATTTCATCAATATTTGTGAAAGATAATTCGGCTTCAGTGTACATTTGATGCTCACCGGTAGATGATTGAGGAAAATCCTGAACTGGCTCTTCAGTTGGAATAATGGCCTGCTTTGAGGGTGATTCTTTCTGTTGAGAGGAAGGTTCATCAACTATTTCCTCTTCATCATCGTCTGGATCTCCTTGATGAAGGACTAATTCTTGATCCATTTCCCAAAACTTTATCTGAGAAAGCAAACCAATCAGATCGGTGTCTAGCTGAGTTATCACCGCATGATCAGCATAGGCAGTAGGATTTGTTGGAACGTAGTTAGCCTTCAGTTTGTCAATAATTTGTGCTAACTTCTTTGCTCTCATCTGATCAAACAAATAAGTTTTTCTCCCCAGAGCTTGAACAATTGTTGTCGCTTTGACCATCTTGAGGACAAAGGCTTCCAGTTTGATGAACTTGTTCAGCTGGGATTTTTTTTTTCAATTGCTTGGCAAAAATATGAGTACGATAAGCTGTCCAAGCATCATATAGTTGAAGTTTTGATGCTGCAAAATTGTTAACCCTATCCAAACAAGGTCAATGTGGGTCTGAATGGCATTGGAAGGCCTAGGCTCTTCAATCAATTTGCCCTTGCCTTTATCAGAACTGAGGATGTGTGGAATTTCCAGACCAGTTCGAGTAGCATCCACCCGTTCTATAATAGTGATGCCTTTGGGTCGGGCGGGTTCCAGAACAGTAGGACGAGCAATATTAATCAGAGGAGCTTTGATCCTAACTGTTTCTTTCTTTGCACCAGCTGATTTTTCTGGTGGGATGATCTTCAGAGGAACTACTTCAATTGGCTGCTGAACATCTGAAGAAATTAGCTTGTCAGTAGGAATAGATTCCTCTGTAGTTGTTGGCTTAATTCTCTGGGTCCTTGGTTTCTTGGCGATCTTTGGGGAAGGAGTTTTCTCTGACTCTGATTCACCCACAACTAATTTCTTTTTTGCTGACTTCAGTTGAGCCAATGTCTTGGACTTTTTCACTGATTTAGGGGCCGCCTGTTGAGTCCCAATCTCCTGCTTTATCTTTACAAACTGAGCAGGAGAGATTTCTAATTTGGTCTTGAGTGGCATAGTATTCTTCGCATTGAAGACTTTGAATTTTGATGATTTTTCTGAATAATCTGCCACTAACCCCTTCACTTTCAGCAAATAGCTCAATTGAACGGCAAAGCCTTTGGACTGTTTGGATGATAGAAACATATTCTTTAAAATATTGAATATGAGATGCTTCCAGTTGAGTTTACGTTCAGCCATAATGATATAAATAGCCTGAAATTTTTCCAACGTAAGTGCAGCAAAAGATCCAGCTTTCGCCAAAATCCCTTTGGCGATTATATCAGCAAGTAACTAAACCTCGTGTTTTAGCTCCTTCTTTGGATCGGAAACTTTGATTTTCCGTCCATCAGCAGAAAGTGAGGTTTTCATTTCTTCAACATCAGATGCTTTTACATCAGAGAGGTGTGCCAGTCCTTCAGATGGTAAAGAAAAGATTTCTCCAAAGGAATCTTCAGAGATGGTCAGCAACTGACCATTGATAGTAGAGGTGATGTTTCCATCAGAATTGATCATACCGCTAGAGTAGAATTCCTGAAGTTCTTTGGGTTAGATCTCTTGTGATGATTGTCCCAAGAATGTTTTTAACCCAGCAGTTTCGAGTTTTTGAAATACGTTCTTGACATCAGCGTCGCCGAAGGATAGAATCGATCTGAAGTTGATAGCCATTGCATTCAGCATATAAGCGGGAGTTTGATTCGCCATTTGGAACTGAATGAATTCCTAGAAAATAGAAGGATGAGATTTGTTTTTGCTCTCAAGAGTTTGTAGATAAACGTAAAGTAAAACTGAAATGGAGCGGGGAATGGTACATATGTACGTGACTATTCAAATTCTGGACACGTGTCAGTCCATAGAAATTCTGAATTACAACGTGTGTACGTGTGCTGTAAGCGTGTGTAATTTAACGGTTCTAAAAGTGTCCACGTTTCCACCAATCATTTGCTGAAGGGTAGCATTTAATGCTTGAAGAACAGTCACGTCACTTGATTTGGAATATAATATGGTTAATTAGTTAACTTATATGAGAAGATTAGTGAAAAGCTCAACTGAATGATCAGTTGTGAGACTGTGTCCTCAGTTGAGAGTTGACTAACAATTTTCTTCTCAGTTAACCTCTTAAAGCCAATATTCCCCCTTAATAGATGCATAAAAGAAAATTTCGAGAATATAAACAAGATTAATTAAAAGAAATCCTGATGCTTAGTAGTGTAAACGTCTGTCATAATGAAATAGTCCTTTCATCTTCTTTGTCCTATTCTATAAATAAGAGTAGCTCAGTAAGTCGCAAATATATTAGCAAATTATATTCAGTAAAGAAAATGGCAGTGCAAGCAGTTCAAAGTCTCCGGACATGGCTGAAGATTTCATGAAAGCAGCTCTGGAGAAGAGAAAGGTTGAGATGGAAGATGATGTTTTCCATCAAATTCTACGCTTCTGGGAGAATCTCCAAGAACTTCAGTTTCTTTGGGAGAATGAGATGGCAAACACTCCCATTTTGCTGGAAAAACTGGAGAAATATAGGGAACGCATGAACGTTGCCCATGCTGTGAATATTTTCGAACCAGACAATATTTACGAGCTGATGCTCTACAAGGAGAGGAGGATCCTGGAGCTCATATCTCAGTCTGACAGCTTTCATAAGACTTGCACTGGAGATATAAATCAATGGATGGCCAAATGGAGGGTTTTTGTGTAGCAGGAATTATAAAATGTAATTCACAACAATTTCCTCAAATGAATGAAATGATGTTATCAGTTTATCTCTGTCTTGTTATTTTCCTGCATTACTTGATTTCATCATTTGATAAGTAAATTATAAGCACAAGTACTGAATACAATGAACTGATAGAAGATTAACTGACATCAGTTGAGAGTAAAAAATAAAAAATAACGAACTAACAGAGTGATCAGTAAAATACAGTAAAACTGACAAAAGACTTAACCACCAAGATAGCAACAAGACTGATTAGGATAAATAAATTAATCCAGTATATTGCGAAAATGAGAAAACTTAGTCTCAGCCAGTGGTTTGGTGAAGATATCAGCTGCTTGCTGCTCAGTTGAGACGTATTCCAGTCTGATGTTCTTCTTCAAGGCATGATCTCTAATGAAGTGATGCCTGACATCTATATGCTTGGTCCTGGAGTGAAGAACTGGATTGTAGGTGATAGCAATCGTACTTGTATTATCACAGAATATGGGCGATTCTTTAGCATCAATTCCATAATCTCTCAGTTGTTGTTGAATCCAGAGCAGTTGAGCACAGCAACCTCCGGCAGCAAGATATTCTGCTTCAGTTGTGGAAGTTGCTTTGGATGTTTGCTTCTTGCTGAACTAGGAGATCAGTCTGTCCCTTAGAAATTGACATGATCCACTAGTACTTTTACGATCAAGCTTACATCCTGCATAATCTGCATCTGAATATCCAACTAAATTGAAAGATGAATCTTTAGAATACCATAACCCAACATTTTGTGTGCCCTTAAGATATTTTAAAATATGCTTGGCAGCTGCAAAGTGTGATTGCATAGGATTTGATTGAAATCTAGCACACATACATACAACAAATACAATATCAGGACGACTAGCAGTTAGGTATAATAATGAACCTATTAAACCTCTGTAAAGTGTCGTCTCAAATGATATTCCCCCTTGATCAGTATCCAGTTTTACTGATGAGCTCATGGGAGTACTTGCAGCTGAACACAATTCCATGACAAACTTCTTCAGTAATTCTTTCGTGTTTTTAGTTTGACTAATGAAAGTGCCCGACTCCAGTTGCTTCACTTGTAATCCAAGAAAGAAGGTCAGTTCACCCATCATGCTCATTTCAAATTTCTCCTGCATTAACTTAGCAAACCTCTCGCATAATTTGGGGTTAGTTGACCCAAAAATAATGTCATCAACATAAATTTGAACGAGTAGAATAGGATCATTCTTGGAGAATTTGAACAATGTCTTAACAACTGATCCAACAGAAAAATCGTGATCAGTTAGAAATTTCGAAAGGGTTTCATGCCAAGCTCTTGGAGCTTGCTTAAGACCATATAAGGCTTTGTTCAAATGGTAGACATGATCAGGAAGGTGATGATTCATAAAACCTGGAGGTTGTTCAACGTAGACTTCTTCCTGCAACTGGCCATTCAGAAATGCACTCTTTACATCCATTTGATAGACTTTGAAATTTTTGAATGAAGCATAGGCAAGAAATATTCTGATTGCCTCCAGTCTTGCAACTGGTGCATATGTTTCATCGTAATCAATTCCTTCTTCTTGCCTATATCCTTGTGCTACTAGCCTTGCTTTGTTGCGCACAACTGAACCATCTTCGTTCAGTTTGTTCCTGTACACCCATTTTGTACCTATAACAATTTTTGAAATTGGTCTTGGAACTAAGTTCCAGACATTGTTATGGATAAACTGATTTAGCTCCTCATGCATTGCATTTATCCAGTTTGGATCAGCAAGAGCTTCATCAGTCTTCTTGGGTTCTAGTTGTGATACGAAGGCTGAATGAATGAATAAATTGAGCATCTGATTTCTTGTTCTCACTGGATCAGATGGTTTACCTATTACCAACTCTGGAGGATGTGATTTCTTCCATCTGAGTTCAGCATTTATTACTTCTAAATCAGGAACTGTTTCTGTGGGCAACTGAACATTTTCAGTTTCGGTTGGTAACTGAATATCATTTGGTTGTCTTATCAACTGATCGTTAGGAACATCTTCTGGTTCAGCTGGTTGATCTAACACTTCTGGTTCAGGTGTTTGGAGGTTGCTTTGATTAATATGAATGTCTTCTTCATCATCATCATCCAAGATTATATCTACAAATCTATCAGCTAGCTCAACTCGATCGGTTGGCTTGTCAGTTAGTACAGTTTCATCAAAAACAACATGGATAGATTCCTCAATATTTAAAGTAATTTTTTTGAAGACTCTATAAGCTTTACTCACTGAAGAATAACCAAGAAATATTCCTTCTGCAGATTTAGCATCAAAAGCTTTTAAATGAGTTTTATCATTGACAAGTATAAAACATCTGCAGCCGAATATTTTAAAATATGAAACCACACTTTTTCTTCCATGCTAGATCTCATAAGGTGTTTTCATATGATTCTTATTAATCATTGATCTATTTTGAGTGTAACACGCAATGTTCACTGCCTCTGCCCACAACCTTTGAGAGATACTAGAATCAGCAAGCATTGTTCTAGCAGCCTCTTTGAGGGTCCGATTTCTTCTTTCAGCTACACCATTTTCCTGAGGAGTTCTAGCTCCTGAGAGCTCATGCTTAATTCCGGCATTCTCTAAATAATTTGAAAGAATTTGATTGATAAATTCAGTTCCTCGATCGGACCTGATTCTGTCAATTCCAACTGATTTTTCATTTAATAATCTTTTGAAAAGCTTAATCAGTTGAGCAGCAGTTTGGTCTTTGTACTTGAGAAATATAACCCAAGTGAATCTTGAAAAATCATCTACAACCACCAAGGTGTATTTCATTCCCTGTAAGCTCATGTTTGGTATTGGACCAAATAGATCCATATGTAATAGCTCTAAGCATCGGGAAGAAGATTTACGACCCTTGTTCTTAAAAGATGATTTGATTTGTTTACCAAACTGAAATGCTGAGCAAATTTTATTTTTGGTAAAATCCATTTTGGGCAATCCAATAACAAGATCGTGGTTACTCAAATATGCAATAGATTTGAAGTTCAGGTGGTTTAATCTCTTATGCCACAACCAGTTTTTAGAGGAATTTGAAGCAATAAAACAAATTGGTGCATAAGATTGATCATTCCAACTGACTTTGTAAGTGTTTCCACACCTTTTGCCAGTTAGAATGATCTCTTCAGTTGAGTTTTTGACTGAACAAGAATGTTTGTCAGACTGAACTGAGAATCCATTATCGCATAATTGACTGATGCTGATCAGATTATACTTGAGATTCTCAACTAATAAAACGTCATTAATGATGAAGTTACCATTGATAAGCTTACCCTTACCCACAGTTTTACTTTAGAATTATCTCCAAAACTGATGTTTGTTCCAGTGTACTTAATCAGTTGAGATAATAGGTCTGATTCTCCTGTCATGTGGCGTGAACATCCACTATCCAAGTACCATATAGATTCAATGCTTGTACCTGTTACCTGCAATCACACAAAAGATAAGATTCTGGTACCCTTTTCTACTTGGGTCCAAAGTTGATTAGTCCTTTAGGATGTGTGTGCTTGGAGTAAGGTGTGCAGAAGAAACAACATGTGATTTGCCCTTTTTCAACTGATTGTTCAGCCAGTATCTCTTCTGAACTGGCTTCCTGTTATAGTAATTTGAGTAGCCATTTGAGTAATTTTTGCTGAAAATTTTTGGTGGCTGACTTCATGAGTCAGTCACAACTTTTGGGCTATAACCAATACCACATCTTTTGCCCTTGTTCATACTTACAATTGGCTGTTCAATCAGTTTACTTGCTCAGATTGTTCTTGTACCATAACTGATTTGACAAAGTGAATGTATTTCCATTTATCCATATTCAGTTTTGATCGAGTATCTTCGAGAGACATTTCATCTTGGTTACTGAACCCTAAACCAGTTTTATCAGTAACTGATTTTTTTGAGTTCTGTATATCAGTCAATGCAACAGATGATTTGTTCCAAGCTTGAATAAGCTCACTTTGCTTTGAATTTTCAAGCATCAACTTTTGAATCATTAACTGATCCTTGCTTCTTTCAGTATTGAGTTCAGCAATCTCATTTTTCAGACTCAACATGTCAGCTGATTCATCAGTTGTAGTCTTATTGTCAATAGGATCATTTTTCTTTGCTCTGGCCTTTTCAAATAATAAGGCAAGCTTATGATACTCACTGACCATGTCATGCAATGTTGAAATAAGTTCTTCTCTCGTAAAATCAGTTGAGCTAAAGTCAAATACCTGTTGACGGCTGGATTCTAGTTCTGTGTCACCAGCCATCAGACATTTCACTTCCTCTTCATTGTCACTAGAACTGCATGAAGTTTTTGGTTCTGACTCCTCGCTGTCAGTGTCTGCCCACTTTGATTTGCTCTCTTCAGCCAAGAGCACTTCATGCTTCTTCCTGGAGAACTTCTTATCATCTTTGGATCTCTTTTTGTGCTCATATGGTTTCTTTCTTCTTTCAGTTGAGCCTTGACTGTCTTTCTTTGGTTTGGTACAGTCAGCAATGAAGTGACCTGGTTTGCCATAGTTGTAGAAATCGTTTGATTCTTCCTTGGAATTGCTTCTTTGATATTTATTTTGAAAGTTTCCTTGATTTTTCCTCATAAATCTTCCAAACTTTTTGATGAACAATGACATGGCATCATTGCTTAGTTGATCAGCAGCTTTTTCAACTGAACCAGTTGGTTCTGTTCTAACAGCAGCTAAGGCAGTCGTGGCTGCTGGAGTAGACGATTCTCCTTCTCGAGTTTGCAACTCAAACTCGTAGGCTTTCAAATAAGCAAATAGATCATGAAGCTTAACTTTGTTCAGATCCTTGGATTCCCTCATTGCCATGGTCTTCACATCCCACTCCTTGGGAAGACCTCTGATTATCATCAATGCAACTTCTTTGTTTGTGTACACTTTTCCATGTGCATTTAATTCATTGATGATGCAGCTGGTTCTTTCATCATAATCATGCATCGTTTCACCAACTCTCATTTTGATATTGTCAAACTTCTGGACAACAACAAAAAGTTTTTTTTCTTTGGTTTGTTCGTTCCCTTCGCAAAGCTGGATGAGCTTCTCCCAAATCTCTTTGGCTGTCTTGCACATTTTGATTTTGCTGAAAGTTACTTTATCCAACGTCTTATATAGTATGTCCTTTGCCACATTATCCAAGTTGGATTTTCTTTTATCCTCTGCGGTCCATTCTTCTCTGGGCTTTTCTATACGATGAGGTGCCCCATCAGTAATGGCAATAGCTGTGTTGGCTTTCAAAATCTTCATGGGTCCATCAGTTATAACGTACCACATATCATCATCTTGTGCAGCTAGGTGAGCCTGCATCCTGATCTTCCAATCATCGAAGTCTTCTCCAGAGAACATAGGAATCTTATTGAATGAAGACATAATGAGAAATTTGAGTATAGATATTCTGAGACGAGATACAACCGCTCTGATACCACTTGAAAGGATCGGTTAAACGAATAAAGAGTGTTTAGAAGGGAGGGGGGGGGGGGGGGGGGTTGAATAAACACTCCTCAAATTTAAATATTCTTCGACAATTTGAGTTCAGTTTTGTTACAAACTGATACTAGGTATCACGTCGGTCAATAACGATCAGTTAAACTGAATGAAACAGTGGCGGAAAATAAACTGACTGAAAGATAGAGTATCTAACAAAGAAAATAATGACTGAAGTAAAGATAACACAATTTGTTTCTGGATGTTCGGAGACTTGAATAACTCCTACGTCACCCCTTCTATCACGAAGATAGGATATCCACTAAAAGACTTTGATCAAATATAAGATATCGCACTGACCCACTTCAGTTTGGACTTATCACTTTGCCATAACTGAAACTCTTAGTATATAACACTTTTACAGATGGTAACTGATCTTAGCACAACTTAGAAAAGCTTATCAAAGATTACACAGTGCTATTTAAGCTCGAGAATGTAGCCTTGAATGTTACTGATATAACTGGTAAACGTGAGCTTTTAACTTCTGAATGTGAGTAGATATTTTTGCAGCGTAACAGCAAGTAGAATGTAATAGCTGAAATCAGTCGTTGTTTCTTCGGCTGCTATCTTCGATTATTTATAGGCTTCTCTCTCAACGGTAACATTAAAGGATATTTGAATATTCTAACCGTTGATTGCCACGTCGATATACTCTGCCAGTCGTGCACTGCCTTTTCTGAAATACGACGTTCCACTATAAGTTGCAGGTAGTTGTACTATTTGTCGGTTGTTGCTTTCAACTAGTGACGTGTAGAGCTGAAAGATCAGCTGGTAAAGAGTCAGTTGACGAGAATGACTAAAGAGTTGTTCAGCTGAAAGAGCAGCTAGCTGTTCAGTTATAATTCAGTTGCGTAGATCAGTTACCTAAATTCAGTTGCGTAGTTCAGTTGGTTTATCTTTTTTTCAAACACCGGAATTCAGTTTCTAACAAGCTCCAAAGGTAGCCTCAAATGCTACAAATAAATCGAATAAGAGTGAGTTTTTGATTCTTTGAGTGAGAGCTATAATTTCATCAAGGTAACGGCAAGCTTGAGAATAGATAGATCACTTGGTTGTTCAAGAGTTGTTTCTCAACTGCTTTTCTTACCTATTTATAGGCTTCACTTCAGCGGTAACATTAAATAATATTTGAATCTTTCTATCCGTTGATTGCCACGTCAATATTCTTCTGACATTCATACACTGAAAACTCTAAAATGCGGTGTTCCACTACGAGTTGCAGTCTACTTTGTACTGTTGTCGGTTGAATGACCTTTTCAACTGATGACATGTAAAACTAAATGATCAGCTGATATGAAGACGCTGGTAAGCTCTCAACTGAATATATCAACTGATCAGTCAGCTAACTCTATAAATTCAGTTCGGCTGGTTTCAGTTGCCTTTAATAACCTGCGCATTATTCTTTAGTTAGGCAACTGCCAGTTCGTGATCGGTTAGTCCAATAAATTAATCTCTTAGTTTGTCAAACTACCAAAATTAAGTTTCCAACAATTTCCCCCTTTTTGGTGTTTGACAAAACTTGTAAAGTATGAACTGATCAACTGAACTTAAAATAATCTTTGATTTCATTGTAGATAAAATAATTATTCTAATGTACATATTCGTACAAAGAATGAAATAAGGATCTAATCTATATACAAATTCGTACAAAGAATAAAGAATCTTCAAATCTTCAACCATTAACTGAAGTCAGTTGATCTTCATACATTCTTATTTCCTTTGTCTTCTTCTGTCTCTATAATAATTCCCCTCTTTTTGTCAAGCACGCCCACTTTCCTTGTTAATATTCGAACATCGGCTGCAATATCTGATACGACATTCATTACAGTGGTCTGCAGGAAATCAATCCTTTTAGTGACTGTTTCTTCCAGAAAGTTAAATCGCCTACCGACTAAAGCTTGAGTTTGGAAATGAGATGCAGTCGACAGTCTATCTTTATTGATTTCTTCCTTCTGGAGATAGAGAACAGTCACACTCTGATTGAGTTGATTCATTCTGTCTGTTGTAAACTCATAGTTCGAGTTGAGCTTCAAAGTGTGTGCGAGCTGAGTAGATTGTATTGCAGAAATAGCACTCATCATATTGGCAAGGTTGGACTGAACGGTTTGAAGTTCTTCAAATAGGGTATCAATGTCTGAAATTCCAGGAGACATGGATCTGGAAGTTTCTGGAATCTGTTCCCTTTCCTGTTGAGTAAATACAACCATCGCACCGTCAGTTGGTTCTGTTTCAAGCGCCACTATTTCTGAAATATCTTTAGTTGTAGGGTCCTGGGGAGGAGTCGAGACAGTTTGAAGAATAGAACCAGAAGGTGGTTCTTCAGTTGGTTCAACAACTGGTTCTTCAGTTGGTTGATGAGCTGGATCTACAGCTGGCACTTCTTCAGTTGAGACTGAGTGCAGCTGAGCTTCTTCAGTTGGTGCCAAAACTTCCTGTACAGTTTTTTCCAAAACTACTTGTTCAGTCACAACTTCTGACTGAATTGGCTCTTCAGTTTGTTCAAAAGTAGGCTCCTCGGCCGGTTCTTCAAAATTGACATCTTGAACAGCTGGTTCTTCAGTCATGACCACATCCAAAACTGATCTTGAATTGTCCAGCTGAATATCGGAGGTTACTGATTTGATTACCTCATCGAGATCTTTCAGTGATAATTCAGCTTCAGAATAAGGCGTTGGATCAGCAGTTGATGATTGAGGTGCTGAAGATGAAGATGGTTGAGCAACTGATATGGAAGGTTCAGTTGCCTTTTGAGTAGCTTCAGCAGCTGAGTCTTTGGGTGGCTCTTGAACTGACTGTTCAGCTGGCTCTTCTGCACTTGATAAATCTTGTGAAGCCGCTGGAATGATCAGTTCTTGATCCATTTCCCAGTTTTTGATTTGCATATGTAAACAGAGAATATCCGAGTCCGGTTGATTATGCATAACTATATCATTGAATGGAGTTGGACTTGTAGGATCAAAATTCTGTCGCAATTCAGCAACTATATTTTGAAGATTTTTGGCTCTCAGCTAATCCAAAAGATTACTCTTGCGTTCCAGATCTTGAACAATTGTAGAAGCCTTGACTACTCTCGGAACAACAGTCTTCAATTCAATAAACTTCTTCAGTTTAGACTTCGACTGAAGCTGTTTAGCAAAGACTTCAGTCCTGAACTTCACCCACTCATTGTAGGTCTTGATTTTGTTTGCTACAAATTCATTGATCTCTTGCCAGATGAGATCAATGTGCGTTTGAATCGCATTAGTTGGCCTGGGTTCTTCTTGCATCTTCCCTTTACCCTTGGAATCAATTAGGACATAAGGAATGCTCAACCATGTTTTAGTTGCATCAATCTTGTCTTTGATCACTATTCCCTCAAGTCTGGCAGGAGGTAGAGAAGTGTAGCAAGTAATAGTGAACAATGGAGCCTTAACTCCAGCAAGCTTCTTCTTGTCACCAGATTCGGTGACCTTCTTCTTTGGTAGAATGGTAGATAGAGGCAACTGATCCTCAATTGAGGGTTCAGTTGGAACAACTTTTAGTGGGATGGCCTTGATAGGCTGTTGAGCTCCTGGCTGCAACAGTCTTTCAGTTGGAATGTTCTCAACTGCTTCGTGGCTTCTTCAAAAGGCTTGGTCTTCAAAGTTTGGGGCTTCTTCAAAACTTTGTCAGATGGATTCCTCTCAGAATTAGTTTCACTGACAATCAGTTTGCGCTTGATTGTATTTTTTTGAGTCTCCTTCCGTGCTTTCTTGACTGATTTGGGAGCTCCTTCCATCCCAATTTCCTTCTTCACTTGAATGAACTGCTCAGGTGACATGTTCAGTTTCTACTTAGGTGGCTGGACAGTCTTGGCATTGAAAATCTTCATCTTTGATGACTTTTCCGAATCATCAGTCACCATTCCTTTTACTTTCATCACGTGGCTGAGCTTCACCGCAAAGCCCTTTGACTGCCTGGATGATTGAAATATATTCCTCAGAATATTGAAAATAATGTTTCTCCAGTTCATCTTCCTTTCAGCCATGATTGAAGTCATAGCTTGAAACTTCTCAAAAGTGAGGGCAGCAAATGATCCTTCCTTTGCCAAGAGCCTCTTTGCTACAATATCAGCCAGTAGTTGTACTTCTGGCTTCAGTTCCTTCTTAGGATCGGAAACTTTGATTTTTCGACCATCAATAGAGAGGATAGTTTGCATCTCCTCAATATCGGACGCCTTCACTTCAGAAAGGTTAGCTAGCCCATCAGTAGGCAGTTGAAAGAAATTGCAGAATAACTCCTCCTCAATGATCAGCAACTGACCATTTACAGTCAATGCTATATTGCCTTCTTGAGTGACATAGCCGGTGGCGTAGAGATCTTGAACCTCTTTGACAAAGATTTCTTGGGAAGATAATCCCAGATATTGCTTCAAACTGGCTGCTTCCAGTTTCAGAAAAACATTCTTGACTCCATCGTCCTTTACAGTCAAGACTGAATCAAAGTTGATCACCAAAGCATTCTTGACGTGAGCTGGGATCTGGTTTGTCATTTGATTGAGTGAAATATACGAAAAGGAGTATGCTATGAGTAGAAATTTTCTCTGAATGCTTGAATGTGCGCGTAAGAAGAAAAACTGAATTGGAGCGGGTATAGTACTATAGTAGGTGACTGTTCAAATTATTGGACACGTGTCAGTTTAGGAAAATTTATATAGAAAATGTGTGTACGTGTGGTAAAAATGTGTGTAAAATATTAATGGATTACATGGGTCCACGTTCCAAAATACTATTCCATGAAAGACGACATTTAATGTTTAGACAAACTTTCACATCATTTAATATAGAATATTAATCGAATAATCAATTAACATATTTGAAAAGATCAGTTAGATCAGTAGCTGAATGGCTAGTTGAGAACTCAGTCAGTTCAGTTGAAGACCAACTGACTATTATCTTCTCAATTAACTTTTCAAATTGACATTACCCCATAATAAATGCATATAATTTAGAGAAAGGGTAAGAAAAACGCAGTCTATGTGAGTCAAAAGACGATTCAATTGCTTGAGTCTCTTCATCTTCTTCAATATTAAATGAGACCTGTCTATAAGTAAAATGAAAACAATGTTAGATAACAATAGTTCAATATGACGAGTGTGTCTGGTTTGTCTAGTGAGTTTGGTTCGATCATTTCAGATTCCTGCAGCAACAATCATCACATATTGACACAAAGAGCACGAGAACTAGAAGATGTGAAGAAAGACATCGAAGAATTCGTCTGGTTGAAGGTGATGTCTTCTTGGATTAAAGTTCAAGAACATCAGTCTATACGGAGACACGGCTCAGTTCCCACTACTCGACAAAGAGCTGTACTGTAGCAAGAAAGTATTTCAGGCATTTTAACGTCCGTCACGTTTCACAGCTTGTCACCGATGAAGTTCTGTGGCATGTGATGCTGTGGAAAGAATGACATCAGCTTGAGAAGGTTTCTAATTTTGAATTTTTCAGAGAACTGCATAGCCAAGAACTTGTAAATTGTTTAATTGATTGGAAAGAAGCTGTAGGAAGACAACTGAATGATGTTGTATGGTTTCGATTTTGTGCTTAATGAAATCCTGTTTTGCATCATTGTTGTCTCTTTACTTTCTGCAAAAAGTTCACTTTCATCAGTTGATAATAATTAACTAACTGAATACAATAACTGATAAATTAATAACTGACATCAGTTGACAGACAGTAAACAAACTTAATATCATAACTGATAAATGACTAACTGACGTCAGTTGACAAACATTTAATGAACTGAACATATAAATCGATGAATAACTAACTGGCATCAGTTGATAAACATTTAAATAATAAATGATAAATTGAATAAACAGCAACTGACAAAGCAGCAAAAAAACTGATTAAGATAAATCAATAAAACCAAGTATATTGTGAAAGTGAGAAAATTTAGTCTCTGCCAATGGCTTGGTGAAGATGTCAACATCTTGTTGTTCAGTTGACACATATTCCAGTCTGATAGCTTTCTTCAGAGCATGAGGTCTGATGAAGTGATGTATGACATCAATGTTCTTGGTCCTTGAGTGAATAACTGGATTATAAGTTATTGCAATAGTGCTCGTATTGTCAGTAAATAGGGGAGATTTCTTAACATCAACTCCATAATCTTTTAGTTGTTGCTAAATCCAGAGCAGTTGGGCACAGCAGCTTCCAGCAACAAGGTATTCTGCTTCAGTTGTGGAAGTGGCTATGGATGTTTGCTTGTTTCTGAACCAGGAGATTAGTATCTCTCCTAGAAACTGTCATGATCCACTGGTGCTTTTACCATCTAGCTTACATCCTGCATAATCTGCATCTGAATATCCATCTAAATTAAAAGAAGAGTCTTTAGCATACTATAATCCCACATTTTGAGTGCCTTTTAAATATTTTAAAATTCTTTTGGAAAACAGTTAAAAAATGAGATTGCTTAGAATTTGCTTAAAATCTAGCACACATACAAACACCAAACACAATATCATGACGACTAGCAGTTAGGTACAATAATAAACCTATTAAACCTCTGTAGAGTGACGTCTCAACTGATATTTCTCCTTGATCATTGTCCAGTTTAACTGATGAACTCATGGGAGTGCTTGCAGCTGAACAAGTTTCCATGCCAAATTCTTGAGCAATTTCTTCCTGTATTTGGTCTGACTGATAAAGATACCAGTTTCCAGTTGTTTCACTTGCAGATCGAGGAAAAATGTCAGTTCACCCCATCATGCTCATCTCGAATTTGTCCTACATTAACTTGGCAAACTTCTCACATAATTTGGGGTTAGTTGACCCAAATATAATATAATCAACATAAATTTGCACAAGTAAAATATGATCATTCTTAGAAAATTTGAACAAGGTCTTGTCATGTAATGCCCGAGATTTATTTTGCTATTAATCTACGATTATTGATTTTTAATCGATATGATTATGAAGGATCATTCCGAGACACGAATAGAGGTAACATATGATATTTGATGTGCGAGGACAGTACCCCTCGCATATATGCGCGGCACTGATGCGCGCATATGCGCGAGTCAGGCAGAGGACCTCGCGCATATGCGCGAGAACGGACACGCATATGCGCGATCGTGTGCAAGGAAAAATTGCCAAGTCCAGAGGACCTCGCGCATATGCGCGGAAGTGGTGCGTGCATATGCACGAGCTACCGAGATAACCATTGCCGAGATCAGTAGGACTCGCGCATATGCGTCGAAGGAGGTCGCGCATATGTGCGAGACATGCTGAACATAGAAAGAGCCACCTAGCCTTCACATGAAAGATATATATATATATATATATATATATATATATATATATATATATATATATATATATATTTATATGTTAAGTCTTCAATTGCCGGAGAATTAAGAAGGAAACGAGGAAAATTTTAGGAGAAAGTTTCATATTCCTTCGAAGACTATTATTGTGATTTTGTATGATCCGCCCGTCAGAATTTCAATCCGACTTCAATATTGTGATCCTCGTGTTAGCGGCTTCACACAAACGTAAGTTTTATTGATTTTATTTATGATTTGAAAAGATGATATTGAAGGAATCGGACATGATTCATATATGATGTTCTTGACATAGTAGACATCGCATAATCGAAACTGGATTGAAGAAAAGATACCGTATGAAATTGTTATGATTTTTCAGAATGAATTTGATATCAGATTTGTATTATTATTGATTATGATTTATTGGTATATACTGATTCGTATTACCGGTACTTGGGAATTATACTGTCATGCCTTTAGAATTTGATAAGACTTGAGATATCTTGGTTTGAGTTGTATATAGATACATTATATTCGATATTGTCATTGCCAGATTGATATTGACAGGCTTTAAATCCCAGACTTCGACATAGTCAGATTTACAAAAAGAAAGAAAGGTATAAATGAATGTTAACCGGGAGATCGACTTGAGTCAGATTGGACTCGAGTTTCCCAAAAACCACATACTTTACTTTATTGCATTAATGTTTGCAATTGAATGAGATTGAAATGCTTAGTCTATTGATTTATAGCAAAGATTGTAGTGAGTCAGGGGCGGAGATGCCTAGTCATTGGCGGATATGCCAAGTCTTTGGCGGATATGCCGAGACACTTGATGTTTGATTTATATGGACGTTGCTTAGGAGTAGATCGACTCCTATTGCTGAGATTCGATATATGTGCCAATATCCAGGAACCGGGATCCCTAGATTAGAGATGAGTCGATTCTGAGATGACGAGTCACTGGTTGATTTACAGTTTTTTATCGATTCATGTTTTCAGATTTGATACATGTATTGATGACTGTTTATGCTTTTATATAAGTTTTTATATGATTGCATTTAGTCATTGTTTATAATGGGAATGTTATTCTCACAGGAGTTATCCGGCTGTTGTCGTGTTTGTATGTGTGCATGACAACATGTGGGATAGGATCAGGGTGAAGAAGAGGATGAGAGAGGACAAGTTAGCGTGGAGATCCGGATCAGAAGTAGATAGGCTTCGGCACTTGATATATAATAGTTGAACCATAGTTGATTTTAATGTATTGAGTACAAGACATGTACTTTACTTTTGATATGTAAATCAGAGATTACGTTCCGCAATTGTATATTAAAAAAAAAATTAGACCCTGTTTATCTTAATTGATTGAATTATTCCAAGAACGATTAAGAAATAAATTAGCGTCTGAGTCCCTACAGCAGGTGGTATCAGAGCAGTATGTTCTAGAACTGTAGGTTCTTGAGACTGAGATAGAAGCTAGTGAGCGGGGTAGATTGAGTTTTCTTTCATACTTTTCTTGTGCTAGCATGTTCTACTGCTTTATAATGCATGTTCCTTGATTATTTGATTTAAATTGGTAATGTGTATTACTAAGAATGAATCAGAACCGATTCTTGATCAGCTGTAAGATGATCGAAGGGGGACTGAACTGAAACAGATTTGTTGTATTGGGTTACTAATCCTTTTGATAATCAAATATGCCTACTCGAAGAGTTCCAGAACAGGGCAGTACTTCATCTAATCCGATGGATGTGACGATAACACCGATGGAAACGCTACTGAAGAGATTTCAGTCGTTCAAACCGCCAACCCTGAAAGGGACAGAAACTTCAGTTGACTGTGAGTGTTGGTTAGATGATATAGAGATGCTGTTTGATTCCTTGGATTACACAGATGAGTGAAGAGTCAGACTGATAGGGCACCAGTTGCATGATGTTGCAAAGAACTGGTGGATTACAACAAAGAAAGCGTTGGAGCATCAAGGTACGAATATTACTTGGAACATCTTTAAGACTGAGTTTTATCAGAGATTTTTTATAGTGTCGTACAGGAAGGACAAGGGGGCAGAATTTGCCAATCTGAGACATGGTCAGTTGAACATTGAAGAGTATGTGGCCAAGTTCTCTACCTTGAAGAGTATGAAGCGGTGGCTGATCAGTTTATCAATGGCTTGAATCCTGAAATCTTTACATTGGTAAACATCGGGCGACCGAATAACTTTGCTGATGCCTTGAATAGAGCAAAGGGATCTGAGGCTGGTCTGACGAGACAGAAATGAGCTTTGTATGTTCCTCCAGCACCGATACCACAGCAACCACCTCCCAGATTTGAGAGTGGCAGCAGCAGTGGTGGAAAGAAAGATTATCTGAAAGCCAGAGGAAATCAGTTTAAGAATTCTGGCAGCAGTTCTTCTAGCTCTAGTGGTTCTCGACAGAGCCAGAGTTATAACGGGGCACATTGCAGAACATGCGGAGGGAGACATCCGACTGAGCAATGCCAAAGAGTGATTGGTAGTTGTCGTATCTCTAGACAGCAGGGAAATTTTTCTAGAGTATGTCCACAGAGAGGTTCCCAGGGAGCAGAATCAGCTGGATCAGTGGCTCATACTGATAGACGATCATCAGCTGTTCATTCTTTCCAGACCCCACCGACTACTACTCCGTCACCGCAGAGGCCAGGAAGAAGCCAGACAGTTAGCCAGCCTCCTAGACAGGAGGCCATAGTGTTTGCTTTGACAGAGGAGCAGGCTCAGGAAGCACCAGACGATGTTGTTGCATGTAACTGTTCTTTATGTGGTTACACAGCTTATGTATTGATAGATACAGGTGCGTCACATACATTCATTTTCTGAGCGATTTGCTTTGATGCATGATTTTCCTGTTGAGTCTTTATCTGCTGTAGTATCTGTCTCTTCGCCTTTGGGGACATGATTGATATTAGTGAATTATGTGAAACATTGTATGCTACAGTATGACGGGCATGAGATTGAGTTAGAATGTATTGTACTTGGGTTATCTAATTTTGACTTTATTATCGGTATTGATATGCTGACCAAGTATAGAGCTACCGTTGATTGTTTCCATAAGATTGTGAGATTCAGACCTGAGATGGCTGAAGAATGGAAATTCTACGGTAAGGGTTCTAGATTTAGAATTCTTTTGATATCTGCTATGTCTATGACTCGATTACTGCAGAAAGGAGCAGAGGGATTCCTTGTATATTCAGTTGACGTACTGAAATCGAGTCCATCATTGGCGGACTTGCCAGTGGTGTGTGAGTTTGCTAACGTCTTCCCAGATGAGATTCCGGGATTGCCTCTGATTTGAGAGATATACTTCAGCATCGAATTGGTACCAGGTATAGCTCCGATTTCTAGAGCTCTGTACAGAATGACACCGATAGAATTGAAAGATCAGTTGGAAGAATTATTGGCCAAGGGGTACATCAGACCGAGTGTTTCCCCTTGGGGTGCTCCAGTATTATTTGTGAGGAAGAAAGACGGTTCAATGAGACTCTGCATCGACTACCGGCAACTGAACAAGGCTACGATAAAGAATAAATACCCATTGCCTCGTATTGATAATTTATTTGATCAGTTGTAGGATTCTTCTGTTTATTCCAAGATCGATCTGAGATCTGGATATCATCCGCTGAGAGTCAGAGATTCTGATATCTCGAAGACATCGTTTAGAACTAGGTATGGACATTATGAGTTTATTGTCATGCTTTTTAGTTTGAGGAATGCTCCAGCTGTATTTATGGGTCTGATGAACCATGTGTTTCAGAAATATCTCGATGATTTCGTGATTATTTTCATTTATGATATTTTGATTTATTCTAAGAATAAGATTGATCATGCTGAGCATATGAGAATTGTGTTGCGAATTTTGAGGGCTGAGAATTTATATGCAAAACTGTCGAAATGTGAATTCTGGTTGAGACAGGTTGTATTTCTGGGTCACATCATATCCAAAGATGGTATATCAGTTGATCCCAGTAAAGTCGAGGTAGTGATCAGTTGGCCGAGACCGACGTCTGTGCAAGAGATTTGCAGTTTTATGGGTTTAGCAGGATATTACCGTCGATTCATTAAATATTTCCCTAGTATTGCTTAACCGATCACTCAGTTGACTCAGAAGAATGCACCATTTGTTTGGTCTGAAGAATGTGAGTCCAGTTTTCTTGAATTGAAGAAGAGATTGACCAGTGCTCCGGTGTTGACTATCCCGTCAGGTACTGGTGATTTCGTTGTTATTGCGATGCTTCTCATAGAGGATTAGGTTGTGTTTTGATGCAGCAGAGACATGTGATTGCTTATGCCTCGAGACAGTTGAAACCGCATGAGACTCGCTACCCAATTTCATGATCTTGAATTGGCTGCCATCATCTTTGCATTGAAAATATTGCGACATTACCTATACGGTGAGAAGTTTGAGATTTATTCTAATCACAAGAGTCTGAAACATCTGTTTTCGCAATCTGAATTGAATATGAGGCAGCGAAGATGGCTTGATTTTCTTAAAGACTTTGATTGTGAAATCAAATACTACCAAGGGAAGTCCAATGCAGCAGCTGATGCACTGAGTCATAAGGTATGTTCTTTGTCCTTATCGACTATTGGTGTTTCGAATTTGATTGAAGATTGTTGTATTTCTGGATTGGTATTTGAGACAGATCATAGACCATTGAGATTATATGCTGCTCAAGTCGAACCATAGCTGATTTTGAGAATTAAAGCAGCTCAAAAAGTTGATCATAACATTCAGAACTCCATTTTGATGTCAGAGCAGGGCATCGATCGAAATATCAGGTTTGTGACAGTGTTTTATATGTGAATAATCATCTTGTTGTGCCAGATGTTTCAGAGTTGAAACGACAGATATTGTCAGAAGCACATAGCAGTCGATACAGAATTCATCCTGGTGGCGTAAAAATGTATAATGATTTGAAAAGACAGTTTTGGTGGAAACAGATGAAAGCTGATATAGCTGAATTTGTATCCAAATATCTGAATTGCCAACAGGTGAAGGCTGAAAGAAAGAAACCAGGAGATTTGTTACAGAGCTTGTCGACTCCTAAATGGAAATAGGATCACATTTCCTTGGATTTCGTTATGAAGCTACCGCGTTCCTCCCGAGGTTGCGATGAGATTTGGGTCGTGATTTACAGATTGACCAAATCAGAATGCTTTATTCCGTACAAGATGACGTACATACATGACCAGATGGCAGAGATCTATGACAGAGAAATGGTTAGATTGCACGGAGTGCCGAAGTCGATTGTATCAGACCGTGATCCTCGATTTACTTCACATTTTGGCAGAGTTTACAGCAGGCTCTAGGTAAGAAGTTACATCTGAGTACCGCATATCATACTCAGACTGACGGACAGTCAGAGCGGACTATCCAGACACTAGAGGATATGCTGAGAGCTGTAGTGCTGGATTTTAGCACTGGATGGCAATAATCTTTGTCACTTTGTGAGTTTTCGTACAACAACAGCTATCAAACGAGTATTGAGATGGCTCTTTTTGAGGCGTTGTAAGGTAAGAAGTGTAGATCCCCTCTGTATTGGGATGATATCTCTGAGGTTCCTGAGACTGGACCTGATATGATCAGAGATATGACTGAAAAAGTGAAGATAATTCGGAAAAGAATGAAGACAGCTCAGGACAACGTAGACCATTGGTATTCGAGGCAGGAGATCGAGCGTTCTTGAAGATTTCACCTTTCAGGGGAGTTGTCAGATTTGGCAAGAAATGGAAACTGTCTCCAAGTTATATTGGGCCTTACGAGATTCTCGAGAAGATATGAGATCGTGCCTATCGACTCGCCCTACCACCTTCTCTATCTGGAATACATGATGTCTTTCTTGTATCGTTATTGTTGAAATATATTCCTGATGCTTCACACATTATTCAGCCAGACGAGGCCGAGCTGGATGAGACACTGAGTTACCTCGCGAATCCGATCCAGATTCTCGATCGGAAAGAAAAGAAGCTCAGAACGAAGACTATTCCACTTGTGAAAGTTCAGTGGAGTCGTCATCGCATTGAAGAAGCTACGTGGGAAACTGAATCAGACATGAGACAGAGATTCCCAAAGTTATTACATTGATGTGAGTTTTCTGTTTAGCTTCTTCTGTTATACCTTCTTATTGATATGTTTTGATTGCCTGTGATTTCGGGGAAGAAATCGTATCTTGGGGGGGGGGGGGAAGAGAAATGTATATGCGCGAGGCAAGCAGAGGACCTCGCGCATATACGCGAGCGTGTGCAAGGAAAAATTGCCAAGTCCAGAGGACCTCGCGCATATGCGCGGAAGTGGTGCGTGCATATGCGCGAGCTGCCGAGAAAACAATTGCCGAGACCATTAGGTCTTGCGCATATGCGCCGAAGGAGGTCGCACATATGCACGAGACGTGCCGCACATAGAAAGAGCCACCTAGCCTTCACATGCAAGATATATATATATATATATATATATATATATATATATATATATATATATATATATATATATATATATATATATATATATTAAGTCTTTAATTGCCGGAGAATTGAGAAAGAAACGAGGAAAATTTTAGGAGAAAGTTTCATATTCCTTCGAAGACTATTATTGTGATTTTGTACGATCCGCCTGTCAAAATTTCAATCCGACTTCAGAATTGTGATCCTTGTGTTAGCGGCTTCACACGGACGTAAGTTTTATTGATTTTCTTTATGATTTGAAAAGATGATATTGAAGGAATCGGACATGATTCATATATGATGTTCTTGACATAGTAGACATCGCGTAATCGAAACTGGATTGAAGAACAGACACCGTATGAAATTGTTATGATTTTTCAGAATGGATTTGATATCAAATTTGTATTATTATTGATTATGAGTTATTGGTATATACTGATTCGTATTACTGGTACTTGGGAATTATACCGTCGTGCCTTCAGAATTTGATAAGACTGAGATATCTTGGTTTGAGTTGTATATTGATACAGTATATTCGATATTGTCATTGCCAGATTGATATTGAAAGGCTTTAAATCCGAGACTTCGACAGAGTCAGATTTACAGAAAGAAAGGTATAAATCAATGTTAACCGAGAGATCGACTTGAGTCAGATTGGACTTGAGTTTCCCAAAAACCACATACTTTACTTTATTGCATTAATGTTTGCAATTGAATGAGATTTAAATGCTTAGTCTATTGATTTATAAGAAAGCTTGTAGTGAGTCAGGGGCGGAGATGCCTAGTCATTGGCGGATATGCCAAGTCTTTGGCGGATATGCCGAGACACTGGATGTTTGATTTATATCGACGTTTCTTAGGAGTAGATCGACTCCTATTGCTGAGATTTGATATATGTGCCAATAAACAGGAACCGAGATCCCAAGATTAGAGATGAGTCGAGTCTGAGATGACGAGTCACTGGTTGATTTACAGTTTTATATCGATTCATGTTTTCAGATTTGATATATGTTATTGATGACCGTTTATGCTTTTATATATGTTTTTATATGATTGCATTTAGTCATTGTTTATACTGGGAATGTTATTCTCACCGGAGTTATCCGGCTGTTGTAGTGTTTGTATGTGTGCATGACAACAGGTGGGACAGGATCAAGGTCAAGAAGAGGATGAGAGAGGGCAAGTTAGCGTGTAGATCCGGATCAGAAGTAGATAGGCTTCAGCACTTGATATATAGTAGTTGAACCCTAGTTGATTTTAATGTATTGAGTACAAGACACGTACTTTAATTTTGATATGTATATCAGAGATTACGTTCCGCAATTGTATATTAAAAAAAAAATCAGACCCTGTTTATCTTAATTGATTGAATTATTCCCAAGAACGATTAAGAAATGAATTAGCGTCCGGGTCCCCACGTGTCAACTGATCCAACAGTAAAATCATGATCGGTTAAGAATTTTGAAAGTGTCTCATACCCAGCTCTTGGAGCTTGTTTAAGACCATATAAAGCTTTGTTCAAATGATAGAAATGATCAGGAAAAGAGTGATTGATAAAACCTGGAGATTGTTCAACATACACTTCTTCTTGCAACTGACCATTTAGAAATGAAGTTTTTACATCCATTTGATAGATGTTGAAGTTCTTGAATGATACATAGGCAAGGAACATTTTGATGGCTTCCAGTCTTTTAACTGGTGCATACGTTTCATCATAGTCAATTCCTTCTTCTTGCCTATATCCTTGTGCTACCTATCTTGCTTTGTTGCGTGCAACTGAACCATATTCATTCAGTTTATTTCTGAATAACCATTTTATACCAGTAATTGTTTTACAAATTGGTCTTGGAACTAAGTCACAGACATTGTTTTGGGTAAACTGATTTAGCTCCTCTTGCATAGCATTTATCTAGTTAGGATCAGCAAAAGCTTCGTCAGTTTTCTTTGGTTCCAGTTGTGAGACAAAAGCAGAATGAATAAAAAAAATTAAGCATTTAGTTTCTTGTTCTTACAGGGTCAGATGAATTACCTATCACCAATTTTGGTGGATGTGATTTCTTCCATCTAAGCTCATTATGTGTTGCTTCCATATCAGCAACTATTTCTGTTGGCAACTGAATGTTTCATTTTCAGTTGGAGCTGTATCAGTTGGTAACTGAATATCATCTGTTTGCTCCACAACTGATTTTCAGGAGCAGGTTCCTGTTCAACTAATTGATCTAAAATTTCTGGTTCAGGTGTTTGAAAGATATTTCTATTCATATGTTTCTCTTCGTCATTTTCATCCTCCAAACTGATCTCTGTAAATCAATCAACTAGCTCAACTGGATCATTTGTCTTATCAGTTAGTACAGTTTCATCAAAAACAACATGGATAGATTCTTCAACATTTGAAGAATTTTTATGGAAAACTCTATATGCTTTGCTAACTGAAGAATATCCAAGAAATATTCCCTCTGCAGATTTAGCATAAAAGGATTTTCAATTATTTTTACAATTATCAAGAATAAAACATCTGTAGCCAAACATCTTGAAATAAAAAACCACACTTTTCCTTCCATGCCAGATCTCATATGGTGTTTTCACATTATTCTTATTAATCATTGATCTGTTCTGAGTATAATATGCACTGTTTACTGCTTCAGCCCAAAACCTTTGAGAAATACCAGAATCAGCAAGCATTGTTCTAGCAGCTTCTTTAAGGGTCTGATTTCTTCTATCAGCTACACCATTTTGCTGAGGTGTTCTAGCTGCTGAGAGCTCATGCTTGATTTCAGTATTTTCTAAAAAAGTTGAAAGATTTTTATTGATGAATTTAGTCCCTCTGTCAGACCTTATTCGATCAATCCCAACTGATTTTTCATTTAAAAGTCTTTTGAAAACTTAATCAGTTGTGCAGCAGTTTGCTCTTTTAATATGAGAAAAATTACCCAAGTAAATCTTGAAAAGTCATCCACAACTACTAGGTTGTATTTCATTCCCCCTAAACTCATGAATGATATTGGAGCAAAAAGGTTCATGTGCAACAGTTCTAAGCATCGGGAAGATGATTTACAACCTCTGTTTTTGAATAAAGATCTTACTTGTTTTATAAACTGACATGCTTTACAAATTTTATCTTTTGAAAAATCTATTTTGGGCAAACCAGTTACAAGATCGTGGTTACTCAGATTGACAATAGATTTAAAGTTTAAGTGGTTCAATCTCTTATGTCATAACCAGTTTTTAGAAGATTTGGAAGCAATAAAACAAAATGGTGAATAAGTTTGTTCAGTCCAACTGACTTTGAAAGTACTAGCACAACGATTTCCAGTTAGGATGACCTCATCAGTTGAGTCTCTAACTGAACACGTGTGTCTGTCAAACTGAACTGAGAAATTATTGTCGCATAACTGACTGATGCTTATCAAGTTATACTTCAAATTCTCCACTAGCAAAACATCTTTAATTGTAAAGTTATCATGGATAACCTTACCTTTACCCATAGTTTTACCTTTGAAGTTGTCTCCAAAACTGATGTTTGGTCTAGTATATTTGATCAGTTGAGATAGCAAATTTCCATCTCCTGTCATATGTCGTGAACAGCCACTGTCCAGATACTAAATAGATTCTTTTCTTGTACCTGTTACCTGCAATCACACAATATATATGATTTTGGTACCCATATTCATTTGGGTCCTTAACTGATTAGTCTTTTAGGAACCTAGATTATTTTAATCAGTCTAACTGATTTCCCAGTTACTGTGTTCCAAATGGTTTTACTCGAATTTTTGGCAGTATGTGTGTAATGTGAGGATGAAACTGTATGATTTGTATCCTTTTTCAACTAACTATTCTTTTAATATCGTTTCTGAATTGGCTTACAATTGTAGTATTTGTAATAGTCATTCCTTGAGTACTGATTTCTGTAACTGAATCGTTTAGGTGACCAGTTTTTTGTATCAGTTGAACTCTCAGAGCTACATCCAATACCATACCATTTGCCTTTGTTCTTACTTTCAGTCAATTGAACAGCTGGTCTACTAGGTTCTGAGAATTCATTTACCATAGTTGATTTTACAAAGGTAATGTACTTTACTTTGTTTTTATTCAACTTTAGTTGAGCATCACTTGCAGAATTTTCATCAAGACTGTTAAAACCTAAACCAGTTTTATCATCAATTGATTTGTGAGAATTCTGCATTTCAGCCAATGCAACTGAAGACTTGTTCCAAGCTTGAATCAGTTCAGTATGTTTTGAAATCTCTGTTTTTAACTGACATATCAAAGCTTGATTTTCGATCATTTCAGCCTTTTGCTGTGCAATCTCCCTTTTTAGACTCAACAGTTCAACTGACTCATCAGTTTCTGTTTTGTTGTCATTGGGATCAGTTTGCTCAGTTCTGAGCTTCTGAAATGATCGAGCAATTTTGTGATACTCATTTACCATGTCATGCAAGGTGGTAATGAGTTCCTCACGAGTGAAATCAGTAGAGCTGAAGTCAAATACATGTTCACTTGCTGACTCCAGTTTAGCATCTTCTGCCATTAAGCACTTGACTTCCTCTTCATCATCACTTGAATTGATTTGGATTTCTGGTTCTGACTCATCACTGTCACTTTCAGCTCACTTAGATTTGCTCTCTTCATCCAAGAGAACTTCATGCCTCTTTTTGAATTATTTCTTTTCATCCTTGGTTCTTCTTTTGTGCTCATAGGGCTTCTTTCCCTTATCATTTGATACTCGAATGTCCTTCTTTGGCTTAGGACAGTCTGCTATGAAATGACCAGATTTGCCACAGTTGTAGCAAACATAGGATTCTTCTTTGGATTGGTTCTTCTAATATTGCTTCTAGAAGTTTCCATGATTCCTCCTCATAAACCTTCCAAATTTCTTGACAAACAATGACATATCATCATTGCTTAGTTTATCAGCAGATTTGTCAACTAAACCAGTTGGTTCCAGTCTGACAACGGTTAAAGCAGTTGTGGCAATAGGTGTAGAAGGTTCTCCTTCTCTTGTTTGTAGTTCAAACTTGTAAGCCTTTAGATCAGCGAACTAGTCATGAAGTTCGACCTTGTTAAGGTCCTTTGACTCTTTCATTACCATGGTCTTGGCATCTCATTCTTTGGGAAGACCTCTGACCACCTTCAGTGCCACTTCTTTGTTGGAATACACTTTGCCAAGTGCATTTAGCTCATTGATAATTCCACTGATCCTTTCATCATAGTCATGCATGGATTCACTAGCTTTCATCTTGATGTTATCAAATCTCTGAACAACAACTGATAGCTTGTTCTCTTTTGTTTGTTCGTTTCCTTCACACTGCTGGATCAGTTTTTCCCATATTTCTTTGCCAGTTTTGCACATCTTGATTTTGCTGAAAGTGACTTTATCCAGCGTTTTGTATAATATATCCTTAGCCACATTGTCTAGGATGGCTTTCTTTTTGTGCTCAGTTGTCCATTCCTCTCTGGGATTTTCTATGCGATGATGTGATGACATACCATATGTCGTCATCTTGTGCAACTAAATGAGCCTGCATTCTGATTTTTCAGTCGTCAAAATCTTCTCTGGAAAACATCGGTATTTTGTTGAATTAAGACATGTTGATCAGTTTGTAAATAAGAATATTCTGAGACAAGATTCGACTGCTCTAATACCACTTTATAGGATCGGTTGAAAGGTGTTTAGAAGGGGGGTTGAATAAACACAAATGATACTAGGAATCTTGTCAGTCGATAACAATCAGTTTAACTGAATAGTTGCGGAAATAAACTGACTGAAAGATAGAATAAATGACTGAAGTAATAACACGAAGATTTATGGATGTTCGGAGATTGAATAACTCTTACGTCACCCCTTCTATCACAAAGATATGATATGCACTAAAAGACTTTGATCAATAATACAAAACTTGTACAGACCCACTTCAGTTTGGACTTAACACTGCCAAAACTGAAACTCTTAGTTTACTAAATCTCTCACAGTTCTCGACTAGACTTAGCATAACTGATCTAGTTAAGATCAAATAAATAATACAAAGGTTTGTGCTAGTAAGCTCAAAAGATAACCTCAAATGATACAATTAAATCGAATAAGAGTGAGTGTTTGATTCTTTGAGTGAGAGCTATAATTTCAGCATGGTAACGGCAAGCTTGAGAATAGATAGATCACTTGGTTGTTCAAGAGTTGTTTGTCAACTGCTCTTCTTACTTATTTATAGACTTCTCTTCAACGGAAACATTAAATAATATTTGAATTTTTGTATCTGTTGATTGTCACGTCAATATTCTTCTGACATTCGTACACTATAAACTCTGAAATGTGGCATTCCATTACGAGTTGCAGTCTGCTTTGTATTGTTGTCGGTTGAATGTCTTTTTCAACTGATGACATGTACAGCTGAATGATCAGCTGATATGAAGACGCTGGCAAGCTCTCAACTGATCAGTTTCCAACTGATCAGTCAGTTGACTTTGTAAATTCAGTTCGCCTGGTTTCAGTTGCCTTTAATAACATGCGCATTAATCTTCAATTAGGCAACTGTCAGTTCGTGATTAGTTAGTCCAATAAATTAATCTTTTATTTTGTCAGACCACCAAAACTAAGTTTCTAACATTACTCTATGGGGCAGTATATGTTAGGAATTTCTTTAGAATATATATTATGTTTCCTAATTAATTTCATGATCTACGTGGAGAGGCAAACCACATAGTAGTTGTGGCTAATCATTTTCTTAATCATCATTGGGACTAATTTAATCATTCAGAATATACAGGGTCTAAATTTTTTTTAAAAAAATACATTATCAAAAGCGGAATGTAATGGCATACATCTTAATATACACGTCAGTATTAAAAGTATAAAAATTTTTCACTATATACAATTAGTCTCAACTAAGTTTTAACAACTATATAGCATGTGTTTAAACCCTATCTCTAGTCCAAGTCCGTAGTCTCCACTCTAACTCGATCTTTCTTCACCTCTGTGACCCTGAACCTGTCCCACCTGTTGTCATGCACACATACAAACACGACAACATCCGGATAACTCCGGTGAGAATAAAATCCCAGTATAAACAACGTATCAATTCAATCATATAAAACATATATACGAGCATAATAAACATCAAAACATGTATCTAATCTGACCACATGAATCAATATAAATCTGTACCTAAATCAAGGACTCATTTCTAATCTAGGGATCCCGATCTAATTTAGACTTTGGCAAGCTGTATCGACTGTCTACAACAGAAGTCGATCTACATCTAAGCTCATCGATACACCATAAGTCTAGGGTCTTAGCAGTTCTGTCAAAGACCTGGCGGTTCTGCCCTAGCTAGGCTGATCTGCCCTACACTCAAACTCTTGCTCTGCTATAATTCAATAGACTAGACATATCAATCTGATAATTTGCAAATATCAATACAATAAAATAAAGTATGTGATTTTGGGAAACTCAAGTCAAACTTAACTCGAGTTATGCAATCCCGAATCAACATTTATTTATACCTTTCGTTCTGTCGCTCTGATACAATCGAAGTCTCGATTAGCCCTTTCATAATAGTTTCGATTAAAAATCAATAATCGTAATTTAACACGATATAAATTTTCGGGCATTACATTTCTCCCCCCCCCCCCCTAAGATATGATTTCGTCCTCGAAATTACAGGAAATTAATCATATCGATAAGGAGTATATACAGAAACTGTATAAAAAAAATTACATTATCAAAATGACTCTGGGAACTCTTGTCTCATATCTGATTCAGTTTCTCAGGTTGCTTCTTCAGTGCCATGACGAGTCCATTGAACTTTTACAAGTGGAATAGTCTTCGTTCTGAGCTGTTTTTCTTTACGATCAATAATCTGAATCGGTTTTTCAACATAGCTCAACGTCTCATCCAGTTCGGCCTCGTCTGGCTGAATATCATGTGAAGCATCAGGAAGGTATTTTCTTAATAACGATACATGAAAGACATCATGTATCCCTGATAATGAAGGCGGTAAAGCAAGTCGATAGGCACGATCTCCTATCTTTTCAAGAATCTCATAAGGCCCAATGTATCGTGGAGACAGTTTCCCTTTCTTGCCAAATCTGACAACTCCTGTGAAAGGTGAAATCTTTAGAAATACTCGGTCTCCTACCTCAAATACCAACGGTCTACGTCAAACATTGGCATATTTGGCCTGTCTGTCTTGCGATGCCTTCATTTTATTTCGAATTAGCTTCACCTTTTCTGTCATATCTCTGATCATGTCAGGTCCAATCTCAGGCACTTCAGAGATATCATCCCAATAGAGAGGGGATCGACACTTCTTTCCGTACGACGCTTCGAATGGTGCCATCTCAATACTCATCTGGTAACTGTTGTTGTACGAAAACTCACAAAGCGGCAATGCATCTTGCTAATTAGTGCTAAAATCAAGCACTACTGCTCTCAGCATATCCTCCAGTGTCTGGATAGTCCGCTCTGACTGTCCGTCTGTCTGTAGATGATATGCGGTACTCAAATGTAACTTCATACCGAGATCCTGCTGTAAACTCTGCCAGAAGTGCGAAGTAAATCGATGATCACGGTCTGATACAATTGACTTTGGCACTCCATGTAATCTGACCACTTCTCTGACATATATTTCTGCCATCTGGTCATGTCTGTACGTCATCTGTACGGGATAAAACATGCGGATTTGGTCAATCTGTCAATCACGACCCAAATCGCATCACAACCTCAGGAGGAATGCGGCAATTGTGTCACAAAATCCATGGAAATGTGATCTCATTTCCATTCAGGAATGGACAAACTCTGTAATAATCCTCCTGGTTTCTTTATTTCTGCTTTCACCTGCTGGCAATTCAGACATTTGGAAACAAATTCGGCAATGTCAGTCTTCATTTGTTTCCACCAGAACTGTCTTTTCAAATCATTATACATCTTTCTGCCACCAGGATGAATACTGAATCGACTATTGTGTGCTTCTGACAATATCTGTCGTCTCAAATCTGAAACATTCGGCACAACCAGACGATTATTCACATACAAGACGTTGTCACGTACCTGATATTCTGATAGATGTCCTGCTCTAACCATCGATACAGATTTCTGTACATTCTGATCAACTTTCTGAGCTGGCTTAATTCTCATAATCAGCTCTGGTTCTACTTGCACCGTATAAAGTCTCAACGGTCTATAATCTGTTTCAAATTCTAATCCAGACAAACAGCAGTCTTCTATCAAATTTGAAACACCAATCGTCGACAAGGATAAAGAACATACCTTTCGACTCAGTGCGTCTGCTGCTGCATTAGACTTTCCTGGATAGTATTTGATTTCACAATCAAAGTCTTTAAGCAAATCAAGCCATCTTCGTTGCCTCATATTCAATTCAGATTATGAAAAAAAATATTTTAAACTCTTATGATCAGAATATATCTCAAACTTTTCACCGTAAAGATAGTGTCGCCATATCTTTAATGCAAAGACAATGGCTGTCAATTAAAGGTCATGAATTGGATAACGGTTCTCATGTGGTTTAAGTTGTCTTGAGGCATAAGCAATAACATGCCCTCGCTGCATCAGAACACATCCCAACCCTCTGTGAGAAGCGTCGCAATAAACCACAAAATCACCAGTACCGGAGGGAATAGTCAACACCGGAGCACTGGTCAATCTCTTTTTCAACTCCAGAAAACTGGTCTCGCATTCATCAGACCAAACAAATGGAGCATTCTCCTGAGTCAGCTGAGTAATTGGTTTAGCAATAATCGAGAAATCTTTAATGAAACGACGGTAATATCCCGCTAAACCCATGAAACTACGAATTTCGGGTACGGACGTCGGTCTTGGCCAAGAAATCACGGCTTCTACTTTACTGGGATCCCCTGATATCCCGTCTCCGGATATAATATGACCCAGAAATACTACCTGTCTTAACCAAAACTCACAATTCGACAGTTTAGCATATAATTTCTCAGCCCTTAAAATTCGCAACACAATTCTTAAATGCTCAGCATGCTCACTCATATTTTTTGAATAAATCAAAATATTATCGATGAAAATAATCACAAAATCATCGAGATATTTCTGGAATATACGGTTCATCAATCCCATAAACACATCTGGAGCATTCGTCAAACCAAGTGGCATGACAATAAATACATAGTGTCCATACCTGGTTCTGAATGTTGTCTTTGAGATATCAGAATCTCTGACTCTCAGCTGATGATATCCCGATCTCAAATCAATTTTGGAATATACCGAAGAACCCTGCAATTGGTCAAATAAATCATCAATACGAGGCAAAGGATATTTATTCTTTATCTTTGCCTTGTTTAGTTGCCGATAGTCAATGCAGAGTCTCATCGAACCGTCTTTCTTTCTTACAAACAGTACTGGAGCACCCCAAGGAGAAACATTCGGTCTGATGTAACCCTTGGCCAGTAAGTCTTCCAGCTGATCCTTTAATTCTTTTAATTCAACTGGTGCCATTCTGTACGGAGCTCTAAAGATCGGCATCGTACCTGGCATCAATTCAATGCTGAAGTCTATCTCTCTAACTGGCGGTAATCCCGGGATCTCATCAGGGAAGACGTCAGCAAACTCACGTACCACTGGCAAATCAGCTAATGATGGACTCGATTTCAGTAAATCTACTGAATATACAAGGAACCCCTCTGCTCTTTTCTGTAACAATCGAGTCATAGATAATACGGATACTAAAGGAATTCTCGATCTAGAACACTTACCGTAGAATTTCCACTCTTCAGCCATATCTGGTCTGAATCTCACTATCTTGTGGAAACAATCAACTGTAGCTCTGTACTTGGTTAGCATATCAATATCGATAATACAGTCAAAATCAGACAACCCAAGTACGATGCAATCTAATTCAACCTCATGCCCGTCATACTGTAGTACACAATGTTTAACAAAATTTACAGATATCAAACCTGTCCCCAAAGGAGAAGAGACAGACACTACAGTAGCTAAAGACTCTACAGGCAATGCATGACTTAATGCAAATCGTTCAGAAATAAATGTATGTGAAGCACCGGTATCAATCAATACATAAGCAGGGTAACCACATAAAGAACAGTTACCTGCCACAACGTCATCTGGTGCTTCCTGGACCTGCTCCTCTGTCAAAGCGAATACTCTGGCCTGCTGTCTAGGAGGCTGGCTAACAGTCTGGCTACCTCCTGGCCTCTGCTGTGACTGAGATGGCGCTGGCTGGAATGTATGAACAGCAGTTGATCTTCTCTCAGTCTGTGCTGCTGATCCTGATGACTCGGCTCCCTGAGATCTTTGGGAACCCCTTTGTGGACACACTTTAGCAAAGTGTCCCGGCTGTTTATAGATGTTGCAACTACTAGTCACTCCCTGGCATTGCTCAGTTGCATGTCTTCCTCCGCAAGTCTTGCAATAAACTCCAGTGTAACTCATGCTCTGTCGGGAACCACCGGAGCTAGAAGAACTGCTGTCAGATTTCTTAAATTGCTTTCCTTTGGCTTTCAAAAATTCCTTCTTCCCTCCACTGCTGCTGCCACCCTCAAATCTGGGAGGTGGTTGCTGTGGTTTCGGTGCTGGAGGCACAAATGAAGCTTCTTTCTGTCTTATCAGACCGGATTCTGCTCCCTTAGCTCTGTTCAGGGCGTCAATAAAATTATTCGGTCGCCCTGTGTTCACCAATGTGAAAATCTCTGGATTCAAGCCATTGATGAACTGCTCAGCAGTAGCTTCCTCGCTGTCTGCCACATGTGGAGCAAATTTCAACAAGGTGGAGAACTTGGACACGTACTCTTCTATGTTCATCTGTCCCTGCCTTAGATTGGCAAACTCCGCCCTCTTGTCCTTTCGGTACAACACTGGAAAGAATCGTTGGTTAAATTCAGTTCTAAAGACATTCCAGGTAATAATCTTACCTCTATGCTCCAAAGCCCTCTTTATCGTAATCCACCAGTTGTTTGCAACATCGTGTAACTGGTGTCCAATTAATCGAACTCGCTGCTCATCTGTATACTCCAGTGAGTCAAACATCATTTCAATATCATCAAGCCAACTCTCGCACTCCACAGCGTTCTCTGTTCCTTTCAAAGTTGGCGGGTGAAATGACTGAAATCTTTTCAGCAACGTTTCCATTGGAGTCGGTGTTACATTCATTGGAGGATTTGATGTACTACCTTGTTCTGGTACTTGTCTCGGAGGCATATCTGATAATCAAATAGATTAGTTACAAATACCACAATTCTGTTTCAATCCTCCTCTGATCATATTACTCCTGATCTAGAATTGGTGCTGATCCAGTCTCAATAAAACATATTACTATATCAAATCAGATAAAGAAGTAACATGTATTAAAGCAGTAAGACATGCTAGCATTCAAAAGCAGAAAAGAAAACCTCAATCTACCCGCTCACTAGCCTCTTCTATCTCAATCTAAAGAATCTATCGCTCTGATACCACCTGTTGTGGGGGCCCGGACGCTAATAATTTTCTTAATCGTCATTGGGACTAATTTAATCATTCAGAATAAACATGGTCTAAATTTTGTTTTTACAAAAAATACATTATCAAAAGCGGAACGTAATGGCATACATCTTAATATACACGTCAGTATTAAAAGTATAAATCTTGCACTATATACAATCAGTCTCAACTAAGGTTTAACAACGATATAGCAAGTGTTTAAACCCTATCTCTAGTCCAAGTCCGTAGTCTCCACTCTAACTCGATCTTTCTTCAGCTCTGTGACCCTGAACCTGTCCCACCTGTTGTTATGCACACATACAAACACGACAACAGCCGGATAACTCCAGTGAGAATAAAATCCCAGTATAAACAACGTATCAATGCAATCATATAAAACATATATAAGAGCATAATAAACATCAAAACATGTATCTAATCTGACCACATGAATCAATATAAATCTGTACCTAAATCAAGGACTCATTTCTAATCTAGGGATCTCGATCTAATTTAGACTTTGGCATGCTGTATCGACTGTCTACAATAGAAGTCGATCTACATCTAATCTCATCGATACACCATAAGTCTAGGGTCTTAGCAGTTCTGTCAAAGACCTGGCGGTTCTGCCCTAGACTCAAACTCTTGCTCTACTATAATTCAATAGACTAAACATATCAATTTGATAATTTGCAAATATTAATGCAATAAAATAAAGTATGTGATTTTGGGAAACTCAAGTCAAACTTCACTCGAGTTATGCAATCCCTAATCAACATTTATTTATACCTTTCGTTTTGTCCCTCTGATACAATCGAAGTCTCGATTAGCCATTTCATAATTGTTTCGATTAAAAATCAATAATCGTAATTTAACACGATATAAAATCTCGGGAATTACAGTAGTCATTGTATATGAAAATATTTATCTATATAGTTTTCATCGGTATACAGATAAAGTAAATATTATAACTGGATAATACTGTAAAATATCATTAAAATAATATTGTTTTTACATAGGAGTCAATAAAAATTTAAACCACAAATTGACTTGCTGGTCACCTATTTTAATAAGATCGTGTATAGATAAATTATAATACAATTAAAGTGATTGTATAGGATATCAAACAAAGGCGGATAAATTATAGTATATGATTTGATTGATTAATATTGGGATTGAGATTATGATTAAAAATTTGATTTTGGTCGAGAAATTAAATACTTTCTCGTTGTTTGAGCATGGCAATTAAACTATTTTTATCCGATCAGCTAAAATTATGAGCATCTCTTTCTGCAAACACGTAGTCCTACGCATAACGACCACATTATTCCACAAAAATACGAGAGAGACATCGTAACTTCTAGACAAATATGGTGCAGAATGAACATTGTTTTTTTTCTATGGACAATATGGTTCATACAAATTTGGAATTAAAAATTTTAGAATACAAAAGTTTTGTTGTTACTAAATATGAAGAGGATATTTTTTCAATTTATTTTAATTTTGTTATTTATGTTGGAATCTACAATTGCTATATTTTGATGTACACTAAACAAACTTTCGAAATAACACCATATTGGCAAAAACTTGTGTGAGACGGTCTCACGGGTCCTATTTGTGAGTCCCTTATTTGGGTTATCCATGAAAAAATATTATTTTTTATGCTAAGGCTATGTTTGGTGTGTAGGATAGGATAATTAATTGGATTGATGTCAAAACTCAAGGTAAGGATATAAAATTGGATTGTCAATCCCTCCAAAACAATGAGATATATTTTCAAGCAAGTATGTTTTTTTTATCATGAACTTCTTGATTAGTTGGACCCATAAAAAATGAGACAAACATGGGTTTATTAATCTATCCTTTACTTATCACCCACACCAAACATACCCTAAGAGTATTACTTTTTATTGTGAATATGGGTAGGGTTGACCCGTCTCACAGATTAGGATCCGTGAGACGGTCTCATATGAGACTCACTCCACCATATTTTTCAAACCACTTTAATTAGATATATTATATTTAACAAAGTGTACAACGAACTCAGCATAATTTCATCCGGCTTCCAATCAAGTCCTTCTAGGGATAACCTGAAAGACGAAAAGTGCCAAATAATTCATTATATCCATATAACATCCAAAACCCACCGACAAATCATAAATTATGTACAAGATATTTAATCACATATTTTTAAGGGTATCATATCATTTTGGTCTCTAAAAATATTAAAATTTAAAATATAAATTGACATGACACGATTTTTCTAAAAGATCTTAAAAGTCGACGAACATATTACTTTAACATTTTGTAAATTTTTTATGAATTAGTTTCAAACACTTTTTTGGAAGTTATAAACTCACAAATAAAGTATATACCAATTTTTATAGTTTGTAAACTCAAATAGTTTGTGACAATAAATATACTATTAAAGACAGAAATTGAATAGTTAATGTAATAATTTTTTTTAAATCTAATTAATTAAAAATCAGTAGTTAGGTATAGCTGTCCGATATAGCAATAGATTCGAAGAATGTATAGTTCCACTTGTCATAGTTAATTCAACAAACTGAATAAATACATAATAGTAATTGTATTTATGACAACGGATAATAAAAATTTCAAAATTAAGTGCAATAAATAATTATGTCCTTTGTGGCAATAATAATAAGATTGTATGGGATAGTTACATTAACTTCTTAGAGTTTGATGTTGAAGTATCGTTTTTTCGTATCTCAAATGTAATATAAGTTTAAAAAAATTTGTTTGAAATTCAAAACTTTCCTCGTGCGTTGTATGATTTAAAACATTATTAGGATGTTTTATTCTGTTTTTGTTATGCATTTAAAGCTAGACATCAAAACAGTTTGAGGTTAGAGGAGTTGGTCCTTCTTAGAAATCCTACGAACAGATCTTCTTCCTTTTTCGATCATCAAATAAGGTTCACGATCAATGACTGAGTTCCTCGTTTGGCTCGCACTAGAGATTTAAAAGATTTAGCGTGGAGATTAGATTGCCGGAATTTCAAAAATCCGACAGCATCGGGGCGGTGATACGGTGGAAGAGGGCCGCCGATCTTTTCTTCAAAAATTCAAGTTGGCCGAATTTTTCCTTTTCGTAGAGGGAGAGGATTTTATGTTTTTTTCTTGTTTGGTTATTTTGTATATTATCAACTTTTGATAACATATTAATAAAAATACACTAACTCAATATTACTAGGATTCGTAATCATAATACCAATAGGATTCTTTTATTTCATTAATTAATATTCTCCTATAGTATATATAATGGCAAGTCATCTCTTGATAATCTATGATACATATATACACACACTTATGTATACATATATAAAATTAAATAACTTATTTAATTTCTTAATTAACTAATAGTTAATTTGAAATGACTACTACTTAAAATATACTTAAAATACTGCTATTTTATTAAAAGCTGATACCTGAAAATTAAATCTAAATGTATGCATGCAATACTGCTGAAAGTATACATTGATAAAATAACAATAATTAACTAACAAGAAAAATACTGCAATATAAATAATAGATAAATCATCAAACCTAGACTTACATTTAAAATAATGCAATAAGAAACACGTAAAAATCTTCACAACCATGAACATAATAGAAAGTCCAATGACGTAATAAAATGAATGAGTAAAATGTTCATGTCCACTCCTATCCCATAAACATGATGTGCGAAAAAATACGCTTCTCGGGTTCGCGTGCGCACATCCAACTCTGCCTACTCAGTCCTCGGCACATCCAGCCTCCTGATCAAAATGCTCACCTGCATCATTCACATCTAGTGAGTCTAAAGACTCAACATACCTATAACGTTATAACAAATACATATACATAATAAGCAACAGTGAAAAGTACCGTAATAAAAATACAATTTATGATCTTAAAAAAATTCGTATGCATAATCATAACCTGGCAAAGCATAATCATTTTCATAACATATAACATCATATCAACATATACGTCTTCGTTTTTTTAATTTGAATTCCATTCATCACCTGTGACTTTCGTATCATCGTATTAGGCGATGGATCCATCTACGTATAACTGCGGTATCCGGATACGGGGACATCAACGACAATATTACTCATCCACTGAGCCTTGATGTGGGGACCCGGACGCTAATCATCTTCTTAATCGTGATTGAGACTAATTAATCAATTATAATAAACAGGGTCTAAATTTTTTTTTTTAAATGCGGAAGGTAATGGAATCAAACTCATATACATATCAGTATAAAAGTATGAATTTGATAAAATATACAATCATACACATCTCAGGTTCAACAACTACTATCAAGTGTTTAAACCCTATCTCTAGTCCAAGTCCGTGGTCTCCACTCTAACTCGATCTTTCTTCATCTCTGTGACCCTGAACCTGTCTCACCTGTTGTCATGCACATATACAGACAAGACAACAGCCGGATAACTCCGGTGAGATACAAAGATCCCAGTATAAACAATGTATTAATGCAATCATATAAAACATATATAAAAGCATAAACAATCATAAAACATGTATTCAATCTGACTACATGAACAAATACGAATCTGTATTTCAATCAATGACTTCTTATCTTATCTCTAACCTAGGGATCCCAATCTAATTTAGAATTTGGTATACTGTATCGAATGTCTACAATAGACGTCGATCTACATCTAAGCTCATCGATACACCGTAAGTCTAGAGTCTCAGCGGTTCTGACAAAGACTCGGCGGTTCTGCCCTAGCTAGGCTGTTCTGCCCTAGACTCAACTCTGACTCTGCTCTAAGTCAATAGATTAACATATCAATCTGATAATCTACAAATATCAATGCAATAAAATAAAGTATGTGATTTAGGGAAACTCAAGTCAACCCTAACTCGAGTTGTGCAATCCCGAATCAACATTTATTTATACCTTTCTTGTTGTCGATCTGATACAATCAAAGTCTTGATTCAAAGTCTGTCACTGTTCAATCTGGCAATGACAATACCATTATTCTGTATCAATATTCTAATCAAATCACAACATCTCTGTTTTATCAAATTCTGACAGTGCAACAATAGACTCTTGCGATATCTGTGCTACCAAACCAGTATCTACTAATTCCCATAATTTACAATCAACCACCGTACAAATCTGATATCAATTCTAGTCAATTTTATGCTGAAATTCATAACAATTCCATATTCAGTCCGTTTCTTAATCTGACTTCGATTCTACGCTGTCAAACATGTCAAGAAAAATATATATGACGTGTATTCAATTCTAACAACATCATAATTTCAAAACATGTCAAAACGTAGTAAAACTTACGTCCAGTTGTAGCCTGCGTTAATAGGAACACAGTACCGAAGTCGGATTTAAAATCTAACTGACGGATTGATCGTAAATCGAATTCTAGAATCAATATATACATATATATATATACATATATATATATATATACATATATATATATATATACATACATATATATATATACATATATATATATATATATATATATACCCACGTACATGCAACCATCCAAACGTCGATTTTCCTTTCTGCATGTCTCGCGCATATGCGCGACATTACTGGCGCATATGCGCGAGACCTACTGGTCTCGGCCTTGGCAGCTCGCGCATATGCGCGGAAATGGGTCTCGGCCTTGGCAGCTCGCGCATATGCGCGACTCATTTCCGCGCATATGCGCGAAGCCCTCTGGACCTCCCGCGCATATGCGCGAAGCCCTCTGGACCACCCGCGCATAAGCGCGCCTACACGTCGCACATGTGCGCCAACCTCTCTGGATGTCTCGCGCATGTGCACGCATATATGTCACGCATGTGCGCCAATGCTACTGCCCTCGCTCTTACCTTCTCACATGCGATCTCATTTCGTGTCTCGATTAGCCTTTTCATAATCACATTAAATTAGTTCTCAATAATGGTTAATTAACCGTGATTAATTCTCGGGCATTACACTTGGTCTTACATATCATCGTATTACAAAAATCATTTATTCATCACTTATAAAATTATACATAAACGTAAATTTTCTTTAAAATCAAGCATGCAACGAATTTTTCATAATTATGTAAAAATCATGTTCGTGATAACATAAACATTTAAAAAGATGTAAATCATGTTTAGGGCGCTGTCAGGACTAAAAACTCGACCCAGGTGCAAAATGACCATTTTACCCCTGAACCTCAAAATTTCGACGCGAAGCTTACGAAACTCCTTAAAACACCCCAAAACATATTTATAAATATTTATTAGACGTAAACTCAAGCCCGTTTCACAACTTACACGATTCATTTTAAAATTGGACCGGGATCGTGGTTTTAATTTGAATCATCCCGAAACCTAACCAAAATTTTCCCAACCAGAACCATGAATTGAACCTGCACAACCAGCCTCTAAACCACTCGTTCCAGACCATTTATGACCCACGAAACACGCCTCAAAGGTTGTTGTAATTTTTCTACACCTGCTAGCTGTAACCCTAATCGCAACTATGGACGAAACCATCGGCCCCACACCTAACCAGCTTGGTCCAGCCTCGAACCAGCCCCCCCCAAGCCCACTTCTGGACCCTCCGAAACCAACCTAACCACAACCCTCAGCCCAATCACACCACACAATGCACACACTCATGAACTACCAAAAGAGCCCCAACCGAGCCAACCTTTCCTCAACTCGATCGATCGGCTTCGAGGATTGATCCAACAGTGTTTGAACCCTCCTAGACCATGTCTCAAACCCACCAGGGTGTGGTCCATGACTTGGAACAGTTCTTGCACTTCCGACTCAGCCCCATCACCCAATCCACACACCACCAAACCGTAAACCCAAGAACTTGATCGACCCTCCCCTAAACCATCAAAGCTTCGACTCCAGCCTTAAGTTCTCTTCTTACTCGACGTGTACATCCCCTTAGAAACATAAAAGTCGGAAACCCCCTTGCACAAAATGCAGAAAACATGAGAATGAAGAAAAATGATGCACTTTCATGTCATATCTTTGCATTAAACGAAACCTCAAGATATATAAATAAATTCTCATTCATTTACATATATTTCAGCATAATATTGGCTTGAATGAAGAGAAAGAAAAGATATACGCGTGCCTTAGTGATTAAGTGATCAAAAACCTAATAACTACTCGCAGGACGTGAACCGGAGAGGCGGGGAGGAATCTTGCTTGAAGAAAATCTAAGGGCTGAAGCTTGCTGATGGTTTGCTACTGAAAAACATGGGAATGGAGGCTGCTGAATGAGGGGATGGGACGACCAAGGGGTCTATGAGGTTTAGGGTTTGATTAGGCTAGGTTTAGGTAGAAAATTTGTGCACTAATGGGCCCTTATTAAAATTTAAATGGATTCAAAGGGTTTTGAGACCATTAAGAATTAAAGCAAAGCCAAAAATCCCAATAACACTCCCGAAAAATATTTCCTTTTGATACGTTTTGGAAAATATTGTCGGAACCCTCAAAAAGTCCTCCGAATTGTTAAAATTTGCGTACTGGTTAAAAATATAACCCGGAGAGTAAAAATACCCAACTAAGGCCCATTTTAAAAAATAGTACTTAAAAACACCTCATATTAAATAATTAAAAATAAAAATATTTTTCTTGAATATCCTCGGTCTCTGTTTTGCGTTCGAGCGCGAAATGCGACATAAAATCCTAGTGCATGAAACTTTAAAATAGCCACATATCCATGCCAACCATGCAATAAATGCATAAAAATAAATAAACACGTATTTAAATAAAATCCTTGATTTCATAAAGTCATGTTACGTAGTTTGAATTTTCCTAGACCTTACAATTCTCCCCCACCCACCCCCTAAACAGAATTTCGTACTAGAAATTTAAAACATACCGAATAACTCCGGGTAAAGACTCCTCATCTCGTTCTCCGTCTCCCAAGTTGCCTCCTCCTCGGAGTGATTTAGACACTTGACTTTGACCATGTGGATCACCTTGTTCTAGAGCCTCCTCTCCTGTCTGTCCAATATCTGACTCGATCTTTCCTCGAAATACGGGTTCAGTGTCAGTTGAAGTGGCTCGTAGTTCAGCACATGCGAAGGATTCGACATGTACTTCCACAGCATGGAGACATGGAACACATTATGTACTCCTGCCAGATTCGTCAGTAATGCAACTTTGTATGCAAGTGTCTCAACTCTCTCCAGTATCTCAAACGGCCTTATGTATATCGGACTGAGCTTGCCCTTCTTCCCAAATCTCAGCACATCATTCACCGGTGCGACCTTCACGAACACATAGTCTCCTACGGCAAACTCAAGATGTCGGCACCTCTGATCTGCGTTACTCTTCTGCCGACTCTGAGAGGTCTTCATCATGTCTCAGATCTTTACCACTAACTCTGCAGTCTGACTGACGATATCTGGCCCCAACTTTGCTCTTTTTCCTAACTCATCCCAATACACTGGGGACCTACACTTCCTCCCCTATAATGCCTCATATGGAGCCATACTGATCGATGCATGAAAACTGTTGTTGTACGTGAACTCCACAAGAGGTAACTTCGGCTTCTAACTGCCCTGAAAGTCGATCATGCAAGCTCTGAGGAGGTCCTCCAAAATCTGAATAACCCTCTCTGACTGTTCGTCAGTCTGAGGATGGAAGGCAATAATGAATAGCATCTTAGTACCCAATTCCTGGTGTATACTTTTCCAGAATGCTGAGTGAATTTCGGTTCGCTTTCTGACATGATGGACACTGGAATCCCTTGCAACCGGACTATCTCTCTCATGTACTGCTCTGCATACTGATTCATGGTGAAAGTTTTCATGATCGGTAAAAAGTGCGCCGATTGAGTGAGCCTATCGACTATCACCCAAATGACATTATATACCTCAATCTTTCTCGGAAGCCATGTCAAGAAATCCATGGTAATATTCTCCCATTTCCACTCAGGAATAAGGAGTGGTCTAAGCTTCCTTGAAGGCCTCTGATGCTTGGTCTTAACCTGCTGACATGCCAAACACTCGGAGATGAAACGCAAAATATCTCTCTTCATTCAGGGCACCAATAAATAGATTGAAGATTTTTATACATCTTCGTACTCCCCGGATGGATGGAGTACGAGATGATGTGGGCCTTGCTCAAGATATCTACTCCCAGGGAATCACTGTTAGGAACCCACATTCGGTCTCTATATCTGACTATGCCATCCACAACTGAATACAACCTCCAGCCCCTATCCCCATCCATCTGTCTCCATTTCTGCAACTGCTCGTCAGAAGTCTACCCTGCCTGAATTCTGTCTCTCAAAGTCGGCTGCACTGTCAAGGTAGCATGGTTTGGGGCATCGCCCCTAGCATAGACTGCAAGCTCAAACCTCTGAATCTCTGCCTACAGCGGTCTCTATGCTGACAAATGAGCAATCACTGCATTCTTTCTTCTTAGGGCATCTACAACTACATAAGCCTTACCCAGGTGGTAGCTAATGTCGCAGTCATAATCCTTCACTAGCTCTAGCCACCTCCGTTGTCTCGTGTTCAGGTCTTTCTGTGTGAAGAAGTACTTCAGGCTTTATGATCTGTGAAAATCCTCCACTTTTTCTCATATAGATAATGCCTCCAAATCTTCAAGGCAAAAACCACTGCTGCTAGCTCGAGGTCATGAGTCGGATAATTCATCTCATGGACCTTCTACTGTCGGGATGCATAAGCTATAACTCTGTCATGCTGGATCAGAACTGCGCCCAAAAAAAACTTCGAAGAATCTGTATAAACCATGAACTCCCTTGCCCTAATGACATAGATAGAACTCGTGCAGTGGTCAATGCCTGCTTCAACCTGTCAAAGCTCTCCTAGCAATCAGATCCCCAGATAAAATTGGCATTCTTCTTTGTCAACGTGGTCATAGGCACCGCAATAGAAGAGAAGCCCTGAATGAACTTCCTGTAATATCCAGCCAATCTCAAGAAGCTTCGGATCTCTGTCACGCTCTCAGGAAATGGCCAATCTCTGACTCCCTCAAATTTACTAGGGTCGACCTCTATACCATCCCGAGATACAATGTGGCCCAAGAATGCCACTCTGTCTAGCCAAAACTCGCACTTACTTAACTTGGCATACATCCGTATGTCCTGTAAATTCTGTAGTATGCTCCTCAAATGCTCTCTTTGCTCTTCGAAAAGATCACAATGTCGTCAATGAAAACTATGATGAACTGATCCAAATATGGCTGAAACACACGATTCATGAGATCCATGAAGATCGCTAGCGCATTTTTCCATAACGCGTCCTGAATGATGTCTTATGCATGTCAGACTCTCTCACCTTCAGCTACTGGAATTCTGATCGGAGGTCTATCTTTGAGAATACCGATGATCCCTGAAGATGATCAAATAAACCCTCGATCCTGGGCAGTGGGTACTTGTTCTTGACTGTGACACGATTAAGCTCCCTGTAGTAAATAAAAAGCCGCACGATGCCATCTTTCTTCTTAACAAATAGTACCATTACGCCCCATGGAGAAAAGATAGGGCGAATGAAACTCTTATCCAGCAAGTCATGTATCTGATCTTTCAGTTCTTTCATCTCTGCAGGTGCTAGACGATAGGGCGCTTTGGAAATAGGGATGGTCCCTGGCATGAGCTCGGTAGAAAAATCCACCTCTCTCTCTGGTGGAATGCCTAAAACATCGTCAAGGAAAACACTGGGGAAATCTCTGACTACTTTGACCTCCTCTAGCCCCTGACTGACTGGCCCTGAAAATTTCACAATACTGGCCAAAAATGCTTGGCAAACCCTCTTCATGAGCTTCCTCGAACATCACGCATGCAGGAAATGATGTGCGGCATCTGCTGGTGTCTGGCTGCCTTAAATATAAACGGCTTGCTGCTGGGCGGTCGGACAAATACTGACCTCTCTCGGAAGTCTATGACAGCTCTGTTTGACAAAATCCAGTCCATGCCTAGAAAAATATCAAACTCCGGTAACGGTAGAACAATCAAGTCTGCTTGCACAACATATTTCTGTAACCAAAGCTCAAATTTCTTCACTATCAGAGAGATAAACATCTGATCTACGGATGGAATAGATACTCGGAATCCCAAATCCATAGCCTCCGGTATGATTCCTAGTCGCTTGAAGAAAGATTCGGATATAAACAAATATGTAGCTCCTGAATCTAGTAATGCATGAGTGGCTACACCTGCAATATATATCATTCATGCGACAAAACATATCATCAAATTTGATCGCGTTGAAACTTCATAAATTTCTACAAGAAATTTTCCCAAGTTCCTCAAAAATTACTGATTTAGTTCTAGCACCCAAGAAGGAAATCTCGAAACTTTACCTCCAAAAATTTCAGAATTGTAAATCGGTCCTTAAAGTTTCGATTTCTGTACAAGTTGGTCATACAATTTTTTAAAATTGCATTTGTCCAAAAATATTGTTTGAATTTAGCCGATTCCACCTTAAATTTTAAAAAATTAAGAGTTTGACCCACAAAAATCCGAAATTTCGAAACAGTCCTTAAAATTTTCGATTTTGCAAATAGGTCCATAAAATTCTCAATTCATGCAATTCAAGGTGGTAAATACGTAATTCATGCAATTCATGGTGGGGAAATCTCTGACTACTTCTCAATTCATGCAATTCAAGGTGGGGAAATCTCTGACTACTTCAAGTTGGAGCATGCATCCTAATTCATTTTATGTTCTCAATCCCAAAAATTAATTCCCATAATAATCAAATCAACAATGAACTCAAGGTGGTAAATACGTAAAACTTAAGCATAACAGTTACCGGTGATCAAAGTAGAGTCGAGCTCAGCCTCTGCCTCCTCGGTATGCATCACATATGCCCTGTCAATATTGTGGCCCTTGTTCCTAGGGCAATCTGCAGCCTTATGTCCCTCCTCTTTGCATATGAAGAATTTGAAGGTGCCCCACATGCACTTGCCGTAGTGTAACTTGTTGCACTACTTGGACGACTGCCCTTCCTCCGGCTGAGGAACCCCTTGTGCCTGAGGCGGACGCTGCTGTCCCGGCCTCCTAAACTTTCCCTGGGGCTTCTGCTCCCCCTAATGCCTCGTTAGCCCTGTAAACTACTTATTCTATGGATGAGAGATAAACTGGGCCTGATGCTTCTTCTGCTGCATCTCGCTGTCAATATCACGGAGGTCCTGCTTCGCCTGAAAAGCACAAACAGTCGCCTCATCATAACTAGCCGGTCTCATAAGCATCATATCCCGTCGCGAAGTAGGCTTCAGGCCATCCATGAAATTCCTCAGCTTCCGGGTGTAATCTCTAGCAATAAGGGGTACGAAGTGACAACCCCTGTCAAACTTCCGTATAAACTCTGGCACAGTCGAGTCCCCCTGGAGGAGACTTATGAATTCCCTCGTCAGGCGGCTCCTAACATCAGCTGAGAAATACTTGTTGTAGAAAATCTCTTTGAACCGATCCCAGGTAAGGGTAGCCAAGTCCACCCCATGCACGGCTCCCTCCCAACAAAAAGATGCATCATATCTCAGCATATATGTGGCACACCTGACCCGGTCACTATCCCTCATATCCAGGTACTGAAAATGTAGCTTCAAGTATCGAATCCAACTCTCTGCAAAGAATGGATCAATGGTGCCCCGAACTCTTTTGGGTTGAGCCGTCTAAATTGCTCATATATTTCTATCTGAGTTCGGGGAGTCTGCTGCGCCTGCTCCAGAAGTCTAACCATGCCCTCGAGAACTCGAGTAGTTGCATCCAATGGCAGTGATGGTGGAGGTGGAAGGCCTCTATCGCCACTTGGAGTATCATCATGTCGGTCTGTACTGGGGGCGTGTCTGGGAGGCATGATATCTGAATATAGTCAAAATTATAAACGTCACTCATCACGCAATTTAATCTAGTTTTCTTAAAACATTTAATCATGAAAGCAGATAACATGTCCTGTAAATCGCTGTAAAACGTATATCATGCAATAATGCGGGTGATAACAGTAAACTATTTAAAACATTTAAAACATAAAAGCTTACAGACTTGAGGCTTGAAGGCAGAGCTGCAAAAGCTGGCGGTGGCACAACCCTATACATGTCCCTTTCTCTGATACCAACTGAAACAACTACTACTTAACAGGTTGTTTAAAAAAAGCTGATACCTGGTAATAATCTAAAAGCATGCATGCAATACTTCTGAAAGTATACATTGTTAAAATAAAAATATTCAACTAACATTAAAAATACTTCAATTTAAATAATAGATAGATCGTCAAACCTAGAGTAATGTTTAAAATAATGCAATAATAAACACGTAAAAATCTTCACAACCATCAACATAATAAAATGACCAATGACATAATAAAATGAATGAGTAAAATGCTCGTGTCCACTCTTATACCATAAACATCATGTGCGGAAAAATACAGTCCTCGAGTTCGCATGCGCACATCCAACTCTGCCTACTCAGTCATCGGCACCTTCTCCTGATCAAAATGCTCACCTGCATCATTCACACCTAATGAGTCTAAAAACTCAACACACCTGTAACGTTATAACAAATACATATATAACAAGCAACAATGAAAATTACCATAATAAAAATACAATTCACGATCTTAAAAAAATTCATATGCATAATCATAACATGTCAAAGCATAATCATTTTCAAAACATATAACATCATATAAACATGTACGTGTTCATTTTTTTAATTTGAATTCCGTTCATCAGCTGTGACTTTTGTATCATCGTATTAGGCGATGGATCCATCTACGTATAACCGCGGTACCCGGCGGTGGGGACATCAGGGACAATATTACCCATCTACTGAGCATTGGCCTTACATATCATCGTATTAACATGTAATTGTATTTGTCACAAATAACTCACATCTTTCAAAACATGTCATCATATTCATCACTAATAAAAATCATGCATATACGTATTTTTTTTTAAAATCAAGCATGCAACGTATTATTCATAATTATGTAAAAATTATGTTCATGATAACATAAACATTTAAAAACATGTAAAATTGTGTTTAGGGTGCTGCCAAGACTAAAAACTCGACCCAGATGCAAAATGACTATTTTGCCCCTGGAAACCCTATATGACCATTTATCCCTGGACCTCAAAATTTCGAGCCGAAGCTTACCAAACTCCTTAAAACACACCAAAACATACTTATAAACAATTCTTAGATGTAAACCCACAACTTACACGTTCCGTTTTAAAACTTAGACATGGGTCCTGGTTTTAATCCGAAACAACCTGAAACTAACCAAATTTTTCCCAACTCGAACCATGACTCGAACCTGCACAACCAACCTCTAAACCACTAGTTCCAGCCCAATTATGTCCCATGAAACATGCCCCAAAGGTTGCTGTATTTTTTATGCACCTACTAGCCGTAACCCTAATCGCAACTATGGACAAAACCATCGGCCCTAAACCTAACCAGCTTGGGCCAGCCTCAAACCAACCCCTCCCAGCCCAATTCTGGACCAACCTAACCACTACCCTCAGCCCCATGCACACCGCACGATGAACACACTCACGAACTACCAAAAGAACCCCAACCAAGCCAACCCTCCTTCAATTCGATTGATCGGCTTTGAGGATTGATCTAGCAGTTTTCAAACCCTCCTAGGCCGTGTCTCAGACCTACCAGGGTCTGGTCCACGGCTTGGATCGGCCCTTGCACAGCCGGCTCAGCCTCATCACCCAATCCACACCACCACCAAGCCGTAAACCCAAGAACTCGACCGGTCCTCTCCTAACGATCAAAACTTCGACTCCAGCCTTAAGTTCTCTTCTTAATCAACGTGTACAACCCCTTAGCAACATAAAAATTGGTGGCCCCCTTGCTCAAAACACAGAAAACATGAGAATGAAGAAAATGATGCACTTTCATGTCATATCCTTGCATAAAAAAACCTCAAGATATATAAATAAATTCTCATGTATTTACTTATATTTCAGAATAACATTGGCGTGAATGAAGAAAAATAAAATATACATGCGTGCCTTAACGATTAAGTGATAAAAAAATCGAAGAACTACGTGCAGGACATAAACCGGAGAGGCATGGAGGAAGCCTGCTTGAAGAAAATATAATGGCTAAATCTTGCTGATGGTTTGCTGCTGAAAAACGTGGTAATGGAGGCTGCTGAATGAGGGGAGGGGGCAGCCAAGGGGTGTATTACGTTTAGGGTTTGATTATGTTAGGTTTAGGTAGAAAATTTGTGCACTAATGGGCCTTTATTAAAATTTAAATTGATCAAAAGAGTTTTGAGGTCATTAAGCATTAAAAAAAACCCAACAAACCCAATAACACTCTCGAAAAATATTTTATTTTGATAAGTTTTAGAAAATATTTCCCGAACCCTCAAAAAGTCCTCCGAATTTTTTACAAATTTGCGTACCAGTTAAAAATTTAACCTGGCGGGTTAAATACCAAACTCAGGTCCATTATAAAAAATCATACTTAAAAACATCTCATATTATTTAATAAAAAATAATTATTCATTAAAAATATTTTTCCTGAATATCCCCGATCACCGTTCCTCGTTCGAGCATGAAATGCGACTTAAAATCCTAATGCATGAAACTTATAACCACCTATCCTTTCTAACCATGCAGTAAATGCATAAAAATTAATAAACACGTATTTAAATTAAACTCTAGATTGCATGTAGTCGGGTTACGTATTTGGAATTATCCTAGACCTTACATAATTAATTAATTCTAGACTCCTCTATAATATTTAATGAGATTCTTCATATACAATAATCACCGCTACTGACATTATTATTTAATTATTAGATTCTAAATGTACTAAATGCATAATTTTGAAATCTTATAACCACGATCGGATCATGATAAGAGCGCCTAGTAGCATCACCCAATGATCCCTAATAGTGCCTACAAGAACCTTAATTTATGGTTACCGTACAGTGTAATCCCTTCAACTCATATATCTCGATCGAATCTGCAGCCATTGATATATCAAGAGTTGCATATGAATTCTTTAACGATGTGATGTATATTTGAGTAATAATAGTGACTTGATATGTGCAACTAGGAAACACATTTTCCTAAAGCACATGTCTTGTTATGGCCATAAACTCCTTGCACTAATAACTCATCAGATCACATCTGATATCTTCACCCATAGACAAACATTGAATCTATGACTACAATGCATAGGCTCCTACATATTTCAAAACTACACAAAACATCACCATCTGATGATCCTCAATGGAGTCCTTAAACAAGTCAATGTGCAATGCTAGTATGCAGAGCCTCCATGTTATCCCGAGTCAAAAGACTAATGTTGTACAATCATAACTGCGGACTTTTCCACTCGATAAGTGATAACCATTTGGACATTCTGAGGGAGCTTTGTTCAGTGCATCATCAAATGATCAATTATCTGTATGAACAAACATCTTCATTCCCTTACCAATAAAACATATTGTTTACATCACACATGTTAGTCTCAAACTCAAGCGACATTTATCCTTATTTTACGCGGCTAATTTGAGTAGGAACATGTTTAGAATATACGATACATTTCCTAATGAATTTCATGATCATGCATTGAATGGCATACCCCATAGTACCTTTTGTGAATTTAAAAATAGTCATGCACTACTGAATGTGTTTAAAAATAGTCATGCACTACTGAATAAAAATACCGAGTTTAAATGTCCTTAAACATGAAAAATTCCTAAACTATTGATTAAAAAAGTTCACACAAGTAACATGCAAAGTCCTTACAGCCATCAACATATAAAAATGAGAGTATATAAAAATATCCATGTTCACTCCTAACTCATAAACATAATGTGTGGAAAAAGTATGGTCCTCGAGTTAGCATGCGCACATCCAACTCCGCCTACTCTGTATTTGGCACCTCCAGTCTCCTCGACCAAATGCTCACCTGCATCATTCACCCCTAGTGATTCTAAAGACTCAACACACATGATTCTTTATAACAAGGACATATACATAACATGAAGCAGTGAAAAATATTGTACTTAAAATAAACTTAATGATCTTAAAAGCATGGAATTAAACATAACGTTTCAAACCATAAACATGAGCAAAACATATCTCATCATGTCAACATATATGTGTTCATTTTCTTTATTTGAATTCTGTTTATTAGTTGTGACTTTCGTATCATCGTATTAGTCGATGGATCCATCAACATATAAGCATGGTACCCGATGGCGGGGACATCAGCGACAGTATAACCCATCCATTGAGCATTGGCCTTACATGTCATCGTATTATCGTATCAATATATTAGTCACAACCAACTCCCTTCCTCCAAAAGAATGTCATCGTATTCATCACTTATAAAATCATGCAAATACATAAATTTTCTTAAAATCAAGCTTGCAACGTGTTTTTCATATTTCCATAAAAATCATGTTCGTGATAAATTTAACATTTAAAATGTGTCAAACTGTGATCAGGGCGCTGCCAGGACTACTAACTCGACCCGAATATAAAATGACAATTTTGCCCCTGGAAACCCTAATTGACCATTTTACCCATAAACCTCAAAATTTCGAATTTCCTAGACAGTACATTTTGCATTTTCAAGGAATTTATCTATGCAAATTGATTATGTATACAAATAAAGTAAATTTCATAATTGGATAAAAACATAAAATATTATTTAAATAAAGATTTTTTTTATATAAGAGTAAATAAAGCCCAAACTTTAAGTTGGTTTGCTGTGGACACATGGCTTATTCAAGGCTAGCTTTTATCTTAATTATATTGAAGTTCACTACGAACCCGTCAAATGAGTAAGAGATTAACAAGAAGATGATGTCATCATGTAACTCCTTGGGAATCATCAATTTCAGGCCCATAACATATATTCTCAAAAATCCCAATCATATGCACACCATGCTCATGAGTCAGAGCCCTATCCTGCATGCAAATAGTCATGAGTTTCTTGAATTAGTGTTCATCATTGTACGAGTTTAAACACTATACAACTCTTGCATGTGCATTTGAATGCCAACATGATTCATTATTTCCTCAACTGTCTCCATAGTTAATTTTACATAAAAACGAGCATGTTACTCTTTTAACTTGCATACTGTGGTCCCACAATCTCACATACTTCACTAGTTAGACAAGACCGACGTTAGTATGTATGCCATTTTCTCCAAATACAGAAAAAAATTCTGAGCCAGCCTTGAAAATTTTAGTTCTAGCTTGTTTTAATTGATAATAACATAAATGAATTACGTGAAAAAAACGTAATATACTGATTATGAAACAGATAATCATTGCATACTATTTTAAATATTATATAAGACATAAAACACATTTTTTTATGAATTTTCTCCCACTATTTTGACATTATAACCACACTTTAATGAAAATGGTTTTCGTTAGTGAGCATGCAAGGTCCAATTGCTAAATTATGATAACGAATAATATCAGCCGATCACAGTTTTCAAAAGGTAGAGCTTAAATGCAACCCCTTGCAAACCTCACGTACTTTTGGCTCACGTTTGATGAATGCCCAATAATGTGATCCTCTTTCTCTTTATATTTCGAGCCTGACCCATCAATGTCGAACTTAGAGGACGGTCGCCATGAGATATCTCAATAATATGAATCGAATTGGGAGTTCCACGTAGTTCACATCAAGTAAGTCAGTGGAAGTCAAATTTTCAGCGTCCAAGCCTCCCCAATAATATGGGCCAGACAATGACCGCGGATCGCGTTCATCATGCAACCGCTGTTGATGGAAGACAATGAAATATTAAAACCTCTTTTAATTTTTTGAATGTACTTGATTTAAATTTTGGATCTTATCCAAAATGAGATATTTTAATTTTAAAAATTTGTCTCATTATTAGTTTTAAAATTTTGTGTCATTTTTATTTGTATGTTTGTCGAATTCATATAACTCTTGTTATTATAATAATAACAAAGTACTAAGTATTTGCAATTATATCACGTGCATTATAAATAATAAAGGATTTGATTGATAACCGAGAGCTAATTGATCCATATGAGCTATATATGGATCCATGTCTAAAACCTAGGTAAATGCAAGGATGCAAATGCAAATTACATAGTCTGCCAATATTTTATATGTCTTCAATCTTCAAAACTCTTGAGGATATGAGCCCACTATCTTCAAATCTTGATCTCTCACTAAATATAATATTTACATTGAATTTCCATGACATATTGGGATAAAAATTTTATAGATAAGAACGAGCCATAAACCAGGCTACTTTAAATAATTATCAAATAATTATAAAATACAACAACTAAAATATCTTCACATACACATATCAAATTGATCATGTTTCTCAATCATCTTTTTACCATATAATATTAAATATTATATAAAATCCATAATTCTCATATATAATTAACAAATCATGTATCTTGTAAATTATCACTAACCACCATAATTATACAAAAATTAATAAGTTCAATAAACACGTTTACTTAACTTCAACTAATTCATTAATAATTAAATTTAATGTAAAACACATTTTAATATAAATAACTAAAATCCAATTCTATTTATTTCTTTTATAAGAAAATCCGTAAATTTTTCAAAATTTACTACAAGGGTAAATGCGACCATATAAAATATCAAGTTAATCCAAATTTTTTCGAAAATTTTGAAAATCAGATCGGGCCCAAAAACACAAATTTTTCAAGCAATCGCTGGCAGGCAACGTACTACCCTGTGCAGAAACACAATTTTTTTTTACTTAAAAATGCACTGGGCAATCGCTGCAGCCTAGATGTGCATCGGCTTCCTGCGGGAGGTTGATGTACACATGCACTGCCCGGAACAGTTCCTGCAGCATGCGAAATAATTTATTTTTGTACATGAAAGTTTTTCATGGGTTGCGATATTTCGAAAAAAAAAATTTGTGTGGTTAGAAACAATTAACTCAACACGATTTAACAATAAAATCATAGGATGGAGAAAAAACTTACTTTGATATCACTGTGGAAGTATTGTTTCCTCGCACCTAAGGCGCAACAGAAGTTTTAAAAATTTGTTTTGACGTTTAAAACATTGTTTAGGTGTCGTATGATTTAAAATATTCATATGATTTTTATATCTATTTACCTTTTCGTATTTAATGCTGGACACCAAACCAGTCCGATATTAGTGGAGCTCGTCGTTCATGTATATCTTTACGAGCAGATCTTCCTCCTTCTTTGATTGAGAGACATATCTCATGATACCTTTTGTATATTCAAGGTCTTTATCTATGTAGCTTGCAGGTAAATACAAATAAAAAAAAAATACAATAATTGGATAAAACAGTAAAATATTATTAAAATAATTTTTTTTTTTGCATAAGAGTTGGTAAACTCTAAGTCACAAGTTGACTCACTAGACACATACTCTAACATTTGCAACGCTTACAAAAATATCCAATTAACTTTGAAAACTGTGTCAGTTTCCTTAAGGTTCATTTCAATTTTTTTTATGAAAATAGAACCAACAACGTCTAATTTTTGGCACTATCGAGTAAACCACATAACTAATACAATAGTTTACAAACCACATTATTCAAGTAACCCACATTGAACAAATCTTATATGACACAATTGTCCGAAAAATACTTGGTAATAAAGATTTATATCAGTGTATATTTACACTCATTAACTTTAAAATTCACTCATATATGAGATGTATGTTCATCTTACCTTTGTCATATTTATATCAATAGTATATTTACACTCATTAACTTTAAAAATCACTCATATATGAGATGTATGTGTTGGATAATATATAAAATGGTACAGTACAGAAAGGTTTTTGTCAATAAAACCAGCGAGCAATCTAGTGAAGAGAAAACAGTAGAGAAACACTATAAATGAAGTAAACTGAACTGAGGCCTGTACGAAGTACAGTGTAGCGCCCTTACCCGAGCCACTACTAAACAGACTAATAAACATGCAACATTAAAGCTTAATAACAACTAAACAGACTAATAAACATGCAACATTAAAGCTTAATAACAACTATTAAACTGTAGAAACTAAATACTTAATCATCTTACAACCCAAAAGAAAACAGAACAATAACATCAATTTTAAACATTAATACAACCATAACGAAAACATAATTCTGAAGGAGAAAACGATAAACCACAGAAAACATCTACTGAATCACCACCAAAAACCCAACTGCTTTTAGCCACTGCCCTGGTCGTCCGAACCGTCCAACCTAAGACCTGCCCCGTGGAATGGGGTGCCCAAGATGAAAACAAGGACGTGAGCGAAAATTGCCCAATACGAGAAAGTACGAGTATACAAACTGATATGATGCATGCGAAATGTAATATGCTCGGATATCAAGGGTCAAATCAAGAATCTCATTGATGCGAACGTGGACGTTCCAAGGAAAGCATGGGATCCTTTGCAGTTGTCGGAGGGACCAATCACGAGGGGTCGACTAAAGAGATTCAAGGAGGCGCTACAAGGAGTCATGAGTAAGCCTGAAGAGGTCGCGATGCATGGGAGTACGTTTGGAGGCCAACGGAAAGTCGTTCAAGCATTGGTGTTGCTGACCGAGTCTGGACGGACCAGTACACGGACCTGCACACGGGGTCCGTGTCCTTCACAAGCTGGGAAGGGTTTTTACAGTGGCTCCACGGACCTGGAGACGGACCCAGGCACGGGGTCCGTGCCCTTTGAAGTTGGCGAATACAGTGCCTACACGGACCCGTACACGGAGGTGAGCACGGGGTCCGTGCCCCTTGATTCCGGATGAAGATTAGTACAGTATGTACACGGACCCAGACACGGAGGTCTGCACGGGGTCCGTGTCCACTGTTTTCTGCGCGATTTTGTTTCCTTCTTTAGAGTTTTACTTTGCTAGGGAACTAGATTTTTGGTATCTTTGATATCTAGACTATATCTTGGACGAATTTTTGAACACAATACACATAATATTTTGAGTTATCAAAACTTTTGAGAATTTTCTCTCAACTTTTCAAAGCCAAGCTTTGTCAAATCAAATCAAACTTATCAAAGTTTTTAACTTTGTGGCGTTTGTCGGTCGTTGCTTGTGCGGATTGTCGTAGGCCAAGTTCTTCGAAGGTTCGTATAGTTTTCGATTGTTTATCTTCGTGTTTATTTGTTGCTAAACTCTTGCTAGTTTAGAGGTGAATATCACACAATACTTGATTCAAAAGATCGGGAAAACACACGAATCTTAATATCGTAATTGAATAGAGGGTGCGATTTATTTTTAATCGTGTTTGCTATTTATTCGTGTGAAGATTCATATCATTTGGTATCAGAGCTCAAGGTTTATTGAATTCAAGTACATATCTTGTTTTTAAATTGCAGATCTGTATTACTTCTTCACGTATTTTCAGATCTGTTTTTGTTCTTTCGTTATTCGTAAATTTTTTCGTGAATCTGTGATTCTCGAAAATTTGTTGGTGATTTTTTTTTTGGGATTTTCGAGTAGTGCTCAAGCCTAAAAAAAAAAAAAAAAAAAGAGTACAAAAAATTCCGAAAATTCACCATTATTTCATTTTGATATCTTGTTATATTTTCTTTAGAGAGTCATATTTAATTGTCTCTCACAGTAAAAAAAAAAAAAAATTCATATTTGAATTTCTTGTCTACACAGTCCAAGTGAGTCGGTCGCATTTGTTCACAAGTTTGAACCTTGATTGTTTGATATCCAAATACAAAGCTTGTAACTCTTGAGGAAACTCTCAAATTTGAGTGACATTACTTGAGTGTGAGTGATATTTCTTTGGAGTGACTAGTGAGTATTTGTTGTGAGCAAAAAAAATAAGAGAGGAGAGACGAGTGAATTTCTGTGGAGTGACCGTGAGCATTTGGGTGAGGATTATTTTATTTCTACTAACCTTTTCTTGCAGGTACAAGTTTGAAATTAAATGGAGAGGGAGGTAGGAGATAGTTCGAATTCGGGGGTGTCCAAAGCTCATCTAGATGCGTTGTTTGGGGATTTTAGTAGAGCGATGGCGACCCAAATGGAGTCGTTGCATGAGAGGTTGGGTAAACTTGAGGTTAGTGTTAGTGGGGGTAAACCTAAGCCTAAGGATTTGGGTAGAGATGATGAGGAGTATGATCTAGGAGGAGGCGATGAGAGTCAAAATGAGAATTGGGGTAGGAATGGGAGAGATAGAGGATTTGGAAGAGGAAGAAGAGAAGCTATGAGGGGTAGGTATGAGGAGACTAGGGAAGATGGTCACATGGGTAGCATTAAGATGAAAATCCCTTCATTCCATGGGAAATCTGACCCGGAGGCGTACCTAGAATGAGAAAAGAGGGTAGAGTTTGTATTTGAATGTCACCACTACTCCGAACAAAAGAAGGTGAGGTTGGCGGTGGTTGAATTCTTAGACTATGCTCTCATTTGGTGGGATCAATTAGTGACCACTAAAAGAAAGTATAATGAGAGACCCATTGAGTCTTGGGATGAGATGAAGAGTGTAATGAGGAAGAGGTTTGTACCTAACCACTACTATAGGGAGATGTTTAAGAGGTTACAAACTTTGAGGCAAGGGTTGAAGAGTGTTGAGGACTACTATAAGGAGATGGAAATACTCATGATTAGTGCAAATACTGAGGAGGATAATGAAGCAACTATGGCTCGTTTTCTTTGTGGTTTGAACAGGGAGATCCAAGATCAAGTGGAGCTTAGGCACTACTTAGATCTAGACGAGATGGTGCAAATGGCCATAAAGGTGGAGCAACAACTCAAGAGGCGAGGAGTTGGCCGCACCAATCAAACTGGAGGTGCATCATCTTCTTGGCGGTCAAGCGGAGTGAAGCGGGAGGAAAATAAAGTGGTGCCCAAGCCAAGATTTGACACTAAGCCGGAGGCACCTAAGCAAGGAGTCCAAGGTAAATCTGAAACTCCTTCTAATCGTACTAGAGATGTTAGATGTTTTAGGTGTCAAGGGATGGGTCATATTTCTAGTGATTGTCCTAATAAGAGGGTGATGATCTTGAATGATTATGGTGAGTATGAGTCTCAAAGTGAGGGAGATGGCGAGGGTAGTGATGATGATATGCCTGCATTGGAGGACCCCGATGAGGGATATGGGGCGGTTGTAGGAGAAGCGCTAGTGACTAGGCGAATCATGAGTGCCCAAGTCAAGAATGAGGAGGCTAGCCAAAGGGAGAATTTGTTCCACACTAGATGTTTTGTGAATGGTAGGGTTTGCAATGTCATCATAGATGGGGGAGTTGCACTAACGTGGCTAGTGTTGAGTTGGTGGAAAAATTGGGATTGCCTACAATAAAACATCCTCAACCATATAGGCTTCAATGGTTGAATGATTGTGCGGAGGTGAGAGTGAATAGGCAAGTGCTAGTGTCCTTTTCAATTGGGAAGTATGTGGATGAGGTTTTGTGTGACATGGTACCTATGCATGCTTGTCATATATTGTTGGGGAGGCCATGGCAATTTGATAGGCGAGTGACTCACGATGGGTTCAAAAATAAGTACTCGTTTATCTTGAAAAAAGAAACTGTTGTCTTACTTCCATTGTCCCCAAAGCAAGTATTGGAGGACCACTTGAAAAAGAAAAAGAGAGATGAGGCCGAAAAAAAGAGTGAACTAAAAAGTGAGATGGCCTTTGAAAACAAAAATGAAGTGGCTGAAAAAAAGAGTGATCAAAAGAGTGAGATAGCCACAAAAACAAAAAAAGAGAGGAAAGAAAATGAGGGAAAAGAAAATGAGAGGAAAGAGGCCAAAAAGAATTCTTATATGGCCCAAAAAGGTGAGATAAAACACTTGTTGCACACACATGAACCACTTGTGTTAATTCTTTACAAGGAGATCCTCCTTAACACAAGTGATATAGCCGGATCCCTTCCGAGCATTGTTGTTTCACTATTGCAGGAATTTGACGATGTATTTCCGGAGGAGCTACCTCAAGGCTTACCACCATTGAGGGGAATTGAGCACCAAATTGATTTCGTGCCCGGGAGTGCCTTGCCGAACCGTCCAGCTTATAGGAGCAATCCGGAGGAGACTAAGGAACTACAAAGGCAGGTAAGTGAGTTATTAGATAAAGGTTATGTGCGTGAGTCCATGTCACCTTGTGCGGTGCCTGTTTTGCTAGTCCCTAAGAAAGATGGCTCATGGCGTATGTGTGTCGACTGTAGGGCAATCAATAACATAACCATTAAGTATAGGCATCCCATACCTAGACTAGATGATATGTTAGATGAATTGCATGGGTCTTGCATTTTTAGTAAGATTGATTTGAGGAGTGGGTATCACCAAATTAGGATGAGAGAAGGTGATGAGTGGAAAACTGCTTTCAAAACTAAATATGGGTTGTATGAGTGGATGGTTATGCCTTTTGGTTTAACTAATGCACCTAGCACCTTTATGAGGTTGATGAATCATGTCTTGCGTGCACATATAGGTAAATTTGTTGTGGTTTACTTTGATGATATCCTAGTGTATAGCAAGAATCTTGAAGAGCATGTTAAACACTTGAAACTTGTGCTAATCACATTAAGGGCTGAAAATTTGTATGCTAACTTAAAGAAGTGTGATTTTTGTACAAACAAACTTGTGTTTCTTGGTTTCGTTGTGAGTTCACAAGGGATACAAGTGGATGAAGACAAGGTAAGTGCTATTCGAGATTGGCCAACGCCTACTACTATTGGTCAAGTCCGAAGCTTTCATGGTCTTGCAAGCTTCTATAGGAGGTTTGTCAAGGATTTTAGCACATTGGCGGCACCGATGACGGCGGTAATCAAGAAAAACGTTCCATTCTCTTGGGGCGAGGAGCAAGAGAAGTCCTTTAACCTTATCAAGCAAAAATTAATTAATGCTCCTTTACTTGTTTTACCTGATTTTGCTAACACCTTTGCAATTGAATGTGATGCTTCAGGTGTAGGTATTGGTGGAGTGTTGATGCAAGGAGGAAGGCCGGTGGCGTACTTTAGTGAGAAGCTCAATGGGGCAGCGCTGAACTACCTCACGTATGACAAGGAGTTCTATGCACTTGTGAGGACTCTTGAGACGTGGCAGCACTACTTGAGGCCTAAAGAGTTTGTGATTCATACGGATCATGAGTCTCTAAAGCACCTTAAGGGTCAACAAAAGCTGAACAAGCGGCATGCCAATTGGGTGGCGTTCATAGAGACGTTCCCCTACATGATCAAGTGTAAGCAAGGTAAGGAAAATGTAGTGGCCGACGCACTATCCCGGAGGTATGTACTTTTCTCTACTTTAGAATCTAAAATATTGGGGTTTGAACTTGTTAGAGAGTTGTATGTGCTAGATGATGATTTTAAGGAAGTGTTTGAAACTTGTATGCATGGTCCACATGATAAATTTTACTTGCATAAAGGTTTCTTGTTTAGAGAGGATAGATTGTGCATTCCCAAGTCATCAATTCGTGAATTACTTGTTAGGGAAGCACATGGGGGTGGCCTAATGGGACACTTTGGGGTGGCTAAGACTTTAAGTGCATTGCATGAACATTTTTATTGGCCACACATGAAGCGTGATGTTGAGCGTATTTGTGAGAAGTGCATAACTTGTAGACAAGCTAAGTCTAGGACACTACCACATGGATTATATACACCACTTCCCGTCCCTAGTGAACCTTGGGTTGATATCTCTATGGACTTTGTTTTGGGGTTACCTAGGACAAAGAAGGGGAGGGACTCTATATTTGTGGTTGTAGATAGGTTTTCTAAACTGGCACACTTTATTGCTTGTCACAAGACGGATGATGCATCTAACATTGCGGACCTATTCTTTAGAGAAGTCGTTAGGCTGCATGGCATGCCTAGGACCATTGTGTCAGACCGTGATGTTAAATTCCTAAGTTACTTTTGGAAAACACTGTGGGCTAAACTTGGCACTAAATTACTGTTTTCTACGACCTGTCATCCTCAAACCGATGGTCAAACTGAGGTAGTTAATAGGACGTTAGGAACTTTATTACGTGCTATTCTCAAGAAGAACTTAAAGAATTGGGAAAATTGCTTGCCATTTGTTGAATTTGCTTATAATCGTTGTGTGCACTCTACTACTAGCTATTCACCATTTGAGATTGTATATGGTTTTAATCCTTTGACTCCGTTGGATTTGATGTCTTTACCTGTGAGTGAAAGGTTAAACTTAGACGGCAAAAAGAAGGCTGAATTCGTTAGGAGTTTGCATGAGAAGGTAAAAGCTAATATTGAGAAGCGAAATGAGCAATATGCCAAGCAAGCCAACAAAGGGAAAAGGAAGGTGGTATTCGAGAAGGGCGATTGGGTGTGGCTACACTTGAGGAAGGAGAGGTTTCCGGAGAAGAGACGCTCAAAGCTATTACCTAGGGGCGATGGACCGTTCCAAGTTCTTGAGAGGATCAATGACAATGCCTACAAACTCGACTTGCCGGGTGAGTATAATGTTAGCTCTACTTTTAATGTTAGTGACTTGTTGTTGTTTGATGTAGGTGACGAGCAAGATTTGAGGACAAATCCTTTTCAAGAAGGGGAGGATGATGCGAACGTGGACGTTCCAAGGAAAGCATGGGATCCTTTGCAGTTGCCGGAGGGACCAATCACGAGGGGTCGACTAAAGAGATTCAAGGAGGCGCTACAAGGAGTCATGAGTAAGCCTGAAGAGGTCGCGATGCATGGGAGTACGTTTGGAGGCCAACGGAAAGTCGTTCAAGCATTGGTGTTGCTGACCGAGTCTGGACGGACCAGTACACGGACCTGCACACGGGGTCCGTGTCCTTCACAAGCTGGGAATGGTTTTTACAGTGGCTCCACGGACCTGGAGACGGACCCAGGCACGGGGTCCGTGCCCTTTGAAGTTGGCGAATACAGTGCCTACACGGACCCGTACACGGAGGTGAGCACGGGGTCCGTGCCCCTTGATTCCGGATGAAGATTAGTACAGTATGTACACGGACCCAGACACGGAGGTCTGCACGGGGTCCGTGTCCACTTTTTTCTGCGCGATTTTGTTTCCTTCTTTAGAGTTTTACTTTGCTAGGGAACTAGATTTTTGGTATCTTTGATATCTAGACTATATCTTGGACGAATTTTTGAACACAATACACATAATATTTTGAGTTATCAAAACTTTTGAGAATTTTCTCTCAACTTTTCAAAGCCAAGCTTTGTCAAATCAAATCAAACTTATCAAAGTTTTTAACTTTGTGGCGTTTGTCGGTCGTTGCTTGTGCGGATTGTCGTAGGCCAAGTTCTTCGAAGGTTCGTATAGTTTTCGATTGTTTATCTTCGTGTTTATTTGTTGCTAAACTCTTGCTAGTTTAGAGGTGAATATCACACAATACTTGATTCAAAAGATCGGGAAAACACACGAATCTTAATATCGTAATTGAATAGAGGGTGCGATTTATTTTTAATCGTGTTTGCTATTTATTCGTGTCAAGATTCATATCACTCATGCTCAGTCTAGAGGAGCCTGAGTGTGTAGTTTCTGATATGCCGTATGCATGTTTTGGCTCCCACACTCATCATCAAGACGTTGACCTGCAATGTCCAGGTCATCAGTGTACACAATGCAATCACATGACCATTCTGGGTTAAAACGCACCCAAGTCCTTGAAGTGATACATCAGTGTACACAATGTACCCTCCTGATCAAGATGACAGAGCTAAAACTGGTGCAGTTGTCAAACATTGACACAGTTCATTGAAACTATTTTCACAATCATGTGTCAATTCAAACTGCACATTCTTACACGTTAGTTGTGTCAATGATTTGACAATCTGAGAAAATCCTGAGATGAATATCCGGTAATAACCTGCCAAACCTAGAAAACTTCTTATCTCTTGAGCTGATTCCGGTCGTGCCCAACTCAACACTGTTTCGATCTTGCTAGGATCCACTGATATCCCATCTTTGGATATAACATGTCCCAAGAAGACAACTTTTTCGAGCCAAAACTCGCACATTTTCAACTTAGCATACAGTTGGTGATTCCTTAAGGTTAGCAACACAATCCTTAAATGTTGTGCATGCTCTTTAAGGCTACGAGAGCATGCCCGTATGTCATCAATAAAGACAATGACAAACTTGTCAAGATACTCTTGGAATATTCGGTTCATCAAATCCATAAATACTGCTGGAGCATTAGTCAAACCAAACGGCATCACTAGAAACTCGTAATGCCCATACCTTGTTCGAAATGCAGTTTTAGGGATACCACGTTGATGAACTCGAAGTTGATGATACCCAGACCGTAAATCGATATTCGAGTACACTGAAGTCCCTTGCAATTGATCACACAAATCATCAATCCGTGGTAACGGATATTTATTCTTGACTGTTACTCGGTTCAACTGTTGATAATCTATGCAAAGTCGCATAGACCCATCCTTCTTTTTAACGAACAACACTGGTGCTCCACATGTAGACACACTGGGTCTAATGTACCCCTTGTCAAGAAGAACTTTTAACTGTTGTTTCAACTCTTTCATCTCTGTTGGTGCCAATCTATAAGGAGCTCTGGAGAGAGGTGCGGTTCCTGGTACCAACTCTATCTCTGCTTCCACTTCCCTCTCCAGAGGAAATCCAGGAATTTCATCGGGGAAAACATGAGGAAATTCATCGACAACTGGAATGTTCTTTATGTATATTATCCTTTGATACGTCAACATCATAAATGAGATATCCTTCTCCTCCTTTCTCTAAAGCCCGTTGTGCCTTTATAGCGACACTACTGGCATTGGAGGTCGAGCTCCCTCACCGAAGAAGAACCAATTCTCGTCTCCTTCTAGACGAAACTGAACGAGACGTTGATAACAATTTACAATCGCTCTATAATTAGTCAATATGTCGATTCCCATAATACAATCGAAATCTTCCATAGCCAATATCATCAAATTGGCAGACAAGTATTTTCCCTCAAACTCTAACAAACAGTCTACTACAAGTCGCTTGGCTAAAACCTCTTGTCCCATCGGTGTAGACACCGACATCAAAACATCTAATGACACGTAGGGTAGTTTATGATTCTTAACAAACATTGATACTATGAATGAATGCGATGCCCCAATGTCAATTAATACATATGCAGGAATACCACATAAAAGAAAATTATCTGCGATGACTCTCTCGTTTTGCTCCTCAGCTTGTTCTTGGTTTAGGGCAAACAATTGCCTCTGAACTCATGGGCGTTGCTGAGATCCTTGTGATATTCCTCCACGACGAGAACCTTGAGCAGGAAAACCTTTCTGTTGCACAGTGGTCTTAACCTGTTTTCCACTGTAAGACCCTGTCATAGAACCTCTGCCTCCACTTTGATTCTCCAAATTAGGGCAATCCCTCTTCATGTGACCAAAACCACCACAATTGAAACATGCACCTGTTGCTCTTCGACAATTCTCCGTCTGGTGATTGCCTCCGCAGTGGCCACATTGCAGCTTTTTCCTACCAAAACTGTGCACCCCTCTAGAACCGGAAGAAGAAGAAGATAAAAACTTCTTGAAAGACTGACCCCTTGGTCCCAACGAACTAGAACTTTTGCTAGCTTGCATAGCCTTCCTGCAATACTGATCTCGGCTTGACGACAATGATTCACTAATCCTTCCTACGAAGTAGGATCGTCACAGACAGAAACCCGATCAAAAATCTCCTGGTTCAAACCATTCAAAAAGTGAGAATATTTTACTGCAGAATTCTCACTGATGTGAGGAGCATACGGCAACAGATCCTTAAAACACTTTTGGTAATCCTCAATGTTTGAATCTCCTTTCTTAATGGTCAACAGTTCCATCTCCTTCACCTGACGAAGAGCTGGCGGAAAGTGATGATTGATGAAGGCCTGACGGAAATGTTCCCAGCGAATCTGTCCATGCTGCTGAACTAGAATGGCAGAAACAGGTTTCCACCATTTCCGAGCTTTTCCTTGGATCATGAAATCAGCTACCTCCAACTTCTCATCTTCGTCATAGTGCAACACTCGAAAACACTGCTCCATGATATTGACCCAAGCTTCAGCAACATCAGCATTCTCATCTCCGGTCAATGGTGGAGGTCCAATATTCATGAAATCCATAATGTTGCACGGTTACTACGTCTCCTTTCATCATGATCTTGGTGACGCCTTCCGTCACGATCTCTACGACGATGTTCTTAGCCAGCCTCATCGTCGCCATAACGGCCATGTCCCACACTTCCGTGACTGCTTCCATCTCCTGATATTCTGAACGAGAAAACGATAAACCACAGAAAACCTCCACTGGATCACCACCAAAAACCCAACTGCTTTAGCCACTGCCCTGGTCGTCCGAACCGTCCAACTTAAGACCTGCCCCGTGGAATGGGGTGCACAAGATGAAAACAAGGACGTGAGCGACAATTGCCCAATACGAGAAAGTACGAGTATACAAACTGATATGATGCATGCGAAATGCAATATGTTCGGATATCAAGGATCAAATCAAGAATCTCATGCTCAGTCTAGATGCGCCTGAGTGTGTAGTATCTGATCTGTCCTAGGCATGTTTTGGCTCCCACACACATCATCAAGACGTGGACCTGCAATGTCCAGGTCATCAGAGCCCGCGGGTCCCGTCGGACACTGTATCTCTCGATGCCCCATCTTCCACAATACAGAATAGGGCTGAGCGGCTCAAACAAATGAGGTATATCTCAAAATATATCAGGCTCAACATGATATGTCATGCATAATATTTCAAAGCAGTAAAACATGTATCATGCAACAGATAAATATGCAGCATATAAGTGTGTATACTATGCTTGGATATCTCAGTCAGTACATCACATACCTCACTAAAACAGTCTGACATAAAGTTCTGAACCTAGACAATACCAATATAATGAAATCACTATCAAACCAGATCAATCATGTTACACGTTCTCCATAATGATCCTTAAATCACTATCTAAGGATTTAGGATTATACCTGCGTCCGTCTTCAGCCCACTGATGATGTCTCGATCTCAGTTCACCGACCCTCCTCGAGTCGACACTAGCTCCGAAACTTCCCAACACCAAAGTGTCCTAGAAACTAGCTAGAAAACCTAATATACAACTAGAATCTCTCTGAAGAATGCGGTGAAGGAAACAAAAGAATCGTCTTCCATTTATAGGATGCATCCATACTATTTCAGAAAATCCGAATCAATCTTATCTGTCACGTGTCAGAATCTCATTTGTCTAGTTGGATTTCTCGAGATAATGTAATCTGAAGTAGATCGGGTTATCCCTTTTTAAATTCTGTAGATCCCAACAGCTTGATCTCGATTTATCAATTCCTTAATAATACTTAATTAACAACTCATTAATTATCTCTTAATTAATACTTCGTTCAAAACAAGGATTCGGGTCATTACATACAGTGTCCTTAAAACAGATTCGTCCCCTCACGTATGTGCTTCGAGGATCGTCTTGGACGTCTGTTTCCTAGGATACAACGGAACAACTAGCAGTGACTTAGCACGAGACATTACTACGGAGAACTGAAAACGTACATTTACTTTAACACCGAGATTTAACGGAGGCCAAATAAAAAGCTAACAATATGAAATGCAAGAGAATATTTGAAAGAGAAAAGATTTTCATGTGTATGAAATGAGGAAATGAACACATTATTTATAAGCCCCAAAATGCATACCAAGAGTCATGCAAGATTAATTAACTCACGAATATGAAGAGTCAAAACTCTTCAACTAACTTAAGAATGTGGAGAGCCAAAAGACACTCTCATATTCATGAGACATAATTTTTATTCAAACTTCTTTAAATTTCCAACAGTATGTTCATCTTACCTTTTTCATGCATGTAATTTTTATTTTTTAGATATATGAATGTAATTTTTAAGATATATGTACTTGAGAATCATGTTTAAAAAATAAATGTACTTGAGAATCATTATACAATTGCATCTTTATAAAAGATATATGTACTTGAGAATCATGTTTAAAAAATAAATGTACTTGAGAATCATTATACAATTGCATCTTTATAAAAGGAGAAGGAAACAAAAAGCAGGAGGAAAACACAGGCTGTATTGTGTTGGGCGTGGACCCTTGTGAATATGATATGATTGGAAGAAAGTGTCGGTGGAAACTTGTGAATATGATTCGTTGGGCCCAACGTACAGCTGTGTAACCGCCCTATATGTTTGAGACCCTATCTTTCTTATTTAATTATATAATATTAGGGGTCCTGACATTCACGCAACTGTGGTAGGAATAAAATTTAATATTTCCATTATTTTATATCAAATACAATATTTGGTACATAATCATGTCTGTTTTTTGTAGCAAATTTTATTTCTTTATATATATATATATATTATATATATGTGTGTGTGTTTCCTTTTTACAAATCTTTTCCATGCTAAACAATTGAAAGAACAAACATAATATAAAATATTAGTGAATGATAGATAGTGGTAGATTTCTTAATAACAAATATGAATAAAATTCATTACAACTAGAGCTGGGATGATTATTCAGCATAAGCAATAATATATTACAATTAATAAGGAAAAAAAATCGGTTAAATAGAAACCATAAATAATATATTCTAAGGTTATAAAACAAGCTGTACAAAGCCAGAAAAATCTGTTAATTGATGAAAAATACCAAAAAAATGACAAAACACATTGACCACAAAAGCAACAATAAAAACAAAATATGATAGAAAATATAAATTTACAGATGAAAATACGCATGAATTCATTCTCGATTGCAAAAAAAAATTAAAACAATTGAATGATCGAATAATTTTGAATGAAAAAAACAAACCTTAAATTTCATAAAATTCTGGATTTTGTTGGAAACATAAAAAATGAACCATTAGGTAGTATGAATTAGAATGACGATTAATCAAATCATATGAAGTATAATGCTTATGTGTGAAATATTGTATAGAATATTAGAATATTACATATTGTCAATCTTAATAGTACTGTCAATTAAAAATTTAAAATTTGAGCCTAAAATTTGGATCTATAAATTATTAAAGAATTTTTTTTGTTGTTTTTAAGTAAGTTTTAGGAATTACGTATACAATATTAGAAGATCAAAATTTATAATATATATACACTTAATTTTTTTCCTAAAAACTACTATATATACCCGGTTTTTTTTTATCCAGTGTAGGCAAGCGGCGGCACTGAGCCTTAGCTGGCTCTGCCCATGATTACAACAATCATATCTTATATAAGAGTGACTTATTGAAAATCACTGTAACCCTCTTTTCTTCTCTCTCAAAGTAATACGACACAAAGCAAAAAATTTGACCACAAAATTTCAATAAAACAAAGTAAGTAGCATATTAAAATCTACAATTATCATACAAACCGGATGTACCATTTGAGCTTTGTGGTCTCCTATTGCCCATAAACGTTTGATTTGGTCCCAAATAAAAAAATTTGGGTTTCCAAATATTTACTTTCCCAATGAAGCCAACCTTTTTGCCTAACAACCAAAATTTCTACGTGGTTAGAGTTTTAGTAATTAGACAACTCAATATAATGAAAATTTATAACATAATAAAAACTTTCTGCACAAATTTGACATATAAATCGAAGAACTGAGTGTGAAAACTCTACTTGTAGAAGGATAAGGTTTTTTTGGTTACTGAGGGGAGGAATTCATGCTCCCTTCCGGTTGTTAACAAAAGGGAAGAAAAGAGAAACATGTCCAACAAGCCAACTTATAGCTCAAACTTTTATTGACTATAATGTAAAACAATATTTATTTTAATAATATTTTAAGATTTATTCAATTACGACATTATGTTTTATCTGAATATCATGCAAGCTGCATAGATAAAGTTCTTGAATATATAATAAGTATCATGAGACCTGCCCCTCAACGTAAGATCATGAAACTCATTAGGAATTGTATCATATATTCTAAACAGGATTCTAGTCGAATTAGTCACCTAAAATAAGGATAAATGTCGTTTGAGCTTGAGACTATCATCTGTGAGGTAAACGTCACGTTTCATTGGCAAGGGCATAGAGATGTTCATTCATACATATGATTGATCATATGATGATGCACTGAACAATCTTCCATCGGACTGTCCAAGTGGTTCTTACTTATCAAATGAAATAGTCCGCGGTTATGGTTATTTACCATTAGTCCTTTTGACATGGGACAATGTAGTGGCTATACGTACTAGCATATACTTTGATCCGTTTACCGGCTCTATTGAGGGTCATCAGGTGGCGAGGTTGGTTGTAGTTTCGAAATACGTATGAGCAAATGCATTGTAGTCTGGATTCACCATTTGCCTACGGGTGAAGATATTCTATGTAATGTCTAGGAAAATTCGAACTACGTAACCTGAATACATGTAATCTAGGATTTTAATTAAAATATGTGTTTAATGATTTTTATGCATGATTATTGCATAGTTAGAGTTTATTTCATGATTATTTTAAAGTTTCATACATTAGGACTTTAAGTTGCATTTCTCGCTCAAACGAGGAAAGGAAACCGGGGATTATCAGGAAAAATAATTTTTATTGAATGATTAATTTTAATTAATTTGGAGTGTTTTAAGTGTGTTTTTTCAAAAATTAGGCCTTGGGGTGTATTTTTACTCACGGGTCGTATTTTTATCGGTACACGAATTTTAACGATCTGGAGGACTTTTTGAGGGTTCGAGCGATATTTTCTAAGACGTATCAGACGAATTATTTTTCGGGGGTGTTAGTTGGGGTTGTAGGGTTTGTTTTTAATGCTTAATGGGCTCAAAACCCTTTTAATCCTTTTAAAATTCAATTTAGGACACATTAGTGCTTTGTTTATTATTTAAATAATATACTACACTAAACCTAAACCTAATATAACCCTAGCAGCCGTCCCTCACCCTCCACCAGCAGCCTCCACGTGAATTTTAGCAGCAAGCTTCGGCCCTCGTTCGCTTTTTCAAGAAAGCTTCTCCCCGCCTCTCCGTTTCACGTCCCACACGCGTATCTTCAAGCTTTTGATCATTTACATGCTAAGGCACACATGTATATTCCTTTTCTCCTCATTCACACCAATATTATGCTGAGTTTTATGTATTTGCATGAAAACTTTTTGATCTACCTTGAGTTTGAATTTTTTATACAATTTTGACATGAAAATTTGCATTTTTTTTACTCATGCTCATGTTTTTTTGTATGGTTGCAAGGGTGATAGGATCGGCTAAAGATGGAATAGTGTTTAAAAAGGGGGTTCAATAAACACTTACAGTTTTCAAATCTTTTTCGACTTAAGAGTCAGTTTAGTGATAAACTGATACTCGGGAATCTTTTAAGTCAATATCAATCGGTTAACAAATAATGTGCGGAAATAAACCGACTGATAGATAGAATAATAACTGAAATAGGAAGATAGAAGTTTTATGGATTTTCGAAGATTTCAAACACTCCTACGTCATCCCTTCTATCTTAAGGATATGAATATACTAAAAGACTTTGATCGATACAGGCGGTTGTACAGACCCACTTTAGTTTTGGACTTAACAATGCCAAACTGAAACTCTTAGTTACAAACTTGTTTACAGAACTCAATAGAACTGAAAATAATCTTAACACAATTGATCTCTTCAAGATTGAGTATTACAGTTTGTGTTGAAAGCTCGAAGTATAGCCTGAAAGCTATGAATGTGTATAATAAGTTTGAGCTTTGATGTTTGCAGGGATTTCAGCAGATTAACTGGATAGATAGTTGTTCAGAGTTCAAATAATCAAGAGTTTGAAAAGTCAAAAAGAAGTTCTTCAGTTGCTCTTCTCTGCTATTTGTAGGCTTCCCTCCAACAGTAACCTTAAAAACAATTTGAACCTTTTTTCTATCTGTTGCATGCCACGTCAACATTCTTTCTGACAGTCGTACACTGCCGCTTTTTTGAAATACTGCGATCCCACTACTTGTTGCAGTCACTTTTTGTTGGTATGATGTCTTTATCCTTAACTGATGATGTGTACAGCTAAGGGATCAGCTTATTGAATGAATTTGATAAGCTCACAACTGTTTGTAGTAACTGATCAGTCAGTTGTCTGCGTAGTTCAGTTGCCTTCGAAAATATGCATATTAATCTTCAATTACTGGCAACCGATAGTTTACACATTTTTAGATAAGTTTCTATTACTTTTCTATATCAGTTAGACGCTCAGTTTTTCAAACATCCGAAATTTAGTTTACAACAATTTCCCCCTCCGAGAGAAATGACCTTCCTGTCCACATTGATAACAAATATCAAACATACCTCGACACTACTCGATAGTATGTTTACCCCCACAATGACTACAGTAAGGAGAATTCAAAGGACTCCCTCTCTGGGATCCACTAGAACTCGAAGAAGACGAAGAAGCAGAACCAGTCTTCTTGAACTTTTTACCCCTTGGGCGCAATGCAGGCTGCTGAGCTGACACTGGAGGTGGAGGATTATGTTGTGGACCACCTCGCCTAATTCCAGCCTTGGCTCGTTCAACTGCCTCTGCGTAGCTGGTAGGTAAACTAGAAACAACAAAAGTATATAAAGCAGGATGCAATCCATTCACAAACCTGTTATATTTCGCTTTTGCATTTGCAGCTACGTGAGATGCATACTTCGACAGAGTAGAAAATTTCGAAGCATACTCTGCAACAGTCATTGTTCCCTACTGCAGACTACTGAATTCATTCTCCTGAGCACTATAATAGGAAGGAAGAGAATACTGCTCCAAAAACTGGGCCTTGAAGACATCCCAGGTGACTTCAATCACGGCGTCTTTCAGTCCAATCTCAGCGGCTTTTCACCAAGATTTTGCTCGGTCTTTCAACTGATAAAGAGAAAATTTCAGTCTCCGAGCCTTAGAATATTCAACAATATTAAACAGATGCTCAATATCCTTTAACCAGGCCTCTGCTCTTTCAGCACTCTCAGTGCCAAAGAACCTCGGTGGTTTCAAATCCTGGAATCGAGCCATCACCATATCCATGGACAATCCTTCAAATTGTACAACTATTCTCTCAGTACTGCTACTCGCAGTTTCATTTGTGGGATCTATCTACAAATCAAATGATGAATATCACAAATCAATATAAATTTCACATCATCATCATTTCATATCATCAATCTCATCCATAACTTACTGAAACTAAATCAAGTAGGAGCAAGTAATACAAATCAATCAAACACAGACGCACAATTCATTTGTGCCTATTCAAGTGTACACAAGACTCAATCGAGTATTCCCAGCTATGCTCTGATACCACTCCGTGTGGGGCCCTTAGATCCTAGTCGTTATTACAATACAATTTGATTAAGGTTAATTAATTACAACGGAAAACGAGTTTTAATTTTCTTTACAATGAGCCCAAAACACTTTATTTGATTACTAAAAACAATATTTCATCTCACATCATAAACATGCCCACACGTAATCAAAGTCAATCACATACAAACAACTCATATCTTCGGAACATGCCCCGGTATATAGATACATATATATATACTGGGAACAAAACATAAAACCTCAGCTCAAACTGTGACTCCCTCCAGAAGTACCCTCTCCGGCCTCCTGATATCCTGGAGTACCTGCCATTGTCTACACACAAAGAACAAAAGGCCCCCCTTGGGGATGAGCAAAGCTCCGTATGAAACAACCATCATATATACAACAGATATCTAAACGATGATATATGATATGCAATGCATGTATGTCGTGGAGGTATCAGGCCAAATGCCCATCCACTGAGCACATTTCAGAATCAAACGAATCGCTATCAAATCAATGCTCGAGCTGGCGCACCGGCCTCAATCAGGGATACTTGTATGATAGCGTCGAAAAAGCGCCATCAAATCCCAAATCTCAATCAATCATCGGGGCCACAATGACTATGCTTTATGTAACACTCGTGACTAAAATGCGTAATTAGTGCGGAAGCTTTAAAATATATTTGGAGAAAATGTGTTAATCTAAAAAAAAATTTGGACAGCATCTCCCCGTAAATAGGACATGTTACCTGTCTCAAACAACACATAATACACAAGAAAAAGATTTTCATATACATCAGATACCAGTAAGTAAAGTATCTACACATCTTGCCAAAACCAAAGCGCAAAACAAGATTTTTAATGTTTTCCAAACTAGCCAAAAGCTTGACAATAACAAAATAACATCCATTCAAAATCTCCAAAGTTTGGCATATTCCCTTCTCTCGCTTCGACAACTCAGGGATGATCAGTCTTTCTTACCTGTGCCTGCATCACATGAACATAATTGGAATGAGTATAAAACTCAGCAAATGGAATCAATACTAACAAGATACATATATGTCATTTTATTGTAAAACATAAAAGAGATAGACTCAATTTCATTTTCTTGAAAACATTAACCATCTCATTTCATAAACATCAAATCACCATTATTGGAATCTTCGAGTCGAAAGCTTCATTTTGAGGTAAATTTCTTCTAGTTTCAGCAGCTCTAAATATTAAAGTGCTGAAATAGCATGTATTTGAAGTCGAGATTCCTATATGTGGTAGAATAACCGACATGAAACTAAGTTTTCAAGTCCGAATCGAATTATGTTATGATTTCGATTTGATATAAATTTTCAAAGTTTCAAAAGATATTTGAAACTTATATTATTGATTTTGGACCATGTTATTGATTGAAATGAATATGTTATTGATGTAGATAGATTATTATACTGATATCTTCAAGCTACATCAACTGGAACGAAGAATTGAGGTATGTTGCAACCGAGTAACATACGATAGGTATCTGTATCATATTATATATGTTTGATTGATTTGATTGAAAATATGTGTCTATATGTCTTATGTGATGACTTGATGTGGCATACATGACATTGTGATTGGAATATTGATATATAAAATAAATATTTTGTTAACACACATCGTTTGATGCATACATCGATACATGACATGCACGTTGAGCTATGATCCTTGGATATCCTGATATGATTTGATTTGATTCTAGGGTTTGTGAAGACGATGATATGTTTGGTATTACATGACCCTTAAAGTGTAATGCCCAGACATTCGTATGCATATGATGTAAGGTAATAATTATGATTAAGTATGGTTATTATTCCTTTTATGGTTTATTATGATAATCGTTCGGGGATATGTGATGTAATGGTGATGGTTTATGGTTTCAAGATGTGATATTAATGGTATTGAATGATTTAGAATGAAACCGAGAATGTATGGGTAGAATAGAAAGTTGATCTTTAGCCAAATAAGTAATAGAGGTGCTAAAACGGTATGAAACTGTGGCAGTAGTTGTGGTTTTTAGCATAATGTTTTGTATATTGATCCAAATGATGTGAGGCCACTTTCATTAGAAAGATAAGACATAAGGCTATAACTTTTGTATTTTGAGTTTTGTCCAAATCATTGTGGGAGACTAGCCAAAAGCGCCCCGAAGTGTGTCGTGTGTATCGTCGTTCCTCCAGTGACACATGTTGGGAGATTTAGCATACTTTTTTACTCAGACCTCCAAATGACCTGAAATTTGTGGAGATTCAAGAAAGGACATAGGGTTACAACTTTGAAGTTTACCATTTTTCCAAATTATGACGGGAAAAGGTGTTTCGGAGGCGATCTTTGAGGATCGATTCGAGTGATAGAAATTGAATTCTCTCGTTTCTCTCTCTCGAGCCTACGGCCAGGAATGAAAGAAATTAAGAAAGAAACTCATTCTTATCACCACCGCCTTCGCGCTCGGGCGGTAGAATTCTCGCGCCCGAGCGCGTGACATTTTGTCCCCGAGTTTTACTTGCACAGCGCTCGGGCGGTCAAAAACTACCGCTCGGGAGAGGAACGTTCTGTCCGAGAGATAACATGTTCTACACTGGCGCTCGTTTCTACCGCTCGGGCGCTACACGTTCTGTCCAAAATATTGGTTTTGTATTATATTGGCGTCTGACTTCTCCACACAGGCTCTTACAACTTCAGATCTGTTAATTAATCAATATCTAATACAATATTTCATTATCAACACTTATTTTCTCATTTTCATTGTCATGATATACCTCATGTACATAATCACATGACAATTTCATAAATTATCAATAATCAACATAGGATTTACGATAATACGATACACGGTCCTTACATTTCTCCCCCACTTAAAAGATTTCGTCCTCGAAATCTTAAATATCTCTATATACTTAACATTGGCAAACATATATATGTCACCAGTTATAGTACATATCAAAACTAAAATCAGTAAACGGATCATTATACATTGAACACAATGGAACATGTGGAATAGTATCAAACAAGTGCGGATATGATTCTCGCATCTTGCTTTCCAATTCCCAGGTTGATTCCTCCACACCATGTCGTGTCCATTGTACTCGAACTAAATGAATCGATTTATTACGCAATATCTTCTCCTTTCGATCCATAATACGAATAGGTTGCTCAACATAGAAAAGAGAAAGATCAAGTTCAACCTCATCAGGTGCAAGTATATGTGATGGATCTGGTTCATATTTTCTCAGCATAGAAACATGAAACACATTATGAATGGCAGATAGAGCTGGTGGCAATGCCAACCAATAAGCAAGATCACCAACTCGATCAAGAATCTCGTATGGACCAACATATCGAGGTGATAACTTCCCTCGCATGCCGAATCAAATAGTGCATCTAAAGGGAGATATTTTCAAAAACACTTTGTCACCCTTCTGGAATTCCAAGGGTCATCTTCGTATATTCGCATAACTCGTTTGACGATCCTGAGCAGCTTTCATTCGTTGTCGAATCAACTGAACCTTATCATTCATTTCATATATCATTTCAGGTCCAGTCATCTGTCTCTCACCAATCTCATCCCAGAATAACAGTGATCTACATCGTCTCCCATATAATGCTTCAAACGGTGCCATACCAATGCTCGTTTGAAAACTATTATTATAAGAAAATTCAACTAATGGTAAGGCATCTTGCCATCCCATTCTGAAATCCATCACAATCGCACGTAACATATCTTCCATCGTTTGAATCGTACGCTCGGTCTGGCCATCAGTTTGAAGATGATAAGCAGTACTCATAGCCAAATGCGTACTCATCGCTTCCTGAAAACTATCCCAGAATTTAGAAGCAAACCTGGGATCACGATTAGATACAATTGAGACTGGCACACCGTGCAGTCTCACAATATTCTCGATATATAAACGGGCCATTCTCTTATAAGGATAAGTCCGCTCATACGGAATGAAATGTACAGATTTCGAAAGCCGATCAATAATAACCCAAATAGCTTCAGCCCTTGGGCGAACGAGATAAATGAGTCACAAAGTCCATAGCAATATGTTCCCAATTCAATTTCGGAATTTCAAGACTATGGAGTAATCTTCCAGTTTTCATTCTCTCGGCTTTCACTTGCTGGGAGACAAGACATTTCGAAATAAATTCAGCAATGTCTTTCTTCATACGTTTCCACCAGAATTGAGGTCTCATTGTCAAATACATCTTTCGACCTCTAGGGTGAATACTGTATTTGCTACAATGTGCTTCACGAAGAAAGGTGATTTCAAATCAGAATCATCAGGAACTACCAACCGACCATCAAGTCGTAAAGAACCATCAGAAGAAATTTGGAATCCAGACTGATGTCCTGCAGATACGAGTTCTATCGACTTTTGAATCTGAGCATCGCGTCGTTGGACCTTCCGTATTTTCGATATAAAATTAGGCTCAATTTGCAATGCTGAGACAATGACAAAATTCCAATTCGAGTGAAAAGTCACATATATCCTCGTGTACTTTGGCGACACAAACAGAAGCTAGAACAGAATCATAAACTTTCCGACTAAGGTCATCCGCAGTAACATTCACCGATCCAGGGTGATATTGAATCTCACAATCAAAATCCTTCAGGAGATCCATCCACCTGCGTTGCCTTATTTTCAAATCAGATTGAGAAAAGAGATAATTCAGACTCTTATGACCTGAATAGATAACAAACTTTTCTCCGTACAAATAATGGCGCCAAATCTTCAGTGCGAACACAATGAAGGCCAATTCAAGATCATGAACATGATAGCGTGTTTCATGAGATTTCAATTGACGAGACGCATAAGCAACCACTTTGTCGTGTTGCATCAGAACACAGCCCAAACCTCTACCAGACGCATCTGTACACACCACAAATCGTCCGGTACCTGAGGACTAGTAAGCACAGGTGCTGTGGTCATTCTCGTCTTCAATTCAAGAAAACTAGCTTCACATTCATCTTACCAAATGAATCGCTGATTCTTCTGTGTCAGTTTAGTAATAGATTTAACTATTTTTGAAAATCCTTCAATAAAACGACGATAATGTCCAGCTAAACCCATGAAGCTACGGATCTCAGGAACATTCGTAGGTCTTGGCCAATTCAATATAGCTTCGACCTTCGTAGGATCAACAGATATGCCATGTCTTGAAATGACGTGGGCCAAAAATACCACTTTGTCCATCCAAAATTCACATTTGGACAATTTAGCATATAAATGTCCATTGTGAAGAGTTTGAAGTACCAGTCTCAATTGTTCAGCATGCTCCTTTTTCGATTTCGAATGCACAAGAATATCATCAATAAAGACGATAACGAATCGGTCAAGATAATCTCGAAAGACACGATTCATAAAATTCATAAAGACCGCAGGAGCATTAGTAAGACTAAAAGGCATAACCAAGGATTCATAATGGCCATACCTTGTACGGAAAGCAGTTTTAGGCACATCTTCTTCACGAACTCGTACTTGATGATACCCAGAACGAAGATCAATTTTAGAGTAAACAGAAGTACCCTGAAGCTGATCAAATAAGTCATAAATACGAGGAAGCGGATACTTGTTTTTCACAGTATCCCGATTCAATTGCCTATAATCGATACACATTCGCATAGTACCATCTTTCTTTCGAACAAATAAAACTGGAGCTCCCTAAGGTGATACACTCGGTCGAATATATCCCTTATCAAGAAGATCCTGTAATTGTTCTTTCAATTCTTTCAATTCCAATGGTGCTATGCGATAAGGAGCTTTAGAAATAGGCGCAGTACCCGGCATAGGATCAATACTAAATTCAACTTCTCGATGAGGAGGAAAATCAGGAATCTCATCGGGAAATACATCCGAGAATTCTTTCGCAACAGGAATATCAGATAAAGAAGGATCCTTAGAGATATCAATAGCATAGATAAGATAACTATCATCTCTGCTACTCAAAAGTCGAGACATTTCCAAGGAAGATACCAATGGAATTTTGTCTTGGGAACCCTTGCCATAAAAATTCCACTTGGGTCCATCAACAAGTTGAAATCGAACCACTCCATGAAAACAATCAACAGTAGCCCGATTTGTCGTCAAGATATCCATGCCAACAATACAATCAAAGTCGTGCATTGGGAGGTCAATCAAATTAAAGAATATCACATTATCCTCATATATCAATACACAATTATGCACAACTTGCTCAGACAAAATAATCATTCCTGCTGGCGTGGCTATCGTTAGTATATCCTAAAATGGGGTACACACAATACCATGAGATGCAACAAATGCATGAGATATGAATGAGTGAGATGCTCCTGTATCAAATAAAACACGTTCAGGATAATCGCAAAGCATGCAGATATCTGCAATCACACCACCAGGAGCTTCTTTCGCCTGTTCCTCCGTCATAGCATACACTCTCACTTGAGGAGGGACTTGAGCAGTCTGATCACCCGGTACTCGATATCGTGGAACACTCAACTGCTGAAAAGAGGGAACTGGAACAGCGGGTCTCATCATGCTAGGGCCACCTCTAAATCCTGGCTGGGGTTGAGAAGAAGTCGTACCCCTGTTCGGACATACTCGAGAGAAATGACCTTCCTGTCCACACTGATAACAAATACCAAACATACCTCGACACTACTCGATAGTATGTTTACCCCACAATGACTACAATAAGGAGCAATCACAGGACTCCCTCTCTGGGATCCACTAGAACTCAAAGAAGACGAAGAAGCATAACCAGTATTCTTGAACTTTTTACCCCTTGGGCGTAATGCAGGCTGCAAAGCTGACACTGAAGGTGGAGGATTACACTGTGGACCACCTCGCCTAATTCCAGACTTGGCTCGTTCAACTGTCTCTGCGTAGCTGGTAGGTAAACCAGAAACAAAAATAGTATATAAAGCAGGATGCAATCCATTCACAAACCTTTTATATTTCGCTTTTGCATTTGCAGCTACGTGAGGTGCATACTTCAAAAGAGTAGAAAATTTCGAAGCATACTCTGCAACAATCATTGTTCCCTGCTGCAGACTATTGAATTCATTCTCCTGAGCAGTATAATAGGAAGGAGGAATACTGCTCCAAAAACTGGGCCTTGAAGACATCCCAGGTGACTTCAATCACGGCCTCTTTCAGTCCAATCTCAGCGGCTTCCCACCAAGATTTTGCTCGGTCTTTCAACTGATAAAGAGCAAGTTTCAGTCTTCGAGCCTTAGAATATTCAACAATATTAAACAGATGCTCCATATCTTTTAACGAGGCCTCTGCTCTTTCAGCACTCTCAGTGCCAAAGAACCTCGGTGGTTTCAAATCCTGGAATCGAGCCATCACCATATCCATGGACAATCCTTCAAATTGTCCAACTATTCTCTCAGTACTGCTACTCGCAGTTTCATTTGTGGGATCCATCTACAAATCAAATGATGAATATCACAAATCAATATCAATTTCACATCATCATCATTTCATATCATCAATCTCATCCATAACTTACTCAAACTAAATCAAGTAGGAGCAAGTAATACAAATAAATCAAACACAGGCGCACAATTCATTTGTCCCTATTCAAGTGTACACAAGACTCAATCGAGCATTCCAAGCTATGCTCTGATACCACTCCGTCTGGAGCCCTTAGCTCCTAGTCGTTATTACAATACAATCTGATTAGGGTTAATTAATTACAGCAAAAAACGAATTTAAATTTTCTTTACAATGAGCCCAAAACACTTTATTTGAATACTAAAAATAGTATTTCATCTCACATCATAAACATGCCCACACGTAATCAAAGCTAATCACATACAAACAACTTATATATATATATATATATATATATATATATATATATATATATATATATATATATATATATATATATATATATATATACTAGGAACAAAACATAAAACCTCAGCTCAAACTGTGACTCCCTCCAGAAATACCCTTCCCGGCCTCCTGATATCCTGGAGTACCTGCCATTGTTTACACATAAAGACAACAACAGCCCCCCCTTGGGGGTGAGCAAAGCTCCGTATGGAACAACCATCATATATACAAAAGATATCTAAATGATGATATATGATATGCAATGCATGTATGTCGTGGAGGTATCAGGTCAAATGCCCATCCACTGAGCACATGTCAGAATCAAACGAATCGTTATCAAATCAATGCTCGAGCTGGCACACCGACCTCAATCAGGGATACTCGTATGATAGCGTCGACAAAGCGCCATCAAATCCCAAATCTCAATCAATCATTGAGGCCACAATGACTATTCTTTAAGGGTCATGTAATACCAAACATAGCATCGTCTTCACAAACCCCAGAATCAAATCAAATCATATCAGGGTATCCAAGGATCATAGCTCAACGTGCATGTCATGTATTGATGTATGCATCAAACGATGTGTGTTAACAAAATATTTATTTTATACATCGATATTCCAATCGCAATGTCATGTATGCCACATCAAGTCATCATATAAGGCATATAGACACATATTGTCAATCAAATCAAGCAAACATATATCATATGATACAGATACCTGTCGTATGTTACTCGATCGCAACATACCTCAATTCTTCGTTCCGGTTGATGTAGCTTGAAGATATCAGTATAATAATCCATCTACATCAATAACATATTCATTTCATTCAATAACATGGTCCAAAATCAATAATATAAGTTCCAAATATCTTTTGAAACTTTGAAAGTTCATATCAAATCGAATCATAACATAATTCAATTCGGACTTCAAAACTTAGTTTCTTGTCGGTTATTCTACCACATATAGGAATCTCGACTTCAAATACATGCTATTTCAGCGCTTTAATATTTAGAGCTGCTGAAACTAGAAGAAGTTTACCTCAAAAAGAAGCTCTCGACGCGAAGATTCCGAATCTATAATTTGTTTCAAGTTTTGACAAAGTTTCGAAGTCGATTCGACTGATAGAAATTGAATTCTCTCGTTTCTCTCTCTCGAACCTACGGCCAGGAATGAAAGAAATTAAGAAAGAAACTCATTCTTATCACCACCGCCTTCGCGCTCGGGCGGTAGAATTCTGGCGCCCGAACGCGAGACATTCTGTCCCCGATTTATACTTGCACCGCGCTCGGGCGGTCAAAAACTACCGCTCGGGCGCGGAACGTTCTGTCCAAGTGATAACATGTTCTACACTGGCGCTCGTATAAAGTCCCGAAAATTCGTATTTGAAAATTTGCGGGAAAATTTAAAATTTTCTCTTTAAGTAATTTTCTCTCTTGCAAGCAAAACACAATTCTGCTCATCTTAACCTGTGTCTTGGCCTATCGGAGCAAATGACACGTCTTCAAACAAATTTGGAACGACGCCTCGATGCCCAAGGTGCTCAGCTTGCAGAGATCATGGAATTTCTTGTTCATGGTGATGTCAAAAAAGGGGAAAGAGTGCGGCCAAGGTCAATTCAAGAAGCAGAAATATCTGTAATGAAGGAATTACATGAGTCAAGAGAAAAGGAAAACAAAGCAATAGCTGGGGAACAAAGTTCAGGTTCAAAGAAAGGAAATTAGTCATCTTGAATATTAGAGATATTTTGAACATTGTAATTTCATTAACTTAATGAAATACAATTCTTTTGCTCCTTAAATCTCCTTTAAAAAATTAGTATGTTGTATAGTCTTCCAGCTAGGTTTTTTCATCACAAAAAAAGGAGAAATTGTTAAAGAAAATATTATTCCCAAGAATTTTGGCGAATAACAAAAACAAGATAGCTCTGCGGTACATATGTGTGACATATATCAGTTCAACCGTCCAGCTCAAATGATGAAGTATCTTTCTAACCAACCAAAGCCTAAAGGAGTTTCAATTGCTTAACAGAACCGGATTATTTAAGAAGGACCATTTATTGCTCAAAGACATTCTCTGACCGGCTTAATACATTCAAAGTATTACACTACCTTGAAGTCGACCTGTATACATGTGTTCCAATAATGATCTGCATTTATGATTCTATCTCAAAGAACGGAGACCAAGTATAGACTGCATGTTCTGATGCTAAAAACAGTTACTTTAAAAGGAACTCCTCAAGAAAAGCATTTCAGAACGATGCTGAGCAAAAGGAAGATTAAATGCATTTTTTAAAGAACAATTTAATGCGCATAAAGATGACAGCGACACGTCTATTCAGAGAATCATGTTAATGTTGCTATGTCCTTCCCGACTGTTAAGAAAATCGTTTATATTAACGGAAGAGTGTGCTAGCAGAAAACAGCTTGATTGAAAACCGAATTACTACATCTTTCTTGCATATTTGAAAAGATCTTAGAGCGCTCTTAAAAGTTTACATACTTCATCGTTCTACCAGCACGCTTTGAACAGAAAATTATTTGATCATCTTAGGATCATTTTCGTGCTACTCACTCCAAATCGTTTATTCACATCAGTAACCTTTTGGTTATTAGATCAAGTCTTGGTGTCTGGTGAACTGATTGTTCTTAATATCCAGAAGTGTAAAGTGATCACTAAGATTTCCAATACAGGCAGTGTTATAAGTTCTGGTTGGAGTGGGCTGTTGCAAGAGAAAATTTGAAAGAGTTCATTCACCCCCCCCCCCCCCCCCCCCCCCCTAAACTCTTTCCTAATCCTAACAACATGTTTTAATGAATATTATTTAATGAAGATAAGAACATGGAAGATAAATTTAAATTTCATTCTAAAAATGGTAGATAAATTTTTCATTTAAAAAAATGAAATCTAAATTTCATTTTTCTTCAATATTTTAGAAGTCATTAATAGCTAGGAATAACAAACAAAAAAATATATTTATTACAATTATCATTTCGAATTCCATTATAAATATAAGTTTTTTTTAAAAAAAATAGATTGCAAATTTCATCACAAAAAATGAATGTTAAATTTTATTTTTTCTTCAATTTATTTTAAATTCCATTAATTAATAGATCAAAACAAACAATTAAAGTGACATGTATTAGTATTAATGAATATTATTTAAATACAAGGCAACAATATCAGATTATAAACTCGAGTAACTGCTCTTTGAACCACCACCTATCAACCCCAACTGCTTCGTCTGGATATGAACAAGGCTAACTGCTACCAGATTGGATACTTGTCTCCATGCCACTTGTCATATACGTTGGTCAAGTGTCCCAAATCGTCCACACAACTGCCCAAACATCATATTCAAGGCTTACGTGTCCAAGGTATTCACCAACTCGAATTTGACTTACTTGCCCAACCAAGTCCAAGGTTACGAAGGAAAAATTGGCCTCAAATTTGGAAGATTATGCGACTGGATTGGTTGAAGCAAAAGCAAAAGAAGAAGGCGGAATGGTCTTGATCCGTATGAAAGACAGATCTTTTGCAGTGTTTTCTTAATATATTTACTTGAGAATATATGCAGTTTGGATCTTTTCTTTATGTATATTTGTTAGGAATAACTAGACTAATATTGACAGGTTTTCGACTTTATTTGGCCAAGACGCTGACTCAATGCCACGGGTCTGGACAAGAAAGGAGGATATTCGAGCAATCACCAAAACTGCTTGTTCAGCTGTATGATATGATTGAACAAAATTTCTTGTGTGACTTTGCCTTTGTCATCTAATGGGACATTTATGGTTTTTTTTCCACTTACATATGGCTTATCAATCTTTCAATCTGCTGTCAGTTATGGCTGCTATCCGTTTATGTAATGCCCAAGAATTATAGAATTGATAAACCAAGATTATTAATCTTCGTTAATGTGAGACTCGGAAGATATGAGAATGCATGACATGCAATGAGGGAAGAAAAGACATGAGAAAATAGGGTTTGCAAGACCGCACCCGCGGTGCAAACATGACCGCACCCGCAGTCATAAATTATGAAATTTTGTAAGAAAGGCCGTAGCCACACCGCACCCGCGGTGCAGCTACAGTAGGGGGACCGCCCCCACGGTACGAACAAGACCGCACCCGCGGTCGTCAAAATTCAGAAAATGAAAAGCAGCCGAAGCTTGAGCGCACCCGCGCTGCTGAACACACCGCACCCGCGGTCATGCGTGTAGCTTGAAAAATAAGCCACGTTTCCTGTGTTGCATGCATTATATATATAGAAGAATTACACCTCAGAAATTCAGAAAAAGGGCCGAGCTGTTGAGAGAAAAATCCTTACGCCTTTTTAATTTGCGATTGTGGAAGATCCGTCCATCAGAATTCAAATCCGACTTCAGTTCTGAGTTTCTCTCGACACGAGCTACACAAGGACGTAAGTTTTATTACGTTTAGACAAGATTTGAATTTATGATATTGTCAGAACTGAATATGAATCAGATATGATGTTTCTGCTACCGTAGATATTGTATAATTGAATTCAGATTTCAGAATAGACTGGTTATGCAATTGTTATGATTTTTAAAAGATATTGACGGAGATTCGATATCAGATTTGTGTTATCGTTGAGATTATGAGTTATATCAGTATTGATTATGAGTTCTAGTATTATATCTGTGATGTTGAGACTGACGGGGTTATTCAGATTGTAATGTTATGCCGTCGAAACATCAGCAGACTGACATCTGATCAGATTTGATATTGATTGAGATTGAATTGTTATGTCATTGATATTGATATGCTGTCAAGACATCAGTTGAGTTAGATTGATTAGATTCAGATATGATTTTGATTATATTGTGATGTCAATGATATGAATTGAATTGTGTCTTGTTCAGACATTGATCAGATTATGTACTGAATTGAGTATTGATCAGAACAGATTGTGCATTGAGTTATATACTGATATGGTATTTATGTGACTTTTCATTATCAGATTGATATGGACATATTTGGCTACCAGACTTCGTCTTCGTCAGACAGGGACGACAAAGGTATAATTCATGTGATATTCGGGAAGACACAACTCAAATAGATCCCATTTGAGTTTCCCAATAAAATCACATACTAAAATTATTGTTGTTTATTTTATGATATGATTATGCTGTGTTTACAGATTGTTATTCATTGCAATTAAGATAGGGAGTCTGACAGAAACAGTCAAACTTCTAGATGTTCGGTGATATCGCAGCTTAGGGGAAGATCCACTCTCCTATTGTAGATGTCGATACAGATCAGACCGAAGTCTAGGAATAAGACGTACCGTCACCCCGATTGAGAGGGTAGGTGATAGATCGTCTTATTCACACCGGGATCCCTAGAGTTATAGTTGAGTCCAGTCTAGACATGATTTGACTAGAACTGCATGCGTTTATAGATGTGGTTTCATAGACTATGAAACCCATTTTTATTGCTTTCCGTTATGATAGCATGTTTTTATGATTTGATGTGAATAGCATGTTTAGCTGATTTGAGTTGCATGCTTATTTTGATTTGATTTCATAGATTATGAAATCTATTGCTTTAATTTTTATTCATGATAGAATATTTCATGATATGTTTATGTATATGCATGTTTACCATGTTTTATACTGAGATTTATTCTCACCGGAGTATCCGGCTGTTGTCTTGTTTTGTATGTGTGCATGACAACAGGTGGGACAGGATCAGGGTCAAGAAGATGATGAGAGAAGACGAGTTAGCGTGGTGATTCCGGACTTATTGTAGATTTGGTTTTATTACTTGAACTTTAGTAGTTGAACCTTCGAATAGTTGAAAGACTGTTGTACTATCATACTGAAATGTAGTTTTATACAGATATGTATATTATGTAGATGCCATTACCTTCCGCACTGTTATTTTAAAAAAAAAAATTAGACTCTGTTTTATCTGAATTGATAATTAAATCCCAAAGATGATTAAGAAGAAAGATCAGCGTCCGGGTCCCCACAGTTTAACTGATGATGCTGATACTGTGGAGAATACTTTGCCCCTCGCTCTTTTGGAGGCCAGAAGTGGGGCATTTACAAACAAAAGTGTACGAGTGGACCCTCTTGCTCGAGCAGTTAAGAAAAGGTAGTTTGCATAGTTAAATATATTTATTATAGTTGTTGATTGTTAGAGTAGATGTCTTGCAAGCCAATTGTTGGCTAGGAGTTTTATTGACTCAGTTGTAATAAACAATCTTTATTTTAATATAATTCATTATTTCATGGTTTGTTATTTCTTTATCTGTATACCCATGTTATCAAACATAGATAAAGACTTTGATTATAATTTAATACAACTGAATCGTAAATCGATGTTGAAACTCATTTGTAAACACCGTATGATCTAAATTTGTTCCTAGTCGATTCAGTCGCCTAAAACATGGATAAAAGTCGCTTGAGCTCGAGACTAGCATCTGTGATGTTGTGTACTGCGTTTCTTTGTAAGGACATAGAGATGTCCAAACATGCATATGGGTAGTCATATGATGATTATATTGAACAACCCTCCCTAGGACTTTCCAAGTGGTTATTATTCATCGAGAGGATAAGTCAGTGGTTATGATTGTAAATCATTAGTCCTTACGACCCAGGACAACACTGAGGCTCTATATGCTAGGACCATGGTTCGTTGTCACAGTCTCGGAGATCGGAACGGATGCTATCGTTCCAGTTACAATGAAATTTCGCGGAACGGTCGCGGGATGGTTATTTTAAAAAAATATTATGAATATATATAATTAAAAATTTTGGAAAATATTTAGAAATATGAAAATTAAAATAAATATCATTTAAATTGATTATTTTATGTAAATAAGAACTTAAAATATTTTTAAAATTTTATTAACAATTTATTGAACACAATTTATATCGTCATTATATTTAAAATATTTCCAACCATATCAAAAATTAAATATACTATTAAAAATTATTTGTATTTAATTAATTAAACTTTAAAACATTTTCGATTGGATATATATAAGTTCGTACAAATTTGAATCAATTTAGAGGGATGGACTAATAATAAGCATCAAATCTTATATAAAGTGATGTTACAAATTATTTAACATCAATTAAAATAGAAATATTTTATAATTAAATTAGTTTTTTTCACAATTTGTAATGAAAATTTCTCAATAGAAATAGTCGACTTGCGGTCTCTTTTTTATTAGTCTTTCATTGATGGATGCAGCGGGAAGAAGACTCAAGATTAACCATCTCACATCAACCGATGTGCTTTGCTTTCCAATGTTCATAGTGAAATTAATATTAAGCTTAATAAATTACTCATATCATGTGATAATAAAATAATAATGAGAAATGAAATATAAGTTGATGAAAACAAACATTTATATACGAGCCATCAACCTACAAATCCCTTCCATTCTGTGCCGTTCCGCGTGTCCCGTTCCGTTCCGCCGTTAAATCCCCGTTTACGGTATATGAAACGCCGATACAAGCCATCAACCTACACACCTCGGAACCTCGTCAAGGTTGCATCCGTTCTGGTTCCGGAACGCCCTTTCTGGCCGTTCCGTTCTCGTTCCGGCGAACCATGGCTAGGACTGTGCTTTGACTCGTTTACCAGCTCCAGGAGAGTCATCAGGTGACGAGATTGGGTATAGTTGCAACACATGTATGAGCCAGGGCATTGTATTCGGGGATTCACCGCTCACCTACGGGTGTGGATATCCTATGTGATCTGATGAAATAATAATGCGTGTAATCTCTGGCCAGAGTATGGGATGTACATTGGAGAAGGAGTTCTCCAAATGTATATTCGATGCCACTATTTATATGTATCACATAGTTATCAAATTATTATGCAACCCTCGATGAAACAATGGTTGCAGATTCAATCGGGATATATGAGATGAAGGGACCGTACTATACGTTAATCATAATAGACTGGTTCTTGCAGGCACTATCAGTGATACCTAGAGAATCATGTGGCGATGCTACTAGACGCTTTTACCATGATTCGATGGCTTCAATCAAAAATATGATTTCTGACATTCTCATGATCAATTTTTGATACATATATAAGCCCAAATAAAGGATTATGTCATGATTCACAAAGATTTGTGAACCCACGGCTAGTTGTATCCCTGAACCATTGAGGGTCACACAAGTACTGGATTGTTTGCTCCCGTTGAGAGAATAAATTCAAATAGTTGAATTTATATTATAATATAGTAAATTCAAGGAGTTGAATTTATGATAACTAAATTTTGAGAAAATAAATTCAAGGAGTTGAATCTATGAGATAGTAAATTCAAGAAGTTCAATTTATATATGAATTTATAAAATTTGGAGAGAATAAATTCAAGGAGTTGAATTTATAAAATTTGATAATTTAATTTATTAAACTCAAAAATTGAGTTTATTAAATATTAAATTTTGGAGGTGATAAATTCAAGGAGTTGAATTTATAATATAAATATTAAATTCAAATGTTGAATTTATAAATGATTTAAATTAAATGTAATGGGTGTATGTATTATGGGCTTATAGGATTACAAGACCAACATGCAAATTATTAAGGTTCTTAATTGGACTTTAAAAGATTAATTAATTAAACTAGTTGGACTAAAATAATTAATTGATTAAGCCCATTAAGTATTTAATTTAATTAATGGGCTCTAAGATTAAATATATGTGTATTAGGTTTAGGGTCAAAAGAATTAATCCTCATAATTTTTTTAGAAAACCCTAGCCTCCATGACACAAGAATTTCGAAAATACCTCTGCATCTTTCCTCTCAAATTTCGGCCTCCATCAAAAGGTTTTTTAGTTGAGCCGTATCTCGATTTTTAATCTCCAACTTTAAAAGTTCTTCCAAGAATTCTAGTGCTATTTGGAAGAGGAACAAATCATCCAGTCGTGGACCGGATTAGGAGATTGAAGAAAGGAGATTTGAAGAACGTACGTGGGATTTACAACAAGAGCTATGTTCGTTTATACCAGCGTAGTTGGAGCTAAGAGTGAATCTTTCAACAAAGGTATAAAAATTTAAACTCCCTATGAATTTTTAATTATAAAACCATACGAGTGCTCAAACAAATATTTTTATTGTCAAAATAAAATAAAATTTTAAACTTCCGCTGCGTTTGAGCACGAGAAAACCGAGATCCAACATCGATATGTTTCTAGCAAAACAGGTGTCCTTTGGCATGAATATAGTAGGTTTAGTCAGTGTTCTTTCATTAATTTATTGACAAATAGATCCTCTAGGAAATGGAATGTATATACTGTTGTAAAACTATATGCTTTGTTTGGTTCAAACTTTCTATCTGTAACTATTTTTCTCTTAAGCCAAATTTTAAACTATGTATTATCTTTAAGCATGTGGATTGTGGAGCTTTGTGGCTTTTCTGTGGCCTGTGAACATGTGTTTTATCCACCATGCAGCAATTCTTGAATTATGTTACATTTACCTAATCCAGGTTCCATTGTCAAAAACCTTGTTAACACCTGTCCAGTGTAAATCATTGTGGCGGCAGTTCAAAACTGAGACCGAGTATACTGTTACTCAAGCAATTGCTGCTCAGGTAAACGTGCATACCTGCTGATCATATTGTGATGGGTGACATGTTATAATTCTGGTGCAGACATCTGCATTAATGCATGTTTTATTTTATTTTTTGATGTGATGGATTGATTGTGTGCTGGTGTATAATCACTGATTTCTTATTTCTCAATTTTCAGGAAGCTAGAAGGCGAAGTAAGAACTGGTTACCTCCCCCATGGGCAATCGTTGCTTTAGTTGTCTTGGTTTTTAATGAATTTATTACCCTTTTGAGGTATCTTATTGTTACCTTTTGTCTTGGTAGTGGGAATGGATTTTGTTTTAGTTCTTCACATTTTAATTAATGGAGCTGTAAATTGTGGCGGAGCCAGGATTTGAAATCTGCCCGGGCTAAATTTTTTTAACGAAAAACAAAATAATCCATAACAGTTAAAATTATAACTATGATACCTGTTTATCATAGTCTCAAAAAGTTTCTCATTAACAAGATCTTCAATATTTTGGTTATTGAACTCGTAAGATTCAGAAACCGACAAAACATTGACAATGTAATATTATATCTCCATAATCGCCTGCAAGATAATTTAATGAAGATCAAATAAAACGAAAATCTCTAAAACCATTCATTTAATATGTTAGATGATTAAATTAAATATTTTTAAACTAAAATATACACAAATAATCTGTATAGACATAATCTTACTATTGAAGCTATGATCTACGATTCTTCGAAGTATAATATTTATCAATTATAGAATCTGAGTTTATAGTTAAAGCAAACTCTCTCTCAATGTAGATAATCATATAATCTGTCAGAAAACAATCTCCCATTTTACTACGAAGAACTGTTTTAACATGCTTCATAGCCGAACAAACAAAATAATCCATAACAATTAAAATCATAACTATGATACCTATTCATCGTAGTCTCAAAAAGTTTCTCATTATCAAGATCTTCTATATTTTGGTTATTGAACTCATAAGATTCAGAAACCGACAAAACATTGACAATGTAATATTATATCTCCATCATCGCTTGCAAGAAAATTTAATGAAGATCAAATAAAACGAATATCTCTAAAACCATTCATTTAATATGTTAGATGATTTAAATAGTTTTAAACTAAAATATATACAAATAATCTGTATAGACATAATCTTACTATTGAATCTGTGATCTACGATTCTTCGAAAAATAATATTCATCAATTATAGTATCTGAGCCTCTATTTGAAGCAAACTCTCTCACAATGTAGATAATCATAAAATCTGTCAGAAAACAATCTCCCATTTTACTATGAAGAACTGTTTTAACATGCTTCATAGCCGAACTTCTTTTGACAATATCTAACACAATTGAATTTTCATGGGCTTATGTAATTTGGACCTGGGCTGAACAAAAACTATTACATATTAATTAAAAAAAAATTGGGCCCCTCGGACTGGGCTAAACAAACACTATTACATACTAATAAAAAAAATCTATTCCATACTAATTTTTTTTTCAAAAATTTTGGGCCACCCGGGCTGGGCTGAACAAAAACTATTACATACTAATTTAAAAAAAAAATTTGGGCCACCCGGGCTGGGCTGAACAAACACTACTATATACCAATAAAAAAAAAATCTATTACATACTAAAAAAAATTAAAAATTTTGGGCTACCTAGGCTGTAGTCTCCCTCCGCCCTGTAAGTGAATTAGTCTCCTATTGTTATTATTTTTACCTTCTTAGTATGGGAAATATCCTATTTTTGTTCATATAACTTTACGCACAACAATCTCTTTTCTTGCTGACAAGTAGAAAGTTACTGAATCCTGCTGTCCTGCAACTTAATTGAGAATACGGGAGAAGATTTCCGTGGAAATTTGTAATACGATTTGGTTTTACTTTAGTGATTATGTATAGTAATTATCCGCTTTTCTAGGAGCAGCGTTTTGTCACCTTCGCTTTTTAAGCTGCTCCCCTCGTGATTTTTTTATGTCCAACCTCTTTCTACTTGCAGTAATAATATTCTGGATAATATATTCTTTCTTTTTTTTTTTTTTTGGTATTATGGGCTTTACAAAGTCTATTTTGAACCAATTGCTACTTGTTTCAATTGGATCTCGGTTTTCTCGTGCCCAAAACGCAACAGAAGTTTTAAAAAATTTTACATCTTGACATTCAAGATATATTTGAGCAGTCGTATAGTTTTAATAATTAAACATATATAGGATGTTTAGTAATATACCTTTAGTGAATTAATTTACTCGACTCCAACTAATCCGGTATAGGCGGATATAGCTCTTGTTAAATTCCCTACGAATCTTCTTCAATAACTCCTTTATTCAATCATTCTATCAAGTCCACGACTAGAAAATTTGTTCCTCTTCTAAATACCACTAGTATATTTGGGAGAATTTTAAGGTTGGAATTAAAAAACGAGATACGTCTCAACCAAAATAACTTTGATGGAGGCCGAAATTTGAGAGGAAAATTGGAGAGGTATTTCTGAAAATCATGTCATGTGGAGGCTAGGGTTTTTCAAAAATTATGAGTGGAAAAAAAACCTCAAACCTAATACATATATATAAGCTTATGGCCCATTAATTAAATCAAATACTTAATGGAATTAATCAATTAATTACTCTAGCCCAACTAGTTTAATTAATTATTAATATTTTAAAGTCCAATTAAGAACATTAACAATTTGTATGTTAGTCTTGTACTCCTACAAACCCATAATACATACACTCATTACATTTTATTTAAATCCATTATAAATTCAACATTTGAATTTAATATTTAAATTATAAATTCAACTCCTTGAATCTATAACCTCCAAAATTTAATATTTAACAAACTCAACTTTTGAGTTTAATAAATTAAATTATCAAATTTTATAAATTCAACTCCTTAAATTTATTCTAACCAAATTTTATAAATTCATAAATTCAACTTCTTGAATTTACTATCTCGTTAATTCAACTCCTTGAATTTATTTCTCTAAATTTAATTATCATAAATTCAACTCCTTAAATATACTATATCATAATATAAATTCAACTTCTTGAATTTATTTTCTAAACATGAACAAATGATCTAGTGCTTGTGTGACCCTCAATGGTTCAGGGATACAGCTAGCCGTGAGTTCACAACTCCTTGTGATTCAGGACATTATCCTTTATTCGGGCTTACCCTAATTTGCCCTATTCTATGTATCAACAATGGATCATGAGAATGTCAGAAATCATACTTCTAATTAAACCCATCGAATCATGGTAAGAGCATCTAGTAGCATCGCCTCATGATTCCCTATGTATCACTGATAGTGTCTGCAAGAACCAGTCGGTTATGATTAATGTACAGTACGGTCCCTTCATATCATATATCCCGATCGAATCTAAAGCTATTGGTTCATCGAGGGTTGCATAATAATTTAATAACTATGTGCACATATTTGAGAATAAATAGTGGCATTGCATGTACAATTGGAGAACTACTTCTCTAACGTATATCTCATACTCTGGCCAGAGATTCCATGCACTATTATTTAATCAGATAACATAGGATATCAACACCCGTAGGTGACCGGTGAATTCCAAACTACAATGCACTGGCTCCTACATGTGTCGCAACTATACCTAATCTCGCCACCTGATTACCCTCCTGGGGTCGATAAACGAGTCAAAGTACAGCCCTAGCATATAGAGACTGATTGTTGTTCCGGGTAGTAAGGACAAATAGTATACAATCATAACCACAGACTTATCCTCTTGATAAATGATAACCACTCGGAAAGTCCGAATGAGGGTAATTCGGTATAATCACCATATGACTATCCATCTGCATGTTTGGAGATCTCTATGCCCTTACCAAAAAACGTGATACACAGTATCACAGATGCTAGTCTTGAGCTCAAGCGACCTTTACCAACATTTTTTGCGGCTGAATCGACTATGAACGAATTTAGATTATACAATGTTTACAAACAAGTTTCAACATCGAATTACGATTCATTTGTATTAAACTATAATCAAGGTCTTTATCTAAGTTGATCACATGAGTATACAGATAAAGAAATGACAAACCATGAAATATATTAAAATAAAGATTGTTTATTATAACTGTGTCAATAAATTCCCTAGCCAACATTTAGCTTACAGGACATCTACTCTAACAGTTTTTTATGTGAAGAATTGAGATAAACTGATCTAATTAAATTCCAATTTTCATATCCTAGTTGCCTAGAATACTCTCAATTTCAACCAAATTTCTCCCAACCATCATGAACCTTTTTAGAAAACTGGCTGAGGAAGGGCAAGGGCATGCCAATTTTGATCCCCAACGTAACCCCCCGCTTCAATCGAACACATTACAAAGTGGTGCAAAAAATCATACCAACTTGTCATCAATTGCTTCTTCCAAGGTAACATCCTCCGAAAACGAAACTGAATATTCTAGTCGTCGGTAACCTTGAGGATTCCAACTTCATGATTGTTAGAATTACAATGCTGAGAACACCCATACTCTATTGGAGTATCTTACTTCCACAAAGAACATGCATTGAGTACATTGGTTTTGGTTTAAGGGTTGTATACAGGGGCTCTATTTTTTTCATAAAAATTTCCCCATTGGTAGTATATAATTGTCATTCTCTTTTATGATGATTATTTTCCTTTTATGTGGTGATAACCTAGTAGTATTATCTTACTATCATTGGTTTACTTGTGATTTGCCTTCAATTTTGTACCGTCGGACACTAAATCTTGATACGTACTTTCATTGAACCAGACTGGGAAATGAGTAATGTAATCTAATTGAATCCACAAGTGAAATGTGTGGAGGTCAATCAAGAATCTAGTAAAGACGATGCTTGGTTATTGAGTTATGATATTGAAACGTCAACTTCTTTTTAACTATTCTAAACATTTTTTTTACTGTAACCTTTGTTTTATTAAAATTATCTGCACTTCTAAAATAAATAATGTATCAACTGCCAAATGGATTTTCGTCCTCTCAATTTAAAAGTAGAAAAAATTATTAGCATTTATATGAAATATATTTAGAATGATAAATTCTTTTGTATTAGAAATAAATAAAATCGATTAGACAGAGAACCAACTGCCCATATATATTGAATGACAGTAATTGGGAAATTAATATGTTAGAGTAGATGTCCTGTAAGCCAACTGTTGGCTAGGATTTTATCGACTCAATTGTAATAAATAATATTTATTTTAATATAATTCATTATTTCATGGTTTGTTATTTCTTTATTTGTATACCCATGTTATCAAACATAGATAAAGACCTTGATTATACTTTAATACAAATGAATCGTAATTCGATGTTGAAACTTATTTGTAAACAATGTATAATCTAAATTCGTTCCTAGTCGATTCAGCCACCTAAAACATAGATAAAGATCGCTTGAGCTCGATACTAGCATTTGTGATGTTGTGTACCGCGTTTCTTGGTAAGGGCATAGAGATGTTCAAACATGCAGATGGGTAGTCATACGATGATTATACCGAACTACCCTCCCTCGGACTTTCCAAGTGGATATCATTCATCGAGAGGATAAATCTGTGGTTATGATTGTACACCATTAGTCCTTACGACCCGAGACAAAACTGAGGCTCTATATGCTAGGGTTGTGCTTTGACTCGTTTACCGGCTCCAGGAGAGTCATCAAGTGGTGAGATTGGGTATAGTTGCGACACATGTAGGAACAAGTGTATTGTAGTCGGGAATTCACCGCTCACTTACGGGTGTGGATATCCTATGTGATCTGATGAAATAATAGTACATGAATCTCTGGCCAGAGTATGAGATGCACGTTAGAGAAAGAGTTCTCCAATTATACATGTGATACCACTATTTATTCTCATAGATGTGTCACATAGTTATCGAATTATTATGCAACCCTCGATGAACCAATGGTTGCAGATTTGATCGAGATATATGAGATGAAGGGACCGTACTGTACGTTAATCATATTCGAATGGTTCTTGCAAGCACTATCAGTTATACCTAGGGAATCATGGGGTGATGCTACTAGACGCTCTTACCATGATTCGATGGGTTTAATTCGAAATATGATTTCTGACATTCGCATGATTAATTGTTGATACATAGAATGAGGAAAGTTAGGGTAAGCTCGAATAAAGGATTATGTCCTGAATCACAAAGAGTTGTGAACCATGGTTAGCTGTATCCCTGAACCATTGAGGGTCACACAAGCACTTGATCATTTGTTCTCGTGGAGAGAATAAATTCAAGAAGTTGAATTTATATTATGATATAGTAAATTCAATAGTTGAATTTATGATAATTAAATTTTAAGACAAAAAAATTCAAGGAGTTGAATTTGTGAGATAGTAAATTCAAGAAATTGAATTTATGAATTTATAAAATTTGGAGAGAATAAATTCAAGGAGTTGAATTTATAACTTTTGAGAATTTAATTTATTAAACTCAAAAGTTGAGTTTATCAAATAATAAATTAAATATAGTGGAAAGTATGTTTAATAGGCTTGTAGGAGTACAAGTCCAACATACTAAATAATTAAAGTTATTAATGGACTTTGATTAATTAATTAAACTATTTGAACTAGCCCAATTAATTAATCAAGCCCATTAATTTTAATTTTGGTAATTAGGTCATTAAATTTTTTATTCTAAAATTTTGGACCTAAAGTAAAAGTCTCCATTAATTTGGATTGTGAGGTTTTCGAGAATCCGAAATTATAATCCTCCAAATATTTAGTTTACTTAATTAATTAAATTAATTAAGTAAATGATGATTAAAGAAATAATTAGAAAATTTTATTCTTATTGAATGGAATGATTCGAAATTTTTCTCTCCAGTTTTGCAAGAAACAATTGTTGTTCTCGAAATTTTTCTCTTTTTATCAAAGAAGTTTCGGCCACCTGATTTGAAAGATATTGGGTCGATTTTTCTTTGTGTTCTATCTCTACATAAAAGATCGTCTATACTTTCTAGTGCAAGTTAGAAGAAGAACAAGTAATCCGGTCGTGGACCTGATTCGAATATTAAAGAAGGAGATTTGAAGAAAGTTCATAGGGATTTTTCATCAAAAGCTATTTCCGCTAATACCGGAATAGTTGGAGCCGTGTAAATTATTCACTAGGCATAGTTTGGTACACATGATAGGATAAACATGTGATATATAATATAAGGATAATTTAAGGATAAATAAAATGTAGGATATTATATTTAATGTTTGGTATGATTTTAATAAGAGTGATTAAATTTATATATTAGATTGTAATGACAAAATTAACCTTATCATAATAAATTTTATAATTTCAAAGTTGTTGCTTGAGTTCATATTTTTTATCTGATCATGTGTCGATAGTACTTGTATGATTTATTTATTTTTACCTAATTTTATATATTATATAATATGATAATTGAGCCTTTGATTTTTTGAGTCAAATCAAATATCAATTTTTAAGGTTAATCGAGTGATAATAATAATTCTATTGAGATTTATAAAAACTATTTATATAATTATCTCGAATTCATTTATATAATTATCATATTATATAATATTTAAAAATAAATAAAATATTTATTTGATTTTAATTTCTACCTACTAGCATAGATTTATAAAAAAATCATTTTTAAATTGAGGGTAATTAAGTCATTTGTAGTGTATTTTATCATTAAATTAAAATTATCACACCTTCTATTAGGGATATTTTATCCTTCTAAAAAATTATTTATCAAGGGCCCATGATATTATCACGAGCTTTTTAAAAACGTACCAAACATGGAATAAGGAGGATTATTTATCAATCCCTCTCTTATCCCATGTACCAAACTATGTCTAGAGGTATAAAGTTTAAACTCCCTATGATTATTTAATTATCAAACTATACGAGTGTCCAAATACATCTTGAATGTCAAGATCTAAAATTTTTAAAACTTCCGCTACGTTTGGACACGAGAAAACCGAAATCTAATATAATAGTCATAGAAGTTAGGTGTAAATCCGAAGGTTGGGTTTCTTATGCATTCATATTACAAACATATAACTTTTTACCTACACGCGGCATGCATGTGGCGATTTAATTATATTGCAGTTCAATGTCGGTCTTTAATTCATATTGACCAACTACCAAAGAACACTACTTTTTTTTGGCTGTCATTTCAACGTATTTTTATGTGTTTATTAATGCTTTAAAAAGATTAAAACAAATGAGGATCAGTAATCAAAAGATTAGGTTTGGGGGTGTTTAACTAGCTAGAGCATATGATTTTATAATTATTTCATCAGTGCACATTATTGGAACTTGTACCGATCAATGACCAGAACTTTCACTTCTATCACATAATGTGTTTGATGTGAAGTTATAAGATTGGAACGTAACTTGAAGACAGAAAAAACAAACATGGTCAGAGGATTAAATTCTCTGTTTAGTTAGTATAAACAGCAGTGAAGTAATTAACTGCTCTAATCCCATGTATTAATACGATTAATGCTCGTCATTTTTCGGGTAAAGTTTAAAAAGTAAATAAGAATTGAGTCTATTCCTTGATGTATTGGCTCGTTGATGAGAAGATCGGTGGATTTGCTTGAACCAGCGGTGCAAGGGCCGATAGAAGCCATGGACTAGATCGGGCTTGGGGTAGTGAGATCGGTCGCGGTGTGCACTTGTAGGTTAACCTCGAGCTGGCGGGCTATGCTTCTTGCATGGGAGTGCAGCCGTGGTTTCATTGGGTCCAGAGGAGTCCTAGGGTGGTCTAGGGATGGCTGAGTCGTGGCTGGTTCCATCGGTTGTGGGCTAGGACGCAAATATGGGAAGTAGTGTATTAGGGTTGGTATAGATATGAAGATGCGAAATTCCAGTAGCAGGATGGCCTAATGTTCGGAAGTTTAGGGGTCTGATTTTGATGTTTTTAGGAACTTTTAGATGTTTATAAGGTGTGGTAAGAAGTTGGAAGAAAATTAGTTAAATTTCGAGTCGATTCGGGCTAAAACTAGGACCCCACTCGAGTCCGTTTCAAAACTTAATTGATTCGTTTTAAAACTAGTCCAGTTTTAAAACAAATCAATTAAGTTTTGAAACGGACTCGAGTGGGGTCCTAGTTTAGCCCTAGTTTTAAAACGAATCAATTATGTTTTGAAACGGGAATTATGTTTTGAAACGAGCTCCAGTTTACGTCTAAGAAATATTTATTAATATCTTTTGGGATGTCTTAAGGAGCTTGGTAAGCTCCGGGTCGATATTTAGAGGTCTAGGGGTAAAATGATCATTTTGGGTTTTGAGGGGCAAAATATTAATTTTGCACCCGGGTTGAGATCTAGTGCTTGCAGCGTCCTGAACACAAATTTATCATGCTTTTAGATTTTTATGCATCATGTTTATGATTTTTATGTAATTACGAAAAATACGGTGCATACTTGGTTTCCAGGAAAATTTACGTATATGCATGTTTTTATTATGTGGTGAAAATGATGACACGTTTTGAAGGATGAGATTTGGTTGTGACTAACACGATAATATGAGATATTATGAGCTTAGGCCAAAGCTCAGTGGACGAGTAATGTTGTCGCTGATGTCTCCGCCGCCGGGTACTATGATTTATAGATGGATCCACCGAATAGAGCTGATACGATAAAGCTGAAACGAAAGTCACAACGAATGAACTGAATTCAATTAAAAGAAAATGTATATGTATACGATGATATGATTGGACATGTTTTGACACGTTATGATTTTATACGATACGTTTATGTTCATGCTTTTAAGTTCATGAAATGTATGTTGATTACGGTATTTTTCACTGTTATGTGCTATGTATATGTATTTGCTATTAACGGTGTATGTTCGTTAAGTTTTTAGACTCGTTATGCTTGTTGCGTGTTTGATGCAGGTGAGCATTTAGTTGAGGAGACTGGATATGCTGAACTATGTGTAGGCAGGACTGGTGGGACGACACGACCCGATGATCACATGTTTTCCGCACATTTATGATTTTTATGAGATTGAGAGGATATGAGTACATACATACATATATATATATATATATATATATATATATATATATATATATGTGTATGTATATATGTATATATATATATACGCTGATTTATTTCACTAGTGGATGTCAAGATTTTACTTGCTTATGTTTCCGTTATATTGACTAATACTTATGATTATTTTTAAATGGTATCTTTAGTAGGACTACATGCATGCAAACTATTCAAGGGTTTATTTTCGAAAATGTGAGCTATATATAAAATAAAAAAATTCCTCATTTTTAAATAAGTAGGAGTTTCATATCCACTTAATTCTAAGTTTCTTAATTACTTCCCAAAAATTCCTCAAGACAAGGCCTTTACCTCATTTATTACACGCGTCTATCAAGTAACCTAACCATCTATCATACCACACCTTCTAAAAAGAATTTAACTCCAACAAAGGTATATTTTTAACTTTTTAAGATCGTGACTAAAACTTATGATACATCAAACTTAAGTTACAAAAAAATAGGTTAACTAAATGTCTACTATTATAACTTGACTAATTGATCAACTTTACCTTAAATCATTGTCACTCTGAATTCAAAACTTGCCACAACTTTATTCCAATAACGCTTAGATTTTGAAGCCCAATATTGATTTATCCTACAATGTATAACCAAGATATTTCAATGTTCTAAATATCCTTTCAAGCCCAAATCATTGAAAGTTCCTATCATTTAGATCATTCAATTCTCACTTATTGCTAAACTATTCTCTAAATTTCTTAACAATTGCTAAGTAAATTCCTAATTTCTTCGAAAATTATCCAATTGTTCCCAAATTTAAAAAATTCCACAATTAACTCATAAGTTCTTGACATTTCTCATTCCACTCTATAGGTTTCCAGTAACATAACGTTCAATAATTTTAAGCATATTAAATACAAAAAAAATTCTCATAACCAATCTTTCAAAACCTATAATCCCAAATTATACATTTTATACTTCTAAAAATCGTCATAGCCTTCGATTCATTATTCCTTATATAATTTCTCAAAAATTAACTCAACTAGTAACCACAGACCATAAATATTTCTTAGAAAATCTACAAGTCCCAAAAGCATTCATAATTTTCATGACTAACTTATGACTCAAATAGTAGAACATAAGTAATTTCTAACCAAAAATCAATATAGTCAAATCATTTTCAACCTTTCTTAACGCCTAATAGCCAAATTCTTAATCATGTCCAATTCCGCCACAAAACTAGCATGCATGAAAATCATATAATTTCTCATTTTATGTTGTAACATGCATAAAAATTTTAAAGCATCTAATATCAAAACATAACGACAGATAATCATGTACTATAAAATGTATATAATGTAAACATGTAGGTGATAGCATTAAACACATTTAAAATCATACAAACTTACAGACTTGAGGCTTGAAGACTGAGCTGCAGAAGCTGGCGGTGGCACAACCCTATACAGGACCCTTGCTCTAATCCAACTGAAATGTCTGCTCATTTTAAAATTCTATGGAACATTTTTTTAAATGCAATGACCGAAGACATGCCTACATAAATCCATAAAATTTGAAACATGCATTTCGTGAAATCATCCCACAGCTAAATAAAATAACAACAGTTAAAATTATGAAAAGAGCAACCAACCTAAAAAATTTACCGTTTAAAAATATAAAACGTCAAGAATATTAAAATCTGTCAAAACCCTTAACAAAATAAAATCCTCATCCACTTAAAAAGTTGTTTAAAAGTGTTCCCTTAAAATCATATTCTTGCGGAAGAAATCAAGGTCCTTGGGTTAACGTGTGCCACCAGCTCCGCCCTTTCCATCATCATCACATCCAGTCTCCTCATCGAAAAGCTCACCTGCATCATTCACACCTAGTGAGTCTAAAGACTTAACACACCTATAACATTTTATCAAATACATTTACATAACATGCAACAGTGAAAAGTACTGTAATCAACATATATTTCATGATCTTAAAAGTTAGAGATGTTACCTGTCCGCTGGCATTTATCACATGTCAGCACATAAAAACGAGCATCTTTAAATAGAGTTGGCCAATAAAAGCCAAATTCAAGTATCTTAGATGTCGTCCTTGTTGGTCCAAAACGACCATGTACCTCACGGTCATGGCAATGGTTAAGAATTTGGCCAAACTCCTCCTCTGCAACACACCTTCTTATCATGGAGTCTGCACAGATCTTAAACAAAAATGGTTCCTCCCAAAAATAATGTTTCACGTCAGAAAAGAATTTCTTATGTTGGTGAAACGATAGATTTGGTGGTGGTGTGCCTGTGACAAGAAAGTTAGCAAAATTTGCATAACAAGGACAGCGTTTTACCTCAAATAGCTGCTCATCAGGAAACCAATCATTAACGGCATGATCTACACGGTCAGTAGTAATCAGCTCCAACCTAGACAAGTGATCCGCTACCACATTCTCAACACCTTTTTTACACTACAAGAAAAAAGGCAAAAGACAACGGTTAAAAACCGTTGTCATAGGTAAAATAAAACTGTTGTTAAAGGCCCTGTGGTTACAGGGTATGCTCAAAGACAACGGTTTTTAACCATTGTCGTAGACTCTAAAGACGACGGTGAAAAACCGTTGTTGTAAGTCTTGTAAAACCGTTGTTAAAGGTCCTGTGGTTAAAGGGTGCGCTCAAAGACAACGGTGAAAAACCGTTTTCGTACATTTCTAATGACGACGGTGAAAAACCGTTGTAGTATAATTGAAAATTTGTTGTTAAACTAATTAGCGACAGTGTTGTTATGAATTAGTCGCTACTTAGCGACGAAGTTTATATGGTTACTGTCGCTAATTTGCGACGGTTATATATCTTCCGTCGCTGATTTGCGACAGCATGTAAAGGTTTCCCGTCGCTAATTAGCGACGGTTTTGTACATAAATTCCGTCGCTAATGTTTTACGGAAAATAAAAAAAAATTGATAATTTATTAATTATAATAATAAAAAATTTAAATTTTGTCATATGATAATATTACTTATAATATTAACTCCGAAATTAATTTGTGGAGGGAAGAGATAAAAAAAATTTCGTGGAGGGAAAAATTTTGTGGAGGTAGAGATACAAAATTTTTTGGGGAGGGAAGAAAGAAACATTTTGTTTGGAGGGAGAAAAATTTCAAGTGGAGGGAAGAAAGTAAAATTTCGTGTGGAGGGAGAAAAATTTCGAGGGGAGGGAAGTGAAAAAAATTTCGTATAGGATGAAAAAGAACAAGTGCGACGATATTTATAGACAATGCGCGAATTTGCGACGGTTTAAGCTGCAACCGTCGCGAATAGGAACGACTATTGAAAAACCGTCGCTATTTTCCACGGTTTTTAGATACCGTTGCAAATAGCGATTGCCATCAAGAACTGTCAGCAGATTTTAAATTAGCGACGATATACAGATTTTATACCGTCGCGAATTTGAATATGCGACGGTGTTTATTTTAACAAATAGCGACAGTTTGATAATACCGTCGCTAATTTGAATTAGCAACGGTTTAGATTTAGCGTCGCCAAATTTCGCGTCGGGTATAACTGTTGCAAATTTAAAATAGCGACGGTTGTTTAGTACCATCGCTAAATTCCGATTTTTTAAAAATTTTTAATACAATTACAACGGTTTTTTGAAAAAAAAAATAAATTAAAAAACGACAATGTTTTACAAAACCGTTGTCATATGTTCTACAAAAACCACATAAAATACAACGGTATGTGTAAGCCGTTGTCTTTGACCTTTGACAGAAACACATATAAACGGTTTTTAAAAACCGTTGACGTAGCCCAAAAAAAATTCTTTTAGACAACGGTTTTTAAAAACTGTTGTTGTAGCAAAAAAAAAAACTCTCATAGACAACAATTTTAGAAAACCGTTGTCGTAGCCCAAAAAAAATGCTTTTAGACAACGGTTTTTAAAAACTGTTGTGGTAGGAAAAAAAAACCCTCATAGACAACAGTTTTTAAAAACCGTTGTCGTAGACACATCAAAGACAACAGTTTTTAAGTTTTTTAAAAACCGTTGTCTTTAAGCGCGTTTTTATAGTATACTACAACGGTTTTTGTTAAAACCGTTGTTAAATGAAAAAACACAACTGTTTTAATAAAAACCGTTGTCTTTGATGTGTTGTTGAATCTATTTTTTCTTGTAGTGTTATCCCTTATTTCTAGATCAAATTCTTGTAACAATAAAATCCACCTAAGTAGTCGTGGCTTTGCATATTTTTTATCAAGTAAATATTTCAGTGCTGAGTGGTCTGTGTAAATAAATACTTTTGACAAAACAAGATATGAATGAAATTTGTCAAGCGCAAATACTACTGCAAGTAATTAATTTTCAGCTGTTGCATAATTCAATTGAGCCTCATCTAAGGTCTTCCTTGCGTAGTAAATTGTATGAAATACCTAATTTTGCCGCTGGCCAAGCATAGCCCTCACCGCAGTATCACTGGCATCGCACATGACCTCGAAGGGTAGATCCCAATCGGGTGCCCCCAAGATAGGAGCCGTCACCAAGCGCTCCTTCAAGTCTTCGTATGCCTGTAAACAGTCAGAATTCAAAAGGCACATCTTTCATAAGTAAGGAAGATAGAGGTTTGGCAATTTCAGAAAAATCTTTGATAAAACGCCGATAAAAACCGGCGTGGACTAGAAAACTTCTAGCTCCCTTTGTGGATGTCGGAGGTGGTAAGTTCTTGATAACTTCGACTTTTGCCTTATCCACCTCTATTCCATGATATTTAGTGCCCCAATATTATTCGCTTTTGTACCATAAAATGACACTTTTCCCAATTCAGCACCAAATTTGTCTCCTCGCATCTCATCAACACAACCTTCAAATTCTGTAAACAGTCATCAAAAGAAGAGCCAAATATCGAGAAGTCATCCATAAAAATCTCAAGAAAAATTTCTATCATGTCATGAAACATAGCGGTCATGCATCGCTGAAAAGTGGCAGGGGCGTTACACAAACCAAAGTCATCCGTCTAAAAGCAAAGGTGCCATAAGGACAAGTGAAAGTGGTTTTCTCTTGGTCCTCGGGTGCAATCATGATTTGGTTAAACCCTGAATACCCATCCAAAAAATAATAAAACTCATGACCCGCTAACCTCTCAAGCATTTGATTAATGAAGGGCAGTGGAAAGTTATCTTTACGAGTAGCATCATTTAATTTCCTATAATTAATGCATACACGCCATCCCGTAACTGTCCTAGTGGGTGTTAATTCATTTTGTTCATTAGTAATAACAGTAATCGCACCATTTTTCGGCACACATTGAACATAACTTACCCATGTACTATCAGATATATGAGAGATAATACATGCATCAAGGAGTTTGATAGTTTCTGCTTTTACTATCTCTTGCATCTTTGGATTCAATCTTCTCTGAGGTTGCACAAGAGGTGAATACTTGTCTTCCATCAATATCTTGTGCATGCAGACTGATGGATTGATCATTTTGATATCCGCCACCTTCCATGCGAATGCACTCTTGTGCACTTTCAAGACTTTCAGCAGTTTGTCCTCCATCACATCTGTCAAACAAGAAAAATAATAACAAGAAGTTTATTATTCTCACCTAGATAGACGTATTTCAGTTGTGGAGGTAATGGCTTGAGCTCCAGAGCTGGTGGCTCCTCCAGGCTTGACTTCTGAGGGATCAAGTCTCGTCGATCCCCCAAGTCCTCTAATCTCATCCTTATTGGCCTCTTCCATTGTTGGTTGGCATTGAAGTATGCCACTATTTTGGATTTCTGTGGATCCTATTCATCTTCTCTAAATTCAGTAGTTAGAGTGGCTTCCAAAGGGTCCCTTAGAGCATCTTGCACATAGTTAGACACAAGAGCATCAAAAGCATCAATTCTATAACAACTATCAGAATGCAGTGTGTGCTTAAGTGCATTAAAAACATCAAAGGTAATCTTCTCTTCTCCCACTCTCAATCTCAACTTCCCTTCTTGCACATCTATTAGGGCCTTGCCAGTTGCAAGGAACGGTCTCCCAAAAATCAAAGGCATGTCCATATCCTCCTCCATGTCGAGCACCACGAAATCTGCAGGAAAAATAAATTTGTCCACTTTCCCTAGCACATCCTCAATAACTCCCCGTGGATACTTGACAGATTGTCTGCCAGTTGTAAAGACATCCTCATTGGCTTAGGTTCCCCCAACCCAAGTTTCCTAAGCACATACAAAGGCATAAGATTAATATTCGCACCAAGATCACACAAAGCTTTATGGAAAACAACATCACCAATCATGAAAGGAATAGAAAAACTCCCTGGATCCTTAAGTTTCGGAGGGATCTTGTTTTGCACCAAAGCAGAGCAATTTTCAATTAGATTTACCGTCATGTGATCCTCGAACTTTCTCTTGTTTAGTAAGACGTCTTTCAAAAATTTAGCATAAATAGGCATTTGCATCAAAGCATCGACAAAAGGAATATTGATATGCAATATTTTAAATACCTCAAGAAACTTACCGAATTGCGCATCAAATTTTTCTTTTCTCAGTGCTACCGGGAAAGGATGAGGTATAACAATTTTAGATTGTGCAGTGGGTGCTGGTGTAGAGTTAGCGGACTTACCTTTAGATGTCTCAGTCTGTTGATCTGGCACTTGAATTTTTTCCTTTCCTCTAGACTCTAAAATTTTTCCGCTCTTCAACTCAATGGCCTTCACTTGCTCATTTGTATTGGTCTCTTGTTACTTGGCGAGGTGCCTGGCTCTCTACTTGCTATCATTTTTGCTAACTGCCCAATCTGATTTTCTAGCCCCTTTATCTATGCATCTTGATTTTGGAGCCTAGTTTCGGTAAATGAGATGAACTTAGACATCATCTGCTCCAAATTGGACTTCTCTTCTCTAGGAGGGTCATATATGTACATCGGTTGTTTCCCATATGTTTGTCCTCCTCGTGGTCGATTCTGACTTTTTTGACAACCCCATGAGAAGTTGGGATGTTGCCTTCATCCAGGATTATATGTGTTCAAATACGGATCATTCGTTGGACGGTTTTGGACTTCCACTCTATTCACTGGTGCCTCTTCATTCTTATAGAAAGTTCCACTGTCTTGACAGTCCTTCACAAAGTGTTCATCCCCACACTTATCACAGAATATCTCTTGAAGACACATAGTCGTGCCACCCTTATTCAAGCCATCCAGTTTCCTGTTCAAGACATCAAGTTGTGCAGTAATAGCAGAAAGGTCGATTACCTGGTAAACTCCTGCACTTCTCCGTTGGTTGTTCCTTTCAGATTGAGGATGATAGCTGCTAGCAGCCATCTTCTCCAATAACTCATATCCTTCCTCAGCAGTTTTTCTCAACAGGTTCCCACAAGCAGCAACATCTATCATTGTAAGATTAGGAGTAAGCAAGCCATAATAAAAAGTTTGAACGACTAACCCAAGTGGCCGTTTGTGATGAGGACATCTTCGTAATAGATCTTTGAAGCGCTCCTATGCCTCATATAAAGACTCCTGCTCGAATTGAACAAATGTCATGATGTCTGCCCTTAGCTTCATGGTCTTAGATGGAGGAAAGTATTTAATGAGAAACGCCTCGCCATATCCTCCCATGTGGTGATCGAACCTACAGGCAAAAATTTTAATCATGCTTTAGTTTTATCACGTAAGGAGAAAGGGAACAAACACAATCTAACAGCATCATTAGAAACTCTATTAAATTTGAAAGTATCGTAAATTTCAAGAAAATATGCGATGCGCGTGTTTGGGTCATCTACTGCAGATCCTCCAAACTGGACTGTGTTCTAAATCATCTGGATTATAGCTTGATTGATTTCGAAGTGGTTTGCCTGCACAATGGACCTCACGACGCTGGGGCGTGCACCATACAAAGAAGGACGTGCATACTGATGTGAATCTTGATACGAATAAATAGCAAACACGATTAAAAGTGAATCGCACCCTCTATTCAATTACAATAACAAGACGCGTGTGTTTTCCCGATCTTTGATTCAAGTATTGTGTGATATTCACCTCTAAACTAGCAAGAGTTTAGCAACAAATAATCAACGAGAGAAACAATCGCGTTTCAAGAGAACCTCCAAAGAACCCGCCCTTGGCAACCCCCGTGAAAATCGATCGACAAACGCCACAAAAGATAAATCTTTTGATAAGTTTGATTTGATACAACGCAAAAGTTATAACGAAACTTAAGCTTGTGTTGAGAGAATTCTCAATATCATAAAAGATGAATAATAATCAATGTTGTGTTTACAATCAATAAAATTCGTCTATATATTGACTACAAATCAAAAAGATATGAAATCTAGTTACCAAAATAAATAAAACTCTTATTTAGGAAAATAACTCTCCATCAAAACTAAAGGGCACGGACCCCGTGTAGGCCTCCGGGTAAGGGTCCGTGTAGGCTCTGTAAAATTACTCTCCGGAAAACAATGGACACGGACCCCGTGCACAGGTCCGTGCTCGGGTCCGTGTAGACTCGGGTTTCTCTTCCTCAAATGTAATGGACACGGACCCCGTGTACTGGTCCGTGCTTGGGTCCGTGCAGCCTCGGTTCTTCAAAATAATGCTTGATTAATGTTCCTTCGGCTTTCCAACGTGCTCCCATGCATCACGAGCCCTTCTCCCTTGCTTATCAATAATTTGAACACCATGCCCGGCCAGATTCACATCACATACTCTAGCATTGGTATGCGGCATGGCATCTCAACATGTTTATCTTCATGGTGTTCCTCCTCATACTCGTGCTCGTGCCTCTCCATCAGTTCCTTCAGTCTCTGCTGCTATCTTCTCCTGCAGAAAGTTCTTGCAATTTCAGGGTCAAATTGCTCAAGCTCCACGTCAATTGACTTTGGCATGCACTGGAAGAGATATCTGTAATAGAATATGGAGTGTTAACTCAATAAGAATGAAACAATGCTAAAGAAAATAACTAAAAATAAAATTCGGAATTAACAATCCCCGACAGCGGCGCCAAAAACTTGATCGAAAAAAACTTGCAATGTGTAATCCTTAATAAAAATATGATTTTGTATGCTCGAAAATTAATCGCAAGTGCACGATGTCATGTAATAGTATATTGTACGCGAGTACGAGTATCGTTCCATTGAAAACTGTATTTGACAATTTTTATTTCTAGTTATCAAATATTTAGCAACGAAATTTGAATGGTTGTTTATTACTACTATGCTCAAATAAAATGCAAATAAAAAGATTCAAGAATTAAATAATGAGATATAATATCTAGAATGGTTAATTAAAAATCCGTAAGAAATGAATTTGTTGAGAATTTCAGTTCACCTACCCCTTGTTAATTAATTAAATCATTCGATAGTGATAGTATGCTTCCGACAGGATTTCCTATTCAATTGAACACACTCTCTCGAACTATGCCAAATTAATTCCACTCAGTGAAGTAATTAAATGTTTTTAACTATTTAACAAGAGTGAATCGCATATCGATCTATGAAATCCCTTAGTTTTCGACACTTAGGACTATAACTATCTGCACATATCCAATTTCATATGTCTGTAAATTGTAGATCCACGGACTATACTACTCGTTCATATCACAAGCTATTCTCTCGAACTCACTCACGATCTAAAAACGTTGTTAAGGTTAGCTATGCTCTAACAACACAATGAAAAACAGTAGCATATTCAAGAATAAAGCAACAATCGAAATATAAATTAACTAAATCAAAGTTTGGGGTAGGATCTCCTTAAATCTCAACAAATATTTAGTTTAGCTACTCGAATTCATAGTAAAAATAAACACAACAAGGTTTAAAGGATGAAAATTAAATTAGAAATACTAGATTTGACGAAAAACACGGAACGATGCTTGGAAATCTTCGAATCTTCAATCCAAGCACATTCTCCAAGCTTTCCTCTCCTCCTTAGGCTCCTTGGCTGCTGAATAATGTCTCAATTTTCGTGCCTAGGGTTGTCTCCTTATCCCTAAACCTTCCAAATTGAATAAAGGCCAACAAAGGAAATTTTCATTTTTTATTTGCATTGGGGCGGTCAAGCGCGACGTCTTCTGCGATATTGTTTTCTTCCACAGCCTCTTGTGCTGGGGCGGTCAAGTTTGATCGCCCTAGCATGAGGTGTTCTGTTATTTTTCCTTCAGCCTCTCGCACTAGGGCGGTAAAGTTTGACCGCCCTAGCGCAAGTGGTTCTGACCCCAGCTTCTCCTTCAGTTTACCTTTCTTCATTCTCCATCATTTTTCTGCACATTAATATGAATTTAGTGAACGGTGATCGAATGCAATAAAATAAGAAATATAAATAATTCAAACTCCATATAATCAAGAACGATGCAACATACGACTCACACAATGCATTAAAACACGTAAATATGACCTCTATCAAATAACACTCCAACTCGATGAGGAATCCTCACCCAAGCCACCACCCGAGCCCGAACCCTTATGACCCTCACTGGACAACCATTAGACATAGCCTTGACCACCTTGGCCAAGCCAAGACCCTTCACACACTTGCTGTCCTTGGATCGCATGGGAAGAGTCCTATCTTGCATGGACTCTTCCCTAGCCGCTGTGGCTAGGACTCTTCCTCCCGCCTAACCACTTCCAGCTTCAGCACTGGTCGAGCCGCACGTGCTGCTTCTTCCTAGCCTAACCCTAGTGCACAAACTTGTGAATTTTTTATAAACCCTTCCTCCTTTGTGTCCACCCCTTGCATCAACTTGTCTAGGCCCTTAAACCCTCTTAAACTTGTCCCTTTTTATGGTCCTAGGTTGTCAGCCCCTTTATAAAACATATACATGAGTTTTAAATCACACAAACACAAGTTCTTGATCATGGCATGTCAAAAAAAGAAATAAATACATGGTGGACATATTTTCATGCAAACATGCTTCAAATTATTAATACGGTGTGATAGATGAGAAAAAAGAGATTACGCACGAAAACGAGTTGGCGATGCGAAGAACGACGACGTAGAAACCCTAGGCTGAATTCTTCCTCAAAACCGTTGCTTTTCTCTTCAAAATCTCATGTGTGTTCTTGTGTTTGTTGCTAGGAGGAGTTCTAGTACTTTATAGGGAAGGGGGCGTGTATTCTGATGGTTATGTGTGAGGTTTCAGGCTTTTTATTTTCTTTAAAACTTGTGGATCAAGCTTGGGTCCATTAAGCTAGTATAATAGGCTCATTAATCTCACTAAGTAATATTTAAATATTTTGTTTAGGAAGTTTGTGAAATCAATAATCGAGTTCTTAAAAAGTTCATATTTTCGTCGAAAATCGAATACCGTTTAAAAAATACATATTGGCATATAAAATCACCGCAAAATAACTCTTTTTCAAAAAAACCACATAGCACATATTTTAAATAATAAAAAATAATTATCTAATAAAAATATTTTCCTTTTTTCAGTCATCGGTCTCCATTTCTCGATCGTATCTCGAATACTTTTAAAACTCAATTTTATTCATTCTAACAAGAAACCCTATTTTTAAACATGTAATCATGCATATCATAAATAATCCAAGCCATTAAAATCATTTAATTAGTCGTTTTTCATTTTCCCTAGATTTGCATGCAGTTGGATTACGTTATCTTATTTTTGGACCTTACAATTTCTCCCTCCCTTAAATAAAATTTCGTCCTCGAAATTAGAACTTACCGAATAACTCCGGGTAGTGACTCCTAATGTACCTCTCGGTTTCCCAAGTAGCTTCTTCTTTCGAGTGATTTAGCCAATTGACTTTGACCGTTGGTATAACTTTGTTTTCCTAGGATTTGTATAAGTCTTTCCTCGTATGACATGTTTGGAGTCAACTACAGTGGTTCATGATTTAGTACATGTGAAGGGTTCGACATGTACTTTCGCAGTATTGAGATGTGAAACACATTGTGTACTACAACTAGCATCTGTGGCAATGCCACTCTGTAGGCTAGTGTTCCAACTCTCTCCAAAATCTCAAATGACCTTATGAATCTTGGACTAAGTTTTCTTTTCTTTACAAATCTCATAACACTCTTCATAGGTGTTATTTTCACAAATACGTGTTCGCCTACTGCAAACTCTAGCTCTCTTCGTCGCTTGTCAGCGTAGCTCTTTTTCGGCTTTGTGCAGTCTTCATCCTATATCGAGTTTTGACTACTAGTTCCGCTGTTTGTTTGATCAAATCCGTACCAAATTCCCCTCATTCACCAACCTCATCCTAATGTATAAGTGATCTACACTTCCTTCCATATAGTGCCTCACAAGGAGTCATTCTATAGATGATTTATAGCTATTGTTATAGGTTAACTCCACTAGAGGCAACTTCGGTTCCGAACTTTCTTGAAAATCAATCACACAAGCACGAAATAGATCCTCCAAAATTTGAATCCCTCTTTCAGACTAACCATCAGTTTGATGATGGAATGATGTATTGAATAATAATTTGGTCCCCATCGCTGCATGCAGACTCTTCCATAAAGATTATGTGAACCTCAGATCTCTGTCCGAAACAATAGATACTGGAATCCCATGCAGTCGAACTATATCTTGAATATACAGCTCTGCATGTTGTGTCATGGTGAATGTCGTCTTAATAGTAGAATATGCGCTGATTTCTTAAGACGATCGACTATCACCCAATGGCATTAAACCCCTTGATAGTCATTGGAAATCCCACAACAAAATCCATAGTGATATTTTGCCATTTCCACTTGGGAATAAGAAGTGGCTTAAGTTTCCCTGCTGGCCTCTGGTGCTTTGCTTTTACTTGTTGACATGTCAAACATTCAGACACAAATCGCAGAATATCTAGCTTCATGATTGACCACCAATATAATAACTGAAGATCCTTGTACATCTTTGTGCTTCCAGGATGAATGGAATAAGGAGTAGCATGAGCTTCTTTCATAATGAATTCTCTCAAAGAATTGCCACTAGGAACTCAAAGTGGATCTAGATATCGAACTATACCATCCACCTCAGAATACAGCTTCCGACCCTTAGCTTCATCTCTCAATCTCCACTTTTGCAATTACTTGTCAGTAGACTATCCCTCACGGATCCTATCTCTTAAAGTCGACTGGACTGTCATAGTGGCAAGATTAGGGGCCTCGCCAGTAGCATATACTGCTAGCTCAAACCGTTGCATCTTGGACATGTAATGGTCTTTAAAGTGACAATTGAGTAATGACTGTTGTCTTGCGAATCCATGTGTCCGCTACTACATTAGTTTTTCTCGGATGGTAGCTAATATCGCAATCGTAGTCTTTCACCAATTATATCCATCTTCGTTGCCTCATATTCAACTCTTTTTGGGTGAAGAAGAACTTCAAACTTTTATTATCGGTGAAAATCTTGCACTTTTTCCATACAAATAATGTCGCAAAATCTTCAGTGAAAATACCATTGCGGCAAGCTCAAGATCATGTGTGGTGTAATTTTTCTCAAGTACTTTCAACTATCTCAATGCATAAGTTATAACTCGATCATTTTGCATCAGAACTACGACCAAACCAAGTTTTGATGCGTCTGTATAAAGAGCATACCGTCCTTGCCCCGATGGCATCGATAATACTGGCGCTGAAATCAAAGTTTGCTTCAACTTGTTAAAACTTTCTCGGCACTCGGATCCCCATATAAACTTTGCATTTTTCTTTGTCAAGGCGGTCAAGGGTACCACAATAGATGGGAATCCTTGAATAAACTTCCGATAGTAGCCCGCTAAACACAAAAAATTACGAATCTCGGTTACACTATGTACGGGCCATTCTTTCACTGCCTCAATTTTACTCGGATCAACCTCAACTCCATCTCTAGAAATGATGTGGCCTAAGAACATCGCTCTCTCGAGCCAAAACTCGCACTTGCTGAACTTTGCGTATAATTTCCTATCTTGCAGTACTTGCAGTGTTGTTCTCAAATGCTGGCTATGCTCCTCCTTACTCTTCGTATAAATAAAAATATCATCGATGAAGACTATAACAAATTGATCCAGATGCGGCTGAAATATGCGATTCATGATATCCATGAAGATCGCTAGCGCATTGGTCAACCCGAATGACATGACCATATACTCATAATGCCTATATCGAGTACTAAACGTTGTTTTATGAAAATCAGACTCCTTAACCTTTAATTGATGGTATCCAGAACAAAGACCTATTTTTGAGAATTTCGATGCTCCTTGTAATTGATGAAATAATTCTTCAATTCTAGGCACGGGATACTTATTCTTGATAGTGACTCTATTCAGCTCTCGATAGTCAATGCAGAGTCTCATACTTCCATTCTTTTTCTTCACAAATAATACTGGTGCGCCCCACAGAGAAGAAATAGGGCTAATGAAACCCTTTTCCAGCAATTCTTGAATTTGATCTTTTAACTCTTTCATTTCGGCGGGTGCTAGGCGATAGGGTGCTTTCGAAATTGCTACAGTGCTTGGCATCAACTCAATAGAAAACTCAACATCTCGGTTCGGTGAAATGATAGAAACGTCCTTAGGAAAGAGACTAGGAAAGTCTCTGACGACCTCAACATCCTCTAGCTTCTAACTGTCAGGGACATGTGCTGAAGTAACACATGCAAGAAAAGCTTAGCATCTTCGTCTCATAAGTTTCCTCACACACATAGAATAGATAATGTGCGGCATTTGCTTGTTCCTCGTTGCCTCAAAGACAAAAGATTTCCCGCTGAGTGGTCGAATAGACACTGACCTCTGCCAAAAATCTATCGAAGCTCCATTCAATGATAGCTAATCCATTCCAAGTATAATGTCGAATTCAGGCATTGGGAGTACAATAAGATCTGCCAGAACTACATCTTTTTGCAAACGAAACTCCATATTCTTCACAATGCTCGCAGTGACCATTTGATAACCGGAAGGAATAGAAACTTTGAAGCCAAATCCCATATCCTCGGGTATAATATTGAGTCGCTTGACGAATGTCTCGTATATGAATGAGTGTGTAGCTCCCGAATCCAGCAATGCATAGGTAGCTACACCTAGAATGAATATCCTTCCTGCGACGAAAATGCCGTTAAATCTATTCATGATGGAGCTGAAGGATTTTCTATCATTATTTCCCAAAGTTTTTGAAGATTTAATGCTTGGATCCAATATTCTATAAAAAAAATTTCATTTTAGACCCTGAAATTTTCGAAAATTGCTTTTTCAACCTTAAAGATTTCGAATTTTGCCAATTAGTCCCCTAAAATTTTGGAAAATTCGCATCTTAGCCCCTTAACTTTTGAATTTTATTTAGTTTGATCCCTAGAGTTTTGGAAGTTATGATTCTAACCCTTAAGAATCCAGAATTTGCGAATATAGCCCTTAAATACATTAAATTAAAAAAAAACCCTTGAACTTTCTAAACTTTGCAATTTAGCCCCTGGATTTTTCGAAACTTCCATAATCATTCTAAAATTTTTTGTTAAGTCCCTTAAGTTTCGGATTTCTGCATTATGGTCCTCAAAATTTTTGAAAATATCTATCCATGTCCAAATTTTTTATTTTTCCCCAATTTTAAGCCTTAAGACCCTTATTTGGATTTAATTACCCCCTTTGCATAATTAAGGCTCATAATCCATATTCAATTTCTATGGTTTTTATTGTCATATCTTAATTCCAACTATGGTAGAGCATGCAACCTAATTTCCACTAGGTTCTCTATCATCCCAAATCAATTCTCATTGCCAATTTAAAATTTCATGTAATAAAAACAATATAAAAACTTTAAATATCTAGGTTACCAGTGATTAGAGTCGTGTCTGGCTCCTCCTCAGCTTCCTCAGAATGCATCACATAAGCTCTACCCACAGTAGGCCCTTTCTTCTTCGGGCAATCGACATCTTTGTGTTCTTATTCTTTGCATATGAAGCACTTCTATGTCCCCCAGCTTGTGGTGGCTTTGGTTGTCCTGGCTTCTTCACTTGACCTTGGAGCTTTGGCTGCCCTTGAGCTCTAGGAGGTCCCATGAATGGCTTCTTATTTGGCTAAGAGCTCTGCTGGTGTTGCTGCCTATTGCGCTGCATCTCGTAATCAATATCTTTCAGGGCTTGCACAGCTTAGAATGCATAGGCATTGGCAGCTGCATAGTCCGCCGGTCACATCATCATCATATCACGGCGTATAGTAGGTCGAAGGCCATCCATGAAGTGCCTTAATTTCACCACAGAATCTCTAGCAATGTGGGGCACAAAGTTACAACCCCTATAAAACTTCCTCACAAACTCGGCCATAGTCGTGTCCCCCTGGCAGAGACTCATGAACTCTCTCTTCAAGCATCCTCGGACATCGGCGGTGAAGTATTTCTCATAGAATATTTCCTTGAATCGAACCCAATTAAATGTAGCCAAATCAATCCCATGTTCCGCCCCTTTCCACCAAAGGGAAGCATGTGTGTGTATATATAGTGGTATTATTGTATATTAATTAAATTATTTGATAAAGTGAAAATTATGTTTTTACTTCACTACTTTATTAATTAGTGTGGTGGTGATCAACAATTATATCGTTAAAATAAAATTGTGTTGCAATAAAATATGATTATTTAATTCAACACTAAACTAAATGATGAAGTAATAAAATAAAAAATACTTCGTCATATTAAAATTATGTCGAAGTTAAAGAAATAATGTACTTCACCACAACTCAATAATTGTGAAGACGTTCTTTATTATTTACTTCATTGTAATATAAAAAAATGAAGTCATTTAAATCGCCTACTTCATCAATAAATATAAATTTTGAAGTAACAAAATATAAAATATTTCAACAAATAAAAATTATGGCATTAATTACTTCACCAAAATACAAAACCTGTGAAATTATACAAAACATTTACTTCGTCAATCAATGTAAACTATGAAGTTATATATAAGCTATTGCTTCTGCACTTTACGAAATCAATGAAATAAAAGACGTTGTTTTACTTCGACATCGGTCTAACTCCGGACCGGTTTTCCTTCATTGAACCGGCCAAAGACTTCGCTAATTTTTTTGTACGACTTCGGTTATAATGTGAAATAAATGGTACCCTATTACTTCACGTGTGTCTACTTCGGAAATTATCTACCTATGACTTCATTGAATATGCGAATTAAATCAAGAAAATTCTACTAGTGAATATGGAGTCTGTTGATTAGAATATAAAGGTAAATAACTAAATACCATATGAATGCTTTTATTTCATAAGATGCATAAGGAACGTTTTTAACGTAATTTTTTTTAATTTCAACTACACCTTGGGTGCTATAAAACGGTACTCCAACAATAGTATCAGAACCTGGTTTTTCGCTATTGTATGGTTTATTTTTAAATTGTGTTGAGTTAATTATTTATAACCACTTAAGAATTTTCCAGAATTGTAGCGCCATGAAAATTATTTTCAAAAGAACAAAAAAATTATTTTTGCAACTGACCAGAATTGTTCCAGGAAGTGCACGTGCACAAGACAATCCTTGCAATTTTGGGCAGTGTCCCCATGCCATAACAAATTTTAAATAAAAAAGTAAAAAAAATATTTTTGCATGGGCATGACTGTTCAAACAGCTTTCCCATGTGGGTAGCCCGCGCTGCTGCCCCAATTTTTCGGGCACCAGGGGCGCATGGGCTAAGTGTTGTAAGCGCTGCTCAAGATGGTCTCGGGCAATCCCCATGCCACAAGTTCGATACAATATTGATTTCAATTTTGATTTCCCGATTTTTCAAAAAATTTGGGTCTAACTGATATTTTATGAAAATTTAATCAAATTAACCCATAAAATTACATTTTGATAATGTTATGAAAATTTTCTTATAAAATAAAATTTATTTTAATTATTATGTGAAAGGAGTTTCACAAAAAAATTAATTATTTATGAATTAATTGATGTTAGATTAAATGTGTTTATTTAACTTATTATTTGATTTCTAACTATGATGTTTACTGATAAATTTACAAGATACATGATTTGTTGATAACATGTGATATTATGGATTAATATAATATTTAATATTATATGGTAAAAGGATGATCCAGAGCCATTGAAACGTCCACTACTCGTTTTGCTTAAGAAGTAATAGAATTTTTTATTCAAACCTCACTTAGCATTCAGCCAAACCATCTAACAATTTTAGGAAAATACTTTTGACACCATTTTCACATAAAACAACCAACTAATATTTGAAAATCATAGGAAATGGTTTAAAGCATCAAATCATCGAACATCTTACCAGGGGTGGGATATTCTACGAGTGGCGGTGCATGGGCATGGGCTAGGGCTCATGCTGGACCATCCTAACGACTCATGGTCAGTATTGGTGCATGGGTATGGGCCGAGGTCCATGTTCGTTCAGCCTAATGGCCTATGATCGTTACATATTTATTGCATTTACTTATCATTTCCACTTTCAAAAACCAAGCTATTGTAGCTCAAAGATGACCCCCTTAATTGATCATGTGAAGTGGTATCAAAGGGGGTTGTTCTTGAAATAGTATTGAAATGATTTTGATGTTTGAAATATAAAATTTCAGATTTTTTAAACATATATATGCAAAACTAAATTTTCGTGCATCTTGCAGCGACCGTGGGAAAAATGATATATCTCCTTGCACGAGTGTCCAAATAACAAACCGCTTTTTTCGTTGCAAACTAGACTCGTAGAGGATTACAGCGGTATAAAATTTGCAACCTATTTATGTAAGTTCCAGGAATTTAATTCACACAACCTGAATGCATGCAATCTAGGATTTTTATTTAAAATTATGTGATTAATTATTTTTATGCATTTTATGCATAATTCATGCATGATATGATTTATTTCATGAAATTTTGAAAGTTCATGTTAAGGCTTCTAGTTCTGTTTCACACTCGAACGAGGAATGGAGGCCCGAGAATTTTCAGGAAAACTATTTTTATACATGATTAGTTTTTATTAATTAATATAATATCTTTTAAAGATATTTTTCGAGAAATAGGCCTTGTTGGGTATTTTTACCCACATGATTTTATTTTTATACGGTACGCAAATTTATCGAATCGGGGGACTTTTTCAGTGTTCGGCTAATATTTTCACAAACTTTCCAACACGAAATATTTTTCGGGAGTGTGTTTGGATTTAATGGGCCTAATTTTAAGCGTATTGCGCTTAAAACTTTTTTAATTCATTTCTATTTAAAATTAGAGCCCGTTATTTATTTTCTAACTATTTAAATAATACTAATTAACCCTAAAATTAATTTTAACCTAAACATAATCCACTCTCCTCAGCCACCCACCCCTTCCAATCAGTCATCCTCTTCGTGAGTGCAACAACAAAGAATTTCGGTTTCTTCTTTCCTTCAAACTCAAGCTCTTCCCACGTCTCGGGTTCCTTCAAGCATTTGTGCACCAAAACTCATCAGGCACTCTTGTATTCTTTTCTCATCACATATGCCATTAGTGTACTGATATGTAGGTGTTTGAACATCAATGTGATGATCTAATGAATGCTTTCATTTTCATTCATTCTTTTTATGAAAAAAACGTTGCAAAGTTGCATCCATCTCATGTGAATATTTATTTTTAAAAGGGGATGCCATGTTCTTGCTGTTAAGGGGCTTTGAGAAGGGGTAATCTGCTGTCGTTTTAGCTGGAGTCGCGATCTGCACTTGGGGTGAGGGAGCCGAGGGTTTGTGGCTTGGGTTGGTTCGAATTCTAACGGGCAGGGGTTGCGTCACTCTGAGGCTCAATCTAAGAGGGTCCAAACGAGGCTAGGGGAGTTTCACCACCTATTGGTTTGTCTTATAACCGCCAGGAGTCGGGGGTATCGGGGTTGGTCGGGGTGAGGGATTGGGTTGTTCCTCGGTCTTTAGCAATTTGTAGCGTGCATGGGGTTGTAGGCTCAGTTCAAGGGGGTCTAGTAGGGTCCTAGGGTGGTTCAGACGAGGTCGAGTCATGGCTGGTCTACTTGGTTTTGGGCTAGTTACAAAAACTTGGGGAGTTGCTACGCATAGCGGTTCGAACAAGGGAAGGGAAAATTTTACAGCAACTCCCAGGGTCTGATCGAGAGGTGTAGGGACTTAGTCTTGGGGATTTTTGGGTCTTTTAAGTGTTTATTAGGTGTGGTAAAGAAGTTTTGAAGGTTTTGGTTAAGTTTCGGTTCGATTCGGGTTAAAATCGGGTCTCCGGTCCAAGTTTTAAAACGAATCGGCTAAGTTATTAAACGGGCTCAAATTTATGTCTAGGAATGCTCTTAAATATGTTTTTGGAGGTTTTAAGGAGTTTGGTAAGCTTCGGGTCAATTTTATAGGTCCACGGGTAAACGGTAATTTTTGGGTTCCATGGGCAAAATGGTCATTTTTTACCGCACCCGAGGTGAGATTTTGTCCTGGCAGCGCCCTGAGCACAAAATTATGATATTTAAAATTTTTATGCATCATGTTCATGATTTTTACGTAATTACGATAAATACGTTGCATGCTTGGTTTAAAAGAAAAATTATGTATATGCATGCTTTTATTTAAATTGTGAAAATGATTATACGTTTTGAAGGAAGTGATTTAGTTGTGACTAACATGATGACACAATGACATGTCGACCGGGACTCAGTGGATGGGTAATGCCGTCGTTGATGTCCTCGCTGTCGGGTACCGCGATTACACGTAGATGGATCCCTCGACTGACATGATGATACGAAAGTCACAGCTAATGAACGGAATTCAAATTAAGAAAATTAACATTTATATGTTGATAAGATGATACATGCTATGTTTATTACCATGTTTTGACAGGTCACGATTACGCATACGATTTTTACTGCAGTCATGAAATGTATGTTGATTATGCTATTTTTCACTGTTGTGTGCTACGTATATGTACTCGTTATCTCTGCTTTAGGTGTGTTGAGTCTTTAGACTCATTAGGCGTGTGTGATGCAGGTGAGTTTGTTGCTGAGGAGACTGGAAGTGCTGAACTCTGAGTAGGCAGCTTAGGTGCGGTGACATAACCCGAGGACCGCTCGTTTTTCCGCATTTGATTTATGATTTTTGAGAGGAGTTAAACATTTTTATACGTTATTGATATCAAGATTTTTACCTGTTTTGTTTACGTTTGATTTTTCGATGAAGTTGGCTATTTTAAACTTTGCTATTTTTATTTTCCAATAAATAAATTATTATTTTAAATGTTGTTTTGTAATTTGCAAGTTTTTAATAAAAAAAAAATATTTCGCACTTTTAAAATGAGTTTACAATTTATGCTCGAGAAAAAGAATTTTTTTCGTTGAAGCTAGAGCCTATGTGCTGCTGCAAAAATGAGCTATGGAGAAAATTTGTTAGTCACTCCTCTACTTTTATAAATTTCAAACTTTCAAAAATATAGGGGGATAACTCATTAAAATTTTAATGGAGAGATTATTTTTAAATATTGAGAAGGAGAAATTTTTTTTCTTAAAATGTTTTGAAAATATGACATTTTTATTAACAAAAAAAATATGTGTTAGTTGAATCGATTGTTTATCCAAGTTTTGTTATCAACAAAAAAATGGAGATTGTTGGAACATTTCATGTTCGCAATCCTAATTTTTATGTTAACAAAATTTGTTATTATGTTTCTAACATATTTACTATAGTGTGAAGTTATTAACACAAGAAGGAAAATGAAACTGAATTTAGTCAAACTGAATTTCTGGCGAGTTTCGGTTTTTTTAATGATATCTATAAGCTGGATGATTCAAATGACAATCCGCTAACTTGACTAATCAGAAATCTCAATTTGGAACAAGTCGTATTTCACGCCCATTGGGCAAAATCAGATGTTATTTAGGTAAAATTATTCGCTGAGTGACCAAAATGATTGAACAAAAACAACAATCAGTTGGGTATGAGCAGTTGCGGTATTTTGGCCATATCTCTCAGCTCGGTTATTGTTGTGAAGCGATTCTGTAAGCATTGGAAAGATAAGATGATGATCTACAAACCATCGCCAGAAGTCTGAATCGAATCTTAAGATGTTGATAATTGACGATGAAGCTACTGGTTCTGTAAAAACTGAAATCAGCTTCAGCACACCAGTTGAACCACTAACCAACCGTTGAACGACCAGTTGAAGTTCGGGAATGTCCAACAAGGCGAATTTAACCGTTGCAATTTCAGAAACAGTACAAAAACTTTTGAACAGTCATATTCTTGTGTCTAACGTATATATCATTGTTGAGGCCTATAAATACAACATCTCGAAGTTCAAACAAGAGCCTTTGAAGGGGATTCAAACCATGGGCAGTTAGTATGAATAAATCTTCTAATTGAGAGCACAAGCCCTTGTATGAGGATACATTTGAAATGTACACTGTAAAGGATAAATTCCTCACAGACAATAACTCACACATATACAAGAGAGTTTAACTTCAAAGTTTAGTTGAGTGAGTCTTCACACAAAGACATTAAAGATTGTATTTGTAGTTTTGGCATAAGAGACGTTAAATATTATGCGGGTTGTGAGGTTGCAGCCTACAACCGAGAATGTGCTAGTAGTTTCAATTAGGCAAGAGATAATTCCTAAGTTGAAATGAGTTTGTAAAAGATGTTGTATAATTCAAAGTCTTCTAGTGGATCCTTCGCAAGAGGAAGAAGGGGTGACGTAGGAGTTGTTAATCTCCGAACATCCATAAACAAATTTGTGTCTAATTATTTATTGCATTTACTTATCATTTCCACTATTTTTAAATATGCATTGTTGAAGCATTTTATGTGTCTTCAAATACAAAAATATTGCATACCAAGTGTTTGATAAAATACTTCAACAAAAATACTTTTACTCATTCAACTTGCATATATTATGCTTTACAAAATGTTTAATCGGTTTCTACAAAGGTGGTGACTACTAACATGCACAAATTCTCAAAAATGTTCTAGAGGATTCTAGAATTAAATAAACCAAGTAGTTAATTTTATAAATTAAATAATGATTATTCAATTTAATTAATGTACATATACATGTACATATTTTATATGATAATATAAAATATGTGTGTATATGTATGGTATTAATATATCGTGTATTATTAAAAGTTAATAAATATATTATATATTAATAATATGAAAGTTTTAAAATAATGAAATATGTAGAGTCCTAGTACCACAAGGACTAGGAGTCCTTGTGTGAGAGAGGGATTCCTAATTGAATTAGGAGTCAACCTCTGTGTATACATCATAAGGGGCTTCATTCATAAGTATTTTTTTCTTGCACAAAATAAACAATAATCCTTCCCAATTGCACAAGAAAACTCACGGCCATCAAGAAAACGTTGGCACAAAATTTTGGCCAAAAAAAAAAAAGAAAATTAGATTTGCTTAATTACTGATTTAGAATCAATAATTATTTGGTTAATTATTGCTTAAGAATCAATAAGAACAAAATTCACAAAAGCCTCCCACTTTTGAAAACACAAGTCTCGACCACCATAAGTTTCTTGTAAAGAAATTTTCGGCCACCTTGTGTCCTTCCACAACCGCTGCATCATATCCTGATTTTGGAAATTCGGAGGTTACAGTCAATGTTTTCAAAACCGAACCGGACCGTCCGGTTGGACCGGTTCAACCGTGAACCGGCCTTCAGACCGGTCCGGACATAAATAAAAACTCGGAAAACAGGTTTAACCGGAAAAAACCGGTTAAAACCCGGTTCAACCGGAAAAACCGAAAACCGGCCGGTCTTCAGGAACCGGCCGGGTCTGTGAAATTATTAAAAAATTGCCCAGAGATCGGCGACGGTTATTTCAAAACCGTCGCTATATAGCGACGGTTATTCTCGGTTAAAGAATAACCGTCGCAATTTAGCGAAGGTTTGTTTAAAACCGTCGCTAAATAGCGACGGTTTTTCATGTTTGCTACTTTTTTTATAATTAATCTTGATGTTTAATTGGGCACTTAAACTTGGTCATTCCTATTTGGTTACATGTTATGTGTAATTTGGATTTTTGAATTTGAAAAATGATTTTTATTTTGATATTTATTGTAATTTTCATCTTAAAAATTAAATAAAAACTATAAAAACATAAATAATCAATATTTTACTATTTTATTTATTATATAAAATAAATAAAATATTAATTTTATTGATCCGGTTCGACCGTCCGGTCGAACCGGTTGAACCGGTTGAACCATTTTTTAAGGCTTGACCGGTTCGATTAACGGTCCGGTTATAAAAACACTGGTTACAGTCTCAACGCACAAATAGCTTGTGATTTCTAGTATAATCCAAGCAAGGAACACAGCTTCTGATCGTGAACCTGATTAGACGATCAAAACGGAGTTCCGTTTGTAGGAAATTGCAAGAAGGACTATATCCGCTTAAAAATCGGAATAATTTGGATAACATCATTTTATACACACATGTATAAAATCCTAACACCCTATGAATGATTTTTAAACAAACGACGCCCAAGCAACGTCTTAAATGTCGAGACGCAAAAATTTTAAACTTCTGCTGCATCTTGGGTGTGAGAATTCGATGTCCCAACAGTGGTATCAAAGCCATAACTCAATCATGTGTTTTAATATTAAAATTGTGTTGAGTATATTATTTATAATCGCGTAAGCATTTAGCGGAAAATCGCAACACATGAAAATTGTTTTCAAAACAAAAAAAAATATGGGCAACACGCGCTGCATGGAATGGTTCGGGCAGCGCACGCGCGCAACGTCTGCATGCACGTCTGGACAGCACGGCTGCCCAGAATAAGTTTTAAATATAAAAATTTTGTGCGCCCTATGCGGGCAGCAGTCGGGCAGCGGCAAAATCTCGGGTAGCCCAGTCCAACTAGGACTCTTCCTCAGGCTGTTTTCCAAATTTTCATAAATTTGGGGATAAATTGATACATTAAGAAAATACAGATGATTTTATCCCAAAAATAAATTTTTGATGAAAATTATTTCTTACAAAATAAATAATTGAAATATGATTTAAATTATTTATGGTAAAAATGTTTTACAAAAAATTTAATTATTTCAAATTAAATAAAAGTGTTTATTTAATTTGATAATTATGACGGTTAGTGATAATTTACGAGATACATGATTTGTTGATAATATGTGATATTATCGGATTTATATAATATATGATATTATATGGTAAAATGATGATCGAGAACCATGTCCAATGTGTGAGGTGTATGTTAGGATATTTTACATGATGTAATTTTTGAGTATTTGATAAATAAAAGTGGACATGGTTTATGGTTGTTCTCACCCCCTAAATTTGTATCTCAATGTGCAATGGATATTTAATGTAAATATTAGAATTAGAGGAAGATCAAGATTTGAAGACGCTGGGTCCGATCCTTGGAAAGAGTTTTGAAGATAGAAGACTTGTAAATTTTTTGAAGCTTATTTAAGCATTTGCATCCCTGCATTATCTAGGTTATATACATAGATCCGTATGTGGACGGATCAATTAGCTCTCGGTTATCGATCATCCTTTATTATTTATGATGTATGTGATACATTATAAATAATCAGTATGTGTGTTGTTATTAATATAACAACAAGAGTTGCATGTATCCGGCAATCATACAAACAATCACGACACAAGCTTTTAAACTAATGATGAGACAAAACTTTAAATTAAAATCCCTCATTTTGGATGAAATCCAAAATTTAAATCAAACCATTAAAAGGATAATAAAATAAAGTTTAATAATTTTTTGCCTTCCATCAACGGTGGTTGAATGATGAACGCTACCCGCGGTCAGTTCTGGCTCAAATTATTGGGGAGACTTGAACGTCAAAAAGCTGTGATTTCCTTTGACATATTTGATGTGAAATGCTTGGAACTCCCATGGCTTCGGCTCATATTATTGGGGTGTCTCATGGAGACCGTCAACTAAGGTTTCACGTTGATAGGTCGGGCTTGACACGTGAAGATAAAGGGGATCATATTATTGGACCCTCCTCAAACGTGAGGCAAAACTACGTAAGGGTAGCAAGAAGTTACAATTGGGCTCTATGTTTTGGAAATTATGATTGGTTGATATCATTCGGGATCATGATTTTCCAATTGGCCCTTGCGTATCACTAAGGAAATTGGATTTCCTGTTTTCATCAGAGGGTGGGGAAAATGTCAAAATAGTGTGAGGCAATTCGTAAAAACAAAAGTCCATATTTTACGTCTTAAAAATATTTGAAAATACTCAGTAATGTTTATTCTGTTTCCATATCAGTATATTTACGATTTTGTGACGTAATCCATTCCTATTATTAAAACAAGCTAACTGAACTCTAATTTTCAAGATTGGCTGGGAAAATTGTTCTAAATTTGGAGAAAATAGTATACACACTAATGTCAGTCTTGCTGAACTGACAAAGCATGCAAGATGGTGAGACCATAGTATGCAAGTTAAACTGTAATATGTTTGCTTCTATGTCAAATTCACTGTAGAGACAGTTTGAAGAAATGATGAATGTTGCTGACATTTGAATACACATGCAAGATTTGCATGGTGCATGAAACTCGTACAATGACTCACACCACTTTCAAGGAACTCGTGACTACACGTATGCAAGATGGAGCTCTGGCCCATGAGCATGGTGTAAGTAAAATTGGGTTTATTGAAAAGGTGGTGGGCCTGGAATTAGACAAAGCCTGATAATTCAGGACATGTTTGTTTCACTTCAAGAAGTCTGGACATAAGAAATTATCTGGGTCAAAAATGTTTTGGCAATGATAAGTGAATGTCCAAGTAAAATTGATACCAACAACGGCAAACAAAAGAAAACAAGATAGTATAAACCAAGCACAATTGTGGCACGTTAGGTTATGATATATTTCTCAAAGAAGGATGCACAAGCTAACAGGAGAGGGCATGTTTGACTCGTTAGACATAAACTCTCTAGAGACATGTGAGTCCTATCTGAAAGGAAAAATGACCTTTCCTAAAGAAATTTGAATACACACATGATCTGTTTGATTTGATCCATACATATGTGTGTGGCCCGCTAAGTGTTAGCACAAAATTTGGCCATTCTTACTTCACTACCTTTGCCGATGACCATTCGAAGTTCGGGTATGTGTATTTAAACAAATACAAGTCTGAAGCCTTTGAAAATTTCAAAAAATTCAAAGCAGAAATAGAGAAACAGTTAGGAAAGAGTATTAAAACACCACGATCAGATCGATGTGGAAAATACTTGAGTACTGAGTTTCAAGACTACCTTAAAGAGAATGAGATTCTCTCACAGTGGAATCCACCTGACACACCCCAGTTGAATGGTGTGTCAGAACTTTGTAATCGTACATTGATGGAAATGGTCCAATCTATGATTGGATTCACTGAATTGCCGCCATCCCTATGGGGATAAGCACTTGAAACAGCGGCAATGTTGTTGAATAAAGTCCATACAAAGACAATGGATAAAACTCCATATGAGATATGGATGAGAAAGCCACCCAAATATTCTTACCTAAGAATATGAGGATGCCCTTCTTACGTGAAGCAGGATGTGGGAAACAAATTATATAGTAGAGCCAATTTGTGCTACTTTGTAGGATATCCAAATAACTATGTTGGATATTAATTCAATTATCCCAATGAAACAAAGATGTTTGTTTCAAGAAATGCAACTTCTTAGAGAAGGAGTTTCTAGTAGATAGAAAAGGTGGGATGATAGAATCCGATGAAATTCGAGAACCACCCACTACACAAGTAGCAGAACCCACACCCCAGCAGCCAATCAAAGAAACACAAGCTCCTAGGAGATCCGAAAGGATCTCAAGGCCGCCTAATAGGTTGAGATTTCTTCTTGAAGAGGGCCAAGGTGAGCCCATTCTTGGATGTATTCCAAGAAATTTCAAGGAAGAATTGTCAGATGTTAATTCATCTAAATGGCTTGAAGCCATGTAGTCCGATGTGGACTCTATGTATTCGAACCAAGTATAGTCCTTAGTAGATCCACCTGAGAGAATTTTTCACATAGGATGCAAATGGATTTATAAAAGGAAACTTGGAACGAATGGGAAGATAGTGACCTTCAAAGCTAGATTGGTAGCAAAAAGGTATAATCAAAGGCAAGTTATTGACTATGAACAAACCTTTTCTCCAGTCACAATATTCAAGTCCATTAGGATGCTGCTAGTACATTAGGATACTGCTAGTCATAGCAGTATTTCAACAACTGGACTCTGATCTCATCTCCCTTCAGAAGAAAGTGAAGAATTGGGAGATGGGATACCAATTGATTATTCCAGTAAAGACCAGTAGTTCAAAATCAGCTAAGAAGAAATTTCAACTGAAACATCAGAGGAGCACCAGATGGCTCCAGCTGAAGCAGAGTCAGTTGTGGTTCAACCAGTTGAACCAGTTGCAAAATTCCCTCCTCCACTCTCCACCGATGATCAACCTTCTTCTGCAGCATTGATTATCCTCCCAGTTTCTAAACCTACAGTGCAGCCATCTACATATACTGAAGAAGATCTGACACTAGAAAATGTAGATGACCTGCTGCAATCAATCACTGGGGATATTCAAATGGAATACAAAGATGATTCAACTGCCAATGAAGTTGTTGAACCTACTAAAGATCAAGCCATGATATAAACAACAGAGGCGGAAGGTCAAACTGGAGACGTTCAGTTACCAGGTGAACAATTTATTACTCCCTCAGTCCAGGAACCTTCAACAGCACCAAAATTGCCATCAATCAACCAGCTGCTTCCTAAGACTTTCTTTATGTCAGAAGCCACTCTTCAAATGTTTGCTGCTCAAACGACTGCTAAAAGCATCTAGCTCTGCTACTGATCAATATGATCACTGTAATGTTTACTGTTACGCCTTAAACGCATACAAATCTCGAGGATGAGATTAATGTTTTTAATGCTGTAACATATCCCAAAGTTTTTGTTTTGATGATACCAAAACTTGGATTAAAAATGTACTAATGTTTTATATTGAGGCATGCAGGAAATTAAGAACAGGTTACGTTCGGAAGATCCGACATTCGGTTCGGACGGTCCGAAATTGTGCAATTCAGAAGCAAAATAGAAGCTGTTCGGAAGCTGCGAGGAGAGCGTTCGGACGTTCCGAAGACGTGATCGGACGTTCCGAACACAAGCAATCAAATCACTTCAATGCGGAGACAAATTGATATGACTGATTGATCGAGTAAGATTTCGGACGCTACGAAGGACATGATCGGACGCTACGAAGTGTTGAAGATTTCAAATCTCTGGAAACGCGGGAATGTTCGGACGGTACGAACTTGAGTTCGGACCTTCCGAAGCTGTTCACACACTGTCTGAAAGAACTGTTCGGAAGATACGAAGTTTGATCGGTCCCTCCGAAGCGCATGTTCGGACCCTACGAAGTCAAGAACGGACGATCCGAAGTCATCCCAAAATTACGGAAATTGATTTCAATCACATCGGACGTTCCGAAGCATAAACAGAAGATCCGAACCTTGGCGTCCAAGACTAGTATAAATAGGCCTTTGAGGATGCATTTTCAATCATCCCACTCCACTCTCTTGTCTCTTACAAAGCTTTCTACTATCTCTTGTGTGCGTTGATTAAAAGAGTTGTAATATCAAAAGAGTTGTAGAAAAAGAGTGAAAGTAATACTCTCGAGTGGGTTGTAAAGTTCGTGGCTATCCTTGGAGCCCTCAAGGCCAAGTAGACGCATCGAGGCGTGGTTGTAAAAGCTAGCTTGGAGCTCCTAAAGCCAAGTCGATATAGTGATACCTCGATCCTCATCGAGAAGGGGAGACGTAGACGATTCTTCGTCGAACTTCCATAAACATCTCTATCCCTCTTTACTTTACGCATTTACTTTACTACGCATTTATTTTACGCACTTACTTTACGCATTCATTTTATTTGTGATTGTCCCTCAAGTCTTCCGCTTGCAATTTTTGCAAACTCGTTTTAAAAACGCTAAAGGGCCTAAAAGAACCTATTCACCCCCCCTTTAGGTTCTTCAAGTGGTATCAGAGCAAGGTTTTTCAAAATCTTTTAAAATGGCCAATCTAGCAAGCGAGTATGCCCAAGGACAATCCACAAATCGTCCCCCTCTTTTCAATGGTACAAATTACGGATATTGGAAAAATAGAATATCTCTATACATCCAATCCGTCGATTACGACCTTTGGAAAATAACGGTGAAAGGTCCCTATATCCCCATGAAAACGGTGGATAATAAGGAAATTCCTAAGGGAATGGATGACTTCACCAAGGACGATATGAAACTTATCTCTCAAAATGCTAAAGCTATGAATATTCTTCATTGTTCTCTAGATATGAATGAATACAACCGAATCTCGGCTTGCACCTCCGCCAAAGAGATTTGGGACAAATTGGAGATTTGCCACGAGGGAACCAATCAAGTCAAAGAAACGAAGATAGACCTTCTCCAACTCAAGTACGAGACCTTTGAGATGGAACCCAAGGAGGATATCGACACCATGTTCCGGCGGCTCACCCAAATCATCAATGAGCTTGCCCAACTTGGTGAGAACTACCCAACTAAACAAGTGTGGAGGAGAGCCCTTCGAGCATTACCGGCGGAATGGGATGCAAAGCGCACGGCTATCATTGAATCCAACAAGGGAGATGCGGCATCCTACGACCTTGATCAACTTCTTGGGACCCTAAAGACCCATGAACTTGAAGTATCTACCCGGAAGGAGACAAAGAAAGATGACGACAAAGTAAAGGCGAAAGGGATCGCCTTGACCAGTCAACTTGAAGATAGCGACGATGAAGAAATGGCACTCCTCACTAGAAAGTTCAAAAGATTCATGCGGAGTTCCAACTTCAACAAGAAAGACAAAAAGTTTGAGAAGGAAGTGACCTGCTACAACTGTCAACAAAAGGGTCACTATGCAAACGAGTGTCCCTCCAAGAAGAAGGCCGGCAAAGACAAGAAAAAGGCCCTTCTAGCCACGTGGAGCGACAGCGACAACGAAGAGGAGTCTACCCTATGCTTCATGGCGAAGGAAGATCATCTGACCGACTCGGATGACGACGAGGTACCCTCTTACGATGAATTACTCTCCGCTTACACTAGTATGTACAATAAGGCTAAGTCACTTAGAAATGAGAATAAGCAACTTAAAACTGAACTAGAAGCTAGGATGCATGACAACACTAAGCTCAAGACAAACCTAAGAGACTTAGAGAAAGCCTTCAACAAGTTCAATGTGAGTAGCGGTAAACTAGAAAACCTCTTGAGCATGCAAAGGTGTAACTTCGACAAAGGAGGTCTAGGATATGAAAAGAAATCAGTCAACTTCGCTAGTCTTATCGCAAAGGCAAAACCAAGAACACCACCAACATGCACTTACTGTTGTAAGATAGGCCACATAAGACCTAAATGCAAGAAACTTAGACACCAACACAACAAAAATAGTTATTGGAAATGGATCCCCAAATCCCCAACTACTACTAACCCCAAAGGACCCAAAGAAACGGGTACCAACTATCAAACTGTATCTCAACCTTGTAGGGACAAAGGGGAGACAAGTCATCGAGCACTTGGTATCTTGACAGTGGATGCTCTCGACACATGACGGGAGAAAAGAAGTTGCTACAATCCATTCGACCAAAAGAAAAGGGATCGGTGACCTTCGGAGACAACAGCAAAGGGATCATAGAAGGCATCGGCTCAATAGGTATATCTAACTCTACTATTATTGATGATGTACTTCTTGTGAAAGGGCTTAAACATAACCTCCTAAGCATTAGTCAATTGTGCGATAGGGGTTATGAAGTCAAATTCACACCACACGATTGCACTGTATCACTCACAACTGACAAAACCATTAGTTTCAAAGGTTATAGAAGTGAAAATGTTTACAAGGTCGATTTAAAGATTTCATCTTTTTCAAAAATAAAAAGCCTTGTAACATTAAATGTTGATGACAACATTCTTTGGCATAGACGACTTGGTCATGTTGGGATGAGCACCATAGAAAAACTTTTAAAACTTGACCTAGTTTCCGGAATGCCAAAGCTGAATTTAAAATTAGATTCTTTTTGTGATGCTTGTCAACTTGGTAAACACACAAAGGAATCTTTTAAAAATAAAAATTTTGTATCCACTTCTATGCCCCTTGAATTACTTCACCTAGATTTATGTGGTCCCTCGAGGACAACTAGTCTAGGAGGAAAATCTTATGCTTTTGTCATTGTAGATGATTTTTCACGTTTTACTTGGACATTGTTTTTAGCCCACAAAAATGATGCCTTTGATCATTTCAAAATTTTTGTCAAAAAGGTTGAAAATGAGAAAAATCTTTTGATCAAACAAATCCGTAGTGACCACGGAACGGAATTTCAAAATGAAAATTTTTCAATTTTTTGTCAAAGCAAAGGCATTGGTCACAACTTTTCTTGTCCTAGAACTCCTCAACAAAACGGTGTCGTTGAGAGGAAGAATAGGACCCTAGTAGAGATTGCAAGGACCATGCTATGTGAGCATTCTCTACCAAAATATTTTTGGGCTGAAGCAATGAGTTCTGCTTGTTACATCATCAATCGCGTATCAATAAGGCCAATTCTCAAGAAAACTCCATACGAACTATGGAGAGGGAGAAAGCCTAACATTTCTTACTTCCGCGCTTTTGGATCAAAATGCTTCATCCACAACAATGGTAAGGACAACCTGGGTAAGTTCGATGCTAAATCGGACAAAGGTATCTTTCTTGGTTACTCTACTTCTAGCAAAGCATATAGAGTCTTTAATAAACGTACTTTACTAGTTGAAGAATCTATTCATGTCATATTTGATGAAACTAACCCTTGCTTGCCTAGAACTGTTGTTTCTGATGATGATGATATAGATATCCTTGGCGAAAAGTTGGAGTCCACAAGCCTAGATGATGTTCCTAAAGATCAAGAGGACGCACCTCTTCCGAAGGAGTGGACTACACACAAGGATCATCCCATGGACCTCATCATTGGTAGCCCATCGAAGGGAGTATCTACTCGCTCTTCTAATATGTGCAATTATCTTGCTTTTCTTTCTCACATAGAGCCTAAGAACATAGAAGAAGCTTTACTTGATGATTCTTGGATTATTGCTATGCAAGATGAACTAAATGAATTTAGAAGGAATAAAGTTTGGAATCTTGTACCTAGACCCACTGATAGACCTGTCATAGGAACTAAATGGGTATTTAGGAACAAGTTAGATGAGCATGGTACAATCACTAGAAATAAAGCTAGGCTAGTAGCTAAAGGATATAGTCAAGAAGAGGGAATTGATTATGATGAGACTTATGCCCCTGTTGCTAGACTAGAATCCATTCGCATGCTACTTGCTTTTGCTTGCTCTAGAGACTTTAAATTGTTTCAAATGGATGTTAAAAGTGCTTTTCTTAATGGTGATTTGAAAGAAGAAGTGTATGTTGAGCAACCTATTGGTTTTGAAGATGTGCACTTATCTGATTATGTGTATAAACTTGATAAGGCTTTGTATGGTTTGAAACAAGCTCCTAGAGCTTGGTATGAGAAATTATCTACTTTTTTGCTGTCTAATGGTTTTTGTAGGGGTAAAGTTGATATTACCTTATTTACCTTGACTAAAAATAATGATTTGCTGATAGTACAAATATATGTAGATGATATTATTTTTGGTGCTACTAATGAACACTTGTGTAGAGATTTTTCTAAGCTTATGCAGGATCACTTTGAGATGAGCATGATGGGCGAACTCAACTACTTCCTTGGTCTCCAAATCAAGCAATGCAAGGATGGTTTCTTTGTCAACCAAGGAAAGTACATCAAGGAGATGCTAAAAAAGTTTGGGATGGAGTCTTCCAAAGCCTCATCCACACCTATGAGCACGACAGTCAGACTCGACAAAGATGAGGGAGGTAAACCTGTTGACCAAAAGTTATTTCGTAGCATGATTGGCTCCCTACTCTATGCGACTGCTAGTAGACCTGACATTATGTTTAGTGTTTGCTTGTGTGCACGATTTCAATCATGTCCAAAGGAATCACACTTATTCGCCTTAAAACGCATTTTCAAATATCTTTCAAATACTCCAAATCTCGGATTATGGTATTCTAAGAACTCATTTTTCGATTTAAAAGCTTACTGTGATGCCGACTTTGGAGGATATAAGGTGGATAGAAAGAGCACTAGTGGAACTTGTTCCTTTTTGGGAAATTGCTTGGTGTCATGGTTTTCTAAAAAGCAAAACTGTGTTGCACTTTCAACGACCGAGGCCGAGTATATGGCTGCCGGTAGTTGTTTTGCACAAATTCTTTGGATGAAGTATCAATTACTCGACTATGGTGTTACTTTTTCAAAAATTCCAATCTTTTGTGATAATACAAGCACCATATGTCTAACAAAGAATCCAGTTCAACATTCTCGTACTAAACATATTGACATTCGACATCATTTCATTCGTGATCACATTGAGCAAAATGATGTTGAACTTCACTATGTTGACACCAAGAATCAAATTGCTGATATTTTTACAAAACCACTAGATGAATCTACTTTTATTCGTTTGCGTGGTGAACTTGGCATGATTGAGTTGTAAACACTAGTCGAATACTCTCGTACATATTTGTTAAATTGAGGGGGAGTATTATTAATGTGAGCATTATAATGTCGGATAATACAAATTAATTGTATTTATCCATAATTATGGCTCAACATTCATTTATGTGCTAAATATTTTAAATTTTAGGTGTTCCTCATCTTGGCTACTTCGGAATCACCGCTCCTATTCGGATGCTCCGTTTCACCTCGGATCCACCGAACCTGTTCGGATCGTCCGAACCTGACCATAGGTTCCAGAACCTCCGATTCACTCTTCGGACCATCCGAACACACATCGGATCGTCCGAACTCCTTCCGATGTCATTTAATGTTCGCGCCTTCCCATGCCTGATTGTCAGACTTCGGACCCTCCGTTTAAGCTTCGTAGCCTCCGTTCTATGATCGGATTGTCCGATTGTGAATCGGATCGTCCGAACTGACTGCCAGATAACCGATCCGTCAAATTCCGGACCTTCCGAACTCATGTTCGGACCGTCCGAACATGGCCTATAAATAGGCGTTCGGATCCTCTGATTTATTTGCTCATTCACTCCTTCTTTCTTTCCCCACACAAAACACTCACTACTCACTATGCCTCCGCGCCGTAACGTAGCTGGCCGAAATGTTCGCCCTCGTCACGGTGCCTTTCATCATGATCTTACCCAACCACCCAATCCTCGTCCTATCCCACCTGAATTCGAAACCCGTAACATTCTGCCTGGTCGTACCCTTCACACCGATTATCTTCGTGCAAATTTCTTTACGTTGATTACTCTTATTGAGTCTCAACGTTGGGGAAACTTCTTTCTACCTTCCGTACCCGATCTCATCTACCCCTCTCTCATACATCAGTTCTATGCAAACTTTTCCTTAGTTCTTGGTGGTGATGACACTCGTGTTGTTACCATTGTTTAGGGTCGGTTCATTTCTTTTTCTACCGCCGACCTCTCCACTTGGTTCGATCTTCCTCGAGACGGACCGAGTGAGTTCTTTTCTCAGTCTTGGACTGAGAATGACCCCACTTTTGATCGAGTCACTGCCTTGACCACCATCTTCGGTCGTCCGCCTACTCCTGCCGATGACCGTCCTCATGCGAAGGACCTTTCTCCTCAGCTTCAGCTTGTTCTGAAGCTCATCACTTCTTCTATTGTTCCTCGCAGTGGAGACCTCTCCACTTGCAAATATCTCGATCTGTACATTCTCTATTATTTAGTCTCCCAGCGTCCTTTTAACCTTCCCCGTTTTCTTATGTACGCCATGGAGTACGCGGCTTCTTCTACTCGCGTCTCTTTTCCATTTGGCCGGTTCATTAACCGGATTCTAGCCCATCTGGGCATTGACTTTACAGATGAAGAATCCTTATCTATTTCTCCTCGCGAGACTATCGACCATGATACGGTTGTTAAGATGGGACTCTCTTGGAATCCCGTCTTATCCTCTTGGGTCATCGACAAGGATCGCATCTTTGCGTCCTATCGTCCGACCGAACACTTTCATGTTCCCTTCGGTCTCCTTCCTCCTCACGTTCAGACGAGAGGATTTCCCGCTGGTCCCCCTACTACGGGTACCACTCCTACCCCTTCGGTTGATATTCCCTCTTCATCCCATCAGCGTGTTCCCGACCCTATTAGCACTCCTTTGATGACCATGGATGACCTTCCTCATGGCTTCACTCCGCCTGCTCCCTCTGGACCCTACGATCGGATTTTCGAGTATCTCGAGCGATTGGAGACTCGTTTCGACACTCGTTTTTCTCTTTTAGAGTCTACCTTAGAGCGCCATCATACCGAGACTTCTTCGCGTCTGGATTCCATCGAGGCTGAGATGAGGAGACATAGAGAGTCGCGGGATGCGGATTCTTAGCTTATGTTTTTGTTATTTTTTATTTTATCTTTATGCATCATTGTATAAAAGACTTGCATTTATTAGTGGATATTTTACCTGTTTATTTGTCTCTCTTTATACTTATGTCTTTTTGCTTATCACAAAAAGGGGGAGAATTTATTTGGTTAAAATTGCTGTTAATTGGTTATTAAATAAATTCGCCTTAATTCAACCTCTTAGACTTGTTATTTGATTAAGGGGGAGTTATTTAATAACATTTCGATTATGTTGATTATTGTTATCTCATTTTTTAACCAAGTTTTGTGATCATCAAAAAGGGGGAGATTGTTACGCCTTAAACGCATACAAATCTCGAGGATGAGATTAATGTTTTTAATGCTGTAACATATCCCAAAGTTTTTGTTTTGATGATACCAAAACTTGGATTAAAAATGTACTAATGTTTTATATTGAGGCATGCAGGAAATTAAGAACAGGTTACGTTCGGAAGATCCGACATTCGGTTCGGACGGTCCGAAATTGTGCAATTCAGAAGCAAAATAGAAGCTGTTCGGAAGCTGCGAGGAGAGCGTTCGGACGTTCCGAAGACGTGATCGGACGTTCCGAACACAAGCAATCAAATCACTTCAATGCGGAGACAAATTGATATGACTGATTGATCGAGTAAGATTTCGGACGCTACGAAGGACATGATCGGACGCTACGAAGTGTTGAAGATTTCAAATCTCTGGAAACGCGGGAATGTTCGGACGGTACGAACTTGAGTTCGGACCTTCCGAAGCTGTTCACACACTGTCTGAAAGAACTGTTCGGAAGATACGAAGTTTGATCGGTCCCTCCGAAGCGCATGTTCGGACCCTACGAAGTCAAGAACGGACGATCCGAAGTCATCCCAAAATTACGGAAATTGATTTCAATCACATCGGACGTTCCGAAGCATAAACAGAAGATCCGAACCTTGGCGTCCAAGACTAGTATAAATAGGCCTTTGAGGATGCATTTTCAATCATCCCACTCCACTCTCTTGTCTCTTACAAAGCTTTCTACTATCTCTTGTGTGCGTTGATTAAAAGAGTTGTAATATCAAAAGAGTTGTAGAAAAAGAGTGAAAGTAATACTCTCGAGTGGGTTGTAAAGTTCGTGGCTATCCTTGGAGCCCTCAAGGCCAAGTAGACGCATCGAGGCGTGGTTGTAAAAGCTAGCTTGGAGCTCCTAAAGCCAAGTCGATATAGTGATACCTCGATCCTCATCGAGAAGGGGAGACGTAGACGATTCTTCGTCGAACTTCCATAAACATCTCTATCCCTCTTTACTTTACGCATTTACTTTACTACGCATTTATTTTACGCACTTACTTTACGCATTCATTTTATTTGTGATTGTCCCTCAAGTCTTCCGCTTGCAATTTTTGCAAACTCGTTTTAAAAACGCTAAAGGGCCTAAAAGAACCTATTCACCCCCCCTTTAGGTTCTTCATTTACTACTAAAATACTACTAGAATTTTTTATTTATATTTTTTTGGCAAGTTAATTTTAAAAAATAATCCTAGCCATTCATGCAAACAAAACTAACAACAATGCGTGATAAGAAAGTTATTCCATCGCTGATTAAAAAAAAAAAACTGCAGTTAGATAAATCTAAAACATCCTCAAATCCCTAGACAACCGTTTTAAATGAGCTCAAATGCAACATTCAAAATCCTGCCAAATCATCGACATATAGAAAGATGTGAAACATATAAAACATAATGTATCACTCCTTACTCATAAACATAAAGTGCGGAAAAATTGTAAGGTCGTCGGGTTATCGTGCGCACTCCTAGCTCAGTCTACTCAGTCTTCGGCGCCTCCAGTCTTTACCTCATCATGCTCACCTGCATAAATCACAATCAGTGAGTCTAAAGACTCAACACACGTAAACCGTTAAAACAATTACATATGCATATCATACAACAGTGAGAAGTACTGTAATTAAAATACATTTCATGATCTGAAAAGCATGTACTTAAACATAGCATAACAAAGCATAAATGTATCCATAACATATCTCATCATATCAATGTTCATTTTCTTCAATTGAATTCTGATAATTAATTGTGACTTTTGTTTAAGCTCTAGTCAATGGATCCTTCTACGTATAATCGCGGTACCCGGTGGAGGGGACAACAGCGACAATTTTATCCATCCACAGAGCCTTTTCCTTACATGTTTTTGTTCTTTTTCGTGTTCATATTAGTCACAACCAACTCCCCTCCTTCAAAAATATGTCATTGTATTCATCAATTATAAAAATAATGCATATACATACATTTTCTTAAATCCAAGCATGCAAAGTATTTTTCTTATTTTCATAAAAATTCATATTCATATTAACAAGTACATTTCTAATCATCAATTTAGTTTTCGGGCGCTGCCAGGACAGCTAACACGACCCGAGTGCAAAATGTCCATTTTGCCCCTCGAAACCATAATTGACCATTTTACCCTTGGACCTCAAAATTTCGGCCCGAAGCCAACCAAACTTATTAAAACACCTCAAAAACATTTATAACTATTTCCTAGACATAAACTTGAGCTCAGGCAAGAACTTCTATATTTTGTTTTAAAACATGAACCGGGGTCCCGGTTTTAATCCAAATTAACCCGAACCTCAACTAAACTTTTCCCAACTTAAACCATAACTTGAACCTACATAATCAGCCCTTAAACCACTTATTTCAGACCATCTAAGACCCTTAAAAATGACCGAACATCAGCTGGAAAAATTCTGCACTTTGCAACCTTCAAACCCTAATGCACCTAACCCTCGAATTTTTGATCCTAGCCCAGACTAGACTGGACCATCCCCAAACCAGACCAACCTAGGAAAAAAATCAAGCCGAGGACTCTCTCCTGGACCAACCAACCCACGTCTACTTCCCCCATGCATGCGGACGTGCATAGTTCTTCACCAACAACCCCACGCGACTCCCCTTCGAAACAAGCCTTCCCGACCTTCCCTCAGTTCACGACCAGCCATTTGGGCCTCCCTAGAACACGGCTGGGACCCACCAAGGTCTGCACCATGGCTTGGTTCAACCCTACACGATCGTTCCCCTCTCTTTTCCTCACCCGATCGACCGAACATCACTAGAACCCTAAGATCCGATCGGCTCTCCCATGGCTCGATCCAGACCCGACTCTAGCACTTGACACCCTCGATCTAGATGTATACATCCTTTACAAGCCTTAACCTAGCAGCCCCTTATATGCAAAAAGGAAAACGTGAGCATCATGTCAACGACCAATCACATTTTCGTGTAAAAATAGTGTAACACAATGCAATTCAATGGATCTATATATTATCATGTAAAAGCTATTCAAAACGCATATCATGATGTGATTGATTAGAAGAAAAAATCTATAGGGCGAGACTTTGCATTTTTAACCTCGAAAAACTTGATACAAACGCGTAGAACAGACATCGAAAGGACGGGAAGGGTTCCTTTGAAAAACCTAGGGAAAAGTCGAAGGGGATTGCTACTGGAATTCGAGAGGTTTTTCTAAAGGTGGATAGGGGGCGACCAAATGGTGCTTACAGTTTGGGAGGGTAGGGTTTTTTTATAATATTTAGTGTTAATAGGCCCTTAATTAAAAATAAGTGGTTGAGTAGGATTTTAGGCCCATTATGCAATAAAGTATTCCCATTAAGCCCAAACACACTCCCAAAAAATATTTCATTTAGGTAGGTTTTTGAAAATATTGCACGAACTCTTAAAAAGTCCTCCGACTTGCTAAACTTTGTGTACTGGTTAAAATATGACTCGATGAGTAAAAATATCCTACAAAAGACCATTTTTGAAAATATCACATATATTCATCATATATTAAATAATTAAAAATTATTATTTAATAAAAACATTTTTCTTTAACTGTCCCCGGTCTTCATTACTCGTTCGAGCCTGAAATATTGCTCAAAGCCCTAATAAATCAAATCTTAACGAACCATGAAATAACACACCTATTCATGTCATGATCATGCATTTAATGCATTAAAATTAATCAAACACTTATTTTAGCAAAACCCTAGATTGCTTGCAGTTAGGTTATGTAGTTCGAATTTTCCAGACCGTTCGATTCCTTCCCTCTTATATTTTTGTCCTCAAAATTTAAAACGTACCGAATAACTCCGGGTAGCGACTTCTCATCTCTGTCTCAGTCTCCCAAGTAGCCTCTTCCTCGGAATGATTCAGCCGCTTAACTTTGACCATCTGGATCAACTTGTACCGGAGCCTCCTCTCCTGCCTGTCCAATATCTGAGTAAGTCTTTTCACGAAAGACAGGTTCGGCGTCAATTGAAGAGGCTCGTAATTCAGCACATGAGAATGATTCGACATGTACTTCCAAAGTATCAGAATGTGGAACACGTTATAAACTCCAGTCAGATTTTACGGTAATGCGAATCTGTAAACTAGTGTCCCAACTCTCTCAAAGATTTCGAATAGTCCTATGAATCTAGGATTGAGTTTGCCCTTCTTTTCAAATCTCATCACACCCTTCTTGGTGCGATCTTCACGAATACATGATCACCCATTGCAAAATCAAGATCCATGTGTTGTTGATCTGTATAACTCTTATGTCGGCTCTGAGCGGTCTTCATCCTGTCCCAGATCTTGACCACTAACTCTGCAGTCTGACTGACAAAGTCAGGCCCCAACTCTGCTCTTTCCCCTACCTCATCCCAATAGACTGGTGACCTACACTTTCTCCCATAAAGCGCCTCATAAGGATCCATATCAATAGATGTTTGATAAGTGTTGTTGTATGTGAACTCCACGGGAGGTAAATTCAGCTCCCAGCTGCCTTGGAAGTCAATCATGCAAGCTATAAGTGGTGCTCCAAGATCTGAATCACTCTCTCAGACTGACCGTCGGTCTGAGTGTCAGGGCCCGTGCTTTTAATTGATATATAATTACCACACAACAAGGATTAAATGGTGTAAACAACGAAAACGAGTTTAAAACGTTCATTAGGGCCTACAAAAATTTCGGCATGACCTCCCCGTAAGTAGGACATCCCAAAAATTTCAAAACACAACAACAACAATATACGCTCGAAAATAATACCAAGTTCACAATCAACCACAACAACATCCTACAGCCGCACTGGCCAGGACTAGACACAACATACTACAAATAAAAATCCAAACAACATTAAAACATAACCATACAGCTACATAGGGCATCTCCCTGGCAAATGTATCAAACCAGAATAATATATATAAATATCTGGGAACTCTGACACAAACCGACTGACTACTGGGTACCACTCGCTGACGCTCCCCCAGACGTGTCAAAACCCCTGGAATGACCTGTTAAGTCATCAAAAACAACCACAACATCAAAAGAAAACAGGGGTCGGACCCCAGTACGACAAACCAGTAAAATCACGACGTATATAAAAGACATGTAATAATACCAAGTAAATGCAATGCTATGAGATGCATGAATGGTAACAACGGAACAATGGATACCAAAAGGAGTCCCAACAAATAGCATCATCAACAGTACCAGTGGCCACCCGTGCCAGGAATGCAGCATCAAATCGTCGCTCGTCCATGCACGTAGCATCGGGAATGCGAGTAGCTAAGTCGCTCGTCCCTAGCTGTCATCTGGGAATGTGGCTAGTCCTAACCCACTCGTCCCTCTGATGACTCAATATGTGACACCTCGACCCAATTTGAGAAAATACAGCGGAATTTAAAATTTTCTTTCAAAAGGAAGGAGGTTTCAAATTACATTTCCATAAAACATTTATAATCAAAAGTAATTACATGATCATTCAAATGATATAACAAAAATACAAAATACCATTCCTATGATCATGTCCAAAATACCAACAAAATAATCATCTTCCTTCCAACTTGGTATGCATATGACTCCGGCCCACAATCAACGTCCTGGTCCGTCGCTCTTATCTGCATCACATGAATAAACTAAAATGAGTATAAAACTCAGCAAGTGGAGCTCTTACATAGCAATGACTATAACATACTCTGTAAAACATAGCTTTGAAATCAATAAATACCATCAACTCTGAAACATGAATAATATAGCAATCGCATAAAATGAGATGGTATTTCTCTTTTCTCTGGTGGATTGATATCAATAGTATCTCTGTCTCTGTACCTATATCCCATCGATATAAATCGATAACTCTGAGGGATATAAGCCTATGGTCGTTGATCAACTAATTGCATGCAATCTCTGACTATGTATCTATCAATCCATAAATCAATTTGAATTCTCTCTTTGGCATTTAAACAAACACTTTGTAAACTCTTTTCTCTTGTATTCCCTGTCTCAATAATTGAGACATAAAATGCCTCCAATATATATAACAAGTGTATCAATACATAAACATGAATCAAATGAAGGGAATAACACATTAAAACCATTGAAATACCATACATATATTATCATGTGAGCACAAGAATGAAATTCCACTTACAACCACTTGAAACCTCCAATCTATACTCTTGGTTGAAATCCTACAACAATAGACCATAATTCACACCATCAATAACCCAATAACCAAGAACCCATGCCAATTAATCCATAAAACCAACAATATCAACAAACCCATATCACATCTCCTCCAAAACCAAGAATAAACAACACCAAAAGCTTACCTTAGCTTCCTAGCACCAAGTAGAACCTTGATCTCTCAACAATTAACCACCAAGATGCAAAAATCAAACGTAGGAAATGAAAGAAATGAGGGAAACCCTAGTCTTTAAGGAGAGAAATCGAAAATGGGAAGAAAGGAAATGAGTAAAGTGAACCAACTTATCCAATATATCACTTAAAATCTCGAAACACGTTTCTGCTGTGCGCGACCGTGGGTGCGCTCTTACCTCTACCGCGGGTGCGCTAAGCTCACGGCATCACAACCAAAATTCTGAAAATGACGACCGCGGGTGCGGTCCTAACTTTACCGCGGGTGCGGTGTGTCTACGGCATTTCTACACAAAATGTTGCAATCAAGACCGCGGGTGCGCTGCTGCAAGGACTGCGGGTGCGGTGATGTCACGGCCAAAAAAACTCTTAAGCAACTAAAATCGAACCGAAACGCTGATACTAAACATCTACCAACAACCACTAGCAACAACACCACAAAACAATAATAACCAACAATACTAAAACCAATAAACACAACTCTTAACATCTAAACCAAATAACCCAATAAACATACGAAACTTAAACCGTACCGTACACCAGGATAGGCTATTACAATCTCCCCTCCTTAAGGGAATTTCGTCCTCGAAATTGACGTCACTGCACGAACAACTCAGGATACTTCTCTCTCATCTCATCCTCTGGTTCCCACGTGGCCTCTTCAATCAAATGATTCCTCCAAAGGACTTTAACAATGCCGATCTCTTTGTTCCTCAATACTCTGACTTTGCGGTCTAGAATTTGGACCGGAATCTCTTGATAAGTCAAATTCGGCGTCAAATCCAATGGCTCGTGGCGAAGAACATGGGAAGGATTCGCAATATACTTCCTGAGCATCGAAACATGAAAAACATTGTGAACTCTGTCAAGACCTGGCGGCAAGGCTAACCTGTAAGCTCGATCACCGACTCTATCCAAGATCTCAAACGGGCCAATAAATCTCGGACTCAACTTGCCCTTCTTGCCAAACCGCATCACACCCTTAAGAGGTGCAATCTTCAAGAGCACATGGTCACCAACCTCAAACTGCAACGGTCTGCGACGCACATCTGCATAGCTCTTCTGTCTCGTCTGCGCTGTCTTCATCCTCTCTCGAATAACTGCAACAACATCAGCTGTCTGTTGGACCAACTCTGGACCCAACATCTTCCTCTCGCCAATCTCATCCCAATACAAGGGAGATCTACACTTCCTGCCATAAAGTGCTTCATACGGTGCCATGCCAATCGTCGCTTGGTAGTTATTGTTGTACGTGAACTCAACCAAAGGTAACTTGGAGTCCCAGCTACCAGGATAATCAATAGTACAAGCTCTGAGCATATACTCTAGAATCTGAATAACTCTCTCTGATTGACCGTCGCTCTGGGATGATATGAGGTACTGAATGCTAACCGTGAACCCATAGCTCTGGGAAAACTCTTCCAAAACTCTGAAGTAAATCTAGGATCACGATCAGACACGATCGACACAGGAACACCATGAAGTCTAATAATCTCTGCTATGTACTCCTCGGCATACTGATTCATGGAATACGTTGTCTTGACTGGAAGAAAGTGCGCTGACTTGGTCAACCGATCAACGATAAGCCAAATGGAATTAAAACCTTTCTGCGTCCTGGGAAGACCAGTCACGAAGTCCATCGAAATATGCTCCCACTTCCACTGAGGAATCGGCAATGACAACAATGTCCCAGCAGGTCTCTGGTGCTCAATCTTCACCTGCTGACAACTTAGGCACTGAGAAATGAACATAGCAATATATTTCTTCATACCTGGCCACCAGTAGAGTCTACGAAGATCCTGATACATCTTGGTGCTACCTGGATGTATCGAATATGGCGCGGTATGTGCCTCTGTCAAAATGTCTCGCCGAATATCATCACCAACAGGAACACAAATACGGCTTCTGAAAGTCACCAAACCATCTCCATTCAATCCAAACTCTGAATTACCTCTCTCCTCTGCTCTAGCTCTCATCTCTGCCAACTGCAAATCATTGACCTGCTCTCTACGGATCTTGTCTGTCAATGTAGCTCGAATAACCAACGCTGAAAAGCGAGCAATGGTCCCCGGAACCACCAACGCTATCTCCTCTCGCTGCAAGTCTAACAACAACGGCTGCTGAATCATCGAACTCAAAGAAGAACTCGACTTACGGCTCAAAGCATCCGCTACAACATTCGCTTTCCCTGGGTGGTAACTGATCGTCACATTATAGTCTTTGACAAGCTCTAACCACCTCCTCTGTCGCATATTAAGATCCTTCTGAGAGAACAAATACTTCAAACTCTTGTGGTCCGTGAAAATCTCACACTTTTCGCCATATAAATAATGTCTCCAAATCTTCAAGGCGAAAACCACAGCTGCCAGCTCCAAATCATGCGTAGGATAATTCTTCTCATAATCCTTCAACTGGCGAGAAGCATAGGCGATTACCTTTCCACGCTGCATCCACACTGCACCAAGACCCTTCTTCGATGCATCGGTAAAAACAACAAAATCCTCGGAACCACTGGGCAATGCAAGAACAGGAGCTGTCGTCAACTTATCCTTCAACTCTTGAAATCCACTCTGGCAATCATTAGACCACTCGAACTTCACAGTCTTCCTCGTTAGATTGGTTAACGGCAGGGCAATCTTGGAAAAATCTGAAATGAAACGACGATAATAACCCGCCAAACCAAGGAAACTGCGTACCTTTGATACAGTGGTAGGGATAGGCCATTTCTGAATCGCCTCGATCTTGGCTGGATCAACAGCTATGCCATCCTTCAAAACAACATGGCCTAGAAAAGAAATCTGCTCCAACCAGAACTCACACTTCTTCAGCTTAGCAAACAGTCTCCTCTCTCTCTCAACAACTGAAGAACCACTCTAAGATGCTATGCATGAAGCTCTCTGGTCTTGGAATAGATCAAGATGTCGTTGATGAAAACAATGACGAAGCTATCCAAATACGGCTTGAACACACGGTTCATCAGATCCATGAAGACCGAAGGAGCATTGGTCAGACCAAAAGACATCACAAGAAATTCATAATGACCGTACCTGGTCCGGAACGCTGTCTTAGGGATATCAGACTCCCTAACTTTCAACTGATAGTAGCCAGATCGCAGATCAATCTTCGAGAACACGGTAGCCCCTTGCAGCTGATCAAACAAATCATCTATCCGTGGTAACGGATACTTATTCTTGATAGTCACTTTGATGAGCTCCCTATAATCAATGCAAAGCCGCAACGACCCATCCTTCTTCTTGACGAAAAGAACCGGAGCTCCCCAATGTGAAGAACTCGGTCGAATGAAACCTTTATCCAAAAGATCCTGCAACTGAGTCTTCAACTCCTTCATCTCTGTAGGGGCCATTCTGTACGGAGCCTTAGAAATAGAACCGTACCCGGAGCTAGATCACACACAAACTCCACATCTCTGTCCGGCGACAAACCCGGAACATCATCCTCAAACACAGTAGAGAACTCTCTCACCACATCAATATCATCAATATTCCACTTCACAATCTTATCCACATCCACAATAGAAGCCAAGAACCCATCACATACTCTACCCAACAATTTCTCAGCCTCAAGACAAGAAATAAAAGGAAGGACCAGCGAAGTACCTGCACTGGCGAGCATACCTTCCCTATTGCCATCATCTGCAAATGACACCGTCTTAGCAACGCAATCAATCACTGCACGATAAGTCGAAAGTCAATCCATGCCAAGAATAATATCAAATGCAACCATTGGGATAACAATCAGATCAGCATAAACCACTCGTTCATCAATTTGAACAGAGCACGCATACACAATAGACGTCGGGCACAACACATCCCCTGAAGGCAAAACAACATTGAACCGGAGGGGAAGAACAGAAGGAACTATACCCAAAGATCTCAAAAACAATTCAGACATAAAATAATGAGTAGCACCTGTATCAATCAATGTCGTAGCTACTCTGCCTGAAATTAAAATAGTTCTAGATATCACAAAAGAATCATGGTTTATACCTTCCTTCATCATGGTAAAGATACGACCCTGAACCTTATCTTGGCTCGCTCCTCTAGGACAGTCTCTGACAATATGGCCTGCAGTGCCACAACGATAACAAGTATGAGTGCCAAATCTGCACTCTCCTCTTTGATGTCGACTGCACTTGGGACACAAAGGCTTCTCAGGATCAAATGGGACTGCAGGTGGTTTAGGACTCGACTCTATCTTGCCTTTCCCCTTGAAACGATCTTTGCCTCGCTGACTCGAACCCTGACCCCTCTGCGCAATGGTCTGCTGTCTCGCCTGCCTCTCTCTAGCAATGTCTTTCTCGTCTTGCTCAGCCAACAATGCCTTAGACACAATCTCCTTGAATGTCACAGCCTTCGACATGTTGATATCTCTTCTGATCTCCGCTCTAAGGCCTCTGATTAAATGAGCACCTTTGTCCTTGTCGTTAGAAGCAATATACGAGGCAAACAGACAGCCCTCCTCGAACTTCAAAATGTATTCATCAACATTCATGCCTCCCTGACGAAGCTCCAAGAACTCAGTCACATTCCTAGCTCGAAGTGCGTCTGGGAAGTACTTGTCATAGAAAAGATCGGTGAACTCTTGCCACTTCAATGCCGGTAGATCAACACTAACCTTGGTCGCATTCCACCAAATACGTACAGCCTTGACCAGCATGAAGACTGCACAACTGATTCTGTCCTTGTCCTAGTAGTTGAGATGATCAAAGATAGCCTCAAGTGCCTTGATCCACTCTACGGCCACCAACGGATCAGTGCTACCTGCAAATTCCGGTGGATCCATCCTCTTGAAAGCAGTAAAGATGCCATCGGTACCATCTGCTTGGGCAACTTGACCTCTCACTCGACCTCTACCTTGGCCTGTACTTTGCATACGAAGCAACTGCTGGATCTGCTCACTATGGACCTTGGCTTGCTCTTTCAACAGCTTGCCGAACTCATCGACAACTCTAGAGGAAGAACTATCCTCACCCTCTACAACTTTTCTCTTAGGAGGCATACTCTACAATTTGCTCACAAAAAGTAAATCAATAGATAACAATGAATAGATGTAGAAGAAGACATACCCGGACAGTTGAAAGTAGACGAAGTCATATGCATTGGTCCGAAGAACGGTGCTCTGATACCACTAAATGTGACACCTCGACCCAATTTGAGAAAATACAGCGGAATTTAAAATTTTCTTTCAAAAGGAAGGAGGTTTCAAATTACATTTCCATAAAACATTTATAATCAAAAGTAATTACATGATCATTCCAATGATATAACAAAAATACAAAATATCATTCCTATGATCATGTCCAAAATACCAACAAAATAATCATCTTCCTTCCAACTTGGTATGCATATGACTCCGGCCCACAATCAACGTCCTGGTCCGTCGCTCTTATCTGCATCACATGAATAAACTGAAATGAATATAAAACTCAGCAAGTGGAACTCTTACATAGCAATGACTATAACATACTCTGTAAAACATAGCTTTGAAATCAATAAATACCATCAACTCTGAAACATGAATAATATAGCAATCGCATAAAATGAGATGGTATTTCTCTTTTCTCTGGTGGATTGATATCAATAGTATCTCTGTCTCTATACCTATATCCCATCGATATAAATCGATAACTCTGAGGGATATAAGCCTATGGTCGTTGATCAACTAATTGCATGCAATCTCTGACTATGTATCTATCAATCCATAAATCAATTTGAATTCTCTCTTTGGCATTTAATCAAACACTTTGTAAACTCTTTTCTCTTGTATTCCCTTTTTCAATAATTGAGACATAAAATGCCTCCAATATATATAACAAGTGTATCAATACATAAACATGAATCAAATGAAGGGAATAACACATTAAAACCATTGAAATACCATACATATATTATCATGTGAGCACAAGAATGAAATTCCACTTACAACCACTTGAAACCTCCAATCTATACTCTTGGTTGAAATCCTACAACAATAGACCATAATTTACACCATCAATAACCCAATAACCAAGAACTCATGCCAATTAATCCATAAAACCAACAATATCAACAAACCCATATCACATCTCCTCCAAAACCAAGAATAAACAACACCAAAAGCTTACCTTAGCTTCCTAGCACCAAGTAGAATCTTGATCTCTCAACAATTAACCACCAAGATGCAAGAATCAAAGGTAGGAAATAAAAGAAATGAAGGAAACCCTAGTCTTTAAGGAGAGAAATCGAAAATGGGAAGAAAGGAAATGAGTAAAGTGAACCAACTTATCCAATATATCACTTAAAATCTCGAAACACGTTTCTGCTGTGCGCGACCGCGGGTGCGCTTTTACTTCTACCGCGGGTGCGCTAAGCTAACGGCATCACAACCAAAATTCTGAAAATGACGACCGCGGGTGCGGTCCTACATTTACCGCGGGTGCGGTGCCTTCACCGCGGGTGCGGTGTGTCTACGGCATTTCTACACAAAATATTGCAATCAAGACCGCGGGTGCGCTGCTGCAAGGACCGCGGGTGCGGTGATGTCACGGCCAAAACAACTTTTAAGCAACTAAAATCGAAACGAAACGCTGATACTAAACATCTACCAACAACCACTAGCAACAACACCACAAAACAATAATAACCAACAATACTAAAACCAATAAACACAACTCTTAACATCTAAACCAAATAACCCAATAAACATACGAAACTTGAACCGTACTGTACACCGGGATAGGTTATTACACAATATCTCAACAGAATCAACATAAATAGCCGTCAAAGGAGTCAAGGCTCAATATGTTATGCCAACATAATTAATGCATGAATGCATCAAAATAAACATTCAATGCACATAATAGCAAACAACATTCACCGAATATTCTTACACGCCAATATAAGCGTCATAATGATATAGGTTTGAGCGTACCTCAACTATAGCTTACAATACCACAAAAAATCTTAAGAAATATCGGATGAACTCGTCCAACGATAAATCCTACAATATAAATTCCCTATACACTTCAATACAATGCATACCAAACGACTAAAACCAATTAAACCGGCTCGGTTAACATACGAATTCCGGGCAGCCTATTAACCCTTTCAAAAATCTGAAATTTCAAGCTTAATACCTCAATACCCGAGGCTAGAATGCACAACGGTGATTTCACAAGGATGGATCGCCGGAAAAGTCGTCGGAAACACTGTTCACGCTGGAAACCTAGCTGGAAATTTAGGGGAAAAGCTCAATTCTTTACTTATATAAACTAATACACCAAGAACAACCAAAATTCGAGGCCAAAAGCTTACCTAAACCGAATCGAAGCTTATACGTACTGTTGCTGAAAAAAAAAGACCAATCGAGCTTGCAACCTTCCGATTCAAGGCAAAAAATACTCTAATAAACTGGAGGAAGAATATTTGCTAAGCTGCTGCACAAAATTTGGCCGCTGGAACGCTGCATGATTTCTGCAGAAAGAGAAGCGAAGCAACGGGTTGCTGGAAGGGAAAATGAAATTTCTGGAGTGAGCGATCTATCTGATTTAGGAGAAATGGGTTGGGTTAAAGTATTTAAATTAAAATCTGAAATGGGCTGGGCCTATTTAAGGTATTGGGCCTCACACTGAGGATGGAAGGCTGTACTGAATAGCAGATTGGTACCCAATGTCTGATGCAGACTCTTCCAGAATGCAGACGTGAATCTCGAGTCCCTGTCTGACACGATGGACACTAGAATCCCATGCAGTCTGACTATCTCTCTGGTTTAGTAATCCTTCAAAAATTACAATATTAGTAATCCTACAAAAATTACAAAATTTGCCCTTAAAATTTTCGAAAATTGCAATTTGGTCTTTATAATTTTTGTTATTTGCAATTTGGTCTTTAATACTCTTAATTAAGTCAGTTCAATCCTTAAGTCCACCTAGTTAGAACATGCAACCTACTTTATTCTAAGTTCTGAATTCCATCATACAACATAATATTCCATGAAATCGAGGCGATAAATAAAAATTTTAAACCAGAATGTTACCAGTAATCAGTGTCGAGTCTGGCTCAGTCTCTGCCTCCTCGGCATGCATCACATAAGCTCTGCCAGTAGTAGAGGCCTAGTTCCTATGGCAGTCAGCTGCTTTGTGGTCCTCTCCCTTGCGAATATAACACTTGAACGTCCCCCACATGCACTTACTGTTGTGGAACAGGTTGCACTGCTTTCAAGGCTGTATTTTGTCCGGCTGAGGAGCACCTGGAGCCTGTGGTGGCTTCTGTTGTCCGGGCTCTTGAATTGTCCCTGGGGCTTCTGCTTCCCCTGATTCTTGGGTGTCCCGGTAAACTGTTTCTTCTACGGCTATGAGCTCTGCTGGGCCTGATGCCTCTTCCACTGCATCTCCAAATCAATATCCCTCAGGGCCTGCTCCGCCTGAAATGCACAAGCAGTGGTAGCATCATAAGTAGCCGGCCTCATCAACATGACATACCGGCGAATGGTCGGTCTGATTCCATCCATGAAGTGCCTCAACTTCTCTGCAGCATCCCTAGCTACAATGGGCACAAAGTGACAGCCCCTGTCAAACGTCCGAAAAAACTCAGCCACGGACAAATCCCCCTGTCGGAGACTCATGAACTCTCATGTCAGGAATTCCCTAACGTTAGCTGTAAAATAATTTTTGTAGAAGGTGTCCTTGAACTGATTCCATGTAATCGTAGCCAAATCCAACTCGTGCAATGCTCCCTCTCACCATAGGGATGCATCGTCCCTAAGCATGTACGTGGCACATCTGACTCGATCTTCGTCTGTCATGTCTAGATACAGATAGTGCAGCTCTAGAGACCGAATCCAACCTTCTGCTATGAATGGATCAGTAGTACCCCCGAGCTCCTTCGGGTTGAGCCATCTGAACTGCTCATAAATGACAGTTTGGGGTCTCGGAGCCTGCTAAGCCTGCTCTATCCATCTAGCAATACCCTCCAGAACGCGGGTAGCTGGATCTCCTGGTTTTGGTGGTGGAAAGCATCTATCGCCTCCAAGATTACCATCCCGCCTATCTATGCTAGGGGCTCGTCTGGGAGGCATAATAACTGAATACACTCCAAATTCTAAACGTAACCCATCATGCAATCCAATCTAGTTTTCAAAACATTTAATCCTTAAAGCATATAAATAGCTAAACGTATACTATGAAACATACAACATGTAAACATGCAGGTGATAGCATTAAACTATTTAAAACATGCAAACTTACAGACTTGAGGCTTGACTACTGAGCTTCTGAAGCTGGCGGTGGCAAAACCCTTTACAATACCCTTGCTCTAATACCAACTGTAACGTTTACTACTAAAATACTACTAGAAATTTTATTTAAATTATTTTTTGGCAAGATAATTTTCGAAAATAATCCTACCCATGCTTACAAACAAAAACTAACAACCATACGTGATAAGAAAGTTATTCCATCGCTGATTAAAAAAAATAGCTGCAGCTAGATAAATCTAAAACATCCTCAAATCCCTGGACTACCATTTTAAAAGAGCTCAAATGCAACATTCAAAATACTGCAAAATCATCGACGTATAAAAAGATGCGAAACATATAAAACATAATATATCACTCCTGACTCATAAACATAAAGCGCGGAAAAAATGCAAGGTCCTCGGGTTGTCGTGCGCACTCCCAGCTCCGCCTACTCAGTCTTTTGTGCTTTCATCATGCTCACATGCATCAATCACACCTTGTGAGTCTAAAGACTCAACACACCTGAAGAGTTATAAAAATTACATATACATATCATGCAACAGTGAAAAGTACTGTAATTAAAATACATTTCTTGATCTGAAAAGCATGCACTTAAACTTAGCATGACAAAGCATAAACGTATCCATAAAATATCTCATCATATCAACATATACGTGTTCATTTTATTTTATTGAATTCAGATCATTAGTTGTGACTTTCATATCAGCTCTAGTCGATGGATCCATCTACGTATAACCGCGGTACCCGACGGCGGGGACATCACCGACAATTTTATCCAACCATTGAGTCTTGGCCTTACATGTGTGTGTTCGTATTACTTACAACCAAACCCCCTCCTTAAAAAACATGTCATTGTATTCATCACTTATAAAAATCATATACATACATAAATTTTCTGAAAACCAAGCATGCAACGTATTTTTCGTATTTTCATAAAAATTCATAATATTAACATGTACATTTTTAACATGCAATTTCAGTTTTCAGGGCACTACCAGGACTGTTAACTCGACCTAGGTGAAAAATGATCATTTTACCCCTGAAAACCCTAATTGACCACTTTACCCTAGACCTCAAAACACCTCAAAAAAATTTATATTCATTTCCTAGACGTAACTCAAGTCCATGCAAGAACTTCTATAATTCGTTTTAAAACTTGGACCGGGGTCTCGGTTGTAATCCGAATTAACCCGAAACTCAACCAAACTTTTCCTAACTTAAACCATGACTTGAACCTACATGACCAGCCGTTAAACCACTTATTTTAGACCATCTAAGACTTTCGAAAATGACCGAACACCTGCTGGAAAAATTCTGCACTTTGCAACCTTCAAACCCTAATGCACCTAACCCTCTAATTTTCAATCCTATCCCAAACTAGACCGGACAAGCCCCAAACCAGACCACTATAGGACCAAAATAAATTTGAGGACTCTCTCTTGGACCAACCAACCCACGCATGAATGCAGACGTGCATAGTTCTTCACCAACAACCCCACGCCTTCCCGACCTTCCCTCGGTTCACGACTAGCCACGCTTGGGCCTCCCTAGACCATGGTTTGAGACCCATCAAGGTCTGTACTATGGCTTGGTTCAACCCTACACGGCCTTGCTCCTGATCGACCAAACATCACTATAACCCTAAGATCCGATCGGCTCTCCCATGGCTCGATCCAGATCCGACTCTAGCACCTTTACACCCTCGATCTGGACGTGTACTGCCCTTACAAGCCTTAACCTAGCAGCCCCTTATATGCACAAGGGAAAACATGAGCATCAATCAACGTCCAAACATATATTCGTGTAAAAATCGTGTAGCACAATGCAATTCAATGGATCGACGTATTATCATGAAAAAACTATTAAAAATGCATATCATGATGTGATTGATGAGAAAAAAAAAATATAGGACGTGCCTTTGCGTTTTTACGTGCAAAAACCTGATACGAACACTTAGAACGGAAACCGGAAGGACGGGGAAGGGTTCCTTTGAAAAACCTATGGCAAAGTAGAAGGGGATTGCTGCTGGAATTCGAGAGCCTGCTGCTGAAGGTGGAAAGGTAGCGGCCGAATGGTGCTTAGGGTTTGGGTGTTAGAGTAGGTGCCCGTCGAGCCAAGTGTTGGCCGAAGGTTCACATTGAAACTCTATGTATAAACAATCTTTATTTTAATAATATTTGAAATTATTGTTTTGGCACATATTTATCGGTATACTCATGCTTGTTTCATAGATAAAGTCCTTGAATATACAAATAGTTGAAAGAATATGAGATGCTCATATGATGAGTATCATGAAACTCATATTTGAAAAACTTTATATTCTAAACAGTTCTTAGTCGATTCAGCCGCCGCTAAGAATGATAAAGGCCGTCGAGCTTGAGACTAGTATCTGCGATGGGAGGACCATGTTTCATTGGTATGGGACATTGTGATGTCCGAGCATGCAGATAGGTGATCCTTGTAGAGTGCACTGAACAACCCTCCATAAAGGACTTTTCAAGTGGTTCTCACTTATCGAGTGAAAACGTCCTAGTTTATGGTTATACAACATTAGTCCTTATGACCCGAGACAACATTGAGACTCTATATGCTAGCATTACGCTTTGACTTGTTTACCGACTCATATGGGGTCAACAGGTGGCACGGTTGGGTGTTTTTGTCGAAACATATAGGAGTCGATTCATTGTAGTCGGGGATTCACCGTTTACCTTCGGGTATGGATATCCTATGTGTATGTAACTTGAAATCTCTGATCAAAGTGTTGGTGGTAATTAAGAAATGGGTTTCTTATATTACACCATCGATGCAACTACGACATGACACATAGTATCGATTCTTTGGCAACTCTCGATATACCAATACTTGTCGAATCGGTCGGGATATATGAGTTGAAAGGACCGTACTGTACGCTAACTATAATTGAATGGTTCTTGCAGGCACTATCATTTGATACCTAGGGAATCATGCAAGCGATGCTGCTAGGCGTTTAACATGATTGGTTGGGTACTATCAGACTTGAGTTCTGATGTTGTTGTTATCAAGGAGTTGATAAGTAATAATGGAGCAACTGGGGTATGCTCATATAAGGACATGTTTAGTCCCGAATCACATTGAGATGTGAACTCACGGCTACTTGTATCATTGAACCATTGAGGGTCACACAAGTGCTAACTTCTAGATTCCGTTGAGAAGAAAAATAGTTCAATGTGTTGAACGGCTTATAAAGGAGTTTACAAGCAAAACAAAATATAGAAGTATGACTTCTATACGAGGATTATGGGGAATATAACTTTTAATTTGAGGAAGTATTCCTAAATTAAAAGATGGCTCAAATAAATAATGTATTTGAAGATTGTGATTTTCATAAATATTATTATGGACTAAATTAAATTAGAGTCCAAATAATTAAATTAATTCAAGTGTTGAATTAATTAAATAATATTGGGTCTTGTAGAGCCCAATTGAAAATAATTATTTAACTAGTGGCTTGAGTAAATTCAAGTAAAGTTTAGTTGGTCTCAAATGTGTTTGAGATATTCAAATAAAATTCCATGGGCTTTATAATTGTTACATTCCCAAATATTGCATGCTTGGAAGGTGAATGGTTGGAGACAACTTTTTCAAATTAAAGGATAGCATGCCTTTGGAATACACAACACTTTTTACACAACCAAGAAAAGGTTTCTCTCCTCCAATCATCCAAAAGGGCCGAAATTCTCCTCCAAAAACTCTCCCATTTTTGCTTCTTCAATTGTTGAGAAAAGCATACACTTCTCAAAAACAAAGTCCTAAAATTTTTCTAGTGCAAAAATAGAGGGGATCTTCCTTGTTAGTGGTGGACCTAATTTGAAGGAAGGAGTCCATAAGAGCAAGGTGTTCTCTTGGAAAGCTTGTAAATTGTCTACCATCAAGAGCTACGTTGTTTACAACTTAGTTGGAGCCAATAATCAATCGTTGAGATTGATAGGTAAATTTATAAACACTCTGTCTTGAGTGTGAGGTTTTTGATGAGTGGGGGATAGACTTCCTGGGATCGTTTCCCAGTTCGCTCACGAAAAAGTATATTTTTGTGGCGGTTGACTATGTGTCTAATTGGGTAGAGGCAGAAGCATATGCCACTAATGATGCTCAAGTGGTCCTGAAATTTCTAAAGAAAAATATTTTTAACAGGTTTGGGACACCACGAGCAATCATTAGTGATGGTGGCACCCATTTTTGCAATAAATTCTTTGAAATTTTTTTGAGCTAATACGGTGTCACACATAAGATCTCTACTCCCTATCACCCCCAGACGAGTGGTCAAGTGGAAGTGTCTAACCGAGAAATCAAGCGGATTTTGGAAAAAATATTGGTAGGTGTTAGTAGGAAAGACTGGTCAGTGAGGTTAGACGATGCTCTTTGGGCATATAGGACCGCGTTCAAAACACTTATAGGAACTACACCACATAGGTTATTGTTTGGTAAAGCGTGTCATCTAGCTGTAGAGTTAGAGCATCAGGCATATTGGGCTACAAAAGCACTAAACTTTTCCTTTACTGATGCAGGTGAACGACGTCTGCTTCAACTGGATCAGTTGGAGGAATTCCGAAATCTGGCATATTATTTTGCACTGTCATACAAGGAAAAGAAAAACAGGGCTTATGATAGGCTAATCATCGAAAGAGAATTCAAAGAAGGCAAGAATGTCCTACTCTACAACTCCCAGTTGCGATTGTTTCCCACAAAATTGAAATCGCGATGGTCTGGTCCATTCGTGATTTCTAAAGTTTACCCATCGGAGCTGTAAAATTGCAAGATGGAAAGGATGAGACATTTACTATCAATGCCTAGCGACTGAAGCACTACATGGGTGGCACAGTTGAGCCACAACTTGGGATCACCCGGTTCCAAGACAGCCCGAACTAACACTGACTGACAGTCAAGATCTCGACTATAAATTGAGAACTATCTCTCTTTCCCTTCTCTTTTACTTATTCCGACTTTATGATTTCAGTTTATTTACTTAATTACTTGGTTATTTGTTAGTTTATATCTTTCTCTTATTGGTTTTTTTTTTATTTCTAATTTTTTATTAAAAAAAAATCAAATTCAAAAATCCGAGGTGCTCGCGCTAGGTCGGTATTATTTTACGCCTTAGAGCGACTAACTGGTGCGTTGTTGACAGTGCGCATCGCGCTTGACCGCCCCAGCGCGACCCCTTTGATTTTCAGCAGCGCGCTAGGGCGGTAAAACTTGACCACCCCAGCGCGCCGCGATATAAATCCGTCCCCTCCCCTTTTCTTCTCACTATGCACGCACATTTTTCCTTCCCCCACAGAAAATCTCTAAATAATCACCCTCACCTTCACTCTTCTTCTCCAATTCACAGGTACTCGAGTTCTTACACTCTCACGCCACTCAAGCCGCCGGTGACTCCGCTCTCTCTTCAATTTCTGCAAAGCCTCGCGGATTGGCCTTGTCATCTCTTCACACCGACATCCATACATGGCTCCGAAGAAATCAAAGGTAACACGCACCTCTTCTTCCTCGTCATCTGATACTAGGGGTAAATTAGTTAATGAAGACACCCGGAGTCGATATGAACATGCTAAGGTGCATAGGCGCCCCATTCCGGAGCGGGGGTTTGATTTCTCCGCTGGATCACTACATGTGTTGCAAGATATTGAGGACCACGGTTGGGGTTCTTTCTGTGGTAAACCTAATGCGGCGGTAGTCCCAATTGTGTGTGAATTTTACGCCAACGCCATCGAGCGAACTGATGGAGCGGCCATGGTACGGGGTAGGTTAGTATCTTTCGACTCAAACGCACTAAATGCATTATTGGATACTCCTATAGTTGATGAGTCTGATTTAGAGGCGTTAATCGCCAATCCTAATTTCGAATTGATGATGCAAACAATATGTTACCTGGGGGCTAGGTGAAAAATATTTATTGTTCAGGCCCGCAATGTGGTATGAATTTCTCTTGAAGCGATTGATGCCGGTGTCACATACCAGTGACGTTCAAAAAGATCGCGCCATCCTGGTCTACGCACTGATGGAGGGCATTCAAATTAATGTGGGCCGACTGATCTTTTCTCAGATACAGCAGTCCATACACAGCTCGAGCATCACCCTATTCTTTCCTACTATTATTACCAAGCTGTGTGTGCAAGCGGGGGTGGTCGTCAATGTGGAGGACGAATGGCTACAACCTATGAAGCCACTGACGACTCGTGGATGAGGACAAAGAGAGGCAAGCGTACTATCGATGACACCCAAAGCCTCGCCGACGGTCCATTATTTATAAAGTTGACGAGTTGTGTGCCTTTGCGGTCCATCAAGATCAGTATAACACTGTCAACAGCGCACACATGACATCGATGGAGTCTCTGGTACGCGGGATGGCATCACACATGGGCCTTGACACCGCAGCTTACCCATCACCACCGGCATTCCCGCTTCCATTCCCATTCCATTATGCTTATCCTTAGACCGACGATCAAGAGCATGAAGTTGTACCAACCGAGGACGAGGAGGATGACCAGTGATCAGGGGAGTCTTCCCGTTTCCCTTTACTTTGCATTTACCTGTTGTTTTTTATTTAGCATGCATTTTGTTTAGCATTTGTAGTTAGTAGTCTGTTCGTCTGTTTCTTTGTTTTCGTAGTGTTGCGCACTGGGGACAGTGCACGTTTCTATTTGGGATGGGTGTTTAATCTGGTTATTTTGTGTTTAGGTTTGTTGTTTAGTTCATTTTGTTTTCGTATTTAAATTGTCTCGTGTTTGGTGTTGTCATCGGAGAAGTGGTTTATAGTTGGTGCTTGAATGATATATGGTAGCCAATGATGATGTGGAATGGGATACACATACGCATGTCCCTTTTTTTTGTCACGGCACTAGTGTAGAACACACGAGGGGTTGACACATGAAAATTTGAATTGGATAATGAAATTTTCGGCACGAATGTTGGCCCAAGAAAATGCATGACATAGTGAACTTGGACATTGTCTTTGGGGAATTTGAAATGCACTAGGTGACTTGAACTTGAACACATCCCTTGACATGAACACTGGGCAGCAGGACGAGAATTAGTTAGGCACATCTTTGCTAGACCAATTCATTGAACCAATCTTACCCAAAAAAAAAAAGAGAAAATTTATACTACGATGCTTGTACCCATGTATCTAGCTGTGTCGAACCTTATTGATGCATCTTTGAAATTGGACCCGAATCTTGTTCATATCTGAGGGAGGACATAAAAATTCAACAAAAAATATGCTGCAAAAAAATGTAGATGTAAGGTGTGGGGGAGCCAAATAAAAGAATGAAATTATATTCCTAGGCTAAAAGAATGTATGGAGTTGAAGGAAATCAGATGCAAAGTCTGAATGTGCGCAAATATTACGCCACTGCACCTCACTCATTATCGTTACAGCCTAGTCGAGACACCCATGTCCTGCACTTATTTCTTTCATAACGAGTTCTATCTGTCTGTGCTGAAAATCGGTAACTAGTGAGGAGGGATGAGAAAAAGGGATTGTACACTGATGTATTGATTGAAGTCTCTGACGGCGTTGAAAATTTTACTTTGAGAATGCATGATGCTTGAGCCAACACTGCACACACTCACGTTGTTTTACAAATCCATGAAAGAATGTAATGCTGAAACTTCGTAGTGAAATTTGAAACTAGTGTCTTGTGTTAATGAATTGGTGGATAAAAGATGTGTTGATATTCGCTAAGGCAAACCAGAACCATGAAAACACCGACGTAATTGTAGAACCCGTAAATCAGACTACGTATAAGTCATGCATAATTCTAGTATTTAAAATTAAAATGATTTTGATTGTATGAGTATTTAAATTCTTTTCTTTAAATTTATTTATTTTACGCAGTAGTTTAATTGTTATCTTTTCAGTTAAATAAGTGAGGCCGGACTGGAGATGGAGTATTGAGATAAGTTAATAAAGTCTTATTTAAGAAGTGGTAATTTAGCATATTAGTAAATATATTTTAAAAAGTTGGCATGCATGCAAGTTATTTAACTTATTTGGTATTTTATTTAATTGTTTTAAAGCATTAAATGCATGTTTATTTCATTAATTTATGTTTAATTATTTTTATGCATTTTATGCATAATTCATGCATGATAAAATTTAATTCATGAAATTTTAAAAGTTCACGAATTAGGATTTCTAGGTGCATTTCACGTCGAACGAGGATCGGAGACCAAGGAATTTTCAGGAAAATTATTTTTATTTGACAAATTATTTTTATAAATTAAGTTAAAGCATTTTAAGTGTATTTTTGAAAAATGGGAATTTTTGGATATTTCTACCCGCAGATTTTATTTTATTTTTTTCGGTACCCAAATTTAATCGAATCGGGGGACTTTTTAATGGTTCAGCTATTATTTTCAAAACCTTTTCAACACGATATATTTTTCGGGAGTGGATTTGGATTTAATGGGCCCACTTTTGGATTTATTGGGCTTCAATTTTTTCAAAAACTTTTAATTAATAATTGAGAGCCCATTAACCATTTGTTTATTATTTATTAAGCTCCTAAATCACTAATTAACCTAAACCTAAGAGCACACTAGCCGACACCTCCCTCAGCTGCACTTTTTCTCTCGGTTTTCAGAAAAAACTCCATCAAGCAAGCCTCGGCGTTCCACTTGTTCTTGCAAGAAAACTTCATACGGGTTCCTCTCATCATCCTTGTTCTCCAATCATCCCTAAGGCACGCTATGTATCTTCCTTGCTCGTCATACACGCTATATATATATATATATATATATTGCGCTGATGTGCTGTCTTGGCCGATAGTTTCTTGTTCATGCATGTTAAACCATTGTTTCCTTGGGTTATCACGTTTCTGCACAAAAACCTTTTTCCTACTCACGTTTTCTGCGATCTGTGTTGTCAAGGGGCTGCTGGTGCAGTGTTTCAGGGTCGTTTCTGTCAAGGGCCCGAGTGGTATAGCTTCTGGAAGCGTGGATGGACGAGAGGGTGAGAAATATATATATGTTGGTTCTGTGACGGGTGGATCGAGGTAGGGAGGCTTCGACTGTGCATGGGTTCGATCTTGGCCACGTTTCAGATCTTGCTGAGTCTAGTAGGATGTTGGACGCAGGGGCGGATTTAGTGTAGGGCGAACGGGGGCCACGGCCCCCCCAAAAATTTAAAAAAAAGTTTTTAGTATATATTAATTTTTTTAAAACTAAATATATAAACAGATATATATACATATGGCCCCCCCAAAATGAATGATACGTCCATGTATCTCAGTGGCCAAAGCCAATTATAACGTTTGATCCGCCCGAGTTCGAAACCTGAAGAAACCTTTTTTTTTGCTTAGCGACGGTCGTGACGAAAACTGTCGCAAAATTTGCGACGGTTTTTCAAAAACCGTCGCGCTATAGCGACGGTAGTTGAAAAATCGTCGCAAAATAAACTAAGGGGCCCCCCCAGTTCCCACATCCTAGATCCGCCCCTGGTTGGACGTGAACCATGGGTGTTGGGATGAGAAAGAAGCTCGGTCATGGAGATTGAGTAGCCGAGAGAATATGGGTTAGGCCCGGCCATTTTATGCCATGCCCATGTGTTGTCATGAGATTTTAGAATGGGGTTGGCCTAGAGTTTGAGGGAATATTTAAGAGCATTTTAAGGCTAGGCATGTGGTGTATTGTGGGAGGACCGAAAGATTAATGGTTTGGTGGCCATGTGGTGTGATGGGATTTTAGGAAGTGGGTTGGCCGAGAGCTTTGTGATTTCTCTAGAATTGTAGCCGAAAGCTTTTGGGTTTGATATTATAGTATTAGGAGCGGTATGGTGTTGTTAAGATATGCTAAAAAGGTTGGGAAAAATTTAGTAGAGTTCTGAGTCGATTCGGTTTAAAAACCGGGACTCCGGTCTAAGCTTTAAAACAAATAGATTAAGTTTGTTTTTGGGCTCATGTTTACGACTAGGAATACTTATAAAATTTTTGGGACATTTTAATGAGTTTGGTAAGCTTCGAGTCAATTTTAGAGGTCCAGAGTGGAAACGATAATTTTTGGGTTTCCAGGGGCAAAATGGTCATTTTGCACCTGGGGTGAGATTTTAGTCATAGCAGCGCCCCGAGCACAAATCATGATATTTTTAAATGTTCATGCATCACGTTTACGATTTTTACGCTATTATAATAATTATGATGCATGCTTGGTTTAAAGGAATTAAGAGAGAAAAAGTGAGAAAGCGAAGAGCACTCCGTCTCCGCCGCGCTGCGTCGTTATTTCGTTTGTTTTCTGTCAAAACAAACCAAGGCATGTTTATATCTTCTTTCACTCTTAAATCAAGCCATATAGGTATTTTTAAATATCGCAAGTACATGATTTTAATGCAAGAAGATCGAAATTGTTCATATTTAATTATGTTGGTTAATTATATTACGTGCATAGAAAAGATTCATTTTTGAGATATATGCGATATTGCTTGTGGCCATCTCACTATCATGGGAGCATTATTTCACCCGGTCGCCAGTTACGGGTCATGGGAGCATTGTATTACCCGGTCGCCAGTTACCGGTCATGGGAGCATTGTATTATCCGGTCGTCAGTTACCGGTCAGTTCAGTTCAGTGCAGGGGCCACTTGCGTAGATCATAATCTCAACAGAAAATTATAACATGCTATCTCGGTACAGGGCTCCGAGGAGCAAACATTTTGACTATGATTTTCAGTTCAGTTATGCACGTATTATAATTGCCCTTGATAAATTATTTTCACGATTATGCCCCATGACATGATAATTTTACCCCATGCAAATTTTACTATATTATTTACTCGTTATTTAAGATATATACATGCTGAGTCTTTAGGCTCACTAGACTTGATTGTTGTAGGTGCTGATGAGGTCGGGGCCGAGGGCGGGGACCAGTAAGCTGGCTTGGGTCGGCAGTAGTGGAACCCGAGGACCCATTTCAGCATTTATTATTTTTAATTCAAATCAAGTTTTTATGTTGCTGAATTATTTTTAATTCATTATTTTGCAAACATTAGATTTCTCCGCTGCTATTTTTTAAACATTAAACTTGATTTATCAGTTTATTTTGTCAATGTGGCACCTTAATTATTTTAAAAGAAAATTTTTAAATTTTTCCGCAAATTTTCAAACATGAATTTTCGGGCCGTTATAGTAATACTTCTCGAGTTGTTCTATCCTGCAACCTATTTTGCTCGAGGGCGAGCAAAAGGTTAGTATGGGGGGGTTGATAGAGGTAATATTTATGTGTTTTAATGAATTTTGTGAGTCGTATGTTGCATCGTTCTGGATTATATGGAGTTTGCATTATGTATATTTCTTCTTATTTTATTACATTCGATCACCACTCACTGAAGTCATATTAATGTGCACAAAAATGATGGAGAATTAAGAAAGGTAAACTGAAGGAGAAGCTGGGGACAGAACCACTCGCGTAGTTTGACCGCCCCAGCGCGAGTGTAGCAAAAAGAGATGCCGAACAGAACACCTCGCTAAGGTGACCCAGCACGAGAGGCTGAAGGAAAAAGAACAGAAAACCTCGCTCTCGGCGGTCAAACTTGACCTCCCCAGCGCGAGAGGCCGTGGAAGAAAACAACATCACAGAAGATGTCGCGCTAGGGCGTTCCAGCACGAATAAAAAAGGAAAATTTCCTTTGTTGGCTTTATTCAATTTTGAACGTGGAGGGATAAAGAGGCAACCCTAGGCACGAAAATTGAGACATTATTCAGAAGCCATGGAGCCTAAGGAGGAGAGGAAAGCTTGGAGAAAGTGCTTGGATTGAAGATTCGAAGATTTCCAGGCATCGTTCTTCGTGTTTTTCGTCAAATCTAGTATTTCTAATTTTGATTTCATCCTTTAAACCTTGTTGTGTTTATTTTTATTATGAATTCGAGTATCTAAACTAAATATTTGTTGAGATTTAAGGGGATCCTACCCTAAACTTTGATTAAGTTAATTTATATTTCGATTGTTGCTTTATTCTTGAATATGCTACTGTTTTTATTGTGTGGTTAGAGCATAGCTAACTTTAACGACGTTTTTAGATCGTGAGTGAGTTCGAGAGAATAGCTTGTGAAAGGAACGAGTAGTAGAGTCCATGGATCTACAATTTACATAGACATATGAAATTGGATACTCATCGATAGTTAGAGTCCTAAGGGTTGAAAACTAAGGGATTTCATAGATTGGTATGCGATTCACTCTTGATAAATAATTAAAGACATTTAATTATTTCATTGAGTAGAATTAGTTTGACATAGCTCGAGAGAGTGTGTTCAATTGAATAGGAAATCATGTCGGAAGCATACTATCACTATTGAACGAATTAATTAATTAACAAGGGGTAGGCGAACTGAAATTCTCAACAAATTCATTTCTTATTGATTTTTAATTAACCATTCTAGATATTATATCTCATTATTTAATTCCTGAATCTTTTTATTTGCATGTTATTTGAGCATAGTAGTAATAAACAACCATTCAAATTTCGTTGCTAAAGATTTGATAACTAGAAATAATAATTGAAATACAGTCTTCAGTGGAACGATACTCGTACTCGCGTACAATATACTATTACTTGACATCGTCCCTTGCGATTAATTTTCGAGCATACAAAATCATATTTTTATTAAGGATTCAACAGTGCAAGTTTTTTTCGATCATTATTTCATGTTCGGCCGCGGTTCACGTGCAGCAAACTGTGGCACAGGATAGAGGCTAGTTCAATGGGGCAAGGCTGGTCAGTAGGGTCCTTAGGTGGTCTGGTCAGGGATTGGCACGAGGTGGGTGTGGCTCGAAGAAAACATGAGATGGCTCGAGGAGAAACAAGCTAGGTTTCGGGTTTCTTGAGTTAAAAGGTAAAGGGGTCGAACCATGGTCCATAGGGGTCAATTCATGGTTTATGAGGGTAATTTAGGTATGATAAGTTCATGATAAAAGTTTGGGATTAAAATATTAAAGTTTGAATAATTCAGAAATTAAACGCTCTTCGAATTAGTAAATATGAAATTAAATCGAAAGCCTCAAATTTAAGCTAAATAAAAATATTAGAAATTTAACGTAAGATTAAATAATTATTTGGGATGGTCTAGAATCAATGAAAGTAAAAAAAACAAAGTCGAGAAATTCTAAGTCTAGGGGTAAACGATCATTTTACGCCTAAAAATGATAGATGTCTCGGCAGTGCCCTGAATGCTGTAAATAATGTTAATATGCTTATTTTAAATGTTTATGATATTATATGATGAAACTTTAATGTTAAAAGACATGTTGTATGCTTGGTGTAAAAGAAAAATGATTTATATATGCTTTAATTTTTATAAGTGATGAAAATATAAAAAGTTGAATGAGGTGAAGTGATTGTGACTAATACGATGATACGATGATTATGATGATATGATGATATGTAAGGTCAATGCTCAGTTGACGGATGAGAGTGTCGCTGATGTCCCCGCCACCCAATATTGTGGTTACACGTAGATGGATTTGTCAACTTTCAGCTGATACGAAAGTCACAATTAACGATCCGAATTCAATAAAAGAAAAACTTATATTATGAAAAGGGAAATGTATATGATGAAAAGGAAAAATGTTTAAGTTATGCATGTTCATGAAAAGATATTTTAAGTAAAAGTATTTTCACTGTTTTAAGTGATTGTATATATTACTTGTTAGCATGGTTCAGGTTTGCTTAGTCAATAGACTCACTAGGTGTGATCGATCAGGTGAGCATGATGTTGATGTTATTAAGGGACTTGATGGTTGATCTTACTGGACTGAAAGTGCACACAACCTGAGGACCAGCGCTAGTTTTCCACACTTACGTTTATGACTTATGTTTATGACTTATGCTAATGCTTTAAGTTACTTTTAAGATTTTATGAATTTGATGTTTTTGAGAGGTTTTTCAGAGGATGTTAGTGTTAAGTTATTTTTTAAACAATGTTAGTTTAGATTGGTTGACGATTTACGATTTTATGTTTTGAATTTCTTTCATTTGAATTTTTAAATAATTGTTGGTTGATTTATTTTAAATGGTGCAAAATTATTTTAAAAATATGTTTATATTTAAGTATGGATTCGGCCGAATGAATAGGATAGAAAGAATAAAAGAAATTGTAGCACATTTTAAAGAAAACGAGTAGTGGACGTTTCAGTATTCCTTGTTTGTGGTTCGGTTTAGGGGGGTTAGGGTGGTTCATGCGAATTCGAGAGCATGGGGCTGGGGGCCACGACTAGTGCAATTCAAGAAGGGTCGGTTGTGGTCTAGGATAGGTTGGTTCGAGCCTAGTCCAGGCCGAGTGAGCGTAGGATAGTTTGGCTTCGAGGTTGCAATTTAGGGTTTTTGCTCGCATGAGTGGAGCCGTGGTGCTGTCCATGTGGCGTCGCAATGCTAGTTTAGGTTGGTTGACGGTTTACGATTTTATGTTTTGAATTTCTTTCTTTTGAATTTTTAAATAATAGTTGGTTGATTTATTTTAAATGGTGCAAAATTATTTTAAAAATATGTTTATATTTAAGTATGGATTCAGCCGAATGAATAGGATAGGAAAAAAAAATTGGAGCACATTTTAAAGAAAACGAGTCGTGGACGTTTCAGTATTCCTTGTTTGTGGTTCGGTTTTATGGGGGTTAGGGTGGTTCGTGCGAATTCGAGAGCATGGGGCTGAGGGCCACGACTAGTTCAGTTCAAGAAGCGTCAGTTGTGGTCTAGGATAGGTTGGTTCGAGCCTGGTCCAGGCCGAGTGAGTGTAGGATATTTTGGCTACGAGGTTGAAATTTAGGGTTTTTGCTCGCATGAGTGGAGCCGTGGCGCTGTCCATGTGGCGTCGCAGCACTTGAGCTTCGGCACTTGTAGCGCCACGACATTGGTGCATGGCGCCTAGGCGATTACCATGCACAACAGTGCTACATAGCCAGTGCCTAGTCCAGTACATGTATTTTGGAGATTTTAGTAGACATGGTTCGTTTTGTGTGTTGATATGTCAATGTGTCCGAGGTTATTGATGGGTTAATGGGGTCATACGGGGTTTGGTTAGGAGTCTCTGAACTATGGTCAAGTTTTGGGTTGATTTGGGTTAAAACCAGGTCTCCGGTCTAAGTTTTAAACGAATTATAGAAGTTAAAGCATGAGCTCTTTTTTACGTCTTAGAAATGATTGAGAATATGCCTTTAAGGCGTTTGAGAAGTTTGGATGGAAAAAGGGTTATTTTGCACCGGAATTAGGTTAGCAGTCCTGGCAGTGCCCTGACAACTGATATTGCATATTTAAAATGTATATATTGATTATGAACATGAAATTTTTTATATTAACGCTCGAAAACACGTTGCATGCTTTATTTTAAGGAAATATATGTATATGCATGAATTTTACAAGTGATAAATACGATGACATATTTTTGAAGAAGGTGATTTGGTTGTGACTAATACGAACATGAACACTACCATGTCAGGCCAAAGCTAAGTGGACGGGTAAAACCGTCGCTGATTTCCCTGCCGTCGGGTACCGCGGTTATACGTAGATGGATCTATCGACCTAGAGCTGATACGAAAGTCACAACTGAATATCACGAAAGTTGCTTTGTTTACAGTACTTTTCACTGTTGCATGTTATGTATATTTACTTGTTATAATGGTTCAGATGTGTTGAGTCTTTAGACTCAATAGATATGATTGATGCAGGTGATCATGTGGATGAGGAGACTGGAGGAGCTAAAGACTGAGGAGGTGCACGTGAAAACCCGAGTACCTTTCATTTCTTCCGCATAATTTGATTATAAGACATGGGTTTAAACAATATTTAAACTTTTTGAATCTTTTTATATGTTGTTGGTTTGTCAAACCTTCGGTATTATGTTCGAGTTTCTCTTTTAAAACAATAGACTAGGAGATTGATTACATTTTAATATTTAATTAACTGCAGTTATTTTTATTCAGTGGTTAGATGACCTTTTAAAATGCATTGTTGACTTATTTTATGTATACGAGTATGTGTGTATTTTCGGTCATAGCTTTAAAAAAAATCAGTAGTGTTTTAGTCGTAGACGTTTCAGAGCTTTTTGGAACTGGCAGTGACAGTGACACAGACCTTTACAATAATATTGCTCTGATACCAACTGAAACGTCTCTAACTCGTTTTCATTAAAATATACTAGAAAAAAAATTTCCAAACCTCTCGGCCAAACCATACATATATATTTATATATATGTACTTATATACTTTTTGCACCATTTAAATAAACTCAACATTTTTTTTACTCAAAACTCATAACTGCTGTAATGAATAGCATTTTTCAAAAATAGCATAAACCTCAAAAATCCTCTCAAAAACCACTCTTACTTCCAAAAGTCATCAAAATATATAAAGTATTGCAAAATCAATAACTGTGCGGAAAAACTAGCAAAGGTCATCGGGTTAGTTCACCATCCATCCAACCAGTTTAGTCATCCAACCCTCGTGTCTCAACAGTGAAATCCTCACCTACATCATTCACACCTAGTGACTCTATTGACTCAGCAAGAATTAACCATAGTAACAAGTAATATGTATACATTCACGTACAACAGTGAAAATACTTTTAAATAAAAATAAATTTTCCATGACATGCATAAACTTGAACATTTTCTTTCATCATATACATTTCTTTTCATCATATACTTATACATTTCCTTTGGGTAAAATTCGTTCGTTAATTATCCAGCTGATGAAGAGCTCAATTGATGAAAAGCCCAACTGTCCAAGTTCAACTGAATCAGTGAAATCAGTTCAGCTAACGAGCCAACTCATTTCACCAAACCAGTTCAAAGCATCGGTTACGAATCAATCAGTTTGCAGAACGCGACAAGCTTATTTAATGGAATCCGGGTATGTGTACTGAGTAAAGCATCTGTAATATGAATAGTAAAATAATGAATGTTGCAGCTAAGATTAAAGTAGAGACGTTCTTGAATGCATGTCAGAAAAGACGAGGCACAAATTTCAAAGAATGGATTCAGCTGCAACGAACATATTTGACGAGTCTTGATGTACGGTCATCTTGCTGCTATAAATACAGACAAAGACCATCAAAAAATAATAATAAGTGTGTGCGAAGTAAAAGAAGAGAAAGAAGATAGGCCATGCATAATGCTTATCATCTTTACCAGATTGTGAGGGAACGCTTAGAAGTGTTATCAGCTTAGATTATAAGCATATTTTTCCTCAGTGTGTGAGAACACTTTCGTGTTTTATTTAAAGATCAGTTCTCACACACACCCCACCACTCACAAATATAGAGACTTGAGCTTATAGAATAGCTGAGTGGGTCTTTACACAAAGAATAAAACAATATGTATGTAGTTTTTGACACACAGACGTTAAAAAAGTGTTGGCTGAAGGGTGTTGCCTTCAGTATAGGCTAGGAGTTCAGATTAGGAAGTAGTGTAAGTCCTAAGCTAAGTTGGTTTGTACAAAGTTTTGTATAAATCAAAGACTTCTAGTGGATCCTATCCGAGGAGGTAGAAGGGTGACATAGGAGTAGTTAAAGTATCCGAACATCCATAAACATATCTTGTGTGCTAATTGTTTAGCTATCGTTTTCAAACTGATTTGATCAGTTCGAGCTGTTATCAGTTCATTTTTCATGATAACTGAACTGATATACGCAAGAACTGATCCCTCGCTTTTCAGTTATTCAATTTACACAATTTAAAAAGCTTTAAAACTTAACAGCTTTCTTAACGAATGATTATTTCGAGTATTTTTCGCTTGGTTCTAAATCAAACTCGATTTAATTCATCGGTGTTTACATTCTTAGAACATGAGCTATTGAAGCTCATGGAGAATATTGTATTTGAAGCACCTGAAGGTGCCCCTCACAAAATTCTTCACCTTACCATCACAATTAAACCACTTCATTCAAAACATTAGCAGCATTTCCATCACTTTATAATAATACATGCATTGATATCATTTTCTTTTTAAAAAAATATGCAACACGTCTTTTAGCATTTATCGTTTTCCATGAAAAATCCATAACCTTCCAAAATAAAATTTTTAACATTTATTATAACATTCGGGGCACTGCCAAGACTCCTAACATTTTCAAGTGTAAGATGATTGTTTTTCCCCTGAAACCATAGTTTTCCCCCTTTACACTTGGAGCTTAAAACTTCGACCCAAATCCATCCAAACTTATCATAACACCTTAAAACACAGTCATGAAAATTTCTTAGACGTAAACTAGGTCCCACGACTAAATTCAAAATTCGTTTTAAAACTTGAACCGAAGTCACGGTTTTAACCCAAATCAAGCTGAATCTTAACCAAACTTTTATTGTAGCTTAACCACACCTAAACAACCCATTTTAAACCCAATTCAATCCATACAAAAGCCCTTGGAAATGCCTAGAAGCCGCTGGAATTTTTCTACCCATGTTTAAAAATTCTTTCCATCCTAGCCCTTAACCAACCAGACCAGACCCTAAACACCCTTCTTAGGACCAAGACCGACCCCTTAGGACCCCTCTGGACCAAGCCTAGCAAGCCACGCATGAGGACGTGCATGGTTCTTCAAATCTTCCGCGCGGCCACGGCTAGGTTGTTCCCTAGCCCTTCGCCTACCCTTCCTATCCTATACAACCGTGTGTAGACCAACAAGGCTCGATGGTAGACCCTCACGATCCCAGCCCCTTGCCTTGAAAGCACCCCGCACGACCCCCTACTTTATTTCTCCCAAAACCGTGTCGTAGCCCTCTTGGACCCAAAAAACGTGTAGCCTCTTTTTCTTCCTGTCCAGCCCTTGTACCATGCATCTAAGGGTCCCTAAACCTCCTATAAATCAAGCCCTTAAAATCCCTAACCTGGCAGTCCCTTTCCTTTAACAAGAACCATAAAAAATCATGCAAGAAAACCAAGTTTTCCATGTATATACCCTCAAAAACGAAAATACTATGATGCTTTTAGATTTTTCATGCAAGAACACATATCTACACATAATATGTTATGAATGATGAGAAAATAAAGAATAAGGCGTGCCTTTGCATGATTCACGAATGAATATTCAAGCCTTGACGTGAAGAAACATTGTTTGAGAAACGGAGAAGACCTTGCTGCATTTTATCCTTCAAAAACCAACGTGAAGTGCCTTAATCATGTGTGTGTGTGTGTTTGTGCGTGTGGCTAGGGAGAGAAAACCCTATGACTCTTATGCTTGAGGCGTGTGTTTTGAGAGTTTTAGGGCTTCGAAAATTCCATCTTTTAAAATAAATATTAGCGTAGACAAATGGGCCCAATAACCTTAGTATAATAGACCCATTAGAATGTAGGAAAAATATTTTGTTCAGGAAATTTTTCGAAAATATTTGTTGAGTTACCAAAAAGTCTTTGTTTTTGTCAAAAATCGATTATCGGTTTAAAATACGACTAGACACGTAAAAACATCTCAAAAACTCCATTTTCAAAAATTATATATTTAATATACCATATATTACATAATTAAAAATAATTATTAAATAAAAAATATTTTTCCTTTACAGTCCCCGACCTCCATTCCTTGATCGCGTCTCGAATAACCCTTAAAACACAATTTTATGCATTCTAATATAAAACCATATTTTTAACATATAAACACGCCTACCACATATAATTAATGCAATTAAAATAATTTAATTAAGCATTTTTCATTTTTCCAAGATTTGCATGTAGTTGGATTACGTTATCGCATTTTGGAACGTACAGATATAAAGTTGTGTATGTAAAATAAATATAATGCATTATCCAAAGTTGATAAATACATGATATAATAAGAATGTGAGAATTTTAATCAATAGAAATTAAGAGTCTTGGTGAGACTAGGACTAGGAATCATAGGGGTAAACAAATTGTGTAGTTTTAATAAATATGTTATCAAAGGTTGGTAACACAAAAAATTAAAAACATAACACAAATACACAACAAAAACTCTCTTCTCCCTTCCATCCCAAGTCTCGGTCACCTTGAAAATATTGAAGAAAATTTCGGTCGTTCTCTTCCTTACTCCGTCAATGTACCGACTCTGGATTTCTGAAATTCGAGGTTCCCAGTCTCAACGCAAAATAGTTTCTGATTTCCAGTGCAATCCAAACAAGGAATAGAGTTTCCGATAATGGACCCAATTTGATGTTCAAATGCGGAGATCCGTTCGAAGAAAGATAAAAGAATTGTCATCGCAGCTAATCCTTAATTGGTTTGGAGTCCCGCTGTAGTATCCAAAAAAACAGTACACGTAAACTCCATGTATTATAATAATTGTTAATTTATTTAATTATTGATTTAGGTGATGCATGCTACATATTAAAATAATTTTAAATTTTTATGTATTTATTTTTATGCAATTTAAAATCTTTTCTCGAGTTTTAGCTTTTCATGCGAATATTCGAACCTGGAAAGGAAATCAGATACGATTGATGTACTAAAATTAAATGTTATATTTTTATTTCAAGCCAAAAAATTATTTATTTTACATGGTTTATAAATTTTAGCATTTAAAGTTCAATTAAATTTATTGAGTGAAAGTAAGAATGCTAAGTATTTTAATTAGCAAAATTTTGAAAAGTAGGAGATTTAAATCCTTTTTCTTGAGATATATTATTTTTATAATTACTTTATGCCTTAATTAATTAGTTTGTTTAGTATTTAATTTATTAGTTGAATTTATGATTTTAAGTATTTTTAATTGCCATTTTTGAAAATGTGGGATTTAATTATTGATCATGAAATTTAAATTTTAAATAAAAGTTGTGATATAACTTAAATAACTAGTTAATTTTTTTAAGTATTAAATTGGAAAATTAAACCCTAATTATCTACAAAACTCATGCCTCACACCCAAAAAACACACTTTTTACATACACTAGCAGCAGTTAGTTTTTTAAGCATATGGATTAGGGTTTTTGCCTTCTCTCTTAGCAGTCACCATCACCGAATCTTCACCCTACTTTTTCCTGGATATTTACGTCCTTTTGGAGTAAGAAAAACCGTAGCAATCATTCTCCGATAGACCTCCGTCTTATCCCGCATCGATACTCGATAATTCGTGTGTTTAAAAGACATGTTTTAAACCCTTCCTCGATGCATCTATCATGTTATAAACAGTATTTTGACATGAAATTTGCATGAAAATTTGTCGGTTTAATCATATGAATGGTAGATCGTTGCTAATATTGTTTTCGATGCAAAATATGCATGAACTCCATGTTTTCTTGAAGTACTTGATCGCAGGCTTTACTGAACCGATCCAAAGGCAAGCTATGGCATATGGTTTTGTTATGGGGTGTGTTTTGATGCTAGTAGGCGGTCCGTGAAGGGTCGGTAGGCCGTTGGTATAGAAATAAGCCATGTGGAGTGGTCTGCAGAAGTGCGTGCGTGATGGGGGATCTCATGGCTTTAGCCGCTTGGTTCAGTCCAGGGGCTAGAACAGGGCTTGTGGCTAGGTTATAGGCAGGGTCTCAGGGTCCTAGGGTGAGGCGAGTCGTGGTCGCTTATTTTATAGATGGATATCAAGGTTGCTAGAAACAAATCAAGGCAGCTGCACATGGAAGGAGTCGCATAGGGCTCTTCATGGCTAGGACTTGTTTTGGGATTGAACATGACTCTTGGTCTGGAAAGGGAAAACCACGGTCTTAAGTGGTGTCTAAGGTTTGAGTCTAGGGCTTGGTTCGGGGTTGGTTCGAGTTGGAATCGGCTGGGAGCCGTGCTGAGTGCATATGTGTCATAGTGTCACTCCTTGGACAGTTTTCATTTGATGGGTTGATGTAGATGGTTTAAGGGGTTTGGTCATGGTTCGGGGCTGGTTTAGGGCCTTGACACTAGGTAACGATGTGTTTCACGTGTGGTTCGAACCCCGAGTCAATTAGTACGTCCTAAGTGATTTATTTTTATTTGGGAGTCGTACAAGTCTGAATGCATCTTAGGGGTTGTTTGGGTTATTTAATTGATGATGTTGTGGTAGCATGTACATGGACGATCCAATAGGGTCCACGATGTTCGTAAGTATGTATGACGTTCAAAATAATTATTTTTGAGGTTTGGAAACCGGAAAACGTGTCTGGAGGCCAATTATGTTTATGGCTTTTGAAGCCGGAAAACATGTTCGGAGACCTCTCCAACATCTTTAGGGAAATTATGCTATATGTTAGGGAGTGGACATCCAGTCCAACATCTGTGGTTATTCTTGCCGGCCCAGTACTGTTGTAAGGTCCAGGAAATTTAAACTGCGTAACCTAAATGCATACAATCTAGGGTTTATTTAAAATATATGTTTATTGATTTTTATGCATTTAATGCTTGGTAATTGCATGAATAGGGTTAATCTCAGAATTATTTTAAAGTTTCATCCATTAGAGTTTTAAGTTGTATTTCACGCTCGAATGAGGAACGGAGACCGGGGATTATTAGGAAAAATATTTTATGGAATGATTAATTTTTATATTTTAATATGAGTTGTTTTTAATTATGATTTTTGAAAATGGGCCTTGCTGGGTATTTTTACACGCGATGTTACATTTTTTATTGTTACGCAAATTTTAACGATTCAGATGACTTTTTGAGGGCTCGGACAATATTTTCAAAAACATATCAAAACGAAATATTTTTCGAGAGTGTTATTTGGCTTGCTGGGTTTGTTTTAATGTTTAATGGAATCAAAACCTATTAATCCTTTTAAAGTTTTATTAGGGGCCCATTAAGTTGTCATTAACTTAACCTAAACCTATTTTATTTAACCCTAAGCATCCCCTAACCTAGCAGCCGCCTTCCCCTCTCCATCAGCAGCCCATTCGTGTGAGAAAAACCAGCAGTAAGACGTTCCTCCTTTTTTCTTTCAAACAAGCTTCCTCTTTGCTCCTCCGGTGCTTCCTCGACGCGCATTTCTTCGAGTTTGTAAGCATTAACACGACAAGGAACTCATGTATCTCCTTTTACTCTTCATTCATGGAAATATTATGCCGATATATGTACATTTGCATCAGAAAATCGTTACTACATCATGTACTCTCGTTTTTGTATGGTTTTACATGGAAAAATGCATGCTTTTGTGATCATGACTCACGTTTTTATGAAGTTTGTGCAAGGGGTCTGTCGAAAGGTTGCTAAGGACTGCTCATGTCAAGGTATATACTGTCTAAAGGCTGGAGTCGAGTAGGACTCGTGATTTTTTCTTAGACTGAGGGTGCGCTTGGATGGGTTGTATCGGGTGTGGCTTGATCGGTTAGTTTGAAGGTGCCGGCCATGCAAGGATCGAACCTAGCCTTGGACCAGACTCTGGTGGGGATGAGCCATGGATTAGGGTGGCTCGGACATGACTGGAGTTAGAGGATAAGTCAATCGAGTGTGAGCGAGCCGAGTAAAGTCGCGGGTAGGGGTTTTCCATGGTGGCTCGCGGTTGTTGGCGTGATGCGGCGTGCATGGGGCTAGGGTCCTTGGTTAAGATGGTCTAGGAGGGTCCAGTGGTGGGTTAGGAGTGAGTGGTTCGAGGCTGGGCCGAGTAGGGAGAGAACTGGGTAGAAGATGGCTTCTTTTGGTTTGAGTCGCGCATGGTTAGAGGCGCGGCGTTGCATTTTATGCACCGCAGCGCTTGTGTTTTGCACCTGGTAGCATCGTGGCACTGGGATGCATCGCCTAGGTGCTTAATCAGCGCTGCACTTCAGGCGCCTAGGCGCTGGTGCCGAGCTTAGAGGTAAGCGTTAAGATGTGCTTGTCTCGTTTTGGTCGTCTCTAACAAGTTTTGAATCGGGCTCGAGTTTATGTCTAAGAAATTTTTAAAATTATGTTGTGGAGTGATTTAAGGAGTTCGGTAAGCTTCGGTTCGAAATTTAGTTGTCTAGGGTAAAAGTGTCATTTACGGTTTTAAGGGGCAAAACGGTCATTTTTCACCTGAGTCGAGATTTTTGTCTTGGGAGTGCCATGAGCAAAAATTTATCATGTTTTTAAATGTTTATGTATCAAGTATATGATTTTTACGTAATTATGAAGATACGTTGCATGCTTGGTTTCAAGGGAAAAATTTATGTATATGAATGATTTTATTAAGTGATGAATATGATGTCATGTTTTGAAGGATGAGATTTAGTTGTGACTAACACGTTGACATGTAAGCCAGGGCTCAGTGGACGGGTAATTCTGTCGCTGATGTCCTGGCCGCCGGGTACCTCGGTTACACGTAGATGGATCCATCGACTGACATGATGATACGAAAGTCACAGCTAATGAACGGAATTCAAATTAAGAAATTAAACATGTATATGTTGATATGATGATATATGTTATGATTATGATTATGCTTTGACAGGTTACGATTATGCAAACTATTTTCCCACTATCATGAAATGTATTTTTCATTGTTGCATGTTATGTATATATATTCGATAAAACGTTACAGGTGTGTTGAGTCTTTAGACTCACTAGGTGTGAATGATGCAGGTGAGCATGTCGGTAAGGACGCTGGGGGTGCCAAATTCTGAGTAAATAGAGCTGGATGTGTTCACACGACCCGAGGACTACACTTTTCTGCATATCACGTTTTTATGAGTTATGAGTAGACATGATCAGTTTTACGTTTGTTACGATATGTTGATATTTCCAGGATTTTTACTTGTCTTATGTTTACGTACATTATCGATGGCCGAGTTTGCAATGATTTTAGAACTACAGCATTTTAATTGTCATTAGGTTACGATCATTTTCAAACGCGTATTTTCAGCAGTCCTACATGCATGCATTTAAATGGGGTTTTCAAGTATTAACTTTAAAAAAAATTAGTAGCATTTTTAAGAAGTATACATTTCAGTTGGTATCAGATTAAGAGTCTTGTATAGGGTTTTGTCACCTCCAACTTCTACAATTCAGTCTTCAATACTCAAGTCTGTAAGCTTTCAAGTTTTAAATTTTTTAAATGATTTGTCTACTATCACCTGCATGATTACATCATATATGTTTTACGATGATTTACGGTGCATGTTTAGCCGCTTTCATGGTTAAATGTTTAAAAAACTAGATTAAATTGTATTATGGGTTACGTTAGAAATTGGACTGTATTCAGATATTATGTCTCGAGACGCGCTCCCTGTAGAGACCGATATGATGGTACTCCAGGAGGCGATAGAGGCCCTCCACCACCGCTGCCATTGGATGCAGCTACCCATGTACTGGAGGGTATGTCTAGACTTCTTGAACAGGCGTAGCAGGCTCCCCATCCTCAGACAGACTTTTATGAGCAGTTTAGACTGCTCAACCCGCAGGAGTTCGGGGGTAATACTGATCCGTTTGTAGCAGAGGGATGGATCTGCTCGTTGGAGCTCCAGTTTCAGTACTTGCAGTTAAGGGATGGCGACCGGTTCAGGTGCGCCTCATATATGTTGAGTGATGATGCATACCTTTGGTGGGAGGGAGCCGCTCATGCGGTAGACTTGGATACTCTCATGTGGGATCGGTTCAAGGAGATCTTCTACACCAAGTACTTCCTAGCTGATGTCAAGGGCTGCCTGAAGAGGGAGTTCATGAGCCTCCTACAGAGGGACTCGAGTGTGGCGGAGTTCATCCGCAAGTTTAACAGGGGCTGCCATTTTATGCCCCTCATTGCTAGATATGCTGCCCAGAAGCTGAGGCATTTCATGGACGGGCTGAGGCTGAATTTGCGCCGAACGTGATGCTTATGAGACTGGATAGTTTTGATGAGGCTACTGGGTGTGCTTTTCAGGCAGAGCAGGCCCTGAGGGATATCGATTTCGAGATGAAGAAGAAGAGATCTCAGGCCAGTCCAGCTCCCAGCCACAAAAGAGGTAGTTTAAGTGGCCACCGAGGCAGCAGGGGCAGCAGAAGCCTCAGGGAAAATTTAGAAGGCCAGGACAGCAGCGACCACCTCAGGCACCAAGGGCTCCTAGGCCAGAGGTAGGACCGCCATGCAAACAGTGCAAAAAACTTCACTATGGCAAGTGTGTGTGGGGCACCTTCAGATGCTTCGTATGCAAAGAAGAGGGCCATAAAGCAGCTGGCAGCCCGAGGAATCAAGGTCACACCACTGGCAAGCATATGTGATGCATGCCAATGAGGCTGAGGCAGAGCCAGACTCTACCTTGATCACAGGTAACCTTTATGCTTAAGTTTTTACGTTTACCGCTTTGATTCCATTGGGTGATATGAGTATTATGAGAATCAATTGGTGGGAGTGAGAACATAGAAGATGCATGCTCTACCTAGTTGGATTTAGGGATTGAACTCATTTAATTTTGAACTTCCAGAATTTTCGGTGACCAGGAGGCTAAACTCGAAAATTTTAAAGGACTATTTTCGAATTTTCGAAAATTTTTAGAGGAATACTAGGGTTAATTCAGTAATTTTTTCAGAATTGTTGGGATAAATACTTGTAAGAAATTCCTTAAGTTTCAACGCGATCAGATTTGATGGTATGTTTTGTTACAAGAAGGATATATATTTCAGGTGTAGCCACGCATGCATTGTTAGACTCCGGAGCTACACACTCGTTTATATCCGAGATGTTATTCAAGAGACTAAAATCATACCGGTGGCGATGGATTCAGGATATCGATTCCATCCGGGGAACATATGTTCACTTCTCTGATAGTGAGGAAATTGGAGCTTCGGTTATAGAAATAAGCGGTACAGGCAGATTTGATAGTACTACTGCTGCCGGAGTTTGATATTATTTTGAGTTTGGACTGGCTTTAATCGAACGGATCTATCGTAGACTTCCGACAGAGATCAGTATCTGCCCGACCGCCCAGCGGTAAGCCATTTATTTTTTAGGCAGCCAGAAACCAGCAGATGCCGTACATCATTTCCTGCATGTGTGCGAGGAAGCTCATCAAGAGAGGCTGCCAGGCGTTTTTGGCCATTATTATGTCAGTGTAGGAGCCAGCCAGTCAGAAGTTAGAGGACGTTGTGTGGTCAGAGATTTTCCTAGTGTTTTTCATGACGATGTTTCAGGCATTCCACCAGACAGAGAGATGAATTTTTCTATCGAGCTTATGCCAGGTACCGTGCATATCTCTAAGACACCCTACCGTTTAGCACCTGCAGAGATGAAAAAATTGAAAGATTAGATAAAGATTTGCTAGATAAGGGTTTCATTTGCCCTAGATTTTCTCCATGGGGCGCACCGTTACTCTTTGTGAAGAAGAAAGATGGCAGCATGCAGCTATGCATTGACCACAGAGAACTGAACTCTGTCACAGTCAAGAACAAGTATCCAATGCCGAGGATCAAGGATTTGTTTGATCATATTTATGGAGCATCAGTATTATCGAAGATAGATCTTAGATCAAGATACCATCAGCCGAAGGTACAGCCTTCTGGACACGTTATGGGTATTATGAGTTTATGGTGATGCCTTACGGTCTGACGAACGCATCAGAGATCTTTATGGATCTCTAGAATCGCATGTTTCAGCCATATTTGGATCAGTTTGACATAGTTTTTATAGATGACATACTGATTTATTTGAGGATCATCGAGGAGCATAGTCAGCATCTGAGGACCGTACTGCCGACTCTACATGACATACAGATGTATGCCAAGTTCAGTAAGTGCGAGTTCTGGCTTGACAGAGTGGCATTCTTGGACCACATTGTATCTCGGGATCGTATAGAGGTCGACCGCAGTAAAGTGGAGGCAATTAGAGATTGGCCAGTGCCTAAGAGCGTGACAGCGATCAGTAGCTTCTTGGGATTGGCTGGATATTATAGGAAGTTTATTCAGGGCTTCTCTTGTATTCCGGTGCCTATGACCACCCACTACAAGAAAAACACAAATCAACAACACTACCGTTGTCTTTTTTCAACCGTTGTCTATGAGCGTTTTTTTTGGGCTACAACAACGGTTTTTAAAAACTGTTGTCTAAGAGCTTGTTTTTTTTTGCTCCAACAACGGTTTTAACAACCGTTGTCTTTCGGATGATTTTTTGTAGGCTACAACAACGTTTTTTCAAAAACCGTTGTCTATATAAGATTCTGTCAAGTGTCAAAGACAACGGTTTCTGTAAACCGTTGCCTTTCGGATGGTTTTTTTAACTACGACAACGGTTTTTAAAAACATTGTCGGTTTTAGTGTTTTATTTGTTTAACGACAACAATTTTTGAAAAAACGTTGTCGTAGTTTGTACTTTTTTAAAAACAAATCGGTTAATATTTAGCGACGGTTTTAAGAAAGAACGTCGCTATATTTTGCGACAGTTTCACAGAAACCGTCGCAATTTTTTAAATTAGCAAAGGTTCATATAATCGTCGCATTGTTAAATTCGTGATGTTTTAAAAAACTGCCGCTTCATTTTAAATTAGAGACGAAATAACCGTCGCTAAGTTAGTAAGTGTGACGGTTATATATAACCGTCGCTAAACGCGACAGTTTAACTAGCCGTCGCTTATAGAGATGGATGTATTACAGGCGTCGCTACTAGCGACAGTTTATTCGTAAACTGAAGCTAATAGCTACGGTTTATACAAAAACCGTCGGACAGTGTTTATAAATACCGCATCCTTGGTCTTATCTTCCTACGCCGAAGTATTCTCTCTTCCACGATTTTTATTTCACTTACCAAATTCTTCTCTTTTTCATGATTTTCATATCACTTTAATTGTAAGTGTTAAAGATATAAATATTATTAATTTAGTAAGATCGTAAGGTTTTTTTGTTAGGTTTGTTAAATTATAACCGTAATTTTTTTTATTATACGAAAATAAATAACGACTAAAATTATATGACAAACCATCGCTAATTAGCGACCGAATAAAAAATCGTCGCAAATTAGCAACGAAAATCATATGATAACCGTTGCTATTAGCGACGGTTTTTCTAGAAAAGCCGACGCAAAAGTTAGTTTTACAACGATATTTCAATGCTACGACAACTATTTTTCACCGTCGTATTTAGACGTCTACAACAACTGTTAAAAACCGTTGTCTTTGAGCGCATTTTAACCACAGGGACTTTAACAACGGTTTTACAAGACCTACGACAACGGTTTTTCACCGTTGTCTTTGAGCGCACCTTTTAACCACAGGGACTTTAACAACGGTTTTATTTATCCTACGACAATGGTTTTTCACCGTTATCTTTTGCCTTTTTTGTTGTAGTGGCCTTGACGAAAAAGAATACCAAGTTTATTTGGGTATCAGAGTTCCAGGAGAGCTTTGACAGATTGAAGCAAGCGGTGACAACCGCACCAGATCTAGCGATGCCATCGGGGCAGGGTGAGTTTGTAGTTTACACGAATGCTTCGAAACTTGGTTTGGGCGCAGTTCTGATGCAGCACGACAGAGTTATAACTTACGCGTCCTCACAGCTGAAGGTCCATGAGAAGAATTATCGGACTAATGACTTCGAGCTAGCAGCCGTGATATTTGTCCTTAAGATCTGGAGACACTATCTGTATGGAGAGAAGTGCAGGATTTTTACTGATCACAAGAGCCTGAAGTACTTCTTCATACAGAAAGAGCTAAATATGAGACATAAGAGATGGCTAGAGCTAGTGAAGGATTATGACTGCGACATTAGCTATAACGCCCCGAAAATTTAAAGGTCCACGCAAACCACATACATCCAATTATTAAATTCCTTTGTATTTTAATTAAATGTTTTAATTGCATTAATTAATTATGTTGTCCATATTTGCACGTTTAAAATATATTTTTCTACATGACTGCATTAAAATGTATTTTTAAAGGTTATTCGAATTGCGATCGAGGAACGGAGACCGATGGCTGAAAAATAGAAAATGTTTTTATTAAATAGTTGTTTTTAATTATTTAAATTAAGGGTGATGTTTTTATTATTTTTCAAAATAAGAGGTTTTGAGGTGATTTTATATGTCGAGACGTAAATTTTATCGGTGTTGGTTTTTCAACAAAAATACGAACGTTTTGACAACCTGGCTAATAAATTCACAAACTTTATTAAACAAAACTATTTTAATTAAATCCTAATTAAGACTAATGGGCCTAAATTTTTGCTTAATAGGCCTAAGCCTTAATTAATGATTTAATTGGTGTTTAAATATATTATAACACCCCCAAAACCCCACACTTTCACATGCCACTTCAGATTTTGCACACCAGAAACTCCTCAATTTTATACACGACACACACACACACACTCAATAATATGAAAGAAAAAGTTTGAAGGCTTTAAGGGACTTCCAGCCAAGGTTGTCGTCCTCGTTCTTCGCAATCGTCAACGGTTTTTCGTGCGTAAAATATGCAAAGGCACGCCATATTCTCTTTTACTCATCATCACACCATATTATGTAATTTTTTATGAATTTGCATGAAAACAAGTCATACAACCTTTAAAATTTTGTTGCCATGCGTATAGGTGTTCTAAATCCTTGCTTGATGGTTTTACATGAAATAAAGACTCATAGAACACAACCAAAACATTGTAAATCAGGGAAACGAAGCTGGGACTATAAATCTGTCTAGGAGTATGTAAGGCATGATTTTGGGGACTTGGTTGCTTGGCTTGTGTTCGGTTGAACCAAGACTGGGCTAGAGTCACGTGAGGGGTCAACGGAAGAGCCCTAGCCACGCTAGGACTTGAACACCAGGGGATGGGAGGAGTCCTAGCCCACAAGGACTCCACCCGAGAGAGAGAGCAAAGGGGCTGCGTAGGTTTCAGAAGCTTGTGTAGGGAGGAGGGGCTCGGCCAGGGGGCTGGGATGGGTTAAGCTAGTTCCTTAAGGGTCTAGAGAAGGTGGTCCAGGGTTCGGACATGGGTTGGAATTGTTTGGTTCAGACAGGGCACGAGCAGAAACAAGAAACGTGAGGGAAGCTCCTACCCAGCGAGGCTGCTGTTGTGTTCAGTAGGTGGCTGCTCACGTCCAGGGGTTTGGGTCGGCCTGGGCTTGGTCTAGGCGTGGTCCAGGGAAGGTTAGTGTCATGAGGGGTCAAGTGGTTAAGGGTTGGAGGTGTTCTAGTTGACAAGGAAACCTAATACACCTAGGACACTAGCACACGCACATATGCATGCAATCAAGTGAGTTTCTAGAAGGTGTTTTTAGCAGGCCAAGGCTGTTTTTTGGGGTGAGCTTGGTCATTAGGGTCCCTAGGTGAGTTGGTTAGGTTTTGGCTCGAGGTGGCTCGAGTAAATTAGGAGATGGCTCAGTGTGTTCGATTAGGTGTGAAAAACGAAAATTAAAAGGCTAAAAATTGAATCCATGGGTCCATGGGTGTGGCTCATGAATTGGAAGGGTATAATAAATTATAAAAAGGTTATGTTTAAAATTAGAGATCAAAATAACGAGTTTTGGATTTACTCGGGATTTAATCGCCGCACGAAACGCTAACTAAGGAATTAATTGAAACACCTAGATTTAAGCTTAATAAAATTATAAAAAATTATGTTTAAGCTTAAATAATTATTATAAGTCGAAGTTTTTAATTTGGAAATTTTATATTATGGTTTGGTTTAATTCGGGATTAAAACGCAGTAATATGCTATATTTAAAGAATAAATTAAAAGTTGTTGGAAGCTAAATTCCGGCTTTTGACAAAATATGAACCAACTGAAAATACGAACCAACTGATCGAGTAAACTGAACTCAGCAACTGATCGAGTAAATTAAACTCAGCAACTGAATCTAGTAAACTAATCTACGCAACTGAAACGCAATTCAGTTATTCTCCTCACCAGCAAATCTGGAACACGTCAACCGACAAAGAGACATCGAAGACTGCAACTGAATATGAAACGCCGCACTTCAATCAATACAGCTTAGAACAACGCATTTCGGCTAAAGCAATTAAGACGCCGCATTACAATAAATGAAGCAAACAATTAACAAGGAATAATGAAGTGGCTATCAACGAATACAAATATTCAAATATATCTCAAGTTACCGTGGGAAGGGAAACATATAAATATGACAGAAGAACAGCTGAATAAATAACGAGATCACTCGATTCAAAGCTTGCTGTTACTCTGCTAAAATCTCAGCTCACTTTTACTTGATTTATTCGTAGCAGTCAAGGCTACAATTTGAGCTCACTAGCACTTTGTAATAATTGTTAAATTCGATAGTGCTAAGATCAGTTATGCACTGAGAACATTTTGTAATACTAATAGTTTCAGCTTTTGGCAGTGATAAGTCCAAACTGAAGTGGGTCAGTACAAATCTTGTATTCGATCAAAGTCTTTTAGTGGAAATCCTATCCTTGTGATATAAGGGGTGACGTAGGAGTAATAGAAATCTCCGAACATCCAGAAAAAATTCTTGTGTATTTTCTTTCAGTTTCGTATTCTATCTTTCAGTCAGTTACTTTCCGCAACTACTTTAGTTTAACTGATTGTCATTGACCAACAAGATTCCGAGAATCAGTTTGTCACCAAACTGAACTCAAAATTCGAAAAGATCAGTTTTAATTGTGAGTGTTTATTCAATCCCCCCCCCTCTTCTAAACACTCTTGATATGTTAATCGATCCTATCAAGTGGTATCAGAGCGGTTGAATCTTGTTCTTGAATATTTTGATCTATAAACTTGCTAGCATGACTTCATTCAACAAAATTCCTATGTTCTCCAGAGAAGAATTTGATGATTGGAAAATCAGAATGCAAGCTCATTTAGCTGCACAAGATGATGACATGTGGTATGTAATAACTGATGGACCCATGAAGATTCTAAAAACAAATACAGCACTTGCCATAACAGAAGGGGTACCACAAAGAATAGAAAATCCCAGAGATGAATGGACAACTGAAGATAAAAGAAAAGCAAATCTTGATAATGTAGCTAAAGACATTCTGTACAAAACGCTGGACAAAGTAACCTTCAGCAAAATAAAGATGTGTAAGTCAGCCAAAGAAATTTGGGAAAAGCTGATTCAGCTGTGTGAAGGAAATGATCAAACCAAAGAAAATAAACTTTCTGTTGCTGTTCAAAAGTTTGATAACATCAAAATGAAAGCAGGAGAATCAATGCACGAGTATGATGAAAGAGTAAGCAGTATCATCAATGAGTTAAATGCACTTGGAAAAGTGTATACCAACAAAGAAATTACACTGAAGGTAATGAGAAGTCTTCCCAAGGAATGGGATGCCAAGACCATGGCAATGAGGGAGTCCAAAGATCTGAACCATATTGAACTTCATGATTTGTTTGCTGATTTAAAGGCTTATGAATTTGAGCTGCAGACCAGAGAAGGAGAACCATCTACCCCTGCTGCCACAACTGCTCTAGCTGCTTTCAGAACAGAACCAATCAGTTCAATCGAGAAATCTGCTGATCAGTTGAGCAGTGATGCTATGTCGTTGTTCATCAAAAAATTTGGAACGCTCATGAGAAAGAATCAAGGAAACTTCCAGAAACCATACAAAAGGAACAGCTCCAAAGATGAATCAAATGCCTGCTACAACTGTGGCAAATCAGGTCACTTTATTGCTGATAGTCCTAAACCCAAGAAGGACAGTCAAGGCTCAACTGATAGAAGAAAGAAATCTTATGAGCACAAAAGAAGACCCAAGGAAGATAAGAAGTCTTTCAGAAAGAAACATGAGGTACTCTTAGCTGAAGAAAACAAATCCAAATGGGCAGAAACTGACAGTGAGGAGTCAGAACCAGAAGGCTCAACCAGAAAGCTCATGCAGAAATTGACAGTGAGGAGTCTTCTAGTGATGACTTCATTTCAGAAAGTGCTTGATGGCTAATGATGCAGAAGAAGAATCATCTAGTCAATAGGTATTTGATTTCAGCTCAACTGATTTCACACGAGAAGAACTCATTCTAACACTACATGACATGGTAAATGAGTATCAAAAGCTTGCATCATCATATGAAAAAATCAAAGCAAAGCAAACTGATCCCACAGACAATAAAACCAAAACTAATGAATCAGTTGATGGATTGAGTCTAAAAAGGGAAATTGCTGAGTTAAAAGCAGAGAGAGGCGAAAATCAATCATTAATCCAGAAGCTGATTCTTGAAAACTCAAGATAGACTGAGCTCATTCAGTCTTGGAACAAGCCATCTACTGCACTGAATGAGATGCAGAATTCATAAAAATCAATTTTTGATAAAATTGGTTTAGGGTTCAACACTCAAGGAGAAATGTATCCAAATGATACTCAACCAAAGCTAAAAATAAACAAAGGGAAATACATTCACTTGTCAAAGCAACAGTGGTACAAGAACAAATTGAGCCCAGTAAACTGATTGAGCAACCTACTAAGAATATGAGCAAGGCTAGAAGATATGGGATTGGTTATAGTCAAAAATTCTCAACTGATTCACAAAGTCAGTCATCAAAGAGGTTTCACAAGAACTATTCGAATAGCTATTTCAACTACTATAACTTCAAGCCAGTTCAGAAGAAATATAGACTGAACAATCAGTTGAATAAAGCTAAAACACATATTGTATCATCTGTAAATTACACACCAAGCACACAAAAGCCGAGAAAAACCATTTGGAATACAGCTACTGGGAAGTCTGTTAGACTAATCCAAGTGTGGGTTCCTAAGGGACTAATCAGCTCAGGACCCAAATAGATATGGGTACCAAGTTATATTGTGTGTGTGATTGCAGGTAACAGGTACAAACAAGACCTCAATATGGTATTTGGATAGTGGATGTTCGCGACATATGACAGGAGATGCAAGTGCGTTATATCAACTGATCAAATACAGTGGTCCAAACATCAGTTTCGGGAATAATTCCAAAGGTAGAACTGTGGGTAAGAGTAAGTTTATCCATAGTAATTTTACTTTTAAATATGTTGTCTTAGTAGAAAACCTGAAGTATAACTTGATTAGCATCAGTCTGTTATGCGACAGTGGATTCTTAGTACAATTTGACAAAAACTCATGTTCAGTCAAAACTTCAACTGATGAAATCATACTAACTGGCAAACGTTGTGGAACCACATATAAAGTCAGTTGGAATGATCAAACTTATGCACCCGTTTGTTTTATTGCTTCCAAATCATCTAAAAACTGGTTGTGGCATAAGAGACTAAATCATTTAAACTTCAAATCCATTGCTTATCTGAGTAAACATGAACTTGTAAGTGGTTTGCCCAAAATAGACTTTTCAAAAGAAAAACTTTGCTCAGCATGTCAGTATGGTAAACAAATACGATCCTCTTTTAAAAACAAGGGCGGTAAATCTTCATCCCGATGCTTAGAACTGTTGCACATGGATCTCTTTGGTCCTATACCAGTCATGAGTTTAGGGGGAATGAAATACACCTTGGTAGTCGTAAATGATTTTTCAAGATTTACTTGGGTTAGAACAATGCTTGCTGATTCTGGTATTTCTCAAAGATTTTGGGCAGAGGCAGTAAACACTACGTGTTACACTCAGAACAGATCAATGATTAATAATAATCATATGAAAATACCATATGAGATCTGGCATGGAAGAAAAAGTATAATTACTTATTTCAAAATATTCGGCTGCAGATGTTTTATTCTTGATAATGTTAAAATTATTTAAAAGCGTTTGATGCTAAATCTGCAGAAGGAATATTTCTTGGACTGCAGAAGGAAGCAATCTGCAGAAGGAAAAAATCTGCAGAAGGAATATATTCAACTACAAGAGGAAGTATATGTTGAACAACCCCCATGTTTTGTAAATCACAACTTTCCTGATCATATATATCATTTGAACAAAACCTTATATGGTTTTAAACAAGCTCCCAGAGCTTGGTATGAAACTCTTTGAAAATTTCTAGCTGATAATGATTTTTCTGCTGGATCAGTTGATAAGACCTTGTTCAAATTTTCTAAGAATGATCACATTTTATTAGTTTAAATTTATGTTGATGATATCATATTTGGGTCAACTAATCCCAAATTATGCGAAAAGTTTGCTAAGCTAATGCAGGATAAGTTTGAAATGAGCATGATGGGTGACCTGACATTCTTTCTTGGATTGCAAGTGAATCAACTGGAGACTGGTATATTCATCAGTCAAACTAAATATACAAAGGAGCTGCTGAAGAAATTTGGCATGGAATCATGTTCAGCTGCAAATACTCCCATTAGCTCATCATTAAAATGGGACACTGATCGAGGGGGAATATCAGTTTAAGCGACATTATATCGTGGTCTAATAGGTTGATTGTTGAACTTAACTTTCAGTCGTCCTGATATTGTATTTGTTGTCTGTATGTGTGCTAGATTTCAAGCAAATCCTCAGCAATCACATTTCTCAGCTGCTAAAAGAATTTTGAAGTATCTTAAGGGTACACAAAATGTTGGGTTATGGTATTCTAAAGACTCTACTTTCAATTTAGTTGGATATTCAGATGCAGATTATGCAGGATGTAAGCTTGATCGTAAAAGTACAAGTGGATCTTGTCAGTTTCTAAGAGACAGACTGATCTCTTGGTTCAGCAAAAAGCAGACATCCATAGCTACCTCAAAAACTGAAGCGGAATACCTTGCTGCTGGCAGTTTTTGTGCACAACTGATCTGGTCCCAGCAACAACTGAGAGATTATGGAGTAATTACAAATTAATCGCCCATATTTTGTGACAATACGAGCACAATTGCCATCACCTATAATCCAGTTCTTCATTCAAGGACCAAGCATATAGATGTCAGGCACCACTTCATTAGAGATCATGCTTTGAAGAAAGACATTAGACTGGAGTATATTTCAACTGAGCAACAAGCAGCTTACATCTTCACCAAACCGTTACCCGAGACTAAGTTTTCTTACTTTCACAATATTCTTGGTTTAATTGACTTATCTTAAAATTATTATTGATGTTGTTTTACTAATAAAATTATTTGCAGAAAATAAGAACACAACAACAAATTGGAAATGATACTTTATTAAGAATAAAATCGATTCCATCTTACAGCAGATATCTTAGAACCAACTGAATCTTGCATTCTGTAATCCAATTATTCAACTCATAAATTCGGATTCTAGAAAATGATTCAGTTGTAGAAATCTTCTCAATAACATGTCATTCCTTCCATAGCATTGCGTGTAGCAGAACATTGTCATCAACCAGGTCTGTAACATGCCTGACTTCAAAACGATTAATGTATTTTCTTTTTGTTGCTGCTTGAGCACGAGAAGGAGCAGTACCACAACTACTTATCCTCTGCAAATCATGAATTTTGAACCATGTTGACATCACCTTAGTCAAGACATATTACTCCATCGTTTTCTTCAACTCCTCTAAATAAGGAGTTAATTGTTCTGTAACTTGAATATGCGTACTGCTGCATGCATCAGAATTACTTGAATCCAACATATTGAACTGTTATTGTCTCAAACTTTATCTCTCTCGTCTTATTTATAGACAGATGACATTAAATATTGAAGAAACCAAAGAGTCTCAAGTCAACCGAAGCGTTTTTTCATTTACCCAGGCTTCTTATTTATCAGTTGATCATTATCAACTGATATCAGTTTGTCATTTATTACTTAATGCTTAACTGATTTCAGTTCATATTCAATTTAAATAAGTTAGTCTTTCATCAGTTCATCTGTTTAAATTCGCAATTCATATATAACAACTGATGAAATTTATCATTTGCAGGAAAGAGAAGAACCAAGTTAAGCTCATATAAATATTTCATTCAACTATAAACATTTGCAAGGATTACTTCATCATATTTTTCCTCTACAACAATTATCCACATTTTCAACCAAGAGGATAAAGGCGTGGTAGACGTCTTGACAAAGCTATGAGAAACAGCTATGCGCTTAAGGATTTTCAGTTCCTTTCGAAGCATTAGCTGATATATATGACCATCCTTAAAGATGTCCACCCACACAGCTTTGTTCAAGTGCTCCCGCACCTTTTTCAACTCTGTCACCAGTTCGAGAGTGGTAGCCTCTCCAGTATTATACAGGAACTCAAGCTTCTGTAACTTTTCCCAGTAGTGAAGTGTAATGCCCGGTTACTCGTACAAATGATAATAATGCGTTTATGTTGTTTATTATGTAGTTATTTATCTCATTAGATTCCACGTGATGATTGAAGTATCAATATTGAGATTGAACATGACTTTTATATTGTCTATGGTGTATTGAGAATGAATATGTGTTAAAATAGTGGTAGTAAGAGGTGTAGGTAGAAGTAGTGCAATGAAAGTTGGTATAGGATTGCAGGAAATGAGACGAAATTGTGGTAGTTGTTACGAGTTTTAGCATAATGGTTTGAATACTGATCCAAATTGTGTGAGGCCTTAACCATTAGAAAGCTAAGATATAATGCTACAACTTTCTTATTTTGAGTTTTGTCCAAATCATTGTGCAAGACAAGCCAAAAGCGCCCCGAAGTGAGTTGTGTGTATCGTCACTCCTACAATGACACATGTTGAGAGAATGGGCATAACTTTTTACTCAGACCTCCAAATGACATGAAACCAGTGGGAGATTCAAGCCACGACATAGAGCTACAACTTCCTAGTTTACCACTTTTCCAGATTATGAACTGAGGGCGATCTTTGATGAAGCAGTGCACAGAAGCAGAATAGGTGGCGCCCGAGCGGTAAGAAATTACCGCCCGAGCGCCAATGGTTCTGGATTTTTGGTTTTGGACAGAAAGTGCCGCGCTCGAGCGGTAATTTATGACCGCCCGAGCGCCGCCTTGCATATAAGAAGATAAGTTTCGACATTTCTAAGCAATCCCATCAGTTTTTCTCCCTTTTTCCACAGCAAACTCGAAGGAAAACTTAGGAAACTTTGTCCAACAGCTCCTTTCTTCATTCCTTTCAAAGTTTTGAAGCTAGAACTTAGTTCTCCATCACAAGAACTTCATAAGGGTGTAAGTTTTCTTCTCTTTTAGTTATGGTACATGTAGGTGACAATAAAGGAATGATTTTCATCTAGTTTATGGAATAGTGACTGAATTATTGGTATATTTGACAGTATAGGAGCGAGAAACATCGTCTCAAACAAGTATTCGTACGATTGGAGAGTAAGTTGGCATGTTCTTGAAGTAATACATGAGTAATATTATGATTTCAAATACTTCCCATTGATTATTGCTATATGTACATTGTTAGTATCTTATTGATGAAAACATAGCACCATATTCCATTGTTATGTATTAAATATGTAAGAAACTCATGAATATTGATGATGGGTGCTATGTTATGAACATGAACATGAACATGAAAGGAAAATGACTGATTTTTACATGATATAGAGCTTGTTGACATCATGGGTGGTTTTAAGTCCACCAAAGCTATTGGCCAATATATGTTCATGGGGCGTGGGGTTGCCAAAGGTTGCTCCCTGACGTCCAACACAATAGTAGCTATATAATAAAGCAAGCACAGTAGTACAGGTCAACTAATGAGGCTCAAGTACAAAAATGAACATGAATATATGCTATGATATGACATGGTTTAAAGTTTCATTGTTGTCACGACTTGATATGTATATTCTTTCGACGCATATTGATACGTACAAGTGCCAACTTATTGAGTTTTATAAACTCACGTAGCTCATGTATTACAGGATCAGGTAGCGAAGATGCATAGGATGGCGGTTCGCCAATGGATGCCTATGACGTGCCTCACCTAGACAAGAACCGGGACTTAGTATTGTATAGCTTCCGCATATGTGTTGTACTAAAATATGTCAGGGTTTGAACAAGTTTTTACGATGGTTATGATGATAGAAAATATGCTTGAGGTTGTTGCTTGAGTTGAATGACATTTTAGTTGGTATCGTATTGTTGTATATATGGTATTGCTTGAGGTTTTGGTTTAAACAAAATGTAGGGACATCATGCCAAAAATTTTATAAACCATCAAAGTGACGCCTCTTGTTTGATTTTCTTCATAATATAGTTATATCATTCAAATCCTATTTTGATTATGGTAATCATGCTAAGTATACAGTAAGGGTGTGACATTTTTATGGTATCAGAGCCCACGGTTCTTTGACAGGGAAGACACTGCACTTCATCCACATGGAGAACTCGGCAAGTAAGTATCTTTGTATTCCATAGTTTATGCTTAGTTATGTGTTTCTACGTGACCTACATGTAGGTTAAGATAAGCGACGATGCCACCAAAACGTAAAGTACATGAAGGAGAGTCATCTAAGGGAAAAGCCCCAGCGGTCGAAGGTGAGGGTAGTGCGCAGCGACCTGTAGATGACTTCGCTCAATTAATCCAACAGCAAACAAAAGTCCATGGTGAACAAATACAGCAGCTACTGGAGATGCAACGGACTACTCATGTACAGGCACAAGCACAAGCCATAGTACACAGACATGTGCCTATTCAGACAGACGTATATGATCGTTTTCGACGTTTGAATCCCCCTGAATTCATGGGAAGTACCGATCCGGCAGTAGCAGAAGAATGGATTAAATCATTGGAGTCCATCTTCTCCTACCTTCATATGGATGATGCTGACCAAGTAACTTGTGCCATCTTTCTCTTAACAAAACATGCAAGAATATGGTGGGAAAGTGCAAGAGTTGCATTACTAGTTGGACCATTGACATGGAGAACTTTCAAAACTGTGTTTTACAACAAGTATTTCAGTAAAGATGTACGATCCAAGAAAGCCAGTGACTTCCTGAATTTGAAGCAAGGAACCATGTCAATGACTGAATACATACAACAATTTGAGGCTGGAGTCCAATATGTACCATATATTGCACAAGATGACACAAGTAAGGGCGAACATTTCATGCGGGGACTTCGCTCTGAAATTAAAAGAGATGTACGAATGTCGAAAGTTGCTACGTATGGGGAGATAGTAGAAAGAGCGTTTATGGCAGAACAAGATGAACACGACATTGACATTGACATAGACAGGCAACAACGAAGGCAGCAGTACTTTCAGAAGAGTCAAGGAACAGGACAAGTTAAAAAGATCGATAACAGATGTACTAGACTAGAGGAATCACGTGGCAAGGGTCCCCCTCCACGTAAAGAATAGGACAGACCACCATATCCTAAATATGGCAAACTTCATGGCGGGGAATGTATGCAAGGTTCTAATGTCTGTTATCATTGCAAGAAGCTAGGACATCTCGCCAAGAATTGTCCAGGAAGTTCTGAGAAAGTACAGGGACGCCTTTTCTCCATGACCAAAGAAGAAGTGGATGCGGATACATCGATGATCACCGGTATGTTCTTGATTTCTGGTATTACTGCTATTGTTTTACTAGATTCAGGAGCCACACATTCTTTTATTTCGGAATCGTTTGTAAGGAGACTGGGCATTACAGCAAGTACAACAGAGACACAACTCGCTATAGCCTTACCTTCCGGGCAAGAATTAAAGACAGATCAGATTGTGCGAGGATGTCCAATGTATGTCCAAGGTCATCAGATGTATGCTGAATTGATTGTTTTGAAAATGACCGATTTTGATGTGATATTGGGAATGGATTGGCTCTCGAAGTACAGAGTTACTATTGACTGTGGCATAAAGATGATCAAGTTTGCACCAGTAGGAGCTGAACCATTAACCGTAGCAAGTGCAGGTATATCCTTACCTCTTAGGATAATCTCTTGTATGAAGGCTTGTAAATTACTACAGAAGGGGTGTCAAGGATATTTAGCATCTGTGTTAACTAGTGATCCACCTGTTCGTGAATTAAATGATACAGATGTTTTTTGTGAATTTCCAGAAGTATTTTCTGATGATGTAACAGGCTTACACCCAGATAGAGAGATCGAATTTGTAATTGATGTTGTGACAGGAACTCATCCGATCTCAAAAGCTCCTTATCGATTAGCTCCTATAGAAATGAAAGAACTGAAAGAACAGTTACAGGAGTTGCTTGATAAAGGGTTTATTAGACCGAGCTTTTCACCGTGGGGTGCACCTGTTTTGTTTGTGAAGAAGAAAGACGGTACCCTTCGTCTATGCATTGATTATCGGGAGTTGAACAAAGTGACAATCAAAAATAAATATCCACTCCCTAGAATTGATGATTTTTTTGATCAACTACAAGGAGCTGCTATCTTTTCGAAGATTGATTTACGATCAGGCTATCATCAATTAAAAGTTAAATCAGATGATATCTCAAAGACTGCCTTCCGAACCAGGTACGGGCATTATGAATTTCTTGTAATGCCATTTGGACTAACAAATGCACCAGCAGCTTTTATGGATTTAATGAATAGAATTTTCAAGCCATTTCTAGACAAGTTTGTGATTGTGTTTATAGATGATATTCTTATCTACTCACGAACTGTAGAGGAGCATCGAGAACATTTGCAATTAGTTTTGCAGACTTTGAAGGATAAACAATTATATGCCAAATGGAAGAAATGTGAATTTTGGCTTGAACAAGTAGCATTCTTGGGTCATATCATTTCAAAAGAAGGCATATCAATGGATCCAAGTAAGATTGAAGCTGTTAATAACTGGCTACGACCTACCACTGTTACCGAGGTACGTAGTTTTCTTGGGCTAGCTGGTTATTACCGTCGGTTTATAGCGGGATTTTCTAAGATACCATTGCTTTGACTGCTTTGACTCGAAAGAGTGTGAAATTTGTATGGGACGAAGCATGTGATCCCAGTTTCCAAGAGTTAAAGGTAAAATTGACTTCAGCACCAGTCCTTGCTATTCCAGAAAGATCAGGAGATTTTGTAGTGTACAGTGATGCTTCGAAACAAGGTTTAGGAGCAGTCTTGATGCAACACGGGAAGGTGATTGCTTATGCCTCTAAGCAATTGAAAGAATATGAAAAGAACTATCCCACACATGATTTAGAACTGGCAGCAGTGGTATTTGCGTTAAAAATTTGGCGCCATTATCTGTATGGTGAACGGTGTGAAATTTACACGGACCACAAGAGTCTGAAATATTTATTCACGCAAAAGGAATTGAATATGAGACAACGACGTTGGTTGGAATTGGTGAAGGATTAAGATTGTGTTATTAACTATCATCCAGGTAAAGCCAATGTTGTTGCAGATGCGTTAAGTCGAAAGTCCAGTTCTATTGATGCAATGCAAGTACAAGAACAAATCCTATGGGATTTGCAGAACTTGAAGCTTGATGTTATTCCAAAGGGAGCTGCAATTCAGCTATCATCTCTTATGGTTTGACCAACGCTTGCAGACAGGATCAAGGCCGAACAAAATACAGATACTGAATTCCAGCAATTGAGACAGCGAGATGAGGATAAAGAACATTCGAACTTTGAATTGAATGGGGAAGGAATATGGACATATCGGGGTAGATTGTGTGTGCCAAAACAAGGAACGGTCAGGACCGACATTCTTATTGATGCTCATGCTACTCCATATTCGATCCATCCAGGAGGCACAAAAATGTACAAGGATTTGAAACCATTATTTTGGTGGCCAGGTATGAAAAGGGACATTGCTCAATTTGTTGCACAGTGTCTAACTTGTCAACAGGTCAAAACTGAACATCAAAGACCAGCAGGACTCCTGAAACCAGTACCCATTCCTGAATGGAAATGGGAACACATCACGATGGATTTCATTCTTGGTTTGCCAAGAACTCAAAGAAGGTTCAATGCTATATGGGTTATTGTGGATCGACTTACAAAATCAGCTCACTTTCTTCCGGTGAAGACGACATACATGATGAATCAATATGCTGAAGAATACATCAAAGAGATAGTGAGGCTTCATGGCATCCCAGTGTCCATTGTATCAGATAGAGATCCCAAATTTACATCTGCATTTTGGAAAAGCTTGCAACATGCTATGGGAACTCGATTGTCATTCAGCACAGCATTCCACCCTCAAACTGATGGAAAATCAGAACGAGTGAATCAGATCTTAGAAGATATGTTGAGGGCATGTACTATTGACTTCCCAGGTAGTTGGGACAGTAAACTACCGTTGGCTGAGTTTACATATAACAATAGCTATCAGTCAAGCATTGGAATGGCACCATATACTGTATTATATGGTAGAAAATGTTGATCTCCAGTACATTGGGATGAAATAGAAGAAAGGAAATTATTAGGCCCTGAATTGGTACAACAGACAACTGAATTGATAACCAAGATCAGAGAAAGAATGCACACTGCCCAGAGTCGACAGAAAAGCTATGCTGATGTGCGACGTCGTCGATTGTAATTTCAGGTTGTTGACCATGTATTTGTAAAGATATCACCATTGAAGGGCATTTTGCGTTTTGGTAAGAAGGGAAAATTGAGTCCAAGATATATCGGTCCATTTGAAATCTTGGAAAGAATAGGAGACAGAGCCTACCGAGTTGCTTTACCACCGAACTTGTCAAAGGTTCATAATGTTTTTCACGTTTCCTTGCTACGAAAGTATTTGGCCAATGCTTCTCACGTTCTTCATTACGAACCATTGGAGCTGCCATCGAATCTCTCATATGAAGAACGACCGGTCCAAATCCTCGATAGGAAATCAAAAGTGTTACGAGGCAAGGAAATACCCTTGGTGAAATTATTATGGCGCAATCATGCGATTGAAGAAGCAACTTGGGAGCGAGAAGACGAGATCCAACAAAGATATCCTGAACTATATGGTACGTCAAATTTCGAGGACGAAATTCTTTGAAGGAGGGGAGAATTGTAATGCCCGGTTACTCGTACAAATGATAATAATGCGTTTATGTCGTTTATTATGTAGTTATTTATCTCGTTAGATTCCACGTGATGATTGAAGTATCAATATTGAGATTAAACATGACTTTTATATTGTCTATGGTGTATTGAGAATGAATATTTGTTAAAATAATTGTAGTAAGAGGTGTAGGTAGAAGTAGTGCAATGAAAGTTGGTATAGGATTGCAGGAAATGAGACGAAATTGTGGTAGTTGTTACTAGTTTTAGCATAATGGTTTGAATATTGATCCAAATTGTGTGAGGCCTTAACCACTAGAAAGCTAAGATATAATGCTACAACTTTCTTATTTTGAGTTTTGTCCAAATCATTGTGCAAGACAAGCCAAAAGCGCCCCGAAGTGAGTTATGTGTATCGTCACTCCTACAATGACACATGTTGAGAGAATGGGCATAACGTTTTACTCAGACCTCCAAATGACATGAAACCAGTGGGAGATTCAAGCCACGACATAGAGCTACAACTTCCTAGTTTACCACTTTTCCAGATTATGAACGGAGGGCGATCTTTGATGAAGCAGTGCACAGAAGCAGAATAGGTGGCGCCCGAGCGGTAAGAAATTACCGCCCGAGCGCCAATGGTTCTGGATTTTTGGTTTTGGACAGAAAGTGCCGCGCTCGAGCGGTAATTTATGACCGCCCGAGCGCCGCCTTGCATATAAGAAGATAAGTTTCGACATTTCTAAGCAATCCCATCAGTTTTTCTCCCCTTTCCCACAGCAAACTCGAAGGAAAACTTAGGAAACTTTCTCCAACAGCTCCTTTCTTCATTCCTTTCAAAGTTTTGAAGCTAGAACTTAGTTCTCCATCACAAGAACTTCATAAGGGTGTAAGTTTTCTTCTCTTTTAGTTATGGTACATGTAGGTGACAATAAAGGAATGATTTTCATCTAGTTTATGGAATAGTGACTGAATTATTGGTATATTTGACAGTATAGGAACGAGAAACATCGTCTCAAACAAGTATTCGTACGATTGGACAGTAAGTTGGCATGTTCTTGAAGTAATACATGAGTAATATTATGATTTCAAATACTTCCCATTGATTATTGCTATATGTACATTGTTAGTATCTTATTGATGAAAACATAGCACCATATTCCATTGCTATGTATTAAATATGTAAGAAACTCATGAATATTGATGATGGGTGCTATGTTATGAACATGAACATGAACATGAAAGGAAAATGACTGATTTTTACATGATATAGAGCTTGTTGACATCATGGGTGGTTTTAAGTCCACCAAAGCTATTGGCCAATATATGTTCATGGGGCGTGGGGTTGCCAAAGGTTGCTCCCTGACGTCCAACACAGTAGTAGCTATATAATAAAGCAAGCACAGTAGTACAGGTCAACTAATGAGGCTCAAGTACAAAAATGAACATGAATATATGATATGATATGACATGGTTTAAAGTTTTATTGTTGTCACGACTTGATATGTATATTCTTTCGACGCATATTGATACGTACAAGTGCCAACTTATTGAGTTTTATAAACTCACGTAGCTCATGTATTACAGGATCAGGTAGCGAAGATGCATAGGATGTCGGTTCGCCAACGGATGCCTGTGATGTGCCTCACCTCGACAAGAACCGGGACTTAGTATTGTATAGCTTCCGCATATGTGTTGTACTAAAATATGTCAGGGTTTGAACAAGTTTTTACGATGGTTATGATGATAGAAAATATGCTTGAGGTTGTTGCTTGAGTTGAATGACATTTTAGTTGGTATCGTATTGTTGTATATATGGTATTGCTTGAGGTTTTGGTTTAAACAAAATGTAGGGACATCATGCCAAAAATTTTATAAACCATCAAAGTGACGCCTCTTGTTTGATTTTCTTCATAATATAGTTATATCATTCAAATCCTATTTTGATTATGGTAATCATGCTAAGTATAGAGTAAGGGTGTGACATGAAGACTCTTATAGAAGACTTCATCTTCTATAACAACCTTCCTAGTCTCCAGAGCAAACGGCGAAGCACTCGAGCTACTCGCATCTGCCATTCTTTTTGTCTTGAATATTTTCACCACTATGACTGAAACTAACCGTGTTACTTCTATTTATAAGCGAAAATCATGGAAGCTGAAGGGCCATCAATGTTTCAGCAAACGACAATCTTTCTGACCTTTAATTTTATTTTATATCGTCACTTTAATTATTATATGCATGTATTAAAGGGGAATAATGGTTTTAAGAGGTTAACTGAGAAGACAAATGTTAGTAAACTCTCAACTGAAAGGACACAGTCTTACAACTTATCGTTCAGTTGGGTATTTCACTAATCTTCTCATATAAGTTAACTAATTAACCATATTATATTTCAAATCAAGTGACGTGCATGTCTGCTATCTAATGATATATCTTATTTTTAAAAAAAACGAAGAAGCATTTGAACAGTTTAAATTGTACACACGCTTACAGCACACGTACACATATTTTTTTATTCAAATTTTTTCATGGACTGACACGTGTCCAGAATTTAAACAGTCACATACATATAAATAATTCCCCGCTTCAATTCAGTTTTCTTTCTTACGCGTACATCATCTCTCAGAGCAAACTCATACACTCATAGCTTGTATTTCGCAAAATTTCAGGTTTTCTTACTCTCAAAAATGGCAAATCAGATCCCTGATCATATATTGAACGCTATGGCTATCAACTTTGAATCAGCTTTATCAGTCGAAGAAGTTGATGTGAAAAATGTATTTCTGAAGCTTGAATCAGCTGGGCTGAGAATATTCTTGGGGCAATGCTCGCAGGAGATTTACCCAAACGAACTCCAGGACCTCTACTCAAATGGATATATCAACACTGATGGAAGCATCATTTCCACTATAAATGGTCAGTTGGTGACCATTTCTGAAGATTCTTTAGGAGAAATCTTTTCATTACCTTCTGATGGACTGGTACACCTTGCTGATGTTAAAGCATCAGATATTGAAGAAATGCAAACTGCACTCTCTGCTGATGGACGGAAAATCAAAGTTTCCGATCCTAAGAAGGAACTGAAGCATGAGGTTCAATTGTTGGCAGATATCGTAGCCAAAAGGCTATTGGCTAAGGCAGGATCGTATGCGCCCTGACTTTGGAAAAGTTTCAAGCTATTACAGTTATTATGACTGGAAGAAAATTCAACTGGAAGCAACTTATTTTCAGTGTCTTGAAGAATATGTTTTCCTCTACCTAGCAATCCAAAGGATTTGCAGTGCCGCTAAGCTATTTGATGAAAGTCAAAGGGGTTGGTGGCTGATGATTCGGAGCGATTATCTAAATTCAAAATTTTCAATGGGAAGAATGTTCTGCCACCCAAGACTAAATTAGATATCTCTCCTGATCAGTTCGTGAAGATCAAGAAGGAGATTGGGACGCAATAGGCTGCTCCCAAATCAGTTAAACAGGCCAAGACATTAGCTCAACTGAAGACAGTTAAAAGAAAACTGATTATCAGTGAATCCAATTCCGAGCAGACGCCCTCTCCAAAAGTTGCCAAGAAACCAATAACACAAAGGAAAAAATTACCAACCACAGTAGAATCTATTCCTACTGAAAGGCTGAAATCTTTGAATGCCCAATAGCCTATCAAAGCAATTCCTCTGAAGATCATCCCACCGGAAATCTCAGCTGATGCAACAAATGAAACAGTTAGGATCAAAGCTCCTCTAATCCATGTCAATCGTCCTAGTGTTCTAGCACCTGCCAGACCCAAAGGTATAAAGATTACAGAACTGGTGGATACTACTCGTACTGGATTGGAAATCCACACATCCTCAGTACTGAAAAGGGCAAGGGAAAATTGATTGAAGAGCCCAGGCCATCCAATTACATTCAAACTCATATTGACCTTGTTTGGGAACAGGTTAATAATTTTGCAGCATCAAAACTTCAATCCTATGATGTCTGGACCGCTTACACAACTCAGATTTTTGCTAAGCAGCTGAAAAAGAAATCCCAGCTGAAGAAGTTTATCAAACTGGAAGCAATTGTCTTCAAGGTGGTCAAAGCTGCCACAATTGTTCAGGCTTTGGAGAGGAAAACCTATTTTTTTGACCAAATTCGAGCTAAGAAGCTATCTCAACTGCTTGAGAAATTGAAGGCAGACTACATTCCCACCAATCCAATTGCTTATAATGATCGAGCTGTGATCATTCAGCTAGATACTGATCTTACTAGCTTGCAAGCTCAAATAAAATTGTGGGAAATGGATCAGGAGTTAGTTCTTCCTGAGGAAGCCTCTGAAGAAGAAGAAGAAGAAGAATAAGAAGAACCCTCCTCTCAGCAGAAAGATCCACCCTCAGAACAAACTATTGTTACAACTGAAGAAACAGTTCAGGATGTGCCACAATCATCTGCTGTGGAACATCAGATGTATTCTGAAGCCGAGTTGAATTTTGCCAACATTGAAGAAATTATTCAAGCAGTGGTAACAGAATCTATTTCTGAAGAAGCTGATCACTCAACAGATCAAATCACTCAAGAGGTTCCAATCTCAATAGAAGCACCAGTTCAGCCTGCTGTTTTTGAACTAAAGAGCAAACAGTGGTGCCTACTCAATCACCAAATCAACAGATTTCTGAGAATATGGAGGCATTGGTATCTTCTGAAAACTTCCAACTGATGAACCAGCACGAATATCAGAAGACTATCAAATAGATGTATCAGTTCATGACCCTCTCACTGAAGATCTTATTCTGCAGGAAAGCCCAATTGCTGATCAACATGAATCCTCATCTTCTCCAGTCCAAGTAGCAGTTACTGAAACAGATGTTCCAGCACAGACTGTTTTTGAAACGATACTATCTGATAGGACCATGGTGGTCTTTGATCAAGTATCACATGAACCAAGAACATCTGATCAGTCACCTCCTCTTCAATCCACATAAATGGATCTTGTCCTTGAAGAAATCCAGAATATGCAGCACAATATGCAACAGATGATTACTGAAATCAAGAAAATTCAATCCACACAATTTTCTCATACTGTCAAATTGGATTCTTCAATGGAATTTGATTCAGCAAAACTGAAAGCCATTCAAGCAAACATGGAGTCTCTTACCCGAACTGTGGATGAGATGAAGAATAACAAAGGTCTAGCTCAAAGTCTCTTTACAACTCAGGATATAATCAGTCAAAGAGTTGAGCGATTGGAAACTTCTGTTTCCAATAAAATGGAATTGCTGCAGACTTCTTTACAATCTGTTGTCTCAAGTAACTCCTCAGATGTCAAAATTCTTTCCACTGACGTTCAAAAATTATCTATGAAGATGGAGTTGTTTGACAAAAAGGGGGAAGAGATCAAAGAGATTCTAAAACAACAAAAGAAATCTTCTCGTTGAAGAAAAATCTCTACAGATTCGTGTAGTCCATTATTCAGTTGATCAATCTCTTATTTTATCTACAATGAGTTTCCATTATTCAGTTGGTCAATCTCTTATTTTATCTACAATGAGTTCAGACGTTCGGTTATTATTTACTTAGTTTTGTCAAACACCATAAAGGGGGAAATTGTTGGAAACTAAATTCCGGCGTTTGACAAAATATGAACCAACTGAAAATACGAACCAACTGATCGAGTAAACTGAACTCAGCAACTGATCGAGTAAACTGAAATCGGCAAATGATCGAGTAAACTGAACTCGGCAACTGAAGCTAGTAAACTAATCTACGCAACTGAAACACAATTCAGTTATTCTCCTCACCAGCAAATCTGGAACACGTCAACCGACAAAGAGACATAGAAGACTGCAACTGAATATCAAACGCCGCACTTCAATCAATACAGCTTAGAACAACGCATTTCGGCTAAAGCAATTAAGACGCCGCATTACAATAAATGAAGCAAACAATTACCAAGGAATAATGAACTGGCTATCAACGAATACAAATAAAATATATCTCAAGTTACCGTTGGAAGGGAAGCTTATAAATATTACAGAAGAACAGCTGGATAAATAACGAGATCACTCGATTCAAAGATTGTTGTTACTATGCTAAAATCTCAGCTCACTCTTACTTGATTTATTTGTAGCAGTCTAGGCTACAATTTGAGCTCACTAGCACTTTGTAATAATCGTTAAATTCGTTAGTGCTAAGATCAGTTACGCATTGAGAATATTTTGTAATACTAAGAGTTTCAGCTTTTGGCAGTGATAAGTCCAAACTGAAGTAGGTCAGTACAAATCTTGTATTCGATCAAAGTCTTTTAGTGGAAATCCTATCCTTGTGATAGAACGGGTGACGTAGGAGTAATTGAAATCTCCGAACATCCAGAAACAATTCTTGTGTATTTTCTTTCAGTTTCGTATTCTATCTTTCAGTAAGTTACTTTCCGCAACTACTTTAGTTTAACTGATTGTCATTGACCAACAAGATTCCGAGAATCAGTTTGTTACCAAACTGAACTCAAAATTCGAAAAGATCAGTTTTAGTTGTGAGTGTTTATTCAACCCCCTCCCCCCTTCTAAACACTTTTGATACGTTAATCGATCCTATCAAAAGTCCTCGATTTAAGTTAAATAAAAATATGAAAAAATTCATGTAAGCTTAAATAATTATTTGGGACATGTTAGAGTCAATTAAATTAAGAAAAAGTCAAAATGTGAAATTTTACGTCTAGTGGTAAAACGATCATTTTACACCTAAAAAGTAGTAACGTCATGACATTGTCCTGAATGTTGTTTTACATGCTAATATGATTATTTCAAATGGTTATGAAATTTTATGAGGTTGATTTCAAATGTTATGATTTAATATGTCAAAATGTTCTTTTAAATGCTTATGATTTTTATATATGTTAAATTTTTATTTTAAATGTTTACGGATTTTTAATATGTGAATATGTTTATTTTAAAATGTTTATGGATGTTTATGATTTTAATATGTTAAATTATGATTTTTAAATGTATATGGATTTTCATGATTTGACATTGACATTTAAAAGATACTAGCGACTGATGCACACGCGTTGCGTGTGTAAGATAATATAAGTGAATGCCATATATATATATATATATATATATATATAATTATATATATATATATATATATATATTTTATGTAAGCTACATATGCACTTGAACAATAAGTGAATGTCTTATTGTTTGGATACATAAACTTTAATATAAGTGTGTAAGATAATATAAGTGAATGTCTTATTGTTGCTATGTTCATCCCGATTAAGATTTTCCAACCCAAATCAATAATTTGCGTCCTAATAGGCTACAAATTTAGTAAAGTTAATGTTATTCATTGCAAATATGACTTTTGTATTTAGTCATCTAACATTTTAAGTTTATGTTATTGCATTTTAATGCTAAATAATTATACAAAATCGTAGATTCAAAAAAGATGTCGTACTAAATATATTGTGAAATCAAGTGACTTTAAATATAGTGTGAAATCCAAATCAATTGATGAATAGATATACATCCAAGAATATAAATAATGATACGAAATCATGAATTCGAAAAGACAGTGGGGAATTGCATGTAATAAAAATAAAATGAAGTACCTAAAAGTAGAAAAAATGGTAAAGAATGTATTTATTTCAAAATTTATATTATGAAAGTTAAAAAAAATATTGAAATATTGTAAAGCAAGAGGTAATTATAAATATATAATAATATTTTGCGAGGAGAAATGCATTCTATCAATGTCTCAATTTCGAGAATGTGCATCAGTTGCTAGTTTAAAGAAATTATTAGATGAACGCGAGCATAAGGAAAAAAATTATAACAAAAAAGAAATAGATAACACAAAATCATTCAAAATGACTATAAAATTCGCCACAAAATCTTTGAGTTTCATAAATCAAAATATGTATTTCCTTAATAACACTGTATATTAATGCAAATAATGAAATACATCATATTGAAAACAAACACTTTCGAAAATGACTCTGAATCTCTGATATATGTCATACCTAGGATAATGCATCGTTTTTACTAATACTTGTTTACATCTTCTACTAAATATTCTTTCTCACATTTCATCGAGCATGTCGAGAGCAATTTTATGAGCAACTATGAAAAGCAAAATTGGAGGATTAAAACATAAATTTATGCAATAATATGATAAGTTTACATCTTAGAGAGGAAAGTAGAATGCAAAATTACTAATTTATATAATAAAAGGAACAATAGATAAAAGATTAAACCTTAGATGCTGCAGAGTTGAGTAGAGGGCCATTTGTACCTGGACTGAAATTTCAAAAATAGAATTGAGATAATATGCGAAGATTAGTGCAGATATTGAGAAAGTGAGAATGAGAAAATGAAATATAAATTACCGATTTGGAGAGGAAAATTGTTCTTCATTGTCCAATCTCCAGTGTCCAATATCTCAAAAAGATAGATTTTGACATCAAAGCAGTTTTCTTTCTTTAAAAATGGGACGGGTGAAGTTTTTTAAATTTGAAGCAGTTTGCTCTCGAACGTGGAGGAGGGTGAGAGATGGAGATTTTGAAATTGAAATGAAAATGAAGCATTTTCTTCCGGTAACGTGGTTGGTGGGCCGGTGGTCCTATGGGGTTGATATTTTGAAATTGAATTAATTTCTTTAGACGTGGAATGAGAGAAAGTGAGGGAATGTGCGTGGGTTTAGGGGCAATTTTGGGTAATTAGAAAACAGACCAAGACACGACAGTTTCTATGTGGTGCTTAAACTTAATAAATAGTAAAAGATGTTGCATGCTTGGTTTAAAAAAAAAAAACGATATTATAAGCATGTTTTTACTAAGTGATGAATATTGAAGGACGTGAAGGGATTGTGACTAATATGTTGGAAATATCGTGAGGGTTATGGTCCTAGTGGGAGCCCGAAGATCGTGTTTCCATTTATATGAATACGAATACAAATACGATGATATGTTAATATGTAAGGCCAAGGCCCAGTTGACCGGTGAGAGTGTTGTTGGTGTCCCCGCCGCCCAGTACTGTGGTTACATGTAGATGGACTCATCACCCAATACGTTTAGAAATACGAGTCACTATCACGATATGAATTCAAAAAACACGAATATGAATATGAATATGTTGATACGAATATGGATATGGATACGAATATGGATATAAATATGAATTTGAATATGTTTATGTAGATATGAGATTTTTTATTAAAATGTTTTTATTTAAAGTTTATGCATCATGAAAATGTTTACGAAAATGTTTATGTTTAAATATCTTCATGAAAACGATATTTTAAGTACAAGTATTTTTCACTGTTGTATGTGATATGTATATGTATTACTTGTTATCAAGATTATAGTGTGTTGAGTCTCTAGACTCACTAAGTGCGATTGATGCATGTGATTATGATAATAGTGATTATGGAGGTCTTGATGGTTGATCTGACTGGACTGAAGGTGCACATAACCCGTGGACCTACGCTAGTTTTCCGCACTAGTATATGATTTATGATTTTAAATTATGTTAAAGATATTATTACGACGCTTTATTTATGAGTGGTTTTGAGAGGTTATAGTATGGACTATACTTTTCAAATGCTATTTTTAGATTTAATAAATGTTAGTTGGTTGTTTTATTTTAAAAGGATGTCAAAAAAATTTATGGTTCGGGCGAATGCTAAGTTAGGTTTGAAAAAATAATCTCTTCTAGTACTTTTAAAGCAAAACGAATAAGCAGACGTTTCATTAAATACCATCCGCGTAAGGCTAATGTGGTTGCAGATGCTCTGAGCAGGAAGCACACAGTGATTGCTCATTTGTCGGTATAGGGACCGCTGCTGGGGGAGATTCAGAGATCTGAGCTTGCAATTTATGCCAGGGGCGATGCCTCGAATCTTGCTACTCTGACAGTACAGCCGACATTGAGAGACAGAAGCCGGCAGGGCAGAATTTTGACGAGCAGTTGCAGAAGTTGAGACAGAGGGACGAGGCTAAGGGCTACAGATTGTATGCAGTAATGGACAGCATAGTCAGATATAGGGACCGTTTGTGGTTCCTGACAATGATTCCCAGATAGCAGATATCTTGAGAGAGGCCCAAAGACATTTATTTGTGGCCAGGCATGAAGCGAGATATTTTGCGATTCGTTTATGAGTGTTTGACTCGTTATCAGGTCATGGCAGAGCATCAGAGACCTGCAGGGAAGCTGAGGCAACTCCCTATTCCTGAGTGTAAGTGGGATAACATCACCATGGATTTTGTGACAGGGTTCCAGAGGACTACTGGAGGATTTAATGCCATCTGAGTGATTGTTGATCGGCTCACTAAATCGGATCATTTTCTACCAATCAGGAAGACTTTCACCATGATTCATTATGCAGAGCTGTACATCAAAGAGATAGTCAGACTGCACGGGATTCCAGTGTACATCGTGTCAAACAGGGATCCGAGGTTCACGCCTGCATTCTGGAAGAGTATACACCAGGAATTGGGCACTAAGCTGCTCTTCAATACTGACTTCCATCCTCAGACGGACGGACAGTCAGAGAGAGTGATTGAGATTCTGGAGGACCTACTGAGAGCTTGCATGATCGACTTTCAGGGCAGCTAGGAGCCAAAGTTAGCTCTTGTGGAGTTCACGTACAACAACAGTTTTCATGCATCGATTGGTATGTCTCTATATGAGACACTGTATGAGAGGAAGTGAAGGTCGCCAGTGTATTGGGATGAGGTAGGAGAGAGATCACAGTTGGGTCCGGATATTATCAGACAGACCGTAGTGTTGGTGGTCAAGATTTGGAACAGGATGAAAACCGAACAAAGCCGTCAAAAAATTTATGCAGATCAACGGCGTAGGGATCTTGAGTTTGTAGTAGGGGATCATGTATTGGTGAAAGTCGCACCGATGAAAGGTGTGATGAGATTCGTGAAGAAGGTCAATGTAACGTACCGTACTTTTAAACATACTTAAAATTTGTGGAAAAATAAATTTTCTTAAATAAAAAATAATCTTTCAAATTGCGATAAAAATAAACTACTCGATTAAATATTTGAAATAAAAAAAGATTACATACAAAGTTTGCCAAGAAGGTACTCTCTTAAACATCGTGAAATAGTTTCATAAAATCAGAGTAATCAAAGCAACATGCTTGTAAATTCTTGAAAACTTAGGCAGTCCTCGGGTTTAGTCTCCGCGCAGTCCAAGCCGACTCACTGGTCCCCACCTATCGCCTTCTCAAACTCGTCCTCTCCTGCATCGATCAAGTCTAGTGAGTCTAAAGATTCAACATGTATAAACTGAGAATAACAAGTAATACATAATAAAAACACATGGATTTTAAAATAGAGCATACATACTAAAACTTGAACGAACTTACATAAACATGCCATCATATCGTAAAACCTTTCATAAACATACTTGCAACATACATACTTAAACATGCATCAACATCATTTTTCGTAGAGATATGTTTAAAAGCAAGTTACCCATACATAAATGCGCCTGATTAGACTAAACCACAGTATTGGGCTGACCGCGTTGTCCACTATCACATACATGAGATCCCTGGCCATGCTCTATCGGGTGGATTGGTCCCTGGTCATGCTTTACCGCTTTCCAATCCTTATCTAAACCCGGTCATGCTTTACTGGGGTGGAGAGGTCCCTGGCCACGTTCACCGGCTTCCAAACCCATTCATATTTGGTCACAAGATATTTAGCATATCTCAAAAACTTAAATTATTTCATTTGCACGTCAAACATACTAATACATTATGCATGCCTGCCCAAGACAATTTTTTCTTTACAAAAAGTTTGGCGCTCAGGCGGTAAAATCTTACCGCTCGAGCGCACCCCGTCTAGAAGATCTGGCGCTCGAGCAGTAAGATCTCGCGCCCGAGCGTCGGCCAGGCCGAAAAATTTTGAAAACTAACACAGTTGAGCAGTCACACAAGAATGATCATAACTCAATCATTTCTTGTCCAAAAATTACGAATTTACTGTCAAATCTAAGGTATCAAAAAGTACTATGTTTTATATGTTGAAAGCTTTTCTAGAAAATCAACCGAAAATGAACAGTACACGAAATGACAGCAACATCCGATTTTGAGATCTAAATATCGTTTCAAATTCATTCCAACCAATTTTACTCAAACTCTTGGACATCATACATGATTTTTTACACATAATAAACATCAAAATATATACTATGATGAAATCGATGCAATAACAAAAGAATATATATGCCTTTGCGTCTAAATGCTTGAAGATGACGAATACCGGCGCAGTAGAATACGGGGAACGATCGGATGACGTTTGTTGCGCCATTTCTTGAAGAAAAATGACCGAAAATCTGCTAAGAATTCATAGGGGAAGAGGTGGTGGAAAGAAATCAAAGAACCCTAGCTCTCCCTCAAAGAAAATGAACGTGTATATATGTGTGTGTTGTGTGTGCTGAGTGTGCGAGTAAAATTTAACGTGTGTGTGTGTTAATTAGGAGAAAAATCTTAATTAATTAATTAATTAATCATGCTAATTAAAGTGTTAAACCAATTAACAAGTTAATAAAATTCTAATCCAACAATAACTTTACTAAAATCCCCTAACTTAAATAAAATACACAATTGATAAACTTTAAAAGTTTAAAATCTTAATATTCACCTAATAATTATATTAGGCTTTAAAATGCTTAAAACTTAATAAATCATTTAAAATGACACTTCTTGACTAGAAATAAAATACCACATTTTACAAATCGCACAAATCGTCTTCGGTCTCATTTCCTCGTTCGCGTATCGAATACTCGCCTGAAACATGAAACTGAAGAACATATTTTAACGTGCATCACAAAACATAAGTAATTTAAAATAAATACAAATTCATAAATCATGCATCGCTAAAAATTGTTTTAAACTTAGGTAAATAATTTAGAAATTTAAATAAATGCATGAGTTATACGTGTACTGATTTTGAGCTCTGTAGGAAAGCTTAGCCCTAGATTCATCAGGTCATTCGAGATCCTAGAGAGAGTTGGGACACTAGCTTACAGAGTTGCATTACCGCCGAATCTGGCGGGAGTTCATAATGTGTTCAATGTCTCCATGCTGCGGAAGTACATGTCGAATCCTTTGCATGTGCTGAACTATGAACCACTTTAGCTGACACTGAACATGTCCTTTGAGGAGAGACCCGCTCAGATCATGGACAGACAGGATTGGAGGCTCCAGAACAAAGTGATGTACATGGTCAAAGTCAAGTGACTGAATCTTTCCGAGGAGGAGGCTACTTAGGATACGAACACGAAGATGAGGAGTCGCTACCCGGAGCTATTCGGTATGTTTTAAATTTCGAGGACGAAATTTAATTTTAAGGGGGGGAGAGTTGTAAGGTCTAGTAAATTTAAACTGTGTAACCTGAATGCATGCAATCTAGGGTTTATTTAAAATATATGTTTATTGATTTTTTTATGCATTTAATGTATGGTTATTGAATGAGTAGGGTTCATTTCAGAATTATTTTAAAGTTTCATGCACTAGAGTTTTAAGTTGTATTTCGCACTCGAACGAGAAACGGAGACCAGGGATTATCAGGAAAAATATTTTTTAATGAAATGATTAATTTTAATTATTTAATATGAGGTGTTTTTAAGTATGATTTTTGAAAATGGGCCATGGTTGGTATTTTTACTCGCGGGGTTATATTTTTAATCGGTACGCAAATTTTAACGATTCAGATGACTTTTTGAGGGCTCGAGCAAAGTTTTCAAAAATGTATCAAAACGAAATATTTTTCGAGAGTGTTATTAGGCTTACTGGGTTTGTTTAATGTATAATGGGCTTAAAACCTATTAATCCTTTTAAAGTTTTATTAAGGCCCATTAAGGTGTCATTAACTTAACTAAACATATTTTATTTAATCGCAAGCATCCCCTGATCTAGCAGCCGCCCTCCCCTCTCCATCAGTATCCCCATTCACGCGAAAAAAACAAGCAGCAAAACATTCCTCCATTTTTTCTTTCAAACAAGCTTCCTCCCCACTTCTCTACTGCTTCCCCGACGCGCATTTCTTTGACTTTGTGAGCATTAACATGATAAGGCACACATTTATCTCCTTTTCCTCTTCATTCATGCCCATAGTATGCTGATATATGTATACTTGCATGAGAAACTCGTTACTCCATCATGTACTCTCGTTTTGTATGGTTTTACATAGAAAAATTCATGTTTTTGTGATCATGGCTCATGTTTTTATGAAATTTGTGCAAGGGGTCTGTCGAATGGTTGCAAAGGACTGCTCATGTCAAGGTATATACTGTCTAAGGGCTGGAGTCGAGTAGGACTCGTGATTTTTTCTTAGATCGAGGGTGCGCTTGGATGGGTTGTATCGTGTGTGGCTTGATCGGTTAGTTTGAAGGTGCCGGCTGTGCAAGGGTCGACCCTAGCCCTAGACCAGACTGTGGTGGGGATGAGCCATGGATTAGGGTGGCTCGGACATGGCTGGAGTTAGAGGAGAAGTCGATTGAATGTGAGAGAGCCGAGTAAAGTCACAGGTAGTACGGGTTTTCCATGGTGGCTCACGGTTGTTGGCGTGATGCGGGGCGCATAGGGCTAGGGTCCTTGGTTAAGATGGTCTAGGAGGGTCAGTGGTGTGTTAGGAGTGAGGGGTTTGAGGGTGGTCCGAGTAGGGAAAGGCACAGGGTAGAAGATGGTTTCTTTGAGTTTGTGTCAAGCAGGGTTAGCATCGCGGCGTTGCATTTTAAGCGGCACAGCGCCTGTGTTTCACACCTGGTAGTGCCACGGCGCTGGGATGCAGCGCCTAGATGCTTAATCAGCACTACACTTCAGACGCCTAGGCGCTGGTGCCGAGCTTAGAGGTTAGCGTTTTGATGTGCTAGTCTCGTTTTGGTCGTCTCCAACAAGTTTTGAATCGGGCTTAAGTTTACTTTTAAAAAATGTTTAAAACTATGTTGTTGAGTGATTTAAGGAGTTTGGTAAGCTTTGGGTCGAAATTTAGTGGTTCAGGGGTAAAATGGTCATTTAGGGTTTTACGGGGGCAAAACTGTCATTTTGCATCTGGTCGAGATTTTTGTTCTGGCAGCGCCTGAGCACAAATTTATCATAATTTTAAATGTTTATGTATCACGTATATTATTTTTACATAATTATGAAAATATGTTGCATGCTTGGTTTCAAGGAAAAAAATTACGTATATGCATGATTTTTATTAAGTGATGAATATGATGACATGTTTTGAAGGATGAGATTTGGTTGTGACTAACACGATGACACGATGACATGTAAGGCCAGGGCTCAGTGGATGGGTAATGTTGTCGCTGATGTCCTCACTGTCGGGTACCTCGATTACACGTAGATGGATCCATAGACTGAAATGATGATACGAAAGTCACAGCTAATGAATAGAATTCAAATTAAGAACATGGACATGTATATGTTGATATAATGATATATGTTATGATTATGATTATGCTTTGACATGTTACGATTATGCATACGATTTTCCCACGATCATTAAATGTATGTTGATTAAGTATTTTTCACTGTTCCAGTTTATGTATATATATTCGATAAGACATTACAGGTGTGTTGAGTCTTTAGACTCACTGGGTGTGAATGATGCAGGTGAGCATGTCGATGAGGAAGCTGGGGGTGCTGAATTCTGAGTAGGCATAGGTGGATGTGTGCAAACGACCCGAGGACCACACTTTTCCGCACATAATTTTTTTATGAGTTATGAGTAGACATGATCAATTTTACGTTTGTTACGATACGTTGATGTTTCCAGAATTTTTACTTGTGTTATGTTTACATACATTATCGATGGCCGAGTCGGCAATGATTTTAAAACTGCAGCATTTTAATTGTCATTCGCTTACGATCATTTTCAAACGCGTATTTTCAGCAGTCCTGCATGCATGCATTTAAATGGGGTTTTTGAGTATTAGCTTTAAAAAAATTAGTAGCATTTTTAAGAAGTAGACGTTACTTGCATTGAAATTAACTCTACGCAAAATAATTTACTATTACGATTATGTATGACGAGCATTAAAATAAGATTTTATGAAAATGTTTATATAGGAAAGGCACGTTATACATACTTATGTTCAAATTATGGTATGCACGAGCAATGATTAAATTGCATGAATTTTTATTACGTATTAATTGTTAATCACGGTTTATGCATGCTGAGTCTTTAGACTGACTAGACTTAATCGATGCAGATGACTTAGATGAGGAGACAGGAGGTGGTGACCAGTGAGCAGGGTCGAACCAGTGGCATTGCACACCCGAGAAACTTGCAGTTCATGACATTTTATTTATGCACGTGTTATAACTATTTACTCTGATTTTTATTCATTAGCGTTGGTGACAAGCACGTTGAAATTTAATATGTTATGTTAGACTTATTCCAAATTAAATTATCGTTATTAACTTGGGATTTTGATAATAGTGGTATTCAAATGTTGAATTTTTATTATTACATTTTTTAAAATGTAAGGTGATCATATTTTATTTTAAGAGCTATGTTTTTAATTAATTATATATTAAGAAAATTTTTATTCTTCCACAAATATTAAAGTAATACTATTTTAAGTAAGTGTTGTTACACCAGAGTTTAAAACACGGAGGTATATAATCAAAATACCCTATAGGTGTTTGAATAACATACGACGCCCAAAAAAAGTTTCGAGCGTCGAAACTAAAAATTTAAAATTTTCTCTATGGTTTGGATGCGAGAAATCGGTATGCCAACTGTGTCTGCCATAATTTTTAAATTCCAGAGGAGGTAATTCTAATCGCTTAGTTTCGCCGTTATTTGATTTGCAGGGTTGGTTTGAAAATTAGAACCTTTGGAGGAGTTGGTTTGAGTGACAGAATCGGAAGAAGATGAGGTTGCCATCTGTGAGACCCTGTGATCTGACTAACGTTAATTACGTAGATTATGAGTAGTAAATCAGCTCATAATATAATTGTAATTGGAAATGAATTTGAAATAGTCTATGCAATTGGAAATAAACTAGTATTTCATATACAAGTTGAAAATAGTCCATATTTCTTTGAAAAATACTGCATTTAATTTTATTGGCAAACTTGTTAATAAATTGAAAATTATTTCCTTAAAATTTGATGGCCAAATTGAAAATAACTTGAAAAATAGTCAATTAAATTTTGGTGGTAAAATAGTAATTATGAACATAAATCCAAGTGGATGCATGTGAATTGTCATTTGGTTCTTCACGTGTCCACAAATTACAAATTGGAATGGAATTTAAGTGCTTCACGTGGATTGAGGATTAGCATATATGAAAACATAATAATAATAATAATCTTAATATTGAACAAGAGATTAGCATATATGGAGTTTGACCTTTCTTTCAGACTTTCAGCGGGCTAAGGCCCTTGATATTCAAGAGATCGCATCCCATAGTGAACCTGCAAACAAGAGATGGATGAGACCGGCTACAGGTACCTACAAACTAAATGTTGACGCTTGTGTTAATGAAAATACTAATCTACACAGCGTAGGTGGTGCTCTTAGAGACTGTCAGGGTAGATTATTGTTAGAATTTGGCAAGCAAATCTCTCAACCTCTGTCTGTTGCCCATGGTGAACTTCTGGCTATTCGGGAAGGAGTTAAATTGGTCTATGAAAAGAACTTTCGTGATGTTCTAGTTGTTTCTGACTCTGTATTGGCAGTGCAAGCAGTCAAAGCCGTACATGAAAATCTTGGTTACATTGGAGCCTGTGCGTCTGATATCAATCTACTGGTGCAAGATCAATTTATTTCTGGCATAGTCTATGAATCTAGATTGTCTAACAATGTGGCTCATAGTTTGGCTAAATTTGCTTCTTTGTCTCCTTCACCCTTTGTTTGGTTGAATGGGGCTTTTCCTCATTGGTTGGTTGAGTTTGTAATGAACGATTTATCTTAATTAAATTACAAGCTTACCTTTCAAAAAAAAAAAAATATTGAACAAGAGATAACGAGAGGTAGAAAGAAGGGGAAATAAGGGAATTCAAGTTCTATTTTTCAAAACTATAGTGAAATGTTGTCGAAACTCGAAACAAATTATATATTCAGAATCCTCGTGTTGAGAGCGTTCTTTTGAGGTAAATTTGTTCTTGATTCAGAACTTTTAATTATCGAATCGCAGGAATATAATGTATTTGAATTTGATTTCAATATATGCGATAGAATAACCGACAAGAAATAAGGATTTAAATTATGTTATGATTTCAATTTTATATGAATTTTCAAAGTTTCAAAGGATTTTGAAACTTGAAACATTGATTTTAAATAATTTCATTGATTGAAATGAATATGTTGATGATGTTGATCGATTATTTGTACTGAAATCCTAATATCAGATAGTGATACAACGATTTTGGGGAAGAAGAATTGAGGTATGTTGTGACTGAGTAACATACGACATATATCTGTGTCATATGATACATGTTTGATTGATTTGACTGAGAATATGTATGTATATGCCTTATTTGTTGAGATGATGTGGCATATATGACATTCATGATTGGTATATCTGTAAGGTCTATGAATTTAATTCACGTAACCTGAATGCATGCAATCTAGGATTTTTATTTAAATTATGTGTTTAATTATTTTTCTCCATTTTATGCATAATTATTGCATGATAGAATTTATTTCAAGAAATTTTAAAGGTTCATGCAATAAAGATTTTTTAAGTTTGCATTTCGCACTCGAACGATGAACAGAGACCGGAGAATTATCAAGAAAATTATTTTATTACATGATTAAATTTTATTAATTTATTTAAGGTGTTTTAAAGTGTGCTTTGCAAAATGGGCTTTATTGGGTATTTTTACCCGCAAGATTTTATTTTTACCCGGTAAGCAAATTTTATCGAATAGGAGGGCTTTTCGTGGGTTCGGCTAATATTTCCAAAAAAATTTCAACGCGAAATATTTTTCGGGAGTATGTTTGGATTTAATGAACCTATTTTTAAGTTAATGGGGCTTAAAAATCTTTTTAAATTTTTAAAAGACCATTTAAGACCCATTATCTTATTAATTGATTAACTAATAAATTCCTAGACTCCACTAAATCTAACACCATTCCCCCCACCAGCCGACACACCCCATCCCCACCTAGGGATGATAGTGGGCCGGGCCGGGGGCGGGGGCGGGTTTGCCATCCCCATCCCCGCCCCCGTTTTATATCCTCGCCCCCATCCCCGATTCTACAAAATCGGGGAATCCCCATCCCCGACCCCGCGGGGATGGGGGATCCCCGTCCCCCGCTTGAAATTTTATTTTTAATGAAACTATAAGTATTTATTGAATTGACACAAAAACTTATAATTTTTAATTTGACTAAAAAAGTATTGAAACAAAAATTCAAAGACATACATAAAACTTACATAACATTAATAATCCATAGTTCAATATTCTAAAAAAAAAATCCATAGTTCCAATAAATATAAAAGATCAAACTCGTTGCATCATCAGATGACATTCTTCTCCATTATATCACATCACATCACTCCATTGTCCATGCTGTAATCAGTATTACTGTTAGTGCATGACTCCGGTTCCTAAAAAATAATAAGACATAGAGAAAAAATATATAAATTTCAAACACTTTAATACAATAAAAAAACCAAATTATTACTTATCTCTATATCAAAATCGTTGTCAAACTTTTGATAAACAAATAAAAAATTAAAATTTATAAATTAAAAATATAAATAAATCATCATAAAATTTTTTTACATGAAACTATTTAATACCTTGAATTTCACTCCATAACCAATCTCGAGCACACATCAAAGCCACAAGAGTTTTAGGATGAATTCTATTACGGTGAACACTTAAAACTCTCCCACTAGTACTAAATGTTGATTCAGAAGCAACAATCGTCACAAGAATGGCCAACACATCCTTTGCAATATCATGCAATATGGGATATTTGATCACATTCGTCTTCCACCAACATAAGATATCAAACTCACTTGTATTTCTTGGCAACAAAGACTCTTCTAAACAATAATCTAACTACGACTTCTCAAGTTCATTACTAGTATTGGAATCCATGAACCTCTCAAATTTATCAGCATAACAACCACGCTTAGGAAGTGGAGGCCTTAGATATGAAGATCGTGAATCTTTCACTTTCTGAGATTGTTTGGATCTCTTCTTGTACTCTTCAACAATTTCATACAATTTTTTTTTTATTTTTTCAATCTCAAATGAAGACATATCACCATAAACAAGAGGATAATAAAATTGAATTGTCTTCATCTTGTACCTCGGATCTAAATTGCTCCCAATTGCCAATAAACAATTCATCATCTCCCAATACTTTTCTAACTTTAATTTCATATTTGTTGCCATTATATTCACCACATTATCATCCAAAAGAAGCCAATCATCAATTGCAAACTTAATATCACAAATAGTTGAGAAAAAAATATTTATAGTGTGATACTTGGTCCCCGAAAGCAACTCTGTGGCATCATAAAAAATCTCCAATTAGAAGAAATCTCTCTCACTTTTGACCAATCATCTTCTGTGGGAACTCTTTAATACAAACTCTCACGGTGTTTCAAACGAGCAAACACATCTTTATATTCCAATGCACTGTTAAGCATTAAATATGTAGAGTTCCAATGTGTTTTCCAATCAAGTCCCAATTTTTTAGTGCTTGGAACCTTCAACTGTCGATCTGTTTCAATAAATTTTTCATCTCTTTTCGGTGTTGCTATCCAAAATCCGACACTATATCGAATTGTTCAATACTACCACCAATTAATTGTAGTCCATCCCTCACAACCAAATTCAATATGGGCACAACACCGTATGTGAAATAATTTACCTTCTAAAATAATTGTAGTCCATCCCTCACAACCAAATTCATAACATGTTACACGTCTCAATGCTGTGGAAGTACATGTCAAACCATTCGCATGTGCTGAACTATGAGCCTCTGCAGTTGACTCCGAACTTAGCTTTCGAGAAGAGACCTACCCAGATATTGGAACAAAAGGAGAGGAGGCATCGAAACAAGGTGATTTAGATGGTCAAGGTCAAGTGATTGAATTATTCCAAGGAGGAGGCTACTTGGGAGACTGAGACTGAGATGAGGAGTCGCTACCCGGGGTTATTCGGTACGTTTTAAATTTCGAGGACGAAATTCTATATAAGGGGAGAGGAATTGTAAAGTCTAGAAAATTCGAACTACGTAATCTGATTGCATACAATCTAGGGTTTTACAAAAATATGTGTTTAATTTTTTTTAATGCATTAAATGCATGATTATTGCATGGATAGGTGTTGTGTTTCATGGTTTGCTAAGATTTCATGCATTAGGGCTTTTGATAGTACTTCGCGCTCGAACGAGGAATAGAGACCGGGGACAGTCAAGGAAAAATATTTTTTATCAAATAATTATTTTTAATTAATTAATATATGATGTAAATAGGTGGGATTTTTGAAAATGGGCTGCTTCAAAGTATTTTTATTTTTCGGATCATATTTTAAAATGGTACGCAAAATTTAACAAGTCGAGGGACTTTTTGAGGGTTCAGGGATTATTTTAAAAAAAATACCTAAACGAAATATTTTGCGGGAGTTTTTTGGATTTGATGGGACTATTTTATTGCATAATGGGCCTAAAATCTTTTTTAATCTCATTATTTTAATTAAAGGCCCATTATCACTAACTATTTTAATTAAACCCAACACACAAACCCTGAACTCACCCTCCACCATTCGGCCGCCCCTCTCCCCACTTCCAACAGCAGAATCTCGAGTTCAGCAGCTATCCACTCGATTTTTCTCAAATCTTTTCAAGGGAACTCTTCCTCGTCCCTCCGTTGTCCTTTCTACGCAACTATATCGAGGTTTTCGAGCGTAAATTCGCAAAGGCACGTCCTATACCTCATTTTTCTCATCATTCACATCAATATATGTTGGTTGGTTTTTTTTTTTTGATGATAAACCTTCGATATATCATGTTGTGTTGGTTCTATACAATTTTTGCACAAAATTATGCATAAACATGATCATGTTGCTCACGTTTTCCTTTGTGCATGTAAGGGGCTGCTAGGTTAAGGCTTGTAATGGGCTGTGCACATTCAGATCGAGGGCGTCTAGGTGCTGGAGTTGGGTTTGGATCGAGCCATGGAGGATCGATTGAATCCTAGGAGGGTTGGTGATTGTTGGTCGACCGAGCAAGGGTTAAGAGGAAGGCACGGCCGTGTGGGGGCTGAACCAGACCATGGTGCAGGACTTGGTGGGTCCAAGCCATGGTCTAGGAAGGCCCAAGTGTGGGTGGTTTTGAGCCAAGGGTATATCGGGAAGGCTTGGCTCGATTATGGGACTCGCGTGGGTTGTTGGTGAAGAACCATGCAAGGCCACGTGCATGGGGCCTATAGGCATGGGTTGTTCTGTACAGGAGAGGTTCCACGGCTTGTTCTTGGTCCTAGGGTGGTCTGGTTTGGGGCTGGTCCGGTCTCGTGTGGGCTAGGATCGAAAATTCAAAGTTAGGTGCGCTAGGGTTTTGTAGGTTCCAAAGGACAGATTTTTTCCAGCATCTGTTCGGCCATTTTTGAGGGTCTTAGGTGGTCTGAAATAAGTGGTTTAAGGGCTGGTCATGTAGGTTTGAGTCATGGTTTAAGTTTGGAAAGATTTGGTTGTGTTTCGGACTAATTCGGATTAAAACCGGAACCCCGGTCCAAGTTTTAAAATGAATTGTAGAAGTTCTTGTATTGGCTCGAGTTTACGTCTAGGAAATGGTTATTAATATGTTTTGAGGAGTTTTACTAGGTTTGGTTGGCTTCGGGTAAAAATTTTGAGGTCCATGGGTAAAATGGTCAATTAAGGTTTCCAAGGACAAAATGGTCATTTTGCACTCGGGTCGAGTTAGCAGTCCTGGCAGCGCCTTGATCTCCAAAAATTGCATGTTTAAATTGTATATGTTATTATGAACATTAATTTCTATGAAAATACAGAAAATACGTTGCATACTTGGTTTAAGAAAATGTACGTATACGCATGATTTTTATAAGTGATGAATACAATGTCATTTTTTTAAGGAAGGGAGTTGGTTGTGACTAATACGAACAAAAGCATGTAAGGCCAAAGCTCAGTAGATGATTAATACTGTCGCTGATGTCCTCGCCGTCGTGTAACGCGGTTATACGTAGATGTATCCATCAACTAAAGCTGATACGAAAGTCACAACTAATGATATGAATTCAATAAAATTAAATGAACATGTATATATTGATATGATGAGATATGTTATGGATACGTTTATGCTTTGACATGTTATGTTTAAGTTCATGCTTTTAAGATCATGAAATATATTCTAATTACAGTACTTTTCAATGTTTCATTTATGTTTAAGTTCATGCTTTTAAGATCATGAAATATATTCTAATTACAGTACTTTTCAATGTTGCATGTTATGTATATGTACTTGTTATCACGGTTCATGTGTGTTGAGCCTTTAGACTCACTAAGTGTGAATGATGCGGTTGAGCATGATGATGTGGAGACTGGAGGCGCCGAAGACTGAGTAGGAAGAGCTGGGTGTGCGAACTTTAACCCGAGGACCATACATTTTTCCGCATTTTATGCCAATGATTTAGGAGCGAAACAGTATTTATTTTATACATTTTCATCTTTTACTATGTTGATGGTTTAGTAGGATTTTTTTGAATGTTACATTTTAGTTTCTTTAAAATAGTAGTCTATAAAATTTGAGGGTGTGTTAGATTATTTTAACTGCAGTATTTTTATCCAATATTTGAATGATTCTTTTAAATGCTTGTGTTTGAGTACTTTTCGAAATTAGCTTACAAAAAAAATTTCTTGTAGTATTTTAGCACTAGACGTTACACGACTAATATTTTTGAAAACTTCCTTAAACGAAATAATTTTCCTACATTCTAATGGGCCTAAGGGGCATATTATACCTAGATTATTGGGTCTAGTTTAGTACACCATTATTTATGTCAAACTTTGATTTTTAAACCCTAATTTCCAACACAAACTCATGCACACAACATCATAAAGGAACTAGGACTCTCTCCAACACCAGCAACACGCACACACACCACGTTAGGGGTTGTTCATGTGAGTTTGAAGGAAAACAACGCAGCAAGTTCCCATCTCTCCGCCAACGTCCCTCGCATTAAGGATTCTTTTCGTGGGTGAAACACGGAAAGTCACGCCTTAATCTTCCTTCACTCATCGTTCATACCATATTACGTGTGTTATACATGATTGTATGGAAAACATTATCTCATTTTATATATTTTCATTTTTATGGATTGTACATGATAAAACTTGAGTTTTAATGCCTTTAAATTCAATCTTTTGTTGTACAAAGGGGCTGCCATGGTAGGGCTATGGGAAGGTACATTTTTCAGCAGGATTAAGGGTCCATAGAGGCGTGGCTAAGGGCTGGAAAAAATAAGGGAAAAGTTTTAACGAATATTTGGGTTTTAAGAAACGAGGGTTTCGAACTTGGGTTGCTTGAAGGGGCGGCTCGTGCGTTGGTTAGGGGCTGTGTCCAGGAGTCGTAAGAGGGTTGTATGATGCTCCTAGAGAGGTTAAGGGGTGGGTGCTGGTACAAGGAGGAGGGTTGTAGTTGTAAGGAGAGGGTCACGCATGATGAAGAGGTGACGAGTTGAGGGCTGTGTTAGCTCGGTTCGATATGCTCTGTCCAGCAGCTTGTCTAGGCTTCGGTCTAGGTCCTAGGATGGTCATCTAGGGCCTGGTTGGGTTGACCATGGGCTAGGATCGAAGGAATTGAGGGTTTGTTCAAGCTAGGGTTTTAGAAATTGTGCAGAATTTTCCAGCAAGATTCTAGGCTTGTTCAAGGTTTCTAAATGGTTAGGGTATGGTTAGGTGTTAATAAGTTATAGTTCAAGTTTGGTAAGATTTGGTTAAGTTTCGAGTGGATTCAGGTTAAAACCGAGATGTAGGTTCAAGTTTTGAAAAGAATTGGGAAATTAGTCGAGGTGCTTAAGTTCATGTCTAAGAAATATTTATGGGTGTATTTTAAAGTGTTATGTTAAGATTGGATAGATTTGGGTCGTTGTTTTACGGTCCAAGGGTAAACTGGGAAAGTTAGGGTTTCAAGGGCAAAACGGTCATTTTACATCAAACAAATGTTAGACGTCCTGGAAGTGCCCTGAATGCTATAATGAATGTTAAAATGTTTATTTTAAAAGTTTTATGGGATTTTCTGATGAAAATGATAATACTAAAAGATGTGTTGCATGCTTGGTTTAAAGGAAAAATGATATATATGCATGAGTTTCTATAAGTGATTAATACAATGAAAGATTGAAGGAGGTGACTTGATTGTGACTAATATAAAAGGATATAATGATATATAAGGCCAATACTCAGTTAACGGGTGAGTGTATAGTTGATGTCCCCGCCGCATGGTACTATGGATATACGTAGATGGATCCATCGACCAAAAGCTGAAGCGAAAGTCACAATTAATTATCTGAATTCAATAAAAGGGAAACGTATATGTATATGATGAAAGGAAAAAGTATATGATAAAAGGAAATGATTTAAAGTTATGCATGTTCATGAAAAGCTATTTTATTAAAAGTTTCTTTCACTGTTGCTTGTGAATGTTTATGTATGACTTGTTATCATGGTTAAGGTTTGCTGAGTCAATAGATTCACTAGGTGTGAATGATGCATGTGAGCATGATTTTGTTGATGATGAAGGACTTGATGGTTGAACTAGTTGGGCTGATGGTGCACATAACCCAAGTACCTTTGCTAGTTTTTCCGCACTTATATGATATAAGATTACTTTAAAGATTTTGATAGCGTTTATGACTTTTATGCTTTGAGTGGTTTTGAAAAGATTAAAGAGTTTATGCTTTATTTTGAAAATGTTAGTTTTAGATTTTGGTTGACGATTCTATGTTTTGTAATGCATTTTGTATTTTGAGTAAAATATTTTGTGAGTTATTTTAAATGGTGCAAATTATATATTTATATATATTGATATATTTCTGCCAAAAGAATAAAAAAAATTCTAGTATATTTTAAAGTAAAACGAGTAATAGACGTTTCAAACTCGTTGTTATTTACATTATATTTTTGTTAATCATATTCTATTTTATGTATAAAATTTAATCATAAAGTGTAGTAAGATTAACAAAAAATTGGATCATTAATAAAATCATACAGATTAGTTTCATATTCAAGTTTATTTTATTCGCTAAATACTCATTATGTGTTCTCTTTTAATCACAGAAAATTAATAAAACATTCTAAACAAATTTTGCATGGAAAAATAAAGCTAGTTATTAATAAACTTTTCCAATTTATATAATTTTTTTTAAAAAAATCACAATAATTTGTGTACAACTTATTTAATGCTTAACATAGTAACTCGAGTTTCGGTCCAATGAGATAATTTGATATAATCTACATTATATACTAGCAGTTATGCGCATACAGACTAGTTTTCATAAGAATTTTTATAAATATTTAGAATGATTTTTCGAGTAAGTTTATTTTATTTATTTTAATTAGGGATGGCAAGGGATTGGTTCTGCTAGGATTCAAAGTCAGACCCATAAATTTTTTAAGGGTCTCTTTAACACTTAAGTTCATACACGATTTGTTCCATACTTGAAGCTTTAATGATTGGTGGACCAGCCCGTTTGACAGCTCTAATGTCACCGAGGAGTTACCATACATTCATCAACGTTATAATACAGTTAGGGGGCGTTTGGTAGTGTTGATTAGGTGGGTTTATTTTTTTAACCCACCTAATCACATGTTTGGTACGGATGATTATTTAACCAAGTCTATCCCTCCTATGAATGATTAGGTTATATTAGACAGGTTAAAATAATACCTCCTCACCCCTTAGGATTATTTATCCAACTCTTAATCCTTCCTATTTTCCAATTTTACCCTTCTCCTATATCCAAACTCACCACCACTTCCCGCCACGACCGCCGCAACCGACCGCCGCCGCCGCCGACCACCGGACCGCTGCTGCCGCTGCCACCGTTGCCGGATCGCCGCCACTGTTGCCGGACCGCCGTCGGCCGTCCGCCATCGTTCGCCGGACCACCGCTGCCACCGACTGCCACCGCCGCCACCGGCCGCCGACAGACCGTCGCCGTCGCCGGACCTCCGCCGCCGGAGTAGAAGAAGAAAAAAAAGAAAAAAGGGCAATTTTGTCCTTTCATCAAAAAATTCAAAATTATCCTACACTTAAAAATCATACCAAATATAACACCATATATTACATTCTTACAACAATCATTTTCTATATCATTTACTTACTAATCATTAGTTTATTTTATCCTTCAAACCAATCGCAGCCTTAAAGTTGTGTTTGGTTGGTTGGATGATTAATGATCACATCCAATCAAGTGTTTGGTTGTAATTTTATGTATTGATTATATATCGAACATCGATCAAATCTATGTTATATATAATAATCTGTAACATCCAAAAGCTAACATACGTAAATCACATGCATTCAAATGAATTAAATTGCATAATTTTTTTATTTAATTGATTTTAAATTCTTAAATTATGCATATTATATTATTAAGGGTCTAATTGCATGATTTCATGAAAAATGTAGATTTTACCCGAATATTCGATCATAGGCTGGGAAAAAGAGACCAGAGACAACCGAGAGAAAATAAATATTTTCAAGGCTCAGTAATATGATTAAATATGATTAAATTTTTCTAAAAAATGGTAGAGTTCAAATTATCTTACAAGACGAACTCGATTTAATCCGAAAATCCGATTTTGGACAAACGAGGGACTTTAAAATATCAAATGCGTTATTTTTGAAAACTAATTTGATAGAGGTGGATTTTACGTGTTTTTGCGTATCATGTTTTGTCGCATTGTGTTGCATTTATCGTTTAGATTGCATGCATTTTGTCATATTTTAGAATAAATTATGTTTTATTGTTACTCATGTATCTCGTTGGTGAAAATGCAGGAGATTCGTACAAAACTCAAGAAAAAGAGAATTTTTGCGAAGTATGTCCGCCCGGGCGCACATTTATGTCCGCCCGGGCGCTTGAGAGCTTGAAAAAAATCAATTTCTGCGAAGACCATCCGCCCGGGCGGAAACTTATGTCCGCCCGGGCGCGATTGTATTTTTGGAAAATATTTTGCGCGATTTCTTCCCTAATTTTTTGGAGGAGGATGATAAGGGAAGGATAGGGACGAGATTTTGGGATCATTGAGACATATTCAGACTCCATTATTCGGCCACCACAAGCCACCACAAGCCTTGGAGAGGAATTCACGCTCGGATTGAAGATTTGAATATTTCCAGGCATCGCTCTTCGTGTTTTTCGTCACTTCTAGTATTTATTATTTAGTTTTTAGCATTTGAACTTAGTTTTGTTGATTTCAATCATTAATTTTAGTAGCTAAACTTTAATATTTGTTGGGATTTAAGGGGAGCCTACCCCAAATTTTGATTTGAATTAATTTATATGCGATTGTTGCGTTATTCTTGATTATACTATTGTTTTATTGTGTTGTTAGAGCGTAGCTAACTTTAACAACGTTTTTATATTGCGAGTGAGTTCGAGCGAATAACTTGTGATAAGAACGAGTAGTATAATCCGTGGATCTACAATTTACATAGACATATGAAATTGGATACACGCCGATAGTCATAGTCCTTAGGGTCGAAAACTAGGGGATTTCATAGATCGAAATGCGATTTACTCTTGATAAATAATTAAAGACATTTAATTACTTCATTGAGTAGAATTAGTTTGGCATAACTCGAGAGAGTGTGTTCAATTGAATAGAAAATCCTGTCGGAAGCATATGATCATTATCGAATAAATTAATTAATTAACGAGGGGTAGGTGAACCGATATTCCCAACTAATTCATTTCTTATTGAATTTTATTCAACCATTTTGGATACTATCTCTGATTATTAATTTAGTTTTGAATCCTTTATTAACTGTTTAATTATTTAAGAACAGAAGTGTTAAAACAATCAAATCAATTTTCGTTGCTAAATGTTCAATAACTGAAAATAATAATTTTTAAATACAGTCTGTAGTGGAACGATACTCGTACTCACGTACACTATACTATTACTTGACATCGTGCACTTGCGATTAATTTTGAGCATACAAAATCATATTTTTATTGAGGATTCCATAGTGCAAGTTTTGCTCGATCAAGTTTTTGGCGTCGTCGCCGGGGACTGTTAATCTACAATTTTATTTTTAGTTATTTTCTTTAGCATTATTTTATTGTTTTTGAGCTAACACTCCATATTTTATTCCAAATATCTTGTCTAGTGCATGCCAAAGTCACTTGACGTGGAGCTTGAATTCGATCCTGAAATTGAAAGAACTTTCCGCAGGAGAAGACAACAACAGAGACTTAAAGAACTGATGGAGAGACACAAGCAAGAACGTGAGGAGGAACAGCGTGAAAATAGACAAGTTGAGATGCCACGCCGCATACCGATGCTAGAGTATGCCCAGCCTTTTTTGGAGGGTGCACGCCCTAGCGTTGTGAGGCCTATCGTCCGGGCAAATCACTTTGAAATCAAGACAGCTATAATCCAGATGATTTAGAACACAGTCCAATTTGGAAGAACTGCAGTAGATGACCCAAACACGCACATCACGGATTTTCTTGAAATTTGCGATACTTTTAAATTCAATGGAGTTTCTGATGATGTTGTTAGATTGAGTTTGTTTCCTTTCTCTTTACGTGATAAAGCTAAAGCATGGTTAAATTGTTTGCCTGTAGGTTCGATCACTACATGGGAAGACATGGCGAAAGCATTTCTCATTAAATACTTTCCTCCATCAAAGACCATGAAGCTGCGGGCAGACATTACAACATTTGCTCAATTCGATCAGGAGTTTTTATATGAGGCATGGGAACGCTTCAAGGATCTACTACGAAGATGCCCACATCACGAGTTACCACTTGGGTTAGTCGTTCAAACATTTTATTATGGTTTGCTTACTCCTAACCGTACTATGATAGATGGTGCTGCGTGTGGGAACTTATTGAGAAAAACTACGGAAGAAGGATATGAGTTGTTGGAGGAAATGGCTGCGAGAAGTTATCATCCTCAATATGAAAGGAACAACCAGCGGAAAAGTGCAGGAGTTCACCAGGTAACTGACCTTTCTGCTATTACTGCACAACTTGATGTTTTGATCAGGAAACTAGACAGCTTGAATGTGGGTAGCACAACTATGCGTCTTCAAGAGATATTTTGTGAAAAGTGTGGAGGGGAACACTATGTGAAGGATTGTCAAGATGACAATCCATTTTATGTGCAAGAAGGGGCACCAATAAATCAAGTAGGGGTCCAAAACCGTCCAAGGAACGATCCATATTCAAACACATACAATCCTGGATGGAGCAACATCCAAACTTCTCATGGGGCGGTCAAAACAGTCAGAATCGACCGCAAGGAGGACAACCATATGGGAAACAACCGATGTACAGATCAGATCCTCCTAGAGAAGAAAAATCCAACCTGGAGAAAATGATGTCTAAGTTCATCTCGTCTACAGAGACTAGACTACAGAATCAGGATGCATCGATAAAGGGGCTTGAAAATCAGATTGGGCAGTTACCGAAGATGATGGCGAGTAGAGAGCCCGACACCTTGCCAAGTAACACCGAGACTAATCCAAAAGAGCAAGTGAAGGCCATTGAGTTGAAGAGTGGAAAAATTTTAGAGTCAAAGGAAAAAGAAAAAATTCAAGTGCCGGATGAACAGACTGCGACATCTAAAGGTAAGTCTTCTAACTCTACACCAGCACCCACTGCACAATCTAAAATTGTTATTCCTCCACCTTTTCCTACAGCATTGAAAAAAGCAAAACTAGACTCACAATTCGGTAAGTTTCTTGAGGTATTCAAAAAATTACATATCAATATTCCTTTTGCTGATGCTTTGATGCAAATGCCTAGTTATGCTAAATTCTTGAAAGATATATTGGCCAATAAGAGGAAGTTGGAGGAGCACATGACAGTGAACTTAACAGAAAATTGCTCTGCTTTGGTGCAAAACAAAATCCTCTATTCCTTGCATGATTGGTGATATTGTTTTTCGCAAAGCTTTGTGTGATCTTGGTGCAAGTATTAATCTTATGCCTTTATCTGTATTTAGGAAACTTGGATTTGAGGAACCTAAGCCGACGAGGATGTCTTTACAACTGGCAGACAGATCTGTCAAGTATCCACGGGGAGTTATTGAGGATGTGCTAGTGAAAGTATATAAGTTTATTTTTCCTGCTGATTTCTTGGTGCTTGACATGGAGGAGGATATGGAGATGCCCTTGATTTTGGGGATACCGTTCCTTGCGACTGGCAAGGCTCTGATTGATGTTCAAAAGGGGAAGTTGAGATTGAGAGTGGGGGAGGAAGAGATTACTTTTGATGTCTTTAATGAACTTAAGCACACTTTGCATTCTGATAGTTGTTTTAGAATTGATGCTTTTGATCCTCTTGTGTCTAACTACGTGCAGGATGCTCTTAGGGATCCTTTGGAGGCCGCTATCACTACTGAATTGGTAGAAGAGGAATTGGACGAAGAAAAAGCTGAAATAGTGGCATACTTTAATGCCAACCATCCATGGAGAAAGTCAATGAGGATGCGGTCAGAGGATTTGGGAGATCGAAAAGACTTGATCCCACAGAAGTCAAGCCTGGAGGAGCCACCGACACTCGAGCTAAACCACTGCCTCCACACCTAAAGTACGTATACCTAGGTGAGCATAACACTTTACCTGTCATTATTTCTGTTGCTTTGACAGATGTGATTGAGGACAAACTGCTGAAAGTCTTGAAAGCGCACAAGAGTGCATTTGCGTGGAAAGTGGCGGATATTAAAGGGATCAATCCATCAGTCTGCATGCACAAGATATTGATGGAAGAAAAGTACTCACCTCTCGTGCAACCTCAGAGAAGATTGAATCCAAAGATGCAAGAGGTAGTAAAGACAGAAACTATCAAACTCCTTGATGCAGGTATTATCTATCCTATATCTGATAGTGCATGGGTAAGTCTTGTTCAGTGTGTGCCGAAAAAAGGTGGGATTATGGTGATCACAAATGAAAATAACGAATTAATACCCACTAGAACTGTTATGGGATGGCGTGTGTGCATTGATTATAGGAAATTAAATGATGCTACCCGTAAAGATCACTTTCCACTGCCCTTCATTGATCAAATGCTTGAGAGGTTAGCGGGTCATGAGTTTTATTGTTTTTTGGATGGGTATTCAGGGTATAACCAAATCATGATTGCGCCCGAGGACCAAGAGAAAACCACTTTCACTTGTCCTTATGGAACTTTTGCTTTTAGACGGATGCCCTTTGTCTGTGTAATGCCCCTGCCACGTTTCAGCAATGCATGACTGCTATATTTCATGACATGATAGAAACTTTTCTTGAGATATTATGGATGACTTCTCGATATTTGGCTCTTCTTTTGATAACTGTTTGCAGAATTTGAAGGTGGTGTTGATGCGATGCGAGGAAACAAATTTGGTGCTGAATTGGGAAAAATGCCACTTCATGGTACAAGAAAGAATTGTCCTAGGGCACAATATTTCGGAACAAGGGATTGAGGTGGACAAGGCGAAAGTAAAAGTCATCAAGAACCTACCACCACCATCTTCAATAAAGGGAGTGAGAAGTTTTCTAGGCCACGCCGGTTTCTATCGGCGGTTTATCAAAGATTTTTCTAAAGTCGCCAAACCTCTATCTTCTCTACTTATGAAAGATATGCCCTTTGATTTTAATTCTAACTGTTTGCAGGAATACGAGGATTTAAAGGAGCGCTTGGTGACGGCTCCTGTCTTGGTGGCACCGGATTGGGATCTGCCCTTCGAGGTCATGTGCGATGCCAGTGATACTGTGGTTGGTGCTGTCCTCGGCCAAACACGGAACAAGGTATTCCACACTATATACTCTGCAAGTAAGACTCTAGATGAAGCACAATTAAATTATGCCTGCAAGTAAGACTCTAGATGAAGCACAATTAAATTATGCCACCACTGAAAAAGAGTTACTTGCTGTAGTGTTTGCACTTGATAAATTTCATTCATACCTTGTTTTGTCTAAAGTCATTGTTTACACAGACCACTCAGCATTGAAGTATTTACTTGCTAAAAAGGATGCAAAACCACGCCTACTTAGGTGGGTTTTACTGTTGCAAGAATTTGATTTAGAAATCAAAGATAAAAAAGGTGTTGAAAATGTGGTAGCAGATCACTTGTCTAGATTAGAATTAATCAGTGATGATTGTGTGAATGATGCTATTAACGATCGGTTCAGGTGAAAATTGTCCATGGTATGAAAATTTTGCAAATTTCATTGTTCCAGGCTCAACCCCCCCCCCCCCCCCCCCCCCCGCCCCACCCCCCCAAATTTAACATTTCACCAAAGAAAGAAGTTCTTTTCGGACGTGAAATATTATTTTTGGGAGGAACCCTTCTTGTTCAAAATATGTGCAGATTCCATGATAAGAAGGTCTGTTGCAGAGGAGGAGTTTGGTCAAATCCTCAACCATTGCCATGACCGTGAGGTAGGTGGTCATTTCGGACCAACAAGGACGGCATCCAAGGTACTTGAAAGTGGCTTTTATTGGCCAACCCTCTTTAAAGATGCTCGTTCTTATGTGCTAGCATGTGATAAATGCCAGCGGACAGGTAACATCTCTAACCGTCATGAAATGCCATTGAATAACATCATTGAGTGTGAGGTTTTTGATGTGTGGGGGATAGGCTTCATGGGACCGTTTCCCAGTTCATTCACGAAAAAATATATTTTGGTTGCGGTTGACTATGTGTCTAAGTGGGTAGAGGCAGAAGCATATGCCACTAATGATGCTCAGGTGGTCTTAAATTTTTAAAGAAAAATATTTTTAACAGATTCGGAACACCACGAGCAATCATCAATGATGGTGGCACGTTTTTTTGCAACAAAATATTTGAAAAACTCTTGAGCAAATACGGTGTCACAGATAAGATCTCTACCCCTTATCACCCCCAAACAAGTGGTCAAGTTGAGGTGTCTAATCGAGAAATCAAGCGAATTCTGGAAAAGGTGGTGGGTGTCAGTAGGAAAGATTGGTCGATGAGGTTAGATGATGCTCTTTGGACATATAGGAATGCTTTCAAAACACCTATAGGCACAACACCGTACAGGTTATTTTCTGGTAAAGCATGTCACTTACCTGTAGAGTTAGAGCATCGGGCATATTGGGCAACAAAAGCACTAAAATTTAACTTTACTGATGCATGTGAACGACGTTTGCTTCAACTAGATCAGTTGGAGGAATTCCGAAATCTGGCATATGATCTCGCGCTGTCCTACAAAGAAAAGACAAAGAGGGCTCATGATATGCAAATCATCGAAAGGGAATTCCAAAAAGGCAAAAATGTCCTGCTCTACAACTCCCGGTTGAGACTATTTCCAGGAAAACTGAAGTCGCGATGGTCCGGTCCATTCGTGATTTCGAAAGTATACCCATCGGGAGCTGTAGAATTGAAATAAGGAAAGGATGGGACATTTACGGTCAATGCTCAGCGACTGAAGCACTACATGGGTGGCACAATTGAGCCGCAACTTGGAATCACCCGTTTCCAAGACAATTCAAACTGAGATCGGCCGACAGTCTAGCTCTCGACTGTAAATTGAGAACTAACTTTCTTTCCTTTCTCTTGCATTTAATTTGATTTTTCTTTCTTGTCAAGTCTTTTACTATTGTTTTGTCTTTATTAAAAAAAACAAGGGTGTAAAGCCGTGGAGCTCCCGCCCGGGCGCACATTTATGTCCGCCCGGGCGCGTTTTTTTTATCACAAATTTTTTTAAAGCCGAAAGTTTTCCGCCCGGGCGGAAATTTACGTCCGCCCGGGCACGCCCTGCCCAAACGATTTTTTTTTAAAAAAAGCCGAGAGTTATCCGCCCGGGCGGAACTTACACCCGCCCGGGCAGATCGCGCAGATTTAAAGTTTGCTCTTCTTTTTTCTCCTCTACCCAAGCGAAACCCTCGCCCCACTTCCGAATTTTTTCGCTCCTACTCTCTCCATCTCACTCAATTCATCTACTCTCACCAAATTTCAGGTACAAACCGTGGGTCTCCATCTTCACCACGCATCAAGAAGCAATTTTCTGGCCACAAGTGACATTTTTCGGCCACCTCTACAAATTCTCCGGCCACCGCTCCTCTCTCCGGCCGCCGCCACCGAATTCTGGCGAAGCCTTCTCCGGAGACACGGTTGCTACTCCAGGCTATTATTGCTCTTCTCAAATAATCAACGACGATGGAACCTTAAAAGGCTAGGGTAAGTCACGGTGCTTCTTCTTCGTCATCTCATACCTCTCAATTATTTGTGAATACTGCGGCTAGGGAACGATATGAGCATGTGAAAATATATCGCGCTCCGATTCGGGAGCGAGGTTTCCAGCTTGGGGAGGATTTTCTTATAAGTAGACAAACTGCGAGTAGAGGATGGGGTAAATTTTGTTCGCAACCGCAAGCCGTAGTGGCACCAGTGGTGCGTGAATTTTACACCAATGCGGCTGAGCGGAGCGACAGCAAAGCGTTTGTGAGAGGAAAATTGGTGGATTTTAGTTCCACAGAAATAAATAGGGTGCTTGAGACACCAGCGGTAGACGATGCATTGGATACGGCATGGGCGGCAGAACCCGATCTAGAGCTGATGATGCGCCACATCTGCTATCCGGGGTCTCCTTGGAAGACACCTGGATCACATACTTGTTTCGCTGAAAAATATCTACTAGTCCCGGCTGCGATGTGGTATGCTTTTCTGGCCACACGATTGATGTCGGTCGGGCACACGAGTGACGTCCAGAGGGACAGAGCATTGTTGATATATGCACTGATCACACATATGCCGCTCAACGCGGGGAAAATCATTCATTCCCAGATCCAACTGAGCATCCATAATCCAAATGTGGCGTTATTCTTTCCCCATGTTATCACCTAACTATGTGCGATCTCTGGGGTGGCTTTTCAGGACGACGATGAGTGGCTGCCACCGACCAAGGCCCTCGATGACGCCAGCTGGCTACAGAAGACCACAGTACGGCGGAAGGCGTTCCCTCAGTATGGCTCCATCTGGGACGATTTTACTTTTGATCCACTGCCAGAGCAGCCTTCACCACCGGCCCCGCGACCTAGACGTCACCTTCTGCATGGGAGGATGGATGAGTTTGCGGCCTTTGCGGACCATCAGTTACAGTGGCAGGCCGTGAGTCAGACGTATCAGACGGCTACTGACTCCATGCTTCACCTATCCCTGAGCCACAGCGGTGTCGACCCAGCCCTTCTCCCACCACCCATGCCAGTTTTCCCGCCGCCGTTCCATTTTCATTACGCCGATGCACCAGAGCCGGACGCTGGCGTGGTTCCCCCGGAGGAGCACGATGAGGAGGATCTGTGAGAGGGGAGTCACTTTTATCCCTTCTTTTCTTTATCGCATTTCATTCCGTTCAGTTTATTTATTTTCGTTTATTGCTATTTCTGCTGCATGTTTAGGTCATATTCCATCCATTGTGTTGTGCCTATCTGTCTCTTTTTCTATCGTCTGTTTCATTGGGGACAATGCTCGACTTTAGTATTGTGGGGTGGATGGGTGTTGTGTCGTCTTTGTCGTGTTGGTTCCTTGTTCGTATTGGTTGTTGGCATCTAGTTTTAGTTGTTTTGCATATGTTTGTTTGTCAGCCGACAGTGTTTGTAGTAGTACATTGTTAGCCAAGGATGATTAGGAAGTGATGAGACATGCCCTGTTTGTCGTGTATTCGCACACCTTTAGCACATACTATGGTAAAGACATACAGTTTTATTTAAAACATTGAACTCTCTTTGTACAAATGTTAGAACTAGAAGCATGGATGATATTATGGTGAAAATTTAAAAACTAAAGTGGGGAACCAAGATGTTTGAAGGTGTAAATTGAACTTGACGACATTCCCTTGAATCGAGGTATCTATCAGCATCGAAAAAAAAAAGAGAAAAAGATGGAGATGTAAGGTGTGGAGGAGCCGAATAAATGAATGAAATCCTATTCCTGGCAAAAGATGGAGATGTAAGGTGTTGAGAAGCCGAATAAGGGAATGAAATCCTATTCCCGGCTAAAAATGCAAAACACATGGATTTGAATCTTAAATGAAAAGTTCTGATATAGTCCTGTCATTACTGTATTCTTATTCAGAAAAAAAAAAGGAAAAAAAAATGGTGTTGATGGATACTGAGTGCAAAGGAATAAAGGAGAGTGATATTTACGCTAACAGGCTGATTTAAATCTCTGACAATGGTTGAGAATGGACCCCTCTATCATTTTTGAGGCTAGGACTAACAACACACACACGTTCAGGCTTTATTTGAAACAATGTCTAGACCAAGGGAAGTGCGAAGAAGTGTGCTTTTGTGTTGATTGACAAGGGAATGTTGAGTTTCGCTGAGGCTAGTTGATGATGCGATCATGGAAGCGTTGCATGGGTCTATGATGTATCAAGGTGGGCTTGAGTGCAAGGAGCAATGTTCCAAAGGGTTTGTGATGCATGGGAGCACGTTTGGTGGCCAATGGAATGTGATTCAAGCATTGTTGGAGCCGGCCGAGTCTACACGGACCTCGACACGGACCTGCACACGAGGTCCGTGCCCTTTACACTCCGAGATGAGCAATTACAGAGCCTACACGGACCTGAAGACGGACCCAGGAACGGGGTCCGTGCCCTACTATATTGGCGAAGACAGTGTCTACACGGACCCGTACGCGGAGGTGAGCACGGGGTCCGTGTCCTTTGCTTCCAGCTGAGGTTTATACCCGAGTGTACACGGACCCGGACACGGAGGCACACACGGGGTCCGTGTCCTAGAGTTTTGGCCGAGAAAAATTACCTTATTTAGAGTTTTATTTTGTTAGGAAACTAGATCCTTGTTATCTTTTTGATATAAGACAAATATTGGACGAAATTTTACACAATACACAATACACATATTATTTTGAGTTTTTTCAAACTTGTGAGATTTTTCTCTCAACTTTTCAAGGCTTTAGCTTTGTCAAATTAAATCAAACTTATCAAAGTTTATAACTTTGTGGCGTTTGTCGATCGTGCTTGTGCGGATTGTCGTAGGCGTCGTTCTTCGAAGGCTCGTATCAAATTTCGATTGTTATTCTCGTGTTTATTTGTTGCTAAAATTTCCTAGTTTAGAGGTGAATAACACATCAAATTACTTGATTCAAAAGATCGAGAAAACACACGAGTCTTATTATCGTAATTAAATAGAGGGTGCGATTGTTTAATCGTGTTTGCTATTTATTCGTATCGAGATTCACATCATTTGGTATCAGAGCATAGGTTTATTGAAATCAAGTAAGTTATCTTGTTATATTTCAGATCTGCGTTATTTCTTCAATCGTTTTCAGATCTGTTCCGTTCTATCGTTATTCAATTTTCGTGAAACAGTGTTTCTCGAAAATTAGGTCAATTTTTTCTTCATTTTTTTTGGGGATTTTCGTGTTGTACTCAGCCTAAAAAAAAAAACAAAAAAACAAAAAAAAAAAAACAAAATTTCGAAAATTTGCCTACACAATTGTTTTGGTGTATTGTTCTATTCCCTTTAGAGAGTCATATTCAATTGTCTCTCACAGTCAAAAAAAAAAATATTTTCCCTATATTCGAATTTCTTGTCTACACAGTCCAAGTGAGACGGTCGCATTTGTTCACAAGTTTGAACCTTGATTGTTTGATATACCGAGAGTACAAAGCTTGAGCACTTCCAAGAGAGCTTTCAAAATTTGAGTGATACACTTGAGTGCGAGTGACTTTTCTTTGGAGTGAACGGTGAGTATTTGTTGTGAGCAAACAAAATTGTGAGAAAAGACGAGTGAATTTCTTTGGAGTGACCGTGAGCATTTGGGTGAGGATTATTTTATTTCTACTAACTTTTTCTTGCAGGTACAAATTTGACATTAAATGGAGAGGGAGGTAGGAGGTAGTTCGAATTCGGGGTTGTCTAAGGCCCAAATAGATGCGTTGTTTGGGGATTTTAGTAGGGTGATGACGACCCAAATGGAGTCGTTGCATGAGAGGTTGGATAAACTTGAGGTTAGTGTTAGTGGGGGTAAACCTAAGCCTAGGGATTTGGGTAGAGATGATGAGGAGTATGATCTGGGAGGAGGCGATGAGAGTCAAAATGAGAATTGGGGTAGGAATGGAGGAGGTAGAGGATTTGGTAGAGGCAAAAGGGAAGCCATGCGGGGTAGATATGAGGAGACTAGGGAAGATGGTCACATGGGTAGCATTAAGATGAAAATTCCATCTTTCCATGGGAAGTCTGACCCGGAGGCATACCTAGAGTGGGAAAAGAGGGTAGAGTTCGTATTTGAATGTCACCACTACTCCGAACAAAAGAAGGTGAGGTTGGCGGTGGTTGAATTCTTAGACTATGCTCTCATTTGGTGGGATCAATTAGTGACCACTAAAAGGAAGTATAATGAGAGACCCATTGAGTCTTGGGATGAGATGAAGAGGGTCATGAGGAAGAGGTTTGTGCCTAATCACTACTATAGGGAGATGTTTAAGAGGCTACAAACTTTGAGGCAAGGGTCAAAGATTGTTGAGGACTACAATAAGGAGATGGAGGTAGTCATGATTAGGGCCAATATTGAGGAGGATAGTGAGGCAACCATGGCTCGTTTTCTTTGTGGCTTGAACAGGGAGATTCAAGATCAAGTGGAGCTTAGGCACTACTTGGACCTTGACGAGATGGTGCAAATGGCCATAAAAGTGGAACAACAACTCAAAAGGCGTGGAGTTGGCCGCACCAACCAAACTGGAGGTACGTCTTCTTCTTGGCAATCCAATGTTGTGAAGCGTAAGGAAAATAAAGTGGTGGTCAAGCCAAGATTTGACACTAAGCAAGAGGCACCTAAGCAAGGAGTCCAAGGTAAATCTGAAACTCCTTCTAATCACTCTAGGGATACTAAATGCTTTAGGTTTCAAGGGTTGGGTCATATTGCTAGTGAATGTCCTAATAAGAGGGTGATGGTTTTGAATGCTTATGGTGAGTATGAGTCCCAAAGTGAGAGTGATGATGATGAGATGCCTGAGTTGGAGGATCCTGTCTAGGGATATAAGGCGGTTGTAGGTGAATCATTGGTGACTAGGCGTATCATGATTGGCCAAGTCGAGGAGGAGGAGACCAATCAAAGGGGGAACTTATTCCATACTAGGTGCTTTGTGAACAAAAAGGTTTACAACGTTATTATAGATGGGGGAAGTTGTACCAATGTAGCTAGTTGTGAGATGGTGGAGAAGTTAAGTTTGCCTACTTTAAAGCACCCTTAACCATATAGACTTCAATTGTTGAATGATTGTGCGGAAGTGAAGGTTAACAAACAAGTACTAGTATCTTTTTCAATTGGGAAGTATAGTGATGAGGTTTTGTGTGATGTGGTGCCCATGCATGCTTGCCATATCTTGTTGGGTAGACCTTGGCAATTTGATAGGAAGGTAACACATGATGGTTTCAAGAATAGGTACTCATTTGTCCTAAATAAAGAACCAATTGTATTAATACCTTTGTCACCAAAACAAATACTTGAGGATCAATTAAAGAAAAGAAAAAGAGATGAGGCCGAAAAAAAGAGTGTCCAAAAGAGTGAGATGGCCTTAGAAAAAGAAAAAGAAAAATAAATGGTCGAAAGAAAGAGTGAACAAAAGAGTGAGGTGACCATAGAAAAGAAAAAAGAGAGAGAAAAAGAGGCCAAAGAAAAAGAAAAGAAAAATAATTTGATGGCCCAAAGGAGTGAAAAGAGTGAGGTTGATAGTTGTTTATTATTGCATAAACCATTACCTGTACCTTTGTACAAAGTAATTTACCAATATTGTGATGAAATCGCCGGTTCAATCCCGAGCATTGCTATTTCTTATTTGCAGGATCTTGGAGTTATCATGACAAGGGGACAAGTGAGTCTTGCCGAAGGGAGAACCCAAAAGTTTGAGCCTCGAGAATGCAAGTGCAATCACGACGAGGTAAGGTTAGTTGCCACTACAACAACTATGAGGTATGACTTTCTCCCTTACCTTAAGGTAGTGTTATTTTGTTTTCAAGGAGTTGTAGGGTGGGTTGCGAACTTGAGGGTTAAGGTAGTATGTGTCAATTTATCCTTATTCACTGACTGCTATGGACTTGAGATGATTGATGACATGCATGTTCCTATCATGAATCTTGATTTCCCCCAAGTTAATAAATTGTGGGGATTTGCTAACTACTAGTGTTCACATGCATTATACTTGAATTCTTGCGAGGAGTTAAATGATTGCATGGGTAGTACACATGGTGTATTCCCTTTGCATGTGTTGTACCTTGTTGTTGATTGTGTTGCCCGTTGCATGATTGAATATGATGATCCTTCCATTCATGATGGATATATGTTTAAAGGGAGTAAATTTTTCATTTCATATTCATTGCATGAGACAATTATTATTCCTAGTAAACTATGGGTGTGCACTTGTGTTGAAATTTTTGTGTTGTTAACTAGGTCTAAGAAAGGGAGGAATTTAATCTTCATGATGCTTAATGCGATATTAACATTATCATTCTATGTCACTCGTTATTTGATGTTTGAAGTAATTGATGATTACATGGAGAGGGCAACCAAGGAGTTGAGGTTCCAAAGGTCAATGACGCACGTGGGCGATAGCACCTACAAACTTGAGTTTAAGGGTAAGCATATTGGTCATACAATTCTTGTTATTACTAACTTGCTTCGTTTTTGTGTAGGTAGCAAAGATTTGAGGACAAATCCTTTTCAAGAAGGGGAGGATGATGCGATCATGGAAGCGTTGCATGGGTCTATGATGTATCAAGGTGGGCTTGAGTGCAAGGAGCAATGTTCCAAAGGGTTCGTGATGCATGGGAGCACGTTTGGTGGCCAACGGAATGTGATTCAAGCATTGTTGGAGCCGGCCGAGTCTACACGGACCTCGACACGGACCTGCACACGGGGTCCGTGCCCTTTACACTCCGAGATGAGAAATTACAGAGCCTACAAGGACCTGAAGACGGACCCAGGCACGGGGTCCGTGCCCTACTATATTGGCGAAGACAGTGTCTACACGGACCCGTACGCGGAGGTGAGCACGGGGTTCGTGTCCTTTGCTTCCAGCTGAGGTTTATACCCGAATGTACACGGACCCGGACACGGAGGCACACACGGGGTCCGTGTCCTAGAGTTTTGGCCGAGAAAAATTACCTTATTTAGAGTTTTATTTTGTTAGGAAACTAGATCCTTGTTATCTTTTTGATATAAGACAAATATTGGATGAAATTTTACACAATACACAATACACATATTATTTTGAGTTTTATCAAACTTGTGAGATTTTTCTCTCAACTTTTCAAGGCTTTAGCTTTGTCAAATTAAATCAAACTTATCAAAGTTTATAACTTTGTGGCGTTTGTCGATCGTGCTTGTGCGGATTGTCGTAGGCGTCGTTCTTCGAAGGTTCGTATCAAATTTCGATTGTTATTCTCGTGTTTATTTGTTGCTAAACTTTCCTAGTTTAGAGGTGAATAACACATCAAATTACTTGATTCAAAAGATCGGGAAAACACACGAGTCATATTATCGTAATTAAATAGAGGGTGCGATTGTTTAATCGTGTTTGCTATTTATTCGTATCGAGATTCACTTCAGTTGATGACAATGAATTCACTGTCGGGTTACTTTTTGTCACGTTATATTTCTGTCTTGTCACATGTTTTGCTCGAGGGCGAGCAAAGGTTAGTATTGGGGGGTTGATAGAGGTGGATTTTACGTGTTTTTGTGTATCATGTTTTGTCGCATTGTGTTGCATTTATCGTTTAGATTGCATGCATTTTGTCATATTTTAGAATAAATTATGTTTTATTGTTACTCATGTATCTCGTTGGTGAAAATGCAGGAGATTCGTACAAAACTCAAGAAAAAGAGAATTTTTGCGAAGAATGTCCGCCCGGGCGCACATTTATGTCCGCCCGGGCGCACATTTATGTCCGCCCGGGCGCTTGAGAGCTTGAAAAAAATCAATTTCTGTGAAGACCATCCGCCCGGGCGGAAACTTATGTCCGCCCGGGTGCGCCAAAGGAAAATTAAAAAGAAAATCTGCGAAGACCATCCGCCTGGGCGGAAACTTATGTCCGCCCGGGCGCGATTGTATTTTTGGAAAATATTTTGCGCGATTTCTTCCCTTATTTTCTGCAGGAGGCTGATAAGGGAAGGATAGGGACGAGATTTTGGGATCATTGAGACATATTCAGACTCCATTATTCAGCCACCACAAGCCTTGGAGAGGAATTCACGCTCGGATTGAAGATTTGAAGATTTTCGGGCATCGCTCTTCGTGTTTTTCGTCACTTCTAGTATTTATTATTTAGTTTTTAGCATTTGAACTTAGTTTTGTTGATTTCAATCATGAATTTTATTAGCTAAACTTTAATATTTGTTGAGATTTAAGGGGAGCTTACCCCAAACTTTGATTTGAATTAATTTATATGCAATTGTTGTGTTATTCTTGATTATACTATTATTTTATTGTGTTGTTAGAGCGTAGATAACTTTAACAACGTTTTTATATTGCGAGTGAGTTAGAGAGAATAACTTGTGATAGGAACGAGTAGTATAATCCGTGGATCTACAATTTACATAAACAAATGAAATTGGATACGCGCCGATAGTCATAGTCCTTAGGGTCGAAAACTAGGGGATTTCATAGATCGAAATGCGATTCACTCTTGATAAATAGTTAAAGACGTTTAATTACTTCATTGAGTAGAATTAGTTTGGCATAACTCGAGAGAGTGTGTTCAATTGAATAGGAAATTCCGTCGGAAGCATATGATCATTATCGAATAAATTCATTAATTAACGAGGGGTAGGTGATCCGATATTCCGAACAAATCCATTTCTTATTGAATTTTATTCAACCATTTTGGATACTATCTCTGATTATTAATTTAGTTTTGAATCCTTTATTATCTGTTTGATTAATTAAGAACAGTAGTGTTAAAACAATCAAATCAATTTTCGTTGCTAAAAGTTCAATAACTGAAAATAATAATTGTTAAATATAGTCTCCAGTGGAACGATACTCGTACTCACGTACACTATACTATTACTTGACATCGTGCACTTGCGATTAATTTTGACCATACAAAATCATATTTTTATTGAGGATTCCATAGTGCAAGTTTTACTCGATCATAATTCTTATAAATTTTTATTTTTCAATTAAATAGGTGTTATTGGGCCTAATTTACCTATGATTAGTAGGAACAATTGCTCTTAAACATAAAAGCTCAAAACCTAAACCAATTTACATACAAATTAAAATCTATAAAATAGAAAACCTAAGCTTTGGAGACCCCTATCAGCCGAACACAACACATACAACACACACTGAATTTTCGAAAACTAAGATAGGAGGAAACAAGGAGTCTTCGTCGCCCGTTCGTTCTTCTTCGCACCTCCGTCGACGATCGAATATTCGAGCGTTCAAAAAATCAAAGGCACGTTTCTAAATTCTTTGACGCATCATTCAAACTATATTAAGCGTTTTTGATTATTTTTGCTTGAAAAAATATGTACGCTATATTGGTTTAACTATAGAACGTTTATTTTCAAAGTTTTGACGATTTTACACTTGTTTATTTAACGCTATGATTCCTAAGGACGCGCAGCCAATAGGAGGTGTTTAAGGGACGAAAAAAGAGTCGTTAAGATCTTAAACGAATGCTGGAAATAGTGCTGGCAGAGATAGGAGAGTCCTAGGGTCTCTTAGTCATACCTGATTGTATTATGGTTCAGCTATGGGTTGTGCGCCGAGGGGATCAGATAGGGTTGGAACGGGGGCTCAGTGTGGGTCATGGTTTAGGGTCTGGAAGGGACCTAGTGGTTAGTCGGTAGGGAAGATTCCATGATGCGCGCGCAGTGCAACCCGAGTGATGCTGCTGTGTGGAGGGTCAAGGCTTGGCTAGTGTGGTCTAGGCTAAGTCGGAGTGTGGTCCAGTGAGGGTCAGGAGGGCTCAGGCTCGGTGGTGGCTTGAGTAGAAGAGCCCTAGTTTCGGTAGACTCCTAGGCATATAAGTCACGACCGCGGCTCATGCAGGAAGTTGTGGCATGGGCTAGGGGCTAGTTAGATGGGTCAAGAGGGTTCATTAGGGTCCCTAGGTGGTCTTTTCTGGGGTTGGCTCGAGGTGGCTCGGGTGTGGTTTGAGTAAAACGAGAGTTGGCTCGAGGGAGATTACATGGTTAGAACTAGGGTTAGGTAGAAAAGAAAAAGGGTTGAGCCATGGGCCACAGGGGTCGATTCATGGTTCACGAGGGTTGTTTCAGTATGAAAAGTCTATGTTTAAAATTTGGGAAGAAAATATTAAAGTTTGAATTAATTTGAGAATTTTACGCTTCACGAATTAGTAAATAGGAAATTTAATCGAAAGCCTCGAATTTAATCTAAATTAAAAAATATTAAAAATTAGATTTAAACTTAAATAATTATTTGGGATGGTCTAGAGTTAATAAAAATAAGAAAAAGTAAAAATTGAGAAATTTTACTTCTAGGGGCGAAACGGTAATTTTACACCTGGGTAGTACAAAAAGGGTTAACAGCGTCCCGAGGGATCATAACACATGCTAAAGGATATTTTAAAATTTTTATGATGAAATATTGAATTTTATGATTTATAATAAAGTTGTGTAATTTTTACTGTTAAAATGTTGTTTTTCGAATGTGAAAAGGACACGATAGTTTATGATAAAAAAGGAAAGGACAAATATTTTGAAGGATGTGAATTGACTGTGACAAAAAAGATATGATATATGATTTTTGGGAATAACTTGAGGGAGAAGGCCCCAGAGGGTGCCTGTTTACGGGGAAAGGCCGCAGAGGAAGCTCAACGATCGTGTTTCCATTTTACGCCAGTGTCTAGTGCCCGTCCCCATGCGCAATGGTGAGTTAAGACTGATCAGTCGACCAGAGGATAAATGCTAGTCACTTTCAAGGATCAAACTTCACCCAAAATGATAAATTATTGAAAGCTTTACGATTTGACGATTTATGATGTATTTATGCTTACAAGTTATTTTAAATAAAAGTATGAATTTATTGCATGTGCTTGTATATATATTATTTGTTACTCATTTTTAGAACATGCTGAGTCATTAGACTCAATAGGTTTGAATGTTGCAAGTGATGTTGATAATATTGAGGGAGGCGTTGATGCTTGAGTGGATTGAGTCCGACAGTACACTCCCGAGGGACATATATTTTCCGCATTAGCTTGATAATCAAAGTTTTAAAATATTTTGTTAACGATTTATTAGAGATTTTTATGCTTTATTTTGATGTTAGTTGATCTTGTTAAAGGTCGATGTTGCGTGTTTTCTTGATTGCTCGCAAGCGCACGACGTCAAGTTATAGTAAAATGTATTTTTGAGTACAAATGTCGATCCCACGATGAATGTGTATATAAATATATATTAGTACTTGTGATTAAAATAGTCTCGACTTTATTTAGAATATCAAATTAAAAGATTTGTTTGCAAGAATAACTAAATTGAAAAATGGATTGAAATGTAACACCAATTTATAGCAATTAACAATGGAATAAAAGATCTAGAGGTCCGATTTCACGCAACTATCCACCATGTGTAATTTCTTATAGCTATATTATAAAAATCCTTCTTATTCATTGTTCATGAATCCTATAATTATCTACTACCTCTCCCAAGTGTTAAGAAGATATTAGTTATCTAAAAATGGATTGCAACGTCCCCATCAACAATCTACAATTAAATAACACAACAAGCACTAGAATCTTTATGGGCTTCGATAGCATTATAAGCCCTCCCGAACTCTATAAATACCATTGATGTATTTTTCTCTTTTCTTGTTTATAATTTCCTCTTCCGAGTGATAAATTGTAAACATATAAATCATTCAAATTATGGCCAATAAATTGAAAGCATTAAGATTAGAACAATACAAATGAACAATATGAAATACTTAAATAGCTTAGTTCATAAATTCCAATACATGGTTTCTAGTTTTATTCCATCTTTCCTCTAGAAATAAAAATTAGTTCATTATAATACAAGCAAAATAACAAAACATGGTTATAAAACAAGGCATATCAAATGAAAAATAAAAGAAAGAAGAACTTAGAACAAGAGTTTGAAGTGATGATTCTGTCCCCGGAGTTGTGCAAAAGAATTCCCAAAAACTTGATGAATTTGGATCTTCAATCCTCTAGCAGCAGCCTCTACTCCTTCCTTGGCTCCCAATACCCTAGATGGTAAGTAAATGATGTCTTTTTATGGCCAGACAAGCCTCAATCCGCAGCACATCAAAATCTTGAACTTCCATGCCCAGCAGACCAAAATACAGAATTTTCGGATTCTGTAGTGCAACGACCGCGGGTGTGGTTAAGAAGTCATCGGGGGTGCCGTTCTTCTACCGGTGTGTGAGTGCGGGTGCGGTGCAAATATAAGCGTGGGTGCGATATAGCCTCTGTATTTTTTTAATCTTTTGCACTTTCCAATTCAACACTTTAATACTCCAAACTCTCATTTTAAGCTTCCAAACTTCAATAACAAGAACAACAACAAATCACATAAAACCTGCTCAAGAATCACAAAATCCCAAGTTAAAAACAAGCAATAAAAGTGCAATAAATTTCACTTATCAAACTCCCCCAAACTTAGGATTTTACTAGTCCCGAACAAAACAGAACAACACAAACAAACAAGTCATGAAATACTTTAAAGAACTTGGCCTCATGATCATCTAATTAACTCTTCATGCATTCATTTATTCAATATATGACAAGTCAAAACAATCCAATCAATTTTTCATCTGGATATAATCATGCAATCGGTTAATTTTCTAAACTTCTAATCCCTTCAACTCATGTTTCAAAACATTCTCAATCGATTTCAATTTTAAAAAATAAAAAATCAAGAGGTTTTTTCGGTAAAAATTTGGTTCAAAGCAATATTAATTCAAGAAAGGAATATCCAATAAATATTTGATGCAATAAGGTGTGTGTAAAGTTGATCAAGATTCATACTCAATGTAGGTGTTTATCGATTGTCCATAGGCTTGATCCTCCCAATCCCTCTCCACTAGTATATTGGACAACTATAACTTGTTCATAGGATTTGCAATGCTTGTAATGTTAGGCCTTGGCTTATGGCTACAAATGAAGAGTAGGAATTCAAATAAGGGAGTAAGTTAAATTTTTATTTCTTTTGCATACTCCACTTTTTCTTTTATCTTCATCATTTTTATTTATTTATTTAATTATTTTATTTTATTTTTGGCTCCTCTTTTTCTCCAACTTCTTCAATCAAACATCATTCATTTTTTTTTCTTTTCTTTTGTAAGAGAATTTCAATTTCTTTAATCCTTTGAATTCTTACTCCCTTGAGAAGGTAGGAAATTAATATATAAGATATTCAAAGGGGTGGTAAATGTGAGATATTTGAAACGATATCGAATGGGGGTCTTTTACACATATTTACGTGTGTCATTCGAATTCATATAAGCTACAAAGATGTGACAAATAATAAATTTTTTTTATTTGGTAGCTTGAAAGGCTCAATCGATCCAAAAAATCACCTAAATCATTCTTAAATCATAGTTTGTCTGTATTTTGCCTCGAGTGTTGTTCGGATAGTTCTAGACAAAATCAATTCACCAACACAAAGTAGAATCTAATCATCTTGAAAAATGTTGTCTCAATGCACCAACCAAATACATATATATTCAAAAGAAAAGTGCTTGGCTTCGAAGAAATTTCAAGAACACGATTCTTTTCTCACATAAGCTCAAGAGGGCTTCAAATGAATATTATGAACAATATAAATATGTGCAAATAAAATCAAAGATTACCTCAATCATATATGTGTTTGCAAAAATTTATTTCATTGTCAAATGAAAATCACAGAGTTGTTTAGAAATTATAAGTCTCAAACTTACCAAATCTCATGATTGTTCTCTAATGTAATGTCTGCCCTTTTTATTGCTTTAAAAGTACTAGAAATATTTTTTTTAAACCTCACATAGCATCGGCCGAATTGCATACACAAGCATAAAATATTTTTGACATTACTTTAAAATAAATCAACCAACTAACATTTGAAAATTCAAGTGAAATAGTCGCAAAGCATAAACGTCTACTGTTTGACCAAACCTAAAAAGCAATAATTTGAAAAGTAAAGCCCATACTAAACCTCTCAAAAATCTCTCAAAAGTATAAATAAATAATCTTAAAAATCTTTAACTTAAATCATAAAGCATAATGCGGAAAATGTAGCGATGGTCCTCGGGTTGTGTGCACCTTCAGTCCAGTAGTATCACCCATAAATTCCTCCCTCAATACCACCTGCATCCATCACACCTAGTGAGTCTAAAGACTCAACACACCATAATCTTTATAACGAGTAATACGTAATACAGTCAACATATAACGGTGAAAAATAATTGTACTTAAAAATATCGTTTTCATGAAGATACATAAATTTAAACATTTTCGTAAACATTTTCATGATGCATAAAACTTTAAACATAAACATTTTCATGACATGCATAAATAAATCCTTAACTTTTTCCTCAACATGACATGAACATTTAACATGATTATAAACGTTTTCTTTTATCTTTAGTTGAATTCAGATCGTTAATTGTGACTTTCCTCAACATGACATGACATGACAATGGATCCATCTACATACAACCACAGTACTGGGCGGCGGGGACATCAGCAACACTCTCACCGGTCAACTGAGCCTTGGCCTAACATGATCGAATAGAAATACGATCGTCGGGGCTCCCTCTGAGGCCTTTTCCCATAAATGGGATTCCTCTGGGGCCTTCTCCCCTCACGACATTCCCATTATTACCTCAAACCTCATAACCTCATATTCGCAATGACGGAAACACGATCGTCGGGCTCCCACTGGGACCATAACCCTCACGGCGTCGCCATTATTAACAAATTAGTCACAATCACTACTCTTCCTTCCACATTTTTCATTCACATCACTTTATAAAAATCGTAAATAATATTTACATTTTCATTTTGAAACCAAGCATGCAACATGTATTTTAAACGTCTTCTTAAAATCGTAAAATCCCTTAGACATTTAAAAATCATACTTAAATCATGGGAAATTCATAAACATATAAAAATATTCATATTTTCATAAAAACAGCATATCGGACACTGCCATGACCTTTACTAATTTCCCGGTGTAAAAATATCGTTTTACCCCTGGACTCGACCGTTTTCGTTTTCGACTTTTTTTCGTGATTTCATGACTCTAACATGTCCCAAATAATTATTTAAGCTTACATGAATTTTTTCATGATTTTATTTGGCTTAAATGTTAGACTTTTTTATTTATCTTTAATTAATTGTTTTAACGGTGTTTTAATCCCGAAAAATACCAAACTTTAATATAAAATTCCTAAATTCTAAATTTAGTCTTTTTATATTATTTTAGCCTTTATGGACCACGACTCGACCCCCGTGAGCCGTTTTCCAATTTTTTTATTTATTTTAAAACCCTATTTGACACCTAAACTTCGACCTTGAGCCAACTTCCGATTTTCACGAGTTACCCCCGAACCATGTTGGTTCGAAACTTGCCCAGCATCTTAAATTAATTTACTGGACCCTAACTTCATCAAGGAAACCATTCTAATGCCAAAAACGTGGACCCTCTACACACACCTATGCTGGCCGATAATTTGGGTATGCATGGACTCTAAGATTTAAGCATGCAGGGACCTAGCCGATGACTCTAGTCACAAAACAACCTGATGTGCACCCCCTAAGGACCCTAAGGACCAGACCTGACCCAGCCCAGACCCCGTGAACCGCGCGCCCAAGCTGGTGCGAAGTGCAGAACCCTGCACGCGATTTCCTGGATTCTCGGGTAGGAGTCCCTCATGCAAAGGACTCCTCGCCGCCTCTCAACTCGAGTCCTAGAATGGGTAGGACTCTTCCCTGGTCTCCCCCACGCCCCTGGCTAGCCCCTGGACCAGAGCCGTTGTTGCGACTCTGATTGTTGCACTCCCAAGAGCAGGTTGTCCACAAGTAGTATAATTCGGTGAGCCCGATATCGTATCCACAGGGAAGCTAAGGTAATTACAAGTCCACTACAATGTCTTTTTATTTATTTTTTTCTTTTAGTTGTTTGAATCTTTAATTGGTAATTTTTAATTGTTCAAATTTTAATTTAAGTAGTTGAGATTAAAGGATCCACTCTTGGTATTTTAATAAAGTTAACATTAACGAACAATATTGAAATCCATTTAATAAAATGGTTCCAATATATTAAATAATCATATTTATATTATGTTATATATTGTTATCTTATAAGTATATAATATATGTCAAAACTTATAAATGTTGTCAAGTATTTATTGTGCTATATATATATTTGTAAACACTAAATCAAGGTTCCCACTTTAAATGATTGGTAAATCAAAACTAACATTTAAATGGTACCAAGAAATTAATATTATGATATATTTATATATAGTAAATCAAGGTTCCCACTTTAAATGGTTGGTAAAACAAAACAAACATTTAAATGGTTCCAAGAATTTAACATTATAATATATTCATATATAATAAATCAAGGCATCCACTTTAAATGGTTGGTAATGCCAAACTAACATTTAAATGGTTCCAAGATTTTAGTGTAACATATAGCAACAATAAATCAAAACTCCCACTTATAAGTAGGGTATAAAAATGCTTAAAGAAATAAATATAACATAAACAATAAATAATGATTAAATAATATAAAACATAGATTCTTATCTTTTAGTAACTTTATTATCATGCCAAGAGTTTCACCTTTTCCTCTCAACTTTAGGAAGTTAGCTATTCATTATTCAAAGTGTAAAACTTTGAATATGAAATTAACATGCTAATTATATTTAAATGAAGAAATAAAATAAAATTATAGAGAGAAATATTATGAACTCAAAGGTTTGTTCATAGAATGAGGGATATCTCAATACATTACAATGCACCCCTATTTATAGACAAATTTGGGGAGACAACCACAAATAAAATATTATTTTTTTACACAAAAGTCTTCATTGGTGTTCCAAGATATTATATTATATTACACATCACTTTTGAAAATCTTTTTCTCCGAATTTGCTTCTTCACATAAAAAGAAACATGTGGATAATTGAGTTGTCTAGTTGTGGTATTTTTTTCAAACCATTTGACCAAGTAATTTGAGAGATATGGTCAAAATACTAGAGCATGGTAAAACTGCCACTCATTTGGTAACTTTATTTGTTGCTTAATTTGATCCCACTTGTGAGAAGATTTTTATCTCATGCTTGCCATCAATATTGTAGATATTAACATAAACTTTCTACAGGTCCAAGAATCATCTTAATCCCATTTGAAACTCCAAGTTTATTCTTGTTTTATCGAACCTGTAAAAAATAGTAAAAACTTGTTGTTAGACATGAATTGTATTGTGGCGATGATAACTAAAACCAGTAGACCAGCATACCAGATCAAACGTCTAATTTATCAGTAGCTGTTGTTCTAGTAAAACTAAATCAGATAGAAGAGATAGTTATACAAAACCAGTAGAAGACGTTGCCTAACGTTACTTCTTTAATGTTGCCGTTAAGGGTTCCAAGTACTAGTATTAATTGCGGCATTAATTGCTATACTGAATCATTTAATGCACCTTACCCATTTTGGTATAAAACAGAACTGATTGTTCTACAGTCTTGTTGCAGGAACTTCTTTTGGCAATATAGCTGACTCTATCAGACTATCTGAAGACTATTCTGATTTATGGACGTTGAACTCAGTTGCTCTTATATAAGGGTAACAAACCTTACTCAAAAGAAAGGTTACGAAAACAGATTTTCAAGGATCAAAGCTTTTACATCGAAATCACTCTTAAAGTTCAACAAAAAGAAAAGTAGCACACGCTTCATAGCAATTATCTGATCATTTGAAGATCATCTTGTGCTACTGATCATCACACTCTTCACTATCACTACACTATCTATACTTCATCAAGAAGAGTTTATAATCTGAAAAGAGTCTTTTCAGAACCTTGTGTTACGCACATTTGTGAGTTGAGAAACTAAGAGTTTCAGTAGGCTGAAGTGTAAGTCCTTCTGAAGTGGGTGTGTACAAGAGTTGTACTGTAATATCCAAAGTCTTTTAGTTATACCTTCTGGAAACAGAAGAAGGGGAGACGTAGAAGAGTTTATCTTCGAACTTCCATAAACAACTGCTGCCTACTGTTTTACTGTTTTTCTACTACTTCATCAGATTGTTTCCGCACATTTTCATTGTAATCAGGTGAAAGTACACGCACAAGATCAACTACTATTCTTAACAGGATTCTAGTACTTCATTAGAACGAAAAACGAGTAGAGTTTATTCACCCCCCCCCCCCCTCTAAACTCAACTTCGATCCTCAACAATTGGTATCAGAGCAGGTTATTCTTGTTTGTGAAAAACTACAACAAATGGCACATTTCAGCAAGATCCCTATGTTCTCTAAGGAAGATTTTGATGACTGGAAGATAAGAATGCAAGCACATCTTGCAGCACAAGACGATGACATGTGGTATGTCATCACAGATGGTCCACTGAGAATCTTAAAGCCTAATACAGCTATTGCTGTCACTGACGGAGCACCACAGATGGTCGAAAAATCAAGAAGTGAATGGACCAGTGAAGATAAGAAAAAGGCCAATCTTGATAATGTGGCGAAAGATATATTGTATAAAACTCTAGACAAGAACACCTTCAGCAAGATAAAGATGTGTTCTACTGCAAAGGATATTTGGGAAAAGCTCATCCAGATATGCGAAGGGAATGAGCAAACAAAAGAAAACAAACTGTCTGTAGCCATGCAGAAGTTTGAAAATCTAAAAATGAGAGCTGGTGAAACTCTAAACGAGTTCGATGAAAGATTCAGTAGCCTGGTCAATGAGCTAGCTGCTCTGGGTAAAGAGCATAGCAACAGGGAAATAGCCCTCAAGGTGATGAGAGCATTACCTAGAGAATGGGATGTTAAAACAATGGCTATGAGAGTATACAAAGACTTGAACAAATTGGAGCTGCACGATTTATTTGCAGATCTGAATGCCTACGAGTTCGAATTGGAAGTCAGAAGTGGAGAAGAGCCTTCAAGCCTACCAACCAAGGCTCTTGCTGCTACTGCTACTGCTTTTACTGCTACTGCCTCTACCTCTTCTACTGCTGCTGCAGTTGTACCTCAGGCATTACCGACTGTGATCACTGACAATACTCTGGAGAAGACTGCTGAACAAATCAGTAGTGATGCTATGTCTCTGTTTGTAAAGAAATTCTCCAGGTTCATGAAGAAGAACCATCGAACTTATCAGGGTCCCAATCGCAACTTCAAGAAAGACTCACCATCTGGTGATATGGGATGCTTTAACTGTGGAAAGATAGGTCATTTCATTGCAGATTGTCCTAAACCAAAGAAGGATGACCAAAAGAGAAAGGATCACAAAAGGAATGACAAAAAGTCCAGAAGAGATCGAAAAGCGCTGATTGCAGAAGAAAGCAAATCCAAGTGGGCGGACTCTAGCTCTGAGTCATCTGACTCAGAAAGCCATTCCAGTGACAGTGATTCAGAAGAAGTAAAATGTCTCATGGCAGACACTGACTCAACCTCGACATCTGGAGAGGTATTTGATTTTGACTCCGACGAATTTACACGAACTGATCTGATTAATGCTTTACATGACATGGTAGAAGAGTATTCTAGACTTTCTCAATCATTCGAGGAAGTTAAGATCGAAAATCAGGACTTAAAGAATCAGAACAGTAAGTTAACTTGTGTGCAAGTAGACAGCTGTAATGATTTACAAGTTGAGATGAGTAAATTGATAACTGAGAATGAAAGAGCCAAAGCAGATTACCAGAAGGTGCTTTCTGAGAACCAGAAGTTGTCGCTACTGGTAAATGCTTGGAATAAGTCTTCTGTTTCATTGGAAAAGATGCAAGAATTACAAAAACAGTCTGGAGACAGGAGTGGTCTCGGATTTTGTAATGATGAAGGATCTTCTGAAACGAATACCAAGCCAAAACTGGATATGTGCAAAGGGAAATATATTCATTTTGTGAAATCCAGCATGGTACAGGAACCAGTAGTACCTACTGCTTCAGTTGAAAGGAATGTAAATCTAACAAACAGAAGAACGCACTATGGTCTGGGTTACGTTAAACCTAAGGAAAAAGTTGACTGGAGTTACAGATTCAGAAGAGAATTCAACTCTGGAAGACAACATCCTATGAAGGTTAAAAACTACCAGTACTACAACTCTAAGCCTATTCAGAAGAGATACAGACTGGAAAACAGAAACAGAAGGGAAGAACACCATTTTGATATGCATACCGTTAGAAATAACAGATCTTCTGTTGCACACACATCTTTGGATATCCGAAGTACAAAGTCCCCAAGAGTTGTACAAATTTGGGTTCCCAAAGGACTGATAAGGCTTGGACCCAAATAGATTTGGGTACCAGTTACTAAAATTTGTGTTTGCAGGAACAGAAGAAGGAAGCAGAAATCAGTAACTCTACATGGTATCTGGATAGTGGATGTTCCAGACACATGACTGGACAGAAAAACCTACTCTCTGAGATAGTGAGTTGTACTGGACCAAAGATAACTTTTGGAGACAACTCAAAAGGTAGAACCATGGGTAAGGGTAAGATTATCCATGGTAACATCACTATAAATGACGTGTTACTAGTTGACAACCTCTGTTACAATCTTATCAGCATTAGTCAACTGTGTGATAATGGTTATTCTGTAGATTTCCAGAAGTATTCATGCATAATTAGAGATTCTGCTGAAACTACTGTGTTAACCGGAAAGAGAGAAGGCAACACTTACAGAGTCTCCTGGAACTCAAATCATGTCAATACTCCTACATTCCTAGTTGCTTCTCTTAGCAATAAACATTGGCTATGGCACAAGAAATTGAATCATCTGAATTTCAAGTGAATCAATTATCTCAAAAAGCAGGATATGGTTGATGGATTACCTGACATTAATTTTGTTAAAAATCATGTTTGTTCTGCTTGTCAGCTTGGGAAACAGATAAGATCTAGCTTCAAGACCAAAGATAGCAAATCAACTTCAAGATGTCTGGAACTACTGCATATGGATCTATTTGGCCCAATTCCCATCATGAGCTTAGGGGAATGAAGTATACTCTTGTTGTTATTGATGATTTTTCTAGATTTACTTGGGTAATCTTTCTCGCAGGAAAAGATCAGACCAGTAGTCTCTTGATCAAGCTTCTGAAAAGGATTCAAAATGAAAAATCTACCACCATCATTAAAATCAGAAGTGATCGGGGCACTGAATTTACTAACAAGTATCTTGAGCTATATTTGAATGAACAGGGAATTCATCATGAATATTCAGCTGCCAGAACTCCTCAACAAAACGGAGTAGCTGAGAGGAGAAATAGAACTCTAAAAGAAGCAACTAGAACAATGCTAGCAGATGCAGACATCTCTCAGCGCTTCTGGGCTGAAGCTATCAATACTGCTTGTTACACGCAAAACAGATCGATGGTCAACAAAAGACACAACCAGACTCCGTATGAAATATGGAAAGGGAAGAAGCCTAACGTATCTTACTTTCATGTATTTGGTTGCAAATGTTTTGTACTAAATAATGGCAAAAATCATTTGACTGCATTTGATTCTAAATCAGATGCTGGGATATTCCTTGGTTACTCTGCTGTAGGCAGAGCGTTTAGAATCTTCAACAATAGAACTCTTAATGTTGAAGAATCGATTCATGTTGTCTTCGATGAAGACAGCAGTGCTGAAATCTCTAACATATCTGATTTAAGTAACAGGTTAGACAGGATTCATCTGGAAATTGACAGCGAAGATGATGTAGAAGCTAATACCAAGGATCTTCAAAATCCAGAACCAGACATTCCATTAGTGGAACCAGAAGTACAGACTTTGGATCTACCAATACCAGCAGAAGATGTTCTAGAGCCTACTACTGATTTTGTGGAAAACAATCTTAATGTATCAAATCAGGAAGATGCTCAGTTAAATCCGTTTATCTGGAGAAAGTCCCATCCTCCATCATTGGTTATTGGTAATCCAGCAGCGCCTCTAAGAACCAGAAGGCAAATGTTTAATGAATATATGCATGCTGCTTTTATATCTCAGGATGAACCAAAGAAAATTGAAGAAGCTCTTCTGGATCCTAGTTGGATTGAAGCCATGCAAGAAGAGCTGAATCAATTCAAGCGTAATGATGTTTGGTTTCTAGTACCTAGACCATCTCACCAAGCTGTAATTGGAACTCGGTGGGTATTTAGAAACAAACTTAATGAAGAAGGCACAGTGGTCAGAAACAAAGCTAGATTGGTGGCTCAAGGCTTCAGACAAGAAGAAGGCATAGACTTTGATGAGACTTATGCACCAGTAGCAAGGCTCGAAGCAATCAAAATATTCTTAGCCTTTGCTGCTTTCAAAAATTTCAAAGTATATCAAATGGATGTGAAAAGTGCATTTCTCAATGGTCTTTTACAAGAAGAAGTTTACGTGGAACAACCTCCAGGTTTTATCGATCATTTCTCTCCTCATCATGTATTTAAATTACACAAAGCACTATATGGTCTAAAACAAACACCTAGAGCTTGGTATGACACTCTATCACAGTTTCTTATTGATCATGATTTTACCATTGGAGCAGTAGATAAAACCTTGTTTACTTTAGTCAAGAATAAGCATACTCTTTTAGTACAGATCTATGTTGATGATATCATTTTTGGGTCAACTAACCCAAAATTATGTGCAAAGTTTGGAAAATTGATGCAGGATAAATTTGAGATGAGTATGATGGGAGAATTAACATTCTTCCTAGGACTGCAAATCAAGCAATCAGAAACTGCAATCTTTATAAATCAAGCCAAATATACCAAGGAGCTTCTGAAAAAATTTGGAATGGAAGCATGTTCTGCTGCTTCTACTCCAATGAGCTCATCTATTAAGCTTGATAAAGATGAAAGTGGTATTCCAGTAGAGGTAACTCAGTATCGAGGTCTTATTGGTTCATTATTATATTTAACTGCCAGTAGACCAGATATCATGTTTGCTGTTTGCATTTGTGGTAGATTTCAATCTAACCCCAAACAATCTCATTATATTGCTGCTAAACGTATTTTGAAGTACTTAAAAGGAACTCAAAATGTTGGTTTATGGTATCCCAATGACTCGTCGTTAAATCTTATTGGATATTCAGATGCTGATTATGCAGGTTGCAAACTAGATCGAAAAAGCACAAGTGGTTTTTGTCAATTTCTTGGTGATAAGCTGATATCCTGGTTTAGCAAGAAACAGACTTCCATAGCCACATCTACTACAGAAGCAGAATATCTGGCTGCTGGAAGCTGCTGCTCTCAGATACTGTGGATTCAACAACAGTTGAGAGATTATGGGATTCAAGCCTCCGAATCACCTATATTCTGTGACAATACCAGTGCAATTGCAATCACTCAAAATCCAGTACTTCATTCCAGAACGAAGCACATAGACATCAGACATCATTTTATCAGAGATCACGTGCAGAAGAAGAACATTCGTCTGGAATATGTCTCTACTGATCAACAAACAGCAGATATCTTCATGAAACCCTTACCAGAGAATAAGTTTTCTTACTTTTGTAACTCTCTTGGTTTAATAGATTGAACTTAATTACTTTCTGATTATCTTGGTTAACTTTTATTATTCGCTTATTCATCGTACTGAACTTGAAGAAAAGCAGTAGAGTATAGTCAAGTGCTGAAAATGAAATTTTATTAGAAACCATTCCAGTACATTACATCATGCAAAAGTAAAAACAGTAGATCTTAAATGCTATTTATCCAGTAGCGTTATCTTTAGCTTTTGACTTCAGAAGTTCTCTGTAATTTGCTTAATAAGCACTTCAACACGAACAAGACTTTCTAAGCAAAGAAAGGCCTAGAAAGAATCTAACAAGTTTGGGACTTGTTAGAACTAATCTATTTTTTAGATGCCTTACAGGGCATCAGAGGGGATTTCATCATCATCAATCCACCAGCACTCTCTAATTGCATCAGCATGCTTCTGGAAGAAATGGATGCAACATATCCATACTAATGAAAGCATCAAATCCGTCTGGTGGTGGATACTGGAAATCCAGGAGTGTATTTCAAGGATCATTACGTGAAGAATGACATCTTCAAACTCCTCTCTGAACAGCTTTGCTTCGACTCCTGAATCAAACCCTAACTCTTTCTTTACTTGAGTTTTCATTTTACATTCATCTGTTTAGCTTCGTTCAAGATATGCAGGTATTTATAGAGGGAACAAAGACTCTTGTGAATCGCAAGATTGCGACTGTTCAGTTTCAACGGCTCAGATTGAAAGATGGCCAAGCGTCACTTATCGCAATTATGACCACTTATTAATTGCAGTTACCGATGGGGAACAGTCTTTCAGTCAGATTGAGAGTGTGACGTCTTTTCAGAAAACAGATAGGATGTTTGTCTTTTCGATAAAACTTCGAGTCTGCTGTTTTTTTTTTTTTTTGTCAAAGTGCTGAAATATTCTCAGCACCCTGAAACTTCCAGCAGACGTTATCATAAAATGACAAATCCCCTTCTGATTTTCAGTAACCAACTGGACAGCCCGCTCATTTTCAAAATTTTCAAAATTATTTGAATATCTGACAGTTTCTGCAAAATTTTCGAACACTCAACCAAGAACATACTGACACGTGTCTTTATGTTTATCTGACGGCTGTATATATTCTTTTAGATTTAACCTTTTTACCTTTACTGTTTCATATCTATCGCTATTCAGCTACTGCTTTCTCTACTTTCACTAACTACTGCAATTTTGTCTGATCTCATCTGCATACAGGAATGGCTAATGCTTACACTCTTAACGCGTATCAAGTTAACTTTGCTTCGGTTCTCAACATCAAGGATGAGAATCTCTTGAAAATGTTTCAGGATCTTGAGCAATCGGGACTCCGCAAATTCCTGGAAGCACCAGCAGTCATCTACAAAAATTCTTTACTGAAATTTTATGCTAAAGCCACAGTGCATGAAGGCAGGATTGTTTATACTCAAGGAGATGCTTCTATCTCCATTGATGCCGCTCATCTAGGAGCAGTCTTCCTCCTTCCACTTGCAGGTGTTTCTGAACTCTCTGACATTTCTAAGCTGGATATGTCTATTGTGCTTAGTTCTTTCTTAGCCTCTGGAGAAGAACTGTCTCCTTCCTGTCACAAGAAATTGCTAAAAATCGAGTATCAGATTCTGGCCGATATTGTGGCCAAAGCTATTTTGATCAAGGCTGGAACATTCGACAAGTTGACTAAGGAAAAAGTTCAAGTTATGACTGCCATTACCAAGGGGATTAAGGTGGATTGGAGTCATTTTATTTTCAGAATCATGAAGGACATGGTTGTCAGGCGAAGTTCTGGTTTCGCGGTTCAAATTAGCGTTTTGCTCAAGGATGCTGGCTTTGCATCCACCAGTGATCTAGATGCGACTCCCATCACCATGATTGATGCAGCAAATGTGTTGGCTTTAAGGCCTAAGCCAACAGTGGCAGAATTTGTGGCGATGAAGAAGGAAATTGGGGACACTGCTTCTGAGGCTCCAAAACCTCAGAAGAAAATATCAAAGAAACGATTGATCATTTCGTTGGATTCAGATGACACAGCACCAGAAGAGTCTGCTGCTGGTGTTCAAACAGCAGTGCTAACCCCAGCTAAGAAGAAATCTCGCACAATTCTTAAGATTAAGAAGACAGCAGCACTGTCTGAGATTGAGAAAGTACCTATTCGACAGGTCTTTCCAGAAGCGGTCCCTTCTGCTAGGACCACTGCTTCTTCAACTGCACTTGCTACTACGTCCGTTTCAGCACCTCCTTCTGCTCCGGTTTTTAAGCCAACATCTGGAATTGTTTTTCGGGAACCAGCAAGCGGGTCTTCTGCTTTCCGACCAATCGTGCCTGTGTCATCTTCTGACAAAGGCAAGGGAAAAATGGTGGAAGAACCACCTGTTATTAGTCACAAAACCACCGTGGCTACTGGCGTTGATCTTCATCTCGCAGAGATTGAGACCTCTGCTCATGATGACATGAATTTTTTTGATGAATGGCATCATGTGAGCTATTCCATTCCTTGAGTTACTTCAAGACAAAAGGAAATTTTGCCAAATTGATGAATGCGGAAAGGAAGGTTTTTCAGGTGGCCAAAACAGAAAATATCATCAAGGCCTTGCGAAGAAGGGATTTTGTCTTCGCTCAGCTGAAATGTCAGAAGTTAGAATCAGTTCTGCAAATTCTTCAATCCAATTTTGATCCTGCTGTTCCTACCGCTGTTCAGGATCAAAATGTTATTATGATTCTCTCTGACAAATTGAAGCAGATGAATGAGCAACTTCTTGCTCAAGAACAAGGCTTTGGAGAGCCCACTGTTTATCATGTCGGTCTTTTTCCAGTATTTCAACAGTCAGTTGAGGAAAGGACTACAGCCTCACCAAAGGCTTCTGCTCTCAGTACTCCTGCATCTCCGACTCGACACATCCCGACATCATCACTGCTGTCCGTGCATGAATTGGCTTCGGTTGAAGAAGTCATTGAATCTATTATACCTTCAGTCTCAACCACTCAAGAAGCAGCACCGGCTACTTCGTTGCCACCTTCTGACTTTCCTACTCCAGGGCAACAATTTGCAGATTCAGATGCTCCCTCTTTGCTACCGAATTTAGAGGTATTCTCTGCTGCTCATCAAGTCGAGATGACAGCTCTTCTGAATCAGCAGCTTGCTTCTTCTACTGAAGGTCCCTCAGTCTCACAGGATGTTTCTGTACCACCGGAAGAAGTGTTGGCCTCTGTCTTGGCCGTTTCTACTGCAGAATTTACTCCTCTGGTTGCTGTTGCTCCTCTTTTTTCTGCAACTCCAGCAGAAAGCACAGCAGACCCTGCTCCTACTACTGCTTTGTTGGATGCTGCTCCCATTTCTACTGCGTTGAATGTCTCTGAAATCAAACAACGCATGGTTGTACGCACTCCCTCCCCGGAATTCGATGCATTCAATCTCGAACATCAAATTCTATGTCTGCAAAACGATCTCAACAACATCTCTGAGTTAGTGAAGCGTATGTCTTGTGAAAACCTTGCGGAATTTACTGGTGCTAAATCCTTCCGAGAAACAATGGGTAAACACCTCTATCTCACTAAGGAGACCACAGACAAGATGTATGCTGAAACTTCCATTTTCAGACAAGCTATATCGAGATCTTACGCCACCCTCATCAGTGATCAAAATAATATTCTTACTCGACTCACTGAGCATGATGATCACTTTCGATCTCTCTCTACTTCTGTGGCCAAGATTGATTCTCAAAATCAATCTATCGCTACACTGGATAATCGCATTTCTTCTCAGACCCCGTATCTGGAAATGCTAACCGATGGCATTCACAATATCTCAGGCCGATTGAATGACCTCTTTGCTCATGTGGTTGCCACTGATGCCAAAAAGGGGGAAGATAGGGCATAGGGCAGATAGAGGAGATCAAGGAGGAAATCAAGAAGAAGATGAGGCTGAACTCAAGAGCCTCCGTCTGAAGAAATTATTTTCAGGGATATTGGAATCAATTGATACTTTTAAATCCTTATTGACAATTATCATTCAGTTTATATGATTATCTGTTTTATTTAACAACTTTCTACTGATTAGGTTTGGCATCACCACAAAGGGGGAAATTGTTAGACATGAATTGTATTGTGGCGATGATAACTAAAACCAGTAGACCAGCAGACCAGATCAAACGTCTAATTTATCAGTAGCTGCTGTTCTAGTAAAACTAAATCAGATAGAAGAGATAGTTATACAAAACCAGTAGAAGAGGTTGCCTAACGTTACTTCTTTAATGTTGCCGTTAAGGGTTCCAAGTACTAGTATTAATTGCGGCATTAATTGCTATACTGAATCATTTAATGCACCTTACCCATTTTGGTATAAAACAGAACTGATTGTTCTACAGTCTTGTTGCAGGAACTTCTTTTGGCAATATAGCTGACTCTATCAGACTATCTGAAGACTATTCTGATTTATGGACGTTGAACTCAGTTGCTCTTATATAAGGGTAACAAACCTTACTCAAAAGAAAGGTTACGAAAACAGATTTTCAAGGATCAAAGCTTTTACATCGAAATCACTCTTAAAGTTCAACAAAAAGAAAAGTAGCACACGCTTCATAGCAATTATCTGATCATTTGAAGATCATCTTGTGCTACTGATCATCACACTCTTCACTATCACTACACTATCTATACTTCATCAAGAAGAGTTTGTAATCTGAAAAGAGTCTTTTCAGAACCTTGTGTTACGCACATTTGTGAGTTGAGAAACTAAGAGTTTCAGTAGGCTAAAGTGTAAGTCCTTCTGAAGTGGGTGTGTACAAGAGTTGTACTGTAATATCCAAAGTCTTTTAGTTATACCTTCTGGAAACAGAAGAAGGGGAGACGTAGGAGAGTTTATCTTCGAACTTCCATAAACAACTGCTGCCTACTGTTTTACTGTTTTTCTACTACTTCATTAGATTGTTTCCGCACATTTTCATTGTAATCAGGTGAAAGTACACGCACAAGATCAACTACTATTCTTAACAGGATTCTAGTACTTCATTAGAACGAAAAACAAGTAGAGTTTATTCACCTCCCCCCCCCCTCTAAACTCAACTTCGATCCTCAACACTTGTAATTATACAACAACTTATATTTTATACAATCTATTATAAAAACATATAATATTTAAACATTTAATAAAACAAAAATTATATATTTATATTATAAAACATTTAATTAATGTACAATTTTTATGTTTATCAGCCGCACCAAGCCCAGCCGTGAGGACCCCTAACCGAACCCATGTTCTTCCCATGACAGCAACTTACGTTTTATTTGGTGCTCTTCAATTTCCAGCGTGTGTGGTGCGCTTACCGGACCCTAACTCACGTGTAAACCCTTGTAAATCATGGCCTAGATCATGGCAGTCCTTAAACAACAAACAATCATGATTTAAGAATAAAAAACCTTGCTTAACATATCTTGCTATGATCCAAAACGTAAATCTAGAAAACTAGCACTTGTTTTCTTTCATGTTTTTCATGCATCCAATAATTTAAACATTGATATGATGGATGAGAAAAGGGAGATTAGGGTGTGCCTTTGCGTATAGTACGCTCGATTAATCGTTGACGACGAAGAACGGAGGGACGACTATGGCTTGCTCTTGTTAAACCTTTGAAAATCCCTTCCTATTTGCTAGTGTGTGCTGCCGTGTGTGTGTGGGTGTGGGGAGGGAAATTTTCAGATACAACTTTAGGTGGCCGATGGTTTGCTAGGAGAATAGGGTTTTAGTGCTCAATTTACACTTTTTATACTAATTTATTTACTAAGTAGGCTTTAGGCCTATTAAGCCACAAAATTCAAGCCCATTAGCTTTAATTAGGATTAATAAAATTTTAACCAAAGTTTTGATTAATTAAACCTGTGAATTTATTAGCCGGGTTGCCAAAAAGTCCGATTTTTAATTGAAAAACCAACACCGATAAAGTTTATGTCCCGGCGTATAAAATCACCTCGAAACCCTTTATTTTCAAAAATACTTAAATGCATCGGCCATATTTTAAATATTAAAAATAATCATTTAATAAAAATCTTTTTCTATTTTTTCAGCCCTCGGTCCCCGTTCCTCGATCGTCACTTGAATAACCTTTTAAAAATACATTTTAATGCAACCATGTAAAAAATATATTTTAAACATGTCAACATGCACAACATAATTAATTAATGAAATTAAAGCAAGAAATTAAAGTACACAAAGAATTTAATAATTGCATGCATGTGGTTTGCATGGGCTTTAAAATTTTCGGGGCGTTACAATCTTCTCCCCTTAAATTGAATTTCGTCCTCGAAATTCGCTTACACTTAATAACCCAAAGTTTATACTTAGCTCTAGTATCCCAAAAATCCACGCTTCCGCTGCGCTATTCTGATAAAACTTAAATTCTAGAAGGTCCTTACGTCTCCTTGATCCCAATTAAATTTACCTTCTAAATCCTTATTTTCAAATCGCAACTTAAAAAGAACCAAATGACTTAATGCTATTATTATTATAACCTCGAATTTTCAATTTTTCTTACGATCCCCAATATTAAAAGATGGATGACCATACTTTTCGCATATTACTTTCCTTATTTTATACCCAAAATATTCATCAACTTATCATATTTCAATCTTAAAACCCCAAATCCAACCGCTAACGCTTAGATTTTTCAAGCCTATTATCGATTCATCCTTAAAAACCCTTGATTAAAATTTCTTATAATACTAAAACCAAGATATCCCAAGGTTCTGAATATTCTTAAAAATCTAAATCATCAACATTCTTACCATATAACTCATTCAATTAGCACCTATTACTGAACTAGTCCCCAAATTCTTTAATATTTGCAAAATAAATTCTTAAGTTCCTCAAAAATTATCTTAATTGGTCCTAAATTTCGAAAATCCTATGATTAACCCATAAGTTTTTATCATTCATAATTTCCTTCTACGGGTTTCCCATAACATAATTTCGATAAATCTAAACTTATTTACCCAAAAATCAATTCCTATAACCAATATTACATTTTATCAAAACTTAAAATCCCAATTTATACATTTTCTTATTCTCAAAGTCGTTGTAAATCTTCAAATCATTAATCCTTACGTCTAATTCCCAAAAATTAATTCGTCCAGTAACCATGAATCATAATATTTTCTTAGAAAATCTACATGTTCCAAAGCATTCATAAAATTCACGATTAACTTATAGCCCAAAAAGTAAAACGTCAATACTAAAATCCAAAAATCACATAGTCCAATTCCACCACAAACCAACATGCATTATAATAAAATAAATTTTCATTTCATATTGTATCACGTATAAAAATTCAAAGCATATAAAACAAACATGTGGCGTAAACATATAAGTCATGTACTTATGCAGGTAACATCATAAAATTATATAAAGCATGTAAACTTACGAATTTGAGGCTTAACGACTGATCTTCCCGACACTGATGGTGGCACAACCCTTTACAGAACCATTGCTCTGATACCAATTGTAACGTCTGCCATTTTTATTGCTTTAAAAGTACTAGAATTTTTTTTTAAAACCTCACATAGCATCGGCCGAATTGCATACACAAGCATAAAATATTTTTCACATTATTTTAAAATAAATCAACCAACTAACATTTAAAAATTCAAATGAAATAGTCGCAAAGCATAAACGTCTACTATTTGACAAAACTTAAAAAGCAATAATTTGAAAAGTAAAGCTCATACTAAACCTCTCAAAAATCTCTCAAAAGTATAAATAAATAATCTTAAAAAATTTTAACTTAAATCATAAAACATAATGCGGAAAATGTAGCGCTGGTGTAACGCCCCGAAAATTTTAAGGTCCACGCAAATCATGTGCATGCAATTATTAAATTCTTTTGTATTTTTAATTAAATGTTTTAATTGCATGAATTATTTATGTGGTGCATTTTGACATGTTTAAAATATAATTTCTGCATGGTTGCATTAAACTGTATTTTTAAAAGGATATTCAGGTGACGATCGAGAAACGGAGACCAAAGGCTGAAAAATGTAAAATGTTTTATTAAATAATTAATTTTAATTATTTAATATAAAGGTGATGGTTTTCTCATATTTTTTTTAAAACAAGGAATTTTGAGGTGATTTTATGCGCCGAGACTAATTTTTATTGGTGTTGGATTTTCAACTAAAATGCGACGTTTTGAGCAGTCCGGCTATTTAATTCACTAACTATTTTTATGAAAACCATTTTTATGAGTTTATTTAAAGCCTAACTTGCACTAGTGGGCTTAATTAAGAGTTAATAGGCCTTAAGCCTATTAAGTAAAGTAATTAGCATATAAATAACACACAAAACCTAGTCCTTGCACGTAAACTCACGCCGCTCAAGTTTCTGAAAAACAAAAGTTCTCCTCGGCGCTTTCAGCAACTCTCGGTCGTGGGGAAAAAGCTTTTTCCTTCAAAAATTTTAAGGGAAAGTAGCCTTGGTTCTCCCGTTCTTCGTCGCCGTCGGTATTTCGTGCATTTACGACGCAAAGGCACGCCTATATCTTCTTTTGCTCATCCATTACATCATAATATCGATTCAAATTCTTTGTGTACGAAGATCTTGAAGTTTTATTTTCAAAAATTCGTTTTTCTCATGAACATGCTACGAACTAATGATTTTTATGTACCAAACCATGTCTTGATTGTGCTTAGGGACTGCCATGATGCCATATGATGTTTAGGTAAAGGTTTCAAGGAAAACAAAGCCACACACAACCAACCACCATCGACAGAAATCAAAAGGAAATAAGGAAACAAAAGCCGAAGGCTGCTGTCCTGGCTTTCATGTTCGGGTTGCACGTTTTAGGGTGAGGCTTGGACTTGGCTTGGGCCAGAACACAGCCAGGGGTTGTCTTGAGTCAGGGTTAGAGTCCTAGCCATGCTAGGACTCGAACCGAGGGCTCGGGAAGAGTCCTAGCGCAGCCAGGACTCCACCCGAGAACCCTGCACAGATTTGTGCAGGGTTTGCGCCACTTTCAGGCGATGGAGGCTCGATGCATGGGGCACGGGCTGGGCTAGGAAGGTTCACTAGAGTCCTAAGTAAGCGTCCATGGGTTGGGTTCGGTTAGTAGAGCGCCGGCTGGACTCACACGATCACAAACATGGAGACCATGCAATGTGTGACTCTCGGCCAGTTTGAGCAGCAGGTTGGGGGTTTACGTTTTTGGCCTTGGGTAAAGTTTTCTAGCGGTTTGAGGGTCCAGTAGGGTAATTTAAGATGTTGGGCAAGTTTTGGACCAACATAATTTGGGGGTAACTCATGAAAATTAAAAGTTGGCTCGGGGTCGAAGTTTAGGTGTCGAATAGGATTTCTAAAGTAAAGAAAATTGGAAAACGACTCACGGGGGTCGAGTCGTGATCCATAAGGGCTAAAATAATATAAAAAGACTAAATTTAGAATTTAGGAATTTTATATTAAAGTTTGGTATTTTTCGGGATTAAAACACCGTTAAAATAATCAAGGAAAGATAATTGAAAAAGTCTAAGTTTTAAGCCAAATAAAATTACAAAAAAAATTCATGTAGGCTTAAATAATTATTTGGGACATGTTAGGGTCAAGAAATCAAGAAAAACGTCAGAAACGTAAAATGTCACGATTAGGGGTAAAACGGCCTTTTTACACCTAAAAAGTTGTAGCGGTCATGGCAGTGCCCTAAATGCTGTTGTTATGATATTATGTTCATTGTTAAATGCTTATGAAATGTTCAGGATTTATTTATGATTTATTTTAAATGTCCATGAAATTTTATGATTAAAGTTGACATTTAAAATACATGGTGCATGCTTGGTTCCAAAAGAAAATATATTCATGCATGATTTTATAAGGTGATGAAAACATGAAAATATTGATGAAAGTGAAGTAATTGTGACTATGAGGATTCGAGGATTTGAGGTTATGATCAAGAATAGGCCAAGGCTCAGTTGACGATCCTGTGTCGCTGATGTCCCCGCCGCCCAGTACTGTGGTTTCATGTAGATGGTACCATCGTCATGTCATGTCATGTCATGTCACGTCAGGAAAGTCACAATTAACGATCTGAATTCAATCAAGAAAAAGATAATGCTATGATCATGAAAAGATTTATGTCATGTTATGATTGAGGAAAAGGTAAAGGTGAGGTTCATGTCATGCATATCACGAAAATGTTATTTTACGTAAAAGTATTTTCACTGTTGCATATGGTTTTTTTTTATCTATTACTCGTTACAAAGATTTGGTGTGTTGAGTCTTTAGACTCACTAGGTGTGATGGATGCAGGTGAGGATGAGGGAGGACTTGACTCATGAGATGACTGGACTGAAGGTGCACACAACCCGAGGACCAGCGGTTCTACTATTTTCCGCACTCATGATTATGGATTATAATTTTACGTTAAAAGATTTTTAAAACCATTTATTTATGCTTTAGAGTGGTTTTGGAGAGGAGAATATGTTTCACGATTATTGTTTTTTTTGGTCAGGTAACTCATGCGATGATTTCATTTTTATGTCTATTCATTTGATTTTAAAATGCTAGCTAGCAAATGTTCTAGATCATGGGCAAAATATTTTATTAAAATATTTTCATGGGTGGACCGAATTTTAAACAAAAAAAAAAAATTTCTAGTACATTTTAAACAAAAGAACACTAGACGTTTCAGTTGGTATCAGAGCTAATGGTTCTGTAAAGGGTTGTGCCACCATCAGTGCCGGGAAGATCAGTCGTCAAGCCTCAAAGTTGTAAGTTTAAATACTTATTATGATTTTATGATGTTACCTACACGTTTACATGATCTATATGTTTGAGCTACATGTGCATACACGTTTTGAAGTGAATGACGTTGGTGTTTAAGGTTGCATGGTAAACGATTTTCTTCCTGCATAGTTGCATGACTTTGTTATGCTAAAAGTTTATATGCTTCATGATTTTTATACGTGTTACGTTGCGGAATAAGAAATTATTTTATTTCAACGCATGTTGGATTTGTGATGGAATTGGACTACGTTGATTTTTGGAATTTAGTATTGACATTCTACTTTTGGGTCATAAGTTAATCGTGAATATTATGAATGCTTTGGGGACACGTAGATTTTTTTTTAAGAAAATATTTATGAATCATGGTTACTAGTCGAATAGAGGATTTGCAATGACTTGGAAATAAGAAAATGTATAAATTGGAATTTTAAGTTTTGATGAGAGGTAAAATTTGTTATAGTCATTGATTTTTGGGTAAATAAGTTTAAATTTATTGAAATTATGTTATGGGAAACCGGTAGAAAGAAATTAAGAACGCCTAAATTTATGGGTTAATCATAGGATTTTCGAAAATTAAGGACCAATTAGGATGATTTTTGAGGAAAGTAAGAATTGATTTTGCAAATTTTACGGAATTTGGGGACTAGCTTAGCAATAAGCAATACTTGAATGGGTTAACTAATAAGAATTGAGTTGATTTAGACTTTTAAAAATATTCAAAACCTTGGGTTATCCTGGTTTTAGTATTATAAGAAATTTTAATCAAGCATTAGCGGATGCGTTTGGGATTTTAAGATTTAAATTTGATAAGTTGATGAATATTTTGGTATAAAATAAGAAAGTAATATACGATAAGTATGACCATCCATCTTTTAACTTTGGGAATTTTAAGAGAAATTGAAATTCGAGGTTAAAATAGTAACATCACTAAGTCATTGTGGGTCTTTTAAGTTACGATTTGAAAATAAGAATTTAGAAGGTAAAATTAATTGGGACCTAGTAGACGTAAGGACTTTCTAGAACATAAGTTTTATCAGAGTAGCGCAGTGGAAGCGTGGATTTTTTTTGGATACTAGAACTAAGTCTAAACTTTGGGTTATTAAGGATAAACGAATTTCGAGGACGAAATTCAATTTAAGGGGGGAAGATTGTAACGCCCCGAAAATTTTAAGGTCCACGCAAATCATGTGCATGCAATTATTAAATTCTTTTGTATTTTTAATTAAATGTTTTAGTTGCATGAATTATTTATGTGGTGCATTTTGACATGTTTAAAATATAATTTCTGCATGGTTGCATTAAACTGTATTTTTAAAAGGATATTCAGGTGACGATCGAGAAACGGAGACCAAAGGCTGAAAAATGTAAAATGTTTTATTAAATAATTAATTTTAATTATTTAATATAAGGGTGATGGTTTTCTCATATTTTTTTTAAAACAAGGAATTTTGAGGTGATTTTATGCGCCGAGACTAATTTTTATTGGTGTTGGATTTTCAACTAAAATGCGACGTTTTGAGCAGTCCGGCTATTTAATTCACTAACTATTTTTATGAAAACCATTTTTATGAGTTTATTTAAAGCCTAACTTGCACTAGTGGGCTTAATTAAGAGTTAATAGGCCTTAAGCCTATTAAGTAAAGTAATTAGCATATAAATAACACACAAAACCTAGTCCTTGCACGTAAACTCACGCCGCTCAAGTTTCTGAAAAACAAAAGTTCTCCTCGGCGCTTTCAGCAACTCTCGGCCGTGGGGAAAAAGCTTTTTCCTTCAAAAATTTTAAGGGAAGGTAGCCTTGGTTCTCCCGTTCTTCGTCGCCGTCGGTATTTCGTGCATTTACGACGCAAAGGCACGCCTATATCTTCCTTTGCTCATCCATTACATCATAATATCGATTCAAATTCTGTGTGTACGAAGATCTTGAAGTTTTATTTTCAGAAATTCGTTTTTCTCATGAACATGCTATGAACTAATGATTTTTATGTACCAAACCATGTCTTGATTGTGTTTAGGGACTGCCATGATGCCATATGATGTTTAGGTAAAGGTTTCAAGGAAAACAAAGCCACACACAACCAACCACCATCGACAGAAATCAAAAGGAAATAAGGAAACAAAAGCCGAAGGCTGCTGTCCTGGCTTTCATGTTCGGGTTGCACGTTTTAGGGTGAGGCTTGGACTTAGCTTGGGCCAAAACACAGCCAGGGGTTGTCTTGAGTCAGGGTGAGAGTCCTAGCCATGCTAGGACTCGAACCGAGGGCTCGGGAAGAGTCCTAGCGCAGCGAGGACTCCACCCGAGAACCCTGCACAGATTTGTGCAGGGTTTGCGCCACTTTCAGGCGATGGAGGCTCGATGCATGGGGCACGGGCTGGGCTAGGAAGGTTCACTAGAGTCCTAATAAGCGTCCATGGGTTGGGTTCGGTTAGTAGAGCGCCGGCTGGACTCACACGATCACAAACATGGAGACCATGCAATGTGTGACTCTCGGCCAGTTTGAGCAGCAGGTTGGGAGTTCACGTTTTTGGCCTTGGGTAAAGTTTTCTAGCGGTTTGAGGGTCCAGTAGGGTAATTTAAGATGTTGGGCAAGTTTTGGACCAACATAATTTGGGGGTAACTCGTGAAAATTAAAAGTTGGCTCGGGGTCGAAGTTTAGGTGTCGAATAGGATTTTTAAAGTAAAGAAAATTGGAAAACGACTCACGGGGGTCGAGTCGTGATCCATTAGGGCTAAAATAATATAAAAAGACTAAATTTAGAATTTAGGAATTTTATATTAAAGTTTGGTATTTTTCGGGATTAAAACACCGTTAAAATAATCAAGGAAAGATAATTGAAAAAGTCTAAGTTTTAAGCCAAATAAAATTACAAAAAAAATTCATGTAGGCTTAAATAATTATTTGGGACATGTTAGGGTCAAGAAATCAAGAAAAACGTCAGAAACGTAAAATGTCACGATTAGGGGTAAAACGGCCTTTTTACACCTAAAAAGTTGTAGCGGTCATGGCAGTGCCCTAAATGCTGTTGTTATGATATTATGTTCATTGTTAAATGCTTATGAAATGTTCATGATTTATTTATGATTTATTTTAAATGTCCATGAAATTTTATGATTAAAGTTGACATTTAAAATACATGGTGCATGCTTGGTTCCAAAAGAAAATATATTCATGCATGATTTTATAAGGTGATGAAAACATGAAAATATTGATGAAAGTGAAGTAATTGTGACTATGAGGATTCGAGGATTTGAGGTTATGATCAAGAATAGGCCAAGGCTCAGTTGACGATCCTGTGTCGCTGATGTCCCCGCCGCCCAGTACTGTGGTTTCATGTAGATGGTACCATCGTCATGTCATGTCATGTCATGTCACGTCAGGAAAGTCACAATTAACGATCTGAATTCAATCAAGAAAAAGATAATGCTATGATCATGAAAAGATTTATGTCATGTTATGATTGAGGAAAAGGTAAAGGTGAGGTTCATGTCATGCATATCACGAAAATGTTATTTTACGTAAAAGTATTTTCACTGTTGCATATGGTTTTTTTTTTATCTATTACTCGTTACAAAGATTTGGTGTGTTGAGTCTTTAGACTCACTAGGTGTGATGGATGCAGGTGAGGATGAGGGAGGACTTGACGCATGAGATGACTGGACTGAAGGTGCACACAACCCGAGGACCAGCGCTTCTACTATTTTCCGCACTCATGATTATGGATTATAATTTTACGTTAAAAGATTTTTAAAACCATTTATTTATGCTTTAGAGTGGTTTTGGAGAGGAGAATATGTTTCACGATTATTGTTTTTTTTGGTCTGGTAACTCATGCGATGATTTCATTTTTATGTCTAATCATTTGATTTTAAAATGCTAGCTAGCGAATGTTCTAGATCATGGGCAAAATATTTTATTAAAATATTTTCATGGGTGGACCGAATTTTAAACAAAAAAAAAAAAAAAAAATTTCTAGTACATTTTAAACAAAAGAACACTAGACGTTTCAGCTGGTCCTCGAGTTATGTGCACCTTCAGTCCAGTAGTATCACCCATAAAGTCCTCCCTCAATACCACCTGCATCCATCACACCTAGTGAGTCTAAAGACTCAACACACCATAATCTTTATAACGAGTAATACGTAATACAGTCAACATATAACGGTGAAAAATAATTGTACTTAAAAATATCGTTTTCATGAAGATGCATAAATTTAAACATTTTCGTAAACATTTTCATGAAGCATAAAACTTTAAACATAAACATTTTCATGACATGCATAAATAAATCCTTAACTTTTTCCTCAACATGACATGAACATTTAACATGATCATAAACATTTTCATTTATCTTTAGTTGAATTCAGATCATTAATTGTGACTTTCCTCAACATAACATGACATGACGATGAATCCATCTACATAAAACCACAGTACCGCGCGACGGGGACATCAGCGACACTCTCACCGGTCAACTGAGCCTTGGCCTAACATGATCGAATAGAAATACGATCGTCGGGGCTCCCTCTGGGGCCTTTTCCCATAAATGGGCTCCCTCTGGGGCCTTGTCCCCTCACGACATTCTCATTCTTACCTCAAACCTCATAACCTCATATTCGCAATGACGGAAACACGATCGTCGGGCTCCCACTGGGACCATAACCCTCACGACGTCGTCATTATTAACGAATTAGTCACAATCACTTCACTTCCTTCCCCATTTTTCATTCACATCACTTTATAATAATCGTGAATAATATTTACATTTTCATTTTGAAACCAAGCATGCAACATGTATTTTAAACGTCTTCTTAAAATCGTAAAATCTCTTAGACATTTAAAAATCATAATTAAATCATGGGAAATTCATAAACTATATTAAAATATTCATAGTTTCATAAAAACAGCATTTCGGGCACTGCCATGACCTTTACTAATTTCCCGGTGTAAAAAGACCGTTTTATCCCTGGACTCGACATTTTTCGTTTTCGACTTTTTTTCGTGATTTCATGAATCTAACATGTCCCAAATAAATATTTAAGCTTACATGAATTTTTTCATAATTTTATTTGGCTTAAATTTTAGACTTTTTCATTTATCTTTAATTAATTGTTTTAACGGTGTTTTAATCCCGAAAAATACCAAACTTTAATATCAAATTCCTAAATTCTAAATTTAGTTTTTTTATATTATTTTAGCCCTTATGGACCACGACTCGACCACCGTGAGCCGTTTTCCATTTTTTTCTTTATTTTAAAACCTTATTTGACACCTAAACTTCGACCCCAAGCCAACTTCCGATTTTCACGAGTTACCCCCAAACCATGTTGGTCCGAAACTTGCCCAACATCTTAAATTAACTTACTGGACCCTAACGTCATCAAGGAAACCATTCTAATGCCAAAAACATGGACCCTCTACACACACCTATGCTGGCCGAGAATTTGGGTATGCATGGACTCTTAAGATTTACGCCTGCAGGGACCTAGCCGATGACTCTAGTCACAAACCAACCTGATGGTCACCCCCTAAGGACCCTAAGGACCAGACCAGACCCAGCCCAGACCCCCTGAACCGCGCGCCCAAGCTGGTGCGAAGTGCAGAACCCTGCACGTGATTTCCTGGATTCTCGGGTAGGAGTCCCTCATGCAAAGGACTCCTCGCCGCCTCTCAACTCGAGTCCTAGCATGGCTAGGACTCTTCCCTGGTCTCCCCCACGCCCCTGGCTAGCCCCTGGACCAGAGCCGCATCAAGCCCAGCCGTGAGGACCCCTAACCGAACCCATGTTCTTCCCATGACAGCAACTTACGTTTTATTTGGTGCTCTTCAATTTCCAGAGTGTGTGGTGCGCTTACCGGACCCTAACTCACGTGTAAACCCTTGTAAATAATGGCCTAGATCATGGCAGTCCTTAAACAACAAACAATCATGATTTAAGAATCAAAAACCTTGCTTAACATATCATGCTATGATCCAAAACGAAAATATAGAAAAGTGGCACTTGTTTTTCTTTCATGTTTTTCATGCATCCAATAATTTAAACATTAATATGATATGAAGGATGAGAAAAGGGAGATTATGGTGTGCCTTTGCGTATAGTACGCTCGAATAATCGTTGACGACGAAGAACGGAGGAACGACTATGGCTTGCTCTTGTTAAACCTTCGAAAATCCCTTCCTATTTGCCAGTTTGTGCTGCCGTGTGTGTGTGGGTGTGGGGAGGGAAATTTTCAGATACAACTTTAGGTGGCCGATGGTTTGCTAGGAGAATAGGGTTTTAGTGCTCAATTTACACTTTTTATACTAATTTATTTACTAAGTAGGCTTTAGACCTATTAAGCCACAAAATTCAAGCCCATTAGCTTTAATTAGGATCAATAAAATTTTAACCAAAGTTTTGATTAATTAAACATGTGAATTTATTAGCCGGGTTGCCAAAAAGTCTGATTTTTAATTGAAAAACCAACACCGATAAAGTTTATGTCCCGGCGTATAAAATCACCTCGAAACCCTTTATTTTCAAAAATACTTAAAAGCATCGGCCATATTTTAAATATTAAAAATAATCATTTAATAAAAATCCTTTTCTATTTTTTCAGCCCTCGGTCCCCGTTCCTCGATCGTCACTTGAATAACCTTTTAAAAATACATTTTAATGCAACCATGTAGAAAATATATTTTAAACATATCAACATGCACAACATAATTAATTAATGCAATTAAAGCAAGAAATTAAAATACACAAAGAATTTAATAATTGCATGCATGTGGTTTGCATGGGCTTTAACATTTTCGAGGCGTTACATCTAAATTTTCCAAATTGATTGATGAACATGAATGAAATACATGACCTTTCTTCTCAATACAGAAATTTTGTTCATCATTGGCCATTTCAAAAATTTTCATGACTATGACACTACAAACACACAAGCAGATAACTCAAAAGTAAATAAAACACTCAAATAAAACTAAATAAATAATTGAACACACAAAATAAAATAAATAACATCTCCCCCAAACTTAAATATGTGCATCGCCCTCGATGTAAATGATCATGAAAGTTAGGGGAATACACATACATCGGGCAATGACCGTCAGTGGTCATTGCCATCCTCATCATCTGCTCCTTCTTGAGGTGGGTGGTACTCCAGTAGATCGTATGCGGGAGGCCATTGCGGAGGTTGTGGAAATGGATTACCAGATGTGGAAGCTTATGGAAATTGTTGAACCAAGACGGACGTGAAATCCATCATATAACCCATGAATGTATCGGTCCTAAACCGAAACTCGTCCATGTCTTGGCGTTGTTGGCGCATCTCTTCTTCCAAATGAGTTAATCGATCTCGCACATTTCTTGGCTGTGGTTGTGTTTGTTGTTGTGGGGCCTGAGCATGGGCACGTCTTTCAGCAGCTCTTCTGTTGTATTCTCTCTGAGCTCGACGTGTATCATGTTGATCAGATGTCAGTGACCTATGTGGTTGAATTACAACAATGGCATTTTTTGGTTTCAAAAATTCTTCATTTGCTGCCCAAGTCACTCCGGCATAATGGCATAGGTATGTAATAAGAGAAGGGTGGAGGAGTCCACTAGGAGAGTTACCTTTTGCATAATCTAACATTGAGTTCTGAAGCAATTGACCTAAATCAATCGTCTTTCCCGTTAAGATGCAAAAATTCTGGATTGCCCTCTCCTTGATGACGGTATTATTATGGTCAGTAGGCTTAATCCTAGCCAAAATGAAGGAATACCAATCTTTGGCAACATTTTTTAGATCAGATTTGGCTAGGCTTAAATGCACATCGTCTCTCATTCGCCACTCCGCTCCCTCGATACAAATAGTCTGATGAATACTATTATAATCAACTTCCTGGGTCCGATATTCTTCATATTCATCATGCATGACTGGAGGGATGCCATACATCGTGTTGATGGTATGAGTTTCAAAAGCTACCATCTTTCCTCGCACCAAAACTTTCAAGTGATCATTCTTAACCTTAAGGTTAGCGTAAAATTCTCTTACCAACGAAATGAGTGCATCATGTGGTGGCTTGCCAAACTCCTCCCAATGCCTAGCGGTAAGCATTAATCCGATTTCGGTTTGTGGGAAGCTCAGGTCAAATCTCCTCTCTTTCACAATGCTCTTGTTCAGAATTTTAGCACAACTTTCCTCCGCCTTCTTGTCCCAGAACTTGCGTGCATCATAATTCGCAGATGAGGATGCACCCTCTGATTGTTTTTTTCTTGGAGGCATTTTGTCAAACACTTTCAAAGCACCAAATTCCCCTTCAATCCAATTCACTAAACTTGATGATTCTTTCACTCCTCCAAACTTATTAATCACAATAGCTACAACTCAACAATATACACACCATTCCAATCAACTCCAATCAACAATGTCAAGAATGCACACCACTAAAATTTAATTTTTTTTTCTTTCATAGCCAATAGCACCAATATTTTTGAATTTCAAAGCAAATGTAGTATGGATTTGCTCACCTTGAGTGTTGAAATTTGTCTTGGAAGAACAAAATCAAAGCTCCAATCAATCCTTGGTGTAAAATTTTTGAGCCCCCCTTTTCACACCCTAGGTTTGGTGATGAATTTGTGGAATGAAGATGGATATTGGATGAAATGATTGAAGGTATGTATGTGTGGAGTGGGAAATGTGTACTTGGAAGAAAAAATCGTGTGTGGAATGTGTTCTTGAGAGAGTATTTCGTATTTAAGGAGAAATGGAGGAGAAATGTTCTTCGGTTATGTCCAATTTTTCCTGTTTCAGAATTTAAAACGATCAACCGCGGGTACGGTCCATAACATACCGCAGGTACGGTGCAGCTACTGGAATTATTGAATTTTCGACCTTCAGCAACCGCGGGTGCGGTGCATATCTTGCCGCGGGTACGGTGCTGGTTTTGGAAATCTCTTGCGGGTTCACTACAAACTAGGCCGCGGGTGCGCTTTGCCTACTGGAAATTTTCATTCTTCATTCAGCAAACACCGCAGGTGCGCTTTAAAAAATAACGCGGGTGCGGTGTTGGATCTGTCAATCTAATGCCGATGCGCTCAATAACGGACCGCGGGTGTGGTATGGTTACTGGAAATTTGTAATATTCTGTCTTAAACCACCGCAGGGGCGATAATTTTTGCAGCGCGGGTGCACTCTTTGAAATTGTTTTCTCCTCTATTAGTTAGTCCTGAAAAACACAATAGGTATTCATAAGATTTGGGGAAATATAAGAACACACTAAACCAAAAATGCACAATCAACAAATAAAAAATAAAAACACAAGAATAAAAGTAAAACTGAAAACAAAATGCAATAAAAAAACAAAAATTTGGGTTGCCTCCCAAAAAGAGCTTGGTTTAACGTCGTCAGCCCGACTGCCACCAGTCTACATCAAGTTGATCCGCCCAAAAGAATGTTGTCAAGATGACGTACTTCAGTCTGTTGTCCATTTACTTTAAAAAAGCATCTGGTTTAATGCTTGATCCGTTGTCCATTTACTTTAAACGTTCTTCCGTCATTGCACTTTATCTCAATGGCTCCATATGGTTGGACTGATTTTATTGTAAATGGCCCCGACCATCTTGATTTTAGCTTACCAGTAAATAGTTTGAGGCATGAATTGAACAACAGTACTTGTTGTCCGGGCTCGAAATTTCTATGAAAGATATGGTTGTCGTGCCACTTCTTGGTCTTCTCCTTGTAGATCTTTGCGTTCTCATAAGCCTCATTTCCGAACTCCTCCATCTCATTCAATTGCAATAGATGGTGCTCACCAGATGCTTCCATGTCAAAGTTGAGCCTTTTCACGGCCCAAAAAGCTTTGTGTTCCAATTCCAGTAGTAAGTGACATGCCTTACCAAAGACCAACCTATAGAGTGACATCCCAATAGGTGTCTTGTATGCCGTTCTGTACGCCCATAAGGCATCATCCAACTTCAGTGCCCAATCCTTCGGGTTTGTCTTCGCCAATTTTTTCAATATCTGCTTAATCTGCTGATTGGATACTTCGGCTCGTCCATTTGCTTGTGGGTGGTATGCCAGGGTCACCTTATGCTCCACATCATATTTAGCCAAAATTGAGTTAAAGATTTTATTAAAAATATGTGTACCTTCATCACTAATTATGGCTCTTGGTGTCCCAAATCTTGTGAAGATGTTCCTGTGAACAAACTTAGCAACCACTCGAGCATCATTAGTATTGGTGGCAATTGCTTCCACCCATTTTGACACATAATCCACAGCAAGCAAAATATACGATTGACCAAAAGAAGATAGGAATGCCCATGAAGTCAATACCCCGAACATCAAAAAGTTCAACTTCCAAAATATTGGTCAATGGAAACTCATGGCGTCTAGAAATATTGTCAACCTTTTGGCATCTGTCACATGACTTAGCTAAGGTGTAACTCTCTTTGAACAAAGTAGGCCAATGAAAACCAGACTGTAATACCTTTGCTTCTGTTCTTGATGCTCCAAAGTGGCCACCATATGGTGAAGAATGGCATCGTTCAAGAATAACTTTCGCTTCTTCCTCCGCTACGCATCTTCTAATCATCTGATCAGCACATCTCTTGAAGACATATTGTAACGTCTCACTCATTTTTTAAAATTCTACTGGACATTTTTTTTCTTTAAATAAAAGCTAAAAGTTCGCATTTTCGAAATAACAATTAAAAATGATCGTAAATATTTGACAAGAAAAATAGCGCAGTTTAAAATAATCAAACTCGTTCAAAATCATACGTAAACATAAACGAGTAAAAATCTTAAATTCATCATCGTAAGAAAATGTTCATCTCATCTCAATTTCATAAATCATAATGCGGAAAACATGTGGTCCTCAGGTCGTGTCGCCCATCAGATCTGCTGACTCAGAGTCCAACACCTCCAGTCTCCTCAACATCGAACTCACCTGCATCACACACACCTAGTGAGTCTAAAGACTCAACACACCTGCACCGTTAATAGCAAATACATATACATAGCACACACAAGTGAAAAATACCATACTCAACATACCTTTCATGAATTTTAAAAACGTAACATAAACGTGTCGTGTAAAATCATGACGTGTCAAAACAGCTCATCGTTAATCATCATTCATCGTTTCTCATTTATCGTTCATCGTTCATCATTCATCGTTCATCGTTCATCATTCATTTACCATTCATCATTCATCGTTCATCATTCATCTTTCATCATTTATCATTGGTGAATTCAGTTCATTAGAGGTGACTATCGTACATCATTTACGATGGATCCATCATACATAAAACCGCGGTACCCGGCGGCTGCGGACATCAGTGACACGATCACCCATCCACTGTGCCTAGGCCTCATCATCAGCATTTACATATACGTCTTAACCATTTACATATACTTCGATAGCCACAACTAATTCCCATCATTCAAAACATTATCATTTTCATCACTTATAAAAATCTTGAATAAATGCAATTTTTCTTAAATCCAAGCATGCGACGTATATCTTCAAAAAATCTTAAAATCGTGATCATGATGCATGAACATTTAAAATATCATAAATTTGTGCTCAGGGCACTACCAGGACCAAAATCTCTCCTCGGGTACAAAATGACCATTTTGTCCCTGGAAACCCAAAAATTACTGTTTTGCCCCTAGACGTAAAATTTCACCTTTTTGAAATTTTCTTAATTACATTTACACTAAAATGTCCCAAATAATTCTTAAGCCTACAGGAATTTTCCCATATTTTTATTTGGCCTAAATCGATGACTTTTAAATTAATCTTTAAATATAACCTATTAATGTGTTTTAATCCCGAATTAAACCAAACCTTAGCATAAAATTCCCAAATTAAAAACTTAGACTTCTAATAATTATTTGAGCTTAAATATAATTTTCTATAATTTTACTAAGCATAAATCTAGGCGTTTTCAATTAATTTCTTGATTAACTTTTCGTGCGGCGATTAAATCCCGAATAATTCCATAACTCATTATTTTGATCCGAAACTTACCAAACTCTTAAAAATGTCCCAAAACATATTTAAAAACATCCCTAGACTTAAACTCGAGCTCATTTCATAACTTAACCGAATTGTTTTAAAACTTGGACCGGTATCCCGGTTTTTAATCCGAATCTACTCGAAACTTAACCAAAACTTTCCCAAATTTTCACCATACCTTAAAAACATCTAGAACACCTTAAATTCGTCAAGATTATGCACCTAAACCTCTCGGCCAAAACCAGAAAGAGGCTGTACCCTTTACCTTAGTCCCATTCGAATCATAAGCTCAACTTCTCCCCATCCTTTCAATCCTAGGCCACCACCAAGCGAACCAGCCCCTAACTCACCTCTCCTAGACCACCCTAGGACTCTCCTGAACCTACTGTACCCACGCCATCAGCCCCATGCATCAGGCATAGGCCACCCGATCGCTACATTCTCCCAAAACACCAAACGAACCCAACTTGATCCACAGCGCTTGGGGATGGTTGCAGCACAAGCCGAGCCCTTCCAAACCTTGTCTCAGACCCACCAGGGTCTGGTCTAAGGCTCAGATAGGTCCCTGCTCCGTTGGTTGCACCCTGCTCGCTAAAAACCCAATAACCGAGCCACCTATCTAAACCTTGCTCTCGATCCTCACCTTGTACTGTCCTCCATCAGTTCCAGCTTAGTGACAATGCCACTCACAGCCCTCACACCCTACAGCAACACCTCAAAACAGCCCCTTTGCAAACACAACAAGAAAACCGTGAGTAATAAACAAATGATGCATGTGCTTGAACAAAAACCGAAAAGTTTCCTTGTGCATGGCTGGATAAAAATTTAGACACACATAAAACAAACAACAGCATATATATGACGTAAATGATGCAGAAATAAGAGTACGGGGCGTGCCTTAGAAGTTTGATGAACAAAACGAGAAGAGGGAGACCCGGATGGATTTCTTTGCAAGAACAAGAGCACACCGACGGAAACTACAGATGGAAATGAAGAAAACATGGGGGAGGTTGTGAAATGAAGGGGTGTCGGGTGGTTCAATTTATTGGAGTAGGGTAGGTGTAGTTTAAATAATGTTTAGGTGCTTAAATAAATAGTAAACAAATACCTAATGTGCCCTAAATTGCTAATTAAGAGTTTAAAAAGAATTTTAAGTCTAATAAGCTTAAAAATAGGTCCAATAAATCCAAACATACTCTCGAAAAATATTTCGTGTTGAAAAGTTTTTGAAAATATTAGCCGAAACTTCAAAAAGTCTCCCGATTCGCTAAAATTTGTATACCGATAAAAATTAAAATATTGCAGTTAAAAATACTCAATAAATCTCAATTTTTGAAAAATACCTTTAAAACGTCTTCAATTAATATTTAAAAACAAATCATGTAATTAAAATAATTTTTCTGAAAATTCTCCGGTCTCCGATCCTCGTTCGAACGTGAAATGAAACTTAAAAATCTTAAATGCATAAACCTTCAAAGTTTCGTGAAATAAATTCTATCATGCATGAATTATGCATAAAATGCATAAAAATAATTAAACACATAATTTATGAAATAAACATGTATTTAATGCTTTAAAACTAATAAATAAAATACCAAAGATATTTAATAACTTGCATGCATTTGGTTTACGTGGACTTTCCGATTTTCGGGACGTTACACATATGGATCATCCCATAGGTAAAACTTTGCATCGTGAAAGAATTTTTTCTTTTGGTGATAACTCAAATCTGGAGGAAGAGTAGCACAAGACAAGAAATTAGCTATATCAGCAAACCAAGGGAGTATAGAATTTACCTCAAACAGCTGTTCATCTGGGAATGCTTCTTTTATGGTTCCTTCATCTATTTTATCTTCAAGTTCCAGCCGTGACAAGTGGTCAGCCACTTGATTTTCACACCTCTTCCTATCCTTCACTTCAAAATCAAACTCTTGGAGCAATAAAATCCACCTTATCAAGAGTGGTTTTGCATTCTTCTTGGCAAATAGGTATCGAATAGCTGCATGGTCAATGAAAACAATTACCTTTGTGCAGACCAAGTAGGGTCTAAACTTGTCAAATGCAAACTGTATTGCCCCAGATTCGACTACTATCCTCACTGTATCAAGATGGGTCTTTCCAGCGTGCTTATGTCCTCACTCACACGCACCCTTGGAAAATTCCCAGGGGTTCACCCATCTCAAAATTTCCCCAAGTCAAGCACGCTTAACTTTGGAGTTCTTATTTGATGAGCTACCGAAAAGAAGATGCACCTTCTTGATATGAGTAGTACCTATCAAATCTTTTAAGCCCTCTTCAACTGCACAGTCCCATACCTGAACAGTTTCTGAATCCCTCTCCTTCCGGTGTAAGATCGGTTGATCCATGTTCTCTCCTCCTAGAAGCCTGCCAGGAGCCGCTCATTTTTCGTGCAACCTCATGGCACAGGCGATCACCCCCCGCCCTCTTCGGCCCCGGGCATCACATGCCCACCAGCTTCCGCTTGGTTAGTCCCCGAACCACACCGTACTCGGAGAGGTCGGCTCTGATACCAACTGTAACGCCTCAGATTCGACGAATATCCTCACTGTATCAAGACTGGTCTTTCCAGCGTGCTTATGTCCTCACTCACACGCATCCTTGGAAACTTCTCAGGGGTCACCCATCCCAAAATTTCCCCAAGTCAAACACGCTTTTAAATTTGGAGTTCTTATGTGTTGAGCTACCGAAAAGAAGATGCATGTGGGGACCCGGGTGCTAACTCTTCTTCTTAATCGTTCTTTGGGACTAACTGAATCAATTGTGTATGCTACTTGATAAAATAAATTTATAATATCAAAGCATTGCTAATTAAAAGTGTTTATAAGCAAACAATAAGTTAAACTTCTTTATTATACAAGATCAAGGGTAAAGTCTACAACACATGATCCACATACAAAGTTATTCCAAATATAAGTCACATAACTAGTGTTTATTGTTATTTACTACAAGTCTAGGAATAAACCAACACTGTCTGATCTAAGCCCGGATCACCACGCTAATCATCACTCGTTCAAGCTCTCCTCGATGATGATCATGTCTCACCTGTTGTCATGCACACATACAAACACGACAACAGCCGGAAACTCCGGTGAAAATAAATCTCAGTATAAAACATGTATACATGCAATGCATAAGAGCATATACAAACATAAATCATGTATCAAGAAAATGAATCATGAATTTATGACACATTAGTGAATACAGATAAAACTCTTGACTCGACTCACATCTAAGTTTAGGGATCCCACTGTGAATAAGACGTAACAAATCTCCCACCTACTCTCCCAATTGTGGTGGCGGTACATCTTATTCCTAGAATTCGGTCATTTCTGTATCGAACATCTACAATAGGAATCGATCTTCTCCTATGCAATTCGATACCACCGAACATCTAGTAACTTGGCCGTTCTGCCAATGACTCATCTATCTTAAGTGCATTTCTATAATTCAATAGACAAAAAATAAACATCTCAAAGCATAAACAATCTAGTATGTGGTTTAGGGAAACTCCAGTCCAATCTGACTCGAGTCGTACCTCCCAGTTCAACATTGATTTATACATTTCTTTGTTATGTGTTTGGTTGGATGAAATCAGTCTCAATCTTCGAAACCTTCAATACCAATCTGAAATAACATGTTTGATACGCACTATATCAACGTATAGCTCAAGTAAGATGTGTAACGTTCAATACTAAATCCCGATATACATTTCAACGGCATAACGGCGTAGACTTGACATACCGACAACTCAATCATCAATAGATTCAATATCACAACTCATCATTATCAACCAATAATATACACAAGTCACAAAATCTGTATAATCCCTTCACATATATGCTGAAAATTCATAACCATCGCATACGATAACATTTCTTCGATCCGGTTTCGATTCTATGTTTACCGTAAACTCAAAAACACATATTCTCAAGCATATCACAATTTCTCCAACATATAAAATCTGAATCATGTTGGAAATCAGTAAAACTTACGTCCTTTCGTAGCCGATGACAAGAGAATCACAAATCTGAGCTCGGATCGATAATTGAACGGGCAGATTTTCCACAATTCAAATTCTAGTATCAAGACTATACAAATTCTCCCTAGCCCCTTGCTTGTTTCCTTCTGCCGTTTCTGAAGAAATGAAGTTTGTAAATATATATATCATGCATGGTGAGGGGCAAATGGCTTCACCTTAACACAACACGTCTCGCAAATATGCGCGACCTAAACCGGAGCATATGTGCGAGACCTACTGGTCTCGGCAGTCTTTCCTTCAGCATCTCGCGCATATGCGCGCACCACTTTCGCGCATATGTGCCAGACTTACTGTCTCCGCACAATTCTTCCTGCACAGCTCGCGCATATGTGCGCACTCACTTCACGCATATGCGCGAGGTCTTCTGCCCATCTCGCGCATATGCGCGCCTCCTGGTCGCGCATATGTGCGAGGTGTTCTGTCCTCGCACATACATCTCGCATGCAAATCTCATTTCTTGTTTCGGTTAGCTCCTTCATAATTATGTTAAATCAGAAACCAACAATCGCAGGTTACCAGATAAAAATCTCGGGCATTACATTTCTCCTCCCCTAAGATACGATTTCGTCCCCGAAATCACAGGCCATGAAATCATATCAATAAGCAGGTATAACAAAAGAAACTACACAGAAAAACTCACATCAATGGAATAACTCTGGAAATCTATGTCTCATGTCTGACTCAGTCTCCCAGGTAGCTTCCTCGATGCCATGACGACTCCACCGAACTTTCACAAGCGGAATAGTCTTCGTTCTGAGCAGTTTTTCCTTACGATCAAGAATCTGAATTGGTTTTTCAATATAACTCAGAGTGTTGTTGAGTTCTGCCTCATCTGGATGAATTATATGCGAATCATCAGGAAGATATTTCCGCAACATTGATATATGAAAAACATCATGTATTCCGGATAGAGAAGGCGGAATAGCGAGTCGATAGGCACAACCACCTATCTTTTCTAGAATCTCGTACGATGAGACAACTTTCCTCGCTTTCCAAATCTGACGATGCCTCTAAACGGAGAAATCTTCAAGAATACTCCATCGCCCTGTTCAAATTCTAACGGTCTACGTCGAATATTCGCATACTTGGCTTGTCGATCTTGAGCAGTCTTCATTTTCTGCTGAATCAGCTTTAATTTTTTCCGTCATATCTCGAATCATATCAGGCCCAATATCAGGTACCTCAGAGATATCATCTCAATACAGAGGATATCTGCATACAACGCTTCAAATGATTCCATCTCGATGCTCTTCTTATAACTATTGGTGTACGAGAATTTGCAAAGAGGTAATGAATCTTGCCAACTAGTGCCCAAATCTAGCACTATAGCTCTAAGCATATCCTCCAATGTCTGGATAGTCCGACTATCTGTCTGTCTGTGGGTGATATACGGTACTCAGATGTAACTTCGTACCTAGAGCTTGCTGTAAACTGTGCCAAAAATGTGAAGTAAATCGCGGATCACGATCTAATACGATAGACTTCGGCACACCATGTAATCTGACCACATCTCAGACATATATCTCTGTCATCTGGTCATATCTGTACGTCATTCTGTACGGAATAAAGCATGCTGATTTGGTCAATCTGTCAATCACGATCCAAATCACATCACATCCTCGGGAAGAACGTGGTATTTTTGTAACGAAATACATAGAAATGTGATCCCATTTCCATTCGGGGCTGGATAAACTCTGCAGTAAACCCCCGGGATTCTTCTTTTCTGCTTTCACCTGTTGGCAATTCAAACATCTAGACACAAACTCTGCAATGTCTGACTTCATCTGTTTCCACCAAAACTGTTTCTTCAGATCATTGTACATCTTTCTGCCACCAGGATGAATACTAAACCGACTACAATGTGCTTATGTTAATATCTGTCGTTTCAAATCTGAAATATCTGCCACCACAAGACGGTTATTCACATACAACACAAGATCACGAACCTGATATTCAGACTGATGCCCTGATATGACCATTTCAACCGACTTCTGAATATTCTGAATTTTTTTGTGCTTCTTTAATTTTCACAATCAACTCTGGTTCAACTTGAACAGCATATGATCGCAATGGTCTACGATCTGTCTCAAACACTAATCCAGACAAATATAAATCTTTTATCAAACTTGAAACACCAATAGTCGATAAGGATAAAGAACATACCTTACGACTTAATGAATCAGCTGCGGCATTGGACTTTCCGGGATAGTATTTGAATTCACAATCAAAATCTTTTGATAAATCAAGCCATCTTCGCTGTCTCATATTCAACTCAGACTGTGAAAACAGATATTCCAAGCTTTTATGATCAGAATAAATCTCAAACTTCTCACCGTAAAGGTAATGTCGCCATATCTTCAAAGCAAATACAATGGCTTCCAATTCAAGATCATGAATTGGGTAGCGAGTCTCGTGTGTCTTCAGTTGTCGTGAGGCATAAGCAATAACATGACCTTGTTGCATCAAAACACAACCCAATCCTCTGTGAGAAGCATCACAATACACAACGAAATTACCAGTACCTGAAGGGATAGTCAATATTGGTGCACTGGTCAGTCTCTTCTTCAGTTCAAGGAAACTAGACTCACAAACTTTAGACCACAAAAACAGAGCATTCTTCTGAGTCAGCTGTATAATCGACTTCGCAATACTGGAGAAATCTTTGATGAATCATCGATAGTATCCTGTCAAACCCATAAAACTGCGAATCTATGGCACGGATGCCGGTCTCGGCCAAGAAATCACGGCTTCAACCTTGCTAGGATCCACTGATATGCCATCTCCGGATATGATATGACCCAAAGATACAACCTGTCTCAACCAGAACTCACATTTCGACAGTTTTTCATACAATTTCTCAGCTCTTAGAATTTGCAACACAGTTCTCAAATGCTCAACATGCCCAATCAGATTCTTTGAATATATCAGAATATCATCGATAAATATAATCACGAAATCGTCTAAATACTTCTGAAAGACACGGTTCATCAGACCCATAAATACAACTGGAGCATTAGTTAAACCGAACGGCATGACAATAAATTTATAATGTCCATACCTGGTTCTGAACGTTGTCTTCGATATATCAGAATCTCTAATTTGTAACTGATGATATCCAGATCTCAGATCAATCTTGGAATAAACAGAGGAACCTTGCAACTGATCAAATAAATCATCTATATGAGGTATAGGGTATTTATTCTTTACCGTAGCCTTATTCAGTTGTCGATAATCTATACAGAGCCTCATGGAACCGTCTTTCTTTCTAACAAATAGTACCAGAGCGCCCCAAGGAGAAACACTCGGACTGATGTACCCCTTGACCAAAGATATTCTAATTGAGTCTTTAATTCTTTTAGTTCTATTGGCGCCATTCGGTACGGAGCTCTGGATATAGGAACTGTACCTGGTATAAGATCAATACTGAAGTCTATCTCTCGAGCTGGAGGTAATCCTGGAATCTCATCCGGAAAAACGTCAGCGAACTCACACACCTCTGGCAAATCTGCCAATGAGGGGCTCGTTTTCAGTACATCTACTGAATATACTAGAAATCCCTCCGCTCCTTTCTGTAGTAATGGATTCATATCTAACCCTGATATCAAAGGAATCCGAGATATGGAACATTTACCGTAGAATTTCCACTCGTCAGCCATCTCCGGTCTGAACCTGACAATCTTGTGAAAACATTCTACGGTAGCTCTGTACTTGGTCAGCATATCAATCCCGATAATACAATCAAAATCAGACAACCCAAGTACAATGCAATCTAACTCAATCTCATTACCCTCAAACTGTAGCATACGATTTCTAACAGAAGTCATTGATATCAAACCACTCCCCAAAGGAGAAGAAACATATACTACAGTAGATAATTACTCGACAGACAATACATGTATCAATGCAAATTGTTCAGCTATAAATGTATGGGATGCACAAGTATCTATTAATACATGAGCAGGGTAACCACAAAGAAAACAGTTACCTGCAATAACATCATCAGGTGCGTCTTGAGCCTGTTCTTCAGTCAATGCAAACACACGGGCCTGCTGTCTCGGAGGTTGGCTTGCCATCTGGCTTCCTACTGGCCTCAACTAGGACTGTGCAGGTGCCGGCTGAAAAGAGTGTACAGAAGATGCTTGTCTCTCCACCTGGGCTACTGAACAAGATGATCCCACAGTCTGAGATCGTTGTGCACCTCTCTGTGGACAAACTTTAGTGAAATGTCCCGGTTGTTTGCAGACATTGCATCTACCAGCCACTCCTTTGCACTGCTCTGTGGGATGCCTTCCACCGCAAGTAGTGCAATACACACCTGTGTAATTCTGTCTAGGACCACCCTGTCTCGGGCCACTGGAACTGGATGAACTACTGCCTGATTTCTTAAACTGTTTCACTCTGGCTTTCAACCAATCTTTCTTACCACTTCTGCTACCCCCACTCTCGAATCTAGGAGGAGGTTGTGAAAACTGTGTGGTAGGCTGTGAAGGTCTTGTATTCTGAGAAACATACGATGCTCCTCGCTGCTTGATCAAGCCAGCTTCAGCCCCTTTTGCCCTGTTCAAAGCATCTGAAAAGTTGTTTGGTCGTCCCGTATTTACCAATATAAAGATGTCAGGATTTAAGCCGTTGATAAACTGATCAGCTATGGCTTCATCATTCTCGGCCACATGCGGCGCAGAACGTAGCAATGTAGAGAATTTAGCAACATACTCCTCAATGTTCAACTGTCCTTGCCTCAAGTTTGCAAATTCTTCCCTCTTGTCCTTCTGATAGGATACTGGAAATAAACGCTGATAAAACTCAGTTTTAAAGACTTTCCAAGTAATTTCTGTACCTCGTTGTTCCAATGCTTTCTTGATTGTGATCCACCAATTCTTTACAACTTCTTGTAATTGATGCCCAATCATTTTCACTCTTCGTTCATCTGTGTATTCAAGGGAGTCGAACAACATCTCGATATCATCTAACCAGCTTTCACAGTGAACAGAGTTCTCGGTGCCTTTCAGTGTCGGTGGTCTGAATGACTGAAACCGTTTCAGCAAGGTTTCCATCGGTGTAGCTGTCACATCCATAGGATCGTTGGATATACTGCCCTGTTCTGGCGCCCTGACTGTTGCTCTTCGAGGAGGCATATCTGATTATCACAAGGGTTAGTTTTCTAAATCATAAAATCAATCTCAGTCCTCCTCTGATCATCTTACTTCTGATCCAGAATCGGTTCTGATTCATTCTTTATCAGTACACATTTTAATCAACTAAATAATCAATCAAACATGTAATTTCAAAGCAACAAAACATGCTTTCATGCTAGCATAGAACATAAGTACAAAAACAATACAATCTTCCCATGCTAGTATTAATAAGTAAACAAGGAAAAAGACTCACTCTACCCCGCTCACCCTCTTCTATCACAGTCTACAGAACCTACAGCTCTGATACCACCTAAAGAATGAATCGGTTCTGATTCATTCTTTATCAGTACACATTTTAATCAACTAAATAATCAATCAAACATGTACTTTCAAAGCAACAAAACATGCTTTCATGCTAGCATAGAACATAAGTACAAAAACAATACAATCTTCCCATGCTAGTATTAATAAGTAAACAAGGAAAAAGACTCACTCTACCCCGCTCACCCTCTTCTATCACAGTCTACAGAACCTATAGCTGTGATACCACCTGTTGTGGGGACCCGGGTGCTAACTCTTCTTCTTAATCGTTCTTTGGGACTAATTGGATCAATTGTGTATGCTACTTGATAAAAAAAATTATAATATCCAAGCATTGCTAATTAAAAGTGTTTATAAGCATACAATAAGTTAAACTTCTTTATTATACAAGATCAAGGGTAAAGTCTACAACACATGATCCACGTACAAATTTATTCCAAATATAAGTCACATAACTAGTGTTTATTGTTATTTACTACAAGTCTAGGAATAAACCATCACTATCTGATCTAAGCCCGGATCACCACGCTAATCATCACTCGTTCAAGCTCTTCTCGATGCTGATCCTGTCCCACCGGTTGTCATGCACACATACAAACACAACAACAGCCGGAAACTCCGGTGAGAATAAATCCCAGTATAAAACATGTATACATGCAATGCATAAGAGCATATACAAACATAAATCATGTATCAAGAATATGAATCATGACTTTATGACACATTATTGAATACAGATAAAACTCTTGACTCGACTCACATCTAAGTTTAGGGATCCCACTTTGAATAAGACGTAACAAATCTCCCACCTACTCTCCCAATCGGGGTGGTGGTACATCTTATTCCTAGAATTCGGTCCTTTCTGTATCGAACATCTACAATAGAAATCGATCTTCTCCTATGCTATTCGATACCACCGAACATCTAGTAACTTGGCCGTTCTGCCAATGACTCATCTATCTTAAGTGCATTTCTATAATTCAATAGACAAAATATAAACATCTCAAAGCATAAACAATCTAGTATGTGGTTTAGGGAAACTCCCGTCCAATCAGACTCGAATCGTAAATCCCGGTTCAACATTGATTTATACCTTTCTTTGTTTGGTGTGTGGTTGGATGAAATCAGTCTCAATCTTCGAAACCTTCAATACCAATCTGAAATAACATGTTTGATATGCACTATATCAACGTACACCTCAAGTAAGATGTGTAACGTTCCATAATAAATCCCGATATACATTTCAACGGCATAACGACGTAGACTTGACATACCGACAACTCAATCATCAATAGATTCAATATCACAACTCATCATTATCAACCAATAATATACACAAGTCACAAAATCTGTATAATCCCTTCACATATATGCTGAAAATTCATAACCATCGCATACGATAACATTTCTTCGATCCGGTTTCGATTCTATGTTTACCGTAAACTCAAAAACACATATTCTCAAGCATATCACAATTTCTCCAACATATAAAATCTGAATCATGTTGGAAATCAGTAAAACTTACGTCCTTTCGTAGCCGATGACAAGAGAATCACAAATCTGAGCTCGGATCGATAATTGAATGGGCGGATTTTCCACAATTCAAATTCTAGTATCAAGACTCTACAAACTCTCCCTAGCCCCTTGCTTGTTTCCTTCTGCCATTTCTGAAGAAATGAAGTTTGTAAATATATATATATATATATATAAATATATATATATATATATATATATATATATATATATATATATATATATATATATATATATCATGCATGGTGAGGGGCAAATGGCTTCACCTTAACACAACACGTCTCGCGCATATGCGCGACCTCCACCGGCGCATATGTGCGAGACCTACTGGTCTCGGAACTCTTTCCTTCAGCATCTCGCGCATATGCGCGCACCACTTTCGTGCATATGCGCGAGACTTACTGTCTCCGCACAATTCTTCCCCCGCAGCTTGCGCATATGCACGCACTAACTTCGCGCATATGCGCGAGGTCTTCTGCCCATCTCGCGCATATGCGCGCCTCCTGGTCGCGCATATGTGCGAGGTGTTCTGTCCTCGCACATACATCTCACATGCAAATCTCATTTCTTGTTTCGGTTAGCCCCTTCATAATTATGTCAAATCATAAACCAACAATCGCAGGTTACCAGATAAAAATCTCGGGCATTACAATGCACCTTCTTGATATGAGTAGTACCTATTAAATCTTTTAAGCCCTCTTCAAATGCACAGTCCCATACCTGAACAGTTTCCGAATCCATCTCCTTCCGGTGTAAGATCGGTTCATCCATGTTCTCTCCGCCTAGAAGCCTTCCAGGAGCCGCTCATTGTCCGTGCAACCTCATGGCACCGGCGATCACCCCCGCCCTCTTCGGCCCCGAGCCTCACACAAACACTACTGCAAGCATCTCCTTTTCAGTAGTTGTGTAATTTTGCTCTGCAGCATCCATGGTTCGACTTGCATAGTAGATTGATTTAAAAAATTTATCACGCCTTTGGCCCAACACCACACCTACTGCATAATCACTAGCATCGCACATCAACTCGAAGGGCTCCTTCCAATCTAGTACTATCATGATTGGTGCTATCACCAATGCCTTCTTGATCTTCTCAAATACCTGCAGACAATCATCATCAAAAATAAAAGTGGATTCTTTTTCAAGCAAATTACACAAAGGTTTAGTAATCTTAGAAAAATCTTTGATAAATCTACGATAAAACCTGGCATGTCCTAAGAAACTCCTTATCCCTTTGATGTTCTTCGGTGGTGGAAGCTTTTCAATTGCAACTACTTTGGCTCTGTCTATCTCTAATCCCTTTAAAGACACTTTATGTCCAAGAACAATACCCTCTTGGACCATAAAATGACACTTCTCCCAATTAAGAACTAAGTTCTTTTCTTGACATCTCTGCAAAACGAGGGAAAGGTTATGTAAACAGTGATCAAATGAAGAGCCAAATACCGAGAAATCATCCATGAATACTTCATGATGTCTTCCACCATGTCTGCAAATATGGCCATCATACATCTCTGAAAAGTAGCAGGTGCATTGTATAGCCCAAAATGCATCCTCCTAAAAGCAAACTTTCCATATGGGCACGTGAATGTTGTCTTCTCTTGATCATCTGGTGCTATATCAATCTGGTTATAACTTGAATAACCATCTAAAAAATAGTAGTGACAATAACCAGCAAGTCTATCAAGCATTTGATCAATAAAAGGTAATGGAAAATGATCTTTACGTGTGACATTGTTCAACTTCCTATAATCAATACATACTCGCCACCCAGTCACAGTACGAGTAGATATTAGTTTATCATTTTCATTCTTTACCAAAGTCATTCCACCCTTTTTAGGCACTACTTGCAAAGGAGACACCCAACTGCTGTCAGAAATAGCAAATATAACTCCAGCATTTAAAAATTTCAACACTTCATTTTTCACTACCTCTTTCATGGCTGGATTTAACCTTCTCTGATGATCCACATAAGAAGCGTATGCATCTCTTCCATTAAAATCCTATGCATGCATATGATGGGACTAATCCCTTGATATCAGAAATCGACCACCCAAATGCAGTTTTAAATTTCCTCAACACTCTCAACAATTTCTCTTTTTCATCTAAAGTAAGAGAGGAAGAGATAATTACAGGATATGTCGACTTCTCACCGAAGAAAGCATAGCAAAGATGGCTTGGAAATTCCTTCAAAACAGGGGATGAAGGTATTATCTCTAAACATTTTCTTCTTCCAAATTCTCCTGTGCGGCTTCCTTCACATCTGGCAACTCTTCAAGAGCTAAAAATTGCTCTCTCAATTCCCAATCATCATCATCAACTCTACTGACAGTATTAGAAAGGCATCTTTATAATGGATCTTATACTATATGACCTATACCAATCTCAGCAACACAAGAGTCAATTATATCAATACTTTTACAAGTACTCACCTCGTCATTACCTTTAATAGCCTTACATATGTTGAATATCACAGCTTCCCCACCAACTCTCAAGGTGAGTTCTCCTTTGTGTACATCTATCAATGGTTTTCCAGTGACTAAGAAGGGTCGCCCAAAAATCAATGGAGCATCTTGATCTTCCTCCATATCAAGTATTACAAAATCAGCACGGAAGATAAACTTGTCAACTTTTACCAAAACATCTTCAACAATTCCATGAGGATAGGTGAGTGACTTATCTGCAAGTTGCAAAGTTATAGTGGTTGGTTTTACCTCCCCAAGCTCCAAGTCCCTATAAATAGAAAATGGCATAAGATTAATACTCTCTCCAAGATCACATAAAGCTTTATTAAAATGAGTACTACCAATAATACAAGGAATAGTAAAACTCCCTGGATCTTTTAGTTTTTGTGGTAACTTCTTTTGGAGAATGGCCCTGCACTCATCGCTCAACTTCACTGTCTCGAACTCTTGCAACTTCCTCTTCTTTGACATCACATCTTTGATGAACTTTGCATAGTTTGAAATTTGCTCTAAAGCATCAGCAAATGGAATGTTGAGTGAATCTTCTTGAAAATCTCCAAGATTTTGCAAATTGATCATCAATAATCTTCTTCCTAAATCTCTGTGGGTATGGAAGAGTCGGTTTTAGTATAGGAATCCGTTAAACTTTAGGTTCAATCCGAGACTCCTCAACATTGTTCTCATTTCCATTTTCACATTCATCTTCTTCAACTCTCTTCTCATTTTCCTCATTCTCTTTGGATTTTTTAACCTCAAGTTCTCTTCCACTTCTCAAAGTTACAGCTTTGCATTGCTCCTTTGGATTTACTTCAGTATTACTTGGGAATTGACCTCTATTTTGATCTCTCAATGCATTAGCCAACTGTCCAATCTGTGTCTCCAATGATTTCATTGTGGCACCCATATTTCCCATGTGAGTTTCCATGCCATCAAGACGAAATTCAGTCCTAGCCATCCTTTTACTAGATTCAACAACAAATGTACCAACTAGATCCTCAATTGAAGGCTTTCCTTTCCCCCTTCGATGTATTGAACCCCGGTGGAGGATTCAACACATTCTTATTATTAGCATATGAAAAATTCTCATGATTTCTCAAACCAAGATGATAAGTGTTAGGGGGAGGGTTACCTTGATATCCTCCGTATCCACCAAACTTCCTATTGTTGATATAGTGAGCCTCATCAGGGATATGTGGTTCTTCATTAACAACCGATGTATTTTCAGCCTCTGCTGTACTAGATTTATTCATAGCAGCAATTTGAGTTGTTAAAGCTGAAACTTGTGTGGTCAGTGATGTAATAGGATCTACGGCATAAATTCCAGCTGGTTTCTTTACTCCTGACCTCTCAGACGGCCACTGATAACTGTTAATGGACATCTATTCAAGCAAATCATATGCTTGATCAGGTGATTTGGCAAATATCGTGCCACCAGCTGCTGCATCCACAGTGCCTCTTGTTTGTACATTCAAACCATTGTAAAATAATTCAATCTGTACTCAATCTTCAAAACCATGGTTTGGACATGTGAGGCCCGGGGCCGAAGAGGGCGGGGGGGGTGATCCCCGGTGCCATGAGGTTGCACGGACAATGAGCGGCTCCTGGCAGGCTTCTAGGCGGAGGGAACATGAATGAACCGATCTTACATGGGAATGAGAAGGATTCCGAGACTATTAAATGTAGTAGACTGTACAGTTGAAGAGGGCTTAAAAGATTTGATATGTACTACTCATATCACGAAGATGTATCTTTTTTTCGGTAGCTCATCACATAAGAACTCCAAAGTTAAGCGTGCTTGACATGGGGCAATTTTGGGATGGGTGACCTCCTGGGAAGTTTTCTAGGGTGCGTGTGAGTGAGGACATAAGCAAGCTGGAAAGACTCGTCTTGATACAGAGAGGACACTCATCGAATCTGGGGCGTTACAGTTGGTATCAGAGCCGAACTCTCCTAGTACGGTGTGGGTTCGAGGAAGAACCAAGCGGAAGCTGGTGGGCATGTGAGGGCCGGGGCTGAAGAGGGCGGGGGGTGATCGCCGGTGCCATGAGGTTGCACGGACAATGAGCGGCTCCTGGCAGGCTTCTAGGCAGAGGGAACATGAATGAACCAATCTTACACGGGAATGAGAGGGATTCTGAGACTGTTCAATGTAATGGACTGTACATTTGAAGAGGGATTAAAAGATTTGATATGTACTACTCATATCACGAAGGTGCATCTTCTTTTCGGTAGCTCATCACATAAGAACTCCAAAGTTAAGCGTGCTTGACTTGGGGCAATTTTGGGATGGTGACCTCCTGGGAAGTTTTCTAGGGTGCGTGTGAGTGAGGACATAAGCACGCTGGAAAGACTTGTCTTGATACAGTTAGGACAGTCGTCGAATCTGGGGGGGGCGAAAAGGGCGGGGGGTGATCATCAGTGCCATCAGTTGCACGGACAATGAGCGGCTCCTGGCAGGCTTCTAGGTGGAGGGAACATGAATGATGCGACCCACACGAGAATGAGAGGGATTCCATGTGAGGGCCGGGGCCGAAGAGGGCGAGGGGTGATCGCCGGTGCCATGAGGTTGCACGGACAATGAGCGGCTCCTGGCAGGCTTCAAGGCAGAGGGAACATGAATGAACCGATCTTACACGGGAATGAGATGGATTCAGAGACTGTTCAATGTAATGGACTTTACAGTTGAAGAGGGCTTAAAAGATTTGATATGTACTACTCATATCACGAAGATGCATCTTCTTTTTGGTAGCTCATCACATAAGAACTCCAAAGTTAAGCGTGCTTGACTTGGGGCAATTTTGGGATGGATGACCTCCTCGAAAGTGTTCTAGGGTGCGTGTAAGTGAGGACATAAGCACGCTGGAAAGACTCGTCTTGATACATAAAGGACAGTCGTCGAATCTGGGGCGTTACAGTTGGTATCAAAGCCAACCTCTCCTAGTAAGTGTGGGTTGGGGGACGAACCAAGCGGAAGCTGGTGGGCATGTGAGGCCCGGGGCCGAAGAGGGCGGGGGGTGATCGCCGGTGCCATGAGGTTGCATGGACAATGAGCGGCTCCTGACAGGCTTTTAGGCGGAGGGAACATGAATGAACCGATCTTACACGGGAATGAGAGGGATTCCGAGACTGTTCAATGTAATGGACTGTACAGTTGAAGAGGCTTAAAAGATTTGATATGTACTACTCATATCATGAAGGTGCATCTTCTTTTCGTTAGCTCATCACATAAGAACTCCAAAGTTAAGCGTTCTTGACTTGGGGCAATTTTGGGATGGGTGACCGCCTGGGAAGTTTCCTAAGGTGCGTGTGAATGAGGACATAAGCACGCTGGAAAGAATCGTCTTGATACAGTGAGGACAGTCGTCGAATCTGGGGCGTTACAGGACACCTCCTCAACAACTTCTTATACCGTTCCCATGCCTCATATAATAGCTCAAAGTCAGTCTGCCTAAAAGTACTTATCTCAATCTTCAATTGTGTAGACTTCGTAGGTGGAAAATATTTAGCAAGGAACTTGGTTGCTAACTCCTGCCATGTAGTGATACTCACCAAAGGAAGCGATTGGAGCCATCTTCTTGCTTGGTCCCTAAGAGAAAAAGGAAACAAGCGCAATCGAATTATATCATCAGGAACACCATTTATCTTTGCCGTGTCAGTGATTTCAAGGAATGTTCTGAGATGTAGATATGAGGATCTGCAGTAGCGGCTCCCCCAAATTGGTTCTGTTGAACCATGTTTATCAATGCGGGCTTGAGCTCAAAGTTGTTTGCATTAATAGTCCATCGTGCTATGCCCGAATAATGAGCATTTAGTACCGGCCTAAAATGATCTCTGATGGGTATTGCAGGGGGTGGATTTTCGTTATCTCTGTTGTTAGCCATTGTTTGAATCGCTTCTCTTTTTCTTGGCTTTCTTAATCTTCTTGTGGTTCTTTCGATCTCGGGATCAAAGATAAGCAAGTCAAAATTTTGCGATCTTCGCATGCACTGTCAAACAAAGATAAGAAACAAATCAATTTTTAATGTAATACAATAAAAGCAACTATAAATTAAAATCTAGACTAATTGGTAACAATACAAATATAAATTTAAAATAAACATTCTCCGGCAACGGCGCCAAAAACTTGTTGCGTGTTTTTTTGATTGCTCGCAAGCGCACGACGTTAAGTTATAGTAAAATGTATTTTTTAGTACAAGTGTCGATTCCAAGAAGAATGTGTTTATAAATGTATATTAGTACTTGTGATTAAAATAGTCTCGAGTTTATTTAGAGTAATCAATTAAAAGATTTTTTTGCAAGAATAACTAAATTGAAAATGGATTTAAATGTAACACCAATTTATAGCAATTAACAATGAAATAAAATATCTAGAGGTCCGATTTCACGCAACTATCAACCATGTGTAAATTTCTTTTAGCTATATTATAAAAATCCTTCTTATTCATTAGCCATGAATCCTATAATTATATACTACCTCTCCCGAGTGTTAAGAAGATATTAGTTATCTAAAAATGGATTGCAACGTCCCCATAAACAATCTACAATTAAATAACACAACAAGCACTAGATTTTTTATGGGCTTCGATAGCATTATAGGCCCTTCCGAACTCTATAAATACCATTGATGTATTTTTCTCTTTTCTTGTTTATAATTTCTTGTTCCGAGTGATAAATTGTAAACATATACATCATTCAAATTATGGCCAATAAATTGAAAGCATTAATATTAGAACAATACAAATGAACAATATGAAAAACTTAAATAGCTTAGTTCATAAATTCCAACACATGGTTTCTAGTTTTGTTCCATCTTTCCTCTAGAAATAAAAATTAGTTCATGATAACACAAGAAAAATAACAAAACATGGTTATAAAACAAGGCATATCAAATGAAAAATAAAAGAAAGAAGAACTTAGAACAAGAGTTTGAAGTGCTGATTCCGTCCCTGGAGTTGTGCAAAAGAATTCCCAAAAACATAATGAATTTGGATCTTCAATCCTTTAGTAGTTCTACTCCTTCCTTGGCTCCCAATACCCTAGATGGTAAGTAAATGATGTCTTTTTATATTCCAGACAAGCCTCAATCCGCAGCACACCAAAATCTTGGACTTCCGTGCGCAGCACAACAAAATACATATTTTTCGGATTCTGTCGTGCAAACACCGCGGGTGCGGTTAAGAAGTCATCACGAGTGTCGTTCTTCTACTGGTGTGTAAGCGCGGACGCGATAGGAATTTTATCGCGGGTGCGGTGCTACACCGCAGGTGCGGTGCAAATATGAGCGCGAGTGCGATATAGCCTCTGTATTTTTTTATCTTTTGCACTTTCAAATTCAACACTTTAATACTCTAAACTCTCATTTTAAGCTTCCAAACTTCAACAACAAATCACATAAAACCTGCTCAAGAATCACAAAATTCCAAATTAAAAACAAGTAATAAAAGTGCAATAAATTTCACTTATTAGTCGACGTATGACTTTTGGTTAATTGACGATCTAGCGATTTTTATGCATTTGAGATTTAAATGTTAAAATATTTTGATTTAGGGAAATGTTAAGTTATTTTAAATGGTGAATTTTGAAATGATGTAAAATAAATTTTTAGTAGGATTTTAAATTTGAAAATAGTTGTGGGAACCCGAACGCTAATCAAGTTCTTAATCATCATTGGGACTAATTAATCAATTAGAAAACAGGGTCTAAAATTTTTTTCTTTTTTAAATGCGGAACGTAGTGAAATCAACTAATATACAACTCAGTATAAAATAAAGTACAAGTCCTGTACCGTCTACAAATCAGTAAAACTAAGGTTTAACATCTAAATATCAAGTGTCAAAACCCTATATACATCCAAGTCCGAAGTCTCCACTCTATCACGATCTCTCCTCATCTCCTGGACCCTGATCCTGTCCCATCTATTGTCATGTACACATACAAACAAGACAACAGCCGGATAACTCCGGTGAGAATAAAATCTCAGTATAAATCAATGAAACATGCAATCATATAAACAAATATAAAGCATGTAACAGGTAACAGAAATATGTATCAAAATCTGAAACACAATCAATCCTAGACTGTCGACAATGCTCGTAACCCTACAATTCAGACTAGACTCAATCCTAGTCAGGGATCCCAGTTTCCAGATGTGGTGTTCCTTTATCGAATTCCGTAATAGAAGGAACAGTGATTCTATTTACTCGATATAACCAAATATGGTGTTCCTATATCGAATTCCGTAATAGAAGAAATTCCAATTCTATTTACTCGATATAACCAAACATTTGGTATCCTAACCTAACCGTCATGGACTATAGCTCTATCGCTAATATCCTATCTTGAGACATCGTGCAATGTGCCCGTGGCGATCCTGCCACTATCAGGCACTTCCGTCTACAAGATTTCTATACTATCTTGTGACATCGTGCAATGTGCCCGTGGCGATCCCACCACTATCAGGCACTTCTGTCACAAGATTACTCGTCTGATACCTGCTATCTATAATTCAAGAAAACAAGTACATCAGTCCAATCAATGCAAATATCAATGCAATAAAGTAAAGTATGTGATTTAGGGAAACTCAAGTCTAAACTGACTCAAGTCGATCTCCCAATACCACATTGACTTATACCTTCTGTTTGTAGTCTCGGTCTGAAACAATCTCAGTTCTGAACTCAAGACTGTCTCTGTAAATCTGAAACGACATATAGAGAATACTAATATCAATATTCCAATCTCAATTCAACACTGAAATTGATTAATCTGGATTTAATTCAAATCATCGGCATAACGGTACAAACTCAGTATCCCTGTCAATACCACATCACCAGATAATAATTCCCTCAATTCATAATCAATACCAATACAATCTGATAACATATCTCAGTCAATTAACTTCAGACAATCACAACAATTCTATAATCAGTCTGTTTCCTAATCTGACTTCGATTCTATGATGTCTAATATGTCAAGAACATCATATACGAATCCTATTCAATTCTGACAATAGCATAATTTCAAAACATGTCAAAACATAGTAAAACATACGTCCAGTCGTAGCCTACGTTGCTAGGAATTCGGTACTGAAGTCGGATTTGAAATCAGACGGACGGATTTTGCACGATTGAAATTTGAATCGTAAGGACCAACACTTCCCTCACTTTTCCTTTTTCATTCTGAAGATTATAACGTATGTATATATATATATGTATACATATACATCTCGCGCATGCAACAATCCAAGTGTCAAGTTTTCTTTTTGCATGACTCGCACTCGGGCGGTTAATCTTTACCGCTCGGGCGCGGCACCTTCTGTCCGGCACATATTTTTGTTGAACACTGGCGCTCGGGCGGTCAAAAACTACCGCTCGGGCGCCAGACTCTCTGTCCACAATCTATTCTTGTAATGCATTGGCGCTCGGGCGGCCCTTTTCTACCGCTCGGGCAATCATATGCTTTGTTCAATCTGATCTTGGAATGGCTCGATTATAATCACATCAATTCATAATCAATGAATCGTATCAGATTAATAGAATCAAAACCTCGGGCATTACATTTCTCCCCCCCCCCCCCTAAGATATGATTTCGTCCTCGAAATCACAGATAGTCAAATCATATCATTAAGAAGGAATGTAATTAAAACCGAATAACCATTTACATCAGTGAAACAATGCTAGGAATTCTTGTCTCATATCAGATTCAGTCTCCCAATTTGCTTCTTCGATGCCATGACGAGTCCATTGAACTTTCACAAGAGGAATCATCTTTGTTCTGAGTTGTTTTTATTTACGATCGATAATCCCAATCGGTTTCTCGACATAACTCAATGTCTCATCCAGCTCGGTCTCGTCTGGCTGAATCACGTGTGAATCATCAGGGAGATATTTCCGCAGCATAGATATATGAAAAACTTCATGTATTCCAGATAATGAAGGCGGCAATGCTAATCGATAGGCACGATCTCCTATCTTTTCAAGAATCTCATAAGGACCGACGTATCGTGGAGACAATTTCCCTTTCTTCCCAAATCGGACAACACCCCTGAAAGGAGAAATCTTCAGGAACACTCGGTCTCCTGCCTCAAATACCAACGGTCGTCGTCGAATGTTGGCATATTTGGCTTGTCTGTCATGGGCTGCCTTCATTTTCTTCTGAATCAATTTCACATTTTCCGTCATATCTCTGATCATATCAGGTCCAGTCTCAGGAACTTCAGAGATATCATCCCAATAAAGAGGGGATCTACATTTCTTTCCGTACAACGCTTCGAATGGAGCAATCTCAATACTCGTTTGATAGCTATTGTTGTACAAAAACTCGCAAAGAGGCAATGCATCTTGCCAATTATTGCTAAAATCAAGCACCACGGCTCTCAGCATATCCTACCGTGTTTGGATAGTCCGCTCTGACTGTCCATCGATCTGTGGATGATATGCGGTACTCAGATGTAGCTTTGTACCTAGAGCTTGCTGCAAACTCTGCCAGAAGTGTGAAGTAAATCGAAGATCACGGTCTGAAACAATTGACTTCGGCACTCCATGCAATCTAACAACTTCTTTGACATAGATATCGGCCATATGATCATATCTATACGTCATTTTGTATGTAATAAAACATGCAGATTTGGTCAATCGATCAATCACGACCCAAATTGCATCATTACCTCGGGAGGATCTTGGTAATTGTGTCACAAAATCCATGGAAATGTGATCTCATTTCCATTCAGGAATCGACAAACTCTGTAATAATCCTCCTGGTTTCTTTCTTTTAGCCTTCACCTGTTGGCAATTTAGACACTTGGAAACAAATTCTGCAATATCAGTCTTTATCTGTTTCCACCAATATTGTGTCTTCAAATCATTATACATTTTCCTGCCACCAGGATGAATGCTAAAACGACTGTTGTGCGCTTCTGTCAATATTCTTTGTTTCAATTCTGAAACATTTGGCACAACCAGACGATTATTCACATACAAAATACCGTCACAAACTCGATACTCCGATTGATGACCAGCTCTGACCATTGCAATCGAATTCTGTATATTCTGATCAACCTTCTGTGCCTCTTTGATTCTCACTATCAATTCTGGTTCAGCTTGAATCGCACATAATCTCAGAGGCTGACAATCTGTTTCAAAAGCTAATCCAGACAAACAGCAATCTTCTATCAAATTAGAAACTCCTATAGTCGATAAGGACAACGAACATACGTTTCGACTTAGTGCATCTGCTGCTGCATTGGACTTTCTCGGATAGTATTTAATCTCACAATCAAAGTCTTTCAATAAGTCCAACCATCTTCGCTGTCTCATATTTAACTCTGATTGGGAAAACAAATACTTTAAGCTTTTGTGATCGGAATATATTTCAAATTTCTCACCGTACAAATAATGCCGCCATATCTTCAATGCAAAGACTATGGCTGCCAATTCAAGATCATGAATTGGATATCGAGATTCATGGGGTTTCAGCTGTCTCGAGGCATAAGCAATCACATGCCCCCGCTGCATCAATACACAACCCAATCCTCGGTGAGAGGCATCGCAATAAACGACAAAATCACCAGTACCTGAAGGAATCGTCAACACAGGCGCACTGGTCAATCTCTTTTTCAATTCTAGAAAACTGGATTCACAGTCTTCTGACCAAACAAACGGAGCATTTTTCTGAGTTAACTGTGTAATCGGTTTGGCAATACTAGAGAAATCTTTGATGAATCGACGATAATATCCTGCCAAACCCATAAAGCTGCGAATCTCGGGTACTGATGTCGGTCTCGGCCAAGAAATTACTGCCTCAACCTTACTGGGATCAACGGATATCCCGTCTCTGGATATAATATGTCCCAGAAATATCACATGTTTCAACCAAAACTCGCATTTCGACAGTTTAGCGTATAATTTCTCCGCCCTCAAAATTCTCAACACAGTTCTTAAGTGCTCAGCATGCTCTATCACATTCTTTGAATAAATCAAGATATCATCAATGAATATGATAACAAAATCATCCAGATATCTCTGAAAGATGCGATTCATCAATCCCATAAATACCGCTGGTGCATTCGTCAAACCAAATGGCATGACAATAAATTCATAGTGTCCATACCTGGTTTTGAATGCAGTCTTAGATATATCAGAGTCCCTGACTCTCAATTGATGGTATCCAGATCCCAAGTCGATCTTGGAATACACCGAAGAACCCTGCAACTGATCAAATAAATCATCAATACGAGGCAATGGATATTTATTCTTTACCGTTGCCTTGTTCAGTTGCATGTAGTCGATACAAAGTCTCAACGACCCATCTTTCTTTCTCACGAACAGTACTGGAGCACCTCAAGGAGATACACTCGGTCTAATATAACCCTTGGCCAGTAAATCCTTCAACTGTTCTTTCAATTCTTTCAACTCGATCGGTGCCATCCTTTATGGAGCCCTCGAAATCGGAACTATTCCTGGCATTAACTCAATGCTGAAGTCTATTTCTCGAATCGGAGGCAATCCAGGAATCTCATCTGGAAAGACATCAGCAAATTCACACACCACTGGCAAGTCTGCCAATGATGGACTCGTCTTCAGTAAATCAACTGAATATACCAGGAATCCATCTGCTCCTTTCTGCAATAGTTGAGTCATATTCATTGCAGATATCAAAGGGATTCGAGCTCGATAACCCTTACCATAAAATTTCCACTCCTCTGCCATTTCAGGTCTAAATCGAACAATCTTGTGGAAACAATCAACTGTAGCTCGGTACTTGGTTAACATATCGATACCGATAATACAATCAAAATTAGATAACCCAAGTACAATACAGTCTAACTCAATCGTATGCCCATCGTACTGCAGTATACAAGATTTCACAGACTTCACCGATATCAAACATGTTCCTAACGGGGAAGAAACAGACACTACCGCAGACAATGACTCAATAGGTAATGCACGACTCAATGCAAACCTCTCAGAAATAAAAGTATTCGATGCACCAGTATCAATCAATACATATGCAGGATAACCAGAAATAAAACAGTTACCTGCAACTACATCGTCAGGTGCATCATGTGCCTGCTCCTCAGTCAATGCAAACACTCGGGCCTGCTGTCTCGGAGGCTGGCTCATTATCTGGCTTCCTCCGGGCCTCTGCTGTGACTGAGTAGACGGTGCTGGCTGAAAAAAATGAACGGCAGATGGTCGTCTACCTGCCTGAGCCACTGATCCCGATGACTCAGCTGCCTGTGATCCCTGGGCACTCCTCTGGGGACACACTCGGGCAAAGTGTCCCTGCTGTCTACAGATACGACAGCTACCAACCACTCCTCGGCACTGCTCTGTGGAATGCCTCCCTCCACAAGTGCTACAGTATGGTCCTGAATAACTCTGGCCCTGACTAATATGTCTCGAGCCGCTTGAACTGGACGAGCTAGTTCCCGATTTCTTGAATTGCTTCCCTCTAGCCTTCAAGAAATCCTTCTTCCTGCTACCACTACCACTCTCGAATCTGGGAGGTGTTTGCTGTGGTGCCAGTACTGGAGGCACAAACAAAGCTTCTCTCTGTCTCAATAAACTGGCTTCAGCTCCTTTAGCTCGGTTCAGTGCGTCGGTGAAATTGTTTGGCCTCCCGGTATTCACCAAGGTAAAGATTTCAGGATTTAGGCCATTTATGAACTGGTCCGCAATGGCCTCATCATGTTCAGCTACATGGGGAGCAAATCTCAACAGTGTAGAAAACTTGGCCACATTGCCCTCAATGTTTAACTGGTCATGTCTCAAGTTTGCAAATTCGGCTCCCTTGTCCTTCCTATACGATACCGGAAAGAACATTTGATAAAATTCAGCCTTAAACACATTCCAGGTAATGGCCGTACCTCGTTGCTCCAATGCCCGTTTCGTTGTAATCCACCAGTTTTTAACAACGTCATGCAGTTGATGTCCTATCAGTTTCACCATCTTCTCATCGGTATATTCCAACGATTCGAACATCATTTCAATATCGTCCAACCAACTCTCACACTCCACGGAATTCTTCGTACCCTTCAAAGTCGGTGGATGGAATGACTGAAATCTTTTCAACAATTTCTCCATTGGAGTGGCTGTACGTCCATGGGAGGATTCGAGGTGCTACTTTGTTCTGGTATACGTCGGGGAGGCATATCTGAATATAAAAAAGGTTAGCAATCACATAATAAATATGTCTCAGCCCCTTTCTGATCATCCTACCTCTGATCAAGAATCGGTTCTGATCTGTACTCAATAATACATATTACCATATCAAAATCAGATAATTCAGGTAAACATGTATTAAAGCAAAAAAATCATGCTAGCAATCAAAAAGCAGGAAAGAAAATCTCAATCTACCCCGCTCACTAGCTCCTATCTCAGTTTCAAGGATCTATCGCTCTGATACCACCTGTTGTGGGGATCCGAACGCTAATCAAGTTCTTAATCATCATTGGGACTAATTAATCAATTAGAAAACAGGGTCTAAAATTTTTTTCTTTTTAAAATGCGGAACGTAGTGAAATCAACTAATATACAACTCAGTATAAAATAAAGTACAAGTCCTGTACCGTCTACAAATCAGTAAAACTAAGGTTTAACATCTAAATATCAAGTGCCAAAACCCTATATACATCCAAGTCCGAAGTCTCCACTCTATCACGATCTCTCCTCATCTCCTGGACCCTGATCCTGTCCCACCTGTTGTCATGTACACATACAAACAAGACAACAGCCGGATAACTCCGGTGAGAATAAAATCCCAGTATAAATCAATGAAACATGCAATCATATAAACAAATATAAAGCATGTAACAGGTAACAGAAATATGTATCAAAATCTGAAACACAATCAATCCTAGACTGTCGACAATGCTCGTAACTCTACAATTCAGACTAGACTCAATCCTAGTCTAGGGATCCCAGTTTCCAGATGTGGTGTTCCTTTATCGAATTCCGTAATAGAAGGAACAGTGATTCTATTTACTCGATATAACCAAATATGGTGTTCCTATATCGAATTCAGTAATAGAAGAAATTCCAATTCTATTTACTCGATATAACCAAACATCTGGTGTCCTAACCTAACCGTCATGGACTATAGCTCTATCGCTAATATCCTATCTTGAGACATCGTGCAATGTGCCCGTGGCGATCCCGCCACAATCAGGCACTTCCGTCTACAAGATTTCTATACTATCTTGTGACATCGTGCAATGTGCCCGTGGCGATCCCGCCACTATCAGGCACTTCTGTCACAAGATACTCGTCTGATACCTGCTATCTATAATTCAAGAAAACAAGTACATCAGTCCAATCAATGCAAATATCAATGCAATAAATTAAAGTATGTGATTTAGGAAAACTCAAGTCTAAACCGACTCAAGTAGATCTCCCAATACCACATTGACTTATACCTTCTGTTTGTAGTCTCGGTCTGAAACAATCTCAGTTCTGAACTCAAGCTCTGTAAACCTGAAACGACATATCGAGAATACTAATATCAATATTCCAATCTCAATTCAACACTGAAATTGATTAATCTGGATTTAATTCAAATCATCAGCATAACGGTACAAACTCAGTATCCCTGTCAATACCACATCACCAGATAATAATTCCCTCAATTCATAATCAATACCAATACAATCTGATATCATATCTCAGTCAATTAACTTCAGACAATCACAACAATTCCATAATCAGCCCGTTTCCTAATCTGACTTCGATTCTATGATGTCTAATATGTCAAGAACATCATATACGAATCCTATTCAATTCTGACAATAGCATAATTTCAAAACATGTCAAAACGTAGTAAAACTTACGTCCAGTCGTAGCCTACGTTGCTAGGAATTCGGTACTGAAGTCGGATTTGAAATCAGACGGACGGATTTTGCACGATTGAAATTTGAATCGTAAGGACCAACACTTCCCTCACTTTTCCTTTTTCATTCTGAAGATTATAACGTATGTATATATATATGTATACATATACATCTCGCGCATGCAACAATCCAAGTGTCAAGTTTTCTTTTTGCATGACTCGCGCTCGGGCGGTTAATCTTTACCGCTCGGGCGCGGCACCTTCTGTCCGGCACATATTTTTGTTGAACACTGGCGCTCGGGCGGTCAAAAACTACCGCTCGGGCGCCAGACTCTCTGTCCACAATCTATTCTTGTAATTCATTGGCACTCGGGCGGCCCTTTTCTACCGCTCGGGCGCCAACAGTTCTGTAAAATATATGCATAAATCATATGCTTTGTTCAATCTGATCTTGGAATGGCTCGATTATAATCACATCAATTCATAATCAATGAATCATATCAGATTAATAGAATCAAAACCTCGGGCATTACAATAGTGGATGTTTCATAACCAACCATTCTTTCTCTATTCTTTCAATCGAACAAAATAATACAAATTATATATATATATATTCAACACTTGTGCGTTAAATGTTAATCATTAATTATTTAACTTATATCAATCAAATAGAATTAAAATCATAATATTACCCTTTATGTATCTTTATTTTATTTATGTTCATTAATAAGGTATATAGGCTGGAAACCAATAATCTCCATGTGTGCGAAAGCCACTAAGGAAAAATTTGGTAAAACAATGCCACGTATCAGATTCCTCTTTGATTCCAAGCCTCAGATGATATCAGAGCCATGGAAATAGTCTGGTTAATAATTTAGCACTTTTATTCAAATGAATATTTTCAGTATGAGAGAAACTGTTCAAAACAGTTTAAATGAAGAATATGGTTTACCTGAAAATTTGGATTTATTGAATAAATGGACTATTCCTAAAACAGAATCTAAAATGATCTATAACTTAGGAACCTTTGAAAGAATTGGTTTTACACAAGTAGTTAAAACTACAGAATCATCAGTATCTCTTCATAAAAATGAGATGGTTATTAGATTGTTAAACAATAAAGATATTTTACCTTATATGAAAAATTATAAATTTATGCATATAGGTTTAATTCAAATTGCTTTTAGACCTTTAACTTTAGAAGGACTACCAGAAAGTTTCATAGCAGCTTTAAGAGATGGTAGAAATTTGAATTGGAAACAATCCCTTATGGAAATAATACAATCTAGTCTGGCTCATGGTCCAGTATATTTTGATGTTTATCCTAATTTATCTTTATCTTTATCTGATGTTAATATATTAGATTCTTTAACATTAAATGTTAAAACTCATGGTTATAATTATACTCCTGGTACAGAAGTAATATGTATTTGTTATCGTATTTATTATAAACCATTATTTACACTGAATCTTATGTGTAAAAGAATAGATAAAAAAATTAAATGAAACTATTCTTATAGAAACTAATTTTAATAGATCTAATATTACAACCTGAGGATCTATGAAATGGGAAGAAATTGAATTTCCATAAAACTGGATAATTGAACAAGCTGTTCCTAGAATTCCTATAATAAATAGAGATTTACAACAAGTTGTTCAAAATAATGAAGGATTTGTTCAAATACAGTTTAATAATGAACAAAGAAGATTATTATCATCTTATATCTATGCTAGATCAAGATCTAGTCATTCTTTTATTTCACCTTTAGATTATGTGGTGGATGTTTCTCAAACTTCTAGAGCTTCTACATCTCAGATAAGAGAAGATGTAGAGTCTTCTGTACAAGATACAATAGATAAATTAATTATAAATCAAAACAATATTGTTCATAAAAGTAACTTTAAAAAAGTTAGAGAAACTGATACAGTTTCAGAAATGAATTTTAGTATTTAATGGATAGTAAACCAAAAATTGATTTTACTAAGGGATCTCTTGCTAGAGCAAGAATTAATGCAGAATTTTATTTACCCAAATGGGAATCTTTCATAGATTGGTACTTTAAAAGTTTCTCTGAAGAAGAATTTGAATATATTGTTTCAGAATTTTATAAATATTGTGAAAACCAGAATAAATTAATACATTTTGTCCTTTGGTTTTTTAAAACATTTATTATAGATTATATCTCTATTCTAGAAAGAAATTATAAACTTTCTTCTGGATAGATTCAAAAATCTGTTTATCCTCCTCAACAATTTTTTTTTATAGAAAAGATTAATAAAATTTTAAATTTTAATGCCTTTTCAAAACTATTTGATAATGATATGTTACAAATAGTTGTTAAACATATTAATCAGATAATTGAAAAACAAAATTATACAAATTTATATCTTACGATAATAGGAGAAGAAATAGTTTCTCTTAAAGATCGTATTGATAAAATAATTTTTGCTATTAATCAGATTAAACCAGATGTTCATATACAGTCTAAAGAAGAAAATAATATAGCTTCCATAGCTACTTCTTCTATCCAATCCCCTCCATATATAAAAGATTTTAAATTTAAATCTTTGTTTCTGATATAGAAAAATTTAGAAATCTTAATTTAAATACTCTTAATGAAGAATTTGATAATATAGATAATCATTCTGATGAACAAATTAATAAAATTAAATGGGCAAATAGACCTACCTCAAATAAATATTATTATAATAGACCTACTCCCATGGATGTTCTTATAGAAGAACAAGAATACATTTTTGCTAATAGCTATAATGGGAAAATTATTATGAATGGAATATTGATGGACTTAGTGATAAACAAATTTATAATACTGCTCACAGAATGCTTATGTATAGTACTGTATATATAAAACTTCAGGTAATAATGATAAAAATATTGCTAAAATGATTATATCAGGATTTACTGGTCAACTTAAAGGTTGGTGGGATAATTATTTAAATCTATCCCAAAAAGAAGATATTATAAATTCAATAAAAATTGAGAGTAATATTCAATTAGAAAATGTAGTGTATTCATTAATCATGACAATGATTGAACATTTTACTAGGAAATTCATTGATGATAGTGAAAGGATTCATACTTTATTAAGTAATCTAAAATGTAAAATACTTACTGATTTTAGATGGTATAAAGATAACTTTTTATCTCGAATATATGAGATACCAGATTGTAATAATAATTTCTGGAAAGCCAAATTTATAGATGGTTTACCTTTTCTATTTGTTGAAAGAATTAGAAAAGTTTTAAGAAAAGATGATATTAATATTCCATATGAACAATATACTTATGGAAAATTAATTAATACTTGTATTAAAGAGGGTTTAGCTCTCTGTAATGAATTAAAATTAAATAATTAAATTAAAAGACAGAATTTACTTGAGAAAAAACAATTAGGTAAATTTTGTGATCAATTTGGCATGGACTTACCTAATAAAGGTAAGAAGAAATAAAAGAAAATGATGAAAAAAACTATAGAAAGAAAAGACATTTGTCTAAATTAATAATTTAGACATAGATGAAAATCTAAAAGAAACATTATTTAAAATAATAATGGATTCAAATAATAATTCTGACAGTGAAACTGAGAATTCTTCAGAATCTTATATTTCAGATTAAATACTAGATAGTGAATCAGAAATCTCTGATGATTTAGAAGAATGTAATAAGTGTATACAAGGAAAATCTTGTTTAAATCATATAGAGGATAATAAAAATGATGATTTTTATAAACTCATGTCTCAATTTAATGATTTAGATATTAATGTGTTAACTAACAATAATATTTTAGAATTCCTTAAAATGATTAAGGATCCAATATTAAAATCTACAAGTATAGATCAAATAGAGAATACTGTATCAACTAGCAATAATAATAACATTCTTGTTAAACAAGAACAAGCTTATTCCATGAAAGAAGTAAAAAAATCTTCTACAACAGAAATATATTAAACAAAATCCAGTTACTATACAGGATTTAGTAAAAGAAATTGAAAATCTTAAAGAACAAGTAAAAATTTTACAACACAATAATAATAGTTTAAATTATCGTATTTCAATTATTGAAACTAATAATTCAGTTAATAATTCTAAAAACTTTGATAATCTTCAAGATATTTCTTTTCATGATCCAAATCAAAAACCATTTATCTGTTTTACGTATTATCATATCTCAAACATGGTATACTAATATTACTCTAGTAATTGAAAATTCTTATAAGAAAATTTTCATTGTTATGATTGATAGTGGTACAGATTTAAATGTATACATGAAGGATTAATTCCTACGAAATATTTTCATAAAACCACCCATTCTCTTTCTCATGCAGGAGGAGAACAATTAGAAATAAATTATAAATTACCGAAAGCATATATTTGCAAAGATAAAAACTGTATTCAAACCAGTTTATTATTAGCAAAAGATATTTCTAGCCAACTTATACTTGGCTTACCTTTTATTTATCAAATTTATCCATTAACTTATGTTGATGAAACAAGTATTATAGGAACTTTTCAAGGTAATCCTATTTCCTTTCAGTTCATAACTAAACATGTTCATAGAATTCTTAATGAATTACAAGAAAAGATTGATAGGAAAACTTTTCAAATTAATTCTTTAAAAGAAGAAGTTAATATTTTAACTACAGATGATAAATTACAAAATCCTAAATTATAGGAAAAATTTAAAATTATTTATAATAAAATTTCATTAGAAATATGCAATGCTCTTCCAAATGCTTTTTGGAAGCGTAAGAAGCATATTATCTCTCTTCCATATGAAGAGAATTTTGATGAAAAGAATATTCCAACCAAGGCTCGTCCTTGTCAAATGAATTCTGAATATTTAGAATTATGCAAGAATGAAATTCATTCTTTATTAGATAAAGGTTTGATAAAATCTTCTCAATCTCCTTGGTCATGTACTGTTTTTTATGTTAATAAACATTCTGAACAGGAAAGAGGATTTCCTAGATTAGTTATAAATTATAAACCTCTTAATAAGGTTTTAAAATAGATTAGGCATCCTATTCCTAATAAAAAAAAGATTTACTAGATAGATTAGTACATGCAATCATATTTTAAAAATTTGATTTAAAATCAGGATTTTGGCATATTCAAATAAAAGAATCTGATAGATATAAAACTGCTTTTAATGTTCAATAGGACATTATGAATGGACTGTTATGCCATTTGGCCTTAAAAATGCCTCTTCAGAATTTCAACAAATCATGAATGATATTTTTTATAGTTATAGCAATTTTATAATTATTTATATTGATGATATCTTAGTATTTTCTAATGATATAGAAACACATTTTAAAGATTTAGATATGTTTAAAAATATTGTTATTCAAAATGGTCTTGTTATATCAAAATCTAAAATGATTTTATTTCCAACCAATATCATATTTTTTGGTCATAAGATAGAAAAAGGAAAAATAATTCCTATACAAAGAAGTATAGAATTTGGTTCGAAATTTCCATACATTATAACTGATAAAACTCAGTTACAAAGATTTTTAGGAAGTTTAAATTATATTCCTCCTTATATAAAAGATCTTACTAAAGATTCTACAATCTTATATGATAGGTTAAAGAAAAAATACTTTACCTTGGTCTGAAAGACATACTATAGCTGTTAAAAATATTAAGGAAAAGGTTAAAAACCTTCCTTGTCTTATGCTGGCTAATCCCCAATGGGATAAAATAGTTGAAACTGATGCCTCAGATATAGGTTTTGGAGGAATTCCAAAACAGAAAGATCCCCAAACAAAACAAGAATATCTTATAAGATTTTATTCTGGAAAATGGAATAATGCCTAGAAAAATTATTCCACAGTAGCAAAAGAAATTTTAGCTATTGTCAGATGCATTTTAAAAATTTCAAGATGATTTATATAATCAAAAGTTTATAATAAAAACTGACTGTAAACTGCAAAATTTATGTTTAACAAAGATTTTAAACATGATGTGTCTAAACAAATGTTTGCAAGATGGCATGCACATTTAGCTCTCTTTGATTTTGAAATCATTTATAAAAAAGGTGAAGATAATCACTTGCCTGATTTTTTAACTCGAGAATATTTATCCTAATGTTTTCATTCACAGATATGTATTCCCAAGGAAGAGGAGAGTCCTCTTATAGAGGGCGAGGTGGTAGGGGAAAACCCCCTAATATTATTGCACAACATGGAAAGCAAAGGCTAATAGCCTAGAACGTATCTAGTTCATCAGCCAGTAATACTGAGAAAAATGAGTTATACAATGAATTTCAAGAATTCTTGAAACAAAAGCAGAGAAATAATACAGATTCTCAAGCTTCAGCATCATATGCTAATATCATTAAAGAAGATGAAAATGATTCAGCTCTATATACAGAGACAAAACATCGAGAATTGATTCTTCTTATAGAAGAAAAAGATACCCAATGGGAAAAAATTCCATGGACTATCATGGAACGATAATTAACCAATACATCATATGTATATGGTTCTTATAAGCAAAGAGGATTTATGAAAATCTTCTGCTATCTACAAAAAGTGTGGATATAACTCAATTTTTCAGTAATACTCAACAGAAAGGAAGTTATAACTTCTCCAAGTTTATCATTAAGAAGATAATATCTATTGAGGAATGGGGTATATCTCCATTGGTGGAAAAAAAATTTTATTCTGAAAATCATAAAATGAGTTTTAAATTCAATTTTTGGGATTATATTAAAAGTTTTAATAAAACTTTGTTTTATGAAAATGAAAAAAGGAAAAATTCATGGTTTCTAAAGATTTGTGAAAATGTTTTTCACCATCCTATTCCAAATTAGTTTTTTATTTGGTTGAAGATATTTGGTCCATATCCAAATATTTTGCCAGAGGTTTTTATAAAGCCCATGAATACTTGGCTAAATGTTTCCTAAGTATTAAAAAATCATTTTCTGAACATTGGATCGATGGCAAGACTTTATGTCTATTCTTCATGGAATTTGGAATTCCTTGGATCTGGAAATGACAACCAGAATTCGGATATACTGATGAAGGAATCCCTTGCATATGGAGGGGTCAGTTCTATTAAATTTTGGAACAATTTACTAAAAGATGATTCAGAAACTGGAAAACCTTATGTTTATGACACTCTTCATCAAATGGAGGAAAAAATTTCATTATATCAGAAAGAACTTCATCATGAACAAGAAAAGGAAAAAGCCTCTATGAGTCCATTCAAGATTCTCACTAAGAAATATTCTGAAATTTATTCGTCAGATAAATCTATGGCGTCTGAATCCAGCGAGAATCAGTTCATACATCTAATGCAAATGCAGGATGCACAGAATCCAGAGGATGATACTCCTCAATTATCTCAAATAGAAGATATCTTTGAAAATTTGAAGAAATCTCTGAAAGATAATATCAAAGATGATTAAAAAGTCGTTGGAAGTGGAATCTTACTATTCAGAGTGGGTGGAATAACACATCATGGCATATCATGACAAAAGTGGGTGGAATATCACTGTATACTTTTTGAATTTTGTAACCATGTTACTTTTTGCTTTAATAAAGCATTTTACTGTTTTTTTTTTTGAGATGGAATCCGGGGTTTCATGTCCGGCTCTTCTATCTATTTATAGGTTCATTCTGTGTTCTTAGAAGGACACGGTCGAGTTTGCTCCCCTCTATTCTCTCTTGTAAAAACCCTTCCGAAGTTGATAAATAAAAGCTTGAAGTTCTGACAACAACTTTGTAAGTTCTTACTGTTTTTATTTACTGTTTAAATAATTTTTATTTTATAAGATTAGCCTGAATGACAGGATAAAGCATTTTTACTAAATTATTACCTTACTATGACATTATCTATATTTATTTGTAACTTGGAATCAGATTGAGATAATAAAAGATTTATTTAATTTTTTGGAATTAATGTAATATAAGAGTCTTTGATTAGAACATAAGGTAAAAAGATGAACTAAGAAATGGTAAACACAAGGTTCGAGTTTAACCAGGAAAAATAAATTCATGTTGTAGCCCTTCAGCCTGCTTAGCCGAGAAATGACGTTTAAGGCGTTTATGGGTGATTTTTATGAATTTATGATTCTATGGGATCTCGGTAAAATCCTCTGTTGTTTAATTTCTTTGGTATATCTTTTATAAATCCTTTTATGTTTTATAAAAAGATCCAAACAAGAATCTTATATTCATTATTATTTTGGAATTAAAATTTTTCATTTTCTTAGCTCAGTATGGGTTGAAAATGATATATAGGCTGGAAACCAATAATCTCCTTGTATGCGAAAACCACTAAGGAAAAATTTGATAAAACAATACCACGTATCAGATTCCTCTTTGATTACAAGCCTCAGATGATATATAATATCATCAAATCCCATCTACCAACCGAACGCCTATACATAATATTAATATATATATATATATATATATATGTATGTATATATATATTCAAGAAATAAAAGGAAATCTTTGGAGATTTTATCAAATTTTTTCAGAGAAATCCTTTTGGTCAAACCACAATATCCCATGACTAAACAAAAATTTATATATTACATTGAAAAATATTTTATTATGTAAAATAAATATTAAATTCATACCATATGTAAAATAAATATTAAATTCATACCATCCGAAGTTAAATATATTCATACTATATTATGTTATATCATGTTTGAGAACAAATTACAAAATAATTTAAAAAATTCGACAAAGCTTTAACACGTTCACAAACACATTAGTAAAATAAGTAAATATTGAATTCATTTGGATGGACTCAAAAGCAAACCCAAGGCCGACACCATACCTTATCACGTCCCATTTATTTTATATAATATAAAAATAATAATAAATTAATAAACAAAATAAATAAACATGTGCAGTTGTAGATTGCGATATTTCTCACTTTTATCAGAAACAAACGAACGCCCCACACATTACACATATACAAATTTTCTGGGGATCATTAAAATATATATGTTTGTTATATATTTGTTAAAATAAATAAAACAAAATAAAATAAAAATTAACATCAGATTTTGACTCAATTTAGATTTAAATAAGGCAAACTTGTGTGAGACGGTCTCACGGGTCGTAATTGCGAGACGGATCTTTTATTTGAATTATCCATGAAAAAGTATTATTTTTTATGCTAAGAGTATTAATTTTTATTGTGAATATGGATAGGGTTGACCCGTCTCACAAATTAAGATCCGTGAGACGGTCTCACATGAGACCCACTCTTTAAATAATATGTTTTTACAACACAATATCTTACTACTACAATATGTCATGTTTATTAAATATTTACGTAAACAATTATAAACATATTATATTTGTGTCGAGTTTTCCTTATTTGAGTCGATTCTTTCACATTTGCGTCTAGTTGTTCATATTTGGGTTGAGTTTTTCACATTTCGATCGTTTTTTCGTATTCGAGTCAATGTTTTCATAATCGGACCGAGTTTTGAACATTTGGAATGAAGTTTGAGGTGAAATTTCATGTATGAGTTGAGACTGAGATATAATTTTAGTTTTGATTAATTTAAAATTTTATTTTTATGGACAAAATAATAAAATTAAAATGACTTTTTTGTTTCGATGCAGAACTCAAACGAGTCTTAATATTTGTTTGGCAAAAACTTGTGTGAGACGATCTCATAAGTCGTATTTGTGAGGCAAATCTCTTATTTGGATCACCCATGAAAAAGTATTACTTTTTATTATAAATATAAGTAGGATTAATTAGTTTCACAGATTATGATCTGTCAGACGGTATCACATGATTCTGACACTACTTGTTTTTCCACGAGATTCCTCTCTTTTTTTTTCTTCGTGTAAACCCTAATTATCTGCATCGGGAAAAGGGGGAAGTTAGGGAGTGTCTCTCTCTTTGTGATTGATTATATCTGGGTTCTTGTTTTCTTGGTCATTTGTTGTTATGGAGAAGTTGGGGGATGGGAAGGATTTCAGTGACCGCAACGACTCGGGTTCTGGCTCTCTTTCTGGTTCGCTGCTTTACTTCCAGCTTGCCCTTTTTAGTTTTCGCACTTTATTGTTTTTTTAATGCTGGTTTCGGTCTGTTTTTCTTTTATCTTCTTGTTGTTTGTTCTTTGTTTGTTTGTCTGTGTGTTTTAAGGAAACTTTGCCGTTTTTGCCATTCCATCGCTCTATATAGTGTTGGATCATTCAAGTAACGGATTTGGTTATTTGATGCAGATGGTGCAGCCTTCGTTGCATCCCAGTACTCGTTTTTTGGGAAAGATGTTATGGATACAGTGGAATTAGGGGGTTTGGAAGGTGAAGAAGAGGGTGTTTCTGTTCTTGGAGGTGGACTTGGTGGCGAGGAAGAGTTGCAAGAGTATCAGTTATTTGGCAAAAATGAGGTGAAGATATTGAATCGCTCCTTAAAACATTTTCCATTCTATGCGTGTTTAAGTTTAGATATGTGCTGTGGGTTCTTTTTAATTGACCTGGTTCTAAGATACTGAATTCATTTGTTCTCGGTGTTTTGACTTATATGGATTTGGATATTCTCCCACAATCTTACCGTTTCTTGCTCACCATGCTGAAGTTGCACCATCGCAGCCTGGAAAAATGATTATGAATAGTCATCCATTTACGAATAGTTGATAGATGGAAGAATGACAAAGAGACGACGACTGTATGTTTACTGTTCTGTATTTTGAATAGATTAAAAAAGAGCTTTCAATTTGTTCGAATAAAATAAGATCTTGGAGATTGTGATGTATGATTTATTTTGTTAGATCTAAATGTTTTTTCAGTCTTTAACATGTGGCCAGTTCTTCTTAAAGGATGAGAGTTTACGGATTGTATTTTAAACTAAAGGCTGGCTTTTGCCTTCCTTTTGAGGATCACAAAATGATGATGTTGTAGTTTCTATATGTTTTGACCATTATTTTATCTTCTTTATAAAGTACTTGTGATGTTCAAAGTTCACTGAGGATGCAAATGACTTTTTTTTCCCCCTTATAATTATTGTAGCCAGACATCATTGCACGTTGTGCATCTCTTACTCTCTTTGATATTTATAATATCTGTGTTCACAGTTTTTTTTTATGCCTAATGTTTGCCAACACCTATTGCATGAACTTCCTGACAACTGATCGTATTCTATTGCCCTCTCCAGGGATCAGTATTTGGATCATTGTCTGAAATTGATGATCTGGCGACTACTTTTGCGAAGGTTGTTTTCTTCTTCTCAAACTTGAAACTCGGAGTTGTGTTTATTTTATAAGTTTGAATTTTAATATTTTTTTCTAGGCACTTCTTTCCATTTTTTAAATTGGAACTGGATCTAATTTACTTGTGTACCCATAATGTGGCTCCGCCATGTTTCTTTGCAAACCGTATTTACTGCATCTTTTAGGAATGTTTTGGCGTTAATTAAAAGCTTGACAAGTGCTTGTGTTAGGTGTGATTCCCATGATATTTAATTTCAATCTGTTTTCTGTATCGTGTTATGAATGAAATCAAACAGGTTTTGGTAAAAATTTAGTCAATAAACTTGTATTGCTGATGGGAATTTGAATGTACAAAATGTTACTTCCGCATAATTTGAGTTGCTGACTAAACAACTTGTCCGAAATCCAATTCATAATCTGAAAGTTTACACTCGAGGAAACACTGAACAAATGTAAGGTTAAATTGAAATATGCCTGTAAAGAGCCTCAGTGCTCCTGAATACCAAGGTAGACTTTTTTTGCCTGCTTTATGTTTTTCTGATGTTCATATTTTTTATTTTTTTAGTTGAACAAAGTTGTTTCTGGGCCAAGGCACCCTGGAATTATTGGTGATCGAGGATCTGGATCCGGATCTTTCTCTAGGGAGAGTGAGTTCAATATCCTTTCAAATTGCTTTGTATGATAACATGCTTTTGATTTTTCTTCTGTTGCTATTTTGTAGTTTAACAATTTAATAAGAAGTTTAGATTAAATTATCTATTTAGGTAAGATTTTTCTCTTGTGATATAGTTTCTAGATTTTGAGTAGTCTCTTCTTCAATCATCATTAAAAAAATCCTTGGTTGTGTCCTAAAAATGTTTCACATGTCTATAAGGATATAAATGAAACATTGACGTTGATTCATTTTTAAGTGGTGTCTCGAGTTATTGGCCATGCATCACTCGTGGCAGATTCTTCCCCGATAAATCTATGTTAAAATTTGGAATTTCATCTCCTTTTTATAATTCTCTCATTTTTCACTGCCTTGGTTTATGTGAGATCGCTGGAGCTTTGCTGCAATTTTTAAGGCCTTCATTTTCGGATAACTTTTCTTGCTGTTTTTCCATTTTTTATGTGTGTGCTTGTGCTTTGTGTAATATGATTCATTTGATTAACAGAAGGTTATTGCAGGTTCATCTGCTACAGATTGGGCACGAGAGGCAGATTTTCCTGACTGGCTTGACCATCGTATGTCTGACTCAGAATGTTATGATGAAAATAAGAGATGGTCATCACAGCCTCATCTCTCTTCTCTGTATCATCCAGAATCTAAACCGTTGCATAGAACATCGTCATACCCTCAGCAGCAGCCACAACTCCAACGGTTCTCTAGTGAGCCTATTTTGGTCCCAAAATCTTCTTTCACTTCCTTCCCACCATCAGGATCGCTACAAGCTTCCATGAGTAATTTGAGTCATCTTAATTTCTTATCTCTTGCTGGTGGATCTCAGTCACCCTTCTCTTTGCCAAACCAGTCTCCATTATCTGGTTCAAGTCTTTGTTTTGCCGAAATGCCTATTAGGTTTTGTGATAATGCAAACATGCTGCACTCAATCTCCCCTAACTTCTCACATAACAATCGGCTGCGAAATCAGTGTAGTAGTAACACCGATCTTCTTCGTGGTGATGATTCTATCCTCTTAAACAATTTGTTACAACATCAGTATCAAACTGGGTTATTACCACCCCTAATATCCTCTCAGCAACAGAGATTGTATCTTCCATATCATTCGCCTTTAGCCAATTTTTCAGCATTGCCACCTCACACTTACAACACCTTCCCTTCACAATCATATTTTGGTAAGTATGCGTACAATGATAAAAGAGAGACAAAATCTAAATCAGCACGCAGGGATAGACATTCTGCCCGACTTTCTCACCAAGGTTCCGATTCTAGCGGCCATAGGAGTGAGAGTCATTTGCCACAGTTTAAATCAAAACATATGACCGCTGAGGAAATAGAGACCATTCTTAAAATTCAGCAGGCCGCCACCCATGGAAACGACCCATATGTAGATGATTATTATCATCAAGCCTGTCTTGCCAAACAATCTACTGAATCAAGGTCAAAATATCGGTTTTGTCCTTCACACCCAAGGGAACAAACTTCCAGGTCCCGTAATAGTGCTGAATCACAACCATATTTCCATGTTGACGCACATGGAAAAGTTTGCTTTTCTTCAATCCGTAGGCCCCAGCCTCTTCTTGAAATTGATCCTCCTCCCTCTGCTAGTGGAGATGGTACTGCTGAGCATAAATCATCTCAGAAGCCTTTGGAACAGGAACCAATGCTTGCTGCAAGGGTCACTATTGAGGATGGCTTTCGCCTTCTTTTGGATGTTGACGACATTGACAGGCTCTTACAGTTTACTCAACCCCAAGATGGGGGAAGTCATCTTAGGCGGAAGCGCCATGTTCTATTAGAAGGCTTAGCTGCTTCTCTTCAGCTTGTTGATCCGCTTGGTAAAAGTAGTAATCCTATCGGGCTGTCTCCCAAGGATGATATTTTGTTTCTACGATTAGTTTCTGTTTCTAAAGGTCAGAAGCTTATTTCAAGGTTTCTTCGCCTTCTTTTAACTGGAAGTGAACTTGCTCGAATAGTTTGCATGGCCATCTTCCGCCATTTAAGATTTCTGTTTGGTGGCCTTCCCTCTGATCCAGAAGCAGCTGATACCAATAATGGTCTTGCAAAAGCAGTTACTTTGTGTGTTAGTAGTATGGATCTTAATTCACTTAGTGCTTGTCTTGCTGCTGTAGTTTGTTCCTCAGAGCATCCACCTCTTCGCCCGATAAAGAGCCCTGCTGGAGATGGTGCCTCCATTATTTTAATGTCTGTTTTAGATAGAGCAACTCACTTGTTAACAGGTTCGCAGACTCCCAGCCACTTCAGCATGCCTAATCACACTCTTTGGCAGGCTTCATTTGATGCGTTCTTCAGTCTCTTGACAAAGTACTGCATGAGTAAATATGATAGCATAATGCGGTCATTAACCACTGAAAGCCCACTAAACTCAGAGGCAGAGGCGACAAAAGCTGTGAGCAAGGAGATGCCTGTGGAACTTCTACGTGCCAGTCTCCCACACACTAATGAGAGTCAGAAGAAATTGTTATTGAATTTTGCTCAGCGATCCATATCTGTTACTGGATTTAATACTCACGATGGAGGTGGTGGACAAATAAATCCTGAATCAGTGAGGGGTTAGCTGAGACAGCAACAAGTTGTGTAATATTCAGGGTTGTGAATTCTTCACGCTGGAGGGGCCGCCGTCATTCTGAAGAATGGGATGTCGATTACTTTAGGCGGCGTTTTAATGCCTGAAGTTCTACTGTTGGCATAATTCCGGCCTCCTTCCACTGTGCTTTGCTCATTGGCTTTCCCGTTTTTTTATATCTTTCTTTCTACTTATATATATGAAATATAAACTAACATGACTTTGTGTCGTGTCAAAAGCTGTGGTATATGGGATGCTTTATGTGGATCCTGGTCTGCAAGCTCTGGTTTAAAAATGTAACTGTAAGGGTGAAATATACAGGTAAGCAATTCAGATTGCTGACACTTATGGTGTTCCTTCATCCTCCTCAAACTTTTATTCGGGGGAATGAGTCGAATCCTGCGTCCATTGCAGCAGGTAAAAACTTGTTTTCTTGATAGTTTAGGAGTTTCATTGATGCAGATTTGAGTAGCATTTACTTGGAAGGATAGTTAAAATACTAGATTGTCTAATATTATTAGCTCGTTTATATAGCTATTGAAACCCCTGCACATGTAAATTTGTTTTCCATCTCTTGTATATATGCATGGAAACATGTGCGGGTATGTGGGTTTTGCAGGTGTTCTGTTTATAGATTACACACGTACACACTCTTCCTGAATTTGTCCCTGATGTTTGGTTCCTCGGGTTCCAAATGCCAGCGTGAATGCGTATGCCCCGTCCTGGATTACTTTACCTCGTCAATTGTTGGAATAAACGTTCTAAAAGACGTGAATTGTCGCGAAGCATCGAGCCAAAGGGATTAAATATTACGAGTCTGTTTAAGCGTGATTAGCTGGAGATAAGCATAAGAAATGCTTTTAGTTTTTGAAGTAATTTTAATTGCGTAATGTAAGATAATGGATGAAATGATCTGTAGATGTTATAAATTTAAGAACAAGTGTGATTTTTCAAGCTTTATGGAAAATAAAAATTTAAAAATTATAAACACTTAGATTCAATGGAGGATTGATAGAGATGAGAGTACGAGACAAAAGTAAAGTTACACAGGTGGGTCAAGATTTAATTAAAATATATTTTCTAATAAATCATTACATAAATGTTATTTATGTTCGTTCACTTAATTGATTTTTTTTTTTATTGAAAATATGGTATAGTTTTGCTAGTAAAATTTTATATTTGAAAATTTAAAATCAAGCATGAATAAAATAATTAAAAGATTTTTTTAATTTTATTTTTTGAAGATGAGATAATAGCCAAACGAGTTTTATCGTTAAATCTTTGTTTTTTTTTTGTGTGTAAGTATTTAAATTTGGGTTTAATCTTCTAAGTTTGTTATTTTATGATTTTAGGTATTTTTCTTTTAGAATGTAGAAATGATTTCAAAATGCAGACGTTGCATCAGTATTTTTCGCTCAACATTTTGGTTAAAACAGACCAAAACATAAAAACTAACTTAGATTACATGATTAAAATCCAAGTTTGAAATTGTAGATGATCAAAATACAAAATAAACAAAATTAGATGTCTATTTTGACAATTATCTCTTTGAAGATGTAAGTTGCTTAATCCATATTCATCCATATTTATTACTTCTTTACCTGGCTGTTGATTCAGTTCCAACATATTAGCTAATTAATAGGAAACTTGGAAAGTAATTATGTCTTAACAAGTTGAAAAAGAGGAAGGCGAAGCAAAAAATTAGGATTTCAAATCTTATATATTACTTGGTTTTGTGAGAACCACGAATTTTGAGTCAACCAAGTCTTAAATTTAAAATTATCAAGTCAATGTTTAACATCGGTAATGTACAAAAATTTGCTAAAAAAATCCTTTTATTTCGAAAATAGTAAACTTGGACACCAAGTTTGAATAACATTGCAAGAAGAGAAACAAGGAAAGGAAATCAAAGAATTATGGAAAATTTGGGTATACATAATCTATGCTACAAGATTTCTACACCTCTCAAAGTACTCAATTTTCGAGAATTGCATCCTCAAGGTCCTGCAGCATTTCCGAAGATTTTGCAAGACGAAGTTTCGTCCAAGAACTGTCAAAATTCAAGCAATATTTCGATTTGTTCATTCACGTTTAGAATCAAGAAAGATCAGGTAAGTGAACTTTTGTTATATATAAAATTTGGAAGACTTGTTCCTCGTAAGTTGATTTTTGTATTATATATGTTTTTCTTAAGTAGGCTTATCAATATTTTAAACAACAATATTTCTGTTTTAAAAAATTTCGATCATACACCATGTGTTTTGTGTCCTTTGATTTGAATATGTTTCATTAACTCACTTTGATTCATTTGATGCACTTGGAATTTTAAAAGGGAATGTTATGATTTGATTTTAAAGTATACATTTATATGATAAAATATGGCCCTGTACGATGGGTATAAATGCATACTCATGGCCCATTCGGTGGATATAAAATCGATACAATGGCCTTGCCCCTAGAGGGGACGTGATAATAAACCATGAATAATGAGATGAAATTTATGTTAGACTATATGCACAGCAAGCCAACTTGTGACATGAGATTTATTTACTCTTAAGTAAAAACAATCTTTATTTTAATAATATTTTACGATTTTATCCAGTTATGATATTTATTTTATCCGTATACTCATGCAAGCTGCATAGATAAAGTCGTTGAAAATAAAAAAGTATTTTGAGATCTGTCTCTCAACATAAGATCATGAAAGTCATTAGTAAGCGTACAATATATTCTAAACTGGTTCCTAGTCAATTCAACCACCTAAAATAAGGTTAAAAATCGCTCGAGGTTCAGACTAACATCTGTGATATGAATTCCATGTTTCATTGGTAAGAGCATTGAAATGTCCATTCATAGAGTTGAGTGATCATTTGATGATGCACTGAACAACTCTCTATCGGACTTTCCAAGTGGTTATCACTTATCAAGTGAAATAGTCATCGGTTATGATTGTACACCATCAATCATTTGACCCGGACAATATGAATGCTCTACGTACTAGCATGCACTTTGATTCATTTACCGACTCCATTGAGGTTCATCAGGTAGCGAGGTTGGATGTAGTTTCGAAATACGTAAGAGTCAATGCATTGTATTCGGGGATTCACTGCTCACCTACATGTGAAGATATCATATGTGATCTAATGAGTTAATAGTACAAGGAATGTCTTGCCAGAGTAGGACATGTGTATTTTGGAAATGAGTTTCCTCAGTTGAACACGCCATGACAATATTATTACTTAAATATACATCACGTCATTATCAAATTCATTTGTAACACTCGATAGAATGGTTGCATTCGATCGGGATATATGAATTGAAGGGACTGTACTGTATCCTAACCATAACTTAAGTTGTTGCAGGCACTATCATTGATACCTAGGGGATCATGGAGCAATCCTACTTGACTGTCTTACCATGATCCGGGTGCAATCAGATTTGAGTTCTCACGTTTTTGATCAAGGCGTTGATGAAAAGAATGATGCTAATTAGGGGTAAAATCGGATAAGAATAAATGTCATTCAGAATAACCTGAAGTTGTTAGCCTACGACTAGTTATACCTGTGAACCATTTAGGGTCACACAAATATTGATTATGTGTTTTCATTGAGATAATCAAATACTGTAGTTTGATGTAAATCAAACATAATGATCATTAAAGAGTTTATATATTGATTCTATGTAATGGAAGTTGTGGAAGTTAGCTTAAATGTGAGAGTAGAAATGTCTTTTTAGTGAATGATTTCACAAAATTAGTAGTTGCCAAAAATGAATAAGTGAAAATTTTTATCTTTCGAAATTTTCATTACGTAAACTAGATGTGTACTATTGATCAGGATTATGATGAGTTTATATTATTCATTTAGAGAATTTGGAATATACGAAATGAATAGCAAATCAGTAGTAGTGAATATTAAGTACAAAATTATCAATATTCTAGAAGAGTCTAGCATAAATTAATTAAATAATAATTAATTGAGTAGTTATATAAAGTTATCTAATTAAAGCCTAACTAAACAAATATATATATATATATATATATATATATTTGTATTATCAAAAGTGGATAATAATTTAAAGATGCATTATATTTTCGAGTTGCAAGATACATACATAAGATCAGTATTTGAATAATAGAATTACATAATCCTGATTCAAGAAGAGTCATGATTAGATCAAGAATTAAATTTTCTAAATAATCATTCATGGTTATATTAAATAAGATAACTTTAAATACAAGTTTTTGTCCACCATCTCTCATTCACACGGCCGAACCCCTTCCTCCAAAAGCACTTCCGCGCTAATTTTGTTTATATCTCTAATGAGATCTACACGAGAAATTTAGTTTATGACCGTAGACCTGATTCAGGAGATTGAAGAAGGTGGTTGATTCTAGTATATCGTTCCTAGGCAGTTACCAGAAGGACCAACTTCCCAAGTTGGTTTGGTGTCCATCGTTCTTAAACACAAAGGTAAATCAAATATGAATGTCCTATTAATGATTTAAATTATACAACACCCAAGGAAGTTTTAATTGTCAAAACACATAAATTTTAAACTCCGCTACCCTTTGTGTGCGAGAAAATTTTACACTAACAGTGGTATCAGAGCCAAAGTTTCTCAATCGTTTGATTTTCTATTATTTATTTTTTGAATTATGTTGAGTAAACCATTTAAGAAATCTTTAGAAAAATTGCGGGCCTAGAAAATGTAATTTTTAGAAAACAAACAACAATTATTTTTGCGCTTCCCCGATCTAATTTTTTGCGTTGCCCGGAACTGTTCCAAGCAGCGGGTGGCGTGAAATGTTGTTGCCATACTTTTGGAGATTTGCACTTGAGACAGCGATAATGTTGTTGAACCAAGTCCATACAAAAGCATTGGATAAAACTCAATATGAGATATGAATGAGAAAACCTCCCAAATATTATTTCTTAAGAATATGAGGATGTCCTGCTTATGTGAAGCAGGAAGTGTGAGACAAATTAGATAATAGAGCCAATTTGTGCTACTTTGTGGGATATCGAAAGAATTATGTTGGATATTATTTCTATGATCTCAATTAAAAAATGATGTTTGTTTCAAAGAATGTCACCTTCTTGGTGAAGGATTTTCTGCTAGATAGAAAAGGTGGGATGATAGAACTCAATGAGATACGAGAAACACCCAATCCTGAAATAGTAGAACCCACACCCCAACAATCAATTGAAAAGATAAAAATTCATAGGAGATCCAGAAGGGTCTCAAGGCTCCCCTAAGAGTATGAACCTGCTTCTTGAAGAGGGCCAAGATTAGCCCATTCCTGGATGTAATCCAAGAAACTTAAAAGAATTCTTATCAGATGTTGATTTATCCAAATGGTTTGAAGCCATGCAGTTCGAAGTGGACTCCATGTATATAAACCAAGCATGTCCTTAATAGATCTACCCGAGGGAGTTGTTACCAAGGAAACAAATGGATTTACAAAAGAAAACTTGGAGCGAATGATATGGTAATGACATTCAAAGCAAGATAGGGCAAAAAGATATAGTCAAAGGCAATGTATTGACTATGAAGAAACCTTTTCTCCAGTCGCAATATTCAAGTCTATTAGAATGCTGCTAGCCATAGCAGTATGGTATATGAAATATGGTAGATGTGTGTGAAGACAAAATGATGTGATTCTTCAAATGTGAAATTCAAACGTTATCTAAAACGAAGTTGATAAGTGCAAGAATTACACTTAATTTTACTGTTAATCCATTTGATCTATGCTGGTTTCGAGCAGATTTATGCTTGGTTTTTGTTGTTTTTGTGTAGTGCAGGGAATATACAATTTTGGGATGTTGGAGAGCAATCAGGGATGTTTTTGAGCGTAAAACAGCGAAAGAATCAGAGCCGCAGCGCCACAACAAGCGCTGCAGTGCCACAATTTGCGAAAGACTAGCGCTGCAGCGTTACAAAATCAGCGCCGCAGCGCCATCATGCCGAGAGACAAGCGCCTAGGCAGCGCCGCGGCGCCTCAATGCCAAAGAACAAGCACCTAGGCGCTAAGGGACAAGCGCCGCGGCGCTAACGCTCACAAAAGACGGGCGCCTAGGCGCCACTTACTCAGCGCCGCAGCGCTAATGGCGGCGAAACAAGACTAAATGGGCTTCGACTTACGGCCCGGAAGAGGGATATAAAAAGAAAAAAACGAGGGTTCAGAATTGGAAGACGCCGTTTTGGACGAAAATACAGGGAGAAGACTCGGAGCGAAGGCGAGACGAAGGCAAGACACGTGAAGATCAATTACAAAGACGAAGAGCGACGAATCTGGGGACAGAGACGACACTTCGGATTTGTTATCTATCTTTCGTGTTTATCATTTCTCGTATTTCAATGTCTAAAACTTTGAACATGCATTGTTTTTATTTCAGTTTCGTCATGAACTAATTGTCTAGTCTAGAGAATGACGTAGCTTTGTGGAAACGATAATTTGACTCGGTTATTTATATGGTTGAATTCCTTTTTGTTTAATTGTGTTTCTTTGTATTGAGTTGACTGCAATTTACTGGCCATAAATTGTATGCTGTCTGATTATTTCTACAACTCGAGAGAGGGAATATGATTACAGATCATTAGAGACACATCGTTGAATGTTTATATCGTTCGGAAGACGTATAACTTTAGCGAGGCTTAGGTAAGAACATTGTTTGCATTTACCAATTAAACGTAGATTTTATTAGGAATAATTGAATCGATGTTTAATTAGTACAATTTATTCGTCACTTGGGAAAGGGTGAATAGAATACGTAAGTGTTTTTGGCCATTAAATAATAGGAATTCAGGAATTTAAATACAACCAGGAAGAATTATTGTAGAAACTTAGTGAAATCATTTCTCTAGATACTTTCTCTCCTTGATATTTTCTTCTATCTGGTATTAGATTAATTATTTGTTTTCAATCTATTTGTTTAAGTAAATCAACCATTCTATCGAATTATCTAGATAAAGTTTGGACTATTTTAATTACAAGCATTGATATACATTTATATATACACTCCTCGTGGGATCGATATCTGTACTCTAACAGTACTAAAACTTGGCACCGTACACTTACAGTAGAGAAAACTCGTAACAGAAGTCACTCACTCGATTCAAAGAATAAAGAATTGTTGTGTTGTCGCTATCTTTTTGAAATATTTAATTGTTGTGATATTCACTCTTAAAATACAAAAAGCGTAGTAATACAAATTCACGGATAAACAACTGAATTTCAGATGAAACTTCAAAGAACTCGTCTTTGATAAGCCACATGAAAACAATTGACAAACGTCATAAGGATCGAATATTTAATAAGTTGGATTTTGGTGAACAAAGCAAATAAGCTTTGAAATTTGAGAGACAAACTCACAAGTTTGATAAAATCTTTAAAATTACGTCAATGATCCAACTTCAAAGGTATATTAATAAAAAACGTGGTAAAATATCATCTAAACCTCGAAAATAGGGTTTCTATAATTAATTCCGTGTCAAAATTATGAGTTTCTGAAGTTCTGTCCAAGGGGTACTCATTGGGGTAGACAGAAACCCTAGCTAGGGCGGGTATAATTCCCTGCTAGGCGCGCCTGCATTTGAACTTGGCCTTGGGGCTGCCAGAATCTTGTGCTGGGGTGCGCTTGTCTCTGCCTTGTATGCTAAACGAGTGTAAAACGCACTGGGGCGCGCCTGTCTCATCCCGAATGCCTTCTTTTTGGTCCTTCAACACTTGAATGACATGATAATGGCTCCAAACTTGATTATCATGCCCTTGATAGCTCGCCATGAATCTTGGAGGGGATTCCTTGAACTTCCTTCCAATAGTTAGCTTTAACGCCCGATTATATACGTATCATACTCCCTTTCTTCGAAAAGAGTTACTCTCAAATCTTTGCTACCTACACAAAAATAAAGCAAGTTAGTAATAAAAATAATTATTGTGACGATCTGTTACTTAAAATAGTACTACTTTATTATTTGCGGAAAAATGTAAAATTTTCTTATGAAATAATTTATTAAAGCACAACTCTTAAAATAAAATAATGTTCACCACACATCTTAAAAATAAAGGTAATAACAAAACTCCAATGTTTGAATACCACAATAAAAAAATCACAAGTTAAAACGATTACCTTAATTTGAAAAAATATAACATAACGTAATAAGTTTCAACGAACTTGCCATCAACACAAATGCATAAAATAATATTAAATAGTTTTAAAACGTGCATAGTAAAATGTTGTGAAATACAAGGTCGGTCCTCGGGTTTGCACTGCCACTAGCCCGAGCCTGCTCATTGGTCACCTTCTCCAGTCTCCTCATCAACATCATCTGCATCGCCCAAGTCTAGTGAGTCTAAAGACTCAACATGCATAAATCATGAATAACAAGTAATACATAATAAAAATTTATGCAATTTAAACATAACTCGAACATAGCATAATATGAGCATAAATATGTATAACACGACTTTCCTGCATAAACATTTTCGAAATCGTAAACCATTTTTCATAGAGTTTTGTTCAATGCAAGTAGCCCATAACATAAATCATTTGATCAAACTAACCACAGTACTGGGCCGATAGAGATCACCATAGCTCTTGGACTGGAAGTCTACTCCCTAACATAACATAATTCCCTCGAAGAGATTGGAGAGGTCCCCGTACACGTTCTCCATCTTCCAAATCCATAAACTTAATTGGCCACAAGACAAATCGCATACCTCAAAAATAATTTTTTGCACATCATACATACTTACGAACATCGTGGATCTCATTGGATCGTCCCCAGACATGCTGCCCAACCTCCTCGAATAATAACCAAAACAGCCCCTACAGGCGCGCATTCAGACACATAAGACCCCCGAATTAAATAGAACAACTTAGGATGTACCAACTGACTTGGGACTCGACCTATACTTAAATCATATCCCAAAATACTGTCCAAGACTCTAAACTTGCCCCGAACCATGACCAAACGCCTTACCATGCACAGAAACCATATAACACAAGCTACCCCAAAGAGTGGCACTATGACACTTATGCATTCCGTACCACTTCATACAGATTCTAACTCAGGCCAAGCCCTATTATCGATCCTTAGACATCACTCGAGACCCTAGTTTGACCCTTTCCAGACCATGACACATGTACCAGCTCTTAAACCTCACAGCCCGTGACCCCCAACATGACCCTCCTCAAACGAGCACGAACCTAATGAACTCCAGCCCTCTTGCCATCCAATCAGGCCCTAAGATACTAAGACCACGCTTTCCCTGGGACCCTAACACCCTACCTAGACCCTAGCCACGAGTCTTGGTCCAGCCATGCATTGAATCCAACGCTCGAACACGATCACCCTCATACGTGCAGCTACGCGCTTCTGTTGACTTCTGCTGCACCAGCAGCCTTTCGAACCATCTCGGACCACCTAATAACATCTAAAGACAACCCATAACATACCCATGTGTAACAACATATGTTAGGATCAGTTTGATGGGTCAAAGTGGTTAGAAGGGGGGGGGGGGGGTTGTATAAACACTTAAAGATTTTTGGCTCTTTTTTTAATAGTGAATCAGTTTAGTGATAAACTTAATTCAAGAATCTTTTTTGTCAATGTCAGTCAATTAACTGAATATAGTGTGGAAATAAACTAACTGATATATTGAATACTTAAAGAATAACTGAAACATTGAACATGAAGATTTATGGATGTTCGGAGACTTCAATCGCTACTATGTCACCCCTTCTATCACAAGGATATGTTTTACCAAAAAACTTTGATTGATTACAGAAACTATAATAACCCACCTCAGTTTGGACATAAACACTGTCAAACTGAAACTCTTACTTTCTTAAAACTTATCAGTACACAACTGATTTTATTTCGTAAAACAACTGTTCTCAAAAGATCGAATACAATAAATTAATGTGCTAGTATTTTAGCTTGAATGATAGCCTGAATGCTATGAATTTATCTATGAAGTGTGAGATTTTTTGTATGAATATCGCAACTGATCGTGTATAACTGAATCTTTCAAATGTTCTCAAATCCGTAAATCAACAACTTATTTCTCACTGAACTTCTCAGTTCTTTATAGGCTTTTCTTCCAACGGTAACATTGAATACATTAATTAGGACTTATGCTTTGATTTTTCCTTTCTGAATATGCCAAAATTCTTCTGACAATAGTACGATGTTGCAGTCTGGTGCATACAATTTGTCTGTTGATAGCTGAAATAACTGATGACGTGTCAAACTGATCACTAGTTCGACTATTTGACTGATGAGTTGAACTGACTATATGACTGATCAGTTGAACTGACATATGGCGTCCTGTTCAGTTCTAACTGATAGTTCAGTTGACTTTGTAGATTCAATTTACTTTGTTCAGTTCGATTGCATCCGATAGTTTAACTCATTAATCTTCAGTTCGAATGACTTCAGTTTAGATAGATTCAGTTCGAGTTACTTCAGTTGAGCTTATCAGTACTGAAGAATTCGATGTTTAATTTTTCAAACTCCAAAACCTTTAATTTTAACAGCATGTCTTCGGATCGGTCCAATGAAGCCTGCGATCAAAAACTCGAGAAAACGGAGAATTTATTACGTATTATATATCAAAAACAATATCGGTAACGTTCTATCATTCATTTAATCAAACCAACGAGTTTTCATGCGTATTTTGTATCAAAATATAGTAAGTAACATTATCGATACGTCAAAGAAGGGTTTAGACATGCCTTTTCGTTTTAATTGCACAAATTATCGAATACCGATATGAGGAAGACGAAGGCCGAATGGAGAAAAGTTTGTTGCGTTTTCTTGCTTCAAAAGGGACTAAAATAATCAAGAAAAATAGGGTGGATGTTCGGCTATGGTTGCTGATCGGAAGAGAAGCCAAAAAAATCCAAGCCCTAGGTTGGAACTCATGGCCGCAGGTGTGTGTGCGTAGTGTGTGTTCTAGGTGTGAGTGTTTGTGAGGTGTGTGTTGTGTGTGTTTATAAGTGTAGGAATCTCCACTTATTTATTAAAAATATAAACTAGGTGCTTTAGGTTAATTTTCCAAAGTTTTTATGTAAGGTCTATAAATTCAAACGTCGTAACCTAACTTCATGTGAATCCAGGGTTTTATTTAAATTCATATTTAATGATTTTAAATGCATGTTTATGACATGAATATGTGCTTTTATTTCATGAATTACTATATTGCATTTAATTGGGTTTTAGCAGTATTCCACGCTTGAACGAGGAACGAAAATCGGGGACAATTTTAGGAAAATGTTTTTATTAAAAAATTATTTTTAATTATTTAATATGATGTAACCGATATGAAAATTTTGAAAATGGGCCCTTTGTAGTATTTTTACACGCTAAACCGTATTTTTAACTGGTAGACAATTTTTAGTCAAACAGAGGACTTTTGAGGGTTCGTGTAATATTTTTGAAAACATATCAAAATGAGATATTTTATGAGGGACTTATTGGACTTTGCGGGCCTATTTTATTATATTTTGGGCATAGGCTCCTTCGCATTTTCATTTTTAAAACTATAGCTAAAAAGCCCTATTAATATTATTGCATGTAGCCGCCCCTCAACCCTAGCCTCTTGTTACTAAATTATAATTCACCCAAGTGTAGGTTGTCTGCAAGTAATATGTTTCGTAAGTACGAGATCTCCACAAGGAGGTTATTTAAGTTTAAATTTATTAATTTATAAATTACCAAATGCAAGAATGAAGTTTACAAATTATAAATTTGTCAAGACTCAAATTGTAGTGCCCAAATTCAGTACGCATATAACCCATGCATTCATTTAATTATTAAATCGGTTAATTAATTTTAAATGAGTTTTAGCCATGCAGAATTTAAGAAAATACATTATTTAAAATTATTCATGTTTATGTGATACACGTTAAAATGTTTTTTTTTCGAGTTTCATGTTTCAGGCGATTATCCGAGGCGGGATTGAAGAAAAGACCCAGTGACGATTGTTGGCAATTTAAAAGATGGTATTTTATTTTAAGTTAAGGATGGGGTATTTTTAACTAATTTATTATGTTGTTAGCATTTTAAAGCCTAATTTAATTATTAGGTGAATTTTAGAATTTTAAAACTTTTAAAGTCTAGATCATGTACCTTTTTATTTTTATTAGAAATTGTGTTTAAGTTAAGGGAGAGTTAGTATTTTTTTAATTAGTGCTAATTATTAATCAAGCTAAATTATCTCCCCTTAATTACCTAACACACGCACACTCACCACTAACACACACTAGACACGTAAAACACACAACACACACACATATTTTAATTTTTTTCAGATTTGTTTTGAGAGAAAATACTAGGGTTCCTCGACCCCTTCTCCATTAATTTTCAGCGAATTTTCGTGTGTTCCCTTCAAGAATTTTAGCGCCACAATCGCCCCAGATCAACCTCGCTTCTATCTCAACTTCGGTGACGTCGTTACGGTATTTTAAATCATCAAAAGGCACGTATAATCTCTCTTTTGCTGTGTCGATCATGTCATAATATGTGTTGTGTTGTTTTATGCGTAAAAAGTTATGTATGATGTTCATAGTTTGAGCGGTTAATCGTTTGGATCGATTTTGAAGAAAAATTTTTAGATCTAAATCACGGTTTTACTGTTCTTGTTAAAACTGCGAATTTTCGGTCGAGCTTTTGAGAAAACTTTCAATATGAAAAATGTAGAACATTTTGATACATTCGATTTGATATATAATTCGAGTTATTTGGACAAAAATTGAGTGAGTTATGGCGTTTTTCGTGGGATTGCTCAAACTGCGTTTTTCAGTAAATTACGATGTTGATGCATTCTTGAAGTTTTAATGTTGCAGGCTTCGTTGGGGATCGACGGGTGATTGTTGCTGCTTATAGGTACAATGCTTAAGATGTTGGGATGATTATTAACGTTTGGTTTTGTGTCGATAGGAAATAAGTTGAATCAAGAGTCGTAGGAAAGTAAACGGTGGCAAAATTTCGGGTTGGGTCGTTGTCATTGATTGTCGTTGCTCTTGGGAATAATTTTAATGGTTCACTTGGGTTGGATACAATGCCTTAGTGCCCTAGGAATGGTCTTGCGGTGTCGATTCGTAGCCATCTAGTTTGGTTGAGGAGAATGTAATACCGTGTCAAGATTTTCCTCGTAGGCTTCGACCTCCAGTGCGTAGCCGGACCCCCATACGGACCCTGGCACAGGGTCCGTGCCATTGTTTTCTCCTTGCTGTCAAATTTGCGCCGGTACATGGACCCTTACCCGGACCTCTACACGGGGTCCGTGCCTTGTTCCTTCCGGAGTGTCTTTTAACCGAGTCTACACGGACCTAAGCACGGGGTCCGTGTCTCCCCTTTTCTGCACACACATTTTATAGTACCTACACGAACCCAGAGCCGGACCTGGGCACGGGGTCCGTGTACTTGAGTTTTGGAAAATATTATGCTATGCTTTGAGGTTTGATGTCTTGGTTTAGTGCAAGGTTTAACAATGTCGAGTCACGGGAATTTTAGAACGTCCTAAGGAAATGTATGAGCTCGTGGGTAAGCTTGACTGTTACGTTTAAGTTACACCCGTTAAGCTAATGAATTCACGTTAGTATGTTGCAGCAACGACCCCGATCGAAGTCCAACGGATCCCTCAACGCCAAGTAAGTATGTTGACGTGCAAGAAAATATTTTAAGTTTTTGAGGTATGCTAAATGTCTTGTGACCAAATTATGAATGGGTTTGGAAGTCGGTAAACGTAGCTGAGGACCTCTCAACCCCGTTAAATTATGAACGGAAGCGTTAAATTATGAATGGGGACCAACCAACCCGTTAAATTATGAACGAGGATTTCATGTATGTGGCAGTGGATACGTCCCTCTCAGCCCAGTACTGTGGTTTGTCTGATCAGGCGTTTATTATGCATGGGTCACTTGCTTTGAAACATGCTCTACGCAAAATGAAGTCATATATGTTTAAGTATGATCAAGTATGCAAGCATGTTTATGAAAGCTTTTAAGTTATGGCACGTCTATTTATGTATGCAAGTTCAAGCTTATTTCAAATCCAAGCTTCAAGTATGTATGTTCTATTTTAAAGTTGCATGCGATTTTATTATGTATTACTTGCTATTCTCAGTTTATACGTGTTGAGTCTTTAGACTCACTAGACTTGATCGATGAAGGTGAGGATGTCTAGGAGGAGACAGAAGGTGGGGACCAAGGAGCAGGCTTGGACTGAGCGGGAGGCTAGACCCGAGGACCGTCCACGTTATTTTAATGTTTTTATGCAAGTTTAAAATACTCTGATTTTATGTTTGATGCGAGATGTTTTGAGCAAGCTTTTGCTTTAATAAGAATTTTATTGCTGAATGGATGATGTAGTGACGACCGTATTGATTTTTATTTTCGTATTCAAGAAAATTTTAAATTTTTCCGCAAATTTTAAGTAGTACAAGTACGGTTCGTTACAGTTGGTATCAGAGCGGTGTTCTTGTAAAGGGTTATGCCTACTGCCAATCGCAAGAAGCTCACGAAGTCACACCTCAAGTCTATAAGTTTTAAAGTTACAAATTTATTTCATGTAGTAAGCATTGAGTTCTGATTTCAGCATGTGCATATTTTCAAGTTGTAGTACGTGCATCTTATGTCATTTATATCATGTTCATGCATATGGGGTTTACATATTGGGTAAAATGTTGGAACAATATGCCTCCTAGACGTTTGATTGACCGGGAAGCGAGAGACGAGGATAGAGAAGCTCGTGAGGAGGGGAGAGATGCTCCTCCACCTCCACGTCCAGACGTACAGGCACAGATGCTTGCAGGCATGACACGGTTCTTCTCGCAGTTTGCGGGGAACCAGGCTACAGCAGTGGGTGCAGGGGCGAGACCCCAACCGGAAGCAGTGTACGAGAGGTTCAGAAGAATGAACCCAAAGAAGTTCTCGGGTACCACTAACCCGATGGTAGCTGAAGGTGGATCAAGTCTATTGAGGTAATATTCGACTTCATGGAACTGACTGATGCAGATAGAGTCAGGTGCGCCACGTTCCTTCTGTTAGGGGACGCTAGACTATGGTGGGAGAGCGCATCGGTGGCAGTGAATTTGCAGACTTTGTCATGGACTGAATTCAAGGAAGTATTCTTCGCCAAGTACTTCACTGAGGAGGTACGCTCTTGCCTGACCAGGGAGTTTATGACACTGAGGCAGGGGGACAGCAGTGTTGCAGAGTTTGTGAGGAGGTTTGATAGGGGGTGTTACTTCGTACCCCTCATTTCGAATGATGCCCAGGCAAAGCTGAGGAATTTTATGGATGGTTTGCGGCCTATCTTGCGCCGTGATGTGAGGGTAGCTGGCCCCACTTCTTATGCAGTCGCCGTATCTAGGGCTTTGGCGACAGAACAAGACCAGCGGGACATTGAGGCAGACCGGCAGGGCAAGAGGCCCTATCAAGCTCCACCGCAGCAGCCACAGCATCAGAGGCCTTAGTTAGAGAAACCTTACCAGGGGCAACCAGGGAAGAAACCCTATCAGGGACCGCCGAATGGCAAGGGTCCTATCCAGCAGCAAGGGGCGCCTCAGAAGTCTGGTAACTTCCCAGTGTGCCAGAAGTGCAACTGCCAGCATCCCGGCCAGTGCCTATGGGGATCCAAGAAATGTTTTAAATGTGGAGCTACGGACCACATGTTGAAAGAGTGCCCACACTGGAAGCAGCCAACCCAAGGGAGGGTATTCGTCATGCATGCCCAAGAGGAGAATCCAGACACTACCCTTTTGACTGGTAATTTATTTAATTTAGTACAATATTGATTTCTTTGCCTTGCATGTTTAATTTTATTTGGGAATTCTAGTGTCTTAGTTGGAATTGTGGGTGTCTTTTGTTGCATGAGGTTTAGGGTAGAATTTTTGGGATATAAGTTAGTTTATTGTGCTAATGCATCTCAGGGAATATTTTCATTAAGAGATTAGCCACAAAGGCACTGATAGATTCAGGAGCCACTCACTCCTTTATCTCAGAGACTTTCGCTAATCATCTGGACATCAAGTCCATTGGCCTAGATATAAATTTTTCGGTGACAGTCCCATCCGGGGAAGAACTGTTAGCGGCTAGCGTGATCAGAGACATTGATCTGGAATTGCAGGGCCATCTAGTATATGCAGATTTTGATTCTACTGCCGATGCTAGAGTTCGACATTATTTTAGGAATGGACTGGCTGACAAGGAACAGAGTTCTGATTGATTTTCAGAAGAGGTCAGTATTGGTTAGACCGCCGAGCATGGAGCAGTTCATATTTGAGCCAGCCAGATGGAGAAGTTTCCCTTGCATGATCTCTTGCATGCAGGCTAGGAGACTTATTTCTAAGGGGTGTCAGGCCTTCCTGGCCAGCATTATTTCTGCACCTGACATACCCACCCCGTCTTTATCAGAGGTGTCAATAGTCAGAGAATTTCCAGACGTTTTCCCAGACGATGTTTCAGGTCTTCCACCCGAGAGAGAGGTGGAGTTTGCTATTGATCTCATGCCAGGCACAGTGTCAATCTCTAAGGTGCCGTACCGATTAGCTCTGTGCAACGATTACCGAGAGCTGAATAAAGTAACGATCAAGAACAAGTACCCACTTCCTAGAATCGAAGACTTGTTTGATCAGTTGCAGGGAGCCACAGTGTTCTCTAAGATAGATCTTCGATCAGGTTATCACCAGCTGAAGGTGAAGGATGCAGATGTTCACAAGACGGCCTTCAGAACCAGGTATGGGCATTACGAGTTCTTAGTAATGCCCTTCGGATTGATGAATGCTCCAGCTATTTTCATGGACCTCATGAACCGAGTATTTCAGCCTTACTTAGACCAATTCAACATAGTTTTCATTGACGATATTCTTATTTACTCGAAGAGCCATGAGGAGCATAGCCAGCATTTGAGGACAGTGTTGCAGGTTTTGCAGAGTCGCAAGTTATTTGCGAAGTTCAGTAAGTGCGAGTTTTGGTTGCAGAAAGTAGCATTTTTGGGGCATATAGTGTCTAGCAGTGGCATTGAAGTGGATCCAGCAAAGATAGCAGTCGTTAAGGAATGGGTTGAGCCAAAGAATGCATCAGAGATCCGCAGTTTTCTGGGTTTAGCCGGTTACTACCGTAAGTTCATCCGGGGATATTCATCCATAGCAGTGCCACTCACTTCACTGATCAAGAAGAATGCTAAATTTGTGTGGAGTGATGAATGTCAGAAGAGATTTGATACTTTGAAGCAAGCTCTTATTTTGGCACCAGTGCTAGCCATGCCGACAGGGCAGGGTGAATTTGTGCTTTATACCGATGCATCTAAGCTCGGATTAGGTGCAGTGTTGATGCAGCGAGGTCGGGTTATAGCTTATGCTTCCAGGCAGTTGAAGGTGCATGAGAAGAACTACCCGACGCATGACTTAGAATTAGACACAGTCGTCTTTGCGTTGAAGATTTGGAGACACTACTTGTATGGCGAGAAGTGTCAGATTTTCACTGACCAAAAAAGTCTGAAATATTTCTTCACGCAGAAAGGAGCTGAACATGAGGCAGAGACGGTGGTTGGAATTGGTGAAAGACTATGATTGCGAGATTAGCTACCATCCGGGAAAGGCTAATGTTTTCGCAGACGCCTTGAGCAGGAAAATGGCAGTTGTAGCACAGTTGTCAGTACAGAAACCTCTTCAGTCTGAGGTTCAGAGGTTTGATTTAGAAGGTTACCGCAAGGGCAGAGCTCCGAGACTGTCTAATCTGACAGTCCAATCTTCTCTGCTAGACCGCATTCGTGCAGGTCAGTCTTCAGATGAGCAATTACAGAAATGGAGATTGAAGGATGAAGCTAAGGGCAGTGTTCTCTTCACCGTGTCAGTAGGTATTGTGAGGTACAGAGATAGAATGTGGGTGCCTAGTATTGATTCGATCAGAGAGGATATTCTGATAGAGGCACACGCATCTCCGTATTCTATTCACCCAGGAGGTACCAAGATGTATAAGGACCTACAGATTCTGTAATGGTGGCCAGGGATGAAGAGAGACATCCGCAGGTTTGTGTCTGAATGCCTCACTTGTCAGCAGGTGAAGGCAGAACATCGAAGGTCAGTGGGATTGGTTAAACCACTCCCAATCCCAGAGTGGAAATGGGAGAGCATCACGATGGACTTCGTCGTTGGATTGCCTAGATCAGTCAGAGGCTTTAATGCCATTTGGGTTATTGTGGATCGACTCACAAAGTCAGCGCACTTTTTGCCAATGAAGACGACTTTCACCATAACGTAGTACGCGGAGCTTTATATCAAGGAGATAGTCCACTTACATGGGTTCCCAGTTTCGATTGTGTCCGATAGGGACCCGAAGTTTACATCGTCCTTCTGGAATAGCTTACATGCATCCATGGGGACAAAATTGCTGTTTATTACATCTTTTCACCCGCAGACAGATGGCCAGTCTGAGTGAGTGATTTAGATTTTGGAGGATTTGCTAAGAGCCTGTATGATTGATTTTCAGGGCACTTGGGAATCAAATTTACCTCTAGTGGAGTTTACCTACAACAACAGCTTCCAATCATCTATAGGTATGGCTCCCTACAAGGCTTTGTATAGAAGAAAGTGCGGGTCACCAGTTCATTGGGATGAAGTTGGTGAGAGAGCAGATCTTGGTCCAGAGATAGTTCAGCAAACTGCCGATGTGGTGTTCAAGATTCGTAACAGATTGAAGACTGCCCAAAGCCGTCTGAAGAGCTATGCTGATAAGAGGAGGAGAGATCTCTAGTTTGCCATTGGCGATCACGTATTCGTCAAGATAGCACCTATGAAGGGTGTTATGAGATTTGGGAGGAGAGGCAAGCTGAGTCCGATGTTTATTGGGCCGTTCGAGATATTGGACAGAGTTGGGACATTAGCTTACCATGTAGCCCTTCCGCCGAATCTGGCCGAGGAACACAATGTGTTCCACGTTTCTATGTTGAGGAAGTACCTCGCGAATCCTTCACATATTCTGAGCTATGAGCCGTTGCAGCTTGCTCCAGACCTGTCGTATGAGGAGCGACCGATTCAAATCCTAGACAGACACGAGCGTAGACTCCGGAACAAAGTGACTAAGCTAGTCAAAGTCCGGTTGCTAAATCAATCAATGGAGGAAGCCACTTGGGAAGCCGAAGCAGTTATGAGACTTCGCTACCCGGAGTTGTTTGGTAAGATTTAATTTCGAGGACGAAATTTTTATAAGTGGGGGAGGAACTGTAGTGCCCAAATTCAGTACGCGTATAACCCATGCATTCATTTAATTATTAAATCGGTTAATTAATTTTAAATGAGTTTTAGTCATGCATACATTATTTTAAATTATTTATGTTTATGTGATGCACGTTAAAATGTTTTTTTTTTTCAAGTTTCATGTTTCAGGCGATTATCCGAGGCGGGATTGAAGAAAAGACCCGGTGACGATTGTTGGCAATTTAAAATATAGTATTTTATTTTAAGTTAAGGATGGGGTATTTTTAACTAATTTATTATGTTGTTAGCTTTTTAAAGCCTAATTTAATTATTAGGTGAATTTTAGAATTTTAAAACTTTTAAAGTCTAGATCATGTACCTTTTTAATTTTATTAGAAATTGTGTTTAAGTTAAGGAAGAGTTAGTATTTTTTCAATTAGTGCTAATTATTAATTAAGCTAAATTATCTCCCCTTAATTACCTAACACACGCACACACACCACTAACACACACTAGACACGTAAAACACACAACACACACACATATTTTAATTTTTTTAGATTTGTTTTGAGAGAAAATACTAGGGTTCCTCGAGTAAGCAGCCGTCCCCTTTCTCCATTAATTTTCAGCGAATTTTCGTGTGTTCCCTTCAAGAATTTTAGCGCCACAATCGCCCCGGATCAACCTCGTTTCTATCTCCGCTTTGGTGACGTCGTTATGGTATTTCAAATCATCAAAAGGCACGTATAATCTCTCTTTTGCTGCGTCGATCATGTCATAATATGTGTTGCGTTGTTTTATGCGTAAAAATTTATGTATGATGTTCATAGTTTGAGCGGTTAATCGTTTGGATCGATTTTGAAGGAAATTTTTTAGATCTAAATCACGCTTTTACTGTTCTTGTTAAAACTGCGATTTTTAGGTCGAGATTTTGAGAAAACTTTCAATACAAAAAATGTAACTTTTTGATACCTTCGATTTGATATATAATTCGAGTTATTTGAACAAAAAATGAGTGAGTTATGGCGTTTTTCGTGGGACTACTCAAATTGCATTTTTAGTAAATTACGATGTTGATGCGTTCTTGAAGTTTTAATGTTGCAGGCTTCGTTGGGGATCGACGGGTGATTGTTGCTGCTTATAGGTACAATGCTTAAGATGTTGGGATGATTATTAACGTTTGGTTTTGTGTCGATAGGAAATAAGTTGAATCAAGAGTCGTAGGAAAGTAAACGGTGGCAAAATTTCGGGTTGGGTCGTTGTCATTGATTGTCGTTGCTCTTGGGAATAATTTTAATGGTTCACTTGGGTTGGATACAATGCCTTAGTGCCCTAGGAAGGGTCTTGCGGTGTCGATTCGTAGAGATCGAGTTTGGTTGAGGAGAATGTAATACCGTGTCAAGATTTTCCTCTTAGGCTTCGACCTCCAGTGCGTAGCCGGAACCCCATACGGACCCTGGCACGGTGCCCATGCCATTGTTTTCTCCTTGGTGTCAAATTTGCGCAGGTACACGGACCCTTACCCGGACCTCTACACGGGGTCCGTGCCTTGTTCCTTCTGGAGTGTCTTTTCACCGAGTCTACACGGACCTAAGCACGGGGTCCGTGTCTCCTCTTTTCTGCACACACATTTTACAGTACCTACACGGACCCGGAGCCGGACCTGGGCACGGGGTCCGTGTACTTGAGTTTTGGGAAATATTATGGTATGCTTTGAGGTTTGATGTCTTGGTTTAGTGCAAGGTTTAACAATGTCGAGTCACGGGAATTTTAGAACGTCCTAAGGAAATGTATGAGCTCGTGGGTAAGCTTGACTATTACGTTTAAGTTACACCCGTTAAGCTTATGAATTCACGTTAGTATGTTGCAGCAATGACCCCGATCGAATTCCAACGGATCCCTCAACGCCAAGTAAGTATGTTGACGTGCAAGAAAATATTTTAAGTTTTTGAGGTATGCTAAATGTCTTGTGACCGAATTTGGAATGGGTTTGGAAGTCGGTGAACGTGGCCGAGGACCTCTCTACCCCGTTAAATTATGAACGGGTTAGATCGTGGTTGGGAAGCGTTAAATTATGAACGGGGACCAACCATCCCGTTAAATTAGGAACGGGGATCTCATGTATGTGGCAATGGATACGTCCCTGTCAGCCCAGTATTGTGGTTTGTCTGATCAGGCGTTTATTATGTATGGGTCACTTGCTTTGAAACATCCTCTACGCAAAATGAAGTCATGTATGTTTAAGTATGATCAAGTATGCAAGCATGTTTATGAAAGCTTTTAAGTTATGGCACGTCTATGTATGTATGCAAGTTCAAGCTCATTTCAAATCCAAGCTTCAAGTATGTATGTTCTATTTTAAAGTTGCATGAGATTTTACTATGTATTACTTGCTATTCTCAGTTTATACGTGTTGAGTCTTTAGACTCACTAGACTTGATCGATGCAGGTGAGGATGTCTATGAGGAGACAGGAGGTGGGGACCAAGGAGCAGGCTTGGACTGAGCGGGACGCTAGACCCGAGGACCGCCCACATTATTTTAATATTTTTATGCAAGTTTAAAATACTCTGATTTTATGTTTGATGCGAGATGTTTTGAGCAAGCTTTTCCTTTAACAAGAATTTTATTGCTGAATGGATGATGTAGTGACGACCATATTGATTTTTGTTTCGTATTCAAGAAAATTTTAAATTTTCCGCAAATTTTAAGTAGTACAAGTACGGTTCGTTACACAAATATTTATTCTTGGTTTATGTAATATTGTTTAACTAAAATTAAAACAAAAGAAACCACCATAAATAATAGTTCCAAGAAAATTAAATATTTAAACATGCACATAATATAATATAGTTCCCACTATATAAAATACCGAATTAACCGATATTTTATATACGGTACATATGATTATATATATAACTATATAAATATATAATTTCATAAAGTAAATTTAAGCAATAGCGTGGCTCTACCGGTTGTTCTAAATGAAATATAATGATTTAATTTTATATGATTTAATGAGTTAGTTGCGGTAAAGTAAAAGTAGTTGCGGTAAATTAAAAGTTAGATGCGAAAAAAAAAGTTAGTTGCGGGAAAGTAAAAATTAGATGCAAAATATAAAAGTTAGTTGCGGGAAAGTAAAAGTCAGTGGCAGTAAAGTAAAAGTTAGATGCGAAAAATAAAAGTTAGTTGCGATAAAGTAAATGTTAGATTGTTAGATGTTAGTATTAAATCATAATATTGCATTTAGAACAACTGGCAGAGCAACGCTATCATCTAAATGAAATATATGATAATATATATATATATATATATATATATATATATATATATATATATATATATATATATATATATATATATATATATATAACAATAATAATAATAACTGATGAGATATTTATAGTGTCAAAATTAAACAACAAATCAAGATAACCACTTCAATGGTATCAAACATTTGATGTAAATTGATAACAAAAAATAATTAATTTTTATACCAACAATAAAAAGAAGTTACCTAAATGAAAATAAATAAAGAAAGAATATACAAAATATAAACAATCTTACTTCACCAAGAATTCATCTTCTTCACCTTGACATAATAGATTTAGTTTGCCATAAGTTTACTTTTGATCAACACTAAAATCATCACTCATAGTGGGAAAATGAAAAATATATTGCAACTTAGAACTTTTATACACACACACACACACACACACTATATTTTACAATTGGATAGAATGATTCTCAAGCTAGAACAAGGCCTCTATTTATAGAACAAAGGAGAGAAAGGGTCAAATATTTTATTAATGCCACGTAGTTGTAATAGTAGTTTTTGTCTCCTCCAACTTCAATTTCATGGCCCTTCTTTCAATGCTATGTTCCACAACTTTAGTCTCTGAATTTGACTTTGCTAAAAACAGCAAACTTGTATGGCATTGTCTGTAGATGAATTTGGCTATTTGGTTCACCTCATTTGGTTAAATATTGATTTATTTATGATTTTTTTACTATAAGTTGGTCATAGTAAAAGTAATTATGTCCTCCTTTTGATATTTGCACAATTTGATCATCTTAATGAACTTTTTAGGCATTCATGTCTTCTGCAAAGTTGTGGATAATTTCTCAAGAATTCCAAACATGTTTGAATAACCTCCATTTGAATTCTGTAGCTTGAGTTATCATTATTTTACCAACACATAGAAATACTGAAAATAAAACATATTTAATAAGACACTTAAATATAAATAAACAATAAAATAACATAATTTTATAATAATATAGTCAAAAAGATAATTCACACCACCCACCATAACATGTATATAATATCAAAAATATTATTGTAAAAGCCTCAACTACATATTCTTTCAGGTCAAAATATTTAATGAATAGCTAGTTTTCACTCATGGAGTTGGAATGAATATTAACTCTCATTTAAAAAAGCTAAGTATTAAAGCAGAAAATTAAATAAACTAATAATGAAAACAAAATAGGAAAATTTACAAAGAATAAAATCCCTTTTCTTTTTTTTTCAGTTTTTTTTTCCTTTTTTTTAAAAAAATAACGTGACAGCAAAATGTTACAATAACATAAAATTTTTATCCAAACATTCTACGATATATAATATATAAATAATGGATACATTCGACTACTTTTGAAACTTATCTAGCACAAACAAATCTTTTGTTTTTAATACATTGATAATACATCAATCAAATCTATAAAAAAAGTACAATGAACAAAGTATTTTGCAGCACGTTGTTTATTTACTTTTATTTATAAATATTTTTTTCACTCTGTTTTTTTAGAGGAGTTATATTCTTGTAATTAATTATTTTTTAATAATCAATAAAAGTTTATTAATTTTTTTCTCATTTTTCACTACTTACTCACAAAAGATGTATGAGTATATATAATACTTTTACAAAAAGAATTCTTTCAATTATACATGTTAACAATCATACAAACCATATCTTTTAACTATAATCTCATAAAAATTTTAGAAATTATTTTATTTGAAAACAAACACAATTATATATATAAATAAATAAACGCATCTATTATACATTTTAATTAATTGATTATATATATATATACATACATACATACATATATTAATTGATAAATATGAAAAACTAATTTTTCTTGTAGTCTGTGATTTGAATATAATGAATTTTAAAATATAGCGTATTGTGATTTTCCAATAATTATTAACTAATGTGTCTCAGGTGCATTTTTACTGACACCTTACTCGAAATTGAAGTAAAAATTATTATTATTATTACTATATGTAAGTATATATTTTTATTTACATATAATAAAAAAAAACTAAGAGGAGAAGAAGAAGAAATTATTCATAATTTTAAAAAAACATTAAAACATACCGTTGAATAACAAATTTAGCATCACTTGAATTTTCTTTTTTTACTTTTGGATGTTGGCCAATTAAGTTGAGATAAGAATGGATCTGGTTCATGACTTAAATCCTTGCAGTAAAGCAATAAGTTCACATTCACTTGTAACATAAACTAACATCCTTCGTAAAGCTAATGAAATAAATCTATGTTCCACAACATCATCAAGAAACGATAACAATTTATCATAATAGTTGTCAACATTTAACAAACCAATTGGCTTATGATGGATATTTAATTGTGCCCAGCAAACAATATGAAATATTTCCTTCAAAGTACCGAAACCTCCTTACAAAGCAATGAAAGCATCTGAATGTTCAATCATTTGAGTAATTCGTTCATACACGTCCACTTCCATTTCTTCTCTTATTGTTGCTCCAGTAAGACTGGCTAAAGTAATCGGAATAATGCCTAAGACTTCACTTCCACCTGCATGCGCAGCTTTTGCAACTTTTCCCATGAGACCAAATTCACCACTACCATATAACAAATGAATATTTTTTTAGCAAGTGTTATGCCAAGCTTTTCTGCTACTTCTTCATAAATTTAATCTTTTCATGCACTAGATCCACAAAATACACAAATATTTTTTATTTTACTTATCGTGATGTTGACATGTTTAGAAATATGCTTTCTGTAATTGTTAAGTCACAACATATGAATTTATAAGCGTAACATGACAAAAGTCAATATTTGAATAAGAAATTATTATTAATAAAAGAAAATAAAAATGACATAAAATTAAAACACATATATACAACGTATTTGTGATTGTGGCTCACATCTTCCTTTGATTTTACGTTCAATAACGGCTTCAATGTCTTCTATGAGTCGATGATATGCTTCCCATCCAATTTTCTTATAAATTGGCAAACAGGGTCTTTTAACGTCATATTTCCAAGACTAAATTGTATATATATATATATATATATATATATATATATATATATATATATATATTATTACATATCAAAATAGATATGTATTACAACAATAGGATCTTTGTAAGGCTGATTCCACTGTCCATAATGATACTCCTAATGTTGAAATTGCCACCATCGTTTAAGAAGTTCATTTTGCACGTACCCCACTAGAATGCGTATCAAGAATCTCTAGAAAATTATCCGAAGGCTATTTAGCCAAACCATTCTTAATTAATAAAATTTTATCTTCTCTATTCATTGATGTCATTCCAACATTTTTGCATTTCCTCTTACAAGTCCACCTTGTACATTTATGACATCCGCCTATATGTTTAGCTCTTCGTTTTTTGGCATATGTGATTTTGCCAAATCCTGGCATATGTCTTATTATTATTTCACTTGCTTCTCCAACCAATCAGACTTTTGCTTCAATCAAACATACATCATTTGGTATGCCATAAGACATCATCAATTTTAGTCGCTCACATCTAGCTTTATATTTTTTTTTTCAGCGCATTATCAGATAAACAAGCAAAATATTTACGAAGATTCATAATACACTTATTATTATTATTATTATTATTATTATTATATTTCAATTATTTTGGGGAAACTTAAAAAACCGACTTAGACAGTCAAGGAGTACCGTTATCTTCCACTTAACAAGAAAATGAACTAGAATCTGCGAAAACAGAATGAAAATATCAAATAACTATTGTGGATCATCTAAAGGCATAAACTCATCATTAAGAATTTTATTTTCTATAAAAGGCTTAAGTCTTTGCCCATTAAATTTAAATACATCATTATTTTTAGGATTTTCAATATTAACAGCACTATGAGGATAAACAAATTTAAATATAAATGGTCCTGACCACCTATATCTTAGTTTTCCTAGAAGTAAATGCAAACGAGAATTATAAAGTAGAATTTTTTGTCCAATTTCAAAAGACTTTCTCATAATGTTTTTTATCATGAAAGGCTTTAGTTCTATCTTTATAAATCTTTGAATTTTCATATGCATCATTTCTTAATTCTTCAAGTTCATTTAATTGCAATTTTTTTAATTTAGATGCATCATCTAAATTAATATTAAATAATTTAATTGCCTAATAAGATTTATGTTCAAGTTCAACTGGTAAATGACAATGCTTACAAAAAACTAACCTATATGGTAACATCCCTAATGATGTTTTAAATGCAGTTCTATATGCCAATAATGCATCTGTTAATCTTAAAGACCAATCGTTTCGAGTTGGATTAACTGTTTTTTTTAAAATTTGTTTTATTTCTCTATTTGCAAGTTCAACTTGACATTACTTTGAGGATGATATGGAGTAAAAACATTATGAGTAATGCCATATTTTCTTAACAAAGAAGAAAATGATTTATTTATAAAATGGCTTCCTACATCACTAATTATTGCTCTAGGTATTCCAAATAGGCTAAAAATATTTTCTTTTAAAAATCTTATAACAACTTTATGATCATTACTTCTACATGCAATTGCTTCAATCCATTTTGAAACATAATCAACAACGACTAAAATGTAGGTAAATCAAAAAGATAACGGAAATGGACCCATAAAATCTATCCCCCAACTATCAAATATTTCAAGAATTATGATAGGATTTAAAGGCATCATGTTTTGTTTTGAAATTGATCCCATCTTCTGAAAATTTTCATAAGATTTGCAAAATAAATGTGTATCTTTGAATAAAGACGGCCAATAAAATCCACATTGTAAGATTTTTTTAGCTGTTTTATTGGATGAAAAATGACATCCACATGCTTCAGAATGACAAAATTTAATAACATTACTTACTTTATTGTCGGGTATGCATCGTGGAAAATTTAGTCAGGACAATTGCAAGGTCCAAAATTAAGACGACGTAATTCAACTGCATGCAAATCTTGGAAGTATGAAAAATGGATAATTAATTGCTTAATTGATTATGTGACATGCATGATTATATGTTAGATTGCGATCGAGGAACGGAGACCAAGGTCTGAAAATAGAAAATATTTTTATTAAATAATTGTTTTTAATTATTTAAAATATGGCTAATGCTTTTTCATAATTTTTGAAATAAGGGGTCTTGAGGTGATTTTATACGCCGGGACGTAAATTTTATCGGTTTTGGTTTTTCAACAAAAACTCGAATGTTTTGGCAACCCGGCTAATAAATTCACAACTTATGTAAACAAAATTATTTTTAAAATCTTAATTAAACACTAATGGACCCAATTAAAGTTATTAATGGGCCTAAGCCTTGTTAGTGGATTAATTAAGTATTTATTATGTTAAACCCTCCCCATTAACCCTAAACCCACACCTCATTCAGATTGCACACCCTCACAATTCTCTCCATCACTATATGTGGGGCCCCGGGTCCGACCTCTAATACCAATAATTATAAAAGTAACAAACCAAATGATTTAATAAAATACATAATTTGTTATTCACAAATTCACATAAACATTGTCACAATAATTTATATGTTTGAAATATAAGCTTTCAACATGTCAAAATAAACTTGTGAACCAAATTTTCCCAACATCATCAAATGCTCCTAAGACCCGAGAATCCACTCTAACTCGTATCTCCTCGCCTGGAGCTTGACTCTGGCATCCCAAGCCTCGCCTCGCCTCACCTACCGTCAAGCACATGAAAACAAGAGGTACCGGACATGCCGGTGCGTATAAACCCAGTATGATACAATCAATAACATATGAGAATTAAAATTTCACATTGTTCATATAAACTCATCAAGATGCAATATAATGCAATGCATGATCAGAAGTTGTGGGCTATCAATAAATCTCAAGATCAAGTGAATCATCTGGTCATTGGGTACCCAAGGGAAGAGAATCCCCCAACAACATCCACCGACCCATCCGCTCGAGGTGGTGTGTTGTGTTCTACAATCCCAAGACTATGGTGCACCTATAGAGAGTGTTCAGGCCATAGCAGCGACCTCCGCATACACTATGCCAACTCAACTATAGCCCCATACGTCCAACAAATCAGTAAATCAAGGCGACCTCCGCCATATCAAATCTGAATCGACAAGTGGCTCAATATGAAATGTCATGATACAAATCAATATCATCATTTCAATATCATAATCAACTCATCTCAATACAAAAATCATCATCAAATCATCAATAATTCATCGAGCCATAGAGTTTTCAATTTAAAATAAAAATGATACTTTTACCTCGTATGTTATCAACCGTAACATACCTTTCAAATATTACCAACAAAAGATCAAAATACATTGTTGAGAAGTCTTGAACCCTTCCAGTCTACTCGATTCGCTATCAACCAACTTAGAGTAAATAATCTTGAGCCAACCTAAGTAAATACTTCAACCAAATCTTCAATACATAAATCAAGAACTCAGATTACTTATCAATACATAGCACTTTTCGTACAAAATTCATAATTAATTCAATACGGCTTCAAATCAAGATCTGTAAATTTCTTAATCATAATATGCCATAAAAACATTCATTGTATCATTTTATCAAACACATGGAGTGCGTGCTAAAGTGTTAGCTCCTCTTCAATTCCATTTTAAATTCAAACCAACACAATCACAATCTCAAAATTCCTCAACACCAAAATCCAACAATAACTAAACTCACAAGCTTACCTTAGTTCCTTGACCCAAAATGCTCTTGCTCTTACTCCAAAAACCCAACAAGTAGCTAGAATCAAAGGGACAATTGAAGGAAGAAGAGAACCCTAGCTTCCCATGGAGTGAAGAATCGAGAAGTGAGGAGAGAATGAGAGAAAAATGAACCAACTCCTCTATTATATCACTCAAATCTCGAAAACACGCTTTTTAAAAATCGCTGGCCGCCCGGGCGGACATCTTTTCTCGCCCGCGCACGGAACTCACGACAAAACACTAAAAATTTCGAACAAGGCCCGCCCGGGCGCACATGAATTCCCGCCCGGGCGCGCTTCTGCGCACATCCACATCAAAGATCGCTTCTGAAATGCCTCTTCCCTTCATATTTTGGAAAAGTAGTAAACTACAAAGTTGTAGCCCTATATCTTGGCTTGCTTCTCCCCAAATTTCAGGTCATTTGGAGGTCTGAGTAAAAGGTTATGCCCAATCTCCAAACATGTGTCATTGTAGGAACGACGATACGCACGACACACTTCGGGGCGCTTTTGGCTCATCTTCCCTAATGATTTGAACAAAACTCAAAACTGGAAAGTTATAGCCTTATGTCTTATCTTTCTAATAAAAGTGGCCTCACATCAATTGGATCAATATACAAAACATTATGCTAAAAACCACAACTACTGCCACATTTTTCATACCGTTTCTGCACTTCCATTACCTATTTAGCTCAAATTTCACCTTTGATTCTACCCATCCATTATCGTTTCCACTTTATAACATCATTATCATTCGTACCATAACGTAAAGCCAAGAACCATCACAACTACTGCCATATTATATGAAAATTCGGGCATTACACTATACACGAACACACACATCAAGGTTTGATAGAAAAATCGAAAGCTTTCAAAGGGAACACAATCCTAGGCCCTCCTCGTCGCCGTTCTTCGTCGTCAACGTATATTCGTGCGTAAATTACGCAAAGGAACGCCATACATCTCCTTTTATCGTCTATCACATCGTATTATTGTTTTAAAAGACGTTTTTATGAAAAGCATGAAGTCCTTATGATTATTTTCGCAATATTGCATGTAAATGTGTATACTTATGAATTTTTTATCCAAAATCATGTCCTATACATGTTAAGGGGCTGCTATGATATTAGGTTATAATCTAGCGTTGTTTTTACACAATTTTGATGGTTCTAGGATTGCACAAACACGCTGCAACTCGAACAATCAAAAGCTGGAATCGAAATTTCTGTCAAGGGGAATCTAGGTGTTCTGTTTTGGGGCAAGGGTTGGCATGGCTTGGCACGGCTGGGACCAGGGCTAGCCAAGGTCATGTCTGAGTCAGGGTTAGAGTCCTAGCCACGCTAGGACTCGAGTCAAGGGGCTGGGGAGGAGTCCTAATGTGGGGCCCCGTGTCCGACATCTATACTAATAATTATATATGTAACAAACCAAACGATTAAATAAAATACAAAATCTCCAACATCTCAATATCTTAAAATCAACTTGCATATCAATTCTAAACTTCAACCCATTTCCAAACTTGAATAAAATTGGAAAATACTTACTTCCTCGTGAAGCCCGTGATGAGAGGATCACAAATCTACCTTCATTTCATAATTTTCTTGAGCATATCTCCCATAAAATTAGAAAGAAGTTTGAAAATGTAGAGGAAATGGATGAGGGTTTGCGTGGAGGAGAAGAAAAATGATTGGAGGAGGTGAAAATGAGCTTACATAGTCAATTTTCATGTCTGTAGCGCCGCAACGCCACTTTTCAGTGCTAATTTGCGCAACTCTAGTGACTAGGCGCTATTATTCTAGCGCTGTAGCGCTTGAATAGTAACCTCGTGAACAATAAATTTTTTTTTTCAATTTTTTTTTAAAATTCGAGCATTACACCTAGCAAGCTAGGACTCTACTCGAGGGCCAACAAAGGCACCACGCAGGTACAACTTGCGCGTGGGTTGAGTGGCTCGGCTGGGGGGTCTCGGGCTGGGCTAGAGTGAGTCCTTAGGGTCCTAGGTCGGTGCACATGGGTATGGTTCAAGGGCCGGGTCGACGGCTAGAGTCCTAGGCACCAAAAACGTAGAGTCCTTGCACTTGGGGAATCTCGGCCATGCTGGTGCAGGTGGGGAGCTTCAGTTATTAACTTAGGGGCTGGTCCGTTTGGTTCTTAGGGTCCATAGAAGGGTTGGGAAGGGGCTGGCTTGGGGTGGATCGGGCTTGGCTCGATGGAATTACAAGATGGCTCAAGGGTGATCAAGTAGGTTTGAATTAGGGTATTCTTTGAGAAAAAAATTGAAACATGGCTCAAGGGGGGTCGAGTCATGGTTCACGAGGGCCCATAATTGTTAAAAGTCTAAGATTTAAATTTAGGAATTTTATATTAAAGTTTGAAATTATTCGGGATTAAAACACATTAAAAATGAATAATTAAAGATAAATTAAAAAGTCTATTATTTATGCTAAATAAAATTATGAAAAATTATTTTATGCTTAAATAATTATTTGGGACATGTTAGAGTCAAGGAAATTAAGAAAAATTGAAAAACATGAAAATTTACCTCTAGGGATATAACGGTATTTTTACACCCGAAAATTAGTAAACGTCGTGGCTAGGCATGCTTATCGGGCCGGTTCGACCCGGAACAGACCCGAAACCGGTACGATAAGCCCGGAATCGGATCCGGTATGTGAGAACCGGACCCGAAACCTTGTACAACCCATTAATTTGTGGGTTGAACCGGTTCAGCATATTCTGAACCGGTTCAACCGGTTCCGGGTCCGATTTCGGACCGGTTCCGGACCGTACCCGGAACCGGATCCGAAACCGGACCCGAAACCCGAATTTCGAATTTTTTTTTCAAAAAAATAAAAAATTAGAATTTGGGCCAACGGTTGCAAATGCAACCGTTGGCCCAAATCATGGCCAAAGGCTGCATGCAGCCGTTGGGCTGCAAATGCAGCAGTCCAACGGCTGCAAATGCAGCCTTGCAGCAGTCCAACGGCTGCATTTGCAGCCGTTGGACACTGCAGATTTCAGTAGCAACGGCTACTGAAATCTGCAGTTTTTATTTCTCAAATTGGGGGCCAAATTGCATATAATTTTTTTTTAACCCCCAAAAATCACCTATAAATACAAGTCATTTTTCTCATTTCATATATCAATTTTCTCTCAACTTTCATTTCCCTACAAGCAATATATTTCGTAATTTACTCATACAAATATTTCGAATTTCAATGGCATCATCTTCAAACCGTCGTGGTGGTCGTGGCGAATACGCTCCCGACTTTGGTGAACATTATGGCTACATCCCCGACTATGATGAAGTCGAACCTGGCCACGAGGATGAAGAACCCATGGAACTCCCCAACAAAGATGTAGGGACGCCATCGTCTACTCGAGCAAGCAACACAATTTCTACGAGCACGACGACAGCCCGTGCAAAGCGAAGCAAAGTTTGGGATCACTTTGATTTGAACAACAAGGTACAAATAACTCTTTCGCCGTTTGTAAAATTTGCAAAACGAGGTATTCTTACAAAACAGGTGGTGGTTCCGGTGGAACCGGCACTTTGAAAAAACATTTAGTTAAAATACATAAACTTGACCCGATACGCTTCAACCATTAGGTAGGGAATTAACACAACAACAAGTTAATCCTTCAAGTGGTAAAGCTTTCACAATTACAAAAGAAATTTCTAGGAAAGCTATCGTAAAGTTTGTTACCAAATGTTGTCAACCTTTTATAATAGCCGAACAAGAAGGTTTTGTTGAATTTACTAGTACTATTCAACCTGGTTTTCACAATATTTCTAGGCACACACTTAAAAAATATTGTTTTGATATTTATAAAGAATATAAAGAAACACTAAAATCGCATCTTTCAAATATTTTTTGTAGAGTTAGTTTGACTACTGATATTTGGACTAATTTAAAATATGAATCATATCTTGTTGTTACCTGTCATTGGATTGACGAAAGTTGGAGTATGCAAAAAAGAATTTTAGCGCTAGATCATTTAGAATCGTCTCACAATGGATACACTATAGCTAGATATGTTTTAAATGTTGTTAAAATTTATGACATACAAAATAAAATAATGTCGATAACGTTAGATAATGCGAGTGCCAATACTCTTGCAATTAAATATCTTAAAGATTCACTAAAACCAATTTTAGAAGGTAATTTGCTTCATGTTAGATGTGCGTGTCATATTATCAACTTATGTGTTAAATGTGCATGTGATGAGCAAATGTCCACTGTAATAGAAAAGTTCAAATTATGTGGGAAATTATTACGTGAAAGAAGATATGGACGTGACTGGAAAACACTAGTCGAATCAACCGGAATTAAATTTAAAAAATTTCTTCTTCCAATTGATACTAGATGGAATTCTTTATATCACTTGCTTCATACTTTATTACGTTTTAAAGATTTAGTTACTCCATATTATAATAATATCGCGGTAGAAAGTTTAATGCTAAATGACGATGATTGGATTATTTTGAGTAAATGTGTTTCTTTGTTAGAAATTTTTAAAGAAGCAACCGAAAAATTTTCTGGCATTAACTACCCTACTTCAACGATGTTTCTACCTTTGCTTTTCAATATGTTTTATAAATTTATTGAATATCGTAATGATTCTGTAATGCGTGATTTTGTTACAAATATGGAAAATAAATTTAAAAAATATTGGGAAACTATACCAATTGTGCATGGTTTAGCAACATTACTTGATCATACTCAAAATCAAGGAGGATTAGACATTTTTTTTGAATATTATGCTAAATTTCTTGGGAAGAATTTTGACGATCAAAAGAAGTCAATCACGCATTCTCTCCAAGAATTGTTTGATTTGTATGCTAGTGAACAATGTGATGAACCGAGCGTGCAGCCGGAGGAGATGCCGACATATAAAAGCAAAAGTGGAGCACTTAACTTCTTTCAAAGTTTGAAACGACAAAAATTCAAAGGAAAATCGATGACAACAACCAATTACAATGAGATCCAAATTTATCTAAGCCAATATATTGAGACTACAGAGAATTTCGATGTTCTTGATTGGTGGAAAGTAAATTCTAAACTTTATCCAGTGTTAGGTGCAATCGCAAGAGATGTCCTACCAATTCAAAGTTCAAGTGTTGCTTCCGAATCAGCATTTTCAGTATGTGGAAGGATCGTTGGTGATCAAAGAACTAATTTAAAGCCAGAAACACTTTCCATGCTAACATGCCTACAAGATTGGTTTGCTGCAGAAAAAAAGAATAGGACATCTGGCGCGATCGACGAATTTCAAAGCTCAAGCTCCGACGAAGATCCAGAATATTCAAAATATATTTTAATAAATCGTGATGAATTTTAGATGTCAAATTGTACAAATAAATGTTTAAGTTATTTTGTTAATTTTTTTTTAATGTAATGCACATTTATTTGCATCTTAATATTAAATAAAAAATTGTCCCTTAATATTTTTAATTTTAATTATTTAATAAATATAATAAAATAGAGTTCGGAACCGGTTCGCCCCGAACCAGAACCGGTTTATTAGAGGCCGAACCGGTCTAGATTCGGATTGGTTCCAAGTATTTCTACTTGGAACCGGAACCGGTTCGGAACCGGTTTCTTACCTGTTCAGACCGGTTCCGAACTCACCGGACCGAGAACCGGTAGGAACCGGTCCGAAACCGGTCCGGTGGAACCGATAAGCATGCCTAGTCGTGGCAGTGCACTGAATGCTGTTTTATATGTATTATGATTATTTTTAAATGGTTAAGGATTTTTATATGCAAAAAGGGTTATGTTAAAGGTTTATGGAATTTTATGATTCGATTATGGAATTTCTGATGAACGATAAAGGAAAAAGGATATGTTGCATGCTTGTTTTTAAAGGAAAAAGGATATTAAATACATGATTTTTATAAAGTGATTAAAATGTCAAAATTTGAAGGAACTAAAGTAATTGTGATTATTGAGGATATGATGATATAGGGATAAGAATGGGGATATCGTGAGGGAAAAGGCCCAGAGGGAGCTTATTTGTGGGAGAAGACCCTAGAAAGAGCCCAACGATCGTATTCCACTCGATGAGGATAGGCCAAGGCTCAGTTGTCGAGAGAGTGTCGCTGATGTCCCCGCCGGCCAGTACTGTGGTTACATGTAGATGGATATATCGACTTTATGAGGATGAAGAAAGTCACAATTAACGATCTGAATACAATAAAAAGGAAAAATGTTATGATTATGATAAAAGGAATTATGTTATGAAATGAGGAAAAAGTAAAGGTTGAGGTTTATGTTATGAATGTCAGAAATTTTTTTTTTTTAATGTAAAAGTATCTTTCACTGTTGCATGTGATTTTATACGTATTACTTGTTATCAAAGATTATGATGTGTTGAGTCTTTAAACTCACTAGGTGTGATGGATGCAGGTGATTCTGATGTTAATGTTACTGGAGGTCTTGATGGTTGACCTTGTCGGACTATCGGTGCACATAACCCGAGGACCAGCGTTTCTACTTTTTCCGCACTTATGATTTATGTTTACGATTTATGTTAAAAGATTTTTAAGAATATTTATTTATGCTTTAGAGTGGTTTTTGAGAGGATGATACTTTTCAAGTTTATTGCTTTTTAGGTTGGTTAACATTTGACGATTTTATATCTTGAGATATTTCCTTTGATTTTCAAATACTAGTTGGTTGATTTATTAATTTAAAATTTTGCAAAATATTTTATAAAAATATTTTTACGTATATAGGAGTGTTCGGCCGATTCCTTAGAAAATTTTTTTTAGTAGTTTTTAAGAAAACGAATAGCAGACGTTTCAGTTGGTATCAAAGCAAAGGTCCTATAAAGGGTTGTGCCATCATCAGCGCCGGAAAGATAATTCGTCAATCCTCAATTTGTAAGTTTTACATGCTTTATATGGATTAATATGATATTACCTGCATGACGATATGAATAATATGTTTACGTCACCTGTTTACTAGCTTTTTTAGTATTTATGTTTCGCATGCTTAAATTGCTAAATGAATAAGGATATGTCACATGATTAGAAATTTTAGATTTAAAAATGCATGTTGGTTACGTTAGAATTTGGAAAACGTTCTATAAAATTCCTCCTAGACGTGCCCCTGTTATTGAGAATCAAGAAAGAACAGTGTGAACCATCAAGGTAATGTTAATGTACCCCCGCCTCCAGGGTATACTGCTACTCGTGCGTTAGAAGGTATGGCTCGTTTCTTCGAGCAACAGTTACAGTAGCAGCTGTTATAGCAGCAGCTGTTACAGCAAGCACCTAGGCCACAGCATGACATATATGATCAGTTCCGGAGACTAGGGCCGAAGGAATTTTCTGGCACCACCGATCCTTTTGCTGCTGAGGCTTGGATTCGTACACTCGAGGTACACTTCCGTTATCTGAACATGGGGAATGCTGACTGTGTGAGGTGTACCACCTACATGTTTAGGGATGATGCTTCTTTATGGTAGAAAGGAGCTGAGCATGGTATTGATATTGCTAATCTTGCTTGGGCTCATTTCAAGGAGATATTCAATGAAAAATATTTTACTGCTGATGTTAGAGGGCGACTGAAGATGGAGTTTATGAGCCTCCGTCAAGGACACTTGACTGTTGCTAAGTTTGTGAAGAAATTTGATATTGGTTGTCACATTGTACCCCTTATTGCGAGGGATCCTGAAGAGAAGCTTAGACACTTCATGGATGGTCTACGACTCACCGTACGAAATAATGTTATGATGATGCGCCCTTTGGATTTTGCCACTGCTACGACTTATGCATTCTAGTCTAAACACTCTTTAAAGGACATCGAGTTTGAGATACAGTGCAAGAGGCAACAAAACCAAAATAACAATCAGCCAAACATTAAACCATATACTGGTCCTCCTAAACCTCAATGGCCTCAAAAGCCCCAAGGTCAAGTCAAGAAGCAAGGACAGCAAAGGCCACAAAATCCTGGAGCACCAAAGCCTGCTGAAAGGCAACCATGCAAGGAGCGGAATCGCTTACATCTTGGCAAATGTGATGGGGGACATTCAAGTGTTTCTATTGCAAGGAGAATGGGCACAAGGCTGGTGATTGCCCGAAGAGGAAAGCGGCTACTGTGGGACGAGCTTATGTTATGAATGCTGAAGAAGTTGAGGAGGAGGCAGACACTACACTTTTCACGGGTAACCTAGTCATTTAACATTTTTATACTGCTTTTAATGCATGAAATGTTAAATTGGTTATTAGAATTGAATTGAGATCAAGTTTAACCTAGTGGAAATTAGATTGCATGTTCTACCTTAGTTGGATTTTAGTTATGATTTGAGAAATCCTAGAAATTAATATGGAATTTTGTGCCTTGTTTTATGTAAAGGATGATTTAATTCCAAATAAAAAGTTTTAGGGCCAAAATTAAAAGAAAATCATAATCAAGGGTTGCTATGGATTTCGAAATTTATTAAGGGGTCTAAGTGCAATTTTAGAAAAATGTAAGGGCCTTAATGCTATTAACCCAAAGTTAAGGGACCTAAATGAAATTTTCGAATTCTTGAGGGTAAAAAATGTAATTATCGAAATTTAAGGGACCAAAAAGGAAAATTTTGAAAAATATAAGGGTCAAATGGCAAATATTCAAAAATTTGGGGACTAAATGCAAATTTCAAAAAATTGAAGGGCTAAAGGCAATTTTTCAACAAATGCTTAAGTTCAACGCGCAATATTCACAGAAATTTGGGAGAATAATGATAGAATTTTCCTTAAGCTTCGACACGAAAAGATTTAAAAGAAATTTTCGCCGAAGGGAGGATTATCATTCAAGGGGTAGCTACCTATTCACTGCTAGATTCAGGAGCTACACATTCTTTTTATATCTGAAACCTTCATCAAAAGACTGAATATTACTTCCCAAGATATGAGTTTGGTTTTCAAAGTTTCTATTCCTTCCGGTGATCAAATGCTCACGTCTAAAATTGTCAAGAATCTTGAGCTTCGTTTATTCAAAGATGTGGTTCGGGCATATCTTATTGTTCTTCCTATGCCCGAATGTCATATTATACTCGGTATGGATTAGTTATCAGCGAATGGAGCTTCTATTGATTTTCGTCGATCAGTGTCTATTCGACCGCCTAGTGGTAAATCTTTTGTCTTTGAGGCGGAGAGACACAAACAAATGCCGCACATTATCTCTTGTCTGTGCTTGAGGAAGCTTATTATACGTGGAGGCCAAGCTTTTCTAGCATGTGTCACTACCGCACATGCTCCGATCAGTCAGAAGTTCGTCGACCTATCATATTTCAACATTAAAATCTCAAACCCATCTACTAACGCTTAGATTTTTAAGCTTAATATCGATTTATCCTACAATACCCTTGATTAACATTCCTTATAAAACTATAACCAAAATATCCCAAGATTCTAAATATCCTTTCGAGCCCAAATCATTAAAAATTCCCATCATTTAAACCATTAAATTCTCACTTATTAATAAACTAGTCCTCAAATTCCTTAACAATTGCCCCAAAAATTATCTCATTGGTCCTTAATGTCGAAAATCCAACATTTAACCCATAAGTGTTTTGGCATTCTTAACTTTCCTCTACAGGTTTTCCATAACATAATTTCAATAATTTTAAACTTATTCACCCAAAAATCAATTCTTATAACTAATCTTGCCTTTCCGTTAAAACCTAACATCCCAAATTATATATTTTTATACTCCCAAAGTCTTTGCAATCCTCAAATCATTATTCCTTAGGTGAAATTCCCAAAATCAAATCAATTAGTATCCACGAGTCATCAATATTTTCTTAGAAAAATCTACGTGTCCCAAAAGCATTCATAATATTCACGATTAACTTATGACTCAAACAATAGAATGTTAATACTAAAACCCAAAAATCAACATAGTCCAATTACACCACAAAGTCAACATGCGTTGAAATCAAATAATTTCTTATTTCATATCGTATCACGTATCTAAAGCATATAATACATATATCCTCATAATGATATTAAACATGTGACGTAAACATATGATTCATGTAGTCATGCAGGTAACATCATAAAAATCATATGGAACATGTAAATTTACAAATTGAGACTTGACGACTGAGCTTCCCGGCACTGATGGTGGCTCAACTCTTCATAGAATTATTGCTCTGATACCAACTGAAACGTCCACTACTCGTTTTTCTTAAAAAGTACTAAAAAAATCTTTTTAAAGCCCTACAAGATTTCGGCAGAACACTAATACAAATATATAAAATATTTTGCACCATTTTTGAAATCAAACAACCAACTAGTATTTGAAAATCAAAGGAAATAGTCAAAACATAAAATCGTCAAACGTTTTACTAAACCTAAAAGACAAATATTTGAAAAGTATAGCTCATACTAAAACCTCTCAAAAACCACTCAAAGCATAAATACGAGTCATAAAATCTTTAACGTAAATCATAAACTTAAAATCATAAGTGAGGAAAATAGAAGTACTGGTCCTCGGGTTATATGCACATTCAGTTTAGTTAGGTCAACCATCAAGACCTCCATTAACATTAATATCATAATCACCTGCATCGATCATACCTAGTGAATCTAAAGACTCAACACAACATATTCTTCATAACAAATAATACGTATAAAAATAACATACAACAGTGAAAATACTTTTACTTAAAATATCATTTTCGTGAAGATGCATAAACTTTAAACAAAAATATTTTCATGACGATGCATAAACTTAAATCATTCATCATTTTATTATAAACATTTACCTTTTTTTTTTCATTTAAGCATATACGTTTTCTTTTGATTGAATTTGGATTGTTAATTATGACTTTCGTATCATCATAAGGTCGATGGATGCATCTATCATATAACCACAATACTGGGCGGCAGGGACATCAGCGACACTCTCACACGTCAACTGAGCATTGGCCTATCATGATCATATGGAAATACGATCGTCAGGCTCTCTCTGGGGCCTTATCCCATAGACGGGCTCTCTGTGGGGTCTCCTCCCAAAAATGGGCTCCCTTTGGGGCCTCCTCCCGCAAATGGGCTCCCTCTGGGGCCTTTTCCCTCACGATATCCCCAATCATATTATCATAACATCATAATAGTCACAGTTACTTCACCTCCTCTAATGTTTCATATTATCACAACTTTACCAAAATCATCATAAAATATCATTTTTCTTTTGAAATGAAGCATGCAACATATCTTTTAATTTTCCATATTAAATAATAAAAAATCCAAAAACATTTAAAATTATCATTTTAACACATAAAACAGCATTCAGAGTAATGCCATGATGTTTACTATTTTCTAAGTGTAAAATGACTATTTTACCCCTAGACGTAAAAATCCTCGAATTTGACTTTATCTTAATTTCATTAACTCTAACATGTCCCAAATAATTATTTAAGCTTAAATTAAAATTCTCATAATTTTATTTAGCTTAAATACTTGACTTTTTAATTAATATTTAATTATTTGTTTTTTAAGGCGTTTTAATTCCGAATAATTTCAAACTTTAATATAAAATTCATAAATTCAAACTTAGACTTTTTACATTATTTTATCCCTCGTGAACCATGACTCGTCCACCATGATCCATGTTTCAATTTATTTTAAAAGGGAAAACCTTAAGCCTTCAACTAATCCCCTTCGAGCCATCTTGTTATTTCATCGAGCCAAGCTCGAGCTGACCAGAGCCACCCCTGGAACCTACTGTGGGGACCCGGAAGCTAATCCAGTTCTTAATCGTCATTGGGACTAATTAATCAATTATAATAAACAGGGTCTAATTTTTTTTAAAAAAATTACACAGCGGAAACATAATGTAATTAAATTCAAATTACATATTAAACATCACATATAACTATTGTATGATCTACAATAATCCGACAAGGTTAAACTACAAGTCAGTGCTGAATCCTAAGTTGCTTCAAAGCCCGGATCTCCACGCTATCTAGTCCAGCCTCGTTCTCTTCTCGACCCTGATCCTAGCCCACCTGTTGCCATGCACACATACAACCAAGACAACAGCCGGATAACTCCGGTGAGATATAAATATCCCAGTATAAATCATGTATACATGCAATCATATAAACAATATAAAAGCATAAAACAGCAAATCATATCCTATATCAAAATCATGACATGAATCAATAACAAGAATAAGTCATATTCTAAACATGTACCCTAATCCGGAACATGATTCAATATCAAGAATAAATTCTATTCTAAGCATGTACCAATATCAGGAACATAATTCAAATTCCATCGATACCAATCGATATAACTGTTACTCCAACTCGTGACTCTACGTTTTAGACTAGACTCAATCCTAGCCTAGGGATCCCGGTTTCCAGATGTGGTGATCCTATACCGAATTCCGTAATAGAAGGAACTCTGATCCTATTACTCGATATAACCAAATATGGTGTTCCTATATCGAATTCCGTAATAGAAGAAATTCCAATTCTATTTACTCGATATAACCAAACATCCGGTGTCCTGACCTAACCGTCATGGACTGTAGCTCCATCGCTAACATCCTATCTTGAGACATCGTGCAATGTGCCCGTGGCGATACCACCACTATCAGGTACTTCTGTCACAAGATTACTCGTCTAACACCTGTCATCTATAATTCAAGAGAATAAGTATATCAATCAACTCAATGCAAATATCAATGCAATAAAGTAAAGTATGTGATTTAGGGAAACTCGAGTCAAACCTCACTCGAGTTCACTCGAGTTGTGCAATCCCAACTCAACATTAATTTATACCTTTATCTTCTCGCTTAGAAGAAGAAGAAGAAGTCCCGACTCTATCTAGGTCCATTCCCAATCTGGTAATAACAATACCGAACAGATATAATATCAATAAACAACTCAATTCTGATCAATATTCAAATCAAAACACATAATCTGATCAATGTCGAATCAAGACACAATCCAATTCATATCGACAATATCACGATATAATCTAAGTCACAACTGAATCTGATCAATATCAATTCAACTGATGTTTTGACGGCATAACAATACTGTCTCGATAGCCCCGTCAACCCAAACATTACAGATATAATACCAGAATTCGAAAACAGCATCAGTACAACTCATAATCTCAATAACAATACAAATCTGATATGAATTCTCAGTCAAATCAATTCCAAAAATCATAACAATTACATAAACAGTCCGTTCTTTAATCTGACTTCGATTCTACGATATCTAACATATCTATATGAATCCTATTCAATTCTGACAATGACATAATTTCAAAGCATGTCCAAACGTAGCAAAACTTACGTCCAGTTGTAGCCTACGTCGATAGGATTACAGTACTGAAGTCGGATTCAAATTCTGACGGACGGATTTCTCACAAAAGGTGTAAGGATTTTCAACCCATATACAGGAACCTTTTCTCAATTCTTCTCTGAAATTGTGAGGGACGAACTTGTTATATACATATATATATATATATATCCAACTTGCATGATAGAGAAACGTGGCACATTTTCATGTTTTTCGATCGGCGCTAGCGGGCAGTTTCTGCCCAAGCATTTCCGTTTTGTACCTTGGCGCTCGGGCGGTCAAAATCTACCGCCCGGGCGCCACATCTGCTGCCCGAACATCACTACATTGGCGCTCGGGCGGTCATTTTCTACCGCTCGGGCGCCAATAGTTCTGCCCAAAACTTGTGTAATTTATATGCTTTGTCCAATCTGTTCTCGTAATAGCCCGTCTGTAATTATATCTATTTAATTCAATAATCCCATAACAAATTACGATAATCAAATTCTCGGGCATTACACCAACAGACTTGACCCCTATCTCGTAACTGAAGCCATGCAACCAGAGAAGCTCTCGGCCGAGGACCCTTAGCTGCCAAGGACTCTTCATGCGCGCATAGGACCTAGCCAACCGACCCAGCCCCTGAACCAGCCTCTTGTGCACCCACCTAGGACCCTAAGGACCTAATCTAGCCCAGCCCAAAGCCCCATGGCCAAGCGCTTCTTCCCATGCACAGCTGCACCGCTCTCGGGTGGGAGTGCTAGGACTCCCCCTAGCCCTCGACTCGAGTCCTAGCATGGCTAAGACTCCTTTCTTGACCCCTCACGTGACTCTAGCCTAGCCCTGGTCCAACCGAGACCCAAGCCAAGCAACAAGTCCCCCAACCGAGCGCCTATGATCATCAAACACAAAATTTGATTTCCATCTTTTCTGTTGTACGTGTGCAATAGGTTTTGTGTGATTTAGGACTCTTTAAAACATGTGAAAACCACCCTTAAACCTTTCATAATCATAGCAGCCCCTTTAACAACATAACAAACATGATTTTTCATCGAATTCAAGCCTTAACAATTGACATCTGACATAAAACCAAAAATATTTCATGTTGCAACTTGTTTTCCATGCAAACCAATTTTAAATAATTACTATGGTGTGAATGATGAGTGGAAAGGAGAATATGACATGCCCTTGCATTTTTAACGCAGGATTAAACGTTGACGATTGAAGAACGATGACACGAAGACGATGGCTTGATTTTTTCCTTGAAAAGTTTCGATCCTCGTTGTTGAATATGATGTGTGCGCCGTGAGTTTAGATGAAGAAGAAGTCGTGTGCTTTGTTGGAGGAAGGGAGCGTGACATAAAATGGGTTAAGGGGTAGGTTTAGGGTTATTTATAATTAATTAAAAAAACTAACCATGGCTTAGGCCCATTAATAATGTTACTTAGGCTCATTTAGTCCATTAGTGTTTAATTAAAAATTTTTGTTTACTAAAGTTTGTGAATTTATTAGCCGGGTTGCCAATACGTTCATATTTTTGTTGAAAAACCAACACAAATAAAAATTACGTCTCGGCGTATAAAATCATTTCAAAACTCCTTATTTTCAAAAATAAGAGAAATCATCAACCATATTTTAAATTATTAAAAACAATTATTTAATAAAAACTTTTTCTATTTTTTGGCTCTCGGTCTCCGTTCCTCGATCGCAACTCGAATAACCCTTAAAAATACATTTTAATATAACCATGTAGAAAATTATATTTTAAACATGTCAATATACACAACATAATTAATTTATTCAATTAAAATAATTAATTGAAATACACGAGGAATTTAATACCTTGTATTAATGTGGTTCGCGTGAACCTTTGAATTTTCGAACTTTACATAACAATATATTTGGCAACCAGGATTTGAGAAGATTTCATGGGATTTGGAATTGGATTTGGAAATTCAAGTATTGAAATTCCTTTTGGTGTTTGGTTTAAAATTTAAAAATGGTATTTACAAATACATTTCTTTTTTGGAGAAAAAAAAATTCGAATTTGGAATTTTAAAATTTTACTAAGCTACCCTTAGAAATCATATAAACATAAATAACCCAAAAAAGTTTAGAATTTAATGATTCTTCTCTATTATTTATGTTTGTCAATTCAAAAATTAATTATTATTTATTAATCATAGTGCACATAAAATAATAATTAAAAAAATCATCAAACAACTTCAAACTTTAACATAAAATTAATTATTAAACGTAAAAAGAGGCTTTGGTAATTACTATAATTTTTATTATATTAATCAGTAAATAACACACGAAACTTATAAAATTTAAACGAAATCTTTTTACTTCGAAAAAAAGTTAAAAGGAAAAAAAGTTTTAACCATGCATATGTAGGAATTTTTGGTGGAGAATGATTTGTTAATGAGAATAATGTGTTGGATAAAAAAGTAACTGTATGTTTTTAAAATCCAAATCCCACCAAATCTTATCAAATTTGATGGATTTTGATATACTCATCGAAATCCCATGAAATCTCATAAAATTCTAAACAAATTCGAATCTTTTTTTTTTGAATTAACTTGCCAAACAGTAAAAATAGGATTTTGAAATCCAAATCCCGTGAAATCCTCTCAAATCCTGGTTGCCAAACACACAGTAAACGTTATGAATTTAGAAAATGAGGACAAAAAATCAACAATAAAATACTAAAACTCTTAGTTACATGCGAAAAAAGTGCTTTTAGTCTATTTATATAATGGAAAATGGAATATTACATAATTCGTGGGAAAATCGAAATTTTTTTGGAGTTATTTTCCTTCTTCTTTACTTTCGGATACAACTTCCTTCTCTATGGAAGATTTTTTTTCGCCTCGTCGTAGATGTAAGCGCCTCTATAGTAAAAGATCATCGTCGGATTTAAATTTTTTCACATTCAAGATGAATAGCGAAGTAAAATAATTCTTTCAGAAAATTAACTCCTTCACATTATTATTTCTTATTATTGATTATTCCAATATACAATCAAAAGTTATTAATAAAAAAGAGGAATTTTTATATTTTGGCGAGATTTAGGGAGCTTAATCGGCCAATTCTATCCTCCTCCGGGAGATTTACTCCCTTTACTTTTTTTTCTTACACATGTCTTTTTTTTAATTATTATTATTAAATTTCACACTATTTTAACCAAAAATCAACCAAACTAATTTTGTTTCATGTATATAACATGTGTTATAATATTATTATTATTATTCTCAAATTTTAAAACTTAATATTTATATTTAAAAATTACGTGAAATTTTTATTTGATAGTAAAATTTTTATGTTTGAGGTTTGAGATTTTTATTTCTATTGTTTTTATTTTTGTGTTAGAATCATATAAATTGTAAAAAATCAATATTTTAAAATTTAATTATTATAAGAAATTCTATATTCTACCCATTTATAAACGCTAATAAAATTATTGTAACTATTTTTAAATGCTAGACATATATATTATTTAGTGACAGGGGGTAAATCTCCCGGAGTAGGATAGAATTGGCCAGCTTAATCAAATAACAATGTGTTGTCAAGATAGTGGGAAGAAAAAAATATTTGACAAAAGAACTGAAGAAAACATATGCTTGCTGTAAAAATTTATTGGCAATTTCCTCTAAAATTATTGTGAGTTCCCATTGGGCCGCTTCATCTCTACCTTCCTTGTGGAACCACACAATCAAACTACTCTGCCTTTCCTTTTCGTCCCCACCTTCGGACAAGAATCTCAACTCATGAGGCCGACTTCCGGAAAACACGCAGCGGCGGCGGAGGAGCATCAGCATCAGCGCCACCTCTCTTACTCCACGAGGAAGTCTAAGAAACTCGAAATCAGAACCACCCTTCAATCTTTGAAAGCTCACATCTCTTCGCACCGCTGGGCCTGGCTCACCGCAACGATCTCATTGCAGCTCTTACTAGTCCTTCTCCTCATCCGTGCCTCTCCGCCGCCGCCGCCGCCCCCTACCATCCTTCCCTCACCCCAGCACCGACAAATCGAAACCACGTCACATACCGGACCAGATGGCGTCTGCCAATTCGGAAGAGTGTACATCTACGATCTGCCCCCGATGCTCAACGAAGAACTCCTCCAAAACTGCCACGAAATCGATCCGTGGAGCTCCCGCTGCAACGCCGTGTCAAACGACGGATTTGGGCCTCCGGCGGTGGGTTTGAACGACGTCGTCCCACGGAATCTTACCTCAGCTTGGTACTGGACCGATATGTATTCAGCAGAAGTCATATACCATGAAAGAATGAAGAATCACATCTGCAGGACGATGAATCAAGATGAAGCCACGGCGTTTTACATCCCTTTCTACGCAGGACTCGCTGTGGGCAGGTATTTATGGTTCAATTACACTTCGAAAGATCGCGATTTTCACAGCGTAACTATGTTGAACTGGGTTAAGAATCAAACCCCGTGGATGAAATCAAATGGGTCGGATCATTTCATCGTGTTGGGTCGATTAACTTGGGATTTTCGAAGATTAACTGACAACGACAATGAATGGGGAACAAGATTCATTTACATGCCATTGATGAAAAATGTTCTTAAGTTATCAGTTGAAAGAAGTCCGTGGGATCTATTAGAAATCAGTATCCCATATCCTACTGCCTTCCACCCTCGATCCGAATCGGATATCTGCATTTGGCAGGATTTCATCCGTTCTAGAAAACGATCCAGCTTACTTACATTTGTGGGGGCGACCCGCAAGAAAATCAAGAATGATTTCAGGACTGTGCTTATGTCGTACTGTAAAAATGAATCAAGCTGGTGTCAAGTAGTTGACTGCGCTGTAACTCGATGTTACGACGGAGCACCGGCTATACTGGAGGGGTTCTTGGATTCAGATTTCTGTATGCAGCCTAAAGGAGATGGATCAACAAGAAGATCCGCATTTGATTGTATGTTAGCAGGTACAATCCCGGTGTATTTTTGGAGAGGAAGCTTCGAGAATCAATTTGAATGGCACTTACCTGCTGCATATGATAAATATTCAGTATTTATTGATAATAATGATGTGAGAAATGATAGCTCGATAATCAAGAAAATTTTGCAGAAATATAGTATAGAAGAAGTGAAGAAAATGAGGGAGAGGATTATTGATTTTGTGCCAAAGTTTTTGTATTCAAGGTCTAATGTGAATTTGGGGAAATATGTTGATGCATTTGATATTGCCATGGATGAAGTCTTGATAAGGTTTAGCAGACAGAAGATGTTCTCCAACCACGATCAATGATCTTTTAGACCTTCAGAGATTGAAGCTCAAAGTGTCGGGTAAGTAAAGCCACCGCAAATTTGGTTTTTCTTCCTTCCAGGTAGCCAGTTATGTGTTGAATCTTCGATAGTTTAAGCTATAAGTGTTGTTAAAGCCACCGAGCTGTTGTTCTGTACCATGATTTAGACCTTCGAAGTTGCCATTTATGCGCTGAATCTCCGGAAGTTGAAGCTAGAAGTGTTGTAAAAGTCTCTGGTTATCTTTTAGACCTTCTCGGAAACTAAAGCTAGAAGTGTCGTAAAAGTTAATGGATTTTTTGCTTTCTACCATCTTTAGACCTTCTATATTGAAGTTAGTGATTCTATGGGATTATTGCTTTTTATGATCTTTTACACCTTTGAAATTGAAGAAAAGTTGCAGGCTAAATGTATCCTCAAGTTGATCCCGAATCCATGGAGACTTGGTGTGGGGACATCGTATTCTCGTACCCAAGGCGCAGCGGAAGTTTAATAATTTTGTTTTTAGGCGTCGTGTGTTCAAAACGTTCATAGGATGTTCTAAAATTTATACCTTCACGTTTTAACGCTTGGACTCCAAACTAATTACGGTGTTTAGGCGGATATAGTTTTTCTTGTAATTCCATGCGAACGGAGATTCAATGTTAATCGTTTAATTAGGTCTACGATCAGAAGCTTTGTTCCTCGTTTGGATTACACTAGAAATCACAAGCGATTTGTGCGTTGAGACTGTAGCCTCTGAATTTCCAAAATCCGGAGATGAAGCAGCGCATCTGTGGAAGAAAGGAGGTGGCCGAAATTTTCACAAAATTTTTCTTTTAAAGTGGTCGTGAGTTACATGGTTCATAAACATGGATTTTTGCTTAATTTTGGTAATTGATTCTTAATCAAATGTTAACTAATAATGTTGATTCTTAATCAAATACTAGCTACCGAGGCACACGCAATGCGTGTGTTATGAATATATGAGACTAATATATTAAACTTTCATGAATTTACAACACCATGATAGTAAAAAAATTTGTACTTGATCCATAAAAAACAAGGGATTCCAAAGCTTAAATAAATATGTCAAACTCAATTTGTTAACTAACATAATATAAATGCTGATTAAAAAATAATATATTTTTGAAGCAGTAATATCATCTAATGTGAATAATGATAAACTTCAAAGTAAAATAAATAAATAAATAGTCAAAAAATTGTTTAAAAAATATGAGAATATCATTAAAAGTTCAGATTTTGATATCAGAACTCTGTTAGATCTTGAAACATTTGAGTTTAAAATCTACCAACCAAAATGTAAATTTGTCTGTAAAATTATAATAAAACAATATTTAAGAAGCCATAATATAATGATTTAGTGAATTTCTTGAGAAATATGAGAGATTATATAATGGGATCTTGAAGCTCATAAAAAATATATTATCTCACCTGCAAGATCAAAACGAACAAACGAATTTGATATGACCACTAATATAAAGCAACATAATAAATCATAGATCATAAACTAATTCATTGTTAAAAACAAACCAGATGAAGATGGTGCGAATAGATTTTATCCATTGAATTGAGTATGTCATTTATACAAATACTTTGTTTGCAACCAATATCTTTCAGCTTTTGAGAAAAAAACAGAAAGGCAATTCATAATCAACAAAAAAAAAATTCAACTTAAACCAACAATAAAAAAATCATAGAAAGTTTAGAAGCAATGCAAAAAATGGTTATTCGGGAGGCGTGATAAGATAGAGGATGAGAAATAGATAATCATGGACATAGATAAAAACATGGACATAATACATGATTTCATGTATAGCTGAACGTGGTTGAACAGAGATAATGGAATTTATTAGCATCCCTCAAATTCTAACATTGAAACATATAGCATGTACTTAATGTATCGTAACTATTTGTACATAATGTTTTTTTTTAAAAAAAAAATTAGAAAAAAGAGAGTTGACTTACTCACACTTAACTATTCTCTATTAGATAGCAGTATGTCTTTGAAAACCACGTTTCTTGAATTGAGTACCCAATTTCTTCAAATACTTTGTTTTCAACCAGTATCCTTCAGCTTTTGAGAAAAAAACACCAAGTCAATTCATAATCAGCAAAAAATTCAACTTAAACCAACAAACAAAAAATCATAATTAATATGTTAATCCATTAGGCACTACCCATGTACTATTTAAATTTGATTCAATAAATATAGAAAGTTTAGTACCCATGTCAAAAATGGTTATTCAGGAGACATGATAAGATAGAAGATGAGAAATAGAGAATCATGGGCAGAGATAATGTAATGCCCCGAAAATTTAAATGTTCACACGAACCACATGCACGTAAATTATTAAATTCCTTTGTATTTTAATTAAATGTTTTAATTGCATGAATTAATTATGTTGTGCATATTTACATGTTTAAAATATATTTTTCTACATGCTTGCATTAAAATTTAGTTTTAAAGGATATTCGAGTTGCTATTGAGGAACAGAGACCGATGACTGAAAAATAGAAAATGTTTTTATTAAATAATTGTTTTTAATTATTTTAAATTAAGGGTGATGCTTTTTCTTATTTTTTTGAAAATAAGGGGTTTTGAGGTGATTTAATATGCCGGGACATAATTTTATCGGTGTTGGATTTTTAACAAAAACACACTCCCACTTCGACACACAACTCACGCCCCCTTTTCTGAAAAACTCCTCCAATACATACGACAGCACACACATAATATTTTGAAGTGGAATTTTCGATTATTCAAGGGAAGCATCAAAGCCATGGTCTCCTCGACCCCGTTCTTCGTCGTCAACGTATATTCGTGCGTAAATTACGCAAAGGCACGCCATATTCTTTCTTTCAAACATCTATCACACCATAGTATCTTATTTAATTGAATTTTCATGGAAAACAAGTGCATCATGAAACAATTTTCGTTTTTGTGGCATATGTCAATTTTAAAGCTTGTATTTTCATCCAAAATCATGTTTAATATGATATAAAGGGGCTGCCATGATTAGGATAGGGTTGAGGTTGATTTTACATGTTTTAGAGAGTCCCAATTTACACCAATATGCTGCAAACGTGAATAAGAACAAGCTAGATGCCATCGGGTAGCATGGGGTTTGAGGGGCACGGGTTATGGACTTGGATGCTTGGCTTGGCATTGGTGGGGACCAGGGCTTGGCTAGTGTCCTTGAAGGGTCGGGGGCAGGGTGCTAGCCATGCTAGGACCCGAGTTAATAGGGCTGGGAGGAGTCCTAGCAAGCCAGGACTCCACGCGAGAAGCATGGGAGAGATGTGCAGGTACATCAACTTGTGCATGGTGAAGGAGCTCGGCCAGAGGGCTTGGGCTGGGTTAAGCTAGGTCCCTTAGGGTCTAGAGAAGGTGGTCCAGGGTTGGGATAGGGGCTGGTGCGGCTGGGTCGCTGCTGGCTCAAGGGAAAAGAGGGAACCGTGAGGGAAAGCCATCAAGCGTGAGGTTGTTGTGCAGAGTTCAGATGGCTCGCTACTCTTGTTCAGGGGCTGGGCTTGGTTAGGGTGGGTCTGGGCGTTGTTTAGGGTCGGTAAGGGTCATGGGTGGCCAATGGGTAAGGGCTGGTAGTGTCCCAAGGCGGCTAGGAAACCTATTACACTTAGAACACTACAAACGCACACACTCATGTACTTGGGGTCAGTTTCAAGGAGTGATTGTGCGACTTAGGGGCTGGTTCTTGGGCTCGAGGCTGGTCTGTAGGGTTCCTATATTGGTTGGCTTGGGTTGGCTTGGGTGGCTCGGGCGTGGCTCGAGTAAATTAGGAGTTGGCTCGGGTGGTTCGGTTATGTGTCAAAAATGAAAATTAAAGAACAAAAATTGAATCCATGGGTCCACGGGTGTGGCTCATGACTTGGAAGGGTAGAATAAATCATAAAAAGGTTATGTGAAAAATTTGGGATCAAAATAACGAGTTTTGGATTTATTCGGGATTTAATCGACGCACGAAACGGTAATTAACGAGTTAATTGAAACGCCTAGTTTTAAGATTTGTAAAATTATGAAAAATTAGGTTTAAGCTTAAATAATTATTATAAATCTAAGTTTTAATTTTGTAATTTTACATTAAGGTTTGGTTTAATTCGAGATTAAAATGCATTAATACGTCACATTTAAAGATTTATTTAAAAGTCCTCGTTTTAAGTTAAATAAAAATATGAGAAAATTCATGTAGGCTTAAATAATTAATTGGGACATGTTAGAGTCAATGAAATTAGAAAATGTCAAAAACGTGAAATTTTACGTCCAGGGGTAAAACGATCTTTTTACACCTAAAAATTAGTAAACGTCATGCCAGTGTCCTGAACGCTATTTTATATGCTAATATGATTATTTTCAATGATTATGGATGTTTATATGTCAATTTTAAATGTTTATGGATTTTTAAGATAATATGTTTATTGTTTTATGATTTAATATGTTAAAACGTTTATTTTAAATATTTATGATTTAAATGTTTATTTTAAAGGTTTATGATGTTAAAATATTTATTTTAAAATTTTCATGGATGTTTATAATTTTTAATATGTTAAATTATGATTTTTAAATGTCTATGAGTTTTATGATTTAAATTGGACATTTAAAAGATATGTTGCATGTTTGCTTTCAAAATAAAATAATATTATAGGCGTGTTTTTATTAAGTGATGAAAATACGACATGTTGAAGGATGTGAAGGATTGTGACTACTACATGTTGGAGATATCGTGAGGGTTATGGTCCCAGTGAGAGCCCGACGATCGTTTTTCCTTGGATACGGATACGAATACGAATACGAATACGTGATACAAATACGAATATGTTAATACGTTGGCCAAGGCCCAGTTGACGGGTGAGAGTGTCGCTGGTGTCCCCGCCGCCCAGTACTATGGTTTTCTTTAGATGGATCCATCGCCCAATACGTTTAAGAATACGAGTTACAATCACGATCTGAATTCAACATACATGAACATGAATATGAATATGTTAATATGAATATGAATATGAGGACATGAATATGTTGATATGAATATGAATATGTTTATGTTTATATGAAAATGTTTATGCATAAGATTATGAAAATGTTTTTATTTAAAAGTTTTACGCCATGAAAATGTTTACGAAAATATTTATGTTTATACATCTTCATGAAAATGATATTTTAAGTGTAAGTATTTTTCACTGTTATATGTTAACTGTATTACATATTACTCGTTATCAAGAATATGACGTGTTGAGTCTTTAGACTCACTAGGTGTGATTGATGCATGTGATATTGATTATGAATATGATAATGGAGGTCTTGATGGTTGACTTTGCTGGACTGAAGGTGCACATAACCCGAGGACCGACGCTAGTTTCCGCACTAGTTATGATTTATGATTTTAAGTAATGTTAAAGATTTTTTTAGTCTTTTATTTATGTTATGAGAGATTTTTTAGAGGTTATATATGGACTATACTTTTCGAATAATGTTTTTAGGTTGGTAAAATGTTTGACGATTTTATGCTTTAAAATATTTTCCTGTTGATTTCTAAATGGCAGTTGGATGTTTATTTTTATAATGATATCAAAAATATTTTATGGTTCGGCCGATGCTAAGTGAGGTTTTAAAAAAAAATAAAAATTTCTAGCACGTTTTAAGGAAAAAAAATAGCAGACGTTTCAGTTGGTATCAAGGCAAATGTCCTGTAAAGGGTTGTGCCACCATCAGCGTCTGGAAGATCAGTCGTCAAGCCTCAATTTGTAAGATTGCATGCTTTATGTGATTTTTTGATGTTACATGCATAAGTACATGGCTTATATGTTCACGTCACATGTTTAATAGCATTATGATAATAAATGTTTTATATGCTCTAGAACTTTTATACGTGATACGATATGAATTAAGAAACTATTTGATTTCAACGCATGTTGGCTTTGTGGTGGAATTGGACGATGTTGATTTTTGGGTTTTAGTATTGATGTTATATTTTTTGGGTAATAAGTTAATCATGAATATTATGAATGCTATGGGACACGTGATTTTCTAAGAAAATATTATGATCCATGATTACTAGTCGAATTGATTTTTGGGTAAATAAGTTTAAATTTATCGAAATTATGTTATGGGAAACCCGTAGAGAAGAATTAGGAATGCCAAGAACTTATGGTTTAATCGTAGGATTTTCGAAATTAAGGACCAATTAAGATAATTTTTGAGGAAAATAAGAATTTATTTTTGCAATTGCTAAGGAATTTGGGAACTAGTTTAGCAATAAGAACAAATTAAATGGGTTAAATAGTAAGAATTTTGAGGATTTAGACTTTTTAAGAATATATGGAACCTTGAGATATCATGGTTATAAGTGTTATAAAGAATGTTAATCAAGGATTTTTAAGATTGAATCAATATTAGGCTTGAAAATCTAAGCGTTAGCGGACGTGTTTGGGATTTTAAGATTGAAATCTGATAAGTTTATGAAAATTTTGGGAATAAAATAAGAAAAATAATATACGATAAGTATGGTCATCCATATTTTTATTGGAAATTGTAAGAAATGTTGAAATTCGAGATTATAATAGTAATATTACTAAGTTATTATGGATCTTTTTAAGTTGCAATTCGAAAATAAAGATTTAGAAGGAAAATTTAATTGGGATCAAGGAGACGTAAGGACATTCTAGAACTTAAGTTTTATCAGAGTAGCGCAGGAGAAGCGTGGATTTTTTAGATACAAGAACTAAGTCTAAAATTTTGATTATCGAGGATAAGCGAATTTCGAGGACGAAATTCAATTTAAGGGAGGAAGATTGTAATGCCCCGAAAATTTAAAGGTCCACATGAACCACATGCACGCAAATTATTAAATTCCTTTGTATCTTAATTAAATGTTTTAATTGCATGAATTAATTATGTTGTGCATATTTGCATGTTTAAAATATATTTTTCTACGTGGTTGCATTAAAATGTAGTTTTAAAGGATATTCGAGTTGCGATCGAGGAACGGGATCGAGGAACGGAGACCGATGGCTGAAAAATAGAAAATGTTTTTATGAAATAATTGTTTTTAATTATTTTAAATTAAGGGTGATGCTTTTTTCTTATTTTTTTGAAAATAAGGGGTTTTGAGGTGATTTTATACGTCGGGATATAATTTTTATCGATGTTGGATTTTAACAAAAACGCAAACGTTTTAACAATCCGACTAATAAATTCACAAACTTATTTAAACAAAATTATTTTTAAGATGTTAATTAAACTTTAATCAAGTACTAATGGACCTAATTACATTCTTAATGGGCCTAAGCTTGTTTAAGGGATTAATTAGTATATAATACATGAAAACCCTCCCACTTCGACACACAACTCACGCCCCCTTTTCTGAAAAACTCCTCCCATACACACGACAACGCACACATAATATTTTGAAGTGGAATTTTCGGTTATTCAAGGGAAGCATCAAAGCCATGGTCTCCTCGACCCCGTTCTTCGTCGTCAACGTATATTCGTGCGTAAATTACGCAAAGGCACGCCATATTCTTTCTTTCAAACATCTATCACATCATAGTATCTTATTTAATTGAATTTGCATGGAAAACAAGTGCATCATGAAACAATTTTCGTTTTTGTGGCATATGTCAATTTTAAAGCTTGTATTTTCATCCAAAATCATGTTTAATATGATATAAAGGGGCTGCCATGATTAGGATAGGGTTGAGGTTGATTTTACATGTTTTAGAGAGTCCCAATTTACACCAATATGCTGCAAACGTGAATAAGAACAAGCTGGATGCCATCAGGGTAGCATGGGGTTTGAGGGGCACGGGTTATGGACTTAGATGCTTGGCTTGGCATTGGGGACCAGGGCTTGGCTAGGGTACTTTAAGGGTCGAGGTCAGGGTGCTAGCCATGCTAGGACCCGAGTTAAGAGGGATGGGAGGAGTCCTAGCAAGCTAGGACTCCACGCGAGAAGCATGGGAGAGATGCGCAGGTACAACAACTTGTGCATGGTGAAGGAGCTCGGCCAGAGGGCTTGGGCTGGGTTAAGCTAGGTACCTTTAGGGTCTAGAGAAGGTGTTCCAGGGTTGGGATAGGGGCTGGTGCGGCTGGGTCGCTGCTGGCTCAAGGGAAAACAGGGAACCGTGAGGGAAAGCGATCAAGCGTGAGGTTATTGTGCAGAGTTCAGATGGCTCGCTGCTCTTGTTCAGGGGCTGGGCTTGGTTAGGCTGGATCTGGGCATGGTTTAGGGTCGTAAGGGTCATGGGTGGCCAATGGGTAAGGGCTGGTAGTGTCCCAAGGCGGCTAGGAAACCTATTACACTTAGAACACTACAAACGCACACACTCATGTACTTGGGGTCAGTTTCCCGGAGTGATTGTGCGACTTAGGGGCTGGTTCTTGGGCTCGGGGCTGGTCAGTAGGGTTCCTATATGGGTTGGCTTGGGTTTGGCTCGAGGTGGCTCGGACGTGGCTCGAGTAAATTAGGAGTTGGCTCGGGTGGTTCGGTTATGTGTCAAAAACGAAAATTAAAGAACAAAAATTGAATCCATGGGTCCACGGGTGTGGCTCATGACTTGGAAGGGTAGAATAAATCATAAAAAGGTTATATTAAAAATTTGGGATCAAAATAACGAGTTTTGGATTTATTCGGGATTTAATCGGCGCACGAACATCTAATTAACGAGTTAATTGAAACGTCTAGTTTTAAGCTTTGTAAAATTATAAAGTTTAAGCTTAAATAAATATTATAAATCTAAGTTTTTAATTTGGGAATTTTACATTAAGGATTGGTTTAATTCGAGATTAAAATGCATTAATACGTCACATTTAAAGATTTATTTAAAAGTCCTCGTTTTATGTTAAATAAAAATATGAGAAAATTAATGTAGGCTTAAATAATTATTTGTGACATGTTAGAGTCAATGAAATTTAGAAAATGTCAAAAACGTGAAATTTTACGTGCATGGGTAAAACGGTCTTTTTACACCTAAAAATTAGTAAACGTCATGGAAGTGTCCTGAACACTGTTTTATATGCTAATATGATTATTTCATTGATTATAGATGTTTATATGTTAATATGTCAATTTTAAATGTTTATGGATTTTTAAGATAATATGTTTATTGTTTTATGATTTAATATGTTAAAACGTTTATTTTAAATATTTATGATTTAAATGTTTATTTTAAACGTTTACGATGTTAAAATATTTATTTTAAAATGTTCATGGATGTTTATAATTTTTAATATGTTAAATTATGATTTTTAAATGTCTATGATTTTTATGACTTAAATTAGGCATTTAAAAGATATGTTGCATGCTTGGTTTCAAAATAAAATAATATTATAGGCGTGTTTTTATTAAGTGATGAAAATACGACATGTTGAAGGATGTGAAGGATTGTGACTACTACATGTTGGAGATATCATGAGGGTTATGGTCCCAGTGGGAGCCCGACGATCGTGTTTCCTTGGATATGGATATGAATACGAATACGAATTTGTTAATACGTTGGCCAAGGCCCAGTTGACGGGTGAGAGTGTCGCTGGTGTCCCCGCCACCCAGTATTGTGGTTTTCTTTAGATGGATACATTGCCCAATACGTTTAAGAATACTATTCACAATCACGATCTGAATGAAACATACACGAACATGAATATGAATATGTTATTATGAATATGAATATGAGGACATGAATATGTTGATATGAATATGGATATGTTTATGTTTATATGAAAATGTTTATGCATATGATTATGAAAATGTTTTTATTTAAAAGTTTTACACATCATAAAAATATTTACGAAAATATTTATGTTTATGCATCTTCATGAAAATTATATTTTAAGTATAATTATTTGTCACTGTTATATGTTAACTGTATTACATATTACTCGTTATCAAGAATATGACGTGTTGAGTCTTTAGACTCACTAGGTGTGATTGATGCAGGTGATATTGATTATGAATATGATAATGGAGGTCTTGATGGTTGACTTTGTTGGACTGAAGGTGCACATAACCCGATGACCGACGCTAGTTTTCCGCACTAGTTATGATTTATGATTTTAAGTAATGTTAAAGATTTTTTTAGTCTTTTATTTATGTTATGAGAGATTTTTGAGAGGTTATAGTATGAGCTATACTTTTCGAATAATGTTTTTAGGTTGGTAAAATGTTTGATGATTTTATGCTTTAAAATATTTTCCTGTTGATTTCTAAATGGCAGTTGGATGTTTATTTTTATAATGATGTTAAAAATATTTTATAGTTCGGCCGATGCTAAGTGAGGTTTTTAAAAAAAATAAAAATTTCTAGCACGTTTTAAGAAAACGAATAGCAGATGTTTCAGATAAATACATGGACATAATACATGGTGCCACATATAGCCGACTGTGGTTGAACAGAGATAATGGAATTTATCAGCACCCCCCAAATTCTAATTATTTGTACATAATGTTTTTTAAAAAAATTACAATAAATAGAATTGACTTACTTACACTTTATCATTCTGCATTATATAGCAATACGTCTTTGAAAACCACGTTTCTTGTGAATACACCAGATTGATGCTCTAAATTCTCGTCTTTTACCAAATTTTTTGTAGAATTTTGTGAGACTCCTCTTGAAAGTGCCGCATATAGCTGACCGTGGCTGAACACATGGTTACACAAAAATATGCCAATATTTGGGATTGTTTGACATTGTGCTTTGTTTATTGTCTCAGCAAAACTAAGCCTTATGGGAAACTGTCGACGTGTGAACTCAAATGGTAATCCAAAATTATCTTCACTTTTCAAACGCATTCTATGTAGAAGAATCTGGTATCCTTGTGAGGACCTGTAATGATCTCAGCATGTATAAAATTTCGACCAAGACCGCGGCATATTAACCTTGTTCCATTGTATAGACCAAGTTCGGGCGCAACATTTTTCAAGAGCATGATAGGAGTTCCTACTTTCAATATGATTTTATATGGTGGCAAACAACTTGGACTAAGGGAATTCAGAAATTCTTCTTGAAAAAGGTTGTGATTGTCGTCTTCTACACTGTCCCAAGAGGTATAATCTTTTTCCTCTCCAGAAAACTTGAGAATGAGAATTTGATTAATATTGTCCACATCAACATTTTTTGGTGTGATGATGGCTCTATCAACCATATAGTTTTCATCGTGAACATGATTTATCATATTAGGAAAAACATAATCAATCGACATCTGAATTGATTGTTCTCCTTCCCATGGTATGATAATTGAATCTGGTAATTTTATGAAATCACGATTCACAGTATGTTGCAATCCATCACCTATGCGCAAGAGAAATTGCGAGAATTCAATGTCTTGAACATATCTCATATTTTGTTGATGCCAGAATGTTGACCTTGAAATACTTGCAGCAATTTGTTCTGCCTTTGACCCTCGTTTAACAACTAGTAACACTTGTCAAAAATCACCACCAAAAGCCATTATCTTCCCTCCAAATACTATTTGATTTTCCATAATATCTTGGAAACTCTTATTGACGGATTCAAAACCATGGCGATTTGCCATTGGAGCCTCGTCCCATACTATAACTGATGCATGCCTTATTAGATCTGCAAGTTCTGTCTATTTTTTTATTTTGCACAGTGTTGATGCGGTTGGAATTTGAAAACGTGAATGCGTAGTTCTTCCACCTGGCAACAGTGTCGCATCTATTCCAGATTTTGCTACCGCAATTATAATTTTACCCATTTTTCTCAAATGTGCCAACATTGAGCGGTATAAATGAGTCTTACCCGTACCTCCTGGACCATCAATGAAGAAAAGTTTTGATTGGTTGTGCATAATACTTTCTATGATTGTGTCAAATGCAATCCTCTGCTGAGCATTCAAACGTTCAATAGATATCAAATCATTATCAGAAATATGATAAGAAAGCTCGTCCTCAATTATTCTCTGTAGCGGCGTGTTTTCCAAAAACTCAGCACTTATTTGATGGCAAATCAAAAATCATCTAATTTTTTTGTTTGTATTGATGCAACAACCTTCGTATCTCAAGCAATAAATTATTGATGATTAAGTTACTTGATGAAATTTCTCTACCATAATCTTCACACATGCAAGGATGGAACTCATCACAGAGTTCTCGAACTATTGTTTGTTGATAGAACACCAGTATGGATACAAATAACCTTCTTAATGAAGATAACATTTTAACAGAACGTGCTTCTTCCAAACATTGTTTTACATAATCATCATGTTGGAGAAGTCCTCTCATTTGAGCAGACTCCTTAAATATTGAATATGTTACCCCATTTACAGTCATCAGATCCTCCAAAGATGTTGGGCCCCGGACGTGGTTTAAAAGGATACGGAGATAAAACCTCTCACATTCAGATGGTGACCCAACATATACTCTTCCAACTACTTTATGGTTGCTTCTTCGATGAATCCATTTTTTTCCAGATTTTATCCACGTGTCTCGATATAAATACTTTTCAGTCAAGTCCGGATCACAATTTATTTTGAAAAATTCTGTAAGAAGTCTTCGACTTGTCATCATCTGCTAGTAGATCACTTACGTGTTGTTGAGGGTCAAAATAAAAACCAGATGTTGGTTTGGTGTATGTAGTTGTAACCTAATGATTGAAAGATATATCTTACTGAACTCAAATGAGAAAATTCGCCACAATACTTCAGGCGCACAAATCCACCTTCCACCCACGTACTGTTGGATTCCATCAAAATTTTGTCCATTTCGTAACTCTAGTGCAATCTGATCAGGACCTTTATGGATGTACTTGTATATGCACTTAACACATTTAATCCCTCCACATACTTCAACATTAATATGACAATCATATTTTAATAAAAGCCAAGGATTGTATGGGACAACCCAACCATTATCAATGAAGGCGCCATCATTGTTGGGAGTTGATACTCGGCCACCTTCATCTCTTCGATACAAAGGGTATGCATCATTTTCTCGAGACGTGTATTCCAAAAATGGCTTTGAAAAGTTCTTCTTACATTTACCATTTACCATGTATGGACAATTAGGATTGATTGGTCCACAGGGGGGCATGTATCATATGGTGGACAACTGCTTTGTGTAGATTGGGTTCTTTTGTTTGTAAAGGTATTTCAGCACGGACAATTGAGTCAAAGTGATCGAGAGTACACAACTTGTCATTATTTTCAAATATAACCAACATATGAACATGAGGAAGCCTTCTTTTTTGATTCTCAATGATTTACGAATAAGAGCGGACCTTACCCAAAACCCCTCTATCCACAATGTCTTTCTTAAACTCTTCAAATTTTGATTGAAATATCCTTGTAATCAAATCTGGACGGTCTTGAGGTGATTGACCGGGAATTAATTAATATTTTATCTCATTCCAATTCGGATTGCATGTCATTGTAAGCATTCTATCTGGTTTTCCATATGCCGTTGGTACATATCACGTGGGCTTCCACCAAAAGATGATGGCAAAACGATTCTGGTACCAACATTTCCTATAATGCATTTGGTAGATATGTATAATATGCGATTTGTAATATATGTTGTGAAAAATAATAATCTAATAATTAAGTTATCATACCTGCATTATTTTTACCTCCATGTAAACAATCTTGCAATCTTTGGTAAAGTTCTGAACGTATACCACACTGATTTGAACGTATCCATCGTAGTCTCTGTGTTTCAATCTTTACGTAATTGTCAACTACGTACTGTTGAAGTAGACGGCCTCCTCTAAGTAGCAAAGATGACGAATTTTCTTGTATCTGATTAAGAAGATAATTTACACTATATGAGTATAGGTGTAAATTTTAGTTTTAAATTGTTTTTAATTATAAATATAAATAATAAAGTACGATGTTTTTTTCACTAACCAGTAGCATATACGCATAGTAATTTAAGCATGTTAACCGGGTACCATTGATATTTTGGCTATTTATGTCCCAACCATATGTACCATATGGTAGAAGGAGTGGATATTGCAAAGGGTCATAATAGCCAACTACATCTTGAATGCTGATAAGATTTCCACCGATTCCGTGTATAGTAATATCTCGACTACTCAAAGTTTCTTGACATTCGTTGTCAACAATGATAGCTGCAACTTGAGATGTTGGTAAACTATATTGATGTTAATTAGGTTTTTGTTGCCTGATGATCACCTTACAGTTAGGTATGTCTTGACATTTGCCAATTTGTCGAAACACGTGCACAAATGGATTGTGTTGATCAACAATGTTTTGTATCTTAAGCAGCAATTCTCGCCTTAGTTTGGATTTTCATGAAGTCTATTGTCTATATCATGATCTATGTCTACAATCCACATCTGCATGTACCTTGGCCTACAATTCTCATTTGGAAGTAGACTTCCAATCAAGTGATATATTGATCCATGGGCACGAAATGTGTAAATTCCATGTGTATCTGTTGCTAAAGAATCATCTAAGTTGACTCCCATCGATGTAAAAGAGAAAACATGATTGTATGTCCTTATGAACTGCCGAAAATGCCTTCCTTCCTCATTATTTACAGCATACAACTCTTGCAATATGATCCAAATTTGTATTTCCATTTCTACAGCAGAATTGTGATGTTTCACCATGAAACAATAGAGTTTGGCAATGTATACAAATTCTTGGGTCAGACAATTGCCACCGATAATTTATCTCACTTTCACCAAAATTTCTTTCTAGGTTACAATATCGACGTGGACGTGGATATCGCCGTATGTTAGTAATGACATTGTTCTCATTGAAGTTAATTCCTGCAAAAAATTTCAAATTAATCTTCAAACTAACATTTTAAATAAATATTTTTGCTAAAAGAGTGAACCAATAAATTATGTAATGGAAATTTATTATTCTAAACTATTTTTAAACTTGTTTTTAAAAATAATTTATTTTCAAAATATTTAACGATATATACTGTAAAAATTCCAAAATACTTATTTTTCTCCTATATCCTCTATGAAATTGTGAAATACATATAAACGCTAAAGAAGAAGTCATATATTTGATATATTACGGCAAAAAATATACACAATATTTTTAAATAATATTGAGGTAACAAATTGAATTTGATATATTTATTTAAGCTTTGGAATCCCTTGTTTTTCATGGATCAAGTACAAAATATTTTGGTGTCATGGTGTTGTAATATCATGAATGTTTATTATATTAGCCTCATAGATTCATGACACACGCAACGCGTGTGATTCGCTGGCTAGTATATATGAATTTTTTGAATTTTGTTTTTATTTTCCATGTTTAAAATAATATAATCAACTTTTGAAACTTTTAATATATTTTTTATGAAACTCTGAAAATAATACATTAAAAAAATGTACAATGTGTTCAAATTATATTTTCCATGTTTAAAAAAATATAGTCAACTTTTGAAACTTTTAAATGATTTAAAATTTGTCCATAAAATGTTGAAAATTGAAACAAAAAATAAAAATCAATCACATGGTTGATGTACTCTCAACAAAGTCATTAAATATTAAATGTATAACTTGAGAGGTGAAATTGATGGCATAGGCAATAAAAAGTTTTCTTAATAAATAAATAAATAAACATGTATGTGAAAAATAAAAATGTAGTGAAACAATTATTTAGCGACTCATTGATATAACATATTTTGATTCAATTATTTAATTTTATTTAAACCCACTGACAATGGATAAAGGTGTAAACATATATATTGCATCGACTATTTATGTGGATATTGTAGAATACCTCGATGAATAGAATTTGACAATGGTAGACGTGTGCTAGTACTTCCACGCTCGAAATGTGATGTCAAATTATGAAAAAATATTGGCTCTGAGCGACATGTTTGTCGCACTGTAGTCATATCAACAACTGTCATGAACAATAGATGTGGAGATTTTTAAAATTTGGCAGTTGTAATGGTTTTTGAGAATGAGAACTATTTAGATTGTTTTGTACAATACATCATTGTAGAAGATACTTACTATTTTTATCGATGTTATGATGATCTCTCATTATCTTGTGTTAGGATCGGGAAAGCGTTTAGAAGGGGGGGGGGGGGTGAATGAACTCTTTCAAATTTTATTGTTTTTGAATTTTTGCTATCAACCATTTTTAGGCGGTTGAAAAATATTTTCTCAAACGGTTGAAAACTTGAACTATTGGTTGTGCGGAAAATAGTTCAGAGTTTTCAATGACCAATAAAATTAATGACACCCTTAACAACAATAAGTGACTGAGAAATATTTAAGCATGCAAGAAATAGATGACAACGAATTTTATGGATGTTCGGAGATTGAATACTCCTACGTCACCCCTTCTTCCTTTGTTAGGAAGGATTCCACTAACAGACTTTGACTTTACAAAATGTTTGTCAGCCCGACCCAACCAGTACTTATCACACTGCCTGTTTTGGAACTCTTAGTGATCAATTTACAATTCTGGATATTAAGAACCCTTAGTTCTCCAGACACCACAAATTTTAATCAAATAACCACCAGGTTACTGATATGAAACAATAGTTTGTTTGAGTAGCACGAAAAGATCCTTGGATGATCAAATATGTTTCTGTTGAACTGCATGCAGAGAGAGCGAATATGAATATTGACTATGATTGCGCTCTAAGATTTCTTTTGAAGGCAAGATGAATAATCTTTGTATGGCTTCTGTAGTTTAGCTTGCACCCTCTCTGTTGATATAGCCAAATGACTTAACGGTCGGAAAAGACAGTTAACGTAAGCCTGAGCTTCTGAATCAGATGAGTCGCTTTCATCTTTATGAGCAATAAATGTTCGCATTTAATCTTCCTTTTGCTCATCATAAATCTGAAGCTCTTTCCTTGAGGATTTCCTCTTAAGACAACTGTTCTTTTAGCATCAGAATACAAAGTCTATCTCTCAGCTTCCTTTCTGGGATAGAGAGTTAAATGCATATCATTCTTGGAATTGATCTGCAATCGTTGACTTCAAGAAGTTTTGAATGCATTTAATCGGTTAGAGAATGTCTTTTAGCAATAAGTGATTCTCTTAAATGAATCGGTTCACTTTTGCCGTAATCTTAAGAATCAGCGGTTGAGAAACTTGTAGGTTTTTGCCGGTTGAGCTTATTAGGATTCCAGCCGTGGTTGATTTTGATTTGTCATACACCAAAATTTGTGAAACGCTGGTTTCATTTCTTAACAATTTCCCCCTTTTTGGTTATGACAAAACTGAGCCGTAATTTTGTTTATCAGAGTGAAGAACCAAGGAACCAGAAATTATATTAGTAAGAACCAAGGAACTAGAAATTTTATTAGTAAGAACCAAGGAGCCAGAAATTGTATTATATTACTATTTCTTAATTCCTGAACTCTGTTCCCTGGCTTTAGCCTTGTCTTCATTTTTCTTCAGGACTACTAATTCTTCTTGAATTTTCTTTTCCTGCTCTCTTTCCCCCTTTTTGACATCACCATAAACAAGAAATTCCATAATTTCTGTAAGTTGAGCACCTTGGGCATCCATTCGTTGTTCAATATGAGTGATTTGTGCCAAAAGACCAAGGCACATATTGATATGAACCGTATGATGATGATCCTGTTGGTGGGAAGTTCTTGTGGTCATGGCATCAAAGTCTTTAGACATGGTACTTTTGATAGAGTGGAAGTCCTCTTTCAAATCAAACTGTTTGCGATTTAGAGAAAGGATAGACTGATCTAGGCGGTTCAGAAGTTCTTGTTTGAAGTTTTCTTCGACAAATTCTTCCTCCTCAGATGCTGCTTGTTCAACAAGTAGGTTGGCCTTGAAGGCAATTAATTTAGAGGAAGTTGTTTTGTCAGCAGATTGAGTAGATTCAGTCTCATGAGGTTCCTGCGTGATACTCTCAATAAATTGATCAATGTCCTCATTTGAGACAAAAGAGTTTGAATTGATGACCTTTGGTTCCTCTGGTTTTTCGATTTGATTATTGGGTGAGGAATGCATTGATGAGATGGGTATCATAGCTTCCTGCACTTCCTTTGGAGAAGATGTGAGCTGCTCTTGTAATACGTTCGGGGTATCATCCGTAATAGGATCTTTTGAAGAGATAAATGGCTCTTGAAATTGTTTAGCCGCATCAAAATCGAAAAGAAACTGCTCTGCCTCAACAACTGAAAGAGTTGGAGCTTTGTTTGAATCATCAGGAGGCTGTGAAGCAGATGCGCCATTGTCAGAAAGCGGTGGAGAAACAACTAGGAGAGCTGAAACATCCTGACAGCATTGGTGTTCGGCACTTGGAGGTTCCTCCATCATGAGTTTTTCAGAGGGTGGGTGAGCTGTTGCTTCATGAGTTGGTTGATTTGTTTCAAGAAGAGCTTCAGGTGAGAAGGCTTTAGCATTCGCATCGTATGAATGGTCTTGACCAGCGGAGGAGGCTTGTAGTTGTTCTGATCGTGGAGTATCCTGAATAAAATCTAGCTCCTTCTGAGCTGTTGTGGTGGGTTCTGGTGAAGAGGGTTTAGAGAAAGTGCTAGGAATAGACGAAGAGGCCTTCTGAGTGGCAATGGGTTGAACTAGTTCTGAGCTGATATCGTCATTAATATCCATCATACAGTCAAATTTACTCTTTTCCGCAATAGCTGGAAGATTGAGCTCCTGTCGCATGTGAGCGACTGACATAGTCAGGGACAAAGCGTCCATTTCAAGTTGAGATATGACTGCAGAATCATCCTTGGCTGTAGGACATGTAGAATCAAAATTTTTCCTTTTCAACTGTATCATGATTCGAAGAGTGCTTTCTTTCATTTGAATCTCCAGAAAGTCGCGTCTTTGAAGAGCATTTTGAATCTGTCGTTTCGGCCCATTCCAAAATGGACCGTTCAAGCTTGGAAGCTGCCTGTATCTTCCCGGTTTGGAGGAGCGAATCAAAAGTGACATGTAGGACCGAGTGCTTACCACTTTACCAAAAGCTATAGCTAGTGGTAATGGTGCAACTCAAATCTTTTAAACCGCACAGCAGCACAAGCACCATGCTTCGATCGCTCTACCAAGCAAGGACAATTATTGCACCCAACAATCTCACTCCCAATAATTGTACTCCTTGCAATCAATGAGAATCGAACCCATAACCTGGCTCTGATACCAATTGTAGGACCGAGTGCTTACCTGGCTCTGATACCAATTGTAGGACCGATTGCTTACCGCTTTACCAAAAGCTATAGCTAGTGGTAATGGTGCAACTCAAATCTTTTAAACCGCACAGCAGCACAAGCACCATGGTTCGATCGCTCTACCAAGCAAGGACAATTATTGCACCCAACATGACAGCAGTGCGGTATTGAACCCATTTATCAAACTTCTTTATTTTTGTCTGAACATCCTCATTGACACGCTGACTTGTGAGGATGATGGGCGTATGAACTGCATTGTTTTGTGGTGGATTATCAATCATCACCTATTTGCCCTTATCGGAGAAGAGAATAATAGGAACTCCTGAATAGGAGGATTGGATATCTGTTTCTGTAATTTTAATTCCTTTCAACTTGGTGACAGATACTGCAGGGATAGGGCAGGAATGAGCAGTGCAGAAATATGCTTGACCAGCTTAATCTTTGTTGGTTGTGCGGTTCTTCTTTTCTTGAAAACCTGAGCAACTGGAACATCATCTTTGTACTCATCATCAGAGCTTGTTTGTAAAACCAGTTTTCTTTTGGTTTCTTTGGGAGTAGAGACACTCTGTTTCTTTTGTTTCACAAACTCAACACCAGTTTCTGTTTTGACAGGGACGTATTCTTCATTTTTCGGTTTGTTTTTCTGAATGAATTTGTCAACCGATACCCAAGAAAACAGTTTGGTTTTTCCAACCTCAATCATGTCAACCGGTTGGACTCCTGCTTTGATCAACATGTGGCATACTTGAACCGCGAAGTCGTGAGATTGATTGTCTTTCTTAATCATGGCTACTAGTATTTTGAAAAGAATATCAGACCAGTTGATCCCTAGATTGGAGGAGATGGTGGCCATAACAAGGAATTTCTCCATAGTAATTTATCGTATGCACCAGCTTTGGCAAGAATTCCTTTTGCCACAATATCAGCCAACAATCGAAATTCGATCTTTAAATCTCTCTTCTGGCATGTTGGGTAAGAGATAGGAGAATCAGTGAGTGAGAAGTTTCTTCGCCAAATATCAGTATTACCATCTGGCAGTGTAGAGAAATCAGTGATGCCAGCCGTTGGTAAGCTAAACAATTCAGCAAACACTTTCTGGGTGAAGATGAAGTTTTTTTTTTTTGAACAGAACAAAGAATTTCTCCGTTCTTCATGTGAGCAGAATCAAAGAATTCTTTCAATAATGCATCGGAGTAGTTGTAGCTGCAGCCCAGAAATGTTCGAAGGCCAGATTCTTCGAGTGAGCGGAACATAGCCTTCATAGACTTGTTGGGCATCGTAAAGATGGATGGGAAGTTGATGGCTACTGTATTCTGTGCAATGGAGGCAGCCATTTGTTTTGAATTTGCAAAGAATTTTGTTTGCTTGTTCATGAAGAGTGAGCTTAGATGAGATAACACAGTGAGAACGATGACGTGGATGAAGGTATGTATGTCCGGTTCAAGAATGCACTAGTTAGACCATGTGGAGGACTGTTAGGGGAGGATTTTTCTAAAATATTTGAAAATTTGGACGGCGGTAAAATGATTATTTTCAAATTTGAAGGAGAAAAACGTCACTTCACACAGAAGCAGTCGAAAAGTTGGACTGCTTTTTACGAAAATGACGTGGATGTATTACGTCCACAGAATTTGAACCGGATCATTGATGTGATTAGGTAGGGACCGGTTAAAGAAGATAATAATTATTCTTAACCATTGTTCCCCTTAAATACGTGCATGAATGACAATTAACCGTCGGTTGCTTATTATAGAAACGCTTCACATTTCCCACCGCAGTCATAATGACATAGAATTTTGGCTCTTGATTTTTATCTATAAATACAAGCAACGATGTTAGCAATAAAATAAAATAAGAGAGATGGAGAGAGATAACATCCCGAACTTAGCCGAAGAATTCATGAATGATGTGGTGGCTTCTCGTAAAAGAGCTATTGAGGATCGAGTGATGAAGAAAACGCTGGCCATGTGGACAAAAGTCCAAAGACTCCAGTCCATCCTTGAGGGCGGACGAGCTGCTTCCTCCAGAGAGATGGCGGCACTGGGAAGATATCGGCGACGTCTTCACGTGGTTGATAATGTTGGCGTCTTTTTTGACGATGGTGTTTATCTTCTCATGCTGTTCAAGGAGAGGAGTGCTTTGAGAAGGATAGTCATCTCAGAGGAGTTTTCACGTATTTCCATCGGAGGGCTGAGCAGCTGGTTTGCATCCTGGAGGTTGTACGTAAATAGCGAGATTAAGAGTGTACGCCTCCGTCTCTGTTGATGTACTGCCCCCGCCTCTAATGATGTACTACCCCCGCCTCGTATAATAAGATAATTTTATTTTATATTACTGACTGTTTCTTGCCTTTTTCTTTTATTTCCTGCAAAATTAAACTGAGCATACACAAGAAATAATCATATCATGATAAGTCAATCAAACCAAGCATATTACGAAAATAAGAGAACTTAGCCTCGGGTAGTGGTTTTGTGAAAATATCGGTTGTTTGTTGATCAGTATGAACATATTCAAGCCGTATTTCTTTCTTCATGACATGTTCTCGGATCAAATGGTGTCTGATATCGATATGCTTTGTCCGAGAGTGCATGACAGGGTTGTATGTTATGGCTATAGCGCTTGTGTTGTCGCAAAATATGGGAGATTCAGCAGCTTGGATTCCTTAGTCTTTTCACTGTTGATGTATCCATAGTATGAGCACAACAACTTTTGGCTGCTAAGTATTCTGCTTCAGCAGTTGATGTAGCGATTTACGTTTGTTTCTTGCTGGCCCATGAAATAAGTCTTTCACCCAAGAATTGGCATGAACCACTTGTGCTTTTTCGATCGATTTTGCATCCAGCATAATCTGCATCTGAGTAACCAATGACCAGCTCGAGTGGATGATCCTTGTTCCACCGGAGACAAGGTCCATATGGATTTGGCTCGGTTGGTTGATTGATGTCATTTCTTGTTCTGGTGCCTCTTCTTCCATTTGTATGTTCTGCGGTTGATAATTGTTTTCTGGTTCATTTGTCTGCTGATTTTGTTCTTGACCGGTTAGGTTTTCTTTGGAGATGGTTTCACCTGTTCTTCATAGGTCTATCTCATCATCATCATTGCTAGCTTCAAGGTTAGCAGCTTCAAAATTATTTATCAGATCATGCATGCTACTGTTGCTATTGTCATGACATATAGATGATTCATCGAACACAACATGTATGGATTCTTCGACAGTGAGAGTTTTTTGATTATACACTCCATATGCTTTACTCACTACTGAGTATCCCAGAAAGATGCCATTTTCAGACTTTACATCAAATGCAGTGAGATGCGTTTTGCCATTTATATGAATAAAACACTTACAGCCAAATATGAGAAAGTAACCCACTTCTGGAAATTTTCCGGTCCATACTTCATATGGAGTCTTTTCATGATTTTTATTAATCATAGACCGATTTTGAGTGTAACAAGCTGTGTTGATGGCTTCAGCCCAAAATCGTTGTGAGATACCAGATTCAGCCAACATGGTTCTAACTGCTTCCTTCAGTGTGCGGTTCCTTCTTTCTGCTACTCCATTTTGTTGTGGCGATCTTGCAGCTGATAACTCGTGTTTAATGCCATGATCTTCAAGGTAGGATGACAGGTATTTGTTCAGAAATTCAGTTCCTCTGTCACTCCTGATTCTGTCAATTTCTTCCATTTTCTCATTTTGAAGCCTCTTGAGCAGCTTAATTAGTTGATCGGCAGTTTGATCTTTGGAGCTTAGGAATAATACCCATGTTAATCTGGAGAAGTCGTCAATAACTACAAGAGTGTATTTCTTTCCCCCTAAGCTCGTCACCGGAATAGGTCCAAACAGGTCCATATGAAGGAGTTCCAAACATCTTGCTGAAGAGTTTCTTCCCTTGCTTTTGAAAGTTGATCGAACTTGTTTTCCTAGCTGACAAGCATTGCATACTTTATCTTTGGCAAAGTCAATATTAGGCAGTCCAGATACCAGCTTAAGTGTGGGGACACGGACGCTAATCGGACGCTAATCATCTTCTTAATCTTCTTTTGGGATTTAATTATCAGTTATGATAAACAGGGTCTAAAATTTTTTTCTTTTTAAAATGCATCCGCGGAAGGTAATGGAATCTAAATAATATACATCTCTGTATAAAACTACATTTCAGTATAAAAGTACAATATTGTACAAACTAGATCTAAGGTTCAGTTACTAAATTCAAGTAAGAAAACCAAGTCTACAATAAGTCCGGAATCACCACGCTAACTCGTCTTCTCTCATCAGTTTCTTGACCCCGATCCAGCCCCACCTGTTTTCATGCACACATACAAAACAAGACAACAGCCGGATAACTCCGGTGAGAATAAATCCCAATATAAAACATGGTAAACATGTATATACATAAAGTAAATCATGAAATATTCTATCATGAATAAACTTAAAAACAATAGATTTCATAATCTATGAAATCAACCTAAAATAAGCATGCAACACAACTCAATTAAACATGCTACTCAAATCAAATCATAAAAACATGCTATCATGACTGAAAGCAATAACAATGAGTTTCATAGTCTATGAAACCACATCCATAAACGCATGCAATTCTAGTCAAATCATGTCTAGACTCGACTCAACTATAACTCTAGGGATCCCGGTGTGAATAAGACGTCAATGGCTGTCACCTACCCTCCCACTCGGGGTGACTGTACGTCTTATTCCTAGACTTCGGTCATATCTGTATCGAATAATCTACAATAGGAGGGTGTCTGCTCCTACGTAACGATACACCGAACGTCTAGAAGTCTGACTATCTGTCAAACTTTCCTATCTCAAATGCAATGTATAACAATCTGTAAACAAAGCATGCTTATTTCAAAAGATTTGAATATAAATCTATAAACAAATCATAATCATATCAGAAGATAAACAATAATCAAGTATGTGATTTTATTGGGAAACTCAAATGAGATCTGATTTGAGTTATATCTTCCCAGATATCACATGAATTATACCTTTGTCTTCCTGGTCTGACGAAGACGAAGTCTCGAATCTGTCCATATCAAATCTGAAATGACAATATCAAATACACTGAATCAATGTATAGCTCAATTCACAAGCTGTTCTGATCAATACTCAACTCAGTATATAATCTGATCAATATCTGAACAATATATAATCTAATTCATATCAATGATATCACGATATAATCGAAATCATAACTGAATCTGATCAATCTGAATCAGCTGACGTTTCGACGGAAATAGCAATACAGTCTTATAACTCTGTCAATCTCAATATCACAGATATCATATCAGAACTCATAATCAATACCATATTATCATTCTTCTAATTCCAGCATATCAATATCTATCAATTTCAACTCAAGAAACACTGAAATCCATAATACAGACATACGGTATAATTTCTTCGATCTGATTTCACATATCTACTGACTAGTCTATTCAGAATACATGAGAATAATCATTTCTCTATTCTTGAATCAAGAACAATACAATTCTAGTGTTCTATCTCAATCAATATCTTCTGAAAATCAGAACAATTGTATAAACAGTCTATTCTTCAATCTGACTTCGATTATACACTATCTACTGCAGCAAAAACACCATATCTGAATCATATTCAATTCTGACAACATCATATTTTCAAAACATCTCAAAACATAACAAAACTTACGTCCTTGTGTAGCTCTTGACGAGGAGATCTCAAAACTGTGCTCGGATTAAAAATCGGATGGCTGGATCTTGCACAACCAATTTTCTAAGGCAAAATGAAGCTTGAGGAATTTTCATCCATGGAAGTCTCGATTCTTTTTGGAAGATTTAAAGGGAATTGCAAATGTATATAACAAGTTGTATGGTGGTGACAAGTGTCCCACTCAACTTTCCATATTTGCACTTTAGTCCCTTAACTTTTCACTATTTGCAATTCGGCCCCCAATAATTACGAAATTGCCATCAAATTTAAATCAAGTATTTTTCCACTTAATTACAAAATTGCCATCAAATTTAAATTAAGTATTTTTCCACTTAATTACAAAAATGCCATCAATAATATTTTCTTTTCGGGGTCTCATAAAATTGATAACATCTCGGGTCTTACAATTCTCCCCCTCTTAGATCTGAGTTCGTCCTCGAACTCGCAATTAATCAATTCAGATATATCAGAAGAAGTGTATACTAGAGTTTAACTTGAAACTCAATCCCTGATTCCAATCTGGAATAAGAATTCACTAAGTATATCATCATAATACTTTTCCAATTCCTTCTGACAGAATCAATCTTATCTTACTGGCTATACAACAGCCGTATATGCCAATCCACAGCTTATAACATATCAGTACTATAAGTTGTTATCAATTTTGTTTATCCTAATCAAGGACATATGAAATCTTCAGTTTCAAATACCAATCGTCATCATCCGACGTTGGTTCTTTAAATCTGTTCATTCTGAACTTATCTTAATAGCTATCGTCATGCAGTAAGTCATACAAAGACAATAAATCATCTCAATTAGTGCTAACATCCAGCACTAAAGTTCTACCAATGTCTTCTAATATCTGGATAGTAAACTCTGACTATCTATCAGTCGGTGAATCATCTGCGACATAATTTATGGGGTAATCTGCCATAAGTGCAAAATAAATCAAAAATCACAATCTGATATAATCTACTTCAACATTCTGTTTAATCTGACCTTTTCTTGACATCGATCTTGTCATTTGGTCATGTTTGTACATCATCTTGTACAAACTAATAGATATAGATTGAACAATCTGTCAATCATAATCATAACATATCACAATCTGTAGAAAATGGCGGTAATTTCATTACGAAAGCAATAGAAATGTACTCCCATTTCTATTCAAAAATATACATAATCTGTAATAATCTTCTGATTTCTATCTTTTTGTCTTTTCTGTTAGCGATTCAGACATATCAGTACAATTTCTGCCAACATTTCAAGACAAATTCTGTTACGACTGATCTAATTTGTCTATATCAAAACTATCTGTTCGAATACAATACATTCTCAGACGTCAGAATGAAAACTGAATCCACTACTGTGCATTTCTGACACTATCTGTGATTTCATATTCGAACCATTCGACATAAACAATTCAGCTAATAACATAAATTAAAGAAGAAATACCTACCTTGTATTCGGCTCTGACTATCGATATCAATTCTGTTATACAATTCTGAAACATTCTGATATCACAAGCTAGTCAATTTCATACAAAACACAAAATCATATATCTGTTGCTCTGATCGATGCTCCACTCTGATTATCAATCAAGCTCTGAACATTCTGATCGCATTTCTGAATAGCTGTACCTTTCAAAAATAACTCTGATACAATTGAACTGTATATATTCTCAACGGTTCACAACAATCTGTATTATATACGGATTCAAAACAACAATAATATCAAATCAGATACAAAATATCAGTAACCTATACAGATCTAGTGAGTTCAGTGAACTCATAAAACAACTAGTTCTAGTAAATATCTTCAGGTCATTCTGATCAGCTGCTATATCTCATCTGCAATTAAACTGTGCTCCCAATCAATATAAGATATCACGAATACTGATTTAGAACAATAACAATATTCAGCAGATATAAGGCAACAGTCGAATAAGATAATCTGTCAAATCAGACATAATAATTTCTGACATTTCAGAAATTTCTGATCTTCTGACATCGGTATCATTCTCAATCACTGATCCCAATCTCATCTGTGTCAAGGTCAATCTGTATACTAATTCCAGATATCACTTACTCTGAATACAATCTGTTTCAAGCGGAATTCTTATCTGAATAATTTCTATATACAATAATCTTAATTCTCAGAATATTCACTACAATCTTCAAATATTCAATTCTTTCAATTCGGTACGTATTCTTCTGTATATTCAATATCATTCTGTACTGAATCTAACATACAAACCATACCTAATCTCCATTCAATTTCTGAAGTCTTTCTTTTTTGAAATCACATAAATCTGAAATCTTATCTAGGCAAACATCAGCCAACTCATACATCATTGGCAAATCTGCCAATGCTAGGCTCGATTTCAGTAGGTCTACTGAATACATAAGGATGCAATCTGCTCCTTTCTGTACTAATCGAGTCATATACAATACAGATATCAAAGGAATTCTAAATCTAGAATCCTTATCGTGGTATCTCCACTGATCAGTCATCTCTGGTCTGACTCTTACCATTTCTGGAAAAATTCTACAATATGTCTGTACTTGTTCAGCATATACATATCAATAATACGTTCAAATCAGAAAACACAAGTACATCATAATCTATCTCTATTTCATTCTCATCTTACTGTAGTATACAATATATACAGAAATCTCTGATATCAACATTTCCTCAACAAGCAAGGACATCAATAGTACAGTACATACAAACCCAACAGATACAGCATATCTCCATGCAACTCAGTCAAAGATATTCTTAACAAATGCATTAGTATATATCAATACATATGCAATAGAATCATAAAGACTAGTACCTGTTGTGAATTCTAGATCTGTGTTTTCAACTGAACTCTGTTCCCTACAATCTTCGGGAACGCTTCTGGGGACAGACTTTAGCAAAGTGTCCCGGCTGTCCACAAATATTGCATCTACCAGTCACTCCCTGGCATTGCTCGGTGGGATGTCTCCCTCCGCAAGTCCTGCAATATACTCCAGTATAACTCGGGCTAGAACCACTGGAGCTATAAGAACCACTTCCCAACTTCTTGAATGCTTTCTTTCGAGCTTTCAGCAAATCTTGCTTCCCACTCGTACTGCCATGATCATATCGAAGAGGGGATTGCTGTGTCTGAAGTGGCTTCACACCCAACCTTGTCAATTGTCTAATCAGACTCATCTCCGCTCTCTTTGCTCTACTCAAGATATCAGCAAAATGATAAGGTCGTTGCAAATTCATAAATGCAACTACCTCCGAATTCAACCCTCTGATGAACTGATTCACTACAGCTTCATCATTTCCAGCTAAATGAGGAGCAAAATGCAGTAGAGTAGAGAATTTAGCAATATATTGGTCAATATTCAGCTGCCCTTGGCTCAAATTCTCAAACTCTAATTTCTTGTCCTCTCGGTACGAAGCTGAGAAAAATCTTCGATAGAATTCAGTTCTGAATATTTCCCACGACATCACTGTACCTCTCTGTGCCCACATTCTTCTACTGGTAATCCACCAACTCCTGACGGCTTCTCGTAATTGATAAGGCACCATTTTAACTCTCTGTTCATTTGTACAATCAAGTAAATCGAACAGTATTTCTATATCATCAAACCAGTTCTGACAATCTTCAGATGTCTCGGTACCCCTCAGAACCGGCGGCTGTAATAACTGAAACTCTTTCATCTTTTCTTCTAGCTGAGTTTCTGATGCATCTCTCTGTTCAGACGAAGTACTACCCCTTTCTGGAAATCTCCGAGGCGGCATATCTGAATATCAAACAAATCAATGTACAATCTGTATAATATGTCTCAGCCCTCCTCTGATCATATACCTCTGATTCAGACTCGGTTCTGATCCAGGCTTAGTAATTACATGCTGCAATCAACTCAGATACAAACAACATGTAATAGGGAAAACAGTAAATCATGCTAGCACCCATAATGTAATTCAACATTATAATAAATCTCATGCTAGCAATCACATGCAAGGAAGAAAATTCAATCTACCCCGCTCATTCTCTACTATCTCAGTCTAAAAAATCTATCAATTCTGACTATCTCAATCTAAAGGATCTATAGCTCTGATACCACCTGTTGTGGGGACCCGGACGCTAATCGGACGCTAATCATCTTCTTAATCTTCTTTTGGGATTTAATTATCAGTTATGATAAACAGGGTCTAAAATTTTTTCTTTTTAAAATGCATCCGCGGAAGGTAATGGAATCTAAATAATATACATCTCTGTATAAAACTACATTTCAGTATAAAAGTACAATATTGTACAAACTAGATCTAAGGTTCAGTAACTAAATTCAAGTAAGAAAACCAAGTCTACAATAAGTCCGAAATCACCACGCTAACTCGTCTTCTCTCATCAATTTCTTGACCCCGATCCAGCCCCACCTGTTGTCATGCACACATACAAAACAAGACAACAGCCGGATAACTCCGGTGAGAATAAATCCCAATATAAAACATGGTAAACATGTATATACATAAAGTAAATCATGAAATATTCTATCATGAATAAACTTAAAAACAATATATTTCATAATCTATGAAATCAACCTAAAATAAGCATGCAACACAACTCAATTAAACATGCTACTCAAATCAAATCATAAAAACATGCTATCATGACTGAAAGCAATAACAATGAGTTTCATAGTCTATGAAACCACATCCATAAACGCATGCAATTCTAGTCAAATCATGTCTAGACTCGACTCAACTATAACTCTAGGGATCCCGGTGTGAATAAGACGTCAATGGCTGTCACCTACCCTCCCACTCGGGGTGACTGTACGTCTTATTCCTAGACTTCGGTCATATCTGTATCGAATAATCTACAATAGGAGGGTGTCTGCTCCTACGTAACGATACACCGAACGTCTAGAAGTCTGACTATCTGTCAAACTTTCCTATCTCAAATGCAATGTATAACAATCTGTAAACAAAGCATGCTTATTTCAAAAGATTTGAATATAAATCTATAAACAAATCATAATCATATCAGAAGATAAACAATAATCAAGTATGTGATTTTATTGGGAAACTCAAATGAGATCTGATTTGAGTTATATCTTCCCAGATATCACATGAATTATACCTTTGTCTTCCTGGTCTGACGAAGACGAAGTCTCGAATCTGTCCATATCAAATCTGAAATGACAATATCAAATACACTGAATCAATGTATAGCTCAATTCACAAGCTGTTCTGATCAATACTCAACTCAGTATATAATCTGATCAATATCTGAACAATATATAATCTAATTCATATCAATGATATCACGATATAATCGAAATCATAACTGAATCTGGTCAATCTGAATCAGCTGACGTTTCGACGGAAATAGCAATACAGTCTTATAACTCTGTCAATCTCAATATCACAGATATCATATCAGAACTCATAATCAATACCATATTATCAATCTTCTAATTCCAGCATATCAATATCTATCAATTTCAACTCAAGAAACACTGAAATCCATAATACAGACATACGGCATAATTTCTTCGATCTGATTTCACATATCTACTGACTAGTCTATTCAGATTACATGAGAATAATCATTTCTCTATTCTTGAATCAAGAACAATACAATTCTAGTGTTCTATCTCAATCAATATCTTCTGAAAATCAGAACAATTGTATAAACAGTCTATTCTTCAATCTGACTTCGATTATACACTATCTACTGCAGCAAAAACACCATATCTGAATCATATTCAATTCTGACAACATCATATTTTCAAAACATCTCAAAACGTAACAAAACTTACGTCCTTCTGTAGCTCTTGATGAGGAGATCTCAAAACTGTACTCGGATTAAAAATCGGATGGCCGGATCTTGCACAACCAATTTTCTAAGGCAAAATGAAGCTTGAGGAATTTTCATCCATGGAAGTCTCGATTCTTTTTGGAAGATTTAAAGGGAATTGCAAATGTATATAACAAGTTGTATGGTGGTGACAAGTGTCCCACTCAACTTTCCATATTTGCACTTTAGTCCCTTAACTTTTCACTATTTGCAATTCGGCCCCCAATAATTACGAAATTGCCATCAAATTTAAATCAAGTATTTTTCCACTTAATTACAAAATTGCCATCAAATTTAAATTAAGTATTTTTCCACTTAATTACAAAAATGCCATCAATAATATTTTCTTTTCGGGGTCTCATAAAATTGATAACATCTCGGGTCTTACATTAAGCTTACTAATAGTAGCAATGGATTTGAAATTTAGATGATTGAGCCTTTTATAATATAGCCAATTTTTATTACCATTTACAGCAATGAAGCAAGTAGATGCATTTAAACATTCATCATTCCATTATACTCTATAAATATTTTGACTTAGATAACCAGTCAACACAATGGTGCCTGAATTAGTTTTAACCATGCATTTGTATTTATGAAATTCAACCGTATACCCATTGTCACACAGTTGACTTATACTGATCAGGTTATAACATAAATTTTCTACCAAGAAAACATCTTTAATGATGATTTTGCCATGAATAATCTTACCCTTACCCATGGCTTTACCTTTAGCGTTGTCACCAAAAGTGATTGTTGGCCCCTTGAAATTCACAACTTCTGACAAGAGATTTTTGTTTCCTGTCATATGTCTTGAGCATCCGCTGTCTAAAAACCATGTTGATTTTTCCAAGATTTTCTTCTTTAGTTCCTAAAATTTTGAGATAAGAAATTGGTACCCTTTTTATTTGGGTCCTGAATTAATTAGACCCTTAGGAATCCACACTTGAATTATCCTTGCGGATTTTTTGTGACATGTTCCAGGGTAACCATGATTGGATAAATAATCTGGTAGTGAATGCAATATATGTTGTTTGAGCCTTTGGTTACTGTCATTCAATCTATACCTCTTTTGAACTGGTCGGCAATTATCGTAATTGTTAGGTCTGGTTCTTGAGTGATATCCAGTTGAGCCATCGTAACTGGTTGAGTTTGGCCTGGTTTGCGCCAATATCGTTTGGATTTATCACTCTGAACATAACTTAAACCACGTCGCCTCCCATTATTCTCAAGATTCATATTTTGAATGCCTTGATCTTCAGGCTTATCATGTTCATATACCGAGCTAGATATGACAAATTGAATTGATCTTTAACTGTCTTTCTCTAGTAACGGTTGAGTTGAAGCTTCTGAGGTCCTGCAATCATTGATGTTGTAACCCAGCCCAGTTCTGTCTCCGGCTGGTTTCTGCATCTCATGCATCCTATTAAGAGAAGCAGAGGACTTGTTCCAAGTATTGAAGGTATTCATTAACCGTTTGTTTTCTTTTAGTGTAGCATGGAACAATCTTCGTAAATCATCATTCTCAGCTGCTAGCAGACTTAACTTAACTTTCAACCTCTTTGTGCTGCGAACAGTTAGAGAGAGTTAACTTGTTTTTTAAGTCTTGTTTTTCTACTACAGCTTCATTGAATTTCATAGATAGTCCTTTGAACTCATTTACCATGTCGTGTAGTGCTGTAACAAGATCTTCTCGTGTAAATTTTTCAGAGTTAAAGTCAAATACCATTTCATCTGTGGATTCTTAATCTTCCTTATCCATGAGACACTCGACTGTCTCGTCTTCGCTTTCACTTGAAGATGCCTCAAAAGAGGATTTTTCTGACTCGGTTTCAAACCATTTGCCTTTGTCTTCTTCTGCAATCACAACTCCCTGATTCTTTTTCTTGACTAATTTCTTGTTGTCTTTGAACCGTCTTCTATTCTCCTGTTTCTTTTCATCCTTCTTTGGCCTATTGCATTCTGCAATAAAGTGTCCCTTCTTTCCACAGTTAAAACAACCTTGACCATCCTCAGTATGGTCCTTTTTAAAATAAGGTTTATTCATTTGAGATTGATTTTTGCGCATGAATTTTGCTGAATTTCTTAACAAAAAGAGACATGGATTCATTGCTTAGTTGCTCAACCGATTTCTTACTTGTGGACTCTTCGACCGCAAGAGTCACTGTAGCAGCTGCCAAAGCCTTTGTCTGTTGAGTTGCAGATGGCTCTTCTTCAGTTCGTATTCCAAGCTCAAATTCATATGCTTTAAGATCAACAAATAGATCATGGAGTTCCAGTTTGTTTAGATCTTTGGATTCGCGCATTGCTATGGTCTTCACATCCCATTCTCTGGGAAGAGCTCGCATGACCGTCAACGCTATTTCTCTATTGGAGTACTCTTTTCCAATTGAGATGAGCTCGATGATAATGCTGCTAAACCGCTCATCAAATTTTGCAAGAGTTTCTCCTGGCTTCATTTTTGCATTATCGAATTTTTGGATAGCCATGGTCAGTTTGTTTTCTTTGGTCTGATCATTGCCTTCGCACAGTTGAGTAAGTTTTTTCCATATCTCCTTTGCAGTGGTACAAGTCTTGATTTTGGTGAATATGTTCTTATCCAGAGTCTTATAGAGAATATCATTTGCAACGTTGTCCAGGTTTGCTTTCTTTTTATCCTCAGCTGTCCATTCAGATTTATGTTTCTCTATCATTTGAGGAGCACCTTCGGTTGTGTCAACAGCTGTGTTTACTTTCATGATCTTCATTGGTCCATCGGTAATTACAAACCACATATCGTCATCCTGTGCTGCTAGACGTGCCTGCATGCGAATTTTCCAATCATCATAGTCTTCCTTGGAGAACATAGGAATTTTATTGAAAGATGCCATGATTATTTGAATGATGTCAATGTTTAGAGAAAACCACGCTCTGATACCACTTGCTAGGATCGGGAAAGAGTTTAGAGGGGGGGGGGGGGGGGCGGGTGAATGAACTCTTTCAAATTTTATTGTTTTTAAATTTTTTCTATCAACTTTTTTTAGGCTGTTGAAAAATATTTTCTCAAACGGTTGAAAACTTGAACTACTAGTTGTGCGGAAAACAGTTCACTGTTTTCAATGACCAATAAAATTATTGACACCCTTAACAACAATAAGTGTCTGAGAAATATTTAAGCATGCAATAAATAGATGACAACAGATTTTATGGATGTTCGGAGATTGAATACTCCTACGTCACCCCTTCTTCCTTTGTTAGGAAGGATTCCACTAACAGACTTTGACTTTACAAAATGTTTGTAACAGCCCGATCCAACCAGGACTTATCACACTGCCTGTATTGGAACTCTTAGTGATCACTTTACACTTCTGGATATTAAGAACCCTAGTTCTTCAGACACCACAAATTTTAATCAAATAACTACCAGGTTACTGATATGAAACAGTAGTTTGTTTGAGTAGCACGAAAAGATCCTTGGATGATCAAGTATGTTTCCGTTGAACTGCGTGCAGAGAGAGCGAAGATGAATATTGACTATGATTGCGCTCTAAGATTTCTTTTGAAGGCAAGCTCAATAATCTTTGTATGGCTTCTGTAGTTTAGCTTGCACCCCTCCCTGTTGATATAGCCAAATGACTAAACGGTTGGAAAGGACAGTTAACGTAAACCTGAGCTTCTGAATCAAATGAGTCGCTTTCATCTTTATGAGCAATAAATGTTCGCATTTAATCTTCCTTTTGCTCATCATAAATCTGAAGCTCTTTCCTTGAGGATTTCCTCTTAAGGCAACTGTTCTTTTAGCATCAGAATACGAAGTCTATCTCTGAGCTTCCTTTATGGGATAGAGAGTTAAATATATATCATTCTTGGAATTGATGTGCAATCGTTGACTTCAAGAAGTTTTGAATGCATTTAACCGGTCAGAGAATGTCTTTTAGCAATAAGTGATTCTCTCAAATGAATCGGTTCACTTTTGCCGTAATCTAAAGAGTCAGCGGTTGAAAATCATCGGTTGAGAAACCTGTAGGTTTTTGCCGGTTGAGCTTATCAGGATTCCAGCCGCGGTTGAATTTGATTTGTCATACACAAAAATTCGTGAAACGCTGGTTTCATTTCTTAACATCTTGTCTCCTTCAATAAATTGCACGACGGCGAGCCAATTCCATGCTCCTTGCGTCTTCATTCATTGATCGTCGTCTGTTACGCTGTGCCAATCTCCAATTTATTTGACGATCTGTTGAACAATATATGCATATTGTAACTGTGTTGTGCATCTAACACACAATAAAAGTATCACTTATAATAGACCATGTAAATATATTTTGAACTACGTATTATACAATGCTTGTTTGAAGTAGAAATGGAAGAATTCAAATCCATTCTTCTAATTTGGTAATTTGATCGACATCGAGCAAGGTAAGATTGTCGTCATTGTTGGGTCATAGAATGTATTCTTTCATGTTCGTTAGCATTCGTCACCTTTCCATGATGTAAGAGTTGGAGTTAGAATTTGTCAGGTCTTGCATAGAATTATAAATCAATAGTTAATGTACTTGTAAAAATGACAAAATAATAATGAATTACATTTCAAGAAAAATTGAACGAATTTTTTGTGCATGTACATACATGGCATTGTCGTAAACTGTTTGAATCTATATTTTGTTCATATTTCATCGTTTTTGTCTAAATACGTAAGATATAAAAAATTATATATATTAATACTATCGTGTTATGTTGATTGATCATGAATGAATTTGATTGTTAATATATAATTTTTTTTCTAATTTTCTTAGAATTTTCCACAATACAGTATTTAAATGTTTGATTGAAATTTTGAAAGGAAAAAATATCATACTTGCGGAGACTTTTGTTGTTGATTTGCGACGTCATTTTGGATATAAGACATGTTATTGACATTGATGTTTGGTATACGTTCTCCTGAACTCGCGGATTCCATTTTTCAATGTTTAGATATCTTCAAGAGAAATAAAAATAAAAATTTAAAATTTGTTAGTTGAGATGTAGTGTTTGATCACTGTTTTACTTACTCTTATTTCAACAATAAAATTGTTAAAACTCAGATATTGTAAATAAAATTTTAAAATTTATTAGTTTCAAAATGGGGTAATATGACACCGTATGACAGAATAAAAAGTGTCTTTTGAGACAGCCAATGATCATTATGAAGTTAAATAAGTTTAAATTTCCATGAGCATAAAAAATTCCAAGTATGTTTATACAAAACCACATTACTCGATTATCTTGTCTGAACAACAAATCAACATGAGGTGACATAAAAACATTGCATCCAATTCAAAACCAAAATTCTCTCTTAACAAAACATAAAGACAATGTCCATCTTTTTCTTCAGGTTCAGGTGACAGAATAACAATGAACTTGTCAATACATTTGACCGTTTGTAATGTTTCCAAGCATTATAAACTGGAGTATTTGATAATAAAAAGTTTCACCAGAACTCAAATCCTAACATAAAACAATAACAAACAATTATAAATCGTTTGAATGCAATTGTTTAAAAATTAAAGGTTGTCATTAACATGTGAAAACACATTTTTTTAAAAAAATTTAAGGTTGTCATCAACACAGCCAAAGACAAAAATAAATAAAATAGTACTTTTTTAATACAATGAATATGATGAAGAAAAATTTAAGTTAACCTATGAAGCCATACCTAAAGATCTCAACTTTGCATCACTGTAAGAGTATAAATGAGAAATGAGTTTTTTAAAAAATAAAGTTGTCATAAACACAGCCAAAGACAAAAATGAATAAAATAGTATCTTTTTGATACACTGAATATGATGAAAAAGAAATGAAAAAATGCTGGTTATGAAAAACTGTAAATTAACCTAAGAAGCCATACCTAAAGGTCTCAAAATTGTGTACAAAATTTAGAGCACCTTGTTCAATTTGCTTATTGCAATTGCATATATTATCACAAATAATTTCTTTGTTGCATTTTCGTGTACCAAAAAACCCAAGGTTTGAATACCAGAACTAATTGGAATATGAATACTTCAATTCCAATAAACAAATATGGACTGAAATAATGTTAAGAGGAATTTGATCCAAATGAATTAAAAAAATACTACCAAGAAAGGATTATAGACAATTTTATAAACAATAAACCAAATAATGGTGAGAAAAAAACTCGTGTTGAAGCAATATATCTTCGAGAAAAACAAAGTGGGAGACCCATCATATTTTTTAAATAACATATACCAAGCTATTCACAGAGAATATCAGAATAAAACTAAAACAAATCATACATTTAATAACATGCTAAACTCCATTATATATAATTTTGATCTGTTTACCGAATCCATTATCCGGAGACAAAGCGGCGCAGCCGTGGAAGAAAAGAGGTGGCTGAAACTTTCACAAAATTTTTCTTTTAAAGTGGCCGTGAGTTACATGTTTCACTAACATGGATTTTTGCTTAATTTTGGTAATTGATTCTTAATCAAATATTAACTAATAATATTGATTCTTAATCAAATATTAAGCAAATCAAATTTTCTTTTTATTGCCAAAATCTCTTCCAATTTTCTTTATGTTGACCGTGACTTTTACTTTGGGAATTGGAGAGAATTTCTTTTGTTTTGTGTGCAAAACTTTCTTTTTATTTTAACCCGATATGATGTATATATAGAAGTTGATTCCTAATCCAATTAGGAGTTCCTCTCTCACAAGGACTCTATATATATCATTATATTAAAACTCCCATATAATTAATATATATAATGTATTTATTAACTTTTAATAATACATGATATATTAATACCAAATACACGTATTTTATATCACCATATAAAATATATACAAGTATATGTAAATTAATTAAATAAAATAACATCATTTAATTTATAAAATTAATTCCTTAGTTAATTTAATTCTAGACTCCTCTAGAATATTTATGAGAAATTGTACATATTAGTATTCAACACTACTAGTACAATCATTTAATTAGGAAATTCTCGATTCACTAAAGAACTAATTCTGGACTCATTATAACCCCGATCAACGATCCGAGAGTGCGGATATATCAAGGATAGAAGTCTTGTTCATATAATGAAAGTTGAAAATTTCGAAGATCCAAATTTTCACTCAACATATTGGACAACCGCTAGTGTTAGTGAACTCCTTCACAAAACAGACAGTTCCACTCTCCTTTCTTATTTAGCAATCATGCTAACTTCTGTCTCTTCCATCATATAGAATTAGCTCATAAACTCCTTCATTAACTTCCTGTTTGATCTCTATCAAACTATAGTCGCCAAATTCCAACTCCTTGAAATTTGACTATCTCAACTGGAACACAAAATCCGAAGCTTGTGTGATCCTCAATGGTTCAGGGATACAGCTATCCGTATGATCACATCTCCATGTTATTCAGAATAACATTTATTCTTATTCGGGCTTACCCTAGTTAGCCCCATTCTTTTCATCAACAACTTGATCAAGAATGTCAAAACTCATTTCTGATTGCGCCCATCGGATCACGGTAAGAGCATCTAATAGCATCGTCTCATGATCCCCTATGTATCACTGATTGTGTCTGCAAGAACATTTATTCATGGTTAGAGTATAGTACGGTCCCTTCAACACATATATCCCGATCAAATCTACAACCATTGGTATAAAGAGAGTTGCATATGAATTCGATAACGATGCAATTTATATTTTAGTACTAATAGTGGCATGGTATGCGCAACTAGGAAAACACATTTCCCTAAAGCACATTTCTTGCTCTGGCCAGAGACTCCTTGCACTATCAACTCATCAGATCACATAGGATATCTTCACCCGTAGGCGAACGGTGGATCCCCGACTACAATGCATTTTCTCCTACGTATTTTGAAACTACACCCAACCTCTGTGGGGACCCGGACGCTAATCATGTTCTTAATCATCATTGGGGACTTATAATTAAACAGGGTCTAGATTTTTTTTTAAATTACACAGCGGAAACGTAATGTAATTTAATCAAATTACATATTAAACATGAACATACAAATCTTGTGTTATCTACAAGAATTCAACTAGGTTCAACTACATATCAGTGCTGAATACTATGTTGCTTCGAAGCCCGGATCTCCACGCTATCTAATCTTCTCTCCTCCTCTTCTTGACCCTGATCCAGCTCCACCTGTTGTCATGCACACATACAAAACAAGACAACAGCCGGATAACTCCGGTGAGATATAAATATCCCAGTATAAACAATGTAAACATGCAGTCATATAAAAGCATATAAGAAAGCATATAAGAATTATTCATAACATGTCTCAAATCAGAAACATAAATTCATATCAAACATTCAATAATCATGAATGGCATAAACAATGTAAATCAACATGTCATATCAGACTCAACTCAACCGACGCGTCGTCTCAGACTCGACTCCATTGACGCGTCGTCTCAGACTCGACTCAACTCTATCCTAGGGATCCCGATGTCGGAATAATGATAAATATACCGAATCTCAGTCGCTAGGAATGAATCAATCCCTAAACGGCATCGATATAATTCATATATCCAGTATCTGGGCGAATCAGCCGCAAAATTGACGAATCAGTCAAGAATTAGGCGAATCAGCCAATAACCAGGCGAATCAGCCCGTAATTTAAGCGAATCAGCTTAAGTTTAGACGAATCAGTCAATCACCAGACGAATCAGCCGGTGACTAGGCGAATCAGCCTATAATAAGACGAATCAGTCAATAACCCGACGAATCAGCCGGTGACTAGGCGAATCAGCCTATGACTCAACGACTCAGTAATCAATACATGCAGTAACTATGACTCAATAGCCTACAAACATCAATCTCATCAATTACAAATATCAATGTAATAAACTAGGTATGTGATTTAGGGAAACTCGAGTCAAACCTCACTCGAGTTGTGCAATCCCAACTCAACATTAATTTATACCTTTCTTGTTGTCGCTCTGATACAATCGAAGTCTTGATTCAACGTCTGTCACTGTTCAATCTGGCAATGACAATATCAATATTCTGTATCAATATTCTAATCAATTCAAAACATCTCTGTTTTATCAAATTCTGACGGTACAACCGTCCCATCTTACGATACTGATAATACTATATCCGTCTATATCAATTCCAATCATTTACAATCAACCACTGTACCAATCTGGTATCAATTCTAGTCAATTTCATTCTGAAATTCATAACAATTCCATATTCAGTCCGTTTCTTAATCTGACTTCGATTCTACGCTGTCTGACATGTCAAGAACAACATATATGACGTGTATTCAATTCTAACAACATCATATTTCCAAAACATGTCCAAACGTAATAAAACTTATGTCCGTAGTAGCCTGCGTTGCTAGGAACACGGTGCCGTACTCGGATTCAAGTTTGGACGGACGGATCGAAATATAAAGGCGTAAGGATTTCTTCGAAAGTTTCTCTGAGCCCTTCCTCGATTTCCCTTCTTATTTCCTGAGGAAGGAGACGTGATATACATATATATATCAAGTTTGCATGTAGGAGAAACGTGGTGTTTTTCCACCAATTGCAGTCGGCGCTCGAGCGGTGCAAATCTACCGCTCGAGCGCGGTAGGTTCTGTCCACGCTCTTCCGGAATACACCTTTGGCGCTCGGGCGGTCAAAAACTACCGCCCGGGCGCCAAGTCTTCTGCCCGAGACAATTTCTTGATGCACACTGGCGCGCGAGCGGTCACTTCCTACCGCTCGGGCGCCAGACTTTCTTTCCAATTCTTGTATAAGTCATATACTTGGCCCCGTTCGGTCTCGGCATTATGCATCTATACTCATATCAGTTCATCATCAATAAATCATCTTAGATTACGTTAATCATCTCAGATTACGGTAACCAAATCCTTGGGCATTACATTTCTCCCCCTCTTAGATCTGAGTTCGTCCTCGAACTCGCAAGTAATCAATTCAGATATATCAGAAGAAATGTATATAGAGTTTAAATCAAAAAACTCATCTCAAGAAATCTAATCTGATATTTCAATCTTATATCAAATTCTATTTCCACAAATAACTCTGATAAAGTCAATCTCGCAATACTGGTTATACAACATTTGTATAGACCCAACTAACAGTTCGTAGCAGCTCAACACCATCAGCTGTTATTACGTCAGTGTATCTCGATCAAAGATATATTCGATCTTCAATCTCAGTTACCAACAGTCATCGTCCGACGTTGGCATATTCAGTCTGTTTATCATGAGCTATTTTCATTTTCTTCTGAATTAGCTTCATCTTTTCCGTCATATATCTGATCATATCAGGTCGAATCTCAGAAACCTCAGAGAAACCATCCCAATAAAGAGAGGGTCCATATATCTTTCCATACAACGCTTCAAAGAAGCGATTTCAACACTCGTCTGAGATCTGTTGTTGTACGACAATTCACAAATGGCAATGAATCATGTCAACTAGTGCTACAATCTAGCACTACAGTTCCTGGATATTCTCCAGTATTCGGATAATTCACTCTGATTATCCGTCAATCTATAGACGATAGATGAAAGAGTTCGTGATTTATTCTGGCAAAATACAAAATCAACCAAAAATCATGGTATGATATCGTCAATTTAGGCATTCAGTTCAGCCTAATTACTCTTCTGATACCTTCTATGGTGGCATTCTGATCTTTCTGACCACTTCTCTGACATCAATCGGTGTCATTTGATCATGTTTGTACATTCTCTAGTACAAACTGATAGATATAGATTGAACAATCTGTCAATCTTAATCATATCATATTATAATCTGTAAAAATGACGGTAATTTCATTACGAAGACTATAGAAATGTACTCCTATTTCTATTTAAAACTTTACAATTCTGTAATAAATCTTCTGATCTCTATCTTTCTATCTTTTCTGTTAGCGATTTAGATATCTCAGTACAATTTCTGCCAACATTTCAATACATTTCTGTTATAACTGATCTCATCTGTCTATATCACAACTATCTGTTCGAATACAATACATTCTCAATCATCAGACTGAACATTGAATTCATTACTGTAAGTTTCTGACACTATCTGTCCTTTCTGATTCGAACTATTTGACATATACAATCAGTTAATAACATAAATTAAAGAAGAAATACCTATCTGGTATTCGGCTCTGACTATCAATATCAAGCTTTGCTGTACAATTCTGACACATCTGACATCACAGAATAATCAATCTCATACAATACAGTATTACTTGCATGGTATTCTGATCGACACTCTGTTCTGACTATCGATATTGAGTTCAAAACATTCTAATCAGCGTTTTGAACTGCTAACGTTTCAAAATCAGCTCTGGTTCAGACGGTACAATATAATCTTCATTGTCTACAATCCGTCTCAACCACGTGTTCAGAATAACATCAATATTCATTCAGATTCAAAACATGCTAAATTCATAAATCGTAACTGTCTGTCACGGATTTCAACCTTAGCTGACTAATCACGGTTTAACTCTGTTAAAATCAACAAATATATCATCTTCAGATATAACACATCCTGAATTCAATCTGTCTCAATCAGGATTCAAAATTTCAACAATTTCTAATATCAGTTCAAGACTAAAATCAATATCTCTGATTGGAATCAGATCTGAAGTCTCATCTGGGGAAAACATCAATAACTTTCTTATCATTGGTAAATCAACCAACGATAGACTCAGCTTCAGTAAATCAACTGAATACATAAAGATTCACTCTGCTCCTTTCTGTAATAATCGAGTCATAGCTAGTACGAATATCAAAGGAATTCTCAGTCTAGAATTCTTATCGTACAATATTCATCTCTTGGTCATCTCAGGTCCAATTCTCACCATCTTCTGGAATGAATCTATGGTAGCTGTGTACTTGATCAGCATATCAATTATCAGTAATGCAGTCCCAACATCAGAGAACACTAGCACAACACAAGCTACCACATGATCTAACTCGATCTTATTCTCATCCTACTGTAGTATACAAGATCTAACAGAAATCACTGATAGAAGATCTTTCCCAAAGGAAAGGAAACAAATACTACAGTAAATATGGACTCAACAGATAATGCATTATACATCAATGCAAATCTTTCAGAAATAGAAGTATATGAAGCACTGGTATCCCTCAATACACATGCAGGAAAATCAAACAAATCAGTTACCTGCAACATCATCATCTGGTGCTTCCTGAGCCTGCTCCTCCGTCAAAGCAAATACTCTGGCCTGCTGTCTAGGAGGCTGGCCAACTGTCTGGCTTCCTCCTGGCCTCTGCTGTGACTGAGATGGTGCTGGCTGAAATGAATGAACAGTGGCTGATCGTCTACTCCACTGTGCCGCTGGTCCAGATAGTTCAGCTCCCTGGGATCTTTGATAACCCCTCTGTGGACATACTCCGGCAAAATGTCCCTGTTGCTTGCAGGAATGGCAACTACCAAGTACTCCTTGGCATTGCTCAGTGGAATGTCTCCCTCCACAATTTCCGCAGTAAACGCCGGTATAACTCTGCTGAGAACCACTGGAGCTAGAAGAACTTCCGCCAGACTTCTTAAATTGCTTTCCTCTAGCCTTCAGAAAATCTTTCCTTCCACCACTGCTACTGCCACTCTCGAATCGGGGAAGTGGTTGCTGTGGTCTCGATACTGGAGGAACAAATTCAACTCCTCTCTGCCTTATCAGGCCCGCCTCAGCGCCCTTTGCTCTATTCATGGCATCAGCAAAGTTATTGGGTCGCCCTGTGTTCACCAATGTAAAAATATCAGGATTCAAGCCATTGATGAACTGATCGGCAACGGCTTCATCATTATCAGCCACATGAGGAGCAAACTTCAACAAGGTAGAGAACTTGGTCACATATTCTTCAATGTTCAGCTGACCCTGTCTCAAGTTGGCAAACTCCGCCCCCTTGTCCTTTCTGTACGATATTGGGAAGAATCTCTGATAAAACTCAGTTTTAAATACATCCCAAGTAATAATCGTACCTCGCTGCTCCAAGGCCCTCTTCAATTTAATCCAGCTTTGTGCAACATCCAGCAACTGGTGCCCAATCAATTTAATCCGGCGCTCATCACTGTACTCCAGTGAATCAAACAGCAACTCTATGCTACTTAACCAACTCTCACACTCGACCGATGTCTCAGTACCCGTCAGAGAGGGTGGTTTGAATGACTGAAACCTCTTCAGCAAGGTTTCCATTGGAGTCGGTGTTACATCCATTGGAGGATTCGATGTACTACCCTGTTCTGGAATTCGTCTAGGAGGCATATCTGAAACTCAAAAGGATTAGTAACCCAATCCAACACATCTGTTTCAGTTCAGTCTCTCCTCCGATCATCTTACTGCTGATCGAGAATCAATTCAGATTCGTTCCCAATAATACATATTACAAAATCAAATCAGATAAATCAAGTAACATGTATTATATAAAGCAGTACGACATGCTAGCATTCAAAAGCAGGAAAGAAAACCTCAATCTACCCCGCTCACTAGCCTCTTCTATCTCAATCTAAAGAATCTACAGTTCTGGTACCTACAGCTCTGATACCACCTGTTGTGGAGACCCGGACGCTAATCATGTTCTTAATCATCATTGGGGACTTATAATTAAACATGGTCTAAATTTTTTTTTTAAATTACACAGCGGAAACGTAATGTATTTTAATCAAATTACATATTAAACATGAACATACAAATCTTGTGTTATCTACAAGAATTCAACTAGGTTCAACTACATATCAGTGTTGAATCCTATGTTGCTTCGAAGCCCGGATCTCCACGCTATCTAATCTTCTCTCCTCCTCTTCTTGACCCTGATCCAGCCCCACCTGTTGTCATGCACACATACAAAACAAGACAACAGCCGGATAACTCCGGTGAGATATAAATATCCCAGTATAAACAATGTAAACATGCAGTCATATAAAAGCATATAAGAAAGCATATAAGAATTATTCATAACATGTCTCAAATCAGAAACATAAATTCATATCAAACATTCAATAATCATAAATGGCATAAACAATGTAAATCAACATGTCATATCAGACTCAACTCAACCGACGCGTCGCCTCAGACTCGACTCCATTGACGCGTCGTCTCAGACTCGACTCAACTCTATCCTAGGGATCCCGATGTCGGAATAATGATAAATATACCGAATCTCAGTCGCTAGGAATGAATCAATCCCTAAACGGCATCGATATAATTCATATATCCAGTATCTGGGCGAATCAGCCGCAGAATTGACGAATCAGTCAAGAATTAGGCGAATCAGCCAATAACCAGACGAATCAGCCCGTAATTTAAGCGAATCAGCTTAAGTTTAGACGAATCAGTCAATCACCAGACGAATCAGCCGGTGACTAGGCGAATCAGCCTATAATAAGACGAATCGGTCAATAACCCGACGAATCAGCCGGTGACTAGGCGAATCAGCCTATGACTCAACGACTCAGTAATCAATACATGCAGTAACTATGACTCAATAGCCTACAAACATCAATCTCATCAATTACAAATATCAATGTAATAAACTAGGTATGTGATTTAGGGAAACTCGAGTCAAACCTCACTCGAGTTGTGCAATCCCAACTCAACATTAATTTATACATTTCTTGTTGTCGCTCTGATACAATCGAAGTCTTGATTCAACGTCTGTCACTGTTCAATCTGGCAATGACAATATCAATATTCTGTATCAATATTCTAATCAATTCAAAACATCTCTGTTTTATCAAATTCTGACGGTACAACCGTCCCATCTTACGATACTGATAATACTATATCCGTCTATATCAATTCCAATCATTTACAATCAACCACTGTACCAATCTGGTATCAATTCTAGTCAATTTCATTCTGAAATTCATAACAATTCCATATTCAGTCCGTTTCTTAATCTGACTTCGATTCTACGCTGTCTGACATGTCAAGAACAACATATATGACGTGTATTCAATTCTAACAACATCATATTTCCAAAACATGTCCAAACGTAATAAAACTTACGTCCCGTAGTAGCCTGCGTTGCTAGGAACACGGTGCCGTACTCGGATTCAAGTTTGGACGGACGGATCGAAATATAAAGGCGTAAGGATTTCTTCGAAAGTTTCTCTGAGCCCTTCCTCGATTTCCCTTCTTATTTCCTGAGGAAGGAGACGTGATATACATATATATATCAAGTTTGCATGTAGGAGAAACGTGGCGTTTTTCCACCAATTGCAGTCGGCGCTCGAGCGGTGCAAATCTACCGCTCGAGCGCGGTAGGTTCTGTCCACGCTCTTCCGGAATACACTTTTGGCGCTCGGGCGGTCAAAAACTACCGCCCGGGCGCCAAGTCTTCTGCCCGAGACAATTTCTTGATGCACACTGGCGCTCGAGCGGTCACTTCCTACCGCTCGGGCGCCAGACTTTCTGTCCAATTCTTGTATAAGTCATATACTTGGCCCCGTTCGGTCTCGGCATTATGCATCTATACTCATATCAGTTCATCATCAATAAATCATCTTAGATTACGTTAATCATCTCAGATTACGGTAACCAAATCCTTGGGCATTACAACCTCGCCACCTGATGACCATCGATGGAGTCGGTAAATGGATCAAAGTGCATGCTAGTACATATAGTCCCTACATTGTCCCGGGTTAAAGGACTAATGATGTACAATTATAACTGCGGACTATTCGACTCGATAAGTGAGAACCATTTGGATAGTCCGAGGGAGGGTTGTTCATTGCATCATCATATGACCACTCATCTGTGTGAATGGACATCTCCATGCCCTTGCCAATGAAACATGGCGTTTACACCACAGATGCTAGTCTCAAGCTCGAGCAACCTTTATCCTTGTTTTTAATCGGTTGAATAGACTAGGAACCTGTTTAGAATATACAGTACACTTCCTAATTAGTTTCATGATCTTACGTTGCGACGCAGACCTCATGGTACCTATTGTATATTCAGGGACTTTATCTACGCAGCTTGCATGGGTATACAGATAAAGTATAATTCCATAATCAAATGAAATTATAAAATATTATTAAAATAAAGATTGTTTTACATTAGAGTCAATAAAAGCCTGAGCCACAAGTTGGCTTGTTGGGTACCTACTCTAACAATCTCACACTTGCCCTATAGCCAACTACCCATAGATCTTAGACCCATTGCTTCCCGATGATTCCCAAATAATGGTCCTGGCATGGGCTTCGTCAGTGGATCAACAATGTTATCTGTGGAAGAGACTCTCTCTACCGATATGTCTCATCTTCCCACAATCTCCCGGATAATGTGGAAATTCCTCAGTATAAAATTAAAATCTTTGATAGTGTTGTAAAATCTAAGGTTCTAGCTCCTTGTTGCCTGTTTGAGTCCATAAATGGATCTATGAAGTTTGTATACTTTATGCTCACTTTCTACTGATGTGAATCCTTCATAATGAAACATGTAAATCTCTTCTTTAATATCCCCTATTAAGGAAAGTTGTCTTCACATCCATCTGTCATATTTCATAGTCATACCATGCTGCTATGGCTAGCAGCATCCTAATGGACTTGAACATTGCGACTGGAGAAATGGTTTCCTCATAGTCAACACATTGCCTTTGAGTATATCCTTTTGCTATCAGTCCAGCTTTGAAGGTCACCACCTTTCTATCTGCTCCAAGTTTCCTTTTGTAAATCCATTTGCATCCTATTAGCATAATTCCCTCAGGTAAATCTACTAAGGACCATACATGATTCGATTCGAATACATGGAGTCCATCTCGGACTGCATGGCTTCAAGACATCTAGATGAATCGCCATCAGAAAATACTTTCTTGAAATTTCTTGGATTACATCCAGGAATGGTCTCACCCTGGCCCTTTTCAAGAAGCATGCTCAACCTATTAGAGGCGGTCTTCAGATATTTTCAGATCTCCTAGGAGCTTGTGTTTCTTTGATTGGTTATTGGGTTGTGGGTTCTACTACTTGTGTAGTTGGTAGTTCTCAAATCTCATCGAGTTCTATCATCCGGCATTTTCTATTTAATAGAAACTCCTTCTCCAAGAAGGTGGCATTCCTTGAAACAAACACATTTGTTTCATTAGGATAATAATATCCAAAAGAGTTCTTTGGATATCTCACAAAGTAGCACAAATTGGCTCTACAATCCAATTTGTCTCCCAATGCATGCTTCAAGTAAGTAAGGCATCCCCATATTCGGTTTTCCCATCCATATCTCATATGGAGTTTTATTCACTGCCTTTTTATGGATATGATTCAACAACCTTGCCGCTGTTTCAAGCGCATATCCCCAAAGGGATGATGAAAACTCAGTGAATCCCATAATAGATCGGACAGTGTCCATCAATGTCCGATTACGACTTTCTGACACACCATTCAACTGGGGTGTGGCAGGCGGAGTCCAATATGAGAGAATCACATTCTCTTTAAGGTAGTATTATAACTCAATACTCAAGTATTCTCCACCTCAATCTGATCATAGTGTTGTAATACTCTTTCCTAACTGTTTCTATACTTCTGATCTGAATTCTTTGAACTTTTCAAAGACTTCAGACTTGTATTTCATACACATACTCAAACATCGAATGGTCATCGATAAAGGTAATGATGTAAGAATGGCAAAATTTTGTGCTAACACTTAGCGGGCCACACACATCTGTATGGATCATATCCAATAGATCATGTGCATGATTCACTTTCCTAGGAAAGGGGCCATGGTCATTTTTCCTTTCAGACATGACTCACATGTCTCTAGAGAGTTTATGTCTGACGAGTCAAACATGTCCTCTCCAACTAGCTCGTGTATCCTTCTTTAGGAAATATGTCCTAGACCAGCGTGTCATAATTGTGCTTTATTTAGACTACCTTGTTTTGTTTTGTTTGTTGTTGAAATCGTGTTTACTTGGACATTCACTTACATTGCCAAATCATTTTTTGCCCAGATAATTTCTTATGTCCAGGCTTCTTGCAGTGAAGCAAACATGTTCTTACTTATTGTATTTTGTCAAATTCCAGGCCCACCACCTTCTCAATAGACCCAATAATACTTACATCATGCTCATGGGCGAGAGCCCCATCTTGCATGCGTGCAGTCATGTGTTCCTTGAAAGTGGTGTGAATCTTTTGTGCGAGTTTCATGCACTATGCAACTCTTGCGTGTGTTTCGAATGTCAACATCATTCAACATTTTCTCAAACCGTCTCTACAGTTCATTTGACATACAAGCTATTATATTACACTTTTGCTTGCATAATATGGTTCCACCATCTTGCATGCTTTGTCAGTTCAGCAAGAATGAAATTAGTGTGTATGCTATTTTCTGCGAATTTAGAACAATTTTCCCAACCAATCTTGGAAATCAGTGTTTGGTTAGCTTGTTTTAATAATTGAAATGGATTACGTGATGAAATAATAAATATACTGATATGGAAACGCAATAAAAGTTACTGAATATTTTAAAATATTCTGTAAGACGGAAAATATGGAATTTTGTTTTTACGAATTACCTCCCATTATTTTGACATTTTCACCACCCTCTGATGAAAAATAGGAAATCAAATTTCCTTAGTGAGTACGTAAGGCTCAATTGCGAAATTATGATCCCGAATAATATCAGCCAATCATGACTTCCAAAAGATAGAGCCCAATTTTGCCTCACGTTTGAGGAGGGTTCAATAACATGATCCCCTTTCTCTTCATATGTCGAGCCTGACCTATCAATGTTGAACCTTAATAGACTGATCGCCATGAGACCCCAAATAATATGAGCTGAAGTCATGGGAGTTCCACGTAGTTCACATCAAATATGTTAGTGGAAGTCACAGCTTTCCGATGTCCAAGCCTCCCCAATAATATGACTCAGACACTGACTGCAGGTAGCATTCATCATGCAACCACCGTTGAAAATTTGCGCCTAGGACTCCTAGTTCAGCAAGGAACCCTCGCTCGAGCCACCACCCGAGCCCTAACCCTCTGGACCAACCTTGAACCTCTCTGAGACCTAGCCTAGACAAGCCCTGACCACCCTGGCCTAGCCACAAACCCTTACGCACAACAGCTACTCTCGCTTGGCTCGGGAAGCGTCCTAGCTCGCATGGACTCCTTCCCAGCCGCTATGCTCGAGTCCTAGCATGGCTAAGACTCTACCTCACACTCAACCACACCTGGCCCTGAGCCCTGGTCAAGCAATGTACTAGTTTCCCTCTTAACCGAGACCCTAATGTATCCACATGCTCTTATTCGATCAAGCTCGGTTCCTGTCATGTGCAACTTCTAAACCATGATCTAGGGACACTTAAACCCCCTTAAAATATTCCCTTCTCAGTGTCCCTATGTTGGCAGCCCCTTATGCAATAATATATCAAGTTTTGGGGAATTAAATCATGAGTTATTAACATAACATGACATAAAAACGAAAATAATTCAAAGGAGATCATTTTTTTCATGAAAACGTTAATGAAACACGTAATAGGATGTGATAGATGAGAAAAGAAGATTTATGGCATGCTTTTGCGTATATTACGCACAAAAACGTTTTGAAGATTCGAAGAACGATGACGTGGAACCTATGTTGAATTTTCCTTGCAAGAATCGAAGCTTCCCTTGATGAAATTCTCGTGTGTGTTGAGGTTACTAGAAGACTTCGTGTGTTGGGAGGAGAGAGGGGCATGTATAATGAATTTTAATGAGGAGGGTTTGTGCTTATTAATTTGTTTAATGATCAAGTAAGCAAGACTAGGCCCAATAACATGGTAATTAGGCCCATTAAACCCATTAGTGCATATTTTAAATATTTCATTTCGGAAATTTTGTGAAAATATTAGCCAAGTTCTTGAAAAATTCATATTTTTATCGAAAATCGAATACCGTTAAAAATTACGTCTCGGCGTATAAAATCACCACGGAACCCCTTGTTCTTAAAAATACCATTTAGCATCAATCTTATTTTAAATAATTGAAAACACTTATTTAATAAAAATATTTTCCCTTTTCCAACTCTTGCTCTCCGTTTCTCGATCGCATTTCGAATAACCTTTAAAAATACAGTTTTATGCATTATAGTAGTATAATCCTATTTTAACATTTGATCATGCATATCACAATTAATTCATGCTATTATAATTATTTAATTAGTCATTTTCCATTCATAATTAGTCAGTCTCCCAAGAAGCTTCTTTCTCCGAGTGATTTAACCACTTGACTTTGATAATTGGAATAACCTTGTTTCATAGTTTCCTTTCTTGTCTTCCTAGGATTTGTGTAGGTCTTTCTTCATACGATATAATTGGAGTCAACTTTAGAAGCTCAAAATTTAGTACATGCGAATGATTCGACATGTACTTTCGCAGCATCGAGATGTGGAACAAATTATGCACTCCGGCTAGCATCGGTGGTAATGTCACTCTATAGGCTAGTGTCCCAACCTTTTCTAAAATCTCAAATGGTCCGATGTATCTCGGATTGAGCTTTCCTTTCTTGCCAATCTCATAACACCCTTCATAGTTCTATTTTCACAAACACATGGTCACCAACGGCAAGCTCTAACTCCCTTCAACGCTTATCGACATAACTTTTCTGTCGACTATGTGTAGTTTTCATCCTATCTCGAATTTTGACTACTAACTTGGCGGTGTGCTTGATCAAGTCTGGTCCAAACTCTCCTCGTTCACCAACCTCGTCTCATGTATGGGTGATCTACATTTCCTCCTATATAGTGCCTCATATTGAGCCATCCCTATTGATGATTGTTAGCTATTATTGTAGGTAAACTCCACTTTAGGTAATTTAGACTCCCAATTTCCTTGAAAATCGATCACACATGCTCGAAGTAAATCCTCCAATATTTGAATAACTCTTTCAGAGTGACCAACGGTTTGAGGATGGAATGTTGTGCTGAATAATAATTTAGTCCTCATCGCTGCTAGAAAGATGATGTAAATCTCATATCTCTGTCAGAAACAATAGATACACGAATACCATGCAGATAGACTATCTCTCGAATATAATAATCGGCATACTGTGTCATAGTGAATGTCGTCTTGATAGGTAGAAAATGCGCTGATTTCGTAAGATGGTCCACTATCACCCATATAACATTAAATCCTTTAATAGTCCTCGGAAATCCCACAACGAATTCCATAGTGATGTTTTCTCATTTCACTCGGGAATAGGAAGTGGCTTAAATTTTTCTACTGGCCTCTGATGCTCTGCTTTTACTTGTTGATATGTCAAACATTCGGATACAAATCACATGATATACCTGTTAAATTCATTTGTGTTGAAGTTTAAGGAAATTTCTAGCATTATTTTCCCAAAATTTTCAAAAATTTAGTGAATCGACCCTATTAGTTTTAGGAAAAATTGCAATTTCGCCCATTATATTTCGAAATTATTGCATTTGTCTCTTAAATTTTTTGAAATGTGTATTTTGACCCTTGGAAGTTTCGAAAATTCCATTTTTAGCCCATAAATTTCGAATTTTATCAATTCAGGCTTTAAAATTTCAGTAATTGTAATTTAGCCCATATAGTTTTGGTAATCACCAAAACAGCCCTTAATTGTTTAAAATTTGCAAACAACCCCTAAATTTTCACAAATTTCAATTTGGTCCCTGAATTTTTTTCCAAAAATTCTTTAATTACCCTAGAATTTTTGGTTTTAACAATTTCAGCCCTTTAATTTAGCAATTAAGCCCTTTGAATTTCGAATTTTTTCCCAATTTGGTCCTCAAATTTTTGAAAAGATCCCTACATGCCCAAAGTTTTGATTTTATCTCAAATTTTAAGCCCTAAAATTCTTATTGAAATTAAATACTTCCCTTACATATTTAAGGCTCAATATTCAAGTTCAATATCTATGATTTTCATTACCACCGCTTAATTCCAACTATGGTAGAGCATGCAACCTATTTTCCTCTAGGTTTTTCTTGATCCCAAATCAATTCTCATACCCCTTTAATATTTCATGCAATATAAGCAATATAAAAACATTAAATAACTAGGTTACCAGTGATTAGGGTCGTGTCTGGCTCCTCCTCAACTTCTTCAGCATGCATAACATAAGCTCTCCCCACAGTTGGTGCTCTCTTCTTCGGGCATTCAGCAGCTTTATGCCCTTCCTCCTTGCATATGAAGCACTTGTAAGTCCCCCACATGCACTTTCCAAGATGTGGGCGATTACACTCCTTGCCTAGGGGCCTTTCAGCAGGTTTTCGCGCTCCGAGTTGTGGTGGCTTTGGTGGTCCTGGCTTCTTTACTTGACCTTGGGACTTTTGTGGCCCTTGAGGTCTAGGATGTCCCATATATGGGTTCTCATTCGGCAGTGAGCTCTGCTGGTGTTGCTGCCTTTTGCGCTGCACCTCAAAGTCAATATCTTCCAATGCTTTCTCGGCTTGAAATGCATAAGTAAGTGGCAGCAACGTAGTCCACCGGTCGCATCATCATCACATCACGGTGGATAATAGGTCAGAGACCATCCATAAAGTGTCTCATCTTCTCAACAACGTCCCTAGTAATGAGGGGTAAAAGTGACAATCCCTCTCAAACTTCCTCACAAATTCAGCCACAGTCGTGTCCCCCTGATGGAGACTCATAAACTCCCACTTCAAACGCACTCGAACATCAGCAGTGAAGTACTTTTCATAGAATTTCTTTGAAGTGAACTCATGTAGGTGTAGCCAAGTAAATCCCATGCTCTACACCTTCCCACCAAAGAAAATCATAATCTCTAAACATGTAATAGGTACACCTAACTCTGTCAGCATCTTCCATATTCAAATAACGGAAGTGAATCTCGAGAGATCGAATCCAACCTTCAGCAGCAGAAGGGTCGGTAGTGCCAGAAAACTTCCTCGGACCGAGCCTTCGAAACTTATCATAAATTTCATGATGTTGTCTAGGAGCATGCTGAAACTGCTGCTCAAAAAAGCGTGACATGCCCTCTAGTGCGCGAATAGTAGCATCCCCATTAGGAGGCAGGGGTGCATTCTCTTGACGATCTTCAGTATTTTCGGCTTGATTATCAGTATTATGTGCACGTCTAGGATGCATTATATATAAGAGTTTTCCAAATTCTAAACGTAACCAACATGCATTTAAATCAAAGGTCTCTAATCATGCAGCATATAGATTTCATTTATCATTATGCTTTAAACATGAAGACCATTAAAGATGCATCTTAAACATTTAAATCATGATCTCATGCAGGTACTAAGCATAGAATCATATAAAGCATTTAATATTACAAATTTGAGGCTTGATGACTAAGCTTTCCGAAACTGTATTGGCACAACCCTTTAATGGCAAAATCATATAAATCATGCTATCATCCAGGAAAATTGCTCTGATACCGACTGAAACGTCCACCACACGTTTTTCTTTAAAATATACTAGGAATTTTTTTTCCTCCCTCACCATCTCGGCCGAATTATACATACACATATATACAATAATTTTGACTCCAATATAAAATAAAACATACCAACTAAACTTGAAAATTCAAAAGAAAGTAATTTTAAACATAAATTTATCACTTATTTGACAACCCTAAACTTAGCAATATTTCAAAATCATCATAACTCTAACATCCTCTCCAAAACCATTCAAAATCATATAAAAGTCGTGAAAATCTTAAACGTAAATCATAATCGTAATGCTGAAAATCGAGCGCTGCTCCTCAGGTTATGTTCACCTTCTGTCCAGCTAGATCAACCATCAAAACCACCATCATTAACATAATGCTCACATGCATACATCACACCTAGTGAGTCTAATGACTCAACAAACCATAATCTTGATAACAAGTAATACATATACAATCGCATGGAACATTTTGAAAATACTTTTACTTAAAATAACTTTTCATGAACATGCATAAACATAAACATTTTTCCTTTCATCATTTCATATCATATATCTTTTCATCATAAACATTTTCATTTTCATCATAAGCATATACGTTTTTTTTTATTGAATTCAGATCGTTAATTGTGACTTTCGTTTCATCATAAAGTCGATGGATCCATCTACGTATAACCACAGTACTCGGCGGCAGGGACAATAGCGACACCTTCAGCCGTCAACTGAGCCTTGGCCTATCATCATCAAATGTAAATACGATCGTCGGGCTCTCTCTGGGACCTTCTCCCATAGACGATCTCCCTCTAGGGCCTTCTCCCGTAAATGGGCTCCTTCTGGGGTCTTTTTTTTTCCCCTCACGATATCCCCAATCATATCATCATAACATCATAATAGTCACAATTACCTCACCTACTCCAACGTTTCATATTTTCATCACTTGTAAAAATAATGCATATAAATATCATTTTTCTTTTTAAACCAAGCATGCAACATGTCTTTTAGCATTAAAATTTTATCATAAAATTCCTTAAAAATTCAAAATAATCATCTTATTATATATTACTGTAATGTACTGTACTTCTACTACTCAAAATTTGCGAAAAAAATTAAAATTTCTTAAATACCAATAACTCCCAACTTGTATTCATAAGTAACTGTCCAACCAAAATTATTTGCAAAATAAAATATCTTGTTTAAACATTGTAATCAAATCATGAAATCAGAGTATTTTTAAACATTTCATAAAAACTTAAAAACTTGGGTGGTCCTCGGGTTTAGCCTCTCGCTCAGTCCAAGCTTGCTCCTCAGTCCCCACCATCAGTCTCCTCATAAACATCCTCACTTGCATCGATCAAGTCTAGTGAGTCTAAAGACTCAATACATAAAAATTGGAAGTAAAAAGTAATACATAATAAAATCCCATACAACTTTAAAATAGAACATACATACTTAAAACCTGAACTTACGCACATACATACTTAGACGTGCCATCAACATAAACTTTTCTTAAACATGCTTGCATACTTAAACATACTTGAACATACATAACTTCATCATTTTCCGTAGAGGCATGTTTCAAAACAAGTGACCCATAACATAACTCGTCTGATAAGACTAAATCACAGTACTGGGCTGACAGGGAAAAATCCACTGACATATACATGAGATCTTCGTTCATAATTTAACGGGCTGATTGGTCCCCGTTCATAATTTAGCGGTTTCCAATCTCGATCTAAACCCGTTCATAATTTAACGAGCGGATTGTCCCCCGTTCATAATTTAACGCTTTCCAATCCTCAACATAATTTGGTCACAAGATATTTAGCATACCTCAAAAACTTAAAATATTTTTTTGCACGTCAAACATACTTACTTGGCGTTGAGGGATTCGTTGGAATTCGATTGGGGGCCGTTGCTGCACATACTAACATGAATTCAAATGCTTAAATTTCATAACTTAGACGTAAATATCATGCTTACTTACTAGCTCATTCGATTCCTTAGGACGTTCTAAAATTCCCATGACTCGACCTTGTAAATCATTGTACTAAACCATGACATCAGACCTCAAGCATACTATAAAATTTTTTCCCAAAATAACAAACACACGGACCCCGTGCCCAGGTACGGCTCCGGGTCCGTGTCCGTGCGGTTAAATGTGTCGTGAAGAAACGAGAAGGCACATACCCAGTGCCCTGATCCGTGTGGGGGTCTGTGTGGGTACGCAAACTTGATACCGAGAAGAAAACAAAGGCACAGACCCCATGCTCTGGTCCGTGTGGGGGTCCGTGTCAGCTCGCAAAATGGACACTCAAGAAGAAACGAAGACACGGACCCCGTTCCAGGGTCTGTGTCCGTGTACCATCGTTGGTCGCAAACTCACGAAAAATCTGTACATGCCTAACTTATCATCCTAGACTCGATTGTACGGACCATGAACCAACACCCCGAGACCCATCCTAGCATTCCATAAAATTGAATCGAACTCGTACAAACGCCCCGAAGCAATGAAGTTCACCCTACGACACATACGACACAAACAATACGATAATTGACAACAAATTGTTTCCTATGACTTCTAATTAATTCAAATGCCTATCGACATGAAGCGAAAGCTCAATAATACTCCCAACATCCTTACCAATTCACCTATACGCAACAACGATCACCCTTTGATTCCCAACGAAGCATGCAACATTAAAACTTCTAGAACGCATCAATATCGTAATTTTCTGAAAACGCAGTTTGAGTAGTGCCACGAAAAAAACATAACTCACTTAATTTTTATCCAAATACTTCGGATTTACTGTCAAGTCAAAGGTATCAAAAAGTTCTACAATTTTCGCGTTGAAAGTTTTCTCAGAATCACGACCGAAAAATCGCATTATTTGAAAAGACAACAAAAACGTGATTTTGGATCTAAAATTATTTCAAAACTGAACCAAACCATTTCCTTCTCAAACGACGAACGTCATACATAAATTTTTAATCATAAAAATAACACGACACGTAATATGACGAGATCGATGCATAAATAACACAATATACGTGCCTTTGTTATTAAAATACCGAACCAGCGATACCGAAGCGGAGAAAGATGTGAGGTTGATCCGGGACGAATATGGCGCTAAAATCCTCGAAGAAAACACACGAAAATTTGCTAGAAGATGAAGGGAATGGGGCGGCGGCTCTTCCTTCTAAGAACCCTAGGTTTTCTCTCCTCTCAAAATTTTAAAATCTGAAAATAGAGTGTGTGTGTGTGTGTGTGTGAAGAAACGTGTGTGTGTGTATCTCTATATGTGTGTGTGTTTAGTAAATTGGGGGATTAATAATTCGTCACCAATTAAAAATTTAATCAGACATTAACTTAACAATTCCCCTAATTGAAGTAAAATACACACTAATTTTATAAAATTTACTAATTAGCAAAATAAGATACACAATGCTAACTTTAAAATTCTAAAGTCACTAGATAAACAATTAAGGCTTTTTAAAAAAAAAATACTAAAGCTTAGTAAATCCTTTAAAATGCCCCATCTACAACTTAAAATAAATTACCACATTTAAAATTGCCAAACTTGTCACCGGTCTCTATTTCTCGATCCCGCCTCGAATAAACGCCTGAAACATGAAACTCAAAAACATTTTAACGTGCATCATATAAACGTAAATGATTTAAAATAATGCATTTAAATAAATCGTGCACCACTAAGATTCATTTTAAAATTAAATAGATGAGTTAATAATTAAATAAATGCATGGGTTATACGTGTACTGAATTTGGGCACTACAGTTCCTCCCCCATTTATAAAAATTTCGTCCTCAAAATTAAATTTTACCAAACAGCTCCAGGTAGCGAATCCTCATGTCCGCTTCTGACTCCCAAGTGGCCTCTTCTACGGATTGATTTAGCCATCGGACTTTGACTAACTTGGTTACTTTGTTCCGAAGTCTCCGCTCCTGTCTGTCTAGGATTTGGATAGGTTTTCCTCATATGATAGGTCTGGAGCCAACTGCAACGGCTCGTAGCTCAGAACATGCGAAGGATTAGCTAGATACTTCCTTAACATCGAGACGTGGAACACATTGTGTACACCGGCCAGATTCGGCGGCAATGCTACTCGATGAGCTAGTGTCCCAACTCTGTCAAGAATCTCAAATGGTCTAATGAATCTTGGACTGAGCTTGCCTCTTTTCCCAAATCGCATAACACCCTTCATAGGTGCTATCTTCACGAAAACCTGATCACCTACGGCAAACTCAAGGTCTCTTCTTCTCTTATCAGCATAACTCTTTTGACGACTCTGGGCGGTCTTCATTCTGTCTCGAATCTTGACCACCACATCTGCAGTCTACTGAACTATCTCTGGACCGAGTTCCGCTCTTTAACCGACTTCATCCCAATGAATCGGCGATCTGCACTTCCTTCCATACAATGCCTCGTAGGGAGCCATACCTATAGATGCTTGGAAACTGTTGTTGTATGTAAACTCCACTATAGGTATCTTAGATTCCCAAGTCCCTTGGAAATCGATGATACAGGCTCGTAATAAATCCTCTAAAATCTGAATCACTCGCTCAGATTCTCCATCTGTTTGCAGTTGAAAAGCTGTACTGAATAGCAACTTCGTCCCCATGGCTGCATGTAGCTCTTCCGAAAGGACGATGTAAACCTTGGGTCCCTGTCAGACACAATTGAAACTAGGATCCCATGCAATCAAACTATCTCCTTGATATAGAGCTCCGCATACCGCATCACGGAGAAAGTCGTCTTCACTGGCAAGAAGTGTGCCGAGTTAGTTAGTCGATCCACTATAACCCAAATAGAGTTAAATCCTCTGACTGACCTCGGTAACCCAACTACAATGTCCATGGCGATATTCTCCCATTTCCACTCTGGGATGGGGAGTGGCTTAAGTATTCAAGCTGGCCTCTGATGCTCTGCCTTCACCTGCTGACAAGTGAGGCATTCAGACACAAATCTGCGGATGTCTCGCTTCATATCTGGCCACCAATACAAAATCTGCAAGTCTTTGTACATTTTGGTCCCTCCTGGTTGAATGGAATACAAAGATGCATGTGCCTCTGTCAGAATATCCTCTCTGATCGAATCAACACTAGGCGCCCACATTCTACCTCTGTATCTCACCAAACCATCCGACACTGTGTAGAGTACACTGCCCTTGGCTTCATCCTTCAGCCTCCATTTCTGCAACTGCTCATCTGAAGGCTGGCCTGCACGAATACGGTCTAGCAAGGAAGATTGGACTGTCAGATTAGACAGTCTTGGAGCTCTGCCCTTGCGATAAACTTCTAAATTAAACCTCTGGATCTCAGACTAAAGAGGTCTCTGTACTGACAACTGTGCTATGACTGCAACTTTTCTACTCAAAGCTTCTGCGACAACATTAGCTTTCTTCGGATTGTATCTAATTTCACAGTCGTAGTCTTTCACCAACTCTAACCACCGTCTATGTCTCATGTTCAGTTCCTTCTGCATGAAGAAATACTTTAGACTCTCGTGATCGGTAAATATCTTACACTTCTCGCCATACAAGTAATCTTTCCAAATCTTCAACGCAAAGACAACATCGGATAGCTCAAGATCATGAGTCGGGTAGTTCTTCTCATGCACCTTCAACTGCCTGGAAGCATAAGCTATAACCCGACCCTGCTGCATCAATAATGCACCTAACCCGAGCTTAGATGAATCGGTGTATAACACAAAATCTCCTTGCCCTGATGGCATGGCTAGCACTGGCGCAGAAAAAAGAGCTCGTTTCAAAGTATCGAAACTCTTCTGACATTCATCACTCCAAACAAATTTAGCATTCTTCTTGGTAAGTGAAGTGAGTGGCACTGCTATCGACGAAAACCCCTGAATAAACTTACGATAGTAACCGACTAAACCCAGAAAACTGCGGATCTCTGATGCATTCTTCAGTTCAACCCAATCTCTAACTGCTGCCACCTTGGCTGGGTCCACTTAAATCTCATTGCTAGATATTATGTGACCCAAAACGCCACCTTCTCCAACCAAAACTCGCACTTACTGATCTTTGCAAATAACTTGCGACTCTGCAAGATCTGCAAAACTGTCTTCAAGTGCTGACTGTGCTCCTCATGACTCTTTGAGTAAATAAGAATATCGTCGATGAACACTATGACAAATTGGTCTAAGTAGGGCTGAAATAATTGGTTCATCAAGTCCATGAAAATTGCTGGAGCGTTCGTCAGCCCGAATGGCATCACCAAGAACTTGTAATGTCCATACCTGGTCCTGAAGGCTGTTTTGCGAACGTCTGCGTCTTTCACTTTCAGCTGGTGATACCCTGATCGAAGATCTATCTTAGAGAACACTGTGGATCCCTGCAACTAATCAAACAAGTCTTCGATTCTAGGAAGTGGTTATTTATTCTTGATCGTTACCTTGTTCAATTCTCAGTAATCGATACACAGTCTCATGCTTCCATCCATCTTTTTCACAAAGAGCACTGGTGCGCCCCACGATGAGAAACTGGGGCGGATGATTTCCTTGTCGAGAAGCCCCGGAATCTGTTGCTTTAATTCTAACATCTCAGCTGGAGCTAATCGGTACGGTGCCTGGCATAAGATCGATTGCAAACTCCACCACTCTCTCTGATGGAAGACCTGTGACGTCGTCAGGAAAGACGTCTGGGAAGTCTCTGACTACTGGCACCTCTGATAGTGATGGAGTGGGTATGTCAGGTGTTGAAATGATGCTGGCCAAGAAAGCCTGACACCCCTTGGAAATGAGTCTCCGCGCCTGCGTGCAAGAAATCATGCAAGGAAAACTCCTCCATCTAGCTGGCTTGAAGAGATACTGCTCCATACCCAAAAGTGTAATGCCCGAATTTTGATATAATATGACAGTAGTTGTGATGGTTCTTGGCTTTACGTTATGGTATGAATGATAATGATGTTATAGAATGGAATAGATAATGGATGGGTAGAATCAAAGGTGGAATTTGAGCTAAATAGGTAATGGAAGTGCAGAAACGGTATGAAAAATATGGCACAAGTTGTGGTTTTTAGAATAATGTTTTGTATATTGATCCAATTGATGTGAGGCCACTTTCATTAGAAAGATAAGACATAAGGCTATAACTTTCCAGTTTTGAGTTTTATTCAAATCATTAGGGAAGATGAGCCAAAAGCGCCCCGAAGTGTGTCGTGCGTATCGTCGTTCCTAAAATGACACATGTTGGGAGAATGTGCATAACTATTTACTCCAAAGTCCAAATGATCTGAAATTTTAAGAGATGAAAGCCAAGACATATGACTACAACTTTGTAGTTTAACACTTTTCCTAATTCCGAAGGGAAGAGGCGTTTCTGAAGCAATCTTTGAGGTAGCTGTGCGCAGAAGCGCGCCCGGGCGGGAATTTATGTTCGCCCGGGCGAGCCTTGTTCGAAATTTTTGGTGTTCTGGCCGAGAGTTCCGCGCCCGGGCGGAAAAAGAGGTTCGCTAGGGCAGCCAGCAAGTTGAAAAAGCGTGTTTTGGTGTTTGGGAAGGCATAAAATCGAATGTGATCACTTTTCTACTCATTTTTCTTCTCCTTCTCTTCTCTCTATAGGTTAGAAGCTAGGGTTCTCTCCTTCCTTTCCATTTTCTACATTATTCTTCAATCTATTGGAGATTTGTTCAAGAAAAATATGAAATAAGTATAGATTTGTGATCCTCTCTTCAAGATCTTCAAGATGTGGTAAGTATTTCTCATTTGTATTCAAGTTTGGATATGGATTGAAGTTAGAATTGATATTTGAGTTGATATTTGAGATATTGAGATGTTGGAGATGTGGTGATTGTGTTGGTTTGAAAAGAAATGGAATTGAAGCCAAGAAAAGAGTAAAAGAGTTAATTCTTTAGTACGTATGTCATGTGTTTGATATATCAACATAAACATGTCATATCATAGCCTAGCGTGTCAAAACATATCATCATATACTTAGACATTTACTTTAATTGAATTCAGTTCATTAGTTGTGACTTTCGTATCTGCTCTATCGTATCAGCTCAATTCGATGGATCCATTTAATATAACCACGGTACCAGGCGGCGGGGACATCAGCGACAGCATTAGCCGTCCACTGAGCCTTGTCTTCAGCTCATTGTATACATATATCGTCAATCACAACCCAATCTCATCCTTCAGAAACATCGTCATTCTCATCACTTATCAAAATCATGCATATACAAAAATTTTCCTTAAAATCAAGCATGCAATGTATTTTTAAAATTTTCCAAAAATTTCATATACGTGATACATAAAAATTTAAAAACATGATAAATTTGAGATCAGGGCGCTGCCAGGACTAAATACTAGACCCGGGTGCAAAATGACCATTTCGCCCCTGGAAACCCAAAATGGCCATTTTACCATTCGACCTAAAAATTTCGACCAGAAGCTTACCAAATCCTTCAAAACATATTTAAAAAAATTACTTAGACGTAAACTCGAGCCCCTTTCAAAACTTAATCGATTTGTTTTAAAACTTGGACCGGGGTCCCTGTTTTAACCCGAAACTTACCCAAATTTTTCCCAACTCGAATCATATCTTAAAACTACCCAACCAGCCCTTGAACCACACATTCCAGCCCATTTATGACCCTCAGATAGTACGGAATTGTTGCTGAAATTTTATTGCACAACCAAGCCATAACCCAAGTCGCGGCTTTGGATGGAACCAACAACCCTGCACCTAACCAGCCACAAACCAGCCCATCTTAGACCACTCTAGGACCCTCCTGGACCTAACCATCTCAAGCAATCAACCCCCATGGATGCCACAATAAGAGCACACTCGAGACTTGCCGAGAACACTCCACCCGCGACCACTCTCTCTTGCTCACGATCGATCGGCTTCATGGCTGCTTCCACTAGTGGTCGAACATTCTTCGGCCATGTCTCAGTCCCACTAGGGTCTGTCCATGGCTTGTATCAGCCCTTACACCGCCGGCTCAGCCCATTACTTGATCTACACCCAAACGAGCCAACCCTTCGACCATACACCCCTCAGCCCTCAACTTACATGACAAACCCTCGCCTCCTGTCTCATGACACCACCTTACCATCGTTTACATCCCCTTAGCATCAAAAATTTGGCAGCCCCTTGCACAAATTCATGAAAGCGTCAGAATACAACACAAGGATGCATAATCAAGTCAAAACTTGTATAAGAATGCGAAATCAAGGTAGATCCCAAGATTTTCGTGCACATACATAAACTTCAGCATAATATTGGTGTGAATGATGGCAAAAAGAAGATAAATATGTGCCTTAATGTGTATATGCTCATGCACTTGAAGATACGCGAGTCGGACAAGCACAGGAGGAGCGGGGAAGAAGCTTACTTGAAAGCTATGGAGGATTCGAGCCTTATTGCTGAAAAATGACATGAGGCTGCTGTTGGGAGGGGGAGGGGATGGCTGCTAGGTTAGTTTAGGTTTAGGGTTTGCTTAATGGTGTTTTAAAATCAAGATTATATGCATTAATGGGCCCTTAATTAAAATTAAAAGAGTTAAAAGGAGTTTGAGCCCATTAAGCATTAAAATAAACCCATCAAGTCCAATAACACTCCAGATAAATATTTTGTTTAGGTACATTTTTTAAAATATTGTCTGAGTCCTTAAAAAGTCTCCCGGATCAATAAAATTTGCGTACCAGCTAAAATTATAACATGACGGGTAAAAATAGCCAACGAAGGCTCATTTTCAGAAATCATACTTAAAAACACCTCATATGAAATAACTAAAAATAATTATTTGATAAAAATATTTTTCCTGAATATCCTCGGTCTCCGTTCCTCGTTCGAGCGCGAAATGCAATTTGAAATCCTAATGCATGAAACTTTAAATAAACCATGAATTTTAAAAAAAAATTCATGAAATAAACATGCATTTAATGAATTAAAACAATTTAATAAAATAAAAAAATTAATAACTTACTTGCATGTGGTTTATGTGGACCTTCAAATTTTCAGGAAGTTACAGTTTTCTATGTTCAATGGACCAGTTTAAGGAGTCTCTTCATTGTGTATACTTAGGTCAATCTCACTATCACTTTTGTAGATGAGATTTGTGCTCTCAAATCTTTTACTTAACTCATAAATGTTCACATGTTCTTGAGTTGAACATAAAATAAATTCATCAAAGAACATAAACGATTTCTTCAACGTTCACAGAGACTTATTGTTGAAGACTTTATAAGATCTACCAACCGATGAATAACCAATGATTATTCCATCATCAGCTTTATAATCAAAGGAATATAAGTGAGTTTTTCCATTGTTCTAAATGAAACATTTGCAGCAAAAATTTTTTGAAATAAGAGATATCTGGTTCCATGTTATTCTAGATCTCACAAGGAGTTTTGATATGCCTTTTGTTAATCAAAGATCTTTTTTGAGTATAACAAGCTATATTGGCTGCTTCTGCCCAAAGCATTTGAGAAACATCTGAATGACCAATCATTGTTCTAACTGCCTATTTTAAAGTCTGGTTCTTTATCTCAACAACACAGTTTTTTAAGGAGAACGAGCAGCAGAGAACTCATGTTTGATTCTCTCATCATCTAGATAGGATCCAAGGGTTTTGTTTGTAAACTCGGTACCCCTGTCAGTCATTTTTCTATCTATCACAATAGACTTTTCATTTTGCAGCCGTTTTAAAACTTTGATCAAATTTAAGCGGTTTGACTTTAATTTGTATAAGATTACCCAAGTCTATCAATAGTAATCATCCACTATCACTAATGTATCCCTCATTCCCCCTATGCTCTTTAGTATAGGGCCAAATAGGTCCATGTTATTGGAATGTTGTTTTCTCGTGCCCAATACAAAATAGAATTTAAAAAAAAAATTGACGTTCAATACATTCTTGGGTGTCGTATGATTTAAAACCATTTTACTTACCTTTGCTATTTTACAAAGGATCTACCTATCCTGGTGTTTAGGTGGTAATAGTTTTTCTTGTAAATCTCTATGAACTTTTTTCAACAGAAACTTTGTTCTTCCCCTAGGTTTTACTTGAAAACTAGGACAAATTTGCGCCGAGATTGTCGTCAAAATTTTCAAAAAATTGTGGCGGTGTGGTGGTGGCTCGGCTGTGGTGCATGATAGTGCTGTGGAGTCACGGTCATGCCTTGTCAAGAGGAAGGGGGACAAAATTTCTTGTGAAGGGAGATAAAATCTTGACTTGATTTTCTTGTTATGTTTATTATGTGTTGTCAACTATTTGATAATATATTTAATAAAACATAATATTTCTTTCCCAAAAAGATTCTAATCCTAAAATCACAGGAGTAGATATATTTTTGATGAGAATAAAAGTTGTATTTAAACAAACTCCAGAATTACATATTGCCACATCAGACAATTTGTAATTAACTATAAGAGGTTGCTTATTAGCAGCAGTGATAAATTGAGTAGTCTTTTTATAATATTTAGACGGAACAATTCCTTCACTGATACAATTTACATCAGCTCCTGTATCTAATAATGCTTCAATAGTAATTTTAAATTTTTTGTTAATAATTAATGTTACTTTTGAGTACCATTTTTGAGAAATAATCTGATCAATTTTATTGATCCATACCATTTGATTTATTTCTTTATCATTATCATTTTTTGGTAAAATATCTTCTTCTTCTTCTTCCTCAGAAGTAGAATCTTTGTCCTAAGTATTATTATTAATACTAAGAGTATTTACTCTTTCTTTTAAATATTTTATCTCAGATTTTATCTGATCTATTTCTCCTTTTAATTCAGAAATAGTAGGCTCTCTTTCTTTTTGTTTAGCCTTTTCTAATATTTTATTATAAGAATATAATTCATGTTCTTGTACAGTATTTTGTACAAGTTTAGTCGGCTTGTGATTTGCCATATTTAAATAATGTTCTATAGCTTTTCTTTTTTCTATAGGGTCCTTTATTTGATCTATGAGATCTAAAATGAAAGTTTCTTCATTTGATATGACATTGATTTCTAATCCCATAAAATTTATGAGACATGTATCACAATCACAATCTGGATTGCAAAATTTTATTTTCTGATATTTCAGAATCATTATCTGTACTACTGTTAGAATATTCAGATAATTCATTATCAATAATATTGATATAAAAATCTTTTTCCTTTAGATTTTCTTCTGTATTAAGAAGAATATTTATCAATGATTCTTTTAAATCATTGTTTATATTGAGATTATTAATCTTTTTCTTGACATAACACTTATTAGCTTTATGTCCAATTTTTCCACACTTCCAGCATACTGGAACTTTAGTAGAGTCATTTTTTATAGGTTTTTTAAACTTTTTCTTAGAATATCTTTTAGATTTTTCTTTATCTTTTATATAATGGGTTTTCCTTTTAAAAGGAAATCTTTTCTTTTTCTTATCCCTTTTAGGATATTGTATTGGTTGAAAGCCTATTTGCTCACAAAAATCACCAATAATATTTCTATTTTCTTCTTTTTGCATATCAAGTTGTCTTTTTAACTTGATATCATTGCAAAGATTAATACCTTCTGCAGTTATTTCTGCAGATAAATCTCCGTAAGTAAGAATGTTCCAATCTATGGAATTTGTTGGAGATTTAGATTTTAATCTATTTTTTACTCTTTCAGCAAAAAGAACTGGAAGTCCAGAAATAAATTTTTCTTTCCAGAAATTTGCATTGCAATCATTTCTAGTTAAAACCTTGGTCATAAAAACATCTTTATACCATCTGAATTCAGATAGTGTTGGGCATCTCAAATTCATTAATTGTTCTTGAGATCTATCTAATTGGAGTTCATTAGCTCCAATAAAATTAGATAAAATTGTATAAATAAGTGTATTTACAGCATCTGACTCTTCTCTTCCATTAAGATCTACTATAGAAGAGTTTAGAATTTTATTCTTTGCTTCTTTAGAAAGATAAAAATCCCACCAACCTTGAAGTTGGCCTGTGAAACCAGTAATAATGGCTTGAGCAATTTGCCTATCATTATTACCTTTTATCTTTGCCGCAGAAGAATATATTAACATTTGTTTAATAATAGTTTTAATCTGATATTCAGATTTTCCATCTATATTCCATTCAGTAATGGCTTCCCCATTAAACTGAACGTAATCTTTTTTCTCTTCGATTTGAAGATCAACAGGTGTAGCCTTTTTATAAAAAGGTTTTACAATTGATACTTTATGCATTTTATTAATCTGCATTTCATCTTCTGACGAACTAGAAATATTATCTAGTTGTTCAGATTTGGTAATTACCGAAATAGAACCTTTTTCTTTAATATTAATTTTTTGTAATCGATCTATTAAACCTTCCATAAAATCATCATCTTTTTTAGAACTTAAAAGAAAATTTTCTTTTTTAAGATTAGGAGGAGGTTTTATCATCAAAGTTTTTGAACTTTCACCACTAGAATTTCCTTGTTTGGATTTTGATAAAATCTCTTCTATTCTAGTAGTCTGATTTCTTAAAGAATGTAGAGTAAGATTGGTAAAATTATTCTGTTGAATAATATGGTCAAAATTACCATGCCCTATTTCTGATTTTATAGGGGCAGCATATATTTCTTTATTACCCTTTTTAATTTGTAAAGTAGTAAAAGGAGGATGAATCTCAAAAGATTCTTCTCCAGTTTCATGAACATATAATTTATATGTTGATTCAAGAGTATTTATAAAAGACTCATCTTTAAAATTTGGAAATATCTTATTCCATGCTGGAAAATATAAATTTTCCATCCATTTGAAAAAATCTAAATTTAATTTAGTTTCTTCAATCCATTCTAAGTATCTTGAAACATATAATGTTTGTTGTTTTGAATTTAAACAACTTAAAAACCATTTTTTCTTATTAAGATTTTTAATCTTATCTAAACTCTTTTGGATAGAGTTATTATTAATAACCATAACATTATATCCCATATCAGAAAAAGTAGGAGAATTTGATTTTTTATTATTAACAGAATAACTTCGTTGAAATCTAGACGTACTAGATTCAGGAATATCTACTTTATATTCTGGATGAGATACATTATCATTAGTCTTTTGAAGACCAGATATACTAATTTTTTCAAAATCAGAAGTAGAATTTCTACTTTCTTCAGGAAGTTTAATTCGTAAATGTCTTTGAGATGAGAATTTTATTTCGACATCTCCATCAACATATTGAATTATACTTTCTAGTTTTCTAGATTCTTCTTTTAAAGAAGGGGCTATACTTTCCATTTTCCAGATTTCTGGCAGAGTAACTTGACTCCAATTGATTGTTTTCGGAATCATAATATTACTTTTAGTAATATCAGTTATGAAAAGAGTAGTTTCTCCTCTTTTTGAACTAATTTGATTAGTATTGATTCTAAAATTGGATATCGTTGAATTCATGACTTTGTAACAAATTCTATATAATAGAACAACATTTTCTGTTCCATCTATCATATCAAAACCTTCAGTTTTTATATTTAAGGTGAGGGCTTTCATGATATTTGGATCAGAAAGAGAAATTGGAAAATTAGGGAAACAACTAAAATGTATTGGTCCTTCGCATAATGAGGACTCTACAATTCCTAATAAGGAATCTTCAAATTTATTATGCCTTTGGTCTCTTACCAATATTAAAGCTGAAGTATTTAGGCCTAATCTGGTAAGAGGTTTTAAACCTACTTGTATCATTCCCAAATGCATAAATTTGTAATTTTGCTTGTGAATATTAACAAGGTTTTGAGATAATAAACTAAATGAGTCGTATCCTCCTTTTAGAGGAATTGCTTCTTCAATTGTTTTAATAATATAGTCAGATTTAAAATTAAATCCTTTAGATCTGTAGATCTTCATATTAGAAGATGCTGGTATTTTCCAGTTTTGAATATTTTTCTCGAAATTTTCAGAAATAATTAATTCTTTGTTCTTAGTATTACTATTTGAAGATTTATTCTTCGTAAAAGATCGTATTAATTTATCCATTCAAGAATATGGTAGATACTGTCAAGGCTTTACCCTGCCTTACCTTTTGGCTTTACAGGCCTTATGGAACCCGACTTAAGGATTTCTCCCGGGTATAACTACCTTCTTCCTTACAGAATAAAAGAATAAGATCGTAATAGAAGAATAACTTTTATTAATTTCTGAAGAATTTCTTCAATTACAATGGCTCTGATACCACTATTAACACTGTTACAAATACACGAGATTTAATCTCAATTTAACTAAAGATTAAATTTAATCTTTATTCTTCAAATCTTCAATTTTAAGCAGCAAGCTGTGAGCTCTGCTTCTCAAATGCCTTTAAGGTAATCTTGGACCTTTCCAAATGTGGATGAACAAACCACTGTTTATAAACAGGATTTATCTCTGGATCTTTTAATCGATCTTCAAGATTTTTAATTTGATTATTAATTAATTTAATCTTCTTTTTTAAGATTTTCAAATAATTTGCAGACGGCATAATATAATCAAATGGAGGATCATAAATATAATCATATGACATAAACTTACATGAAATGATGAAACTTGAAACTGAGAACTCAAGAACTGGAGAAAACTTCGAAACTCTTATTATGAGAAAGTAGTAGAGAATTTTGGTGTGTGGTTCACAAAGGGCAACCACTCCTTAAATAGCAAAACAATACATACTAGCTACAGTGTTTATACCAATAAAAACATGACACGAGGAAAGTAAAACACTCACTCAATAATACATACTTTATTACAAAGACTATGAGTCTCGTGATGACCTGCCTTTTCTTCCACTGACATTAGTGACTTCCAGCTCATGCATTCAATAATGCAAATATGTCGTCACCCTCATATGGGTCCTGAGCATCTTGTAGATCATCTTGATCGGTCATCTGTGTATCATCCTCCATTTTTTCCTTTCCTTTTGAGGAGGTTGATTCTTGAGTGGGTAAATTTGATTTTTCACCAAAAACTTCTGTGAACATAGAAGTAATGGTATCCTTGTCCAGATGTTGAAAAAGTTCTTTTAATAGTGTTGTTTGTGTTGGGGTATCATGATTTAAATTCTTCATGGTTTCTCTGGCAACTCCCAGAGCTATTACCCCTTGACGGTCATATACTTTGCCTTCTGCAAAGAAATCTTCTTTACCCCACCATTTGATGAGAACTTTTCTGATTAAGAAAGTAGAGGTATATTTGAGATCAAATTTCTCTTTAGCCATATCCTGTAGTCCATATTCCCATCGAATAATCCAAGGAACATTATAATTAATGGCGAATTGTAATATGGCTGTTAAACCATCAAACTGCGTGTTTGCATTTAGAAACTTATTCCATATGTTTTTAACATTTCTCGGAAGAATGGAAGGCATTACCCCCCATGAGAAGAAAAAAGTTTTAAACCAACTTGGTATAAATTGATGAATATCATCTAATTGGAATTTTATCCACCATGAATGTTTTCTTTGAGAATTTTCATATAAAACAATGATGTCCCAGGCCATGATATAATCATGGTAATTAAACATATTAGGCATTTCCTGAAAGGTGTTTAATTGTCGTGCTTGACCAAGGGGTAAACCCCAATTAGCAGCTGGGATAATCTTTTTTATTATCATTTTAGAAAAAGCGTAATCGCGATTGCGATCCATATGTTGGATTTCAACTGAGCCAGTTTCGACTAGAATTGTTTCAAAATAATCACGAGTTTTTCTCCCCAATATGGGTTGTAAATCTTTGATTAAATAGCTTTGAGCTATATGAATTGGGGATAGACCTTTTAGATCTTTGTCAACAGGACAGCAATTAAGACATCCTGAAATTAGATAAGGATATTTTAATTCCTCTTTTGATCCCTTTAAGGCAAATATAGCATTATTATAATAATGAATGTCATATGCAGTTGGATCATCTGCAAATTCTTTTATTGGATCAAACTTTTCTTCCTCTGTGTTAGCCATATTTGGCTGAGGAACAGTAGCACCTCTTTTGAAAGGTGGCTTATTCATGGGCTTCTTCCCGGTAGCTGGTCTTTTTAAGACTCTCTTCCAAGGCTGATCCCTGCAAGAATTCTCTAGTTAGAAAATCTGGTAAAGAATTAGATTTTCCAGAAATATGTTCAATATCAAAATCAAAACAAGCTAAAATTGCTTACCATCTAGCAAATATTTGTTTAGATGCTATTACTTTAACATCTTTTAAAAGAATATCTTTGGCAGATTTGCAATCAACTCTTAATAAAAATTTCTTATTTAAAAGATCACTTTCAAATTTTGTAATACATTTAACAATTGAAAGGATTTCTTTCTTTATTGTAGAGTAATTCTTTTGAGTATTATTCCAAGTACCAGAAGTATATCTCACAAGAATTTCTTTAGATGTATTATCTAATTGTTGTTTAAGTATTCCTCCATATCCAATATCAGAGGCGTCTGTTTCAACTATTTTAAATGCTTCTGGATTAGCAATAGATAAACAAGGGAGTTCTTTAACTCTTTCTTTTATTTTTTGTATGGCAAGAGTATGACTATTAGTCCATGGTTGAGGATTTTTCTTTAACCTTTGAAATAATAATTTACAATCTTGAGCGAGATCTTTATAAAAATCTCCTATATAATTAAGACTTCCAAGAAATCTTTGTAATTGATTTACATCAGTGATTTTATCAGGAAATTTATCAGCAAAAACAATTGCTCTTTCAATAGGAATTATTATTCCATTTTCAATATAATGTCCTAAGAATTTTATTTTGGTTTGAAAAAGTTTTACTTTTTTCTGATTTACTGCCAAACCAGCTTTTTTAGTAATTTGAATAAATATATTTAAATGTTTAAAATGCTGATCAATATTATCAGAATATATAAGGACATCATCTATATAGACAATAATATAATCTGTATAAGAATTATAAATTTCATTCATTATATTTTGGAATTCCATTGGAGCATTTTTTAATCCAAATGGCATTACATTCCATTCGTAATGGCCAAATGGTACAGTAAAAGCTGTTTTATATTTATCTTCTTCTTTTAGAAGAATTTGATAAAATCCTGATTTTAAATCAAAAGAAGAGAATACTTTACCTTTAAATAATCTATTAAGTAAGTCTCTTTTATTTGGTAATGGATGCTTTATCCATTTTAATGCTTTATTAAGCGGTTTATAATTGATAACAAGTCTTGGAGCTCCTCTTTCAATTTCAGCTGCATTTTCAACATAGAAAGCTGGACAACTCCAAGGACTATTACTTGGTCTGATTAACTCCTTTTTAAGAAGACTATCAATTTCTTCTTTGCAGTAATTTAAAAGTCTAGGCCCCATGGCTATAGGCCTTGCTTTTGTAGGAATTTTATCCTCAGAAAAATCATCTGTATAAGGAAGACTGACTTGATGTTTTTTCCTATTCCAAAAAGCATTAGGAACATCAGCGCATATCTCTTTAGATATGATTTCTGAAATAATTTTTATTTTTTCCTGAATTTTATCAGATTTTAATTTATCTTTAATATTTTTAAAAAGAATTTCATCTTTTAATGAAGTAATAAAATTTTCTTTATTGCTAACTATTTTTTGTAAAATATTTATAGATTTTGAAACTGGTATTGTTGTGAATGGGAAAAATAAATCATTACCTTTAATGTTGGTATATAAACCTTTTTCATTAATTTTATTAATAGGAAACAACATTTGAAAAAATGGAGTTCCTAAAATCACAGGAGTAGATATATTTTTGATGAGAATAAAAGTTGTATTTAAACAAACTCCAGAATTACATATTGCCATATCAGACAATTTGTAATTAACTATAAGAGGTTGCTTATTAGCAGCAGTGATAAATTGAGTAGTCTTTTTATAATATTTAGACGAAACAATTCCTTCACTGATGCAATTTACATCAGCTCCTGTATCTAATAATGCTTCAATAGTAATTTTAAATTTTTTGTTAATAATTAATGTTACTTTTGAGTACCATTTTTGAGAAATAATCTGATCAATTTTATTGATCCATACCATTTGATTTATTTCTTTATCATTATCATTTTTTGGTAAAATATCTTCTTCTTCTTCTTCCTCAGAAGTAGAATCTTTGTCCCAAGTATTATTATTAATACTAAGAGTATTTACTCTTTCTTTTAAATATTTTATCTCAGATTTTATCTGATCTATTTCTCCTTTTAATTCAGAAATAGTAGGCTCTCTTTCTTTTTGTTTAGCCTTTTCTAATATTTTATTATAAGAATATAATTCATGTTCTTGTACAGTATTTTGTACAAGTTTAGTCGGCTTGTGATTTGCCATATTTAAATAATGTTCTATAGCTTTTCTTTTTTCTATAGGGTCCTTTATTTGATCTATGAGATCTAAAATGAAAGTTTCTTCATTTGATATGACATTGATTTCTAATCCCATAAAATTTATGAGACATGTATCACAATCACAATCTGGATTGCAAATTTTATTTTCTGATATTTCAGAATCATTATCTGTACTACTGTTAGAATATTCAGATAATTCATTATCAATAATATTGATATAAAAATCTTTTTCCTTTAGATTTTCTTCTGTATTAAGAAGAATATTTATCAATGATTCTTTTAAATCATTGTTTATATTGAGATTATTAATCTTTTTCTTGACATAACACTTATTAGCTTTATGTCCAATTTTTCCACACTTCCAGCATACTGGAACTTTAGTAGAGTCATTTTTTATAGGTTTTTTAAACTTTTTCTTAGAATATCTTTTAGATTTTTCTTTATCTTTTATATAATGGGTTTTCCTTTTAAAAGGAAATCTTTTCTTTTTCTTATCCCTTTTAGGATATTGTATTGGTTGAAAGCCTATTTGCTCACAAAAATCACCAATAATATTTCTATTTTCTTCTTTTTGCATATCAAGTTGTCTTTTTAACTTGATATCATTGCAAAGATTAATACCTTCTGCAGTTATTTCTGCAGATAAATCTCCGTAAGTAAGAATGTTCCAATCTATGGAATTTGTTGGAGATTTAGATTTTAATCTATTTTTTACTCTTTCAGCAAAAAGAACTGGAAGTCCAGAAATAAATTTTTCTTTCCAGAAATTTGCATTGCAATCATTTCTAGTTAAAACCTTGGTCATAAAAACATCTTTATACCATCTGAATTCAGATAGTGTTGGGCATCTCAAATTCATTAATTGTTCTTGAGATCTATCTAATTGGAGTTCATTAGCTCCAATAAAATTAGATAAAATTATATAAATAAGTGTATTTACAGCATCTGACTCTTCTCTTCCATTAAGATCTACTATAGAAGAGTTTAGAATTTTATTCTTTGCTTCTTTAGAAAGATAAAAATCCCACCAACCTTGAAGTTGGCCTGTGAAACCAGTAATAATGGCTTGAGCAATTTGCCTATCATTATTACCTTTTATCTTTGCCGCAGAAGAATATATTAACATTTGTTTAATAATAGTTTTAATCTGATATTCAGATTTTCCATCTATATTCCATTCAGTAATGGCTTCCCCATTAAACTGAACGTAATCTTTTTTCTCTTCGATTTGAAGATCAACAGGTGTAGCCTTTTTATAAAAAGGTTTTACAATTGATACTTTATGCATTTTATTAATCTGCATTTCATCTTCTGACGAACTAGAAATATTATCTAGTTGTTCAGATTTGGTAATTACCGAAATAGAACCTTTTTCTTTAATATTAATTTTTTGTAATCGATCTATTAAACCTTCCATAAAATCATCATCTTTTTTAGAACTTAAAAGAAAATTTTCTTTTTTAAGATTAGGAGGAGGTTTTATCATCAAAGTTTTTGAACTTTCACCACTAGAATTTCCTTGTTTGGATTTTGATAAAATCTCTTCTATTCTAGTAGTCTGATTTCTTAAAGAATGTAGAGTAAGATTGGAAAAATTATTCTGTTGAATAATATGGTCAAAATTACCATGCCCTATTTCTGATTTTATAGGGGCAGCATATATTTCTTTATTACCCTTTTTAATTTGTAAAGTAGTAAAAGGAGGATGAATCTCAAAAGATTCTTCTCCAGTTTCATGAACATATAATTTATATGTTGATTCAAGAGTATTTATAAAAGACTCATCTTTAAAATTTGGAAATATCTTATTCCATGCTGGAAAATATAAATTTTCCATCCATTTGAAAAAATCTAAATTTAATTTAGTTTCTTCAATCCATTCTAAGTATCTTGAAACATATAATGTTTGTTGTTTTGAATTTAAACAACTTAAAAACCATTTTTTCTTATTAAGATTTTTAATCTTATCTAAACTCTTTTATTAATAACCATAACATTATATCCCATATCAGAAAAAGTAGGAGAATTTGATTTTTTATTATTAACAGAATAACTTCGTTGAAATCTAGACGTACTAGATTCAGGAATATCTACTTTATATTCTGGATGAGATACATTATCATTAGTCTTTTGAAGACCAGATATACTAATTTTTTCAAAATCAGAAGTAGAATTTCTACTTTCTTCAGGAAGTTTAATTCGTAAATGTCTTTGAGATGAGAATTTTATTTCGACATCTCCATCAACATATTGAATTATACTTTCTAGTTTTCTAGATTCTTCTTTTAAAGAAGGGGCTATACTTTCCATTTTCCAGATTTCTGGCAGAGTAACTTGACTCCAATTGATTGTTTTCGGAATCATAATATTACTTTTAGTAATATCAGTTATGAAAAGAGTAGTTTCTCCTCTTTTTGAACTAATTTGATTAGTATTGATTCTAAAATTGGATATCGTTGAATTCATGACTTTGTAACAAATTCTATATAATAGAACAACATTTTCTGTTCCATCTATCATATCAAAACCTTCAGTTTTTATATTTAAGGTGAGGGCTTTCATGATATTTGGATCAGAAAGAGAAATTGGAAAATTAGGGAAACAACTAAAATGTATTGGTCCTTCGCATAATGAGGACTCTACAATTCCTAATAAGGAATCTTCAAATTTATTATGCCTTTGGTCTCTTACCAATATTAAAGCTGAAGTATTTAGGCCTAATCTGGTAAGAGGTTTTAAACCTACTTGTATCATTCCCAAATGCATAAATTTGTAATTTTGCTTGTGAATATTAACAAGGTTTTGAGATAATAAACTAAATGAGTCGTATCCTCCTTTTAGAGGAATTGCTTCTTCAATTGTTTTAATAATATAGTCAGATTTAAAATTAAATCCTTTAGATCTGTAGATCTTCATATTAGAAGATGCTGGTATTTTCCAGTTTTGAATATTTTTCTCGAAATTTTCAGAAATAATTAATTCTTTGTTCTTAGTATTACTATTTGAAGATTTATTCTTCGTAAAAGATCGTATTAATTTATCCATTCAAGAATATGGTAGATACTGTCAAGGCTTTACCCTGCCTTACCTTTTGGCTTTACAGGCCTTATGGAACCCGACTTAAGGATTTCTCCCGGGTATAACTACCTTCTTCCTTACAGAATAAAAGAATAAGATCGTAATAGAAGAATAACTTTTATTAATTTCTGAAGAATTTCTTCAATTACAATGGCTCTGATACCACTATTAACACTGTTACAAATACACGAGATTTAATCTCAATTTAACTAAAGATTAAATTTAATCTTTATTCTTCAAATCTTCAATTTTAAGCAGCAAGCTGTGAGCTCTGCTTCTCAAATGCCTTTAAGGTAATCTTGGACCTTTCCAAATGTGGATGAACAAACCACTGTTTATAAACAGGATTTATCTCTGGATCTTTTAATCGATCTTCAAGATTTTTAATTTGATTATTAATTAATTTAATCTTCTTTTTTAAGATTTTCAAATAATTTGCAGACGGCATAATATAATCAAATGGAGGATCATAAATATAATCATATGACATAAACTTACATGAAATGATGAAACTTGAAACTGAGAACTCAAGAACTGGAGAAAACTTCGAAACTCTTATTATGAGAAAGTAGTAGAGAATTTTGGTGTGTGGTTCACAAAGGGCAACCACTCCTTAAATAGCAAAACAATACATACTAGCTACAGTGTTTATACCAATAAAAACATGACACGAGGAAAGTAAAACACTCACTCAATAATACATACTTTATTACAAAGACTATGAGTCTCGTGATGACCTGCCTTTTCTTCCACTGACATTAGTGACTTCCAGCTCATGCATTCAATAATGCAAATATGTCGTCACCCTCATATGGGTCCTGAGCATCTTGTAGATCATCTTGATCGGTCATCTGTGTATCATCCTCCATTTTTTCCTTTCCTTTTGAGGAGGTTGATTCTTGAGTGGGTAAATTTGATTTTTCACCAAAAACTTCTGTGAACATAGAAGTAATGGTATCCTTGTCCAGATGTTGAAAAAGTTCTTTTAATAGTGTTGTTTGTGTTGGGGTATCATGATTTAAATTCTTCATGGTTTCTCTGGCAACTCCCAGAGCTATTACCCCTTGACGGTCATATACTTTGCCTTCTGCAAAGAAATCTTCTTTACCCCACCATTTGATGAGAACTTTTCTGATTAAGAAAGTAGAGGTATATTTGAGATCAAATTTCTCTTTAGCCATATCCTGTAGTCCATATTCCCATCGAATAATCCAAGGAACATTATAATTAATGGCGAATTGTAATATGGCTGTTAAACCATCAAACTGCGTGTTTGCATTTAGAAACTTATTCCATATGTTTTAAATTAAATAAACATTAATTAATTAATTGTTAATGAATTAATTCTAGACTCCGCTAGAATATTTCATTAAAATCTTAAATTTAATAAACATTAATTATTTAATTTTTAATTAATTAATTAATTTTAGACAGCTCTAGAACATTTCTTGAGAATTTTATACTTAGTAGTCATAACTACTAATTTATTAAATAATTATTAAATTTTAAATTTAGTAAATAAATATATGTGAACTCGTTATAATCCCGATTAATTATCAGACAGTGCCGATGTATCGAGGGTATAAACCTCGCTTATAATGAAAATTTTGAAGGCTGAAATTTTCCACTAATTTATTTTTGGCAGCTGCCAGTTTTGTGATTTATTTCACTAAAATAGACAGTTCCACTCCTTTCACATAATTAACAGTTAAGCTAAATTCCGCAATTTCCAATAATGAAATATATTTATAAACTTATTTATAAACAATATGTTTGATCTCCATCAAATTACAGTCGCCAAATTCAACTCCTGGAATTCAACTATCTCAATGGAGTCACATAATCCAATACTTATGTGACCTCAATGATTTAAAGATACAGCTAACCGTGAGTTCACAATTTCATGTGATAACATTTGTTTTCAGGCATACCCTAATTAGTCGTATCCTTTTATAAACCTCTTGAACAAGAAATTTAGAACTGAAATATGATTGCAATCATCCGATTATAGTAAGAGCGTCTAGTAACATTGTCTCATGATCCCCTATGTATCATTGAGAGTTTTTGCAAAAACGAATAAGTTATGATTATCGTACAATACAATCCATTCAACTCATGTATCCCGATCGAATCTATAATCATTATATCAAGAATTGAAAATAAATTCGAAAACAATGCGATGTATCTTTCGGTAATAATAGTGAATTCATATGTGAAATTTGGAAAACACTTTTGTCTAAAGCATAGGTCTTGCTTTGGCCAAAGACTTCTTGCACTATTAACTCATCAAATCACACAAAATATTTTCACCCGGAGGCGAGAGGAGAATCCATGTCTATAATACATTGGTTCATATGTATTTCAAAACTACATCCAACGTCGTCACTTGATTACCTTAAATGGAGTCGGTAAATACAACAAAGTGTGTCCTACTTTGCAGAACCTCCATGTTGTCCCAACTCAAGGACTGATAGTGTACAACTATATCCACAGAATATTACATCCCATAAATGATTATCAGTTCAAAAGTTTGAGGGAGGTTTGTTTAATGCCTCATCAAATGATCACTCATCTGCATGAATGGACATGCTCATGCCCTTACCAATGAAACATGACATTAACATCACATATGTTAGTCTCAAACTCGAGCGACATTTATCTTTGTTTTAAGAGTTGAATCTAATATAAACATATGTAGAATATAAAATACATTTTCTAATGAAATTCATGATTTTCTAGATTTGTAGACCATATTGTACCTATAGTATATTCAAGGACTTTATGTATCCAGCTTGTATGGGTATTAAAATAAAGTAAATATCATAATTAGATAAAATCATAAAATGTTATTAAAATAAAGATTATTTTTACATAAGATTCAATAAAGTACAAACCACAAATTGGCTCCCATGAAATCTACTCTAACAATCTCTCTCTTTCCCTATAGTCAACTACCCATAGATCTCAAACCTATTACTTCACGATGTTTCTCAAACAATGGTCTTGGTAGAGGCTTGGTTAGTGGATCAACAATGTTATATGCAGAGGCGACTCTCTCTACTTATATATTTTCTCTTCCTACAATCTCCTGGATTATGTGGAACTTTCTAAGTATATATTTTGATCGCTGGTGAGACCTCAGTTCTTTTACTTGCACAAAAACACCGATGTTATCTTAGTATACCAGGACTGAATCAACTCCTTGAGAAATGATGCCCAACTCTTGAAAGAAATTCCTCATCAAAACGACTTCCTTTGCCAGAGCTGATGCTGCTATGTAATCACCTCAGTGGTTTTGAATCAGCTATGGTGTCTTTTTTGGAGCTATTCAAAGAGAAAACACCACCATTGAACTTTAATACAAATTGAAAAGTTGATTTTGAATCATCCACATCTGATTGGAAGTTAAAATCATTGTAGGCTTCCAATTTTATTTCTCCATCCTCGTGAACCATGAACAAATTCTTAGTCCTTCTCAATTACTTAACAATATCCTTCATAGATTTCAAATGCAATGAACTAAGATTCGATCAATATTCATTTGCAACACTTGGTGCATAAGCATATTAGGTCGATTAGATATCATGATACTACAAATAACACACGAATATGGAATGCGAGTCATGGTTTCTGTCTCCTCATCAGTCTTGGAGTACTTAGACTTGGATAGATTCACACCATTACATGTTGGTAGATATCCTCTCTACGACTCCTTCATGGAGAATCTCCTCGGTATGATATCAATATAAGTGGATTTTGTAAGTCCTAGCATCCATTTTTTTTTATCTATCCTTATAATTTGTATTCCTAATATATATGATGTTTCACTCATATACTTCAAAGAGAATTTGCTAGCTAACCATACTTTAGTTTATTGCAATACTCTTACATCATTTCGAATGAATAGTGTGTCATCAACTTAAATTACTATAAATGTCACTGCACTCCTAGTCACCTTCTTGTATACACAAGGTTCCTCAGGATTTTTAACAAAATCAAAATCTTTGATGATGTTAGGTTCCAACTCCTGATACCTATTTGAGTTCATAAATGGATCTCTAGTGTTTGCATATATTCTGAAAATTTCCACAGATTCATTTTTGGCAGATGCCAGTTTTGTGAAATATTTCACTAAAAGGGACAGTTTCACTCCCTTCACTTAATTAACAGTTAATCTAAATTCAGCAATTTCCAATAATGGAATCTACTTGTAAACTTATTTATAAACAATATTTTTGATCTCCATCAAACTACGGTCACCAAATTCAACTCCTTGAATTCGACTATATCAACGGAATAGCATAATCCAATACTTATGCGACCTCAACAATTTAGAGATACAGCTAGCCGTGAGTTCACAATTTCATGTGATAACATTTGTTTTCAGGCATACCCTAATTAGTCGTATCCTTTTATCAACCCCTTGATCAAGAAATTTAGAACTGAAATATGATTGCAATCATCCGATTATGGTAAAAGCGTCTAGTAACATTGCCTCATGATCCCCTAGGTATCATTGATATTGTTTTCAAGAACCAATAAATTATTATTAGCATACAATATAGTTCATTCAACTCATATATCCTAATCAAATCTATAATCATTGGTATATCAAGAATTGAAAATGAATTCGAAAACAATGCGATGTATCTTTCGGTAATAATAGTGACTTCATATGTGAAATTTAGAAAACACATTTGTCTAAAGCATAGGACTTGCTTTGGCCAGAGACTTCTAACACTATTAACTCATCAAATCACATAATATATTTTCACCCAGAGGTGAGAGGAGAATCCCTGTCTACAATACATTGGTTCCTCCTTATTTCGAAACTACACCCAACATCATCACTTCATTACCTTAAATGGAGTCTGTAAATACAACAAAGTGTGTACTAGTTTGTTGAACCTCCATGTTGTCCCAACTCAAGGACTAATACTATACAACTATATCCGCACAATATTACATCCGATAAATGATAACCAGTTCGAAAATCTGAGGGAGGTTTGTTTAGTGTCTCATCAAATTATCACTCATATGCATGAATGGACATGCTCATTCCCTTACCAATGAAACATGACATTAACATCACATATGTTAGTCTCAAACTCGAGCGACATTTATCTTTGTTTTAAGAGTTTAATCGTCTATGAACATATGTAGAATATAGAATACACTTTCTAATGAATTTCATCATTTTCTAGATTTGTAGACCTTATTGTACTTATAGTATATTCAAGGATTTTATCTATACAGCTTGTATGGGTATAAAAAATAGAATAAATGTCATAATTAGATAAAACCATAAAATATTATTAAAATAAAGATTATTTTTACATAAGATTCAATAAAGCCCAAACCACAAATTGGCTCGCATGAAATCTACTCTAACAATCTCTCACTTGCCCTATAGTCAACTACCCATAGGTCTCAAACCTATTACTTCACGATGTTTCTAAAACAATGGTCTTGGTAGGGGCTTCGTTAGTGGATCAATAATGTTATGTGCAGAGGCGACTCTCTCTACTTATAGATTTTCTCCTCCCACAATCTCCTGGATTATGTGGAACTTCCTAAGTATATATTTGGAACGCTGATGAGACCTCAGTTCTTTTGCTTGCACAAATACACCGGTGTTATCTCAGTATACCAGGACAGAATCAATTCCTTGAGAAATGATGCCTAACTCTTGAACGAAATTCGTCATCAAAACAATCTCCTTTGCTGCAGCTGATGCTGCTATGTAATCACCTCAGTGGTTTTGAATCCACTATGGTGTCTTTCTTGGAATTATTCAAAGAAAAAACACCACCATTGAATTTTAATACAAATTGAAAAGTTGGTTTTGAATCATCCATATTTTATTGGAAGTTAAAATCATTGTAGGCTTTCAATTTTTTTTCTCCATCCTCGTAGTCCATGAACAAATTCTTATTCCTTCTCAATTACATAACAATATCCTTCATGGATTTCAAATGCAATGAACTGATATTCGACTAATATTCACTTGTAACACTTGGTGCATAAGCATATTAGGTCGAGTAGATATCATGATACTACCAATAACAGATGCATATGGAACGCGAGTCATGGTTCATGTCCTCATCAGTCTTGGAGCACAAAGAATTGAATAGATTTCGCACCACTACATGTTGGTAGATATCCTCTCTACGACTCCTTCATAGATAATCTCCTCAGTATGATATTGATATAAGTGGATTTTGTGAGTCCTAGCAACCATTTCTTTATTTATCCTTATAAGTTTGCATTCCTAATACATATGATGTTTCACTCATATCCTTCATAGAGAATTTGCTAGTTAACCATACTTTAGTTTATTGCAATACTCCTGCATCATTTCGAATGAATAGTGTGTCATCAACTTAAATTACTATAAATGTCACTGCACTCCCAGTAACCTTCTAGTATACACAAGGTTCCTCAGGATTTTTAAAAAAATCAAAATCTTTGATGATGTTATCAAATCTGAAGTTCCAACTACTCGATATCTGTTTGAGTTCATAAATGGATGCATAGTTTTTCCTCACTACCCAATGATATAAATAATTTAGGTTGAGATATATAAATCTCTTCCTTAACGTCACCATTCATATCTCCTCGAGTTCTATCATCCAAACTTTTCTATATAATAGAAATTTCTTCTCCAAGAAGGTTGAATTTCTTGAAACAAACATTTTTCTTTAATTTGGATCATGGAAATAATATCCAGTTTAATTCTTTGAATATCTCATAAAGTAACAAAATTTGGTTGTACTATTAAGTTTGTCCCCAACTGCCTGCTTCCTCATACTATTAAGGAAGAATATTTAAAAAGTTTTCTCATCCATATCTCATATGAAGTTTTATTCATTTCTTTTGTATGGACTTTATTCAACAACATTGCTGCATTCTCATTACCACAATCTCAAGCATAAATCCTCAAAAATATGGTGGCAATTCAGTGAGTCGCATCATATATCGAACCATTTCCAATTACTACGTTTTGGCACATCATTCAACTGGGTGTGGGATGTGGGTTCCACTTCGATAGAATCTCATTCTTCTCAAGGTAGTATTGAAATTCGGTACTTAAATATTATCCACCATCATATCGAAGCACTTCAATACTCTTTATTTTTTTGTTTCCATACTCAATTTTGAATTCTTTGAATATTTCAAATTCTTCATACTTATATTTCATCATATACAAATAATTATACCTCAAGAAGTCATCAATAAAGCTAATGAAGTAAGAATTCTCATGTCTTTTGCAAACACCAAGTGGATAACACATCTTTATGAATCAAATCCAATAAATTATGTTCATGTTCCAATGTAAGGTCCAAAAATAATAAAACATAATCCGACTGCATGCAAATCTAGGAAAATGGAAAATGACTAAGTAAATGATTTTAATTGCATGAATTAATTTTGATATGCATGATTACATGTTAAAATAGGATTTTACTACGAGAATGCATAAAACTGTTTTTTTAAAGGTTATTTGAAATGTGATCGAGGAACGAAGACCGATGGCTGAAAAATGGAAAATATTTTTTTAAAATAATTATTTTCAATTATTTAAAATAAGATTAATATTAAATGGTATTCTTAAGATTAAAGGGTTTCGAGGTGATTTTATACGCCGGGATGTAAATTTCAATAGTATTCGTTTTTCGAGTAATATATGAATTTTTCGAGAACTAGCTAATATTTTCACGAACTTTTCTATACAAAATATTTAAAATACGCACTGATGGGCCTAATTAACAATGTTGTTGGGCCTATGCTTGTTTCCTTGATAATTAAACAAATAAATAAGCACAAACCCTCCCCATCAAAATTCATTATACACGCCCCTCTCCCCTCTCAACACACGAAGTCTCCTAGCAGCCTCAAACACACGCACACACGAGAATTTCATCAAGGGAAGCTTCGGTTCTTGCAAGAATAATTCAGCCTAGGTTCTACGTCACCGTTCTTCGAATCGCCTCAACATTTTCGTGCGTAATATACACAAAGGCACGCCATAAATCTTATTTTATCATCTATCACATCCTATTACGTGTTTGATTAACGTTTGCATGAAAAACATGATCTCCTTTGAATTATTTTCGTTTTTATGTCATACTATGTTAATAACTCATGATTTTATGTCCTAAAACTTGATATATTATTGCATGTAGGGGCTGCCATCATAGGGACACCAAAAAGGGAATATTTTGATGGGGTTTAAGCATTCCTTGATCACGGTTTAGAAGCTGCACACGACAGGAACCAAGCTTGATCGAATAAGAGAATGTTGATGCATTAGGGTCTCGGTTAAGAGGGTAACCAGCACATGGCTCAACCAGCGCTTGTCCAGGGCTCGGGCCATGTGTGGTTGAGTGTGAGGTAGAGTCCTAGCCACGCTAGTACTCGAGCACAGCGGCTAGGAAGGAGTCCATGCGAGTTAGGACTCTTCCCGTGCCAAGCGATAGTAGTTGTTGTGCGTAAGGGTTTGTGTCTAGGCCAGGGTGGTCAGGTCTGGTATTGGCTAGGTCTCAGAGAGGTCCAGGGTTGGTCCAGAGGTTGAGGGCTCGGGTGGTGGCTCGGGCGAAGGGTCCTTGCTGAACTAGGAGTCCTAGGCGCAAATTTTAGGGAACTCGCGTAGCTTCTTATTACGTGCAGGAGGATTGCAGTGGGTTAGGGGCTGGTTCAAGGGGTTATGGCTCGTCATTAGGGTCCACAATAGGGTTTGGAAGTACTTGGATCGAGTTGGCTCGAGCCAGGCATGGCTCGAGGAAATCACAAGATGGCTCGAGGGTGTCTTGCACAGTTCAATTTTTAGGTTTGGATAGCTAAAAGTTCAAACCATGGTCCACGGGGTCGAATCATGGTTCAAGAGGGTATTTTAGGTATTAAAAGTCTAAGTTTAAAATACGAAAAGAAAATATTAAAGTTTGAATTAAATCGGAATTATAACGCAATACGAATTAATAATTACGAATTAAATCGGAAGCCTAGAATCTAAGCTAAATAAAAATAGCAAAAAATTTATTTAAGCTTTATTAATTATTTAGGATGGTCTAGAGTCAATGAAATTAAGAAAAATTTAAAATCGGGAAATTTTACGTCTAGGGGTAAAACAGTCATTTTACACTAAAAAGAGTAGACGTCATGGCAGTGCCCCGAACGCTATAATTTTAGTGCCCAAATTCAGTACACGTATAACCCATGCATTTATTTAGTTATTAACGCATCTATTTAATTTTAAATGAGTCTTAGTGGTGCACGATTTATTTAAATGAATTATTTTAAATCATTTACGTTTATATGATACACGTTAAAATGTTTTTCGAGTTTCCTGTTTCAGACATTTATTCGAGGCGGGATATAGGAATAGAGACCGGTGACGAGTTTGGCAAATTTAAATGTGGTAATTTATTTTAAGTTGTAGATGGGGCATTTTAAAGGATTTACTAAGCTTTAGTATTTTTTTTTTAAAAAGCCTTAATTGTTTATCTAGTGACTTTAGAATTTTAAAGTTAGCATTGTGTATCTTATTTTGCTAATTAGTAAATTTTGAAAAATTAGTGTGTATTTTACTTCAATTAGGGGAATTGTTAAGTTAGTGTCTGATTAAATTTTTAATTGTTGACTAATTATTTAATTAAGCAATATTTTAATCCCACAATTTAGCTAAACACACACACACACCGAGATACACACTCACACATGTTTCTTCACACACACACACACACACACATTCTATTTTCAGATTTCAAAATTTTGAGAGGAGAGAAAACCTAGGGTTCTTAGAAAGAGGAGCAGCCGCCCCATTCCCTTCATCTTCTAGCAAATTTATCGTGTGTTTTCTTAGAGGATTGTAGCGCCATATTCGTCCCGGATCAACCTCGCATATTTCTTCGCTTCGGTATCGCCGGTTCGGTAATTTTAATATCAAAGGCACGTATATTCTGTTATTTCTGCATCGATCTCATCATATTACGCATCATGTTATTTTTATACATAAAAATTTATGTATGACGTTCTTCGTTTGAGCAGGAAATGGTTTGGTTCAATTTTGAAATAATTTTAGATCCAAAATCATGTTTTTGTTGTCTTTTCAAATAATGCGATTTTTCGGTCGTGATTCTGAGAAAACTTTCAACGCGAAAATTGTAGAACTTTTTGATACCTTTGACTTGACAGTAAATCCGAAGTATTTGGATAAAATTAAGTGAGTTATGTTTTTTTCGTGGCACTACTCAAACTGCGTTTTCAGAAAATTACGATATTGATGCGTTCTAGAAGTTTTAATGTTGCATGCTTCGTTGGGAATCGAAGGGTGATCGTTGTTGCGTATAGGTGAATTGGTAAGGATGTTAGGAGTATTATTGAGCTTTCGCTTTATGTCGATAGGCATTTGAATTAATTAGAAGTCGTAATAAACAATTTGTTGTCAATTGACGTATTGTTTGTGTCGTATGTGTCGTAGGGTGAACGTTGTTTCTTCGGGGCCTTTGTACGAGTTCGGTTCAATGTTATGGAATGCTAGGATGGGTCTCGAGGTGTCCGTTCATGGTCCGTACAATCGATTCTAGGATGATAAGGAAGGCATGTACAGATTTTTCGTGAGTTCGCATCCAACGAGGGTAAACAGGACCCTGGCACGTGGTCCGTGTCTTCGTTTCTTCTTGAGTGTCCTTTTTCTAAGCTGACATGGACCCCCACACGGACCAGATCACGGGGTCCGTGCCTCTGTTTTCTTCTCGGTATCAAGTTTGGGAACCCACACAGGACCCCCTAAGGGACCAGGGCACGGGTTCGTGCCTTCCCGTTTCTTCATGACAAATTTAACCGCACGCACACGACATGGAGCCGGACCTGGGCACGGGGACCGTGTGTTTGTTATTTTGGGAAAAATTTATAGTATGCTTGAGGTCTGATGTCATAGTTTAGTACAATGATTTACAAGGTCGAGTCATGGTTATTTTAGAACGTCCTAAGGAATCGAATGAGGTCGTAAGTAAGCATGATATTTACGTCTAAGTTATGCAAGTTAAGCATTTGAATTTATGTTAGTATGTGCAGCAACGGCCCCCAATCGAAGTCCAACAAATCCCTCAACGCCAAGTAAGTATGTTTGACTGGCAAGAAAATATTTTAAGTTTTTGAGGTATGCTAAATGTCTTGTGACCAAATTATATTTAGGATTAGAAAGCGTTAAATTATGAACGGGGACCAATCCGCCTGTTAAATTATGAACGGGGACCAATCAGTCCGTTAAATTATGAACGTGGATCTCATGTATGTGGCAGTGGATTTTTCCCTGTCAGCCCAGTACTGTGGTTTAGTCTGATCAGGCGAGTTATGTTATGGGTCATTTGCTTTGAAACATGCCTCTACGCAAAATGATGAAGTTATGTATGTTCAAGTATGTTTAAGTATGCAAGCATGTTTAAGAAAAGTTTATGTTGATGGCATCTAAGTATGTATGAACGTAAGTTCAGGTTGTAAGTATGTATGTTCTATTTTAAAGTTGTATGGTATTTTATTGTGTAGTACTTGTTACTTCCTAGTTTTTATGTATTGAGTCTTTAGACTCACTAGACTTGATCGATGCAGGTGAGCATGTTTATGAGGAGACTGATGGTGGGGACCAAGGAGCATGGCTTGGACTGAGCGGGAGGCTAAACCCGAGGACCACCCAAGTTTTTAAGCTTTTATGAAATGTTTAAAAATACTCTGATTTCATGATTTGATTACAATGTTTAAACAAGATATTTTCTTTTGCAAATACTTTTGGTTGGACAGTTACTTATAAATGCAAGTTGGGAGTTATTGGTCTTTAAGAAATTTTAATTTTTCCGCAAATTTTGAGTAGTAAAAGTACGGTACGTTATAGTTGGTATAAGAGCGGTGTTCTTGTAAAGGATTATGCCTATTGCCAGTCGCAAGAATCTCACGAAGTCACACCTCAAGTCTGTAAGTTTTAAGGTTTCAAATTTATGATATGTAGTAAGAATGAAATTCTGATTTCAGCATGTGCATATTTTTAAATTCAAGTACGTGCATCTTATGTTGTCTATATCATGTTCATGCTTGTGGGGTTTACGTGTTTGGTAAATTATTGGAACAATATGCCTCCTAGACGTGTGATCGACTGTGAAGCAAGGGATGAGGATAGAGAGGCTCGAGAGGAGAGGAGAGACGCTCCTCCTCCTCCACCACCGGACATGCAAGCTCAGATGCTTGCTGGGATGACTCAGTTCTTCGTACAGTTTGCGGGGAACCAAGCCGCAGTAGATTCACGGGCGAGACCCCAACCTGAGGCGGTGTATGAAAGATTCAAGAGGATGAATCTTAAGGACTTTTCGGGTACCACTGACCCGATGATAGTTGAGGGATGGATTAAGTCCATCGAGGTAATCTTCGACTTTATGGAACTGACCGATGCATATAGGGTCAGGTGTGCCACGTTTCTCCTGTCAGGGGTACGCCAGACTATGGTGAGAGAGTGCGTCAGTGGCACTCAACTTGCAAGTGTTACCTTGGAATGGTTTCAAGGAGGTTTTCTACTCTAAGTACTTTACTGAAGAAGTACGTTCCCGTCTGACCAAGGAGTTCATATCACTGCAGTAGGGAGACAGTAGCGTGGCAGACTTTGTCAGGAAGTTTGAGAGTGGGTCTCACTTTGTACCCCGATAGCTAATGATGCTCAGAGTAAGCTGAGGCATTTCATGGATAGATTGCGGCCGATCTTGCGCCGTGATGTCCTGAGTTGCTGGTCCTACTACTTATGCAGTCGCCGTATCTAGAACATTGGCGGCAGAGCAGGATCAGAAGGATATCGAATTGGACAGGCAGGGCAAAAGGCCCTATCAGGCACCACCGCAACATCATCAGCAGCTGCCTCAGAGACCTCAGTTTAAGAAACCATATCAGGGACCGCCTGAGAAGAAGCCTTATCAGGGACCGCCAAGAGGCAAGGGTCCGATTCAGCAGCAGGGGGCGCCTCAGAAGCCAGTTATTTTCCCAGTGTGTCGAAAGTGCAACCGCAAGCATCCGGGACAAGTGATTATATGGGTCAGGCAAGTGTTATAAATGCAGAGCTACTGACCACATGCTGAAGTAATGCCCACAGTAGAAGCAGCCAACTCAGGGTAGAGTGTTCGCCATGCATGCACAAGAGGCGAACCCAGACACGACTTTACTGACCGGTTAACTTTTTTACCTAAGCTCATTATTATTTTGCCTTGCATGTTGGAATTTTATTTGATATTTTTGGAGTGTTAGTAATATTTTTGAGTGATTTAGGATATTAATTTCTATTAGGCTTGAGGTTAATGTTAATAATTTGGGATATAAGTTTGTGTTGTGCTAAGGTATCTCAGGAAATATTTTCATTAAGAGAATAGCCACCCAGGCCTTGATAGATTCAGGATCCATCCATTCATTTATTTTGGAAATGTTCGCTAGCCATTTGAATATCAAGATCATTGGACTCGACGTGAATTATTCAGTGACAGTCCCATCAGGGGAAGAATTATCAGCTACTAGTGTGGTCAAAGACATTGATCTGGAATTGCACGGCCACCTAGTGTATGCTGATTTGATCGTCTTGCCGATGCCAGAGTTTGATATTATTTTAGGAATGGACTGGCTGACAAAGAATAGAGTCTTGATTGACTTCCAGAAAAGATCAGTGCTAGTAAGACTTTTTGTGGGGCCCCGGGTCCGACCTCTAATACCAATAATTATAAAAGTAACAAACCAAATGATTTAATAAAATACATAATTTGTTATTCACAAATTCACATAAACATTGTCACAATAATTTAAATGTTTGAAATATAAGTTTTCAACATGTCAAAATAAACTTGTGAACCAAATTTTCCCAACATCATCAAATGCTCCTAAGATCCGAGAATCCCACTCTAACTCGTATCTCCTCGCCTGGAGCTTGACTTTGGCATCCCAAGCCTCGCCTCACCTACCGTCAAGCACATGAAAACAAGAGGTACCGGACATGCCGGTGAGTATAAACCCAGTATGATACAATCAATAACATATGAGAATTAAAATTTCACATAGTTCATATAAACTCATCAAGATGCAATATAATGCAATGCATGATCAGAAGTTGTGGGCTATCAATAAATCTCAAGATCAAGTGAATCATCTGGTCATTGGGTACCCAAGGGAAGAGAATCCCCCAACAACATCCACCGACCCATCCGCTCGAGGTGGTGTGTTGTGTTCTACAATCCCAAAACTATGGTGCACCTATAGAGAGTGTTCAGGCCATAGCAGCGACCTCCGCATACACTATGCCAACTCAACTATAGCCCCATACGTCCAACAAATCAGTAAATCAAGGCGACCTCCGCCATATCAAATCTGAATCGACAAATGGCTCAATATGCAACGTCATGATACAAATCAATATCATCATTTCAATATCATAATCAACTCATCTCAATACAAAAATCATCATCAAATCATCAATAATTCATCGAGCCATAGAGTTTTCAATTTAAAATAAAAAATGATACTTTTACCTCGTATGTTATCAACCGTAACATACCTTTCGAATATTACCAACAAAAGATCAAAATATATTGTTGAGAAGTCTTGAACCCTCGCAGTCTACTTGATTCGCTATCAACAAACTTAGAGTAATAATCTTGAGCCAACCCAAGTCAATACTTCAATCAAATCTTCAATACATAAATCAAGAACTCGGATTACTTATCAACACATATCACTTTTTGTACAACATTCATAATTCATTCAATACATCTTCAAATCAAGATCCGTAATTTCTTAACCATAATATACCATAAAAACATTCATTGAACCATTATATCAAACACATGACATACGTACTAAAGAATTAACTCTTGTACTCTTTTCTTGGCTTCAATTCCATTTCTTTTCAAACCAACACAATCACCACATCTCCAACATCTCAATATCTCAAATATCAACTCAAATATCAATTCTAACTTCAATCCATATCCAAACTTGAATACAAATGAGAAATACTTACCACATCTTTGAAGATCTTGAAGAGAGGATCACAAATCTATACTTATTTCATATTTTTCTTGAACAAATCTCCAATAGATTGAAGAATAATGTAGAAAATGGAAAGGAAGGAGAGAACCCTAGCTTCTAACCTACAGAGAGAAGAGAAGGAGAAGAAAAATGAGTAGAAAAGTGATCACATTCGATTTTATGCCTTCCCAAACACCAAAACACGCTTTTTCAACTTGCTGGCCGCCCTAGCGAACCTTTTTTTCCGCCCGAGCGCGGAACTCTCGGCCAGAACACCAAAAATTTCGAACAAGGCTCGCCCGGGCGAACATAAATTCCCGCCCGGACGCGCTTCTGCGCACAGCTACCTCAAAGATTACTTCAGAAGCGCCTCTTCCCTTCGGAATTAGGAAAAGTGGTAAACTACAAAGTTGTAGCCCTATGTCTTGGCTTTCATCTCTCAAAATTTCAGATCATTTTAACTTCTGAGTAAAAAGTTATGCCCATTATCCCAACATGTGTTATTTTAGAACGACGATACACACGACACACTTCGGGGCACTTTTGGCTCATCTTCCCTAATGATTTGAACAAAACTCAAAACTGGAAAGTTATAGCCTTATGTCTTATCTTTATAATGAAAGTGGCCTCACATCAATTGGATCAATATACAAAACATTATTCTAAAAACCACAACTTGTGCCATATTTTTCATACCGTTTCTGCACTTCCATTACCTATTTAGCTCAAATTCCACCTTTGATTCTACCCATCCATTATCTATTCCATTCTATAACATCATTATCATTCATACCATAACGTAAAGCCAAGAACCATCACAACTATTGTCATATTATATCAAAATTCAGGCATTACAATTCCTCCCCTCTAAAAATAGTTTTCGTCCTCGAAATCAATCATCTCTTTCAAGTCTAACATATAATAATCAATACTGAAATTAAAATCGAGAATAGAAGCGTACTTCATTTGAATAACTCTGGATATTTTTGTCTCATTTTATCTTCTAATTCCCAAGTTGCCTCCTCGACACCATGTCTGTTCCACTGTACTTTAATCAACGGTATCAATTTATTTCTGAGTTGTTTATCTTTTCTGTCTAGAATCTGAATCGGTCTCTCAATGTAGCTCAAAGTCTGATCTAACTCAACCTCATCGGGTGGAAGTACATGAGAAGGATCTGGATGTTATTTCCTCAACATGGACACATGAAAAACATCATGAACACCTGATAATGCAGGAGGAAGAGCTAATCTATAAGCCAAATCACCAACACGTTCCAAAATCTCATACGGACCCACAAATCTCGGTGATAATTTTCCTTTCTTTCCAAATCTAACTGTACCACGGAAAGGAGATATTTTCAGAAAAACTCTGTCACCTTTCTCAAAAATCAACGGCCTTCTCCTGATGTTTGCATACTTAGCCTGCCTATCTTGAGCAGCTCTCATACGACTCTGAATCAATTTCACCTTCTCTGTCATATCTCTTATCATATCAGGTCCTACAATTGGTGCTTCAGATAAATCGTCCCAATACAGAGGAGATCGACACTTCCTGCCATATAGTGCTTCAAATGGTGACATTCCAATACTCACTTGATAACTATTGTTATAAGAAAACTCGACGAGTGGTAACGAATCCGGCCAACCAATACCAAAATCCATCACTACAGCTCTCAGCATATCCTCTAATGTCTGAATAGTACGTTCTAACTGTCCGTCTGTCTGAGGATGATAGGCTGTACTCAAATGCAAACGAGTATCAAGGGCCTCTTGTAAACTCTGCCAAAAATGAGAAGAAAATCTTGGATCACGATCTGATACAATTGACTTAGGCACACCATGCAATCTCAAAACTTCTCTGATGTATAATCTGGCCATCTGATCATGCCTATATGTCATCTGATAAGGAATGAAACATGAAGACTTAGTTAATCTGTCAACTATAACCCAAATTGCATCGCAACCCCTCGAAGACCTCGGCAATTTCGTGACAAAGTTCATGGTGATATGATCCCACTTCCATTCTGGAACTTTAAGAATATGCAAAAGACCTCCTTGTCGCTTTCTTTCTGCTTTTACTGGTTGACAATTCAAACAACGAGATACAAATTCTGCTATGTAAGATTTCATTCTTTTCCACCAAAATTGTTTCTTCAAATCATTGTACATCTTTTTACTTCCAGGGTGTACACTAAACTTACTGCAATGAGCATCACGCAAAATCTGCATCCTCAACTCTGAAATATCAGGAACTACAATACGATCATTCATAAACAAAATACCCTCATTATTGACCTGAAATTCTGATTGATGTCCTGATTTGACAAGTTCAACTGATTTCATAATGCTTTGATCTAACTTTTAGGCCTCTCTAATTTTGACAAACAACTCGGGTTCTGTCTGAATCATAAATACTCTTACAGGTTGAGTATCTACCACAAAATCCAAACCAGAAAGACAACATTCTTCTACTAAATTAGATACACTGCTAGTGATCAAGGACATATTACATACTTTTCTGCTCAAAGCATCGGCTGCTGCATTAGACTTTCTTGGATAATATTTTATTTCGCAATCATAGTCTTTCAACAAGTCTAACCAACGTCTCTGTCTCATGTTCAGCTCCGCTTGTGAAAAGAGGTATTTCAAACTCTTATGATCAGTGAATATCTCAAATGTCTCACCATACAAGTAGTGACGCCAAATCTTTAGGGCAAAAAACCACTGCTGCTAATTCCAAGTCATGCACTGGATATCTAGACTCATGTGGCTTCAACTGTCGTGAAGCATAGGCAACAACATGGCCATGCTGCATTAAAACACAACCCAATCCCTGATGTGAAGCATCAGTGTGCACTGTAAATCCTCCTACACCTGATGGAATAGTCAGAACTGGAGCAGTAGTTAATCTCTTCTTAAGTTCAACAAAACTAGCCTCACAAGCTTGCGACCAAATAAATGGTGCATTCTTTTGTGTCAGCTGGGAAATTGGCCTCGCAATCTGTGAGAATCCTTCAATAAATCTGCGATAATAGCCTGCCAAACCCATAAAACTACGTACCTCAGGAACTGATGTCGGTCTAGACCAATTGATGACTGCCTCAACTTTACTCGGATCGACTGATATACCTGCACTTGAAATCACATGTCCAAGGAAAACCACTCTATCCAACCAAAACTCGCATTTCGATAATTTAGCATACAACTTTTCAGTTCTCAAAATCTGTAGTACAACTCTCAAGTGTTCGACATGCTCAATTTCAGATTTTGAATAAATAAGAATATCATCAATGAAGATCACAACAAACTATCTATATACCAGTTGAAACACACGGTTCATCAAATCCATAAATGCCGCAGGTGCATTGGTCAACCCAAAAGGCATAACCAAAAATTCAAAATGCCCATACCTGGTACTAAAAGCAGTCTTAGGCACATCTGCCTCTCTAACTCTTAACTGATGATATCCTGATCTTAAATCAATCTTAGAATATACTGAAGAACCCTGCAACTGGTCAAAGAGATCATCAATCCTTGGCAAAGGATACTTATTCTTTACTGTGGCTTTATTCAACTGTCTATAATCGACACAAAGCCTCATAGACCCATCTTTCTTCTTCATGAATAAAACCGGAGCACCCCAAGGTGAAACACTTGGTCTTATATATCCTTTAGCCAATAAATCCTCAAGTTGTTCCTTTAGTTCCTTCAGTTCAATTGGCGCCATCCTATAAGGAGCTCTAGAAATAGGTTGTGTGCCTGGCATCAACTCAATGTTGAAATCAATCTCTCGGACAGGAGGAAATCCTGGAATCTCATCTAGAAATACATCTGAAAATTCACTAACAATTGGAATATCTGGCAATTTAGGTACTGACCTTGAAATATCAATTGCATAAACCAAGAAACATTCTGCTCCTTTCTGCAACAGACGAGTCATAGACAAAACAGATATCAAAGGAATCTTAGCTCGAGAACCCTTACCATAAAATGTCCAGTGATCTGTCATATCAGGCTTAAACTTAACAACCTTCTGAAAACAATCTACAGTAGCCTTGTATCTTGTCAACATGTCAATACCAAGTATGCAGTCAAAATCAGACATCTCCAATATAATACAATCAAGCTCAATGACATTATTCTCATAGCGAAATTCACAACCACTTATCATTTCAGCTGACCTCATCACTTTGCCTAGTGGAGTAGAAATAGATAAGGTAGATGATAATGGTATAGAATGCAACGAATGCAATGTGACAAAGTGCTCAGATATGAAAGTATGTGATGCACCAGTATCCATCAAAACATAAGCAGGATAACCTGAGAGAAAACAATTACCTTGCAATGACATGATCTGGAGCATTATGTGCCTCATCCTCAGTGAGTGCAAAAACTTGAGCCTGTTGTCTAGGTGGATGTCCTGCCCTGTAGCCACCACTCTGTTTGTTCTGATCTGACCGGTTTGATTGTTGATAAGAATGAACTGTAGGGTTCTGACGATTCTGGTGAGGTGCTTGTCTCGATGATCCCCCACTCCGAGACATATCACTGCCACGGTTAGGACACACTCGAGCATAGTGTCCCACCTGGTTACACAAGTGGCAAGTTCCCGAGATTCCTCTACACTGATCGGTATAATGTCTACCACCGCACTGACCACAAGTCGGGCCTGAATAACCAGTACTCTGAACTGAACCAGACTGTCTCGATCCACTAGAACTCGAAAAATTACTTCCATGCCTCTTAAATTGTTTGCCTCTAGCCTTGAACTGCTCTCTTATGTTGCCACTGTTACCACCAGTATTACCCTGTCTGAACTGCTGTCGAAACGGTGGCTGTTGGGGTCTTTGTGAATATTGAGAACCTCTCTGCCTAATGATTCCAGTTTCAGCTCCCTTGGCTCGATCAAGAGCCTCAGCAAAAGTGTTAGGCCTTCCAGTATTAACCAGGGTAAATATATCAGGATTAAGACCATTTATGAAATGATCGGCCTTAGCTTCTTCATTAGATGCTACATGAGGAGCAAATCTCAATAAATTCGAGAACTTAGCAACATAGTCCTCAATATTCAAGTTTCCCTGCTTTAAATTTGCAAACTCGGCTCCCCTATCTTTCCTGTAAGAAGTAGGAAAGAAACGCTGATAAAATTCAGATTTAAAAATATCCCAGGTAACAATCGTACCTCGACCCTCTAAAGCTTTCTTTGTCATGATCCACCAACTCTTAGCAACATCTAATAACTGATGAACAACTAACTTGATTCTACGATCATCTGGATACTCAAGAGATTCAAATAATCGATCCATATTCTCCAACCAGTTCTCACACTCTAATGCATTCTCGGTACCCTTCAACATCGGTGGGTGCAAAGACTTAAATCTGGCTAATAGTATCTTCATCGGAGTCGGAGTTATATCCATCTGAGTATGAGTAGCACTGCCCTGATCTTGTGCCACTGGTATGTCCTGTCTAGGTCTACCACGACCTCTACCTCAAGTAGCCATGTCTGATATAAAATAGATCAAACACATATAAAATCACAATATCATAATCATCTCAATCTTGTATCAATCATCTCTGGCTCTTGAGACTCAACAATCTCAAAATCTCGAATAAAACTCAACAATATAATATCTCAATTTATATCATGTATTTCACATCGTAGCACAATGAAAATGCTAACAAATATATCACATGATCAAACAATTCAAACTGACTCGATCTACCCTGTTCCCAAATATCTTACGCTCTGATACCACCTAATGTGGGGCCCCGGGTCCGACCTCTAATACCAATAATTATAAAAGCTAAGACCCGAGAATCCCACTCTAACTCGTATCTCCTCGCCTGGAGCTTGACTCTGGCATCCCAAGCCTCGCCTCACCTACCGTCAAGCACATGAAAACAAGAGGTACCGGACATGTCGGTGAGTATAAACCCAGTATGATACAATCAATAACATATGAGAATTAAAATTTCACATAGTTCATATAAACTCATCAAGATGCAATATAATGCAATGCATGATCAGAAGTTGTGGGCTATCAATAAATCTCAAGATCAAGTGAATCATCTGGTCATTGGGTACCCAAGGGAAGAGAATCCCCCAACAACATCCACCGACCCATCCGCTCGAGGTGGTGTGTTGTGTTCTACAATCCCAAGACTATGGTGCACCTATAGAGAGTGTTCAGGCCATAGCAGCGACCTCCGCATACACTATGCCAACTCAACTATAGCCCCATACGTCCAACAAATCATAAATCAAGGCGACCTCCGCCATATCAAATCTGAATCGACAAGTGGCTCAATATGCAATGTCATGATACAAATCAATATCATCATTTCAATATCATAATCAACTCATCTCAATACAAAAATCATCATCAAATCATCAATAATTCATCGAGCCATAGAGTTTTCAATTTAAAATAAAAAAATGATACTTTTACCTCGTATGTTATCAACCGTAACATACCTTTCGAATATTACCAACAAAAGATCAAAATATATTGTTGAGAAGTCTTGAACCCTCGCAGTCTACTTGATTCGCTATCAACCAACTTAGAGTAATAATCTTGAGCCAACCCAAGTCAATACTTCAATCAAATCTTCAATACATAAATCAAGAACTCGGATTACTTATCAACACATATCACTTTTTGTACAACATTCATAATTCATTCAATACATCTTCAAATCAAGATCCGTAATTTCTTAACCATAATATACCATAAAAACATTCATTGAACCATGTATGACATTTTGTGTTTTTGTTATTTACTACACACATTAGTGGGTGCTCGGTTATCTTGTATAAAAACATGATTTTCAAAAATTCCCTTCCGCTTCCGGGCACCATAACTGATCCTCTTTCATTGGGAGGGTAGGGTTAGTTATAATATTTAGTTTTAATGGGCCCTTAATTAAAAATAATGAGGTTGAGTAGGATTTTAGGCCCATTATGCAATAAATTAGTCCCATTAAGCCCAAACATATTCTTGAAAAATATTTCTTTTAGGTACGTTTTTGAAAATATTTCCCGAACTCTCAAAAAGTTCTCCGACTTGCTAAACTTTGCGTACCGGTTAAAATATGATTCGATGAGTAAAAATATCCTACAAAAGCCCATTTTTCAGAAGCAATAGTAGAAGAACTTGCAGCTGATATTGACCAAGATGTTGCCATAGGTCAGCTTGATGTTGTGGAATTCTCTCAGAGGAAAAGGGGAAAGAAAAAGTACCTACTGAAGCATTTTCCCCTGAATTGCCACTAGGAGCTGAAATTATGCTGGACACCATAATTACATAATTGAACAATCTTGGTTCACTTATTAGCCAGATCAAAACTACTCAGCTGTTGCATTTTTTATGTTTGGACACCTTAAAAGAACATACAATGAAGGACTTGAAGAAGCTGACAAAGGATGGAGTTGATCTTTTCGACTCAGTTGAAAAGATTAAAAGGGAATCAATTACACTTTCTACTCTACACTCCTCCCATGAACAACTCAACAACCGGATTTATTTTTTCCATACAAGTCTATTTAAGAATATTGAAATGAATGCAGAATCATCTGGCCGAGGTATCTGCTCAAGTTAGTTCAGCATTCCTCCTCTTCACAATAGTGGCGGGTGTTGACAAAAAAGGAGAAGAACAGAAGACAGAGGCAGCAGGAGCAACCACCAAGAAGAGAACTGAACCAGACAACCTGACTGCTAAAGGACCAGCTGAGAAAAAGGCAAAGAATAAATTAAGTGTCATAAGTAAGTTGATTGGTCTGAAAAAGGCTTATTTTATCCTCTGTTTTTCTTAGAAATGTTTGTACAAATCTGTACTTACCTCTTTCCAAATTTATTAAATTTTTATTGCTGAATATGTACGAATCTATACATTATTTTATCTATAATCAGTTTTATTCTCTATCATTAGTTCAAGAAATATAAATTTTGTCAAACTCCAAAAAAGAGGAAATTTTTGGAATATTATAAGTTTCAGAGTTTGACAAACTAATCAAAAATAGAATTGAAGAATATAACTGATCGAAGAGTCGTGTGGTAAGGTCTAGAAAATTCGAACTACGTAACCCGACTGCATGCAATCTAGGGTTTTGCTAAAATATGTGTTTAATTATTTTAAAGCTTTACATGCATGATTATTGCATGGATATGTTTTTTATTTCATGGTTTATTAAGGTTACATGCATTAGGGCTTTTAGTAGTATTTCGCACTCGAACGAGGAATGAAGAGCGGTGACAGTTAAGGAAAATTTGTTTTATTAAATAATTATTTTAATTATTTAATATATGGTGCAATTAAAGGTTTTTTCCGAAAATGGGCATTGGTTGGGTATTTTTACTCGTCGGGTCATATTTTTAACCAGTACGCAAATTTTAGCAAGTCGGAGGACCTTTTGAGAGTTCGGACAATATTTTCAAAAACGTACCTAAACGAAATATTTTTCGTGAGTTTTTTTGGGCTTAATGGGATTATTTATTGCATAATGGGCCCAAAATTCTACTTAACTTCATTATTTTTAATTAAGGGCCCATTATACTCTAATTATTATATTTAATCTACAAACCAAAAAACCCTAAACCTACCCTAACACATCTCGGCCGCCTCCTCCCCATTCAGCAGCAGCCTCCCTCGAATATCCAGCATCCATCCTCAGTTTCTCGAGCTTCTGTCAAAGGACTCCTTCCCCGTGTCTCTGGTGCACATTTTACGGGATTATCTCTAAGTTTTCGAGCGTAATAACGCAATGGAATGCCTATATCTCGTTTTTGTCATCATTCACATTAATATATGTTGGTTTGTATGTTTTTGCATGAGAAGCATTCGATCTATCATTTGGTGTAAGTTTCATACGATTTTTACAGGAAATATGCATTTTTCTTTGCATGAAACTAATGTCCTTGTTTTGTTGTGTAAGGGGCTGATACATCACGGTCCTAGAGGGCTGTACATGTCGAGGGATAAGGCTTCAAGGGGCTGGAGTTGGTTAGGAGTCGATCTTTGGTGAAGGCCGATCAGATTTCTTGGATGATTGGCTCAGTTGGGACTAGATCGAGAGTTAGGTGTGACCCATGCTACAGGGGCTGTTCCAAGCCTTGGACTAGACCCTGGTGGGTCTGAGTCTTGGCCTAGGATAGATCGAACACCGCTGGTCGTGGGCGAAGGGCCGATCGTGGGAGTTAATTGGAAGGGTGCTCGGCTTTGGGTGTTTCGAGTGTTTCATGGTAAATCGAGGGGTGCACGTGGATGGGGCTGAGGGCAGTGGTTAGGTTGATATAGGAGGGTCTAGAGGTGGGCTAGGAGTGGTTGGTTCGAGGCTGGTCCGGTCTAATTTGGGCTAGGATTGAGTTCTTGAGGGTTAGGTGCAATTAGGGTTTTCGGTGCACATGTACAGAAAAATCCAGCAAGGTTTCAGCGGCATAAGAGGGTCTTAATTGGTCTGATTTTTTTTTTAGGGGATAGTAGGGTTTGAATAAGTGGTGGTTGAAATTTGGGAAAGTTTGGTTAAGTTTCGGGTTGATTCGGATTAAAACCGGGACCTATACATAACCTCGAGCCAGTTCCATAACTTTTATGATTTGTTTTAAAACTTGAACCGGGACCCCGGTTCAAATTTTAAAAAAAATCATAAAAGTTATGGAACTTGCTCGAGGTTATGTATAGGAAATGATCATAAATATGTTTTGAGGTGTTTTGAGGAGTTTGGTTGGCTTCAGGTCGGAATTTTGAGGTCCAAGGGTAAAATTGTCAATTAGGGTTTCCAGGGGACAAAATGGTCATTTTTCACGCGAGTCGAGTTCGCAGTCCTGGCAGCTCCCTTATCACAAATTGACATGTTTTAAATGCATATGTAATCACGACATTAATTTTTATGGAAATACGAAAAATAAGTTGCAAGCTTGATTTGAAGGAAATTTACGTACATGCATGATTTTTATAAGTGATGAATATGATGCTATGTTTTAAAATAAGGGAGTTGATTGTGACTAATACGAACACGAACACGTAAGGCCAAGGCTTAGTGGATGGGTAAAATGTAATGCCCAAGATTTTATATCGTGTTATATTACGATTATTGAATTTGAATTGATGTGATTATAATCGGGTTATCACGGGACCAGATTGGCTAAAGCATATGAAGGGTGCAATTTTTAGACAGAACTATTGGCGCCCGAGCGGTAGAAAATAACCGCCCGAGCGCCAATGTTCAACAAGAACATGTTCGGGCAGAAGATGTGGCGCCCGGGCGGTAGGCTGTGACCGCTCGAGCGCCAAGGTGCACTTGAAAGTGCTTGAACAGAGAATGCCACGCCCGAGCGGTAGTTTTGCACCGCCCGAGCGCCGACCCAAGTTCAAGAAAAATTAGCCACGTATCTCTACATGCAAACTTGATATATATATATATATATAATATATATATATATATATATATATATATATATATATATATATATATATATATATATATATATATATGTATCTTTCAGAATTCCTTAAAAGGAAGAAAGAAAAAGGAACGAGAAAGGCTGGTAAAATCCTTACGCCTTTATATTTTTATCCGTCCGTCCAAATTTAAATCTGAATAAGGCACCGTGTTCCTAGCAACGACAGCTACAACATGACGTAAGTTTTGTTACGTTTTGTTAAGATTTGAAATTATGCTATGTCCAGAATCAGATACGATTCATATATGGTGTTCTTGATATAGTAGACATCATAGAATCGAAGTCAGATTAAGAAACAGATTGATTATGGAATTGTTATGAATTTCAGAGTTAAATTGACTGAGATGTGATGTCAGATTTGTACTGTGGTTGATTATAAGTTAATGGAATTGATATAGACTGATATGGTATTACCAGTATCGCAAGATTGTATTGTTGTATCGTCAGAATTTGATAAGACAGAGATGTCTTAATTTAAATAGAATATTGATACAGAATATTGATATTGTTTGCTAGATTGAACATTGACAGACGTTGAGTCGAGACTTCGATTGTATCAAAGCGACAGAACGAAAGGTATAAATAAATGTTGATTCGGGATTGCACAACTCGAGTCAGGTTTGACTTGAGTTTCCCAAAATCACATACTTTACTTTATTGCATTGATATTTGCAGATTATCAGATTGATATGTTTAGATCATTGAATTATAGAAGAGCCACAATTCGAGTCTAGGGCAGATCAGCCTAGCTAGGGCAGAACCGCCAGGTCTTTGACAGAACAGCTAAGACCCTAGACTTACGGTGTATCGATGAGCTTAGATGTAGACCGACGTCTATTGTAGACATTCGATACAGCATACCAAAGTCTAAATTAGATCGGGATCCCTAGACTAGAAATGAGTCCTTGATTTAGGTACAGATTTGTATTGATTCATGTGGTCAGATTGGATACATGTTTTGATGTTTATTTATGCTTTTATATATGGTTTATATAATTGCATTGATACATTGTTTATACTGGGATTTTATTCTCACCGGAGTTATCCGGCTGTTGTAGTGTTTGTATGTGTGCATGGCAACAGGTAGAACAGGTTCAGGGTCACAGAGGTGAAGAAAGATCGAGATTAGAGTGGAGACTACGGACTTGGACTAGAGATAGGGTTTAAACACTTGATAGCTAGTTATTGAACCTGATATGTGAATGATTGTATGTTGTATCAGATTTATACTTTTATACTGATATGTATAAGAGTTTGATTCCATTACGTTCCGCATTTAAAAAAAAATAAAATTAGACCTTGTTTATTGTAATTAATTAAATTAGTCCCAATTACGATTAAGAAGATGATTAGCGTCCGGATCCCCACAAATACTGTCTCTGATGTCGCTTGTAACGTCCAGAAATTTGAAGGTTAACGTAAACCACATGCATGCAATTTATTAAGTTTCTTTGGTATTTTATTAAATTTTTTTAAAGCATTAAATGAATGTTTATTTCATTAATTTGTGTTTTAGTTCATGATTTATTTAAAGATCATGCATAATTATTGCATAATAGAATTTATTTCATGAAATTTTAAAGGTTCGAGCATTAAAGATTTTTAAGTTGCATTTAGCGCTCGAACTAGGAACGGAGACCGGAGAATTATCAGGAATTTTATTACATGATTAATTTTTATTAATTAATTTAAGATGTTTTAAAGGTATTTTTCAAGAATTGGGATTTATTGGGTATTTTACCAGCAGGATTTTAATTTTTAACGGTACGTAAATTTATCGAATCAGGGGACTTTTTGAGGGTTCGGCTAATATTTTCAAAAACTTTCCAACAAGAAATTTTTTCGGGAGCGTGTTTGGACTTAATAAGCTTATTTTTAAGCTTAGTGAGCTTAAAACGCTTTTTTGAACTATTAAATGACAATTTAGGGCTCATTAGCTATTAATTAACTATTTAAATAATACCCTAAACTAAACATACACCTACCCTACCCCACAGCAGCCGACACTCCTCTCCAACCACTCCATTCTCTCAGTTTTTCAGCATCTCTCGGCTGCATTTCCTCTTGGTTTTCTCAACAGCAACCTCAAGAAAATCTCGGCCAAGCTCACTTCTTGAAGGAAAAATAGTCTCTGGCACTAGTTCTTCAATCCCCTCGCGTCTATAACATCAAAGGCATGCTTTTTATCATCTTTTCTCGCATCATACATGTTTATATGCTATTGTTTTGGTTTAACGTACGAAAAGGTTCGATCTAAGCTTTCCATGAAGTATTTTCGGTTCCCATGTGTTTTCTTGAATCTTCTAATTGTTGTTCAAGTTTTTTTTTTTCTGAAATTTCTGTGAAAGGGGTGATGGTTGCTTAGGCTAGGAGGTTGAATCATGTCACGGTTTAATGAACTTGGTGATAGAACCGAGTGTGAGTGTAGGTAGCTGTTGGAAACTAAATTTCAGTGATTTGACAAACTAAGCTTCGAAACGTATTTGAATAACTGATCAAAAGCAATGAGCTTAACTGATTCAAATAATTACAACTGATATTTGTCTCTAGCTGAAGATTAATGCGTACCAGCTGAATATTATACACGTCATCAGTTAAAGCAGAAATATAACTGACTGATCAGTTCCCTCAGTTGGGAACTGATCAGTTGAAACAAATCAGTTATGAGTTTTCCAGCAAAATATCTTTCAGTTGATCCCTCAGTTGTATACATCATCAGTTGAGAACGACAACCGAAAAATAGTACAACAGAATACAACTAGTAGTGGAACGCCGCATTCAGAGATTGCAGTGTACGATTGTCAGAGAATATCGACGTGGCTATCGACGGATATAAAGATTCAAATGATATTTAATATTACCGTTGAGAGGGAAGCCTATAAATAGGTGAAGAGAGCAACTGAGAAGATAACATGCGAACTACTATTCTATTCAAGCTTGTTGTTACTCTGCTAAAATCACAACTCGCATTCATATATAAAAGCTCACTCTTATCAGATTTATCAGTAGCAATCAAGGCTATCTTTACGAGCTTATTAGCACCTTGAAATCTTTATTAGATTGATACTCAGGTTGTGTTGTATTCAGTCGCACTGTAAAAGCTTTTGTGAACTAAGACTTTCAGTTTGGCAGTGTTAAGTCCAAACTGAAGTGGGTCAGTACAACGTGTGTATTTGATCAAAGTATTTTAGTGATAATCCTATCTTCGTGATAGAAGGGGTGACGTAGGAGTTATTCTATTCTCCGAACATCTAGAAACATATCATGTGTTTTTCATTTCAGTTGTTTTATCTTTTAGTCAGTTTACTTCCGCAATTGTTTTCCAATTAAACTGATTTTTATCGACTGACGAGATATCGAGTGTCATTTTGTAACTAAACTGAACCCATTATTCGAAAAGAATACATAATCAGTGAGTGTTTTCCAACCCCCCCCCCCCCACCCCTTCTAAACACTTATCACCTTTGTAACCAATCCTTTCAAGTGGTATCAGAGCGGTTGTATCTTGTCTAAGAATATTTCTATTCAAACTATTGATCATGTCTTCCTTCAACAAGATCCCAATGTTTTCCAGAGAGGGCTTCGATGATTGGAAAATCACGATGCAGACTCACTTAGCTGCACAAGACGATGATATGTGGTGCATCATCACTGACGAACCAATGAAGATTCTGAAAGCCAATACAGCAGTTGCAATCCCAGATGGGGCACCTCATAGAATTGAAAAGCCCAGAGATGAGTGGACTGCTGAGGATAAATGAAAAGCAAATCTGGAGAATGTAACAAAGGACATACTGTACAAAACACTGGAAAAAGTAACGTTCAGTAAATCAAGATGTGTAAGACAACCAAAGAGATTTGGGAAAAGCTAATCCAGCTTTGTAAAGGGAATGAACAAATCAAAGAGAATAAACTTTCTGTTGTTGTTCAGAAGTTTTACAATATCAAAATGAGAGCTGGTGAAACGATGCATGAATATGATGAAAGAACCAGCTGTATCATCAATGAACTAAATGCACTTGAAAAAGTGTATAACAACAAATAAGTTTCATTAAAAGTGATCAGAGGTCTTCTCAAGGAGTGGAACGTAAAGACCATGGCAATGAGGGAATCAAAGAATCTAAACAAAGTTGAGCTTCATGACCTATTTGCTGATCTGAAGGCCTATGAGTTTGAGCTGCAAACTCGAGAAGGAGAACCATCTACTCCAGCAGCCACAACTGCCTTAGCTGCTGTGAGAACAGAACCAACTGGTTCAGTCGAAAGGTTACTGATCAACTAAACAATGATGCCATGTCATTGTTCATAAAAAAATTCGGAAGATTTATGAGGAAAAACCAACGGAATTTCCAAAAGCATTATCAGCGAAACAATTCTAAAGAGGAATCAAACGCTTGCTACAAAAACAAAAGGCCTATGAGTAATCAACCTTCGCATAACGGTCAGATTTCCAAGAGGCCTAACCAGTCTGGTGGACCATCTAAAGGGCCTTCTCCTAACTCAAGTTACCAAGATATTAAGCCTGGCCCGAATCACTAGCTGAACCTTTTCGAATAGCCACACCTACGTGTAAGACCATCGAAACTCATGAAATTCACAGAGATCGTAAGATCAGTATAGCAAACCAGAATTTCAGTGTCGACTTGATACAGTTAGTTATGGTCGACTTCGACATCATTTTAAGGATGGATTGGTTAGCCAAAAACAATGCAATACTGGACTGTAAAGGGAAACGAGTTAAGCTCCAAACCCTAAATCAGAAAGAGATCGTGTATCAGGGTAAATCCAAGGAACGGAAATCGCTCCTTTCCGCTTCCCAAGCATGGAAGGCCATGAATTCCGGAGAAGATATCTACCTAGAAATGGTTAGCGAAGTGCAAGGAGAAGTCGAACTGAAGATAGAAGACATCCCAGTAGTATGTGAGTTCCCGGATGTTTTCCAGAAGAACTCCCAGGGACAGTCCCGGACCGCGAAGTCGAGTTCGAAATTAATCTGGTTCCTGGTGCAGCACCAATTTCTAAAGCACCTTACAGGATGGCGCCAACTGAAATCAAGGAGTTAAAGGAGCAACTCCAAGAATTGCTGGACAAAAAGCAAGTCCGACCAATTGTGTTTCCATGGGGAGCCCCAGTACTCTTTGTAAGGAAAAAGGATGTGAGTATGAGATTGTGCATCGACTATAGAGAACTCAACAAGATCACTTTTAAGAACAAGTACCCCCTCCTGAGGATTGACGACCTATTTGATCAGCTTAAGGGAGCCGCAGTATTTTCTAAACTAGATCTGAAGACTGGATACCACCAACTGAAGGTCAGGGCGGAAGATATCCCCAAAACAGCTTTTCGGACAAGATATGGGCACTATGAGTTCACAGTAATGCCTTTTGGACTGACCAATGCGCCTGCAGCCTTCATGGACCTAATGAATATAGTGTTCAAACCATTCCTGGATCAGTTCATAGTGGTATTTATTGACAACATCCTCGTCTATTCTTCCAACGACACGAAGAACATCTCCGCATTGCACTTCAGACTTTGAGAGAGAAGGAACTCTATGCTAAGTTTAAGAAATGTGAATTCTGGCTGAACAGTGTATCCTTCTTAGGACATGTGATCTCTGAAGCAGGAGTGTCAGTGGACCCCAAGAAAGTCGAGGCGATTACAGAATGGCCAAAACCTAAAAACGCCACAGACATCAGGAGCTTTCTTGGACTGGCAGGTTATTACAGAAAGTTCGTTGAAGGTTTTTCTTCAATTGCCATACCACTGACTAAACTCACTCAGAAGAATTCCAAGTTCGTCTGGACGATGTTTGCGAGAAAAGTTTTCAGACATTAAAAGAAAAGCTCGCATCCACGCCAGTACTAATCTTACCAACTGAAGATAAGGAATTCACCATCTACAGTGACGCTTCTAAGGAAGGTCTGGGATGCGTACTCATGCAAGAGGGAAGAGTGATCGCCTACGCATCAAGGCAGTTGAAACCGCATGAGCAGAATTACCCTACGCATGATCTGGAGTTAGCAGCAGTTGTCTTTGCTTTGAAAATTTGGAGGCACTATCTCTATGGTGCCAAGTGTGATATTTTCACAGATCACCAGAGCCTCAAGTACTTATTCACCCAAAAAGAACTGAACATGAGGCAAAGGCGGTGGATCGAACTACTAAAGGACTATGACTTGACCATAAGCTATCATTTGTGTAAAGCAAACAAAGTGGCTGATGCACTAAGTCGGAAGGGCCCAGGCAATGTCTGCGGGAGATCGTCAAGTTAAACAAAGATAGAGACCCGATACTGACCAAATTTAAAGAGCAAGTCAGAGAAGGAAAGTCTCAAGATCTACAGATTGATGACAAAGGAGTCCTGTGGATGAAAAGACTGACTATGTGTACCAGACAATGATAACCTTCGCCAAGAAATACTGTCAGAAGCACACAAGTCCAAATTTTCAGTCCATCCAGGGAGTACAAAAATGTACAGGGACCTTAACGGCAATTTTTGGTGGAATGGAATGAAAAGAGACGTGGCAGAATTTGTCTCAAAATGCCAGGTGTGTCAACAGGTCAAAGCAGAGCACCAGCGACCTGGAGGATTATTTCAACCTTTGGAGATACCCGAGTGGAAATGGGAGCACATCTCTATTGACTTTGTGGTAGGGTTGCCAAAGTCGAGGCAAGGTCAAGACGGAATATGGATAATTGTAGATAGACTTACAAAATCTGCACACTTCCTACTCGTCCGTATGAACTACAATCTGGACAAGTTAGCTACATTGTATATGGACAACATTGTACGACTTCATGGAGTACCAGTGAGCATCCTGTCTGACAGAAGCCCAAGGTTCGTCTCACGTTTTTGGAAGAGCTTACAAGGGGCCATGGGAACAAAAGTTACTCTTAGTACGGCCTATCACCCTCAAACTGATGGCCAAACCGAGAGAACAATTCAAACCTTGGAAGATATGCTGCGAGCGTGCACCCTTCAATTCAGTAGCAATTGGAGCAATCAACTACCATTGATCGAGTTTGCTTATAATAACAGCTATCACAGCAGTATTGGGATGGCTCCATATGAAGCTCTGTATGGAAGAAAATGTCGCTCACCCTTATATTGGGATGAAGTCGGAGAAAAAGCAATAGTAGGACCCGAGCTCATGCAGATAACAATAGATAAGGTTACCGTAGTTCGAGAGAAACTCAAGGCAGCTCAGGATCGACAAAAGAGTTGGGCAGATATGAAGAGAAGACCAATGGAATTAAACGTTGGCGAGAAGGCCTACGTAAAATTATCGCCTATGAAAGGAGTTGTCCGATTCAGTAAAGCTGGGAAGCTAAACCCTCGTCATGTGGGACCCTTTGAGATTTTGGAGAAAGTGGGCACGCTAGCATACAGATTGGCACTGCCACCAAGCATGTCTAGAATTCACAACGTATTCCACGTGTCCCAACAACGGAAATACATCTCGGACCCAAGCCACGTGTTGGAAGCAGAACCGCTCATGATCGAAAGCAACTTGGGAGAAGAGATGAAGTACGAAGAAGTTCCCATCAGGATCTTGGACACCAAGGACCAAGTACTAAGGCGGCGAATCAATCCCTATATAAAATTACAATGGTCTAATCACACAGAAATAGAAGCCACGTGGGAGCTATAAGAAAGGATGAGGGACCAATACCCGTACCTCTTCCCAAACCAAGCCAACCCAAGTTTCGAGGATGAAACTTCTTATAAGGAGGGAGGGATGTAAAACCCGGGATTTTGTACAATCGTGATCATATCAGATTAACAATTTGATTATACTAGGATGATGTAATCTTGGATGTTGATATTATTATTCAGAATATAAGATTTCTTTTGAGGTTATCTAAGCCGTGTAGATAATTTTATCGTGTGCAGAATTTTTAAGCTCGAAATTTATATGGTATTATTTACCGTGCAACTTTAAATTTTGGGAGGAATAAATCTATCTCCATCCAAGAATTAATCTAGGAATTTCGAATATTAGCAGAAGGATCTAAGATTTAAGTTGAGATTAAGATACCAGGATAAAAGATCAAGCATGAGATAATAAAATCACTAGAATTCGAATTAATCGGTGCACATATATACTATGCAAATTTCGAAATCTTAGGGGATGAAAGATTTGGAATTCGGTTGTCACCCAAATCACGGATGGATAGATCACTATTCGAGATAAAAGATTTGAGCCAGATTTCAACGCGATATCACTCGATCCAGATAGCAGCCAACCCCTATAAATAGGAGGGCCTAGCATCTCGAAAATTGCACCTAAAATTTCATTCCATATTTCGAAATTTTACCCTAGTCTCCTTAGGATTTTCGAGAGCCGCGAAGCGCTGCCGCCGTCCAGCTGCCGGAACAGGAATTTCTAAAATTCTAGTGCAGTAAATCCCCCCTCTTTCACGTTTTTCTACAAGATCTAAGGTAAGTTGGCTGTTTTAAATTTCGGTTTTATGCAGTATGAAGGTTTCGGTTTTTGGTTTTAAAAATTCGGTCGAGCTCCGTCTCCTGTCTATACGTTTTTACGAAAATGGTTACGTGTATGTGTTGACACTGTGAGGATTCCCTGATAATGGGTGGAATTCCAACATACGGCCCTCAACGGTGGGATAGAACCGTTTTATGGCCTCGCCCCCTTAGAGGATTAAAACTTAGGGACTGACGTCAGTAAACCGGTAAAGGTGAAAAATCGCAGTGTTATTATGTTATGGATACGATGTTACGATTATGAAAAGCATGTTGTATTTATATGTATGTTTCGAAAATGGTATAAATTTGTTGTGTTGTGTTCAATATCCCCCATTTACTGAGTATTTTCCAAAATACTCATCCCCCTTACTCTCCCCTCCCAGATAAGTCCGAAGAACAGGTTGAAGATGAAGAGTCCGAACAGTTCTGGGGATGGTGATTCGCGAGATCAGTAATAGTGCATTTCGAATTTATGTTTTTTATTACTTGTAAGACGCTTCCGCATTTATTTCCGTTGTTTAGTGTTTGGGATTGTAAAGACAATGATTATTTCATTGAAATTATGAATTATAAACTGGTTTCGGTTTAGACTGTGCTACAAAGGCTGGTTGTTTCGATTGTGTGATTGTTAAACAACGCCGGTGTCAAACCCGAGTATCGGGGCGTGACATTTGGTCATTCATTGCTGATTGTACCAAACCCAAGAAGGACAGTCAAGGCTCGACTGAAAGAAAGAAGAAGTTATATGAGCACAAGAGGAGACCCAAGGATGATAAGAAATCTTTCAGGAAGAAGCATGAGGTATCATAGCTGAAGAGAGTAAAGAAAAATGGGCAGAAACTGACAGCGAAGAGTCAGAGCCAGAAACCTCATGCAGTTCCAGTGATGGTGAAGAGGAAGTGAAGTGTCTAATAGCTGGTGATACAGAAGTGGAGTCAAGCAGTCAACAGGTATTTGACTTTAGCTCAACTGATTTCACTAGAGAAGAACTCATTTCAACTCTTCATGACATGGTTAGTGGGTACCATAAGCTTGCCTTATCATTTGAAAAGGCTAGAGCAAAGAAAAATGATCCCATAGACAATAAAACTAAAACTGATGTATCAGTTGATGTGTTGAGTCTAAAAGAGAAAATTTTTGAGCTCAATGCTGAAAAAAGCAGGAATCAATCATTGATTCAGAAGCTGATGCTTGAAAATTCATAGGAAACTGAGCTTATTCAGGCTTGGAACAAATCATTTGTTGCATTAACTGATATACAGAACTCACAGAAATCAGTTACTGATAAAACTGGTTTAGGGTTCAGTAACCAAGATGAAATGTCTTCTAATGATACTCGACCGAAACTGAATATGGATAAAGGAAAATACATTAACTTTGTCAAATCAGTTGCGGCACAAGAACAAACTGAGTAAAGTAAACTGGTTGAAAAGCCTACTGAAAGTACGAACAAGGCTACAATATGGTATTTGTTATAGCCCAAAAGTTTTAACTAACTCACGCAGTCAGTCTTCAAAAAGATTCAGTAGGAATTATTCAAATGGCTACTCCAATTACTATAACAACAAGCCGGTTCAGAAAAGATATCGGCTGAACAATCAGTTGAACAGAGCCAAATCACATGTTGTCTCATCTGCACACTACACACCAAGCACACACAAATCGAGAGAGACCATTTGGAATACAGCAACTGGACAGTCAGTTAGACTGATACAAATCTGGATTCCTAAAGAACTAATCAATTTTGGACCCAAATAGAAAAGGGTACCAATATTATATCTTGTGTGTGATTGCAGGTAACAGGTACAAGCAAGGAATCTATCTGGTACTAGGATAGTGGATGCTCACGAAATATGATAGGAGATGCAAATTGGCTATCTCAACTGATCAAGTTCACTGGTCCAAACATCAGTTTCGGAGATAATTCCAAAGGTAAAACTGTGGGTAAGGATAAGCTTATCGATGGTAACTTTATCATTAATGATGTTTTATTAGTTGAGAATCTCAAGTATAATCTGATTAGCATTAGTTAGTTATACGATAATGGATTTTCAGTTTAGTTTGACAAAAATTCTTGTTCAGTCAAAGATGCAACTGATCAGGTCATACTAGCTGGCAAACGGTGTGGAAACACTTACAAAGTCAGTTGGAATGATCAACCTTATGCACCAGTGTGTTTTATTGCTTCAAAATATTCTAAAAACTGGTTGTGGCATAAGAGATTAAACCACCTGAACTTTAAATCTATTGCTTATCTGAGTAATCACGATCTTGTCACTGGTTTGCCCAAAATGAATTTTACCAAAGATAAAATTTGCTCAGCATGTCAGTTTGGTAAACAAGTTAAATCTTCTTTTAAAAACAATTGCAGGTAAATCTTCTTCCCGATGCTTAGAGTTGTTACATATGGATCTATTTGGTCCAATACCAGTCATAAGCCTAGAGGGAATGAAATACACCTTGGTGGTTGTAGATGATTTTTCAAGATTTATTTGGGTTATTTTTCTAAAATCAAAGGACCAAACTTTTGCTCAACTGATCAAGATTTTCAAAAGAATATTAAATGAGAAATCAGTTGGAATTGATAGAATTAGATCCGATCGAGGAACTGAATTCATCAATCAAATTCTTTCAAATATTTTAGAAAATGCTGGAATTAAGCATGAGCTTTCAGGAGCTAGAACTCCTCAGCAAAATGGTGTAGCTGAGAGGAGAAATCGAACGCTTAAAGAAGCTGCTAGAACAATGCTTGCTGATTTTGGTATTTCTCAAAGGTTTTGGGCAGAGGCAGTAAACACTGCGTGTTATACTCAGAACAGATCGATGATTAATAAAAATCATTTGAAAACACCTTATGAGATCTGGCATGGACGAAAAAGTGTGGTTTCTTACTTCAAAATATTCGACTGCAGATGTTTTATTCTTGTCGATGGCGAAAATCATTTAAAAGCCTTTGATGCTAAATCTGCAGAGGGAATATTTCTGGGATATCTTAACAAGAGCACACTAAATGTTGAAGAGTCTATACATATTGTTTTTGATGAAACTGTTCTAACTGATAAGCCAACTGATCCAGTTGAGCTAGTTGATTGATTTACATATATCAGTTTAGAGGATGATCATGAAAAAGAAAATCATATCAATCGAAACATCCTTCAAACAACTGAACCTGAAATTGTAGATCAATCAGTTGAACAGGAAGTAGTTCCTGAAAATCGTTTGGAAGAGCAAAGAAATGATATTCAGTTATTAACTGAAATAGCTCTAACTGAAACTGAAAACATTCAGTTGCCTATTGAAAAATTTGCTGATATAGAAGCAACTAACGCATGAAATCAGATGGAAGAAATCACATCCTCCAGAATTAGTGATAGGTAATCCATCTGACACGGTAAGAACAAGAATCAAATGCTCAATTTATTTATTCATTCAGCTTTTGTATCGCAGTTGGAATCGAAGAAAACTGATGAAGCTCTTGCTGATCCAAACTCGACAAATGTAATGCAAGAAGAGCTGAATCATTTTACCCATAACAATGTCTGGAACCTAGTTCCAAGACAAATTTCAAAAACTATTATAGGTACAAAATAGGTGTACATGAATAAACTGAACGAAGATGGTTGAGTTGTGTGCAACAAGGCAAGACTGGTAGCACAAGGATATAGGCAAGAAGAAGGAATTGATTACGATGAAACATATGAACCAGTTGCAAGACTGGAAGCTATCAGAATTTTTCTTGCCTACGCATCATTCAAAAATTTCAAAGTCTAACAGATGGATGTAAAGAGTGCATTCCTAAATGGCCAGTTGCAAGAGGAAGTCTACGTTGAACAACCTCCACGTTTTGTCAATCATCACTTTCCTGATCATGTCTACCATTTGAACAAAGCCTTATATGGTCTTAAACAAGCTCCAAGAGCTTGGTATGAAACTCTTTCAAAATATCTAATTGATCACGATTTTTCTGTTGGATTAGTTGATAAGACATTGTTCATATTTTCAAAGAATGATCACATTTTACTAGTTCAAATTTATGTTGATGAAATCATATTTGGGTCAACTAACCCCAAATTATGCGAGAAATTTGCTAAGTTGATGCAGGAAAATTTTGAAATGAGCATGATGGGTGAACTGACATTCTTTCTTGGACTACAAGTGAAGCAACTGGAGGCAGGCACTTTTATTAGTCAAACTAAATACACGAATGAGTTGCTGAAGAAATTTGGCATGGAATCGTGTTCAGCTGCAAGTACTCCCATGAGCTCATCAGTAAAACTGGACACTGATCATGGGGGAATATCAGCTGAGGTGACACTTTACAGAGGGTTAATAGGTTTATTATTGTACCTAACTGCTAGTCGTCCTGATATTGTATTTGTTGTCTGTATGTGTGCCAGATTTCAATCAAATCCTATGCAATCACATTTTTCAGCTGCCAAGCATATTTTAAAATATTTTAAGTGCACACAAAATGTTGGGTTATGGTATTCTAAAGGCTCATCTTTCAATTTAGTTGGATATTCAGATGCAGATTATGCAGGATGTAAGCTTGATCGTAAAAGTACAAGTGGATCATGTCAGTTTCTAGGAGACAGACTGATCTCTTGGTTCAGCAAGAAGCAAACATCCATAGCAACTTCCACAACTGAAGCAGAATATCTTGCTGCTGGAAGCTGCTATGCTCAACTGCTCTAGGTTCAGCAACAACTGAGAGATTAGGGAGTTGACGCTAAAGAATCGCCCATATTCTGTGAAAATACAAGCACGATTGCTATTACCTACAATCCAGTTCTTCACTCCAGGACCAAGCACATAGATGTCAGGCATCACTTCATCAGAGATCATGCCTTGAAGAAGGACATACGACTGGAATACGTCTCAACTGAACAGCAAGCAGCTGATATCTTTACCAAACCATTTCCCGAGACTAATTTTTCTCATTTTCGCAATATACTTGGATGAATTGATTTAACCTAATCAGTTTTGTTGTTGTTATATCAGTTGTTAATCAATTTATGTCATTTGTCAGTTCTATTGACATTTACTGTTCATTCAGTTAGTCTTTCATCCATTTGATTTTCAACTGATGTCAGTTAATCATTTGTTAGTTAGTTTTTATCAGTTATTTTGTTCAGTTCGTGATTTACTTGTCAACTGATGAAATTGAGTAATGCAGGAAAATAAAAGGCAAAGATAAACTGAAATATCATTTTATTCACTTGAAGAAATTGGTGCGAATTACATCGTACAATTCTTCCTGAACAAAAGACCTCCACTTGGTCATCCGACGGTTAAATCACCAGTGGAAGTCTTCAGTAAACTATCGAAATCAGCTATTCGCTCCAGGATCCTCCATTCCTTGTAGAGCATCAGCTCGTAGACATTATCACCTTCGAAGATTTCCACTGTACTAGCAACGTGCAAACGTTCCCGATATTTCTCCAGTTGTTCCACCAGTATAGGAGTGGTAGTCATCTCATTCTCCCAGAGAAACTGGAGTTTTTGTAGCTCTTCCCAGAAGCGAAGGACTTTATGGAAGACTTCATCTTCCATCTCAGCCTTTCGCTGCTCCACAGCTGAGCGAATGAAGTCGTTTGCCATGTCTGGAGTCTTTGAGCTACTAGCAACTGCCATTTATTTTATCTACTGAATATTACTTTCTGATATGTTTAAGACTAACTGAGATACTCTTATTTATAGCATAGGGACGAGGAAGATGAAAAGACAAAGTCATTACAACAGATGATTAACCTTCTAAGCATAAGATTTTATTTAATTCGTCTTGCTTAAACTTCTCGTAATCTTTATATGCATTTATTAGGGGGGAATATTGGTTTGAAATTTTAACTGAAAAGACAATAGTTAGTAAATTTTCAACTGAAACGACACAATTTCACAACTGATCCTTCAGCTGGTTATTTTACTAATCTTCTCATATAAGTTAACAAATAACCATTTTTTTATTCTTAACACGATTTTACCACACGTACACACGTCTTTTATTCAGAATTTCCTGGACTGTCACGTATCCAATAATTCGAACAGTCACGTACATTAGTACTTTACCCACTCCATTTCAGTTCTTATTCCTTACACTCACTAAAAATTCTCAGAGCAAAAGCAAATTCAAGCTTTCGTTTTCGCAGGAAATCATTCACTTCAAATGGCCAATCAAATTCCCGCACACATGTTGAATGCAGTGGCTATCAACTTTGGATCAGTCCTATCAGTTGGAGAAGCCGATGTCAAAAACGTGTTTCTGAATCTCGAATCAGCTGGACTGAAGACGTTTTTGGGGCAATCTTCACAGGAGATATATCAAAAACTGGACATTTCTCCTGATAAGTTTGTGAAGATCAAGAAGGAAATTAGGACTCAGCAGTCTGCTCCCAAGTCAGTTAAACAGGCCAAGACTCTGGCACAACTGAAGACTACCAAGAGGAAACTGATCGTCAGTGGATCAGATTCTGAGAAAACACCCTTTCAGCTGATTACTAAGAAGCAAAGGACTCTGAAGACAAATCCAGTGGTTAAGTTGACATATGTCCCTGCTGAGAGACTGAAGCCATCAGATGCTCAACAGCCTATTCAGGCTATTCCTTTGAAAGCTATTCCAGCTGATGAGAAGAAGGAGTCAGCAAAGCCTCGGCTCCTTTGATTCAAATCAAACGACCTTCAGTTCTTGCTCCTGCTCGACAAAAGGGAATCGTAATTCAGGAAAGATTGGACGCTACTCACTCTGAACTGAACATTCCACATATTCTTACTGATGAGAAAGTAAAAGGCAAGATGATTGAATAGCCAAGGCCATCCAATGCTATTCAGACTCATATTGACCTTATAAGGGAACAGTTCAATGCGTTTGCTGAATCAAAATTGAAGGTTTATGATGCGTGGACAAGATTCAGAACGCACACTTTTTCTAAACAGCTGAAAAAGAATTCAAAGCTGAATAAATTCATCAAGCTGGAGGCAACTATTTTCAGAATGGTCAAGGCGGCTACAATAATTCAGGCTTTGGGGCGAAAGAACTATTTCTTTGATCAAATAAGAGCCAAGAAGTTGGGCCTACTGATTGAGAAATTTAAAACCAACTATATTCCCATAAGCCCAACTGCCTACAATGATCGGGTTGTGCTCACGCAGCTGGAAAATGATCTTATGGCTCTGCAATCACAGATAAAATTTTGGGAGATGGATCAAGAATTAATCAATCATGAAGGCACTTCAGGAGATGAAGAAGATGATTCGCCTTCTCAGCACAGAGAGCCATCCCCTGTAAAAGCTGTTGCTACAACTGAAGAGCCAGTTCAGGATGTGCCTCAATCTACTGTTGCTGATCATCAAATATATTCAGAAGCTGACTTGACACTCGCAAATATTGATGAAATCATTCAGTCAGTGGTAGAAAAATTTCAAGCAAATGTGTCTTCCACAGAATCAGTTGATCTCCCAACTAATCAAGCAGCTACAGATGTTCTTATCCCTGTCTCTGCTGAACAAGAGGTTCAATGATGTGCCCATTCAATCAAATGTTGAGCCAACTGAAGAAAATGTTGTCACTAAGGAAGCTCAGTTGCATGTTGAAGAACCGCAGAACGATTCAGTTGACCAACAGTCAGAACCATCAGTCACTGACCCTCCAACTGAAACTTCAGCAGATCTGCAACTGAATCAGCAGGGCAGTCCAACTACTGATCCTATTCAATCTTCTTCCTCTCTAGTTCAACAAGAAGTCAATGTGGAAGACGCCAGAGATGTCACATGAGGTAACAGAGGTTTCTGACCGAACAATGGTGATATTTGATCGATCTACCAAAGAACATGAACCAGGGCCGTCTGGATTAGTATCTACTCATGCATCATCAGACATGGATTTGGTCCTTGAAGAAATTCAGGATATACAACTCAACATGTCCAAAATAATGCAAGAAATAAAGGAGATTCAAAGCACACAGCTTTCTCATTCTCTGAAGTTGAACTCCTCCAGTGAATTCAATTCAGGCAATCTGAAATCCATTCAAACAGCTGTGACTCCATCATCTTTGCAATTGACGAGCTCAAAAAGAATAGAGGCATAGCTGAAAGTCTTTCTGTTACTCAAGACTCAATCAGCAAGAGAGTTGAATCCATGGAGCTATCTGTTTCTAAGAAAATCGATTTGCTGCAGTCTACCGTATTGACAGCTGTCAAAGACATTGCATCTGATATTAGGATTCTATCACTCAAGGTCGATGTGCTTAACAAAAATGGGTAAGCAGCCAGGTTAATGAAAGAATAAGAGAGGATACAGTTGAAGAGACATTCTTTTGTCATTTATTAGTTGAGGATTATTTGTTTTCTTTGTACGAATTTGTACATTAGAAATTATTTTATCTACAATGATTCAAAGAATTCTTTTACTACAATGATCAGCTTATTATATTCTGAGTTTTGTCAATCACCAAAAAGGGAGAAATTGTTGGAAACTAAATTTAAGTGATTTGACAAACTAAGCTTCGAAACGTATTTGAATAACTGATCAAAGGCAACGAGATTAACTGTTTCAAATAATTACAACTGATAGTTGTCTCTAGCTGAAGATTAATGCATACCAACTGAATATTATACACATCATCAGTTGAAGTAGAAATCTAACTGACTGATCAGTTGGGAACTGATCAGTTGAAACAAATCAGTTATGAGTTTTCCAGCAAAGTATCTTTCAGTTGATCCCTCAGCTGTACACATCATCAGTTGAGAACGACAACCGACAAATAGTACAACAGACTACAACTAGTAGTGGAACGCCACATTTTAGAGATTGCAGTGTACGATTGTCCGAGAATATCGACGTGGCTATCAACGGATATAAAGATTCAAATGATATTTAATATTACCGTTGAGAGGGAAGCCTATAAATAGGTGAAGAGAGCAACTGAGAAGATAACACGCGAACTACTATTCCATTCAAGCTTGTTGTTACTCTACTAAAATCACAACTCGCATTCAGATATAAAAGCTCACTCTTTTCAGATTTATCAGTAGAAATCAAGGCTACCTTTACGAGCTTATTAGCAACTTGAAATATTTGTTAGATTTATACTCAAGTTGTGTTGTATTCAGTCGCACTGTAAAAGCTTTTGTGAATTAAGAGTTTCAATTTGGCAGTGTTAAGTCCAAATTGAAGTTGGTCGGTACAACGTGTGTCTTTGATCAAAGTCTTTTAGTGATAATCCTATCTTCGTGATAGAAGGGGTGACGTAGGAGTTATTCTATTCTCCGAACATCCAGAAAGATATCGTGTGTTTTTCATTTCAGTTACTTTCAGTTATTCTATCTTTCAGTCAGTTTACTTCCGCAACTGTTTTCAAGTTAAACTGCTTGTTATCGACTGACGAGATACCGAGTGTCAGTTTGTAACAAAACTGAACCCATTATTTGAAAAGAATACATAATCAGTAAGTGTTTATTCAAACCCCCCCCTTCTAAACACTTATCACCTTTGTAACCGATCCTTTCAGTAGCTATCGGGTTTGGAGTGTGACGCTTCGGCTGTAGCATGTTGTGGGTAGATCGGTTGTTTGGGAAGCCCGGCTGTGGAAGGGGCTTCCTAAGCTCGGGACCAGGTCCTAAGGGGTATGAACCATGGCTTGGGGTGGTTCGAGCATGGCTAAGACTAAGGTAGAAGCCGCTTGGTTGAGGGTGAGCGAGAGGGTCTCTGCCGAGCCTCGGGCGTGCTAGCGATCGTGTGTGTGGCTATGGGGTGCATGGAGCCGCGGTTGTGAGCCTCGTGACTCCAGAGAAATCTGAGTGTGGTCTAGTTGAGCTTGGTTAGTAGCTGGTTCCTTCGGTTAAAGGCTAGGATCGAAGCTATTGGGAGAGACGCACCAAGGGTTGTTTGAGGGAGGGGTTTGCTGAAATTTGTACAGCCATGATGGTGGTTAGCCGAGGCGCTTGGGGGTTATATCTCAAATTTTATAGGCTGTAAATGAGGTTATTAAGTGTGGTAAAAATTTGGGGAAGTTTTTGTTAAGTTTCGGTTCGATTTGGGTTAAAACCGGGATCCAGTCCAAGTTTTAAAACAATTCGATTAATTTATTAAATGGACTCTAGTTTACGTCTAGGAATGATTATAAATATGTTTTGGAACATTTTTAAGAGTTTGGAAAGTTTCGGATCAAAATAATGAGTTTTGGATTTATCTCGGATTTAATCGACGTACGAAACGTTAATTAAAGAATTAATTGAAACTGCCTAGATTTAAGCTTAATAAAATTATGAAAAATTATATTTAAGCTCAAATAATTATTAGAAGTCTAAGTTTTTAAATTTGGATTTTTATGCTAAGCTTTGGTTTAATTCGGGATTAAAACGCATTAATATGTTATATTTAAAGATTAATTTAAAATTCATCGATTTAAGACAAATAAAAATATGGGAAAAATCTTGTAGGCTTGAATAATTATTTCGGACATGTTAGAGTCAATGTAATTAAGAAAATGTCAAAAACATGAAATTTTAATTCTAGGGGCAAAACGTTAATTTTTGGGTTTCTAGTGGAAAAATGATCATTTTGCACCTGGGGTGAGATTTTGGCCTTGGCATCGCCCTAAGCACAAATTCATGATATTTTAAATGTTTATGCATTATGATTCATGATTTTTAAGATTTTATGAAAATATACATTGTATGCTTAAATTTAAAGAAAATTGCATTTGTGCAAGATTTTTATAAGTGATGTAAATGATGATATTTTGAATGATGGGAATTATTTGTGGTTATCGATTTATATGTAAATGTTTAAGATGTATATGTAAATGCTGATGATGAGGCCTAGGCACAATGGATGGGAAATCTTGTCACTGATGTCCGACAGTTGCCAGGTACCGCGGTTCTATGTATGATGGATCCATCATAAATATTGATGATGTACGATACTCATCTCTATTGAACTGAATTCGGTAAATGATGAATGATAAATGATGAATGATGAACGATGATAAATGATGAACTGTTTTGACACGTCACGATTGCATATGACATGTTTACCTTAATCTTTTAAAGTTCATGAAGGATATGTTGAGTATGATATTTTTCACTGATGTGTGTTATGTATATGTACTTGTTACTTCTGATACAGGTGTGTTGAGTCTTTAGACTCACTAGGCTTTTGTGATACAGGTGAGCTTGACATTGAGAGGACTGGAGGTGCCGAACTTTGAGTAGGCAGACCTGGTGTGTAGCGCCCTTAGCCGAGCAACTACTAAACAGACTAATAAATATGCAACATTAAACTTAATAACAACAATTAAACAGCGGAAACCAAATACTTAATCATCTTACAACCCAAACAAAAACAAAACAATAACAGCAGTCTTAAACATTAATACATCCATAACGGAACATTATTCTGAATGAGAAAACGATAAACCACATAAAAACCTCCACTTGATCACCACCGAAAACCCAACTACTCTAGCCACTGCCCTGGTCGTCCGAATAGCCCAACCTAAGACCTGCCCCGTGGAATGGGGTGCCCAAGATGAAAACAAGGACATGAGCGACAATTGCCCAATACGAGAATGTACGAGTATACAAACTGATATGATGCATGCAAAATGCAATATGCTCAGATATCAAGGATCAAGTCAAGAATCTCATGCTCAGTCTAGAGGCGCCTGAATGTGTAGTCTCTGTTCTGCCCTAGGCAAGGTTTGGCTCCCGCACTCATCATCAAGACGTGGACCTACAATGTCCAGGTCATCAGAGCCCGCAGGTCCCATCGGACATTGTAACTCTCGATGTCCCATCATCCACAATATAGAATAGGGCTGAGCGGCCCCAACAAACTAGGTATATCTCAAATGATATCAGGCTAAAGATGATATGTCATGCATAATATGCCAAAGCAGTAAAACATGTATCATGCAACAGATAAATATACAGCATATAAGAGTGTATAATGCGCTTGGATATCTCAGTCAGTACATCACGTACCTCACTAAAACAATCTGACAGAAAGCTCTGAACCTAGACAATATCAACATAATGAAATCACTATCAAACCAGATCAAACATGCTACAGGTTCTCCCTAATAATCCTTAAATCACTATCTAAGGATTTAGGATTATACCTGCGTCTGTCGTCAGCCCGCTGATGATGTCTCGATCTCAGTTCATCGAATCCTCCTAGAGTCGACACTAGCTCTGAAACTTCCCGACACCAAAGTGTCCCTAGAAAACATGACTAGAAACTAAGGTATAACTAGAACTCTCTCTGAAGAATGCGGTGTAGGAAACAAAAGAATTCAGCTTCCATTTATAGCTGCATCAGAACTATTTCAGAAAATTCTAATCAATCTTATCTGCCACATGTCAGAATCTCATTTGTCTAGTTATATTCTCGAGATAATAAAATCTGAAGTAGATCGGTTATCTCTTTTTAAATTTGGTGAATCCCAACAGCTTGATACCAAATTATCAATTCTTAATAATACTTAATTAACAACTTATTAATTATCTCTTAATTAATACTTCATTCAAAACAAATATTCGGGTCATTACATGGTGGGTCGACATGACCCGAGCACCACATGTTTTCCGCACATAATGATTTTATGAGCTTTGAGTAGACACGGGCAGTTTACACGTTTTTATGATATTCTGTTGATTTTCAGGATTTTACTCGTTTTTTTTAGTTATGCATGATTGTGAGCCGAGTTGGAAATATTTTAAATTGCTATATTTTTACTGTCAAATATGTACGCTTTTTTTAAATGACATATTTTTCAGTAGGGTTATATACATGCAAAATATTTAAATGTTATTTCGAAAATGGGAGCTTTAAAAAAAATTCCCGCACTTTTAAAATGAGTAGACGTTACAGTTAGGATCGAAGCAATGGTCCTGTATAGGGTTGTGTCACCGCCAGGTTCTGCCGCTCATTCTTCAAGCCTCAAGTCTGTAAGTTTAAATATTTTTAATGCTATCACCTGCATTGTGACGTCCCGAAAATTTGAGGTCTACATGAACCACATGTGTGCAATTCATTAAATTCTTATGTATTTTTATTAAATGGTTTTAATGCATGTTTATTTCATTAATTTGTGTTTTAATTCATTATTTATTTATTTGCATCATTTTAAATTAACTATGCTTATGCGATGCACGTTAAATTGCTTTCTTGAGTTTCATGATTCAGACGAATATTCGATGCGGGATCGCGAGTAAAAGACCGGTGACGATTTTGGCAATTTTAACGTGGTATTTTATTTTTAAGTTGAGGTTGGGGTATTTTAACTAACTTATTAAGTTGTTAGTATTTTAAATCCAAATTTATCTATCTAGTGATTTAAAAGTTTGAACTTTTAAAGTTAGCATTTTGTGTGTGTTATTTTAATTAAGGGATTTAATTAAGGGTGTGTAGTGAATTACTATTTTATTGACTTGTTAAGGGAGTTAGCATTTTAAATAGCTTGATTAATTATTTAATTAAGCAAATTGTTCCCCTAATTACTCACTCACACACGTTACACACACTCACACACACTTACACGTTTTTACACACACCAAAACACACACATTCAGATTTTATATTTTTAAAAGAGAAAATCCTAGGGTTCTAAGAACCAAGAGCAGCCGCCCCACTCTCTGAAAAGTTCCAGCAACTTTCATGAATTTATTACAAGATTTTAGCACCACGTTCGTCCCGGATCGACCCTCACGCCATCTCCGCTTCGGTATCGTCGTTACGGTATTTTAAATATCAAAAGGCACGTATATTCTGTTCTTTCTGCATCGATCTTGTCATAGTATGCATTGGGTTATTTTTATGCGTAAAAATTCATGTGTGACGTTCGTCGTTTGAGCGGAAAATGGTTTGAATGCGTTTGAAATATTTTTTTAGATCTGAAAATCTCGTAACTTACTGTTCTGTTGAAAACTGCGATTTTTCCGTCGGGATTTTGAGAAAACTTTCAACTAGAAAATTGTAGAACTTTTCGATGCCTTCGATTTGATATAAAATTCGAGATTTTTGGATGAAAATTGAGTGAGTTATGACGTTTTTCGTGGGACTGCTCAAGCTGCGACTTTTATGTAAAATGTGTTCTTTAAGTTATTTGTTGCAGGCTTCGTTGGACATCGCCGGGCTTGTGCTACTGCATTTATATATGTTACGAGATGTATTTAGGTGTTATTTGGTGGTTCGTTCGGGTCGGGTTTGGCTTGGGATGTAATAGAAGTCGTAGGAAGCGAAACGATGCCTAATTACGAGTTATTGTTGTGTTGAATTAATTGTTGATGCTTAGGGACGTTTGGGGCGTTTTTACGGGTTTGAATCAATGTAATAACATCCTAGGATGAGTCTAGAGGTGTTGGTTCTTGGTCCTTAGGCTTGGATTGAATGGGTGAAAGATTAAGTTAGCGAATTTTCGTGAATTTGCAAAGACAGAGGGTACCCGGACCCCGGCACGGAGTCCGTGTCCTTTTTCCTTCAAAAATACGAATTTCCAGAGTCTACCCGGACCCGTACACAGACCCCTACACGGGTCCGTGCCTACACGGGGTCCGTGTACACCCTTTTAAAAAAAAAATTTAAAAATATTTTTTTTAGGATTTTCTTCGGGGTTCTATATCATGGTTTAGCACCATGGTTAAAATTTATTTATGTAAAAATATAGGATTTGTTTTGTGGTTTTACATCATGGTTTAGTACGATGATTAAACGAGGTCAAGCCAGGAGCGAACTAGAATGTCATAAGCTACTTATTCACTTTGGTGGTGAGCTCGAGTACCTACGTCTAAGACATGCAAGTTAAGTATTTAAAAATTCATGTTAGTATGTGCAGCAACGGCCCCAGTCGAAGTCCAACGAATCCCTCAACACCAAGTAATTAAGTAATGATGACGTGCAAAGAAAATATTTCAAGTTTTTGAGGTATGCTAAATGTCTTGTGACCAAATTATGAATGAGTTTGGAAGTCGGTGAACGTGGCCGAGGACCTCTCCGCCCCGTTAAATTATGAACGGGTTAGATCGTGGTTGGAAAGCGTTAAATTATGAACGGGGACCAACCAGCCCGTTAAATTATGAACGGGGATCTCATGTATGCGGCAGTGGATACGTCCCTGTCAGCCCAGTATTGTGGTGTGTCTGATCAGGCATTTATTATGCTATGGGTCACTTGCTTTGAAACATCCTCTACGCAAAAATGATGAAGTCATGTATGTTTTAGTATGCTCAAGTATGCAGTTATGATTATGAAAGTTTCACGCTATGGCACGTCTATGTATGTATGCAAGTTCAAGTTTTTTATGCAAGCTCAAGTTTCAAGTTATGTATGTCCTATTTTAAAGTTGCATGCGATTTTATTACGTAGTACTCGTTATTCCAGTTTATACGTGTTGAGTCTTTAGACTCACTAGACTTGATCGATGCAGGTGAGTATGTTGATGAGGAGACAGGAGGTGGCGACCAAGGAGCAGGCTTGGACTGAGCGGGAGGCTAACCCGAGGACCGCAATGTTTAAGTTTATGCAAAAGTTAAATTACTCTGATTCTATGTTTGATGCGAGATATTTTGAGAAAACTTTTCTTTTAACAAAATCTTTATTGGGAATGGATGATGTAGTGACGACCGTATTGATTTTATTTTCGTATTTAAGAAAATTTTTAATTTTTCCGCAAATTTTTAAGTATGAAAATACGGTACGTTACAGTTGGTATCAGAGCGGTGTTCTTGTAAAGGGTTATGCCTACTGCCAGTCGCAAGAAGCTCACGAAGTCACACCTCAAGTCTGTAAGTTTTAAAGTTTTAAATTATTTTATGTAGTAAGCATCAAGTCATGATTTCAGTATGTGCATGTTTTTAATGCTATCAGTTGTATGTTTGTATGACATACGTTGAGAGTGCATATTTATCAGTTGTTGTGGTTTGAGTTTGGATCTTTAAAGTTTTTATGCATATTACGACATGAAAAGCGAAACTATAAGATTTTCATGCATGTTGGTTTTGTGGTATTGGACATGATTAAGAATTTGACTTTTGGGTGCTACGAAATATTGATAACGATTTGAGCGTATTGATTTTTGGTTAATAAGCACTGATGTTCTACTCTTTGAGTCATAAGTTAGTATGAAAATTCTGAATGCTTTCGGGAAGGAGATATATATACATATATTTTTTTTATACTGATGATGATTCGAGGTTACTAGTTGAGTTAAGTTTTGAAAATTTCGTTTAAGGGTTAATGATCCGAAATCTTGTGACGACCTTTAGAAGTATAAAAAAAAATTATGTATAATTTGGGATTTTTAGTATTGATGGAAATGTAAGGATTAATTATTCGAGACTACGACGATATTTGGAAGTATACAAGCATAGAATTTATTTAGGATGCATGCTCCCCCTAGTTGGATTTAAGGATTTAATTGCACGAATTGAGAATTTTAAGGACCTAGTGGTAATGACCAATAGTTTCAGGACCTAAGTGCAAAGATAAAAAAAAAATCCTAAGGGACTAGTTTCGAAGTTATCGTTTGGGATTAAATTCCGAGTTTCGAGGATTTTAAGGTTTAATGAGACTAAAATCGAAGATTTCATTGGGGACCAGAAATGCAAATTTTGAAGAGTTGTAGGGCAAAAAATGTAAGTTCGAGAACTTTAAGGGTCAAATGGCAAATTCAGAAAATTTTGGGGATTAAATTCGAATTTTTGAGGAACACTTGGGTTAAATCAGTAAATTTCGAGGCTATGAGAATTGATCTTAAAATTTTTGAATTTTATGTTGCGAGGAACTTACACAATGGAATTAGGAACACCAAGAACTTATGGGTAAATGTTAAATTTCCGAAATTTAGGACAAACTGGATAATTTTGAGGAAATAATGAATTAATGCTACAATTTTAAGGAATTTGGGGGACTAGTTTAGCAGTAAGTGAGAATTGAATGGTTTAAATGATAGGAATTTTCGATGATTTAAGCTCGAAGGGATCATTAGAACCTTGAAGTATCTGGGTTATAATATTATAAGAAATGGTAATCAAAGGGATTGTAAGATGAATCGACATTGGGCTCGAAAAGTCAAGCGCTAGTGAATTAATGTTGCGGCAAATTTAAAATTCAGGGTGATAACGATTTGAGGTAAAGTTGATCGGTTAGCTAAGTTATAAGAGTAGACATTGAGTTAGCGAAATTTTTTTTGGGAACTTAAGTTGATGTGTCATAAGTTTTAGTCATGATTGTAGCAGTTAAGCTTGTACCTTTGTTGGAATTTGATTTTTTCTAGAAGGTTGGGTATGGTTGATGATGAGGTTATTTGATAGACGACGCATGTAAGAATTGAGGTAGACATCTTGTCTTGGGAAATTTTTGTAGGTTATTAAGAAACTTGAGAATAAGTGAATATGTGTGTTGGAATTATGTTATCCAAAACTATTTGGGTTGCGTAAGGTTGAATTTCAAATTTATCGGGTATGTGTTCATACGAAAATTTTGGGTGAAATAAAAACAAAAGGGAATTATTTGTGTTCAACATGGGTTACCGATGGACGAATATTAAGGTTTTTATCGGATAAGAAATCTAAAATCTTGACATGAGGATTCTAGAACTCCATGATTTATAAGTAAAGTTGATTTATTAAAGTTAGTCTAAAGCTACTATGGGATAACTTATTAAGTTTTACACGCTAGAATTAATTAAGCATTGAAGATACTTAAGAATGCGACATTTGTTTCAATGAGAAAGGTTCAGAGTCCTAGGCCTCAACTTTATTGTAATTGGGAAGAGAATAGTTTAAGCATGTAATCGATGTTAGAGAGATTTTATATAACAGGTAGAAGATTGGTATCGGATATTTTGGGTTTTATGGATTAACAATACTCAAATTTAAGACTTGCAACAATTTTGTAATTGGGATGTACTTGTAAAAAAAAAAAGCTAAATTACGTAAGGTTGGTGTCGTAAGATAAAGATTCGATTCAATGATATTGTGCTAATATTATTATGGAGTTAAGATAAGGTGTAACTTTTAAGTGTATTGTCGAGGATAGAAGTTGATCAGTAACCTTTGGTGCTAAGAGTTCTTAAGTTGAACTGCATAAATGCTAATGTAATAGGTCGTTGACATTACAGGTATAGTATAAAGAAGGTAAGATACGATAAGTTTGAACTTCCATTTCTAATATTGGGAACGACGAGAAAAGTCAGAATTCGAGGTCGTAGTAAAGTAAAGTAATTTACCATAAGTCGTTTAAGTTGTATTTCGCAAACGAGGTTTTTGGTAGGCAATTTAATTAGGATTGAACAGACGTAAGGACAACATAAAGCTTAATTTATCAGAGTAGCGCAGCGGTAGCGTGGATTGTTGGGATACTAGAATTAAGAATCTAATTTTTGGATTATCGAGGATAAGCGAATTTCGGGGACGAAATTCAAATTAAGGGGGATAGATTGTGACGTCCCGAAAATTTGAGGTCTACATGAACCACATGTGTGCAATTCATTAAATTCTTATGTATTTTTATTAAATGGTTTTAATGCATGTTTATTTCATTAATTTGTGTTTTAATTCATTATTTATTTATTTGCATCATTTTAAATTAACTATGCTTATGCGATGCACGTTAAATTGTTTTCTTGAGTTTCATGATTCAGACGAATATTCGATGCGGGATCGCGAGTAAAAGACCGGTGACGATTTTGGCAATTTTAACGTGGTATTTTATTTTTAAGTTGAGGTTGGGGTATTTTAACTAACTTATTAAGTTGTTAGTATTTTAAATCCAAATTTATCTATCTAGTGATTTAAAAGTTTGAACTTTTAAAGTTAGCATTTTGTGTGTGTTATTTTAATTAAGGGATTTAATTAAGGGTGTGTAGTGAATTACTATTTTATTGACTTGTTAAGGGAGTTAGCATTTTAAATAGCTTGATTAATTATTTAATTAAGCAAATTGTTCCCCTAATTACTCACTCACACACGTTACACACACTCACACACACTTACACGTTTTTACACACACCAAAACACACACATTCAGATTTTATATTTTTAAAAGAGAAAATCCTAGGGTTCTAAGAACCAAGAGCAGCCGCCCCACTCTCTGAAAAGTTCCAGCAACTTTCATGAATTTTATTACAAGATTTTAGCGCCACATTCGTCCCGGATCGACCCTCACGCCATCTCCGCTTCAGTATCGTTGTTACGGTATTTTAAATATCAAAAGGCACGTATATTCTGTTCTTTCTGCATCAATCTTGTCATAGTATGCATTGGGTTATTTTTATGCGTGAAAATTCATGTGTGACGTTCGTCGTTTGAGCGAAAATGGTTTGAATACGTTTGAAATATTTTTTTAGATCTGAAATCTCGTAACTTACTGTTCTGTTGAAAACTGCGATTTTTCCGTCGGGATTTTGAGAAAACTTTCAACTAGAAAATTGTAGAACTTTTTGATGCCTTCGATTTGATATAAAACTCGAGATTTTTGGATGAAAATTGAGTGAGTTATGACGTTTTTCGTTGGACTGCTCAAGCTGCGACTTTTATGTAAAATGTGTTCTTGAAGTTATTTGTTGCAGGCTTCGTTGGACATCGCCGGGCTTGTGCTACTGCATTTATATATGTTACGAGATGTATTTAGGTGTTATTTGGTGGTTCGTTCTGGTCGGATTTGGCTTGGGATGTAATAGAAGTCGTAGGAAGCGAAACGATGCCTAATTACGAGTTATTGTTGTGTTGGAATTAATTGTTGATGCTTAGAGACGTTTGGGGCGTTTTTACGGGTTTGAATCAATGTAATAACATCCTAGGATGAGTCTAGAGGTGTTGGTTCTTGGTCCTTAGGCTTGGATTGAATGGGTGAAAGATTAAGTTAGCGAATTTTCGTGAATTTGCAATGACAGAGGGTACCCGGACCCCGGCACAGAGTCCGTGTCCTTTTTCCTTCAAAAATACGAATTTCCTGAGTCTACCCGGACCCGTACACGGACCCCTACACAGGCGGGGTCCGTGTACACCCTTTTAAAAAAAAAATTTAAAAAAAATAAAAAATTTTTTAAAAAAAAATTTTTTTAGGATTTTCTTCGGGGTTCTATATCATGGTTTAGCACCATAGTTAAAATTTATTTATGTAAAAATATAGGATTTGTTTTGTGGTTTTACATCATGGTTTAGTACGATGATTAAACGAGGTCAAGCCAGGAGCGAACTAGAATGTCATAAGCTACTTATTCACTTTGGTGGTGAGCTCGAGTACCTACGTCTAAGACATGCAAGTTAAGTATTTAAACATTCATGTTAGTATGTGCAGCAACGGCCCCAGTCGAAGTCCAACGAATCCCTCAACGCCAAGTAAGTAAGTATGATGACGTGCAAAGAAAATATTTCAAGTTTTTTAGGTATGCTAAATGTCTTGTGACCAAATTATGAATGGGTTTGGAAGTCGGTGAACGTGGCCGAGGACCTCTCCGTCCCGTTAAATTATGAACGGGTTAGATCGTGGTTGGAAAGCGTTAAATTATGAACGGAGACCAACCAGCCCGTTAAATTATGAACGGGGATCTCATGTATGCGGCAGTGGATACGTCCCTGTCAGCCCAGTACTGTGGTGTGTCTGATCAGGCGTTTATTATGCTATGGGTCACTTGATTTGAAACATCCTCTACGCAAAAATGATGATGTCATGTATGTTTTAGTATGCTCAAGTATGCAGTTATGATTATGAAAGTTTCACGCTATGGCACGTCTACGTATGTATGCAAGTTCAAGTTTATTATGCAAGCTCAAGTTTCAAGTTATGTATGTCCTATTTTAAAGTTGCATGCGATTTTATTACGTAGTACTCGTTATTCCAGTTTATACGTGTTGAGTCTTTAGACTCACTAGACTTGATCGATGCAGGTGAGTATGTTGATGAGGAGACAGGAGATGGCAACCAAGGAGCAGGCCTTGGACTGAGCGGGAGGCTAACCCGAGGACCGCAATGTTTAAGTTTATGCAAAAGTTAAATTACTCTGATTCTATGTTTGATGCGAGATATTTTGAGAAAACTTTTCTTTTAACAAAATCTTTATTGGGAATGGATGATGTAGTGACGACCGTATTGATTTTATTTTCGTATTTAAGAAAATTTTAATTTTTCCGCAAATTTTTAAGTATGAAAATACGGTACGTTACATGCATGTTTATATGATATACGGTTTACGGGATATGTTTATCTGTCGTTATGTTTTGAGATTAGATGCTTTAAATTTTTTATGCATTTTATGACATGAAATGCGAAATTATATGATTTCCATGCATGTTGGCTTTGTGATGAAATTGGACATGAATAAGAATTTTGCTATTGGGCATTAGGATAGGTCAGAAATGTTTTGACTATATTAATTTTCGGTTAGTAGTACTGATTTTCTACTCGTGGGTCATAAGTTAAACTTAAAAATTAAGAAGGCCTTTGGGACTTGTATATTTTCTAAGAAATTACTGATGGTTCGTGGTTGCTAGCCGAGTTAATTTTTGAGGATTCCTTGTAAGGATTAATGATTCGAAGACTACAACGATCTTTGGAACGCATGCTCTACCTAGTTGGATTTAAGGATTTAATTGAATGAATTGAGAATTTTAAGGATCTAATTGTAATAACCAATAATTTGAGGACCTAAGTACGAAAATAAAATTCTAAGGGATTATTTTAGAATTTACCAAATTTTGGGATTAAATTCTGAGCTTAGAGAATTTTAAGGTTTAATGAAGCTAAGTCGAATATTCTATAGGGACAATAATGCAAATATTGAAGAGTTGTATGGTCAAAAATGTAATTTTTCGAGAAATTTAAGGGCCAAATTGCAAATTTCGAAATTTTAAGGATTAAATTTGAACTTTTAAGGAACTCTTGGGTTAAATCTGTAATTTTTCGAGGTTATGGGAATTGATTTTGTGTCTAATAAGCTTAAAATCATTGAACTTTATGTTACAAAAAACCAATAAAATGGAATTATGAACGCAAGAACTTATGGGTAATTGTGGAATTTTTGAAATTAAGGACAAATTGGATAATTTTTGAGGAAATAAAGAATTAATATTGCAATTTTAAGAAATTTGGGGGACTAGTTTAGCAGTAAGTGAGAATTGAATGGTTTAAATGATAGAAATTTTCGATGATTTAGGCTTGAAGGATATTTACAACCTTTAGATATCTGGGTTATAATGTTATAAGGAATGGTAATCAAGGACATTGTAAGATGAATCTACCTTGGCTTTGAAAATTTAAGCGTTACTGAAATAATGTGTATCAAATTAAGAATTTAAAGTGATGACAATTTAAGGTAAAGTTGATCGGTTAGCTAAGTTATAAGAGTAGGCATTGAGTTAGCAAATTTTTGGGGATTTAAGTTTGATGTGTCAAAAGATTTAGTCATGATCTTAACAGTTAAGATTATACCTTTGATGTAATTTAATTTTCTAGAAAGTTGGGTATGATTGATGGTTAGTTTATTTGACAGACGCATGTAAGAGGTGAGGTAGACACCTTGTCTTGAGGAATTTTGAAAGTCATTAAGAAGCTTAGGATTAAGTGGATATGTTTATTAGAATTATGTTATCTAAGACTACTTGGGTTGTGTAAGCTTGAATTTCAAGTTTATGAGATAACTGTTCAAACGAAACTTTTGAGTGAAATAAAAAAAAAAAGAACTAGTGGTGTTCAACATAGGTTATCAATGAACGAATATTAAGATTTTTATCGAGTAAGAAATCTAAAACTTTGATATGGGGATTCTGGAACTCTATGGGGTATAAGTGAAGTTGATTTATTGGAGTTAGTCTAAGGCTCCCATTGGATGACTTAATAAGTTTTATACGCTAGTATGTATTAAGCATTAATGATACATAAGAATGCAACATTCGTTTCAATGAGAAAAGTCCAAGGGCCTTAGGTCTCAACTCTATTATAATTGGGAAGGGAATAGTTTAAGCATGCACTTATTGCAAGAAGGGTTTTACTAATTAGGTAGAAGATCGATATTGTATAATTAGGTTTTATGGATTAACAGTTATTCGAGGCTTAATATTTGCAACAATTTTACATCCGGGACTGATAAACATAAAAATTGTACATTAATTAAATGTTTTATAATATAAATATATAGTTATAAGTTGTTGTGTAATTATATGTTTTTACTATTTTTTACAGGTTCGATAAAACAAGAATAAACTTGGCGTTGCAATTGGAATTAAGATGATTTTTGGACCTGTAGAAAGTTGATGTTAATATCTACAATATTGGTGGCAAGCATTAGATAAAAATCTTATCACAAGTGGGATCAAATTAAGCAACAATTAAAGTTACCAAAGGAGTGGCAGTTTTACCATGCTCTAGTATTTTGACCATATCTCTCAAATTACTTGGTCAAATGGTGTGAAAAAAATACCACAACTCAAAAACTCAGATATCTACATGTTTTATATTATGTGAAAAAGAAAATTCGGATGGCAATATTTTCAAAAGTGATGTGCATTAAAATATAATTTCTTGGAACACCAATGAAGACTTATGTGTAAAAAAATAATATTTTATTTGTGGTTGTCTCCCCAAATTTTGCTATAAATAGGGGTGCATTGTAATGAATTGAGATATCCCTCATTCTATGAACAAACCTTTGAGTTCATAATATTTCTCTCTATATTTTTCCTTTAGTTCTTCATTTAAATATAATTAGCATGTTAATTTCATATTCAAAGTTTTACACTTTGAATAATGAATAGCTAACTTCCTAAAGTTGAGATGAAAATGTGAAACTCTTGGCATGATAATAAGGTTACTAAAAGGTAAGAATCGATGTTTTATATTACTTAATCATTATTTATTGTTTATGTTATATTTTTTTCTTTAAGCATTTTTATACCCTACTTATAAGTGGGAGTTTTGATTTATTGTTGCTATATGTTACACTAAATTCTTGGTACCATTTAAATGTTAGTTTGGTTTTACCAACCATTTAAAGTGGGAACCTTGATTTAGTGTTTATATATATATATATATATAAATATATATATATATATATAAATATATATATATATATATATATATATATATATATATATATATATATATATATATAGCACAATAAATACTTGACAACATTTATAAGTTTTGGTATATATTATATACTTATAAGATAATAATATATAACATAATATAAATATGATTATTTAATATATTGGAACCATTTTATTAAGTGGATTTCAATAATGTTCGTTAATGTTAACTTTATTAAAATACCAAGAGTGATCCTTTAATCTCAACTACTTAAATTAAAATTTGAACAATTAAAAATTACCAATTAAAGATTCAAACAACTAAAAGAAAAAATAAATAAAAATACATTGTAGTGGACTTGTAATTACCCTAGTTTTCTCGTGGATACGATATTCGAACTCATCGAATTATACTACTTGTAGACAACCTACTCTTGGGAGTGCAACAATCAAAGTCGCAACAAGTTTTTGGCGCCGTTGCCGGGAAGTATAATTTAATTTCAAGTCTATTTAATTTTTTTTATAGTTTATTTTTCTTTATTAGAATTTTTATTGCTTTTGTGTGTTTTTATTCTTTTGCATTTGCATTTGCATGAGCATTTGGTCACAGTACACTTAGTGGTCGACTCATTCGAAATAACCCTTTATTTTTACAAAACATGGCGGAAGAACCCATCCAAGAAAATGAAGATGAAATTCAATCTCAACATGATCATGATAGACGAAGAACACTTAGAGATCACATGAATCCTACACGTACTAGTGGACCTTCATGTCTAGTTTTTCCCCCTGATACATCTCATTTCAATTTTAAGCCTGGTATTATCCAACTTTTACCCAATTTTCATGGCTTAGATTCTGAAAATCCATACAAGCATTTACGAGAGTTTGAAGAAGTGTGCAACACATATAATGATCTAAATTGTAGCATGAACACCATTCGACTTAAGCTTTTTTCCTTTTTCTTAAAAAGATAAAGCTAAAACTTGGCTACAAAATCTTCGATCTAGATCCATTCGAACTTGGGATGAATTACAACAACAATTTTTGAATAAGTTTTTTCCATCTCATAGAACAAATTCTTTCAAAAGACAAATCATCACTTTCACTCAAAAACAAGGAGAAACTTTTTATCAGTGTTGAGATAGATACAAAGAATTGCTTAATCTTTGTCCACATCATGGTTTTGAAATTTGGAGAGTTATTTCTCAATTTTATGAAGGCTTAACACCTAAAGATAGGCAAATAGTTGAATTTATGTGTAATGGAACATTTGAAGATAAAGATCCAAATGAGGCCATTGAGTATCTCGATTCATTAGCTGAAAATGCTTAAAATTGGGACACTATAGGTACAATCGAACCATCAAACAAGGTTTAATCTCCTACATCTGGTGGAGGTATGTACACTCTCAAAGATGAACATGATCTTCAAGCTAGATTTACCTCTTTGCCAAGAAAAGTTGAGGCACTTGAATTGAAAAAAATGGTCAACTAAAAGCTATTCAAGAAATTGCGTGTCACATCTGTGATACAAGTGATCATTCTACGAAAGATTGTCCCACTTTGCCCTCTTTTAAAGAATGTCTCCATGAACAATTCAATGTTTGAACAATTTCAAAAGGCCAAATTTTGAATCATTTTCTCAAAATTACAATCCAGGTTGGCGAAATCATCCAAATTTTAGTTGGCAGGAATGATAATGCTGCACAATTTTCACAACCACATTTCCAAAATCAACAAAAATTTCAAAATTATGCACCTTATGTTCCTCCACCTAAAAGAAATTTGGAAGATACATTGAATTCTTTCATTGCAAAGCAAGAGTCTATCAATACTCAAACTGCTCAAACCATGACAGATTTGAAAGATACTCTTGCTAAATTTGCATCTGCACTTAATGTTCATGAAAAAGGTAAATTTCCTTCACAACCTCTGCCTAATCCCAAGGATCATCATTCACAAACTGGAACTTCTTGAACTCAACCGACGGATCAGGTAAAATATGTTATTACCCTTCGAAGTGGTAAGGTTGTGGAAAAATACATTCTTGAACCTTGTGAAGATGATGATAAATCAACTCCAAAGGGTAAGGAAGTGGCGAATAGGAGGTTCAACAAATAGTGTCACCACCATTCCCTCATGCATTGAAAAATACAAAAAAATCAAATTTGAATTCTATATTGTGAATTGGTACAATCTTGTAAGAGATAAAAACTTTAAGTGTCGTGAAGTAATAAAATCGTGTAAAAGATAAAATTTTAATTGTTTTGAAATGATAAAAAAATCGTGTAAGAGATAAAAATTTTAAGTGTTGTGAAGTGATAAAATTGTGTAAGTGATAAAAATTTTAAGTGTTATGAAATTGTAAAATCATGTAAATGAGAAAAAATTTAAGTTTGGTGAAGTGAAGTGGAAGAAAATGGAGTGAATTTGTATGTATTTATAGAGAGTGGTGGAAGAAAATGGGGGGAGAAATAGGCGGAATTGAATTTTTTAAATCTGCGACGGGTTTTGTCTTAATCGTCGCTAAATTTAGCGACAGACGTTTTGCATACCGTCGCTATAATCAATATAGCGACGGGTTTACATGAAGCTGTCGCAAAACATAGCAACGGTTTTTGTTTAAACCGTCGCAAATATGAATGTAGCGATGGTATGTATATAACCGTCGCTACAAATGGAGGGAAAACAAGGCGGGATCGAATTTTTGAAATTCGCGACGAGATTTGGCTAAACTGTCGCTAAAATGAGTTTAGCGACGGTATATATGAAACCGTCGCTAATTTACGTTGTGTTTTGTCCTAAAACCGTCGCTAAAACCGTCGCTAATTAACGTTGTGTTTTCTTAAACCGTTGTCAATTGTCTAAAAATACACGCTACAAATTATTTTAAAAAATTCTACGACAACGGTTTTTTAAAAACCGTTGTCGTAGCTCGAAAAAAAACCGCTAATAGACAACGGTTTGAAAAAACCGTTGTCATTGTCCAAAAAAACACAATAATAGACAACGGTTTTAAAAACCGTTGTCGTAGGCCAAAGAAGAAACGCTAATAGACAACGGTTTTTAAAAACCGTTGTCGTAGCAAAAAAAAAAACCGGTAATAGACAACGGTTTTTAAAAACCGTTGTCGTAGCCCAAAAAAAACACGCTAATAGACAACGGTTCTATGAACCGTTGTTATTGACCCTAAAACCGTTGTCTTTGACCCCCCAAAGACAACAGTTGTTTAAAACCGTTGTCTTTGATCCCAAAAAGACTACGGTTTTGGCTAAAACCGTTGTTAAAAACTCTACGACAACGGTTTTGCACAAAAACCGTTGTCGTATGTGTGTTGTTGTATGTGGTTTTTCTTGTAGTGTATATGATATTTTTAAACAAGTAAAAGTTAATATTCCTTTATTAGATGCAATAAAACAGGTATCATCATATGCCAAATTTTTGAAAGACTTGTGCAATGTGAAAAGAAAATTTAATGTGAAAAAGAAAGCATTTTTAGCCGAACAAGTAAGTACAATCATTCAAAATAATAATACTTTGAAATACAAAGACCCTGGTTGTCCTACTATTAATGTATTATTGGAGAACGAAAGATTAAAAAAGCCTTGCTTGATCTTGGAGCTAGTGTGAATTTACTTCCATATTCAGTTTATCAAGAACTCAATCTAGGCGAGTTAAAATCTACTTCGGTAACACTTTTACTTGCCGATAGATCTATTAAAGTGCCAAGAGGTATGGTCGAGGACGTATTGGTCCAAGTTGATAACTTTGTATATCCTGTCGATTTCATAGTTTTAGATACACAACCTATCGAAGCTTGTAATGCAATTCCTGTAATTCTGGGTCGTTCATTTTTAGCAACATCTAATGCCCTTATAAATTGCAGGAATGGAATAATGAAGTTGTCATTTGGTAACATGACCTTGGAACTCAATGTTTTTAATCTTTGTAAGCAACCACATGACAAAGGAGATGAAAGTGAAGATGAAAATCTTATTGAAACTCTTGTGGAAGAAAAAATTCAAGAAGGGAGTACTCGTGATCAATTAGATATTTGTTCAATTGAAACTGTTAAAGAAATTATTAAAATTGATCTTGATGAATTTATTAGGTATCACTTGTTACCAGGATCAGAGAAAGAATTTGATGCAAAATATGAGAACAAAGACGAACCACACATATTGGAGTTAAAACCCTTGCCAGAAGAATTGAAGTATGTATTTCTTGGACAAGATGAAACATATCCGGTGGTAATTTGTAGAACCCGTAACTTAGACTATGTATAAGCCATGCATAATTCTTGTATTTTAAATGATTTTACTTCATGAGTATTTAAATGATTTTTCCTTAAGTTAATTATTTTATTTCAGTATTTTAAATTTTATTCTTTCAGTTATTTCAGTGAGGCTGGAATGGAGTTGGAGTTTAGAGATAAAATTTAAGATTCAGAAAATATATCCAGAATTTATTTTTAGCTAGCAAGTAAGTTCATTTAAGTTAAAAAGGAAGTTTAAGGAATTATTTTAGTTACTTGAGGTGAGTAGAAAATAAATTTATTTAAGTTCCAATAATTAAGTGATTAATTCACTAAATTAATTAAAGGATTAGTGAGGCTTTTAAGAGTTATAAATTTACTAGTTAGAAAATAAATTCCCTTCATTTTTATTGAAAAATTCGGCCACCCCCTTTAGTAGATTAAACAAGGACTTGCCAACTCACCTTTGACCCATTCTTTGCTGAGTTAGCATACTAATCTTTTTAATTCTTGATCCACCTTAATTAATAATTAATGAGCATTATCCTAGTCTAGAAAGCATGAGGATTTTGGTCACCACCTTCTAGAGTCATCCAACAACTCATTTGATATCAAACAAGAATTCAAATTTCAAAAAAATGGAGACTTGGTCTTGCATGCATCCCACCTATATTGCACCCATCTCCCTCACTCCCCTAACCATTTCCCCCTCTCCCTTAGTCTCGAAATTCAGAGTTTTTTGGAGAGAAAAATCATGGCTAACACTAGGGGAAACAAGAGAGAAAATTTAGTAGAAGCAAGAACAAGAAGATCACTCTGTCTCCTCCGCGCCGCGTCGTTGCGTTTCTTTCGTTTTCTTTTCAAAAAGAAACCAGGCATGTATATGTTTTCTTTTGCTCTTCAATCAAGCCATATAGGTATTTTTAAACCTCACTTGTACATGAATTTATTTCAAGAAAACCGAAATTTATGAGGGACATTTTCGAAAATGCATGTGCAGAATTTCTGTTTTCTTTCCTGCTTCACGGGTTGCATTGTTTTGATGGTTTCAGGTATTGGTTCGATTCTAGGCTCCCAAGGTGGCTCCTAGACATGTAATAGAATGGTTTAGGACCATGTTGATCCATTAGTTCAGCCCCCATGCTTGCTGGAAATCGAAAGGACAGCAACTACCCCAAACATGTCCCAAATTGCATTCGGTTTCCTTGTTTGATGTCAAAGGTTGATGGATCTGATCATGGCTGCCATAAGGGCCTATAGCCATGGTTAGAACACTTCCTTATAATGTCTAAGACGTGACTAAGTTGCCCTTTTGGTGGCTCGGTCCATGGTGAATTGGTTTTCAATTTAAAACATCAAGATCGGCCCTTTCCCTTTCGGCCTTCATTTTTTCAGCATGTGTGTTTCGAAATTTTGGTGGAGTGGTGTTGATCTTGTTGGCCTATGGCCCTTAGCCACGGTTCATACCATACCCCTAGATGTCTAGATTGTGTCATGGTCAATCAAATGGCTATTGGAACGATTCGTGACATCCAAACAAAAGCAATGCATCCTACGTGCAGAATTTGTTCTCGGTTGGAACGTTCGGTTGTTTGCTGGTGTGGTTCAAATTGTGGCTTGCCTAGAGCCCTTAACCATGGTTCAAATCATTCCTTAGGATGTTGGTAAGAGGTTCTGGTTGGTGGTTTAAGCCCCAATGGCCATTAGCCTCGCAAACGACGCAAGGAAACCAAAGTACAGTTGCTGTATTTTTGGACAGCAACTTGCTATGACGTTTCAGTGGCCCGTTCGAGTTATCGGTTGACTTTTAGCCTATGGACTTAGACTGGACAGTGCCTCATTGAGTTAGGAAGGTCATGTTTTTGACCGTTCATAATTCGGTTCATTTTTGAGGTCGTACGAGAATTTACGGTGCGATGTGCCAAATTGACTCTCGAAAGAGCGTTTAATGTTTTGGCCTCCATCCACCTAGATTTCGGCCCTAACTATTTTAGGAGCATTAATTCATCATCATTTTAAGCGTATTTAATCATGAATATATGATGTTTTAGTGTTGGTTTGGGTTGGTTCGGAGTCATGATTAAATACGAAGTCATTAGGCGCATTTGTCTCAGTTTTCTGATTTAATTGCATAGTTTGGTCAAGTAAAATCTATTGCATATTTTTCATGGCATATTTAGGTTGCAGCGAGCCTGGGAGCGATCCAATCCATCAGTAAAATTATTACAGGATATTTAATTTTGGGAATAAATTATATTACGTGCAAAAATATTCATTTTGAGATTTATGCGATATTGCTTGTGGTCACTTTACTATCATGATTAAATCCGGTCCCCAGTTACCGGTCCGGTCACTAGTTACCGGTCAGTTCAGTTGTGTACCCAGTATAGTGTGGCAGTAGTCTGATCAGACGTAAATCCGGTCACCAGTTACCGGTCTGGTCCCCAGTATCGGTCAGCTCAGTTCAGTTCAGTTCAGTTCAGTTCAGTTCAGTTCAGGGACCACTTGCGTAGACCATAATCTCACCAGAAAATTATTACAAGCTATTTCAGTACAGGGCTCCAAGGAGCAAACATTTTTACTATGATTTTTCAGTTCAACATGCACGTATTATAATTGCTCATGACAAGTTATTTTCATGTATGCCTCATGACATGATATTTTTATCTCATGCAAGTTTTACTATATTATTTACTCGTTATTTACGATATATGCATGTTGAGTCTTTAGACTCACTAGACTTGATTGTTGTAGGTACTGATGATGTCGGGATCGAGGGCGGGGACCAGTGAGCTAGCTTGGTTCGGCAGTAGTGGCACCCGAGGACCTCAGTTTCAGCACTTGCCATTTTATTTTTGATGCTCAAATATTTTATCAGTTGTCGAATACTTTAACTTGTTATTTTGGCAAGTAATAATTTCTTTCGCTGCTATTTTGAACCTTAAACATTTTATCAGTTTTTGGTATGAATGAGGCACTCCATTTATTTTAAAAGAAAAATTTTAAATTTCCCGCAAATTTTCAAAGTAAGGATTTTTAGGTCTTTATAGATGGTATCAGAGCAATGGTTCTGTAAAGGGTTGCACTACTACTGACCGCGAGAAGCTCATGAAGTCACGTCTTCGGTCTGTAAGTTTACATTTACGCATTTTCTTTAAAGCATGAATTATTTTTTTTAGGGCATGATTTCATGAAGCATTTTATGTCCAGATGTTCAATATTTAAATTTAAATAAATTATGGAATTATGCATGTTAGTTACGTATGGGTTATGTATGGAACAGTATGCCCCTAGACGCATTCTAGAACGCACTAGAAATGAGGAGCCTCGCCAGGAGGACAGGAAGGAGCAGAGACAGGAGAGAGATTTACCACCTCCACCCCCACCAGACATGAATGCCTAGATGCTGGCTGGGATGACTCAATTCTTCGCACAGTTTGCGGGGAACAATGTTGTGGCGACCAGGCCGACAGGGCCTGAGGCTGTATATGAGAGATTCATGAATATGCGTCCAAAGGAGTTTTCAGGGACGTCGGACCCCATGATTGCCGAGGGCTGGATCAAGTCCCTCGAGGTTATCTTCGAGTTTATGGAACTTGAGGATGCAGATCGAGTTCGTTGTGCCTCTTATCTGTTCGGAGGAGATGCCCGCTTATGGTGGGAAGGAGCATCGGTAGCCCTAAATTTGGCTACACTGTCTTGGGTGTGCTTCACGGAGGTATTCTACTCCAAATATTTTACTGAGGAAGTGCGCACCAGGTTGACTACTGAGTTCATGAGCCTGAGACAAGGAGATCTGACAGTTACGGAGTTCATCCGTAAGTTTGAGAGGGGTTGTCATTTCGTGCCCCTGATCGCGAATGATGATAAAGCCAAGTTCATGCATTTCTTGGTGGGTCTACGGCCGATCTTGCGCCGTGATGTTAGGGTGTCTGACCCTACTTCTTATGAGGTCGTTGTCTCCAAAGCTCTAGCCGCAGAGTAGGATCAGCGTGATATAGAGAGAGACCGTCAGGGCAAGCGCCCAATCCAGGTACCACACATCCCTCCTCCTCAGCAGCATCAGCATCAGCACAAGAGGCCGTATCACGGCCCACCCAGAAACAGAGGAGGACCTCAGCAGCAGCAGGGACGTGTCGTCCCGAAGACCTTTGAGCACCCAATCTGTCCCAAGTGCTCACACCGTCATCCTGGAGCATGCATGTATGGCTCAGGGAAATGTTTTAAGTGTGGCAGCACAGACCACGTGCTACGGAAGTGCCCCCGGAATAATCTGCCTACCCAAGGCAGAGTTTTTGCTCTCCATGCTGCGGAGACGAACCCCGATACCATGTTGATGAAAGGGAGAATTTTCATAGCTGGCTCAGCTACCAAAGCCCTGATAGATTCAGGGGCTACCCATTCATTTATTTCAAAGGTCTTTGTGAACTTTCTCAAGGTTAAGTCCATCGGGCTAGATGTAGCCTATTCAGTATCATTGCCTTCCGGAGAGGAGATCATAGACACCAATGTGATCCGAGACATAGACCTTGAGTTGCATGGAAATCTTGTTTATGCGGATCTTATCTTATTGCCGATGCCAGAGTTTGACATCATTCTGGGGATGGACTGGCTATTGCGGAACAGAGTTTTGATCGACTTTCAGCGGAGATCTATTCTAGTCCGACCGCCTGGAATGACTCAGTTCTTATTCGAGCCGGACATGTACTTTCCTTTACCGCGCATTATTCCTTATGTCCAAGCTAGGAAGCTCATGCATAGAGGGTGTCGGGCATTTTTAGCCACTTTTATATCTGTCCCTGAGGCACCGAGTCAGTCAGCTTCAGATGTTCCGATTGTTAGAGACTTCTTAGACGTTTTTCCTGAGGACGTCTCTAGTATGCCACCTGAGAGAGAAGTGGAGTTTTCTATCGAGCTTATGCCAGGTACGGTTCCGATCTCGAAAGCACCGTACCGACTTGCACCGACAGAGATGGCAGAGCTTAAGAAGCAGATACATGGAACTTCTCGACAAGGAGTTCATTCGACCTAGTTTCTCACCTTGGGGCGTGCCAGTCTTGTTTGTTAAGAAGAAGGATGGCTCTATGAGACTTTGTATTGACTATCGGGAGTTGAATAGGGTTACAGTGAAGAATAAATACCCACTTCCGAGGATTGAGAATCTGTTTGACCAGTTGCTGGGAGCTTCGATTTTCTCCAAGATAGATCTGCGTTCCAGTTATCACCAGTTGAGGGTGAGAGATGCTGATGTTTCAAAGACAGCTTTCAGGACTCGTTATGGCCACTACGAGTTCCTTGTGATGTCGTTCGGTTTGACTGAATGCACCAGCGATCTTCATGGATCTCATGAATCGCGTGTTTCAGTCGTACCTCGACCAGTTTGTGATAGTGTTCATAGATGACATTCTCGTCTACTCCAAGAATCGGGAGGATCACAGCAGGCATCTGACCACAGTGTTGCAGACATTACAGAAGCAAAAATTATTCGCAAAGTTCAGTAAATGCGAATTCTGGTTATAGAAGGTGGCGTTCTTAGGCCACATTGTTTCCAGCAGTGGCATTGAGGTAGACCCAGCGAAAGTTGCAGCAATCAGAGATTGGGTTGTGCCGCAGAATGCATCAGAGATCCACAGTTTTCTTGGCTTAGCAGGATATTATCGGAAATTCATTAAAGGATTCTCCTCGATTGCAGTTCCACTCACAGCACTGACCAAGAAGAATGTGAAATTTGCTTGGAGCGAGGAGTGTCAGAAGAGCTTCGATACTTTGAAGCAAGCTCTTACCTCAGCACCAGTTTTGGCCATGCCGTCAGGGCCCGGTGAGTTTGTTCCGTATACCGATTCTTCGAAGCTCGGTCATTGGTGCAGTATTGATGCAGCATGGGAAGGTGATAGCATATGCTTCTAGACAGTTGAAGACTCACGAGAAGAACTACCCTGCCCATGATCTAGAGTTGGCCGCAGTAGTTTTTGTCCATTAAGATTTGGAGGCACTATCTGTATGGGGAGAAGTGCCAGATCTTTACCGACCACAAGATCCTAAATATTTCTTTACGCAGAAGGAGCTAAACATGTGTCAGAGGCGTTGGTTGGAGCTTGTGAAGGATTATGACTGTGACATTAGCTACCACCCGGGTAAAGCTAATGTAGTTGCAGATGCATTGAGTAGAAAAGTCGCAGTGATGGCTCATTTGACAGTTTCGAGACCTCTTCAGCTTGAGATGCAGAGGTTTGATCTTGAGACTTATCCTCAAGGTAGAGTTCTCCGTCTATCTACCTTGACCATTCAGTCTTCCATTTTGAACCGCATTCGCAGTGGTCAGTCAACAGATGAGCAGTTGGCCAAGTGGAAGCAGAGAGATGAGGCCAAGGGCAGTGTCTTGTATTCAGTCAGCGATGGTATTGTGAGATACCGAGACAGGATATGGGTTCCTAGCAGTGATTCTATCCGAGTAGATATTCTATCAGAAGCCCACATGTCCCCGTACTCCATTCATCCAGGGAGTACGAAGATGTACAAAGATTTGCAGCTTTTGTATTGGTGGCCTGGGATGAAGAAAGACATCAGAAGATTTGTATCTGAGTGCCTGACTTGTCAGTTAGTGAAGGCCGAGCATCAGAGACCAGCAGGTTTGCTCAAGCCTCTCCCTATTCCCGAGTGGAAGTGGGAGAATTTTACCATGGACTTTGTGACCGGATTGCCGAGGTCAGCCAGATGATCGAATGCCATCTGGGTGATTGTTGATCGTCTTACCAAAGCAGCGCATTTCTTACCTATTAAGACGACTTTCACCATGGTTCAGTATGCGGAGTTGTATATCCGGTAGATAGTCCGACTCCATGGTATTCCAGTTTCTATCGTGTCCGACAGAGATCCAAGATTCACTTCCTCGTTTTGGAAGAGTTTGCATTCGACTATGGGTACGAAGTTGCTGTTTAGTACAGCTTTCCATCCACAGACAGATGGGCAGTCAGAGCGAGTCATTCAGATTTTGGAGGATCTTCTCCGTGCTTGCGTCATTGATTTCTCTGGGAGTTGGGAGTCGAACTTACCATTGGTTAAGTTCACCTATAACAACAGCTTCCAGTCTTCTATTGGTATGGCTCCGTATGAAGCACTATATGGCCGCAAGTGCAGATCTCCTGTTCATTGGGATGAAGTAGGAGAGAGAGCAGAGTTGGGTCCAGAGATTATTCAGCAGGCTACAGATGTAGTAGTCAAGATCCGTGATAGGATGAGGACTGCTCAGAGTCGACATAAGAGTTATGCCGATCAGCGGAGGAGAGATTTAGAGTTTGCAGTGGGCGATCATGTTTTTGTGAAGGTGGCACCTATGAAGGGTGTCATGAGATTTGGGAAGAAAGGGAAGCTCAGTCCGAGATTTATTGGACCGTTTGAGATCCTCGACAGAGTTGGGACGCTAGCTTATCGTGTGGCTCTTCCGTCGAATCTGGCCGGAGTACACAATGTCTTTCATGTCTCAATGCTGAGGAAGTATATGGCGAACCCTTCGCATGTCTTGAACTTCGAGCCGTTGCAGCTTACTCCGAACCTATCTTAAGAGGAGAGACCAGTGCAAATCTTAGACAGGCAGGAGAAGAAGCTTCGGAACAAGCTGGTTAAGCGAGTCAAAGTCAAATGGCTTAACCATTCTGAGGAGGAAGCTACATGGGAGTCTGAGCCGGAGATGAGAAGTCGCTACCTCGAGTTATTTGGTGAGTTTTAATTTCGAGGACGAAATTTCTTTTAAGGGGGGAAGGATTGTAGAACCCGTAACTTAGACTACGTATAAGCCATACATAATTCTAGTATTTTAAATGATTTTATTTCATGAGTATTTAATTGATTTTTCCTCAAGTTAATTATTTTATTTCAGTAGTTTAAATTTTATTCTTTTAGTTATTTCAGTGAGGCCGGACTGAAGTTGGAGTTTAGAGATAAAATTTAAGATTCAGAAAATATATCCAGAATTTATTTTAGCTAGCAAGTAAGTTCATTTAAGTTAAAAAGGAAGTTTAAGGAATTATTTTAGTTACTTGAGGTGAGTAGAAAATAAATTTATTTATGTTCCAATAATTAAGGGATTAATTCACTAAATTAATTAAAGGATTAGTGAGGCTTTTAAGGGTTATAAATTTACTAGTTAGAAAATAAATTCCCTTCATTTTTATTGAAGAATTCGGACACCCCGCTTAGTAGATTAAACAAGGACTTGCCAACTCACCTTTGACCCATTCTTTGTTGAGTTATCATACTAATCTTTTTAATTCTTGATCCACCTTAATTAATTAATTAATGAGCATTATCCTAGATCTAGAAAGCATGAGGATTTTGGTCACCACCTTCTAGAGTCATCCAACAACTCATTTGATATCAAACAAGAATTCAAATTTCAAAAAAATGGAGACTTGGTCTTGCATGCATCCCACCTATATTGCACCCATCTCCCTCACTCCCCTAACCATTTCTCCCTCTCCCTTAGTCTCGAAATTCAGAGTGTTTTGGAGAGAAAAATCGTGGCTAACACTAGGGGAAACAAGATAGAAAATTTAGTAGAAGCAAGAACAAGAAGATCACTCCGTCTCCTCCGCGCCGCGTCGTTGCGTTTCTTTCGTTTTCGTTTCAAAACGAAACCAGGCATGTATATGTTTTCTTTTGCTCTTCAATCAAGCCATATAGGTATTTTTAAACCTCACTTGTACATGAATTTATTTCAAGAAAACCGAAATTTATGAGGGGACATTTTCGAAAATGCATGTGCAGAATTTCTGTTATCTTTCATGCTTCACGGGTTGCATTGTTTTGATGGTTTCAGGTATTGGTTCGATTCCAGGCTCCCAAGGCGGCTCCTAGAAATGTAATAGAATGGTTTAGGACCATGTTGATCCATTAGTTCAGCCCCCATGCTTGCTGAAAATCGAAAGGACAGCAACTACCCCAAACATGTCCCAAATTGCATTCGGTTTCCTTGTTTGATGTCAAAGGTTGATGGATCTGATCATGGCTGCCATATGGGCCTATAGCCATGGTTAGAACACTTCATTATCATGTATAAGACGTGACTAAGTCGCCCTTTTGGTGGCTCGGTCCATGGTGAATCGGTTTTCAATTTAAAACATCAAGATCAGCCCTTTCCCTTACGGCCTTCATTTTTTCAGCATGTGTGTTTAGAAATTTTGGTGGAGTGGTGTGGATCTTTGTTAACCTATGGTCCTTATCCATGGTTCATACCATACCCCTAGATGTCTAGATTGTGTCATGGTCAATCAAATGGCCATTGAATCGATTCGTGACATCCAAACAAAAGCAATGCATCCTACGTGCAGAATTTATTCTCGGTTGGAACGTTCGGTTGTTTGCTGGTGTGGTTCGAATTGTGGCTGGCCTATAGCCCTTAGCCATGGTTCAAATCATTCCTTAGGATGTTGGTAAGAGGTTATGGTCGGTGGTTTAAGCCCCAATGGCCATTAGCCTCGCAAACGACGCAAGGAAACCAAAGCACAGTTGATGTATTTTTGGACAGCAACTTGCTGTGACGGTTCAGTGGCTCGTTCGAGTTCTCGGTTGTATTTTAGCCTATGGCCTTGGATCGTACAGTCCTCATTGAGTTAGGAAGGTCATGTTTTTGACCGTTCGTAATTCGGTTCATTTTTGAGGTCGTACGAGAATTTACGGTGCGAGCCAAATTGACTCTCGAAAGAGCGTTTAATGTTTTGGCCTCCATCCACCTAGATTTCGGCCATAACTATTTTAGGAGCATTAATTCATCATTTTAAACGTATTTTAATCATGACTATATGATGTTTTAGGGTTGGTTCGGGTTGGTTCGGAGTCATGATTAAATACGAAGTCATTAGGCGCATTTGTCTCAGTTTTTGGATTTAATTGCATAGTTTGGTCAAGTAAAAGCTATTGCATATTTTTCATGGTATATTTAGGTTGCAGCGAGCCTGGGAGCGATCCAATCCATCAGTAAAATTATTACAGGATATTTAATTTTGGGAATTAATTATATTACATGCAAAAATATTCATTTTGAGATTTATGCAAAATTGCTTGTGGTCACTTTACTATCATGATTAAATCCGGTCCCCAGTTACTGGTCCGGTCACCAGTTACCGGTCAGTTCAGTTGTTTCACCCATTATACTGTGGCAGTAGTCTGATCAGACGTAAATGCGGTCACCAGTTACCGATCCGGTCCCCAGTATCGGTCAGTTCAGTTCAGTTCAGTTCAGGGACCACTTGCGTAGACCATAATCTCACCAGAAAATTATTACAAGCTATTTCAGTACAGGGCTCCAAGAGCAAACATTTTTACTATGATTTTTCAGTTCAGCATGCACGTATTATAATTGCTCATGACAAGTTATTTTCATGTATGCCTCATGACATGATATTTTTATCTCATGCAAGTTTTACTATATTATTTACTCGTTATTTATTATATATGCATGTTGAGTCTTTAGACTCACTAGACTTGATTGTTTAGGTACTGATGATGTCGGGATCGAGGGCGGGGACAGGTGAGCTAGCTTGGGTCGGTAGTAGTGGCACCCGAGGACCTCAGTTTCAGCACTTGCCATTTTATTTTTGATGCTCAAATATTTTATCAGTTGTCGAATACTTTAACTTGGTATGAATGAGGCACTCCATTTATTTTAAAAGAAAATTTTTAAATTTCCCGCAAATTTTCAAAGTAAGGATTTTTAGGCCTTTATATAATTTCTTCCAAACTAGAAAGTGATCAAGAAGGTAAATTAGTTGATATGCTTAAAAGACATAAAAATGCAATTGGTTGGACACTGAAAGATCTCAAGGGGATTAATCCACTAATTTGCATTCACAAAATTCACTTAGAAGAAAATGCAAAAACATCTCAACAACCACAAAGGAGATTAAATCCACACATGAAAGATGTTGTGAAAACTGAAGTTCTCCAACTACTTGATGTTGGAATTATCTACACTATTTCTGATAGTAAGTGGGTAAGCCCAACACAAGTAGTTCCAAAAAAACCTGGCATCACAGTGATAAAAAATGAAAAAAGTGAATTGTTAACAAGTCGAGTCCCATCTAGTTGACGGATGTGTATTGATTATAGAAAATTAAATGATGCCACTAGAAAAGATCATTTTCCATTACCATGTTTGGAACAAATTTTAGAAAGAGTAGCAGATCATCCATACTACTGTTTTCTTGATGGATATTCAGGTTATTATCAAATTCTCATTGCACTCGAAGATCAAGAAAAAACTACATTCACATGTCCTTTTGGAACATTTTCATTCAGAAGGATGTCATTTGGTTTATTCAATGCCCCAGCAACGTTTCAAAGATGTATGCTAAGTATTTTTTGCGACATGGTTGAAAATTGTTTGGAAATTTTCATAGATGATATAACTGTCTTTGGGAATACATTTGATAATTATTGTCTTGAAAATTTGGAAAAAAATTTAAAAAAATGCTAGGAAAAAGGTCTTGTTTTAAATTGGGAAAAATGTCATTACATGATTACTTCTGGAATTGTTTTGGGACATGTCGTAGTCATCTCATGGAATTGAAGTTGATAAAGCAAAAGTTGATGTCATTGCCAATTTACTGTCTCCAAAAACCATTAAAGAAATTCGTTCAATTTTGGGGCATGCTGGATTTTATAGGAGGTTTATAAAGGACTTTATTTTAATCTCTAAACCCATTTGTAATCTCTTAACAAAAGACACTGCATTTGAGTGGACTCAAGAATGTCAAAATGCTTTTGATAAAATTATTCGACATTTAACATCAGCTCCTATCATGCAACCTCTTGATTGGTCTTTACCATTTGAAATCATGTGCGATGCGAGTGATTATGCAGTCGGTGCAGTACTAGGGTCAAAGAAGAAATGGTAAGCCTTATGTGATATATTATGCAAGTAGAACTTTAAACAATGTTCAAATGAATTACTCCACAACTGATAAAGAACTACTTGATGTAATATTTGCATTAGATAAATTTCGTTCTTATTTGATTGGATCAACGACTATTGTGTTTACTGATCATTCTGCTATTAGATATTTGTTGACAAAACAGGATGCAAAGCCACGACTGATACGATGGATTTTGTTGCTCCAAGAATTTGACATTGTGATCAAAGATAAAAAAGGAACCGAGAATATCGTAGCCGACCATTTATCGAGACTAGTAACAGGATCATCTTGTGAAATGACACCAATTAACGATAATTTTCCTGATGAATATCTATTTTCAGTTACTACTACACCTTGGTTTGCTAACATAGTAAATTTCTTGTGACAGGAAAAATGCCACCGCAATGGAGTTTCCAAGGTAAAAGAAAATTTTTGAATGAGGTAAAAAAATTTTATTGGGATGATCCGTATCTGTTCAAGTATTATCCAGATCAAATTTTTCGACGTTGCATACCCGACAATGAGGTAAGTAGTGTCATTAAATTTTGTCATTCAGAAGCATGCGGAGGAAATTTTTCTTCAAAGAAAACGGCTGCAAAAATCTTGCAGTGTGGATTTTATTGGCCCACTTTGTTTAAAGACACCCACGAAATCTGCAAGATCTGTGAAAATTGTCAAAAATTGGGTGCGATTTCAAAAAGAAACATGATGCCTTTGAATCATATCATTGAAATTGAAATCTTTGACTGTTGGGGAATTGATTTTATGGGACCTTTTCCATCGGTCATTTGAATACTTGTATATTTTAGTTGCAGTTGATTATGTTTCCAAATGGATAGAGGCAATTCCATGTCGAACAAATGATCATAAATTCGTCATCAAATTTTTAAAAGAAAATATTTTTAGTAGATTTGGAATTCCTCGAGCCATGATAAGTGATGGGGGAACTCACTTTGTTAATAAACCATTTGCTTCATTAATGAAAAAATATGGTATTACACATAAAGTAACTACTCCTTATCATCCTCAAACAAATGGACAAGTTGAATTAGCTAATAGGGAGATAAAGCAAATTTTGGAAAAAAACTGTTAACTCAAATAGAAAAGATTGGTCTCTGCGACTTAATGATGCACTTTGGGCATATCAAACAGCTTTTAAAACATCATTGAATATGTCTCCCTATAGGTTGGTTTATGGAAAATATTGTCATTTGCCTATGGAATTGGAACATAAAGCTTATTGGGAGATCAAAACTTTAAATTCAAACATGGATGATGCCAACAAATTGCGTAAATTGCAACTTAATGAACATGATGAACTCAGAAATGACGCGTATGACAATTCAAGGATTTATAAAGCAAAAATCAAATCATTTCATGATAAAACAATTCTTAGAAAATCTTTTGAGATTGGTAAAAAAGTTTTGCTTTATAATTCTCGACTTCACATATTCCCAGGAAAATTACGATCAAGATGGACAGGCCCATATGTTGTAAAGCATGTGTATACTTATGGAGCTGTGGATATTAAAAATCCTAAAAATGGTGATATTTTTAAAGTAAATGGACAAAGGCTTAAAACATTTTTAGAAAATGAAATCTTTCAAGAAAAGTTTAAGTTTGTTTGTTTTTAGAAAATGAAATTTTTTTTTGTTGCATTTAAGTTTGTTTGTTTTTATTTCAGGTTTTCTTAATCTTTTTATTTTCCCGGTTAAATGGCGGATAAAGGTACTCCGTGACTCTCATAGTCGGTTAAAAAGGTTTCCCACAATTGCTGATACAAAAATAAAAAAAAATCATTTCTTTTCTTTTCAAAATGGATGAAATTCTCTCAAAAATTTTTAAATATTTTCCCTCTGTTTCTGAAAATGTTCTCATAAAAATTTATGCAGGAAGGTTCCAGAAGATATTCGTCTTGTAATAGAAGCTAAGGTCTGATTAGGAGGAGAAGTTCCACAATCATTGCTCATTCGGTATTTTCTCGGATTAGGAAAAAGCACTTATGCGAAAAAACGAAGGGCCAAAAGTTTAGGGGTTTGTCATAAGTGTGCAAGATGGATTTGTGACAAATGATGCAGATCTTTGGGATATTTTTCCAATAACAGAGAAGATAAAATTGGTTTCATTAAGAATGGGCTGAGTAAGGAGTCTTTAGATAACATCTTATTGACTCTTGAGACGCATTCTAGTGGACATATGCATATTAAACTTCTCCGTTTATGGAAACAATTCCAAGATGAGCGTCATAGTCTTGGGAATCTGACTGAAAAAGACCCTCTTTGCCAATTTTTAAGAAAATTGGATGGGAAGCATATCCTCGACTCATAGAAGGCGTTGAAGCCATTTCTGGACGTAAAACCAGATGAAAATTGTGAGCCACAATCACACTACTGTTTATATGCACGTGTTTCATTATTGTTTTTATTATTTATTCTGTTTACAGCTGTGACCCATAGTTTTGTCATGATAACATATTACCCCTATAAAATCTCTCATCTTTCTCTCTATTTTCGCAGACCAAAAAAAAAAGTAAAAACATGGCTGGATCCTCTGCACAAACATTGAAAAATATTTGTGTATTTTGTGGGTCGAGTTCTGGAAAAAATGAAGAGTTTGTAGAAGCAGCGAATAATCTTGGAAAGATATTGACTGAGAGAAAAATTCACTTGGTATATGGGGGAGGTAATATTGGGTTAATGGGATCTGTTTCAACATCTACTCATCTTGGAGGTAGTCATGTTTTGGGTATTATTCCTACAGCTTTAGCTGAAGGAAATATTACAGGTGTTACGATTGGGGAGGAATTAAAAGTTTCTTTTATGTATGAAAGAATCACTCAAATGATTGAAAATTCTGATGCTTTTATCGCACTACCAAGTGGTTTTGGTACATTAGAAGAAATTTTTCACACTGTTTCTTGGGCACAACTTAATATCCATAATAAACATGTGGCTTGTTGAATATCAATAATTATTATGACAGTTTGTTGACATTTCTTGATAAAGATGTGGAACAGAATTTCATTTTAGAAAATTCACGACGGATGCTCATCTGTGCTTTGACTGCCAACCAATTAATTGATGATTTGGAAGCTTTTGTTCATAAGCCTGATCCGATGATAACAAAGATCAATTGGTCGCAATCAAGCAGTAAGAAAATGAAATTGGATCATTGATTCAAAAATCGCGGATTGGTTTGCGTTTGTTTCAGTTTGTTATCTTCAATAAAATTCCAGGTGATATCTCTTTCATTATGTACTCTTTATTAATAGTTATTTTGACATTAGGGACAATGTCATATTCTGATTGGGTGGAGAACAAACTTATAAAAAATTAAAAAAAAAATAAAAAAATATATATTATTTTAAAATAAAATCATGTTTATTGTTTTTATCTTAGTAATTTTTTCAAAAATGTCATACATTACATGTTTGAAAGATTTAAATTAGAACATGCATTAATCTATTTAAGAATGTTTAAATTTTTATTTGAAAAAAAAGTCAATTTTAATATTCTGATCAAATAAAAATATGATTTATGAAATCTTTTTGAGTGATTAACCATTGTGATAAAATCAGGTATTAAAGTATATGACCCAAGATATACCTTATAAGAGTGCCTAAAATTTTAAACTCACACATATTTTGTGAGTGAGTGGAGATGACTGAGAAAATAGCTTTCGAACCTTTATTGATCATGAGAGAGACTATCTATTGTTTAGATCTTGAGTTCTTATTTTGAAAAAAAAAACTGATATTTCTTGAAAAAAGAAAAGAAAAAAAATATATCAGGAAAAAATATATATAAGAACAAATAGATTTTGAATCAATGGATTTTCTAATCTTTTGATTAGTTTGGCTCGTTTGTCTGTCTGCATTCTGTAAACCATTTTTCTGAGCATTTATCTGTATTCCAACTCCATATGATGTTCCGTATAAGTTCACATAACACCAATTTGAATCGTTGCCATAAATTGAAACATTTATTAACCTGTGAGGATATAGAGTTGAGACTCTTACTAGGAATTTCTGAAGGTCGTGTACATTTAACTACCTGAAATAAGCTTTGAATTGATCATCTCAAATTATTTCATAAATTATAATTATGATGATCTTGATATAACTTTGACAGTTTTCAAATTTAATTTAAACACTTAGATAGTTTTGATTACATTTCTATTTAAATTAATCAATATGTTTTGTATTGCTATTAACCATTAAATTGCTAGGGACTAGCAATAAGCTGGTTGGGAAGTGTGATAAACATAAAAATTGTACATTAATTAAATGTTTTATAATATAAATATATAGTTTTTGTTTTATTAAATGTTTAAATATTATATGTTTTATAATAAATTGTATAAAATATAAGTTGTTGTGTAATTATATGTTTTTACTATTTTTTACAGGTTCGATAAAACAAGAATAAACTTGGCGTTGCAATTGGGATTAAGATGATTCTTGGACCTGTAGAAAGTTGATGTTAATATCTACAATATTGGTGGCAAGCATGATATAAAAATCTTCTCACAAGTGAGATCTAATTAAGCAACAATTAAAGTTACAAAAGGAGTGGCAGTTTTACCATGCTCTAGTATTTCGACCATATCTCTCAAATTACTTGGTCCAATGGTGTGAAAAAAATACCACAACTCAACAACTCAGATATCTACATGTTTTATTTTATGTGGAAAGAAAATTCGGATGGCAAGATTTTCAAAAGTGATGTGCATTAAAATATAATTTCTTGGAACACAAATGAAGACTTATGTGTAAAAAATAATATTTTATTTGTGTTTGTCTGCCCAAATTTGGCTATAAATAGGGGTGCATTGTAATGAATTGAGATATCCCTCATTCTATGAACAAACCTTTGAGTTCATAATATTTCTCTCTATATTTTTCCTTTATTACTTCATTTAAATATAATTAGCATGTTAATTTCATATTCAAAGTTTTACACTTTGAATAATGAATAGCTAACTTCCTAAAGTTGAGATGAAAAGGTGAAACTCTTGGCATTATAATAAGGTTACTAAAAGGTAAGAATCTATGTTTTATATTATTTAATCATTATTTATTTTTTATGTTATATTTATTTCTTTAAGCATTTTTATACCCTACTTAAAAGTGGGAGTTTTGATTTATTGTTGCTATATGTTACACTAAATTCTTGGTACCATTTAAATGTTAGTTTGGTTTTACCAACCATTTAAAGTGGGAACCTTGATTTAGTGTTTACAAATATATATATAGCACAATAAATACTTGACAAAATTTATAAGTTTTGGTATATATTATATACTTATAAGATCATAATATATAAAATAATATAAATATGATTATTTAATATATTGGAACCATTTTATTAAGTGAATTTCAATAATGTTCGTTAATGTTAACTTTATTAAAATACCAACAGTGGATCCTTTAATCTCAACTACTTAAATTAAAATTTGAACAATTAAAAATTACCAATTAAATATTCAAACAACTAAAAGAAAAAAATAAATAAAAAGACATTGTAGTGGACTTGTAATTACCTTAGCTTTCTCGTGGATACGATATTCGAACTCATCGAATTATACTACTGTGGACAACCTGCTCTTGGGAGTGCAACAATCAAAGTCACAACAGGGACGTACTTGTAAATAGTAAATTACGTAAGTTTGGTGTCGTAAGATAAAAATTTGATTCAAGGATCTTAGGCTAATATTATTATGAGGTTGAGATAAGGTTTAACTTTTAAGCGTATTACCGAGGATAGAAGTCGATTAGTAAGTTTTGGTGCTAAGGTTTCTCAAGTTGAACTGCATAAATGCTAATATAATAGGTCAATGAACATCCTGGTATAGTATAAGAAAGTAAGACGCAATAAAATTCGGACTGTCATTTCTAATATTGGGAAGTTTAAGAAAAGTCGAGGTTATATAAAATGAAACTAGGTCACCATGGGTCATTATAAGTTGAGTTTCGCAAACGAGGATTTAGAAGGTAGAGTTTATCGGGACCGATGAGACATAAGGGCATCTTAAGATTTATTATTTTATCCGAGTAGCACCGCGGAAGTGTGGACTATTGGGATACTAGAACTAAGTCTAAACTCTGTGATTATCAAGGATAATCGAATTTCGGGGACGAAATTCCATTTAGGGGGGGGGGGGGGGGGGGGGGGGGAGATTGTAACATCCCGAAAATTTGAAGGTTCACGTAAACCACATGCATGCAATTTATTAAGTTTCTTTGATATTTTATTAAATCGTTTTTAAAGCATTAAATGCACGTTTATTTCATTAATTTGTGTTTTAATTCATGATTTATTTAAAGCTAATGCATAATTATTGCATAATAGAATTTATTTCATGAAATTTTAAATGTTCGTTCATTAAAGATTTTTAAGTTGCATTTCACGCTCGAACGAGGAACGGAGACCGGAGAATTATCAGGAAAATTATTTTTATTACATGATTAATTTTTATTAATTAATTTAAGATGTTTTAAAGGTGTTTTTCAAGAATTGAGATTTATTGGGTATTTTTACCCGCATGATTTTTATTTTTAACAGTACGTAAATTTTATCGAATCGGTGGACTTTTTGAAGATTCGGCTAATATTTTCAAAAACTTTCCAACACGAAATATTTTTCGGGAGCATGTTTGGACTTTATGGACCTATTTTTTAAGCTTAGTGGGCTTAAAACTCTTTTTTAAACTCTTAAATGACAATTTAGGGTCCATTAGCTAATTAACTATTTAAATAATACTCTAAACTAAACCTACACCTACCCTGACACTCCTCTCCACCCACTACATTCTCTCAGTTTTCCAGCATCTCTCAGCTGCATTTCCTCTTGGTTTTCTCAACAGCAACCTCAAGAAAATCTCGGCCAAGCTCACTTCTTGAAGCAAAAATAGTCTTCGGCACTCGTTCTTCGATCCCCTCGCGTCTTAACTTCAAAGGCATACTTTGTATCATCTTTTCTCGCATCATACACATTTATATGTTGTTGTTTTGGTTTCATGTACGAAAGGGTTCAATCTAAGCTTTCCATGAAGTATTTTCGGTTCCCATGTGTTTCTTGCATCTTCTAATTGTTGTTCACGTTTTTTTCTAAAATTTCATTGCAAAGGGTGATGGGATGCAGATGCTAGATGGTTGGATCATGTCATGGTTTAATGAACTTGGTGATAGAACCGAGTGTGAGTGTAGGTAGCCATCGGGTTTGGAGTGTGACGCTTCGGCCGTAGCATGTTGTGGGTAGATCGATTGTTTGGGAAGCCCGTGTAGAGCCCAAATTCGTACACGTAAAACCCATGCATTATTTATTTGTTAAATCAGTTATTTAATTTAAAATGATTTTCTTAGCCATGCATAATTTATTTAAATGTATTATTTTAAATTAGTCATGTGTATTGTGATGCACGTTAAAATGTCTTTCGAGTTTCATGTTTCAAGCGATCATTCGAGGCGGGATTGAGGAAAAGACCAGCGACGATTTTTGCAATTTAAATTGTGGTATTTTATTTTTAAGTTGAGTTTGGGGCGTTTTAAATTAATTTATTAAGTTTCATCATTTTAAGCCTAAATCATTTAGTTAGTAATTTTAAGAGTTTAAAACTTTAAAATTAACATTTTGGGTGTGTTACTTTAATTGAGGAGTTTATTTTAAGTTTAAGTAGTGAGGAATTTTAAGTTTCTAAAATGATTATTTTATTGAAAATTATTCGGAGTTAAAGTAAAGGGATTAGTATTAGTTTTATACCTAATAATTTAATTAAACCACTCTTTAATCCTAAATTGATTGATTAAGCAAAAATCTATTTCCCTAAGTACTAAACTCACGCACACACACCTTTTTCACACACTAATTATCGGCCAACACACACACACAAACAATTCATTCTAGCTTTTATATTTTTAGAAGCAAAAACCTAGGGTTCTTCCTACTCTAGTGCAGCCGCCCCTCCTCTGATATTATTCCAGCAATTTTCGTGTGAATTCTTCAAGGATTTTAGCACCACGGTCGTCCTGGATCAACCTTGCTTCCATCTCCGCTTCGGTATCCCCGGTTCGGTAACGTTTAAGATTCAAAAGGCATGTATAATCTCTCCTTTGCTGCCTCGATCATGTCATATTATGCGTTGCGTTGTTTTTATGCGTAAAAATTCATGTATGATGTTCTTAGTTTGAGCGGTTGATTGATTGGATCGACTTTGAAGGAAAAATTTTAGATCTAAATCCCGTTTTTACTGTTCTTGTTAAAACTGCGAATTTTCGGTCGAGATTTTGAGAAAACTTTCAACACGAAAAATGGAGAACTTTTTGATACCTTCGATTTGATATAAAATTCGAGTGATTTTTGGATAAAAATTGAGTGAGTTATGGTGTTTTTCGTGGGACTGCTCAAACTGCGTTTTCAGTAAATTACAATATTGATGCGTTCTTGAAGTTTATTTGTTGCAGGTTTCGTTGGGGATCGGCGGGTGATCTTTGATGCGTCTAAGTATGCTTAGTGTGGCGTTAGAATGATTTTTTGGTTGTCTTTTCGTGTTGGTAGGCACTTCTTTGCATTAAAAGTTCTATGATGGGTTTGTTCTTCAATTGTCGTGTTCACGGTTTGTTGCATCGTTTGGGATGCGTAGTCGTATTGGAGTATTTTTAAAAGTTTGATTCAGTGCTATAGTGTCCTAGGAGGTGTCTCGGGGTGTCGATTCTTAGTCCATTTGGGTTGATTGGAAGAAAGAAATGTCATGTTAAGTTTTTCACGCAGGTTTCGTCATACAGTGGCTAGCCGGACCCCTACACGGACCCTGACACGGGGTCTGTGCCTTTGTTTCCTCCTTAGTGCCAAGAAACCGAGAGTACATAGACCTAGACCCGGACCCAGGGTCCGTGCCCTTCCTATTCTTCACGACACATTTTACAGTACGTATACGGACCCGTACACGGACCCAGGCATGGGGTCTCTGCCTTCCCTTTTTCGTTCGCACACATTTTACCGAACCCACCCGGACCCGTACACGGACCTAGGCACGGGATCCGTGTACTGCTTATTTTGGGAAAAATATTGATGTATGCTTTGAGGTTTGATGTCTTGGTTTAGTGCACTAATTTACATGGTCGAGTCATGGGAATTTTAGCATGTCCTAAGTAAGCGATTGATCTTAGGTATAGGCATGATGATTACATCTAAGTCACGCAAGTTAAACTTTTGAGCTCATGTTAGCATGTTGCAGCAGCGGGCGCAAACGAGATCCAACGAATCCCTCAACGTCAAGTAAGTATGATGACGTGCAAAAGATAACATTTTAAAGTTTTGAGGTATGCTAATTGCTTTGTGACCAAATGTATGAATGGGTTTGGAAGTCGGTGAACGTGGCCGAGGACCACTCCGCCCAGTTAAATTTATGAAAGGGTTCAGATCGAGATTGGAAAGCGTTAAACTTATGAACAGGGACCAATCCACCCGTTAAACTTATGAACGGGGATCTTATGTATGCGACAGTGGATACGTTCCTGTCAGCTCAGTATTTTGGTGTGTCTGATCAGACCTTATTATGTTATGTGGTCACTTACTTTGAAACATGCCTCTACGCAAAATTATGCTTTATACGCTCAAGTTTATGTTACGAGAATGTTTAAGAAAAGCTCATGTCGATGGCACGTCTAAGTTAAGCTCACGATGTTCAAGTTTCAAGCATGTTAAATTCAAGTTCAAGTATGTATGTTCTATTTTTAAAGTTGTGTGCGGTTTTATTATGTAGTACTCGCTATTTCCCAGTTTATACGTGTTGAGTCTTTAGACTCACTAGACTTGATCGATGCAGGTGAGTATGTTGATGAGGAGACAGGAGGTGGCGACCAAGAGGCAGGCTTGGACTGAGCGGGAGGCTAACCCGAGGACCGCAATGTTTATGTTTTTATGCAAATGTTAATTTACTCTGATTTCATGTTTTGAGGGAAACACTTTGAGCAAACCTTTTGTGAGCAAATTTTATTGAAGTTATTTTGAGCAACCATGTCTTATGGGGGACTTGGTTGAGATATTTTATGGCAAACTTTGAAGGTTATGTTATGTTTAAGAAAATTTTAAATTTTTCCGCAAATTTTGAACAGTAAAAGTACGGTACGCTACAGTTGGTATTAGAGCGGTGTTCTTGTAAAGGGTTACGCCTACCGCCAGCTGCAAGAAGCTCACAAAGTCACACTTCAAGTCTGTAAGTTTTAAAGTTTCAAAAATTTATGCTATGTAGTATGCATTATGCCATGATTCCAGCATGTTCATGTTTAAGTTCAAATTTCGTGCATCGTATGTCATTTATATCATATTCATGCATGTTGGGTTTACGTGTTGAGTAATTAATTGGAATAGTATGCCTCCTAAACGTATGATAAACCTGGAAGCTAGGGAGGAGGACAGAGAGCCTCGAGATGAGGGAAGAGCCAATCCTCCACCACCACCTCCAGATATGTAGGCGCAGATGATTGCTGGTATGATGCAATTCTTCGCACAGTTTGCGAGGAACCAGACTGCTGTAGGCCCCGAGGAGAGGCCTAGACCAGAGGCAGTATATGAGAGGTTCAGGAGGATAATTCCAAAGGAGTTTTCGGGTACTACTGACCTGATGGTAGCTGAGGGATGGATCAAGTCCACCGAGATAATATTTGACTTTATGGAGCTGACGGAAGCTGACAGAGTCAGATGTGCTATATTCTTGCTGTCAGGGGATGCTAGATTATGGTGGGATAGTGCATCAGTGGCAGTAAACTTGCAGACTCTGTCGTGGAACGGATTCAAAGAGGTGTTCTACGCCAAGTACTTCACTGAAGAGGTACGCTCTCGTCTGATCAGGGAATTTATGACGCTGAGACAGGGAGACAGTAGTGTGGCAGATTTTGTCAGAAAGTTTGAGAGGCGGTGTTACTTCGTACCCCTCATTGCGAATGATGCCCAAGCGAAGCTGAGGCATTTCATGGATGGACTGCGGCCGATCTTGCGCCGTGATGTTCGAGTTGCTGGTCCTATGACTTATACAGTTGCCGTGTCGAGAGCTTTGGCAGCAGGGCAGAACCAAAGGGACATTGAGGTCGATAGGCTTGGCAAAAGGCCCTATCAGACACCTTGTTTTAAGGAATCTTTTTAAGTCATTAAGAAACTTAGGATTAAGTGGATATGAGTACTGGAATTAGGTTATCTAAGACTACTTGGGTCGTGTAAGTTTTGATTTCAAGTTTATGGAATAGGTGATTAGATGGGGATATTGGGTGAAATAAAACAGGAATTAGTTGCATCCAACATAGGTTACCAATGTTGAATATTAAGATTTTTATCGAGTAAGAAATCCAAAATCTTTATATGAGGATTCTAGAATTCTATGGGTTATAAGTGAAGTTGATTTATTAGAATTAGTCCATCATTAACAGGGGGAAACTTATTAAGCTTTATATGTTAGAATGAATTAAGTATTGAGGATACGTCAAAGTGTGACATTCGTTCGAATGAGGAAGATTTAAGTGTCTTATGCCTTAACTATAATGTAATTGGGAAGGAAATAGTTTAAGCATGTGTTTGATGCTAGGAAGGTTTTATTATCTAAGCAGAATATCGATATTGTATATTTTGGGATTTTATGGATTAGTGTTACTCGAAATTTAAGATTTGCAGCAATCTTTATTTGGGATGTACTTGTAAACAGCTAAGTTACGTAAGTTAGTGTCGTATGGTAAAAACTCGATTCAAGGATCGTAGGTCAATATTATTACGGGGTTAAGATAAAGTTTAACTTTTGAGTGTAGTACCAAGGATAAAAGTTGATCAGTAACTTTTGGTGCTAAGATTTCTTAGATTGAACTGCATAAATGCTAATGTAATAGATCGATGAACATTACGGGTATAGTATAAAGGAGGTAAGATACGATAAGTTTGAACCTCCATTTCTAATATTGGGAATTGTGAGAAAAGTCAGAACTCGAGGTCATAGTAAAGTAAAACTAAGATAGCCTTCAGAACTAGATTAGGGCATTACGATTTCTTAGTAATGCCATTTGGACTGACGAATGCTCCAGCGATTTTTATGGACTTGATGAACCGAGTATTCCAGCCCTACCTAGATCAGTTCGGCATAGTGTTCAATGACGACATCCTCATCAACTTGAAGAGCCATGACTAGCACAGTCAGCACTTGGGTACAGTTTCGCATGGCCTTTGAGAGTCGCAAGTTGTTTGCAAAATTTATTAAGTGTGAATTCTAGTTGGAGAAGGTAGCGTTTTGGGGTCATATAATATCTAGTAGTGTTGTCGAGGTGAATCCAACTAAGGTTGAAACAGTTAAGGATTGGGTTGAACCGAAGAATGCATCGGAAATCCGCAGTTTTCTGGGTTTAGTCGGTTACTACCGTAAGTTCTTCCAAGGATTTTCATCGATAGCAGTGCCACTCACGTCACTGACCAAAAAGATGCTAAGTTTGTGTGGAGTGATGAATGTCAAAAGAGCTTTGATACTTTGAAGCAAGCTCTTATTTCGGCGCCAGTGCTAGCCATGCCGACAGGGCAAGGTGAATTTGTGCTTTATACCGATGCATCTAAGCTCGGATTAGGCGCAGTGTTGATGTAGCAGGTCGGGTGATAGCTTATGCTTCCAGACAGCTAAAGGTGCATGAGAAGAATTATCCGACGCATGACTTAGAATTAGCCGCCGTCGTCTTTGCATTGAATATTTGGAGACACTACTTGTACGGCGAGAAGTTCCAGATATTCACGGATCACAAGAGCCTCAAGTATTTCTTCACATAGAAAGAACTGAACATGAGACAGAGACGGTGGTTTGATTTGGTAAAGGCTAATGTTGTCGCAGACGCCTTGAGCAGGAAAGTGGCAGTTGTAGCACAGTTTTCAGTACAGAAACCTCTTCAGTCTGAGATTCAGATGTTTGATTTAGAAGTTTACCGCAAGGGCAGAGCTCCGAGGCTGTCTAACAGTCCAATCTTCTTTGCTAGACCGCATTCGTGCAGGTCAGTCTTCAGATGAGCAATTACAGAAATGGAGACTGAAGGATGAAGCTAAGGCAGTGTTGTCTACACCGTGTCAGATGGTATTGTGAGGTACAGAGATAGAATGTAGGTGCCTAGTGTTGATTCTATCAGAGAGGATATTCTGACATAGGCGCACGCATCTCCGTATTCTATTCACCCAGGAGGTACCAAGATGTATAAGGACCTACAGATTCTGTATTGGTGGTCAGGGATGAAGATAGACATCCGCATATTTGTGTCTGAATGCATCACTTTTCAGCAGGTGAAGGCAGAGCATCAGAGGCCAGCAGGATTGGTTAAGCCACTCCCAATCCCAGAGTGGAAATGGGAGAACATCACGATGGACTTCGTCGTTGGATTGCCTAGGTCAGTCAGGGGTTTTAATGCCATTTGGGTTATAGTGGACCGACTCACTAAGTCAGCGCACTTCTTGCTAGTGAAGTAAGACTTTCTCCATGACGCAGTATGCGGAGCTTTATATCAAGGAGATAGTCCGTCTGCATGGATTCCCAAGTTTCAATTGTGTCCGACAGGGACCCGAGATTCACATCGTCCTTCTAGAAGAGCTTACATGCAGCCATGGGGACAAAGTTGCTTTTCAGTACAGCTTTTCACCTGCAGACAGATGGCTAGTCTGAGCGAGTGATTCAGATTCTAGAGGACTTGTTGCGAGCGTGTATGTTGATTTTCAGGGAACTTGGGAGTCTAAGATCCCTCTAGTGGAATTTACTTACAACAACAGCTTTGAATCATCAATAGGTATGGCTCCTTACGAGGCCTTATATGGAAGAAAGTGCAGATCACCAGTTCATTGGGACGAGGTCGGAGAAAGAGCGGAACTTGGACCAGAAATAGTTCAGCAGACTGCAGGCGTGGTGGTCAAGATTCGTGATAGAATGAAGACTGCCCAGAGTCGTCAGAAGAGTTATGCTGATAAGAGGAGGAGAGATATCGAATTTACCGTTGGCGATCACGTTTTCGTCAAGATAGCACCTATGAAGGGGGTGATGAGATTCGGGAAAAGAGGCAAGTTGAGTCCGAGGTTCATTGGACCATTTGAAAGTTTGGACAGAGTTGGGACACTAGCCTATCGTGTTGCCCTTCCGCCAAATCTGGCCAGGGGTACACAATGTATTCCATGTCTCGATGCTGAGGAAATATCTGGCTAATCCTTCGCACATTCTGAGTTATGAGCCTTTGCAGCTGGCTCCAGACTTGTCTTATGAGGAAAAACCAGTCCAAATCCTAGACAGGCAAGAGCGTAGGCTCCGGAACAAAGTGACTAAGCTAGTCAAAGTTCGATGGCTAAACCAATCAGTGGAAGAGGCCACTTGGAAGTCAGAGGCAGATATGAGACTTCGCTACCCGGATTTGGTAAGACTTAATTTCGAGGACGAAATTTTTATAAGTAGGAGAGGAACTGTAGAGCTCAAATTTGTACACGTAAAACTCATGCATTATTTATTTGTTAAATCAGTTATTTAATTTAAAATGATTTTCTTAGCCATGCATAATTTATTTAAATGTATTATTTTAAATTAGTCATTTTTATTGTGATGCACGTTAAAATGTCTTTCGAGTTTCATGTTTCAGGCGATCATTCGAGGCGGGATTGAGGAAAAGACCGGCGACGATTTTGGCAATTAAAATTGTGGTATTTTATTTTTAAGTTGAGTTTGGGGCGTTTTAAATTAATTTATTAAGTTTCATCATTTTAAGCCTAAATCATTTAGTTAGTAATTTTAAGAGTTTAAAACTTTTAAAATTAGCATTTTGGGTGTGTTACTTTAATTGAAGAGTTTATTTTAAGTTTAAGTAGTGAGGAATTTTAAGTTTCTAAAATGATTATTTTATTGAAAATTATTTGGAGTTAAAGTAAAGGGATTAGTATCAGTTTTATACCTAATAATTTAATTAAACCACTCTTTAATCCTAAATTGATTGATTAAGCAAAAATCTATTTCCCTAAGTACTAAACTCATGCACACACACCTTTTTCACACACTAATTATCGGCCAACACACACACACAAACAATAAATTCTAGCTTTTATATTTTTAGAAGCAAAAACCTAGGGTTCTTCCTACTCTAGTGCAGCCGCCCCTCCTCTGATATTATTCCAGCAATTTTCGTGTGAATTCTTCAAGGATTTTAGCACCACGGTCGTCCCGGATCAACCTTGCTTCCATCTCCGCTTCGGTATCGCCGGTTCGGTAACGTTTAAGATTCAAAAGGCATGTATAATCTCTCCTTTGTTGCGTCGATCATGTCATATTATGCGTTGCGTTGTTTTTATGCGTAAAAATTCATGTATGATGTTCTTAGTTTGAGCGGTTGATTGATTGGATCGACTTTGAAGGAAAATTTTAGATCTAAATCCCGTTTTTACTGTTCTTGTTAAAACTGCGAATTTTCGGTCGAGATTTTGAGAAAACTTTCAACACGAAAAATGGAGAACTTTTTGATACCTTCGATTTGATATAAAATTCGAGTGATTTTTGGATAAAAATTGAGTGAGTTATGGTGTTTTTCGTGGGACTGCTCAAACTTCATTTTCAGTAAATTATGATATTGATGCGTTCTTGAAGTTTATTTGTTGCAGGCTTCGTTGGGGATCGACAGGGTGATCGTTGCTGTGCATCTAAGTATGCTTAGTGTGGCATTGGAATGATTTTTGGGTTGTCGTTTCGTGTTGGAAGGCACTTCTTTGCATTAAAATTTCTATGATGGGTTTGTTCGTCAATTGTCGTGTTCACAGTTTGTTGCATCGTTTGGGATGCGTAGTCGTATTGGAGTATTTTTAAAGGTTTGATTCAGTGCTATAGTGTCCTAGGAGGAGTCTCGGGGTGTCGATTCTTAGTCCATTAGGGTTGGTTGGAAGAAAGAAATGTCATGTTAAGTTTTCCACGCAGGTTTCGTCATACAGTGGCTATCCGGACCCCTACACGGACCCTGACACGGGGTCCGTGCCTTTGTTTCCTCCTTAGTGCCAAGAAACCGAGAGTAAACGGACCTTGACACGGACACGGACCAGGGGTCCATGCCCTTCCTTTTCTTCACGACACATTTTACAGTATGTATACGGACCCGTACACGGACCCAGGCATGGGGTCTGTGTCTTCCCTTTTTCCTTCGCACACATTTTACCGAACCCACCCGGACCCGTACACGGACCTAGGCACTGGGGTCCGTGTACTGCTTGTTTTGGGAAAAATATTGATGTATGCTTTGAGGTTTGATGTCTTGGTTTAGTACACTGATTTACATTGTCGAGTCATGGGAATTTTAGCATGTCCTAAGTAAGCGATTGAGCTTAGGTATAGGCATGATGATTACGTCTAAGTCACGCAAGTTAAACTTTTGAGCTCATGTTAGCATGTTGCAGCAACGGGCCCAAACGAGATCCAACGAATCCATCAACGCCAAGTAAGTATGATGACGTGCAAAAGAAAACTATTTTAAAGTTTTGAGGTATGCTAATTGCTTTGTGACCAAATGTATGAATGGGTTTGGAAGTCGGTGAACGTGTCCGAGGACCTCTCAGCCCCGTTAAACTTATGAACGGGTTGAGATCGGGATTGAAAAGCGTTAAACTTATGAACAGGGACCAATCCACCCGTTAAACTTATGAACGGGGATCTTATGTATGTGGCAGTGGATACGTCCCTGTCAGCCCAGTACTGTGGTGTGTCTGATCAGGCCTTATTATGTTATGGGTCACTTACTTTGAAACATGTTCTCTACGCAAAATTATGCTTTATACGCTCAAGTTTATGTTACGAGAATGTTTAAGAAAAGCTCATGTTGATGGCACGTCTAAGTTAAGCTCACGATGTTCAAGTTTCAAGCATGTTAAATTCAAGTTCAAGTATGTATGTTCTATTTTTAAAGTTGTGCAGGTTTTATTATGTAGTACTCGCTATTTTCCAGTTTATACGTGTTGAGTCTTTAGACTCACTAGACTTGATCGATGCAGGTGAGTATGTTGATGAGGAGACAGGAGGTGGCGACCAAGAGGCAGGCTTGGACTGAGCAGGGAGGCTAACCCGAGGACCGCAATGTTTATGTTTTTATGCAAATGTTAATTTACTCTGATTTCATGTTTTGAGGGAAACACTTTGAGCAAACCTTTTGTGAGCAAATTTTATTGAAGTTATTTTGAGCAACCATGTCTTATGGGGGACTTGATTGAGATATTTTATGGCAAACTTTGAAGGCTATGTTATGTTTAAGAAAATTTTAAATTTTTCCGCAAATTTTGAACGGTAAAAATACGGTACGCTACAGCTCGGCTGTGCAAGGGGCGTCCTAAGCTCGGTAACAGGTCCTAAGGGGTCTGAACCATGGTCTGAGATGGTTCGAGCATGGCTAAGAGTAAGGTAGAAGCCGCTTGGTTGAGGGTGAGCGAGAGGGTCTCGGTCGAGCCTCAGGCGTGCTAGCGATCGTGTGTGTGGCTATGGGGTGCATGGAGCCGCAGTTCTGAGCCTCGTGATTCCAGAGAGATCTGAGTGTGGTCTAGTTGATCTTGGTTAGTAGCTGGTTCCTTCGGTTAAAGGCTAGGATCGAAGCTATTGGGAAAGATGCACCAAGGGTTGTTTGGGAGAGGTGTTGGCTGAAATTTGTACAGCCATGATGATGGTTAGCCGAGGAGCTTGGGGTTAGATCTTGAAGTTTATAGGCTGTAAATGAGGTTATTAAGTGTGGTAAAAAGTTGGGGAAGTTTTTGTTAAGTTTCGGTTCTATTTGGGTTAAAACCGGGACCCCGGTTCAAGTTTTAAACAACTCGGTTAATTTATTAAATGGGCTCGAGTTTACGTCTAGGAATAATTATAAATATGTTTTGGAACATTTTTAAGAGTTTGGTAAGCTTCAGATAAAAATAATTAGTTTTGGATTTATCCGGGATTTAATCGTTGTACGAAACGTTAATTAAAGAATTAATTGGAACACCTAGATTTAAGCATAATAAAATTATGGAAAATTATATTTTATCTCAAATAATTATTAGAAGTCTAAGTTTTTAATTTGGGAATTTTATGCTAAGGTTTGGTTTAATTAGAGATTAAAACGCATTAATATGTTATATTTAAATATTAATTTAAAATTCATCGATTTAAGTCAAACAAAAATTTGGGAAAATTCTTGTAGGCTTAAATAATTATTTGGGACATGTTAGAGTCAATGGATTAAGAAAATGTCAAAAACGTGGAATTTTACGTCTAGGGACAAAACGTTAATTTTTGAGTTTCCAGGGGTTAGATTTTGGCCTTGGCAACGCCCTGATCACCAATTCATGATATTTTAAATGTTTATGCATATCATGATTCACGATTTTTAAGATTTTATGAAAATATACGTTGCATGCTTAAATTTAAAGAAAATTGCATTTGTGCATGATTTTTACAAGTGATGTAAATGATGATGTTTTGAATGATGAGAATTAGTTTTTGCTATCGAAGTATATGTAAATATTTAAGATGTATATGTAAATGCTGATGATGAGGCCTAGGCACAGTGGATGGAAAATCCTGTCACTGATGTCCAACAGCCGCCGGATACCGCGGTTCTGTGTATGATAGATCCATTGTAAATGATGATGTACGATAGTCACCTCTAATGCATTGAATTTGCTAAATGATGAATGATAAATGATTAATTATGAATGATGAACAATGATAAATGATTAACTGTTTTGACAGGTCACGATTGCATATGACACGTTTACCTTAATCTTTTAAAGTTCATGAAGGATATGTTGTATGATATTTTTCACTGGTGTGTTATATGTATATGTACTTGTTACTTCTGGTACAGGTGTGTTGAGTCTTTAAACTCATTAGGCGTGTGTGGTGCTGGTGAGCTTGACATTGAGAGGACTGGAGGTGCCAAACTCTGAATAGGCAGACCTGGTGGGGTGACATGACCCAAGGACCACATGTTTTCCGCACATCATGATTTTATGAGCTTTGAGTAGACTAGAGCAGTTTACACATTTTTATGATACGCTGTTGATTTTCAGGATTTACTCGTTTATTTTATTTATGCATGATCGTGAGCCGAGTTGGCAATATATTAAACTGCTATATTTTTACTGTCAAATATTTACGATTAATTTTAAATGGTATATTTTTAGGTAGGGTTGTATGCATGCAAAATATTTAAATGTTATTTTGAAAATGGGAGCTTTAAAAAAATATTTATGCACTTTTAAAATCAGTAGATTTTACATCCCCGCCGCAGGGTATCGCGAATATACGAAGATGTATCCATCGACTAGAGCTGATATGAAAGTCACAACTAATGATCTGAATTCAAATAAAGAAAATGAACACGTATATGCCGATATGATGAGATATGTTGTAATGCCCGAGAATTTTGTTATTGTAATCTGAAATGATTTATTAATAATTGATGTGATTATAGACGGAAAGGATCAGACCGGGAAAGACGAGAGGAGACACGAGATATGTGCGAGGACAGAACTCCTTGCGCATATGCGCGAGATGGGCAGAGAACCTCGCGCATATGCGCGAAGGGTGTGCGTGCATATGCACGAGCTGCCGAGAAGACAAGTGCCGAGACCAGTAGGTCTCGTGCATATGCGCCGAGGGAGGTCGCGCATATGCGCGAGACGTGCTGAGTGAAGGAAGAGCCACATGTACTTCACCATGCATATATAAAATGCAACTTTTCATTTCCTTCACGAAATCAGAAGAAAGGACCGAAGCTCCCAGGAAGAAATTCCAAAGATTTTCATATTTTAGATTTTGATTTGCGAGAAATCTGAACATTGTCTTTACATTAACAATAGAATTAGAAATACATCAGAGTTTCAAATAGCGGAAACGAAAAGAAAGCAAAATCTTGAGTTCTGATCTTGATCTTCGATTCACCAACCCCAGAAAGCATCTTGCTCTTCCTCATTCAGTTGCTCCTCATTTTCATCTGAAATTTGTAAGGGGTGAGTGTTTTGGGAAACACTCAGCAAGTGGGGGTCGATCGATTCCAAAGATACATATAGAACTTAGTTTTTCTTAAAACGTTCTTTTAATAGACTTTCAAAACTTAATATTCTTAGCTTATCAGGACAGAGACAAATAGAATAAATGACAGAATTCATCAGATGATTCAGAACAATTCATAAATAGATTAAATCAATTCAGAACAGAACATATCAGAACAGACATAACACTGTTACTCATCTCATTTCCATGGTCAAATTGTCTCCAATATGTTAGTCCTCTAAGGGGTGAGGCCACAACATGGTTTTATACCCACCAATGGGGGCCAGAACAGAACATGGTTTTATACCCACCAATGGGGGGCCAGAACAGGACTACCATTCTCGTCCCATTTCAAATTCGAATCGTAACAGTGTAACAGGATTCAGACAGAACTTTTCAGAGTTTCAGATTTCAGAATTTTCTTACAGACACAGGGGAACCAAAGATTTCGAAGTATAGAAGAGCACACATAATCGATCGAAATTTTAAACAGATCACACCAATATTTTCGAAAAAGGGACACACCAACATGCATGTCTCATTATTTATATCAAAGTTTCAAAATACAACAAATTATTTAACGAAAGCCCACTTACAGTATCTTGAAGGAAGTTTCTTGTTGAAAATCGGGCAGCACTTTGACGTGACTTTAGCAAATGCAAGCTTCAATCAAACAGCACTTCGACGTAAGATTTATGCACTGGATTGCACGGACCTTCCTTTCTTCCTTGCTAGCTTGGCCGAAACTTGTGAAGGATGAGGGGAAGCCGAAATCTTGGAGAATTTGGGAGCTTTTTAGTGTGCACTTTGTATAGCATGGAACCTTGTATTTATAGACAAATTTGTGTCCCTTTGGCTCCCCTTGGCCGACCCCTTGGAGCACAAGAAATGCAATAATGGTGTGGTCATCCCCAAGAGTCACCTTGAACATCTCAAGGGTTATTTCTTACACCATGAATTTGTCCTAACCCTTAGCTTAATCCCTTAGCTACTTTATGGGTTTATTCAAAAGTCATTTCTTGCATACTTAATTTGTCCAAACCTTTAGCTCATCCTTTAGCTTCCTTTGTGTTCTTGTTAAGACAAGCTTAGTTGAGCTTCTTCTAGCTGAAGGATCGAGTCCTTGAGCTGGGGTTTTACTCCTCTCGTGACAACTCTTCGATGGATATGGTTATTCGCAGCTTAGCCTCCCGCTGAGCTCACTCCCGATCTTTGAAGATACTTCATCGAGTTAAATTTGCTGAAAATTTGATTTGCTTTGGATCGTAAAATCTTGGGTTCTTCCTTGCTAGCTTGGCCGAAACTTTTGAAGGATGAGGGGAAGCCGAAATCTTGGAGAATTTGGGATCTTTTTAGTGTGCACTTTGTATAGCATGGAACCTTGTATTTATAAACAAATTTTTGTCCCTTTGGCTCCCCTTAGCCGACCCCTTGGAGCACAAGAAATGAAATAATGGTGTGGTCATCCCCAAGAGTCACCTTGAACATCTCAAGGGTTATTTCTTACACCATGAATTTGTCCTAACCCTTAGCTTAATTCCTTAGCTCCTTTATGGGTTTATTCAAAAGTCATTTCTTTCATACTTAATTTGTCCCAATCTTTAGCTCATCCTTTAGCTTCCTTTTGTGGTCTTGTTAAGACAAACTTGGTCGAGCTTCTTCGAGCTGAAGGATCGAGTCCTTGAGCTGGGGTTTTACTCCTCTCGTGACAACTCCTCGATGGATATGGTTATTCGCAGCTTAGCCTCCCGTTGAGCTCACTCCCGAGCTTTGAAGATACTTCATCGAGTTAAATTTTCTGAAAATTTGATTTGCTTTGGATCGTAAAATCCCGGGTTCTCACAGATTCGATATATGTGCCAACGTCCGAGAACCGGGATACCTAGACTAGACTAGATCAGAGTCGAGTCAGAGATATGAGTTTGATTTACAGTTTTATATCATTTAATGTTTCAGATTGATACATGTTATTGATGATTGATATGTCATCTCTTATATGATTTTATATGATTGCATGTATACATTATTTATACTGGGATTATATTCTCACCGGAGTTATCCGGCTGTTGTTGTGTTTGTATGTGTGCATGACAATAGGTGGGACAGGATCAAGGACAAGACGAGGATGAGAGATTACATTTTAGCGTGGAGATCCGGACCCAAAAGTATAACAGGATTCAGCACTTCATATATAGTAGGTGAACCCTAGTTTGATTTTAATATAATTATACAAGACTTGTACTTTTATGTTGTTTATATCAGATTGATGTTATTATGTTCCGCATTTGTATTTTTAAAAAAATTATTTAGACCCAAGTTTATTTAATTGATTCATTTATTCCCAAAGACGATTAAGAAATGAATTATCGTGCGGATCCCCACATATGTTATGGATATGTTTAAGTTCATGCTTTTAAGACCATGAAATGTATATTAATTACAGTACTTTTCATTGTTGCATGTTATGTATATGTACTTGTTATAACAATTCAGGTGTGTTTATTTTTTAGACTCACTAGGTGTGAATGATGCAGGTCAGCATAATGATGTGAAGACTGGAGGCACCAAAGAATGAATAGGCGGAGTTGTGTGTGTGCATGTTGACCCGAGGACCTTGCATTTTTCCGTACTTTATATTTATGAGTCAGGGGTGATACATTATATTTCTGCGTTTGCATCTTTGTACATGTTGAGAATTTTACAAGATTCCATTTATTGCATTGAAGTTCTTTTATATCTGTAGTCTAGGGATTTTGATGATATTTAGATTTTTATTTAACTGCAGTATTTTTATTCAGTGATTGAGTAACTTTTAATACGCATGGTGGTCTTTTTTCATTTGCATGCATATGTATGAGCATTTTCGAAATTAGCTTGCAAAAAAAAAATTGCTAGTAGTAGATGTTTCACGTGTAATCGTAACTGAAATCCTCGTTCTAGCTGAGATGGAAAAACTTTATCAATTGAAGTATTCGTAACTGATAGGACATCAGTGACAACTGATAATGTTCAGCTGAACTGATCGGCTAATCAGTTGACCACGTCATCAATTGAAGTATCAGCAGACAGACTGACACGTCATACCAAAGCAGAACAGTTGAATTAGAATAGAACAGTCTGAATACCTCGTACTTCTATCAGATCAAGTAACTACACGAAGATTCAACAGATATTTGTCATTAAATATTCATTAAATGCATTTAATACGACCGTTGGAATCGAAGACTATATATAGCTGATCGAATAAGTTGAAGAAAGCTAGTGAGTACAAGTGAACACACACGAAGCAATCAAGCTACAACATTCAATTAGTTGTGATATCTTTCACGAGTATTTTATCAAGTTACATATCTCACACTCATGCTTTATATTCATTGTATTTATCAGTAGCATTCATGCTACCAATTTAGAGTGTTTCAGTTAATAACTGTGTAACGACCCGAAAATCAGACTACGTATAAGCCATGCATAATTATTACTATTTAAATTTAAAAATGATTTATACTTATATATATATATATACATATATATATATATATATATATATATATATATATGAAGGGTCTAATTCATTTTGATATTTGACAAGTCATAACTATTTATTTTAAATGTAAAAGTTTAGTTTTATCTTTTCAGTTAAATACGCGAGGCCGGACCGGAGTTGGATATTTGAGATAAAATTAATAATAAGAAAATATTCCTAAATTTAATTTAAGGCAAGGAATAATTTAATTTAAAGAAATAAAATGTCTTAGAATTTATTTAATTAATTAGAGCTAAGTTGGTAAATAAATTCTTTTAGATTCAATATTTAATTAAAGCTTAATTTAAAATATGTAAACAAATGAGGATAAATTAATCTAGGCATAATATATTTAAGAAATTAACATAACATTTAAATACTTAAATTTTAAATCAAGCATGCCATGCAATGTAACCTCCCACCTTAATGCATATTATGGCTACTTTAACACCTCCAATAACACTCCTCTTCATTGCCTAATAAACCCACACTTTCATTTTTGAAATACATCAGGTAGTAAGCTATTGAAATCGTGAGTAGCAGCAAGAATAAGAGCAAAGGAATCGGCAATAAGGAGTGAAGGAAAGAATTCAAACCCATTCAACTCTTGCACTTGTAACTCTCCACTAAATGCACTTCAAGACACCTTTAACATCTCCTATAACAGCCATCTCCATTGTCTAGCACCTCCACACCATTACCTTCGAATTACATCAGAAAACATTAGCTTAGAGGCGTGAGAATTCAGCAGAAAACAAGAAGAGAAATCCAACTCGGTTCCTGTCGCGTCGTAATGTCGTTTTGATTTGTTTTTGTCAAAAACAAATTCCAGGCATGTATATGTTACTTCCTTTGCTCTTCAATCAAGTCCTATAGATATTTTTAAAGCATTATATATTCATTATGCAAGCAACAACTCGAAATTTTTGACAGCAAGTACTGAAAATCTGTACAGATTACTCGGCCAATGGTTTGTGCTTCACGGGTTTGGTGGTTTTTGTTGATTACATGGAGTGGTGCGGTTCCAGGCTCTCAGGGATGCTTCTAGGCATGCTTTAGAGTGTCTTAGGAAGTTATTGGTTCATTAGTTTCCATCCATATACACACAAATGCAGAAATGACAGCAACTTCTTACTTGAGTGCAGAATGAGACACGGTTTCTGCCATTGAGTTGTTTAAGTGGAGTGTTCGAACCTTGACTGTCCTAGGGACTGTAGCCATGGTTAGAACCCTCCCTTAACATGTCTAGGGTGTGACAAAATCGGTATTTACAAGCTTGGTCCAGGAATCCATCAGATTTTTACATCAACAATGCAAGAGTCACTCGGTTTTCCTTTTCAGTTTCTGTGTGAGTGTGGGTTCGGTTTTTGTGTGTTGGATGAATTGTGGTTGGCTCCTAGCCTATAGCCATGGTTCATAAAACACTCCATCATGTCTAGATCGAGCCATGGTCGCTCAAATGGCCATTGGAACGGTACAAGACAACAAAACAATGCAATACATCACAAACTACAGAAAGGGGCTCTCGGTTTTGAGCTTTGATTGTCCTAGGTGTTGGCTCGGTTTGTGGTTGGCCTTTGGCCCTTAACCATGGTCCAAGCCATGACTTAGGATGTTGGTAAGAGTTCTTGGGCGGTGGTTCAAGCCCATAGTCATAAAATTCAGGATTTTCACTACAAAAGACACAAGCTGTCATTGCTGCCTTTTTAACAGCAACTTTGCGTCGCGGTTTAGGAGGTGGTTTGAGTTCTTGGTTGGCTTTTAGCCCATGGCATTGGACTGGACAGTACCTCAATGAGTTAGGAAGGTCATGTTTTTGGCCGTTTGTGATTTGGTCAAGTTTAGAGGTCGTACGAGAATTTACGGTGAAAGGTGCCAAAATGACTCTCGAAAGAGTGTTTTATGTTTTTGGATTTCTTTCACCTATTTTCGTGTTTTGCAATTCTTATGAATGTTTTTCAGTATGTTTGGGGTATTTTTAATCATGGTTAAACGTCGGTTTAATGTTGGTTTGGGTTGGTACGAAGCCGTGATTAAAAATGAAGTTGTTGGTCCTAATCGTCTCGTTTTTGGTTTAGTGGTTAAGTTTTTGTCAAGTTAAAATTATTTGCATGTGTCACATATTAGAATTATGTTGCAGCGAGCCTGAGAGCGATCCAACTCATCCGGTAAAAATAAGATTATAATTATATTACGTGCATAAAAATATAAAATGTTTATTTTTGAGATATATGCTATATGTCTTGTGGCCACCTTATGCTTATAGGTTTGGAAGTCGGTAGGCGCAACCGAGGACCTCTCCGCCCGGTGACTTACGACCGGTTTATGATTACGTATGGGTACGGACATCCAGTCCAAGGGCTGTGATTGATCTCTACCGCCCATTATACTGTGGTTTAGTCTGATCAGGCGCTTACGCTATGTTATGGGCCACTTGCTTAGAAAAATTATCTCTACCAGAAAAATTATGATATGTTATGACAGAGCTCTATTGAGCAAAGCTTTTACGTATGAATTTTCAGATATGCACGTAGTTATAATTATTCATGATACGATTTTCACCGTACGCTCTACGATACTTTATTTTTATGATGCATGCGATTTTATGTTATATTTACTTGTTATTCACGATATATACATGTTGAGTCTTTAGACTCACTAGACTTGATTGTTGTAGGTATTGACGAGGTCGATACCGCGGGCGGAGACCAGTGAGCGATCTTGGGACAGCAGTAGTAAACCCGAGGACCTCATGATTTAATTTATGCACCTTTTATTATTCAAACTCAGTTTTAATACGTTGGATTATTTTTAAGTTGATGTTACGTTGAATTATTTTTAAATTGTTGGTTGAAAACAATATTTGCTTCCGCTATTATTTTAAAGTTAAAATTATTTACATGTTTATTTTAATTAAATGAGACAAGATAATTATTTATTTAGAAAATTTTTAATAATTCCGCAAAATTATGAATACGAAATACGGGCCTTTACAAAATGCATAAGAGTTGTTATACTAAGAGTTTTAGTTTGGCAGTGTGTAAGACCAACTAAAGTGAATTATTACAATCTGTTGTAATATATCAATGTATTTTAATGAAATCATATCCTTGTGATGGAATAGGCGACGTAGGAGTATTTGAAGTCTTTGAACATCTATAAAAACTTTCGTGTTCATTTCAGTTACCATTTCAGTTTACACTAAGTATTCAATCTATATTTTAGTCTTATTCTGCACTACTATCAGTTGACTTATCTATATCGACAAACAAGATTCTAGGATCAGTTCCTCAAAGAACTGATTCACATATTAGAAAATAATACAAAAATATGAAGTTTTTATTCAACCCTCCTTTCTTAACACTTCAACTACCTTAATCGATCCTATCACGTTCGTAAGGATTTACAAGAAAGACAAACTTCACTAATCCTGGATTGATTTGGTGTCTAAACGTTAGATACCCAAATGTAAATTAACTAAACACCCTATACTTGTTATAAATCATACGACACCTAAGAAATATTTTGAATGTGGAAACTAAAATTTTTAAACTTTCGCGGCCGTTTATCAAAAAATATTTTTTTATTAATACATTCTTTATTGGATTAGATGAACGATTTGGAACTGATGATTATTTTTATTTTTATTTTTTTGGGTTAAATCACAAGATACTATACCCAACTTTATAATTGTAATGAAACGTAATAAATTATGTATTGGGTGCAATAATTTTTCATGTTTGGTAAATAATCGAAATGTAGTGTTTGATCTATTATACAATTTAAAATATTGGAGTTGCATAATTACCATTAATTATATTTTTTTGGTAAGACGACAATCAATCGGTCATACAATTGGTATTAGAACCAAAGTCACGGGTTCGATACCTATTGATCGCAAATAGTACAATTACTGGGAGGAAGATAGTTAAGTGCAAAAATTGTCTCAGCTGAGTAGAACAATTAAAATATGGTTCTTCAGCAGTGTGATTTAAAAGATTTTAATTGTATAATTATCATCAATTATAACTTTCGGTAAAACGACAAACACTTGATCTATATATGTATGAACATAAGAATAACCATAATTTTATATTTTAAAAATTAAACTGAAGTTGCAACAATCATCGATGTGAAAAAAAAAATTACGTAGATCCATTTATTTCCTTCTAAACAGCTTCTATAAGCTCTAAAACAAGTAACAACTTGTTTTATATGTTATAAGCTCTCTAAAAACTTTCTACCTGATATTTTCGGAGCATTGACAATCTACTCTCTCAAAGTAAGAATGCTGTTATGATAAAACGTTGGAACCACAAATAGAATTATAAAAAATATTCAATGCTGCTCGCTAGCAGGCCCTAGTGCTAAATCGTTTAATCAAACGAGAACATTTTTAAAGTTAAATATGTTATTTTTCTTAAAAATATATATTTAATTTTACTTCCAAATCTCTTTAAAATTTGACGGATATTAATATTCACAAAAACTTCTATAAGACCGTCTCATAGATCAATTTTATAATAATTTGATAAATATTATATTCACAAAAACCCCTATCTAACCCGACTCGTAAAAAACATTACTTTCACTCGACTTATGGACTCGATCAGTCATTCAGTCTCACAAATATAAATATGTGAATTTGTCTCACGAAAAACACACTCTTTAATATTTATCCTATCTCCGTTCACTGAATCTAAAATAGATTTCAAACCATGATATTTGAGTTTTATATAGTTATGGAGAGAGATTAAAATTGAAGGAAAAAAATATATTGTACAAAAAAAAAAAGATTTCAAGTCCTGCATCCTAATTTTCAACCAAACGAATATGATGAATTCAAAATATGGATTTGAAATCAAATCATCTCAAATCCACTCATCCAGATACCGTTTTACATATTTTGAATGTATACTCATCGAATTTTCTCACTACAAAAAAAAAAAGAGGCTAGCGACGGTTTTAACCGTCGCCTAAAAGGTTAGGCGACGGTTTGGTGATCCGTAACCGGATGTCGCGTTGCCTTCTATAAGCGACGGTTTACATACAAACTGTCGCTATATGTAAACCGTCGCTATATTAAGTGGTCGAACGGTTGGCCTCCCAACACTTGGGTCCTAAATTGAGTGGTCGAACGGTTGGCCTCCCAACACTAGGGTCCTAAATTGAGTCACTCGAAAAAAGTTCACTTGCATATCCCAGAGATTCCTGCATCTCACTCAGTCAAGTTTAGTTACATGCTTATCCAAGAAAGCCCGAGCCAGATTACGTAAGCTCACACTGACCGCACCAGCGCCAGCAAACTTTTCAATGACCTCTACCACCTCAGGTTTCAAAATCTCTTCCTCTGTAGAAGGATTACAGAGATAATACAGTGCCCCAAGAGCATAACTGACCTGCAAAGTAAACGTTTAGAATTTGAACCATTGAGGTAAAGTAAGCTAGAGACGAAAGCTCCGGGAGTCTCAGAAGAAAATGGAGTAGTAAATTTTGGTTCATTAATCGTAACCAAAGTTGAATTAAATCCAGAAAAATATTCTGGCACTAAAGAAGATCTCTCATCTTACTTTCAAGAACTACTTATTAGAAATATATATGTTATTTTAGAAAATAGCACAGCATTAGAGGCATCTACAAAATGCATGGACGAAAAGGTGAGTGTTGTGCTTTTCATCAATGCCATGATGATGCAAACCAATAGTCTTTCATTGAAGCCTTTCAGACAAAGCTGACTAAAGTCTACATTCTACAATCACAACTATAGGTTATCAGCTAAACAAACAGATACAGTTCATTTAAAAACAATTTGCCAAATGACTCATGGTGTGGGTTTCAAAATTTATATTTTCTACTATTACTCAAGTGACCAAGTCGATGGACCAGTTGACGCTACAACAAAGCACATTTTGTAAAGCATCGCCTGTTAAATGTAATTAAACAGAACATCACACACAAGGAGGATGCCGAGACAATCTTTTCCCTTCTGAGATTTGGATCTAAAGTTACAAGTGGTTTGAGACAACAAATGAATGATGCAAATGACTAGTGACACAAATTTTCGTTCTTTACCGTGTTTCCAACGGGGCTTGACAAGCATTGGATGACAAGAGGAATCCCACCACACTGAATGACAACTGCAGCATTTGTTGGATCTGCACATTGGCGATAATAGTAAAAATTTAAGCATGTAAACTTAGAAAAAACTTAGAAATCTGAACAATCAATAGTGGAAAAGGAGAGAAGCATCGAACTTTCCCCTTAGATAGGTAATTTATCGTTTTAATGTTCTACCTGCACAAGCATTGCAGATTCCTCCAACACCAAACTCCACAAGCCTCTCATTGGGCTCTGTTAAGCAGTCCAAGAAAAGTTCAATAACATTCAGCTGCTTAGATCACATAAAATCAAAATTAGCGTGTCATATAACACATGTTGGAGTCAACTTAGCCATTGAACATAAAAATTTGAAACCTGACGTAGAAAGGTGTAATTGTATGGATCATATGCAAAATTTGCCAAATTAGCAACGATTTTCTCTTTCGTTTCTGCAATCATCAAAAAGTTAAATGACCATAAATGATATCGTATTAAAAAAGTGACTAGGGAAAAAATAAGGCTATAATTAGTACTGTTGAAACACATCCAATCATCAAAGTATCAAAGTGCTATTAGGAGGCACAAGATCATGATCCTAGAAGCAACAACTACCACACCCCATCACTCCGAATCTAGTGTACTATCAAAAAGTTGAGTATATTGCAGTCAATTTTATATGCTCAATTTTGACAGACAATGCCAACCCAACTTTTGTGTCAAAGTTCCACTTTAACACCCATTTTCATACTGAAGAAAACTATATAGATTGAATAACATATAGTGATTACTAGAATGAAACTTGGGCCCTCTACCTTCATCAGATGCATTCTGAAACTGACAAACCAGCTCCTAAAAAATTCAAATTGAGCATGCATTAACAACTCAAAAGGTTTGAGTACCAGAAACCATTCAATAATCAGTACCTAAAAAGGTACCATTTTTTCACAACTCCATCCATATTTCACAAATGTCCGACATATAGTTGAAATGATTCATTAAAGAGCCAAAGATTAAAGCTTTTAGGAAAGGTAAAACATTGCTCATTTTCATTTTCCGGAAACAATTTCTCAATACCAAAATAAAAGCAAAAACTATTATTCGTTTTTATTATTCTCTTCCCCGTAAACAAAACTTCCGGGCTTTTCGCATTTCAAAACATGATCATTGCTTTCAATTAAACTTATCATCATTTCTCAAACACGTTTAATTATTATATTATATTGTATCCCAAATAATTTTATCAACCTAGTTATTAAAACAAAATCTTTGTTTTTTCCCGCAAAACTTGACCCAAAATTCTCAAAATAAAAACTAAACAAAGCCATGATACTCTGCACGACATGTAAATGGTTTCACCTGAAGGAATTGCACCCTGGAGCTTCCATATTTTCCAGCGCGCTCTTTTTGTCTCTGATCATTCGTAAACATGTGTTCTGTAAAATATATGGAAATATATCAACATTAACCAACCCAGCACACAAAACGAGGTATAGACGAACTATCTTCCAAATTTTTTACCAAAATTCTACAAAAAGCAATTCCGTAAACTACAGCCAGATAGGGCTAAGATCTATGCAAATTCGTCACCATAAAATGCTTAAAACAGGAACACAACCTAGAACAATAATGGCTTAAAATAAAAAGGATTGAACACAAAATAGTTTTACTTCGAATGATATCCTCGGAATTTGACACCTACAAAGATCAAAATCCCGATTTTATGACTCGAATTCCTTCCCCCACTTCAAAAAATCACCTGATATATAATTTTATACGGTGTAGAGAGTTTGAACTTTGAGAGAAAATGACAGAAATCGGGACTCGTGGAATTGTTTATTAAAAAAAAGCGTGGGATGTAATTTATTTTTTGTCTTTTATTTATACTTATTTAAAATTTAATTTTTTTTATGAGTGTATTTAAATTTTCATTTTAATTAAAACTTATACGATCTAACCTGACCCACGTCTCACCGCCACTTCTTTCCAATCTTCCTAATTTTTTGTTATCGTTATTCTCATATCCTTCTTTGCATCATTTCAATTTTTTTTGGTTTCTCGCTGTAGATTGTAACAATGAGTCTACGAGATATTGGTTGAGAAAAAATCCAACAATAGAATCACGTATTGGTAAGAAATCAACTTATTATTTTGAATTTTACCACTATATTTTTTGTTGGATCGATCTCGACTCATAAATTTAATTAGGGTGTTGTAGATATATTTGTTAATTTCTTGTTCTAGCAGTTCCCCATCATCGATTTGGACACACGCACACACCGTGACCTAAATTGAACTTTTTGGGTAGCAACTTAACACCTTGGTCATGAGCACGACCCAGGTGGGTCGAGCTCTTCACACCTGGGTCGAGCCAAAAAAAGAGCTCGACCCACGTGTGGATCGAGGGCTTGATGTTTGGGTTGAGGGGCGAGGTTTGGGTCTAGTCTAATGTTACTCCACCCAAATCTGATTGACTCAACACAATTTTTTATTATAACACTATTTAATTATAAATTTTGACAATTAATAACTTTTTTTTTTTGCAAATTTACTTCTCCACAAAACTTAGAAGGGATCAATTCTTTGATTGTAAGTTAACTTTATGATCAAAATATGTTGATATTTGTAAGAAGATAGTGTACTAGGGGTGGGCAATCGGGTCGGGTTTTTCGGGTTCCACCTGATCCGAAACCCGATCGGGTGCAATTTTCGAGTAAAATAGGGTAAATACCCGACCCGAAACCCGATCGGGTGCAATTTTCGGGTAAAATAATGCCCGAACCCGACTATATTTAGTCGGATCGGGTTCGGATATTGAGTTGGTACCCGAATTACCCGATCGGGTACCCGATTGTTTTTAAAAAAATACATATGGGCTTATAATGACCGGAAGACTTATACTTCTACGAATCTCATTATACTTCATATGGACTTGTACTTCTACGATATGGGCTTAAAAAAACATATGGGCTAATAAATTGGAAAACACCTCAATATGGGCTTATACTTCTACGATTCTCATTCCAAAATTCAAAGAGCAAAGCACCGCAAGACTTCTACTTAGAAGTTAGAACGAGGGTCAGTGAGCGGCAGTCCTAGGAGTTTCGGATAACCAATTCGAATGACATCGCTATTTCTTGGAGACCTATTGAAATCGACATTGGATTTGCTCGAATCTTGGCTTCAGTCGGTGTTTTACAGTTGCTGGTATCGCTCAAATCTTGTTCACTATGTGTTTGTTGAATTGCATGTATCACACATTTATGCTGAAAAGTGAAAACAATCGCATTTTGGATTTATTTGAGAATAATATATATAATATATACTATGTGCATTTCTTGATTGCTGCTGCGAAGTTGCACTTGAGGGTTCGTGAATGGGGGGAAAAGACAGGATGCAAAAAATCATCAGCAGAGAGAAATTGGTAGCAGCTAGGGACACTAGGCGATGAGAACTAATAGATGTAAGGATAAGTATTGTGGCTAAGATTCACAATTTTTCCCTAGAATGGTAATAATACAGATAGATTTTTCAGTATTATGAGTCATATGGCTAAGATTCACAGATTCACAGCCTGTATCATACATTTATGCTGATAAGTAATGTGGCTAAGATTCACAATAAGGATAAATAATGCTGCTGCGGAGTTGCACTTGAGAGTGCAACGTTGCTTAAATTCAGAAAACTAAAAAATGTAAGGATGATAACTTTTCAGTGTTTTCACACACCACCCATAATAAATTAATAATAATAGATTCTTCAAATTCATGTTTTCTTGTTTCTTGTCCAGTAGCATGTTTTCTTGTTTCTTGTCCAGTAGCATGTTTTCTGTCTTGATGTCATTGTGTTGCTGTCATTACTCATTGTAGTCACTGACAATTTGATTTTTTTTGTTTGATGTAGCAATGTATTGAATCTTGTGGGCTACAATCCGGAACCAGAAAGTGCAAATATTCTACTAATCAATTATCAATACATGGAATTTGGTAGAATATCTGAAACTCTTTCTTCGCCAAACATACAACCACAAAGTGACTTATACAAAGAGGTTAGTATGAACATTGATGATAAGATTGATGAGAAGGATGATAAATTATGTGATTCCAAAAAACGTACTCGGACGGTTGTGTCTAGGTCACAATGGTGGGAACACTTTGAAAGGTTTTTTTGTGAAAATGAGAATGTTCAAAAAGGTATATGCAAATATTGTTCTAAAGAGATTAAAGCTGATCCATAGTTGTCAAGGCGCTAGGCGACGAGCCACTGCCTAACGCCCGAACGCCTAGGCGACAAAAGGCGATCGCCTAGCCACGAGGCGATAATATAGAGAAAATGTATTATATAGTTATGTTCTACTAAAAATCAACTATTAATAATAATGAACTATATGAAAACCTAAATATATAAAGCTTCAAGTAACAAAAAACAAAAATATCTCAATATTGTCGATAAATCAACACATTCAAATCTTATGCTAGACAATTTAATTTTTCCAAAACAATCTAGACTCAGATCAATCACTTTCTAATTCAATCATTTCATCCCCATCCTCCACATTTTCATCAATGTCTGAATAATCATCTTTCAACACATCATCATCAAACTCTCCCTCGTCAGTAGATTCTTCATCTACATCCATTGGTGATTGTAGAGCATGAGTAGTTTGGCTTGTCACCTGACCTCTTCGTCCTCCCCTACCTTTGCCTCTAGAAGTTGAAGCTCCCCTATAAATAGGGTTCGAGGTCCGTTGTTGTCTAGTATGTCTGGTTTCTTCTTCTACTCCAGCAGCCTCTGCTACAACATTCCATGTCAAAGTATCATCATCATCATCAAAAACAGGTTCCTCTCCAGCTTCCATCATTCCAATCAACCACTCGTTATTACAATCATCAATATTCCACAAAACTATAGGATCTTTTTTATCCTTCTTAGCCGCACGAGCCTTGAGTGTTTGATTGTACTTCACATATACCAAATCTCTTAGTTTCTTGTGATCTAGTATATTCCTTTTCTTTGAATGTATCTGAGACACGAATGACGAAACCATCATAAACTATAAATTGAAAAGAAAAGTGAAAGAAGTCATGGAATACCGTAATAGTATTTACTCACATGCTCAAATATGCTCCAATTCCTTTCACAACCCGAAGCACTACATGTGAGGCTAAGAACTTTGATAGCAAATTCTTTCAAATTTGAAGTACCATTGCCAAACATTTTCCACCAATCCGCTGAAAAAAAAAATGTATCTCATCAATTTCATTTGATATTTAAGTATTTAACTATTAACTTCTTGCAAAAAAAAAAAAACACATACCAGACGCCATTGGTTGGTCTTTATTATTCCTTGCTCTAATGGCAAATTCGTTGCCGAACAATGACTCCGAGTTTTTATATACCGGCAACTCCTACATAATAATCTTATCTCTCACGTCATGGCTTGGAATCAATCTTTGTATGCATGCAAACAACCCATTTGTGACTTCTGCATCCGTCTCAACTTTCGGATTGTGATAGTAAAAATATGGGTTTAAGTAGTATCATGCCGCATGCAAAGGATGATGAAGCTGATTATCCCATCTAGCATCAATAAATTCTAACACTTTTTTATATTTCTCTCTGTTGTTATCAAAGGAGTTGAGAATTGTTTCTTTTGCTCACGCGGCAGGATACTACTTAAACCCATATTTTTACTATCACAATCCGAAAGTTGAGACGGATGCAGAAGTCACAAATGGGTTGTTTGCATGCATACAAAGATTGATTCCAAGCCATGACGTGAGGAATAAGATTATTATGGAGGAGTTGCCGGTATATAAGAACTCGAAGTCATTGTTCGGCAACGAATTTGCCATTAGAGCAAGGAATAATAAAGACCAACCAATGGCGCCTGGTATGTGTTTTTTTTTTTGCAAGAAGTTAAATAGTTAAATACTTAAATATCAAATGAAAATGATGAGATACATTTTTTTTTCAGCGGATTGGTGGAAAATGTTTGGCAATGGTACTCCAAATTTGAAAGAACTTGCTATCAAAGTTCTTAGCCTCACATGTAGTGCTTCGGGTTGTGAAAGGAATTGGAGCATATTTGAGAATGTGAGTAAATACTATTACGGTATTCCATGACTTCTTTCACTTTTCTTTTCAATTTATAGTTTATGATGGTTTCGTCATTCGTGTCACAGATACATTCAAAGAAAAGGAATATACTAGATCACAAGAAACTAAGAGATTTGGTCTATGTGAAGTACAATCAAACACTCAAGGCTCGTGCGACTAAGAAGGATAAAAAAGATCCTATAGTTTTGAGGAATATTGATGATTGTAATAATGAGTGGTTGATTGGAATGATGGAAGCTGGAGAGGAACCTGTTTTTGATGATGATGATGATACTTTGACATGGAACGTTGTACCAGAGGCTGCTGGAGTAGAAGAAGAAACCAGACATACTAAACAACAACGGACCTCGAACCCTATTTATAGGGGAGCTTCAACTTCTAGAGGCAAAGGTAGGGGAAGACGAAGAGGTCGGGTGACAAGCCAAACTACTCATGCTCTACAATCACCAATGGATGTAGATGAAGAACCTACTGACGAGGGAGAGTTTAATGATGATGTGTTGAAAGATGATTATTCAGACATTGATGAAAATGTGGAGGATGGTGATGTGGATGAAATGATTGAATTAGAAAGTGATTGATCTGAGTCTAAATTGTTTTGGAAAAATTAAATTGTCTAGCATAAGATTTGAATGTGTTGATTTATCGATAATATTGAGATATTTTTGTTTTTTGTTACTTGAAACTTTATATATTTAGGTTTTCATAAAGTTCATTATTATTAATAGTTATTTTTAGTAGAACATAAATATATAATACATTCTCTCTAAATTATCGCCTCGTGGCTAGGCGATCGCCTTTTGTCGCCTAGGCGTTCGGGCGCTAGGCAGTGGCTCGTCGCCTTGACGTCGCCTAGCCCCTTGACAACTATGGTGTAACTTTTGTAGACATTCACGAGACAATATTATTTTGATAAGCCTATTTTCTCGTCATATATTATTTGGTAGGCACAAAATGATAAAATGATAAAATGTTACTTTGTCAAAAAAAAAAACCACTTACCCGACCGTTACCCTTACCCGAACCCGAACTTATCGGGTACCCGAAAAGGCTGGTAGAGTCCAGAATCGGATCGGGTTCGGGTAATAAAAATGCTACCCGAAAAAATCTGGTACCCGATCCGAACTACCCGAAACCCGAAAAATCCGACCCGTGCCCACCCCTAAGTGTAACGTCCGAAAAACCAACATTCGTAAACCAGATGCATGCAAATTTAGCGACTGTTTGGTGGTTCGTAACCAGAGGTCGCGTCGCCTTCTATCAGCGACAATTTTCTCAAAAACCGTTACAAATGAGCGACGGTTTCTCAAAAATCGTCCCTAATTTAAGCGACGATTTACATACAAAGCGTCGCTATATTAAGCGACGGTTTACATACAAACCGTCGATATATTAAGCGACGGTTTTTGACAAGACCGTTGCTATATTAAGCGAAGGTTTTTGAGAAAACCGTAGCTTAATGAAGCGACGGTTTTTAATCAACCACTACGTTAAAATTCATAAATCAACTCCTACGCAAAAATTAAAATTAAATATTAAATTTTCTGTAAAGAAAACACTTTAAAAACCTGTCGTGCGCGAAGCTATGCAGATCCACGTGACGCTGGAAAATCGCACCTACGAGCAAATCTACAAAATTAATATGAAAAACTATTAGTACAAAGTAAAAAAACCGAAACTTCGAAAAAATTGATAGAATTTCGCTACTAACAGTGAAGAAAGACGAAAATCGCTTACGAAAATATTCGCGAACGTCGGTATATATATATATGATAGTGACGGTTTTAGTATCTCCGTCTCTATTTGCGATAGTATTGAGTTAGACCGTCGCTAATAGCGACGGTTTACGACAAACATGACCGTCGCTATTAGCGACGGTATTTTCAAACCGTCGCCAATAGCAACGTTCTACAAAGAGAAAAATAACCGAACAATATAAATCAACAGATTTGATATTCTAAAAGTGTCATGCACCTATATTTGTAAGTAAATTCTAGAACATACGCAGAAAAATGTCACCACCACTCAGAATTTGAACAAAACATAGATATAAATATTGCAAAATTTAGCAAGTACAGCTGCTCATTTAAGCTGATTGGAGATCTTACATGATACAGATTCATTAGGTTTTTCCAATTCTGGCGATGTTCATTTAATAGATGTTGTTTTCACCTTCTATGCATTCATTCCAACTGCATCTGCTTGCTCAGGAGTTGCATTATATTATTTTAGTTAGATTTGATGAACCATGGTTTACTTATTACAATGAATTAGTTTATGGTCTATTCGCCTCCATCTTCATCTGATATGCTTTTAACAATGAATTAGTTTATGGTCTATGATTTATTATGTTTCTTTATATTAGTGGTCATATCAAATTCGTTTGTTCCTTTTGATCTTGCAGGTGAGATAATATGTTTTTTAAGAGCTTCAAGATCTTATTATCTAATCTCTCACATATTCTTAACAGATTCACTAAATCATTATATTAGCGCTTCTTAGACAACGTTGTATTATAATTTTTACAGAAAAATTTACATTCTGGTTGGTAGATTTTAAACTCAAATGTTTCAAGTTCTAGCAGAGTTCTGATGTCAAAATATGAACTTTTATATGCCACATTTGCATCTTTACTTTCTGACATATTTGAATCTTTGTTGTGTATGTATTTAAATCTGAAGATTCATACATGGAGAACGTGTATGATGGAGGCAGCAATCCGACAAATATTGTCCATAAATAGCAAAAACCTCAGGTTTTTAAAATTCTTTGTAATACATTAATAAACTCTACCTTAGCATGGATTTGCAAATTTATTATTTCCATTGTTCTATCTACTTAATTTATTTATTTCTATTTCAACTTAAGCAAAATATATTATGTGTATTCCGACCATGATTTAAATGTAGCAAAGTAATGTAGCAAAGTTAATTAATAATTGTTGTCTTAACTTTACATTCTGCCACTATTGCTACAATTTGTATTCTTTCTGTTTGTCAAGTCATCAACTAACAATATTTCGGCTTGGGTAAAGATATATAATGTGGTATGATGAGGCAATAGTTCAAGGAATCTGTGGGGCCCTTAACTCCTAATCGTTATTACAATGCAATCTGATTAGAGTTTAATTAAATACAGCGGAAAACGAGTTTAAAATTTTCTTTACAATGAGCCAAAAATGTGTCAACTGTAATTATAATACTAAAATAGTATATAATATAGTCTCGTCTCAACACATCACAATATAAACCAAGCCCACACATAATCCAGATCAAATACATACAAACAAACTCATATCCTCGGGACATACCCCGATATATAGATACATATATATATATATATATATAAATGTATATGTATATGTATATGTATGTACTGGGAAAGACCACGAAACCTCAAATCAACCATGACTCCCTCCAGAAGTACCCTCTCCGGCCTCCTGATATCCTGGAGTACCTGACATTGTCCACACACAAAGACAACAACAGCCCCCTTGGGGGTGAGCAAAGCTCCGTATGGAACAACCATCATATATACCACAGATATCTAAAAAATGATATATGATATGCAATGCATGTATGTCGTGGAGGTATCAGGTCAAATGCCCATCCACTGAGCACATGTCAGAATCATTCGAATCGCTATCAAATCAATGCTTGAGCTGGCACACCGGCCTCAATCGGGGATACTCGTATGATAGCGTCGACAAAGCGCCATCAAATCCAAAATCTCAATCAATCATCAGGGCCACAATGACTATACTGTAAGGGTCATGTAATACCAAACATAGCATCGTGTTCACAAACCTTAGAATCAAATCAAATCATATCAGGGTATCCAAGGATCATAGCTCAACGTGCATGTCATATATCGATGTATGCACCAAACGATGTGTGTTAACAAAATACTTATTTTATACATCGATATTCCAATCACAATGTCATGTATACCACATAAAGTCATCACATAAGGCATATAGACACATATTCTCAATCAAATCAATCAAACATATATCATATGATACAGATACATGTCGTATGTTACTCGGTCGCAACATACCTCAATTCTTCGTTTCCAATTGATGTAGCTTTAAGATTTCAGTGTAGAAATTCTATTTACACTAATAACACATTCATTTCAATCAACAATATCATTCAAATTCAATAATATAAGTTTCAAATATCTTTTGAAACTTCGAAAATTCATATCAAAATCAAATCATCGCATAATTCAATTCCGACTTCAAAACTTAATTTCTCGTCAGTTATTCTACCGCATATATAACCGACAAATAATTCTTCAATCTCAATCCAACAACTAAAATTTTCTAATTATAATAAATTGAGAATAATTCAAAATAACATCACTATAATCATCCATTTTTCGTTAAAATCATACAATATTCAACAATCTTCAGTTTCTGTATTATTTAACAATTTATCGGATTTATTCCAAAAATTGACGAATTTCAAACATCACCAAAAATATAAAATTTATATCTCAAATCGAAGACCTCGTGTCAACGATCCCAGAACTGAAATCGGTTCGTCGATTGAATAAACCGATAAATCGGACGATCGAAAAAAAAATCAAAAATTCTATTATCTCTTCTCTCTTCTCCCATTTTCTTCTCTGTTCTCTTTCTAAAACTCACGTTCTCGTGAGTTGCTATCCTCTTTTTTAATATTATATTATATTACATTATAATATATACTATTTAACATTTTAACATCGGTACATCCCTTTGGATCAGTCAAACGATCAAATTTTTCAAAACTCAAAACATGAAACTTCTATATCTTTGAGTTTTCTACTTTATATCCAAATATCAAATCATTTGGGCTAATACTTAGACAATTATGTTAAAAACCATAACATAATTACTATTTTGCCCTTAAAATTAATTCATTATTTTCAACTTATTTACGAAAATGCCATCAAAATAAATGGGATATTTTTCAACTTATTTATCAAAATACCATCAAAGCTATTTTAGTCTCGGGGTCTCACATTTCTCCCCAACTTAAAAGATTTCGTCCTCGAAATCTCAAACATTTCTATATACATAACATTGGCAAACATATAATAGGTCACCAGTTATATTACATATCAAAACTGAAATCAGTAAATGGAGCATTACATTGAATACAATGGAACAGATGGAAGAGAATCAAACAAGTGTGGATATGATTCTCGCATCTTACTCTCCAATTCCCACGTTGACTCTTCCACACGATGTTGTGTCCATTGTACTCGAACTAAAGGAATCGATTTGTTACGCAATATCTTCTCTTTTCGATCCATAATTCGAACAGGTTGTTCGACATAGGAAAGTGAAGGATCAAGTTCAACCTCATCAGGTGCAAGTACATGTGATGGATCTGGTTCATACTTCCTCAACATAGAATCATGAAACACATCAGTATAGTAGCTCAACTGGTACCAGGATTGATGCCAAGATCTATATAAGTCCAGGAGGTCTTGAGTTCTAATCCTGGGAAGGCAAAAGCTCCAGTGCCTGGGCTGGAGAAGTTATATGAGTAATGGGTAATGGGATAACCGTTAGGGGACTCAAGCCCAATCGGGAACAGCCCATGTGCATTACATTTCGTATCTTCGATATCAAGTTCGGCTCAATTTGCAATGCTGAGACAGTGACAGAATTCCAATTCGAGTGAAAAGTCCAACCAGAAGTACATATATCCTCATGTACCTTGGCGACACAAACAGAAGCTAAGACAGAATCATGCACCTTACGACTAAGGGCATCCGCAGTAACATTCACCGATCCAGGGTGATACTGAATCGCACAATCAAAATCCTTCAGGAAATCCATCCACCTGTGTTGCCTCATATTCAAATCAGATTGAGAAAAGAGATATTTCAGACTTTTATGATCTGAATAGATAACAAACTTTTCTCTATACAAGTAATGGCGCCAAATCTTCAGAGCAAATACAATGGCGGCCAATTCAAGATCATGAACAAGATAACGTGTTTCATGAGATTTCAATTGACGAGACGCATAAGCAACCACTTTGCCATGTTGCATCAAAACACAGCCCATACCTTTACCAGACGCATCTGTACTCACTACAAATCCTCCGGTACCTAAGGGAATAGTAAGCACAGGTGCTGTGGTCAATCTCGTCTTCAATTCAAGAAAACTAGCTTCACATTCATCTGACCAAATGAATCGCTGATTCTTCTGTTTCAGTTGAGTAATGGGTTTAGCTATTTTCGAAAATCCTTTAATAAAACGACGATAATAACCAGCCAAACCCATGAAGCTACGAATCTCAGGAACATTTGTAGGTCTCGGCCAATTCAATACAGCTTCAACCTTCGCAGGATCAACAGATATTCCATGTTTCGAAGTAACATGGCCCAAAAATACTACCCGATCCATCCAGAATTCGCATTTGGACAATTTAGCATATAAATGGCCATTGCGAAGAGTTTGAAGTAAAAGTCTCAGATGTTCAGCATGCTCCTTTTTCGATTTCGAATAGGAAAGAATATCATCAATAAATACAATAACGAATCGGTCAAGATAATCTCGAAAGGCATAATTCATTGGATCCATAAATACAGCAGGAGCATTCGTGAGACCGAAAGTCATAACCAAGAACTCATAGTGGCCATACTTGGTATGAAAAACAGTTTTAGACACATCTTCATCTCGAACTCGTACTTGATGATAACCAGAACGAAGATCAATCTTAGAGTATACAGAAGTACCCTTGAAGCTGATGAGGGTCACACATGTGAATCCACGACTTGTTTTATCCCTGAACCATTGAGGGTCACACAAGTATCGGATTCTCTGTTCCCGTTGAGATGGTCAAATTTAAAGGAGTTAGAATTTGACGACCATAGTTTGATGAAGATCAAACAAGAAGCTTATAAAGGAGTTTATAAATTGATTCCATGGGATGGAAGGAATGGAAGTTAGCATGATTGCTAAACAAGGAATGAGAGTGAAACTGCATGTTTTAGTAAAGAAGTTAACAAAACTGTCAGCGGCAAAATATGGTAACTGTAATATATGCTAAATTCTAAATTTGGTAAATCAAAATTTTGATCTTCAAAATTTTTGATTTTCATTATATGAACAAGACTTGTATCATTGATACATCAGCTCTCTCAGATGGTTGATCGGGGTTATAATGAGTTCAGAATAATTTATTTAGTTAATTGAGAATTTACTAATTAAATTATTGTCCTAGTAGTGGTGACTACTAACATGCACAAAATCCCATAAATATTCTACAGGAGTCTAGAATTAAATTAACCAAAGAGTTAGTTTATAAATTAAGTAATGGTCATTTAATTTAATTCCTGATACGTGGCATTGTTTTACCAAACTTTTCCTTAGTGGCTTTCGCACACATGGAGATTATTGGTTTCCAGCCTATATACCATCTTCAACTCAAATTGAGCTAAGAAAGGAGAAATTTAAACTCCAGAATAATAATGAATATAAGATTCTTATTTGGAATTTTACAAAACATAAAAGGATTTACTAAAGATATTCCAGAGAAATTAAACAACAGAGGATTTACCGAGGGCCCAAAGAATCATAAATTCATAAAAAATCACCCATAAACGCCTTAAACGCCGTTTCTCGGCTAAGCAGGCTGAAGGGCTACAACATGAATTTATTTTTCTCGGATAAACTCGAACCTTGTGTTCACCGTTTCCTGGTTCATCTTCTTACCTTATGTTCTAACCAAAGACTCTTATATTTCATTAGATTCCAAGTTACAAATAAATATAGATCATGTCATAGTAAGGTAATAATTTAGCACGAATGCTTTAGCCTGTCATTCAGGCTAATCTATGAAATATAAAATTAAAAACAGTAAATAAAAACAGAAAATAAAACAATAAACTTACAAAGTTGTTAACAGGAACTTCAAGCTTTTATTTATGAACTTCAGAAGGGTTTTTACAAGAAAGGAATAGAGGGGAGCAAACTCAACCGTGTCCTCCTAAAGACACAGAATGATCCTATAAATAGATAGAAGAGCCGGACATGAAACCCCGCATTCCATCTTAAAATAAAAACAGTACAATACTTTATTAAAGTAAATAGTACAAGCTTTATTAAAGCAAATAGTAACATGCTATAAATTCAAAAAGTCTACAGTGTTATGCCACCCACTTTTTGTCACGATATGCCATGATGAGATGTGATATTCCACCAGCTTCAGATTCTTCAGCTGACAATTTTAATCTTCTTTAATATTTTCTTTTAAAAAATTCTTCAAATTCTCAAAAATATCATTTATTTGAGAAAATTGAGGAATATCATCCTCAGGGTCTTGAGCATCATGCATCTTCACTAAATAAATAAATTGATTGTCACTTGATTCGGAAGCCATTGATTTATCTGATTTTGAATCTGAGCATCCAATGTTGGAGTATAAATCCTTTTTCATTTCCTCAATATAAACTTCAATCATCTTTTCTTTAGAATAGATGTCAGAATATTTCTGAGTTAAAATCTTGAAGGGACTCATAGAGTCTTTCTCTTTTTCTTGTTGATTATGGAATTCTTTCTGATATAAAGAAATTTTTTCCTCCATAGTTAGAAGAGTTTCATGACCATGAAGTTTTCCATTTGCTGGATCCTCTCGTAACATTTTATCCCAGAATTTAGTATAACTGACTCTTTTTAAACAAGAGATACCTTCCTCAGTATAGTCACATTCTGGTTGCCATCTCCAGATCCATGGAATTCCAAATTCCATGAAGAATAGACATAAAGTCTTGCCATCAATCCAATGTTCAGAAAATGATTTCTTTATGCATGGGGACACATTTAACCATGTATTCATAGATTTTATAAAAACCTCTGGCAAAATTTTTGCAGATGGACCAAATATTTTCCACCATATATAAAACCAATTTGGAATAGTATGATGAAAAATATTTTCACATATCTTCAGAAACCAAGTATGTTTCTTTTTTTCATTTTCATAAAATAAAGTTTTATTAAAACTTTCAACGTAATCCCAAAAATTGAATTTGAAACTCATTTTATGAGGTTCAGAATAATTTTTTTTTTCAATTAATGGAGATATACCCCATTCTTCTATAGATATGATCTTTTTAATAATAAATTTGGAGAAGTTATAACTTCTTTTTTGTTGAGTATTACTAAAAAAGTGAGTTATATCAACACTTTTTGTAGATATAACAAGATTTTCATAAAATCCTCTTTGCTTATAAGCCCCATATACATATGATGTATTGGTTAAATATCTGTCCATGATAGTCCATGGAGTTTTTTCCCATTGAAGATCTTTTTCTTCTATAAGAAGAATTAATTCACGATGTTTTGTCTCTGTATAAAGAGCTGAATCATTATCATCTTCTTTTATAATATTAGCATATGATGCTGAAGACTGAGAATCTGTATTATTCTTCTTCTTTTGTTTCAAGAATTCTTGAAACTCATTATATAATTCAGTATCCTACTCAGTATTACTGGCTGATGAACTTGATAAGTTCTGGGCTATTAGCCTCTGTTTGCCATGCTGTGCTATAATATTAGGGGGTTTTCCCCTGCCACCTCGCCCTCTATAAGAGGACTCTCCTCTTCCTCGGGAATACATATCTGTAAATGAGAACATTAGGATAAATATTCTCGAGTTAAAAAATCAGGTAGATGATTATCTTCACCTTTTTTATAAATGATTTCAAAATCAAAAGGAGCTAAATGAGCCTGCCATCGTGCAAACATTTGTTTAGATACATCATGTTTGAAATAAAATCATTTTAGATTTTGAAATAACTAATCCATTTTGGATAACAATATTTTTAAACATTTCTAAATGTTTAAAATGTGTTTCAATATCATTAGAAAATACTAAGATATCATCTATATAAACAATTATAAAATTGCTATAATTATAAAAAATATCATTCATTATTTGTTGAAATTCTGAAGGGGCATTTTTAAGGCCAAATGGCATTACTGTCCATTCATAATGTCCTATAGGAACATTAAAAGCAGTTTTGTATCTATAAGATTCTTTTATTTGAATCTGCCAAAATCCTGATTTTAAATCAAATTTGGAAAATATAATTGCATGAACTAATCTATCTAATAAATCTTTTTTATTAGGAATAGGATGCCTAATCCATTTCAAAACCTTATTAAGAGGTTTATAGTTTATGACTAATCTAGGAACACCTCTTTCTTGTTCAGAATGTTTATTAACATAGTAAGCAGTACATGACCAAGGAGATTGAGAAGGTTTTATTAAACCTTTATCTAACAAAGAATGAATTTCATTCTTGCATAATTCTAAATATTCAGAATTCATTTGACAAGGACGAGCCTTAGTAGGAATATTTCTTTCCTGAATATCATCTTCATAAGGAAGAGAAATAATATGTTTTTTTCTATCCCAAAAAGCATTAGGAAGATCATTACATATTTCTAATGAAAATTTATTATAAATAGTTTTTATTTTTTCCTGTAATTTAGGATTCTGTAATTTATCATCAATTGTAAGAAATTTTATTTCTTCTTTTAAAAAATTTATTTGAAAGGTTTTTCTTTCAATCTGTTCTTGTAATTCATTTAAAATTCTATGAACATGTTTAGTTATAAACTTAAAGGAAATAGGATTACCTTGAAAAGTTCCTATAATACATGTTTCATCAACATAGGTTAAAGGATATATTTGATAAATAAAAGGAAGACCAAGTATAAGTTGGCTAGAAATATCTTTCGCTAGTAAAAAACTGGTTTGAATACAGTTTTTATCTTTGCAAATATAAGCTTTAGGTAATTTATAATTTATTTCTAAAGGTTCTCCTCCTGCATGAGAAAGATTAGTAGGTTTATGAAAATATTTTGTAGGAATTAATCCTTCCTGTATAACATTTAAATCTGCACCACTATCTATCATAGCAATGAAATTCTTTTTATAAGAATTATCAATTAATAAAGTAATATTAGTATACCATTTTTGAGATATTATCATACTCAAAACAGATAAATGTTTCTGATTATTATCAGGAAAGGAAATATCTTGAATATTTTCAAAACTTTCAGAAATTGAATTATTATTATTTTCAATGACTGAAATACGATAATTTAAACTATTATTGTTATTATGTAAAAATTTTACTTGTTCTTTTAGATTATCAATCTCTTTAACTAAATCCTGTATAGTAACTGGATTTTGTTGACTATATTTTTTCTGTAAAAGATTTTATACTTCTTTCATAGAATAAGCTTGTTCTTGTTTAACAAGAATGTTATTTTCATTACTACTTGTTGAAGCAGTATTCTCCATTTGATCAATAATTCTAGATTTTAATATTGGATCCTTAATCATTTTAAGGAATTCTAAAATATTATTGTTAGTTAAAACATTAATACTTAAATCTTGAAATTGAGACATAAGTTTATAAAACTCATCATTTTTATTATTATCCTCTATATGATTAATACAAGATTTTCCTAGTATACAATTACTGCATTCTTCTAAATCTGAAATATCAGATTCATTATCAACAATTTCTTCTGAATTATAAGATTCTGAAGAATTTTCAGTTTCACTATCAGAATAATTAATAGAATTCATTATTATTTTAAATAATGTTTCTTTTAGATTATCATCTATTTCTAAATTATTAATTTTATTTTTAGCCCAACATTGATTAACATAATGTCCTGGCTTTTTACATTTTCTACAAATTATTATTTTATTTTTATCTTTATCAGCTTTTCTCTCAGCTTTCCATGATTCACGGAGTTCTTTTCTTTTCTTCTTTCTATCTTTTTGTCTATCAGACAAATGTCTTTTCTTATAAATCTTATCAACTTTTTCTTTAATTTTATTTTTACCTTTATCGGGTAAATCTATTCCAAATTGATCACAAAATTTACCTAGTTGTTTTTTCTCTAGTATATTCTGTCTTTTAATTTGATTGTTTAATTTTATTTCATTACAGAGAGCTAAACCCTCTTGAATAAAAGTATTTATCAAATTACCATAAGTATAATTATCATAAGAAATATTTATATCATCTTTTCTTAAAACTTTTCTAACCCTTTCAGCAAATAAGAAAGGTAAACCATCTATGGATTTAGCTTTCCACAGACTATTATTACAGTCTGGAATTTCATATATACGAGATAAGAAAGTATCTTTATACCATCTAAAATCAGTAAGTGTTTTACATTTTAGATTACTTAATAAAGTTCTAATTTGCTCACTATTATCAGTGAATTTTCCAGTGAAATATTCAATCATAGTTAATATTAATGTATAAACTACATTTTCTGATTGAATATTATTATCTATTTTTATGGAATTAAAGATTTCATCTTTTTGAGAATAATGTAAATAATTATCCCACCAACCTTTAAGTTGGCCAGTGAATCCTGCTGTTATCATTCTAGCAATATTTTTGTCAGTATTACCTGATGATTTACACACAGTACTATACATAAGCATTCTGTGAGCAGTATTATAAATTTGTCTATCACTATAACCATCAGTATTCCACTCATAAATGTTTTTCCCATTATAACTATTAGCGAAAATATATTCATTTTCTTCAATAAGGACATCCATGAGAGTAGGTTTATTATAATAATATTTGGATGTAGTAGGTCTATCAGCCCATTTAATTTTATTAATTTCTTGCTCAGAATGATTATTAATCTTATCTAATTCTTCAAATTCTTCATTAAGAGTATTCAAATTAAGATTTCTAAATTTTTCTTCTAATAATTTTTCTATATCAGAAACAGAAGATTTAAATTTAAAATCCTTAATATCAGGAGGGGATTGTATAGATGAAGTAGCAATAGAAACAATATTATTTTTGGTTCTTCTATGTGAACATCTAGTTTGATTTTATTGATAGCTAAAATAATTTTATCAACGCGATCTTTAAGAGAATTTATTTCTTCTCCTATAATCGTAAGATATAAATTTGTATAATTCTGTTTTTCAATTATCTGATTTATATGTTTAACAGTAATTTGTAACATATCATTCTCAAATAATTTTGAAAAGGCGGTAAAATTTAAAATTTTATTATTCTTTTCTATAATAAAAGATTGTTGAGGAGGATAAACAGATTTTTGAATCTGTCCTGAAGAAAGCTTATAATTTCTTTCAAGAATAGAAATATAGTCTATAATAAATGTTTTAAAAAACCAAGGAACAAAATGTATTAATTTATTCTGGTTTTCACAATATTTAAAAAATGTTGAAACAATATATTCAAACTCTTCTTCAGAAAAACTTTTAAAGTACCAATCTCTGAAAGATTCCATTTGGGTAAATAAAATTCTGCATTGATCTTTGCTCTAGCAGAAGATCCTTTAGTAAAATCAATTTTTGATTTACTATCCATTAAATACTAAAATTCATTTCTGAAACTGTATCAGTTTCTCTAACTTTTTGAAATTTACTTTTATGAACAATATTGTTTTGATTTATAATTAAATCATCTACTGTATTAGTAGATTCTAATTCTTCTCTAACTTGAGAAGTAGATGCTCTAGAAGTTTTTGGTATATCTACCATATAATCTAGAGGTGAAATAAAAGAATGACTAGATCTTGATCTAGCATATATAGAAGATGATAATAATCTTCTTTGTTCATTATTAAACTGTATTTGAACAGATCCTTCATTATTTTGAATAATTTGTTGTAAATATCTATTTATTATAGGATTTCTAGGAACAGCTTGTTCAATTATCCAGTTTTCTGGAAATTCAATTTCTTCCCATTTTATAGATCTACGGGTTGTAATATTAGATCTATTAAAATTAGTTTCTATAAGAATAGTTTTATTTAATTTTTTATCTATTCTTTTACACATAGGATTCAGTGTAAATAATGGTTTATAATATATACGATAACAGATACATATAACTTCTGTTCCAGGAGTATAATTATAACCATGAGTTTTAACATTTAATGTTAAAGAATCTAATATATTAATATAAGACAAAGATAAAGATAAATTTGGATAAACATCAAAATATATGGACCATGAGCCAGACTAGATTGAATTATTCCCATAAGGGATTGTTTCCAATTCAAATTTCTACCATCTCTTAAAGCAGCTATAAAGCTTTCTGGTAAACCTTCTAAAGTTAAAGGTCTAAAAGCAATTTGAATTAATCCTATATGAATAAATTTATAATTTTTCATGTAAGACATAATATCTTTATTGTTTAACAATCTAATAACCATTTCTTCATTATGAACATGTACTGATGATTCTGTAGTTTTAACTACTTGTTTAAAACCAATTCTTTCAAAGGTTCCTAACTTATAGATCATTTTAGATTCTATCTTAGGAATAGTCTATTTATTTAATAAATCTAAATTTTCAGGTAAATCATATTCTTCATTTAAACTGTTATGAACAGTTTCTTTTAAACTGAAAATATTCATTTGAATAAAAAGTGCTAAATTATTAACCAGACTATTTCCATGGCTCTGATACCATCTGAGGCTTGGAATCAAAGAGGAATCTGATACGTGGCATTGTTTTACCAAACGTTTCCTTAGTGGCTTTCGCACACATGGAGATTATTGGTTTCCAGCCTATATACCATCTTCAACTCAAATTGAGCTAAGAAAAGGAAAAATTTAAACTCCAGAATAATAATGAATATAAGATTCTTATTTGGAATTTTACAAAACATAAAAGGATTTACTAAAGATATTCCAGAGAAATATTATTAATGGTTAATAAATACATTATAATATAATTATATGTGAGTTTCAATATAATGAAATTATTAGAGTCTTTATGGGAGAGGAACTCCTAATTAGATTAGGAATCTCATTCTATATATACACCAATATGATTCATAATTACTAACCTAATTTTGCACATAAAAAAAAATTAAATTCTCTCCAATCCCTCAAGAAAACTCACGGCCAACCATAGAAAATTGAAGCAAGAAATTTTCGGCCATCAAGTGCTCTTCCATGCCGCGACGCACGTCTTCGGATTTTTTCAAAATATTGGGTCGAATAGATATTATATTAAATATGGACGATTTTACCCCTACAATAATTTTGATAAAATCGATTTCTTATGAAATAAATAATTGAAATATGATTTTAATTATTTATGGTAAAATGTGTTTACAAGAAATTTAATTATTTGAAATTAAGTAACAGTGTTTATTTAATTTGATAATTATGGCGGTCAATGTTAATTTACGAGATACACGATTTATTAATAATATGTGATATTATCGGATTTATATAATATATGACATTATATGGTAAAAGGATGATCGAGAGCTATGACCAATGTGCTAGGTGTATGTTAGGATTTTTTACATGTTATAATTTTTTATTATTTGATAATTAAAAGTGGACATGGTTTATGGTTCGTTCCCACCTCTAAATTTGTATCCCAATGTGCCATGGATATTTTATGTAAACATTAAAATTAGTGAAAGATCAAGATTTGAATACAGTGGGCCCGATCCTCGGAAGGAGTTTTGAAGATCGAAGACATGGCTCGTACGGATCAATTAGCTCTTGGTTATCGATCATCTTTTAATATTTATGATGTATATAATATATTATAAATAATCAGTATGTGTGTTATTATTAATATAATCACAAGAGCGTGAATCCGGCAATCATACAAACAAACATGGCACGAGTTTTTTAAAATTAATGATGAGACAAATTTTTAAAATTAAAAACCCTCTTTTGGATGAGATCCAAAAATTAAATCAAGCTCATTAAAAAGGATAATTTAAAGAAAGTTTAATAATTCCATGCCTCCATCAATGGTGGTTGCATGATGAACGCTACCCGCGCTCTGTGTTTGGCTCATATTATTAGGGAGACCTAAATGTCGGAAATCTGTGACTTCTACCTACATATTTGATGTGAAATACGTTGAATTCTCATGACTTCGGCTCATATTATTGGGGTATCTCATAGCGACAATCCATTAAGGTTCGACATTGATGGGTCGGGCTCAACACGTGAAGAGAAAGTGGATCATATTATTGGACCATCCTCAAACGTGAGGCAAAATTATGTAAGGGTTGCAAGGATTTCAATTGGGCTCTACCTTTTGGAAATTATGGTTGGCTGATATTATTCGGGATCATGAATTTGCAATTGGACCTTGTGTACTGTAGTAACCCGATTCCTAATTTGAGTTAATTATCGGATTAATTATATTTTCGGTGGGATCGGAAGGACCGAACAAGTTCGGATCGTCCGATGAGTTCGGATCGTCCGATGAGTTCGGATCGTCCGAGCCAGTGTCGGACCGTCCGAGACAGGTGGCTGGACACGTGGAAGGGTTCTGGACACGTGGTAAGGTTCGGATCATCCGATTGGGGTTCGGATCGTCCGAGACAGGTGGCTGTACTCGTGGAAGTCATGCAAGGATCGGATCGTCCGATCAGAGTTCGGACCGTCCGAAGTGTGCCGGATCGGAGCTTCCGAAATGGTTCGGATCGTCCGAACATTGGCTATAAATAGAGGCGCGAGGCTTCATTTGTGACTCGCCAATTCAGAGAGTTCCATAGCATTTCAGTCGTTTCTGTGAGATTCTAGTCTTTTTCCGAGGTTCGGGCACTAGCGGGGAGCTGCTGGTCTTGTAGCGGAGCTGTGCTCTAGTTGGGAGCTAGCGGCATCAGTGGGCTAGCGACGGACGAAGGTTTGGAATTGTATCAGTATTATCTCAGGATTATCTAGTTAAGTCTGGTAGATAAGTTTTAGTGATGGTTTTCACTTGATGAATAGGCTTGGACTAGACCTGTTGTCTGGTTATTCCAGTGGATTAGGATTGCTGTGATAGAGGTACGAAAGTACTATCCGAGATATCCTGGTTGAGTATACATCCTTATATGTGTTGCATGATTATGTGGTGCATTGATATATGTCATATGATGCATGCTATTATGTCACGTTTATTACTGCATGTTGCATTTCATGTTGAGCCGTATCTCCTTCGAGATAGCCTTTACTGTTGAGCTGTATCTCTTTCGAGATAAGCTATATATCTTGTGGGGCCGCTCAGCCCTGTCTTGTCTTGTGGACGCATGGACACCGAGAGTACACAGTGGCCGACGGGTCGGGAGGGCTTCGGTGATCCGGGACATTTTAGGTCCACGTCTGTTCTTGCAGTGGATGCAGTGACCCAGAGGTAGTACCGCGCGGCACTATCCACTTGGCGCCTCTAGACTGAGCATTTTGAGATCTTTTGTGACTCCTGTTTCTTGACTACCCTGGTATCATATCATAGCATGTGCATTTCATATAGGTTTGTATACTCATGCTTTTGTACTGGGCGTTCTTATCGCTCACGTCCTCGGTTTTGTTTATCTTGGACACCCCATTTCCACGGGGCAGGCCTCAGGTTGGATGGCTCAGGAGGAGCAGGAGGAGGACATTGAGTAGCTGGTTGGTTTAGTTTTCAGTGTTTTCCATTTGATTTGATATGATTGTAGCAGATACTTTCAGTTAGTTGAGTATTTTGGATTTCGATTGGGTTGTATAAACTATTGTTGTTAACCATATTTCCGCTGTTATCTCTGATTTTTATTAATTAAGTTAATTGCATGCTTAGTTCTCAACTAGTAGGTGATTCTGGAACGGGTCACTACATTTATGGTATCAGAGCATGCTTACGATTTTGGGATATAGATTTCTGTTTTGGGATTTTCGTTGACCATTTTACCCCATTCTATCTTGTAGCGATGGCTGACCACTTTGATGACGAGAGTAGTCAGGGGAGTGTAGGTCGTTGGGGCGACCAGGATGATCATAGGCGTCATCGTGAACATCGTCATCGTCGGGATGGTCCTAGGCGTTTTGAGTTGCATCGTTTTATTCAGATGGGGCCTAAGCCTCTAGTCGGTGGAGAGACTCCCGATGATGCTGAGGACTGGTTAGAGCGCATGGAGAGTTGTTTCCGTGCATTTCAGTGCACCGAGGAGCAGAAGATAGAGACCCTTAGCTTTCTTCTCAAGGGCCGTGCGCGCAAGTAGTGGCGATCGACTTCTGCGCCGATAGTCCAGTCCCAGGGTAGGGTGACTTGGGTCGATTTCCGTGCAGCTTTCATGCAGCTGTATTTTCCTCCAGCCCTTCGCCAGGCGAAGACGATTGAGCTCCTGAACCTTAAGCAGGGGAGTATGTCTGTTGATGAGTATCAGCAGAAATTCTTCGAGTTGTTACCCTTCGCTCCTCATATCAGTGGCAGTTCTGAGGCCAAGTATGACCATTTCCTCCAGGGTCTTAACCAGGAGATCTTTGACCGAGTCACTGTCTGTGATAATCCTACTTCTTATGATGGGTTAGTGAACCGGTGTCGCCAGGCAGAGATCAGTCTCCAGCGTGGTAGGGCTATTCTTTCTTCTAGACCTCCGAGTACTTTGAGGCCTCGATCTCAGTCGTTCAAGAAATCTGGTTCGTCTTCTTCTGGATCTGGATCTCGATCTAGCGGTGTTTTCCGTTTTGGTAAGAAGAAGGAATCTTGTGCGCATTGTGGGAAGAACCATCCATCGGAGCAATGCCGAGCAGCCGCAGGAGCTTGTTATCAGTGCGGAGAGATGGGGCATATTAAGAAGAATTGTCCTCAGTTGCGAGGTGGAGCAGGATCCAGTTCTGGATCTCAGACGACTGTTCAGCAGAGGAGGCAGGGTCAGGCAGTGGGTAGTTCGAATCTTCGACCTCGTGCCCAAGGTCAGGTGTTTGCGCTGAACCAGGATCAGGCTGCAGATGAGACCGGGAGAGTCATAGCAGGTACTTTTTGTTTATGCGGTATTCCTGCTTTTGTTCTTATAGATACCGGAGCATCTCATTCATTCATTTCTGCACGATTTGTTAAGCGTCATAAGTTACCGTATGTTTCTCTAGACGTTATTCTTTCTGTTTCTACCCCGATGGGTCATTCGGTTTTAGCCAAGCGTCTAGTGATGGGTTGTCCTTTAGATTTTGAGGGTAACGAGTTGACTGCGAATCTTATGATTCTGGAGATGGAAGACTTTGATTGTATTTTGGGTATAGACATTTTGACTACCTACCGAGCTACTGTGGATTGTTACCAGAAGCTTGTTCAGTTCCGTACGACTGAGAGCTCTAGTTGGTTTTTCTATGGTGAGGGAGCGCGACCTCCGATGCCAGTGGTATCTGCTCTGAAAGCCTGTCGTGCTTTAGAGGCGGGCGGGGAAGGCTACCTCATCTATGCGATTGATACGTCCACAGGTAGTGTTGGTATAGAGGATATTCCAGTGGTTTGTGAATTTCCTGATGTTTTTCCAGATGAGATTCCTGGTTTTCCTTCGGTTAGAGAGGTGGAGTTTGGCATTGAGTTAATGCCAGGGACTGCACCGATTTCTCGTGCCCCTTATCGTCTTGCGCCGTCAGAGATGAGGGAACTGAAGCAGCAATTGCAGGATCTTCTTGATAAAGGTTATATTCGCCCGAGTGTTTCACCTTGGGGAGCTCCAGTTTTGTTTGTCAAGAAGAAGGATGGATCGATGCGATTGTGTATTGATTATCGCCAGCTGAATCGTGTGACGATCAAAAACAAGTATCCATTACCTCGTATCGATGACTTGTTCGATCAGCTTCAGGGTACCTCTGTTTACTCCAAGATTGACTTGCGATCGGGTTATCATCAGATGAGAGTCAGAGATGATGATATTTCCAAGACTGCATTTCGTACTCGTTACGGGCATTACGAGTTTCTAGTTATGCCATTCGGATTGACGAATGCGCCAGCGGTGTTCATGGATCTGATGAACCGAGTCTTTCGTGATTTTCTAGATCAGTTCGTTGTGGTTTTCATCGACGATATCTTGATTTATTCTCACAGTGTGGAGGAGCATGTCCAGCACTTGAGGATTGTGTTGCAGATTCTTCGCGAGAAGCAATTGTATGCTAAGCTGAGTAAGTGCGAGTTCTGGATTGATCGTGTAGTATTCCTTGGTCATGTGATTTCCAAGGAAGGAATTTCTGTGGATCCCAGCAAGATTGAAGCAGTGCTGAATTGGTCACGTCCTACGACGGTGGCCGAGATCCGTAGTTTTCTAGGTCTGGCAGGGTATTATCGTCGCTTCATCGTGAATTTCTCCCAGGTAGCTAGACCTTTGACGCAACTTACTCGGAAGGATGTTCCATTTGAGTGGTCATCTGAGTGCGAAGATAGTTTCAGAGAGCTTCGTCGACTTCTGACTTCTGCACCTGTTTTGGCGTTACCGTCAGGATCTGATGGTTTCAGTGTTTACACCGATGCCTCTTTTCAAGGCTTAGGATGTGTGTTGACACAGAATGGTCATGTGATCGCTTACGCTTCCAGGCAGCTGAAATCTCACGAGGAGAAGTACCCTATTCATGATCTAGAGTTGGCAGCTATAGTGTTCGCACTGAAGATCTGGCGTCATTACTTGTACGGGGTTAAGTTTGAAATCTTTACTGATCACAAGAGTCTGAAGTATCTGTTCACTCAGGCTGAGTTGAACATGAGACAACGTCGTTGGATGGATCTACTGAAAGATTATGACTGCGAGATCAAGTACCATCTAGGCTCTGCGAATCTCACAGCCGATGCTCTTAGTCGTAAGGTGAGAGCCTCTGCACTTCAGACCAGTGCTATGATTAGTACTATTCAGGATTGTTGTTCGTTGGGATTTAACTTCAAACATCGGAAAGGTATGGAGAGCATTCGTGTTGCTACCATTTTATCTGAGCCAGCTTTGTTCGCTCGGATTCGAGATGCTCAGATGTCTGATCTGAAGACTCAGAGATTAGCTCGGTTAGCGGGTGGAGATAGCGGTTTCCATTATCAGTCTAATGGTCTTCTATGTTTGTCTAATCGGGTTGTAGTACCAGAGGATGATAATTTGAGGGAAGAGATCTTGTCTCAGGCTCATCGAAGCAAGTTGAGTGTCCATCCAGGAAGCAATAAGATGTATAAAGACTTGAGGACACGATTTTGGTGGAAAGGGATGAAGCGCAGTGTTTATCAGTTTGTTTCCAAGTGTCTTGTTTGTCAGCAGGTTAAGGCAGAGCACCGTCGACCTGGAGGATTATTGTTGAATCTACCTATTCCTGAATGGAAGTGGGAGCATATCACGATGGATTTCATTACTCACTTGCCATTGTCTTCGAGGAATAGTGATGCTATTTGGGTAGTGGTGGATCGACTCACCAAGTCTGCTCATTTTCTGCCTTATAACCGTGACTTCACTTTCGATCGGATGGCTCGCTTGTACATTCAAGAGATTGTACGTTTGCATGGAGTGCCAGTCAGTATTGTTAGTGACAGGGATCCTCGTTTTACCTCACGATTTTGGGGTAGTTTCCAGTCAGCATTGGGCACTTCACTGAGTCTGAGTACTGCTTATCATCCGGAGACTGACGGTCAGTCAGAGAGGACTATCCGTACGCTTGAGGATATGTTGCGAGCCTGTGTTATGGATTTCGGACCCGCTTGGCAGGATCATTTGCCTTTGATTGAGTTCGCGTACAACAACAGCTACCATCGTAGTATTGGTATGGCACCATTTGAGGCGTTGTATGGGCGACGTTGTCGTACTCCATTATTCTGGGATGAAGTTGGGGAACGACATGTTGAGGGACCGGAGTTAGTCCAGCAGGCTATTGATAAAGTTGCAGTAATCAAGAAGCGGATTAAGATCGCTCAGGATCGACAGGCTAGTTATGCGAACACCAAGCGGCGACCTCTTTATTTTCAGCCAGGTGAGAAAGTGTTTCTCCGAGTTTCGCCTTTTCGCAGGATTTTGAGATTTGGTCTCAAGGGTAAGCTATCTCCGAGATTTATTGGTCCTTTTGAGATTCTGGAATGTGTGGGAGATTTGGCTTACAGGTTAGCATTACCTCCGTATCTGTCTGGGATTCATGACGTGTTTCACGTATCCCTTTTGCGACGATATGTGGCAGATGAATCACACATTTTACATCCATCTGAAGTTCAACTTGAATCGGATTTGTCTTACGTGGAGCGACCAGTTCAGATTCTCGATCGCAAAGATAAGGTGTTGCGGAATAAGATCATTCCTCTTGTCTTAGTTCAGTGGCAGCGTAGAGGCACTGAAGAAGCCACTTGGGAGCTAGAGAGTCGTATGCGTTCGGAGCATCCAGAGCTCTTTTGAGTTGTACTGTAGTTGTACTATGGATGTATGTATGTTTTCCGTTGTAATCCAATTATCAGTTGTGTTTGGCAACAATTGAGATGTAATAACAATGTTGTTATTTCAGTTTTGTTCATCCTATAAACTTGATTTCGAGGACGAAATCTTTTAAGGGGGGGGAGAATGTAGTAACCCGATTCCTAATTTGAGTTAATTATCGGATTAATTATATTTTCGGTGGGATCGGAAGGACCGAACAAGTTCGGATCGTCCGATGAGTTCGGATCGTCCGATGAGTTCGGATCGTCCGAGCCAGTGTCGGACCGTCCGAGACAGGTGGCTGGATACGTGGAAGGGTTCTGGACACGTGGTAAGGTTCGGATCATCCGATTGGGGTTCGGATCGTCCGAGACAGGTGGCTGTACTCGTGGAAGTCATGCAAGGATCGGATCGTCCGATCAGAGTTCGGACCGTCCGAAGTGTGCCGGATCGGAGCTTCCGAAATGGTTCGGATCGTCCGAACATTGGCTATAAATAGAGGCGCGAGGCTTCATTTGTGACTCGCCAATTCAGAGAGTTCCATAGCATTTCAGTCGTTTCTGTGAGATTCTAGTCTTTTTCCGAGGTTCGGGCACTAGCGGGGAGCTGCTGGTCTTGTAGCGGAGCTGTGCTCTAGTTGGGAGCTAGCGGCATCAGTGGGCTAGCGACGGACGAAGGTTTGGAATTGTATCAGTATTATCTCAGGATGATCTAGTTAAGTCTGGTAGATAAGTTTTAGTGATGGTTTTCACTTGATGAATAGGCTTGGACTAGACCTGTTGTCTGGTTATTCCAGTGGATTAGGATTGCTGTGATAGAGGTACGAAAGTACTATCCGAGATATCCTGGTTGAGTATACATCCTTATATGTGTTGCATGATTATGTGGTGCATTGATATATGTCATATGATGCATGCTATTATGTCACGTTTATTACTGCATGTTGCATTTCATGTTGAGCCGTATCTCCTTCGAGATAGCCTTTACTGTTGAGCTGTATCTCTTTCGAGATAAGCTATATATCTTGTGGGGCCGCTCAGCCCTGTCTTGTCTTGTGGACGCATGGACACCGAGAGTACACAGTGGCCGACGGTTCGGGAGGGCTTCGGTGATCCGGGACATTTTAGGTCCACGTCTGTTCTTGCAGTGGATGCAGTGACCCAGAGGTAGTACCGCGCGGCACTATCCACTTGGCGCCTCTAGACTGAGCATTTTGAGATCTTTTGTGACTCCTGTTTCTTGACTACCCTGGTATCATATCATAGCATGTGCATTTCATATAGGTTTGTATACTCATGCTTTTGTACTGGGCGTTCTTATCGCTCACGTCCTCGGTTTTGTTTATCTTGGACACCCCATTTCCACGGGGCAGGCCTCAGGTTGGATGTCTCAGGAGGAGCAGGAGGAGGACATTGAGTAGCTGGTTGGTTTAGTGTTCAGTGTTTTCCATTTGATTTGATATGATTGTAGCAGATACTTTCAGTTAGTTGAGTATTTTGGATTTCGATTGGGTTGTATAAACTATTGTTGTTAACCATATTTCCGCTGTTATCTCTGATTTTTATTAATTAAGTTAATTGCATGCTTAGTTCTCAACTAGTAGGTGATTCTGGAACGGGTCACTACATGTACTCACTAAAGAAATTGGATTTCTCTTTTTTCATCAGAGGGTTGTCAAAATGTCAAAATAGTAGGAGAAAATTCGTAAAAACAAAAGTCTACATTTTTATGTCTTAATTTTTTTTTATAGTCAGTAACTTTTATGCTGTTTCTTTTCAGTATATTTACAATGTCATCTCGAAACCCACTATCTGTTATTCTAGACCAAAACAAGCTAACATGACCGAATTATCATGATTGGCTGAGGAATTTAAAAATTATTTTCAATTCCAAAAAGATTGCATATGTGCTCACTAAGTCTCCTCCTAAGACGGCTAAACAAAATGCCACTGCGGAAGAACTATATAATTTTGACAAACAGTGGGACCATGACTTGCAAGCTAAGAGCTATATGTTAAATTTTTTGTCAAACGAGCAGCAGAGGCGGTCTGAGGAAGCTGTGAATATTGATGACATTTACGGCCACCTACAAGAGTTTTATGGTGAACAAACGCGTACACTGAGGCACGCTACTGTCAAAGAACTCATGACATCATGTCTGCGAGAAGGGGCCTCGGTCCATGATCATGGCCTGAGGATGATTGGGCTCATTGAAAAGTTAGTGGGCCTGGACCTTGTTATCCCCAATGAGTTGTCCACGGAAATTCTACTGTTGTCGCTACCGTCTTTGTTTAATGTTTTTGTGTTGAACTTCAATATGAACAAGTTGGAGGCCAGTTTTCAAGAGTTGATCAACATGCTGACTAGTTATGAAGCCACCATCAAAAAGGAAATTTTTTTTTTCTTCGTTGGCTCTTCGCCTGGGACGAAAAAGGGGCCAAAAAGGAAGGGCAAGAAGCGTTCTCGTCCTTCCAAGACAAACAAACCCAACAAGAAGCGAGTAGCAAAAACTTCTAAGGGGCCTGAAAAGACTGACAAGGGAGAAGACATTTGCTTCCACTGCAAGAAGCCTAGACACTAGAAGTGAAATTGCAAGGAATATCTCGCCCAGAAGAGTTCTGGCAATGGTATATTCTATATTGAAATAAATGTCTCAATTAAATCAACTTCTTGTGTATTTGATACCAAATGTGGATCTCATCTTTGCAATAATTTGCAGGTGATGACAAGAAGTAGAATACTGCGGAGGGTGAGACCTTCCTAAGGATGGACAATAGAGCAAGATTTTTTACGATAGCCATAGGGGACGTTTATTTAATATTAGAAAATAATTTTAAGTCACTTTTGAGAGATGTTTTCTTTGTTCCGGATTTAGTTAAAAACATTGTTTATATTTCTATGCTTGATAAAGATGGATTTTCTTGTATATTTAGCAAATGTGTTTGTAATATTTACAAGAATGAATTTTTGATTATAATGGGTAAAATACAAAACAACCTCTATAACTTAAGAATAAAAGATATTCCAAACAAACATGTCCAAGTAAAAACGATAACAAAAACGACAAACAAAAGAAAACAAGATAGTCTAAACCAAGCACAATTATGGCACGCTAGGATAGGACATATTTCCCAAAGAAAGATGCACAAGCTAGTGGGAGAGGGCATGCTTGACTCGTCAGACATAAACTCTCTAGAGACATGCGGGTGCTGTCTGAAAGGATAAATGACCAAGGCTCATTTCCTAGGGAAAATGGAATGTTCACATGATCTGTTGGATTGGATCCATACAGATGTGTGTGGCTCGATAAGTGTTAGTACGAGATTTGACCAATCCTATTTCATTACCTTTACCGATGATCACTTGAGATATGGGTATGTGTATTTAATGAAATACAAGTCTGAAGCCCTTGAAAAGTTAAAATAATTCAGAGTAGAAGTAGAGAAACAACTAGGAAAGAGTATTAAAACACTACGATCAGATCGAAGTTGAGAATACTTGAGTATTGAGTTTCAAAACTACCTTAAAAAGAATGAGATTCTCTCATAGTGGACTCCGCCTGCTACACCCTAATGAATGGTGTGTCAGAATGTTGTAATCGGACATTGATGGACATTGTCCGATCTATGATGGGATTAATTGAATTGTCGCCATCCCTTTGGGGATATTGCCACGCCCCGTGTCCGAAGCATTGGTGACATCCGGCATTTTTTAACAATTAAATTGAAAACAATAAAGTCTCGTATAAAATCAAACAAATTTTTTCATAAATAAAGTATTGTGTTACAATGACAATGAAATAAAATACATCAGAGTTTTAAATAGCGGAAACGAAAAGAAAGCAAAATCTTGAGTTCTGATCTTGATCTTCGATTCACCAACCCCAGAAAGCATCTTGCTCTTCTTCATTCAGTTGCTCTTCATTTTTATCTGAAATTTGTAAGGGGTGAGTGTTATGGGAAACACTCAGCAAGTGGGGGTCGATCGATTTCCAATGATACATATAGAACTTAATCTTTAAAACATTTCTTTAACAAACTTTCAAATCTTATTACTTTTAACTCATCATAACAGAAACGAAACAAATATGAGACAGAGGTTATCAGACGATTCAGAGCAATTTAGAAATAGATCGATTCAGAACAGAAAATATCAGAACAGACAAAACACTGTTACTCATCTCATTCCCATGGTCAAATTGTCCCCAATATGTTAGTCCTCTAAGGGGTGAGGCCAGAACATGGTTTTATACCCACCAATGGGGGCCGAACAGATTAAAATTCTCGTCCCATTTCAAATTCGAATCGTAACAGTGCAACATAATTCAGAGGTAACAGACAGAACTTTTCAGATTTTCAGATTTCAGAGTTTCAGACGGATTCAACGGAATCAAAGAATTTCGAAGCATAGAATAAAACACATAATCGATCGAAATTTTAAACAGAACAGATAGCAATTTTCGAAAATGAAGACACACATACATGCATGTCATGATATACATCTTCAAGTTTAAAAATACAAACGAATATATATCAAAAGCCCACTTACCGTATTTTGAAGGTAGATTCGAAAATGCAGACTTTGGCACGAACTTGTCACTTGAAAATTTGGCAGCACTTCGACGTAATTTTAACAATTACTGTCTTCACTTCGGCATCACCTCGACTTAGAAATTTATCACTCGAACCGCACGAGCTCCTCCTTCCCTTGGACGAAAATTTGGGACGATTTTTGTGGAAGGCTGAAAGTTGAGAGGCTTTTTGGAGTTTTTTTCTTCAACCCTTGTGTCCTATTTATAGATGCCAAAATGTCTCCTCACCTAGCCATGGCCGAAATCTTGAGGCCCAAGAATACATTGATTGTGATCATAATTGTGGTCAAGCTCCATCTTAAGCACCAAGGGTCATTTCCTGCATCAATAATGTGTCCTGGTCTCTTAGATCCTCTCTTAGCTCCTTCATGGATTATCTCAAGGGTCATTTCTTGCATACTTAATTTGTCTTAACCTTTAGCTCATCTCTTAGCTTCTTCCTTGGTTATCTCAAAGGTTGCTTCTTGCACATTAACTTGTCCAAGCTTTAGTTCCTCCTTTAGCTCCCTTTTTTGGTCATGTTAGGACAAGCTTGGTTGAGCTGCTTTGAGCTGAAAGATCGAGTCCTTGAGCTGGGGTTTTACTCCTCCCGTGACAATACTTTGATGGATGTGGTTACTTGTAGCTTAGCATCCCGATGAACTATTCCTCGAGCTTAGAATCTACTTTCTCGAGTTAAATTTGATGAAATTTATGTTATTATTCAAGTTGTTTAGTTGAAACGAAAATTGTTGAACTTATTCTAATTCATTTTCATATTAATTACTTGATTTGCTTCGGTCGAAATTTCCGGGTTATCACATCCCTCCCTCCTTATTGAAAGTTTCGTCCTCGAAACTTGCATTAACTTGATCTTTCGAACAAATGAGGGTATTGTGATCGCATCTTCTCCTCGAGTTCCTAAGTTGCCTCTCTTTCAGTATGATTTGACCATTGTACCTTAACATAAGGTATTGTCCGATTCCTCAAAACTTGATCTTTTGTGTCCACTATTCGGATAGGGACTTCTTCATATTTGAGTTCTTCGTTGAGGTTTCCCTCACTCATCAGTGGCACAACTTTGAGTACATGACTTGTGTCTGGGACATACTTCCTCAGCTGTGAAATGTGGAAAACGTCATGTATTTTGGACATATTGGGTGGTAGCGCCAATCGGTAGGCTAAGGTTCCTAACTTCTCTAGTATCTCAAACGGTCCCACATATCTCGGATTCAACTTTCCAGATTTACTGAACCGAACTACTCCTTTCATGGGAGAGACCTTAACGTAAGCTTTTTCGCCAATCTCTAATTCTAACGGTCTTCTCTTCAAATCGGCCCAACTCTTTTGCCTATCTTGGGCTGCCTTAAGTCTTTCCTTGATTATGACTACTTTATCAACGGTTAACTGAATGAGTTCCGGTCCGGTAACAGCTTTTTCTCCGACCTCGTACCAATATATAGGCGACCTACACTTCCTTCCATACAATGCCTCATATGGAGCCATCTCGATACTACTATGATAGCTGTTGTTATAAGCGAATTCGATCAGGGGTAACTGTTCACTCCAATTCCCAAAAAAATCCAGTGCACATGCCCTCAGCATATCTTCGAGGGTTTGAATTGTCCTTTCGGTTTGACCATCAGTCTGGGGATGATAGGCCGTGCTGAGAGTAACCTTGGTTCCCATAGCCTTTTGGAAACTTTTCCAAAATCTTGATACAAATCTTGGATCTCTGTCAGACAAAATACTTGCTAGAACTCCATGTAGCCTCACTATGTTGCCCATATACAAAGTGGCTAATTTATCCAAATTATAATTCATCCGAACTGGCAAGAAATGGGTAGTCTTGGTCAATCTGCCAATGATCACCCAGATCCCATCGTGACCTTGTCTTGATCGTGTTAGTCCTACTACGAAATCCATGGAGATGTTATCCCACTTCCACTCTGGTATCTCCAATGGTTGTAAAAGTCCTCCAGGCCTTTGATGTTCTGCCTTGACTTGTTGACAGACTAAACACTTAGCAACAAAGACAGCTACATCTTTCTTCATACCGTTCCACCAGTAATTATTTTTCAAATCCCGGTACATCTTGGTGCTTCTCGGATGTATTGAAAATCTCGATTTATGTGCCTCGGTCATCAATTCTTCTCGAATTTCATCGATGTTTGGCACATACAATCGTTCTTTCATGCAGAGTATTCCATTTTCGTCAATTTGAAATTCTGGAACTTTTCCTTCTTGGATTTGTTCCTTAATTTTAAGGATGGATGTGTCTTCACTCTGCTTCAATTTGATGGTCTCTCGAAGATTTGGTTGTACTGATAGGGAATTTAAGTTCACCTTCCCATGGTTCCTTCGATTTAACGCATCTGCCACCTTATTTGCCTTACCCGGATGGTAATTAATTGACAGATCATAGTCCTTGAGAAGTTCCATCCACCTTCTTTGCCTCATATTTAATTCCTTTTGAGTGAAAATGTACTTAAGGCTCTGGTGATCGGTAAACACCTCACATTTTACTCCATAAAGATAGTGCCTCCAAATTTTAAGCGCAAAAACTACTGCGGCTAGTTCCAAATAATGAGTGGGGTAATTCTGCTCGTATGGTTTCAATTGCCGTGAGGCATAAGCAATTACCTGAACCTCTTGCATAAGCACATACCCTAATCCTCCCTTTGAAGCGTCACTGTATAAAGTGAAATTATTACCATCCTCGGGAAGAACTAGTACTGGTGTGGATGCAAGTTTTGACTTCAGAGTTTTAAAACTCTTTTCACAAGCTTCATTCCAAATGAATTTTGAATTTTTCTGAGTAAGTTTGGTAAGTTGAATGGCTATCGAAGAAAATCCTTCCACAAATTTCCTGTAGTAACTAGCTAAACCCAGAAAACTCCTTACTTCATTCACCGTCTTTGGTTGTGGCCAATCCCTGATTGCCTCTACCTTCTTAGGATCTACTGACACTCCTAATTCAGAGATTATATGGCCTAGGAATGCCACACTTTTTAACCAAAATTCACACTTCTTTAATTTGGCATATAGTTCCTTTTCCCGTAGTGTCTGCAAAGTGAGACGCAGATGTTCTCTGTGTTCTTCTTCACTTGGTGAGTACACAAGGATATCATCTATGAAAACAACCACAAACTTGTCGAGGTATGGTTTGAATACCCGATTCATCAGGTCCATGAATGCTGCAGGAGCATTCATTAGGCCAAAAGGCATTACTGTGAATTCGTAATGTCTATATCTTGTCCTAAAAGCAGTTTTAGGGATGTCTTCCGCTTTGACCTTCAACTGATGGTAACCAGATCTCATATCTAGTTTTGAGAAGACCTTGGCTCCCTTTAACTGATCGAAAAGATCATCTATTCTTGGGAGTGGATACTTATTCTTTATGGTGATCTTGTTCAACTCTCGGTAGTCGATGCATAGTCTCATGCTCCCATCCTTTTTCTTTACAAAAAAAACTGGGGCTCCCCACGGAGATTCACTGGGGCGAATCTGCTTCTTGTCTAGTAATTCCTGTAGTTGCTCCTTTAGCTCTTTTAATTCGGCTGGAGCCATTCGGTATGGTGCCTTTGATATTGGCGCAGCACCAGGGACCAAATTGATTTCAAATTCTACTTCCCTATCTGGTATCTCTCCCGGTAGTTCCTCGGGGAAAACGTCTGGAAATTCTTGAACAATTGGAATATCCTCAAACCTTGGGACTTTTTCTTCTTTGAATTTATTGATCACTGCCTTTTTCTTCTTTGAATTTATTGATCACTGCCAAGTAAATTTCTTCTCCTCCCTTTTGGCCTTCCAGGCTTTTGAAGCCGATAGTAGAGATTTTCTTTCTTTGGATTTTTCGTGATATATGACTTTCTCCTTAGTCGAAGTTTGAAGTCTAATATCTTTCTTTTGAAGTCTACTATGGCGTGGTTTTTAGCTAACCTGTCCATTCCAAGGATGATGTCAAACTCAACCATATTGAGTTGAATCAATTTCACTTCAAAAGTTTGATTGTTGATACCAATTTTACAGTTTTGATACACTTTGTGTGTTTCAATTGTTTTGCTGGCAGGTGTTGCTACTCTTAACGGTTCACTAAGAATATCATGCTCAAGTTTAATCTTCTTAACAAATCTTCTAGACACAAATGAATGTGTGGCACCACAATCAAACAAAGCATATGCAGGCATTTTATTGAGTAAGATGGTACCTGCCACCACTTCATTAGTGTTATCAGTTTCTTCTTGGGTTATTGCATAAACCCGAGCATTAGTCTTGTTTTCATGTTGCTTGCTGGGCCCCGTCCCTTTGTCCTTCTTGTCTGGACAATCTTTAATTCTATGGCCCAGCCTTTCCACATTTAAAACAAGCGCCTGACTTCCGATAACATTATCCAACATGCTTCCGTTGACATGTATCACACCACTTTCCTTTGGTGTTTCCAGCACTGCCAGAATTTCCTTTGAAAGTCCCACCTGAATAATTTGGTTTCTTAAACTTGGGACCATTCTGAGTAGATTGACTGCTCATCGGTCTTTTGTTCTTGTTTTCTTCCTCGCGTCGCTTGATATCAGTTTCTGCGCTCATTGCAGCGCCCATCAAATCAGCAAAGCTGTTTAGCTTGAATACTGCCAATGCCGACTGAATTCGACTGTTGAGTCCCTTGTTGAATCGATGCATTTTTAACGTTTCATCTGACATGATCGTTGGGACATAGGTTCCCAGATCGTTGAACCGTGAAGTGTATTCCATTACTGACATGTCCGGAACTTGTTTGAAGTTTTCGAATTCTCCCATCTTCTGTAGTTGAAATTCAGCGGGATAGTATTGATTCAAAAATTCTCTCTTAAAAATCTGCCATGTTATCTCTTCCACTTCTGCCAAAGATGGCGACATAGTTTCCCACCATTTCATAGCTCGGTCTTCTAAAAATGGTGTTACAACCTCCACTCTCAGCTCTTCAGGTATTTCCAGTAAATGCAGTTGTGTTTCGACGTTCTTGAGCCAGTTGTGACTGACCTCTGGGTCTGGGTTCCCATCGAAAGTTGGAACTCGATTCCTTCGGAGGGATTCATAATGGTATTTAATCCCACGAGGTTGTGGTTCTTGAGGTGGTTGAATAGCGTTAGCCAATGGGTTTACGAATCCTTGCAACGTCGCTGCTACGATAGTGGCTATTGCCATCATATCCTCTTGACTGAGATTCACTCTTGGCGGTGGTGGTGGGTGGTTTTCATCTTGGTTGGTGCCACGAGGGTTACGGTTGTTTCGGGGTGGTCTACCTGCCATTTCCTATAAACAGGTATTTTATTAATTTGTTTTCCACAAGATTTAATCAAAGAAATAATTTCATTAAATTGTAAAAATTTTCATACAACCAAATATTTTTCAAAACAACCGATTAATAAATATTTCTGGATATAATCGAAGCCTATTCTAGAACTCTCTCTCGCTACTCGTCCATTACTTCTCAATCCCCTACTGCTTCATTAATTTCTTCCTCCACAGGGTTCTCTCCCAGTTGTTCTATGAGTTCTTCCATATTGACCATCTCATTTTTTAGGTGCTCAATGTAATTCTGCAGTTGTGTGTTGTGGTTATCGAGGTTGTTAACTTGATCCTGCAGCTCTTGTATCGCTGATTGATTTACTTTCTCGTCGTTTTCCTGCTCGTCAATTTGTTTTTGAAGACGATGTTGAATTTTGAGAAGACTATCATTTCTGATTTGAAACGAACCAATCCTATCCTGAGTTTTGTTTAACTCTTGCTTGGTGATCTCATGACGACGTTCTGACTCTAGGTGATAAGCTGCGTATCGCCTAACGTCTTCGCGTAGTTTCTTTTCTTCCACTCTGGCTTCACGGAGATCCTCCATCATGCACACGTTGTTTCAGTCCAACTGATAGTTATCTCTCTCAAGTTTATCATTCTTTTCTTTCAGCGTTTTAATTTCTGACTCCTTTTCTTGAAGTTGTGTTTGAAGTTCGTTTATAATGCTTTGGGGATCCATACTGGTTTCCTATAAAAAAATTTTATAGATAAGATACTCGTCATATTTGCAATAGAAGTTTCAAAATAATTTGATACACATAATTTCTCAGTCGCAATTTACTTCAATCTAGATACTTTATCATAACACTAATCTAATCGAATATCTCTCCGTTGTCGCTATCACTGTCGACTCCATCCACTTCCATCGGTGCTACTTCTTCTTCCTCCATGTTCTCTATCACTGAATGTAGGTAGTTATTTTGGTCTTGAAGCCTGTCAATAGCTCTGTGGATCTTCGAAATGTACCGATCCTGCCTGACGATGAACTCCTCCTGGCGTTGACGGGACTGAGCAGCACGCCCTCGCTCTATCTCCACTTTCTCCAATAAGTCTTTGTTAAGTGCAGCCAAGCGCATGATGCGAGCGGAGTCGGTTGGTATCTGCAGCAGTTGGCTTTCGGCCAAGTCTAGATGATGGGACAATCACTGTACCTTGGTCTCAAGTGTGTGACTACTCTCACTAAGCTCCAGTTTCTCCAACTTTTCCTTTGCCAGTTGCGCCTTCAAAGTCGCAATCTCCCTAGTTTGATTATCTATGGTAAGCTGATGCATACGGAGAGCATCCTGAGCGCGGGTACGAGGAGCAACCATTTCCTAGGATAAAAATGGAAGGTAAAGTATCATAATCGTATAAAGGGTGGAAAAACACAAATAAAAAAGCAATCGTGGAAAATTGTCGATACTAAGAGATTTCAGAACGATTGAAGGAATAAATTTTTGAAGTCCATTCGAAATTTAGGAAACAGATGAAAGTTAGACTTCAGGAATAGATGAAAGTTGGACTCAAATTGAGATACACTAGGCTTTTGCCAAAATTTGATTCGTCAAATTTTGTCTGTCAAAATCCCAGCGGGATTATGAACCTGGCGGCTCTGATACCACTTAAATGTCACGCCCCGTGTCCGAAGCCTTGGTGACATCCGGCATTGTTTAACAATTAAATTGAAAACAATAAAGCCTCGTATCAAATCAAACCAGTCTTTTTCATAAATAAAGTATTGTCTTACAATGACAATGAAATAAAATACATCAGAGTTTCAAATAGCGGAAACGAAAGGAAAGCAAAATCTTGAGTTGTGATCTTGATCTTCGATTCACCAACACCAGAAAGCATCTTGCTCTTCTTCATTCAGTAGCTCCCCATTTTTATCTGAAATTTGTAAGGGGTGAGTGTTTTGGGAAACACTCAGCAAGTGGGGGTCAATCGATTTCCAATGATACATATAGAACTTAATCTTTTAAACATTTCTTTAACAAAATTTCAAATCTTATTACTTTTAACTCATCATAACAGAAACGAAACAAATATGAGACAGAGGTTATCAGACGATTCAGAGCAATTCAGAAACAGATCGATTCAGAACAGAACATATCAGAACAGACAGAACACTGTTACTCATCTCATTTCCATGGTCAAATTGTCCCCAATATGTTAGTCCTCTAAGGGGTGAGGCCAGAACATAGTTTTATACCCACCAATGGAGGCCAGAACAGAACATGGTTTTATACCCACCAATGGGGGCCAGACAGAACATGGTTTTATACCCACCAATGAGGGACAGACAGATTACAATTCTCGTCCCATTTCAAATTCGAATCGTAACAGTGCAACAAAATTCAGAGGTAACAGACAGAACTTTTCAGATTTTCAGATTTCAGAGTTTCAGACGGATTCAGCGGAATCAAAGAATTTCGAAGCATAGAATAAAACACATAATCGATCGAAATTTTAAACAGAATAGATAGCAATTTTCGAAAATGAAGACACACATACATGCATGTCATGATATACATCTTCAAGTTTAAAAATACAAACGAATATATATCAAAAGCCCACTTACCGTATTTTGAAGGTAGATTCGAAAATGCAGAATTTGGCACGAACTTGTCACTTGAAAATTTGGCAGCACATCGACGTAATTTTAACAATTACTGTCTTCACTTTGGCAGCACCTCGACTTAGAAATTTATCACTCGAACCGCACGAGCTCCTCCTTCCCTTGGACGAAAATTTGGGACAATTTTTGTGGAAGAAGTGGCCGAAAGTTGAGAGGCTTTTTGGAGTGTTTTTCTTCAACCCTTGTGTCCTATTTATAGATGCCAAAATGTCTCCTCACCTAGCCATGGCCGAAATCTTGATGCCCAAGAATACATTGATTGTGATCATAATTGTGGTCAAGCTCCATCTTAAGCACCAAGGGCCATTTCCTGCATCATTAATGTGTCCTGGTCTCTTAGATCCTCTCTTAGCTCCTTCATTGATTATCTCAAGGGTCATTTCTTGCATACTTAATTTGTCTTAACCTTTAGCTCATCTCTTAGCTTCTTCCTTGGTTATCTCAAAGGTTGCTTCTTGCACATTAACTTGTCCAAGCTTTAGTTCCTCCTTTAGCTCCCTTTTTGGTCATGTTAGGACAAGCTTGGTTGAGCTGCTTTGAGCTGAAAGATCGAGTCCTTGAGCTGGGGTTTTACTCCTCCCGTGACAATACTTTGATGGATGTGGTTACTTGTAGCTTAGCATCCCGATGAACTATTCCTCGAGCTTAGAATCTACTTTCTCGAGTTAAATTTGATGAAATTTAAGTTATTATTCAAGTTGTTTAGTTGAAACGAAAATTGTTGAACTTATTCTAATTCATTTTCATATTACTCACTTGATTTGCTTCGGTCGAAATTTCCGGGTTCTCACAGATATGCGCTAAAAAAAAAACGGCAAATTTGTTGAATCAATTCCGTACAAAGGCAGTGGATAAAACTCCATATGAGATATGGATGGGAAAGCTATCCATATATTCTAACCTAAGAATATGGGGGATGCTTTGCTTACGTGAAGTAGGCAGTGGGAGACAAATTAGATAGTAGAGCCAATTTGTGATAATTTGTGAGATACCCAAAGAACTCTATTGGATATTACTTCTATTATCCCAGTGAAATAAATGTGTTTTTTTTCAAGGTGCCACCTTTTGTAGAAGGAGTTTCTATTGGATGGAAAAGGCGGGATGATAGAACTCGATGAGATTTGAAAACCACCTACTACACAAATTTCAGAATCCACACCCCAACAGCCAATCAAAGAAACACAAGCTCTTAAAAGATCCGAAAGGATCTCAAGGCCGCCTAATAGGTTGAGTCTGCTTCTTGAAGAGGGCCAAGATGAGCCATTCCTGGATGTGAATCCAAGAAATTTCAAGGAAGCATTGTCTGATGTTGATTCATCTAGATGGATTGAAGCCATGCAGTCCGAGATGGACTCCACGTATTCGAACCAAGTATTGTCTTTAGTAGATCCACATGAGGGAATTGTTCCCTTAGGATGCAAATGGATTACAAAGGAAACTTGGAGCGGAAGGTGGTGTGTAAGGTCCAGGAATTTAATTCGTGTAACTTAAGTGCATGCAATCTAGGATTTTTAATTTTAAATATGTGCTTAATTATTTTATGAATTTTATGCATAATTCATGCATGATAAAATTTAATTCATGAAATTTTAAAAATTCACGCATTAGGATTTTTAAACACATTTCACGTTCGAACGAGGATCGGAGATCGGAGAATTTTAAGGAAAATTATTTTACTACACGATCTATTTTTATAAATTAAGTTAAAATATTTTTAGTATATTTTTCATAAACTGAGAATTTTTGGGTTTCTTTACCCGCGGGATTTTTATTTTTATGGTATGTAAATTTTATCGAATCGTGGGACTTTTTAATAGTTCGGTTAATATTTTCAAAAAACCTTTCCTACACGAAATATTTTCGGGAGTGAGTTTGGACTTAATGGACATACTTTTAAGTTTATGGGGCTTATTTACTTAGGCCCATTAACTAATAATTTATCTATATATATAATTAACCCTTAAGCATATTTTACCCTAAACCTAATATTCAGTAGCCGACAACCCCTACCCCAGCTGCTTCCTCTCTCGGGTTCAGTGTCGTTCTCCAACAAAAACTGTCGGTGGCCTCTTGTCTTGCTAAGGGAGCTTCACCCCTCTCGTTCTTGATCATCATAACACCATAAGGCACGCTTGTAACATCCTTTGTGCATCACACATGCTTATATTACTGATTTATGTGCATACATCCCATGAAACTTTCGATCCAAGCATAAACAAGAATGGGTTTCGATTTTTGCATGTATTTTGCACCCTACGTTTTACACTCACATTTTTGGTTTTCTGTTGCAAAGGACTGCCATATTTGGTTGGAAAGGGGCTGTCTAGATGGTGACACGATAGGGTTTGAGTGCAGGTGTGTAGATCGATCGAGTGGGAGAAAGAAGGGGGTTCGATCTAAGATCTCGGGTTATAACAACTGTGCGAGAGCCTCCTCCAGCCCTGGACCAGACCCTGATGGGTCTAAGATGGGGTCTGGTGTGGCTTGAAGCGGGATGGAGGGACAGAGAGCTCGATCGGTGCAAGTAGAGGCGCATGGGTCTCGGTAGGGAGCTTGGGGTTGTCCTCGGTTACTAGCTGTTAGCCGCTTGCATGGGGAGGTTGGCTTGGTTCAGGGGTGTTCCTTGGTGTCTAGGTTAGGCCTACAGTAGGTGGGTTCATGGTTGGAACGAAGGATTAGCGTGAAGTGTGAGTTTGTGAGGGAAAGGTGTGTTTGAGGTGTTGAAAAAGAGAGGACCGAGTAGTGTAGCATGTTCTGGACTTTTACCGTAGGTTTAAGGAGACTAATGATAGTGTTTTAGGGCCTATTAAGTGTTTTTATGATATGGTATAAGTTGTAGAAGATTTGGGTAAATTTTGGACCGATTCGGATTAAAACCGGAACCTCGAACCGAGTTTTTAAAACGAATTAGATAAGTTACGATACGGGCTCGAGTTTACGTCTAGGAATACTTTTAAAAATGTTTTGGGATATTTTAAGGAGTTTGGTAAGCTTCGGGTCAATTTTTGAGGGTCTAGGGTTAAAACGATAATATTTGGGTTTCTAGGGGCAAAATGGTCATTTTGCACTCGGGGTGAGATTTGAGTCCTGGCAGCGCCCTGAGCACAAAATTATGATATTTTAAATGTTCATGCATCATTATTCGTGATTTTTAAGATTTTATGAGAATATACGTTGCATGCTTGAATTTAAAGAAAATTGCATTGGAGTATGATTTTATAAGTGATGAAAATGATAATGTTTTGAATGATGGGAATTAGTTGTGGCTATCGAAGTATATGTAAATGATGATGACGATGATGATGAGGCCTAGGCATAGTGGATAGGTAATCCTGTCACTGATGTCCGACAGCCACCCGGTACCGCGGTTCTATGTATGATGGATCCATAGTAAATGATGATGTACGATAGTAACCTCTAATGAACTGAATGATAAATGATAAATGATGAATGATGATTAACGATGAGCTGTTTTGACACGTCACGATTGCATATGATACGTTTAAATTAAGCTTTTAAAGTTCATGAAAGGTATGTTAATTATGATATTTTTCACTACTGTGTGCTACGTATAGGTATTTGTTGTTTATGGTACAGGCGTGTTGAGTCTTTAGACTCACTAGGCGTGTGTGATGCAGGTGAGTTCGATGTCGAGGAGACTGGAGGTGATGGACTCTGAGTCAGGGGTGGTGGGCGACAAGACCCGAGGACCTATGATTTTTCCGCACATTAAGATTTATTATTTTTGAGGGTATATGATTATTTTGCACTCTGTTTTATTTTACAGTGGATTTTAGGATTTTACTCGTTTTTACTCCGCGTCATTTTATTGGTAATTGCTTATGCTTATTTTTAAACGATGATTTTTTTTACGAAGGATTGTTTGAATGGAATTTATTTAAATGTTTTAAAATATATATATATATATATATATAATATATATATATATATATATATATATATATAATATATATACATTTCGGAATTTTAAATGAGTAGCTGTTACAATTGGTATTAGAGCAAGGGTCCTGTATAGGGTTGTGCCACCGCCAGCTTCTGCCGCTCAGTCTCCAAAGCCTCAAGTCTGTAAGCTTTACGATTTAAATGTTTTAATTGATTTATTGTTATCACCAGCATGATTTCTTGATTTACGCATTATGATGATTTACTGATTATATTTAACTGTTTTTACACTGTAAGGTCCATTAATTTCAAAACTAGTTTTAATTTAATGAGGGGTTATGTTTTAATTGGACTGTATTCAGATATGTCTCCTAGACGCGCGCCCAGGATGGTCAGGATGGACGATCTCCTGAGGGTGGCAGGGGACCTCCACCACCACCACCGCAAGGGGATCCAGCTGCCCGAGTCCTTGAGGGTATGGCTAGACTACTGGAGCAGGTACAGCAGGCTCCGAGACCGTAGACAGATATCTTTGAGCAGTTCCGTAGGATCAACCCGAAGGAGTTCGGGGGTACCACTGATCCATTCGTAGCTGAGGGGTGGATCAGATCACTGGAGCTTCACTTTGACTACCTGCAGATGAGGGATGGCGACCGGGCTAGGTGCGCCATGTATATGCTGAGAGATGATGCGTCCCTATGGTGGGAGGGAGCCGCGCATGCTGTGGACTTGGCCACCCTTACCTGGGCCAGGTTCAAGGAGTTACTCTACGGGAAGTATGTTCAAGCTGACGTTAGGGGCCGCCTGACGAGGGAGTTCATGAGTCTCCGACAGGGGGATTCATCTGTGGCGGAGTTCATCTGCAAGTTCGACCGGGGCTGTCACTTTGTGCCCATAATAGCAGGGGATGCCGCCCAGAAGCTGAGGCATTTCCTGGATGGTTTGCGACCCACCCTCCGTCGTGACGTCATGTTGATGAGGCCGGCAGATTACGATGAGGCCACCGCCTGCGCGTTTCAGGCGGAGCAGGCTCTGCGGGATATAGATTTTGAGATGCAGCGGAAGCGGCATTAGGCTCAGTCCAGTTCCCAGCCTCAGAAGAAACAGTTTTCTGGACCACCGAGACAGCAGGGGCAGCAGAAGCCTCAGGGGCCGTATAGGAGGCCACAGCAGCAGAGACCTCCACAGGCGCCAGGGGCGCCCAAGCCAGATGAAAAACAGCCTTGCCCTCAATGCAACAAATTCCATATCGGGAAGTGTTTATGGGGGACATACAGGTGTTTCGTTTGTGGCCAAGAGGGCCACGAAGCAGCGGACTGCCCTAAGGGCAAGGGCCCCACTACCGGCAGGGCATATGTGATGCATGCCGAGGAGGCGGAAGCAGCACCAGACTCGACATTGATTACTGGTAACCTTTTTGATTTAAAAAATTTTAATTTACTGTGCAATTGCATGGATTTTATGCTTGTATGAGGACTCAATTGTGGGATTATTAACTTAGAAAGATTTAGGATGCATGTTCTACTTGGTTGAGATTAAGAATTTAATTGTTGATCCGAGTAATTATAAGGACCTAATTGTAATAACAGATAATTGAAGGACCAAAACGCAGTTTTTGAAACCTTAAGGGGTTAGTTTACAATTTTTGGAACTTTTCTAAGATTGAATTTTGAATCTTTGGGGAATGATATTTGGTTAATTTAGTGTTTAATTCGAGGATTTTGGGATTTATTTGACGACACGAAGCTCCTTAAGTTCAACTCTATTAGATTTGATGGTATGTTTGTCGTAGGGAGGATATATATTTCAGGTGTGGCAGCGCATGCACTGCTAGATTCAGGGGCTACACACTCATTTATATCTGAATCTTCCGTGAACCGACTAGGTATCATACCTGTAGCGATGGATTTGGGTTTCAGAGTATCGATCCCATCCGGGGATCAGATGTTCACTCCCGGATAGTGAGAGGATTGGAGCTCAGATTGCAGCAGAAGACTGTACAGGCAGATCTGATAGTACTACCGCTGCCCGAGTTTGATATCATACTGGGCATGGACTGGCTCTCTTCCCATGGAGCAGTCATAGATTTTCGCCAGAGGTCAGTGTCTGTCAGACCTCCCGGTGGGAAGCCGTTTGTATTTGAGGCCGCTAGACATCAGGAGTTCCCGCATGTTATTTCCTGCTTGTGCGCGAGGAAGCTTATTAAGAGAGGCTGCCAGGCATTTTTAGCCAGCATCGTATGGGTGGCAGAGTCAGTCAGGTAGAGGCTGGAGGATGTAGATGTGGTCAGCGAGTTCCCCAGCGTGTTCCCTGACGACGTTTCAGGTATTCCACCAGCCCGAGAGGTGGACTTCTCTATTGAACTCATACCAGGGACATTGCCGATATCTAAGGCGCCTTACCGATTAGCGCCTGCAGAGATGAAGGAGCTCAAGGATCAGATTCAGGATCTAATGGATAAGGGTTTCATTCTCCCTAGTTTTTCTCCTTGGGGCGCGCCGTTGCTATTTGTTAAAAAGAAGGATGGCAGCATGCGACTGTGTATTGATTACAGAGAGTTGAACCGGGTCACAGTCAAGAATAAGTATCCATTGCCGCGGATCGAGGATTTGTTTGATCAGCTTCAGGGAGCCTCAGTGTTCTCCAAGATAGACCTCCGATCCGGTTACCATCAGCTGAGAGTGAGGGAGGCAGATGTGCATAAGACGGCCTTCCGGACGCGTTATGGGCACTACGAGTTCTTGGTGATGCCCTTCGGTTTGACTAACGTGCCAGCGATCTTCATGGATCTCATGAATCGCGTATTCCAGCCATTCTTGGATCAGTTCGTCATAGTCTTCATTGACGATATCCTGATCTATTCGAAGAGTAGGGAGGAGCACAGTCATCATCTGAGGACAGTATTGCAGTCTCTACAGGATAGACGACTGTATGCCAAGTTTTGCAAGTGTGAGTTCTGGCTCGACAGGGTGGCATTCTTGGGCCACATTGTATCTCAGAATGGCATAGAGGTCGACCCCAACAAGGTAGAGGCAGTCAGAGATTGGCCGGTTCCGAAGAGCGTGACAGAGATCCGCAGCTTCTTAGGATTTGCAGGTTATTACATGAAGTTCATCCAGGGCTTCTCTTCTATTGCGGTACCTATTACTGCTTTGAAGAAGAAGAACGCCAAGTTTGTTTGGGGACCAGAGTGTCAGGAGAGCTTTGACAGACTGAAGCAGGCCTTGACCACCGCACCAGTGCTAGCTATGCCATCAGGGCAGGGAGAGTTTGGGGTATATACAGATGCATCGAAGCTTGGGTTGGGCGCAGTTCTGATGCAGCAGGACAGAGTGATAGCATATGCGTCAGACAGCTGAAGGTTCATGAGAAGAACTATCCGACTCATGACCTCGAGCTAGTAGCAGTGGTATTTGCCCTGAAGATATGGAGACACTATCTGTATGGGGAGAAGTGCAGGATTTTCACAGATCACAAGAGCCTGAAGTACTTCTTCACCCAGAAGGAACTAAATATGCGACAGAGGAGGTGGCTTGAGCTAGTCAAAGATTATGATTGTGACATTAGCTACCATCCGGGTAAAGCTAATGTAGTCGCAGACGCTCTGAGCAGGAAGCACGCAGTGATCGCACATCTGTCAGTGCAGAGACCACTACAGGCTGAGATTCAGAGATTTGAGCTTGCAGTTTATGCCAGGGGCGAGGCCCCGAATCTCGCTACTCTGACAATACAGCCGACCCTGAGGGACAGGATTCGTACAGGGCAGATTTCGGATGAACAGTTGTAGAATGGAGACAGAGGGATGAGGTTAAGGACCAGAGACTGTATACAGTTGTGGACGGACATAGTCAGTTATAGGGATCGCCTATGGGTTCCTGACAGTGATTCCCTTCGAGTAGATATCCTGAGTGAGGCCCACAGCACCCCGTACAACATCCATACAGGGAGTACGAAGATGTATAAGGATTTACAGACTCTGTACTGGTGGCCGGGCATGAAGAGGGATATTCTGCGGTTTGTCTCCGAATGTTTGACATGTCAGCAGGTCAAGGCAGAGCTTCAGAGACCTGCAGGGAAGCTGAGACCACTCCCTATTCTTGAGTGGAAATGGGAGAATATTACTCTGGATTTTGTGACAGGGCTTCCGAGGACTACCGGAGGATACAATGCCATCTGGGTGATTATTGATCGGCTCACTAAGTCAGCTCACTTCTTACCGATCAGGAAGACATTCACCATGAATCAGTACGCAGAGCTGTACATCAGAGAGATAGTCAGACTGCATGGGATTCCAGTATCCATCGTGTCAGACAGGGATCCGAGATTTACGTCTGCTTTCTGGAAGAGTCTTCAGCAGGCTTTGGATACGAAGCTACTATTCAGTACCGCTTTCTATCCTCAGACAGACGGTCAGTCAGAGAGGGTGATTCAGATTCTGGAGGACCTACTCTGAGCTTGCATGATCGACTTCCAGGGCAGCTGGGAGCCGAAATTACCTCTTGTGGAGTTCACATACAACAACAATTATCAGGCATCGATAGGTATGGCTCCATACGAGGCACTTTACGAGAGGAAGTGTAGGTTGCCAGTATATTGGGATGAGGTAGGCGAGCGAGCAGAGTTGGGTCCGGATATTGTCAGACAGACAGTAGATTTAGTGGCCAGGATTAGAGACCGGATGAAGACTGCCCATAGCCGTCAGAAGAGTTATGCTGATCAGAGACAGCGAGATCTGGAGTTCGCAGTAGGGGATCATGTTTTTGTTAAGGTCGCGCCTATGAAAGGTGTGATGAGGTTCGGGAAGAAGGGCAAGCTCAGCCCTAGATTCATCGGACCATTTGAGATCCTAGAGAGAGTCGGGACACTCGCATACATAGTCGCTTTACCGCCGAATCTGGAGGGAGTTCATAATGTGTTCCACGTCTCTATTCTGCGAAAGTACATGTCGAATCCTTCACATGTGCTTAACTATGAGCCACTTCAGCTGACACCGCACCTATCCTTTGAGGAGAGAACTGTGCACGTTTTGGACAGACATGAGAAGAGACTCGAGATTAAGGTGATCCAGATGGTCAAAGTCAAGTGGCTGAATCACTCTGAGGAGGAGGCCACGTGGGAGATAGAGACCGAGATGAGGAGTCGCTACCCGGAGTTATTCGGTACGTTCTAATTTCGAGGACGAAATTTTATTTAAGGGGAGGAGAGTTGTAAGGTCCAGGAATTTAATTCTTGTAATCTAAGTGCATGCAATCTAGGATTTTTATTTTTAAATATGTGCTTAATTATTTTATGCATTTTATGAATAATTCATGCATGATAAGATTTAATTCATGAAATTTTAAAAGTTCACAAATTAGGATTTTTAAACACGTTTCACGTTCGAACGAGGATCGGAGACCGGAGAATTTTAAGGAAAATTATTTTACTACACGATCTATTTTTATAAATTAAGTTAAAATATTTTTAGTGTATTTTTCATAAACTGAGAATTTTTTGGTATCTTTACCCGCGGGATTTTTATTTTTACGGTACGTAAATTTTATCGAATCATAGGATTTTTTATGGTTCGGTTAATATTTTCAAAAAAATATTTCCTACGTGAAATATTTTCGGGAGTGAGTTTGGACTTAATGGGCCTACTTTTGAGTTTATGGGGCTTATTTACCTTTTAATCTTTAATTAAACAAGTTAGGCCCATTAACTAATAATTTATCTATATATATAATTAACCCTTAAGCATATTTTACCCTAAACCTAATATTCAGTAGCCGACAAACCCTACCCCAGCTGCTTCCTCTCTCGGGTTCAGTGCCGTTCTCCAACAAAAAACTGTCGGTGGCCTCTTGTCTTGCTATGGGAGCTTCACCCCTCTCGTTCTTGATCATCATAACACCATAAGGCACGCTTGTAACATCATTTGTGCATCACACATGCTTATAATACTGATTTATGTGCATACATCCCATGAAACTTTCGATCCAAGCATAAACAAGAATGGGTTTCGATTTTTGCATGTATTTTGCACCCTACGTTTTACACTCACGTTTTTGGTTTTCTGTTGCAAGGGACTGCCATATTTGGTAGGAAAGGGGCTGTCTAGATGGTGACACGATAGGGTTTAAGTGCAGGTGTGTAGATCGATCGAGTGGGAGAAGGAAGGGGGTTCGATCTAAGCTCTCGGGTTATACCAGATGTGCGAGAGCCTCCTCCAGCCCTGGACCAGACCCTGATGGGTCTGAGATGGGGTCTGGTGCGGCTTGAAGTGGGCTGGAGGGACGGAGAGCTCGATCAGGTCCAAGTAGAGGCGCATGGGTCTCGGTAGGGAGCTTGGGGTTGTCCTCGGTTACTAGCTGTTAGCCGCTTGCATGGGGAGGTTGGCTTGGTTCAGGGGTGTTCCTTGGTGTCTAGGTTAGGCCTACAATAGGTGGGATCATGGCTGGAACGAAGGATTAGCGTGAAGCGTGAGTTTGTGAGGGAAAGGTGTGTTTGAGGTGTTGAAAAAAGAGAGGACCGAGTAGTGTAGCATGTTCTGGACTTTTACCGTGGGTTTAAGGAGACTAATGATAGTGTTTTAGGGCCTATTAAGTGTTTTTATGATATGGTAGAAGTTGTAGAAGATTTGGGTAAATTTTGGACCGATTCAGATTAAAACCGGAACCCCGAATCGAGTTTTTAAAACGAATTGGATAAGTTATGATACGGGATTGAGTTTACATCTATGAATACTTTTAAAAATTGTTTGGGATATTTTAAGGAGTTTGGTAAGCTTCGGGTCAATTATAGAGGGTCCAGGGTTAAAACGATAATATTTGGGTTTCTAGGGGCAAAATGGTCATTTTGCACTCGGGGTGAGATTTGAGTCCTGGCAGCGCCCTGAGCACAAAATTATGATATTTTAAATGTTCATGCATCATGATTCGTGATTTTTAAGATTTTATCAGAATATACGTTGCATGCTTGAATTTAAAGAAAATTGCATTGGAGTATGATTTTATAAGTGATAAAAATGATAATGTTTTGAATGATGGGAATTAGTTGTGGCTATCGAAGTATATGTAAATGTTTAAGATGTATATGTAAATGATGATGATGATGATGATGAAGCCTAGGCATAGTGGATAGGTAATCCTGTCACTGATGTCCGACAGCCGCCCGGTACCGTGATTCTATGTATGATGGATCCATAGTAAATGATGATGTACGATGGTCACCTGTAATTAATTGAATGATAAATGATGAATGATGATTAACGATGAGCTGTTTTGACACGTCACGATTTCATATGATACGTTTACATTAAGCTTTTAAAGTTCATGAAATGTATGTTAATTATGATATTTTTCACTGCTGTGTGCTACGTATAGGTATTTGTTATTTATGGTACAGGCTTGTTGAGCCTTTAGACTCACTAGGCGTGTGTGATGCAGGTGAGTTCGATGTCGAGGAGATTCGAGGTGCTGGACTCTGAGTCAGGGGACCTGGTGGGTGACACGACCCGAGGACCTATGATTTTTCCGCACATTAAGATTTATGATTTTTGAGGGGATATGATTATTTTGCACTCTGTTTTATTTTACAATGGATGTTAGGATTTTACTCGTTTTTACTCCGCGTCATTTTATTGGTAATTGTTTATGTTTATTTTTAAACGATGATTTTTTTTACGAAGGATTGTTTGAATGGAATTATTTAAATGTTTAAAAATATATATATATATTTTCGCATTTTAAATGAGTAGCTGTTACATGGTGACTTTCAAAGCTAGACTGATAGCAAAAGGATATACTCAAAGGCAAGGTATTGACTATGACGAAACCTTTTCTCCAGTCACAATGTTCAAGTCCATTAGGTTACTTCTAGCCATAGCAGGATGATATGAATATGAAATATGGCAGGTGGATGTGTAAACATCGTTCCTTAATGGGGAGATTAAGGAAGAGATTTACATGTCTCAACCTGAAGGATTTACATCAGTAGGAAGTGAGCATAAAGTATGCAGACTTTAGAAATCCATTTCTGGACTCAAATAGGCATCAAGGAGCTGGAACCTCAGATCTTACAACACTATCAAAGAGTTTGATTTTGCCGAAAATCTTGAGGAACCTTGTGTATACAAGAAGGACAGTAGAAGTGCAGTGACATTCCTAGTACTTTATGTTGATGACATAATACTCATTGGGAATTATGTTGGGATGTTGCAGTATAATAGAGTATGGTTAGCTGGTAAGTTCTCCATGAAGGATATGGGTGAAGCTTCATATGTATTAGGAATACAGATCAATAGGGATAGATCAAAGAGGATGCTAGGGCTCACCCAATCCACATATTTCGATACCACACCGAAGAGATTCTCTATGGAGGAGTCCAAGAGAGGATATCTCCCATGTCTCATGGTGTGAATCTATCCAAGTCTATGTGTCCTAAGACTGATGAAGAGATGGAAACCATGAGCCACATTCCATATGCGTCTGCCATAGGCAGTATTATGTATGGTATGATATCTTCTCGACCTGATATTGCATATGCATTGAGTGTTGCAAGCCGTTATCGGTCGAATCCCGGTCCACTATATTTGAAAGTAGTGAAGGATATTCTTAAGTACTTGAAAAGAACTAAGAATTTTTTCTTGGTATACGGTAATGGAGAACTAAAATTGGAAGGTTCGACTGATTTTAGTTTCCAATCAGATGTGGATGATTCATAATCAACCTCTAGATTTGTATTCAAGCTCAATGGTGGTGCTATCTCTTGGAAGATTTCCAAGCAAGACACCACAACGGATTCAACCACTGAGACAGAATACATAGCTGCATCGGCTACAGCAAATGAGGGTGTTTGGATGAGGAATTTCATCCAAGAGTTGGGTATCATTCCTCAAACAGTTGATCTAGTCCCGGTTTACTATGACAACACCGGTGCCAGTAGCCCAAGAGAAGGAACCAAGGTCTCATTAGTGATCCAAACATATACTAAGAAGTTCCACATAATCCTTGAGATTGTGGGAAGAGGAGACATTTTGGTAGAGAGGGTCGCCTCCGAAGATAACGTTGCTGATCCACTGATGAAGCCCCTGGCATGACCATTGTTTGAGAAGCATCGCGAAGCAATGGGTCTAGGATCTATGGGTAGTTCGCTATAGGACAAGTGGGAGATTGTTAGATAAGGTGCCCGACAAGTAAACTTGTGGCTCCGATTTTGTTGACTCTGATTTAAAAAAATCTTTATTTTAATAATAATTTACGATTTTATTCGATTTTGGCATTATACTTTATTTGTATACCCATGCAAGCGACATAGATAAAGTCCTTGAATATACAATAGGTACCATGAGGTCTGCATCACAACATAAGATCATGAAACTCATTAAGTAGTGTACCGAATATTCTAAACAGGTTTCTAGTTGAATCAACCGCCAAACACAAGGATAAATGTCTCTAGAGCTCGAGACTAGAGTCTGTGATGTAAACGCCATGTTTCATTGGCAAGGGCATGGAGATGCCCATTCACACAGATGTGTGATCATATGATGATGCCCTGAAAAACCCTCCCTCGGACTATCCAAGTGGTTCTCACTTATCGAGTGGAATAGTCCGCAGTTATGGTTGTACACCATTAGTCCTTTGACCTGGGACAATGTAAGGGCTATACGTACTAGCATGAATTTTGATCCGTTTATCGACTCCATCGAGGGTCATCAGGTGGCGACGTTGGGTGTAGTTTCAAAATACGTACGAGTAAATGAATTGTGTTCGGGGATTCACCGTTCACCTATGGGTAATGATATTGATGCGAAACCTCGTACGAATGAGAAGCAAACACGATTATCGAAATCGCACCCTCAACTCAATAACAAACAAGGATCGATTTGTTGACCCGATCTTTTGAAACAAGTAACGGTTTGTGATATTCACCTCTAAGTTATTAAAACTTAGCAACAAATATCAACGATAAAACAATTGAATTTCAAACGAACCTTCAAAGATCTTGTTTTGACAATCCGAGCGAAAAACAATCGACAAACGCCACAAAGATGCAATCTTTGATAAGTTTGATTTGATTTTTAAGACAAAGTATTTTTTGCCTTGTAAAGTTGAGAGAATTCTCAAGAACTTTATATATCATTCAATTATTTCGTTCAACCTTGATACAATGCATATAAATACAATAAAATAACAAGAAAGTTGTGTGAAAAGGCTTAAATAAGATAACAAGCAAATTTGACACGGAAGTGCGTGCAGTGGCGCGAGATCTCGCGCTGGGGCGCGCAGCATACTGCCTTATTTTCTTCCTTGGGCGCGCGGTAGCGCCGGATCATGCGCGGGCGCGCGCGCTATATTGCCTTATGCAACACCCGGCGGGCGGCCGTGCCGGAACTCGCGCGGGGGCGCGCACGCCATGCGCGTGGCGGCGCCAAATGTGGTGCGGGTGCGCGTCACCTGCTGCCCGTTTGCGCGCGGTTGCACGAGATCCTGTGCTGGTGCGCGCATGCTGCTGTCCTCATGGTCATTTAACACTCGAATAACATTCCAAACACTTCAATTGCTGTGTCCATGTTCCCCAAGCTCTTTTATTTTAGACATCCAACTTGTAGGTCCTTTTTGGTAGCTCATCATGAATCCTTGAAGTGCTTCTTTAAACTTCTTGCTACGTCCCCTCGTTATAGGTCCTTCGGGCAACTCCAACGACTCCCATGCTTTCTTTGGTGCTTGATCAACCACGTTTGCATCATTCTCCCCTTCTTGAAAAGGATTTGTCCTCAAATCTTGATCATCTCCTACATCAAACAAGGAAAATCACTAACATTAAAAGTAGAACTAAAATTGTACTCACCTGGTAGATCTAATTTGTAGGAATTGTCGTTGATCTTTAAAATCACTTGAAATGGTCCATCACCCCTAGGTAAGAGCTTCGAACGTCGTTTTTCTAGAAATCTTTCCTTCCTCAAGTGCAACCACACCCAATCTCCCTTTTCAAAAACCATCCTTTTCCTCCCCTTATTGGCTTGCTTCGTGTATTGTAAATTCTTCTTCTCGATGTTATCCTTGACCTTCTCATGAAAACTTTTAACGAATTCAGCTTTCTTTTTGCCATCCATATTCAACCTTTCACTCACAGGCAAAGACATCAAATCCAAAGGAGTTACAGGATTAAAACCATAAACAATCTCAAATGGTGAATAATTCGTAGTAGAATGCACGCTACGATTATAAGCAAACTCAACAAATGACAAACATTCTTCCCAATTTTTCAAGTTCTTTTTGAGTATAGCACGCAAAAGTGTTCCTAGAGTTCTATTAACAACTTCCGTTTGTCCATCCGTTTGTGGATGACATGTAGTAGAAAACATCAGTTTAGTGCCAAGTTTAGCACACAAAGTTTTCCAAAAGTAACTCAATAATTTAACATCACGGTCAGATACAATTGTTCTAGGCATACCATGCAACCTAACGACTTTCTTAAAGAACAAATCCGCAATGTTTGATGCATCATCAGTTTTGTTACAAGCAATAAAATGTGCCATCTTAGAAAATCTATTGATAAGTGCAATTTATTGTACTCTTATTACTTGTTTTTAACTTGAAATTTTGTGATTCTTGAGCAGATTTTATGTGATTTGTTGTTGTTTTTGTTATTGTAGTTTGGAAGCTTAGACATGAGATTTTGGAGTAGTATAATGATGAATTAGAAGGTACAAAGGACAAAATAAAACGAAGCAGGACAGCACCCGCGCTCCAAAACATGAGTGCACCTGCGCTACATGCCGAAGCATGATCGCACCCGCGGTCATGCTAGGACCGCACCCGCGGTCTCACACACTGCAAAGGAAAAATTCTACCGAAAGCAAACCGCACTTGCGGTCTTGTTATCACCGCACCCGCGGTCGTGCACAGACATATTCCGGAAATCATGAAACTTTGGTGTGCTGCGCATGGGACTTGAAGACTTTGGTGTTTTGCGTGCAAGACTTGTCTAGGACTATAAAAATCCTCCATTATTCATCATCTAGGGTATCTTGGAGAGCAAAGGCAAGGAGTGGAGGCTAAAAAGAAGAGATTGAAGATCAAGTTCATCCTTGGAAAAGTTCTTGCACATCTTTGGACAAAAGCTTCATTTGAACTCCAAAACTCTTGTTCTAAGTTCTTCTTTCTTTACTTTCATTTTTATTTACTATGTCTTGTTTATGATTTGTGTGTTGTGTTATTTTTATCATGAACTAATTCTTATTTCTAGAGGAATGATGGAACAAAACTAGAAACCATGTGTTGGGATTTATGATTTATGCTATATAAGTTTCCTTATTGTTCATTTGTATTTTTCCAATCTTAATGCTTTTATTTTATTGGCCATATCTTGAATGATTTGTATGTCTATAAATTATCACTTGGAAAAGGGAATTTATAAACAAGAAAGGGAAAAATACATCGATGGTATTTATATAGTTCGAGAGGACATATAGTGCTATTGAAGCCATTAAAAGATTTTAGTGCTTATTGTGTTATTTAATTATAGATTGTTGATGGGGACGTTACAATCTTTTGTTAGATAATTAGTATCTACTTAGCACTCGGGAGAGGGAGTAGATAATTATAGAGTTCTTGGTTAATGAATAAGAATGACAATCATAATATAGCTACACAAAATAGCACATGGTGGATAGTTGCGTGAAGTCAAACCTCTAGATCTTTTATTCCATTATTGTTCACTACTTTTTGGTAATATAATTTAATTTAGTTTCAAATCTAGATACTGATATAAACAAATCTGTCAATTGATTATTCTAAATAAAGTCGAGATTATTTCAATTACAAGCATTAATATAAATTTAGAAATACATTCCTCGTGGGATCGACACTTGTACTCAAAAATTACATTTTACTATAACTTGACGTTGTGCACTTGCAAGCAATTAAGAAAACACGCAACAAGTTTTTGGCGCCGTTGCCGGGGAGCGTTTATTTTGAATTTATATTAATATTGTTACCAATTAGTCTAAATTTTAATTTAGAGATGTTTTTATTATACTACATTAAACATTGAATTTTTTATTGTCTTTGTTTGACAGTGCATGCGAAGATCGCAAAATCTTGACTTGCTTATTTTTTATCCTGAAATCGAAAGAACCGCAAGAAGATTAAGAAAGGCAAGAAGAGAAGAGATTCGAGCAATGGCTGAAAACAGAGACAATGAAAATCCACCCCCTGCAATACCCATCAGAGATCATTTTAGGCCGGTATTGAATGCTCATTATTCGGGTATAGCACAAGGAACTATTAATGCAAACAACTTTGAGCTCAAGCCTGCATTGATAAACATGGTTCAACAGAATCAGTTTGGGGGAGCAGCTACTGCAGATCCCCATCTACATCTCAGAACATTCCTTGAAATTACTGATACGGTAAAAATAAATGGTGTTTCTGAGGATATAATTCGATTGCGCTTGTTTCCTTTTTCTCTTAGGGATCAAGCAAGAGGATGGCTCCAATCGCTTCCTTTGGGGAGTATCACTACATGGCAGGAGTTAGAAACGAAGTTTCTTGCAAAATATTTCCCACCTGCAAAGTCTGCACAGTTGAAAATAGAGATAAGTACTTTTAGGCAGACTGATTTTGAGCAATTATATGAGGCATGAGAACGTTATAAGGAGTTGTTGAGGAGGTGTCCAAACCATGGTTTTGAAGATTGGGTACAGATTGAATTGTTTTACAATGGTTTGAATGGACAAACAAGAGGTACTGTGGATGCAGCAGCTGGTGGCACGATATTTGCAAAATCACCTGATCAAGCATATGATTTGCTTGAACAGATGACCATTAACAATTATCAGTGGCCGTCTGAGAGATCAGGAGTAAAGAAGCAAGCTGGAATTTATGCCATAGATCCTATTACATCACTCACCACTCAAGTTTCAGCTTTAACAACTCAAATTGCAGCAATGAATAAGACTGGTACATCAGAGGTTGAAAATGCATCGGTTGTTACTGAAGAACCACAAATTCCTGATGAGGCTCATTATATCAATAATAGGAATTTTGGTGGCTACGGAGGATATCGAGGTAACCTTCCCTCTAACACTTATCATCCTGGTTTGAGAAATCATGAAAATTTTTCATATGCTAATAATAAGAATGTGTTGAATCCTCCACCGGGGTTCAATACATCAAAGGGGGAGGGAAAGCCTTCATTTGAAGATTTGGTAGGTAGATTTGTTGCTGAGTCTGGAAAAAGGATGGCGAGAGCTGAATCTCGTCTTGACAATATGGAGACTCACATGGGAAACATGGGTGCCACAATGAAATCTTTGGAAACGCAAATCGGACAGTTGGCCAACGCTCTAAAAGATCAGAACAAGGGGCAATTTCCCAGTAACACAGAGGTGAACCCAAAAGAGCAGTGCAAGGCAGTCACTTTGAGGAGTGGGAAGGACTTAGAGGTACAGAGTCCCAAAGAGAGAGTGGAAAGTGAGAAGACAGTTGAAGAAAGTGAAGTGGAGGGATCCACGGCTGAAATCAAAGTTGAACCACCTCTAGTGTATAAGCTGACTCTACCCTATCCTCAGAGATTCAAGAAGAAGAAATTAGATTATCAGTTTGCAAAGTTCTTGGAAATTTTCAAGAAGATACACATCAACATACCATTTGCTGATGCTTTGGAGCAAATGCCGAATTATGCAAAGTTTATCAAAGATGTGATGTCTAAAAAGAGGAAGATGCAAGAGTTTGAGACAATGAAGCTTACTGAGGAGTGCAGTGCCATCCTACAAAAGAAATTACCACAAAAATTGAAAGATCCAGGGAGTTTTACTATTCCTTGTTTTATTGGTGGTTCTCATTGTATTAAAGCTTTATGTGTTTTATGAGCAAGTATTAATTTGATGCCATTTTCTATTTTCAGGAAATTGGAGCTTGGAGAAGTTAAACCAACTACTATCACCCTACAGCTTGCAGACAGAAGTCTCACGTATCCGCGTGGGATCGTCGAGGATGTATTGGTAAAAGTGGATAAGTTTATTTTTCCTGCTGACTTTGTGATTTTAGATATGGAAGAAGATCATGATGCTCCATTGATCTTTGGGAGACCATTCTTGGCGACTGGAAGGGCATTGATTGATGTTCATAAGGGTGAACTCACCTTGAGAGTTGGTGGAGAAGAAGTTATTTTTAACATCTATCACGCCATGAAGGGATCGAATGAGGTAAGCACTTGTAAAAGCATTAATGTTATAGACTCATGTATGTCTCTTGATTGTGCAGGAATGAGGGATCCCTTGGAGAGTTGTCTGATAGGTGCGGCAGGAACTGTTGATGAAGATAACTGGGAAGTGAAAGAGCAATTGGTGGCTCTTGAAGCACTACAAAAAGAAAAGAGAAACGATGCAACGCACGATGAGTTGGATGTAAATGAGAAACTAGAGGTAACACCACCTTCCCCTGAGTTGAAAGAGTTGCCAAGCCACCTGTGTTATGCTTTTTTAGGTGAGAAATCGACGTATCCGGTAATTATCTCTTCCTTCCTTTCGTGTGATGAAAAAGATAAATTATTGAGAGTGCTGAGAGATTACAAAACTGCTTTAGGATGGTCGATATCTGATATTAGGGGAATTAGCCCTACTATATGCATGCATAAAATTTTGATGGAGGAGTCGTATACTCCTTATGTAGATCACCAGAGGAGGTTGAACCCAGCAATGAAAGATGTTGTGAAGAATGAGGTACTGAAATTATTAAATGCTGGTGTAATTTATGCTATTTCTGATAGTAGCTGGGTATCTCCTGTACAAGTAGTACCAAAAAAGGGTGGAATGACAGTGGTAAAAAATGAAAATGATGAATTAATATCTACTCGTACTGTAACTGGTTGGCGAGTATGTATTGATTATAGAAAGTTGAACAATGCCACACGAAAAGATCATTTTCCATTGCCTTTTATTGATCAGATGCTTGATAGACTTGCAGGTTATTGTGACTACTGTTTCTTAGATGGTTATTCAGGTTATAACCAAATTGCTATAGCTCCGGAAGATCAGGAGAAAACAACATTCACATGCCCCTATGGCACGTTTGCCTTTAGGAGGATGCCTTTTGGGCTATGTAATGCACCTGCCACTTTTCAGAGGTGTATGATGGCCATATTTGCAGACATGGTGGAGGAGATAATGGAAGTCTTCATGGACGACTTCTCAGTATTTGGCTCGTCATTTGATCATTGTTTACATAACTTATCCCTTGTTTTGCAGAGATGCCAAGAAAAGAATTTAGTTCTTAACTGGGAAAAATGCCACTTTATGGTCCAAGAGGGCATAGTCCTTGGACATAAAGTGTCGTCTCGGGGATTAGAAGTGGACAAAGCCAAGGTGGTTGTCATTGAAAAACTTCCTCCACCAAAGAACATCAAGGGAATAAGGAGCTTCCTCGGACACGCGGGGTTTTATCGTAGATTTATTAAAGATTTTTCTAAGATCACTAAACCCCTGTGCAATTTACTTGAAAAAGAGTCAACTTTTATATTTGATGATAATTGTTTTCAGGCATTCGAGAAGATAAAAATGGCATTGGTGACTGCACCAATTATGATAGTGCCGGACTGGGAGCAGCCCTTTGAGCTGATGTGCGATGCAAGTGACTATGCGGTAGGTGTAGTGTTGGGCCAGAGACGTGATAAATTCTTTAGATCAATCTACTATGCAAGTCGTACCATGGATGCGGCACAGCAAAACTACACAACTACCGAAAAGGAGATGCTTGCAGTAGTATTCGCTTTTGACAAGTTCAGACCTTACTTGGTAGGTACAAAGGTAATTGTTTTCTCTGATCATGCAGCTATCCGATACTTATTTGCCAAGAAGGACGCAAAGCCACGCTTGATAAGGTGGATCTTGTTGCTCCAAGAGTTTGATTTTGAAGTAAAGGATAGGAAGGGATGCAAAAATCAAGTGGCTGACCACTAGTCAAGACTTGAGCTAGAAGAGAAGGAAGAAGAGGGAGCCATACAAGAGAAATTTCCAGATGACAGCTTTTTGAGGTAAACTCTGTACTTCCTTGGTTTGCTGATATTGCTAATTTTTTGTCTTGTGGAACCCTTCCCCCAGATATGAGCTACCATCAGTAGAAGAAATTCGTCCATGACATAAAGTTCTTCTATTGGGACGATCCGTTCGTGTATAAGAGGTGTGCTGACCAAGTGATTAGGAGGTGCGTGGAAGGTCTTGAAGCACAACAAATTTTGGAGAAGTGTCATTCTTCACCATATGGTGGACACTTTGGAGCGTCACGAACAGCGCTAAGGTATTGCAATCCGGTTTTTATTGGCCTAGTTTGTTTAAAGACAGCTATACCTTAGTAAAGTCATGTGATAAATGCCAAAGAGTTGGCAATATTTCTAGACGACATGAATTACCACTAACAAATATTTTGGAGGTGGAACTTTTTGATGTCTGGGGTATTGACTTTATGGGTCCATTCCCATCCTCTTTTGGTCAATCTTACATTTTACTTGCTGTTGATTATGTGTCAAAGTGGGTGGAAGCAATCGCCACCAGTACTAGTGATGCTCGAGTTGTTGTTAAGTTTGTCCACAGGAACATCTTCACAAGATTCGGAACGCCTAGAGCCATTATCAGTGATGAAGGTACGCATTTCTGTACCAAAATTTTTAACTCACTATTGGCCAAGTATGATGTGAAGCACAGGGTGACACTGGCATACCACCCGCAAGCTAATGGGCAAGCGAAGATATCCAACCGGGAGATCAAGCAAATACTAGAAAAGACAGTGAAGACAAACCGGAAGGATTGGGACAATCAAGCTAGATGATGCATTATGGGCGTACAGGACTGCATACAAGACCCCTATTGGGATGTCGCCGTATAGGTTGGTCTTTGGAAAAGCTTGCCATCTACCTTTGGAACTGGAGCACAAAGCATTTTGGGCTGTCAAAAAGCTCAATTTTGATATGGGAGCATCAGGAGAGCAACGACTGTTGCAGTTGAATGAGATGGAAGAATTCAGGAATGATGCTTACGAAAATGCCAAGATATACAAGGAAAAGACCAAGAAATGGCATGACAAGCAGATTCTTCGACGAGAATTCAAACCAGGACAACAAGTGTTACTATTCAATTCTCGACTGAGATTGTTTCCTGGTAAGCTAAAATCACATTGGTCAGGGCCGTTTGTAGTGGAAACAGTATATCCTCATGGGGCCATCGAGTTGAAGTGCAATGATGGACGAACTTTCAAGGTCAATGGACAGAGAGTTAAGCCATATTATGGAAATGAAGTAAGGCACCTTGACAACATTCCTTTGGGCGGATCAACTTGATATAGACTGATGGTAGTCAGGCTGATGACGTTAAACCAAGCGCTTATTGGGAGGCAACCCAAATTTTTGTTTTTCTTTTTGCATTTTGATTTCGGTTTTAATTTTATTTTATCATGTTAGCTTTGGTTGTGTATTTTTAATATAGTGTGTGTTTATATCTACCCAAATTTAATGAATCCCAATTTTTTTCTTTTCAGGACTGAAAATTTGACAAGAACAAAATTTTGACGAAGCTAGACCGCACCCGCGGTGATACCTATACCGCACACGCGCTTGTGGTGAATTGAAATTACAAGAAAATTCGAAGCAACACCGCACCCGCAATGTTACCTACACCGCACCCGCGGTATTGCTATGTTAAAACAAAAAAATGCAAGAAATGCCGAGCCAATACCGCACCCGCGGTACATTGCACACCGCCCCCGCGTTCTAAGAATGCATACACTGCCGAAGATATACCGCACCTGCGGTCTTGTTATTACCGCACCCGCGGTCGCACAACATGAAAGAAAAAAATTAAATCGAGAGCACACCGCCCCCGCGGTGTTGTTAATACCGCACCCGCGGTCTTGCGTTTTAAAGCTAGAATCGGGCATTCTTATGCATTTTCGAAGAACACCAATCAAGAACACCCTCTCCATTTCGAAATCCTCACTCCAACAAACACTTTTCACAATCAATTTTTGAGATTCTTACAACAAATCTTTCACTCCAAACCAAAATATCTTCACTCATTCCATAAAAAATCAATTCCTTTCCACAAAATTTCAAATCCAAACCTAGGGTTTGAAAAGGGGGCTCAAAAATTTCTTCAAGATTTGAGTGGAGCTTTGATTTAATTCTTCAAGAAACATTTCAACACACTCAAGGTGAGCCAATTCATTGCATATTTGTTGGAAAATTCGAGATTGTTGGTGTTAGTGGCTATAGAAGAAAATTATTGGTGAATACATTCTTGATTTTGGGGATATTGTTGATTGATTGTTGTGTATATTGTTGTGTTGTGGATATTGTTTGTATTGAGTTTGGGGGAGTGAAAAAATCATTGAATTGTGAGAATTGGGTTGAAGTAAAGTTGGTGTTTGAAAGGTGTTTGACAATATGCCTCCAAGAAGAAAACAATCTAAGGGTGCTTCATCCTCATCAACTGTGAATTATGATGAAAGTCGGTTTTATGATGAGAAGGCGGAGGAGCAATATGGCAAGATTTTGAATCGAAGCATTATAAAAGAAAGGGGATTTGATCTTAGTGCCCCTAATACTCAAATTGGAGAAATTCTTAGGGTTCGGCAGTGGGAAGAATTTGGCAGGCAGCCACAAGATGCTGTCATCTCATTGGTGAGAGAGTTCTATGCTAACCTCAGGGTTAGATATGATCGGTTGACGGTTTTTGTCCGAGGACAATCGGTAGCCTTTGATGCACATACAATTAACACGATATATGGTTTCCCTGCAATCATGCACGACGAATATGAAGAATACCGGGCAGAGCATGTTGATTATAACAGTATTCTTCAAACAATTTGTATACAGGGAGCCGAATGGAGAATGAGGGACGATGTGCACGTCAGCCTAGCTAAGTCTGACCTCAAGGAAATGGCCAAACATTGGTATTCATTCATTTCTGCTAGGATCAAACCTACCGAACACACCACTACCGTCATCAAGGAGAGGGCCATCCTCACTTTTTGCATCATAACAGGAAAAACAATTGATCTAGGTCGATTGCTTCAGAATTCAATTCTCGATTATGCAAGAGGTAACTCTCCGAGTGGACTTCTCCACCCCTCTCTCATCACTATATTGTGCCAACATGCGGGAGTGACTTGGGCTCCGAATGAAGAAGTTCTGAAGCCGAAAAATCCCATTGTGGTACTTCAGCCATTTGTGGGAATCAGAAATGCTGCAGCACGAAGAGCTGAAAGGGAATTCAATAGGAGAGCTGCAGAGAGACGTGCTCAAGCCCAGGCTCAAGAACCACCACCACAACACAGGCACAGGAGAGATAGGTTGAGCCAGCTGGAAGAGGATATGAGAAATCAGCAACAAGAAATGCACCAACACCGCCAAGACATGGATGCGTTTCGGTATAGGGCCGATACATTCATGGGGTACATGATGGATTTCACATCGGTGTTGGCTCAGCAATTTCCATCTGCTTCCACTTCTGGCCATCCTTTTCCACCTCCACCACAGTGGCCACCTGTTTACCACCCGCCGGAGTTCCAACCAACCAACGACGACGAAGATGAGGATGATGGCAATGACCACTGACGGTCGTTGCCCAGTGTATGTGTATTCTCCTATTTATCTTGCTTATTTACATCGAGGACGATGCACTTGTTTAAGTTTGGGGGAGATTTAGTTTATTTTATTTTTGTTTGTGTTTTTATTTTTAATAATTTGGTGTGTTTATTTATTTAGTTATTTTGTGTGTTTTTAGTCATGAAATTTTTTATTTTCGAATTGGCCAATGATGAAAATATTTTTTTTAATTGAAAAGAAAGGTCATGCATTATATTCATGTTAATCGATCAATTTGAAAAATTTAGAGAATAATCATGAGAATTGGTAAGTTTGAGACTTATAATTTCTATAAAACTTTGTGATTTTCAATGGATATTGAAATAAATTTTTTGCAAACACATAAATGATTGAGGCAATTTTTGATTTTATTTGGGCCATTTGTATTGTTCATAAACATTCATTTGAAGCCCTTTTGAGCCTATATGAACAAAAAAATTGTGTTTTTGAAATTCCTTGGAAGCCAAACACTTTTCTTTTTGAATATATATGTATTTGGTTGATGCATTGAGACACTATTTTCACGATGATTAGATTCTACTCTGCGGACAACTTATGATTTAGGTGATTTTTGGATCGATTGAGCCTTTCAAGCTACCAAATAAAATTAATTTATCATTTGTCACCTCTTTGAGCTAATATGAATTCGAATGGCACACGTAAATATGTGTAAAAGACCCTCATTCGAATATTTTTTTTTTCAAGTATCCCATAATTACCAACCTTTTGAATATCTTATACAATTATTTCCTACCTTCTCAAGGGAGTAAGAATTCAAAAGATCTCCTACAAAAGAAGACAAAAGAAAAAAAAATGAATGATTATACATTGATGAAGTTGGAGAAAATGGGAGAAAAAGAGATGAAAAGAAATGTAAAAAAAATGGGAGATCAAAGAACAAGTGGAGTTTGCAAAAGAGATAAAATTCAAGTTACTCCCTTATTTGAACTCCTAATCTTTATTTGTAGCCATGAACCAAGGCCTAACATTACAACAATTTAAAATCCTATTAACCTAGTCATAGTTGTCCAATATATTAGTGGAGAGTGATTGGGAGGATCTAGCCTATGGACAATCGATAAACACTTTCATTGAGTAAGAATCTTGATCAATTTTACACACACCTCATTGCATCAAATATTTATTGGGTATCCTTTCTTGAATGAATACTGCTTTTAACCCAGTTTTTACCGAAAAAGACCTTGTGATGTGTGTTTGTAAAAATTTGAAATCAATTGAAAATGATTTGAAACATGGTTGAAGAGATTTGAAGTTAGAGAATTAACCAGTCACATGATTTTATCCGGATGAATAAGTGGTTGAATTGATTTGAATTGTAAATGCATGAAGGATTTTAAATTTATCTTGAGGCCAAGTTCTTTAAAATATTTCATGACTTGTTTGTTTGTTTGTTCTTGTTGTTTTGTTTTGCTCGGGACTAGCAAAATCTTAAGTTTGGGGGAGTTTGATAAGTGCAATTTATTGTACTTTTATTACTTGTTTTTAACTTGGAATTTTGTGATTCTTGAGCAGATTTTATGTGATTTGTTGTTGTTTTTGTTATTGTAGTTTGGAAGCTTAGACATGAGAGTTTGGAGTAGTATAATGATGAATTAGAAGGTACAAAGGACAAAATAAAACGAAGCAGGACAGCACCCGCGCTCCAAAACATGACTGCACCTGCGCTACATGCCGAAGCATGACCGCACCCGCGGTCATGCTAGGACCGCACCCGCGGTCTCACACGCTGCAAAGGAAAAATTCTGCCGAAAGCCAACCGCACCCGCGGTATTGTTATCACCGCACCCGCGGTCGTGCACAGACATATTCCGGAAATCATGAAACTTTGGTGTGCTGCGCATGGGACTTGAAGACTTTGGTGTTTTGCAGTGCAAGACTTGTCTAGGACTATAAAAAGCCACCATTATTCATCATCTAGGGTATCTTGGAGAGCAAAGGCAAGTAGTGGAGGCTAAAAAGAAGAGATTGAAGATCAAGTTCATCCTTGGAAAAGTTCTTGCACATCTTTGGACAAAAGCTACATTTGAACTCCAAAACTCTTGTTCTAAGTTCTTCTTTCTTTACTTTCATTTTTATTTACTATGTCTTGTTTAAGATTTGTGTGTTGTGTTATTTTTATCATGAACTAATTCTTATTTCTAGAGGAATGATGGAACAAAACTAGAAACCATGTGTTGGGATTTATGATTTATGCTATATAAGTTTCCTTATTGTTCATTTGTATTTTTCCAATCTTAATGCTTTCATTTTATTGGCCATATCTTGAATGATTTGTATGTCTATAAATTATCACTTGGAAAAGGGAATTTATAAACAAGAAAGGGAAAAATACATCGATGGTATTTATATAGTTCGGGAGGACATATAGTGATATTGAAGCCATTAAAAGATTTTAGTGCTTATTGTGTTATTTAATTATAGATTGTTGATGGGGACGTTACAATCTTTTGTTAGATAATTAGTATCTACTTAGCACTCGGGAGAGGGAGTAGATAATTATAGAGTTCTTGGTTAATGAATAAGAATGACAATCATAATATAGCTACACAAAATAGCACATGGTGGATAGTTGCGTGAAGTCAAACCTCTAGATCTTATCATATGTCACTACTTTTTGGTAATATAATTTAATTTAGTTTCAAATCTAGATACTGGTATAAACAAATCTGTCAATTGATTATTCTAAATAAAGTCGAGACTATTTCAATTACAAGCATTAATATAAATTTAGAAATACATTCCTCGTGGGATCGACACTTGTACTCAAAAATTACATTTTACTATAACTTCACGTTGTGCACTTGCAAGCAATTAAGAAAACACGCAACATCTATCAACAACAACAAATATTGAATCTCTTCCCTTCTCAGTCCTCGGCAAATCTAAAACAAAATCCATAGAAATATCAATCCAAGGTTCACTAGGAACAGAAAGTGGTGTATACAAGCCATGTGGTTGTGTTCTAAACTTTGCTTGTCTACAAGTAATGCATTTTTCACAAACACGTTCAACATCACGTTTCATATGTGGCCAATAAAATGCTCATGCAAACAACTCAAAGTTTTATCCACACCAAAGTGCCCCATCAAACCACCACCATGTGCCTCCCTCACAAATAATTCACGAATCGATGACTTAGGAATGCACAATCTATCTTCTCTAAACAAAAAACCATTATGCAAATAAAATTTATCATGTGGACCATGCATACATGTTTCAAATATCTCCTTAAAATCCTCATCCAACAAATATAACTCTTTCACATGCTCAAATCCCAAGATTTTCGAATCCAAGGTAGAGATTAGTACGTACCTCCGTGATAGTGCGTCGGCCACTACATTATCCTTACCTTGTTTGTATTTGATTATGTAGGGAAATGTCCCTATGAATGCCACCCATTTGGCATGCCGCTTGTTCAGTTTCTGTTGTCCCCTAAGGTACTTTAGAGACTCATGATCGGTATGGATCACAAACTCCTTAGGCCTCAAGTAGCGTTGCCACATCTCCAAAGTCCTCACAAGCGCGTACAACTCCTTGTCATACGTTGGATAGTTCAGCGCTACTCCATTGAGTTTCTCACTAAAGTACGCCACTGGTCGTCCTCCTTGCATCAAAACACCATCAATACCAACACCTGAAGCATCACATTCAATTTCAAAAGTATTAGAAAAATCAGGCAAAACAAGTAAAGGCGCATTAATTAATTTTTGTTTGATAATATTAAAGACTTCTCTTGCTCCTCGTCCCAATGAAATGGAACGTTCTTCTTAATCACCGCCGTCATCGGTGCAGCCAGTGTGCTAAAATCTTTTAGAAACCTCCTATAGAAGCTTGCAAGACCATGAATTTTGATCCGTTTATCGACTCCATCGAGGGTCATCAGGTGGCGACGTTGGGTGTAGTTTCAAAATACGTACGAGTAAATGAATTGTGTTCGGGGATTCACTGTTCACCTACGGGTAATGATATTGATGTGAAACCTCGTACGAATGAGAAGCAAACACGATTATCGAAATCGCACCCTCAACTCAATAACAAACAAGGATCGATTTGTTGACCCGATCTTTTGAAACAAGTAACGGTTTGTGATATTCACCTCTAAGTTATTAAAACTTAGCAACAAATATCAACGATAAAACAATTGAATTTCAAACGAACCTTCAAAGATCTTGTTTTGACAATCCGAGCGAAAAACAATCGACAAACGCCACAAAGATGCAATCTTTGATAAGTTTGATTTGATTTTTAAGACAAAGTATTTTTTGCCTTGTAAAGTTGAGAGAATTCTCAAGAACTTTTATATATCATTCAATTATTTCGTTCAACCTTGATACAATGCATATAAATACAATAAAATAACAAGAAAGTTGTGTGAAAAGGCTTAAATAAGATAACAAGCAAATTTGACACGGAAGTGCGTGCAGTGGCGCGAGATCTCGCGCTGGGGCGCGCAGCATACTGCCTTATTTTCTTCCTTGGGCGCGCGGTAGCGCCGGATCATGCGCGGGGGCGCGCAGCTATATTGCCTTATGCAACACCCGGCGCACGGCCGTGCTGGAACTCGCGCGGGGGCACGCACGCCATGCGCGTGGCGGCGCCTAAATGTGGCGCGGGTGCGCGTCACCTGCTGCCCGTTTGCGCGCGGTTGCACGAGATCCTGTGCTGGTGCGCGCATGCTGCTGTCCTCATGGTCATTTAACACTCGAATAACATTCCAAACACTTCAATTGCTGTGTCCATGTTCCCCAAGCTCTTTTATTTTAGACATCCAACTTGTAGGTCCTTTTTGGTAGCTCATCATGAATCCTTGAAGTGCTTCTTTAAACTTCTTGCTACGTCCCCTCGTTCTAGGTCCTTCGGGCAACTCCAACGACTCCCATGCTTTCTTTGGTGCTTGATCAACCACGTTTGCATCATTCTCCCCTTCTTGAAAAGGATTTGTCCTCAAATCTTGATCATCTCCTACATCAAACAAGGAAAATCACTAACATTAAAAGTAGAACTAAAATTGTACTCACCTGGTAGATCTAATTTGTAGGCATTGTCGTTGATCTTTAAAATCACTTGAAATGGTCCATCACCCCTAGGTAAGAGCTTCGAACGTCGTTTTTCTGGAAATCTTTCCTTCCTCAAGTGCAACCACACCCAATCTCCCTTTTCAAAAACCATCCTTTTCCTCCCCTTATTGGCTTGCTTCGTGTATTGTAAATTCTTCTTCTCGATGTTATCCTTGACCTTATCATGCAAACTTTTAACGAATTCAGCTTTCTTTTTGCCATCCATGTTCAACTTTCACTCACAGGCAAAGACATCAAATCCAAAGGAGTTACAGGATTAAAACCATAAACAATCTCAAATGGTGAATAATTCGTAGTAGAATGCACGCTACGATTATAAGCAAACTCAACAAATGACAAACATTCTTCCCAATTTTTCAAGTTCTTTTTGAGTATAGCACGCAAAAGTGTTCCTAGAGTTCTATTAACAACTTCCGTTTGTCCATCCGTTTGTGGATGACATGTAGTAGAAAACATCAGTTTAGTGCCAAGTTTAGCACACAAAGTTTTCCAAAAGTAACTCAATAATTTAACATCACGGTCAGATACTATTGTCCTAGGCATACCATGCAACCTAACGACTTTCTTAAAGAACAAATCCGCAATGTTTGATGCATCATCAGTTTTGTTACAAGCAATAAAATGTGACATCTTAGAAAATCTATCAACAACAACAAATATTGAATCTCTCCCCTTCTCAGTCCTCGGCAAACCTAAAACAAAATCCATAGAAATATCAATCCAATGTTCATTAGGAACAGAAAGTGGTGTATACAAGCCATGTGGTTGTGTTCTAAACTTTGCTTGTCTACAAGTAATGGCATTTTTCACAAACACGTTCAACATCACGTTTCATATGTGGCCAATAAAATGCTCATGCAAACAACTCAAAGTTTTATCCACACCAAAGTGCCCCATCAAACCACCACCATGTGCCTCCCTCACAAATAATTCACGAATCGATGACTTAGGAATGCACAATCTATCTTCTCTAAACAAAAAACCATTATGCAAATAAAATTTATCATGTGGACCATGCATACATGTTTCAAATATCTCCTTAAAATCCTCATCCAACAAATATAACTCTTTCACATGCTCAAATCCCAAGATTTTCGAATCCAAGGTAGAGATTAGTACGTACCTCCGTGATAGTGCGTCGGCCACTACATTATCCTTACCTTGTTTGTATTTGATTATGTAGGGAAATGTCCCTATGAATGCCACCCACTTGGCATGCCGCTTGTTCAGTTTCTGTTGTCCCCTAAGGTACTTTAGAGACTCATGATCGGTATGGATCAAAAACTCCTTAGGCCTCAAGTAGTGTTGCCACATCTCCAAAGTCCTCACAAGCGCGTACAACTCCTTGTCATACGTTGGATAGTTCAGCGCTACTCCATTGAGTTTCTCACTAAAGTACGCCACTGGTCGTCCTCCTTGCATCAAAACACCACCAATACCTACACCTGAAGCATCACATTCAATTTCAAAAGTATTAGAAAAATCAGGCAAAACAAGTAAAGGCGCATTAATTAATTTTTGTTTAATAATATTAAAAGACTTCTCTTGCTCCTCGTACCAATGAAATGGAACGTTCTTCTTAATCACCGCCGTCATCGGTGCAGCCAGTGTGCTAAAATATTTTACAAACCTCCTATAGAAGCTTGCAAGACCATGAAAGCTTCGAACTTGACTAACATTAGCAAGTGTTGGCCAATCTCGAATACCACTTACCTTATCCTCATCCACTTGTATCCCCTGTGAACTTACCACAAAACCAAGAAAAACAAGCTTGCTTGTACAAAAATCACATTTCTTAAGATTAGCATATAATTGTTCATCCCTAAGTGTTATCAGTACAAGTCTTAAATGTTTAACATGCTCATCCAAATCTTTGCTATACACAAGAATATCATCAAAATAAACCACAACAAATTTTCCTATGTAAGCACGCAAAACATGATTCATCAACCTCATAAAGGTACTAGGAGCATTAGTTAAGCCAAAAGGCATGACCATCCACTCATATAACCCATATTTGGTTTTAAATACCGTTTTCCACTCATCACCTTCCCCCATTCTAATTTGATGATAACCACTTTTTAAATCAATCTTACTAAAAATACATGCACCATGCAACTCATCTAACATATCATCTAGTCTAGGTATGGGATGCCTATAATTGATGGTTATATTATTGATTGCCCTACAATCCACACACATACGCCATGAACCATCTTTCTTAGGAACTAATAAAACAGGTACAACACAAGGAGACATGGACTCACGCACAAAACCCCTATCTAACAACTCACTTACCTGCCGTTGAAGCTCCTTAGTCTCCTCCGGATTGCTTCTATAAGCTGGACGATTTGGAAATGCACTTCCGGGCACAAAATCAATTTGGTGCTCAATCCCCCTCAATGGTGGTATTCCTTGAGATAGTTCCTCCGGAAATATATCATCAAACTCCTGCAAAAGGGAAACAACAATGCTCGGAAGATTTCCGGCTATATCACTTGTGTTAAATAGAATCTCTTTGTACAGAATCAACACAAGTGTATCATGTGTGCGCAACAATTGTTTCATATCACTCTTTTGGGCCATATATATTTTCTTTTTAGCCTCTTTCCTCTCATTTTCTTTTTCCTCATTTTTCTTTTGTATGGCTATCTCAATTTTTTTATCACTTTTGTTTTTAGCCATTTCATTTTTCTTTTCAAAGGCCATCTCACTTTTTAATTCACTCTTTTTTTCGGCCTCATCCCTTTTTTTCTTTTCTCGTTGGTCCTCCATTATTTGTTTTGGGGACAAAGGAAGTAAAACAATGGGTTCTTTCTTGAGTACAAAAGAATATCTATTTTTAAACCCATCATGTGTCACTTGTCTATCATATTGTCATGGTCTCCCTAACAAAATATGACAAGCATGCATTGGTACCACATCACATAACACCTCATCAATATACTTCCCAATCGAAAACGCAACCAAGACTTGTTTGTTCACTTTCACTTCAGCACAGTCATTCAACCACTGTAGCTTATATGGTTGAGGATGTTTCAAAGTAGGCAAGCTCAATTTTTAAACTATCTCAAGACTAGCAACATTGGTACAACTTCCTCCATTAATAATAAGATTGCAAACCTTGCCATTGACAAAACCTCTAGTATGGAATAAGTTTTCCTTTGGTTAGTTTCTTCTTCCTTGACTTGGGTACTCATTATACGCCTAGTCACTAACGCTTCGCCCACAACTGCCTCATATCCCTCATCAGGATCCTCTAATGCAGGCATCTCATCTTCATCCTCTCTATCATCTCCCTCATTATGAGATTCATACTCCCCATAATTATTCAACACCATCGCCCTTTTATTGGGACATTCGCTAGCAATATGACCAACTCCTTGACACCTAAAACATTTAATATCTCTAGAACGATTAATAGGAGTTTCAGGTTTACCTTGCATTCCCTGCTTAGGCGCCTCCTGTTTAATATCAACTTTGGGCTTGACCACTACCTTGCTTTCTTCACGTTTAACAACGTTGGAACGCCAAGGTGTTGATGTATTCCCAGCTTGTGTGGTACGGCCAACTCCTCTCCTCTTGAGTTGTTGCTCCACTTTTATCGCCATCTGCACCATTTCATCTAGATCCAAGTAATGTCTAAGCTCCACTTGGTCTTGAATTTCCCTGTTCAAACCACACATAAAACGAGCCATAGTAGCCTCACTATCCTCATCTATGTTTGCTCTAATCATGACTACTTCCAACTCTTTATAGTAGTCCTCAACACTCTTCACACCCTGTCTCAAGGTTTGTAACTTCTTAAACATTTCTTTATAGTAGTGATTTGGTACAAACCTCTTCCTCATTACGCTCTTCATTTCAGCCCAAGTTTCTATAGGTCGCTCATTGCATCTTCTTTTAGTGGTCACTAATTGATCCCACCAAATAAGTGCATAATCAACAAATTCAACCACGACCAACCTAACCTTTTTGAGTTCAGAATAATGGTGACAATCAAAAACAAATTCAACTCGCTTTTCCCATTTTAAATAAGCTTTAGGGTCTGACTTACCATGGAATGACGTAATTTTCATTTTAATGCTTCCTATGTTACTATCTTCCTTATTCCCATCATTGTACCTACCCCGTACGGCTTCTCTTCTTCCCCTACCAAATCCTCCTCTACTTCGTCCGCTCCTACCCCAGTTCTCATTTTGACTTTCCTCTTCTACACCCAAATCATAATCATCCTCTTCTTCTTCAACTGTACCCAAACCTTTAGGCTTAGGTTTATTTTCACTAGTGCTAACATCAAGCCTATCCAACCTCTCATATAAAGGATCCAACTCGGCCCTCATCATTCTACTAAAATACCCATATAACGCCTCCATTTAAACCTTAGACAACCCCTGATTCGAACTTTCTCCTACTTCCCTCTCCATTTTACTTTTAGATTTTGTACCTGCAAGAAAATGTTAGTAGAAATAAAAGATTTTCCTTACCCAAATTCTCACGATCACTCCAAAGAAATAACTCTCGCACTCAAATATTTTTCACTCGAATTTGATAGTTCTTTCAAAGATGTGATCAATCTTTATATATATATATATATATATATATATATATATATATATATATATATATATATATATATATTATCAAACTAACAAGATTCAACTTGTGAACACTTGCAACTGTCTCACTTGGATTGCACAAAAACAAGAACGATAGAATAACACGGAAATTTTTTTTCGAGAATTCTGGATTATCAAATAACAAAGGATGATAGAAATAACGCAGATCGAACAAAGGATAACACAAAACTGAAACAGAACGAATTTTTGTTTTTGTTTTTGGTAGATATGACAATAGAAACAAAAGGATACCACAGATCTGATAATAGAATGAAATTTGAGACAGATCTGAAAAATAACAACAACGATAGCTTACTTGAATTCAATGAGCCAAAGTTCTGATACCAAATGATGCGAAACCTCGTACGAATGAGAAGCAAACACGATTATCGAAATCGCACCCTCAACTCAATAACAAACAAGGATCGATTTGTTGTCCCGATCTTTTGAAACAAGTAACGGTTTTTGATATTCACCTCTAAGTTATTAAAACTTAGCAACAAATATCAACGATAAAACAATTGAATTTGAAACGAACCTTCAAAGATCTTGTTTTGACAATCCGAGCGAAAAAAAATCGACAAACGCCACAAAGATGCAATCTTTGATAAGTTTGATTTGATTTTTAAGACAAAGTTTTTTTTGCCTTGTAAAGTTGAGAGAATTCTCAAGAACTTTTATATATCATTCAATTATTTTGTTCAACCTTGATACAATGCATATAAATACAATAAAATAACAAGAAAGTTGTGTGAAAAGGCTTAAATAAGATAACTAGCAAATTTGACACGGAAGTGCGCGCAGTGGCGCGAGATTCCATTGTTGTGTCCATGTTCCCCAAGATCTTTTATTTTAGACATCCAACTTGTAGGTCCTTTTTGGTAGCTCATCATGAATCCTGGAAGTGCTTCTTTAAAATTCTTGCTACGTCCCCTCGTTATAGGTCCTTCGGGCAACTCCAACGACTCCCATGCTTTCTTTGGTGCTTGGTCAAACACGTTTGCATCAGATATCCTATGTGGTCTGATGAGTCCATAGTACAAGGAATCTCTGGCTAGAGTAAGACATGTGCAGTTCAGAAAGGTGTTTCCTCAGTTGCGCATATCATGAAACTATTGCTCAAAGATAAATCACATTGCTATAAAATTCATATGCAACACTTGATATACCAATAGTTGCAGATTCGATCGGGATATAGATGTTGAAGAGACCGTACTGTGCGCTAAACATGACTAAAGGTTCTTGCAGACACTATTAGTGATACCTAGGGGATCATGGGGCGATGCTACTAGACGCTCTTACCATGATCCGATGGACAAATGAGTTCTGACATTCTTGATCAAGGAGTTGATGTAAAGAATGGGGTTAATTAGGGTAAACCCAAATAAGAATAAATGTTATTCTGATTCACATTGAGATGTGAACCCACGGCTAGCTGTATCCCTGAACCATTGAGGGTCACACAATTATAGGATTATGTGTTCCCGTTGAGATAGTCAAATTTTAAGGAGTTGGAATTTGGCGACCATAGTTTGATGGAGATTAAACATGAAGCTTATAAAGGAGTTTATTAGTTTATTCCATAGGATGGAAGAAATGAAAGTTAGCATGATTGGTAAATAAGGAATGAGAGCGGAACTGCCTATTTTAGTAAATCAGTTTACAAAACTGACAGCTGCCAAATATGGTAGTTGTCATATATGGTAAGTTCTAAATTTGGTAGATGAAAATTTTGACCTTCGAAATTTTGATTTTTATTATATGAAGAAGACTTGTATCCTTGATACATCGGCGCTTTCGGATCATCGATCAGAGTTGTAATGAGTTTGAAATCATTTATTTAGTGAATTGAGAATTTACTTAATAAACGATTATGCTAGTAGTGGTAACTACTAATGTAATGCACATGGGCTGTTCCCGATTGGGCTTAAGTCCCCTCACGGTTATCCCATTACCCATTACTCATAGAACTTCTCCAGCCCAGGCACTGGAGTTTTTACCTCCCCAGGATTAGAACTCAAGACCTCCTGGACTTATATAGATCTTGGCATCAATCCTGGTACCAGTTGAGCTAGTAGATAAACTGATACCAGGATTGATGCCAAGATCTAAATAAGTCCAGGAGGTCTTGGGTTCTAATTGTAATGCACATGGGCTGTTCCCGATTGAGCTTGAGTCCCCTCACGGTTATCCCATTACCCATTACTCATAGAACTTCTCCAGCCCAGGCACTGGAGTTTTTACCTCCCCAGGATTAGAACCCAAGACCTCCTGGACTTATATAGATCTTGGCAGCAATCCTGGTACCAGTTGATATAGTCCAGGAGGTCTTGGGTTCTAATCCTGGGGAGGTAAAAACTCCAGTGCCTGGGCTGGAGAAGTTCTATGAGTAATGGGTAATGGGATAACCGTGAGGGGACTCAAGCCCAATCGGGAACAGCCCATGTGCATTACCCGTAAATCAGTCTACGTTTAAGTCATCCATAATTCTAGATTTTTAAAATTTAATTGACTTCATTGCATGATTATTTTAAATGCATTTCTTTGAAGTTAATTATTTTATTATTTCAGTTCAGTAGTTTTATTTTTTTAGTATTTCAGTTATTTCAGTGAGGCCGGACCGGAGTTGGAGTTTTGAGATAGAATTTAAGATTTGAGAAATATTTCCAGGATTTAATTTAGCTAGCAAGTAAGTTAATTTAAGTTAAAAAGGAGGTTTGAGGATTTATTTTAATTATTTGAGGTGAGTAGAAAAATTAGTTCATTTAAGTTTCTTAATTAAGGAATTAGTTCACTAAATTAATTAAAGGATTAGTGAGGCTTTTAAGAGGTATTAATTTACTAGATAAACAACATTTCCCCTTTATTTTATTATGCATTTTCGGCCACCTCATCCCCAAGTAGATTTGATATCAAACAATTCAATTGCCAACTCACCTTTGACCCTTTCTTGTATTTAATTAGGAAAATAATTCTTTGATCTTTCTAGCACCTTTTAATTATCTAATTAGCATTATCCAACCCTAGTCTAGTATGTAGATTTCGGCCACCTCAACCATACTAGCACCAACAAATATTTTGTAGAAACAAGAATTCAAATTTCAAAAGTTGGAGACCAAGTCTTGCATTGCTTCCATAAAGTTTGCAACCATTCCCTCCCTCCCATAACCATCACTTCTTCTCCCTCCCCATGACCGAAAATCTGAGAGCATTTCAGAGGTAAAAATCGTGAGTCTTAGGTAGAGGAAAGGAAAGAAAAATCGAGTGCAAGGAATAACAAGAGAAGCAACTCCGTCTCCTCCGCTCCGTCTCGTCTCTTCTTTTCGTTTCTATTTCAAACGAATCCCAGGACATGTATATACTTTTTCTAAACCTCAATCAAGTCATATTAACATTATTTCCATGATTCATGATCACCATTTCATGCCAAAAACGAAATACATCACAGATTTTTTTAAGGGAACACATGCAGATTTTTTTTCGGTTTCCTTGTGCACCTCACGCTTTTCTGAGTTTTGATGGTTTCAGGTGGATGGCTCGACTCCAGGCTCCCAAGGCGACTCCTAGACACGTAAGAGGATGCATTAGGATCGTGTTTGTCCATTCATACAGCCCCCATATTGCTGAGAATTCAGAATTTGACAGCAACTCCCTTGCTGCCATGTATGCTCTTCGAAATTTCAGATTGTATGTCAAGGGGTTGGATCTGATCTTGGCTGCCCTAAGGGCTCTTAGCCATGGTTGGATCACTTCCCTAGCATTTCTAAGACGTGACTAAGTCGCCCTTTTGGTGGCTTGGTCCATGGCTCATCGGTCTGTAAATAAAACACCAGAATCGCCCCCTCCCCTCTCGGCCCTCAGTTTTTGACAGCAAGTTTGTTTCGAGTTTGGTGGCTTGGTGTGGATCTTGGTTGGCCTATGGCCCTTAGCCACGGTTCATACCATACCCCAAGATGTTTAGATCGTGCCATGGTCAATTAAATGGCCACTGGAATGACAAGGGATGTCAAACGAAGTAGTACATTCCATGCGCGCAGAATTGTGTCTCGGTTGGAATTTCGGGTTTGTTTCTGGTATGGTTCGAATTGTGGCTGGCCAAAAGCCCTTAGCCATGGTTTGAATCATTCCTTAGGATGTTGGTAAGGGTCTCTGGTCGGCGGTTCACGCCCCAATGGCCAATAGACGCGAAACCAACACAAGACGCACGAATGCGCAGCTGCTGGAATTTACAGCAAGTGGCTGTGACGTTCAGAAGGCTCTTTTGAGTTCTTGGTTGGCTTTTAGCCCATGGCCTTGGACTGGGCAATGCCTCATTGAGTTAGGAAGGTCATGTTTTTGACCGTTCGTCATTCGGATCATTTTTGAGGTCGTACGAGAATTTACGGTGCAATGTGCCAAATTGACTCTCGAAAGAGCGTTTCATGTTTTGGCCTCCATTCCACCTAGATTTCGACCCTATCATTTTAGGAGCATTATTTTATGATTTTTCAGCGTATTTTAATCATGACTATACGTTGGTTCAGTGTCGGTTCAGATTGGCTCGGAGTCATGATTAAATACGAAGTCATTAGGCGTCATAGTCGCATCCTTTGAACTAAATTGCATAGTTGGTCAAGGTTTAGCATTTGCATATTTTTCATAGCACAGTTAGGTTGCAGCGAGCCTGGGGACGATTCAATCCAATCCAGTTGGTAAATTACAGTATTTTTCATTATGCCAGTTATATTACGTGCATGAAAACAGAAAATGATTATTTTTTAGATTTATGCGATATGGCTTGTGGTTCATTCACTATGTGGGAGTGTTATTTTATACGGTCGCCAGTGACCGATCAGTTCAGTATGGTACCACCCGGTCGCCAGTGACCGGCCAGATCAGTTCAGTTTCAGCCTCCCCGGTAGCCAGTTACCGATCAGTTTCAGCTTAGTGCAGTGGCCACAGACGTAAAACATAATCTCAACAGAAAATTTTACCAGTTATTTCAGTACAGGCTCCAAGGAACAAATATTTTTACTGTGATTATCAGTTCAGTTATGCACGTATTATAATTGCTCAGTACAGTTTATTTTCAGCATGAGTACAGATTATTTTCAGCATGCCTCATGACATGAAATTTTATCCCATGCATATTTTACTTCAGATTTTACTCGTTACCTGCGATATATGCATGCTGAGTCTTTAGGCTCACTAGACTTGATTTTTGTAGGTACTGATGAGGCTAGGGCCGAGGGCGAGGACCAGTGAGCCAGCTTGGGTCGGCAGTAGTGGCACCCGAGGACCTCAGTGCAGCAGTTGTTATTTTATTCCGAAAACATTTTATCAGTCGTTGGATATTTTTAAATTGTGATTTTTGGCAAACTTTATTTTCTTCCGCTGCTATATTTTGAACATTGAACTTGATTCAGCAGTGATTTTATGAATGAGGCCATTTAAGTTCTTTTAAAAAAGAAAATTTTTAATTTTCCGCAAATTTTCAAGCAAGAAGTTTTTAGGGCCTTTACAACTAACATGCACAAATTCCCATAAATATTCTACATGAGTCTAGAATTAAATTAACCAATGAGTTAGTTTACAAATTAAATAATCGTTATTTAATTTAATATGCATATATATGTATATATTTTTCACGGTGATATAAAATATGAATATATGATATTATTATATCATGTATTATTAAAGGTTAATAAATACATTATAATATAAATATATGGGAGTTTAAAAATTATGAAATTATTAGTCCTTGTGGGAAAGAACTCCTAATTAGATTAGGAGTTTCATTCTATATATACACCACTAGGACTCATAATTACTAACCTAATTTTGCACACACAGAAAAAGTAAATTCTCTCCAATCCCTCAAGAAAACTCACGGCCTACCATAGAAAATTGAAGCAAGAAATTTTTGGCCATCAAGTGCTCTTCCACGCAGCGACTCATCTTCGGATTTTTGTAATTATGAGGCCACATTCTCAACGCACAAATCGTTTGGATTTTAAAGTGCAAACCAAACAAGGAAAACAGTCTTCGATTCTGAACCCAATTAGGCGATCAAGGTTGAAGAGCCGTTCGTAGGGATTTACAAGAAGAACTATCTCCACGTAATATACGGAATAGTTTGGAGTCCAGCGTTTAGAATGCAAAGGTATAATTCTAAATGCCCTATGAATGTTTCTAAATACACGACGCTCAAGAAAAAAATTTAAACTTACACTATGTCTTGGGTGCGAGAACACGATTCCCAATAGCATCAGCATTAGCAGAACTCTCCGCCAGCCAAGAGGCAGTTTACGGGACCTCCCAAAATTCAAGGGCATCAAAAGTCCCAAGGAAAGCTGAAAAAAACCGTCGCAGTAGAAGCCACCACAATTTGGAGCCCCAAAACCTGAAGAGATTCCACTGTGCAAAGAATGCAATCGTCCACACTATGGCAAGTGCATGTGGGGAACATATAAGTGCTTCATTTGCAAGGAGGAATGATACAAAACCATTGACTGCCCAAAGAAGAAAGGACCAACTGTTTGCAGAGCTTATGTTATGCATGCTGAGGAAGCAGGCAGAGCCAAACACGATTCTGATTACTGGTAACCTAGTTGTTTAACATTTTTATATTGCTTACATTGCATGAAATGTTAAATTGGTTAGTAGAATTGATTGGGATAATAAAGAGCTTAGAGGAAAATAGATTGCATGCTCTACTTTAGTTGGATTTAAGGGATGACATTGAGAATCATATAATTGGGCATAAATTAAAAGATTTAATAATGCAAGGAATGAATTGAACCAAAATAAGAATTTTGGAGCTTAAAAATGGAGAAAACGAGAATTTGGGGCATTTATTGCATGAATTCGAAAATTATAGTCTAAAATGCAAATCGAGAGTGAAAGCGATAATTACACTTGGCCGAGATTTCATGGGGTAATCTGTAATTTTTAAGTAGTCCAGCGACTGAAATTAAGATGACCGAAAATTCTAAGTTGAAATCTGGAATTTTCAAAATTCAGGGACTAAGTTGCAAAGTTTGGAAATTTCAGAGGCTATGTTGCGAATTCTAGATAAAACATGGTTATTTACGTAATTTTTTGAATTCAGGGACCAAAATAGTAAATTTGAATGGGATAGGGCTGAGATTGGGTGAATTCAAAATTATTTGGGGCTAGGATGCAATTTTCGAAAATTTTAAGGACCAAAATGAAGAAATTCAAAATTTAAGTGTTTGAGATGCAATTTTCAAAATTTATTTGGTAAAATGTGATAATTTTTGAGAATTTTGGGTTATTAATGAAAGAAATTCTTTAAGTTTTCAACTCGATTGGATTTGATGATATATTTCTCACACGAGGGATATTTATTTTAGGTGTAGCTATCTATGCATTGCTGGATTCAGGAGCTACACACTCATTCATATATGAGACTTTTGTAAAGAGACTAAATATTGTACCTGAGGATTAATATTTGGGCTTTAGAGTTTCCGTTGCTTCCGGTGGTCAGATAGTTACCACGAGCATTTTGAGGAATCTGGAGCTTCATTTGCTGAAGGATGTGGTTCGGGCAGACCTCATCGTACTCCCGATGCCTAATACGACATCATTCTTGGCATGGATTGGCTATCTTTGAATGGAGTTTCGATAGATTTTCGGTAGAAGTCAGTTTGACCACGTAGCGGTAAATCTTTTGTCTTTGAGGCAGCAAGGAACAAGCAAATGCTGCACATTATCTCCTGCATCTGTGCGAGGAAACTTATGAAGCGAGGCTGCCAAGCTTTTCTAGCATGTGGTATTTCAGCACCTGTTCCTGTCAATCAGAACCTAAAGGATGTTGAGGTTGTCAGAGACTTTCCTAGCGTCTTTCCTGATGGCGTTTATGGCATTCCACCTCCGGACTGAGAGGTGGAATTTTCTATTGAGTTGATGTCGGATATAGTGCCAATCTATGAGTTGTTCCACCCTATCGTCTAACACCAGCTGAGATGAAGGAGGTGAAAGATCAAATTGAAGAGTTGCTGGACAAGGGTTTATTCTCCCGAGTTGTTCTCTGTTCGGCACACCAATATTATTTGTGAAGAAGAAGGATGGCAGTATGCGACACTGCATTGAAAATAGAGAGCTTAACAGAGTCACCATCATGAATAAGTATCTCCTGCCTAGAATCTAAGACGTTTTTGATCAGTTGCAATGAGCTTCGATTTTCTTGAAAATTGATCTTCGTTTGGGATACCATCAACTGAAGGTGAAGGAGTCTGATGTTCATAAGCCGGCTTTCAGAACTCGATATGAGCACTACGAGTTTATGGTGATGTCATTCAGGTTGACCAATGCACCAGCGATCTTCATGAATATCATGAATCGCGTATTTCAGCCGTATCTAGATCAGTTTATCATAGTCTTTTTAGATGTTATTATGATTTAATCGAGGAGCAAAGAAGAGCATCGTCAGCACTTAAGAACAACTCTACAGATATTACAAGATAGAAAGTTGTTCGCTAAGTTCAGCAAGTGTGAGTTTTGGCTCGAGAAAATGTCGTTCTTAGGCCACATTATCTCTAGAGATGGAGTTGAGGTCGACCCCAGCAAGTTCGAGGTAGTTAAAGAGTGGCCAGTACCTAAAAGCGTGATGGAGATCCGTAGTTTCTTGGGTCTAGCTAGCTACTACTGGAAGTTCATTCAAGGTTTCCACTCTATTGCAGTAACCCTGACCGCTTTGACGAAGAAAAATACGAAGTTTATTTGGTGATCAAACTGCCAGGAGAGTTTCGAGAAGTTGAAGCAAGCTTTGAATTCAACGCAATTCTATCGATGCTGAAACGTCCACTACTCGTTTTCTTTAAAATATAGAGAAATTTTTTTAAAATGCTCTCGGCCGAATACTTATACCTATATAACCAACTAATTATTTAAAATCCAAAACATAAAATCGTAAACCGTCTAACCAAACCTAAAACTAGCATTTTCAAAATAGCAAAAACTCTAAATCTACTCAAAACCTCTCAAAAACATTAAAAGTCGTTAAATCTTTAAAGTAATCTTAATGCGGAAAACTATCAAAGGTCCGTCCTCGGGTTATGTGAACCATCAGCCCAGCCAGTTCAACCATCAAGTCCTCCATCATCATCAACATTATTCTCATCTGCATCATTCACACCTAATGAGTCTATTGACTTAGCAAACCTTAACCATGATAACAAGTAATACATATACAATCACATGCAACAGTGAAAAATATTCTTAATAAAAATAGATTTTTCATGAATATGCATCCTTTAAACATTTTTCATTTCATCATATCATTTTCATTTCTTCATAAACATATACATTCCTTTTCATGTGAATTCCGTTCATTAATTGTGGCCATCCTTTCATCATTCGGTCGACTGATCAATTCACCAGTAACCATGGTACTAGACGACGAGGCAACATTAACCATTTTCCATTATGTGCCTTGGCCTATAGTCGGTGGGGACATCAGCGACACTCTCACCCGTCAACTGAGCCTTGGCCTTACATATCATCATATTCTTTTGATGGAAATTCGATCGTCGGGCTCCATTTGGGGACTTCTCCGATAAACGGCTCCCTCTAGGGCTCCGTCCCTCAAGAATCCCCATTTCCTTATCGTCACAATTATATCACTTCTTTCAAAACATTTTTCCTCGTCTCCATCACTTTATAAAAATACATGCAATAATATCATTTTCTTTTAAACTAAACATACAACACATCTTTTGGCATTTATAGTTTTTCATAATAAATTTGCATAATCTTTTAAAATAAAATTATAGCATTCAGGGCACTGCCAAGACGTCTAATATTTTCCAGTATAAAATGACCGTTTTGCCTCTGAAACCCTAACTTTCCCAATTTAATCTTGGCGCTTAAAACTATGACCCCACTCCATCCAAACTTATTACATCACCTTAAAATACATCCATATGCATTTCTTCGACGTAAACTTAAGCTCCTCGACTAAATTCCCAATTCTTTTTACAGCTTGAACCTACGTCCTGGTTTTAACCCGAATTGACTCAAAACTTAACCAAACTTGAACCATAGCTTATTAACACCTAACCATAACCTATACAACCCAATTCAAGCCATTTAAAACCTTTGAACAAGCCTAGGATGCTACTGAAATCCCATTGCCCTAATTTGAAACCCTAGCTTAATAATCTTGCACCCCCTTCGACCCTAGCCCTTGGCCGACCCAACCAAGCCCTAGCTGGCCCTGCTGGGAACCTAACCGAGCCCCTTAGACACTTCCAAGACAAGCTCAACATCCCTATGACGCACCCCAACATGCCTTAAACAACCCAAAACGACGTGCAACCTTTATCCACCCTTTCCAGCCATTGCACAACCCATCTAGGACCATGACTAGACCCCCTTAGGACCCTTGAACACATCGCAAATAGCAGCTAGCAGCCGCTCCCTCCGAAGACAAAAAACGAAAACCCTATTCTTTTTAAAACCAAAATTTTCGTTCAGCATGTTGCTCTATCTTGTCCAGCCCTTAGTCATGCACTTATGGACCCTTAAACCCACTGAAATCCGACCCTTCCCATAGCCCTATTGAAACGTCGACAACTCATTTTTCTTTAAAATATACTTGAAATTTTTTTAACCTTTTGAACCATTTATATATATATATATATATATATATATATATATATATATATATATATTATATGTTCGAAAATCCAACCAATATATATATATATATATATTATATGTTCGAAAATCCAACCAATATGTCCGAAAATCCAACCAACTATTTATTCGAAATTTTTTTTTTACCTTTCGGCCGAAAATACATATATATAAATGGCCATTTAAAATAAACCAAAAAAATATTTATTCGAAAATCCAAAAGAATGCAGTGCGAAACAAAAATTCAAAACCGTCAAACCAAAACCGAAAACTAGCATTTTTCAAAATTAGCATAAACATCTTAAATCCTCTCAAACCACTCAAAAGCATCAAAAGTTGTAAACGTCATAAAATCTTTAAAATCATACTAATGCGGAAAAACTAGCAAAGGTCCTAGGGTTAAGTGAACCATTAGTCCAGCCAGTTCAACCATCAAGTCCTTCATCATCAACAACATCATGCTCACCTGCATCGATCACACCTACTGAGTCTATTGAATCAGCAAACCTTAAACATGATAACAAGTAATATATATACATTCACAAACAACACTGAAACATACTTTTAATAAAATAGCTTTTCATGAACATGCATAACTTAAAATCCTTTTTCCTTTCATCATATCATTTTTCCTTTCATCATATACATATACGCAAGCATGCAATAAGTCTTTTAGTGTTATCGTTTTCATAATAAAATTCAATAAACTCTCAAAATTAAAGTTCTAACATCTATTATAGCATTCAGGGTACTGCCAGGATGTCTAACATTTTTCATGTGTAAAATAACCATTTTATCCCCGAAACCTAAATTTCCCAATTTATTGTTAAACCAAGCATGCGATAAATCTTTTAGTGTTATCGTTTTTCATCATAAAATTCAATAAAATCTCAAAATAAAAGTTCTAACATCTATTATAGCATTCAGGGTACTGCCAGGATGTCTAACATTTTTCATGTGTAAAATAACCATTTTATCCCCGAAACCTAAATTTCCCAATTTATTGTTAGACCTTAAAACGACGACCAAAATCCATCCAAACTTTACAAAACACCTTAGAATACACCCATAAACATTTCTTAGACGTAAAATTATCTCCTCGACTAATTTCCCAATTTGTTTTAAAATTTAAACGTACGTCTCGTTTTTAACTCGAATCCACTCAAAACTTAACAAAATTTGAACCATAGTTTGTTAGCACCTAACCATACCCTATACAACCCAAATAAAGCCAATTAAAACCCTTGAACAAGACTAGAACAATGCTGGAAATTCTGCACTTATTTTTTCGAAACCCTAGCTTGATCAAACCCTATGCCCATTTTTTCCTAGCCCTTGGCTGACCCATACAACCCCTATGCAACAACCCTAGGACCATACTCGAGCCCTTAGCAAGCTACGTGTGGGGATCCGGACGCTAATCAAGTTCTTAATCACTTTTTGGGACTAATTAATCAATTAAAACAGGGTCTAAATTTTTTTTTTTTAAATACAGAGCGGAAACGTAATGTAATTTACTCAAATTACATATTAAACATGAACATACATCTCAGTATAAAAGTACAAGTCCTGTACAACATACATTTATTCAACTAGGGTTTAACAGCTAATATCAAGTGTCTAACCCTATCTCTAAACCAAGTCCGGAGCCTCCACGCTATCTTATCTTCTCTCATTCTCTTCTTGACCCTGATCCAGCCCCACCTGTTGTCATGCACACATACAAAACAAGACAACAGCCGGATAACTCCGGTGAGAATGAATCTCAGTATAAACAATGTATACATGCAATCATATAAAAACATATATAAAAGCATATAACAATATTCATAACATGTATCAACTCAGAAACATAAATCAATGTCAAGCAATGAATCACACTCAGACTCAGACTCGACTCAAACAACGCGTCGTCTCAGACTCGACTCAACTCTAATCTAGGGATCCCGATGTCTGAATAATGATAAATATACCGAATCTCAGTCGCTAGGAATGAATCAATCCCTACACGGCATCGATATAATTCATATATCCAGTATTTGGGCGAATCGGCCACAGAATTGACGAATCAGTCAAGAATTAGGCGAATCAGCCAATAACCAGACGAATCAGCCTGTAATTAAGCGAATCAGCTTAAGTTTAGACGAATCAGTCAATAACCAGACGAATCAGCCAATAACCAGACGACTCAGCCGGTGACTAGGCGAATCAGCCTATGACTCAACGACTCAGTAATCAATACATACGTTCAGTATCTAAGCAAATCACTCAATGACTAGCGAATCAGCAGTCATTACATGCAGTAACTATAAATCAATAGGCTACAAATATCAATCTTATCATACCTTAGCTATAAATCAATAGACTACAATCATAAGTCTCATCAATTGCAAATATCAATGCAATAAATGAAAGTATGTGATTTAGGGAAACTCGAGTCAAACCTCACTCGAGTTGTGCAATCCCAACTCAACATTAATTTATATCTTTCTTTCTGATACTCTGACTCGGTCGCAGTCTCGAATCCCAAGCCTGTCAATACTCAATCTGATAATAACAATATCGAGGAGTATAATATCAATACACCACTCGAATCAATACTGGATATAATCAGAATTCAATCAAATTCTGTTTCAACGGCATAATATCATAATCTCAATATATCCAGCAATACCATATCAGTCAGATATCAATTCTAACGTCTTATACTCGATAATCACTCAATCTTGATATCAATTCTTATTCAACTCAACTCTAAAAATCATAACAATTTCATATGGTATCTGTTCTCCAATCCGGTTTCGATTATACGATGTCTAACATACCAAGAACATCATATATGAATCATATCAGATTCTGACAATACCATAATTTCAAATCATATCCAAACGTAGCAAAACTTACGTCCGGTTGTAGCCTACGTCGATAGGAACACAGTACCGCAGTCGGATTCTTAATCGGATAGACGGATTTCTCACAAAAGGCGTCAATAGGATAACAGTACCGCAGTAACCCTTTCTCGACTTCTTTCCGTCTGAATTCTTAAAATGAATTGCATGTATATAAATTTCCGCCCGGGCGCGAGCTCGGCGCTCGGGCGGTCAAAATCTGCCGCCCGGGCGCGGGGCGCTCTGTCTCCCTGCACTACTCGATGGCGCTCGGGCGGTTTCTGCCCGAAGCCTCTTTTATTGAACATTGGCGCTCGGTCGCCAATAGTTCTGTCCAATTCTTGTATAAGTCATATACTTGGCCCCGTTCGGTCTCGGCATAATGCATCTATAATCATATCAGTTCATCATCAATAAATCATCTCAGATTACGTTAATCATCTCAGATTACGGTAATCAAATTCTTGGGCATTACACTACGGGACCAGGCCCTACATCCCTTGCACGAGGACGTGCATGGCTTCCTCAACAAACCCGCAGCCACGGCTAGGAAGTGCCCTAGATGTGAGTCTGCCTTAACTAGTCGTCCCCTACCCTATCTAGGACCATGACTAGACCCCCTTAGATCCCTTGAACACGTCCCAAACAGCAGCTAGTAGCCGCTCTGAAACGTCTATTACTAAAAGTGTTACTAGAAATAATTTTTTTGGTAAGCCATTTTCAAAAATTACAATCAACACATGCATTTAAAAAAGATCATTTACTATTAAATGAAAATACAGTAGTTAAATAATTTTAATCTCGTCAAATTCATATACTATGATTTTAAAGGAACTCAAATGAACATCCAAAATCCTGCTAAATCATCAACATAGTAAAAGATGAAAATGTCTAAAAATAACAATGTTTTACTCCTGACTCATAAACATATAATGCAAAAACATATAGTTCTCGGGTTAACGTGCACACACCCAGCTTCGCCTACTCAATCTTTGGCGTCTCCAGTCTCCACATCATCAAGCTCACCTGCATCATTAACACATATTGAGTCTAAAGACTCAACACACCTCAACCGATAGCAAGTACATATACATAAGATGCAACAGTGAAAAGTACTGCAATTAAAATATATTTCATGATCTTAAACATAACATGTAAAAGCATAAACGTATCCATAACATATCTCCTCATATCAACATAAACGTTTTCATTTCTAACCACAGTACCAGGCGGCGAGGACATCAGCGACAGTTTTACCCATCCACTGAGCCTTGGAATTACATGTTTGTGTTCTTCTTAGTCACAAATAACTCCCTTCCTTCAAAAACATGTCATCGTATTCATCAATTAAAAAAATCATGCATATACGTACATTTTCTTAAAATCAAGCATGCAACGTATTTCCTGTATTTTCATAAAAAAACATGTTCATCTTAATATATACATTTTAAAGATACAATTTTGGTGATCAGAGCGCTGATATGACTACCAACTCGACCCGAGTGCAAAATGATCATTTTGCCCCTGGAAACCCTAATTGACCATTTTACTCTTGAAGTTAAAAATTTCGACCTGAAGCCAACCGAACATACTAAAACACCTCGAAACATATTTTTATTCATTTCCTAGACGTAACCTCGAGCACATTCCTTAACTTTTACGATTTGTTTTAAAACTTGGACCGGGGTCTCGGTTTTAACCCAAATCAATCTAAAACTTAGAAAACTTTCTCAAATTTTAACCAAGACTTATTCACACCCTACCAGCCCCTAAAAAACAAAATATTTGCTATTTTAAACCCCCTTTTCTTGGGTGTAATTTGATGGAAAATTCTAAACTCGAAACCCTAACCCTAGTTGCACCGTCGAGCCAAATCTTCGACCCTATGCCTAACCAACATGGACCAGCCTCAAACCAACGCTACCTAGCCTACCTCTAGACTGCCCCATGCACCCGACCATACAAGGATCACCCGAAGCAAGCCAAAAGCCTACTCATCTCGACCCTTGCTCCTAGATACCCTTAGGCCTTGACCATCCATGGTTGAGCCCTCCTGGACCACAACTCAAACCCCTTAGGGTCTGCACCATGATCTGGTTTGACTCCCATAGGGCCGATCTCTTCCCATAACCCGATAGAGCCACAATCATCATCAAAACCCTAGATCCGCTCGGGTCTTTCTATGTTCGAACCAGCTCCATATCCAGCACCTACACATCTACGATCTTGACATGTACAGCCCTGAAAAAACCGTTATCTAGAATCCCCTTACATGCACAATGAAAACGTTAGCACCATGACTATGTGTATGCAAGTTTTCGTGCAAGAATCGTATAACACCAACACAACATGATAGTTAAAAGGTTTCTCATGCAAAAACATACAAATCAACATATATTGATGTGAATGACGAGAAAAATGAGGTATAGGCCTTTGCGTATTTACGATTGAAAACTTTGAGATATTCGCAGTAGAACGTGCACCAGAGGGACTGGGAAATTATTTTGAAAAACTTGAGAGAAACCAAGAGGAAAAGCTGATGAACCTTTCGAAATGATGCTGCTGAAATGGGGAGAGGGTGGTTGAATCTAGGGTTGTGCGTGTAGGGTTTTTCGATGGTTGGTTAAATATAATTGTAATGTCTAGGAAATTCGAGCTACGTAACCCGACTGCATGCAATATAGGATTTTACTAAAATAAGTGTTTAATTATTTTTATTGCATGGATATGTGGTTTAGTTAATGGTTTATTTAAAGTTTCATGCATTAGGGCTTTAAGATGTATTTCGCGCACGAACGATGAACGGAGACCGGGTATAATTAGGAAAAATATTTTTATTTCAATAATTATTTTTAATTATTTAATATATGGTGTAATTAGAGAATAATTTCGAAAATGGGTCTTGGTGGATTTATTTTACTCGTCGGGTCAGATTTTTAACCGGTACGCAAATTGTGGCGAGTCGAAGGATTTTTTGAGGATTTAGACAATATTTTAATAAACATACCTAAAGAAAATATTTTTCGGGTTTGTTATTGGGTTTGATGGGATTAATTTATTGCTTAAGGGGCCAAAAATCCTTTTAAAACTTTAATTTTTAATTTTATTAAGGGCCCATTAGTGCACGATTACACAACTTAAACCCAACATTATATTAAGCCTAAACCTACTCACAACCCCTCACACTCACGGCCGCCTTCTCCCCTAGCAGCAGCAGCCCCTTTCTTCGAAAAATTACAGCAGCCACTCAAAATTCTGCTAGGGTTTCAAGAAAGCTCCTTCCCGCCACTCTGGTGCAAGTTTTACGTGTATATCTCAAGGTTTTCGAGCGTATAAACGCAAAGGCACGCCATAAATCCCTTTTTTCTCATAATTCACGCTACTTTATTCTGGAGTGTGTGTGTTTACATGAGGATTGCATAGGCCTATTACGTTGCATCGTTTTTGCGGGGTTTTGTCACAAAATATGATTTTGTTTGACTTGAAACTCACGTTTTTGTAGTTCTCGTGAAAGGGCTGCAGATTTGTAATGCTAGGTGGCTGAATATGTCGAGATTTAAGGTGTCAATGTGTTGGAGTCATGAGGTAGTCACGGTTTGGTAAGGGCCGATCGCATGCTTTGGTTGAATGTCTCGGTTGTGGTTAGATCGAAAGAAAAGAGCGAGCCGTCAGTGCAAGGGCAATTCCAAGCCTTGGACCAGACCCTGGTGGGTCTGAGCCATGGCCTAGGATGGATCCAACAATGCTAGTTGTGGTCATGGGGCCGAGCGACGGAGTTCAGGCGAGGGGTGTCTCGGTTGGGCTCGTTTTGATTGCTATCGGGTGGTCACGCATTAACACTATGCATGGGGCGGAGGGCTAGGGCTAGGGCTAGGTTGGTACAAGAGGGTCCAAATGTGGGCTAGGAAGAGTTGATTCGGGTCTGGTCCTCGTTGCTTGGGCTAGGGTCGAAATTTAGGTGGATAGATACACTATGTTTTTCGGTGCTTTTGTGCTGAAAATTCCAGAAAGCGGCAGCGTGTTTTATTGGGCTCAAAACGGCTGGAATTGGGTGGTCTAGGGGCTGGTAGGGAGTGGTTTGTTGTGGTTTAAGTTTGGAAAGATTTGGTTAATTGTTCAGGTTGATTCGAGTTAAACCTGGGATTCAGGTCCGAGTTTAAAACGAATCATATAAGTTATGAAACGGGCTCGAGGTTACGGCTAGTAAATGATTATAAATATTTTTTGAGGTGTTTTTAGGAGTTTGGTTGGCTTCAAGTCGAAATTTTGAGGTTAGGGGTAAAATGGTAAATTTGGGTTTCTAGGGGCAAAGTGGTCATTTCGCACGCGGGTCGAGTTACCAGTCCTGGCATCGCCCTGATCACAATTTGTCATTCTTTAAATGTTTATGTTATCATGAACATGACTTTTTATGGAAATATGAAAAAGTACGTTGCATGCTTGATTTTAAGAAAATTTACGTATATACATGATTTTAAAAGTGATGAATACGATGACATATTTTTGGAGGAAGGGAGGTTGTTCTGACTAATATGATGATACGATAATACGATGACATGTAAGGCTAAGGCTCATTGGATGGGTAATACTATCGTTGATGTCCCTGCCGTCGGGTACCCCAGTTATATATAGATGAATCCATCGACTAATATAATGATATGAAAGCCACAACAAATGAACGGAATTCAAAGAAAGAAAATGAACACGTATATGTTGATATGGTGAGATATGTTTTGGACACGTTATGCTTTGACACGATATGTTTAAATCCAGACTTTTAAGATCATGAAGTTTATTTTAAGTACAGTACTTTTCACTTTTGCATGTTATGTATATGTATTTGTTACAACGATTCAGGTAAAGACTTACTAGGTGTGAATGATGCAGATGATCATATTTCTGAGGAGACTGGAGGCACCGAAGACTGAGTAGGCGGGACTGGATGTGCGAACGCTAACCCGAGGACCATATTTTCCGCACATTATATTTTCAAGTCAGAAGTGATACATTATGTTTTGACGTTTTACATCTTTTCGCTTGTAGACGGTTTTGGCGGGATTTTGAATGTTACAATTGATTTCTTTTAAAATAGTAGTCTTGAAAATTGAGGATGGTTTAGACATATTTATCTGCATTATTTCTAGTCGACTTTTAAAAATGCATGTCGGTATGCTTTTATTGCATGCATGTATTTAAATGTATTTTTGAGTTTTAGTAAAAAAAAAATTCCTAGTAGTATTTTATGAAAGGGGATCGGTTACGGTGTCCGGTTGCGCAATGGAAGTTTCAAAATTGTTTTTCAAACATGAAAACCGAGCACCCCACATAGTGTGTAGCAAATAACTTAAAAACACAAAAATGACATTCATAGTGTGTTTAGAAATGTACCTATCAATCACAAGGATTGATTATGGCTCCAACTAAGTTGTAAACAACTAAGCTCTTGAAGGTAGACAATCTACAAGCTTCACCTTGCTTTTGGACTCCTTTCTTCAAATTCGGTCCACAACTAACAAGGTAGATCCACTCTAATTTTGCACTAGAAAAATTAGAGCATTTTTCTTTGAGAAGAATATATTTTTCCTCAACCAAATGAAGAAGAAAAATTGGAGAATAGTGTAATGGAGGTTTCGGCCATAGCATGCAGAGAGAAAAGGGGAGAAAAGTTTTCTTGGTCCTTTAAAAAGTTGAAGTGCATGCGAGACACATGTCTTGTTTATTGAAAAAATTGTCTCCCAACTCTTCACCTCCCCATGCATGCTATTTGGGTTTGTAACATTTACAAAGCACATGGACTATTATTTATATATCTCAAACACATTTGAGACCATTTAAACTTTACTTGAATTTACTCAAGCCAACTATTTTAATAATTATTTTCTATTGGGCTCTACAAGACTCAATATTATTTAATTAATTCAACACTTGAATTAACTTAATTATTTGGACTCTACTAGGTCCACTAGTGTTTAATTAATATAACACTTGAATTAATTTAATTTAGTCAATAATAATGTTTATGAAAATCAAAATTTTCGTATACATTATTTATTTGAGAGATCTTTTAATTTAGGAACACTTCCACAAATTAAAAGTCACATTCCCCTTATAGAAGTCATACTTCTATTTTTCCTTACGCTTATAAACTCTTTTATAAGCCGTTCAACACATTTAATTATTTTACTTCTCAACAGGATCTAAAAAGTTAGCACTTGTCTGACCCTCAATGGTTCATTGATACAACTAGCATTGGGTTCACATCTCCATGTGATTCGGGACTAAACATGTCATTATATGAGCATACCCCAATTGCTCCATTCTTACTTATCAACTCCTTGATAATAAGAACGTTAGAACTCAAGTCTGATAGTACCCAACCAATCATGTTAAACGTCTAGCAGCATCTCTTATATGATTCCCTAGGTATCAAATGATAGTGCCTGAAAGAACCAATCTATTATGGTTAGCATACAGTACGGTCTCTTCATCTCATATATCACGACTGATTCGACAACTATTGGTATAACGAAAGTTGTCAACGAATTGATACTATGTGTCATATCGTAGTTGCATCGATGGTGTAATCTAAGAAACCCCTTTCTTAATTACCACCAACACTCTGATCAGAAATTTCAAAACTACATACACATAGGATATCCATACCCATAAGTAAGCGGTGAATCCCTGACTACAATGAATCGACTCCTATATGTTTCGACAAAACACCCAACCTTTCCACCTGATGACCCCATATGAAACGGTAAACAAGTCAAAGTTCAATGCTAGCATATAGAGTCTCAATGTTGTCCTGGGTCATAAGGACTAATGGTGTACAACCATAAACTAGGACGTTTTCATTCGATAAATGAGAATCACTTGGAAAGTCCTTTATGGAGGGTTGTTCAGTGCACTCTACAAGGAGCACCTATCTGCATGCTCGGACATCACAATGTCCCCTACCAATGAAAAAAGGTACTCACATCGTAGATACTAGTCTCAAACTCGAGCGTTCTATATCCTTCTTAGCGGCGGCTGAATCGACTAGGAACTGTTTAGAATATACAGTATTCCAAATGTGAGTTTCATGATGCTCATCATATGAGCATATATTATTCTTACTATTTTTTTTATATTCAAGGACTTTATCTATGCAACTAGCATGTGTATACAGATAAAGAAGTGCCAAAACAAAAATTTCAAATATTATTAAAATAAAGACTGTTTATACATAGAGTTTCATTGTGAACACTCGGCCAACACTTGGCTCGACGTGCACCTACTCTAACATTTTACGTAGTAGACATTTCAGTTGGTATCAGAACAAGGTCCTGTATAAGGTTGTGCCACCGCCAGTTTCAACAGCTCAGTCTTCAATCCTCAAGTCTGAAAATTTGCAAGTTTTTAAATGTTCTGAATGATTTAATGCTATCACCTGCATGTTTATATGATATATGTTTCATAGCGATTTTCAGTACATATTTAGCAGCTTTAATAATTTAAGGATTAAATTTTTTAAAACTAGATTAAATTGCAAGATGGGTTACGTGTAGAATTTGGACTATATTCAGATACTATGCCTCCAAGATGCTTCCCCAGCACCGATAGACAGAATGATACTTCTGAAGGCGATAGAGGCCCTTCCACCACCGCCACCGCCAGGAGACGCAGCTACCAAGTCCTTTAGGGTATTGTTAGATTGATGGAGCACGCACAGAGGGCTACCAGGCCCAAGACAGACATCTATGAGCAGTTTAGAAGGATCAACCCGAAGGAGTTCGGAGGTACTACTGACCCTTTTGTAGCGGAGCGTTGGGTACAGTCATTGGAGCTACACTTTCAGTATTTGGAGATGAGGCATGGCGGTCGAGTCAGGTGCGGCACTTACATGCTAAGGGATGACACATCCCTATTGTGGTAGGGTGTTGCTCACGGAGTGGACTTGGCTACCCTTACTTGTAGTCAGTTCAAGGATATCTTCTACAACAAATCTTTCCCAGCAAATGTTAGGGGACACCTGACGAGGGAGTTCATGAGTCTCTGACAGGGGGACTCATCTGTGGCAGAGTTTATTAGGAAATTGGACAGGAGCTGTCACTCTGTGCCCCTTATTGCGAGGGATGCCGCCCAGAGGCTGAGGCATTTCATGGATGGCCTCAGACCCACATTGCGTAGGATGTTTTGCTGATGAGACCGACGAACTATGATGAGGCCACCGCTTGTGCTTTTCAGGCGGAGCAGGCCTTGAGGGACATGGATATAGAGATGCAGCGGAAGAGGCATCAGGCCCAACATAGCTCGCAGCCACAGAAGAAGCATTTCACAGGGCCACCAAGGCATTAGGGGAAGCAGAAGCCCCAGGGTCAGTTCAAGAAGCCTGGATAATAACGGCCACCACAGGCACGAGGGGCTCCTAGTCTGAAGGGTGGACAACAGTGCAACAAAATTTCACTGCGGCAGGTGTGTGTGGGGGACCTTCAAGTCCTTTATATATAAACATGAGGGCCATAAATCAACTGACTGCCCTAGGAACAAGGGCCCAACGATTGGCAGGGCCTATGTGATGCACGCAGAGGAGGCAGAAGCTGAGCCAGACTCTACACTAATCACATGTAACCTTTACGTTTAAGATTTTTATTTACCGCCTCAATTGTATGAATTAATGTGTTGTTTATGGGAAATAATTTGGGATAGAGTACCTATAATAAATTACGTTTCATGTTCTAATAGGTGGACTCAAGGGTTGAATTGATTTAATTAGAGCTTTAAGGACCAAAAATGCTATAACCGAGATTACAGGGACCTAACTGCAAAATTTAAAAGTAGAGGGACTGTGTTTGCTTATTTTGAAAATTTTGGGGCCAAGTTATTAATTTTCTAGAATTTTAAGGTTTAAATTGACTAAATTCAAAATTTTATGAGGACAAAGATGCCATTTTCGAAAAATTTAAGGGTCAAATTGTAAAGAATTCGACACTTTATGGGACAAATTGCAATTTTCGGAATTTTTGAGGCAGAATTCGAAATTTTTGATGGAACACTAGAAGTAAATCAGTGTTTGTTCGAGGATTTTGGATTAGTTACTGATATAAAATCTCTTATGTTTCAACACGATCAGATTTGATGGTATGTTTTGTCGCGGGAAGGATATATATTTCAGGTGTAGCCACGTATGCATTGTTAGATTCCAGAGCTACACAGTTATTTATATCCGAGTCATTTGTCAAGCGACTAGGAATCATACCAGAGGCTATGGATTTGGGGTTTAGAGTGTCGATTTCGTCTGTAGATCAGATGTTTACCATGCAGATAGTGAAGAGATTGGAGCTTCGGTTAACGAAAAATACGGTGCAAGAAGACCTGAGTTTGCTACTGTTATCGAAGTTCGATATTATTCTTGGTATGGATTGGCTTTCTTCGAACGAAGCTGCTATAGATTTTCGACGGAGGTCAGTATCTGTCCAGCCGCCTAGTGGGAAGCCATTTATTTTTGAGGCAGCCAGACATCAGCAGGTGCTGCACATCATTTCTTTCATCTGCGCGAGAAAGGTCGTGATGAGAGGCTGCGGAGCATTCTTTGCCAGTATTGTGACAATGACTGAGCCAGTCAGCTAGAGGCTAGAGTAGGTCAAGGTGGTCAGGGATTTTCCCAGCTTCTTCTCGGATGATGTTTCCGGCATTCCACAAGACAGGTAGGTTGATTTTTCTATCGAGCTTATGCCAAGTACAGTGTCGCTTTCTAAGACACCCTATCATCTAGCACCTGCAGAGATGAAGGAGCTGAAGGATCGGATACAGGACTTGCTAGATATGGGTTTCATTCGCTTGAGATTTTTCCCATGCGGTGCACCGGTACTGTTTTTAAGAAGAAAGACGGCAGCATGCGACTCTGAATTGATTACAGAGAACTGAACATGGTCACGGTCAAGAGCAAGTATCCACTACCCAGGATCAAGGATCTATTTGATCAAATTCAGGGAGCATCAGTATTCTCGAAGATAGATCTCCGATCAGGTTACCACCAGTTGAAGATGAGGGAGTCTGACGTGCATAAGACGGCTTTCAGGACGCATTACGAGCACTATAACTTTATGGTGATGCCTTTCGGACTGACAAACGCACTAGCGATTTTCATGGATCTCATGAATCGCGTGTTTCAACCGTACTTGGATCAGTTTTCATAGACGACATACTGATCTATTCGAAGAGCAGAGAGGAGCACATTCAGCATCTAAGGACCGTAGTGCAGACTTTATAGGACAGACGGCTGTATGCCAAGTTCAGTAAGTGCGAGTTCTGGCTAGACAGATTGACATTCTTGGGACACATCATATCCCGAGATGGAGTGGAGGTTGATCCCAGTAAGGTTGAGGCAGCCCGAGATTGGCCAGCGCCTAAGAGTGTGACAGAGATTCGCAGCTTCTGCGATTGGCTGGCTACTACAGGAAGTTCATTCAAGGGTTTTCTACTATTGCGGTGCCTATGACCGCCTTGACAAAGAAGAATTCCAGATTCATATGGGGATCAGAGTGCCAAGAAAGATTTGACAGGTTGAAGCAGGCATTGACTTCATCGCCAATTCTAGCTATGCCATCAGGGCAAGGAGAGTTTATGCTTTATACACATGCTTCAAAAGCTCTGTTTGGGCGCAGTTCTGATATAGCATTACAATGTTATAGCCTACGCGTCCTAGACATTTGAAGGTTCAAGCTAGAAGCAGTGGTATTCGCACTGAGGATATGGAGGCACTATCTGTATGGGGAGAAGTGCAGGATTTTCACTGATCACAAGAGCCTGAAGTAATTTTTCACACAAAAAGAGCTGATATGAGACAAAAAAGATGGCTGGAAGTAGTGAAGGATTATGACTATGACATTAGCTACCATCCAGGTAAGGCTAATGTGATTGCAGATGCCCTGAGCAGGAAGTCACTTGTCGATACAGAGACCGCTGCAGGGAGAGATTCAGAGGTCTGAGCTTGCAGTTTTTTCCAGGGGCGATTCCCATAGTATTTCTACCCTGACAGTACAATCGACACTGAGAGACATGATACGACCAGGGCAGACTTCTAACGAGCAGTTACATAAGTGTAGACAGAGGGATGAGTCTAAGGGCCTGAGGTTGTATACAGTTGAGGATGACATAGTAAGATATCGTGACCGACTGTTGGTTCCTATCAGTGATTCCCTGAGAGCAGATATCATGAGTAAGGGCCATAGCACCCTGTATTCCATCCATCCAAGGAGTACTGAAGATGTATAAGGATCTACATACTCTTTATTGGTGGCCGGGCATGAAGAGAGATATCTTGCATTTTGTGTCCGAGTGTTTGACGTGTCAGCAGGTTAAGGCTAAACATCAGAGACTTTCAGAAAAGATGAGACCACTCCCTATTCCCTGAGTGGAAATGGGAGAATATTACCATGGATTTTGTGACAAGACTTCTGAGAACAAATGGGGGATATAATTCTATTTGGGTGATAGTTGATCGGCTCACTAAGTCAGCACACTTTCTACCAATCAGGAAGACTTTCACCATGACTCAGTACGCAGAGCTGTACATCAGAGAAATAGTCAGACTGCATGGGATTCCATTGTCCATCGTGTCAGACAGGGATCCGATGTTCACGTCTGCATTCTGGAAGAGTTTGCATCAGACATTAAATACTAAGCTACTATTCAGTACTTCCTTCCATCCTCAGAACGACATACATTCAGAGAGGGTGATTTTGGATATTGGAGGACCTACTCAGAGCTTGCACGATCGACTTCCAGGGCAGCTCGGATCCGAAGTTACCTCTCGTGGAGTTCACATGCAATAACAGGTATCAGACATCCATCAGTATGGCTCCATATGAGCCTTCGACCAGATCGTGGTGGGTCTGAGCCATGGCCTAAGATGGCTCGAACCCTGCTGGTCATTGTCATGGGGCCGAGCGAGGGAGTTTAGGTGAGGGGTGTCTCGGTTGGGTTCGTTTTGGTGGCTCTCGGGTGGTCTCTCTTAACAGCGTGCATGGAGCTGAGGGCTAGGTAGGTCCAGGAGGGTCCAGAAGTGGGCTAGGAAGAGTTGGTTGGGGTTTGGTCCTTGTTGGTTTGGGCTAGGGTCGAAATTTAGAAGGATAGATACAATAGGGTTTTCGGTTCTTGTGTGAAAATTCCATCAAGCGGCATCATTCTTTTATTGGGTTCAAAACAACTGGAATTAGGTGTTCTAGGGGCTGGTAGGGAGTGATTATGTTGTGGTTTAAGTTTGGAACGATTTTTTCAAGTGTTCAGGTTGATTCAGGTTAAAACCGAGACTTCGGTCGGAGTTTTAAAATGAATCAAATAAGTTATGAAACAGGCTCAAGGTTTTGGATAGGAAATGATTATAAATATTTTGAGGTGTTTTTAGGAGTTTTCTTGGCTTCGGGTCGGAATTTCGAGGTCCAGGTGTAATATGGTCAATTAGGGTTTCCAAGGACAAAATGGTCATTTTGCACGCGGGTAGAGTTAGCAGTCCTAGCAGCGGCCTGATCACAGTTGGTCATGTTTTAAATTTTTATGTTAACAATAACATGACTTTTTATGGAAATATGAAAAAATACGTTGCATGCTTGATTTTAAAAAAATTTACGTATATGCATGATTTTTATAAGTGATGAATACAATGACATGTTTTTGGAGGAAGAGAGTTGGTTGTGACTGATATGATGATACGATAATACGATGACATGTAAGGCCAAGGCCTAGTGAATGGGTAATACTATCGCTGATGTCCCTGCCGCCGGGTACCGCGGTTATACGTTGATGGATCTATCGACTACGAAATTCACAACTAATGAACAGAATTCAAATAAAGAAAATGAAGACGTATATGTTAATATGATGAGATATGCTTTGGACACGTTATGCTTTGACACGATATTTTTAAATCCATGTTTTTAAGATCATGAAGTTTATTTTAATTACAATAATTTTCATTTTTGCATGTTATGTATATATATTTGTTATAACGATTCAGGTGTGTTGAGTCTTTAGAGTCACTAGGTGTGAATGATGTAGGTGAGCATATTGCTGAGGAGACTGGAGGCGCCGAAGACTGAGTAGGCTGGACTGGATGTGCACACGCTAACCCGAGGACCATATTTTCCGCACATTATGTTTTTGAGTCAGGAGTAATACATTATGTTTTTACGTTTTACATCTTTTCGCATGTTGATGGTTTTGGCAGGATTTTTAATGTTATAATTGATTTCTTTTAAAAATAGTAGTCTTGAAAATTGAGGATGGTTAAGCACTATTTATCTGCAGTATTTCTAGTCGATTTTTTAAAACGTATGTTGGCTTGCTTTTATTGCATGCATGTATTTAAATGTATTTTCGAGTTTTAGTATAAAAAAAATTCCTATTAATATTTTAAGTAGTAGACGTTTCAATAATAATTAGTGTATATTAGCCCTTAATTTAAAATAGTGGGTTAATGAAGGATTTTAGGCCCATTATAAAATAAAGTAGCCCTATTAAGCCCAAGCACACTCCCGAAAAATATTTCGTTTAGGAACGTTTTTTGAAAATAATGCCTGAACCCTCAAAAAGTCATCCGACTTGCTAAATTTTGCGTAGCGGTTTAAAATATGATCCGACGAGTAAAATTACTTTACAATGGCCCATTTACGAAAATCTTTCATATATAAACCAAATATTAAATAACTAAAAATAATTATTTAATAGAAATATTTTTCATTAATTGTCCCCGGTCTCCGTTCCTCGTTCGATCTCGAAATACTGCTAAAAGCGCTAACACATGAAATCTTCAGAAACATGAAATAAAACACCTATCCTTTTCATGATCATGGGTTTAATATGGTAAAAATAATTAAACTGATATTTTAGTTAAAACCCTAGATTACATGCAGTCACGTTACGTAGTTCGAATTTTCTAGATCTTACACGCTCCCTCCTAGGACCAAAACGCAAACCCTAACCCCTTTAAAACCAAATTTTTGTTCAGCATGTTTCCCTATCTTTTCCAGCCCTTAACCATGCTCCTATGGACCCTTAAACATGTCAAAAAATGTCCCTTCCCATATCCCTATCATGACAACCTATTTGTGCATCATAATCATGAATTTACAAACACAAAAACTCAAGTTTTGTTCATGTTATGCCATAAAAACGAAAATAAAAGAAATTGAATCATGTTTTCATGCACACATGTATTAACACATATAATATGGTATGAACGATGAGTGAAATAAGATTAAGGCGTGCCTTTACGTATTTCACGCACAAAAACAACTTGCGATGAGAGGAACGTTGGCGGAGAGGAACGGGACTTGCTTTGTTTTTTCCTCCAAACTCACATGATTTTCTACTCAAAATGTGTGATGTGTGGCATGATGGGTGTGGAGAGAAACTAGGACTCTTGCTTGACGTAGGCGTGAGTATATGTTGTGTAGATTAGGTTTTTTAGAAGCTTTCTTTGATATAAAATATCGGATAGGAGTTTAGGCCCAATAATCATAGTATAATATACCCATTAGACCCATTAGATAGTACTTAAAATATTTTGTTTAGGAAAGTTTTCGAAAATTGTAACGTACCGTACTTTTTACTATTTGAAATTTGCGGAAAAATTAAAAAAATTCTTAAATAACTCATGAACCTTCAAAATTCGATAAAATTAACTGTAAGTTCAAAAGTGGTCGCAACAAAAGATCTAAAAATAAAGTTTGCCAAAAGTATCTGATTAAAATCTCGTAACCAGTAACATAAATCAAAGTATTTTGATCATTTCATAAAACTTAAAACATGGCGGTCCTCGGGTTTAGCCTCCCGCTCTGTCCAGGCCAGCTCCTTGCTCCCCAACCCTAGTCTCTTCCAAGTCATCCTTACCCGCATCGATCAAGTCTAGTGAGTCTAAAAACTCAACACATATAAACTGGAAGTAACGAGTAATACGTTATAAAACCACATGCAACTTTAAAATAGAGCGTACATACATGAACTTGAACTTGCACTTAAACTTGAACTTACATACGTACATATGTAGATGTTCCATAAACATAAAACTTTTCATAAACTTGCTTGCATCGTACATACATGATCATACATATCACCATTTTGCGTAGAGGCACGTTTCAAAGCAAATGACCCATACATAAATACGCCTGATAAGACTAAACCACAGTACTAGGCTGACAGGGAAGATTCACGGCCACATACATGAGATCCCAGTTCAGGCTTTAACGGGTGGATTGGTCCCTGGTCATGCTTTAACACTTTACAATCCTGATCTAAACCCGTTCATGCTTTAACGGGGTGGATTGTTCTCTGGTCATGCTTTACCACTTTCCAATCCCATACATAAATTGGTCAGAAGACATTTAGCATACCTCAAGAACTTAAAAGTATTTTCTTTTGCACGTCACATACTTATTGGCGTCGAGGGATTCATTTGGTCTCGCTTGGGGCCGATGCTGCACCTAAAAACAAGATTTCAAGCACTTAATTTCCATACTTAGACATAATAATCGTGCTCACCACCCAAAATGACAATTTTTCGTATGACGTTCTAAATCGCTTGGGAATTGACATTGTTTAATCATTGTACTAAACCATGACATCAACCACCGAAACAAATCCTAAAAGGTGTGTGAACATTTCCCAAAACATAGAAGACATGAGCCTAAAATAGTGTTTTAACAAGTCATGGAAAAGCGCCTAGGCGCTGGACAGTGCTGCGCTGCGGCACTGCCTAGCGCCTAGGCGCGAGCAATGCTTCAGGCCAAGCACTGCGGCGCCATAGAGGAAGCGTGGCGGCGCCTGGCTTGCGCAGAATGGGCGCCCCGGCGCTCCATGGCGAGCGCTGCGGCGCTAATCTGGCGCACAACCAACCCAAAATAACACATTTTGATGCAATTTGAAAAGTCACGCTCAAACACCTCGAACTGATGCAACGAGACTCATCTTAGGACGCTATGACAAGAATTCAACTCAAACAAATGTCCCCAAAACAACGACGCCCAACAACTATGCAACATAAGCCATAAACATGAATTTTGACACCAAAATAATTTCTACGACTTCTAATGCAACCAAATGCCTATCGAGCCGAGACGAAGCACCAAACATTAACCCCACATCATACTCACAATACTAAACCCAGCAATAGTCAGCCCAACATTCCCAATGAAGACTGCAATAAATAACTTCAAGAATACATCAATAACATAATTTTTTAAAAAAATGCAATTTGAGCAGTCCCACGAAAAACACCATAACTCACTCAATTTTTATCCACATATTTCGAATCTCATATTAAATCGAAGGTATCTAAGAGTTCTACTGTTTCATATGTTGAACGATTTCCCAAATTCTCGACCGAAAAATTGAAGTTTTCAAAATACTATGAAAAACGAAATTTTAGATCTAAAAATTATTTCAAAACTGATTCAACCAATTTTTCTGCTCAAACTACGAACATCATACTTGCATTTTACGCATAATAAACATCAACATAAATGCTATGACAAGATCGACGCAGGAAAAACAGAATATACGTGCCTTTTGATATAAGAACAACTCATGATACGGCGACACTGAAGCGGAGATGGTGCGACGCTTGATCCGGGACGATCATGGAGCGAGTTTATTGCAATAAAAATCATCGAGAATGTTGCGACTTTGATTGTTGCACTCCCAAGAGCAGGTTGTCCACAAGTAGTATAATTTAGTGAGTTCGAATGTCGTATCCACAGGGAAGCTAAGGTAATTACAAGTCCACTACAATGTCTTTTTGTTTTTGTTTTGTTTTTGTTTTTTTCTTTTAATGGTTTGAATCTTTAATTGATAATTTTTAATTGTTCAAATTTTAATTTAAGTAGTTGAGATTAAAGGATCCACTCTTGGTATTTAAATAAAGTTAACATTAATGAACATTAATTAAATCCACTTAATAAAATGCTTCCAATATATATAAATAATCATATTTTTATTATGTTATATATTATTATCTTATAAGTAAATAATATATACCAAAACTTTTAAATGTTGTCAAGTATTTATTGTGCTCCCCAACCAGCTTATTGCTAGTCCCTAGCAATTTAAGCGTTAATAGCAACACAAAACATATTGATTAATTTAAATAGAAATTTAATCAGAACTATCCAAGTGTTTAAATTAAATTTGAAAACTGTCAAAGTTTTATCAAGATCATTATAATTATAATTTATGAAATAATCTGAACTGATCAATTCAAAGCTTATTTTTCAGGTAGTTAAATGTACATGGCCTTCAGAAATTCCTAGTAAGAGTCTCAACTCTTTATTCTCACAAGTTAATAAGTACTGTTTCAATTTATGGGAATGATTTCTCTCATGGAGTTGGAATACAGATAAATGCTCAAGAAAATGGTTTACAGAATGTAAACAGACAAACGAGCCGAACTAATCAAAAGATAGGAAATCCATTGATTTAAAATCCAGATTTTCTTATTATATATTTTTTTCCTGATTTCTTTTTACATAACGGAATCAGACTATTTTATGCTTCTTGACCACATATTTATTTAATTTATGCAATAAATTTCTCTCTTTCTTTCTTTTTTTTTCTTTTTTTATTTGTATTTTTATAAGAGATAAATGGGTCGCAGCATATAACTTAAAAATTACATAAATCTTCAACATCTTTCTTTTTTTTTTTATTTTTTTCAGGAAATATCAATTTTTTTTTCAAAATAAGAACACAAGATCTAAACAAATAGATAGCCTCTCTGATGATCAATAAAGGCTCGCAAGCTGTTTTCTCAATCCTCTCCACTCACTCACAAAATATGTGTGAGTTTAAAAATTTTAGGCACTCTTATCAGGTATATATTGGGCCATATACTTTAATAACTGATTTTACCACAATGGTTAATCATTCAAAAAGATTTCATAAATCATATTTTTATAGTAATCAAAATATTAAAATTGACTTTTTTTTTCAAATAAAAATTTAAACATCCTAAGATAGATTATTACAATTTCTAATCTAAACCTTTCAAACATGTAATGTATGATATTTTTGCAAAAATTACTAAAATACAAACAATAAACATGTTTTTATTTTAAAATAATATTTTTTTTATTTTTTTTTAAATTTTTAAGTTTGTTCTCCCCCCAATCAGAATATGACATTGTCACTAATATCAAAATAACTATTAATAAATAGTACATAATGAAAGAGATATCACCTGGAATTTTATTGAAGATAACAAACTGAAACAAACACAAACCAATCCACGATTTTTGAATCAATGATCCAACTTTCTTTTCTTACTGCTTGAGTGCGACCAATTGATATTTTTTATCATCGGATCAGGCTTATGAACAAAATCTTCCAAGATGAGCAGATGTTGAAACAGATCCCATTAACCCAATATTACCTCTCCCCATATATCAAGTGAATTTTTCTCACAGCCAATATCTTTCCAAGTTTATTTGCTGCTTCTACATATACTTCATTTTTTCCAGAACTCGACCCACAAAATACACAAATATTTTTCAATGTTTGTGCAGAGGATCCAACCATGTTTTTACTTTCTTTTTTGTATGCGAAAATAGAGAGAAAGATGAGAGATTTTATAGGGGTAATATGTTATCATGACAAAACTATGGGTCATAGCTGTAAGCAGAATAAACAGTACAAATAATAATGACACACATGCATATAAACGGTAGTGTGATTGTGGGTCACAATTTTCCTCGGGTTTTACGTCCAGAAACGGCTTCAACGCCTTCTATGAGTCGAGGATATGCTTCCCATCCAATTTTCTTATAAATTGGCAAACAAGTTCTTTTTTAGTCGGATTCCCAAGACTATGACGCTCATCTTGAAATTGTTTCCATAAACGAAGAATTTCAATATGCACATGTCCACTAGAATGCGTCTCAAAAGTCAATAAGATGTTATATAAAGATTCCTTACTCAGCCCATTCTTAATGAAACCAATTTTATCTTCTCTGTTATCGGAAACACATCCCAAAGATCTGCATCGTTTGTCACAAGTCCATCTTGCACACTTATGACAAACCCCTAAACTTTTGGCTCTTCGTTTTTTCGCATAAGTGCTTTTTCCTAATCCAGGCAAATACCGAATGAGCAATGATTGTGGAACTTCTCCTCCTAATCGGACCTTAGCTTCTATTACAAGAAGAATATCTTCTGGAATTCATTTTTGCATTAACAATCTCAATCTTTCACACCTAGCTGCATAAATTTTTTTCTTAGAACATTTTCAGAAACAGAAGGAAAATATTTACAAATTTTTGAGAGATTTCCATCCATTTTGAAAAGAAAAAAAATGATTTTTTTTATTTTTGTATCAGTAATTGTGGGAAAATGATTTAACCGACTATGAGAGTCACGGAGTACCGTTATCCGCCATTTAACTGGGAAAATAAAAAGATTAAGGAAACCTGAAATAAAACAAACAAATTAAATGCAACATAAAAATTGAAGGATCAGAAAGGGAAATAAAATCTTCTTGAAAGATTTCATTTTCTAAAAATGGTTTAAGCCTTTGTCCATTCACTTTAAAAACATTACCATTTTTAGGATTTTCAATATCCACAGCTCCATAAGGATACACATGCTTTACAACATATGGGCCTGTCCATCTTGATCGTAATTTTCCTGGGAATATGTGAAGTCGAGAATTATAAAGCAAAACTTTTTACCAATCTCAAAAGATTTTCTAAGAATTGTTTTATCATGAAATGATTTGATTTTTGCTTTATAAATCATTGAATTCTCATACGCATCATTTCTGAATTCATCAAGTTCATTAAGTTGCAATTTGCGCAATTTGTTGCAATCATCTATGCTTGAATTAAAAGTTTTGATCGCCCAATAACCTTTATGTTCCAATTCTACAGGCAAATGGCAATGTTTTCCGTAAACCAACCTATAGGGAGACATATTCAATGATGTCTTAAAAGCTATTCGATATGCCCAAAGTGCATCATTAAGTCACAGAGACCAATATTTTCTATTTGAGTTAACAGTTTTATCCAAAATTTTCTTTATATCACTATTAGCTAATTCAACTTGTCCATTGTTTGAGGATGGTAAAGAGTAGTTACTTTGTGAGTAATACCATATTTTTTCATTAATGAAGCAAATGGTTTATTAACAAAGTGAGTTCCCCCATCACTTATCATGGCTCGAGGAATTCCAAATCTACTAAAAATATTTTCTTTCAAAATTTGATGACGATTTTATGATAATTTGTTCGACATGGAATTGCCTCTATCCATTTGGAAACATAATCAACTGCAACTAAAATATACAAGTATCCAAACGACGGTGAAAAAGGTCCCATAAAATCAATTCCCCACAGTCAAATATTTCAATTTCAATGATAGGATTCAAAGGCATCATGTTTCTTTTTGAAATCGCACCCAATTTTTGACAATTTTCACAGATCTTGCAGATTTCGTGAATGTCTTTAAACAAAGTGGGCCAATAAAATCCACACTGCAAGATTTTTGCAACCGTTTTCTTTGAAGAAAAATGTCCTCCGCATGCTTCTGAATGACAAAATTTAATGACAGTACTTACCTCATTGTCGGGTATGCAACGTCAAAAAATTTGATCTGGACAATACTTGAACAAATACGGATAATCCCAATAAAAGTTTTTTACCTCATTCAAAAATTTTCTTTTATTTTGGGAACTCCATTGGGGTGGCATTTTTCCTGTCACAAGAAAATTTACTATGTTAGAATACCAAGGTGTAGTAGTAACTGAAAATAGATGTTCATAAGAAAATTATCGTTGCTTGGTTTCATTTCACAAGATGATCCTGTTACTAGTCTCGATAAATGATCGGCTACGACATTCTCGGTTCCTTTTTTTATCTTTGATCACAATTTCAAATTCTTGGAGCAACAAAATCGATCGTATCAGTCGTGGCTTTGCATCCTGTTTGGTCAACAAATTTCTAATAGCAGAATGATCAGTAACACAATAGTCGTTGATCCAATCAAATAAGAACAAAATTTATCTAATACAAATATTACAGCAAGTAGTTCTTTTTCAGTTGTGGAGTAATTCATTTGAGCATTGTTTAAAGTTCTACTTGCATAATATATCACGTAAGGCTTACTGTTTCTTCTTTGACCCAGTACTGCACCGACTGCATAATCACTCGCATCGCACATGATTTCAAATGGTAAAGACCAATCAGGAGGTTGCATGATAGGAGCTGATGTTAAATGTCGAATGATTTTATCAAAAGCATTTTGACAGTCTTGAGTCCACTCAAATGCAGTGCCTTTTGTTAAGAGGTTACAAATAGGTTTAGAGATTGAACTAAAGTCCTTTATAAACCTCCTATAAAAAAATCCAGCATGTCCCAAAAATGAGCGAATTTCTTTACTGGTTTTTGGAGGGGGTAAATTGGCAATGACATCTCAACTTTGGCTTTATCAAATTCAATTCCATGAGATGACACGACATGTCCCAAAACAATCCTAGAAGTAACCATGTAATGACATTTTTTCCAATTTAAAATAAGACCTTTTTCCTCGCAACTTTTTAAAACTTTTTTCAAATTTTCAAGACATTTATCAAATGTATTCCCAGAAACAGTTAAATCATCCATGAAAATCTCAAAAAAAATTTCAACCATGTCGCTAAAAATGCTTAGCATACATCTATGAAATGTTGCTGGGGCATTGCATAATCCAAATGGCATCCTTCTAAATGCAAATGCTCCAAAAGGACGTGTGAATGTAGTTTTATCTTGATCTTCGAGTGCAATGGAAATTTGATAATAACTTGGATATCCATCAAGAAAACAATAGTATGGATGACCTGCTACTCTTTCTAAAATTTGATCCAAAAATGGTAATGGAAAATGATCTTTTCTAGTGGCGTCATTTAATTTTCTATAATCAATACACATCCGCCAACTAGACGGGACTCGACTTGTTAACAATTCACCTTTTTCATTTTTTATCACTGTGATGCCAGATTTTTTTTGAACTACTTGTGTTGGGCTTACCCACTTACTACCAGAAATAGGGTAGATAATCCCAACATCAAGTAGTTTGAGGACTTCAGTTTTCACAACATCTTTCATGTGTGGATTTAATCTCGTTTGTGGTTGTTGAGATGTTTTTGCATTTTCTTCTCAGTGAATTTTGTGAGTGCAAATTAGTGGATTAATGCCCTTGAGATCTTTTAGTGTCCAACCAATTACATTTTTATGTCTTTTAAGCATATCAAATAATTTACCTTCTTGATCACTTGCTAGTTTGGTAGAAATTACCACCGGATATGTTTCATCTTCTCCAAGAAATGCATACTTCAATTCTTCTGGCAAGGGTTTTAACTCCAATATGGGTGGTTCGTCTTTGTTCTCAAATTTTGCCTCAAATTCTTTCTTTGATCCTTGTAACGAGTGATCCCTGATAAAATAATCAAGATCAATTTCAATATTTTCTTTAACAGTTTCAATTGAACACATATCTAATTGATCACGAGTACTCCCTTCTTTAATGTTTTCTTCCACAAGAGTTTCAATAAGATTTTCATCTTCACTTTCATCTCCTATGTCATGTGGTTGCTTACAAAGATTAAAAACATTGAGCTCCAAGGTCATGTTACCAAATGAAAACTTCATTATTCCATTCCTGCAATTTATAAGAGCATTAGAAGTTGCTAAAAATGGACGACCCAGAATTACAGGAATTGCATTACAAGCTTCGATAGGTTGTGTATCTAAAACTATGAAATCGACAGGATATACAAAGTTATCAACTTGGACCAACACGTCTTCTACCATACCTATTGGCACTTTAACTGATCTATCGGCAAGTAAAAGTGTTACCGAAGTAGATTTTAACTCGCCTAGATTGAGTTCTTGATAAACTAAATATGGAAGTAAATTCACACTAGCTCCAAGATCAAGCAAGACTTTTTTAATCTTTCGTTCCCCAATAATACATGAAATAGTAGGACAAACAGGGTCTTTGTATTTCAAAGTATTATTATTTTGAATGATTGCACTTACTTGTTTGGCTAAAAATGCTTTCTTTTTCACATTCAATTTTCTTTTCACAGTGCACAAGTCTTTCAAAAATTTGGCATACGATGGTACCTGTTTTATTGCATCTAATAAAGGAATATTAACTTTTACTTGTTTAAAAATATCATATATACCAGAATTCAAATTTGATTTTTTTTGTATTTTTCAATGCATGAGGGAATGATGGTGACACTGTCTGTTGAACCTCCTCTTCGCAAGTTATGGGTTCCACATCCTTACCCTTTGGAGTTGATTTATCATCATCTTCACAAGGTTCAGGAATAGATTTTTCCACAACCTTACCAATTCGAAGGGTAATAACAGATTTTACCTGATCCATCGGTTGAGTTCAGAAGTTCCAGCTTGTTAATGATGATCCTTGGGATTAGGCTGTGGTTGTGAAGAAAATTTACCTTTTTCATGAACATTAAGTGCAGATGCAAATTTAGCAAGAGTATCTTTAAAATCTGTCATGGTTTGAGTAGTTTGAGTATTGATAGACTCTTGCTTTGCAATGAAAGAATTCAATAAATCTTCAAAATTCTTTTTCGGTGGAGGAACATAAGGTGCATAATTTTGAAAATTTTGTTGGTTTTGAAAATGTGGTTGCGGAAATTGTGCACCATTATCATTCCTCCAACTAAAATTTGGATGATTTCGCCAACCTGGATTGTAATTTTGAGAAAATGGTTCAAAATTTGGCCTTTTGAAATTGTTCAAAATATTGACTTGTTCATGGAGACATTCTTTAAAAGAGGGCAGAGTGGGACAATCTTTTGTAGAATGATCACTTGTATCACAGATGCGACACACAATTTCTTGAATAGCTTTTAACTGACCATTTTTTTTCAATTCAAGTGCCTCAACTTTTTTTGCAAAGAGGTAAATCTAGCTTGGAGATCATGTTCATCTTTTAGGGTGTACATACCTCCACTATATGTGGGAGATTGAATCTTGTTTGATGGTTCGATTGTACCTATAGTGTCCCAATTTTGAGCATTTTCAGCTAATAAATCGAGATACTCAATTGCCTCATTTGGATCTTTATCTTCAAATGTTCCATTACACATAAATTCAACCATTTGTCTATCTTTAGGTGTTAAGCCTTCATAAAATTGAGAAACAACTCTCCAAATTTCAAAACCATGATGTGGACAAAGATTAAGCAATTCTTTGTATCTATCCCAACACTGATAAAAAGTTTCTCCTTCTTTTTGAGTAAAAGTGATTATTTACCTTTTGAAAGAATTTGATTTATGAGATGGAAAAAACTTTTAAATTGTTGTTGCAATTCATCCCAAGTTCGAATGGATCCCGATCTAAGATTTTGTAGCCAAGTTTTAGCTTTATCTTTTAAAGAAAAAGGAAAAAGCTTAACTCGAATGTTCATGCTACAATTTAGATCATTATATGTGTTGCACACTTCTTCAAACTCTCGTAAATGCATGTATGGATTTTCAGAATCTAAGCCATGAAAATTGGGTAAAAGTTGGATAATACCAGGCTTAAAATTGAAATGAGATGCATCAGGAGGAAAAACTAGACATGAAGGTGCACTAGTACGTGTAGGATTCATGTGATCTCTAAGTGTTCTTCGTCTATCATGATAATGTTGAGATTGAATTTCATCTTCATTTTCTTGGATGGGTTCTTCCGCCATGTTTTGTAAAAATAAAGGGTTATTTCGAATGAGTCGACCACTAAGTGTACTTGACCAAATGCTCATGCAAATGCAAATGCAAAAGAATAAAAACACACAAAAGCAATAAAAATTCAAATAAAGAAAAATAAACTATAAACGAAATTAAAAATACTTGAAATTAAATTATACTTCCCTGGAAACGGCGCCAAAAACTTGTTGCGACTTTGATTGTTGCACTCCCAAGAGCAGGTTGTCCACAAGTAGTATAATTTGGTGAGTCCAAATATCGTATCCACAGAGAAGCTAAGGTAATTACAAGTCCACTACAATGTCTTTTTGTTTTTGTTTTTGTTTTTGTTTTTGTTTTTGTTTTGTTTTTTTCTTTTAATGGTTTAAATCTTTAATTGGTAATTTTTAATTGTTCAAATTTTAATTTAAGTAGTTGAGATTAAAGGATTCACTCTTAGTATTTTAATAAAGTTAACATTAATGAACATTATTGAAATCCACTTAATAAAATAGTTCCAATATATATTAAATAATCATATTTTTATTATGTTATATATTATTATCTTATAAGTATATAATATATACCAAAACTTGTAAATGTTATCAAGTATTTATTGTGCTATATATATATATATATATATATATATATATATATATATATATATATATATATATATATATATATATATATTTGTAAACACTAAATCAATGTTTCCACTTTAAATAGTTGATAAAACCAAACAAACATTTAAATGGTACCAAGAAATTAATATTATGATATTCATATTTAATAAATCAAGGCATCCACTTTAAATGGTTGGTAATACCAAACTAACATTTAAATGGTTCCAAGAAATTAATATTAATGATATAATCATATAATAAATCAAGGCATCCACTTTAAATGGTTGGTAATACCAAACTAATATTTAAATGGTTCCAAGAAATTAATATTATGATATAATCATATAATAAATCAAGGCATCCACTTTAAATGGTTGGTAATACCAAACTAACATTTAAATGGTTCCAAGAATGTAGTGTAACATATAGCAACAATAAATCAAAACTCCCACTTATAAGTAGGGTATAATAATACTTACAGAAATAAATATAACATAAACAATAAATAATGATTAAATAATATAAAATATAGATTCTTACCTTTTAATAACCTTATTATCATGCCAAGAGTTTCACCTTTTCATCTCAACTTTGGGAAGTTAGATACTCATTATTCAAAGTGTAAAACTTTGAATATGAATTTAATATGCAAATTATATTTAAATGAAGAAATAAAGGAAAAACAAAGAGAGAAATATTATGAACTTAAAGGTTTGTTCATAAAATAAGGGATATCTCAATACATTACAATGCACCTCTATTTATAGCCAAATTTGGGGAGACAACCACAAATAAAATATTATTTTTTACACATAAGTCTTCATTGATGTTCCAAGAAATTATTATTTTAATACACATCACTTTTGAAAATATTCCAATCTGAATTTTCTTCTCCACATAAAAACAAATATGTAGATATCTGAGTTGTTTGAATTGTGGTATTTTTTTAACCCTTTGACCAAGTAATTTAGGAGATATGGTCAAAATACTAGAGCATCGTAAAACTGCCACTTCTTTGGTAACTTTTATTGTTGTTTAATTTGATCCCACTTGTGAGAAGATTTTTATCTCATGCTTTCCACCAATATTGTAGATATTAACATCAAATTTCTACAGGTCCAAGAATCATCTTAATTCCATTTGCAACACCAAGTTTATTCTTGTTTTATCGAACCTGTAAAAAATAGTAAAAACTTATAATTACACAACAACTTATATTTTATACAATTTATTATAAAACATATAATATTTAAACATTTAATAAAACAAAAACTATATATTTATATTATAAAACATTTAATTAATATACAATTTTTTATCTTTATCAGAGAACTTGCAGGAAAAATCGAAGTAAAGGGGCGGTTGCTTTTCTCTCACTAGGTTTTGCTCTTAAAAAAAAAAAGAAAAATCTGAATGTGTGTGTGTGTTTTACGGTTGTGTGTGCAAATTTGTAAGTGTGTGTGTCTAATGTGAGTTAGTGGTGAAATTAGGGAAATAAATTTCTTAATAATAAATTAACCACTAATTAAAAGTTAATCAAATACTAACTCAACGATTCCTTTGAAATAAAATACAAACTAATTTTATAAAATTCTCCTTTTAAAAAAATAAAATTCACAAAGCCAACTTTAAAAGTTTTAAATTTTAAACTCACTAAATATATAATTTAGGCTTTAAAATGCTGAAACATAATATATTAATTAATATGCCCCTACCTTAACTAAAAAACAAAATACCACATTTAAAAATTGCCAAAATCGTCACCGGTCTCTTTTCCTCGATTCCGCCTCGAATAATCGCCTGAGAAATGAAACTCGAAAAACATTTTAACGTGCATCACACAAACATAAATAATTTAAAATAATGCATTTAAATAAGTCATGCGTGGATAATATTCATTTTAAATTTAAATAAATTATTTATCAATTAAATAAATGAACGAGTTTTACGTGTACTGAATTTTGAGCTTTTTAAAAATATTAGCTGAGCCTCTAAAAAGTCTTTATTTTTGTCAAAAATCGATTATCGGTTTAAAATACTACTCGACGCGTAAAAACACAATAGACCTGCTAAAGCCCCGAACCATAGCGTACCATTTTGGCATTTTTTATTTCCATATTTGAAAATAAAGCATCGGCTAACCTAGCCTGCTCCGTCCCTCGGGAACCTTTTGGTTGTGAATTCCAATGTGGCGAAGAGCCGACATCGAGGTGCCAAACCTTCAAAAGACATTTTTTTCGAAAATACTATTTTAAATATACCATATATTAAATAATTAAAAATAATCATTTAATAAAAATATTTTCCTTTTACAGTCCCCGATCTCTGTTCCTCGATCGCGTCTCGAATAACCTTTAATACACAGTTTTATGCATTCTAATAGAAATCCATATTTTTAAACATGCAAACAAGCCTACCATATTTAATTAATTCAATTAAAACAATTTAATTAATCATTTTTCATTTTTCTTAGATTTGCATGCAGTTGGATTATGTTATCGCGTTTTGGACCATACAATTCCTCCCTCCCTTCAATGAAATTTCGTCTTTGAAATTAAAACTTACCGAGTAACGACTCCTCATGTCCCTCTCAGTTTCCTAAGTAGCTTCCTCCTACGAATGATTGAGCCACTTGGATTTGGCAATTTTTATAACTTTATTTCGGAGTCTTCTTTCTAGCATATCCAGAATTAGTATAGGTCTTTCCTAGTATGACATATTTGGAGTCAACTGCAGAAGCTCATAATTCAATACATGTGAAGGATTCGACGCAACATCGAGATATCGAAAATATTATGCACACCAGCTAGCATTGGCCGCAACACCACTCTATAAGCTAATGTCCCAATCTTCTCTAAGATCTCAAACGGTCCTATGAACCTCGTACTGAGTTTGTCTTTCTTGTCAAATCTCATAACACCCTTCATAGGTGCTACTTTCACAAATATGTGGTCACCCACTGCAAACTCTAACTCTCTTCATCGCTCGACGGCGTATCTTTTCTGGCGACTTTGAGCACTCTTCATCCAATCTCGAATCTTGACTACTAGCTCTGATGTCTGCATGATCAAGTCCGGACCAAATTCCCCTCTTTCACCAACCCCATCCCAATGTATGGATTATCTACACTTCCTTCCATAAAGTGTCTCGTAAAGAGCCATTCCTATAGACGACTGGTAGATATTGTCATAGATGAACTCGACTAGAGGTGACTTCGGTTCCCAAATTCCTTGAAAATCGATCACACAAAATCGGAGTAGACCCTCCAAAATTTGAATCACCCTTTCGAATGTCCATCAGTTTTAGAATGAAATGTTGTACTGAATAACAACTTCGTCTCCATCGCTGCATGCAGGCTCTTCCAGAAAGATGATGTGAAACTCGGATCTTGGTCGGAGACAATGGACACTGGAATCCCATGCAGTCAGACTATATCTAAAATATATAGCTCCGCATATTGCGTCATGCTGGATGTCATCTTAATAGGTAGAAAATGCGCTGATTTCGTAAGATGATCAACTATCACCCAAATGGCATTGAATCCTCTGATAGTCCTTGGCAATCCCACTACAAAATCCATAGTAATGTTTTTTCATTTCCACTCGGGAATATGTTCTGCCTTAACTTGCTGGCACGTGAAACACTCTGACACAAAAACATAAGATGTCTCGCTTCATGCCTGGCGACCAAAACAATGACTCCAAAGCCTTATACATCTTCGTACTTCCAGGATGAATGGAGTACGGAGTATTATGAGCTTCTCTTATAATAACCTCTCTCAGTGAATCGCCACTAGGAACCCATAGTGGATCTCAATATCAAACTATGTCATCCTCCTCAGAATATAGCTTCCGACCCTTATCTTCATCTCTCAGTTTCCATTTTTGCAATTGCTCATCAGACGACTGACCTTCACATATTTTATCCCTGAAGGAAGACTGAACTATCATAGTAGAATGATTAGGAGCCTCGCTCATAGCATACAATGCAAGCTCGAATCGTTGAATCTCCTCTTACAATGGTCTTTGAACTGTCAATTGCACGATGACTGCTTGCCTTTCTACTCAAAATGTCCGCAACTACATTAGCTTTGATCGGGTGGTAGCTATTATTGTATTCGTAGTCCTTTACAAACTCTAACCATCTTCGTTGCCTCATGTTCAATTCTTTTTGGTTGAAGAGATACTTCAAGCTTTTATGATCTGTGAAAATCTTGCACTTCTCCCCATATAAGTAATGTCTCCAAATTTTGAGAGAAAATACTACTATTGCAATCTCGAGGTCATGAGTCGGGTAATTCTTCTCATGAACCTTCAACTATCTAGACACGTAAGTTATCACTCGGTCATTTTGCATCAGTACTGTACCTAAACCATGCTTCGAAGCGTCCATGTAGAGGACATACTTTCCTTGCCCCGATGGCATCGATAGAACTGGCGGTGAAGTCAAAGCTTGCTTCATCTTCTCGAAACTCTCTTGGTAGCTTGATCCCCAAATAAACTTTGCATTATTTTTCGTCAAGGCAGTCAAGGGTACCACAATAGAAGAGAATCCTAGAATTAACTTCCGGTAGTATCCAGCTAGACCCAAGAAGCTACGGATCTCGGTTACACTCTTTGGTACTAGCCACTCTCTAATTGCATCGACTTTTCTTGGATCGACCTCAACTCCATCTCTAGAAATGATATGGCCTAAGAACGCCACTCTCTCAAACAAAAACTCGCATTTGCTGAACTTAGCGAATAACTTTGTAACGTCCCGAAAATTTGAAGGCCCACGCGAACCTCATGCGTGCAAGTTATCAAATTTCTTATATATTTTAATTATTTCATTTCAACACAGTAATGCATTATTTTAACATGAATATATATGAATAATTCTTGGTTTATTAAGATTGCATGATATAGGGCTTTTAGAAGTTTTCGCGCTCGAACGAGGAACGTAGACCGTGGATAATTAAAAAAAATGTTTTTATTAAATAATTATTTTTAATTATTTAAGATATGATGTAATTAAGGGTGATTTTTGAAAATGAGCCTTGTTAAGGTATTTTTACTAAACGAGTCATATTTTAAACATGTACGTAAAATTTAGCAAGTCGAGAGAGTATTCGAAGGTTCAGGCAATATTTTCAAAAACGTACCTAAACGAAATATTTTATGGGAGTGCATTTGGGCTTGATGAGACTATTTTATTGCATAATGGGCCTAAAATCTTGTTTTAATTCATTATTTTAATAAAAGGCCCATTATACATTAATTATTATATTAAAACCCACCATCTAAAACCTAATCCTCCTAACACTACACTTGGCCGCCACTCTCATTGTCCAGCAACAGCTATTTCGAAAAAACTCCAGCCTTCTCCTTCGAAATTCTTCAAGGTTTTCGAGAAAGCTCCTTCCCCGCCTCTCCGGTACAAGTTCTACACGTATATCTCAAAGTTTTCGAACGTAAAAACGCAAAGGCACGTCCTATATCTCGTTTTTCTCATCATTCACATCAACATATGTCTCTTTGTGTGTTCATGAATGAGAAACATCATATTAATATGTTATGTGCATGAGGACTGAAATTTCATGGGAAAACTTCAATTTTTCTTCATGAAACTCATGTTTTTGATATGTTATAAGGGGTTGCTGGGCTTTTACATGTAAGGGACGATTTGCAAGCAGGTTTTCAAGGTTCTTAGATGCCAAGATTGGATCGGGATTGAGTCTACTTAAGGGGGCCAATCGTTTGGGTCATGAGTTTCATATTTCGGCTATAGCGGGTAAAAAAGGGGGGTAGCCGTGCATGGCTCATTTCAAGTGCTAGTGTGAAGGCCCGAAAATCCTTACTTTGAAAATTGGACGGAAAATTTAAAATTTTCTTTTTAAAGAACTTAAATTGCCTCATTCATAAAATCAACTGATAAATCAAGTTCAATGTTTAAAAATATAGCAGCGGAAGAAAATAAAGTTTGCCAAAAATTATAGTTTAAGAATATTCAACGACTGATAAAATGTTTGAGCATAAAAATATGGCAAGTGCTGAAACTGAGGTCCTCGGGTGTCACTACTGCCAACCCAAGCTGACTCACTAGTCCCCGCCCTCGGCCCTGGCCTCATCAGTACCTACAACAATCAAGTCTAGTGAGCCTAAAGACTCAGCATGCAAATATCGTAGGTAACGAGTAAATACTGAAGTAAAATGTTCATGGAATAAAATATCATACCATGAGGCATACTGAAAATAACTTGTACTGAGCAATTATAATACGTGCATAACTGAACTGAAATCATAGTAAAAATGTTTGCTTCTTGGAGCCCTGTACTGAAATAACTGATAAAATTTTCTGTTGAGATTATGGTCTACGCCTGTGGCCCCTGCACTAAGCTGAACTAGTCGGTAACTGGCTACCGGGAAGTATAAAACTGAACTGAGTTGGCCGGTCACTGGCGACCTGGGTGGTACCAAAATGAACTGATCGGTCACTGGCGACCGTATAAAATAATGCTCCCATCATAGTGAATTGACCACAATCAATATCGCATAAATCTCAAAATAAGTATTTTCTATTTTCATGCACGTAAAATAATTAACTGGCATAATGAAAATATCCTGTGTATTTTACCAACTGGATTGGATTGAATCGTCCCCAGGCTCGCTGCAACCTAACTGTGCTATGAAAAATATGCAATAGCTTAAACATGACCAACTACGCAATTTACGTTCAAAAGATGCGACTATGATGCCTAATGACTTCGCATTTAATCATGACTCCGAACCAACCTGAACCGACACTGAACCGACATAAAGTCATGATTAAAATACGCTTAAAATACCGAAATAATGCACCTATAATGACGATGGTCGAAATCTAGGTGAAATGGAGGCCAAAACATGAAACGCTCTTTCGAGAGTCAATTTGGCACATCGCACCGTAAATTCTCGTACGACCTCAAAAATGATCCGAATCACAAACGGTCAAAAAAATGACCTTCCTAACTCAATGGGGCACTGTGCAGTCCAAGGCCATAGGCTAGAAGCCGACCGAGAACTCGAACAAGCCTTGGAACCGACATAGCAACTTGCTGTAAAATTCCAGCAACTGTACAATCGTGTATCTTGTGTTGTTTTCGAGACTACCGGCCATTGGGGCGTGAATCACCGACCAGAGACTCTTACAACATCCCAATGAGTGATTTGAACCATGGCTAAGGGCCCTAGGACAGCCACAATCCGCGTCACACCAAAACTCAACCGAAACTCCAACCGAGAACCAACGTGCATGCGTGTGTAGTGTTTTGCCTTGATCGATGTCTTGCGTCGTTCCAGTGGCCATTTGATTGACCATGGCCCGATCTAGACATCTAGGAGCATGATATAAACCGTGGCTAAGGCCCTAGGCCAACCAAGATCCATACCAAGCAACAAAAGAAACGAAACCATATGCTGAAAAATGGAAGGGGCCGAAGGGTTATAGGGGGCTGTTTTGATGTTTTAATTAAAAACCGATGAGCCATGGACCAAGCCACCAAAAGGGCGACTTAGTCACGTCTTAGACATGCTAGGGGAGTGATCCAACCATGGCTATAGACCCTTGGGGCAGCCAAGATCAGATTCAATCCCTTGACAGAAAAATCTGAAATTTCGAAGCACAAAATGGCAGTGGAGGAATGCTGCTGTCATTTTAGGTTCCATCATGCATGGGGCTGATTTGAATGGACCAACATGGTCCTAATGCATCCTATTACGTGTCTAGATGTCGCCTTGGGAGCCTGGAGTCGAACCATCCACCTGAAACCACTAAACAAGAGGAAACGTGAAGCTTGCCAAGGAAAGTCAAAAAAATCTGCACCATGGTTTCGAAAATATTTGGACATGCATCTCGATTTTTTCTTGATAAAACATGATCACATAATGAAAAATAATTGCTAATATGACTTGATTGAGGTTTGAAAGAATCTAGACATGCCTTGGTTTTCGTTTCGAAAGAAAACGAACGAAACGACGACGACGCGGCGCGGAGGAGTGGAACGCTTTCTTTTCTATCTTTCTTGCACTCGATTTTTCTCTCCTACCACCCACTGAATTCTCACGTTTTTTACTCTGAAAACACTCTGAATTTTCGAGATTAGGGAGGTGGGGAAATGGTTAGGGGAGTGAGGGTGATGGGTGCAAAAATATAAGGGACAAATAATGACCAAGTCTCCCTCATTTTGAAATTTGAATTGTGGTTATGGTGGTGCAATGACCGATTCTACATGCTCATCTAGACTAGGATAATGTTTAACATTAATTAATTAAGGTTGATTACTAATTGAAAAGGTTAGCATGCTAAAAGATGACAAAGAATTGGTCAAAGGATGAGTTGGCAAATGAATTATTTGATCAACAAAGGGGTGACCGAAATTTAACAATTAAATGGAAGGGAAAAATTTTATCTAGCTAGTAAATTTATAATCCTTAAAAGCCTCACTAATCCTTTAATTAATTTAGTGAATTAATCCTTAATTAAGTAACTTAAATGAGCTTATTTCTTAATCACCTCAAGTAACTTAAATTAAATCCTCGAACCTTCTTATTAACTTAAATTAACTTACTTGCTAGCTAAAATAAAGTCTGGAAATATTTATCGAATCTTAAATTCTATCTCAAAGTTCCAACTCCAGTCCGGCCTCACCGAATAACTGAAAAATCAAACTACTGCATGAAAAAATAAAATAATTAACTTCAAAGAAAAGCATTTAAATAATCATGCAATGAAGTCAATTAAATTTAAAATACTAGAATTATGCAAGGCTTATACGTAGACTGATTTACGGGTTCTACAATCCTTCCCCCTTTAAAAGAAATTTTGTCCTCGAAATTAGAACTCACCGAATAACTCAGGGTAACGCTCTCTCATCTCTGGCTCAGACTCCCACGTAGCTTCCTCCTCAGAATGGTTGAGACATTTGACTTTGACTCGCTTAACAAGCTTGTTCCGAAGCTTCTTCTCCTGTCTGTCTAGGATCTGCACTGGTCTCTTCTCATAAGATAAGTTCGGAGTAAGCTGCAACGGCTCAAAGTTCAGCACATGCGAAGGATTTGCCATGTACTTCCTCAGCATGGAGACGTGAAAGACATTGTGTACTCCGGCCAGATTCGGCGGAAGAGCTACACGATAAGCTAGCGTCCCAACTCTGTCGAGGATCTCAAACGGTCCAATGAATCTCGGACTGAGCTTCCCTTTCTTCCCAAATCGCATGACACCCTTCATAGGTGCCACTTTCACAAAGACATGATCACCCACTGCAAACTCTAAATCTCTCCTTCTCTGATCTGCATAGCTTTTCTGTCGACTCTGAGCAGTCCTCATCCTATCACGGATCTTGACTACTACATCTGCTGCCTGCTGAACAATCTCTGGACCCAACTCTGCTCTCTCTCCTACTTCATCCCAATGAACAGGAGATCTACACTTGCGGCCATACAGTGCTTCATACGGAGCCATACCAATAGAAGACTGGAAGCTGTTGTTATAGGTGAACTCTACCAATGGTAAGTTCGACTCCCAACTCCCAGAGAAATCAATGACGCAAGCGCGAAGAAGATCCTCCAAAATCTGAATAACTCGCTCCGACTGCCCATCTGTCTGCGGATGGAAAGCTGTGCTAAACAGCAACTTCGTACCCAAAGTCGAATGCAAACTCTTCCAAAATGAGGAAGTGAATCTGGGATCTCTGTCGGATACGATCGAAACTGGAACACCATGAAGTCGGACTATCTCCTGGTTATACAGCTCTGCATACTGATCATGGTGAATGTCGTCTTAATAGGCAAGAAGTGCGCTGATTTGGTAAGACGATCTACAATCACCCAAATAGCATTCGATCCCCTGGCTGACTTCGGCAATCCGGTCACAAAATCCATGGTAATGTTCTCCCACTTCCACTCAGGAATAGGAAGAGGCTTGAGCAAACCTGCTGGTCTCTGATGCTCGGCCTTCACTAACTGACAGGTCAGACACTCGGACACAAATCGTCTGATGTCCTTCTTCATACCAGGCCACCAATACAATAGTTGCAGATCTTTGTACATCTTCGTACTGAAAGCGGACCGGTTACGGTGGCCGGAAGCGCAACGGAAGTCAAAATTTAACATTTTCAAGCAAGAAATTCGGCCACCTTGTTCTTGTGCAAGATTTACAATAAAAACACATTCATAGAGTGTTTAAGAATTTTACCTATCAACCTCTTGAGGTTGATGAATGACACCAACTAAAGTGTGAACACTTTAGCTCTTGAAATGGATGACAATCTACAAGCTCTCCTCCACCTTCAAAATTAGGCCTACCACTAGCAAGGTAAAACCCCTCTTGATTTGCACTAGAAAAATCAAGAGGATTTTTCAATGAGAAGATTTTATTCTCCAAGAAAATGAAGAACAAAAAGAAAGAAAAACTTGAGAGAATTTGGGATGATGTTTCGGCCAAGGTGGGGGGGGGGGGGGGGGTGGGGTGGAGTGTGTGGGAGACTAGCCTTGGTTGTTGAAAAAGTTGTCTCTCAAAAGTTGCATGCTTTTGAATTTTTTAATAAAAAGTAATCCACACCTCTTCACCTCCCAAGCATGCAAACCCTAGCATGTCATGTATATATAATATGGTTTTTAACACATTAAAAACCATGGACTAAATTTTTAATTATCTCAAACACATTTGAGATTAATTAAATACTACTTGAATTTATTCAAGTCCCACTAGTTAAATAATTATTTTAATTGAGCTCTACAAGACTCAATATTATTTAATTAATTCAACACTTGAATTATTTTAATTATTTGGACTCTACTAGGTCCACTAGTGTTTACTTAATTCAACACTTGAATTAATTTAATTTAGTCCACAATAATGTTTATGAAAATCACAATTTTCAACTACATTATTTACTTGGCCAAATTTTAATCTTAGGAACACTTCCATAAATTAAAATTTATATTTCTCTCTTAGAGTTCATACTTCTATTTTTCTTTACGCTTATAAACACATTTATAAGCCGTTCAACACATTGAACTATTTTACTTGTCATCGGGATTTACAAAGCTAATACTTGTGTGGCCCTCAATGGTTCATTGATACAACTAGCCGTGGGTTCACATCTCTATTTGATTTGGACTAAACATGTCCTTATTCGAGCATACCCCAATTGCTCCATTCTTACTTATCAACTCCTTGATAGTAAGAACGTCAGAACTCAAGTCTGATAGTACCCAACCAATCACGTTAAACGCCTAGCAGCATCGCTTACGTGATTCCCTAGGTATCACATGATAGTGCCTGCAAGAACCATTCAATTATGGTTAGCGTACAGTACGGTCCCTTCAACTCATATATCCCGACCGATTCGACAACTATTGGTTTATCGAGAGTTGTCAATGAATCGATACTATGTGTCATGTTGTGGTTGCATCAATGGTGTAATCTATAAAACCCCTTTCATAATTACCACCATACTCTGATCAGAGATTTCAACCCACACATACATGATAAACACATAGGATATCCATACCCGTAGGTAAGCGGTGAATCCCCGGCTACAATGCATCGACTCTTATATGTTTCGCCGTAACACCCAACCTTGCCACCTGATGACCCCCACAAGAGTCGGTAAACAAGTCAAAGTGAAACGCTAGCACATAGAGTCTCAATGTTGTCCCGGGTCATAAGGACTAATGGTGTACAACCATAAACTAGGACTTTTCCACTCGATAAGTGAGAACCACTTGGAAAGTCCTTTATAGAGGGTTGTTCAGTGCACTCTACAAGGAGCACCTATCTGCATGCTCGGACATCACAATGTCCCCTACCAATGAAACATGGTACTCACATCGCAGATACTAGTCTCTAACTCGAGCGGCCTTTATCCTTCTTAGTGGCGGCTGAATCGACTAGGAACGGTTTAGAATATACAGTATTCCAAATATGAGTTTCATGATACTCATCATATGAGCATCTCATATTCTTTCTACTATTTGTACATTCAAGGACTTTATCTATGCAACTAGCATGGGTATAAAGATAAAGATGCGCCAAATTAATAAATTCAAATATTATTAAAATAAAGATCGTTTATACAAAGAGTTTCATCGTGAACAGTCGGCCAACACTTGGCTCGACGTGCACCTACTCTAACACGTACTCCCAGGGTGAATGGAGCACGGGGACATATGGGCCTCTGATAAGATGTCTGCTCGGATAGAATCAATGCTAGGAACCCATATCCTGTCTCGGTATCTCACAATACCGTCGCTGACTGTATACAAGACACTACCCTTGACTTCATCTCTCTTTTTCCACTGTGCCAATTGCTCATATGCTGACTGTCCACTGCGAATATGGTCCATAAGGGAAGACTGAACGGTCAGGGTAGATAGACGAGGAACTCTACCTCGAGGAAAAGTTTCAAGATCAAACCTCTGCATCTCAAACTGAAGAGGTTTCTGAATCGTCAAATGGGCCATCACTGCGACTTTTTCTGCTCAAAGCATCCGCAACTACATTAGCTTTACCCGGGTGGTAGCTAATGTCACAATCGTAGTCTTTCACAAGCTCCAACCAACGCCTCTGACGCATGTTCAGCTCCTTCTGCGTAAAGAAATACTTGAGGCTCTTGTGGTCAGTAAAGATCTGGCACTTCTCTCCATACAAATAGTGCCTCCAAATCTTCAAGGCAAAAACTACTGCTGGCCAACTCTAGATCATGGGTGGGGTAGTTCTTCTCGTGGATTTTCAGCTGTCGAGAAGCATATGCTATCACTCTCTTATGCTGCATCAATATTGCGCCAAGACCGAGCTTCGAAGCATCGGTATACAGAACAAACTCGCCGGGTCCTGACGGTGTGGCCAAAACTGGTGCTGAAATAAGAGCTTGCTTCAAAGTATCGAAGCTCTTCTGACAGTCATCGCTCTACACAAACTTCACATTTTTCTTGGTCAGTGCTGTGAGTGGAACGACAATGGAGGAGAATCTCTGAATGAACTTTCTGTAATATCCTGCTAGCCCAAGAAAACTGCGGATCTCGGATGCATTCTTAGGCACAACCCAATCTCTGACTGCTGCAACTTTTGCTAGGTCTACCTCAATACCACTGCTAGAAACAATGTGGCCTAAGAACGCCACCTTCTCTAACCAGAATTCGCATTTACTGAACTTTGCGAATAGTTTGTGCTTCTGCAATGTCTGCAACACTGTGGTCAGATGTATGCTGTGCTCCTCCCGACTCTTGGAGTAGACGAGAATGTCATCTATGAACACTATCACAAACTGATCAAGATACGACTGAAATACGCGATTCATGAGATCCATGAAGATCGCGGGCGCATTCGTCAGACCGAACGGCATCACAAGGAACTCGTAGTGACCATAACGAGTCCTGAAAGCAGTATTCGAGACATCAGCATCTCTCACCCTCAACTGGTGATAACCGGAGCGCGGATCTATCTTGGAGAAAATCGAAGCTCCCTGCAACTGGTCAAACAGATCCTCAATCCTCGGCAATGGGTATTTATTCTTCACTGTAACCCTGTTCAACTCCCGATAGTCAATGCAAAGCCTCATCGAGCCATTCTTCTTCTTCACAAATAAGACCGGCGCGCCCCATGGTGAAAAGCTCGGGCGAATGAACTCCTTGTCGAGAAGTTCCTGAATCTGCTTCTTAAGCTCTGCCATCTCTGTCGGTGCTAATCGGTACGGCGCTTTGGATATCGGAGCCGTACCTGGCATAAGCTCGATGGAAAACTCCACCTCTCTCTCGGGTGGCATACCAGAGACGTCTTCGGGAAAAACATCTAAGAAATCTCTGACAATCGAAACATCTGAGGCTGACTGGTTGGGTTACTCGGGGACAGATAAAAAAGTTGCTAGAAACGCCCGACACCCTCTATGCACGAGCTTCCTAGCCTGAACATATGGAATAATTCGCGGTAAAGGAAAGTACCTGTCCGACTCAAATAAGAACTGCTCCATTCCAGGCGGTCGGACGAGGACAGATCTCCGCTGGAAGTCTATCAACACTCTGTTCTTCAATAGCCAGTCCATCCCTAGGATAATGTCAAATTCCGGCATCGGTAGCACGATCAGATCCGCATAAACAAGATTACCGTGCAGCTCCAGGTCTATATCTCGGATAACATTGGTAGCTACCATCTCCTCGCCTGACGGCAACACTACTGAAAAGGCTATGTCTAGCCCAATGGTCTTGATCTTGAGAAAATTTGCAAAGACCTCCGAAATAAACGAGTGAGTGGCCCCTGAATCTATCAAGGCCTTGGTAGCGGAACCATATATAAAAATTCTCCCTGAAAGATCGGAACTCTAAGTTGAATCCAATAGCTACAAGAACTAAACTTATAGACATGCTAAGGTCAAAGTTCTTCTAACTTAAATCCCCAAACTAATACTGAGTAGAGCATGCAATCCTATCGCGGTTCTAAGTTCAAATCTAAATCCCGATTCCCAAAACACGGAAATTCAAATGATAACTTAAAGCTTAAAGGTACCTGTCAATAACATAGTCTCCGGGTTTGTTTCCGCGGCATGAAGAGCAAAAACTCTGCCTTGAGTAGGCAGATTCCTCTGGGGACACTGCAGCAACATGTGGTCTGGACTGCCACACTTGAAGCACTTTCCTGAGCCAGACATACATGCTCCCGGATGGCGACGTGAGCACCTGGGACAGACTGGGTGCTCATAAGTCCTCGAAGATGGGCGTCCCCGCTGCTGCTGCTGCTGCGGCTGGCCTCGGTTTCTCGGCGGTCCATGAAAAGGCCTCTTATTCTGCTGCTGATGCTGATGAGGAGGAGGGCGGTGTGGTGCCTGGACTGGGCGCTTGCCCTGGCGATCCCTCTCGATATCCCGCAGGTCCTGCTCTGCGGCTAGGGCTTTGGAGACAGCAATCTCATAAGTAGCAGGGTCAGACACCCTAATATCCCGGCGCAAGATCAGCCGAATACCCACCAGGAAATGTATCAACTTGGCCTTGGCATCATTCGCGATCAGGGGACACAAAGTGACAGCCCCTCTCGAACTTACGGATGAACTCCGTAACCGTCATATCCCCCTGTCTCAGACTCATGAACTCGGTGGTCAACCTGGTGCGAACCTCCTCAGCAAAATACTTGGAGTAGAAAACCTCCGTAAAGCGTGTCCATGAAAGTGTAGCCAAGGTCAGGGCTACTGACGCTCCTTCCCACCATAAGCGGGCGTCCTCCAGTGAACAGATAGGTGGCACATCGGACTCGGTCTGCGTCTCCCAATTCCATAAACTCGAAGATGACCTCGAGGGATTTGATCCATCCCTCGGCGATCATGGGGTCAGACATCCCAGAAAACTCCTTTGGACGCATCTTCATGAATCGCTCGTAAACAGCCTCTGGCCCTGTCGTCCTAGTCACCACAGCATTGTTCCCCGCAAACTGTGCGAAGAACTTGTGTCATCCTAGCTAGCATCTGGGCACTCATGTCAGGTGGGGGCGGTGGTGGAGATGGAGGAGGAGGAGATGTCTGCCTCTCTTGTCTCTGATCGTCATCGTCCTCGCGACGGTGCTCGCCACCACCTCTCGGGCGTCCTACTGGACGTCTAGGGGGCATACTGTTCCAACATAACCCATACGTAACTAACATGCATAATTCCATAATTTATTTTAAATGAACACTGAAATACTGAAAATCTGGTCGAAATTATTTCATGGAAGCATGCTGTCAAAATAATTCATGCTTTAAATAAAATGCTGAAATGTAAAACATACAGACCGAAGGCGTGGCTTCATGAGCTTCTCGTGGTCAGTAGTAGTGTAACCCTATACAGAACCACCGCTCTGATACCAATTGTGAAGGCCCGAAAATCCTTACTTTGAAAATTGGCCGAAAATTTAAAATTTTCTTTTTAAAGAACTTAAATTGCCTCATTCATAAAATCAACTGATAAATCAAGTTCAATGTTTAAAAATATAGCAGCGGAAGAAAATAAAGTTTGCCAAAAATTACAGTTTAAGAATATTCAACGACTGATAAAATGTTTGAGCATAAAAATATGGCAAGTGCTGAAACTGAGGTCCTCGGGTGTCACTACTGCCGACCCAAGCTGACTCACTAGTCCCCGCCCTCGGCCCTGGCCTCATCAGTACCTACAACAATCAAGTCTAGTGAGCCTAAAGACTCAGCATGAAAATATCGTAGGTAATGAGTAAATACTGAAGTAAAATGTTCATAGAATAAAATATCATGTCATGAGGCATACTGAAAATAACTTGTACTGAGCAATTATAATACGTGCATAACTGAACTGAAATCATAGTAAAAATGTTTGCTCCTTGGAGCCCTGTACTGAAGTAACTGGTAAAATTTTCTGTTGAGATTATGGTCTACGCATGTGGCCCCTGCACTAAGCTGAACTAGTCGGTAACTGGCTACCGGGGAGTATAAAACTGAACTGAGTTGGCCGGTCACTGGCGACCGGGTGGTACCAAACTGAACTGATCGGTCACTGGCGACCGTATAAAATAATGCTCCCATAATAGTGAATTGACCACAAGCAATATCGCATAAATCTCAAAATAAGTATTTTCTATTTTCATGCACGTAAAATAATTAACTGGCATAATGAAAATATCCTGTGTATTTTACCAACTGGATTGGATTGGATCGTCCCCAGGCTCGCTGCAACCTAACTGTGCTATGAAAAATATGCAATAGCTTAAACATGACCAACTACGCAATTTACGTTCAAAAGATGCGACTATGATGCCTAATGACTTCGCATTTAATCATGACTCCGAACCAACCTGAACCGACACTGAACCGACATAAAGTCATGATTAAAATACGCTTAAAATACCGAAATCATGCACCTATAATGATGATGGTCGAAATCTAGGTGAAATGGAGGCCAAAACATGAAACGCTCTTTCGAGAGTCAATTTGGCACATCGCACCGTAAATTCTCGTACGACCTCAAAATTGATCCGAATCACAAACGGTCAAAAACACTGACCTTCCTAACTCAATGGGGCACTGTCCAGTTCAAGGCCATAGGCTAAAAGCCGACCGAGAAGCCTGAACAAGCCTCGGAACCGACATAGCAACTTGCTGTAAAATTCCAGCAACTGTACAATCGTGTATCTTGTGTTGTTTTCGAGACTACCGGCCATTGGGGCGTGAACCACCGACCAGGGACTCTTACAACATCCCAATGAGTGATTTGAACCATGGCTAAGGGCCCTAGGACAGCCACAATCCGCGTCACACCAAAACTCAACCGAAACTCCAACCGAGAACCAACGTGCATGCGTGTGTAGTGTTTTGCCTTGATCGATGTCTTGCGTCGTTCCAAGTGGCCATTTGATTGACCATGGCCTGATCTAGACATCTAGTAGCATGATATGAACCGTGGCTAAGGGCCATAGGCCAACCAAGATCCATACCAAGCAACAAAAGAAACGAAACCATATGCTGAAAAATGGAAGGGGCCGAAGGGTTATAGGGGGCTTGTTTTGATGTTTTGATTAAAAACCGATGAGCCATGGACCAAGCCACCAAAAGGGCGACTTAGTCACGTCTTAGACATGCTAGGGGAGTGATCCAACCATGGCTATAGACCCTTGGGGCAGCCAAGATCAGATTCAATCCCTTGACAGAAAAATCTGAAATTTCTAAGCACAAAATGGCAGTGGAGGAATGCTGCTGTCATTTTAGGTTCCATCATGCATGGGGCTGATTTGAATGGACCAACATGGTCCTAATGCATCCTATTACGTGTCTAGATGTCGCCTTGGGAGCCTGGAGTCGAACCATCCACCTGAAACCACTAAACAAGAGGAAACGTGAAGCTTGCCAAGGAAAGTCAAAAAAATCTGCACCATGGTTTCGAAAATATTTGGACATGCATCTCGATTTTTTCTTGATAAAACATGATCACATACTGAAAAATAATTGCTAATATGACTTGATTGAGGTTTGAAAGAATCTAGACATGCCTTGGTTTTCGTTTCGAAAGAAAACGAACGAAACGACGACGACGCGACGCGGAGGAGTGGAACACTTTCTTTTCTATCTTTCTTGCACTCGATTTTTCTCTCCTACCACCCACTGAATTCTCACGTTTTTTACTCTGAAAACACTCTGAATTTTCGAGATTAGGGAGGTGGGGAAATGGTTAGGGGAGTGAGGGTGATGGGTGCAAAATATAAGGGACAAATAATGACCAAGTCTCCCTCATTTTGAAATTTGAATTGTGGTTTGCCTATCAAATATACTTGGAGGGATTATGGTGGTGCAATGAACGATTCTACATGCTCATCTAGACTAGGATAATGTTTAACATTAATTAATTAAGGTTGATTACTAATTGAAAAGGTTAGCATGCTAAAAGATGACAAAGAATTGGTCAAAGGATGAGTTGGCAAATGAATTATTTGATCAACAAAGGGGTGGCCGAAATTTAACAATTAAAGGGAAGGGAAAAATGTTATCTAGCTAGTAAATTTATAATCCATTAAAAGCCTCACTAATCCTTTAATTAATTTAGTGAATTAATCCTTAATTAAGTAACTTAAATGAGCTTATTTCTTAATCACCTCAAGTAACTTAAATTAAATCCTCGAACCTCCTTATTAACTTAAATTAACTTACTTGCTAGCTAAAATAAAGTCTGGAAATATTTATCGAATCTTCAATTCTATCTCAAAGTTCCAACTCCAGTCCGGCCTCACCGAAATAACTGAAAAATCAAACTACTGCATGAAAAAATAAATAATTATCTTCAAAGAAAAGCATTTAAATAATCATGCAATGAAGTCAATTAAATTTAAAGTACTAGAATTATGCATGGCTTATACGTAGACTGATTTACGGGTTCTACAGCTAGTTTGGAACGTGAGTGGTCCATGTCAAGCCTTGGGATTGTCCATAGTTGGCTGGTAGTGAGGCAAAGCGTGGACCAAAGCTAGGAGCTAGGAGACGATTCGGAGAAAATATGGTAGCTAGATTGAGTATTCATGGGGAACCGAAGGGTGCACATGCTTGAGGATGAGGGCTGTGGTTAGGTTGGTCCAAGAGGGTCCAAAGGTGGGCATGGAGTGGTCTGTTTAAGGGCTGGTCCGGCTTAGTGTGGGCTAGGTTCGAATATTTGAGGGTTAGGTGCACTATGGTTTGATGGTGGCTAAGGGCAGAATTTTCCAGCATCTATATGGATTTTTCCGAGGATCCTAGGTGGTCTGAAACAAGGGAGTTATGGGCTGGTCATGTAGGTTCAAGTCATGGTTTAAGTTGAGAAAAATTTAGTTGAGTATCGGGTTGATTCAGGTTAAAACCGAGACCCTGGTCCAAGTTTTAAAACGAATCGTATAAGTTACGAAATGAGCACGAGTTTACATCTAGGTATCTATTACAAATTGTTTTTGAGGTGTTTTAAGGAGTTTGGTTGGCTTCGGGTTGAAATTTTGAGGTCTAGGGGTAAAATGATTAATTAGGGTTTCCAGGGGCAAAATGGTCATTTTGCACCCGAGTCGAGTTAGCAGTGCTAACAGCGCCCTGATCACAATTTTACATGTTTAAAATATATATGTTATATTGATCATGACTTTTTATGTACATATGAAAAATATATTGCATGCTTGATTTTAAAGAAATTTACGTATATGCATTATTTTTATAAGTGATGAATATATTGACATGTTTTGAAGGATGAGAGTTTGTTGTGACTAATACGAAAACGAATACAAAAACGATGACATGTAAGGCCAAGGCTCAGTGTATGGGTAATACTGTTGCTAATGTCCTCGCCGTCGGGTACCACATTTATACGTAGATGGATCCATCGAATAGAACTGATACGAAAGTCATAACTAATTAACTGAATTCAAACAAAGAAAATGAACACGTATATGATGATATGATGAGAAATGTTTTGACAAGCTGTGCTATGATACGATATGTTTAAGTTCATGCTTTTAAGATCATGAAAGGTATTTTAATTACAGTACTTTTTACTGTTGAAAGTGATGTATATATACTTGCTATCACAGGTTCAAATGTATTGAGTCTTTAGACTCACTAGGTGTGAATGATGCAGATGAGCATGTTGACGTGAAGACTGGAGGTGCTGAAGACAGAGTAGGCTGAGTTGGGGGTGCAAGTGAAAAATTGAGGACCTTGCATTTCTTCCGCATAATACAATTATGAGACATGGTTTAAGCAATATTTTTAAATGATTTTGAATCTTGGTTTACGTTGTTGAGTTGCCAGACTTTTGGTGTTACACTCCAGTTTCTCTTTTAAAATAGTAGACCAAGAGGTTGAGTTCATTTTAAGATTGAATTAACTACAATTATTTTTATTCAGAGGTTGAATAACTTTTTAAAATGTATGGTTGACTGCTATTATTCGCTTGCATGTGTATGAGTATTTTTCGATCATAGCTTTCAAAAAAAAAATTCAGTAGAATTTTAAAATAATTGGACGTTTCAAACTTTCTATCTTGCAAAATTTGTACTGTCGTTCTCAAGTGCTGACTGTGCTCTTCTTTGCTCCTAGAGAACATCAGAATATCATCTATGAAGACTATGATAAATTGATCCAGATACGGCTGAGATACGCGATTCATGAGATCCGTGAAGATCGCTCGTACATTGGTCAACCCGAATGGCATTACCATAAACTCGTAGTGCCCATGAAACGTTCACTACTCGTTTTATTAAAAGGTACTAGAAATTTTTTTTAAAAAAAAACCTAACAATAATAATCGGCTGAAATATTAAATTCATACAAAAATACATAAAATATTTTTCACATCATTTTAAAATAAAACAACCAGCTATATTTGAAAATCAAAGGAAATAGTTTAAAGCATCAAATTGTTTAACAGTTTGCCAATCCTAAAAGCAATATTTTAAGTAAAGCCAACTCTATCAACCTCTCAAAACCCTCTAAAAAGTATTAATAATAATTCTTAAAAATCTTTAGCATAAGCATAAAATCACAAGTGCGGAAAACTAGCGCTGGTCCTCGAGTTATAAGCACCTTCAGTCCAGTCAGATCAACCTTCAAGACCTCGACCACCATATTCATCATACTCACCTGCATCGATCACACCTAGTGAGTCTAAAGACTCAACACACCATATTCTTGATAAAAAATAATAGTATACAGATCACATGTAACAGTGAAAATTCTTTACTTAAAATAATATTTTCATAAACATGCATAAACTAAAACATATTCATATCATCATCAACATATTTATATCCATCATAAACATATATGTATTCCTTTCGTTGAATTCAGATCGTTGATTGTGACTTCCTTATTCGTATTGGGGTCGATGGATCCATTTACATGAAAACCATAGTACTGGGCTGTGGGGACATCAGCGACACTCTCACCCGTCAACTAAGCCTTGGCCTTACGTATTAACATATCATCGTATTCGTATTAGTGACAATCCCTTCACATCCTTCAACATTTCATATTTCCATCACTTTATAAAATCATGCATATTAATATCATTTTTTTAAACCAAGCATGCAACATATCTTTTAGTGTCCACATGAAATCATAAAAATGCATATACATTTAAAATAATCATTTTAACATATAAAAACAACATTCAGAGCACTACCATGACGATTACTATTTTCTAGTTGTAAAATTACCGTTTTATCCCTAAACAGTAAAATTCCTCGAATTTGACTTTTTATTACTTTCATTGACTATAGACCATCCCAAATAATTATTTAAGCTTAAATTAAATTTTACATAATTTTATTTAGCTTAAATTCTAGGCTTTCTAATTTTTCTTTAATTATTAATTCAAGGAGCGTTAAATTTTCGAATTAATTCAATCTTTAATATAAAATTACTCAAAACTTAGATTTTTTATATATAATTTACTCTCGTGAACCATGATTCGACCCCCGTTGAACCACGTTTCAAACCCTGAACTATAAAACCCTAATTTTCGCACCCAACTAGGATACCTCAAACCATATTGCGATTTCCATGAACCATGCTCGAACCAGCCCGAGCCATCATCAGACAAGACCTCCCCTAGAATCTCATGAACCCACTGGACCCCTAGGACTTCACCCTAGCCCAAACCGCAGCCACGCAAACCAGAAGACAGCAGTGGCCGAGAACTCAACATGGCACTAGGACTCTTTGAACTCGCCTAGTAACCTAACCATCGAGCCAACCCCCGACCCAGATCCTTGTGCACCCTCTTAGGACCCTAGAGACCTAGACTAGCCCAGCCCTAAGCCCCCTGGCCGAGCCACAACTCCATGCGCACGCTTCACCCCTCGCACGGATTGCCTCGGGTGGCTAGGACTCGACCTGATCCAACCATGACCCTAGACCAGCCCTGGTCTAGCAAAAGCCAAGCCACGCATGGTTTTCCCTTGAAGCCGAGCCTTGACACCCAAAAACGTGAATAATGGTTCTAGATTAATCAACTTTGTGCGCAGCCTGTCTAGTGCTTCCTAGGACTCCTTAACTCATGTAAAAACAACCCTTAAACGTTCCCTAATCATGGCAGCCCCTTTATGAACATGTACATCAAGTTTTGGATAAAAAACATGCTTCAAAAACCCATGTTTTGCATAAAAATAAAATAAGTAAAAGAGGTACTTATTTTTCATGCAATTCATACCAAATACTTAATAGGGTGTGATAGATGTAAAAGGAAGGAAAAATGGCGTGTCTTTGTGTATTTAACGCACGAAAATACGTTAACAATTGCGAAAAACGACGACGAACGACCTTGGTTGAAAACCCTTGACAAAAACCGATGCTTCCCTTGCCAAATTCTCGAGTGTGTGCCGTGTGATTTGGTGGAGGAAAGAGTTTGAAAAGTTTAGGGGAGTGAGGCGTGTATATTTATAAATAAAGAGTAGGGTTTTGGGCTTTTATTGTGCTAAAATAAATAAGTGTTCAAGCTTGGGCTCATTAGTAAACTATACTAGGCCCAATAATCCCAATTGTGCATATTTAAAATATTTCGTTCAGGAAATTTCATAAAATTATTAGCCGAGTTGTCAAAATGTTCGTAATTTTGTTGAAATCGAATACCGATAAAAATTACGTCCCGGTGTATAATATCACCTCAAAACTCCTTATTTTCAAAAATTATAAAAAGCATCGACATTATTTTAAATAATTAAAATAATTATTTAGTAAAACATTTTCTATTTTTCAGCCCTCGATCTCTGTTCCTCGATCACAACTCGAATAACTTTTAAAAATACATGTTAATGCATTCAAGTAGAAAACTAATTAAAAAGCATATAAACATATCAACATAATCATTTTAGGAATTAAAATCAATTAATTAGCTATTTTCCATATTCCTTAGATTTGCATGCTGTTGGGTTACGCCGTCTTAATTTTGGACCTTACAATTCTCCCCCCCACCCTTAAATAAAATTTCATCATCAAAATTATAACTTACCGAATAGCTCCGGGTAGCGACTCCTCATGTCCCTCTCCGTTTCCCAAGTAGCTTCTTTTTCCGATTGATTTAGCCACTTGATCTTGACCATTGGAATGACTTTGTTTCAGAGTCTTCTTTATTGTCTTTCCAAGATTTGTATAGGTCTTTCTTCATAAGTCATATTTGGAGTCAACTGCAGAGGTTCATGATTTAATACATGTGAAGGGTTCGACATGTACTTTCGAAACATCGAGATATGAAACACATTGTGCACTCTAGATAGCATCTGGTGGCAGTGCCACTCTATAGGCTAATGTTCCAATCCTCTCCAAAACCCGGCCCTATAAATCTTGGACTAAGTTTTCCTTTCTTGCCAAATCGCATAACACCCTTCATAGGTGCTATCTTCACAAATACGTGGTCTCCCACTTCAAACTCTAGCTCTCTTCGGCGCTTGTCGGCATAAATTTTCTGTCGGCTTTGTGCAGTCTTCATTCTCTCTCGAATTTTGACTACTAGCTCGGCAGTCTCTTCGATCAAATCAGGACCAATCTCTTTTTTTTCGCCAAACTCATCCAAATGAATAGGTGATCTACACTTTATTCCATAAAGTGCCTCAAAATGAGCCATCCCAATTGATGATTGGAAGCTATTATTGTAGGTGAACTCCACGGGAGGTAATTTCGGTTACCAAATTCCTTGGAAATCGGTCACACAAGCTCGCAGTAGATCCTCTAAAACTTGAATAACTCTTTCCGACTGACCATCGGTTTGAGGATGAAATGTTGTATTGAATAATAATTTGGTCCCCATTTCTGCATGCAGACCTTTCAAGAGACGATGTAAATCTCGGATCTCTGTCAGAAACAATAGGCACAGGAATCCCATGCATACGGACTATCTCTCGAATATACAGATCAACATATTGAATCATGGTGAATGTCGTCTTGATAGGTAGAAAATGCGCTGATTTTGTAAGATGATCAACTATCACCCATATAGCATTAAATCCCTTGATAGTCCTCGGAAATCCCACAACAAAGTCCATAATAATATTTTCCCATTTCCACTCGTGAATATGAAGTGACTCAATGTAATGCCCGGAAATTTTATCTGTTAATCTGCGATTATGGATTTATGATTTGACATAATTATCAAGGGGCTAACCAAAACAAGAAATGAGAATTGCATGTGAGAGTGTATGTGCGAGGACAGAACACCTCGCGCATATGCGCGACCATGAGGCGCGCATATGCGCGAGATGGGAAGAAGACCTCGCGCATATGCGTGAAGTGAGTGCGCGCATATGCGCGAGCTGTGCAGGAAGAATTGTGCGGAGAAAGTAAGTCTCGCGCATATGCGCGAAAGTGGTGCATGCATATGCACGAGATGCTGAAGGGAAGACTGCCGAGACCAGTAGGTCTCGCGCATATGCGCCGGTTGAGGTCGCGCATATGCGCGAGACGTGTTGCGCTAAGGTGAAGCCATTTGCCCATTACATGCAAGATATATATATGAATTGCACTTCATTTCTTCATTCTTCAGCAACAAGCACCGAGAGAACTTCAGAAATTCCCTCAAGCTTCATCTTACCTTGGAAATATGATTGTGATAAATCCGGTTATCCGATTTTCAATCCGAGTATAGATTCGTGCTTCTCGCATTACTAGCTTCAAGAGGATGTAAGTTTTATCATGTTCTTGCTTGATTTGGCAATATGATGTTCGGGGAAATCATATTTTGAGCTATATGATGCGTTTGTGATATGTAGAGATAAGTAGAATTGAAACCGGATCGAAGAAATGTTATCGTATGCGATTGTTATCGATTTTCCATGCTATATGTGATGTAGAATATACAGATTTGGTATTGACATGATATGTTGTTTGAGTATGAGTTGTTGAGATTGGCCGTATCTTGCGTATATTACCGGTATATTGAGATTACGCTGTTATGCCGTCGAAATGTATCGAGATTGCATATTTATATTCCTACGTTAAATTAGAGGTTGATATAGTGCATCTTATACATGTATTTCAGATTGGTATTGAAGGTTTCGAAGATTGAGACTGATTTCAGCCAACCAAACACCGAACAAAGAAAGGTATAAATCAATGTTGAACCGGGAGATACGACTCGAGTCAGATTGTACTGGAGTTTCCCTAAACCACATACTAGATTGTTTATGCTTTGATATGTTATACTTTGTCTATTGAGTTATAGAGATGCCCATAGATGAGTCATTGGCAGAGTTGCCAAGTTACTAGATGTCCGGTGGTATCGATGTGCATAGGAGAAGATTGACTCCTATTGTAGATATTCGATACAGAGGGGACCGAAGTCTAGGAATAAGACGTACCGCCACCCCAATTGGGAGAGTAGGTGGGAGATTTGTTACGTCTTATTCACACCGGGATCCCTAAACTTAGATGTAAGTCGTGTCAAAAAGTTTTACTTGTATTTACTAATGTGTCATAGATTATGGTTCATATTCTTTGATACATGGTTTATGCTTTGGTATATGATTTTATGCATTGCATGTGTATATGTTTTATACTGGGATTTATTCTCACCGGAGTTTCTGGCTGTTGTCGTGTTTGTATGTGTGTATGGAAACAGGTGGGATAGGATCAGCATCGAGAAGAGCTTGAACGAGTGATGATTAGCGTGGTGATCCAGACTTAGATATGAAACTGGTGGTTTATTCTTAGACTTGTAGTGAAGAACAACAAACACTAGTTATGAGAATTGTATTTGGAATAAATTTGTATGTCATCATGTGTTGTAGACTTACCTTGATCTTGTACAATAAATAAAATTAGTTTGTTGTATGCTGGTGTACATTTTTATTTAGCAATGCTTTGATATTATAATTTTTTTTCATCAAAGAAGCATACAAAATTGATCCAATTAGTCCCAAGGTTTAAAGAAGATGAGTTAGTACCCGGGTTCCCACAACAGGTGTTATCAGAGCAATAGGTTCCTTAGCCTGAGATAGAAGAAAGTGAGCGGGGTAGATTGAGTCTCTTTCCTTGCTTACTTACTGATACTAGCATGGGAAGATTGTATTGTTGTTGTACTTATGTTCTATGCTAGCACGAAAGTATGTTTTATTGCTTTGAAAGTACATGTTTGCTTGAATTAGTTGGTTGATTGAAATGTGTACTAGTAAAGAATGAATCAGAACCGATTCTGGATCAAAAGTAAGATGATCAGAGGAGGACTGAGACCGATTTTATGTATGAGAAAACTAATCCTTATGATAATCAGATATGCCTCCTCGAAGAGCAGCAGTCAGAGCGCCAGAACAGGGCAGTACATCCAATGAGCCTATAGATGTGAAAGCTACACCGATGGAAACATTGCTGAAACGGTTTTAGTCATTCAGACCACCGACAATGAAAGGAATCGAGAATTCTGTTGACTGTGATAGCTGGTTAGATGATATTGAGATGTTGTTTGATTCCCTCGTCTACACAGATGAACGAAGAGTGAAACTGATCGGGCATCAATTACAAGAAGTTGCAAAGAATTGGTGGATCACAACCAAGAGAGCATTGGAAAAACGAGGTACAGAAATTACTTGGAAAGTCTTTAAAACTGAGTTTTATCAACGTTTCTTTCCAGTGTCGTATCGGAAGGACAAGGGGGCAGAATTTGCAAACTTGAGGCAAGGGCAGTTGAAAATTGAAGAATATGTTACCAAATTCTATACATTGCTACGTTTTGCGCCGCATGTGGCCGAAAATGATGAAGCCGTAGCTGATCAGTTTATCAACGGCTTAAATTCTGACATCTTTACATTGGTGAATACGGGACGACCAAACAACTTTGCCGATGCTTTGAATAGGGCGAAAGGTGCTGAAGCTGGCTTGATCAAGCAGCGAGGAGCATCGTATGTTGCTCAGACTCCGAGACCTTCACAACCTACCACACAGTTTTCACAACCTTCTCCTAGATTCGAGAGTGGTGGTAACAGTAGTGGTCAGAAGGATTGGTTGAAAACCAGAGGGAAACAGTTCAAGAGATCTAGCAGCACTTCATCCAGCTCCAATGGCCCGAGACAGAGTGGTCCTAGCCAGATTTACACAGGTGTGTATTGCAATACTTGTGGTGGAAGACATCCCATAGAGCAGTGCCAAGGAGTGGCTGGGAGATGCAACGTATGCAAACAACAAAGACATTTCGCTCGAGTCTGCCGACAGAGAGGTGCACAGCGATCTCAGAGTATGGGATCATCTGGTTCAGTAGCTCAGGTGGAGAGACAGGCATATTCTGTACACTCTTTTCAGTCGGCACCTGCACAGTCTCAGCCGAGGCCTGGAGAAAGCCAGACGGTGAGCCAACCTCTGAGACAGCAGGCCCATGTGTTGCCTTGACTGAAGAACAGGCATAGGACGCACCTGATGAAGTTGTTGCAGGTAACTGTTTTCTTTATGGTTACCCTTATCATGTATTGATAGATACCGGTGCATCCCATACATTTATTGCTGAACGATTTGCATTGATACATGCATTGCCTGTCGAGTCATTATCTAATGTATGTTCTGAGTCATTATCTAATGTATGTTCTGTTTCTTCTCCTTTGGGGAGTGGTTTGATATCCATGACTTCTGTTAGAAATTGTATGCTACAGTTTGAGGGTAATGAACTTGAGTTAGATTGTATTGTACTTGGGTTATCTGATTTTTACTGTATTATCGGTATTGATATGTTGACCAAGTACAGAGCTACCATAGACTGTTTTCACAAGATTGTCAGGTTCAGACCAGAGATGCCTGACGAGTGGAAATTCTACGGTAAGTGTTCCAGATCACGGATTCCTTTGTTATCGGTGTTATCCATGACTCGGTTATTACAGAAAAGAGCAGAGGGATTTCTTGTATATTCAGTAGATGTACTGAAAACGAGCCCTTCATTGGCAGATTTGCCAGTAGTGTGTGGGTTCGCTGATGTTTTTCCGGATGAGATTTCAGGATTGCCTCCAACCCGTGAGATAGATTTCAAGTATTGATCTCATACAAGGTACCGTTCCTACATCTAGAGCTCCATATAGAATGGCACCAATCGAACTGAAAGAATGAAAGACTCAGTTAGAAGACATTTTGGCCAAGGGATATATCAGACCGAGTGTTTTTCCTTGGGGCGCTCCAGTATTATTTGTTAGAAAGAAAGACGGTTCCATGAGGCTCTTTATAGATTACCGGCAACTGAACAAGGCTACGGTAAAGAATAAATACCCTTTGCCCATATAGATGATTTATTTGATCAGTTGCAGGGTTCTTCTGTTTATTCCAAGATCGATCTGAGATCTGGATATCATCAGCTGAGAGTTAGAGATTCTGACATATCAAATATATTGTTCAGAACCAGGTATGGACATTATGAGTTTATTGTCATGCCATTCGATTTGACGAATGCTGCAGCTGTATTTATGGGTCTGATGAACAGTGTGTTTCAGAGGTATCTCGATGATTTCGAGATTATTTTTACCGATGATATTTTGACATATTCAAAGAATATGATTGATCATGCTGAACATTTCAGAATTGTGTTGCGAATTTTGAGAGCTGAGAAATTATATGCTAAACTGTCGAAATGTTAGTTTAGGCTGAGACATGTTGTATTTTTGGGTCATATCATATCTGGGGATGGTATATGAGTTGATCCCAGCAAGGTTGAAGCCGTGATTTCGTGGTCGAGACCGACATCAGTACCAAAAATCCGCAGTTTTATGGGTTTGGCAGGATATTATCGACTATTTATTAAAGATTTCTCCAGTATTGCGAAGCCGATTACACAGCTGACTCAGAAGAATGCTCCGTTTGTTTGGTCTAAGGAATGTGAGTCCAGTTTCCTTGAACTGAAGAAGAGGTTGACCAGTGCACCGATACTGACTATTACCTCAGGTACTGGTGATTTCGTTGTTTATTGTGATGCTTCTCACAGAGGATTGGGTTGTGTGTTGATGCAGCGAGGGCATGTGATTGCTTATGCTTCGAGGCAGCTGAAGACACACGAGACTCGTTATCCAATTCATGATCTTGAATTGGAGGCCATTGTTTTTGCATTGAAGATATGGCGAAATTATTTATACGGTGAGAAGTTTGAGATTTATTCTGATCATAAAAGCCTGAAATATCTATTTTCACAGTCTGAGTTGAATATGAAACAACGAAGATGGCTTGATTTAATGAAGGATTTCGATTGTGAAATCAAATACTATCCAGGAAAGTCCAATGCCGCAGCTGATGCATTAAGTCGTAAGGTATGTTCATTATCCTTATCGACTATTGGCGTTTCAAATTTGATAGAAGATTGTTGTTTGTCTGGGTTAGTGTTTGAGACAGATCGTAGACCATTGCGATTATATGATGTTCAATTCGAACTAGAGTTGATTGTGAAAATTAAAGAAGCAAAGAAAAGTGATCAGAATATTCAGAAGTCGATTTAAATGGTCAGATCAGGGCATCAGTCTGAATATCAGGTTTGTGATCTTGTGTTATATGTGAATAACCGTCTTGTGGTGTCAGATATTTCAGATTTGAAACGATAGATATTAACAGAAGCACACTGTAGTCGGTTTAGTATTCATTCTCATGACAGAAAGATGTACAATGATCTGAAGAAAATGTTTTGGTGGAAACAGATAAAATCAGACATTGCAGAGTTTGTGTCTAGATGTTTGAATTGCCAACAGGTGAAAGCAGAAAGGAAGAAACCCGGGGGTTTACTGCAGAGTTTATCAGTCCCCGAATGGAAATGGGGTCACATTTCCATGGATTTTATTACGAAACTGCCACGTTCTTCCCGAGGCTGTGATGCGATTTGGGTTGTGATTGACAGATTGACCAAATCAGCATGCTTTATTCCATATAGAATGACGTACATATATGATCAGATGTCAGAAATTTATGTGCGAGAGGTAGTTCGATTGCATGGTGTGCCGAAGTCTATTGTATCAGATCGTGATCCGCAATTTACTTTACATTTTTGGCACAGTTACAGCAGGATCTATGTACGAAATTACATTTGAGTACCGCATACCATCCACAAACCGACGGACAGTCAGAGCGGACTATTCAGATACTGGAGGATATGCTTAGAGCTGTAGTGCTAGATTTTGGCACTCGTTGGCAAGATTCATTACCTCTTTGCGAATTCTCGTACAACAATAGCTATCAAAAGAGCATAGAGATGACACCATTTGAAGCGTTGTATGGCAAGAAGTGCAGATCTCCTTTGTATTGGGATGATATCTCTGAGGTACCTGATATTGAGCCTGATATGATTCGAGATATGACGGAAAAAGTAAAGCTTATTCAGCAGAGAATGAAGACGGCTCAAGATCCACAAGCCAAGTATGCAAATATTCGACGTAGACCGTTAGAATTTGAACAAGGAGATAGAATATTCTTGAAGATTTCTCCGTTTAGAGGCACCATCAGATTTGGAAAGCGAGGAAAGTTGTCTCCTCGTTATATCGGTCCGTACGAGATTCTAGAAAAGATAGGTGGTCGTGCCTATTGACTCGCTATTCCGCCTTCTCTATCCGGAATACACGATATTTTTCATGTATCAATGTTGCGGAAGTATCTCCCTGATGATTCGCATATTATTCATCCAGATGAGGCAGAACTCGACAACACTCTGAGTTATATTGAAAAACCGATTCAGATTCTTGATCGTAAGGAAAAAACAGCTTAGAACAAAGACTATTCCGCTTGTGAAAGTTCAGTGGAGTCGTCATGGCATTGGGGAAGCTACTTGGGAGACTGAGTCAGACATTAGGCAGAGATTTCCAGAGTTATTCCATTGATGTGAGTTTTTTTGTAGTTTCTTCTGTTATACCTTCTTATTGATATGATATGATTACCTGTGATTTCGAGGACGAAATCGTTTCTTGTGGGGGAGTAATGTAATGCCCGGAAGTTTTAACTGTTAATCTGCAATTATTGATTTATGATTTGACATAATTATGAAGGGGCTAACCGAAACAAGAAATGAGAATTGCATGTGAGAGTGTATGTGCGAGGACAGAACACCTCGCGCATATGCGCGACCAGGAGGCGCGCATATGCGCGAGATGGGCAGAAGACCTCGCGCTTATGCGCAAAGTGAGTGCAGGCATATCCGCGAGCTGTGCGGGAAGAATTGTGCGGAGACAGTAAGTCTCGCGGATATGCGCGAAAAGGGTGCGCGCATATGCTCGAGATGCTGAAGGGAAGACTGCCGAGACCAGTAGGTCTCGCGCATATGTGCCGGTTGAGGTCGGGCATATGCGCGAGATGTGTTGTGCTAAGGTGAAGCCATTTGCTCCTAACATGCAAGATATTTATATATATATATATATATATATGAATTGCACTTCATTTCTTCATTCTTCAGCTACAAGCACCGAGAGAACTTCAGAAATTCCCTCAAGCTTCATCTTACCTTAAAATATGATTGTGATAAATCCGGTTATCCGATTTTCAATCCGAGTATAAATTCGTGCTTCTCACATTACTAGCTTCAAGAGGATGTAAGTTTTATCATGTTCTTGCTTGATTTGGCAATATGATGTTGGGGAAATCAGATTTTGAGCTATTTGATGTGTTTGTGATATGTAGAGATAAGTAGAATTGAAACTAGATCGAAGAAATGTTATCGTATGCGATTGTTATCAATTTTCCATGCTATATGTGATGTAGAATATACAGATTTGGTATTGACATTATATGTTGATTGAGTATGAGTTGTTGAGATTGGCCGTATCTTGCGTATATTACCGGTATATTGAGATTATACTGTTATGCCGTCGAAATGTATCAAGATTGCATATTGATATTCCTACGTTGAATTAGAGGTTGATATAGTGCATCTTATACATGTATTTCAGATTGGTATTGAAGGTTTTGAAGATTGAGACTGATTTCATCCAACCAAACACCGAACAAAGAAAAGTATAAATCAATGTTGAACCGGGAGATACGACTCGAGTCAGATTGGACTGGAGTTTCCCTAAACCACATACTAGATTGTTTATGCTTTGATATGTTATACTTTGTCTATTGAGTTATAGAGATACCCATAGATTAGTCATTGGCAGAGTTGCCAAGTTACTAGATGTTCGGTGGTATCGATGTGCATAGGAGAAGATTGACTCCTATTGTAGATATTCGATACAGAGAGGACCGAAGTCTAGGAATAAGACGTACTGTCACCCCGATTGGGAGAGTAGGTGGGAGATTTGTTACGTACCGCCACCCCGTCTAGGAATAAGACGTACCGCCACTCCGTCTTATTCACACCGGGATCCCTAGACTTAGATGTAAGTCGTGTCAAAGAGTTTCATTTGTATTTACTAATGTGTCATAGATTATGGTTCATATTCTTTGATATATGGTTTATGCTTTTGTATATGATTTTATGCATTGTATGTATACATGTTTTATCCTGGGATTTATTCTCACCGGAGTTTCCGGCTGTTGTCGTGTTTGTATGTGTGCATGGCAACATGTGGGACAAGATCAGCATCGAGAAGAGCTTGAACAAGTGATGATTAGCATGGTGATCCGGGCTTAGATATGAAACTGGTGGTTTATTCTTTCACTAACAACAAACACTAGTTGTGAGAATTGTATTTGGAATAAATTTGTATGTGATCATGTGTTGTAGATTTACCTTTGAGCTTGTGCAATAAATAAAATTAGTTTGTTGTATGCTGGTGTACATTTTTAATTAGCAATGCTTTGATATTATAAAAAAAATTTATCAAAGAAGCATACACAATTGATCCAATTAGTCCCAAGGATTAAAGAAGATGAGTTAGCACTCGGGTCCCCACACTCAAGCTTCCCCGCTGGCCTCTGATGCTCTGCTTTGACTTGTTGACATCTCAAACACTCGGTCACAAAATGCAAAATATCACGCTTCATGCCCGGTCACCAATATAATAACTGAAGATCTATGTACATCTTTGTGCTTACAGGATGAACAGAATATGGCGAGTCATGAGCTTCCTTCATAATGAGCTCCCTGAAAGAGTCGTCATTAGAAACCCATAAACGATCTCGTTAACGAACTATACCATTCACCTCAGAATACAACTTCCGGCCCTTGGCTTCATCTCTCACTCTCTAGTTTTGCAGTTGCTCACCAGTGGAATGTCCCTCACGGATTCTATCTCTCAAAGTCGACTGTACTGACAAGGTGGCAAGATTATTGGCTTCACCCGTAGCATACACTGTAAGCTCAAACCGGTGTATCTTGGATTGCAACGGCCTTTGAAGAGATAAATGAGTAATAAATGCTGCTTTTCGACTCAATGCGTCTGTCACTGCATTAGCTTTTCCCGGATGGTAGCTAATGTCACAGTCGTAGTCTTTCACTAATTCAAGTCATCTTCGTTGTCTCATATTCAGCTCTTTTTGGGTGAAGAAGTATTTCAAACTTTTATGGTCAGTGAAAATCTTGCACCTCTCCCCATACAAGTAATGTCTCCAAATCTTCAATGCAAAACAACCGCTGCAAGCTCATGATCAGGAGTGGGATAGTTTTTCTTGTGAACTTTCAACTGTCTCGACGCATAGGCTATAACTAGGTCATTTTGCATCAGAACTGAACCCAAATCAAGTTTAGAAACGTCGGTATAGAGAACATACTCTCCTTGCCCCGATGACATATATAGCATTGGCACTGTAATCAAGGCTTCCTTCAACTCATCAAAAGTGTCTTGGCACTAGGATCCCCATAAAATCTTTGCATTCTTCTTTGTCAAGGCGGTCATGGGTACCGCTAAAGATGAGAATCCCTGAATGAACTTGCGATAATAGCAGCTAGCCCCAAGAAACTATGAATCTCGGTTACGCTCTTCGGTACTGGCAACTCTCTCACTGCCTGTAGTATCCCGATGCCTAATTTGAGTTAATTATTGGATTAATTGTATTTCGGTGGGATCGGAAGGACCGAACCGGGTTCGGATCGTCCGAAGTTGGTTCGGATCGTCCGAAGTGGGTTCGGATGGACCGTTCTGTTCGGAGTCAGACGAGTCATGTCATGTCAGAGTTCGGATCGTCCGATCAGGGTTCGGATCGTCCGAAGACAGGTGGCTGGACACGTGGAAGACATGCAGAGTTCGGATCTTCCGAAGTGGATCGGATCTTCCGAAGTGCACCGGATCGGATCTTCCGAAGTGGATCGGATCTTCCGATCGTTGTCTATAAATAGAAGCGCGAGGCTTCACTTTTCACTCGCCAATTCCGAGAGTTCCAGAGCGTTTTAGTCGTTTCTGATGGGTTTCTAGTCTTTTCCCGAGGTTCGGGCACTAGCGGGGAGCTACTGGTTTTGTAGCGGAGCTGTGCTCTAGTTGGGGGCTAGCGGCATCAGTGGGCTGACTACGGACGCAGGTATAGTTCTGGGTTCCCTTTGAGATTTGGGAGTATCTATTAGTCTAGTTAAGGCTTTTAGATGTGGTTTAGTGATATGGTATCACTTGGATTGTAGGCTTGATTCTAGGGCTGATTGCTAGGATCTACTGGTTTGAGGTACGAAAGTACTATCCGAGATAGCAGGATTGAGTATGCTTTACTATGTGTTGCATGTTTATATGTTGCATTATTATCTGTCATATGATGCATGGTTTATTATGCGGCATTTGCATAATCATGTTGAGCCTGATTGTCTTTGAGATAGCCTGTTGAGAGGGTGCTCAGCCCTCGTTTGTTGTGGATGGTTGGACCCCGTTGGCCGACGGTGGTCAGGTCACCGGTATATCCACAGGTTTATTTTGGTATGGGAGCCACCTCCTGGTGCGACGGCGCAGAGTGCTACATACCTTGACGTCATTTACCTGAGCAGTATTTCGATATACCCAGATCCTGGTATCCAGTACATTTTGCATACATGCATGTCATAGTCTTGTATACTCATGCTTCGGTGCTGAGCGTTTTATGCTCACGTCCTCGGTTTATTCCTGTTTTGGACACCCTATGCGATGGGGCAGGTCTCAGGTGGACGGTCCAGGAGGGAGTGGACAGGGAGCTGGCAGATGGTGACTGTAGTTGTTGGTATTTGTTCTTGGATTTAGTTCGATCTGGTTGTTTAGTATTTGTACTACAGATTTCGATTGGGTTGTATTACTGTTTTTCCGCTGTTTACCTGATTCAGTTTTAAATGTTAATTTTGCATGCTTAAGTTCTGATTAGTAGGTGATTCTGGAACGGGTCACTACACTGCCTCTACTTTACTTGGATCAACCTTGACGCCATCACAAGTAATAATGTGGCCTAAGAATGCCACTCTATCCAGCAAAAACTCACGCTTGTTGAATTTTGCAAACAACCTCCTATCTTGCAGTACTTAAAGAGCTGTCCTCAGATGACGACTATGCTACTCTTTATGCTTCGAATAGATAAAAATATCAACAATAAAGACTATGATGAATTGATCTAGATACGGCTGAAATACGCGATTCATGAGATCCATGAAGATCGTTGGCGTATTGGTCAACCCCAATGACATGACCATAAACTCGTAGTTCCCATATCTAGTCCTAAACGTTGTCTTATGAACATAGGACTCTCTCACTTTCAACTGATGGTATCCAGAACGAAGATCAATCTTCGAAAATATCGATGCTCCTTGCAGCTGATCAAATAAATCTTAAATTCTTGGTAGAGGATACATATTCTTGATAGTGACTCTATTCAGCTCTCGATAATCGATACAGAGTCGCATACTATCATGTTTCTTCTTCACAAATAATACTGGTGCGCCCCATGTAGAATAACTAGGGCGAATAAAACCCTTGTCTAGCAATTTTTGAATTTGATCTTTTAATTCTTTCATTTCAGCGGGTGCTAGAAGATAAGGTGCTTTAGATTTAGGTACTGCACCCGGCATCATCTCAACATAAAACTCCACCTCACAATCAAGTGGAATGCCAGAAACGTCCTCAAGAAAGACACTAAGAAAGTCTCTGACAATCTCAACATCCTCTAAATTCTGACTGATAGGAGCATGTGCGGTAGTGACACATGCTAGAAAAGCTTGGAATCCACGTCTGATAAGCTTCCTCGCACACAAACAAGAGATAATGTGCGGCATTTGCTTGTTCCTCGCCGCCTCAAAAACAAAAGATTTACCATCAGGCGGTCGAATAGAGACTGATTGTTGACGAAAATATATCGAAGCTCCATTCGCTGATAACCAATCCATACCGAGAATGATGTCAAATTCACGCATATGGAGTACAATAAGATCTGCCTGAACCACATCAATAAATAAACGAAGCTCCAGATTCTTCACAATTCTAAACGTGAGCATTTGGTCACCGGAAGAAATAGAAACTTTGAAACCCAATCCCATATACTCAGGAATAATATTCAGTCGCTTAACGAAAGTCTCGGATGTGAAAGACTCTGTAACTCCAGAATCTAGCAGTGCATAGGTAGAAACACCTAGAATGATAATCCTCCCTGCGGCGAAAACGTCTTTTAAATCTTTTCATGTTGAAACTTAAGGAATTTCTATCATTATTTTCCCAAAGTTATATGAAGATTACGCGTTGAACTTTAGCATTTCTTGAAAAATTGCATTTTAGCCCTTCAATTTTTCGAAATTTACATTTTAGTCCCCAAAATTTTCGAATATTACACTTTTGAACATCAAATTTTCAGAATTTATGTTTTTGGTCCCTCAAATTTCAAAAAATACAATTTTGGTCCTTTAATTATCGAAAAATATATTTCGGACCCTGAAATTTTTGGTACTTTCATTTAGGTCCTTAATCTTTTCGAAGATTTAAATCATGCCCCAATAGTTTCGTTAATGGCACATTGGTCCCTCAGAATTTTCGAAATTCCTAATCCAACCCTTGGTTATGATTTTTCTTAATTTTTGGCCATAAAACTTTTATTTGGAATTATTACATTCTTTACATAAATTAAGGCAAAAAAATCAATACCAATTTCTATGGTTTCTAAAATCATTTCTTAATTCCAACTAAGCTAGAGCATGCAACCTAATTTCCACTAGGTTAACCTTGATCCAATTCAATTCTAATAACCAATTTAACATGTCATGTAATAAAAGCAATATAAAAATGTTAAATGACTAGGTTACCGATGATAAGAGTCGTGTATGGCTCCTCCTCAGCTTCCTCCGCATGCATAACATAAGCTCTGCTCACAGTAGGTGCATTTTTCTTCGGGAAATCAGCAGCTTTGTGCCCTTCCTCCTTGCATATGAAGCATCTAAAAGATCCCCACATGCACTTGCCATAATGTAAGCGATTGCACTCCTTGCATGGTTGCCTTTCTGCAAGCTTTGGTGCTCCAGGAAGTGGTGGCTTTGGTGGTCCTTGCTTCTTCACTTTACCTAGGGGCTTTTGCTGCCCTTGAGGTCTTGGAGACCCCATATATGGCTTCTTATTTGGATTATTTTGCTGTTGGTTTTGCTATCTTTTGCGCTGCACTTGAAAATCAATTTCTTTCAACGCTTGCTCAGCTTGAAATGCATAGGCATTAGCAGCAGCATAATCTAAAGGACACATCATCATCATGTCACGACGAATAGTAGGTCGTAGACCATCAATAAAGTAGTCTCATCTTCTCAGAAGTGTCTCAATCAATAAAGGGTACAAAGTGACAACCGCTATTAAATTTCCTCAAAAACTCAGCCACATATGTTTCTTCCTGACGGAGAGTCACAAACTCACGAGTAAAATACTTTTCATAGAATATTTCCTTGAATCGAGTCCATGTAAGAATATCGATGTCAATACCATGCTCGACTCCTTCCCACCATAAAGAAGCATCATCCCTAAACATATAAGTGGCACACCTCACAGGATCAGCATCTCCCATATTCAAGTAGCGAAAGTGCACCTCAAGTGCTCGAATCCAGGCCTCAACAACAAATGGGTCTGTTGTGCCAGAAAATTCCTTTGATGCTAGCCTCCGGAACTGATCATAAATATCATGCTGTGGCCTAAGAGCCTGCTGAAACTGCTGCTCAAAGAAATGAGCCATGCCCTCCAATGCACGCGAAGCAATATCCCCATTAGGAGGTGGGGGTGCATTAACATGACGATCCTCAACAGTCTCTGCTTGCCTATCAGTATTAGGTGTGCGTCTATTAGGCATTATATCTGAACATTTTCCAAATTTCTAAACGTAACCAACATGCATTTAAATCTACGTTTTCTAATCATGCAAAATATTCTAGTCCATTTTAGAAATTTAAGCATATAAAGCATATATGCCCAAAAAGATACTAAACATGTGACGTGAACATATAATTCATGTAATCATGCAAATAGCATCATATGAATCATATAAAGCATGTAAACTTACAGATTGAGGCTTGACGACTGAGCTTCCCGGCACTGACGGAGGAACAACCCTTTACAGGAACATGGTTCTGATACAAACTGAAACGTCCACTACTCGTTTTTCTAAAAAGTACAAGAAATTTTATTTTTAAAAAAAAACCTCACAATAATAATCGGCCGAAATCTTAAATACATACAAAAATACATAAAATATTTTTGACACCATTTTAAAATAAAACAACCAACTATATTTGAAAAATATTTTTGGGGTCGATGGATCCATCTACATGTAACCACAGTACTGGGTGAAGGGGACATCAGCGACACTCACTCGTCAACTAAGCCTTGGCCTTACGTATTAACATATCATAGTATTCGTATTAGTCACAATCCCTTCACATCCTTCCACATTTCATATTTTAATCACTTTATAAAATTCTGCATATTAATATCATTTTTCTTTTAAATCAAGCATGCAACATGTCTTTTAGTATCCACATGATATCATAAAAATCCATATACATTTAAAATAATCATTGTAACATATAAAACAACATTCAAAGCACTGGCATAACCATTACTATTTTCTTGGTGTTAAATTACCGTTTTACCCCTAGACGTAAAATTTATCGAATTTGACTTTTTCTTACTTTCATTGACTCTAGACCATCTCAAATAATTATTTAAGCTTAAATTAAATTTTTCATAATTTTATTTAGCCTAAATTCTAGGCTTTCTAATTTTCTTTAATTATTAATTCAAGGAGCGTTAAATTCTCGAATTAATTCAATATTTAATATAAAATTCAACAATTAAAAACTTAGACTTTTTATATTTAATTTGCTCTCATGAATCATTATTCGACCCCCGTTGAACCACGTTTCAAACCCTTAACCATAAAACCCTAATTTTCGAACCCAACTAGGATACCTCGAACCATCTTGCGATTTCCATGAACCATGCCCAAACCAGCCCAAGCCATCATCGAACCAGACCTCCCCTAGACCCTCATGAACCCACTGGACCCCTAGGACTTAACCCTAGCCCAAACCGCAGCCACGCAAACAAGAAGACAGCAGCGGCCGAGAACTCCACATGGCACTAGGACTCTTCGAACTCGCCTAGGAGCCTAACCATCGAGCAGACCCCTGACCCAGACCCTTGTGCACCCTCTTAGGACCCTAGAGACCTAGCCTAGCCCAGCCCAGCCCTAAGCCCCCTGGCCGAGCCACAACTCCATGCGCACGCAGCACCCCTCACGTGGCTTGTCTCGGGTGGAGTCTTAACCTTCTAGGACTCCTTCCCATCCACGTTTCTCGAGTCCTAACTTGGTTAGAACTCCTCTCCTGACCCAAACATGAGCCTAGCCCAGCCCTGGTCTAGCAAAAGTCAATCCATGCATGGTTTTCCCTTGAAACCGAGCCTTGACACCCAAAAACATGAATAATTGTTCCAGCTTAATAAACTTCGTGTGCAGCCTGTCTAGTGCTTCCTAGGACTCCTTAACTCGTGTAAAAACAATCATTAAACTTTCCCTAATCATGGCAGCGCCTTAATGAATATACACATCAAGTTGTGGATCAAAAACATGCTTCAAAAACATGTTTTGCATAAAAACGAAAATAAATAAAAGAAGTACTTATTTTTCATGTAATTCATACCAAATACTTATTAGGGTGTGATAGATGAGAAAAATAAAGAAATATGGTGTGTCTTTGCGTATTTAACGCATGAAAATACGTTGAAGCTTGCAAATAACGACGACGAACGACCTTGGTTGAAAACTCTTGACAAAAACCGATGCTTCCCCTGCCAAATTCTCGAGTGTGTGCCGTGTGATTTGGTGGAGGAAAGAGTTTGAAAAGTTTAGGAGAGTGAGGCGTGTATATTTATAAATACAGGGTAGGGTTTTGGGCTTTTATTATGCTAAAATAATTATGTGTGCAAGCTTGGGCCTATTACTAAACTATACCAGATCCAATAAGCCAATTGTACATATTTAAAATATTTCGTTTAGGAAAGTTCATGAAATCATTAGCCGAGTTGTCAAAACGTTCGTATTTTTTTGAAAATCGAATATCGATAAAAATTACGTCCCGGCGTATAATATCACCTAAAAACTCTTTATTTTCAAAATTAACAAAAAACATCGATCCTATTTTAAATAATTAAAAAAATTATTTAGTAAAAACATTTTCCATATTTCAGCCATCGGTCTTCGTTACTCAATCGCAACTCGGATAACCTTTAAAAATTCATTTTAATGCATTCAAGTAGAAAACTACTTAAAAATCATATAAACATATCAACATAATCAATTTAGAAATTAAAATCAATTATTTAGCTATTTTCCATATTCCCTAGATTTACATGCAGTTGGATACGTCGTCTTAATTTTAGACTTTACAGCCCATATCGAGTTCTAAAAGCCTTCTTATGAACATGAAACCCACCTTCAGCTGATGATATCCCGAACGAAGATCTATCTTTGAGAAAATCGATGCTCCTTGCAATTGATAAAATAAATACTCGATTCTAGGCAAGGGATACCTGTTTTTTTATGGTGACTTTGTTCAGCTCTCTATAGTCAATGCAGAGTCTCATACTTCCATCATTTTTCTTCACAAATAATACCGGTGCGCCCCATGGAGAACAACTCGGGCTAATAAAACCCTTGTCCAGCAACTCTTGAATTTGATCCTTCAGCTCTTTCATTTCGACGGGTGCTAGACGACATGTGCCTTAGAAATTAGCACAGAACGTCCTCAAGAAAGACACTAGGAAAGTCTCTGACAACCTCAACATCCTCTAGCTTCTGACTTACAGGAACAGGTGTTGAAATAACATATGCTAAAAAAGCTTGGCAGCCACGTCTCATAAGCTTCCTCAAACAGATGTAGGAGATAATGTGCGGAATTTGTTTATTCGTGACTGCCTCAAAGACAAAAAAACTTCCCGTTGGGCAGTTGAATAGATAACGACCTCTACCAAAAATCTATCGAAGCTCAATTCATAGATAGCCAATTGATGCCAAGAATGATATCGAATTCAGGCACCGGGAGTACGATAAGATATGCCCGAACTACATCTTTTACAAACGAAGATCCAAATTCTTTACAATGCTCGAAGTGACCATTTGATCACCCAAAGAAATGGAAACTTTAAAGCCCAATTCCAAATCTTCAGGTATAATCTTTAGTCACTTGATGAACGTCTCGAATATAAATGAGTGTGTAGCTCCGGAATCCAGCAATGCATACGTAGCTACGCCTAAAATAAATATCATTCCTGCAACAAATATACTATCAAATCTAGTCGTGTTGAAAATTAAAGAATTTCTATCATTAGTTACCCAAAATTTTAGAAAATTATCACTCTTAGCCCTATTAATTCCCTAAAATGCATAATTTCACCCAAATTATTTTTGAAAATTGCATTTATATACCTTGAAGTTTCAAATTCTCTTCATTTTAGTCCTTAATTTTTTTAAAATTGTGTCCTTAGCCCATTAAATTGAAAATTGTATCATTAGCCCTAAACTTTTGAAATTCAATGGTTTGATCTCTAAAATTCCTGAAATTATTAAAACAGCCCCTGAACCTTCAAAACTATGCAGTTTAGTCCCTGAATTTTTTGATTATCTCAGGTAGTACGTAGAGCCTCCATTTTATCTCGGGTCAAAGAACTTAATGGTGTACAACCATAATCACGGACTATTTCACTCGATAAGTGATAACCACTTGGACAGTTCGAGGGATGGTTGTTCAATACGTCATCAAATGATCACTCATTTGTATGAATGACCATCTCAATTTTCTTACTAATGAAACATGGCGTTTACATCATTCTCAAACAACTTTTATCATTATTTTAGGCGCCTAAGTCGATTAGAAACTTGTTTAGAATATACGGTATGTTTTCTAATGAGTTTCATAATCTTACGTTGAGTGGTAGAACTCATAGTATCTATAGTATATTCAAAGATTTTATCTATGTTGTTTACATTGATATACAGGTAAAATAATTTCTATAATTGAATAATACCGTAAAATAATATTTTTATATAAGAATCAATAAAGTCTAACCACAAGCATCTACTCTAACAGCAAGACAATTTCAGTACTGCTGTAATAATATTTTGGTTGTCTTTTGTAAATATAAAACATTGTACATGCTTATGTTAATGTAAGTACAATATAATAAGATTTTACAAGTCGAAACCCACATAAACTATAAGATATGAAATCGTCTAATTAAAATAGATTTTTTTTAGACCTATTTTATTATGGTGATGAGAATCAAAACTAGTAGGAATAACACCAACCAGAAGAAAATGCAAAGCAGTAGCTCTTAACTTGTTTTACCAAAAGCAGTACTCTAGCTAGTGTTCAACGGCTTAGTATAACAGTAGCAGAACTTAGCTCTACTAGATCAGTACTTAATGGAATTTCACTCAATCGTTCTTATCTCAAATGTTACCGTTGCTTTACCTAGTAGCGAGTATTTATTGCACCATTAAATGCTGTACAAAGTCATTTAATTCGCTTTATTAATTTTGGTAAGTAACAAAACTGATTGTGTTGAAAGCTTTTTGCAGGATCCATTTAAGGAATAAAGTTGTTTCTTTCAGAAACCAAAAGAGCCGTTTTTTATTATAGGCATTGGATTCGAGTTATCTATATATATGGATCAAAACCACTTAGAGAACATCACTGATCTTTTATATCTATCCAACGCTACATTGAGCAACCGCTAACCAATCTTCATCTTCTAAGCTCAAACTTGCAGAAAAGCAGTACACGCTTCATATTATACATCTGATCTTTGGAGATCATTTTGTACTGTTGTTTCTTCATCTCTTCAAGCAAATCACTTTTACTATATTTCGAGAGAAGAGTTTGTAAAACTGGAAAAGAGTCTTTTCCAGAACCCTGTTGTATTTAACTTTTGTTATTGAGTTACTAAGAGTTTCAGTAGACAAAAGATAAGCCCTGCTGAAATGGGTGTGTACAAGTGTGTACTATAAAACCAAAGTCTTTTAGTGATACCTTCTGGAAACAGAAGAAGGGGAGACGTAGAAGATTTTATCTTCGAACTTCCAGAAACAACTACTGTTTTATTGCCTACTGTTATTATATTTTCACCCTACTCCATCGGATCGTTTCCGCACTTACTTTTGTGATCTACTGGACTTACACTCGAACAAGAACAGCTAAAATCTTTAACATGTGTGGGGACCCGGATGCTAATCATCTTCTTAATCGTCATTGGGACTAATTTAATCAATTATAATAAACAGGGTCTAATTTTTTTTTAAAAAAAATGCGGAAGATAATGGAATCAAACTCCTATACATATCAGTATAAAAGTAAAAATCTGATACAATATACAATCATATACATCTCAGGTTCAACAACTAACTGTCAAGTGTTTAAACCCTATCTCTAGTCCAAGTCCGTAGTCTCCACTCTACTCGATCTTTCTTCACCTCTGTGACCCTAAACCTGTCCCACCTGTTGTCATGCACATATACAGACAAGACAATAGCCGGATAACTCCGGTGAGATACAAATATCCCAGTATAAACAATGTATTAATCCAATCATATAAAACATGTATAAAAGCATAAACAATCATAAAAACATGTATCCAATCTGACTACATGAACCGATACAAATCTGTACCTAAATCTAGGACTCGTTGAGATTGCTTCTGAAAATTGATGTGCGGGGACAGTAGCATCGGCGCACATGCGCGACTATATGCGCGCGCATGCGCGAGAGGTCCAGAAAGGTTGGCGCACATGCGCGACTTGGATTCGCTCACATGCGCGAGACAACCCGAGAGTTGGCAATTTTGAGCAAAGGCCTCGCGCATATGCGCCAAGATGTGTCGCGCATATGCGCGAGCCACCGTGAGACAGACGCGCCGAGACTTAGGGACTCGCGCATATGCGCCAGTTGGTGTCGCGCATATGCGCGAGACGTGTGCTACAAAGATTGAGCCACTTGTCCAATTGCATATTACGTGTATATATATATATATATATATACACACACACACACACACACATAATCCTTTAACAATTCAGAAGAAAAGAAACGAAGCTCCGAGGAAGGAAATTGCTTTTGATTTCAGAATTTTATTTACGATCAATCCGTCTGTCCAAACTTGAATCCGAGTATGACACCGTGTTCCTAGGAATGACAGCTACTACAGGACGTAAGTTTTGTTACGTTTTGTTAAGATTTGAAATTATGCTATGTCCAGAATCAGATACGATTCATATATGGAATTCTTGACGTGGTAGACATCATAAAATCGAAGTCAGATTAAGAAATGGATATCATATAGAATTGTTATGAATTTTATAGTTGAATTGATTGAGATGTGATATCAGATTTGCACGGTGGTTGATTATAAGTTAATGGAATTGGTATAGACTGATATGGTATTACCAGTATCGCAAGATTATACTGTTGTACTATCAGAATTTAATAAAAAATAGATATTGTGATTTGATCAGAATATTGATACAGTATATTGATATTGTCATTGCCAGATTGAACAGTGACAGACTTTGAGTAAAGACTTTGATGGTATCATAGCGACAACAAGAAAGGTATAAATGAATGTTGATTCGGGATTGCACAACTCGAGTTAGGTTTGACATTAGTTTCCCAAAATCACATACTTGATTTTATTGCATTGATATTTGCAGATTGTCAGATTTATATGTTTAGTCTATTGAATGATAGCAGAGCCAGAGTTTGATTCTAGGGCAGATCAGCCTAGCTAGGGCAGAACCGCCGAGTCTTTGTCAGAACCGCGAAGACTCTAGACTTACGGTGTATCGATGAGCTTAGATGTAGATCGACTTCTATTGTAGACATTCGATACAGCATGTCGAAGTCTAAATCATTTCGTTTTTCGGTTAGCCCTTTTACAACCGTCTCGATTAAAAATTAATAATCGTAATTTAACACGATATAAAATTTTGGGCATTACATTTCTCCCCCCTAAGATACGATTTCGTCCTGGAAATCACAGGCATTCAATAGTATCAATAAGGAGTATATATACAAAACTGTATAAGAAATTTACATTATCGAAATAACTCTGGGAATTCTTGTCTCATATCTGATTCAGTCTCTCAGGTTGCTTCTTCAGTATCATGACGAGTCCATTGAACTTTCACAAGTGGAATAGTTTTCGTTCTGAGCTGTTTTTCTTTACGATCAATCATCTAAATCGGTTTTTCAATATAGCTCAATGTCTCATCCAATTCGGCCTCGTCTGGTTGAATAGCATGTGAAGCATTAGGAAGGTATTTCCTTAATAATGATACATGAAAGACATCATGTATCCCAGATAATGAAGGCGGTAAGGCAAGTCGATAGGCATGATCTCCTATCTTCTCGAGAATTTCATAAGGCCCAATGTATCGTGAAGATAGTTTCCCATTCTTGCCAAATCTGACAACTCCTCTGAAAGGCGAAATCTTTAAGAATACTCGGTCTCCTACTTCAAATACCAATGGCCTACGGCAAACATTGGCGTATTTGGCCTGTCTGTCTTGTGCTGCCTTCATTTTCTTTCGAATCAGCTTCACTTTTTCTGTCATATCTCTGATCATATTAGGTCCAATCTCAGGCACTTCAGAGATATCATCATAATAAAGAGGGGATCGACATTTCTTTCTGTACAACGCTTCGAATGGTGCCATCTCAATACTCATGTGATAGCTGTTATTGTACGAAAACTCACAAAGAGGCAATGCATCTTGCCAATTAGTGTGAAAATCAAGCACTACTGCTCTCAGCATATCCTCCAGTGTCTGGATAGTCCGCTCTGACTGTCCGTCGTTCTGTGGATGATATGCGGTACTCAGATGTAACTTTGTACCGAGAGCCTGCTGCAAACTCTGCCAGAAGTGCGAAGTAAATCGAGGATCAGGGTCTGATACAATTGAATTCGGCACTCCTTGCAATCTAACCACTTCTCTGATATAGATCTCTGCCATCTGATCAAATCTGTACGTCATCTTGTACGGTATAAAACATTCGGATTTGGTCAATCTATCAATCACGACCCAAATCGCATTACAACCTCGGGAGGAACGCGGTAGCTGCGTCACAAAATCCATGGAAATGTGATCCCATTTCCATTCAGGAATGGATAAACTCTGTAATAATCCTCCTGGTTTCTTTCTTTCTGCCTTCACCTGCTGGAAATTCAGACATTTGGAAACAAATTCGGCAATGTCAGTCTTCATTTGTTTCCACCAAAACTGTCTTTTCAAATCATTATACATTTTTCTGCCACCAGGATGAATACTGAATCGGCTGTTGTGCGCTTTTGACAATATCTGTCGTCTCAAATCTGAAACATTCGGCACAACCAGACGATTATTCACATACAAGACGTTATCACGTACCTGATACTCCGATCGATGCCCTGTTCTAACCATCGATACTGATTTCTGTATATTCTGATCAACTTTCTGAGCTGCTTTTGAAGAACCTAAAGGGGGGGTGAATAGGTTCTTTAAGGCCCTTTAGCGTTTTTAAAACGAGTTTGCAAAAATTGCAAGCGGAAGACTTGAGGGACAATCACAAATACGATAAATGAATGCGTAAAGTAAGTGCGTAAAATAAATGCGTAAAGTAAAGAGGGATAGAGATGTTTATGGAAGTTCGACGAAGAATCGTCTACGTCTCCCCTTCTCGATGAGGATCGAGGTATCACTATAACGACTTGGCTTTAGGAGCTCCAAGCTAGCTTTTACAACCACGCCTCGATGCTTCTACTTGGCCTTGAGGGCTCCAAGGATAGCCACGAACTTTACAACCCACTCGAGAGTATTACTTTCACTCTTTTTCTACAACTCTTTTGATATTACAACTCTTCTAATCAACGCACACAAGAGATATTAGAAAGCTTTGTAAGAGACAAGAGAGAATGGAGTGGGATGATTGAGAATGCATCCTCAAAGGCCTATTTATACTAGTCTTGGACGCCAAGGTTCGGATTTTCTGTTTATGCTTCGGAACTTCCGATCAATTTGCGTAATTTCTGGAATGACTTCGGATCTTCCGTTCTTGACTTCGTAGGGTCCGAACATATGCTTCGGAGGGTCCGATCAAACTTCGTTTCTTCCGAACAATTCTTTCAGATAGTGTATGAACAACTTCGGAAGGTCCGAACTCCAGTTCGTACCGTCCGAACTTTCCCGCGTTCCGGAGATTTGAAATCTTCAACACTTCGTAGCTTCCGATCATGTCCATCGTAGCGTCCGAAATCTACTCAATCAATCAGTCAGATCAAATTTTCTCCGGATTGAAGAGATTTGATTGCTTGTGTTCGGAACGTCCGATCCAGTCTTCGGACCGTCCGAACTTGCTCCTCGCAGCTTCCGAACAGCTTCTATTTTGCTTCTGATTTGCACAATTTCGGAACGTCCGAACCAAATTTCGGATCTTCCGAACGTAACCTTGTTCTTAATTTCCTGCATGCCTCAATATAAAACATTAGTACATTTTTAAGCCAAGTTTTGGTATCATCAAAACAAAAACTTTGGGATATGTTACAGCATTAAAAACATTAATCTCATCCTCGAGATTTGTATGCGTTTAAGGCGTAACAATCTCCCCCTTTTTGATGATCACAAAACTTGGTTAAAAATTGAGAAACAATAATCAACATAATCTAAATGTTATTAAATAACTCCCCCTTAATCAAATAACAAATCTAAGAGGTTGAATTAAAGCGAATTTATTTAATAACCATTTAAAAGCAATTTTAACCAAATAAATTCTCCCCCTTTTTGCGATAATCAAAAAGACATAAGCATAAAGAGAGACAAATAAACATGTAGAATATCCACTAATAAGGAACGGTGATTCCGAAGTAGCCAAGATGAGGAACACCTAAAATTTAAAATATTTAGCACATACATGAATGTTGAGCCATAATTATGGATAAATACAATTAATTTGTATTATCCGACATTATAATGCTCACATTAATAATACTCCCCCTCAATTTAACAAATATGTACGAGAGTATTTGACTAATGTTTACAACTCAATCATGCCAAGTTCACCACGCAAACGAGTAAAAGTAGATTCATCTAGTGGTTTTGTAAAAATATCAGCAATTTGATTTTTGGTGTCAACATAGTGAAGTTCAACATCATTTTGCTCAATGTGATCACGAATAAAATGATGTCGAATGTCAATATGTTTTGTACGAGAATGTTGAACTGGATTCTTTGTTAGACATATGGTGCTTGTATTATCACAAAAGATTGGAATTTTTGAAAAAGTAACACCATAGTCGAGTAATTGATACTTCATCCAAAGAATTTGTGCACAACAACTACCGGCAGCCATATACTCGGCCTCGGTCGTTGAAAGTGCAACACAGTTTTGCTTTTTAGAAAACCATGACACCAAGCAATTTCCCAAAAAGAAACAAGTACCACTAGTGCTCTTTCTATCCACCTTATATCCTCCAAAGTCGGCATCACAGTAAGCTTTTAAATCGAAAAATGAGTTCTTAGAATACCATAATCCGAGATTTGGAGTATTTGAAAGATATTTGAAAATGCGTTTTAAGGCGAATAAGTGTGATTCCTTTGGACATGATTGAAATCGTGCACACAAGCAAACACTAAACATAATGTCAGGTCTACTAGCAGTCGCATAGAGTAGGGAGCCAATCATGCTACGAAATAACTTTTGGTCAACAGGTTTACCTCCCTCATCTTTGTCGAGTCTGACTGTCGTGCTCATAGGTGTGGATGAGGCTTTGGAAGACTCCATCCCAAACTTTTTGAGCATCTCCTTGATGTACTTCCCTTGGTTGACAAAAAAACCATCCTTGCATTGCTTGATTTGGAGACCAAGGAAGTAGTTGAGCTCGCCCATCATGCTCATCTCAAAGTGATCCTGCATAAGTTTAGAAAAATCTCTACACAAGTGTTCATTAGTAGCACCAAAAATAATATCATCTACATATATTTGTACTATCAACAAATCATTATCTTTAGTCAAGGTAAACAAGGTAATATCAACTTTACCCCTACAAAAACCATTAGACAGCAAGAAAGTAGACAATTTCTCATACCAAGCTCTAGGAGCTTGTTTCAAACCATACAAAGCCTTATCAAGTTTATACACATAATCAGATAAGTGCACATCTTCAAAACCAACAGGTTGCTCAACATACACTTCTTCTTTCAAATCACCATTAAGAAAAGCACTTTTAACATCCATTTGAAACAATTTAAAGTCTCTAGAGCAAGCAAAAGCAAGTAGCATGCGAATGGATTCTAGTCTAGCAACTGGAGCATAAGTCTCATCATAATCGATTCCCTCTTCTTGACTATATCCTTTAGCTACTAGCCTAGCTTTATTTCTAGTGATTGTACCATGTTCATCTAACTTGTTCCTAAATACCCATTTAGTTCCTATGACAGGTCTATCAGTGGGTCTAGGTACAAGATTCCAAACTTTATTCCTTCTAAATTCATTTAGTTCATCTTGCATAGCAATAATCCAAGAATCATCAAGTAAAGCTTCTTCTATGTTCTTAGGCTCTATGTGAGAAAGAAAAGCAAGATAATTGCACATATTAGAGGAGCGAGTAGATACTCCCTTCGATGGGCTACCAATGATGAGGTCCATGGGATGATCCTTGTGCGTAGTCCACTCCTTCGGAAGAGGTGCGTCCTCTTGATCTTTAGGAACATCATTTGTGGACTCCAACTCTTCGCCAAGGATATCTATATCATCATCATCAGAAACAACAGGTCTAGGCAAGCAAGGGTTAGTTTCATCAAATATGACATGAATAGATTCCTCAACTAGTAAAGTGCGTTTATTAAATACTCTATATGCTTTGCTAGAAGTAGAGTAACCAAGAAAGATACCTTTGTCCGATTTAGCATCGAACTTACCCAGGTTGTCCTTACCATTGTTGTGGATGAAGCATTTTGATCCAAAAGCGCGGAAGTAAGAAATGTTAGGCTTTCTCCCTCTCCATAGTTCGTATGGAGTTTTCTTGAGAATTGACCTTATTGATACGCGATTGATGATGTAACAAGCAGAACTCATCGCTTCAGCCCAAAAATATTTTGGTAGAGAATGCTCACATAGCATGGTCCTTGCAATCTCTACTAGGGTCCTATACTTCCTTTCAACGACACCGTTTTGTTGAGGAGTTCTAGGACAAGAAAAGTTGTGACCAATGCCTTTGTTTTGACAAAAAATTGAAAATTTTCATTTTGAAATTCCGTTCCGTGATCACTACGGATTTGTTTGATCAAAAGATTTTTCTCATTTTCAACCTTTTTGACAAAAATTTTGAAATGATCAAAGGCATCACTTTTATGGGCTAAAAACAATGTCCAAGTAAAACGTGAAAAATCATCCACAATGACAAAAGCATAGGATTTACCTCCTAGACTAGTTGTCCTCGAGGGACCACATAAATCTAGGTGAAGTAATTCAAGGGGCATAGAAGTGGATAAAAAATTTTTATTTTTGAAAGATTCCTTTGTGTGTTTACCAAGTTGACAAGCATCACAAAAAGAATCTAATTTTAAATTCAGTTTTGGCATTCCGGAAACTAGGTCAAGTTTTAAAAGTTTTTCTATGGTGCTCATCCCAACATGACCAAGTCGTCTATGCCAAAGAATGTTGTCATCAACATTTAATGTTACAAGGCTTTTTATTTTTGAAAAAGATGAAATCTTTAAATCGACCTTGTAAACATTTTCACTTCTATAACCTTTGAAACTAATGGATTTGTCAGTTGTGAGTGATACAGTGCAATCGTGTGGTGTGAATTTGACTTCATAACCCCAATCGCACAATTGACTAATGCTTAGGAGGTTATGTTTAAGTCCTTTCACAAGAAGTACATCATCAATAATAGTAGAGTTAGATATACCTATTGAGCCGATGCCTTCTATGATCCCTTTTCTGTTGTCTCCAAAGGTCACCGATCCCTTTTCTTTTGGTCGAATGGATTGTAGCAGCTTCTTTTCTCCCGTCATGTGTCGAGAGCATCCACTGTCAAGATACCAAGTGCTCGATTACTTGTCTCCCCTTTGTCCCTATAAGATTGAGATACAATTTGATAGTTGGTACCCGTTTCTTTGGGTCCTTTGAGGTTAGTAGTAGTTGGGGATTTGGGGATCCATTTCCAATAACTATTCTTATTGTGTTGGTGTCTAAGTTTCTTGCATTTAGGTCTTATGTGACCTATCTTACAACAGTAAGTGCATGTTGGTGGTGTTCTTAGTTTTGCCTTTGCGATAAGACTAGTGAAGTTGACTGATTTCTTTTCATATCCTAGACCTCCTTTGTCGAAGTTACACCTTTGCATGCTCAAGAGGTTTTCTAGTTTACCGCTACTCACATTGAACTTGTTGAAGGCTTTCTCTAAGTCTCTTAGGTTTGTCTTGAGCCTAGTGTTGTCATGCATCCTAGCTTCTAGTTAAGTTTTAAGTTGCTTATTCTCATTTCTAAGTGACTTAGCCTTATTGTACATACTAGTGTAAGCGGAGAGTAATTCATCGTAAGAGGGTACCTCGTCGTCATCCGAGTCGGTCAGATGATCTTCCTTCGCCATGAAGCATAGGGAAGACTCCTCTTCGTTGTCGCTGTCGCTCCACGTGGCTAGAAGAGCCTTCTTCTTGTCTTTGCCGGCCTTCTTCTCGGAGGGACATTCGTTTGCATAGTGACCCTTTTGTTGACAGTTGTAGCAGGTCACTTCCTTCTCAATCTTTTTGTCCTTCTTGTTGAAGTTGGAACTCCGCATGAATCTTTTGAACTTTCTAGTGAGGAGTGCCATTTCTTCATCGTCGCTATCTTCAAGTTGACTGGTCAAGGCGATCCCTTTCGCCTTTACTTTGTCATCATCTTTCTTTGTCTCCTTCCGGGTAGATACTCCAAGTTCATGGGTCTTTAGGGTCCCATGAAGTTGATCAAGGTCGTAGGATGCCGCATCTCCCTTGTTGGATTCAATGATGGCCGTGCGCTTTGCATCCCATTCCGCCGGTAGTGCTCGAAGGGCTCTCCTCCACACTTGTTTAGTTGGGTAGTTCTCACCAAGTTGGGCAAGCTCATTGATGATTTGGGTGAGCCGCCGGAACATGGTGTCGATATCCTCCTTGGGTTCCATCTCAAAGGTCTCGTACTTGAGTTGGAGAAGATCTATCTTCGTTTCTTTAACTTGATTGGTTCCCTCGTGGCAAATCTCCAATTTGTCCCAAATCTCTTTGGCGGAGGTGCAAGCCGAGATTTGGTTGTATTCATTCATATCTAGGGAACAATGAAGAATATTCATAGCTTTAGCATTTTGAGAGATAAGTTTCATATCGTCCTTGGTGAGGTCATCCATTCCCTTAGGAATTTCCTTATCATCCACCGTTTTCATGGGGATATAGGGACCTTTCACCGTTATTTTCCAAAGGTCGTAATAGACGGATTGGATGTATAGAGATATTCTATTCTTCCAATATCCGTAATTAGTACCATTGAAAAGAGGAGGACGATTTGTAGATTGTCCTTGGGCATACTCGCTTGCTAGATTGGCCATTTAAAAGATTTTGAAGAACCTTGGCTCTGATACCACTTGAAGAACCTAAAGGGGGGGTGAATAGGTTCTTTAAGGCCCTTTAGCGTTTTTAAAACGAGTTTGCAAAAATTGCAAGCGGAAGACTTGAGGGACAATCACAAATACGATAAATGAATGCGTAAAGTAAGTGCGTAAAATAAATGCGTAAAGTAAAGAGGGATAGAGATGTTTATGGAAGTTCGACGAAGAATCGTCTACGTCTCCCCTTCTCGATGAGGATCGAGGTATCACTATAACGACTTGGCTTTAGGAGCTCCAAGCTAGCTTTTACAACCATGCCTCGATGCGTCTACTTGGCTTTGAGGGCTCCAAGGATAGCCACGAACTTTACAAACCACTCGAGAGTATTACTTTCACTCTTTTTCTACAACTCTTTTGATATTACAACTCTTTTAATCAACGCACACAAGAGATAGTAGAAAGCTTTGTAAGAGACAAGAGAGAATGGAGTGGGATGATTGAGAATGCATCCTCAAAGGCCTATTTATACTAGTCTTGGACGCCAAGGTTCGGATCTTCTGTTTATGCTTCGGAACTTCCGATCAATTTGCGTAATTTCTGGAATGACTTCGGATCTTCCGTTCTTGACTTCGTAGGGTCCGAACATATGCTTCGGAGGGTCCGATCAAACTTCGTTTCTTCCGAACAATTCTTTCAGACAGTGTATGAACAACTTCGGAAGGTCCGAACTCCAGTTCGTACCGTCCGAACTTTCCCGCGTTCCGGAGATTTGAAATCTTCAACACTTCGTAGCTTCCGATCATGTCCATCGTAGCGTCCGAAATCTACTCAATCAATCAGTCAGATCAAATTTTCTCCGGATTGAAGAGATTTGATTGCTTGTGTTCGGAACGTCCGATCCAGTCTTCGGACCGTCCGAACTTGCTCCTCGCAGCTTCCGAACAGCTTCTATTTTGCTTCTGATTTGCACAATTTCGGAACGTCCGAACCAAATTTCGGATCTTCCGAACGTAACCTTGTTCTTAATTTCCTGCATGCCTCAATATAAAACATTAGTACATTTTTAAGCCAAGTTTTGGTATCATCAAAACAAAAACTTTGGGATATGTTACAGCATTAAAAACATTAATCTCATCCTCGAGATTTGTATGCGTTTAAGGCGTAACAGCTTTAATCCTCAGAATCGGCTCTGGTTCTACTTGCAAAGTATAAAGTCTCAACGGTCTATAATCTGTTTCAAATGCTAATCCAGACAAAGAGCAGTCTTCTATCAAATTTGAAACACTGATCGTCGACAAGGATAAGGAACATACCTTTCGACTTAGTGCATCAGCTGCTGCATTAGATTTTCCTGGATAGTATTTGATTTCACAATCAAAGTCTTTAAGCAAATCAAGCCATCTTCGCTGTCTCATATTCAATTCAGACTGTGAAAACAGATATTTCAAACTCTTATGATCAGAATATATCTCAAACTTCTCCCCGTATAGGTAGTGTCGCCATATCTTTAATGGAAAGACAATGGCTGCCAATTCAAGGTCATGAATTGGATAACGGGTCTCATGTGGTTTAAGCTGTCTTGAGGCATAAGTGATAACATGCCCTCGTTGCATCAGCACACATCCCAACCCTCTGTGAGAAGCGTCACAATAAACCACAAAATCACCCGTACCGGATGGGATAGTCAACACTGGGGCACTGGTCAACCTCTTCTTCAACTCCAGAAAACTGGTCTCAAATTCTTCAGACCAAACAAATGGAGCATTTTTTTCTGAGTCAGCTGAGTAATTGGTTTAGCTATTGATAGGACTCGTTTTTACGTGTTTTTAGTGTGGTTTTGAGTCGCGTTCATGCATCATATTAGTTTGTTTTAGTTGAATTTTACATTTTTTTAGCATTATTTAGCATTTGACTGATCTCGTGTATTCTGTGGTTATTTTGTAGGAATTGAACCAAAAAGTGGGAGAAACTTTGGCATAATATCGAAGAGGTCTCGCTAGGGCAGTCAAAAGTGACCGCCCCAGCGAGCATTGTGGTCTGGCCGAGGATTATTTTGCGCAAGTGTCTCGCTAGGGCGGTTAAAAGTGACCGCCCCTGCGAAACCAGGGACATGCTCGAGGAAGCTTATTCGAGGACCTCTCGCTAGGGCGGTCAAAATATACCGCCCTAGCGAGAAGCGAGATTGAGAAAGATTTGTTTCCAAATTTCTAGGGACTCTATCCTACACCAAAACCTAACACACGAGATCAGCAGCCGTTTTTCATCTTTTATCAGACTTTTCATCATTTTTCTTGGAGAGGAGGCTAGGAGAAAAGGAGATTTCGAAGACCTCGGGATTTCCACGCGTCGTGGCCGTCATCCATCGTCATCTTTAGTATTTTCATTATTCAGTACTTTATTCTTACATTGATTGTTGGTTTTTATCATGAATTTCAGTAGCTAAACTCTAGATTTGTTGGGATTTGAGGGGATCCTACCCCGTACTCGGTGTTTAACGTTATTTCTCGACGTTTTTATTAGTGATTCGTTTATGCTATTGTTTGTTCTTGTTTCAATCGAAGCCTAGCTAACTTCCTTTGATTATTTCATGTTGTTGATGATTTCGATAGAATAATTAACAATAGAATCAAATAGTATAAACCACGGATTCACAATTTTAGTAGATATACGGAATTGGGTACGTGTCGATAGTGATAGTTCACCCGAATGAAAGCTAGTGGATTCCATAGAATGTAATGCAATCTTGAACTGTTAAATATTTGAGGACACTTGAGTACTGCATGTTTATGATTAGTATTAATATAGCTCGACAGAGTATATTAATTAGTCTAGGGAATTCCGTCGAATGCACGAGTAAAAGTCGAGTGTAATTATTTAAACACGAGTGGTAGGTGAACTGATGATTCCCAACAAATTCATTTCTCATTTGATTTAATCCAAATTAAACATTTCTTTCTTGAATACGTTTTCTTTGCATTTTAATTATTTTAGTTGTTTAATTTACATTAGTTTAATCATCAACTCATTTTATCGTTGCTAAAGAAATTTTACTTGAAAATAAAAATAGTGTAACGCAGTCCTTGTGGAACGATACTCGTATTCACTTACGTTTATTATAACTTGACTATCGTGCACTTGCGATATTTAAATCGAGCTTTCATTTATAAAATAAATTTTGGGATTATTCACTGTGCAAGTTTGCTCGATCAAGTTTTTGGCGCCATTGCCGGGGACTGTTGATTCACAAATTTTTATTTTTCATTTAAATTCTTTAGTATTATTTATTTTATTGTTATTTGATACTCTCATTGTGTTTCAAATTTTTCTTGTGGTGCATGCGAAGATCACTCGAGTGTAAGCTTGAGCCTTTTGACCCAGAGATCGAATGCACAGCTAGACGTCGACTACAGCAGCAAAGAGCGAAGGAAAGAATGGAAGGCGATCAACAAAGAGAGGAGCCAAGGCGTATACCGATGTTGGATTATGCACAGCCGTCTCTTGATGGAGCACGTCCAAGCATCGTAAGACCAGTCATCCGAGTTAATCAGTTTGAGATCAAGCCAGCTATCATTCAGATGATTCAGAACACTGTCCAATTTGGGGGAAGTGCACTTGACGACCCAAATTCTCATATAGCTGACTTTCTTGAAATTTGTGATACTTTTAAGTTTAATGGCGTGTCTGATGATGCTGTTCGTTTGCGTTTATTTCCATTTTCACTGAGAGATAAAGCTAAGTCGTGGTTAAACTGTTTGCCTGTAGGGTCTATTACTACATGGGAGGATATGGCAAAGGCATTCCTGATCAAATACTTTCCTCCGTCGAAGACTATGAAGCTCAGAGCCGACATTACTACTTTTGCTCAATATGAGAAAGAGTCACTTTACGAGGCATGGGAGCGCTACAAGGACTTGTTGAGGAGATGTCCACACCATGAGCTGCCTCTTGGGTTAGTTGTTCAAACTTTCTACTACGGTCTGCTTACTCCTAACCGTACTATGATAGATGTTGCTGCCTGTGGTAACTTACTGAGAAAAACGGCTGAGGAAGGATATGAGTTATTGGAGGAGATGGCTGCTAGTAGCTATCATCCTCAGTCTGATAGGCAGAGACGAGGAGCTGGAGCTAATCAAGTTAATGATTTGTCGGCGGTTTCAGCACAGTTAGAGGCTTTGAATAGAAAGATTGATGGGATGAGCATGAGTGGGTCGGCTATGCGTCTACAAGAAATTTTATGTGATAAGTGTGGGGGTGAGCATGACGTGCAGGATTGCCAAGATGGCAATCCATTCTATGTGCCTGAGGGAGCACCGGTAAAACAAGTGGGATTCCAGAACTGTCCTAGAAATGACCCTTACTCGAACACATATAATCCGGGATGGATGAATCACCCAAACTTTTCATGGGGAGGTCAAAAAAACCAAAATCGCCAACAAAGAGGTCCACCGTATGGGATGCACCAAGGATTCAAGCCAGAACCACCTCGGGAGGAGAAGTCCAATTTAGAGCAAATGATGACTAAATTTATTTCTGCAACAGAGACGAGATTTCAGAACCAAGATGCATCCATAAAGGGGTTAGAGAATCAAATTGGACAATTGGCTAAGTTGATTGCTAATAGGGAGCAAGGAGCTTTGCCAAACAACACGGAAACTAACCCAAGAGAACATGTGAAGGCGGTGGAATTGCGTAGTGGAAAAGCACTCGAGTCTAATGAGGAAAAGACCAAGCACGGTGAGGATGAGGTGGAAAATCGAGGAGGTAAGTCTTCTAACTCTACACCTACACCTATTGCACAGAATAAAATTGTTATCCCTCCACCTTTTCCTGCAGCAATGAAGAAAGCTAAATTGGATACACAATTTTTTAAATTTCTTGAGATATTTAAAAAATTGCATATTAACATTCCTTTTGCTGATGCTTTATTGAATATGCCAAGTTATGCAAAATTCTTGAAAGATATCTTAGCAAATAAGCGGAAGCTAGAAGATCATATGACGGTGAATTTGACCGAAAATTGCTCCGCTTTAGTTCTAAACAAGATTCCTCCTAAGCAAAAAGATCCAGGGAGTTTCTCTATACCTTGCATTATTGGTGACATTAATTTTCATAAAGCCCTATGTGATCTTGGTGCGAGTATTAATCTGATGTCTTTTTCTGTGTTTAGGAGACTGGGATTAGGTGAACCCAAGCCAACCAGGATGTCGTTGCAGCTGGCTAACAGATCTGTCAAGTATCCACGTGGGATTATCGAAGATGTTTTGGTTAAAGTGGATAAGTTCATTTTTCCTGCAGATTTTGTGATACTTGACATGGTAGAAGATTTAGAGATGCCTTTAATCCTAGGGAGACCGTTTCTGGCTACAGGGAAAGCGCTGATTGATGTTGAAGAGGGGAAATTGAGACTGAGAGTCGGAGAAGAAGAAATTATTTTTTATGTCTTTAATACTCTCAAGCACACAATGCACAATGATAGTTGTTTTCGTATTGATGTCGTGGATTCTCTCGTTTGTGATTTTATGCAGGATGGATTGAAAGAACCATTGGAGGCCACTCTCACTACTGAAAAGCAGGAGGACGAGCTAGACGAGGAAAAGATGGAGATGGTAGCTCACTTGAATGTCATTCCACCTTGGAGAAAGCAAGTGAGGCTTAGACTAGAGGAATTGGGAGACAGAAAAGATTTAATGCCTCAAAAGTCAAGCCTAGAGGAGCCACCTACTTTGGAGCTCAAACCACTACCTCCACATCTCAAGTACGTATATTTAGGAGAAACTAATAAATTTCCTGTTATTATTTTCTCTTCTTTGACAGATGATATGGAGAGTAAGCTCTTGGGAGTCCTTAAGGAGCATAAAGGAGCATTCGCTTGGAAGGTTTCAGACATAAAAGGGATAAGTCCTTCGATCTGCATGCACAAAATTCTGATGGAAGATAAATACTCACCTCTAGCACAACCACAAAAGAGACTCAATCCAAAGATGCAAGAGGTAGTAAAAGCTGAAACAATTAAACTTCTGGATGCAGGTATTATCTATCCTATCTCTGATAGTGCGTGGGTAAGTCCTGTACAATGTGTGCCTAAAAAGGGTGGGATTACTGTTATTACTAATGAAAAAAATGAGTTGATTCCCACTAGAACTGTTACGAGTTGGCGTGTGTGCATAGATTATAGGAAATTGAATGATGAAACCCGTAAAGATCACTTTCCCTTGCCATTTATCGATCAAATGATTGAACGATTAGCAGGTCATGAATTTTATTGCTTTTTAGATGGATATTCGGGATACAATCAAATCACAATTGCACCTGAGGACCAAGAGAAAACTACTTTCACTTGCCCCTATGGTACTTTTGCATTTAGGCGTATGCCCTTTGGTTTATGCAATGCACCTGCAACATTTCAAAGATGCATGACCGCTATCTTTCATGACATGACTGAAAATTTCCTTGAAATTTTTATGGATGACTTCTCTATTTTTGGCTCCACATTTAATGAATGTTTAGAGAATTTGAACTTGGTGTTAATTAGATGTGAAGAGAGCAGTTTGGTGTTAAATTGGGAGAAGTGTCATTTTATGGTTCAAGAGGGGATTGTGTTAGAACACAAGGTATCAGAGGATGATATTGAGGTTGACAAGGCCAAGGTGGAAGTAATCAAACACCTACCACCACCTTCATCAATAAAAGGAGTTAGAAGTTTCCTAGGGCATGCTGGTTTTTATAGGCGCTTTATTAAAGATTTTTCTAAAATTGCTAAACCTTTATCCTCTTTGTTGATGAAAGATGTTGAATTTAATTTTGATTCTGCTTGTCTCCATGCATTCGAGATACTCAAGGAAAGCTTGGTGACAGCACCTGTTCTGACTGCCCCTAATTGGGAGTTACCGTTTGAGGTGATGTGCGATGCTAGTGATACAGCTGTTGGTGCGGTGCTGGGTCAAAGGAAGAACAAGGTATTTCATACCATCTACTATGCAAGTAAGACTTTAAATGATGCTCAATTGAATTACGCTACTACTGAAAAGGAATTACTTGCTATAGTATTTGCTTTTGATAAATTTCATTCATACCTTGTTCTGTCTAAAGTAACTGTGTTTACAGATCATTCTGCCCTAAAATACTTGCTTGCTAAGAAAGATGCGAAACCTAGGTAAATTAGGTGGATTTTATTATTGCAAGAATTTGATCTCGAGATTCGAGATAAAAAGAGTGTGGAAAATGTAGTTGCTGATCATCTGTCTAGGCTTGAGCATGTTAGAATTAAGGGCAGTGACGATGATATAGATGACTGGTTTCCGGATGAACAATTGCTTGAGATGAAACTTTGTCCATGGTATGCAAATTTCGCTAACTTTCTTGTCACAGGCACACCTCCACCAAACCTATCGTTTCACCAACGAAAGAAATTCTTTTCTGACGTGAAATACTATTTTTGGGAGGAACCGTTTTTGTTTAAAATTTGTGCAGATTCCATGATAAGACGGTGTGTTGCGGAGGAAGAGTTTGATCGAATTCTCAACCATTGCCATGACCGTGAGGTAGGTGGTCATTTCGGACCAATAAGGACGGCCTCCAAGGTACTTGAAAGTGGCTTTTATTGGCCAAGTCTCTTTAAAGATGCTCGTTCTTATGTGCTACATTGTGATAAATGCCAGCGGACAGGTAACATCTCTAACCGTCACGAAATGCCTTTAAATAATATCATTGAGTGTGAGGTTTTTGATGTATGGGGGATAGACTTTATGGGACCGTTTCCTAGTTCTCTCACGAAAAAATATATTTTTGTGGCAGTGGAGTATGTATCTAAATGGGTGGAGGCAGAGGCTTGTGCCACTAATGATGCACAAGTGGTGTTAAAATTTTTGAAGAAACATATTTTTAATCGATTTGGTGCACCACGTGCAATCATAAGTGATGGTGGCACCCATTTTTGTAACAAAATTTTTGATAAATTGTTGGGCAAATATGGTGTCACCCACAAGGTTTCCACTCCATACCATCCCCAAACTAGTGGACAATTTGAAGTATCCAATCGAGAAATTAAGAGGATTCTAGAAAAGACGGTTAATGTGAATAGAAAGGATTGGTCCATTCGGTTAGATGATGCTTTGTGGGCTTATCGTACTGCTTTTAAAACACCTATAGGCACTACACCATATAGGTTGCTTTTTGGTAAAGCATGTCATCTACCAGTAGAATTAGAGCATAGAGCATATTGGGCGACCAAAGGACTAAACTTTGATTTTGCTCTTGCAGGTGAAAAACGATTGCTGCAGTTGAATCAGTTAGATGAGTTTCGAGGAAAAGCTTATGATCTTGCACTATCTTACAAGGAACGCACCAAACGAGCCCATGATAAACACATTATAAGAAGGGAATTCAAAGTGGGTGAAGCGGTGTTGTTATACAATTCTCGCTTACGACTCTTTCCGGGCAAGCTAAAGTCAAGGTGGTCAGGACCTTTCACTATAGCCAATGTGTTCCCATCGGGTGCAAGTGGTGTTGCATGATGGCAAGGAAGGGACATTTACTGTGAACACTCAAAGATTGAAGCACTATATCGGTGGCACAATTGAGCCACAAATTGGAGTCACTCGGCTCCATGACAGTCATTGAGGACATGGGTGAAGAGTCGAGCTCTAGACTATAAATTGAGAACTACTTCTACTCCTTACATTGATTTTAATTATATTTTCTTCATTTATTAATCGCATCATTTGCATTTAGGTAGTTGCATGGCATTGCATTCATTTTAAAAACGAGACTGTCTCGCTAGGGCGGTCACAACTGACCGCCCCAGCGGGCACTCGCATTTTTCAAATACATAGTCGACGAAAACTCCTCGCTAGGGCGGTCATAATTGACCGCCCCCGAGAGCGATACGTTTTTTTTAAAGGTTTTAAGTCGAGAACTCCTCGCTAGGGCGGTCAAAAGTGACCGCCCCAGCGAGAACTCGTATTTTTTCACACTTTTTTCCGAAAAATTCTCGCTCGGGCGGTCAGTTTTGACCGCCCTAGCGAGTCGCGCAGATAATCAAATTTTTTTTTCCGAAAACTTCTCGCTCGGGCGGTCAGTTTTGACCGCCCTAGCGAGTCGCGCAGATTATAAAAACTTTCCTCTTCTCTTTTCTTCTCCACTTCGAAACCCTCGCCCCCTTCCCTGATTTTTTCGCTCCCAATCTCTCAATCTCACTCAATTCATCTCTTCTCACAAATTTTCAGGTACAATCGTGCACCATCACCTTCACCAAGTGTCAAGACAGCAATTTTTCCGGTCAAGAACTCAACTCTCCTGGCGAACCCAAGATTTCCGGCCACCGCCGCCTCTTTTCCGGCCTCCTCTTCCGTTCCCGACCGACACCAAGTTCCGGAAAACATCCTCCTACTACAGGCTACTTGTGCTTCTTCTCCAATTTTCCACAATGGCACCCAAAAGATCTAAGGTAACTCATGGTGCTTCTAGTTCTCGTTCCACTCCATCTATGTTTGTGAATGAAAAAGCTAGGGAGAGATTTGAAAATGCTAGACTACATAGGAAACCAATCCCTGAGCGAGGATTTAGCTCGTCTATTATCGATCATTTTGCGGAGTTCCAAGTAGCAGGAAGAGGGTGGACTACCTTTGTGGCACAACCGAATGCAGCAGTGGTTCCGGTTGTGCGTGAATTTTATGCCAATTCTCCGGAGGGGAATGAACATAAGGCATTTGTGAGGGGACATCTAGTCCCGTATGATTCCAAGACGATCAATTACATGTTGGGTTTACCGTCGGTGGATGATTCAGTGTTTCAGGCGTGGGTGCTTAACCCGGATTATGATTTGATCATTCGCACACTCTGTTATCCGGGCACCACGTGGAAACAACCGGGGACGTATACGGTTTTTCTTGAAATTTTTTGAAAGTGGACGCGGCATTGTGGTATGCGTTCTTGTCTAAGAGATTGATGCCGGTCGGTCATACGAGTGATGTGCAGTGTGATCGGGCGGTTGTTCTTTATGCCATCTATACTGGGATGGTGATTGATGTGGGCAGGCTCATTTTCGGACAGCTTAACATGTGTATAAATAGCAGCAATTTGGCTTTTTACTTCCCGACGATAGTGACTAAGCTGTGTGCCCGAGCGGGGGTGATATTTGCAGATGATGATGAGTGGTTACCGCCGATGAGAGCCATTGATGAGGCTCTTTATAGATCCAAGAGGGAGAAAAGACAGGCTGAGCTGCCCGAGGAGGTATTTTTCGATTATGGGGGAGCAGCTCAACAACCTCCGGCCTTAGGACATGCACCACCACCTCCGAAGCCACGCCGTCGTGCCATGCGAGATCGCATCGACGAATTGGGCGCTTGGGCCACTTATCAGACTGAGTACCAGGCCGTTAATCAGGCTCACATTAAGAACATCGAATACTTGGTGCAGGGGATCTCAACTCATTTGGGCATCAACACTTTCGGACGGCCACCTAAACCCGCATACCCGCCACCCTTCCAGTTCCAGTACCATTATCCTATGCCCCAAGCAGCTGAAGAGGGAGTTCCACCGCCTGAGAATGAGGAGGAGGACGATTTATGATCAAGGGAGTTTACTGTTTCCTCTTTCTTTTTATTTTTCATATTCTGTCTTAGCATTTACATTCATGAGTTTTTTATATGTTTTTAGTGTCTGTTTCGTTTTGTGCAAGTCGTTTATGGTGAGAAGACATAGTTTATGAGCCAATGATGAGGTTGGATTGATAGCATACGAAAGTATTGATTGGGTCACTTCATGAATGGTACTCTTGATTGTTAAAGCATGAATTTTGGCACAAAGTTTGAACTTTTGAGCACACATGTGTGGGGACTAGAATTTTGTAGGAATAATGGTGAAATTTAAAGATTTTGTGTGGTTAACTTGAAAGGCATCATTTATGAGTTGATTTAGCATGTAAACCCGTGAAAATAAGTCACTAATTGGGACCTTGAATGAGAACATTTGATTTGCCTTGAACCTTACATATACCCCCTGTTCAATGCACGAAATTAAAATATCGTACTCCTAACCAGCTGTAATCCAAAGTTATATATTCTTAGCCTAGGGAGTACATGTGTGAAAATTGTGCATTCAAAAAAAAAAGAGAAAAATGGTGGAGATGTAAGGTGAGGGGGAGCCGAAATAAAAGGAATGAAATTTTATTCCTAGGCTAAAAGTTGGAGATGTAAGGAGACGAGGAAAGTCAGACGAAAAGTCTTGACGATTGCACAATGAAAATGATCGGTGTACTCCCGACTTTTGGCCACTTGAGCTTATTTTCCTTCTTTTCGACACCCTTATCTGCACTTAAGAATTGAATAAAGTTCAATCTATGGTTAGTGATGAATGGACACGGGGGTGCATGCTAGTGAGACTTGTATTGAAAGGTCAATTGAGTGACTCGCATGATTTGATGATTGATCTATTTGAAGTACGAATGACTAGACCCATCATGACACACACACACGTTCAAATTAGTGTCAAGATTTATGTGTAGATGAGAATGAGTATTCGTTTGTGATTTGACTTGATTATGATTTGTATGTGGGAAAGTTCGCTGAGGCATGAGCATAACAGTTGTTAACTCACCATTGACTGTTTACTTGTGTTGGTTATTTCTTGTTTGAGTATTTTGTGGTTGTTGTGTTTGTTTAGAATCTCGTGCTTTAACCTATTTTTTTCGAGGGCGAGCAAAAGGTTAGTATGAGGGGGTTGATAGGACTCGTTTTTACGTGTTTTTAGTGTGGTTTTGAGTCGCGTTCATGCATCATATTAGTTTGTTTTAGTTGAATTTTGCATTTTTTTAGCATTATTTAGCATTTGACTGATCTTGTGTATTATGTGGTTATTTTGTAGGAATTGAACCAAAAATTGGGAGAAACTTTGGCATAATATCGAAGAGGTCTCGCTAGGGCGGTCAAAAGTGACCACCCCAGCGAGCATTGTGGTCTGGCCGAGGATTATTTTGCGCAAGTGTCTCGCTAGGGCGGTCAAAAGTGACCGCCCCAGCGAAACCAGGGACATGCTCGAGGAAGCTTATTCGAGGACCTCTCGCTAGGGCGGTCAAAATATACCGCCCTAGCGAGAAGCGAGATTGAGAAAGATTTGTTTCCAAATTTCTAGGGACTCTATCCTACACCAAAACCTAACACACGAGATCAGCAGCCGTTTTTCATCTTTTATCAGACTTTTCATCATTTTTCTTGGAGAGGAGGCTAGGAGCAAAGGAGATTTCGAAGACCTCGAGATTTCCACGCGTCGTGGCCGTCATCCATTGTCATCTTTAGTATTTTCATTATTCGGTATTTTATTTCTTACATTGATTGTTGGTTTTTATCATGAATTTCAGTAGCTAAACTCTAGATTTGTTGGGATTTGAGGGGATCCTACCCCGTACTCGGTGTTTAACGTTATTTCTCGACGTTTTTATTAGTGATTCGTTTATGCTATTGTTCGTTCTTGTTTCAATCGAAGCCTAGCAAACTTCCTTTGATTATTTCATGTTGTTGATGATTTCGATAGAATAATTAACAATAGAATCAAATTGTATAAACCACGGATTCACAACTTTAGTAGATATACGGAATTGGGTACGTGTCGATAGTGATAGTTCACCCGAATGAAAGCTAGTGGATTCCATAGGATGTAATGCAATCTTGAACTGTTAAATATTTGAGGACACTTGAGTACTGCATGTTTATGATTAGTATTAATATAGCTCGACAGAGTATATTAATTAGTCTAGGGAATTCCGTCGAATGCACGAGTAAAAGTCGAGTGTAATTATTTAAACACGAGTGGTAGGTGAACTGATGATTCCCAACAAATTCATTTCTCATTTGATTTAATCCAAATTAATCATTGCTTTCTTGAATACGTTTTCTTTGCATTTTAATTATTTTAGTTGTTTAATTTACATTAGTTTAATCATCAACTCATTTTATCGTTGCTGAAGAAATTTTACTTGAAAATAAAAATAGTGTAACGCAGTCCTTGTGGAACGATACTCGTATTCACTTACGTTTATTATAACTTGACTATCGTGCACTTGCGATATTTAAATCGAGCTTTCATTTATAAAATAAATTTTGGGATTATTCACTGTGCAAGTTTTTCTCGATCAGCTATACTCGAGAAATCTTTAATGAAACGGCGGTAGTATCCTGCTAAACCCATGAAACTGCGAATTTCGGGCACGGACGTCGGTCTTGGCCAAGAAATCACGGCTTCCACTTTACTGGGATCTACTTATATCCCATCTCCGGATATAATATGACCCAGAAATACTACATGTCTTAACCAAAACTCACATTTCGACAATTTAGCATATAATTTCTCAGCCCTTAAGATTCGCAACACGGTTCTAAAATGCTCAGCATGCTCACTCATATTCTTTGAATAAATCAAAATATCATCGATGAAAATAATCACAAAATCATCGAGATATTTCTGGAAGATACGATTCATCAATCCCATAAACACAGCTGGAGCATTCGTCAAACCAAACGGCATGACAATAAATTCATAGTGTCCATACCTGGTTCTGAATGCCGTCTTTGAGATATCAGAATCTCTGACTCTCAACTGATGATATCCTGATCTTAAATCAATCTTGGAATATACTGAAGAACCCTGCAACTGATCGAATAAATCGTCAATACGAGGCAAAGGATATTTATTCTTTATCGTTGCCTTGTTCAGTTGCCGATAGTCGATGCAGAGTCTCATCGAACCGTCTTTCTTTCTTACAAACAATACTGGAGCACCCCAAGGAGAAACACTCGGTCTGATGTACCCCTTGGCCAGTAAGTCTTCCAGCTGATCCTTTAATTCTTTCAATTCAATTGGTGTCATTCTGTACGGAGCTCTAGAAATCGGCACTGTACCTGGTATCAATTCAATGCTGAAGTCTATATCTCTAACTGTAGGTAATCCCGGGATCTCATCTGGAAGACATCAGCAAACTCACGTACCACTGGCAAATCAGCCAATGATGGACTCGACTTCAGTAAATCTACTGAATATACAAGGAACCACTCTACTCTTTTTTGTAACAATCGAGTCATAGATAATACGGACACTAAAGGAATTCTTCATCTAGGACCCTTACCGTAAAATTTCCATTCTTCAGCCATGTCTGGTCTGAATCTCACTATCTTGTGAAAACAATCAATTGTAGCTCTGTACTTGGTCAGCATATCAATACCGATAATGCAATCAAAATCGGACAACCCAAGTACAATGCAATCTAATTCAATCTCATGCCCGTCATACCGTAGTACACAATGTTTTACCGAATTTACTGATATCAAACCTGTCCCCATAGGCGAAGAGACAGACACTACAGTAGCTAAAGACTCTACAGGCAATGCATGACTCAGTGCAAATCGTTCAGAAATAAATGTATGTGAAGCACCGGTATCAATCAGTACATAAGCAGAGTTACCACATAAAGAACAGTTACCTGCCACAACGTCATCTGGTGCTTCTTGGGCCTGCTCCTCTGTCGAAGCGAATACTCTGGCCTGCTGTCTAGGAGGCTGGATACCTGTCTGGCTTCCTCCTGGCCTCTGCTGTGACTGAGCTAGCACTGGCTGAAATGTATGAACAGCAGTTGATCGTCTCTCAGTCTGTGCTGCTGATCCTGATGACTCGGCTCCCTGAGATCTTTGGGAACCTCTCTGTGGACACACTTTAGTAAAGTGTCCCGGCTGTTTACAGATGTTGCAACTACCAGTCACTCACTGGCATTGCTCAGTTGCATGTCTTCCTCCGCAAGTCTTATAGTAAACTCCAGTGTAACTCTGGCTCTATCTAGAACCACCGGAGCTGGAAGAACAGCTGCCAGATTTCTTGAATTGCTTTCCTCTGGCTTTCAAAAATTCTTTCTTCCCTCCACTGATGCGGCCATCCTCAAATCTGGGAGGTGGTTGCTGTGGTCTCGGTGCTGGAGGCACAAATGAAGCTCCTTTCTGTCTCATCAGACCAGCTTCTGCTCCCTTAGCTCTATTCAGGGCGTCAGTAAAATTATTCGGTCGCCCTGTGTTCACCAATGTGAAAATATCGGGGTTCAAGCCATTGATGAACTGGTCGGCAGTAGCTTCCTCGCTGTCAGCCACATGTGGAGAAAATTTCAGCAAAGAGGAGAACTTGGACACGTACTCTTCTATGTTCATCTGTCCTCGCCTTAGATTAGCAAACTCCGCCCCCTTGTCCTTTCGGTACGACACTGGAAAGAATCGTTGATAAAATTCAGTTCTAAAAATATCCCAGGTAATAAGCGTACCTCTATGCTCCAATGCCCTCTTTCTCGTAATCCACCAGTCCTTTGCAACATCGTGTAACTGGTGTCCAATCAATTTCACTCTCCTCTCATCTGTATACTCCAAGGATTCGAACAGCATCTCTATATCATCAAGCCAACTCTCGCATTCTACAGCGTTCTCTGTTCCTTTCAAAGTTGGCGGATGAAATGACTGAAATCGTTTTAGTAACGTTTCCATTGGAGTCGGGGTGACAATCATTGGAGGATTTGATGTACTTCCCTGTTCTGGTACTCGTCTCGGAGGCATATCTGATAATCAAATAGATTAGTAACAATTACCACAATTCTGTTTCAATCCTCCTCTGATCATCTTACTGCTGATCTAGAATCAGTACTGATCCAATCTCAATAAAACATATCACTATATCAAATCAGATAAAGAAGTATCATGTAATAAAGCAGTAAGACATGCTATCATTCAAAAACAGGAAAGAAAACCTCAATCTACCCCGCTCACTAGCCTCTTCTATCTCAATCTAAAAGATCTATCGCTCTGATACCACCTGTTGTGGGGACCCGGACGCTAATCATCTTCTTAATCGTCATTGGGACTAATTTAATCAATTATAATAAACAAGGTCTAATTTTTTAAAAAAAATGCGGAAGGTAATGGAATCAAACTCCTATACATATCAGTATAAAAGTATAAATCTGATACAATATACAATCATATACATATCAGGTTCAACAACTAACTGTCAAGTGTTTAAACCCTATCTCTAGTCCAAGTCTGTAGTCTCCACTCTACTCGATCTTTCTTCACCTCTGTGACCCTGAACCTGTCCCACCTGTTGTCATGCACACATACAGACAAAACAACATCCGGATAACTCCGGTGAAATTAAAATATCCCAGTATAAACAATGTATTAATGCAATCATACAAAACATATATAAAAGCATAAACAATCATAAAAACATGTATCCAATCTGACTACATGAACCGATACAAATCTGTACCTAAATCTAGGACTCGTTTCTAATCTAGGGATCCGATCTAATTTAGACTTCGGCATGCTGTATCGAATGTCTACAATAGAAGTCGATCTACATCTAAGCTCATCGATACACCGTAAGTCTAGAGTCTTCGCGGTTCTGACAAAGACTCGGCGGTTCTGCCCTAGCTAGGCTGATCTGCCCTAGAATCAAACTCTGGCTCTGCTATCATTCAATAGACTAAACATAACAATCTGACAATCTGCAAATATCAATGCAATAAAATCGAGTATGTGATTTTGGGAAACTCAAGTCAAACCTAACTCGATTTGTGCAATCCCAAATCAACATTCATTTATACCTTTCTTGCTATCGCTCTGATACAATCAAAGTCTTGACTCAAAGTATGTCACTGTTCAATCTGGCAATGACAATATCAATATACTGTATCAATATTCTAATAAAATCATGATATCTCTGTCTTATCAAATTCTGACAGTACAACAGTACAATCTTGCGATACTGGTAATACCATATCAGTCTATACCAATTCCATTAACTTATAATCAACCACCGTACAAATCTGACATCACATCTCAGTCAATTCAACTCTAAAATTCATAACAATTCTATATGATATCCGTTTCTTAATCTGACTTCGATTTTATGATGTCTACCACGTCAAGAATGCCATATATGAATCGTATCTGATTCTGGACATAGCATAATTTCAAATCTTAACAAAACGTAACAAAACTTACGTCCTGTAGTAGCTATCATTGCTAGGAACACGGTGTCGTACTCGAATTCAAGTTTGGACGGACGGATTGATCGTAAATAAAATTCTGAAATCAAAAGCAATTCCTTCCTCGGAGCTTCGTTTCTTTTCTTCTTAATTGTTAAAGGATTATGTGTTGGAAACGAAATTCCGGCGTTTGACAAAAGATTGATCAACTGATTCTAGTAACTGAATTGGACCAACTGATCGACGTAACTGAACACGTCATCAGTCAACTGATCGCTTCAACTAAAGTATATTTCTTCGTCAACTGATCATTACTAGCTAATATCTCAGCTGTACACGTCATCAGCTGACAGCGACAACCGACATATAGTACAGCCATCTGCAACTGGTAGTGGCTCGCCGTATTTCAGAAATGAACAGTGTACTATTGTCAGGATATATCGACGTGGCAATCAACGGTTAGAATATTCAAATATCTTTAATGTTACCGTTGAAAGGGAAGCCTATAAATAGTCGAAGGCAGCAGCTGAGGCACTATCGCATTCTCAGTTATCTTACTTGTTGTTACGCTGCTAAAATATCCGCTCACACTCAGAAAATCAAGCTCACGCTTATCAGTTTTATCAGTAGTATTCTAGACTACGTTCTTGAGCTTTCATAGCACATTGTAATAGATTGATAGAATTTCTAAATTGTGCTAAGATCAGTTACGATCTGCAAAAGTGTTGTATGCTAAGAGTTTCAGTATTGGCAAAGTGATAAGTCCAAACTGAAGTGGGTCAGTACACTGATTTGTATTTGATCAAAGTCTTTTAGTGAAAATCCTATCTGCGTGATAGAAGGGGTGACGTAGGAGTTGTTCAAGTCTCCGAACATCCAGAAACAAATTGTGTTGTTATTACCTTCAGTTATTGTTTTCAGTTAGATACTCTATCCTTCAGTCAGTTAGTTTTTCCGCAACTGTTTATTCAGTTTAACTGATTGTTGTTGACCGAAAGAATATTTTTAGATTCAGTTTGTAATACAACTGAAATCAGTTTGCCGAAGAATTATTCAAATTGAACAGTGTTTATTCAACCTCCCCCCCCCCTCTTCTAAACACTCTTCACCCGATTCACCGATCCTTTCAAGTGGTATCAGAGCAAGTCATATCCTTTCAAAAGAATATCTATACTCAAATTGCTCATTATGACTTCATTTAACAAGATCCCCATGTTCTCCAGAGAAGATTTTGACGATTGGAAGATCAGGATGCAGGCTCATCTAGCTGCACAGGATGATGACATGTGGTACGTTATAACTGACGGACCCATGAAGATTTTGAAAGCCAACACAGCAGTTGCAATCACAGATGGGGCACCTCACCATATTGAAAAGCCCAGAGATGAAAGGACTGCCGAAGACAAAAGAAAAGCAAATTTGGATAATGTAGCAAAAGACATATTGTACAAAACACTGGACAAAGTGACGTTCAGTAAAATCAAGATGTGCAAAACAGCCAAAGAGATTTGGGATAAATTAATCCAGCTTTGCGAAGGCAATGAACAAACCAAAGAAAACAAGCTATCTGTTGCTGTACAAAAGTTCGATAACATCAGAATGAAAATTGGAGAAACGATGCATGAATATGATGAGAGAACCAGCTGCATCATCAACGAACTTAATGCACTTGGAAAGGTGTATACCAATAAAGAAGTAGCATTGATGGTTATCAGATGTCATCCCAAAGAATGGGATGTGAAAACCATGGCTATGAGGGAGTCTAAAGACCTGAACAAAGTTGAACTCCATGACTTGTTTGCTGACTTAAAAGCATATGAGTTTGAACTGCAAACTCGAGAAGGAGAACCATCTACCCCAGCAGCAACTACTGCCTTAGCTGCAGTGAGATCAGAACCAACTGGTTCAGTTGAGAAAGCCGCAGATCAATTAAGCAATGACGCCATGTCATTGTTCATCAGGAAATTCGGAAGATTCATGAGGAAGAATCAAGGAAACTTTCAGAAGCAGTACCAAAGAAACAATCCCAGAGAAGAGTCCAATGCATTATACAACTGTGGCAAACCTGGTCATTTTATTGCTGACTGTCCAAAACCTAAAAAGGATAGTCAAGCTTCGACTGAAAGAAAGAAGAAAGTGTATGAGCATAAGAGGAGATCTAAGGACGACAAGAAGCCTTACAGAAAGAAGCATGAAGTACTCCTAGCTGAGGATAGCAAAGCCAAATGGGCAGAGACTGACAGCGAAGAGTCAGAACCAGAAACCTCTTGTAGCTCTAGTGAAGATGAGGAAGAAGTGAAGTGCTTGATGGCTGATGATACAGAAGTTCATTCAAGCAGCCAACAGGTATTTGACTTCAGTTCAACTGATTTCACAAGAGAAGAACTTATTTCGACTCTTCATTACATGGTTAGTGAATATCAAAAGCTTGCCTTATCGTTTGAAAAGGTCAGAGTAGAGCAAACTGATCCCTCTGACAATAAGACAACAACTGATGTATCAGTTGAAATGTTGAGTCTAAAAAGGGAGATTGCCGAACTCAATACTGAAAGGAGCAAGAATCAATTAATGATTCAAAAGTTAATGCTTGAAAATACAAAGCAAACTGAGCTCATTCAGGCTTGGAATAAATCATCCGTTGCATTGACTGATATACAGAACTCTCAGAAATCATTTACTGATAAAACTGGCTTAGGGTTCAGTAACCAGGATGAAATACCCTCCAAAGATATTCATCCAAAACTGAATATGGACAAAGGGAAATATATTCACTTTGTCAAATCAGTTATGGTACAAGAACAAGTTGAGCCGAGTAAACTGATTGAACAGCCGACTCATAATATGATCAAGGGCAAAATATGTGGTATTGGTTATAGTCAAAGAGTTGTGACTGACTCACGAAGTCAGCCACCAAAATTTTTCAGAAAAAACCATTCAAGTGGCTATTCAAATTACTATAACAGCAGGCCAGTTCAGAAAAGATACTGGCTGAACAATCAGTCGAAAAAGGGCTAATCAACTTTGGACCCAAATAGAAAAGGGTACCACAATCTTATCTTGTGTTTGATTGCAGGTAACAGGTACAAGCATTGGATCTATATGGTATTTGGACAGTGGATGTTCACGCCACATGACTGGAGATTCAAATTTATTATCTCAACTGACTAAATACACTGGACCAAACATCAGTTTTGGAGATAACTCTAAAGGTAAAACTGTGGGTAAGGGTAAGCTTATCCATGGTAATTTCACCATTAATGATGTTTTATTAGTTGAGAATCTCAAGTATAATCTTATCAGCATTAGTCAGTTATGCGATAATGGATTCTCAGTTCAGTTTGACAAACATTCTTGTTCAGTCAAAAACTTAACTGAAGAGATCATCCTAACTGGCAAAAGGTGTGGAAACACTTATAAAGTTAGTTGGAATGATCAACCTTATGCACCAGTATGTTTTATTAGCCTCAAAATCTTCTAAAAATTGGTTGTGGCATAAGAGATTGAACCACCTAAATTTCAAATCTATTGCATATTTGAGTAACCACAATCTTGTTACTGGATTGCCCAAAATGGATTTTATCAAAGACAAAATTTGCTCAGCATGTCAGTTTGGTAAATAAATCAAATCCTCTTTTAAGAACAAGGGTCGTAAATCTTCTTCCCGATGCTTAGAACTGTTACATATGGATCTATTTGGTCCTATACCAGTCATGAGCTTAGGGAGAATGAAATACACCTTGGTGGTTGTAGACGATTTTTCGAGATTCACTTGGGTTATATTTCTCAAGTCCAAAGACCAAACTGCTGCTCAACTGATTAAGCTTTTCAAAAGATTATTAAATGAAAAATCAGTTGGAATTGATAGAATCAGGTCCGATCGAGGAACTGAATTTATCAATCAAATTCTTTCAAATTATTTAGAGAATACCGGAATCAAGCATGAGCTCTCAGCAGCCAGAACTCCTCAGCAAAATGGTGTAGCTGAAAGGAGAAATCGGACCCTCAAGGAGGCTGCTAGAACAATGCTTGCTGATTCCTCTATCTCTCAAAGGTTTTGGTCAGAGGCAGTGAACACTGCGTGTTATACTCAAAACAGATCAATGATTAATAAGAATCATATGAAAACACCTTATGAGATCTGGCATGGAAGAAAAAGTGTGGTTTCTTACTTCAAAATATTCGGCTGCAGATGTTTTATACTTGTCAATGGTAAAACCCATTTAACAGCCTTTGACGCTAAATCTGCAGAAGGAATATTTCTTGGTTACTCTTCAGTAAGTAAAGCTTATAGAGTCTTCAACAAAAATACCTTGAATGTTGAAGAATCTATTCATGTTGTGTTTGATGAGTCTACACTAACCTCTAAGCCAACTGATACAGTTGAGCTAGCTGATAGATTTACAGATATAAGCTTAGACGATGATGATGATGAGAAGATGAAGATGATATCCATCTTAACCAAAAAAATCTCCAAACACCTGAACCTGACATATTGGATCAATCAGCTGAATTGGAAGCAAATCTTGACAATCAGTTAGTGGAGCATACTAATGAGAATCAGTTTCCAACTGAATTAGCTCCAACTGAAACTGAAAACATTCAGTTGCCTACTGAGGAAATTGCTGATACAGAATAAACACATTCTGAACTTAGATGGAAGAAGTCACATCCTCCAGAATTAGTGATAGGTAATCCATCTGATCCAGTAAGAACAAGAAATCAAATGCTTAATTTATTTATACATGCAGCTTTTGTGTCTCAACTGGAGCCAAAGAAAACTGATGAAGCTCTTGCTGATCCGAACTGGATAAATGCAATGCAAGAAGAGCTAAATCAGTTTATCCATAACATTGTCTGGAACTTAGTTCCAAGACCACTCTCAAAAACTGTGATAGGTACAAAGTGGGTGTACAGGAACAAGCTAAACGAAGATGGATCAGTTGTACGCAATAAAGCAAGGCTAGTAGCACAATGATATAGGCAGGAAGAAGGAATTGATTACGATGAGACATATGCACCAGTTGCAAGACTGGAGGCAATCAGAATATTCCTAGCCTATGCCTCATTCAAAAACTTCAAAGTCTACCAAATGGACGTAAAAAGTGCATTTCTGAACGGCCAATTGCAGGAAGAAGTCTACGTTGAACAACCCCCAGGTTTTGTCAATCATCACCTTCCTGATCATGTCTTTCATTTGAACAAAGCTTTATACGGTCTTAAACAAGCTCCAAGAGCTTGGTACGAAACTCTTTCAAAATTTCTAACTGATCACGATTTTTCTGTTGGATCAGTTGATAAGACATTGTTAAAATTTTCCAAGAATGATCATATTTTACTTTTTCAAATTTATATTGATGATATTATTTTTGGGTCAACTAACCCCAAATTATGCGAGAAGTTTTCCAAGTTAATGCAGGAAAAATTCGAGATGAGCATGATGGGTGAACTAACATTCTTCCTTGGTCTACAAGTGAAACAACTGGATTCAGGAACTTTTATCAGTCAAACTAAATACACGAAGGAATTGCTGAAGAAATTTGGCATGGAATCATGTTCAGCTGCAAACACCCATATGAGCTCATCAGTTAAATTAGATACTGATCAAGGGGGAATGTCAGTTGAGACGACACTTTACAGAGGTTTAATAGGTTCATTACTGTACCTAACTGCTAGTCGTCCTGATATTGTGTTTGTTGTATGTATGTGTGCAAGATTTCAAGCTAACCCTAAACAATCACATTTTTCTGCTGCCAAACATATCTTGAAATATCTTAAAGGCACGCAAAATGTTGGTTTATGGTACTCTAAAGATTCATCGTTCAATTTAGTTGGCTATTCAGATGCAGACTATGCAGGATGTAAGCTTGATCTAAAAAGCACAAGTGGATCATGTCAGTTTCTAGGAGACAGACTGATTTCTTGGTTCAGTAAGAATCAAACATCCATAGCAACTTCCACAACTGAAGCCGAATATCTTGCTGCTGGAAGCTGCTGTGCCCAACTGTTCTGGATTCAGCAACAACTGAAAGATTATGGCGTTGAAGCAAAGGAATCACCAATATTCTGTGACAACACGAGTACAATTGCCATTACGTATAATCCAGTTCTTCACTCCAGGACTAAGCACATAGATGTTAGACATCACTTCATCAGAGATCATGCTTTAAAGAAGAACATCATATTGGAATACGTATCAACTGAACAGAAAGCGGCTGACATCTTCACCAAACCACTGGCTGAGACTAAGTTTTCTCATTTTCGCAATATACTTGGATTAACTGATTTATCCTAATTAATTATTATTGCTTGTAATTCATATGTTAGCCTTACTGTCTTCTTACTAATTACTTAAGTGAGTTGCTTATTCTTATGAATTTTTAACTGATGTCAGTTAGCGTTTCAGTAGTTCTTGTGTTTTTATCTCATACAAAACATTGCAAGCAGGAACAAAGGAGAACAACGATAAAACAAAATAACCATTTTATTAATGAAAGCGGGTTACATTTTCATAATTTTTTCCTCCACATCAGCTATCCACATACTCAACCAAGCAGCTAGTGCTGAAGAAGAGGTTTTGCAGAAATTGTGGGAGAAAGCGATGCGGTGGAGGATCTCCAGCTCCTTCCGAAGAAAGAGTTGATAGAGATGCACATCCTTGAAGACGTTCACCCCTGCAGGAATATTCAAGAGCTCTCGCACCTCTCTTAGTTGGGCCATCCGTTTGTAGGTGGTGACCTGTCAGAGTAGTACCGGAACCCAACTCTTGCAACTCTTCCCAGTAGGAAAGGCTTGAGTAAAAGACTTCGTCCTCTATGGCCTCCTTTCTGGCCTGCAGTGAAAACGGAGAGACGCTTGAGCTTCCAGCACCGACTATTCTTCTTCTCTATGAAATTATTTGCTGAGATAGCTGTGGCTAACCATCTTACTCTTATTTATAGGCCAAGATGAGGGAAATGAAAGGACATTTCTTAAGTGACGATTACTCTGTCAAGCACCAGGCTCTCCTTTAATCAATTCTATCTATTGCCGTCATTTTTTTTCTTTTGCATTTATTAAGGGGGAATAATGGTCTAAGAGGTTAACTGAGAAGACAGTTGTTAGTGCATTTTCAACTGAAAGGACTCAGTTTTACTAACTGATTATTCAGTTGAATCCTTCACTAATCTTCTCATGTAAGTTAACTAATTAAATCTATTTTATTCCAAATCAATGACGTGATTGTCTGCTAATCTCATGATGAATTTCAGTCTATGACGTGGACTCAATTTTTACCGCTCAAATTGTACACACGCTTATAGCACACGTACACACTGTACTTTTTCAAAATTTCTATGGACTGACACATGTCCAGATTTTGAATAGTCACGTACATATGTACCATTACCCGCCTTGATTCAGTTTCACCTTACATTTATCCACAAACTTTTGAGAGCAAGAACTATTTCATCCTTCGAATTTTATTTCAGGAACTCAATCAAGTATCAATGGCAACCCAAATTCCCGCTTTTATGCTGAACGCTATGGCCATTAATTTTGATTCCATCTTATCCTTCGGCGATGCTGAAGTCAAGAAGGTGTTTCAGAAACTCGAAGCTGCTGGACTCAAAACATTTTTAGGACAATCCTCGCAGTACATTTATCCCAAATAACTTCAGGATTTCTACTCCACAGGGATGATTGATTCTGAAGGTAACATTATCTCTACTGTCAATGGTCAGTCGCTGACCATCTCTGAAGACTTTCTTGGGGATGTATTTTCTTTACCCTCTGATGGTGTGGCACAACTCTCGGATGTTAAGGCATCTGATATTGAAGAGATGCAAACTCTTCTCTCTGCTGATGGACAGAAGATTAAAGTTTCCGATCCTAAGAAGGAACTGAAGCATGAAATTCAGTTGCTTGCTGATGTAGTTGCTAAGGGGCTTTTGGCAAAAGCTGGATCATTTGTTGCTCTTACCTTGGAAAAATTTCAAGCCATTTCTGCTATTATGGCTGACAGCAAACTGAACTGGAAGCAGCTTATCTTTACCATTCTGAAGAATATGTTTTTATCCTCAAAACAGTCCAAAGGATTTGCTGTTCAAATCAGTTACCTATTGAAAGTCAAGGGATTTGTGGCTGATGATTCTGAAAGGTCATCAAAATTTAAAGTGTTCAATGCAAAGAATACAATGCCACCCAAAACCAAAATGGATATAACTCCTGGTCAGTTTGTGCAAATCAAACAGGAGATTGGGACTCAGTTAGCAGCCCCTAAATCAGTTAAGAAGGCCAAAACCTTGGGTCAACTGAAGGCCACCAAAAGAAAATTAGTGTTGAGTACATCTGAGTCAGAAAAGACTCCATCTCCACAGATTACGAAGAAACCAAGAACCCAAAGGGTTAAAACAACTTCGGAGGTCTCCATTCCCATTGACGCAATGATTTCTTCAGCTGATCAGCAGCCTATAGAAGCAGTTCCTCTGCAGGTCATTCCACAAGAAGCTTCAGTTAATACCACAAAGGAATCAGTTAGGATCAAAGCTCCTCTGATCCAGATATCTCGTCCTCCTGTTGTGGCACCTGCTAGACCTAAAGGCATCAAATTTGTAGAGCAGGTGGAATCCACTCGAACAGGACTGGAAATTCCTCATCTTTTGAGTACTGATAAAGGGAAAGGAAAGTTGATTGCAGAGTCCAGACCCTCCAATTCAATTCAGACTCATATTGATCTTGTTTGGGCGAAAGTTAACAGTTTTGCTGCCTCAAAAATAAAGTCCTATGATGCTTGGACAGCCTACCGCACTGAAGTCTTCGCCAAGCAATTGAGGAAGAAGTCTGAACTGAGCAAATTCATCAAGCTAGAGGCCTTTGTGCTCAGGACAATCAAAGCCGCCTCGATCGCTCAAGCTATGAAGAGGAAAAGTTATCTGTTTGATCAGACCAGAGCGAAGAAGTTGGCTCAAATTTTTGCCAAGCTAAAGGCTAATTACTTACCTACCAGTCCTACTGCCTACGCTGATCAAGCTGTAATCACTCAGCTCGACACTGATCTCATAGGACTGCTATCCCAAATCAAGTTCTGGGAAATGGATCAAGAACTGGTTCTCTATCAAGAAGATTCTGATGATGATGACGAGGAAATATTGGAGGAAGCACCCTCTGAAAGAACAGAACCATCATCAGCCTTAGTTCTTGTCCCAACTGAAGAGCCAGCTCATGATAAGCCTCTTTCACCTACTGTTGAACAACAAATGTATACTGATGTTGAGCTTTCCTTCGCACACATCGATGAAGTCATTCAGGCCGTTGTGGAAGAATCACAGATCAGTGCCCCCATTTCTGACAAAATTGATCCATCTGCTGATCAAATCCATCCAGAAGCACTTATTTCTACCGAAGAACATGTTCAGTCAGATCCATCTACTGATCAAGTTATCTCAACTGATGTGCCAGTTGATTCTTCAATTCTGTCAACTGATGTACCAGTCAATTCCATTGATCATCCTTCAGAGGCACCAGTTTCTGCTGTGTCACCATCTGCTGAACCAAATCCTCCTTCACCACCTCGGGATCAAGAAGAACTTACTACTACTGATACTTCAGTTCGAGACGCTGCTGAAACAATTTCAACTGATCAAGCCTTGATTATTTCTGAACACACTACAAGTGAACCCAGCACTTCTCGACAATCTCATCCTCCATCCTCCGCAGATTTTGATCTTATTTTTGAAGAGGTTCAAAATATGCAAGACAGTATGAGTCAAATGATTTCTGCCATCTCGAAGATTCAGAACACTCAACTTTCGCATGCTCTGAAGTTGGAAGATAATCAGGAATCGTTAAAAAGTCTGAAGGATATTAAATCTGCTGTTTCCGCTCTTTCTTTCACCGTCAACGACATTCAGAAAAATAGAGGAATTATTTCTAGCTTGACTGCTACTCAAAACTCTATTAACCGACGGGTCGACAGCATGGAGTCAATTATGTCCAGAAAATTCGAACTGCTACAACTCTCTATTACTACTGCTATCGATAACATCTTAACCTCTGTCAAGCTCCTTTCTACTGATGTTGGGAAGATATCTCTCAAAATGGAACAGTTTGACAAAAAGGGGGAAGAAATAAAGGAGATCTTAGAGCAGCAGAAGAAGCACTAATAGGCGCAGTATCTATTGTATTTAATTTGAAGAAATAAGAATTCAGTTGATTAAGTTAACCGACATACTATTTTTTCTTCTTTGCATTCAGTCAAGTATCTTTTACTATAGTTTTGTCAAACACCATAAAGGGGGAAATTGTTGGAAACGAAATTCCGGCGTTTGACAAAAGATTGACCAACTGATTCTAGAAACTGAATTGGACCAACTGATCGACGTAACTGAACACGTCATCAGTCAACTGATCGCTTCAACTAAAGTATATTTCTTCGTCAACTGATCTTTACTAGCTGATATCTCAGCTGTACACGTCATCAGCTGACAGCGACAACCGACATATAGTACAGCCATCTGCAACTGGTAGTGGCTCGTCGCATTTCAGAAATGAACAGTGTACTATTGTCAGGATATATCGACGTGGAAATCAACGGTTAGAATATTCAAATATCTTTAATGTTACCGTTGAAAGGGAAGCCTATAAATAGTCGAAGGCAGCAGCTGAAGCACTATCGCATTCTCAGTTATCTTACTTGCTGTTACGCTGCTAAAATATCCGCTCACACTCAGAAAATCAAGCTCACGCTTATCAGTTTTATCAGTAGTATTCTAGACTACGTTCTTGAGCTTTCATAGCACATTGTAATAGATTGATAGAATTTATAAATTGTGCTAAGATCAGTGGCGATCTGCAAAAGTGTTGTATGCTAAGAGTTTCAGTATTGGCAAAGTGATAAGTCCAAACTGAAGTGGGTCAGTACACTGATTTGTATTTGATCAAAGTCTTTTAGTGAAAATCCTATCTGCGTGATAGAAGGGGTGACGTAGGAGTTGTTCAAGTCTCCGAACATCCAGAAACAAATTGTGTTGTTATTACCTTCAGTTATTATTTTCAGTTAGATACTCTATCCTTCAGTCAGTTAGTTTTTCCGCAACTGTTTATTCAGTTTAACTGATTGTTGTTGACCGAAAGAATATTTTTAGATTCAGTTTTTAATACAACTGAAATCAGTTTGTCGAAGAATTATTCAAATTGAGCAGTGTTTATTCAACCCCCCCCCCCCCCTTCTAAACACTCTTCACCCGATTCACCGATCCTTTCATTATGTATATATATATATATATATATATACGTAACATGCAATTGGACGAGTGGCTCAATCTTTGTAGCACACATCTCGTGCATATGCGCGACACCAACTGGCGCATATGCGCGAGTCCTTAAGTCTCGGCGCGTCTGTCTCACGGTGGCTCGCGCATATGCGCGACACATCTTGGCGCATATGCGCGAGGCCTTTGCTCAAAATCGCCAACTCTCGGGTTGTCTCGCGCATGTGCGCGAATCCAAGTCGCGCATGTGCGCCAACCTTTCTGGACCTCTCGCGCATGTGCGCGCATATAGTCGCGCATGTGCGCCGATGCTACTGTCCTCGCACATCAATTTTCACACGCGATCTCATTTCGTGTTTCGGTTAGACCTTTTACAACCATCTCGATTAAAAATTAATAATCGTAATTTAACACGATATAAAATCTTGGGCATTACAACATGATTCTAGCACCCTTTGTAAAAATTATCATCAAAGGAGAAGAGTTTATCACCCCCTATAAACTCTACATCGATCCCCAAGAAGTGGTATCATAGCAGATTTCTCTTGTTCTGAAAATTTGCAACAGTTATGGCAAATTTTAGCAAGGTTCCCATGTTCTCGAAAGAAGATTTTGATGATTGGAAAATCCGGATTTAAGCTCATCTTGCAACCCAAGATGATGACATGAGGTATGTCATCACAGACGGCCCATTAAAGATCTTAAAGACAAATACAGCTATTGTTGTTACTGACAGTGCGCTGCAAATGGTTGAAAAACCAAGAAACGAATGGACTGGCGAAGATAAGAAGAAATCCAATCTTGATAATGTCGCAAAGGACATTCTTTATAAAACTCTTGATAAGAACACCTTCAGCAAAATCCAAATGTGCTCTACTGCAAAAGAAATCTGGGAAAAGCTTATTCAGATATGTGAAGGGAATGAACAGACAAAGGAAAATAAATTATCTGTATCAATGTATAATTTTGAAAATCGAAAAAATAAGGCTGGTGAAACTCTAAATGAGTTTGATGAACGTTTCAGTAGCTTAGTCAATGAGTTAGCAGCTCTGGGTAAAGAGCACGGCAACCGAGAGATAGCGCTCAAAGTAATGAGAGTCTTACCCAGAGAATGGGACGTAAAAACCATGACTATGAGAGTGTCTAAAGATTTGAACAAGTTAGAACTGCACGACTTGTTTGCTGATCTAAGAGCCTATGAGTTTGAACTGGAAGTAAGAAGCGGAGAAGAGCCCTCATCAAACCTACCTACCAAGGCTCTTGCTGCCACTACTACTGCTACTACTTCTTTTACTGATGCTGTAATTGTTCCACAAGCTTTACCTGCTGTCATCATTGATAGCACATCTGAAAGGACTGCTTAACAGATCAGCAGTGACACAATGTCCTTGTTCGTAAAGAAGTTCTCCAGATTCATGAAAAAGAATCATCGAGCCTACCAAGGTCCCAATCGAAACTTCAAGAAGGATTCACCATCTGGTGACATGGCATTTTTTAATTGTGGAAAAGTCGGGCACTTCATTGCTGGCTGCCCAAAGCTAAAGAAATATGACCAGAAGAAAAGAGATTATAAAAGAAATGACAAGAAGACTAGAAGAGACCGCAAGGCAATGATTGCTGAAGAAAGCAAATCAAAATGGGCGGACTCTAGTTCTGAATCTTCTGACTCAAAAAGTCATTCTACTGATAGTGATGCAGAAGAGATCAAATACCTAATGGCAGACATTGAATCAACCTCGACATTAGGTATTTGACTTTGACTCTGACGAATTTACACGAACTGATTTAATTAAAGCATTGCATGACATGGTAGGGGAGTACTCGAGACTTTCTCAATCATTTGAGGAAGTTAAGATTGAAAATATAAACTTAAAAAATCAAGTCAGTAAGTTCACTTGCTTGCAAGAGAACAGCTGCAATGATTTGAAAGTGGAGATTAGTAAGCTAAAAATTGAGAATGAAAGAGTGAAGGCAGATTACCAGACAATGAGGTCTGAAAATCAAAAGCTGTATGTTCTAGTAAATGCTTGGAATAAGTCTTCTGTTTCATTGGAAAATATGCAAGAATTGCAGAAGCAATCCGGAGATAGAAGTGGTCTCGGATTCAGCAATAATGAAAGCACTTCTGAAACCAGTACCAAGCCAGAACTGGATAAAGGCAAAGGGAAATTTATTCATTTTGTCAAATCTAGTGTGGTATATGAACCTGAAGTACCAACTGTTCAAGTTGAAAGGAATGTAAATCAGATGAACAAAATGAAGCATTATGGTCTGGGATATGTTGAACCTAAGGGGAAAGTTCACCAGAGTGTTGGATCCAGTAGAGGATTCAACTCAGGAGGACAACCCCCTATGAAGGTTAAAAACTATCAGTACTATAATTATAGACCTGTTCAGAGGAGATACAGGCCAGAAAACACAAACAGAAGGGAAATACAACATTCAAGTATGCATACTGTTAAAAATAACAGACCTTCTGGTGCACACATGTTGGAAACTTAATTCCGGTGTTTTGACAAAAAGACTTACCAACTGAACTAAGCAACTGAACTGATCATCAACTGAACACGTCATCTGCTGAACTCAGTCAACTGTTCTATACAACTGAAGTTCATTCTCGGCAACTGATTCGTTACCAGCTGATCTCTCAGCTGTACACGTCATCAGTTGAAAGCGACAACAGACAAAATAGTACATATACCTGCCACTAGTAGTGGAACGCCGCATTGCAGAATGAACAGTGTACGATTGTCAGAATATATCGACGTGACAATCAACGGTTAGAATATTCAAACATTCTTTAATGTTACCGTTGAGAGGAGAGTCTATAAATAGTCGAAGGCAGCAACTGAAGGCAACCCAGACTTTCAGTTATCTCATTCTACTTTCTGTTACGCTGCAAAAATATCTACTCACAATCAGAAATCAAAGATCACGCTTATTAGTCATATCAGTAGTATTCAAGACTACATTCTCGATCTTAAATTGCACTTTGTAATTGTTGATAGATTTTCTAAGTTGTGCTAAAGATCAGTTACGATCTATAAAAGTGTTGTATGCTAAGAGTTTCAGTTTTGGCAAAGTGATAAGTCCAAACTGAAGTGGGTCAGTACAGTGTCGTGTATTTGATCAAAGTCTTTTAGTGGATATCCTATCTTCGTGATAGAAGGGGTGACGTAGGAGTTATTCAATTCTCCGAACATCCAGAAAAAAATTGTGGTGTCATTACTTCAGTTACCATTTTCAGTTAGATACTCTATCTTTCAGTCAGTTAGTTTTCCGCAACTGTTTTATTCAGTTTAATTGATTGTTATTGACCGACGGGATATTCAGTTTCAGTTTGTAACAAAACTGAATTTATATTGTCGAAGAATATTTTAAATTCGAGCAGTGTTTATTCAAACATCCCTTCTAAACACTCTTTATTCGATTAACCGATCCTATCAAGTGGTATCAGAGCTAGTTATATCCTATCAAAGATTATCTATACTAAAATTGTTCACTATGTCTTCATTCAACAAGATTCCTATGTTCTCAAGAGAAGACTTTGACGATTGGAAGATCGGGATGCAGGCTCATCTAGCTGCACAAGATGATGATATGTGGTACGTTATAACTGACGGACCCATGAAGATTTTGAAAGCCAATACAGCTGTTGCCATTATTGATGGGGTACCTCATCATATAGAAAAGCCAAGAGATGAGTGGACTACTGAGGGCAAGAGGAAAGCAAATCTAGATGATGTAGCAAAGGATATATTGTACAAAACACTGGACAAAGTAACGTTCAGTAAAATCAAGATGTGCAAGACAGCCAAAGGGATTTGGGAGAAGTTAATTCAGCTTTGCGAAGGCAACGAACAAACCAAAGAAAACAAACTTTCTGTTGGCGTGCAGAAGTTCGACAACATCAGAATGAAAGTTGGAGAAAAAATGCATGAATATGATGAAAAAACCAGCTGCATCATCAACGAACTAAATGCACTTGGAAATGTGTATTCAAATAAAGAAGTTGCATTGAAGATAATCAGAGGTCTTCCCAAAGAGTGGGATGCAAAGACCATGGCCATTAGGGAATCCAAGGATCTGAACAAAGTTGAGCTTCATGATCTATTTGCTGATTTGAAAGCATTATGAACTCTGTCAATATCTGGCGATAGGGCTAATCTGTAAGCTCGATCACCAACTCTATCCAAGATCTCAAATGGGCCAATAAATCTCGGACTCAACTTCCCCTTTTTACCAAACCGCATCACACCTTTAAGAGGTGCAATCTTCAAGAACACGTGGTCGCCAACCTCAAACTGCAACGGTCTACGACGCACATCAGCATAACTTTTATGTCTTGACTGTGCTGTCTTCATTCTCTCTTGGATAACAGCAACAACATCAGCTGTCTGTTGGACCAACTGTGAACCCAACATCTTCCTCTCACCAATCTCGTCCCAATACAAGGGAGATCTACACTTTCTGCCATAAAGTGCTTCATACGGTGCCATGCCAATCGTCGCTTGGTAGCTATTATTGTACGTGAACTCAACAAGAGGCAATTTGGAATCCCAGCTACCAGGATAATCAATAGTACAAGCTCTGATCATATCCTCTAAAATCTGAATAACTCTCTCTGATTGACCGTCGCTCTGGGGGTGATATGCTGTACTGAATGCTAACCGTGTTCCCATAGCTCTGTGTAAACTCTTCCAAAACTCTGAAGTAAATATAGGGTCACGATCAGACACAATCGACACAGGAACACCATGAAGTCTAACAACCTCTGCTATGTACTCTTCGGCATACTGGTTCATGGAATACGTTGTCTTGACTGGGAGAAAATGCGCTGACTTGGTCAACCGATCAACGATAACCCAAATAGAGTTAAAACCTTTATGTGTTATGGGAAGACCAGTCACGAAGTCCATCGTAATATGCTCCCATTTCCATTGAGGAATCGGTAATGACAGCAATGTCCCAGCAGGTCTCTGGTGTTCGATTTTCACCTACTGACAAGTTAGGCACTGAGAAATAAACATGGCAATATCATTCTTCATACCTGGCCACCAATAGAGTATACGAAGATCCTGATACATCTTGGTACTACCTGGATGTATAGAGTATGGTGCAGTATGTGCCTCTGTCAAGACGTCTCGTCGAATATCATCACCAACAGGCACGCAAATACGGCCTCTGAATGTCACCAAACCATCTCTATTCATCTCAAACTCTGAATTACCTCTCTCCTCTGCTCTTGCTCTCATCTCTATCAACTGTACATCATTGGCCTATTCTCTATGGATCATGTCTGTCAAAGTAGCTCGAATGATCAACGCTGAAAAGTGAGCAATGGTTCCAGGAACTAGCAAAGCTATCTCCTCTCGTTTCAAGTCTAACAACAACAGACCCTGGATCATAGAACTCAAAGAAGAACTTGACTTACGGCTCAATGCATCCGCTACAACATTTGCCTTCCCTGGGTGGTAACTAATCGACACATCATAGTCTTTGACAAGCTCTAACCACCGTCTCTGTCGCATATTGAGGTCTTTCTGAGAAAACAAATACTTTAAACTCTTGTGGTCCGTGAAAATTTCACACTTTTTGCCATATAAATAATGTCTCCAAATTTTCAGGGCGAAAACCACAGCTGCCAGCTCCAGATCATTCGTAGGATAATTCTTCTCGTAGTCCTTCAACTGGCGAGAAGCATAAGCTATAACCTTTCCACGTTGCATCAGCACTGCACCAAGACCTTTCTTCGACGCATCGGTATACACAACAAAGTCCTCTGAACCACTGGGCAATGCAAGTAATGGAGCTGTCGTCAACTTATCTTTCAACTCTTGAAATCCACTTTGGCATTCATTGGACCACTCAAACTTCACAGTCTTCCTCGTCAGATTGGTTAATGGCAGGGCAATCTTGGAAAAATCTGAAATAAAACGACGATAATAACCCGCCAAACCAAGAAAACTGCGTACCTCTGATACAGTGGTAGGAATAGGCCACTTCTGTATCGCCTCGATTTTCACTGGATCAACAGCTATACCATCCTTCGAGACAACATGGCCTAAGAAGAAATCTGCTCCAACCAGAACTCACATTTCTTCAACTTAGCATACAACCTCTTCTCTCTCAGCAACTGAAGAACAACTCTGAGATGCTCTGCATGAAGCTCTCTGGTTTTGGAATAAATCAATATGTCATCGATGAAAACAATGACAAAGCTATCCAAATACGGCTTGAACACTCGGTTCATAAGATCCATGAAGACTGAAGGAGCATTAGTCAGACCGAACGACATAACGAGAAATTCGTAATGATCATACCTGGTCCGAAACGCTGCTTAGGTATATCAGACTCCCTAACCTTCAACTGATAATAGCCAGATCGCAGATCAATCTTCGAAAACACTGTAGCCCCCTGCAGTTGGTCAAAAAGATCGTCTATCTGTGGCAACAGATATTTATTCTTGATAGTCACTTTGTTGATTTCTCTGTAATCAATGCAAAGCCGCAAGGACCCATCGTTCTTCTTGACGAAAAGAACCGGAGCTCCCCAAGGCGAAGAACTTGGCCGAATGAAACCTTTATCCAATAGATCCTGCAATTGCGTCTTCAACTCTTTCATCTCTGAAGGGGCCATTCTATACGGAGCTTTAGAAATAAGAACCGTACCCGGAACTAGATCAATCACAAATTCTACATCTCTGTCCGGCGGTAAACCCGGAACATCATTCTCAAATACATCAAGAAACTCTCTCACAACATCAATATCATCAATATTCAACTTCACAATTCTATCCATATCAACAATCGAAGCCAAAAACCCATCACAACCCCTAAACAACAACTTCTTAGCCTCAAGACACGAAATAAAAGGAAGGACCAGCGAAGTACCTGCACTGGCGAGCATACCTTCTGTAGAGGCCTAAAAATCCGTACTTGGAATATTGCGGAAAATTTAAAATTTTTCTTTTAAATAATTAAAATTGCCTCATTCATAACTGAACTGATAAATAAAGTTTGATGTTCAAAGTGGCAGCGGAAGAAATTAACATTTTCGAAATAACAGTAAAAGGTTTTTCCAACGATAATAAAAATGTTTGAGCCATAAAATAATAATAAATGCTGAACTGAGGTCCTCGGGTCCTACTACTGCCGACTCGAGCCTGCTCACTAGTCCCCGCCCTCGGTCCCGACATCATCAGCACCTACAACAATCAAGTCTAGTGAGTCTAAAGACTCAACATGTATATATCGTAAATAGCAAGTAAATAAATAAATAACAAACTTGCATGCAAGTGAAAATATCATGTCATGAGGCATATCGTAAAAATGTCGTGTCATGTTAATTATAATACGTGCATAACTGAACTGAAAATCATAGTGAAAATATTTGCTCCTTGGAGCCCTGTACTGAAATAGCATGTAATAATTTTCTGGTGAGATTATGGTCTACGCATGTGGTCCCTGAACTGAACTGATCGGTAACTGGCGACCGGGCCTGTAACTGGCGACAAGACTTAGTAATGTACGTCTGATCAGACCACTGCCAGCAGTACTGGGTGAAACAACTGAACTGACCGGTAACTGGGGACCGGGCCTGTAACTGGCGACAGGACTTAGTAATGCTCTCACCTACCTTATTGCCATCATCTGCAAATTTCACCGTCTTAGCAACGCAATCAATCACTGCACGATAGGTTGATAGCCAATCCATGCCAAGTATAAATTTAAACGCAACCATCGGAATAACAATCAAATCGGCATAAACCACTCGCTCATCAATTTGAACAGAGCACGCATACACAATAGATGTCGGACACAACACATCCCCAGAAGGCAATACAACATTAAACTGGAGGGGAAGAATAAAAGGAACTAAACCCGAAGATCTCAACAATAGTTCAAACATAAAAGAATGAGTAGCACCTGTATCAATTAATGTCGTAGTCTACTCTACCTGAAATTAAAATAGTGCTAGAGATCACAGAAGAATCATGGTTTATACCTTCCTTCGTCATGGTGAAGATGCGACCCTGCACCTTCTCTTTACTCGATCCTCTTGAACAGTCCTTGGCAATATGGCCTGCAGTGCCACATCGATAGCAAGTATGATTACCAAATCTGCACTCTCTCATATGATGCCTACTGCACTTGGGACACAATGGCTTCTCTGGATCAGATGGAACTGTCGGTGCTTTAGAACTCGGTTCCATTTTGCCTTTCCCTTTAAAACTGCCCTTTCCTCTTTGGCTCGAACCCTGATCCCTTTGAGCAATATCCTGCTGCCTCGCCTGTCTCTCTCTTGCAATGTCTTTCTCGTCTTGCTCGGCTAACAAGGCTTTAGCCACAATCTGTTTAAATGTCACCGCTTTAGACATATTGATGTCCCTCCTGATCTCTGCTCGAAGACTTCTAATGAAATGAGCACCCTTGTCTTTATCATTGGAGGCAATATATGGGGCAAACAGACAGTCCTCCTCAAACTTCAGAATGTACTCATCGACATTCATACCTCCTTGACGAAGCTCTAAAAATTCAGTCACCTTCCGAGCTCTAAGTGCATCAGGGAAGTATTTGTCATAGAAAAGATCAGTAAAATCTTGCCACTTCATTGCTGGTACATCAACACCTACCTTGGTAGCATTCCACCAAATGCGTGCAGTTTTGACTAACATGAACACTGCACAACCAATTATGTCCTTGTCTTCATAGTTAAGATGATTAAAAATCGCCTCAAGTGCTTTGATCCACTCTACAGCCACCAATGGATCAGTGCTTCCTGCAAATTCCGGCGGATCCATCATCTTAAAAGCAATAAAGATCCCATCGGTTCCAACTGCTTGTGCCACTTGGCCTCTCCCTTGGCCTCTACCTTGACCTTGCAAACGGAGCAACTGTTGGATCTGCTCACTGTGGACCTTGGCTTGCTCTTTCAGTAACTTGCCGAACTCGTTGACAACTCTCGATGAAGAACTATCCTCACCCTCTGAAGCCTTTCTCTTAGGAGGTATTACTCCTACAATGTGCTCACATAATACATATCAACAAATAACAATAAATATGTAGAAGAAGACATACTCGGACTGTTGAAAATAGACGAAGTCATATGCATTGGTCCGAAGAACGTTGCTCTAATACCACTAAATGTAACACCTCTGACCAGTTTTAATAAAATAGCAGCGGAATTTAAAATTTTTCTTAAAAGAAAGAAGGATTTAAAATACATTTCAATATATAATCAAAAGTATATACATGATCAATAAAATGATGCAACAAAATACAAAATATCATTTTTGTGATCATGTCCAAAATGCTAGCAAAATAGCCTTCTTCCTTCCTTCTCTTATGCATATGACCCCGGCTCCAATCAACGTCCAAGCTTGTCGCTCTTATCTGCATCACATGAAATAACTAAAATGAGTATATAACTCAGCAAGTGGAACTCTTACATAGCAATGGATACATAGCATACTCTGAAAAACATGACTTTGAAAACATTAAATATCATCAACTCTGAAACATAAATATCATAGCATGAATAGCAATAACGATGATATTTGTCTTTTCTCTGTTGAATTAATATCTAAATAGTATCTCTGTCTCTGTACCTATATCCCATCGATATGAATCGATACTCTATTGGTATATAAGCCTATGGTCGTTGATCAACTAATTGCGTGCAATCTCTGACTATGTATCTATCAATCCAATAAATCATTTTGAACTCTCTCTTTGGCATTAAATCAAACACTTTGAAGACTCTATTCTTTTGTATTCCCTTCGACATAATTGAGACATAAAATGCCTCTAATATACAACAAAGTGTATTAATATATAGCATGAAACAATTGGAAGGGAATAACATGTTAAAACCATTGAAACACAATACATATATTATCATGTGAGCACAAAGAAATAAATTCCACTTACTACACTTGGATCACTTGATTCTATTCTCTTGGTACACTTCCTACAACAATAAACCATATATTGCACCATTAATAACCCAATAATCAAACAACCATAACAATAAATCCATAAAACCACCGCCATCAACAAACCCATGATTTCCCAACATCATAATCCAAGAATAATCAAAACCATAAGCTTACCTTAGCTCCCAGAACCCAAAAAAACCTCATTCCCTTTCAAATACCCAAATAAGGAGCTTGAATCAAAGGCACAAAAAGAAGAAATAGGAACCCTAGCATTCCTCTTGAGCTGAAAACCGAGAAGATGAGAGAAATGAGAGAATAAGAGCAAACTCTTGTCTTATATCACTTAAAATACCAAAACACATTTTTACTGTTCATGCATCGCAGGTGCGCTATATGTACTGAACCATATCCAAAAATCCGAAGGCGACGACCGAGGGTGCGCTCCTTTATGGACCGCGGGTGCGCTCTGGTCTCTGCCCAAACACCGCGGGTGCGGTGGCTAACTGACCGCGGGTGCGGTCACCTCTGTAGCCAACAACAAACTTTTGCAACTAAAATCGAATCGCAACGCTGCTTCTCCTCATAATTCGGCAACACTCTCAACAAGAAAGTTGAACCTCTATATCCCATTAAAATTGGCCTCATACCAATTGGCCCAACTTACAATTTACCATGAATTAAACCACAACGACGCTACAATACAACCACATAACAAGTATAACCAACAATACTATAAACCATAAATCACAACTCTTAATATCAAACTATACTTAATCTTAACCAAATAGTCAATAATCATACGAAATCTAAAACCGTACCGTTCACCAGGTTTGCCTATTAAAAACATATTTGGATGTAATTGATTATTTGATTAATTGGCAAGATAATTGATTATTTGATTAATTGGTAAGGTAATTGATTATTTTTAATTTATAGTGTATCTCATACCTTTTAAATGAAAAAACATCTTGTCAAATAATTCTTACAAGTTATATTTCTCATTTATTTTAATATTGTTTAAACAATACATTTGATAACATTCCATAAGAATAAAAAACACTCAATTTCCTTCGCACATTTTTTGATTTGTAACCATTTTTCGAACATCCATAAATCTTATTTTCCATATGTGACCCTAACTTTTAACACTCATCTTACATGATATCACCCATGCAATTAATCCAAACACAACTTAAAAGGATATGATTAAAAAAAAATCACGATTGAAAACTTTATCCTTCTAGTGACACATTCATAGAATTAGCTTTTTATAGAGAATATAGATTTATAATAGTTCATCAATATCTTGACTGAAGCATTTAAAATTCAAAAGTAAATGGACTTTTGACATTTTCGAAATTGAAGAAACCAAAAAGATTTCTGACCAAAACATGGACGAAAAATGTAAATATATTAAAAGAAAAATAAAAGAGAATCCCACCCCAGCTTAGCCTCTGAAATAATGATCCTTTACCAAGTGCCCTTTCAATAACAACAATAATGATAATATGAGACCAGTTACAACAGTTCTAACACACTCTCATGCTATGGAAACATCAACTTTACAGATTGGAACAGAAAATGATTTAGGCATAAAGACAAGGGCTGAAACAGGGAGTCTCAAAACATATGTAAGAATGCCTAGAAACCTCACATCAAGATCTACCTAATAACTATGAGTCTCAAGCTACCAATAATTCTTCGAACAAAATGGAAAACAAAATGACGAGATCATGTCTTTAGCACACCAACAAGATAGATGGAAGATATAAATGTGTTCCCCAATCTGTCCAAGGGAAATATAAACCATCAACGAGATGCAGGAAAGAGATGGCTCACATTCTGGCCTCAGGAAACCAAAACGTTGTCACCAATCATAGAGCTCGCAAAAATATATCAACAAATTCACTGGCCCCTTTCCAGGAATTTACACTCAGTTTTTGGAATTTTTTTTTTTTGGTATTCTTGATGTCCCTCACTCAAATCAGTAACTCCAGGAAACCCAGTATGATATTAAGGATTGGGATTTGCCAATGTTTATAGAAACAGCTTTTATTTCTCAATAGTTAGTAGGCCAGTTAAATTGTGTATGTTGTGGCTGCTGGTAAACATGTGCTGTCGGTCCAACAATATCGGCAGGAGTAGTAATGGACTGAGATTGCTGTAAAAGAGGGTGAACAGTTGCTGCTGTAAGTGCCTGTGCATGGTGGAAAATGCTGGTGAAGGTTCCAGGGCCAGGCTGTGTTGGGGCGAAAGCCAACTGACCTGGAGGAAGATTATAAAACGAACTAGCCTGCAAGTTTGAAATATCACGACTTGGAGTAGTAAACCACACACCTGAACTTTCACTCTGCAGTTTAGCCAATAAAGCAACAATCAGTGCACTCCTCAAGTACGCCAAGGAAAAGAGATAAAGAGGGGCAAAAATTTATCCTCAACCAGCTAGAAATAGAATTTACAACTTCTGGCATGGAGTTTTGTTACAAGCAATTGATTGTCGGCAAAATTTGCTATACCATTCACACAATCTGCTTATTACATTGATATTTAATTTTCGTATAGAGTGAATGAAAGAAACTATGAGAACAATTCTCAAAATGAAACCCTCCTTGAACTACTTGGTAACAGCAAATTTGAAATAACATGAGGTAACATACTGAAAGTAACAAACCTGTTGGCCACTGGCATAGATGTTTTCCTTGATTTGAGATGCTGAAAAATCCTCATTAGATGTAGAACAAACAGCTGCACTGGACGAACTAGAAGTGTAGTTGGCCATCGAGTGATCATACGGCCCAAAGCTGCCAGGCATGCCAATTTGAGTTGAGCTTCCTGTATTAGATCCTTGTTTGTACTGAGAAACTGAATATTTGCCAGCTGTCCCTGGTGGAGTTGGATAAATATTGCTAGCCTGAGGTTGCTGAGGAAATCCACCATTGCTTAAGAACTGAAGAATTGCTTGAGGTGGAACATAGAACGGGGAGAAATAAGGTCCATATGGAATGTAGTTTGGAGGATAATGGGGCATATGAATGCCTGTTGGTTGACGGAAGACAGGAAGAGGTTGCTGGGCAGAAGTAACCGAGCTTTGCATAACACCAGCAGTTTGAGTTACAAGTGGAGTTGGAGAACTGGACAAAATGAAAGGGACACCACCCTGCAACTAAAGTATGTCAAATAAGAACCAGTATGACATCCTCAACGATTAAGAGAATTGAATTAACAGTTCGTGGGGTTACACAAAAGAAGTCACTAGCTAATGCTTCTCTCCTCGTTCTTATGCCAATCGAGGTACGAGTTTTCCACATTTTACAACATGAAAATAATTTTTTAAGAATTGAAAAAAAAAACAGTAAAGTTCACCATGGGGGTTTTGACCCAAATTTGATAAATTAAACTTTTACTATTAAAATAATTGAGGTTTTTAAGAACTTTTAAGTATAATAATATTTTTATTTGATTTTTCATAACTTTCTCAAAATATATAATAAAGTGTAAATTTATAGTTACATTGTAAGGCCCGAGATGTTATTACAGTAATTTGAGATTAATCTGAAATGATTATAGGCAGAACGGATTAGCTGGAGAAAAGTAATGCCAAGATTTTAAGTTGATAAAATGAGATTGTGTAAGAGGGCATGCGAAGCGAGACCGCACCAGCAGTTGAAGAAGGACCGCACCCGCGGTCGATATTAATGAAATTGTGAAGAGGAGGCCGAAGCCTCACCGCACCCGCGGTGTTAACAGGGACCGCCCCCGCGGTGCAGTACCGCACCCGCGATCTTGACATGTACCGCACCCGCGGTCATGCAATTTCAGAAAAGATAAGATTGTCGAACCATGAGCGCACCCGCGGTCTTACACCTCCCGCACCCGCGGTACGACGTGCCTTGCAAAGAATGCGCCACCTTTTGACATGCATGCAATGGTATATATAGGTGGTAATCCATTCGAAATTCATTCAAAAAAGTGAAGAAAAGGGTCTGAAGAAGAAAGGAGAAAATCCTTACGCCTTTTTCGAGAAATCCGTCCGTCTGATTTTGAATCCGATTTCGATATCGAGTTCCTAGCGACGTAGGCTACAACTGGACGTAAGTTTTACTACGTTTTGACATGCTTTGAAATTATGGTATTGTCAGAATTGAATGGAACTCATATATGTTGTTCTTGACATGTTAGACAGCGTAGAATCGAAGTCAGATTAAGAAACGGACTGAATATGAACTTGTTATGATTTCAGAATAAGATTGAATAAGAATTGATATCCAGATTGAGTGGTTATCGATTATGAGATATTAGAATTGATATCTGACTGATATGATAGGGCTGGATATATTAAGATTATGATGTTATGTTATTGAAACAGAATTTGATTGAATTCTGTTTATATCCAGTATTAATTGAGTGGTGTATTGATACCAAACCCTCGATATTGTTATTGTCAGATCGATATTGACAGGTTTTGAGTTCGAGACTTCGACAGAGTCAGAGTATCAGGAAGAAAGGTATAAATTAATGTTGAGTTGGGATTGCACAACTCGAGTGAGGTTTGACTCGAGTTTCCCTAAATCACATACTTTTACTTATTGCATTGATATTTGCAATTGATCATACTTATGATTGTAGTCTATTGATTTATAGCTACTGTGTGATAAGATTGATATTTGTAGCCTATTGATTTATAGCTACTGCATGTAATGACTGCTGATTCGCTAGTCATTGACTGATTTGCTTAGATACTGACTGTACGTATTGATTACTGAGTCGTTGAGTCATAGGCTGATTCGCCTAGTCACCGGCTGATTCGTCGGGTTATAGACTGATTCGTCTAAACTTAAGCTGATTCGCTTAATTACAGGCCGACTCGTCTGGTTATTGGCTGATTCGCCTAATTACTGGCTGATTCGTCAGGTTATTGACTGAGTCGTCAATTCTGCGGCTGATTCGCCCAGACACTGGAGATATTAATTATATCGATGCCGTTTAGGGATTGATTCATTCCTATCGACTGAGATTCGATATAATTCCTATATCCAGACATCGGGATCCCTAGGATAGAGTTGAGTCAAGTCTGAGACGACGCGTCGGATGAGATGAGTCTGATACGACATGTTGAGTTACATTGTTATATCATTCATGATTATTGAATGCCTGAGATTGATTTATGTTTCTGATTTGATACATGTTATGAATATTTCTTATATGCTTTCGTATATGTTTTTATATGATTGCATTTATACATTGTTTATACTGGGATATTTATATCTCACCGGAGTTATCCGGCTGTTGTCTTGTTTTGTATGTGTGCATGACAACAGGTGGGGCTGGATCAGGGTCAAGAAGAGGATGAGAGAAGACGAGTTTAGCGTGGCGATTCCGGACTTGGTTTAGAGATAGGGTTAGACACTTGATATTAGTTGTTAAACCCTAGTTGAATAAATGTATGTTGTACAGGACTTGTACTTTTATACTGAGATGTATGTTCATGTTTAATATGTAATTTGAGTAAATTACATTACGTTTCCGCTTTGTATTTGGAAAAAAAAAAAAAAAAAAATTTAGATCCTGTTTTATAATTTGATTAATTAGTCCCAAACATGATTAAGTACTTGATTAGCGTCCGGGTCCCCACAACAGGTGGTATCAGAGCTGTAGGTACTAGAACTGTAGATTCTTTAGATTGAGATAGAAGAGGCTAGTGAGCGGGGTAGATTGAATTTTCTTTCCTTGCTTGTGATTGCTAGCATGACTTACTGCTTTATATAATACATGTTACTTGATTTATCTGATTTGATTTTGTAATATGTATTATTGGCACGGATCTGAATTGATTCTCGATCAGCAGTAAGATGATCGGAGGAGAGATTGAATTGAAACAGATGTGTTGGATTGGGCTACTAATCCTTTTGAGTTTCAGATATGCCTCCCAGAAGAATCCCAGAACAGGGTAGTACATCGAATCCTCCAATGGATGTAACACCAACTCCAATGGAAACCTTGCTGAAGAGGTTTAAGTCATTCAAACCACCCACTCTGAAAGGTACTGAGACATCGGTCGAGTGTGAGAGTTGGTTAGGTAGTATTGAGTTGCTGTTTGATTCACTGGAGTACAGTGATGAGCGCCGGATTAAATTGATTGGACACCAGTTGCTTGATGTTGCACAAAGCTGGTGGGTTACAATGAAGAGGGCCTTGGAGCAACGAGGTACGATTATTACTTGGGATGTATTTAAAACTGAGTTTTATCAGAGATTTTTCCCAATATCGTACAGAAAGGACAAGGGGCCGGAGTTTGCCAATTTGAGACAGGGTCAGCTGAACATTGAAGAATATGTGACCAAGTTCTCTACCTTGTTGAAGTTTGCTCCACATGTGTCCGAAAATGACGAAGCCGTTGCCGATCAATTCATCAATGGCTTGAATCCCGATATATTTACATTGGTGAACACAGGGCGACCCAATAACTTTGCTGATGCCATGAATAGAGCAAAGGGCGCTGAAGCAGGCCTGATAAGACAGAGAGGAGCTGAATTTGTTCCTCCAGTGTCGAGACCACAACAACCACTTCCCCGATTCGAGAGTGGTAGTAGCAGTGGTGGAACGAAAGATTTTCTGAAAGCTAGAGGAAAGCAATTTAAGAAGTCTGGCGGCAGTTCTTCTAGCTCTAGTGGTTCTCAGCAGAGTTATACGGGAGTGTACTGCGGAAATTGTGGAGGGAGACATTCCACTGAACAATGCCAAGGAGTACTTGGTAGCTGCCACTTCTGCAAGCAACAGGGACATTTTGCCAGAGTATGTCCACAGAGGGGTTCCCAAAGATCCCAGGGAGCCGAACCATCTGGATCAGCGGCACAGTGGAGTAGACGATCAGCTGCTGTTCCTTCATTTCAGCCAGCACCATCTCAGTCACAGCAGAGGCCAGGAGGAAGCCAGACAGTGGGCCAGCCTCCTAGACAGCAGGCCAGAGTATTTGCTTTGACCGAGGAGCAGGCTCAGGAAGCACCAGATGATGATGTTGCAGGTAACTGATTTGTTTGATTATCCTGCATATGTATTGAGGGATATCGTTGCTTCACATGCTTTTAGTTCTGAGAGATTTGCATTGATGCATGCATTATCTGTTGAGTCTTTATTTACTGTAGTAGTGTTTCTTTCCTTGAGAAAAGATCTTGTATCAGTGATTTCTGTTAGATCTTGTATACTACAGTAGGATGAGAATGAGATCGAGTTAGATCGTGTGGTAGCTTGCATTGTACTGGTGTTCTATGATTTTAGAACTGCATTACTGATATTGATATGCTGATCAAGTACATAGCTACCATAGATTAATTCCAGAAGATGGTGAGAATTAAACCTGAGATGATCAAGAAATGAATATTGTACGATAAGAATTCTAGACTGAGAATTCCTTTGATATTCGTACTAGCTATGACTCGATTATTACAGAAAGGAGCAGAATGACTCCTTATGTATTCAGTTGATTTACTGAAGTTGAGTCTATCATTGGCTGATTTACCAATGATAAGAAAGTTCTCGATGTTTTCTCTGATAAGACTTCGGATCTGATTCCAATCAGAGAGATTGATTTTAGTCTTGAACTGATCTTAGAAATTGTTGAAATTTTGAATCCTGATTGAGAAAGATAGTAAACAATCAAGATTATATTGTACAGTCCGAACCAGAGTTGATTTCGAATTGATAGCAGTTTAAAAAGCTGATTAGAATATTTAGAACTCAATATCGATAGTCAGAACAGAGTGTCGATCAGAGTAACAGATACGTGATTTTGTATTTTGTATGAGATTGATTATTCTGTGATGTCAGATGTGTCAGAATTGTACAGCAAAGCTTGATATTGATAGTCAGAGCCGAATACCAGGTAGGTATTTCCTCTTTAATTTATGTAATTAACTGATTTGTGTATATCAAATAGTTCGAATCAGAAAGAACAGATATTGTTAGAAATTTACAGTCGTGGATTTAGTGTTCAGTCTGATGATTGCGACTGTATTGTATTCGAACAGATAGTGGTGATATAGACAGATGAGATCAGTTATACCAGAAATGTATTGAAATGTTGGCAGAAATTGTACTGATATGTCTAAAATGCTAACAGAAAAGATAGAAAGATAGAAATCAGAAGATTATTACAGATTTTGTATAGTTCTGAACAGAAATGGGAGTACATTTCTATGGCTTTCGTAATGAAATTACCGCCATTTTCTTTAGATTATGATATGATATGATTATGATTGACAGATTATTCAATCTATATCTATCAGTTTGTACCAGATTACGTACAAACAAAACCAGATGACTTAGATCAATGTCAAAGAAATAGTCAGATTGACGAGAATGCAAGAATTAGATGATATCAGATTGTGATTTTGACGGAGTTGTACTTGTGATAGATTATATCATAAGCTCTCTTGTGCAGATTTATTACAGATTGACAGATAGTCAGAATAGATTACCAGATATTGACAGATAATTGTAGAGCTTTGGTACTGGATGATAGTACTAGTTGATATAGATTATTGTCATGACATGATTGATTGTATGACAGTAGCTATCAAGATAGTTCAGAATGAACAGATTTAAGAAACCAACGTTGGATAATAACGATTGGTAATTGAAGATGAAGATTGATTATGTTCTCGATTGGGATAAACAGATAGGATAACAACTACAGATGGTATTGTTTTGTTATAGATTGCAGATTGGCATATACGGATGATGTATAGCCAGTGTTGCGAGATTGACTTTATCAGAGCTAGTTGTAGAGATAGAATTTGATATGAGATTGAAATTTCAGAACAGATTCATTGAGATGAGTTTTTAATTTAAACTCTGTATACATTTCTTCTGATAATCTGAATTGATTACTTGCGAGTTCGAGGACGAACTCAGATCTAAGAGGGGGAGAAATGTAAGGCCCGAGATGTTATTACAGTAATTTGAGATTAATCTGAAATGATTATAGACAGAACGGATTAGCTGGAGAAAAGTAATGCCAAGATTTTAAGTTGATAAAATGAGATTGTGTAAGAGGGCATGCGAAGCGAGACCGCACCTGCAGTTGAAGAAGGACCGCACCCGCGGTCGATATTAATGAAATTGTGAAGAGGAGGCCGAAGCCTCACCGCACCCGCGGTGTTAACAGGGACCGCCCCCGCGGTGCAGTACCGCACCCGCGGTCTTGACATGTACCGCACCCGCGGTCATGCAATTTCAGAAAAGATAAGATTGTCGAACCATGAGCGCACCCGCGGTCTTACACCTCCCGCACCCGCGGTACGACGTGCCTTGCAAAGAATGCGCCACCTTTTGACATGCATGCAATGGTATATATAGGTGGTAATCCATTCGAAATTCATTCAAAAAAGTGAAGAAAAGGGTCTGAAGAAGAAAGGAGAAAATCCTTACGCCTTTTTCGAGAAATCCGTCCGTCTGATTTTGAATCCGACTTCGATATCGAGTTCCTAGCGACGTAGGCTACAACTGGACGTAAGTTTTACTACGTTTTGACATGCTTTGAAATTATGGTATTGTCAGAATTGAATGGAACTCATATATGTTGTTCTTGACATGTTAGACAGCGTAGAATCGAAGTCAGATTAAGAAACGGACTGAATATGAACTTGTTATGATTTCAGAATAAGATTGAATAAGAATTGATATCCAGATTGAGTGGTTATCGATTATGAGATATTAGAATTGATATCTGACTGATATGATAGGGCTGGATATATTAAGATTATGATGTTATGTTATTGAAACAGAATTTGATTGAATTCTGTTTATATCCAGTATTAATTGAGTGGTGTATTGATACCAAACCCTCGATATTGTTATTGTCAGATCGATATTGACAGGTTTTGAGTTCGAGACTTCGACAGAGTCAGAGTATCAGGAAGAAAGGTATAAATTAATGTTGAGTTGGGATTGCACAACTCGAGTGAGGTTTGACTCGAGTTTCCCTAAATCACATACTTTTACTTATTGCATTGATATTTGCAATTGATCATACTTATGATTGTAGTCTATTGATTTATAGCTACTGTGTGATAAGATTGATATTTGTAGCCTATTGATTTATAGCTACTGCATGTAATGACTGCTGATTCGCTAGTCATTGACTGATTTGCTTAGATACTGACTGTATGTATTGATTACTGAGTCGTTGAGTCATAGGCTGATTCGCCTAGTCACCGGCTGATTCGTCGGGTTATAGACTGATTCGTCTAAACTTAAGCTGATTCGCTTAATTACAGGCCGACTCGTCTGGTTATTGGCTGATTCGCCTAATTACTGGCTGATTCGTCAGGTTATTGACTGAGTCGTCAATTCTGCGGCTGATTCGCCCAGACACTGGAGATATTAATTATATCGATGCCGTTTAGGGATTGATTCATTCCTATCGACTGAGATTCGATATAATTCCTATATCCAGACATCGGGATCCCTAGGATAGAGTTGAGTCAAGTCTGAGACGACGCGTCGGATGAGATGAGTCTGATACGACATGTTGAGTTACATTGTTATATCATTCATGATTATTGAATGCCTGAGATTGATTTATGTTTCTGATTTGATACATGTTATGAATATTTCTTATATGCTTTCGTATATGTTTTTATATGATTGCATTTATACATTGTTTATACTGGGATATTTATATCTCACCGGAGTTATCCGGCTGTTGTCTTGTTTTGTATGTGTGCATGACAACAGGTGGGGCTGGATCAGGGTCAAGAAGAGGATGAGAGAAGACGAGTTTAGCGTGGCGATTCCGGACTTGGTTTAGAGATAGGGTTAGACACTTGATATTAGTTGTTAAACCCTAGTTGAATAAATGTATGTTGTACAGGACTTGTACTTTTATACTGAGATGTATGTTCATGTTTAATATGTAATTTGAGTAAATTCCATTACGTTTCCGCTTTGTATTTGGAAAAAAAAAAAAAAAAAATTTAGACCCTGTTTTATAATTTGATTAATTAGTCCCAAACATGATTAAGTACTTGATTAGCGTCCGGGTCCCCACAACAGGTGGTATCAGAGCTGTAGGTACTAGAACTGTAGATTCTTTAGATTGAGATAGAAGAGGCTAGTGAGCGGGGGTAGATTGAATTTTCTTTCTTTGCTTGTGATTGCTAGCATGACTTACTGCTTTATATAATACATGTTACTTGATTTATCTGATTTGATTTTGTAATATGTATTATTGGCACGGATCTGAATTGATTCTCGATCAGCAGTAAGATGATCGGAGGAGAGATTGAATTGAAACAGATGTGTTGGATTGGGCTACTAATCCTTTTGAGTTTCAGATATGCCTCCCAGAAGAATCCCAGAACAGGGTAGTACATCGAATCCTCCAATGGATGTAACACCAACTCCAATGGAAACCTTGCTGAAGAGGTTTCAGTCATTCAAACCACCCACTCTGAAAGGTGCTGAGACATCGGTCGAGTGTGAGAGTTGGTTAGGTAGTATTGAGTTGCTGTTTGATTCACTGGAGTACAGTGATGAGCGCCGGATTAAATTGATTGGACACCAGTTGCTTGATGTTGCACAAAGCTGGTGGGTTACAATGAAGAGGGCCTTGGAGCAACGAGGTACGATTATTACTTGGGATGTATTTAAAACTGAGTTTTATCAGAGATTTTTCCCAATATCGTACAGAAAGGACAAGGGGCCGGAGTTTGCCAATTTGAGACAGGGTCAGCTGAACATTGAAGAATATGTGACCAAGTTCTCTACCTTGTTGAAGTTTGCTCCACATGTGTCCGAAAATGACGAAGCCGTTGCCGATCAATTCATCAATGGCTTGAATCCCGATATATTTACATTGGTGAACACAGGGCGACCCAATAACTTTGCTGATGCCATGAATAGAGCAAAGGGCGCTGAAGCAGGCCTGATAAGACAGAGAGGAGCTGAATTTGTTCCTCCAGTGTCGAGACCACAACAACCACTTCCCCGATTCGAGAGTGGTAGTAGCAGTGGTGGAACGAAAGATTTTCTGAAAGCTAGAGGAAAGCAATTTAAGAAGTCTGGCGGCAGTTCTTCTAGCTCTAGTGGTTCTCAGCAGAGTTATACGGGAGTGTACTGCGGAAATTGTGGAGGGAGACATTCCACTGAACAATGCCAAGGAGTACTTGGTAGCTGCCACTTCTGCAAGCAACAGGGACATTTTGCCAGAGTATGTCCACAGAGGGGTTCCCAAAGATCCCAGGGAGCCGAACCATCTGGATCAGCGGCACAGTGGAGTAGACGATCAGCTGCTGTTCCTTCATTTCAGCCAGCACCATCTCAGTCACAGCAGAGGCCAGGAGGAAGCCAGACAGTGGGCCAGCCTCCTAGACAGCAGGCCAGAGTATTTGCTTTGACCGAGGAGCAGGCTCAGGAAGCACCAGATGATGATGTTGCAGGTAACTGATTTGTTTGATTATCCTGCATATGTATTGAGGGATATCGGTGCTTCACATGCTTTTAGTTCTGAGAGATTTGCATTGATGCATGCATTATCTGTTGAGTCTTTATTTACTGTAGTAGTGTTTCTTTCCTTGAGAAAAGACCTTGTATCAGTGATTTCTGTTAGATCTTGTATACTACAGTAGGATGAGAATGAGATCGAGTTAGATCGTGTGGTAGCTTGCATTGTACTGGTGTTCTATGATTTTAGAACTGCATTACTGATATTGATATGCTGATCAAGTACATAGCTACCATAGATTAATTCCAGAAGATGGTGAGAATTAAACCTGAGATGATCAAGAAATGAATATTGTACGATAAGAATTCTAGACTGAGAATTCCTTTGATATTCGTACTAGCTATGACTCGATTATTACAGAAAGGAGCAGAATGACTCCTTATGTATTCAGTTGATTTACTGAAGTTGAGTCTATCATTGGCTGATTTACCAATGATAAGAAAGTTCTCGATGTTTTCTCTGGTAAGACTTCGGATCTGATTCCAATCAGAGAGATTGATTTTAGTCTTGAACTGATCTTAGAAATTGTTGAAATTTTGAATCCTGATTGAGAAAGATAGTAAACAATCAAGATTATATTGTACAGTCCGAACCAGAGTTGATTTCGAATTGATAGCAGTTTAAAAAGCTGATTAGAATATTTAGAACTCAATATCGATAGTCAGAACAGAGTGTCGATCAGAGTAACAGATACGTGATTTTGTATTTTGTATGAGATTGATTATTCTGTGATGTCAGATGTGTCAGAATTGTACAGCAAAGCTTGATATTGATAGTCAGAGCCGAATACCAGGTAGGTATTTCCTCTTTAATTTATGTAATTAACTGATTTGTGTATATCAAATAGTTCGAATCAGAAAGAACAGATATTGTTAGAAATTTACAGTCGTGGATTTAGTGTTCAGTCTGATGATTGCGACTGTATTGTATTCGAACAGATAGTGGTGATATAGACAGATGAGATCAGTTATACCAGAAATGTATTGAAATGTTGGCAGAAATTGTACTGATATGTCTAAAATGCTAACAGAAAAGATAGAAAGATAGAAATCAGAAGATTATTACAGATTTTGTATAGTTCTGAACAGAAATGGGAGTACATTTCTATGGCTTTCGTAATGAAATTACCGCCATTTTCTTTAGATTATGATATGATATGATTATGATTGACAGATTATTCAATCTATATCTATCAGTTTGTACCAGATTACGTACAAACAAAACCAGATGACTTAGATCAATGTCAAAGAAATAGTCAGATTGACGAGAATGCAAGAATTAGATGATATCAGATTGTGATTTTGACGGAGTTGTACTTGTGATAGATTATATCATAAGCTCTCTTGTGCAGATTTATTACAGATTGACAGATAGTCAGAATAGATTACCAGATATTGACAGATAATTGTAGAGCTTTGGTACTGGATGATAGTACTAGTTGATATAGATTATTGTCATGACATGATTGATTGTATGACAGTAGCTATCAAGATAGTTCAGAATGAACAGATTTAAGAAACCAACGTTGGATAATAACGATTGGTAATTGAAGATGAAGATTGATTATGTTCTCGATTGGGATAAACAGATAGGATAACAACTACAGATGGTATTGTTTTGTTATAGATTGCAGATTGGCATATACGGATGATGTATAGCCAGTGTTGCGAGATTGACTTTATCAGAGCTAGTTGTAGAGATAGAATTTGATATGAGATTGAAATTTCAGAACAGATTCATTGAGATGAGTTTTTAATTTAAACTCTGTATACATTTCTTCTGATAATCTGAATTGATTACTTGCGAGTTCGAGGACGAACTCAGATCTAAGAGGGGGAGAAATGTAAGGCCCGAGATGTTATTACAGTAATTTGAGATTAATCTGAAATGATTATAGACAGAACGGATTAGCTGGAGAAAAGTAATGCCAAGATTTTAAGTTGATAAAATGAGATTGTGTAAGAGGGCATGCGAAGCGAGACCGCACCTGCAGTTGAAGAAGGACCGCACCCGCGGTCGATATTAATGAAATTGTGAAGAGGAGGCCGAAGCCTCACCGCACCCGCGGTGTTAACAGGGACCGCCCCCGCGGTGCAGTACCGCACCCGCGGTCTTGACATGTACCGCACCCGCGGTCATGCAATTTCAGAAAAGATAAGATTGTCGAACCATGAGCGCACCCGCGGTCTTACACCTCCCGCACCCGCGGTACGACGTGCCTTGCAAAGAATGCGCCACCTTTTGACATGCATGCAATGGTATATATAGGTGGTAATCCATTCGAAATTCATTCAGAAAAGTGAAGAAAAGGGTCTGAAGAAGAAAGGAGAAAATCCTTACGCCTTTTTCGAGAAATCCGTCCGTCTGATTTTGAATCCGACTTCGATATCGAGTTCCTAGCGACGTAGGCTACAACTGGACGTAAGTTTTACTACGTTTTGACATGCTTTGAAATTATGGTATTGTCAGAATTGAATGGAACTCATATATGTTGTTCTTGACATGTTAGACAGCGTAGAATCGAAGTCAGATTAAGAAACGGAATGAATATGAACTTGTTATGATTTCAGAATAAGATTGAATAAGAATTGATATCCAGATTGAGTGGTTATCGATTATGAGATATTAGAATTGATATCTGACTGATATGATAGGGCTGGATATATTAAGATTATGATGTTATGTTATTGAAACAGAATTTGATTGAATTCTGTTTATATCCAGTATTAATTGAGTGGTGTATTGATACCAAACCCTCGATATTGTTATTGTCAGATCGATATTGACAGGTTTTGAGTTCGAGACTTCGACAGAGTCAGAGTATCAGGAAGAAAGGTATAAATTAATGTTGAGTTGGGATTGCACAACTCGAGTGAGGTTTGACTCGAGTTTCCCTAAATCTCATACTTTTACTTATTGCATTGATATTTGCAATTGATCAGACTTATGATTGTAGTCTATTGATTTATAGCTACTGTGTGATAAGATTGATATTTGTAGCCTATTGATTTATAGCTACTGCATGTAATGACTGCTGATTCGCTAGTCATTGACTGATTTGCTTAGATACTGACTGTACGTATTGATTACTGAGTCGTTGAGTCATAAGCTGATTCGCCTAGTCACCGGCTGATTCGTCGGGTTATAGACTGATTCGTCTAAACTTAAGCTGATTCGCTTAATTACAGGCCGACTCGTCTGGTTATTGGCTGATTCGCCTAATTACTGGCTGATTCGTCAGGTTATTGACTGAGTCGTCAATTCTGCGGCTGATTCGCCCAGACACTGGAGATATTAATTATATCGATGCCGTTTAGGGATTGATTCATTCCTATCGACTGAGATTCGATATAATTCCTATATCCAGACATCGGGATCCCTAGGATAGAGTTGAGTCAAGTCTGAGACGACGCGTCGGATGAGATGAGTCTGATACGACATGTTGAGTTACATTGTTATATCATTCATGATTATTGAATGCCTGAGATTGATTTATGTTTCTGATTTGATACATGTTATGAATATTTCTTATATGCTTTCGTATATGTTTTTATATGATTGCATTTATACATTGTTTATACTGGGATATTTATATCTCACCGGAGTTATCCGGCTGTTGTCTTGTTTTGTATGTGTGCATGACAACAGGTGGGGCTGGATCAGGGTCAAGAAGAGGATGAGAGAAGACGAGTTTAGCGTGGCGATTCCGGACTTGGTTTAGAGATAGGGTTAGACACTTGATATTAGTTGTTAAACCCTAGTTGAATAAATGTATGTTGTACAGGACTTGTACTTTTATACTGAGATGTATGTTCATGTTTAATATGTAATTTGAGTAAATTACATTACGTTTCCGCTTTGTATTTGGAAAAAAAAAAAAAAAAAAAATTTAGACCCTGTTTTATAATTTGATTAATTAGTCCCAAACATGATTAAGTACTTGATTAGCGTCCGGGTCCCCACATACATAATTTTAGTAATATCATATTTCATAGTGTTTGAAAAAATATAAAATTTTCGAGTTAGATATACAAAGTTAAAATTAAAAATAATTTTATTTATTCAATAGCTCAAACCCATGAAATCCATTCAATTTATAAAGATTTCATTTAGTTAATACAAATACCATCAAATACCAATTCCGTTTTGAAATCACGTATTTCTAAAACACTTAAAGTGGTATTACTAATTTCAAATTCCACCAAATCTAATTCCCATTTTCCCATGATACCAAACACATGGGAAAAGGAAACAAATCACAAATTACTGGAGTTTTAGAAAGCCAAACCTCTTGAGGAGACTGACAAGTCTGTACAGGGATTGAAGCACTTCCGGCATTCTTGTTTGCTGTTACAGCTGGATTAAATGGAGAAATTTGGCCATCGCTATCTACAGTAGAACGATAAAATTGACCATAATAACTTGTCGGATCCAATTGTTGCTGTACCTATAAATTAAATAATAATCAATAAAATTGTGTTAATTGCGGTTAAAAGTCATGATTATAGATGCAAATCAAGTTTCAACGCAGAGAAGGAACATCAAACTGCAAGCCGTAGAGAAGATATAAGACATATACTATATAAGTTGAACAAAGATTATAGCATATTGAGAGAAATATCAGTGAAATCCTAATGAATAGGTCCGCTTCCACAACATGATAGACATACAGCAAATCCTGGAAGCCGAGGGACATCACGAGCTTGCGGATCAGAACTTTCCAAAGGCGAAACCTGGTTACTTAATACAGGTGGAATGAAACCAAAATTGTAGTTTGAAGAAGTGTGGACAGCAGGATGCTGATGGCTTCCGGGGCCAACTTCCTGCTTGGACTTGCTATAATCTGGGATAATCGAGGATGGGACTTCACCCTCACTAGATAAAAAGCTTTCAGGTTCTTGTGATGGTGATTGGGGTTCGTCAGGGTACTTTATTTCTGAATCCTTCACAACTGTCACAGCATTCTGACAGCTGCAAACATGCAAGAAAGAACAATATTAATAAAGGAGACAAATGGTGAAGAAATCATCAATGAAAATCCAGTGCGTGAAACAGAAACAAGGATGAAACTCTAAATGGAATCCTCCATCAGTAACAAATGTCAAGGCAACACTTTGAGCACCGATGAACACAGCTTACCAGAAGGACCGCAATAGCAGCAAGTCTAAGTGTGTAGCATTACATTAGTGGCAAACTCGAGCCTGCAGTACTTCTCATAAGTACCACATTAATTGATGTGCTAATTGACGAGTTTCTTTTTTTTTTACTACACAAAGAGGTTACGAAGCACTAGTTAATTACATTACATTAAGAAAAAAAATTTGGGGCTTTATCTACTCCTGAAATTTAAAAAAAAAAGATACTATTTAATATATTCCATTAGAATTCCAAATATTTGCCACATACTCATTTTTTGCTTTTTATATCATCTACGGAATATTTAATAGCAAAACTATGGATGATTATACTATCGAATTCCACAAGTATATCCTCATAGTCCAATTGAAGGATAAAATGCAAACAAAATGAGCAAGAAATAATACTTGATTAGGTTACTAAATCATGTGCCAACGTTCTAGAAAGACTTAAACAAGAGATAAATTGTGTTTAGCTAATGGCTAGAACGAGAACTGGATATCCAAAGAAAATTTTAGCAGAAGAAGCTGCAGAGTTTGTGAAACCAAAAAACAATACATTCCCAACAATTATACATTCTGTTTATGCAGGTACTCACATCATTCTAGACATTACCCATACAGAATCCGCACATAAATTTCTAGGTAGAAAAAGTGGGCCATCTAAACTAAAGGAATACTCCAAAAAGACAAAGGATGATCGTGAAGTATAAATTTCTAGGCAGAAAAAGTGGGCCAGCTAAACTAAAGGAATACTCCAAAAGGAAAAGGATGATCGTGAAGTACCTAAGTGCCCAGAAGGTTTGGACCATAGATATTGAATGGTTATGGGGAATGGGTTTCCAAGGAAAACAAAAGCCTATGGCCATGTTTAGATTTATTTTTTCCTTTTCTAGGGAATTGCTTGGAATTGTGGAATGTAAAGGTCTGCCATATGCTGGGAATTGTTTCTAAGGAAAAAATTTGTTGTGCCGATCATATTGTTAAAATGTTGATCAGATATATATTGTTAAATTTTATCTTAGTGAATCATCATCATCATCATAACACATTCCCGCTAGTTGGTGGGTCGGCTACATGGATATTAATTCTCTAAATTTAACGATATTCTCACATGAATCATTTCTTAAACTAAGATCTAAAATATCTTTTTAACCATATTTTTCCAAGTTTTTAACGACATACCACTCCTTCTAATCCATCTACTAATCTGCCAGTCTAAGATATGTTGGATTACGGCCGTGTTTAGTCTCTTTTTCACATGACCAAACCATGTTAGAGATCTCTCTCTAATTTTATGCTCAATGGGAGAGGCACCCAAATAAAACATAGTCCTTTCATTCTTAATTCTATCCTTGCGCGTTTTGCGACACATTCATCTTAACATACGTATCTCTGTTACCGTCATCTTATGCATATGCAATCTTGTAGTGACCCAACACTACGAGCCATAACTGATCGAACAATAGTCTCATAACATTTTCCTTTCAATCTAGCAGACATCCTTCTATAGCATAAGACTCCTGACGTCATCTTTCATTTCATTTATCCTGCTTTCATCATATGGTCTATATCTTCTCTAATATCCCAAGTTTTTTGAAGAAAATATCCTAAATAGCGAAAAGTTTCACCCATTCGTCTAGATTCAAAACCAAAGAAATGCAGTTCACAAAATTTTTAATAAATAGTATATTTGGATGAAATAAAATAACATCATATAGTATTTTTTGAAATTAATAAATCTAAATATAGAATCATGATTATGTTAGAAAGTCTAAAAAGAGCTAAACATATTTCTAGGGAAAAAAAGAAGAAAAAATGGGTTAAAATATGTTTGAAAGATGATATTTACAATTGAATTTCTTGCCTTTTTCCAAAAATCTTAGCTGAAACTTTGATGATACAAACAACCAAAACACCGAGAATGTCCTATGAGTGATTCAGAGTGCATAAAACAGCAGCCAATTTCAAAACAGATCTTTATGCAAGAATTGTTGTCTAGACACTCGGCAATTATTCAGCATACAGTGAAGAGGTTTCTATTCATGTTTAAGTGATGAGTTCTTACCGAAACAATATCTCATCAATTGCAAAAAACTTCTATGATAAGATGAAGTATCGAAACCATTCAAAACTTAAGAGCATCAAGAGTGACACTGTCATTGTCAAAGTTCCAAAGCACTACGGGAGGATAATGATGATTCAATTTTCGATACAATCTGGATTGATTCCCACATGTACCGTAAGATCTTAACATACAATCCTCAGTCATCAAAATCAAATCCAAAATCAGTTCTCATTCAGTTCTTTTTTAGTCTATCAGCTACATACATGCCTAATTGCCTAAGGTATCAGCATAACAACACCTACAAGCTGCAACACATGAACTGAAGAAAATATATAGACAAAAGAATGTTCAATGACCCAAGACCAACGTTTAAGACATGGAAATCTGACACATAAATTAGAACATCAAGAGCAACATAACACCGAATGAATAACATTATACAGAGCAGATACTAAATCCAATTCTTGAGGATAAAAGAAAAGTACCTTAAAGGAAGTTGCTTCATAGATTCATTGATAGCCTCATATGATTCAGGAAAAGGCTGACTTTCATCATTTTCAGGCCCGCCATTTTGGCTCTTATCTAAATTGAAGTTAACATCAAAACTTCCGAAACGAAACCAGAGTTTTTCAGTTTCAGGAACATGTAGGTGGCTGGGCATAATAACATGTTGAACATCAGAAATGTGTGAATCCTCTAACTTCTTCTGTAGTTCCAGAGTAGCTTCTTTCGAACCAATGGCAACAGGTATAGGCAGTGATTCAGGATAATTTATAGAAGCCTTAGATACGACAGTGGTGGCAGAAACCTGGCCAGTACTGGAAAAACTCGTTGACTTTGGTTTCCACTCTTTGCCAGCACCCACTGAAGAAACCACACAAGAACACCAGTTATATACCAAACATGCAATGTTAACTATCCGCAATACATTTGTGGACACAACACGTCAAGTACACAATCTTATGAAGGCCTTAATATGGTGCTTCAAAGAGTTTATAACTCGCTTGCTAAGAAAAATTTGAAAAGTGATATGATATTTTGCTATTTGAAAGAGCAATGTCGGGTTCATTGATGTGAAATATTTTCAAATTCAAAAGCTTATTTTCAGTTTGAATAAAACAAAAATAAACTTAGGGACTGGTGTAGTTCCAGTAATTATTTTGAAAGAGAATGACCGTTTATTTTAGAAGATGATGAAAACGAACACTGGCTCATACTTCGAGAGTCAGAAATGTAAGTTGAAAAAACTAGCCGACTTATTTGGGTTTCGCTATTCCTACACTTGATGCAAATATTACCGAATCCAAGCAAAATATTGTGAAGGTCATCTGTCCCTAAAACAGTCAAATAATAAGAGAACTAAGAAACTTAAAAATTCATGCAACACTCTAGAATACATAATAGATTTTTTAATATATCATTTAATATTTCCAAGGGAACCGAGTCCATAAATTCTCATATTTACAAGAACCAGAAGTGATGTATGACCGTCAAATTTACAAACTACTGTCAGCTGAATTTCTCTCAACTACTACTCACTGGTCCTTCCAAGGTAGGACAGAAGCGTAACAACATCCTAGTAAAGGGAAAACCAACATAAGTCACAAACTTATATAAGTCAGAAAGACCAAATATGAACAATCATGATACTTGTGCAATCACTATTTAGGAACTCAAACTGTATATTCTGTTGAACAATGCAACTGCCACCAACAAAACCAGAAGCGATAATATATTTAGAAATATTCCAAAACAAATCTAATCCATGGCATTTTTATGTATTAACCCAATATTTGTACCTTTTTGTGGACCAATAATTTGAGACCTATTGTTGTATTTAGAGGAAGGTGTACTACTAACAGAAGATGCACCTGCAGTAGAAGATCCAATCGGCAGAAACACTACACGCTGATTTTTTCCCACAACGTGAAGCTCGTTTGTTATCTTTTGATGCAAATTGGAGCTCCCAGAACAAGAAGCAGCTATTACATTATTTCAAAATGAACAAATCCATCAGTAACTATCATTGGAATATAATAAACGAAACAATGTTAGAACCAAAAGTAGCTATTACAGTATCTCAAAATGAACAAATCCATCAGTAACTAACATTGGAATATAATAAACGAAAGAATGTTTCATAAACAAAGAAATAGGATCTCAATTAGCCTACAAGTTCCAGCAGACACAGAGTTGATCTCGGTATTATTATCGGTGATCACTCCATGAGTGTGGGGACTTCCTGCTTCACTGGTAATAGAGGCAATGGCAGTTGGGAGTGGTATATCTTGAGAAGGAAATGGTAAAGGATCAGAAGAGTTAAAAGATCCAGCGGCAGACGGAGATGCCATAAGTGTACTGTTTATAAAACTCAGATTTTGTTGCTGATGGATATCCCCAATTACTGGATTCCTGGTCTTTCTAACACAATCAAGGGGAGATGAGATTGGCAGGGGTCCTTCCAATTTATTTATGCTAGCATTTTCAGTTGCTTCGGATTGATTAACACTTCCACTTGCAGAAGCATGAATCTCACGTGTACTCTGGGTAGTTGTGCTAGATGGACCATTAGAGACATCAGTTATTGGGCTGCCAAGAATGAAGATAATAACTATAAGAAAGCATTCAGGTGAAAAGCAACACAAATGCGAAGCTATACATTAGAATGAATCCTAGAAGAGGAGAACTAATTTTTTAAACAAAAGAACATATAAAAGAACTAGAGACACCACCTATCACCTTGTAATAGAAATTGTTTCATTCTTTTTCATCTCAGGTGCAGTCGCCAAGGGAGCCTCACTCATTCCTTTCATTGCCAGATGATCAGTAGCGATTTCCTTCACAGCAACAGAACCTTTTCCACCATCAGCATCTAGAAAGACAAGATGAGAACACAGAACGTGCTGTAAAACAAGTGAAATAAAAATATGATAATAAATAACCAGCAACTTTAAGTTTTAGCTGAATTCTCCAGAATAAAATTTCCATTTTCTTTTTCTATTCGCTTGTTTGTGAAGCAGGCATGACTGTCATTGTAAAACAAAATAAATAACGATGGCTTTAAGACATAAACCACTCAATCTTCGCATTTGTTGAGTGAATAGCAACTGGCCCTGAAACAAACACTCACCACGAGATGTGTACCGTGAAAAATAATTTCCTCGACTCCCTTTGTTTGCTCGTGTCTGGGTACCAGGCATCCACCTCAACTCTGCAGGCTCCTTGTTCAGATTCTGAAGAATAGTAAATGGTGTGTTAAACCAAAGCATTGCCAAGCTTGATATAGAAGTTTAACTGAAACATAATGGAAAAAGGGAGCTAGAAAACATTTTGAAGTTAAAAAGCCATTACTGCAGTCTATGGAGAAAGAATCATGGCAGATGCAATAAATATAAATTAACCCAATGCTTAACAGCCTAATAGACAAATGAAACACAGTTTTTATTTTTATTTTTATTTCTAATGAAGCATTGTTTTGTTTCAACTTCTCCTCCTTTTTAACAGAAAGAAACAGAGGCGTTGGGAAATTAAATCATGTAAGTTGAGAGAGCCACTTTCAAAATAAATTAAAATGTGACTATGCCAGGCAAGACAAAAATAAGACAGGCGATAATATATACAGCAGATTCTCCTATTATGCGTAGAGCATGGATAGGAACTAGAATACGAACATGACCTAAGAAAAGGCATCTTAGATTTATTCTTCAAAAACCGTTTTGAACAGATCAAATCAGATGGACCCAATTATCAGTTTTAGCTACAGAGTGCAATATAACAAGAGAACATATTTGAATAGATTGATTGTTTCCCTGATTAGATTATTGAATGCAAAAAAAGAGTGCTAATCGATTAGATGAAGCAAAAAATGCATATGGAAATATGCATCTGAATACAGCTGAATAAAGCTAACCAAGCAATAGAAACGAAGTCACATTAAATCTTCTTTTCCAACTTTAGACATAAAAATTTCGCCACTATCTGGTCCAGTACAAGATGGAGACCGAGACATGGGAAAATTATTTTACAATGGTACACGTCATATGGTAGAAGCAATCGATACCTCTTTTCTCCTATCACGTTTTCTTTTTACTTCATGGAACGTATCTGTTGATGAATATGATATCAGCATGAGTATGAAAACACTTCAGCACGAATACGAAAACATTCAGCAGCACGCTTTGGTAAATAATCTACATGAATGGTAAAATGGCCTCATGAGCTCTACCAGATATAGAGGGTATATTCAGATTTCTTCCAAACCACAATTCATAAGCACTAACACATATGAACTCGGAAGAAAAATAACAAATTAGTCACTTTCAAACTTAAATTAAATTCGTAATGTTATCAGAGCATGTATCATCGAAATCTTCACAGATTATCCTAGCAACAACTCCGCACTGCTTATCAACTAAGGAATCACAGAATTAATGTTAAAAGATCAATCTGACAAATCTCTGACCATAAAACACAGGTAGCAGAAAAGGATTGTCTTTGTCTTGCAACCTGAGATCCTACTACTTTGTACATCAATAGTCAAATTCCAGGAAAAGAATACTTCAAGAGAACATCATGAGCCTTGATCTCACAAGAATGAAGCTGGACGTACGTTTCTAACAAAAAACAAATTGCACCGCTACAAAATGAAGAATGACAGATTCTTGTGTGTAAAATAACTAAATATTACTCGTATCAAATGAAGAGCTGCGAGTGAAAGAACCTGCATCCACGGTCTAAACCCATTATCATTTTTTTTTTCGGGCCTGTGTTTTATTCTCACACCCATACAAATCTACAACATGCACACAGAAAAGGAAAACTGAAACGTGAAGACATTCAAACAATCAAGCTGCAAGGAAACAACAGATCAAAAATTAAAGTATGCTTTCTCATTGCCGCCGCAGATCAAAGGCAGAACTCAGATCAATAACAATGTTACTAGAAAAATAGAACTCAGAAGAGAAGGAAATAAAGAGGAAGTGACCGAGAAGCAGGAGCTTCTGCAGAGTCTCGTTGGGATCCATGGAGCATTCCTTAAGCACAGCATAAATCTCATCTTCCGTGTGATTCTGCCCAGTAATATCCTTTATATTAATGATCATCTCCTTAACGCTGCTCGGAATCGAAACCCTAATTGCTCCCTTAACCCCACTGCTCATCTTCTTCTCCTCCTCCCTCAATCCACCAAAAACTCAGTAAATCAATACAAATTTATATGTTAATACATATATAAATTTATATATATATATATGGTAGAAGAATTGTGTATAAAATCAATAATCAATGCAATAATAATAATGCAAGAATTTGTATATATAGAGAGAGATTACGGGGTCGAAACAGAGAGATTGTGGATTTTGATTGTATTTGTGTATATATTTTGGGGAAAAGCAAGACTGACGGAAAGAAAAGGGTTGAAGGGTAACTTCCTTTATCAGAAATTAAACTTAAAATTCAGTCATAATTTATTCTTTCGAATTTTTGTTTAAACTTTCTGAAAACTTCAATTTTTTAAAAGTATTCCAATTATGGTATGTGACATTGTTATATTGTGCGTGTGATTGCAGGTAACAGGTACAAACAAGAACTCAATATGGTATTTGGACAGTGGATGTTTGCGACATATGACAGGAGATGCAAGTGTGTTATCTCAACTGATCAAATACAGTGGTCTAAACATCAGTTTCGGGGACAATTCCAAAGGTAGAACTGTGGGTAAGGGTAAGTTTATTCATGGTAACTTTACTTTTAAAGATGTTCTATTAGTAGAAAACCTGAAGTATAACTTGATTAGCATCAGTCAGTTATGCGACAGTGGATTTTTAGTACAATTTGACAAAAACTCATGTTCAGTCAAAACTTCAACTGATGAAATCATACTAACTGGCAAACGTTGTGGAAACACATATAAAGTCAGTTGGAATGATCAAACTTATGCACCAGTTTGTTTTATTGCTTCCAAATCATCTAAAAACTGGTTGTGGCATAAGAGACTATATCATTTAAACTTCAAATCTATTGCATATCTGAGTAAACATGAACTTGTAACTGGTTTGCCCAAAATAGACTTTTCAAAAGAAAAACTTTGCTCAGCATGTCAGTATGCTAAACAAATACGATCCTCTTTTAAAAACAAGGGCGGTAAATCTTCATCCCGATGCTTAGAACTGTTGCACATGGATCTCTTTGGTCCTATACCAATCATGAGCTTAGGAGGAATGAAATACACCTTGGTAGTCGTAGATGATTTTTCAAGATTTACTTGGGTCATTTTGAAGAAGGACATTAGACTGGACTATATCTCAACTGAGCAACAAGAAGCTGACATCTTTACCAAACCATTACCCGAGACTAAGTTTTCTCACTTTCGCAATATTCTTGGTTTAATTGACTTGTCTTAAAATTATTATTGATGTTGTTTTACTAATAAAATTATATGTAGAAAATATGAACACAACAACAAATCGAAAATGATACTTTATTAAGAATAAAATCGATTCCATCTTACAAAAGAAATCTCAGAACCAACTGAATCTTGCCATTCTCTAGTCCAATCATTCAACTCATACATTCGGATTCTAGAAAATGATTCAGTTGTAGAAATCTTCTCAATCACATGCCATTCCTTCCATGGCATTGCATGTAACAGAACATTGTCATCAACCAGGTCTGTAACATGCCTAACTTCAAAACGATTAATATATCTTCTTGTTGTTGCTGCTTGAGCACGAGAAAGAGCAGCACTACTACGACTTATCCTCTGCAAGTCATGAATTTTGAACCATGTTGATATCACCTTCTTCAAAACATATTCTTCAATCTTTTTCTTCAACTCTTCTAAATAAAGCCTTGATTGTTCAGTAACATGAACATGCGTACTGCTGCATGCATCAGAATTACTTGAATCCGACATATTGAACTGTTATTGTCTCACATTTTATCTCTCTCGTCTTATTTATTGAATGATGACATTAAATGTTGAAGAAACCAAAGAGTCTCAAGTCAACCGAAGCGTTTTTCCTATTTTACCCAGACTTTTTATTTATCAGTTGTTAATTATCAACTGATATCAGTTTGTCATCTATTACTTAACGCTTAACTGACTTCAGTTCATAGTCAACTTATATCAATTAGTCTTTCATCAGTTCATCTGCTTAAGTTCGCAATTCATGTATAACAACTGATGAAATTTATCATTTGCAGAAAGAGAATAACAAAGTTAAGTACATATAAATACTTCATTCAACCATAAACGTTTGCACGAATTACATCATCATATTTTTCCTCTACAACACTTATCCACATTTTCAACCAAGCGGATAAAGATCCAGTAGATGTCTTATAAAGGCCCGAAAATTCGTGTTTGCAAATTTGCGGAAAAATTTGAAATTTTCGTTTTAAAATAATCAAAATTGCCTCATTCACAAAATCAACTGATAAATCAAGTTTAAATGTTCAAAATAGTAACGGAAGAAATTATTACTCGCCAAAATAATAAGTTAAAGTATCCAACAACTGATAAAATGTTTGAGCATAAAAAAAATGGCAAGTGCTGTAAATGAGGTCCTCGGGTTCCACTACTGCCGACCCATGCTAGCTCACTGGTCCCCGCCCTCGGCCCCGACATCATCAGTACCTACAACAATCAAGTCTAGTGAGTCTAAAGACTCAACATGCATATATCGTAAATAACAAGTAAATAAATAGTAAAATTGCATGCAAGTGAAAATATCATGTCATGAGGCAAATCGTAAAAATGTTGTGTCATGATTAATTATAATACGTGCATCACTGAACTGAGAAATCATAAATGAAAATGGTTGCTCCTTGGAGCCCTGTCATGAAATAACTTGTAATAATTTTTTGGTGAGATTATGGTCTACGCAAGTGGTCCTTGCACTGTACTGAATTGATCGGTAACTGGCGACCGGATTTAATAATGTACGTCTGATCAGACTACTGCCACAGTATACTGGGTGAAACAACTGAACTAACTGGTAACTGACGACCGGATTTAATAAAGCTACCATAACCGGTAACTGGAAACCGGATTTAATCATGATAGTAAAGTGACCACAAGCAATATCGCATAAATCTAAAAAAATGAATATTTTTGTACGTAATATAATTAATTCACATAATTAAATATCTTGTAATAATTTTAATGATTGGATTGGATCGCTCCCAAGCTCGCTGCAACCTAAATATGCCATGAAAAAGATGCAATAACTTTTTCTATGAAATTAAATCCGAAAACTGAGACAATTGCGCCTAATGACTTCGTATTTAATCATGACTCCGTGCCACCCGAACCAACACCGAACCATCAAGTAGTCATGATTAAAATACGCCTAAAATGATGAAATAATGCTCCTAAAATAGTGAGGGCCGAAATCTAGGTGAATGGAGGCCAAAACATAAAACGCTCTTTCGAGAGTCAATTTGGCACATCGCACCGTAAATTCTCGTATGACCTCAAAAACGATCCGAATCACGAACGGTCAAAAACATGACATTCCCAACTCAATGAGGCACTGTCCAGTCCAGGGCCATAGGCTAAAAGCCAACCGAGAACTCGAACGAGCCACTGAACCGCAGCAGCAAGTTGCTGTCCACAAAATACAGCAGCATGCTTGCGTTTCTTTACGTCGTTTTCGAGACTACCGGCCATTGGGGCTTGAACCACCGACCAGAAACTCTTACCAACATCCTAAGGAATGATTTGAACCATGGCTAAGGGCCCTAGGCCAGCCACAATTCGCATAACACCAGCAAACAACCGAACGTTCCAACCGAGAACAAATTCTGCACGTAGGATGCATTGCTTTTGTTTTGCTGTCAAGAATCGTTCAAATGGCCATTTGATTGACCATGACACGATCTAGACATCTAGGGGCATGGTGTAAACCGTGGCTAAGGGCCATAGGCCAACCAAGATCCACACCATTCCCTAAAAATCGAAACAACACAAGCTGTAAAAAGAAGAGGGCCGAAGGGTGCATGGGTTGTTCTTGATTTTTATTTAAAAACCGATTCAGCATGTCTTATACATGCTAAGGGAGTGATCTAACCATGGCTATAGGCCTTGTGGCAGCCATGATCAGATTCATTTCCTATATGACAGCAACACAGAATTTCGAAAAGCTCAAATGGACAACACGTGGAGTTGCTGTCATTTTCGTGTTTTCCAGCGTGCATGGGTTTAAATGAATGGACCAACATGGTCCTAATGCATCCTATTACATGTCTAGATGTCGCCTTGGGAGCCTGGAACCGAACCAATACCTGAAACCCACAAAACAAAGCAACCCGTGAAGCACAACAAGGAACCGAAAAATTCTGCATGTTTTATTTCAAAATGTTCTTGATATATTTCGGTTTTTTGCTTATCAAAACATGATCGTGTAATGAAAATAAATGATAATAGGACTTGATTGAAGAGTCAAGAAAGAATATATGCATGCCTGGTTTCGTTTGAAATAAAAACGAAAGAATGAGACGATACGGCGCGGAGGAGATGGAGTGCTTTCTTTTCTTGCTACCTTGCTCTCGATTTTTCTCTCCTCTTTAAGCTATGAACCTCACGGTTTTAACACTCTGAAAATGCTCTGAATTCGGTGGAGAGGGGAGGAGAATATTGGTTATGGGAGTGAGGGAATCGTAGCCATATAATGGGGAACAAAGCAAGACCAAGTCTCCTATTTTAAATTTTGAATTTACTTTGATATCAATTGATTTGTTGGGGGGAGGGGGGAATGCTAGGGTGGCCGATTCCACTTGCTAATCTAGGTTAGGATATTGGTTATGAATTAATTAATTAAGGATGGTTAATAATTAAAAAGGCTTCCATGCTAAACTTAACAAAGAATGGGTCAAAGGGTGAGTTGGATAAGGAATTGCCTAGTAACCTAGGGCGCCGAAATTTATAGATTAAGTGGAGGGGAAATATTGATTATTTAGTAAATTTATAACCCTTAAAAGCCGTACCTATCTTTTTGAATAATTTAGTGAACTAACCCCTTAATTATGGAACTTAAATGAATTTATTTTCTACTCACCTCAAGTTGTTTAAATAATTCCCTAAACCTCCTTTTAACTTAAATTAACTTACTTGTTAGTTAAAATAAATTCTGGAAATATTTTCTAAATTTTAAGTTTTATCTCAAACTCCAACTCTAGTCCGGCCTCACTGAAATAACTGAAAAAATGAAAATTAAACTACTACGTAAAATAATTAAATTTAAATACTCATGTAATAAAAATCATTTTAATTTAAATACTAGATATTATGCATGGTTTATACGCAGTCCAATTTACGGGTTCTACAACCCTTCCCCCCTTAAAAGAAATTTCGTCCTTGAAATTCGCTTATCCTTGATAAACAAAAAGTTTAGACTCTTAATTCTAGAATACTAATAATCCACGCTTCCGATGCGATACTCTGATAAGTTAAATATTACTGTCCTTACGTCTCCTCAATCCTAAATAAATTTGTCTACCAAAGTCCTCGTTTGTGAATCGCAACTTAAAAAAACTTATGGTGACCTAGTTCTATTCAACTATAACACCGAATTATGACTTATCCCGCAGTTTCTCATACTAGAGATGGATGTCTAAACTTATCGCACCTTACTTTTCTTATACTATACTCGTAATATTCATCGACCTATTATATTAGCATTTATGCAGTTCGACTTAAGAAACCTTAGCACCAAAAGTTACTGATCGACTTCTATCCTCGGTAAAACAATTAAATGTTAAACCTTATCTCAACCTCATAATAAGATTAGCCCAAGATCCTTGAAACGTATCTTTATCTTATGGCACCAAATTTACATAACTTAATTATTTACAAGTACATCCCAAATATTAAATTGTCGCAAATCTTAAATTTCGAGTAGTGATAATTCATAAAACCCATTTATACAATATCAAACTTCTACCTATATTTTAAAGCCCTTCAAGTCCCAATTACATGCTTAAACCATTTTCTTCCCAATTACAATATAGTTGAGGCCTAGCCCTTGGACTTTCCTCATTGAAACGAATGTCACATTCTTACTTATCCTCAATGCTTAATACATGCTAGCGTATAAAACTTATTAAGTCATCCCATGGTAGCTGTAATGCCCGAGATTTTGATTCTATTAATATGAGATTATTGAATTTAAATAGATATAATTATAGACGGGCTATTACGAGACCAGATTGGCCAAAACTTATGAAGGGTGCAAGTTTTAGACAGAACTGTTGGCGCCCGAGCGGTAGGAAATGACCGCCCGAGCGCCAGTGTTTAACAACAAAAGTGCTCGGACAGAAAGTATGGCGCCCGAGCGGTAGAATATTACCGCCCGAGCGCCAGTGGATATCAAATGTAAGTCTCGGACAGAGGGTTCCGCGCTCGGGCGGTAATGATCGACCGCCCGAGCGCCGCTTAAGAATTGTGAAAAGAAGCCACGTTTCTTTTTCATGCAATGAGATATATATAAATCGTTTCCTTCAGAATAAACAAGAAGGGATCGAGAAAAGCTTTAGAGAAACTTCGTGAAAAATCCTTACGCCTTTATATTTTGATCCGTTTGTCTGATTTGTAATCTGACTTCAGTACTGTGTTCCTATCAACGCAGGCTGCAACTGGACGTAAGTTTTATGTAGTTTTGGTATCATTTGAAAATATGATGTTGTAGGAATTTGATAGGATTCATATATGATGTTCTTGACATGTTAGACATCATAGAATCGAAGTCAGACTGAAAAACAGATTGATTATGGAATTGTTATGAATTTTCACGGTATATTGATTTATACCAGGACAGATTTGAATTGTGACTGGACTATAGATCATATTAGATATGGGTTATGGATTGTAACTGTTATCTGGTGATGTTGTATTGACGGGGATACTGAGATGGTATTATTATGCCGTTGATTTTGAATAAAATCCAGATTAATCAGATTCAGTGTTGAAGTGAGAATGGAACATTGATATTGTGATTATCAATATGTCATTTTAGATTTACAGAGACAGTCTTAAAAGAGTTCAGAACTGATATTGCTTCAGACCGGGACTACAAACGGAAGATATAAGTCAATGTGGTATTGGGAGATCGACTTGAGTCGGTTTAGACTTGAGTTTCCCTAAATCACATACTTTACTTTATTGCATTGATACTGCATTGATTTGATTGATGTACTTGTTCTCTTGATTTATAGATAGCAGGTATTAGAAGAGTAATCTTATGACAGAAGTGCCTGTTAGTGGTGGGATCGCCACGGGCACATTGCACGATGTCATGAGATAGTGTATTGGCGATAGTGCCATAGTCTGTCACCGGATAATTGGCTATCAATGTGGATAGAATTATAGCTCCTTCTATTACTGGTGATCGGTACCGTATCGATGTAGATAGAATTATAACTTCTTCTATTACTGATGATCGATGATGTCATATGGATGTGGATAGAATCGGAGTTTTCTTCTATTACTGGTGATCGATACTATACCGATGTGGATAGAATCAGAGCTTCTTCTAATACTGGTGATCGATGCCACAACAACGGGGATAGAACTGGAGTCTTTTCTATTACTCTTGGTTGATATGGAATGCCAATGTCTGGAAACCGGGATCCCTAGGCTAGGATTGAGTCTAGTCTGAGTCGTGGAATTACGAGTATTGTCGACAGTTGGATATTGATTATATTTCAGCTTTTGATATATATTGCTGTTATTTGTCCATGCTTTTATGTTTATCATATGATTGCATGTTTCGTTGATTTATACTGGGATTTATTGTCACCGGAGTTATCCGGCTGTTGTCTTGTTTGTATGTGTACTTGACAATAGGTGGGACAGGTTCAGAGTCCAGGAGATGAGAGAGATCGTGATTAGAGTGGAGGCTTCGGACTTTGATTAGACATAGGGTTGGACACTTGACATTAGTTGTTAAACCTCAGTTGAATAAATGTATGTGGTACAGGACTTGTACTTTTATATACTGAGATGTATATATATGTTTTTATGTCACTACGTTCCGCAGTATAAAAAAAAAATTAGACCCTGTTTATTATAATTGATTAATTAGTCTCAATGATGATTAAGAACATGATTAGCGTCCGGGTCCCCACAGTAGCCTTAGAATAATTTTAATAAATCAACTTCACTTATAACCCGTAGAGTTCTAGAATCCCCATATCAAGGTTTTAGATTTCTTAGTCGATAAAAATCTTAACATTCGACCATTGGTAACTTATGTTGAACACAACTAATAATTTCTTTTTGTTTTTATTTCACCTAAAATTTTCGTATGAACGAATATCCCATAAATTTGAAATTCAAACTTACCTAATCCAAATAGCTTTGAATAAAATAATTCCAATACGCATATCCGTTTAGTCCCAAGTTTGTTAATGACTTCCAAAATTTCTCAAGACGAGGTGTCTACCTCACCCCTTACGTGCATCTACCAATTAAACTAACCATCATCGTACCCAACTTCCTAAAAATTTTAAATTCTCATAAGGTATAATCTTAACTGTTAAGATCATGACTAAAACTTGTGACACATCAAACTTATGTTCCCAAAATTTTACTAACTCCATGTTTATCCTTATAACTTAACTAGCCTATCAAATTTACCTTACATCGTCATCACTTTAAATCCTTAATTTGCTACAACATGATTTCATTAACGCTTAAATTTTCACGCCTAAGATTGATTCATCCTACAATGTCCTTGGTTACCATTCATTATAACATTATAACCCAAACATCTAAATAATCTATATCTCCTTCAAGCCTAAATAACCGAAAATTCCTATCATTTGAACCGTTCAATTCTCACTTACTACTAAATAGGTTCTCAAATTTCTTAAAATTGTAAAATTAATTCTTACTTTCCTCGAATATCATCCAACTTTTCCCTAAATCTCGAAATTCCATAATTACTCATCAGTCCTCAGTATTCTCAATTTCTTTTTTTTTTAGATTTCCCGCATCATAAGGTTCAATAGCCTTAAGTTTATTAAACCCAAAATTAATTCCCATAACACTTCTTACATTTCTATAAATACTTAAAATTCCAATTCCTCAAAAGTTCGCATTAAATCCTTAAAATTTTGAAAATTGCAATCTGACCCTTACAGTTCTCCAAATTTATATTTTGGCACTACAACTCTTCGAAATTTGCATCATTGTCCCCATAAAATTTTCCATCTTTACCTCATTAAACTTTTAGATTCTCGAACTCGAAATTTAATCCCAAAATTTGGTAAATTCAAAAATAGTCCCTTAGAATTTTATTTTTGAACCTAGGTCCTCAAATCATTGGTTATTACAATTAGGTCCTTAAAATTCTCAATTCCTGCCATTCAATCCTTAAATCCAACTATGTAGAGCATGCATCCTAAATAAATTCTCATAATTAATATTACATTTCCATAGATAATTAAAATCCTCAAATTGTACATTTATAATCCTAAAGATTGTCATAGTCTTCGAATCGCTATTGCTTATATGAAATCCTCAAAAATTTACTCGACTAGCAACCAAGAACAATCAATAATTTCTTAGAAATTCTACAAGTCTCAAAAGCATTCATAATTTTCAAGATTAACTTATAACCTAAAGGAGGATATCAACACTACTGACCTAAAATTAATATAGTCAAATCATTTTCAACCTCTTCTAAAGCCCAATATTCGAATTCTTAGACATGTCCAATTCCAAACGTACCCAACATGCATAATTCCATAATTTATTTTTTTAATTTAAATAAACACTGAACAATTAAAATCTTAATGTAAAAAAATTTCATGAAAACATGCTCATAAAATAATTCATGCTTTAAATAAAATGCATAAATGTAACCTTACAGACCGAAGGCGTGACTTCGTGAGCTTCTCGACGTCAATAGTAGTACAACCCTTTACAGAACCATTGCTCTGATACCAGCTATAAAGGCCCGAAAATTCGTGTTTGCAAATTTGCGGAACAATTTTAAATTTTCTTTTTAAAATAATCAAAATTGCCTCATTCACAAAATCAACTGATAAATCAAGTTTAAATATTGAAAATAGCAGCGGAAGAAATTATTACTCGCCAACATAATAAGTTAAAGTATCCAACAACTGATAAAATGTTTGAGCATAAAAAAAATGGCAAGTGCTGTAAATGAGGTCCTCGGGTTCCACTACTGCCGACCCATGCTAGCTCACTGGTCCCCGCCCTCGGCCCCGACATCATCAGTACCTACAACAATCAAGTCTAGTAGAGTCTAAAGACTCAACATGCATATATCGTAAATAACAAGTAAATAAATAGTAAAATTGCATGCAAGTGAAAATATCATGTCATGAGGCAAATCGTAAAAATGTCGTGTCATGATTAATCATAATACGTGCATCACTGAACTGAGAAATCATAAATGAAAATGGTTGCTCCTTGGAGCCCTGTCATGAAATAACTTGTAATAATTTTTTGGTGAGATTATGGTCTACGCAAGTGGTCCCTGCACTGTACTGAACTGACCGGTAACTTGCGATCGGACCGGTAACTGGCGACCGGATTTAATAATGTACGTCTGATCAGACTACTGCCACAGTATACTGGGTGAAACAACTGAACTGACCAGTAACCGGCGACCGGATTTAATAATGCTCCCATAACCGGTAACTGGCGACCGGGTTTAATCATGATAGTAAAGTGACCACAAGCAATATTGCATATGTAACGCTCCAGATTTGACGACTGTCCTCACGGTATCAAGACGAGTCTTTCCAGCGTGCTTATGTCTTCACTCACACGCACCCTGGGAAACTTCACAGGAGGTCACCCATCCCAAAATTGCCCCAAGTCAAGCACGCTTAACTTTGGAGTTCTTATGTGATGAGCTACCGAAAAGAAGATGCACCTTCGTGATATGAGTAGTACCAATCACATCTTTTAAGCCCTCTTCAACTGCACAGTTAATTACATTGAACAGTCTCAGAATCTCTCTCATTCCCGAGTGGGTCGGTTCATTCATGTTCCCTCTACCTAGAAGCCTGCCAGGAGCCGCTCATTGTCCGTGCAACTTATGGCACCGGCGATCACCCCCCGCCCTCTTCGGCCCCGGGCCTCACATGCCCACCAGCTTCCGCTTGGTTCGTCCCCGAACCACACCGTACTAAGAGAGGTCGGCTCTGATACCACTTGTAACGCCCTAGATTTGACGACCTGTCCTCACTGTATCAAGACGAGTCTTTCCAGCGTGCTTATGTCCTCACTCACACGTACCCTGGGAAACTTCCAGGAGGTCACCCATCCCAAAATTGCCCCAAGTCAAGCACGCTTAACTTTGGAGTTCTTATGTGATGAGCTACCGAAAAGAAGATGCACCTTCGTGATATGAATAGTACCAATCAAATCTTTTAAGCCCTCTTCAACTGCACAGTTCATTACATTGAACAGTCTCGGAATCCCTCTCATTCCCGAGTAGGTTGGTTCATTCATGTTCCCTCCACCTAGAAGCCTGCCAGGAGCCGCTCATTGTCCGTGCAACTGATGGCACCGGCGATCACCCCCCGCCCTCTTCGGCTTCGGGCCTCACAGCATAAATCTCAAAAAAATGAATATTTTTGCACGTAATATAATTAATTCACATAATTAAATATCCTGTAATAATTTTACTGATTGGATTGGATCGCTCCCAGGCTCGCTGCAACCTAAATATGCCATGAAAAAGATGCAATAACTTTTACTTGACCAAACTATGCAATAAAATCCGAAAACTGAGACAATTGCGCCTAACGACTTCGTATTTAATCATGACTCCGTGCCACCCGAACCAACACCGAACCATCAAGTAGTCATGATTAAAATACGCCTAAACTGATGAAATAATGCTCCTAAAATAGCGAGGGCCGAAATCTAGGTGAATGTAGGCCAAAACATGAAACGCTCTTTCGAGAGTCAATTTGGCACATCGCACCGTAAATTCTCGTATGACCTCAAAAATGATCCGAATCACGAACGGTCAAAAACATGACATTCCCAACTCAATGAGGCACTGTCCAGTACAGGGCCATAGGCTAAAATCCAACCGAGAACTCGAACGAGCCACTGAACCGCAGCAGCAAGTTGCTGTCCACAAAATACAGCAGCATGCTTGCGTTTCTCTACGTCGTTTTCGAGACTACCGGCCATTGGGGCTTGAACCACCGACCAGAAACTCTTACCAACATCCTAAGGAATGATTTGAACCATGGCTAAGGGCCCTAGGCCAGCCACAATTCGCATAACACCAGCAAACAACCGAACGTTCCAACCGAGAACAAATTCTGCACGTAGGATGCATTGCTTTTGTTTTGCTGTCAAGAATCGTTCCAATGGCCATTTGATTGACCATGACACGATCTAGACATCTAGGGGCATGGTGTAAACCGTGGCTAAGGGCCATAGGCCAACCAAGATCCACACCATTCCCTAAAAATCTAAACAACACAAGCTGTAAAAAGAAGAGGGCCGAAGGGTGCAGGGGTTGTTCTTGATTTTTATTTAAAAACCGATTCACCATGGACCAAGCCACCAAAAGGGCGACTTAGTCACGTCTTAGACATGCTAGGGGAGTGATATAACCATGGCTATAGGCCTTGTGGCAGCCATGATCAGATTCATTTCCTATATGACAGCAACACAGAATTTCGAAAAGCTCAAATGGACAACACGTGGAGTTGCTGTCATTTTCGTGTTTTCCAGCGTGCATGGGGTTAAATGAATGGAACAACATGGTCCTAATGCATCCAATTACATGTCTAGATGTCGCCTTGGGAGCCTGGAACCGAACCAATACCTGAAACCCACAAAACAAAGCAACCTGTGAAGTACAAAAAGGAACCGAAAAATTCTGCATGTTTTATTTCAAAATGTTCTTGATATATTTCGGTTTTTTTCTTATCAAAACATGATCATGTAATGAAAATAAATGATAATAGGGCTTGATTGAGGAGTCAAGGAAGAATATATGCATGCCTGGTTTCGTTTGAAAGAAAAACGAAAGAATGAGACGATACGGCGCGGAGGAGTTGGAGCGCTTTCTTTTCTTGCTACCTTGCTCTCGATTTTTCTCTCCTCTTTAAGCTATGAACCTCACGGTTTTAACACTCTGAAAATGCTCTGAATTCGGTGGAGAGGGGAGGAGAATATTGGTTAGGGGAGTGAGGGAATGGTTGACATATAATGGGGAACAAAGCAAGACCAAGTTTCCTATTTTAAAATTTGAATTTACTTTGATATCAATTGATTTGTTGGGGGGTGGGGGGGAATGCTAGGGTGGCCGATTCCACTTGCTAATCTAGGTTAGGATATTGGTTATGAATTAATTAAGGATGGTTAATAATTAAAAAGGCTTCCATGCTAAATTTAACAAAGAATGGGTCAAAGGGTGAGTTGGCAAAGGAATTGCCTAGTAACCTAGGGGGCAGAAATTTATAGATTAAGTGGAGGGGAATGTTGATTATTTAGTAAATTTATAACCATTAAAAGCCTTATCTGTAAGGCCCGAGAAAGTGATTACCGTAATCGGAAATGATTTGAGTACAATTACTGTAATCTGAGATTTATCTGAAATGATTTATTGTTTAATCAAGGTAATTATAGACGGATCGGATCAGACCGGGAAAGACGAGAAAAGACGTGAAATATATGTGCGAGGGTGTGAATTCGCGCACATGCGCGCACATGCGCATAATGTCCAGAACCTCTCGCGCATATGCGCGGGACAGGGCGCGCATATGCGCGAGGTAGGTGAAATGCCGAGGAAAAACTCCAGAGAGCTCGGCGCACATGCGCGACGGAAATGGCGCACGTGCGCGTGAAGGGCAGGAGGTTTGGCGCATATGCGCGGGATTGACGGCGCATATGCGCGAGGAGATAAAATGCCGAGCCGAACCTTCGGCGCATATGCGCGGTGCTGGGCGCGCATATGCGCCAGTCATGCAGCACGTAAACTCGCCATTTGTTTGTATGGGGCGACGTGTATATATATATATATACATACAAACGTTTATACTGTAAAAAAAGAAAGAAAACGAAGGAATCTTTTAAGAAATTCTTCGTGGTGATTCAAATCGCGATTTCGCAAAATCCAACCGGTAGATTTTGAATCCGACTTCAGTACTGTGTTCCTAGCGACGACAGCTACAATTGGACGTAAGTTTTATTACGTTTAGACATGTTCTGAAATTATGATATTGTCAGAATTAAATAGGATTCATATATGATGTTCTTGTCAAGTTAGACATCATAGAATCAAAGTCAGATTGAGAAACAGATTGATTATGGAATTGTTATGATTTTTGGATTCGATTTGACTGAGAATTCATATCAGATATGTATGGTTATTGAAATTATGACTGGTATCGACATTGATTATGAGTTCTGGTATTATATCTGTGATGTTTGGACTGACGGGGTTATCGAGACTGTATTGTTATACCGTCGAAACATCAGTTAATTGATATTGATCAGATTCAGTAGTGATTTCGATTATATCGTGATATCGTCGATATGGATTAGATTGTATCTCAAGTGACATCGATCAGATTATGTGTTTTGATTTGAGTATTGATCAGAACAGGTTCTGAATTGAATTGTTTATTGATATTATATCTGTTCGGTGTTGTTTTCACCAGATTGGGAATGGACCGAGATAGAGTCGGGACTTGTTCTTCTTCTTCTTCTGAGCGAGAAGATAAAGGTATAAATTAATGTTGAGTTGGGATTGCACAACTCGAGTGAGGTTTGACTCGAGTTTCCCTAAATCACATACTTTACTTTATTGCATTGATATTTGCATTGAGTTGATTGATATACTTGTTCTCTTGAATTATAGATGACAGGTGTTAGACGAGTAATCTTGTGACAGAAGTGCCTGATAGTGGTGGTATCGCCACGGGCACATTGCACGATGTCTCAAGATAGGATGTTAGCGATGGAGCTACAGTCCATGACGGTTAGGTCAGGACACCGGATGTTTGGTTATATCGAGTAAATAGGATTGGAATTCTTCTATTACGGAATTCGATATAGGAACACCATATTTGGTTATATCGAGTAATAGGATCAGAGTTCCTTCTATTACGGAATTCGTTATAGGATCACCACATCTGGAAATCGGGATCCCTAGGCTAGGATTGAGTCTAGTCTAAAACGTGGAGTCACGAGTCTGAGTGACAATTATATTGATTTATGTTTATTAATGTTGATTATGTTCCTGAATATGATTCATGTTCCTTGCTGTTCCTGATATTGGTACATGTTTAGAATAGGAGTTATTCTTGATATTGATTATGTTCCTGATATTGGTACATGTTTAGAATAGAAGTTATTCTTGATATTGAGTATGTTCCTGATATTGGTACATGCTTAGAATATGATTTATTCTTGATATTGAATTATGTTCCGGATCAGGGTACATGTTTAGAATATGACTTATTCTTGTTATTGATTCATATCATGATTTTGATATAGGATATGATTGCTGTCTTATGCTTTTATATTGTTTATATGATTGCATGTATACATGATTTATACTGGGATATTTATATCTCACCGGAGTTATTCGGCTGTTGTCTTGTTTGTATGTGTGCATGACAACAGGTGGGACAGGATATGGGTCAAGAAGAGAACGAGGCTGGACTAGATAGCGTGGAGATCTGGGCTTCAGAAGCAACTTAGGATTCAGTACGGATATGTAGTTGAACCTAGTGGAATTATTGTAGATCATACAATAATTGTTAGGTTATGTGTAATATGTAATTTGAATTTAATTACATTACGTTTCCGCTTTGTATTTTAAAAAAAAATAATTTAGACCCTGTTTATTATACTTGATTATTTATTCCTAAAGACGATTAAGGAATGAATTAACGTCTGGGTCCCCACATTATCTATCTTTTTGAATAATTTAATGAACTAACCCCTTAATTATGGAACTTAAATTAATTTATTTTCTATTCACCTCAAGTTGTTTAAATAATTCCCTAAACCTCCTTTTAACTTAAATTAACTTACTTGCTAGTTAAAATAAATTCTGGAAATGTTTTCTAAATTTTAAGTTTTATCTCAAAACTCCAACTCCGGTCCGGCCTCACTAAAATAACTGAAAAGATGAAAATTAAACTACTACGTAAAATAATTAAATTTAAATACTCATGCAATAAAAATCATTTTAATTTAAATACTAGATATTATGTATGGTTTATACGCAGTCCAATTTACAGGTTCTACATGTCTTGAAAGCTTTGAGAATCAGCTATGTGCTTAAGGATTTTCAGCTCCTTTCGAAGCATTAGCTGATAGATATGACCATCCTTAAAGACATCCACCCACATAGCTATGTTCAAGTGCTCCCGCACCTTTTTCAACTCTGCCATCACTTCGGGAGTGGTAGCCTCTTCAGTATTATACATGAACTCAAGCCTCTGTAACTTTTCCCAGTAGTGAAGACTCTTATAGAAGACTTCATCTTCTATAACAGCCTTCCTGGTCTCCAGATCAAACGGCGAAGCACTCGAGCTTCTTAAGTATTTTCACTAATATGACTGAAACTAACCGTGTTACTTCTCTTTATAGGCGAAAATCATGGAATCTGAAGGGCCATCAATGTTTCAGCAAACGACAATCTTTCTGATCTTTAATTTTATTTTATATTGTCACTTTCATTAACATATGCATATATTAAGGGGGAATAATTGTTTTAAGAGGTTAACTGAGAAGACAAATGTGAGTTAACTCTCAATTGAAAGGACAAAGTCTTATAATTCAGTTGGGTATTTCACTAATCTTCTCATATAAGTTAACTAATTAACCATATTATATTCCAAATCAAGTGACGTGATTGTCTGCTATCTAATGATGTATCTTATTTTAAAACGTGGAAGCATTTGAACCGTTTAAATTGTACACACGCTTACAGCACACGTACACACGTTTTTATTCAAAACTTTTTGAAGGACTGACACGTGTCCAGAATTTAAACAGTCACATACATATAAATGATTCTCCGCTTTGATTCAGTTTTCTTTCTTACGCGTACATCATCTCTCGGAGCAAACTCATACACCTAGAGCTTATATTTCGCAAAATTTCAGGTTTCCTTACTCTCAGCAATGGCAAATCAGATCCCTGCTCATCTGTTGAACGCTATGGCTATCAACCTTGAATCTGTTTTATCAGTAGAAGAAGTCGATGTGAAAAATGTATTTCTGAAGCTTGAATCAGCTGGGCTGAGGATATTTTTAGGGCAATACTCGCAGGAGATTTACCCAAAAAAACTCCAGGACCTCTACTCAAATGGAAATATCGACTCTGATGGAAACATCATTTCCACTATTAATGGTCAGTTGGTGACCATTTCTGAAGATTCTCTCGGAGAAATCTTTTCATTACCTTTTGATGGACTGGTACACCTTGCTGATGTTAAAGCATCAGATATTGAAGAAATGCAAACTGCACTCTCTGCTGATGGACGAAAATCAAAGTTTCCGATCTAAGAAGGAACAGAAGCATGAAGTTCAGTTGCTGGCTGATATCGTAGCCAAAGGGCTATTGGCTAAGGCAGGATCATTTGCTGCCCTGACCTTGGAAAAATTTCAAGCTATTACGGTTATTATGACTGGAAGAAAATTCAACTGGAAGCAACTTATTTTTAGTATCTTGAAGAATATGTTTTCCTCCACCAAGCAATCCAAAGGATTTGCAGTGCCGCTGAGCTATTTGATGAAAGTAAAACGGTTGGTGGCTGATGATTCTAAGCGATTATCAAAATTAAAAATCTTCAATGGGAAGAATGTTCTGCCACCCAAGACTAAATTAGATATTTCTCCTGATCAGTTCGTGAAGATCAAGAAAGAGATTGGGATGCAACAGGGTGGTCCCAAATCAGTTAAACAAAACAAGACATTGGCTCAACTGAAGACAGTTAAAAGAAAACTAATTATCAGTGAATCGAATCCGAGAAAACGCCCTCTCCAAAAGTTCCCAAGAAACCAAGAATATAAAGGGCAAAATTACCAACAACAGCAGAATCTATTCCTACTAAAAGGCTGAAATCTTCAAATGCTCAACAGCCTATCAAAGCAGTTCCACTGAAGTTCATCCCACCAGAAATCTCAGCTGATGCAACAAAGGAAACAGTTAGGATCAAATCTCCTCTAATTCATATCAATCAACCTACTGTTCTAGCACCTGCCAGACCCAAAGGTATAAAGATTACAGAACTGGTGGATACTACTCGTTCTGGATTGAAAATTCCACACATCCTCAGTACTGAAAAAGGCAAAGGAAAATTTATTGAAGAGCTCAGGCCATCCAATTCCATTCAAACTCATATTAACCTTGTCTGGGAACATGCCAATAATTTTGCAACATCAAAAATTCAATCCTATGATGCCTGGACCGCTTACAGAACTCAAATTTTTGCTAAGCAGCTGAAAAAGAAATCCCAGCTGAACAATTTTATCAAACTGGAAGCAATTGTCCTCAAGATAGCCAAAGCTCCCACAATTGTTCACGCTTTGGAGATAAAAACCTATTTTTTTTGACCAAATTCGAGCTAAGAAGCTATCTCAACTGCTTGAGAAATTGAAGGCAAACTACATTCCCACCAATCCAACTGCTTATAATGATCGAGCTGTGATCACTCAGCTAGATATAGATCTTACTAGCTTGCAAGCTCAGATAAAAATGTGGGAAATGGATCAGGAGTTAGTTCTTCCTGAGGAAGCCTCTGAAGAAGAAGAAGAAGAAGAACCCTCATCTCAGCAGAAAAAGCCACCCTCAGAACAAACTATTGTTACAACTGAAGAAACAGTTCAGGATGTGCGACAATCATCTGCTGTGGAACATCAAATGTACTCGGAAGCTGAGTTGACTTTTGCCAACATTGATGAAATTATTCAAGCAGTGGTGACAGAATTTATTATTAGTGAATCACTAGTAGAAAAATCGCTTTTTACTTCGCGTATTCAATGAAGTAATAAGGTAGTTAATTGCCGAAGTATATGGACGTGAAGTAATAGATGTTCCTTTTACTTCGCATAATAACTGAAGTTGTATGTTTGAAAATAGTGAAGTCTCTTGTCCAGAATTGGGCCGGTAGCGAAGTAAAAAATGTGTTTTACTTCATCGATTATTGTAAACAATGAAGTAATATATTATATAAAACTTTGTCTTAATTATTATTTAGCGAAGTAGTTTATAATATTTTACTTCATTATTTACAGTAATTGACGAAGTAATTCATCTGAAAGACTTCGTAGTTATGTATTTTGATGAGGTAATAGACACAAACAACTTCACAATTTATCCTATTTGTTGAAGTAAATATTATCTATAACTTCAGCATTTATCCTATTTGTTGAAGTATTTTATATTATGTTACTTCACAATTTGCATTTAGTGACGAAATAAGTGGTTCGAAAGACTTCAGTAATTTGTGTTGTGTGAAGTAATTGCACAAAACAACTTCGTTATTTTTTATTTTGATGAAGTAATTGTTAAAAAAAGACTTCACAATATATGGCTTAATACACTAATATAATTAGTGTATTAATAAATTACACTAATATATGACTTAATACACTAATATAATTAGTGTATTAAAAAAAGACTTCGCAATATACGACTTAATACACTTATATGATTAATATCCACGAATCCACAATTACATATTCATCAATCCACAAGTAACCCAAAAAATGTATCCACAAAACCAAAAGTATATCCAAAATCCACAATGACAAACAAAATATTTATCCCAACATACACCATCCATCTAAGCACCTACATAGGAGTAAACAAATTCACTCCATTCACTTCTGACCTCGTCATATTGACATTGAGTGTAATATTGGTTCTTGATGCATCCTGCAAACTGAAATTTGAAAAAGAAAATACATTAGATTCTTCTATTACAAATAAAAATTGATAGATATAAAATATATCAGTACTGGTAGAGGCATGTTTCATTTGAAAGTACGAACTTATTTCATTTGCATCTTGAAATAACACCGGATAAAAATTCATTACAGATTACCCCAATTGCACTTACTAAACCAAAAACACACCCCATTTCTTGACAAGACAAGCCTTCATTTCTCACGACATTGCACACATCTGTTCCTCATTCAAACCCACCAATATTACCTTAATTAGAAAAACAAAACAAACACCACCACATCCAAAGCACACAAAATTTACACTTCCATACAGACGAATCAAAATTAGCTTAACTCAATCAATTCAACAACAAGACACAAGCAAAACAAGATTTTCACAAAATGGGAAGTGCCTGATTAATCAAAAATGCACCGAGGAGAAACTCGATCAAAATAATTATTAACAGAGTAGTACTCAGGTACCGTAACAAAGAACCCTAGCTTTTGTGCTAAAATAAATAGATACAACAAATACTAACTAAATCCCGCAATTTATGCGGTCGAGAATGAGATAACAAATCCAAAACCCAAAACCAACAAAAAGGCAAAAAACTCACATTTTAAGGTGAATCTTCAAAATTAAAACACATGGATACCTCTAACTATACAAGTATTTTCTATGTAGGGTTTCATTTTTCCAATCCCACATTCAGGAATTAAGTTTCTAACAAAATGTAAGCATTTAAAATTTTATCACAAACAAAGAATGTGATAAGAAAATTAGTCTCAACCATCAATTGACATTTTTTGTGCATATATGCTACTACAAATGCTTTTCAGAATTTATTCAACATCAAATTTCAGAATTGTAGGATTACACCCCCTCCCCCACCCCAAGTATTCGCTGGTAGATTAAGATTCATATTTTCAGTGAGAAGTTAAGTCTTCTTCTGTAGGCAAAGCTGATGTTGAAATTATAGTATAAGTGAAACTTAAGTATCTATTTGCACAAACATGAAAATTTGAACAAAAGTTAAAAGGTGAGGAATCAGAAAGACAAATTCATTCTCACCTGCATCTTATTTTCATCTTTAGACTCCACAGTTATCTCAGCATTTTTTATTCGCACGTTGATCGAGCAAAACTTGAACTATGGAATCCTCAATAAAAATATGATTTTGTATGCTCAAAATTAATCGCAAGTGCACGATGTCAAGTGATAGTATAGTGTACGTGAGTACGAGTATCGTTCCACTGGAGACTGTATTTAACAATTATTATTTTTAGTTATTAAACATTTAGCAACGAAAATTGATTTGATTGTTTTAACACTACTGTTCTTAAATAATTAAAAAGATAATAAAGCATTCAAAACTAAATTAATAATCAGAGATAGTATCCAAAATGGTTGAATAAAATTCAATAAGAAATGGATTTTTTAGGAATATCGGTTCACCTACCCCTCGTTAATTAATTAATTTATTCGATAATGATCATATGCTTCCGACATGATTTCCTATTCAATTGAACACACTCTCTCGAGTTATGCCAAACTAATTCTACTCAATGAAGTAATTAAATGTCTTTAATTATTTATCAAGAGTGAATCGCATTTCGATCTATGAAATTCCCTAGTTTTCGACCCTAAGGACTATGACTATCGGCACGTAACCAATTTCATATGTCTATGTAAATTGTAGATCCACGGATTATGTGGGGACCCGGACGCTAATGATGTTCTAATCATCATTGGGACTAATTAATCAATTATAAAACAGGGTCTAATTTTTTTTTTTAAAATACAAAGCGGAAACGTAATGTAATTTACTAAAATTACATATTAAACATGAACATACAAATCTTGTGTTTTCTACAAGAATTCAACTAGGTTCAACTACCTATCAGTGCTGAATCCTATGATGCTTCGAAGCCCGGATCTCCACGCTATCTATCTTCTCTCATTCTCTTCTTGACTCTGATCCAGCCCCACCTGTTGTCATGCACACATACAAAACAAGACAACAGCCGGATAACTCCGGTGAGATATAAATATCCCAGTATAAACAATGTAAACATGCAATTATATAGAAACATATACAAAAGCATATATCAGTCATCATTCACATATAGCAATTCAACAAACATGAATGATATATAAAACTGTAAATCAACATGTCATATCAGACTCAACTCAACCGACGCGTCGTCTCAGACTCGACTCCACTGACGCGTCGTCTCAGACTCGACTCAACTCTAACCTAGGGATCCCGATGTCTGGATAATGATAAATATATCGAATCTCAGTCGATAGGAATGAATCAATCCCTAAACGACATCGATATAATTCATATATCCAGTGTCTGGGCGAATCAGCCGCAGAATTGACGAATCAGTCAAGAATTAGGCAAATCAGCCAATAATCAGACGAATCAGCCTGTAATTAAGCGAATCAGCTTAAGTTTAGACGAATCAGTCAATAACCAGACAAATCAGCCGGTAATTAAGCGAATCAACTTAAGTTTAGACGAATCAGTCAATAACCAGACGAATCAGCCGGTGACTAGGCGAATCAGCCCATGACTCGACAACTCAGTAATCAATACATACAGTCAGCATTTAAACAAATCAGTCGATGACTAGCGAATCAGCAGTCCTTACATGCAGTGGCTATAAATCAATAGACTACAAATATAAATCTTATCATACATTAGCTATAAATCAATAGCCTACTATCATAAGTCACATCAATTGCAAATATCAATGCAATAAATGAAAGTATGTGATTTAGGGAGACTCGAGTCAAACCTCACTCGAGTTGTGCAATCCAAACTCAACATTAATTTATACCTTTCTTTCTGTTACTCTGACTCTGTCGAAATCTCGAACTCAAAGCTTGTCAATACTCAATCTGACAAGAACAATATCGAGGAGTATAATATCAATACACCACTCGAATCAAATCTGTTCTGCTCAATACTTAACCTAATTCAATATCGATGGCATAACAGTATAATATCAATATACCCAACAATACCATATCAATCAGATATTAATTCTAATATCTCATACTCGATAATACTCCAATCCTGATATCAATTCTCAATCAACTCAACTCTAAACATCATAACAATTTCATATGGTATCTGTTCCTCAGTCCAGTTTCAATTATACGATGTCTAACATGCCAAGAACATCATATATGAATCATATCAGATTCTGACAATATCATAATTTCAGAACATATCAAAACGTAGCAAAACTTACGTCCAGTTGTAGCCTACGTCGATAAGAACACAGTACCGAAGTCGGATTCAAAATCTGACGGACGGATTTCTCACAAAAGGCGTAAGGATTTTTCACTCTTTTCCAGAAACCCTTTCTCGATTTCTTTCCATCTGAATTCTTAAATGAATTGCATGTATATATATATATATATATATACCTCGCGCATGCAACAAGGCAAGTGGCTCATCCAACCAATTCCACGTCTCGCGCTCGGGCGGTAAGAAAGTACCGCTCGAGCGCGGCACTTTCTGTCCGGATGCATGGACTATTATCCATTGGCGCTCGGGCGGTAGTTTTCTACCGCTCGGGCGCCACACTTTCTGTCTGAAATCCCAACTTATGGTGCATTGGCGCTCGGGCGGTCTCTTTCTACCGCTTGGGCGCCACGAGTTCTGTACAAAAATCTTGTTTATCTTGCACCGACGCCCGACTTTCCCACGTGAGCTCCTACAACCTCAATTCTGCCCTTTAATCAACGTCTGATTACAATCATTAAGTTTCGGGCATTACAGATTATACTACTCGTTCCTATCACAAGTTATTCTCTCGAACTCACTCGCAATATAAAAACGTTGTTAAAGTTAGCTACGCTCTAACAACACGAAGAAAACAATAGTATAATCAAGAACAAATCAGAAATCGAGATGCAAATTAATTATATCAAAGTTTGGGGTAGGATCCCCTTAAATCCCAACAAATATTAAAGTTTAGCTACTAAAATTCATAGTGACATTAAGCAAAACTAAGTTCAAATGATAAAAACTAAATAAAAAATACTAGCGTTGACGAAAAACACGAAGAACGACGCCCGGAAAACTTCAAATCTTCAATCTAAGCGCAAAGTGCTCTCTTCAACTTGTGGTGGCTCCAGAATAAAGTCTGAATAATTTCTCAATCACCCTATTTCGTGCCATCATCCTTCCCATATAAGCCACCCATCCAAAATAAGGTAAAGATTCGGCTGCAAAATTGTAAGGCTCGAGAATTATCAACTGGCATTGATGTTAGACTTGTAAAGGTAAGAATGCATGACATTTAAATCAGAATCGTGAGGTTTGGGCCGAAGCCACACCGCACCCGCGGTACAGGAAGGACCGCACCCGCGGTGTATTGAGAGAAAATTGGTGGAATGGTGCGAAGCAAGACCGCACCCGCGGTCCTGCAATGACCGCACTCGCGGTCTAAGAATTCCGGAAAATGGAAGGGCAGCCGAGAGCATAGCGCACCCGTGCTCTTGAGCCACCGCACCCGCGGTGCTGCATGCAGAAGTGCCACCTTTGTTTGTGCTTATGACACATGGCATGTATATATATAGAGTCTCATGCTGATTCATTCTTCTCCATTTTCAGTAGAGAGAATCGAGAGCTCCTTCCAAAATTCCTCAAGTTCCTCATGGCTTTAAATTGAGCTTGTACAAAATTCATCCATCCAAATTTTGAGATAAGTAGGGATTATCGATCCTTGTGTCGTTGGCTACGAAAGGATGTAAGTATTTCTCATTTCCAACATGGTTTGAAATTTAAGTGTTGGGGAAAATCAGATGTAATGGTTATTTTGTGTTCTTGAGATTATGAACATCGTAGAAACGTAAACGGATCGAGTTTCAGACGCCGTATACTATTATTCGAAATTTCAGCATGTATTATGTTAAGATTGTACAGATTTCAGCTTATGTATTGTGGTGTTGATGAGATTATGAGTTGACTGTGATTGAGTATGTTATTGTGGGGTTATCGGTATCGAAGAAGTACGCCGTTATGCCGTCAGTTTGTTCCGAGACTGATTATTGATTATTCCAAGACTTGGTTGAGTTGTGTTTTGATATAAAACATTTGTATATTGTCATTTCAGATTAGTCTTGACAGAGTGACATTCCGACTTCAAGATCTCGACAGAGATTGTGCGACGAAAGGTATAATTCATGTGGTCTCGGGATTGCACAACTCGATTCAGATTTGATACGAGTTTCCCTAAATCACATACTAGATTGTTATTACATTTGATTATGTAATGTTTTGTTTATTGATTTATATTCGAGTCCTGAGATAGGAGATATTGGCAGATTGGCCAAAACTAGACGTTTCGGTGTATCGACGCATAGGAGTAGATTTACTCTATGTGTAGACCCTCGATACAAAGTTGACCGAAATCTAGGAATAAGACGTACCGTTGCCCGAGTGGTTGGGTAGGTGACAGACCGTCTTATTCACACCGGGATCCCTAGATTAGAAATGAGTCGAGTCAAGATTTAGATGTTGAATACAAATTTGTATTCTTCTACATGTTTAGATTTACATTCATGTTACTTGATATATGCTATGCATTTGTATATGATTTTTACATTGCATGCATCCATGTTTTATACTGGGATATGTTCTCACCGGAGTTATCCGGCTGTTGTCGTGTCTGTATGTGTGCATGGCAACAGGTGGGGCAGGATCTGGGTCTCGAGCTAGATGAGAGATTGATGATAGCGTGGAGATCTCGGGCGTTGAAGATTTTAGTGTTTCCTACTGGACTTGTATCACTTATGTTTGTAGTTGATATTTGAACACTAGTTTATGTTTGTATTAAACAGATCTGTATGTACATTAGGTTGTTTACTTAATATAAAGACATGTTATGCTTTAATAATACATTTGAATTGATGTTGAAAGCAAAATTTTGACCCACATTTTCTAGCAAAGATCCAATTAAATCCCAAAAGAATTGAGTTAGAGCCTGGGTCCCCACAACAGGTGGTATCAGAGCTGTAGGTTCTGTAGACTGAGATAGAATAGAATGAGCGAGATAGATCGAGTCATCTTCCTTGCTTTTGAGATGCTAGCATGATTTACTGCTTTCCCTATTATATGTTGTATTGTATCTGAATTGATTTACAGCATATACTTGTCAAGCCTGAATCAGAACCGATTCTCGATCAGAGTCTATGATCAGAGGAGGGCTGAGACAGATGATATTGATTATGTACTAATCAGTTTGATAATCAGATTTATGCCACCTAGACGTATACCACAGCCAGAGCAGGGTAGTACATCCGGTGCACAGATGGATGTTACCGCTACGCCGATGGAGACCTTATTGAAGAGATTTCAGTCTTTCCATCCGCCTACCCTGAAGGGCACAGAGAGTGCAGTAGAGTGCGAAATCTGGCTTGATGATATCGAGATGTTGTTTGAGTCTTTGGCGTATACTGATGAGCGACGTGTGAAGTTGATAGGGCATCAGATGCAAGAGGTTGCAAAGAGATGGTGGTTGACTACGAAGAGAGCCTTGGAGCACCGAGGCATTGACATCACGTGGAAAGTCTTCAAGGATGAGTTCTATCAGCGTTTCTTCCCCGTCTCCTACCGAAAAGATAAAGGAGCTGAATTTGCGAATCTGAGACAGGGACAATGGAACATCGAGGAGTATGTGGCTAAATTTTCTGCATTGCTACGATTTGCACCTCATGTAGCAGGGAACGACGAGGTAGTGGCCGATCAGTTCATCAATGGGCTGAACCAAGATGTTTTTACTTTGGTGAACACGGGACGGCCTAATACTTTTTCAGAGGCACTGAACAGAGCTAAGGGGGCAGAGGCTGGCTTGATCAGGCAGCGAGGCGCTTCTTACGGTGTTCAGGGGCAGAGACAGCCACAGCCTACCGCCGTTCAGTTTCCACCACCTCCTCCTCGTTTTGATAGTGGAGCTAGTGGTAGTGGCAAGAAGGAATTTCTGAAGGCTAAGGGCAGACAGTTTAAGAAATCCGGAAGCAGTTCATCGAGTTCGAGTGGATCTCGACAGAGAGGTCAGGGTTCAGATTACAGTGGAGTGTATTGCAGTTCGTGCGGAGGGCGACATGCCACGGAGCAATGTCAAGGAGTTATGGGACGCTGCAACATATGTAGGCAACAGGGACACTTCGCCAGAGTTTGTCCCCAGAGAGGTGCACAACGATTCCAGAGTATAGGGTCATCAGCACCAGTGCCACAGATGGAGAGACAGGCATCTTCTGTACACTCCTTTCAGCCACCCTCCACACAGACCCAGCAGAGACCAGGAGGTAGTCAGAAAGTGAGTCAACCTCCCCGACAGCAGGCTAGGGTATTTGCGCTGACAGAGGAGCAGGCGCAGGAGGCACCAGATGACGTCATTGCAGGTAGCTGTTTTCTTTGCGGTTATCCTGCATATGTGTTGATAGACACAGGTGTATCACATACATTTATATCTGAACATTTTGCATTGAGACATTCATTTCCTGTTGAGTCTTTGTCGACGGTAGTGTCTATAGCTTCTCCGTTGGGAAGTGGTTTGATATCTGTAACTACTGTTAGACACTGTATGCTTCAGTTTGAGGGGCATGAGATTGATCTTGATTGTGTAGTACTTGGTTTAGCTGATTTTGATTGTATAGTTGGTATAGACATGTTAACCAAGTACAGGGCCACGGTAGATTGTTTCCACAAGATTGTCAGATTCAGACCCGACATGACAGATGAGTGGAAATTCTACGGCAAGGGTTCCAGATCTCGGATTCCCTTAGTATCTGCTCTGACTATGAGTAGATTGCTTCAGAAAGGAGCAGAGGGCTTTCTCGTATATTCAGTAGATCTACTGAAGTCGAGCCCAGCATTGACAGATCTGCCAGTGGTTTGCGAGTTTGCAGATGTATTCCCAGAAGAGATTCCAGGGTTGCCTCCAGTTCGAGAGGTAGATTTTAGCATAGATCTTGTGCCAGGCAGTGTTCCTATTTCAAGAGCTCCGTATAGGATGGCGCCTGTTGAACTGAAAGAGTTGAAAGCACAGTTGGAAGATCTTTTGTCCAAGGGATATATCAGACCCAGTGTATCTCCTTGGGGTGCTCCGGTGCTTTTCGTTAGGAAGAAAGATGGTTCGATGCGACTGTGTATTGATTACAGACAGTTGAACAAGGCAACAGTGAAGAATAAGTATCCTTTGCCTCGCATCGACGACTTGTTTGATCAGTTACAGGGATCTTCGGTATACTCGAAGATTGATTTGAGGTCAGGGTATCATCAGCTCAGAGTTAGAGACATTGATATACCGAATACTGCATTCCGAACCAGGTATGGGCACTACGAGTTTATTGTTATGCCTTTCGGTTTGACGAATGCACCTGCGGTGTTTATGAGTTTGATGAACCGCATTTTTCAGAGATATTTAGATGATTTTGTGATTGTGTTTATCGATGATATTTTGGTATATTCGAAGAGTCTGACTGAGCATGCAGATCATCTGAGGATTGTATTGAAGACCTTGAGAAAAGAACAGTTATACGCCAAACTGTCCAAGTGTGAATATTGGCTGAGACAGGTTGTCTTTTTGGGTCACATTATATCTGGAGATGGTATTGCGGTAGATCCGAGTAAAGTTGAGGCTGTTATCAGTTGGCCGAGACCGACTTCTGTGCCTGAGATACGCAGTTTCATGGGTCTAGCTGGGTATTATCGACGTTTTATTCGAGATTTCTCCAGTATAGCGAAGCCTATCACCCAATTGACACAGAAGAACATGCCATTTGTGTGGTCCGAAGATTGTGAAGCTAGTTTTGTAGAGCTGAAGAAGAGGCTGACTAGTGCGCCTGTCTTGACGATTCCTTCAGGTACAGGTGAGTTCGTTGTATATTGTGACGTATCTTACATAGGGCTAGGGTGTGTTCTTATGCAGCGAGGGCACGTGATAGCGTACGCTTCTAGACAGCTGAAGCCGCACGAGACCCGTTATCCGATTCATGATCTTGAATTGGCGGCGATTGTATTTGCGCTTAAGATCTGGCGTCATTATCTGTATGGCGAGAAATTTGAGATCTATTCCGATCATAAGAGCCTGAAGTATCTCTTTTCTCAGTCAGAGTTGAACATGAGGCAGCGACGATGGCTTGATCTGTTAAAAGATTTTGATTGCGAGATCAAGTACCATCCAGGGAAGTCGAATGCAGCGGCAGACGCCTTGAGTCGAAAGGTATGTGCTCTTTCCTTGTCGACTGTAGGTGTATCAAATTTAGTAGAGGATTGTTGCTTGTCTGGATTGACATTTGATACAGAGAGTAGACCGTTGCAACTTGCTGCGATTCAGATTGAGCCATATCTGATTTTGAGGATCAAAGAAGCACAAAGAACTGATCCGAGCATTCAGAGGTCGATTGATATGGTCAGAGTTGGTCATATATCAGAATATCAGGTTAGAGATTCTATTCTGTATGTGAATAACCGCTTAGTAGTGCCAGAGATTTCAGATTTGAGACGGCAGATCATGTCAGAGGCACACTGTAGTCGGTTCAGCATTCATCCTGGTGGCAGAAAGATGTACAATGACTTGAAGACGCAATTATGGTGGAAGCAGATGAAGACAGACATTGCAGAATTTGTGTCTAAATGTCTGAATTGCCAGCAGGTGAAGGCAGAAAGAAAGAAGCCCGGAGGTTTACTTCAGAGTTTGTCTGTTCCTGAATGGAAATGGGACCACATTTCCATGGACTTCGTGACGAAGTTACCTCGGTCTTCGCGGGGCTGTGACGCGATTTGGGTTGTGATAGACAGACTGACCAAATCAGCGTGCTTTATTCCGTACAGAATGACCTATCGACACGATCAGATGGCAGAATTGTATGTCAGAGAGGTCGTCAGATTGCACGGTGTGCCGAAGTCGATCGTATCAGATCGTGATCCACGATTCACTTCTCACTTTTGGCACAGTTTGCAGCAGGCGTTGGGTACGACTTTACACCTGAGCACTGCTTATCATCCTCAGACAGACGGACAGTCAGAGCGGACTATCCAGACTTTAGAGGACATGCTGAGAGCTGTAGTACTAGACTTTGGTACTAGCTGGCAAGATTCATTGCCGTTGTGTGAGTTTTCATACAACAACAGCTATCAGACGAGTATAGAGATGGCACCGTTCGAAGCTTTATACGGAAAGAAGTGCAGATCTCCGTTGTACTGGGATGATATCTCTGAGGTACCAGAGTTGGGGCCTGATATGATTCGGGAGATGACTGAGAAAGTGAAGATCATTCAGAAGAGAATGAAGACGGCACAGGATAGGCAAGCGAAGTACGCCAATGTCAGACGCAGACCGTTGGTATTTGAGCAGGGAGACAGAGTATTTTTGAAGATTTCACCTTTCAGAGGCGTTGTCAGATTTGGCAAGCGTGGAAAGTTGTCTCCTAGATACGTCGGTCCATATGAGATCCTTGAGAAGATTGGCGATCGAGCTTACAGACTTGCTCTTCCTCCTTCATTGTCTGGTATACATGACGTTTTTCATGTATCGATGTTACGCAGATATATGCCAGATAGTTCTCATGTCATTCAGCCTGACGAAGCCGAGCTGGATTAGACTCTGAGATATGTTGAAAGACCGATACAGATTCTTGATCGGAAGGAGAAACAGCTTAGAACCAAGACCATTCCGCTTGTGAAGGTTCAGTGGAGTCGTCATGACATCGAGGAAGCGACTTGGGAAACAGAGTCTGAGATGAGACAGAGGCATCCCGAGCTATTCCGTTGATGTAAGTATTTTGCTAGTTTGATTATACTGTGTTGTATACACTTGCATGATTAATTGCTTGCGAGTTCGAGGACGAACTCCTGTCTAAGAGGGGGAGAAATGTAAGGCTCGAGAATTATCAACTGGCATTGATGTTAGACTTGTAAAGGTAAGAATGCATGACATTTAAATCAGAATCGTGAGGTTTGGGCCGAAGCCACACCGCACCCGCGGTACAGGAAGGACCGCACCCGCGGTGTATTGAGAGAAAATTGGTGGAATGGTGCGAAGCAAGACCGCACCCGCGGTCCTGCAATGACCGCACCCGCGGTCTAAGAATTCCGGAAAATGGAAGGGCAGCCGAGAGCATAGCGCACCCGCGCTCTTGAGCCACCGCACCCGCGGTGCTGCATGCAGAAGTGCCACCTTTGTTTGTGCTTATGACACATGGCATGTATATATATAGAGTCTCATGCTGATTCATTCTTCTCCATTTTCAGTAGAGAGAACCGAGAGCTCCTTCCAAAATCCCTCAAGTTCCTCATGGCTTTAAATTGAGCTTGTACAAAATTCATCCATCCAAATTTTGAGATAAGTAGGGATTATCGATCCTTGCGTCGTTGGCTACGAAAGGATGTAAGTATTTCTCATTTCCAACATGGTTTGAAATTTAAGTGTTGGGGAAAATCAGATGTAATGGTTATTTTGTGTTCTTGAGATTATGAACATCGTAGAAACGTAAACGGATCGAGTTTCAGACGCCGTATACTATTATTCGAAATTTCAGCATGTATTATGTTAAGATTGTACATATTTCAGCTTATGTATTGAGGTGTTGATGAGATTATGAGTTGATTGTGATTGAGTATGTTATTGTGGGGTTATCGGTATCGAAGAAGTACGCCGTTATGCCGTCAGTTTGTACCGAGACTGATTATTGATTATTCCAAGACTTGGTTGAGTTGTGTTTTGATATAAAACATTTGTATATTGTCATTTCAGATTAGTCTTGACAGAGTGACATTCCGACTTCAAGATCTCGACAGAGATTGTGCGACGAAAGGTATAATTCATGTGGTCTCGGGATTGCACAACTCGATTCAGATTTGATACGAGTTTCCCTAAATCACATACTAGATTGTTATTACATTTGATTATGTAATGTTTTGTTTATTGATTTATATTCGAGTCCTGAGATAGGAGATATTGGCAGATTGGCCAAAACTAGACGTTTCGGTGTATCGACGCATAGGAGTAGATTTACTCTATGTGTAGACCCTCGATACAGAGTTGACCGAAGTCTAGGAATAAGACGTACCGTTGCCCCGAGTGGTTGGGTAGGTGACAGACCGTCTTATTCACACCGGGATCCCTAGATTAGAAATGAGTCGAGTCAAGATTTAGATGTTGAATACAGATTTGTATTCTTCTACATGTTTAGATTTACATTCATGTTACTTGATATATGCTATGCATTTGTATATGATTTTTACATTGCATGCATCCATGTTTTATACTGGGATATGTTCTCACCGGAGTTATCCGGCTGTTGTCGTGTCTGTATGTGTGCATGACAACAGGTGGGGCAGGATCTGGGTCTCGAGCTAGATGAGAGATTGATGATAGCGTGGAGATCTCGGGCGTTGAAGATTTCTAGTGTTTCCTACTGGACTTGTATCACTTATGTTTGTAGTTGATATTTGAACACTAGTTTATGTTTGTATTAAACAGATCTGTATGTACATTAGGTTGTTTACTTAATATAAAGACATGTTATGCTTTAATAATACATTTGAATTGATGTTGAAAGCAAAATTTTGACCCACATTTTCTAGCAAAGATCCAATTAAATCCCAAAAGAATTGAGTTAGAGCCCGGGTCCCCACAAAAATCTTGCCAAAATTAGGTGGCGCTCGGGCGGTAAAGAATTACCGCTCGAGCACCACACTCTCTGTAGAATACCTGTAGCATGCGGCTTCTGGCGCTCGGGCGGTAGAAAAGTACCGCTCGAGCGCCACATCTTCTGTATTTTTTTGTTTGTGGATTACTTCTCGCGCTCGGGCGGTAGAATTTCACCGCCCGAGCGCCACACTTTCTGTAAGTCTCTTCGGCAATTCGCTTCTCGCGCCCGGGTGGTAGAAAATTACCGCTCGAGCGCCAACTTTTTGTACACAATCTTGTTGGCTTAGCACTTGGCTCCGATTTCCGTTTTTCCGACCATTTTTCCCTCAAATTCGTCACGTCCGTGTGAGATATGATCACATGCAAATGTTTACTCTAAAATGAATGAGAATGTAAATGAAACGGAGGCATGCACAATGCAAACACACACAAATTAATGCAAATAACACGTAAAAGATCACACATATCAACCCCCTCATACTAACCTTTTGCTTGCCCTCAAGTAAAATAGGTTATAGACCACAACAAAAACACGAAACAAACACAAAGGGGAGGGTATTGAAACAACTAAAATGATGGTGAAGTAGCGAACCGGTATCTCCTGCCTCAGCGGGTGTTTGTGTAGTGACCCGTTCCAGAATCACCTACTAATCAAGAATTAAGTATGGAATTAACTTAGTTAATAACAATCAGAGATAATTGCAGAAATGGTCAACAAACGATAGTTATACAACCCAATCGAAATCCAGAACAACTCAGACTAAAATGAAAATATGTGGTACAACCATATCGAAACAAAACAGTATTGAAGAACTAAATCAACCGGCTACTCAACGTCCTCCTCATCCTCCTCCTGAGCCATCCAACCTGAGGCCTGCCCCGTGGGAATGGGGTGTCCAAGATAAACAAAACCGAGGACGTGAGCGATAAGAACGCCCAGTACAAAAATATGAGTATACAAACCTATATGAATGCACATGCTATGACATGATACCAGGGTAGTCAAGGAACAGGAATCACAAAAGATCTCAACATGCTCAGTCTAGAGGCGCCAAGTGGATAGTGCCGCGCGGTACTCCTCTGGGTCACTACATCCACTACAAGATCAGACGTGGACCTAAAATGTCCCGGATCACCGAAGCCCTCCCGACCCGTCGGCCACTGTGTACTCTCGGTGTCCATGCGTCCACAAAACAGGGCTGAGCGGCCCCATAAGATATAGCTTATCTCAAAAGAGATACAGATCAACAGTAAAGGCTATCTCGAAGGAGATACGGCTCAACATGAAATGCAACATGCATCATAAAGCGTGACATAATAGCATGCATCATATGACATATAACAATGCAGCAAATAATCATGCAACACATATATGAATGTATACTCAACCAGGATATCTCGGATAGTACTTTCGTACCTCTATCACTGCAATCCTAATCCACTGGAAAAACCAGACAAACAGGTCTAGTCCAAGCCTATTCATCAAGTGAAAACCATCACTAAAACTTATCTACCAGACTTAACTAGATAATCCTGAAATAATAATGATACAATTCCAAACCTTCGTCCGTCGCTAGCCCGCTGATGACGATGCTCCGAGTTCAACCTGTCCAAGTTCAAACAGTTCGTTCCCTAACTGCCCTGTCCGAACTGCTCTGCTCGGCTCGGACTGCTCGGCTCGGACTGCTCGGTTCGGACTGCTATGCTTGGACTGCTCTGCTCGGTCGGACTGCTCGGCTCGGACTGCTCTGCTCGGACTGCTCGGCTCTGTCCGGACCGCTCTGTCAGTCCGGACCACTCTTCTCTGTCCGAACTCACTAGGGTGGCTCGGACTTGCACTAAAACACACAATACCCCTTTCACAATGAGAAATCTCATGGCCTATTTATAGACCTCAGTTCGGGACTCCCGAGCCCTTTCATGCATTACGTGTCAACCCAATGCCATGCACTTCGACACCTGTCCGGACACCTGTCACTCGGCCACATGCACAAAGACACCTGTCCCGACTTGTGACACATTACTAGACACCTCAGGACATTCCCTAGCAGCAGCTCAGTTCGGACGTTCCCTAGCACTGCACTGGTTCGGAAATTCCCTAGCACTGCACTGGTTTGGACATTCCCTAGCACTGCACTGGTTCGGATCCCTAGCACAGCTTCCCTAGCACTGCTCTGGTTCGGATCAACCACTTCTGCTCCGCCACTACCTAAGCTGCCATGACTTCTGAATTTAGGTATGGCTTCTGCAATCAGCTATGGCGTGACCAATGTCAATTAACACATGATTTACTTAATTAAAGACACTTAATCATGTTTAGTTAACTTAGAAGAATTCGGGCTACTACAGTTTGAACCACATCCAATTAGTCATATCCCAACATTCATAAATACCTCTTTTCGAGCACCTTATAGCATTTTGATTTGACCAGAAAGTGTGGTCGTGTGTGTGTGTTGTGGGTTTCACTAGCTTGTGCTTCAGACAATTTTGTTCGCGAATCATGCGAGTCACCAAATCGGCAGTTCAATGCAAGTTACTCTATCCTGAGTTCTGTTTCTATTTGTGACCAACAAGTAAACACAAAACGGCAAAGTTATCTGGGTGTACAACAGGAATTTGGGAGTCAATATCCATGAGTTTTTAAACGGCTCAAACAGATGGGGAGTACACTACTCATTTTCATTATGCACTTGTCAGAATTTTTTTTTTGACATTCCTTAACACCTTACATCTCCATTTTTTAGCCTCGGGATAGGATTTCATCCCTTTTTTTGGCTCCCCCACACCTTACATCCCCTTTTCATATATTTATTTATTATTATTATTTTTTTAGTGCATAATTTTCTCATGTAGTACTCCCTAGGTTCTGAATATAAGGTGTTTGCTTTCAGATGTCCTAGGGGTGGATTTCGAGGTCCTATGCACGATTGGGAACAAGAGGATTTGAGGTACTCTTTGATTATTTACTTGAGTTAATGCTACCGGTTGGTCACTCCTATCAATCGAAATTCATTCAAGTGTAACTCGCATATCATGTTGCTATCAGTTTCTCCCACAGATATTTTAAACTCGACTGTCATTCACACCACCACCAAAACCCACTTTTATGTGCATATGAAAATTTACAAAACCGGGGTATTCCTAACGAGTGATAAGACTAATTAACATGCAGTTCATTTATCCCACAATCATCATTGGCTACCAATTGACTAGTTTCACCATCAACTGACATCCATGCAAGACAAATACAAACGAAAACAACTAAGACTACGGACAACGACCCCCTCATACTAAAAGTGTGCAATGTCTCCATTGCACAAAAGACTCAAGACACAGAAATGCAAACAAAAATGCAGACTCCTAAACATGAAAGCTAAAAACATGCTAGACTGAAACAGCGATAAGAAAGAAAACAGAAAGTGGTAAAGAAAGAAAATTACAAGGAAGGGGAAACAATGAACTCCCCTGATCAAGGCTCCTTGTCGTCGTGCTCCGGCGGTGGCACTCCTGCCGCATCCCCCTGATGAGGTAGTCGTAATGGAATTGGTAGGGAGAAATGAACGGCGGTTGTGGTGGTATTGCTCCCGGGTCCATGCCCCCGTGGATGAGCATGGTTCGCATCATGGCGTCTAAATGAGTGAATTGTGACTGAAAATTGATGTTGACCTGCTGTTGATGAGCCATGTAGGCAAGAATCTCGTCCATTTTGTCGGTCTGAGTGTGTCTGCGGGGCTGTGGGGGACGAGAGACAGCAGCGCTGGATCCACCGGCTTCCTCCTCCTGAGTGGGGAAGTCCACTCGTCGTTTTGCCCTTTTTCGCTGTTCATCCTCCTGACAAATTGGCTTCATCGGTTGAAGCCACTCCTCGTCATCTTGGAAATGTACCCCAGCCCGTGCACACAGTTCGGATATGATCGTCGGAAAGAAAAGCACGATGTGGCTGTTGTGAGCACTCAACATGATCTGAGAAGCTGTAAGTCTGCCCACATTTATGTCGTAGCCTTGGGTCAAAGCAAAAAGTAGCACCGCTCGTTCCTTTTGCACCTCGCTCTTATGCGAGACGGGCATCATCCTTCGGGCCACAAACAAATACCACATGGCCGCTTCAGTTTTCAAGTATTTCTCGTCAAAACAGCTTGGCGGTCCGCCCAACGGTTTCCACATCGCACCCGGATAGCATAGAGTCTCGATAATCAAAGTGTAGTTGGGATCAGCCACCAATGCCTGGAAGTTGGAGTCGTCAACCTCCGCTGTTTCTAAGAGGGCGTTAATCATAGCTGAATCAAACGGCATAAGCTTGCTTCTAACAAACGCCCTACCATCAGTTCGCTCACAAGCATTCGCATAGAATTCCCAAACTTACCGACACCACTGCCGCTTGAGGTTGCTCACTAAATTTTCCCCATCCCCTTCGATCCAAGTTCACAATGGGTTCTAAATACCTATCCTCAAATTGACGACGAAATCCCCTTCGGGAATGGGGTTTTTGTGAATTTTAGCATGGTCGTATCTAGCCCGAGCCTCCTCACTCACGAAGCGTGTTCTATCAAATGAGGAGGAAGTGGAAGAAGATGAACCAGGGTTACCTCTTTGTTTCTTGGGAGCCATGGTGGTTGAAGATGGAGATGGTGATCGGATTGATGAAGATTATGGGTTCCCTACGAAGATTGTTCCACCTTTCCGAGGATTGGAGGAGGAATCGACAACCTGCACAAGAAAATCGAAGAAGAGAGTGAGGGAGAGTTAGGGATTTGAGGTGGGGGGGTTTCGCGCAGAATGAAAAGGGGAAAGGAGAACTCGGGTTTTAATTGCATTCACGCTCGAGCGGTAGAAAACTAACGCTCGAGCACCAGCCTCTCTGGAATTTTCATCCCGAGATAAGCGTTCGTGCTCGGGCGGTAAAGAATTACCGCTCGAGCGCCGAGCTCTCTGCCCAAAATCGTTTAATAATTTTTTTTTGTGAACAATAATTAATAATAAATAAATAAAAATAACTGACATAAAATTTCGACTTAAATGCAAAATGAGGGAAAGAGAGGTAGTTCTCAATTTATAGTCGAGATATTGACTGTCTGTCAGTCTCAGTTCGGATTGTCTTGGAACCGGGTGACTCCAAGTTGTGGCTCAATTGTGCCACCTATGTAGTGCTTCAGTCGCTGGGCATTGACCATAAATGTCCCATCCTTTCCATCTTTCAATTCTACAGTTTCCGATGGGTATACTTTCGAAATCACGAATGGACCGGACCATCGTAACTTCAGTTTTCCTGGAAACAGTCTCAACCGGGAGTTATAGAGCAGGACATTTTCGCCTTCTTGGAATTCCCTTTCGATGATTCGCCTGTCATGATCCCTCTTTGTCTTTTCTTTGTAGGACAGCGCGAGATCATATGCTAGATTTCGGAATTCCTCCAACTGATCAAGTTGAAGCAAACGTCGTTCACCTGCATCAGTAAAGTTAAAGTTTAGTGCTTTTGTTGCCGAATATGCCCGATGCTCTAACTATACAGGTAAGTGACATGCTTTACCAAACAATAACCTGTACGGTGTTGTGCCTATAGGTGTTTTGAAAGCAGTCCTATATGCCCAAAGAGCATCATCTAACCTCACCGACCAATCTTTCCTACTGACACCTACCACTTTCTCCAAAATTCGCTTTATCTCTCGGTTCGACACTTCCACTTGACCACTTGCTTGGGGGTGATATGGGGTAGAGATCTTGTGTGTGACACCATATTTGCTCAAGAGTTTTTCAAATAATTTATTGCAAAAATGGGTGCCACCATCACTAATGATTGCTCGCGGTGTTCCAAATCTGTTAAAAATATTTTTCTTCAAAAATTTCAAGACCACCTGAGCATCATTAGTGGCATATGTTTCTGCCTCTACCCACTTAGACACATAATCAACCGCCACCAAAATATACTTTTTCGTGAATGAACTGGGAAACGGTACCATGAAGTCTATCCCCCACACATCAAAAACCTCACACTCAATGATGTTATTCAATGGAATTTCATGACGGTTAGAGATGTTACCTGTCCGTTGGCATTTATCACATGCTAGCACATAAGAGCGAGCATCTTTAAAAATGGTTGGCCAATAAAAGCCACATTCAAGTACCTTCGATGCCGTCCTCGTTGGTCCAAAATGACCACCTACCTCATGGTCATGACAATGATTGAGAATTTTATCGAACTCCTCCTCTGCAACACACATTCTTATCATAGAATCTGCACAAATCTTAAACAAAAACGGTTCCTCCCAAAAATAATATTTCACGTCAGAGAAGAATTTCTTTCGTTGGTGAAATGATAGATTTGGTGGTGGTGTGCCTGTGACAAGAAAGTTAGCGAAATTTGCATACCAAGGACAAAGTTTCATCTCAAACAGTTGCTCGTCAGGAAACCAATCATTAATAGCCTGGTCTACACAGTCATTACTAATAAACTCTAGTCTAGAAAAATGATCCGCCACCACATTCTCAACACCTTTCTTATCTTTTATTTCCAAATCGAACTCTTGCAACAATAAAATCCACCGAAGTAGGCGTGGCTTTGCATCTTTTTTAGCGAGTAAATATTTTAGTGCCGAGTGATTGGTGTAAACAATGACTTTCGATAAAACAAGATATGAGTGAAATTTGTCAAGCGCAAATACCACTGCAAGTAATTCCTTTTCCGTTGTTGCATAATTCAATTGAGCATCATCTAGGGTCTTACTTGCGTAGTAAATTGCATGAAATACCTTTTTTTGCCGCTGGCCAAGCACGGCTCCCACCGCAGTATCACTGGCGTCGCACATAATCTCGAAAGGTAGATTCCAATCTGGTGCTACCAAGACAGGAGCCGTCACCAAGCGCTCCTTCAAATTCTCGTATGCCTGTAAACAATCAGTATTGAAATCAAAGGACACATTTTTCATAAGTAAGGAAGATAGAGGTTTAGCAATTTTAGAAAAATCTTTATAAAACGCCGATAAAAACCGGCATGGCCTAGAAAACTTCTAACTCCCTTAATGGATGCCGGAGGTGGTAAGTTCTTGATAACTTCAACTTTTGCCTTATCCACCTTCATTCCATGCCCTGATATCTTGTGCCCCAATATTATTCCTTCTTGTACCATAAAATGATTTTCCCAATTCAGCACCAAATTCGTCTCCTCACATCTCATCAATACCACCTTCAAATTCTGCAAACAATCATCAAAAGAAGAACCAAAAATTGAGAAGTCATCCATAAAAATCTCAAGAAAGGTTTCTATCATGTCATGAAATATAGCGGTCATGCATCGTTGAAACGTGGCAGGGGCATTACACAAACCAAAGGGCATCCGTCTATAAGCAAAGGTGCCATAAGGACAAGTGAAAGTGGTTTTCTCTTGGTCCTCAGGCGCAACCATAATTTTTTTATACCCTGAATACCCATCCAAAAAACAATAAAACTCATGACCCGCTAACCTTTCAAGCATTTGATCAATGAAGGGCAGTGGAAAGTGATCTTTACGGGTAGCATCATTTAATTTCCTATAATCAATGAACACACGCCATCCCGTAATTGTCCTAGTGGGTATTAACTCATTTTGTTCATTTGTGATCACAGTAATCCCACCTTTTTTCGGCACACACTGAACATGACTTACCCATGCACTATCAGATATATGATAGATAATACCGGCATCAAGGAGTTTGATAGTCTCTGCTTTTATTACCTCTTGCATTTCTGGATTTTATCTTCTTTGCGGTTGCACAAGAGGTGAGTACTTATCTTCCATCAAGATCTTGTGCATGCAGACTGATGGATTGATTCCTTTGATATTCACCACCTTCCACGCAAATGCACTTTTGTGCGCTTTCAAAACTTTCAACAGTTTGTCCTCCATCAAATCTGCCAAAGCAGCAGAAATAATGACAGGTAAAGTGTTGTGCTCACCTAGGTATACGTACTTTAGGTGTGGAAGGCAGTGGTTTGAGCTCGAGTGTCGGTGGCTCCTCCAGGCTTGACTTCTGTGGGCTCAAGTCTTTTCGATGTCCCAAATCCTCTAACCTCATCCTCATTGGCTTTCTCCATGGATGGTTGGCATTAAAGTATGCCACTATTTCAGCTTTTTCTTCGTCCAATTCCTCTTCTCCCAATTCAGTAGTGATAGCGGCTTCCAAAGATCCCTAAGAGCATCCTGCACATAGTTAGACACGAGAGGATCAAAAGCATCAATTCTAAAGCAACTATCAGAATGCAAAGTGTGCTTAAGTGCATTAAAGACATCAAAAGTAATCTCTTCCTCCCCCACTCTCAATCTCAACTTCCCTTCTTGGACATCAATCAGGGCCTTGCCAGTTGCAAGGAATGGTCTCCCCAAAAACAAAGGCATCTCCATATCCTCCTCCATGTCTAGCACCACGAAATCAGCAGGAAAAATAAACTTATCTACTTTCACTAGCACATCCTCAATAACTCCCCGCGGATACTTGACAGATCTGTCTGCCAGCTGTAAAGACATCCTCGTTGGCTTAGGTTCCCCAAACCCAAGTTTCCTGAACACAGAAAAAGGCATAAGATTAATACTTGCACCAAGATCACACAAAGCTTTGTGAAAAACTACATCACCAATCATGCAAGGAATAGAGAAACTCCCTGGGTCTTTTAGTTTCGGTGGGATTTTGTTTTGCACCAAAGCGGAGCAATTTTCAGTTAAGTTCACTGTCATGTGATCCTCCAACTTCCTCTTATTAGCTAATATGTCCTTCAAAAATTTAGCATAACTAGGCATTTGCATTAAAGCATCAGCGAAGGGAATATTGATATGCAATTTTTTAAATACCTCAAGAAACTTACCGAATTGTGCATCTAGTTTTGCTTTTTTCAATGGTGCAGGGAAAGGTGAAGGAATAACAATTTTAGGTTGTGCAGTGGGTGCTAGTGTAAAGTTAGAAGACTTACCTTTAGATGTCGCAGTCTGCTCATCCAATGTTTGAGTTTTCTCTTTCTCTCTTGACTCCAAAACCTTCCCACTCTTCAACTCAACGGCCTTCACTTGCTCTTTTGGATTAGTCTCGGTGTTACTTGGCAAGATGCCTGGCTCTCCTACTTGCTATCATCTTCTCTAACTGACCAATCTGATTTTCAAGCCCCTTTATCGATGCATCCTGATTTTGAAGTCTAGTTTCAGTGGATGAAATAAACTTAGACATCATCTGCTCCAAATTGGACTTCTCTTCTCTAGGAGGATCAGAACTGTACATCGGTTGTTTCCCATATGATTGTCCTCCTTTTGGTCTATTCTGGCTGTTTTGACCACCCCATGAGAAGTTTGGTTGTTGCCTCCACGCCGGATTGTATGTGTTCGAATAAGGGTCATCCCTTGGGCGGTTTTGGACCCCTACTTGATTTATTGGCGCGCCTTCTTGCACATAAAATGGATTGTCATCTTGACAGTCCTTCACATAGTGTTCCCCTCCACACGTTTCACAAAATATCTCTTGAAGACTTATAGCCGTGCCACCCACATTCAAGCTGTCTATTTTCCTGTTCAAAACATCAAGTTTTGCAGTAATAGCAGAAAGGTCAGTTACCTGGTGAACTCCTGCACTTTTCCGCGGGTTGTTCCTTTCAGATTGAGGATGATAACTGCTCGCAGCCATTTCCTCCAACAACTCATACCTCTCCGCAGTTTTTCTCAATAAGTTCCCACACGCAGCAGCATCAATCATAGTACAGGTTAGGAGTAAGCAAACCATAATAAAATGTTTGAACGACTAACCCAAGTGGTAATTCGTGATGTGGGCATCTTCGTAGTAGATCCTTGAAGCATTCCCATGCCTCATATAAAGACTCCTGATCGAATTGAGAAAATGTTTTATGTCTGCCCGCAGCTTCATGGTCTTTGATGGAGGAAAGTATTTAATGAGAAATGCTTTCGCCATGTCTTTCCATGTAGTGATCGAACCTACAGGCAAACAATTCAACCATGCTTTAGCTTTATCACGTAAAGAGAAAGGAAACAAACGCAATCTAACAGCATCATCAGAAACTCCATTGAATTTAAAAGTATCGCAAATTTCAATAAAATCCGCGATGTGCGTGTTTGGGTCATCTACTGCAGTTCCTCCAAATTGGACTGTGTTCTGAATCATCTAGATTATAGCTTGCTTGATTTCAAAGTGATTTGCCCGCACGATAGGCCTCACAACGCTAGGGCGTGCACCCTCCAAAGAAGGCTGGGCATACTCTAGCATCGGTATGCGACGTGGAATCTCAACTTGTCTATTTTCACGCTGTTCCTCCTCACGTTCTTGTTCGTGTCTCTCCATCAGTTCTTTAAGTCTCTGTTGTTGTCTTCTCCTGCGGAAAGTTCTTTCAATTTCAGGATCGAATTCAAGCTCCACGTCAAGTGACTTTGGCATGCACTAGACAAGATATCTGGAATAAAATATGGAGTGTTAGCTCAAGAAAAATAAAATAATGCTAAAGAAAATAACTAAAAATAAAATTGTAGATTAACAGTCCCCGGCAACGGCACCAAAAACTTGATCGAGCAACACTTGCACTATGGAATCCTCAATAAAAATATGATTTTGTATGCTCAAAATTAATCGCAAGTGCACGATGTCAAGTGATAGTATAGTGTACGTGAGTACGAGTATCGGTCCACTGGAGACTGTATTTAACAATTATTATTTTCAGTTATTGAACATTTAGCAACGAAAATTGATTTGATTGTTTTAACACTACTGTTCTTAAATAATTAAACAGATAATAAAGGATTCAAAACTAAATTAATAATCAGAGATAGTATCCAAAATGGTTGAATAAAATTCAATAAGAAATGGATTTGTTGGGAATATCGGTTCACCTACCCCTCGTTAATTAATTAATTATTCGATAATGATCATATGCTTCCGACAGGATTTCCTATTCAATTGAACACACTCTCTCGAGTTATGCCAAACTAATTTTACTCAATGAAGTAATTAAATGTCTTTAATTATTTATCAAGAGTGAATCGCATTTCGATCTATGAAATCCCCTAGTTTTCGACCCTAAGGACTATGACTATCGACGCGTATCCAATTTCATATGTCTATGTAAATTGTAGATCCACGGATTATACTACTCGTTCCTATCACAAGTTATTCTCTCGAACTCACTCGCAATATAAAAACGTTGTTAAAGTTAGCTACGCTCTAACAACACGAAGAAAACAATAGTATAATCAAGAACAAATCAGAAATCGAGATGCAAATTAATTATATCAAAGTTTGGGATAGGATCCCCTTAAATCCCAACAAATATTAAAGTTTAGCTACTAAAATTCATAGTGACATTAAGCAAAACTAAGTTCAAATGATAAAAACTAAATAAAAAATACTAGCGTTGACGAAAAACACGAAGAACGACGCCCGGAAAACTTCAAATCTTCAATCCAAGCGCAAAGAGCTCTCTTCAACTTGTGGTGGCTCCAGAATAAAGTCTGAATAATGTCTCAATCACCCTATTTCGTGCCATCATCCTTCCCATATCAGCCACCCCTCCAAAATAAGGTAAAGATTCGGCTGCAAAATCTTGCCAAAATTAGGTGGCGCTCGGGCGGTAAAGAATTACCGCTCGAGCGCCACACTCTCTGTAAAATACCTGGAGCATGCGGCTTCTGGCGCTCGGGTGGTAGAAAAGTATCGCTCGAGCGCCACATCTTCTGTATTTTTTTGTTTGTGGATTACTTCTCGCGCTCGGGCGGTAGAATTTCACCGCCCGAGCGCCACACTTTCTGTAAGTCTCTTCGGTAACTCGCTTCTCGCGCCCGGGCGGTAGAAAATTACCGCTCGAGCGCCAAATTTTCTGTACACAATCTTGTTGGCTTAGCACTTGGCTCCGATTTCCATTTTTCCGACCATTTTTCCTGCAAATTCGTCACGCCCGTGTGAGATATGATCACATGCAAATGTTTACTCTAAAATGAATGAGAATGTAAATGAATGGAGGCATGCACAATGCAAACACACACAAATTAATGCTATAAAACACGTAAAAAATCACACATATCACACGTCGTTGTTGGAAGGATCTGTAATTGTTGCCTCCAATCCTGCAGAAAATTTGTAATTGTTGTTCTTTGGGTCCTTGTGTTATCTGATGATTTTGAGTTGTTTCTTGCTTGCTTATTTGATCTGGCCCGAGAAGATAGAGGTCCATTTGATGTGGAAGCACCAACTGCGATGGACTTCTTTGCATTGTCTCTATGAAATCGAGTAGTCATTGTGTCGACAACAGGGAAGTCACCATCATCTTTTTCAGCTCCTATCAGCTGAAAATCAGTGTCAATTTTAAGATTGGAGTGAGCAAAGTGCAACTTGGAGGTAACAAACTAGGTGACGCTGAAAGAAAGGGAAACACCACTGAGATAAACGGAGATGATTCCTGAGTGTACCTTCTCAAGTAGAACTTTGTCAGTAGAGCATGGCATACGCGAGTGATGAGTTCGCGTCACAGCGACAAATCTGAGCAACAAAATAACAAGTTCATTTAAAATTCAGAACAATACCGTCAATAATTTGCAGAATAGGCACACTATAAGATCAATTAACTTATGGCTAATTTTATTATTATGCATATCCCTACCATGGATCGTTTTCATAACAAATATAGAATTTCTACTAGGTTAATGCAGCGAAGTGTCAAATTGCAAGACTAAATTGAAATAAGTGCACTCCATGGATGCAGCTAAACGATTACCAACATTGTGAGTTTATAATCACCCACTGATCACTACAACTTCATCCAACTGAAACAAACTTAGAGAATAAATAATAACCTGCCCAATGAAGAAATAAACAGTCACTTGCTCTGCATAAGCCTGCATCACATTGTGTAACATTTTTTTTGCCCACAAATCATACGAGATAAAATAATCTTTGGTGGAAAATGCTCAGAAGTTATTGATGAGATTCAATTTCTTCCTCTTTGATTGAGCTCAACGTTAAATGGAGTGATAACTTTTTACACCCATGAAAAAACATGAAGTTTAATATTTTACCTCTTCTTGCCAGATTCACTGCACAAACTTCCCAATCGGTACATTGAAGCTAGTCTTCGAACTTGTACAACTCAAAATCATCAGATAACACAAGGACCCAAAGAACAATAAAACAAGAAAATCTATAATTGTTACCTCATATATCTCACACCTGACTTTGTGGACCTGCAGAAAATTAGTGACCTGAAACTTGATAGTGCAGAATCAGTAAAGCATAGGTACATCCTCTTGGTGTTGGTGGTTCGAAGCGAACGACGGTGGTGTTGGTGGTTCGAAATGACCGACGGTGAGTGGAACGGCGTGGTGTTAGGGTTAATTTTGAAGGAAAATGTGGATCGATCTAATGAGCTCGTCTCTGAAGGATATGTGATATAATCGATATTAATCAGCGACGGTTTCTAAAAAGCCGTCGCTAATAGCGACGGTGTTCGAAAATCCGTCACTAAGTAAATCGGCGAAGGTTTTTGAAAACGTTGCTAAATGTTCAGTATAGTTTAGTTTCCTTTGTTAATCTGCGCGGTTCATCTTATTACTTCAGCATGAACTTATTTTCTAATTTTTTACTTCATCAACATTGATATGCTGAAGTAAAATATAATAAAAAAATATATTGAAGTCCGTGTTTTTAAACATCCGAAGTAAAATATATTATTTTACTTCGCTTGTTTTATTACTGAAGTTATTGGTAATGTATTACTTCGTAATTTATTATTGCCGAAGTAAACTTGTCGAAGTAAAATCAGATTTTTCTACTAGTGAATCATTTTCTGAAGAAGTTGATCACTCAACTGATCAAATCACTCAAGAGGTTCCTATCTCAACAGAAGCACCAGTTCAGCCTGCTGATTTTGAACTACAGGAGCAAACAATGATGCCTACTCAACCACCAAATCAACAGATTGCTGAAAATATGGAGGCATTGTTGATTCCTACTGAAAAACTTTCAACTGATGAACCATCACGAATATCAGTTCATGTCCCTCTCACTGAAGATCTTATTCAGCAGGAAAGGCTTATTCACCAGGAAATCCCAATTGCTGTTCAACACAATCTTCATCTCCTCCAGTCCAAGTAGCAGTCACTGAAACAGATGTTCCAGCATAAACTGTTTCTGAAACGATACTATCTGATAGGACCATGATGGTCTATGATCAAGTCTCATATGAACAAAGAACATCTGATCAGTCACCTCCTCGTCAATCCATAAAATGGATCTTGTCCTTGAGGAAATCCAGAACATGCAGCACAATATGCAGCAGATTATTATTGAAATAAAGAAAATTCAATCCACACAATTTTCTCATACTGTCAAATTGGATTCTTCCATTGAATCTCATTCAGCAAAACTGAAAGCCATTCAAGCAAACATGGAGTCTCTTACCCGAACTGTGGATGAGATGAAAAATAACACAGGACTAGCTCAAAGTCTATTTACAACTCAGGATATAATCAGCAAACGAGTTGAGCGATTGGAAACTTCTATTTCTAATAAAATAGAATTGCTGCAGACTTCTTTACAAACTGCTGTCTCAAGTAATCTCCTCAGATGTAAAAATTCTTTCCACTGACGTTCGAAGACTATCTATGAAGATGGATGTGTTTAACAAAAAGGAGGAAGAGATCAAAGAGATTTTAGAACAACAAAAGAAATATTCTCGTTGAAGAAAAATCTCTACAAATTCGTGTAGTCCATTATTCAGTTGATCAATCTTTTATTTTATCTACAATGAGTTCAGACGTTCAGTTATTATTTACTTAGTTTTGTCAAACACCATAAAGGGGGAAATTGTTGGAAACTAAATTCCGGCGTTTGATAAAATATGAACCAACTGAAAATACGAACCAACTGATCGAGTAAACTGAACTCAGCAACTGATCGAGTAAACTGAACTCAGCAACTGAATCTAGTAAACTAATCTACGCAGCTGAAACGAAATTCAATTATTCTCTTCGTCAACTGACAGACAATACATTCAGCCGTATGCCTTTAAGCTAAGCATCCTTCAACTAAACATGTCTCGGGATAGAACATTCAACCGACAAAGAGACATAGAAGACTGCAACTGAATATGAAATGACGCACTTCAATCAATACAACTTAGAACAACGCATTGCAGTTAAGACGCCGCATTAAAATAAATGAAGCAAACAATTACCAAGGAATAATGAAGTGGCAATCAACGGATACAAAGATTTAAATATATCTCAAGTTACCGTTGGAAAGGAAGCTTATAAATATGACAGAATAACAGCTGAATAATATAGAGATCACCCTATTCTAAGTTTGCTGTTACTCTGCCGAAATCTTAGCTCACTTGTACTTGATTTATTCGTAGCAGTTAAGGCTACAATTTGAGCCTACTAGCACTTTGTAATAATTGTTAAATTCGATAGTGCTAAGATCAGTTACGCACTGAGAACATTTCGTAATACTAAGAGTTTCAGTTTTTGGCAGTGATAAGTCCAAAATGAAGTGGGTCAGTACAAACCTTGTATTTGATCAAAGTCTTTTAGTGGAAATCCTATCATTGAGATAGAAGGGGTGACGTAGGAGTAATTGAAATCTTCGAACATCCAGAAACAATCCTTGTGCATTTCATTTCAGTTTTGTATTCTATCTTTCAGTCAGTTACTTTCCGCAACTACTTTAGTTTAACTGATTGTCATTGACCAACCCAAACTGAACTCAAAATTCGAAAAGATCAGTTTTAATTGTGAGTGTTTATTCAAACCCGCTTCTAAACACTCTTGATACGTTAATCGATCCTATCATATTGCTTCCTCCTATCCGAAACCCTAGCGCATGACACATGAAGTTTTCGTTCAAGCCTTGGCTCACCTGCAGTCCAACCCTTATGCGACCTTGCCTAGGCTCCTAAACCCTTTGAAATTCATCCCTATTCATTGACATAGGATGGAAGCCCCTTTATGCATCATATATATGAGTTTTATATCATCAAGACATGAGTTATTTGCATATATTCACAAAAAACGAAAATAAAACTTGTGCCACATATTTTTCATGCAAGGTTAAACAAATATACATATTATGGTGTGAAAGATGTTTGAAAGAAAGTTAAGGCGTGCCTTTGCGTTATTACGCACGAAAACGAGTTGGCGATGCAAAGAACGGCGACGTAGAAACCCTAGGCTGAATTCTTCCTCAAAGCCCTGGCTCTCCCTTCTCAAATTTTTGTTTGTGTGCGTGTGTTTGCTGCTAGGAGGATTCTTGTACGTGTTGTGTGTGTTGTGCGTGTGTTTGCTGCTAGGAGGATTCTTGTACGTGTTGTGTGTGTTGTGCGTGTGTTTTAGGGTTTTGGGTCGGGGTTTGGGGCTTTTTATTTGTTCATTAAATCATGTGTGTAAGCTTAGGCCCATTAACATGGCATAATAGGCCCATTAAGCCCATTAATGAATACTTATAATATTTTGATTAGAGAATTTGGTGAAAATAATAGTCGAGTTCTCAAAAATTTCATATTTTTATCAATCCAACTCGGCATATTGTGTCATGGGGAAGGTCATCTTAATAGGTAGAAAGTGCGTTGATTTTGTAAGCCGATCAACTATCACCCAAATAGTATTAAACCCATTGATAGTCCTTGGTGATCTCACAACAAAATCCATGGTGATATTTTCCCATTTCCACTGGGGAATAGGTATTGACTTAAGTTTTTCTGCTGGAAATTAATGCTCTGCTTTAACTTGTTGACATGTCAAACATTCACATACAAATCGTAGGATATCTCGCTTCATGCCCGGCCACCAATACAATAACTGAAGATCATTGTACATCTTTGTGCTTCCAGGATGAATTGAACAAGGAGTATCATAATCTTCCTTCACAATGAGTGCTCTCAAAGAATCTCCACTAGGAACCCAAAGTAGATCTCGATATCGAACTATATCATCCACCTCAGAATACAGCTTTCGACCCTTAGCTTCATCACTCAATCTCCATTTTTGCAATTGTTCATCAGTAGACTTTCCTTACAGATTCTATCTCTCAAAGTCGACTGTACTGTCATAGTGGAAAGATTAAGGGCCTCGCCCCTAGCATATACTGCCAACTCAAACCGCTGTATCTTGGACTAAAGAGGTCTTTGAAGCGATAATTGAGTAATGACTATTGTCTTCTTACTCATTACGTCCGCTACTATATTAGCTTTTCCCGGATGGTAGCTAATGTCATAATCGAAGTTTTTTACCAACTGTAGCCATCTTCGTTGCCTCATATTCTACTCCTTTTGGGTAAAGAAGTACTTCAAACTTTTATGGTCGTTGAAAATCTTGCACTTCTCTCCATACAAATAATGTCTCCAAATCTTCAGTGCAAATACCACTGCGGCGAGCTCAAGATCATGTGTGGGGTAATTTTTCTCGTGAACTTTCAACTGTCTAGACGCATAGTGTGGGGACCCGAACTTAATTCAATTCTTAATCACTTGCTGGGAATAATTAATCAAATAAAATAAACAGGGTCTAATTTTTTTTTTTAAAACACGAGAGTACGCAGCATATGAAATAAGTCATATTTCATTTACAAGATCACTAATCAGAATCTAAGTACAAGTCCTGTACAACCAGAAATCATAATAACTACTGTTTCTTCACTACATCTCAGGTGATATAACAGATATACTCCTAAGTCCGGATCTCCACGCTAACTGTCTTATCTCATCCTCTTCTTGACCCTGACCCAGCCCCACCTGTTGTCATGCACACATACAAAATAAGACAACAACCGGATAACTCCGGTGAGAATTACATCCCAGTATAAACAATGTAAACATGCAATCATATAAAAGCCTATACAAAAGCATATAAGAAATATTCATAACATGTATCAAATCAGAAACATAAATCAATATCAATCAATGAATCACACTCAGACTCAGACTCGACTCAAACAACGCGTCGTCTCAGACTCGACTCAACTCTAACCTAGGGATCCCGATGTCTGGATATTATTAATTATATCGAATCTCAGTCGGTAGGAATGAATCAACCCTAAACTGCATCGATATAATTCATATATCCAGTGTCTGGGCGAAACAGCCGCAAAAGTGACGAATCAGTCAAGAATTAAGCGAATCAGCCAATAACTAGACGAATCAGCTACTAATTAAGCGAATCAGCCAAAATTTAGACGAATCAGTTGATAATTAGACGAATCAGTCAATAACCAGACGAATCAGTCGGTGACTAGGCGAATCAGCCAATGACTAAACAAATCAGTAGTCAATACACGCAGTTGCTATAAATCAATAGAATACAAACATCAATCTCATCAATTACAAATATCAGTGCAATAGACTAAGTATGCGATTTAGGGAAACTCGAGCCAAACCTCACTCGAGTTGTGCAATCCCAACTCAACATTAATTTTTACCTTTCTTTCTGATATTCTGACTCTGTTGAAGTCTCGAACTCAAAGCCTGTCAATACTCAATCTGACAATAACAATATCGAGGGTACGATGTCAATACACCACTTAATCAATACTGGATATAATAAGAATTCAATCAAATTCTGTTTCAACGGCATAACGTCATAATCTCAATATATCCAGCAATACCATATCAGTCAGATATCAATTCTAACGTCTTATACTCGATAATCACTCAATCTTGATATCAAATCTTACTCAACTCAACTCTAAAAATCATAACAATTTCATATGGTATCTGTTCCTTAATCCAGTTTCAATTATACGATGTCTAATATGCCAAGAACATCATATAGGAACCATATAAGATTCTGACAATACCATAATTTCAAATCATATCAAAACGCAGCAAAACTTACGTCCAGTTGTGCCTGTGTTGATAGGAACACAGTACCGAAGTCGGATTCAAAATCGGACGGACGGATTTCTTACAAAAGGCGTAAGGATTTTTCACTCTTTTCCAGAAACCTTTTCTCGATTTCTTTCGTTATTCTTTTCTTAAGAATTACAAAGTATATATATATACACATATATATCACACGTTGCATGTAGAGAAACGTGTCCCATTTTTCCATGAACTTCAGTCGGCGCTCGGGCGGTGTTAAACTACTGCTCGGGCGCCGAACATTCTGTCCGGATACTCAGCTTATCATGGACTGGCGCTCGGGCGGTCATAAACTACCACTCGGGCGCCGAACCTTCTGTCCGATTTCCAAATTTTCTATCCACTGGCGCTCGGGCGGTCTTTTCCTACTGCTCGGGCGCCACAGGTTCTGTCCAAAAATTGTATAATGCACCAACACCCGGCTTTTCTACTTGAAATCTCAATTCGGATAATTAATCAATCCCTGATTACTGTACTCAAATCTCGGGCATTACACATAGGCTATAAATCGGTCATTTTGCATCAGAACTGCGTCAATACAAAGTTTCGACGCGTCCATATAAAGAAAAAACTCTCCTTGCCCCGATGACATCGATAATACTGTCGCTGAAATCAAAGCTTGCTTCAACTTGTCAAAACTTTCTTGGAACTCGGATCCCCATATAAACTCCGCATTCTTCTTTGTCAAGGCGGTCAACTGTAACGCCCAAGATTTTAGTTTAATATTTTTGAGTTTACTATGTATTATGAATAAGGGAATGAAAGAACAGACATGGAGAGGCGACGCTGCAATTCGAGTTTTGGTGGTACAGTAGAGTCAGTGCACCCACGCCATAAAAGTGACCGCACCTGCGGTATTGGGACAGAGAGGGCAACGCACCCGCGGTCCAAAAGCCAGCGCACCCACAGTCGTTCCTTCTGAATTAGTGGAAGTGATCCAGTACTCTCAGCACACTCGCGATCCAAGAGCCACCGCACCCGCGGTCATGTCTTCTGAATTGTGGGATGTGATACACTATGCTCAGCGCACCCGCAGTGCAGAGCGAGCGCACCCGCGGTGCGACGTGTTGAACAAAGAATAAGACATTTGCCTTCACATGCAAGATATATATGTGAAGTGTCTTCATACTTTCATTCATTAGGAAAGCACCGAGAGAGACTCCATGAAAGCTCAAGAATCCTCATAGCTTAGATATGTGATTGTGAAGAATCCAACCGCCCGATTTTCGATCCGAGTTTAGATTATTGCTTCTCTCATCACCGGCTACAAAAAGATGTAAGTATTATTGTCTTCCAGCAGGTTTTGAGGTTGAAATGTTGGAGAAATCAGATTTTGATTACTATTGTGTGTTCTTATGATTATTGTGAAATGATATTTGTAACCAGATCAAAGAAATGTTACCGTATATGATTATTACGATTTTCCAGCACGTTTTGAGTTGAGTTATGCAGATTTTGAGTTTGTGGTTGATGGTTATTGAGAATTATGACTAGCTGATATTACATATGATGTTTGAGTTGACCGGTATTGCGAGATTACGCCGTTATAGCCGTTGAAATGTACCGAGATTGAATATTGATCCGTATGTGTATTGATTGGAGTTAGAGATTGATAGATTGCATCTTGAATATGTCATTTCAGATTGGTCTTGACAAGCTTCAGCATCGAGACTTCGACATCGATAAAATTGAACAACGAAAGGTATAATTCAATGTTTGATTGGGGAGATATAACTCGAATCAGATCCGGTTTGAGTTTCCCACAAACCACATACTAGATTTCTATACCTTGCTCTGTTGTGCTTTATATTGATTTATATACAAGCATTGAGATAGGAGAGTCATTGGCAGATATGACAAGTTCTAGACGTTCGGTGGTATCGAGGCATAGGAGAAGATCGACTCCGATTGTAGATATTCGATACAGACAGGGCCGAAGTCTAGGAATAAGACGTACCGCCACCCCGATTGGGAGAGTAGGTGGGAGACTTGCTACGTCTTATTCACACCGGGATCCCTAGATTTTGATATAAGTTGAGTTAAAGAATAAGAGTCAAATTGTTTTATCTGTATTCACTAATGTGTCATAATTAATGATTTATGTGTTATGATTTTGTATGTATTGCATGACATGCATGTATACATGTTTTATACTGGGATTTGTTCTCACCGAAAGTTTTCGGCTGTTGTTGTGTCTGTATGTGTGCATGACAACAGGTGGGACAGGATCAGGATCGAGACAAAGATGAGAGATTGAGATAGCGTGGTGATTTCAGGCGTAGAAGATGAACTAGTAGTTTTTACATTTGATATGTAATGTGTTTCAAGACTATGTAGTTTGTCGATAACACTGGTTTGTATAAATGAAATGAAACAAGACATGTATTTACGTTTGTTGAAATAAAATAGAGATAACATTGATGTATGATTTAAATACAATTGTTTTGATATTAAAAGAAAAATTTTGATCCACATTTTCTAGCAAAGATCCAATTGATCCCAAAGATAGTCGAGTTAGAGCCCAGGTCCCCGCAACATGTGGTATCAGAGCGATAGATCCTTTAGATTGAGATAGAATAGAATGAGCGGGGGTATATTGAATTCTCTTCCTTAGTTTTCTTGTGCTAGCATGATTTATTGCTTTCACTATTACATGTTGTCTTGTTATCTGAGTTGATTACAGCATGTATTTGCAAAGACTGAATCAGAACCGATTCTGGATCAGAGGTATATGATCAGAGGAGGACTGAGACAGATTGTATAGACTGTGTACTAATCCGTTTGATAATCAGATATGCCTCCTCGACGAGTACCGCAACCAGTAGCAGGTCGAGCACCATAATAGGGCAGTACTTCCAATGATCCGATGGATGTGACCGCTACACCGATGGAGACCTTGCTGAAAAGGTTTCATTCGTTTTGACCACCGACACTGAAGGGCACAGAAAGTGCAGTTGAGTGTGAAAGTTGGCTCGATGACATCGAGATGTTATTTGAATCGCTTGACTACAGCGACGAGCGACGAGTTAAATTTATTGGGCATCAACTGCAAGAAGTTGCAAAGAACTGGTGGCTTACCACGAAGAGAGCATTGGAGCATCGTGGCACCGAGATCACCTGGAAAGTCTTTAAAGCAGAGTTCTATTAGCGATTCTTTCCCGTGTCCTACCGAAAAGACAAAGGTGCTGAATTTGCCAACCTGAGACAGAGACAGCTGAACATCGAGAAATATGTGGCAAAGTTTTCGACATTACTCCGATTTGCTCCTCATGTCGCAGAGAATGACGAGGCCGTTGCGGATCAGTTTATCAATGGCGTGAATCTAGAAATATTTACCTTGGTGAATATCGGTAGACCGAACAATTTTTCAGATGCCTTGAACCGTGCCAAGGGGGCAGAAGCTGGATTGCTTAGGCAACGAAGCACTTCCTATGTCACTCCGACTCCGAGACCGCCACAACCTTCAGTTAAACCCCCTCCCAGATTCGATAGTGGTGGTAGTAGCAGTGGGAGGAAAGACCAGTTGAAAGCAAAGGGCAAACAGTTCAAGAGATCAAGGAGCAGTTCGTCGAGCTCCAGTGGGTCCCGACAAAGAGGTCCGGGCCAGAGTACCGAGTATACAGGTGTGTATTGCAGTTCTTGTGGAGGCAAACATTCCACCGAGTAGTGTCAGGGTGTGATGGGGCGATGCAACATCTGCAGACAGCAGGGACATTTCGCCAGAGTGTCCATAGAAAGGGGTACAGCAAGCTCAGAGTGTAGGAGCATCTGGTTCAGTAACTCAGCCTGAGAGGCAAGCTTCATCTATTCATTCCTTTCAGTAAACCCCTACACAGACCCAGCCCCGAGCCAGAGGTAGCCAGACAATGAGCCAACCTCCCAGACAGCAGGCTCGAGTATTTGCATTGACAGAAGAGCAGGCCCAAGATGCACCAGACGATGTGATAGCAGGTAACTGTTTTCTTTGCGGTTATCCTGGTTATGTATTGATAGATACGGGTGCATCTCATACATTCATTTCTGAACGCTTTGCATTGATGCATGCTTTACCTGTCGAGTCATTATATGCTGTAGTGTCTATTTCTTCTCCGTTGGGAAGTGGTATGATATCCGTGACTTCGGTTAGACATTGTATGCTACAGTTTGAGGGTCATGAGATTGACTTAGATTGCATTGTGCTTGGATTAGCTGATTTTGACTGTATTGTTGGGATTGATATGTTAACCAAGTATCGAGCCACTGTAGATTGTTTTCAGAAGATTGTCAGATGCAGACCAGAGATGGCTGAAGAGTGGAAATTCTACGGTATGGGTTCCAGATCTTGGATTCCCTTAATATCTGTTTTGACGATGACGAGATTGTTACAAAAAGGAGCAGAAGGGTTCCTTGTGTATTCAGTAGATCTACTGAAATCGAGCCCAACATTGGCAGATCTGCCAGTGGTATGCGAATTTGCTGATGTATTCCCAGACGAGATTCCAGGTTTACCTCCAGTTCGAGAGGTAGATTTTGGCATCGATCTCATTCCAGGTACCATTCCTATATCCCGAGCTCCGCATAGAATGGCGCCGATAGATTTTAAATAATTAAAAGAGCAGTTAGAAGATTTGCTAACCAAGGGGTATATCAGACCAAGTGTGTAATAGCCCAACCTTTTATTATGTTAATCCTTATGGTTTATTATTGTTATGATCATGTTTTATGCTTTATTGGTTGAAATTATGTTGAATGGTTACTGGTTATGGATATCTTTATTGAAATGGTTATTGTGTTGGTATTATGTTCATAGTTGGTGATGATTATGAAAATGAATGGGTAGAATAGAAAGTTGACTTGAGCCAAATAGAAAATGGAAGTGCAGAAATGGTATGACAAACTGTGGCAGTAGTTGTGGTTTTTAGTATAATGTTTTGTATATTGATCCAATTGATGTGAGGACACTTTCATTAGAAAGATAAGATATATGGCTATAACTTTCTTATTTTGAGTTTTGTTCAAATCCTTAGGGGAGACGAGCCAAAAGCGGCCCGAAGTGTGTCGTGTGTTTCGTTGTTCCTGCACTGACACATGTTGGGAGAATTGGGATAACGTTTTACTCAGACCTCCAAATGACCTGAAATATGGGGAGATACAAGAAAACACATAGGGCTACAACTTTCATGTTGACCACTTTTGCAAATTCGGAAGGTAAGACTGAGTTTTGGGCAGAATGAGGCGCGCCACCGCGCCAGAACTCGCGCCATGGCGCTCGGGGTGCTGATTTTTGGATTTTTGGCAGCAAGGGGCGCACATATGCGCCGGAAAAGTCGCACATATACGCCCAGCAGTCTGTATAAAAATTAAAAACACATTTTTAGGCAATAAAAGTTTTATATATTGCCTTGGATAGGGCTTATTCTTATTTCCACTTCTCCTTGATCGATCAAACCTTCCTCTCTCAAGTTTCTTCCCTTCAATTCTTCACTCCAAATTTAAGGATCATAGCATATTTCTTAGTTGTTCCTACCTAAATCTTCGAACTTCAAGGTAAGAACTTACTATTCTTGGAGTTTATAAGGGTTTGGAGTATTGAGGGTTAAGTTGGGTTCATGATTCATTGGATTATTGGAGATGATTTATGATTGTGATTGTGATTATTGTTGTAGGATTCATTCAAGCTCATCATAGCCATCATAGTGATTGTGGAGTCTAAGTAGAAACTTCTCCTTATGCTCACATGATAAATATATGTATATAAGCCATATTTATTGATAATTAGCTCCTTTCATTGGTATATACTTGATTGATATATTGTTATGTTGGAAACTAAATTCTGGAGTTTGACAAAACACAAATCAATCGATCAAATCAACTAATACATGAAAGCAAATTCGGCAGCTGGACATTCAACTGAAATCAGTTGACACAAACTGATCAGTTAAGAACAGATCAGTTAAAACATTCAGCCGAAAACATTAAAGCTTCTCAACTGAAGATACCTCGGGAAAGATCATTCAACAGACAAAAAGACATATCAGACAACAACTGAATATGGAAAGCCGCACTGCATAGAACAACGTATTTCGGCTATTGAGATTAATACGCCGTCGTACAATAAATGATGAAGCGGCAATCAAGAACATTGTCCAAGAAATGATAAGGTGGCAATCAACGGATACGAGAATTCAAAATTACCGTTGAAAGATAAGTCTATAAATATGACTAAGGAGCAGTTGACAGAAGACACGATTGACCAATCTCAAACTTGCCATTACTCTATCAAAATCTCAGCTCACACTTATCAGATCTATTCGTAGCAATCAAGGCTACACATTGAGCAAACTAGCACTCTGAAATATTGATAATTCGATAAGTGCTAAGTTCAGTTACTTACAGAGATCATTGTATATATTAAGAGTTTCAGTTCAGGCAATAGATAAGTCCTAACTGAAGTGGGTCTGTACAAGCGTTGTACTCGATCAAAGTCTTTTAGTGAAAATCCTATCCTTGTGATAGAAGGGGTGACGTAGGAGTTATTCAATTCTCCGAACATCCAGAAACATATTGTGTTGTCTCTACTTCAGCTTTTTATTTCCAGTTAGATATTCTATCTTTCAATCAGTTTATTTTCCGCAACTGCTTATTCAGTTTAACTGATTGATATTGACCGACGGGATACTTAGTTCAGTTTGTAACAAAACTGAACTACCTTTTTCGAAAAACATTTAAATTCCTAGAAGTGTTTATTCAACCCCCCCTTCTAAACACTCCATAGTCAATAACCGATCCTATCAATTGGTATCAGAGCGGGTTGTTCTTGAAAGAACATTGAAACTGATTTTGATGTTTAAAATTCAAAATTTCAGATTTTTACACATATATATGCAAAACTGAATTTTCGCGCAGCTTGCAGCGACCGTGGGAAAAATGGCATATCTCCTTGCTCTAGTGTCCAAATGACGAACCGCTTTTTGCGTTGCAAACTAGACTCATAGAGGTTTACAGCGGTATAAAATTTGCAGCCTAATTATGCACGAGAAAATACAGTTTATTCGTGGAAGACAGAGCATATGTGCTGCAGCAGAAAATGAGCCATGGAGAAAATTGTTGCAAACACAAGAAGCAAGCTGAAACTGAATTCTGCACAAACTGAATTTCTAGCAAGCTTCTGTATTTTGACTGATATCTCTCAGCTGGATGATCCAAACGACAATCCGCCAACTAGATTGATCAGAAAACTCAATTTGGAACAAGTCGTATTTCACGTCAGTTGGGCAAAATCGAATGTTATCAAGGGCTAACTGATCGCTGAAGTGACGAACCTACTGCACGAAAACATCAATCAGTTGGGTTTGAGCAGCTGCGGTATTTTGGTCATATCTCTCAGCTCGGTTATCGAAACGAAGCGATTCAGTATGCGTTGGAAAGATAAGACAAAGATCTACAAATCATTCTTATAAGTCAAAGTCTGAATCGAAGCTTACGATGCTGATAAATGACGATGAAGCTACTGGTTCTGCACAAACTGAAATCAGCTAGATTGATTTCAGCACACCAGCTGAAACTGAACCAGCTGCTGACCAGTTGACCAACCAACTGAACCAGTTGAACTGAATCAGACTAGCTGAAGAGCAGTTGAACCAGACCAGCTGAACTGAACCAGACCAGCTGAACTGAACCAGACCAGTTGAACCAGACCAGCTGAAATGAACCAGTTGAACTGAACCGGACCAGTTGAACCAGTCCAACTGAACCAGTTGAACTGAACCAGACCAACTGAACCAGTTGAACTGATTGACCAGTTGAGTTGACCAGTTGAGTTGACCAGAGTTGACCAGTCGGGAAATTTTCCAGCAAGACGAATTTGACCGTTGCACTTCCTGAAACAGTACAGAAACATTCCCAACGGTCATATTCTTGTGTCTAACGTATATACTAGTGTTGGAGCTTATAAATACAACATCTTGAAGATCAAACAAGAGCTTTGGAAGTGGATTCAAAGCATGGGCACTTAGCATGAATATATCAGCTAGTTGAGAGCACAAGCCCTTGTGTGAGGAAACATTTGAGATGTACACTGTAACTGATAAATTCCTCACACACAATCACTCACACATATACAGAGAGTTTGAGCTGAAAAGTTTAGTTGAGTGAGTCTTTACACAAAGACGTAAAACATTGTGTTTGTAGTCTTTGCATATGAGACATTAAACAATATGCTGATTGTGAGGTGCTGCCTACAATCTTGAGTGCTAGGAGTTCAGTTTTAGGCAGTGGGTAAGTCCTAGCTGAATGGGTTTGTACAATGAGTTGTATAAATCAAAGTCTTCTAGTGGATCCTTCCCAAAGGGAAGAAGGGGTGACGTAGGAGTGTTTGAAATCTCCGAACATCCATAAACAAATTCGTGTCTATTTATTTATTGCATTTACTTATGATTTCCATAGTTTTAAAGATGCATTGTTGAAGCATTTTATGTGTTCTTCAAATACCAAAATATTGTACACCAAGTGTTTGATAAAATGCTTCAACTGAATATTTTAACTCATTCAACGTGCATATATTTTAAATGGTTTACAAAATATTTATTCGGTTTCTACGAAGATTATTTCGAGTATTTTCCGCTTGGTTTGAACACCAAACTCGATTTAATTCATCGGTGTTCAATATTTCAAGAACCGAGCTATTGTAGCTCAACGATTACCCCCCCTAATCGATCCTATCAATTGGTATCAGTTAATAACAGTTTGAATTTTATTAGTTATTTATCAATTAGTATTTCATCAGTTCATTTGTTTACTCATCAAAACTAATGACTGTTAGCATGTCATTAGATCATATAACAGGATTACATGATCATTGGTCGTAATTTGTTGTTAACCTTTATTGCTGTTTTACTGAACATATAAGTGAGTTGCTTATTCTTATGAGTTCTTAACTGATGTCAGCAAGTGTTTGTGATTATATCTCTTCCAGATCATTGCAGGCAGAAATAAAAGAACAAAGACGATAAAACATAATAAATATTTTATTAAGAAGAGGAGCCGGTTACAATTTCATATTCTTTCTCCACAGCAATTATCCACAAACTCATCCATGCAGCTAGTGCTGAGGAAGAGGTTTTGCAGAAATTGTGGGAGACAGCGATGCGGCGGAGGATCTCTAGCTCCTTCAGAAGAAAGAGCTTGTAGAGATAACCCTCTTTAAAAAGGTCCACCCCCGCAGGAACCTCTAGGAGCTCTCGCACCTCTCGAAGTTGGGCCTTTCGCCTGAAAGAAGAGACCCACCCAGAGTAATACAGGAACTCCAGTTCCTGCATCTCCTCCCAGTAAGGAAGGCTAGCGTAGAAGACTTCATCTTCTATGAACTGCTTCCTGGCCTGCAGTGTAAACTGAGCGTCGCTTGAGCTTCCAGCTTCTGCCATTTTCCTTATCTTTGAAACTTACTTGCTGAGATAATTTTGGCTAACCCCTTCACTCTTATTTATAGGCCAAAAGAGAAAAGAAAGGACACTTCACTCTGTGACGTTTGCTATACCGAGCACCATACTCATCTTTAATCATTACTGACTATTGCCGTAATTTTGCGTTAATGCATTTATTAAGGGGGAATAATGGTTCAAGAAGTTAACTGAGAAGACAGTTGTTAGTGAACTCTCGACTGAAAGAACCCAGTCTTATCAACTGATCTACCAGTTGAGTTTTCCACTAATCTTCTCATATAAGTTAACTAATTAACCAATTATATTTCAAATCAAATGATGTGACTGTCTGCTAAACTAATGATGAATTTTAATTTATGACGTGGAATCAATTTTAACCGCTCATTATTTTACACACACGATTATAGCACACGTACACATATTTTTACTCAAAATTTTTACTGGACTGACACGTGTCCAAAAATTCAAACAGTCACAAACATTAGTACAATTACCCGCTTCATTTCAGTTTTACTTTTCGACTACTTCAAATCTTCTTTAGAGCAAGAACTACCTCATCATTCGAATTTTCTTTTAGAAAATTTTCAGTTATCAATGGCGACTCAAATTCCCGCTTTCATGCTAAATGCTATGGCCATCAATTTTGGATCTATCTTATCCTTCGGCGATGCTGAAGTCCAGAAAGTATTTCAGAAACTTGAAGCTGCTGGTCTAAGAACATTTTTGGGACAATCCTCTCAGGATATCTATCCCAAAGAACTTCAGGATTTCTACTCTTCTGGTGTGATTGATTCTGAGGGAAATATCAATTCTACTATCAATGGTCAGTTACTGATCATCTCTGAAGATTCTCTTGGTGATTTATTTCTCTTACCTTCTGAAGGAATGGCACAACTTTCGGATGTCAAAGCATCTGATATTGAGGAAATGCAAACCCTTCTCTCTGCTGATGGACAGAAGATTAAAGTGTCTGATCCTAAAAAGGAACTCAAGCATGAAGTTCAATTGCTGGCTGATGTAATTGCTAAAGGGCTTTTGGCAAAAGCTGGATCATTTGCTGCCCTAACTTTGGAGAAATTTCAGGCCATTACTTGTAATAATGGCTAATCACAAATTTAACTGGAAGCATATCATATTTAATGTTTTGAAGAATATGTTTCTGTCTTCTAAACAATCCAAGGGTTTTGCCGTTCAAATCAGTTATCTGCTGAAAGCAAAAGGTTTAGTGGCTGAGGAATCTGAGAAGACGTCGAAATTTAAGGTGTTCAATGCAAAGAACACGATGCCAATCAAATCCAAAATGGACATATCTCCTACTCAGTTTGTGCGAATCAAACAGGAAATTGGGACTCAGTTAGCTGCTCCCAAATCAGTCAAGAAAACCAAAACGTTGGCTCAACTGAAGGTTGCCAAAAGGAAGTTGATTTTGAGTACATCAGAGTCAGAATAGACTTCATCACCTCAAATTGCGAAGAAGCCAAGAACTCAAAGGGTTAAAACTACTTCTGAGGTATCCATTCCTACTGACAAAATGATTTCCTTTACTGATCAGCAGCCTATAGAAGCAGTTCCTCTACAGATTATTCCACAAGCTGAATCAGTAAGTACCATAAAGAAATCAGTTAGGACCCAAGCTCCTGTTACTCAAATACCTCGACCAATTGGTGTAGCACCTGCCAGACCCAAAGGAATAAAGTTTGTAGAACAGATTGAATCAACTCGAACCGGACTGGAAATTCCTCATATCATGAGTACTGATAAAGGGAAAGGGAAATTGATTGTAGAACCCAGACCCTCCAACCCGATTCAGACTCATATTGATCTTGTATGGGGAAAAGTGAACAGTTTTGCTGCTGCAAAGACTAAGTCCTATGATGCTTGGGTAGCCTATCGTACTGAGGTTTTTGCCAAGCAACTGAAGGAAAAGTCCAAGCTCAGAAAATTCATCAAGCTGGAGGCCTTTGTTCTTCGAACTGTCAAAGCTGCCTCTATTGCTCAAGCCTTAGAGAGGAAAAGTTATTTCTTTGATCAGATGAGAGCGAAGAAGTTGGCTCAATTTGTAGCTAAGCTTAAAAACAACTACTTGTCAACTGGTCCTACTGCATATGCTGATCAAGTTGTAATTACTCAGCTTGACACTGACCTTATAGGGCTACTTTCTCGAATTAAATTTTGGGAAGTGGATCAAGAACTAGTAGTCTACCAAGAAGATTCAGATGATGATGTGGAACTAGTTGAAGAAGCACCCTCTAACACAACAGAACCATCATCAGCTTTAGTTCTTGTTCCAACTGAAGAGCCAATTTCTGATAAGCTTTCTTCACCACCTGTTGAACAACAACTATATACTGAAGCTGAGCTGTCTTTCGCTCATATTGATGAAGTGATTCAAGCCGTGGTAGAGGAATCCCACCTTAGTGCACCAGTTAATGATAAAGTTGATCATTCTGTTGATCAAACCAATCCAGAGGTCACTATTCCTTCAGGGGAAATTGTTCCACCAGATCAATCTGCTGATCAGGCCATACCAACTAATATGCCAGATGACTCAATCGATCATTCTCTAGAGACATCAGTTTAGGTTGTGTCACCATCAACTGACCAAAATCCTTCCTCACCACCTCGGGATCAAGCAGAAATCCCTGCTGATGATATTTCAGTTCGAAATGTTACTGAAACAATTTCAACTGATCAAGCCTTGATCGTTTTGAACTTGATACAAGTAAACCAAGCACTTCTCGACAATCCAATCCTCCATCTTCAGCAGATTTTGATCTCATTTTTGAAGAAGTCCAACATATGCAGGACAGTATGAGTCAAATAATTACTGCCATCTCCAAAATTCAAAATACGCAACTTTCGCACAGTCTGAAGTTGGATGATAATCAGGAATCCTTGAAAAGACTGAAGGATATTCAATCTGCTGTTACCGCTCTCTCTTTTGCAGTTAGTGATATTCAGAAAAATAGAGGTATCATGTCCAGTCTGACTGTCACTCAAGAATTAATTACCCAACGCGTCAACAGTGTGGAATCGCTTGTGTCTCGGAAAATTGAACTACTGCAAGTCACAATGACTACTGCTATTGAAAATATGTCATCCTCTGTCACAGCTCTTTCTTCTCACGTTCGCAAGCTATCTGACAAGATGGATGTATTTGACAAAAAGGGGGAAAGCAGCTGAAGCAACTGATATCATTTGACCAGTTATTTTATGACTCAGTTATGCTAAAGAATTAGATGAAGAATTAATCAAGCTATTATTATCAACTGATATCATTTTCTCAGACTTCTATATTATCTACAAGAAACCCAGATATTCTATGATTCAGTTGCGTAATCTATTATCAACAAAGAGCTGAGTTAAATCTCTTGGTTTTGTCAAAAACCATAAAGGGGGAAATTGTTGGAAACTAAATTCTGGAGTTTGACAAAACACAAATCAATCGATCAAATCAACTAATACATGAAAGCAAATTCGGCAGCTGGACATTCAACTGAAATCAGTTGACACAAACTGATCAGTTGAGAACAGATCAGTTAAAACATTCAGCCGAAAACATTAAAGCTTCTCAACTGAAGATACCTCGGGAAAGATCATTCAACAGACAAAAAGACATATCAGACAGCAACTGAATATGGAAAGCCGCACTGCATAGAACAACGTATTTATGCTATTGAGATTAATACGCCGTCGTACAATAAATGATGAAGCGGCAATCCAGAACATTGTCCAAGAAATGATAAGGTGGCAATCAACGGATACGAGAATTCAAAATTACCGTTGAAAGATAAGTCTATAAATATGACTAAAGAGCAGTTGACAGAAGACACGATTGACCAATCTCAAACTTGCCATTACTCTGTCAAAATCTCAGCTCACACTTATCAGATCTATTCGTAGCAATCAAGGCTACACATTGAGCAAACTAGCACTCTGAAATATTGATAATTCGATAAGTGCTAAGTTCAGTTACTTACAGAGATCATTGTATTATACTAAGAGTTTCAGTTCAGGCAATAGATAAGTCCTAACTGAAGTGGGTCTGTACAAGCGTTGTACTCGATCAAAGTCTTTTAGTGAAAATCCTATCCTTGTGATAGAAGGGGTGACGTAGGAGTTATTCAATTCTCCGAACATCCAGAAACATATTGTGTTGTCTCTACTTCAGCTTTTTATTTCCAGTTAGATATTCTATCTTTCAATCAGTTTATTTTCCGCAACTGCTTATTCAGTTTAACTGATTGATATTGACCGACGGGATACTTAGTTCAGTTTGTAACAAAACTGAACTACCTTTTTCGAAAAACATTTAAATTCCTAGAAGTGTTTATTCAACCCCCCTTCTAAACACTCCTTAGTCAATAACCGATCCTAACATGTTATGTGTTCATCGTTCAAGTATTTTCATTGGATTCATTGATCAAGGAGTTAATAAACCATTGTGTCCATCAAGTGTTTGGTAAAATGCCTCGATGAAGTTTCCTATGATTAAAGCCAAGGAATGATAGTAATTCATGCATGTCATTGGCCAATCACATGATTCTAAAGTATCTCTCACAGTATTGATATTTATATCAAAGAGATACTTGTCACAGGTCACAGGTCACAGTACTAGTCATTTCCTTCCTTTAATTCATGATATTATACCCTTTACATTGATTGGAGATTTATGATTCATTCTTTACCGCCATTGCCATAGCCATGATCGAAGCCAAGCTATGTATATGTAATTGCTATGTACAACTTCTTACTTACTGAGACTATTCTCATTCCAGTTATGTCATGTGATGCAGGTGATAAAAAGGACTGAAATGGATTTTTGAAGGCGGGGGAAGTCATATAAGAGGCCAAGGGAAAGACTTTCTATCATGTCTTTTTTTTAGGGAGGAGTGAACATATATAAAGTTTTAAAAACATCATGTATTTGGTTGAATGTGCGGGCTTGTAGTTATGTATTGGAGGATATTTTGTGAATGTTCATATATATATTAGTATAGATTATGTTTATGATGTAAAGGATATATTGTTCTTTCCCTTTTAAATGCTAAGGCTTCCGCATATCGTAATTAGTTAATGTTATTGTCATGAGAGTGGGTTGTTTCAATTGGTATCAGAGTGAAAGTTCTTGGACACTATATGACTTCTTCTACCTAGGACAATCCGATATGTTTTCGATCCTGCATCTATTGATTTTAACATTGAGAGTTGATCATATTCCATTGTTATTGATGTATTTTCTTCATATCTATGTTAAAGTGAGCTTACGTGTAGGAAATGCCTCCTAAACAAAAGGTTACTGAAGGGGATGATAGGACCCCTAGTACTGATAAGACTACCAACGTTGTAGATGAATTCAGTAAATTAATACAAGAACAGGCGAAAGTTCACGGTGAACAAATTCAACAGTTGTTGAGCCTGCATACCTCAACCCAAGGTCATGGTCAAGGAAGAGGACAGGGTAGAGTGGAAAGCAACGAAGGTAATTCTTATGATGTATTCAGGCGAATGAACCCTCCCGAGTTTGTTGGTGGTGCCGATCCACTCGTAGCTCTTGAATGGGTTAAATCCTTGGAGGCTATATTCGATTATCTGAAGTTCACTGATCGAGATATAGTGAGCGGTTCTGTGTTTATGCTAGTGAAAGCTGCTCGCATCTGGTGGGAAGCTACCAAAGTGACTGTCAATGATAAAGACAAAGGAAAACACTTCCTTCGTGGGTTGAAACCAGAAATTCGAAGGGATGTTCATATGGCCAAGGTGATCACTTATCAAGACATTGTTGAAAGAGCCTTACTTGCCGAGCACGGTGAACAAGAAATTGAAAAAGAGCGGCAATTAAGAAGGCAAGCTTTTCAAGCGAGAGGGCAAGGGGCAAGTACTAGTGCTCGAGGTGGTCACAAAGGAAAAGGCAAAATGGAACAACGCAATAAACCTTTTGTGCCTTCTTCAGAGATGGAGCGACCATTATGTCCTAAATGTGGCAAGCCACATAAAGGGGAATGTCTAGTGGGAAGTGTCCGATGTTATAAATGTAAAGAAATGGGGCATACAGCACAGAAATGTCCTCTCTCCTCTGATAAAGGAAAAGTTCAAGGCATAATCTTTACGATGACAAAAGAAGGAGCCAATCCTGATTCTTCAGTCATATCAGGTAATATTTTAATATCTGGCAAGGAAGCACTTACATTGATTGATACTGGTGCAACTCATTCCTTTATGTCTGAAGTATTCATGCATTCCTTATCTCGTGAGCCTACTATCATGCCTTTACAATTCAATATATGTTACCTTCTAGTGATGAGATTTGTCCTACAAGTATTCTTAAGGCATGTCCAGTACAGATAGGTTCGAGATTGTTGTATGCTGATTTTATTGTAATTCCAGTGGTTGCTTTCGATGTTATTTTGGGTATGGATTGGTTATACGCTTATCATGCCGTGATCAACTGTGTGGAAAATATCGTGAGGTTTGTAACTGATGGTCATGAGGGTGATGAATTTATTGTGCTAGGTTCCTCGTTAAGTATTTCCCTTATTTCTTATCTCCAAGCTACAAAATTATTGAATAAGGGTTGTACTAGTTTTCTTGCCTTAGTATCAGATGTGAATAGGGACACTAATGTGCAAATTCAGAATATTGATGTAGTTCAGGAGTATCCTGATGTATTTGCTGATGATGTGCCTGGCTTACCTCCTGATCGAGAGGTAGAGTTTGTTATTGAATTGAGTCCAGGTACAGCCCCAATTTCTAAAACTCCATACAGAATGGCTCCAACTGAAATGAAGGAATTGAAGAATCAATTACAGGAGTTATTAGATAAAGGATTCATTCGTCCTAGTTCCTAGCCATGGGGAGCTCCGGTTTTGTTCGTGAAAAAAAAAGATGGATCGTTGACGTTATGCATTGATTATCGTGAACTCAACAAGGTAACTATTAAAAATAAATATCCTTTACCTCGAATCGACGATCTCTTTGATCAATTGCAAGGGGCCACTGTGTTTTCAAAAATCGATCTTCGATCCGGATATCATCAATTGAAAGTGAGAACGGAGGACATACCCAAGACTGCTTTTAGAACGAGGTATGGTCATTATGAATTTTTGGTGATGTCATTTTGATTAACTAATGCTCCTTCAGTGTTTATGGATTTGATGAATCGTGTCTTTAAGCCGTATTTGGATGCTTTGTGATTGTATTTATTGACGACATTCTGATATATTCAAAGACACAAGAACTGCATAGGGAGTATTTGAGGATCGTATTAAAGACATTGAGAGAGAAGCAATTATATGCGAAGTTAAAGAAATGTGAGTTTTGGTTAGAGCAAGTGGCGTTTTTGGGCCACATGGTGTCAAAAGAAGGAATAGCAGTCGATCCGTCCAAGATTGAATCTATTAAGCAATGGTCTATTCAAAAGACAGTTTCAGAGATACGAAGTTTCCTTGGCTTGGCAAGGTATTACAGACGATTCATAGCAGACATCTCGAAAATAGCATTGCCATTGACAAGTTTGACACGGAAAACTACCAAGTTTGAATGGACCATTGAATGCCAACAAGCTTTCCAAACCTTGAAAGATAAGTTAACTTCTGCCCCTGTATTAGTACTTCCCTGTGGCATTGAGGATTTTGTTGAGTATACAGATGCTTCAAAGCAGGGATTAGGTGCGGTGTTGATGCAACGTGGGAAAGTAATCCTTTATGCTTCTCGTCAGCTTAAAGAATACGAGAAGAATTATCCCACGCATGATTTGGAGTTGGTAGCTGTAGTATTCGCCTTGAAGATATGGATGCATTATTTATATGGTGAGAAGTGTAAAATTTTTACATATCATAAAAATTTGAGTTATCTGTTTTCGCAGAAAGAATTGAATATGAGGCAGCGGAGGTGGTCGGAACTGGTAAAAGACTATGATTGCACCATTAGCTATCATCCTGAAAAAGCTAATGTCTTTGCAGATGCTTTAAGCCGTAAATCCAGTTATCTATTGGGTTCCATGATTCAGAAACCGTTATTAATCGATTTGCGAAGGAACGAAATAACTCTGGTATCTCTAGGTACAGTAGATCAGTTATCTGCACTAGTTCTTCGCTCTACTTTGATTGATCGTATTCTAAAGGAGCAACAATTGGATATTCAGTTATTAGAGTTGAAGAATAAAAATGATTTAACAGGAGTTTCTGAATTCGGTTTGAATCATGATGGTTTATTGACCTTTCGAGGTAGAATTTGTGTTCCTAAGGGTGATGACATTCGAAAAGATATACTTATTGAAGCTCATACAGCGCCTTATTCAGTTCATCCTGGCAGTACCAAAATGTATCAAGATCTTCGACGTCTTTATTGGTGGCCATGTAATGGCCTAGATTGAATATGAATAGATAGAAATTAAGAAATGTAATGCCTGAGATTATTGTAGATATTTGAATACGAAACGCAAGAACAGACGGGGCGAAACGATGCGGGAAAATATGAAATTTTAGATGTGCAAGACCGCACCCGCGGTCTGGCAAGCACCGCACCCGCGGTGCAATGAGCAAAAAATTAGTAACATTCCCGTAACCACACCGCACCCACGGTGCTGAGACCGCACCCGCGGTAGTTACATGACCGCACCCGCGGTCAACTGTTTTGGGAAATTGTGTTTCTGCCGAGAGCTCAGCGCACCCGCGCTGCTTACATTACCGCACCCGCGGTGATACCTTCGAGAAATCCACTCTTGTTCTCAACGTGACACATGGCAGGGGTATAAATATAAGTCGAATATGAGTCATCTTCTTCGCATTTCCGCAGGCAGAACCGAAATTCCTCCATAACTTCTCAAGGCTTTAGAGTTGAATATCTCAAGATTTAGCCATCCGAATTTAGTTTCGATTTCGGTTTGGAACTCCTTGTATCAAGGGCTTCAAAAGGGTATATATTTTGTTAAATTCCAACATGTTTTGATTCATATGTGTTGGGAGAATTATGATTTAAGTTAAGAAATATGTTCTTATGATTACAAGGATTGTAGATTTGAAACCGGAACGAAGAAATGATATCGTATACAATTCATATGAATTTCAGCATGGTTTATGAATGGGTGGAGCATAATTCTTGTGTTAGATTGTTATTGTGGTGGATTATGAATAAGAATGATTGAGGATTGAGATGTGTATTGACCGGTATTAAGAATTTACGTCGTTATGCCGTTAAAGTCTATACCGAGATTGATTATTGATAGTGTAGGTATTGACTAGAGTTAGTAATTGATCGTGCATTTATCAACATTTCCATTTCAGATTCGTATTGTCGACCGTGACAGCAACAGTGCGACGAAAGGTATAGTACATGTTTTGTTTGGGGAATCATGACTCAAATGAGATCACATTTGAGTTTCCCAACCAAAATCACATACTTGTTTTATTGTTTATACCTTGATATGATTATGATTGTTATAGATTTGTTTATAGAACTTGTATGCAGATCTTGCTATGCTTTGTTTACAGATCATGTAGCATCGCATTATGCTTGTTTACAGATTTTGTATTCATGCATTAAGATAGGGGCAGTCTGGAGATCAGGCAGACTACTAGATGTTCGGCGATATCACAGGTTAGGGGAAGATCACCGCCCCTATTGTAGACGCGGATACAGATCAGGCCGAAATCTAGGAATAAGACGTACAGCACCACGATTGGTAGGGTAGGTGACAGACAGTGACGTCTTATTCACAACGGGATCCCTAGAGTTCTAGTCGAGTCGCATCTAGACATGATTAGACTCGCATTGCATGATTTTATATGAATAACATTCATATTAGCATGTTTCATGTTTTAGATTGTTTTATTGCATGTATACATGTTTATACTGGGATTTGTTCTCACCGGTTTTCCGGCTGTTGTTATGTCTGTATGTGTGCATAACAACAGGTGGGGCAGGATCGGGGTCACGACAGAGATGAGCGATGGACATAGCGTGGTGATCACGGGCCTAGCAGATGGACTAGTAGAATTACTTTTATCTTGTACTGTATTTCACTACTAGTTTACAGAGGATGGATTAAAACAAGAAATGTTGTATCCTATGTTTGTATATTATGTTGATGTAATAAAATACAGACATGTTTTATGCCTAGTTAGTAACATTTGATTTAATGTAAAAAGCGAAAATTTGACCCACGTTTTATGTTAACGGTCCATTTAATCCCAAGAAAAAGAATTAGAGCCCGGGTCCCCACAACAGGTGGTATCAGAGCCGTAGATCTTTTAGTGTAAGATAAGATAGAATGAGCGGGGTAGATTGAGTCTTCTTCCTTGCTTTATGATGTGCTAGCATGTTTATTGCTTTCTTTATTACATGTTAATTGTTATCTGATTGATCACAACGTGTAATAAACTGAATCAGAACCGATTCTAGATCAGAGGTAACTGACTAGAGGAGGGCTGAGACAGTTGTATATCTTGTGTACTAATCAGTTGGATTATTAGATACATGCCTCCTAGAAGAGCAGCCGTACCTCTACGACCAGCAGCGCCAGAACAGGGGAGCACATCCGGAGATCCTATGGATGTTACGGCAACCCCTATGGAGACGTTGCTGAAGAGATTCCAATCTTTTCGACCTCCCACATTAAAAGGTACCGAGAATGCCATCGAGTGCGAAAGTTGGCTTGAGGACATTGAAATGTTATTCGACTCTTTGGAGTACAGTGACGAGAAGAGAATAAAGCTAATTGGCCATCAATTGCAAGATATAGCCAAGAATTGGTGGTTGAACATTAGGAGAGCTTTAGAGCAGCGGGGTACCGAGATTACTTGGAAAGTATTCAAGACGGAGTTCTATCAGCGGTTCTTTCCCATATCCTATCGCAAGGATAAAGGTGCAGAATTTGCCAATCTAAGGCAAGGGCCACTGAACATTGAGGAGTACGTTGCCAAATTCTCTTCTTTGCTTCGTTTTGCACCCCATGTTTCAGGTAGTGACGAGGCGGTGGCGGACCAATTCCTAAATGGCTTGAACCCGGACATCTTTACTTTGGTAAACACGGGAAGACCTAATAACTTTGCGGATGCATTGAATCGAGCCAAGGGTGCAGAAGCAGGATTGTTGAGGCAGCGGAGTGCTCCTTATGTTGCTCCGATACCGAGACCATCGGCATCTACCATTCCACCCCCTCAAAGATTTGAAAGCGGCGGTAGCAGCAGCGGCAGAAAAGATCAATTGAAAGCCAAGGGTAAACAGTTTAAGCGACCTGGGAGCAGTTCGTCGAGCTCCAGCGGATCAAGACAGATTGGTTTTGATCAGAGTGCCAGATATTCGGGTGTTTATTGCAATTCCTGTGGAGGGAAGCATGCGACCGAACAGTGCCAGGGAGTTACAGGCCGATGCAACATTTGTAGGCAATCGGGGCATTTTGCCAAAGTCTGTCCCCAGAGGAGTGTACAGCCAGCCCAGAGTGGACGAGCATCCGGGTCAGTACCTCAGTTTGAACGACAGGCATCATCGGTTCACTCTTTTCAGCCTCCACCAGCACCGACTCAACCCCGAGCTCGAGGTAGTCAGACGGTGAGTCAACCTCCGAGGCAACAAGCCCAAGTGTTTGCGTTGACAGAGGAGCAAGCACAAGATGCACCAGATGATGTTATAGCAGGTAACTGCTCTCTTTATGGTTATCCTGCTTATATCTTGATAGATACTGGTGCCTCGCATACATTCATTTCGGAGCGATTTGCATTGTTGCATTCATTGCCTGTTGAGTCTTTGTTAGATGTTGTGTCTATTAATTCTCCGTTGGGAAGTGGATTGATATCTGTAACTACGGTTAGACATTGCATTCTACAGTTTGAGGGGCATGAGATTGACCTAGATTGTATAGTGTTGGGTCTAGCTGATTTTGATTGTATAGTCGGTATTGACATGCTAACAAAGTACAGAGCCACCGTGGATTGTTTCCACAAGATTGTCAGATTCAGACCCGAGATGATAGACGAGTGGAAATTCTACGGGAAGGGTTCCAGATCTCGGATTCCCTTGATTTCTGCTCTTACTATGAACAGATTGCTACAGAAAGGAGCGGATGGTTTCTTTATTTATGCTGTAGATATGCAGAAGTCGAGCCCGGCATTGGCAGATCTGCCAGTAGTACGGGAATTTCCAGATATTTTTCCAGATGAAATCCCAGGATTACCTCCGGTTCGAGAGGTAGATTTTAGCATTGAACTTGTACCAGGTACCGTTCCGATTTCAAAAGCTCCGTATAGGATGGCACCTATTGAACTAAAAGAATTGAAAGCACAATTAGAAGATCTTCTAGCCAAGGGATATATCAGACCTAGTGTATCTCCTTGGGGCGCTCCGATGCTGTTTGTGCGAAAGAAAGACGGTTCGATGCGGTTGTGTATCGATTACAGGCAGTTGAATAAGGCAACGATCAAGAATAAATATCCTTTGCCTAGGATTGATGATCTATTTGATCAGTTGCAGGGATCCTCTGTCTATTCTAAGATTGATTTACGTTCTGGTTATCATCAGCTCAGAGTTCGAGATGTAGATATACCGAAGACAGCGTTTCGAACCAGGTATGGACATTACGAATTTATTGTCATGCCTTTTGGTTTAACCAATGCTCCTGCGGTATTTATGGGCTTGATGAACCAAGTGTTTCAGAGATATTTAGATGAATTTGTGATTGTCTTCATTGATGATATTTTGGTGTATTCAAAGAACAGAAATGAGCATGCAGAGCATCTAGAATTGTTTTGCAGACGTTGAGAAACGAGCGACTGTATGCTAAATTGTCAAAGTGTGAGATTTGGTTGAATCGAGTTGTATTCTTAGGACATATCATATCAGGAGATGGTATTTCTGTAGATCCGAGTAAAGTAGAAGCTGTGATCAGTTGGTCGAGATCGACTTCTGTACCAAAAATACGCAGTTTCATGGGCTTAGCCGGATACTACAGAAGATTTATCAAAGATTTCTCCAGTATTGCCAAGCCAATAACTCAATTGACGCAAAAGAATGCACCATTTGTTTGGTCAGAGGAATGCGAGTCTAGCTTTCTAAAGTTGAAGAAAAGGCTGACCAGTGCTCCAGTACTGACGATACCTTCAGGTACGGGTGATTTCGTTGTCTATTGTGATGCTTCTCATAGAGGTTTGGGATGTGTTCTTATGCAGCGAGGTCATGTGATCGCATACGCCTCGAGACAATTGAAGCCACATGAAGTTCGATACCCCATTCATGATCTGGAATTGGCGGCTATCGTATTTGCATTAAAGATTTGGCGTCATTATCTCTACGGCGAGAAATTTGAGATCTTTTCCGATCACAAGAGCCTAAAGTACCTATTCTCTCAATCAGAATTGAACATGAGGCAGCGTAGATGGCTAGATCTTTTGAAAGACTTTGACTGTGAAATCAAATATTATCCAGGGAATTCAAATGCAGCAGCAGATGCCTTGAGTCGTAAGGTATGTTCTTTGTCCTTATCGACGATAGGTGTTAGCAAGTTAGTTGAAAATTGCTGTACATTTGGATTAGAATTTGATACAGATAAGAAGCCACTACGACTTGCTGCTATTCAAGTTGAGCCGGACTTGATCAGGAGGATTAAAGAAGCTCAACGAACCGATCAGAATGTACAAAGATCGATTCAGATGATCAGAGCAGGACATGTATCCGAATATCAGGTATGTGATCATGTGTTGTACGTCAATAACCGTCTTGTAGTGCCAGATGTTCTAGATTTGAAACATCAGATTATGTCCGAAGCACACTGCAGTCGGTTCAGCATTCATCCTGCTGGCAGGAAGATGTACAATGACTTGAAGAGACAGTTCTGGTGGAAACATGTAACGACCCATTACAGGCCCAGTGGACCGCCCATACGGCCCACTGCCAACCGACCCAAGGCTATCCCGATCTTGGGCTCCCTCTATGGGGCCTTTGTCCCTCACGGGCTTTCCATAGGCGTCGTATGGTTACTCATAGAACTCTTAAGCCCATGAACTTAAGTATGTGCCTCCCCAGGATCGAACCCAAGATCACATGGATATATAGATACTTGGCACAATCCTGGTACCAATTGAGCTAGTGTAATAGCCGAGCCCAGTGTACGTTACGATTTAAGTTTCGTTTGTTATTTGGGATATTTGATTAGATGTTCAGAGTTGTATTTTTGGGCTATAGTATTGTTAGTTTTATTGTCTTGAGGTGTTAGTTGATGTTGGTTGTTCGTTTCAGAGTTTCGGATCGATTCTAGTTGCATGGGAATAGTGCTTGGCCGTGGCTTGAGTGCACCCGCGCTCTTAACTGGAGTGCCCCCGCGGTGTACTGTGCTGTTTTGGAGTTGGAATGCCGTGAGCACACCGCACCCGCGGTGATGTAGAGACCGCCCCTGCGGTGGAGACCGCACCCGCGCTGTTTGCGTCGCCGCACCCGCGCTGTTCGTGTTCCAGAATTTTTTGAGTATGCCGTAGCCATTGCGCACCCGCGGTCCTTGTGTTGGCGCACCCGCGGTGAAGGTATGGGCGAGTTTTTAAGCTACTTTTTGGAGTGGTTGGCCATACTTTCTCTTTCTTTTCTCCTCCATTCTCGACTTTTCTCTCCATTTCTAGGGTTTTTGGTCATTTCTTTCACTTCCTATCTTCGATTCAAGCGTTTGTTTGGAATTTCGACTTGAGATCGACGTTCTCCTTGGTGCTAGGAAGCTTAGGTAAGTTTTTGGTGCGATTCTGTTAAGGTTGTAAATTAAGAGTTGTTTAGGTTGGTTGTTTATGTGGATTTATGGATTATTTAGCTTGTATTCTTGGATATTTAGTTGATATTGGTGTTATTTGTGGATTATTGTTGTAGGTGGTGTTCAAGAGCTTAGATTGAGGTGTTCTATTGGTTTGTAAGTGGAAATTCATTCCTTTTGCTCACATGATTTTATATGTATGTGTTTCAAAGAGTTTATGGTGTTATTCCCTTTCATTTGATCCATAGTATGTATTGTTATATGTATTGGAGGCATTGTATGTCTCATTATTGATTAAAGGGAATACAAAGAGATATATAGAGTTCAAAGTGATTGTTAAAACCAGAGAAGAGTTTAAATGTTTTCGGATTGATAAATACATAGTCAGAGATTGCATGCAATATTAGATGATCATCGCCCAGAGGCTTATATCCCTCAGAGTTATCGGTATTTATATCGATTTGGGATACGAGCAACCCCAGAGCAGAGATACTATTGATATCAATCCCCAGAGCAAAAGAGAAATACCATCATATTTTATGCTATTGCTATATTATTGATATTCAGAGTTTACAGTTCAGAGTTGATGGTATTTATGATTTCAAAGAGATGTTTTACAGAGTTATTGTTCATTGTTATATAAGAGTTCCACTTGCTGAGATTTATTCTCATTTCAGTTATTTTCATGTGATGCAGATCAGAGTGGTGCCTCGGGACGTTGACTGTAGATCGGGGGTCATATGCATACACCGTTGGAAGGAGGATTTTGGCATGATCATAGGAATGATATTTTGTTTTTGTTATGTCATTTAAATGATCATGTATTTATTTTGTAAAGATATTTGATGAAATGTATTTTGAAACTCCTTCCGTATATTTTAAAGAGAAAATTTTATTTCCGCTGCGTATTTATTTTAAAAGAGGATCGGGGTGTCACATTTAGTGGTATCAGAGCGGTGTTCTTCGGACCAATGCATATGACTTCGTCTACTTTCAACTGTCCGGGTATGTTTTCTTTGCATCTATCTATTGTTATGTATTGATTGGTATCTTGTGAGCATTGTAGAGTAGAGGATGCCTCCTAAGCGTAAGGCGTCAGAGGGGGAGGATAGTTCGTCCTCGAGAGTTGTCGACGAGTTCGGCAAGTTACTGAAGGAGCAGGCTAAGGTTCACAGTGAGCAGATCCAGCAGTTGCTTAGACTGCAAGGAGCAGGCCAGGGCAGAGACCAAGGTAGGGGGCAGGTTGCTCCAGTAACAGTTGGTTCTGATGCTATCTTTTCTGCGTTTAAGAGGATGGATCCACCCGAGTTTCCAGGCAGCTCCGATCCTTTAGCTGCAGTAGAGTGGGTCAAGGCTTTGGAGGCGATTTTTTATCATCTCCACTATGAGGACAGAGACCGTATCAGTTGTGCTGTTTTCATGCTGGTTAAAGCTGCACGTTTGTGGTGGAATGCGACCAAGGTTGGCATTGATGTTTCTACTTTGAAGTGGTCTGAGTTTACTGAGCTTTTCTACGACAAGTACTTTCCTGATGCACTGCGAGCGAGGAAGGTCACAGAGTTCTTGGAGCTTCGTCAGGGGAGCTTGAATGTGGATGAGTATATTCTCAGGTTCGAGGAGGGTTGCCTTTTTGCTCCGTACATTGCTACCAGTGATAAAGATAAAGGTGCTCACTTCATTCGAGGCCTTAGAGCGGAGATCAGGCGTGATATCAATATGTCCAAGGCTGTGACTTTCAAGGAGATTGTGTCCAAGGCGTTGCTAGCAGAGCAGGACGAGAAAGATATCGCCAGGGAGAGACAGGCGAGGCACCAGGCTAATGTTCAAAGAGGTCAGAGTTCAGGTCAGCGTGGCAGAGATCGATTCAAGGGGAAGGGCAAGGTGGATCAGAGTCCTAGGCCACCGTCAGTGCCAGTTGCTCCGTCTGATTCTGAGAGATCTTTGTGTCCCAAGTGTAGCAGACCCCATCGTGGAGAGTGTAGATTTGGCACTCGTTCTTGTTATCGTTGTGGCATGCCAGGCCATATTTCCAGAGATTGTCCTAGGGGAGCTAGCCAGGAGAAGGTGCAGGGTCGTATCTTTTCGATGACTAAGGAAGGTATTAATCGTAATTCTTCTGTAATCTCTAGTTCCATTTTGATTTCAGGCAGAGTAGCTACTACTTTGATTGATACTGGTGCTACTCATTCTTTTATGTCTGAATTGTTTTTGAGATCTTTGGGTATAGTTCCTTCTGTTATTCCCCTTCAGCTTAGTGTTGTTTTGCCTTCGGGAGATGTTTTGTGCCCGACTTCCATAGTGTATGCGTGCCCCGTTCGTTTTGTTGATCGAGAGGTCTTTGCTGATTTGATTGTGATCCCGATGGTTGCCTTTGATGTTATTCTTGGCATGGATTGGCTGTCGACCTATCGTGCTGTTATTGATTGCGTTGCTAAGTCGGTGACTTTTGCAGATGATGACCAGGGAGGAGTTCTCGCCAGCTCAGGTACTTCGCTGGTCCTTCCTTTTATTTCGTGTCTTGGTGCTGAGAGGCTATTGTGTAGAGGTTGTGATGTTTTTCTAGCATCTGTTGTGGATATGGATAGACTGATTAAGTTGAATATTGATGATATTGATGTGGTGAAGGAGTTTGCGGATGTGTTTGAGGATGATGTTCCTGGTTTGCCGCCAGATAGAGATGTAGAGTTTGTTATTGATCTTGCTCCAGGTACGGTTCCTATTTCTAAGGCTCCGTATAGGATGGCTCCTACCGAGATGAAAGAGTTGAAGACGCAGTTGCAGGATCTTCTAGATAAGGGTTTCATTCGTCCGAGTTCTTCGCCTTGGGGAGCTCCGGTTCTATTTGTTAAGAAGAAGGACGGGTCTTTGCGTCTGTGTATCGATTACAGAGAGCTCAACAAAGTGACGATCAAGAACAAGTATCCGTTGCCACGGATTGACGATCTATTTGACCAACTCCAGGGTGCCACTGTTTTCTCGAAGATTGATCTTCGGTCTGGCTACTATCAGTTGAAGGTTAGGGAGTCTGATATCCCTAAGACGGCTTTCAGGACCAGGTATGGTCACTATGAGTTTCTCGTGATGTCTTTTGGTTTGACCAATGCCCCTTCTGTTTTCATGGACCTGATGAACCGTGTGTTCAAGCCGTATTTGGATAGCTTCGTCATTGTCTTTATCGACGATATATTGATCTATTCCAAGACCAGAGAGCTTCATTCAGAGCATCTCAGAGTTGTTCTCCAGTTGCTGAGAGAGCGAAGGTTGTTTGCTAAGTTGAAGAAGTGTGAGTTTTGGCTGGATCAGATTTCTTTTCTAGGCCATGTCGTTTCGAGGGATGGCATTGCTGTTGATCCGATGAAGATAGAGGCGATTCAGAAGTGGCCTATTCCTACGACTGTTTCAGAGGTACGCAGTTTCCTTGGTTTGGCGGGTTATTATCGTCGTTTTATTTCGGATTTTTCCAAGATTGCCCTGCCATTGTCCAATCTGACAAGGAAGACTGTGAAGTTCGAGTGGTCTATAGATTGCCAGAGCGCATTTCAGGAGTTGAAGGATAGATTGACGTCAGCTCCTATTCTCGCATTGCCCAGTGGTTCAGAGGATTTTGTGGTCTTTACCGATGCGTCGAAGAAGGGTCTCGGTGCAGTGTTGATGCAGAGAGGTAAGGTCATTGCCTATGCTTCTCGCCAGTTGAAGGATTATGAGAAGAATTATCCGACGCACGATTTGGAGCTAGCAGCTGTGGTTTTCGCCCTTAAGATTTGGAGACATTATCTGTATGGCGAAAAGTGTGAGATCTTCACAGACCACAAGAGTTTGAAGTATCTGTTCTCGCAGAAAGAGCTCAATATGCGGCAGAGGAGGTGGTTAGAGCTGGTCAAAGATTACGATGTGACTATCAGTTATCACCCAGGGAAGGCGAATGTTGTGGCTGATGCTTTAAGCCGCAAGTCGAGTGTTTCATTGAGTTCTTTGATTCAGAGACCGTTACTGATGGATTTGCAGAGAGAGGATATTGATCTGGTGATTCCAGGCACCATTGCTCGTCTTTCAGCGTTAGTTATTCGATCTTCATTGACGGACAGGATTCGTAGAGAGCAGTCGACTGATGTTCAGTTGACAGAGTTGAGAGATAGAGCAGAGATTAGAGGTAATTCAGAGTTTGCCTTGAATGGTGATGGTTTGGTGACTTTCAGAGGTCGTATTTGTGTTCCTTCTGGCGACGATATTCGTAAAGATATTCTGACAGAGGCTCATACCGCGCCGTATTCGATTCATCCAGGCAGTACGAAGATGTATCAGGATCTTCGTCGAATCTACTGGTGGCCAGGTATGAAGAAGGATGTTGCCGTGTTCATTTCTCAGTGCCTTACTTGTCAGCAGGTGAAGATTGAGCACCAGAGACCTGCTGGGACATTGTTGTCGTTGCCGATTCCTCAGTGGAAGTGGGAGCATATTACGATGGATTTCGTGACTGGTCTTCCCAGAGTGCGGAGAGGTTTCAATTCTATTTGGGTTATCGTTGATCGATTGACTAAGTCAGCGCACTTTCTTCCAGTCAAGACGACGTATTCGATGAACCAGTATGCCGAGGACTACATAGCAGAGATTGTCAGACTTCATGGTGTTCCTGTGTCGATCGTGTCTGATCGTGACCCCAGATTTACTTCAGAGTTTTGGAAGAGTTTGCACAGAGCTATGGGTTCGCGATTAGCGTTCAGTACAGCCTATCATCCTCAGAGTGATGGTCAGTCAGAGAGAGTCATTCAGATTCTTGAGGATATGCTCAGAGCGTGTACTATAGACTTTCCAGGTAGCTGGGATTCTTTGTTGCCTTTGGCTGAGTTCACTTATAATAATAGCTACCAGGCAACGATTGGCATGGCACCGTATGAGGCACTTTATGGCAGGAAGTGCAGGTCTCCCTTGTATTGGGACGAGGTTGGTGAGAGGAAGATGTTGGGACCAGAGTTGGTCCAGCAGACTGCTGATGTTGTTGCTGTTATCAGAGAAAGGATGAAGACTGCCCAGTCCAGACAGAAGAGCTATGCAGATGTTCGTCGCAGACCTTTGCAGTTCGAGATTGGCGACCACGTGTTTCTGAAGATAGCACCTCTCAAGGGTGTGATGAGATTTGGCAAGAAGGGCAAGTTGAGTCCTAGATTTATTGGTCCATTCGAGATTTTGGACAGAGTTGGTGACAGAGCCTACAGATTAGCCCTACCTCCAGATCTTGACAGAGTTCATAATGTGTTTCACGTTTCGATGCTCAGGAAGTATGTTGCAGATCCTTCCCATGTTCTACGCCATGAGCCATTGGACTTGACGCCGAATTTGACATATCAAGAGATTCCGATTCAGATTTTGGATCGCACAGTTAGAGTTCTGAGGAACAAAGAGATCGGCATTGTCAAAGTTCTTTGGAGGAACCATTTGTTAGAGGAGGCTACGTGGGAACCAGAGGATGAGATGAGAGAGAAGTATCCTGAGTTGTTCGTGCCGTGACGTCAATTTCGCGGACGAAATTCCCTTAAGGGGGGGAGATTGTAATAGCCGAGCCCAGTGTACGTTACGATTTAAGTTTCGTTTGTTATTTGGGATATTTGATTAGATGTTCAGAGTTGTATTTTTGGGCTATAGTATTGTTAGTTTTATTGTCTTGAGGTGTTAGTTGATGTTGGTTGTTCGTTTCAGAGTTTCGGATCGATTCTAGTTGCATGGGAATAGTGCTTGGCCGTGGCTTGAGTGCACCCGCGCTCTTAACTGGAGTGCCCCCGCGGTGTACTGTGCTGTTTTGGAGTTGGAATGCCGTGAGCACACCGCACCCGCGGTGATGTAGAGACCGCCCCTGCGGTGGAGACCGCACCCGCGCTGTTTGCGTCGCCGCACCCGCGCTGTTCGTGTTCCAGAATTTTTGAGTATGCCGTAGCCATTGCGCACCCGCGGTCCTTGTGTTGGCGCACCCGCGGTGAAGGTATGGGCGAGTTTTTAAGCTACTTTTTGGAGTGGTTGGCCATACTTTCTCTTTCTTTTCTCCTCCATTCTCGACTTTTCTCTCCATTTCTAGGGTTTTTGGTCATTTCTTTCACTTCCTATCTTCGATTCAAGCGTTTGTTTGGAATTTCGACTTGAGATCGACGTTCTCCTTGGTGCTAGGAAGCTTAGGTAAGTTTTTGGTGTGATTCTGTTAAGGTTGTAAATTAAGAGTTGTTTAGGTTGGTTGTTTATGTGGATTTATGGATTATTTAGCTTGTATTCTTGGATATTTAGTTGATATTGGTGTTATTTGTGGATTATTGTTGTAGGTGGTGTTCAAGAGCTTTGATTGAGGTGTTCTATTGGTTTGTAAGTGGAAATTCATTCCTTTTGCTCACATGATTTTATATGTATGTGTTTCAAAGAGTTTATGGTGTTATTCCCTTTCATTTGATCCATAGTATGTATTGTTATATGTATTGGAGGCATTGTATGTCTCATTATTGATTAAAGGGAATACAAAGAGATATATAGAGTTCAAAGTGATTGTTAAAACCAGAGAAGAGTTTAAATGTTTTCGGATTGATAAATACATAGTCAGAGATTGCATGCAATATTAGATGATCATCGCCCAGAGGCTTATATCCCTCAGAGTTATCGGTATTTATATCGATTTGGGATACGAGCAACCCCAGAGCAGAGATACTATTGATATCAATCCCCAGAGCAAAAGAGAAATACCATCATATTTTATGCTATTGCTATATTATTGATATTCAGAGTTTACAGTTCAGAGTTGATGGTATTTATGATTTCAAAGAGATGTTTTACAGAGTTATTGTTCATTGTTATATAAGAGTTCCACTTGCTGAGATTTATTCTCATTTCAGTTATTTTCATGTGATGCAGATCAGAGTGGTGCCTCGGGACGTTGACTGTAGATCGGGGGTCATATGCATACACCGTTGGAAGGAGGATTTTGGCATGATCATAGGAATGATATTTTGTTTTTGTTATGTCATTTAAATGATCATGTATTTATTTTGTAAAGATATTTGATGAAATGTATTTTGAAACTCCTTCCGTATATTTTAAAGAGAAAATTTTATTTCCGCTGCGTATTTATTTTAAAAGAGGATCGGGGTGTCACAAAACAGATGAAGTCAGACATCGCAGAATATGTGTCTAAGTGTTTGAACTGCCAACAGGTAAAAGCTGAAAGAAAGAAGCCGGGAGGTTTACTTCAGAGTTTATCTATTCCAGAATGGAAATGAGACCACATTTCCATGGATTTCGTGACGAAGTTACCTCGATCATCCAGAGGTTGTGATGCGATTTGGGTCAATATTGACAGATTGACCAAATCTTCTTGTTTCATTCCGTACAGAATGACGTATAGACAAGATCAGATGGCGGAGATATATATTCGAGAGGTAGTCAGATTGCATGGAGTGCCAAAGTCTATTGTATCAGACTGTGATCCACGATTCACTTCGCACTTCTGGCACAGCTTACAGCAGGCTTTAGGTACGACCTTACACCTTAGCACTGCTTACCATCCTCAGACAGACGGACAGTCAGAGCGGACTATCCAGACTTTAGAGGATATGTTGAGAGCCGTAGTGCTAGATTTTGGCACTAGTTGGCAAGATTCCCTACCTCTTTGCGAATTCTCTTACAATAATAGCTATCAGACGAGCATTGAGATGGCACCGTTTGAAGCTTTGTATGGCAAGAAGTGCAGATCTCCGCTATATTGGGATGATATCTCAGAAGTGCCAGAACTTGGGCCAGATATGATTTGTGACATGACAGAGAAGGTGAAACTCATTCAGAAGAGGATGAAAACAGCACAAGATCGACAAGCAAAGTATGCCAATATCAGACGTAGACCGTTAGTATTTGAGGCAGGAGATAGAGTATTCTTGAAGATTTCTCCATTCAGAGGCGTTGTTCGATTTGGCAAACGCGGAAACTATCTCCTCGATACATTGGTCCTTACGAGATTCTTGAGAAGATTGGCGATCGAGCTTATCGACTTGCACTTCCTCCTTCTCTATCCGGAATACATAACGTGTTCCATGTATCAATGTTGCGAAGATATATGCCAGATGTTTCTCATGTCATTCAACCTGACGAAGCTGAACTTGATCAGACTTTGAGCTACGTGGAACAACCGATACAGATTCTTGATCGGAAAGAAAAGAAACTCAGAACGAAGATTATTCCACTTGTGAAAGTTCAGTGGAGTCGTCATGGCATCGAAGAAGCGACATGGGAGACAGAAGCAAATATGCGACAGAAACACCCCGAGCTATTTATATGATGTAAGTATTTATTCAGTTTAGATAGTAATGCTGTTTTAAATACTCTAATTGATTTATTTCAAGTTCGAGGACGAACTGATGTCTTAGAGGGGGAGAAATGTAATGCCCTAGATTGAATATGAATAGATAGAAATTAAGAAATGTAATGCCTGAGATTATTGCAGATAGTTGAATACGAAACGCAAGAACAGACGGGGGGAAACGATGCGGGAAAATATGAAATTTTAGATGTGAAAGACCGCACCCGCGGTCTGGCAAGCACCGCACCCGCGGTGCAATGAGCAGAAAATTAGTAACATTCCCGTAACCACACCGCACCCGCGGTAGAACTAGACCGCACCCGCGGTGCTGAGACCGCACCCGCGGTAGTTACATGACCGCACCCGCGGTCAACTGTTTTGGGAAATTGTGTTTCTGCCGAGAGCTCAGCACACCCGCGCTGCTTACATTACCGCACCCGCGGTGATACCTCCGAGAAATCCACTCTTGTTCTCAACGTGACACATGGCAGGGGTATAAATATAAGTCGAATATGAGTCATCTTCTTCGCATTTCCGCAGGCAGAACCGAGATTCCTCCATAACTTCTCAAGGCTTTAGAGTTGAATATCTCAAGATTTAGCCATCCGAATTTAGTTTCGATTTCGGTTTGGAACTCCTTGTATCAAGGGCTTCAAAAGGGTATATATTTTGTTAAATTCCAGCATGTTTTGATTCATATGTGTTGGGAGAATTATGATTTAAGTTAAGAAATATGTTCTTATGATTACAAGGATTGTAGATTTGAAACCGGAACGAAGAAATGATATCGTATACAATTCATATGAATTTCAGCATGGTTTATGAATGGGTGGAGCATAATTCTTGTGTTAGATTGTTATTGTGGTGGATTATGAATAAGAATGATTGAGGATTGAGATGTGTATTGACCGGTATTAAGAATTTACGTCGTTATGCTATTAAAGTCTATACCGAGATTGATTATTGATAGTGTAGGTATTGACTAGAGTTAGTAATTGATCGTGTATTTATCAACATTTCCATTTCAGATTCGTATTGTCGACCGTGACAGCAACAGTGCGACGAAAGGTATAGTACATGTTTTGTTTGGGGAATCATGACTCAAATGAGATCACATTTGAGTTTCCCAACCAAAATCACATACTTGTTTTATTGGTTATACCTTGATATGATTATGATTGTTATAGATTTGTTTATAGAACTTGTATGCAGATCTTGCTATGCTTTGTTTACAGATCATGTAGAATCGCATTATGCTTATTTACAGATTTTGTATTCATGCATTAAGATAGGGGCAGTCTGGAGATCAGGCAGACTACTAGATGTTCGGCGATATCACAGCTTAGGGGAAGATCACCGCCCCTATTGTAGACGCGGATACAGATCAGGCCGAAATCTAGGAATAAGACGTACAGCACCACGATTGGTAGGGTAGGTGACAGATAGTGACGTCTTATTCACAACGGGATCCCTAGAGTTCTAGTCGAGTCGCATCTAGACATGATTAGACTCGCATTGCATGATTTTATATGAATAACATTCATATTAGCATGTTTCATGTTTTAGATTGTTTTATTGCATGTATACATGTTTATACTGGGATTTGTTCTCACCGGTTTTCCGGCTGTTGTTATGTCTGTATGTGTGCATAACAACAGGTGGGGCAGGATCGGGGTCACGACAGAGATGAGCGATGGACATAGCGTGGTGATCACGGGCCTAGCAGATGGACTAGTAGAATTACTTTTATCTTGTACTGTATTTCACTACTAGTTTACAGAGGATGGATTAAAACAAGAAATGTTGTATCCTATGTTTGTATATTATGTTGATGTAATAAAATACAGACATGTTTTATGCCTAGTTAGTAACATTTGATTTAATGTAAAAAGCGAAAATTTGACCCACGTTTTATGTTAACGGTCCATTTAATTCCAAGAAAAAGAATTAGAGCCCGGGTCCCCACAGGCCAGGTATGAAGAAAGATATCATGTTATTTATTTCTGAATGTCTAACTTGTCAGCAGGTTAAGATTGAACATCAAAGACCTGCTGGAACTTTGCTATCTCTCCCAATACCTCAGTGGAAATGGGAGCATATCACTATGGACTTCGTAACAGGACTTCCAAGAACACCAAAGGGTTACAACTCCATCTGGGTAATTGTTGATAGGTTAACTAAGTCGGCTCATTTTCTTCCGGTCAAAACGATGTTTACAATGAACCAGTATGCTGAAGTCTATGTAGCTGAGATTGTAAGACTTCATGGAATCTCTGTATCAATTGTATCTGATCGTGACCCGAGATTTACTTTTGGATTCTGGAAAAGTTTGCATAGAGCCTTGGGCACAAAGTTGGCTTTTAGCACAACATATATCATCCTCAAAGTGATGGGCAGTCAGAGAGGGTGATTCAAATTCTTGAAGATATGTTACGAGCCTGCATGATTTATTTCACGGGAAGTTGGGATTCTAAGTTGCCTTTGGTGGAATTCACATATAATAACAGCTACCAGTCTTCAATCGGCATGGCACCCTACGAAGCTTTATATGGAAGAAAGTGCCGATATCCATTGTACTGGGAAGAGGTAGGTGAAAGGAAGATGTTGGGCCCAGAATTGGTTCAACAAACAGCAGATGTTGTGGCATTGATCCAAGAAAGAATGAAGACCGCTCAGTCTAGACAGAAAAGTTACGCTGATGTACGACGACGGCCATTGGCATTCGAGGTTGGTGATCACGTGTTTGTTAAAATAGCTCCTCTCAAGGGAGTTATGCGATTTGTGAAGAAAGGTAAACTAAGTCCTCGATACATTGGGCCGTTTGAAATTCTTGACAATATTGGAGATCGAGCCTATCGTCTTGCATTGCCACCAGACTTGGATCGAATGTACAATGTCTTTCATGTGTCTATGCTACGCAAATATCTTCCCAATCCATCTCATGTTCTTCGACATGAATCATTAGATCTTTTACCTAACCTAAGCTACGAAGAAGTACCGGTTCAAATTCTTGATCGCAAGGTACAAGTATTAAGAAACAAAGAGATTGGTATAGTAAAAGTTTTATGGCGGAATCATATGATTGAAGAGGCGACTTGGGAAACCGAGGAAGAAATGAAACATCATTATCCCAATTTATTCAACGGTAAGCAAATTTCGGGGACGAAATTTTTATAAAGAGGGGAGATTGTAATAGCCCAACCTTTTATTATGTTAATCCTTATGGTTTATTATTGTTATGATCATGTTTTATGCTTTACTGGTTGAGATTATGTTGAATGGTTACTGGTTATGGATATCTTTATTGAAATGGTTATTGTTTTGGTATTATGTTCATAGTTGGTGATGATTATGGAAATGAATGGGTAGAATAGAAAGTTGACTTGAGCCAAATAGAAAATGGAAGTGCAGAAATGGTATGACAAACGTGACAGTAGTTGTGGTTTTTAGTATAATGTTTTGTATATTGATCCAATTGATGTGAGGCCACTTTCATTAGAATTATAAGATATAAGGCTATAACTTTCTTATTTTGAGTTTTGTTCAAATCCTTAGGGGAGACGAGCCAAAAGCGGCCCGAAGTGTGTCGTGTGTTTCGTTGTTCCTGCACTGACACATGTTGGTATAATTGGCATAACCTTTTACTCAGACCTCCAAATGACCTGACAATTGGGGAGATACAAGAAAACACATAGGGCTACAACTTTCATGTTGACCACTTTTGCAAATTCGGAAGTTAAAACTGAGTTTTGGGTAGAATGAGGCGCGCCACCGCGCTAGAACTCGCGCCATGGCGCGCGGGGTGCTGATTTTTGGGTTTTTGGCAGCAAGGTGCGCGCATTTGCGCCAAAAAAGTCGCGCATATGCGCCCAGCAGTCTGTATAAAAAATAAACACGTTTTTAGGCAATAAAAGGTTTATATATTGCCTTGGATAGGACTTATTCTTATTTCCACTTCTCCTTGATCGATCAAACCCTTCCTCTCTCAAGTTTCTTCCCTTCAATTATTCACTCCAAATTTAAGGATCATAGCATATTTCTTAGTTGTTCCTACCTAAATCTTCGAACTTCAAGGTAAGAACTTACTATTCTTGGAGTTTATAAGGGTTTGGAGTATTGACGGTTAAGTTGGGTTCATGATTCATTGGATTATTGGAGATGATTTATGATTGTGATTGTGATTATTGTTGTAGGATTCATTCAAGCTCATCATAGCCATCATAGTGATTGTGGAGTGTAAGTAGAAACTTCTCCTTATGCTCACATGATAAATATATGTATATAAGCCATATTTATTGATAATTAGCTCCTTTTATTGGTATATACTTGATTGATATATTGTTATGTGTTCATCGTTTAAGTATTTTCATTGGATTCATTGATCAAGGAGCTAATAAACCATTGTGTCCATCAAGTGTTTGGTAAAATGCCTCAATGAAGTTTCCTATGATTAAAGCCAAGGAATGATAGTAATTCATGCATGTCATTGGCCAATCACATGATTCTAAAGTATCTCTCACAGTATTGATATTTATATCAAAGAGATACTTGTCACAGGTTACAGGTCACAGTACTGTCATTTCCTTCCTTTAGTTCATGATATTATACCCTTTACATTGATTGGAGATTTATGATTCATTCTTTACCGCCATTGCCACAGCCATGATCTAAGCCAAGCTATGTATATGTAATTGCTATGTACAGCTTCTTACTTACTGAGATTATTCTCATTCCAGTTATGTCATGTGATGCAGGTGATAAAAAGGACTGAAATGGATTGTTCAAGGCGGGGGAAGTCATATAAGATGCCAAGGGAAAGACTTTCTATCATGTCTTTTTTTTAGAGAGGAGTGAACATATATAAATTTTTAAAAACATCATGTATTTGGTTGAATGTGTGGGCTTGTAGTTATGTGTTGGAGTATATTTTGTGAATGTTCATATATATATTAGTATAGATTATGTTTATGATGTAAAGGATATATTGTTCTTTCCCTTTTAAATGCTAAGGCTTCCGCATATGGTAATTAGTTAATGTTATTGTAATGCCCAAGAATTTCAGAATCGATAACCAAGATTATCCATCGTTATTAACGAGAGACTCGGAAGATATGAGAATGCATGACATGCAATGAGGGAAGAAAGGACATGAGAAAATAGGGTTTGCAAGACCGCACCCGTGCCCAGAACAGGAGTGCACCCGCGGTCATGAAATTGTGGATTTTTGCAAGAAAGGCCGAAGCCACATCGCACCCGCGGTGCAACCCAGACCGCACCCGCGGGGCATGGACAGAAAGTTGGCAAATTTTATTCGAGGCGACACCGCACCCGCGGTAAGAACAATACCGCACCCGCGGTGGTAGTACCGCACCTGCGGTCTAAGATGTAGCGCACCAGCGGTGGTGAATTTCAGAAAATGAAAGATAATGTCGAAGCATGAGCGCACCCGCGGTGCATGACACGACCGCACCCGCGGTCATACGTGTTGCTTGAAAAATGAGGCCACGTTTTACAATTTGCATGCAGTATATATATAGGAGCATTACACGTTATTCCTCACAATTCAGAAAAAGGAGTCGAGGTGTTGAAGAGAAAATCCTTACGCCTTTTAGACTTGCGATTGTGAGAAATCCGTCCGTCAGAATTCGAATCCGACTTCAGTTCTAAGTTCCTCTCGACACGAGCTACACAAGGACGTAAGTTTTGTTACGTTTTGAGATGTTTTGAAGATATGATGTTGCTAGAATTGCATGTGATTCAGATATAGCATTTCCGCTACCGTAGACATTGTAGAATTTAAGTCAGATTAAAGAACATACTATTTATGTAACTGTTATGATTTTTGAAAGATATTGACGGAGATTCAATATCAGATTTATGTTATCGTTGAGATTATGAGGTATATCAGTGTCGGTTACACGTTCTGGTATTATATTTGTGATGTTCAGATTGACGGGGTTATTCAGATTGTACCGTTATGCCGTCGAAACATCAGTTGATTTATATTGATCAGATTCAATATTGATTGAGATTGATCAGACTCAGTAATTATTTAGACTGTATTGTGAGATCGATGACATGACTTAGATTGTATCTTGTTCAGATATTGATTAGATTGTATACTGAATTGAGTATTGAGCAGAACAGATTGTGTATTGAGTTATTCACTGATACAGCGTATTCGATATTGTCTTTTAAGATTGATATGGACAGAGTTGAATACAGATCATCGTCTTCGTCAGACAGGGACGACAAAGGTATAATTCATGTGATATTCGGGAAGACACAACTCAAATAGATTCCATTTGAGTTTCCCAATAAAATCACGTACTAAAATCACGTACAAAAACATCAATTATGCTTTGTTTATTCGAAATCTTGAATGAGTTGCATGGAGATATGCATTATCTGTTGGGTCTGTATTACTGTAATACTGATGTACTTGTGTTTCTGATTTGATTGCATTATTGATGTTAATATGCTAAACAAGTACATAACTATTATAGATTCCAGTCAGGAAAGTATAAGATTCAGACCAGTATGGCTGATGAGTAGAGATTTCACAGTAAGGATTCTAGATTTCGAATTCCTTTGATATCTGTGTTGTCTATGACTCGATTAATACAAAAAGGAACAGATAGTATCCTTATGTATTCAGTAGATCTACTGAAATCGAGCGTAGCATTGGCAGATTTGCCAGAAATGTACGAGTTGGTAGACATTAGCCAGATAATATTTTAGATTTACTTTATATCAGAAAGATAGATTTCAGAATTGAATTCCGATCAGATACTGATTGTTGTTTTAGAATTTAAGGCAGAATAGCATTGAAGGTACAGAATAACATTGAATGTACAGAATGCTACAGAAAGAATTGAAAGATCAGTAGAAGAGTATCGACCAGGAGTTACATCTGATTTAGTGTTGCTCTTTGGCATGTTTCAGTATATTCAGAGATGTTCTGATGATTTTATGCTTGTTATATCTGTGAGATTTTGATATATTTCCAGCATTTGATTGATTAAAGAGAATATCTGAAGATTGTATTGAATATTCTGAGAACTGCGATGATTGTATACAGAAATTATTCAGATAAGAATCCTGCTTGAAACAGATTGTGTTCAGAGTATGCGTTATCTGAAGTTAGTATACCGAGTGAGTTTGACACAGTTGAGATTGTGATCAGGAACTGATAGGATACCGATATCAGAAAGATCAGAAATTTCAGAAATTTCAGAAATGTATTTTGTCTGATTTGGCAGAGTATTTCATTCGACTGTTGCTTTATATCTGGTGAGTATTGTTATTGTTCTAAATCAGTATTTGAGATATCTTATATTGTTTGGGAGCATATTTTATTTGCAGATGAGATATAACAGTTGATCAGAATGACATGAAGATGTTTACCAGAAATCTTTGTTTTATGAGTTCACTGAACTCACTAGATCTGTATAGGTTACTGATATTTTGTATCTGATTTGATATTACTGTTGTTTTGAATCCGTATATGCTACAGATTAGTGTGAACTAGAGGGAGTATATACAGTTTCAACCGAATCAGAGTTGAATTCAAGAGTTATGGTAATTCAAGAATGTGATCAGAATGTTCAGAACTTGATTGTAATAACCATAATAGAGTATCTATCAAAGTAACAGATATGTGATTCTGTGTTTTGTATGAGACTGATTATCTTGTGATGTCAGATGTGTCAGAATTGTACAGCAAAGCTTGATATCGATAGTCAGAGCCGAATACCAGGTAGGTATACTTTCTTTCATTTATGTTATCAACTGATTTGTTTATGTCAGTAGTTCGAAGTTGAAATCACAGATAATGTCAGAAATGCGCTGTAGTGATTTCAGTTGTCATGTTTGTGACTGAGAATGTATGATATTCGAACAGATAGTTGTGATATAGACAGATGAGATCAGTTATGACGGGAATTGTATTGAAATATTGGCAGAATTTATGTTGAAATGTTGGCAGAAATTATACTGATATGTCTAAATCGCTAACAGAAAAGACAAAGAGATAGAAATCAGAAGATTATTACAGATGTGTATGTTTCTGAATAGAAATGGGAGTGCATTTCTATGGCTTTCGTAATGAAATTACCGTCATTTCCTACAGATTATGATATGATATGATTAAGATTGACAGATTGTTCAATCTATATCTATCAGTTTGTACCAGATAACGTACAAACATGACCAGATGACACAGATCAATGTCAGAGAAGTGGTTAGAAAGATCATAATGCCACAGTAGACTATGTCAGATTGTAATGTTGCTTGAGTTTGTATTCGTGATAGAATATATCATGAACTCTCTCGTAGATTGTTTCACAGATTGACAGACAGTCAGAATTTGTTATCCAGATATTGGAAGACTTTGGTACAGCTTTAGTGCTGGATGTTATCACTATACAGCTTTAGTGCTGGATGTTAGCACTAATTGATATAACTTATTATCACGGTATGACAATAGCTATTAAGATAGTCCAAAATGAACAGATTTAAGAAACCAACGTCGGATGATGACGATTAGTATTTGAAGCTGAAGATTGTGTATGTCCTTGATTGGGATAAACAGATTTGATAACAGCTGATGATACGGATATGTGATGAACTGTGATTGGTTTATACGGATGTTGTATAACCAGCATGGCAAGATTGATTGTGTCAGAAGGACTGGAGAAGTATTATGACATTATACTTAGTAAATTCTTATTCCAATCGGAATCAGATATTTGAGTTTTGATTTAACTCTACTATGTATTTCCTCTGATATCTCCTAAATGATTGTTTATGAGTTCGAGGACGAACTCAGATTTAAGAGGGGGAGAAATGTAATGCCCAAGAATTTCAGAATCGATAACCAAGATTATCCATCATTATTAACGAGAGATTCGGAAGATATGAGAATGAATGACATGCAATGAGGGAAGAAAGGACATGAGAAAATAGGGTTTGCAAGACCGCACCCGCGCCCAGAACAAGAGTGCACCCGCTGTCATGAAATTGTGGTTTTTTGCAAGAAAGGCCGAAGCCACATCGCAACCCCGGTGCAACCCAGACCGCACCCGCGGTGCATGGACAGAAAGTTGGCAAATTTTATTCGAGGCGATACCGCACCCGCGGTAAGAACAAGACCGCACCCGCGGTGGTGGTACCGCACCTGCGGTCTAAGATGTAGCGCACCAGCGGTGGTGAATTTCAGAAAATGAATGATAATGTCGAAGCATGAGCGCACCCGCGGTGCATGACACGACCGCACCCACGGTCATACGTGTTGCTTGAAAAATGAGGCCACGTTTTACGATTTGCATGCAGTATATATATAGGAGCATTACACGTTATTCCTCACAATTCAGAAAAAGGAGTCGAGGTGTTGAAGAGAAAATCCTTACGCCTTTTAGACTTGCGATTGTGAGAAATCCGTCCGTCAGAATTCGAATCCGACTTCAGTTCTGAGTTCCTCTCGACACGAGCTACACAAGGACGTAAGTTTTGTTACGTTTTGAGATGTTTTGAAGATATGATGTTGCTAGAATTGCATGTGATTCAGATATATCATTTCCGCTACCGTAGACATTGTAGAATTGAAGTCAGATTAAAGAACAGACTATTTATGTAACTGTTATGATTTTTGAAAGATATTGACGGAGATTCGATATCAGATTTATGTTATCGTTGAGATTATGAGGTATATCAGTGTCGGTTACACGTTCTGGTATTATATTTGTGATGTTCAGATTGACGGGGTTATTCAGATTGTACCGTTATGCCGTCGAAACATCAGTTGATTTAAATTGATCAGATTTCAGTATTGATTGAGATTAATCAGACTCAGTAATTATTTAGACTGTATTGTGAGATCGATGACATGAATTAGATTGTATCTTGTTCAGATATTGATCAGATTGTATACTGAATTGAGTATTGATCAGAACAGATTGTGTATTGAGTTATTCACTGATACAGCGTATTCGATATTGTCTTTTCTAGATTGATATGGACAGAGTTGAATACAGATCATCGTCTTCGTCAGACAGGGACGACAAATGTATAATTCATGTGATATTCGGGAAGACTCAACTCAAATAGATTCCATTTGAGTTTCCCAATAAAATCACATACTAAAATTATTGTTGTTTATTTTATGATATGATTATGCTTTGTTTACAGATTGTTATTAATTGCATTTGAGATAGGAAAGTTTGACAGAAACAGTCAGACTTCTAGACGTTCGGTGTATCGTTACATAGGAACAGACATTGTCCTATTGTAGATTATTCGATACAGCTATGACCGAAGTCTAGGAATAAGACGTACAGTCACCCCGAGTGGGAGGGTAGGTGACAGCCATTGACGTCTTATTCACACCGGGATCCCTAGAGTTATAGTTGAGTCGAGTCTAGACATGATTTGACTAGAACTGCATGTGTTTAGAGATGTGGTTTCATAGACTATGAAACCCATGTTTATTGCTTTCAGTATGATAGCATATTATATGATTTGATTTAAATTGCATGTCTATCTGAAATGAGTTGCATGCTTATTGTGATTTGATTTCATAGATTATGAAATCTATTACTTTGAATATGTTCGTGATAGCATGTTTTATGATTTAGATTGTTTATATGCATGCTTACCATGTTTTATACTGGGATTTATTCTCACCGGAGTTATCCGGCTGTTGTCTTGTTTTGTATGTGTTCATGACAACAGGTGGGGCATGATCAGGGTCAAGAAGATGATGAGAGAAGACGAGTTAGCGTGGTGATTCCGGACTTATTGTAGATTTGGTTTTATTACTTGAACTTTAGTAATTGAACCTTAGATTAATTGAAAACCTGTTGTATCTTTATACTAAAATGTAGTTTTATATAGATATGTATATTATTTAGATTCCATTACCTTCCGCATGTACATTTTAAAAAGAAAAATTTTTAGACCATGTTTATCAGAACTGATAATTAAATCCCAACGATGATTAAGAAGATGATTAGCGTCCGGGTCCCCACAGTTATTGTCATGAGAGTGGGTTGTTTCAAAGTGTATCTCCTTGGGGCTCACCAATGCTAATTGTTCGGAAGAAAGACGGTTCGATGAGATTGTGTATTGATTACCGGCAACTGAACAAGGCGACAGTAAAGAACAAATATCCCTTGCCTCGTATCGACGATTTATTTGATCAGTTGTAGGGATCCTCTGTCTATTCCAAGATTGATCTGCGATATGGATATCACCAGCTGAGAGTCGACGATATGTGTTTCGAATGTGTTTCGACGATATGTGTTTTCGAATTTGATTGAAGATTGCTGTTTGTCTGGAATAGCATTTGATACAGATTGTAGACCATTACGACTTTCTACGATTCAAGCGGAACCAGATTTGATTGTCGCATTAAGGAGCACAGAAAAATGATCAGAATGTGCAGAAGTCGATTGAGATGATTAGAACCGGACATCAGTCAGATTATCAGGTACATGATCATGTTTTGTATGTGAATAACCGTCTTGTAGTGCCAGATGTTTCAGATTGTGAAACACCACATATTTGTCAGAAGCGCACTGTAGTCGGTTCAGTATTCATCCTGGTGGCAGAAAGATGTACAACAAACGATCTCAATACATAGTTTTGGTGGGAAAAAGATGAAATCAGACATTGCAGAGTTTGTATCTAAGTGTTTGAACTACCAACAGGTGAAAGCTGAGAGAAAGAAAGCCGTAGGTTTACTTCAGAGCTTATCTATTCCTGAATGGAAATGGGACCACATTTCATGGATTTTGTTACGAAGTTACCACGATCATCCCGGGGTGGATTTGGGTTGTGATAGACAGATTGACCAAATCCGCATGCTTTATTCCGTACAGAATGACGTATCGACATGATCAGATGGCAGAGTTATATGTTAGAGAGATAGTTTGATTACATGGTGTGCCGAAGTCTATCGTATCAGATCGTGATCCACGATTCACTTCACACTTTTGGCACAGTCTGCAGCAAGCTCTAGGTACGACATTGCATCTGAGCACTGCTTATCATCCCCAGACAGACGGACAGTCAGAGCAGACTATCCAGATATTAGAGGATATGCTGAGTGCAGTAGTGCTAGACTTTGGCACTGGTTGGCAAGATTCACTACCTCTTAGTGAATTCTCGTACAACAACAGCTATCAGAAGAGCATCGAGATGGCACCGTTTGAAGCATTATATGGCAAGAAGTGGAAATCTCTTCTGTATTGGGATAACATCTCAGAGGTACCAGAACTGGGACCTGATATGATTCGTGAAATGACAGAGAAAGTGAAGATCATCCAGAAAAGAATGAAGACAACACAAGATAGACAAGCCAAGTATGCGAATGTACGTCGTAGACCGTTAGTGTTTGAACAGGGAGACAGTATTTTTGAAGATTTCTCCATTCAGAGGTATTGTCAGATTTGGCAAACGTGGAAAGTTGTCTCCTAGATACATCGGTGCATACGAGATCCTTGAGAAGATTGGTGATCGTGCATATCGACTTGCTCTTCCTCCTTCTCTATCTGGGATACAGTGATTTCTTTCATGTGTCGATCTTGCGTAGATATATGCCTGATACTTCTCATGTCATTCAGCCTAATGAAGCCGAGCTTGATGCTAATTTGAGTTATATTGAAAAGCCAATTCAGATTCTTGATTGGAAAGAAAAACAGCTCAGAACGAAGACTATTCCGCTAGTGAAAGTCCAATGGAGTCGTCATGGTACCGAAGAAGCGACTTAGGAGACAGAATCAGAAATGAGACAGAGATATCCATAGTTATTTCCATGACGTGAGTATTTATTCAGCTTGTGATTATATTACTTCTTTTACATATTTGACTGATTGCTTGCGAGTTCGAGGACGATCTCATATCTAAGAGGGGGAGAAAATGTAACGCCCAAGATTTTAGTTTAATACTTTTGAGTTTACTATGTATTATGAATAAGGGAATGGAAGAACAGACATGGAGAGGCGACATTTCAATTCGAGTTATTGTTGTACAGTAGAGTCAGTGCACCCACGCCATAAAAGTGACCGCACATGCGGTATTGGGACAGAGAGTGCAACGCACCCGTGGTCCAAAAGCCAGCGCACCCGCGGTCATTCCTTCTGAATTTGTGGAAGTGATCCACTACTCTCAGCGCACCCGCGGTCCAAGAGCCACCGCACCCGCGGTCATGTCTTCTGAATTGTGGGATGTGATACAGTATGCTCAGCGCACCCGCAGTGCAGAGCGAGCGCACCAGCGGTGCGACGTGTTGAACAAAGAATAAGACATTTGCCCTCACCATGCAAGATGTATATGTGAAGTGTCTTCATTCTTTCATTCATTAGGAAAGCACCGAGAGAGACTCCATGAAAGCTCAAGAATCCTCATAGCTTAGATAAGTGATTGTGAAGAATCCATCCGCCCAATTTTCGATCCGAGTTTAGATTCTTGCTTCTCTCATCACCGGCTACAATAGGATGTAAGTATTATTGTCTTCCAGCAGGTTTTGAGGTTGAAATGTTGGAGAAATCAGATTTTGATTACTATTGTGTGTTCTTATGATTATTGTGAAATGATATTCGTAACCGGATCGAAGAAATGTTACCGTATATGATTATTACGATTTTCCAGCATGTTTTGAGTTGAGTTATGCATATTTTGAGTTTGTGGTTGATGGTTATTGAGAATTATGACTAGCTGATATTACATATGATGTTTGAGTTGATCGGTATTGCGAGATTACGCTGTTATGCCGTTGAAATGTACCGAGATTGAATATTGATCCGTATGTGTATTGATTGGAGTTAGAGATTGATAGAATGCATCTTGAATATATCATTTCAGATTGGTCTTGACAAGCTTCAGCATCGAGACTTCGACATCGATAAAGATTGAACAACGAAAGGTATAATTCAATGTTTGATTGGGGAGATATAACTCGAATCAGATCCGGTTTGAGTTTCCCACAAATCACATACTAGATTTCTATACCTTGCTATGTTGTGCTTTATATTGATTTATATAAAAGCATTGAGATAGGAGAGTCATTGGAAGATATGCCAAGTTCTAGACGTTCGGTGGTATCGAGGCATAGGAGAGGATCGACTCCGATTGTAGATATTCGATACAGACAGGGCCGAAGTCTAGGAATAAGACGTACCGCCACCCCGATTGGGAGAGTAGGTGGGAGACTTGTTACGTCTTATTCACACCGGGATCCCTAGATTTAGATACGAGTTGAGTTAAAGAATAAGAGTCGAATTGTTTTATCTGTATTCACTAATGTGTCATAATTACTGATTTATGTGTTATGATTTTGTATGTACTGCATGACATGCATGTATACATGTTTTATACTGGGATTTGTTCTCACCGGAGTTTCCGGCTGTTGTTGTGTCTGAATGTCTGCATGACAACAGGTAGGACATGATCAGGGTCGAGACAAAGATGAGAGATTGAGATAGCGTGGTGATTTCGGGCGTAGAAGATGGACTAGTAGTTTTTACATTTGATATGTAATGTGTTTCAAGACTATGTAGTTTGTTGATAACACTGGTTTGTATAAATGAAATGGAACAAGACATGTATTTACGTTTGTTGAAATAAAATAGAGATAACATTGATGTATGATTTAAATACAATTGTTTTTATATTAAAAGAAAAATTTTGACCCACATTTTCTAGCAAAGATCCAATTAACCCCAAAGATAGTCGAGTTGGAGCCCGGGTCCCCACATCAACGGTACTGCAATAGATGAGAATCCTTGAATAAACTTCCGATAGTAGCCCGCTAAACCCAAGAAACTATGAATCTCGATTACGCTCTTAGGTACGGGCCATTCTTTCACTGCCTCAACTTTACTCGGATCAACCTCATAAACTTTACTCGGATCAACCTCATAATGACTTCTCTCAAAGAATTTCCACTAGGAACCCAAAGTCAATCTCCACTTTCTATTGGTATAGTTTGATATTTCTGATGAGAAATTGTAAACTGCCTAAGAACACCACTCTCTCGAGCCAAAGCTCGCACTTGCTGAACTTTATGTATAATTTCCTATCTTTCAGTACTTGCAGTGCTGTCCTCAAATGCTGACTATGCTCCTCTTTACTCTTCGAATAAATCAAAATATCATCGATGAAGACTATAACAAATTGAATGCGTTTCATGAGATCCACGAAGATTTCTGGCACATTGGTCAACTTAAATGACATGACCATAAACTTATAATCACCATATCGAGTCCTAAACGATGTCTTATAAACATCCGACTCCTTAACCTTTAACTGATGGTAACCAGAATGAAGATCTATTTTTGAGAATATCGACACCCCTTGTAATTGATCAAATAAGTCTTCAATTCTAGGCAAAGGATACTTATTCTTGATAACGACTCTATTCAAATCCCGATAGTCAATGCAGAGTCGCATACTTTCATCTTTTTCTTCACAAATAATACCGGTGCGCCCCATAGAGAACAACTAGGGCGAATGAAACCCTTGTCCAACAATTCTTGAATTTGATCTTTTAACCCTTTCATCTCGGCGGGTGCTAGATGATAGGGCGCTTTAGAAATGGGTACAATGCCCGACATCAACTCAATAGAAAATTCCACCTCATGGTCCGGTGAAATTCCAGAAACGTCCTCAGGAAAAACGCTAGGAAAGTCTCTTACGTCCTCAACATCCTCTAGCTTCTGACTGTCAGGGACATGTGCTGAAGTAACACATGCTAGGAAAGCTCGGCATCCTCGTCTGATAAGCTTCCTCGCGCACATACAAGAGATAATGTGCGGCATTTGCTTGTTCCTCGCTGGCTCAAAGACAAAAGATTTCCCACTAGGCGGTCAAATAGATACTTGACCTCTGCTGAAAATCTAATCAAAGCTCCATTAAATGATAGCCAACCCATGTCAAGTATAATGACGAATTCAGGCATCGGAAGTACGATGAGATCTACCCGAACAACATCTTTTTTCAAACGAAGCTCCAGATTATTCACAATGCTCGAAGTGATCATTTGATCACCAGAATGAATAGAAACTCTGAAGCTCATTCTCATATCCTTGGGTATAATATTTAGTCTCTTGAGAATGTCTCATATATGAATGAGTGTATAGCTCCCGAATCCAGCAATGCGTAGCTAGCTACACCTAGAATGAATATCCTCCCTGTCACGAAAATCCTATCAAATCCAATCGTGTTGAAACTTAAGGAGTTTCTATCATTGATTACCCAAAATTTTGGAAAAATATCGATTTTTGCTCTAAGAATTTTCGAAAATTCGCATTCTCAACCTTGAAGTTTTGGATTTTCTCTCCTTATTTTGCCCTAACATTTTTCGAAGATTTGCATATTAACCCATAAAATTTTGATTTTCCTTAATATAGGCTCTAAATTCTTGAATATTATTGTTTTGATCCTCAAAAATTTCAGAATTTACGAAACAGACCTCGACTTGGAAGGTTTGCAGATTAGTCCCTAAGTTTTGAAATTACATATTTACCCTTGAGTTTTCGGTTCCTCTCCATTTCGGTCCTCAGATTCTTCGAAAATTTCCATCCATGCCCAAATTTTTTATTTTTGTCAATTTTAAGCCTTAAAACTCTTATTTGGATTTAATTACCCCCCTTTGCATTATTAAGTCTCATAATCCATATTCAATTTCTATGATTTCTATTGTCATCTCTTAATTCCAACTATGGTAGAGCATACAACCTCATTTTCACTAGGTTATCCTTGATCCCAAATAAATTCCCATAACCAATTTAACTTTTCATGCAATAAAAACAATATAAAAACATTAAATGACTAGGTTACCAATGATTAGGGTCGTGTCTGACTCCTTCTCAGTCTCCTCAGCATGCATCACATAATCTCTACCCACAGTAGGTCCTTTCTTCTTCGGGCAATCAACAGCTTTATGTCCTTCTTATTTGCATATGAAGCATTTGTATGTCACCCACATGCACTTGCCAAAATGTGACCTATTGCACTCTTTGCACAGTGGTCTCTCTACAGGTTTCGGTGCTCCAGGTTGTAGTGGCTTTGGTTGCCCCGGCTTTTTATGTAACGTCCCGATAATTTGAAGTTTCATGTAAACCACATGCATGCAAGTTATTAAATTTCTTTGGTATTTTATTAATTTGTTTTAAAGCATTAAATGTATGTTTATTTCATAAATTATGTGTTTAATTATTTTTATGCATAATTATTGCATTATATAATTTATTTCATGAAGTTTTAAAGGTTCATGCATTAAAGATTTTTAAGTTGCATTTCGCGTTCGAACGAGGAACGGAGACGGGGAAATTTTCAAGAAAATTATTTTATTACATGATTAATTTTTATTAATTATATAAGATGTTTTAAAGATATTTTTCAAGAATTGGGATTTATTGGGTATTTTTATCCGCAAGATTTTAATTTTTAACGGTACTAAATTTTATCGAATTGGGAAACTTTTTGAAGGTTCGGCTAATATTTTCAAAATCTTTCCAACATGAAATATTTATCGGGAGTATTTTTGGATTTAATGCCCCTACTTTTAAGTTTATTGGGCTTAAAACTCTTTTAATTTCTTTTAATTTAAAATAAGGACCCATTAACTTAATTGCTAAATATTTTAAATAATTCCTATTTGACCCTACACCCATTAACACCCTCCCCCAACAGCCGACACTCTCATTCAGAATTCATTATCTTCGGTTTCAGAACTCAGCAGCTGAAGGTTTCGGTCCTCTCTTGGTTTGCAAAAGAAAAACTTCTCCCGGGTTCCTTCGCTTCGTTCTTGCTCTCCAAACATCATAAGGCATGATTTGTATCACCTTTGCTGCATCATTCACGTCATATATATATATATCTATATATATATATACATATATATATATATATATATATATATATATATATATATATATATATATATATATCTGATGTGTGTAAGATGCATGAAGTTATCTGATCGGTCCATGAGCAGGAAGAATTCTTTTCGGTTTTCATCCATGGCATGCATTTCTTTTAAATGTTACTCACGTTTTGCTCTATGATGTGCAAGGGGCTGCCAACGTTTGATGTCTAGGGGCTGGTGAGGATGAGAGAGCCGATATCTAAGTGCTGGAGACGAGTGGAAGTCGAAATCTAGCCTAGGGAGGAGCAGATCCGGTCGAGTTGTAGTGTTTGAGGGTTGTACGGGCTAGATCGAGTCTCGAGGGGGATCCGGCTGTGCATGGCTTGATCCCAGCCTAGACTAGAATCCGACCCTCTTGGGTCCATGGAAGGTCTGGGAGATGGCTGGGAGCGGTTGGTCTCGTCCTGCAAGAAGAATCGAGGGGCTTGGTTGATAGAGGGTGGCCTCAGATTTAGAGAGGTTTGCTTCCACTCGGTTGTACGCACAGTTCGAGCTACATGGGGCTGGTTCCACGGGTTGAGTAGGACCAGTAGGGGGCTAGTTTTGTCTAGGAGGGCTCGAGCCGCAGCTGGAACCATCGGTGTTGGGGCTAGGAGCGAAACATGGAAAGTAGTGCATTTAGGATAGTGTAAAATAGAAAAGTGCCGTAATTCCCAGCAGCCTTTCAGGGATTTATTCGAAAGTTAAGGGTCTGATTGTGGTGATTTTAGGGTCTTTTAGATGTGTACTAGGTATGGTAAAAAGTTTGGGAAAATTCGGTTAAGTTTCGAGTCGATTCGGGTTAAAACCGAGACACCGGTCCAAGTTTTAAAACAATTCGGTTAAGTTCTGAAATGATCTCGAGTTTATGTCTTGGAATGATATAAATATATTTTGGGATATTTTTAGGACTTTGGTAAGCTTTGGATGAAAATAATATGTTTTGGAATTATCCGGGATCTAATCACCACACGAAATGTTAATTAAAGGATTAATTGAACGCCTTAGATTTATGCTTAATAAAATTATGGGAATTTATATTTAAGCTCAAATAATTATTAGAAGTATAAGTTTTTAATTTGGGAATTTTATGCTAATGTTGGATTTAATTCGGGACTTAAAACGCATTAATATGCTATATTTAATGATTAATTTACAAGTCATCTATTTAAGCCAAATAAAAATATGAAAAAATTCATGGAGGCTTAAATAATTATTTGGGACATGATAGATTCAATAGAATTAAGAAAATGTCAAAAACGTGAAATTTTACGTGTAGAAGTAAAACGATAATTTTTGGTTTCGAGCGGCAAAATGGTCATTTTGCACCCGAGGTGAGATTTTGGTCCTGGAAGTACCCTGAGCACAAATTTATGATATTTTAAATGTTTATGCATCATGATCAGGATTTTAAGCTTTTATGAAGATATACGTTGCATGCTTGGTTTAAAGGAAAAGTTACGTATATGTATGTTTTATTAAGTGGTGAATATGATGATTTTTGAAGGATGAGAATTGGTTGTGACTGACGATATATATGTATACGATGACATGAGATATGATGAACTGAGGCTCGGGCTCAATGGACGGGTAATGCTGTCGCTGATGTCCCTCGCCGTCCGGTATCGTGGTTATACGTAGATGGATCCATCATAGAGCTGATACGATAGAGCTGATACGAAAGTCACAACTAATGAACTGAATTCAATTAAAAGAAAATGTATACGTTTATGATGACATGATTTAACACGTATATGTTGATACGATGATACATGTTATGATTATTACCATGTTTTGAAAGGACACGTTTACGTATATGATTTTTACTGCAGACACGAATGCTTTTAAGTTTGATAAGCACGAATTATATAGCATTTTAGGGATTTTATTTTGTCGTATTCGTGTTTATCTGGCATTTTTATTCCGAGTTTTGCGCTTATATCGTCTCATTATGGCTAATTGCAGGTTTGACCAAAAGAGGGTGAAAGCCAAAGAAATGAAAGAAAAGTCAAGCCTCGCAACGCCACATCAGAAATACCCGGAAAAATAGGAGAGAGCACAAAAATTGGACAACAAAGACCTATACACGGACCCCGGAGACGGGTCCGTGTCATTCAATCGTGAAAGAAGGTTTCAGCCAAGTGTGCACGGACCCAGGCACGGACCCCGGAGATAGGTCCGTGCCATTCAATTGCCGAGACACAATTTACAGAGTCTCCACGGACCTATCGATGGACCCCTACACGGGGTCCGTGCTCTTCATCATCCAGATAAGAAAAATCCATAGTCTACACGGACCCCTGGACGGACCCAGGCACGGGGGCCGTGTCCACCATTCCGGAAGAAGCCTTGGGCAGAGTCTACACGGACCCATGTCCTGATGCATGCACGGGGTCCGTGTACACAATATCAAGTCGAGATTTGGGCGAAGATTTGCTCGTGATTTTGGGGGAAATAAAAATGAAAACCGAAGAAAATTTAGTTGTTGAATTTTGGAGACTTAGCAGCCGACTTGCAGGAGAAGAAAGGAGAGAATTTTTCAGATCTTTGAAGACAGCGACGGCGAAGGAAAAACTGCGCAATTTACACGCAAGATCCGCGCACCGTCATTGAGATTTACTCTTCTCTTTTATTTTCTTATTTTCAGACACGAATTCAATTATTAAATTTGATTTTAGTTTTGAATTTATGGAGTAGTTTCTTTTGTGATCGGGACCACGATACGGGATAAACGATTGATTTTTGTTTATTCATTGAATTATTTGATTTATAAAGTTGTTTTATGTTATTGATTTATGTTGCGTAAATTTCATGCTTTTAATCTGGCCAATTAATTGCATGTTTGTTGGTCGATCTTGACTCGAAAGAGAATAGATTGAATTTAGCTTCGAAAACATTAATCAACACACGGTTAAACCGACTAGAAATAGTACTCGGTTTCAGTGTGCGATTTTAGGCGACAGCTGTAATTCTTCCATTGATAAATGCGTTTTTGTTTAATTAAATTCAATTAGAATTAATTGGACTGTTAAATGAAAATAGGATTATAAATTCTAGAAATATATTTATAATTAAATTAGGGAATTGCATCGTGACTTCAAATAATTTGTAGTTAAATGGTTCCAGTGCATGATATTAATCAAAGTTTATTACCGTCGTGTGTTCCCGATCATTTTATTTAAATTTGAAAATCCCAAGTCCCAAGCTTCTCTGATATTTGATTTAGTCATTAAAATTAGCATAAATTGGTTTAAAAATTCACTTAGTTGAAATAACAATCAAATCGCACGTTTTTGTTTGCCTAGATTAAATAAAATAATTGAATCTTAGTAATTAAATAATAGTCTCTGTGGAATCGATACTTGGACTGTTCGTCCATTTACTATAACTTGACCTAGTCCGCTTGCTAGAATTAATCCCAACCGAATTAATCGGTCAAATTTCATGAAAGATATGTTGAGTATGATATTTTTCACTATTGTGTGCTACGTATATGTACTTGTTATTACTAGTACAGGTGTGTTGAGTCTTTAGACTCACTAGGCGTGTGTGATGCAGGTGAGTTTCATGATGAGGAGACTGGAGGTGTCGAACTCTAAATAGGCAGACCTGGTGGGCGACACGACCCGAGGACCGCATGTTTTCCGCATTATGATTTATGAGATTTGAGAGGAGATGAACATTTTCATACGTTGATGATTTTAAAATTTTTACTCGTTTATGTTTACGTATGATTCTTGATAAGTTTGTTTATTTAAACTGCAATATTTTTACGGTCAGATAATTACGATTATTTTAAATGTTATTTCGAAAATGCGAGCTTTAATTTTTAAAAAAATGTCCAGTAGAATTTTAAAACTAGTAGACGTTACATTTGGTATCAGAGCAAGGGTCCTGTATAGGGTTGTGCCACCGCCAGCATCTGCCGTTCAGTCTTCAAGCCTCAAGTCTGTAAGCTTTTATGATTTAAATGTTTTAAATGATTTGCTCTTATCACCTGCATGTTAATATGATTTACGCTTTATGACGATCTACGGTATATGTTTAACTACTTTTATGATTTAAAGATTTACTGTTTAAAAAAAATTCCAGATTAAATTGCATGTTGGTTATGTTTGGAATTAGACGTGTCTAAGAATTTGAATATTGGGCTTTAGGAGAGGTTGATAATGATTTGACTATATTGATTTTTAGGTCAGTAGTACTGATGTCCTCCTTATGGGTGATAAGTTAAACTTGACAATTATGAATGCTTTTGGAACTTGTAGAATTTCTAAGAAATTACTGATGGTTTGTGGTTGCTAGTTGAATTAATTTTTGAGGATTCCACGTAAGGATTAACGATTCGAAGACTATGACGATCTTTGGAAGTATAGAAACGTAGAATTTATTTAGGATGCATGCTCTACCTAGTGGTACATAAGGATTGAGAATTTTAAGGACCTAACTGTATTAACCAATAATTTGAGGATCTAAGTGCAACAATAAAATTCTAAGGGACTATTTTTGAATTTTCCAAACTTTGAGATTAAATTGAGTTTCGAGAATTTTAAGGTTTAAGGAGGCCAAGTCGAAAATTTTATGGGAACAAAATGTAAATTTCGAAGAGCTGTATGGCCAAAAATGTAATTTTTGAGAACTTTAAGGGGCAAATTGCAAATTCTAGAAATTTTGAGGATTAAATTCGAACTTTAGAGGAACACTTGGGTTAAATCAGTAACTTTTCGAGGATATGAGAATTGATTTTGGGTTTAATAAGCTTAAAATTATTGAACTTTATGTTACGAGAAACATATAAAATGGAATTAAGAATGCCAAGAACTTATGGGTAATCGTGGAATTTTCGAAATTAAGGACAAATTGAATAATATTCGAGGAAAGTAAGAAATAATTTTGCAATTTTTTGAAGGGATTTGGAACTAGTTTAGCAATAAGTGGGAATCAAATGGTTTAAATGACAAAGATTTTTTTTATGATTTAGGTTTGAAGGGATTGCTAGAACCTTGAAACAATTGGGCTATGAGGTTAAAGGAATGATAACCAAGGGCATGGTAGGATGAATCAATCTTGTGCTTGAAAATTTAAGCTTTAATGAAATAATGTTGTGGCGAATTAAGAATGTAAAGTTACGACAATTTAAGGTAAAGTTGATCAGTTAGTTAAGTTAAAAGAATAGACATTGAGTTAGCAAATTTTGGGAACTTAAGTTTGATGTGCCATAAGTTTTAGTCATGATCTTAACCGTTAAGAATATACCTTTGTTAGAATTAATTTTTCTAGAAAGTTGGGTATGAATGATGGTTAGGTCATTTGATAGATGCATATAAGACGTGCGGTAGAAACATTGTCTTGAGGAATTTTGAAAGTCATTAAGAAACTTGGGGATCTGCAGATATGTGTGTTGGAATTATTTTATCCAAAGCTATTTGGATTGGGTAAGTTTGAATTTCAAGTTTTTGGGATAAGTGTTTATACGGAATTTTTGGGTAAAAAAACAAGGAATTAGGTGGTGTTTAACATAGGTTACGAATGAACGAATATTAAGATTTTTATCAAGTAAGAAATCTAAAATCTTGATATGGGGATTCTAGAACTCTATGGGTTATAAGTGAAGTTGATTTATTAAAGTTAGTCTAATGCTACCATGGGATAACTTAGTAAGTTTTATGTGGGGACCCGGACGCTAATTCATTCCTTAATCGTCTTTAGGAATAATTGAAACAATTATAATAAACAGGGTCTAAAATTTTTTTTTTCTAAAATACACAGCGGAAACATAATGTAATTAAAATCAAATTACATGTTAAACATGAACATACAAATCTGATGTCATCTACAATAATCCAACTAGGTTCAACTACATATCAGTGCTGAATCCTAAGTTGCTTCTGAAGTCCGGATCTCCACGCTATCTAGTCCAGCCTCGTTCTTTTCTTGACCCCGCTCCTATCCCACCTGTTGCCATGCACACATACAGACAAGACAACAGCCGGATAACTCCGGTGAGAATTACATTCTCAGTATAAATCATGTATACATGCAATCATATAAACAATATAAAAGCATATAACGGATAATTCTAACATGTATCAAATCAGAACATGAATCAATACAACACTAATTCAAGTTCTAAACATGTATCCTATTCAGGAACATAATCAATATCAAGAATAATTCCTATTCTAAACATGTACCAACATCAGGCACATACTCCATATCAAGAATAACTTCTATTCTAAACATGTACCAATATCAGGAACATAATCAATCTCAAGAATAACTCCTATTCTAAACATGGACCAACATCTGGAACATGATCAGTATCAAGAATAATTTCTATTCTAAATATGTACCAATATCCGGAACATAAAAGGACATGAACCATATTCAGGAACATAATCAACATCCATCAATATCAATCAATATAACTGTCACTCAAGCTCGTGACTCCACGTTTTAGACTAGACTCAATCCTAGTCTAGGGATCCCGGTTTCCAGATGTGGTATTCCTATATCGAATTCCGTAAAGGATGGAACCATAATCTCTATTACTCGATATAACCAGTGCCCTGGTATTCCTATATCGAATTCCGTAATAGAAGAATTCCAATACCCTTTACTCGATATAACCAAATATGGTGTTCCTATATCGAATTCCGTAATAGATTCCATTACTCGATATAACCAAACATCCAGTGTCCTGACCTAACCGTCAAGGACTGTAGCTCTATCGCTAATATCCTATCTTGAGACATCGTGCAATGTGCCGTGGCGATACCACCACTATCCGGCACTTCTGTCACAAGATAACTCGTCTAATACCTGTCATCTAGTATCAAGAGAACAAGTACATCAATCCACTTAATGCAAATATCAATGCAATAAGGTAAAGTATGTGATTTAGGGAAACTCGAGTCAAACCTCCCTCGAGTTGTGCAATCCCAACTCAACATTAATTTATACCTTTATCTTCTCGCTCAGAAGAAGAAGAAGTCCCGACTCTATCTCGGTCCATTCCCAATCTGGTAATAAAAATATCGAACAGGTATAATATCAATAAACAACTCAATTCAATACCTGTTCTGATCAATATCAAATCACAATACAATTTGATCAATGTAGTATCCCGATGCCTAATTTGAGTTAATTATTGGATTAATTATATTTCGGTGGGATCGGAAGGACCGAACCGGGTTCGGATCGTCCGAGACAGGTGGCTGGACACGTGGAAGACATGCAGGGTTCGGATCGTCCGATCAGGGTTCGGATCGTCCGAGACAGGTGGCTGGACACGTGGAAGACATGCAGGGTTCGGAAGGTCCGAAGTGTACCGGATCGGATCTTCCGAAGTGGATCGGATCTACCGATCGTTGTCTATAAATAGAGGCGCGAGGCTTCACTTTTTACTCGCCAATTCCGAGTGTTCCAGAGCGTTTTAGTCGTTTCTGATGGGTTTCTAGTCTTTTCCCGAGGTTCAGGCACTAGCGGGGAGCTACTGGTTTTGTAGCGGAGCTGTGCTCTAGTTGGGAGCTAGCGGCATCAGTGGGCTGACTACGGACGCAGGCTTGATTCTAGGGCTGATTGCTAGGATCTACTGGTTTGAGGTACGAAAGTACTATCCGAGATAGCAGGATTGAGTATACTTTACTATGTGTTGCATGTTTATATGTTGCATTATTATCTGTCATATGATGCATGGTTTATTATGCGGCATTTGCATAATCATGTTGGGCCTGATTATCTTTGAGATAGCCTGTTGAGAGGGTGCTCAGCCCTCGTTTGTTGTGGATGGTTGGACCCCGTTGGCCGACGGTGGTCAGGTCACCGGTATATCCACAGGTTTATTTTGGTATGGGAGCCACCTCCTGGTGCGACGGCGCAGAGTGCTACATACCTTGACGTCATTTACCTGAGCAGTATTTCGTTATACCCAGATCCTGGTATCCAGTACATTTTGCATACATGCATGTCATAGTCTTGTATACTCATGCTTTCGGTGCTGAGCGTTTTATGCTCACGTCCTCGGTTTATCTCTGTTTTGGACACCCTATTCGATGGGGCAGGTCTCAGGTTGGACGGTCCAGGAGGGAGTGGACAGGGAGCTGGCAGAGGTTGACTTGTAGTTGTTGGTATTTGTTCTTGGAATTTAGTTCGATCTGGTTGTTTAAGTATTTTGTACTTACAGATTCGATTGGGTTGTATTACTGTTTTTCCGCTGTTTACCTGATTCAGTTTTAAATGTTAATTTTGCATGCTTAAGATCTGATTAGTAGGTGATTCTGGAACGTGTCACTACATTTATGGTATCAGAGCATGCATTAAGATTTTGAGATTTGGAACTGTTCTTTTGGGTTTAATCTCTGGTAACTTTTGTAGCTAGAGATGTCTGGTTTTGACGACGATGCTAGTAGTCATGGCAGCATTGGACGCTGGGGAGACCGCGATGATCGGGAGCGTCGCCGAGAGCATCGAGAACGTCGTCAACACCGTCGTGATGAGCCTCGGAGTTTTAGTATGCATCGGTTCTTGCAGATGGGGCCGAAACCTCTTTCGGGCGGTGAGACTCCGGTTGTTGCGGAGAACTGGCTTGAGAGGATGGAGAGCTGCTTCAAGACTTTTCAGTGCTCGGCGGAGCAGCAGATTGATACCCTTGATTTCTTGCTGGAGGGTGGTGCGCGTAAGTGGTGGAGGTCTACCTCTGCACCGATAGTTCAGCGACAGGGTCGAGTTCTTTGGGCTGATTTCCGAGCCGCTTTCATGCTGCTTTACTTTCCGCCAGCTCTTCTGCAGACCAAGGCGATTGAGTTGATCAATCTGAAGCAGGGAAGTTTGTCTGTTGATGAGTATCAGCAGAAGTTCTTTGAGTTGCTTCCGTATGTTCCACATGTCAGTGACAATGCTAGGGCCAAGTATAACCATTTTCTTCAGGGCCTCAATCAGGAGATTTATGATTGGGTTGTTGTCTGTGATGATCCGACATCGTATGAGGGCCTTGTGAACCGTTGTCGCCAGGCTGAGGGCAGTTTGCTGAGAGGTCGAGCCATGCAGTCTGCTCGTCCTACTAGTTCTTTGGGTCCCCGCGCCCAAGCATTTAAGAAGGCTGGATCTACTTCTTCTTCCTCTGGATCTGGAGGAGTTCACCATTTTGGGAAGAAGAAGGGCCCGTGTCAGCATTGCGGGAAGGATCATCCGACGGAGCGTTGTCGCAAGGTTGCGGGTGCTTGTTACAAGTGCGGTGAGATGGGCCACATGAAGAGAGATTGTCCACAGACGGGCGGAGGATCAGGATCTGGTTCTCAGGCTTCAGTTCATCAGAGACCACATCAGGGACAGTCTACTCAGGGTTCTAACCTCCGACCGCGTACTCAAGGGCAGGTCTTTGCTGTTAACCAGGATCAGGCTGCTGAGGAGAACGAGAGAGTTATCGCAGGTGTTTTTTTATTATGTGGATTACCTGCTTACGTTCTCATTGATACTGGTGCATCACATTCATTCATATCTGCGAGATTTGCTAAGCGTCATGCGTTACCTTTCACTTCTTTGGACGTTGTGGTATCTGTTTCCACACCGATGGGTCATTCGGTGCTAGCTAAACGTCTAGTTTTGGGTTGTCCTCTAGAGTTTGAGGGTAATGTTTTAACTGCTAATTTGATGATTCTTGCGATGGAGGATTTTGATTGCATTCTGGGAATAGATGTGCTGACTGTGTTTAGAGCTACTGTGGACTATTATCAGAAGTTTGTGCAGTTTCGTCCAGTTGAGGGCGACAGTTGGTTTTTCTATGGAGAGGGAGCGCGACCCCCGATGCCTGTGGTTTCTGCTCTGAAAGCCTGTCGTGCTTTAGAGTCGGGCGGGGAAGGCTACCTTATCTATGCTATTGATTCGTCCGCAGATAGTGTCGGTATCAGTGACATTCCAGTGGTTTGCGATTTTCAGGATGTTTTTCCCGAGTAGATTCCTGGTTTTCCTCCCGTTCGGGAAGTGGATTTCGGCATTGATTTAGTGCCAGGCACGGCACCAATCTCTAGAGCTCCTTATCGTTTAGCTCCATCGGAGATGCAAGAATTGAAACAGCAGTTGCAGGATCTTCTTGACAAGGGGTATATTCGACCCAGTGTGTCCCGTGGGGAGCACCAGTTCTTTTTGTCAAAAAGAAGGATGGTTCTATGCGGCTCTGCATAGATTATCGGCAGTTGAATCGTGCTACGATAAAGAATAAGTATCCGTTGCCACGGATTGATGATTTATTTGATCAACTGCAAGGTACCTCTGTGTATTCCAAGATTGATTTAAGGTCTGGTTATCATCAGCTTCGGGTTCATCAGGGAGATATATCGAAGACTGCATTCAGGACCCGGTATGGGCATTATGAGTTTCTGGTTATGCCTTTTGGGGTGACGAATGCACCAGCAGTTTTTATGGATCTGATGAATCGGGTATTTCGGGATTTCTTGGATAAGTTTGTTGTGGTGTTTATAGATGATATCTTAATCTATTCGCATGATCAGCAAGAACACGTACAACACTTAAGGATTATTTTACAGACACTTCGCGAGAATCAGCTTTATGCGAAGATGAGTAAATGTGAGTTTTGGATTGACAGGGTTGTATTCCTTGGTCATGTCATTTCTAGCAAGGGAGTTTCAGTTGACCCGAGCAAGGTGGAAGCGGTATTGAACTGGTCGCGTCCGACGACAGTAGCCGAGATCCGCAGTTTTCTGGGATTGGCTGGGTATTATCGCCGTTTCATTGTCAACTTCTCTCAGATTGCTAAGCCACTCACTCAGCTCACTCGGAAAGATGTTTCATTTAAGTGGACATCAGAGTGCGAAGAGAGTTTCTTGGAACTTCGCAGACGTTTGACATCTGCGCCTGTTTTGGCTTTACCGTCTGGATCTGGTGGTTTCAGTGTTTACACCGATGCCTCTTTACAGGGACTAGGGTGTGTTCTGATGCAGAATGAGCATGTGATTGCTTATGCGTCGAGACAGTTGAAGCCTCATGAGGAAAACTATCCTGTTCATGATCTGGAATTAGCAGCGATCGTTTTTGCTTTGAAAATCTGGCGCCATTATCTGTATGGTGAGCGATTTGAGATTTTCACTGATCATAAGAGTTTGAAGTATCTGTTCACTCAGGCTGAGTTGAACATGCGTCAGCGTCGTTGGATGGATCTACTCAAGGATTATGATTGTGAGATCAAGTATCATCCAGGATATGCGAATCTCACGGCCGATGCACTTAGTCGCAAGGTGAGATTGTCTGCTCTTCAGACTTGTGCTGTATCTGGGATTATTCAGGATTTCTGTTCGATGGGATTCAATTGTAAGCATCAGAAGGGAACAGAGAGTATCCGTGTAGCTACTATTTTGTCTGAGCCAGTTTTGTATTCTCGGATTAGAGATGCTCAGATGTCTGATTCTAAGGTTCAGAAATTAGCTCGGTTGGCTGATGGAGATAATACTTCTGGATTCCACTATCAGTCCGAGGGTCTTTTGTGCTTATCTGGTCGTGTTGTTGTACCGGAAGATGACACTTTGAGGGAGGAGATTTTGTCCCAGGCTCATCGTAGCAAGTTGAGTGTTCATCCGGGGAGCAACAAGATGTATAAGGATTTGAGGACTCGATTTTGGTGGAAAGGTATGAAACGTAATGTTTATCAGTATTCTCCAAGTGCCTAGTCTGTCAGCAGGTGAAGGCTGAGTATCGACGACCTGGAGGTTTGTTGCAGAAACTTCCTATTCCGGAGTGGAAGTGGGAGCATATCACGATGGACTTCGTGACTCACTTGCCTATGTCTGTGGGGAATAGAGATGCTATCTGGGTGGTAGTGGATCGGCTTACTAAGTCTGCCCATTTTCTTCCGTATAACAGAGATTTCACTTTCGATCGGATGGCACGGTTGTACATTCAGGAGATTGTACGGTTTCATGGTGTGCCCGTGAGTATCGTTAGTGACAAAGATCCTCGATTTACATCTAGATTTTGGGGCAGCTTTCAGCAAGCTTTGGGCACTACCTTGAGTTTGAGTACTGCATATCACCCAGAGACTGACGGTCAGTCAGAGAGGACTATTCGTACTCTTGAGGATATGTTGAGAACTTGTGTGATGGATTTCGGGCCAGCTTGGCAGGATCATCTGCCACTGATAGAGTTTGCATACAACAACAGTTTTCATAGGAGTATTGGTATGTCTCCGTTTGAAGCATTGTATGGTCGACGTTGTCGTACTCCTCTGTTCTGGGAGGAAGTCGGAGAACGACAGGTCGAGGGTCCAGAATTGATTCAGCAGGCCATGGACAAAGTTCTTGTGATCAAACAGCGGATTAAGACTGCTCAGGATCGACAAGAGAGTTATGCCAACACCAAGCGCAGACCTCTTCATTTTGATGCAGGCGAGAAAGTGTTTCTCAAGGTATCACCTTTTCGGAGGATTCTGAGATTTGGACTCAAGGGTAAGCTATCTCCGAGATTCATTGGTCCTTTTGAGATCTTAGAATGTGTGGGAGATTTGGCCTACAGATTAGCCTTGCCACCGTATCTGTCTAGTGTTCACAATGTGTTTCATGTGTCCTTGTTGAGACGATACGTAGCGGATGAGTCTCATGTTTTGCATCCGACAGAAGTTCAGCTGAATCCGGATTTGTCTTTTGTTGAAAGACCGGTTTCGATCTTAGACAGGAAGGATAAGGTACTGCGGAATAAGACTATTCCTCTTGTCTTAGTGCAGTGGCAGCGCCGAGGTACTGAAGAAGCTACTTGGGAACTAGAGAGTCGCATGCGGTCAGAGCATCCAGAGTTGTTCTAGTTGTAGTATTTTCAGTTATGATTGTAATTTCAGTTGTACTTTCAGTTGTAATTCATTCTTAAGTTGAATTTATTGTTGTTCAGAATTGTCATTCTTCAGACACGATTTCGCGGACGAAATCCTTTTTAGGGGGGGGGAGAATGTAGTATCCCGATGCCTAATTTGAGTTAATTATTGGATTAATTATATTTCGATGGGATCGGAAGGACCGAACCGGGTTCGGATCGTCCGAGACAGGTGGCTGGACACGTGGAAGACATGCAGGGTTCGGATCGTCCGATCAGGGTTCGGATCGTCCGAGACAGGTGGCTGGACACGTGGAAGACATGCAGGGTTCGGAAGGTCCGAAGTGTACCGGATCGGATCTTCCGAAGTGGATCGGATCTACCGATCGTTGTCTATAAATAGAGGCGCGAGGCTTCACTTTTTACTCGCCAATTCCGAGTGTTCCAGAGCGTTTTAGTCGTTTCTGATGGGTTTCTAGTCTTTTCCCGAGGTTCAGGCACTAGCGGGGAGCTACTGGTTTTGTAGCGGAGCTGTGCTCTAGTTGGGAGCTAGCGGCATCAGTGGGCTGACTACGGACGCAGGCTTGATTCTAGGGCTGATTGCTAGGATCTACTGGTTTGAGGTACGAAAGTACTATCCGAGATAGCAGGATTGAGTATACTTTACTATGTGTTGCATGTTTATATGTTGCATTATTATCTGTCATATGATGCATGGTTTATTATGCGGCATTTGCATAATCATGTTGGGCCTGATTATCTTTGAGATAGCCTGTTGAGAGGGTGCTCAGCCCTCGTTTGTTGTGGATGGTTGGACCCCGTTGGCCGACGGTGGTCAGGTCACCGGTATATCCACAGGTTTATTTTGGTATGGGAGCCACCTCCTGGTGCGACGGCGCAGAGTGCTACATACCTTGACGTCATTTACCTGAGCAGTATTTCGTTATACCCAGATCCTGGTATCCAGTACATTTTGCATACATGCATGTCATAGTCTTGTATACTCATGCTTTCGGTGCTGAGCGTTTTATGCTCACGTCCTCGGTTTATCTCTGTTTTGGACACCCTATTCGATGGGGCAGGTCTCAGGTTGGACGGTCCAGGAGGGAGTGGACAGGGAGCTGGCAGAGGTTGACTTGTAGTTGTTGGTATTTGTTCTTGGAATTTAGTTCGATCTGGTTGTTTAAGTATTTTGTACTTACAGATTCGATTGGGTTGTATTACTGTTTTTCCGCTGTTTACCTGATTCAGTTTTAAATGTTAATTTTGCATGCTTAAGATCTGATTAGTAGGTGATTCTGGAACGGATCACTACAATCAATGTCAATCGACATACGGTATATCAATACAATCTAAATCAATACCGACTCTGATCAATTTCAATCAACTGATGTTTCGACGGCATAACAATACTGTCTCGATAATCCCGTCAGTCCAAACATCACGGATATAATACCAGAACTCATAATCAATATCGATACCAGTCATAATCTCAATAACAATACATATCCGATATGAATTCTCAGTCAAATTGATTCCAAAAATCATAACAATTACATAAACAGTCCGTTCTTTAATCTGACTTCGATTCTATGATGTCTAACATGACAAGAACATCATATATGAATCCTATTCAATTCTGACAATAGTCTAATTTCAAAACATGTCAAAACGTAGCAAAACTTACGTCCAGTCGTAGCCTACGTTGATAGGAACTCGGTACTGAAGTCGGATTTAAAATCTGATGGACGGATTTCTCACAAAAGGCGTAAGGATTTTCTCCTTTCTTCTTCAGACCCTTTTCTCGATTTTATGTTCTGAAAACCGACTTGCATGTCTATATATATATCTAGACAACTCGCGCATGCATCATGGCAAGTGGCTCATTTTCCGCGCAACACGCAACACCGCGGGTGCGGTCGTTGCTGCACCGCGGGTGCGCTCCCACACCGCGGGTGCGGTCCAGTTTCTGGCACGGGTGCGGTCTTGCTACTGCATCGATGCGCAATATATCCCGAAGCCCAACCGCGGGTGCGGTGCTTCCTAGGCCGCGGGTGCGGTGCTGCTCACACTGCACATTACATAATTTCGTTCTGAATACGTTTCTCGGTGTTCCGATTAATCCCGTCATAATCACATGAAATGATAAATCAATCATCGTTAATTACAGTGATTAATTCTTGGGCATTACATTTCTCCCCCTCTTAGATCTGAGTTCGCCCTCGAACTCACAACAATCAATTCAGGTATATCAGAAGAAATGTGTACAGAGTTTAAACCAAAACTCAAATATCTGATTCCAGTCTGGAATAAGAATTCACGAAGTATAATGTCATAATACTTCTTCTCCAGTTCTTCTGACAGAATCAATCTCGCATTACTGGTTATACAACATCCGTATAAACCAATCTACAGCTCATCACCTATCAGGACCATCAGCTGTTATCAAACCTGTTTATCTCATGCAAAGATATATACAATCTTTAGCTTCAACTACCAATCGTCATCATCCGATGTTGGTTTATTTAGTCTATGCATTCTGAGCTATCCTCATTTCTTCTGATTCAGTCTCCTTTTCCTTATCAGATTTCTGATCTTAACAAATCTGCCCTTAAGCATTACTGCAATATCATTCCCATACGAAGGAAAATAGCAGTTCTCATTGTACAATACCTTGACTAGAGCTATTTCGATACTCATCTAATAGCTATTATTGTACAATAATTCACAAGCGACAATGAATCATGTCCACTAGTGCTAAAATCAAGCACTACATTTCCTGGATATCCTCTAGTATCAGGATAGTTCACTCTGACTATCCTTCAATCTATAAATCATAGATGAACAATCATGCTGTACACTCAGCCAAAAGTACAAAATCAAACGAATATCACAGTCTGATAAAATCAACTTTGGCATCTAATACAATCTGACTCCCGTTTCTGACATACCTCTCAGTCGTCTGGTCATATTTGTACGTCATCCTGTACAATATAACCTATGCAGATTTGAACAATCGTTCAATCATAATTACATCACCACACAATCTAAAAAAAACTTTCAGTAGTGTCATCACACAATCTATAGAAATGTACTCCCATTTCTGTTCAGAAGTCAATAATCAAGATAATCAATATCTTTGTTTCTATCTTTCTGTCTTCATCTGTCAGAATAACTGATTTCATCTGTTTATATCAAAACTGTCCATTCGAATTATCACACATTTCCTGTTACCAGAGTAGTACTGAATCAACTACTGTGTGCATTTGACAATACCTGTCATTCAAATTCGAATTTCTGACACAAACAAATCAGCTAATCATATAAAATAAAATATTACCTACCTGGTATTCTGCTCTGACACAATGTTCTAACTACCAAAATCAAGTTCTGGACAGTCTGATCAAACTTCTGAACTGCTTTAATCTTCAAAACCAGTTTTAACTCGACTGAACTGTATATACTCTCAACGGTTCATAACAATCGGTATCAAACTCAGACTCAAAATGATAATAATATCATATCAGATTCAGAATATCAATACGCAATACTGATCTACTGACTGCATAAGACGCAATTTCTGACATTTCTGATATCTCTGACATTCTGCCATATCAATGTCATTCTCAGTCACTGATCCCTGTCTCAACAGTACTATAATTCAGTCAGTATACTATCTTCAGATATCATAGACTCTGAATACAATCTTTCACAATCGAGATTCATATCCGAACAATTCTGTATACCACAATCTCAGTTCCCAGAATATTCAATTCAATCATACGCTGCGAATATATCAAAATGTCATAGATAAAACGAGAATAATGTCTTCAGAATATTGCTGAACACAGGATTCATCAACCCATAATCGGAACTGAAGTATTTTCCAGAGAAACATATATTCAAATGTAACTCTAACTCTTAGACAATAATTCTTTCAACTGATTTTTCAATTCTTTCAGTTCAATCAGTATCAGTCTATAAGAAATTCTAAAATGAAACCAATACCTGGAATCAAATCAAGGCTGAAATCACTCTTCCGGATACAGGACAACCTGAAATCTCATCTGAAAGACTATAGCAAACTTCCTGCTATTAGTAAATCAATCCCTGATAAGCTCAACTTCAGTCATCAACTGAATACATAAGGAATTACTCCATTCCTTTCGATAATCATCGAATCATAAACAATACAGATATCAAGGAATTCAAAATCAAGAATCCTTACCGTATATCATTTATTCCTTGGCCAGTTCAGGTCCAAATCTTACCATCTCCTGGCAAGACTCTATAATTGCTCTGTACTTGTTCGATATCTCAATATCAATCAGGCAGTCATCATCAGACAATACAAGTACAATCTGTCCTAATTCAATCCTATTCTCAACTTACTGCAGTATATAATATCTCACAGAATATCACTGATATCAAATTCTTTCCCCAAAAGGTAAAGAAACAATACTACAGTAGATACAGAACCAACAGGTAAAGCATATATCAGTGCCACCCAATCAAGGATAATCATACCGATTGCATTAGTATATATCAATACATATGCATCATAATCCTAAAGGAAATATACCTGCCACTATATCATCAAGTGTGTCCTGGGTCTGTTCCTTGATCACCATATCCAGATGATCCAGCTCCCTGAAATCCTCGGGAACCTCTCAGTTCTAGTACTCCTTTGGTTGTAATCCACCAACTTCTGGCAGCTTCTCGTAACTGAGGGAATACCAGTTTAACTCTCTGTTCATCTATAAAATCAAGTAAATCGAACAGTATTTCTATGTCATCAAACCAGTTCTCACAATCTTCAGACGTCTCGATACCACTCAGAATCGGCGGCTGAAATAATTGAAACTCTTTCAATTTAGTTTTCATCTGAATTTCTGATACATCTATCTGATCAGACGAAGTACTACCCCTTTCTGAAATTCTTCTACGAGGTATATCTGATGATCACAGGAGTCAGTAATCACAGGAGATAATCAATCTCAATCCCTTTCTGATCAGCTTACCTTCTGATCAAAATTGGTTCTGATTCATTTTCAAATCAGATATATCACCAAATCAATTCAGATATTCAGGTAACGTACATTTAAACGCAATAAAACATGCTGGCATGCTAGTATACTCAATGTAAATCAACATAATACTATATCACATGCTAACAATCAAAAGCAGGAAAGAAAACACATTCTACCCCGCTCACTCTTTTCTATCTCAGTGCTAAGGAACCTACAGTTCAAGGACCTACAGCTCTGATACCACCTGTTGTGGGGACCCGGACGCTAATTCATTCCTTAATCGTCTTTAGGAATAATTGAAACAATTATAATATGCAGGGTCTAAAATTTTTTTTTTTCTAAAATACACAGCGGAAACATAATGTAATTAAAATCAAATTACATGTTAAACATGAACATACAAATCTGATGTCATCTACAATAATCCAACTAGGTTCAACTACATATCAGTGCTGAATCCTAAGTTGCTTCTGAAGCCCGGATCTCCACGCTATCTAGTCCAGCCTCGTTCTTTTCTTGACCCCGCTCCTATCCCACCTGTTGCCATGCACACATACAGACAAGACAACAGCCGGATAACTCCGGTGAGAATTACATTCTCAGTATAAATCATGTATACATGCAATCATATAAACAATATAAAAGCATATAACAGATAATTCTAACATGTATCAAATCAGAACATGAATCAATACAATACTAATTCAAGTTCTAAACATGTATCCTATTCAGGAACATAATCAATATCAAGAATAATTCCTATTCTAAACATGTACCAACATCAGGCACATACTCCATATCAAGAATAACTTCTATTCTAAACATGTACCAATATCAGGAACATAATCAATCTCAAGAATAACTCCTATTCTAAACATGGACCAACATCTGGAACATGATCAGTATCAAGAATAATTTCTATTCTAAATATGTACCAATATCCGGAACATAAAAGGACATGAACCATATTCAGGAACATAATCAACATCCATCAATATCAATCAATATAACTGTCACTCAAGCTCGTGACTCCACGTTTTAGACTAGACTCAATCCTAGTCTAGGGATCCCGGTTTCCAGATGTGGTATTCCTATATCGAATTCCGTAAAGGATGGAACCATAATCTCTATTACTCGATATAACCAGTGCCCTGGTATTCCTATATCGAATTCCGTAATAGAAGAATTCCAATACCCTTTACTCGATATAACCAAATATGGTGTTCCTATATCGAATTCCGTAATAGATTCCATTACTCGATATAACCAAACATCCAGTGTCCTGACCTAACCGTCAAGGACTGTAGCTCTATCGCTAATATCCTATCTTGAGACATCGTGCAATGTGCCGTGGCGATACCACCACTATCCGGCACTTCTGTCACAAGATAACTCGTCTAATACCTGTCATCTAGTATCAAGAGAACAAGTACATCAATCCACTTAATGCAAATATCAATGCAATAAGGTAAAGTATGTGATTTAGGGAAACTCAAGTCAAACCTCCCTCGAGTTGTGCAATCCCAACTCAACATTAATTTATACCTTTATCTTCTCGCTCAGAAGAAGAAGAAGTACCGACTCTATCTCGGTCCATTCCCAATCTGGTAATAACAATATCGAACAGGTATAATATCAATAAACAACTCAATTCAATACCTGTTCTGATCAATATCAAATCACAATACAATCTGATCAATGTCAATCGACATACGGTATATCCATACAATCTAAATCAATACCGACTCTGATCAATTTCAATCAACTGATGTTTCGACGGCATAACAATACTGTCTCGATAATCCCTTCAGTCCAAACATCACGGATATAATACCAGAACTCATAATCAATATCGATACCAGTCATAATCTCAATAACAATACATATCCGATATGAATTCTCAGTCAAATTGATTCCAAAAATCATAACAATTACATAAACAGTCCGTTCTTTAATCTGACTTCGATTCTATGATTTCTAACATGACAAGAACATCATATATGAATCCTATTCAATTCTGACAATAGTCTAATTTCAAAACATGTCAAAACGTAGCAAAACTTACGTCCAGTCGTAGCCTACGTTGATAGGAACTCGGTACTGAAGTCGGATTTAAAATCTGATGGACGGATTTCTCACAAAAGGCGTAAGGATTTTCTCCTTTCTTCTTCAGACCCTTTTCTCGATTTTATGTTCTGAAAACCGACTTGCATGTCTATATATATATATATATCTAGACAACTCGCGCATGCATCATGGCAAGTGGCTCATTTTCCGCGCAACACGCAACACCGCGGGTGCGGTCGTTGCTGCACCGCGGGTGCGCTCCCACACCGCGGGTGCGGTCCAGTTTCTGGCGCGGGTGCGGTCTTGCTACTGCATCGATGCGCAATATATCCCGAAGCCCAACCGCGGTGCGGTGCTTCCTAGGCCGCGGGTGCGGTGCTGCTCACACTGCACATTACATAATTTCGTTCTGAATACGTTTCTCGGTGTCCCGATTAATCCCGTCATAAGCACATGAAATGATAAATCAATCATCGTTAATTACAGTGATTAATTCTTGGGCATTACATTTTATAAGCTAGAATTAATTAAGCATTAAGAATACGTAAGAAAGAGACATTTGTTTCAAGGAGGAAAGTCTAAGAGTTTTAGACCTCAATTTTATTGCAATTGGGAAGATAATAGTTTAAGCATATAATTGATACTAGAAGGGTTTTATTATTAAGGTAGCCGATCGATATTATATAATTGGATTTTGTGAAATAACATTACTCGAGATTTAAGAGTCTGCAACAATTTTACATTCGGGATGTACTCGTAAATAATTAAGTCACGTAAGTTTTGTGTCGTAAGACAAGATTCGATTCAAGGATCATAGGTTAATATTATTATGGGATTGAAGTAAGGTTTAACTTCTAAGTGTAATACCAAGGCTAGAAGTCGATAAGTAATTTTGGTGCTAAGGTTTCTTAGGTCGAACTGAAAAAATACAAATGTAATAGGTCAATTAACAGTACCGGTATAGTATAAGAAAAGTAAGACGTAATAAAATTCGGGCTTTCATTTCTAATATTGGGAAGTTTGAGAAAAGTTGAAATTCGAGGTTATAGAAAATTGGAACTAGGTCATCATGGGCTGTTATAAGTTGAGTTTCGCAAATGAGGATTTAGAAGGTAGATTTTATCGGGACCAAGGAGACATAAGGACATCTTAATATTTATTATTTTATTAGAGTAGCGCAGCGGAAGCATGAACTATTGGGATACTAGAACTAAGTCTAAACTTTGTGATTATCAAGGATATATAAACAAATTTTGGGGACGAAATTCAATATAAGGGGGGGGGGGGGGGGGGGGGAGATTGTAACGTCCCGATAATTTGAAGGTTCACGTAAATCACATGCATGCAAGTTATTAAATTTCTTTTGTATTTTATTAATTTTTTTTAAAGCATTAAATGGAGGTTTATTTCATAAATTATAGGTTTAATTATTTTTATGAATTTTATGCATAATTATTGCATAATAAAATTTATTTCATGAAATTTTAAAGGTTCATGCATTAAAGATTTTTAAGTTGCATTTTGCGCTCAAACAAGAAACGAAGACAGGAAATTTTCAAGAAAATTATTTTTATTATATGATTCAGTTTTATTAATTAATATAGATGTTTTAATGGTATTTTTAAACAATTGGGATTTATTGGGTATTTTTACCCGCAAGATTTTAATTTTTAACGATACTAAATTTTATCGAATCGGAAGACTTTTTGAAGATTCGGCTAATATTTTCAAAATATTTCCAACATGAAATATTTTTCGGGAGTATGTTTGGATTTAATAAGCCTACTTTTAAGTTTATTGGGCTTAAAACACTTTTAATTCCTTTTAATTCAAAATAAGGACCCATTAACTTAATTGTTAACTATTTTAAATAATTCCTATTTGACCCTACACCCATTAACACCCTCCCCCAACAGTCGACACCCTCATTCAAAATTCATTATCTTTGGTTTAAGAACTCAGCAGCTGAAGGTTTCAGTCCTCTCTTGGTTTGCAAAAGAAAAACTTCTCACGGGTTCCTTCGCTTCGTTCTTGCTCTCCAAACATCATAAGGCATGCTTTGTATCACCTTTGCTGCATCATTCACGTAGTATATATATATATATATATATATATATATATATATATATATATATATATAGATATCTGATGTGTGTAAGATGCATGAAATTTATCTGATCGGTCCATGAGCAGGAAGAATTCTTTTCGGTTTTCATCAATGGTATGCATTTCTTTTAAATTTTACTCATGTTTTGCTCTATGATGTGCAAGGGGCTGCCAACGTTTGACGTTTAGGGGCCTGTGAGAATGAGAGAGACAAGATCTATGTGATGGAGACAAGTAGGAGTCGAGATCTAGCCTAGGGAGGAGCAGATCCGGTCGATTTGTAGTGTGTGAGGGTTATACTGGCTAGATCGAGTCTCGATGGGGAGCCGGCTGTGCATGTCTTGATCCTAGCCTGGAATCTGACCCTCTTGGATCCGTGGAAGGACTGGGAGATGGCTGGGGGCGGTTGGTATCGTCCTGCAAGAAGAATCGAGGGGCTTGGTTTGATAGAGGGTGGCCGCAGAGGTTTGCTTCCACTAGGTTGTACGCACGTTTGAGCTGCATGGGGATGGTTCCACGGGTTGAGTAGGAACAGTAGGAGGCTAGTGTGGTATAGGAGGGCTCGAGCCACAGCTAGAACCATCGGTGTTGGGGCTAGGAGCGAAACATGGAAAGTAGGGCATTTAGGATATGTAGAATAGGAAAGTGCCATAATTCCCAGCAGCCTTTCAGGGATTTATTCAAAAGTTAAGTGTCTGATTGTGGTGATTTTAGGTTCTTTTAGATGTGTACTAGGTATGGTAAAAAGTTTGGGAAAATTCGGTTAAGTTTCGAGTCGATTCGGGTTAAAACCGGGACACTGGTCCAAGTTTTAAAACAATTCGGTTATGTTATGAAATGGGCTCGAGTTTAAATCTAGGAATGCATATAAATATTATTTGGGATATTTTTAGGAGTTTGGTAAGTTTCGGATGAAAATAATGTGTTTTGGAATTATCCGGGATCTAATCACCGCACGAAACGTTAATTAAAGGATTAATGAAACACATAGATTTAAGCTTAATAAAATTATGGGAATTTATATTTAAGCTCAAATAATTATTAGAAGTGTAAGTTTTTAATTCGGAAATTTTATGCTAAGGTTTGATTTAATTCGGGATTAAAATGCATTAATATGCTATATTTATGATTAATTTAAAAGTCATCTATTTAAGCCAAATAAAAATATGGAAAAATTCATGGAGGCTTAAATAATTATTTTGGACATGTTAGATTCAACGGAATTAAGAAAATGTCGAAAATGTGAACTTTTACATGTAGAAGCAAAACGATAATTTTTTGGTTTGAGGGGCAAAATGGTCATTTCGCACCCGAGTTGAGATTTTTGTCCTAGCAGTATTCTGAGCACAAATTTATGATATTTTAAATGTTTATGGATCATGATCACAATTTTAAGATTTTATGAAGATATACGTTGCATGCTTGGTTTAAAGAAAAAGTTACGTATATGCATGTTTTATTAAGTGGTGAATATGATGATTTTTGAAGGATGAGAATTGGTTGTGATTGACGATGTATATGTATACGATGACATGAGATATGATGAGCTAAGGCAGGGCTCAGTGGACGGGTAATGCTGTCGCTGATGTCCCTCGCCGCCCGGTACCGTGGTTATACGTAGATGGATCCATCGATAGAGCTGATACGATAGAGCTGATATGATAGAGCTGATACGAAATTCACAACTAATGAACTGAATTCAATTAAAAGAAAATGTATACGTTTATGATGACATGATTTAACACGTATATGCTGATACGATGATACATGTTATGATTATTACCATGTTTTGAAAGGATGCATTTATGTATATGATTTTTACTGCAGACAAAAATGCTTTTAAGTTCATGAAAGATATGTTGAATATGATATTTTTCACTGCTGTGTGCTACGTATATGTACTTGTTATTACTAGTACAGGTGTGTTGAGTCTTTAGACTCACTAGGCGTGTGTGATGCAGGTGAGTTTCATGATGAGGAGACTGGAGGTGTCGAACTCTGGGTAGGCAGACCTGGCGGGCGACACGACCCGAGGACCGCATGTGTTTCCGCATTATGATGTATGAGATTTGAGAGGAGATGAACATTTTCATACGATGATGATTTTAAAATTTTTAGTCGTTTATGTTTACGTATGATTCTGGATAAGTTTGGTTATTTAAACTGCACTATTTTTATGGTCAGATAATTATGATTATTTTAAATAATATTTTGAAAATGCGAGTTTTAATTTTTAAAAAAAAATGTGCAGTAGAATTTTAAAACTAGTAGACGTTACATTTTCACTTGCCCTTGGGGCTTCTGTTGCCCTTGAGTTCTAGGAGGTCCCGTGAATTGCTTTTTATTCGGCTGGGAGCTCTGCTGGTGTTGATGCCTTCTACGCTGCATCTCATAATCAATATTTTTTAGGGCTTACTCTGCTTGGAATGCATAGGAAGTGGTAGCTACATAGTCCACCGGTCGCATCATCATCACATCACATCACAACGTACAGTAGGTCGAAGGCCATCCATGAAGTGCCTTAATTTCTCATCAGCATCTCTAGCAATGTGGTGCACAAAGTGACAACCCATATCAAACTTTGATAGGATCGGTTATTGACTAAGGAGTGTTTAGAAGGGGGGTTGAATAAACACTTCTATGAATTTAAATGTTCTTTGAAAAAGGTAGTTCAGTTTTATTACAAACTGAACTAAGTATCCCGTCGGTCAATAACAATCAGTTAAACTGAATAAGCAGTTGCGGAAAATAAACTGATTGAAAGATAGAATATCTAACTGAAAATGAAAAGCTGAAGTAAAGACAACACAATATGTTTCTGGATGTTCGGAGATTTGAATAACTCCTACGTCACCCCTTCTATCTCAAGGATAGGATATTCAGTAAAAAACTTTGATCGAGTACAACACTTGTACAGACCCACTTTAGTTAGGACTTATCTATTGCCTAAACTGAAACTCTTAGTATAATACAATGATCTCTGTGAGTAACTGAACTTTAGCACTTATTGAATTATCAATATTACAGAGTGCTAGTTTGCTCAACTTGTAGCCTTGATTGCTACGAATAAATCTAATAAGAGTGAGCTGAGATTTTGACAGAGTAATAGCAAGTTTGAGATTGATAGATCGTCGTCATTATTCAACTGCTCTTTAGTCATATTTATAGACTTGTCTTTCAACGGTAACTTTGAATTTATGTATCCGTTGATTGCCACTTCATCATTTCTTGGACAGTGTTCTTGATTGCCACTTCATTATTGATTTGGGCAATGTTCTCTTCATTGATTGTGATACGGCGTCTTAAATGCAATAGCCGAAACACATTGTTCTATGCTGTAGTGATCGAGGTGCGACCTTCCATATTCAGTTGCTGTCTTATATGTCTTTCTGTCTGTTGAATGATCTTTCCCGAGGTATCTTCAGTTGAGAGACTTTAATATTTTCGGCTGAATGTTTTAACTGATCAGTTCTCAACTGATCAGTTTTGTGTCAGCTGATTTCAGTTGATAAGTCCAGCTGCCAAATTTGCTTTCGCGTATTAGTTTATTTAATCGATTGATTTATGTTTTTGTCAAACTCCAGAATTTAGTTTCCAACAATTTCCCCCTTTATGGTGTTTGACAAAACCAAGAGATTTAACTCAGCTCTTTGTTGGTAATAGATTACGCAACTGAATCATAGAATAGCTGGGTTCCTTGTAGATAATATAAAGTCTGAGAAAATGATATCAGTTGATAATAATAGTCTGATTAATTCTTCAACTAATTCTTCAGCATAACTGAATCACAAAATAACTGGACAAATGATATCAGTTGCTTCAGCTGCTTTCCCCTTTTTTGTCAAATACCTCCATTTTGTCTGAGAGCTTTTTAACATCGATGGATAGAAGTTTTACATCTGATGAGATACTTGTGTCCATAGCAGTGAAGGAAATCTGCAGTAATTCTATCTGCTTTGAAACGGAGGTTTCCAGTCGCCCAATTCTTTGACTGTTTACATCCTGATTTGTAGAGAAAGAGTTGATTAGTCCCTGCTTCAGATCCTTTACAATTTGGTCAAGAGAGTCCATATTGTTTTGAAGTTTATTCAGTTTCTCTAAGTTGGATGCATGTGAATGGTCCAGCTTTAGAGTGTGAGATAGTTGTGTGTTCTAAATTTTGGAGATGGTAGAGATCATTTGCTCCATATTATTCTGTAAGTGCTGAACTTCTTCCAAGATAAGTTCAATATCTGAAGAAGATGAAGGAGGAGACTGATAAGATGTTCCTGGTTCTTTAGAGATGTGCTCAGAAATGACCAAATTTTGGTCAGTTGAGACTGATTCAATAACATTTTGAACTGAAATATCAGTTTCAGTTATTTCTCCTTGAACTGGAATATCATCAGCAGTGATTTCATCTAGATCCTGAGGTGGTGAAGAAGGGTTCTGTTCAGCAGATGATAAAAGAACTGAAGTTGGTGCCTCTAAAGGATGATTGATTAAAGTGTCTGGCTCATTAGTGGAGTGAATCGGATCAGTAGATAGATCAGGTTGTACAGGTTCTTTCAAAGCAATAGTGACCTCCGGATTGATTTGATCAGCAAAGTGATAAACTGTAGATATTTCCTGAACGAATGACTGAACGACTTCATCAATGTTTCCCAATTTCAGCTCAGCCTCAGAATACATCTTAGGAGTATTAGTTGTAGGTGTTGTCTCGAATGAATATAGAGCAATTGATGAAATACCTTCTGGTTGAGATGAAGAACCAGCAAGATCCGTGACTAGGTTTCCAACTGAATGGTCAGCTGGAGCTTCTTCAGCAATTTTTTGAGACATCTCTGGGATGATCAGCTCTTGACCCATTTCCCAGTCTTTAATTTCTGCTTGCAGTGTGATCAGATCTGTTTCCAATTGAGCATAGACTGCTTTGTCGTTGAGTGCAGTTGGACTAAGGGGATTAAAGTTTTGCCTGAGTTCAGCAACTATTTGCTGCAACTTTTGTTCCCGATATAAGTTAAAGAAATATTTCTTCCTTTGCAAAGCTTGCTGAATAGAGGAGGCCTTAACTGTTTTTAACACTAGTCGTTCTAGATCAACAAATCTTTTCAACTTGGATTTGTTGCGCAGTTCCTTAGCAAAAACATTAACTCTGAAATTGACCCATTCCTCAAAAACTTGATGCTTCTCTACTGCAAATGTATTGACTTCTTGCCAGATGAGGTCAATGTGAGTTTGAATTGCATTTGAGGGTCTGGGTTCTTCTTGAAGTTTAATTTTGCTCTTAGAGTCACTCAAAATGTGTGGGATAGTTAATCCTGATGTAGTTGCGTCATTATTTTCTCTGAGTATTATTCCAGTGGGTCTGGCAAACGGCAAAGAAGAGTAAGGTGAGATACTAATCAGTGGAGCTTTGACCCCTGGAAGTTTTGATGAATTGCTGGATGCAGTGATGTTTGGCAGAAATGAGGATAGTGGTAACTGATCCTCAGTTAAGGATGCAACTGAAACTTCCTTTGTGATAACATTCTGAATTGGTTGTTGAGTTCCTGTATCCATTACCTGATTAGTGGATGTGGGTTTAACATGATCAACTGATTTGGTCTTCAGTGTCCTTGGTTTCTTGATAATTTGAAGAGGTAGAGTCTTCTGACTATCAGAATCACTGAGAGTCAGTTTGCCTTTTGACTCTTTCTTCTTTGTCAAGTTCTTGGCAACTTTGACTGATTTGGGAGCAGCCTGATCCATCCCAATTTCCTTTTTGATCTTGATGAATTTCTCAGAAGAAAGATCTAATTTGGTTTTTGATGGTAGAATGTTTTTAGCATTGAACACCTTGAATCTTGATAATCTGTCAGAATCATCAGCAATTAACCCTTGGTTTTTCAGCAGATAACTGAGCTAGACAACAAAACCTTTGGATTGCTTGGCAGAAGAGAACATGTTTTTCAAAATAGTGAATAGAATATGCTTCCAGTTGATTCGTCGTCCAGTCATGATGACAATCAGTTGATGATAAAACTGGTTTAGGATTCTGTAGTAAAGATGATTCGTCTTCCCAAGATACTCAACCAAAACTGAATATGAACAAAGGGAAATATATTCACTTTGTAAAATCAGTTATGGTACAAGAACAAGCAGAGTCGAGTAAACTGATTGAACAGCCATCTCAGAATATGAATAAAGGAAAGAGATGTGGCATTGGGTATAATCCAAAGGTTAAGACTGACTCACGGAGTCAGCAACTAAAAACTCTCAGCAGAAAATATTCAAATGGCTACTCAAACTACTACAACAGTAAGCCAGTTCAGAAAAGATATCGGTTGAACAATCAGTTGAAAAAAGACAAAACACATGTTGTATCATCCACACACCATACACCAAGCACACACAGACAAGGAAGGACCATATGGAATACAACAACAGGACGGTCAGTTAGACAGATTCATGTCTGGATTCCTAAAGGACTAATCAACTTTGGACCCAAATAGAAAAGGGTACCAAAATCTTATTTTGTGTTTAATTGCAGATAGTAGGTACAAGCATTGGATCAATATGGTATTTGGACAGTGGATGTTTACGACATATGACAGGAGATTCAAATTTATTATCTCAACTGGTCAAATACACTGGTCCATACATCAGTTTTGGAGATAACTCCAAAGGTAAAACTGTGGATAAGGGTAAGCTTATCCATGGTAACTTCACCATTAATGATGTTTTATTAGTCGAGAATCTTAAGTATAATCTGATAAGCATTAGTCAGTTATGCGATAATGGATTCTCAGTTCAGTTTGACAAACACTCTTGTTCAGTCAAAAACTCAACTGAAGAGATTATTCTAACTGGCAAAAGGTGGAGAAACACTTACAAAGTCAGCTGGAATGATCAACCCTATACACCAGTATGCTTTATTGCCTCTAAATCATCTCAAAACTGGTTGTGGCATAAAAGGTTAAATCATTTAAATTTAAATCTCTTGCCTATCTGAGTAAGCATGAACTTGTAACTGGTTTGCCCAAAATAAATTTTTCAAAAGAAAAACTTTGCTCAGCATGTCAGTATGGAAAACAAGTACGATCCTCTTTCAAAAACAAAGGCTGTAAATCTTCATCCCGATGCTTAGAATTATTGCACATGGATCTCTTTGGTCCAATACCAGTCATGAGCTAAGGGGGAATGAAATACACCTTGGTGGTCGTAGATGACTTTTCAAGATTTACTTGGGTTATATTTCTAAAATCCAAAGACCATACGGCTGCACAACTGATTAAACTCTTCAAAAGACTTTTAAATGAAAAATCAGTTGGGATTGATCGAATCAGATCTGATCGAGGAACTGAATTCATCAATCAAACACTTTCAAGCTTTTTAGAAAATAGTGGAATCAAGCATGAGCTCTCAGCAGCAAGAACACCTCAGCAAAATGGTGTAGCTGAGAGAAGGAATCGGACTCTTAAAGAAGCTGCTAGAACAATGCTTGCTGATTCTGGTATTTCTCAAAAATTTTGGGCAGAAGCAGTAAACACTACATGCTACACTCAGAACAGATCAATGATTAATAAAAATCACATGAAAACACCATATGAGATCTGGCATGGAAGAAAAAGCATAATCACTTACTTCAAAATATTTGGCTGTAGATGTTTTATTCATAACAATGGTAAAAATTATCTAAAAGCATTCGATGTCAAATCTGCAGAAGGAATATTCCTTGGATATTCATCAGTTAGCATAGCTTACAGAGTATTTAATAAGAAAACCTTAAATGTTGAAGAATCTGCACATGTTGATTTTGATGAAACGGCACTAATCGATAAGCCAACTGATCAAATTGAGCTAGCTGATCAATTTACAGATATCAGTCTGGAAGATGATGACTCAGACGAAAGTCGTAATAATCAAAATATCTTTCATACACCTGAACCTGAGATATTGGATCAACCAGCTGAATTGGAAGCAAATCTTGACAATCAGTTAGTGGAGCAAATTAATGTGAATCAGTTAACAACTGAATCAGCTCCAACTGAAACTGAGAACATTCAGTTACCTAACGAAGAATTTGCTGACGGTGAAGCAACAAATGCTGAACTTAGATGGAAGAAATCACACACTCCAGAACTGGTAATAGGTAACCCATCTGATCGAGTAAGAACAAGAAATCAGATGCTCAATCTATTTATTCATTCAGCTTTTGTATCTCAATTAGATCCAACAAAAACTGACGAAGCTCTTGCTGATCCTAATTGGATTAATTCAATGCAAGAAGAGCTAAATCAGTTTGTCCATAACAATGTCTGGAACTTAGTTCCAAGACCAGTTTCTAAAACTGTTATAGCTACAAAATGGTTGTACAGAAACAAACTGAACGAAGATGGTTCAGTTGTGCGCAACAAAGCAAGGCTAGTGGCACAAGGATATAGACAAGAAGAAGGAATTGATTATGATGAAACATATGCACCAGTTGCAAGACTGGAGGCAATCAGAATATTTCTTGCCTATGAATCTTTCAAGAACTTTAAAGTCTATCAAATGGATGTGAAAAGTGCATTCCTAAATGGCCAATTGCAGGAAGAAGTCTACGTTGAACAACCTCCAGGTTTTGTCAATCATAACTTCCCTGATCATGTCTATTATTTGAACAAAGCGTTATATGGTCTCAAACAAGCTCCAAGAGCTTGGTATGAAACCCTTTCAAAATTCCTAACTGATCATGATTTTTCTGTTGGATCAGTTGATAAGACTTTGTTTAAATTTTCGAAAAATGATCATATCTTACTTGTTCAAATTTACGTTGATGACATTATTTTTGGGTCAACTAACCCCAAATCATGCAAGAAATTTTCCAAGTTGATGCAGGATAAGTTCGAGATGAGCATGATGGGTGAGCTGACATTCTTTCTTGGTTTACAAGTGAAGCAACTGGATTCAGGAACATTTATCAGTCAAACCAAATATACCAAGGAATTGCTGAAGAAATTTGGCATGGAATCTTGTTCAGCAGCAAGCACTCCAATGAGTTCATCAGTTAAATTAGACACTGATCAAGGGGGAATATCAGTTGAGACGACACTATACAGAGGTTTAATAGGTTCTTTATTGTACCTAACTGCTAGTCGTCCTGATATTATGTTTGCTGTATGTATATGTGCAAGATTTCAAGCTAATCCTAAGCAATCACATTTTTCTGCTGCCAAACGTATCTTGAAATAACTTAAAGGCACGGAAAATGTTGGATTATGGTACTCTAAAGACTCATCTTTCAATTTAGTTGGCTATTCAGATGCAGATTATGCAGGATGCAAGCTTGATCGGAAAAGTACAAGTGGATCATGTCAGTTTCTTGGAGACAGACTGATCTCTTGGTTTAGTAAAAAGCAAACATCCATAGCAACTTCCACAACTGAAGCAGAATATCTTGCTGCTGGAAGCTGCTGTGCCCAACTACTCTGGATTCAGCAACAACTGAAAGATTATGGTGTTGATGCAAAGGAATCACCAATATTCTGTGACAACACGAGTACAATTGCTATTACATACAATCCAGTTCTTCACTCCAGGACTAAGCATATAGATGTCAGACATCATTTCATCAGAGATCATGCACTGAAGAAGAACATCAGATTAGAATACGTTTCAACGGAACAACAAGCAGCAGACATCTTCACAAAACCATTACCAGAGGCTAAGTTTTCTTATTTCCGAAATATTCTTGGTTTAATTGATTTATCTTAAGATATTATTAGTAATATAACTTCACTAACAAAATTAAGTGCAGAAAATAAGAACACAACAAATTGAAAATAATATTTCACTAAGAATACCAACGTTCCCAATGTACAGAAGAAATCATAGATCCAACTGTATCTAGCCATGCCCTAACCCAATCATTTAACTCATAAATTCGAACTCCAGCAAATGCCCTTGACTTTGAGATCTTATCAACAACATGCCACTCCTTCCAAAGCATTGCTTCTAAAAGACATTTGTCTTCAACCAAATCATTAACATGCCTAACCTCAAAACGAGCAAGGTATTTCAGTGCTCTTGCCTCCTGAGCACGAGTAGGAATGACACCACTATCACACCATCTTCAACTCATAAATCTTTTCCCAGGTTGTCAATACCTTCTGAAAGACATATCTTTCCATTTTTCTTTTAATCTCAGTTAAGCGAGGGGCTGACTGATCAGTCACATGAACGTGAGTACTACTGCATGCATCAGAATCAGACATGTTGAAATAGTTTTGAACTGATGTGGAATCACTTTTTTTTTACTATCATCTCATTTATAAGAAAAAGGTGTTGAAGAAGTTGAAGAATCACAAGTCAATTAAAGCGTCTCTCACATTTACCGAGGACATTTAAGATATCAGTTGATCATTTTCAACTGATAACAGTTTGAATTTTATTAGTTGATTCATTATCAACTTATGAAAATTAGTTTTTCATCAGTTCATTTGTTAACTTATCAAAACTGATGACTGTTAGCATTTCATTAGATCATATAACAGATAATTGTGTAAAGAAATAAAACAAAACGATGCAATAAATATTTTATTCATCCATAAATATTTGAAAGGATTACATTATCATAAGTTTCCTTCACACTAGCTATCCACATATTCATCCAAACAGCTAGTGCTGAGGACGAAGTTTTGCAGAAACCGTGTGAAGAAGCGATGCTGTTAAAAGTCTCCAACTCCTTGCGCAACATCAGCTCATAAAGATGGCCTTCTTTGAAGGCATCCACTTCTGTAGAAATCTTTAAGTGCTCTCGCACTTCTCTCAGTTGGGCCATCCGCCTGAACGAAGTAACCCTTCCTGAGTTATACAGGAGCTCGAGCTCCATTAATTCTTCCCAGTAGGGAAGACTAGCATAGAAAACTTTGTCTTCTATAGCAGCTTTCTGTGCTTCCAGCGAAAAAGGATCAACGTTTGAACTACTTGCTCCTGCCATTTATCTTTGAGTATTTTCTGCTGATGCTTGTGACTAACTTCTCTATTCTTATTTATAGGCCAGGTCAAAGAAGATGAAAGGACTCTCCTTTAATAGACGATTAAAAGCCTTGGGATTTTCTTAATCAGGATTATTTTATTTAATGCATTTATTTAGGGGGAATGAAGGTTTAAGAAGTTAACTGAGAAGACAGTTGTTAGTGAATTCTCAACTGAAAGGAATCAGTTTTTCCTAACTGATCGTTCAGTTGATTATTCAACTAATCTTCTCATCAAAGTTAAATAATTAAACCTATTATATTCCACATCAAAATGACATGACTGTCTGCTAATTCATGATGAATTTCAGTTTATAACGTGTACACATTTATAACCGCTCATTATTTTACACACACAATTACAGTACACGTACACATATTTTTACTCAAAATTTTACTGGACTGACACGTGTCCGAAAATTCAAACAGTCACAAACATTAGTACTATTCCCCGCTTCATTTCAGTTTTCCTTTACGAGCATTTTATCTTTCTAAAGAACTCTCATTTCTCTTAATTTTTATCTTGAGAGATATCAGAATTTCTAACACTTTCAAATGGCAAATCAGATTCCAGCACATCTTTTGAACGCCATGGCTATCAACTTCAACTCAATTATGTCCATTACAGACGCTGATGTAAAGAAAGTATTTCAGCAACTGGAATCAGCAGGCTTAAAACCCTTTTTGGGTCTCTACGCTCAGGAAATTTATCCCAAAGAGCTTCACGACTTCTATTCAACAGGATTCATCAATTCTGATGAAAACATTGTCGCTACCATCAATAACAAACTAATGATCATCTCTGAAGATTATTTTGGAGATTTGTTTTTACTGCCTTCTGATGGGCTCGCACAAATTTCTGAGATCAAAGCATCGGAAATCGAAGAGATGCAAACTTTACCCTCTGCAGACGGACGGAAAATCAAAGTTTTCGATCCCAAGAAAGAGTTAAAGCACGAGGTGCAACTGCTGGCAGACATTGTAGCCAAAGGGCTTTTGGCGAAGGCTGGGTCCTTTGCTGCTCTGACTCTAGAAAAGTTTCAACTCATCACAGTCATCACAGTCATCATGACTGTATGATGAGTTGAAACTGTTCTAGAGTCAGAGCAGCAAAGGACCCAGCCTTCGCCAAAAGCCCTTTGGCTACAATGTCTGCCAGCAGTTGCACCTCGTGCTTTAACTCTTTCTTGGGATCGGACACTTTGATTTTCCGTCCGTCTGCAGAGGGTAAGTTTGCATCTCTTCGATTTCCGATGCTTTGATCTCAGAAATTTGTGCGAGCCCATCAGAAGGCAGTAAAAACAAATCTCCAAAATAATCTTCAGAGATGATCATTAGTTTGTTATTGACGGTAGCGACAATGTTTTCATCAGAATTGATGAATCCTGTTGAATAGAAGTCGTGAAGCTCTTTGGGATAAATTTCCTGAGCGTAGAGACCCAAAAAGGGTTTTAAGCCTGCTGATTCCAGTTGCTGAAATACTTTCTTTACATCAGCGTCTGTAATGGACATAATTGAGTTGAAGTTGATAGCCATGGCGTTCAAAAGATGTGCTGGAATCTGATTTGCCATTTGAAAGTGTTAGAAATTCTGATATCTCTCAAGATAAAAATTAAGAGAAATGAGAGTTCTTTAGAAAGATAAAATGCTCGTAAATGAAAACTGAAATGAAGCGGGGAATAGTACTAATGTTTGTGACTGTTTGAATTTTCGGACACGTGTCAGTCCAGTAAAATTTTGAGTAAAAATATGTGTACGTGTACTGTAATTGTGTGTGTAAAATAATGAGCGGTTATAAATGTGTACACGTTATAAACTGAAATTCATCATGAATTAGCAGACAGTCATGTCATTTTGATGTGGAATATAATAGGTTTAATTATTTAACTTTGATGAGAAGATTAGTTGAATAATCAACTGAACGATCAGTTAGGAAAAACTGATTCCTTTCAGTTGATAATTCACTAACAACTGTCTTCTCAGTTAACTTCTTAAACCTTCATTCCCCCTAAATAAATGCATTAAATAAAATAATCCTGATTAAGAAAATCCCAAGGCTTTTAATCGTCTTTTAAAGGAGTGTCCTTTCATCTTCTTTGACCTGGCCTATAAATAAGAATAGAGAAGTTAGTCACAAGCATCAGCAGAAAATACTCAAAGATAAATGGCAGGAGCAAGTAGTTCAAACGTTGATCCTTTTTCGCTGGAAGCACAGAAAGCTGCTATAGAAGACACAGTTTTCTATGCTAGTCTTCCCTACTAGGAAGAATTAATGGAGCTCGAGCTCTTGTATAACTCAGGAAGGGTTACTTCGTTCAGGCGGATGGCCCAACTGAGAGAAGTGCGAGAGCACTTAAAGATTTCTACAGAAGTGGATGCCTTCAAAAAAGGCCATCTTTATGAGCTGATGCTGCGCAAGGAGATGGAGACTCTTAACAGCATCGCTTCTTCACACGGTTTCTGCAAAACTTCGTCCTCAGCACTAGCTGTTTGGATGAATATGTGGATAGCTAGTGTGAAGGAAACTTATGATAATGTAATCCTTTCAAATATTTATGGATGAATAAAATATTTATTGCATCGTTTTGTTTTATTTCTTTACACAATTATCTGTTATATGATCTAATGAAATGCTAACAGTCATCAGTTTTGATAAGTTAACAAATGAACTGATGAAAAACTAATTTTCATAAGTTGATAATGAATCAACTAATAAAATTCAAACTGTTATCAGTTGACAATGATCAACTGATATCTTAAATGTCCTCGGTAAATGTGAGAGACGCTTTAATTGACTTGTGATTCTTCAACTTCTTCAACACCTTTTTCTTATAAATGAGATGATAGTAAAAAAAAGTGATTCCACATCAGTTCAAAACTATTTCAACATGTCTGATTCTGATGCATGCAGTAGTACTCACGTTCATGTGACTGATCAGTCAGCCCCTCGCTTAACTGAGATTAAAAGAAAAATGGAAAGATATGTCTTTCAGAAGGTATTGACAACCTGGGAAAAGATTTATGAGTTGAAGATGGTGAGTGATAGTGGTGTCATTCCTACTCGTGCTCAGGAGGAAAGAGCACTGAAATACCTTGCTCGTTTTGAGGTTAGGCATGTTAATGATTTGGTTGAAGACAAATGTCTTTTAGAAGCAATGCTATGGAAGGAGTGGCATGTTGTTGATAAGATCTCAAAGTCAAGGGCATTTGCTGGTGTAATGTCCGGAAATTTAATCCTAGTGATATGTGATTATTGATTGATAATTTGATATAATTACGAAAGGATTAATCGGGTCACGAAATGAGATTTTACGCGACGGGTGTAATGCTTGGACAGAATTAGTGGCGCCCGAGCGGTAGAAAATGACCGCTCGAGCGCCAATGTTCAAGAAGGTAATGTTCGGGCAGAGAAGGTGGCGCCCGGGCGGTAGTTTTTGACCGCCCGAGCGCCAAGTATGTTGGTGCGAAACAGAACCTTCCGCGCCCGGGCGGTAGGTTTTAACCGCCCGAGCGCCGAGCTCGCGCCCGGGCGGAAATTTATTACCGCCCGAGCGCGACGCGTGCTGAATGAATATCGAGCCACTTGGTTGCTTGCATGCGCGAGGTATATATATATATATATATACATACAAAGCTTCTTTCATTCATTCCACCGAGGAGAAATTGAGAAAAAGGGTCGAGGAAGATTATAGAAAATCCTTACGCCTTTTCTGAGAAATCCGTCCGTCTGATTTTGAATCCGACTTCAGCACTAAGTTCCTATCAATGTAGGCTACAACTGGACGTAAGTTTTGCTACGTTTTGACATGTTTTGAAATTATGCTATTGTCAGAATTGAATGGAATTCATATATGATGTTCTTGTCATGTTAGACATCATAGAATCGAAGTCAGATTAAAGAACGGACTGGTTATGTAATTGTTATGATTTTCGGAGTCGATGTGACTGAGAATTCATATCAGATATGTATTGTTATTGAGATTATGACTGGTATCGATATTGATTATGAGTTCTGATATTATATCTTTGATGTTTGGACTGACGGGATTATTGAGACAGTATTGTTATGCCGTCGAAACATCAGTTGATTGAAATTGATCAGAGTCGGTATTGATTTAGATTGTATTGATATACCGTATGTCGATTGACATTGATCAGATTGTATTGTGATTTGATATTGATCAGAACAGGTATTGAATTGAGTTGTTTATTGATATTATACATGTTCGATATTGTTACTACCAGATTGGGAATGGACCGAGATAGAGTCGGGACTTCTTCTTCTTCGTCAGACCGAGAAGATAAAGGTATAAATTAATGTTGAGTTGGGATTGCACAACTCGAGTGAGGTTTGACTCGAGTTTCCCTAAATCACATACTTTACCTTATTGCATGGATATTTGCATTAAATTGATTGATGTACTTGTTCTCTTGATATTAGATGACAGGTATTAGACGAGTTATCTTGTGACAGAAGTGCCGGATAGTGGTGGTATCGCCACGGCACATTGCACGATGTCTCAAGATAGGATATTGGCGATAGAGCTACAGTCCTTGACGGTTAGGTCAGGACACTGGATGTTTGGTTATATCGAGTAATGGAATCTATTACGGAATTCGATATAGGAACACCATATTTGGTTATATCGAGTAAAGGGTGTTGGAATTCTTCTATTACGGAATTCGATATAGGAATACCAGGGCACTGGTTATATCGAGTAATAGAGATTATGGTTCCATCCTTTACGGAATTCGATATAGGAATACCACATCTGGAAACCGGGATCCCTAGACTAGGATTGAGTCTAGTCTAAAACGTGGAGTCACGAGCTTGAGTGACAATTATATTGATTGATATTGATTGATGTTGATTATGTTCCTGAATATGGTTCATGTCCTTTTATGTTCCGGATATTGGTACATATTTAGAATAGAAATTATTCTTGATACTGATCATGTTCCAGATGTTGGTCCATGTTTAGAATAAAAGTTATTCTTGATATTGATTATGTTCCTGATATTGGTACATGTTTAGAATAGAAGTTATTCTTGAGCTTGATTTATGTTCCTGATATGGGTACATGCTTAGAATAGAATTTAGTCTTGATATTGAATTATGTTCCTGATTAGGGTACATGTTTAGAATATGAATTATTCTTGTTATTGATTTCTGTCATGATTTTGATACAAGATATGAGTTGCTGGTATATGCTTTTATATTGTTTATATGATTGCATGTATACATGATTTATACTGGGATATTTATATCTCACCGGAGTTATCCGGCTGTTGTCTTGTTTGTATGTGTGCATGGCAACAGGTGGGCTAGGATCAGGGTCAAGAAGAGAACGAGGCTGGACTAGATAGCGTGGAGATCCGGACTTTGAAGCAACTTAGGATTCAGCACTGACTTATAGTTGAACCTAGTCGGATTATTGTAGATCATACAATAATTGTATGTTATGTTTAATATGTAATTTGAATTTAATTACATTATGTTTCCGCTGTGTAATTTAAAAAAAAAAATTTTAGACCCTGTTTATTATACTTGATTATTTATTCCTAAATACGATTAAGGAATGAATTAGCTTCCGGGTCCCCACAACAGGTGGTATCAGAGCTGTAGGTCCTTGAACTGTAGGTTCATTAGCACTGAGATAGAAAAGAGTGAGCGGGGTAGACTGAGTTTTCTTTCCTGCTTTTGATTGCTAGCATGTGATATAGTATTATGTTGATTTACATTGAGTATGCTAGCATGCCAGCATTTTTTATTGCGTTTAAATGTACGTTACCTGAATATCTGAATTGATTTGGTAATATATCTGATTTGAAAATAAATCAGAACCAATTTTGATCAGAAGGTAAGCTGATCAGAAAGGGATTGAGATTGATTATCTCCTGTGATTACTGACTCCTGTGATCATCAGATATACCTCGTAGAAGAATTTCAGAAAGGGGTAGTACTTCGTCTGATCAGATAGATGTATCAGAAATTCAGATGAAAACTAAATTGAAAGAGTTTCAGTTATTTCAGCCGCCGATTCTGAGTGGTATCGGGACGTCTGAAGAATATGAGAACTGGTTGGATGACATAGAAATACTGTTCGAATTACTTAATTGTACAGATGAACAGAGAATTAAACTGGTATTCCCTCAGTTACGAGAAGCTGCCAGAAGTTGGTGGATTACAACCAAAGGAGTACTATAATTGAGAGGTTCCCGAGGATTTCAGGGAGCTGGATCATCTGGATATGGTGATCAAGGAACAGACCCAGGACACACTTGATGATATAGTGGCAGGTATTGTTCCTCTATGATTATGATGCATATGTATTGATATATACTAATGCAATCATTATGATTATCCTTGATTGGGTGGCACTGATATATGCTTTACCTGTTGGTTCTGTATCTACTGTGGTATTGGTTCTTTACCTTTTTGGGAAAAGAATTGATATGAGTGATATTCTGTGATATATCATATACTGCAGTAAGTTGAGAATGAGATTGAATTAGACTAGCTTGTACTTGTAGTGTCTGATGATGACTGCATGATTGATATTGATATATCGAACAAGTACCGATTTATTATAGAGTCTTGCCAGGAGATGGTAAGATTCGGACCTGAAATGGCCAATGAATGAATGATATACAGTAAGGGATTTAGATTTTGAATTCCTTGATATCTGTATTGTTTATGATTCGATGATTATCGAAAGGAATGGAATAATCCCTTAGGTATTCAGTTGATGACTGAAGTGGAGCTTATCAGGGATTGATTTACTAATAGCAGGAAGTTTGCTATAGTCTTTCAGATGAGATTTCAGATTTGTCCTGTATCAGAGGAAGTGATTTCAGCTTTAATTTGATTCCAGGTATTGGTTTCATTTTATAATTTCTTATAGACTGATACTGATTGAACTGAAAGAATTGAGATATCAGTTGAAAGAATTATTGCCGGAGAGTTAGAGGTACATTTGATTATATGTTTCTCTGGAAAATATTTCATTTCCAATGATGGATTGATAAATCCTGTGTTCAGCAATATTCTGAAGACATTATGCTCGTTTTATCTATGATATTTTGATATATTCGCAGCGTATGATTGAATTGAATATTCTAGGAACTGAGATTGTGGTATATAGAATTGTTCGGATATGAATCTCGATTGTAACAGATTGTATTCCGAATCTGTTATATCTGAAGATAGTATACTGACTGATTATAGTACTGTTGAGACCGTGATCAGTGACTGAGAACGACATTGAGTAAGAATTTCAGAGATGTCAGAAATGTCAGAAATTGCGTCTTATGCAGTAATTAGATCAGTATTGCGTATTGATATTCTGAATCTAATCCGATATTATTATCATTTTGAGTCTGAGTTTGATACCGATTGTTATGAACCGTTGAAATTATATATAGTTCAGTCGAGTTAGAACTGGTTTTGAAGATTAAAGCAATTCAGAAGTTTGATCAGACTGTTTAGAACTTGATTTTGGTAGTTAGAACAGTGTGTCAGAGCCGAATACCAGGTAGGTAATATTTTATTTTATATGATTAGCTGATTTGTTTGTGTCAGATATTCGAATTTGAATGACAGGTATTGTCAAATGCACACAGTAGTTGATTCAGTACTATTCTGGTAACATGAAATGTGTGATAATTCGAATGGACAGTTTTGATATAAACAGATGAAATCAGTTATGTCAGAATTTGTATTGAAATGTCTAAATCGCTGACAGATGAAGAAAGAAAGATAGAAACAAAGAGATTGATTATCATGATTATTGATTTCTAAATAGAAATGGGAGTACATTTCTATGGATTGTGTGATGACACTACGGTAATCTTGTCAAGATAGTGATGGTGATTGAACGGTTGTTCAAATCTGTATATGTTATATTATACAGGAAGAGGTATAGACATGACCAGATGATGGCGATTTATGTCAGAAACGGAGGTCAGATTGTATTGAATGTCAAAGTTGATTTTATCAGACTGTGATATTCGTTTGATTTTGTACTTTTGGCTGAGTGTACAGCATGATTGTTCATCTATGATTTATAGATTGAAGGATAGTCAGAGTGAACTATCCTGATACTGGAGGATATCTAGGAAATGTAGTGCTTGATTTTAGCACTAGTTGACATGATTCATTGTCACTTTTGATATATTGTATGATAATAGCTATTAGATGAGTATCGAAATGGCTTTAGTTGAAGTATTGTACAGTGAGAACTGCTATTTTCCTTCGCATGGAAATGATATTGCAGTGTTACTTGAGATCGGATTTGATAGCTCAGAGTGCATAGACTAAATAAGCCAACGTCGGACGATGACTGTTGGTAATTGAAGCCGAAGGTTGAATATATCTTTGACTGGGATTAACAAATTTAGTCGCAAATGATGATATTGAATGATTATGAGCTACAGATTTGGTATACAGTTGTTGTATAACCAGTGTTCTGAGATTGATTCTATCTCGAGGAATTCCGTTGATATGGGTTTATTACAGTTCTGTATATCTCCTTCTTGTATCTGATTTGCGATCTGATATGATCATCTGTATTTCATGACTGAATTGCTTGTGATTTCGAGGACGAAATCGTATCTTAGGGGGGGAGGAATGTAATGCCCGGAAATTTAATCCTAGTGATCTGTGATTATTGATTGATAATTTGATATAATTACGAAAGGATTAATCGGGTCACGAAATGAGATTTTACGCGACGGGTGTAATGCTTGGACAGAATTAGTGGCGCCCGAGCGGTAGAAAATGACCGCTCGAGCGCCAATGTTCAAAAAGGTAATGTTCGGGCAGAGAAGGTGGCGCCCGGGCGGTAGTTTTTGACCGCCCGAGCGCCAAGTATGTTGGTGCGAAACAGAACCTTCCGCGCCCGGGCGGTAGGTTTTAACCGCCCGAGCGCCGAGCTCGCGCCCGGGCGGAAATTTATTACCGCCCGAGCGCGACGCGTGCTGAATGAATATCGAGCCACTTGGTTGCTTGCATGCGCGAGGTATATATATATATATATATACATACAAAGCTTCTTTCATTCATTCCACCGAGGAGAAATTGAGAAAAAGGGTCGAGGAAGATTATAGAAAATCCTTACGCCTTTTCTGAGAAATCCGTCCGTCTGATTTTGAATCCGACTTCAGCACTAAGTTCCTATCAACGTAGGCTACAACTGGACGTAAGTTTTGCTACGTTTTGACATGTTTTGAAATTATGCTATTGTCAGAATTGAATGGAATTCATATATGATGTTCTTGTCATGTTAGACATCATAGAATCGAAGTCAGATTAAAGAACGGACTGGTTATGTAATTGTTATGATTTTCGGAGTCGATGTGACTGAGAATTCATATCAGATATGTATTGTTATTGAGATTATGACTGGTATCGATATTGATTATGAGTTCTGATATTATATCTTTGATGTTTGGACTGACGAGATTATTGAGACAGTATTGTTATGCCGTCGAAACATCAGTTGATTGAAATTGATCAGAGTCGGTATTGATTTAGATTGTATTGATATACCGTATGTCGATTGACATTGATCAGATTGTATTGTGATTTGATATTGATCAGAACAGGTATTGAATTGAGTTGTTTATTGATATTATACATGTTCGATATTGTTACTACCAGATTGGGAATGGACCGAGATAGAGTCGGGACTTCTTCTTCTTCGTCAGACCGAGAAGATAAAGGTATAAATTAATGTTGAGTTGGGATTGCACAACTCGAGTGAGGTTTGACTCGAGTTTCCCTAAATCACATACTTTACCTTATTGCATGGATATTTGCATTAAATTGATTGATGTACTTGTTCTCTTGATATTAGATGACAGGTATTAGACGAGTTATCTTGTGACAGAAGTGCCGGATAGTGGTGGTATCGCCACGGCACATTGCACGATGTCTCAAGATAGGATATTGGCGATAGAGCTACAGTCCTTGACGGTTAGGTCAGGACACTGGATGTTTGGTTATATCGAGTAATGGAATCTATTACGGAATTCGATATAGGAACACCATATTTGGTTATATCGAGTAAAGGGTATTGGAATTCTTCTATTACGGAATTCGATATAGGATTACCAGGGCACTGGTTATATCGAGTAATAGAGATTATGGTTCCATCCTTTACGGAATTCGATATAGGAATACCACATCTGGAAACCGGGATCCCTAGACTAGGATTGAGTCTAGTCTAAAACGTGGAGTCACGAGCTTGAGTGACAATTATATTGATTGATATTGATTGATGTTGATTATGTTCCTGAATATGGTTCATGTCCTTTTATGTTCCGGATATCGGTACATATTTAGAATAGAAATTATTCTTGATACTGATCATGTTCCAGATGTTGGTCCATGTTTAGAATAGAAGTTATTCTTGATATTGATTATGTTCCTGATATTGGTACATGTTTAGAATAGAAGTTATTCTTGAGCTTGATTTATGTTCCTGATATGGGTACATGCTTAGAATAGAATTTAGTCTTGATATTGAATTATGTTCCTGATTAGGGTACATGTTTAGAATATGAATTATTCTTGTTATTGATTCCTGTCATGATTTTGATACAAGATATGAGTTGCTGGTATATGCTTTTATATTGTTTATATGATTGCATGTATACATGATTTATACTGGGATATTTATATCTCACCGGAGTTATCCGGCTGTTGTCTTGTTTGTATGTGTGCATGGCAACAGGTGGGCTAGGATCAGGGTCAAGAAGAGAACGAGGCTGGACTAGATAGCGTGGAGATCCGGACTTTGAAGCAACTTAGGATTCAGCACTGACTTATAGTTGAACCTAGTCGGATTATTGTATATCGTACAATAATTGTATGTTATGTTTAATATGTAATTTGAATTTAATTACATTATGTTTCCGCTGTGTAATTTTAAAAAAAAAAAATTTTAGACCCTGTTTATTATACTCGATTATTTATTCCTAAATACGATTAAGGAATGAATTAGCTTCCGGGTCCCCACAGCTGAAGTTCGAATTTATGAGTTAAATGATTGTGTTAGGGCATGGCTAGATACAGTTGGATCTATGATTTCTTCTGTACATTGGGAACGTTGGTATTCTTAGTGAAATATTATTTTCAATTTGTTGTGTTCTTATTTTCTGCACTTAATTTTGTTAGTGAAGTTATATTACTAATAATATCTTAAGATAAATCAATTAAACCAAGAATATTTCGGAAATAAGAAAACTTAGCCTCTGGTAATGGTTTTGTGAAGATGTCTGCTGCTTGTTGTTCCGTTGAAACGTATTCTAATCTGATGTTCTTCTTCAGTGCATGATCTCTGATGAAATGATGTCTGACATCTATATGCTTAGTCCTGGAGTGAAGAACTGGATTGTATGTAATAGCAATTGTACTCGTGTTGTCACAGAATATTGGTGATTCCTTTGCATCAACACCATAATCTTTCAGTTGTTGCTGAATCCAGAGTAGTTGGGCACAACAGCTTCTAGCAGCAAGATATTCTGCTTCAGTTGTGGAAGTTGCTATGGATGTTTGCTTTTTACTAAACCAAGAGATCAGTCTGTCTCCAAGAAACTGACATGATCCACTTGTACTTTTCCGATCAAGCTTGCATCCTGCATAATCTGCATCTGAATAGCCAACTAAATTGAAAGATGAGTTTTTAGAGTACCATAATCCAACATTTTCCGTGCCTTTAAGATATTTCAAGATACGTTTGGCAGCAGAAAAATGTGATTGCTTAGGATTAGCTTGAAATCTTGCACATATACATACAGCAAACATAATATCAGGACGACTAGCAGTTAGGTACAATAAAGAACCTATTAAACCTCTGTATAGTGTCGTCTCAACTGATATTCCCCCTTGATCAGTGTCTAATTTAACTGATGAGCTCATTGGAGTGCTTGCTGCTGAACAAGATTCCATGCCAAATTTCTTCAGCAATTCCTTGGTATATTTGGTTTGACTGATAAATGTTCCTGAATCCAGTTGCTTCACTTGTAAACCAAGAAAGAATGTCAGCTCACCCATCATGTTCATCTCGAACTTATCCTGCATCAACTTGGAAAATTTCTTGCATAATTTGGGGTTAGTTGACCCAAAAATAATGTCATCAACGTAAATTTGAACAAGTAAGATATGATCATTTTTCGAAAATTTAAACAAAGTCTTATCAACTGATCCAACAGAAAAATCATGATCAGTTAGGAATTTTGAAAGGGTTTCATACCAAGCTCTTGGAGCTTGTTTGAGACCAGATAACGCTTTGTTCAAATAATAGACATGATCAGGGAAGTTATGATTGACAAAACCTGGAGGTTGTTCAACGTAGACTTCTTCCTGCAATTGGCCATTTAGGAATGCACTTTTCACATCCATTTGATAGACTTTAAAGTTCTTGAAAGATTCATAGGCAAGAAATATTCTGATTGCCTCCAGTCTTGCAACTGGTGCATATGTTTCATCATAATCAATTCCTTCTTCTTGTCTATATCCTTGTGCCACTAGCCTTGCTTTGTTGCGCACAACTGAACCATCTTCGTTCAGTTTGTTTCTGTACACCCATTTTGTAGCTATAACAGTTTTAGAAACTGGTCTTGGAACTAAGTTCCAGACATTGTTATGGACAAACTGATTTAGCTCTTCTTGCATTGCATTAATCCAATTAGGATCAGCAAGAGCTTCGTCAGTTTTTGTTGGATCTAATTGAGATACAAAAGTTGAATGAATAAATAGATTGAGCATCTGATTTCTTGTTCTTACTCGATCAGATGGGTTACCTATTACCAGTTCTGGAGGGTGTGATTTCTTCCATCTAAGTTCAGCATTTGTTGTTTCACCGTCAGCAAATTCTTCGTTAGGTAACTGAATGTTCTCAGTTTCAGTTGGAGCTGATTCAGTTGTTAACTGATTCACATTAGTTTGCTCCACTAACTGATTGTCAAGATTTGCTTCCAATTCAGCTGGTTGATCCAATATCTCAGGTTCAGGTGTATGAAAGATATTTTGATTATTACGACTTTCGTCTGAGTCATCATCTTCCAGACTGATATCTGTAAATTGATCAGCTAGCTCAATTTGATCAGTTGGCTTATCGATTAGTGTCGTTTCATCAAAATCAACATGTGCAGATTCTTCAACATTTAAGGTTTTCTTATTAAATACTCTGTAAGCTATGCTAACTGATGAATATCCAAGGAATATTCCTTCTGCAGATTTGACATCGAATGCTTTTAGATAATTTTTACCATTGTTATGAATAAAACATCTACAGCCAAATATTTTGAAGTAAGTGATTATGCTTTTTCTTCCATGCCAGATCTCATATGGTGTTTTCATGTGATTTTTATTAATCATTGATCTGTTCTGAGTGTAGCATGCATTGTTTACTGCTTCTGCCCAAAATTTTTGAGAAATACCAGAATCAGCAAGCATTGTTCTAGCAGCTTCTTTAAGAGTCCGATTCCTTCTCTCAGCTACACCATTTTGCTGAGGTGTTCTTGCTGCTGAGAGCTCATGCTTGATTCCACTATTTTCTAAAAAGCTTGAAAGTGTTTGATTGATGAATTCAGTTCCTCGATCAGATCTGATTCGATCAATCCCAACTGATTTTTCATTTAAAAGTCTTTTGAAGAGTTTAATCAGTTGTGCAGCCGTATGGTCTTTGGATTTTAGAAATATAACCCAAGTAAATCTTGAAAAGTCATCTACGACCACCAAGGTGTATTTCATTCCCCCTAAACTCATGACTGGTATTGGACCAAAGAGATCCATGTGCAATAATTCTAAGCATCGGGATGAAGATTTACAGCCTTTGTTTTTGAAAGAGGATCGTACTTGTTTTCCATACTGACATGCTGAGCAAAGTTTTTCTTTTGAAAAATTTATTTTGGGCAAACCAGTTACACGTTCATGCTTACTCAGATAGGCAAGAGATTTAAAATTTAAATGATTTAACCTTTTATGCCACAACCAGTTTTGAGATGATTTAGAGGCAATAAAGCATACTGGTGTATAGGGTTGATCATTCCAGCTGACTTTGTAAGTGTTTCCACACCTTTTGCCAGTTAGAATAATCTCTTCAGTTGAGTTTTTGACTGAACAAGAGTGTTTGTCAAACTGAACTGAGAATCCATTATCGCATAACTGACTAATGCTTATCAGATTATACTTAAGATTCTCGACTAATAAAACATCATTAATGGTGAAGTTACCATGGATAAGCTTACCCTTATCCACAGTTTTACCTTTGGAGTTATCTCCAAAACTGATGTATGGACCAGTGTATTTGACCAGTTGAGATAATAAATTTGAATCTCCTGTCATATGTCGTAAACATCCACTGTCCAAATACCATATTGATCCAATGCTTGTACCTACTATCTGCAATTAAACACAAAATAAGATTTTGGTACCCTTTTCTATTTGGGTCCAAAGTTGATTAGTTCTTTAGGAATCCAGACTTGAATCAGTCTAACTGACCGTCCTGTTGCTGTATTCCATATGGTCCTTCCTTGTCTGTGTGTGCTTGGTGTATGGTGTGTGGATGATACAACATGTGTTTTGTCCTTTTTCAACTGATTGTTCAACCGATATCTTTTCTGAACTGGCTTACTGTTGTAGTAGTTTGAGTAGCCATTTGAATATTTTCTGCTGAGAGTTTTTAGTTGCTGACTCCGTGAGTCAGTCTTAACCTTTGGATTATACCCAATGCCACATCTCTTTCCTTTATTCATATTCTGAGATGGCTGTTCAATCAGTTTACTCGACTCTGCTTGTTCTTGTACCATAACTGATTTTACAAAGTGAATATATTTCCCTTTGTTCATATTCAGTTTTGGTTGAGTATCTTGGGAAGACGAATCATCTTTACTACAGAATCCTAAACCAGTTTTATCATCAATTGATTTATGAGAATTCTGTATATTAGTTAAAGCTTTAGATGATTTGTTCCAAGCCTGAATAAGCTCATTGTGCTTTGAATTTTCAAGCAACAATTTTTGAATAATTAATTGATCCCTGCTTCTTTCATTTCTGAGTTCAGCAATCTCCCTTCTCAGACTCAACATATCAACTGATTCATCAGTTTTTGTCTTATCGTCTTTGGGATCATCTTGCTTTGCTCTGATTTTTTCAAACGATAAAGCAAGCTTTTGATACTCACTGACCATGTCATGAAGAGTTGAGATGAGTTCTTCTCTTGTAAAATCAGTTGAACTAAAATCAAATACCTGCTGATAGCTTGATTGATCTTCTATGTTATCAGCCATCAGACATTTTACTTCTTCCTCATCCTCACTAGAACTGCAAGATCTTTCTGATTCTGACTCTTCGCTGTCAGTTTCTGCCCATTTGGCTTTGCTATCTTCAGCTTGGAGTACTTCATGTTTCTTTCTGTAAGGCTTCTTGTCGTCCTTAGATCTCCTCTTATGCTCATACACTTTCTTCTTTCTTTCAGTTGAGGCTTGATTGTCCTTTTTAGGCTTGAGACAGTTAGCAATAAAGTGACCCGATTTGCCACAGTTGTAACATACATTAGACTCTTCTCTGGAGTTGTTTCTTTGATAATTCTTCTGAAAATTGCCTTGATTTTTCCTCATGAATCTTCCAAATTTCTTAATGAATAGTGACATAGCATCATTGCTCAGTTGATCAGCAGCTTTCTCAACTGAACCAGTTGGTTCACTTCTAACAGCAGTCAAGGCAGTAGTTGCTGCTGGGGTAGATGGTTCTCCTTCTCGAGTTTGAAGTTCAAACTCATATGCTTTTAGGTCAGCAAATGAATCATGAAGTTCAACTTTGTTCAGATCTTTGGATTCCCTCATTGCCATAGTTTTGACATCCCATTATTTGGGAAGTCCTCTGATTACTTTCAACGCTACTTCTTTATTTGTATATACTTTTCCAAGTGCATCCAGTTCATTGATGATACAGCTGGTTCTTTCATCATATTCGTGCATTGTTTCTCCAATATTCATTCTGATGTTGTCGAACTTCTGCACAGCAACTGAAAGTTTGTTTTCCTTGGTTTGTTCATTGCCTTCGCAAAGTTGAATTAACTTCTCCCAAATTTCTTCGGTTTTGCACATTTTGATTTTACTGAACGTTACTTTGTCCAGTGTCTTATACAATATGTCTTTTGCAACATTGTCTAGATTTGCCTTTCTCTTGTCCTCAGTAGTCCACTCATCTCTGGGCTTTTCAATTCGGTGAGGTGCCCCTTCAGTAATAGCAACAGCTGTGTTTGATTTCAAAATCTTCATGGGTCCGTCGGTTATAACGTACCACATGTCATCGTCTTGTGCAGCTAGATGAGCCTGCATTCTTATTTTCCAATCATCGAAATCTTCTCTGGAGAACATAGGAATCTTATTGAATGAGGACATAGTGATCAGATTGAGTATAGATAGTCTTTGATAGGATATGCCCTGCTCTGATACCACTTGATAGGATCGGTTATTGACTAAGGAGTGTTTAGAAGGGGGGGTTGAATAAACACTTCTATGAATTTAAATGTTCTTTGAAAAAGGTAGTTCAGTTTTATTACAAACTGAACTAAGTATCCCGTCGGTCAATAACAATCAGTTAAACTGAATAAGCAGTTGCGGAAAATAAACTGATTGAAAGATAGAATATCTAACTGAAAATGAAAAGCTGAAGTAAAGACAACACAATATGTTTCTGGATGTTCGGAGATTTGAATAACTCCTACGTCACCCCTTCTATCTCAAGGATAGGATATTCACTAAAAGACTTTGATCGAGTACAACACTTGTACAGACCCACTTCAGTTAGGACTTATCTATTGCCTAAACTGAAACTCTTAGTATAATACAATGATCTCTGTGAGTAACTGAACTTTAGCACTTATTGAATTATCAATATTACAGAGTGCTAGTTTGCTCAACTTGTAGCCTTGATTGCTACGAATAAATCTAATAAGAGTGAGCTGAGATTTTGACAGAGTAATAGCAAGTTTGAGATTTATAGATCGTCGTCATTATTCAACTGCTCTTTAGTCATATTTATAGACTTGTCTTTCAACGGTAACTTTGAATTTATGTATCCGTTGATTGCCACTTCATCATTTCTTGGACAGTGTTCTTGATTGCCACTTCATTATTGATTTGGGCAATGTTCTCTTCATTGATTGTGATACGGCGTCTTAAATGCAATAGCCGAAACACATTGTTCTATGCTGTAGTGATCGAGGTGCGACCTTCCATATTCAGTTGCTGTCTTATATGTCTTTCTGTCTGTTGAATGATCTTTCCCGAGGTATCTTCAGTTGAGAGACTTTAATATTTTCGGCTGAATGTTTTAATTGATCAGTTCTCAACTGATCAGTTTTGTGTCAGCTGATTTCAGTTGATAAGTCCAGCTGCCAAATTTTCTTTCGCGTATTAGTTGATTTAATCGATTGATTTATGTTTTTGTCAAACTCCAGAATTTAGTTTCCAACAAACTTCCTCACAAACACGGCCACAGTCACGTCCCTCTGGCGGAGACTCATGAACTCTCTCTTCAAGCATCCTCGGACGTTGGTAGTGAAGTATTTCTCATAGAATATTTTCTTGAATCGAACCCAACTAAGTGTAGCCAAATAAATCCAATGTTCCACCCCTTCACACCAAAGGTAAGCATCATCTCTAAGCATATACGTGGCACACCTAACACGGTCAGCATCGCCCATATTCATATATCAAAAGTGCACCTCAAGTGACCGAATCCAACCCTTAGCATCAAAAGGGTCAGTAGTGCCAGAAAATTCCTTCGGACCTAGCCTACGGAAATGATCATAAACGTCATGTTTTGGCCTCGGAGCCTGCTGAAACTGCTGCTCAAAGAAGCCTGCCATGCCTTCTAGTGCATGAATAGCAGCATCCCCATTAGGAGGTGGGGGTGCATTCCCTTGGCGATGCTCTTAATTATTGCCAGATTGCCTATCGGTATTGGGTGCGCATCTAGGAAGCATTATATTTGAACGTTTTCCAAATTCTAAACGTAACCAAAATGTTGGAACTTTTCAAGTTCGCAATCTTGATTTTGATGTTAACAAAACTTGTTATTGTGTTTCTAACATATTTACTCAAGTATGAAATTGTTAACACAAGAAGCAAACTGAAACCGAATTCTGTACAAACTGAATTTCTGGCGAGCTTGGGTTGTTTGATGATATCTTCCCACTGGATGATTCAAATGACAATCCACCTATTGGAATGATCATAAAACGCAATTTGGAACAAGTCATATTTCACGTCATTTGGGCAAAATCGGATGTTATCATGGTTTAACTGATCGCTCAATTACCGAACTGATCACACGAAAACAACAATCAGTTGGGTTTGAGCAGCTGCGGTATTTTGGTCATATCTCTCAGCTCGGTTATTGAAATGAAGCGATTCAGTATGAGTTGGAAAGATAAGACAAAGATCTACAAATCATCTTCAGAAGTTAAAGTCTGAATCGAAGCTTACAATGCTGATAAATGACGATGAAGCTAATGGTTCTGTATAAACTGAAATCAGCTAGGCTGATTTCAGCACACCAGCTAAAACTGAACCAACTGAACCAGCTGCTGACTAGCTGACCAACCAACTGAACTGAACCAACTACTGATTAAGTGAACTAAACTGAACTGAACTAAACCAGCTGCTGACCAGTTGAGTTGACCAGAGTTGACTAGTTGACCAGAGTTGAAAATTCGGGAAAATTCCCAGCAAGCTGAATTTGACCGTTGCAATTTCAGAAACAGTACAGAAACTTTCCAAACGGTCATATTCTTGTGTCTAACGTATATATCATTGTTGGGGCTTATAAATACAACATATTGAAGCTCAAACAAGATCTTTTGAAGAGGATTCAAGGCATGGGAGTTAGCATGACGAAATCAGCTAGTTGAGAGCACAAGCCCTTGTGTGAGGATACATTTGAGAGGTACACTGTAACTGATAAATTTCTCATACACGATCACTCACACATATACAAGAGAGTTGAGGTTCAAAGATTAGTTGAGTGAGTCTTGCACAAAGACGTAAAACCTGTATATGTAGTCTTTACATATGAGACATTAAACAATATGCTGATTGTGAGGTGCTGCCTACAATATTAGGTGCTAGGAATTCAGTTTAGGAAGTGGGTAAGTCCTAGCTGAATGGGTTTGTACAAAGTGTTGTATAAATCAAAGTCTCCCAGTGAATCCTTCCCAAGGGGAAGAAGGGATGACATAGGAGTATTTAAATCTCCGAACATCCATAAACAAATTCGTGTCTATTTGTTTATTGAATTTACTTATCATTTCCATAATTTTAAAGATGTATTTTTGAAGCATTTTATGTGTTTATCAAATTCCAAAATATTGTATACCAAGTGTTTGATAAAATGCTTCAACTAAAATATTTTTTTTCTCATTCAACTTGCATATATTTTAAATGCTTTACAAAATATTTAATCGGTTTCTATGAAGGATTATTTCGAGTATTTTCCGCTTGGTTTGAACATCAAACTCGATTTAATTCATCGGTGTTCAATATTTCAAGAACCGAGCTATTGTAGCTCAACGATTACCCCCTAGTCGATCCTATCACAAAAGGCATTTAAATCTAAGTTTCTAATCATGCAACATATATTAATTGAAACGTCCGCTACTCGTTTTTCTTTAAAGTGTACTAGAATTTTTTATTTATTTTTTCTATTATATTCATTCGACTGATTCCCTACTTATATATAAAAATATTTTTAAAATAATTTTGCACTATTTAAAATAAATCAACCAACTATTATTTGAAAATACAAAGGAAAGTAATTCAAAACATAAAATCGTAAGTCATTTACCAAACCTAAACTTAACATTATTTCAAAATAAACCTAACTCTAACATCTCTCAAAAACCACTCAAAAGCATCATAAATTTTTTTAATGTAAAATTAAATCATAAACTTAATTTAAATCCGAAAAACTAGCACTAGTCCTCGGATTTTTTGCACCTTCAGTCCAGCAAGATCAACCATCAAGTCCCTCAATAACATCAACATCATGCTCACCTGCATCGATCACGCCTAGTGAGTCTATTGCCTCAGCAGACCTTAACCATGATAACAACTACTACATATACATTCACAAGCAACAATAAAAATAAATTTACTTAAAATAACTTTTTATGAACATGCATAAACTTAAACATTTTTCCTTTCATCATAAACATTTCATTTTTCATCATATACGTGTATGTTTTTTTTATTGAATTCAGATCGTTAATTGTGACTTTCGTATTAGCTGAAGGTCGATGGATCCATCTACCTTTATCCACAGTACTGGGCGACGGGGACATCAGAGACACTCTTACCAGTCAACTGAGCTTTGGCCTTACATATCATCGTATCATCATAATCATCGTATCATCGTATTAGTCACCATCACTTCACCTCCTTCAACTTTTCTTATTTTCATCACTTATAAAAATTCATGTAAATATAAATCATTTTTCTTTTAAACCAAGCATGCAAAATGTCTTTTAGCATTAATGTTTTATCATAAAATTTCATTAACATTTAAAATAAACATATTAACATATTTTACAGCATTCAGGGCAGTGCCAGGACGTCTAACATTTTTCAGGTGTAAAATGACCGTTTTACCCATGAAACGCTAACTTTCCATATTTGCCCTCAGACCTTTAAACGACAACCCAAATCATTCCCAACTTATCATATCACCTTAAAATTCACCCATAATAATTTCTTAGACGCAAACTTATACCCCTCGACTAATTTCCCAAATCGTTTTTAAAGCTTAGATGTACATCTCGGTTTTGACTCATATTGACTCGAAACATAACCAAACTTTACCAAACCTGACCAAAGCTTTCTAACACATAAGTAAACCTTTTTCAACCCAAAATAAGCCAATTAGAACCTTTGAGCAAGCCTAGGAAGCTACTATATTTTTCTGAACAAGAATCCTAGTTCTAGTGTGATTCGAACCTAGGCTAGCTTCGTTCCTAGCCCCTTAGACACATGACCAGACCCTTGGCCACCCTCTTAGGACCTTAACTGAACCATAGGAAACCTACTGGACCAGCCTCTACAGCCCATACAAGGCCAGCCCCGAAACCCGTAATCTTCAAGCCAAGCGCTCCTCCACTTCATCCATGGTTCCTCCCTATCCTTCACTCCAGCCCTCAAGCGATCAGCCTAGGACCTGAACTAGCCTCTTAGGATCCTTGAACGTGCCCCTAACAGCAGCTCACGGTCACACAGACCTAGGAAGAAAGCCGCTCCTAGCCGAACCCTAACTCATGCATATGCAACCTTTTTGGTTCGAGCCATCAGCCCTTCACACCTAGCATCTTGCAGCTCCTCTTGAACCACCCTATAGCCCCTTTAGGCCTCCTGGACACACCCTATCAGCAGTTAGTAGCCGTGACCCACAAAGACTCCTAGTCGAAGAGTCCTAGCCCTTAAGGAGTATATTTTCGTTCTTATTCCTTCCCTATCTTGTCCAGCCCTTGAACCCACACTTAAGTGCCCTTTAAACATGTGTAAAAACATCCATTCCCATAGCCCTGTGATGGCAGCCCCTTTGTGCATCATTAACACAAGTTTCGGATCATAAAAACACAAGTTTTGTCCATGACATGTCATAAAAACGAAATATAAAAATCATATCATGTTTTTCATGAAATCATGTATCAAACATATATTATGGTGTGATAGATGATAAAAAAGAGATTAAGGCGTGCCTTTGCGTAAATTACGCTCGAAAATCAACTTGCAATGCGAGGAACGTTTGCGGAGAGACGGGGGAGGAAGCTTGCTGAATTTTCTTCAAACCTTGCTAAATTTCCTCCCAATTCTTGTGGTGTGTGTTGCTCATGGGGGTGGGGGGGGGGGGGGTTGGAGGAGAGTCATAGTTGCTTAGAGGGGTTGGGGACGTGTGGTGTGGGTTATGGGATAGGGTTTAGGCTTTATATTTTAATTGAAACTCAAGGTGCAAGCTTAGGCCTATTAACCTAGTATAATATGCCCATTATGTGAGTCCCGGGGCCAAAGAGGGCGGGAGGTGATTGTCGGTGCCATGAGGTTGTACAGACAATGAGCGGCTCCTGGCAGGCTTCTAGATGGAGGGAACATGGATGAACCGATCTTATACCGGAAGGAGAGGGATTCCAAAACTGTACAGGTATGGGACTGTACAGTTGAAGAGGGCTTAAAAGATTGATATATACTACTCATATCAAGAAGGTGCATCTTCTTTTCAGTAGCTAATCACATAAGAACTCCAAAGTTAAGCGTGCTTGACTTGGGGCAATTTTGGGATGGGTGACCCCTTGTGAAGTTTCCTAGGGTGCGTGTGAGTGAGGACATAAGCACGCTGGAAAGACTCGTCTTGATACAGTGAGGGCAGTCGTCAAATCTGGGGCGTTACAGTTGGTATCAGAGCCGACCTCTTCGAGTACGGTGTGGTTCGGGGACGAACCAAGCGGAAGCTGGTGGGCATTTGAGGCCCGGGGACAAAGAGGGCGGGGGGTGATCGCCGGTGCCATGAGGTTACACGGACAATGAGCGGCTCCTGCCAGGCTTTTAGGTGGAGGGAACATGGATGAACCGATCTTACACCGGAAGGAGAGAGATTCCGAAACTGTACAGGTATGGGACTTTACAGTTGAAGAGGGCTTAAAAGATTTGATATGTACTATTCATATGAACAAGGTACATCTTCTTTTCAGTAGCTCATCACATAAGAACTCCAAAGTTAAGCGTGCTTGACTTGGGGCAATTTTGGGATGGGTGACCCACTGGGAAGTTTCCTAGGGTACGTGTGAGTGAGGACATAAGCACGTTGGAAAGACTCGTCTTGATACAGTGAGAACAGTCGTCAAATCTGGGGCGTTAGACATTAAGCCCATTAAGTGATATTAAAATATTTTGTTTAGGAAAGTTTGGGAAATAAATAGTCGAGTTCTCAAAAAGCCCCTATTTTCGTCGAAAAATGAATATCGTTTAAAAATACGTCTGGAGGTATAAAATCACCTCAAAATACATCATTCTCGAAAATTCTATTTTAAATACACCACACATAAAACCATTAAAAACAATAATTCAATAAAATATTTTCTCTCATATGGTCCCTGGTCTCCGTTCCTCAATTGCGTCTCGAATAACCATTAAAGCACATTTTTATGCATTCATGTAGAAAAATACTTTTTAAATGTGTGAACATGCACACCATATTTAATTCATGCAATTAAAATCATTTAATTAAAATAGATAAGAAATTTGATAACTTGCATGCATGTGGTTCACGCGGACCTTCAAATTTTCGGGACGTTACACTAATCCATTTTTTTTAGCAACTTTAAGCATATATAATTTAACCTCAAAAAGATTTTCAACATGTGATGTAAACGTATAATTCATGTAAACATGCAGGTATCATCATAAAAATAAGGTATAACAATTAAACTTACAAACTTGAGACTTGACGATTGAGCTTCCCGGCACTGACGGTGGGACAACTCTTTGCAGGAACATTGCTCTGATACCAGCCGAAACGTCCACTACTCGTTTTTCTCAAAAAGTACTAGAATTTTTTTATCTCATTCTATACTACCTCCGGCCGAATATATAAATATATAAATATATAACATTTTTGACACCATTTTAAAAAATAAAACAACCAACTATATTTGAAAAATCCAAATGAAAGTAATTCAAAATATAAAATCGTAAATCGTCAAACATACCTAAATTTAACATTTTACAAAAATAAAGCATAAACTCTTAAATCTCTCAAAACCTATCAAAAGCATCATATGTCATAAAAATCTTTAAAGTAACGTATATCATAAACTTAATTTAATTTGCAGAAAACTAGCGATGGTCCTCAGGATGTGTGCACCTTCAGTCCAGCAAGATCAACCATCAAGTCCCTCAATAACAACAAATCACACCTAGTGAGTCTATTGACTCAGCAAATCTTAACCACGATAACAAGGAATACATATACAATCTCATGTAATAGTGAAAATATTTTTACTTAAAATAACTATTCATAAACATTCATAACTTAAAACATTTTTCCTTTTCCATCATACACATTTCCCTTTTTATGATATACGTATAAGTTATCCTTTTATTGAATTCGGATCGTTAATTGTGTCTTTCGTATCAGCTGAAGGTCGATGGATCCATCTACATGTAACCACAGTACTAGGCGGCAGGGACATTAGCGACGCTCTCACCCATCAATTGAGCCTTGGCCTTACATATCATCGTATAATCATGATCATCGTATTAGTCACAATCACTTCACTTCCTTCAACTTTTTCATATTTCCATCACTTATAAAAATTTAAGCATATATAAATCATTTTCATTTTAAACTAAGAATGCAACATGTCTTTTAGCATTAACGTTTCATCATGTAATTTCATAACATTTAAACTAAACATATTAAGATATTTTATAACATTCAGGGAACTGCCATGACGTCTAACATTTTGAAGGTAGTAAAATGACCGTTTTACCCTTGGACTTAGAATTTCTCGATTTTATTTTATTTTTCACTTTCATTGACTCTAGACCATCCCAAATAATTATTTAAGCTTAAATTAAATTTCTAATATTTTTACTTAGCTTAAATTTGAGGATTTCGATTTAATTTCCTATTTATTAATTTGTAAAGCGTTTAATTTCTGAATTAATTCAAATTTTAATAACTTTTATCATGAACTTTTCATACCTAAATTACCCTCGTGAACCATGAACCGACCCCCGTGGACCATGGTTCGACCCCCTTACCATTCAACACCAAGATCACAAACCCTAGCTAATTCTCCTCGATTCATCTCACGTTTTCTTCGAAACACACTCGAGACACCTAGATCCACCCTTACCAGACCACCTAGGCACCATACTGACAAGCCCTGACCCATTTAACCAGTCCCTAGCCCACGCTAGAAGTTCAAGCATGAGCTGTGACCGAGACATACAACAAAGACTCTTTACCTAAGCCCGAACCCTCATTACCCTCACTGGACCATCCTTGGATCTAGCATGGCCCCCTGGCCAAGCTGTGAACCCCTCGCATAGCTGCTGCCCTCAGATCGCATGGGAAGAGTCCTATCTCGCATGGACTCTTCCCCTAGCCGCTGCAATATAGGAATCTTCCCCCTAGCCGCTGCGCATGAGTCCTAGCCATGCTAGGACTCTTTCTCACAGCTAACCACGTCCAGCCCGAGCCTTGGTCAAGACCTGGTTGAGCCGCGCAATTGCTTCCTCCTAGCCGAAACCCTAGCGCATAACACATGAAGTTTTCGTTCAAGCCTTGGCTCACTTGCTGTCCAGCCCTTATGCAGCGTTGCCTAGGCTCTTAAATCCTCTGAAAGTATCCATATTTATTCACCTAGGATGGCAGCCCCTTTATTCATCATATACATGAGTTTTATACCATCAAGACATGAGTTATTTGCATATATGGCCAAAAAAATGAAAATAAAATTTGTGCCACATATTATTCGTGCAAGGTTAATCAAATATACATAATATAGTGTGAAAGATTGTGGGGACCCTGGACGCTAATCAAGTTCTTAATCATAATTGGGACTAATTAATCAATTAAAAACAGGGTCTAATTTTTTTTTCAAAATGCGGAACGTGGTGAAATTAAAACATATATACATATCAGTATATAAAATACAAGTCCTGTATTACAACACATTTATTCAAACTAGGGTTTGACAACTACGATCAAGTATTCAACCCTATCTCTAGTCCAAGTCCGGTGCCACCACTCTAATCACGATCTCTCTCTTCATCTCCTGGACCCTGATCCTGTCCCACCTGTTGTCAAGTACACATACAGACAAGACAACAGACAGATAAACCGGTGAGAATATACTCCCAGTATAAATCAACGAAACATGCAATCATATAAACAATATAAAGCATGTAATCAGGAACATATATATGTAACAAAGTCTGAAACATAATCAATATCAAACTGTCGACAATACTCGTAGCTACATCATTCAGACTAGACTCAATCCTAGTCTAGGGATCCCGATTCCAGAAGTTGGCATGCGTATATCGACTAGCAGTAATAGAAAAGACTCCAGTTCTATCCACGCCGATATGGTATCGATCAACAGTAATAGAAAAGACTCCAGTTCTATTCACATCGATACGGTATCGATTACCAGTAATAGAGGAAGCTATTATTCTATCCATATCAATATAGTACCGATTAACAGTAATAGAAGCAACTCTAATTCTATCCACATCGATATGACATCGATAAACAGTAATAGAAGAGCTACTAATCTATTCACATCGATACAATACTGATTAACAGTAATAGAAAAAGCCAACATCATATCCACATCGATAGCCAAACATCCAGTGACAGTCTTTGGCACATCCGCCAATACACAATCTTATGACATCGTGCAATGTGCCCGTGGTGATCCCACCACTAACGACGCTTCTGTCATAAGATTACTCTTCTAATACATGTAATCTATAACTCAAGAAAACAAGTATAGCAATCAATCAATGCAAATATCAATGCAATAAAGTAAAGTATGTGATTTAGGGAAACCCAAGTCTAAACCGACTCAAGTCCATCTCCCAATACCACATTGACTTATACCTTTGTTTCGTCGGTTCCTGGCTCAGTCGATATCCTGAACTCACAATCTGTCTGGTACTGACAATATCAATAATCTCATATCAATATACGAGTCAATTCCATAACAATCTGATCAATCTGGATTTAATTCAAAATCAACGGTATAACGGTACAATTTTAATGTCCCCGTCAATACCAATTCACCAGGTAACAGTTACAATCTATAACTCATATCCAATACAATCCGTAATCCCGTCACAATTCAAATCTGTCCGGTATAAATCAATATTCTCCAGAAAATTCATAACCATCCCATAATCAGTCTGTTTCTTAATCTGACTTCGATTCTACGATGTCTAACATGTCAAGAACATCATATATGAATCCTATTTAATTCTGAAAATAGCATAATTTCAAAACATGTCAAAACGTAGTAAAACTTATGTCAAGTTGTAGCCTACGTCAATAGGATTACCGTACCGAAGTCGGATTACAATTTGGACGGACGGATATTGCACGGTTGAAGTTTGAATTGCAAAGAACAAGATTTCCTCTCAATTCTGATTTTTATTTCTGAAGATTCGTACGTTTTGTATATATATATATATATATATATATATATATATATATATACACACGACCCTCAATGAACCAAGTGGCACATTTCCTTTCTGCATGTCTCGCGCATATGCGCGACATTACCGGCGCATATGCGCGAGACCTACTGGTCTGCGCGTTTAGTTCCTCGGCAGCTCGCGCATATGCGCGACACCTTCCGCGCATATGCGCGGAGCCCTTCACGCAATTCTGTCACTCTCTGGACTCCGAGCGCATGTGCGCGGGTCCTATGCGCGCATGTGCGCTGCCCCTTCTGAAAATCTCGCGCATGTGCGCGTACACCTATCGCGCATGTGCGCGGGGCTCCTCACACTCACACACACTTTTCACACGTATTTGTATTTCGTGTCCCGATTAATCCTTTCATAATCATATCAAATTATAATTCAATAATTACAGATTACTAGGATTAAATTTCCGGGCATTACATTTATCCCCCCCTAAGATACGATTTCGTCCTCGAAATCACAGGCATTCAATCATATCAATAAGGAGTATATACAACAACTGTATAGAAAAATTACATCAGTGAAATAATGCTAGGAATTCCTGTCTTATATCAGATTCAGTCTCCCACGTAGCTTCTTCAATGCCATGACGAGTCCATTGAACTTTCACAAGAGGAATCGTCTTTGTTCTGAGCTGTTTCTCTTTACGATCGATAATTCGGATCGGTTTCTCGACATAACTCAATGTCTCATCCAGCTCAGTCTCGTCTGGCTGAATAACGTGAGAATCATCAGGGAGATACTTCCGCAGCATCGATACATGAAAGACATCATGTATCTCAGACAATGAAGGCGGCAAGGCAAGTCGATAGGCACGATCTCCTATCTTCTCGAGAATCTCATATGGACCAACATATCGTGGAGACAGTTTCCCTTTCTTGCCAAATCTGACAACACCTCTGAAAGGAGAAATCTTCAAGAATACTCGGTCTCCTATCTCGAATACCAACGGTCGTCGTCTGAGGTTGGCATATTTGGCTTGTCTGTCCTGAGCTGCCTTCATTTTCTTCTGAATCAGCTTTATCTTCTCAGTCATATCTCTGATCATATCAGGTCCAGTCTCAGGAACTTCAGAAATATCATCCCAATACAGAGGGGATCTGCATTTCTTTCCGTACAACGCTTCGAATGGAGCCATGTCAATACTCGTTTGATAGCTATTGTTGTACGAAAACTCGCAAAGAGGCAATGCATCTTGCCAGTTAGTACTAAAATCAAGTACTACAGCTCTCAGCATATCTTCCAATGTCTGTATCGTACGCTCTGACTGTCCGTCAGTCTGTGGATGATATGCGGTACTAAGATGTAACTTCGTACCAAGAGCTTGTTGCAGGCTCTGCCAGAAGTGCGAAGTAAATCGAGGATCTCGGTCTGAAACAATCGACTTCGGCACTCCGTGCAGTCTCACCACTTCCTTGATGTAAATATCCGCCATCTGGTCATATCTATACGTCATTTTGTATGGAATAAAACATGCTGATTTGGTCAATCGATCAATCACGACCCAAATCGCATCAGAGCCTCGGGAGGATCTCGGTAATTGTGTCACAAAATCCATGGAAATGTGATCCCATTTCCATTCAGGAATGGACAAACTCTGTAGTAGTCCTCCAGGTTTCTTCCTCTCAGCTTTCACCTGTTGGCAATTCAGACACTTGGCAACAAATTCAGTAACATCAGATTTCATTTGTTTCCACCAATACTGTGTCTTTAAATCATTGTACATTTTTCTGCCACCAGGATGAATGCTAAAACGACTGTTGTGCGCTTCTGTCAGTATTCGCTGTCTCAAATCCGAAACATTCGACACAACAAGACGATTATTCACATACAAAATACCATTTTGAACCTGGTATTCCGATCGATGTCCTAGCTCTGACCATAGCAATCAACTTCTGTATATTCTGATCACCTTTCTGAGCTGCTTTAATTCTCAAAATCAGCTCTGGTTCAGCTTGAATAGTATATAATCTTATTGGTCTCCGATCTGTCTCAAATACTAATCCAGACAAACAGCAGTCTTCAATCAAATTCGAAACACCAATAGTCGACAAGGATAGTGCACATACCTTTCGACTTAGTGCATCAGCTGCTGCATTTGACTTTCCCGGATAGTATTTAATCTCACAATCAAAGTCTTTCAATAAATCTAGCCATCTCCGCTGTCTCATATTCAACTCTGATTGCGAAAACAGATATTTCAAGCTCTTATGATCAGAATAGATTTCAAATTTCTCACCGTATAAATAATGTCGCCATATCTTCAGTGCAAAGACTATGGATGCCAATTCAAGATCATGAATTGGGTAACGAGATTCGTGAGATTTCAGCTGTCTCGAGGCATAAGCAATCACATGCCCCCGCTGCATCAAAACACAACCTAATCCGCGGTGAGATGCATCACAATAAACGACAAATCCACCAGTGCCTGAAGGAATCGTCAATACAGGCGCACTGGTCAATCTCTTCTTCAATTCGAGGAAACTTGTCTCACATTCCTCAGACCAAACAAATGGAGCATTTTTCTGAGTCAACTGTGTAATCGGTTTGGCAATGCTCGAGAAATCTTTAATAAAACGTCGATAATATCCTGCCAAACCCATAAAGCTACGAATCTCTAGTACAGATGTCGGTCTCGGCCAAGAAATCACTGCCTCAACCTTACTGGGATCAACTGATATACCGTCTCCCGATATAATGTGACCAAAAAACACTACCTGTTGCAACCAAAACTCGCATTTCGACAGTTTAGCATATAATTTCTCCGTCCTCAAAGTTTGCAACACAGTCCTCAGATGATCAGCATGCTCAATCATATTCTTTGAATAAATCAAGATATCATCAATGAATATGATAACAAAATCATCCAAATATTTCTGAAAGACGCGGTTCATCAATCCTATAAACACCGCCGGTTCATTCGTCAAACCAAAAGGCATGACAATAAACTCATAGTGTCCATACCTGGTTCTGAATGCTGTCTTTGAGATATCAGAATCCCTGACTCTCAGTTGATGGTATCCAGATCTCAAGTCGATCTTGGAATACACAGATGAACCCTGCAACTGATCAAACAGATCATCAATACGAGGCAATGGATATTTATTCTTTACCGTTGCCTTGTTCAGTTGCCGGTAATCTATACAAAGTCTCATCGACCCATCTTCTTTCTCACGAACAGTACTGGAGCACCCCAAGGAGAAACACTAGGTCTAATGTAACCCTTGGCCAGTAAATCCTCCAACTGTTCTTTCAACTCTTTCAGTTCGATCGGTGCCATCCGGTATGGAGCTCTCGAAATCGGAACTGTTCCTGGCATCAATTCAATGCTGAAGTCTATCTCTTGAATCGGAGGCAATCCAGGAATCTCATCTGGAAAGACATCAGCAAACTCACAAACCACTGGCAAGTCCGCCAATGATGAGCTCGACTTCAGTAAATCAACTGAATATACCAGGAATCCATCCGCTCCTTTCTGCAATAATCGTGTCATATTCATTGCAGATATCAAAGGAATTCTGGCTCGAGAACCCTTACCGTAAAATTTCCACTCCTCAGCCATTTCAGGTCTGAATCGAACTATCTTGTGGAAACAATCAACTGTAGCTCTGTACTTGGTTAATGTATCAATACCAATAATACAATCAAAGTCAGATATTCCAAGAACAATACAGTCTAACTCAATCTTATGCCCATCGTACTGCAGTATACAAAATTTCACAGACTTCACTGATATCAAACCTGTCCCTAACGGAGACGAGACAGATACTACAGTAGCTAAAGACTCAATAGGCAAAGAATGCATCAAAGCAAATCGCTCAGATATGAAAGTATGGGATGCACCAGTATCAATCAATACATATGCAGGATAACCAGAAATAAAACAGTTACCTGCCACGACATCATCAGGTGCATCCTGAGCTTGCTCCTCAGTCAAAGCAAACAATCGGGACTGCTGTCTAGGAGGCTGGCTCGCTGTCTGGCCCCCTCCTGGCCTCTGCTGTGACAGAGTAGATGGTGCTGGCTGAAAGGAATGAACGGCAGAGGGTCGTCTCCCTGTCTGAGCAACTGATCCAGATGACTCAGCTGCCTGTGATCCCTGTGCACCTCTCTGTGGACACACTCGAGCAAAGTGTCCATGCTGCTTACAAATGCGGCAGTTGCCGAACACTCCTCTGCACTGCTCTGTGGAATGCCTCCCTCCACAGGTGCTACAGTATGGTCCTGTATAACTCTGGCCCTGACTAGTCTGTCTAGAGCCACTCGAACTAGAGGAGCTACTCCCAGCTTTCTTGAATTTCATCCCCTTAGCCTTCAGGAAGTCTTTCTTCCCACTTCCACCGCCGCTCTCAAATCGAGGAAATGGTGGAGGCATCTGTGAACTCGGTGCTGAAGGCACAAACGAAGCCTCTTTATGTCTTATCAATCCGGCTTCAGCTCCCTTAGCTCGATTCAGAGCATCAGTGAAATTGTTTGGCCTTCCGGTATTCACCAGGTAAAGATTTCAGGATTTAGACCATTTATGAACTGGTCTGCAACGGCCTCATCACTCCCAGCCACATGAGGGGCAAATCGAAGCAGAGTAGAGAACTTAGCCACATAATCCTCAATGTTTAACTGGCCTTGTTTCAAGTTTGCAAACTCGGCTCCCTTGTCCTTCCTATATGAAACTGGAAAGAACCGTAGATAAAATTCAGTCTTAAACACATTCTAGGTAATGGCCGTACCTCGTAATTCCAAAGCCCGTTTTGTCGTGTTCCACCAGTGTTTAGCAACGTCATGCATCTGGTGTCCGATCAGTTTCACCCTCTTTTCCTCAGTATATTCCAAAGATTCGAACAACGATTCAATATCGTCCAACCAACTTTCACATTCCACGGAATTCTCCGTCCCTTTCAAAGTCGGTGGATGGAATGACTGAAATCTTTTCAACAATTGCTCCATTGGAGTAGGGGTCACATCCATAGGAGGATTCGATGTACTTCCTGTTCTGGTATCCTTCTCGGAGGCATATCTGATAATCGAAGAGGTTAGTAATTCCAAATACCACTTACCAGTTTCAATCCTCCTCGGATCATCTTACAGCTGATCCATTCCAATAATATACAATACCATATCAATATCAGATAATTCAGGTAGCATATATTAAAACAGGAATCATGCTAGCAATCAAAAGCAGGAAAGAAAATCAATCTACCCCGCTCACTAGCTTCTAACTCAGTCTAAGGGATCTATCGCTCTGATACCACCTGTTGTGGGGACCCGGACGCTAATCAAGTTCTTAATCATAATTGGGACTAATTAATCAATTAAAAACATGGTCTAATTTTTTTTTCAAAATGCGGAACGTGGTGAAATTAAAACATATATACATATCAGTATATAAAATACAAGTCCTGTATTACAACACATTTATTCAAACTAGGGTTTGACAACTACGATCAAGTGTTCAACCCTATCTCTAGTCCAAGTCCGGTGCCACCACTCTAATCACGATCTCTCTCTTCATCTCCTGGACCCTGATCCTGTCCCACCTGTTGTCAAGTACACATACAGACAAGACAACAGCCGGATAAACCGGTGAGAATATACTCCCAGTATAAATCAACGAAACATGCAATCATATAAACAATATAAAGCATGTAATCAGGAACATATATATGTAACAAAGTCTGAAACATAATCAATATCAAACTGTCGACAATACTCGTAGCTACATCATTCAGACTAGACTCAATCCTAGTCTAGGGATCACGATTCCAGAAGTTGGCATGCGTATATCGACTAGCAGTAATAGAAAATACTCCAGTTCTATCCACGCCGATATGGTATCGATCAACAGTAATAGAAAAGACTCCAGTTCTATTCACATCGATACGGTATCGATTACCAGTAATAGAGGAAGCTATTATTCTATCCACATCAATATAGTACCGATTAACAGTAATAGAAGCAACTCTAATTCTATCCACATCGATATGACATCGATTAACAGTAATAGAAGAGCTACTAATCTATTCACATTGATACAATACTGATTAACAGTAATAGAAAAAGCCACCATCCTATCCACATCGATAGCCAAACATCCAGTGACAGTCTTTGGCACATCCGCCAATACACAATCTTATGACATCGTGCAATGTGCCCGTGGTGATCCCACCACTAACGGCACTTCTGTCATAAGATTACTCTTCTAATACATGTAATCTATAACTCAAGAAAACAAGTATAGCAATCAATCAATGCAAATATCAATGCAATAAAGTAAAGTATGTGATTTAGGGAAACCCAAGTCTAAACCGACTCAAGTCCATCTCCCAATACCACATTGACTTATACCTTTGTTTCGTCGGTTCCTGGCTCAGTCGATATCCTGAACTCACAATCTGTCTGGTACTGACAATATCAATAATCTCATATCAATATACGAGTCAATTCCATAACAATCTGATCAATCTGGATTTAATTCAAAATCAACGGTATAACGGTACAATTTTAATGTCCCCGTCAATACCAATTCACCAGATAACAGTTACAATCTATAACTCATATCCAATACAATCCGTAATCCCGTCACAATTCAAATCTGTCCGGTATAAATCAATATACTACAGAAAATTCATAACCATCCCATAATCAGTCTGTTTCTTAATCTGACTTCGATTCTACGATGTCTAACATGTCAAGAACATCATATATGAATCCTATTTAATTCTGACAATAGCATAATTTCAAAACATGTCAAAACGTAGTAAAACTTATGTCAAGTTGTAGCCTACGTTAATAGGATTACCGTACCGAAGTCGGATTACAATTTGGACGGACGGATATTGCACGGTTGAAGTTTGAATTGCAAAGAACAAGATTTCCTCTCAATTCTGATTTTTATTTCTGAAGATTCGTACGTTTTGTATATATATATATATATAAATATATATATATATATGTACACACGGCCCTCAATGAACCAAGTGGCACATTTCCTTCTGCATGTCTCGCGCATATGCGCGACATTACCGTCGCATATGCGCGAGACCTACTGGTCTGCGCGTTTAGTTCCTCGGCAGCTCGCGCATATGCGCGACACCTTCCACGCATATACGCGGAGCCCCTCACGCAATTCTGTCACTCTCTGGACTCTGCGCGCATGTGCGCGGGTCCTATGCGTGCATGTGCGCTGCCCCTTCTGAAAATCTCGCGCATGTGCGCGTACACCTATCGCGCATGTGCGCGGGGCTCCTCACACTCACACACACTTTTCACACGTATTTGTATTTCGTGTCCCGATTAATCCTTTCATAATCATATCAAATTATAATTCAATAATTACAGATTACTAGGATTAAATTTCCGGGCATTACAAAGATGTTTGAAAGAAAGTTAAGGCATACCTTTGCATTTATTACGCACGAAAACAAGTTGGTGATGCGAAGAACGATGACGTAGAAACCCTAGACTGAATTCTTCCTCAAAGCCATGGCTCTCCCTTATAAAATTTTTGTTTGTGCGTGTGTTTGCTGTAGGAGGATTCTTGTGCGTGTTGTGTGTGGTGTGCATGGGTTTTAGAGATTTGGGTGGGGTTTAGGGCATTTTATTTGTTCATTAAATAATGTGTGCAAGCTTAGGCCCATTAAGCCCATTAATAAATACTTAAAATCAATGGTGATGTTTTCCCATTTTCACTCGGGAATAGGAAGTGGCTTAAGTTTTCCTGCTGGCTTCTGATGCTCTGCTTTAACACTGTTGACATGTCAAACATTCAGATACAAATTGCAGGATATCTCGCTTCATGCCCGACCACCAATACAATAACTTAATGTCATTGTACATCTTTGTGATTCCAAGATGAATGGAATAAGGAGTATCATGATCTTTCTTCATAATGACTTCTCTCAAAGAATCGCCACTAGGAACCTAAAGTCGATCTCGATATCGAACTATACCATCCACCTCAGAATACAGCTTCCGGCCCTTAGCTTCATTTCTCAATCTCCACTTTTGCAATTGCTCATCAGTAGACTATCCCTCACAGATTCTATCTCTCAAAGTCAACTGTACTGTCATAGTGGCAAGATTAGAGGCCTCACCCCTAACATATACTGTCAGCTCAAACCGCTGTATCTCGGATCGCAAAGGTCTTTGAAGCGATAATTAAATAATGACTGTTGTTTTCATACTCAATGCGTCCGCTACTACATTAACTTTTCTCGGATGGTAACTAATGTCACAGTCGTAGTCTTTTACTAACTGTAGCCGTCCTCGTTGCCTCATATTCTACTCCTTTTGGGTGAAGAAGTACTTCAAAATTTATGTTCGGTGAAAATCTTGCACTTCTCTCCATACAAATAATGTCTCCAAATCTTCAGTTCAAGTACCACTGCGGCGAGCTCAACATCATGTGTGGGGTAATTTTCCTCATGAACTTTCAACTGTCTAGACGCATAGGCTATAACCCGGTCATTTTGCATCAAAACTGCGTTCAAACCAAGTTTCGACACGTCCGTATAAAGAACATACTCTCCTTGTCCCAATGACATCGATAATACTGGCGCTGAAATCAAAACTTGCTTCAACTTGTCAAAACTTTCTCGGCACTCGGATCCCCATATAAACTTTGTATTCTTCTTTGTCAAGGCTGTCAAGGGTACTGCAATAGATGAGAATCCTTGAATAAACTTCCGATAGTAGCCCGCTAAACCCAAGAAACTACGAATCTCGGTTATGCTCTTAGGTACGGGCCATTCATTCATTGCCTCAACTTTACTCGGATCAATCTCAACTCCATCTCTAGAAATGATGTGTCCTAAGAACGCCATTCTCTTAAGCCAAAGCTCGCACTTGCTGAACTTTACGTATAATTTCCTATCTTGCAGTACTTGCAATGCTGTCCTCAAATGCTAATTATGATCCTCTTTACTCTTCGAATAAATCCAAATATCATCGATGAAGACTATAACGGATTGATCCAGATACGACTGAAATACGAGTTTCATGAGGTCCACGAAGATTGCTGGCACGTTGGTCAACCTAAATTGAATGACCATAAGCTCATAAATGTCCATATCGAGTCCTAAACGATGTCTTATGAACATCCGATTCCTTAACATTTAACTGATGGTATCCAGAATGAAGATCTATTTTTGAGAATATCTATGCTCCTTGTAATTGATCAAATAGTTTTCAATTCTAGGCAATGGATACTTATTCTTGATAGCGACTCTATTCAGCTCCCGATAGTCAATGCAGAGTCGCATTCCAGCCTTTTTCTTCACAAATAATACCGGTGCGCCACACGTAGAACAACTAGGGCGAATGAAACCCTTGTACAACAATTCTTGAATTTGATTTTTAACTCTTTCATCTCGTCGGGTGTTAGAAAATAGGGCTCTATAGAAATGGGTATAGTGCCCGACATCAACTCAATAGAAAATTCCACCTCATGATCAGATGGAATTCTAGAAACGTCCTCAGGAAAGATGATAGGAAATTCTATGACGATTTCAACATCATCTAGCTTCTGAATGATAGGGGCATGTGCTGTAGTAACACATGCTAGTAAAGCTTGGCATCCTCGTCTCATAAGCTTCCTCACGCATATACAAGAGATAATTTGTAGCATTTGCTTGTTCCTTACTGCCTCAAAGAAAAAAGATTTCCCACTAGGCGGTTGAATAGATACTGACCTCTGCCGAAAATCTATCGAAGCTCCATTCAATGATAGTCAATCCATGCAACGTATAATGTCGAATTCAGGCATCAAAGTATGATGAGATCTGCCTGAACCACATCTTTTTGCAAACGAAGCTCCAGATTCTTCACAATGTTCGAGGTGATCATTTGATCACCAGAAAGAATAGAAACTTTGAAGCCCATTCTCATATCCTTGGGTATAATATTTAGTCGCTTGACGAATGTCTCGGATATGAATGAGTGTGTAGCTCCCGAATCCAGCAATATATAGCTAGCTACACCTAGAATGAATATCCTTCCTACCACGAACATCCCATCAAATCCAATCGTGTTGACGCTTAAGGAGTTTCTACCATTGATTACCCAAAATTTTGGAAAAATTTCGATTTTTACCCTAAGAATTTAGTAAAATTCGCATTTTCAACCTTGAAGTATTGGATTTTCTCCCTTTTTTGGCCCTAACATTTTTTGAAGATTTGCATACTAACCCATAAAATTTCGATTTTTCTTAATTTAGGCTCTAAATTCTTGAATATTATTGTTTTGATCCTCAAAAATTTCAGAATTTACGAAACAACCCTCGACTTTGGAAGTTTTGCAGATTAGTCTCTAAGTTGTAAAAATTCCATATTTACCCTTGAGTTATCAATTCCTCTCCAGTTTCGGTCCTCAGATTCTTCGAAAGTTTCCATTCTTGCCAAATTTTTTGATTTTTCTCAATTTTAAGCCTTAAAACTCTTATTTGGATTTATGCATAATTAATTCTCATAATCATATTCGATTTCTATGGTTCCTATTGTCATCTCTTAATTCCAACTATGGTAGAGCATGCAACCTAATTTCCACTAGGTTATCCTTGATCCCAAATCAATTCCCATAACCAATTTAACTTTTCATGCAATAAAAGCAATATAAAAACCTAATTTCCTCCTCAGCCTCCTCAGAATGCATCACATAAGCTCTACCCATAGTAGGTCCTTTTTTCTTTGAGAAATCAGCAGCTTTATATCCTTGTTCTTTGCATATGAAGCATTTGTATGTCCCACACATGCACTTGCCAAAATGTGAGAAATTGCACTCTTTGCACAGTGGTCTCTCTACAGGTTTTGGTGCTCCAGGTTGTGGTGGCTTTGGTTGCCCCGGCTTCTTCACTTGCCCTTGGGGCTTTTGCTATCCTTGAGCTCTAGGAGGTCCCATGAATTCTTTTGATTCGGCTGGGAGCTTTACTGCCTCTTGTGGTGTATCTCATAATCAATATCTTTCAGGGCTTTCTTAGCTTGGAATGCATAGGCAGTGACAGCTGCATAGTCCATCGGTCGCATCATAATCACGTCACAGCGTATATTAGACCGAAGGCCATCCATGAAGTGCCTTAATTTCTCCTCAGCATCTATAGCATTGAGGGGCACAAAGTGACCACCCCTATCAAACTTCCTCACAAACTCGGCCACAGTCGTGTCCCCCAGGCAGAGACTCATGAACTCTCTCTTCAACTATCCTCGGACGTCGGCAGTTAAGTATTTCTCATAGAATATTTCCTTGAATCGAACCCAATTAAGTGTAGCCAAATCAAACCCATGTTCCGCCCTTCCCACCAAAAACATCATCTCTAAGCATATACATTATACAACTAACATAGTCAGTGTCTCCCATATCCATATATCGAAAGTGAACCTCAAGTGATCGAATCCAACCCTCAGCATCAAATGGGCAAGTGTTGCCAGAAAATTCCTTCGGACCTAGCCTCTGGAACTGATCATAAACATCAAGTTGTGGCCACGGAGCCTTCTGAAACTGCTGCTCAAATAGGCTTGCCATGCCTTCCAGTGCACGAATATCAGCATCCCCAATAGGAGGTGGGGGTGCATTACCTTGGTGATGCTCCTCTTTATTGCCAAATTGCCTATCGGTACTAGGTGTGCATTTAGGAGGCATTGTATCCTAACGTTTTCCAAATTCTAAACTTAACCAACATGCATTTAAATATAAGTTTCTAATCATGCAGCATATAATAATCCTTTTTTGAGCAAATTTAAGCATATATAACATTTATCCTCAAAAAGCTCTTAAACATGTAATGTAAACGTATAATCCATGAAAACATGCCGGTATCATCAAAAAAATTATGTAAATCAATTAAACTTACAGACTTGAGGCTTGATGACTGAGCTTCCCGGCATAGACGGTGGCACAACCCTTTGTAGAAACATTGCTCTGATACCAGCTGAAACGCCCACTACTCGTCTTTCTTAGAAAGTACTAGATTTTTTTTTCCCATTCTATACTACCTCTGGCCGAATATATACATATATAAATATATAACATTTTGACATCATTTAAAAAAATAAAACAACCAACTATATTTGAAAAATCCAAATGAAAGTAATTTAAAATATAAAATCGTAAATCGTCAACCATACCTAAATTTAACATTTTACCAAAATAAAGCGCATAAAATCTTAAATCTCTCAAAACCTCTCAATAGAATCATACGTCATAAAAATCTTTAAAGTAACGTATATCATAAACTTAATTTAATTTGAGGAAAACTAGCGCTGGTCCTCGGGGTGTGCACCTTCAATCCAGCAAGATCAACCATCAAGTCCCTCAATAACTTCAACATCATGCTCACCTGTATCGATCACACCTAGTGAGTCTATTGACTCAGCAAACCTTAAACATGATAACAAGTAATACATATACAATCACATCCAACAGTGAAATTACTTTTACTTAAAATAGCTTTTCATGAACATGCATAACTTAAAACATTTTTCCTTTTCCATCATATACATTTCCTTTTTTATCATATACGTATAAGTTTTCCATTTATTGAATTCAGATCGATAATTGTGACTTTCGTATCAGCTGAAGGTCGATGTATCCATCTACTTGTAAGCACAGTATTGGGCGATGGGACATCAGCCACTCTCACCCGTCAACTGATCCTTGGCCTTACATATTATTGTATCATCATAATCATCGTATCATTGTATTAGTCATAATCACTTCACCTCCATCACTTATAAAAATGTAGGCAAATATAAATCATTTTCTTTTAAACCAAGCATGCAACATGTCTTTTAGCATTAACGTTTCATCATATAATTTCATAAACATTTAAATTAAACATATTAGCATATTTTATAGCATCCAGAGCACTGTCAGGATGTCTAACATTTTTCAGTTGTAAAATGAAATCTTTACCTTTGGATTTAGAATTTCTTGATTTTAACTTTTTCTTACTTTAATTGACTCTATACCATCCCAAATAATTATATAAGCTTAAATTAAATTTCTAATATTTTTATTTAGCTTAAATTCGAGGCTTTTGATTTAATTTCCTGTTTATTAATTCGTAAAGTGTTTAATTTCTGAATTAATTCAAACTTTAATAATTTAATCCCAAATTTTTATCATGAACTTTTCATACCTAAATTACCCTTGTGAACCATGAACCGACCCTCGTGATCCATGGTTCGACCCCTTAACCATTCAACACCAAGATCACGACCCTAGCTAGTTCCCCTCGAGTCATCTCACGTTTTCTTCAAACCACACCGAGCCACCTCGAGCCCACCCATGACCAGACCACCTAGGGACCCTACTGACCAGCCCTGATCCATTTAACCAGACACCCCAGCCCACGCTACCAGTTCGAGCATGAGCCGCGGTCGAGACATACAACTAGGACCCCTAACTCAATGAGGACTTTTCACCGGAGCCACCACCCATGCCCGAACCCTCATGACCCTCACTGGACCACTGTCAGACCTAGTGTGGACCCCTTGAACAAGCGTGACCCCCTCGCACAGCTGCTGGCCCCAGATCGCATGGGAATAGTCCTATCTCGAATGGACTCTTGTGAACCCGGATTTTTCGAAGCAAAGCACCTAAAAAATCTCGGAAAGTAGCTCAAAAAGAAGCCGATACAATGCAAAACCTTGAGAATTGAGGGTACGTCACTTGGAAAAGAAACCCTCAGCTCATAAGCTAAAACCCTCAGCTTAAGTAAGCTCATTGATTGTCACGAGAGGAGTAAAACCTCAGCTCAAGAAAGCTCCAAGATTCTTGGAAAAGAAACCCTCAGCTCATATGACAAAACCCTCACCTCAAGGAATTTCATTGATTGTCGGGGAAGAAATCCCTAGCTCATGAATTCAATATCCTAGCTCAAAGAAGCTCATCATTTCTTTTCCTAAAAGAACCAAAATGGATCTAGGAGAAGAGCTAAAGGATTGGACAAATTAATGTGCAAGAAATGACCTTTGAGTTAACCAAGAAGAGGAGCTAAAGGAGCTAAAGGTTTGGACAAACTTATTGTGCAAGCGATGACCATTGAGTTAACCAAGGAAGGAGCTAAATGAGCTAAAGGTTTGGACAAACTTATTATGCAAGAAATGACTATTGAGAAAACCAATAAAGGAGATAAAGGAGGAGATAAGAGACTAGGACACATTTATGGTGTAGGAAATGACTCTGGTGCTTGAGATGCTTTGACCACAGTGATGGCACTTCTTGGAGCCCAAGATTTTGGCCATAGGGTGATGAAAGGCCATATTTTTCTTATAAATACCACCTCAAGGTGTTGAAGAAACCACACCTAGAAAGCCATAAGAAAATTCGGCTCCTTCACTCCATAAACCCTCCAAAACTTGGCCGAAAGCAAGAAAGAAGAAGATAAAGCTTGTGTCTTTATTTGAGTGCTGGAAATTATTGTCAACACTGAGGGGAGGCTCTTTCTAAATTTCGGTCAGCATCTAGTACGAATTCGGCAAGTTTCGTACGTCCAATTTTGAGCAACTCAAAGTACACCTTCACATTCGGTAAGTGGGTTTTTTATATGTATTTTCGTTTGAATTTTTAAACTTTGATGTACACAATCTGACATGCATGTATGTGTGTCCTTATTTTCGAAAATTTCAGTCTGTTATTTTAAAATTTCGATCGATTATATGTATCTTCTATGCTTCGAAATTATTTGGTTCCGCTGAATCCATCTGAAACTTTGATATCTAAAAACTCTGATACGTTCTGTCTGGTAAACACTGAATTCTGTGTTGCACTGTTACGATTCGAATTTGAAATGGGACGAGAATTGTAATTCTGTCTGGACCCCATTGGTGGGTATAAAACCATGTTCTGTCTGGTCCCCATCGGTGGGTATAAAACCGAGTTCTGGCCTCACCCCTTAGAGGACTAACATATTGGGGACAATTTGACCATGGAAATGAGATGAGTAACAGTGTTCTGTCTGATCCGATCTGTTCTATTCTGAATTGTTTTGATCTGTTTCTGAACTGCTCTGAATCGTCTGATAACATCTGTCTCATATTTGTTTCGTTTATGTTATGATGAGTTAAAAGTAATAAGATTTGAAAGTTTGTTAAAGAAATGTTTTAAAGATTAAGTTCTATATGTATTATTGGAAATCGATCGACCCCCACTTGCTGAGTGTTTCCCAAAACACCCACCCCTTACAAATTTCAGATACAAATGAAGAACAACTGAATGAGGAGAAACAAGAAGCCTTATGGGAATGGTAGTTGACGAGAAGGATACAAGAAATCAAGACTTTATTTCCCTTTTGTTTAGTTTCTGCATTGCTACTCTGATATATTTTTATTTCTATTGTCAATGTAAAGACAATGTTTAATTTATGAAAAAACCTGGTTTTTGGCATTTCGATACGAGGCTTAATTGTTTTCAAGTAATTGTTAAACAATACCGGATGTCACCGACGCTTCGGACATGGGGCGTGACACTCTTCCCCTAGCCACTGCACATGAGTCCAACGATCCCTAAAGTTGGTGGATCCATCTGTAATATGTATATTTGGGATTTAAGGAAGGGTATGTTATTAGTTTAGATCTAACCAATTTGATAAATTACTCCGAAGGAACTCTCATCAAACTAGTGCTAGTTTGATGAGAGTTCCTTCGTAAACAAAAAAAAAAGTAAATTCAAAATATTTGGGGTATTCTTTCAATTCCAATAAAATTAAATTGGATGAAGTATGAGTTGGCGATCAGAAATATATGGATAGAACATATAACGCGGTCTCGAAAACTAAGTAATTTTTGCTGGGCCCTTATCGTTTTTTTAGGTTCATTAGGATTTTTATTGGTTGGAACTTCCAGTTATCTTGGTATAAATTTTATATCTTTTGTTCCGGCTCAGCAAATTGTTTTTTTTTCCACAAGGGCTCGTGATGTCTTTCAACGGGAACGCTGGTTTCTTTATTAGTTCCTATTTGTGTTGCACAATTTCCTGGAATGTAGCTAGTGGTTATGATCGATTCGATGAAAAGGAGGGAATAGTGTGCCATGCTAAGACTCTTCCTCACACCTAACCACGTCCAGCTCGAGCCCTGGTCAAGTCCTGGCCGAGCTGCACGAATGCTTCCTCCTAGCAGAAACTATAGCGCATAACACATGAAGTTTTCTTTCAAGCCTTGGCTCACCAGCGGTCCAGTCCTTATGCAGCCTTTCCTAGATCCTAAACCCTCTGAAAGTCATCCCTATTTATTGACCTAGGATGGCAACCCCTTTATGAATCATATATATCAGTTTTACATCATCAAGACATGAGTTATTTGCATATATTCCCAAAAAACGAAAATAAAACTTGTGCCACATATTTTTCATGCAAGGTTAATCAAATATACATAATATTGTGTGAAAGATGTTTGAAAGAAAATTAAGGCGTGCCTTTGCGTTTATTACGCACGAAAACGAGTTGGCGATGTGAAGGAAGACGACGTAGAAAACCTAGGCCGAATTCTTCCTCAAAGCCATGGCTCTCCCTTCTCAAATTCTCGTGTGTGTTTGTGTGTTTGCAGCTAGGAGGATTCTTGTGCGTGTTGTGTGTGGTGTGCGTGTGTTTTAGGGTTTTGGGGTGGGGTTTAGGGCTTTTTATTTGTTCATTAAATCATGTGCAAGCTTAGTCCCATTAACATGGCATAATAGGCTCATTAGTGAATACTTAAAATATTTTGATTTAGGGAAGTTGGTGAAAATAATTGTCGAGTTCTCAAAAAGTTCATATTTTTATCAAAATTGAATACTGGTATAAAATACGACTCGACGTATAAAAGCACCTCAAAACACCAGACTTTCAAAAATTTCATTTTAAATACATCACACATTAAACCATTAAAAATAATCATTTAATAATTTTTTTTCCTTTTTCAACCCTCGGTCTCCGTTCCTCGATTGCGTCTCGAATACCTTTAACACACATTTTTACGCATTCTAAAATAAAACTACATCTTAAACAAGTAATCATGCATATCATATTTAATTCATACCATTAAATCCGTTTAATTAGTCATTTTTCATTTTCCTTAGTTTGCATGCAGTTGGATTACGTAATCGTATTTTGGACCTTATAGGTAAAGTAGTTCAATTTGAAAATAATAGATGAGATTGGCAATAAGTTTTGGTCTTTTATTCAAATATACAATTTATTTGAAGCATCCCTTCCCTTTTTTAACTCTAAAATACTACTAATTTTTTTTTAATTATAAAATTTTCCTTTAAAATTCGAAACCATCACATTTATAAAATATTTTAACATCCAAAAATCTGAAATACATAGAAACTCCATGAATATTAATCGTAAAAATGTATGATAACTCCAAGCTGATCCAACGTCAAAACTTCAAAAAAAAAAAGCATAAAACCATTATAAAATAATTATCCAACTTTTGCTTAAAAACTTTAAATATAAATCTAGTAGTGCGGAAAGTACAAGTCCATCGGGAGCGTACTGCAAGTTAAACGTCTACTCCTTAAATACTACTGAATTTTTTAAAACTACGACCTAAAATATACATATTCATATATATATATATATATATATATATATATATATATATATATATATATATATATATATATATATATATAAATCCGTCCCACTTCTTTTACCAAACGATCCTAATACCGAATAAAATAATTGCATTTAAAAATCTAAAGGTAAGTTTAACGAAAACCTTTACTGTTTAAAGTAAAACGACCACATCCTAATACTAAAGACATGAAAACCCTCAAAGTATGAAATTCATAAATGTTTTGAAATATTTTTTAACCATTGTCCTCATCAAATCGTGAAACATTAGGGTTTTCACGTGCAACCCCAACTCAGCCTACTCAGTCTTCAGCACCTTCAGTCTCCTCATCCACGTGATCACCTGTATCAATCACACCTAGCGAGTCTAAAGACTCAACACACCTGAACCTTTAAAGTAAGTACATAAAACTAACACACCTGATCTTTCAAGATATGAACATAAAACTAACCATATATGTAACGTACCGTACTTTTAAACTATTTTAAAATATACGAAAAAATAAAAATTTTCTTAAATACAATTAAACTTTCAAATTGTGATCATAAATAAACTGTCCATTCTAAAGTATTTGCAATAAAAGAGATCACCAATAAAGTTTTCTTAAAAAAAATTGTTTAAACATCGTAAACAAAACATGAAATCAAAGTATTTGAAACGAGCATAAAAAATCTTAAAAATATGGGCGGTCCTCAGGTTTAGCCTCCCGCTCAGCCCAAGCCGGCTCACTGGTCCTCAACTCTCGTCTCCTCAACATCATCCTCACCTGCATCGATCAAGTCCAGTGAGTCTAAAGACTCAACATGTATAAACTGGAGATAACAATTAATACGTAATAAAACCACATGCATCTTTAAAATAGAGCATACATACTTGAAACTTAAACATGCATACAAAATCTTGAACGTACGTACATAACATAGACATGCCATCAACGTAAAACTTTTCTTTAACATGCTTGCATACTTGCACATACATAAACTTCCTCATTTTGCGTAAAGATATGTTTCAAAACAAGTGAACCATACATAAAAGTTCTTGATCAGACTAAACCACAGTACTGGGCTGGCAGGAAAAGTCCACTACCAAATACATGAGATCCCCGTTCATGCTTTAACGGGTGGATTGGTCCCTGGTCATGCTTTACAACTTTCCAATCCTGATATAAACCCGGTCATACTTTACCGGGGTGGAGAGGTCCTCGGCCACATTCACCGACTTCCAAACTCATTCATAATTTAGTCACAGACATTTAGTATACCTCAAAAACTTAAAAATATTTTCTTTTGCACGTCGAACATACTTACTTGGCGTCGAGGGATTCGTTGGATCTCTCTTAGGGTCACTGCTGCACATAATAACATGAGTTCAGATTTGATTTGATTGAGATTATACAGATGTGGTATCAGATTGTGTTGTTGATTGATTATGAGTTATTGAGATTGATGTATGTTGATATTGTATTGCCGGTATTTCGAGATCGTACCGTTATGCCGCCAGAATTTGATAAGATTGAGATGTTTTGGTTTGAATTGAGTTGTATAGTGATGTTATACTTTTCGAATGTCATTCCAGATTGGTATTGAAGATTTCGAAAACAGAACAGAGCCAAACCCCGAGAAAAGAAAGGTATAAATCAATAACCTGGAGATACGACTCGAGTTAGATTTGACTTGAGTTTCCCAAAACCACATACTTATTTGTTATTGTTTTAATACATTTTTATTCTTTGAATGAATACGCTTATTCTATTGATTTATAGAAAAGCAGAGAATAGAAGATAGATATCGAGAAAGTCGTGGGCAGATATGCCAAGTCATTGGAAGAGGTGCCAAGTCTTTGGCAGAGGTGCCAAGATACTGGATGTTTGGTTTATATTGATGTGCTTAGGAGTAGATCAACTCCTATTGCAAAGATTCGATATAATGTACCAACGTCTGGGAATCGGGATCCCTAGACTAGATCATAGTCGAGTCAGAGATTAGAATCAAAGAGTTTGATTTACAGTTTTATATCGATTTATGTTTCACAGATTGTGATACATGTTATTTGATAACTGTTATATGCTTTTGTATTTTTTATGTGAAATGCATGTATATATTGTTTATACTATGAATTATATTCTCACCGGAGTTATCCGACTGTTGTGTTTGTATGTGTGCATGACAATAGGTAGGAAATGATCAGGGTCAAGAAGAGGACGAGAGATCAAGAATTAGAGTGGAGATCCTGACTTAGAAGTAGATTTGATTTTCAACACTTGATGTAGTTGTTGAACACTAGTTGGTTATGATATTATTTTGTACAAGACTTGCACTTTTACTCTTGATGTTTATATAATATTGATTATTATATGTTGCGCAATTATGTAATTTTAAAAGAATTTAGACCCAGTATAATTAATTGATCCACTTAATCCCTAAGACGAGTTAAGAATATGAATTAGGTTTGGGTCCCCACAGTGATAGTGGATCGCCTAACGAAATCATCACATTTTTTACCTATTAAGACGACAGTCACATGATTCAGTATGCAGAGTTATATATTCGGGAGATAGTTCGTCTGCATGGAATTCCAGTGTCTATTGTTTCTGACAGAGATCCGAGATTTACGTCATCTTCTTGTAAAATTCTACATGCAGCAATGGGGACCAATTTATTGTTCAGTACAACATTCCACCCTCAAACCGATGGTCAGTCCAAAATAGTTATACAGATTTTGGAAGATCTACTGGGAGCATGTGTTATTGATTTCCAAGGCAGTTGGGAACCAAATTTACCTCTAGTGGAGTTCACCTACAATAATAGTTTCCAATCATCAATCGGGATGGATCCTTTTGAGGCACTTTATGGAATAAAATGTAGATCTCCTATTCATTGGGACGAGGTTGGGGAAAGAAGAGATATTGGTCTGGATATGATTGGAGAGATTGCTGAGCTTGTAGTCAAAATTCGTGAGAGAATGAAGATTGCACAAAGGAGACAAAAGCGTTATCCTGAAAAAAGATGAAGGGACTTAGAGTTTGAAGTGGGCGACCATGTATTTGTGAAAATATCACCTATGATGGGTGTTATGTGATTTGGCAAGAAAGGTAAGCTTAGTCCAAGATTTATCGGTCCGTTTGAGATTTTGGAGAGGATTGAGACACTAGCTTATAGAGTTGCATTGCCACCAACACTTTAAGGAGTTCACAATGTGTTTCATGTTTCAATGCTGCGGAAGTACATGTCAAACCGATCACATGTGCTAAATTATGAACCACTTCAATTAACTCCAAAAATGACATATGAAGAAAGACATGTCCAGATATTAGCAAGGCAAGAAAGAAGATTGCGAAACAAAGTCATTCCAATGATCAAGGTTAAGTGGCTGAATCACTCGGAAGAGGAAGCTACTTGGGAAACCGAGAGGGACTTGAAGAGTTGCTATCCAGAACTATTCGGTAAGTTCTAATTTCGAGGACAAATTTTATTCAGGGGGGAGGAATTGTAAGGTCCAAAATTAAGATGACGTAATCCAACTACATGCAAATATAGGAAATATGAAAAATGACTAATTAATTGATTTTAATCGCTTAACTGATTATGTGACATGCATGATTATATGTTAAATAGGATTTAATTGTAAAAATTCATAAAACTGTATTTTTAAGGATTATTCAAGTTGCGATCAAGAAACGGAGACCGAGGGCTGAAATGTTTTTATAAAATAATTAATTTTAATTATTTAAAATATGAGTGTTGCTTTTTTCATATTTTTGAAAAGAAAGAGTTTTAAGGTGATTTTATACGCTGGGACGTAAATTTTATCGGTGTTGGTTTTTCCACAAAAATACGAACTTATTGGCAACCCGGCTAATAGGGTCACAAACTTATTTTACCAAAACTATTTTTAATATTTTAATTATTTCTAATTAAGACTAATGGGCCTACATGGTAAGTTTATTAGGCCTAAACCTTAATTAGTAAGTTAATTAGTATATAATTTATGAAACCCTCCCCAAACTTATACTCATTCACGGCCACACACTCCAAACAAGAGCAAACTCTCCCCACCCCCCCTTATACACGATACACAAACTCATATTGGTTGGGAGGAAAATATAGAGAGCTTCCAGGATCTATCAAACTTAGGCCCTCTCCGTCGCCGTTCTTCCATCGCCAACGGTTTTTCATGCGTTTAAAACGCAAAGGCATGCCATAAATCTCCTTTTCTCATCTATCACATTGTCTTGAGTATCGTATGCATGACAAACATGAAGTTATATTGTTTATTTTCGGAGTAATGCACGTGCATGTATCTAATCCATGAATTTTGATCCAAAATCTTGTGCTATACACGTTAAGGGGCAGCCATGATGTTAGGTATTGATCAAGAAAAGCTTTTGCACGATCTAGAGTCCTAGAGGCAAACCATATTCACGGAAACCACAATCCAATTAAGTTGGGTCGATAAGTTGCTGTCATGGAGTTTGGGTTTGGCTTTCTTGTTAAGGGGCTAGTGTGGTCTTGGCACAGGACCAAGGCTGGCCTGGGCTTGGTTGAGTCAAGGGTAGAGTCCTAGCCAAGCTATAACTCGGGCTAGAGGGTTGGGAGGAGTCCTTGCGCACAATGACTCCTACCCGAGAACCATGTGCAGACTTGCGCAGGGGTTGCTCGACTTGCAAGGAAGTTAAGGCTCGGTCTAGGGCTCAGATGCTAGGCTAGGGAAAGTCTTTATGGTCCTAGGTGGGTGCACTAGAGGTTGGTTTGGGTGCTGGGGCGTCGGCTAGGTCCCTAAGTTGAAACAAAGAGTCCATGCAAATTGGATCTCTCGGCCGCTGCTTGGTCTTGATTGGGGGCTCACGTTTTTGGTTTGGGGTTGGTTCCTAGGGGTTCCAAGGGTCCAGTAGGATGCACTAAGGGGTTTTTCAGGGTTTGGCTCGGTATGGCTCGAGGGTGGCTCGACAAAATCGAGACATGGCTCGGGTGGGACTTTTGTAGGTCACTTTAGGGTTTTCAAAACCAAAATAAATTGAAACACGGTTCATGGGGGTCGAGTCGTGGTTCATAAGGGCTAAAATAATACTAAAAGTCTAAGTTTTTAATTTAGGAATTTTATATTAAAGTTTGAGATTTTTCGGGATTAAAACACCGTCAAAACAATTAATTGAAAAGATAAATGAAAAAGTTTAATATTTAAGCTAAATAAAATTATGGGAAAATTAATTTAGTCTTAAATAATTGTTTGGGACATGTTAGAGTCAATGAATGCAAGAAAAGTAAAAATCGAATAAATTTACGTAGGGGTAAAACGATCTTTTTACACCTAAAAAAAAATTAGTAAACGTCATGGCAGTGCTCTAAAGGCTGTTTTTATGATATTATGATTATTTTTAAATGTTTATGAAATTATACATTATTAAATTAATACTTTTAAATGTCTATTGGATTTTTATGATTTAAGGAAAACATTTAAAAGACATGTTGCATGCTTGGTTTCAAAAACAAAAATGATATGTTATGCATGTTTTATAAAGTGATGAGAATGTAAAACATTGAAGGAAGTGAAGTAATTGTGACTATTGAGGTTATGAGGTTTGAGGTAAGAATGTGAATATCGTGACCATAAAATAAAAAATTAACTTGATGTACTTAATCCACCCCTCGGTTATCATCGGGTTAGTAGTCCCCGAAAACTCCTTCGGATTCATCTTTCTAAATCTCTCATAAACTGCTTCTGGTCTGGGCCTCACCCCTGTATCTCCTGCAGTCTGGTTCCTCGCAAACTGTGCGAAGAACCGAGTCATACCTGCAAGCATCTGTGCCTTCATATCTGGCGGTGGAGGAGGAGGAGCGTCTCTCCCCTCCTCTCGAGCCTCTCTGTCCTCATACTTGCTCGACGGTTAATCATGCGTCTATGAGGCATAATGTTCCAATAATTTACCAAACACGTAAACCCAACATGCATGAACATATACCAATAACGTAAGATGCACGTGATTTGAAATTAAACATGAACATGCTGAAATCATGGCTTAATGCTTACTACATGAAATAATTCAAAACCTTAAAACTTACAGACTTGAGGTGTGGCTTGTGAGCTTCTCGCAACTGGCAATAGGCGTAACCCTTTACAAGAACACTGCTTTAATACCAATTGTAACGTATCGTACTTTTAACTATTTTAAAATTTGCGAAAAATTAAAATTTTTCTTAAATACAATTCAACTTTCAAATTGTGATCATAAATAAACTGTCCATTCAATAGTATTTGCAATAAAAGAGATCACTAATAAAGTTTTCTAAAAAAATTTTGTTTAAACATCGTAAACAAAACATGAAATAAGAGTATTTGAAATGAGCATAAAAAAAAATCTTAAAAACATGGGCGGTCCTCAGGTTTAGCCTCCCGCTCAGCCCAAGCCGGCTCACTGGTCCTCACCACTCGTCTCCTCAACATCATCCTCACCTGCATCGATTAAGTCTAGTGAGTCTAAAAACTCAACATGTATAAACTAGAGATAACAAGTAATACGTAATAAAACAACATGCATCTTTAAAATAGAGCATACATACTTGAAACTTGAACATGCATACAAAAGCTTGAACGTACGTACATAACATAGACGTGCCATCAACGTAAAATTTTTCTTAAACATGCTTGCATACCTACACATACATAAACTTCCTCATTTTGTGTAGAGATATGTTTCAAAACAAGTGACACATACATAAAAGTGCCTGATCAGACTAAACCACAGTACTGGGCTGGCAGGGAAAGTCCACTACCACATACATGAGATCCCCGTTCATGCGTTAACGGGTGGATTGGTCCATGGTCATGCTTTACCATTTTTCAATCCTGATCGAAACCCGGTCATGCCTGGGTGGAGAAGTCCTCGGCCACGTTCACCGACTTCCAAACTCATTCATAATTTGGTCACAAGACATTTAGCATACCTTAAAAACTTAAAAAAATATTTTCTTTTGCACGTTAAACATACTTACTTGGCGTTGAGGGATTCGTTGGATCTCGATTGGGGCCACTGATGCACATACTATCATGAGTTCAAACACTTATCTTAAACATGCTACTCGTGCCCAACACCGAAATAAATAAATAACTTATGACTTTCTAGACCTCTTGGGACTTGACTGTGTTTTTGTTCATCATACTAAACCATGACCTTGAACCCCGAGTCAAAACTTGAGGTAAAGTCTAAGTTATTCCCAAAAATGGAGTACACGGACCCCATGACCAGGTCCGGCTCTGGGCCCGTGTAGGTTCTGTAAAATCATACCCGAAAATAAGTGAGGGCACGGACCCCGTGCTAGGGTCCGTCTAAGGGTCCGTGTAGGCACTGATCTTTGACACTACGAAGGAAGCAAGGACACGGACCCCGTGACAGGGTCCGGAGACACCTCCGTGTACCTGCTGGATTTTGGCACTTCGGAAGAAACAAAGGCACAGACCCCGTGCCAGGGTCCGTGTACGGGTCGCTAGTCACTGAAAAATTCAACCTGTGGGAAATTCCTTACACGGTGCTATTTCCCACAACTAAATTGAATAGACCAAGAATAGATACCTTGAGACCCACTCTAGGATGCTACGCCATTGATCCTACCCGTACCCACAAACCAAACGGGCACAACATCGAATGCAACAACAAACGACACAAAATCCGAAATTCGACACCATTGCTCCTCCTAAGGTTTCTATTACTTCCCAAACCATCCCCATCTCGAAACGAAACATCAAATAGTACCTAAACACATCACATTTCATGCCTAAATGCAGTGGTGATGGCCTAGCGATGTCCAACGAAGCTTGCTACTCAAACACATCAAGAATTCATCAATAATATATTTTTCTGAAAAACGCAGTTTGAGCAGTCCCATAAAAATGATCATAACTCACTCATTTATTATCCAAATAACTTGAATTTTATATCAAATCAAAGGTATCTAAAAGTTCTACGTTTATTTTTCCAGAAAACCGACCGAAAATCACAGTAATTAGAATGACAGCAAATTCGTGTTTTGAGATTAAAAAATAGTTTTTAAAGTGATCCAAACATTTTTGCTCAAATTTCTACATAACATTCACATGTTTTTCACACCATAAGCATGAAAAGTATTACTATGATAATATCGATGCAAAAACGAAAGAATATACATGCCTTTTTATATGAAAATTTACCGAACTGACGATAACGAAGCGGGGAAAGATGCGAGGTTGATCCGGAACGATCATGGAACGATTTTCTTGCAACAAAATCAACTAAAATTGCTGGATATATTTCAGAGGAGTGGGACGGGGGCTACTAGAGATAAGAACCCTAGATTTTCTTTTAAGAAAATGAAAGTGAACAATGAAGTGTGTGTGTTAATCGAGAATGTGTGTGTGTGTTAGTTGGTGTTTGCGTGAGTTTTGATAGTAATTATGGGATAATTTGTGCTTAATTAACAATTAACAACTAACTAAAATGCTAACCTTCCCCTAAACTAAAATAAAATCCCATAATTTAAAATAAAATTTACAAGTGACAAACCTTAAAAACTTTGAAGTCGTAAAATCACCTAATAATTAAATTAGGATTTTAAAATACTAAAAACTTATAAATCATTTAAGATGCCTCAATCCTAACTTAAAATAAATTACCACCTTTTAAAATCGCAAAAATCATCGTCGATCTCTTTTCCTCGATCCTGCATCGAATAATCGCCCGAAACACGAAACTCAAGAAACATTTAACGTGCATCACATAAACATAAATAATTTAAAAAATGCGCTTTCATAAATCATGCGTCGCTAAAATCATTTTAAAATTAAATAAATGATTTAACAATTAAATTAATGCATGAGATTTACGTGTACTGATTTTGGGTTCTACAATACACGTAACCATGTCGTGCCATAACAAATAACTTCATCATAACATAACATAATATACGTATGCATTTTCCTTTATTAAATTCAGATCATTAGTTGTGACTTTCGTATCAGCTCTAGGTCGATGGATCCATCTACGTATAATAGCAGTACCCTGTGACGGGAATATCAGCGACAGTTTTACCCATCCACTGAGCTATGGTCTTACATGTTCGTGTTCATGTTCGTATTAATCACAACCAACTCACCTTCTTCAAAAACATTTCATCGTATTCATCACTTGTAAAATTCATGCATATACATATATTTTCTTAAAATCAAACATGCATCGTATTTTCCGGCATTATCTTAAAAATTCATATTCATAATTCCATAAACATTTTAAATATTCATTTTTCAGTTATCAGGGCGCTGCGAGGACTGGTAACATAACTCTGGTGGAAAATGTCCATTTCCCATTCAAACATTTCAAACGCCTTACAAACATATTTTTAAGCACTTCTTAGCGTGAACTCGAGCCCATGCTTTAACTTCTATAATACGTTTAAAACTTAGACTGGAGTCCCGATTTTAAACCGAATCTACCCGAAACTTAACCATAGTTTAGAGACTCCTAACCAAACCCCGTATGACCCAATTAAACCATCAATAACCTTGGACACATTGACATATCAACACCCAAAATGAACAATGTCTACTAAAATGTAAAAGCCCTAAAACTTCTTGCTTGAAAATTTGCGGAAAATTAAAAATTTTCTTTTTAAAAGAACTTAAATGGCCTCATTCATAAAATCAAATGGTGAATCAAGTTCAATGTTTCAAAAATGTTGCAGTGGAAGAAAATAATTGTTTGCCAACAATAACAACTTAAAAATATCCAATGACTGATAAAAATTTGTTTGCGGAATAAAATAAACACTGCTGCACTGAGGTCCTCGGGTGCCACTACTGCCGACCCAAGCTGGCTCACTGGTCCCCGCCCTCGGCCCTAGCCTCATCAGTACCTACAACAATCAAGTCTAGTGAGCCTAAAGACTCAGCATGCATATATCGCAAGTAACGAGTAAAATCTGAAGTAAAAATATGCCTGGGGTAAAATATCATGTCATGAGGCATACTGAAAATAATCTGTAATCATGCTGAAAATAAACTGATCTGAGCAATTATAATACGTGCATAACTGAACTGATAATCACAGTAAAATATTTGCTCCTTGGAGCCTGTACTGAAATAACTGGTAAAATTTTCTGTTGAGATTATGTTTTACGCCTATGGCCACTGCACTAAGCTGAAACTGGTCGGTAACTGGCTTCCGGGAGGCTGAAACTGAAACTGACCGGTCACTGGCGACCGAATGGTACCAAACTGAACTGAGCGGTCACTGGCGACCGTATAAAATATCACTCCCACATAGTGAATGAACCACAAGCCATATCGCATAAATCTCAAAAATAATCATTTTCTATTTAATGCACGTAAAATAATTAACTGGCATAATGAAAATTCCTGTATATGTTACCAACTGGATTGGATTGGATCGTCCCCAGGCTCGCTGCGACCTAAATATGCCATAACAATATGCAATAGATTTTTCTTGGATGAATGATGCACTAAAGTTTGAAAATTTTGACAATTACGCTTAACGACTCCGTATTTTAATCATGACTCCGAACCAACCCGAACCAACACTGAACCGTCATCACGTCATGATTAAAATACGCTAAACATATTGAAATTATGCTCCTAAAATGATGAGGGTCGAATTCGTGTGAAACGGAGGCCAAAACGTGAAACGCTCTTTCGAGAGTCAATTTGGCACGTCGCACCGTAAATTCTCGTACGACCTCAAAAATGATCCGAATGACAAACGGTCGAAAACATGACCTTCCTAACTCAATGAGGCACTGTCCAGTCCAAGGCCATAGGCTAAAAGCCAACCAAGAACTCAAACGGGCCTTCTGAACGATACCACAACTTGCTGTAAATTTCCAGCAGTTGTGCACTCGCTTGTCTTGTGTTGTTTTCGAGTCTATTGGCCATTGGGGCGTGAACCACCTACCAGAGACCCTTACCAACATCCTAAGGAATGATCCAAACCATGGCTAAGGGCTTTTGGCCAGGCACAATTCGAACCATTCCAGAAACAACACGAAAGTTCTTACCGAGGCACAATTCTGCGCGCATGGAATGCACTACTTCGTTTGACATCCCTTGTCGTTCCAGTGGCCATTTAATTGACCATGGCACGATCTAGACATCTTGGGGTATGGTATGAACCGTGGCTAAGGGCCATAGTCCAACCAAGATCCACACCAAGCCACCAAACTCGAAACAAACTTGCTGTCAAAAACTGAGGGCCGAGAGGGGAGGGGGAGATTCTGGTGTTTTATTTAAAAATCGATGAGCCATGGACCAAGCCACCAAAATGGCAACTTCGTCACGTCTTAGACATGCTAGGGGAGTGATCCAACCATGGCTAAGAGCCCTTAGGACAGCCAAGATCAGATCCAACCCCTTGACATACAATCTGAAATTTCGAAGAGCATACATGGCAGCAAGGGAGTTGCTGTCAAATTCTGAATTCTCAGCGATATGGGGGCTGTATGAATGGACAAACACGATCCTAATGCATCCTATTACGTGTCTAGGAGTCGTCTTGGGAGCCTGGAGTCGAGCCATCCACCTGAAACCATCAAAACCCAGAAAAGCGTGAGGTGCACAAGGAAACCGAAAAAAATCTGCATGTGTTCCCTTAAAAAAAATCTGTGATGTATTTCGTTTTTGGCATGAAATGGTGATCATGAATCATGAAAATAATGTTAATATGACTTGATTGAGGTTTAGAAAAAGTATATACATGCCTTGGATTTTTCGTTTGAAAGAAACGAACGAAACGACGACGATACGACGCGGAGGAGTGGAGCGCTCTTGCTAGCTTGTTCTTTCCTCAATTATTCTCTCTTGTTCTAGGCTATGAGGGTCACGATTTTTTTTTTGCTCTGAAAGGCTGCTGGTTTCGAGATTAGGGAGAGGGGAGGTTGGTTGTTAAGATAGTGAGGGGAGATCCAAAAATAAAGGGATACAAAAGCAAGATCAAGTCTACCAATCCTTTCAAATTTTGAAATGTTGTTGCTAGCAAATATTTCTTGGATGTATCTAGAATGTGGTGGCCGATTTCCTTCATGCTAGACTAGGATAGGATAAAGCCTTTTAGATAGCTAAATGGTGCTTCCAAAAAAATAAAATATTATCCGACTAATTAAATACAAAGAAAGGATTAAAAAGGGGATAAGGCAAATGAATTGTCTCATAAACCAAGGTGTGGCCGATTTCTTTGAAATAAAAAAGAAGGGGAGTGTTGCTTATTTACTAAATTTATAACATTTAAAAGCTTTACTCAACTCTTAATTAATTTAGTGAACTAACCCCAATTAATAAGGAACTTAATTAAATTTATTTTCTACTCACCTCAAGTAATTTAAATAATTCCTTAAACTTCATTTTAACTTAAAATTAACTTATTTGCTAGCTATCATAAATTCCGGAATTATTCTATAAATCTTAAATTTATCTCTAAACTCCGACTCCAGTCCGGCCTCACTGAATTAACTGAAAAGAATAAAATTAAACTGCTGGCTAAAACATGGGTTGTTCCCGATTGGGCTGTATCCCTCTCGGTTGTCCCATTACCCATTACTCATAGAACTTCTCCAGCCCAGGAACTGGAGCTTTTGCCTTCCCCAGGATTAGAACTCAAGACCTCCTGGACTTATATAGATCTTGGCAGCAATCCTGGTACCAGTTGATCTAGCCCAGGAACTGGAGCTTTTGCCTTCCCCAGGATTAGAATCCAAGACCTCCTGGACTTATATAGATCTTGGCAGCAATCCTGGTACCAGTTGAGCTACTAGATCAACTGGTACCAGGATTGCTGCCAAGATCTATATAAGTCCAGGAGGTCTTGGGTTCTAATCCTGGGGAAGGCAAAAGCTCCAGTTCCTGGGCTGGAGAAGTTCTATGAGTAATGGGTAATGGGACAACCGAGAGGGATACAGCCCAATCGGGAACAACCCATGTGCATTACAAAAAAAAATATTTTACTGTGATTATCAGTTCAGTTATGCACGTATTATAATTGCTCAGATCAGTTTATTTTCAGCATGATTACAGATTATTTTCAGTATGCCTCATGACATGATATTTTACCCCAGGCATATTTTTACTTCAGATTTTACTCGTTACTTGCGATATATGCATGCTGAGTCTTTAGGCTCACTAGACTTGATTGTTGTAGGTACTGATGAGGCTAGGGCCGAGGGCGGGGACCAGTGAGCCAGCTTGGGTCGGCAGTAGTGGCACCCGAGGACCTCAGTGCAGCAGTGTTTATTTTATTCCGCAAACAAATTTTTATCAGTCATTGGATATTTTTAAGTTGTTATTGTTGGCAAACAATTATTTTCTTCCGCTGCAACATTTTTGAAACATTGAACTTGATTCACCAGTTGATTTTATGAATGAGGCCATTTAAGTTCTTTTAAAAAGAAAATTTTTAATTTTCCGCAAATTTTAAAGCAAGAAGTTTTAGGGCTTTTACATAAAACCTCTAAAACACATGTTCTGGACTAGTGCCTAGGCGCTGGCTGTTTAGTGCGGCGGCACTTGGTAAGTGCCTAGGCACCGTGAACCAGTGCTGCGGCGATACAAGAGCCAAGCTCAAGCGCAGCAGCGTCAAATGGGAAACGCCGCGGCGCCACACATGCGGGCAAAAACCCTTAATTTCTCCCTCGAAGCCAACCATCCTACGCCCACTTGGCACGGACCAGGCTCGAACCAACCTATCCTAGACAACCACCGACCCTTCCTGAACTGCCCTAGCCACGGCCCTCAGCCCCATGCGCTCGATTACACGTGAACCACCCGAACTCTCCAAACCGAGCCACAAACAACGGAATCGATCAGCTAGCTACAAAAATTGCTCAAGATTCAATCTCAGCCCTTATGACACATAACATCTGCTGTAAATCACGCCTCAACATCACACCTGGCAGCCCCTTCGAACAGTGCATAAACTGTGAGCCATATACATGTTTTTCATAAGAATTTCATGTCAAAACCATGTATAATCCATTCATATCAGTAGATCTATATTACATAATGCAAATACAATCAAAATACATAATATGATGTGATCGATGAGAAAACAAAGGTTTAAGGCATGCCTTGATGAAGAATTGCACGCAAAAAGACAACAAACGGAGCAAGGGAGGAACACCGGGGAGATGGGGAAGACCTTGGCTGCTTTTCACCTTGAAAAACTGAGCAAAAACCTACTGTGGGAAGGGGAGGGAGGGTGCGAACGAGTGAGGGGAGGTGGGACTAGCATTTTGTGGTGAAAAAATGATATAAAAAATAATAGGATAATGGGCTTATGTTTAAAATATTAATGTGTAGAGTTCTGGGCCCAAAATCCCATTAAAACAAGCCCATTAAGCCCAATGACACGCACGTAAAATATTTCGTTTAGGTATGCTTTCGAAAATATTAACCAAACCCTCAAAAAGTCCTCCGCTTTTCTAAAAATCGCCTACCTGTTTAAAATATGGCTCGATGTTTTTAACATATCTTAAAAAGGCCCATTTTTGAAATTCCTAATAATTACATCAATATCAAATAACTAAAAATAATCATTTAATAAAAACATTTTCATTAAACAATCCTAGGTCTCCGTTCCTCGTTCAAGCGTGAAATAATTCTAAAAGCTCAATTAAATGTAATATAGTAACTCATGAAATAAAAACATATAATCATGCCATAATCAGATAGTTGGTGCATTTTGAACAATTAAATAAACATTTTAGTGAAACCCTAAAATTGCATGCAGTCAGGTTACGTCGTTCGAATTTTTAAACCTTGTAATTCCTCCCCTCCCCTAAACTATAATTTCGTCCTCGAAATTTTAAACGTACCAAATAGCTCTGGATTATGACTCATCATCTCAGTCTCGGTCTCCCAAGTAGCTTCCTCTTCGGAATGATTCAGCCACTTGAGTTTGACCATTAGGGTCACCTTGTTCCGTAGTCTCTTCTCCCATCTATCCAAAATCGGGGTAGGTCTCTCCTCGAAAGTTAAGTTCGGTGTCAACTAAAGAGGCTCATAATTGAACACATGCGAAGGATTCGACATGTACTCCCGCATCATCGAGATGTGGAACACATTATGAACTCCTGTCAGATTCAGTTCCAATGCAACTCTGTAGGATAGTGTCCCAACTCTCTCGAGAATCTCAAAGGGTCCTATGAATCTAGAACGGAGTTTTCCCTTTTTGCAAAATCTCATCACACCTTTCATAGGTGCCACTTTCACAAACACGTGGTCACCCACTACAAACTCTATATCTCTATGTCGCTTATCTGCATAACTCTTTTGTCGGCTCTGAACAGTCTTCATCCTATCCCGGATCTTGAATACTAACTCTGTAGTCTGTCTGATAATGTCTGGACCTAACTCTACTCGTTCACCTAACATCCCAATAGATCGGTGATCTACACTTTCTCTCATAAAGTGCCTCGTATGGATTCATGCCAATAGACACTTGATAACTGTTGTTGTATGTAAACTCCAAAAGAGGTAACTTCGGCTCCCAGCTCTGGAAGTCAATCATGCAAGCCCTGAGTAGATCCTCCAAGTTCTGAATCACTCTCTCAGACATACTGTCGGTCTGAGGATGGAAAACTGTACTGAATAACAACTTGGAACCCAATGCTTGATGCAGACTCTTCCAGAATACATATGTAAACCTCGGGTCCCTGTCTGACATAATGGACACTGGAATCCCATGCAATCTGACTATCTCTCTGATGTACATCTCTGCGTACTGAGTTATGGTGAAAGTCTTCTTTATCGTAGAAAATATGCTGCTTTAGTGAGTCGATCGACTATCACCCAAATGGCATAATATCGTCCAAGTGTCCTCGGTAGTGTAACGTCCAAAAGTCAACCCACGTAAATCGCATGCATGCAAATGATTTAAATTGCTTAATTTCTTTATTTAATTGATTTTAAATATTTACATAATACATATTATATGATTGAAGGTCTAATTGCATGATTTCATGAAAACTGAATATTTTATCCGAATATTCGGTAATAGGATGGGGAAAGGAGACCAGGACGACAAAGATAAAATAATTTTTGGTAAATATTTTAGGCTTATTAATATGATGAAATATAATTAAAATTTTCTAAAAATGCTGAAGCCCAATTTTTTTTACGAGATGAGCTCGATTTTATTCGGGGAACCGATTTTGGTCAAAATATGGACTTTTAAAGGCCCAAAAATTATTATTTTTGAAAATAAATCTTGTAAACTTTTATTTTATAATGACATAGGTATTATTGGACCTAATTTACCTATGATTGAAGGGCCCAATTATCCCAAAACAAAAAACCCAAAACCCCAACCCATTTTACTTACAATTTTCGAAAGCTGTTAAAAAGAATTCCTAGGATCTTGGGACTCCATAGCAGCCGAAATCACACCACACACACACTTAAAAATTTCGATATTTTGGAACCAAAATTTAAGGGTCATTCGTCGCCCGTTCGTCTTCCTTCGCAACCCACGCCAACGATCGCATATTTGAGGGTTTTAAACGCAAAGGTATGCTTATAGACTCTTTTCATGCATCATTCAAATCATAATATGCATATTTTACGTATTATAGCATGAAAAATATTTGAATACAAATCTCTTAAAGTTTTGATGATTATTTTCAAAGTTTTGATGATTTTACAATTCGTTTGTGAACATTATGAATGAGAAGGGACATGTTGCCAATACAAGGTGTTTAAGAGATTGAAATAGAGTCGTTTAAAGGTGGAACGCAGGATGGAATCGAGCTTGGCGAAGGAAGGACGAACCTTGGGTTTTCATGGGGGTAGGGATCGGCCATTGGAGTTTTGGAAAGGGGCTGATGTAAGGGTTAGGGCCGGTCACGGGGTGGCTCAATGGGAATTGTTGCAGTCGTGGAAGGGTCCATGAAGGGCTGGGCCGGGCTACATCAATAGATGGGAGAGCCAACAAACCCTAGGACTCTTCCCATGCACTCGTGCGGATAGGTTCAGGAGGACAGAGGCTCGCGGCTGGTCTAGGGGTCTAGGCTTGTCCAGTAGGTCTAGGAAGGATTGATTGGGGTTAGGGTTAGGGCTTGGACTGGTGCAGCATGGTCCATGGTGGCTCGATGAAGGAGGGCCGCGACTTAAGAGGATTGCACGTGGATGGTTTGCGTGGGCTGGGGGCTGGTGCGCTGGTTCCAGAGAGTTCAGGTAGGGTCTAGGAGGGTGAGGTTAGGTATGGTCCTGGGTGGCTCAATGTTTGGGGGAGTCGTGTCTTGATGTAGAGGGTAGGGTTCGAATTTGGCTTACAAAGGAAAATGGCTCGAACCGGGGGTCCACGGGGGTGGCTCTTCGCTCACGGGGGTATTTGAGAGATGAAAAGTTTATGTTTAAATTTTGGGAAGAAATATTAAGTTTTGATTAATTCTGGATTTAAACGCTTAACGGTTTAGTAATTAAGGAATTAAATCAAAAAGCTCGGGTTTACGTCTAAGAAAATATACGAAATTAATTTTAATCTTATATAATGGTTTGGGATAGGCTCGTGTCGCAAAAAAGAAGATAACGTCAAAATCGAAAATTTTTGAGCTCAAGGGCAAAATGGTCATTCTACGTCACGGGTAGTACAAAAGGCTTGACAGTGTCCCGAAGAATCATAATACATGCTAAATGATATTTAAAAGTTTATGACGAAAATATGAAATTTTATGACTATGATAAAGCTGTACAATTTTTATTGTTTAAATGCTATTTTACGAATTTGGAAAGGACACGATATTTATGAATAAAAATGAAAAAAAATATTTTGAAGGATGTGAATTGGCTGTGACAAATATAATATGATAAATGATGTTTGGGAAGTCGTGAGGGAGAAGGCCCCAGAGGGAGCCCAACGATCGTATTTCCATTTACGGCGGTGCCTAGTGCCCGTCCGCATGCGTAATAGTGAGGTAAGACTGATCAGTCGACCACATGATACAACTAGTCACTTTCAAGGATCAGACTTCACCTAAAATTATGTATGATGATGGAAGCTTTACGATTAAGTGATTTATGATTACAAGCTTATTTTAAATAAAAGTATGATTTTAATGTATGTGCTTGTATATGCATTATTTGTTAGTCATGGTTAGGACGTGCTGAGTCATTAGACTCACTAGGTTTGAATGGTTGCAGGTGAGGATGATATCGAAGGAGGCGCTGACGCTTGAGTGGATCGAGTCTGGCAGTACACACCCGAGGGACATTTATTTTCTGCATTAGCATGATAGTTAAAGTTTTGAAATAAAGATTTTAAGAATGATTTATTTAGATATTTTTATATTTTATTTGAAGTTAGTTTTGATCATGTCAATGGTGGACGTATGATTTTTGTTAATTGAAGATTTATGGATTTTTATGTACTTGAGATTTTCAAATGCTAAATTAATTTTTGGGTGTTTGAATTGTTGAATTATGTTATTATACAAGTTTCGAATTTTACAAAAAATAAAATAAAAAATTAGTAGGATTTTAAAGTTAAAAAGTAGTTGACGTTAGATGCATGATTTTAAAATGTTCGATGCATGTTTGTTACGTGGTATGGATGACTTGTACAGATATGCCTCCTAGACGAGTTCCTCTCAGAGATAGTGAGGAAAGGCGGGAAGAGGATATTCCACAGCCTCCATCTAATCAGGATTTTAGTGACCGTGTTCTTGCTGGAATGGCTCAATTACTAGAGCATCATGTTGGGAATGCTACGAGGGTTCGACCCGAGGCTGTTTATGAGCGATTTAGGAGCATGGAGCCCGCGGATTTTTCGGGCACTACTGATACATTCATGGCTGAGGGATGGATTATGTCATTGGAGGTGATTTTTAGGTATATGGATACGACGGACGCTGACCGAGTTCGTTGTACCATTTTTCTGCTGAAAGGGATGCTTTCTTATGGTGGGAGGGAGCGGATCGAGGGGTGAATCTGGTGACTTTGACTTGGGAGGACTTCAAGAGAGTATTTTATGATAAGATTTTCACTACCAACGTTCGTTTGAGGTTGAAGATAGAATTCACGAGTCTCGATCGAGCTAAACTTGCACTATAGAATCCGCAATAACAATTTATAATATCCATGCTCGAAATAATCGCAAGTGCACGATGTCAAATAATAGTATAATATACAAGAGTACGAGTATCGTTCCACTGGAGACTGTATTTTGCAACTATTATTTCTAGTTATCAAATTTTTAGCAACGAAATTTGATTGATTGTTTATGACTACTAAAATTAAATAAAAACTCAAAGATAAAATTACAGAATTAAATAATGAGATATAGAATCTAGACCAATTAATTAAATTTCAATGAGAAATGGATTTGTTGGGAATTTCAGCTCAGCTACCCCTTGTTAATTAATTAATTCGTTCGATAGTGATTTATACTTCCGACAGAATTTCCTATTCAATTGTACACACCCTCTCGAGCTATGTAAAACTAATTCTACTCAGTAAAGTAATTAAATGTCTTTAATTATTTATCAAGAGTGAATCGCATATAGATCTATGAAATCCCCTAGTTTTCGCCCCACCGAACTATGACTATTGGTGTGTATCCAGTTTCATATGTCTATGTAAATTGTAGATCCACAGACTATGCTACTCGTTCCTATCACAAGATATTATCTCAAACTCACTGGAAATATAACAACGTTTTTAATAGCTACGCTCTAACAACACAATAAAAAACAGTAGCACACTCAAGAATAAATCCAAAATCGAAACATAAATTAACTAAATCAAAGTTCGGGATAAGATCTCCTTAAATCCCAACAAATAATTAAAGTTTAGCTACTAGAACTCATAGTGAAAATAATAAAAAAAAAACAATGTTTAAACCATAAAATCTAAATAAGAAATACTAGATGAGACGAGATCTGCGAAGAATGGTGCCCGGAAATTTTCAACTCCAAGCAATTGCTCCAAGCTTTTCTCCTTCTACTGACTCCTTGGATGCTCAATAATAAGTGGATACCTGTGAAACTCGTCCCATCTCCCCTTTCATATCATCCATATCCAGAAATAAGGGAAGAAATCCGCCAAGAAATCTTTCCAAAATTACAAACGCGCCCGGGCGGACATAAGTTTCCTCTCGGGCAGATGGCTTGCGCAAATCTTGTTCTAATTTTTTCATCGACGCGCCTGGGAGGACATAAGTTTCCGCCCGGGTGGATGACTTTCGCAAACTTATTTTTTCTCAAATATGGAAGGCGCCCGGGTGGATAGCTCTCGAGAATTCCCCATTATTTTCATTTTATTCACGAATATACTGCATTTTCAACCAAGAGACTTATGAGCAATAAGAAAACATAAATTATGCCAAAACAACACAAAATGCATGCAATCTAAACGATAAATGCAACACAATGGGTCATCACATGACATGAAAAACAAGTATGATCCACCTGTATCAACCCCCCATTAAAAACCTTTTGCTTGCCCTTGGGCAAAACAGGTGACAAGACAAAAACGGAACATGATACAAAATAGCTTGACAGTGAGTTCATAGTCTTTATTAGCCACTACAAGAAAAACGACATACAACAACACACATACGACAACGATTTTTGTGCAAAACCGTTGTCGTAGAGTTTTTAACAACGGTTTTAGCCAAAACCGTTGTCTTTTGGGGATCAAAGACAACGGTTTTTTTAAAACCGTTGTCTTTGAGGGGCCAAAGACAACGGTTTTAAACAACTGTTGTCTTTGGGGGGTCAAAGACAACGGTTTTAGGGTCAATGACAACGGTTCATAAAACCGTTGTCTATTAGCGTGTTTTTTTGGAAAATAGACAACGGTTTTAAGAAACCGTTGTCGAATAGCGTGGTTTTTGGACAAACAATAACGGTTAAGGAAGACGTTGTCAAATTTAGCGACGAATTTCAAACAATCGTCGCTAAAATTAGCGACAGTTTCAAAATAACCGTCGCTCAAATAAGATCAGCGACGGGTTTGAATAAACAGTCGCTAATTATAGCGACTGTTTTAAATCAAACCGTCGCATGCTTAAAATTAGCAACGGTTTAATCATATCCGTCGCTAAATTTAGCAACGGTTTTTTAAAACACCGTCGCAATATTTCGCGACGGTGTAAATTCCAAACGTCGCAAAATTAAAACATGCGACAGTATTTCAAAACTTGTCGCTAAATTTCGCGACGATAAAATCCAAACCGTCGCTAATTTAAATTTTGGCGACGGTTTTACAACAAACCGTCGCTAACTCACTATAAAAACCCGCGTTCCACTCCATTTTCTTCACAACACTTAAACTTTTTCTCACTACTTCACAACATTTAATATTTTTCAACACTTAAAATTTTTCTCACTACTTCACAACACTTAAACATTTTCTCTCATACACAATTTTATCACTTCACACAACACTTAAATTTTTTTTTCTCATACACATTTTTATCACTTCACACAACACTTAAAATATCACTTCACACAACACTTGAAATTTTTCTCTCATACACATTTTTATCACTTCACACAACACTTAAAATTTTTCTCTCATACACAATTTTATCACTTCACACAACACTTAAAATGTTTCTCATACACAATTTTATCACTTCACAACACTTAAAATTTTTCTCTTACATTTAAAACACTTGAAATTTTTCTCTTTTACACGATTATAGTTTCGATTGTTAGTTTCTTTTATAAAAATTATTAAAAGATTTTTTTTATTTTTCGAAACAAATTAGCGACGGAATTCATGATTAAAGACCGTCGCTAAATGTTATGCTGACCGTCGCTAAATTTAGCCACGGTTGTTATATGTAGACCGTCGCGAAATTTAGCGACGGTTATGATTAAAACCGTCGCTAATGGATTTAGCGACGGTTTTAAATACCGTCGCAAATTCTACCTACCACAACGGGTAAAAACCGTTGTCGTTGAACAGACTTTCAACAACACCCTCAGTTACAACAGTTTTTAAAAGGCTACGACAACGGATAAAATCCTGTTGTCGTTGCCCGTTTTTCTTGTAGTGAGCCTTAGCAAAACTCAACATATTCCCTTGTCGATCAATGCGAAAGCACAACTCTTCACACTTTCTTTTGGTCTAGACATTTTATCAAATAAAACCTGAACGTGTATGTGTGTCGTTAGTCCTAGCACCATAAATGACAGAGAGATCTATTCTCAACCAGTGTCAGAGATTTAAATCAGCCTGTTAGTGTAAATCTTACTCTCCTTTATTCCTCTGCACTCAGTAGCAGCAAGTTTTTTTTTTTGATTGAATTGGAATAAAGTAATAAAAGGACTATATTAGAACCTTTCATTTCAGATTCAAATCCATGTGTTTTACATTTTTCGCCAGGATAGGATTTAATTCATTTATTCAGCTCCACAACACCTTACATCTCCATCGTTCTCTTTTTTTACGATGCTGATATATACCTCGATTCAAGAGAATATAGTAAAGCTCAATTCACACCTTCAAACATCTTCGTTCCACACTTTAATTTTAAATTTTCACCATTTTATCATGCATGCTTCTAGGATTAAAATTCGTGCAAAGAGAATTCAGCATTTTAAATAAAACTTCATGTCTCTACCACAATATGTGCTAAAGAAATGTGATTATATGACAAACAGGGACAGGGCATTTCTCATCACTTCTTAATCATCCTCGGCTAACAAGTACTACTTCGAAAACTGTCGTTTGACACACACACCAATGCAAAACGAAAAAAACTAAATGTCAATGAATAAAACCAACAAAGCACCAACAAGGAACACACAAAACAACACCCATCCAACCCCAATACTAAAGTCGAGCAGTGTCCCCAATGCAACAGACGATAGAAAAAGAGACAGATAGTGAATAACAAAATGGATGCAATATAACCTAAGCATGCAACAGAAATAGAAATTGATAAAATGATCTAAACGAAATGCAAGAAATAAAAGAAGGGACAGAAGTGACTCCCCTCTCACTGATCCTCCTCCTCGTGCTCTTCCAGGGGAATGACTCCAGCTTCCGGTTCTGGTTCACCGGCGTAGTAAAACTGAAACGGCGGCGGGAAAGCTGGCATAGGTGGCGGCATAAGGGCCGGGTCAATACCACTGTGGCTCAAGGACAGACGCAACATGGCATCAGTAGCGGTTTGATATGTTTGACTCACAGCCTACCACTGTAACTGATGGTCAGCAAATGCAGCAAATTCGTCCATCCGATCCTAAAGAAGCCGATGTCGAGGTTGCAGGGCCGATGGTGGGGGCTGCTGTGGCAATGGATCGAAAGTCAAGCCGTCCCATATAGGGCCAAACTGAGGGAAAGCCTTTCACCGTACCGCGGTCTTCTGTAGCTAGCTGGCGTCATCCAAGGCCTTGGTCGCTGGAAACAACTCATCATCATCCTGAAAAACCACCCCGGCTCCCGCACACAGCTCGATGATAACATGGGGAAAGAATAATGCCACATTCGATTTGTGAGTGCTAAGCTGGATCTGTGAATAAATTATTTTTTCCACGTTGATTGGCATATGGGTCATCATTGCATAAAGCAGCACTCCTCTCTCCATCTGTACCTCGTTGTTGTGCTCGACTGGCATCAATCGTGTGGCCAAAAATGCATACCACATCGCAGACGGGACTAGAAAATATTTCTCGACGAAACAAGTGTACGATCCAGGTGTCTTCCACGGAGACCCAGGATAACGGATTCTGCGCATCATCAAGTATAAGTCGGGGTATGCTGCCCATGCCACATACACCGAATCATCCACAACCGGTGTCTCAAGCACCCTATTAATCTCCATAGAACTAAAATCCACTAGCTTCCTTCTCACATATGCTTTATTATCGCTCCGCTCAGCCGCATTGGCATAAAATTCCCTCACTACCGATGCCACTGCGGCTTGCGGTTGGGCACAAAATTTGTCCATCCTCGATTAGTAATCTGATTAATAATAGAAATTTGTACCACAAGTTGGACCACGCTCACGAAGCGGAGCTCAATGTATTTTTGCATGTTCAAAGCGTTCTCTAGCGGCATCATTCACAAATAAGTAGGAAATACGCGATGAAGACGAAGAAGCATCATGACTTGCCCGAGCTTTCTTAGGTGGCATCGTGGATTATTTGTGAAGAACAAGAAGCCTGGAGTAAGAGGTGCGTTGTCGGAACTCAGTGGTGCCCAAAAGCTTCAGTGGCAGCGGGAAAGTTGTAGCAGTGGCCGGAAAAATTCAGTGGTGGCCGAAAATGTGTAGTGGTGGCCGGGAAAAATCACTTATTGATGCTTGGTGAAGGTGGTGACACAAGATTTTACCTAAAATTGGCACAAAATAAGTGACTTGAGCGAGAATTGAGAGAGGAGGCTGCGAATTTCGAAGGGGAAAGGTTAGGGTTCGAATGGGGAAGAGAAAAGAAGACCGGAGTTTTAAAAAATTCCGCGACCCGCCCGGGGGGACATAAGTTTCCGCCCAGGCAGATGTGTTGCGGCTTTCATATTTTTTTTCAAAATAAAGGGCGCGCCCAGGCAGATATAAATGTTCGCCCAGGCAGGAAGATGCACGACATTGATTAAAAATTCTTCACCCAAGCGCGCTCGGGCGGACCACGTACGCTGCCCACAAATATTTTTTTTTTAACTAAATAGTAAAATCGAATTAAGTAAGGAAGAGAGGTAGTTCTCAATTTATATTCGAGAGCTTGACTGTCGGTCAGTTTCAGTTCAGATTGTCCTAGAACCGGGTGATTCCAAGTTGTGGCTCAAATGTGACACCCATGTAGTGCTTCAATCGCTGAGCATTGACCGTAAATGTATCATCCTTTCCATCTTGCAATTCCACAGCTCCCGATGGATAAACTTTAGAAATTACGAATGGACCAGACCATCTTGACTTCAATTTTTCAAGAAACAGTCGCAACCGGGAGTTGTAGAGTAGGACATTTTCGCCTTCCTTGAATTTCCTTTCGATGATTCGCTTGTCATTTGCCCTCTTTGTTTTCTCTTTGTATTATAATGCGTGATCATATACCAGATTTCTGAATTCTTCTAACTGATCCAATTGAAGTAGACGTCTTTCACCTACAACACTAAAGTTAAAGTTTAGTGTTTTTGTTGCCCAATATGCCCGATGCCCTAACTATACAGGTAAATGACATGCTTTACCAGACAGTACCCTATATGGTGTATGTTGCGACTTTGATTGTTGCACTCCCAAGAGCAGGTTGTCCACAAGTAGTATAATTCGGTGAGTCCGAATATCGCATCCACAGGGAAGCTAAGGTAATTACAAGTCCACTACAATGTCTTTTTGTTTTGTTTTTGTTTTTGTTTCTTTTTAATTTTAATTGTTTGAATCTTTAATGGATAAATTTTAATTGTTCAAATTCTAATTTAAGTAGTTGAGATTAAAGGATCCACTCTTGGTATTTGAATAAAGTTAACATTAACGAACACTATTGAAATCCACTTAATAAAATGGTTCCAATATATTAAATAATCATATTTATATTATGTTATATATTATTATCTCATAAGTATATAATATATACCAAAACTTATAAATGTGGTCAAGTATTTATTGTGCTATATATATTTGTAAACACTAAATCAAGGTTCCCACTTTAAATGGTTAGTAAAACCAAACTAACATTTAAATGGTACCAAGAAATTAATATTATGATATATTTATATATAGTAAATCAAGGTTCCCACTTTAAATGGTCGGTAAAACCAAACAAACATTTAAATGGTTCCAATTAATTTAATATTATGATATATTCATATATAATAAATCAAGACATCCACTTTAAATGGTTGGTAATACCAAACTAACATTTAAATGGTTCCAAGAATTTAGTGTAATATATAGCAACAATAAATCAAAACTTCCCACTTATAAGTAGGGTATAAAAATGCTTAAAGAAATAAATATAACATAAACAATAAATAATGATTAAATAATATAAAACATAGATTCTTACCTTTTAGTAACCTTATTATTATGCCAAGAGTTTCACCTTTTCATCTCAACTTTAGGAAGTTAGCTATTCATTATTCAAAGTGTAAAACTTTGAATATGAAATTAACATGCTAATTATATTTAAATGAAGAAATAAAGGAAAATATAGAGAGAAATATTATGAACTCAAAGGTTTGTTCATAGAATGAGGGATATCTCAATACATTACAATGCACCCCTATTTATAGCCAAATTTGGGGAGACAACCACAAATAAAATATTATTTTTTACACATAAGTCTTCATTGGTGTTCCAAGATATAATATTATATTACACATCACTTTTGAAAATCTTCTTCTCCGAATTTGCTTCTTCACATAAAAAGAAACATGTGGATAATTGAGTTGTCTAGTTGTGGTATTTTTTTCAGACCATTTGACCAAGTAATTTGAGAGATATGGTAAACATACTAGAGCATGGTAAAACTGCCACTTCTTTGGTAACTTTATTTGTTGCTTAATTTGATCCCAATTGTGATAGGATTTTTATCTCATGTTTGTCATCAATATTGTAGATATTAAAATCAACTTTCTACAGGTTCAAGAATCATCTTAATCCCATTTGCAACGCCAAGGTTATTCTTGTTTTATCGAACCTGTAAAAATAGTAAAAACTTATAATTACACAACAACTTATATTTTATACAATTTATTATAAAACATATAATATTTAAACATTTAATAAAACAAAAACTATATATTTATATTATAAAACATTTAATTAATATACAATTTTTTATCTTTATCAGTGTAGTGCCTATAGGTGTTTTAAAAGCAGTCCTATATGCCCAAAGAGCATCATCTAACCTTACCGACCAGTCTTTCCGACTGACACCTACTACTTTTTCCAAAATCCGCTTGATCTCTCGGTTAGATACTTCCACTTGACCACTCGTCTGTGCGTGATAGGGGGTAGAGATCTTATGTTTGACACCATATTTGCTCAAATTTTTTTCAAATAATTTATTGCAAAAATGGGTACCACCATCACTAATAATTGCTCATGGTGTTCCAAATCTATTAAACATATTTTTCTTTAAAAATTTCAGGACCACTTGAGCATCATTAGTGGCATATGCTTCTGCCTCTACCCTCTTAGACACATAATTAACCGGAACAAAATATATCTCTTCGTGAACGAACTGGGAAACGGTCCCATGAAGTCTATCCCTCACACATCAAAAACCTCACACTCAATGATATTATTTAATGACATTTCATGACGGTTAGAGATGTTACCTATCCGCTGGCATTTATCACAGGCTAGCACATAAGAACGAGCATCTTTAAAGAGGGTTGGCCAATAGAAGCCACATTCAAGTACCTTAGATGACGTCCTTGTTGGTCCAAAATGACCACCTACCTCACGGTCATGGCAATGGTTGAGAATTTCACCAAAATCCTCCTCTGCAACACACCTTCTTATCATGTAATCTGCATAGATCTTAAACAAAAATGGTTCCTACCAAAAATAATGTTTCAAGTCAGAGAGGAAATTCTTTCGTTGGTGAAACGATAGATTGGATGGTGGTGTGCCTGTGACAAGAAAGTTAGCAAAGTTTGCATACCAGGGATAGTGTTTCACCTCAAATAGCTGCTCGTCAGGAAATCAGCCATTAATGGAATGATCTACACAGTCAGTACTAATCAGCTCTGTGGGGACATGGGTGCTAATCATCTTCTTAATCGTTCTATGGGATTAATTGGATCAATTATGTAAGCTACTTTGATAAAAAAAAAATTCTTATAATATCAAAGCATTACTAATTAAAATGTATAAATCATATAACAAGTTAAGTTTCTTTATTATACACGATCAAATGTAAAGTCTACAACACATGATCAACTTACAAATTTATTTCCATTTACAAGTCACATAACTAGTGTTTGTTGTTCCTCACTACAAGTCTAGGAATAAACCACCAGTCTCATATCTAAGCCCGGATCACCACGTTAATCATCACTCGTTCAAGCTCTTCTCGGTACTGATCATGTCCCACCTGTTGTCATGCACACATACAAACACGACAACAGCCAGAAACTCCGGTGAGAATAAATCCCAGTATAAAACATGTATACACGCAATGCATAAAATCATATACAAAAGCATAAACCATGTATCAAAGAACATAAATCATAACTTATGACACAATAGTGAATACGGACAAAACTCTTTGACTCGATTCATATCTAAGTCTAGGGATCCCGGTGTGAATAACACGTAACAAATATTTCACCTACTCTCCCAATCGGGGTGGTGGTACGTCTTATTCCTAAACTTCGGCCCTCTCTGTATCGAATATCTATAATAGGAGTCAGTCTTCTCCTACGCACATCGATACCACCGAACATCTAGTAACTTGGCAACTATGCCAATGACTCATCTATCTCCAGTGCATTTCTATAACTCCATAGAGAAAGTATAACATATCAAAGCATAAACAATCTAGTATGTGGTTTAGGGAAACTCCAGTCCAATCTGACACGAGTCGTATCTCCCTTTCTTTTCTGTCAATCTGACTCTGTCAAAGTCTCGGGTTCAAAGCCTTTCAATATCAACCTGGCAATGACAATATCAAATATACTGTATCAATATACCATTCAAATCAATACTGGATACAATCAGAACTAAATCAAATTCTGTTTCAGCGGCATAACTGCACAATCTCAATATACCCAGCAATACAAATATCGACCGATATCAATCTCAGTATACCCAGCAATACAAATATCGACCGATATCAATCTCAACTTATAATCAATAACCATACAAATCTGATATCGAATCTCAATCAAATCCATTCTGAAAATCATAATAATTTCATATGATATTCGTTCTTCAATCCGGTTTCAATTATACGATGTTTAATATCGCAATAACACCATATATCAACCATATCTGATTCTGGTAATATCATATTATCAAATCATATCAAAACGTAGTAAAACTTACGTCTAGTTGAAGTTCTTGTCGACATGAACACGGTACTGTACTCGGATTCAAAATCGAACGAGCGGATTTTGTGAGAATTAATTTCTAAGATCAAGAAATCCAATTCTTTTCCGGAGCTTCTCTCGTGCCTTTTCTTGCTGAAGTTGTGAGGAAATGACAAAGTTGTATATTATATATGCATGGCAAAGTACGGGTGGCTTCATATTTGTGTAGAACGTCTCGCGCATATGCGCGACCTCTCTCGACGCATATGCGCGAGACCTACTGGTCTCGACACATTTCTTCTTGACAGTTCGCGCATATGCGCACACCATCACCGTGCATATGCGCGAGGTTCTCTGGACTCGGTATTATGTCAATACACCTCCTCGCGCATATGCACGAGGTCCTCCGCCTGCCTCGCGCATATGCACGCATCAGTGCCACGCATATGCGCGAGGGGTACTGTCTTCGCACATACATCGTCACATGAATCCTCATTTTGTGTCTCGGTTGGCCCCTTCATTATCATATCAAATCATAAGTCAATAATTACAGATTAACAGGATATAACTCTCGGGCCTTACAAGCTCCAATCTAGACAAGTGATCTGCTACCACATTCTCAACACCCTTCTTATCCTTTGTTTCTAGATCAAATTCTTGTAACAATAAAATCCACCTAAGTAGGCGTGGCTTTGAATCTTTCTTAGCAAGTAAATATTTCATTGCAAAGTGTCTGTGTAAACAATGAATTTGGACAAAACAAGATATGAAAAAGAAATTTATCAAGCGCGAATACTACTGCAAGTAATTCCTTTTCAGTGGTTTCATAATTCAATTGAGTCTCATCTAAGGTTTCACTTGCGTAGTATATAGTATGAAATACCTTGTTTTGCCGCTGGCCAATAACAGCACCAAACGCAGTATTGCTGGCATCGCACATGACCTCAAAGGGTAGATCCCAATCCGATGCTACCAAAACAGGAGCCGTCACTAAGCGCTCCTTTATATCCTCGTATGCCTGCAGATAGTTGGAATTGAAATCAAACGGCACATCTTTCATAAGCAAGGAAGATAGAGGTTTGGCAATTTTAGAAAAATCTTTAATAAAACGCTGATAAAACCGACGTAGCCTAGGAAACTCTTAACTCCCTTTATGGATGTCGGGGATGGTAAGTTCTTGATAACATCCACTTTTGCCTTATCCACCTCTATTCCATGCTCCGAAATCTTGTGTCCTAAGACAATTCCCTCTTTTACCATGAAGTGGCACTTCTCCCAATTCATCACCAAGTTCGTCTCCTCACATCTCATCAACACCATCTTCAAATTCTGTAAACAATCATCAAAAGAAGAGACAAATATCGAGAAGTCATCCATAAATATTTCAAGGAAAGTTTCTAACATGTCATGAGATATAGCGGTCATGCATCGCTGAAAAGTGGCAGGGGCATTACACAAACCAAAGGGCATCCGTCTAAACGTAAAATTGCCATAAAGACAAGTTAAAGTGGTTTTCTATTGGTCTTCGTGTGCAATCATGATTTGGTTATACCCTGAATACCCATCCAAAAAACAATAAAACTCATGACCCGCTATCCTCTCAAGCATTTGATCAATGAAGGGTAGCAGAAAGTGATCCTTACGAGTAGCATCATTAAATTTCCTATAATCAATGCACACACGCCGTCCCCTACCTGTCCTAGTGGGTAGTAATTCATTTTGTTCATTTGTGATAACAGTAATCCCATCCTTTTTCGGCACACATTGAACATGACTTACCCATACACTATCAGATATAGGATAGATAATACCTGCATCAAGGAGTTTGATAGTTTCTGCTTTTATTACCTCTTGCATCTTTGGATTTAATTTTCTCTGAGGTTGTACAAGTGGTGAGTACTTGTCTTCCATCAATATCTTGTGCATGTAGACTGATGGATTGATCCCTTTGATATCCGTCACTTTCCATGCAAATGCACTCTTGTGCGGTTTCAAGACTTTCAGCAGTTTGTCCTCCATCACATCTGTCAAATAAGAAGAAATAATAACAGAAAGTTTATTATTCTCACCTAGATAGACGTATTTCAGATGCGGAGGTAATGGCTTGAGCTCCAGAGTTGGTGGCTCCTCTAGGCTTGACTTCTGAGAGATCAAGTCTCTTCGTTCTCCCAAGTCCTCTAATATTATCTTTATTGGCCTCTTCCATGGGATGGTTGGCATTGAGGTATGCCAATATTTCGGCTTTCTCTGCATCCAATTCGTGTTCTCTCAATTCAGTAGTGAGAGTGGCTTCCAAAGGGTCCCTCATAGTATCCTGCACATAGTTGGACACAAGAGAATCAAAAACATCAATTCTAAAACAATTATTAGAATTCACTGTGTGCTTAAGTGCATTAAAAATATCAAAAGTAATCTCCTCTTCCCCCACTCTCAATCTTAACTCCCTTCTTGCACATCAATTAATACATTGCCAGTTGCAAGGAATGGCCTCCCAAATATCAACGGCATCTCCATGTCCTCCTCCATGTCGAGTACTACAAAATCTGTGGGAAATATAAATTTGTCCACCTTTACCAGTACGTCCTCTATGACTTCTCGCGAATATTTGACAGACATGTCTGCCAGTTGCAAGGACATCCTGGTTGGCTTAGGCTCTCCTAATCCGAGTTTCCTGAACACAGATAAAGGCATAAGATTAATACTCGTACCAAGATCACACAAATCTTTATGAAAAACAACATCACCAATTATGCAAGGAATAGAAAAACTCCCTAGGTCTGTAAGTTTTTGTGGGATTTTGTTTTGCACCAAAGCAGAGCAATTTTCAATTAGATTTACCGTCATGTGATCCTCAAATTTTCTCTTGTTATGTCCTTCAAAAATTTAGCATAACTAGGCATTTGCATCAAAGCATCGGCAAAAGAAATATTGATATGCAATTTTTTAAATATCTCAAGAAACTTACCGAATTGCGCATCAAGTTTTGATTTTTTCAATGTTGCAGGGAAAAGAGGAGGTACAAATATGTTTTGTTGTGCAGTGGGTGATGGTGTAGAGTTAGAAGACTTACCTTTGGACCTCAGTTTGTTCACCCATTATTTGACTTTTTTCCTTCCCTCTAGACTCTAAAATTTTCCTACTCTTCTACTCGATGGTCTTCACTTGTTTTTTTGGATTGGTCTTTGTGTTACTTGGAAAGGTGCTTGGCTATCTACTTGCTATCATATTTTCTAAATGTCCAATCTGATTCTCTAGCCCCTTTATCGATGCATCTTGGTTTTGGAGTCTAGTTTCAGTGGACGAAATAAACTTAGACATCATTTGCTCCAAATTAGACTTTTCTTCTCTAGGGGGGTAAGATATGTACGTCGTTTTTTTCCCATACGGATCATTCCTTGGATGGTTTTGAATCCCCACATGATTCACTGGTGCCTCCTCACTCACATAGAAAGGGCCACTGTATTGATAGTCCTTAATATAGTGTTCTCCTCCGCACTTATCACAAAATATCACTCGAAGACGCATAGTCGTGCCACCCATATTCAAGCCGTCCAATTTCCTATTCAAGACATCAAGTTGTGCAGTAATAGCAGAAATGCCAGTTACCTGGTGAACTCCTGCACTTCTCCGCTGGTTGTTCCTTTCAGATTGCGGATGATAGCTGCTACCAGCCATCTACTCTAATAACTCATACGCTTCCTCAACAGTTTTTCTCAATAGGTTTTCACATGCAGCAGCATCTAATCATAGTACGATTAGGAGTGAGTAAGCCATAATAAAAGGTTTGAATTATTAAATCAAGTGGCAGTTCTTGATTAGGGCATCTTCGTAATAGATCTTTGAAATGCTCTCATGCCTCATATAAAGACTCTTTCTTGAATTGAGCAAATGTGGTGATATCTGCCCGCAACTTCATGGTCTTAGATGGAGGAAAGTATTTAATGAGAAATTCCTTCGTCATGTCCTCCCATGTGGTGATCGAACCTATAGACAAACAATTTGACCATGCTTTAGCTTTGTCACGTAAAGAGAATGGAAATAAACGCAACGTCACAACATCATCAGAAACTCGATTAAATTTAAAATTATAGCAAATTTCAAGAAAATCTGTGATGTGCGTGTTTGGGTCATCTACTGCAGATCCTCCAAAATGGACTTTATTCTGAGTCATCTGAATTATAGCTGGCTTGAATTCAAAGTGGTTTGCCCGCACAATAGGCCTCACAATGCTGGGGCGTGCACCATCCAAAGAAGGCTGGGCATACTCTAGCATCGGTATGTGGCGTGGCATCTCAACATGTTTATCTTTATGGTGTTCCTCCTCATGCTCATGCTCGTGTTTCTCCATCAGTTCCTTCAGTCTCTGCTGCTGTCTTCTTCTGCGGAAAGTTCTTTCAATTTCAAGGTCAAACTGCTAAAGTTCCACGTTAAGTGACTTTGACATGCACTGGAAAGTTATCTGGAATAGAATATGAAGTGTTAAGAAAAATAAATCAATGCTAAAGAAAATAACTAAAAATAAAATTGTGAAGTAAAAGTCCCCGGCAACGGCGCCAAAAACTTGATCGATCTAAACTTGCACTGTAGAATCTGCAATAACAATTTATAATATCCAAGTTCGAAATAATCTCAAGTGCATGATGTCAAGTAATAGTATAATTTACGAGATTACGAGTATCGTTCCACTGGAGACTGTATTTTGCAACTATTATTTCTAGTAATCAAATTTTTAGCAACGAAATTTGATTGATTGTTTATGATTACTAAAATTAAATATAAAGTCAAAGATAAAATTCCAGAATCAAATAATGAGATATAGAATCTAGAACAATTAATTAAATTTCAATGAGAAATCGATTTGTTGGGAATTTCAGTTCACCTACCCCTCGTTAATTAATTAATTCGTTCGATAGTGATTTATGATTTCGACAGGATTTCATATTCAATTGAACACACCCTCTCGAGCTATGCCAAACTAATTCTACTCAATGAAGTAATTAAATGTATTTAATTATTTATCAAGAGTGAATCGCATATCGATCTATGAAATCCCCTAGTTTTCGTCCCAGCGGACTATGACTATCAGAGCGTATCCAATTTCATATGTCTATGTAAATTGTAGATCCACAGATATGCTACTCGTTCCTATCACAAGCTATTCTCTCGAAGTCACTCGCAATATAACAAAATTGTTAAAGTTAGCTACGCTCTAACAACACAATGAAAAACAATAGCGCACTCAAGAATAAATCAAAAATCGAAACATAAATTAACTAAATAAAATTTCGAGATAGGATCCCCTTAAATCCCAACAAATAATTAAAGTTTAGCTACTAGAATTCATAGTAAAACTAAACAAAACAATGTTTAAACGATAAAATCTAAATAAGAAATACTAGACGAGACGAGATCTGCGAAGAACGGTGCCCGAAAATCTTTGAATCTTCAACTCCAAGCAATTGTTCCAAGATTTTATTCTTCTCTTGATTCCTTGGCAGCTCAATAATGTCTGAATACCTCTGAAAATCGTCCCATCTCCCCTTCCATATCAACCATATCCATAAATAAGTGAAGAAGGCCATGTTGTCTCGAAGGATGGTATAGCTGTTGATCCAATGAAAATCGAGGCGATACAGAAGTGGCCTATTCCTACCACTGTATCAGAGGTACGCAGTATTATCGTCGTTTTATCCACGATTTTTCTCTTATTCCACAACCAAGCAAACCAGATCTTGACTCACCTCTCCTATACCACCCTAGGACTCTACTGGACCCAAAGGAACCACGGCTACACCCCATGCACGAAGCACAGCTCACTCGATCGATAATCACCTCAAACACCCTACGCGACCAACCTCCTCCCCCGAGCTCGATCGGCTTTGTGGCTCGTCCCAGCACTGGCCGAGCCTTTACAGGCCGTGGTTCAGACCCCTCAGGGTCTGGTCCATGACTTGGCATGGCCCCTGCAATGCTGGTCCCCGCCACTCCCCGAACTACCTACTTACGACCCAAAATCAAGAATCGAGAAACACCCTTAATCAACGTTGTGTGGTTACGGCCAATCTTGTACTATGATGTCAGGGTTGCTGGTCTTATTACCTACGCAGTTGCCGTGTATAGAGCCTTGGCGGCAGAGTAGGACCAAAGAGACATCGAGAGTGATAGACAGGGCAAGAGGCCCTATCAGGCACCTCAGCAGCAACAACAGTAGCGACCCCAGTTTAAGAGTCCCTTCCAGGGTCAGCAGGAGAAGAGGCCCTTTCAGGGACCACCGAAAGGCAAGGGTCCTGTTATACAGCAGAAGGCTCCTCAGAATCCTGGTGTATACCTAGTGTTCCAGAAGTTCAACCGCCAGCATCCTGGACACTGTTTGTGGGGATCGGGCAAATGCTTCAAATGCGGAGCCAGTGATCATGTATTGAGAGACTGTCCGCAGTGGAGGCAGCCGAACCAGGTTAGAGTGTTCGCCATGCAGGCAGAGGAAGCTAACCCTGACATGATCCTGTTGACTGGTAACTTATTTAATTCAGCACCGCATTATTTTTTCTATGCATGTTGCGAAGCTTTATTTGGGATTATTAGAACGCTAGGTCATATTTTTGGTGACTTGTGTAGAAATTTTCTCAATTTACACTTGAACCTTAAAACTACGACCCAAATCTATCCAAACTTACCATAACACCTTAAAATTCTCCCATAAACATCTCTTAGACGTAAAATTAAGCTTCTCGACTAAATTTGTGATTTGTTTTAAAACTTTAACCGAAGTTCCGGTTTTAACTCGAATCAACTCGAAACTTAACCAAACTTTAACCATAGTTTATTAACACCTAACCAATCCTTTTTCAACCCAATTCAAGACATATAAAACCCTTGGAAAATCCTATACACCTACTGAAAGTTTGTGCCCTTGTTCGAAAACCCTAACCCCCAACAAGCCCTATGTTCCTTCAACCCTAGGCCTTGACCAACGTGACCAGCCCCTAATCAGCCATCCAAGGACCTAGAATGGACCCTTAGGAACCTACTGGACCAACCTCTACATCCCATGCACGAGGACGTGCGTGTTCCTCTCCCTTGCGCGCGACAACAAGGAAGCGTGGCCTATCCTACGACTACATCCCTTCTGAGCCTTTCCAGCCTTATGTGGACCACCATGGCTTGTGTCTAGGACCCTCACGAGACCAGCCGCTCGCCTAGACAGCACCCTGCGCGGCCTCCCCCGTTTATCCTTCCAAAACCGCAAGCCCTAAACCCTTTGTCCCCAAAACGTGCATCTCCTTTCATCCTTATTTTCCAACCCTTAACCATGAATTTAGGGGTCCCTAAAAATTCTAAAATTCGGCCTTCCTAATAAACCTAACCTGGCAGCCTCTTTGTGCATCAATAAAATGATTTAGAAAGCATGAAAACCTACGTTTTCGGCATGTATAATTCAATAAACGAAAATATCAAGAGGATAACATATTTTTCATGCAAACATGTATCTTTCACACATAATATGATATGAACTATCAGTAAAAAAATATTAAGGCGTGGCTTTGCGTGTTTCACATACAAAAATCAATTCTAGACACGAAGAATGTTAGCGGAGAAACGGAAAAGCCTTGCTGCATTTTTATCCTTCAAAATCACGTGTAGCATCCTTGGGAAAGTGTAGTGTGTGGTGAGTTTGTTGGAGAGAAAACCCTCGGAGTCTAGGTGTTTGAGCGTAAGTTTGATGTAGTTTTAGGGCTTGGGAAATCAAGTTTTTGATATAAAATATTATGATAGAAAGTTAGGCCCAATAGCCTTACTATAATAAGCCCATTAGGCTCATTATAATGTAGAAAAATTATTTCGTTAGGGAAATTTTTGAAAATATTAGCTGAGTTCCCAAAAATTCTTTATTTTCGTCAAAAATCGATTACCGGTTTAAAATATGACTCGACATATAAAAACACCTCAAAAGATACCATTTTCGAAAATTTTACATTAAATATACCATATATTAAATAATTAAAAATAATCATTTAATAAAAATATTATTCTTTTACGGTCCCTAGTCTCCGTTCCTCGATCGCGTCTTGAATAACCTTTGAAACACAGTTTTATGCATTCTAATAGAAAACCATATTTTTAACATGTAAAATGCCTAACACATTCAATTCATGAAATTAAAATAATTTAATTAGGCATTTTTCATTTACCCTATATTTTCATGCAGTTGGATTACGTTATCACATTTTGAACCTTACAACTACAATCAAATCTAGAGCCGATGACTTTTCTTTTTCATCATTATGAAGAAACGACAACATAATTTATCGTCTATATAATTAAATACCAGAGTACATTAGACAATTTTCAAACATTGATATACATGCATTTGAAAATTAAATAAGACCATTGTAGATATTGATGTATAAAGAATAATTTTCGAAAAAATCAATAGACTTGTCATCTGTTTGGTCAGTATACGGGACACGTGAAAATATCTTTCATTCGAATTTTATAAACAAATCGTATATTCTTGCATTATTAGTTTTATACAACTATTTACACACTCACTAATTTACAATTCATTAGTTCTATATTGTTGATCCTTTAGCTCATTAGTTTGCATATATTTATTGTATTTGATCGAACATGTTGCACATTTAGATTCAATCTAAGTTTTTCAGCAGATCATTTTTTTTTATTGATAATCGCTTCATTGGTTTCTAACCCAACTGTGAAACAAACTTTAAATGTTGCACTGATCGCAACCTTGTTACCATATATAACTCTTGTTAAAGTGATAAGTCCTCAATCCAATAATTGACATTAGACTAAAGTTAACGTATTTGATCTCATGAGTTGCAATGTAGTTTTATTGTGCATGAGATTGTTGGAGAACAACTGAACCGTGATCTAAACATGATTTTTGGAATATTTGAACGATTTAAAAAATATGAATTGTATGGTCATTTAGCATGTTCAAACTGATCTGTAAAGTATAAAATCATTCAATACCAAAAACTAACAAACATTAAAAACAAACAAACAAATCTTTTTACTGACAAAATCTGATGACTCTATAATATTGCTTAACTCAAAAAATATAGAATGAAATATTGAATTTCAAACGCCTGTAAAATTCTTGTGCCGTTTATATTTTCAAAGTTCACTTTCACCACAAATTTTATATTGCTTATTCTATTTTATTCTCTAATTTTTAAGAAAGGAATATGATTTATCGTTAACTTTATCCATAATGATAGGAACAAATTGCGTGATAGTTTTAAAATTTTTAGGAATTAGAGTTTTTATATTGAAATTCAAAGAAGGAAAAAACTTGTGTGAGACTGTCTCATGGGTTGTATTTTGTGATATGGATCTCTTATTTAGGTAATCCATGAAAAAATATTGTTTTTATGCTAAAACTATTACTTTTTATTATGAATATCGGTAGGGTTGACTCGTCTCACATATAAGATTCGTGAGACCGTCTCACAAGAAACTTACTCTTCAAAGAATGATTTAACTAATAATAAATTATAAGATAATAACACTATATTTTTACTTTGCTCAAAAAAACAAAAACACTATATTTTTACTCATTATTTAGCATTAGATAATAATGTTAGGAAAAATGATAAGGATTTTGTCGAGTGAAAAGGTGTAGGCCTAACATTTCGTCTTCATGAAAGTGCCGGGCCTACCTCACATCCCCTACTTGTTTTTGTTCTCTTTTTCCTGCACTTTTTTATCACTTTATTTTAAAGATGTAATCGAGTCGAGTCGAGCTGAACTCTTGAATATTTAAGCTTGGTTCGTTTATAATCGAGCCGAGCTCGATCTTTATTTAACGAATATATGCATGACTCCAGAGCCGTGCCTATTAAGAGGCAAATGAGTCCAATGACTAAGGCTCATCTCTTTTTTGAGGCCCAAAAGTTTTAAAATAAAATTATTATATATAATACTAGTTACTAGATAGCCCAAAACCAAGTATTTATTAAATAGAACTTGCTTAGCCTGTTATCGATTTATTCCTCAATTATCCCCAATATTCATCTGCAGATAAGCCTTAATTGACTCCAGTCGTTGCGTCGTCTCTAGGTTTGATTGAAAGACCCGTGAGGAGCTATAAGTCTATTTTCTTGTATTTGTTTTGTTCGGGCTTCTAATTTTTTATTGTAGTTTTTTACTTTTTTGAGGCTTTAGTGGTATCTATAATCTAAGCTTTTTGACTGAAATTTTGATAGAGTAATGCTTATCCGGCTTTCAAATGTTCATATTGCTTATAAAATCTTGTTGAATGTCCCGATCACAGTAGCAAGTGCAGAGCGAAATTTCTCAAAGATAAAGCTCATCAAAACTTTTCTCCGATCAACCATGTCACGAGAAAGATTGAATGGATTGGCTATGTTATCGATTGAGAAAGAAATTGCTGAACAACTTGATTATACAGACATGATTAGTATTTTTAGCTCTAAAACTATTAGGCGGGTTGTTTTTTAGTGATCATTTTAGACATTTCTATTATCTTTGATGCATTGATTTAATTTGAAAAATTGTCATGGAACTAAAAAAATATAAACACACATTATGATTCAGATGTCTCTTTTTAAAAGTTAGACTCATGCTCAAATATTTTTAGGATCGGCCCTGCATGACTCGAGCTTATTCAAGCTTTTATCGGACCTAAACAAACTTAATAAATATGAATTATACATTTAAATTTTCATTAAATTAATTTAAAAATAAATTATATATTTAAAGAAAAATATATCATTCTTATTAAAATTTATAAATTTATTATAATAAATAAATTTAATTTATTTTTCTATATATTTTTAAATAATATACAAAATCAATAATCAGATATCAAAACTATTATTTTTTCATCTAAAAGATTACTCATGAACTTATCAACGAACATGTTTACGAGCTAACGAGCCGAATACTGTAAAACTTGAGTTTAGTTTATTTATCTTAACGAGTCTCGTTAAACGAGCTCAAACGAACTTTTATCGAATCGAACTTCGAATATATCACAAGCAGTTTGGTTCGTTTATCTCCCAACTTTATTTATATTATTAATTATTTATTGCAAAAAGTTATGTGAGAACTCAACTCAAGAATTCACTTCACCCAATCTATCTTCTGCCAGGTATTGAAAGATTTTTGTGAAAAAGTCGGATCTTTCCCTGTTAAAGTATTTTTTTGAGTTGCAGAAAAGCCTGTTTTCTTTTTCGATCGTGTATTTGTGATTTTACTTTGTTTAGGCTGCATTTAATGATAAATTTGGTAAGTAAACCTGTTCAAGAAAATGGGCTTGCATTTATATTTCTCATAACCTTTTTCTGGGGTTGCTTTAATTTTCTGAGATGTACCTGTTTGTTGGTTTTTATCATTTGAAGAAATCTTGGGGAATCGAAGCTTGGAGTTACGTTAATGTGTGGTTTAAGCATCTGGCAAACTTCTGTATTTGGCTCAGCTTAGTTTTTTGTTATAATTGGATGTAATTTTGGTGATGAATTGCTTGGAATTATCAATCTTTAGCTGGGATTTCCTCTAGGGAGGATGAGATTTTTTTCCTTTTTCTTGGAGAGGTTATGTTGTAAGTTTGTAATTTGCTTCACAGACCACAAATCACAATTGTCTTATGTTTGCTGATATTCTCAGGGATGCTCATACTTTGTTATATATTTTGAGGCATATTGGATTAAGTTTACTTCTTGTTTAGATCCTTGATTCCCAATATTGGAGATTGGGACACATTATCCTCTCTCTTGGTCTGACTAGGCAAGCCGCTGTTTAGTTTTAGTCTTTTAGATATAATGCAATTTATGGTGATACATATCCTTTAGGAATTTGTCCTTGCAATTTTATCATTATCACATTATGGGGTTCGTTATCAGAAGAGAATTTGTTCTGTTTGTGTATGGGAATATCGCAGTGAATTCTTTTTATGGTTTCTGAAATATATAACTTGGTGTTGAAAATTCATTCTATACTTCTTTTCCTGACTTTTCCTATCATTAAAGCTTAATGTTTTGCAGCACCCAATTTATCGCATGCAATATCTTTCATGCATTTAGTTACCGATATCTGGAAAAATAATATATGCCTGAATGTTAAATAAAGATTGGTTTTCTGGTGGAATAAAGTACAGGTATCTGAACCAAATTTGTGGCTAAAATTGCATGAACTTTGAAGTTGAAGGCGGAGTTTTATTTAATTTTTTAAAAAAAACGTCATTAAGGAGCGACCGCAAAATCCTGGAAAGGAAGTTGATCCGCAAAAATATGGGATATCATTGTGATTTCTGTGGAGAGCAAAGGTCCATTGTGTATTGTCGTTCTGATGCAGCTTGTTTATGTTTATCCTGTGACCGCAATGTCCATTGTGCGAATGCACTTTCAAGACGTCACTCGAGGACACTTGTGTGTGAAAGATGTAATTCTCAGCCAGCGTTTGTTAGATGTATAGAAGAAAGGATATCTCTTTGCCAGAATTGTGATTGGATGGGGCATACTGGTTCAAATACAGGTCCTGCACATAAAAGACAACTGGTTAACTGTTACTCTGGCTGCCCTTCAGCTGCTGAACTCTCTGAAATTTGGTCCTTTCTCTTAGATTTTCCTTCAGTGGGAGATTCTACTTGTGAGCAGGGAATGGGATCTATGAGCATTACAGATTGGCCAAGCGATTGCCAAGGTTCCCAAGGAAAGATCAATGTTCAAAATGCATCCATTTTGAGGGATAAACCTGCCGTTTGGATGGAATCAGCAACACCTTTTCTTGTTCCGAATCTACATAATGTGGATCAGCTAGCTGGATCTTCTTGCTCTACCACTCCGAAGGTAACCATTTTTCTTAAATTTTCTTGAGCGGTTCCAGAATACAATATGCCCTTCATCTTACCACGGTCAGTTTCGCATATACTTTTGCATCCTAAAGGACATCGCTGGACTTTGCTGTCATGTGAAGCCATTGTATAAATTTGTGAAAATGTTTGCTTCTTCCCTTCCTTTATGGGAGTTATGTCTCTGGGATGACTAGTCATATGTTCTGAGAATAACAAAGTTTCTGCATAGTATCTAAAGTATAAGGAAATTTGAAATCTTTCTTCTCACAAACTACTTTCGTGATATTGTGTACTGTAGATTTGATTAGTTGAGGTGGCAATTATATATCTTTTCGCGGTGTACATCAAACTTGATCAAATAATATTTGTTTTACGTTTGAGTGAAAACTGATAAAAATGTTAAGTAATTGGTTTTCTCGTATTCAAAACTCAGCGGAAGTTTTAAAATTTTATTTGACATTAAAAAATGTCTTTGGACACTCGTATGGTTTAATCGATAAAAACATTCATAGGGAGTTTATAATTTTTACCTTTAATAAATTAATCATTTGGCTCCAACTATTTCGGGACTAGCAGAAATAGTTTTTGTTGAATTCTCTACGAACAATCTTCTTTGAAAATCCTTTCTACAATCTCCGAATCAGGTCTACGATCGGTTTACTTGTTCATCTTCTAACTTGCACTAGAAAGTATAGAAGATATTTTGCGTAACGATAAAAAACGAGGGACGGCTCAAAACCAATTTTTTCTTAAGTGATGGCCGAAATATTGGAGAGCAATATGGAGAGGATTTTGAAAATTTGCAAGGAATCTTTAATAAACTCAACTTTTGAGTTTAATAATTTAAATTCTCAAATTTTATAAATTCAACTCCTTGAATTTATTTTCCAGATTTTAATTATCATAAATTCAACTCCTTGAATTTACTATATCGCAATTTTATATAAATTCAATTCCTTGAATTTATTATCTTAACGAGAACAAATGATCCAGTACTTTTGTGACCCTCAATAGTTCAGGGATACAGCTAGTCATGGGTTCACAACTCTTTATGATTCATGACATTTTCTTTTAATCGAGCTTACCCTAATTTACTCCATTCCATGCATCAGCATTTGATAATGAGAATGTCAGAAATCATTTTTCTGATTAAGCCCATTGAATCATGGTAAGAGCGTCTAGTAGCATCGCCCCATGATTGTCTAGATATCACTGATAGTGTCTGCAAGAACCAATCGGGTATGATTAACGTACAGTACGGTCCCTTCATCTCATATATCCCGATCGAATCTGCAACCATTGATTCATCGAGGGTTGCATATTAGATTCGATAGCTATGTGAAATATTCATAGTGCCAATGCATGCACAACTAGAGAACCCTTGTCCCTAATGTACATCTTACACTCTGGCCAAAGATTTCGTGTACTACTATTTCGTTAGATCACATAGGATATCAACACCCGTAGGTGAGCGGTGAATCCCCGACTACAATACACTGGTTCCTACACATGTCGCAATTGAACCTAACCTCGCCACCTTGTAACCCTCGCGGAGTTGGTAAACGAGTCAAAGCACAATCCTAGTATGTAGAGCCGCAGTGTTGTCCCGGTTTGTAAGGACTTATCATGTACATTCACAACCACGAACTTTTCCTCTCGATAAATGATAACCACTTGGAAAGTCCGAGGGAGGGTTGTTCGGTACAATCATCGTATGATTACCCATTTGCATGATTGGACATTTCTATGCCCTTACTATGAAACACGGTACACAACATCACAAATGCTAGTCTCAAGCTCAAGCTCAAGCGTCATTTATCTTTGTTTTCAGACGGTTGAATCGACAATGAACGAATTTAGAATATACTGTGTTTACAAATGAGTTTTAAAATCGAATTACGAATAATTTGTATTAAAGTATAATAAATGACTTTATTTATCCTGATTGCATGTATATACAGACAAAGGGAAATGAAACCTTAAAAAGTTAAATTGTATTAAAATAATGATTGTTTATTAACTTGAGTCAATAAATTCTCCAGCAAAGGCTTATAGGACATCTACTCTAACAAATATTGTACAAAGGGCTGGATGTGACAAAACATGGGAGAACTGTGAGACAGCTTTAGGTGTTATTGGCAGCAACTTATCACAACAGTACCATGAATAAGTCCTTTTGATTAATTATACTTCTTTAGTTACTCATGTCAGAGCTCAGGTCAGAATGATTTGGGCTTCATAGTGCACATCCTAACCATCTAATATCATTTAAATGTTTATCTCTGATATTTTCTACAAGTTTCTATTTCCTGATATACTCCACAGTGATGACATAAAAGTTATTTGCGAATTAAAAGTAGCACAACCGGAGGCTTACAGAAGATGAGAAATCAGTATACTGGAGATAGGCCCAATGGATGATCCATAATAAATGACTCCAGTTTTACATATCTGGGATCAACCAGTAGAAAAAAAAAGACTATTTAAATGGAAGTAAAAGTTTAACCGGCAAACATTAAACCATGTGGATTTTTTATTCATCGCCATAATGTGCATAAAAAATGTTGAGAATTAGGTGTTGAAGCGAGTCGCTGTTCTTCTCACGATTCTTTATGAAATTGGGGAAATCTGTAAAGAAAGTTTCAGTTTAGAAAAGGGATTCTGGTAAAAATGTTCAAGTATATAACTTCTTGGAATTCGTAAAATGTGGATAAAAGGCCAGGTTTGTTACCTCCAAGAAGTATAAACAAATTAAATAACCCACGATGTCAAATACATAAACTTGACACATGTCCAACAGTCTGCTCGACTGACTCTTGTCTTAGCATTCCCCAGGTTCCTCATCTGGTAGTGCTAGATGTTCTATCTCACCTGTTATCACAAACCCTTAACTAGGGTAAATACACAAATATTAACACGATGTAATATGCATGAAGCTATCACACCCCGGGCCTAGGGCTGCGCCTGTGTACCCCCGAAATAACTATTTCGTACTCGTTCTTGCTTTACAAAAATGATTGACCCAAGTTACTGTAGAAGTCTATTGTAGTCCATTATAAACCATTTTAAACTTTGATTTTTAACCTATGTGGGACTCGATATTACAATCACTCTTCTTCAGCACGAGCGTCGGGAAACTATAGATCACTCCTATAGATTCAAGAGGCGGCTCCCGTAATGTAAAACTTTGCCTTGCAGGTTCAAAAAGTGGCTCTCACCCACGTAGAACTTTTCCATCATAGCACATATGCTGGTGACCGTCTCTGATACCATTCTGTCACGCTCCGAGCCCAAGACCGCGTCTGCGTGATTGCACAATAGGTTTCTTTAACAACTACTTCGTATTCGTACTCGCTTTACGATACTGTCCACCCAAGTTACTACTATAGAAGTCTATCGTAGCTCATTATAAATATTTTTAAACTTTGATTTTTAACTCATGTAGGACAGGGTATTACGAAGTCTCCTACCCATGATATGTTTGCTTGTCTCCCTAATAACGTTTGTTCTACAATGGCCATTGTAAGATGCAACCCAAACTAGTAGCCTCGTATACCTCAAGCAACTCTACATTATTGAAAAATTAGTCTGCAAGGATCCCTTCAATACTACCATGTTCTCAAATGTTGCCCAGATGTCGCGAACCTGTATGTTGTGTTTATTGCGACGGTATGCACATATTATAAGAACAGCCCAGTTGGTAGAACCACGTACCTCAGCCACTACCGACTTCCTAAACTAAGGTTTAAATTTGTATGCTTTTTTCACCTTGTGTTATGCACCAGATTTTATGTGATGTTTATTGTAAATCTCTATTTTTGCAATTCACTTCCTATTTGTAGGCATTCTTAGGCAGTACATTATTCTTCATCATGAAGAAATCATCCTACATACTTGTTATATGTTAATTACCCATTTAATTCCCTTAAATTGTGATGTTTGTTGATCTCGCACCTCCTCAACACTTTATTTCCAAGTATTCGTATTTCTTGACTCGTGTATTTGGCATTTTAACTTGGCTTTTTCCGACAGCTCATAGCGTAAAATTTTGAGGCACTACACTAGTAAAACTTTAAGGTTGTCTTATAATCTTACTTTCGGGCAATTCAACTTAGTATGTTCAGTTGGGGGATAGATGAAGTGGTTTTACAAGAGAAGAAAAAATGTCAAAATCAGAGGTGAAATATGAATTACAGTGGTTATGAAAGAAGAGATCCTTGCTAACCGAAGCAGCCATTCGACTCAAATTTGTTAAAATTTGACTACTGATGTGCACAGATAAAGGCTTCAACCAAACAAAGAAATAACTATAGTCCTTCAGTTGGAAAATTTTAACCAATCGCTTGAAATGCACTTTAGACGCCTAGAACTCACGCTGAATCTCAAAACTAAGAGTTACCGTTATATTTTTGGCTTGATGCACTTTTTTTAAACCAAAATCTGATTTCTTCCATTTTACAAAGACTACTTTTTTAAACAAATTGCAGTTCACAGCGAGGTGCCATTTTTTATTAATACACTTTCGTGCATCTTTTTTATCTACTTTGTTTAGAACCTTGGTAAGTATAGTCCATTATCTTCAGGTTTTTCTATCTGGAGCTAAGGGGCCTGATGTATGTGAAGATGATGGTCTCTATAATGATTTTGATATGGATGAGTTTGACTTAAGTATAGAGAACTACGAAGAATCTTTTGGTGTAGCTCATAATAACCTAGAACAGCTTTTTGATGATGAAGTATTTGGGACAAAGGACATATCTGGATCCAACTGTCTGGGTGCTTACACTGCTGAGGTAATTCAGTAAAACTGGAGCTGATTTACACTATCTGGTTGTATCATGGATGTACCTCATTATGATCTATTAGGTACAGTTTGGTATATAGGATATGATAAGTAAGGGATATATAGTATAAGGATAAATCAAATATAAATATAATGATAAGATAATATGTTGAATGTTTGGTATGATTTTAACAAGAATGATTAAATTTATATATTGAATTGTAATGATAAAATTAACCTTAATACAAAAACTTATATTTCATTGTTATCAAGATCTTGTAATTACATATCTCAATTCTTAAATTTGTTTACATTAAAATAAATTTAAGTCATTTGTAATGTATTTTATCATTACATTAAAATTATCACACTTCTTACAAAGGATGTTTTATCCTTCTCAAAATTTATTTATTATCATGGGCTTTTTAAAAGGTAACAAACATGGGATAAAGGTGATTATTTATCAATCACACCCTTATCCCGTGTACCAAACAATGTCTTAGTGAATAAGTAAACTTTGTCATTACCAAGTGAACAGTTGTTGAGGTATTATTATTCTTCGTGACATCAGATTCTGATTGCCATGTGGAATTGTATATGAGATATTTGCAGTAACTTTCCTTTTTGTTCAAAGAATGGTGGGCTATTATGCGAATCTGTATGTATTTTTATTTTTTATGTCTGGGAATATTTTGGTTAACTCGGTAGCTGGAAGCATTCTGTGCTTCTGGTTATCGACTCATCTGTTGCATTACAAATTTAGATGTGTTATAATAGTGTTTTCCTTTTAGCAGCCACTACTCATCATCAAGTATGAAATTGCAAAATAAGGTTACTTTTTAGCGTGTCTTATTGGTTTTTTCTTCATAGATATAAATAGCAGGTATACTTTTCGCTTAAAATTGTTCGAAATATATAAAGTTTGAAGGAGATGGTTGCTATGGTTTTCTTACATGAAAAGGACAGTATACCCCTGAAAGTGTGCCAGATTTTTTCTGTAGAAGTAATATGAGGGCCTTCCATGAATTTTCTGGTTCCTTCCCTTGATGCTCCTTGTTTCGTGATACTTGTTAGGGATCATGGAGTGGAAGGGTAAATATGCCAGCATGCTGCAATGTAGCTTCTGCAGATTCAGTTATGAGTTGTAAGACAGAGCCCGACATGCGTTTCGCACAGCAGGCACATTCTGGCGTTACATTTTCTGGCCTCACTGGTGAGAGTAGTGCCGGTGATTTTCAAGATTGTGGAGCTTCTTCAGTCCCGATTCTGGGAGAGCCACCATGGGCTCCTTCAGGTCCCGAAAACTCCTTATCTTGTAGCAGGAGTGACGCTGTTATGCGGTACAAGGAAAAGAAGAAAGCACGAAAGTATGAATTTTGGTCGATTTTTCCTTCCTGCTTTTATATACTATAAAATGGATCCTAGGTAGTCATCTGGTGAGTATTTGCATTTATTTGTAGTATTTGAATCATACACGCTAGATGGGTGTGAATCAAGTAAGTCAAGAGGCGTGGGCGAACTATGTTGGATCTCGGTTTTCTACACGTCCAAACGCAGGGAAGTTTAAACTTTTTATTTATTTGGTGACCAAATCAAATATGTTTGGACGCTCGTATGATTTTATCATAACATTCATCGGATGTCTAATAATTATACTTTTTATGAATTTTCACTTGCACCAACTACTCCGGTATTAGCGGACGTAGCTCTGTTGTCAAATACCTACGAACGTTCTTCTATCTACTTCTTTAATCTTCGAATCAGGTCCACGACAGGATTACTTGTTCCTCTTCTCATTTACACTTAAAATTAGAAGATATTTTGCGTAGAGATAGAACACTAAAATCAAGCACAACCCTCAGACCTTTTGAGTGGCCGAATTGGAGAGAAAAAAATTGGGAGGAAATTTTGAGAGCTGCCGTCAAAAATTGGGAGGAGCCGTATGTTTTTCAAAAACATTGCAAAAAAATCTTTTTGATGCCCATTTACGTAAGATAAGATTCAAAAATCTTATCATATTTTCTAATCTTATATTTACTTAATTAATCTCATTAATTAAAGTAATTAAAGATTCTAAAATTGCATGCCAACTCAAAATCCTTTTCCTTTTCAAATCATGGACCAAACTTTCGAAAGGTGTGCAAATAAAAATAATAAAATCCTTATTATATCTTTAACCCATCATTTACTTAATTAATATAATTAATTAAGTTAACTATAGATTTTAATTTAATATTTAATAAACTCAACTTTTGAGTTTAATAAATTAAACTCATTATAAATTCAACATTTGAATTTATTATATAAATTGTAAATTCAACTCCTTGAATTTATCACCTTCAAAATTTAATATTTAATAAACTCAACCTTTGAGTTTAATAAATTAAATTCTCAATTTTATAAATTCAACTCCTTGAATATATTCTCTCCAAATTTCATAAATTCAACTTCTTAAATTTAATATATCATAAATTCAACTACTGAATTTATTTTCTCAAAATTTAAATATCATAAATTCAACTCCTTGAATTTACTATATCATAATATAAATTCAACTCCTTGAATTTATTCTCTCAATGGGAACAAACGATCCAGCGCTTGTGTGACCCTAAATGGTTCAGGGATACAGCTAGTCGTGGGTTCACAACTCTTTGTGATTCAGGACATAATCCTTTATTCGGGCTTACCCTAGTTAGCCCCATTCTTTTCATCAACACCTTGATCAAGAATGTCAGAACTCATTTCTGATTGTACCCATCGGATCATGGTAAGAGCGTCTAGTAGCATCGCCCCATGATCCCTTAGGTATCACTGATAGTGCCTGCAAGAACCAGTCGATTATGATTAACGTACAGTACGGTCCTTTCATCTCATATATCCCGATCGAATCTGCAACCATTGGTCCATCGAGGGTTGCATATTAATTCGATAACTATGTGATAACTATAATAGTGGCATCGCGTGTACTATTTGGAGAACTCCTTCTCCAACGTACATCTCGTACTCTGGCCAGAGATTCCATGGACTATTATTTCATCAGATTACATAGGATATCCACACCCGTAGGTGAGCGGTGAATCCCCGACTACAAAGCACTGGCTCCTATATGTGTCGCAACTGTACCCAACCTCGCCACCTGATGACTCTCCTGGAGCCGGTAAACGAGTCAAAGCACAGCCCTAGCATATAGAGCCTCAGTGTTGTCCCGGGTCGTAAGGACTAATGGTGTACAATTATAACCACGGACTTATCCTCTCGATGAATGATAACCACTTGGAAAGTCCGAGGGAGGGTTGTTCGGTATAATCATCATATGACTACCCATCTGCATGTTTGGACATCTCTATGCCCTTACCAAGAAACGCAGTACACAACATCACAGATGCTAGTCTCGAGTTCAAGCGGCTGAATCGACTAGGAACGAATTTAGAATATGCAGTGTTTACAAATGAGTTTCAACATCGAATTACGATTCATTTGTATTAAAGCATAATCAAGGACTTTATCTATGCTGATTGCATGGGTATACAGATAAAGTATAACAAGACCATGAAATGTTAAATTATATTAAAATAAAGATTGTTTATTTCACTTGAGTCAATAATTTCTTAGCCAACCGTTGACTTGCAGGACATCTACTCTAACACTCACCCATACTTGTGCACATGCAATGAATAATATTGGTTGATCCCATATGACAATCCTGAAATTGGTGATGAGATTTTCCCTTTTTTGTCTCTTATATTTTATTTCAATTTGTTGATTTGACAGATTCGAGAAGAAAGTAAGGTACGAATCTCGTAAAGCAAGAGCAGATGTAAGGAGACGTGTGAAGGGTCGTTTTGTCAAGGCTGGTGATGCTTATGATTATGATCCGTTGATCCGAAGCCGAAGCTTCTGAATGAAATCTTCAACTCAAAAAATGGAGAGCACAATACAAAATTAGAGATCCCAATTAAAAGAAATGCATAAATTATTTTTCCCTTGGAATCACCTATCATCTGATTTTTGTCCCGCCCTACAAAAGTCTCGCACGAAGTGGAGAGAATAGAGGATATCTATCAGTATTAATCAGCCGGTGAAGGATATTGTTGCCTTTTGAGGAAAAGGGCTTCCAGTTTTTTCCTGGGGCATACGTTCAGATTGTTTTCACTGTCTCCAGTCGATAATGTGGCAGGTGGTGTACAAATCCTATGTATTTTCATATAGGCCTCAGCTTTCCTTTCTATATACAAAATGTTTTCACCATCTCCAGTTGATACTATGACCGGTGTTCATTTACATCCCAATATATGTTACATCTTGCTTTGCTGGGTCTCTCTTGTTGGGTGACGTGAGATTGAAACATTTCTTTGTTCAAGTCCGGAGATCAATGTGCATATAGTTTTGATGGATACTGTCGCATTCTATATTTTTATGATTTCGTTGGTTCGTTTTTTCTTGTTTGGATGACAGGTATGTTGGATCTCGGTTTTCTACACGCCCAAATTCAGCGGAAGTTTTAAAATTTTTATTTTATTTTGACAATCAAAACATGTTTGTTTGAGCGCTCGTATGATTTTAATAAAAACATTCATAGGGAGTTGAAATAGTTATACCTTTGGTGAATTAATCACTGGACACCAACCGATCCGGTATAACAGATCTGGCTCTTGATGAATTCCTACGAACTTTCTTCAAAAGACACCTCTCTTTCACTCTAATTAGGTCCACGACTGAATAGTGTGTTCCTCTTCCAATTTGCACTAGAAAATATGGAAGATTTTTGCGTAGGAGAGAAATTAATTGAGAGACGGCACAATTTTTCTTTCTCAAAACCAAGTGGCCGAGAGAAAAACCTTTCTTTTGGAGGCTCACGTAAGTTTTTATAGTGGTGGGCTAGGTTTAGGCTTTTTCATGCATTATTTATAATTAAATAATATCTTAATTACATAATTAACATTAATGGGCTTGATTTAATTAATTGAGCTAGTCCAACTAGTTTAATTAATTTAAGCAAAGCCCATCAAAACTTTAATTATTTATTATGTTGGACTTGTACCCCTACAAGTCCATTAAACATATTGTCCACCATATTTAATTTATTAATTAATTAACTCAACATTTGAGCTTAATAAATTAAATATATTTATAAATTCAACATTTGAATTTATTATTTAAATTATAAATTCAACTCCTTGAATTTTCATCACCTCCAAAATTTAATATTTAATAAACCCAACATTTGAGTTTAATAAATTAAATTCTCAAATTTTATAAATTCAACTCCTTAAATTTATTCTCTCAAAATTTAATTATCATAAATTCAACTCCTTGAATTTACTATATAATATAAATTCAACTTTTGAATTTATTCTCTCAACGGGAACAAACAATCCAGTACTTGTGTGACCCTCAATGGTTCAGGGATACAGCTAGCCGTGGGTTCACAACTCTTTGTGATTCAGGACATAATCCTTTATTCGGGCTTACCCTAGTTAGCCCCATTCTTTTCATCAACACCTTGATCAAGAATGTCAGAACTCATTTCTGATAACACCCATCGGATCATGGTAAGAGCGTCTAGTAGCATCGCCCCATGATCCCCTAGGTATCACTGATAGTGCCTGCAAGAACCAGTCGATTATGATTAACGTACAGTACGGTCCCTTCATCTCATATATCCCGATCGAATCTGCAACCATTGGTTCATCGAGGGTTGCATATTAATTCGATAACTATGTGATAACTATAAATAGTGGCATCGCATGTACCATTGGACAACTCCTTCTCTAATGTACATCTCATACTCTGGCCATAGATTCCACGCACTATTATTTCATTTGATCACATAGGATATCCACACCCGTAGGTGAGCGGTGAATCCCCGACTACAATGCACTGGCTCCTATATGTGTCGCAACTGTACCCAACCTCGCCACCTGATGACTCTCCTGGAGCCGGTAAACGAGTCAAAGCACAGCCCTAGCATATAGAGCCTCAGTGTTGTCCCGGGTCGTAAGGACTAATGGTGTACAATCATAACCACGAACTTATCCTCTCGATGAATGATAACCACTTGGAAAGTCCGAGGGAGGGTTGTTTGGTATAATCATTATATGACTACCCATCTGTATGTTTGGACATCTCTATGTCCCTTACCAAGAAACGCAGTACACAACATCACAGATGCTAGTCTCGAGCTCAAGCGACCTTTATCCATGTTTTAGGCGGCTGAATCGACTAGGAACGAATTTAGAATATGCAGTGTTTACAAATGAGTTTCAACATCGAATTACGATTCATTTGTATTAAAGCATAATTAAGGACTTTATCTATGCTGCTTGCATGGGTATACAGATAAAGTATAACGAAACCATTAAAAAGTAAATTATATTAAAATAAATATTGTTTATTTCACTTGAGTCAATAAATTCCCTAGCCAACCGTTGGCTTGCAGGGCATCTACTCTTACAATCTCCCACTTGCCATAGAGCCAACTACCCTTAATCCCATTGTTTCGCGATGCTTTTCAAACAATGGTCCTGGCAAGGGCTTTGTAAGTGGATCAGCAACATTATCTGCAGAGGGGACTCTCTCGACTGATATGTCTCCTCTTCCCACAATCTCCCGTATGATGTGGAACTTCCTCAGTACATGTTTGGATCGCTGATGAGACCTTGGTTCCTTTGCTTGCACAATGGCACCAGTGTTGTCCCAGTACAACGGGACTGGATCAACTCCATTAGGAATAACGCCCAACTCTTGGACAAAATTCCTCATCCAAAATACCCCCTTGGCTGCATCAGATGCAGCAATGTATTCAGCTTCAGTGGTGGAATCCGCAACGGTGTCTTGCTTGGAACCTTTCCAAGAGACAGCCGCACCATATAGCATGAATACAAAACTAGAGGTCGATTTCGAATCATCTACGTCACATTGGAAGCTAGAATCAGTGTAGCCTTCCAATTTTAATTCTCCACCTCTTTAGACCATGAACAAGTTCTTAGTCCTTCTCAAGTACTTAAGAATATCTTTCACAGCCTTCCAATTTATTGGACAAGGGTTCGCCGGATATCTGCTTGTAACACTCAAAGCGTAAGCAACATCAGGACGTGTCGATATCATACCATGCATGATACTACCAATAGCTGACGCATATGGAATACGTGTCATCATCTCTATCTCTTCATCAGTTTTGGGACACATAGCTTTAGATAGAGTAGTACCATGACACATTGGTAAGTATCCTCTCTTAGACTCTTCCATAGAGAATCTATTTAGAATGTTATCGATATAAATCTCTTGGTTGAGCCCCAACATCCTTTTGATCTATCTCTATAGATTTGTATTCCCAATACATAGGATGGTTCACCCATGTCTTTCATGGAGAATTTACTTGCTAACCATACTTTAGTTGATTGCAGTAATCCTACATCATTCCTAATGAGCAGGATATCATCAACATAAAGTACTAGGAATGTCACTACACTCCCACTAACTTTCTTGTACACACATGGTTCCTCTGGATTCTTAGCAAAACCAAACTCTTTGATAGTGCTATCAAATCCGAGGTTCCAACTCCTTGATGCCTGCTTGAGACCATATATTGTTCTCTGAAGTTTGCATACCTTATGCTCCCTTCCTACTGATGTGTATCCCTTAGGTTGAGACATATAAATTTCTTCTTTGATGTCTCCATTGAGGAATGCAGTCTTTACATCCATTTGCCATATCTCATAATCATACCATGATGCTATGGCTAGTAGTATTCTAATGGACTTAAACATAGCAACTGTTGAAAAGTTTCCTCATAGTCAACTCCTTGCCTTTGAGTATAATCTTTTACAACCAGCCTTGCTTTGAAGGTCACTACCTTCCCATTCGCCCAAGCTTTCTTTTGTAGATCCATTTGCACCCTATGGGAACGATTCCCTCAGGTTGATCCACCAATGTCTAGACTTGGTTTGAATACATAGAGTCCATTTTTGACTGCATGACTTCAAGCCATTTGGTTGAATCAGTATCAGATATTGCTTCCTTAAAGTTCATTGGATCATATCCAACACAAGACTCATCATGGTCTTGTTCATGAAGAGGCATATATCTAGCAGGTGGTCTAATAACCCTATCAGACCTCCTAGGAGCTTGTACTTCAACTACTGATTGTTGGAGATTAGGTTCAACTACTATAGTTGAGGGAGTATCTTGAATTTCTTCAAGTTCTATCATCTTGTCCTTTTCTATCTAATAGAAATTCCCTTTCCAAAAAGGTGGCATTTCTTGAAACAAACACTTTTGCTTCATTGGGACTGATAGAAATAATATCCAACAGAATTCTTTGGATATCCTACAAAGTAGCACAAAGTGGATCTACTATCCAATTTGTCTCCCACTGTCTGCTTCACGTAAGCAGGACATCCTCATATTCTCTCGTAAGAATATTTGGGAGTTTTTCCCATCCATATCTCATATGGTGTTTTATCCACTGCTCTAGTATAGGCATTATTCAACAACATTGCCGCAGTTTCAAGCGCAAAGCCCCAAAACGATGTAGGCAATTCAGCGAATCTCATCATTGATTGAACCATGTCAAACAAGGTTTGCTTATGACGTTCAGAAACACCATTCAATTGTGGTGTTGCTGGTGGAGTCCACTGTGAGAATCACATTCTCTTTTAGATAACCCAAAAATTCAGCACTCAAGTATTCTCCACTTCGATCAGATCGAAATGCCTTAATACTTCTTTCTAGCTGGTTTTCTACTTCCGATCTGAATTCTTTGAATTTTTCAAATGCTTCAGATTTGAGTTTCATAAACATACCCATACCTCGAATGGTCATCAGTAAAGGTAATGAAGTAGGATTGCCCAAATTTTGTGCTAACACTTAGCGGGCCAAAATTGTCTGTGTGGATCAAATCCAATAGACCATGTTCACGTTCTACGTTTCCATCGAATGGAGTCTTGATCATTTTTTCTTTCAGACAGGACTCACGGGTAATTAGAGAATTTATGTCTGACAAGTCAAACATGCTTTCTCCCACTAGCTTGTGCATCCTTCTTTGGGAAATATGACCTAGTCTAGCGTGCCATATTTGTGTGGGATTTGGATGATCTAACTTTCTTTTGGTTTTTGTTAAAATCATGTTTTCTTGGACATTCACTTATCATTTCCAGAACATTTCTGGCACATATAATTTCTTATGTCCGAACTTCTTGCAGTGAAATAAATATGTTCTAACTTATAGGGCTTTATGGACCCTTTAAGTGTCCTTCGGAGTCTGCCTCTTATTGGGTTTTTCTTGTGAGGGGCAGAACATTTCTTTCCCTTACATTGCGGGCCACTTTTGTTCCTGTCAACAAGCCCAACTAGGAAACAACATTTTCTTATTTTATGATGACTTCATAAGTCATAAGCATGTTGAATAGCTCTTCAAGGCTATCATCAATTTTATTCAAATTGAAGTTCAACATAAACCCGTCAAATGAGAAAGAGAATGACAACAATTGATGTCATGAAGTAACTTGTTAGGAATCACATATTCCGGCTCCCCACTTTCTCATTAAACCCAATCATATATACACCACGCTCATGGGCCAAAGCCCCATCTTGCATGCGTGTACTCATGAGCTTTTAAAAGTGGTGTGCATCACTGTACGAGTTTCATGCACCATGCAACTCTTGCATGTGTATTCGAATGTCAGTAGCATTCAACATTTCCTCAAACTGTCCCTACAGTTCATTTGACAAAGAAGCGAGCATGTTACACTTTAGCTTGTATACTATGGTCCTACCATCTTGCATGCTTTGTCAGTTCAGCAGGACTGACATTAGTGTGTATGTTATTTTCTCCGAATTCAGAACAATTTCCCAACCAGTCTTGAAAATTAGATTCGGTTAGCTTGTTAATAACAAAGTAGGATTATGTGACGAAACTTGAAAAATATACTGATATGGAAACAGAATAATTGTTGCTGATTATTTTAAAATAATTTTAAGATATAAAATATGGATTTTATTTTATAAATCTCCCTCCCACTATTTTGACATTTCCACCACCCTCTGATGAAAAAGAGAAATCGCATTTCCTTAGTGGGCACGTAGAGTCCAATTAGCCAATTATAATCCCGAATAATATCAGCCAATTATAATTTCTAAAAGGTAGAGTCCAATTGCATCTCTATGCAACCTCCGCGTGTTTTGCCTCACGTTTAATAAGGACCCAATAATATGACGCCGTTTATTTTCGCGTGTCAAACCGACCCATCAATATTGAATTGTAGTAGATGGTCGCCATGAGTTCCCCAATAATATGAGCCGAAGTCATGGGAGTTCCACTCAATTCACATCATATGTCCGGTGGAAGTCACAGCTTTCCGGCGTACAGGCCTCCCCAATAATATGAGCCAGACACTGTCCGCGGGTAGCGATCAACATTCAACCACGGTTGATGGAAGGCAAGGAAAAATTAAACTCTTTTAATTTTTACTTTTCTGGTTTGATATAAATTTTGAATCTTATTCAAAATGAGGGATTTTAATTTTAAAATTGTCTCATCATTTTAATTTCAAATCGCGTGCCATGAGTTTGTATGTTTGCCGGATCCATGCAACTATATTATCTAATAATATCCATACATGCATACTACTATATATCGCATATATCATAATATCACATTTAACAATAAATAAGGATGATCGATTGCCAACACTATTAGATCCATGTGAGCCAAACATGGATCCAGGTCCAAACCTAGGTGAATGCAGGGATGCAAATGCAACAATTACATAAGCTTCCAATATTTTACATGTCTTCATCTTGATCATCGGGCCCACCATCTTCCAGTCTTGATCTCCCACTATTTCTAATGATTACATTTAAATAGGCATGGCACATAAGGGATACATCTCATGGGGTGGGAACGGGCCATAAACCAGGCCCACTTTAATAATATCAAATATTAAAAACGAATAAAACAGTAAAATATCCTAACATACACCTAACACATTGGTCAAGGCTCTCGATCATCTTCATGCATTTAATATCAAATATTAACATCAATTTAATTAAACAATTTAATTAATTGATAAATCATATATCTAATAATTTTATCACTAACCACCACAATTATTAAAGATTTAATAAATTAAATAAACTACTTTATTTAATTTCCAATTAAATCAATAATAATTGATTTCTTGTAAAACTCATTTTACCATAAATAATTAAAATCATATTCTAATTATTTATTTCACAAGAAAATTATTAATTTTCTAAAATTCAATTTTCCAAAATAAAAATTTAACCAATTTTCAAAAATATCAATTTTACCCAAAATTTTAAAATTCAGAAAATTGCACCCTAGGCCCAAACAATTCAGGCCCAACATTCAGCACGCTTCCCGAGACGATCCCGGGCAGCCGCCCTCGCTGCCCGCCCGCTGCCCGAACGTTTCGGGCAGGGGCGGCACTCCTGTGCGCGCAGGGCGCACAGGCGCGCGCGGCGCCGCGCGCAGCTTGCGGACGTTCTGCACGCCCTATGTTATCATAGTTCTGCACGCCCTCGTGCGCGACCCTGCGCGCACGGGCTGCCCGGAACAGTTCCGTGCAGAAACGAAAATATTTTTTTTTTTTCTGGAAAAATAAAATTTTCGTGGTGCTAAATTTTCTGAAAAATTTTCTTGTGTGGTTAGAAATAAATTATTCTATATGATTTAAAATCATACGATATAGAGGACCTGGCTCTGATACCACTGTTGGATCTCGGTTTTCTACACGCCCAAACGCAGCGGAAGTTTTAAAATTTTTATTTTGTTTTGACAATCAAAATATGTTTGTTTGAGCGCTCGTATGATTTTAATAAAAACATCATAGGGAGTTGAAATAGTTATACCTTTGGTGAATTAATCAATGGACACCAACCGATCCGGTATAACAGATCTGGCTCTTGATGAATCTCTACGAACTTTCTTCAAAAGACTCCTTTCTTTCACTCTAATTAGGTCCACGACTGAATAGTGTGTTCCTCTTCCAATTTGCACTAGAAAATATGGAAGATTTTTGCGTAGGAGAGAAATTAATTGAGAGACGGCACAATTTTTCTTTCTCAAAACCAAGTGGCCGAGAGAAAAACCTTTCTTTTGGAGGCTCACGTAAGTTTTTATAGTGGTGGGCTAGGTTTAGGCTTTTTCATGCATTATTTATAATTAAATAATATCTTAATTACATAATTAACATTAATGGGCTTGATTTAATTAATTGGGCTAGTCCAACTAGTTTAATTAATTTAATCAAAGCCCATCAAAACTTTAATTATTTATTATGTTGGACTTGTACCCCTACAAGTCCATTAAACATATTGCCCACCATATTTAATTTATTAATTAATTAACTCAATATTTGAGCTTAATAAAATAAATATATTTATAAATTCAACATTTGAATTTATTATTTAAATTATAAATTCAACTCCTTGAATTTTCATCACCTCCAAAATTTAATATTTAATAAACCCAACATTTGAGTTTAATAAATTAAATTCTCAAATTTTATAAATTCAACTCCTTGAATTTATTCTATCAAAATTTAATTATCATAAATTCAACTCCTTGAATTTACTATATAATATAAATTCAACTTTTGAATTTATTCTCTCAACGGGAACAAACAATCCAGTACTTGTGTGACCCTCAACGGTTCAGGGATACAGCTAGCTGTGGGTTCACAACTCTTTGTGATTCAGGACATAATCCTTTATTCGGGCTTACCCTAGTTAGCCCCATTCTTTTCATCAACACCTTGATCAAGAATGTCAGAACTCATTTCTGATAACACCCATCGGATCATGGTAAGAGCGTCTAGTAGCATCGCTGTAATGCTCGGAAATTTAATCCTAGTAATCGGTAATTATTGATTTATAATTTGATATGATTACGAAAGGATTAATCGGGACACGAAATAAGATTTTATAAGAAGGGCGTAAACGTTGGACAGAACTAGTGGCGCCCGAGCGGTAAGAAATGACCGCCCGAGCGCCAAAGTCCAATAGGAAAACATCTTGGACAGAAGATGTGGCGCCCGAGCGGTAGTTTTTGACCGCCCGAGCGCCAAGGAGGAAGGGGGAGGCAGAGAGTTCCGCGCCCGAGCGGTAAGATATCACCGCCCAAGCGCCAGTGCGTGACCAGCCGAGGATTTGGACAGAATGTTCGGCGCCCGAGCGGTAGTTTTTGACCGCTCGAGCGCCGCCTGAATTGGATAAAAGAGTGACGCGTATCATTAACCGAGCACCTGAGTATATATATATGTTAATCCCTTAGAATTCAGTAGAAATCGAGAAAGAAGCTCGGGGAAAGTTCACCGAAAATCCTTACGCCTTTTCTGAGAAATCCGTCCGTCAGAATTGTAATTCGACTTCGGTACCGAGTTCCTAGCGACGTAGGCTACAACTGGACGTAAGTTTTGCTACGTTTTGACATGCTTTGAAATTATGCTGTTGTCAGAATTGAATAGGATTCATATATGATGTTCTTGATATGTTAGACATCATAGAATCGAAGTCAGATTGAGAAACGGACTGATTATGGAATTGTTAGGAATTGTTAGGGTATATTGATTTATACCGGACAGATTTGAATGGTGATTGGATTACGGATTGTATTGGATATGGGTTATGGATTGTAACTATTATCCGATGATATGGTATTGACGGGGGTACTGAAATTGTACCGTTATACTATTGATTTTGAATTAAATCCAAATTGATCAGATTGTTATTGATTTGAAAAGTATATTGATATGAGATTATTGATATTGTCATTGCCAGACAGGTTGTGAGTTCAGGACTTCGACTGAGCCAGAAACCGACGAAAGAAAGGTATAAGTCAATGTGGTATTGGGAGATCGACTTGAGTCGGTTTAGACTTGAGTTTCCCTAAATCACATACTTTATTTATTTCATTGATATCTGCATTAAACAGACTGATGTACTTGTTTTCTTGAATTATAGATGACAGGTATTAGACGAGTTATCTTGTGACAGAAGTGCCGGATAGTGGTGGTATCGCCACGGCACATTGCACGATGTCTCAAGATAGGATATTAGCAATAGAGCTATCGTCCATGACGGTTAGGTCAGGACACCGGATGTTTGGTTATATCGAGTAAATGGGAATTGGGATTCGTCTATTACGAAATTCGATATAGGAATACCAGGATATTGGTTATATCGAGTAATAGAATTACGGTTTCATCCATTACGGAATTCGATATAGGAATACCACATCTGGAAACCGGGATCCCTAGACTAGGATTGAGTCTAGTCTGAATTATGAGTAATGTCGACAGTTTGATTAGATATTGATTATGTTTCAGATTTTGTTACATATTCTGTTACCTGATTACATGCTTTATATTTGTTTATATGAGTGTATGTTTCATTGATTTATACTGGATTTATTCTCACTGGAGTTATCCGGCTGTTGTCTTGTCTGTATGTGTACTTGACAACAGGTGGGACATGATCAGGGTCCAGGAGATGAGGAGAGATCGTGATTAGAGTGGAGGCTCCGGACTTGGATTATAGATAGGGTTGGACACTTGATAGTATTTGTTTAAACCTTAGTTGAATGAATGTTTTTAGTACATGACTTGTATTTTTATATACTGATATGTATATAAGTTTGATTTCACTACGTTCCGCAATTTTTTAAAAAAAAAATTAGACCCTGTTTATAATTGATTAAATTGTCCCAATGATGATTAAGAACTTGATTAGCGTCCGGGTCCCCACAACATGTGGTATCAGAGCGATAGATCCTTGAGATTGAGATAGGAGCTAGTGAGCGAGGGTAGAATGTGTTTTCTTTCCTACTTTTGATTGCTAGCATGAATTCCTGTTTTAATACATATTTGCCTGAATATCTGATTTTGATATGGTATTGTGTATTATTTGGAATGGATCAGCTGTAAGATGATCCGAGGATGAGTGAAACCGGGTTATTGCTGGGAATTGCTAACCTCTTTGATTTCAGATATGCCTCCGAGAAGAATGCCAGAACAGGGTAGTACCTCGAATCCTCCCATGGATGTGACACCTACAGCAATGGAGAAATTGCTGAAAAGGTTTCAGTCATTTCATCCACCGACTTTGGAAGGTACGGAAAATTCCAGTGGAATGTGAAAGTTTGTTGGACGATATTGAATCGATGTTTGAATCTTTGGAATATACGGAGGAAAAGAGGGTGAAACTGATAGGACACCAACTGCATGACGTTGCTAAACACTGGTGGATCACGACGAAACGGGCATTGGAACAACGAGGTACAACCGTTACCTGGAATGTGTTTAAGTCTGAATTTTACCTACGGTTCTTTCCAGTATCTTATAGGAAAGACAAGGGAGCCGAGTTTGCGAACTTGAGACAAGGCCAGTTAAACATTGAGGACTATGTGGCTAAGTTCTCTACACTGTTGAGATTTGCTCCCCACGTAGCTGAACACGATGAGGCCGTCGCGGACCAGTTTATAAATGGCCTGAATCCAGAAATATTTACTTTGATGAATACCGGGAGGCCAAACAAATTTACCGATGCCCTGAACAGAGCCAAGGGAGCCGAAGCAGGTCTGATGAGACAGAAAGAGGCTTCATTGGTGCTTCCAGTATCGGGATAGCAACAACCACCTCCTCGATTTGAAGGTGGCAGCAGCAGTAGCAGGAAGAGGGATTTCTTGAGGACTAGAGGGAAGCAATTCAAGAAATCGGGAACTAGCTCGTCCAGTTCGAGTGGCTCTAGACAGATTAGTCAGGGCAAGAGCTATACAGGACCGTACTGTGGTACTTGTGGAGGGAGGCATTCCACAGATCAGTGCCGAGGAGTGGTTGGCAGCTGTCGTATTTGTGGACAGCAAGGATACTTTGCTCGAGTGTGTCCCCAGAGGAGTGCCCAGGGATCCCAGGCAGCTGAGTCATCGGGATCAGTGGCTCAGGCAGGTAGACGACCATCTGCCGTTCATACTTTTCAGCCAGCACCGCCTACTCAGTCACAGCAGAGGCCAGGAGGGGGCCAGACAGTGAGCCAGCCTCCGAGACAGCAGGCCAGAGTTTTTGCTTTGACCGAGGAGCAGGCACAGGATGCACATGACGATGTAGTTGCAGGTAACTGTTTTATTTCTGGTTATCCTGCATATGTACTGATTGATACTGGTGCATCTCATACCTTTATTTCGGAAAGATTTGCATTGAGTCATGCATTGTCTATTGAGTCATTGTCTGCAGTAGTGTCTGTCACGTCTCCGTTAGGGACAGGATTGATATCAGTGAAATCTGTTAAATCGTGTATACTGCAGTACGATGGGCATACGATTGAGTTAGGCTGTATTGTGCTTGGTTTATCTGATTTTGATTGTATTATCGGTATCGATATGTTAACCAAGTACCGAGCTACAGTCGATTGTTTCCACAAGATAGTTCGATTCAGACCTGAGATGGCTGAGGAGTGGAAATTTTATGGTAAGGGTTCTCGTGCTAGAATTCCATTGATATCTACAATGAATATGACTCGATTATTGCAGAAGGGAGCAGATGGATTCCTGGTATATTCAGTTGACTTACTGAAATCGAGCCCATCATTGGCGGATTTGCCAGTGGTGTGTGAATTTGCTGATGTCTTTCCAGATGAGATTCCTGGATTGCCTCCGATTCGAGAGATAGACTTCAGCATTGAGTTAATGCCAGGAACAGTTCCGATTTCTAGGGCTCCATACAGGATGGCACCGATCGAATTGAAAGAACTGAAAGAACAGTTGGAGGATTTACTGGCCAAGGGTTATATCAGACCGAGTGTATCTCCTTGGGGTGCTCCAGTACTGTTCGTGAGGAAGAAAGACGGGTCGATGAGACTTTGTATCGACTATAGGCAACTGAACAAGGCAACTGTAAAGAATAAATATCCATTGCCTCGTATTGATGATTTATTTGATCAGCTGCAGGGTTTATCTGTATATACCAAGATCGATCTGAGATCCGGATACCATCAACTGAGAGTCAGGGATTCTGATATCTCAAAGACAGCATTCAGAACCAGGTATGGACACTATGAGTTTATTGTCATGCCTTTTGGTTTGACGAATGCACCGACGGTATTTATGGGATTGATGAACCGCGTCTTTCAGAAATATTTGGATGATTTTGTTATCATATTCATTGATGATATATTGATTTATTCAAAGAATATGATTGAGCATGCTAATCATCTGAGGACTGTGTTGAGCATTTTAAGGGCAGAGAAACTGTATGCTAAATTGTTGAAATGCGAGTTTTGGCTGAAACAGGTTGTGTTTTTGGGTCACATTATATCGGGAGATGGTATATCAGTTGATCCCAGTAAGGTTGAAGCCGTGATAAGTTGGCCGAGACCTACATCTGTGCCAGAAATTCGCAGTTTCATGGGTTTGGCAGGATATTATCGCCGATTCATTAAAGATTTTTCGAGTATTGCCAAACCGATTACACAGTTAACTCAGAAAAATGCTCCGTTTATTTGGTCAGAAGACTGTGAATCCAGTTTTCTAGAATTGAAAAAGAGATTGACCAGTGCGCCTGTGTTGACGATTCCTTCAGATACTGGTGACTTTGTTGTTTATTGTGATGCATCTCACCGAGGATTGGGTTGTGTTTTGATGCAGCGGGGGCATGTGATTGCTTATGCCTCGAGACAGCTGAAACCCCATGAAACTCGTTACCCAATTCATGATCTTGAATTGGCAACCATAGTCTTTGCATTGAAGATATGGCGGCATTATTTATACGGTGAGAAATTTGAAATCTATTCTGATCATAAAAGCTTGAAATATCTGTTTTCGCAATCAGAGCTGAATATGAGACAGCGGAGATGGCTGGATTTACTGAATGACTTTGATTGTGAAATCAAATACTATCCAGGGAAGTCCAATGCAGCAGCAGATGCGCTGAGTCGAAAGGTATGTGCACTATCCTTATCGACAATAGGTGTCTCGAATTTGATAAAAGACTGCTGTTTGTCTGGATTAGCTTTTGAAACAGATTGTCAGCCTCTGAGATTATGTGCAATTCGAGCTGAACCAGAATTGATAGTAAGAATCAAAGAGGCACAAAAATTGATCAGAATGTACAGAAGTCGATTGCGATGGTTAGAGCTGGACATCGATCGGAATATCAGGTTCGAAATGGTATTTTGTATGTGAATACTCGTATTGTTGTGCCAAATGTTTCAGATTTGAGACAGCGAATATTGACAGAAGCGCACAACAGTCGTTTTAGCATTCATCCTGGTGGCAGGAAAATGTATAACGATCTAAAGACACAGTATTGGTGGAAACAAATGAAATCTGACGTGACTAAATTTGTAGCCAAGTGTCTGAATTGCCAACAGGTGAAAGCTGAAAGAAAGAAACCAGGAGGATTGTTGCGGAGTTTGTCCATTCCTGAATGGAAATAGGATCACATTTCCATGGATTTTGTGACGCAGTTACCAAGATCCTCCAAAGGTTGTGATGCGATTTGGGTCGTGATTGATCGATTGACCAAATCCGCATGTTTTATTCCATACAAAATGACATACATATATGATCAGATGGCCGATGTCTATGTTAAGGAAGTGGTTAGACTGCACGGAGTGCCGAAGTCGATTGTTTCAGATCGTGATCCTCGATTCACTTCGCACTTCTGGCAGAGTTTGCAGCAAGCTCTCGGTACGAAGCTACATTTGAGTACCGCATATCATCCACAGACTGACGGACAGTCAGAGCGTACAATCCAGACATTGGAAGATATGCTGAGAGCTATAGTGCTAGATTTTAGCACTAACTGGCAAAATGCATCGCCACTTTTCGAATTTTCGTACAACAACAGCTATCAGACGAGTATTGAAATGGCCCCATTCGAAGCGTTGTAAGGAAAGAAATGCAGATCCCCTCTTTATTGGGATGATATCTCTGAAGTTCCTGAGACTGGACCTGATATGATCAGAGATATGACCGAGAAAGTGAAACTGATTCAAAGGAAAATGAAGGCAGCCCAAGACCGACAAGCCAAATATGCCAACCTTCGACGACGACCGTTGGTATTTGAGGTAGGAGACCGAGTATTCCTGACGATTTCTCCTTTTAGAGGTATTGTTAGATTTGGCAAGAAAGGGAAATTGTCTCCACGATATGTTGGTCCTTATGAGATTCTTGACAAGATAGGAGATCGTGCCTATCGACTTGCATTGCCGCCTTCATTATCTGGGATACATGATGTCTTTCATGTATCTATGCTGCGGAAATATCTCCCTGATGATTCTCATGTGATTCAGCCAGACGAGACCGAGCTGGATGAGACATTGAGTTATGTCGAGAAACCGATCCGGATTATCGATCGTAAAGAAAAACAGCTCAGAACAAAGATGATTCCTCTTGTGAAAGTTCAATGGACTCGTCATGGCGTTGAAGAAGCCACTTGGGAGACTGAATCTGATATGAGGCAGGAATTCCCAGCATTATTTCACTGATGTAAATTTCGAATACATTTTTGTATATACTCCTTGTTGATATGATAGATTGCTTGTGATTTTGGAGGACGAAATCGTATCTTAAGGGGGGGGGGGGGGGGAGGAATGTAATGCCCGGAAATTTAATCCTAGTAATCGGTAATTATTGATTTATAATTTGATATGATTACGAAAAGATTAATCGGGACACGAAATAAGATTTTATAAGAAGGGCGTAAACGTTGGACAGAACTAGTGGCGCCCGAGCGGTAAGAAATGACCGCCCGAGCGCCAAAGTCCAATAGGAAAACATCTTGGACAGAAGATGTGGCGCCCGAGCGGTAGTTTTTGACCGCCCGAGCGCCAAGGAGGAAGGGGGAGGCATAGAGTTCCGCGCCCGAGCGGTAAGATATCACCGCCCGAGCGCCAGTGCGTGACCAGCCGAGTATTTGGACAGAATGTTCGGCGCCCGAGCAGTAGTTTTTGACCGCTCGAGCGCCGCCTGAATTGGATAAAAGAGTGACGCGTATCATTAATCGAGCACCTGAGTATATATATATGTTAATCCCTTAGAATTCAGTAGAAATCGAGAAAGAAGCTCGGGGAAAGTTCACCGAAAATCCTTACGCCTTTTCTGAGAAATCCGTCCGTCAGAATTGTAATTCGACTTCGGTACCGAGTTCCTAGCGACGTAGGCTACAACTGGACGTAAGTTTTGCTACGTTTTGACATGCTTTGAAATTATGCTGTTGTCAGAATTGAATAGGATTCATATATGATGTTCTTGATATGTTAGACATCATAGAATCGAAGTCAGATTGAGAAACGGACTGATTATGGAATTGTTAGGAATTGTTAGGGTATATTGATTTATACCGGAGAGATTTGAATGGTGATTGGATTACGGATTGTATTGGAAATGGGTTATGGATTGTAACTATTATCCGATGATATGGTATTGACGGGGGTACTGAAATTGTACCGTTATACCGTTGATTTTGAATTAAATCCAAATTGATCAGATTGTTATTGATTTGAAAAGTATATTGATATGAGATTATTGATATTGTCATTGCCAGACATGTTGTGAGTTCAGGACTTCGACTGAGCCAGAAACCGACGAAAGAAAGGTATAAGTCAATGTGGTATTGGGAGATCGACTTGAGTCGGTTTAGACTTGAGTTTCCCTAAATCACATACTTTATTTATTGCATTGATATCTGCATTAAACAGACTGATGTACTTGTTTTCTTGAATTATAGATGACAGGTGTTAGACGTGTTATCTTGTGACAGAAGTGCCGGATAGTGGTGTATCGCCACGACACAATTGCACGATGTCTCAAGATAGGATATTAGCAATAGATCTATCGTCCATGACGGTTAGGTCAGGACACCGGATGTTTGGTTATATCGAGTAAATGGGAATTGGGATTCGTCTATTACGGAATTCGATATAGGAATACCAGGATATTGGTTATATCGAGTAATAGAATTACGGTTTCATCCATTACGGAATTCGATATAAGAATACCACATCTGAAAACCGGGATCCCTAGACTAGGATTGAGTCTAGTCTGAATTATGAGTAATGTCGACAGTTTGATTAGATATTGATTATGTTTCAGATTTTGTTACATATTCTGTTACCTGATTACATGCTTTATATTTGTTTATATGAGTGCATGTTTCATTGATTTATACTGGGATTTATTCTCACCGGAGTTATCCGGCTGTTGTCTTGTCTGTATGTATACTTGACAACAGGTGGGACAGGATCAGGGTCCAGGAGATGAGGAGAGATCGTGATTAGAGTGGAGGCTCCGGACTTGGATTATAGATAGGGTTGGACATTTGATAGTAGTTGTTTAAACCTTAGTTGAATGAATGTTTGTAGTACATGACTTGTATTTTTATATACTGATATGTATATAAGTTTGATTTCACTACGTTCCGCAATTTAAAAAAAAAAAATTAGACCCTGTTTATAATTGATTAAATTGTCCCAGTGATGATTAAGAACTTGATTAGCGTCCGGGTCCCCACAATCGCCCCATGATCCCCTAGGTATCACTGATAGTGCCTGCAAGAACCAGTCGATTATGATTAACGTACAGTACGGTCCCTTCATCTCATATATCACTATCGAATCTGCAACCATTGGTTCATCGAGGGTTGCATATTAATTCGATAACTATGTGATAACTATAAATAGTGGCATCGCATGTACCATTGGAGAACTCCTTCTCTAATGTACATCTCATACTCTGGCCATTGATTCCACGCACTATAATTTCATTTGATCACATAGGATATCCACACTCGTAGGTGAGCAGTGGATCCCCGACTACAATGCACTGGCTCCTATATGTGTCGCAAATGTACCCAACCTCGCCACCTGATGACTCTCCTGGAGCCGGTAAACGAGTCAAAGCACAGCCCTAGCATATAGAGCCTCAGTGTTGTCCCGGGTCGTAAGGACTAATGGTGTACAATCATAACCACGAACTTATCCTCTCGATGAATGATAACCACTTGGAAAGTCCGAGGGAGGTTGTTCGGTATAATCATCATATGACTACCCATCTGTATGTTTGGACATCTCTATGCCCTTACCAAGAAACGCAGTACACAACATCACAGATGCTAGTCTCGAGCTCAAGTGACCTTTATCCATGTTTTAGGCGGCTGAATCGACTAGGAACGAATTTAGAATATGCAGTGTTTACAAATGAGTTTCAACATCGAATTACGATTCATTTGTATTAAAGCATAATCAAGGACTTTATCTATGCTGCTTGCATGGGTATACAGATAAAGTATAACGAAACCATTAAAAAGTAAATTATATTAAAATAAAGATTGTTTATTTCACTTGAGTCAATAAATTCTCTAGCCAACCGTTGGCTTGCAGGGCATCTAGTCTTACAAGTATAGCTTGATTTGAGATTGGTTGGTTTTATCTTTAATTTGTGTTGTTAATACTAAGAAAACAGACTTTCATATTTAATATTGATGTTTGGATTCACTTTTTCAAATTTCAAAAGCATCCAAAGTTCAAATCAAGAATTTAGAAGATGTAAAATTTTCCATTTCTACTTGAAATTATTAATATTTTACGAAAAATATATTTTAACGTTCAAAATTAATTTTTACTTCAGTTTTAAACTACTTAATAAATTGCTCACTAGATGCTATTTATCTATTCCACATCGGACAAGGCAACAATTCGCATGTCTGAAAAAAACTAAAAAAATCATTCATTTATCGTTAGTGTTTAAAATCTCGTTTAAACTACGTTTAAGCTCAATTAAGCAATCGTTTTGTACAATATATATAAGATTTCATTTTAATTAATATATATATGTATATATATATATATATATATATATATATATATATATATATATATATATATATATATATATATATATATGTGTGTGTTAGAGTAGATGCCCTGCAAGCCAACGGTTGGCTAGGGAATTTATTGACTCAAGTGAAATAAACAATCTTTATTTTAATATAATTTAATTTTTTTATTCTCTTGTTATACTTTATATGTATACACATGCAAACAGCATAGATAAAGTCCTTGATTATGCTTTAATACAAATGAATCGTAATTCGATGTTGAAACTCATTTGTAAACACTGCATATTCTAAATTCGTTCTAGTCGACTCAGTCGCCTAAAACAGGGATGATGACCGCTTGAGCTCGAGACTAGCATCTGTAATGTTGTGTACTGCGTTTCTTGGTAAGGACATAGAGATGTCCAAACATGCAGATGAGTAGTCATATGATGATTATACCGAACAACCTTCCCTCGAACTTTCCAAGTGGTTATCATTTATCGAGAAGATAAGTCCGTGGTTATGATTGTACACCATTAGTTCTTATGACCCGGGACAACACTGAGGCTCTATATACTAGGGATGTGCTTTGACTCGTTTACCAGCTCCAAGAGAGTCATCAGGTGGCGAGGTTGGGTACAGTTGCGACACATATAGGAGCCAGTGCATTGTAGTCGGGGATTCACCACTCACCTACGGGTGTGGATATCCTGTGTGATCTAATGAAATAATAGTGCATGCAATCTCTGGCCACAGTATGAGATGTACATTAGAGAAAGAGTTCTCAAATAGTACACGCGATGCCACTATTATAGTTATCACATAGTTATCGAATTAATATGCAACCCTCGATGAACCAATGGTTGCAGATCTGATCGGGATATATGAGCTGAAGGGACCATACTGTACGCTAATCATAATTGACTGGTTCTTGCAGGCACTATCAGTGATACCTAGGGGATCATGGGGCGATGCTACTTGAAGCTCTTACCATGATCCGATGGGTGCAATCAGAATTGTGTTCTCGACATTTTTGATCAAGGTGTTGATGAAAAGAATGGGGCTAACTAGGGTAAGCCCGAATACAGGAACATGTCCTGAATCATAAAGAGTTGTGAACCTACGGCTAGCTGTATCCCTGAACCATTGAGGGTCACACAAGTACTGGATCGTTTGTTTCCGTTGAGAGAATAAATTCAAGGAGTTGAATTATATAATGATATAGTAAATTCAAGAAGTTGAATTTATGATTATAAAATTTGAGGGAATAAATTCAAGGAGTTGAATTTATATTATCATATAGTAAATTCAAGGAGTTGAATTTATGGGATAATATATTCAAGAAGTTGAATTTATGAATTTATAAAATTTGGGAGAATAAATTCAATGAGTTGTATTTATTAAATATTAAATTTTGGAGGTGATAAAATTCAAAGAGTTGAATTTATAATTTAAATAATAAATTCAAATGTTGAATTTATAATCGATTTAATTTATTAAGCTCAAAAGTTGAGTTTATTAAATATTAAATTAAATAAGTGGGAAGTATGTTTAATGAGCTTGTAGGAGTACAAGTCCAACATACTAGATAATTAAAGTTTCTAATGGACTTTGATTAATTAATTAAACTAGTTGGACTAGCCCAATTAATTAATCAAGCCCATTAATGTTAATTATGTTAATTAGGTCATGGAATTTTTTTATTTTAAAATTTTTGACCTAAAATCATAACCTCCACTAATTTTGATATTGTGTGATTTTCGAAAGTTAAAATACCACAATTCCTCCAAAATCTTGAGTTTACTTAATTAATTAAATTAATCAAGTAAAGGATAATAAAAGAATAATTAAGGATATTATTCTGATTTGCACAAGATTCATACGAAACCTTCAAGGAATTTTGCTAAAAAGGTTTTCGGCACTTCCAATGTTTTGTGCTCTCAAAAGATTTTGAACCAAATTGCGTTCAATCTCCAACGTTAAAAGTTCTTCCAAATATTATAGTGCTATTTGGAAGAGGAACAAATTTTCTGATCGTGGACTTAATAGAAGGAGATCGAAGAAAGTTTGTAGGGATTTTCAACAAGAGCTATCTCCGCTAACCCCAGAATAGTTGGAGCCATGTGATTAATTTACCAAAGGTATAACGATTCTAACATCCTATGAATATATGTTTATGTTAAAATCATACGAGCGCCCAAAGCAAAATATATTTTGATTGTCAAATTAAATAAAATTTTTAAACTTCCGCTGCGTTTGGGCATGTAGAAAACCGGGATCCAACAGTGGTATCAGAGCCAAGGTTTTTCTAAATCGTATGGTTTGATATTGAATAATTTATTTCTAACCATACAAGAAAATTTTTCAGAAAATTTAGCACCACGAAAATTTATTTTTTCCAGATTTTCGAAATAATAACAATAGAAAAAAATTAAATCTGCCCGGAACTGTTCCGGGCAGTCCGTGCGCGCAGGGCCATGCACGGCAGCGCGCAGCGTGTGCGCAGGCGTCGGACGCCTGCACGCACAGCGGTAGCGCAGGCGCCGGACGCCTGCGCGCACCGCGCTAGCGCAGGCGTCGGATGCTTGTGCGCGTTCTGCGCGCACAGGGCCGTTGCCGCTGCCGCTGCCCGAAACGTTCGGGCAGCTGGCGGCTGCCCGGGAGCGTCTCGGGAAGCGCGCTGAATAATGGGCTTGAATTGTTTGGGCCTAGGGTGCGATTTTCTGATTTTTCAAATTTGTTGGGTAAAATTGATATTTTTGAAAATTGGTTCAATTTTTATTTTGGAAATTAATTTTTGAAAAATTAATAATTTTCTTGTGAAATAAATAATTAAAATATGATTTTAATTATTTATGGTAAAAATAAGTTTTTACAAGAAATCAATTATTATTGATTTAATTGGAAATTAAATAAAGGAGTTTATTTAATTTATTAAATCTTTTAATAATTGTGGTGGTTAATGATAAAATTATTGGATATATGATTTATCAATTAATTAAATTGTTTAATTAAATTAATGTTAATATTTGATATTAAATACATGAAGGATGATCAAGAGCTTTGACCAATGTGTTAGGTGTATGTTAGGATATTTTACTGTTTTATTCGTTTTTAATATTTGACATTATTAAAGTGGGCTTGGTTTATGGCCCGTTCCCACCCCATGAGATGTATCACTTATGTGCCATGACTATTTAAATGTAATTATTAGAAATAGTGGGAGATCAAGACTGGAAGATGGTGGGCCCGATGATCAAGATGAAGACATGTAAAATATTGGAAGCTCTTGTAATAATTGCATTTGCATCCCTGCATTCACCTAGGTTGGACCTGGATCCATGTATGGCTCACATGGATCTAATAGTTTTGGCGATCGATCATCCTTATTTATTGTAGGATGTCATATTATGATATATATACGATATATAGTAGTATGCATGTATGTATATTATTAGAAAATATAGTTGCATGAATCCGGCAAACATACAAACTCATGGCACACGATTTTTAAAATAAAATGATGAGACAATTTTAAAATTAAAATATCTCATTTTGAATTTGATTCAAAATTTATATCAAACCTAATAAGTAAAAATTAAAAGAGTTTAATTTTTCCTTGCCTTCCATCAACCGTGGTTGCATGTTGATCGCTACCCGCAGACAGTGTCTGGCTCATATTATTAGGGAGGCCTGGACTCCGGAAATCTGTTGTAATAGCCCAACCTTTTATTATGTTAATCCTTATGGTTAATTATTGTTATGATCATGTTTTATGCTTTACTGGTTGAGATTATGTTGAATGGTTACTGGTTATGGATATCTTTATTGAAATGATTATTGTTTTGGTATTGCAGAAATGGTATGACAAACGTGGCAGTAGTTGTGGTTTTTAGTATAATGTTTTGTATATTGATCCAATTGATGTGAGGCCACTTCCATTAGAAAGATAAGATATGTGGCTATAACTTTCTTATTTTGAGTTTTGTTCAAATCTTTAGGGAAGACGAGCCAAAAGCGGCCCGAAGTGTGTCGTGTGTTTCGTTGTTCCTGCACTGACACATGTTGAGAATGAGCATAACGTTTTACTCAGACCTCCAAATGACCTGAAATTTTGGGAGATGCAAGAAAACACATAGGGCTACAACTTTCATGTTGACCACTTTTGCAAAGTCGGAAGTTACAACTGAGTTTTTGGACAGAATGAGGCGCGCCACCGCGCCAGAACTCGCGCCATGGCGCGTGGGGTACTGTTTTTTATGGGTTTTTGGCAGCAAGGGGCGCGCATATGCGCCGGAAAAGTCGCGCATATGCGCCCAGCAGTCTGTATAAAAATTAAAAACACGTTTTTGGGCAATAAAAGGTTTATATATTGCCTTGGATAGGGTTTATTCTTATTTCCACTTCTCCTTGATCGGTCAAACCCTTCCTCTCTCAAGTTTCTTCCCTTCAATTCTTCACTCCAAATTTAAGGATCATAGCATATTTCTTAGTTGTTCCTACCTAAATCTTCAAACTTCAAGGTAAGAACTTACTATTCTTGGAGTTTATAAGGGTTTGGAGTATTAAGGGTTAAGTTGGGTTCATGATTCATTGAATTATTGGAGATGATTTATGATTGTGATTGTTATTATTGTTGTAGGATTCATTCAAACTCATCATAGCCATCATAGTGATTGTGGAGTGTAAGTGAAAGCTTTTCTCTTGTGCTCACGTGATGAATATATGTATTCAAGCCATGTTTATTGATATATAGCTCCCTCCATTGATATGCTCTTGATATATAAGTTGTTATATATTCATTGATCAAAGATTTTCATTGAATTCATTGTCAAGGGAGCTAAGATTATATTGTGCTTACCAAGTGTTTGTTCTATTGTCTCAATGAACTTTCCTACGATTAAAGTCAAGGAATGATAGTAATTCATGCATGTTATTGGCCAATCACATGATTCTAAAGTATCTCTCACAGTATTGATATTTATATCAAAGAGATACATTGCCACAGGTCACAGGTCACAGTACTGTCATTTCCTTCCTTTAATTCATGATATTATACCCTTTACATTGATTGGAGATTTATGATTCATTCTTTACCGCCATTGCCACAGCCATGATCTAAGCCAAGCTATGTATATGTAATTGCTATGTACAGCTTCTTACTTACTGAGATTATTCTCATTCCAGTTATGTCATGTGATGCAGGTGATAAAAAGGACTGAAATGGATTGTTCAAGGCGGGGGAAGTCATATAAGAGGCCAAGGGAAAGACTTTCTATCATGTCTTTTTTTATTGGGGAGGAGTGAACATATATAAAGTTTTAAAAACATCATGTATTTGGTTGAATGTGTTGGCTTGTAGTTATGTGTTGGAGGATATTTTGTGAATGTTCATATATATTAGTATAGATTATGTTTATGACGTAAAGGATATATTGTTCTTTCCCTTTTAAATGATAAGGCTTCCGCATATGGTAATTAGTTAATGTTATTGTCATGGGAGTGGGTTGTTTCAGCTGTGACTTCCACCGGACATATGATGTGAATTGAGTGGAACTCCCATGACTTCGGCTCATATTATTGGGGGAACTTATGGTGACCATCTACTACAATTCAACATTGATGGGTTGGTTTGACACGCGAAAATAAACGACGTCATATTATTGGGTCTTATTAAACGTGAGGCAAAACACGTTGTGGTTGCATAGGGATGCAATTGGATTCTACCTTTTAGAAATTATAATTGGCTGATATTATTCGGGATTATAATTGGCTAATTGGACTCTACGTGCCCACTAAGGAAATACGATTTCCCTTTTTTCATCAGAGGGTGGTGGAAATGTCAAAATAGTGGGAGGGAATTTATAAAATAAAAATCCATATTTTATATCTTAAAATTATTTTAAAATAATCACCAACCATTATTCTGTTTCCGTATCAGTATATTTTCGATTTCGTCACGTAATCAATTGTTTATTAACAAGCTAATTGAATCTAATTTTGAAGACTGGTTGGGAAAATTGTTCTGAATTCAGAGAAAATAGCATACACACTAATGTCAGTCTTGTTGAACTGACAAAACATGCAAGATGGTAGGACCATAGTATGCAAGCTAAAGTGTAACATGCTCGCTTTTGGTCAAATGAACTGTAGGGACAGTTTGAGAAAATGTTGAATGCTGCTGACATTCGAATACACATGCAAGAGTTGCATGGTGCATGAAACTCATACGGTGATGCACACCACTTTCAAGGAACTCATGACTACACTGTATGCAAGATAGGGCTTTGGCCCATGAGTGTGGTGTACGTATGATTGAGCTTATTAAGAATGTGGTGGGCCTGGAATATGTGATTCCTAACGAGTTACTAGATAACATCAATTTGTTGTCTTTCTCTTCCTCATTTGACGGGGTTATGGTGAACTTAAATTTGAATAAGATAGATGATAGCCTTGAAGAGCTAGTCAATATGCTTATAACTTAAGAGATCACCATAAAACAGAAAATTGTTGTTTTCTAATGGACCTCTCGTCAGACGAAAAATGGCCCACAAGGTGAGGAAAAGAAATGTTCTGCTCCTCACAAGAAAAACAAACCCAATAAGAGAAAAACTCTGAGTGATACTTAAAGTTCCTATAAAGCCCGATAAGTCAGAACACATTTGTTTCACTGCAAGAAAAATGGACATAAGAAATTATCTGGGCCAAAATGTTTTGGGAATGATAAGTGAATGTCCAAAGTAAACAATATTTCAACAATGAACAAAATAAAGTTAGATGATCCAAATCCACACAAGTATGGCACACTAGTACTAGGTCATATTTCTCAAAGAAGGATGCACAAGCTAGTGGGAGAATGCATGTTTGACTTATCAGACATAAATTCTCTACTTACTCGTGAGACCTGTCTGAAAAGAAAAATGACCAAGACTCCATTCGATGGAAACGTGGAACGTGCGCATGGTCTACTGGATTTGATCAAAACAGACGTTTGTGGCCCGCTAAGTGTTAGCACAAAATATGGGCAATCCTACTTCGTTATCCTTACTGATGACCATTCGAGGTATGGATATGTTAATGTTTATGAAACAAAAATCTGAAGCATTTGAATGGTTCAAAGAATTCAGATCTAAAGTAGAAAATCAGCTAGAAAGAAGTATTAAGGCACTTCGATCTGATCGAAGTGGAGAATACTTGAGTGCTGAATTTTTGGGTTATCTAAAAGAGAATGTGATTCTCTCAAAGTGGACTCCACCAGCAACATCACAATTGAATGGTGTTTCTGAATATTGTAAGCGAACCTTGTTGGACATGGTTCGATCAATGATGAGATTTACTGAATTGCCTACATCGTTTTGGGGCTTTGCACTTGAAACTGCGGCAATGTTGTTGAATAATGTTTATACTAAAGCAGTGGATAAAACTACCATATGAGATATGGATGGGAAAACTCCCAAATATTCTTACGAGAGAATATGAAGATGTCTTGCTTACGTGAAGCAGACAGTAGGAGACAAATTGGATAGTAGATCCACTTTGTACTACTTTGTAGTATATCCAAAGAATTCTGTTGGGTATTATTTCTATCGTCCCAATGAAGCAAAAGTGTTTGTTTCAAGAAATGCTACCTTTTTGGAAAAGGAATTTCTATTAGATAGAAAAAGGCAATATGATAGAACTTGAAGAAATTCAAGATACTCCCTCAACTATAGTAGTTGAACATGATCTCCAACAACCAGTAGTTGAAGTACAAGCTCCTAGGAGGTCTGATAGTGTTATTAGACCACCTGCTAGATATATGTTTCTTCATGAACAAGACCATGATGAGTCTTGTGTTGGATAAAATCCAATGAACTTTAAAGGAGCAATATCTGATACTGATTCAACCAAAATGGCTTGAAGCCATGCAGTCAAAAATGGACTCTATATATTCGAACCAAGTCTGGACATTGGTGGATCAACCTGAGGGAATTGTTCCCATAGGGTGCAAATGGATCCACAAAAGAAAGCTTGGGGCGAATGGGAAGGTAGTGACCTTCAAAGCAAGGCAGGTTGCAGAAGATTATATTCAAAGACAAGGAGTTGACTATGAGGAAATTTTTTCACCAGTTGCTATGTTTAAGTCCATCAGAATACTACTAGCCATAACATCATGGTATGACTATGAGATATGGTGGATGTAAAGACTGCATTCCTCAATGGAGACATCAAAGAAGAAATTTATATGTCTCAACCTGAGGGATACACATCAGTAGGAAGTGAGCATAAGGTATGCAAACTTCAGAGATCAATATATGGTCTCAAGCAGGAGTCAAGGAGTTGGAACCTCAGATTTGATAGCACTATCAAAGAGTTTGGTTTTGCTAAGAATCCTGAGGAACCGTGCGTGTACAAGAAGATTAGTGGGAGTGTAGTGACATTCCTAGTACTTTATGTTGATGATATACTGCTCATTGGGAATGATGTAGGATCTTAAACATATTTTTTTTCATTGAATTAGTGTATTGTTTAGTATGTTAATTAATGGGTGAAGAATTTTTTTAAAATATTATTGCAATCAACTAAAGTATGGTTAGCCAGTAAATTCTTCATGAAAGACATTGGTGAAGCATCCTACGTATTGGGAATACAAATCTATAGAGATAGATTAAATAGGATGCTCGGACTCACCCAAGCCACCTATATCGATACCATTATAAAACGATTCTCTATGGAAGAGTCTAAGAGAGGATACTTACCAATGTGTCATGGTATTACTCTATCTAAAGCTATGTGTCCCAAAACTGATGAAGAGATAGAGATGATGACACGTATTCCATATGCGTCAGCTATTGGTAGTATCATGTATGGTATGATATCGACACGTCCTGATGTTACTTATGTTTTTAGTGTTACAAGCAGATATCAGACGAACCCTGGTCCAATGCATTGGAAGGTCGTGAAAGATATTCTTAAGTACTTGAGAAGGACTAAGAACTTGTTCATGGTCTATGGGGGTGGAGAATTGAAATTGGAAGGCTACATGGATTTTAGCTTCTAATGTGACGTAGATGATTCGAAATCGACCTCTGTTTTTGTATTCATTCGGCCGAGTTCTTCGCCTTGGGGAGCTCCGGTTCTTTTCGTCAAAAAGAAAGATGCGTCCTTGCGGCTTTGCATTGATTACAGAGAAATCAACAAAGTGGCTATCAAGAATAAATATCCGTTGCCACAGATAGATGACCTTTTTGATCAACTGCAGGGGGATACAGTGTTTTCGAAGATTGATCTACGATCTGGTTATTATCAGTTGAAAGTTAGGGAGTCTGATATCCCTAAGACGGCGTTCCGGACCAGGTACGGTCATTATGAATTTCTTGTGATGTCATTTGGTCTGACTAATGCTCCTTCAGTCTTCATGGATCTTATGAACCGAGTGTTCAAGCCGTATTTGGATAGCTTTGTCATTGTTTTCATCGATGAAATATTGATTTATTCCAAGACCAGAGAGCTTCATGCAGAGCACCTCAGGGTTATTCTTCAGTTGTTGAGAGAGAAGAGATTGTATGCTAAGTTGAAGAAATGTGAGTTCTGGTTGGAGCAGATTTCTTTTTTAGGCCATATTGTTTCGAAGGATGGTATAGCTGTTGATCCAGTGAAAATCGAGGCGATTCAGAAGTGGCCTATCCCTACAACTGTATCAGAGGTACGCCGTTTTCTTGGTTTGGCGGGTTATTATTGTCGTTTTATTTCAGATTTTTCCAAGATTGCCCAGCCGTTAACCAATCTGACGAGAAAGACTGTGAAGTTTAAGTGGTCCAATGATTGCCAAAGTGGATTTCAAGAGTTGAAAGATAAGTTGACGACAGCTCCTGTACTTGCATTGCCCAGTGGTTCAGAGGAATTTGTTGTTTATACCGATGCGTCGAAGAAGGGCCTCGGTGCAGTGCTGATGCAACGTGGAAATGTTATAGCCTATGCTCCTCGTCAGTTGAAAGACTACGAGAAAAATTATCCTACGCATGATCTGGAACTAGCAGCTGTGGTTTTTGCCCTGAAAATCTGGAGACACTATTTACATGGCGAAAAGTGTGAAATTTCATGGACCACAAGAGTTTAAAGTATTTGTTTTCCCAGAAAGAACTCAATATGTGACAGAGACGGTGGTTAGAGCTTGTCAAAGACTATGATGTGACGATTAGTTATCACCCAGGTAAGGCGAATGTTGTAGCGGATGCATTGAGCCGTAAGTCAAGTTCTTCTTTGAGTTCTATGATCCAGAAGTCGTCGTTGTTAGACTTGCATCGAGAGGAGATAGTTTTGGTGGTTCTGGGAACCATTGCTCGCTTTTCAGCGTTGATCATTCGGGCAACATTGACGAACAAAATCCGTAGAGAGCAAGCCAATAATGTACAGTTGACAGAGATGAGAGCTAGAGCAGAAGAGAGAGGTAATTCAGAGTTTGGGATGAATAGAGATGGTTTGATGACATTCAGAGGCCGTATTTGCATTCCTACTGGTGATGATATTCGGAGAGATGTCTTGACAGAGGCACATACCCCGCCATACTCGATACATCCTGGCGGTACCAAGATGTATCGGGATCTTCGTAGACTCTTTGGTGGCCAGGTATGAAGAAGGATATTGCCATATTTATTTCTCAGTGCCTAACTTGTCAACAGGTGAAAATCGAACACCAGAGACATGCTGGGACATTTCTATCATTGCCTATTCCTCAATGGAAATGGGAGCGTATTACGATGGATTTCGTGGTTGGTCTTCCTAGAACGTATAAATGTTATAACTCTATTTTGGTTATTGTTGATCGGTTGACCAAGTCAGTGCATTTTCTCCCAGTCAAGAAAACGTATTCCATGAACCAGTATGTCAAAGAGTACATAGCAGAGATTGTCAGACTTCATGGTGTTCCTGTGTCGATTGTGTCTGATCGTGACCCTAGATTTACTTCAGAGTTTTGGAAGATTTTCACAGAACCTTGAGTACACGGTTAGCATTCAGTACATCATATCATCCCCAGAGCGACGGTCAATCAGAGATAGTTATTCAGATATCGGAGGATATGCTCAGAGCTTGTACTATTGATTATCCTTGTAGCTGGGATTCCAAATTGCCTCTTGTTGAGTTTACGTACAATAAAAGTTACCAAGCGACGATTGGCATGACACCGTATGAAGCACTTTATGGCAGGAAGTGTAGATCTCCCTTGTATTGGGACAAGATTGGTGAGAGGAAGATGTTGGGTCCAGAGTTGGTCCAACAGACAGCTGATGTTGTTGTTGTTATTCAAGAGAGGATGAAGACAGCACAGTCAAGACAAAAAAGTTATGCTGATGTCAGACGAAGGCCGTTGCAGTTTGAGGTTGGTGATCATGTATTCTTGAAGATAGCACCTCTTAAAGGTGTGATGCAGTTTGGCAAAAAGGGAAAGTTGAGTCCAAGATTTATTGGCCCATTTGAGATTTCGGACAGAGTCAGTAATCGAGCTTACAAGTTAGCCCTACCGCCAGATCTCGACAGAGTTCATAATGTTTTTCATGTCTCCATGCTCAGGAAGTATATTGCGAATCCTTCACATGTTCTTCGTCACGAGCCATTGGATTTGACGCCGAATTTAACGTACCAAGAGATTCTAGTCCAGATTCTGGATCAAAAAGTTAAAGTGTTGAGAAACAAAGAGATCGGCATTGTTAAATTCTTTTGGAGGAATCATTTGATTGAAGAAGCCACGTGGGAACCAGAGGATGAGATGAAAGAGAAGTATCCTGAGTTGTTTGCGCAGTGACGTCATTTCGAGGACGAAATTCCTCTAAGGAGGGGAGATTGTAATATCCAAGCTTGGTGAACGGTACGGTTTAAGATTTCTTGTGTTTATTGACTCCTTGGTTAAGATTAAGTATAGTTTTGTTGTTAAGAGTTGTGAATTATGGTTTATAGTATTTTTGGTTATACTTGTTATGTGGTTTTATTATAGCGTCGTTGTGGTTTAATTCATGGTAAATTGTAAGTTGAGCCAATTGGTATGAGGCCAATTGTAATGGTTAGATGAGATAGATGTGCAACTTTCTTGTTGGGAGTGTTGCCAGATTGTGAGGAGAAGCGGCGTTGCGATTCGATTTTTAGGTGCAAAGCTTGTTATTGGCTTCAAGGGAGACTGCACCCGCGCTGGAGAAGACATCGCACCCACGGTGATTGGGCAGAGGTGGCACCGCACCCGCAGTCGGAAAGGTACCGCACCTGCGATCGCTTGTTTCAGATTTTTGGCTAAACTCCAGTAGGCAAAGCGCACCCGCGGTCGTCGCCTTCGGATTTTTGGAAGTGGTACAGATTGCCTAGCGCACCCGTGGTGCAAGGGTTAGCGCACCCGCGGTGCGTGAACAGTGAAAGCGAGTTTTCAGTTTTAAGTGAATAAATACATGAGTTGGTTCACTTTTTGCCTCATTTCCTCCACTCTTCTCGATTTCTTCAGAGCAAGGGAGCTAGGGTTCTTAGTTTCTTCATTTGGTACCTTTGATTCAAGCTTCTTGTTGGATTATTGAATTGAGAACAAGGTTCTTTTGGGTTTAAGGAGCTAAGATAAGCTTTTGGTTTAGTTATTCTTTGGATTTTGGTATTGGGGAGTAATTATGGGTTTGTTGATTGTGTTGATTTTATGGGTTTTATGGTATAGGTTGTGATTATTGAGATGTTGATGGTGTAATTCATGGTTTATTGTTGTAGGTTTTCTACCAAGAGATTAGATTCAAGGTTTCCAAGTGTAGTAAGTGGAATTCATTTCCTTGTGCTCACATGATAATATATGTATTGTGTTTCAATGGTTTTAACATGTTATTCCCTTCCATTTGATTCATATTATGTATTGATATACTTTGTTGTATATTAGAGGCAATTGTATGTCTCAATTGTGTAAAATGGAATACAAAAGAAAAGAATATGCAAAGTGTTTGATTTAATGCCCAAAAGAGAGTTCAAATGATTTATTGGGTTGATAGATACATAGTCAGAGATTGCATGCAATTAGTTGATCAACGACCATAGGCTTATATCCCAACAGATTATCAATTTATATCAATGGGATATAGGTACAGAGACAGAGATACTATTTAGATATCAATCCAACATACAAAAGAGAAATACCATTGTTATTGTTATGTTATACTATGTTATTCATGTTTCAAGAGTTAGATGGTATTTAATGATTTCAAAGCCATGTTTTACTGAGTATGATATGTATCCATTATTATGTAAGATTTTCACTTGCTGAGTTTTATACTCATTTCAGTTATTTAATGTGATGCAGATAAGAGTGACGAGCCGGGACGTTGATTGGAGCTGGGGTCATATGCATACCAAAGATGGAGGAAGAAGATATTTTGATAGTATTTTGACATGATAAAAAATGATATTTTGTATTTTGTTGCAACACTATATTGATCATGTATATACTTTTGATTGTAAATGTTTTATGTCATGAAATTTTAAATCATTCCTCCCTTCAAGTAAAATTTTTAATTTCCGCTGTGTTATTTTATAAAATCGGTAAGAGGTCTTATATTGTAGGTCACGTCTTGATGAGTGTGAGAGGAAAAACACGTCTATGGCAGATCAGAGACAACACACTCGGGCGCCTCTAGGTTGAGCATGAGAATCTTGACTTGATCATTGATATCCGAGCATATTGCATTTCAGATGCATCATATCGGTTTTTACACTAGTTCATTTTTGTATTGGGAGATTGTCGCTAACGTCCTTGTTTTCATCTTTGACATGCCATTCCACAGGACATGTCTTTAGGTGGGACGGTTCGGACAGCCAAGGCAATGGCTACAGCAGTTGGGATTTCGGTGGTGATCTAGTTGAGTTTTTATTTGGTTTCTCATATACTCATGTATGATTATGATTTCAATTTAGTTGTATTAACGTTTAAGACTAAGATTATTGTTCTGTTTTCGTTTTGGGTAAAAAGATGATTAAATTATTTAGTTTTCGCTGTTTAATTGTTGTTATTATGTTTACTTATGCATGTTTATTAGTATGTTTAATAGTGACTAAGGTAAGGGTGTTACATTTAGTGGTATTAGAGCATGCAAAAATTTTTGGGACAGTAATTCTGTTTAAAGTATTTAGAAGTTGATTTTGGCTTCCTTTCAAATGTCACGTTATGGAAGAAATCGCGAAAGTGTGAGAAATGGCCTTTATGGCGACGATGATGTAGGTCGAGAACATCGTCCTAGAGATCATGACGGAAGGCATAGCTGAGACCATGATGAAAGGAGATGTAAAAATGACGTCAACATTACGGATTTAATGAAGATTTGACCTCCAAAGTTGACAAGAGATGAGAATGCTGAAGTTTGGATCGATGTCATGAATATTAGAGCAATGTTTTCGAGTGTTGCATTATGACGATGATGAGAAGATGGAGGTAACCTATTTCATTATCCAAGAAAAATCTCAGAAATGTTGGAAATCTGCTTCTGTCATTCTAGTCCAATAGCATGAACGGATTCGTTGGGAACATTTTTGTCAAGCCTTCATATATCATTACTTCACGCCAACTCTTCGTCAGGAGAAGAAGATGGAACTATTGATCATTAAGCAAGCAGATTCGAGCATAGAGGATAACCATAAGCGTTTTATGGATATGTTGTCGTATGCTTCTCACGTCACTGAGAATTCTGCAGCAAAATATTATGTTCTTAATGGTTTGAAACATGAGATTTTTTATTGAGTTTCTGTCTGTGACGATCCAAATTCGTACAAAGGATTAGTGAATTATTGTCGTCTAGCCGAGATCAATATTGCTAAGAGAAATACTATGCAAGCAAGCAAGAGTTCTAGTTCGTTGGGACTAAGGGGTCAATCTCTCAAGAAGTCTGTATCTTCTCCTTCCGATTCTGGAGGAGTGCACATTTTTTGTATGAAAAAGCTGCAATGTGATCATTGCGGAAGTAACCACCATACGGAGAAATGTCGAAGTACAACAATCATGGGCCATTAGGCCGAACCAACATAGATCTCGGCCCATACCTATTCACCACTACTGATAATGGGTCTTTAGGATGGTCCAGCATGAGCCCTAGCCCATGTCCATGCACCGCCACTCATAGAATATCCCACCCCTAGAAAGTGGTTTTTTTGGCATCCCCCAACATTTGAACCCAGGACCTCCAGACTTAAGTACCTAGATTCTTAAAGTGTTGGAAATGATCAGTAGTGGTACATGAATATGGGTCGAGGCCCATGGTTCAGCATAATGACCCATGATCGTTACACGAAGGGTGAGATGTGCTTGTTTTAGTTATGTAAGTTTGGTCCCATGAAGAGGGATTGCCATAACTTGGAGGATCAAAGTGAAGGTGGAGGCTCTATGGTAGGGTTTTACAGTGGAAAATAGTCTGAGGCCACTGTACAGCAGAAAGGTTTTCCTGCTCAAGATTCCCATTGTGGGAGGACATCGCAAAGATCTCTGTAACACCCATGAGTCCAGGGGCAAGTGTTTGCCCTAAACAAAAGCGAGTAGAAGAGAAAAACAAGAGTGTCATTGCCGGTAATTTCCTTCAATGTGGTATTCCTGCATATGTATTAATTGACACTGTGACATCACATTCATTCATAGCATCAAGGTTTGTTAAGAAGTATAAACTACTCTACATGTCATTAAATGTTTTAATGTCGGTCTACTCCTATAGGACAAGAGGTTTTAGCTAAGCGACTAATCGTAGACTATTTGTTAGATTTTGAAGAATAAGATATGTCTGCCAATTTGATGATATTGGCCATGGAAGATTTCGATTGTATTATGGGAATCGAACTATCGACTAAAGATAGAGTGACAGTAGATTGTTATCAACGTCTTGTTCATTTTCATCTAGAAGGAGACTAGAATTGGTTTTTCACGGTGAAAGGGAGCTCGACCTCCAATGCTAGTGGTATATGTTGTAAATGCACATCGAGATTTAGCAAAAAGAGGAGAGGGATATCTCATTTTAGTTGTAGATTTATGGAATAATGTAATCAATGTGAATAACATTCCAGTTTTCGATGAATTCCCTGATGTATTTCCCGATGAAATTCTTGAATTTCCTCTGGGGAGGGAAATTGAATTTAAGATAGAATTGGTATCACGAACAACACCTATCTCTAGAGCACTTTATAAATGGGCACCATCAGAAATGAAAGAGTTTAAGCAACAATTACAAGATCTTCTTGACAAGGGGTACATTAGACCCAATGTGTCTCCTTGGGAAGTACCAGTGTTGTTTGTTAAGAAGATTGATGGATTTGTTAAAGGTTATGATTGCGAAATCAAGTACCATTCAGGATCAGTGAATCTCACAGCTGACGCTCTTAGTCACAAAGTGAGATTATCTGCACTTTAAACAAGTCTCTTCTCAAGTATAATCCAAGATTATAATTCTCTAGGATTTCACTTCCATCAGAAAGGAATGGAAAACATTAGAGTAGCAAGCATTTTACCTGAACCGGAGTTGTATGTCATAATCAGAAAAGCCCAGTTTTCTGACCCGAAGGTGTAAACGTTAGCAAGGTTAGATAATGGAGACAACACATCTGGCTTTACGTTTGAAACATATGGAACCTTGTGTTTGTAAGGGAGAATAGTAGTTCCAAATGATTCGGATTTGAGAGGCGAGATTTTATCTCAAACTCATAGGAGTAAATTGAGTACCCACCATAGAAGCATAAAAATGTATAAGGATTAAAAAAATCAGATTTCAGTAGAAATGTATGAAGAGAAGTATTTACCAATTTGTATCCAAGCGTTCGGTTTGTCAGCAAGTGAAAGATCAACGTAGACAACCAGAATGATTACTTCATAATCTCCCTATCACTAAATGAAAGTGGGAGAATGTGACGATGAATTTTGTCGCCCACTAGCCATTGCCTTCCAAGAATTGTGATCCAATTTGGATAGTTGTGGACCGACTGACAATGAAACATCTACTAATTTAAAATGCGGAATTTTTTTTTTGTAAAAGCTCACAGTTTCGTGAATATCATTTAAAAATAAGCGGACATATTTAATAATTTGAAATAGTGCAGTTTAAAATAGCCAAACTCGACCAACAGAAAATTCGTAAACATAACGAGTAAAAATCCTAAAATTATCATCGTATCAAAACAAATGAATAAAAATGCTAATGTCCTCTCAACTCTCAAAAATCAAAATGTGTGGAAGAAACGTGGTCCTTGGATCGTGCACTCACATCTAGTACTGCCTACTCAGATTTCGGCACCTCCAGTCCCCTCATAAACATGCTCACCTGCATCACACACGCCTAGTGTGTAACGTACCGTACTTTTAAGCTATTTTAAAATTTGCGGAAAAATAAAAAATTTCGGAAATTCCAAGTAAATTTTCACATTTCGGTCATCAAACAATGGTTCCTCCAAAATATTTGAAATAAAAGGGATCACCAATAAAGTTTGCTAAAGAAAAATGCTTGTTTAAACATCGAAACCAAGACATGAAATCATAGTAATTGAAACGTTTCATAAAAACTTCAAAACATGGGCGGTCCTCGGGTTTAGCCTCCCGCTCAGTCCCAGCCAGTTCACTGGTCCCCACCTCTCGTCTCCTCAAACTCATCCTCACCTGCATCGATCAAGTCTAGTGAGTCTAAAGACTCAACAAGTATAAACTGGAAGTAACGAGTAATACGTAATAAAACCACATGTAACTTTAAAATAGTGCGTACAAACTTGAAACTTGGACATGCGTATAAAAGCTTAAACTTACATACATAACATAGACTGAAACGTCTGTCCTTTTTTATTTTTTTAAAAGTACTAGAATTTTTTTTCTTCACTCAATTTTCGGCCATATGAAAATATTTTACCCCTTACATAAAACATCAACCAAATAGTATTTTAGAAATCAAGTGAAATCTATATTATATATAAAAGCAGAGTTTTTGCCAAAAATAGTAATTTCCCGTCAAAATGTCATTTCTAAAAATGGAAATATATATATAAATATTGAAATATGTGTACTGCAATAAATGATAGCTTCAATTATTGCTTGCATTGACTATATCAATTCATTTAGTTCAAATTTGAATTTAATTTATTTTTATATTAATTCAAATATAATTTATGTATTATATGTTTTTTTATTTAAATTGAAACTAATCTATGTTAGAAACATAAACTACATTAAGCATCATGTCATTGCCAAAAAAAATTAATTGACATGTGTTGTATTTAATTTTTTTTTAAAAATTAGCGAAAAAATAGTTTTTATAATTATATTATTTTTTCAATTTAAATGGTCTATTTATTTTTCATTAATTTTTAATAATATCATCCCGTGCATCGCACGGGTTAAATACTAGTTGTCATAAAAATAAAGTCGTCAAATGTTTTACCAAACCTAAAAAAAACAATAATTGTTGAAAAGTGTAGCCCATACTAAACTTATCAAAAATCTTTCAAAAAGCATAAATAAAATGTCGTACAAATCTTTAACTTAAAATCATAAATGTAAATGCGGAAAATAGAAGCGCTGGTCCTCGGGTTATGTGCACCGACAGTCCAGCAAAGTCACCCGTCAAGACCTCCATCATCATAATTATTAATATCACATGCATCATACACACCTAGTGAGTCTAAAGACTCAACACGTCATATCTTTGATAACTAGTAATACGTAATACATTTAACATATAACAGTGAAAAATATTTGTACTAAAAATATAGTTTTCATAATAATGCATAAAATTTAACTTAAACATTTTCATAAACATAATCATATAAACATAATCATATTCGTATCCATATCTATATTCATCTTAATGTTCATGTTCGTGTTTATTGAATTCATATTGTGATTGTGACTCGTATTCTTAATCGTATTGGGCGATGGATCCATCTACATGTAACCACAATACTGGGCGGCGGGGACACCAGCAATACTCTCACCCGTCAACTGGGCCTTGGCCAACTTATTAACATATTCGTATTCGTATTCGTATCACGTATTTGTATCCGTATCCAAGGAAACACGATCGTCGGGCTCCCACTGGGACCATAACCCTCACGATATTTCCAACATATTTAGTCACAATCCTTTCACATCTTTCAACATATCATATTTCCATCACTTAATAAAAACATGCATATAATATCATTTTATTTTGAAACCAAGCATACAATATGTCTTTTAAATTTCCAATTTAAACCATAAAAATCCATAAACATTTAAAAATCATAATTTAACATATTAAATCATAAATATTCATAAACATTTTAAAATAGAAATTTTAACATAATAAAAATACGTAAACATTTAAAATAAACGTTTTAACATCTTAAAAATTCATAAACATTTAAAATTGACATATTAACATATAAAAATTCATAAACATCCGTAATCATTGAAAATAATCATATTAGCATATAAAATAGCATTAAGGACACTTCCATGACGTTTATTAATTTCTAGGTGTAAAATGACCTTTTTATCCCTAGACGTAAAATATCATGTGTTTGAATTTTTTCTTAATTTACTTGACTCTAACATGACCCAAATAATTATTTAAGCCTACGTGAATTTTTCATATTTTCATTTGGCATAAATCGAGGACTTTTCAATTATTCTTTAAATGTGACGTGTTAATGCGTTTAAATCTCGAATTAAACCAAACCTTAATATAAAATTCTCAAATTCAAAACTTAGACTTATAATAATTATTTAAGCTAACCTAATTGTTTCATAATTTTATAAATCTTAAAACTAGGTGTTCAATTAACTCGTTTATTAGCGTTTCGTGCAGCGATTAAATCACGAATAAATCCAAAACTCGTTATTTTGATTCCAAATTTTTAACATAACATTTTTAATATTTATTCTACCCTTCCAAGTCAGGAGCTACCCCCGTGGAGCCATGGATTCAATTTTAGTTATTAAAATCTCGTTTTTGACACATTATCGAACCACCTGAGTCATCTCCCAATTTACTCGAGCCACACCTAAGCCACCTCGAGCCAAACCATAGCCAACCCACCTAGGCACCCTCCTGACCAAGCCCAAGTCCTTGAATCTAGCCCAAGCTCGCTCAAAGTCACCTGGAACTAAGCTACGCAATCTTCGAAGGATGAACTCACGCATAAGAACTCACTAGGACTCTACCAACTGAGCCACCACCAAGCCCATCACACCCTATCCTTCCCGGGACCATGCCCATACCCAGCCCATACCTGCCCAGCCCCTGGACCGAAGCATCAAACCACTAAACAAAGCACAAGCAGTGCACGCGACTCATGCTCCTCTCACGTTTGTAGGTTTTACTCCTGCCTCCTGAACCACACCACACCAGCCCCTGACCCAACCCTGGTGCATCATCCTTAGACCCTATAGAACCTACCTGGACCCCTATAACCTAGCCCTAAGCCACGCCGAAGCTTCCTGCAACTAGGTGAGTGCTGCTGCTTCTCACGCGATCGAGGATCCTTCGCGCCCGCAACCTGGACCCTCGCCCTTGAGCCAACACCGAGCCCAGCCACGAAGCCCCCACACTACTGCTCTCTTCTCGAGTTTCTTGGGGAAGAGTCCTTGTGCTCTTTGACTCTTCCCTAGCCATCTATCTCGAGTCCTAGCATGGTTATGACTCCTCTCCTGACCCAACCACGTCCTAGACCAGCTTTGGTCGAGCCAAAACCAAGCCATGCAGTGGTTCACCCCATAAACCAAACCTTGGTCTATAAATCATGCAACTTCCGTTCCAACCTTATGTTGTTGTGTGTGTGCAGCATATTATGCATGATTCTAGGCCCTTAAACTTGTGTAAAACCAACCCATATTTTTTCCTAATCATGGCAGCCCCTTGGGTACATGAATCTCATGATTTATGGATCAAATTACATGTTTTAAAAACCACCTAAGATGCTTGTGCGAAAATAATAAGGTGTGTTCCTTGTTTTTCATGCAAAACAATTTTAAATAATTACTATGGTGTGAAAGATGAGAAAAGGAAGAAATATGGCGTGTCTTTGCATATTTAACGCACGAAAAACCGTTGACGATTTGCGAGAACAAAGTAAGAACCGTGGCTTGAAATCTCCTTGATGCTTCCACCGAATTTTTGCCTCAAATTTTGTGTGTGTGCCGTGTACTATGAGGAGTGTTTTGGTGCACAAAATTTCAGAAAGTGGCGCGGATAAAGTGTGGGTTTAGGGTGAGTGTTATACATTAAATACTAATTAAACACTAACAAGGCTTTAGGCCTATTATGCCAACAATTTAGGCCCATTAGTTTTAATTATGATATAATTAAAGTATTAAAATAGTTTTGGTTAAAATAAGTTTGTGAATTTAATAGCCGGGTTGCTAAAAAATTCGTATTTTTGTTGAAAAACAAACACCGATAAAATTTACGTCCCGGCGTATAAAATCACTTATAAACCCCTTATTTCAAAAATAAGAAAAACCCACAATCATATTTTTAAATAATTAAAAACAATTATTTAATAAAAACATTTTACTTTTTTCAGTCCCTCGGTCTCCGTTCTTCGATCGCAACTTGAATAATCCTTAAAAATACAATTTTATGCATAATGACAATAAAATCCTATTTAACATGCATACCACATAATCAAGTAAGCAATTAAAATAATTTAATTAACCATTTTTCAGAATTCCTAGATTTGCATGCCGTTAGATTACGTCGTCTTAATTTTGGACCTTACATAGACGTGCCATAACGTGAAACTTTTCTGAAGCATGCTTGCAACATACATACTTGCACATACATAATTTTATCATTTTGCGTAGAGATATGTTTCAAAGCAAGTGACTCATACATAAATACGCCTGATCAGACTAAACTACAGTACTGGGCTGACAGGGAATATCCACTGCCACATACATGAGATCCTCATTCATGCTTTAACGGGTGGATTGGTCCCTGGTCATGCTTTACCGCTTTCCAATCTTGATCTAAACCCGTTCATGCTTTAACGGGGTGGAGAGGTCCTAGGTCACGTTCACCGACTTCCAAACCCATTCATAATTTGGTCACAAGACATTTAGCATACCTCCAAAACTTAAAATATTTTATTTTGCACGTCGAACGTACTTACTTGGTGTTGAGGGATTCGTTGGATCTCGCTTGGGGCCACTGCTGCAACATACTAACATGAGTTCAAATACTTACCTTGCATAACTTAGACATAATAACCATGCTCACACTCAAACTTGGTCACTTCCTTACGACGTTCTAAATCTATCATGTCTCGACCTTGATTAATCATCGCACTAATCCAAGACCTCGAACCCCAAAGCAAAAAATATATCATTCGTCATATATGTAAGACACGACCTCGTGCACCCCTTCGGGTCCGGGTCCGTGTAGGTACTGAATCTTCACTCTGAAAGGGGATCAGTTACGGTGATCGGAAGCGCAACGGAAGTTTAAAAATCAAAATTTTCATCAAAATTTTCGGCCACCTCTTATAATGTGTAGCAAATACAATAAAACACAAAAATGACATTCATAGTGTGTTTAGAATTTTACCTATCAATCACAAGGATTGATGTATGGCTCCAACTAAGGTGTAAACACCTTAGCTCTTCAATGGTAGAAACTATCTTCAAGCTTCCTTTGAGCACTCCTTGCTCAACTATTAAGCCCACCACCAACTAGGTAGATCCCCTCTTAATTTGCACTAGAAAATTAAGAGGAGTTTTCAAATAGAAGTATATTTCTTCCTCAACACTTGAAGAACAAAATTGGGAGAGAAAATGTTGAGGGGAAATTTCGGCCATGCTTGTGGGGAGGGAAGAGTAAATGAGTTGTCTTGGTTTGTGGAAAAGTAGAGACCAACTTTTGCATGCCAAGCCTTGGTAACCCAAAAAGTAGTCTCTAACCCTTCACCTCCCATGCATGCATATATTATATGGTTTTTAAAAAATTAAAAACACATGGACTTAATTTAATTATCTCAAACATTTTTGAGATTAATTAAGCATTACTTGAATTTACTCAAGTCCACTAGTTAAATAATTTATTTAAATTGAGCTCTACAAGACTCTATATGTTTTAATTAATTCAACACTTGAATTAATTTAATTATTTGGACTCTACTAGGTCCACTAGTGTTTAATTAATTCAACACTTGAATTAATTTAATTTAGTCCATAATAATATTTATGAAAATCACAATTTTCAAATACATTATTCACTTGGCCAACTTTTAATTTAGGAACACTTCTATAAATTAAAATTTACATTTCTCTCATAGAAGTCATACTTCTATTTTTCCTTACGCTTATAAACTCATTTATAAGCCGTTCAACACATTGAACTAATTTCTCCTTTATAGAAGTCATACTTCTAATTTTCCTTACGCTTATAAACTTCTTTATAAGCCGTTCAACACATTGAACTATTTTACTTCTCAACGGGATCTAGAAAGCTAGCACTTGTGTGGCCCTCAATGGTTCATTGATACAACTAGTCGTGAGTTCACATCTCCATGTGATTCGGACTAAACATGTCCTTATATGAGCATACCCCAATTGCTCCATTCTTATTTATCAACTCCTTGATAATAAGAACGTCAGAACTCAAGTCTGATAGTACCCAACCAATCATGTTAAACGCCTAGCAGCATCGCTTACATGATTCCCTAGGTATCAAATGATAGTGCCTGCAAGAACCATTCAATTATGGTTAGCGTACAGTACGGTCCCTTCAACTCATATATCACGATCGATTCGACAACCATTGGTTTATCGAGAGTTGTCAATGAATCGATACTATGTGTCATGTCGTAGTTGCATCGATGGTGTAATCTATGAAACCCCTTTCATAATTACCACCATACTCTGATCAGAGATTTCAACCTACATACACATGAGAACACATAGGATATCCATACCCGAAGGTAAGCGGTGAATCCCCGACTACAATGCATCGACTCCTATATGTTTCGACAAAACACCCAACCTTGCCACCTGATGACCCCTTGAGAGTCGGTAAACAAGTCAAATTGTAATGCTAGCACATAGCATTTCAATGTTGTCCCGAATCATAAGGACTAATGGTGTACAACCATAAACCAGGACGTTTCCACTCGATAAGTGAGAACCACTTGAAAATTCCTTTATGGAGGGTTGTTCAGTGCACTCTACAAGGAGCACCTATCTGCATGCTCGGACATCACAATGTCCCCTACCAATGAAACATGGTACTCACATCGCAGATACTAGTCTCGAACTCTAGCGGCCTATATCATTCTTAGCGGTGGCTGAATCGACTAGGAACTGTTTAGAATATACAGTATTCCAAATATGAGTTTCATGATACTCATCATATGAGCATCTCATATTCTTTCTACTATTTGTATATTCAAGGGCTTTATCTATGCAACTAGCATGGGTATATAGATAAAGATTTGCCAAAACAATATTTTCAGATATTATTAAAATAAAGATTGCTTATACATAGAGTTTCATTGTGAACACTCGGCCAACACTTGGCTCGACGGGCACCTACTCTAACACACTCTACGGAAATGACTAAGGAACAGACCCCGTGTAAGGGTCCGTCTACAGACCTGTGTACCTACTGGAAGGGCATATTTGAAAAGAAAGAAGGGCAGGGACCCCGTGCCAGGGTCCGTGTAGACTCGGAACTTTGACACCTCGAAGAAAACAAAGGCACGGACCCCGTGTAAGGGTCCGTCCCCGGGTCCGTGTACCTGCGGGAAGGGCAAACCACAAAAATTCCTATGCTTGAGACTTAATCTCCCTAACTCGATCACCCCGACCATGAATCGACACCTCGAGACCCATCCTAGGATGCTATGGCAATGACTCAAGCCCATACAAACACCCCAAAACAACTACGCCTTACAAACAACGCAACCCAAATCCGTGAATACGACATTTGACAGAAAAACATTTTTTTACGACTACTTATCCTCCCAAGTGCCTAACGACACAAAATGAAACACCAATAACCATCCCAACATCGTTTTTGACATACCTAAACACATCAGCGATCACCCGTCGATCCCCAACAAAGCCTACAAATATAAAACTACAAGAACACATCAAGTACACATTTTTAAGAAAACGCAGTTTGAGCAGTCCCACGAAAACGGTTATACCTCACTCGTTTCTTATCCAAATATTTCTAATTTTATATCAAATCGAAGATATCAAAAAGTACTATGTTTCATAAGTTGAAAGTTCTTCCAGAAAGTCGACCGAAAAATCAAAGAAATTAAAAATACAGCAAAAATGAAATTCTGAGATCTAAAAACGTTCAAAAATCGATTTACAAGTTTATGCTCAAACTTTGCACATAATACACGGATTTTTACACATAACAAACATCAAAACACATAATATGACAAGATCGATGCAGGAAAAATAGAATAGGCGTGCCTTTGATAATAAAATTAACGAACCGGCGTGGGAAGGAAGCGAGGGATGATCCGGGACAATCGTGTAACGATTTTATTGGAAAAAAATCAACGAAACTTGCTGGAATGATCAGAGGAAGGGGCGGCTGCTCTATGGTAGAAGAATCCTTGGTTTTGCTCTCAAAATAAAAATCTGAATTGTGGAATAAAATGTGTGTATGTGTGTGTGATATCGGTATTAGTGTGTGTAAAAGCGTGTGTGCGCGTTAGTTTGGTAGTAATTAGGGGAATAAAATTTCTTAATTAAAAATAAAGGTGTTGATTAAAAGTTAATCCTCCACACTTACACCAAATCCCCTAATTTAAAAAAAAAATATGCACACTCACTAACTTTAAAAAGTTTAAAAATCATAAAATCATCTAATAATTAAATTAAACCTTTAAATATTAAAAAATAGATAAATTAATTAAAACGCCCAAATCTAACTTAAAATAAAATACCACATTTAAAATTGTCAAAATCGTCACCAGTCTCTTTTCCTCGATCCCGCATCGAATAATCGCCTGAAACATGAAACTCGAGAAAACATTTAACGTGTATCTCATAAACATAAATAATTTGTAATAATAAAATTTCATAAAACATGCATCGCTAAACTCATCTTAAACTAAAATAAATGATTTAACAATTAAATAAATGTATGGGTTATACGTGTACTGATTTTGGGCTCTACATAGTGAGTCTAAAGATTCAACACACCTGTACCGAGAATAACAAGTACATATACATAGCACACATCAGTGAAAATATAGTGTAATCAACATACCTTTCATTTACTTTAAAAACGTAATGTAAATGTATCATATGAAATCATAACATGTCAAAACAACTCGTCGTATCATTATATACTTGTACCTTTCCTTTAATTGAACTCAGTTCAATAGTTGTAACTTTCGTAACATCGTTCATCATTATACGATGGATCCATCTACATAAAACCGTGGTACCCGGCGACTATCGGACATCAGTGACAGTATTAGCCACCCACTGTGCCTAGGCCTCATCATCAGCATTTACATACACATCTTAAGCATTTACATATACATCGTTAGTCATAACTAATTCTCATCCTTCAAAACATCATCATTTTCATCACTTATCAAAATCATGCACATGCGTAAATTTTTCTTAAAATCAAGCATGCAACGTCTTTTTCATAATTTCATAAAAATCATAATCATGATTCATAAACATTTAAAAGCATGACAAATTTGTGCTCGATACGCTGCCAGGACTAAAAATTCACCCCGGGTGCAAAATGATCATTTTGCCCTTCGAAACCCAAAATGACCGTTTTAGCCCTGTACCTCTAAATTTTGACCCGAAGCTTATCAAACTCCTTAAAATGCCCCAAAAAAAAATTTAAAAATATTTCTTAAACGTAAACTCGAGCTCATTTCATAACTTAATCAATTCATTTTAAAACTGGGACCGGAGTTCCGGTTTTAACCCATAATCGAACCGAAACTCAATCAAATTTCTCCCAACTTTTTACCACACATTATAAACACATTAACAGTCCTAAACCATTAAGATCAGACCTCCTAACCTTCTAACACCCCCTAAAAGCTGTTGGACTTTCGGCACTTTGAACTCCCACAACCTCTCCATGCACCGAGCTGTGTTTCATCGATTTTTGCTTAAACGCTGACGTGTCCAGCCCCTAACCCGATACTCTAAGATCAAGACCGAGCCTAAGGACTCCCTCCTAGACCAAGCAACCCATGGCAACAGCCCCTAACTAGGTTATACACCCTTTCCCCGAAAATTCCTAAGGTCCGACCGTAACTACTCCCAGCTTCCCCCTAGCCCGAGACTAACCATGAAGGTGTTGGATCTCTGTTTTCTACGCGCCCAAACGCAGCGGAAGTTTAAAAATTTTTATTTTATTTTGACAATCAAAATATGATTTGCTTTGGGCACTCGTATGATTTTAACAAATAAACATACATAGGATGTTTAGAAAAATTATACCTTTGGTGAATTAATCACGTGGCTCCAACTAATCCGATATAAACGGATTAGCTCTTGTTGATTCCCTACGAACTTTCTTCGATGAAATCTTTTCTTTCTTTCTAATCAGGTCCACGACCAGAAGATTTGTTCCTCTTCCAAATAGCATTAGAATATTTGGAAGAAGTTTCAACGTTGAGATCAAAACGAGAGAGGCGGCACAAACCAAAATTCCTCTTGATTTGGCCGAAAATTTATTGGAGGAAATTTTTTTTTGAATTGTGATTCTCGGCCAACCCATGGAGATAGTGGAGGATAGGTTAATAATTTTTTTTTATTTCCAAAAAAAAAACTTAACCTAAATTCCATAATTAACATTAATGGGCTTGATTAATTAATTGGGCTAGTCCAACTAGTTTAATTAATTAATCAAAGTCCATTAAGAACTTTAATTATTTAGTATGTTGGACTTGTACTCCTACAAGCTCATTATACATACTTCCCACTATATTTAATTTAATATTTAATAAACTCAACCTTTGAGCTTAATAAATTAAATACATTATAAATTCAACATTTGTGTGGGAAATATGATCTAGTCTAGCGTGCCATATTTGTGTGGGATTTGGATCATCTAACCTTTTTTTTTTTGTTGAAATCATGTTTACTTGGACATTCACTTATCATTTCCAGAACATTTCTGGAGCATATAATTTCTTATGTCCGAACTTCTTGCAGTGAAATAAATATGTTTTGACTTTTCGGGCATTGTAGGCCCTTTAAGTGTCCTTCAGAGTTTGCCTTTTATTGAGTTTGTTTTTCTTGTGAGGGGCAGAACATTTTTTTCCCTTACCTTGTGGGCCATTTTTCGTCTGACGAAAGCTCCATTAGAAAAACAACTATTGGGGATCGAAGTTGAGTTTAGAGGGGGGGGGGGTGAATAAACTCTACTCGTTTTTCGTTCTAATGAGGTACTAAAATCCTGTTAAGGATAGTAGTTGATCTTGTGCGAGTGCTTTCACCTGATTACAATAAAAAGTGCGGAAAAAATCTGATGAAGTAGTTTGAAAAACAGTAAAACAGTAGGCAGCAGTTGTTTATGGAAGTTCGAAGATAAACTCTTCTACGTCTCCCCTTCTTCTGTTTCCAGAAGGTATAACTAAAAGACTTTGGATATTACAGTACAACTCTTGTACACACCCACTTCAGAAGGACTTACACTTAGGCCTACTGAAACTCTTAGTTTCTCAACTCAGAAGAATGCGAAACACAAAGTTCTGAAAAGACTCTTTTCAGATTACAGACTCTTCTTGATAAAGTATAAATGATGTAAAGATTGTGAAGAGTATAAGAATCAGTAGCACAAGATGATCTTCGAAAGATCAGATATTTGCTATGAAGCGTGTGCTACTTTTCTTTGTGTTGAACTTTTGATTACTCAAGGAATTTCGAGATAAGTCTGAAACGATGAGAATGGCTTTGTTCCTTGAAAGATAATATTATGTCAAGCGAGCTGTCGTAAAAGGATTTGATCCAAGTATATATAAACGACTGAGTTCAACGTTCACAATCAGAGTATGTCTTCAGATAACTGATACAATCAGCTTTATTACCAAAAGAAGTTCCTACAGAAAAGCTATAAAACAATCAGTCTTGTTTTATACTTAATTGGGTAAAGTGCATTAAATGACTCCGTATAGTATTTAATGCTGCAATTAATACTAGTACTAGAACTCTTTAACGGTAACAATTAAGATAGCAACGTTAGAAAACGTTCTCTACTGGTTTTGTATTGTTATCCATTTCTACTGTTTAGTTATAGTAGATCAGCAGCTACTGATAAGTTATTCTATTGTTCTGGTCTGTTGGTCTACTGGTCTTAGTTATCATCGCCACAATAAAATTCATGTCTAACAATTTCCCCCTTTGTGGTGATGCCAAAACCTAAACAGTAGAAATTCGTTAAGTAAAACAGATAATCATTTAAACAAAAGGATAATGTCAATAAAGTATTAAGATAAAAAAAATCAATCGGTTCCAATATCCCTGTAAATGATTTCTTCATTATAAGATTCTTGATCTCTTCTGTTAGAAGGTTCAGCCTCATCTTCTGGTTGCCTAGCTCCTGCTTGATCTCCTCTATCTCCTTTATCTTCCCCCTTTTTGGCATCAGCGGTAACCACATGGGCAAAGAGTTCATTCAATCTGCCGGAAATATTTTGAATGCCATTGGCTAGCATCTCCAGATACGGGGTCTGAGAAGAGATGCGATTATCCAATGCAGTGATAGATTGATTTTGAGAGTCAATCTTGGCATCCAAAAGTTCCATAGAAGTAGACAGTGATCGATAGAGATCATCATGATCAGTGATTTGATTGAGGATATCATCTTGAGCAAGCATGATGGTACCGTGAGTTCTCGAGATAGCTTGTCTGAAAACGACGGTTTCAGCATACATCTTTTGCATGGTCTCCGCCGTGTTATAGATGTGTTTGCTCATTCGTTCTCTGAAGGATTGAGCACCACTGAATTCCGAAATGTTTTCACAAGATATACGTTTCACTAAATCAGATATGTTGTTGAGTTCTCGTTGTAGAGACTCAATCTGATCTTCCAGGTTAAATGCATCTGATTCTGGGGAGGGAGTTCGCGCAAGAATGCGTTGCTTAATCTCAGAAAGACGAGAGTTCGTCTCAGTCAAAACAGGATGAGAGACAGTCAACACAGTAGAAATAAGATTAGCATACATCAAGGCAGTAGAAGGAGCAGGGTCTGCTGTGCTTTCTGCTGGAATTGCAGAAACAGTAGGTTCATCAGCAACCATGGGAAGAGCAATTTCTTCAGTAGGAACGGCCAAGTCAGAGGCCAAAGCTTCTTCCGTTGGTGCAATAACAGCCTCTGAATCTGACGGTTCTTCAGTAGAAGGTGCAGAAGGCTGATCCAGAAGAATGTTCATTTCTGCTTGATGAGCAGCAGAAAACATCTCTAAATTCGGCAGTAAAGAAGTAGCATCTGGTTCTGCTATTTGTTGCCCTGGGTTAGGAGAAACAGAAAGTGGCAATGAAGTATCCGGTGCTGCTTCCAGAGTAGTAGAGACTGAAGGGATAATCGATTCAATGACTTCCTCGACCGAAGCCAGTTCATGTACAGATAGTAGGGATGAGGACTGAATGGGCCTTGTCGGAGATGCAGGAGTACTGAGAGCAGAAGCCTTTGGGGAGGCTGTGGTTTTTTCCTCAACTGTCTGATTCTGTTGAATGTTTGGTACAAGGCCAATGTGATAAATAGTAGACTCGCCAAAGCCTTGTTCTTGAGCAAGAAGTTCCTCACTCATCTGCTTTAGCCTGTCAGATAGAATCATAATAACATTTTGATCCTGAACAGCAGTAGGAACAGCAGGATCAAAATTTGATTGAAGAACTTTCAGAACCGATTCTAATTTCTGACATTTCAGCTGATCGAGGATGAAATTCCTTCTTCGCAAGGCCTCGATGACATTTTCTGTTTTTGCCAACTGAAAAATCTTCTTTTCTGCATTCATCATCTTGCCATAATTCCCTTTTGTTTTGAAGTAAGCAAAAGAATGGAAAAGACGAACTGAGTGCCATTCATCAAAAAAATTCATGTCATCATTTGCAGAGGTTTCAATTTCTGCTATATGAAGATCAACGCCGGTGGTGACAGTGGTCTTGTGACCAAAAATAGGTGGTTCTTCAACCATTTTTCCTTTGCCTTTGTCAGCAGATGAAATAGGCACGATGGGTCGAAAAGCAGAAGACCCGCTTGCTGGTTCTCGAATAACTATTCCAGATGTTGGCTTGAAAGTAGTAGCAGTAGAAGGTGCTGAAATAGATGCAGTAGCATGTGCAGTCGAAGAAACAGTTGATCGAGCAGAAGGAACCGCTTCTGGAAAGACCTGTCGAATAGGTCCTTTCTCAATTTCAGACAGTGCTGCTGTCTTCTTAATCTTAAGAATGGTTCGCGGTTTCTTCTTGGCTGGGGTTGGCACTGCTGATTGAACAGCAGAAGCAAACTCTTCTGATGCTGTTTTGTCTGAATCCGTCGAAATAACCACTCGTTTCTTTGAAATTTTCTTTTGAGGTTTTGAAGCCTCAGAAGCAGTTTCCCCAATTTCCTTCTTCAACGCAACAAACTCCGCCACGGTTGGCTTAGGCCTTAAAGCCAGTACATTTGCAGCATCAATCATGGTGACTGAAGTAGCATCTAGATCACTGGTAGAGGCAAAACCAACATCCTTGAGCATAGCGCTGATCTGAACAGCAAAACCAGAACTCCTCCTGACAACCATATCCTTCATAATTCTGATAATAAAATGACTCCAGTCCACCTTAATCCCCTTAGTGATGGCAGTCATTACTTGAACCTTCTCCTTCGTCAACTTGTCGAATGTGCCAGCTTTGATCAAAATAGCTTTAGCCACAATATCGGCCAGAATATGATATTCTATTTTGAGCAATTTCTTGTGACAAGAAGTAGACACTTCTTCTCCAGATGCTGAGAAAGATCTGAGTGCAATAGACATATCTGTCTTGGAAATATCAGAAAGTTCAGACGTACCTGAAAGTGGAAGGAGGAAGGTTGCTCCTAAGTGTGCGGCATCAATAGAGATAGATGCATCTCCTTGAGTATGAACAATCCTTCCTTCATGCAATGTTGCTTTAGCGTAAAATTCCAGAAGAGCACTTTTTTAAATAACTACTGGTGCTTCCAGGAACTTCCTGAGTCCCGATTTTTCAATAGCCTGAAACATTTTCATGAGATTCTCATCCTTGATGTTGAGAACCGAAGTAAAGTTAACTTGATAAGCGTTAAGAGTGTATGCTCCAGCCATTTCTGTATGTAGATAAAATTAGATAAACTTTGCAGTAGTTAGAGATGATATGAGAGAAAGCAGTAGCTGAATAACGATAGATATGAAACAGTAAAGGTGAAAAGGTGAAATTTGAAATAGATATACAGCCGTCAAGTAAACAAAAAGACACATGTCAGTATGTTTAAGGTTGAGTGTTTGAAAAGTTTTGCAGAAACTGTCAGATATACGAATGATTTGAAAATTTTGAAAAAGGGCGGGCTGTCCAGACGGTTACTAAAAAAAATCAGAAGAGGATTTGTGATTTTATGATAACGTCTGCTGGAAGTTTCAGGGTGCTGAAATATTTAAGCACTTTGACAAAAACCAGCAGACTTGAAGTTTTATCGAAAAGACAAACATTCTCTTTGTTTTCTGAAAAGTTGTCAAACTCTTAGTCTGACTAAAATACTGTTCCCCCTCGGTAAATGCAATTAATAAGTGGTCATAATTGCGACAAGTGACTCTTAGCCATCTCTCAATCTGAGCCGTTGAAAATGAACAGTCGCAATCTTGCGATTCGCAAGAGTCTTTGTTCCCTCTATAAATACCTGCATATCTTGAACGAAGTTAAACAGATGAACTTCAAAAATGAAAACTCAAGTAAAAAGAGAGTTAGAGTTTGATTCAGGAGTCGAAGCAAAATTGTTCAGAGAGAAGTTTGAGGATATCATTATTTTTCGTAATGATCCTTGAAATACACTCCTGGAGTTGTATTTTCCAGAGTCAAGCAGATCTATTTCTTCGATTGAGTTTGAAATGTAGCATCGATTTCTTCCAGAAGCATGCTAATGCAATAAGAGAGTGCTGGTGGATTGATGATGCTGAAATCCTCTATGATGCCCTGTAAGGCATCTAAAAAATACATTAATGCTGACAAGACCTAAGCTTGCTAGACTCTTTCTAGGCCTTGAGCTTGCTGGATTCTCTTATTCCTGTTGAAGTACTTTGCAAGCAAATTACAGAGAACTCCCATTACTGAAGACAAAAGCTAAATGTAACGCTACTGGTTAAATAGCATAGAAGATCTACTGTTTTTACTTTTGCATCGTGTACTGTACTGAAATGGTTTCTAATAAAGTTCCAGTTTACGTATCTGACTTTCCTTCTGCTTTTCTGCAAATATCTTACTGTTAGTTCAATACGATAAATAAGCGAGTAAGAATAAAAGTTAACTAAGGATAACAGAAAATAATCAAGTTAAATCTATCAAATCAAGAGAATTACGAAAGTAAGAAAACTTATTTTCTGGTAAGGGTTTCGTGAAGATATCTGCTGTTTGTTGATCAGTAGAACATATTCCAGACGAATGTTCTTCTTCTGCACATGATCTCTAATAAAGTGATGTCTGATGTCTATGTGCTTCGTTCTGGAATGAAGTACTGGATTTTGTGTGATTGTAATTGCACTGGTATTGTCACAGAATATAGGTGATTCGGAGGCTTGAATCCCATAGTCTCTTAACTGTTGTTGAATCCACAGTATCTGAGAGCAGCAGCTTCCAGCAGCCAGATATTCTGCTTCTGTAGTAGATGTGGCTATGGAAGTCTATTTCTTGCTAAACCAGGATATCAGCCTATCACCAAGAAATTGACAAAAACCACTTGTGCTTTTTCGGTCTAGTTTGCAACCTGCATAATCAGCATCTGAATATCCAATAAGATTTAACGATGAATCATTTGGATACCATAAGCCGACATTTTGAGTTCCTTTCAAGTACTTCAAAATACGTTTAGCAGCAATATAATGAGATTGTTTGGGGTTAGATTGAAATCTAGCACAAATGCAAACAGCAAACATGATATCTGGTCTACTGGCAGTTAAATATAATAATGAACCAATAACACCTCGATACTGAGTTATCTCTACTGGAATACCACTTTCATCTTTATTAAGCTTAATAGATGAGCTTATTGGAGTAGAAGCAGCAGAGCATGATTCCATTGCCAAACTTTTTCAGAAGCTCCTTGGTGTACTTGGCTTGATTTATAAAGATTCCAGTCTCTGATTGCTTAATCTGTAATCCTAGGAAGAATGTTAATTCTCCCATCATACTCATTTCGAATTTATTCTGCATCAATTTTCCAAACTTTGCACATAATTTGGGGTTAGTTGACCCAAAGATAATATCATCAACATAGATCTGTACTAAAAGAATGTGCTTATTCTTGACTAAAGTAAATAAAATTTTATCTACTGCTCCAATGGTAAAATCATGATCAATAAGAAACTGAGATAGAGTGTCATACCATGCTCTGGGTGCCTGTTTTAAACCATATAATGCTTTGTGTAATTTAAATACATGATGAGGAGAGAAATGATCGATAAAACCTGGAGGTTGTTCGACATATACTTCTTCTTGTAAGAGACCATTCAGAAAGGCACTTTTCACATCCATTTGATATACTTTGAAATTCTTGAAAGCAGCAAATGCTAAGAATATTCTGATTGCTTCGAGCCTTGCTACTGGTGCATAAGTCTCATCAAAGTCTATGCCTTCTTCTTGTCTGAAGCCTTGAGCTACCAATCTAGCTTTATTTCTCACCACTGTGCCTTCTTCATTGAATTTTTTTCTGAATACCCACCGAGTTCCAATGACAGCTTGGCTGGATGGTCTAGGTACTAGAAACCAAACTTCATTACGTTTGAATTGATTCAGCTCTTCTTGCATGGTTTCAATCCAACTAGGATCCTGAAGAGCTTCTTCAATTTTCTTTGGTTCATCCTGAGATATAAAAGCAGCATGCATGTATTCATTAAGCATTTGCCTTCTGGTTCTCAAAGGCGCTGCTGGATTACCAATAACCAATGATGGAGGATGAGATTTTCTCCAGATAAACGGATTTAAATGGACATCTTCCTGATTTGATATGTTAAGATTGTCTTCTACAGAACCAAACATAGGTTCTAGAACATCTTCTGCTGGTATTGGTAGATCCAAGTTCTGTACTTCTGGTTCCACTATTGGTATGTCTGGTTCTGGATTTTGAAGATCCTTGGTATTTGCTTCTACATCATCTTCACTGTCAATTTCCAAGTGAATCATGTCTAACCTGTTACTTAAATCAGATATGTTAGATATTTCAGGAGTACTGCTGTCTTCATCAAAGACAACATGAATCGATTCTTCAACATTAAGAGTTCTATTGTTGAAGATTCTAAAAGCTCTGCTTACAGCAGAGTAACCAAGAAATAGTCCAGCATCTGATTTTGAGTCAAATGCAGTTAAATGATTTTTGACATTATTTAGCACGAAGCATTTGCAACCAAACACAAGAAAATAAGATACGTTGGGATTCTTCCCTTTCCATATTTCATAAGGGGTCTGATTGTGCCTTTTGTTGACCATAGATCTGTTTTGTGTATAACAAGCAGTATTGATAGCTTCAGCCCAGAAGCGCTGAGAGATGTCTGCATCTGCTAGCATTGTTCTAGCAGCTTCTTTTAGAGTTCTATTTCTCCTCTCAGCTACTCCGTTTTGTTGAGGTGTTCTGGCAGCTGAATATTCATGATGAATCCCCTGTTCATTCAAATATAACTCAAGATACTTGTTAGTAAACTCAGTACCCCGATCACTTCTGATTTTAATGATGGTAGTAGATTTTTCATTTTGAATCCTTTTCAGAAGCTTGATCAAGAGGCTACTGGTTTGATCTTTTCCTGCGAGAAATATTACCCAAGTGAATCTAGAAAAATCATCAATAACCACAAGAGTATATTTCATTCCCCCTAAGCTCATGATGGGGATAGGACCAAAAAGATCCATGTGCAGTAGTTCCAGACATTTTGAAGTTGATTTGCTATCTTTGTTCTTGAAACTGGATCTTATCTGTTTCCCAAGTTGACAAGCAGAACAAGCATGATTTTTAACAAAATTAATATCAGGTAATCGATCAACTATATTCTGCTTCTTGAGATAATGGATTGACTAGAAATTCAGATGATTCAATTTCTTGTGCCATAGCTAGTGTTTATTGCTAAGAGAAGCAACTAAGCATGTAGGAGTATTGACAAGATTTGAGGAACTCTGTAAGTGTTGCCTTCTCTCTTTCCGGTTAACACAGTAGTTTCAGCAGAATCTCTAAATATACATGAATGCTTCTGAAAGCTACAGAATAACCATTATCACATAGTTGACTAATGCTGATTAAATTGTAACAAAGATTCTCAACTAGTAACACGTCATTAATAGTGATGTTACCATGGATAATCTTACCATTACCCATGGTTCTACCTTTTGAGTTGTCTCCAAAAGTTATCTTTGGTCCAGTACAACTCACTATCTCAGAAAGTAGGTTTTCTGTCCAGTCATGTGTCTGGAACATCCACTGTCCAGATACCATGTAGAGTTACTGATTTCTGCTTCCTTCTTCTGTTCCTCTCCAGATGTCGAGGTTGATCATTGTCCGCCATTAGACATTTGACTTCTTCTGCATCACTATCACTGGAATGACTTTCTGAGTCAGATGACTCAGAACTAGAGTCCGCCCACTTAGATTTGCTTTCTTCGGCAATCATCGCTTTTCGATCTCTTCTGGACTTTTGTCACTTCTCTTGTGATCCTTTCTCTTTTGATCATCCTTCTTTGGTTTAGGACAATCAGCAATGAAGTGACCTAACTTTCCACAGTTAAAGCATCCCATATCACCAGATGGTGAATCTTTCTTGAAGTTGCGATTGGGACCCTGATAGGTTCGATGGTTCTTCTTCATGAACCTAGAGAATTTCTTTACAAATAAGGACATAGCGTCACTACTGATTTGTTCAGCAGTCTTCTCCAATGTATAGTCAATGATTACGGTTGGTAATGCCTGAGGTACAACTGCAGCAGCAGTAGAAGAGGTATATGCAGTAGCAGTATTAGCAAGAGCCTTGGTGGGTAGGCTTGAAGGCTCTTCTCCACTTCTCACTTCTAATTCGAACTCGTAAGCTTTCAGATCTGCAAATAAATCGTGCAGTTCCAATTTGTTCAAGTCTTTGGACACTCTCATAGCCATTGTTTTAACATCCCGTTCTCTGGGTAAGGCTCTCATCACCTTGAGGGCTATCTCTCCGTTGCTATGATCTTTACCCAGAGCAGCTAGCTCATTGACCAGGCTACTGAATCTTTCATCAAACTCATTTAGAGTTTCACCAGCTCTCATTTTCAGATTTTCAAACTTCTGCATTGCTACAGACAGTTTGTTTTCTTTCGTTTGCTCATTTCCTTCACATATCTGGATGAGCTTTTCCCAAATATCCTTTGCAGTAGAACACATTTTAATCTTGCTGAAAGTGTTCTTGTTGAGAGTTTTATACAATATATCCTTCGCCACATTATCAAGATTGGCCTTTTTCTTATCTTCACTGGTCCATTCACTTCTTGATTTTTCGACCATCTGTGGTGCACCGTCAGTAACAGCAACAGCTGTGTTAGGCTTTAAGATTTTCAGTGGACCATCTGTGATGACATACCACATGTCATCATCTTGTGCTGCAAGATGGGCTTGCATTCTGATCTTCCAGTCATCGAAGTCTTCCTTAGAGAACATAGGGATCTTGCTGAAGTGTGCCATTTGTTGTAGTTTTTCACAAACAAGAATAACCTGCTCTGATACCAATTGTTGGGGATCGAAGTTGAGTTTAGATGGGGGGGGGGGGTGAATAAACTCTACTCTTTTTTCGTTCTGATGAGGTACTAAAATCCTGTTAAGGATAGTAGTTGATCATGTGCGAGTGCTTTCACCTGATTACAATAAAAAGTGCGGAAACAATCTGATGAAGTAGTTTGAAAAACAGTAGGCATCAGTTGTTTATGGATGTTCGAAGATAAACTCTTCTACGTCTCCCCTTCTTCTCTTTCCAGAAGGTATAACTAAAAGACTTTGGATATTACAGTACAACTCTTGTACACACCCACTTCAGAAGGACTTACACTTCGGCCTACTAAAACTCTTAGTTTCTCAACTCACAAGAATGCGAAACACAAAGTTCTGAAAAGACTCTTTTCAGATTACAGACTCTTCTTGATAAAGTATAAATGATGTAAAGATTGTGAAGAGTATAAGAATCAGTAGCACAAGATGATCTTCGAAAGATCAGATATTTGCTATGAAGCGTGTGCTACTTTTCTTTGTGTTGAACTTTTGATTACTCAAGGAATTTCGAGATAAGTCTGAAACGATGAGAATGGCTTTGTTCCTTGAAAGATAATATTATGTCAAGCGAGCTGTCGTAAAAGGATTTGATCCAAGTATATATAAACGACTGAGTTCAACGTTCACAATCAGAGTATGTCTTCAGATAACTGATACAATCTGCTTTATTACCGAAAGAAGTTCCTGCAGAAAAGCTATAAGACAATCAGTCTTGTTTTATACTTATTTAGGTAAAGTGCATTAAATGACTCCGTATAGTATATAATGTTGCAATTAATACTAGTACTAGGAACTCTTTAACGGTAACAATTAAGATAGCAACGTTAGAAAACGTTCTCTACTGGTTTTGTATTGTTATCCCTTTCTACTGGTTTAGTTATAGTAGATCAGCAGCTACGGATAAGTTATTCTATTGTTCTGGTCTGCTGGTCTACTGGTCTTAGTTTTCATCGCCACAATAAAATTCATGTCTAACAACAACAATTACTTGTTTTATGGTGATATCATAAGTCATAAGCATATTGACTAGCTCTTCAAGGCTATCATCTATCTTATTCAAATTGAAGTTCACCATAACCTCGTCAAATGAGGAAGAGAAAGACAACAAATTGATGTTATCTATTAACTCGTTAGGAATCACATATTCCAGGCCCACCACATTCTCAATAAGCCCAGTCATATGTACACCACGCTCATGGGCCAAAGCCCCATCTTGCATATGTGTAGTCATGAGATTTTAAAAGTTGTGCGCCTCACTGTACGAGTTTTATGCACCATGCAACTCTTGCATGTGTATTCGAATGTCAGCAGCATTTAACATTTCCACATACTGTCCCTACAGTTCATTTGACAAAAAGCGAGCATGTTACACTTTAGCTTGCATACTATGGCCCTACCATCTTGCATGCTTTGTCAGTTCAACAAGACTGACATTAGTGTGTATGCTATTTTCTCTGAATTCAGAACAATTTTTCCAACCATTCTTGAAAATTAGATTCGATTAGCTTGTTAATAATAAAAATTGATTACGTGACGAAATCAAAAATATACTGATACGGAAACATAATAATGGTTGCTGATTATTATAAAGTAATTTTAAGATATAAAATATGGATTTTATTTTATAAATCTCCCTCCCACTATTTTGAAATTTCCACCACCCTCTGTTGAAAAGGGGAAATCGCATTTCTTTAGTGGGCACGTAGAGTCCAATTAGCCAATTATAACCCCGAATAATATCAGCCAATTATAATTTCTAAAGGTAGAATCCAATTGCATCCCTATGCAACCTCCGTGTGTTTTGCCTCACGTTTAATAAGGACCCAATAATATGACGTCGTTTATTTTCGCGTGTCAAACCAACCCATCAATGTTGAATTGTAGTAGACGGTCGCCATGAGTTCCCCCAATAATATGAGCCGAAGTCATGGGAGTTCCACTCAATTTACATCATATGTCCGGTGGAAGTCACAGCTTTCCGGCGTACAGGCCTCCCCAATAATATGAGCTAGACACTGTCCGCGGGTAGCGATCAACATGCAACCACGGTTGAAGGAAGGCAAGGAAAAATTAAACTCTTTTAATTTTTACTTTTACGGTTTGATATAAATTTTGAATCATATTCAAAATGAGGGATTTTAATTTTAAAGTTGTCTCATCATTTTAATTTAAAATCGCGTGCCACGAGTTTGTATGTTTGTCGGATTATGCAACTATATTATATAATATACATACATGCATACTACTATATATCACATATATCATAATATGACATTCAACAATAAATAAGGATGATCGATCGCCAACACTATTAGATCCATGTGAGCCATACATAGATCCAGGTCCAAACCTAGGTGAATGCAGGGATGCAAATGCAACTTATTACAAAAGCTTCCTATATTTTTACAAGTCTTCATCTTGATCATCGGGTCCACTATCTTCCAGTCTTGATCTCCCACTATTTCTAATAATTACATTTAAATAGCCATGACACATAAGGGATACATCTCATGGGGTGGAAACGGGCCATAAACCAGGTCCACTTTAATCATATCAAATATTATAAAAATGAATAAAAACAGTAAAATATCCTAACATACACCTAACACATTGGTCAAGGCTCTCGATCATCCTTTACGCATTTAATATCAAATATTAAATGCGTCCCTGCGCACACGACTGCCCGGAACAGTTCCGGGCAGACTAAATTTTTTTTTTTTTAAAAAAATAATTTTTTTCATGGTGCTATAATTTTCTGAAAAATTTTCCTGTGTGGTTAGAAATAAATTATTCAATATCAAAACCATACGATTTAGAAAAAACCTGGCTCTGATACCACAGTTGGATCTCGGTTTTCTACGCGTCGCAAACGCAGCGGAAGTTTAAAAATTTTTATTTTATTTTGACAATCAAAATATGTTTTGCTTTGGGCACTCGTATGATTTTAACAAATAAACATGCATAGGATGTTTAGAAAAATTATACCTTTGGTGAATTAATCACGTGGCTCCAACTAATCCGGTATAAACGGATTAGCTCTTGTTGATTCCCTACGAACTTTGTTCGATGAAATCTTTTCTTTCCTTCTAATCAGGTCCACGACCAGAAGATTTGTTCTTCTTCCAAATAGCACTAGAATATTTGGAAGAAGTTTCAACGTTGAGATAAAAACGAGAGAGGCGGCACAAACCAAAATTCCTCTTGATTTGGCCGAAAATTTATTGGAGGAAATTTTTTTATAATAGGTTAATAATTTTTTTAATTTCCAAAAAAAAAACTTAACCTAAATTCCATAATTAACATTAATGGGCTTGATTAATTAATTGGGCTAGTCTAACTAGTTTAATTAATTAATCAAAGTCCATTAAGAACTTTAATTATTTAGTATGTTGGACTTGTACTCCTACAAGCTCATTAAACATACTTCCCACTATATTTAATTTAATATTTAATAAACTCAACCTTTGAGCTTAATAAATTAAATACATTATAAATTCAACATTTGAATTTGATATTTAAATTATAAATTCAGCTCCTTGAATTTATCACCTCCAAAACTTAATATTTAATAAACCCAACTTTTGAGTTTAATAAATTAATTATCAAATTTTATAAATTCAACTCTTTGAATTTATTCTCTCCAAATTTTATAAATTCATAAATTCAATTTCTTGAATTTACTATCTCATAAATTCAACTGCTTGAATTTATTTTCTCAAAATTTAATTACCATAAATTCAACTCCTTGAATTTACTATATCATAATATAAATTCAACTCCTTGAATTTATTCTCTCAACGAGAACAAACGATCCAGTGCTTGTGTGACCCTCAATAGTTCAGGGATACAGCTAGCCGTGGGTTCACAACTCTTTGTGATTCAGGACATAATCCTTTATTCGGGCTTACCCTATTTAGCCCCATTCTTTTCATCAACACATTGATCAAGAATGTCAGAACTCATTTCTGATTGCACCCATCGAATCATGGTAAGAGCGTCTAGTAGCATCGCCCCATGATCCCTTAGGTATCACTGATAGTGCCTGCAAGAACCAGTAGATTAGGATTAACGTACAGTACGGTCCCTTCATCTCATATATCCCGATCGAATCTGCAACCATTGGTTCATCGAGGGTTGCATATTAATTCGGTAACTATGTGATAACTATAATAGTGGCATTGCGTGTACTATTTTGAGAACTCCTTCTCTAATGGACATCTCATACTCTGGCCAGAGATTCCATGCACTATTATTACATTAGATCACATAGGATATCCACACCCGTAGGTGAGCGATGAATCCCCGAATACAATGCACTGGATCCTACATGTGTCGCAACTGTATCCAACCTCGCCACCTGATGACTCTCCTGGAGCCGGTAAACGAGTCAAAGCACAGCCCTAGCATATAGAGCCTCAGTGTTGTTCCGGGTCGTAAGGACTAATGGTGTACAATCATAACCACGGACTTATCCTCTCGATGAATTGTAACCACTTGGAAAGTCCGAGGGAGGGTTGTTCGGTATAATCATCATATGACTACCCATCTGCATGTTTGGACATCTCTATACCTTACCAAGAAACGCAGTACACAACATCACAGATGCTAGTCTCGAGCTGAAGCGGCCTTTATCCCTGTTTTAGGCGGCTGAATCGACTATGAACGAATTTAGAGTATGCAGTGTTTACAAATGAGTTTCAACATCGAAGAACGATTCATTTGTATTAAAGCATAATGAATGACTTTATCTATGCTGTTTGCATGGGTATACAGATAAAGTATAACAAAACCATAAAAAGTTAAATTATATTAAAATAAAGATTGTTTATTTCACTTGAGTCAATAAATTCCCTAGTCAACCGTTGGCTTGCAGGGCATCTACTCTTACAGAAGGACCTCCCCTAAGCTGCGGTTTGGACCCTTCTGGACCGCACTATGACCTGGTTTGGTTCCCCCTTGGTCGAGCCCCTCACTTCCTCACCCTATCCAACCAAAAACCCCAACTGCAAGCCACAAAACAATCGGCCCTTCATACTACCATGGACAAATCGTGACTCCAGCATTATGACTGTGGGGAGCCGGACGCTAATCATGTTCTTAATCATCATTGGGACTAATTATCAATTAAGAAAAACAGGGTCTAAAAATTTTTCTTTTTAAAATATAACTGCAGAATGTAGTGGAATGTAACTAATATACATCTCAGTATATAAGTACAATAATGTACAACAATTATTCAAACTAGTCTAAGGTTCAACTACTAAATTTCAAGTATTAAACCAAGTCTACAATAAGTCCGGAATTACCACTCTAATCTCGTCTTCTCTCATCATCTTCTTGACCCTGATCATATCCCACCTGTTGTCATGCACACATACAAAACAAGACAACAGCCGGATAACTCCGGTGAGATATAAATATCCCAGTATAAACAATGTAAGCATGCAATCATATAAAGCATATATAAACGCATAAACAATCATTAAAACATGTATCCAATCTGACTAATGAAACAATACGAATCTGTATCTAAGTCAATGACTCGTTATCTCATCTCAACTTATTTCTAATCTAGGGATCCCAATCTAATTTAGACTTCGGCATGCTGTATCAAATGTCTACAATAGAATTCGGTCTACATCTAAGCTCATCGATACACCGTAAGTCTAGAGTCTCAGCTGTTCTGACAAAGACTCGGCGATTTTGCCCTAGCTAGGCTGATCTGTCCTAGACTACAACTATGACTCTGCTCTAAGTCGATAGATTAACATATCAATCTGATAATCTGCAAATATCAATGCAATAAAATAAAGTATGTGATTTAGGGAAACTCAAGTCAAACCTAACTCGAGTTGTGCAATCCCGAATCAACATTTATTTATACCTTTTTCTTCCCGATCTGACGAAGACGAAGTCTTGTATTCTGATCTGTCCAAACCCAGTCTGGCAATGACAATCGAATAATTACAATATCAGTATATAACTCAATTCAAAACCTGTTCTGATCAATACTCAAATCAGTATATAATCTGATCCATATCTGAACAAGGTACAATCTAATTCATATCAACGATATCACGATACATCCGAAATCATTACTGAATCTGATCAATCTAAATCAACTGATGTTTCGACGGCATAATAATACAGTCTTAATAATCCCGTCAATCTCAACATCACAGATATAATACCAGAATTCATAATCAGTATCAGTACAATTCATAATCTCAATATCGGTACACTTAAAATCAGTAATAACACACTCTGATGTCAAATATGAATTAATTCAACTCTGAAAATCATAACAATTGTATAAACAGTCTATTCTTTAATATGACTTCAATTATACAATGCTTACTGTAGCAGAAACATCATATCTGATTCGTATTCAATTCTGACAACATCATAACTCCAAATCATGTTTAAACGTAACAAAACTTACGTCCAGTTGTAGCCTGCGTTGATAGGAACAAAGTACTGAAGTCGGATTCAAAATCGAACAGACGAATTTCTCACAAAAGGTGTAAGGGTTTTCTGGAGAATTTCTCGTGCTTTTTTTTTCGTTTCTTCCTTAACAATTCTGAATGATTTGCCTTTGTATATACACACACATATATATATACACATCTCGTGCATGAAAGGCAAGTGGCTCGATTTTGTTTTGCATTATTCGCGCTCGAGCGGTCAATCTTTACGGCTCGGGCGCGGAACCTTCTGTCCAAGCCTCGGCGGTTTACACACTGGCGCTCGGGCGGTCGCAAACTACCGCTCGGGCGCCAGACTTTCTGTCCAGACTCCAATCTTGTGATCCATTGGCGCTCGGGATGTCTTTCCCTACCGCTCGGGCGCCACATATTCTGCCCAACTTCTTGACTTGTTATGCACCCACGCCCGATTTTCCTTTCATGTCTTATTTTAACTCCTGATATCTCAATTCTGTCAATTAATCAACTTCTGATTACAGTACTCAAATCTCGGGCAATACATTTCTCCCCCTCTTAGATCTGAGTTTGTCCTCGAACTCGCAAGAAATCAATTCAGACATATTAGAAGAAATGTATACCGATTTTGAAACGTCCTCATCTTTTATTGCTTTAAAAGTACTAGTAAAATTTTTTTTTTTTTAAATCTCTCACATTTTCGGTCATTGCATGCACATGCACATAAAAATAATCTTGCACCCTTTTAAAGTAAATCATCCAACTAGTATTTGAAAATTGAAAGGGGATAGTCAAACCAGAAATCGTAAAACGTTTTACCAAACCTAAAAAGCAATAAATGTTGAAAAGTGTAGCCCATACTAAACTCTCCAAAAACCTCTCAAAAGCGTAAATAAATGGTCTTAAAATCTTTAAAAGAAATCATAAAACGTAATGCGGAAAATAATGCGCTGGTCCTCGGGTTGTGTGCGCCATCAGTCCAGTAGTATCACTCATCAAGACCTTCCTCAGAACCACCTGCATCCATCACACCTAGTGAGTCTAAAGACTCAACACACCATAATCTTTATAACGAGTAATACATAATACAGTTAACATATAACGGTGAAAAGTACTTGTACTTAAAATATCGTTTTCATGAAGATGCATAAACTTTAAACATAAACGTTTTCGTAAACATTTTCATGATGCATAAAAACATTTTCAAAAGGCATAAACATATCACTTAAACATATTCATATTCATGTCCATATTCGTATCCATATTCATATTCGTATTCATATTCATGTTCATGTTCGTGTTTGTTGAATTCAGATCGTTGATTGTGACTTTCATATACGTGTTAGGCGATGGATCCATCTACATGTAACCACAGTACTGGGCGGCGGGGGACACCAGCAACACTCTCACCGGTCAACTGGGCCCTGGCCTTACGTAATATCATATCATCATATACATATACATGTCCGTGTCCGAGGAAATACGATCGTCGGGCTCCCACTGGGACCATAACCCTCACGATATCTCCAACATATCATCGTGTTAGTCACAATCCATTCACATCATTCAACATGTTATCATCACTGAATAAAAATCATGCGTATAACATTTTTATTTTGAAACCAAGCATGCAACATATCTTTTAAATGCCCATATTTAAATCATAAAAATCATAGACATTTAAAAATCATAATTTAATCATGAACATTTCATAAAATAATCATAATATCATAAAAACAGCATTTAGGGCACTGCCATGACCTTTACTAATTTCTCGGTGTAAAAAGACCGTTTTACCCCTGGACTCGACAGTTTACGTTTTCGACTTTTTTCTTGATTTCATGACTCTAACTTGCCCCAAATAATTATTTAAGCCTACATAAATTTTCTCATATTTTTATTTAGCTTAATTCGATGACTTTTAAATTTATCTTTAAATATAGCGTTTTAATGCGTTTTAATCCCAAATTAAACCAAACTTTCATGTAAAATTCCCAAATTAAAAACTTAGACTTATAATAATTATTTAAACTTAAACCTAATTTTTCATAATTTTATTTGGCTTTCAACTTAGACTTTTTCAATTTATCTTTTATTAGTGATTTTAACGGTGTTTTAATCCCGAAAAATACCAAACGTTAATATAAAATTCCTAAATTCTAAATTTAGTTGTTTTATATTATTTTAGCCCTTATGGATCACGACTCGACCCCCGTGAGTCGTTTTCCAATTTTTCTTCGTTTTAGAACTCAATTTGACACCTAAACTTCGACCCCGAGCCATCTCTTAATTTTATCGAGTTACCCCCAAACCATATCGAACCAAAACGTGCCCAACATGTTAGAATACCCTACTGACCAAGCCCAAGCCCCTAACTAGCCCTTTAAACCCTCCAAAAGCCTACTGGAAATTCAAACCATGTGCTGTAGGTGTGTGTACGTGAGTATCCTAGTGGCATTAGGACTCCTAGCCCAACTAGGACACCTCTAGCTGTGAACCACTCGCCCCCTTACGAACCTAACCTCCCCTAGACCACGCCCAGACCGAGCCCAGACCGTCCCAAACCCCTGGACCCAGCAGCAAAGCTCCTGAAGCTAAGAACATCACTCACGTGCGCTGCTGCCTCTCACGCTACCTTGAACCAGCAGCCAGCCCAGGAATTCCAGCCTCTGAACCAACCGTTTCCCATCATCCTTAGACCCTATAGGACCCTATTGAGTCGCCCTAGCTCAGCCCAAAGCCCCTGGCCGAGCCACTTCTTCCCTAACCTCTCTGTCAACCTGCGCTGCTCTCTCCTTCTCTCGGGTGGAGTCCTTCTTTGCAAGGACTCCTCCCAGCCCCTTGATTTCGAGTCCTAGCGTGGCTAGGACTCTTCCCTGACTCCTACCATGACCCTGCCATGTCCCAAGCCCAACCATGCAAAGCCTAGCACCTAAACCCCCAACAACCGAACACCCATGATCCTTATAACAGAAACATGCTTTCAGCTTGTTTATATTTGTGTTGATTTCGTGTGCAGCCTTTTTATTGTGTTTTATGACCCCTAAACTTGTGTAAAACTTGCCCCTTCACTTCCTAATTCATGGCAGCCCCTTTCAGAACACAAAAACATGATTTTGGGTCAAAAATCTTAAGTTTTCTCACATGAGTATGACATATTCCGAAAATTCTTGAAAAATATTCATGGCCTTCATACATACAGTAGTTTAAACAATAATATGATATGATGAATGAGAAAAAGGAGATGTATGGCGTGCCTTTGCGTAATTTACGCTCGAATAAACGTTGACGACGAAAAACGGAGGGGACGATGAAGCTAGAACTCCAAGAGAAGCCTTCCCAAGACTCTGCCGATATTTTTCCAGAAAAATAAAAGCTGCCGAGAGTTTGTTGGGGGTTGGAAGAGTTTTGGTGATTTGAAAAAGGGGTGGCCGAATGATTGTGGAGTCTAGAATAGGTTTTTGATTTAAATTGAATTTTAAATACTAATAAATCCCTATCTAGATTTTAGGCCCATTAAGCCATAAATTAAAGCCCAATTAACAAAAATTAGGATTTCATTAAAAAGATTAAAAAGTTAGAAAAGTTTTCTCTTGATAAAAAGGTGAATTTATTAGCCGGGTTGCTAAAAAGCTCGTATTTTATTTAAAAATCCAATACCGATAAAATTTACGTTCCGGCGTATAAAATCAACTCAAAGCCACATACTTTCAAAATTTACTTAAAAACATCGACCGCATTTTAAATAATTAAAAATAATTATTTAATAAAAATCTTTTAAATTTTTAGCCCTCGGTCCCCGTTCCTCGATCGTCACTCGAATAACCTTTAAAAATACCATTTTATGCATGATGAAATTAAAAATCTAATTAAGCATATAAGCATACATGTCACATAATTAATTAATGCAATGCCAACAATTAATTAAAATACCAAAGCATTTAATAATTGCGCGCATGAGGTTTACGTGAACTTTAAATTTTCGGGGCGTTACAATCTTCCCCCCTTAAATTGAATTTCGTCCTCGAAATTTGCTTATCCTTAATAACCCAAAGTTTAGACTTAGTTCTATTATCCCAAAAATCCATGCTTCCACTGCGCTTACTCTGATAAACTTAATTTCTAAAATGTCCTTACGTCTTCTTGATCCCAAATAAATTTTCTTCTTAAATCCTTATTTTCAAATCACAACTTAAAAAGACCCAAATACTTGGTGCTATTACTATTATAACCTCGAATTTAAATTTTTCTTACGATTCCCAACATTAAGATATTAATAACCAAACTTATCGTATATTTCTTTCCTTAATTTATACCCAAAATGTTCATCAACTTATCATATTTCAATCTTAAATCCCAAGCTCACCTTCAAATTCTTAGATTTTTCACGCTTAGTATTGATTCATCATTAAAATCCTATGATCAACATTCCTTATAACACTTTAACCCATATATCTCAAGGTTTTAAATATCCTTAAAAGTCTAAATCCTCAAAATTCTTACTATTTACACCTTTTAATTATCGCTTAATGCTAAACTAGTCCCCTAATTCCTTGATATTTACAAAATTAATTCTTAATTTCCTCACAAATTATCTTAATTGGTCATTAACTTCAAAAATCCTACAGTTAACCCATAAATTCTCGATATTCTTAATTTTCTTCTACAGTTTTCCCATGATATAATTTTAATAAATCTAAACTTATTTACCCAAAAATCAATTCCTATAACCAATATTACATTTTATCAAAACTTAAAATCCCAATTTATACATTTTATTATTCCCAAAGTCGATGCAAATCCTCGAGTCATTATTCCTTATGTCTAATTCCCAAAAATTAATTCAACCAGTACCCATGAATCATAAATATTTTCTTAGAAAAATCTACGTATCCCAAAGCTTTCATAATCTTCACGATTAACTTATAGCCCAAAAAGTAGAACGTCAATACTAAAACCCAAAAATCAACATCGTCCAATTCCACCACAAAGCCAACATGCGTTAAAATAAAATAATTTTCTTATTTCATATCGTATCACGTATAAAAATTCTAAAGCATATAAATCATATATCCTCATAATGATATTAACATGTGACGTAAACGTTTAATTCATGTACTTATGCAGGTAAAAACATATTGAATCACATAAAGCAAGTAAAAACTTACAACTTTGAGGCTTGACGACTGATCTTCCCGGCGCTGATGGTGGCACAACCCTTTACAGAACTTCTGCTCTGATACCAACTGAAACGTCCTCATCTTTTATTGCTTTAAAAGTACTAGTAAAAATTTTTTTTTTTAAATCTCTCACATTTTCGGTCATTGCATGCACATGCACATAAAAATAATCTTGCACCCTTTTAAAGTAAATCATCCAACTAGTATTTGAAAATTGAAAGGGGATAGTCAAACCAGAAATCGTAAAACGTTTTACCAAACCTAAAAAGCAATAAATGTTGAAAAGTGTAGCCCATACTAAACTCTCCAAAAACCTCTCAAAAGCGTAAATAAATGGTCTTAAAATCTTTAAAAGAAATCATAAAACGTAATGCGGAAAATAATGCGCTGGTCCTCGGGTTGTGTGCGCCATCAGTCCAGTAGTATCACTCATCAAGACCTTCCTCAGAACCACCTGCATCCATCACACCTAGTGAGTCTAAAGACTCAACACACCATAATCTTTATAACGAGTAATACATAATACAGTTAACATATAACGGTGAAAAGTACTTGTACTTAAAATATCGTTTTCATGAAGATGCATAAACTTTAAACATAAACGTTTTCGTAAACATTTTCATGATGCATAAAAACATTTTCAAAAGGCATAAACATATCACTTAAACATATTCATATTCATGTCCATATTCGTATCCATATTCATATTCGTATTCATATTCATGTTCATGTTCGTGTTTGTTGAATTCAGATCGTTGATTGTGACTTTCATATACGTGTTAGGCGATGGATCCATCTACATGTAACCACAGTACTGGGCGGCGGGGGACACCAGCAACACTCTCACCGGTCAACTGGGCCCTGGCCTTACGTAATATCATATCATCATATACATATACATGTCCGTGTCCGAGGAAATACGATCGTCGGGCTCCCACTGGGACCATAACCCTCACGATATCTCCAACATATCATCGTGTTAGTCACAATCCATTCACATCATTCAACATGTTATCATCACTGAATAAAAATCATGCGTATAACATTTTTATTTTGAAACCAAGCATGCAACATATCTTTTAAATGCCCATATTTAAATCATAAAAATCATAGACATTTAAAAATCATAATTTAATCATGAACATTTCATAAAATAATCATAATATCATAAAAACAGCATTTAGGGCACTGCCATGACCTTTACTAATTTCTCGGTGTAAAAAGACCGTTTTACCCCTGGACTCGACAGTTTACGTTTTCGACTTTTTTCTTGATTTCATGACTCTAACATGCCCCAAATAATTATTTAAGCCTACATAAATTTTCTCATATTTTTATTTAGCTTAATTCGATGACTTTTAAATTTATCTTTAAATATAGCGTTTTAATGCGTTTTAATCCCAAATTAAACCAAACTTTCATGTAAAATTCCCAAATTAAAAACTTAGACTTATAATAATTATTTAAACTTAAACCTAATTTTTCATAATTTTATTTGGCTTTCAACTTAGACTTTTTCAATTTATCTTTTATTAGTGATTTTAACGGTGTTTTAATCCCGAAAAATACCAAACGTTAATATAAAATTCCTAAATTCTAAATTTAGTTGTTTTATATTATTTTAGCCCTTATGGATCACGACTCGACCCCCGTGAGTCGTTTTCCAATTTTTCTTCGTTTTAGAACTCAATTTGACACCTAAACTTCGACCCCGAGCCATCTCTTAATTTTATCGAGTTACCCCCAAACCATATCGAACCAAAACGTGCCCAACATGTTAGAATACCCTACTGACCAAGCCCAAGCCCCTAACTAGCCCTTTAAACCCTCCAAAAGCCTACTGGAAATTCAAACCATGTGCTGTAGGTGTGTGTACGTGAGTATCCTAGTGGCATTAGGACTCCTAGCCCAACTAGGACACCTCTAGCTGTGAACCACTCGCCCCCTTACGAACCTAACCTCCCCTAGACCACGCCCAGACCGAGCCCAGACCGTCCCAAACCCCTGGACCCAGCAGCAAAGCTCCTGAAGCTAAGAACATCACTCACGTGCGCTGCTGCCTCTCACGCTACCTTGAACCAGCAGCCAGCCCAGGAATTCCAGCCTCTGAACCAACCGTTTCCCATCATCCTTAGACCCTATAGGACCCTATTGAGTCGCCCTAGCTCAGCCCAAAGCCCCTGGCCGAGCCACTTCTTCCCTAACCTCTCTGTCAACCTGCGCTGCTCTCTCCTTCTCTCGGGTGGAGTCCTTCTTTGCAAGGACTCCTCCCAGCCCCTTGATTTCGAGTCCTAGCGTGGCTAGGACTCTTCCCTGACTCCTACCATGACCCTGCCATGTCCCAAGCCCAACCATGCAAAGCCTAGCACCTAAACCCCCAACAACCGAACACCCATGATCCTTATAACAGAAACATGCTTTCAGCTTGTTTATATTTGTGTTGATTTCGTGTGCAGCCTTTTTATTGTGTTTTATGACCCCTAAACTTGTGTAAAACTTGCCCCTTCACTTCCTAATTCATGGCAGCCCCTTTCAGAACACAAAAACATGATTTTGGGTCAAAAATCTTAAGTTTTCTCACATGAGTATGACATATTCCGAAAATTCTTGAAAAATATTCATGGCCTTCATACATACAGTAGTTTAAACAATAATATGATATGATGAATGAGAAAAAGGAGATGTATGGCGTGCCTTTGCGTAATTTACGCTCGAATAAACGTTGACGACGAAGAACGGAGGGGACGACGAAGCTAGAACTCCAAGAGAAGCCTTCCCAAGACTCTGCCGATATTTTTCCAGAAAAATAAAAGCTGCCGAGAGTTTGTTGGGGGTTGGAAGAGTTTTGGTGATTTGAAAAAGGGGTGGCCGAATGATTGTGGAGTCTAGAATAGGTTTTTGATTTAAATTGAATTTTAAATACTAATAAATCCCTAATCTAGATTTTAGGCCCATTAAGCCATAAATTAAAGCCCAATTAACAAAAATTAGGATTTCATTAAAAAGATTAAAAAGTTAGAAAAGTTTTCTCTTGATAAAAAGGTGAATTTATTAGCCGGGTTGCTAAAAAGCTCGTATTTTATTTAAAAATCCAATACCGATAAAATTTACGTTCCGGCGTATAAAATCAACTCAAAGCCACATACTTTCAAAATTTACTTAAAAACATCGACCGCATTTTAAATAATTAAAAATAATTATTTAATAAAAATCTTTTAAATTTTTAGCCCTCGGTCCCCGTTCCTCGATCGTCACTCGAATAACCTTTAAAAATACCATTTTATGCATGATGAAATTAAAAATCTAATTAAGCATATAAGCATACATGTCACATAATTAATTAATGCAATGCCAACAATTAATTAAAATACCAAAGCATTTAATAATTGCGCGCATGAGGTTTACGTGAACTTTAAATTTTCGGGGCGTTACAGATTTTAAATCAGAAGCTCATCTCGATGAATCAATTCTGAAATCTTAATCTCATATCAGATGCTATCTCTCAATTAGTTTCTTTGAGATTCTGACAATCTTACTGTGTTTTCAACAACAGAATAATCTTTGTTCTGAAATATTCTTCTTTTGCGGATCTCCGATTCTAATCTGGAATAAGAATTCAAGAAGTATAATATCATAATACCCCTCCATATAGTTCTGACAAAGTCAATCTCGTAATACTGGCTATACAACATCCGTATATGCCCAACTACAGCTCATAACAATTCCTTATCATCATCTGTTATTAAATCTGTTTATCCCGTTCAAGGATATATTAAATCTTCAGCCCCAAATACCAATAGTCATCGTCCGACTTTGGCATATTTAGTCTGTCTGGTCTGAGCTATCTTCATTTTCTTCTGAAGTTAGCTACATTTTCTTTGTCATATCTCTGACCGTAACAGATCTTATCTCAGGTATCTCCGAGATATTATTCTTATACCAAAGAAATCTGTAGTTCTCACTGTACAATGTCTCGTTTGTAATTATCTCATTACTCACCTGCTGACTACCATTGTACCATAATTCATAAAGTGACCATCTGTCATATTAATTAGTGCTAGAATCCAGCACTACAGTTCCACCAATATCTTCCAATATCTGGATAGTCCACTCTGGCTATCTGTCAGTCAGTGGATAATATATGTGAAAGCTTATGGTATATTCTGCCACAAGTACAAAATCAATCAAAATCACAATTTGATATAGTCTAGTTCTACATTCTGGTCAATCTGACCATTTCTTGACATCGATCTTTGTCATCTGGTCATGTTTGTACGTTATCTTGTACAAACTAATAGATATAGATTGAACAATTGGTCAATCACAAGCATATCATATCACAATCAGGAAAGTATTGCAATGATCTTATTACGAAATTCATCGAATTATACTTCCCATGTCTAGTCAGAAATATACAATTATGTAATAAATCTTCTGATTTCTATCTTTCTGTCTTCATTTATTGACAATTCAGACATATCAGTACAAATTCTGCCAACATTTCAGTATAATTCTATCATAACTGATTTAATCTGTCTATATCAAAACTGTCTGTTCGAATTAGCATACACTTTCTGTTACTTGAACGAATACTGCATTCATGTCTGTGCGCTTCTGACACTATCTGTTATTTCAAATTAGAACTATTTGGTATGAACAAATTAGTTCATAATATAAATTAAAGAAAATACCTACCTGGTATTCGGTTCTGTCTATCGATATCAAATTCTGTTGTACCATTCTGAAATATTTGACATCACAAGATAATCATTCTTATACAGTAAAATTCACACATCTGTTACTCTGTTCGATGCTCTGCTCTGATTATCGAAATTAAGTTCTGAATATTCTGATCTCATTTCTAAACTGCTTTTATTCTCGAAATCAACTCTGATTCGGTTTGAACTGTATATACCCTCCACGGTTCACAATATTCTATATCAAACATGGATTTAGAACAACAGTACTATCAAATCAGACTCAGAATATCAATAATCTATACTGATCTAGAAGATAACAATTCTCAAGCAGTTCAAAACATAATCGGATAAGATAATCTGTCAACTCAGACAAAATAAATTTCTGACATTTATGATATTTCTGATCTTTCTGATATCGGTATGATTCTCAGCCATTGATCACAATCTCAACTGTGTCAAAATCAATCGGTATACTAACTTCAGATATCACATACTCTGAATACAATCTGTTTCAATCAGGATTCATATCTGAATAATTTATGTTGCAAAATCAATTCTCAAGATCCACACCATTCCACCAAAAATCGAACAACACATGCAGTAGGGGAAAGGGGCCGAGGGGCTGTTCTTGTTTCTTTAATTAAAAACCGATTCAACCATGAACCAAGCCTCAAAAGGGCGACTTGTTCACGTCTTAGACATGATAGGGAGGTGTTCTAACCATGGCTATAGGCCCCTAGGACAGCCAAGATCAGCAACTCCCCCCTTGACAGAAACATGACAGAAATCGAGACTCAAAGGGCATGAAGGTGGAGTTGCTGTCATTTTTTTCGATTTCCAGCATGCATGGGCTTGAACCATTGGACCAATATGATCCTAACATGTCCTATTACATGTCTAAATTCAGCCTTGGGAGCCTAGGATCCAGCCATACCTTGCAGCGATAGAAACAACCAAAAACGTGAGTGCACAAGGGAAAACCGAAAATCTGCACATTGGTTTCGAAAATATTTTTTCATGTATTTCGGTTTTCCCCTTCAAATTTGTGTACATGCGATGTTTTAAAATAATAATATGACTTGATTGAAGAGTCAATAAAAATATAAAAATGCCTTGTTTCGTTTGAAAGGAAAACGAACGAATCGACGACGCGGCGCGGAGGAGACGGAGTGCTTCGCTACCTTGTTTTCTTTCTCGGTTTTCCCTCCTATTTCTTGCTATGAGGCTCACGATTTTTACTATGAATCCTCTCTAAATTTCGGTGATGAGGGATGGGGAATGATGGTTAGGAGAGTGAGGGGAAGGGGTTGCAATATAAAAGGGATGGCTAGACCAAGTCTACCTCTCTTTTGAATTTGAAATGGTTGATATCAAAATGATTTTTGGAGGGATATATGGGGTGAAAATGACCGATTCTACATGGCTAGATATAGGTTGATTATTAATTAAATTGTGATCAAAATGAACGGATTATCCTACTAATAAATAATAAGGAAAGGGTCAAAGGTGGTGAGTTGACAAGGAATTGTTATCTCACCAAAGGGGTGGCTGAAATTACTCTAATAAATAGAGGGTAAATTTTGTTTAGTTAGTGTATTTTTAAACCTTAAGAGCCTTACCTATCCTTTAAATAATTTAGTGAATTAACACAAAAAAAATTAAGGAATCTAAATGAACTTATTTCCTACTTACTTCAAGTTACTAAAATAATTTCTTACACTTTCTTTTAACTTAAATTAACTTATTAGCTAGTTAAAATAAATTCTGGAAATGTTTTCTTACTATTAAATTTTATCTCAAAACTCCAACTCCAGTCCGGCCTCACTGAATTAACTGAAAAGATAAAAATTAAACTACTGCATAAAATAATTAACTTTAAAGAAAAGCTTTTAAATACTCATGCAATAATATCATTTTGATTTAAAATACTAGAATTATGCATGGCTTATACGTAGTCTGGTTTACGGGTTCTACAACTCTCCCCCCTTAAAAGAAATTTCGTCCTCGAAATTAAAACTTACCGAATAACTCGGGGTAACGACTCCTCATCTCTGGCTCAGACTCCCATGTAGCTTCCTCCTCTGAATGGTTAAGCCATTTGACTTTCACTCGCTTCACCAGCATGTTCCGAAGCTTCTTCTCCTGTCTGTCTAAGTTCTGCACTGGTCTCTCCTCATAAGACAGGTTCGGAGTAAGCTGCAACGGATAAAAGTTCAAGACATGTGAAGGATTCGCCATGTAATTCCTCAGCATAGAGACGTGGAACACATTGTGTACTCCAGCCAGATTCGGCGGAAGAGCCACACGATAAGCTAACGTCCCAACTCTGTCGAGGATCTCAAATGGTCCAATTAATCTCGGACTGAGCTTTCCTTTCTTTCCGAACCACATGACACCCTTCATAGGTGCTACCTTCACGAAAACATGGTCGCCAACAGCAAACTCTAGATCTCTCCTCCTCTGATCTGCAATAGCTCTTCTGTTGGCTCTGAGCAGTCCGCATCCTATCCCAGATCTTGACTACTACATCGGCAGCCTGCTGAATAATCTCTGGACCCAACTCTGATCTCTCTCTACTTCATCCCAATGAACAGGAGATCTACACTTGCGGCCATATAGTGCTTCATACGGAGCCATACCGATAGATGACTGGAAGCTGTTGTTATAGGTGAACTCTACCACTGGCAAGTTCGACTCCCAACTCCCAGAGAAATCAATAACACAAAGCACGGAGAAGATCCTCCAAAATCTGAATAACTAGCTCTGACTGCCCATCTATCTGAGGGTGGAAAGCTGTGCTAAACAGCAACTTCGTACCCACTGCTGAATGCAAACTCTTCCAGCATGAGGATGTGAATCTAGGGTCTCTGTCAGATACAATAGAAATTGAGATACCATGAAGTCGGACTATCTCCCGGATATACAACTCTGCATACTGAATCATAGTGAAAGTCGTCTTAATAGGCAAGAAATGCGCTGATTTGGTAAGACGGTCTACAATCACCCAGATAGCATTTGATCCTCTGACTGACTTCGGAAAACCGGTCACAAAGTCCATGGTAACATTCTCCCACTTCCACTCGGGAATGGAAAGAGGCTTGAGCAAACCTACTGGTCTCTGATGCTCCGCCTTCACTAACTGGCAAGTCAGATACTCGGATACAAATCGTCTGATGTCTTTATCCATCCCAGGCCACCAATACAATGACTGCAGATCTCGGTACATCTTCGTACTCCCTGGATGAATAAAGTACGGCGACATGTGGGCCTCTGATAGAATATATGCTCGGATAGAACCACTGCTAGGAACCCACATCCTGTCTTGGAATCTTACAATACCGTCGCTGACTGAATAGAAGACACTGCCCTTGGCCTCATCTCTCTGCTTCCACTTTGCTAACTGCTCATCTGCTGACTGACCACTACAAATAGGGTCAATAAGGGAAGACTGGATCGTCAAAGTGGATAGACAAGGAACTCTACCTTGAGGATATGACTCTAGATCAAACCTCTGCATCTCAAGCTGAAGAGGTCTCTGAATCGTCAAATGAGCCATCACTGCGACTTTTCTGCTCAATGCATCCGCAACTACATTAGCTTTACACGGGTGGTAGCTAATGTCACAGTCATAATCCTTCACAAGCTCCAACCATTGCCTCTGACGCATATTCAGCTCTTTTTGCGTAAAGAAGTACTTGAGGCTCTTGTGGTCTGTAAAGATCTGACAGTTCTCTCCATACAGGTAATGCCTCCAAATATTCAAGGCAAAAACTACAGTGGCCAACTCTAGATCATGGGTAGGGTAGTTCTTCTCATGGATTTTCAGCTGTCGAGAAGCATATGCTATCACCTTCCCATGCTGCATCAACACTGCGCCTAAACCGAGCTTCGAAGCATCGGTATACAAAACAAAATCTCTGGGCCCTGACGGCATTGCCAAAACTGGTGCTGAGATAAGAGCTTGCTTCAAGTATCGAAGCTCTTCTGGCACTCATCGCTCCACACAATTTTAGCATTTTTCTTGGTCAATGATGTGAGTAGAACGACAATAGAGGAGAATCCCTTAATGAACTTCTGATAATATCCTGCAGGTCCAAGAAAACTGCGGATCTCTAATGCATTCTGCGGCACAACCCAATCTCTGACTGCTGCAACTTTCGATGGGTCTACCTCAATACCACTGCTAGAAACAATGTGGCCTAAGAACGCCAACTTCTCTAACCACAATTCACACTTACTAAACTTTGCGAATAACTTGTGCTTCTGTAAGGTCTGCAACACTGTGGTCATGTGTCTGCTGTGATCCTTCTGATTCTTGGAGTAGACGAGAATGTCGTCTATGAATACTATCACAAACTAGTCAAGATACGGCTGAAATACGCGATTCATGAGATCCATAAAGATCGCTGGCGCATTTGCCAGAACGAACGGCATCACCAGGAACTCATAGTGGCATAACGAGTCCTGAAGGCAGTCTTGGAAACATCAGCATCTCTCACCCTCAACTGGTGATAACCGGAACGTAGATCTATCTTGGAGAATATCGAAGATCCCTGCAACTGATCAAACAAATCCTCGATCCTCGGTAGTGGGTACTTGTTCTTCACTGTAACCCTGTTCAACTCCCGGTAATCAATGCAAAGCCTCATAGAGCCATCCTTCTTCTTCACAAATAAGACTGGCGCGCCCCATGGTGAAAAACTCATGCGAATGAACTCCTTATCAAGAAGTTCCTGAATCTGCTTCTTAAGCTCTGCCATCTCTGTTGGTGCTAGTCGGTACGATGCTTTTGAGATCGGAACCGTACCTGGCATAAGCTCGATAGAAAACTCCACTTCTCTCTCAGGTGGCATACCAGAGACGTCCTCAGGAAAAACGTCTAGGAAATCTCAAACAATGGGAACATCTGAGGCTGACTGATTGGGTGCCTCGAGGACAGATATAAAAGTTGCTAGAAACGCCCGACACCCTCTATGCATGAGCTTCCTAGCCTGGACATAAGGAATAATACGCAGTAGAGGAAAGTACCTGTCTGGCTCAAATAAGAACTGCGCCATTCCAGGCGGTCGAACTAAAACAGATCTCCGCTGAAAGTCAATCAAAACTCTGTTCCGTAATATCCAATCCATCCCTAGAATGATGTACAAACTCTGGCATCGACAGTACGATAAGATCCGCATAAACGAGGTTGCCATGGAGCTCAAGATCTATGTCTCGGATCACATTGGTAGCTGCCATCTCCTCACCAGAAGGCAATACTACTGAATAGGCTACATCTAGCCTGATGGTCTTAACTTTGAGAAAGTTAGCAAAGACCTCCGAAATAAATGAGTGAGTGGCCCCTGAATCTATCAAGGCCTTCGTAGCAGAACCAAATATAAAAATTCTCCCTGAAAGATCGGAACTCTAAGTTGAATCTAATAGTTACAAGAACTAAACTTATAGACATGCAAAGGTCAAAGTTCTTCTAACCTAATTCCCGAAAATAATACTGAGTAGAGCATGCAATCCTATCGAAATTCCAAGTTCAAAATCTCAATCCCGATTCACAAAACATTGAAATTTAAATATAAACTTAAAGCTGTAAGATACCTGTCATAAGCATGGTCTCCGGGTTTGTTTCTGTCGCATGCAGGGCAAAAACTCTGCCTTGGGTAGGCAGATTCCTCTGAGGGCACTGCAAAAGTAAGTGGTCTGGACTACCACACTTATAATTCTTCCCGGAGCCATACATACATGCTCCAGGATGGCGGCGTGAAGCACTTGGGATAGACTGGACTGCTCGAGGGTCCTTGGGACTGGGCGTCCCCGCTGCTGCTGCTGCTGACCTCTGTTTCTAGGCGTCCCGTGAAAAGGCCTCTTGTTCTGCTGCTGATGCTGCTGAGGAGGAGGGCGGTGTGGTACCTGGACTGGGCGCTTGCCCTGGCGGTCTCTCTCGATATCACGCTGATCTTGCTCTGCGGCTAGAGCTTTGGAGACAGCGACCTCATAAGTAGTAGGGTCAAACACCATAACATCACGGCGCAAGATCGGCTGTAGACCCACCAAGAAATGCATTAACTTGGCTTTAGCATCATTCGCGATCAGGGGCACAAAATGACAACCCCTCTCAAACTTACGGATGAACTCCGTAACAGTCAGATCTTCCTGTCTCAGGCTCATGAAGTCAGTGGTCAACCTGGTGCGCACTTCCTCAGTAAAAAATATTTGGAGTAGAATACCTCCGTGAAGCGTGTCCAGCTCAGCGTAGCCAAGTTCAGAGCTACTGACGCTCCTTCCCACCATAAGAGGGCTTCTCCTCCGAATAAGTAGGTGACACATCGGACTCTTTCTGTATCTCCAAGCTCCATGAACTCGAAGATAACCTCGAGGGACTTGATCCAGCCCTCGGCAATCATGGGGTCCGTCGTACCTGAAAACTCCTTAGGACGCATCTTCATGAATCTCTCATAGACAGCCTCAGGCCCTGTCGGCCTGGTTGCCACAGCATGGTTCCCCTCAAACTGTGCGAAGAACTCAGTCATCCCAGCTAGCATCTTGGCATTCATGTCCGGTGGAGGTGGTAAAATCTCTCTCCTGCCTCTGCTCTTCCCTGTCCTCTTGGCGAGGCTCATAATTTCTAGTGCGCTCGAGAATGCGTCTAGGGGGCATACTGTTGCATACATAGCTCATACGTAACCAACATACATAATCTCTATAATTTATTTAAATTTAAATACTGAACAATAAAATAAATCCGGACGTAAAACAATTCATGAAAACATGCTATTAAATAATTCATGCTTTAAATAAAATGCGTAAATGTAAAACTTACAGACCGAAGACGTGACTTCGTGAGCTCCTCGTGGTCAGTAGTAGTACAACCCTTTACAGAACCATTGCTCTGAGACCAGCTATAATGGCCCGAAAATTCATGTTTGAAAATTTGCGGAAAATTTAAAAATTTTTTTTTAAAATAATTAAAATGCCTCTTTAAATAATTAAAATGTCTCATTCAAAGTTCAACTGATAGATAAAGTTTAATATTCAAAATAGCAGCGGAAGTAATTATTGTTTGCAAAATAACAATTTCAAAAGAATCCAACAGAGGAAAAATTGTTTTTGCATAAAAATGGTAAATGCTTGTAAATGAGGTCCTCGGGTTCCACTACTACCGACCCAAGCTAGCTCACTGGTCTCCGCCTTCGGTCCCGACCTCATCAGTACGTACAACAATCAAGTCTAGTGAGTCTAAAGACTCAGCATGCATATATCGTAAATAACGAGTAAATAATATAATAAAATTTGCATGGGAGTAAAAATATCATGTCATGAGGCATAACGTGAAAATAACTTATCATGAGCAATTATAATACGTGCATAACTGAACTGAAAATCACAGTGAAAATGTTTGCTCCTTCGAGCCCTGTAATAAAATAACATGTCATAAATTTTCTGTTGAGATTATGTTCTACGCAAGTGGCCCCTGCACTGAACTGAACTGAACTGACCGGTAACTGGCGACCGGGTGAAGTAATGAACGTCTGATCAGACTAATGCCACAGTATACTGGGTGGAACTGAACTGAACTGACCGGTAACTGACGATCGGATGATACAATGATCCCATGATAGTGAAATGACCACAAGCAATATCACATAAATCTCAAAATGAATATTTTATATTTTTATGCACGTAATATAATTAAATGACATAATTAAATATCCTGTATATTTTTACCACATGGGTTGGATCGTTCCCAGGCTCACTGCGACCTAAAATATAACATGAAAATATGAAAATGATTTAACTTGACCAACTATGTAATTAAATCTCAAAAACGAGACAATTACGCCCAACAACTTCATATTTAATCATGACTCCGTGCCAACCCGAACCAACACCGAACCATCATTTAGTCATGATTAAAAATACACTTAAAATGATGAAATAATGCTCCTAAAATGGAAGGGGCCGAAATTTTGGTGAATGGAGACCAAAACCTGAAACGCTCTTTCGAGAGTCAATTTGGCACATCGCACCGAAATTTCTCGTACGACCTCTAAAATGATCCGAATCACTAACGGCAAAAACCATGACCTTCCTAACTCAATGAGGCCCTATCTAGTCCAAGGTCATAGGCTAAAAGCCAACCAAGAACTCGAACGAGCCACTGAACCGACACAGCAAGTTGCTGTCCAAAAATTCCAGCAACCGTGCCTTCGCTTCCTTGTGTCGTTTTCGAGACTACTGGCCATTGGGGCTTGAACCACCGACCAGAGCCTCTTACTAACATCCTAGGGTATGGCTTTGAACCGTGGCTAAGAGCCAGAGTCCAAACAAGATCCACACCATTCCACCAAAAACCGAACAACACATGCAGTAGGGGAAAGGGGCCGAGGGGCTGTTCTTGTTTCTTTAATTAAAAACCGATTCAACCATGGACCAAGCCTCAAAAGGGCAACTTGGTCACGTCTTAGACATGATAGGGAGGTGTTCTAACCATGGCTATAGGCCCCTAGGGCAGCCAAAATCAGCAACTCCCCCCTTGACAGCAACATGACAGAAATCGAGACTCAAATGGAATGAAGGTGGAGTTGCTGTCAGTTTTTTCGATTTCCAGCATGCATGGCCTTGAACCAGTGGACCAATATGATCCTAACATCTCCTAGTACATGTCTAAATGCAGCCTTGGGAGCCTAGAATCGAGCCATATCCTGCAGCGACAAAAACAACCAAGAACGTGAGAGCACAAGGGAAAACCGAAAATCTGCACCTTGGTTTTGAAAATAATTTGTCATGTATTTCGGTTTTCCCCTTCAATTTGTGTACATGTGATGTTTTAAAATAATAATATGACTTGATTGAAGAGTCAATAAAAATATAAACATGCCTGGTTTCGTTTGAAAGAAAACGAACAAATCGACGACGCGGCGCGGAGGAGACGGAGTGCTTCGCTACCTTGTTTTCTTTCTCGGTTTTCTCTCCTATTTCTTGCTATGAGGCTCACGATTTTTACTATGAATCCTCTCTGAATTTCGGTGATGAGGGATGGGGAATGATGGTTAGGAGAGTGAGGGGAAGAGGTTGCAATATAAAAGGGATGACAAGACCAAGTCTACTACCTCTCTTTTGAATTTGAAATGATTGATATCAAAATGATTTTTGGAGGGATAGATGGGGTGCAAATGACTGATTCTACATGGCTAGATATAGGTTGATTATTAATTAAATGGTGATCAAAATGAAAGGATTATCCTACTAATAAATAACAAGGAAATGGTCAAAGGTGGTGAGTTGTCAAGGAATTGTTATCTCACCAAGGGGGTGGCCGAAATTACTCTAATAAATGGAGGGGAAATATTGTTTAGTTAGTGTATTTTTAAACCTTAAGAGCCTTACCTATCCTATAAATAATTTAGTGAATTAACACAAAAAATTAAGGAATCTAAATGAACTTATTTCCTACTTACTTCAAGTTACTAAAATAATTTCTTACACATTCTTTTAACTTAAATTAACTTATTAGCTAGTTAAAATAAATTCTGGAAATGTTTTCTTACTATTAAATTTTATCTCAAAACTCCAATTCCAGTCCGCCCTCACTGAATTAACTGAAAAGATAAAAATTAAACCTAGTGCATAAAATAATTAACTTTAAAGAAATACATTTAAATACTCATGCAATAATATCATTTTAATTTTAAATACTAGAATTATACATGGCTTATACGTAGTCTGGTTTACGGGTTCTACATAAAGTGTTTCAAAAATTCAGCTTACCAACACATCAGAATCCTCACCGCTCTTCTTAGCAACAATTTTCTTAAATGCCAACTTAAAAGATTTAATTCTTTCGGTAGATTTCGTTACACCAGGCTGGATTCAACCATCTTCATCTTCTGATACTTCATTCTCCTCCTCCACCCGTATGTCATCATCTTCACCTTCAAAATCGTCATCTTCCCGTTTAAACTTATCAATTTGTAGCCTCGTATTCACCATCTTCGTCCGAATTATAATCTCTATCCCTATTCTGAAAGAACTTTCTCATCCTTTAGTCAATTTCGACCCTTTTATGGACACCTTCAGGCATAACCCTTTGCCTTTTCTTCACCAATTTCCCCTTATTTTTCCCTGATTTCCTTCTAGTTCTGCCATTTTTAACTTCAATCGGTGACGCAATCACTTCCGCCATCGCTCAACTGCCTCGACATTTCGAACAATTTTTGCGAAAATAACTTTAATGAAAAATCAAAATCAACAAGCTTACAAACTATTATGAGATCGATTTTGGAATTGCAACTGTAAGGCCCATTCGAAATTTTGGGTTAAGGCTCATCTTTTTATTAATGACACTTTTTTTTAATAATGGGATGATAATTATCAAATTTTATTATATAATTTATTACATAAAATCACATTAAAAACTCATTAAAAAAAAAGTATTACTTTCAAAAAAATCATTTTATAAAATTTCCATAACCAAAATCTTGATTAACATACATGAAAAATTACATTTTTGACTAAAAAATACCTTTCGATGGGTAACATCATATTTTAAATTATGTAAATAATAGAAGAAATAAAATTTCTCTTAAAATTATTAATGACAATAAACCCAAAATATATGTTTCGAGTTTTCAAAAAAATTCTATAAACATATCAATCGTATTTCAAATGTATGTTCTCGTAGAAAGTCTTGTACAGTGAAAAAATTCGATACTAATTATTGTTAGTTTTTATGATATAATACTATTTTTTTGCATCCAAGACCCAGCAGAAGTCCTTTAAAAAATTGTTTTGACGTTCAAAACGTTTTTGGGTGTCGTATGCTTTGAACCATTCATATGATGTTTAGATTTGATTTACATTTGCGTTTAAGAACGCTAGATCAAACCTGTTCGAGATTAGCGGAGTTGTTAGTTTTTGTAAATCTCTACGAACATTTTCAACTGTCTAATCAGATCCACGATCAGAAACTTTGATCTTTGTGTGGATTGCACAAGAAATCCACACGAAATTATGAGTTGAGAATACAACGATCAACCACCGGAAATTGAGAATCTTGGCGAGGTACCAGCGGAGATTCGACTGTAGAGCAGCATCGCGGTGGTGCTCGACCGTGAACTTTGGACAAAGTGGTGGTCGGGTATCGTAGGGGATAAAAAGAATGTGAGAGAAAATATTACTTGACTTTCTTGTTGTGTTAATTGTTATCTTTTTTACAACCGTTTGATATCATTTATTTAATAAACACAATATTTCAATACCATCAGGATTCTTCTCGAATAAGAATTTTATATTTCTATTATTTAAAACTTTCTTATTGTATTTTTCATTCTTGAAAATATTATGTATAATTAGGCATTATCAACTCTTGATAACACATGATATATATATATATATATATATATATATATATATATATATATATATACTCTTGATAATATATATATATATATATATATAAATATATATGAAATTAAATAACATAATTTAACAATTTATTAATTATTTATAAATTAATTAATTCTAGAATTTTTTAAAATATTACATGAGAAACTTTATTTATTAGTCACTATCTCAAATTTATTATTTAATTAGCATATTCTAAATTCACTAAATTAATAATTGTGAACTTATTACACTCCTGATCAACGATCATATAGCGGAGATGTATTGATGATACAAATCTTGTTCATATAATGAAAAACAAAATTTCGAAGACCAAAATTTTACACTGATTATTTTTGGAAGCATACCAGTTTTGTAAACTTTGTTTGAACTTTTCAAGTTCGCAATCTTGATTTTGATGTTAACAAAACTTGTTATCTTGTTACTAATAATTTATCTTAGTTCGCAGATAGCTAAAATTGAAATAATCAGTTTACGAAGCCACAACTGAAGCTAACGGAGATGCCAACTGATTGAACCAACTGATCGATGAAACTAAATCAGTCAAACTGGTTTATCAACTAGCAGTTCAGTTAACTGTCCAGCTGATAAGTGATTAAGCAGGAAATACCTAAAAATCCTGGTCAGCCGATGATGTGTCCAACCGACGAAGAACTCAACTGACCAGTTCAACTGAAGGAGTGAATTCAGTTCAACTGACGAGTCAATTGATTTCACTTGCCCAACTGAAAGATCAGTTCATCTGACCAGTTCGAAGCATCAGTCAGAATCTTTCAATTGCAGAACAAGACAAGCTTATTCAAAGTGAATTCCAGCTATGCGTGAAGGTACAAATTCAGTGTCCAGTCAAAGGACAATAATAGACGTTACATCAGACCATTAAAGACAAAACGCTTAAGAACGGCAATTGAAAAGTCGAGACACAAAGTCCCAGAAGCCAATTCAAATGCAACAGATACATTATTGTATCTCTCTGTACGTTCAAAGTTCCCTCCTATAAATAAGAGGATAAACTGAAGACTCAGTAGAAGAAATCTACAGAAAGGATACAAAAGAGAGTCTGGTAAAAGAAGGCACGCACATTGCACATCAGCTTTCAAAAGCAATCAGCCCAGAGGGATACAAAAGAAATATCAGCTTAGATTAGAAGCAATTTTCCCTCAGTCTGTGATAACATCCTTCGTTCAATTCTCACACACGCACACACACTCTCACCACCACCAAAAACTGTTTTGCACAAAGACGTTAAACTTGTGTATGTAGTCTTTGACACATAGACGCTAACGAAGTGTTGGCTGGAAGATGCTGCCTTCAGTCGTAGCTAGGAGTTCAGTTTAGGCAGTAGTGCAAGTCCTAACTGAGTGGTTTGTACAAACGTTTGTATAAATCAAATTCTTCTAGTGGAACCTACCCGTGGAGGTAGAAGGGGTGACGTAGGAGCAGTTGAAGTCTCCTGTTTGCACAATATTTGGTGTTGCGGGCGTGCCAGGTGCGTAAATGCACCGATTTGTGTAAAAATGATAAAAATCTAACTTCTGAAACAAACGAAAGTGAATTCTAAATTTGACCGTCAGTTCTAATCTCCTAAAACAACTATAATGCCAAAATGAAGAAAACTATTGGAATTTGAGGAATAAACGCCTGACATTGTTTATATTTTCAATAAACCGTAGGAATTTACAAGAAAAAAACATATAAATATAATGTTGTTGAAATTCTGAAACGAGAGAATGCTAGAAATATGCTATAAATCTTAAAAACTATCGCTTGAAGATTGAATTTTTGCAGAGAGTATTTTTGCAGATTTGTCTGTGTAGAGTTGAGTTGTGTTCTGTGTGTCTGTAGCCGATTGCTTCCTTTTCTTCCTAGTAACTGGCCGGTTCTCCTCCACTCCCCCATCATCCATGTTCCCCACTTTTCAGGCCACGATTTCTACTCTCCCACTAGCCATGAATTCTTCTAACGATCTCCTTGGCTTGACGTTATCTGCTTATTTAAATATACTAATGGGCCTCTTGTTTTTCTCTATTAATTTAAACTTTTGGGCTTAGACAATTAATTGTGCTCAATTTAGTTTTTGGTGCAAACAAATGCCCCCCGCAAGCATTGGCCCATTGGGCCAAAATGCTTGTATGTCAGCCCAACTCAATTGTACTTGTTGCGTCCCACGATTTTATTTGTCTGTGAGTTGGGTTTATGATAGTGGGCTGAATAACCCAAGCCCATTCACAATTGGACTTCAAACCACTGTCTCTTGGTTTCATATATTCACGCTTTATTCACTCTCCAGATTCAAAACTCTCCATCCCGCTTTCTTCAATCTCTCTGCCTCCCCTTTGTCCGATTACTCTCGTTGTCGCCTGGAAGATCGTTGCCCCTTAGAGCATGCTTGACTTTCCTTCGTCGGTGTTTCTCCTACTCCATCTTGCATAATCTCACGCCCTCACTTTTTCAGTCAATTTCTGGATTTGAAAATATGGCCACAACCACTCTTCACCAGTTCTCTTCTCCCAGACCACATCACGACTACAGGCTTTTCTTTATCGCGCCTCCCTGGTTCGAACTCCACGGATGCATTTTCTGCGCAAGTCATCATCTTAGCTTCACCTCCATCCATTGTTTCTTCTACTACAACGGTCGTGCACCATAAGTTATTTTGATCACCATTGTGCCTTCATGGTGTTTGTAAATTTGCCCCAATGAAAAATACATTAAAATTTTGTTGTTTTCATCCTCGGCTAGATCAACGCCCCAAACGCCGTGGCTCCCTGATTCACCGCTGCTTCTATCGGAATTCGCTCGCCCTGCAAGAGCGAACATTACTCTCTTCTCGAGCCATGGTTTTGCGACTACCACGGCCAAACAAGATTTCTCTTAGGTTGTTTCTGCTTCTTCAATAGCTATTGGTAATATCTCTTCATTTTTCTCGAGTACTATGTGATGCTATTCGGTTCCTTGAAATTTCTTGTTGTCTTGATTGGAGTAGACTCTTACATGCCACTGCCTTTTTTCTTTGCTAGTATCGAGTTCTGTGGGGATTTTGGTAGTTTTGTGTACGCACCGACAAACAACTGATTCAAGCCATGTATTGGCATAACTCCCCGCTAGATCACTAGCTCTCTTGTTCAGTGAATGTGCATATGACCATGAATTGGCAGCCAAGAGGTAACTCTAATATTTTCTTTGCGTGTTGCACATCACTTGGGTCACATTCCCCCTACCCAAGCAGCCATTTGCATGCATTGCACTTCAGTTGGACCCCTTTTCCGCATACACTTCTATTTATTGTTCTTGCATGCGGTGGTTCCGCTCTCTATCTGTTGACTGTTGATTTGTCCTTCTGATTGTTGGATGTTGTTGGGGATTGGGGATGGGTTGAATTTGGTGTTGGATGTTGTTGGGGAGTGAAGATGGGTTGAATGTGATGTTGGATGTTGTTGGGGAGTTTATTCTGAGTTAATCCAATAAATTTCCTTCTCACATTGCTTGTAACATAAACCGGCTTGCCCAACTCCCCACACCTTATCATTCCTTTATTCGATACAAATTTTTAAAAGTGGCTTTGTAGCCTACTGTATCCATGATTTCTCATAACATTCAACAAGAATATCAATCAAAAAGTATGCACAATTGGCCACCTGGTCAACTCCTCACGTTCAAAATCTCTTTTCAATAAGTGAGAGACCCAGCTCTCGACATGCTACTATTCAAACAATAAATTAACTCACAAAAGTGGTTGTGGAGCCCACTTTTGCTGCCATATTTTTCAGTACTCAAGCAAGGATAACCAAAAGAGAACATGTGCTAAAATGTCCATAAGGCCAACTCCCTGCTGGATAAAAGTTCATCTGCTCTCTTTACTTACTCACTCAACAAGTTGATCAAATCTTGCTTAATTTCTTCTTCCAGCAATGTGCTCACATATACCAGCTTAGGATCATCAAGTTCCCCTAAGTTGATCTCTTCCAACGGATCTTGTACCTCATGTTGGCCATCTTTCAGTTGAGATGGCGCCATTAATAACTCGTCAACTTGAAACTCATCTTTTTCATGCTCCTCTTTAAACCCATATTCATAAACCCATTTCGTCCCATGGGTATTCCATTGTTCCTCATCGCATACTCTATCCAGAACCTGCTGCACACAGACTTTCCACACTAAGGCTGCAGCCACCTCTTTCTGCTTTTGGTTGTTTTCAATCATCGATCTCCTCGATCGTTGGCTGAATCATCGGCCTATATGGCCCGATGATAGTAGGTTTAAGTATCTGGTTCAACACTGAACTTGGGGTTGGGGACTGCATGTAAACTGGACTCTTTTTTCTATCCTCGCCACGGAATTTGATGGACCCAAAATCCCCGTTATAGTATCTGGCCTCCACTGTGTTGACATGAGCATGGAAAGGCTGTACATCGGCTTCCACAATCTCCACTTCATCTCCTTTCCAAAATAACAACAGTTGGTGCATTGAGGATGGTATGCACTGGTTTGCATGGATCCAATCTCTGCCTAACAACGCTTGGAAGTTGGCGGAGGAGTTTACCACGAAAAATGCACATAACGATGACATACTCCCCACAATAACATCAGCGGGGAATACCCCAATGGTCTTGGTGGTTTCCTCTGTAAATGCAGCAACCGAAACTTCCGAAGGAATCAAGTCTTCTTCAGTTTTGCCCAGATTTCTTAACATCCTTATTGGAAGAACATTCACACCTGAGTCATTGTCAATCAAGACCTTAGATACTGGTTTCCCATTGACATGGGTCTTGATGTACAATGACCTTATGTGCTTGGTCATGGCCGGTATAGGTTTCTCAAGTATCACCTGTTGAAGCTTATTTGGGTGACCCACCTTGATAATCACTCTTGAACTCCCTTCAGGGAGTCTATTTGCATGCTCTTTCTTTTGCACTGATTCTTTGGGCATCAACTCCTCATTCTCTTCTTCCATCATTTTAACTCTCTCGAGTAGTATCACTACTCATGTGGCACAGTCTACGGTGATTTGAAATTCTCCAACGCGAAAATTAATTGTTTTTCTTGCTTGATCATCATCTTCGCTTAACAAATCATCATCATTTTCCACAAACTTATCTTCACTTCTTCCAAACTTAGATTTATTCCCCACTGGCTCCCTGGAGACTGGAACATAAATTGTGGGTACATTTCTCAACTTAGCGGACTCCTCTCTTCTCGCAATAGCTCTTTCTCTCAACAGCCGTCTCTTTTGAGTCCTAGTCGGTGGCCTAGGGAATTTTTTGTGTTGGGCCACTCTCCAAGACTCACTGAACTCTCCTCTGGCTGGAAGGACGTATCTTGGATTTGCTCTCCGGCTCTCAATCATTTTTCCTTTTGAGATTTCATATGCACGCCGCTCCATGCACTGATCAGCTGATATTTTCCTGGTTTCCACCTTTCGTGATTCAACTCTATGTATGTTTCTCCTGTCTAAGTATCTCTGGTGCTGATCACGAGATGATTCCCCTCTGAACTTTTGATTCTCAAGCACTCGTCTTTCAAGGAAATGTTGATTCCTCGGCCGATAGGCCGCGGGTTCACCAACATTTCTAGGGAAACGCTGCTGAACTGTTTGCATTCAATCAGCCGTATTCCTTCCATGAGCTTCAAACAATTGACCCTTTGGAATCCAGTATTTCTTGATTACTCGGTCTTTCACTGCAAAGGATCGACTTCTTTTCTCATTGAGAAGATCCCTCAAATCTGTCACATTCACGTTAATCAAAGCCACTGGAGGAAAATGATCATCATCCACCATCATAGACTCTTGTTTGTTAAAGAATTTCACAACTCCCTTGTTAATTCTATCCTGCAAAATGTTCTTGAACGCCCAACAAGATTTGGCGGCATGATTATAGGAGTTGTGGTATTTACAATACTCTCGTCCCTTTAGCTCTTCCGTAGGTGGCATCCTGTGATCATGTGGGAATGTGATGAATTTTTCTTTTACCAAAAAATCGAAAACTTCCTCGGTCTTTGACACATCAAATGTATACTGCATGTCTTTGGGGAGTTGGGAGTTGTTCTTCTTTTCAAGTTCTGCTGGCTTCTTGTTTAGTAAGGGAACTGTGCAAGAACCAGCTGACCGAATCTCTGCCAGTGCCACATCTTCCACCTCATGATAATAAGACCCCATAGCAGTTTTCTTCTTGTACGACTCTTCCCGCAATAGTTCTTCGTATTCAGCCACTTTGGCAACTAGCTCGAAGAAATCCCTGAACTCCATTCCCTGGAATTTCTTCCTTAATTCAAAATCCAGCCCATTTTGTGCCATCTTCACGAACTCGGTCTCAGGTAGGAATACCTTGCACCTATTCTTTATCTTTTTGAACATGTCGATAAAATATTCCATAGACTCCATAGACTCTCCTTTCTTTTGAGTGACTCTGGATAAGTCGGCAATGCACACTTCTGGCTCTGTTCTATAGAATTGAATGTGGAATTGTCTTTCCATCTCGTGCCAACTCATCACTGAATTTCAAAGGAGTAAAGCATACCAAGCGAATGCAGTTCCAGTAAGGGAATTCGGGAATAGCCGCAACTTTAGATTGTTGAAGTTTTCCAAGTTGGCTAATTCCCCGCACTGGATGGTGAATCTGGCTATGTGTTCCATGCTGGACTGGCCATCCTCCCCGGAGAATAAACTGAAATCATGAACTCTATAACCCCTTGGGTACGGGTTATTCACGTCTATGTAATCTGGGTAGGGTTTGTGGAATTCTGGGCGGCCGATCTGTTTCAAGGCCGGCCCATATAGCTCTTGAACAGCCTCTCTCACCATTTCTGGATCAATCCCGTGCATGTTCCGAGCGGGGAGTTGGTGATGGTAGTAATTTGCCCCCCGAGCTTGAAACCCTGCATTTAAACCAACATTACCTCATAGGAAGCCCCCATCTACTCCTTGATAATCTATGTGAGACATATCATCATAAGCTCCTGGTTGGTACATAGGATTTGTCACGCTGTACACTTGAGTAACTGGTTGTTTCGGGCTCCCCACTCCATGAGCACGTGGATATGGCTGAGCCCTCCCTCCTAAGCTTTCTTCTCTCTTGTGAGGTGGTGTATATGTGGGGACCCGGACGCTAATCAAGTTCTTAATCATTATTGGGACTAATTAATCAATTATAAAACAGGGTCTAAAATTTTTTTAAAATACAAAGCGGAAACGTAATGTAATTTACTCAAATTACATATTAAACATAAACATACAAATCTTGCGTTATCTACAAGAATTCAACTAGGTTCAACTACATATCAGTGCTGAATCCTATGTTGCTTCGAAGCCCGGATCTCCACGCTATCTAATCTTCTCTCATCCTCTTCTTGACCCTAATCCAGCCCCACCTGTTGTCATGCACACATACAAAACAAGACAACAGCCGGATAACTCCGGTGAGATATAAATATCCCAGTATAAACAATGTACACATGCAATCATATAAAAGCATATACGAACGCATATAAGATGTAACGCCCCGAAAATTTTAAAGTCTACGCAAACCACGTGCATGCAATTATTAAATTCTTGGTATTTTAGTTAAATTGTTTTAATGGCATTAATTAATTATGTTGTGCATATTAACATGTTTAAAACTATATTTTCTACATGTTGCATTAAAAATGTATTTTTAAGGATTATTCAAGTTGCGATCGAGGAACGGAGACCGATGGCTGGAAAATAGAAAATGATTTTTATTAAATAGTTTTTTTTTATTATTTAAAATATGGGTGATGCTTTTTATTATTTTTGAAAAATATGGGGTTTCTGCAGTGATTTTATACGCCGGGACGTAATTTTTATCGGTGTTGGATTTTTAACAAAAAGGCGAACTTTTTGGGCAACCCGGCTAATAAATTCACATATTTAATAAAAGAAAAACTTTGTTAATATTTTATTATGTCCTTATTAAACTAATGGGCTTAAAATTAATGGCTTATTAGGCTTAAAAGCCTTGAAGTTGTTTAACTAGTATATAAAGTGCTATTTTATTCCAAACCCTTCACTCTTGCAACTCCAAACTCACGCCTCCCCACTCCCAAAAATCAGAAACACTCTCCCCACCCCACCCCCAATACACGACAGCACACACCCAAATATTGAAGGGATTTTCGAGAAAGCTTCAAGGGAAACCTCCTAGGCTTCGTCTCCTCGTCCCGTTCTTCGTCGTCAACGTTTAATCGTGCGTTTAAAACGCAAAGGCACGCCCTAATCTCCTTTTCTCATCCACCATATCATAATATCATTTTAATTATTGTATGCATGAAGAACACAAATTTATTTTCAGTATTTTCGGATTTATGGCATATACAAGGGAAAACTCATGGTTTTATGATTGGAATTCATGTTTTTAAGTTGTTAAAGGGGCTGCCATGAATTAAGATATGATTAAGCATGTTTATACACAAATTTAGAGGCCTTAGAAAACACTAAACCTGCTGCACAACCTGTTATAACATAAGCTGGAACAACCGAGGAAAAATAAATAAGGAACCGTGAGTTTTTGAGTTTTATGTGCAAGTGTGGTTCAAGGTTCGTTCATTTTTGCATGGGACTTGGGGGTCGGCCTGGGCTTGTTGGGGGCTTGGCTAGGGTCAGGGTCGAAGGCTAGGTAGGGTCCTAGGGCGGCTAGGGTTCATGGTTCAGGCTGGGGAAGAGTCCACGAAGGTTAGGACTCTCCCCGAGCAATTTACGTGTTGGCTGCTGCTGTAGTTCGGGAGAGGGTGCAGCGCGGCTAAGGGCGATCCAGGTGGGTCCATAAGGGTCCTAGGTGATGGGTAGAGGTCGGGCCAGGGGTTGGTGCAGCTGGTGTGGCTCTGGCTCGAGCCAAAGGTGAAAACCGTGAGGAAGGCGCAGCAAACGCGCAGGTTGCGCTTCGGAATTCTGGTGGCTTTGCTGCTGGGTTCTAAGGACTGGGCAGGTATGGGCAGGGGCTGGGCTTGGTCTAAGGAAGGTCAGGGTGTGCTGGGCTCGGCGGTGGCTCGGCTGGAGGTGTCCTAGTGGCACTAAGAGTCTAGGGGCGTGAGTCAAGGCATGAGCGCAGGGTTGGGTAAGTTTCCTGAAAGTGTTTGAGCGGGCCAAGGCTGGTTTTGCGGGCCGGGCTTGTTCAGGTGGGTCCCTAGATGGGTTGGCTAAGTTTTGGTTCAAGATGGCTCGGGCGTGGCTCGGGTAAATTGGGAGATGGCTCGGTGGGTACGTTAGTGTGTCAAAAACGAAATTTATAAAGCTAAAAATTAATCCAAGGGTCCACGGGGGTGGCTCACGACTTGGAAGGGTAGAATAAATACTAAAAAGGCTATGTTTAAAATTTGGGATCAAAATAACGAGTTTTGGATTTATTCGGAATTTAATCGCCGCACGAAACGCTAATTAGCGAGTTAATTGAAAAGTCTAGTTTTAAGCTTCATAAAATTATGAAAATTTAGGTTTAAACTTAAATAATTATTAGAAGCCTAAGTTTTAAATTTGGGAATTTTATATTAAGGTTTGGTTTAATTCGGGATTAAAACGCATTAATACGTCACATTTAAATATTAATTTAAAAGTCATCGAATTAAGCTAAATAAAAATATGAGAAAATTCATGTAAGCTTAAATAATTATTTGGGACATGTTAGAGTCATGAAATCAAGAAAATAATCGAAAATGTAAAATGTCGAGTCCAGGGGTAAAACGGTCATTTTACACCGGGAAATTAGTAAAGGTCATGGCAGTGCCCGAAATGCTGTTTCTATGTTATTATGATGATTTTGAAATGTTTATGAATTTCTCATGATTTAATTATGATTTTTAAATGTCTAAGGAATTTTTATGATTTAAGAAGACATTTAAAATACATGTTGCATGCTTGGTTTCAAAATGAAAATGTTATGTTATGAATGATTTTTATAAAGTGATGTGAATGAAAAACGTTGAAGGAAGTGAAGTGATTGTGACTAATTCGTTAATGGTGGCGACGTCGTGAGGGTTATGGTCCCAGTGGGAGCCCGACGATCGTGTTTCCATTGTTGCGAATATGAGGTTTTGAGGTTTGAGGTAAGAATGGGAATATCGTGAGGGGAGAAGGCCCTAGAGGGAGCCCATTTATGGGAAAAGGCCCCAGAGGGAGCCCCGACGATCGTATTTCTATTCGATTCATGTTAGGCCAGGCCCCAGTTGACCGGTGAGAGTGTTGCTGGTGTCCCCCGCCGCCCAGTACTGTGGTTATATTTCTGATGGATCCATCGTCATGTCATGTCATGTTGAGGAAAGTCACAATTAACGATCTGAATTCAACAGAGGAAAATGAAAAGGAAAATGTTTATGATCATGAAAAATGTTTATGTCATGTCATGTTGAGGAAAAAGAAAAAAGATTAAGGTTTATTTATGCATGTCATGAAAATGTTTATGTTTAAAGTTGATGCATCATTATGAAGATGTTTTTATTTAAAAGTTTTATGCATCACGAAAATATTTACGAAAATGTTTAAAGTTTTATGCATCATGAAAATATTTATGAAAATGTTTATGATTAAATTTATGCATCTCCATGAAAACGATATTTTAATTACAAGTTTTTTCACCGTTATATGTTGACTGTATTATGTATTACTCGTTATAAAGATTATGGTGTGTTGAGTCTTTAGACTCACTAGGTGTGATGGATGCAGGTTATCATGATAATGCTAATGGAGGTCTTGATGGTTGATCCGACTGGACTGAAGGTGCACATGACCCGAGGACCGATGCTAGTTTTCGCATATATGTTATGATTTATGTTAAAAGATATTTTTATGACTTTTTATTTATGTTTTGAGAGATTTTTGAGAGATTATAGTATGGGCTGTATTTCTCAAATATGTAGTTGGTGGTTTTAATTTTAAAAGGGATCAAAAATATTTTATACTTCGGCCGAATGCTATGTGAGGTTTTAAAAAAAAAAAAAAATTTCTAGTACTTTTAAAGCAATAAGTAAAGAGGACGTTTCATAAGAATTACTCATAACATGTCTCAAATCAGAAACATAAATCAATATCAAACATTGAATAATCATGAATGATATAAACAATGTAAATCAACATGTCGTATCAGACTCAACTCAACTCTAACCTAGGGATCCCGATGTCTGGATATAGGTAATTATATCGAATCTCAGTCGATAGGAATGAATCAATCCCTAAACGGCATCGATATAATTCATATATCAGTGTCTGGGCGAATCAGCCGCAGAATTGACGACTCAGTCAATAACCCGAAGAATCAGCCGGTAATTAGGCAAATCAGCCAATAATCAGACAACTCAGCCTGTAATTAAGCGAATCAGCTTAAGTTTAGACGAATCAGTCAATCACCAGACGAATCAGCCGGTGACTAGGCGAATCAGCCTATAATAAGACGAATCAGTCAATAACCCGACGAATCAGCCGGTGACTAGGCGAATCAGCCTATGACTCAACGACTCAGTAATCAATACATACAGTCAGTATCTAAGCAAATCAATCAATGACTAGCAAATCAGCAGTCATTACATGCAGTGTCTATAAATCAATAGACAACAAACATCAATCTCATCAATTACAAGAATCAATGTAATAAACTAAGTATGTGATTTAGGGAAACTCGAGTCAAACCTTCCTCGAGTTGTGCAATCCCAACACAACATTAATTTATACCTTTCTTTCTGTTACTCTGACTCTGTCGAAGTCTCAAACTCGAAGCCTGTCAATACTCAATCTGACAAGAACAATATCGAGGAGTATAATATCAATACACCACTCGAATCAATCTGTTCTGCTCATACTTGACCTAATTCAATATCGATGGCATAACGGTATAATATCAATATACCCAACAATACCATATCAATCAGATATTAATTCTAATATCTCCTACTCAATAACAACTCAATTCTGATATCAACTCGACTCCAAAACTACTCCGAAAATCATAACAATTCCATAATCAGTCTGTTCCTTAATCTGACTTCGATTCTATGATGTCTAATATGTCAAGAACAACATATATGAGTTCCATTCAATTCTGACAATATCATAATTTCAAAGCATGTCAAAACGTAGTAAAATTACGTCATGTTGTAGCCTACGTTGCTAGGAACTCGATACCGAAGTCGGATTTAAAATCGGACGGGCAGATTTCTCGCAAATCAAAATCTAAAATTGAAAGCAATTATTTCCTCAGCCTTCGTTTTCTTTCCCTTTTTCTGAAGAATCTCGGTTATGTATATATATATATACATACACGTAACATGCAACAAGCCAAGTGGAATCGTGCATGTGCTGCACGTTTCGCGCATATGCGCGCACAAAGTCGCGCATATGCGCCAGTTCTTAGAACCAGCATTTTTCCTTCTCGCGCATATGCGCCACTTTTCTCGCGCATATGCGCCAAGCCTACTGTCTTTCCCGCGCATATGCGCCATCTACGTCGCGCATATGCGCCGAACCTTCTGGACATGTCGCGCATATGCGCGCATTTCTTCGCGCACGTGCGCCATGGCTTCGGCCCTTCTCATTATTTTATGTATTTTCTCGTCTTTTCCGGTCCGATCTGTTTCGTCTATAATCATATCGATTATCACCAATAAATCATAATAATCCTCATCAAATCATTTCGGATTAACAGGATATATTTCTCGGGCCTTACATTTCTCCTCCTCTTAAATCTGAGTTCGTCCTCGAACTCATAGGTAATCACTTCAGATATATCAGAAAAAAAATGTATACAGAGTTTTAAATCAAAACTCTCATCCTACTGAATCCATTCTGAAATCTCTTTCTTATATTAATCTCTGATTTCAAATCTGGAATAAGACTTCATGAAGTATATTATCATAATACTTCTCAATTTAATTCTGACAAAATCAATCTTGCCATGTTGGTTATACAACATCCGTATAAACCACTCCATAGTCTATAATGATTCAATACAGCCAACCATCATTAAATCTGCTGCTCTCAATCTAGGACATATTCAATCCTCGACCTCAAATACCAATTATCATCATCCGATGTTGGTTTATGACATCTGTTCTTTCTGAACTATCTTCATCTTCCTTCGAATTTTCTTCAAAAGAAATCTGCAGTATTCACTGTATACCGTCTCATCTATAACTATCTCATTACCCATCTGATAAGCTGATAGCTATTGTCACGTCATGATAATAAGTCATATCAATTAGTGCTAAAATCCAGCACTAAAGCTGCATAGTGCTAACATCCAGCACTAAAGCTGTGCCAAGGTCTTCCACTAGCTGGATAACCCATTCTGACTGCCTGTCAATCTGTAAAACAATCTAAGAGAGAGTTCATGATATATTCTATCACGAATACAAACTCAAGCAACATTACAATCTGACATAATCTACTATGGCATTCTGATCTTTCTGACCATTTTTCTGACATCGATCTGTGTCATTTGGTCATGTTTGTACGTTATCTGGTACAAACTGATAGATATATATTGAACAATCTGTCAATCACAATCATATCATATCTCAATCTGAAGAAAATGGCGGTAATTTCATTACGAAAGCCATAGAAATGTACTCTCATTTCTATTTAGAACTATACAATTCTGTAATAAATCTTCTGATTTTTATCTTTCTGTCTTTTCTGTTAGCAATTCAGACATATCCGTATAATTTCTGCCAACATTTCAGTACAATTCTGTTATAACTGATATCATATGTCTATATCACAACTATCTGTTCGAATACAATACATTCTCAATCATCAGACTGAACACTGAATTCATTACTGTAAGCTTCTAACAATATCTGTTCTTTCTGATTCGAACTATTTGATATACACAAATCAGTTAATAACATAAATTAAAGAGGAAATACCTACCTGGTATTCGGCTCTGACTATCGCTATCAAGCTTTACTGTACAATTCTGACACATCTGACATCACAGAATAATCAATCTTATACAAAATACAAAATCACATATCTGTTACTCTGATCGACACTCTGTTCTGACTATCGATATTGAGTTCTAAATATTCTAATCAGCTTTTTAAACTGCTATCGATTCGAAATCAGCTCTGGTTCGGACTGTACAATATAATCTTTATTGTCTACTATCTGTCTCAATCAGGATTCAAAATTTCAACAATTTCTAAGATCAGTTCAAGACTAAAATCAATCTCTCTGATTGGGATCAGATCTGAAGTCTTATCAGAGAAAACATCGAGAACTTTCTTATCATTGGTAAATCAGCCAATGATAGACTCAACTTCAGTAAATCAACTGAATACATAAGGAGTTACTCTGCTCCTTTCTATAATAATCGAGTCATAGCTAGTACGAATATCAAAGGAATTCTCAATCTAGAATCCTTATCGTACAATATTCATCCCTTGGCCATCTCAGATCTGATTCTCACCACCTTCTGGAACTAATCTATGGTAGCTCTGTACTTGATCAGCATATCAATATTAGTAATGCAGTTCCAAAATCATAGAACACCAGTACAACACAAGCTACTACACGATCTAACTCGATCTCATTCTCATCCTACTGTAGTATACAAGATCTAACAGAAATCGCTGATACAAGATCTTTTCCCAAAGGAACATAAACAAATACTACAGTAAATAGGGACTCAACAAATAATGCATACATCAATGCAAGTCTTTCAGAAATAAAAGTATATGAAGCACCGGTACCCCTCAATACATATGCAGGATAATCAAACAAATCAGTTACCTGCAACATCATCATCTGGTGCTTCCTGAGCCTGCTCCTCGGTCAAAGCAAATACTCTGGCCTGCTGTCTAGGAGGTTGGCCAACTGTCTGGCTTCCTCCCGGCCTCTGCTGTGACTGAGATGGTGCTGGCTGAAATGAAGGAACGGCCGCTGATCGTCTACTCTACTGTGCCGCTGATCCCGCGGATTCAGTTCCCTGGAATCTTTGGGAATCCCTCTGTGGACATACTCTGGTAAAATGTCCCTGTTGTTTGCAGAAGTGGCAACTACCAAGTATTCCTTGGCATTGTTCAGTGGAATGTCTCCCTCCACAATTTCCGCAGTAACCGCCGGTATAACTCTGCTGAGAACCACTAGAGCTAGAAGAACTGCCACCAGACTTCTTAAACTGCTTTCCTCTAGCCTTCAGAAAATCTTTTCTTCCACCACTGCTACTGCCACTCTCGAATCGGGGAGGTGGTTGCGGTGGTCTCGATACTGGAGGAACAAATTCAGCTCCTCTCTGCCTTATCAGGCCTGCTTCAGCGCCATTTGCTCTATTCATGGCATCAGCAAAGTTATTCGGTCGCCCTGTGTTCACCAATGTAAATATATCGGGATTCAATCCATTGATGAACTGATCGGCAACGGCTTCGTCATTTTCAGACATATGTGGAGCAAACTTCAACAAGGTAGAGAACTTGGTCACATATTCTTCAATGTTCAGCTGACCCTGTCTCAAATTGGCAAACTCCACCCCCTAGTCTTTTCTGTACGATATTGGGAAAAATCTCTGATAAAACTCAGTTTTAAACACATCCCAAGTAATAATCGTACCTCGTTGCTCCAAGGCCCTCTTCATTGTAATCCACCAGCTTTTTGCAACATCCAGCAACTGGTGCCCAATCAATTTAATTCGGCGCTCATCACTGTACTCCAGTGAATCAAACAGCATCTCAATATTACCTAACCAACTCTCACACTCAACTGATATCTCAGTACCCGTAAGAGTCGGTGGTTTGAATGACTGAAACCTCTTCAGCAAGGTTTCCATTGGAGTCGGTGTTACATCCATTGGAGGATTCGATGTACTACCCAGTTCTGGAATTCGTCTAGGAGGCATATCTGAAACTCAAAAGGATTAGTAATCCAATCCAACACATCTGTTTCAATTCAGTCTCTCCTCCGATCATCTTACTGCTGATCGAGAATCGGTTCGAATTCATTTCAAATAATACATATTACAAAATCAAATCAGATAAGTCAAGTAACATGTATTATATAAAGTAGTAAAGAATGCTAGCAATCATAAGCAAGAAAAGAAACACATTCTACCCCGCTCACTAGCTTCTATCTCAATCTCAAGAATCTACAATTCTGGTACCTACAGCTCTGATACCACCTGTTGTTGGGACCCGGACGCTAATCAAGTTCTTAATCATTATTTGGACTAATTAATCAATTATAAAACAGGGTCTAAAATTTTTTTAAAATACAAAGCGGAAACGTAATGTAATTTACTCAAATTACTATTAAACATAAACATACAAATCTTGCGTTATCTACAAGAATTCAACTAGGTTCAACTACATATCAGTGCTGAATCCTATGTTGCTTCGAAGCCCGGATCTCCACACTATCTAATCTTCTCTCATCCTCTTCTTGACCCTGATCCAGCCCCACCTGTTGTCATGCACACATACAAAACAAGACAACAGCCGGATAACTCCGGTGAGATATAAATATCCCAGTATAAACAATGTACACATGCAATCATATAAAAGCATATACGAACGCATATAAGAATTACTCCTAACATGTCTCAAATCAGAAACATAAATCAATATCAAACATTGAATAATCATGAATGATATAAACAATGTAAATCAACATGTCGTATCAGACTCGACTCAACTCTAACCTAGGGATCCCGATGTCTGGATATAGGTAATTATATCGAATCTCAATCAATAGGAATGAATCAATCCCTAAACGGCATCGATATAATTCATATATCAGTGTCTGGGCGAATCAGCCGCAGAATTGACGACTCAGTCAATAACCCGACGAATCAGCCGGTAATTAGGCGAATCAGCCAATAATCAGACAACTCAGCCTGTAATTAAGCGAATCAGCTTAGGTTTAGACGAATCAGTCAATCACCAGATGAATCAGCCGGTGACTAGGCGAATCAGCCTATAATAAGACGAATCAGTCAATAACCCGACGAATCAGCCGGTGACTAGGCGAATCAGCCTATGACTCAACGACTCAGTAATCAATACATACAGTCAGTATCTAAGCAAATCAATCAATGTCTAGCAAATCAGCAGTCATTACATGCAGTGTATATAAATCAATAGACAACAAACATCAATCTCATCAATTACAAGAATCAATGTAATAAACTAAGTATGTGATTTAGGGAAACTCGAGTCAAACCTTCCTCGAGTTGTGCAATCCCAACACAACATTAATTTATACCTTTCTTTCTGTTACTCTGACTCTGTCGAAGTCTCAAACTCGAAGCCTGTCAATACTCAATCTGACAAGAACAATATCGAGGAGTATAATATCAATACACCACTCGAATCAATCTGTTCTGCTCATACTTAACCTAATTCAATATCGATGGCATAACGGTATAATATCAATATACCCAACAATACCATATCAATCAGATATTAATTCTAATATCTCCTACTCAATAACAACTCAATTCTGATATCAACTCGACTCCAAAACTACTCCGAAAATCATAACAATTCCATAATAAGTCCGTTCCTTAATCTGACTTCGATTCTATGATGTCTAATATGTCAAGAACAACATATATGAGTTCCATTCAATTCTGACAATATCATAATTTCAAAGCATGTCAAAACGTAGTAAACTTACGTCCTGTTGTAGCCTACGTTGCTAGGAACTCGATACCGAAGTCGGATTCAAAATCGGACGGGCAGATTTCTCGCAAATCAAAATCTAAAATTGAAAGCAATTCTTTCCTCAGCCTTCGTTTTCTTTCCCTTTTTCTGAAGAATCTCGGTTGTGTATATATATATATACATACACGTAACATGCAACAAGCCAAGTGGAATCGTGCATGTGCTGCACGTTTCGCGCATATGCGCGCACAAAGTCGCGCATATGCGCCAGTTTTTAGAACCGGCATTTTTCCTTCTCGTGCATATGCGCCAAGCCTACTGTCCTTCCCGCGCATATGCGCCATCTACGTCGCGCATATGCGCCGAACCTTCTGGACATGTCGCGCAGATGCGCGCATATGCGCGCATTTCTTCGCGCACGTGCGCCATGGCTTCGGCCCCTTCTCATTATTTGATGTATTTTCTCGTCTTTTCCGGTCCGATCTGTTTCGTCTATAATCATATCAATTATCACCAATAAATCATAATAATCCTCATCAAATCATTTCGGATTAACAGGATATATTTCTCGGGCCTTACAGTATACCTTCTTTCTGGCAGATTTGGGAGAGTATACTCCGAGTGGCGAGGATCGCCAGCCCTTGAGTTTCCAACTCCCTGGTCGAATTCCTGGACTTGGTTACTTCCCTGACCAGTCTCTTTGACAGTGGTATTTTGCTCCCCTCGGGTAGACTGGTTCGGTTTACTCCGTAAAGTCTTTAAACAGTCAGACATGGCTTTAGATAGTGCCACTGAGATTTCCTCAATCTTTATAGCAGTCAATTCTTCCATCACTCTGTTTGAAACTTGATCGTATGTATTAGGAATCTGCAGCAGATCTACTTCTTCAGCATGTGGTTCAACAGTAGGTTGCTCTGGCTGTAGAACCTGAGTTCCCTCTTGATTAGCCAGAGTCTCCCCGCTCTCCTGACTGACGTTTTCTTTTCTTCTTGGTGGCATAGTGCGGTCCCACTGGGCGTGCCAAAAATATGTTTGCACAATATTTGGTGTTGCGGGCGTGCCAGGTGCGTAAATGCACCGATTTGTGTAAAAATGATAAAAATCTAACTTCTAAAACAAACGAAAGTGAATTCTAAATTTGACCGTCAGTTCTAATCTCCTAAAACAACTATAACGCCAAAATGAAGAAAACTATTGGAATTTGAGGAATAAACGCCTGACATTGTTTATATTTTCAATAAACCGTAGGAATTTACAAGACATAAACATATAATATAATGTTGTGGAAATTCTAAAACGAGAGAATGCTAGAAATATGCTAGAAATCTTAAAAACTATCGCTTGGAGATTGAATTTTTGCAGAGAGTATTTTTATAGATTTGTCTGTGTAGAGTTGAGTTGTGTTCTATGTGTATGTAGCCGATTGCTTCCTTTTCTTCCTAGTAACTGGCCGGTTCTCCTCCACTCCCCCATCATCCATGTTCCCCAACTTTCACGCCACGATTTCTACCTCTTCTCCCACTAGCCATGAATTCTTCTAACGATCTCCTTGGCTTGACGTTATCTGCTTATTTAAATACACTAATGTGCCTCTTGTTTTTCTCTATTAATTTAAACTTTTGGGCTTAGACAATTAATTGTGCTCAATTTAGTTTTTGGTGCAAACATCTCCAAACATCCATAAACATATTTGTGTATTTAACTGATTAACTGTTGTTTTTAAACTGTTTGGATCAGTTAGAGTATCCGTCAGTTCAGTTGTCACCATAACTGAACTGATGAATGCGAAAACTAATATACCATTTTTCAGTTATTCAGTTTACATAAGTTCAAACGTTTCCTAATATAATAGTTTTCTTTACCAAGGAATTTTCTGTTTGGTCTTTCTTTTAAACCAAACCCGATTTAATTCATCGGTGTTAATATTCTTAGAACACAAGCTATTGTAGCTCATTGAAGAATATTGTGCTTCTAGCATCCCCTGGATGCCCAACACACGATCCTTCAATTGGTATCAGAGCAAGTTGTTCTAAGAAGAACATTTGAAGAAAACTGTGTTTTAAAATTTTTTACTTTAAAATAGTGTTAAAAGCTATTTAAAAGTATTTCAAACTATTTTCAAATCCATTTGAAATATTAATATGTCTCTCTTTAGTAAAGAGTTGAGAGGATTGGTCCTGCAACTAACGTTGTAGCCACTTCTCTAAATTCTTAACTCGGGGCTTTAATCAGCCTGTAGAGGACTGAGGATCATCTGCAAAGATGCAAAACTAAATTGCTCGCTGAACAAGATTTCGGTTGCAAGCCTAGCAAGTCAGATGTTCTTCAGACGAAACTCATCCATGTTAGGATGTTGGTCGATTTAATCACTTGCTGAATTGCACATGAGCATAGTCAGAGTTTGCTCGACCAGTTGTGTAAGCACAGATGCCAAGGTCAAAGCAGTCAAGACAACCAGCTGATGGTATATTCAGTTCTATTACACAAACCGACTTATATCTGATGTTGTTTAAAATATGCTATTGTTGTAGCAAGTTTTTCCTTTCAACTGATATATCTACTCAAATGTAAATACAAGGAAATTCATTTAAATAAAGATCATATTTATTCAGCTGTGTTTCGTTGTGACTGAATGTATATTTTCAGTTTTATTGTCTACGGTGTTTGAATGATTATAAACTCCAAATGAATGACTAGATAAGTATTGTTCAAATACGGGTTTTTATTCAGTCTATGAGGGGGAGTTTTTCTTTAATCAGTTCTAAAAGACAGTTGCTGAGAAGAATCTTTCTTTTCGTCAACTGAAAAGTAATTTCTTGATTCTTTTGTATTCGATTCAGTTTTGAAGGGGGAGTTTTTTTTTCAAAACCTCTTTAATTCAGTACTTGAGGGGGAGCTTTTAACGAAGTTTGAATGTACTAACCCTTGAACTGAATATATTGCGCTTAACTGCTCAAGTTTTGTGATCATCAAAAAAGAGGAGATTGTTGGAACTTTTCAAGTTCACAATCCTGATTTTGATGTTAACAAAACTTGTTATCTTGTTACTAATAATTTACCTTAGTGCGCATATAGCTAAAACTGAAATAATCAGTTTACGAAGCCACAAATGAAGCTAACAGAGATGCCAACTGATTGAACCAACTGATCGTTGAAATTGAATCAGTCAAATTGGTTTATCAACAAGCAGTTCGGTTAACTGTCCAACTGATAAGTGATTCAGCAGGAAAGACCTCAAAAGCCTGGCCAGCCGATGATGTGTCCAACTGACGAAGAACTCAACTGACCAGTTCAACTGAAGGATTGAATTCAGTTCAACTGACGAGTCAACTGATTTCACTAGCCCAACTGAAAGATCAGTTCAGCTGACCATTTCGAAGCATCAGTCAGAATCTTTCAGTTGCATAACAAGACAAGCTTATTCAAAGTGGATTCCAGCTATGCGTGAAGGTAAAAAGTCAGTGTCCAGTCAAGGGACAATAATAGACGTTGCATCAGAGCATTAAAGACAAAACGCTTCAGAAGGGCAGTCGAAAAGTCGATACACAAAGTCCAAGAAGCCGATTCAAATGCAACGGATACATTATTGTATCTCTCTGTACGTTCAAAGTTCCCTACTATAAATAAGGATACACTGAAGACTCAGTAGAAGAGAGCTATAGAAAGGATACAAAAGAGAGTGTGGTAAAAGAAGGGCACACACATTGCACATCAGCTTTCAGAAGCAATCAGCCCAGACGGATACAAAAGAAATATCAGCTTAGATTAAAAGAGATTTTCCCTCAGTGTGTGAGAACATCCTTTGTTCAGTTCTCAATGTGGGGACTTGAACGATAATTTATTTCTTAATCATCTTTGGGAATAATTGGATCAATTAAATATACTGGGACTAATTTTTTTTTAAAAAAAATACAAATGTGGAACATATTATAGACAATCTGATATAAACATCAAAAGTAAAAGTACAAGTCTTGTACTACAATATGTCATAACAAACTACTGTTCTTTCACTACATATCGAGTAATGAAAACAAGTTTACTTCTGGGTCCAAATCTCCATGCTAAACTGTGATCTCTCATCCTCTTCTCGACCCTGATCATGTCCCACATGTTGTCATGCACACATACAAACACAATAACAGCCGAATAACTCCGATGAAAATAATATTCCCAGTATAAACAACATATACATGCAATCATATAAAACACATAAAAGCATATAACAGTTATCAACAACATGTATCAAATCCGAAGACATGAAATGATATAAAACTGTAAATCAACTCATATATCTGACTCGACTCTGATCTAGTATCGTCTAGGGATCCCGGTTCCCGGACATTGATATATCATATCGAATCTTTTCAATAGAAGTCGATCTACTCCTACGCAACATCGATATAATCAAACATCCAATGTATAGGCTCCTCTGCACAAGACTTGGCCCCTCTGCCAATGACTCGTTCTCGTAATCTATATTCTTTTCTCAGCTATTCTATAAGTCAATTGAATAAGCAAATACATCCAAGTAATACAAAGGTAATAAAAGAATAACAAACAAGTATGTGGTTTTGGGAAACTCAAGTCAAATATAACTTGAGTCATATCTCCCGGTTAACATTGATTTATACCTTTCTTTCGTTGGGGTTTGGCTCTGTTCTGCCTTTTAATCTTTGATATCAATCTGGAACGACATATTCGAAGAATACTATATCAACATATACCCCAAGCAATACCAGATATAATTAGAATCTAAGTCTGTTTAATGGCATAACGGCGCAGTCTCAAAATACCGGTAAAGCCAACAACATGAAACCAATCTCATCATCTCATAATCAATCAATAAACAAAATATGATATCAAATCTGTTTAATCTCAATCAAATCAAATCTTAAAACGCATAACAATTTCATATGATATCCGTTCTTCGATCCGATTTCGATTATACGATGTCTAATATTTCAAGAACACCATATATTAATCATATCTGATTCCTTTAATATCATATTTTCAAATCATAACAAAAAGTAGTAAAACCTACATACTTATAAAGCCTTTGTCGAGGAGAACACAGTACTGAACTCGGATCGAAAATCAGACGGTTGGATCTTACACAAGATTCAAATTTCTATTATATATATATATATATATATATATATATATATATATATATATATATATATATATATGCGTGAGGTCCTCTGCCATGCTCGTGCATATGTGCGAGGTTCTCTGCTTATGTCGTGCATATGCGCGAGGTGTTCTGCCCTCGCACATATCAATATCACACGTTGTCTCAAATCGTGCCTCAGAGCGGTCCTTCTAATCACAAAAAATCATAAATCAACAATCTCAGATGACCAGGTTATATCTCAGGCATTACATTTCTCCCCCCCTAAGATATGATTTCGTCCCCGAAATCACAGGTAATCAATTCAGATATAGAAAGAAATGTATAACATAAAAAAATAGAAAACTCACATCAGTGAAATAACTCTGGGAATCTCTGCCTCATATCTGATTCAGTTTCCCAAGTTGCTTCTTCAATGCCATGACGACTCCACTGAATCTTCACAAGCGGAATAGTCTTCGTTCTGAGTTGCTTTTCTTTACGATCAAGGATCTGGATCGGATTTTCAAAATAACTCAGTGTCTCATCAAGTTCGGCCTCATCTGGCTGAATAATATGTGAAGCATCTGGAAGATATTTCCGCAATAAAGATACATGGAAGACATCATGTATTCCAGATAAAGAAGGCGGTAATGCGAGTTGATAGGCACGATCTCCTATCTTCTCAAGAATCTCGTATGGACCGATGTATCGTGGAGACAATTTTCCTTTCTTGCCAAATTTGACAACGCCTCTGAAAGGAGAAATCTTTAAAACAACTCTGTCTCCTGCTTCAAATACCAACAGTCTACGTCGAACATTGGCATATTTGGCATGTCTGTCTTGAGAAATCTTCATTCTCTTCTGAATCAGCTTCACTTTCTCTGTCATATCTCTAATCATATCAGGTCCAATATGTCAATAAAGACCCAAATCGCATCACAACCTCTGGAGGAACGTGGTAGCTTCGTCACAAAATCCATAGAAATATGATCTCATTTCCACTCTGGAATAGATAAACTCTGTAACAGACCTCCTGGATTCTTTCTTTCGGCTTTCACCTGTTGGAAATTCAGACACTTGGATAGAAATTCGGCAATATCTGCTTTCATATGTTTCCACCAAAACTGTCCTTTCATATCATTATATATATTTCTGCCACCAGGATGAATACTGAATCGATTACTGTGCGCTTCTGACAATATCTATCGTTTCAGATCTGAAACATCGGGCACAACTAGACGATTATTCACATATAATACATTCTCACGAACCTGATATTTTGATCGATGCCCTGCTCTGACCATCCAAATCGCGTTCTGAAAATTCTGATCCACTTTCTGTGCTTTTAATTCTCAAAATCAGCTCTGGTTCGACTTGAACCGCATAGAGTCTTAACGATTTACAATCTGTTTCAAATACTAATCCAGACAAGCAGCAATCTTCAATCATATTTGAAACACCAATTGTCGATAAGGATAAAGAACATACCTTTCAACTCAGTGCATCAGCTGCTACATTAGACTTTCCCAGATAATATTTGATTTCACAATCAAAATCTTTCAATAAATCTAGCCATTTTAGTTGCCTCATATTCAATTTAGACTGTGTAAACAGATATTTCAGACTCTTGTGATCAGAATAAATTTCAAATTTCTCACTATAAAGGTAATGTCGCCAAATCTTCAATGCAAATACAATGGCCGCCAATTCAAGATCATGAATTGGGTAGCGAGTCTCATGCGGCTTCAATTGTCTCGAGGCATAAGCAATGACATGTCCTTGCTGCATCAAAACACAACTCAATCCTCTATGAGAAGCGTCGCAATATACAACAAATCACCAGTACCTGACGGGATAGTCAACACCGGAGCACTGGTCAATCTCTTCTTTAATTCTAGAAAACTGGATTCACATTCTTCAGACCAAACAAATGGTGCATTCTTCTGAGTCAGCTGCGTAATAGGCTTAGCAATACTGGAAAAATCTTTAATGAATCGACGATAATATCCTGTTAAACCCATAAATCTGCGTATCTCTGGCACTGATGTCGGTCTAGTCCAACTGATCACGGCCTCAACTTTTCTAGGGTCAACAGATATACCATCTCCAGATACAATATTCCCCAGAAATACAACCTGTCTCAGCCAAAACTCACATTTCGAAATCTTGGCATACAATTTCTCAGCCCTCAAAGTTCTTAGCACAATTCTCAAGTGCTCAGCATGATCATTCAAATTCTTCGAATAAATCAGAATATCATCGATAAAAATAATCACAAAATCATCAAGATACTTCTGAAACACACGGTTCATCAGACCCATAAATACAGCTGGAGCATTTGTTAAACCAAACAGCATGACTATAAATTCATAGTGGCCATACCTGATTCTGAAAGCTGTCATAGATATATCAGAGTCTCTGACTCTCAGCTGATGATATCCAGATCTCAGATCGATCTTGGAATACACAAAAGAACCCTGCAACTGATCAAATAAATCATCGATACGAGGAAAATGGTATTTGTTCTTTACTATAGCCTTGTTCAGTTGCCGGTAATCAATGTAGAGTCTCATTGAACCGCCTTTCTTTCTCACAAACAGTACTGGAGCACCCCGAAGGAGAAACACTCGGTCTGATGTACCCCTTGGTCAGTAAATCTTCTAACTGCTCTTTCAACTCTTTCAATTCAATCGGTGCCATTCTGTACGGAGTTTTCGAAATAGTAACTGTACTTTGTACCAATTCAATACTGAATTCTATCTCTCTGACTGGAGGCAAACCCGGAATCTCATCTGGGAAGACATCAGCAAACTCACATACCACTGGTAGATCTTCCAATGAAGTGCTCGACTTCAGTACATCTACTGAATACACAAAGAATCCCTCTGCTCTTTTCTATAATAGTCGAGTCATAGATACTGAAAAGATCAAAGGAGTTCTAGCTCTAGAAACCTTACCGTAAAATTTCCACTCTTCAGCAGTTTCAGGTCTGAATCTTAGGATCTTTTGGAAACAATCTACGGTAGCTCTATACTTGGTCAGTATATTGATACCAATAATGCAGTCAAAATCAGACAACCCAAATATAATACAATCTAACTCAATTTCGTGGCAATCATACTGTAGTACACAATGTTTAACAGAATTCACCGATATCAGACCTGTCCCTAAAGGAGAAGAGACAGATACTACAACAAATAAAGACTCAACAGGCAATGCATGTATCAATGCAAATCTCTCAGAAATAAATGTATGGGACGCACCGGTATCAATCAATACGTAAGCAGGATAACCACGAAGATAATAGTTACCTGCAACAACATCATCTGGTGCTTCCTATGCATGTTCTTCAGTCAAAGCAAATACTTTGGGCTGCTATCTAGGAGGCTGGCTAACTGTCTGGCTTCCTCCTGACCTTGGCTGTGACTGGGCTGGTACTGGCTAGAACGTGTGAACAGCAGATGATCGTCTATCAGGCTGTGCCACTGATCCAGATGATTCTGCTCCCTGTGATCGTTGGGAACTTCTCTGTGGACAGACTCTAGCAAAATGTCCCTGCTGTCTGCAGTTGTTGCAACTACCAAACACTCATTGGCATTGCTCTTTGGGATGTCTCCCTCCGCAAGTTATCCAATAAGCCCTTGTATAACTCTGTCTGGAACAACTGGAGCTAGAAGAACTGCTGCCAGACTTCTTAAACTGTTTCCCTCTGGCTTTCAACTGATCTTTCTTTCCACTAATACTGCTACCACTCTCAAATCTGGGAGGGGGTTGGTGAGACGAAGTCGAGGGTTGTTGCTGTGGTCTCGGGTGCTGGGGCAACATACGAAGCTCCTTTATTCCTAATCAGGCCCGCTTCAGCTCCCTCGGCTCTGTTTAAAGCATCTGCAAAATTTTTTTTATCGTCCGGTGTTCACCAATGTAAAGATCTCAGGATTCAGCCCATTAATGAACAGATCAGCAACAGCTTCGTCATTCTCGGCAACAGGTGGAGCAAAACGCAACAAGGTAGAGAACTTGGCCACATACTCTTCAATATTCAATTGACCCTGTCTCAAATTAGCAAACTCTGATCCCTTGTCTTTTCTGTACGATACTGGGAAGAATCTTTGATAAAACTCAGTCTTAAAGATATTCACGGTAATAGTCGTACATCGATGCTCCAAAGCCCTCTTTGTTGTAATCCACCAATTCTTCGCAACATCATGCAACTGGTGCCCAATCAATCGGACTTGGCGCTCATCTGTATAATCCAACGAATCAAACAACATCTCAATGTCATCTAGCCAAATCTCACTATCAACTGATGTCTCAGTACGCTTCAGAGTCGGCGGTTTAAACGACTGAAATCTCTTCAGTCGTGTTTCCATAGGAGTTGCTAACACATTCATCGGATTCGCAGAGGTACTACCCTGTTCTGGGATTCTTCGAGGAGGTATATCTGATTATCAAAAGGGTTAGAAAAAATATGGTGCCAAAATATTTTATGCATGTATCTAAGATTTCAACTAATATATTTGTTGAGAAGTTTAAAAAAAAATTCTAGTACTTTTTAAGCAAAACGAGTAATGGACGTTTCATATTGTGACCGTGTTAAATCAATAGTACCCTTCTTTAAAGGCTTAAAAAAAATTACAAAGTATAAAATTGATTCAGGTACTCTCAACGGGCAATAGAGTCGTCTTTATCCGAACATTAAAGAAGGACCTTTGTGGCGCCCCAAACCTCGTCACGTAATCATACAACATGTGACGTCATATACATAAAAATTTTCTTTTCGACGACGTAAATAATATAATGCACATACGACAAAATAGTGCAATCACCAAACTATCTATTTCAGTGTAGCAGAAAGAGTATTATAAATAAACACATACAACTCAAATAAGACAAAGTTACACTGTCTCTATCTATTATTATCTACAAGACTGTTTGACTAGACACACTTAGTCCTTCATCACTATCTTGTCTCACGGCATAGTCCTATAACATGTCCAACAGAAACAGCCCCTAAAGGGTGAGCATACACAACAATCATCATCGCAATACATAACAGTTATATTAACAACAACATAAAATATAGCTGAAATGATAACAAAAATACCTCCTTTGCCATTTCTGGACAATCAGCTATCAACAACCTCAACAACATCACACTGCAACAATAACATCGACGATACGTTGCACCCCAACTCCGACGATAGCAATATCATCGAATGAACAACAACATCAACGATACATCTCACCCCAACTCCAGTGACAGCAATATCGTTGAACGAATAATATCAACGTGACGTCTCCCAACAACGACAACCAACAACATCAACAATAATAAACAACAGACATAACTTATGAGATCACCATAAAACAGAAAATTGTTTTTTCCTAATGGGCCTCTCGTCAGAAGAAAAAAAAAGAGGCCCACAAGGTAAGGGAAAGAAATTTTCTGCCCCTCACAAGAAAAACAAACCCAACAAGAGGCAAACTCTGAAGGACACTTAAAAGATCTACAAATCCCGATAAATCAGAGCATATTTCACTGCAAGAAGTCCGAACATAAGAAATTATATGCGCCAGAAATGTTCTGGAAATGATAAGTGAATGTCCAAGTAAATAGGATTTCAACAACAAAAAAAAGAAAGTTAGATGGTCCAAATCTCGCACAAAAATAGCACGCTGGACTATGTCAGATTTCCCAAAGAAGGATGCACAAACTAGTGGGAGAAGGCATGTTTGACTTGTCAGATATAAATTCTATACTTATTTGTAAGTCCTGTCTAAAAGGAAAAAATGACAAGGACTCCGTTCAATGGAAACATAAAATGTTCACATGGTCTACTGGATTTGATCCACACAGACATTTGTGGCCCGCTAAGATTACCTTTACTGATGACCATTCGAGGTATTGGTATGTTTATTTGATGAAACACAAATCTGAAGCATTTGAAAGGTTCAAAGAATTCAGATCTGAAGTAGAAAATCAGCTAGAAAGAAGTATCAAGGCACTTCGATCAGATCGAGGTGGAGAATACTTAAGGGCTGAATTTTGGGTTATCTAAAAGAGAATGAGATTATCTCACAGTGGACTTAACCAGCAACACAACAATTGAATGGTGTTTGTTAACGTCGTAATCGAACCTTGTTAGACATGGTTCGATCCATGATGAGATTCACTGAATTGCATACATCGTTTTGGGGATTTGCGCTTGAAAATGTGGCCATGTTGTTGAGTAATGTCCATACTAAAGCAGTTGATAAAACACCATATGAGATATTGATGGGAAAAACTCCAAAAAATTCTTACATGAGAATATGGGGATGTCCTGCTTACGTAAAGCAGAAGAGGGAGACAAATTGGATAGTAGATCCACTTTTTGCTACTTTGTAGGATATCCAAAGAATTCCCTTGGATATTATTTCTATCACCCCCAATGAAGCAAAAGTGTTTGTTTCAAGAAATGCCACTTTTTGGAAAAAGAATTTCTATTAGATAGAAAAGGCAAGATGATAGAATTTGAAGAAATTCAAGATACTCCCTCAATTATAGTAGTTGAACCTAATCCCCAACAACCAGTAATTGAAGTACAAGCTCCTAGAAGGTCTGATAGGGTTACTAGACACCTGCTAGATATACGCTTCTTCATGAACAAGACCATGATGAGTCTTGTGTTGGATGTGATCCAATGAACTTTAAAGAAGCAATATCTGATACCGATTCATCCAAATGGCTTGAAGCCATGCAGTCTGAGATGGACTCTATGTATTCAAACCAAGTCTGGACATTAGTTGATCCACCTAAGGGAATCGTTCCCATAGGATGCAAATGGATCTACAAAAGAAAGCTTGGGGCGGATGAGAAGGTATTGACCTTCAAAGCAAGACTGATTACAAAAGGTTATACTCTAAGGCAAGGTATTGACTATGAGGAAATTTTTTCACCAGTTGATATGTTTAAGTCCATTAGAATACTACTGGCCACATGAGATATGGAAAATAGATGTAAAGACTGCATTCCTCAATGGAGACATCAAAGAAAAATTTTATATGTCTCAAGCTGAGGGATACACATCAGTGGGAAGTGAGCATAAGTTATGAAAACTTCATAGATCAATATATGGTCTGAAGCATGCATCAAGGAGTTGGAACCTCAGATTTGATAGCATTATCAAAGAGTTTGGTTTTGCTAAGAATCTTGAGGAACCGTGCGTGTAAAAGAAAATTAGTGGGAGTGCAGTGACATTCCTGGTACTTTATGTTGATGATATCCTGATAATTAGGAATGATGTAGGATTATTGCAATCAACTAAAGTATGTTTAGCAAGTAAATTCTCCAAATAGGTGAAGCATCCTATGTATTGGGAATACAAATCTATAGAGATAGATCAAAAAGGATGTTGGGCTCACCCAAACCATCTATATTGATACCATTATAAAGTGATTCTCTATGGAAGAGTCTAAGAGAGGATACTTACCAATGTGTCATGGTGTTACTCAATCTAAGGCTATGTGTCCCAAAACTGATGAAGAGATAGAGATGATGACACATATTCCATATGCGTCAGCCATTGGTAGTATCATGTATGGTATGATATCGACACGTCCTGATGTTGCTTTGAGAGTTACAAGCAGATATCAGGCGAACCCTGGTCCAATGCATTAGAAGGACGGAAATATATTCTTAAGTACTTGAGAAGGACTAAGAACTTGTTCATGGTCTTTGGGGGTGGAGAATTGAAATTGGAAGGCTACACGGATTCTAGCTTCCAATGTGACGTAGATGATTTGAAATCAACCTCTGGTTTTGTATTCATACTATATGGTGCGGCTGTCTCTTGGAAAGGTTGCAAGCAAGACACCGTTGCGGATTCTACCACTGAAGCTGAATACATTGTTGCATCTGATGCAGCCAAAGAGGCAGTTTGGATGAGGAATTTTTTCCAAGAGTTGGGCGTTATTACTAATGGAGTTGATCCAGTCCCGTCATATTGCGACAACACTGGTGCCATTGCTCAAGCAAAGGAACCAAGGTCTCATCAACGATTCAAACATGTACTGAGAAATTTCCACATCATACGGGAGATTGTGGGAAGAGGAGACATATCAGTCGAAAGACTCCCTCTGCAGATAATGTTGTGGATCCAATTTCATAGCCCTTTCCAGGAGCATTGCGAAGCAATGTGATTAAAGTTTATGGGTAGTTGGCCCTAGGGCAAGTGGGAGATTGTTAGAGTAGATGCCCTGCAAGCCAACGGTTGGCTATGGATTTTATTGACTCAGTTGAAATAAACAATCTTTATTTTAATATAATTTAACTTTTAATAGTTTCGTTATACTTTATATGTATACCCATGCAAACAACATATATAAAGTCCTTGATTATTCTTTAATACAAATGAATCGTAATTCGATGTTGAAACTCATTTGTAAACAATGCATATTCTAAATTCATTTCTAGTCGAATCAGCCGCATAAAACAGGGATAAAGGTCGCTTGAGCTCGAGACTAGCATCTGTGATGTTGTGTACTGTGTTTCTTGGTAAGGGCATGTAGATGTCCAAAAATGCAGATGTGTAGTCATATGATGATTATACCGAACCACCCTCCCTCGGACTTTCCAAGTGGTTATCATTCATCGAGAGGATAAGTCTGTGGTTATGATTGCACACCATTAGTCCTTACGACCCGGGACAACACTGAGGCTCTAGATGCTAGGGTTGTGCTTTGACTTGTTTACCGGCTCCAGGAGAGTCATCAGGTGGCGAGGTTGGGTATAGTTGCGACACATATAAGATCCAGTGCATTGTAGTCAGGGATTCACCGCTCACCTGGGGTTGTGGATATCTTATGTGATCTGATGAAATAATAGTGCATGGAATCTCTGGCCAGAGTACGAGATGTACGTTGGAGAAAGAGTTCTCTAATAGTACACGCGATGCCATTATTATTGTTATCACATAGTTATCGAATTAATATGCAACCCTCGATGAACCATTGGTTGCAGATTTGATCGAGATATATGAGATGAAGAGACCGTACTGTACGTTAATCATAATCGACTGCTTCTTGCAGGCACTATCAGTGATACCTAGGGGATCATGGGGCGATGCTACTAGACGCTCTTACCATGATCCGATGGGTGCAATCAGAAATGAGTTCTGACATTCTTGATCAAGGTGTTGATGAAAAGAATGGGGCTAATTAGGGTAAGCTTGAATAAAGGATTATGTCCTGAATCACAAAGAGTTGTGAACCCACGGCTAGCTGTATCCCTGAACCATTGAGGGTCACACAAGCACTGGATCGTTTGTTCCCATTGAGAGAATAAATTCAAGGAGTTGCATTTATATTATGATATAGTAAATTCAAGGAGTTGAATTTATGATAATTAGATTTTGAGAAAATAAATTCAACGAGTTGAATTTATGATATAGTAAATTCAGGAAGTTGAATTAATGAAATTTGGAGAGAATAAATTTGATAGGATCGATTAATCGAATAAAGAGTGTTTAGAAGGGGGGATTGAATAAACACTTCTCGAATTCAAATATTCTTCGACAATATGAGTTCAGTTTTGTTACAAACTGAAACTAGATATCTCGTCGGTCAATAACAATCAGTTAAACTGAATAAAACAGTTGCGGAAAATAAACTGACTGAAAGATAGAGTATCTGACTGAAAATGACAACTGAACTAATAACAACACAATATGTTTCTGGATGTTCGGAGACTTGAATAACTCCTACGTTACCCCTTCTATCACGAAGATAGGATATCCACTAAAAGAATTTGATCAAATACACGACACTGTAGTGAACCACTTCAGTTTGGACTTATCACTTTGCCAAAACTGAAACTCTTAGTATACAACACTTTTATAGATCGTAACTGATCTTAGCACAACTTAGAAAATCTATCAACGATTACAAAGTGCTATTTAAGCTCGAGAATGTAGTCTTGAATACTACTGATATGACTAATAAGCGTGAGCTTTGATTTCTGATTGTGAGTATATCTTTTTGCAGTGTAACAGCAAGTAGAATGAGATAACTGAAAGTCGGGGATATTTCTTCAGTTGCTGCCTTCGACTATTTATAGGCTCTCCTCTCAACTGGTAACATTAAAGAATGTTTGAATATTCTAACCGTTGATTGCCACGTCGATATATTCTGACAATCGTACACTGTTCATTCTGTAATGAGGCGTTCCACTACTAGTTGCAGGTAATGTACTATTTTGTCGGTTGTCGCTTTCAACTGATGACGTGTACAGCTGAGAGATCAGCTGGTAAAGAATCAGTTGTCGAAAATGAACTTTAGTTGTATCGAACAGTTGACTAAGTTCAGCAGATGACGTGTTCAGTTGATGATCAGTTCAGTTGCTTAGTTCAGTTGGTAAGTCTTTTTGTCAAAGCACCGGAATAAGTTTTCAACAATTTCCCCCTTTATGGTGTTTGATAAAACTTAGAATATAACTGAATAACTGAACTCTTGTAGATAAAATAAGATGTAGATTCAACTGAACTCATATTCTTCATAAATACAAGAATTTAAGATTACTTCTGCTATTCCCCCTTTTTGTCAAACAGCTCCATCTTAGAAGATAATTTCCTAACATCAATAGATATGAGATGGACAGAGTCGGAAATATTGCTGATAGCAGTAGTCATTGCAACTTGAAGCAAATCTATCTTTCTTGAGACAAGAGACTCCACACTGTCAACTCGTTTGTTGATAGAGTCTTGAGTGGCAGTGAGACTGGAAAATATCCCTCTGTTTTTCTGTATATCTTCAACTGCGAATGTCAGAGAGGTAACAACAGCTTGTATGGCGTTCAGTTTTTCTAAGTTGAACTGATGAGAATCGTCCAACTTCAGAGTGTGTGACAGCTGAGTGTTCTGAATCTTCGATATGGCAGTGATTATTTGTTGCATACTTTCCTGCATATGCTGAACTTCTTCAAAAATAAGATCAAAATCTGATGAAGATGGAGGAGGAGACTGATGAGAGGTTCCTGGTTCTCTTGTTGTGTGTTCAGAAATGAATAAAGCTTGTTCAGTTGAGACTGTATCAGCAACATTCTGAACTGGAACATCAGTTACAATAATTTCTCCTTGAACTGGAGGCGGTGATGGTGGATTCTGATCAGCAGAAGAACCGGCTTGATGAATGGCAGATGGTGATGAAACCAAAACTGGTGCCTCTAAAGAATGAACTTGAGAATCAATCGGCACATCAGTCGAAAGAGCTTGGTCAGCGGATGGATCTTGCTGAACTGGTTCTTTTGAAGAGATGGTGACCTTTGCATGGATTTGATCAGTAGAGTGATCAACTGGATTATACATAGGTTCACTCAATTTAGTATCCTGCACCACTGCTTGGATAATTTCCTCAATGTTTGCAAACGAAAGCTCGGCTTCAGTGTACAGTTGTTGTTCAGCAGGAGATGGTTGAGGCATATCCTGAACTGACTTTTCAGTTGGAATCAAAGCCTGTTCTGAGGATGGTTTTTCAACTGTATCCTCTTCATCATTTTCTGAATCTCCTTGATGAAGAACCAACTCCTGATCCATTTCCCAAAATTTTATCTGAGATTGTAACCCAAGCAAATCGGTATCAAGCTGAGTAATTACTGCTTGATCAGCAAACACAGTAGGATTTGTTGGAACGTAGTTGTCTTTCAATTTGCTGACAATTTGAGCCAACTTCTTGGCTCTCACCTGATCAAACAAATAAGATTTCCTTTCCATCGCCTGAGCAATTGTAGCAGTTTTCACCGTTCTTAGAACATAAGCTTCCAGTTTGATGAAGGTGTTCATCTGTGATTTCTTCTTCAGTTGCTTGGCAAAAACTTGTGTGTGAAAAGCTGTCCAAGCATCATAGGACTGAATTTTTGAAGCTGCATAACTATTAACCTTTGCCCAAACAAGGTCAATGTGTGTCTGAATGGCATTGGAAGGTCTGGGCTCTTCAATCAGTTTACCCTTGCCTTTATCAGTACTTAGAATGTGAGGGATTTCCAATCCTGTTCGAGTTGATTCCACCACCTCTAGAAATTTTATCCCTTTGGGTCGAGTAGGTGCGACACTAGCAGGGCGAGTGATCTGAATCAGAGGCGCTTTGGTCCTAAATGATTCCTTTTTGGCACCAACTGAAGCTTCTGGTGGAATGATTTTCAAAGGGACTGTTTCAAATGGATACCTCAGCAGTTGTTGATTTAACCCTTTGGGTCTTGATTTCTTGGAAATATGTGGAGATGAAGTTTTCTCTGAGTCAGAAGTACTCAAAATTAATTTCCTCATAGCTACCTTCAGTTGAGCCAAAGTTTTGGCCTTCTTCACTGATTTTGGGGCTGCTTTATCAGTCCCAATCTCCTGTTTGATCTTGACAAACTGAGCAGGAGAAATATCCAGTTTGGTCCTCAGTGGCATAGTGTTCTTCGCATTAAAAACTTTAAACCTTGATGATCTTTCTGAGTCATCAGCCACTAATCCTTTCATTTTCAGCAGATAACTAAGTTGCACAACAAAACCCTTTGATTGTTTAGAAGACAGGAACATATTCTTCAGAATATTAAATATGAGATGCCTCCAGTTGAGTTAACGATCAGCCATAATAACAGAAATGGCTTGAAATTTCTCCAAAGTAAGGGCATCAAACAATCCAGCTTTTGCCAAAAGCCCTTTGGCTACAACATCAGCAAGTAACTGAACTTCATACTTCAGTTCTTTCTTTGGATCGGAGACTTTGATCTTCCGTCCATCAGCAGAGAGTGCGGTTTGCATCTCTTCAATATCAGAGGCTTTAACATCCGAGAGATGTGCCAATCCAGAAGGTAGAGAGAAAATTTCTTCAAAGGAGTCTTCAGAAATGGTCAGAGACTGATAATTGACAGTAGAAACTATGTTGCCATCAGAGTCGACCATACCGGTGGAATAGAAATCCTGAAGTTATTTTGGGTAGATTTCTTGAGATGATGTACCCAAAAACGTCCGTAATCCAGCAGTCTCAAGTTTTTGAAAAACTTTCTTGACATCATCATCACCGAAAGATAGGATTGACCCAAAATTGATAGCCATAGCATTTAGCATATAAGCGGGAATTTGAGTTGCCATTTCGAACTGAGTGAATTCCTGAAAGAAGAGTTGAAGGATGAAACTTGTTTTTGCTCTCAAAAATCTGTGGATAAACGCAAAGTAAAACTGAAATGAAGCGGGGAATGGTACACATGTACGTGACTATTCAAATTCTGGACACGTGTCAGTCCAAAGAAATTCTGAATTACAATGTGTGTACGTGTGCCAAATACGTGTATATTTGAACGGTTTCAAACGTGTCCACGTTAACACTAATCATTTACTGAAAAACAGTATTAATGCTTGAATGACAGTCACGTCGCTTGATTTTGAATATAATAGGTTTAATTAATTAACTTATATGAGCATATTAGTTAGAAGCTCAACTGAACGATCAGTTGTTACTGTATCCTTTCAGTTGAGAGATGACTAATCAATTGTCTTCTCAGTTAACCTCTTAGAACCAATATTCCCCCTAAATAAATGCATAAAATAATTAAAGCGAAAAGTAAATGTCAGAAATATTATTTGCTGATGACATGTTGACTACCCTTCAGCTTCCTTGACAGTCTGCTATAAATAGAAGTGACGTTATTAGTTTCAGTCATATTGGTGGAAGAAGAAGAAAACATAACAAATGGCAGATGCGAGTGGCTCAAGTGGTTCTCCATTTTCTCTGGAATCTAGGTAGGCGGCTATTGAAGATGAATTCTTCTACACCAGTCTTCCCTACTGGGAAAAATTACAAAAGCTTGAGTTCCTGTATAACTCCGGAGAGGCTACCACTCCCAGACTGGTAGGAACAGTTGACAGAAGTGCGGGAGCGCTTGATTATCGCTGTTTGGGTGGACGTCTTTAGAGATGGTCATATTCATCAGCTGATGCTTCAGAAGGAACTGGAGATTCTCAATCGCATAGCTTCTTCTCATAGCTTTTGTAAGACGTCTTCCTCAGCGCTATCAGTTTGGTTGAGAATGTGGATAGGCGATGTAGAGGAAAAATATGACAGTGTAATTGAAGCGAATGTTTATCGTTGAATGAAATGTTTATTTTGGTGTAACTTTGATGTTTCTTTTTCCTGCAAGTAATAAGTTTTAATAACAGATAAACTAATGAACTGATGAAAGACTAACTGATAGAAGATTAACTGACATCAGTTGAGAGTCATATAAATAAACAATTAACTTAAGAATCAGTAAATGACAGCAAAACTGAAAGATGAATTAAGAACCAAGACAACAATAACAACTGATTAGGATAAATCAATTAATCCAAGTATATTGAGAAAATGAGAAAACTTAGTCTCAGCCAATGGTTTGGTGAAGATATTAGCTGCTTGCTGCTCAGTTGATACGTATTCTAGTCTGATGTTCTTCTTCAGGGCATGATCTCTGATGAAGTGATGTATGACATCTATGTGCTTAGTCTTGGAGTGAAGAACTAGATTATAGGTAATAGTAATTGTGCTTGTGTTGTCACAGAATATGGGAGATTCCTTTGCATCAACACCATAATCTTTCAGTTGTTGCTGAATCCAGAGCAATTGAGCACAGCAGCTTCCAGCAGCAAGATATTCTGCTTCAGTTGTGGAAGTTGCTATGGATGTTTGCTTCTTACTAAACCAAGAGATCAGTCTGTCTCCTAGAAACTGACATGATCCACTTGTAATTTTTTGATCAAGCTTGCATCCTGCATAATCTGCATCTGAATACCCAACTAAATTGAAAGATGAATCTTTAGAATACCATAACCCAACATTTTGTGTGCCGTTAAGATATTTTAAAATACGCTTGGCAGCTGCAAAGTGTGATTGCATAGGATTTGATTGAAATCTAGCACACATACATACATCAAATACAATATCAGGACGACTAGTAGTTAGGTACAATAATGAACCTATTAAACCTCTGTAAAGTGTCTTCTCAACTGATATTCCCCCTTGATCAGTATCCAGTTTTACTGATGAGCTCATGGGAGTACTTGCAGCTGAACACGATTCCATGCCAAACTTCTTCAGTAATTCCTTCGTGTATTTAGTTTGACTAATGAAAGTGCCCGACTCCAGTTGCTTCACTTGTAAACCAAGGAAGAATGTCAGTTCACCCATCATGCTCATTTCGAACGTATCCTGCATTAACTTAGCAAACTTCTAGCATAAATTGGGGTTAGTTGATCCAAAAATAATGTCATCAACATAAATTTGAACAAGTAGAATATGATCATTCTTGGAAAATTTGAACAAGGTATTATCAACTGATCCAACAGAAAAATCGTGATCAGTTAGAAATTTTGAAAGAGTTTCGTGCCAAGCTTTTGGAGCTTGTTTAAGACCATATAAAGCTTTGTTCAAATGATATACATGATCAGGAAGGTGATGATTGATAAAACCTGGAGGTTGTTCAACGTAGACTTCTTCCTGAAACTGGCCATTCAGAAATGCACTCTTCACATCCATTTGATAGACTTTGAAGTTTTTTAATGAAGCATAGGCAAGGAATATCCTGATTGCCTCCAGTCTTGCAACTGGTGCATATGTCTCATCATAATCAATTCCTTCTTCCTGCCTATAGCCTTGTGCTACGAGCCTTGCTTTGTTACGCACAACTGAACCATCTTCATTCAGTTTGTTCCTGTACACCCATTTTGTACCTATAACAGTTTTTGAAATTGGTCTTGGAACTAAGTTCCAGACATTGTTATGGACAAACTGATTTAGCTCCTCTTGCATTGCATTTATCCAGTTAGGATCAGCAAGAGCTTCATCAGTTTTCTTTGGTTCCAATTGAGATACAAAGGCTGAATGAATAAATAGATTTAGTATCTGATTTCTTGTTCTTACTGGATCAGATGGTTTACCTATTACCAACTCTGGAGGACGTGATTTCTTCCATCTGATTTCAGCATTTATTTCTTCTGAATCAGCAACTGCTTCTGTGGGTAACTGAACATTTTCAGTTTCAGTTGGTAACTGAATGTCATTTGGTTGCTCTATTAACTGATCATTTGGAACAGCTTCTGGTTCTTCTGGTTGATCCAATACTTCCGGTTCAGGTGCTTGGAGATTGCTTTGATTGATATGGATATCTTCTTCATCATCATCATCCAAGCTTATATCTGTAAATCTATCAACTAGCTCAACTTGATAAGTTGGCTTATCAGTTAGTACAGTTTCATAAAAAACAACATGAATAGATTCTTCAACATTTAAAGTATTCTTGTTGAAGACTCTATAAGCTTTACTCACTGAAGAATAACCAAGAAATATTCCCTCTGCAGATTTAGCATCAAAGACTTTTAAATGAGTTTTACCATTGACAAATATAAAACATCTGCAACCGAATATTTTGAATTAGGAAACCACACTTTTTCTTCCATGCCAAATCTCATAAGGTGTTTTCATATGATTCTTATTAATCATTGATCTGTTTTGATTGTAACACGCAGTGTTCAATGCTTCTTCCCAAAATCTTTGAGAGATACCAGAATCAGCAAGCATTGTTCTAGCAGCCTCTTTGAGGGTCTGATTTCTCCTTTCAGCTACACCATTTTGCTGAGAAGTTCTAGCTGCTGAGAGCTCAGTTCCTCGATCAGATCTGATTCTATCGATTCCAACTGATTTTTCATTTAATAATCTTTTGAAAAGCTTAATCAGTTGAGCAGCAGTTTGGTCTTTGGACTTGAGAAATATAACCCAAGTGAATCTTGAAAAATCATCTACAACCACCAAGGTGTATTTCATTCCCCCTAAGCTCATGACTGGTATTGGACCAAATAGATCCATATGTAACAGCTCTAAGCATCGGGAAGAAGATTTACGACCCTTGTTCTTAAAAGAATATTTAATTTGTTTACCAAACTGACATGCTGAGCAAATTTTGTCTTTGATAAAATCCATTTTGGGCAGTCCAGTAACAAGATCGTGGTTACTCAAATATGCAATAGACTTGAAATTCAGGTGGTTTAATCTCTTATGCCACAACCAGTTTTTAGAATATTTTGAGGAAATAAAACGTACTGGTGCATAAGGTTGATCATTCCAACTGACTTTGTAAGTGTTTCCACACCTTTTGCCAGTTAGGATGATCTCTTCACTTGAGTTTTTGACTGAACAAGAATGTTTTTCAAATTGAACTCAGAATCCATTATCGCAGAATTGACTGATACTGATCAGATTATACTTCAGATTCTCAACTAATAATACATCATTAATGGTGAAGTTACCATGGATAAGCTTACCCTTACCCACAGTTTTACCTTTAGAATTATCTCCAAAACTGATGTTTGGTCCAGTGTATTTGACCAGTTGAGATAATAAATTTGAATCTCCTGTCATGTGGCGTGAACATCCTGATGCGATTCTTCAAACACGAAAAGCAAACGCGCCCAAAATCCGAGTCACGCCTTCGATTCGATGAAATAAAGAAACGGATGTGTTTTCCCGATCTTTGAGACAAGTAATTGATATGTGTGATAATCGCCTCTAGATCACACGGTCTAGCAACAATTAATCAACGAAAGAACAATCTCATTCAAGAGAACCTCCAAAGAACCCGTCCTTGGCAACCCTCGTGATATTCGATTGACAAACGCCACAAAAGATAAATCTTTTGATAAGTTTGATTTGATACAACGCAAAAGTTATAACGAAACTTAAGCTTGTTTTGAGAGAATTCTCAATGATAAAATATCATAAAAGATGAATAATAATCAATGTTGTTTACAATGATGAAATTTTCGAGTATATATTGTCTCAAAATCAAAAGATATCAAATCTACTTGCCAAAATAATTAAAACTCTAAAATAGGAAAATAAATTTCCGCCAAAACTAAAGGCACAGACCCCGTGTATGCCTCCGGGTGAGGGTCCGTGTAGGCTCTGTAAAATTACTCTCTGGAAAACAATGGACACGGACCCCGTGCACAGGTCCGTGCTCGGGTCCGTGTAGACTCGGGTTTCTCCTTCTCGACTGTACTGGGAACGGACTTTGTGTGCAGGTCCGTGCTCGGGTCCGTGTACGCTCGGTCCTTCCAATTCTGCTTGAATGATGTTCCGTTGACCTCTAAACGTACTCCCATGCATCACGACTCTTTCAAGGCTTGTATCCTTGCTTGCAAGCTCTTCTCGATCACTCATGAGTCCACGCAATCCATCCTTGAATCTTATACTAACCACTAGCACGTCAAGCCTAGCCAGATTCACATCATTCTCCCCTTCTTCAAAAAGATTTGTCCTCAAATCTTGCCTACCTACACAAAAACGAAACAAGTTAATAATAAAAAGAATTAAATTATCAACATGCTTATCTTTAAGCTCAAGTTTGTAGACTTTATCATTTGTTCCCTCCTTCAGCACAGGAAATCCCAACATCACCGTTGTCTTTCCTATAAACTCATCAACTTCAACATACACCAAATAATAAATGACACTAAATGATAAAATACCATTAAGTATCACAAAAATTAAATTCCTCCCCTTCTTAGACCTAGTTAACACCAAAGCAAGTATCATACAAATGTAAGTTTATTGTTTACTAGGACTAAGAATTAAGTCATGCATGTCATGAAACCCTAGCCTAGTTGCTATCTTCATACATGCAAGACCCTCGTCACAACACCATTCGACATACCTCTTCATATGTAATCAACATAGAAATTCATGCATCTTATCAATAATGAAATCATAACAATATGCATCACTAGCGGGTAACTCATAAAATGAGCATAACATGAACAATTTAATCTCCTTAAAAATATATTCATCATGAACAAAGAAATTCTTATATTCATCCATGCTCTTCCCAAAGTCTTCATCAAACAAGTATAAATCATGCAAATAGAACACACTAGATGAACTACCCATGTAATCTTCACAACCATCACCACTCAAATATAAATCATGGAAATAAGACACGTCCCATGTACTATCAATGCAATATCTCATCTCATCACAAAAATCTAAGTCTAATGTATATAAACCATTGTAGCAAGCAAACCCCATCAACTTAGTAAATAGTGAGACATCAAAATTCATAGTAGGTACATGCAATTCATCCATGGTCTCAACTTCATAACAATCAAGGAATAAGGGTAAATTTACATCCGACCCCTTAACCACCACATTTTCGACATGCTTTCCAAGTTCTTGAAAACGATACATTAAAGAAGTAAGATAAGGACGGAAGTCATACCTCATGGTTGTTGCGTTGGAAACTAACCTTACCTCACCTTGATTGCTCTCGAAGTCATATGGATCATTCCATGGCTTTCCAAAATCATCAACACTTGCTCTTCTCCTCATCATGAGGGCGCCAAAGTCCTGCAAAGAAGAATTAATATTGCTCGGGATTGAACCGGCTATATCACCACTAGATATATAAACCTCATCTTTGTACAAAGGTACTTGGAGAGATTTATACAAAATTAAACCACTCTCATACTCACTCTTTTGGGCCTTTAATTTATTTTCTTTTTCCCTTGTTTTGGCCTCTTTTGCATTTTCTTTTTCTTTTCTTTCTATGGCCATCTCACTCTTTTGATCCCTCATTCTTTCGGCCATTTTAAATTCTTTTTCACTCTCACAATTAAATTGCAGTTGATCATCAGTAGTTACAATTGAGATATGTTGATCAAGAAAGGTACATGATGAATCATAACATGCGTGAAACAAATTATTGCTACTCTCTCCTTTCTCCTCCTTAGCACACACATTAGAAGCAAATTCACCATCTAAGGATTCACCCTCCACAGCACAACGTTCTATGCTCAAGTCAGAAATCAGTGGAGTGCCAACCTCCTCAATTCTCTCAACCTCCACTTTAGGCTCAACATCAATGCTCACTTCAACTCCACACTCGACTGCAACCTTAGATTCACATTCAACTACCACCTCAACCTCATCCTCAACCTCCACTTGAGATCCAAGCCCAACCGCAACATCAACCTCCATTTGAGATTTAAGCTCAACTGGCGATTTTACTACAGTCACCTCCTCACGTGGACATTGGGTGATATCATGCCCAATTTCAAAACACCAACAACATATAATATCACAAGTACTATAATTTGAGTTTTTAAATGTACCTTGATATTCATATTTGCTAGCTTCACGTCTCGCCTCCTTCTTTGGCGTATCACTGATTTTCTCTCCCCAGCTCCTCCGCCAAGGGGATGTCAAGGGCTCCCTATGCACATCTCTCCTACCACCTCTCATATTAATGTGTTTTGGAGCAAATTGCTTCCTCATCACCCTTTTCATCTCATCCCACGTAACTATAGGGTCATCCCCACATCGTCTCCTACGCAATACTAACTTATCCCACCAAGTCGTAGCATAGTCGGTAAACTCACTGCAAGCTCGTCTTACCTTCATTGCTTCAGTATAATCATCCCGGCTCTCCAATACACACTCCATTCTCTCATCCCACTCAAGGTACGCCTTCGGATCGGCTTCCCCACTGAAAGATGGAATGGTCATCTTTGTGCCACTCAGTCTATACCCTTCTCGGCTTCTATACCCCTTATCCTCATCAAATCTCATATCATCATAACGATCCAACTGCAATACTCTATCCCCACCAAATATACTACCTCGTCTCTTCTCATTAGCACTACACTCAAGCCTATCCAACCTTTCATGTAAAGGCTTAAACTCCTTCTCCCACATTTCACCCAACCCCCTTAACAAGCTTTGAAATTGACGATCGTCAACCATTATACCTGCAAGAAAAGGTTAGTATAAAACAATAAAAAAATAAAGTTTCCTCACCACAAATTCTCACCGGTCGCTCCAATGAAAAATTCACTCGCACTCGTCTTTTTCCCTCACCACAAAACCTCACAAATCACTCCAATGAAAATTTCACTCCTCTCAAATATTTTCACTCAAGTGAGAATTCTCAAGGGCGCTTAAGTCTCGTGGCTTCCACGTATCAAACTTATGAGATCAATCTAGTGACGCTTGAAATTCGACTCACTTAGACCACACAAGAACAAGCAACTTTGAAAATTGACTAGAATGCGACTAAATAACAAGGACAAACTTAACGCTGAAGTATATAAGCGCTAAAATTCCAACAAACACCCGATACAAAATTATTTTATTTTATTTTATTTTTTTTTCTCTTTTTTTTTTTCGAGGGAACAGTATGCTATAGTACCGTGAACAGTAAATCCGGCATGAACAGTACTTTCGGCATGAACAGCGAATCCGGCTAGGACAGTAATTCCGACTTGAACAGTACTCCGGCAATGAACAATAACTTCAATGAACAGTAATTCCGCCGCGATGAATAGTAATCGCGATGAACAGTAACTCCGGTATAAACAGTGTTGCCGCCGAGATGAACAGTAATTCCGCCGATAAGAATAGTAATTCCGGCGATGAACAGTGTCGGGGTTGAACAGTAATCTCGAAAGATTTTTTTATTTTTTATTTTTTTTAAATTCAACAACAACGTAGAAATCGCTACACGAAAATCGGTATTGAAAATCCTACGAGGAATTGACTGGATACGCTTACTTGAATCAAAAACCTTGAGCTCTGATACCAAATGATGCGATTCTTCAAACACGAAAAGCAAACGCGCCCAAAATCCGAGTCACGCCCTCGATTCGATGAAATAAAGAAACGGATGTGTTTTCCCGATCTTTGAGACAAGTAATTGATATGTGTGATAATCGCCTCTAGATCACGCGGTCTAGCAACAATTAATCAACGAAAGAACAATCTCATTCAAGAGAACCTCCAAAGAACCCGTCCTTGGCAACCCTCGTGATATTCGATTGACAAACGCCACAAAAGATAAATCTTTTGATAATTTTGATTTGATACAACGCAAAAGTTATAACGAAACTTAAGCTTGTTTTGAGAGAATTCTCAATGATAAAATATCATAAAAGATGAATAATAATCAATGTTGTTTACAAAGATGAAATTTTCGAGTATATATTGTCTCAAAATCAAAAGATATCAAATCTACTTGCCAAAATAATTAAAACTCTAAAATAGGAAAATAAATCTCCGCCAAAACTAAAGGGCACGGACCCCGTGTATGCCTCCGGGTGAGGGTCCGTGTAGGCTCTGTAAAATTACTCTCCGAAAAACAATGGACACGGACCCCGTGCACAGGTCCGTGCTCGGGTCCGTGTAGACTCGGGTTTCTCCTTCTCGACTGTACTGGGCACGGACCCCGTGTGCAGGTCCGTGCTCTGGTCCGTGTACGCTCGGTCCTTCCAATTCTGCTTGAATGATGTTCCGTTGACCTCCAAACGTACTCCCATGCATCATGACTCTTTCAAGGCTTGTATCCTTGCTTGCAAGCTCTTCTCGATCACTCATGAGTCCACGCAATGCATCCTTGAATCTTCTACTAACCACTAGCTCGTCATGCCTAGCCAGATTCACATCACATCCACTAACCAAGTACCATATAGATTCAATGCTTGTACCTGTTACATGCAATCACACACAAGATACGATTCTGGTACCATTTTTTCTATTTGGGTCCAAAGTTGATTAGTCCTTTAGGAATCCAGACTTGGATCAGTCTAACTGATCGTCCAGTCGCTGTATTCCAGATGGTCTTTCCCTGTCTGTGTGTGTTTGGTGTATGGTGTGCAGGAGATACAACATGTGATTTGCCCTTTTTCAACTGATTGTTCAGCCAGTATCTTTTCTGAACTGGCTTACTGTTGTAGTATTTTGAGTAGCCATTTGAGTAATTTTTGCTGAAAATTTTTGGTTGCTGACTTCGAGAGTTAGTCACAACTTTTGGGCTATAACCAATTCCACATCTTTTGCCATTGTTCATACTTTGAGTTGGCTGTTCAATCAGTTTACTCGGCTCAGCTTGTTATTGTACCATAACTGATTTTACAAAGTGAATGTATTTCCCTTTGTTAATATTCATTTTTGGCTGAGTATCTTTGGAAGACGAATCATCTTTACTACAGAATCCTAAACCAGTTTTATCAGCAACTGATTTCTGAGAATTCTGTATATCAGTTAAAGCATCTGACGGTTTGTTTCAAGCCTGAATAAGCTCAGTGTTCTTTGAATTTTCAAGCAACACCTTTTGAATCATTAATTGATCCCTGCTTCTTTCATTTCTGAGCTCAGCAATTTCCCTTCTCAGACTCAACATATCAACTGATTCATCAGTTTTTGTTTTATCGTCTTTGGGATCATTTTGCTTCCCTCTGGCTTTGTCAAACGATAAAGCAAGCTTTTGATACTCATTAACCATGTCATGCAATGTCGAAATAAGTTCTTCTCTGGTAAAATCAGTTGAACTAAAATCAAATACATGTTGACTGCTGGACTCTAGTTCTGTATCAGCAGCCATCAGACATTTTACTTCTTCTTCATTGTCACGAGAACTGCATGAAGTTTCTGGTTCTGATTCCTCGCTGTCAGTGTCTGCCCATTTGGCTTTGCTGTCTTCAGCTAGGAGTACTTCATGTTTCTTTCTGTAAGGCTTCTTGTCGTCCTTAGATCTCCTCTTGTGCTCATACACTTTCTTCTTTCTTTCAGTTGAAACTTGACTGTCCTTCTCAGGTTTGGGACAGTCAGCAATATAATGACCTGTGTTAGGATCGGTTATTGACTAAGGAGTGTTTAGAAGGGGGGGTTGAATAAACACTTCTAGGAATTTAAATGTTTTTCGAAAAAGGTAGTTCAGTTTTGTTACAAACTGAACTAAGTATCCCGTCGGTCAATATCAATCAGTTAAACTGAATAAGCAGTTGCGGAAAATAAACTGATTGAAAGATAGAATATCTAACTGGAAATAAAGAGCTGAAGTAAAGATAACACAATATGTTTCTGGATGTTCGGAGAATTGAATAACTCCTACGTCACCCCTTCTATCACAAGGATAGGATATTCACTAAAAGACTTTGATCGAGTACAACGCTTGTACAGACCCACTTCAGTTAGGACTTATCTATTGCCTGAACTGAAACTCTTAGTATAATACAATGATCTCTGTAAGTAACTGAACTTAGCACTTATCGAATTATCAATATTTCAGAGTGCTAGTTTGCTCAATGTGTAGCCTTGATTGCTACGAGTAGATCTGATAAGTGTGAGCTGAGATTTTGACGGAGTAATGGCAAGTTTGAGATTGGTCAATCGTGTCACTTGTCAACTGCTCTTTAGTCATATTTATAGACTTTTCTTTCAACGGTAATTTTGAATTCTCGTATCTGTTGATTGCCACCTTATCATTTCTTGAACAATGTTCTCGATTGCCGCTTCATCATTTATTGTACGACGGCGTATTAATCTCAATAGCCGAAATACGTTGTTCTATGCAGTGCGGCTTTCCATATTCAGTTGCTGTCTGATATGTCTTTTTGTCTGTTGAATGATCTTTCCCTAGGTATCTTCAGTTGAGAAGCTTTAATGTTTTCGGCTGAATGTTTTAACTGATCTGTTCTCAACTGATCAGTTTGTGTCAACTGATTTCAGTTGAATGTCCAGCTGCCAAATTTGCTTTCATGTATTAGTTGATTTGATCGTTTGATTTGTGTTTTGTCAAACTCCAGAATTTAGTTTCCAACAATTTCCCCCTTTATGGTGTTTGACAAAACCAAGAGATTTAACTCAGCTCTTTGTTGATAATAGATTACGCAACTGAATCATAGAATATCTGGGTTTCTTGTAGATAATATAGAAGTCTGAGGAAATGATATCAGTTGATAATAATAGCTTGATTAATTCTTCATCTAATTCTTTAGCATAACTGAATCATAAAATAACTTGTCAAATGATATCAGTTTCTTCAGCTGCTTTCCCCCTTTTTGTCAAACATATCCATCTTGTCAGATAGCTTGCGAACGTGAGAAGAAAGAATCGTGACAGAGGATGACATATTTTCAATAGCAGTAGTCATTGTTACTTGCAGTAGTTCAATTTTCCGAGATACAAGCGATTCCACATTGTCGACGCGTTGTGTAATTAATTCTTGAGTGGCAGTCAGACTGGACATGATACCTCTATTTTTCTGAATATCACCAACTGCAAAAGAGAGAGCGGTAACAGCAGATTGAATATCTTTCAGTCTTTTCAAGGATTCCTGATTATCATCCAACTTCAGACTGTGCGAAAGTTGCGTATTTTGAATTTTGGAGATGGCAGTAATTATTTGACTCATACTGTCCTGAATATGTTGGACTTCTTCAAAAATGAGATCAAAATCTGCTGAAGATGGAGGATTGGATTGTCGAGAAGTGCTTGGTTTACTTGTATCAAGTTCAGACACGATCAAGGCTTGATCAATCGAAATTGTTTCAGTAACATTTCGAACTGAAATATCAGCAGCAGGGATTTCTGCTTGATCCCGAGGTGGTGAGGAAGGTTTTTGGTCAGTTGATGGTGACACAATCTGAACTGATGTCTCTAGGGAATGATCGATTGAGTCATCTGGCATATCAGTTGGTATGACCTGATCAGCAGATTGATCTGGTGGAACAATTTCCACTGAAGGAATAGTGACCTCTGGATTGGTTTGATCAACAGAGTGATCAACTTTATCATTCACTGGTCCACTAAGGTGGGATTCCTCTACCACGGCTTGAATTACTTCATCAATATGAGCGAAAGACAGCTCTGCTTCAGTATATAGTTGTTGTTCAACAGGTGGTGAAGAAAGCTTATCAGAAATTGGCTCTTCAGTTGGAACAAGAACTAAAGCTGATGATGGTTCTGTTGTGTTATAGGGTGCTTCTTCAACTAGTTCCACATCATCATCTGAATCTTCTTGGTAGACTACTAGTTCTTGATCCAACTCCCAAAATTTAATTCGAGAAAGTAGCCCTATAAGGTCAGTGTCAAGCTGAGTAATTACAGCTTGATCAGCATATGCAGTAGGACCAGTTGGCAAGTAGTTGTTTTTAAGCTTAGCTACAAATTGAGCCAACTTCTTTGCTCTCATCTGATCAAAGAAATAACTTTTCCTCTCTAAGGCTTGAGCAATAGAGGCAGCTTTGACAGTTCGAAGAACAAAGGCCTCCAGCTTGATGAATTTTCTGAGCTCGGACTTTTCCTTCAGTTGCTTGGCAAAAACCTCAGTACGATAGGCTACCCAAGCATCATAGGACTTAGTCTTTGCAGCAGCAAAACTGTTCACTTTTCCCCATACCAGATCAATATGAGTTTGAATCGGGTTGGAGGGTCTGGGTTCTACAATCAACTTCCCTTTCCCTTTATCAGTACTCATGATATGAGGAATTTCCAGTCCGGTTCGAGTTGATTCAATCTGTTCTACAAACTTTATTCCTTTGGGTCTGGCAGGTGCTACACCAATTGGTCGAGGTATTTGAGTAACAGGAGCTTGGGTCCTAACGGATTTCTTTATGGTACTTACTGAATCAGCTTGTGGAATAATCTGTAGAGGAACTGCTTCTATAGGCTGCTGATCAGTAAAGGAAATCATTTTGTCAGTAGGAATGGATACCTCAGAAGTAGTTTTAACCCTTTGAGTTCTTGGCTTCTTCGCAATTTGAGGTGATGAAGTCTTATCTGACTCTGATGTACTCAAAATCAACTTCCTTTTGGCAACCTTCAGTTGAGCCAACGTTTTGGTTTTCTTGACTGATTTGGGAGCAGCTAACTGAGTCCCAATTTCCTGTTTGATTCGCACAAACTGAGTAGGAGATATGTCCATTTTGGATATGATTGGCATCGTGTTCTTTGCATTGAACACCTTAAATTTCGACGTCTTCTCAGATTCCTCAGCCACTAAACCTTTTGCTTTCAGCAGATAACTGATTTGAACAGCAAAACCCTTGGATTGTTTAGGAGACAGAAACATATTCTTCAAAATATTAAATATGAGATGCTTCCAGTTAAATTTGTGATTAGCCATTATTACAGTAATGGCCTGAAATTTCTCCAAAGTTAGGGCAGCAAATGATCCAGCTTTTGCCAAAAGCCCTTTAGCAATTACATCGGCCAGCAATTGAACTTCATGCTTGAGTTTCTTTTTAGGATCAGAAACTTTAATCTTCTGTCCATCAGCAGAGAGAAGGGTTTGCATTTCCTCAATATCAGATGCTTTGACATCCGAAAGTTGTGCCATTCCTTCAGAAGGTAAGAGAAATAAGTCACCAAGAGAATCTTCAGAGATGATCAGTAACTGACCATTGATAGTAGAATTGATATTTCCCTCAGAATTAATCACGCCAGAAGAGTAGAAATCCTGAAGTTCTTTGGGATAGATATCCTGAGAGGATTGTCCCAAAAATGTTCTTAGACCAGCAGCTTCAAGTTTCTGAAATACTTTCTGAACTTCAGCATCGCCGAAGGATAAGATAGATCCAAAATTGATGGCCATAGCATTTAGCATGAAAGCGGGAATTTGAGTCGCCATTGAATGCTGAAAAATTTCTTGAAAGAAAATTCGAATGATGAGGTAGTTCTTGCTCTAAAGATGATTTGAAGTAGTCGAAAAGTAAAACTGAAATGAAGCGGGTAATTGTACTAATGTTTGTGACTGTTTGAAATTTTGGACACGTGTCAGTCCAATAAAATTTTGAGTAAAAATTTGTGTACGTGTGCCATAATCGTGTTTGTAAAATAATGAGCGGTTAAAATTGATTCCACGTCATAAATTAAAATTCATCATTAGTTTAGCAGACAGTCACATCATTTGATTTGAAATATCATTGGTTAATTAGTTAACTTATATGAGAAGATTAGTGGAAAATTCGACTGGTAGATCAGTTGATAAAACTGGGTTCTTTCAGTCGAGAGTTCACTAACAACTGTCTTCTCAGTAAACTTCTTGAACCATTATTCCCCCTTAATAAATGCATTAACGCAAAATGACGGCTATAGTCGGTAATGATTAAAGTGAGTATGGTGCTCGGCATAGCAATCGTCACAGAGTGAAGTGTCCTTTCATTTCCCTCTTGGCCTATAAATAAGAGTGAAAGGGTTAGCCAAAATTATCTCAGCAAGTAAGTTTCAAAGATAAGGAAAATGGCAGAAGCTGGAAGCTCAAGCGACGTTCAGTTTACACTGCAGGCCAGGAAGCAGTCCATAGAAGATGAAGTCTTCTATGCTAGCCTTCCTTACTGGGAGGAGATGCAGGAACTGGAGTTCCTGTATTACTCTGGGCGAGTCTCTTCTTTCAGGCGAAAGGCCCAACTTCAAGAGGTGCGAGAGCTCCTAGAGGTTCCTGCGGGGGTGGACCTTTTTAAAGAGTGTTATCTCTACAAGCTCTTTCTTTTGAAGGAGCTAGAGATCCTCCGCCGCATCGCTGCCTCCCACAATTTCTGCAAAACCTCTTCCTCAGCACTAGCTGCATGGATGAGTTTGTGGATAATTGCTGTGGAGAATGAATATGAAATTGTAACCGGCTCCTCTTCTTAATAAAATATTTATCGTGTTTTATCGTCTTTGTTCTTTTATTTCTGCCTGCAATGATCTGGAAGAGATATAATCACAAACACTTGCTGACATTAGTTAAGAACTTATAAGAGTAAGCAACTCATTTATATATTCAGTAAAGTTTAACAACAAATTACGATCAATGATTATGTAATCCTGTTATATGATCTAATGACATGCTAACAGTCATCAGTTTTGATAAGTAAATGAACTAATAAAATTCAAACTGTTATTAACTGATATCTTAAATGTCCTCGGTAAATGTGAGAGTCGATTTAATTGACTTGTGATTTTTCAACTTCTTCAACACCTTTTTCTTATAAATGAGATGATAGTGGTGATAATGTGATCAGTTCAAGATTATTTCAACATGTCTGATTCTGATGCATGCAGTAGCACGCATGTTCATGTGACTGATCAGTCAGCCCCTCGTTTAGCTGAAATTAAAAGAAAGATGGAGAAATATGTTTTTCAGAAGGTATTGACATCCTGGGAAAAGATTGATGAGTTGAAGATGGTGAGTGACAGTGGTGTCATTCCTACTCGTGCTCAGGAGAGAAGAGCACTGAAATACCTTGCTCGTTTTGAGGTTAGCCACGTTAATGATTTGGTTGAAGACAAATGTCTTTTAGAAGCAATGCTATGGAAGGAGTGGCATGTTGTTGATAAGATTTCAAAGTCAAGGGCATTTGCTGGAGTTCGAATTTATGAGTTGAATGACTGGATTAGGGCATGGCTAGATACAGTTGGATCTATGATTTCTTCTGTAAATTGGGAACGTTGGTATTCTTAATGAAATATTATTATCAATTTGTTGTAATCTTATTTTCTGCACTTAATTCTGTTAGTGAAGTTATATCAATTAAACCAAGAATATTTCGGAAATAAGAAAACTTAGCCTCTGGTAACGGTTTTGTGAAGATGTCTGCTGCTTGTTGTTCCGTTGAGACGTATTCTAATCTGATGTTCTTCTTTAGTGCATGATCTCTGATGAAATGATGTCTGACATCTATATGCTTAGTCCTGGAGTGAAGAACTGGATTGTATGCAATAGCTATTGTACTAGTGTTGTCACAGAGTATTGGTGATTCCTTTGCATCAACACCATAATCTTTCAATTGTTGCTGAATCCAGAGCAGTTGGGCACAGCAGCTTCCAGCAGCAAGATATTCTGCTTCAGTTGTGGAAGTTGCTATGGATGTTTGCTTCTTACTGAACCAAGAGATCAGTCTGTCTCCAAGAAACTGACATGATCCACTTGTACTTTTACGATCAAGTTTGCATCCTGCATAATCTGCATCTGAATAGCCAACTAAATTGAAAGATGAGTCTTTAGAGTACCATAAACCAACATTTTCCATGCCTTTAAGATATCTCAAGATACGTTTGGCCGCAGAAAAATGTGATTGCTTAGGGTTAGCTTGAAATCTTACACATATACATACAGCAAACATAATATCAGGGCGACTAGCAGTTAGGTACAATAAAGAACCTATTAAACCTCTGTATAGTGTCGTCTCAACTGATATTCCCCCTTGATCAGTGTCTAATTTAACTGATGAACTCATTGGAGTGCTTGCTGCTGAACAAGATTCCATGCCAAATTTTCTTAGCAATTCCTTAGTATATTTGGTTTGACTAATAAATGTTCCTGAATCCAGTTGCTTCACTTGTAAACCAAGAAAGAATGTCAGCTCACCCATCATGCTCATCTCGAATTTATCCTGCATCAGCTTGGAAAATTTCTTGCATAATTTGGGGTTAGTTGACCCAAAAATAATATCATCAACGTAAATTTGAACAAGTAAGATATGATCATTTTTCGAGAATTTAAACAAAGTCTTATCAACTGATCCAACAGAAAAATCATGATCAGTTAAGAATTTTGAGAGGGTTTCATACCAAGCCCGTGGAGCTTGTTTGAGACCATATAATGCCTTGTTTAAATGATAAACGTGATCAGGAAAATTATGATTGACAAAACCTGGAGGTTGTTCAACGTAGACTTCTTCTTGCAATTGGCCATTTAGGAATGCAATTTTCACATCCATTTGATAGACTTTAAAGTTTTTGAAGGATGCATAGGCAAGAAATATTCTGATTGCCTCCAGTCTTGCAACTGGTGCATATGTTTCATCATAATCAATTCCTTCTTCTTGTCTATACCCTTGTGCCACTAACCTTGCTTTGTTGCGCACAACTGAACCATCTTCGTTTAGTTTGTTTCTGTACACCCATTTCGTACCTATAACAGTTTTAGAAACTGGTCTTGGAACTAAGTTCCAGACATTGTTATGCACAAACTGATTTAGCTCTTCTTGCATTGCATTAATCCAATTAGGATCAGTAAGAGCTTCGGCAGTTTTTGTTGGTTCGATTTGAGATACAAAAGCTGAATGAATAAATAAATTGAGCATCTGATTTCTTGTTCTTACTGGATCAGATGGGTTACCTATTACCAGTTTTGGAGGATGTGATTTCTTCCATCTAAATTCAGCATTGGGTGCTTCACAGCCAGCAAATTCTTCATTAGGTAACTGAATGTTCTCAGTTTCAGTTGGAGCTGATTCAGTTGATAATTGATTTTCATTAGTTTGCTCCACTAACTGATTGTCAAGATTTGCTTCCAATTCAGCTGGTTGATCCAATATCTCAGGTTCAGGTGTATGAAAGATATTCTGATTATTACGACTTTCTTCTGAGTCATCATCTTCCAGACTGATATCTGTAAATCGATCTGCTAGCTCAACTTGATAAGTTGGCTTATCGATTAGTGCAGTTTCATCAAAATCAACATGTGCAGATTCTTCAACATTCAAGGTTTTCTTATTAAATACTCTGTAAGCTATGCTAACTGATGAATATCCAAGGAATATTCCTTCTGCTGATTTGATATCGAATGCTTTTAGATAATTTTTACCATTGTTATGAATAAAACATCTACAGCCAAATATTTTGAAGTAAGTGATTATGCTTTTTCTTCCATGCCAGATCTCATATGGTGTTTTCTTGTGATTTTTATTAATCATTGATCTGTTTGAGTGTAGCATGCAGTGTTTACTGCTTCTGCCCAAAATCTTTGAGGATTACCTGAATCAGCAAGCATCATTCTAGCAGCTTCCTTAAGAGTTCGATTCCTTCTCTCAGCTACACCGTTTTGCTGAGGTGTTCTTGCTGCTGAGAACTCATGCTTGATTCCAGCATTTTCTAAAAAGTTTGAAAGTGTTTGATTGATGAATTCAGTTCCTCGATCAAATCTGATTCGATCAATCCCAACTGATTTTTCATTTAAAAGTCTTTTGAAGAGTTTAATCAGTTGTGCAGCAGTATGGTCTTTGGATTTGAGAAATATAACCCAAGTAAATCTTAAAAAGTCATCTACGACCACTAAGGTGTATTTCATTCCCCCTAAGCTCATGACTGGTATTGGACCAAAGAGATCCATGTGCAATAATTCTAAGCATCGGGATGAAGATTTACAGCCTTTGTTTTTGAAAGAGGATCGAACTTGTTTTCCATACTGACATGCTGAACAAAGTTTTTCTTTTGAAAAATTTATTTTGGACAAACCAGTTACAAGTTCATGCTTACTCAGATAGGCAATAGATTTAAAATTTAAATGATTTAACCGTTTATGCCACAACCAGTTTTGAGATGATTTAGACGCAATAAAGCATACTGGTGTATAAGGTTGATCATTCCAGCTGACTTTGTAAGTGTTTCCACACCTTTTGCCAGTTAGAATAATCTCTTCAGTTGAGTTTTTGACTGAACAAGAGTGTTTGTCAAACTGAACTGAGAATCCATTATCGCATAACTGACTAATGCTTATCAGATTATACTTAAGATTCTCGACTAATAAAATATCATTAATGGTGAAGTTACCATGGATAAGCTTACCCTTACCCACAGTTTTACCTTTGGAATTATCCCCAAAACTGATGTTTGGACCATTGTATTTGACCAGTTGAGACAATAAGTTTGAATCTCCTGTCATGTTTCGTGAACATCCACTGTCCAGATACCATATTGATTCAATGCTTGTACTTATTGCCTGCAATTAAATACAAAATAAGATTCTGGTACCCTTTTCTATTTGGGTCCAAAGTTGGTTAGTCCTTTAGGAATCCAGACTTGAATCAGTCTAACTGACCGTCCTGTTGCTGTATTCCATATGGTCCTTCCCTGTTTGTGTGTGCTTGGTGTATGGTGTGTAGATGATACAACATGTGTTTTGACCTTTTTCAACTGATTATTCAGCCGATATCTTTTCTGAATTGGCTTACTGTTGTAGTAGTTTGAGTAGCCATATGAATATTTTCTGCTGAGAGTTTTTGGTTGTTGATTCCATGAGTCAGTCTTACCCTTTGGATTATATCCAATTCCACATCTCATGCCTTTATTCATATTCTGAGATGGCTGTTCAATCAGTTTGCTCGACTCTTCTTTATTTTGTACCATAACTGATTTTACAAAGTGAATGTATTTCCCTTTGTTCATATTCAGTTTTGGTTGAGTATCTTGGGAAGACAAATCATCTTTACTACAGAATCCTAAACCAGTTTTATCATCAACTGATTTCTGAGAATTCTGTATATTAGTTAAAGCTTTAGATGATTTGTTCCAAACTTGAATGAGCTCATTGAGCTTTGTATTTTCAAGCGATAATTTTTGAATCATTGATTGATTCCTGCTTCTTTCATCAGTGAGTTCAGCAATCTCCCTTCTTAGACTCAACATTTCAACTGATTCATCAGTTTTTGTTTTATTGTCTTTGGGATCATCTTGCTTTGCTCTGAGTTTTTCAAATGATAAAGCAAGCTTTTGATACTCATTGACCATGTCATGAAGAGTTGAGATGAGTTCTTCTCGTGTAAAATTAATAGAGCTAAAATCAAATACCTGCTCGCAGCTTGATTGATCTTCTATGTTATCTGCCATTAGACATGTTACTTCTTCCTCATCCTCACTTGAACTGCAAGAGCTTTCTGGATCTGACTCTTCGCTGTCAGTTTCTGCCCATTTGGCTTTGCTGTCTTCAGCTAGGAGTACTTCATGTTTCTTCTTGTAAGGCTTCTTTTCGTCCTTAGATCTTCTTTTGTGCTCATACATTTTCTTCTTTCTTTCAGTTGAGGTTTGATTATCCTTTTTAGGCTTTGGACAGTTGGCAATAAAGTGACCGGATTTGCCACAGTTGAAACATACATTAGACTCTTCTCTGGAGTTGTTTCTTTGATAATTCTTCTGAAAATTTCCTTGATTTTTCCTCATGAATCTTCCAAATTTCTTAATGAATAGAGACATGGCATCATTGCTCAGCTGATCAGCAGTTTTCTCAACTGAACCAGTTGATTCATTTCTAACAGCAGTCAAGGCAGTAGTTGCTGCTGGAGTAGATGGTTCTCCTTCTCGAGTTTGAAGTTCAAACTCATATGCTTTTAGATCTGCAAATAAATCATGAAGTTCAACTTTGTTAAGATCTTTGGATTCCCTCATTGCCATAGTTTTGACATCCCATTCTTTGGGAAGTCCTCTGATTACTTTCAATACTACTTCTTTATTTGTATACACTTTTCCAAGTGCATTTAGTTCGTTGATGATACATCTTGTTCTTTCATCATACTCATCCATTGTTTCTCCAATCTTCATTCTGATGTTGTCGAATTTCTGCATAGCAACTGAAAGTTTGTTTTCTTTTGTTTGATCATTTCCTTCGCAAAGTTGAATTAATTTCTCCCAAATTTCTTTGGCGGTTTTGCACATTTTGATCTTACTGAACGTTACTTTGTCCAGTGTCTTATACAATATATCTTTTGCAACGTTGTCTAGATTTGCCTTTCTCTTGTCCTCTGTAGTCCACTCATCTCGAGGCTTTTCAATTCGGTGAGGTGCCCCTTCAGTGATAGCAACAGCTGTGTTTGCTTTCAAAATTTTCATGGGTCCGTCAGTTATGACGTACCACATGTCATCGTCTTGTGCAGCTAGATGAGCCTGCATTCTGATTTTCCAATCATCAAAATCTTCCCTGGAGAACATTGGAATCTTATTGAATGAAGACATAGTGATTAGATTGAGGATAGATAATCTTTGACAGGATATGCCTTGCTCTGATACCACTTGTTAGGATCGGTTATTGACTAAGGAGTGTTTAGAAGGGGGGGTTGAATAAACACTTCTAGGAATTTAAATGTTTTTCGAAAAAGGTAGTTCAGTTTTGTTACAAATTGAACTAAGTATCCCGTCAGTCAATATCAATCAGTTAAACTGAATAAGCAGTTGCGGAAAATAAACTGATTGAAAGATAGAATATCTAACTGGAAATAAAGAGCTGAAGTAAAGATAACACAATATGTTTCTGGATGTTCGGAGAATTGAATAACTCCTACGTCACCCCTTCTATCACAAGGATAGGATATTCACTAAAAGACTTTGATCGAGTACAACGCTTGTACAGACCCACTTCAGTTAGGACTTATCTATTGCCTGAACTGAAACTCTTAGTATAATACAATGATCTCTGTAAGTAACTGAACTTAGCACTTATCGAATTATCAATATTTCAGAGTGCTAGTTTGCTCAATGTGTAGCCTTGATTGCTACGAGTAGATCTGATAAGTGTTAGCTGAGATTTTGACAGAGTAATGGCAAGTTTGAGATTGGTCAATCGTGTCACTTGTAAACTGCTCTTTAGTCATATTTATAGAATTTTCTTTCCACGGTAATTTTGAATTCTCGTATCCGTTGGTTGCCACCTTATCATTTCTTGAACAATGTTCTCGATTGCCGCTTCATCATTTATTGTACGACGGCGTATTAATCTCAATAGCCGAAATACGTTGTTCTATGCAGTGCGGCTTTCCATATTCAGTTGCTGTCTGATATGTCTTTTTGTCTGTTGAATGATCTTTCCCGAGGTATCTTCAGTTGAGAAGCTTTAATGTTTTCGGCTGAATGTTTTAACAGATCTGTTCTCAACTGATCAGTTTGTGTCAACTGATTTCAGTTGAATGTCCAGCTGCCGAATTTGCTTTCATGTATTAGTTGATTTGATCGTTTGATTTGTGTTTTGTCAAACTCCAGAATTTAGTTTCCAACAACCTGGTTTGCCACAGTTGTAGCATGCATTTGATTCTTCTCTAGAGTTGTTTCTTTGATATTGCTTCTGAAAATTCCCTTGATTTTTCCTCATAAATCTTCCAAATTTCTTAATGAACAATGACATGGCATCATTGCTTAGTTGATCAGCAGCTTTCTCAACTGAACCAGTTGGTTCTGTTCTTACAGCAGTTAAGGCAGTAGTAGCTGTTGGAGTATATGGTTCTCCTTCTCGAGTTTGTAGTTAAAATCGTATGCCTTCAAGTCAGCAAATAGATCATGGAGTTCAACTTTGTTCAAATCTTTAGATTCCCTCATTGCCATGGTCTTCACGTCCCACTCTTTGGGAAGACCTCTGATTATCTTCAATGCAACTTCTTTGTTTGAATACACCTTTCCAAGTGCATTTAGTTCGTTGATGATGCAGCTGGTTCTTTCATCATATTCATGCATTGTTTCTCCAACTTTCATTCTGATGTTGTCGAACTTTTGCACGGCAACAGAAAGTTTGTTTTCTTTGGTTTGTTCGTTGCCTTCACAAAGCTGAGTTAACTTCTCCCAAATCTCTTTGGCTGTCTTGCACATCTTGATTTTACTGAACGTTACTTTGTCCAGTGTTTTGTACAATATGTCCTTTGCTACATTATCTAGATTTGCTTTCCTCTTTTCCTCAGTAGTTCACTCATCTCTTGGCTTTTCTATACGATGAGTTGCCCCATCAGTAATGGCAACACCTGTATTGGCTTTCAAAATCTTCATGGGTCCGTCAGTTATAACGTATCACATATCATCATCTCGTGCAGCTAGGTGAGCCTGCATCCTGATCTTCCAATCGTCAAAGTCGTCTCTTGAGAACATAGGAATCTTGTTGAATGAAGACATAGTGAACGATTTGAGTATAGATAATCTTTGATAGGATATGAATTGATCTGATACCACTTGATAGGATCGGTTAATCGAATAAAGAGTGTTTAGAAGGGGAGGTTGAATAAACACTGCTCGAATTCAAATATTCTTCGACAATATGAGTTCAGTTTTGTTACAAACTGAAACTATATATCTCGTCGATCAATAACAATCAGTTAAACTGAATAAAACAGTTGCGGAAAAAATAAACTGACAGAAAGATAGAGTATCTAAATGAAAATGACAGCTGAACTAATAACAACACAATATGTTTCTGGATGTTCGGAGACTTGAATAACTCCTACGCCACCCCTTCTATCACGAAGATAGGATATCCACTAAAAGACTTTGATCAAATACACGACACTGTAGTGACCCACTTCAGTTTGGACTTATCACTTTGTCAAAACTGAAACTCTTAGTATACAACACTTTTATAGATCGTAACTGATCTTAGCACTTAGAAAATCTATCAACGATTACAAAGTGCTATTTAAGCTCGAGAATGTAGTTGTAGGACCGAGTGCTTACCGCTTTACCAAAAGCTATAGCTAGTGGTAATGGTGCAACTCAAATCTTTTAAACCGCACAGCAGCACAAGCACCATGGTTCGATCGCTATACCAAGCAAGGACAATTATTGCACCCAACAATCTCCCTCTCAATAATTGCACTCCTTGCAATCAATGGGAATCGAACCCATGACCTTGGCTCTGATACCAATTGTAGGACCGAGTGCTTACCGCTTTACCAAAAGCTATAGCTAGTGGTAATGGTGCAACTCAAATCTTTTAAACCGCACAGCAGCACAAGCACCATGGTTCGATCGCTATACCAAGCAAGGACAATTATTGCACCCTATAGTAGTCTTGAATACTACTGATATGACTAATAAGCGTGAGCTTTGATTTCTGATTGTGAGTAGATATTTTTGCAGCGTAACGGCAAGAAGAATGAGATAACTGAAAGTCAGGGATATTTCTTCAGTTGCTGCCTTCGACTATTTATAGGCTCTCCCCTCAACAGTAACATTAAAGAATGTTTGAATATTCTAACCGTTGATTGCAACGTCGATATATTCTGACAATCGTACACTGTTCATTCTGTAATGCGGCGTTCCACTACTAGTTGTAGGTAATGTACTATTTTGTCGGTTGTCGCTTTCAACTGATGAAGTGTACAGCTGAGAGATCAGCTAGTAAAGAATTTGTTGCCGAATATGAACTTTAGTTGTATCGAACAGGTGACTAAGTTCAGCAGATGACGTGTTCAGTTGATGATCAGTTCAGTTGCTTAGTTCAGTTGGTAAGTCATTTTGTCAAAGCACCGAAATAAGTTTTCAACAAAATTCAAGGAGTTAAATTTATAAAATTTGATAATGTAATTATTAAACTCAAAAGTTGGGTTTGTAAATATTAAATTTTTAAGGTGATAAATTCAACTCCTTGAATTTATAATTTAAATATTAAATTTAAATGTTGAATTTATAATTGATTTAATTTATTAAGCTGAAAAGTTGATTTTATTAAATATTAAATTAAATATATTGTGGGTATGTTTAATGGACTTGTAGGAGTACAAGTCCAACATATTAAATATTTAATGTTATTAATGGACTTTGATTAATTAATTAACCTAGTTGGACTAGCCCAATTAATTAATCAAGCTCATTTATGTTAATTATAGATTTTAGGTCAAGAATATTGTTTTTAAAGAATTTTAAAAAATTTGACCTAGCCTCCACTTCACAACAATGGTGATTCACATGAGTTTCACCAAAAAAAAACAAAAAAACAAAAACAAAAAAAAATTCCTCCAAAATACTTTTGGCCATTTTTCAAGGAAAAGTAATTTGAGTCATCTCTCAAATTTTAATCTCAACGTAAAAACTTTTTTCAGATATTCTAGTGCTATTTGAAAGAGGAACAAATCTTCTGGTCGTGGACTTAATAGAAGGAGTTCTTGAAGAAAATTCCTAGGGAATCATCAAGAACTATATCCGCTAACCTCGAAATAGTTAGAGCCTTGTGAAATTTTCACCGAAGATATAATTTCTAACTCTCTATGTTTGATTATGAAATTCTATAATTTAACTATAAATATATTTCTAAAATTTATAATCCTATTTTCGTTTAATAGTACAATTATGTCTAATTGAATTTAATTAAACAAAAACAAATTTATCAAAGATAGAATCACAGCTGTCGCCTAAAATCGTACATTAAAACCGAATACTATTTCTAGTCGATTTAACCATGTGTTGATTAATATTTTTGAAGCTAAATTCAATCTATTCTCTTTCGAGTCAAGATGGAACAACAGACATACAAATAATTGACCAAATTAAAAGCACGAAAATTACACAAACATTAATCAATAACATATAATTAATTCGTAAATCAAATAATCTGTTGAATGAACAAGATCAAAGGTTTGTCTCTATCGTGATCCCGATCACAAGAAAAACTACTCCATAAATTCGAAACTAGAAGAAAGACTAATATTCGAATTCATGGCTAAAAAAAAGAAAACAAGAGAGGAGAAAATCTCAGCGATGGTGTGCGATTCTTGCGTGTAAAGCACGTTTTTCCTGTCGTTTCTCTCAAACCGTCGCCGTCTTCAAAAGTCTAAAGTTCTCATTTTCTTTTGTCGATGAAATCGTTCCGGCCACCCAAAAGTCCCCAAAAGATTCTTAGGTTTTACCTTTTTATCCTCCTCTAAATCTTCCCCAAAGTCTCCATAAAATGTTCGGCGAAATCTAATATTGATATTGTTGAGAATCGAAGTTGAGTTTAGAGGGAGGGTTGAATAAATATTACTCGTTCTTTCTTTCGTTTGATGAGGTACTAAAATCCTGTTAGAGATAGTAGTTTATCTTGTTGCGTATACTTTCACCTAGATTATAATTAAAGGTGTGGAAACAATCTGATAAAGTAAGTGAAAGACAATAATAACAGTAGGCAGTAGTTGTTTATGGAAGTTCGAAGATGAAATCTTCTACGTCTCCCCTTCTCCTGTTTCCAGAAGGTATAACTAAAAGACTTTGGATATTACAGTACAACTCTTGTACACACCCACTTCAGAAGGACTTACACCTTTGCCTACTGAAACTCTTAGTTACTCGACTCAAAAGGAACGTGATACACAAAGTTCTGAAAAGACTTTTTTTAGATTACAAGCTCTTCCTGATAAAGTATAAGTGTTGTAAAAGATTGTGAAGAGTGTAAGAATCAGTAGCACAAGATAAAGTGTGTGCTACTTTTCTTTGTGTTGAACTCAAAGTTATCAAGGAATTTCGAGGTTGTCTCGTTGAGTGAAATAGCGTTGATCTCTAAAACGATATTATGCGTAGAGTTGTTTTTTTGTAAGGATTTGTTCCATGTATATATAAGCGACTGAGTTCAACGTTTATGATCAGAAGATGTCTTCAGATTTCTGATAGAGTCAGCTTTATTACCAAAAAAAGGTTCCTGCAGAAAAGCTATAAAACAATCAGTCCTGTTTTATACTAAACTCGGTAAAGTGAATTAAATGACTCCTTATAGTATTTAATGCTGCAATTAATACTAGTACTTGGTAACTTTAACGATAACATTTAAAGTAGTCACGTTAGGCAACATCTTCTACTGATTCTGTTTTTCTATCCTTTCTACTGCTTTTGTTTTACTAGACCAGTAGCTTCTGATTTTCTTGTTGTCTACTGTTTTCTTAAAGAGTGCTGCTGGTCTGCTGGTTTTTATTTTCATCGCCACAATTAATTCATATCTATCAATTTCCCCCTTTGTGGTGATGCCAAAACCTAAACAGTAGGAAAGCGTTAAATAACAGATAATCAGTTAGCAAAAGGATAATATCAATGAAATTAACAAAGTAAATTTTCAATCAGTTCCAATGTCCTTGTAAATGACTTCTTCATCTTGAGGATCCTGAAATCTTCTATCTGAAGGTTCAGCTTCTGATTGCCTTAGTTCTGCTTCAGATGGATCTCTTCGTTTTTCTTCCCCCTTTTTGGCATCAGCGGCAATCACATGGGCCATAATATCATTCATTCTTCCAGACAAGTTTTGAATGCCATTGGTTAACATCTTCGGATACGGAGCTTGAGTAGAGATACAATCATTGAGAATAGTGAGAGATTGATTTTGAGAATCAATCTTGGCATCCATTACTTCCATGGAGGTGGTAAATGATCGAATGAGATCATCATGCTCGGTTAGTCGATTTAGTATGTTTATTTGAGCAAGCATGATGTGACTATTATTTCTCGATATAGCTTGTCTGAAAACAATGGTTTCAGCATACATTTTCTCCATGGATTCCGCCGTTATATATATTTCTTTGCTCATTCGATCTCTGAAGAACTGAGCACCACTAGATTCTGATAAGCTCTCATAGGACATCCGCTTGACTAAATCAGACAGGTTATGGAGTTCCCTTTGCAGAACGTCAATCTGAAACTCCAAATTGAATGTTTCTGATTCAGGTGAGGGGGTTCGCTCAAGTATGCGTTGCCTTATTTCAGCAACGCGAGTGTTCGTGTGAGTTTGAACAGGATCAGTGACAATCAGCGCAGTAGAGACTTGATTGGTGTTGAGGGAAATGGTATCCATCCCAGCAGTAGAAGGACTAGGGTCAGCAGAGCTTTCATCTGGAATAGCAGAGATAGTTGGTTCGGCAGCAATTATTGTAGGAACAATCTCTTCATCAGGAGCAACCAAGTCGGAGACCAAGTTCTCTTCTGTTGGAACAATGGCAGTAGGTGAAGCTGATTGTTCTGCAGTTATGGGTTCAGATTGCTGATCCAAAAGAACTTTCATTTCTGCTTGATAAGCAGCAGAAAAGTTCTCTAGATTTGGCAAAAGAGATATAGCATTTGATTCTGCCATATGTTGTTCTGCGGTTGGAGAGGGTGATGGTGGCAATGAAGTAGCTGGAACTGCTTCCTGAGTAGTAGGGGACGTGGGAACAATTGACTCAATGACTTCTTCAACTGAAGCAAGTTTATGCACAGACAAAAGAGATGATGACTGAATAGGCCTTGTTGGTGATGCAGGAGTACTGAGAACAGAATCTTTTGGTGAAGCTGTAGTCCGTTCCTCAACTGTCTGGATCTGTGGAAAGTCTGGAACAAGGCCGACTTGATATTCAATTGGCTTGCCAAAGCCCTTTTCTTGATCAAGAAATTGCTCACTCATCTGTTTCAATTTGTCAGTTAGAATCAGAATGACGTTTTGATCCTGAACAACAGTAGGAATTGTGGATCAAAATTTGATTCAAGAATTTTCAGAACCGATTCCAACTTCTGACATTTCAGCTGTTCGAGGATGTAGCTTCTTCTACGCAAGGCCTCGATTACATTTTCTGTTTTGGCAAGCTGAAAGACCCTCTTCTCAGCGTTCATTATTTTCCCATAGGATCCTTTCTTCTTGAAGTAGGCAAAAGAATGAAAAATTCGGACCTTGTGCCACTCGTCAAAGAAATTCATGTCATCATTGGCAGAGCTTTCTATTTCTGCCAAATGAAGATCAACACCTGTGGTCATAGTTGTTATGAGTCCAAAAAGTTGTGGTTCTTCAATCATCTTTCTTTTGCCTTTATCGGTTGATGAAATAGGCAAAATAGGTCGAAATGCAGAAGACCCCCTTGTAGGTTCTCGAATCACTATTCCAGACATTGGTCTGAAAGTAGAAGCAGTAGATGTTGCTGGAACAGATGCAACAGCTTGCACTGAAGTAGGAGCAGTGGGTCGTGCAGATGGAACCACTTCTGGAAACACCTGTCTGATTTGTACTTTCTCAATTTCAGAAATAGCTGCTGTCTTCTTGATTTTAAGAACAGTACGTGCTTTCTTTTTTATTGGAGTTGGTAAGGATGATTGAACATCAGCAGCAGACTCTTCTGATACTGTTTTATCAGAATCAGTAGAGACGATCACTCTTTTCCTTTTAATCTTTCGTTGAGGTTTTTAAGCCTCAGAAAGAGTCTCTCCAATCTCCTTTTTCAAGGCAACAAATTCAGCCACGGTTGGCTTGGGCTTCAAAGCAAGTACATTCTCAGCATCAATCATTGTTACCAAAATAGCATCTTGTTCACTTGTAAAAGCGAAACCAGCATCCTTTAGCATTGTTCTGATCTGAACAGCAAATCCAGAACTTTTCTTGGTGACCATGTCTTTCATGATTCTGAATATGAAACGACTCCAATCCACTTTAATTCCCTTAGTGATGGCAGCCATCACTTGAACTTTCTCCTTTGTTAACTTGTCGAACGTGCCAGCTTTGACTAATATAGCTTTCGCCACAATATCAGCCAGAATTTGATATTCCATTTTGAGTAACTTTTTGTGGGAAGAAGGAGACAATTCTTCTCCAGAGGCTGAGAAAGTGCTGAGCAATAGACATTTCTAGCTTGGAAATATCAGATAGTTCAGAAGTACCTGAAAGTGGGAGGAGGAAGGTTGCTCCCAATAGTGTGGCATCAATGGAAATGGATGCATCTCCTTGAGAGTGAACGATCTTTCCTTCATGCACAGTTGCCTTAGCGTCGAAATCCAGAAGAGCATTTTTGTATATCACAGCTGGTGCTTCCAAGAATTTTCGAAGTCCTGATTTCTCAAGGACTTGAAACATTTCAACAAGGTTCTCATCTTTGACATTGAGAACTGAAGCAAAGTTGACTTGATATGCATTAAGAGTGTATGCTCCGGCCATTTCTGTACGAGGAAAGGATCAGATAAAATTTGCAGTAGATAGAAAATGATTAAGAGAAAGCAGTAGCTGAGTAAAAACAGTTTTGAAATGGTAAAAATGAAAAGTGAGAAGGTTTTAAAATGAATGTACAGCCGTCAAGTAAACATAAGGACACGTGTTAGTATGTTTATGGTTGAATGTTTTAAAAGACTTGCAGAGTTTGTCAGAGACGCGAATGATTTTAAAAATTTGAAATAGGCGGGCTGTCCAGACGGTTACTAAGAATAATCAGAAGAATATTTGTCGTTTAATGATAACGTCTGCTGGAAGTTTCAAAGTGCTGAAATATTTGAGCACTTTGACAAAACCAGCAGAATCGTTGTTTTATCGAAAAGACGAATATTCTATCTGTTTTTTGAAAAAGGTATAAAAATCTTAGTCTGACTAAGATACTGTTCCCCCTCGGTAAATGTAACTAATAAGTTGATATTAAACACCAAGCGACTCTTGACAATCTCTCAATCTGAACCGTTGAAAATGAACAGTCGCAAGGGTCTTTGTTTCTTCCGAAGATTACTATAAATGCCTGCACAACTTAAATGAAGTTAAACATTCATTATCTAAAATGAAAGCTCAAGTTAAAGAAGAGTTAGAGTCTGATCCAGGAGCCGAAGCAAAAATGTTAAGAAGGAATTTTGAAGATGTCATTCTTTACGTAATGATCCTGGGATCAAACTCCTGGAGTTGTAATGTCAACAATCAAAAAGATTTGTTGCTTCCATTTAGTCTGAGATGTAGCATCGATCATTTCCAGAGGCTTTCTAATGCAATAAGAGAGTGCTGGTTGATCGATGATACTGATATCTTCAGTTGTACCCTTGTAAGGCTTTTTCTAATACATTAGTGCTAACAAGACCCAAGCTTGCTAGATTCTTACTAGACCCAAGCTTGCTGGAATCTCTTTGAAGAAGACCATCCTTTTCCTGCTGAAGATACTACGATCTGCTGATATTACTGAATGCAAAATTTTAATGTAAAGCTTCTAGTTAAAGAGCATTTGTTGATCTACTGCTTTTACTTCTGCATCGTTTAATGTACTGGAATGGTTTCTAATAAAGTTTCCGTTTAAGTACTTGATATTCCCTTCTGCTTTAATTCAAATAACTTACTGTTGGCTAAATAAGATAAATAAATGATGAATAATGAATTAAATTCAGAAGAAGAGAGGTCGTCTTGTGATAGCTTCTACTGGAAGATAAGAAAAGCCCTGTTTTGTTAATGAAACAAATTACTTTCTGCATCTGACAGAAATCTCATATAATCAGAAAAATGTTCTTTCTACATTAATGATAATTTTGATAAATGAACTGTCAATAGCCAGACATAGGACGTTTCAGTATCCTTTACTACAGGTATGATTATCTCGATTTTTGGTGTTTTTGACATCTATAAATAAGAACAAAGGGTTAAGCCAAATAGTCACTGTAATGCCCGGAAATTTAATCCTAGTAATCTGTAATTATTAAATTATAATTTGATATGATTATGAAAGGATTAACCGGGACAGGAAATGAGATTTCATATGGATTGTGTACGTTTTGGGCAGAAACGTTGGCGCCCGAGCGGTAGAAAATGACCGCCCGAGCGCCAATGCTCAATAGGAAAATGTCTCGGACAGAAGAGGTGGCGCCCGAGCGGTAGTTTACGACCGCTCGAGCGCCAGTGTGTGTCAAGCCGAGTGGTTGGGCAGAGGAGGCCGCGCTCGAGCGGTAATTTATCACCGCCCGAGCGCGAGCCATGCAGAAGGAAAATTGGACATTTGTATTGATGCATGTACGTGAGTATATATATACAAGAAACGAAAATCTTCAGTAAAAAGAAGAAAAGAAGATCGAGAAAAGTTCCTGTATATGTGTTGAAAATCCTTACGCCTTTTCTGGGAAATCCGTCCGTCCGAATTGTAATCTGACTTCAATACTGTAATCCTAGCAACGTAGGCTACAACTTGACGTAAGTTTTACTACGTTTTGACACGCTTTGAAATTATGCTATTGTCAGAATTGAATAGGATTCAGATATGATGTTCTTGATATGTTAGACATCGTAGAATCAAAGTCAGATTAAGAAACGGACTGATTAAGGAATTGTTATGAATTTTTAGGGTATATTGATTATACCGGACAGATTTGGATTATGAATGAATTACAGACTGTAATGGATATGAGTTATGATTTGTAATTAATATCTGGTGATATGGTATTGACGGGAATACTGAGATTGTGCCGTTATGCCGTTGAGTTTGAATTAAATCCAGATTGATCAGATTGTTATTAATTTGAAAGGTATATTGAAATGAGATTATTGATATTGTCATTGCCAGAGAGACTGTGAATTCAGGACTTCGACTGAGCCAGAAACCGACGAAAAAAAGGTATAAGTCAATGTGGTATTGGGAGATGGACTTGAGTCGGTTTAGACTTGAGTTTACCTAAATCACATACTTTACTTTATTGCATTGATATTTGCATTGAGTTGATTGATATACTTGTTCTCTTGATTTTAGACAGCAGGTATTAGACGAGTAGTCTTATGACAGAAGTGCCGTTAGTGGTGGGATCACCACGGGCACATTGCACGATGTCATAAGATGGTGTATTGGCGGTTGTGCCAAAGACTGTCACTGGATGTTTGGCTATCGATGTGGATAGGATGGTGGCTTTTTCTATTACTATTAATCAGTATTGTATCGATGTGGATAGATTAGTAGCTCTTCTATTACTGTTAATCGATGTCATATCGATGTGGATAGAATTAGAGTTGCTTCTATTACTGTTAATCGGTACTATATTGATGTGGATAGAATAATAGCTTCCTCTATTACTGGTAATCGATACCGTATCGATGTGAATAGAACTGGAGTCTTTTCTATTACTGTTGATCGATACCATATCGGCGTGGATAGAACTGGAGTCTTTTCTATTACTGCTAGTCGATATACGCATGCCAACTTCTGGAACCGGGCTCCCTAGACTAGGATTGTGTCTAGTCTGAATGATGTAGCTACGAGTATTGTCGACAGTTTGATATTGATTATGTTTCAGACTTTGTTACATATATCTGTTACCTGATTACATGCTTTATATTGTTTATATGATTGCATGTTTCGTTGATTTATACTGGGAGTATATTCTCACCGGTTTATCCGGCTGTTGTCTTGTCTGTATGTGTACTTGACAACAGATGGGACAGGATCAGGGTCCAGGAGATGAAGAGAGAGATCGTGATTAGAGTGGTGGCACCAGACTTGGACTAGAGATAGGGTTGAACACTTGACAGTAGTTGTCAAACCCTAGTTTGAATAAATGTGTTGTAATACAGGACTTGTATTTTATATACTGATATGTATATATGTTTTAATTTCACTACGTTCCGCATTTTAAAAAAAAAATTTAGACCCTGTTTTTAATTGATTAATTAGTCCCAATTATGATTAAGAACTTGATTAGCGTCCAGGTCCCCACAACAGGTGGTTTCAGAGCCATAGATCCCTTAGACTGAGATAGAAGCTAGTGAGCGGGGTAGATTGATTTTCTTTCCTGCTTTTGATTGCTAGCATGGTTCCTGTTTTAATATATGCTACCTGAATTATCTGATATTGATATGGTATTGTATATTATTGGAATGAATCAGCTGTAAGATGATCCGAGGAGGCTTGAAACAGGATTATTGTTGGAATTGCTAACCCTTTTGGTTATCAGATATGCCTCCGAGAAGAATGCCAGAACAGGGGAGTACCTCAAATCCTCCCATGGATGTGACACCTACAGCAATGGAGAAATTGCTGAAAAGATTTCAGACATTCCATCCACCGACTTTGAAAGGAACGGAGAATTCCGTAGAATGTGAGAGTTGGTTGGACGATATTGAATCGTTGTTCGAATCTTTGGAATATACTGAGGAAAAGAGGGTGAAACTGATCGGACACCAGCTGCATGACGTTGCTAAACACTGGTGGAACACGACAAAACGGGCTTTGGAATTACGAGGTACGGCCATTACCTGGAATGTGTTTAAGACTGAATTTTATCTACGGTTCTTTCCAGTTTCATATAGGAAGGACAAGGGAGCCGAGTTTGCAAACTTGAAACAAGGCCAGTTGAACATTGAGGATTATGTGGCTAAGTTCTCTACTCTGCTCCAATTTGCCCCTCATGTGGCTGGGAGTGATGAGGCCGTTGCAGACCAGTTCATAAATGGTCTAAATCCTGAAATCTTTACCCTGGTGAATACCGGGAGGCCAAACAATTTTACCGATGACTTGAACCGAGCCAAGGGAGCCGAAGCCGGTTTAATGAGACAGAAAGAGGCCTCGTTTGTGCCTTCAGCACTGAGATCACCGCTGCCTCCACCAGCTCCCCGATTTGAGAGCGGCAGTGGTAGTGGGAAGAAAGACTTCCTGAAAGCTAAGGGGAAGAAAGTCAAGAAAGCTGGAAGTAGCTCATCCAGTTCGAGTGGCTCTAGACAGACTGGTCAGGGCCAGAGTTACACAGGACCCTACTGTAGCACTTGTGGAGGGAAGCATTCCACCGAGCAGTGCCGAGGAGTGTTCGGAAATTGCCGCATTTGTAAGCAGCATGGACACTTTGCCCGAGTGTGTCCACAGCGTGGTGCCCAGGGATCCCAGGCAGCTGAGTCATCTGGATCAGCGGCTCAGGCAGGTAGACGATCTTCTGCTGTTCATTCCTTCCAGCCAGCACTGTCTACTCAGTCACAGTAGAGGCCGGGAGGGAGCCAGACAGCGAACCAGCCTCCTCGACAGCAGGCCCGACTATTTGCTTTGACTGAGGAGCGAGCACATGATGCACCTGATGATGTCGTGGCAGGTAACTGTTTTATTTCTGGTTATCCTGCATATGTGCTGATTGACACTGGTGCATCGCATACTTTTATTTCAGAGAGGTTTGCATTGAGTCATGCGTTACCCATTGAGTCATTGTCTGCAGTAGTGTCTGTCTCTTCACCGTTAGGGACAGGTTTGATAGCAGTGAAATCTGCAAAACCTTGTAGACTACAGTACGATGGACATACGATTGAGCTAGACTGTATTGTACTTGGGATATCTGACTTTGATTGTATTATTGGTATTGATACATTAACCAAGTATAGAGCTACAGTTGATTGCTTCCACAAGATAGTTCGATTCAGACCTGAGATGGCTGAGGAGTGGAAATTTTATGGTAAGGGTTCTCGTGCCAGAATTCCTTTGATATCTGCAATGAATATGACACGATTATTGAAGAAAGGAGCGGATGGATTCCTGGTATACTCAGTTGATTTACTGAAATCGAGCCCATCGTTGGCGGACTTGCCAGTGGTGTGTGAATTTGCTGATGTCTTTCCAGATGAGATTCCTGGATTGCCTCCGATTCGAGAGATAGACTTCAGCATCGAATTAATGCCAGGAAAAGTTCCGATTTCGAGAGCTCCATACAGGATGGCACCGATCGAATTAAAAGAATTGAAAGAACAGTTGGAGGATTTGCTAGCCAAGGTATATCAGACCGAGTGTATCTCCTTGGGGTGCTCCAGTACTGTTCGTGAGGAAGAAAGACGGGTCGATGAGACTTTGTATCGACTATCGGCAACTGAACAAGGCAACGGTAAAGAATAAATATCCATTGCCTCGTATTGATGATTTATTTGATCAGTTGCAGGGTTCTTCGGCGTATTCCAAGATCGATCTGATATCTGGATATCATCAACTGAGAGTCAGGGATTCTGATATCTCATAGACAACATTTAGAACCAGGTATGGACACTATGAGTTTATTGTCATGCCTTTTGGTTTGACGAATGCACCCGCGGTATTTATGGGATTGATGAACCACGTTTTTCAGAAATATTTGGATGATTTTGTTGTCATATTCATTGATGATATCTTGATTTATTCAAAGAATATGATTGAACATGCTAATCATCTGAGGATTGTGTTGCGAACTTTGAGGACGGAGAAACTGTATGCTAAACTGTCGAAATGCGAGTTCTGGTTGAAACAGGTGATATTTCTGGGACATATTATATCCGGAGACGGTATATCTGTTGATCCCAGTAAGGTTGAGGCAGTGATTTCGTGGCCGAGAACGATATCTGTACCAGAGATACGCAACTTTATGGGTTTGGCAGGATATTATCGCCGATTCATTAAAGATTTTTCGAGTATTGCCAAACCGATTACACAGTTGACTCAGAAGAATGCTCCGTTTGTTTGGTCAGAAGACTGTGAATCCAGTTTTCTGGAATTGAAAAAGAGATTGACCAGTGCGCCTGTGTTGACGATTCCTTCAGGCACTGGTGGATTTGTTGTTTATTGTGATGCATCTCACCGAGGATTGGGTTGTGTATTGATGCAGCGGGGGCATGTGATTGCTTATGCCTCGAGACAGCTGAAACCCCATGAAACTCGTTACCCAATTCATGATCTTGAATTGGCATCCATAGTCTTTGCACTGAAGATATGGCGACATTATTTGTACGGTGAGAAATTCGAAATCTATTCTGATCATAAAAGCTTGAAATATCTCTTTTCACAGTCAGAATTGAATATGAGACAGCGGAGATGGCTGGATTTATTGAAAGATTTTGATTGTGAAATCAAATACTATCCGGGGAAATCTAATGCAGCAGCAGATGCATTAAGTCGAAAGGTATGTTCTCTATCCTTATCGACTATGGGAGTCTCTAATTTGATTGAGGACTGCTGTTTGTCTGGACTAGTATTTGAGACAGATAAGAGACCAATGAGATTGTATACTATTCAAGCGGAACCAGAGCTGATTGTGAAAATTAAAGCGGCACAGAAAAGTGATCAGAATATACAGAAGTCGATTGCAATAGTCAGAGCTGGTCATCAATCGGAATATCAGGTGAGAAATGACATTTTGTATGTGAATAATCTTCTGGTTGTGCCGAATGTTTCGGATTTGAGACAGCGAATACTGACAGAAGCGCACAACAGTCGTTTTAGCGTTCATCCTGGTGGCAGGAAAATGTACAATGATTTAAAGGCACAGTATTGGTGGAAACAAATGAAATCTGATGTTACTGAATTTGTAGCCAAGTGTCTGAATTGCCAACATGTGAAAGCTGAAAGAAAGAAACCAGGAAGATTGTTGCGGAGTTTGTCCATTCCTGAATGGAAATGGGATCACATTTCCATGGATTTTGTGACACAATTACCGAGATCCTCCCGAGGTTCTGATGCGATTTGGGTCGTGATTGATCGATTGACCAAATCAGCATGCTTTATTCCATACAAGATGACCTATAGATATGATCAGATGGCCGATATTTATGTTCGAGAAGTGGTGAGACTGCATGGAGTGCCGAAGTCGATTGTTTCAGACCGGGATCCTCGATTTACTTCGCACTTCTGGCAGAGCCTGCAACAAGCTCTTGGTACGAAGTTACATCTTAGTACCGCATATCATCCATAGACTGACGGACAGTCAGAGCGTACGATACAGACTTGATTTTATTACTAACTGGCAAAATGCATTGCCTCTTTGTGAATTTTCGTACAACAATAGCTATCAAACGAGTATTGAAATGGCACCATTTGAAGCGTTGTACAGAAAGAAGTGTCGATCGCCTCTTTATTGGGATGATATCTCTGAAGTTCCTGAGACTGGACCTGATATGATCAGAGATATGACTGAAAAAGTAAAATTGATTCAGAAGAAAATGAAGGCAGCTCAGGACAGACAAGCCAAATATGCCAACCTTCGACGTAGACCGTTGGTATTTGAGGCAGGAGACCGAGTGTTCCTGAAAATTTCTCCTTTCAGGGGTGTTGTTCGGTTTGGAAAGAAAGGGAAGTTGTCTCCACGATACGTCGGTCCTTATGAGATTCTTGAGAAGATAGGAGATCGTGCCTATCGACTAGCATTGCCGCCTTCATTATCGGGAATACATGATGTCTTTCATGTATCAATGCTGCGGAAATATCTTCTTGATGATTCCCATGTTATTCAACCAGACGAGACTGAGCTGGATGAGACATTGAGTTATGTCGAGAAGCCGATCCGGATTATCGATCGTAAGGAAAAACAGCTCAGAATGAAGATGATTCCGTTGGTGAAAGTACCATGGACTCGTCATGGCATTGAAGAAGCAACTTGGGAGACTGAGTCTGATATGAGACAAGAATTCCCTGCATTGTTCCACTGATTTAAATTTCTTATACAGTTTTGTATATATACTCCTTTTGATACGAATGAGATGCCTGTGATTTCGGGGACGAAATCGTATCTTAGGGGGGGAGAAATGTAATGCCCGGAAATTTAATCCTAGTAATCTGTAATTATTAAATTATAATTTGATATGATTATGAAAGGATTAACCGGGACACGAAATGAGATTTCATATGGATTGTGTACGTTTTGGGCAGAAACGTTGGCGCCTGAGCGGTAGAAAATGACCGCCCGAGCGCCAATGCTCAATAGGAAAATGTCTCGGACAGAAGAGGTGGGGCCCGAGCGGTAGTTTACGATCGCTCGAGCGCCAGTGCGTGTCAAGCCGAGTGGTTGGGCAGAGGATGCCGCGCTCGAGCGGTAATTTATCACCGCCCGAGCGCGAGCCATGCAGAAGGAAAATTGGACATTTGTATTGATGCATGTACGTGAGTATATATATATTTATATATATATATATACAAGAAATGAAAATCTTCAGTAAAAAGTAGAAAAGAAGATCGAGAAAAGTTCCTGTATATGTGTTGAAAATCCTTACGCCTTTTCTGGGAAATCCGTCCGTCCGAATTGTAATCTGACTTCAGTACTGTAATCCTAGCAACGTAGGCTACAACTTGACGTAAGTTTTACTACGTTTTGACACGCTTTGAAATTATGCTATTGTCAGAATTGAATAGGATTCAGATATGATGTTCTTGATATGTTAGACATCGTAGAATCAAAGTCAGATTAAGAAACGGACTGATTAAGGAATTGTTATGAATTTTTAGGGTATATTGATTATACCGGACAGATTTGGATTATGAATGAATTACAGACTGTAATGGATATGAGTTATGATTTGTAATTAATATCTGGTGATATGGTATTGACGGGAATACTGAGATTGTGCCGTTATGCCGTTGAGTTTGAATTAAATCCAGATTGATCAGATTGTTATTGATTTGAAAGGTATATTGACATGAGATTATTGTTATTGTCATTGCCAGAGAGACTGTGAATTCAGGACTTCGACTGAGCCAGAAACCGACGAAAGAAAGGTATAAGTCAATGTGGTATTGGGAGATGGACTTGAGTCGGTTTAGACTTGAGTTTCCCTAAATCACATACTTTACTTTATTGCATTGATATTTGCATTGAGTTGATTGATATACTTGTTCTCTTGATTTTAGACAGCAGGTATTAGACGAGTAGTCTTATGACAGAAGTGCCGTTAGTGGTGGGATCACCACGGGCACATTGCACGATGTCATAAGATGGTGTATTGGCGGTTGTGCCAAAGACTGTCACTGGATGTTTGGCTATCGATGTGGATAGGATAGTGGCTTTTTCTATTACTATTAATCAGTATTGTATCGATGTGGATAGATTAGTAGCTCTTCTATTACTGTTAATCGATGTCATATCGATGTGGATAGAATTAGAGTTGCTTCTATTACTGTTAATCGGTACTATATTGATGTGGATAGAATAATAGCTTCCTCTATTACTGGTAATCGATACCGTATCGATGTGAATAGAACTGGAGTCTTTTCTATTACTGTTGATCGATACCATATCGGCGTGGATAGAACTGGAGTCTTTTCTATTACTGCTAGTCGATATACGCATGCCAACTTCTGGAACCGGGATCCCTAGACTAGGATTGTGTCTATAGTCTGAATGATGTAGCTACGAGTATTGTCGACAGTTTGATATTGATTATGTTTCAGACTTTGTTACATATATCTGTTACCTGATTACATGCTTTATATTGTTTATATGATTGCATGTTTCGTTGATTTATACTGGGAGTATATTCTCACCGGTTTATCCGGCTGTTGTCTTGTCGGTATGTGTACTTGACAACAGATGGGACAGGATCAGGGTCCAGGAGATGAAGAGAGAGATCGTGATTAGAGTGGTGGCACCGGACTTGGACTAGAGATAGGGTTGAACACTTGATAGTAGTTGTCAAACCCTAGTTTGAATAAATGTGTTGTAATACAGGACTTGTATTTTATATACTGATATGTATATATGTTTTAATTTCACTACGTTCCGCATTTTAAAAAAAAAATTTAGACCCTGTTTTTAATTGATTAATTAGTCCCAATTATGATTAAGAACTTGATTAGCGTCCGGGTCCCCACAGTCACAAAACAAAATGTCAAAAGAAAATAGTTCTGATCTGGCCGAGGAGTTCATGAAGGAGGTGACCGTTGCACGGAAACAAGTGATTGAAGACAAAGTGCTGGAAAAGACACTTTCCACCTGGACTAAGATCCAGGAGCTTCAGTCCGACTTTGAAAGTGGGTTGTGCGCTACTACCAATAAGCTGGTAGTAATGGAGAAGTATTATCGACGTCTCCATAGTGCTGACAGCGCAGATGTCTTTTCTGATAATAGTGTTTACCTCCTTATGCTCTTAAAGGAGCATAGGACTCTGAAAAAGATTGCTTTTTCAGAGGAGTTTTTGCGTACCTCCACCGGAGAGCTAACTACTTGGTTGGCCTTCTGGAGACAGAATGTTAAGGATGAAGTCACGATTGTACGCCCCCGCCTTTATCGTTAATGAAGTTTTATAATTTGTCTGCTGATTTTTCTTTTTCCTGTCTTTTATTTTCTGCAAAATAACTCTAAAGAAACATAGGAAGTCACAACACAATCATGAAGATAACAGATAATTAATTTAAGTCTATTAATCCAAGAGACTTTCGAAAATAAGAAAACTTATTTTCCGGCAATGGTTTTGTGAAGATATCTGCTGTTTGTTGATCAGTAGAAACATATTCCAGACGAATGTTCTTCTTCTGCACATGATCTCTGATGAAGTGATGTCTGATGTCTATGTGCTTCGTTCTTGAATGAAGTACTGAATTTTTTGTGATTGCAATGGCACTGGTATTGTCACAGAAAATAGGTGATTCGGAGGCTTCAATTCCATAGTCTTTTAACTGTTGCTGAATCCATAATATTTGAGAGCATCAGCTTCCAGCAGCCAGATATTCTGCTTCTGCAGTAGATGTGGCTATGGAAGTCTGCTTTTTACTAAACCAGGATATCAGCCTATCACTAAGAAATTGAAAAAAACCACTTGTGCTTTTTCTGTCTAATTTGCAACTTGCGTGATCAGAATTTGAATATCCAATGAGATTTAACGATGAATCATTGGGATACCATAAGCCGACATTTTGAGTTCCTTTTAAGTACTGCAAAATACGTTTAGCAGCAATATAATGAGATTGTTTGGGGTTAGATTGAAATCTCGCACTAATACAAACAGCAAACATGATATCTGGTCTACTGGTAGTCAGATATAGAAATGAACCAATAAGACCGCGATACTGAGTTACCTCTACTGGAATTCCACTTTCATCTTTATCAAGTTTAATAGATGAGCTCATTGGAGTAGAAGCAGCAGAGCATGCTTCCATACCGAACTTTTTCAGAAGCTCCTTGGTGTACTTGGCTTGATTTATAAAAATTCCAGTATCAAGTTGTTTAATCTGTAATCCTAAGAAGAATGTTAATCTCCCATCATGCTCATTTCGAATTTATCCTGCATCAATTTTCCAAACTTTGCACACAATTTGGGGTTAGTTGACCCAAAAATAATATCATCAACATAGATCTGTACTAAAAGTATATGCTTATTCTTGACTAAAGTAAACAGAGTTTTGTTTACTGCTCCAATTGTAAAGTCATGATTAATAAGGAATTGCGATAAGGTGTCATACCATGCTCTAGTTGTCTGTTTTAGACCATATAATGCTTTGTCTAATTTGAATACATGGTGAGGTGAGAAATGATCGATAAAACGTGGAGGTTGTTCGACGTAGACTTCTTCTTGTAAAAGACCATTCATAAATGCACTCTTCACATCCATTTGATATACTTTGAAATTCTTGAAAGCAGCAAAGGCCAAAAATATTCTGATAGCTTCGAGCCTTGCTACTGGTGCGTAGGTCTCATCATAGTCTATTCCTTCTTCTTGTCTGAAACCTTGAGCTACCAGTCTTGCTTTATTTCTGATCACTGTGCCTTCTTCATTGAGTTTGTTTCTGAATACCCACCGAGTTCCAATGACAGCTTGGTGAGATGGTCTAGGACTAGAAACCAAACTTCGTTTCGTTTGAATTGATTCAGCTCTTCTTGCATAGCTTCAATCCAACTAGGATCCAGAAGAGATTCTTAAATTTTATTTGGTCCGTCCTGAGAGATAAAAGCAGCATGCATGTATTCATTAATCATTTGCCTTCTGGTTCTCAAGGGCGCTGCTGGATTACCAATAACCAATGATGGAGGATGAGATTTTCTCCAAATAAAAGGATTTAAAAGGATATCTTCCTGATTTGATATGTTGAGATTTTTCTCGACGGAACCAGTAGTAGGTTCTTGAGTGTCTTCTGCTGGTATTGGCAGATCTAATGTATGTACTTCTGGTTCCACTATCGGAATGTCTGGTTCTGGATTTTGAAGATCCTTGATGTTTGTTTCTACATCATCTTCACTGTCCAGTTCCAAGTGGATCCTGTCTAGCCTGTTACTTAAATCTGACATGTTAGATATTTCAGGAGCACTGTTGTCTTCATCGAAGACAACATGAATCGACTCTTCAACATTAAGAGTTCTATTGTTGAAAATTCTAAAGGCTTTGCTTACAGCAGAGTAACCAAGAAATAGTCCAGCATCTGATTTTGAGTGAAATGCAGTTAAGTGATTTTTGCCATTATTTAGTACAAAACATTTGCAACCAAACACATGAAAATAAGATACGTTGGGTTTATTCCCTTTCCATATTTCATAAGGAGTTTGATTGTGCCTTTTGTTGACCATAGTTCTGTTTTGCGTGTAACAAGCAGTGTTTATTGCTTCAGCCCAGAAGCGCGGAGAGATGTCTACATCTGCTAGCATTGTTCTAGCTGCTTCTTTTAGAGTTCTATTTCTCCTCTCAGCTACTCCGTTTTGTTGAGGTGTTCTGGCAGCTGAATATTCATGATGAATCCCATGTTCATCCAAATATAACTCAAGATTTTTGTTAGTGAACTCAGTACCCCGATCACTTCTGATTTTAATGATGGAAGAAGATTTTCATTTTGAATCCTTTTCAGAAGCTTGATCAGGAGGCTACTGGTTTGATCTTTTCTTGCGAGAAATATTACCCAAGTGAATCTAGAAAAATCATCAATAACAACAAGAGTATATTTCATTCCCCCTAAGCTCATGATAGGGATTGGACCAAATAGATCCATATGCAGTAATTCCAGACATCTTGAAGTTGATTTGCTATCTTTGTTCTTGAAACTAGATCTTATCTGTTTTCCAAGCTGACAAGCAGAACAAACAAGATTTTTGACAAAATTAATATCAGGTAAGCCATCAACTATATTCTGCTTTTTGAGATGATTGATTGACTTGAAATTCAGATGATTCAATTTCTTGTGCCATAGCCAGTGTTTATTACTAAGAGAGGCAACTAAGCATGTAGGAGTGTTGACATGATTTGAGTTCCAAATGACTCTGTAGGTGTTGCCTTCTCTCTTTCCAGTTAATACAGTAGTTTCAGCAGAATCTCTAACTATACACGAGTGCTTCTGAAAAGCTACAGAATAACCATTATCACATAGTTGACTAATGCTAATTAGATTGTAACAAAGGTTGTCAACTAATAACACATCATTAATGGTTATGTTACCATGGATAATCTTACCTTTACCCACGGTTTTACCTTTTGAGTTGTCTCCAAAAGTTATCTTTGGTCCAGTGCAACTCATTATCTCGGAAAGTAGGTTTTTCTGTCCAGTCATGTGTCTGGAACATCCACTGTCCAGATACCATGTAGAGTTACTGATTTCTGTTTTTTTCTGCTGTTCCTGCAAACACAAATTTTAGTATCTGGTACCCAAATCTATTTGGGTCCAATCCTTATCAATCCTTTGGGGACCCACATTTGTACAATTTTTGTACTTCGGGTATCTATGGAGGTGTGTGCAACAAAGGGTCTGTTGTTTTTAACATTGTGCATCCTAGTATGTTGTTCTTCCCTTCTGTTTCTGTTGTCCAGCCTGTATCTCTTCTGAACAGGTTTAGAATTGTAGTACTGGTAGTTTTTAACCTTCATAGGAGGTTGTCTTCCTGAGTTGAATCCTCTTCTGATTCTAGAACTCTGGTCAACTTTTTCCTTAGGTTCCACATAACCCAGACCATAATGCATTCTTCTGTTCATCTGATTTACATTCCTTTCTACTGAAGCAGTAGGTACTTCTGGTTTCTGTACCACACTGGATTTCACAAAGTGAATATACTTCCCTTTGCACATATCCAGTTTTGGCTTAGTATTTGTTTCAGAGGTGCCTTCATTATTACGAAATCCGAGACCACTCCTGTCTCCAGATTGTTTTTGTAACTCTTGCATCTTTTCCAGTGAAATAGAAGACTTTTTCCAAGCATTTACCAGTAGTGATAACTTCTGGTTTTCAGAAAGCATCTTCTGGTAATCTGCTTTTGCTCTTTCATTCTCCGTTTTTAATTTACTTATCTCAACTTGTAAATTATTACAGCTGTCTACTTGCAAGCAAGTTAACTTACTGTTATGATCCTTTAAGTCCTGATTTTCGATCTTAACTTCTTCGAATGATTGAGAAAGTCTAGAATACTCTTCTACCATATCATGTAATGCATTAATCAGATCAGTTCGTGTGAATTCGTTAGAATAAAAATCAAATATCTCTCCAGATGTCGAGGTTGAATCAGTGTCTGCCATGAGACATTTGACTTCTTCTGCATCACTGTCACTGGAATGACTTTCTGAATCAGACGACTCAGAGCTGGAGTCCGCCCATTTGGATTTGCTTTCTTCAGCAATCATTGCTTTTCGATCTCTTCTGGACTTTTTGTCATTCCTCTTGTGATCCCTTCTCTTCTGGTCATCCTTCTTTGTTTTAGGACAATCAGCAATGAAGTGACCTATTTTTCCACAGTTAAAGCATCCCATATCACCAGATGGTGAATCTTTCTTGAAATTGCGATTGGGACCCTGATAAGTTCGATGGTTCTTTTTCATGAACCTGGAGAACTTCTTTGCAAACAAGGACATAGCATCACTACTGTTTTGTTCAACAGTCTTCTCCAATGTACTGTCAATGATCACAGTAGGTAATGCTTGAGGTACAGATATAGCAGCAGTAGAGGAGGTAGTAGCAGTAGCAGTAGCAGCAAGAGCCTTGGTAGGTAGACTTGAAGGCTCTTCTCCACTTCTTACCTCCAATTCGAACTCGTATGCTTTCAGATCTGCAAACAAGTCATGCAGTTCCAACTTGTTTAGATCTTTGGACACTCTCATAGCCATTGTTTTTACATCCCATTCTCTAGGTAAGGCTCTCATCACCTTGAGAGCTATTTCTCTATTGCTATGCTCTTTACCCAGAGCTGTTAGCTCATTTACCAAGCTACTGAATCTTTCATCGAACTCATTTAGAGTTTCACCAGCTCTCATTTTTAGATTTTCGAACTTCTGCATTGCTACAGACAGTTTGTTTTCTTTCGTTTGCTCATTTCCCTCACATATCTGGATGAGCTTTTCCCAAATATCTTTTGCAGTAGAACACATTTTAATCTTGCTAAAGGTGTTCTTGTCGAGAGTTTTATATAATATATCCTTTGCAACATTATCAAGGTTGGCCTTCTTCTTATCTTCGCTGGTCCATTCACTTCTTGATTTTTCAACCATATGTGGTGCACCCTCAGTAACAGCAACAGCTGTGTTAAGCTTTAATATTTTTAATGGACCATCTGTGATGACATACCACATGTCATCATCTTGTGCTGCAAGATGAGCTTGCATTCTAATCTTCCAATCATCAAAATCTTCCTTAGAGAACATAGGGATCTTGCTAAAGTGTGCCATCTATTGTAGTTTTTCACGAACAAGAATAACCTGCTCTGATACCAATTGTCGAGGATCGAAGTTGAGTTTAGAGGGGGGGTGAATAAACTCTACTCGTTCTTTCTTTCGTTTGATGAGGTACTAAAATCCTGTTAGAGATAGTAGTTTATCTTGTTGCGTTTACTTTCACCTATATTACAAGTAAAGGTGAGGAAACAATCTGATAAAGTAAGTGAAAGACAATAATAACAGTAGGCAGTAGTTGTTTATGGAAGTTCGAAGATGAAATCTTCTACGTCTCCCCTTCTCCTGTTTCCAGAAGGTATAACTAAAAGACTTTGGATATTACAGTACAACGCTTGTACACACCCACTTCAGAAGGACTTACACCTTTGCCTACTGAAACTCTTAGTTACTCGACTCAAAAGGAACGTGATACATAAAGTTCTGAAAAGACTCTTTTCAGATTACAAGCTCTTCCTGATAAAGTATAAGTGTTGTAAAAGATTGTGAAAAGTGTAAGAATCAGTAGCACAAGATGATCTCCAAAAGATCAGATATTTGCTATGAAGCGTGTGCTACTTTTCTTTGTGTTGAACTCTATCAAGGAGTTTCGAGGTTGTATCGTTGAGTGAAATAGCGTTGATCCCTGAAAAGATATTATACGTAGAGTTGTTTTTTTGTAAGGGTTTGTTCCATGTATATATAAGCGACCGAGTTCACCGTTTATGATCAGAAGATGTCTTCAGATTTCTGATAGAGTCAGCTTTATTACCAAAAAAAGGTTCCTGCAGAAAAGCTATAAAACAATCAGTCATGTTTTATACTAAACTTGGTAAAGCAAATTAAATGACTCCGTATAGTATTTAGTGCTGCAATTAATACTAGTACTTGGTAACTTTAACGGTAACATTTAAAGTAGTCACGTTAGGCAACATCTTCTACTGATTCTGTTTTTCTATCCTTTCTACTGCTTTTGTTTTACTAGACCAGTAGCTTCTGATTTTCTTGTTGTCTACTGTTTTCTTAAAGAGTACTGCTGGTCTGATGGTTTTTATTTTCATCGCCACAATTAATTCATGTCTGCTGGTCTGATGGTTTTTATTTTCATCGCCACAATTAATTCATGTCTATCAGATATCAAGTACACGGACCCCGTGTACTCATCAGGGTAAGTATAGAACCCATTAAAACAGACTACGTATAAGCCATGCATAATTTCTAGTATTTAAATTAAAAATGATTTCTTTATTTTTTTGGGCATTTTAAATTTATTTATTCTTGATTATTTATTTTAAATCGCATGAGTATAATTTTATCTTTTCAGTTAAATAAGCGAGCCCGGACAGGAGTCGGAGTATGAAGATAAAATTTAATATTAAGAAAACATTCCTAGAATTTATTTAAGATAAATAATAAGTTATTTTAATGTAAGTAAATTGAGATAAGTAGTAAATAAGTTATTTTAGGTTCAATAATTAATTTATTAATTCACTAAAATACTTACTGGGTAGATAAAACTTTAAAGATTTAAAATACAATATTTAAGCATTATTTACCTCCTTTACCTTGCTACTTTTTGGCCACTACATTAGAAGATTTAATTTTATTTGCCAACTCACCATTTTTGGATATCATTCCTTAATCCTTTCTTGGTATGATTAATCCCTTCTTTTAATCACCAAAAAAATTATTTAATGAGCAATATTCTCTCCTCCATTATCTTAGAAAATCGGCCACCTCCTTAATAGATTTAAAATATTTGACAACTCTCCATCTTTAATTGAATTCCTTTTTATTTTCTTGGGAAATAATTTCATCACATTTAATCTTCAATAATTATTAATTAAGTAATTTTTCTACCTTATTTGACTTGATAATTTTGGCCATCACTCCATCAAATCCCATAATATATTATATCTTTTTCTATCTAACAAACCACTAGGATAGCAAGATGCACCTTTCCTCTCAAATCTCCCTTTTTATTTAGTAAACTTCCCTTCATTCCCTAGCCATTTCCCTCCCCATAATTCTCGAAAATTTCAGAGTAAAACTTGAGAGAAAAATCGTGAGAAGCACGAAAGAAAATTTGAGAGAAAAACAAGAAAGCAATGCAACACTGTCTCCTCTGCGCTGTGTCGCCGTAATCGATTTGTTTTCATTTCAAACAAATCCAAGGAATGTATATGTTATTTATTTCTCTTCAATCTAGTCATATACATATTTTTAAACCATATTTGTTCTTAAATTTTGAAGCAAAACCGAAATCATGTCAAGAAATTTTCGAAAATATGGTGCAGAATTTTTCGGTTTCCCCTATGCCTTCACGGTTTGGTTGTTTTTTTTATTTACAGGTTTGCTCGATTCCTAGGCTCCCAAGGCTGCTTATGGTCATGTCCTAGGGTGTGTTAGGGTCAAGTTTGATCAAGGGTTCAAGCCCCAAAACCGTAAGTTAGGTGCCCAACTCGGTAAGAAAGAAACAAGTGTCATATTCGTGTGTCATTTGCTGTCATTGACTTGCGTAGGATGGTGTTCGAGCCATGGCTGGCCTAGTGCTAGTAGCCAAGGCTAGGACTCTCCCCTAGCAATCATAGGACGTGGTCAAGTCGGCCCTAAGTGTCTTGAGTCATGTCCCAAGTCGTTCGGACAGAAACAAGACAATCAGCCCCTACGGTTACTATTTCCTTTCGTGTGAGTTGGTTTGGTTCTTTGAGGTTGGTGAGGATCTTGGTTGGCTTTTTAGCCCTTAGCCATGGTTCACACAATGCCTCATGATTTCTAGATCATGCATGGTCGATCACATGGCCACTGGAATGATCCATGACAGCAAAAACAAGCAACACCCCCACGCATGCCATGTGTGTTCTCGGGTGAAGCTTGGAATCGTCGTAGGTGTTGGCTTGGATTGTGGTTTGCCTATGGCCCTTAGCTATGGTTCAAACCATACCTTAGGATGTTGGGAAGAGGCTCTGGTCATTATTTCCAGCCCCAATGGCCAATAGCCTCTTAAACGAAGCGATGCAAGCACGGTTGCTGCTGGTGGAACTTTTGTACTGCATCTTTGAGCTTCGGTTCAGAGTTGAGTTTCGAGTTCTTGGTTGGCTTTTAGCCTATGGCCTTGGACTGGACAGTACCTTATTGAGATAGTAAGGTCATGTCTTTGGCCGTTTGTGATTTGGTTAAGTTTAGAGGTCGTACGAGAATTTACGGTGCGATGTGCCAAAGTGACTCTCGAAAGCGCGTTTCATGATTTTAGACTCCATGTACAATTTTCGTGTATTACAGCCCTTGATATTTATTTTCCAGTATTTTAGGCGTATTTTAATCATTACTAAACGATGGTTCAATGTGTATTTGGGTCGGTACAGAGTCATGGTTATATATTAAGTTTGTTGGGCGTAATTGTCTCGTTTTTGGTTCGGTTATGATATGTTGGTCAAGTTGAGTTTATTTGCATATTCCTGGGAACGATCTAACTCAATTGGTAAAATAAAACAAGATAATAATTATATTACGTGCATAAATTATAAAAGTTTATTTTTGAGATTTATGAGATATGTCTTGTGGCCACTTCACACTCATGGGATTGCAGTTTATGGGATGATTACTTCATCCGGTGGCTAATGACCGGTTCATGTTCATGTATGGGTACGGATATCCAGTCCAAGGCTGTGATGATCTCTACCGCCCAGTATACTGTGGTTTAGTCTGATCAGACGATTCATGTTATGTTATGGGCCACTTGCGTAGAAACATAATCTCAACAGAAAATTATGATGTGCAATTTTATAACAGGGCTCTATCGAGCTAACATTTTACGTACGATTTTCAATTATGCACATATTTATAATTATTTATAACATGATTTTCACATTACACTTCACGATATGATATTGATAGGACTCGATTTTACGTATTTTTAGTATTGGTTTTGAGTCGCATTCATGCATCATATTAGTTTATTTTAGTTTAATTGTGCATTTTTCTAGCATTATGTAGCATATGACTGATCTCGTGTATTTTGTGGTCATTTTATAGGAATTGAGCAGCTTATTCGAAGTACCTCGCTAGGGCGGCCAAAAGTGACCGCCCCAGCGAGCATTTTAGTCTTGCCGAGGAGTTTTATTCGAAGTACCTCGCTAGGGCGGCCAAAAGTGACCGCCCCAGCGAGCATTTTAGTCTTGCCGAGGAGTTTTATTCGAAGTCTCTCGCTAGGGCGGTCAAATGTGACCGCCCCAGCGAAACCAATGACATGGTCGAGAAACTTATTCGAAGTATCTCGCTAGGGCGGACACTTTTGACCGCCCTAGCGAGACGCGAGATTTGGATAGATTTGTTTCCAAGTTTGTGGACTCTATCAGATACCTAGACCTAATACACGAGATCGGGGCGCCGTTTTTCAGTCTGGGACCATTATTTTCATCACTTTTCTGGGGAGGAAGGCGAGGAGCAAAGGAGATTTCGAAGACCTCGAGATTTCCACGCGTCGTGGCCGTCACCCGTCGTCATCTTTAGTATTTTTATTATTCAGTATTTTATTTCGTACATTGATTGTGGTTTTTGTTATGAATTTCAGTAGCTAAAACTCTAGATTTGTTGGGAATTGAGGGGATCCTACCCCGTACTCGTTGTTTAACATTATTTCTCGACGTTTTTATTAGTGATTTGTTTATGCTATTGTTCTTTCTTGTTTCAATCGAAGTCTAGCTAACTTCCTTTGATTATTTCATGTTGTTAATGATTTCGATAGAATAATTAACAATACGACCAAACAGTATAAACCACGGATTTACAATTTCAGCATATATACGGAATTGGGTACGTGTCGATAGTGATAGTTCACCCGGATGAAAGCTAGTGGATTCCATAGAATGTAATGCAATCTTGAACTGTTAAATATTTGAGGACACTTAGAGTACTGCATGTTTAAGATTAGTATTAATATAGCTCGACAGAGTATATTAATTAGTCTAGGGAATTCCGTCGAATGCACAAGTAAAAGTCGAGTGTAGTTAGTTAAACACGAGTGGTAGGTGAACTGATAATTTCCCAACAAATTCATTTCTCATTTGATTTAATCCAATTTAATCATTGCTCTCTTGAACACATCTTCTTTGCATTTTAATTATTTTAATTGTTTAATTTACATTAGTTTAATAATCAACTCAATTTATCGTCGCTAAAGGAATTTTACTTGAAAATAAAATTAGTGTAACGCAGTCCTTGTGGATCGATACTCGTATTCACTTACGTTTATTATAACTTGACTATCGTGCACTTGCGATATTTAAATCGAGCTTTCAATTATAAAATAAATTTTGGGACTATTTACTGTGCAAGTTTTGCTCGATCAAGTTTTTGGCGCCGTTGCCGGGGACTGTTGATTCACGATTTTTTATTTTCATTTAAATTCTTTAGTATTATTGATTTTATTGCTATTTGATACTCGCATTGTGTTGCAGATTTTTCTGGTGGTGCATGCGAAGATCACTCGAATTTAAGCTTGAGCCTTTTGACCCCGAGATTGAATGCACAGCTAGACGTCGAAGACAACAACAAAGACTCAAAGAACAGATGGAAAGACACGAGCAAGAACGTGGAGAGGAACAGCGTGATAATAGACAAGTTGAGATACCACGTCGCATTCCAATGTTGGATTATGCACAGCCGTCTCTTGATGAAGCACGTCCAAGCATCGTAAGACCAGTCATCCGAGCTAATCAGTTTGAGATCAAGCCAGCTATCATCCAGATGATTCAGAACACTGTTCAATTTGGGGGAAGTGCACTTGACGACCCTAATTCTCATATAGCTGACTTTCTTGAAATTTGTGATACTTTTAAGTTTAATGGCGTGTCTGATGATGCTGTTCGTTTGCGCTTATTTCCATTTTCACTGAAAGATAAAGCTAAGTCGTGGTTAAACTGTTTGCCTGTAGGGTCTATCACTACATGGGAGGATATGGCAAAGGCATTCCTGATCAAGTACTTTCCTCCGTCGAAGACTATGAAGCTTAGAGCCGACATTACTACGTTTGCTCAATATGAGAACGAGTCACTTTACGAGGCATGGGAGCGCTACAAGGACTTGTTGAGGAGATGTCCACACCATGAGCTACCGCTTGGGTTAGTTGTTCAAACTTTCTACTATGGTCTGATTACTCCTAACCATACTATGATAGATGCTGCTGCATGTGGTAACTTACTGAGAAAGACGGCTGAGGAAGGATATGAGTTATTGGAGGAGATGGCTGCGAGTAGCTATCATCCTCAGTCTGATAGGCAGAGACGAGGTGCTGGAGTTCATCAAGTTAATGATTTGTCTGCGGTTTCAGCACAGTTAGAGGCTTTGAATAGAAAGATTGATGGGATGAGCATGAGTGGGTCGGCTATGCGTCTGCAAGAAATTTTCTGTGATAAGTGTGGGGGTGAGCATGACGTGCAGGATTGCCAAGATGGCAATCCATTTTATGTGCCTGAGGGAGCACCGGTGAAACAAGTGGGATTCCAGAACCGTCCTAGAAATGACCCTTATTCGAATACATACAATCCGGGATGGAGGAATCACCCAAACTTTTCGTGGGGATGCCAAAACAGCCAAAATCGCCAGCAAAGAGGTCCACCATATGGGATGCACCAAGGATTCAAGCCAGAGCCGCCTCGGGAGGAGAAGTCCAATTTAGAGCAAATGATGAATAAATTTATTTCTGCAACAGAGACGAGATTTCAGAATCAAGATGCATCCATAAAAGGGTTAGAGAATCAAATCGGACAATTGGCTAAGTTGATTGCTAATAGGGAGCAAGGAACTTTGCCAAGCAACACAGAAACTAACCCAAGAGAACATGTGAAGGCTGTGGAATTGCGTAGTGGAAAAGCACTCGAGTCTAGTGAAGAAAAGACCAAGCACGGTGGGGATGAGGTGGAAACTCGAGGAGGTAAGTCTTCTAACTCTACATCTACACCTATTGCACAAAATAAAATTGTTATCCCTCCACCTTTCCCTGCAGCAATGAAGAAAGCCCAATTAGATGCACAATTTGGTAAATTTCTTGAGGTATTTAAAAAATTGCATATTAACATTCCTTTTGCTGATGCTTTATTGAATATGCCAAGTTATGCAAAATTCTTGAAAGATATCTTAGCAAATAAGCGGAAGCTAGAAGATCATATGACGGTGAATTTGACTGAAAATTGCTCCGCTTTAGTTCAAAACAAGATGCCTCCTAAGCAAAAAGATCCAGGGAGTTTCTCTATACCTTGCATTATTGGTGACATTAATTTTCATAAAGCTCTATGTGATCTTGGTGCGACTATTAATCTGATGCCTTTTTCGGTATTCAGGAGACTTGGATTAGGTGAACCCAAGCCAACTAGGATGTCGTTGCAGCTGGCTGACAGATCTGTCAAGTATCCACGTGGGATTATCGAAGATGTTTTGGTGAAAGTGGATAAGTTCATTTTCCCTGCAGATTTTGTGATACTTGACATGGAGGAAGATGTAGAGATGCCTTTGATCCTAGGGAGACCATTCTTGGCTACAGGGAAAGCACTGATTGATGTTGAAGAGGGAAAATTGAGACTGAGAGTTGGAGAAGAAGAAATTATTTTTGATGTCTTTAATACTCTCAAGCACACAATGCACAATGATAGTTGTTTTAGTATTGATGTCTTGGATTCTCTCGTTTGTGATTTTATGCAGGATGGATTGAAAGAACCATTGGAGGCTACTCTCACGACTGGAAAGCAGGAAGACGAGCTAGACGAGGAAAAGATGGAGATGGTAGCTCACTTGAATTCCATTCCACCTTGGAGAAAGCAAGTGAGGCTTAGACTTGAGGAATTGGGAGACAGAAAAGATTTAATGCCTCAAAAGTCAAGCCTAGAGGAGCCACCTACTTTGGAGCTCAAACCAATACCTCCACATCTCAAGTACGTATATTTAGGAGAAAATAATAAATTACCTGTTATTATTTCCTCTTCTTTGACAGATGACATGGAGAGTAAACTCTTTGGAGTCCTTAAGGAGCATAAAGGCGCATTCGCTTGGAAGGTTGCGGACATCAAAGGGATAAGTCCTTCAATTTGCATGCACAAAATTCTGATGGAAGATCAATACTCACCTCTAGCTCAACCACAAAGGAGACTCAATCCAAAGATGCAAGAGGTAGTAAAAGCTGAAACGATTAAACTTCTGGATGCAGGTATTATCTATCCTATCTCTGATAGTGCGTGGGTAAGTCCTGTACAATGTGTGCCAAAAAAGGGTGGGATTACTGTTATTACTAATGAAAACAATGAGTTGATTCCCACTAGAATTGTTACGGGTTGGCGTGTGTGCATAGATTATAGGAAATTGAATGATGCAACCCGTAAAGATCACTTTCCCTTGCCATTTATCGATCAAATGATTGAACATTTAGCAGGTCATGAATTTTATTGCTTTCTAGATGGATATTCGGGATACAATCAAATCACAATTGCACCTGAGGACCAAGAGAAAACTACTTTCACTTGCCCTTATGGTACTTTTGCGTTTAGGCGTATGCCCTTTGGTTTATGCAATGCACCTGCAACATTTCAGAGATGCATGACTGCTATCTTTCATGACATGATTGGAAATGGCCTTGAAATTTTTATGGATGATTTCTCTATTTTTGGCTCCTCATTTAATGAATGTTTAGAGAACTTGAATTTGGTATTAATTAGATGTGAAGAGAGCAATTTGGTGTTGAATTGGGAGAAGTGTCATTTTATGGTTCAAAAGGGAATTGCTTTAGGACACAAGGTATCAGAGAATGGAATGGAGGTTGACAAGGTCAAGGTGGAAGTAATCAAAAACCTACCACCACCGGCATCAGTGAAAGGAGTCAGGAGTTTCCTAGGGCATGCTGGTTTCTATAGGCGGTTCATTAAAGATTTTTCTAAAATTGCTAAACACCGTTATCCTCTTTGTTGATGAAAGATGTGGAATTTAATTTTGATTCTACTTGTCTGCAGGCATTCGAGATACTCAAGGAAAGCTTGGTGACAGCACCTGTTCTGACTGCCCCTGATTGGGAGTTACTGTTTTAGGTGATGTGCGATGCTAGTGATACAGCTGTGGGTGCGGTGCTGGGTCAAAGAAAGAACAAGGTATTTCATACCATCTACTATGCAAGTAAGACTTTAAATGATGCTCAATTGAATTACGCTACTACTGAAAAGGAATTACTTGCTATAGTATTTGCTTTCGATAAATTTCATGCATACCTTGTTCTGTCTAAAGTAACGGTGTATACGGATCATTCTGCCCTCAAATACTTGCTTGCTAAGAAAGATGCGAAACCTAGATTGATTCGGTGGATTTTACTATTGCAAGAATTTGATCTCGAAATTCGAGATAAAAAGGGGGTGGAAAATGTAGTTGCTGATCATCTGTCTAGGCTTGAGCATGTTAGAGTTAAGTGCGTCGATGATGATATAGATGACTGGTTTCCTGATGAACAATTACTTGAGATAAATGCGTACCCATGGTATGCCGATTTTGCTAACTTTCTTGTCACTGGCACACCTCCACCTAAATTATCGTTTCACCAAAGAAAAAAATTCTTTTCAGACGTGAAATACTATTTTTGGGAGGAACCGTTTTTGTTTAAGATCTGTGCAGACTCCATGATAAGAAGATGTGTGGCGGAAGAGGAAACCAATCAAATTCTGAACCATTGTCATGACCGTGAGGTAGGTGGTCACTTTGGACCCATACGGACGGCATCTAAGGTACTTGAATGTGGCTTCTTGTAGTATCCCGATGCCTAATTTGAGTTAATTATTGGATTAATTATATTTCGGTGGGATCGGAAGGACCGAACAGGGTTCGGATCGTCCGATCAGGGTTCGGAGCGTCCGAACAGGATTCGGATCGTCCGAGCCAGGTGGCTGGACCCGTGGAAGGCATGCAGGATTCGGATCGTTCGATCAGGGTTCGGATCGTCCGAGCCAGGTGGCTGGACACGTAGAAGACATGCAGGGTTCGGATCGTCCGAAGTGTACCGGATCGGATCTTCCGAAGTGGATCGGATCGTCCGAACGTTGGCTATAAATAGAGGCGCGAGGCTTCACTTCTTCTCGCCAAGTCCGAGCGTTCCAGAGCATTTTTAGTCGTTTCCGTTTGGTTTCTAGTCTTTTCCCGAGGTTCAGGCACTAGCGGGGAGCTACTGGTTTTGTAGCGGAGCTGTGCTCTAGTTGGGAGTTAGCGACATCAGTGGGCTACGGACGCAGGCTTGATTCTAGGGCGGATTGTTAGGATCTGCTGGTTTGAGGTACGAAAGTACTATCCGAGATATCCTGGTCGAGTATACATTCTTATATGTGTTGCATGATTATTTGGTGCATTGATATATGTCATATGATGCATGCTATTATGTCACGTTTATTACTGCATGTTACATTTCATCTTGAGCCGTATCTCTTTCGAGATAGCCTTTATTGTTGAGCTGTATCTCTTTCGAGATAAGCTATATCTTGTGGGGCCGCTCAGCCCTGTCTTGTGGACGCATGGACACCGAGAGTACACAGTGGCCGACGGGTCCGGAGGGCTTCGGTGATCCGGGACATTTTAGGTCCACGTCTGATCTTGTAGTGGATGCAGTGACCCAGAGGAGTACCGCGCGGCACTATCCACTTGGCGCCTCTAGACTGAGCATATTGAGATCTTTTGTGACTCCTGTTTCTTGACTACCCTGGTATCATATCATAGCATGTGCATTTCATATAGGCTTGTATACTCATGCTTTTGTACTGGGCGTTCTTATCGCTCACGTCCTCGGTTTTGTTTATCTTGGACACCCTATTTCCCACGGGGCAGGCCTCAGGTTGGATGGCTCAGGAGGAGGATGAGGAGGACGTGGAGTAGCCGGTTGAGTTATTTCTTCAGTACCATTTGATTCGATATGGTTGTACCGCATATTTTATTTCTAAGTTGTTCTGGATATCTTTTGGGTTGTATAACTATCGTTGGTTGACCATTTTCCGCAATTATCTCTGATTGTTTTTAATTAAGTTAATTGCATGCTTAGTTCTTGATTAGTAGGTGATTCTGGAACGGGTCACTACACTTCTATTGGCCAACTCTTTTTAAGGATGCTCGTTTGTATGTTCTCAATTGTGATAGATGCCAACGCACAGGTAATATTTCCAACCGTCATGAGATGCCTTTAACTAATATTGTTGAGTGTGAAATATTTGATGTGTGGGGTATTGATTTTATGGGTCTGTTTCCTGTGTCTTTTGCAAAGAAATTTATTTTGGTGGCAGTGGAGTATGTATCGAAATGGGTGGAGGCGGAGGCTTGTGCCACTAATGATGCACAAGTGGTGTTAAAATTTTTGAAGAAACGTATTTTTAATCGATTTGGTACACCACGTGCAATCATAAGTGATGGTGGCACCCATTTTTGCAACAAAATTTTTGATAAACTGCTGGGCAATTATGGTGTCACCCACAAGGTTTCCACTCCATACCATCCCCAAACGAGTGGACAAGTTGAAGTGTCCAATAGGGAAATTAAGAGGATTTTGGAGAAGACGGTCAATGTGAATAGGAAGGACTGGTCCGTTCGGTTAGATGATGCTTTGTGGGCTTATCGTACTGCATTTAAAACACCTATAGGCACTACACCGTATAGGTTACTTTTTGGTAAAGCATGTCATCTACCAGTAGAATTAGAGCATAGAGCATATTGGGCGACCAAAGCACTAAACTTTGATTTTGCTCTTGCAGGTGAAAAACGGTTGCTGCAGTTGAATCAGTTAGATGAGTTCCGAGGAAGAGCTTATGATCTTGCACTGTCCTACAAGGAACGCACCAAACGAGCCCATGATAAGCACATTATAAGAAGGGAATTCAAAGTGGGTGAAGCGGTGTTGTTGTACAATTCTCGCCTGCGACTCTTTCCGGGCAAACTAAAATCAAGGTGGTCAGGGCCATTCACTATCGCCAAGGTGTTCCCATCGGGTGCAGTGGTATTACATGATGGAAAGGAAGGGACGTTTACTGTGAACGCCCAAAGATTGAAGCACTATCTAGGTGGCACAATTGAGCCACAAATTGGAGTCACTCGACTCCATGACAGTCCTTGAGGACATGGGTGAAAAGTCTAGCTCTAGACTCTAAATTGAGAACTACTTCTACTCCTTATATTGTTTTAATTTCATTTTATTTATTTTTTATCGCATCATTTGCATTTAGGTCATTGCATGGCATGGCATTCGTGTTTTTTGCCGAAGCCTCTCGCTAGGGCGGTCAAAAGTGACCGCCCCAGCGAGCTTTCGTTTTGGTTTCAGTCATTGGTTTAGCCGAAACATCTCGCTTGTGACCGCCCCAGCGAGGACTCATACTTTTCAAATAGTTTTTTTTTTCGAAACTACTCGCTTGACCGCCCCAGCGAGGACTCGTATCTTTAAAAATTTTTTTTTGCCGAAACTACTCGCTAGGGCGGACAAAAGGGGCCGCCCTAGCGAGTCGCGCAGATATAAAACGTTTTCCCCTTCTCTTTCTTCCTCATTTCGAACCCTACTCCCCTCCTCTCGTTTTTCTGGCGCCCCCATCCATTTTGTGTGCATAATATTCATTATTTGGCAATTTTTCAGGGCAAAGACTCCACCTTGGTCTCTCCTCCCCACAGGGAAGCATTTAGGCGACAAATTCTTCTTCTCCGGTCATCTTCCATAGATTCCGGCGACATCTACGGCGACCCTCAAGAATTTTTCCGGCGATATTCATACCTTGTGCACTCCGGTCTTGCCATGGCACCCAAACGATCCAAGGTAACTCACGGTGCCTCTAGTTATCGCTCCACCCCTTTTATGTTTGTGAACGACAAAGCTAGAGAGCGATTTGAGCATGCTAGGCTGCATAGGAAGCCGATCCCTGAGCGCGGATTTGATTCTTTTATTATCGATCTTTTTTCTGAGTCTCAAATTGAAAGGCGAGGGTGGAATACGTTTATCGCACAACGGAATGCCGCAGTAGTTCCGGTTGTGCTTGAATTTTATGCGAATGCCCCGGAGGGAATTGAGTATAAGGCAGTTGTGAGGGGACGTCGAGTCCCGTATGATTCCATGGCAATCAATGATATGTTGGGTCTACAGTCGGTGGATGATTCGGTGTTTCAGGCGTGGGTGCTTAACCCGGACTATGATTTGATAATTCGCACGCTATGTTATCCGGGCACCACGTGGAAACAACCTGGGGCATACACGGTTTTTCTTGAGAAATTTTTGAAAGTAGAAGAGGCCTTGTGGTATGTTTTCTTGTCTAAAAGATTGATGCCAATCGGTCATATCAGCGATGTGCAGCGTGAGAGGGCGGTTGTTCTTTATGCTCTCTGTACTGGGATGCCGATTGATGTGGGTAAGCTCATTTTCGGGCAGCTTACCATGTGTATCAATAGCAGCAATTTGGGCTTCTATTTCCCAATGTTAGTGACTGAACTGTGTGCCCGAGCGGGGGTGATTTTTGAAGACGATGATGAGTGGTTACAACCGATGAGAGCCATTGATCAGGCTCTTTATATATCCAAGAGGGAGAAACGCCAGGCTGAGCTACCCGCGGAGGTATTTTTCGGGTATGGGCAAGCAGCTCAACCACCACCAGCCTTGGGACAGGCACCACCACCTCCGCAGCCACGCCGTCGTGCCTTGCGAGACCGCGTCGACGAATTGGGCGCTTGGGCCATTTATCAGACTCAGTACCAGGCCGTGAATCAAGCCCACATTCAGAACATAGAATATTTGACGCAGGGGATCGCGACTCATTTGGGCATCGACACTTCCGGGCGGCCACCTGCCCCTGCATACCCGCCACCCTTCCATTTTCAGTACACTTATCCTATGCCCCCAGCCGCTCAAGAGGGAGTTCCACCACCTGAGAATGAGGAGGAGGACGATTTCTGATCAGGGGAGTTTACTGTTTCCCCTTACTTTTTATTTTGCACTTTCTGTCTTCGCATTTGCATTCATATTTTTTTATGTTTTGAGTGTGTGTTTCGTTTTGTGCTATGAGGGCATTGCACAACTCTAGTATGAGGGGGTGGGTAGATTGTTCATTGGTTTTGCGTTCGTTGCATTTCTTTTGTTTGATGGAGTTAATTTTTTTTTTTTACTTTGGTGTGTTAGTATTGTTTATTTTAAGTTGGTTGTTTTATTTTTTTCTAGTCCGTATTAGTATTACATGTTTGGTGTCGTTTATGGTGAAAAGACATAGTATATGAGCCAATGATGATGTTGAATTGATAATATACAAAAGTATTGATTGGGTCACTCCATGAGTGGTACTCTTGATTGTTGAAGCATAAATTTTGGTATAAAATTTGAACTTTTCTTTGAGCACATATGTGTGGGGACTAGAATGTTGTAGGAATAATGGTGAAATTTGAAGGTTGTGTATTGTTGACTTGAAAGGCATCATAGATGAGTTGATTTAGCATGTGAACCCGTGAAAATGAGTCACTAATTGGGACCATTGAATGAGAACAATTGAGTTGTCTTGAACTTTATATATATATACCCTTTCTTTTCAATACACTGAATGAAAATATCATACTCCCTCCCAACCAGCTGTTGTTCAAAGTTATAAATTCTTAACCTGGGGAGTACATTGTGAAAATTGTGCATACAAAAAAAAAAAAAAAAGAGAAGAAAAAGAAAAATGGGGATGTAAGGTGAGGGGGAGCCGAAATAAAGGGAATGAACTTCTATTCCTAGGCTAAAAGTTGGAGATGTAAGGAGACGAGGAAAGTCAGACGAAAAAGTCTTGACGATTGCGCAAATAAAATGATCGGTGTACTCCCAACTTTTAGCCAATTGAGCCTATTTCCCTCCTTTTCGACACCCTTATCTGCACTTAAGATTTGAAGAAAGTTCAATTTATGGTTAGTGATAAATGGACACGGGGGTGCATGCTAGGGAGACTTGTTTTGAAGTGTTAATTGAGTGACTCGCACGATTTGATAATTGATCTATTTGAAGCACGAATGACTAGACCCATCATGACACACACACACGTTCAAATTAATGTCAAAATTTATGTATAGATAAGAATGAGTATTCGTTTGTGATTTGACTTGATTATGATTTGTATGTGGGAAAGTTCACTGAGGCATGAGCATAAAATTTGTTAACTCACCATTGACATTTACGTGTGTTGGTTATTTCTAGTCTGGGTTCTTTTTTTGTGTTTGTTGAGTTTGTTTAGAATCTCGTGCTTTAACCTATTTTGCTCGAGGGCGAGCAAAAGGCTAGTATGAGGGGGTTGATAGGACTCGATTTTACGTATTTTTAGTATTGGTTTTGAGTCGCATTCATGCATCATATTAGTTTATTTTAGTTTAATTGTGCATTTTTCTAGCATTATGTAGCATATGACTGATCTCGTGTATTTTGTGGTCATTTTATAGGAATTGAGCAGCTTATTCGAAGTACCTCGCTAGGGCGGCCAAAAGTGACCGCCCCAGCGAGCATTTTAGTCTTGCCGAGGACTTTTATTCGAAGTACCTCGCTAGGGCGGCCAAAAGTGACCGCCCCAGCGAGCATTTTAGTCTTGCCGAGGAGTTTTATTCGAAGTCTCTCGCTAGGGCGGTCAAAAGTGACCGCCCCAGCGAAACCAAGGACATGGTCGAGAAACTTATTCGAAGTATCTCGCTAGGGCGGACACTTTTGAACGCCCTAGCGAGACGCGAGATTTGGAAAGATTTGTTTCCAAGTTTGTGGACTCTATCAGATACCTAGACCTAATACACGAGATCGGGGCGCCGTTTTTCAGTTTGGGACCATTATTTTCATCACTTTTCTGGGGAGGAAGGCGAGGAGCAAAGGAGATTTCGAAGACCTCGAGATTTCCACGCGTCGTGGCCGTCACCCGTCGTCATCTTTAGTATTTTTATTATTCAGTATTTTATTTCGTACATTGATTGTGGTTTTTGTTATGAATTTCAGTAGCTAAAACTCTAGATTTGTTGGGAATTGAGGGGATCCTACCCCGTACTCGTTGTTTAACATTATTTCTCGACGTTTTTATTAGTGATTTGTTTATGCTATTGTTCTTTCTTGTTTCAATCGAAGTCTAGCTAACTTCCTTTGATTATTTCATGTTGTTAATGATTTCGATAGAATAATTAACAATACGACCAAACAGTATAAACCACGGATTTACAATTTCAGCATATATACGGAATTGGGTACGTGTCGATAGTGATAGTTCACCCGGATGAAAGCTAGTGGATTCCATAGAATGTAATGCAATCTTGAACTGTTAAATATTTGAGGACACTTAGAGTACTGCATGTTTAAGATTAGTATTAATATAGCTCGACAGAGTATATTAATTAGTCTAGGGAATTCCGTCGAATGCACAAGTAAAAGTCGAGTGTAGTTAGTTAAACACGAGTGGTAGGTGAACTGATAATTTCCCAACAAATTCATTTCTCATTTGATTTAATCCAATTTAATCATTGCTCTCTTGAACACATCTTCTTTGCATTTTAATTATTTTAATTGTTTAATTTACATTAGTTTAATAATCAACTCAATTTATCGTCGCTAAAGGAATTTTACTTGAAAATAAAATTAGTGTAACGCAGTCCTTGTGGATCGATACTCGTATTCACTTACGTTTATTATAACTTGACTATCGTGCACTTGCGATATTTAAATCGAGCTTTCAATTATAAAATAAATTTTGGGACTATTTACTGTGCAAGTTTTGCTCGATCAGATATCTTTAAATGGCATGAAAATTTATGATATATTTTACTTGTTATTCACGATATATGCATGCTGAGTCTTTAGACTCACTAGACTTGATTGTTGTAGGTACTGATGAGGTCGGGACCGAGGACGGGGACCAGTGAGCCATCTTGGGTCGGCGGTAGTAGGAACCCGAGGACCTCATTTTCAGCACTTATTATTTTTATTCCAAACTCAATTTTTGTTTTGTTGAATTATTTTAAGTTGTTGTTTTGAATACATTTTACTTCCGCGGCTACTTTGAACATTTAAACTTTTTATCGGTTTATTTTATGAATGAGGCAAGTTATTGACTTTTAAAGAAAAATTTTAAATAATTCCGTAAATTTTCAAATACGAATTTCGGGCCTCTACAGTTGGTATTATAGCCTATGTTCTTGTAAAGGGTTGTACTACTACTGACCTCGAGAAGCTCACGAAGTTACGTTTTCGGCCTGTAAGTTTTACGTTTACGCATTTCTTTTAAAGCATGAAATATTTTAAGAACATGTTTTCATGAAATATTTTATGTCAAGATTATGATTATGCAGTATTTATTTAAATTTAAAGAAATAATAGAAATTATGCATGTTGGTTACGTATGGGTTATGTATGGAACATTATGACTCTTAGACGCATTCTTAAGCGCACGAGAGATGATGAGCCTCGCCAGGAGGACGATGATAATCAAAGGCAGGAGAGAGATTTATTACCTTAACCTCCACCGGACATGAACACCCAGATGCTAGCCGGTATGACGTAGTTCTTCGCACAGTTTGAAGGGAACAATGCTGGGGTAGCCAGGCCGACGGGGCCTGAGGCTACCTATGAGCGGTTCATGAAGATGAGACCGAAGGAGTTCTCAGGGACAACAGATCCTATGATTGCCGAGGGCTGGATTAAGTCCCTCGAGGTTATCTTTGAGTTCATGGGGCTTGGAGATGAGGACCGAGTTCGTTGTGCGACCTATCTGTTGAGAGGAGATGGTGGGAAGGAGCATTCGTAGCCTTGAATGTGGCTACTCTATGCTGGATGCGCTTCACAGAGGTATTTTACTCTAAATATTTTACTGACGAGGTGCGTGCCAGGTTGACCAAGGAGTTCATGACCCTGAGGCAGGGAGATATGACTGTTACGGAGTTCATCCGTAAGTAGAGGGGTTTCCATTTCGTATCCCTGATTGCGAATGATGCTGAAGCCAAACTGAGGCATTTTCTAGATGGTCTGCGGCCGATCTTGCGCTGTGATGTTAGGGTGGCTGGCCCTACTACTTATGACGTCGCTGTCTCCAGAGCTCTAACTGCAGAGCAGGACCAGAATGATATAGAGAGAGACCGCCAGGGCAAGCGACCAGTCCAATTGCTGCACTGCCCTCCTCAACAGCAGCATCAGACTAAGAGGCCTTTCCACGGCCCACCCAGAAACAAAGGACAGCAACAACAGGAACGTGCAGTCCCGAGGACGTTAGAGCATCCAGTCTGTCCTAGGTGCACACGCCGCTATGCTGGAGCGTGTATGTATGGCTCGGGGAAGTGTTACAAATGTGGTAGTCAAGACCACTTGCTGAAGCAGTGCCCACAGGGGAGTCTGCCTACCCAAGACAGAGTCTTTGCTCTCCATGAAGCGGAGACAAACCCAGAGACGATGCTCATGACAGGTACCTTTAAGATTTAAGTTTGTATTTGGGAATTTATGTTTTGGGTTAAGATTTTGAACTTAGAATTGTGATAGGATTGCATGCTCTAATCAGTGTTACTTTCGGGAATTAGGTTAGAAGAACCTTAATCTCCGCATGTCTATAAGTTTAGTTCTTGTAAATATTGGGTTCAGCTTAGCGTTCCAATCTTTCAGGAAGAATTTTTATAGCTGGTACACCTACGAAAGCCTTGATAGATTCAGGAGCTACTCATTCGTTCATTTTGGAGACCTTTGCTAATTTTCTCAAGGTCAAGACCATTGGGCTAGATATAGCCTATTCAGTAGTACTGCCTTCTGGAGAGGAGCTGACAGCTGCTAATATGATCCGAGACATAGACCTCGAGCTTCATGGAAATCTTGTTTATGTGAATCTTATCGCTTTGCCGATGCCAAAGTTTGATATCATTCTGGGTATGGACTGGCTATTAAGGAACAGAGTTTTGATCAAATTCCAAAGGAGATCTGTTCTAGTCCAACCGCCTGGGATGGAGCAGTTCTTATTCGAACCAGACAGGTACTTTCATTTACTGCGTTTGATATTTTGTGTCCAGGCTAGGAAGCTCATGCATAGGGGGTTTAGAGCGTTCTTAGCGACTTTTGTATCCGTACCCGACGTACCCAGTCAGTCGCCCTCTGATGTCCCAATTGTTAGGGATTTTCTAGACGTTTTTCTGAGGACGTCTCTAGTATGCCACCAGAGCGAGAGGTGGAGTTTTCTATTGTGCTTATGCCAGGTACAGCTCCGATCTCAAAAGCATCGTACCGATTAGCACAGACAGAGATGGCAGAACTTAAGAAGCAGATTCAGGAACTTCTTGACAAGGAGTTCATTCGCCCGAGTTTTTCACCATGGGGCGCGCCTGTCTTGTTTGTGAAGAATAAGGATGGTACGATTAGGCTCTGCATTTATTACCAGGAATTGAACAGGGTTACAGTGAAGAAAAAACACCCATTTCTGAGAATTGAAGATCTATTTGACCAGTTGTAGGGAGCTTCAGTATTTTCGAAGATTGATCTGCGTTCTGGTTATCACCAGTTGAGGGTGAAAGACGCCGATCTTCTCAAGACTGCTTTTAGGACTCGTTATGGCCACTTCGAGTTCCTTGTGATGCCGTTCGGTTTGACGAATGCGCCAGCGATTTTCATAGATCTCATGAATCGCGTATTTCAGCCCTATCTTGATCAGTTCGTGATAGTATTCATAGATGATATTCTCATCTACTCAAAGAATCAAGAGGATCACAGCAGACATCTAACCACAGTACTGCAGACCTTGCAAAAGCATAAGTTATTCGCGAAGTTTTCAGCAAATGCGAGTTCTGGTTAGAGAAAGTGGCGTTCTTAGGCCACGTCGTTTCTAGTAGTGGTATCGAGGTAGACCCGGCGAAAGTTGCAGCAGTCAGAGATTGGGTTGTGCCGCAAAATGCATCAGAGATCCGTAGTTTCCTTGGGCTAGCAGGATACTATCGGAAGTTTATTCGGCGATTCTCCTCCATCGCAGTTCCACTCACATCATTGACGAAGAAGAATGTTAAGTATGTGTGGAGCGATGAGTGTCAGAAGAGCTTCGATACTTTGAAGCAAGCTCTTATCTCAGCACCAGTTTTGGCCATGCCGTCAGGGCCCGGAGATTTTGTTTTGTATACCTATGCTTCGAAGTTCGGTTTAGGCGCAGTGTTGATGCAGCATGGGAAGGTGAGCGTATGCTTCTTGCCAGTTGAAAATCCACGAGAAGAACTACCATACCCACGATCTAGAGTTGGCGGCCGTAGTATTTGCATTGAAAATTTGGAGGCATTATTTGTACGGAGAGAAGTGCCAGATCTTTATCGACCACAAAAGTCTCAAATACTTCTTTACACAGAAAGAGTTGAATATGCGGCAGAGGCGTTGGTTGGAGCTAGTGAAGGACTACGACTATGACATTAGCTACCACCCTGGCAAAGCTAATGTAGTTGCGGATGCGTTGAGCAGGAAAGTCGCAGTGATGGCTCATCTAGAGATTTCGAAGCCTCTTCAGTCTGAGATGCAGAGGTTTGATCTAGAAACTTATCTTCGAGGTAGAGTTCCCCGTCTATCTACTTTGACGATTCAGCCTTCCCTTCTAGACCGTATTCGCAGTGGTCAGTCAGCAGATGAGCAGTTGGCAAAGTGGAAGCAGAGAGATGAGACCAAGGGCAGTATCTTGTATACAGTTAGCGACGGTATTGTGAGGTATCATGACAGAATGTGGGTTCCTAGCAATGATTCTATTCGAGCAGATATTTTATCCGAAGCCCACATGTCGTCGTACTCTATTCACCCTGGGAGTACGAAGATGTACAAAGATATGCAGTTATTGTATTGGTGGCCAGGAATGAAGAAGGATATCAGACGTTTTGTATCCGAGTGTCTGACATGACAGCTAGTGAAAGCAGAGCATCAGAGACCATCAGGCTTGCTCAAGCCTCTTCTTATTCCCAAGTGGAAGTGGGAGAATATTACCATGGACTTTGTGGTCGGTTCTCCGAAGTCAGCTAGAGGATCAAATGCTATTTGGGTGATTGTTGATTGTCTTACCAAATCAGCGCACTTCTTGCCTATCAAGACGACTCTCACCATGATTTAGTATGCAGAGTTTTATATCCGAGAGATAGTCAGACTTCATGGTATTCCCGTTTCTATAGTGTCTGACAGAGATCCTAGATTCACTTCCGCATTTTGGAAGAGTCTGCATTCAACAGTGGGTACGAAGTTATTGTTTAGCACAGCTTTCCTCCGCAGACAGATGGGCAGTCAGATAGAGTTATCCAGATTTTGGAGGATCTTCTCCGTGCTTGTGTCATCGATTTCTCAGGGAGTTGGGAGTCGAATTTGTCATTGGTAGAGTTCACCTATAACAACAGCTTTCAGTCGTCTATAGGTATGGCCCCGTATGAAGCACGGTATGGTCGTAAGTGCAGATCGCCTGTTCACTTGGGACGAAGTAGGGGAAAGATCAAGATTGGGTCCGGAGATCATTCAGCAGGCTGCCAATGTAGTATTCAAGATCCGTGATAGGATGAGGACTGCTCAGAGTCGACAGAAGAGCTATGCAGATCATAGGAGGAGAGATCTAGAGTTTGCCGTTGGCGACCATGTTTTTGTGAAGGTAGCACCTATGAAAGGTGTCATGCGGTTCGGGAAGAAAGAAAAGCTCAGTCCGAGATTCATCGGACCATTTGAGATCCTCGACAGAGTTGGGACGCTAGCTTATCGTGTTTCTCTTCCGCCGAATCTGGCCGGAGTACAAAATGTGTTTCACGTCTCCATGCTGAGAAAGTATATGGAAAATCCTTCGCATGTCTTGAACTTTGAGCCGTTGCAGCTCACTCCGAACCTGTCTTATGAAGAGAGACCAGTGCAAATCTTAGACAGACAGGAGAAGAAGCTTCGGAACAAGCTAGTTAAGCGAGTGAAAGTCAAATGGCTTAATCATTCAGAGGAGGAAGCTACGTGGGAGTCTGAGCCAGAGATGAGGAGTCGGTATCCCGAGTTATTCGGTAAGTTTTAATTTCGAGGACGAAATTTATTTTAAGGGGGGAGAGTTGTAGAACCCGTTAAACCAGACTACGTATAAGCCATGCATGATTTATAGTATTTAAATTTAAAATGATTTCTTTATTGTTTTGGGCATTTTAAAGTTATTTAGTCTTGATTATTTATTTTAAATCACATGAGTATAGTTGTATCTTTTCAGTTACATAAACGAGACCGGACTGGAGTTGGAGTATGAAGATAAAATTTAATATTAAGAAAACATTCCTAGAATTTATTTAAAATAAATAATAAGTTATTTTAATGTAAAAGAATGTTTAAAGGATTTATTTAAGTAAATTGAAATAAGTAGTAAATAAGCTCTTTTAGGATCAATAATTAATTTATTAATTCACTAAAATACTTAATGGGTAGATAAAACTTTAAAGATTTAAAATACAATATTTAAGCATTATTTTCCCTCGTTTACCTTGCTAATTTTCGGCCACTACATTAGAAGATTTAATTTTATTTGTCAACTCATCATTTTTGGATATCATTCCTTAATCCTTTCTTGGTATGATTAATCCCTTCTTTTAATCACCAAAAAAATTATTTAATGAGCAATATTCTCTCCTCCATTATCTTAGAAAATCGGCCACCTCCTTAATAGATTTAAAATATTTGACAACTCTCCATCTTTAATTGAATTCCTTTTTCTTTTCTTGGGAAATAATTTCATCACATTTAATCTTCAATAATTATTAATTAAGTAATTTTTCTACCTTATTTGAGTTGATAATTTTGGCCATCACTCCATCAAATCCCATAATATATTATATCTTTTTCTATCTAACAAACCACTAGGATAGCAAGATGCACCTTTCCTCTCAAATCTCCCTTTTTATTTAGTAAACTTCCCTTCATTCCCTAGCAATTTCCCTCCCCATAATTCTCGAAAATTTCAGAGTAAACTTGAGAGAAAAATCGTGAGAAGCACTAAAGAAAATTTAAGAGAAAAACAAGAAAGTAAAGCAACTCCGTCTCCTCCGCACCGTGTCGCCGTAATCAATTTGTTTTCATTTCAAACAAATCCAAGGCTTGTATATGTTATTCCTTTCTCTTCAATCAAGTCATATACATATTTTTAAACCATATTTGTTCTTAAATTTTGAAGCAAAACTGAAATCATGTCAAGCAATTTTCGAAAATATGGTGCAGAATTTCTCGGTTTCCCCTATGCCTTCACAGTTTGGTTCTTTTTGATGATTTACAGGTCGGATCGATTCCTAGGCTCCCAAGGCTGCTTATGGTCATGTCCTAGGGTGTTTTAGGGTCAAGTTTAATCAAGGGTTCAAGCCACAAAACCGTAAGTTAGGTGCCCAACTCGGTAAGCAAGAAACAAGTGTCATATTCGTGTGTCATTTGCTGTCACTGACTTGCGTAGGATGGTGTTCAAGCCATGTCTGGCCTAGGGCCAGTAGCCATGGCTATGACCCTCCCCTAGCAAGCATAGGACATGGTCAAGTCGGCCCTAAGTGGCTTGAGCCATGTCCCAATTCGTTCAGACAAAAACAAGATAAGCAGCCCCTTTGGCTTCTATTTCCTTTCGTGTGAGTTGGTTCAATTCTTTGAGGTTGGTGTGGATCTTGGTTGGATTTTTAGCCCTTAGCCATAGTTCACACAATGCCTCATGATGTCTAGATCATGCCATGGTCAATCACATGGCCACTAGAATGATCCATTACAGCAAAAACAAGCAATATCCCCACAAGTGCCATGTGTGTTCTCGGGTGAAGCTTGGAATCGTCGTAGGTGTTGGATTGGTTTGTGGTTGGCCTAGGGCCCTTATCCATGGTTCAAACCATACTTTATGATGTTGTTAAGAGGCTCTGGTCTGTGGTTCCAGCCCCAATGGCCAATAGCCTCGTGCACAATTTTCGTGTATTGCAGCCCATGATATTTATTTTCCAGTATTTTAGGCATATTTTAATCATGACTAAATGATGGTTTGATGTGTATTTGGGTTCGTACGGAGTCATGGTTAAATACTAAGTTTGTTGGGCGTAATTGTCTCATTTTTGGTTCGGTTATGATATGTTGGTCAAGTTGAGTTTATTTTCATATTCCTCACGTTAGAATTAGGTCGCAGCGAGCCTGGGAACGATCCAACTCAATTTGTAAAATAAAACAAGATAATAATTATAGTACGTGCATAAATTATAAAATTTTATTTTTGAGATTTATGCGATATATCTTGTGGCCACTTCACACTCATGGGATTGCAGCTTATGGGATTATTACTTCATCCGGTGGCTAATGTCCGGTTCATGTTCATGTATGGGTACGGATATCCAGTCCAAGGGCTTTGATTATCTCTACCGCCCAGTATACTGTGGTTTAGTCTGATCGGACGATTCATGTTATGTTATGGGCCACTTGCGTAGAACATAATCTCAACAGAAAATTATGAAGTGTTATTTTACGACAGGGCTCTATCGAGCAAACATTTTACGTACGATTTTCAGTTATGCGCGTATTTATAATTAATCATGACACGATTTTCACATTACACTTCACGATATGATATCTTTACATGGCATGAAACTTTATGATATATTTTACTTGTTATTCACGATATATGCATGCTGAGTCTTTAAACTCACTAGACTTGATTGTTGTAGGTACTGATGAGGTCGGGACCGAGGGCGGGGACCAGTGAGCCATCTTGGGTCGGCAGTAGTAGGAACCCGAGGACCTCATTTTCAGTACTTATTATTTTTATTCCAGACTCAGTTTTTATTTTGTTGAATTATTTTAAGTTGTTTTGAATACATTTTATTTCCACTGCTACTTTGAACATTTAAACTTTTTATTTGTTTTTATTTTATGAATGAGGTAAGTTATTGATTTTTCAAGAAATTTTTTAAATAATTCCGCAAATTTTCAAATACGAATTTCGGGCCTCTACAGTAAGGGTCCGTGTACATTCTGTGCAAAATTATTTCCCTGAAATACTGGACACAGGGTCCGCATAGAGGTCCGTGTAGCCACTGTAAATCTCATTCTCGGATGGTAATTGACACGGGCCCCGTGTAGAGGTCCGTCAGGGGGTCCGTGTAGGCTCTGTCAATGTCTTCCTTCAGCTTCTGAGGCACGGACCCTTACACAAGGTCTTCAAGTTTTCGAGCGGATAAACGTAAAGGCGCGCTATGTATCTCCTTTCTCATCATTTACACCATGTTTTTGCATGATTATATATATTTTCATGATAATTCGTTGGTCTCTCTTATAGCATCACTTTTGTAAAGATTTTTGACATGTATATGCGTATAACTTGCACACAACTCACAGTTTCTTGCTTTGGTGCGAAGGGCTGCCAATTTTATGTTGCTAAGGGTTGTACACGTCGAGTAAGAGGGGGACATAAGGCTGGATTTGAATTTTTGTGGGTTTTAGGAGAGGACCGATCGATATCTTGAGTCTTCGGGTGAAATTTTTGTGTCACAAAACCCGTCACCCTATGTTGTTTCAAATTCTTCGACTTATAGGTTGGTTTTCTGGAAATGTGTTCAACATATGATTTGTAGCCCTTTGTGTTATCTTTGATTCGATAGCAAATTCAAAATTTTATAATATGTAATGAGGGCGATATGATTTTTATCGTGAACCGCACAAGCTGTGGAAATTCTGTGTCACAAAACCCGTCACCTTCTGTTATTTCAAATTTTGCGACCTATAGGTTGGTTTTCTGGAAATGTGTTCAAAATATGATTTTTTACACTCTGTGTTATATTATATTCGATAGCAAATTCGTAATTTTCTGATAAGAAACGAGGGAGATATGATTTGTTTCGTAAAATCGCTCAAGCGATGAAATTTGTGTGCATATGCTGGAGATTTTCAGCAACCTTTGGGCTTGTTTTGTGGGTCATAAGTGGTCTGTAACGGGTGTTTTAGAGGCTGGTCATGTAGGTTTACGTCACGGTTTAAGTTGGGGGCGATTTGGTTAAGTTTTGGGTTTATTCGGGCTAAAACCGGGACTCCGGTCCAAGTTCTAAAACGAATCATTTATGTTTTTAAACGGGCTCAAGTTTACGTCTATAAAAAATTTTTAAATATGTTTTCGGATGTTTTAAGGAGTTTGGTAAGCTCGGTCAAAATTTAGAGGTTCAGTGGTAAAATGGTCAATTTGGCTTTCAAGGGGCAAAATGGTCATTTTGCACCCGTGGTGAGATTTTAGTCCTTGTAGTGCCTTGAGCACAAATTTATCATGTTTTCAAATGTTATGTCTCACTTGTATGATTTTTATGAAATTTGGAATGTATGTTGCATACTTGATTTTATGGAAAATTTACGTACATGCGTGATTTTGTTAAGTGATGAAAATGATGATATTTTTGAAGGTTGAGAGTTGGTTGTGACCGACGATATATGTATACGATGATATGATTAGAGATATCGTGAGGGAAAAGGCCCCATAGGGAACCTGTTTACGAGAGAAGGCCCCCAGAGGGAGCCCGACGATCATATTTCCATTGACATGATATGAAGATATGATAGGCCAAGGCTCAATTGACGGGTAAGAGTGTCGCTGATGTCCCCGCCTCTCGGTACAGTGGTTATACGTAGATGGATCCATCGAATAGAGCTGATACGATAGAGCTGATACAAAAGTCACAAATAATGAACTGAATTCAATTAAAGAAAATGTATACGTAAATCATGATATTATGAGACATGTTTTGACAGGTTATGCTATTATATGACATGTTTACGTTTATGTTTTTTAAAATCATGAAATGTATATTGATTACAATATTTTTCACTGTTGCATGTTATATATATGTATTTCTATTAACGTCACAGTTGTGTTGAGTCTTTAGACTCGCTTGGTGTGAATGATGCAGGTGAGCATTTTGATCAGGAGACTGGAGATGATGATGACTGAACGGGCGGAGCTGGTGGCGCACATTAACCCGGTGATCTTGTATTCTTCCGCAAGAATATGATTTTATGGGAACACATATGAACGGTTTTTTAAAATGGTTGATGATTTTATTTTCTTGAGGGTTTGACAGATTTTTCACATGCTGGACGTTTTATATTTTTAAAACAGTAATGGTTTAGGTTGGTTGATCTTTTCATAATTTTAACTGTAGTTATTGTATTCAGCAATGGATGATTTTACAAAATGCATGTTTCAAATATTATAGATTTACATAGGCATGGTTTCAGCCATTTCATTTTTTTTAAAAAAATGTTCAATAGAATTTTAAAATGAGCAAGACATTTCACATACACTCGGGTATCCATGGAAACACCCAACACTAGCGTGGAATGGCTAGATCGAGATCTAGCCATGCGGATAACCTCCTGCACTCGACCAGACCGTGAGTAGACCAACATGGTTCATGACTCAGGCCTCCCAAAGCCTAGCCCGTTGTCTGCGCAGTCCCCACGTATCCTCTCCTCTCATCCAATGCCCGACCGAGGCATACACTCCCCAACCCACAACAGATCGCGGCTGGTCCCTCACCAACCCTTTTCTAGATCCAATGTCAACATCTAGACACAACCATTCAGATGTGTTTGAGTCCCCTACAACTCGATCCAGGTATCCCCTTACCACACATTATCAAAATGTGAGAAACATGCAAGTAATTCCAAAGTTTCATGCATAAACCACACCAAAACCGATTCAAACCTTTCGATCTAGCCATTGTCATGCAAAATAATTTGAAAGTGCATAGTATGGTGCGAAAGATGATAAAAAGATAGTATAGGACGTGTCTTTGCGTATATACGCTCAAAAATCTCGACAACAAAGCGTAGAACGAATACCGGAGGGACGGGGAGGAGCTTGGCTGCGTTTTTCTCACAAAACCAAACAAAAAAGGTGTTGTTGGACATGGAGCTGGTGCGCCGGAAATAATGAGGTGAGGATTAGGGTTTTAAAAGAATAAAACTAGTGTAGATTTGGGCCTATGTCTTTAAAATAGTGGAGTGAAATGGACTTGGCCCAAAAATCTATTAGCACAAGCCCATTGGGCCCACTACCACGCCTGTAAAATATTTCATTTTGGTATGTTTTCAGTAATATTGCCTGAACCCTCAGAAAGTCTTTGACTTGCTAAAATTTGGCTACCGGTTTAAAATATGGATCGGCGTGAAAGAATACTGCAAAGGCCCATTTTTGAAATTTTCAAATCAATTATATCCTATATTAAATAATTAAAAATAATAATTTAATAAAAATATTTTTCCTCAACTGTCCTCAGTCTCCGTTCCGCCTTAACATGCTGGCACGTCAAACACTTCGACAAAAATCACAAGATATCTCACTTTATGCCTGGCCACCAACACAAAGACTGTATGTGACGTCTACTACTAAAAAAACTACTACATTCTTTTTTGTAAACTATTTTCGAATTATATACAGACACATGCATGCAATAAAAGTTGTCGATCTTGCATTTTAAATGAATCTAAAACATCCTCAAATTCCTAGGCCCGAGTTGGACATCCAATTGCTTTGATTTGAATAGACTACTGTTTTAAAAGAGCTTGAATGTATCATTCAAAATCCTGCAAAATTATTAACATGTGAGAAGATGCAAAACGTGAAAAGAACATAATGTATCGCTCCTGACTCAAATACATGAAGTACGGAGAAACGTAAAGTCCTTGGGTTATCGTGTGCACACCCAGCTCTTTCTACTCACTCTTCCGCGCCTACAGTGTCTACCTCATCATGCTCACCAGCATCAATCACAACTAGGGAGTCTAAAGACTCAACACACCTGAACCGTTATAACATATACATATACATAACATGCTATACTGAAAAAAACTGTAATTAAAATAAACTTCATTATCTTAAAAGCATGAACGCAAACATATCATGACGTAAACATATTAAAAACATATTTTATAATGTAATCGTATATGTGTTCATTTTCTTTTATTGAATTCAGATCATTAGTTGTGATTTTCGTATCAGCTCTAGTCGATGGATCCATCTACGTGTAACTGCGGTACATGACGGCGAGGACATCAACGACAGTTTTACCCTTCCAGTAAGCCTTGGCCTTACATGTTCGTGTTCGTTTTCGTGTCTGTATTAGTTATGACCAACTCACTTCCTTCAAACATATCATCGTATTCTTCACTTATAAAATTCATGCATATACGTATATATTCTTAAAATCAAGCATGCAATGTATTTTCCGTGTTTTCATAAAATTCATGTTCATAATAAACATATACATTTTAAACATGAAAATTTTTGTGATCAGGGTGCTGCCAAGACTGCTAATTTTCGTGTCAAAATCGTGTAAATCCAATGCGACACGATAGGTCTAAGATTTCTCATGCAAAAACATACAAATTGACATATATTGGTGTTAATGATGAGAAAAACGAGGTATAGGGTGTGCCTTTGCGTATTTACACTCGAAAACTTTGATATACTCGTGTAGAATGGGCACCGGAGGGACAGGGAAGAGCTTCTTTTAAAAATCTTGAGAAAAACCAAGGAGAGTGGCTGCTGCAATTTTGAAAATGGTGCTAGAAATGGAGAGGAGGGGCGGCCGAATTGTAATTAGGGTTTGGGAGAGTAGGGTTAATTATATTAATTAGTATAATGAGCCCTTAATTAAAAATAATGAGGTTAAGTAGGATTTTAGGCCCATTATGTATTAAAATTGTCCCATTAAGCCCAAAAATACTTCCGTAAAATATTTCGTTTAGTTACGATTTTGAAAATATTGCTCGAACCCTCAAAAAGTCCTCCAACTTGCTAAAATTTGCATACGGGTTAAAAAATGAGTAAAAATACCTTACGAAGGCCTATTTTTGAAAATCTCACATATATTCAGCATTTACTAAATAATTAAAATAATTATTTAATAAAAATATTTTTTTTAACTGTCCCCAGTCTCTGTTCCTCGTTCGAACTTGCAATACTGCTAAAATTCCTATAACATGAAATCTAACGAACCATGAAATAAAACACCTATTCATGTCATGATCATGTATTTAATACATTAAAAATAATTAAACACATATTTTAGAAAACCCTAGATTGCATGCAGTCGGGTTACGCAGTTTGAATTTTCTAGACCTTACACTGTAGATCCTTATATATCTTCTTACTCCCTGGGTGAATGGATTACGGGGTATTGTCGGCTTCCTTTATAATGTCTACCCTCAGTTAATCGCAACTAGGAACCCACAGTCGGTCACGATATCGGACTATGCAATCCTCAATAGAATGCAATCTCAGACCCTTAGATTCATCCCTCTGTCTCCATCTCTGTAACCGCTCATCAGAAGTCTGACCTGCTCTAATCCTTTCTCTCAGCGTCAACTGCGATGTCATGGTAAATAGATTAGGAGCATCGCCCCTAGCATAAACTGCAAGCTCAAATCTTTGAATCTCTTCCTGCAGTGGTCTCTGTATAGAAAACTATGCAATCGATGCAGTCTTTCTATTTAGTGCGTCAGCTACCACATTAGCCTTACTCGGATGGTATCTAATGTCGCAGTCAGTCCTTCACTAGCTCTAACCAACTTCGTTATCTCATATTGAGCTCTTTCTGGGTGAAAAAGTACTTCAAACTCTTGTGATATGTTAAAATCTTGCACTTCTCCCCATACAGTTAGTGTCTTCAAATCTTTAGGTCGAATACTACTGCTGCTAGCTCGAGGTCATGAGTCGGATTATTCTTCTTATGAGCCTTCAGCTGTCTGGATGCATTGGCTACCACTCTATCATGCTACATCAGTATTGCGCCCAAACCGAGCTTCGAAGCATATGTATATAGAAAAAACTCTCCCTGCCCTGATGGCATTGCTAGAACCGGCGCTGAAGTCAATGCTTGCTTCAGCTTTTCAAAACTTTCTTGGCACGCTGATCCCCAAATGAATTTGGCATTCTTCTTCGTCAAACTGATCATGGGTACCACAATAGAAGAAAAGCCCTGAATAAACTTCCTGTAGTACCCAGCTAATCCCAAGAAACTGCGGATCTCTGTCACACTCTTAGGCACTGGCCAATCTCTGACTGCCTCATTTTTGCTAGGATCAACCTCGACTCCATCTCGAGAAATTATGTGGCCCAAGAATCACACTCTGTCTAGCCAGAAATCACACTTGCTGAACTTGGGATACAACTGTATGTCCTTCAAAGTCTGTAGCGCGGTCCTCAAGTGCTGAAGGTGCTCCTCTCTGCTCTTCGAATAGATCAAAATGTCATATATGAAGACTATGACGAAATGATCCAAATATGGATGAAATACGTGATTCATGAGATCCATGAAGATCGCTGGCGCGTTAGTCATTCCGAATGGCTTTACCATAAACTAATAGTTCCCAAAATGTGTCCTGTAAGCCTTCTTGTGCACATCAGACTCTCTCACCTTCAGCTGGTTGTACCCTGATCGAAGATATATCTTCGAAAACACTGATGCTTCCTAAAGTTGATCAAATAAGCCCTCGATCCTGGACAAAGGATACTTTTTTTTTTACTTAACCTGTTCAGCTCTCTATAATCAATATAGAGTTCATGCTGCTGTTTTTCTTCTTCACAAACAGTATCAGCGCGCCCCATGGAGAAAAACTCGAGAAAATAAAACCATTGTCCATCAAATCCTGAATCTGATAATTCAACTCTTTCATTTCTGCAGGTGCTAGACGATAGGGTGTCTTAGAAATCGGCACCGTGTCGGTCTGGTGGAATGCCTGAAACATCCTCCGGAAAGACACTAGGAAAATCACTGACCACCTCGACATCCTCTAGTCTCTGACTGACTGACTCAGATACTGACACAATACTCGCCAGAAATTCTTGACAGCCTCTCTTAATAAGTTTTGTCACGCAGATGCAAGATTTGATGTGCGGCATCTTGTGGTTCCATGCCGCCTAAAAAACAAAGGACTTCCCGCTGGGTGGTCGCACAGAAACTGACCTCTGCTGGAAATCTATCGAAGCTCCTTTCGTCGAAAGCCACTCCATGCCCAAAATGATGTCAAACTTAGGCATCAATGGCATGATCAGATCTGACAGAACAACATTCTTCTTCAATCTAAGCTCCAATCTCTTTACTATCCTTGAAGTAAACATTTGATCACCGGGAGGAATCGAAACTCTAAAACCCAAATCCATGGCTTCTGGTACAATTCTCAGTCGCTTGAAAAAAATCTCGGATATAAATGAATGTGTAGCTCCTGAATCTAGCAGTGCATAAGTGGCTACACCTGAAATAAATATCATTCATGCGACAAAATATACCATCAAAACCATTCAAGCCTAATAATAACTTCAAGGAATTACAGCAATAAAACCCATAATTATCGAAAATTCTCCGATTAGATCCCTAGAGTTTTATCGAATTTACACATTTTACCCAATAAAATTTCAAAAATAGCAATTCAGTCCTCATGATTCCCTAAATAATCATTGCTACACCTTGAAATTCTCGAATTTTTGCAATCGAGGTCCTAAAATTTTTGAAAAATCTTGGTTTTTGGCCCTGAACTTTCGGCTACTTGCATTTTAAGTCCTTAAATTTTTCGGTTATTACAAAGTAATCACTCAAAATTGTTAAATTAAGTCGATTAAAACATTAATTCATCTGATTAGAACATGCTACCTATTTTGTTCAAAGTTCTTGATTCCAACATAATTCCATTAACCAACTTATCATTTCATGCAATCGAGGTAAATAACAATAATAGAAAAATATTAAGCAATTAAGTTACCAGTGATAAATGTCGAGTCTGGCTCCGCCTCTGCCTTTGCGTCCTCTGCATGCATGACTTAGGCTCTGCTAGTAGTAGTGTAAGTTCTAAGAAATTCGATCTACGTAACCTGAATGCATGCAATCTAAAGTTTTATTTAAAGATGCGTTTAAATATTTTTTATGCATTTAATGCATGATTATTGCATGGTTAGAGTTCATTTCATGATTATTTTAAAGTTTCATGCATTAAATTTTAAGTTGCATTTCGCGCTCAAACGAGGAACGGAGACCGGGGATAATCAGGAAAAATATTTTTCGTTGAATTATTAGTTTTAATAAAATTAATTTGAAGTATTTTAAGGGTGATTTTTGAAAATGGGCCTTGGTTGGGTATTTTTACTCATCGAGTTATATTTTTACCGGTACGTAAATTTTAACGATTCGAGGGACTTTTTGAGGGTTTGGGCAATATTTTCTAAAACGTTTCAAAATGAAATATTTTTCGAGAATGTATTGAACTTGTTGGGTTTGTTTTATTGCATAGTGGGCTCAAAACTCTTTTTATTTTTAATTGAGGCCCATTAATGCACATTTTAATGAACCTAAGCTACACTTAAACAAACCCTAAACCTACTTAACAGATAGCAGCCGCCCCTCCCCTCAATTCAGCAGCTTCCTCTCAGTTTTCTGCAGCAAAGCCTCGGCCATAGATCCTGTTCAAGAAAAGCTTCTCCCTCGCCTCTTCATTTCACATCCCCAACGGGTATCTTCAAGCTTTTGATTTTTTAAACGCTAAGGCATGCATGTATCTAATTTTCCTCTTCATTACCGCCCATAGTATGTTGTTATATATGTTATTGCATGATGAAAACATTGGTTTATCTAGTATCTTCATTTTTGCAAGTTTTACATCAAAATAATGCATTCAAATGTTTATAACTCACGTATGTTGTGATCTACGCGCACGGGGACTGCCGAGGGGGGTTTTTGAGGATCTGTTAACGTCGAGGTTTATGCTATCTAAGGGCTGGATTCGAGTGGGGCTCGAGTGACAGCTTAAGTCGAGGGGTTTCAATTGGTCTTGTGGGTTGTTGTTGGCTATATCGGGGGATTCGAGAGAGCCGGCGATGCAAGTGTCATTACTAGCCTTGGACCAGACTCTGGTGGGGCTGAGTCATGGTCTGAGATGGCTAGGACACAGCTGGACGTGACCATGAATCCGATCGAGCAAGTGCGAAGGATTTTGTTCAAGTTTGGTGGCATCTCGAGTGTGCATGTGTTGTGATGTGCATGGGGCTGAGTCCTTGAGGTGGTTTGGTCCAGGAGGGTCTTAGGGTGGTCAAGGATGGGTTGGTCTGTGGCTGGTCCTAACTGGTTAGGTGTAGAGTCGATGGTTTGGGTCTACGGTTGCGGCTAGGGTATGACTAAATTGAGCAGAAAAATTTCAGCAGCCTTTGGCCTTGTTTTTGTGGGTCATAGGTGGTTTGGAACGAGTAGATTAGGGGCTGGCCATGTATATTTAACTCATGCTTCAAGTTGAGAAAAATTTGGTTAAGTTTCGAATCGATTCGGGTTAAAATCGGGACCCCGGTCCAAGTTTTAAAACTAATCGCGTAAGTTTTGAACTGGCTCAATTTTACGTCTAAGAAACACTTATTAATATGTTTTAGGATGTTTTGAGGAGTTTGATAAGCTTCGGGTCGAAATTTAGAGGTCCAGGGGTAAAATGGTCATTTTGGGTTTCAAGGGGCAAAATGGTCATTTTGCACCTGAGTCGAGATTTTAGTCCTGGCAGCTCCTTGAGCACATTTTGGCATGTTTTATTTAAATGTTTTTGTATCAAACATGATTTTTATGAATTATGAAAAAGGTGTTGCATGCTTAATTTTAAGGAAAAATTACGTATATGCATGATTTTATTAAGTGATGAAAATGATGATGTTTTTGAAGGATGAGAATTGGTTGTGACTGACGATATATGTAAACGATGATGATGAGGCCTAGACTCAGTGGATGGGTAATACTATCGCTGATGTCCGACAGCCGCCAGTACCACAGTTATTTGTAGATAGATCCATCGAATAGAGCTGATATGATAGAGCTAATACAATTACTACAGATACGAAAGTCACAAATAATGAAATAAATTCAATTAAAGTAAATGTATAAGCATATGATGATATGATGAGATGTTTTGACACGTTATGGTTTTCAGATATGTTTACGTTTAAGCTTTTTAGATCATGAAACGTACGTTATTACATCACTTTTCACTGTTGCTTGTTATGTATATGTATTTTCTATTATCGGTACAGATTTGTTAAGTTTTTAGACTCACTAGATTTATATGATGCAGGTGAGCCTGTTGACAAGGAGCTTGGAGGTGCTGAATTCTGAGTAGGCGGGGCTGGATGTGTGCACATGACTTGAGGACCATATTTTCTGCACATCACGTTTTTAAGAGTTTAGAGTGGACATGAATATTTTTATATGCTTGTTTTGACACGTTGATGATTACCAGGGTGTTTACATGTTTATTTTTACGTACATTTTTTATGGCCGAGTTGGATAGTTTTAAACTGTAGTATTTCATTTGTTATTTAAATTCGATCATTTTTAAAAGGTGAATTTTTCAGCAATGTTGTATGCATGCATAATTTTAAGAATTTCGAAATTGAACTTTTAAGAAGTTTTTTAAGTAGTAGATGTTTCAAGTAGGGCCCTTGTTCCTTGGGCAGTCTGCAGGTTTGTAGCCCCCTTCCTTGCAAATAAAACATTTAAAATGTCCCCCACATGCTCTACTTTAATGGAACCAGTTGCATTCCTTGCAGGGCTACCTCTCTTCCGGCTTGGTAGCACCTGGAGCCTGCGATGGTTTCTGCTGCCTCGGCTTCTTGAACTGTCCTTAGGGATTGTACTGCCCCTGATTCTTGGAAGGCCCTGTGAACTCCTTCTTTTGGAACTGTGAACTCTGCTGGGATTGGTGGCTCTTCCTCTGCATCTCCACATCGATATCCCCCAAATCCTGCTCTGCCTGAAAAGAAGAAGTAGTGGCAACATCATAAGTAGCCGACCTCATCAGCATGACATCCCGGCAAATGGTAGGTCTGAGGCCATCTATGAAGTGCCTCAGCTTCTCTGTCGCGTCCCTCGCAATAAGGGGCACAAAGTGATTGCCCCGGTCAACTCTTCTGATAAACTCCGCAATAGTCAAGTCCCCCTGTCAGAGACTAATGAACTATTTGGTCAGGCACCCTCTGACGTCTGCAGGAAAATACAAAATATCCTTGAGTGGTTCCAAGTGAGAGTAGCCAAATTCACCCCATGAGCTGCTCCCTCTCACCATGAAGATGTGTCATCCCTTAGTATATATGTGGCACATCTGACTCAGTCCACATCTCTCATGTCCAAGTACGGGAAATGCAACTCGAGCAAACGGATCCACCCCTCAGCCACAAATGGGTCAGTGGTGCCACTAAACTCCTTTGGGTTAAGCCTCGTGAACTGCTAATATATATCCACCTGAGGTCTAGGAGCCTTTTGAGCCTGCTCCATAAATCGTGCAATACCCTCCAGAACTCGGGTAGCGGGATCTTATGGCGGTGGTGGTGGAAAGCCTATGTCACCTCCAAGATTATCATCATGTCTGTCTGTGCTAGGAGCTCGTCTGGAAGGCATATCTAAATGTAGCAACAGTGTTAAACCGTTGTAATTTCTAGCAACGACAACGGTTTTGCAAAGGTTTTAAACCGTTGTTTTTAACCGTTTTCGTAGCTATTTTAAAACTGTTGTTAAAGTCAGTGTTGTTAAATGGTCCGCTCAAAGACAACGGTTTTTGACTGTTGTCGTAGTTACAATTTGCGACGGTTTTTAAAATCGTCGCAAAATAAAAAGTGCCGTCGAAACTACAATTTGCGACGGTTTTGACAACGGTCGCAAAAGATATTTGCGACGGTCTGTATATAATAACCGTCGCTGATTAGCGACGGTTCAAAATCCCGTCGCTAAATTTAGCAACGGTTTACTTTTTACCGTCGCTACATTTAGCGACGGTATTCATGTGCAAAACCGTCTCTATCTAGCGACAGTTTATATATTCTGTCGCTAATATTTTAGGTAAAATAAAAAAAAATTAAGAATTTAATAAATCTGTGTTTTCAATTGATACAATCGTGTAAGAGATAACAAATTTAAAAGTCGTGAAGTCATAAAATCGTGTAAGAGATAAAAAATTTAATCGTTTTGAATTGGTAAAAAAATCGTGTAAGAGATAAAAATTTTAAGTGTTGTGAAGTTGTAAATCGTGAAGAGACAAAAATTTAAGTGTTGTGAAGTTGTAAAATCGTGTAAGTGAGAAAAATTTTAATTGTTGTGAAGTGAAGTGGAAGAAATTGAAGCAAATTTGCATGTATTTATAGAGAGTGGTGAAAGGAAATGGGCGGAAGTTTAGGGGGGAAGGAATTTTTTTTGAAAATGGCAACGGTTTTAGTTAAACCATCGTGAAATTATAAATCGGCGACAGTTAAATCTAAACGGTCGCTAAAATTTGCGACGGTTTTTATTTAACGGTCGCCAACTTTAGCAACGGGTTTGGCAAATCCGTCGCTATTTTTAAACATGCGACACATTTTTTTAACTGTCGCTAAATTTAGCGACGGTGTAGACTAAATCGTCGACAAATTGTAAATCCGCGACGGTTTAAGTAAAACAGTCGCTACATTTAGCGACGGTTAAAGAAAAAATTGTCGCTAAATAGTTGTCGAATGTCTAACAACACGCTTATACAAATGTCGTTTACCATTTTTCTTGTAGTGAGAATCCAAAACTGTTGTCTTTAATAATTTTTTTCATTAGGTAAAATTTTTGTATTAAATTTCTTTTAATTTATAATATATATAAAAATAATTAAACCAAAAATAACAATCGAAAACAAAATATTTACCACGTTAATCCGTGACTATGTTATGTTCAAAATCCATCTTCCAAAATATATCAACGATAAACAAAAATTTTACAAATTTGAATTTAGTATTGCAATTGACCTTGATACATGTTCGTCGTCAACGTGGCAATGTGGCAGTAGAGTCCCACAATATCAACATTTTCCAAACAAAAAATACGTATATACTGCAATCTTTTGTCATCATCGGCCTCGATCTCCTCAAACTCATCAACATTTAGGCATCAAAACCTTCCCCTGCCATTTCATCCCTGGCATATAATCCACACATAAAAAGCCCATTAAAAACCGATTTTCGTACTTACAGAGTTGGATTCCAAAATGACGATTCCTTATCCAGCAACATTCATGGTTACTCGTACCTTGTGTTTACTATTTTCCGTTTCATCTTTTTACCTTATGTTTTAACCAAGAACCCTTATATTACATTAAATTCCCAAATTCAAATAAATTTATTATAATCTCAATTGTTCTCCAAGCTACAAATAAATATAGATCATGTCATAGTAAGGTTATGATTTAACACGAGTAGTTTAGCCCGTCATTCAGGCTATTCTCTTGAAATATAAAAATAAAACAATAAATAAAAACAAAATAAAAAAAAAAACTTACAAAGTTGTATTCAAAACTTGAAGCTTTTATTTAATTCGTAAGAAGGGTTGTTTACAGAGAGGAAATAAAGGGGAGCAAACTTGACCGTATTCTTCTAAAAACACAATACAGCCTATAAATAGATGGAAGAGCCGGACATCAAACCCAGGATTCCAACTAAAAATATAAACAATACAATGATTTAAAAGAAAATAGTAACATGATTACAAAAGTCAAAAAGTCTATAGTGATATTCCACCAACTTTATTAAAGATAAATATCCTAATCATCTTTAATATTTTCTTTTAATGAATTTATATAATTTTCAAAAATATCACTAATATGGGAAGGAATATCTTCCTTTGGGTCTTGAGCATTTTGCATCTGCATTAGATGGATAAATTGGTTTTCACTTGATTCGGATCCATAGATTTATCTAATTTGGAGTCAGAACATGCAATGTTCTTATAAAGATCTTTCTTCAGTTTTTCAATGTAGACTTCAATCATCTTTTCTTTAGAATAAATATCAGAATATTTCGGAGTAAGAAGCTTGAAAGGACTCATCGAATCCTGCTCCTTTTCTTGTTGTTTATTAAAATATTTCTGATATAAAAATTTTTTTTCTTCCATATGTTGAAGAATTTCGGAGCCATAGAACTTTCCTGTATCAGGGTCTTCTCTAAATAATTTGTCCCAAAATTTTGTGAACTAACCCTCCATAAGCAAGTAAATTTTGGTTGTAACCTCCATATCCATGGAATTCCGAATTCCATAAAGAACAGACATAAAATCTTACCATCGATTCAATGTTCTGAAAATGATTTTTTAATACTTGAGAAAATTTTTAACCAAGTATTCATTGGTTTTATGAAAAACCACTACAACAAAGATGCTAAACGACAACTGATAAAATCCGTTGTCGTAGAACAATGACCAAATTTTAATTTAGCGACGAATTATAAAACCGTCGCTATGTTTAAACCGTCGGCGACGGTTTTCAAAAAGCTGTCGCTATTTTAAATCGGCGACGGATTTTCTAAAACCGTCGCCGATTTAAACTTAGTGACGGTTTATAATTCGTCGCTACATTAAACTTTGTGACGGTTTTGGTAAACCCGTCGCTAATAGCGATGGTTTTTTGTTTAAACTGTCGCTATTTTTAACAACGGCTCTCTAAAACCGTTGTAATTTCTCCGGAAAAAAACGCTAATCCACAACAATTCACGAAAACCATTTTCTTTTCCCTAAAAAAAACGCTAATCCACAACCTATCACGAAAACCGTTGTCGTTTCTCCAAAAAAACACGCTAATAGACAACGTTTCACGAAAACCGTTATCGTTTCCCAAAAAAAAACGCTAATCCAAAACGGTTCAGGAAAACCGTGGTCGTTTCCAAAAAAAACGCTAATCCACAACGGTTCACGAAAACCGTTGTCGTTTCCCAAAAAAAAAACGCTAATCCACAACGGTTCACGAAAACCGTTGTCGTTTCTCCGAAAAAACACGCTAATCCACAACAGTTCAGGAAAACCGTTGTCTTTTGTCCTCAAAAACACGCTTATAGACAACAGTTTTATAAACCGTTGTCTTTGACCCCAAAAACACGCTAAAAGACAGCGGTTTTTAAAAAACCGTTGTCTTTTAGCGTTTTTGAGGGTCAACGACAACGGTTTTACAAAACCGTTGTCGTTTGCTGCTTTTTAACAACTGTTTTCACTAAAATCGTTGTTAAAAAGCAAAAGACAACGGTTTTTTAAAAAAACCGTTGTCTTTTGAGTGTGGTTGAATGCATATTTTGTTGTAGTGTGTAAACGTGCAGGTGATAGTATTAAAACATTCAAAACATGTAAACTTACAGACTTGAGGCTTGACAACTGAGCTTCTGAAGATGGCGGTAGCACAACCCTCTACAAGAACTCTTGCTCTGATACCTACTGAGACGTCTACTACCGAAATACTACTAAATTTTTTTTAAAAGGCCGAAAATTCACATACATATACGTCAAACCATGCATTGTATATAGTCATCCAACTACTGAGTAAAAATAACTGCATATGATCAAAACTTAAAAATGTAATCAATCCCTAGTCTACAGTTTTTAAAGAGAACTCCTACATGATACCAACAATCTGACGAATCAACAACGCATTAAAATTCATAAAAATTTTAAATGAAACTGTTTCAACCCATGACTCGTAGATCAAATTGTGCGGAAGAATGCAAGGTCCTCGGGTTAATAAGTGCATCACCAACTCCGCCTACTCAATTTTTAGTGCCTCCAGTCTCCTCAACCTCAAACTGCTCACCTGTATAAATCACACATATTGAGTCTAAAGACTCAACACATATGAACCGTAATAACATGTACATATACATATCATGCAACAGTGAAAAGTACTGTAAATAAAATAAGTTTCATGATCCTTAAAAACGTAAGCATTAGCATAACCATATTAAGTCATATCAAATCATGTCATAACATAACAAAATATATGTGTTCATTTTCTTTATTGAATTCATATCATTAGTTGTGACTTTCGTATTAGCTCTAGGTCGAGGGATCCATCTAAGTATAACCCGGTACCCGACGCGAGGAACATCAGTGACAATTTTACCCATCCACTGAGCCTTGGCCTTCTATGTTCATGTTCATTTTAGTCACAACCAACTCACCTCATCAAAAGCATATCATCGTATTCATTACTTGTAAAAATCATGCATATACATACATTTTCTTAAAACCAAGCATGCAAAATATTTTCTAGTATTTTCATAAAAATTCATATTCATAATTAACATTTACATTTTAAATATTCCTTTCAGTTATCTGGGTACTGCCAGGACTACTAACATAACTCAGGTGCAAAATGACCATTTTGCCTGAGAACCCTAATTTTGACCATTTTACCCCTGGACCTCAAATTTTCGACCCAAATCCATCCAAACTTTTCAAAACACCTTAAAACATACTTTTAATCATTTCTTAGACGTCAATTCGAGCCCACGCATTAAATTCTATAATTCTTTTTAAAACTTGGACGGGAGTTCCGGTTCTAACACGAAGCTCAACCAAATTTTCCCGAACCTAAACCATGACTTAATAAAGTCTAACTAAGCCTCGAACAACCAATTCCAAACAATACAAGGCCTTCGAAAACACCTTGCGAGCCGCTAGAATTTTCTGCACGAAAGAACTCGAACCCTACTTGACACTTAAGCGCTAACCCTCGGCCCTAGCCCCATGCCATCAAGACCATACTCTAACCAGTTACTCTAGGACCATGACCGAACCCTTAGGACTCCCCATGGACCAACCCATCGAGCCATACACTAGGGTATCCACAGAAACACCCAACATGAGCGTAGCATGGCTAGATCGAGCTATAGCCATGCGCATAACCTCCTGCACTCAACCAGACCGCGAGTAGACCACCATGGCTTACGACTCAGGCCTCCCAAAGCCCAGCCCCATGCCTGGACATTCCCCACGTAGCCTCCCCTCTCAGCCAAAGCCCGGACCAAGGCATACACTCCCCATCTGTTGCATCTGCTACAGCCCCTTAAATGCATGAAGGATGATCGAAAGCCTTGACCAATGTGTCAGGTGTATTTTAGTATATTTTACTGTTATTCATTTTGTTAATATTTGATATTATTAAAGTGATCCTGATTTATGGCTCGTTCGCACCCCATGATATTTATCCCGGAAGATGGTGGGCCCGATGCACAAGATGAAGACATGTAAATATTTGAAGCTCTTGTAATAAGTTGCATTTGCATCCCTGCATTCACCTAGGTTTTGGGCTTAGGTCCATGTCTGGCTCACATGGATCTAATAGTGTTGGTGATCGATCATCCTTATTTATTGTTGAATGTCATATTATGTTATATATATATATATAGTAGTATTCATGTATGTATATTATTAGATAATATAGTTGCATGAATCCGGCAAACATATAAACTCGTGGCACGCGATTTTAAATTAAAATGATGAGATGATTTTAAAATTAAAATCTCTCATTTTGAATAAGATTCAAAATTTATATCAGACCACAAAAGTAAAAAAATAAAATATTTTAATTTATTCTTGCCTTCCATCAACCGTGGTTGTATATTGAATGCTACCCGCGGACAGTGTCTGGCTCACATTATTAGGGAGGCCTGTACGCTGGAAAGCTGTGACTTCCACCAGACATATGATGTGATTTGATTGGAAGTCTCATGACTTCGGCTCATATTATTGAGAGAACTCATGGCGACCGTCAAATAAAATTCAATATTGATAGGTCGGTTTGACACGTGAAAATAAACAGCGTCCTATTAAACGTGAGGCGAAACACGGAGAGGTTGCATAGGGATGCAATTGGAGTCTACCTTTTAAAAATTATAATTGGCTAATATTATTTGGGATTATAATTGTTTAATTGGACTCTACGTGTCCACTAAGAAAATACGATTTCCCATTTCCATCAGAGGGTGGTGGAAATGTCAAAATAGTGGGAGGGAAATTTATAAAATAAAAATCCATATTTTATATCTTAAAATTATTTTAAAATAATCAGTAACCATTATTTTGTTTCCACATCAGTGTATTTTCGATTTCGTCACGTAATCCATTTATGTTATTAACAAATTAACCAAACCTAATTTTCAATACTGGTTGGAAAAATTGTTCTGAATTCGGAGAAAATGACATACACACTAATGTCGGACCTGCTGAACTGACAAAACATGCTCGCTTCTATGTCAAATAAACTGTAGGGACAAATTGAGGAAATGTTGAATGCTGCTGACATTCGAATGCACGTGCAAGAGTTGCATGGTACATTAAACTCATACAATGATTCACACCACTTTCAAGGAGCTCATGACTACATTTATGCAAGATGGAGATCTGGCCCATGAGCATGGTTTACATATGACTGGGCTTATTGAGAATGTGGTGGGCTTGGAATATGCGATTCCTAACGAGTTACTTGATGACATCAATTTGTTATCTTTCACTTCCTCGTTTGACGGAGTTATGGTGAAATTCAATTTGAATAAGATAGATGATAGCTTTGAAGAGCTATTCAATATGCTTATGACTTATGAGTTCACCATAAAACAGGAAAATGGTGTTTTTTTAATGGCCTCTCGTCAGGACAAAAAATGGCCCACAAGGTAAGGGAAAGAAATGTTCTGTCTCTCAAAATAAAAATAAAACCCAATAAAAGGCAAACTCTGAAAGACACGTAAAGGGCCTAAAAAGCCCGATAAGTCAGAACATATTTATTTCACTGCAAGAAGTTCGGACATAAGAAATTATATGCGTCAGAAATGTTCTGGAAATAATGAGTAAATGTCCCAGTAAACAAGATTTCAACAACAAAGAAAAGAAAGTTAGATAATTCAAATCCCGCACAAATATGGCATGTAGAACCCGAAAATCAGATTACGTATAAGCCATGCATAATTGCTACTATTTAAATTAAAAATAAATATTTTATATAAATATGAAGTGTTTTAATTATTTTAAAAGTAGATGTTTAGTTTTATTTTTTTAAGATAAATACGCGAGGTTGGACCAGAGTTTGAAGATTAGAGATAAGATTAATAATAAGAAAATATTCCTAAATTTAATTTTAGTCAAAGAATAATTTAATTTATAGAAATAGAATGTTTTAGGATTCATTTAAATTAATTAGAGCTAAGTTATTAAATAAAATTCTTTAGGTTAATATTTAATTAAAGCTTAAATTAAAATATGTAAACATATGTGGGTGAATTAATCTAGGTATAAAATTTTCAAGAAATTAAATATAACATTTAAATACTTAAATTGTTAACCATGCAATGCCATACAAGAGTTCATTTTAAATTAAGGTGTGAATCCACTAAATTATATAATAGAGGTATTAAACCTCAAGCATTTAGAATACAAGATTTAAACAATAAAATACCATGCAAATTAGTAATAATAATTTTGGTTCCAAGATTTAAAATATTTTAAAGGTTGGTAACTCTCAAGTAAAACTATCTCTAATTGCACTTCATGGTGTATTCATTCCCATTTTCATAACTAAATAGTAGTAAATTAACTACTAGAACCCACATCATTTTCCTCAAACCATTATCTAAAAAAAGTATCGAGCACATTCAGTAGGAATAAGAAACAAGAAACCAAGGCAACAAGGAATGAGAAGACATTCAAAAACCATTCACCTCCTTCACTTGTAACTCCCATTTTAATGTATGTTATGACCCATTTAACACCACTTATAACATTCATCTTCATCACCTACATATCCTGCACCGATATTCTCGAAAATATCAAGAGAAACCAGCTGCCATAATCGTGTAAGAATAGCACAAGAACAAGAAAGGAAATCCAACTCCGATTCCACCGCTCGTCTTCGTCGTATTGATTTGTTTTGTGTCAAAACAAATTCCAGGCATGTATATATCATTCCTTTGCTCTGCAATCAAGTTATATTAGCTATTTTAAATCATTATATGATCATAAATCGAGTGACAAACGCATTTTGACAGCAAAATAACTCTCGAAAAATTTGTACAACACCTTGAGCCTTTGATTGTGCTTCATGGTTGCTGTATTTTTATTGGTTTCAGGAGTCGTTTCGTTTCCAGACACCCAAGGCTGCTTCTAGGCATATTTTAGAATGTGTTATAGTGCTTTTGGTTCAATTGTTTTGGACCATACACTCAAGAAAAAAGAAATGACAGCAAGTTCTTCATAAGTGCAGAATTGAATCACGTCTTTCTCTCTTGGTTGGTTAAGGAGGGAGTTCGAATCATGGCTGTCCTAGGAACTCTATCCATGGTTAGAACCCTTCCTTATCTTATCTAGGACGTGACCAAAGTATCCTTTCAAAGCATAGTTCATGGTTCCATCAGATTTTAAAACAGCAATACAAACATCACTCGAAACTTTATGTTTCTGGTTTGTGTGATTAACTTTGGTTTTGAGGTGTTGGGATGGGCTGTGGTTGGCTTTTAGCCCATAGCCATGGTTCATACAACACTCCATTATGTCTAGATCGAGCCATGGTGAATCAAATGGCCACTGGAACGACACAAGACAATAGAACAATTCTATACATCTCATTGCACAGGATTGAGTTCTCGGTTGGTATGTTTCGGTGTCTTAGGTATTTTCTTGGGTTGTGTTTGGCTTTTAGCCCTTAGCCATGGTCCAGACCATACCTTAGGATTTTGGTAACAGTCCTTGGGCGGTGGTTCAAGCCATTGGTCATTAAATTTCAGAGTTCACCTCACAAACACACAAGTTGCTACTGCTGTAATTTGACAGCAACTTGCTGTTTGGTTTTAGTGCTTGTTTGAGTTCTTGGTTGGCTTTTAGCCCATGGACTTGGACTGGACAGTACCTCAATGAGTTAATAAAGTCATGTTTTAGGCTTTTTGTGATTTGGTCGAGTTTAGAGGTCGTACGAGAATTTACGGTGAAATGTGCCAAAATGACTCTCGAAAGAGTGTTTTATGTTTTTGGATTCCATTCACCCATTTTCGTGTTATACAGTCATTATGCATATTTTTCAGTATGTTTGGGGTATTTTTAATCATGGTTAAACGTCGGTTAAATTTTGGTTCGAGTTGGTACGAAGCCATGATTAAAAATCAAGTTGTTGGTCTGAATCGTCTCGTTTTTGGTTCTATTGTTAAAGTTTTGTCAAGTAAGATTTATTGCATGTGTCATATATTAGTAGTAAGTCGCAGCAAGTCTGGGAACGACTCAACTCATCCGATAAAATAAGGTTATAATTATATTACGTGCATAAAAATTTGAAATGTTTATTTTTTAGATATATGCTATATGTCTTGTGGCCACCATAAATTTATGGGTTTGGAAGTCGGTAGGCACAACCGAGGACCTCTCCGCCCGGTGACATACGACCGGTTTATGATTATGTATGGGTACGGACATCCAGTCCAAGGGCTGTGATTGATCTCTACCGCCCAGTATACTGTGGTTTACTCTGATCAGACGCTTACGTTATGTTATGGGCCACTTGCTTAGAAACATTATCTCTACCAGAAAATTATGATATGTTATGACAGAGCTCGATTGAGCAAAGCTTTTACGTATGTTTTTCAGATATGCACGTAGTTATAATTATTCATGATACGATTTTCACCGTACGCTTTATGATACTTTACTTTTACGTTGCATGCGATTTTATGATATATTTACTTGTTATTCACGATATATACATGTTGAGTCTTTAGACTCACTAGACTTGATTGTTGTAGGTATTGATGAGGTCGAGCCGCGGGCGGAGACCAGTGAGCGATCTTGGGACAGCAGTAGTAAACCCGAGGACCTCCTGATTTAATTTATGCACCTTTTAACATTCAAAATTTATTTTAACATATTGGATATTTTTTTAAATTACTGTTGAAATACCATGTTGACTTCCGCTGTTATTTTAAGGTTATGTTATTTACATGTTTATTTTTTAAATTGGGCAAGATATTCATTTATTTAGAAAAATTTTAATAATTCCGAAAAATTATGAATACGAAATACGGACCTTTACAGTTGGTATCAGAGCCTATGATCTTGTAAAGGGTTCTGCTACTACTGCTCTCGAGAAGCTCATGAAGTCACGTCTTCGGTCTGTAAGTTTTACGATTACTCATTTATTTTAAAGCTTGAAATATTTTTACATCATGATTGCATGAAAGATTTTATGTCAAGATTACGATTATGAATTATTTATTTAAATTTAAAGAAATAGTGGAATTATGCATGTTGGTTACGTATGGGTTATAATTATGGAACAGCATGCCTCCTAGACGCCGTGTTGGACGCCCGAGGTGATGATGAGCGCCGTCATGAGGACGGTGAGGATCAGAGACAAGGGGAGAACGAGGAGAGAGATTTACCACCACCCCCTCCACCAGACATGAATGCCCAGATGCTAGCTGGGATGACTAAGTTTTTCGCACAGTTTGCGGGGAACAATGAAGTGGAGCCAGACAGACGTGGCCAGAGGCTATCTATGAGCGGTTCATGAAGATGCGACCAAAGGAGTTCTTAGGGACGTCCGATCCTATGGCTGCCAAGGGCTGGATTAAGTCCCTCGAGGTTATCTTTGTGTTTATGGGGCTTGAAGATGGAGATAGGGTTCGATGTGCGACCTAGCTGTTCGGAGGAGACGTTCGCCTATGGTGGGAAGGAGCATCTGTGGCTTTGGATTTGACTACTTTGAGCTGGGCGCGCTTCACAGAGGTATTCTACTCTAAATATTTTACTGAAGAGGTGCGTTCGAGGTTGACCACGGAGTTCATGACCCTGAGGCAAGGAGACTTGACTGTTACGGAGTTCATCCGTAAGTTCGAGAGGGGATGTCATTTTGTACCCCTAATTGCTAACGATGCTGGAGCCAAATTGAGGCATTTTCTGAATGGTCTACGGCCGATCTTACGCCGTGATGTTAGGGTGGCTGGCCCTACTTCCTATGATGTTGTTGTTTCCATAGCTCTAGCGGCAGAGCAGGACCAGAATGATATTGAGCGCGGAGATCTTTTCTAGTCCGACCGCCTGGGATGGAACAATTCTTATTCGAGCCAGTCAGCATCCGATGTTCCTATTGTCAGGGACTTTCTAGACGTTTTTCCTGATGACGTCTCTGGTTTACCACCTGTACGAGAGGTGGAATTTTCTATTGAGCTTATGCCAGGTACCACACCGATGTCGAAAGCACCTTACCGATTAGCACCGACAGAGATGACAAAACTCAAGAAACGGATTCAGGAACTTCTTGACAAGGAGTTTCCGCCCGAGCTTTTCGCCATGGGGCGCACCGGTATTATTTGTGAAGAAAAAGGATGGTTTGATGAGGCTCTGCATTGACTACCAGGAGTTGAACAGAGTTACAAAGAAGAACAAATACCCACTCCCGAGGATTGAAGATTTATTTGACCAGTTGCAGGGAGCTTCAGTATTCTCCAAAATTGATCTGCGTTCTGGTTATCATCAGCTGAGAGTGAAAGACGTCGATGTTCTCAAGACTGCTTTTAGGACTCGTTATGGCCACTTCGAGTTCCTTGTGATGCCGTTCGGTTTGACGAATGCGCCAGCGATTTTCATGGATCTCATGAATCGCGTATTTCAGCCATATCTTGATCAGTTCGTGATAGTATTCATAGATGATATTCTCATCTACTCAAAGAAACAAGAGGATCACAGTAGACATCTAACCACAGTACTTCAGACCTTGCAAAAGCATAAGCTATTCGCGAAGTTCAGCAAATCCGAGTTCTGGTTAGAAAAAATGGCGTTCTTAGGCCACGTCGTTTCTAGCAGTGGTATGGAGGTAGACCCGGCGAAAGTTGCCGCAGTCAGAGATTGAGTTGTGCCGCAAAATGCATCAGAGATCCGTAGTTTCCTTGGGCTAGCAAGATACTATAGGAAGTTCATTCGGGGATTCTCCTCCATCGCAGTTCCACTCACATCATTGACGAAAAAGAATGTTAAGTATGTGTGGAGCGAGGAATGTCAGAAGAGCTTCGATACATTGAAGCAAGCTCTTATTTCAGCACCAGTGTTGGCCAAGCCATCAGGACCCGGAGATTTCGTTCTGTGTACCGATGCTTCGAAACTCGGGTTAGGCGCAGTATTGATGAAGCCTGGGAAGGTGATAGCATATGCTTCTCGTCAGTTGAAGATCCATGAGAAGAATTATCCTACCCATGATCTAGAGTTGCCGGCCGTAGTATTTGTATTGAAAATTTGGAGGCATTATTTGTACGGAGAGAAGTGCCAGATCTTTATCGACCACAAAAGTCTCAAATACTTCTTTACACAGAAAGAGTTTAATATGTGGCAGAGGCGTTGGTTGGAGCTAGTGAAGGACTACGACTGTGACATTAGCTATCATCCTGGCAAAGCTAATGTAGTTGCAGACGCGTTGAGCAGGAAAGTCGCAGGGCTGGCTCATTTGGTGGTTTCGAGACCTCTTCAATTTGAGATGCTGAGGTTTGATCTAGATATATATCCTCGAGGTAGAGTTCCTCGTCTATCTACTTTGACGATTCAGTCTTCTCTTCTAGATCGTATTCACAGTGGACAGTTGGCAGACGAGTAGTTGGCTAAGTGGAAGCAGAGAGATGAAGCCGAGGGCAGTATCTTATACACATTCAGAGACGGTATTGTCAGATATCGAGACAGGATGTGGGTTCCGAGCAGCGATTCTATTCGAGAGGATATTCTATTTGAGGCCCATATGTCGTCGTACTCTATTCATTCTGGTAGTACGAAGATGTACAAAGACCTACAGTTATTATATTGGTGGCCAAGGATGAAGAGAGATATCAGACGATTTGTATCCGAGTGTCGGACGTGCCAGCTAGTGAAAGCGGAACATCAGAGACCAGCAGGTATGCTCAAGCCTCTTCCTATTCCCGAGTGGAAGTGGGAGAATGTCACCATTGAATTTGTTGTTGATAAACATAAAAATTTACATTAATTAAATGTTTTATAATATAAATATATAGTTTTTGTTTTATTAAATGTTTAAATATTATATGTTTTATAATACATTGTATAAAATATATGTTGTTGTATAGTTATATGTTTTTACTATTTTTTGCAAGTTCGATAAAACAAGAATAAACTTGGCGTTGCAAATTGGATTAAGATGATTCTTGGACATGTAGAAAGTTGATGTTAATATCTACAATATTGGTGGCAAGCATGAGATAAAAATCCTCTCACAATTGGGATCAAATTAAGCAACAAATAAAGTTACCAAAGGAGTGGCAGTTTTACCATGCTCTAGTATTTTGACCATATCTCTCAAATTACTTTGTCAAATGGTTTGAAAAAAATACCACAACTAGACAACTCAATTATCCACATGTTTTGTTTTATGTGAAGAAGCAAATTCGGAGAAGAAGATTTTCAAAAGAGTTGTGTAATATAATATAATATCTTGGAACACCAATGAAGACTTATGTGTAAAAAAATAATATTTTATTTGTGGTTGTCTCCCCAAATTTGGCTATAATAAATAGGGGTGCAATTGTAATGTATTGAGATATCCCTCATTCTATGAACAAACCTTTGAGTTCATAATATTTCTCTCTATATTTTTCCTTTTTCTTCATTTAAATATAATTAGCATGTTAATTTCATATTCAAAGTTTTACACTTTGAATATGAAATAGCTAACTTCCTAAAGTTGAGATGAAAAGGTGAAACTCTTGGCATGATAATAAAGTTACTAAAAGGTAAGAATCTATGTTTTATATTATTTAATCATTATTTATTGTTTATGTTATATTTATTTCTTTAAGCATTTTTATACCCTACTTATAAGTGGGATTTTTGATTTATTGTTGCTATATGTTACACTAAATTCTTGGAACCATTTAAATGTTAGTTTGGTATTACCAAACATTTAAAGTGGATACCTTGATTTATTATATATGAATATATTATAATATTAAATTTTTGGAACCATTTAAATGTTTGTTTGGTTTTACCAACCATTTAAAGTGGGAACCTTGATTTTGTGTTTACAAATATATATATATATATATAGCACAATAAATACTTGACAACATTTATAAGTTTTGGTAAATATTATATACTTATAAGATAATAATATATAATATAATATAAATATGATTATTTATATATTGGAACCATTTTATTAAGTGAATTTCAATAATGTTCGTTAATGTTAACTTTATTAAAATACCAAGAGTGGATCCTTTAATCTCAACCACTGTTTTCCAAACCGGACCAGACCGGCCGGTTGGACCGGTTCAACCGCGAACCGGCCTCCAGACCGGTTCGGAGATAAGGAAAAAACCGGAAAACCGGTTTAACAGGAAAAACCGGTTAAAACCCGGTTAAACCGGAAAAAACCGGAAAACCGGAAACCGGTTAAAACCCGGAAAAACCGAAAAAGTTGTGTTTATTTGGATATTTGTTGTAATTTTCATCTTAAAAATTAAGTAAAAACTATAAAAACATAAATAATCAATATTTTACTATTTTAGTTATTATATAAAATAAATAAAATATTAATTTTATTGATCTGGTTCGACCGTTTGGTTGAACCATTTTTTAAAGCTTGACCGGTTCGATTAACGGTCCGGTTATAAAAACACTGATCTCAACTACTTAATTACAATTTGAACAATTAAATATTCAAACAACTAAAAAAAATAAAAATAAAAAGATATTGTAGTGGACTTGTAATTACCTTAGCTTTCTCGTTGATACGATATTCGAACTCACCGAATTATACTACTTGTCGACAACCTTCTCTTGGGAGTGCAACAATCAAAGTTGCAAAAAGTTTTTGGCGCCGTTGCTGGGGAAGGATATTTTAATTTCAAGTCTATTTAATTTTGTTTATAGTTTATTTTTCTTTATTTGAATTTTTATTGCTTTTGTGTGTTTTTATTCTTTTGCATTTGCATAAGTATTTGGTCACGTACACTTAGTGGTCGACTCATTCGAAATAACCCTTTATTTTTACAAAACATGGCGGAAGAACCCATCCAAGAAAATGAAGATGAAATTCAATCTCAACATGATCATGATAGACGAAGAACACTTAGAGATCACATGAATCCTACACGTACTAGTGCACCTTCATGTCTAGTTTTTCCCCCTGATGCATCTCATTTCAATTTTAAGCCTGGTATTATCCAACTTTTACCCTATTTTCATTGCTTAGATTCTGAAAATCCATACATGCATTTACGAGAGTTTGAAGAAGTGTGCAACACATATAATGATCTAAATTGTAGCATGAACACCATCCGACTTAAGCTTTTTCCTTTTTCTTTAAAAGATAAAGCTAAAACTTGGCTACAAAATCTTAGATCGGGATCCATTCGAACTTGGGATGAATTGCAACAACAATTTTTGAAAAAGTTTTTTCCATCTCATAGAACAAACTCTTTAAAAAGGCAAATCATCACTTTCACTCAAAAACAAGGAGAAACTTTTTATCAGTGTTGAGATAGATACAAAGAATTGCTTAATCTTTGTCCACATCATGGTTTTGAAATTTGGTTTCTCAATTTTATGAAGGCTTAACACCTAAAGATAGGCTAATGGTTAAATTTATGTGTAATGGAACATTTGAAGATAAAGATCCAAATGAGGCAATTGAATATCTCAATTCATTAGCTGAAAATGCTCAAAATTGGGACACTATAGGTACAATCGAACCATCAAACAAGATTCAATCTCCTACATCTGGTGGAGGTATGTACACTCTCAAAGATGAACATGATCTTCAAGCTAGATTTACCTCTTTGGCAAGATAAGTTGAGGCACTTGAATTGAAAAAGAATGGTCAATTAAAATCTATTCAAGAAATTACGTGTCACATCTGTGATACAAGTGATCATTTTACAAAAGATTGTCCTACTTTGCCCTCTTTTAAAGAATGTCTCCATGAACAAGCCAATGTTTTGAACAATTTCAAAAGGCGTAATTTTGAACCATTTTCTTAAAATTACAATCCAGGTTCGGAAATTGTTGCGCGTTTTCCTACCGCAAGTGTACGGTGTCAAGTTTTAGTACTGATTAGAGTACAGATATCGATCCCACGAGGAGTGTGTGTAAAATTGTATATCAATTCTTGTAATTAAAATAGCCAAGACTTTATTTAGAAAAATAAATTAAAAGATTGGTTTGCTTGAACGAATTAATTGAAAACAATGAATTAATTATATCACAGAATTGAGAAATAATACTGAGAGAAAATATCTAGAGAAGTGATTTCACAAAGTTTTCACGATAATTATTCACAATTGAATTTATATTCCTGAATTCTAATCATTATGGCCAAGAACACTTAGATTATATTAATCCCCCTTTCCCAAGTGACGAATAACTGTATCTATCAAATTCGAGTCAATTATTCCTAATTAGAATCTAAGTTTCATAGATAAATTCAAACAATGTTCTTACTAAGCCTTGCTAAAGTTATACGTCTTCCGAACGCTATAAACATTTAACGATGAGTCTCTAATGATCTATAATCCTAGTCCCTCTCCCGAGTTATAAGATTAATCAAACAACAAACAATTTATGGCCAGTAAATTGCAGTGCAGTAAACACAGAGAACACAATTAAACAAAAGCGGAATTCAATCAAATAAACAACGGTGTCAAATCATCGTATCAACAGAGTTACGTCATTCTCTAGAATGAAAATTTAGTTCATCACGAAATCTAAATAAAAGCGACGCATATTCAAAGTTTTAGACATTGACATATGAGAAAATAGAAATGCAAAAGACAGATAACAAATCTGAAGTGTCGTCTCTGTCCCCAGATTCGTCGCTCTTCGTCTTTGTAATCGATCTTCGCGTGTCTCGCCTTCGTCTCGCCTTCGCTCTGAGTCTTCTCTCTATTTTTTCGTCCAAAACGGCCTCCTCCCATCTGACCTAGCGGCGCGCATTATATAATGAATTCTGGAAAGCCGTGCGCGCGGGTGCGCGGAAGTTGGCGCGACGGCGCGCGCATCTCTGGTCTTGCACAAATATGGGTGTGCGCGCGGGAGCATGTGAAGTGGCGCGGCCGCGCACACACATCTGTCCGGTGATGTGCTCGTGGTCGTGCGCTTCTTGGTCCACTTGGCTTCGTGTTCGCTATTTTCTCCATTCCTGAAATGACAACATAAACAAACCAAAAAACGCATAATTCTGTTCGAAACAAGCATAATTCAAAATGGATTTAAATGTAAATTAAGTGCAAATCTTGCACTTATCAAACCCCCCAAACTTGAACTTTTGCTAGTCCCGAGCAAAATAAAATAAAAACAAGAAGTCAATTAATAAATAATGAAACTCTTAACAGTCATGGATTCGCAAGAAGTGATATTGGCCTCAGACTTTATCTATTTAATGTAATTCATGATTTCCAAAGAGTCACGTGTGTGTGTGTGATATGCCAATGTTCGTATACCCCATCGAATGCTCAAATAGAGTTGTAATGCCCATCCACCTTACAGAATCAAGAGATCCTCAGCATTAGTTCAACTCACACTTCATCAAAATATAAATTCGCATTCACAGATCATATAGGACTTTGTCGGTGATTATTTGGCTCGAAAGATGGTCAACACAAGTTTTCCAAAGATGAAATCACACAATGAGATGCTTGCAAGCAAGTGATTAAAGTCTATGCTCGATGACAATGTTTTTCAGGTATCCATAGGATTGACTTGAACAACTTTTCTCCACTAGTATATTGGACAAATGTGACAAGGTTAATAGGTATTGTAGGCTTGTAACGTTAGGCTACGGCTCACGGCTACAATAAATGGTATGGAATTCAAAATTTGAGAGAAATAATCAAATCTTCATCAATTTCACTCTTTTTTCATTTTCATTTTTTTTTTATTCACCATCCACTTATTGTTTTCTTTTCATTCATATCCTTCATCTCCCATATATTTTATTTGATTGAACTTTTTCTCTTTCTTTTTGTCTATTTTCAACTCCCTCTTCGCTCACTTCAATTTTTCTTTTTCTTTTCAAGGAGCTTTTTGAATCACTACAACACCAATGAATTTATTTCTCTCAAAATCAGGTAGGAAAATAAGTGTATAAGCTTCATTAGGTAGGTGTTGTGGGATGTAAAATAGATACAAGTGGGGGCTAATTGTATGTCATTGACACACATCACTTGATTTTTAGTAAGCTCAAAATGGGACACTAGGTGTAATGCCTGAGATTTTATATCATGTTAATCTGAATTTATTGAGTATGAATTAATATGATTATAGCCGGGCCATTACGAGATCAAATTGGACAAAATACATGGAAAATTTAATTTTAGGCCGAAAGGTTGGCGCCCGGGCGGAAGTCTTTGACAGCCCGAGCGCCATTGAGTGAGGGAAGAAACCCGAGCACCTCGCGCCCGGGCGGTACATTATATCCGCCCGAGCGCGAGCGAACAGAATGCCAGGGCCGAGAGTTTCGCGCCAGGGGGAACTTTTTGTCCGCCCGAGCGCGAGACGTGTTTCGCTAAGGAGAGGGCCACGTCGCTTAATGCATGCAAGGTATATATATATATATATATATATATATGTATATCATTGCTTCAGAAACGGAAAAAGAAGAAAGAAACAAGAAACCGAAGCCAACCTTTTGGTTTTTTGATTTTAGAATAGATTCGCGAGGAATCCGTCCGTCTGATTTTGAATCTGACTACAATACGGTAATCCTATCAACGCAGGTTACAACTGGACGTATGTTTTACTACGTTTTGACATGCTTTGAAATTATGATATTGTCAGAATTGAATGGAATTCATATATGATGTTCTTGACATGTTAGACATCATAGAATCGAAGTCAGATTGAAAAACGGACTGATTATGGAATTGATATGAATTTTTAGGGTATATTAAGTTATACCAGACAGATTTGAATTGTGATTGGATTACAGATTGTAATGGATATGAGTTATGATTTGTAATTGATGTCTGTTGATTTGGTGTTGACGGGGATACTGAGATTGTACCGTTATGCCGTTGATTTTGAATTAAATCAAGATTGATCAGATTGTTATTGATTTGAAAGGTATATTGACATGAGATTATTGATATTGTCATTGCCAGACAGACTGTGAATTCAAGACTTCGACTGAGCCAGGAACCGACGAAAGAAAGGTATAAGTCAATGTGGTATTGGGAGATCGACTTGAGTCGGATTAGACTTGAGTTTCCCTAAATCACATACTTTACTTCATTGCATTGATATTTGCTTTGATTTGACTGATGTACTTGTTCTCTTGAATATAGATAGCAGGTATTAGACGAGTAATCTTGTGACAGAAGTGCCTGATAGTGGTGGAATCGCCACGGGCACATTGCACGATGTCTCAAGATGGGATATTAGCGATAGAGCTACAGTCCATGACGGTTAGGTCAGGACACCGGATGTTGGTTATATCGAGTAATAGGATTGGAATTATTCTATTACGGAATTCGATATAGGAACACCATATTTGGTTATATCGAGTAATAGGAATAGAGTTCCTTATATTACGGAATTCGATATAGGAACACCACATTTGGAAACCGGGATCCCTAGACTAGGATTGAGTCTAGTCTGAGACGTGGAGTCACGTATATGTTTGATAGTTTTATGATTGATTATGTTTCAGATTTTGATATATATATCTGTTATCTGATTACATGCTTTATATGTGTTTATATGATGGCATGTTTCGTTGATTTATACTGGGATTTATTCTCACCGGAGTTATCCGGCTGTTGTCTTGTCTGTATGTGTACATGACAACAGGTGGGACAGGATCAGGGTCCAGGAGATGAGGAGAGATCGTGATAGAGTGGAGACTCCGGACTTGGATGTATATAGGGTTTTGACACTTGATATTTAGATGTTGAACCTTAGTTTATTTTGGATGCATGCAGTACAGGACTTGTATTGTATTTTATACTGATATGTATATTAGTTTGATTTCACTACGTTCCGCATTTTAAAAAAAATTTTAGACCCTGTTTTATAATTGATTAATTAGTCCCAATGATGATTAAGAACTTGATTAGCGTCCGGGTCCCGCCAACAGGTGGTATCAGAGCCATAGATCCTTGAGACTGAGATAGGAGCTAGTGAGCGGGGTAGAATGTGTTTTATTTCCTGCTTTTGATTGCTAGCATGATTTACTGCTTTATAATGCATATTTATCTGTTTATCTGACTTGATTTGATAACATGTATTAGTAAGAATGAATCAGAGCCGATTCTGGATCAGCAGTAAGATGATCGGAGGAGGACTGAGATAGAACTTTGGGTTGGGGTTGCTAATCCTTTTGATTTCAGATATGCCTCCGAGATGAATACCAGAACAGGGGAGTACATCGAATCCTCCCATGGATGTGACTCCTACACCGATGGAGAAACTGTTGAAAAGATTTCAGTCTTTTCATCCACCGACTTTGAAAGGTACGGAGAATTCCGTGGAATGTGAAAGTTGGTTGGACGATATTGAAGCGATGTTCGAATCTTTGGAATATACTGAGGAAAAGAGGGTAAAACTGATCGGACACCAGTTGCATGACGTTGCTAAACACTGGTTGATTACGACGAAACGGGCATTGGAACAACGAGGTACGGACATTACCTGGAGTGTGTTTAAGTCTGTATTTTATCTACGGTTCTTTCCAGTATCTTATAGGAAGGACAAGGGAGCCGAGTTCGCAAATTTGAGACAGGGCCAGTTAAACATTGAGGACTATGTGGCTAAGTTCTCTACACTGTTGAGATTTGCTCCCCACGTAGCTGAACACGATGAGGCCATTGCGGACCAGTTCATAAATGGCCTAAATCCTGAAATCTTCACCCTGGTGAATACCGGGAGGCCAAACAATTTCACCGATGCCTTGAATAGAGCCAAGGGAGCTGAAGCCGGTCTGATGAGACAGAGAGAGGCTTCGTTTGTGCTTCCAGTATCGGGACAGCAACAACCACCTCCTCGATTTGAAGGTGGCAGCAGCAGTAGCAGGAAGAGGGATTTCTTGAGGGCTAGAGGGAAGCAATTCAAGAAATCAGAAACTAGCTCGTCCAGCTCAAGCGGCTCGAGACAGATTAGTCAGGGCCAGAGTTATGCAGGACCGTACTGTGGTACTTGTGGAGGGAGGCATTCCACGGATCAGTGCCAAGGAGTGGTTGGCAGCTGTCGTATTTGTGGACAGCAAGGACACTTTGCTCGAGTGTGTCCCCAGAGGAGTGCCCAGGGATCACAGGCAGTTGAGTCATCGGGATCAGTAGCTCAGGCAGGTAGACGACCATCTGCCGTGCATACTTTTCAGCTAGCACCGTCTACTCCGTCACAGCAGAGGCCAGGAGGGGGCCAGACCGCGAGCCAGCCTCCTAGACAGCAGGCCCGATTGTTTGCTTTGACTGAGGAGCAGGCACAAGATGCACCTGATGATGTTGTGACAGGTAACTGTTTTATTTCTGGTTATCCTGCATATGTATCGATTGATACTGGTGCATCGCATACTTTTATTTCTGAGAGGTTTGCATTGAGTCGTGCATTACCAATTGAGTCATTGTCTGCGGTAGTGTCTGTTTCTTCCCCGTTAGGAACAGGTTTGATATCAGTGAAATCCGTGAAACCTTGTATACTGCAGTACGATGGACATACGATTGAGCTAGACTGTATTGTGCTTGGTTTATCTGATTTTGATTGCATTATCGGTATCGATATGTTGGCCAAGTACCGAGCTACAGTCGATTGCTTCCACAAGATTGTTCGATTCAGACCTGAAATGGCTGAGGAGTGTAAATTTTATGGCAAGGGTTCTCGTGCCAGAATTCCTTTGATATCTGCAATGAATATGACTCGATTATTGCAGAAGGGAACGGATGGATTCCTGGTATATTCAGTTGACTTACTGAAATCGAGCCCATCATTCGCGGATTTGCCAGTGGTGTGTGAGTTTGCTGATGTCTTTCCGGGTGAGATTCCTGGATTACCTCCGATTCGAGAGATAGACTTCAGCATTGAGTTAATGCCAGGAACAGTTCCGATTTCTAGGGCTCCATACAGGATGGCACCGATCGAATTGAAAGAACTGAAAGAACAGTTGGAGGATTTACTGGCCAAGGGGTATATCAGACCAAGTGTATCTCCTTGGGGTGCTCCAGTACTGTTCGTGAGGAAAAAAGACGGGTCGATGAGACTTTGTATCGACTACCAGCAACTGAACAAGGCAACGGTAAAGAATAAATATCCCTTGCCTCATATTGATGATTTGTTTGATCAGTTGCAGGGTTCATCTGTATATTCCAAGATCGATCTAAGATCTGGATACCATCAACTGAGAGTCAGGGACTCTGATATCTCTAAGACAGCATTCAGAACTAGGTATGGACACTATGAATTTATTGTCATGCCATTTGGTTTGACGAATGCACCGGCGGTATTTATGGGATTGATGAACCGCGTCTTTCAGAAATATTTGGATTATTTTGTTATCATATTCATTGATGATATATTGATTTATTCAAAGAATATGATTGAGCATGCTAATCATCTGAGGACTGTGTTAAGAATTTTGAGGGCGGAGAAATTATATGCTAAATTGTCGAAATGCGAGTTTTGGCTGAAACAGGTTGTGTTTTTGGGTCACATTATATCGGGAGACGGTATATCAGTGGATCCCAGTAAGGTTGAAGCCGTGATTTCTTGGCCGAGACCTACATCTGTGCCGGAAATTCGTAGTTTTATGGGTTTGGCAGGATATTATCATCAATTCATTAAAGATTTTTCGAGTATTGACAAACCGATTACGCAGTTGACTCAGAAAAATGCTCCGTTTGTTTGGTCAGAAAACTGTGAAACCAGTTTTCTGGAATTGAAGAAGAGATTGACCAGTGCGCCTGTGTTGACGATTCCTTCAAGTACTGGTGACTTTGTCGTTTATTGCGATGCCTCTCACCGAGGATTGGGTTGTGTTTTGATGCAGCGGGGGCATGTGATTGCTTATGCCTCGAGACAGCTGAAACCCCATGAAACTCGTTACCCAATTCATGATCTTGAATTGGCAGCCATAGTCTTTGCATTGAAGATATGGCAGCATTATCTGTACGGCGAGAAATTTGAAATATATTCTGATCATAAAAGCTTGAAATATCTGTTTTCACAATCAGAGCTGAATATGAGACAGCGGAGATGGTTGGATTTACTGAAAGACTTTGATTGTGAAATCAAATATTATCCGGGGAAGTCCAATGCAGCAGCAGATGCGCTGAGTCGAAAGGTATGTGCACTATCCTTATCGACGATAGGTGTTTCGAATTTAATAGAAGACTGCTGTTTGTCTGGATTAGCTTTTGAAACAGATTGTCAGCCTCTGAGATTATGTGCGATTCGAGCTGAACAAGAATTGATAGTGAAAATAAAAGAGGCACAGAAGATTGATCAGAACATACAGAATTCAATTGCAATGGTCAGAGCTGGTCATCAATCGGAATATCAGGTTCGGAATAATGTTTTGTATGTGAATAATCGTACTGTTGTGCCCAATGTTTCCGATTTGAGACAGAGAATACTGTCAGAAGCGCGCAACAGTCGTTTTAGCATTCATCCTGGTGGCAGGAAAATGTACAATGCTTTAAAGGCACAGTATTGGTGGAAACAAATGAAATCTGATGTGACTGAATTTGTAGCCAAGTGCCTGAATTGCCAACAGGTGAAAGCTGAAAGAAAGAAGCCAGGAGGATTGTTACAGAGTTTGTCCATTCCTGAATGGAAATGGGATCACATTTCCATGGATTTTGTGACACAGTTACCACGTTCCTCCCGAGGTTGTGATGCGATTTGGGTCGTGATTGACAGATTGACCAAATCCGCATGTTTTATTCCATACAAAATGACCTACTGATATGATCATATGGCCGATATCTATGTCCGGGAAGTGGTGAGAATGCATGGAGTGCCGAAGTCGATTGTTTCAGACCGAGATCCTCGGTTTACTTCACACTTCTGGCAGAGCTACAGCAAGCTCTCGGTACGAAGTTGCATCTGAGTACCGCATATCATCCACATACTGACGGACAGTCAGAGCGGACGATTCAGACGTTGGAAGATATGCTGAGAGCTGTAGCGCTTGATTTTAGCACAAATTGGCAAGATGCATTGCCACTTTGAGAGTTTTCGTACAACAATAGCTATCAAACGAGTATTGAGATGGCCCCATTTGAAGCGTTGTACGGAAGGAAATGCAGATCCCCTCTTTACTGGGATGATATCTCTAAAATTCCTGAAACTGGACCTGATATGATCAGAGATATGACTGAAAAAGTAAAGTTGATTCAGAAGAAAATGAAGGCAGCTCAGACAAGCCAAATATGCCAACCTCAGACGACGACCGTTGGTATTTGAGACTGGAGACCGAGTATTTCTGGAGATTTCTCTTTTCAGAGGTGTTGTCAGATTTGGCAAGAAAGAGAAATTGTCTCCAAGATACGTTGGTCCATATGAGATTCTTGAAAAGATAGGAGATTGTGCCTATTGACTCGCCTTGCCGCCTTCATTATCAGGAATACATGATGTCTTTCATGTATCTATGCTGCGGAAATATCTCCCTGACGACTCTCACGTGATTCAACCAGACGAGACTGAGCTGGATGAGACATTGAGTTATGTCGAGAAGCCGATCCGGATTATCGATCGTAAAGAAAAACAGCTCAGAACGAAGATGATTCCGTTGATGAAAGTTCAATGGACTCGTCATGGCATGGAAGAAACGACTTGGGAGACTGGATCAGATATGAGACAAGAATTCCCAGCATTATTTCAGTAATGTAAATACTTGTTCAGTTTGAATTACATTCTCTCTTAATGATATGAGTTGATTATCTGTGATTTCGAGGACGAAATCATATCTTAGGGGGGGGAGAAATGTAATGCCCGAGATTTTATATCATGTTAATCTGAATTTATTGAGTATGAATTAATATGATTATAGTCGGGCCATTACGAGATCAAATTGGACAAAATACATGGAAAATTTAATTTTAGGCCGAAAGGTTGGCGCCCGGGCGGAAGTCTTTGACAGCCCGAGCGCCATTGAGTGAGGGAAGAAACCCGAGCACCTCGCGCCCGGGCGGTACATTATATCCGCCCGAGCGCGAGCGAACAGAATGCCAGGACCGAGAGTTTCGCGCCGGGGGGAACTTTTTGTCCGCCCGAGCGCGAGACGTGTTTCGCTAAGGAGAGGGCCACGTCGCTTAATGCATGCAAGGTATATATATATATATATATATATATATGTATATCATTGCTTCAGAAACGGAAAAAGAAGAAAGAAACAAGAAACCGAAGCCAACCTTTTGGTTTTTTGATTTTAGAATAGATTCGCGAGGAATCCGTCCGTCTGATTTTGAATCTGACTACAATACGGTAATCCTATCAACGCAGGTTACAACTGGACGTATGTTTTACTACGTTTTGACATGCTTTGAAATTATGATATTGTCAGAATTGAATGGAATTCATATATGATGTTCTTGACATGTTAGACATCATAGAATCGAAGTCAGATTGAAAAACGGACTGATTATGGAATTGATATGAATTTTTAGGGTATATTAAGTTATACCAGACAGATTTGAATTGTGATTGGATTACAGATTGTAATGGATATGAGTTATGATTTGTAATTGATGTCTGTTGATTTGGTGTTGACGGGGATACTGAGATTGTACCGTTATGCCGTTGATTTTGAATTAAATCAAGATTGATCAGATTGTTATTGATTTGAAAGGTATATTGACATGAGATTATTGATATTGTCATTGCCAGACAGACTGTGAATTCAAGACTTCGACTGAGCCAGGAACCGACGAAAGAAAGGTATAAGTCAATGTGGTATTGGGAGATCGACTTGAGTCGGATTAGACTTGAGTTTCCCTAAATCACATACTTTACTTCATTGCATTGATATTTGCTTTGATTTGACTGATGTACTTGTTCTCTTGAATATAGATAGCAGGTATTAGACGAGTAATCTTGTGACAGAAGTGCCTGATAGTGGTGGAATCGCCACGGGCACATTGCACGATGTCTCAAGATGGGATATTAGCGATAGAGCTACAGTCCATGACGGTTAGGTCAGGACACCGGATGTTGGTTATATCGAGTAATAGTATTGGAATTCTTCTATTACGGAATTCGATATAGGAACACCATATTTGGTTATATCGAGTAATAGGAATAGAGTTCCTTCTATTACGGAATTCGATATAGGAACACCACATTTGGAAACCGGGATCCCTAGACTAGGATTGAGTCTAGTCTGAGAGGTGGAGTCACGTATATGTTTGATATTTTTATGATTGATTATGTTTCAGATTTTGATACATATATCTATTACCTGATTACATGCTTTATATGTGTTTATATGATGGCATGTTTCGTTGATTTATACTGGGATTTATTCTCACCGGAGTTATCTGGCTGTTGTCTTGTCTGTATGTATACATGACAACAGGTGGGACAGGATCAGGTCCAGGAGATGAGGAGAGATCGTGATAGAGTGGAGACTCCGGACTTGGATGTATATAGGGTTTTGACACTTGATATTTAGATGTTGAACCTTAGTTTATTTTGGATGCATGCAGTACAGGACTTGTATTGTATTTTATACTGATATGTATATTAGTTTGATTTCATTACGTTCCGCATTTTAAAAAAAATTTTAGACCCTGTTTTATAATTGATTAATTAGTTCCAATGATGATTAAGAACTTGATTAGCATCCGGGTCCCCACACTAGGGATATTTCATGTTCATTTGGTAGGCTCGAAGGCTCAACGGTTTCAAAGATCGCCTAAATCATTCCTATGTCACATATTATCTGTATTTCGCCTCAAAAAGTGCTCAAACAAGTTCTAGATTTCCGTCAATCCATTAATCATCTCATACAAACCAGTCACATGCAATTTTTTATCAAAATGATATATGAACTACGTGCACGAAGAAAAAATAAGCATCTCAATTAACTTTTAAGCTCAAAGGGCTACAATTGGCAGTAGACAAAGAACTCAGGCCCAAGGATGTTGTGAAAGACTGCCTAGATCATTTCTAAGTCTGCAAAAGTGTCAATCAATGTCATGCAAGATTTACCAAGAATCGGATCTCCCTCATCTATTTAGCATCATAGGCATGCAACTTGTCTCTGAGCAATGACAGTATCAACAACACGACCGTGCAAAATAATTGTGATTCCGAGGTTATCATGAACACATATATATTTCAGGATCGCACTTCAGTTTTCATCATTGGTCACACATTTTGCTTATCCATGACGCTACCTATCAAGTTCTAGCATGCAATAAATAAAAAAATATATATATTCAAATTAACTAATACTACGCAATAAAAAAAAACTAACTAGCAAAGCAATTAAACTAACTAACAAAGCACTTGCACCCCCCCAAACTTAAAGTATGCATTGTCCTCAATGTATAGAAATGAAAAACATGACAACACATACCTCACTCCCACGTGTCAGAACTCGGGGCTCGAATCATCATTCCCAGTATCCTCGGCATCTTCATCCTCTTCCATGTGCTGCGGTGGTGAAATATCTGGTGGTGGGTACTGTGGTGGCCATACTGGATGTGGCGGATAAGGAACATCGTCGGGTCCAGTCGGTGGGAAACGCCGGGCGAGCACTGATGTGAAGTCCATCATAAAAGACATGAAGGTACTAGTAGTGTGTCGGTGTTCAGCTTGCTCTTGGCGTTCGACCCGCATATCCTGTTCCAGTCGGAACATGCGATCTCCCAAACTTGATCGAGGGATCGAAGGTGGTGGTGGTGGCTGGCGTGCTCTGGCCCTCCTATTATAAGCTGCCCTGGCCTCTTGTCGTTCTATCTCTTCGCTAAAGCACGAACGCTCTACCTCAAATACTGTGATTGGGCCCTTGGCTTTCAAGACCTGTTCATCGGCACCCCATTGCACACCGGCATGAAGACATAAGGCGGTGATAGTATGTGCACAAGGGAGGCTGACGGTCATGAGTCCCGTGCCAGCACGCATGATATAGCTGTAAATGAGCTTCCCAAGATCGACGGTTCGCCCAGTCATGATGGCGTAAATGAACGCCACTTTGTCTTTTGTAATTTCAGTCTGATGGGAGGAGGGCATGATCCGTGAGAGAATAAAAGATGCCCAGCGGCGTGGGTCACGACGTAGATCAGATTTCTTCAGCGTAATCGGGGAGGCCTGATTAAATCGCCACTCTGCACCCTCGATGCATAAGGTCCTTATAATCCGATCGTAGTCCACATCCCCTGTAAGGCTCGAGATTATTAGTTTTCATTGACGTACGACTCGGAGGATATGAGAATGCATGTCATAAGATGAAAGTACAAAATATTTCATGTGGGAGAGACCGCACCCGCGCTTAGAACAAGAGTGCACCCGCGGTCATAAATTATGGAATTTTGAATGTGCTGCCGAAGTCATACCGCACCCGCGGTGCTAGGAGACACCGCACCCGCGGTGCATGGACAGAAAGTTGGCAAATTTTATTAGTAGCATCACCGCACCCGCGGTGCAGCAAGACCGCACCCGCGGTGCGAAGACCGCACCCGCGGTCTTGCAGGGACCGCACCCGCGGTCGTGGAATTTGTAAAAATGAAATGGTGCCGAAGCATGAGCGCACCCGCGCTAAGAATGACACCGCACCCGCGGTCTTGCGTGTAATGTGAAAAATAATGACACTTGTCCTTAACCATGCAATATGAGGTGTTGTCGATCTCTTCTTTCTTCATTTCCAGCAGCTGAAGACGAGGGAGAGAGTGGAGAAAAGCTTCATTTCTCATGCTTTAAGGTTATGATTTTGTAAGATTTATTTATCCAAATTTAAATCCGATTTTGGTCTTGAGTTCCTCTCATCATTAGCTTCACGATGATGTATGTTTCATTCAATTCCTGCATGATTTGAGATATAGGGGTTGGAGAAACTTTAATACGCTCATCGAGATGTGTTTTTAAGATGATTATGAGTGTATATTTGAAACCGGGACGAAGAATTGATATCAAACTCAATTGTTATGATTTTCAGCATATTTTGATTGAGCATGTTCAGATTTTAGAACTTGGAATGTGCTATGATGATGATTATGAGTTGAGATTGATGAATATCTGATATATGTTAAGAGTTGATCATGATATGTTAGAGCCCGGGTCCCCACATCCCCAGTGATCAACTCTGTGTACCCGTCATTATCAAACTCCGGCAGATTGTAGATTGCATTAATGGTTGCCGAATCAAAATAGACGAGTTTCCCTCGCACCAAGACTCCGTATTCCTCATGTTTGATTCTCAAATTCGCATAAAGTTCACGGACTACGGGTATAACGGCGTCTGGCGGAGATTGTGCTATATCTACCCATACACGTCGCACAACTTCCTCAATTATATTACAATCAAGATGTGTCATATCTAGCCCTCTTTCAGGAATGATACATCGAGACATGGTGCTCTCATATACCCGAAAGTCTTCCTCGTTCCAAAATTTGTTAGCATCGTAGGAACGAGAAGAGGAAGCCCCATCTTTTGATCTTTTTCTCGGCGGCATAATTTCCAATTCTTGTCAAACCAATAATCAACAATATACACACAAAATCCACCTACAAAGCCGAAAATTATCCTCAAAAAATAACACGTGAAAGAAAGGTACCCTTGAAGACAATAACTTGAGAAGACAACCGGCGGCGAAGGGCGGCGGCGGCGGCGGTGTGCCTGAGAGGCTGCGGTGGCGGCTGCTCTTGGTTGTGGGAGATATTGGTTGAGTTGAGGGAGGATTATTGTGGTGTTGAGGTGAGATTTGGTGTGATTTGTGTAGGGGGAAGAGGATGGATTAGTGGAGAGATGGATTTTATGGAGGAGAGGGGTTTTGGAGAAGAAAATGATGGGGAGGCGGCGGCTTGAAGGAGAGAAGAAAAATTATGATTGAAAATCGTGAGTTAGGATTATAAAGAATTGGGCATGTTCGCAGCGCGCGGTCGCGCGAGAAGTCGCGCTGCCGCGCGCAAGATTCTGTCTTCCGCGTATGCTTGAGTGCGCGCTGTGGCGCGGGTTATGGCGCTGCCGTGCGATGGCTTCTATCTTCCGAGTGTTGGGGTGCGCGCTGTAGCGCGAGATGTTGCGCGGTCGCGCGTTGCTCTCGGGTTCTGCCCACTGTTCCTGAGCGCGCTGCTGCGCGAGATGTTGCGCTTCCGCGCGCGCGCCACTGTATTTTGCCAATATATGAGTGCGCGCCATCGCGCGTAATATGGCGCTGCCGCGCTCGCGCCACTGGTTTCCTTCGGTAATGATATACGCGCGGTCGCGCGAGAGTTGGCGCTGGGGCGCGCATGCCTCTGTATTCTACCCCTCTTTTTTTTTTTTTATAACCTGCAAAAATAAAACGATTCAAGTTAATACTTAAATATAGAAAATTAAAACTATTAACTATGAAATTGAAATGACATAATGAAGCAGAGCGAATGCAAAAATAAATAAATGCGGGTTGCCTCCCACACAGCGCTTGGTTTAACGTCATCAGCCCGACTACCAGTCCTGCTCAATTGGGTTCACCCAGACTAAGATTGTCAATATTCCTCACTTCAGTTCCATAGTATGCTTTAACCCTCTGTCCATTGACCTTGAAAGTTCGTCCATCACTGCACTTCAACTCGATAGCCCCATGAGGATAAACTGTTTCTACTACGTATGGCCCTGACCAACGTGATTTCAGCTTACCAGGAAACAATTTCAGACGAGAATTGAATAGTAGTACTTGTTGCCCCGGTTTGAGCTCCCTTCGAACTATGATTTTGTCAAGCCACTTCTTAGTCTGTTCTTTGTAGATCTTGGCATTCTCATATGCGTCATTTCGGAATTCGTCCATCTCGCTCAATTGTAGTTTTCTAACCTCGCCAGACGCTTTCAAATCAAAGTTCAACTTCTTCACAGCCCAAAATGCCCTATGCTCCAACTCCAATGGTAGATGGCATGCTTTTCCAAATACCAGCCGATAGGGAGACATCCCAATAGGCGTCTTGAATGCAGTCCGATAAGCCCATAGCGCATCATCCAACTTCATAGCCCAATCCCTCCGACTTGTGTTGACAGTCTTTTCCAGTATCTGCTTAATTTCCCGGTTGGATACTTCAGCTTGTCCATTCGACTGCGGATGATATGCTAGTGCCACCTTGTGCTTCACATTATATTTGGCCAATAGTGAGTTGAAAATTCTATTGCAAAAATGCGTACCTTCGTCACTTATGATGGCTCTCGGTGTTCCAAACCTGGTGAAAATGTTTTTCTGTACGAATTTCGCTACAACATGAGAGTCATTAGTACTGATGGCGATTGCTTCCATCCATTTCGACACATAATCAACAGCTAAAAGAATATAAGAATAACCAGAGGAAGGGGGAAAAGGTCCCATGAAATCTATGCCCCAAACGTCAAAAAGTTCCACTTCCAAAATATTTGTCAGTGGTAATTCGTGACGCCTAGAGATGTTTCCTAACCTTTGGCATCTATCACATGATTTTACTAAGGTATAGCTATCTTTAAACAAACTAGGCCAATAAAAACCGGATTGCAATACCTTAGCCGTTGTTCGTGACGCTCCAAAGTGTCCACCATATGGTGAAGAATGACACTTCTCCAAAATTTGTTGTGCTTCAAAACCTTCCACACACCTCCTAATCACTTGGTCAGCACACCTCTTATACACAAACGGATCGTCCCAATAGAAGAACTTTATATCATGGACGAATTTCTTCTTCTGATGGTAGCTCATGTCTGGGGGAAGGGTTCCACAAGACAAAAAATTAGCAATATCAGCAAACCAAGGATGTACAGAGTTTACCTCAAAAAGCTGCTCATCAGGAAATGTCTCTTGTATGGCTCCCTCTTCTTCCTTCTCTTCTAGCTCAAGTCTTGACAAGTGGTCAGCCACTTGATTTTCGCATCCCTTTCTATCCTTTACTTCAAAATCAAACTCTTGGAGCAACAAGATCCACCTTATCAAGCGTGGCTTTGCGTCCTTCTTGGCAAATAAGTATCGGATAGCTGCATGATCAGTGAAAACGATTACCTTTGTACCTACCAAGTAGGGTCTGAACTTGTCAAAGGCGAATACTACTGCAAGCATCTCCTTTTCGGTAGTTGTGTAGTTTTGCTGTGCCGCATCCATGGTACGACTTGCGTAGTAGATTGATCTAAAGAATTTATCACGTCTCTGGCCCAACACTACACCTACTGCATAGTCACTTGCATCGCACATCAGCTCAAAGAGCTGCTCCCAGTCCGACACTATCATAATTGGTGCAGTCACCAATGCCATTTTTATCTTCTCGAATGCCTGCAAACAATTATCATCAAATATAAAAGTCGACTCCTTTTCAAGTAAATTGCACAGGGTTTAGTGATCTTAGAAAAATCTTTAATGAATCTACGATAAAACCCCGCGTGTCCGAGGAAGCTCCTTATTCCCTTGATGTTCTTTGGTGGAGGAAGTTTTTCAATGACAACCACCTTGGCTCTGTCCACTTCTAATCCCCGAGACGACACTTTATGTCCAAGGACTATGCCCTCTTGGACCATAAAGTGGCATTTCTCCCAGTTAAGAACTAAGTTCTTTTCTTGGCATCTCTGCAAAACAAGGGATAAGTTATGTAAACAATGATCAAATGACGAGCCAAATACCGAGAAGTCGTCCATGAAGACTTCCATTATCTCCTCCACCATGTCTGCAAATATGGGCATCATACACCTCTGAAAAGTGACAGGTGCATTACATAGCCCAAAAGGCATCCTCCTAAAGGCAAACGTGCCATATAGGCATGTGAATGTTGTTTTCTCCTGATCTTCCGGAGCTATAGCAATTTGGTTATAACCTGAATAACCATCTAAGAAACAGTAGTGACAATAACCTGCAAGTCTATCAAGCATCTGATCAATAAAAGGCAATGGAAAATGATCTTTTCGTGTGGCATTGTTCAACTTTCTATAATCAATACATACTCGCCAACCAGTTACAGTAAGAGTAGATATTAATTCATCATTTTCATTTTTTACCACTGTCATTCCACCTTTTTTTGGTACTACTTGTACAGGAGATACCCAGCTACTATCAGAAATAGCATAAATTACACCAGCATTTAATAATTTCAGTACCTCATTCTTCACAACCTCTTTCATTGCTGGGTTCAACCTCCTCTGGTGATCCACATAAGGAGTATACGACTCCTCCATCAAAATTTTATGCATGAATATAGTGGGGCTAATTCCCCTAATATCAGATATCGACCATCCTAAAGCAGTTTTGTATTCTCTCAGCACTCTCAATAATTTATCTTTTTCATCACACGAAAGGGAGGAAGAGATAATTACCGGATACGTCGACTTCTCACCTAAAAAAGCATAACACAGGTGGCTTGGCAACTCTTTTAACTCAGGGGAAGGTGGTATTACCTCTAGTTTCTCATTTACATCCAACTCCTCGTGCGGTGCATCTTTTCTCTTTTCTTTTTGTAGTGCTTCAAGAGCCACCAATTGCACTTTCACTTACCAATTATCTTCATCAAGAGTTCCTGCCGCACCTATCAGACAGCTCTCCAAGGGATCCCTCAGTCCTGCACAATCAAGAGACATACATGAGTCTATAACATTAATGCTTTTACAAGTTCTTACCTCATTCGATCCCTTCATGGCGTGATAGATGTTAAAAATAACTTCTTCTCCACCAACTCTCAAGGTGAGTTCACCCTTATGAACATCAATCAATGCCCTTCCAGTCGCCAAGAATGGTCTCCCAAAGATCAATGGAGCATCATGATCTTCTTCCATATCTAAAATCACAAAGTCAGCAGGAAAAATAAACTTATCCACTTTTACCAGTACATCCTCGACGATCCCACGCGGATACGTGAGACTTCTGTCTGAAGCTGTAGGGTGATAGTAGTTGGTTTAACTTCTCCAAGCTCCAATTTCCTGAAAATAGAAAATGGCATCAAATTAATACTTGCTCCTAAATCACATAAAGCTTTACTACAATGAGAACCACCAATAAAAAAAGGAATAGTAAAACTCCCTGGATCTTTCAACTTTTGTGGTAATTTCTTTTGTAGGATGGCACTGCACTCCTCAGTAAGCTTCACTGTCTCAAACTCTTGCAGCTTCCTCTTTTTAGACATCACATCCTTGATAAACTTTGCATAATTCGGCATTTGTTCCAAAGCGTCAGCAAATGGTATGTTGATGTGTATCTTCTTGAAAATTTCCAAGAACTTTGCAAACTGATCATCTAAATTCTTCTTCTTGAATCTCTGAGGATAGGGTAGAGTCGGCTTATACACTGGAGGTGGTTCAACTTTGATTTCAGCCGTGGATCCCTCCACTTCACTTTCTTCAACTGTCTTCTCACTGTCCACTCTCTCTTTGGGACTCTGTACCTCTAAGTCCTTCCCACTCCTCAAAGTGACTGCCTTGCACTGCTCTTTCGGGTTCACCTCTGTGTTACTGGGAAATTGCCCCTTATTCTGATCTTTTAGAGCGTTGGCCAACTGTCCGATTTGCGTTTCCAAAGATTTCATTGTGGCACCCATGTTTCCCATGTGAGTCTCCATATTGTCAAGACGAGATTCAGTTCTCGCCATCCTTTTTCCAGACTCAGCAACGAATGTACCTACCAAATCTTCAAATGAAGGCTTTCCCTCCCCCTTTTATGTATTGAACCCCGGTGGAGGATTCAACACATTTTTATTGTTTGCATAAAAGTTTTCGTGATTTCTTAATCTAGGATGATAAGTGTTAGGGGGAGGGTTACCTCGATATCCTCCAAATCCTCCAAAGTTTATGTTGTTGACGTACTGAGCTTCTTCAGGAATAGATTGTTCTTCAGCAACGGCTGATGGACTCTCAGTTTCTGATGTGCTCACTTTGTTCATCGCTGCTATTTGAGAGGTCAATGCAGATACTTGCGCAGTGAGTGACGTAATAGGATCCACCGCATAAACTCCAGCTGTCCTTTTTACTCCTGCCCTTTCCGACGGCCACTGGTAGCTATTTATCGTCATCTGTTCGAGCAAGTCATAAGCTTGCTCAGGAGATTTGGAAAAGATCGTGCCACCAGCTGCAGCATCCACTGTTCCTATTGTTTGCCCATTTAGACCGTTGTAGAATAACTCAATCTGCACCCAGTCTTCGAATCCATGATTTGGGCACTTTCTCAACAGCTCCTTGTATCTTTCCCAGGCCTCATACAGTTGTTCAAAATCAGTCTGCCTGAACGTGCTAATCTCAATCTTCAACTGTGCAGACTTTGCAGGGGGAAAGTATTTTGCCAGAAATTTTGTCGCCAGCTCTTGCCATGTCGTGATACTTCCCAATGGAAGCGATTGAAGCCATCCTCGAGCTTGATCCCTAAGAGAAAACGGAAACAAACGCAGTCTAATAATATCATCAGGAACATTATTAATCTTTACCGTATCCGTGATCTCCAAAAAGGTCCTCAGGTGAACATGAGGATAAGATGTGGCTGTTCCAGCAAACTGGTTTTGATGAACCATATTGATTAGAGCGGGCTTCAATTCGAAATTATTGACGTTGATTGTCCCTCTTGCAATCCCAGAGTAATGATTGCTGATCACTGGTCGGAAGTGATCTCTTATAGGAATCGCCTCTGGTTGGTCGCGTCTGTCATTTTCTCTGTTCTCAGCCATTGCTTGGATCTCTTCTCTTCTTGCTTTTCTTAATCTTCTCGCAGTTCTTTCGATCTCCGGATCAAAAATAAGCAAGTCTGAGTTTTGCGATCTTAGCATACACTGTCAAACAGGAAGAAAAATGAAACGCTTAATCAATATAATATAAAATAAAAATAAAAGCTCTAAATTAAAATCTAGACTAATTGGTGACAATACTGATATAAATTCAAATTTGACACTCCCCAGCAACGGCGCCAAAAACTTGTTGCACGTTTTCCTACTGCAAGTGTACGGTGTCAAGTTTTAGTACTGATTAGAGTACAAATATCGATCCCACGAGGAGTGTGTGTAAAATTGTATATCAATTCTTGTAATTAAAATAGCCAAGACTTTATTTAGAAAAATCAATTAAAAGATTGGTTTGCTTGAACGAATTAACTGAAAACAATGAATTAATTAAATCACCGAATTGAGAAATAATACTGAGAGAAAATATCTAGAGAAGTGATTTCACAAAGTTTTCACGATAATTATTCACAATTGAATTTATATTCCTGAATTCCAATCATTTAATGGCCAAGAACACTTAGATTATTTTAATCCCCCTTTCCCAAGTGACGAATAACTGTATCTATCAACTTCGATTCAATTATTCCTAATTAGAATCTAAGTTTCATAGATAAATTCAAACAATGTTCTCACTAAGCCTCGCTAAAGTTATACGCCTTCCGAACGCTATAAACATTTAACGATGAGTCTCTAATGATCTATAAACCTAGTCCCTCTCCCGAGTTATAAGATTAATCAAACAACAAACAATTTATGGCCAGTAAATTGCAGTGCAGTAAACACAGATAACACAATTAAACAAAAGCGGAATTCAATCAAATAAACAACGGTGTCAAATCATCGTATCAATAGAGTTACGTCATTCTCTAGAATGGAAATTTAGTTCATCACGAAATCTAAATAAAAGCGACGCATATTCAAAGTTTTAGACATTGACATATGAGAAAATAGAAATGCAAAAGACAGATAACAAATCCGAAGTTTCGTCTCTGTCCCCAGATTCGTCGCTCTTCGTCTTTGTAATCGATCTTCGCGTGTCTTGCCTTCGTCTCGCCTTCGCTCTGAGTCTTCTCTCTATTTTTTCGTCCAAAACGGCCTCCTCCCATCTGACCTAGCGGCGCGCATTATATAATGAATTCTGGAAAGCAGTACGCGCGGGTGCGCGTGATATCGCGCTGTGGCGTGCGATCTACTGTGTTTGGCCGTGCATGTGTGCGCGCGGCAGCGCATAGTCTCGCGCTGGCGCGCGCTAGCGCGAGATGTCGCGCGATGTTGCGCAATGTCCTGCTCGGAAGGCTGTCATTGCGGGCGCGGTTGCGCAGAAGTTGGCGCGATGGCGCGCGCATCTCTGGTCTTGCACAAATATGGGTGTGCACGCGGGAGCGCATGAAGTGGCGCGGCCGCGCGCACACATCTGTCGGGTGATGTGCTCGTGGTCGTGCGCTTCTTGGTCCACTTGGCTTCGTGTTCGCTATTTTCTCCATTCCTGAAATGACAACATAAACAAACCAAAAAACGCATAATTCTGTTCGAAACAAGCATAATTCAAAATGGATTTAAATGTAAATTAAGTGCAAATCTTGCACTTATCAGAAATCATCCAAATTTTAGTTGGAGGAATGATAATGCTGCACAATTTTCACAACCACATTTCCAAAATCCACAAAATTTTCAAAATTATGCAACTTATGTTCCTCCACCTAAAAGAAATTTGAAAGATACATTGAATTCTTTCATTACAAAGCAAGAGTCTATCAATACTCAAACTGCTCAAACCATGACAGATTTGAAAGATACTCTTGCTAAATTTGCATCTACACTTAATGTTCATGAAAAAGGTAAATTTCCTTTACAACCTCTGCCTAATCCCAAGGATCATCATTCACAAACTGGAACTTCTGGAACTCAACCGATGGATCAGGTAAAATCTGTTATTACCCTTCGAAGTGGTAAGGTTGTGGAAAAATCCATTCTTGAACCTTGTGAAGATTATGATAAATCAAGTCCAAAGGGTAAAGAAGTGGAACCCATAACTTGCGAAGAGGAGGTTCAACAGACAGTGTCACCACCATTCCCTCATGCATTGAAAAATACGAAAAAATCAAATTTGAATTCTAATATATATGATATTTTTAAACAAGTTAAAGTTAATATTCCTTTATTAGATGCAATAAAACAGGTACCATCATATGCCAAATTTTTGAAAGACTTGTGCACTGTGAAAAGAAAATTGAATGTGAAAAAGAAAGCATTTTTAGCCGAACAAGTAAGTGCAATCATTCAAAATAATAATACCTTGAAATACAAAGACACTGGTTGTCCTACTATTTCATGTATTATTGGAGAACGAAAGATTAAAAAAGCCTTGCTTGATCTTGGAGCTAGTGTGAATTTACTTACATATTCAGTTTATCAAGAACTCAATCTAGGCGAGTTAAAACCTACTTCGGTAACACTTTTACTTGCCGATAGATCTGTTAAGGTGCCAAGAGGTATGGTAGAAGACGTATTGGTCCAAGTTGATAACTTTGTATATCCTGTCGATTTCATAGTTTTAGATACACAACCTATCGAAGCTTGTAATGCAATTCTTGTAATTCTGGGTCGTCCATTTTTAGCAACTTCTAATGCTCTTATAAATTCAATGAATGGAATAATGAAGTTGTCATTTGGTAACATGACCTTGGAGCTCAATGTTTTTAATATTTGTAAGCAACCACATGACAAAGGATATGAAAGTGAAGATGAAAATCTTATTGAAACTCTTGTGGAAGAAAACATTCAAGAAGGGAGTACTCGTGATCAATTAGATATTTGTTCAATTGAAACTGTTAAAGAAAATCTTGAAATTGATCTTGATGATTTTATCAGGTATCACTCGTTACCAGGATAAGAGAAACAATTTGATGCAAAATATGAAAACAAAGACGAACCACCCATATTAGAGTTAAAACCCTTGCCAGAAGAATTGAAATATGCATTTCTTGGAGAAGATCAAACATATCCGGTGGTAATTTCTTCCAAACTAGAAAGTGATCAAGAAGGTAAATTAGTTGATATGCTTAAAAGACATAAAAATGCAATTGGTTGGACACTAAAAGATCTCAAGGGAATTAATCCACTAATTTGCACTCACAAAATTCACTTAAAAGAAAATGCAAAAACATCTCAACAACCACAAAGGAGATTAAATCCACACATGAAAGATGTTGTGAAAACTGAAGTTCTCAAACTACTTGATGTTGGGATTATCTACCCTATTTCTGATAGTAAGTGGGTAAGCCTAACACAAGTAGGTCCAAAAAAATCTGGCATCACAGTGATAAAAAATGAAAAAGGTGAATTGTTAACAATTTGAGTCCCATCTAGTTGGCGGATGTGTATTGATTATAGAAAATTAAATGACGCCACTAGAAAAGATCATTTTCCATTACCATTTTTGGATCAAATTTTAGAAAGAGTAGCAGGTCATCCATACTACTGTTTTCTTGATTGATATTCAGGTTATTATCAAATTCTCAATGCACTCGAAGATCAAGATAAAACTACATTCACGTGTCCTTTTGGATCATTTGCATTTAGAAGGATGTCATTTGGATTATGCAATGCCCCAACAATATTTCAAAGATGTATGCTAAGCATTTTTTGCGACATGGTTGAAAATTGTTTGGAAATTTCATGGATGATTTAACTGTCTTTGGGAATACATTTGATAATTGTCTTGAAAAATTGGAAAAAGTTTTAAAAAGATGCGAGGAAAAATGTCTTATTTTAAATTGGAAAATGTCATTACATGATTACTTCTGGAATTGTTTTGGAACATGTCGTGTCATCTCATGGAATTGAAGTTGATAAAGCAAAAGTTGATGTCATTGCGAATTTACCCCATCCAAAAACCATTAAAGAAATTCGCTCATTTTTGGGACATGCTGGATTTTATAGGAGGTTTATAAAGGACTTTAGTTTAATCTCTAAACCCATTTGTAACCTCTTAACAAAAGACACTGCATTTGAGTGGACTCAAGAATGTCAAAATGCTTTTGATAAAATCATTCGACATTTTACATCAGCTCCTATCATGCAACCTCCTGATTGGTCTTTACCATTTGAAATCATGTGCGATGCGAGTGATTATGCAGTCGGTGCAGTACTGGGTCAAAGAAGAAACGGTAAGCCTTATGTGATATATTATGGAAGTAGAAATTTAAACAATGCTCAAATGATTTACTCTACAACTGAAAAGAACTACTTGCTGTAATATTTGCATTAGATAAATTTCGTTCTTATTTGATTGGATCAACGACTATTGTGTTTACTGATCATTCTGCTATTAGATATTTGTTGACCAAACAGGATGCAAAGCCACGACTGATACGATGGATTTTGTTGCTCCAACAATTTAACATTGTGATCAAAGATAAAAAAAAAAAAAAAAAAGAACCGATAATGTCGTAGCCGATCATTTATCGAGACTAGTAACAGGATCATCTTGTGAAATGACACCAATTAACGATAATTTTCCTGATGAACATTTATTTTCAGTTACTACTACACATTGGTTTGCTAACATAGTAAATTTTCTTGTGACAGGAAAAATGTCACCGCAATGGAGTTCCCAAGATAAAAGAAAATTTTTGAATGAGGTAAAAAACTTTTATTGGGATGATCCGTATCTGTTCAAGTATTGTCCAGATCAAATTTTTCGACGTTGCATACCCGACAATGAGGTAATTAGTGTCATTAAATTTTGTCATTCAGAAGCATGCGGAGGACATTTTTCTTCAAAGAAAACGGCTGAAAAAATCTTGCAGTGTGGATTTTATTGGCCCAACCGCAAGATCTGTGAAAATTGTCAAAAATTGGGTGCGATTTCAAAAAAAAACATGATGCCTTTGAATCCTATCATTGAAATTGAAATCTTTGACTGTTGGGGAATTGATTTTATGGGACCTTTTCCACCGTCGTTTGGATACTTATATATTTTAGTTGCAGTTGATTATGTTTCCAAATGGATAGAGGCAATTCCATGTCTAACAAATGATCATAAAATCGTTATCAAATTTTTAAAAGAAAATATTTTTAGTAGATTTGGAATTCTTCGAGCCATGATAAGTGATGGGGGAACTCACTTTGTTAATAAACCATTTGCTTCATTAATGAAAAAATATGGTATTACTCATAAAGTAACTACTCCTTATCATCTCAAACAAATGGACAAGTTGAATTAGCTAATAGGGAGATAAAGCAAATTTAGGAAAAAAATATTAACTCAAATAGAAAATATTAGTCTCTGCGACTTAATGATGCACTTTGGGCATATCGAACAGCTTTTAAAACATCATTGAATATGTCTCCCTATAGGTTGGTTTATGGAAAACATTGTCATTTGCATGTAGAATTGGAACATAAAGCTTATTGGGCGATCAAAACTTTAAATTCAAGCATGGATGATGCCAACAAATTGCGTAAATTGCAACTTAATGAACTTGATGAACTCAGAAATGATGCGTATGAGAATTCAACGATTTATAAAGCAAAAATCAAATCCTTTCATGATAAAACAATTCTTAGAAAATCTTTTGAGATTGGTAAAAAAGTTTTGCTTCATAATTCTCGACTTCACATATTCCTAGGAAAATTACGATCAAGATGGACAGGACCATATGTTGTAAAGCATGTGTATCCTTATGGAGCTGTGGATATTGAAAATCCTAAAATGGTGATGTTTTTAAAGTGAATGGACAAAGGCTTAAACCATTTTTGGAAAATGAAATTGTAATGACCTGAATTCTTATTTTGAATGAAGTATTAATTAAGACATAATTAATGAGTTGTTAATTAAGTATTATTAAGGAATTGATAATTCGGGATTAGGCTATTGGTATCCACCGAATTTTAAATGGATAACCCGACCTACTTCGGATTACATTATCTCGAGAAATCCAACTAGACCAATGAGATTCTGACACGTGGTAGATAAGATTGGTTCGGATTTTCTGGAATAGTGCGGATGCAGCCTATAAATGGAAGCCGATTCTTTTGTTTTCTTCACCGCATTCTTCAGCTAGAGTTCTAGTTGTACCTTAGATTTTCTAGCCAGTTTCTAGGTCACTTTGTTGTCGGGAAGTTTCGGAGCTAGTATCGTCTCGAGAAGGGGTCGGTGAACTGAGATCGAGACATCATCAGCGGGCTAACGACGGACGCAAGTATAATCCTAAATCCTTAGATAGTGATTTAAGGATCATTAGGGAGATCTTTGTAGCATGTTTGATCTGGTTTGTTAGTGATTTCTTTATGTTGGTATTGTCTAGGTTCAGAGCTTTCTGTCAGATTGTTTTAGTGAGGTATGTGATGTACTGATTGAGATATCCAAGCGTAGTATACACATTTATATGCTGAATATTTATCTGTTTCATGATACATGTTTTACTGCTTTGGCATATTATGCATGACATATCATGTTGATCCTGATATCTTTTGAGATATACCTCATTTGTCGGGGCCGCTCAGCCCTATTCTGTATTGTGGATGATGGGGCATCGAGAGCTACAATGTCCGACGGGACCCGCGGGCTCTGATGACCTGGACATTGCAGGTCCACGTCTTGATGATGAGTGTGGGAGCCAAAACATGCCAAGGGCATATCAGAGACTACACACTCAGGCGCCTCTAGACTGAGCATGAGATTCTTGACTTGATCCTTGATATCCGAGCATATTGCATTTCGCATGCATCATATTAGTTTATATACTCGTACATTCTCGTATTGGGCGATTTTCGCTCACGTCCTTGTTTTCATCTTGGGCACCCCATTCCACGGGGTAGGTCTTAGGTTGGACGGTTCGGACGACCAGGGCAGTGGCTAGAGCAGTTGGGTTTTCGGTGGTGATCCAGTGGAGGTTTTCTGTGGTTTATCGTTTTCTCGTTCAGGGTTATGTTTTGTTTTTGTTATGGTTGTATTAATGTTTAAAACTGCCGTTATTGTTTTGTTTTCATTTGGGTTGTAAGATGATTAAGTATTTGATTTCCGCTGTTTAACTGTTAGTATTAAGTTTAATGTTGCATGTTTATTAGTCTGTTTAGTAGTGGCTCGGATAAGAGCGCTACAGAAATCTTTCAAGAAGAGTTTATTTCCCTTTCTGATCCTTAAATTTTTATGTTGCATTTAATTTTTTTTGTTTTTATTTCAGGTTTCCTTAATCTTTTTATTTTCCCGGTTAAATGGCGGATAACGGTACTCCGTTACTCTCTTAGTCGGTTAAATTAGTTTCCCACAATTGCTGATACAAAAATAAAAAAAAATCATTTCATTTCTTTTCAAAATGGATGAAAATCTCTCAAAATTTTGTAAATATTTTGCTTCTGTTTCTGAAAATGTTCTAAGAAAAATTTATGCAGGTAGGTGTGAAAGATTGAGATTGTTAATGCAAAAAGGAACCAGAAGATATTCTTCTTGTAATAGAAGCTAAGGTCCGATTAGGAGGAGAAGTTCCACAATCATTGCTCATTCGGTATTTGCCTGGATTAGGAAAAAGCACTTATGCGAAAAACGAAGAGCCAAAAGTTTAGGGATTTGTCATAAGTGTGCAAGATGGACTTGTGACAAACGATGCAGATCTTTGGGATGTGTTTCCAATAACATAGAAGATAAAATTGGTTGCATTAAGAATGTGCTGAGTAAGGAGTCTTTAGATAGCATCTTATTGACTCTTGAGACACATTCTAGTGGACATGTGCATATTGAACTTCTCCGTTTATGGAAACAATTCCAAGATGAGCGTCATAGTCTTAGGAATCCGACTAAAAAATGACCATGTTTGCCAATTTATAAGAAAATTGGATGGGAAGCATATCCTCGACTCATAGAAGGCGTTGAAGCCGTTTCTAGACGTAAAACCAGAGGAAAATTGTAAGCCACAATCACACTACTGTTTATTTGCATGTGTGTCATTATTGTTTTTACTATTTATTCTGTTTACAGCTGTGACCCATAGTTTTGTCAAGATAACATATTACCCCTATAAAATCTCTCATCTTTCTCTCAATTTTCGCAGACAAAAAAAGAAAGTAAAAACATGGCTGGATCCTCTGCACAAACATTGAAAAATATTTGTTTATTTTGTGGGTCGAGTCCTAGAAAAATTGAATTGTTTGTAGAAGCAGTGAATAATCTTGGAAAGATATTGACTGAGAGAAAAATTCACTTGGTATATGGGGAGGTAATATTGGGTTAATGGGATATGTTTCAACATCTGCTCATCTTGGAGGTAGTCAGGTTTTGGGTATTATTCCTACAACTTTAGCTGAAGGAAATATTACAGGTGTTACGATTGGGGAGGAATTAAAAGTTTTTTTCTATGTATGAAAGAATCACTCAAATGATTGAAAATTCTGATGCTTTTATCGCACTACCAGGTGGTTTTGGTACATTAGAAGAAATTTTTCACACTGTTTCTTGGGCACAACTTAATATCCATAATAAACCTGTGGGCTTGTTGAATATCAATAATTATTATGACAGTTTGTTGAAATTTCTTGATAAAGCTGTGGAACAGAATTTCATTTCAGAAAATTCACGACGGATGCTCATCTGTGCTTCGACTGTCGACCAATTAATTGATGATTTGGAAGCTTGTGTTCATAAGCCTGATCCGATGATAACAAAGATCAATTGGTCGCAATCAAGCAGTAAGAAAAAGAAGTTGGATCATTGATTCAAAAGTCGTGGATTGGTTTGCGTTTGTTTCAGTTTGTTATCTTCAATAAAATTCCAGGTGATATCTCTTTCATTATGTACTCTTTATTAATAGTTATTTTGACATTAGGGACAATATCATATTCTGATTGGGGAGAGAACAAACTTATATACAAAAATTTATAAAAATAAAAAATATATATATATTATTTCAAAATAAAATCATGTTTATTGTTAGTATCTTAGTAATTTTTGCAAAAATGTCATACATTACATTTTGAAATATTTAAATTAGAACATGCATTAATCTATTTAAGAATGTTTAAATTTTTATTTGAATAAAATGTCAATTTTAATATTCTGATCAATATAAAAATATGATTTATGAAATCTTTTTGAGTAATTAACCATTGTGACAAAATCAGATATTAAAATATATGGCTCAAGATATACCATATAAGAGTGCCTAAAATTTTAAACTCACACATATTTTGTGAGTGAGTGGAGAGGACTGAGAAAACAGCTTTCGAGCCTTTATTGATCATGAGAGAGACTATCTATTGTTTAGATCTTGAGTTCTTATTTTGAAAAAAAAAATGATATTTCCTGAAAAAAATAAAAAAAAATAGAAAAATACAAAAATAAAGATATTGAAGATCTATGTAATTTTTAAGTTATATGCTACGACCCATATATCTCTCATAAAAAAAAAAAGAAAAGAAAGAGAGAAATTTGTTGTACAAATTAAATAAATATGTGGTCAAGAAGCATAAACTTAGTCCGATTCCATGATGTTATGAAAAAAAAATATCAGGAAAAAATATATAATAAGAACAACTAGATTTTGAATCAATGGATTTTCTATCTTTTGATTAGTTTGGCTCGTTTGTCTGTCTGCATTCTGTAAACCATTTCTCTGAGCATTTATCTGTATTCCAACTCCATGAGAGAAATCGTTGCCATAAATTGCAACATTTATTAACATGTGAGGATATGGAGTTGAGACTCTTATTAGGAATTTCTGAAGGCCGTGTAGATTTAACTACCTGAAATAAGCTTTAAATTGATCATCTCAAATTATTTCATAAATTATAATTAGGATGATCTTGATATAACTTTGACAGTTTTCAAATTTAATTTAAACACTTAGATTGTTCTGATTACATTTCTATTTAAATTAATCAATATGTTTTGTATTCCTATTAATGCTTAAATTGCAAGGGACTAGCAATAAGCTGGTTGGGAGGTGTGATAAACATAAAAATTGTACATTAATTAAATGTTTTATAATATAAATATATAGTTTTTGTTTTATTAAATGTTTAAATATTATATGTTTTATAATACATTATATAAAATATAAGTTGTTGTGTAATTATATGTTTTTACTATTTTTTACAGGTTCGATAAAACAAGAACAAACTTGGCGTTGCAAATGAGATTAAGATGATTCTTGGACCTGTAGAAAGTTGATGTTAATATCTACAATATTGGTGGCAAGCATGGATAAAAATCCTCTCACAATTGGGATCAAATTAAGCAACAAATAAAGTTACCAAAGGAGTGGCAGTTTTACCATGCTCTAGTATATTGACCATATCTCTCAAATTACTTGGTCAAATGGTTTTAAAAAAATACTAAAACTAGACAACTCAATTATCCACATGTTTCTTTTTATGTGAAGAAGCAAATTCGGAGAAGAAGATTTACAAAAGTGATGTGTAATATAATATAATATCTTGGAACACCAATGAAGACTTATGTGTAAAAAAATAATATTTTATTTGTGGTTGTCTCCCCAAATTTGGCTATAATAAATAGGGGTGCAATTGTAATGTATTGAGATATCCCTCATTCTATGAATAAACCTTTGAGTTCATAATATTTCTCTCTATATTTTTCCTTTATTTCTTCATTTAAATATAATTAGCATGTTAATTTCATATTCAAAGTTTTACACTTTGAATAATGAATAGCTAACTTCCTAAAGTTGAGATGAAAAGGTGAAACTCTTGGCATGATAATAAAGTTACTAAAAGGTAAGAATCTATGTTTTATATTATTTAATCATTATTTATTGTTTATGTTATATTTATTTCTTTAAGCATTTTTATACCCTACTTATAAGTGGGATTTTTGATTTATTGTTGCTATATGTTACACTAAATTATTGGAACCATTTAAATGTTAGTTTGGTATTACCAACCATTTAAAGTGGATACCTTGATTTATTATATATGAATATATTATAATATTAAATTCTTGGAACCATTTAAATGTTTGTTTGGTTTTACCAACCATTTAAAGTGGGAACCTTTATTTAGTGTTTACAAATATATATATAGCACAATAAATACTTGACAACATTTATAAGTTTTGGTATATATTATATACTTATAAGATAATAATATATAACATAATATAAATATGATTATTTAATATATTGGAACTATTTATTAAGTGGATTTAAATAATGTTCGTTAATGTTAACTTTATTAAAATACCAAGAGTGGATCCTTTAATTTCAACTACTTAATTAAAATTTGAACAATTAAAAATTACAATTAAAGATTCAAACAACTAAAAAAAGTAAAAATAAAAAGACATTGTAGTGGACTTGTAATTACCTTAGCTTCCTCGTGGATACGATATTCGAACTCACCGAATTATACTACTTGTGGACAACCTGCTCTTGGGAATGCAACAATCAAAGTCGCAACAGTTGTCGGCCCGCCGAAGTCATGCAGAGGGTCGAATGCTATATGGGTGATTGTGATCGTCTTACGAAAACAGCTCATTTCTTGCCTATTAAGACGACTTTCTCCTTGATCCAGTATGCAGAGTTATATATCCGAGAGATCGTCAGGTTTCATGGTATTCCTGTTTCTATAGTGTCTGACCGAGATCCTAGTTTTATTTCATCGTTTTGGAAGAGTCTTCATTCAGCTATGGGTACGAAGTTGTTGTCCACCCACAGACAGATGGTCATTCCGAGAGAGTTATCCAGATTTTGGAGGATCTTCTCTGTGCATGTGTTCTTGATTTCTCCGGGAGTTGGGAATCAAATCTACCATTGGTGGAGTTTACATATAACAACAGTTTTCAGTCGTCTATAGGTATGGCTCCATATGAAGCACTGTACGTTCGTAAGTGTAGATCGTCTATTCATTGGGATGAAGTAGGGGAGAGAGCAGAATTGGGTCCGGAGATTGTGCAGCAGGCTGCTGACGTAGTGGTCAAGATCCGTGATAGGATGAGGACTGCTCAGAGTAAACAGAAGAGTTATGCGGATCAGAGGAGGAGATATTTAGAGTTTGCGGTTGGTGACCATGTTTTAGTGAAGATTGCACCGATGAAAGGTGTCATGCAGTTCGGGAAGAAAGGAAAGCTCAGTCCGAGATTCATTGGATCATTTAAGATCCTCGACAGAGTTGGGACGTTAGCTTATCGTGTTGCTCTTTCGCCGAATTTGGCCGGAGTACACAACGTGTTTCACGTCTACATGTTGAAAAGTATATGGCGAATCCATCGCATGTCTTGAACTTTGAACAGTGGCAGCTTACTCCGAACTTGTCTTATGAGGAAAGACCAGTGCAAATTTTAGACAGACATGAGAAAAAGCTTCGGAACAAAATGGTCAAGCTAGTGAAAGTCAAGTGGCTCAATCATTCGGAGGAGGAAGCTACGTGGGAGTCTGAGCAAGAGATGAAGAGTTGTTATCCCGAGTTATTCGGTAAGTTTTAATTTCGGGGACGAAATTTCTTTTAAGGGGGTAGAGTTGTAGAACCCGAAAATCAGATTACGTATAAGCCATGCATAATTGCTACTATTTAAATTAAAAATGAATATTTTATATAAATATGAAGTGTTTTAATTATTTTAAAAGTAGATGTTTAGTTTTATCTTTTTAAGATAAATACACGAGGTCAGACCGGAGTTTGGAGATTAGAGATAAGATTAATAATAAGAAAATATTCCTAAATTTAATTTTAGTCAAAGAATAATTTAATTTAAAGAAATAGAATATTTTAGGATTCATTTAAATTAATTAGAGCTAAGTTATTAAATAAAGTTCTTTAGGTTAATATTTAATTAAAGCTTAAATTAAAATATGTAAACATATGTGGGTGAATTAATCTAGGTATAAAATATTCAAGAAATTAAATATAACATTTAAATACTTAAATTGTTAACCATGCAATGCTATACAAGAGTTCATTTTAAATTAAGGTGTAAATCCACTAAATTATATAATAGATGTATTAAACCTCAAGCATTTAGAATACAAGATTTAAACAATAAAATACCATGCAAATTAGTAATAATAATTTTGGGTCCAACATTTAAAATATTTCAAAGGTTGGTAACTCTCAAGTCAAACCATCTCTAATTGCACTTCTTGGTGTATTCATTTTCCCATTTTTATAATCCACTAAATAGTAGTAAATTAAATACTAGAACCCACATCATTTTCCTCAAACCATTACTAAACAAAGTATCGAGCACATTCAGTAGGAATAAGAAACAAGAAACCGAGGCAACAAGGAATGAGAAGACATTCGAAAACCATTCACCTCCTTCACTTGTAACTCCCATTTTAATGTATGTTATGACCCATTTAACACCACTTATAACATTCATCTTCATCACCTACATATCCTGCACCGATATTGTCGAAAATATCAAGAGAAACCAGTTGCCATAATCGTGTAAGAATAGCACAAGAACAAGAAAGGAAATCCATCTCCGATTCCGCCGCTCGTCTTCGCGTATTGATTTGTTTTGTGTCAAAACAAATTCCAGGCATGTATATATCATTCCTTTGCTCTGTAATCAAGTTATATTAGTTATATTAAATCAATATATGATCATAAATCGAGTGACAAACGCATTTTGACAGCAAAATAACTCTCGAAAAAACTGTACAACACCTTGACCTTTGATTGTGCTTCACGATTGCTGTATTTTTATTGGTTTCAGGAGTCGTTTTGTTTCCAGACACCCAAGGCTGCTTCTAGGCATAATTTAGAATGTGTTATAGTGCTTTTGGTTCAATTGTTTCGGTCCATACACTCAAGAACAAAGAAATGACAACAAGTTCTTCATAAGTGCAGAATTGAATCACGTTTTTCTCTCTTGGTTGGTTAAGGAGGGAGTTCGAATCATGGCTGTCCTACGGACTCTAGCCATGGTTAGAACCCTTCCTTATCATGTCTAGGACGTGACCAAAGTGTCCTTTCAAAGCTTAGTTCATAGTTCCATCAGATTTTAAAACAGCAACACAAACATCACTCGAAAATTTCTTTTTCTGGTTTGTGTGATTAACTTCGGTTTTGAGGTGTTGGGATGGGCTGTGGTTGGCTTTTAGCCCATAGCCATGGTTCATACAACACACTATTATTTCTAGATTGAGCCATGGTCAATCAAATGGTCACTGGAACGACACAATACAATAGAACAATTCGATACATCTCATTGAACAGGATTGAGTTCTCGGTTGGTATGTTTTGGTGTCTTAGGTATTTTCTTGCGTTGTGGTTGGCTTTTAGCCCTTAGCCATGGTCCCAGACATACTCAGGATGTTGGTAACAATTCCTTGGGCGGTGGTTCAAGCCATTGGTCATTAAATTTCAGAGTTCACCTCACAAACACACAAGTTGCTACTGCTGTAATTTGACAGCAACTTGCTTTTAGGTTTTAGTGCTTTTTTTGAGTTCTTGGTTGGCTTTTAGCCCATGGCCTTGGACTGGACAGTACCTTATTGAGTTAGGAAAGTCATGTTTTTGGCCGTTCTTGATTTGGTCGAGTTTAGAGGTCGTACGAGAATTTACGGTGAAAGGTGCCAAAATGACTCTCGAAAGAGCGTTTTATGTTTTTGGATTCCTTTCACCCATTTTCGTGTTTTACAGTCATTATGCATATTTTTCAGTATGTTTGGAGTATTTTTGTTCATGGTTAAACGTCGGTTAAATGTTGGTTCGGGTTGGTACGAAGCCATGATTAAAAATCAAGTTGTTGGTCCGAATCGTCTCGTTTTTTGTTCTATTGTTAAAATTTTGTCAAGTAAGATTTATTGCATGTGTCATATATTAGTAGTAAGTCGCAGCAAGCCTGGGAACGATTCAACTCATCTCGTAAAATAAGGTTATAATTATATTACGTGCATAAAAATATAAAATGTTTATTTTGGAGATATATGTTATATGTCTTGTGGCCACCATACGTTTATGGGTTTGGAAGTCGGTAGGCAAAACCGAGGACCTCTCCGCCCGGTGACTTACGACCGGTTTATGATTATGTATGGATACGGACATCCATTCCAAGGGCTGTGATTGATCTCTACCGCCCAGTATACTGTGATTTAATATGATCAGGAGCTTATGTTATGTTATGGGCCACTTGCTTAGAAACATTATCTCTACCAGAAAATTATGATATGTTATGACAGAGCTCGATTGAGCAAAGCTTTACGTATGTTTTTCATATATGAACGTAGTTATAATTATTCATGATACGATTTTTACCGTACGTTTTACGATACTTTACTTTTACATTGCATGCGATTTTATGATATATTTACTTGTTATTCACGATATATACATGTTGAGTCTTTAGACTCACTAGACTTGATTATTGTAGGTATTGATGAGGTCGAGACCGCGGGCGGAGACCAGTGAGAGATCTTGGGACAGCAGTAGTAAACCCGAGGACCTCCTGATTTAATTTATGCACCTTTTAACTTTCAAACTTTATTTTAACATGTTGGATATTTTTTTAAATTACTGTTGAAATACTATGTTGACTTCCGCTGTTATTTTAAGGTTATGTTATTTACATGTTTATTTTATAAATTGGGCAAGATATTCATTTATTTAGAAAAATTTTAATAATTCCGCAAAATTATGAATATGAAATACGGGCCTTTACATGACATGCTAAACTAGGTCACATTTCCCAAAGAATGATGCACAAACTAGTGGGAGAAGGCATGTTTGATTTGTCGGACATAAATTCTCTACCTGCTTGTGAGTGCTGTCTAAAAGGAAAAGATGACCCAGGCTCCCTTTAATGGAAACGTGGAACGTGCACATGGTCTACTAGTTGTTAAGAATCCCTTGCCAAGACCATTGTTTAAGAAGTATCACGAAGCAATATGATTAAAGTTTATGGGCAGTTGGCTCTAGAGCAAGTGGGAAATTTTTAGAATAGATGCCATGTAAGTCAACTGTTGGCTATGGAACTTATTGACTCAATTGTAATAAACACTATTTATTTTAATATAATTCATTATTTAATGGTTTGTTATTTCTTTATCTGTTTACTAATGTGATCAACATAGATAAAGACCTTGATTATACTTTAATACAATGAATCATAATTCGTTGTTGAAATTCATTTGTAAACACTGTATAATCTAAATTCGTTCCTAGTCGATTCATCCATCTAAAACATGGATAAAGGTCGCTTGAGCTCGAGACTATCATCTGTGATGTTGTGTACCGCGTTTCTTGGTAAGGGCATAGAGATGTCCAAATATGCAGATGGGTAGTCATATGCTAATTATACCGAACTGCTCTCCCTAGAACTTTCCAAGTGGTTATCATTCATCGAGAGGATAAGTCTGTGGTTATGATTGTACACCATTAGTCCTTACGACCCGAGACAACACTGAGGCTCTATATCCTAGAGTTGTGCTTTGACTCGTTTACCGACTAAAGGAGGGTCATCAGGTGACGAGATTGAGTACAGTTGTGTTGCATGTAGGAGCCAGTGTATTGTAGTCGAGAATTCACCGCTCACCTACGGGTGTAGATAGTGTGATCAGATGAAAATAATAGTGCATGAAATCTCTTGCCAGAGTATGATATATACGATTAGAGAAGGAGTTCTCCAATTGTACATGTGATGCCACTATTTATTCTCAAATATGTGTCACATAGTTATCGAATTCTTATGCAACCCTCGATGAACCAATGGTTGCATATCCGATCGTGATATATGAGATGAAGGGTCCACACTTTATGTTAATCATAACCGACTGGTTCTTGAAGACAATATCAGTGATACCTAGGGAATCATGAGACGATGCTACTAGACGCTCTTACATGATTTCTGGCATTCTCATTATCAATTGTTGATACATAGAATGGGGCAAATTAGTGTAAGCTCGAATAAAGGATCATGCCCGGAATCACAAAGAGTTGTGAACCCACAGCTAGGTGTATCCCTGAACCATTGAGGGTCACACAAGTACTGTATTATTTTGTCCTCGTTGAGATAATAAATTCAAGGAGTTGAATTTATATAAAATATTGAGATAATAAATTCAAGGCTTTATATTATAGAAAACATTGAGAAATAAATTCAAGGAGTTGAATTTATGACTATTATATTTTGGAGGTGATAAATTCAAGGAGTTGAATTTATAATTTAATTCAAATGTTGAATTTATAAAAGCTTTCAATTAAATGTAATGAATATATGTATTATGGGCTTTTAGGAGTACAAGACCAACATGCAAATTATTAAAGTTCTTAATTGGACTTTAAAGATTAATTAATTTATAAAACTAGTTGGACTAGAGTAATTAATTGATTAAGCACATTAAGTATTTAATTTTATTAATGGACTCTAAGCATATATATATATATATATATACATATATATATATATATAGGGTTAATTCATTTCACTCATAATTTTCGAAAACCCTAGCCTCCAAGCCAAGGGATTTTCGAAAATCACCTCTTTCTACTCTCCTCGTTTTCGGCCACTTTATGTCAATCTCGTCGTAATAAAAGGATAGAAGAAAAAGAGCCTCGAAGAAAGTTCATAAGAAATATATCAAGAGATATCTCCGCTAATCTCAAAATAGTTACGTGAATCTTTCACTAAGGTATAAGTTTTAAACATCATTTGTATGTTTATTGTATTAGATCCATACGAGTGCTCAAACAATAATTTTGAATGTCAAGTTTTTAAAAAAATTAAAACTTCCGCTGCGTTTGGACATAGAAAACACGATTCACAATAAATAGATATGGCTAAGATGGTTATAGTTCTACTTTCCTCTAATACCGAAACGTTGGTTCTGAAATCAAAACCATTGGTTTTAAAACCACTTCTCAGGTCTAGATTAGTAAACAACGAAGATCCCTTACAATAAATGTAATTCCGCGACTATTAGCCTACAATGAACTACAGAAAATAATCAGAGAATGCTTAAATGTACAACAAACATGTGGCATCAAATTCGATAATTTGTTCCATATAACGGAACAACATGAGGTGAGATAATTGCTCTCCATACATTCCAACAACATACATCCATCATTACCTAACTCTCAAGTAGAAGAGTGGCAACTCTAGGTAGACACTTGATTTTATATGTAGCCCTCTTGATACTTCCAAGAATTGGATGCAGAACAAAGAAGATTAAGCATTTTCTAGGCAAGAGCAAACACTATTCTTTCTTGATGAATTGCCAGTGGAAGCTGAATTCTTTACCTGCACAATTCTTACATAGGTTTCTCAAAGACATATATGCCAACTCGTTAATCGCAAGTATACATGGTAATCGATGTGTGGATAACCACTATCTCACTCCTATTGTTGTTACAGAATAAAGAACTTCGACACCATTAAATAAGTTGTGCCTTCTTGAGGTCAGACATAACTCCTCTATCTTCATCACCCCTTTCATTGTAAAGAACCTACAAATAATAGGAGGAAGTGTAAAATTGTGATATTTCAGGGCTAAGCAAAATATTCCACTATTCGGAGTACCTTGTCTATGATCCCATATTCCACGGCCTCACTCGGACTAAAATATTTTGGACGCCTTATGTCTTCTTCAATCTGCTCCGGTGATTTTCCAATGTGTTTTGCATAGAGCTTAACCTTTCAAAATCAAACATGAAATTGCTAAGTATAGGTAGGTTCCAATGCAAATATAGGTACTGTGTTGGTTTCTTGTTTCAGTGATACAGAAAAGTGGATCCAAGAAATTGGCCAGTCTATAGCTAAATGTTTAAAAATAAAGGTGATAAACAGTTTCCTATTGCATACAACCGAATCAAAAACTTTTCCAGACAATAAATTTCACACACGGTACAGAATCCCACGTGTAAGAGAAACATAAGCAATCTTCTTTTCGGTTTTGTCAAGGGGCCAAAATGAGTGACACAATTGCCAAAAATGATTGTCAAGCTTACCAACTCAGCCTTCACATTTCTAATCTCTTTCCTCATAACCTCTACATCAGTGGCTTGACCCTGAAATCTGGCAATTGGCTGTCAAATTACACAGGTATCCTGTATTAGTGTCAAAACAACATAACGTAGAAAAATAAAAGAAGAAAAGAAAAGATGATGATTTTTTAGCATCATTCTTAAACTAGACCAGTTATTTGGAAACTAAGCCAGATGAGAAATCCCTATATTTGGGTTTACTAACAAAAAGTAAATGTGCTTTAAAGCGACCTGTTTTATCATGATTGTTGAGGATGGTAAGGCAGAACGATTCCCCTTAGCACCAGCAGCCAATAGCAAAGCTGCTTCTCCCCAAGCATTGCCAACACATAGTGTAAAAATCGGTGGCTTCACATACCTATAGGGATTTTACAATTTTGAAATTATGTACAGAAACCGAGGTAGCGAACCCATGACAAGTTAACATGTTCATTCAAATTTTGGAATACCTTTACGAATTCAAGATCAGAATTGTGTCTGCGATTTTAAAATATAAGGGAAAGATTTATAACCTCATGACATCATATACTGCAAAAGCTTCTGTCTCATAGCCCAACTTCTCCCCACCCTGAAAATTGTACAAACTATAGCATAAACATGAATAGATACAAGCATATAGATGCAGACAATTTCTTAGGCAAATAATGCATGACAATGAAATGTGCTCCTGCAAGTGACATGATTAATCTCTGCATGACACTGCTATGGAGATTATTCTGAAAACATTTATCCAAAATAATGCAACATAGTAGACAAATAAGATTTAAATTGCCAATGTATCGGGGTTCATTTGCAAAGATTGGGGACTTTGTTAGGTAAAGTCATCAAAATGATGTTCCCCTTTTGTTGAGAAACTAATTGATGCTCGCAAAAGGAAAAATAAAAAGACAGAAGCATTGTCTAACCTTGGTTGTCCCCGTCGAATTTATATAAAGGTAAATTGGTTTTTCCTCATCTTCGTACTGCAGGTAAAGGAATTCTGCAAGTATCAATTCAGTGACAGATGGAACCAAAGACATTCCCAAGTAGACAATCCGATTCTTGTACAAGTACGATGCCAAATCTGGTGGAGCTTGCTCCCAAGCACTTCCCCTAGAGAAGGGAATAACCTATAACAAATTGGAGGCAACCACAAGTGAGATAATAAGCAAGCCTCGCACTAGCATTATCAATAATAGAGAGGAAATCACAAGCGATGTGCATGAAAATATATTTTATTTTTTAGAAAGATGTAATTTGGTTAAAACATATTTAATAACTAATTATAAAATCGATTTAAGTATTTACGATGCAAAATTAACTAAAATATCTTATTTACGATCTTGATTTGAGTACCTCTTATGCTTATTACACAATATTGACAATGGATAATATACTATGTTGCATAGATGCGAGTACGGGTATCGTATCGAATATGAAATGGATAAGGTGATACGAAAATTTTGAAAATATAAGATACGATACGGATAAGATACTATGATTATTAAAATATATATATATATATATATAGTATATATATATATTGTAGTATTAAAATTGTAGATATATATATATATATATTTATACAAAGATATTCTAGAAATATACATACATATTTATGTAAATATACACAATGTATAGCTTCAGTGCAGTGATTTAAAAATATAAAGCTAAAAAAAATTTCAAATTATTTTTTTAATGAAACGTATCTCTGCCGTGTCCATGACGTATCCTAGCCGTGTCCAAAACATATTCGACTGATCAAACTTACAAAAAGTCAACGACACGGATTTTGCCGTATCCGACACGCGTATCCACGTAACGTATCTGTGTCCGATACTTAAAAAAAAATTAGGAGTATCCGTGCGACATAGGTAATATATAGTTCAAGTGCAGTATTTTTTTGAACGAACAAATGACGAGTGCATTTTGGAATAATTTCTTTGACACACAAAAGAAAACAATCTAACATGCTTTGGAGCCACTACTCGCATCCTCAAAAAAATAGCATATAATCACACAAGAAACTTAACAGATTCCCTTGTCTATGCAAAGTAAACACTTATCTCAGAAGCAGCGGCACAAAATAAGATAATGAGTTCAAATTACAAGTATGAGCAATTTTGGTGAGACTTGCACATAACATTTTATCCAAGGCGATGCATAGTTTCTTTTATGCTTGTAATGACCCGAATCCTTATTTTAATAAAGTACTAATTAAGACATGATTAAATAGTTGTTAATTAAGCAATATTCAGAAATGGTTAATTGAGGATCAACATGTTGGGATCCACCGAATATAAAATAGATCACCCAAACTCCTTCAAATTGTATTATCTCGAGAATTCAACAGACGAATGAGATTATGATACGTGGTAGATAAGATTGAGTTCAGATCTTCTGAACTAGTCCGGATACAGCCTATAAATAAGAGTTGATTTCTCATCTTCTCTCTCGAGTTCTAGTTTATATCTATCTTAGATTTTTAGCCAGTTTCTAGGGCAGTTTAGTGTCGAGAAGCTTCGGAGCTAGTGTCGAGAAGCTTCAGAGTGGTTGGTGAACCGGGACACGCAAATCGAGACGTCATCAGCAGGGCTGACGACAGACGCAGGTATAATCCTAAAGCTTTAAATAGTGATTTAAAGATCATTAGGACGAACTTTGAAGCATGTTTAATGATTTTGTATCAAGCATGATAGTGATTTCAGTTTGTTGGTATTATCTAAGTTTAGACGAGTAGACATTCTGTCATATTGTTTTCGTGAGGTACGTGATATACTGACTGAGATATCCAAGCGTAGTATACAAACTTATATGCTTCATATTTATCTGTTGCATGATGCATGTTTTATTGTTTTAACATACTTATGCATGACTTATCAGGTAGGGCCTGATATCTTTTGAGATATATCTCGTTTGTTTGGGCTGCTCAGTCATGTTCTGTATTGTGGACGGTTGGGTATCGTGAGCTACAGTGTCCGACGAGACCCGCGGGCTCTGATGACTCTGGACATTGTAGGTTCACGTCTTGATGAAGAGTTTGAGAGCCAAAAAATGCCTATGACAGATCAGATACTACACACTCAGACACCTCTGGACTAAGCATGAGATTCTTGACTTGATTCTTGATATCCAAGCATATGCATTTCACATGCATCATATCGGTTTGCATACTCGTATATTGTCATATTGGGCGATTGTCGTTCACGTTCTTTTTTCATCTTCAACACCCTATTCCACAAGGCAGATCTTAAGTTGGACGGTTCGGAAGCCAAGGCAGTGGTTATAGTAGTTGGGCTTTTGGTGGTGATCCAATAGAAGTTTAATTTGGTTTCTCTCGTGCTATATTATGAATTTGATATGATTGTATTAACGATTAAGACTGAAACTATTGTTCTGTTTGTTTGGGTTATAATGTGATAAAGTAATTTGGTTGTTGCTGTTTAATTGTTATTATTAAGTTTTGATCATGCATGCTTATTACTTATTAGTCTCTTTAGTAATGGCTTGGATAAGGGTGCTACAATTTTTTTGTTTGGTTATTTTTAGGTATTTACTTAGCAGTGCTGGCAGCGACAAATTCCCTCTCAACAGTAAGGAACACAATTTTTATCCTTACCTGAACTCAAAACAACGGTCCTTAATTCCAAATAGTGCCACAAAAATATGCCACATGACATTTCTTTCCACTTCTCACCATCTCTATTTGGCATAAAATAACACACACCAATGGTGGCCAACTATACATTACACGAACTGACGAAAGTAAAAAATACACCACCATAATTTAGTGTAAAAAATGAATCTTAATGGCACAATGAGATGTCCTCTTATAGAAACAATCATCAGGATAATAACATTTTCACAGTTTCACTGCCTCAAAACAAGTAGTAAGTATAAATTACAGCGTCAATCACAGCACATACATCATCATTTCAAAAGCAACAGAACATCTTTCTCATAACTAATCAACGAAGTGTCCAAAAAGATCATTTCTTTAAAATCATCCAACAACCCCCCATCTCACCAATCAACGTAACAAGCACAACTCCACATAGCAAAACCATACATATATGATTAATTACCATTGTGACGACACCCCTTTTGCCACAAGAGATTGAGGAAAGAGGTTTGAGTGAAGCGGGGTAGATTTTTTGACCCGAGAAGTCACCCGAGACCCAGCCACCCACGATTGGAGATAGAAAATTGGTGCAAAGAGAAGGTTTAAAAGAAGAGTATGAAGATGCTAGAAGTGGGCTCATGCTATGGGTGATTCCGGCTGTGGGCAAAACCTGAGAAGCCATGTATCCCGCCGAAGAGGCCGAAAGGTTTTAGGATGAAATGGGATCGGGTTGTTGGATTGTGGATCCGTTTCTTGATAATATGGGGTTGGAAAATGAATTCGGGTTGTTGGGTTTTGGATTGGGTTACAATATGAAAATGATCCAATAATTGAAATAATAATGATAAATATGTTGTGAAAAAGTAAAAATTTATGGTAAAAAGTAAAAATCTCAAACTCTCAAAATTTACCAAACTACACATTTTATAATATTTTTCTCTCTACTCAATTGTGATTTTATTCACAAATGAGAGACCTATTTATAGAGTTTCATTATACATAATCCAAAAAATAAAATACATCATTACCTACATCATCACACACAAATTTCTAACTTTCCAACTCTTATTTTCAACATTCAAATATTCAACTATTACTTTTCAATATTCAAATCATTTATTTTCAACACTCCCCCTTGTGATGATGATCATGAAATGATGATGTCTTCATTACGTGTTTTGTACTGCCTCGTTAAAAACCTTACTTGGAAAAACCCATTGGGATAAAAACCATAGTAAGGGAAAAAGAGTGCAGTCACGTAAACTCCCCCGATGTTGACATGAACAATTCTTCACAAATTTCGTAGATTGCGCATCCCAATATTATATATGTGCTTTCTGAATATTGTCGTAGGAAGTGCCTTTGTGAAGAGATCTGATGAGTTTTCACTTGATTGAATGTGACGAACATCAATACATTTATTCTTCTCAAGCTCTTTGGTGAATGCGAAGAACTTAGGAGGAATATGTTTAGTTCTGTCGCTTTTTATGTATCCTTCTTTCATTTGAGCAACACATGCTGCATTATCTTCATATAGTATCACAGGCTTCTCATCGAATGATAATCCGCATGAAATTTGGATATGTTGGGTCATTGATTTTAACCACACACATTCACGACTTGCTTCATGTAGTGCAATAATCTCGGCATGATTTGATGAAGTTGTTTCTGTGAACGCCAAGATATTGCAGTGCCTCCACGAGTAAATACATATCCAGTTTGGGAACGTGCCTTGTGTGGATCAGATAAGTATCCAGCATCAGCATAACCAATTATACTTGGATTAGCATCTTTTGAATACAAAAGTCTCAAGTCTGTCGTTCCTCGTAGATAACAGAATATATGTTTAATTCCGTTCCAGTGTCTCTTTGTTGGATATGTGCTAAATCTTGCCAACAGATTCACGGCAAAAGATATATCAGGCCTTATACAATTTGTAAGGTACATAAGGGCACCGATGGCACTTAGATATGGTACTTCTGGACCAAGAATATCTTCATCATCTTCACATGGACGGAATGGATCTTTTTCTTTGTTTAATGATCTAACAACCATTGGAGTACTTAAAGGATTTGCTTTATCCATATTAAAACGTTTAAGGATCTTTTCTGTATAATTTGTCTGGTGAACAAAAATTCCACATTCTTTTTGTTCAATTTGTAAACCCAAACAATACTTGGTTTTTCCAAGATCCTTCATTTCAAATTCTTCTTTCAAGTATGACACAACTTCTTGAATTTCCTTATTCGTTCCAATGATGTTTAAATCATCAACATATACAGCAATAATTACGCATCCGGATGTTGTTTTCTTAATGAAAACACAAGGGCATATTGAATTATTTACATATCCCTTTTTCATCAAGTGATCACTTAGTCGATTATACCACATTCGATCTGATTGCTTTAACCCATATAATGATCTTTGTAATTTCACAGAATAACATTTCCTGGGTTTTGAACTTTGTGCTTCAGGCATCTTAAATCCTTCAGGGATTTTCATATATATATTACTATCAACTGATCCATATAAGTAAGCTGTAACAACATCCATAAGACGCATTTCTAAATTTTCAGATACCGCCAAGCTAATCAAATACCGAAACGTAATTGCATCCATCACAGGAAAATACGTTTCTTCATAATCAATTCCAGGCCTTTGAGAAAAACCTTGTGCAACAAGTCGAGCTTTATATCTTACTATTTCATTTTTCTCATTTCGCTTTCGAATAAAAACCCATTTGTATCCAACAGGTTTTACACCTTCAGGTATAAGGACTATAGGTCCAAAAACATTACGTTTATTTAGCGAATCTAATTCAACCTGGATGGCATCTTTCCATTTTATCCAATCCTGCCGATTTTTACATTCACCAAAAGATTTTGGTTCATGATCTTCGTTATCATTTATGATGTCGATTGCCACATTATAAGAAAATATATCATCAATTTCATCTATATCTTTTCGGTTCCATATTTTTCCAGTATTAATGTAATTGATAGAGATTTCATGAATCTCGTCAGTTTGTGGTTCTGACAGAACATTTTTATCATCATGTGTTTCTTCAGGAACACCATTCTCTATTTTGTGATCATCATGTGTTTCTTCAGAAACATCATTCTTTATTTTGTGATCATCGTGTTTCTCTATGAATTTTCTTTTTCGAGGATTTTTATCCTTGGAACCGACTGGCCTTCCACGCTTCAGGCGTTTAATGACATCATGAGTATCTTCCATTTGTTTCTTTGGAATTCAATTCGAGCAGGGGCATTTGCAGCATGTATATGATTTAGTTACCCCTTTTGTATCTGCAAATGCATCTGGTATTTGATTTGCTATTCTTTGCAAGTGTACAATTTGTTGTACATCTTTTTCACATTGTTTTGTTCTTGGATCCAGATGTAACAATGATGATACATACCATGTAATTTCTTTTTCGGTATGTTTCTGTTCTCCCCCTAACATTGGGAAGATTTCCCCATTAAAATGACAATCAGCAAAACGTGCTGTGAACACATCTCCTGTCTGAGGTTCAAGATATCGAATGATTGATGGACTATCATAACCGATATAAATTCCAACCTTTCTTTGAGGTCCCATTTTCTTTCGTTGTGGTGGTGCAATAGGCACATACACCATATATCCAAAAATTCTCAGATGAGAAATGTCTGGTTCTTTACCAAATGCAAGCTGTAATGGGGAGTATTTATGATATGCACTTGGTCTGATGCGAATTAATGAAGCAGCATGTAAAATTGCATGTCCCCATATAGAAATAGGGAGCTTTGTTTTCATAATCATTGGTCTAGCAATCATTTTCAAACGTTTAATCAATGATTCAGCCAATCCATTCTGTGTATGTACATGAGCAACAGGATGCTCAACAATGATTCCCATAGACATACAATAATCATTGAAAGTCTGGGAATTAAATTCACCAGCATTATCAAGTCTAATTTTCTTGATTGTATAATTGGGAAATTGATTCCTCAATTTTATTATTTGAGCAAGTAATCTTGCAAATGCAACATTTCGAGTTGACAATAAACATACATGTGACCATCTGCTGGAGGCATCAATCAATACCATAAAGTATCTGAATGGTCCACATGGTGGATGGATTGGTCCACAAATATCACCCTGAATACGTTCAAGAAACATTGGTGATTCAGTTTGGATTTTGACTGGTGATGGTCTTATAATAAGTTTTCCAAGAGAACATGCTTTACATTGAAACTTATTATTCTGAAAGATCTTCTGGTCTTTCAGTGGATGACCATGTGTATTTTCTATAATTCTTCGCATCATTGTTGAACCAGGATGTCCCAATCGATCATGCCAATTGGTTAATATCGAAGAATTATCAACTACCATGTTTGATTCAATGGGACTTATATGTGTATAATGCAATCCAGTAGGGAGCATTGGTAGTTTTTCAATCACATATTTCTTTCCTGATTTATATGTGATAAGGCACATATATTTCTCATTCCCTTCATTCATTGTTTGAGTTTCATACCCATGGGAATATATATCATTAAAACTCAACAAATTTCTTTTCGATTGTGGTGAATATAAAGCATCATTGATCAAAAATTTTGTACCATTAGGTAACAAAAATTGTGCTTTACCACATCCTTTAATCAAGTCTACAGGACCTGATATTGTATTCACCGTTGTTTTTGTTGGTTTTAGTTCCAAGAAATATCTTTTATCTCGGAGGATAGTGTGCGTTGTACCACTATCGGGTATGCAAACTTCAGTTTTGCTCATAGCATTTTCCATATTTGAACTTCAAAAAAATATGCAATGAAATAAATTACTGGCAATATATATTTAAATATAACACATATCATAATTATACAATAAAACATTATTCTATGAATACATGAAAAATAAATTATTGTACATTTATATTCTACCATTATATTGTTCATTTTCAGAAAAATCATTGAGAAAATCTGTAGCATCAAAATTGTTCATTTCTAACCCACCAACATGTTGATCATTTCCAGAGAAATCATTCATAAAATCACCAGCATCAAAATGAGTTGAATCACTCAAACGGTCACTGCGTTCAGTGAAGTTGGTCTCCTTTTCTTTCCCCTTTAATGATTCTTTATAAAGTTTACAAAGGTGCTCAGGGGCTCGACAAACTTTGGACCAATGTCCTGGAGTACCACATCTGTAACAAGAACATTCATATCTTTTTGAGTGATTTTCATTAACACTTGTATTCTCATGATGCCTTTTCTGTGGATGGTTTGGGACGGTCTTTTGAGATGAGTTATAAAAATAACTATCTCTATTATTTTCAAAACCACGGCCGCGTCCACGACCACGACCAATTCCACGTCCACGACCTCGACCTCGACCTCGACCAAAATCTTGTCTTTGAATTTGATTTTGGTTCCGAGGTTTAAATTCATTTTTACTTACAGCATTTACTTCTTGAAATGCTGTTGATCCAGTGGGTCGGGACTGATGATTTCTCATTAATAGCTCGTTGTTTTTTTCCGCCACAAGAAGACAGGCGATGAGTTCAGAATATCTCGCGAATCCACGTACTCTATATTGTTGTTGTAGAGTAATATTTGATGCATGAAACGTGGAAAATGTTTTTTCAAGCATCTCAGATTCTGTGACCTCATGTCCACAAAATTTTAGCTGCGAGATTATTCGATACATCGCTGAATTATAATCGCTGACTTTCTTAAAATCTTGGAATCTTAACATATTCCATTCATCACGGGCGGTCGGAAGTATAACTTCCCTTATATGTTCAAATCTTTCTTTCAATCCTTTCCACAAAGCCATGGGATTTTTTTAGTCAGATATTCACATTTTAATCCCTCGTCGAGATGTCGACGTAAAAATATCATGGCTCTTGCCTTTTCTTGTGATGTACATATGCCATTTTCTTTAATAGTCTCGTTTAGACCTAATGACTCAAGATGCATTTCTACATCGAGAGTCCATGGCATATAATTCTTTCCCGTGATGTCGAGCGCAACAAATTCGAGCTTTGTTAAATTTGACATGGTGGTACTAAAAAAAATTACGATGCATTTTATTAGTTAATAAATATTGCAATACAAAGTAACGGATAAACAACAAGTACAAGCATTTGTAAAAATAAAGAAAACGCATGAGGAGGATATTCTCCGATAAATACAAGACTCGTGAGTATGATAACCAAAATAATTAAAAATAATTTTGAGGAAGCCATCTTCTTTTTTCTTCGAAAAATTTGATGAAGAATAATTTTTAGCGAAGAAGAGAAAGTTGTAGTGATTGAATGTGTTTGTGAGATCATATTTATAGGGCAAAAACTAGCCGTTTTTTACCATTTATGACCGTTGGTGTACAAAAAAATAAATGTATGTATTTGTATAATTTTATGGTAATAATATGATGTATATAATATTAGACATGTTTAAATAATTATATATATCATATCATAATATTATAATGAGTGCCATAATTTATTTTGTTTAAAAATCTTATAGGCTTTTATACTTGTCGTATCCCTTACGGGAGTGTGGGATGTCGTCTTAACATCCTCCCAGGATTTATAACAAGTTTATGAAAAATTTATTTTTATTATTTCTATTAATAACATTATATTGTATATTAAATAAATACACAATAAATAAATAACAGTAAGATAAATATAATTACTTTTGTTACCTTTTACTTCTGTTTGGAGCTTGGAAAAGTATGTAGGACTTTTAGAGCTTCGTGCTGATAACGTGTTGTGAAAAAGTAAAAATGTATGGTAAAAAGTAAAAATCTCAAACTCTCAAAATTTATCAAACTACACACTTTATAATATTTTTCTCTCTACTCAATTGTGATTTTCTTCACAAATGAGAGACCTATTTATAGAGTTTCATTACACATAATCCAAAAAATAAAATACATCATTACCTACATCATTACACACAAATTTCTAACTTTACAACTCTTATTTTCAAATTCAAATATTCAACTATTACTTTTCAATATTCAAATCATTTATTTTCAACAAAATATACGAATGAAAGAACATTTTGATTATCACTATGATTTAAAAAAATATTTTAAAGATTTTGATGTTTTTAATTATATTATAAAAAAATAAATAGATGTTAATATATGTAGGAAGATCGAAACATATAATCATACATAAATACATAATACAATGTATAAATTTATTGATTTAAGATAGAAGATAAAAATATATAAAAAGTGATTATTTTATTAGAGGAAAAAATAATTTTCTTAAATATTTAATTATTTAGAAAGTAAAAATTAAATATAGTTTTTTATATTTTCTATCAAAATAATAATAATAACAGCTAATTTAAAATTATTTCAATGAAAATTAATAGATAAAATAATTTATAACATTAAAATTAAATAAAATTCCAATTTTCGTAGTACTCCATCACTAACAAATATTTAACATTGATACTCACTAAAAATGCATGATCCATCATTCCTAAGGAGTGAAGATGACCTGAGTTAATATTCTTGACCTAGATTAGGCGGAAACCACAAGCAAACTATTAAAAGATAGTCGAGTGGTTGTTCCGACGTATTTTCTCTGACACTCAAGTCAATTACAAAGATATAGGCGAGAAGACAGCTAAGTGCGCTTCCAAAAATTAATATAGCAATCTTATGATGAGGTTTTCAAACCTTGTACTTGTTAAGAAATATGTGACGACCAAATATGTGAGGTGGGAAACCATGCATGCGGAGTAGGAGACCACACACTTATGGCTCACTTAGACCAAGCCTTCGACGGTTCTCATCCACTCTCTCATCCTGGAGCTCGCCCTACAGCTAAGATCTCGCGTCCCAGGGATGATCTCTCTACCCATCATCGCTCGTGGTGATAATTGTTTTTCTTGACCTCATCTGTTGTATCTCAACATACTTAATTCATCTCCCAATCTCTGACTTCTTGACATACTCCATTTAGATTATGGCAACATTCTTGCTCATTCAAATTATCCTTGGGGCTAGGAATGCATCTATCAGGGGCAAGCTACCTACTTACGATTTTCGCCCTAGTTTACCTTGACAAAATGACGTTACTTGGTTAGAAATGGATCCGAAGCCTATGGGGTATAGGCACGAGCATGTGATTGACCCACTCTTGAGGTATCAAATCCTATACAATTCTAAGAAAAATATATATGATAAAAACTAAATATTTTATTATTGTAGAGTAACTATTAATATAAAAATTTAACTCGATGTTAATTGGTGATACCCCTGTAAGGGTACGGGTCATCATTGACCCGGGATATTAATTGGATAAGCCCAGATCAAAAGTTCATATGCCGGGTACTCTCCTCAAATACCCGGGCATTACATTTCTTCCCAGGCTCGTCATCATAGCCCGTGCTCTCAAGCAAATACCCGGGTACCTTACTACCCAGGCTACCTCAAGTTTTGCACCACACTCGAGTGTGATTGATACAGGCAGTCTAATCTGTCAGAACAACTTGGGCTTGGAGTGTCCTAGAAGCCATCAGAAGCTATAGTATGGGCAACCGACTTGCCATACTTAGTATATGTCACTGGAATCGAGGTACCTACCCCATTTTCTACTATAAATAGCAGTTATACTTCTCATTTAATGATTCTGAAATCTTTAAACTCTCAAGCATTATACATATTTTCTCTCAAATATTATTTGTGTTCATCTTCAACCTGCTGACTTTAGCATCGGAGTAGCTACGTCGGACACCCCTCCGGCGCTCATTCATGAGTTACTTTCTTGTTTGCAGGTGTTAATCCAAGCCATTATCTTCACTCAAATTCCCAAACACTATAAATTACTGATTTGATCCGTTGGAGCTCCTTACCCGGCTCATCCATTTCTGCGAGATCACATCATTGCCGCCGTCTATGGGAACTCGAGATTAAGACGTTGATATGGCTCGTACAAGAAGAACTAACCAAGATAATTCTCGGGCCCAGGAAGATGGAGGGCAAACTTCGAGACAAGGTGGTGTTAATAACACCGGACCAAATCTCATTACCATGACCCCGAAAGAGCTGAAAAAGATTATATACGATGCGGTAAAGCAAGCTATGGCCAGGAAAGAAGTTTCTCAGCATGTTACACCACCCGGATATAGACAAGAGCGTGAGCAGGAGCAAGAGCAAGCGTTGAGGGAGGAGGAGGAAGAGGAGGTAAGAGGAGAAAACGAGGAGTCCAGCGCCGGGTTCAAATCTCCTACTATGGCGGAAGAGCTGTTGGAGTTGAGACAGAAGACGAAGGTGCAGGAAGGGCAGCTGGAGAGCCGGAGTACTTCCCAGGCAGTCACCAGAGGATGCCCATTTGCTGATATTATTGTCTGGGAACCTCTTCCCGGGAATTTCAAGTCTGCCAAAGTAAAAAATTATGATGGCAACGCAGACCCCGATGAACACCTGGCCAGGTTTGAAAATATGATCATGCTGCACTGTTACACTGACCAAATCAAGTGTAAGGTGTTCCTGACATTGGTAGATTCGGCTCAAAGATGGTTTGAGGGTTTGGCTCCTCAAAGCATACATTCCTTCAAAGACTTTCAAAAGGTGTTTTCACACCATTTCAGCAGTAGCAAAAAATACAAGAAGACTGTTTTTATTCTTTTTGAGGTCAAGCAAAGCTCGGAGGAGAGTTTAAGGGTTTATATTAGAAGATTCAATAGAGTGGCTCTGGATGTCCCCACTTGTGCCACTGAAACAAAGACGACCGCATTCACCCAAGGCTTGAGGGAAGGTGAATTTTTCAAATCATTAACCAAGAAGGTGCCCACGGATTTCGAGGACTTATTGTCCCTGGCAGAGAAGTATATCAATATGGAAGAAGCTCAGAAGCAGAAGAGGGAGGCTGTAAAGAAGGAGAGAGGAGACTGGGTGTCAAAGCCCGAGGAGAGAAGACAGAAGAGGGGTAATCCAGGGCAATTTTTTCACCACGTGACTTTGAAGATCGCCCGGGAGAGGAAAGTCCAAGAATGCAGTAGAGACTTGACCCCGGACCATCAATTATCCCGGCCAGAGAAGAGAGGATTTTGCACTCTCCACAAAATGTGTTATCATAACACCGAGAACTGCAAGACACTGAAGGGAGATTATGTCTTACCTTCCGCTCCGGGACCCAGTCACGACAACAAGAGACCGAGATTGCCACCTTGGACATCTCGGCAGCCAAGATCCAATGCCCGAGGAGGAGGTATGAGGAGTAGTCCGAGGAGTGCCCGGGAGAAGAAGAGAGCCCAAGCTCGAAAGAAAAAAGAATTTGTCCCTTGCTACAAGGTTGATTAAAATGATATCAGGAGGGTCCACTGATGGAGACTCCAATCGGGCGAGGAAGTCGAGAAGTAGGAGGGAGTGTATGGAGGTAGAGGGGACAAGGAGGAGCGAGGCAGTCATCAGTTTTGGCCCGGAGGATTTGTAGGGGGTGAATCTGCCCCACAATGATGCCCTGGTTATCCAAAGCCCGGGTGGAAAGTTATGACATTTTGAGGGTCTTTATTGACTCGAACAACTCAGTAAATGTAATCTGCAAAGATGCCTTCGTGCAGATGAATATGCAAGGTTACCATTTGGAAGCTGTGAAAACTGCCCTCTTTGGCTTTGGTGGCCATGTGGTTTACCTTGAAGGAGAGATTGTCTTACCACTAACCCTGGGCTCCCAAGATCTCAAAAAGACGGTGATGACTTCTTTCACTGTGGTGGACTCCCCATCCTCATATAACATCATTCTTGGGAAGCCGACTATGAATGAGTTGAGGGATGTGGCATCCACTTACCATCAAAAGATAAAGTTTTCTGTGGGAGCCCGGGTAGGAGAAGTCCGAGGAGATCAGCCATCTTCTCGGAAGTGCTATGTGGAAGCAGTCCGGGTTGATCAAAGCAAAACCAGGAGGGAGGGAGAGAAAGAAAGCAAAGGTTGATGAAGGGGGAGGGAGAATAGTGGAGAAAGGGGAAGTACATTTTGTAGTGGAGGAGGAGCAGGAGGTGATAGAAGTCGGACCAGGCCAGCAAATTGGGTGGCTCGGGACCTCAATGCATCCACTCGGGTTAGTTTGATTAACTGTTTGAAAGCTGATATTCATGTGTTTGCCTGGTCCTAACAAAATATGACAGGGATTTCTCCCCTGATATCGGAGCACCAACTGAACATTCCCCCGGGATCTCACCCGGTGAAGCAAAAGAAGAGACACTTTGGTCCTGAAAAGGACAAAGTTATTGATTAGAAAGTGAGAGAACTTTTGAAGGCCGGCCACATTCGGAAAATTCAATTTCCTTCATGGCTTTCGAATGTGGTGCAGGTGCTTAAGTCCACCGGAAAGTGGAAAATGTGCGTAGATTTCCGCGATCTCAACAAAGCTTGTCCCAAAGATCATTAGCCCCTGCCCCAGATTGATCAACTGATGGATTCCACCTCGGGCTTCGAACTGCTGAGTTTCATGGATGCATACCAGGGGTATCATCAAATCCCCCTGACCAAGAATGATCAAGATAAAGCCAGCTTCATCACCTCGGGAGGTACATTTTGTTATATTGTAATGCCTTTCGGATTGAAGAATGCAGGGGCTAATTACCAGTGTCTAATGAACAGAGTCTTTGAGAAGCAACTGGGCCAAAATGTGGAAGTCTATGTGGATGATATTCTGGCCAAATCAAAAGAGGTTGCGGATTTTATTACTGATCTAGAAGAAACTTTTGACACTCTAATGCATTACAGGATCAAGCTTAACCCGACCAAGTGTATTTTTGGCGTAAAGAGTAGAAAGTTCTTGGGATTTATAGTGACAGACAGGGGGATCGAGGTGAATCATGAGAAAGTCAAGTTTGTGTTATGCATAAAGAAGTACAGAAACTGACCAGGAGGATTGCTTCCCTATCTCGATTTATATCCCGGTCAGTACACAGGAGTTATCCTTTTTTTCAGGTTCTAAGGAAGGCCTAATAATTCGGGTGGGATGAGAAATGTGAACAGGCCTTCCAGGATTTGAAGATTCACCTTGAGCTCCCTGTATTGGTGAAGCCGGAGCCCGGGGAAAAGCTATTCGTTTATCTGTCTACTAAAGAGTATGTTGTCAGCTCGGTTCTAATAAAAGAAGAAGGCTCTGATCAAAGGCCTATCTAGTATGTCAGCCATGCTCTAAGAGGCCCCGAGCTCCGTTACAGCGAAATAGAGAAGATTGATTTGGCCTTGATCATGACCGCCCGGAAGCTACGACCTTACTTCCTATCACATCATATCATTGTTCTTACCAATAGTCCTCTTGGCAGGATCATGACTCATTCAGAATTATCTGGGCGGATGATCAAGTGGACAGTAGAGTTGGAAGAATATGACATTGAACACAAGCCTCGGGTTGCCATCAAAGCGCAAGCCTTATCAGATTTCTTATCCGGAATGGTTCAACCCGAGGAAGAAGAAGTATGGAGAGAGTTTGTGGATGGGGCGTCTATCCTTGCTGGTTGTGGAGTAGGGGTTATAATAATATCTCCCTCGGGAGAGAAGATTAAATTGGCAGTAAGGATTGACCCCCGGGTGACCAATAATGAGGCCGAGTATGAGGCCATTCTGGCTAGGATACAAGCTGCCCTGGAAGTCGGACCTTCTCGGATTATTCTGTTATCTGATTCGCAACTAATCACTCAACAGATAAAAGGCTTGTATGAAGCTAAGGATGACAGAATGCTAAAATACTTACAGCTCATTCGAGCGCAGGCAGAAATCTTTGCGGATTGGAGTATTGAACAAATACCCCGGGAGGAGAATGGCGAGGCAGATGCTTTGGCAAAAATGGCTTCTTCGTTGTCAGAAGTTAGCACCCGGGATTTTTTGTTTATTTCCTGGTTGATCCTTTCCATCGAGGAAGAGATATTACCAACGCCCGAGGGCTCCTGGATGACACCGATCATCAAATTCATTATCAATAAAGAATTACCCGAAGACAAAGCCCGAGCTCAGAAAATTAAAAGACAAGCCCCCAGGTTTGTTCTACTAAATAATTTTTTGTACAGGAGATCATTTCAGGGGCCCTTATTGAAGTGTTTATCTAAGGGAGAGGTAGAGTATGTCTTCCGAGAGATCCACGAAGGGTGTTGCGCTGATCACCTCGGAGGAATATCTTTGGCTCGGAAGACAATGTTAGCCAGATTCTGGTGGCCAACTCTTAGCCAGGACTCTACTCGAATAGTCCGGGCTTGTGAGAATTGTCAATATCATTCAAACTTTCAAAACAGCCCGACCACTCCTATGAAGCCTATCTGGGCATCTTGTCCCTTTGATCAGTGGGGCATGGATAATGTGGGTCCCTTCCCAATTTCCCGGCCTCAGAAGAAATTTTTGTTAGAATCTGTTGATTATTTTTCCAAATGGGTAGAGGCTGAGCCCTTGGCTAAGATCACTGAGCAGGAAGTTTTGAAATTTCTGTGGAAGAACATTGTGTGCCAGTTTGGAGTGCCCAGAAGACTGATCTCAAATAATGGAAGACAGTTTCAGGGCAAAGAGATTACATCGTGGTGACGGGAAATGAAGATCACTCAATCTTTCACCTTTGTTGCCTATCCTCAAGCTAATGGTCAAACAGAAGTTGTCAATAGAATTATTGTACAAGCACTGAAAACTAGGCTACAAGGCAAAGGAAATGATTGGGTGGAAGAATTACCCAGTGTTCTCTGGGCTTACAGAACTACTCCCTGAGCACCTACTCAAGAAACTGCTTTCAACTTGATATATGATTCTGAAGTAGTCCTTCCAATTGAGATCGAGCAAACTTCTTCCCGGGTAGAATCTTACCCGGATGATAATGATCAAAGTTGGGCCATGGAATTGGACTTAATAGAAGAAAAGAGAGACCGAGCATTCATTCGAATGGAATCGTACCGCAGCCGTGTTATGAAATCATATGACAAAAAGGTCTGAATCCGAGACTTCCAAGTGGGGGATCTAGTCATGAAGAAAGTCAACGCTGCTGGGGATGTTGGAAAACTAAACGAGAACCTGCTGGAAAATCGAATGGAAGGGGGCGGCTGCTTTCACCTCTTAGAACCCTAGTTTTCCCCTCTCAAAATAATAAAAATTTGATTTGTGAAAGTGTGTGTGTTAAGCGATTTTTAGTGTGTGTAAAAGTGTGTGTGTGGGTGTTAAGGTAGTAATTAGGGAATACATTATACTTAATTCAATAATAACATGCTAATTTAAAAATGCTAATACTCCCCTAATTAAAGAAAATAAACATTAATTTTAAATAGCTCCTTAATTAAAATAACACCCACAAAATAAAAAGTTTAAAAGTCTTAAACTCTCAAAATTACCAAATAAGTGATTTAAGCTTGAAAATGCTAAAACTCAATAAATTATTTAAAACGCCCCATTCCTGACTTAAAATAAAATACCGCATAAAATTTCCGAAATCGTGACCGGTCTCTCCTCGATCCCGCCTCGAATAATCGCCTGAAATATGAAACTTGAAAAACATTCTAACGTGCATCACATAAACATGAATAATTAAAATAATGCAGTTAAATAAATAATGCAATACTAAGACTCGTTTTTAAAATTAATTAAAATGATTTAATGATTAAACAAATGCATGGGTTATACGTGTACTGAATTTGGGCACTACAAAAAATATGGATGGATCCTCTGCACAAAAAAAATGAAAAATATTTGTGTATTTTGTGGGTCGAGTCCTGGAAAAAATGAAGTGTTTGTAGAAGCAGCGAATAATCTTGGAAAGATATTGGCTGAGATAAAAACTCACTTGATATATGGGGAGGTAATATTTTGTTAATGAGATCTATTTCAACATCTGCTCATCTTAGAGGTAGTCAGGTTTTGGGTATTATTTCTATAGCCTTAGCTGAATGAAATATTACAGGTGTTACGATTGGGGATGAATTAAAAGTTTCTATGTATGAAAGAATCACCAAAATGATTGAAAATTCCGATGCTTTTATCGCACTACCAGGTGGTTTTGGTACATCAAAAGAAATTTTTCACACTGTTTCTTAGGCACAACTAAATATCCATAATAAACCTGTGGGCTTGTTGAATATCAATAATTATTATGACAGTTTGTTGACATTTCTTGACAAAGCTGGAACAAAATTTCATTTCAGAAAATTCACGACGAATGCACATCTCTGCTTCGACTGCAACCAATTAATTGATAATTTGGAAGCTTTTGTTCATAATACTGATCCGATGATAACAAAGATTAATTGGTCGCAATCAAGCAATAAGAAAAGAAAGTTGGATCATTGATTCAAAAGTCGTGGATTGGTTTGTGTTTGTTTCAGTTTGTTATCTTCAATAAAATTTCAGGTGATATCTCTTTCATTATGTACTCTTTATTTTTAGTTATTTTGATATTAGGGACAATGTCATATTCTGATTGGGGGAGAATAAACTTTAAAAAAAATATTTTAATATATATATATTTAAAAAATATTATTTTAAAATAAAACCATGTTTATTGTTTGTATCTTAGTAATTTTTGCAAAAATATAATACATTACTTGTTCAAAAGCTTTAAATTAGAAAATGTATTAATCTATCTAAGGATGTTTAAATTTTATTTGGAAAATTTTAATATTCTGATAACCATAAAAATATGATTTATGAAATCTTTTTGAGTGATTACCATATTGATAAAATCAGTTATTAAAGTATATGACCCAAGATATACCTGATAAGAGTGCCTAAAATTTTTAAACTCACACATATTTTGTGAGTGAGTGGAGAGGATTGAGAAAACAGCTTGCGAGCCTCTATTGATCATGATAGATGCTATCTATTGTTTAGATCTTGAGTTCTTATTTTGATAAAAAATATGAAATTTCCCGAAGAAAAAGAAAAAAAGAAAGATGTTGAAGATATATATAATTTTAAAGTTATATGTTACGATCCATTTATCTCTCATTAAAAAAAAGGAAAAAAAAGAAAAAAATAGAAAGAGAAAAGTATATTATAAAAATTAAATAATTAAGTGATCAAGAAGCATAAAATTTTTCTTATTCCGTGATGTTATGAAAAAAAAAAAGATAAGGGAAAAAAATATATAATAAGAATAACTGGATTTTGAATCCATGGATTTCCTATCTTTTGATTAATTTGGCTCGTTTGTCTGTCTGCATTCTGTAAACCATTTTCTTGAGCATTTATCTGTATTCCAACTCCATGATAGAAATCGTTCAAATTTAAACATTTATTAACCTGTGAGGATATGAAGTTGAGACTTTTACTAGGAATTTATGAAGGCCATGTACATTTAAATACCTGAAAATAAGCTTTGAATTCATCAACTCAGATTATTTTATAAATTATAATTATGATTATCTTGATATAACTTTGACAGTTTTCAAATTTAATTTAAACACTTGGATAGTTCCGATTACATTTCTATTTAAATTAATCAATATGTTTTGTAATGCTATTAACGCTTAAATTGCTATGGACTAGCAATAAGCTGGTTCGGGGGTGTGATTAACATAAAAATTGTAAATTAATTAAATATTTTATAATATAAATTTTATTTTTTGTTTTATTAAATGTTTAAATATTATATGTTTTATAATAAATTGTATAAAAAATAAGTTGTTGTGTAATTATAAGTTTTTACTATTTTTACAAGTTTGATAAAACAAGAATAACCTTGGCATTGCAAATGGGTTTAAGATGATTCTTGGACCTATAGAAAGTTGATGATAATGTCTACAATATTGGTGACAAGCATGAGATAAAAACCTTATCACAATTAGGATCAAATTAAGCAACAAATAAAGTTACCAAAGAAGTGACAGTTTTACCATACTCTAGCATTTTGACCATATCTCTCTAATTACTTGGTCAAATTGTAAAAAATAATACCACAAATCAAACAATTCAATTATCTGCATGTTTTGTTTTATGTGGAAAAGAAAATTCGGATGAGAAGATTTTCAAAAGTGATGTGTATTATAATATAACTTTTTGGAACATCAATGAGACTTATGTGTAGAAAAATAATATTTTATTTGTGGTTGTCTCCCCAAATTTGGCTATAAATAGGAGTGCATTGTAATGTATTGAGATATCCCTCATTTTATGAACGAACCTTTGAGTTCATAATATTTCTCTCTTTGTTTTCTTTTATTTCTTTATTTAAATATAATTAGAATGTTACTTTCATATTCAAAGTTTTATACTTTGAATAATGAGTAGCCAACTTCCCAAAGTTGAGATGAAAAGATGAAACTCTTGCATGATAATAAGGTTATTAAAATATAAGAATCTATGTTTTATATTATTTAATCATTATTTTTCTGTTTATGTTATATTTATTTCTTTAAGAATTATTATACCCTACTTATAAGTGGGAGTTTTGATTTATTGTTGCTATATGTTACACTAAATTCTTGGAACCATTTAAATGTTAATTTGGTATTACAAATCACTAAATTGGATGCCTTGATTTATTATATATGAATATATCATAATATTAATTTTTGGTACTATTTAAATGTTTTTTTAGTTTTACCAACCATTTAAAGTGGGAACCTTGATTTAATGTTTACAAATATATATATATCACAATAAATACTTGACAACATTTATAAGTTTTGGTATATATTATATACTTATAAGATAATAATATATAACTAATATAAATAAGATTATTTAATATATTGGAACCATTTTATTAAGTGGATTTCAATAGTGTTCATTAATGTTATACCAAGAGTGGATAGTTTAATCTCAACTACTTAAATTAAAATTTGAACAATTAAAAATTTCCAATTAAAGATTCAAACAAATAAAAAAACAAAAACAAAAACAAAATAAAATGACATTGTAGTGAACTTGTAATTACCTTAGCTTCCCTGTGGATACGATATCGGACTCACCGAATTAAACTATTTGTGGACAACCTGCTCTTGGGAATTCAAACTTCAAAGTCGCATCACATAGTTAGATATAGGTCCGCCTATGGGTTCCTGACAGTGATTCCCTTCGAGCAGATATCTTGAGCGAGGCCCAAAGCACCCTGTACTGCATCCACCCAGGGGGTAAGAAGACGTATAAGGACCTACAGACTCTGTATTGGTGGCCGAGCATGAAGCGTGCATGTATTTCTTGCACTCCCTTGATTGTCACTCACGTTTGTTTGTACGTTGTGAAAGGGGGGTTTTGATCGTTAAGGGGCTGAACATGGAGACATAATGGTGTTTCAAGGATTAAAATCGTTGCTGGTGGCTACAGGTGGAAGGGCCGAGAGGTGGCGTTCTTGGGCGGTAAGGGTTTCGAGAGGTATGAGGCGAGGTAGAGTGGACACAGCTGAAAAGGGGGCTGAACCAGACCAAGGTGTGCTCCATGAGGGATCAAATGGGTCGAGGGGAAGCCCCAATACATCTGGTCACGAGTGGAAGTGGGTGTCCTAGGAGAGAAGCCATAACGGTTTAGGCGAGGGTGGCCATGTGTTTGCTGGTTCCGAGAGGCGTAATTCGCTGGGGTTGGGGCCATGAGTCTTATAGGTCTAGGAGGGTGTCAAGGGGGGCCTGGAGGGGTTGAGGAGTGACCGGTCTCGTTAGGTGCAAGCTAGGATCGAATCTTGGAGTATTAATTGCTTTAGGGTTCGAGCTTGTCACTTGTTGAAATTCCAGTGGCTGTCGGTTTTAGTTTGAACATCTTAAGGGGTCTGGAACAATTAATTTAAGGGCTGGTCTAGTTGTTTTAAGACATGTTTTGAGTTGGGAAAAATTAGGTTGAGTTTCGAGTCGATTCAGATTAAAACCGGGGCTCCCGTCCAAGTTTCAAAACGAATCAATTAAATTGTAAAATGGGCTCGAGTTTACGTCTAGGAATGCTTATAAATTAGTTTTGGGACATTTAAGGCGTTTGATAATCTTCGGGTCAATTTTAGAGGTCCAGAGGTAAAAGTGTAATTTTTGGATGTCCAGGGGCAAAAAATGGTCATTTTGCACTCGGGGTGAGATTTTGGTCCTTGCAGCGCCCTGAGCACAATTTTAACATGCTTTAAATGTTTATGCATCATGTTCATGATTTTTATCGTATTACGATAAATACCGTGCATGCTTGGTTTAAAGGAAAAAAATTATGTATATGCATGCTTTTATTTAAGTGGTGAATATCATGACATGTTTTGAAGGATGAGAGTTGGTTGTGACTAACACGATGACATGATGAGACGATAGGTTGGGACACAGTGGACGGGTAATGCTGTCGCTTATGCCTTCGCCGCCGGGTACCTCGGTTACACGTAAATGGATCCATCGAATGACATGATAATACGAAAGTCACAGCCGGAGAACAAAATTCAAATTAAGAAAATGAACACGTATATGTTGATACGATGATGCATACTATGATTATAGGTCACGATTATTCATATGATTTTACCGCAGACATGAAATGTATGTTGATTACGATATTTTTCACTACTGTTTGTTACGTATATGTATTTGTTATCACGGTACAGGTGTGTTGATTCTTTAGACTCACTAGGCGTGTGTGATGAAGGTGATCATGATTTTAAGGGGACTGGAGGGGCTGAACTCTGAGCAGACTGACCTGGATGTGCGCATGACCCGAGGACCACACTTTTCCGCTCATCATGATTTTAGGAGAGTTGAGATGACATGGATATTTTACATTGGTTTTGATATACTGATGTTTTCTATTACTTTTATTTGTTTGTGCTTCGGTTGAGTTCGATTACTTTAAACGGTAGTAATCAAGAGGCTGACTGAGGTAACAGCTGAATTGAAGACGAATTATGACCCAGTTGGTCTGACTGCATATGTTGATAGAGCAGTCTTCCAAACACTAGGTCTGATCTGATCACTCTCTTGATGACAGTTAAAAATTGGGAGATGAGTCAGAAGTTACATGTTCCAGTGGAACCAATTGTGTCCACCACTTCTCTCATGAACACTGCTTTTGTCTTTGCCTGAGGTAGAATGGTAGGGCAGACAACTATGGTAAGAGGAGCCGGAATCTTAGTCAGCTTCAACTTATCTCCGGACTCAGTTATTATTGTTGAAGGGTAGTTAGTTTTGGTTTTAGTCTGGAGCTCTGTTGCTGGTTGAATTGATGGAATCAGAACTGCAGGGAGTGGGAGTGGTTCCTCAGCTCTGGATGGTAGTAATTTGAGCTCAGGTAGAGCTCCTAGAGTTGCCGCCTGCTTGGTCTTCTGAGATCTCGGTCTCTTGAATAGTTGAGGAGAAGGAGTCTTCTCTGAATCACTGGTGAATAAAACCAGTTTCCTCTTAGATTTTGGAGCAGCAGATACTTTTGACTTTGCATCTTTCTTGGATTTAGCAGCTATCTCTTCAACTCCGGGCTTCTTTGGCTTAACTTTTTGAGCAGTGTACACCTTGAATTTAGTTACTGTAGAGGAGGATTCTTGAAGGATCCCCGAGTCCTCAATCAACCTGCTCAGCTGGAGTGCAAATCCCTTCAACTGCTTTTTGGATTGCACCATTTTTTTCTAGATCGTGAAAATAATAGATGACCAGTTCATCTTGATCCCTTTTGAAGGATCGTGTGCCGGTACCTTCAAAGGTACTTCAAACACAATATTCTCCATGAGCTTCAATAGATCGTGTTCTAAGAATATTAACACTAATGAATTAAATTGAGTTTGGCTTTAAACCAAACGGAAAGTACTCGAACTAATCCTTCATGAAGAAAAATGTTATATTTGAAAACCTTTTAACTTATGTAAACTGAATAACTGAAAAGAGGGAATCAGTTCTGGCATATATCAGTTCGGTTAATGGTGAGAACTGCACTGATAACACCTTGAACTGATCAAATCAGTTTTAAAACAATAGTTAATCTGTTAAGTACACAAGATATGTTTATGGATGTTCGAAGATTTCAACTGCTCCTACGTCACCCCTTCTACCACCTCGGGTAGGTTCCACTAGAAGACTTAGATTTATACAATAACTTGTACAAACCATATGCAGCTTAGGACTTACCCTATTGCCTAACTGAACTCCTAATCAAAACTGAAGGCAACACCTTTCAGCTAACTCTTTTTTAACGTCTGTGTGTCAAAGAATATATATACAAGTTTATTGTCTTTGTGCAAGACTGTATTTGAGTGGTAGCGTGCGTGCGTGTGTGTGAGAACTGAACAATGAATACACCGAGAAGGCGTTCTCAAACACTAAGGGAAAAAGATTCTAAACTAAGCTGATATAACTTGAGTATCCCTATGGGCTGATTGCTTCTTGTAAGCTGATAAGCAATAAGCGTGCCCTTTATTTTTCCACACTCTAGTAACTCTGTCTTTTTTGCTGACGGTTTTGGTCTGTATTTATAGAAACAAGATGACCATACACCAAGACTCATCACATGTGATCGTTGCAGCTTGAATGCGTTTCATGAAATTTGTGTCTCGACTTTTCCGACAGACCTTCTGGAACATTTTTTCTTTAAGCTTTGCTGCTACGTCCATTATTGTACTATCGATAGTATGAAGAGTTCAACTGATGAAGAGCCCAACTGACCAGTTCAATTGAATCAATGAAACCAGTTCAGTTGACTAGCCAACTGATTTCACCAAACCAGATCAAATACCAGTTCAACTGATCAGTTTAGAGCATCAGTTGCTTTTGTATCTTTGTTCGTAGCTGGATTCCATTGAATAAGCTTCTCGTGTTCTGCAAACTGATTGATTCCAAACTGATGCTCTAAACTGATCAGTTGAACTGGTATTTGATCTGGTTTGGTGAAATCAGTTGGCTAGTCAACTGAACTGGTTTCATTGATTCAATTGAACTGGTCAGTTGGGCTCTTCATCAGTTGAACTCTTCATCAGCTGGCGAGCTTCTGAAGGTATTTATCTGAACTACCTATCAACTGAACAATCAGTTGAACTGTTCTTGATACATCAGTTGAACTGGTTCAGTTAGATCAATCAGTTGCTGCTTTCAGTTTGTTTCTCGATAGCTTTAGTTTTAGCGTGATAACTGATCAGTTCGATTCCTGATCAGTTCCAATAACCTGCACACTATGATAAATCATTAGAAACAAAATAACAAGTCTTTTTAATATCAAAATCAAGATTGCGAACATGAAATGTTCTAACACCCTTCACAATGGCTGTCATCACTTGAAACTTCTCGAGTTTCTGGGCAGCAAAGGAACAAGCTTTTACAAAAATGCCCTTAGCAACAATATCGGCCATTTGATAAAACTCTGGCTTTAGTTCCTTCATGGGGTCAGATACCTTGACCATTTTTTCACCGGCTGGTAACACGGTCTGCATCTCTTCATTGTTTGCAGTAGCTACCTTTGAGAAACTGGACAGACCTTCAACTGGTAGTTGGAATAAGTTCCTAAAAAACTCTTCATCAATGACCATAAGGTGGTCGTTGACCTTCATCTAGATTTTCCCTCGTCTGTCACTAAGCTGGACTCATAGATGGATAACAGTTCTGAAGAGTGAATCTTTCGAGTTGCCAGCCCCAAGAAGTGACAAGCCCAGATGTTTCAATTTTCTCGAGCACGCTACGAACTGATTCATTAGAAATTTAAAGAGTCGATCCAAAATCGATTGCAATAATGTTCAACAGGAAAGATGGGGCTTGGGATGCCATTCGATCTGATTTAGCTGTAAAGAGAGTGAGAGGGGGAATGCAAGTGATTTTTTCTTGAAAATTCGATAGTTAGGAGAAATTTGGAAAGTGTGAGAACAAATATGAGAAAAGGCGATTTCTAAATATGTATTGTGACTTTTCAAAATTCGGACACGTGGCAGTGTGTTAGTAATTTGATTATAATATTAGGTCTTATAACCGTTGCCATTTATATTAAGAAACTGAAATTGTGCAGTTACGCCAAAGTGGTATTTTAATGTTTGAAATTTAAAATTTGAATAAATTTAAATTAACAACCACATTTATTCATGATTTTCATTAAGGAACTTAACCAAATTAAAATGAGTGGACCTATAAGATAAGATCAGTTGATTTAAGTGCTGACTGATTAGTTTGTAACTGACTCAGTTCATTTCATAAACAAATGACATTTGTCTTATCAGTTAACTCATTGAAATTATATGTTCCCCTAAATTAATTATCAAGATAAATCAATAAGCCCTAAAATATTTCTTAAGTAAGAAAATTTAGTCTCGGGTAGTGTCTTAATGAAGATATCCGCTGCTTGTTTTTCAATTGAGATGTATTTCAGCCAGTTGTCTTTCTTGAGAGCATGATCTCAGATGAAATGATGTATGACATCAATATGCTTGGTTTTGGAATGAACTGAATTATATGTAATCGCAACAGAGCTGGTATCGTCATAGAAGAATGATGATTCGTCAACAATAATTTCATAATCTTTCAGTTGTTGCTGAATCCAGAGCAGTTAAGCACATAAACTTCCAGCATCTTAATATTCAGCTTCAGTTGTGGAAGTGGCAATAGATGTTTGCTTCTTGCTGAACCATGAGATCCATCTGTCTCCTAGAAACTGTCATGATCCACTTGTACTTTTGCGTTCAAGCTTACATCATGCGTAATCTGCATTTGAATATCCAACTAAATTGAAAGATGAATCCTTAGCATACCAAAACCCCACATTTTGTGTCCTTTTTAGATATTTCAATATGAGTTTAGCATCTAAGAAATGTGATTGTTTAGGATTAACTTGAAATATAGCACATAAATATACAACAAACATAATATTAAGACAACTAGTAGTTAGGTATAACAAAGAACCTACTAAATCTCTGTAGAGTACTATCTCAACTGATATTCCCCCTTCATCTTTATCTATTTTAGTTGATGAACTCATGGGAGTGGATGCGGCAAAATATGTTTCAACGCCAAATTTCTTTAACAGTTCTTTCGTATATTTATTCAGAATTATATAAATACCAGTTTCCAATTGCTTCACCTGCAAGCTGAGAAAAGAATGTCAGTTCACCCATCATACTCATCTCGAACTTATCCTGCATGAGTTTAGCAAACTTGTCGCATAGTTTGGGGTTAGTTGACCCAAATATAAGATCATCAATATAAATCTGAACAAGTAATGAATGATCTTTCATTGTAAATTTGAACAGAGTTTTATCAATTGTTCCTACTGTAAAATCATGATCAATTAGAAACTTAGATAAGGTCATATACCAAGATCTAGGTGCTTGTTTTAGACCATATAAAACTTTATTAAGATGGTAAACATGGTTAGGGAGTAATTGATTTGCAAAACCTTGTAGTTATTCTACGTAAAACTCTTCTTGTAACTGACCATTTAGAAATGCTCTTTTCACATCCATTTGATATACTATGAAGTTCTTGAAGGATGCATAGGTAAGGAATATCCCTATTGCTTCAAGTTGAGCAACTGGAGCGTACGCTTCATCATAATCTATTATTTCATATTGCCTATAGCCTTGTGCGACTAGCCTTGCTTTGTTGCGCACAACTGAACCTTCTTCATTCAGTTTGTTCCTATACACCCATTTGGTTCTGTTAGGATCGGTTGATTTCTTGAGATGTGTTTGGAGGGGGGGTTGAATAAACACTCAATATTTTAGAATCTTTTCGACTGAGGTGTCAGTTTTGTGACAAACTGAAACTAGGAATCTTGTCAGTAAATAACAATCAGTTTAACTGATAACAGTTGCGGAAATAAACGAATTGAAAGATAGAATAAGTAACTAAAGTAAGAATACACAAAGATTTATGGATATTCGGAGATTTTAATTACTCCTACGTCACTCCTTCTATCACAAGGATAGGATATGTACCAAAAGACTTTGATCGATAGAAAAATTGTACAGACTCACTTCAGTTTGGTCTTAACACTGCCAAAACTTTAACTCTTAGTTTAAAAAATTCACAGTTCTTCAACTGAACATAGCACAACTGACCTAGTTAAAGATTAAATAATAAAAAATATTTCACAGTTCTTCAACTGAACATAGCACAACTGATCTAGTTAAAGATTAAATAAACCACTAAACAGTTTGTGCTTATAAGCTCGAAAAGTAGCCTAAAACGCTACAAATAAATCTGATAAGCGTGAGATTTTTCTTTGATTCTTGAGAGATAATTTCAGCAGGGTAATATCAAGATTAAGAGAATAGATAGATCGATATTTTTTGCTCAACATTAAATATAATTTGAATCTTTATACCTGTTGATTTCCACGTCAGTATTCCTCCGACATTCGTACATTATAGACTCTGAAATGCGGCGTTGCACTATGGGTTGCAGTATGCTTTGTACTATTGTCGGTTGAATGTCCTTTTCAACAACTGATGACGTGTACAGCTGAATGATCAGCACATAAGCAATCGCTGGTAAGCTCACAACTGAATTTTATCAACTGATCAGTTTCCAACTGATCAGTCAATTGTCTTCGAAAGTTTAGTTCAGCTGGTTTCAGTTGCCTTCGATAAATTGCACATTTAATCCTCAGTTAGGCAACTATCACTTTGGTTAGTTAGTCCAATAAATTTAAACACTTAGTTTTTCAAACAACCGAAAATAAGTTTCCAACAATTTCTCCCTTTTTGGTGTTTGACAAAACTTGTAAAGTATGAACTGATCAACTGAACAAAAATATTCTTCGAACTCATTGTAGATAAAATAATTCTTCTAGTGTACAGATTCGTACAAAGAAAGAAAAAATGCACAGATTCATACAAAGAGTAAAAGAATAGTCTTCAACCAATAACTGAAGTCAGTTGATCTTCATTTCTACTTCTCTCCTTTGTCTTCTCCTTTCTGATCTTTATATTTAATCGATCTTTCTATTTCCCCCTTTTTGTCAAGCACATAAACTTTCCGGGATAAAATTCAAACATCGGCTGCAATATCTTTTACAACAGTCAGAACAATGTCTTGCAGCATATCAATCTTTTTGGTGACTTTACTTTCAAGAAAATCAATGTGTCTGTCGACTAATTCTTGAGTTTGAAAATGAGATTCATTTGACACTCTGTCTTTCTTGATTTCGTCCATCTGGTAATAGAGAGAATTCACATGCTTAGTGAGTTGATCTAGTCTGTTCGAGGTAAACTCATAGTTAGAGTTAAGCTTCAATGAGTGTGCAAGCTAAGTTGATTGTATTTCAGAAATAACATTCATCATACTGACAAGGTTGGTCTGAATAGTCTGAATTTCTTCAAACAGGGCATCAGCATCTGAAATAACAGGAGACATGGCTTTGGAAGTTTCTGGACTTTGCACCTGTTCTTGTTGAGTAATGAAAATCATGGTGTCGTCAGTTCCTTCGCTTTTGTGGGACCCAGACGCTAATTCATTTCTTAATCATCTTTGGGAATAATTGGATCAATTAATTAAACTAGGTCTAAATTATTTTTTTAAATACAAGTGTAGTGCCCAAATTCAGTACACGTATAACCCATGCATTTGATTAATCATTAAAGCATTTATTTAAATTTTAAATGAGTCTAAGTAGTGCAAGATTTATTTAAATGTATTATTTTTAATTAATTATTTTTATGTGATGCACGTTAAAATGTTTTTCGAGTTTCATGTTTCAGGCGATTATTCGAGGCGGAATCGAGGAAAGGACCGGGGATGATTCTTGGCAAATTTAAATATGCGGTATTTTATTTTAAAAGCTAGGAAGGGGCATTGTCAAATAATTTATTTAGTTTATCATTTTAAAGCCTTATTTATGCGTTTAGTTAATTAAGAGTTTAAAACTTTTAAAATTAGCAATTTGTGTGAATTATTTTAATAGGGGGATTTTAGTAAAGTTTAAAGGGGGTAGTATTTTAAATAGTTTTATTTATTATTTAATTAAGCAATTTACTCCCTAAATTCCTATTAACACACACACACACACACACATTATTTCACACACTACTTATCGGCTAAACACACACACACTATCACAATTCACATTTTATTTATTTTAAAACAAGGGTTCTCCCTACTCTAGTGCAGCCATCCCTCCTCCACTAGATTTCCAGCAAGTTTTGTGTATTTTGTGACAAGAAAATCGTTGCACAATCGTCCCGGATCAACCTCGCTTCGGTATCGCCGTTTCGGTAACGTTTATCATCAAAGGCACGTATAATCTCTCTTTTCTGCGTCGATCATGTCATAGTATGTGTTGTGTTGTTTTTATGCGTAAAATCCATGTGTGATGTGTAGTAGTTAGGGCAAGAAATTTATCGATGCGTTTCGCAATAGTTTTAGATCTAAAATCCCGTTTTCACTGTATTTTGGGTTACTGCGATTTTTCAGTCAAGAATCTGAGAAAACTTGCACCGTGAAAAATGTAGAACTTTTTGATTCCTTCGATTTGATATAAAATTCGAAATTTTTGGACGAAAATTGAGTGAGGTATGGCACTTTTCGTGGGACTGCTCAAACTTTGTTTTCAGAAAATTATGTATTGATATGTTTACGAGATTTTGTTGTTGAAGCTTCGTTGGGGATTGACGGGTGATCGTTGCTGTGTATAGGTATATTGATAATGATATTGGGATGGTCTTTGACGTTTTGTTTCGCGTCGTTAGGCACATTAGATATCGAGTGGTCGTAAAACTATTTTGTATCAAACTTTAAGTTATGAGTTTATGGTGTTGCGTGGGGTGCGTCGTACCTTGGAGATGTTTGGGACATTTGTTGAGTCGATTCAGTGCCATAGTGTCCTAGGATGGGTCTCGAGGCGTTGTTCACCATTTGTGTAATCGAATTCGAAGAGTATAAGCTTTTAAGTCGCGGAGTCCAGTCTACTCGGCGCCCGAGCGGTAACTTTCTGCCGCCCGAGCGCCATCCTTCCTGTTCGGATGTTTTTCCCCGTAACCTCGGCGCTCGAGCAGGAGTTTATTACCGCCCGAGCGTGGACCCTAGCGCCCGAGCGGTAAAGTTTCGTCGCCCGAGCGCCACTCTTCTGTCCAAATAATCTGCTCTTTCTTCTTTTCAAGTTCTAATAGTGAGTTCATGTCTTTTATGGTTGAGAAATGTTCATACGGCATCTTAGAGTTTGTTTCGGGGTTTGATGTCATGGTTTAGTACGATGATTATACGAGGTCAAGTCCGGAGCGAACTAGAATGTCATAAGGTACTTATTCACTTTGGTGGTGAACTCAAGTACCTACGTTCAAGACATGCAAGTTAAGTATTTAAAATTCATGTTAGTGTGCAGCACCGGCCTCAAATGAAATCCAACGAATCCCTCAACGCCAAGTAAGTATGTTGACGTGCAAGAAAATATTTTATTTTTGAGGTATGCTAAATGTCTTGTGACCAAATTATGAAGGGGTTTGGAAGTCGGTGAACGTGGCCGAGGACCTCTCCACCCCGTTAAATTATGAACGGGTTAGATCGTGGTTGGAAAGCGTTAAATCATGAACGGGGACCAACCAGCCCGTTAAATCATGAACGGGGATCTCATGTATGTGGCAGTGGATACGTCCCTGTCAGCCCAATACTGTGGTTTGTATGATCAGGCGTTTATTAGGTATGAGTCACTTGCTTTGAAACATGCCTCTACGCAAAATGAAGTCATGTATGTTTAAGTATGATCAAGTATGTAAGCATGTTTATGAAAGCTTTTAAGTTATAGCACGTCTATGTATGTATGCAAGTTCAAGCTCATTTCAAATCCAAGCTTCAAGTATGTATGTTCAATTTTAAAGTTGCATGTGATTTTATTATGTATTACTCGCTATTCTCAGTTTATACATGTTGAGTCTTTAGACTCACTATACTTGATCGATGCAGGTGAGGATGTTTATAAGGAGACAGTAGGTGGGGACCAAGGAGCAGGCTTGGACTGAGCGGAAGGCTAGACCCGAGGACCGCCCAAGTTATTTTAATGTTTTTATGCAAGTTTAAAATACTATGATTTTATGTTTGACGCGAGACGTGTTGAGCAAACTTTTCTTTTAACAAGATTTTTTTTTTGTGAATGGATGATGTAGTGACGACCGTATTGATTTTTATTTTCGTATTCAAGAAAAATTTTAATTTTTCCGAAAATTTTCAGTAGTACAAGTACGGTTCGTTACAACAAGTGCAGAATATAAAATAATCAATATGATAAAAACATCAAAAGTAAAAGTACAAGTCTCGTACAAAATACATTAATGTCAAACTAGGGTTAAATCACTATACATCAAGTGCTGAAACCTATTCTACTTCTGGGTCCGGATCTCTACGCTAATCTTGATCTCTCATCCTCTTCTTGACCCTGATCTTGTCTCACCTGTTTTCATGCACACATACAAACACAACAACAGCCGGATAACTCTGGTGAGAATATAATTCCCAGTATAAACAACGTATACATGCAATCATATAAACATATATAAAAGCATATAACAGTTTTCAGTAACATGTATCGAATCTGAAACATGAAATGATATAAAACTGTAAATCAAATTCATATCTCTGACTCGACTTTGATCTAATCTAGTCTAGGGTCCCGGTTCCCGGACGTTGGCACATTATATCGAATCTCTGCAATAGAAGTCGATCTACTCCTAAGCAACATCTATATAACCAAACATCCAATGTCTAGGCACCTCTGCCCAAGACTTGGCACACCTGCCAATGACCCGTTCTCGATATCTATCTTCTATCCTATGCTTTTCTATAAATCAATAGAATAAGCATACACATTCAAGTAATACAAAGGTATTAAAACAATAACAAACAAGTATCTGGTTTAGGGAAACTCAAGTCAAATCTAACTCGAGTCGTATCTGCTGGTTAACATTGATTTATACCTTTATTTCGTTGGGGTTTTTCTCTTTCTGTCTTTGAATCTTCAATATCAATCTGGAATGACATATTCGAGGATACAATATCAACATATACCCCAAGAAATACCAGATGTAATAAGAGCTCAATCTAAGTCTGTTTTAACGGCATAACGGCGCAGTCTCAATATACCGGTAATGCTAACAACATGAAACCAATCTCAACATCTCATAATCAATCAATAAGCACAATACCCACACCAAATCTATATAATCTCAATCAAATCAAATCTGAAAAATCATAACAATGCCATACGATATATGTTCTTCAGTCCGGTTTCGATTATACGCTGTATAATATCTCAAGAACGCCATATATTAATCATGTCCGATTCCTTCAATATCATATTTTCAAATCATAACAAAACATAAGAAAACTTACGTCCTTGTGAAGCCTTTGTCAAGAGGTGTCCAGTACTGAACTCAGATTAAAATTTGAACGGACGGATCTTGCACAAGAGTCAAATTTCTAAAAGGAAAAGTTTGAAACTCGCAGAAGCTTTCCTCGGTTCTTTCTTGCTGAAGTTTGAAGGAAATGAAGAATTTATATATCAAATATTCATGCCAAGGACCAAGTGGCTCATCCTTTGAAGCATCACGTCTCGCGCATATGCGCGAGCACTACTGTCTCCGCATTTGTCAAGTGCACCAGCTCGCGCATATGCGCGCACTCTCTTCGCGCATATGTGCGAGGTTCTCTGCCCATCTCACGCATATGTGCGGGTCATGTCGTGCATATGCACGAGACCTTCTGTCATCTCACATCACCATATCACACGCTATCTCAAATCGTGCCTCAGAATGGTACTTCTATAATCACATCAATTCAAAATCAATAATATCAGATTAACAGGATATAAATCTCGGGCATTACATTTCTCCCCCCCAAGATACGATTTCGTCCCCCAAATCACAGGCAGTCAATCATATCAAATAAGAAATGTATAATAGAGCTAAACAGAAAACTCACATCAGTGAAATAACTCTGGAAATTTCTGTCTCATATCTGATTCAGTTTCCCAGGTAGCTTCTTCGATGCCATGACGACTCCACTGAAATTTCACAAGCGGAATAGTCTTCGTTCTGAGTTGCTTTTCTTTACGATCGAGAATCTGGATCGGCTTTTCAAAATAACTCCGATTATCATCCACTTCTGCCTTGTCTGGCTGAAGAATATGTGAAGCATCAGGAAGATATTTCCGCAATAAAGATACATGAAAGATATCATGTATTCCAGATAACAAAGGCGGTAGGGCGAGTCGATAGGCACGATCTCATATCTTCTCAAGAATCTCATAAGGACCAATATATCGTGGAGACAACTTTCCGTTCTTGTCAAATCTGATAATACCTCTGAAAAGAGAAATCTTCAGAAATACTCAGTCTCCCGCCTCAAATACTAGAGGTCGATGTCGAATATTGGAATATTTGGCTTGTCTGTCTTGAGCTGTCTTCATTCTCTTCCTAATCAGCTTTACTTTCTCCGTCATCTCTCGAATCTTATCAGGTCCAATCTCAGGTACCTCAGAAATATCGACCAAATAAAAAGGGGATCTGCACTTCTTACCATACAACGCTTCAAACGGAGCCATCTCTATACTCGTCTGATAGTTGTTGTTGTAAGAAAACTCACAAAGTGGCAAAGAATCTTGCCAACCAGTGTCAAAATCTAGCATTACAGCTCTAAGCATATCTTCCAATGTCTGGATATCCGCTCTGACTGTCCGTCTATCTGTGGATGATATGCGGTACTCAAGTGCAATGTTGCACTTAGAGCTTGCTACAAACTGTGCCAAAAATGCGAAGTAAATCGAGGATCACGGTCTGATACAATCGACTTCGGCACTCCATGCAATCTGAGCACTTTTCTGACATAGATCTCTGCGATCTGGTCATTTCTGTACGTCATCTTATACGGAATAAAACATGCTGATTTTGTCAATCTGTCAATCACGACCCAAATTGAATCACAACCTTGGGAGGAACGTAGTAGCTTCGTCACAAAATCCATGGAAATGTACTCCCATTTCCATTCAGGAATAGACAAGCTGTGCAACAAACCTCCTGGTTTTTTCTTTCTGATTTTACCTATTGGCAATTCAGACATCTGGAAACAAATTCGTCAATATCTGCTTTCATCTGTTTCCACCAAAACTGTCTCTTCAAATCATTATATATTTTTCTGCCACCAGGATGAATACTGAATCAACTACTGTGAACTTCTGAAAAGATCTGTTGTGGGGACCCGGACGCTAATTCATTTCTTAATCATCTTTGGGAATAATTTAAATGAACAGTTTTGTGAATAAAATATTCTGAGACAAGATTCAACTGCTCTGATACCACTTGATAGGATCGCTTGATTACTGAAAGAGTGTTTAGAATGGGGATTGAAAAAACACTCACGGCTTTTGTAATCTTTTCGAAAGGAGTGTCAGTTTTGTGAAAAATTGAAACTAGGAATCTTGTCAGTCAATAACAATTTGTTTAACTGATAATAGTTGCGGAAATTAACTTACTGAAAGATGGAATATAAACTGATAAAAATAGACACAGGATTTATGGATGTTCGGAGAAATGAATTACTCCTACGTCACCCCTTCTATCTCAAGGATATGATATGCACTAAAAGACTTTGATTGAATACAAAGATTGTGCAGACCCATTCAGTTTGGACTTAACAATGCAAAAACCGAAACTCTTAGTTAACAACAATTTTCACAGTTCTTTAACTGGACTTAGTACAATTGAATGAGTTACAATGATATAAAGTTGTGCTAATGAACTCTATGTGTAAATTTGAATGCTACTGATGAATATGATAAGTGTGAGCTTGACTTTGAATGTGAGCAGAGTAACATCAAACTGAAAGTGTGAATCGTTCTATATTTGTTTCGACTGCTCTTCTAAGTTATTTATAAGCTTCTCTTCCAACGGTAACATTAAGTATAATTTGAATCTATATACCCGTTGATTGCCACGTCAATATTCTTCTAAGATTTGTACACCGTAGACTCTGAAATGCGGCGTTCCATTACGAGTTGCAGTTTTCTTTGTACTATTGTCGGTTGAATGTCCTTTTCAACTGATGATGTGTACAACTGAGTGGTCAGCTGATAAGAAATAGCTGGTACGCTTAGAACTGAATGTATGAACTAATCAGTTTCCAACTGATCAGTCAGTTGTCTTCGAAAATTCCAGTTCTGCTCAACTGATCAGTCAGTTGTAAATTCAGTTCGGCTAGTATCAGTTGCCTTCAATAAACTGCGCATTAGTCTTTGGTTACGCAACTATCAGTTTATTTGTGTAGATCAGTTTACTTCAGTTTTTTCGATCAGTTAATCCAATTAATTAGATATTTAATTTGTAAAATCACCAAAATTTTGTTTCCAACAATTTCTCCCTTTTTGGTGATTGACAAAACTTGGAACTTAATAAACTGATCAACTGAACTTAGAGAAAATTCTTCGAACTCGTTGTAGATAAAATAATTTTTCTAGTGTCAAGATTCGTACGAGGAAAAAACACATAAGAGCATGCATGTACAGATTCGTACAGAGAATAACAAAATAGTTTTCAACCAATAACTGAAGTCAGTGGATCTTCATCTATTAGTCTCCTTACTGATCTTAGCCTTTCATCAATCTTTCTACTTCTCCCTTTTTGTCAAGCACATCGACCTTCAGGGATAAGATTTGAACATCGACTGCAATATCTTTAACAGCAGTCAGCACAACATTTTGCAGTATGTCGATCTTCTTTGTGACTGTGCTTTCCAGAAAGCGTCGGCCAACTAGTTCTTGAGTTCGAAAGTGAGATTCAGTTGACAGTCTGTCTTTCTTGATCTCATCCATCTATTAGTAGAGAGAATTGATATGCTGAGTGATTTGATCTAGTCTTTTTGAATTAAAATCGTAGTTTGAGTTAAGTTTCAATGAGTGCGCGAGCTGAGTCGACTATATTCCAGAGATAACATTCATCATATTGTTAAGATTATGCTGAACAGTCTGAATTTCTTCATATAGAGCATCAGTATCTGAAATACCTGGAGATATTACTCTGGAAGTTCCTGGACTTTGCACCCTCTCTTGTTGAGTAAATATAACCATGGTGCCTTCAGTTTCTTCGGTTACATGCTCCGCTATTTCTGATATATTTTGAGTTGTAATTTCTTGTTGTTTCTGGGGAGGAGAAGAGACAGATGGAAGAATCAAATTAGTGGAGGGTTCTTCAGTTTGTGGAGTAACTTCAGTCGGTTGAATTATTTGCTCTTCAATTGGTTGAGAAACTGGCTGTTCAGTTAGCACTTCTTCAGCTGTAACTGAGTGCATCTGAGCTTCTTCAGTCAGTTCCTTCAAAAATAGCCTTCTCTGCTTGTTCTTCAAACAAAATTGCTTGATGAGCTGATTCTTCAACAAAAATGGGATCTCCGGATGCTTTAGTGACATGAGGTGGTTCTTTTGGATCTTCAGTTGGGACAACAGCTTCAACAGATCTGGATATTTCTAACTGAATGTCATAGGTGAATGGTTCGATGACCTCATCAAGATTGGCCAATGAAAATTCTGCTTCAGAATAAAGCTTTGGATCAGCAGTTGTTTCCTTGAAGGGCTCTTGAACTGATTGTTCTGCTGGATCTTCTGGTAAAAAATTTTGGGAGGCTGCTGGAATGATCAGCTCTTGATCCATTTCCCAATGTTTTATTTCTCCTTCTAGTCCGATAAGACCCGGTTCCAGTTGGGTATGCACTGCTTCGTCATTGAATGCAGTTGGACTTGTAGGATCAAAGTTTTGTCGTAGTTCAACAACTATCTTCTGTAGCTGCTTTGCTCTTACTTGATCAAAGAAGTATTTCTTTCGCTCCAAAGCTTGAGCAATAGTAGAAGCTTTAACCATCTTCAGAATTGCATTTTCCAACTCAACGAAAATCTTCAGTTTTGGCTTTTTCTGCAGCTCTTTGGCAAAGACATGAGTTCTGAATTTGACCGATGCATTATAAACTTTGAGTTTTTCTTCTGAAAATTCATTGATCTCTTGCCAAATGAGATCAATGTGAATTTGGATAGCATTGGTTGGTCTAGGCTTTTCTTGCATTTTTCCTTTTCCCTTTGGGTCAGTCAGGATATGAGGAATGCTCAATCCTGAAGTAGTTACATCAATGCGTTATCTGATCACTACCCCTTTTGGTCTGTCAAAAGATAGAGGGTTGTAGCCGGAGATTGTGATCAATGGAGCCTTAACTCCAACAAGCTTCTTCTTGTCACTAGATTTAGTGACTTTCTTCTTCGATAGAATGGTGGATAGAGGTAACTGATCCTCATTTGAGGGTTCAGTTGGAACTGCTTTCAAAGGAACAGCCTTGAGAGGCTGTTGACCTCCTGATTGCTTAAGTCTTTCAGTTGGAACGATCCCAACTTCAACAATAGGCTTGGTCTTCAAGGTCCGTGGCTTCTTGACAAACTTGGGCGATGGAGTCTTTTATGAGTCAGTTTCACTGACAATCTGTTTACGCTTAGGCAACTTTTTCTGAGTCTCCTTTCGACCTTTCTTGACTGATTTGGGAGCTCCTTCCATCTCAATCTCTTTCTTCACTAGAAAAAACTTCTCAGGATTCATGTCCAGTTTTTGCTTGGGAGGCTGGACATTTTTGGCATTGAAGTTCTTCATTTTGATGATTTCTCTTAATCATCAGTTACCATCTCTTTTACTTTCAGCAAATAGCTGAGCTGCACCGCAAAACGGATTGACTACTTTGAGGATTGGAACATGTTTCTCAGAATGTTGAAGATGATGTTCAACCAGTTCACCTTCCGACCGGCCATGATAACAATTATGGCATCAAACTTCTCCAAAGTCAGTGCAACAAAGAATCCAGCCTTTGCCAAAAGCCCTTTTGCTACTATATCTGCTAGCAGTTGTACTTCTGACTTCTGTTCTTTCTTGAGATCGGAAACCTTGATTTTCTGACCATCAACAGAGAGTAGGGTTTTCATATCCACAATATCAGATGACTTAACTTCAGCGAGATTAGCTAGCCCATCAGTAGGAAGCTAAAAGGGTTGTAGAAGAAATCCTCGTCGATGATCAGCAACTGACCGTTTACAGTAGTTGTGATACTGCCGTTCTGATTGGCATAGCCATTTGCATAGAGATCCTGAATCTATTTGGTGTAAATTTCTTGGGAAGATAATCCAAATAATTATTTCAATCCAACTGCTTCTAGTTTTAGAAAAACATTTTTGACTTCTCCGTCATTCACAAAGAAGATGGAATCAAAATCAATAGCCATCGCGTTCATTACGTGAGCAGGAATTTGGTTGGCCATTTGAGTAGCTTGAATTTCTGCAAAAAGATATGTTAAGAGTAGAAATTTGCTCTGAATGCTCAAATGTGCGCGTAAGAAGAAAACTGGAATGAAGCGGGGTATAACACATATGTATGTGACTTTTAAAATTATTGGACATGTGTCAGTCAAGGAAAATTTGAAAAAAGAGCATGTGTATGTGTAAAAAATACGTGTATAGAATATGAATGGATCATGTGGGTCCACGTTTCAAAATAATATACATTGAAAGACAACAATTAATGCTTCGACAAACAGTCACATCATTTAATATAGAATATTATTCAATTTATTAGTCAACTTATTGGAGAATATCAGTTAGATCAGCAACTTAATGAACAGTTGAAAACTTAGTCAATTCAGTTGAAGACCAACTGACTTTTGTCTTCTCAGTTGAATTTTTCAAGTCGACATTCCCCCTCAATAAATGCAAGTTAAAAGTAAGGGTAAGAGAAACTTAGCCAGAACTAGTTAAGTCCTGACGACTCTTTGTCTTCCCCTTGTCTCTTCAAGTTTCTTCTATAAGTTAAGACCATTATAATTGGTAATGACATCTGAACTTAAATGGCAATGGATTGTGAGAGCAGCACACGTCCCTCATCCTTCGTGGATGGCTCAACATTTACAGAAATTAAAACGTGATGCAGAAGATTACATATTTTCGGAGGTTATGTCCATTTCGACTACTGATCATGATCTTCAATTAATCAACACCGGAGAATTTACTGCATCTGCTAGGCAGAGGTCACTTGAAAGGAGGTTCAAGAGGCTTGATCGAGTTGATCACATATCCGAGCTTTTCAAGGATGATGTGCTGTTTCACATGATGGTGTCGAGGGAGTTGGAGTTGCTTGATAGAGATGTTACTTCCGAGAACTTTCGGAGTATTACGAGTCATGACTTGAATAACTAGTTGATGTTGTGGCAAGATAATGTAGAAAGTAGTTTGAATGATGTTGTATGGTTCCGATTCCATTCTTAACGAAGTCTAGATTTGTATCATAATTGTCTCTTTATCTTTCTGCAAAACTTCTCTTTCATCAGTTGATAAACTTGTTAGTGAACTGAATATAATAACTGATAAATAACTAGCTGACATCAGTTAAAAGACATAAGCCGATAAAAGACCAACTGACATCAGTTGATAAGCAGAAACTGATAAATGACAAACTGAATGAACAACAATTATCAAAGAAAACAATGCACTGATATAATTAAACCAAGTATATTGTGAAAGGGAGAAAACTTGGTCTCTGGCAATGGTTTGGTGAAAATATCAGAAGCTTGTTGTTTAGTTGACACATATTCCAATCTAATAGCTTTCTTCAGAGCATGATCTCTGATGAAGTGAGCCTGACATCAATGTGCTTGGTCCTTGAGTGAAGAACTGGGTTGTAAGTTATTGCAATCGTGCTTGTATTGTCACAAAAAATGGGAGATTCTTTAGCCTCAACTCCATAATCTTTTAGTTGTTGCCGAATCCAGAGCAGTTGGGCACAACAGCTTCCAGCAGCAAGGTATTCTGCTTCAGTTGTGGAAGTAGCCATGGAAGTTTGCTTCTTGTTGAACCATGAGATCAGTTTGTCTCCTAGCAACTGACAATATCCACTGGTGCTTTTACGATCTAGCTTACATCTTGCATAATCTGCATCTGAATATCCAACTGATTGAAAGAAGAGTCTTTAGCATACCATAATCCCACATTTTGAGTGCTTTTTAGATATTTTAAAATTCTTTTGGCAACTGAAAAATGCGATTGCTTAGGATTTGCTAGAAATCTAACACACATACATACATCAAACACAATATCAGGACGACTAGCAGTCAGGTACAATAATGAACCTATTAAACCTCTGTAGAGTGCTGTCTCAACTGATATTCCCCCTTGCCCATTGTCCAATTTGACTGATGAACTAATGGGTGTGCTTGCGGCTGAACATGTTTCCATACCAAATTTATTCAGCAACTCCTTCGTGTATTTGGTCTGACTGCTAAAAATACCAGTCTCCAGTTGTTTCACTTGCAGACCAAGGAAAAATGTCAGTTCAACCATCATACTCATCTCGATTTTGTCCTGCATTAACTTGGAAAATTTCTCGCATAATTTGGGGTTAGTTGACCCAAAAAGTATATCATCAACATATATTTGCACAAGTAAGAAGTGATCTTTATTTGAAAATTTGAACAAGGTCTTGTCAACTAATCCAACATTAAAATCATGATCAGTTAAGAATTTTGAAAGTGTCTCATACCAAGATCTTGAAGCTTGTTTCAGACCATATAGAGCTTTGTTCAAATGATGGACATGATCAGGAAAAGAATGATTGATAAAACCTGGAGGTTGTTCAACATAAACTTTTTCCTGCAACTGACCATTCAGAAATGCACTTTTGACATCCATTTGATAAACTTTAAAGTTCTTGTAGGATGCATAGGCAAAGAACATTCTGATTGCTTCCAGTCATGAAACTGGTGCATACGTTTCATCGTAGTCAATTCCTTCTTCCTGCCTGTATCCTTGTGCTACAAGTCTTGCTTTGTTGCGTGCAACTGAACCATCTTCGTTTAGTTTATTTTTGAATAACCACTTTGTACCTATAATTATTTTACAAACTGGTCTTGGAACTAAGTTCCAGACATTGTTATGGCTAAACTGATTTATCTCCTCTTGCATTGCATTTATCCAGTTAGGATCAGCAAGAGCTTCATCAGTTTTCTTTGCTTCCAATTGTGAGACAAAAGCAGAGTGAATAAAAAAATTAAGCATTTGATTTCTTGTTCTTACCGGGTCAGATGTATTACCTATCACCAATTCTGGAGGATGTGATTTTTTCCACCTGAGCTCATTATTTGTTGCTTCTATATCAGCAACTACTTCTGTTGGCAACTGGATGTTTTCAGTTTCAGTTGGAGATGTTGGTAACTGAATATCATCTGTTTGTTCCACCAACAGATTATTAGGAGCAGGTTCCTGTTCAACTGATTGATCTAGTATTTCCAGTTCAGGTGATTGATCAAGAATAAAACATCTGCAGCCGGATATCTTGAAATAAGAAACTACACTTTTTCTTCCATGCCAGATCTCATATGGTGTTTTCATATGATTCTTATTAATCATTGATCTGTTCTGAGTATAACATGCAGTTTTAACTAATTCAGCCCAAAATCTTTGAAAGATACCAGAATCAGCAATCATCGTTCTAGCAGCTTCTTTAAGGGTTCGATTTCTTCTTTCAGCTACACCATTTTGTTGAGGATTTCTTGCTGCTGAGAGCTCATGCTTGATTCCATCATTTTTTAAAAACTTTGAAAGAATTTGATTGATGAATTCAGACCCTCGATCAGACCTTATTCGATCAATCCCAACTGACTATGCTACTCGCAATATAAAAACTTTGTTAAAGTTAGCTACGCTCTAACAACACAATGAAAAAAAGAAGCACATTCAAGAACAAAGCAACAATCGAAATATAAATTAATTAAATCAAAGTTTGGGGTAGGATCCCCTTAAATCCCAACAAATATTTTGGTTTAGCTACTAGAGTTCATGGTAGAAATAAAAACAACAATGTTTAAATGATAAAAACTAGATCAAAAATACTATTCGTGATGAAAGTGCAAGGAAAGACGCCCGGAAAATCTTTGAATCTCCAACTCCAAGCGCAAAATCCTCTCCAAGGCTTGTGGTGGCTGATGAATTACGTCTGAATTCCCCCCAAAATCGTCCCCTAACCCTTTCATATCATCCATATCCAGAAAATAAGGTAAGGAATCGGACAAGAAATCTTCCCAAAAATAGGTGGCGCTCGGGCGGTAGAATATTACCGCTCGAGCGCCACACATTCTGTAATTCTGCTTGTGTAATGCGGTCGTCGTGCTCGAGCAGTAGAATATTACCGCACGAGCGCCAAGTATTATATATGTTTATTCTTCGGAAGGCACATCTCCCGCCCGAGTGGTAGAATATTACCGCCCGAGCGCTACATTTTCTGGAAATTGGCTGCGCAAATCACTTCTCGCGCCTTTGCAGGAAATTTCTGCCGCTCGGGCGCCAGTCTTTCTTCCCATTCTTTCACATTTAGCTCAGATTCCAGTTTTCCAATCATTGTTCCTGCAAATTCACCACGCCCAAGTGAGACATGATGACATGCATATGCTTACTCTAAAACAAACAAAAATGTAAATGAAATATACGCATGTACAATGCAAACACACACAAAACTAATGAATTAAAACACGTAAAAACCATACATATGAACCCCCTCATACTAACCTTTTGCTTGCCCTCAAGCAAAATAGGTTACAGACCACATCCAAGACATGAAACAAACACAGAGTGAAAGTATTAAAACAACTAAACTGATGGCGAAACAGCAAACTGACATTTCATGCCTCAGCAGGTTTTTGAACTACATCCAATTAGTCAACTCACATCATTTATTAACTTCCCCTTTTTAAAGAATCTTATAGCATTCTGATGTGGCCAGAAAATGTGGTCGTGTGTGTGTGCTGTGGGTTTCACCAGCTCGTGCTTCAGATAGTTTCATTCGCGAATCATGCAAGTCGCCAAATCAACAATTCAATGCAAGTTTCTCTATCCTGAGTTCTGTTTCTATTCGTGACCAACCACTAAACCCAAAGCGGCAGAATTTCATAGTTGTCTAACAAGAATTGGGGGGTCAATATCCATAACTGTTTCAAACGGTTCAAAAAGATGGGGAGTACACTAATCATTTTCATTATGCACTTATCAGAATTTTTAGCTGAGATTCTTCAATGTCTTACATCTCCATCTTTTTAGCCTTGAGATCGGATTTCATCCCTTTTTGGCTCTCCCACACCTTACATCCCTTTTTTTTTCTTATTTTTAGTGCATAATTTTTCCATGTAAACTCCTGGGCTTTGAATATAAGGTATGTTCATTTATCTAGCCTAGGGGCGACTTTTGAGGTCCGATACATGATTGGATGAATATTATTCCGGGTGGATTGAAGTTTTGTACTCGAGTGTATGCCACTGGTCAGTCACGACTGTCAACAGAAATTCATTCAAGTTCTACTCGCATCTCATGTTTTTCTAGTTTCCCCATAGATTTTTAAACTCAACAGTCATTTACACTACTACTCAATACAAATTGACAATTCGCCGGTGGATTCATAATGAGTGAGAAGAATAAGCAACATGCAGTTCATTGAACCTAAAATCATCATTGGCTACCAACTTACTTGTTTCACCATCAACTAACACAACTAAATGACCTCCTCATACTAAGATTGTCTATGTCCTCATGGAACAAAGAGAAAACAAAACTGAAAAACATAACCAACATGTGAATGCAGAACATAGGCACAAATGCACGATGCATGACGAAATGAAACAACAATAAGAACCAAAAACAGAATGCAGTAGAAAATTAATAAATGAAAGAAGGGGAAAATTGAACTCCCTTGATCACGTCTCCTCATCTTCATGATCTGGTGGTGGCACTCCCAGAACATCCCCCTGTTGTTGATAGTCATTCTGAAATTGGAAGGGGGGGATGAATGGTTGGGGTGGTGCTATGGCCTCTGGGTCAACGCCCCTGTGCACGAGCATAGTGCGCACCAAGGATTCAACGTAAGCAATATGGTCATTGAAGTTCGAGTTGACATGATCTTGATGCGCCATGAAGGAGAGGGCTTCGTCCATTTTGTCATTTTTGGTTCGTCGGTGGGGCTGTGGCGGCCGGCTACGTGAGGCTACTGTGCTTGATCCACCGACATCTCTCTCACTGGCGAGGAAGTCCATTTTTCGTTTAGCGCTCTTCCGCTGTAAGTCTTCCACACAAATGGGTTTCACTGGTTGCAGTCATTCCTCGTCATCCCAGAAAGCAACCCCTGCCCTTGCACACAACACCGAGATGATGGTGGGGAAGAAGATACCGACATGACTATTGTGAGCACTCATTATGATTTGAGAATTTATAAGTTTTCTCACATTGATGTTGTACCCTTCGGTAAAGGCAAACAGTAGCACCGCCCGCTCTTTTTGCACCTCGCTCTTATGCGAGACCGGCATCATCCTTCAGGCCACAAATAGATACAATAAGGCAATTTCGTCTTTCAAATACTTCTCGTCAAAACAGCTTGGCGGTCCGCCCAACGGTTTCAACATCACACCCAGAATGCACAGCTTTGCGAGTATCATATCATAATTTGGGTCGACGACCAATGCCTTGAATCGAGAGTCATCAACTTCAGCCATTTCTAATAATGCGTTAATTGTAACAAAGTCACACAGTACGAGTTGACTTCTAATAAAAACCTTTCCATCCTTCCCTTCCGCTGCATTGGCATAGAATTCCCGAACCATTAAATCCACTACCGCCTTAGGTTGATTTCCAAATTGTTCCCATCCACGCCTCTCTAACTCCACAATATGATCTAAATATCTATCATCCATTTGCCTACGGAATCCCCTATCAGCAATCGGGTTTCTATTAATATTAGCGTGTTCATATCTCTCCCTAGCCGCCTCACTTACAAAATGTGTTCTATCAAAAGACAAAGATGAAGAGGAGCCGGGAGTACCTTTCAATTTTTCGGGTGCCATGGTGGTGGTGATGGGGATGGTGGATGACCAGAGAGAGATGAGTCTTGATTCCCAATGAAGAGTGGGCCACGTTGCTGGAAATCTGAGTGGGGATCGAAATTGCTGCACAAGAAAACCGAAAATGGACGAGAGGATTTGTTAGGGATTTGAGAAACCGCAGAATGAGAAATGGGAAAATGGATTCACATTTTTAAATGCAGGCGCGCTCGAGCGGAAGAAAATTACCGCTCGAGCGCCGAGCTCTCTGTCCAAAAATATTTTTTTTCTTTTTTTTATAAAAATAACTAATAAATAAATAAAAATATCTGACACAAAAAAAATCGAACTAACTACAAGATACGGGAGAGAGAGGTAGCTCTTAATTCATAGTCAAGAGCTTGACTGTCGGTCAGTTTCAGTTCGGATTGTCTTGGAACTCGGTGATTCCAAGTTGTGGCTCAAATGTGCCACCCATGTAGTGCTTTATTCGATGTGCATTGATCGTAAACGTCCCATCCTTTCCATCGTGCAGTTCCACGGCTCCCAATGGGTATACTTTAGAAATCACGAATGGACCAGACCATCGTGACTTCAATTTTTGGGGAAACAGTCGCAACCGAGGGTTATAAAGTAGGACATTTTCACCTTCTTTGAATTCCCTTTTAATGATCCTCTTTTTATGAGCCCTCTTTGTCTTTTCCTTGTATGATAATGCAAGATCGTATGCCAGATTCCGGAATTCTTCCAACTGATCCACTTGCAACAGACGTCGTTCACCTACATCAGTAAAGTAAAAGTTTAGTGCTTTTGTTGCCCAATATGCACGATGTTCTAACTCTACAGGTATATGACATGCTTTACCAAACAAAAACCTATATGGTGTAGTTCCTATAGGTGTTTTAAAAGTAGTCATATATGCCCAAAGAGCATCATCTAACCTTGCAGACCAATCTTTTCGACCGACACCTACCAATTTTTCTAAAATCCGTTTGATCTCTCGGTTAGACACTTCCACTTGACCACTCGTTTGGGGGTGATAGGGGGTATAGATCTTATATGTAACACCGTATTTGCTCAAAAGTTTTTCAAAGAGTTCGTTGAAAAAATGGGTGCCATCAACATTAATGATTGCTCGTGGTGTCTCGAACCTGTTAAAAATATTTTTATTTAAAAATTTCAAGACCACTTGAGAATCATTAGTGGCATATGCTTCTGCCTCTACCCACTTAGACACATAATCGACCGCCACCAAAATATATTTTTTCGTGAACGTGCTGGGAAACGTCCAATGAATTCTATTCCCCACACATAAAAACCTCACACTCAATGATATTTTTTAAAGGCATTTCATCACGGTTAGAGATGTTACCTATCGGTTGGCATTTATCACAGGCTAGCACATAAGAACGAGCATCTTTAAAGAGGGTTGGCCAATAAAAGCCACATTCAAGTACCTTGGATGTCGTCTTTGTTGGATCAAAATGACCAGCTATCTCACGGTCATGGCTATGGTTAAGAATTTGACCGAACTCCTCCTTTGCAACACAACTTCTTATCATGGAATCTGTACATATCTTAAACAAAAATGATTCATCTCAAAAATAATGTTTCACGTCAGAAAAGAATTTCTTACATTGGTGAAACAATAGATTGGGTGGTGGTGTGCTTGTGACAAGAGAGTTAGCAAACTTTGCATACCAAGGACAGTGTTTCACTTCAAATAGCTGCTCATCAGGAAACCAATCATTTATAGCGTGATCTACACAGTCATTACTAATGAGCTCCTGTAATAGCCTATCCCGGTGTACAGTACGGTTTAAGTTTTCGTATGGTTATGGATTAATTGATTAAGTTTAAGTTTGAGTTTGATTTAGATGTTAAGAGTTGTGTTTATGGGTTATAGTATGGTTGGTTATTATTGTTTTGTGGCATTGTTGTTATTAGTTGATGGTGGTTGTATTGTATCAGCATTTTGGATCGATTTTGGTTGCATAAGAGTTTGCTTTGGCCGTGACCTGACCGCACCCGCGCTCCAGGTAGTCGCCGCACCCATGGTCTCATGCTTCAGAATTTGGTGTTTTTCCCGTAGCCTTACCGCACCCGTGGTGTTAAGGTGACCGCACCCGCGGTGATGGCACAGCACCCGCGGTGAGTTTAGGACCGCACCCGCGGTCGACAATTCCAAATTTTTTGGTTGGTTTGCCGTGAGCTTAGCACACCCGCGGTGGAGGTTAGAGCGCACCCGCGGTCGCGCACAGTATAAGCGCATTTTCGAGATTTTAAGTGTTATAAAGCATGAGTTGGTTCACTTTTTCCCCATTTCTTTCATTCTCCTCGTTTCTTCTCTCTATAGGGAGACTAGGGTTTCTTCATTTCTTCCTTTCTTTTCTTTAATCCAAGCTCTTAGTTGGTGATTTGTGTTGAGATCAAGGTTCTTCTTGGTGCTATGAAGCTAAGGTAAGCTTTTGGTATGGTTATTTCTTTGTTTTGGAGTGAGAGATGATATGGGTTTGTTGAATGTGTTGGTTTTATGGAATAATTGGCATGGGTTCTTGGTTATTGAGTTGTTATTGGTGTGATTTATGGTTTATTGTTGTAGGATTTCAACCAAGAGTTTAGATTGGAGGTTTCAAGTGGTTGTAAGTGGAATTTCATTATTTGTTCTCACATGATAGTATATGTATTGTGTTTCAATGATTTTAAAGTGCTATTCCCTTCATTTGATTCATGGTTATGTATTGATTCACTTGTTATATATATATTGGAGGCATTTTATGTCTCAATTGTGAAAAGGGAATACAAGAGAAAAAGTTTACAAAGTGTTTGCTTTAATGTCAAAGAGAGAATTCAAATTGATTTATGGATTGATAGATACATAGTCAGAGATTGCATGCAATTAGTTGATCAACGACCCTAGGCTTATATCCCTCAGATTTGTCGATTTATATCGATGTGATATAGGTACAGAGACAGAGATACTATATAGATATCAATCCAATACAGAGAAAAGAGAAATAACATCTTATTGTTATGTTATGCTTTATTATCGTCGTTTCATTTCAGAGTTGATGATATTTACGTTTTAAAAGCTATGATTTTCAAAGTATGCTATGTCTATTGCTATGTAAGAGTTCCACTTGCTGAGTTTTATACTCATTTCAGTTATTTCATGTGATGCAGATAAGAGCGACGGGCCGGATCGTTGATTGTGGGCCGGAGTCATATGCATATAGAGAAGGAGGAAGATGTTATTTTGTTGGTATTTTTGGACATGATCATATGAATGATATTTTGTATTTTGTTATATCATTTGAATGATCATGTATATATTTTTGATTGAAAATGTTTTATGGAAATGTATTGTGAATCCTTCCTACCTTCAAGAAAAATTTTAAATTCCGCTGTATTTTATTAAATTGCGTCGAGGTGTCACATTTAGTGGTATCAGAGCACCGTTCTTCGGACCAATGCATATGACTTCGTCTACTTTCAACTGTCCGGGTATGTCTTCTTCTACATCTATTCATTGTTATCTATTGATTTACTCTTTGTGAGCACATTGTAGAGTATGCCTCCTAAGAGGAAAGCTGTAGAGGGTGAGGATAGTTCTTCCTCTAGAGTTGTCGATGAGTTCGGCAAGTTGTTGAAAGAGCAAGCCAAAGTCCATAGTGAGCAGATCCAGCAGTTGCTTCGTATGCAAGGTACAGGCCAAGGCAGAGGTCAAGTGAGAGGCCAAGTAGCTCAAGCAGTTGGTACCGATGGCATCTTTACTGCTTTCAAGAGGATGGATCCGCCAGAATTTGCAGGTAGCACTGATCCGTTAGTGGCCGTAGAGTGGATCAAGGCACTTGAGGTTATCTTTGATCATCTCAACTACGAGGACAAAGACAGAATCAGTTGTGCAGTGTTCATGTTAGTCAAGGCTGCACGTATTTGGTGGAATGCGACCAAGGTTAGTGTTGATCTACCGGCTTTGAAGTGGCAAGAGTTCACCGATCTTTTCTATGATAAGTACTTCCCAGATGCACTTCGAGCTAAGAAGGTGACTGAGTTCTTGGAGCTTCGTCAGGGAGGCATGAATGTTGATGAATACATCTTGAAGTTCGAGGAGGGCTGTCTGTTTGCCCCGTATATTGCTTCCAACGACAAAGATAAAGGTGCTCATTTCATTCGAGGCCTTAGAGCAGAGATCCGGAGGGATATCAACATGTCGAAGGCTGTGACATTCAAGGAGATTGTGTCTAAGGCGTTGTTGGCTGAGCAAGATGAGAAATACATTGCCAGGGAGAGACAGGCTAGACAGCAGGCCATCGCTCAGAGGGGTCAGGGCTCGAACCAAAGAGGCAAAGATCGTTTCAAGGGGAAAGGCAAGACAGAGTCGAGTCCTAAACCACCAGCAATTCCTTTTGATCCCGAGAAGCCTTTGTGTCCCAAGTGCAGTTGTCATCTTCGGGGAGAGTGCAGATTTGGCACTCATACTTGTTATCGTTGTGGCACTGCAGGCCATATTGCCAAAGATTGTCCAAGAGGAGCGAGTAAAGAGAAGGTTCGGGGTCGCATCTTTACCATGACGAAGGAAGGTATAAACCATGATTCTTCTGTGATCTCTAGCACTATTTTAATTTCAGGCAGAGTAGCTACGACATTGATTGATACAGGTGCTACTCATTCTTTTATGTCTGAATTGTTTTTGAGATCTTTGGGTATAGTTCCTTCTGTTCTTCCCCTCCAGTTCAATGTTGTTTTGCCTTCGGGAGATGTGTTGTGCCCGACATCTACTGTGTATGCGTTCTCTGTTCAAATTGATGAACGAGTGGTTTATGCCGACTTGATTGTTATCCCAATGGTTGCATTTGATATTATCCTTGGCATGGATTGGCTTTCAACCTATCGTGCGGTGATTGATTGCGTTGCTAAGACGGTGTCATTTGCAGATGATGGCAATAGGGGAGGTATGCTCGCCAGTGCAGGTACTTCGCTGGTCCTTCCTTTTATTTCGTGTTTTGAGGTTAAGAAGTTGTTGTTTAGAGGATGTGATGGGTTCTTGGCTTCTATTGTGGATGTGGATAAAATGGTTAAGTTGAATATTGATGATATTGATGTGGTGAGAGAGTTCTCTGATGTGTTTGAGGATGATGTTCCGGGTTTGCCGCCGGACAGAGATGTGGAGTTTTGGATTGATCTAGTTCCGGGTACGGTTCATATTTCTAAGGCTCCGTACAGAATGGCCCCTACAGAGATGAAGGAGTTGAAGACGCAGTTGCAGGATCTTTTGGATAAAGGTTTCATTCGACCGAGTTCTTCGCCTTGGGGAGCTCCGGTTCTTTTCGTCAAGAAGAAAGACGGGTCGTTGCGTCTTTGCATTGATTACAGAGAGATCAACAAAGTGACGATTAAGAATAAGTATCCGTTGCCACGGATAGATGAATTATTCGATCAGCTGCAAGGGGCTACTGTGTTTTCGAAGATTGATCTACGATCCGGCTATTATCAGTTGAAGGTTAGGGAGTCTGATATCCCTATGACGGCGTTCCGGACCAGGTACGGTCATTATGAATTTCTTGTGATGTCTTTTGGTCTGACCAATGCTCCTTCGGTATTCATGGACCTGATGAACCGTGTGTTCAAGCCGTTTTTGGATAGCTTCGTCATTGTTTTTATCGATGACATCTTTATCTATTCCAAGACCAGAGAGCTTCATGCAGAACACCTCAGAGTTGTTCTTCAGTTGTTGAGAGAGAAGAGGTTGTATGCTAAGTTGAAGAAGTGTGAGTTCTGGTTGGAGCAGATTTCTTTCTTAGGCCATGTTGTTTCGAAAGATGGTATAGCAGTTGACCCAGTGAAGATTGAGGCAATTCAGAAATGGCCTATCCCTACCACTGTATCAGAAGTACGCAGTTTCCTTGGTTTGGCGCGTTACTATCGTCGTTTCATTTCAGATTTCTCCAAGATTGCTCTGCCATTGACCAATCTGACGAGGAAGACTGTGAAGTTCGAGTGGTCCAATGATTGCCAATGTGGATTTCAAGAGTTGAAAGATAAGTTGACGACAGCTCCTGTTCTTGCATTGCCCAGTGGTTCCGAGGATTTTGTTGTTTTTACCGATGCGTCGAAGAAGGGTCTTGGTGCAGTGCTGATGCAACATGGAAAGGTAATCGCCTATGCTTCTCGCCAGCTGAAGGATTATGAGAAGAATTATCCTACGCACGATTTGGAGCTGGCAGCTGTGGTTTTCGCCCTGAAGATTTGGAGACATTATTGTATGGCGAAAAGTGTGAAATTTTCACGGACAAGAAGAGTTTGAAGTATTTGTTCTCTCAGAAAGAGCTCAATATGCGGCAGAGGAGGTGGTTAGAGCTTGTCAAAGACTATGATGTGACGATCAGTTACCACCCAGGGAAAGCGAATGTTGTAGCTGATGCTTTGAGCCGTAAGTCGAGTTCTTCTTTGAGTTCGATGATTCTGCAGCCGTTGCTGTTAGACTTACAGAGAGAGGAGATAGCTTTGGTGGTTCCGGGGACCATTGCTCGTTTTTCAGCGTTGGTTATTCGGGCTACTTTGACGGATAGGATCCGTAGAGAGCATGCCATTGATGTTCAGTTGACAGAGATGAGAGCTAGAGCAGAGGAGAGAGGTAATTCAGAGTTTGGAGTGAATGGAGATGGTTTGACGACTTTCAGAGGCCGTATTTGTGTTCCTATTGGTGATGATATTCGGCGAGATATTTTGACAGAGGTACATACTGCGCCATATTCGATACATCCAGGCAGCACCAAGATGTATCAGGATCTTCGTAGACTTTATTGGTGGCCAGGTATGAAGAAAGATATTGCCATGTTTATTTCTAAGTGCCTAACTTGTCAGCAGGTGAAGATCGAGCACCAGAGACCTGCTGGGACATTGTTGTCATTGCCGATTCCTCAATGGAAATGGGAGCATATTACGATGGACTTCGTGACTGGTCTTCCCAGAACGCAGAAAGGTTTTAACTCTATTTGGGTTATTGTTGATCGATTGACCAAGTCAGCGCACTTTCTTCCAGTCAAGACGACGTACTCCATGAACCAGTATGCCGAAGAGTACATAGCAGAGATTGTTAGACTTCATGGTGTTCCAGTGTCGATCGTGTCTGATCGTGACCCTAGATTTACTTCAGAGTTTTGGAAGAGTTTGCACAGAGCTATGGGTTCACGGTTAGCATTTAGTACAGCATATCACCTCCAGAGCGACGGTCAATCAGAGAGAGTTATTCAGATTCTAGAGGATATGCTCATAGCTTGTACTATCGATTATCCTGGTAGCTGGGATTCCAAATTGCCTCTTGTTGAGTTCACGTATAATAACAGTTACCAAGCGACGATTGGCATGGCACCGTATGAAGCACTTTATGGCAGGAAGTGTAGATCTTCCTTGTATTGGGATGAGATTGGTGAGAGAAAGATGTTGGGTCCCAAGTTGGTCCAACAGACAGCTGATGTTGTTGCTGTTATTCGAGAGAGGATGAAGACAGCACAGTCGAGACAGAAGAGCTATGCAGATGTGCGTCGCAGACCGTTGCAGTTTGAGGTTGGCGACCATGTGTTCTTGAAGATAGCACCTCTCAAGGGTGTGATGCGGTTTGGCAAGAAGGGCAAGTTGAGTCCGAGATTTATTGGTCCATTTGAGATCTTGGATAGAGTCGGTGATCGAGCTTACAGGTTAGCCCTACCGCCAGATCTTGACAGAGTTCACAATGTTTTTCATGTGTCTATGCTCAGGAAGTATATTGCGAATCCTTCCCATGTTCTTCACCACGAGTCATTGGACTTGACGCCGTGTGGGGACCCGGACGCTGATCTTTCTTCTTAATCATCTTTGGGATTTAATTATCAATTAAGATAAAACAGGGTCTAAAAATTTTTCTTTTAAAATATAAGTGCGGAAGGTAATGGCATCTAAATAATATATATCTGTATAAAAGTACAATAATGTACAACAGTCTTTCAATTAATCTAAGGTTCAACTACTAAAGTTCTAGTAATAAAACCTATCTATATCCAAGTCCAGAATCACCACGCTAAACTCATCTTCTCTCCTCATCTTCTGACCCCAATCTTCTCCCACCTTTTGTCATGCACACATACAAAACAAGACAACAGCCGGATAACTCCGGTGAGAATAAATCCCAGTATCAAACATTGTAAGCATGTATAGAAACAATCTAAATCATAAAACATGCTATCATAAACATATTCAAAAGTAATAGATTTCATAATCTATGAAATCTACTCAAAATAAGCATGCAACTTAATTCAGATAAACATACAATTTAAATCAAATCATATAAACACAGGCTATCATGTCTGAAAGCAATAAACATGGGTTTCATAGTCTATGAAACCACATCTATAAACACATGCAGTTCTAGTCAAATCAGGTCTAGACTCGACTCAACTATAACTCTAGGGATCCCTTGGTGAATAAGACGATCTGTCACCTACTCTCCAATCGGGGTGACGGTACGTCTTATTCCTAGACTTCGGTTTGATCTATATCCACATCTACAATAGGAGACTGATCTTCCCCTACGCTGTGATACCACCGAACGTCTAGAAGTCTGACTGTTCTGTCAAGACTTTCCTATCTTATATGCAATGAATATCAATCTATAAACAAAGCATACTCACTTCAAAGGATATGAATATAACATCTATAAACACATCATAATCATATCATAAAATAAACAACAATAATTCTAGTATGTGATTTTATTGGGAAACTCAAATACGATCTTATTTGAGTTGTATCTTCCCGAATATCACATGAATTATACCTTTGTCGTCCCTGTCTGACGAAGACGATGACCTGTATTCAAATCTTTCCATATCCAATCTGAAAAGACAATATCGAATACATAGTATCAATGAATAACTCAATTCACAATCTGTTCTGATCAATACTCAATTCAGTATATAATCTGATCAATTTCTGAACAAGATATAATCTGATTCATATCAATAATATCACAATCTAATCGAGATCATATCTGAAGCTGATCAATCTAACTTAACTGATGTTTCGACGGCATAACAATACAATCTGAATAACCCCGTCAATTCTGAACATCACAAATATAATACTGTACTTCATAATCTGTGTCAATACAATTCATACTCTGAATATTAATACAATTCTGATATAGAATCTCAGTCAATATCTTTCAAAAATCATAACAATTACAGAAACAGTCTGTTCTTTAATCTGACTTCACTTCTATAATGTCTACGGTAGCAGAAACACTATATCTGAATCATATTCAATTCTGACAATATCATAAATTCAAATCTTGTCTAAACGTAACAAAACTTACGTCCAGTTGTAGCTGTCGTTGCTAGAAACACGATACCGAAGTCGGATTCAAAATCAGACGGACGGATTGTTCACAATTTCCAAATCTTCCCTCGGTTTCCTTTTTCTTTTTCTTTCTTTTCTTTCTCTTCCTTCTCTTGTTTCTGATGGATTTCGTATGCTTATATATATATTATTATACATGCATTGCATAATACAAGGGCAAGTGGCGTTGTGCATGTTCTGCACGTTTCGCGCATATGCGCCAACAATGTCGCGCATATGCGCCAGTTATAAAAACTAGCATTTGTCTTCTCGCGCATATGCGCCAATTATTCCGTGCATATGCGCCAATCATTCTGCCTATCCCGCGCATATGCGCCATTTATGTCGCGCATATGCGCCAGTTATGCAAACTAGCGCTTTGACTTCTCGCGCATATGCGCCACTTTTCTCGCGCATATGCGCCGTACCTACTGCCCCTCCCGCGCATGTGCGCCATTTACGTCGTGCATATGCGCCAATGCTACTGGACGTTCCGCGCATGTGCGCGCATTCAAGTCGTGCATGTGCGCGGGGACTTGTATTGGCACCTTTTGTCAATTCTTTTCTCGACTCTCCCGGTCTAATCGATTCCGTCTATAAGTATCTCAATTAATCAATAAATCATCTCAGATTAATTTCTGATTACAGTAATAAAATCTCGGGCAATACATTTCTCCCCCTCTTAGTTCTGAGTTCGTCCTCGAACTCGCAAGTAATCAATTCAGATATATCAGAAAAAATGTATACAGAGTTTTAAATCAAAACTCTCATCTTACTGAATCCATTCCGAAATCTCTTTCTTGTATCAATTTCTGATTTCAAATCTGGAATAAGACTTCATGACGTATACTATCATAATACTTCTGAAACTAACTCTGACAGAATCAATCTTGCCATGCTGGTTATACAACATCCGTATAAACCAATCACAGTTCATCACAACCCATGCCAGTAGTTGTTACCTAGTCTGTTTATCCCAATCAAGGACATATACCATCTTCAGTTTCAAATACCAATCGTCATCATCCGACGTTGGTTTCCTAAGTCTGTCTATTCTGAACTAACTTAATAGCTATTGTCATATAGTAATTCATACAGTGACAATAAATCATATCCGTTAGTGCTAACATCCAGCACTAAAGCTGTACAAAAATCTTCTAATATCTACATTCTGACAGTCTGTCAATCTGTAAAACCATCTAAGAGAGAGCTCATGATATATTTATCACAAGTACACAATCAATCAAAATCACAATCTGATATATTCTACTGTGGCATTCTGATCTTTCTGACTACTTCTCTGACATCGATCTGTGTCATTTGGTCATGTTTGTACGTTATCTGGTACAAACTATTGAAAATAGATTGAACAATCTGTCAATCTCAATCATATCATACTTCAGTCTGGAGAAAATGGCGGTAATTTTATTACGAAAGCCTTAGAAATGCACTCCCATTTCTATTTAGAGCTATACAATTCTGTAATAAATCTTCTGATTTCTATCTTTCTGTCTTTTCTGTTAGCGATTTAGACAAATCAGTACAAATTTCTGCCAATATTTCAACACAGTTCTGTTATAACTTATCTTATCTGTCTATATCACAACTATCTGTTCGAATACAATACACTCTCAATCATCAGACGGAACACTGAATCCATAACTGTAAACTTCTGAAAATATCTGTTCTTTTAGATTCGAACTATTTGATATCCACAAATCAGTTAATAACATAAATGAAAGAAAATATACATACCTGGTATTCGGCTCTGAATATCGATATCAAGCTTTGCTGTACAATTCTGACACATCTGGCATCACAAGATAATCGGTCTCATACAAAATACACAATCACATATCTGTTACTCGACTCTGATTACTGAAATCTAGTTCTGAACATTCTGATCACATTCCTGAATTACTGTAACTCTCGAATTCAACTCTGATTCAATTGAACTGTATATACTCTCGGTGATTCACAATAATCTGTAGCATATACGGATTCAACATAACATTAATATCAAATCAGAGACGAAATATCAGTATCCTATACAGATCTAGTGAGTTCAATGAACTCATAACACAAGGATTTCTGATAAATATCCTCATGTCATTCTGATCAACTGGTATATCTTATCTGCAAATAAAATGTGCTCCCCCAAAACAATATAAGATGTCTCAAATACTGATTTAGAGCAATAACAATACTCAGCAGATATGAAGCAATAGTCAAATAAAATAATCTGCCAAATCAGACAAAATATATCCCTGTCATTTCTGAACTTTCTGGTCTTTCTGATATCGGTTCCTTATCAATCCCTGGTTGCAATCTCAACTGTAATAAAATCAATCTGTATACTAACTTCAGATATCATATACTCTGAATACAATCTGTTTCGGTAGGATTCTTATCTGAATAATTTCTGTATACAATCATCACAGTTATCAGAATATTCAATATAATCTTTAAATATTCGATTCAGTCAATCAAATGCTGCAATTATATCAAAATCTCATAGATACGATGAGCATAAAATCATCAGAACATCTCTGAAGATACTGACACATGCCAAAGAGAAACACTAAATCAGATGTAACTCCTGGTTGGTATTTTTTTACTGATCTTTCAATTCATTCTGTATCATTCTGTACATTCACTGTAATTCTGTGCTGAATTCTAAAACAGCACTCAATATCTGATCTGAATTCAATTCTGAAATCTATCTTTCTGATAAGGCAAATCTAGAATCTTATCTAGGCAAACATCTGCCAACTCGTATATCACTGGCAAATCTGCCAATGTCAAGCTCGATTTCAGTACATCTACTGAGTACATAAGGATACCATCTGTTCCTTTCTATAGCAATCGAGTCATATACGACAATATCAAAAGAATTCTAAATCTAGAATCCTTATCGTGGTATCTCAACTGATCAGTCATCTCTGATCTAACTCTTATCATTTCTGGACAAATTCTACAATATGTCTGTACTTGTTCAGCATATTAATATCAATAATGCAGTCAAATCAGAAACACAAGTACACCATACTCTATCTCTATCTCATTCTCATCTTACTGTAGTATACAATATTCTACAGAAATTTCTGATATCAACATTTCCTCAACAAGTAAGGACATCAATACTACAGTACATACAAACCCCACAGAGACATCATAGGGAATGCATTAGTATATATCAATACATATGCAATCTAATCATAAAGAATAGTACATGTTGTAGATTCTGGGTCTGTTTCTCAATTAAACGCTGTTCTCTAAGATCTTCGGGACCGTCTCTGGGGACAAACTTTAGCAAAATGCCGCAGCTGTTTACAGATATTGCATCTACCAAGCACTCCTTGGCATTGCTCTGAATAATGTCTCCCTCCGCAAGTCCTACAATAGACATCAGTATGTCTTGGACTGGAACCACTTGAGCTAGAGGAACCACTTCCCATCTTCTTAAATGGCTTCTTTCGAGCTTTCAGCAAATCTTGCTTCCCACTCGTACTGCCGTGATCATATCGAAGAGGGGATTGCTGTGTCTGAGGTGGCTTCACACACAACCTTGTCAATTGTCTAATCAGACTCGCCTCCGCTCTCTTCTCTCTACTCAGGATGTCAGCAAAATGGTAAGGTCGTTGCAGATTCATGAATGCAACTACCTCTGAATTCAACCCTCTGATGAATTGATTTACTATAGCTTCATCATTTCCAGCTAAATGAGGAGCAAAATGCATTAGAGTCGAGAATTTATCAATATATTCGTCAATGTTTAGCTGCCCTTGGCTCAAATTCTCAAACTCTAATTTCTTGTCCTCTCGGTACGAAGCTGAGAAAAATCTTCGATAGAATTCAGTTCTGAATATTTCCCACGAAATCACTGTACCTCTCTGTGCCCACATTCTTGTAGTGGTAATCCACCAACTCCTGGCGGCTTCTCGTAACTGGTAAGGCACCATTTTAACCCTATGTTCATCTGTACAATCAAATAAATCAAAAAAGATTTCTATATCATCAAACCAGTTCTGACAATCTTCAGATGTCTCGGTACCACTCAGAATCGGCGGCTGTAATAACTGAAATTCTTTCATCTTTTCTTCTAGCCGAATTTCTGATGTATCCATCTGTTCAGACGAAGTACTGCCCTTTTCTGAAATTCTTCGAGGCGGTATATCTGATAATCAAACAGATTAGTACATACTCTATACAATCTGTCTCAGCCCTCCTATGATCATATACCTCTGATTCAGACTCGGTTCTGATCCAGGCTTAACCATTACATGCTGCAATCAACTCAGATAACAAACAACATGTAATATGGAAAGCAATAAATCATGCTAGCACACATAATGTAAATCAACATTGCAATAAATCTCATGCTAGCAATCACATGCAAGGAAAGAAAATTCAATCTACCCCGCTCATTCTCTTCTATCTCAGTCTAAAGAATATATCAACTCTGACTATCTCAATCTAAAGGATCTATCACACTGATAATCTAAGTCTAAAGGAACTATCGGCTCTGATAGCACCTGTTGTGGGGACCCGGACGCTGATCTTTCTTCTTAATCATCTTTGGGATTTAATTATCAATTAAGATAAAACAATGTCTAAAAATTTTTCTTTTAAAATATAAGTGCGGAAGGTAATGGCATCTAAATAATATATATATCTGTATAAAAGTACAATAATGTACAACAGTCTTTCAATTAATCTAAGGTTCAACTACTAAAGTTCTAGTAATAAAACCTATCTATATCCAAGTCCGGAATCACCACGCTAAACTCATCTTCTCTCCTCATCTTCTGACCCCGATCTTGTCCCACCTGTTGTCATGCACACATACAAAACAAGACAACAGCCTGATAACTCCGGTGAGAATAAATCCCAGTATAAAACATGGTAAGCATGTATAGAAACAATCTAAATCATAAAACATGCTATCATAAATATATTCAAAAGTAATAGATTTCATAATCTATGAAATCTACTCAAAATAAGCATGCAACTTAATTCAGATAAACATGCAATTTAAATCAAATCATATAAACACAGGCTATCATGTCTGAAAGCAATAAACATGGGTTTCATAGTCTATGAAAACACATCTATAAACACATGCAGTTCTAGTCAAATCAGGTCTAGACTCGACTCAACTATAACTCTAGGGATCCCGGGGTGAATAAGACGATCTGTCACCTACTCTCCAATCGGGGTGACGGTACGTCTTATTCCTAGACTTCGGTCTGATCTATATCCACATCTACAATAGGGGACTGATCTTCCCCTACGCTGTGATACCACCGAACGTCTAGAAGTCTGACTGTTCTGTCAAGACTTTCCTATCTTATATGCAATGAATATCAATCTATAAACAAAGCATACTCACTTCAAAGGATATGAATATAACATCTATAAACACATCATAATCATATCATAAAATAAACAACAATAATTCTAGTATGTGATTTTATTGGGAAACTCAAATAGGATCTTATTTGAGTTGTATCTTCCTGAATATCACATGAATTATACCTTTGTCGTCCTTGTCTGACGAAGACGATGACCTGTATTCAATTCTGTCCATATCCAATCTGAAAAGACAATATCGAATACATAGTATCAATGAATAACTCAATTCACAATCTATTCTGATCAATACTCAATTCAGTATATAATCTGATCAATGTCTGAACAAGACATAATCTGATTCATATCAATAATATCACAATCTAATCGAGATCATATCTGAAGCTGATCAATCTAACTTAACAGATGTTTCGACGGCATAACAATACAATCTGAATAACCCCGTCAATTCTGAACATCACAAATATAATACTGTACTTCATAATCTGTGTCAATACAATTCATACTCTGAATATTAACACAATTATGATATAGAATCTCAGTCAATATCTTTCAAAAATCATAACAATTACAGAAACAGTCTGTTCTTTAATCTGACTTCACTTCTATAATGTCTACGGTAGCAGAAACACTATATCTGAATCATATTCAATTCTGACAATATCATAAATTCAAATCTTGTCTAAACGTAACAAAACTTACGTCCAGTTGTAGCTGTCGTTGCTAGAAACACGATACCGAAGTCGGATTCAAAATCAGACGGACGGATTGTTCACAATTTCCAAATCTTCCCTCGGTTTCCTTTTTCTTTTTCTTTCTTTTCTTTCTCTTCCTTCTCTTGTTTCTGATGGATTTCGTATGCTTATATATATATTATTATACATGCATTGCATAATACAAGGGCAAGTGGCGTTGTGCATGTTCTGCACGTTTCGCGCATATGCGCCAACAATGTCGCGCATATGCGCCAGTTATAAAAACTAGCATTTGTCTTCTCGCGCATATGCGCCAATTATTCTGTGCATATGCGCCAATCATTCTGCCTATCCCGCGCATATGCGCCATTTATGTCGCGCATATGCGCCAGTTATGCAAACTAGCGCTTTGACTTCTCGCGCATATGCGCCACTTTTCTCGCGCATATGCGCCGTACCTACTGCCCCTCCCGCTCATGTGCGCCATTTACGTCATGCATATGCGCCAATGCTACTGGACGTTCCGCGCATGTGCGCGCATTCAAGTCGTGCATGTGCGCGGGGACTTGTATTGGCACCTTTTGTCAATTCTTTTCTCGACTCTCCCGGTCTAATCGGTTCCGCCTATAAGTATCTCAATTAATCAATAAATCATCTCAGATTAATTTCTGATTACAGTAATAAAATCTCGGGCATTACACGCCGAATTTGACCTACCAAGAGATTCCGGTCCAGATTCTGGATCGCAAAGTCAGAGTATTGAGGAACAAAGAGATCGGCATCGTTAAAGTCCTTTGGAGGAATCATTTGATCGAAGAGGCCACGTGGGAACCGGAGGATGAGATGAGAGAGAAGTATCCTGAGTTGTTCGTGCAGTGACGTCAATTTCGAGGACGAAATTCCCTTAAGGAGGGGAGATTGTAATAGCCTATCCCGGTGTACGGTACGGTTTAAGTTTTCGTATGGTTATGGATTAATTGATTAAGTTTAAGTTTGAGTTTGATTTAGATGTTAAGAGTTGTGTTTATGGGTTATAGTATGGTTGGTTATTATTGTTTTGTGGCATTGTTGTTATTAGTTGATGGTGGTTGTATTGTATCAGCGTTTTGGATCGATTTTGGTTGCATAAGAGTTTGCTTTGGCCGTGACCTGACCGCACCCGTGCTCCAGGTAGTCACCGCACCCGCGGTCTCATGCTTCAGAATTTGGTGTTTTTCCCGTAGCCTTACCGCACCCGCGGTGTTAAGGAGACCGCACCCGCGGTGATGGCAGCGCACCCGCGGTGAGTTTAGGACCGCACCTGCGGTCGACAATTCCAGATTTTTGGTTGGTTTGCCGTGAGCTTAGCGCACCCGCGGTGGAGGTTAGAGCGCACAGCGGTCGCGCAAAGTATAAGCGCATTTTCTAGATTTTAAGTGTTATAAAGCATGAGTTGGTTCACTTTTTCCCCATTTCTTTCCTTCTCCTCGTTTCTTCTCTCTATAGGGAGACTAGGGTTTCTTCATTTCTTCCTTTCTTTTCTTTAATCCAAGCTCTTAGTTGGCGATTTGTGATGAGATCAAGGTTCTTCTTGGTGCTAGGAAGCTAAGGTAAGCTTTTGGTATGGTTATTTCTTGGCTTTGGAGTGAGAGATGATATGGGTTTGTTGAATGTGTTGGTTTTAAGGATTAATTGGCATGGGTTCTTGGTTATTGAGTTGTTAATGGTGTGATTTATGGTTTATTGTTGTAGGATTTCAACCAAGAGTTTAGATTGGAGGTTTCAAGTGGTTGTAAGTGGAACTTCATCCTTTGTGCTCACATGATAGTATATGTAATGTGTTTCAATGATTTTAAAGTGCTATTCCCTTCATTTGATTCATGGTTATGTATTGATTCACTTGTTATATATATATTGGGGGCATTTTATGTCTCAATTGTGAAAAGGGAATACAAGAGAAAGAGTTTACAAAGTTTTTGTTTTAATGTCAAAGAGAGAATTCAAATTGATTTATGGATTGATAGATACATAATCAGAGATTGCATGCAATTAGTTGATCAACGACCATAGGCTTATATCCCTCAGAGTTGTCGATTTATATCGATGGGATATAGGTACAGAGACAGAGATACTATATAGATATCAATCCAATACAGAGAAAAGAGAAATACCATCTTATTGTTATGCTATGCTTTATTATCGTCGTTTCATTTCAGAGTTGATGGTATTTACGTTTTTAAAGCTATGATTTTCAGAGTATGCTATGTCTATTGCTATGTAAGAGTTCCACTTGCTGAGTTTTATACTCATTTCAGTTATTTCATGTGATGCAGATAAGAGCGACGGGCCGGATCGTTGATTGTGGGTCGGAGTCATATGCATATAGAGAAGGAGGAAGATGTTATTTTGTTGGTATTTTTGGACATGATCATAGGAATGATATTTTGTATTTTGTTATATCATTGGAATGATCATGTATATACTTTTGATTGAAAATGTTTTATGGAAATGTATTGTGAATCCTTCCTACCTTCAAGAAAAATTTTGAATTCCGCTGTATTTTATTAAATTGGGTCGAGGTGTCACAGCTCCAACCTAGACAAGTGATCTGCTACAACATTTTGTACACCCTTCTTATCTTTTATTTCTAAATCAATATCTTGCAACAATAAAACCCACCGAAGTAGGCGTGTCTTTGCATCTTTCTTAGCAAGTAAATATTTCAGTGTAGAGTGATCTGTGTAAATAATGACTTTGGACAAAACAAGATATACATGAAATTTGTCAAGCGCAAATACTACTGCAAGTAATTCCTTTTCAATTGTTGCATAATTCAATTGAGCCTCATCAAGGGTCTTACTTGCGTAGTAAATTGTATGAAATACCTTATTTTGTTGATGTCCAAGCACAGACTCCACCACAGTGTCACTGGTGTCGCACATGATCTCAAATGCCAAATTCCAATCTGGTGCCACCAAGACAGGAGCCGTCACCAAGCGCTCCCTTTAATCCTCGTATGCCTGCAGACAATCAGAATTAAAATCAAAAGGCACATCTTTCATAAGTAGGGAAGATAGAGGTTTATCAATTTTAGAAAAATCTTTGATAAAAAGCTGATAAAAACCGGCGTGGCCTCGAAAACTTCTAACTCTCTTTATGGATGTCGGAGGTGGTATTCTTTATAACTTTCACTTTTTCCTTATCCACCTCTATCCCATGCAGTGATATCTTGTGCCCCAACACTATGCCTTCGTGTACCATAAAATGGCACTTTTCCCAATTCAGAACCAAATATTTTTCCTCGCATCCATCAACACCACCTTCAAATTCTGCAAACAGTCATCAAACGAAGAGCGAAAAATCGAAAAGTCATCCATAAAAATTTCAAGGAAAGTTTCGATCATGTCATGAAATATAGCGTTCATGTATCGTTGAAAAGTGGCAGGTGCATTACACGAGCCAAAATGTAATGCCCGAGATTTATTTGTTGTTAATTTGTGATTAGTGATTTATGATTTGATATGATTATGAAGGATCGCTCCGAGACTTGAAATGAGATTTCATGTGAGATTATTGGTTTGAGGACAGAACACCTCGAGCATATGCGCGACACAATGAGCGCATATGCCCGAGCTGGGCAGAGGGCCTCACGCATATGCGCGAAGAATGTGCGCGCATATGCGCGAGTTGTACAGAAAGGCTAGTGCTTGTCCAGAGAAGTTTGCGCATGTGCGCCAAGAGGGGCGCGCATATGTGCGAGGAGTCCAGTAGCCACGATGTAATTCCAGAGGATGTCGCGCACATGCGCGGAAGAGGGACGCGCATATGCGCGAGTTGCTGTGATGCTACGCGCCGAGACTTAGTGTCTCGCGCATATGCGCCTAGGAGGGTCGCGCATATGCGCGAGACGTGCAGCAAGAATAATGAGCCACCCGTCCTTTGGCATGCAAAATATATATATCAAGAACGATTTTGTCCCTCAGAATTCAAGAAATAGGAAGGGAGTTCAGGGAAAATTTCCAACTTTTTCACATGCTAGAATTTGAATTACGAGAAATCGGTCCATCAGATTTTCGATCCGACTTCAATATCGTGTTTCTATCGTCGAGAGCTTCAGCTGGACGTAAGTTTCTTATGTTTTTGATATGTTTTAAAATTATGATATTGTCAGAATCGGATATGATTCATATATGATGTTCTTGACATGTTAGACATTGTATAATTGAAACCGGATTGAAGAACAGATACCGTATGAAATTGTTATGAATTTCAGAATAGATATGATTGATATTTGATATCAGATTTGTGTTGTTATCGATAGTGAGTTGCAGGAATTGATTTGGATTGATTTGTATTGCTGGGTATAGTGAGATTGTGCAGTTATGCCGTAGAAACAGAATTTGAATTAGTTTTGATTATATCCAGTATTGATTGAGTGGGGTATTGATATTATACTCCTTGATATTGTCATTGTCAGATTGAATATTGACATATTTGAATCAGTGCCTTCGACAGAGCAGATCGACAGAAAGAAAGGTATAAATCAATGTTGATACGGGATTTCACAACTCTAGTCTGATTTGACTTCAGTTTCCCAAAATCACATACTGAATTGCCATTGCCTTGGTTTGTTGCAATGTGTGATATTGATATGATTATTCTATTGATTTATATCAAAGCATGAGTTAGAGTCTTGGGCAGATATGCCTAGTCTTTGGCAGAACCGCCAAGTCACTAGAATTTTGGGTATATATCGATGTGCTTAGGAGTAGATCGACTTCTATTGCAGATATTCGATATAGATAGCCAAAGTCTAGGAATAAGGACGTACCACCATCTGGCTGGGGAAAGTAGGTGGGAGAACGTTGCGTTCTTATTCAACCGGGATCCCTAGATTAGAAATGAGTCGAGTCTGACGTGACGAGCCCAGAGTTTTATTTACTACTTGATATCGATACATGTCTTTCAGATTTGATACATGATATGGATATGTGTTTCATGCTTTTGTATATGCTTTTATATGAATGCATATTTACATTGTTTATACTGGGATTATATTCTCATTGGAGTTATCCGACTGTTGTCTTGTTTGTATGTGTGCATGACAATAGGTGGGGCAGGATCAGGATCAGGAAGAGGATGAGAGATTCAGAATTAGCGTGGAGATCCGAACTTAGAGTAGATCGATTTTCAGTACTTGATATAGTGACTGAACTTGATTTTGAGATAAATAAATGTTGTACAAGACTTGTACTTTTATATTGACATGTATATCAGATCGAATACATTACGTTTCCGCACTTGCATTTTAAAAAAAAATTTATGTCCCACATTATTTAATTGTTATATTGATTCTTAAAAATGATTAAGAAGACGAATTAGGTTTCGGTCCCCACAACAGGTGGTATCAGAGCAATAGGTCTGATTAGACTGAGATAGGAGCTAGGAGCAGGGTAGAATGAGTTTTCTTTCCTTTCTCTTGATTTCTAGCATGTTTACTGCTTTTAAATACATGTTACTTGATTTATCTGATTTGATTTTCGTAATATGTATTGTTTGAGAATGAATTAGAACCGATTCTTGATCAGCAGTAAGATGATCGGAGGAGGACTGAAACAGAATTGTTGTATTGGGTTACTAATCCTTTTGATAATCAGATATGCCTCCTCGAAGAGTCATAGAACGGGGTAGTACAACTGCAAATCCGATGGATGTGACAGCTACACCGATGGAAACACTGTTAAAGAGGTTTCAGTCGTTCAAACTGCCAACCCTGAAAGGAACAGAGACTTCGGTTGACTGAGTGTTGGTTAGATGACATTGAGATGCTGTTTGATTCCTTGGATTACACAGATGAGCGGCGAGTCCTATTGATTGGGCACCAGTTGCATAATGTGGCAAAGAACTGGTGGATCACGACGAAGAGAGCATTGGAACATCGGGGTACGACTAATACTTGGAATGTCTTTAAAGCTGAGTTTTATCGGAGATTCTTTCTAGTGTCATACAGAAAGGACAAGGGTGCAGAGTTTGCAAATTTGAGACAGGGCCAGTTAAACATTGATGAGTATGTGACCAAGTTCTCTACCTTGTTGAGATTTGCTCCACATGTTGCCGAGAATCACGAGGCCGTTGCCGATCAGTTTATCAATGGACTGAACCCCGAGATCTTTACATTGGTAAACACCAGGAGACCAAATAACTTTGCTGATGCCTTGAATAGAGCAAATTAAAGGGAGCCGAAGATGGTCTGATGAGACAGAAGGGAGCTTCGTATGTTGCCCCAGCACCGAGACCACAGCAACCACCTCCCAGATTTGAGAGTGGCAGAAGCAATGGTGGAAAGAAAGATTTTCTGAAAGCCAGAGGGAAACATTTTAAGAAGTCTGGCAGCAGTTCTTCGAGCTCCAGTGGTTCCAGACAGAGCCAGAGTTATACCGGGGTGTATTGTAGAACATGCGGAGGGAGACATCTCACAGAGAAATTCCAAAGAGTATCTGGTAGTTGCAACATCTGCAAACAGCAGGGACACTTTGCTAGAGTTTGTCCACATAGAGGTTCCCAGAGATCCCAGGGAGCGGAGTCATCTGGATCAGTGGCCTAGACGGGGGGACGATCGTCAGCTGTTCATTCCTTTCAGCCACCACCGACTACTCCGTCATAGCAGAGGTCAGGAGGTAGCTAGACCGTGAGCCAACCTCTTAGACAGCAGACCAGAGTATTTGCTTTGACAGATGAGTAGGCCCAGGAAGCACTAGATGATGTTTTTGCAGGTAACTGTTCTTTATGTGGTTACCTTGCTTATGTATTGATAGATAGGGGTGTTTCTCATACATTTATTTCTGAGCAATTTGCATGGAGTCATGCATTTCCTATTGAGTCATTATCTGCTATAGTGGGGATAGGTTTGATATCAGTGAATTCTGTGAAACATTGTATGCTACAGTATGGCGGACATGAGATTGAGTTATACTGCATTGTACTGGGTTGTCTGATTTTGACTATATTATCGGTATTGATATGTTGACCAAGTACAGAGCTACCATTGATTGTTTTTACAAGATAGTGAGATTCAGACCTGATATGGCTGAGGAGTGGAAATTTTACGGTAAGGGTTCTAGATCTAGAATCCCTTTGATATCCGTATTGTCTATGACTTGATATTGCATAAAAGAGCAGAAGGATTCCTTGTCTATTCAGTTGATTTAGAAATCGAGTCCATCATGGCTGACTTGCCACTGGTGTGTGAGTTTGCTGACGTCTTTCCAGATGAGATTTCGGGTTTGCCTCCGATTCGAGAGATAGACTTAAACATTGAATTGATACCAGGTACAGTTTCGATTTCTAGAGTTCCGTACAGAATGACACCAATTGAATTGAAAGATTTAAAAGATCAGTTGGAAGATTTACTGGCGAAGGGATACATCAGACCTAGTGTTTCTCCTTGGGGTGCACCAGTATTGTTTGTGAGAAAGAAAGATGGTTCGATGAGACTCTGTATTGACTACCGACAACTGAACAAGGCAACGGTAAAGAACAAATACCCTTTGCCTCATATTGATGATTTATTTGATCAGTTGCAGGGTTTTTCTGTATATTCAAAGATCGATCTAAGATCTGGATATCATCAGCTGAGAGTCAGAGATTCTGATATCTCAAAGACAGCGTTCAGAACCAGGTATGGACATTATGAGTTTATTGTCATGCCGTTTGGGTTGACTAATGCTCCAGCTGTATTTATGGGTCTTATAAACCGTGTATTTCATAAATATCTCGATGATTTTGTGATTATATTCATTGACGATATTTTGATTTATTCGAAGAATATGATTGATCATGTTGAGCATCTGAGAACTGTATTGAGAATTCTGAGGGCTGAAAATTGAATGCCAAATTGTTGAAATGTGAATTCTGGTTGAGACAGGTTGTGTTTCTGGGTCATATTATATCCAGAGATGATATATCAGTTGATCCCAGCAAGGTTGAAGCCGTGATTTCTTGGCCGAGACCAACATCTGTGCCAGAGATTCACAGTTTTAGGGATTTGACAGGATATTATCGTCGATTCATTAAAAATTTCTCTAGTATTGCCAAACCGATTACTCAGTTGACTCAGAAGAACACACCATTTGTTTGGTCAGAGGAATGTGAATCTAGTTTCCTCGAATTGAAGAAGAGACTGACTAGTGCTCCGATCTTGACTATTCCATCAGGTACTGGTGGTTTTGTTGTATATTGTGATGCTTCTCACATAGGGTTGGCATAATGACCCAAAATTCTAAATACTGATGAAAAGATTCAATGTTTAAAATATTCGAAATAGCAGCAGAAGTAATTATTGTTTGAAAAATAACAATTTAAAATAATCCAACAAAAGATAAAATGTTTGAGCATAAAAATGGCAAATGTTTAAAATGAGGTCCTCGGGTTATACTACCGTCGACCCGAGATGGCTCACTGGTCCCCGCCCTCGATCCCGACCTTATCAGTACCTACAACAATCAAGTCTAGTGAGTTTAAAGACTCAGCATGCATATATCGTAAATAACGAGTAATAATAATAAAATTTCATGCAACGTAAAGAAAAATATCATGATACTTGCGTAACGTAAAAATATCATGTCTTGAGTAATTATAATACGTGCATAACTGAACTGAAAATCATAAGTGAAATGTTTGCTCAATTGAGCCCTGTCATAAAATAACATGTCATAAATGTTCTGTTGAGATTATGTTCTACGCTAGTGGCCCCTGAACTGAACTGAACTGGATCGCCTGATCAGACTATACCACAGTATACTGGGCGGTAGTTATCATCACAGCCCTTGGACTGGATATTTGTACCCATAAATGAACTGAACTGAACCGGTAAGTGACCACCGAGTGAAGTAATAATCTCATGATAATGAAGTGGCCACAAGCAATATCGCATAAATCTCAAAAATTAATATTTAATATTTTTGCACGTAATATAATTAAATAACCTAATTAAATATCTTGTATAATTTTACCAAGTCGGTTGGATCATTCCCAGGCTCGCTGCGACTTAAATCTAACATGAAAAATATGCAAATGATTTAACTTGATCAAAACTTTGTAATTGAATCAAAAAACGAGACAATTACGCCCAGTACTTAGTATTTAATCATGACTTCATGCCAACCCGAACCGACACCGAACCATCATTTAGTCATGATTAAAATACACCCAAAATGATGAAATAATGCTCCTAAAATGGTACAAGTCGAAATTTTGGTGAATGGAGGCCAAAAACATGAAATGCCCTTTCGAGAGTCACTTTGGCACATTAAACCGTAAATTCTCGTACGACCTCTAAACTTAACCGAATCATGAACGTCCAAAAACATGGCCTTCCTAACTTGATGAGGCACTATCCAGTCCAAGGCCATAGGCTAAAAGCCAACCAAGAACTCAAACAATCCTCTGAACCGAAGCACCACTTGCGGTACACAAAATACTGCAGCAGCGCTTTTGTTTCCTTACGTTGTTTTCGAGACTATTGGCCATTGGGGCTCAAACCACCAACCATAGCCTCTTACCAACATCTTAAGGAATGGTTGGAACCATGGATAAGGGCCCTAGGCCAGCACAATCCAACCCACAACCGAAACAAGCCAAATGATTCCACCCGAGAGCACACCTTCATGTGTGGGGTGTCTTGCTTGTTCTTGCGGTTACGTGTCATTCTAGTGGCCATTTGATTGACCATGACATGATCTAGACGTCATGAGGTATTGTATGAACCGTGGTTAAGGGCTAGGAGCCAACCAAGATCCACACCACACCATATACTCGAAACTCACACATGTAGAAATGAAAGGGATCGATGGGGCTGTTCTGGTTTTATTTAGAAAAACTGAGGGGACCATGAACCAAGTCATGAAAGACCGACATGGTCATCTCCTAGAAATGCCAAGGAAGTTCTGAACCCACGGTTACAGGCTCAAAGGCCAACCGAGATCCGAACCACCACCTGGACAACCGAAACCAGAAATCGCGACTCAAAATGTCCCATGGACGACTTGATGTCACCATTCGGTTTTGCTTGGGTGAATGGCATGAAAACAATGAATTAAACCCTTCCTAGCACACCCTATAACATTATCAACAGCAGCCTTGTGCACCTGGAACGAGCCAACCCTAAAATCAAAAGGAAACATACCCACGTGAAGCACAAAGATGGGAACCGAAAATATTCTGCACTATGTTAAAAGGAATTGTCATGAAGATTTCGGTTTTCTTGCAATAAAATCATGTGCATGTGATGTTTAAAAGTACTTATATGGCTTGATTGAAGAGTAAAGGAAAATATAGACATGCCTTAGTTTGTTTGAACGAAAAACAAACGAAACGACGACGCGGCGCGGAGGAGATGGAGTTGCTTCTCTTGTTTTCTTTCTTTTTTTTTACCCTAGCCTCTCACGATTTTCAGTGCTGAAGGAGACTGAAGTTTCGAAATTAAGGAGGGGGAGGAAGTCTAGGAAATGAATGAGAATTTTACTAATTAAATGGAGTTTGAAAGGCAAGGTAGAAATCTTTCTATCCTAGTTGTTTGCTAGATAGGAAAAGATAAAACATACTATGGGATTTGATGGAGTGAATGGCCGAAATTATCATGTCAAAACAAGGTAGAAAAAATTGCTTAATTAATAATTTTTGTTGATTAAAAGGTGAGGGATTTATCTCCCAAAAGTAGATAAGGAAAGAATCAAGGGAAATGAGTTGTCAAACTTAATATCAAATCTATTGAAGGGGCCGAAAATATGCTAGATAAATGGGGATGAAATATTGCTTAATTATTAATAAGTGGGGATTAAAATTGTGGGAATTATTTTACCATGGAAAGATAAGAAAGGGATCAATAATGGAGAGTTGACAAATTAATTAAATCTCCTAAGGGTAGTGGCCGAATTTTTATGCTTATTAAAAAAGGGTGGAATATTGCTTAAATCATTAATTATTGTTGATTAAAAATGTAGGGATTATCTACCAATAATGGATATGGAAGGGATTCAAAAATGGTGAGTTGTCAACTTATTTAATCCAAATCCTTAAGGTGGCCGAAATTCTACAAAATAAATGGAGGGAAAAAAAATTGTTTAATTATTAAATTTTAACTCAAAGTTTTAAACACTAATTATGTATTTTCGTGGATTAATAAATTAGTCTAGGATATGCATTATCTTGCATGCATGGCCAAATCCTTAAATTAAATTACCAACATGCTAAACTACAATTCTTTAAATTCAATAAACCTAGATTAAATTATCTCAATTGGTCACATATTTTTAATTTAGGCTTCTAATTAAATCCTAGGACATAAAAGAATTATTTACTACTTATGTCAAATAGATTAAATGATTCCTTAAACTTTCTTTTTCATTAAATTAACTTATTATTTATCTTAAATAAATTCTAGGAATGTTTTCTTAATATTTAATTTTATCTCAGTACTCCAACTCCAGTCTGGCCTCACTTATTTAATTGAAAAGATAACATTTAAACTACTGCATAAAATAATTAAATTTAAAGAAAAGAATTTAAATACTCATGCAATAAAAATCATTTTAATTTAAATACTAGAAATTATGCATGACTTATACGTAGTCCAATTTACGGGTTCTACAACTCTCCCCCCCTTAAAAGAAATTTTGTCCTCGAAATTTAAACTTACCGAATAATTCGGAATATCGGCTCCTCATCTCTGGCTCAGACTCCCACGTAGCTTCCTCCTCTGAATGGTTAAGCCATTTGACTTTGACTCGCTTAACCAGCTTGTTCCGAAGTTTCTCCTCCTACCTGTCTAAGATCTGCATGGGTCTCTCCTCATAAGTCAGGTTCGGGGTAAGCTGCATGGTGTGCTGTCGTTGACCACCAAATTAATTCCTACTCTTTTAAATAAAAACGAGTGTAATGGTGAGTAGGGTCGAATCCACAGAGAACAATAGATATATTTCTTTTGATAATAAAAATAAAAAAGGGGGGATTTGTTTTGATAATTACTAAATAAAATAATCTAAACTAAAATTACCAAGCAAGAAAGAATAATGAATCTAGAATTGAAAATTAATCGACGAGAATAAATTGAAGAAATTAATACGAGAAAAATACTGATTCAAGGAGATTCCACTATTTAATTATCTCAATGTTCATCGGTTAACCAATCATTTATTCGTGTTATTCCAAACAATTAACCTTAGAATAATAGGGATAGCCGCTAAAATTCTTGTGTTTTCCTAAATTAATTGACCAAACCCAGCATCCAGTCAAAACTTACCAATAATCAACTGGGCACGATAGCGTTCCATATTAATTAAAGACAGCATTTTAGTTTCGTGAAAACAGTTAATCCTAAAATCTAACAATCGAGATAGCTGCAATTGATAGATCGAGTTTCACCGATTTATTTAGATTAAATATGTTATGATAGCACAACACGCCTAATCTATCGCTACTCATGTACCAATCGTTCATGACAATTACGGATCACTGAATTCATGGTTAGCATTAGAAAATCATACATCAAATTAAATTGTCAGATTAATTGACGTATAACATTCATATAATTAAATCATAAATCAACGAATATTTGGGCAAACAAGAATAATAAATTAAAGTGCAAAACCTCACAGTGATAAAATTAAACAGTAAACTATCCCTTGAATCAGTCTAAGAAAATTAGCCTAACATGGTTTGATCTAAAATCTCCATGAAAATTAAATAATAATAGAAAAGAAAGAGTGCAAACTAATTGTTGGGGGGAAAAAAAGAATCTTGCGCCTTGCTTCCTTCCTTCACGTGTGAATGATGGAAAAATTGGTGAAATCTCCTTCAAAGATGCGCACCTTTTTCACGTGAGAGAGTGAGTGAGAGAAATTGATGCCGCCTCTTCTTTTCTTACGTGTGAATAGTCAATTGGGTCTAAATTACTTTTACTAAAAAGCCCACTAACCTCTCAATTAACCCTAATCATATAATATAAAATAATAAATAATATTTTATTTAGATTTTCCCTTCTTGCATTTTTTTTGGGCAGCTGAAGTATCGTCATAAAGCGTGGCCACGCCTTATTCCAGGACTTCTTCTGGTTCGGTCATTCACTTTCAACTCTATTTGGAAGCTTCAAATGTGATAATCATCACCTTTTTAACTCCAATTTGCTCCAAGACCGTAAAAATTCCTCCTACAATAAAATTACACAAAAATGTGTCAATTAAACATATCGGAGATTAAAATAACGGGAAATATGAAAATAAAATATTAACTAATATTTGCCTATCACTGCAACGGCTCAAAGTTCACGACGTGCGAAGGATTTGCCATATACTTGCTCAGCATAGAGACGTGGAACACATTGTTCACTCCGGCCAGATTCGGCAGGAGAGCAACCCGATAAGCTAACGTCCCAACTCTGTCGAGGATCTCAAATGGTCCAATGAATCTCTGACTGAGCTTCCCTTTCTTTCCGAACTGCATGACACCCTTCATAGGTGCTACCTTCACAAAAACATGGTCGCCAACGGCAAACTCTAGCTCTCTCCTTCTCTGATCCGCATAACTCTTCTGTCGACTCTGAGCAGTCCTCATCCTATCATGGATTTTGACTACTACATCGGCAGCCTGTTGAATAATCTCTGTACCCAACTCTGATTTCTCCCCTACTTCATCCCAATGAACAGGAGATCTGCACTTGCGAACGTACAATGCTTCATACGGAGCCATACCTATAGACGACTGGAAACTGTTGTTATAGGTGAACTCCACTAATGGAAAGTTCGACTCCCAACTCCCTGAGAAATCAATAACACAAGCACGAAGAAGATCCTCCAAAATCTGAATAACTCGCTCTGACTGCCCATCTGTCTGAGGGTGGAAAGTTGTGCTAAATAACAACTTCGTACCCACTGCTGAATGCAAACTCTTCCAAAATGCGGAAGTGAATCAAGGGTCTCTGTCAGATACGATAGAAACTGGGATACCATGAAGTCGGACTATCTCTCAGATATACGACTCTGCATACTGAATCATGGTGAAAGTCGTCTTAATGGGCAAGAAGTGTGCTGATTTGTTAAGATGATCAACAATCACCCAGATAGCATTTGATCCTCTGACTGACTTCGGCAAACCGGTCACAAAGTTCATGGTGACATTCTCTCACTTCCACTCGGGAATGGGAAGAGGCTTGAGCAAACCTGCCGGTCTCTAATGCTCCGCCTTCACTAACTGACAAGTCAGACACTCGGATACAAAACGTTTGATATCCTTCTTCATTCCTGGCCACCAATACAATAACTGCAGATCTCTGTACATCTTCATACTCCCTGGATGAATAGAGTACGACGATATATGGGCCTTTGATAAGATATCTGCTCGAATAGAACCACTCCTGGGAAGCCACATCCTGTCTCGGTATCTCACAATGCCGTCACTAACTGAATACAAGACACTGCCCTTGGCCTCATCCCTCTGCTTCCACTTTGCCAACTGCTCATCTGCTGGCTGACCACTGCGAATACGGTCAATAAGAGAAGACTGGATCGTCAAAGTAGATAGACGAGGAACTCTGTCATGAGGATATGACTCTAGATCAAACCTTTGCATCTCAAGCTGAAGAGGTCTCTGAATCGTCAAATGAGCCATCACTGCGACCTTCCTGCTCAAAGCATCGGCAACTACATTAGCTTTACCCGGGTGGTAGCTAATGTCACAGTCATAGTCCTTCACAAGCTCCAACCAACGCCTCTGACGCATATTCAGCTCCTTCTGCGTAAAGAAATACTTGAGGCTCTTATGGTCGTGGAAGATCTGGCACTTCTCTCCGTACAAATAATGCCTCCAAATCTTCAAGGAAAAAACTACGGCTGCCAACTCCAGATCATGGGTAGGGTAATTCTTCTCATGGGTCTTCAACTGACGAGAAGCATATGCTATCACCTTCCCATGCTGCATCAATATTGCGCCCAAACCGAGCTTCGAAGCATCGGTATACAAAACAAAGTCTCCGGGCCCTGACGGCATGGCCAAAACTAGTGCTGAGATAAGAGCTTGCTTCAAAGTATCGAAGCTCTTCTGGCACTCATCTCTTGACACTAATTTAACATTCTTCTTTTTCAATGATGTGAGTGGAACTGCGATAGAGGAAAATCCCTTAATAAACTTCCAATAATATCCTGCTAGGGCAAGGAAATTACGAATCTCTGATGCATTCTGCGGCACAACCCAATCCCTGACTGCTGCGAGTTTTGCTGGGTCTACCTCAATACCACTGCTAGAAACAATGTGGCCTAAGAACGCCACCTTCTCTAACCAGAATTTGCACTTACTGAACTTTGCGAATAACTTGTGCTTCTGCAAGGTCTGCAACACTGTGGTCGGATTTCTACTGTGATCCTCTTGATTTTTGGAGTAGACGAGAATGTCGTCTATAAATACTATCACAAACTAATCAAGATACGGCTGAAATACGCGATTCATGAGATCCATGAAGATTGCTGGCACATTCGTCAAACCGAACGGCATCACAAGGAACTCGAAGTGGCCATAACGACTCCTGAAAGTTGTCTTGGAAACAACGGCATCTTTCACACTCAACTGGTGATAACCGGAATGCAGATTAATCTTGGAGAATACCGAGGCTCCCTGCAACCGGTCAAATAAATCTTCAATCCTCGGAAGTGGGTATTTATTCTTCACTGTAACCCTGTTCAACTCCCGGTAATCAATACAGAACCTCATAGAACCATCCTTCTTCTTCCCAAATAGGACTGGCACGCCCCATGGAGAAAAATTCGGGCGGATGAACTCCTTGTCAAGAAGTTCCTGAATCTGCTTCTTAAGTTCTGCCATCTCTGTCGGTGCTAATCGGTACGGTGCTTTCAAGATCGGAACCGTACTTGGCATAAGCTCAATGGAAAACTCCACCTCTCTCTCAGGTGGCATACCAGAGACGTCCACAGGAAAAATGTCTAAGAAGTCTCTAACGATCAGAACATCTGAAGCTGACTGACTGGGTGCCTCGGGGACAGATATAAAAGTTTCCAAAAACGCCCGACACCCTCTATGCATGAGCTTCCTAGCTTGGACATAACGTATAATGCGCGGTAAAGGAAAGTACCTGTCTGGCTCGAATAAGAACTGCTCCATCCCAGGCGGTCGGACTAGAACAGATCTCCGCTGGAAGTCTATCAACAATCTGTTCCGTAATAGCCAGTCCATCCCCAGTATGATGTCAAACTCTGGCATAGGCAACACGACCAGATCCGCATAAACGAGGTTGCCATGGAGCTCAAGATCTATGTCTCGGATCACATTGGTAGCTGCCATCTCCTCACCAGAAGGCAATACTACTGAATAGGCTACATCTAGCCCAACGGTCTTGACCTAGAGGAAATTAGAAAAGACCTCCGAAATAAATGAGTGAGTAGCCCCTGAATCTGTCAAGGCTTTCGTAGCGTAACCAGATATAAAAATTCTTCCTGAAAGGTTGGAACATCAAGCTGAACCCAATAATCACAAGAACTAACCTATAGACATGCAAAGGCCAGAGTTCTTCTAAACTTAATTTCCGAAAATAATACTGATTAGAGCATGCAATCCTATCATCGATTCTAAGTTCAAAATCTTAACCCAAAACATTAAATCCCAAATATAAACTTAAAGCTTAAAGATACCTGTCATAAGCATGGTCTCCGGGTTCGTCTCTGTCGCGTGAAGGGAAAAAACTCTGCCTTGGGTAGGCAGATTCTTCTGAGGGCACTGCGGTAGCAAGTAGTCTAGACTACCACACTTGTAACACTTCCCGGAACCATACATACACTCTCCAGCATGGCGGCGTGTGCACTTAGGACAGATTGGGTGCTCAAAGATCCTTGGGACTGCACGTCCCTGCTGTTGCTGCCGCTGTCCTATGTTCTTGGGTGGACCATGAAACGGCCTCTTGTTCTGATGCTGCTGCTGAGGAGGAGGAGGGTGGTGTGGTACTGGAATCGGTCACTTGTTCTGGTCCTGCTCTGTAGCTAGAGCTTTGGAGATGGCAACATCATAAGTAGTAGGGCCAGCCACCCTAACACCACGACGCAAGATTGGCCGTAGTCCGTCCAGAAAGTGTCTCCACTTTGCTCCAGCATCATTCGCAATTAGGGGCACGAAATGGCAACCCCTCTCAAACTTACGGATGAACTCCGTAACAGTCAGATCTCCCTGCCTCAGGGTCATGAACTCCCTGGTCAACGTGGAACGCACCTCATCAGTAAATTATTTGGTGTAAAATACCTCCGTGAAGCGTGTCCAGCTCAGCGTAGCCAAGTTCAGGTCTATTGACGCTCCTTCCCACCATAAGCGGGCATCTCCTCTGAACAGATATGTGGCACAACGAACTCTATCCGCATCCCCAAGCTCCATAAACTTAAAGATAACCTCGAGGGACTTGATCTAGCCCTCGGCAATCATGGGTTCCGTCGTCCCTGAAAACTCCTTCGGACGCATCTTCATAAATCTCTCATAAGTAGCCCTGGGCCCTGTCTGCCTGGCTGCCACAGCATTGTTCCCCGCAAACTGTGCAAAGAGCTGGGATGGGCATTCATGTCAGGTGGAGGAGGTGGAGGTACATCCCTCTCCTGCCTCTGGTTCACGTCGTCCTCTTGGCGAGGCTCATCATCTCTAGTGCGCTCAAGAATGCGTCTAGGGGGCATACTATTCCATACAAAACCCATACGTAACAAACATGCATAATTCCATAATTTATTTAAATTTAAATACTGAACAATAAAAATCTGGACGTAAAATATTTCATGAAAACATGCTGTTAAATAATTCGTGCTTTAAATAAAATGCATAAATGTAAAACTTACAGACCGAAGATGTGACTTCATGAGCTTCTCGTTGTCAGTATTAGTACAACCTTTTACAAGAAAATAGGCTCTGATACCATCTATAATGGCCCGAAATTCGTACTTGAAAATTTGCGGAAAAATTTAAAATTTTCTCTTTAACTAATTAAAATGCCTCTTTAAATAAATACTGATGAAAAGATTCAATGTTTAAAATATTTGAAATAGCAGCGGAAGTAATTATTGTTTGTAAAATAACAATTTAAAATAATCCAACAAAAGATAAAATGTTTGAGCATAAAAATGGCAAATGCTGAAAATGAGGTCCTCGGGTTCTACTACTACCGACCCGAGATGGCTCACTGGTCTCCGCCCTCGATCCCGACCTCATCAGTACCCACAATAATTAAGTCTAGTGAGTGTAAAGACTCAGCATGCATATATCGTAAATAATGAGTAATAATAATAAAATTTCATGCAACGTAAAGAAAAATATCATGAGACAGGCGTAACGTAAAAATATCATGTCGTGAGTAAATATAATACGTGCATAACTGAACTGAAAATCATAAGTGAAATGTTTGCTTAATCGAGCCCTGTCATAAAATAACATGTCATAAATTTTTTGTTGAGATTATGTTCTACGCTAGTGGCCCCTGAACTGAACTGAACTGTATCGCCTGATCAGACTAAACCACAGTATACTGGGCGGTAGAGATCATCACAGCCCTTGGACTGGATATCCGTACCAATAAATGAACTGAACTGAACCGGTAAGTGACCACCGGGTGAAGTAATAGTCCCATGATAATGAAGTGGCCACAAGCAATATCGCATAGAAAAAATCCCCGGGTCTTTAAGTTTTGGTGGGATTTTGTTTTGCACCAAAGCAGAGAAATTTTCAGTTAGATTTACTGTTATATTGATGTGCAAAGGGAATATTAATGTGCAATTTCTTGAATACTTCTAAGAACTTACCGAATTGCACATCCAATTTGCCTTTTTTAATGCTGCAGGGAAAGGTGGGGGAATTTTAATTGTAGATTTAGAAAACTTACTTGTAGATGTGTCAACCGCTTCATCTCGTTGATCTTCTTTTTCAAAAAATTTTTCGCTCCTCAACACTATGGCTTTCACTTGCTCTTTCGGGTTGCTTTCCGTGTTGCTTGGCAAGATGCCCGGTTCTCTGCTAGTGATCATTTGAGCCAACTGACCTATCTGATTCTCCAAGCCCATTATTGATGCATCCTAGTTTTGTAGTCTAGTCTCAGTGGCTGAAATGAACTTAGACATCATCTGCTCTAAATTTGACTTTTCTTCTCTAGGAGGATCAGATCTGTACATCGGTTGTCCTCTTTGTGGTCGATTCTGACTGTTTTGACCACCCCATGAGAAGTTGGGATGTTGCCTCCATCCGGGGTTATATGTGTTCGAATATGGATCATTCCTTGAACAATTTTGGACTCTCACTTGATTCACAGGTGCCAATTTTGGCACATAAAAAGGACCACTATCTTGACAGTCCTTAATATAGTGTTCTCCTCCGCATTTTTCACAAAATATCTCTTGCAGACGCATAGCCGTGCCACCCATATTCAAACCATCCAGTTTCTTGTTCAAGACATCAAGTTGTGCAGTAATAGTGGAAAGGTCAGTTAACTGGTGAACTCCTGCACTTCTTCGCTGGTTGTTCCTTTCAGATTGAGGATGATAGCTGCTAGCAGCCATCTCCTCCAATAACTGTATCCTTCCTCAGCAGTTTTTCTCAAGAGGTTTCCACAAGCAGCATCATCTTTCATAGTACGATTATGAGTAAGCAAGCCATAGTAAAAGGTTTGAACAACTAACCTAAGTGGAAGTTCGTGATGAGGGAATCTTCGTAATAGATCTTTGAAACGCTCACATGCCTCATATAAAGTTTCCTGCTCGAATTGAGCAAATGTGGTGATGTCTGCCCACAACTTCATGATCTTAGATGGAGTAAAGTATTTAATGTGAAACGCTTTCGCCATGTCCTCCTATGTGGTGATCGAACCTACACGCAAACAATTTAACCATGCTTTAGCTTTATCACGTAAGAATAAAATAAATAAATGCAACCTAAAAGCATCATCAGAAACTCCATTAAATTTAAAAGTATCGCAAATTTCAAAAAAATCTGCGATGTGCGTGTTTGGATTGTCTACTGCAAATCCACGAAACTGGACTGTATTCTGAATCATCTGAATTATAGCTGGCATGATTTCGAAGTGGTTTGCCCGCACAATAGGCCTCACAATGCTGTGGCATGCTCCATCCAAAGAGGGCTGGGCATACTCTAGCATCAGTATGCGGCATGGCATCTGAACATGTCTATCATCATGGTGTTCCTCCTCGTGCTTGTGCTCGTGCGCCTCCATCAGTTCCTTCAGTATCTGCTGTTGTCTTATCTTGCGGAAAGTTCTTTCATTTTCAGGGTCGAACTGCTCAAGCTCCACGTCAAGTGACTTTTTCATGCACTGGACAAGATATCTGTGATAGAATATGGAGTGTTAATTTAATAAAAATGAAACAATGCTAAATAAAATAACTCAAAATAAAATTGTGAATTAACAGTCCCTGGCAATGGCACCAAAAACTTGGTCGAGCAAAACTTGCACTGTGGAATCCTTAATAAAAATATGGTTTTTTGTGCTTAAGTTTTAATCGCAAGTGCATGATGTCAAGTAATAATATAATGTACGTGGGTACGAGTATCGTTCCACTGAATACTGTATTTGACAATTATTATTTCTAGTTATCAAATCTTTAGCAACGAAAATTTGATTGTTTGTTTAGTACTACTATGCTCAAATAAATATGCAAATAAAAATGATGCACAAGTTAGATAATGAGATATAATATCTAGGATGGTTGATTAAAAATTCAATGAGAAATGAATTTGTTGGAATTTCAGTTCACCTACCCTGGTTAATTAATTAATGTGTTCGATAGTGATTGTATGCTTCCGACATGATTTTCTATTCAATTAAACACACTCTCTCGATCTATGCCAAACTAATTCTACTTAGTGAAGTAATTAAATGTCTTTAATTATTTATCAAGAGTGAATCGCATGTCGATCTATGAAATCCCATAGTTTTTTCGTCCTACTGGACTATGACTATCGGCGCGTATCCAATTTCATATATCTATGTAAATTGTAGATCCACAGACTAACTATCACAAGCTATTCTCTCGAAATAACTTGCAATATAAAAACGTTGTTAAATTTATCTACGCTCTAACAACACAATGAAAAACAGTAGCACATTCAAGAACAAAACAACAATCGAAATATAAATTAAATAAATCAAAATTTGGGGTAGGATCCCCTTAAATCCAAACAAATATTTTTGTTTAGGTAGTATAATTCATGGTAGAAATAAACCTAACAATGTTTAAATGATAAAAACTAGATCAGAAATACTATACGTGACGAAAGTGCGAGGAACGACGCCCAAAAAATCTTCGAATCTCCAACTCCAAGCGCAAAATCCTCTTCATGGCTTGTGGTGGCTGATGAATTATGTCAGAATGACCCCCAAAATCGTCCCTTAACCCTTCCATATCATTCATATCCAGAAAATAAGGTAAGGAATCGGACAAGAAATCTTCCCAAAAATAGGTGGCACTAGGACGGTAGAATATTAACGCTCGAGTACCACATCTTCTGTAATTCTTCTTGTGGAATGGGGTCTCGCTCGGGAGGTAGAATATTACCGCCCGAGCGCCAAGTATTCTGTATGTTTATTCTTCGGAAGGCACATCTCACGCCCGGGCGGTAGAATATTACCACCCGAGCGCCACACTTTCTGGAAATTGGCTCCGCGAATCACTTAACGCGCCCGAGCGGTAAATTTATGCCGCTCGGGCGCCAGTCTTTCTACACATTCTTGCACATTTTGATCCGATTCCAGTTTTCCGGTAATTTTTCTAGCAAATTCACCACTCCCAAGTAAGACATGATCACATTCATAGGCTTAATCTAAAACGAACAAAAATGTAAATGAAATGTACGCATGCACAATGAAAACATACACAAAACTAATGCATTAAAACACGTAAAAACCATACCTATCATTGAACAGACTTTTTCTTTTGAAAATTCTATTTTGCGCAAACCAATTACAAGATCATGGTTACTCAGATATGCAATAGATTTAAAGTTTAAGGGGTTCAATCTCTTATGCCACAACAAGTTTTTAGATGATTTGGAAGCAATGAAACAAACTGGTTGTAACGTCCCAGATTCGACGACTGTCCTCACTGTACCAAGACGAGTCTTTCAAGCGTGCTTATGTCCTCACTCACACGCACCCTAAGAAACTTCCTAGGAGGTCACCCATCCCAAAATTGCCCCAAGTCAAGAACGCTTAACTTTGGAGTTCTTATGTGATGAGCTACCGAAAAGAAGATGCACCTTCGTGATATGAGTAGTACCAATCAAATCTTTTTAAGCCCTCTTCAACTGTACAGTCCATTACATTGAACAGTCTCGGAATCCCTCTCATTCCGGTGTGGGATCGGTTCATTCATGTTCCCTCCACCTAGAAGCCTGCCAGAAGCCGCTCATTGTCCGTGCAACCTCATGGCACCGGCGATCATCCCCCGCCCTCTTCGGCCCCGGGCCTCACATGCCCACCAGCTTCCGCTCGGTTTGTCCTCGAACCACACCGTACTAAGAGAGGTCGGCTCTGATACCAACTGTAACGCCCCAGATTCGACGACATGTCCTCACTGTACCAAGATGATTCTTTCCAGCGTGCTTATGTCCTCACTCACACGCACCCTAAGAAACTTCCCAGGAGGTCACCCATCCCAAAATTACCCCAAGTCAAGCACGCTTAACTTTGGAGTTCTTATGTAATGAGCTACCGAAAAGAAGATGCACCTTCTTGATATGAGTAATACCAATCAAATCTTTTTAAGCCCTCTTCAACTGTACAGTGCATTAAATTGAGCAGTCTTGGAATCCCTCTCATTTCGTTGTGGGATCGGTTCATTCATGTTCCCTCCACCTATAAGCCTGCCAGGAGCCGCTCGTTGTCCGTGCAACCTCATGGCACCGACGATCACCCCCCGCCCTCTTCGGCCCCGGGCCTCACAGTTGGTATTAGAGCCAATGATCCCCAAAGGGTTGTGTACTGTCACTTCGAGAAGCTCAAGAAGTCACGCCTCAAATATGTGAGTTTTTACTGCTTTATATTTTATATGCTTAAAATTCTTTAAATGCTTATATGATACATGATATACATGTTAGTTGCATGTTGTATGAATTTTTTTTAATGCATGTTGGGTAGTAGAATTGATGAAGAACTAGTAAAAAATAGGTTGCATGTACTAACTGAGCTAGATTTAGGAGTCGGCATTGAGAATATTTGGGTTAGAATTGGAATTTTCAAGATTTTGAGGACCAAATTGAATATTTAAAGGTTAAGTTAGAGGTGGATAAGAGAATCTAAGCTTGGCAATCATCAAGTCAAGAAAAATTTCGAGGACAAAATTTAATTTAAAGGGGGAGAATTGTAACGTCCGAAAAATCAGTCCACGTAAACCACATGCATGCAAAATTATTTTAATTGCTTAATTGTTTTTGAATGCTTGAATAATATTTTATTATATAATTAAATGTATAATTTCATGATTAAATGATTATATGGCATGATTTCATGAAATTAACGATTTTACCCGAATATTCGATAATAGTCAGAGAAAAGGAGACCGGTGACGACCAAGAGAAAATAGTATTTTTCATTAATTAATGGCAAGGTTTCTTAAAATGATTTAATTTTCCTAAAAATGTTAGAGTTCCAATTATTTTACGAGTCGAGCTCGATTTTCCCGGGAAGCCAGTTTTGGGAAAAAAAAGAGTTTTAAAAGAAAAAAAATATTATTTTTGGGAAACTTTGTTGGAAACTAAATTCTGGAGTTTGAAAAAACATAAATCAATCGATTAAATCAAATAATACGCGAAAGCAAATTCGGCAGCTGGACTTATCAACTGAAATCAGCTGACACAAACTGATCAGTTGAGAACTGATCAGTTAAAACATTCAGCCGAAAATATTAAAGTCTCTCAACTGAAGATACCTCGGGAAAGATCATTCAACAGACAGAAAGACATATCAGACAGCAACTTAATATGGAAAGCCGCACCGCATAGAACAACGTATTTCGGCTATTGAAATTAAAACGCCGTTTTACAATCAATAATGAAGTGGCAATCAAGAACACTGTCCAAGAAATGATGAAGTGGCAATCAACGGATACATAAATTCAAAGTTACCGTGGAAAGATAAGTCTATAAATATGACTAAAGAGCAGTTGAAGTAAGACGACGATCTATCAATCTCAAACTTGCTATTACTCTGTCAAAATCTCAGCTCACTCTTATTAGATCTATTCGTAGCAATCAAGGCTACAAGTTGAGCAGACTAGCACTCTGTAATATTGATAATTCAATAAGTGCTAAGTTCAGTTACTCACAGAGATCATTGTATTATACTAAGAGTTTCAGTTTAGGCAGTAGATAAGTCCTAACTGAAGTGGGTCTGTACAAGTGCTGTACTCGATCAAAGTCTTTTAGTAAATATCCTATCCTTGAGATAGAAGGGGTGACGTAGGAGTTATTCAAATCTCCGAACATCCAGAAACATATTGTGTTGTCTTTACTTCAGCTTTTCATTTTCAGTTAGATACTCTATCTTTCAATCAGTTTAATTTCCGCAACTGCTTATTCAGTTTAACTGATTGTTATTGACCGACGGGATACTTAGTTCAGTTTGTAATAAAACTGAACTACCTTTTTCGAAGAACATTTAAATTCATGGAAGTGTTTATTCAACCCCCCCTTCTAAACACTCCTTAGTCAATAACCGATCCTATCAAGTGGTATCAGTGTAACGCCCCGAAAATTTTAAGGTCCACGCAAACCACATGCATGCAATTATTAAATTCTTTTGTATTTTAATTAATTGGTTTAATTGCATTAACTAATTATGTTGAGCTTATTGACATGTTTAAAATAAATTTTCTACATGATTGCATTAAAATTGCATTTTTAGGATTATTCGAGTGACGATCAAGGAACGGGGACCGAGGGCTGAAAAATGTAAAAGATTTTTACTAAATAATTGTTTTTAATTATTTAAAGTGCGGTCGATGTTTTTAAGTAAAATTTTGAAAGTATCGGGTTATGAGGTGATTTTATACGCCGGAACGTAATTTTTATCGGTATTGGCTTTTTAAATAAAATTCGAGCTTTCGAGCATCCCGGCTAATAAATTCACATTTTTATTTAAAAGAAAACTTTGTTTTTATTTTATTTAAAATCTAGTCAATTTAAATGGGCTTTAATTTTATGGCTTATTAGGCCTAAGCCTATTTAGTTGATTAAATTAGTATATAAGATATTAATAGACTCACAAACCCATTCTAGATTACAATTCAATCGGCCACTTTTTAAAAATTTTAAAACTCTCTCCCTCAAACACTCTCACACACGGCACATCAAATTTAAAGAAAATCGGCAGCAGCCTAGCCGTGAGTTGGAGGGTGATCGAGAGGTTCTTGTCCCGTCGTCTCCTCCGTTCTTCGTCGTCATCGTTTAGTCGAGCGTTTATAACGCAAAGGCACACCTTAATCTCCCTTTTCTCATCCATCATATCATAATATGTTTTAAATTGGTGTGTGTATGAAAAAGCATGGATTTATATTCAAGATTTTTGGTTATTATCGCATGTATGCTTGAACTCACGATTCATGTTTCTTTATAGCGTTTCTTGCACGTTAAGGGCTGCCATGATCCTATAATAAGTTGTAACAACGATTTCAAGTAATAACCTAGTCCCCTTACCCACCCAAGAAAAGCCAAGAAAAGCCAAGAAAACCAAGAAAGCCAAGAAAACCCAAGAAACAAGAAAGAAAACTACATGTGTTGTCTAGGCTTGGGGGGATCGGGTCTCACGTTGTAAGGGCCGGCTGGGTTCTTGGCTTGGTCCAGGACTTGGCTAAGGCCTCGATCGAGTCTAGGGCAGAGTCCTAGCCACGCTAGGACTCATGTTGGAAGGCGGCGAAGAGTCCTTCGCGAGAAGGACTCCAGCCGAGAAGCAAGACTGCATGCGTGCAGTCTTGCAGACTTCGTGTGAATGAGTGTGCTTGATCTAGGGCTTATGGGCTATGGTAGGGTGACCTTTCGTGGTCCTAGGAAGGTGTACAGGAAGTTGGCTCGGGGTAGGAGTCGACGGGTAGGGCTCTTAGTTCACTCAAAACCAGAATGGTACACTAGCACACTCTCGGCCAGCACTTGTAGGGCTGTTGTTGCTTCGTTTTTGGGTTTGGGGCGGTTTCCTTGTCGAACTTAGAGTCCAGTAGGTAACTTTAACATGTTGGGCACCTTTGGGCTCGATATGGTTCGGGGGTAACTCGATAAAATTAAGAGATGGCTCGGGGTTGAAGTTTAGGTGTCAAATTGAGTTTCAAAATAAAGATAATTTGGAAAACGGCTCACGGGGGTCGAGTCGTGGTCCATAAGGGCTAAAATAATATAAAAAGACTAAATTTATAATTTAGGAATTTTATATTAAAGTTTGGTATTTTTGGGGATTAAAACACCGTTAAAATAATTAAGAAAAGATAAATTAAAAAGTCTAAATGTTAAGCCAAATAAAATTACGAAAAAATTCATATAGGCTTAAATAATTATTTGGGACATTTTAGAGTCATGAAATCAAGGAAATAGTTGAATTCGTAAAAAGTTGAGTCCAGGGGTAAAACGATCTTTTTACGTCGAAAAATTAGTAAAGGTCATGGCAGTGCCCGAAATGCTGTTTTCATGTTAAATATGATATTTTAAAATGTTTATGAATTTAACATGAATTAATTATGATTTTTAAATGTCTAAGGAATTTTCATGGTTTAATAAGACATTTAAAATACATGTTGCATGCTTGGTTTCGAAAAGAAAAACGTTAACTTTATTCAAGATTTTTCTAAGTGATGCGAATGAAAACGTTGAAGGATGTGAAGTTATTGTGACTAATTCGTTAATGGTGGTTACGTCGTGAGGGTTATGGTCCCAGTGGGAGCTCGACGATCGTGTTTCTATCATTGCGAATTTATGGTATCAAGTTTTATGGTAACGCAAAGAATGGGAATGACGTGAGGGGAAAAGGCCCCAGAGGGAACCCATGTATTGGGAAAAGGCCCCCGAGGGAGCCCCGACGAGCGTATTTCTATTCGATCATGATAGGCCAAGGCTCAGTTGACCGGTGAGAGTGTCGCTGATGTCCCCGCCGCCCAGTACTGAGGTTTCACGCAGATGGATCCATCGTTCATGTCATGTCATGTCAGGGAAGTCACAATTAACGATCTGAATTCAACAAAAGAAAACAATAATGCTCATGAATCATGTTCAAGGTTTTTCGTCATGTCATGTTAAAGAAAAAGAAATCATGTTTGCATGTCATGAAATGCTATTTTTACTTAAAAGTATTTTCACTGTTGCATGTGGTTTTATTATGTATTACTCGTTATTAAAGATTATGGTGTGTTGAGTCTTTAGACTCACTGGGTGTGATGGATGCAGGTGGTATTGATGGGGTTCTTGACGGATGATACTACTGGACTGAAGGTGCACACAACCCGAGGACCGGCGCGTCATTTCCGCATTATGATTTATGATTTTAAGTTAAAGATTTTAAGACTATTTATTTATGCTTCTGAGAGAATTTTTGAGAGGTTTAGTATGGGCTTTACTTTTCAAACTATTGCTTTTGAGTTTTGGTAAAACAGTAGACGATTTTATTAATTCACTTGGATTTTAATTGTAAAGGCCCTAAAAACTGCTTGCTTGAAAATTTGCGGAAAATTAAAAATTTTCTTTTTAAAAATAACTGAAATTGCCTCTTTCATAATTAAACTGATAAACAAAGTCAAAGTTTAAAATATCGCAGCGGAAGAAAATAAAGTTGCCAAAAATCACAATTTAAAAATGAGTTTATAAAGGGCTACAATGGACTTCTATAGCAACTTGGGTTAATCATTTTCGTAAAGCGAGGACGAATACGAAGTAGTTGCTATAGGGGCCCATTGTGTGCAGTCACGCAGCCGCGGGCCCGGGCTCGGGGCGTGACAGAGTGGTATCAGAGCCAGGTTACCGGCATGGAACACCGAGAAATAAGTGCTATGCGGGGCAAAGTGCTATGTGCATGGGAGCCACTTCTTGAACCTGCGGGGCAAAGTGCTACATGACGGGAGCCACCTCTTGAACCTGTAGGAGCCACCTCTAGATTCTTGGTGCTGGTGGATCGAGTGGTCAGGCCGCGACGTGGACGTCGCATTCTGAAGGAGGGGTGATTGTGATACCCTTGTCCCACATCGAAAAAAAATCAAGATTTAAAATGAGTTTATAATGGCTTACAATGGACTTCTATAGCAACTTGGGTTAATCATTTTCGTAAAACGAGGACGAATACGAAGTAGTTGCTATAGGGGTCCATTGTGCCGTCACGGAGCCGCGGGCCTGGGCTCGGGGCGTGACATTAATACTAGTGGTTTGAGGTTTTATTTTAAAGAGGGAAAAATATTTTATGAAAATACTTTTATGTGTTTATTGAGTGGGCCGAATTATTTAGAAAAAAAAAATTTCTAGTACTTTTAAAGAAATAAAAAGGACAGACGTTTCAGTTGGTATCAGAGCCAGGTTCCTGTATAGGGTTGTGCCACCATCAGCGCCGGGAAGATCAGTCGTCAAGCCTCTAAGTTGTAAGTTTACATGCTTTACATGATTTTATGATGTTACCTGCATAATTATATGGATTATATGTTTATGTCGCATGTTTAATAGTTTTATGATAAGTTATGATTTATATGCTTGGAATTTTTATACGTGATACGATATGAAATGAAAAAATTATTTTATTTTAACGCATGTTGGTTTGTGGTGGAAATGGACGATGTTGATTTTTGGGGTTTTTGTATTGACGATCTAATTTTTGGGCTATAAGTTAATCGAGAATATTATGAATGCTTTGGGACACGTAGATTTTCTCTAAGAAAATATTTATGATTCATGGCTACTAGTCGAATTAATTTTTGGGAATTAGACGTAAGGAATAATGATTCGAGGATTTACAACGACTTTGGGAATAAAAAAAAAGATAAATTGGGATTTTAAGTTGATGAAAAGTAAGATTGGTTATAAAAATTTATCTTTGGGTAAATAAGTTTAAGTTTATTGAAATTATGTCATGGGAAAACTGTAGAAGAAAATTAAGAATACCGAGAATTTATGGGTTAACTGTAAGATTTTTGTAAGTAAGGACCAATTAAGATAATTTCGAGGAAATTAAGAATTTATTTTGCGAATATTAAGGAATTTGGGGATTTGTTTAGCAATAAGTGCGAATTGAATGGGTTATATGGTAAGAATTTTGATGATCTAGACTTTTAAGAATATTTGGAACATAAGGATATCTTGGGTTATAATGTTATAAGGAATTTGAATCAAGGATTTTTAAGGATGAATCGATATCAGGCTTGAAAAATTTAAGCGTTAACGGATGCGTTTGGGATTTTAAGATTTAAATTTGATAAGTTTATGAACATTTTGGGTATAAATTAAGAAAAGTAATATATGATATGTATGGTTATTAATATTTTAATATTGAGAATCGTAAGAAAAAGTGAAATTCGAGGTTATAATGGTAATAGCACTAAGTATTTGGGTCCTTTTAAGTGCGATTTGAAAATAAGGATTTAAGAAGGAAAATTTAATTGGGATAAAGAGACGTAAGGACATTCTAGAGTTTAAGTTTTATCAGAGTAAGCGTAGCGGAAAGCGTGGATTTTTGGGATACTAGAACTAAGTCTAAAGCTTTGGGTTATTAAGGATAAGCGAATTTCGAGGACGAAATTCAATTTAAGGGGGGAAGATTGTAACGCCCCGAAAATTTTAAGGTCCACGCAAACCACATGCATGCAATTATTAAATTCTTTTGTATTTTAATTAATTGGTTTAATTGCATTAACTAATTATGTTGAGCTTATTGACATGTTTAAAATATTTTCTACATGATTGCATTAAACTTGCATTTTTAGGATTATTCGAGTGACGATCGAGGAACGGGGACCGAGGGCTGAAAAATGTAAAAGATTTTTACTAAATAATTGTTTTTAATTATTTAAAGTGCGGTCGATGTTTTTAAGTAAAATTTTAAAAGTACCGGGTTATGAGGTGATTTTATACGCCGGAACGTAATTTTTATCGGTATTGGCTTTTTAAATAAAATTCGAGCTTTCGAGCATCTCGGCTAATAAATTCACATTTTTATTTAAAAGAAAACTTTGTTTTTATTTTATTTAAAATCTAGTCAATTTAAATGGGCTTTAATTTTATGGCTTATTAGGCCTAAGCCTATTTAGTTGATTAAATTAGTATATAAGATATTAATAGACTCACAAACCCATTCTAGATTACAATTCAATCGGCCACTTTTTAAAAATTTTAAAACTCTCTCCCTCAAACACTCTCACACACGGCACATCAAATTTAAAGAAAATCGGCAGCAGCCTAGCCGTGAGTTGGAGGGTGATCGAGAGGTTCTTGTCCCGCCGTCTCCTCCGTTCTTCGTCGTCATCGTTTAGTCTAGCGTTTATAACGCAAAGGCACACCTTAATCTCCCTTTTCTCATCCATCATATCATAATATGTTTTAAATTGGTGTGTGTATGAAAAACATGGCTTTATATTCAAGATTTTTGGTTATTATCGCATGTATGCTTGAACTCATGATTCATGTTTCTTTATAGCGTTTCTTGCACGTTAAGGGCTGCCATGATCCTATAATAAGTTGTAACAACGATTTCAAGTAATAACCTAGTCCCCTTACCCACCCAAGAAAAGCCAAGAAAAGCCAAGAAAACCAAGAAAGCCAAGAAAACCCAAGAAACAAGAAAGAAAACTACATGTGTTGTCTAGGCTTGGGGGGATCGGGTCTCACGTTGTAAGGGCCGGCTGGGTTCTTGGCTTGGTCCAGGACTTGGCTAAGGCCTCGATCGAGTCTAGGTCAGAGTCCTAGCCACGCTAGGACTCATGTTGGAAGGCGGCGAAGAGTCCTTCGCGAGAAGGACTCCAGCCGAGAAGCAAGACTGCATGCGTGCACTCTTGCAGACTTCGTGTGAGTTAGTGTGCTTGATCTAGGGCTTATGGGCTATGGTAGGGTGACCCTTCGTGGTCCTAGGAAGGTGTACAGGAAGTTGGCTCGGGGTAGGAGTCGACGGGTAGGGCTCTTAGTTCACTCAAAACCAGAATGGTACACTAGCACACTCTCGGCCAGCACTTGTAGGGCTGTTGTTGCTTCGTTTTGGGTTTGGGGCGGTTTCCTTGTCAAACTTAGAGTCCAGTAGGTAACTTTAACATGTTGGGCACCTTTTGGCTTGATATGGTTCGGGGGTAACTCGATAAAATTAAGAGATGGCTCGGGGTTGAAGTTTAGGTGTTAAATTGAGTTTCAAAATAAAGATAATTTGGAAAACGGCTCACGGGGGTCGAGTCGTGGTCCATAAGGGCTAAAATAATATAAAAAGACTAAATTTAGAATTTAGGAATTTTATATTAAAGTTTGGTATTTTTCGGGATTAAAACACCGTTAAAATAATTAAGAAAAGATAAATTAAAAAGTCTAAATGTTAAGCCAAATAAAATTATGAAAAAATTCGTATAGGCTTAAATAATTATTTGGGACATTTTAGACTCATGAAATCAAGGAAATAGTCGAATTCGTAAAAAGTCGAGTCCAGGGGTAAAACGGTCTTTTTACGTCGAAAAATTAGTAAAGGTCATGGCAGTGCCCGAAATGCTGTTTTCATGTTAAATATGATATTTTTAAATGTTTATGAATTTAACATGAATTAATTATGATTTTTAAATGTCTAAGGAATTTTCATGGTTTAATAAGACATTTAAAATACATGTTGCATGCTTGGTTTCGAAAAGAAAAACGTAAACTTTATTCACGATTTTTCTAAGTGATGCGAATGAAAACGTTGAAGGATGTGAAGTTATTGTGACTAATTCGTTAATGGTGGTTACGTCGTGAGGGTTATGGTCCCAGTGGGAGCCCGACGATCGTGTTTCTATCATTGCGAATTTATGGTATCAAGTTTTATGGTAACGCTAAGAATGGGAATGACGTGAGGGGAAAAGGCCCCAGAGGGAACCCATGTATTGGGAAAAGGCCCCCGAGGGAGCCCCGACGAGCGTATTTCTATTCGATCATGATAGGCCAAGGCTCAGTTGACCGGTGAGAGTGTCGCTGATGTCCCCGCCGCCCAGTACTGAGGTTTCACGCAGATGGATCCATCGTTCATGTCATGTCATGTCAGGGAAGTCACAATTAACGATCTGAATTCAACAAAAGAAAACAATAATGCTCATGAATCATGTTCAAGGTTTTTCGTCATGTCATGTTAAAGAAAAAGAAATCATGTTTGCATGTCATGAAATGCTATTTTTACTTAAAAGTATTTTCACTGTTGCATGTGGTTTTATTATGTATTACTCGTTATTAAAGATTATGGTGTGTTGAGTCTTTAGACTCACTGGGTGTGATGGATGCAGGTGGTATTGATGGGGTTCTTGACGGATGATACTACTGGACTGAAGGTGCACACAACCCGAGGACCGGCGCGTCATTTCCGCATTATGATTTATGATTTTAAGTTAAAGATTTTAAGACTATTTATTTATGCTTCTGAGAGAATTTTTGAGAGGTTTAGTATGGGCTTTACTTTTCAAACTATTGCTTTTGAGTTTTGGTAAAACAGTAGACGATTTTATTAATTCACTTGGATTTTAATACTAGTGGTTTCAGGTTTTATTGTAAAGAGGGAAAAATATTTTATGAAAATACTTTTATGTGTTTATTGAGTGGGCCGAATTATTTAGAAAAAAAAAATTTCTAGTACTTTTAAAGAAATAAAAAGGGCAGACGTTTCAATAAGAGCAGGGCATATCCTATCAAAGACTATCTATACTCAATCTGATCACTATGTCCTCATTCAATAAGATTACTATGTTCTCCAGAGAAGATTTCGATGATTGGAAAATAAGAATGCAGGCTCATCTAGCTGCACAAGACGATGACATGTGGTACGTGATAACCGACGGACCCATGAAGATTTTGAAAGCAAACACAGCTGTTGCTATTACTGAAGGGGCACCTCACCGAATTGAAAAGCCCAGAGATGAGTGGACTACTGAGGACAAGAGAAAGGCAAATCTAGACAACGTTGCAAAAGACATATTGTATAAGACACTGGACAAAGTAACGTTCAGTAAAATCAAAATGTGCAAAACCGCCAAAGAAATTTGGGAGAAGTTAATTCAACTTTGCGAAGGCAATGAACAAACCAAGGAAAACAAACTTTCAGTTGCTGTGCAGAAGTTCGACAACATCAGAATGAAGATTGGAGAAACAATGCACGAATATGATGAAACAACCAGCTGTATCATCAACGAACTGAATGCACTTGGAAAAGTGTATACAAATAAAGAAGTAGCGTTGAAAGTAATCAGAGGACTTCCCAAAGAATGGGATGTCAAAACTATGGCAATGAGGGAATCCAAAGATCTGAACAAAGTTGAACTTCATGATTTATTTGCTGACCTGAAAGCATATGAGTTTGAACTTCAAACTCGAGAAGGAGAACCATCTACCCCAGCAGCAACTACTGCCTTGACTGCTGTTAGAAGTGAACCAACTGGTTCAGTTGAGAAAGCTGCTTATCAACTGAGCAATGATGCTATGTCACTATTCATTAAGAAATTTGGAAGATTCATGAGGAAAAATCAAGGCAATTTTCAGAAGAATTATCAAAGAAACAACTCCAGAGAAGAGTCTAATGTATGTTACAACTGTGGCAAATCGGGTCACTTTATTGCTAACTGTCTCAAGCCTAAAAAGGACAATCAAGCCTCAACTGAAAGAAAGAAGAAAGTGTATGAGCATAAGAGGAGATCTAAGGACGACAAGAAGCCTTACAGAAAGAAACATGAAGTACTCCTAGCTGAAGATAGCAAAGCCAAATGGGCAGAAACTGACAGCGAAGAGTCAGAACCAGAAAGTTCTTGCAGTTCTAGTGAGGATGAGGAAGAAGTAAAATGTCTGATGGCTGATAACATAGAAGATCAATCAAGCTATCAGCAGGTATTTGATTTTAGTTCAACTGATTTTACAAGAGAAGAACTCATCTCAACTCTTCATGACATGGTCAATGAGTATCAAAAGCTCGCTTTATCGTTTGAAAATGCCAGAGCAAAGCAAGATGATCCCAAAGACGATAAAACAAAAACTGATGAATCAGTTGATATGTTGAGTCTGAGAAGGGAGATTGCTGAACTCAGTAATGAAAGAAGCAGGGATCAATTAATGATTCAAAAATTGTTGCTTGAAAATTCAAAGCTCAATGAGGTTATTCAGAATTGGAACAAATCATCTAAAACTTTAACTAATATACAGAATTCTCATAAATCAGTTGATGATAAAACTGGTTTAGGATTCTGTAGTAAAGATGATTCGTCTTCCCAAGATACTCAACCAAAACTGAATATGAACAAAGGGAAATATATTCACTTTGTAAAATCAGTTATGGTACAAGAACAAGCAGAGCCGAGTAAACTGATTGAACAGCCATCTCAGAATAAGAATAAAGGCAAGAGATGTGGCATTGGGTATAATCCAAAGGGTAAGACTGACTCACGGAGTCAGCAACTAAAAACTCTCAGCAGAAAATATTCAAATGGCTACTCAAACTACTAAAACAGTAAGCCAGTTCAGAAAAGATATCGGTTGAACAATCAGTTGAAAAAGGACAAAACACATGTTGTATCATCCACACACCATACACCAAGCACACACAGACAAGGAAGGACCATATGGAAGGACCATATGGAATACAGCAACAGGACGGTCAGTTAGACTGATTCAAGTGTGGATTCCTAAAGGACTAATCAACTTTGGACCCAAATAGAAAAGGGTACCAAAATCTTATTTTGTGTTTAATTGCAGATAGTAGGTACAAGCATTGGATCAATATGGTATTTGGACAGTGGATGTTCACGACATATGACAGGAGATTCAAATTTATTATCTCAACTAGTCAAATACACTGGTCCAAACAACAGTTTTGGAGATAACTCCAAAGGTAAAACTGTGGGTAAGGGTAAGCTTATCCATGGTAACTTCACCATTAATGATGTTTTATTAGTCGAGAATCTTAAGTATAATCTGATAAGCATTAGTCAGTTATGCGATAATGGATCTCAGTTCAGTTTGACAAACACTCTTATTCAGTCAAAAACTCAACTGAAGAGATTATTCTAACTGGCAAAAGGTGTGGAAACACTTACAAAGTCAGCTGGAATGATCAACCTTATACACCAGTATGCTTTATTGCCTCTAAATCATCTCAAAACTGGTTGTGGCATAAAAGGTTAAACCATTTAAATTTTAAATCCCTTGCCTATCTGAGTAAGCATGAACTTGTAACTGGTTTGCCCAAAATAAATTTTTCAAAAGAAAAACTTTGCTCAGCATGTCAGTATGGAAAACAAGTACGATCCTCTTTCAAAAACAAAGGCTGTAAATCTTCATCCCGATGCTTAGAATTATTGCACATGGATCTCTTTGGTCCAATACCAGTCATGAGCTTAGGGGGAATGAAATACACCTTGGTGGTCGTAGATGACTTTTCAAGATTTACTTGGGTTATATTTCTCAAATCCAAAGACCATACGGCTGCACAACTGATTAAACTCTTCAAAAGACTTTTAAATGAAAAATCAGTTGGGATTGATCGAATCAGATCTGATCGAGGAACTGAATTCATCAATCAAACACTTTCAAGATTTTTAGAAAATACTGGAATCAAGCATGAGCTCTCAGCAGCAAGAACACCTCAGCAAAATGGTGTAGCTGAGAGAAGGAATCGGACTCTTAAAGAAGCTGCTAGAACAATGCTTGCTGATTCTGGTATTTCTCAAAGATTTTGGGCAGAAGCAGTAAACACTGCATGCTACACTCAGAACAGATCAATGATTAATAAAAATCACATGAAAACAACATATGAGATCTGGCATGGAAGAAAAAGCATAATCACTTACTTCAAAATATTTGGCTGTAGATGTTTTATTCATAACAATGGTAAAAAATTATCTAAAAGCATTCGATGTCAAATCCTCAGAAGGAATATTCCTTGGATATTCATCAGTTAGCATAGCTTACCGAGTATTTAATAAGAAAACCTTAAATGTTGAAGAATCTCCACATGTTGATTTTGATGAAACGAGACTAATTGATAAGCCAACTGATCAAGTTGAGCTAGCTGATCAATTTACAGATATCAGTCTGGAAGATGATGACTCAGACGAAAGTCGTAATAATCAAAATATCTTTCATACACCTGAACCTGAGATATTGAATCAACCAGCTGAATTGGAAGCAAATCTTTACAATCAGTTAGTGGAGCAAACTAATGTGAATCAGTTAACAACTGAATCAGCTCCAACTGAAACTGAGAACATTCAGTTACCTAACGAAGAATTTGCTGACGGTGAAGCAACAAATGCTGAACTTAGATGGAAGAAATCACACCCTCCAGAACTGGTAATAGGTAACCCATCTGATCCAGTAAGAACAAGAAATCAGATGCTCAATCTATTTATTCATTCAGCTTTTATATCTCAATTAGAACCAACAAAAACTGACGAAGCTCGTCAGTTCTTGCTGATCCAAATTGGATTAATGCAATGCAAGAAGAGCTAAATCAGTTTGTTCATAACAATGTCTGGAACTTAGTTCCAAGACCAGTTTCTAAAACTGTTATAGGTACAAAATGGGTGTACAGAAACAAACTGAACGAAGATGGTTCAGTTGTGCGCAACAAAGCAAGGCTAGTGGCACAAGGATATAGACAAGAAGAAGGAATTGATTATGATGAAACATATGCACCAGTTGCAAGACTGGAGGCAATCAGAATATTTCTTGCCTATGCATCCTTCAAGAACTTTAAAGTCTATCAAATGGATGTGAAAAGTGCATTTCTAAATGGCCAATTGCAGGAAGAAGTCTACGTTGAACAACCTCCAGGTTTTGTCAATCATAACTTCCCTGATCATGTCTATTATTTGAACAAAGCGTTATATGGTCTCAAACAAGCTCCAAGAGCTTGGTATGAAACCCTTTCAAAATTCCTAACTGATCATGATTTTTCTGTTGGATCAGTTGATAAGACTTTGTTTAAATTTTCGAAAAATGATCATATCTTACTTGTTCAAATTTACGTTGATGACATTATTTTTGGGTCAACTAACCCCAAATTATGCAAGAAATTTTCCAAGTTGATGCAGGATAAGTTCGAGATGAGCATGATGGGTGAGCTGACATTCTTTCTTGGTTTACAAGTGAAGCAACTGGATTCAGGAACATTTATCAGTCAAACCAAATATACCAAGGAATTGCTGAAGAAATTTGGCATGGAATCTTGTTCAGCAGCAAGCACTCCAATGAGCTCATCAGTTAAATTAGACACTGATCAAGGGGGAATATCAGTTGAGACGACACTATACAGAGGTTTAATAGGTTCTTTATTGTACCTAACTGCTAGTCGTCGTGATATTATGTTTGCTGTATGTATATGTGCAAGGTTTCAAGCTAATCCTAAGCAATCACATTTTTCTGCTGCCAAACGTATCTTGAAATATCTTAAAGGCACGGAAAATGTTGGATTATGGTACTCTAAAGACTCATCTTTCAATTTAGTTGGCTATTCAGATGCAGATTATGCAGGATGCAAGCTTGATCGGAAAACTACAAGTGGATCATGTCAGTTTCTTGGAGACAGACTGATCTCTTGGTTTAGTAAAAAGCAAACATCCATAGCAACTTCCACAACTGAAGCAGAATATCTTGCTGCTGGAAGCTGCTGTGCCCAACTACTCTGGATTCAGCAACAACTGAAAGATTATGGTGTTGATGCAAAAGAATCACCAATATTCTGTGACAACACGAGTACAATTGCTATTACATACAATCCAGTTCTTCACTCCAGGACTACGCATATAGATGTCAGACATCATTTCATCAGATATCATGCACTGAAGAAGAACATCAGATTAGAATACGTCTCAACGGAACAACAAGCAGCAGACATCTTCACAAAACCATTACCAGAGGCTAAGTTTTCTTATTTCCGAAATATTCTTGGTTTAATTGATTTATCTTAAGATATTATTAGTAATATAACTTCACTAACAGAATTAAGTGCAGAAAATAAGAACACAACAAATTGAGAATAATATTTCACTAAGAATACCAACGTTCCCAATTTACAGAAGAAATCATAGATCCAACTGTATCTAGCCATGCCCTAACCCAATCATTTAACTCATAAATTCGAACTCCAGCAAATGCCCTTGACTTTGAGATCTTATCAACAACATGCCACTCCTTCCATAGCATTGCTTCTAAAAGACATTTGTCTTCAACCAAATCATTAACATGCCTAACCTCAAAACGAGCAAGGTATTTCAGTGCTCTTGCCTCTTGAGCACGAGTAGAAATGACACCACTGTCACTCACCATCTTCAACTCATAAATCTTTTCCCAGGTTGTCAATACCTTCTGAAAGACATATCTTTCTATTTTTCTTTTAATTTTAGTTAAGCGAGGGGCTGACTGATCAGTCACATGAACGTGAGTGCTACTGCATGCATCAGAATCAGACATGTTTAAATAGTTTTGAACTGATGTAGAATCACATTTTTATCACTATCATCTCATTTATAAGAAAAAGGTGTCGAAGAATCACAAGTCAATTAAAGCGTCTCTCACATTTACCGAGGACATTTAAGATATCAGTTGATCTTTGTCAACTGATAACAGTTTGAATTTTATTAGTTGTTTCATTATCAACTTATGAAAATTAGTTTTTCATCAGTTCATTTGTTTACTTATCAAAACTGATGACTGTTAGCATTTCATTAGATCATACAACAAGATAATTGTGTGAAGAAATAAAACAAAACGACGCAATACATATTTTATTCATCCATAAATATTTGAAAGGATTACATTATCATAAGTTTCCTTCACACTAGCTATCCACATATTCATCCAAGCAGCTAGTGCTGAGGACGAAGTTTTGCAGAAACTGTGTGAAGAAGCGATGCTGTCAAGAATCTCCAACTCTTTGCGCAGCATCAGCTCATAAAGATGGCCTTCCTTGAAGGCATCCACCTCAGCAGAAATCTTTAAGTGCTCTCGCACCTCTCTCAGTTGGGCCATCCGCCTGAACGAAGTAACCTTTCCTAAGTTATACAGGAGCTCGAACTCCAGTAATTCTTCCCAGTAGGGAAGACTAGCATAGAAAACTTTGTCTTCTATAGCAGCTTTCTGTGCTTCCAGCGAAAAAGGATCAACGTTTGAACTACTTGCTCCTGCCATTTATCTTTGAGTATTTTCTGCTGATGCTTGTGACTAACTTCTCTATTCTTATTTATAGGCCAGGTCAAAGAAGATGAAAGGACACTCCTTTAAAAGACGATTACACTACCAAGCCTTGGGATTTTCTTAATCAGGATTATTTTATTTAATGCATCTATTTAGGGGGAATGAGGGTTTAAGAAGTTAACTGAGAAGACAGTTGTTAGTGAATTCTCAACTGAAAGGAATCAGTTTTTCCTAACTGATCGTTCAGATGATTATTCAACTAATCTTCTCATGAAAGTTAAATAATTAAACCTATTATATTCCACATCAAATGACATGACTGTCTGCTAATTCATGATGAATTTCAGTTTATAACATGTATACATTTTTAACCGCTCATTATTTTACACACACGATTACAGTACACGTACACATATTTTTACTCAAAATTTTTACTGGACTGACACGTGTCCGAAAATTCAAACAGTCACAAACATTAGTACTATTCCCCGCTTCATTTCAGTTTTCCTTTACGAGCATTTTATCTTTCTAAAGAACTCTCATTTCTCTTAATTTTTATCTTGAGAGATATCAGAGTTTCTAACACTTTCAAATGGCAAACCAGATTCCAGCACATCTTTTGAACGCCATGGCTATCAACTTCAACTCAATTATGTCCATTACAGACGCTGATGTAAAGAAAGTATTTCAGCAACTGGAATCAGCAGGTTTAAAACCCTTTTTGGGTCTCTACGCTCAGGAAATTTATCCCAAAGAGCTTCACGACTTCTATTCAACAGGATTCATCAATTCTGATGAAAACATTGTTGCTACCATCAATAACAAACTAATGATAATCTCTGAAGATGATTTTGGAGATTTGTTTTTACTGCCTTCTGATGGGCTAGCACAAATTTCTGAGATCAAAGCATCGGAAATCGAAGAGATGCAAACTTTACTCTCTGCAGATGGACGGAAAATCAAAGTTTTCGATCCCAAGAAGGAGTTAAAGCACGAGGTGCAACTGCTGGCAGACATTGTAGCCAAAGGGCTTTTGGCGAAGGCTGGGTCCTTTGCTGCTCTGACTCTAGAAAAGTTTCAACTCATCACAGTAATCATGACTGGACGACGAATCAATTGGAAGCATCTTCTATTCACTATTTTGAAAAACATGTTCTCTTCTGCTAAGCAATCCAAAGGTTTTGCTGTCCAGCTCAGTTATCTGCTGAAAAACCAAGGGTTAATTGCTGATGATTCTGACTGTGGGGACCCGGGTTCTAACTCAATTCTTTTGGGATTTAATTGGATCTTTGCTCGAAAATGTGGGTCAAAAATTTTGCTTTTAACATTAATTCAAATGTATAATTAAAACATAACATGTCTTTATATTAATTAAACAACATAATGTGCATACACGTCTGTTTTGTACAATCATACACCAGTGTTTAGAAGTTTCAGTACAAGTCTAGTACAAACAACTAACAAGCTGCAACGCCCGAGATCTCCACGCTATCAACAATCTCTCATCTTCCTCGTGACCTCGATCCTGCCCCACCTGTTGGCATGCACACATACAGACACGACAACAGCCGGATAACTCCGGTGAGAACATATCCCAGTATAAAACATGGATGCATGCAATGTAATTAAATCAAGTACAAAAGCATAGCATATATCAAGAAACATGAATGAAAATCTAAACATGTAGAAGAATACAAATCTGTATTCAACATTTAAATCTTGACTCGACTCACTTCTAATCTAGGAATCCCGGTGTGAATAAGACGGTCTGTCACCTACCCAACCACTCGGGGCGACGGTACGTCTTATTCCTAGACTTCGGTCAACTCTGTATCGAGGGTCTACACATAGAGCAAATCTGCTCCTATGCGTCGATACATCGAAACGTCTAGTTTTGGCCAATCTGCCAATATCTCCTATCTCAGGATTCGAATATAAATCAATACACAAGGCATTACATAATCAAATGTAATAACAATCTAGTATGTGATTTAGGGAAACTCGTATCAAATCTGAATCGAGTTGTGCAATCCCGTGACCACATGAATTATACCTTTCTTGTCGAATAGTCGGTATCGTAGTCGAAGTCTTGAGTTCACAATAGCCAATACAAATCTGAAATGGCATAATCAATGTGCACTCTATCAATATACATCTCAAACAATTCAATATACAAGGCTGAAATCGGTTTCAATACACTTCGACGGCGTAACGGCGTAATTCTTCGATACCGCCCAACCCAATCTCAACATGACAATATCAAAATCAGCTACACTAACTCATAATCTCATCCAACACAATATGTATACTGAAATCTGCACAATTTCGTTACATTACATGATGGAAATTCAAAGCAAGCTCATACGATATCTGAAAATCATTCCGATTGCATTTCTATCATGTGCAACATATCAAGAACACATTTCTCAATTTAAATCATAATTTCTCCAACATCCAAAATCTGAATCATGTTGAAATGTAAAGAAACTTACATCCTTTGATAGCCCTTGAAGAGAGGAACTCAAATCTATGCTTGAATCACAATTTGGATTGGTAATTCTTGCATTAGGTGATTTCTAAGCTATGAAGAAGCTTGAGGCATGAGCTTGTTCTCGATTCTTGCTGCCAGAATTGAAGAAATGAAGACTCAGCTCAATTCATATATATATATATATATATATATATATATACATGCCATGTGTCAGCTCAAGAAGAAAGGGTGGCATTTTTTGCATGCAGCACCGCGGGTGCGGTGGATCAGGAGCGCGGGTGCGCTGTGCTCACGGCGAGTTCATTTAAAAGTGCAGTACCTAGACCGCAGGTGCGGTCCCTGCATGACCGCGGGTGCGGTCTTGCTCGCACCGCGGGTGCGGTCTTGCGTCGCACAAATCCACCAATTTTCTGTCAATGCACCGCGGGTGCGGTCCTTCCTGTACCGCAGGTGCGGTGTGGCTTCGGCCCAGCTTCACAATTCTGATTTAAATGTCATGCATTCTTGCCTTTACAAATCTAACATCAATGCCAGTTGATAATTCTCGAGCCTTACATTTCTCCCCCTCTTAGACAGGAGTTCGTCCTCGAACTCGTAAACAAATAATCATGCAAGTATATACAACACAGTATAATCAAAATTGAAAGGAAGACTCACATCATATAAATAGCTCGGGATGTTTCTGTCTCATCTCAGACTCTGTCTCCCAATTTTCTTCCTCGATGCCATGACGACTCCATTGAACCTTTACAAGCGGAATGGTCTTGGTTCTAAGCTGTTTTTCTTTTCGATCAAGAATCTGTATCGGTCTTTTAACATAGCTCAGAGTCTGATCTAACTCGGCTTCGTCAGGCTGAATGACATGAGAATCATCCGGCATGTATCTGCGCAACATCGATACATGAAAAACGTCATGTATACCAGATAATGAAGGAGGAAGAGCAAGTCTATAAGCTCGATCGCCAATCTTCTCAAGGATCTCATACGGACCGACGTATCTAGGAGACAACTTTCCGCGCTTGCCAAATCTGACAACGCCTCTGAAAGGTGAAATCTTTAAAAATACTCTGTCTCCCTGTTCAAATACCAACGGTCTGCGTCTGACATTGGCGTATTTCGCTTGCCTATCCTGTGCCGTCTTCATTCTTTTCTGAATGATCTTTACTTTCTCGGTCATCTCACAAATCATATCAGGCCCCAACTCTGGTACCTCAGAGATATCATCCCAGTACAACGGAGATCTGCACTTCTTTCCGTATAAAGTTTCGAACGGTGCCATCTCAATGCTAGTCTGATAGATGTTGTTGTATGAAAACTCACACAACGGCAATGAATCTTGCCAACGAGTACCAAAGTCTAGTACTACAGCTCTCAGCATGTCCTCTAAAGTCTGGATAGTCCGCTCTGACTGTCCGTCTGTCTGAGGATGATAAGCAGTGCTCAGGTGTAAAGTCGTACCCAAAGCCTGCTGCAAGCTGTGCCAAAAATGAGAAGTAAATCGTGGATCACGATCTGATACGATCGACTTCGGCACACCGTGCAATCTGACGACCTCTCTGACATATAACTCTGCCATCTGATCGTGTCGATAGGTCATTCTGTACGGAATAAAGCACGCTGATTTGGTCAATCTGTCTATATCAACCCAAATCGCGTCACAGCCCCGTGAAGATCGAGGTAACTTCGTCACGAAATCCATGGAAATGTGGTTCCATTTCCATTCAGGAACAGACAAACTCTGAAGTAAACCTCCGGGCTTCTTTCTTTCTGCCTTCACCTGCTGGCAATTCAGGCACTTAGACACAAATTCTGCAATGTCTGTCTTCATCTGCTTCCACCAGAATTGCGTCTTCACGTCATTGTACATCTTCCTGCCACCAGGATGAATGCTGAACCGACTACAGTGTGCCTCTGCCATGATCTGTCGTCTCAAATCTGAAACCTCTGGCACTACTAGGCGGTTATTCACATACAGAAGAGAATCTCTAACCTGATACTCTGATATATGACCAGCTCTGACCATATTAATCGATCCCTGAACGCTCGGATCAGTTTTCTGCGCTTCTTTGACCCTCAAAATCAAATCTGGCTCGATCTGAATCGTAGCAAGTCGCAACGGTCTACTCCCTGTATCAAATGTCAACCCAGACAAGCAACAATCCTCTACTAAATTCGATACACCTACTGTCGACAAGGAAAGAGCACATACCTTTCGACTCAAGGCATCTGCCGCTGCATTTGACTTCCCGGGATGGTACTTGATCTCGCAATCAAAATCTTTCAGCAGATCAAGCCATCTTCGCTGCCTCATGTTCAACTCTGACTGAGAAAAGAAGTACTTCAAGCTCTTATGATCAGAATAGATCTCAAATTTCTCGCCATACAGATAATGACGCCAGATCTTAAGTGCAAATACAATCGCCGCCAATTCAAGATCATGAATCGGATAACGGGTCTCGTGCGGCTTCAGCTGTCTAGAGGCGTACGCTATCACGTGCCCTTGCTGCATAAGAACACACCCTAGCCCTCTGTGAGATGCATCACAATATACAACGAACTCACCTGTACCTGAAGGAATCGTCAAGACAGGCGCACTAGTCAGCCTCTTCTTCAGCTCTACAAAACTGGCTTCACAATCTTCAGACCACACAAATGGCATATTATTCTCTGTCAACTGGGTGATAGGCTTTGCTATACTGGAGAAATCTCGGATAAAACGACGATAATACCCGGCTAGACCCATGAAACTGCGTATCTCCGGCACTGAAGTCGGTCTCGGCCAACTGATCACAGCCTCAACTTTACTCGGATCTACTGCAATACCATCTCCAGATATAATGTGACCCAAAAAGACAACCTGTCTCATCCAAAATTCGCACTTGGACAGTTTAGCATACAACTGCTCATTTCTCAAAGTCTTCAATACAATTCTTAGATGATCTGCATGCTCAGTCAGACTCTTCGAATACACCAAAATATCATCAATAAACACAATCACAAAATCATCTAAATATCTCTGAAAAATACGGTTCATCAAACTCATAAAAACCGCTGGCGCATTCGTCAAACCAAAAGGCATAACCACAAACTCGTAATGCCCATACCTGGTTCGGAATGCAGTCTTCGATATATCAATGTCTCTAACTCTGAGCTGATGATACCCTGATCTCAAATCAATCTTCGAGTATACAGAAGATCCCTGTAACTGATCAAACAAATCGTCGATGCGCGGCAAAGGATATTTGTTCTTCACTGTTTCCTTGTTCAACTGTCTGTAATCAATACACAGTCGCATCGAACCATCTTTCTTTTTAACGAAAAGAACCGGAGCACCCCAAGGTGATACACTGGGTCTGATATATCCCTTGGACAGAAGATCTTCCAACTGTGCTTTCAATTCTTTCAGTTCAATAGGCGCCATCCTATACGGGGCTCTCGAAATAGGAACACTGCCTGGCACAAGATCTATGCTAAAATCTACCTCTCGAACTGGAGGCAACCCTGGAATCTCATCTGGGAAAAACATCTGCAAACTCGCACACTACTGGCAGATCTGCCAATGCTGGGCTCGACTTCAGTAGATCTACTGAATATACAAGAAAGCCCTCTGCTCCTCTCTGAAGCAATCTACTCATAGTCAGAGCAGATACTAAGGGAATCCGAGATCTGGAACCCTTTCCGTAGAATTTCCACTCATCTGTCATCTCGGGTCTGAATCTGACAATCTTGTGGAAACAATCTACAGTGGCCCTGTACTTGGTTAACATATCTATGCCAACTATACAATCAAAATCAGCTAAACCAAGTACTACACAATCAAGATCAATCTCATGCCCCTCAAACTGAAGCATACAGTGTCTAACAGTAGTCACAGATATCAGACCACTTCCCAACGGAGAAGCTATAGACACTACCGTCGACAAATACTCAACAGGCAATAAATGTCTCAATGCAAAATGCTCAGATATGAATGTATGAGATGCACCTGTGTCTATCAACACATATGCAGGATAACCGCAGAGAAAACAGTTACCTGCAATGACGTCATCTGGCGCCTCCTGCGCCTGCTCCTCTGTCAGGGCAAAGACACGTGCCTGCTGTCTGAGAGGTTGACTCACTGTCTGACTACCTCCTGGTCTCTGCTGGGTCTGTATGGAGGGTGGCTGAAAGGAGTGTACAGAAGATGCCTGTCTCTCCATCTGTGGCACTGGTGCTGATGATCCTGTACTCTGGAATCGTTGTGCACCTCTTTGGGGACAAACTCTGGCAAAGTGTCCCTGTTGCCTACAGATGTTGCATCGTCCCATAACTCCTTGACACTGCTCCGTGGCATGTCGCCCTCCGCACGAACTGCAATACACGCCACTGTAATCTTAACCCTGACCTCTCTGTCGAGATCCACTCGAACTCGGTGAACTACTCCCGGATTTCTTAAACGGCTTGCCCTTAGCTTTCAGAAATTCCTTCTTGCCACTACCACTAGCTCCACTGTCAAAACGAGGAGGAGGTGGTGGAAACTGAACGGCGGTAGGCTGTGGCTGTCTCTGCCCCTGAACACCGTAAGAAATGCCTCGCTGCCTGATCAAGCCAGCCTCTGCTCCCTTAGCTCGGTTCAGTGCCTCTGAAAAAGTATTAGGCCGTCCCGTGTTCACCAAAGTAAAAACATCTGGGTTCAACCCGTTGATGAACTGATCGGCCATTGCCTCATCGTTCCCTGCCACATGAGGTGCAAATCGTAGCAATGCAGAAAATTTAGCCACATACTCCTCGATGTTCCACTGTCCCTGCCTCAGATTCGCAAATTCAGCTCCTTTGTCTTTTCGGTAGGAGACGGGGAAGAAACGCTGATAGAACTCATCCTTGAAGACTTTCCACGTGATGTCAATGCCTCGGTGCTCCAAGGCTCTCTTCGTAGTCAACCACCAGCTCTTTGCAACCTCTTGCATCTGATGCCCTATCAACTTCACACGTCGCTCATCAGTATATGCCAAGGACTCAAACAACATCTCGATATCATCAAGCCAACTCTCGCACTCTACTGCACTCTCTGTGCCCTTCAGCGTAGGCGGATGGAAAGACTGAAACCTCTTCAATAAGGTCTCCATCGGCGTAGCAGTAACATCCATCTGTGCATCTGATGTGCTACCCTGCTCTGGCTGTGGTATACGTCTAGGCGGCATAAATCTGATTATCAAACTGATTAGTACTCAATCAATATCATCTGTCTCAGCCCTCCTCTGATCATAAACTCTGATCGAGAATCGGTTCTGATTCAGGCTTGACAAGTATATGCTGTAAATCAATTCAGATACAATATACATTTAATAGGGAAAGCAGTAAATCATGCTATCACGTCAAAAGCAAGGAAGATGACTCGATCTACCCCGCTCATTCTATTCTATCTCACTCTACAGAACCTACAGCTCTGATACCACCTGTTGTGGGGACCCGGGCTCTAACTCAATTCTTTTGGGATTTAATTGGATCTTTGCTCGAAAATGTGGGTCAAAAATTTTGCTTTTAACATTAATTCAAATGTATAATTAAAACATAACATGTCTTTATATTAATTAAACAACATAATGTACATACACGTCTGTTTTGTACAATCATACACCAGTGTTTAGAAGTTTCAGTACAAGTCTAGTACAAACAACTAACAAGCTGCAACGCCCGAGATCTCCACGCTATCAACAATCTCTCATCTTCCTCGTGACCCCGATCCTGCCCCACCTGTTGCCATGCACACATACAGACACGACAACAGCCGGATAACTCCGGTGAGAACATATCCCAGTATAAAACATGGATGCATGCAATGTAATTAAATCAAGTACAAAAGCATAGCATATATCAAGTAACATGAATGAAAATCTAAACATGTAGAAGAATACAAATCTGTATTCAACATTTAAATCTTGACTCGACTCACTTCTAATCTAGGGATCCCGGTGTGAATAAGACGGTCTGTCACCTACCCAACCACTCGGGGCGACGGTACGTCTTATTCCTAGACTTCGGTCAACTCTGTATCGAGGGTCTACACATAGAGCAAATCAGCTCCTATGCGTCGATACACCGAAACGTCTAGTTTTGGCCAATCTGCCAATATCTCCTATCTCAGGATTCGAATATAAATCAATACACAAGGCATTACATAATCAAATGTAATAACAATCTAGTATGTGATTTAGGGAAACTCGTATCAAATCTGAATCGAGTTGTGCAATCCCGTGACCACATGAATTATACCTTTCTTGTCGAATAGTCGGTATCGTAGTCGAAGTCTTGAGTTCACAATAGCCAATACAAATCTGAAATGGCATAATCAATGTGCACTCTATCAATATACATCTCAAACAATTCAATATACAAGGCTGAAATCGGTTTCAATACACTTAGACGGCGTAACGGCGTAATTCTTCGATACCGCCCAACCCAATCTCAACATGACAATATCAAAATCAGCTACACTAACTCATAATCTCATCCAACACAATATGTATACTGAAATTTGCACAATTTCGTTACATTACATGCTGGAAATTCAAAGCAAGCTCATACGATATCTGAAAATCATTCCGATTGCATTTATATCATGTGCAACATATCAAGAACACATTTCTCAATTTAAATCATAATTTCTCCAACATCCAAAATCTGAATCATGTTGAAATGTAAAGAAACTTACATCCTTTGATAGCCCTTGAAGAGAGGAACTCAAATCTATGCTTGAATCACAATTTGGATTGGTAATTCTTGCATTAGGTGATTTCTAAGCTATGAAGAAGCTTGAGGCATGAGCTTGTTCTCGATTCTTGCTGCCAGAATTGAAGAAATGAAGACTCAGCTCAATTCATATATATATATACATGCCATGTGTCAGCTCAAGAAGAGAGGGTGGCATTTTTTGCATGCAGCACCGCGGGTGCGGTGGCTCAGGAGCGCGGGTGCGCTGTGCTCACGGCGAGTTCATCTAAAAGTGCAGTACCTAGACCGCGGGTGCGGTCCCTGCTTGACCGCGGGTGCGGTCTCACCACCGCGGGTGCGGTCTTGCTCGCACCGCGGGTGCGGTCTTGCGTCGCACAAATCCACCAATTTTATGTCAATGCACCGCGGGTGCGGTCCTTCCTGTACCGTGGGTGCGGTGTGGCTTCGGCCCAGCTTCACAATTCTGATTTACAAATCTAACATCAATGCCAGTTGATAATTCTCGAGCCTTACACTGACAGATTATCAAGATTCAAGGTGTTCAATGCTAAAAACATTCTACCATCAAAAGCCAAATTAGATCTTTCTCCTGAGAAATTCATCAAGATCAAGAATGAAATTGGGATGGAGCAGGCTGCTCCCAAATCAGTCAAAGTTGCCAAGAACTTAACAAAGAAGAAAGAGTCAAAACGCAAACTGACTCTCAGTGATTCTGATAGTCAGAAGACTCTACCTCTTCAAATTGTCAAGAAACCAAGGACACTGAAGACCAAATCAGTTGATCATGTTAAACCCACATCCACTAATCAGGTAATGGATACAGGAGCTCAATAGCCAATTCAGAATGTTATCACAAAGGAAGTTTCAGTTGCATCCTTAACTGAGGATCAGTTACCACTATCCTCATTTTTGCCAAACATCACTGCATCCAGCAAATCATCCAAACTTCCAGGGGTCAAAGCTCCACTGATTAGTATCTCACCTTACTCTTCTTTGCCGTTTGCCAGACCCACTGGAATAATACTCAGAGAAAATATTGACGCAACTACATCAGGATTAACTATCCCACACATTTTGAGTGACTCTAAGGGCAAGAGTAAACTTCAAGAAGAACCCAGACCCTCAAATGCAATTCAGACTCACATTGACCTCATCTGGCAAGAAATCAATACATTTGCAGCAGAGAAGCACCAAGTTTTTGAGGAATGGGTCAATTTCAGAGTTAATGTTTTTGCTAAGGAACTGCGCAATAAATCCAAGTTGAAAAGATTTATTGATCTAGAACGACTAGTGTTAAAAACAGTTAAGGCTTCCTCTATTCAGCAAGTTTTGCAAAGGAAGAAATATTTCTTTAACTTATCTCGGGAACAAAAGTTGCAGCAAATAGTTGCTGAACTCAGGCAAAACTTTAATCCCCTTAGTCCAACTGCATTCAACGACAAAGCAGTCTATGCTCAATTGGAAACAGATCTGATAACACTGCAAGCAGAAATTAAAGACTGGGAAATGGGTCAAGAGCTGATCATCCCAGAGATGTCTCAAAAAATTGCTGAAGAAGCTCCAGCTGACCATTCAGTTGGAAACCTAGTCACGGATCTTGCTGGTTCTTCATCTCAACCAGAAGGTATTTCATCAATTGCTCCATCTTCATCCGAGGCAGCACCTACAACTAATATTCCTCAGATGTATTCTGAGGCTGAGCTCAAATTGGGAAACATTGATGAAGTCATTCAGTCAGTTGTTCAGGAATTTTCTACAGTTGATCACTCTGCTGATCAAATCAATCCGGAGGTCACTATTGCTTTAAAAGAATCTGTACAACCTGATCTATCTACTGATCCGGTTCACCCCACTAATGAGCCAGACACTTTAATCAATCATCCTTTAGAGGCACCAACTTCAGTTCTTTTATCATCTGCTCAACAGAACCCTCCTTCACCACCTCAGGATCTAGATGAAATCACTGCTGATGATATTCCAGTTCAAGGAGAATTAAATGAAACTGATATTTCAGTTCAAAATGTTATTGAATCAGTCTCAACTGACCAAACTTTGGTCATCTCTGAGCACATCTCTAAAGAACCAGGAACATCTTATCAGTCTCCTCCTTCATCTTCTTCAGATGTTGAACTTATCTTGGAAGAAGTTCAGCACTGACAGAATAATATGGAGCAAATGATCTCTACCATCTCCAAAATTCAGAACACACAATTATCTCACACTCTAAAGCTGGACCATTCACATGCATCCAACTTAGAGAAACTGAATAAACTTCAAAACAATATGGACTCTCTTGACCAAATTGTAAAGGATCTGAAGAAGAGACTAGTCAACTCTTTCTCTACAAATCAGGATGTAAACAGTCAAAGAATTGGGTGACTGGAAACCTCCGTTTCAAAGCAGATAGAATTACTGCAGACTTCCTTCACTACTATGGCCACAAGTATCTCATCAGATGTAAAACTTCTATCCATCGATGTTAGAAAGCTCTCAGACAAAATGGAGGTATTTGACAAAAAGGGGGAAGCAGATGAAGCAACTGATATCATTTGTCCAGATATTTTGTGATTCAGTTATGATGAAGAATTAGTTGAAGAATTAATCAGACTATTATTATCAACTGATATCATTTTCTCAGACTTTATATTATCTACAAGGAACCCAGCTATTCTATGATTCAGTTGCGTAATCTATTATCAACAAAGAGCTCAATTAAATCTCTTGGTTTTGTAAAACACCATAAAGGGGGGAAATTGTTGGAAACTAAATTCTGGAGTTTGACAAAACATAAATCAATCGATTAAATCAACTAATACGCGAAAGCAAATTCGGCAGCTGGACTTATCAACTGAAATCAGCTGACACAAACTGATCAGTTGAGAACTGATCAGTTAAAACATTCAGCCGAAAATATTAAAGTCTCTCAACTGAAGATACCTCGGGAAAGATCATTCAACAGACAGAAAGACATATCAGACAGCAACTGAATATGGAAAGCCGCACCGCATAGAACAACGTATTTCGGCTATTGAAATTAAAATGCCGTTTTACAATCAATAATGAAGTGGCAATCAATAACACTGTCCAAGAAATGATGAAGTGGCAATCAACGGATACATAAATTCAAAGTTACCGTTGAAAGATAAGTCTATAAATATGACTAAAGAGCAGTTGAAGTAAGACGACGATCTATCAATCTCAAACTTGCTATTACTCTGTCAAAATCTCAGCTCACTCTTATTAGATCTATTCGTAGCAATCAAGGCTACAAGTTGAGCACACTAGCACTCTGTAATATTGATAATTCAATAAGTGCTAAGTTCAGTTACTCACAGAGATCATTGTATTATACTAAGAGTTTCAGTTTAGGCAGTAGAAAAGTCCTAACTGAAGTGGGTCTGTACAAGTGCTGTACTCGATCAAAGTATTTTAGTAAATATCCTATCCTTGAGATAGAAGGGTTGACGTAGGAGTTATTCAAATCTCCGAACATCCCGAAACATATTGTGTTTTCTTTACTTCAGCTTTTCATTTTCAGTTAGATACTCTATCTTTCAATCAGTATACTTTCCGCAACTGTTTATTCAGTTTAACTGATTGTTATTGACCAACGGGATACTTAGTTCAGTTTGTAATAAAACTGAACTACCTTTTTCGAAGAACATTTAAATTCATAGAAGTGTTTATTCAACCCCCCCTTCTAAACACTCCTTAGTCAATAACCGATCCTATCAAACTTATTTTGTAAACTTTTATTATTTAATTAATTAAGTTTTATTTGGCCCAATTTTATTAATTTAAGTAGGCCCAATTACCCTTAAGCTTGCAAGACCAAAATCAAAGCCATTAATATGTAATTATGTTTATAAATAACTAAACCTAGTCTTCTACCCCTCATAATTCAGCCTCCATCAGCCGTGAAACACCTTGCACACACAATTCAAAATTTTCAAAATTTAGGAGGAGAGAAAAGCTTTTGTTCTTCGTCGTCCGGTCGTCCAACGTCGCACCCTCGCCGAAGATCATATATTCGAGCGTCATAAACGCAAAAGCACATTACTAAACTCTTTTTAACATCCTAAAAATCATAATATGATTGATTTAATTATTTATGCATGAAAAATATGTGGGTTTGATTATTTTACGGTAAGTTGCGTATTTTCAAAGTTCAATGATTTTACGCTTGTTTTGAAAACGCTTTTGAATCCAACGTGTATGCTGCCAATACATTATAAAATATTAATGATAATTGGTTAAAATTTGATAAGAATACAAGCTGGAAAGCCGTGGGACAAAATGGGAAGAAGGTGCATCTTCTTTTCGGTAGCTCATCACATAAGAACTCCAAAGTTAAGCGTGCTTGAATTAGGGTAATTTTGGGATGGGTGACCCCCTGGGAAGTTTCCTAGGGTGCGTGTGAGTGAGGACATAAGCACGCTGGAAAGACTCGTCTTGGTACAGTGAGGACAGTCGTCGAATCTGAGGCGTTACACTGGTGCATAAGGTTGTTCAATCCAACTGACTTTGTAAGTGTTTCCACAACGATTGCCAGTTAGGATGATCTCATCAATTGAGTCTCTAACTGAACAAGTGTGTTTGTCAAACTGAACTGAGAAATTATTGTCGCATAACTGACTGATGCTTATCAAGTTATACTTCAAATTCTCAACTAAAAAAACATCTTTAATTGTATAGTTACCATGGATAAGCTTACACTTACCCACAGTTTTACCTTTTGAGTTGTCTCCAAAACTGATGTTTGGTCCAATATATTTGATCAGTTGAGGTAGCAAATTTGCATCTCCTGTCATATACCGCGAACAGCCACTGTCTAGATACCAAGTTGATTCTTTGATTGTACCTGTTACCTGCAATCACACACAGTATATAATTTTGGTACCCATATTCATTTGGGTCCTAAACTGATAGTCCTTTAGGAACCCAGACTTGGATCAATTTAACTGACTTCCCAGTTGCTGTGTTCCAAATGGTCTTTCTTGAATTTTTGGCAATATGTGTGTGATGTGAGGATGAAACAGTATGATTTGTATCCTTTTTCAACTGACTGTTCTTTTGATATCGTTTCTAAACTAGCTTACAGTTGTAGTAATTGTAATAGCCATTCCTTGAATACTGATTTTTGTAACTGAATCGTTTGGGAGACCAGTTTCTTGAATCAGTCGAACTCTCAGAGCTATATCCAATTCCATACTTTTTGCCTTTGTTATTACTTTCAGTCAATTGAACAGCTATTTTACTTGGTTCTGAGAATACTCATTTACCATGTCATGCAATGTGGTGACGAGTTCCTCACGAGTGAAATCAGTAGAGCTAAAGTCAAATACATGTTCATTTGCTGACTCTAGTTCAGCATCATCTGCCATTAAACATTTGACTTCCTCTTCATCTTCACTTGAACTGCTTGGGCTTTCTATTCTGACACGTCACTGTCAGTTTCAGGCCACTTGGATTTGCTTTCTTCAGCCATAATCACTTAATGTTTCTTTTTGGATGATTTGTTGTCATCCTTCTGCCCTTCTTTGGCTTAGGATAGTCTGCTATGAAGTGACCAGATTTTCCACAGTTGTAGCAAACATAGGATTATTCCTTGGACTGATTTTTCTTATATTGCTTCTGGAAGTTTCCTTGATTCTTCCTCATAAACCTTCCAAATTTCCTGATAAACAATGACATGACATAATTGCTTAATTGATCAGCAGATTTGTCAGCTGAACCAGTTGGTTCCACTAGGACAGCAGTTAAAGCGGTTGTGGTAGTTGGTGCAGAAGGTTCTCCTTCTCTAGTTTGTATTTCAAACTCGTAAGCCTTTAGATAAGAAAACAAGTCATGAAGTTCAATCTTGTTAAGATCCTTTGACTCTCTCATAGCCATGGTCTTGACATCCCATTTTTTGGGAAGACCTCTAATCACCTTCAGTGCCACTTATTTGTTCGAATACACCTTTTCAAGTTCATTCAGCTCATTGATAATACCATTGATCTTCTCATCATAGGCATGCATGCATTCTCCTGCTTTCATCTTGATGTTGTCAAATTTCTGAACAGCAACTGACAACTTCTTCTCTTTGGTTTTTTCATTTCCTTCACAAAGCTAAATCAGTTTTTCCCATATTTCTTTGCCAGTTTTTCACATCTTGATTTTGCTGAAAGTGACTTTATCCAGCGTTTTATATAATATATCCTTAGCCACATTGTTTAGGTTGGATTTTCGTTTATCCTCAGTTGTCCATTCTTCTCTGAGATTTTCTATGCGATAAGGTGCCCACCAGGAATGGCAACTGATGTATTTTCTTTTAGGATCTTCATGGGACCATCAGTAATGACATACCACATGTCATCATCTTTTGCAGCTAAATGAGCCTGCATTCTGATTTTCCAGTCATCAAAATCTTCTCTACAAAACATCGGTATTTTATTGAATGAAGACATGTTGAACAGTTTTGTGAATAAAAGTATTCTGAGACAAGATTCAACTGCTCTGATACCACTTGATAGGATAGCTTGATTACTGAAAGAGTGTTAACTAAGAGTTTCGGTTTTTACATTGTTTCGACTGCTCTTCTCAATTATTTATAGGCTTATCTTCCAACGATAACATTAAGTATAATTTGAATCTGTATACCTGTGACGTCCCGAAGCAAATCCTTAAAAAAAAAATATAACTGTAACGTACCGTATTTTCATACTTAAAAATTTGCGGAAAAATTAAAAATTTTCTTAAATGTAAACATCCATACGGTCGTCACTCAACATTCATAAAAATAAATCTCAAAATCATCTGTCACCAATAAAATTTTGCTAAAAGAAACTGTCTCAAAATATTTCGCATCCAGATATTCAAAAATCAGAGTATTTTGAAACTTTGCATAAAACGTAAGCATTGCGGTCCTCGGGTCTAGCCTTCCACTCAGTCCAAGCCTGCCCCTTGGTCGCCACCTCCTGTCTCCTCAACATAGTCACCTGCATCGATCAAGTCTAGTGAGTCTAAAGACTCAACACGTATAAACTGGAATAACGAGTACTACGTAATAAAATCGCATGCAACTTTAAAATGGGACATACATTACTTGAAACTTGAACTTGCATAATAAACTTGAACATACGTACGTACATAACTAGACGTGCCATCAACATAAACTTTCATAAACATACTGCATACTTGAACATACATAACTTCATCATTTTGCGTAGAGGATGTTTCAAAGCAAGTGACCCGTAACATAATAAATGCCTGATCAGACAACCACAGTACTGGGCTGACAGGGACGTATCCACTGCCACATACATGAGATCCCCGTTCATAATTTAACGGGCTGGTTGGTCCCCGTTCATAATTTAACGTTTTCCAACCACGATCTAACCCGTTCATAATTTAATGGGCGGATTGGTCCCCGTTCATAATTTAACGCTTTCCAATCCTAAACATAATTTGGTCACAAGACATTTAGCATACCTCAAAAACTTGAAATATTTTCTTGCACGTCAACATACTTACTTGGTGTTAAGGGCTTCGTTGTATCTCACTTGGGGCCGCTACTGCACATACTAACATAAATTTTTAAATACTTAACTTGCATGTCTTAGACGTAGGTACTCGAGCTCACCACCAAAGTGAATAAGTAGCTTAGGACATTCTAGTTCGCTCCTTGCTTGACATCGTTTAATCATCGTACTAAACCATGACGTAAAACCACAAAACAAATCCAATATTTTTTTTTACATAAATAAATTTTAACCATGGTGCTAAACCATGATATAGAACCCCGAAGCAAATCCTAAAAAAAAAAATTATTTTTTTTAAAGGGTTTACACGGACCCCGACATGGGGTCCGTGTACGGGTCCGGGTAGACTCTGGAAATTCGTATGTTTGAAGGAAAAAGGACACGGACTCCGTTCCAGGGTCCGGGTACCCTCTATCTTTGCAAATTCACGAAAATTCACTAACTTAACCTTTCACCCTTTCAATCCAAGCCTAAGGACCATGAACCAACACCTCTAGACTCATCCTAGGATGTTATTCCATTGATTCAAACCCATAAAAACGCCTCAAATGTCCCTAAGTATCAACAATTAATTTCAACACAACAATAACTCGTAATTAGGCGTCGTTTCGCTTCCTACGACTTCTATTACATCCCAAGCCAAACCCGACCCGAACGAACCACCAAATAACACCTAAATACATCTCGTAACATATATAAATGCAGTATCACAAGCCCGGCGATCTCCAACGAAGCGTGCAACAAATAACTTCAATAACACATTTTACATAAAAGTCGCAGCTTGAGCAGTCCCACGAAAAACGTCATAACTCACTCAATTTTCATCCAAAAATCTCGAATTTTATATCAAATCGAAGTCATCGAAAAGTTCTACAATTTTCTAGTTGAAAGTTTTCTCAAAATCCCGACAGAAAAATCGCAGTTTTCAACAGAACAGTAAGTTACGAGATTTCAGATCTAAAAATATTTCAAACGCATTCAAACCATTTTCCGCTCAAACGACGAACGTCACACATGAGTTTTCACGCATAAAAATAACCCAACGCATACTATGACAAGATCGATGCAGAAAGAACAGAATATACGTGCCTTTTGATATTTAAAATACCGTAACGACGATACCCAAGAGGAGATGGCGTGAGGGTCGATCCGGGACGAACGTGGCGCTAAAATCTTGTAATAAAATTCATGAAAGTTGCTGGAACTTTTCAGAGAGTGGGGCGGCTGCTCTTGGTTCTTAGAACCCTAGGATTTTCTCTTTTAAAAATATAAAATCTGAATGTGTGTGTTTTGGTGTGTGTAAAAACGTGTAAGTGTGCGTGAGTGTGTGTAACGTGTGTGAGTGAGTAATTAGGGGAACAATTTGCTTAATTAAATAATTAATCAAGCTATTTAAACTGCTAACTCCCTTAACAAGTCAATAATATAGTAATTCACTACACACCCTTAAATAAATCCCTTAATTAAAATAACACACACAAAATGCTAACTTTAAAAGTTCAAACTTTTAAATCACTAGATAGATAAATTTGGCTTTAAAATACTAAAAACTTAATAAGTTAGTTAAAATACCCCAACCTCAACTTAAAAATAAAATACCACGTTAAAATTTCCAAAATCGTCACCGGTCTTTTCCTCGCGATCCCGCATCGAATATTCGCCTGAAACATAAAACTCAAGGAAAACGTTTTAACGTGGATCAACTAAACATATTATAATTTAAAATAATGCAAATTCATAAATCATAAATTAAACCCAATTTAATGAAATAAACATGCATTAAAACCATTTAGAAAAATACATAAGGAATTTAATAACTTGCACGCACATGGTTCATGTGGATCTCAAATTTCGGGACGTCACAATATATCCCTCTTAATTTGAATTTTGTCCCCGAAATTCGCTTATCCTCGATAATCCAAAAGTTAGATTCTTAATTCTAGTATCCCAACGATCCCCGCTACCGTTGCGCTACTCTGAATAAAATTAAGTCTTATGTTGTCCTTACGTCTCTTCAATCCTAATTAAATTACCTACCAAATACCTCGTTTGCGAATCACAATCTAAAACGACTTATGGCGTCTTAGTTTTACTTTGCTATGAACTCGAATTCTGACTTTTCTCACAATTCCCAATATTAGGAATAGAGGTTCAAACTTATTGTATCTTACTTTCTCGTACCATACCCCTAATGCTCATAGAACTATTACATACGCATTTATGCAGTCCAATCTAAGAGGTCTTAGCACCAACGGTTACTGATGAACTTCCATCCCCAGCAATACACTTAAAAGTTAAATCTTATCTTAATCACCATATGTTAATATTGGCCTACAATCCTTGAATCGAATATTTACCTTATGATACAAATTTACATAACTTAGCTATTTACGAGTACATCCCAAATATAAAATTGTTGCCAACCTTTAATTTCGAGTAACATAAATCCGTAAAACCCCAAAATATATAATATCGATCCTCTCCTTAAATAATAAAAACTTTCTAGCATCAATCACAAGCTTAAACTATTTTCTTCACGATTACAATATAGTTAAAGCCGAAGACACTTGAGCCTTCCTCATTGGAACGAATGTCCCACTTAGACGTATTCCCAATACTCAATTAATTCTAGCGTATAAAACTTAATAAGCTTCATTTATTAATAATGGACTAACTCTAATGAATCAACTCCACTTATAACCAATAGAATTCTAGAATCCCCATATCAAGCTTGTAGATTTCTTACTCAATAAAAATCTTCATATTCATTTATTGATAACTTATGTTAAACACCGATAATTCCCTTTGTTTTTATTTCACCCAAAAAATCCGTATGAGAAAATATCCCATAAATTTGAAATTCAACCTTACGCAGTCCAAATAGTTTTGGATAACATAATTCCAACACACATATTCACTTATTCTCAAGTTTCTTAATAACTTACAAAAATTTCCCAAGACAAGATGTCTACCTCAATTCTTACATGCGTCGTCTATCAAATAACCTAATCATCAACAATACCCAACCTTCTAGAAAAATCAAATTCCAACAAAGGTACAAGCTTAACTGTTACAATCATGACTAAAACTTATGATACATCAACTTAAGTTCCCAAAAAAAAATTTCGCTAACTCAATGTCTACTCATATAACTTAGCTAACCGATCAACTTTACCTCAAATCGTTATCACCCTGAATTTTAAATTTGCCGCAACATTAATTCACTAGCGCTTAACTTTTCGAGCCCAATGTCGATTCATCTTACAATCCCCTTGATTATCATTTCTTATAATATTATAACCCAGATACTTCAAAGTTCTAATGATCTCTTCGAGCTTAAATCATCGAAAATTCCTATCATTTAAACCATTCAATTCTCACTTACTGCTAAAATAGTCCCCCAAATTCCTTAAAATTGTAGCATTAATCATTATTTCCTCAAAATTATCCAGTTTGTCCTAAATTTCGGAAATTCCACATTTACCCATAAGTTTTTGGTGTTCCTAATTCCATGGTGTAAGTTCCTCGCAACATAAAATTCAAAAATTTTAAGCTTATTAGACCCAAATTCAATTCTCATAGCCTCGAAATTAATGATTTAACCCAAGTGTTCTTCAAAAATTCGAATTTGATCCCCAATATTTTCTGAATTTGCAATTTGACCCTTAAAGTTCTCGAACTTACATTTTTGGCCCTACAACTCTTCAAAAATTGCATTTCCGGTGCCCGATAAAATCTTTGATTTTAATCTCATTAAACCTTAAAATCCTCGAAACTCGGAATTTAATCCCAAACGATAACTTCGAAACTAGTCCCTTAGGATTTTTATCTTTGCACTTAGGTCCTGAAACTATTGGTCATTACCACTAGGTCCTTAAAATTCTCAATTCGTGCAATTAAATCCTTAAATCCAACTAGGAGGAGCATGCATCCTAAATAAATTCTATGCTTGTATACTTCCAAATATCGTCGTAGTCTCAAATAATTAATCCTTAAATGGAGTTCTCAAAAAGCAACTCAGCTAGCAACCACAAACCATCAGTAATTTCTTAGAAAATCTACAAGTCCCGAAAGCATTCGTAATTGTCAAGTTTAACTTATTATCCACAAGTATAACATCAGTACTACTAACCAAAAATTAATATAGACAAATCATTTCCAAATTTTCCAGACGCCCAAAAGCAAAATTCTTGCTCATGTCCAATTCCACCGCACCAGCATGCAAGAAAAATAAATAATTTCTCATTTCATGTCGTAACATGCATAAAATTTTTAAGGATCCAATCTCGATTCATAACGACAGATAAACCTGTACTCTAAAACGTATGTCATGTAAACATACAGGTGGTTGCATTAAAATATGCACATGCTGAAATCGTGACTTGAATGCTTAATACATGAAATAATTTAAAATTTTAAAACTTACAGACTTGAGGTGTGACTTCGTGAGCTTCTTGCGACTGGCAGTAGGCGTAACCCTTTACAAGAACACCGCTCTGATACCAACTGTAACGTGCCGTATTTTCATACTTAAAAATTTGCGGAAAAATTAAAAATTTTCTTAAATGTAAACATCCATACGGTCGTCACTCAAAATTCATAAAAATAAATCTCAAAATCATCTGTCACCAATAAAATTTTGCTAAAAGAAACTGTCTCAAAATATTTCGCATCCAGATATTCAAAAATCAGAGTATTTTGAAACTTTGCATAAAACGTAAGCATTGTGGTCCTCGGGTCTAGCCTTCCACTCAGTCCAAGCCTGCCCCTTGGTCGCCACCTCCTGTCTCCTCAACAAAGTCACCTGCATCGATCAAGTCTAGTGAGTTTAAAGACGCAACACGTATAAACTGGAATAACGAGTACTACGTAATAAAATCGCATGCAACTTTAAAATGGGACATACATAACTTGAAACTTGAACTTGCATAATAAGCTTGAACATACGTACGTACATAACTAGACGTGCCATCAACATAAACTTTCATAAACATACTGCATACTTGAACATACATAACTTCATCATTTTGCGTAGAGGATGTTTCAAAGCAAGTGACCCGTAACATAATAAATGCCTGATCAGACAACCACAGTACTGGGCTGACAGGGACGTATCCACTGCCACATACATGAGATCCCCGTTCATAATTTAACGGGCTAGTTGGTCCCCGTTCATAATTTAACGCTTTCCAACCACGATCTTAGCCGTTCATAATTTAACGGGCGGATTGGTCCCCGTTCATAATTTAACGCTTTCCAATCCTAAACATAATTTGGTGACAAGACATTTAGCATACCTCAAAAACTTGAAATATTTTCTTGCACGTCAACATACTTACTTGGTGTTGAGGGCTTCGTTGTATCTCACTTGGGGCCGCTACTGCACATACTAACATAAATTTTTAAATACTTAACTTGCATGTCTTAGACGTAGGTACTCGAGCTCACCACCAAAGTGAATAGTAGCTTAGGACATTCTAGTTCGCTCCTTGCTTGATCTCGTTTAATCATCGTACTAAACCATGACGTAAAACCACAAAACAAATCCTATATTTTTTTTACATAAATAAATTTTAACCATGGTGCTAAACCATGATATAGAACCCCGAAGCAAATCCTAAAAAAAAAAATTATTTTTTTTTAAAGGGTTTACACGGACCCCGACACGGGTCCATGTACGGGTCCGGGTAGACTCTGGAAATTCGTATTTTTGAAGGAAAAAGGACACGGACTCCGTGCCGGGGTCCGGGAAGGGGTCCGGTACCCTCTCTCTTTGCAAATTCACGAAAATTCACTAACTTAACCTTTCACCCATTCAATCCAAGCCTAAGGACCATGAACCAACACCTCTAGACTTATCCTAGAATGTTATTACATTGATTCAAACCCATAAAAACGCCCCAAACGTCCCTAAGCATCAACAATTAATTCCAACACAGCAATAACTCGTAATTAGGCGTCGTTTCGCCTCCTACGACTTCTATTACATCCCAAGCCAAACCCGAACCGAACGAACCACCAAATAACACCTAAATACATCTCGTAACATATATAAATGCAGTAGCACAAGCCCGGCGATGTCCAACGAAGCGTGCAACAAATAACTTCAAGAACACATTTTACATAAAAGTCGCAGCTTGAGCAGTCCCACGAAAAACGTCATAACTCACTCAATGTTCATCCAAAAATCTCGAATTTTATATCAAATCGAAGGCATCGAAAAGTTATACAATTTTTTAGTTGAAAGTTTTCTCAAAATCCCGACATAAAAATCGCAGTTTTCAACAGAACAGTAAGTTACGAGATTTCAGATCTAAAAATATTTCAAACGCATTCAAACCATTTTCCGCTCAAACGACGAACGTCACACATGAGTTTTCACGCATAAAAATAACCAACGCATACTATGACAAGATCGATGCAGAAAGAACAGAATATACGTGCCTTTTGATATTTAAAATACCGTAACGACGATACCCAAGCGGAGATGGCGTGAGGGTCGATCCGGGACGAACGTGGCGCTAAAATCTTGTAATAAAATTCATGAAAGTTGCTGGAACTTTTCAGAGAGTGGGGCGGCTGCTCTTGGTTCTTAGAACCCTAGGATTTTCTCTTTTAAAAATATAAAATCTGAATGTGTGTGTTTTGGTGTGCGTAAAAACGTGTAAGTGTGTGTGAGTGTGTGTAACGTGTGTGAGTAATTAGGGTAACAATTTGCTTAATTAAATAATTAATCAAGCTATTTAAAATGCTAACTCCCTTAACAAGTCAATAAAATAGTAATTCACTACACACCCTTAAGTAAATCCCTTAATTAAAATAACACACACAAAATGCTAACTTTAAAAGTTCAAACTTTTAAATCACTAGATAGATAAATTTGGCTTTAAAATATAAACAACTTAATAAGTTAGTTAAAATACCCCAACCTCAACTTAAAAATAAAATACCACGTTAAAATTTCCAAAATCGTCACCGGTCTTTTCCTCGCGATCCCGCATCGAATATTCGCCTGAAACATAAAACTCAAGGAAAACGTTTTAACGTGGATCAACTAAACATATTAAAATTTAAAATAATGCAAATTCATAAATCATGAATTAAACCCAATTTAATGAAATAAACATGCATTAAAACCATTTAGAAAAATACATAAGAAATTTAATAACTTGCACGCACATGGTTCATGTGGATCTCAAATTTCGGGACGTCACAATAGCCGTTGATTGCCACGTCGATATTCTTCTAACATTCGTACATTGTAGACTCTGAAATGCGGCGTTCCATTATGAGTTGCAGTTTGCTTTGTATATTATCGGTTGAATGTCCTTTTCAACTTATGACTTGTACAGCTGAGTGATCAGCTGATAAGCAATAGCTAGTACGCTTAGAACTGAATGTATGAACTGATCATTTTCCAACTAATCAGTCAGTTGTCTTCGAAAATTCTAGTTCTGCTCAACTGATCAGTCAGTTGTAAATTCAGTTCAGCTAGTATCAGTTGCCTTCAATAAAATGCACATTAGTCTTCGGTTAGACAACTGTCAGTTGATTTGTGTAGATCAGTTTACTTCAGTTTGTTTGATCAGTTATTCTAATTAATTAGATACTTAATTTGTAAAATCACCAAAATTTAGTTTCCAACAACATTTAAAATAATCGTTATTATTTGACATTAAACATAGTGCAATTGAAATTAACAAAACTCATCCAAAATCAAACATAAACATAAATCAATAAGAATCTTAAAATCATCAACGTAGGAAAATGTTCATCTCATCTCAAAACTCATAAATAATAATGTGGAAAACATGCGGTCCTCGGGTCGTGTCACCGCACCAGGTCTGCCTACTCAGTGTTTGGCACCTCCAGTCCCCTCACCATCAAGCTCACTTGCATCACACACTTCTAGTGAGTCTAAAGACTCAACACACATGTACCAGAACTAAAAAGTACATATACATGGCACACAGTACTGAAAAATATAATACTCAACCTATCTTTCATGAACTTATAATCATAACATAAACGTGTCATGTAAAATCATATTATGTCAAAGCATGTCATCATATACGTATAAATTTTCATTTAATTGAATTCAGTTTATTAGTTCTGACTTTCTTATCAGCTCCATTGATGGATCCATCTACGTATAACCACGGTACCGGGCGGCGAGGATTACCAGTCCACTGAGCCTTGGCCTCAGCTCATCATATCTCATGTCATTGTATACATATACATCGTCAGTCACAACCAACTCTCATCCTTAAAAATATCATCTTATTCGCCACTTAATAAAAACATGCATATACATAACTTTTCCTTATAACTAAGCACGCACCGTATTTATCATAATTTCATGAAAAGCATAAACTTGATGCATAAACCTTTAAATTAGGATAAAAAAAATGCTCAGGGCGCTGCCTGGACCAAAATCTCATCTCGGGTGCAAAATAACCATTTTGCTCCTGGAAACCCATAATTTACCGTTTTACCTCTGGACCTCTAAAATTGACCCGAAGCCTACCAAACTCCTTAAAACATCCCAAAAATGTTTAAAATCATTTTATACGTAAGCTCGAGCCTATTTCTTAACGTAACCTGTTCGTTTTAAAACTTGGACTGGGGTCTCAGTTTTAACCCGAATCAACTCGAAACTTAACCGAATTTTTCCAAACTTTTTACTGATCCTATCAAACACTTAAAAGGCTCTAAAACCACAAAGACCAGACCAAAAAACCCTTCAAACCAGCCCTGAAATTTGCTGGAAAATGAAGACTAGTGTTCCTCGAAAGACCTAGCTCACCGCACCACCCATATTTCGACCCCAGCTCAAAACCGAAACGACCAGCTCCTAACCCATCTCTACCTGACCACCATAGGACCCTTCTGCACTCACTGGACCCACTACCGCAGCCCCATGCAGTCTAAACCACCAACACGATAGCTAGAACCCAAAAGCGCCTCGCGGAGCTCCTCTCCTCCACGCGTGTGGCCATTAACTCCGATGGTTCCAGCGGTGGTTGGGCTACCCTAGGCCATGACTCAGACCCACCAGGGACTGGTCCGAGCGCCAGTTCAGTCCTTGCACCACCACCCCTATCTCAATCCTTCACTCACGCATGGCACACTACCGATAGCACTCCTCGATCCTTCCACCTACAGCAACACCAACCAGATCGAAGCCCAAGACCACACTTTATAAACGTTTTCACCCTCTTAACAACTCGAACCCACCCCTTGCACATCAATAAGAAAACGTGAGTGAAAGCATGAAAACAATGCAATAACCATGCCAAAATCATAGCTGAAGGCTTGTATCATCATGATCGAAATTTTTTATGCATGTAACACATATATCAGCAAATATATCCCATTTATGGTGCAGAAACGAAAGTATATGTCATGCCTTGATGTAATAGACGCGAGAACGTTTATATTTGCTGTAATAGACGCGAGAAAATCGAAGAACGAGTGCCGGGTAAATTTTTCTTGAAAGAATTCCTTGGCCGAAGCCTTCTTGATGAAGTCTTGCTGAAAACGAAGGGGATGATAGTGGAGATGGAGGGTGTCGGCTGTTACTAGATTAGGTTTAGGTAGTAATTAAATAGAATATTACAAGCTAATGGGCCTTAATTCATCATTTAAATGTTTAAAAAGAGTTTTGAGTCCAATAAGCATAAAAGTAGGCTCATTAAGTCCGAACACAAACCCGAAAAATATTTTTTTTTGGTAAGTTCTTGAAAATATTAGCTGAACCATCAAAAAGTCCCTCGTTCGATAAAATTTGCGTACCGCTAAAAATATGATCTGGCGGTAAAAATATCCAACAAATCCCAATTCTAGAAAAATACCTGTAAAACATCTTATATTAATTAATAAAAATTAATCATGTAATAAAAATAATTTTCCTGATAATTTCCTGGTCTCCGATCCTCGTTCGAGCGTGAAAAACATCTAGAAACCCTAATGCATGAACTTTTAAAATTTCATTAAATAAATTCTACCATGCAATAATTATGCATAAAATGCATAAAATAATTAAAAACATAATTTAAATAAAAATCCTAGACTGCATGGATTCAGGTTACGTGAATTAAATTCCTGGACCTCACAGCCTAGGCCTCATCATCAACATTTACATATATATCTTAAGCATTTACATATACATCGATAGCCATAACTATTTTGAATCGATAGCCACAACTAATTCTCATACTTCAAAACATCATCATTTACATCACTTATAAAAATTATGCACATATGTAAATTTTTCTTAAAATCAAGCATGTAACGTATATTTCTTAATTTCATAAAAAAAATTGTGATCGTGACGCATAAAAATTTTAAAGCATGAAAACTTGGTGCTCGGGGCGCTGTCAGGACTAAAATCTCACCCCGAGTGAAAAATGACCATTTTGCCCCTGGAAACCCAAAATGACCGTTTTACCCTTGTACCTCTAAATTTCGACCCGAAACTTACCAAACTCCTTAAAACATCCCAATATATATTTATAAGCATTTATTAGACGCAAACTCAAGCATGTTTCAAAACTTAACCGATTCGTTTTAAAACTTGGACCGGGTCCCGGTTTTAACCCGAATCGAACCGAAACTTAACCAAATTATTCCAAACTTAAACCATGCCAAAAATACATCCTATCAGCCCCTAAACCTCACATTCCAGCCTACTAGGACCCACAAAAAAGAGGCCACAAGCTACTGGAATTTCCAGCAAGTGCCAAGTTCGTACCCTAATGCGACTATGATTCAAAATTTCGCACCTAGCTCACGACCAAGCGGACCAGCCACTAACCAACCTCACTTATAACACCATAGGCCCTCCTAGACTGAACCACCTCACACACTCAGCCCCATGCAAGTAGGACGGGTTGCACGCTTTGTAAATCCCCCAAACACACAAACCGAACCAACCCTCACCTGTCTCCCACTTCCACTCGAGACCAACTGTGATGAGGCCTTCCGTGGACCTCGGTGGACCCTCATGGATCTCACCTTGGTCTAGTTCAGCCCCTTTTCAGCCGAGTCTAACCGACCTTGCACCTCCTCAAAACACTACCCGCCTAGGACACCAACTCTCGGCCTTCACCATATACCTGCACTCCATCGATTCCAGCCTAGTGACAACATTACTCTTGACCATAAAACCTTCAGCAACACCACTCGACAGCCCCCTTGCAAGAATATTAAAGAAAAATGTGAGAAACCAACAATAAGATGAAATATTTTTCATGTAAACCTTCAAGGAAATGCACACATGCATAGATCGAAAATTTTACATGCTTTCACAAAATTTTTTGCATAATATCAGTGTGTGATGAACAAAGGAAGAAACATGTGTGCTTTTATGAATTATGCTCGAAAACTTTAACGATTTCACGTCGGGGAGGCACCGGAGGAGCGGGGAAAATGTCTTCTTGAAAGCACCAGTTATGGCCGAGAGTTTGTTGCTGGTTTCTCACGTGAATGAGGCTGTTGGAGAGGGGAGGGACGGCTGATGAGGGTAGGGTTAGGTTTATGGTAGATTTATATAGTAATTAAATTGATGATCAAATGTTAATGGGCCGTAACTTGGATTTAAAAAGGATTAAAAGGGTTTTGAGCCCATTAAGCTTAAAAATAGTTCCATCAAGCCCAAACACACTCCCGAAAAATATTTCGTTTTGGTAGTTTTTAAAAAATATCGCCCGAGCCCTCAAATAGTCCTTCGAATCATTAAAATTTGCGTACCGGTTAAAAATATGCTCTGGCGTGTAAAAATACCCAACAAAGCCCACTTATTGAAAAATACACTTAAAACACCTTATATTAATTAATAAAAATTAAACATGCAATAAAAATAATTTTTCTGACATTTCCCCTTTGTTTCTCGATCGAGCGCGAAATGCATCTAGAAACCCTAATGCGTGAACTTTTAAAATAATCGTGAAATGAATCATATCATGCAATAATTATGAATAAAAATAAATAAAAAAACATCTTTTAAATAAAACCCCTAGATTGCATGCATTCAGCTTACGTAAATAAAATTGTGTCCTCGAAATTAAAAAATATCGAATAACTTCGGGAAGAGACTCCTCATCTCGATCTCCGTCTCCCATGTGGCTTCATTCTCGGAATGATTCAACCACTTGACTTTGACCATGTGGATCACCTTGTTCCGGAGCCTCTTCTCTTGTCTGTCCAGTATCTGTGTGGGTTTCTCCTCAAATGACAGGTGCGGTGTCAGCTGTAGTGGCTCATAGTTCAGCACATGCAAAGAATTCGACATGTACTTCCGCAGCATAGAGACGTGGAACACATTATGAACTTCCGCCAGATTCGGCGGTACAGCAACTTTGTATTCGAGTGTCCCAACTCAATCTAGGATCTCGAATGGTCCGAGGAATCTATGGCTAAGCTTGCCCTCCTTCCCGAACCTCATCACACCCTCCATCTGTGCGACCTTCACAAACACAAGATCCCCTACTTTGAACTCGAGATCTCTGCGCCTCTATTCTAAATAACTCTTCAGACGGCTCTGAGCGGTCCTCATTCTGCCTCGAATCCTGACCACTAACTCTGTTGTCTGCCTGACAATACCCGGACCCAAATCTGCTCTCTCTCCCACCTCATCCCAATACACTGGCGACCTACACTTCCTCACGTACAGTTCCTCGTATGGAGCCACACCGACCGATGCTTGATAACTGTTGTTGTATGTGAACTCCACAAGAGGTAACTTCAGCTCCCAGCTGCCTTGGAAGTCGATCATGCAAGCTCGGAGTAGGTCCTCAGGAATCTGAATCACCCTCTCTGGTTGTCCGTCTGTCTGAGGATGGAAAGCAGTACTGAACAAAAACTTAGTACCCAATGCCTGATGTAGACTCTTCCATAACGCAGACGTGATCCTCGGATCCCTCTCTGACACAATGCACAATGGAATCCCGTGCAGTCTGACTATCTCTATGATGTACAGCTCCGCGTACTGAGACATGGTGAAAGTCTTCCTAATCGGTATGAAATGAGTTGATTTAATGAGTCGATCAACAATCGCCCAGATGGCATTATAACCTCTAGTAGTCCTCAGAATCCCTGACACAAAGTCCACGGTGATGTTCTCCCATTTTCACTCAAGAATAGGAGTGGTCTTAGCTTCCCTACAGGTCTATGATGCTCTGCCTTGACCCGCTGATATGTCAAACACTCATAGACGAATCACATAATATCTCGCTTCATGCCCGGCCACCAATAAAGAGTCTGAAGGTCTTTATAAATCTTCGTACTCCCTGGATGGATGGAGTACGGGGTGCTATGGTCATCGCTCAAGATATCTACTCTCAGGAAATCACTGTCAGGAACCCATAGATGGTCCCTATATCAGTACTATGTCGTCCACAACTACATAGTAGTCTCTGGCACTTAGCCTCGACTCGCTGTCTCCACTTTTGCAACTGCTCGTCAGAAGTCTGCCCTGCCCGAATTCTGTCCCTCAATGTAGGCTGTACTGTCAGAGTAGCAAGATTGGGTCAGCACCCCTGGCATAAACTGCAAGCTCAAATCTCTGAATCTTCACCAACTACAGTCTATGCACCGACAAATGGGCAATCATTGCGTGATTCCTGCTCAGAGCGTCTGCAACCACATTAGCCTTACCCGGATGGTAGCTAATGTCACTGTCATAATCTTTCACTAGCTCTAGCCATCTTCTCTGTCTCATGTTCAGCTTTTTCTGTGTGAAGAAGTACTTCAGGCTCTTGTGATCAGTAAAAATCTTGCACTTCTCCCCATATAAATAGTGTCTCCAAATCTTCAGGGCAAATACCACTGCTGTTAGCTCGTGGTCATGAGTCGGATAATTCTTCTTATGGACCTTCAGCTTCCTGGACGCGTAGGCTATAACTTTGTCATGCTGCATCAGAACCGCACCCAAACAGAGCTTCGAAGCATCTGTGTAAACCACGAACTCTCCCTGCCCCGATGGCATAGCTAGAACTGGTTCGGTGGTCAATGCTTTCTTCATTCTAGCAAAGCTCTCCTGGCACTCAGATCCCCAGATAAACTTGGCATTCTTCTTCGTCAATGCGGTCGTAGGCACCGTGATAGAAGAGAAGACCTCAATGAATTTCCTGTTGTACCCAGCCAATCCCAAAAAGCTACGGATCTCTGTCACGTTCTTGAGCACTGGCCAATCTCTGAATGCTTTGACATTATTGGGGACCGACCTCAATACCATCCTGAGATAAAATGTGGCCCAAGAATGCCACTATGTCTAGCTGGAACTTGCACTTACTAAACTTGACATACAGTCGTCTGTCCTGTAATGTCTGCAGTACGGCGGATGTTGGCTATGTTCCTCTCTGCTCCTAGAATAGAACATGATTTCGTCAATGAAAACTATGACGAACTGATCCAAGTATGGCTGAAACACGTGATTCATGAGATCAATGAAGATCGCTGGCACGTTGACAAAACGAATGGCATCACCATAAACTCATAGTGACCATAACTTGTCCAGAAAGCTTGTCTTACTGCACGTCAGACTCTATCACCTTCAGATGATGGTATCCAGATCAGAGGTCTATCTTTGAGAACATTAATGCTCCCTAAAGCTGATCAAACAAATCATCGATCCTTGGCAACAGATACTCGTTCTTGACGGTGACCCTGTTCAGCTCTCGGTTTTCAATGCAAAGCCTCATACTGCCATCTTTCTTCTTGAAAAACAGTATCGGTGCGCCTCATGGAGAAAATAGGGTGAATGAAACCGTTATCTAGCAAATCATGTATCTGGTCTTTCAGTTCTTTCATATCTGCAGGTGCTAGACGATAGGGTGCCTTAGAGATCGGCATTGTACATGGCATGAGCTCAATAGAGAAGTCCACCTCTCTGTCTGACGGGATGCTTGAAATATCGTCAGGGAAAACATTGTAGAACTCACTGACCACATCCACGTACTCGAGTCTCTGCCCGACTGGCTCTGACACTGATACGATGCTGGCCAAAAATTCCCGGCAGCCTATCTTCATAAGCTTCCTCGAACGCATGCAGGAAATGACGTGCGGAAACTGCTGGTGTCTGGCTTCCTCAAAAACAAATGGCTTACCACAAGGACAGCTCCATGCACGAAGCACGGGTCGCACACTCGGTAAATCCCCCAAACACACAAACCGAACCAACCCTCACCCGACTCCCTCTTCCACTCGAGACTAGCTGTGATGAGGCCTTCCTTGGACCTCGGTTGGACCCTAATGGATTACACCATAGTCTAGTTCAGCCCTCTTTCAGCCGAGTCCTACCCCACCTTGCACCTAAATTCTTCAAAACCCTAGCCGCCTAGGACACCAACTCTTGTCCTTCACCATATATATGCACTCCTTCGATTCCAGCCTAGTGACAGCATTACTCTCGACCGTAAAACCTTCAGCAACACCACTCGACAGCCCCCTTGCATCAACATTCAAGAAAAACATGAGCAACCAACAATAAGATGCAATATTTTTCATGTAAACCTTCAACGAAATTCACACATTCAAAGATCGAAATTTTACATGCTTTCACACAAAATCTCGCATAATATCAGTGTGTATGATGCACAAAGGAAGAAACATGCGTGCCTTTATGAATTATGCTCGAAAACTAGAAGGATTTCACGTCGGGGAGCACCGGATGAGTGGGGAAAATGTCTTCTTGAAAGCACCAGCTATGGCCGAGAGTTTGTTGCTGGTTTCTCATGTGAATGAGGCTGTTGGAGAGAGGAGGGACGGCTGACGAGGGTAGGGTTAGGTTTATGGTAGATTTGTATAGTAATTAAATTGATGATCAAATTTTAATGGCCTTTACTTGGATTTAAAAAGTATTAAAAGTGTTTTGAGCCCATTAAGCTTAAAAATATTTCCATCAAGCCCAAACACACTCCCGAAAAATATTTCGTTTTGATAAGTTTTTAAAAATAGCGCCCGAGGCCTCAAATAGTCCTACGAATCGTTAAAATTTGCGTACCGATTAAAAATATGCTCTGGCGCGTAAAAATACCCAACAAAGCCCACTTATTGAAAAATACACTTAAAACACATTATATTAATTAATAAAAGTTAACCATGCTTACCTACCTAGAATCAAGCACTTGTTTGATCAATTGCAAGGAGGTTCGATTTTCTCGGAGATAGATCATCGTTCAGGATACCATCTGCTGAAGGTGAAGAAGCCAGATGTTCATAAGACGGCTTTCAGAACTCGATATGAGAACTACGAGTTTATAGTGATACCATTCGGGTTGAACAATGCGCCAGCGATTTTTGTGGATCTCATGAATCGCGTATGTAGAACACGTTAAATCAGATTACGTATAAACCATGCTTAATTACTATTATTTAAAAATTAAAATGATTTCTTTTATATTTAAAGCATATTAAATTGTATTAAGTCATGACCATTTATTTTAAATCTTAGTAGTTTAGCTTTTGTCTTCTCGGTTAAATAAGCGAGGCCGGACTGGAGTTGGAGTATTAAGATAAAATTTAATAATAAGAAAATATTCTTAGAATTTATTTAAGATAAAGAATAAGTTATTTCAATGTAAAAGAATGTTTAAGAATTTATTTAATTAATTAGAGATAAGTAGTAAATAAGTTTCTTTATGTCCAATAATTTAATTAAAAGCCTAAATTAAAATGTGTGACCAATGGAGATAAGTTAATCTAGGCTTATTTTATTTAAGAAATTGTAACTTAACATGTTAGTAATTTATTTTAAGAATTAGCCATGCATGCAAGATAATTAATATCCTAAATCAATTTATTATTTCACTAAAATACATAATAAGTGCTTAAAACTTTAAAGGGTTAAAATTCAATAATTAAGAAATATTTCACCCCATTTATTAAGCAATTTCGGCCACCCCATTTAAAAGATTTAATCATGTTTTGGCAACTCCCCATTTGGACACCTTCCTTACCCTTCATGGCATATATAATTCCTTCAATTTAAATCCTCACTAATTAACAATAAGCAATATTCCACCTTTCATCTAGATTGAAATTTTCAGTCATGACACTCCCCAAATCTCTCCATTTCATGCAACAAGAAAAAGGGCAGATAACATTTTCCTTTACCATTCCATCTCCCACATGAAACTTCCATCCTTTAGCATTCTTGACTCATTTTAATTGGTAACCTTCCCCTTCATTTCCCTAGCATTTCCCTCACCCTCTCCTTTGAAAATTCTGAAGAAAACCTCAGCTAAAAATCGTGAGCCATCAAGAGAGAAATAAGAGAGAAAAGTAGAAAAGAAAAGGAACTCCGTCTCCGCCGCGCCGTGTTCGTCGTAATCGTTTGTTTTCTTTCAAAACAAATTCAAGGAATGTATATGTTATTACTTTCTCTTCAATCAAGTCATATACTGATTTTTAAACATCACATGTACATGATTTAAAGGTAAAAACCGAAATTATGACAGCAACATTTCACAAAATTCTGCACAGATTTTTCGGCTACCTCATGTTTCATGTTTGGTATTGTTTTGTGATTTCAGATGGTTGGCTCGGTTCCAGGCGTCCAAGGCTTCCTCTAGGCATGTACTAGGGTGAGTTAGGATCATGTTGGTCCATTAGTTTAAGCCCCCAACTCGCTGGATTCCAGATTTGACAGCAACTTCACCATAGTTGCAAGTTGAGTATCGAAATTCTGCTTTTTGATTGTTCAAGGAGGTTCGAATCTTGGTTGGCTTTTGGGCCTGTAACCATGGTTAGGACCTATCCTTAGCATGTCTAAAACATGAGCAAGGTGACCTTTCATGGCTTGGTTCATGGCCCCATCGGTTTTTAAGAAAAAACAACACAAGTGTCCCTCGGTTTCTTTTTCTGTTTTGGGTGAGTGAGTTTCGAAACTTGTGGTGTTGGGTGGATCTTGGTTGGCTTCTAGCCCTTAGCCATGGTTCACACAATACCCATGATGTCTAGATCAAGCCATGGTCGATCACATGGCCATTGGAATGAACAAGACAACAAGTGAAGCAATACACCCCACGCGTGCAAAATTGCGTTCTCGGGTGGAGCTTCGGATTTGTCGTAGGTGTTTATTTGGATTGTGTTTGGCCTAGAGCCCTTAGCCATGGTTCAAACCACACCTTAGGATGTTGGGAAGAGGGTCTGGTCGGTGGTTCAATCCCCAATGACCATTAGCCTTGTAAACGAAGCAACTCAAGCTAAGATGTTGCCACTAGAATTTTACAGCAACTTTGTCTTCGGTTCAGAGGTCATGTTTGAGTTCTTGTTTGTCTTTTAGCCTATGGGATTGGACTGAAAAGTACCTCATTGAGTTAGGAAGGTCATGTTTTTGGCTGTTTGTGATTTGGTTAAGTTTAGAGGTCGTACGAGAATTTACGGTGCGATGTGCCAATGTAATGCACATGGGCTGTTCCGGATTGGGCTTGAGTCCCCTCACGGTTATCCCACTACCCGTTACTAGTAGAACTTCTCCAGCCCAGGCACTGGAGCTTTTGCCTTCCCAGGATTAGAACCCAAGACCTCCTGGACTTATATAGATCTTGGCATCAATCCTGGTAAGGCAAAAGCTCCAGTGCCTGGCTGGAGAAGTTCTATGAGTAATGGGTAATGGGATAACCGTGAGGGGACTCAAGCCCAATCGGAAACAACCCATGTGCATTACAAATGTGGGGACCCGGGCTCTAACTCAATTCTTTTGGGATTTATTGGATCTTTGCTCGAAAATGTGGGTCAAAATTTTGCTTATAACATTAATTCAAATGTATAATTAAAACATAATCTGTCTCTATAATAATTAACAACATAATGTACGTACAAATCTGTTTAGTACCAACATACACTAGTATTCAAATACCACTACAACATAAGTAGTACAAGTCTAGTAGGAAAACACTAGAAATCTTCAACGCCCGAGATCTCCACGCTACCATCAATCTCTCATCTAGCTCGAGACCCAGATCCTGCCCCACCTGTTGCCATGCACACATACAGACACAACAACAGCCGGATAACTCCGGTGAGAACAAATCCCAGTATAAAACATGGATGCATGCAATGTAACTAAATCAAGTACAAAAGCATAACATATATCAATTAACATGAAGTATAATCTAAGACATGTAAAGGAATACAAATCTGTATTCAACGTCTAGTTCTTGACTCAATTCATTTCTACTCTAGGGATCCCGGTGTGAATAAGACGTCACTAATCTGTCACCTACCCTCCCAATCGGGGTAACGTACGTCTTATTCCTAGAATTCGGTCAAATCTGTATCGAGTGGCTACACGTAGAGATGATCTGCTCCTACGCGTCGATACACCGAACGTCTAGTTTGACAAATCTGTCAATGATTCCTATCTCAAAGGCTTGAATATAAATCTATAAGCAAGGCACATTCATACTGAAATATAAATAACAATCTAGTATGTGATTTAGGGAAACTCGTATCAAGTCTGAATCGAGTTGTGCAATCCCATGACCACATGAATTATACCTTTCTTGTCGAATAGTCGGTGTCGTAGTCGAAGTCTTGAGTTCACAATAACAAATACAAATCTGAAATGGCATAATCAATGTGCACTTCATCAATATACATCTCAAGCAACTCAATATCAATAGCACAATCATTTCAACTCTGAAAATCTGCATAATCTCTCATAATACATGCTGGAATTTCGAATTAATCACATACGGTATCCGAAAATCAATCCGGTAACGAATATACCAAGCTCAATCATGTTAAGAACACATATTCTAACTCAATTCTGAATTTCCTCCAACATGAATATCTGAAACATGCTGAAATATAACAAAACTTACATCTTCTTGTAGTCTTCAAAGAGAGGAGTCCAAATCTATGCTTGGATTTAAGTTTGGAGGTATAAATCTTATACAACCATGCTTGTAAGCTTGAAAGAATTGGGAAATGGAATGGGTTCTCTCGGTTCTGCTGATGGAAATGAAGAAGAAGTTATTCAACTCAACAATTATATATATATACATGCCATGTGTCAACAAGTTTGTTGGGCATAATTGCCTCGTTTTTGGTTCTGTTATGAAGTGTTGGAGAAGTTAAGTTTATTTGCATGTCCTCATGTTAGAATTAGGTCGCAGCGAGCCTGAAACGATCCAACCCATTTGGTAAAATCAGGATCATAATAATATTATGTGCATAAAAATATAAAATGTTTATTTTTGAGAAATATGCGATATGTCTTGTGGCCACCTCACGGTTATGGGATTCAGCTTATGGGATTATTACTTCACCCGGTGACTTACAACCGGTTCATGTTCATGTATGGGTACGGATATCCAGTCCAAGGGCTGTGATGATCTCTACCGCCCAGTATACTATGGTTTAGTCTAATCAGGCGATCATGTTACATTATGGGCCACTCGCGTAGAACATTATCTCCACAGAAAATTATGATATGCTATTTTTTGACAGGACTCTATCGAGCTAACATTACGTAATATTTTTCAGATATGCACGTATTTATAATTATTCATGCCACGATTTTCACGTTACGCTTTACGATATGATATTTTTACGTTACGTCAAATTTGATGATATATTTACTTGTTATCTATGATATATGCATGTTAAGTCTTTAGACTCACTAGACTTGATTGTTGTAGGTACTGATGAGGTCGAGGTCGAGGCCGAGGGCGGGGACCAGTGAGCTAGCTTGGGTCGGCAGTAGTAGGAACCCGAGGACCTCATGTTTAAGTTTATTTATCATTTTTATGCTCAAACTCATTTTGTTTTGTTGAAATATTTTTAAGTGATTGTTTTGAACAGTATTTACCTCCGCTGCTAATTTGACATTTAAACATTTTTATCAGTTTATTTTATGAATGAGGCAAGTTATTTACTTTTAAAGGAAAATTCTAAATTATTCCGCAAATTTTCAAATACGAAATACGGGCCTCTACAGTTGGTATCAGAGCCTATGTTCGTGTAAAGGGTTGTACTACTACTGACCTCGAGAAGCTCACGAAGCCACGCCTTCGGTCTGTAAGTTTTACGTTTACGCATTTCGTTTAAAGCATGAATATTTTAACAGCATGTTTCATTTCATGAAATATTTTATGTTCAGATTATGATTATGCAGTATTTATTTAAATTTAAATAAATAATAGAAATTATGCATATTAGTTACGTATGGGCTATGTATGGAACAGTATACCTCCTAGACGCATTCTTGAGCGCACGAGAGATGATGAGCCTCGCCAGGAGGACGGCGAGAATCAGAGGCAGGAGAGGAATGTACCTCCACCCCCTCTACCTAGACATGAACGCCCAGATGTTAGCAGGGATGACTCGGTTCTTCGTACAGTTTGCGGGGAACGACGCTATGGCAACTAAGCCGACGGGGCCTGAGGCTACCTATGAGCGGTTCATGAAGATGAGGCCGAAAGAGTTCTCAGGGACGGTAGATCCCATGATTGCCGAGGGCTGGATTAAGTCCCTCGAGGTTATTTTCTAATTCATGGAGCTCGGAGATGTAGATAGGGTTTGTTGTGCAACCTATCTATTTGGAGGAGACGCCCGCTTATGGTAGGAAGGAGCATCCGTAGCCTTGAACTTGGCTACTCTGAGCTTGGACGCACATCACAGAGGTATTCTACTCTAAATATTTTACTGTCGAGTTGTTTTCCAGGTAGACCAGGGAATTCATGACCCTGAGGCAGGGAGATATGACTGTTACGGAGTTCATCCGTAAGTTTGAGAGGGTTGCCATTTCGTGCCCTGATTGCAAGTGAAGCTGGAGCCAAGTTGAGGCATGTTCTAGTTGGTATACGGCCGATCTTGCGCCGTGATGTTAGGGTGGCAGGCCCTACTACCTATGATGTCGCTGTCTCCAGAGCTCTAGCTGCAGAGCAGGACCAGAACGATATTAAGAGAGACCGCTAGGGCAAGCGACCAGTCCAAGTGCCACACCGTCCTCCTCCTCAGCAGCAGCATCAGAGTAAGAGGCCTTTCGATGGCCCACCCAGAAAAAGAGGACAGCAGCAGCAGGGACGTACAGTCACGAGGACTTCAGAGCATCCAGTCTGTCCTAGGTGCACACGCCGCCTTGCTGAAGCATGTATTTGTACTTGTTATTTCTGGTATAGGTGTGTTGATTCTTAGAATCACTAGGCGTGTGTGATGCAGGTGAGCTTGTTGCTGAGGAGACTGGAGGTGCTGAACTCTGAATAGGCAGACCTGGTGCGGTGACATGACCTGAGGACCGCATTTTTTTCCGCATATTATTTATGAGTTTTGGAAGAGGATTTAAATATTTTTATACTGTTGAGGATATTACGATTTTTACTCGTTTATGTTTACGTTTGATATTGGATGATGATGGTTATTTTAAACTACGCCATTTTTATTGTCAATAAATACAATTATTTTAAATGTTATTTTGTAAATGCGAGCTTTTATATATAAAAAAATATTTCCGTACTTTTAAAATAGTAGACATTACACTTGGTATCAGAGCAAGAGTCCTGTATAGGGTTGTACCACCGCCAGCTTCTGCAGCTCAGTATTCAAGCCTAAAGTCTGTAAGACTTTTATGCTTTAATTGTTTTACATGATTTACTGCTATCACCTTCACGTTTACACGATATATGTTTTACAGTGATTTACAGTACATGTTTATCCTGTCGCTATGTTTTGAGATTAGATGCTTTAAAAAAAATTATGTATGTTACGATATGAAATGAGAAATTATATGATATTCTTGCATACTGGTTTTGTAGTGGAATTGGACATGAATAAGAATTTTGCTATTGGGCATTAAGAGAGGTTGGAAATGATTTGTCTAATTAATTTTTGTTAGTAGTACTGATGTTCTACTTGTGGGTCATAAATTAAATTCGACAATTATGAATACTTTTGGGACTTAGATTTTCTAAGAAATTAATGATGGTTCGTGGTTATTAGTTAAGATAATTTTTTAGGATTCCATGTATGGAATAATGATTCGAAGACTACGGAGATATTTGAAAGCATAAAGCGTATAATTTATTTAGGATACATGCTCTACCTAGTTGAATTTAAGGATTTAATTGCATGAATAGAGAATTTTAAGGACCTAATTGTAATAACCAATATTTTAAGGACCGTAAGTGCAAAATAAAATCCTAAGGACTATTTTCGAATTTCTGAATTTTTGGAGTAAATTCCGAGTTTCGAGAATTTTAAGGTTTAATGAGAGGCTAAAATCGAAAATGTTATGGGGGCAAAAATGCAAATTTCGAAGAGTTGTAGGGCCAAAAATGTAATTTTCGAGAACTTTGAGGGCCAAAGTCAATTCCAAAGTTTTTATAAGGGTTAAATTCGAACTTTTGAGGAACACTTGTGTAAGATCAGTAGCTTTTTGAGGTTATAGGGAATTGATTTTGGGTCTAATAAGCTTAAAATTATTGAACTTTATGTTACAAAAAATCTATAAAATAGAAATTAGGAACACCAAAACTTATGCGTAATTATGAAATTTTCGAAATTAGGGACAAATTGGATAATTTTGAGGAAATTAAGAATTTATGTTGCAATTTTAAGAAATTCGGGGGAATAGTTTAGCAGTAAGTGAGAATCGAATGGTTTAAAAGATGTGAATTTTCGATGATTTAGGCTTGAAAGGATATTTAGAACCTTGAAACATTTGGGTTATAATGTTATAAGGAATGGTAAACAAGGCCGGACATTGTAGGATGAATCAATCTTCGGCTTGAAATTTTAAGCGTCAGTGAAATAATGCTGTGAAAAATTAAGAATTTAACGTGATGGCCATCTAAGGAAAAGTTGATCGATTAGTTAAGTTATAAGAATAGACATTGAGTTAGAAAATCCTTGGAACTTAAGTTTGATGTGTCATAAGTTTTAGTCATGATCTTAACAATTAAGATTATATCTTTTTTTTGAATTAATTTTTTATAGAAAGTTGGGTATGATTCATGGTTAGGTCATTTGATAGACGCATGTAACAGGTGAGATAGACACCTTGTCCTGAGGAATTTTGAAAGTCATTAAGAAACTTTGGGCTAAGCGGATATGTGTATTGGAATTATTTTTTCCAAAGCTATTTGGATTGGATAAGTTTGAATTTCAAATTTATGGGATATTTGTTCATACTGAAATTTTGGGTGAAATTAAAAAAGAAGGAATTAGTTGTGTTCAACATAGGTTACCAATGAACGATATATTAAGATTTTTATCGAGTTAGAAATCTAAAATCTTGATATAGAGATTGTATAATTTTATGGTTATAAGTGAAGTTGATTTATTAGAATTAGTCCATCATTATCAGGGCAGAACTTATTAAGTTTTATACACTAGAATTAATTAAGCATTGAGGATATGCAAGAATGCGACATTTGTTTCAATGAGTAAAGTCCAGAGTCTTAGGCCTCAACTATATTGTAATTGAGAAGAGAATAGTTTAATTATGTAATTGATACTAGAAGAGTTTTATTATTAAAGTAGAAGATCGATATTGTAAATTTTGGGTTTTATGGATTAACGTTACTCGAAAGTAACGTTTGCAACAATTTTATAATTGGGAGGTACTTGTAAATAGTTAAGTTGCGTAAGTTTGGTGTCATAAGATAAAGATTCGATTCAAGGATCTTAGGCTGATTTTCTTATGGATTGGAGATAAGGTTTAACTTTAAAGTGTATCACCGAGGATAGAAGTCGGTCAGTAAATTTTGGGGCAAAGATTTCTTAAGTTGAACAACATATAGGACAATGTAATAGGTTGATGAAAAATATGGGAATTGTATAAGAAAATGAAGTGCGATAAGTTTGGACATCAATTTCTAGTATGAGAAATCGCGAGAAAGTCAGAAATTCAAGGACATAGAAAAATATAACTAAGTCACCATAAGTTGTTTTGAGTTGCAATCCGCAAACGAGAATTTTGGTAGGAAAATTATTAACATTGAGTATACCTAAGGACAATTTAACACTTATTTTATCAGAGTAGCGCAGCGGAAGCGTGGATTATTGAGATATTAAAATTAACTCTCTAAACTTGTTTATTAACGAGGATAAGCGAATTTCGGGGACGAAATTCAACTTAAGGGGGGTAGATTGTAACGTCCCAAAAATTTGAAGGTCGACGTAAACCACATGCATGCAAGTTATTAAATTTCTTTGGTATTTTATTAAATTATTTTAAAGCACTGATTGCATGTTTATATCATGAATTTGTGTTTTAATTGATGGTTTATTTAAAGTTTCATGCATTAAGATTGTAAGTTGCATTTCGCGATCGAACGAGGAACGTAGACCGGGGATTTATCAGAAAAATTATTTTATGAAGGGATTAATTTTTATTAATCAATATGGAGTGTTTTAAGTGTATTTTCAAAAATGGGCTTTATTGGATATTTTTACCATGCATTATTTTATTTTTATCCAGTACGTATATTTTATCGAATCGAGGGACTTTTTGAGGGTTCGGCTAATACTTTCAAAAACTTTCCAACACGAAATTTTCCGAGAGTGTGTTTGGGCTAGATTGGCCTATTTTCAAGCTTAATGTGTAATAGCCGAGCCCGGTGTACGGTACGGTTTAAGCTTTATTGTGTTAATTGGGTTTATGATTAGTCGTTTATAGTTGTGTTTTGGGCTATAGTATTATTGGTTATTATTTATTTGAGGTATTAGTTGGTGTTGATTGTTCGTTTCAGCGTTTCGGATCGATTTTTAGTTGAGTTTGTACTATTCATTGCCGTGAGTAGAGTGCACCCGCGCTCTTAGATGAGTGCCCCCGCGGTGTACTATTCATCATTTTGCATTTTGAGGGCCGTGGCATGACCGCACCCGCGGCAGTGCAAGGACCGCACCCGCGGTGTGCACCGCACCCGCGGTAATTGTAGCACCGCACCCGCGGTGATCGTGCATGAGAATTATTTTGGTATGCCGAGAGCATGGCGCACCCGCGGTGCTTGTGTTGGCGCACCCGCGGTGTAAGTATGGGCGAGTTTTTAAATGACTTTTTGGGAGTTGTTGGCCATACCTACCTTATCTTCTTTCCTCCATTTCCGATTTTCTCTCTTTTGGCAAGGGTTTTCATCCATTTCAATTGCTTCCCACCTTTGATTCTTGGCTTTGTTTCGATTTCCGACTTGAGATCATCGTTCTCCGTGGTATAAGGAAGCTTAGGTAAGTTTTTGGTGCGATTCTAACGAGGTTTTGAGTTAAGGGTTATTTTGGATTTGATGTTTGAGTTGTTTAATGGATTATTTGGCTTGTACTTGTGGATCTAGAGTTGATATTGGTGTTATTTATGGATTATTGTTGTAGGTGGTGTACCAAGAGCTTATTTGAGGTGTTCTATTGGTAGTAAGTGGAATTTCATCCTTTTTGCTCACATGATATTATATGTATTGTGTTTTAAAGATTTCAAAGTGTTATTCCCTTCCATTGATCCATTGTTATGTATTGATTTCATTGATTATCTATTGGAGGCATTGATGTCTCACCATTGTTATAAAGGGAATACAAGAAATATTATGAGATTGCGAAACGACGGCCTTAAATGCTATTGAGAATTCAAATGTTTTATTGGATTGATTTATCATAGCCATGGCATTGCATGCAATTAGATGATCATCGACCATAGGCTTTTATCCCCTCACAGTTATCGATTTATATCGATGGGATATTGGCAACCACAGTTACAGATACTATTGATATCAATCCAACCATAGAAAAGAGAAATACCATCGTATTGCTATCTATTGCTATTGCTATTGCTACAGTTATTGCTACGTTATTCATGTTTCAGAGTCGATGGTATTTATGATTTAAAAGCCATGTTTTACAGTGTATACTATGTATCATTGCTATGTAAGAGTTCCACTTGCTGAGATTTATTCTCATTTCAGTTATTTTCATGTGATGCAGATAAGAGCGACGGACCGGGACGTTGACTGTGGATGGGGGTCATATGCATACGAAGATTGGAAGGATGATTATTTTGTACCATTTTGTAACATGATCACACTAATGATATTTTGTATTTTGTTATGTCATTGGAATGATCATGTTGTTATTTTGTAAACACTTTTATAAAATGTATTTTGAAACTCCTTCCATGTTTGAAAGAAAATTTTAAATTCCGCTGTATTTTAATTGTATCGGATCAGGGTGTCACATTTAGTGGTATCAGAGCGGTGTTCTTCGGACCAATGCATATGACTTCGTCTACTTTCAACTGTCCGGGTATGTTTTCTTGCATCTATCCATTGTTATATTTATTGATTGGTGTCTTGTGAGCAATTGTAGAGTATGCCTCCTAAGCGTAAGGCGGCAGAGGGTGAGGATAGTTCTTCCTCGAGAGTTGTCGACGAGTTCGGCAAGTTGCTTAAGGAGCAGGCTAAGGTGCATAGCGATCAGATTCAGCAGTTGCTCCGATTGCAAGGAGCAGGTCAGGGTCGAGGCCAAGTGAGAGGTCAAGTTGCTCAGGCTGTTGGCACTGATGCCGTCTTTTCTTCTTTTAAGAGAATGGATCCACCGGAATTCGCAGGTAGCACCGATCCTCTAGTTGCTGTCGAGTGGGTCAAGGCGCTTGAAGCTATCTTCGATCATCTCCAGTATGAGGACAAAGACAGGATTAGCTGTGCAGTGTTCATGTTGGTTAAGGCTGCCCGCATTTGGTGGAATGCTACGAAAGTTGGAGTTGATGTTGCGACACTGAAGTGGTCAGAGTTCACTGACTTGTTCTACGACAAGTATTTCCCCGACGCACTTCGAGCGAGGAAGGTTACGGAGTTCTTGGAACTTAGACAGGGGAGTTTGGATGTTGGCCAGTATATCCTGAAGTTTGAGGAAGGTTGCCTATTTGCTCCGTATATTGCTTCGAACGACAAGGACAAGGGCGCTCATTTCATTCGAGGCCTTAGAGCTGAGATTCGTCGTGATATCAACATGTCCAAAGCTGTTACTTTCAAGGAGATTGTGTCCAAAGCTTTGTTGGCCGAGCAGGATGAGAAGGACATTGCCCGGGAGAGGCAAGAGAGACACCAGGCCATTGCTCAGAGAGGCCAGGGTTCTAATCAGAGGGGCAGGGATCGTTTCAAGGGCAAGGGCAAGATGGAGTCGAGTCCTAGACCTCCGCCAGTTCCAGTTCCATTTGATCCTGAGAAGCCGCAGTGTCCAAAGTGCGGTAAGCATCATCGAGGAGAGTGCAGATTGGGCACTCATACTTGTTTTCGTTGTGGCGCGGCAGGCCACGTTGCCAGGAATTGCCCGAGGGGAGATAGCCAAGGGAAGGTGCAGGGTCGTATCTTTTCCATGACGAAGGAAGGTATTAATCGTGAATCTTCATTGATCCTTAGTACTATTTTGATTTCAGGCAGAGTAGCTACTACTTTGATTGATACTGGTGCTACTCATTCTTTTATGTCTGAATTATTTTTGAGATCTTTGGGTATAGTTCCTTCTATTCTTCCCCTTCATCTTAATGTTGTTTTGCCTTCGGGGGACGTGTTGTGCCCGACATCGATTGTCTTTGCGTGCCCTGTTCATATTGAGGAGCGAGTTGTCTTCGCTGATTTGATTGTTATCCCTATGGTTGCTTTCGACGTTATTCTTGGCATGGATTGGCTTTCGACTTACCGTGCAGTTATCGATTGTGTTGCTAAGAAGGTGACTTTTGCAGATGATGGCCAGGGAGGAGCGCTCGCCAGTGCAGGTACTTCGCTGGTCCTTCCTTTTATTTCTTGTCTTGAGGCTGAGAGATTGTTGTGTAGAGGTTGCGATGGATTTCTTGCTTCTATTGTGGATGTTGATAGATTGATTAAGTTGAATGTAGATGATATTGATGTGGTGAGGGAGTTTGCTGATGTGTTTGAGGATGATGTTCCGGGTTTGCCGCCGGATAGGGATGTTGAGTTTGTGATCGATTTAGCTCCAGGTACGGTTCCTATCTCTAAGGCTCCGTACAGGATGGCCCCTACCGAGATGAAGGAATTGAAGACTCAGTTGCAGGATCTTTTAGACAAAGGCTTTATTCGTCCGAGTTCTTCGCCTTGGGGAGCTCCGGTTCTGTTTGTCAAGAAGAAGGATGGTTCCTTGCGGCTGTGTATCGACTACAGGGAGCTCAACAAAGTGACTGTCAAGAACAAGTACCCGTTGCCTCGGATAGATGATTTGTTTGATCAGCTCCATGGTGCCACTGTGTTCTCGAAGATTGATCTTCGGTCTGGCTACTATCAGTTGAAGGTTAGGGAGTCTGATATCCCTAAGACAGCTTTCCGGACCAGGTATGGTCACTATGAGTTTCTTGTCATGTCTTTTGGATTGACCAATGCCCCTTCAGTCTTCATGGACCTGATGAACCGTGTGTTCAAGCCTTATCTGGATAGCTTCGTCATTGTCTTCATTGACGATATCTTGATCTATTCCAAATCCAGAGAGCTTCATGCAGAGCATCTCAGAGTTGTTCTTCAGTTGTTGCGAGAGAAGAGGTTGTTTGCCAAGCTGAAGAAGTGTGAGTTTTGGCTAGATCAGATTTCTTTTCTAGGCCATGTGGTTTCGAGAGATGGCATTGCTGTTGATCCATTGAAGATAGAGGCGATTCAGAGTTGGCCTATTCCTACCACTGTTTCTGAGGTACGCAGTTTCCTCGGTTTGGCGGGTTACTATCGTCGTTTCATTTCAGGTTTCTCCAAGATTGCCCTGCCATTGTCCAATCTGACGAGGAAGATTGTGAAGTTCGAGTGGACTATCGATTGCCAGAGTGCATTTCAGGAGTTGAAGGACAGATTGACGACAGCTCCTGTTCTTTCTTTGCCCAGTGGTTCAGAGGACTTTGTTGTCTATACCGATGCGTCGAAGAGAGGCCTTGGTGCAGTGTTGATGCAGCGAGGTAAGGTCATTGCCTATGCGTCTCGCCAGTTGAAGGATTATGAGAAGAATTATCCGACGCACGATTTGGAGCTTGCAGCTGTGGTTTTCGCCCTTAAGATTTGGAGACATTATCTGTATGGCGAAAAGTGTGAGATCTTCACAGACCACAAGAGTTTGAAGTATCTGTTCTCGCAGAAAGAGCTCAACATGCGACAGAGGAGGTGGTTAGAGCTTGTCAAGGATTACGATGTGACGATCAGTTATCACCCAGGGAAGGCGAATGTTGTGGCTGATGCTTTGAGCCGCAAATCGAGTGCTTCTTTGAGTTCTTTGATTCAGAGACCATTGTTGATGGATTTGCAGAGAGAGGAGATTGATCTAGTGATTCCAGGGACCATTGCTCGCTTTTCAGCGTTGGTCATTCGATCTACTTTGACGGACAGGATCCGTAGAGAGCAGTCGACTGATGTTCAGTTGACAGAGTTGAGAGCTAGAGCTGAGGCTAGAGGGAATTCAGAGTTTAGTCTGAATGGTGATGGTTTGGTGACTTTCAGAGGCCGTATTTGTGTTCCTTCTGGCGACGATATTCGTAGAGACGTCTTGACAGAGGCTCATACCGCACCTTATTCGATTCATCCAGGCAGTACGAAGATGTATCAGGATCTTCGTCGACTCTACTGGTGGCCAGGTATGAAGAGAGATATTGCTTTGTTCATTTCTCAGTGCCTTACTTGTCAGCAGGTAAAGATTGAGCACCAGAGACCTGCTGGGACATTGCTTTCTTTGCCGATTCCTCAGTGGAAGTGGGAGCATATCACCATGGATTTCGTGACTGGTCTGCCCAGAGTTCAGAGGGGTTATAATTCCATTTGGGTCATTGTTGATAGATTGACCAAGTCGGCTCATTTTCTCCCAGTCAAGACGACGTATTCGATGTCTCAGTATGCCGAGGACTACATTGCCGAGATTGTTAGACTTCATGGTGTGCCCGTGTCGATTGTGTCTGATCGTGACCCTAGATTTACCTCCGAGTTTTGGAAGAGTCTTCACAGAGCTTTGGGTTCTCGATTAGCTTTCAGTACAGCTTATCATCCTCAGAGCGACGGTCAGTCAGAGAGAGTCATTCAGATTCTGGAGGATATGCTCAGAGCTTGTACTATTGACTATTCTGGTAGTTGGGATTCTAAGCTGCCACTTGTGGAGTTCACATACAACAATAGCTACCAGGCGACGATTGGCATGGCACCGTATGAGGCACTTTATGGCAGGAAGTGCAGATCCCCTTTGTTTTGGGATGAGGTTGGAGAGAGGAAGATGTTGGGTCCCGAGTTGGTCCAGCAGACTGCCGATGTTGTTGCAGTTATCAGAGAGAGGATGAAGACTGCTCAGTCGAGGCAGAAGAGTTATGCAGATGTTCGTCGCAGACCTTTGAAGTTCGAGGTTGGCGATCATGTTTTTCTGAAGATAGCACCTCTCAAGGGTGTGATGCGATTTGGCAAGAAGGGCAAGTTGAGCCCTAGATTCATTGGTCCATTCGAGATATTGGACAGAGTGGGTGACCGAGCCTACAGATTAGCCCTACCGCCCGATCTTGACAGAGTCCATAATGTGTTTCACGTATCGATGCTCAGGAAGTATGTTGCAGATCCTTCCCATGTTCTTCGCTATGAGCCATTGGACTTGACGCCGAATTTGACTTACCAAGAGATTCCGGTCCAGATTTTGGATCGCACTGTCAGAGTATTGAGGAACAAAGAGATCGGCATCGTTAAAGTCCTTTGGAGGAACCATTTGATCGAGGAGGCTACGTGGGAACCAGAGACTGAGATGAGAGAGAGGTATCCTGAGTTGTTCGTGCCGTGACGTCAATTTCGAGGACGAAATTCCTCTAAGGAGGGGAGATTGTAATAGCCGAGCCCGGTGTACGGTACGGTTTAAGCTTTATTGTGTTAATTGGGTTTATGATTAGTCGTTTATAGTTGTGTTTTGGGCTATAGTATTATTGGTTATTATTTATTTGAGGTATTAGTTGGTGTTGATTGTTCGTTTCAGCGTTTCGGATCGATTTTTAGTTGAGTTTGTACTATTCATTGCCGTGAGTAGAGTGCACCCGCGCTCTTAGATGAGTGCCCCCGCGGTGTACTATTCATCATTTTGCATTTTGAGGGCCGTGGCATGACCGCACCCGCGGCAGTGCAAGGACCGCACCCGCGGTGTGCACCGCACCCGCGGTAATTGTAGCACCGCACCCGCGGTGATCGTGCATGAGAATTATTTTGGTATGCCGAGAGCATGGCGCACCCGCGGTGCTTGTGTTGGCGCACCCGCGGTGTAAGTATGGGCGAGTTTTTAAGTGACTTTTTGGGAGTTGTTGGCCATACCTACCTTATCTTCTTTCCTCCATTTCCGATTTTCTCTCTTTTGGCAAGGGTTTTCATCCATTTCAATTGCTTCCCACCTTTGATTCTTGGCTTTGTTTCGATTTCCGACTTGAGATCATCGTTCTCCGTGGTATAAGGAAGCTTAGGTAAGTTTTTGGTGCGATTCTAACGAGGTTTTGAGTTAAGGGTTATTTTGGATTTGATGTTTGAGTTGTTTAATGGATTATTTGGCTTGTACTTGTGGATCTAGAGTTGATATTGGTGTTATTTATGGATTATTGTTGTAGGTGGTGTACCAAGAGCTTATTTGAGGTGTTCTATTGGTAGTAAGTGGAATTTCATCCTTTTTGCTCACATGATATTATATGTATTGTGTTTTAAAGATTTCAAAGTGTTATTCCCTTCCATTGATCCATTGTTATGTATTGATTTCATTGATTATCTATTGGAGGCATTGATGTCTCACCATTGTTATAAAGGGAATACAAGAAATATTATGAGATTGCGAAACGACGGCCTTAAATGCTATTGAGAATTCAAATGTTTTATTGGATTGATTTATCATAGCCATGGCATTGCATGCAATTAGATGATCATCGACCATAGGCTTTTATCCCCTCACAGTTATCGATTTATATCGATGGGATATTGGCAACCACAGTTACAGATACTATTGATATCAATCCAACCATAGAAAAGAGAAATACCATCGTATTGCTATCTATTGCTATTGCTATTGCTACAGTTATTGCTACGTTATTCATGTTTCAGAGTCGATGGTATTTATGATTTAAAAGCCATGTTTTACAGTGTATACTATGTATCATTGCTATGTAAGAGTTCCACTTGCTGAGATTTATTCTCATTTCAGTTATTTTCATGTGATGCAGATAAGAGCGACGGACCGGGACGTTGACTGTGGATGGGGGTCATATGCATACGAAGATTGGAAGGATGATTATTTTGTACCATTTTGTAACATGATCACACTAATGATATTTTGTATTTTGTTATGTCATTGGAATGATCATGTTGTTATTTTGTAAACACTTTTATAAAATGTATTTTGAAACTCCTTCCATGTTTGAAAGAAAATTTTAAATTCCGCTGTATTTTAATTGTATCGGATCAGGGTGTCACATAATGGGCTCCAAATTCATTTTTAATCTTTTTTAAAAACCAAGTTAGAGCCCATTAGTGCAATGTTAAACTTTAAATAATGTGTCTAAACCTAATTAACGTGTAACAGCCAACACCTCCTCTCCATAATCATTTTCTCTCGGGTTTCAGTAGAATTTCACCAAGGAAGCTTCGGCCTCTTTGTTGGCTAGCTAGAAAATTCTCCGGCTTGTTCCCGACGCTCGTTCTTCGATCTTCTAACGCAAATATCATCAAGGCATGCCTTATACCTTTATTTTCTCATCACTCACATCATAATACATGTTTTTGAAGGATCTTGCATGATATATTATGGACCTAGCGATTTACGCATGTTTTACCTTGAAACACATGGAATTTCAATATTTTATTTCCACATAACCATCGATCTATGTTGTTTTGGGGGAGCTGCCATAGAATGGACAAGGTTTAAGAGTTATTTAAGAGGTGGAAACGAATCTGGAACAGGTCTTGGATGGGACAAAGCAAAACTTGTGTTATAGCAAAGAAATGGGTTTGATCGGTGTTAAGAAATGGTCGGCCATGCATGGGCTTGAACCAAGCTATGTTTCAGACCTTATAAAGTCTGGTAAGATGTTAGGAGTAAGCCATGGGTGTTTGGTTTAGGGGGAAGATCGATCCTTGGGAGTTTAGCTTGATCGAGAGAAGATATGCTTGGTTTGATCGTTTGCTGCGTTTGGCTTGTGCAACAACATTATGATCCGGTTTGGCTTAGTTTAGAAGGTTCATTAGGGTCTGTGTGCCATAAAGGTCGTTAAGTGATGGAGAAGCTAGAACCAAAATAGTTAAGATTTAAATGTATGTGGGTTTGGTTCGAAACTTTCGGCACGTGGCTTGTGCAGGAACTATGGTAATCGGTTAGGCTTGGTTTAGGAGGTTCATTAAGGACTAAACGGTGAGCCTTAAAGGTTGGACACGTGATGGTAGAAGGTGGACCGAAATACATAAGGGGTTGGAGACAAGTGTTGGAATATAAGTATAAAGGGGGGAGGGGGGCGAGAGTTTAATGAGGGGTAGTAGGTGCTGGCCGGAATATTATGGATTTAGATGACATAATTTAAGTAGTAAATGGTTTAGAATGAGTTGTTTAAATTATGGTTCAAGTTGGGAAAATTATGGTTAAGTTTCGAGTCGATTCGGGATTAAACAAGGACCTCGGTCCAAGTTTTAAAACGAATCAGTTAAGTTGTAAAATGGGCTCGAGTTTACATCTAGGAATGCTTATAAATATGTTTTGGGACATTTTTTGGTAAGCTTCGAGTCAATTTTAGAGGTCCAGGGTTAAAACGATAATTTTTGGGTTTCAAGGGGCAAAATGGTCATTTTGCACTCGAGATGAGATTTTTGTCCCTGCAGCGCCCTGAGCACAAATTTATCATGCTTTAAATGTTTATGCATCATGTTCAAGATTTTTACGTAATTACGATAAAATACGTTGCATGCTTAATTTAAAAGAAAAATTATATGCATGCTTTTATTTAAGGAATGAAAATGATGACATGTTTTTAAAGGTAATGATTTATTTGTGACTGACACAATGACACGATGACATGTAAGGTCAAGACTCAGTGGGCGGGTAATGTTGTCGCTGATGTCCTCGCCGCTGGGTACCTCGGTTACATGTAGATGAATCTATCAATTGACATGATGATACGAAAGTCACAGCTAATGAACGGAATTCAAATTAAGAAAATTAACATGTATATGTTGTTATGATGAGATGTGCTACGATTCTTATCATTCTTGACAGATTTTAAGCTATGCATATGACTTTTCACGATCATGAAAATGTATACGTATATGATGACAGGAGATGACATGCTTTGACACGACACATTTATGTTATGTTTTTAAGTTCATGAAAGATATGTTGAGTATGATATGTTTCACTGCAGCGTGCCATGTATATGTACTTGTTATTCTTGGTACAGGTTTGTTGAGTCTTTAGACTCACTAGGTGTGTGTGATGAAGGTGAGCTTGTTGCTGAGGACCTGTATAATCTGCATCTGAATATCCAACTAAATTGAAAGATGAGTCTCTATAATACCATAACCCAACATTTTGTGTGCCCTTAAGATATTTTAAAATACGCTTGGCAGCTGAAAAATGTGATTGCATAGGATTTGCCTGAAATCAAGCACACATACAGACAGCAAATACATATCAGGACGAATAGCAGTTAGGTCTAATAATGAACCTATTAAACCTCTGTAAAGTGTCGCCTCGACTGATATTTCCCCTTTATCAGTGTCCAGTTTTACTGATGAGCTCATGGGAGTACTTGCAGCTGAACACGATTCCATGCCAAATTTCTTCAGCAACTCCTTCGTGTACTTAGTTTGACTAATAAAAGTGCCTTTCTCCAGTTGATTCACTTGTAATCCAAGAAAGAATGTCAGTTCACCCTTCATGCTCATTTCAAATTTTTCTTGCATCAACTTAGCAAATTTCTCGCATAATTTGGGGTTAGTTGACCCAAATATGATGTCATCAACATAAATTTGAACGAGTAAAATGTGATCATTCTTTGAAAATTTGAACAATGTCTTATCGTTCCGGAAGAATTGTATACTGTAATCCATGATGATTTCTTCAGATGAATAAAATGTCATTTCAATTTTCCTGTATTTGTTTTCAATTTCATCAACTGACAAATAACTCAAAAGCAGGATTACTGATAAATATTAATTGATAAAAATTAACTGATTACGATAAATCAATTAATCCAAGTATATTGCGAAAATTAGAAAACTTAGTCTCAGCCAATGGTTTGATGAAGATATCAGCTGCTTGTTGATCAGTTGAAACATATTCCAGTCTGATGTCCTTCTTCAAAGCATGATCTCTGATGAAGTGATGCCTGACATCTATGTGCTTGGTCCTGGAGTGAAGAACTGGATTGTAGGTAATAGCAATCGTGCTTGTATTGTCACAAAATATGGGATATTCTTTTGCGTCAATTCCATAATCTCTCAGTTGTTGCTGAACCCAGAGCATACAGCAGCTTCCAGAAGCAAGGTATTCTGCCTCTTGTGGAAGTTGCTATGGATCTTTGCTTCTTGCTGAACCAAGAGATCAGTCTGTCTCCTAGAAACTGACATGATCCACTTGTACTTTTACGATCAAGCTTACATCCTGCATAATCTGCATCTGAATATCCCAATAAATTGAAAGATGAATCTTTAGAATACCATAACCCAATATTTTGTGTGCCTTTTAGATATTTTAGAATACGCTTGGCAGCTGTAAAATGTGATTGCATAGGATTTGCCTGAAATCTAGCACAAATGCAAACAGCAAATACAATATCTGGACGACTAGCAGTTAGGTACAATAATGACCATATTAAACCTCTGTAAAGCGGCATCTCAACTGATATTCCCCCTTGATCTGTGTACAGTTTTACTGATGAACTCATGGGAGTATTTGCAACTGAACACGATTCCATGCCAAACTTCTTCAGTACTTCCTTTGTGTATTTAGTTTGACTAATGAAAGTACCCGACTCCAGTTGCTTCACTTGTAATCCAAGAAAGAATGTCAGTTCACCCATCATGTTCATTTCAAATTTCTCCTGCATCAACTTAGCAAATTTATCGCATAATTTGGGGTTAGTTGATCTTAAAAATGATGTCATCAACATAAAATTGAACGAGTAGAGTATGATCATTCTTGGAGAATTCGAACAAAGTTTTTTCAACTGATCCAACAGAAAAATCATGATCAGTTAGAAATTTTGAAAGAGTGCCATACCAAGCTCTTGGAGCTTGTTTAAGACCATATAAGGCTTTGTTCAAATGGTAGACATGATCAGGAAGTTGATGATTGATAAAACCTGGAGGTTGTTCAATGTAGACTTCTTCCTGCAACTGGCCATTCAGAAATGCACTCGTTGCGTCCATCTGGTAGACTTTGAAGTTTTTTAATGAAGCATAGGCAAGGAATATTCTGATTGCCTCCAGTCTTGCAACTGGTGCATATGTATCATCGTAGTCAATTCCTTCTTCTTGCCTATAACCTTGTGCAACTAGCCTTGCTTTGTTTCGCACCACTGAACCATCTTTGTTCAGTTTGTTCCTGAAGACCCATTTTGTACCTATAACAGTTTTTAAAACTGGTCTTGGAACTAGGTTCCAGACATTGTTGTGGATAAACTGATTTTGCTCTTCTTGCATTGCATTTATCCAGTTAGGATCAGCAAGAGGTTCATCAGCTTTCTTTGGTTCCAGTTGAGATACAAAAGCTGAGTGAATAAATAGATTAAGCATCTGATTTCTTGTTCTCACCGGATCAGATGGATTACCTATCACCAATTCTGGAGGATGTGATTTCTTCTATCTGAGTTCAGCGTTTATTGCTTCTAAGTCAGCAACTGCTTCTGTGGGCAACTGAATGTTTTCAATGTTAGTTGAAGCAATTTCAGTTGGTGACTAAATATCATTTGATTGCTCTATCAACTAATCATTAGAAATAGCTTCTGGTTCAGCTGGTTGATCTAATACTTCTTGTTCAGGTGTTTGGAGGTTGTTTTGTTTGATATGATTGTCTTCTTCATCATCATCCTCCAAACTGATATCTGTAAATCTATCCACTAGCTCAACTGGATCAGTTGGCTTATCAGTTAGTACAGTTTCTTCAAAAACAACATGAATAGATTCTTCAACATTCAGAGAGTTTTTATTAAAAACCCTATAAGCTTTGCTCACCAAAAAAAATCCAAGAAATATTCCCTCTGCAGATTTTGCATCAAAAGTTTTTAAGTAATTTTTGTCATTGTCAAAAATGAAACATCTGCAGCCGAATATTTTGAAGTATGAAACCACACTTTTTCTTCAATGCCAGATCTCATAAGGCATTTTCATATGATTTTTATTAATCATTGATCTGTTCTGAGTATAACACGCTGTGTTTACTGCCTCTGCACAAAATCTTTGAGAGATACCAGAATCATCAAGCATTGTTCTAGCAGCTTCTTTAAGAGTCCGATTTCTCTTCTCAGCTACACCATTTTGCTGAGGAGTTCTAGCTGCTGAGAGCTCATGCTTAATTCCAGTATTTTCTAAAAAGTTTAAAAGAATTTGATTTATGAATTCAGTTCCTCGATCGGATCTGATTCTAACAATACCAACTGATTTTTCATTTAATAATCTTTTGAAAAGCTTGATCAGTTGTGCAGCAGTTTGGTCTTTTGTTTTGAGAAAAATAACCAAAGTAAATCTTGAAAAATCGTCTACAACAACCAAGGTGTATTTCATTCCCCCTAAGCTCATGGCCGGTATTGGACCAAATAGATCCATGTGCAACAACTCTAAGCATCGGGAAGAGGATTTACGGCCTTTGTTTTTAAAAGAAGATTTTACTTGTTTACCAAAATGACATACTGGAAAAATTGTCTTTGATAAAATCCATTTTGGGCAAACCATTGACAAGATCGTGGTTACTCAGATATGCAATTGATTTGAAATTCAGGTGGTTTAATCTCTTATGCTACAACTAGTTTTGAGAAAATTTTGAAGCAACTAAACATACTGGTGCATAAGGTAGATCATTCCAACTGACTTTGTAAGTATTTCCACACTGTTTGCCAGTTAGGATGACCTCATTTGTTGAGCATTTGACTGAACAAGAATGTTTGTCAAACTGAACTTTGAATCCATTATCGCATAATTGACTGATGCTAATCAGATTATACTTGAGATTCTCAACTAATAAAACATCATTAATGATAAACTTACCATGTATAAGCTTACCCTTACCCACAGTTTTACCTTTGGAATTATCTCGAAAACTGATGTTTGGTCCAGTGTACTTAACCAGTTGAGATAACAAGTTTGACTCTCCTGTCATGTGTCCTGAGCATCCACTATCCAAGCACCATATTGATTCAATGCTTGTACATATTACCTGCAATCACACACAAGACAAGATTCTGGTACCCTTTTCTATTTGGGTCCAAAATTGATTAGTCCTTTAGGAATCCAGACTTGGATCAGTCTAACTGACCGTCCAGTTGCTGTATTCCAGATGGTCTTTCCCGATCTGTTTGTTCTTGGTGTATAGTGTGCAAAAGATACAACATGTGATTTGCCCTTTTTCAACTGATTGTTCAGTCGGTATCTTTTCTGAACTGGCTTCTTGTTATAGTAATTGGAGTAGCCATTTGAATAATTTTTGCTAAAGCTTTTTGGTGGCTGACTACGTGAATCAGGTACCACTTTTGGGCTATAACCAATACCACATCTTTTTCTCTTGTTCATACTTTCAGTTGGCTGTTCAACCAGTTTACTTGGTTCCGGTTGTTCTTGTACCATAACTGATTTGACAAAGTGAATGTATTTCCCTTTATCCATATTCAATTTTGGTCGAGTATCTTTGGAGACATTTCATCTTGGTTACTGAACCCTAAACCAGTTTTATCAGTAACTGATTTTTGTGAGTTCTGTATATCAGTCAATGCAACAGATGATTTGTTCCAAGCCTGAATAAGCTCAGTTTACTTTGAATTTTCAAGCATTAACTTTTGAATCATTAATTGATCCTTGCTTCTTTCAGTAATGAGTTCAGCAATCTCCTTTTTCAGACTCAACATATCAACTGATTCATCAGTTTTAGTCTTATTGTCTATAAGATCCGTTTGCTTTGCTCTAACCTTTTCAAATGATAAGGCAAGCTTGTGATATTCACTAACCATATCATGCAGAGTTGAAATAAATTCTTCTATGGTAAAATCAGTTGAGCTAAAGTCAAATACCTGTTGACTGTTGGACTCTAGTTCTGTGTCACCAGCCATCAAACATTTCACTTCCTCTTCACTGTCACTGGAACTGCATGAAGTTTCTGGTTCTGACCCCTCGCTGTCAGTTTCTGTCCATTTTGATTTGCTCTCTTCAGCCAAGAGCACTTCATGCTTCTTCCTAGAGAAATTCTTATCATCCTTGGATCTCTTTTTGTGCTCATATGGTTTCTTTCTTCTTTCAGTTGAGCCTTGACTGTCTTTCTTTGGTTTGGTACAGTCAGCAATGAAGTGACCTGGTTTGCCACAGTTGTAGCAAGCATTTGATTCTTCCTTGGAATTGCTTCTTTGATATTTATTCTGAAAATTTCCCTGATTTTTCCTCATAAATCTTCCGAACTTTTTGATGAACAATGACATGGCATCATTGCTTAGTTGATCAGCAGCTTTTTCAACTGAACTAGTTGGTTCTGTTCTAATAGCAGCTAAGGCAGTCGTGGCTGCTGGAGTAGATGATTCTCCTTCTCGAGTTTGCAGCTCAAACTCGTAAGCTTCCAAATCAGCAAATAGATCATGGAGCTCAACTTCGTTCAGATCCTTGGATTCCCTCATTGACATGGTCTTCACGTCCCACTCCTTGGGAAGACCTCTGATTACCTTCAATGCAACTTTTTTGTTCCTGTACACTTTTCCAAGTGCATTTAATTCATTGATGATGCAGCTGGTTCTTTCATCATATTCATGCATCGTTTCACCAACTCTCATTTTGATATTGTCAAACTTCTGAACAGCAACAGAAAGTTTGTTTTCTTTGGTTTGTTCGTTCCCTTCGCAAAGCTGGATCAGCTTCTCCCAAATCTCTTTGGCTGTTTTGTACATTTTGATTTTGTTGAAGGTTACTTTATCCAGCGTCTTGTATAGTATGTCCTTTGCCACATTATCCAAATTGGCTTTTCTTTTATCCTCTGTCGTCCATTCTTCTCTAGACTTTTCTATACGATGAGGTGCCCCATCAGTAATGGCAACAGCTATGTTGGCTTTCAAAATCTTCATGGGTCCGTCAGTTATGACGTACCACATATCATCATCTTGTGCAGCTAAGTGAGCCTGCATTCTTATTTTACATTCATCAAAGTCCTCTATGGAAAACATCGGGATCTTGTTAAAAGAAGACATAGTGAATAGTTTGAGTAAGATATTCTGAGACGAGATACAACTGCTCTGATACCACTTGAAAGGATCGGTTAAACGGATAAAAAGTGTTTAGAAGGGGGGTTGAATAAACACTTCACGAATTTTATATTCTCTTCGAAGATTTGGATTCAGTTCTGTTACAAACTGACTCTAGGTATCGCGTCAGTCAATGACAATCAGTTAAACTGAAGAAAACAGTTGCGGATTATGAACTGACTGAAAGATAGAATATCTAACTGAAATATAATAACTGAAGTAAAAAAACACAATTGTTTCTGGATGTTCGGAGACTTGAATAACTCCTACGTCACCCCTTCTATCACGAAGATAGGATATCCACTAAAAGACTTTGATCAAATACAAGACTTGTACTGACCCACTTCAGTTTGGACTTATCACTGCCAAAGCTGAAACTCTTAGTTACAAAACACTTTTACAGTCCTTGACTGATTTTCGCACAACTTAACGAATTTGCAGATATTACAAAGTGCTAGCAAGCTCAAATGTATAGACTGAATGCTACTGATATAACAAGTAAGCGAGAGCTTTCGATATTTGAATGTAAGTAAAGAATTTTGCAGCGTAATGGCAAGCTTCAAAGAGATTCGAATTATGTTGTTGCTTGTGTTGCTTCTCAGCTGCTCTCTTCAACTATTTATAAGCATTCATTTCAATGGTAACATTAACTGTTGTTTGAATATTATATCCGTTGATATGCCACGTCGTTATTCTTCTGACAACCGTACTTTGTGACCTCTGAAATGCGGCGTCCAACTAATAGTTGCAGACTGTAGTGGTACTATCTGTCGGTTGTTAATGACATATATTCATCTGAATTAATCAGCTGCTAGGCATTTAGCTGGTGAGGAGAATAACTGAGGTGCGTTTTAGTTGCGTAGATCAGTTTGCTATATTCAGTTGCTGAGTTCAGTTTACTAGTTACAGTTGGTTCGCATAATCAGTTGGAAATTTGTTAAACGCCGTAATTTTGTTTCCAACACATATTCAGCTCATTTTGGGTGAAGAAACGCTGTCTTTTTCACATCTGCTTCTATTAACATTAGCTGATGGTAACTTGATCAAAGATCTATCTTCGAGAATATTGAAGCTCCTTGCAATTGATTGAATAGGTCTTCAATTCTTGGCAAGGGATACTTGTTATTCACTATCACCCTATTTAGCTCTCGATAATCGATGCAGAGTCCAATACTCTCATCCTTCTTTTTCACAAACAATACTGGTGTGACCCATGGGGAGGAACTAGGGTGAATTAATTCCTTGTCTATCAGCTCCTGATCTCATCCTTTAGCTTCTAAATTTCTGAAGGTGCTAAACGATACGGTGCCTTAGAGATTGACACTATACCTTGCAACAGCTCGATGGATAATTCCACATCTCTCTTAGGTGAGATGCTAGAAACATCATCAAGGAATACGTCTGGAAATTCCCTGACAATCTATATATTTTCAATCGGCTGACTGGCAATATCAGGCACGGAGATGACACTAGCAAGAAAGCCCTGACAGTCTCTTCACATAAAATTCCTTGCACAAATAAAAGTAAATATGTTCGGCATTTGTCTGCTCTTTACTGCCTCGAAGATAAATGATTTCCTGTTGAGTGTTCTAATAGACACAGACCTCTGCCGGAAATCGATAGAAGCTCCATTTAGTGTTAGCCAATGCACTCGAACAACTTTCTTATGCAATTTAAGCTCCACATCCTTCACCATGCTGGTAGATATCATCTATTCTCCTGAAGGAACTGTAACACTGAATCCAGATTCCACGTCGTCCGGTGAGATTCCCAACTGTTTCACGAAAGATTCAAATACGAATGAATGCATAGCTCTAGAATCTAGCAAAGCGTAGGTGGCTACACCCGCTATAAATATCCTTCCTGAGTGAACAATCGTATCATATGCAAATCAAGGCCATGAAGCTCTCCGAGTTTCGAATGCCTTGCGAAACAGCCCCTCAACCTCGAATTTATTGCACAGCAGCCCGAAATTTTCGAAAATGTACTAAAAAGCTCAAAAAAATTGAAAATTGCGGTACTTACCTTCAATTTTCCGAAATTCACAATTTATGCTCTATAGTTCTCGGATTATTCATATTAAGCGCAAAATATCGAATTTAATGCCCTGAGTTTTAATAGTTTCCAAATTATGCAATTGAATCCTTAAACTTTTCTAATTAATTAGAATTCAGGTCCTAAGCTCTCGATTTTATATCATTCAAGCCCATACTTTAAAATTTGAAGCATGCAACCCTAAATCATCATGTTCAATTCGCCTCAAATTGCTCCTCTCATCTATATTCATCATTTCAAAAATAAAGCAACATAAAATTCTTAAATAGTCGGAATACCTGTAATGAGTGTGTAGGACCGAGCATTTACCGCTTTACCAAAAGCTATAGCTTGTGGTAATGGTGCAACTCAAATATTTTAAACTTCAAAACAAGTCAAGCATCAAGATTCGACCGCTCTACCAAACAGAGACAGTTATTGCACCCAACAATCTCCCTCCTAATAATTGCACTCCTTTAAATCAATGGGAATTGAACCCGTGATCTTGGCACTGATACTAATTGAAGGACCGAGCGCTTGCCGCTTTACCAAAATATATAGCTGGTGGTAATGGTGCAACTCAAATATTTTAAATCGCACAGCAGCTCCAGTACCATGGTTCGATCGCTCTACCAAGCATGGACAATTATTGCAACCAACAAAGTGTCGTGTCTGGCTCCTCCTGCTCAGCATGCATGACAAAAGCTCGTCCAGTCATAGGCTGCCTCAGCTTAGGGCAATCAGTAGCTTTATGCCCATATCCTCCGCATTTGAAGCACATGTAGGTGCCCCGCATGCACTCTCTTGCATAGCGTCTTCTCATCAGTCTTCGGGGAAACTGCTTTCTGTGGCTGTCCCTGTGGTTTTTGTTTTCCCTGCCATATTGGTGGCCCTGAAAACGGCTTCTTACTCTGTTGTTGTTGCTGCTGTGGAGGGGGCCTCTTCCTCTACATCTCACATTCAATATGTTTTAGTGACTGCTCTGCTCTAAAATCCCTCGTGACAACATCATTATAATTCGTTCGATCTCCCAACAGAACATCTCGACGAACAGTATCATCCAGGAAGTGTCTCGATTTCTCAGCTGCATCGTTAGCGATCATGGTCACGAAGTGACAACCCCTATCGAATTTCTCTACGAATTCAGCAACAAACATGTCTCCCTGCAAAAGAATCATAAACACCCGCTTCAGCCTAGACCTCACGTCATTAGTGAAGTACTTGTCGTAAAATATCCTCTTAAATTCCTCCCAAGTCAGGGTATTCAGATTCACCCCTCGTTCAGCACCTACCACCATAACGGCGGATCATCTTTGAGTAGATAAATGGCGCATCGGACCCTGACAGCATCGGCCATATTCATATAGCGATAAATCACCTCCAGCGATCGGATCCATCCCTCAGCTAAGAATAGATCCGTAGTGACAGAAAAATCCTTTGGGTCCATCATCCTAAACAGCATATACACATTCTCCTCTCTTCCTAGAACAGCATTGTCAGCATGCTACTCCAATAATTGAGCCATCAACTCAGGAACCCGTGTAGCATCATCTGGGGTGGTCTAGGTATCTCCTCGTGTCTCTACTCCTCTGTATGCATTGGGACAGTACGTCTCAGAGGCATTGCTGTATACATCCTTCAAACCACGTAACCAACATGCATTTAAATTCAAAAACATCTAACCTCCCAATTTCTATATCATAAATGCATCTAAAGTTTGCATGAAAAATTTAAAGCGGTCAAAACTCACAAACTTGAGGCCTTCTCGGAATGGCAGTGGATACAACCCTTACAAGATCATTGGCTCTAATATCTACTGAAACGTCCCTTATCTCTTACTTTAAATAAATAATACTATAATTTTTTTATATCTTCATAAATACCGAACCATACCAAAACATAAATCTATATTTTAAAAAATCAAAATTTGCGATAAAAATCAATAAATCGTCAATCATAATAGCATAAGTCAACCATACGAAATCCAACGCCTAAACTTTTTAAAAACAAACATAAGTCTCTCTTTAAAATAATCCTCAAAATCTTAATCAAAAGTTTAATTATCATAATATTATTACGGAAAAGGCAAGGTCACGCCCGAAAACCCGAACACACTAACTACATGCATGCATAAAAATTTATTTGAATTTAATTAAATAAGTGTTCTAGAAGCATATTTAAGTATTTGCATGGTTAAATGATTATTTAATCGAATGTTATGAATGTGAACTTTCTGTAGTCGAATATGCGATGTACAACAAAGGCGAGAGAACCGGGGACGATTTTTATAAAGTTTCTACTTTTAGAAATTTATAAATAGAAACCCTATATATAGTAAGTCCAAATTAGGAAAGTGGCAAGCTATTTATATTACCAGATGAACTTAATCGGCAACGAACTTTTGTTAGGAAATAACGAGTTTCGGACGTACGATACTAGAAACTAGTGGCACCAAATATTTTTAATTATTGTTGGGATTTTTAGTGGATTAATTATGAGATTAATTAATTCTTTAATTGGGCCTAGATTAGAAAAGATTTAACTAAATAATTAGGGACCTTAACTACACTTAAAGCCCAATTAGCAATCTAATAATTTATTTAAATAGAATCCTACCCTACCACACCATAAACTGCACGCCATTTTCACCTTCAGCACACACAACACACACACACACAAAAAGATTCTAGAGTGGCCGGATTCTTTAGCAAAGGAAGGAGAAGATTTGAGTCACGTTCATCTCTCGCCGCACCGTCTCTCATAGGCAGGTTTTCAAACCCTTTTTCAAGCACCATTCAATCTATATTATTGCATGTATTCTGATTTTGTGTGTGTAGTTTACAAGGATGATAGTTTTCAATGTCCTACATGTGAATCTTATGTTTTCATAAAGATTTTTTATGTTTATTAAATTGTTGAGGGAAGGATGCAAACCAAGGTAAGCAAGGGCTGATATAGATGATTAAGAAGAGGATTTAAGGGACAAAATATGAATCAAGAAGCCCCATAGGGTTGTCCAGCCCTGCACATATAAGGGGGGGCACGACTTTGGGGATCAAAGGCCATGAGGGGGCTGCATGGTGCCTAGCCGTGGTCTGGAGGGGTTGTTTAGGGTCCTAGGTGAGTCTTGGTGGGGTTCAAATAAGGCCTGGACGTGTTCACGATATCGAGTCGCCTCTTTGAGTCAAAGTTTAAGGTCGTCGGGGTACGTATAGCGTTGAATCGTGAACAGTCGGTTTGAGAAAAGTCGAGGGCAGTTTGAAACTTCCTAAAACAATTAAAAATCATGAAAAATGTTATTTTTAGAAGATTTAAAGTATATGCATGATATATGTTATTTTTATAAGTTTTAACATATTTTGCACGTATATGCTATTTTAGGCAATTTCAACGTATATTAACGATATAAAGCTTTTTTTTGGGAATTTTTAAAGAATATAGAAAGTTATGAATGTTTTATAAAATGATAAAGTAAAGGAAAATAATTTTGAGGAATGTGAATTAATTGTGACGAAAAAGTAGTAAGGGATCTGTTGAAAATAGGAACGGTGAACTTGCAATGAAAAGGAACCATCGAAAAGGGGGCGGGAATATCAATGATAATGGATCTGTTAAAAACTGGAATGGTGAATTTATTTTTATGATAGTCGGTGGGATCGTCGAAAAAGTGGACGTTGAACCCGGAGACCTAGTACTATGGTTTATAGATTGATCAATCGAATGAATGATGTCTCTTTCGAGGATCGGACTTCACATAACATTGATGATTTTAGATGGAAAATGTTCATATGTAAGCTTGTTTAAAAAGTTGCATATTTTGAAGGTTTCATGATTGCATGGAAAAATCTTTTTTTAGTTAAAATAATTTTTATGCATTTGATTGTATAGGTATGTACTTGCTATGTTAGGTTTGAACTTGTTGAGTCATTAGACTCATTAGATTTGAATGATTCCAGGTGATGATGATATTGAGGGAGGCGCTGACGGTTGAGTGGATCGAGTCCGGCTTTACATTCCCGGAGACTTTATTTTTCGCATTAGCTTGATAGTCAAAGTTTTAAAAATGTTAATGATTTTATTAGAGATTTTTATGCCTTATTTGAAGTTAGTATGATCATGTTAAATGTTGGAGTTGAATTTTGTTAATTGACGATTTAGGATTTTTATGCACTTGAGATTTTAAATGTTAAATTATTTTGATTTATGAAAATATTAAGTTATTTTAAATGACGGAATTCAAAATTAATTATGAAAAATAAAATTGAGTAGGATTTCAAAGTTAAAAAGTAATGGACGTTTCAGGATTGTACTGTCATACCCGATCCACTCAAGCTTCCAAGAGATCATCCTCACTTGCGACAATTCAATTCTAATGAGTCTAAAGACTCAGCACGTCCAAACCATACATATACAGGCACATGCATTTCAAAAGAATACTTCTAATAAAAAAACTGGTATAAAAACTTCTAAATATATAAATATTTTCTTAAATCATTTAAGCACATAGTATCATAAAGCATTTTTTCATCATAAATTATTTTAGTGAAGTTTGATCTTTAAAAGTGACTATCTTTTATCATTTATCATTTATTCTTTGTTCGATTGATCAATCTATACAACAAGTACCTAGGGGCGGGGCGTCAGCAACTCTCGTCACTGGGTCGTGGCCAAAAAATAATTTCACCGCTTCTTCTTCAGACGGATCCCCCACAAATCTTCTGTGTCTCAGTCAATTCACATCCTTCAAAATATTTTTCCTTTCCTTTTTATTTATAAAATATCATATCCTCAAAAAATAGTAAAATAAGAATTTTCGTAAAAATTGGTCAACTGTAGCATTTATCATATAAATATCATAAATTCACCATAATAATTTTAAAAATCATTTAATATGTATTATGACCCCTCGGGACACTGCTAAACATTCGAACTACTTGATACGTAAAATGACCATTTTACCCTAGACCCCGAACTTCCCATTTTTGACTTTTTCTTATGTTTCTCGACTCGAGCCTATCCCAAACCATCATATAACATTATTTTTGAATTCTACTAATTTTCTTAAAGGTAAACACATACCTTCGATTTATTTAACTTAATCGTTAAACAGTAATTCCATTTCGTAACCCGATTAAACTCAAAACTTAATAATTTTTTCCCAAATTCAAGTCACGACTTTCTCGACCATTGGCTATCCCTGTGAGCCATTATCCAGACCTTGTGAACCCATAGCCAGCCTCTGCTACTACTCCCTTAGCCATCGTCGAGCACCCATTTCTCAAGAAAAACAATGGCGGCTCACTAGCTCTTAGCCACTTGCATCCAGCCCAAGCCCCAACCCAGAACAGACCACCAGCACCCTCCTAAGACATCTCTGATCAGCCTGAACTAGCCCGGACCATGCCATTAAGGGACTTTTAAGGGTTGGAAAAAGATTATGTTCATCCATCGTCTCATGCTTTAACGAATCTTTTTCCAACCCTTAAATGTCCCTTAATGGCATCACATACCTTAAAAAATCATAGCGAGACTCAACAAGCGTAAAAACATCAAAAACATTGAAAAATAAACATCCAAATGTTAAATAATTTGTTCAATATAATTTTCATGTTTCAAGACATAAAACACACATATTATGATTTTAATGGTGCAAAATGAAAATTTTAAAACGTGCTTTTGTGTTTAAAACGCTCAAAATTCAATCGTCGGCGCGAGGTAGCGAGGAGGAGCGATCAGGGAAAATGTAAGCTTCAAAATCTTGCTTTGAATTTTCAAAAAATAAATGTATGTACTGTGTGTGTGGTGCGGCTGCTGCTAGGCTCAAGAACCCTAGGTTTATGCTTTATTTTTTTCAAAATTTAGGTGTTAAAAATTTAGGGTTTTTAGATTTTAAGTTTAGGAATAATTAAGCTCATTAATCCTAGGTAAATTAGGCCATGGAAATAGCTCGAATTTCAAAATTTAAATAATGGAAGATAAGTTTGATGTGTCATAACGCTTTGGATAGAGAGACATGGATCTTTTGCAAAAAATTGACATTAAATTTTGTCTATCAAAATCCCAGCAGGATTATGAACCTATGACATTCGAATATACCCACAAATGGAAATAGCTCGAATTTCGAAATTTAAATAATGGAAGGTAAGTTTGATATGTCGGAACAGTTTTGTAGTGCCCAAATTCAGTACGCGTATAACCCATGCATTCACTAAATTATTAAATCATTTAAATTAATTTTAAATGAGTTTTAGCGATGCATGATTTATTTAAATGCATTATTTTAAATTAATAATGTTTATGCGATGCACGTTAAAACGTTTTTCGAGTTTCATGTTTCAGGCGATTATTCGAAGCGGGATTGAGGAAAAGACCCGGTGACGATTTTGGCAATTTAAAATGTGGTATTTTATTTTAAGTTGAGTTTGGGGGCATTTTAAATAATTTATGGAGTTTAGCATTTTTAAGCCTAATTTATTTATTTGGTAATTTTAAGACTTTAAAACTTTTAAAAGTTTAAAAAGTGTGCACTTTATTTTATTAGGGGATTTTAGTTAAAGATGAGTATAGTTAATATTTTAACTAATTTATTTTGTGTGTCAACCTTTGTAATTAGTATTTGATTAGCATGTTATTGATTTTAATTAAGCAAAATAAATTCCATAATTACGCACAAAACTCACGCACACGTTACACACTTTTACACACACATGTCACGCCTAAACACACACACAAGTTTCATTCTAGATTTTTATTATTTTCAAAAGAGCAAAACCTAGGGTTATAAGGTCTATAGCAGCCGCCCCCTTCCCTTTGGATTTCCTGCAAGATTTTGTTCAGTTTATCGCAAGAAAACGGTGCCACGTTCGTCCCGGATCAACCTCGCATTCTTCGCCGCTTCGATATCGCCGGTTCGGTAACGTTTATTATCAAAAGGCACGTATAATCTGTTCTTTCTGCATCGATCTTGTCATATTATGCGTCGTGTTATTTTATGCGTGAAAATACATGTGTGACGTTCGTCGTTTGAGCGGAAAATGGTTTGAATGCGTTTGAAATATTTTTTAGATCTGAAATCTCGTAATTTATTGTTCTGATGAAAACTGCGATTTTTCCGTCGGGATTTTGAGAAAACTTTCAACTAAAAAATTGTAGAATCTTTCGTTACCTTCGATTTGATATAAAATTCGAGATTTTTGGATGAAAATTGAGTGAGTTATGATGCTTTTCGTGGGACTGCTCAAACGGTGACTTTTACGAAAATTGTGTTCTCTAAGTTTTTGTTGCAGGCTTCGTTGGAGATCGACGGACGATCGTTGTTGCACCTAGGTATGATCATTATGTTGTTGAGTCGATATGTTGTACATCGTTTGGTGTCGATAGACACTCGAATACATTAGAAGTTGTAGGAAAGAAATTTGCGTCAATTGCCACGTTTCGAATGGTATGTGTCGTAGGGTGATCGTCATCACTTTGGGGAATTGATATGAATATGGTTTGGTGTCCTAGCGTGCTAGGATGGGTCTCGGGGTGTCGTTTCATAGTCCGTGCAACCGGGTCTAGAAAGTTAAGAAAAGCATGTACAAGAATTTTCGTAAGTTCGCGATCACCGAGCCTACACGGACCCTTACACGAACCCTAGCACGGGGTCCGTGTCTTTGTTTTTCCGGAGTGCATTTTTTTCCAGAGTCTGCACGGACCCTGGCACGGGGTCCGTGTCCACCCTTTTCACGGAGTCTTTCACCCGAGTCTACACGGACCCCTACACGGAGGTAGGCACGGGGTCCGTGTTCCTCCTTTCTTCCGGACACTTCCTTTGCTGTAGGTAGACGGACCTGTACACGGGCCCGGGATCTGGGTCCGTGTACTCACGTTTTTGGGAAAGATTTGTAAGCATTTGTGGGGTTTGATGTCATGGTTTAGTGCAAGGGTTATCAAGGTCGGGTCATGGGAAATTTTAGAATGTCCTAAGTATGATTTCTACGTTTAAGTTATGCGAGTTAAGTATGCAAATTTCATGTTAGTTGGTGCAGCAACGGCCCCGATCGAAATCCAACGTATCCCTCAACGCCATGTAAGTATGTTGACGTGCAAAGAAAATATGTCAAGTTTTTGAGGTATGCTAAATGTCTTGTGACCAAATTATGTTAGGATTGGAAAGCGTTAAATTATGAACGGGGACCAATCCGTCCGTTAAATTATGAACGGGTTAGATCATGGTTGGAAAGCGTTAAATTATGAACGGGGACCAACCAGCCCGTTAAATTATGAACGGGGATCTTATGTATGTGGCAGTGGATACGTCCCTGTCAGCCCAGTACTGTGTTGTGTCTGATCAGGCGTTTATTATGTTATGGGTCACATGCTTTGAAACATGCCTCTACGCAAAATTATGAAGTTATGTATGTTTACGTATGCAGTATGTTTATGAAAGTTTATGCTGATGGCACGTCTAGTTATGTACGTACGTATGTTTAAGTTTATGATGCAAGCTCAAGTTTCAAGTTGTACGCCCTATTTTTAAGATGCATGCGATTTTATTACGTAGTACTCGTTATCCCAGTTTATACGTGTTGAGTCTTTAGACTCACTATACTTGATCGATGCAGGTGACTATGTTGAGGAGGCAGGAGGTGTTGACCAAGGGACAGGCTTGGGCTGAGTGGCAGGCTAGACCCGAGGACCGCAAAGTTTACGTTTTATGCAAAGTTTAAAAATACTCTGAGCTTTTAAGCATCTGGATGCGAAATATTTTGAGACAGTTTCCTTTAACAAAATTTTATTGGTGACGGATGATTGTGAGATTATTTTATGAATGTTGAGTGACGACCGTATGAATGTTTACGATTAAGAAAATTTTTAATTTTTCCGCAAATTTTAAGTAGTAAAGAATACGGTTCGTTACAGTTGGTATAAGAGCGGTGTTCTTGTAAAGGGTTACGCCTACTGCCAGTCGCAAGAAGCTCTCGAAGTCACACCTCAAGTCTGTAAGTTTTAAAGTTTTGAGTTATGCTATGTACTATGCATTAGGTCATGATTTCAGCATGTTTATGTTTTAAAGTTCAAAATTTCGTGCATCTTATGATATTGGTATTATATTCATGCATGTTGGGTTTACGTGTTGGGTAATTTGTTGGAACAGTATGCCTCTTAGACGTGTGATCGACCGTGAAACAAGGGATGAGAACAGAGAGCATCGAGATGAGGAGAGGGCCAATCCTCCACCACCTCCACCACCAGATATGCAGGCTCAGATGCTTGCTGGTATGACACAATTCTTCGCACAATTTGCGAGGAACCAGACTGTTGCAGGCCCCGAGGAGAGGCCTAGACCGGAGGCAGTATATGAGAGGTTCCGGAGGATGAGCCCGAAGGAGTTTTCAGGTACTACTAACCCGATGGTGGCTGAGGGATGGATCAAGTCCATCGAGGTGATATTTAACTTTATGGAGCTGACGGACGCTGACAGGGTCAGATGTGCTATATTCTTGCTGACAGGGGACGCTAGACTATGGTGGGAGAGCGCGTCAGTGGCAGTCAATCTGCAAGTGCTGCCTTGGAATGGATTCAAAGAAGTTTTCTACTCAAAGTACTTCACTGAGGAAGTACGCTCCCGCCTGACCAGGGAGTTTATGACACTGAGGCAAGGGGATAGCAGCGTGGCAGACTTTGTCAGAAAGTTTGAGAGGGGGTGTTACTTCGTACCCCTCATTTCGAATGATGTCCAGGCAAAGCTGAGGCATTTTATGGACAGTTTGCGGCCGATCTTGCGCCGGGATGTGAGGGTAGCTGGTCCTACTACGTAGGCAGTCGCCGTGTCCAGAGCTTTGGCGGCAGAACAGGACCAGCGAGATATAGAGGCGGATAGACAGGGCAAGAGGCCCTACCAGGCACCGCCGCAGCACCACCAGCAGCAGAATCAGAGGCCCCAGTTTAAGAGGCCGTTTCAGGGGCCGCCAGCTAAGAAGCCTTTTCATGGACCACCAAGGGGCAAGGGTCCAGTACAGCAGCAAGGGGCGCCTCAGAAACCCGTTAACTTTCCGGTGTGCTCTAAGTGCAACCGCCAGCACCCGGGGCCATGCTTATATGGATCGGGCAAGTGCTTCAAGTGTGGAGCTAGCGACCACATGCTGAAAGAGTGCCCGCAATGGAAGCAGCCAACCCAGGGCAGGGTATTCGCCATGCACGCACAGGAGGCGGATCCAGACACCACCTTACTGACTGGAAACATTTTTATTAAGAGACTATCCACAACTGCACTGATAGACTCAGGAGCCACTCACTCTTTCATATCGGAGACGTTTGCTAATCATTTGGACCTCAAGTCCATAGGCCTAGACGTGAACTTTTCAGTGACAGTCCCGTCAGGGGAAGAGCTGTTGGCTACCAGTGTGATCAGAGATATTGATCTAGAACTGCATGGCCACCTGGTATATGCAGATTTAATCCTATTGCCGATGCCAGAATTCGACATTATCTTGGGCATGGACTGGCTGACTAAGAATAGAGTTCTGATAGATTTTCAGAAGAGGTCAGTTTTGGTTAGACCGCCGGGCATGGAGCAATTTCTTTTTGAGCCAGCCAGATGGAGAAGCTTTCCTCGCATGATTTCGTGCATGCAGGCGAAGAGGTTGATCTCCAAGGGATGTCAGGCCATCTTGGCTAGTATTATTTCAGCGCCTGACGTGCCCACTCCATCTTTATTAGAGGTACCTGTAGTCAAAGAATTTCCAGACGTCTTTCTCGATGACGTCACCGGCCTTCCACCAGAGAGAGAGGTGGAGTTTGCAATCGATCTCGTGCCAGGCACAGCGCCAATCTCTAAGGCACCGTACAGGTTAGCTCCAGCTGAGATGTTAGAGCTCAAGCAGCAGATTCAGGAGCTCCTCGACAAAGGATTTATCCGCCCTAGTTTCTCACCGTGGGGCGCACCAGTGCTCTTTGTAAAGAAGAAAGACGGGAGCATGAGACTGTGCATCGATTACTGAGAGCTGAACAAGGTAACGATCAAGAATAAGTACCCACTTCAAAGAATCGAAGACTTGTTTGATCAATTGCAGGGAGCTACAGTTTTCTCTAAGATAGATCTTCGATCAGGGTATCACCAGCTGAAGGTTAAGGATGCAGATGTTCACAAGACGGCCTTCAGGACCAGGTATGGGCATTTCGAGTTCTTAGTAATGCCATTCGGTCTGACAAATGCTCCAGCAATTTTCATGGATCTCATGAACCGAGTATTTCAGCCGTTCCTCGACCAGTTCGTCATAGTATTCATTGACGATATTCTCATATACTCGAAGGGCCATGAGGAGCACAGCCAGCATTTGAGGACAGTTCTACAGACCTTGCAGAGCCGTAAGTTGTTTGCGAAGTTTAGTAAGTGTGAATTTTGGCTAGAGAAGGTAGCGTTTTTGGGGCATATAGTATCTAGCAGTGGAATCGAGGTGGATCCAGCGAAAGTAGCAGCTGTCAAGGATTGGGTTGAGCCAAAGAATGCATCAGAAATCCGCAGCTTTTTGGGCTTAGCTAGTTACTACCGTAAGTTTATTAAGGGGTTTTCGTCCATAGCAGTGCCACTCACTTCACTAACCAAGAAGAATGCTAAGTTTGTGTGGAGTGAAGAATGTCAGAAGAGCTTTGATACTTTGAAGCAAGCTCTTATTTCGGCGCCAGTGCTAGCCATGCCAACAGGGCAAGGCGAGTTTGTGCTTTATACCGATGCATCTAAGCTCGGATTAGGCGCAGTGTTGATGCAGCAGGGTCAAGTCATAGCTTATGCATCCAGGCAGTTGAAAGTGCATGAGAAGAACTATCCGACTCACGACCTAGAGTTAGCCGCCGTTGTCTTCGCAATGAAAATTTGGAGACACTACCTATACGGCGAGAAATGTCAGATTTTCACCGACCACAAGAGTCTCAAATATTTCTTCACACAGAAAGAGCTGAATATGAGACAGAGACGGTGGTTGGAACTCGTGAAAGATTACGACTGCGAAATTAGCTACCACCCGGGAAAAGCTAATGTTGTCGCAGACGCTTTGAGCAGATAGGTGGTAGTGGTAGCTCAGTTGTCAGCTCAGAAACCCCTTCAATCTGAGATCCAGAAGTTTGTCTAGAGATTTATCGTGAGGGCATAGCTCCTAGACTGTCTAATCTGACAGTCAAATCTGATTTGCTAGACCGAATCCGAGCGGGTCAGTCTTCAGATGAGCAGTTACAGAAATGGAGACTGAAAGATGAGACCAAGGGCAGTGTTCTTTATACAGTGTCAGATGGGATTGTGAGATACAGAGGTAGAATGTGGGTGCCCAGTGTTGGTTCGATCAGACATGATATTTTGACAGAGGCGCACGCATCTCCGTATTCTATCCACCCGGGAGGTACCAAGATGTACAAAGACCTACAGTTATTGTATTGGTGGCCAGGGAAGAAGCGAGACATCCGTAGATTTGTATCAGAATGTATCACTTGCCAGCAAGTAAAAGCTGAACATCAGAGGCCAGCAGGATTGGTTAAGCCACTTCCCATTCCCGAGTGGAAGTGGGAGAACATTACTATGGATTTTGTGGTTGGATTACCGAGATCAGTCAGAGGATCGAACTCCATTTGGGCTATAGTAGACAGACTCACTAAGTCAGCGCATTTTCTGCCAGTGAAGACGACTTTCTCCATGACGCAGTATGCGGATCTTTATATCCAGGAGATCGTCCGGTTGCATGGTTTCCCAGTCTCTATTGTGTCCGACAGGGACCCGAGGTTTACATCGTCCTTCTGGAAGAGCTTACATGCAGCTATGGGGACGAAGTTGCTTTTTAGTACAGCTTTTCACCCGCAGACAGATGGCCAGTCTGAGCGAGTGATACAGATTTTAGAAGACTTGCTAAGAGCTTGCATGATTGATTTTCAGGGAACATGGGAGTCTAGACTACCTCTAGTGGAGTTCACATACAACAACAGCTTCCAAGCATCTATTGGTATGGCTCCCTATGAGGCGTTGTATGGTCGGAAGTGCAGATCACCAGTTCATTGGGATGAAGTGGGTGAGAGATCAGATCTAGGTCCAGAGATAGTTCAACAGACTGCAGACGTGGTGGTCAAGATTCGTGAGAGAATGAAGACTGCCCAAAGCCGTCAGAAGAGTTATGCTGATAAGAGGAGGAGAGATCTCGAATTTTCAGTGGGTGATCACGTTTTCGTCAAGATAGCACCCATGAAGGGTGTGATGAGATTTGGAAAAAGAGGCAAGTTGAGTCCGAGGTTTATTGGACCGTTCGAGGTTTTGGACAGAGTTGGGACACTAGCTTATCGTGTAGCCCTTCCGCCGAATCTGGCCGGGGTGCACAATGTGTTCCATGTCTCGATGCTGAGAAAATATTTGGCTAATCCTTCTCATGTTCTGAGTTATGAGCCGTTACAGTTGACTCCAGACCTGTCTTATGAGGAGAAACCAGTCCAAATCCTAGACAGACAGGAGCGCAGACTTCGGAACAAGACGACTAAGTTGGTCAAAGTTCAGTGGCTGAATCAATCAGTAGAGGAAGCCACTTGGGAGTCAGAGGCCGACATGAGACTTCGCTTCCCGGAGTTGTTCGGTAAGACTTAATTTCGAGGACGAAATTTTTATAAGTGGGGGAGGAACTGTAGTGCCCAAATTCAGTACGCGTATAACCCATGCATTCACTAAATTATTAAATCATTTAAATTAATTTTAAATGAGTTTTAGCGATGCACGATTTATTTAAATGCATTATTTTAAATTAATTATGTTTATGCGATGCACGTTAAAACGTTTTTCGAGTTTCATGTTTCAGGCGATTATTCGAAGCGGGATTGAGGAAAAGACCTGGTGACGATTTTGGCAATTTAAAACGTGGTATTTTATTTTAAGTTGAGTTTGGGGGCATTTTAAATAATTTATGGAGTTTAGCATTTTTAAGCCTAATTTATTTATTTGGTAATTTTAAGACTTTAAAACTTTTAAAATTTAAAAAGTGTGCACTTTATTTTATTAGGGGATTTTAGTTAAAGATGAGTATAGTTAATATTTTAACTAATTTATTTTGTGTGTCAACCTTTGTCATTAGTATTTGATTAGCATGTTATTGATTTTAATTAATCAAAATAAATTCCCTAATTACGCACAAAACTCACGCACACGTTACACACTTTTACACACACCTGTCACGCCTAAACACACACACAAGTTTCATTCTAGATTTTTATTATTTTCAAAAGAGCAAAACCTAGGGTTATAAGGTCTATAGCAGCCGCCCCCTTCCCTTTGGATTTCCTGCAAGATTTCGTTCAGTTCATCGCAAGAAAACGGTGCCACGTTCGTCCCGGATCAACCTCGCATTCTTCGCCGCTTTGATATCGCCGGTTCGGTAACGTTTATTATCAAAAGGCACGTATAATCTGTTCTTTCTGCATCGATCTTGTCATAGTATGCGTCGTGTTATTTTATGCGTGAAAATCCATGTGTGACGTTCGTCGTTTGAGCGGAAAATAGTTTGAATGCGTTTGAAATACTTTTTAGATCTGAAATCTCGTAATTTACTGTTCTGATGAAAACTGCGATTTTTCCGTCCGGATTTTGAGAAAACTTTCAACTAGAAAATTGTAGAATTTTTCGATACCTTCGATTTGATATAAAATTCGAGATTTTTGGATGAAAATTGAGTGAGTTATGATGCTTTTCGTGAGACTGCTCAAACGGTGACTTTTACGAAAATTGTGTTCTCTAAGTTTTTGTTGCAGGCTTCGTTGGAGATCGACGGACGATCGTTGTTGCACCTAGGTATGATCATTATGTTGTTGAGTCGATATGTTGTACATCGTTTGGTGTCGATAGACACTCGAATACATTAGAAGTCGTAGGAAAGAAATTTGCGTCAATTGCCACGTTTCGAATGGTATGTGTCGTAGGTGATCGTCATCACTTTGGGGAATTGGTATGGATATGGTTTGGTGTCATAGCGTGCTAGGATGGGTCTCGGGGTGTCGTTTCATAGTCCGTGCAACCGGGTCTAGAAAGTTAAGAAAAGCATGTACAAGAATTTTCGTAAGTTCGCGATCACCGAGCCTACACGGACCCTTACACGGACCCTAGCACGGGGTCCGTGTCTTTGTTCTTCCGGAGTGCATTTTTTTCCAGAATCTGCACGGACCCTGGCACTGGCCCTGGCACGGGGTCCGTGTCCACCCTTTTCATGGAGTCTTTCACCCGAGTCTACACGGACCCCTACACGGAGGTAGGCACGGGGTCCGTGTTCCTCCTTTCTTCCGGACACTTCCTTTGCAGTAGGTAGACGGACCTGTACACGGGCCCAGGGTCTGGGTCCGTGTACTCACGTTTTTGGGAAAGATTTGTAAGCATTTGTGGGGTTTGATGTCATGGTTTAGTGCAAGGGTTATCAAGGTCGGGTCATGGGAAATTTTAGAATGTCCTAAGTATGATTTCTACGTTTAAGTTATGCGAGTTAAGTATGCAAATTTCATGTTAGTTGGTGCAGCAACGGCCCCGATCGAAGTCCAACGAATCCCTCAACGCCAAGTAAGTATGTTGACGTGCAAAGAAAATATGTCAAGTTTTTGAGGTATGTTAAATGTCTTGTGACCAAATTATGTTAGGATTGGAAAGCGTTAAATTATGAACGGGGACCAATCCGCCCGTTAAATTATGAACGGGTTAGATCATGGTTGGAAAGCATTAAATTATGAACGGGGACCAACCAGCCCGTTAAATTATGAACGGGGATCTTATGTATGTGGCAGTGGATACGTCCCTGTCAGCCCAGTACTGTGTTGTGTCTGATCAGGCGTTTATTATGTTATGGGTCACATGCTTTGAAACATGCCTCTACGCAAAATGATGAAGTTATGTATGTTTACGTATGCAGTATGTTTATGAAAGTTTATGCTGATGGCACGTCTAGTTATGTACGTACGTATGTTTAAGTTTATGATGCAAGCTCAAGTTTCAAGTTGTATGCCCTATTTTTAAGATGCATGCGATTTTATTACGTAGTACTCGTTATCCCAGTTTATACGTGTGAGTCTTTAGACTCACTAGACTTGATCGATGCAGGTGACTATGTTGAGGAGGCAGGAGGTGTTGACCAAGGGGCAGGCTTGGGCTGAGTGGCAGGCTAGACCCGAGGACCGCAAAGTTTACGTTTTATGCAAAGTTTAAAAATACTCTGAGCTTTTAAGCATCTGGATGCGAAATATTTTGAGACAGTTTCCTTTAACAAAATTTTATTGGTGACGGATGATTGTGAGATTATTTTATGAATGTTGAGTGACGACCGTATGAATGTTTACGATTAAGAAAATTTTTAATTTTTCCGCAAATTTTAAGTAGTAAAGAATACGGTTCGTTACCAGTTTGGATAGGGAGACATGGAGCTTTTGCCAAAATTTGACATCAAATTTTTTCTATCGAAATCCCAGTCGGATTATGAACATGACGGGTCTGATACCACTTAAATGTCACGTCCAGACAATGAGACGTAGATGACATCCGGTATTGTTTAACATTTTCATTGAAAACAATAAGCTTCGTAGCAAATAGCCAAAATTTAGTCTATTTCATAAAAGATAATTGTCTTTAAATATGTTAAATACGAATAATGCGTAAGATGTTCTTACAAAGAAGAGTGCGAAATGCAGAAGCGAATAAACTATAATCATGAAATCAGGGACTTGGTCTTCATAACTCTGGATTTCTTCACAAGCCCCGAAATTGATCTTCTTCCGTCTCTTCTACATGTTCATCATTATTATCTGTGACGGGACGTAAGGGGGTGAGCATTTTGGGAAACACTCAGCCAGTGGTTCCTGATCGAATATCAGAATAACTTATACGTACACATATATTTAAAGTGATCATTTTTCAGACCAGAAGTAGAAAACCAAACATACAGAAATCAGAACTTATATGGATCATATCATATCAAACATAACAAAATCTTAACTAAGAAAAGTCTTATCAAATCATAATCATATACCGAACAAAGATTTTTTTAATAATGACAACGAACTATCCTTGATCTTGGGCTCTCTCTGGGGCCTTCTCCTGTAAATGCGCTCCATCTGGGCTTTTTCCCGCATCTGAGTTCTTTCTAGGTCTTTTACCATAGATAGGCTGTCTCAGAGCAATTTCCCTCACATGCTTTTTGATGCCCCATCATTCAAATCAGATCATACAAACTTATCTCATTGGGACGAAACAGACGGACCAAACGGATCAAATCGAAACGAAACGGACGAAACGATCATATCGAACAGAATTTAGCAAAAGGTGTAAATTCGAAGCAAATGATTTATAGCAAAACATATAGTGTACGATTGAATTTTAAAACACATATAAGCCCACTTACAATAATTCAAAGGTGCGGTTTAAAACTTGATCAATACTTGAACGTAACCTTGGCCGAACTTCGGCAGGGATTGAACGTGAATTGGACAGTATTACGAGCAAACTTGGATGTGATACACATGGAAAATAATGCTTTAAATGTTGGCTAGACGTTGTAGAAACTCTACTGGAAGCACACGATCTCGACAGCTACTTGCTTGAGGAGATCGAACAATGACGATTCGAATGAGGCTCAATTTCGATTATATTGCTACTTAACTCCTTATAGGACTTCTTGGCTTGACGTATTGGATTATTTGGACATATTAACACTTTAAGATAATGTCTACTTGCTGCCAAAAAGTTAAGGGCCCAATAGCAACTTTCTTGCACGAAGGGGTCGATTTTTTTGGTGAGTTTTTGGAGGCTTTTTGGAGTATGAATTGTCTAGACCATGAGTGGTATTTACAGGCTGAAAAATGGCATATCAAGGGCCATATGGCCGCAATCTTGGAGCCCAAAAAACTACTATGATGGTCAATTTTCCTAACCACTTCAAATGTCACTTTGGTTTACTAAAAGGTCATCTTTTACACCATAAAGATGTCCAACTTGTAGCTCATCCATTGGCTGCATTTTATTGTCATTTTAGGACAATATGGATGAGCTTCTTCGAGCTAGATATTAGGATCCATGAGCTGGGGGTTTTAGTCACCGAGTGGCTACACTTCGGTCCTTGCGATTTTGCGAAGTCTTGAGCTCCATTATGCTGGATTTTTCACATCTTGAGCTGAAATTTTAAATCCAAATTTTGAGCTTTTAATTTGACAAATTTGAACTAAAATCCCGAATTTATTTATTGCGAGATTTGCTTCAAAAAATCCGAGTGCTCACAGCATGTGCTCTATGCTAGTATATGTGTATATATTTATATATACACAGACATGCACACACACACATATAAACATGAATCTTGCACTTAGTGGGTGATAACAAACTCAAACCTTATTTTATGCATGCTTGTCGCAAATCTCCTTGAACTCGCACATTCACAAAATTTACATGATTTTCAGGATATAGTACTCATTTCTGGAAATGGGAATCCTTGAATTTTGATCGTCAAACTTATTTAACCTCAACTTGGCGATACCAACAGGAGTTTCAAATCATCTTTTCTGAAGAAATGATAAAAAATATACCACAAAAATGGAGGCTGCTTAGTGGCCAGAATAACTGGAAAGGCCTCTTGAACCCATTAGACGCAGATCTACGACGATATATCCTCCACTATGGCGCCAGGGCTCAAGCAACATACGACACTTTCAACTCGGAAAAGACATCAAAGTTCGCGGGGACCAGCAGATACGCAAGGAGGAACCTCTTTTCGAGGGTCGGACTGGAGAAAGGGAATCCATTCAAATACGAACCAGTGAAATATATATACGCCACATCAAAGATAGGCGTGTCCGAATCATTCATAGTGAAATCGTTGTCGGATGAGGCCTGGTGCGCGGATTCGAATTGGATGGGTTATGTAGCGGTGGCTACGGATAAAGGGAAACTTGCACTTGGAAGAAGGGATATTTTGGTTGCATGGAGAGGGACAATTGAGTTGGGTGAATGGGTAAAAGACTTCGATTTCCCTCTTGTGCCAGCTTCCACCATTGTTGGAAATGCAGCGGATGATGCTAAGGTGCATAAAGGGGTGCTTTCGATTTATACTTCGGATGATCCAAGTTCCAAGTTCAGCAATACAAGTGCCAGAGATCAGGTGAATTTAGTTGAAACGTTAATTATTTCGATGGAGGTAATGCTATATTTTTATATTTATGTTTATTTTGAAATAATCGAGGGATCATTTCATTTCCTCATATATATCTAGTTATTTGACCGGATCCGACCTGTTTTCGGCCTCTAATTATGACTAATTTCGAGTAAACTGGACTTCGTTTTTTCTCCTATTTATGATAAGAGGGTAAAATCTACCTCTTTTCATATTGCATGTGGCATGCATGTTCACGAGATGTTGATTTTATATATTCAATTTCTTCAGGTTATAGCAGAAGTAAAGAAACAAGTGGAACAATACAAGGACGAAGACATAAGCATAACCATAACAGGCCACAGCTTAGGCGCAGCACTTTCGACTCTAAACGCTGCAGACATAGTAGCACACGGCCACAACATACCAAGCAACCAACCGAACAATCCATGTCCTGTTACCGCTTTTGTCTTCGGGAGTCCGCGAGTGGGGGATTCAGGTTTCAAAGAGAATTTAGAATCAATGAACAATCTACATATATTAAGTGTTTGCAACGCCCCGGATATCGTCCAGTGGCTACCTCCTATTCTCGAGTACGCTCAAGTGGGAGTAGAGCTTATGGTTGACAGTAGGAAGTCCCCTTACTTGAACTATCCTGGAGACATGAAGAGTTGGCATAATCTGGAGGCTGCTTATCTGCATGGAGTGGGTGGGATCGAGGGAAGTGGAGAACGGTTTGGAGTGGAAATTGAAAGGGATATTGCACTTGTGAATAAGAGTTCAAGTGCTCTAAAAGAAAAGTATTTGGTTCCAAGTTCTTGGTGGTGTCCTTTGAATAAGGGAATGGTTCAAAACAATAATGGGTTTTGGGTGTTGCGTGATCATGAAAAGGATGATGGCAACAGCGATTGAGTCAACACAATTTCGATTTAAATAAATATATCTTCTATAATTGTTTAAAACAAAAAAAAAAACCTCCCATTTGTTGAAATAATATATTTGAATATTGAAAAAGTAATAGTTGAATATTTGAATGTTGAAAATAAGAGTTGTAAAGTTAGAAATTTGTGTGTGATGATGTAGGTAATGATGTATTTTATTTTTGGATCATGTATAATGAAGCTCTATAAATAGATCTCTCATTTGTGAAGAAAATCACAATTGAGTAGAGAGAAACATATTATAAAGTGTGTAGTTTGGTAAATTTTGAGAGTTTGAGATTTTTACTTTTTACCATAAATTTTTACTTTTTTTCAACACGTTATCAGCACGAAGCTCTAAAAGTCCTACATACTTTTCCAAGCTCCAAACAGAAGAAAAAAGTAACAAAAGTAATTATATTTATTTTACTGTTATTTATTTATTGTGTATTTATTTAATATACAATATAATGTTATTATTAGAAATAATAAAAATAAATTTTTCATAAACTTGTTATAAATCCTGGGAGGATGTTAAGACGACATCCCACACTCCCGGTAAGGGATACGACAAGTATAAAAGCCTATAAGGTTTTTAAACAAAATAAATTATGACACTCATTATAATATTATGATATGATATACATAATTATTTAAACATGTCTAATATTATATATACCATATTATTACCATAAAATTATACAAATACATACATTTATTTTTTGTACACCAACGGTCATAAACGGTAACAAACGGCTAGTTTTTGCTCTATAAATATCATCTCACAAACATATTCAATCACTCTAACTTTCTCTTCTTCTCTAAAAATTATTCATCATCAAATTTTTCGAAGAAAAAAGAAGATGGCTTTCTCAAGGATATTTTTAATTATTTTGGTTATCATACTCACGAGTCTTGTATTTATCGGAGAATATCCTCCTCGTGCGTTTTCTTTATTTTTACAAATACTTGTACTTGTTGTTTATCCGTTACTTTGTATTGCAATATTTATTAACTAATAAAATGCATCGTAATTTTTTTTAGTACCACCATGTCAAATTTAACAAAGCTCGAATTTGTTGCGCTCGACATCACGGGAAAGAATTATATGTCATGGACTCTAGATGTAGAAATGCATCTTGAGTCATTGGGTCTAAGCGAGACCATTAAAGAAAATGGCATATGCACGCCACAAGAAAAGGCAAGAGCCATGATATTTTTACGTCGACATCTCGACGAGGGATTAAAATGTGAATATCTGACTGAAAAAAATCTCATGGCTTTGTGGAAAGGATTGAAAGAAAGATTTGAACATATAAGGGAAGTTATATTTCCGACCGCCCGTGATGAATGGAATATGTTAAGATTCCAAGATTTTAAGAAAGTCAGTGATTATAATTCAGCGATGTATCGAATTATCTCGCAGATAAAATTTTGTGGACATGAGGTCACAGAATCTGAGATGCTTGAAAAAACATTTTCCACATTTCATGCATCAAATATTACTCTACAACAACAATATAGAGTACGTGGATTTGCGAGATATTCTGAGCTCATCGCCTGTCTTCTTGTGGCGGAAAAAAACAACGAGCTATTAATGAGAAATCATCAGTCCCGACCCACTGGATCAACAGCATTTCCAGAATTAAATGCTGTAAGTAAAAATGAATTTAAACCTCGGAACCAAAATCAAATTCAAAGACAAGATTTTGGTCGAGGTCGAGGTCGAGATCGTGGACGTGGAATTGGTCGTGGTCGTGGACGCGGCCGTGGTTTTGAAAATAATAGAGATAGTTATTTTTATAACTCATCTCAAAAGAGCGTCCCAAACCATCCACAGAAAAGGCATCATGAGAATACAAGTGTTAATGAAAATCACTCAAAAAGATATGAAAGTTCTTGTTACAGATGTGGTACTCCAGGACATTGGTCCAAAATTTGTCGAGCCCCTGAGCACCTTTGTAAACTTTATAAAGAATCATTAAAGGGGAAAGAAAAGGAGATCAACTTCACTGAACGCAGTGACCGTTTGAGTGATTCAACTCATTTTGATGCTGGTGATTTTATAAATGATTTCTCTAGAAATGATCAACATGTTGGTGGGATAGAAATGAACAATTTTGATGCTACAGATTTTCTCAATGACTTCTCTGAAAATGAACAATTTAATGGTAGAATATAAATGTACAATAATTTATTTTTCATGTATTCATGTAATAATGTTTTATTGTACAATTATGATATGTGTTATATTTACATATGTATTTTCAGTAATTTTATATCATTGCATATTTTTTTGAAGTTCAAATATGGAAAATGCTATGAGCAAAGCTGAAGTTTGCATACCCGATAGTGGTACAACGCACACTATCCTCCGAGATAAAAGATATTTCTTGGAACTAAAACCAACAAAAACAACGGTGAATACAATATCAGGTCCTGTAGACTTGATTAAAGGATGTGGTAAAGCACAATTTTTGTTACCTAATGGTACAAAATTTTTGATCAATGATGCTTTATATTCACCACAATCGAAAAGAAATTTGTTGAGTTTTAATGATATATATTCCCATGGGTTTGATACTCAAACAATGAATGAGAAATATATATGTCTTATCACATATAAATCAGGAAAGAAATATGTGATTGAAAAACTAACAATGCTCCCTACTAGATTGCATTATACACATATAAGTCCCATTGAATCAAACATGGTAGTTGATAATTCTTCAATATTAACCAATTGACATGATCGATTGGGACATCCTGGTTCAAAAATGATGCTAAGAATTATAGAAAATACACATGGTCATCCACTGAAAGACCAGAAGATCTTTCAGAATAATAAGTTTCAATGTAAAGCATGTTCTCTTGGAAAACTTATTATAAGACCATCACCAGTCAAAATCCAAACTGAATCACCAATGTTTCTTGAACGTATTCAGGGTGATATTTGTGGACCAATCCATCCACCATGTGGACCATTCAGATACTTTATGGTATTGATTGATGCCTCCAGCAGATGGTCACATGTATGTTTATTGTCAACTCGAAATGTTGCATTTGCAAGATTACTTGCTCAAATAATAAAATTGAGGAATCAATTTCCCGATTATACAATCAAGAAAATTAGACTTGATAATGCTGGTGAATTTACTTCCCAGACTTTCAATGATTATTGTATGTCTATGGGAATCATTGTTGAGCATCCTGTTGCTCATGTACATACACAGAATGGATTGGCTGAATCATTGATTAAACGTCTGCAAATGATTGCTAGACCAATGATTATGAAAACAAAGCTCTCTATTTCTATATGGGGAAATGCAATTTTACATGCTGCTTCATTAATTCGCATCAGACCAAGTGCATATCATAAATACTCCCCATTCCAGCTTGCATTTGGTAAAGAACCAGACATTTCTCATCTGAGAATTTTTGGATGTATGGTGTATGTGCCTATTGCACCACCACAACGAAAGAAAATGGGACCTCAAAGAAAGGTTGGAATTTATATCGGTTATGATAGTCCATCAATCATTCGATATCTTGAACATCAGACAGGAGATGTGTTCACAGCACGTTTTGCTGATTGTCATTTTAATGAGGAAATCTTCCCAATGTTAGGGGGAGAACAGAAACATACCGAAAAAGAAATTACATGATATGTATCATCATTGTTACATCTGGATCCAAGAACAAAACAATGTGAAAAAGATGTACAACAAATTGTACACTTGCAAAGAATAGCAAATCAAATACCAGATGCATTTACAGACACAAAAGGAGTAACTAAATCATATATACATGCTGCAAATGCCCCTGCTTGAATTTAAATTCCAAAGAAACAAATGGAAGATACTCATAATGTCATTAAACGCCTGAAGCGTGGAAGGCCAGTCGGTTCCAAGGATAAAAATCCTCGAAAAAGAAAATTAATAGAGAAACACGATGATCACAAAATAAAGAATGATGTTTCTGAAGAAACACATGATGATCACAAAATAGAGAATGGTGTTCCTGAAGAAACACATGATGATGAAAATGTTCTGTCAGAACCACAAACTGACGAGAATCATGAAATCTCTATCAATTACATTAATACTGGAAAAATATGGAACCGAAAAGATATAGATGAAATTGATGAAATATTTTCTTATAATGTGGCAATCGACATCATAAATGATAACGAAGATCATGAATCAAAATCTTTTGGTGAATGTAAAAATCGGCAGGATTGGATAAAATGGAAAGATGCCATCCAGATTGAATTAGATTCGCTAAATAAACGTAATGTTTTTGGACCTATAGTCCTTACACCTGAAGGTGTAAAACCTGTTGGATACAAATGGGTTTTTATTCGAAAGCGAAATGAGAAAAATGAAATAGTAAGATATAAAGCTCGACTTGTTGCACAAGGTTTTTCTCAAAGGCCTGGAATTGATTATGAAGAAACGTATTCTCCTGTGATGGATGCAATTACGTTTCGGTATTTGATTAGCTTGGCGGTATCTGAAAATTTAGAAATGCTTCTTATGGATGTTGTTGCAGCTTACTTATATGGATCACTTGATAGTAATATATATATGAAAATCCCTGAAGGATTTAAGATGCCTGAAGCACAAAGTTCAAAACCCAGGGAATGTTATTCTGTGAAATTACAAAGATCAATATATGGGTTAAAGCAATCAGGTCGAATGTTGTATAATCGACTAAGTGATCACTTGATGAAAAAGAGATATGTAAATAATTCAATATGCCCTTGTGTTTTCATTAAGAAAACAACATCCGGATGCGTAATTATTGCTGTATATGTTGATGATTTAAACATCATTGGCACGAATAAGGAAATTCAAGAAGTTGTGTCATACTTGAAGGAAGAATTTGAAATGAAGGATCTTGGAAAAACCAAGTATTGTTTGGGTTTACAAATTGAACAAAAAGAATGTGGAATGTTTGTTCACCAGACAAATTATACAGAAAAGATCCTTAAACGTTTTAATATGGATAAAGCAAATCCTTTAAGTACTCCAATGGTTGTTAGATCATTAAACATAGAAAAGGATCCATTCCGTCCATGTGAAGATGATGAAGATATTTTTGGTCCAGAAGTACCATATCTAAGTGCCATCGGTGCCCTTATGTACCTTACAAATTGTACAAGGCCTGATATATCTTTTGCCGTGAATCTGTTGGCAAGATTTAGCTCATATCCAACAAGAGACACTGGAACGGAATTAAACATATATTCCGTTATCTACGAGGAACGACAGACTTGGGACTTTTGTATTCAAAAGATGCTAATCCAAGTATAATTGGTTATGCTGATGCTGGATACTTATCTGATCCACACAAGGCACGTTCCCAAACTGGATATGTATTTACTCGTGGAGGCACTGCAATATCTTGGCGTTCACAGAAACAAACGCTCGTAACAACTTCATCAAATCATGCCGAGATTATTGCACTACATGAAGCAAGTCGTGAATGTGTGTGGTTAAAATCAATGACCCAACATATCCAAATCTCATGCGGATTATCATTCGACGAGAAGCCTGTGATACTATATGAAGATAATGCTGCATGTGTTGCTCAAATGAAAGAAGGATACATAAAAAGCGACAGAACTAAACATATTCCTCCTAAGTTCTTCGCATTCACCAAGGAGCTTGAGAAGAATAAATGTATTGATGTTCGTCACATTCAATCAAGTGAAAACTCATCAGATCTCTTCACAAAGGCACTTCCTACGTCAATATTCAGAAAGCACATATATAATATTGGGATGCGCAATCTACGAAATTTGTGAAGAATTGTTCGTGTCAACATGAGGGGGAGTTTACGTGACTGCACTCTTTTTCCCTTACTATGGTTTTTATCCCAATGGGTTTTTCCTAGTAATGTTTTTAACGAGGCAGTACAAAACACGTAATGAAGACATCATCGTATCATGATCATTATCACAAGGGGGAGTGTTGAAATAATATATTTGAATATTGAAAAAGTAATAGTTGAATATTTGAATGTTGAAAATAAGAGTTGTAAAGTTAGAAATTTGTGTGTGATGATGTAGGTAATGATGTATTTTATTTTTGGATTATGTGTAATGAAACTCTATAAATAGATCTCTCATTTGTGAAGAAAATCACAATTTGAGTAGAGAGAAAAATATTATAAAGTGTGTAGTTTGGTAAATTTTGAGAGTTTGAGATTTTTATTTTTTACCATAAATTTTTATTTTTTCACAACACCATTTTAATTAATCGCTCACAATAAGCTGCTTAGTCAAATCAACTTCTACTGCTACCCGATACATATGTTTTACAGATTTGACCGACATGTTAGTACCTACTCCAATTAAGAAATAACTAAAAGTGTAAAAAAAATAAAAAAATTATTGCACTGAAATCAAATTTCGACTAATTAATTAGATAATCCAAACTCTATTTAGTTAGGCCAATTAACAGGAGATATTTGAAAATTTTCCTAATCATATCGATCATTATTTAGGATATAAATATTTACAATATGTCAAAATTTAAATTATTGTGTTACAAGATGAAGTACTAAATAGCAGTACACAGCCTTTTGAAATTATTAAAATTTAAAAGTAGTAAGTCAAAATACTGTTAATAAACGGCCAAATAGTATGAAGTAATTAAATTTCTTATTGCTTGAAATTGTAGGTTGATCCCTCACAATAACTTATAAACCATCATCTCACTAAAAACAGGGAAATTAAATCTAATTATTTTAATTTTTGGTCGTGTTAATAGTCAATTCATGGTCTTAATATACTAATTAAATTTCATATTTTTTTTTAAATTTCATTTCACTAGAGTGTTGATAGGATATCGGATATTTTAGCAATACCAGCAACAAATTTTTGTGATACACCATCATTTTCTCATACCACGTCAATACTATTATGAAAAAAACTAACATAAAAAATGTACAAATTAGTGAATTAACATTAACCAACATGACCAAAAATAGAAAACGTTTAATTTACATGACCAAAAAATATAATTTTCCAAACAAAAAATATCCAATGAAACAAAGAAATCTCAATTTGTAATGTGTTTTTCTGGAGTGTTGAATTGATCATAAACTTGCATGAGAAAGTGACGACTATTTATTTAACTCGAAAAGTAATTCTTACATAAATTTGAAATAAATTAGCATCCTAAATGTCCATTTCCTACTGCTGAAATTTTTTTTAATAGCTTGAGTGATTAAATTTTCTTTACTGGTGATACCTCGAGAAATATCCCATATTCTCTCGGGTCATCACCAATTTAGAACCTGGGTAAGAGAGAGACCAGGCGGCTTGCTCTGTGTCAAGCAACGCCGGAGCTTATTTGATATCCCGAGAGATTGATGCCCGGGCAGCCAGAAGACTGGAGTAGCGAGGGCTCCATCTGTGAGCCCGGGAGGATAGAGCCCGATCATTCCGATATAGGTGACCTGTCTTAGATTGTAGATATGGGGCACCATGACTTAGTCATCATTAAGAGATATTTTGGTGTGTGAAAAAGTGACAGGACTCAATTGAAGTAAGCATGGGCTGTCAGACTTAACAGTGTCAGTAAAACAAAAGCATGGGCAGTCATCCCATCATAAGTAGTAGATGAACACTGAAAACAAAATCATCATTCATTTTCTTACTATAAAAATCAAGGTTTGTTTATTATTGAAGCATTCAGATATCTCTCCTTGAAAACAAAATTTTCACTCTCTTTGAAAAATATTCACTTGTGCGTCGGAGTGGCTACGTCAAAAAACAAACTGGCGCCCCACTAACGATCTCTATTACTATAAAGGTTCAGATATTTCCAGAGCCAAGGAGAACCATTTCCTGAAAGAATATAACCTGACCCAGTGAAATTGTCCACGCATCTCGAACCCATTTTTACGCGATCACATCATTGGCAACTTCTGTAGGAAATCATATCTAAGACGAAGATATGATTTCCACTCGAAAATCAGCCCAGGAAGACATTTCCAGAAGAGAATCTTCAAGCTCAGAGGTTCACCGGGAAATCTACCCCAACAAACCTTTGTGGTCAATCCAGAACAATTAACTCAATGGATAGCAACAATTGTTCAGAAAGCTATTGCGGAGAAAATACCTCCTAGCAGTAGTTGAGCACCCCATGGGGAAGGACCCCAAGAGAAATCTCATTCCTGGGATGGAGCAGAGGAGGAAAAAGAAGAGAGTTCCCAGGAAGAGTCCAAGGCTATTACTGTGGCCGAAGAATTAAAAGACTTAAAAAAAAGGGTGAAGAAGCTAGAGGGACAGGTTAGGTCCTCTCCGACTCCCCAAGTTCAACCAAGAGGGTGTCCTTTCTCCACCAGCATAGTCAATGAGCTCTTGCCAGCTCATTATAAATCAACAAGCATCAAAGAGTAAGATGGGAAAGCGGATCCGGAAGAACACCTGACTCGTTTTTAAAATATGGTCATGCTGCAATGCTATGGCGATGAGATCAAGTGTAAAAATTTCTTGACTACGTTGGTGGATTCAGCGCAATAATGGTTCGAAAAATTGGACCCTCGGAGTATACAAACTTTCGAGGACTTCAAAAACATATTTTAAAATCACTTCAGTAGTAGCAAATGGTACAAAAAAACGGCCTTTAGCCTATTTGAGGTCAAGAAGGGCAGTGAGGAATCATTAAGAGATTACATCCATAAGTTCAACAAAGCAGCATTGGAGGTAACTTCTTGTGCCCCGGAAACTAAAACCACGACGTTCACTCAGGGGCTTCAAGAGGGAGATTTCTTCCGATATTTGGTAAAGAAGCTGCCAGGAGATTTTGAAGATTTACTGTCTCGGGCAGAGAAATACATTAACATGGAGAAACCCCAGAGACAAAAAAAAAAAGGTTGTGAGGAAAGAGAAAAGCAGCCAACCCGGGAGAGTAGAGAACGTGCAGCACCCCATAACTTGAATGGTATTTGCATATATTATATTTTATTACTAAAATTTATCAATTACAATATTTTAAGTTTATATATATAAATGAATGAAATAACTAATATATTATATTTATATATACACATTCATACATGCATAAATACCTACATACCATCATCATAGTTGCTTAACCAATACACCACCTCCCTACTTGCCCAACCGGTTATCGAGATTTGTTCATCATAGATTGGAGATAAGGCTTTATCATTTGTAGCGGCCTCTAAATCCGTACTTGCGAATTTGCGGAAAATTTAAAAATTTTCTATTTAATTAAATACAATGTCTCATTCATGAAATAGGCAGATAAATAAAGTTTAATATTCAAAATAGCAGCGGAAGTAAATGTTTGTTTGCAAAATAGTAATTTAAAATAATTCAACAACTAGGAAAATGTTTGAGCCTAAAAATAGTAAATGCTGCAAATGAGGTCCTCGAGTTCCACTACTGCCGACCCAAGCTAGCTCACTGGTCCCCGCCCTCGGTCCCGACATCATCAGTACCTACAACAATCAAGTCTAGTGAGTCTAAAGACTCAGCAAGCATATATCGTAAATAGCAAATAAATAGATAGTAAAATCGCATGCGAGAGGAAATATTATGTCCTGAGGTGTAACGTAAAATATCGCGTCATGATTAATTATAGTACATGCATGACTGAACTGAAAATATCATAAGTGAAAATGTTTGCTCCTTGGAGCCCTGAAATGAAATAACTTGCAATAATTTTCTGGTGAGATTATGGTCTACGCAAGCGGTACCTGAACTGAACTGACCGGTAAGTGACGACCGAGACCGGTAACTGATGACCGGGTGAAATAATAATCGTCTGATCAGACTAATGCCACAGTATACTGGGTGGTACAACTGAATTGACCGGTAACTGACGACCGGGTGAAGTAATAATCCCATGATAGTAAAGTGACCACAAGCAATATTGCATAAATCTCAAAATGAATATTTTGCACGTAATATAATTAAATAACATAATTAAATATCCTGTAATTATTTACTAATTGGGTTGGATCGCTCCCAGGCTCACTGCGACTTAAATCTAACATGAAAAATATGCAATTGATTTATTTAACCAAACTATGCAATTAAATCCGAAAACGCGACAATTACGTCCAACGACTTAGTATTTAATCATGACTCCATACCAACCCAAACCAACACTGAACCATCATATAGTCATGATTAAAATACGCCTAGAATGATGAAATAATGCTTCTACATTTACAGTACTCGAAATTTAGTGAATGGAGGCCAAAACGTGAAACTCTCTTTCGAGAGTCATTTTGGCACATTGCACCGTAAATTCTCGTACGACCTGTAAAATGATCCGAATCACGAACCGCCAAAAACACGACCTTTCCAACATGACGAGGTACTGTCCAGTCCAAGGCCATAAGCTAAAAGCCAACAAAGAACCCGGAACATACCTCTGAACCACAGCACACTTGCTGTCAAAAGTTACAGCAGCATGCTTGCGTTTCCTTTGCGTCGTTTGCGAGGCTACTGGCCATTGGGGCTTGAACCACCAACCAAAACCTATTACCGACATCCTAAGGAATGATTTGAACAATGGCTAAGGGCCCTAGGCCAGCCACAATTCGAACCAAACCCAGAAACTATTGAAAAGTCCCACCCGAGAGCAATTCTATGCGCGTGGGGTGTTGCTACGCTTCTTGCTGTCATGGACCATTCCAGTGGCCATTTGGTTGACCATGGCACGATCTAGACATCAAGGGGTATGGTATGAACCGTGGCTATGGGCCAGAGGCCAAACAAGATTCACACCACACCACTAAACTCGAAAGTTACACCACCAAAATTCGAAAGGGGCGAAGGGCTGTTATTGTGTTTTCATTTAAAAACCGATTCACCATGGACCAAGCCTCCAAAATGGCGACTTAGTCACGTCTTAGAAATGAAAGGGAAGTGTTCTAACCATGGCTATAGGCCCTTAGGGCAGCCAAGATCAGAAACTATCCTTGACAGTAAAACAGAAAAGTTTTCGAAACTCAAATGGCATGAATGAAGAGTTGCTGTCATTTTCGGTTTCTAGCATGCATGGGGCTTGTTTGAATGGACCAACATGGTCTCGACACAACTTAGTATGTGTCTATATGCAGCCTTGGAAGCCTAGAATGGAACCAACACCTGAAACCATCGAAACAAAGCAAAGGCATGAAGTGTTCAAGAAGGCAAGAAAATTCTGTACATGGTTTGAAAGTTGCTGTCATGCATTTCGATTTTCATGGTTAATGATCGTGCACAAGGGATGTTAAAATCAGTATATGACTTGATTGAGGAGTAAATAAAAACATATACATGCTTGGATATTTTTGTTTTGAAGAAAACAAAAAGAAATACACGATGCGGTTTTCTCACGATTTTTCCTCTCTGAAATGCTCTGAATTTCTCTCAAATTTTCGGTGGTGGTGATGGGGAGGAGGGCTAGGAAAATATATGGGAAGATCACAAGATAAAGGGAGGAGAATAATCTTTATATCCTAGTTTATTTGTTAGATAGGAACCAAGATTGATATCAAAGATTTTTGGGGGATATTAGAAGATGCATATGGTCGAATTTATGGTCTAGGATCAAGGGAAGATATTGCTTAAATAAATTATTTGTTGGTGTTAGACATGAATTTTATTGTGGCGATGATTAACTAAAACCAGCAGACCAGAACAGTAGACTATCTTATCAGAAGCTACTGGTCTAATAAAACTAAACCAGTAGAAAGGATATTATTACAAAACCAGTAGAGGACGTTTCTTAACGTTGCTACCTTTATTGTTACCGTTAAAGAGTTCCTAGTATTAGTATTAATTGCAGCATTAAATACTATACGGAGTCATTTAATGCACTTTACCCAATTAAGTATAAAACAAGACTAATTGTTTTATAGCTTTTCTGCAGGAACCTCTTTTGGTAATAAAGCTGATTGTATCAGCTATCTGAAGACATCCTCTGATTGTGAACGTTGAACTCAGTCGATTATATATACTTGGATCAAATCTTTATACGACACGACTCTTCGCTTAACATTATTCTTCATGGATCAAAGCTATTTTTCACTGATAAGACAATCTCGATATTCCTTGAATACTTAGAGTTCAACACAAAGAAAAGTAGCACACGCTTCATAGCTTTTATCTGATCTTTCGAAGATCATCTTGTGCTACTGATTCTTACACTCATTACATTACTTACACTTTATCAAGAAGAGTTTGTAATCTGAAAAGAGTCTTTTCAGAACTTTGTGTTTCGCATTTTTGTGAGTAGAGAAACTAAGAGTTTCAGTAGGCCGAGGTATAAGTCCTTCTGAAGTGGGTGTATACAAGAATTGTACTGTAATATCCAAAGTCTTTTAGTTATACCTTCTGGAAACAGGAGAAGGGGAGACGTAGAAGAGTTTATCTTCGAACTTCCATAAACAACTGCTGCCTACCGTTTTATTGTCTTTCAACTACTTCATCTGATTGTTTCCGCACGTTTTATTGTAATCAGGTGAAAGTATACGCACAAGATAAACTACTATCCCTAATAGGATTTTAGTACCTCATCAGAATAGAAAGAAAAACGAGTAGAGTTTATTCACCCCCCCTCTAAACTCAACTTCGATCCTCAACAATTGGTATCAGAGCGGGTTATTCTTGTTCGTGAAAAACTACAACAAATGGCACACTTCAGCAAGATCCCTATGTTCTCTAAGGAAGATTTCGATGACTGGAAGATCAGAATGCAAGCTCATCTTGCAGCACAAGATGATGACATGTGGTATGTCATCACAGATGGTCCACTGAAAATATTAAAGCCTAATACAGCTGTTGCTGTTACTGAGGGTGCACCACAGATGGTTGAAAAATCAAGAAGTGAATGGACCAGTGAAGATAAGAAGAAGGCCAAGCTTGATAATGTGGCGAAGGATATATTGTATAAAACTCTCGACAAGAACACTTTTAGCAAGATCAAAATGTGTTCTACTGCAAAGGATATTTGGGAGAAGCTCATCCAGATATGTGAAGGAAATGAGCAAACGAAAGAAAACAAACTGTCTGTAGCAATGCAGAAGTTCGAAAATATAAAAATGAGAGCTGGTGAAACTCTAAATGAGTTTGATGAAAGATTCAGCAGCCTGGTAAATGAGCTAACAGCTCTGGGTAAAGAGCATAGCAACAGAGAGATAGCCCTCAAGGTGATGAGAGCCTTACCCATAGAATGGGATGTTAAAACAATGGATATGAGAGTATCCAAAGACTTGAACAAGTTGGAACTGCACGACTTATTTGCAGATCTGAAAGCCTACGAGTTTGAATTGGAAGTAAGGAGTGGAGAAGAGCCTTCAAACCTACCCACCAAGGCTCTTGCTGCTACTGCTACTGCTACTGCTTTTACTGCTACTGCCACTACCTCTTCTACTGCTGCTGCAGTTGTACCTCAGGCATTACCTACTGTGATCATTGACAATACATTGGAGAAGAATGCTGAACAAATCAGTAGTGATGCTATGTCCTTATTTGTAAAGAAATTCTCCAGGTTCATGAAGAAGAACCATCGAACTTATCAGGGTCCCAATCGCAACTTCAAGAAAGATTCACCATCTGGTGATATGGGATGCTTTAACTGTGGAAAGATAGGTCACTTCATTGCTGATTGCCCTAAACCAAAGAAGGATGACCAAAAGAGAAAGGATCACAAGAGAAATGACAAAAAGACCAGAAGAGATCGAAAAGCAATGATTGCCGAAGAAAGCAAATCCAAATGGGCGGACTCTAGTTTTGAGTCATCTGACTCAGAAAGTCATTCCAGTGATAGTGATGCAGAAAAAGTCAAATGTCTCATGGCAGACAATGACTCAACCTCGAAATTTGAAGAGGTATTTGATTTTGACTCAAATGAATTTACACGAAATGATTTGATTGATGCACTACATGACATGGTAAAAGAGTATTCCAGACTTTCTCAATCATTTGAAGAAGTTAAGATCGAAAATCAGAACTTTAAGAATCAGAACAGTAAGTTAACTTGCTTGCAAGTAGACAGCTGTAATGATTTACAAGTTAAGATGAGTAAATTAATAACTGAGAATGAAAGAGCCAAAGCAGATTACCAGAAGGTGCTTTCTGAAAACCAGAAGTTGTCGCTACTATTAAATGCTTGGAACAAGTCTTCTGTTTCATTGGAAAAGATGCAAGAATTACAAAATTAGTCAGGAGATAGGAGTGGTCTCGGTTTTTGTAATAATGAAGGCACTTCTGAAACTAATACTAAGCCAACACTGGATATGTGCAAAGGGAAATACATTCACTTTGTGAAATCCAGTGTGGTACAGGAACCAGAGGTGCCTACTGCTTCAGTTGAAAGGAATGTAAATCAGATGAACAGAAGAATGCACTATGGTCTGGGTTACGTTTAACCTAAGGAAAAAGTTGACCAGAGTTCTAGATTCAGAAAAGAATTCAACTCTGGAAGACAACATCCTATGAAGGTTAAAAACCACCAGTACTACAACTCTAAACCTGTTCAGAAGAGATACAGACTGGAAAACAGAAACAGAAGGGAGGAACAACATTTTAATATACATACTGTTAGAAATAACAGACCTTCTATTGCACACACATCTTTGGATGCCCGAAGTACAAGGTCACCAAGAATTGTACAAATGTGGGTCCCCAAAGGACTGATAAGGCTTGGACCCAAATAGATTTGGGTACCAGATACTAAAATTTGTGTTTGCAGGAACAACTGAAGAAAGCATAAGTCAGTAACTCTACTTGGTATCTGGACAGTGGATGCTCCAGACACATGACTGGACAGAAAAACCTACTTTCCAAGATAGTGAGTTGTACTGGACCACAGATAACTTTTGGAGACAACTCAAAAGGTAAAACCATGGGTAAGGGTAAGATTATACATGGTAACATAACTATCAATGATGTGTTATTAGTTGACAATCTTTGTTACAATCTAATCAGCATTAGTCAACTATGTGATAATGGTTATTCTGTAGTTTTTCAGAAACATTAATGTATAGTTAGAGATTCTGCTGAAACTACTGTGTTAACCGAAAAAAGAGAAGGCAATACTTACAGAGTCTCTTGGAACTCAAATCATGTTTATACTCCTACATGCTTAGTTGCTTCTCTTAGCAATAAACACTGGCTATGGCACAAGAAATTGAATCATCTGAATTTCAAGTCAATCAATTATCTCAAAAAGCAGAATATAGTTGATGGATTACCTGATATTAATTTTGTTAAAAATCATGTTTGTTCTGCTTGTCAGCTTGGGAAACAGATAAGATCCAGTTTCAAGAACAAAGATAGCAAATCAACTTCAAGATGTTTGGAACTACTGCATTTGGATCTTTTTGGTCCAATCCCCATCATGAGCTTAGGGGGAATGAAATATACTCTTGTTGTTATTGATGATTTTTCTAGATTCACTTGGGTAATATTTCTCGCAGGAAAAGATCAAACCAGTAGCCTCTTGATCAAGCTTCTAAAAAGGACTCAAAATGAAAAATCTACTACCATCATTAAAATCAGAAGTGATCGGGGTACTGAGTTCACTAACAAGTATCTTGAGTTATATTTGAATGAACAGGGGATTCATCATGAATATTCAGCTACCAGAACACCTCAACAAAACGGAGTACCTAAGAGGAGAAATAGAACTCTAAAAGAAGCAGCTAGAACAATGCTAACAGATGCAGACATCTCTCAGCGCTTCTGGGCTGAAGCTATCAATACTGCTTGTTACACGCAAAACAGATCTATGGTCAACAAAGGCACAATCAGACCCCTTATGAAATATGGAAAGGGAAGAAGCCTAATGTATCTTATTTTCATGTGTTTGGTTGCAAATGTTTTGTGCTAAATAATGGCAAAAATCATTTAACTGCATTTGACTCTAAATCAGATGCTGGACTATTTCTTGGTTACTCTGTTGTAAGCAAAGCCTTTAGAATCTTCAACAATAGAACTCTTAATGTTGAAGAATCGATTCATGCTGTCTTCGATGAAGACAGCAGTGCTCCTGAAATTTCTAACATATCTGATTTAAGTAACAGGCTAGACAGGATTCACTTGGAAATCGACAGTGAAGATGATGTAGAAGCAAACATCAAGGATCTTCAAAATCCAGAACCAGACATTCCATTAGTGGAACCAGAAGTACAGACTTTGGATCTACCAATACCAGCAGAAGACACTCAGGAACCTACTACTGGTTCCGTCGAGAACAATCTCAACATATCAAATCAGGAAGATATCCTTTTAAATCCTTTTATCTGGAGAAAATCTCATCCTCCATCATTGGTTATTGGTAATCCAGCAGCGCCTTTGAGAACTAGAAGGCAAATGCTTAATGAATACATGCATGCTGCTTTTATATCTCAGGATGAACCAAAGAAAATTGAAGAAGCTCTTCTGGATCCTAGTTGGATTGAAGCCATGCAAGAAGAGCTGAATCAATTCAAACGAAATGAAGTTTGGTTTCTAGTACCTAGACCATCTCACCAAGCTGTCATTGGAACTCGGTGGTTATTTAGGAACAAACTCAATGAAGAAGGCACAGTGGTGAGAAATAAAGCAAGATTGGTTGCTCAAGGCTTCAGACAAGAAGAATGAATAGACTTTGATTAGACCTACACACCAGTAGCAAGGCTCGAAGCAATCAGAATATTCTTAGCCTTTGCTGCTTTAAAAAATTTCAAAGTATATCAAATGGATGTGAAAAGTGCTTTTCTGAATGGTCTTTTACAAGAAGAAGTCTACGTCGAACAACCTCCAGGTTTTATCGATCATTTCTCACCTCATCACGTATTTAAATTACACAAAGCATTATATGGCCTAAAACAGGCACCTAGAGCATGGTATGACACTCTATCACAGTTTCTTATTGATCATGACTTTACCATTGGAGCAGTAGACAAAACCTTGTTTACATTAGTCAAGAATAAGCATATTCTTTTAGTACAGATCTATGTTGATGATATCATTTTTGGGTCAACTAACCCCAAATTATGTGCAAAGTTTGGAAAATTGATGCAGGATAAATTTGAAATGAGTATGATGGGAGAATTAACATTCTTCTTAGGATTACATATTAAGCAACTGGAAACTGGAATCTTTATAAATCAAGCCAAGTACACCAAGGAGCTTCTGAAAAAGTTCGGAATGGAAGCATGCTCTGCTGCTTCTACTCCAATGAGCTCATCTATTAAACTTGATACAGATGAAAGTGGTATTCTAGTAGAGGTAACTCAGTATCGCGGACTTATTGGTTCCTTATTATATCTAACTGCCAGTAGACCAGATATCATGTTTGTTGTTTGTATTTGTGCTAGATATCAATCTAACCCCAAACAATCTCATTATATTGCAGCTAAACGTATTTTAAAGTACTTGAAAGGAACTCAAAATGTCGGCTTATGGTATCCCAATGATTCATCGTTAAATCTCATTGGATATTCAGATGCAGATTATGCAGGTTGCAAACTAGACCGAAAAAGCACAAGTGGTTTTTGTCAATTTCTTGATGATAGGCTGATATCCTGGTTTAGCAAGAAGCAGACTTCCATAGCCACATCTACTGCAGAAGCAGAATATCTAGCTGCTGGAAGCTGCTGCTCTCAGATATTGTGGATTCAGCAACAGTTAAGAGACTATGGGATTCAAGCCTCCGAATCACCTATATTCTGATAATACCAGTGCAATTGCAATCACACAAAATCCAGTACTTCATTCCAGAACGAAGCACATTGACATCAGACATCACTTCATTAGAGATCATGTGCAGAAGAAGAACATTCGTCTGGAATACGTTTCTACTGATCAACAAACAGCAGATATCTTCACAAAACCCTTACCAGAAAATAAGTTTTCTTACTTTCGTAACTCTCTTGGTCTGATAGATTTAACTTGATTATTTTCTGTTATCGTGGTTAATCTTTATTCTTACTCGATTATTTATCATATTGAACTAACAGTAAGTTATTTGCAGAAAAGCAGAAGAGAAAGTCAAATACGTAAACTGGAACTTTATTAGAAACCATTTCAGTACATTACACGATGCAAAAGTAAAAGTAGTAGATCTACAAATGCTAGTTAACCAGAAGCGTTACATTTAGTTTTTGTCTTCAGTAATATGAGCTCTCTGCAATTTGCTTGCAAAGTACTTCAACAGGAACAAGAGACTCCAGCAAGCTCAAGGCTTAGAAAGAATCTAGCAAGCTTGGGTCTTGTCAGCACTAATGTATTTTTAGATGCCTTACAGGGCATCATAGATGATTTCAGCATCATCAGTCCACCAGCACTCTCTTATTGCATTAGCATACTTCTGGAAGGAATCGATGCTACATTTCAAACTCAATCGAAGCAACAGATTTGCTTGACTGTGGAAACTACAACTCCTGGAGTGTATTTCAAGGATCATTACGTAAATAATGATATCCTCAAACTTCTCTCTGAACATTTTTGCTTCGACTCCTGGATCAAATTCTAACTTACTTTTAACTTGAGTTTTCATTTTAGATTGTGTATGTTTTACCTCGTTCCAGTTGTGCAGGTATTTATAGAAGAAACAAAGACCCTTGCGACTGTTCATTTCGACGGTTCAGATTGAAAGATTGCCAAGAGTCACTTGTCGCAATTATAACCACTTATTAGTTGCATTTACCTAGGGGGAACAGTATCTTAGTCAGACTAAGAGTTTGACACCTTTTCAGAAAACAGATAGAATGTTTGTCTTTTCGATAAAACTACAAGTCTGCTGGTTTTTGTCAAAGTGCTCAAATATTTTAGCACCCTGAAACTTCCAGCAGATGTTATCATAAAACGACAAATCCTCTTCTGATTTCTTTAGTAACTGTCTGGACAGCCCGCCTTTTTAAAATTTTCAAAATCATTCGTATATCTGACAGTTTCTGCAAAACTTTTCAAACACTCAACCAAAAACGTACTGACACGTGTCTTTATGTTTATTTGACGGCTGTATATTTTTCTCTATTTCACCTTTTCACCTTTACTGTTTCATAACTATCGTTATTCAGCTACTGATTTCTCTCTATCATCTCTAACTACTGCAAATTATATCTGCTTCTATCCTTATACAGAAATGGCTGGCGCATACACTCTTAACGCTTATCAAGTCAATTTTGCCTCTGTTCTCAACATCAAGGATGAAAATCTCGTTAAAATGTTTCAAGACATTGAGAAATCGGGACTCAGAAAATTCCTGGAAGCACCAGTCGTAATGTACTAAAATGCTCTCCTGGATTTTTACGCTAAAGCGACAGTACATGAAGGAAAGATTGTTCATTCTCAAGGAGATGCATCCATCTCTATTGATGCCGCACTTCTAGGAGCGACCTTCCTTCTTCTACTCTCAGGTACTTCTGAACTATCTGATATTTCCAAGATAGATATGTCTGTTGCGCTTAGCTCGTTCTCAGCCTCTGGAGAAGAAGTGTCTCCATCATGTCACAAGAAATTACTCAAAATGGAATATCAAATTCTGGCCGATATTGTGGCAAAAGCTATTTTGATCAAAGCTGGCACCTTCGACAAGTTGACGAAGGAGAAGTTTCAAGTGATGATTGCCATCACTAAGGGAACCAAAGTGGACTGGAGTCATTTTCTCTTTAGGATTATGAAGGATATGGTTGTCAGGAAAAGTACTGGATTCGCTGTTCAAATCAGCGCAATGCTCAAGGATGCTGGTTTCGCCTCTACTAGTGATCAAGATGCTACTTAAGTAACCATGATTGATGCTGCGAACGTACTTGCTTTAAGGCCTAAGCCAACCGTGGCTGAATTTGTTGCCTTGAAAAAGGAGATCGGAGAAACTGCTTCTGAGGTTTCAAAACCTCAAAGGACAATTAAGAGGAAAAGAGTGATCATTTCGACTGACTCGGACAAAACAACATCAGAAGAGTCTGTTGCTGCTGTTCAACCACCCGTGCCAACTCCAACCAAGAAGAAACCTCGCACCATTCTTAAAATCAAGAAGACAGCAGCACTGTCTGAGATTGAGAAAGTACCTATCAGACAGGTATTTCAAGAAGTGGTTCCTTCTATTCGATCCATTACTTCTGCGACTGCACAAGCTACTGCATCTTGTTAGAGTAGGTGCCCGTCGAGCCAAGTGTTGGCCGAGTGTTCACAATGAAACTCTATGTATAAACGATCTTTATTTTAATTATATTTGAAATTATTGTTTTGGCACATCTTTATCTGTATACCCATGCTAGTTGCATAGATAAAGTCCTTGAATATACAAATAGTAGAAAGAATATGAGATGCTCATATGATGAGTATCATGAAACTCATATTTGGAATACTGTATATTCTAAACAGTTCCTAGTCGATTCAGCCGCCGCTAAGAAGGATATAGGCCGCTAGAGTTAGAGACTAGTATCTGCGATGTGAGTACCATGTTTCATTGGTAGGGGACATTGTGATGTCCAAGCACGCAGATAGGTGCTCCTGGTAGAGTGCACTGAACAACCCTCCATTAAGGACTTTCCAAGTGGTTCTCACTTATCGAGTGGAAACGTCCTAGTTTATGGTTGTACACCATTAGTTCTTACGACCCGGGACAACATTGAGACTCTATGTGCTAGCATTGCACTTTGACTTGTTTACCGACTCTCAAGGGGTCATCAGGTGGCAAGGTTGGGTGTTCTGTCGAAACATATAGGAGTCAATGCATTGTAGTCGGGGATTCACCGCTGACCTTCGGGTATGGATATCCTAAGTGTTTTCATGTATGTGTAGGTTGAAATCTCTGATCAGAGTATGGTGGTAATTATGAAAGGGGTTTCATAGATTACACCATCGATGCAACTACGGCATGACACATAGTATCGATTCATTGACAACTCTCGATAAACCAATGGTTGTCGAATCGGTCGTAATATATGAGTTGAAGGGACCGTACTGTACGCTAACCATAATTGAATGGTTCTTGCAGGCACTATCATTTGATACCTAGGGAATCATGTAAGCGATGCTGCTAGGCGTTTAACATGATTGGTTGGGTACTATCAGACTTGAGTTCTGACGTTCTTGTTATCAAGGAGTTGATAAGTAAGAATGGAGCAATTTGGGTATGCTCATATAAGGACATGTTTAGTCCGAATCACATGGAGATGTGAACCCACGGCTAGTTGTATCAATGAACCATTGAGGGCCACACAAGTGCTGGCTTTCTAGATCCCGTTGAGAAGTAAAAATAGTTCAATGTGTTGAACGGTTTATAAAGGAATTTATAAGTGTAAAGAAAAATAGAAGTATGACTTCTATGAGAGAAATGTAAATTTTAATTTATGGAAGTGTTCCTAAATTAAAAGTTGGCCAATTGAATAATGTATTTGAAAATTGTGATTTTCATAAACATTATTATGGACTAAATTAAATTAATTCAAGTGTTGAATTAATTAAACACTAGTGGACCTAGTAGAGTCCAAATAATTAAATTAATTCAAGTGTTGAATTAATTAAATTATATTGAGTCTTGTAGAGCTCAATTTAAATTAATTATTTAACTAGTGGGACTTGGGTAAATTCAAGTAATGTTTAATTAGTCTCAAATATGTTTGAGATAATTAAATTTAGTCCATGATTTTTATTTTGATAAAAAAAAACCATATAATATGCATGCATGGGAGGTGAAGGGTTGGAGACAACTTTTGCAACTATCAAGGCTTGGCATGCTACTTTTGTCTCTACTTTTTGCAAGTCCAAGACAAGTCTCCCTTCCCCCATTCAAGCTATGCAATGGCCGAAATACTGACACACAATTCTCTCAAGTTTTCTCTCAATTTTTCTCTTCAAGTGTTGAGGAAGAAAAAATACTTCTCTTTGAAAAATCCTTTTATTTTTCTAGTGCAAAATAAGAGGGGTTCTAGTTTGCTAGTGGTGGGCCTAATTTTGAAGGAAAGAAAGGAGTCCAAGGAAGCTTGTAGATCTTCATTCCATTCAAGAGCCAAGTTGTTCACAACTTGGTTGGAGCCATCATCAACCTTAAGAGGTTGATAGGTAACTATTTCTAAACACACTATGAATGTCATTTTGGTGTTTTATTGTATTTCCTACACAAAATCATGGTGGCCGAAATTTATATGCTAAAATCGAAAATTTTTGTGCTTCCGTTGCGTTTCCGGCCACCGTAACCGATCCCCTTTCAAGTGGTATCCGAGCTATGGTTACGTTTTTGTGTAGCAAATACAAGATATTATGTTGAGATCGATTTCTAACCGCATGAGTGTATTTTTTTGCAACAAAATACCAAGGCTTTTTGGGGAAATTTCGGGCGGCATGTTGCTGCCCGTGTCGGGCAGCTCGGGCTGCCCGAGGGGTTGCCCGTTTCGGGCAGCAAGGGCAGCCCGAGGGGGTGCCCGAACGCCCCTGTTTTAAAAATAAAAAAAAAAAATTTTGTTGTTACCGGAATCCGGCGACGGAGCTCCGACGACGGCAATGACGACTAGGGTTTTCAAAAGGTGTTTTGAAATATCCAAGTGTCATGGGCCTTGAGTTGTTGGGCCATTTGATGGCTAACATATTTGTGAATTTTAAATGGGCCAAAACGTTTTTGGTGAAAAATGAGTTTTTGGGCCCTTAAGTTTAAAATTACAAAAGTTGCAAACATTTTCTCATGAAATAAATAATTTAAGTTGGACTTTAATTATTTATAGTAAATGGTGATTTACAAGAAATTCGGTTATAAAAAAAAATTAATTGGAAAGTAGACAAAGGTGTTTGTATACTTTGTTAATTTAGTTTATAATCGTGGCGGTTAGTGATTGGATCAAGATATATAATATTGGATCAATTAATTATTGTGATAATTAATTGATGGTGTATGATATGTGATATTATGCATGAAGGATGATCAAAAGCCCAAGCCCAATTTGCTAGGTGTATGCTAGGATATTTTGTGTTGAATGATTGTAATAATTATCAATTTATAAAGTGGGCTTGGTTTATGGCCCGTTCTGTAGTGACCCGTTCCAGAATCACCTACTAGTTGAGAACTAAGCATGCAATTAACTTAATTAATAATAATCAGAGATAACAGCGGAAATACCAACAAATGATAGTTATACAACCCAATCGAAATCAGAACAACTCAAAATATATTCGGTACAACCATATCGAAATAGAATAGTACTGAAAACTAAACCAACCAGATACTCACTGTCCTCCTCCTGCTCTTCCCGAGCTGTCCAACCTGAGGCCTGCCCCGTGGGAATGGGGTGTCCAAGATAAACAAAAACCGAGGACGTGAGCGATAAGAACGCCCAGTACAAAAGTATGAGTATACAAACCTATATGAAATGCACATGCTATGATATGATCCAGGGTAGTCAAGGAACAGGAGTAACAAAGGATCTCAAAATGCTCAGTCTAGAGGCGCCAAGTGGATAGTGCCGCGCGGTCCAACCTCTGGGTCACTGCATCCACTGCAAGAACAGACGTGGACCTAAAATGTCCCGGATCACCGAAGCCCTCCCGACCCGTCGGCCACTGTGTACTCTCGGTGTCCATGCGTCCACAAGACATGACAGGGCTGAGCGGCCCCACAAGATATAGCTTATCTCGAAAGAGATACAGCTCAACAGTAAAGGCTATCTCGAAGGAGATACGGCTCAACATGAAATGCAACGTGCAGTAATAAACGTGACATAATAGCATGCATCATATGACATATATCAATGCACCACATAATCATGCAACACATATAAGAATGTATACTCAACCAGGATATCTCGGATAGTACTTTCGTACCTCTATCACAGCAAGCCTAGCCTTACGCAACACCGCTAATCAGGTCTAGAACAAGCCTACGCATCAAAAGCATACCCAATGAACAATACTACCATGCTCAACTAGCAAAACCAGTACTCCCTAGTACTACCAAAGGTTTAGGGTTTACCTTCGTCCGTCGACAGCCCTTTGATGTCGATTGCCTCGTAACTCAGGCGTCGCTACACTACCAATCCTGGCAGCTCTTGGCTATCGCTCGACCGGCAACTAACCCTAGAAACCTTCCAAATCCCTCAAATATGAGACACAACTCAAGGATTGTCAATGCAAAATGAGGAAATCCGAGCACTATTTATAGGCTATGTTCGGATCCACCGAACCCACTTCGGAACGTCCGAACTCCTACGTGTCCATCAGCTCTTGACACCTCACGATCGGATCCACCGAACCTACACTTCGGAACGTCCGAACTCCCACGTGTCCATCAGCTCTTGACACCTCATGATCGGATCCACCGAACTCACTTCGGATCGTCCGAACTCGTCGGTGCTACCGAACCATCTTCGGTCCGTCCGATCATGACCACGGTCAAAATTACACATTAAACCTTCTTAATCACCATTAATCCGTTAATTACCCAATTTGGAATTCGGGCTACTACATTCTCCCCCCCTTAAAAAGATTTCGTCCTCGAAATCAGGCTTAGAGGATGAACAAAACGAAATAACAACATCGTTACCCTCAAAATCTAAGGGACAACCCATCACTAGACGCTTAGCTAACACCGAATGACCCATCGGAGTAGAAACGGAAAGAATGACGTCTAGAGAAACATACGGTAACTTATGACGCTTACGATCGTCCTGATTACCCCAACAACCTACACTCCCCTGACTACTCTCATCACCAAAGTGGTCAGCCATCGCTACAAGATAGAATGGTGTAAAATGGTCAACGAAAATCCCAAAACAGAAATCTATATCCCAAAATCGTAAGCATGCTCTGATACCATAAATGTAGTGACCCGTTCCAGAATCACCTACTAGTTGAGAACTAAGCATGCAATTAACTTAATTAATAATAATCAGAGATAACAGCGGAAATACCAACAAATGATAGTTATACAACCCAATCGAAATCAGAACAACTCAAAATATATTCGGTACAACCATATCGAAATAGAATAGTACTGAAAACTAAACCAACCAGATACTCACTGTCCTCCTCCTGCTCTTCCCGAGCTGTCCAACCTGAGGCCTGCCCCGTGGGAATGGGGTGTCCAAGATAAACAAAAACCGAGGACGTGAGCGATAAGAACGCCCAGTACAAAAGTATGAGTATACAAACCTATATGAAATGCACATGCTATGATATGATCCAGGGTAGTCAAGGAACAGGAGTAACAAAGGATCTCAAAATGCTCAGTCTAGAGGCGCCAAGTGGATAGTGCCGCGCGGTCCAACCTCTGGGTCACTGCATCCACTGCAAGAACAGACGTGGACCTAAAATGTCCCGGATCACCGAAGCCCTCCCGACCCGTCGGCCACTGTGTACTCTCGGTGTCCATGCGTCCACAAGACATGACAGGGCTGAGCGGCCCCACAAGATATAGCTTATCTCGAAAGAGATACAGCTCAACAGTAAAGGCTATCTCGAAGGAGATACGGCTCAACATGAAATGCAACGTGCAGTAATAAACGTGACATAATAGCATGCATCATATGACATATATCAATGCACCACATAATCATGCAACACATATAAGAATGTATACTCAACCAAGATATCTCGGATAGTACTTTCGTACCTCTATCACAGCAAGCCTAGCCTTACGCAACACCGCTAATCAGGTCTAGAACAAGCCTACGCATCAAAAGCATACCCAATGAACAATACTACCATGCTCAACTAGCAAAACCAGTACTCCCTAGTACTACCAAAGGTTTAGGGTTTACCTTCGTCCGTCGACAGCCCTTTGATGTCGATTGCCTCGTAACTCAGGCGTCGCTACACTACCAATCCTGGCAGCTCTTGGCTATCGCTCGACCGGCAACTAACCCTAGAAACCTTCCAAATCTCTCAAATATGAGACACAACTCAAGGATTGTCAATGCAAAATGAGGAAATCCGAGCACTATTTATAGGCTATGTTCTGATCCACCGAACCCACTTCGGAACGTCCGAACTCCTACGTGTCCATCAGCTCTTGACACCTCACGATCGGATCCACCGAACCTACACTTCGGAACGTCCGAACTCCCACGTGTCCATCAGCTCTTGACACCTCATGATCGGATCCACCGAACTCACTTCGGATCGTCCGAACTCGTCGGTGCTACCGAACCATCTTCGGTCCGTCCGATCATGACCACGGTCAAAATTACACATTAAACCTTCTTAATCACCATTAATCCGTTAATTACCCAATTTGGAATTCGGGCTACTACACGTTCCCACCCCCATGAGATGTATCCCTATTTGCCATGGATATTTATTTGTAAATATTAGTATAGTGGATGATCAAGATTGGAAGATGGTGGCCATGATGATTATGAAGATCGAAGACATGTAAATATTGGAAGCTTATGTAATAGTTGCATTTGCATCCCGTGCATTTCCCTAGGATTGGACCTAGGCCCGTGTTTAGCTCACACGGTCCGTTAGTATTGGGGCGATTGATCATCCTTGTTTGTTTACTGTTTATAATATATGCATGATATGTTATAAATAATGAGTATGTGCGTTATTATTATAATAACAAAGTTGCATGAATCCGGCAAACATACGATCAAACATGGCGAGCTTTTAAATAAAATTAATGATGAGACCTTTTCAAAATTAAAAACCCTCGTTTTGAATTAGATTCAAAATTAATATCAAGCCCGAAAAGGGGAATTAAAAATTTGTTTATAATTTCCTTGTCTTCCATCGACAAATGGGTGCATGACGAATCACTACCCGTACTCGGGGCTCGGCTCATATTATTGGGGGGGCCCTTAGTACCGGAAAGCTGTGACATCCATTTGACATAGTGATGTGAACTACGTGGAACTCCCATGACTTCGGCTCATATTATTGAGGGAACTCTTGGCGACCGTCCATTAAGGTTCAACATCGATGGGTAAGGCTTGACACGTAAAGATGAACGACGTCATATTATTGGGTCCTAATCAAACGTGAGACAAAAGTTTACGTAGAGGGTTGCATTGTGATGCAATTGGAAACTACCTTTTAGGAATTGTGATTGGCTGATATTATTCGGGATCATAATTCGCTAATTAGACCTTACGTACCTACTGAGGAAAGGAGTTTCCCGTTATCACTAGAGGGTAGTGAAAGATGTCAAAACAGTGGGAGTAAACATTTATAAAGTTAAAGTCCATACTTTATATCTTACTAAATATTTTAAAATAGTCATTAACATTTATCTGTTTACTTTTCAGTACTATTTAACGAAAAACATGTGTTAACCAGACCTAACTACCTCACTTGGCTAAGAAACCTGAAAATCGTCTTGAACTCGGAAAAGATTGCATATACACTGACTGAGTCGCCCCCTGATAAGGCTCCGACTGACTGCACTTCTGAGGAATTGCAGACCTACAAGGATTGGTGTGACCATGACTTGAAGACCAAGTGTTATATGCAGGCTTCTATGAATGATGAGCTGCAGAGGCGTTTTGAGGGTGCAAAGAGTGCTGCTGACATTCATTTGCACCTCAAGGAGCTCTTTGGTGAGCAGACTCGGCCTCTTAGGCATGCTACCGTCAAGGAGCTGATCACTTTGCGCATGCGAGATGGGGCCTCGGTCCATGAGCATGGCCTAAAGATGATTGGGCTCGTGGACAAGCTTGTTGGCATGGATTTGATATTGCCTTCGGAGTTGACCACCGACATGTTGCTGTTATCGCTGCCTAGCTCATTTGATCCTTTTGTGGTGAATTTCAATATGAACAAGATGGAGCCGACCCTTGAGGAGTTGGTGAACATGCTTGTGACTTTTGAGTCCACTATCAAGAAAGAGAAGTCGGTTCTTTATGTGGGTTCTTCATCTGGTACGAAGACCGATCCACGTGGGAAGAGGAAGAAGCGTTCTTTCCAACGTCCCAAGAAGAACGTGCCCTTGAAAAGGCAAGCTCCGAGTCCCGTTGTGGTAGCCACACCAGTAAAGGCTAACAAGACTGTTGACGTTTGTCATTACTGCAAGAAGCCTGGACATTGGAGGCGTAACTGCAGGGAATATCTTTCCCAGAAGGGTTCTGGAAACGGTATGTTCTATATTGAAGTAAACATTTCAATTAACTCTACTTCTTGGGTATTGGATACCGGCTGTGGCTCACATCTCTGTAATGATTTGCAGGTGATGGGAAGAAGTAGAAGGCTTAGAAAAGGTGAGACCTTTTTGAGGATGGGCAATGGAGCAAGGGTTGCTGCCAAGGCCGTAGGAGATGTTTACTTGCTTTTGAACAATGATTTTAAGTTAATTTTGAGAGATGTTTTGTTTGTACCAGATTTGGTGAAAAACATTATTTCCATTTCTATGTTGGACAAAGATGGATTTTCTTGTTTATTTAGCAAAGGTGTTTGCAACATTTACAAGAATGAATGTTTAGTTGGTACCGGGGAACTTGAAAACGATCTCTATAACTTAAAATTGAAAGATATTCCACTAAACAATGTCCAAGCGATAACAACAACAAACAAGAGAAAACAAGATACTCTAAATTCGGCACAATTATGGCATGCTCGATTAGGACATATTTTGTAATAGCCGAGCCCGGTGTACGGTACGGTTTAAGCTTTACTTGTTATTTGGGTTATGTGATTGGATGTTTAGAGTTGTGTTTTGGGCCATAGTATTATTGGTTATTGTTATCTTGAGGTATTAGATGTTGTTGATTGTTCGTTTCAGTGTTTCGGTTCGATTTTAGTTGATTAAGTAATGTTCATTGCCGAAGCAAGAGTGCACCCGCGCTCTTAGAGGAGTGCCCCCGTGGTCTACTGTTCATCATTTTTGGAATTTGAAGGCCGTGGCATCACCGCACCCGCGGCAGTGTAAGCACCGCATCAGCGGTGGGACCGCACCCGCGGTAATTGTAGCACCGCACCCGCGGTGATCGTGCATGGGATTTTTGTTGGAATGCCGTGAGCTTAGCGCACCCGCGGTGCTTGTGTGACCGCACCCGCGGTGTAAGTATGGGCGAGTTATCTAGTTACTTTTTGGAGTTGTTGGCCATATCTTATCCTATCCTATCTACCTTTTTCGAGATTTCCTCTCATCTACCAAGGGTTTTTCTCCATTTCTTTTGCTTCCTACCTTTGATTCTTGGAGTTATTTGGATTTCCGACTTGAGATCGACGTTCTCCTTGGTATAAGGAAGCTTAGGTAAGTTTTTGGTGCGATTCTATCATTGTTTTTGGAGATGTGATGCTATAGGTTGATGTATTGGTTGGTTCTATGGATTATTTGACTTGTATTCTTGGATTTAGAGTTGATTTTGGTGTTGTTTATGGATTATTGTTGTAGGTGGTGTACCAAGAGCTAAGTTTGAAGTGTTCTATTGGTTTGTAAGTGGAATTTCATCCTTTTTGCTCACATGATGATATATGTATTGTGTTTTAAAGGTTTCAAAGTGTTATTCCCTTCAATGGATTCATTGTTATGTATTTATCTCATTGATTATCTATTGGAGGCATTGATGACTCACTATTGTTAAAAGGGAATACAAGAGAAAATATGAGATTGTGAAACGACGGCTTTAAATGATATTCAGAGTTCAAATGTTTTATTGGATTGATTAATCATAGTCAGAGCATTGCATGCAATTAGATGATCATCGACCATAGGCTTTTATCCCTCAGAGTTATCGGTTTATATCGATAGGGATATTAGCACCAGAGCAGAGATACTATTGATATCAATCCAACCAGAGAAAAGAGAATATCATCTTATTGCTATCTTATTGATATGCTATTGCTACAGTTATTGCTACAGTATTCATGTTTCAGAGTTGATGGTATTTATGATTTCAAAGTCATGTTTTACAGAGTATACTATGTATCATTGCTATGTAGAGTTCCACTTGCTGAGATTTATTCTCATTTCAGTTATTTTCATGTGATGCAGATAAGAGTGACCGACCAGGACAGTGATCGTGGATGGGGGTCATATGCATACACCGTTGGAAGGAAGATTATTTTTTTGTATCATTTTGGGGACATGATCATAAGAATGATTATTTTGTATTTTGTATGTCATTTGAATGTTCATGTGAATATTTTGTAAACATTTTTATGAAATGTATTTTGAAACTCCTTCCATATTTTAAAGAAAATTTTAAATTTCCGCTGTGTATTTTATCGTTACGGGTCAGGGTGTCACATTTAGTGGTATCAGAGCGGTGTTCTTCTGACCAATGCATATGACTTCGTCTACTTTCTACTGTCCGGGTATGTTTTCTTGCATCTATCCGTTATTATATATTGATTGGTGTCTTGTGAGCAATTGTAGAGTATGCCTCCTAAGCGTAAGGCGGCAGAGGGTGAGGATAGTTCTTCCTCGAGAGTTGTCGACGAGTTCGGCAAGTTGCTTAAGGAGCAGGCCAAAGTTCATAGCGATCAGATTCAGCAGTTGCTCCGATTGCAAGGAGCAGGACAGGGTCGAGGCCAAGTGAGAGGTCAGGTTGCTCAGGCTGTTGGCACTGATGCCGTCTTTTCTGCTTTCAAGAGAATGGATCCACCGGAATTCGTAGGTAGCACCGATCCTCTAGTTGCTGTCGAGTGGGTCAAGGCGCTTGAAGCTATCTTCGATCATCTCCAGTATGAGGACAAAGATAGGATCAGCTGTGCAGTGTTCATGTTGGTTAAAGCTGCACGTATCTGGTGAATGCCACGAAAGTTGGAGTTGATGTTGCGACACTGAAGTGGTCAGAGTTCACTGACCTGTTCTACGACAAGTATTTTCCCGATGCACTTCGAGCGAGGAAGGTTACGGAGTTCTTGGAGCTTCGACAGGGGAGCTTGGATGTTGGTCAGTATATTCTCAAGTTTGAGGAGGGTTGTCTCTTTGCTCCTTACATTGCTTCCAACGACAAAGATAAAGGCGCTCATTTCATTCGAGGCCTGAGAGCTGAGATTCGTCGTGATATCAACATGTCCAAGGCTGTTACTTTCAAGGAGATCGTGTCCAAAGCTTTGTTGGCCGAGCAGGATGAGAAGGACATTGCCAGGGAGAGGCAAGAGAGGCATCAAGCTGTTGTTCAGAGAGGCCTGGGTTCTAATCAGAGGGGCAGGGATCGTTTCAAGGGCAAGGGCAAGATGGAGTCGAGTCCTAGACCACCTCCAGTTCCAGTTGATTCCGAGAAGCCGCTGTGTCCGAAGTGTGGCAAGCATCATAGGGGAGAGTGCAGATATGGCACTCATACTTGTTACCGTTGTGGCACGGCAGGCCACGTTGCCAGGAATTGTCCTCAAGGAGCTAGCCAAGGGAAGGTGCAGGGTCGTAACTTTACGATGACCAAGGAAGGTATTAATCATGATTCTTCATTGATCTCTAGTACTATTTTGATTTCAGGCAGAGTAGCTATGACTTTGATAGATACTGGTGCTACTCATTCTTTTATGTCTGAATTGTTTTTGAGATCTTTGGGTATAGTTCCTTCTGTTCTTCCCCTCCAGCTTAGTGTTGTTTTGCCTTCGGGAGATGTCTTGTGCCCGACGTCGATTGTGTTTGCGTGCCCTGTTCGTATTGAGGAGCGAGTTGTCTTCGCTGATTTGATTGTTATCCCTATGGTTGCCTTTGATGTTATTTTTGGCATGGATTGGCTTTCGACTTACCGTGCAGTTATCGATTGTGTTGCTAAGAAGGTGACTTTTGCAGATGATGGCCAAGGAGGAGTTCTCGCCAGCTCAGGTACTTCGCTGGTCCTTCCTTTTATTTCTTGTCTTGAGGCTGAGAGATTACTGTGTAGAGGTTGCGATGGGTTTCTTGTTTCTATTGTGGATGTCGATGGTATGGTTAAGTTGAATATAGATGATATTGATGTTGTGAGGGAGTTTGCTGATGTGTTTGAGGATGATGTTCCGGGTTTGCCGCCGGACAGAGATGTTGAGTTCGTTATCGATCTAGCTCCTGGTACGGTTCCTATCTCTAAGGCTCCGTACCGGATGGCTCCTACTGAGATGAAGGAGTTGAAGGCCCAGTTGCAGGATCTTCTAGATAAGGGTTTCATTCATCCGAGTTCTTCACCTTGGGGAGCTCCAGTTCTTTTTGTTAAGAAGAAGGATGGTTCTTTGCGACTGTGTATCGACTACAGGGAGCTCAACAAAGTGACTGTCAAGAACAAGTATCCGTTGCCACGGATAGATGATTTGTTTGATCAGCTCCATGGTGCCACTGTGTTCTCGAAGAATTATCTTCGGTCTGGCTACTATCAGTTGAAGGTTAGGGAGTCTGATGTCCCTAAGACGGCTTTCAGGACCAGGTATGGTCATTTTGAGTTTCTTGTGATGTCGTTTGGTTTGACCAATGCCCCTTCAGTCTTCATGGACCTGATGAACCGAGTGTTTAAGCCGTTCTTGGATAGCTTCGTCATTGTCTTCATCGACGATATTCTTATCTATTCCAAGACCAGAGAGCTTCATGCAGAGCATCTCCGAGTTGTTCTTCAGTTGTTGAGAGAGAGGAGACTGTTTGCCAAGTTGAAGAAGTGTGAGTTTTGGCTGGATCAGATTTCTTTTCTAGGCCATGTCGTTTCGAGAGATGGCATTGCTGTTGATCCATTGAAGATTGAGGCGATTCAGAATTGGCCTATTCCTACTACTGTCTCAGAGGTACGCAGTTTCCTTGGTTTGGCGGGTTACTATCGTCGTTTCATTTCAGATTTTTCCAAGATTGCCCTGCCATTGTCCAATCTGACGAGGAAGACTGTGAAGTTCGAGTGGTCTATTGATTGCCAGAGTGCATTTCAAGAGTTGAAGGACAGGTTGACGACAGCTCCTGTTCTTTCCTTGCCTAGTGGTTCAGAGGATTTCGTTGTCTATACCGATGCATCGAAGAGAGGCCTTGGTGCAGTGCTGATGCAGCGAGGTAAGGTTATTGCCTATGCTTCTCGCCAGTGGAAGGATTATGAGAAGAATTATCCGACGCATGATTTAGAGCTGGCAGCTGTGGTTTTCGCCCTGAAGATTCACAGACCACAAGAGCTTGAAGTATCTGTTTTCTCAGAAAGAGCTCAACATGAGGCAGAGGAGGTGGTTAGAGCTGGTCAAAGATTATGATGTGACGATCAGTTATCACCCAGGGAAGGCGAACGTTGTGGCTGATGCTTTGAGCCGCAAGTCGAGTGCTTCTTTGAGTTCTTTGATTCAGAGGCCGTTGTTGATGGATTTGCAGAGAGAGGAGATTGATCTGGTGATTCCAGGTACCATTGCTCGTCTTTCAGCGTTGGTTATTCGATCTAATTTGACGGACAGGATCCGTAGAGAGCAGGCGATTGATGTGCAGTTGCTAGAGTTGAGAGCTAGAGCTGAGGAGAGGGGTAATTCAGAGTTTGGTTCGAATGGTGATGGATTGGTGACTTTCAGAGGCCGTATTTGTGTTCCTATTGGCGACGATATTCGTAGAGACGTCTTGACAGAGGCTCATACCGCACCTTATTCGATTCATCCAGGCAGTACGAAGATGTATCAGGATCTTCGTCGACTCTACTGGTGGCCAGGTATGAAGAAAGATGTTGCTTTGTTCATTTCTCAGTGCCTTACTTGTCAGCAGGTGAAGATTGAGCATCAGAGACCTGCTGGGACATTGCTATCTTTGCCGATTCCTCAGTGGAAGTGGGAGCACATTTCGATGGATTTCGTGACTGGTCTTCCCAGAGTGCCGAAAGGTTATAATTCTATTTAGGTCATTGTTGATAGATTGACCAAGTCAGCGCACTTTCTCCCAGTCAAGACGACGTACTCCATGAATCAGTATGCCGAGGATTACATTGCAGAGATTGTTAGACTTCACGGTGTCCCTGTGTCGATCGTGTCTGATCGTGATCCTAGATTTACCTCCGAGTTTTGGAAGAGTCTTCACAGAGCTATGGGTTCACGGTTAGCGTTCAGTACAGCTTATCATCCTCAGAGCGACGGTCAGTCAGAGAGAGTCATTCAGATTCTTGAGGATATGCTCAGAGCTTGTACTATTGACTATTCTGGTAGCTGGGATTCTAAATTGCCACTTGTGGAGTTCACGTACAACAATAGCTACCAGGCGTCGATTGGGATGGCACCGTATGAGGCACTTTATGGCAGGAAGTGCAGATCTCCTTTGTTTTGGGATGAGGTTGGTGAGAGGAAGATGTTGGGTCCCGAGTTGGTCCAGCAGACTGCCAATGTTGTTGCAGTTATCAGAGAGAGGATGAAGACTGCTCAGTCGAGGCAGAAGAGCTATGCAGATGTTCGTCGTAGACCTTTGCAGTTCGAGGTAGGCGATCATGTATTTCTGAAGATAGCACCTCTCAAGGGTGTGATGAGATTTGGCAAGAAGGGCAAGTTGAGTCCGAGATTCATTGGTCCATTCGAGATATTGGACAGAGTTGGTGACCGAGCCTATAGATTAGCCCTACCCCCGATCTTGACAGAGTCCATAATGTGTTTCACGTATCGATGCTCAGGAAGTATATTGCAGATCCTTCCCATGTTCTTCGCCACGAGCCATTGGACTTGACGCCGAATTTGACGTACCAAGAGATTCCGGTCCAGATTTTGGATCGCACAGTTAGAGTTCTGAGGAACAAAGAGATCGGCATCGTTAAAATCCTTTGGAGGAACCATTTGATCGAAGAGGCTACGTGGGAACCAGAGATTGAGATGAGAGAGAAGTATCCTGAGTTGTTCGTGCAGTGACGTCAATTTCGCGGACAAAATTCCTCTAAGGAGGGGAGATTGTAATAGCCGAGCCCGGTGTACGGTACGGTTTAAGCTTTACTTGTTATTTGGGTTATGTGATTGGATGTTTAGAGTTGTGTTTTGGGCCATAGTATTATTGGTTATTGTTATCTTGAGGTATTAGATGTTGTTGATTGTTCGTTTCAGTGTTTCGGTTCGATTTTAGTTGATTAAGTACTGTTCATTGCCGAAGCAAGAGTGCACCCGCGCTCTTAGAGGAGTGCCCCCGCGGTGTACTGTTCATCATTTTTAGAATTTGAAGGCCGTGGCATCACCGCACCCGCGGCAGTGTAAGCACCGCACCCGCGGTGGGACCGCACCCGCGGTAATTGTAGCACCGCACCCGCGGTGATCGTGCATGGGATTTTTGTTGGAATTCCGTGAGCTTAGCGCACCCGCGGTGCTTGTGTGACCGCACCCGCGGTGTAAGTATGGGCGAGTTATCTAGTTACTTTTTGGAGTTGTTGGCCATATCTTATCCTATCCTATCTACCTTTTTCGAGATTTCCTCTCATCTACCAAGGGTTTTTCTCCATTTCTTTTGCTTCCTACCTTTGATTCTTGGAGTTATTTGGATTTCCGACTTGAGATCGACGTTCTCCTTGGTATAAGGAAGCTTAGGTAAGTTTTTGGTGCGATTCTATCATGGTTTTTGGAGATGTGATGCTATAGGTTGATGTATTGGTTGGTTCTATGGATTATTTGACTTGTATTCTTTGATTTAGAGTTGATTTTGGTGTTTTTTATAGATTATTGTTGTAGGTGGTGTACCAAGAGCTAAGTTTGAAGTGTTCTATTGGTTTGTAAGTGGAATTTCATCCTTTTTGCTCACATGATGATATATGTATTGTGTTTTAAAGGTTTCAAAGTGTTATTCCCTTCAATGGATTCATTGTTATGTATTGATCTCATTGATTATCTATTGGAGGCATTGATGTCTCACTATTGTTAAAAGGAAATACAAGAGAAAATATGAGATTGTGAAACGACGGCTTTAAATGATATTCAGAGTTCAAATGTTTTATTGGATTGATTAATCATAGTCAGAGCATTGCATGCAATTAGATGATCATCGACCATAGGCTTTTATCCCTCAGAGTTATCGGTTTATATCGATAGGGATATTAGCACCAGAGCAGAGATACTATTGATATCAATCCAACCAGAGAAAAGAGAATACCATCTTATTGTTATCTTATTGATATGCTATTGCTACAGTTATTGCTACAGTATTCATGTTTCAGAGTTGATGGTATTTATGATTTCAAAGTCATGTTTTACAGAGTATACTATGTATCATTGCTATGTAGAGTTCCACTTGCTGAGATTTATTCTCATTTCAGTTATTTTCATGTGATGCAGATAAGAGTGACCGACCAGGACAGTGATCGTGGATGGGGTCATATGCATACACCGTTGGAAGGAAGATTATTTTTTTGTATCATTTTGGGGACATGATCATAAGAATGATTATTTTGTATTTTGTATGTCATTTGAATGATCATGTGAATATTTTGTAAACATTTTTATGAAATGTATTTTGAAACTCCTTCCATATTTTAAAGAAAATTTTAAATTTCCGCTGTGTATTTTATCGTTACGGGTCAGGGTGTCACATATTTCCTTAAGAAGGATGAACAAGCTAGTGGGAGTTGGCATGTTTGATATGTCTGATATTAATGCTCTCACGACTTGTGAATCCTGTCTAAAAGGAAAGATGACCAAAATTCCATTTAAGGGCCATGTGGAGCGAGCCAAAGGGTTATTGGATTTGATCCATACCGATGTGTGCGGTCCGCTTAGCATCACCACTAAGCATGAACATGCCTACTTCATCACCTTTATCGATGATTTCTCGAGGTATGGGTATGTGTATTTGATGAAATACAAATCTGAAGCTTTTGAAAGGTTCAAAGAATTCAGAAGTGAAGTAGAGAATCAGTTGGGACGAAGCATCAAGACATTTCGATCGGATCGGGGTGGTGAGTACTTGAGTGCCGAGTTCCAAGAGTATCTAAGGGAGAATGGGATTCTCTCGCAGTGGACTCCGCCCGCTACACCACAGTTGAATGGTGTTTTGGAGCGTCGTAACCGAACTTTGATGGACATAGTTCGGTCTATGATGGGGTTCACGGAGTTGCCGCCATCCTTTTGGGGATATGCGCTTGAGACAGCGGCACTGTTGTTGAACAATGTCCATACAAAAGCAGTTGATAAGACACCATATGAGATATGGATGGGTAAGCCACCCAAATATTCATATTTTGGAATATGGGGGTGCCCTGCTTATGTGAAGCAGGTAGTGGGAGATAAATTGGATAGTCGATCCATTTTATGTTACTTTGTGGGATATCCAAAGAATTCTGTTGGATATTACTTCTATCATCCCCAAGAAACAAAGGTATTTGTTTTTAGGAATGCGACCTTTTTGGAAAGGGAATTTCTATTGAATAGAAAGGGAGAGATGATAGAAATCGAAGAAGTTCGAGAGACACCCACAATTGTAGAACCCACACCCGAAGAGCCAAGGGAGGAGATACAAGTTCCTAGAAGATCCGAGAGAGTCTCGAGACCACCTATGAGGTATGGTCTGCTTCTTGAAGAGGGCCGTGATGAGCCTAACCTTGGATGTGATCCAAGGACCTTCAAGGAAGCGTTATCTGATGCCGATTCATCCAAGTGGCTTGAAGCAATGGAATCTGAGATGAATTCCATGCATTCGAACCAAGTTTGGAATCTTGTGGATCCACCTGAGGGAACTGTTCCCATAGGGTGTAAATGGATTTACAAGAGGAAACTTGGGGCGGATGGGAAGGTATTGACCTTTAAAGCGCGATTGGTAGCAAAAGGATATACTCAAAGACAAGGAGTTGACTTTGAAGAAACCTTTTCTCCAGTCGCAATGTTCAAGTCCATAAGGATTTTGCTAGCCATAGCTGCATGGTATGACTATGAGATATGGCAGATGGATGTTAAGACAGCATTTCTTAATGGGGATATTAAGGAAGAAATTTACATGTCTCAACCCAAAGGGTTTACATCTGTAGGAAGTGAGCATATGGTATGCAAACTTCAGAGATCTATTTATGGTCTAAAACAGGCATCTAGGAGTTGGAACCTTAGATTCGATAGTACAATCAAAGAGTTTGATTTTACTAAGAATCCTGAGGAACCCTGTGTGTATAAGAAGGTCAGTGGGAGTGCTGTGACATTTTTGGTGTTGTATGTTGATGACATTCTACTCATTGAGAATGATGTAGGAATGTTGCAATCAACCAAGATATGGTTAGCAAGCAAGTTCTCGATGCAAGACTTGGGTGAAGCATCTTTTGTATTGGGAATACAAATCTATAGAGATAGATCAAAGAGATTGCTTGGTCTCACCCAGTCCACATACATTGATACCATCCTGAAGCGATTCTCGATGGATGAGTCCAAGAGAGGACATCTACCAATGTGTCATGGCGTGACCCTATCCAAGTCTATGTCTCCCAAGACTGATGCGGAGATAGCGGCGATGACACACATTCCGTATGCTTCGGCAATTGGTAGCATCATGTATGGAACGATATCCACACGTCCTGACGTGGCTTTTGCACTAAGTGTAGTGAGTAGATATCAATCGAACCCTGGTCTTCCACATTGGAAAGCTGTGAAGGACATCCTCAAGTACTTGAGGAGGACCAATAAATTGTTCTTGGTCTATGGGGGTGGAGAACTAAAATTGGAAGGCTATACCGACTCTAGCTTCCAAAGCGATATTGATGACTCAAAGTCAACCTCTGGATTCATATTCATGCTCAATGGTGCTGCTGTCTCTTGGAAGAGTTCCAAGCAAGACAGTACAGCAGATTCCACCACTGAGGCAGAATACATTGATGCATCAGCTGCAGCAAAGGAAGCAGTTTGGATAAGGAATTTCGTCCAAGAGTTGGGCGTCATTCCTAATGGAGTTGCTCCTGTCCCGGTGTTTTGTGACAACACGGGAGCCATTGCTCAAGCAAAGGAGCCGAGGTCTCATCAGAAGTCCAAACACGTATTGAGAAAGTACCACATCCTAAGAGAGATCGTGGAAAGAGGAGATGTCATGATTGACAAAGTCGACTCCGCAGATAATGTTGCTGATCCACTAACTAAGCCTTTACCTGGACCATTATTCGAGAAGCATCGCGAATCAATGGGTTTGAAGCATATGGGTAGTTGGCTCTAGTGCAAGTGGGAGATTGTTAGAGTAGGTGCCCGTCGAGCCAAGTGTTGGCCGAGTGTTCACAATGAAACTCTATGTGTAAACGATCTTTATTTTAATTATATTTGAAATTATTGTTTTGGCACATCTTTATCTGTATACCCATGCTAGTTGCATAGATAAAGTCCTTGAATATACAAATAGTAGAAAGAATATGAGATGCTCATATGATGAGTATCATGAAACTCATATTTGGAATACTGTATATTCTAAACAGTTCCTAGTCGATTCAGCCGCCGCTAAGAAGGATATAGGCCGCTAGAGTTAGAGACTAGTATCTGCGATGTGAGTACCATGTTTCATTGGTAGGGGACATTGTGATGTCCAAGCACGCAGACAGGTGCTCCTGGTAGAGTGCACTGAACAACCCTCCATTAAGGACTTTCCAAGTGGTTCTCACTTATCGAGTGGAAACGTCCTAGTTTATGGTTGTACACCATTAGTCCTTATGACCCGGGACAACATTGAGACTCTATGTGCTAGCATTGCACTTTGACTTGTTTACCGACTCTCAAGGGGTCATCAGGTGGCAAGGTTGGGTGTTCTGTCGAAACATATAGGAGTCAATGCATTGTAGTCGGGGATTCACCGCTTACCTTCGGGTATGGATATCCTATGTGTTTTCATGTATGTGTAGGTTGAAATCTCTGATCAGAGTATGGTGGTAATTATGAAAGGGGTTTCATAGATTACACCATCGATGCAACTACGGCATGACACATAGTATCGATTCATTGACAACTCTCGATAAACCAATGGTTGTCGAATCGGTCGGGATATATGAGTTGAAGGGACCGTACTGTACGCTAAGCATAATTGAATGGTTCTTGCAGACACTATCATTTGATACCTAGGGAATCATGTAAGCGATGCTGCTAGGCGTTTAACATGATTGGTTGGGTGCTATCAGACTTGAGTTCTGACGTTCTTGTTATCAAGGAGTTGATAAGTAAGAATGGAGCAATTGGGGTATGCTCATATAAGGACATGTTTAGTCCGAATCACATGGAGATGTGAACCCACGGCTAGTTGTATCAATGAACCATTGAGGGCCACACAAGTGCTGGCTTTCTACATCCCGTTGAGAAGTAAAAATAGTTCAATGTGTTGAACGGCTTATAAAGGAATTTATAAGTGTAAAGAAAAATAGAAGTATGACTTCTATGAGAGAAATGTAAATTTTAATTTATGGAAGTGTTCCTAAATTAAAAGTTGGCCAATTGAATAATGTATTTGAAAATTGTGATTTTCATAAACATTATTATGGACTAAATTAAATTAATTCAAGTGTTGAATTAATTAAACACTAGTGGACCTAGTAGAGTCCAAATAATTAAATTAATTCAAGTGTTGAATTAATTAAATTATATTGAGTCTTGTAGAGCTCAATTTAAATTAATTATTTAACTAGTGGAACTTGGGTAAATTCTAGTAATGTTTAATTAGTCTCAAATATGTTTGAGATAATTAAATTTAGTCCATGGTTTTTATTTTGATAAAAAAAACCATATAATATGCATGCATGGGAGGTGAAGGGTTGGAGACAACTTTTGCAACTATCAAGGCTTGGCATGCTACTTTTGTCTCTACTTTTTGCAAGTCCAAGACAAGTCTCCCTTCCCCCATTCAAGCTATGCAATGGCCGAAATATTGACACACAATTCTCTCAAGTTTTCTCTCAATTTTTCTCTTCAAGTGTTGAGGAAGAAAAATACTTCTCTTTGAAAAATCCTTTTATTTTTCTAGTGCAAAATAAGAGGGGTTCTAGTTTGCTAGTGGTGGGCCTAATTTTGAAGGAAAGAAAGGAGTCCAAGGAAGCTTGTAGATCTTCATTCCATTCAAGAGCCAAGTTGTTCACAACTTGGTTGGAGCCATCATCAACCTTAAGAGGTTGATAGGTAACTATTTCTAAACACACTATGAATGTCATTTTGGTATTTTATTGTATTTCCTACACAAAATCATGGTGGCCGAAATTTATATGCTAAAATCGAAAATTTTTGTGCTTCCGTTGCGTTTCCGACCACCGTAACCGATCCCCTTTCACATCTATTCCAGCACCACCTACTGCTTTTGTTTTCAAGCCATCATCTGGAATAGTGATTCGAGAATCAACTAGTGGGTCCTCTGCTTTCCGACCCATCGTGCCTATTTCTTCATCTGATAAAGGCAAAGGGAAAATGGTCGAAGAACCACCAATTTTTGGACACAAAATAACTGTAACCACCGGCGTTGATCTTCATCTAGCAGAAATTGAAACCTCTGCAAATGATGATATGAATTTTTTTGATGAGTGGCACTCAGTTCGTCTTTTCCATTCTTTTGCCTACTTTAAGACAAAAGGGAACAATGCCAAAATGATGAATGCAGAGAAGAGAATTTTTCACCTTGCAAAAGGAAAATGTCATCGAGGCCTTGCGCAGAAGGAGTTTCATCCTCGATCAGCTGAAATGTCAGAAGCTAGAATCGGTTCTGAAAGTTCTTGAATCGAATTTTGATCCTAGTGTTCCTACTGCTGTTCAGGATCAAAATGTTATTGCGATTCTATCTGACAAGTTCAAACAGATGCGTGAGCAACTTCTTGCTCAAGAACAAGGCTTTGGCGAGCCTATTGTTTATCACATTGGCCTTGTTCCAGACTTTCAACAGAATCAGACAGTTGAGGAAAGGACCACAGCCTCCCCAAAGGCTTCTGCTCTCAGTACTCCTGCATCTCCGACTAGGCCCATTCCGTCCTCGTCGCTATTATCTGTACATGAACTGGCTTCGGTTGAAGAAGTCATTGAGTTGATTGTTCCCACAGTCTCTACTACTCTAGAAGTAGCACCGGCTACTTCATTACCACCTTCTGCTTCTCCGACCCCAGTGCAACATATAGCAGAACCAGATGCTTCTTCTTTATTGCCAAATTTAGAGATATTTTCTGCTGCTCATCAAGTAGAAATGCACATTCTTCTGGATCAGCCTTCTGCACCTTCTACTGAAGAACCATCAGACTCACAGGCTGTTATTGCACCAACGAAAGAAACTTTGGCCTCTGACTTGGCCGTTCCCGCTGAAGAAATTGTTCTTCCACTGGTTGCTGCTGAACCTACTGTCTCTACACTTCCAGAAGAAAGCACAGCAGACCCTGGTCCTTCTACTACTTTGGTGGATACTAATCTTGTTTCTACTGCGTTGACTATCTCTCATCCTGTTCTGACTGAGACGAACTCTCGTCTTGCTGAGATTAAGCATCGCATGCTTGTGCGAACTCCCTCCCCGGAATCAGATGCATTTAACCTGGAATTTCAGATTGAGTCTCTACAACGGGAACTCAACAACATATCTGACTTATTGAAACGAATGTCCTGCGAAAACATTTCAGAATTCACTGGCGCTCAATCTTTCAGAGAACGCATGAGGAAATACATTTATAACACGGCGGAAACCATGGACAAGATGTATGCTGAAATCGTCGTTTTCAGACAGGCTATATCGAGAACTCACAGTAACATCGTGCTTGCTCAAACTGACATACTCAACCGAATCACCGAGCATGATGATCTCTTTCGATCATTTTCCACTTCTTTGGAACTTATGGATGCCAAGATTGATTTACAAAATCAATCTCTCACTACACTAAATGATCGCATATCTTCTCACACTCCGTATCTGGAGATGCTAACCAACGGCATTCAGAACATATCTGGAAGAATGAATGATCTCTTCGCCCATGTCGTTGCGGCTGATGCCAAAAAAGGGGAAGACAATCAGAAGATGAAGCTGAACCTTCAAACAGATGAAGCTAGACAATCAGAAGATGAAGATGAACCTTCAAACAGAAGACTTCAAGAACCTCAGAATGAAGAAGTCATCTACAGGGATATTGAAACTGATTGATCATTTTCTTTGCTACTTTATTGACATTATCTTTTTGTTTAAATGATTATCTGCTTTATTTAACGACTTTCTACTGTTTAGGTTTTGGCATCACCACAAAGGGAGAAATTGTTAGACATGAATTTTATTGTGGCGATGATTAACTAAAACCAGCAGACCAGAACAGTAGACTATCTTATCAGAAGCTACTGGTCTAATAAAACTAAACCTGTACAAAGGATAGTATTACAAAACCAGTAGAGGAAGTTTCTTAACGTTGCTACCTTTATTGTTAGCGTTAAAGAGTTCCTAGTACTAGTATTAATTGCAGCATTAAATACTATACGGAGTCATTTAATGCACTTTACCCAATTAAGTATAAAACAAGACTGATTGTTTTATAGCTTTTCTGCAGGAACCTCTTTTGGTAATAAAGCTGATTGTATCAGCTATCTGAAGACATCCTCTGATTGTGAACGTTGAACTCAGTCGATTATATATACTTGGATCAAATCCTTATACGACACGACTCTTTGCTTAACATTATTCTTCAAGGATCAAAGCTATTTTTTTCTGATAAGACAATCTCGATATTCCTTGAATACTTAGAGTTCAACACAAAGAAAAGTAGCACACCCTTCATAGCTTTTATCTGATCTTTCGAAGATCATCTTGTGCTATTGATTCTTAGACTCATTACATTACTTACACTTTATCAAGAAGAGTTTGTAATCTGAAAAGAGTCTTTTCAAAACTTTGTGTTTCTCATTTTTGCGAGTTGAGAAACTAAGAATTTCAGTAGGCCGAGGTATAAGTCCTTCTGAATTGGGTGTGTACAAGAGTTGTACTGTAATATCCAAAGTCTTTTAGTTATACCTTCTGGAAACAGGAGAAGGGGAGACGTAGAAGAGTTTATCTTCGAACTTCCATAAACAACTGCTGCCTACTGTTTTATTGTCCTTTCAACTACTTCATCAGATTGTTTCCGCACGTTTTATTGTAATCAGGTGAAAGTATACGCACAAGATAAACTACTATCCCTAACAGGATTTTAGTACCTCATCAGAATTGAAAGAAAAACGAGTTGATTTTATTCACCCCCCCTCCCCCTCTAAACTCAACTTCGATCCTGAACAGTTGGTGATATAAAAGTTGAGAGAATAATTACCTAGAAAAAGATTTAGGGAAAGATAGTAAAGAATGAGTTGTAAATCCAAAATTAAATCTTTGAAATAGAGGGGTGGCTGATTTTCTTATTAATCAAATGGGGTGGGAACTTGCTTAATTAATTAATATAGAAAATTTATTGAGATATAATTATCTCCCAAGAAAATGGATAAGGAGAGAATCAAAGTTGAGTTGTAAATCAAAAGACTAAATCTTTTTTAAATATAATAAGGGTTGGCCGATTTTAATTAATTAAAATAGGGTAGGGAATTGATTAATTACTAATTATTGGAGAATTAAAAGTGAGGGACTTATCTCCTAAAAATGGATAAGGAAAGAGATCAATTAAATTGTAAGTTGACAACTTTTAAATCCTAAAAATTGAGAGGGCCGAAAATTCTAAGTTAAATAAAGGGAAAATATTTTCTAAGTATTGTATTTTAAATCTTTAGTATTTTACCTACTCATTAAATATTTTAGAGAATTAAAGAATTAATTATTGAACTTTATTTGCTACTTATCTCAACTTATTTAAATAATTCCTTAAACTCTCTTTTACAATAAATTCACTTATTATTTAACTTAAATAAATTCTAGGAATATTTTTTAAATATTAAAATTTAATCTTTTATCTCTTTCATCTTAGCGGGTGTTAGACATTAAAATTTAATCTTTTATCTCTTTCATTAGGCCCATTAAGTAATATTTCAAATATTTTGTTAAGGAAATTTTGTGAAAATATTAGCCGACTTCTCGAAAAGTTCATATTTTCGTCGAAAATCGAATATCCTTTAAAAATACGACTCAGCGTATAAAAACATCTCAAAACACCTCATTTTCAAAAATTTCATTTAAAATACACTACACATTAAACAATTAAAACTAATTATTTAATAAAAATATTTTCTCTTATATGGTCCCCAGTCTCCGTTCTTTGATCGCGTCTCAAATAACTTTTGAGACACAATTTTATGCATTCTAATAAAAAAAAACCCTATTTTTAAACATATGATCATGTGCATCATAATTAATTGGTGTCATTAAAATCATTTAATTAGTCATTTTCTCTTTTTCTTATATTTACATGCAGTTGGATTACGCTATTGTATTTTGGACCTTGCATGTCGAGTTGGCTTGATCTAGCTTAAATCAAGCTCGAACTTAATCGACCACAAGCTTATGCTCGGATGTAGGCTTTCAAAAGCTTGTCCGATATCTAGCCATCTTTTATTGTTTAAAATATTATTATGTATTGTTTTTTTTATAATTTTAAAACTACTATATATATATATATACACAAGCTCGTGTGCGGTTAGTCTGCTAACCAAGCTTTCAATCTTTGTTTTTGAAATTGTCAGGAGTGGGCTCGAATTCTTGAAATTTCATGAATTCTTTAGGTTAAATCCCACAAGCAAAATGTAGAAATGGATTTGATTAATTGGAATGAGTTCAAATGACAATTTAGAATATGATTTTAATAAAAATGTCTTACAATATGTAGTTCACATATTCCTTTGCATCTTCTGACGTCACATTTTACATAGTAAATGGTCTGTTGAGGATCGAAGTTGAGTTTAGAGGGAGGGGTGAATAAACTCTACTCGTTTTTCCTTTCTTTTTTTGAGATACTAAAATCCTGTTAGAGATAGTAGTTTATCTTGTTGCGTATAACTTCACCTAGATTACAATTATAGGTGCGGAAACAATCTGATGAAGTAAGTGAAAGACAATAATAACAGTAGGCAGTAGTTGTTTATGGAAGTTCGAAGATGAAATCTTCTACGTCTCCCCTTCTCCTATTTCCAGAAGGTATATGTTGGGATCGGTTATTTGGGTAACATCGTTGAGCTATAATAGCTCGGTTCTTGAAATATTGAACACCGATGAATTAAATCGAGTTTGATATGAAATCAAGCGGAAAACACTCGAAATAATCCTTCGTAGAAACCGAATAAATATTTTATTAACCATTTAAGATATATGCAAGTTGAATGAGTAAAAAGATTTTCGGTTGAAGCATTTTATCAAACACTTGGTATGCAATATTTTGGTATTTGAAGAACACATAAAATGCTTCAACAATGCATCTTTAAAACTAATGGAAATGATAAGTAAATGCAATAAACAAATAGACACGAATTTGTTTATGGATGTTCGGAGATTTCAAACACTCCTACGTCACCCCTTCTTCCCCTTGGGAATGATTCACTAGAAGACTTTGATTCATACAACTCTTTGTACAAACCCGATCCGGAAGGGCAGCACCCAACTAGAACTCCTAGCACTCAAGATTGTAGGCAGCACCTCACAATCAGCATATTGTTTAATGTCTCATATGCAAAGACTACATACACAAGTTTTACGTCTTTGTGCAAGACTCACTCAACTAAACTTGTAAACTCAACTCTCTCATATATGTGTGAGTGATTGTGTGTGTGTGAGGAATTTATCTTTTACAGTGCACATCTCAAATGTATCCTCACACAAGGACTTGTGCTCTCAACTAGTTGATTTCTTCATGCTAACTGCCCATGCTTTGAATCCCCTTCCAAAGCTATTGTTTGATCTTCAATATGTTGTATTTATAAGCCCCAACATTGATATATACGTTAGACACAAGAATATGACCGTTTGGAAAGTTTTTGTGCTGTTTCGGGAATTGCAACGGTCAAATTCAGCAATTTTCCCGACTGGTCAACTCTGGTCAACTGGTCAACTCTGGTCAACTCAACTGATCTTTCAGTTCAACTGGTCAGCAGGTCAGCAGCTGGTTCAGTTCAGCAGGTATGGTTCAGTTGAGTTTCAACTGGTTTGCTGAAATCAGCCTAACTGATTTCAGTTGGTGCAGAACCAGTAGCTTCATCGTCATTTATCAGCATCGTAAGCTTCGATTCAGACTTTGACTTATAAGAATGATTTGTAGATCTTTGTCTTATCTTTCCAACGCATACTGAATCGCTTCGTTTCGATAACCGAGCTGAGAGATATGACCAAAATACCACAGCTGCTCAAAGCCAACTGATTGCTGTTTTCGTGCAATCAGTTCGTCACTTCAGCGATCAGTTAGCCCTTGATAACATCCGATTTTGCCCAACTGATGTGAAATACGATTTGTTTCAAATTGAGTTTTCTAATCACTCCAATTCGCGGATTGTCATTTGGATCATCCAGTTGAGATATATCTTCAAAACACCGAAGCTCGCCAGAAATTTAGTTTGTGCAAAATTCAGTTTCAGCTTGCTTCTTGTGTTTGCAACTTCACACTTGAGTAAATATGTTAGAAACACAATAAAAAGTTTTGTTAACATCAAAATCAAGATTGCGAACTTGAAAAGTTCCAACAGTATAACTAAAAGACTTTGGATATTACAGTACAACTCTTGTACACACCCACTTCAGAAGGACTTACACCTTTGCCTACTGAAACTCTTAGTTACTCGACTCAAAAAGAACGTGATACACAAAGTTCTGAACAGACTCTTTTCAGATTACAAGCTCTTCCTAATAAAGTATATGTAGTATCCCGATGCCTAATTTGAGTTAATTATTGGAATAATTATATTTCGGTGGGATCGGAAGGACCGAACAGAGTTCGGATCGTCCGAAGCGGGTTCGGATCGTCCGAAGAGGGTTCGAATTGTCCGAAGACAGGTGGCTGGACACGTGGAAGACATGCAGAGTTCGGATCGTCCGATCAGGGTTCGGATCGTCCGAAGACAGGTGTCTGGACACGTGGAAGACATGCAAGGTTCGGATCGTCCGATCAGAGTTCGGATCGACCGAAGTGTGCCGGATCGGATCTTCCGAAGTGGATCGGATCTTCCGATCGTTGTCTATAAATAGAGGCACGAGGCTTCATTTGTTACTCGCCAATTCCGAGTGTTCCAGAGCGTTTTAGTCGTTTCTGATGGGTTTCTAGTCTTTTCCCGAGGTTTAGGCACTAGCGGGGAGCTACTGGTTTTGTAGCGGAGCTGTGCTCTAGTTGGGAGCTAGCGGCATCAGTGGGCTGACTACGGACGCAGGCTTGATTCTAGGGCTGATTGCTAGGATCTACTGATTTGAGGTACGAAAGTACTATCCGAGATAGCAGGATTGAGTATGCTTTACTATGTGTTGCATGTTTATATGTTGCATTATTATCTGTCATATGATGCATGGTTTATTATGCGGCATTTGCATAATCATGTTGAGCCTGACTATTTTTGAGATAGCCTGTTGAGAGGGTGCTCAGCCCTCGTTTGTTGTGGATGGTTGGACCCCGTTGGCCGACGGTGGTCAGGTCACCGGTATATCCACAGGTTTATTTTGGTATGGGAGCCACCTCCTGGTGCGACGGCGCAGAGTGCTACATACCTTGACGTCATTTACCTGAGCAGTATTTCGATATACCCAGATCCTGGTATCCAGTACATTTTGCATACATGCATGTCATAGTCTTGAATACTCATGCTTTCGGTGCTGAGCGTTTTATGCTCACGTCCTCGGTTTATCTCTGTTTTGGACACCCTATTCGATGGGGCAGGTCTCAGGTTGGACGGTCCAGGAGGGAGTGGACAGGGAGCTGGCAGAGGTTGACCTGTAGTTGTTGGTATTTGTTCTTGGTATTTAGTTCGATCTGGTTGTTTAAGTATTTTGTACTTACAGACTCGATTGGGTTGTATTACTGTTTTTCCGCTGTTTACCTGATTCAGTTTTAAATGTTAATTTTGCATGCTTAAGTTCTGATTAGTAGGTGATTCTGGAACGGGTCACTACATTTATGGTATCAGAGCATGCATTAAGATTTTGGGATTTAGAACTGTTCTTTTGGGTTTAATCTCTGGTAACTTTTGTAGCTAAGAGATGTCTGGTTTTGACGACGATGCTAGTAGTCATGGCAGCGTTGGACGCTGGGGAGACCGCGACGATCGGGAGCGTCGTCGAGAGCATCGAGAACGTCGTCAACACCGTCGTGATGAGCCTCGGAGTGTTAGTATGCATCGGTTCTTGCAGATGGGGCCGAAACCTCTTTCGGGCGGTGAGACTCCGGATGTTGCGGAGAACTGGCTCGAGAGGATGGAGAGCTGCTTCAAGACTTTTCAGTGCTCGGCGGAGCAGCAGATTGATACCCTTGATTTCTTGCTGGAGGGTGGTGCGCGCAAGTGGTGGAGGTCTACCTCTGCACCGATAGTTCAGCGACAGGGTCGAGTTCTTTGGGCCGATTTCCGAGCCGCTTTCATGCTGCTTTACTTTCCGCCAGCTCTTCTGCAGACCAAGGCGATTGAGTTGATCAATCTGAAGCAGGGAAGTTTGTCTGTTGATGAGTATCAGCAGAAGTTCTTTGAGTTGCTTCCGTATGTTCCGCATGTCAGTGACAATGCTATGGCCAAGTATAACCATTTTCTTCAGGGCCTCAATCAGGAGATTTATGATCGGGTTGTTGTCTGCGATGATCCGACATCGTATGAGGGCCTTGTAAATCGTTGTCGCCAGGCTGAGGGCAGTTTGTTGAGAGGTCGAGCCATGCAGTCTGCTCGTCCTACTAGTTCTTTGGGTCCCCGCGCCCAAGCATTCAAGAAGGCTGGATCTACTTCTTCTTCCTCTGGATCTGGAGGAATTTACCATTTTGGGAAGAAGAAGGGCCCGTGTCAGCATTGCGGGAAGGATCATCCGACGGAGCGTTGTCGCAAGGTTGCAGGTGCTTGTTACAAGTGCGGTGAGATGGGCCACATGAAGAGAGATTGTCCACAGACGGGCAGAGGATCAGGATCTGGTTCTCAGGCTTCAGTTCATCAGAGGCCACAGCAGGGACAGTCTACTCAGGGTTCTAACCTCCGACCGCGTACTCAAGGGCAAGTCTTTGCTCTTAACCAAGATCAGGCGGCTGAGGAGAACGAGAGAGTTATCGCAGGTGTGTTTTTATTATGTGGATTACTTGCTTACGTTCTCATTGACACTGGTGCATCTCATTCATTCATATCTGCGAGATTTGCTAAGCGTCATAAGTTACCTTTCACTTCTTTGGACGTTATGGTATCTGTTTCCACGCCGATGGGTCATTCGGTGCTAGCTAAACGTCTAGTTTTGGGTTGTCCTCTAGAGTTTGAGGGTAATGTTTTAACTGCTAATTTGATGATTCTTGCGATGGAGGATTTCGATTGCATTCTGGGAATAGATGTGCTGACTGTGTTTAGAGCTACTGTGGACTGTTATCAGAAGTTTGTGCAGTTTCGTCCAGTTGAGGGCGACAGTTGGTTTTTCTATGGAGAGGGAGCGCGACCCCCGATGCCCGTGGTTTCTGCTCTGAAAGCCTGTCGTGCTTTAGAGTCGGGCGGGGAAGGCTACCTTATCTATGCTATTGATTCGTCCGCAGATAGTGTCGGTATCAGTGACATTCCAGTGGTTTGCGATTTTCCGGATGTTTTTCCCGAGGAGATTCCTGGTTTTCCTCCCGTTCGGGATGTGGATTTCGGCATTGATTTAGTGCCAGGCACGGCACCAATCTCTAGAGCTCCTTATCGTTTAGCTCCATCAGAGATGCAAGAATTGAAACAGCAGTTGCAGGATCTTCTTGACAAGGGGTATATTCGACCCAGTGTGTCCCCGTGGGGAGCACCAGTTCTTTTTGTCAAAAAGAAGGATGGTTCTATGCGGCTCTGCATAGATTATCGGCAGTTGAATCGTGCGACGATAAAGAATAAGTATCCGTTGCCACGGATTGATGATTTATTTGATCAACTGCAAGGTACCTCTGTGTATTCCAAAATTGATTTAAGGTCTGGTTATCATCAGCTTCGAGTTCATCAGGGAGATATATCGAAGACTGCATTCAGGACCCGGTATGGGCATTATGAGTTTCTGGTTATGCCTTTTGGGGTGACGAATGCACCAGCAGTTTTTATGGATCTGATGAATCGGGTTTTTCGGGAATTCTTGGATAAGTTTGTTGTGGTGTTTATAGATGATATCTTAATCTATTCGCATGATCAGCAAGAACACGCACAACACTTAAGGATTATTTTACAGACACTTCGCGAGAATCAGCTTTATGCGAAGTTGAGTAAATGTGAGTTTTGGATTGACAGGGTTGTATTCCTTGGTCATGTCATTTCTAGCGAGAGAGTTTCAGTTGACCCAAGCAAGGTGGAAGCGGTATTGAACTGGTCGCGTCCGACGACAGTAGCCGAGACCCGCAGTTTTCTGGGATTGGCTGGGTATTATCGCCGTTTCATTGTCAACTTCTCTCAGATTGCTAAGCCACTCACTCAGCTCACTCGGAAAGATGTTTCATTTGAATGGACATCAGAGTGCGAACAGAGTTTCTTGGAACTTCGCAGACGTTTGACATCTGCGCCTGTTTTGGCTTTACCGTCTGGATCTGGTGGTTTCAGTGTTTACACCGATGCCTCTTTACAGGGACTAGGGTGTGTTCTGATGCAGAATGAGCATGTGATTGCTTATGCATCGAGACAGTTGAAGCCTCATGAGGAAAACTATCCTGTTCATGATCTGGAATTAGCAGCGATCGTTTTTGCTTTGAAAATCTGGCGCCATTATCTGTATGGTGAGCGATTTGAGATCTTCACTGATCATAAGAGTTTGAAGTATCTGTTCACTCAGGCTGAGTTGAACATGCGTCAGCGTCGTTGGATGGATCTACTCAAGGATTACGATTGTGAGATCAAGTATCATCCAGGATCTGCGAATCTCACGGCCGATGCTCTTAGTCGCAAGGTGAGATTGTCTGCTCTTCAGACTTGTGCTGTATCTGGGATTATTCAGGATTTCTGTTCGATGGGATTCAATTGTAAGCATCGGAAGGGAACAGAGAGTATCCGTATAGCTACTATTTTGTCCGAGCCAGTTTTGTATTCTCGAATTAGAGATGCTCAGATGTCTGATTCTAAGTTCAGAAATTAGCTCGGTTGGCTGATGGAGATAATACTTCTGGTTTCCACTATCAGTCCGAGGGTCTTTTGTGCTTATCTGGTCGTGTTGTTGTACCGGAAGATGACACTTTGAGGGAGAAGATTTTGTCCCAGGCTCATCGTAGCAAGTTGAGTGTTCATCCAGGGAGCAACAAGATGTATAAGGATTTGAGGACTCGATTTTGGTGGAAAGGTATGAAACGTAATGTTTATCAGTATGTCTCCAAGTGCCTTGTCTGTCAGCAGGTGAAGGCTGAGTATCGACGACCTGGAGGTTTGTTGCAGAATCTTCCTATTCCGGAGTGGAAGTGGGAGCATATCACGATGGACTTCGTGACTCACTTGCCTATGTCTGTGGGGAATAGAGATGCTATCTGGGTGGTAGTGGATCGACTTACTAAGTCTGCCCATTTTCTTCCGTATAACAGAGATTTCACTTTCGATCGGATGGCACGGTTGTACATTCAGGAGATTGTACGGTTTCATGGTGTGCCCGTGAGTATCGTTAGTGACAGAGATCCTCGATTTACATCTAGATTTTGGGGCAGCTTTCAGCAAGCTTTGGGCACTACCTTGAGTTTGAGTACTGCATATCACCCAGAGACTGACGGTCAGTCAGAGAGGACTATTCGTACTCTTGAGGATATGTTGAGATCTTGTGTGATGGATTTCGGGCCAGCTTGGCAGGATCATCTGCCGCTGATAGAGTTTGCATACAACAACAGTTTTCATAGGAGTATTGGTATGTCTCCGTTTGAAGCATTGTATGGTCGATGTTGTCGTACTCCTCTGTTCTGGGAGGAAGTCGGAGAACGACAGGTCGAGGGTCCAGAATTGATTCAGCAGGCCATGGACAAAGTTCTTGTGATCAAACAGCGGATTAAGACTGCTCAGGATCGACAAGCGAGTTATGCGAACACCAAGCGCAGACCTCTTCATTTTGATGCAGGCGAGAAAGTGTTTCTCAAGGTATCACCTTTTCGGAGGATTCTGAGATTTGGACTCAAGGGTAAGCTATCTCCGAGATTCATTGGTCCTTTTGAGATCTTAGAATGTGTGGGAGATTTGGCCTACAGATTAGCTTTGCCACCGTATCTGTCTAGTGTTCACAATGTGTTTCATGTGTCCTTGTTGAGACGATACGTAGCGGATGAGCCTCATGTTTTGCATCCGACAGAAGTTCAGCTGAATCCGGATTTGTCTTTTGTGGAAAGACCGGTTTCGATCTTAGACCGGAAGGATAAGGTACTGCAGAATAAGACTATTCCTCTTGTCTTAGTGCAGTGGCAGCGCCGAGGTACTGAAGAAGCTACTTGGGAACTAGAGAGTCACATGCGGTCAGAGCATCCAGAGTTATTCTAGTTGTAGTATTTTCAGTTATGATTGTAATTTCAGTTGTGCTTTCAGTTGTAATTCATTCTTAAGTTGAATGTATTGTTGTTCAGAATTGTCATTCTTCAGACTCGATTTCGCGGACGAAATCCTTTTTAGGGGGGGAGAATGTAGTATCCCGATGCCTAATTTGAGTTAATTATTGGAATAATTATATTTCGGTGGGATCGGAAGGACCGAACAGAGTTCGGATCGTCCGAAGCGGGTTCGGATCGTCCGAAGAGGGTTCGAATCGTCCGAAGACAGGTGGCTGGACACGTGGAAGACATGCAGAGTTCGGATCGTCCGATCAGGGTTCGGATCGTCCGAAGACAGGTGTCTGGACACGTGGAAGACATGCAAGGTTCGGATCGTCCGATCAGAGTTCGGATCGACCGAAGTGTGCCGGATCGGATCTTCCGAAGTGGATCGGATCTTCCGATCGTTGTCTATAAATAGAGGCGCGAGGCTTCATTTGTTACTCGCCAATTCCGAGTGTTCCAGAGCGTTTTAGTCGTTTCTGATGGGTTTCTAGTCTTTTCCCGAGGTTTAGGCACTAGCGGGGAGCTACTGGTTTTGTAGCGGAGCTGTGCTCTAGTTGGGAGCTAGCGGCATCAGTGGGCTGACTACGGACGCAGGCTTGATTCTAGGGCTGATTGCTAGGATCTACTGATTTGAGGTACGAAAGTACTATCCGAGATAGCAGGATTGAGTATGCTTTACTATGTGTTGCATGTTTATATGTTGCATTATTATCTGTCATATGATGCATGGTTTATTATGCGGCATTTGCATAATCATGTTGAGCCTGACTATTTTTGAGATAGCCTGTTGAGAGGGTGCTCAGCCCTCGTTTGTTGTGGATGGTTGGACCCCGTTGGCCGACGGTGGTCAGGTCACCGGTATATCCACAGGTTTATTTTGGTATGGGAGCCACCTCCTGGTGCGACGGCGCAGAGTGCTACATACCTTGACGTCATTTACCTGAGCAGTATTTCGATATACCCAGATCCTGGTATCCAGTACATTTTGCATACATGCATGTCATAGTCTTGAATACTCATGCTTTCGGTGCTGAGCGTTTTATGCTCACGTCCTCGGTTTATCTCTGTTTTGGACACCCTATTCGATGGGGCAGGTCTCAGGTTGGACGGTCCAGGAGGGAGTGGACAGGGAGCTGGCAGAGGTTGACCTGTAGTTGTTGGTATTTGTTCTTGGTATTTAGTTCGATCTGGTTGTTTAAGTATTTTGTACTTACAGACTCGATTGGGTTGTATTACAGTTTTTCCGCTGTTTACCTGATTCAGTTTTAAATGTTAATTTTGCATGCTTAAGTTCTGATTAGTAGGTGATTCTGGAACGGGTCACTACAGTATAAGTGTTGTAAAAGATTGTGAAGAGTGTAAGAATCAGTAGCACAAGATGATCTTCAAAAGATCAGATATTTGCTATGAAGCGTGTGCTACTTTTCTTTGTGTTGAACTCAAAGTTATCAAGGAATTTCGAGATTGTCTCGTTGAGTGAAATAGCGTTGATCCTTGAAAAGATATTATGTGTAGCGTTCTTTTTCTGTAAGGGTTTGTTCCATGTATATATAAGCGACTGAGTTCAACGTTTATGATCAGAAGATGTTTTCAGAATTCTGATAGAGTCAGCTTTATTACCAAAAAAAGGTTCCTGCAGAAAAGCTATAAAACAATCAGTCATGTTTTATACTAAACTCGGTAAAGTGAATTAAATGACTCCGTATAGTAATTAATGCTGCAATTAATACTAGTACTTGGTAACTTTAACGGTAACATTTAAAGTAGTCACGTTAGGCAACATCTTCTACTGATTCTGTTTTTCTATCCTTTCTACTGCTTTTGTTTTACTAGACCAGTAGCTTCTGATTTTCTTAAAGAGTGCTGCTGGTCTGCTGATTTTTATTTTCATCGCCACAATTAATTCATGTCTATCAATTTTCCCCTTTGTGGTGATGCCAAAACCTAAACAGTAGGAAAGCGTTAAATAACAGATAATCAGTTAGAAAAAGGATAATATCAATGAAATTAACACAGTAAATTGTCAATCAGTTCCAATGTCCCTGTAAATGACTTCTTCATCTTGAGGATCCTGAAATCTTCTATCTGAAGGTTAAGCTTCTGATTTTCTTGGTTCTGCTTCATATGGATCTCTTCGTTTTTCTTCCCCTTTTTTGGCATCAGCGGCAATCACATGGGCCATAAGATCATCCATTCTTCCAGACAAGTTTTGAATGTCATTGGTTAACATCTCCAGATACGGAGCTTGAGTAGAAATACGATCATTGAGAGTAGTGAGAGATTGAATTTGAGAATCAATCTTGGCATCCATTACTGACATGGAGGTGGAATAGCAAAGACAGGTGGTTCAGCAGCAATTATTGTAGGAACAATCTCTTCATCAGGAGCAACCAAGTCGGAGACCAAGTTCTATTCTGTTGGAAAAATGGCAGTAGGTGAAGCTGATTGTTCTACAGTTATGGGTTCAGATTGCTGATCCAAAAGAGCTTTCATTTCTGCTTGATGAGCAGCAGAAAAGTTCTCTAGATTTGGCAAAAGAGATATAGAATCTGATTCTGCCATATGTTGTTTTGCGGTTGGAGAGGGTGATGGTGGCAATGAAGTAGCTGGAACTGCTTCCTGAGTAGTAGGGGACGTGGGAACAATTGACTTAATGACTTCTTCAACTGAAGTCAGTTCATGCACAGATAAAAGAGATGATGACTGAATAGGCCTTGTTGGTTGAATATCAGCAGCAGACTCTTGTGATATTGTTTTATCAGAATCAGTAGAGACGATCACTCTTTTCCTTTTAATCTTTCGTTGAGGTTTTTGAGCCTCAGAAAGAGTCTCTCCAATCTCCTTTTCAAGGCAACAAATTCAGCCACGGTTGTCTTGGGCCTCAAAGAGAGTACATTCTCAGCATCAATCATTGTTACCGAAACAGCATCCTGTTCACTTGTAAAAGCGAAACCAGCATCCTTTAGCATTGTGCTGATCTGAACAGCAAATCCAGAACTTTTCTCGGTGACCATGTCTTTCATGATTCGTAATATGAAATGACTCCAATCCACTTTAGTTACCTTAGTGATGGCAGTCATCACTTGAAATTTCTCCTTTGTTAACTTGTCGAACGTGCCAACTTTGACTAATATAGCTTTCGCCACCATATCATACAGAATTTGATATTCCATTTTGAGTCACTTTTGTGGCAAGAAGGAGACAATTCTTCTCCAGTGGCTGAGAAAATGCTGAGAGCAATAGACATTTCTAGCTTGGAAATATCAGATAGTTCATAAATACCTTAAAGTGGGAGGAGGAAGGTGTTGGATCCGGTTTTCTACACGCCCAAACGCAGCGGAAGATTTAAAATTTTTTTATTTTATTTTGAAAAACAAAATAATATTGCTCTAGGCGCTCGTATGATTTATCAAAACATACATAGGATGTTAGAAATCGTTATACCTTTGGTGAATTAATCACTGGACACCAACCGATCCGGTATAACAGATCTGGCTCTTGATGAATCCCTACGAACTTTCTTCAAGAAATCCTCCTATCAAGTCCACGACTAGATTGCTTGATCCTCTTCTAATTTGCACTAGAAAAGTAGAAGAGATTTTACGTAGGAGAGAAATAATTGAGAGACGGCTCAAACCCTAAAAATTAATCAAGGTGGCCGAATTCTCTCTCAAATAATGGAGGCTCACGTAACTTTTATATATTGGAGGCTAGGGTTTGACTTTGCATAGGTTATTTATAATTAAATAATAGCCTAATGACATAATTAACATTAATGGGCTTGATTTAATTAATTGAACTAGTCCAACTAGTTTAATTAATTTAATCAAAGCCTATTAAAACTTTAATTATTTATTATGTTGGACTTGTACTTCTACAAGCCCATTAAACATAATACCCACCATATTTAATTTATTAATTAATCAACTCGACTTTTGAGCTTAATAAATTAAATACATTATAAATTCAACATTTGAATTTATTATTTAAATTATAAATTCAACTACTTGAATTTACATCACCTCCAAAATTTAATATTTAATAAACCCAACATTTGAGTTTAATAAATTAAATTCTCAAATTTTATAAATTCAACTCTTTGAATTTATTCTCTCAAAATTTAATTATCATAAATTCAACTCCTTGAATTTACTATATAATATAAATTCAACTTTTGAATTTATTCTCTCAACGGGAACAAAAAATCAAGTACTTGTGTGACCCTCAATGGTTCAGGGATACAGCTAGCCGTGGGTTCACAACTCCTTGTGATTCAGAATAACATTTATTCTTATTCGGGCTTACCCTAGTTAGCCCCATTCTATTCATCAACACCTTGATCAAGAATGTCAGAACTCATTTCTGATTGCACCCATCGGATCATGGTAGGAGCGTCTAGTAGCATCGCCCCATGATCCCCTAGGTATCACTGATAGTGCCTGCAAGAACTAGTCGATTATGATTAACGTACAGTACGGTCCCTTCATCTCATATATCCCGATCGAATCTGCAACCATTGGTTCATCGAGGGTTGCATACTAATTCGATAACTATGTGTTACATATAATAGTGGCATCGCGTGTACTATTGGAGAACTCCTTCTCCAACGTACATCTCATACTCTGGCCAGAGATTCCATGCACTATTATTACATCAGATCACATAGGATATCCACACCCGTAGGTGAGCGGTGAATCCCCGACTACAATGCACTGGCTCCTATATGTGTCGCGACTGTACCCAACCTCGCCACCTGATGACTCTCCTGGAGCCGGTAAACGAGTCAAAGCACAGCCCTAGCATATAGAGCCTCAGAGTTGTCTCGGGTCATAAGGACTAATGGTGTACAATCATAACCACGGACTTATCCTCTCGATGAATGATAACCACATGGGAAGTCCGAGGGAGGGTTGTTCGGTATAATCATCATATGACTACCCATCTGTATGTTTGGACATCTCTATGCCCTTACCAAGAAACGCAGTACACAACATCACAGACGCTAGTCTCGAGCTCAAGCGACCTTTATCCCTGTTTTAGGCGGCTGAATCGACTAGGAACGAATTTAGAATATGCAGTGTTTACAAATGAGTTTCAATATCGAATTACGATTCATTTGTATTAAAGCATAATCAAGGACTTTATCTATGCTCCTTGCATGGGTATACAGATAAAGTATAACGAACCATGAAATAATGAATTATATTAAAATAAAGATTGTTTTTTACAACCGAGTCAATAAAATCCCTAGTCAACAGTTGACTTGTAGGGCATCTACTCTAACAGAAGGTTGCTCTCAGTAGTGCGGCATCAATAGAGATGGATGCATCTCCTTGAGAGTGAACGATCTTTCCTTCATGCATAGTTGCCTTAGCGTAGAAATCCAGAAGAGCATTTTTGTATATCACAACTGGTGCTTCCAAGAAGTTTTGAAGTTCTAATTTCTCAAGGACTTGAAACATTTTAACAAGGTTCTCATCTATGACATTGAGAACTGAAGCAAAGTTGACTTGATATGCATTAAGACTTAAGAGTGTATGCTCCGGTCATTTCTGTACGATGAAAGGATCAGATAAAATTTGCAGTAGATAGAAAATGATTAAGAGAAAGCAGTAGCTGAGTATCAACAGTTTTGAAACGGTAAAAGTGAAAAGTGAGAAGGTGATATTTTAAAATGAATGTACAGCCGTCAAGTAAACATAAGGACACGTGTCAGTATGTTTATGGTTGAATGTTTGAAAAGACTTGCAGAGTTTGTTAGAGACTGGAATTATTTTTTAAAATTTGAAACAGGCGGGCTGTCCAGACGGTTACTAAAAATAATCAGAAGAAGATTTGTCGTTTGATGATAACGTCTGTTGGAAGTTTCAGAGTGCTGAAATATTTGAGAACAATGACAGAACCAGCAGACTCGTTGTTTTATCGAAAAGACAAATACTCTATCTGTTTTCCAAAAAAAATATAAAAATCTTAGTCTGACTAAGATAATGTTCCCCCTCGGTAAATGCAACTAATAAGTGGATATTAAACACTAAGCGACTCTTGGCAATCTCTCAATCTGAACCGTTGAAAATTAACAGTCGCAAGAGTCTTTGTTTCTTCCGAAGATTACTATAAATGCCTGCAAAACTTAAACAAGGTTAAACATTCATAATCTAAAATGAAAGCTCAAGTTAAAGAAGAGTTAGAGTCTGATCCAGGAGCCGAAGCAAAAATGTTCAGAAGGAAGTTTGAAAATGTCATTCTTTACGTAATGATCCTTGGATCAAACTCCTGGAGTTGTAATGTCAACAATCAAAAAGATTTGTTGCTTCCATTTAGTCTGAGATGTAGCATCGATCTTTTCCAGAGGCTTTCTAATGCAATTAGAGAGTGCTGGTTGATTGATGATGCTGATGCCCTGTAAAGTATCTGATCATACATTAGTGCTAACAAGACCCAAGCTTGCTGGAATCTCTTTGAAGAAGACCATCCTTTTCCTGCTGAAGATACTACGATCTGCTGATATTACTGAATGCAAAAAGTTTAATGTAAAGCTTCTGGTTAAAGAGCATTTGTTGATCTACTGCTTTTACTTCTGCATCGTTTAATGTACTGGAATGGTTTCTAATAAAATTTCAGTTTAAGTACTTGATATTCCTTTCTGATTGCCTGCAAATAACTTACTGTTGGCTAAGTAAGATAAATAACTGATGAATAATGAATTAAATTTAGAAGAAAATAGGTCGTCTTGATAGCTTCTGCTGGAAGATAAGAAAAGCCATGTTTTGTTAATGAAACAAATTACTTTCTGCATCTGACAGAAATCTCATATAATCAGAAAAGTGTTCTTTCTAAATTAATGATAATTTTGATAAATGAACTGCCAATAGCCAGACATAGGACGTTTCAGTATCCCTTACTATAGGTATGATAATCTCGATTTTTGGTGCTTTTTGACATCTATAAATAAGAGCAATGGGTTAAGCCAAATAGTCACAAAACAAAATGTCAAAAGAAAATAGTTCTGATCTGGCCGAGGAGTTCATGAAGGAGGCGATCGCTGCACAGAAACAAGCGATTGAAGACAAAGTGCTGGAAAAGACACTTTCCACCTGGACTAAGATCCAGGAGCTTCAGGCCGACTTTGAAAGTGGGTTGTACGCTACTACCAAGCAGCTGGTAGTAATGGAGAAGTATTATCGACGTCTCCATAGTGCTGACAGCGCAGATGTCTTTTCTGATAATGGTGTTTACCTCCTTATGCTCTTAAAGGAGCATAGGACTCTGAAAAAGATTGCTTTCTCAGACGAGTGTTTGCGTACCTCCACCGGAGAGCTAACTACTTGGTTGGCCTTCTGGAGAGAGAATGTTAAGGATGAAGTCACGATTGTACGCCCCCGCCTTTATCGTTAATGAAGTTTTAAAATTTGTCTGCTGATTTTTCTTTTTCCTGTCTTTTATTTTCTGCAAAATAACTCTAAACAAACATAGGAAGTCACAACACAATCATGAAGATAACAGATAATTAATTTAAGTCTATCAATCCAAGAGAGTTTCGAAAATAAGAAAACTTATTTTTCGGCAAAGGTTTTGTGAAGATATCTGCTGTTTGTTGATCAGTAGAGACATATTCCAGACGAATGTTCTTCTTCTGCACATGATCTTTGATGAAATGATGTCTGATGTCTATGTGCTTCGTTCTGAAATGAATTACTGGATTTTGTGTGATTGCAATGGCACTGGTATTGTCATAGAAAATAGGTGATACGGAGGCTTAAATTCCATAGTCTTTTAACTGTTGCTGAATCCATAATATTTGAGAGCAGCAGCTTCCAGCAGCCAGATATTCTTCTTCTGCAGTAGATGTGGCTATGGAAGTCTGCTTTTTACTAAACCAGGATATTAGCCTATCACCAAAAAATTGACAAAAAACACTTGTGCTTTTTCTGTCTAGTTTGCAACCTGCGTAATCAGCATCTGAATATCCAATGAGATTTAACGATGAATCATTGGAATATCATAAACCGACATTTTGAGTTCCTTTTAAGTACTTCAAAATACGTTTAGCAGCAATATAATGAGATTGTTTGGGGTTAGATTGAAATCTTGCACTAATACAAACAGCAAACATGATATCTGGTCTACTGGCAGTCAGATATAACAATGAACCAATAAGACCGCGATACTGAGTTACCTCTACTGGAATTCCACTTTCATCTTTATCAAGTTTAATAGATGAGCTCATTGGAGTAGAAGCAGCAGAGCATGCTTCCATACCGAACTTTTTCAGAAGCTCCTTGGTGTACTTGGCTTGATTTATAAAAATTCCAGTATCAAGTTGTTTAATCTGTAATCCTAAGAAGAATGTTAATTCTCCCATCATGCTCATTTCGAATTTATCCTGCATCAATTTTCCAAACTTTGCACACAATTTGGGGTTAGTTGACCCAAAAATAATATCATCAACACAGATCTGTACTAAAAGTATATGCTTATTCTTGACTAAGTAAACAGAGTTTTGTCTACTGATCCAATTGTAAAGTCATGATTGATAAGAAATTGCGATATGGTGTCATACCATGCTCTAGGTGCCTGTTTTAGACCATATAATGCTTTGTGTAATTTGAATACATGGTGAGGTGAGAAATGATCGATAAAACCTGGAGGTTGTTCGACGTAGACTTCTTCTTGTAAAAGACTATTCAGAAAAGCACTCTTCACATCCATTTGATATACTTTGAAATTCTTGAAAGCAGCAAAGGCAAAAAATATTCTGATAGCTTCGATCCTTGCTACTGGTGCGTAGGTCTCATCATATTCTATTCCTTCTTCTTGTCTGAAACCTTGAGCTACCAATCTTGCTTTATTTCTGATCACTGTGCCTTCTTCATTGAGTTTGTTTCTGAATACCTACCGAGCTCCAATGACAGCTTGGTGAGATGATCTAGGTACTAGAAACCAAACTTCATTTCGTTTGAATTGATTCAGCTCTTCTTGCATAGCTTCAATCCAACTAGGATCCAGAAGAGCTTCTTCAATTTTCTTTGGTTCGTCCTGAGAGATAAAAGCAGCATGCATGTATTCATTAATAATTTGCCTTCTAGTTCTCAAAGGCACTGCTGGATTACCAATAACCAATGATGGAGGATGAGATTTTCTCCAAATAAAAAGATTTAAAAGGATATCTTCCTGATTTGATATGTTGAGATTGTTCTCGACGGAACCAGTAGTAGGTTCTTGAGTGTCTTCTACTGGTATTGGCAGATCTAATGTATGTACTTCTGGTTCCACTATTGGAATGTCTGGTTCTGGATTTTGAAGATCCTTGATGTTTGCTTCTACATCATCTTCACTGTCCAGTTCCAAGTGGAACCTGTCTAGCCTGTTACTTAAATCTGACGTGTTAGATATTTCAGGAGCACTGTTGTCTTCATCGAAGACAACATGAATCGACTCTTCAACATTAAGAGTTCTATTGTTGAAAATTCTAAAGGCTTTGCTTACAGCAGAGTAACCAAGAAATAGTCCAGCATCTGATTTTGAGTCAAATGCAGTTAAGTGATTTTTGCCATTATTTAGTACAAAACATTTGCAACCAAACACATGAAAATAAGATACGTTGGGTTTATTCCCTTTCCATATTTCAAAGGAGTTTGATTGTGCCTTTTGTTGACCATAGTTCTGTTTCGCGTGTAACAAGCAGTGTTAATTGCTTCAGCCCAGAAGCGCTGAGAGATGTCTACATCTGCTAGAATTGTTCTAACTGCTTCTTTTAGAGTTCTATTTTTCCTCTCAGCTAATCTGTTTTGTTGAGGTGTTCTGGCTGCTGAATATTCATGATGAATCCCCTGTTCATCCAAATATAACTCAAGATTTTTGTTAGTGAACTCAGTACCCCGATCACTTCTGATTTTAATGATGGAAGAAGATTTTTCATTTTGAATCCTTTTCACAAGCTTGATCAGGAGGCTACTGGTTTGATCTTTTCCTGTGAGAAATACTACCCAAGTGAATCTAGAAAAATCATCAATAACAACAAGTGTATATTTTTTATTCCCCCTAAGCTCATGATAGGGATTGGACCAAATAGATCCATATGCAGTAATTCCAGACATCTTGAAGTTGATTTGCTATCTTTGTTCTTGAAACTAGATCTTATCTGTTTCCCAAGCTGACAAGTAGAACAAACATGATTTTTAACAAAATTAATATTAGGTAAGCCATCAACTATATTCTGCTTTTTGAGATGATTGATTGACTTGAAATTCAGATGATTCAATTTCTTGTGCCATAGCCAGTGTTTATTACTAAGAGAGGCAACTAAGCATGTAGGAGTGTTGACATGATTTGAGTTCCAAGAGACTCTGTAGGTGTTGCCTTCTCTCTTTCCAGTTAATACAATAGTTTCAGCAGAATCTCTAACTCTACACGAGTGCTTCTGAAAGGCTACAGAAAAACCATGATCACATAGTTGACTAATGCTAATTAAATTGTAACAAAGGTTGTCAACTAATAACACATCATTAATGATTATGTTACCATGGATAATCTTACCTTTACCAACGGTTTTACATTTTGAGTTGTCTCCAAAAGGTATTTTTGGTCCAGTGCAACTTATTATCTCGGAAAGTAGGTTTTTCTGTCCAGTCATGTGTCTGGAACATCCACTGTTTAGATACCATGTGGAGTTACTGATTTCTGCTTTCTTCTGTTGTTCCTGCAAACACAAATTTTAGTATCTGGTACCCAAATCTATTTGGGTCAAAGCCTTATCAGTCCTTTGGGGACCCACATTTGTACAATTTTTGTACTTCGGGTATCCATGGAGGTGTGTGCAACAAAGGGTCTGTTGTTTTTAACATTGTGCATCCTAGTATGTTGTTCTTCCCTTCTGTTTCTTTTGTCCAGCCTATATCTCTTCTGAACAGGTTTAGAATTGTAGTACTGGTAGTTTTTAACCTTCATATGAGGTTGTCTTCCTGAGTTGAATCCTCTTCTGATTCTAGAACTCTGGTCAACTTTTTCCTTAGGTTCAACATAACCCAGACCATAATGCATTCTTCTGTTCATCTGATTTACATTCCTTTCTACTGAAGCAGTAGGTACTTCTGGTTTCTGTACCACGCTGGATTTCACAAAGTGAATATACTTCCCTTTGCACATATCCACTTTTGGCTTAGTATTTGTTTCAGAGGTGCCTTCATTATTACAAAATCCGAGACCACTCCTGTCTCCAGATTGTTTTTGTAACTCTAGCATCTTTTCCAGTGAAATAGAAGACTTGTTCCAAGCATTTACCAGTAGTGATAACTTCTGGTTATCAGAAAGCATCTTCTGGTAATCTGCTTTTGCTCTTTCATTCTCCATTTTTAATTTACTCATCTCAACTTGTAAATCATTACAGCCGTCTACTTGCAAGCAAGTTAACTTTCTGTTCTGATCCTTTAAGTTCTGATTTTCGATCTTAACTTCTTCGAATGATTGAGAAAGTCTAGAATACTCTTCTACCATGTCATGTAATGCATTAATCAGATCAGTTCGTGTGAATTCGTTAGAATCAAAATCAAATATCTCTCCAGATGTCGAGTTTGAATCAGTGTCTGCCATGAGACATTTAACTTCTTCTTCATCACTGTCACTGGAATGACTTTCTGAATCAGATGACTCAGAACTGGAGTCCGCCCATTTGGATTTGATTTCTTCAACAATCATTTCTTTTCGATCTGTTCTGGACTTTTTGTCATTCCTCTTGTGATCCTTTCTCTTCTGGTTCGATGGTTCTTTTTCATGAACCTGGATAATTTCTTTACAAACAAAGACATAGCATCACTACTGATTTGTTCAGCAGTCTTCTCCAATGTACTGTCAATGATCACAGTAGGTAATGCTTGAGGTACAGCTGTAGCAGCAGTAGAGGAGGTAGTAGCAGTAGCAGTAGTAGCAAGAGCTTTGGTAGGTAGACTTGAAGGCTCTTATCCACTTCTTACCTCCAATTCGAATTCGTATGCTTTCAGATCTGCAAACAAGTCGTGCAGTTCCAACTTGTTTAGATCTTTGGACACTCTCATAGCCATTGTTTTTACATCCCATTCTCTGGATAAGGCTCTCATCACCTTGAGAGCTATTTCTCTATTGCTATGCTCTTTACCCAGAGCTATTAGCTCATTTACCAAGCTACTGAATCTTTCATCGAACTCATTTATGGTTTCACCAGCTCTCATTTTTAGATTTTCGAACTTCTGCATTGCTACAGACAGTTTGTTTTCTTTCGTTTGCTCATTTCCCTCACATATCTGGATGAGCTTTTCCCAAATATCTTTTGCAGTAGAACACATTTTAATCTTGCTAAAGGTGTTCTTGTCGAGAGTTTTATATAATATATCCTTTGCAACATTATCAAGGTTGGCCTTCTTCTTATCTTCGCTGGTCCATTCACTTCTTGATTTTTCAACCATCTGTGGTGCACCCTCAGTAACAGTAACAGCTGTGTTAGGCTTTAATATTTTTAATGGACCATCTGTGATGACATACCACATGTCATCATCTTGTGCTGCAAGATGAGCTTGCATTCTAATCTTCCAATCATCAAAATCTTCCTTAGAGAACATAGGGATCTTGCTAAAGTGTGTCATCTGTTGTAGTTTTTCACGAACAAGAATAACCTACTCTGATACCAATTTTTGAGGATCGAAGTAGAGTTTAGAGGGGGGTGAATAAACTCTACTCGTTTTTTCTTTCTTTTCTTGAGGTACTAAAATCCTGTTAGAGATAGTTTATCTTGTTGCGTATACCTTCACCTAGATTACAATTACAGGTGCGGAAACAATCTGATGAAGTAAGTGAAAGACAATAATAACAGTAGGCAGTAGTTGTTTATGGAAGTTCGAAGATGAAATCTTCTACGTCTCCCCTTCTCCTGTTTCCAGAAGGTATAACTAAAAGACTTTGGATATTACAGTACAACTCTTGTACACACCCACTTCAGAAGGACTTACACCTTTGCCTACTGAAACTCTTAGTTACTCGACTCAAAAAGAACGTGATACACAAAGTTCTGAAAAGACTCTTTTCAGATTACAAGCTCTTCCTGATAAAGTATAAGTGTTGTAAAAGATTGTGAAGAGTGTAAGAATCAGTAGCACAAGATGATCTTCAAAAGATCAGATATTTTCTATGAAGCGTGTGCTACTTTTGTTTGTGTTGAACTCAAAGTTATCAAGGAATTTCGAGATTGTCTCGTTGAGTGAAATAGAGTTGATCCTTGGAAAGATATTATGTGTAGCGGTCTTTTTTCTGTAAGGGTTTGTTCCATGTATATATAAGCGACTGAGTTCAACGTTTATGATCAGAAGATGTCTTCAGATTTTTGATAGAGTCAGCTTTATTACCAAAAAAAAGGTTCCTGCAGAAAAACTATAAAACAATCAGTTTTGTTTTATACTAAACTCGGTAAAGTGAATTAAATGACTCCGTATAGTAATTAATGCTGCAATTAATACTAGTACTTGGTAACTTTAACGGTAACATTTAAAGTAGTCACGTTAGGCAACATCTTCTATTGATTCTGTTTTTCTATCTTTTCTACTGCTTTTGTTTTACTAGACCAGGAGCTTCTGATTTTCTTAAAGAGTGCTGCTGGTCTGCTGATTTTTATTTTTATCGCCACAATTAATTCATGTCTATCATGGTCAAACATTATGATGATTTTTACGGAGCTGAATTTCGAATCTTACTTTATGCTATATAATTTAATGATATAAAAATTAATTAATTATAGCAAATCGATTGTACATCTCAAAATTTTGGTCTATTCGATTTCTTCATCATAATAATCTGAATAAAATATGGTATTTTAAAATTACAATAAAAAATAATATATTAAAGGACCTCCCAAAAGGAAAAATTAAAATGAAACAACATTTCATATGTTGAACATAGAAGAATCTGAAATGTATTTAAATCTTTTAAAGTAAACTTACTAAATATTATGTAAATATATTTAATTTTAAGGTTGAAAAAAAACTATATCTATTGAACTAGTTTGTGCATGGCATTGATGATGGACTTCGAATTTAATTAACAGCCTAACGTTTTGTATTTTGTGAGACGGATCTCTTATTTGGATCATCCATAAAAAAATATTACTTTTTATGCTAAGTGTATTACTTTTTATTATTAATATCGGTAGGGTTGACCAAGGGCGGAGCCACACCATTTTTCACCCGGGCTTTAGCTCGGGTGTTCCAAAAATTTTAAAAAAAAATTATATGTAATTTTTTTTTATAATTTTTGTAACGTCCCGAAAATCGAAAAGTTTGTGTGAACCACATGCAATTAAATTATTAAATTTCTTTAGTATTTTATTAAATTCTTTTAAAGCATAAAATGCATGTTTATTTTATTAATTTGTGTTTAATTATTTTTATGAATTTTATACATAATTCACGCATGATAGAATTTATTCCATACATTTTATAAGTTCATGCATTAAGTTTTTTTTTAAGTTGCATTTCGCGCTCGAACGAGGAACGGAGGTCGCGGAATTATCAGAAAATTTATTTTATTACATGATTAATTTTTATTAATTAATATAAGATGTTTTAAAGGTATTTTTCAAGAATTGGGAAATATTGGGTATTTTTACCCGCAAGATTTTAATTTTTAACGGTGCGCAAAATTTATCGAATCGGGTGACTTTTTGAGGGTTCGACTAATATTTTCAAAAACTTTTCAACACGAAATATTTTTCGGGAGTGTGTTTGGATTTAATGGGCCTATTTTAAAAACCTTTTTTATTTTAATTGAGTCTCATTAGTAAACATTTTAATTAACCTAAACTACAATTAAACTAAACCTAAAGCTACCCTACCTATTAAATCAACCGACACCCTCTCCAACAACTCAACTCAATTATCTCAGTTTTCCGAAACCCCCCAGCTGCATTCTCTCTTGGCTTCAGCAGAAATTCTCCAGCAAAGGTTTCGGCTACCATTTCCTTGCAACAAACAATTCCCCAGCGTGTTCGATCTTCGTTATCCATGCGTGAAACATCACCAGGCATGCATGTTGGATCTCGGTTTTCTACACGCCCAAACGCAGCGGAAGTTTAAAAATTTTATTTTATTTTGACAATCAAAATATGTTTGGACGTTCGTATGATTTTAACTTAAACATATATTCATAGGATGTTAGAATCGTTATACTTTTGGTGAATTAATCACGTGGCTCCAACTATTCCGGGGTTAGCGGAGATAGCTCTTGTTGAAAATCCCTAGGAACTTTCTTCGATCTCCTTCTATTAAGTCCACGACCAGAAGATTTGTTCCTCTTCCAAATAGCACTAGAATATTTGGAAGAACTTTTAACGTTGGAGATTGAACACACTTTGATTCAAAATCTTTTTGAGAGCACAAAACATTGGAAGTGCCGAAAACCTTTTTTTGCGAAATTCCTTGAAGGGTTTCGTATGAATCTTGTGCAAATCAGAATAATATCCTTAATTATCCTTTTATTATCTTTTACTTAATTAATTTAATTAATTAAGTAAACTCAAGATTTTGGAGGAATTGTGGTATTTAACTTTCGAAAATCACACAATAACAAAATTAGTGGAAGTTATGGTTTTAGGTCAAAAATTTTAAAATAAAAAATTCCATGACCTAATTAACATAATTAACATTAATGGGCTTGATTAATTAATTGGGCTAGTCCAACTAGTTTAATTAATTAATCAAAGTCCATTAAAACTTTAATTATTTAAGACAACAGTTTTCCTTCAATCCGTTGTTAAAAAAAAAAAGACAACAGTTCTGCTTAAAAACGTTGTCTTTGGAGTGTGGTTGAATGTAGATTTTGTTGTAGTGACTCCTACAAGCTCATTAAACATACTTCCCACTTATTTAATTTAATATTTAATAAACTCAATTTTTGAGCTTAATAAATTAAATCGATTATAAATTCAACATTTGAATTTATTATTTAAATTATAAATTCAACTCTTTGAATTTTATCACCTCCAAAATTTAATATTTAATAAACCCAACTTTTGAGTTTAATAAATTAAATTCTCAGATTTCATAAATTCAACTCATTGAATTTATTCTCCCAAATTTTATAATCATAAATTCAATTCCTTGAATTTACTATATCATAATATAAATTCAACTCCTTGAATTTACTATATCATTATATAAATTCAACTCCTTGAATTTATTCTCTCAACGGGAACAAACGATCCAGTACTTGTGTGACCCTCAATGGTTTAGGGATACAGCTAGATGTGGGTTCACAACTCTTTGTGATTCAGGACATAATCCTTTATTCGGGCTTACCCTAGTTAGCCCCATTCTTTTCATCAACACCTTGATCAAGAATGTCAGAACTCATTTCTGATTGCACCCATCGGATCATGGTAAGAGCGTCTAGTAGCATCGCCCCATGATCCCCTAGGTATCACTGATAGTGCTTGCAAGAACCAGTCGATTATGATTAACGTATAGTACGGTCCCTTCATCTCATATATCCCGATCGAATCTGCAACCATTGGTTCATCGAGGGTTGCAAATTAATTCGATAACTATGTGATAACTATAATAGTGGCATCGCGTGTACTATTTTGGAGAACTCCTTCTCCAACGTACATCTTGTACTCTGGCCAGAGATTCGATGCACTATTATTTCATTAGATCACATAGGATATCCACACCCGTAGGTGAGCGGTGAATCCCCGACTACAATGCACTGGCTCCTATATGTGTCGCAATTGTACCCAACCTCGCCAACTGATGACTCTCCTGGAGCCGGTAAAAGAGTCAAAGCACAGCCCTAGCATATAGAGCCTCTGTGTTGTCCCGGGTCGTAAGGACTAATGGTGTACAATCATAACCACGGACTTATCCTCTCGATGAATGATAACCACTTGGAAAGTCCGAGGGAGGGTTGTTCAGTATAATCATCATATGACTACCCATCTGCATGTTTGGACATCTCTATGCCCTTACCAAGAAACGCAGTACACAACATCACAGATGCTAGTCTCGATCTCAAGCGGCCTTTATCCCTATTTTAGGCGGCTGAATCGACTAGGAACGAATTTAGAATATGCAGTGTTTACAAATGAGTTTCAACATCGAATTGCGATTCATTTGTATTAAAGCATAATCAAGGACTTTATCTATGCTGATTGCATGGGTATGCAGATAAAGTATAAAAAGACCATAAAAAGTTAAATATATTAAAATAAAGATTGTTTATTTCACTTGAGTCAATAAATTCTCTATCCAACCGTTGGCTTGCAGGGCATCTACTCTAACAATCTCCCACTTGCCCTAAAGCCAACTACCCTTAATGTAATAGCCCAACCTTTTATTATGCTAATCCTTATGGTTTATTATTGTTATGATCATGTTTTATGCTTTACTGGTTGAGATTATGTTGAATGGTTACTGGTTATGGATATCTTTACTGAAATGGTTATTGTTTTGGTATTATGTTCATAGTTGGTGATGATTATGGAAATGAATGGGTAGAATAGAAAGTTAATTTGAGCCAAATAGAAAATAGAAGTGCAGAAATGGTATGACAAACGTGGCAGTAGTTGTGGTTTTTAGTATAATGTTTTGTATATTAATCCAATTGATGTGAGGCCACTTCCATTAGAAAGATAAGATATAAGGCTATAACTTTCTTATTTTGAGTATTGTTCAAATCATTAGGGAAGACGAGCCAAAAGCGGCCCGAAGTGTGTCGTGTGTTTCGTTGTTCCTGCACTGACACATGTTGGGAGAATGGGCATAACTTTTTATTCAGACCTCCAAAGGACCTGAAATTTTGGGAGATTCAAGAAAACACATAGGGCTACAACTTTCATGTTGAACACTTTGGCACATTCTGTAACGAACCGTACTTCTCATACTTAAAATTTGCGGAAAATTAAAAATTTTCTTAAATAAAAACATCCATACGGTCGTCACTCAACATTCATAAAATAAATCTCACAATCATCCGTCACCAATAAAATTTTGCTAAAAGAAACTGTCTCAAAACGTCTCACATTCAAATCAAAACATCAGAGTATTTTAAAAATTTGCATAAACATAAACTTGCGGTCCTCGGGTTTAGCCTGCCACTCAGCCCAAGCCTGCCCCTTGGTCATCACCTCCTGTCTCCTCAACATAGTCACCTGCATCGATCAAGTCTAGTGAGTCTAAAGACTCAACACGTATAAACTGGAATAACGAGTACTACATAATAAGATCGCATGCAACTTTAAAATAGGACATACATAATTTGAAACTTGAACTTGCGCATTAAACTTGAACATACGTACATACATACTTCGACGTGCCATAATTTAAACTTTCATAAACATACTGCATACGTAAACATACATAACTTCATAATTTTGCGTAGAGGCATGTTTCCAAGCAAGTGACCCGTAACATAAATGAGCCTGATCAGACTATACCACAGTACTGGGCTGACAGTTGGTATCAGAGCGGTGTTCTTGTAAAGGGTTATGCCTACTGCCAGTCGCAAGAAGCTCACGAAGTCACACCTCAAGTCTGTAAGTTTTAAAGTTCTGAACTATGCTATGTATTACGCATTAAGTCATGATTTCAGCATGTCTATGTTTTAAGTTCAATTTACGCGCATCATAAAATATTGATATATGTTCATGCATGTTGGGTTTACGTGTTGGGTAATTTATTGGAACAGTATGCCTCCTAGACGTGTGATCGACCGTGAAACAAGGGATGAGAACAGAGAGCACCGAGTAGAGGACAGGGAACATCGAGATGAGGAGAGGGCCAATCCTCCTCCACCTCCACCACCAGATATGCAGGCACAGATTCTTGCTGGCATGACGCAATTCTTCGCACAATTTGCGAGGAACCAGACTGTTGCAGGCCACGAGGAGAGGCCTAGACCAGAGGCAGTATATGAGAGGTTCCGGAGGATGAGCCCGAAGGAGTTCTCGGGTACTACTGACCCGATGGTGGCGGAGGGATGGATCAAGTCCATCGAGGTGATATTTGACTTCATGGAGCTGACGGACGCTGACAGGATGCAGATGTTCACAAGACGGCCTTCAGGACCTGGTATGGGCATTTCGAGTTCTTAGTAATGCCATTCGGTTTGACGAATGCTCCAGCAATTTTCATGGACCTCATGAACCGAGTATTTCAGCCGTTCCTCGATCAATTCGTCATAGTATTCATTGACGACATTCTTATTTACTCGAAGAGCCATGAGGAGCACAACCAGCATTTGAGGACAATTTTGCAGACCTTGCAGAGTCGCAAGTTATTTGCGAAGTTCAGTAAGTGTGAATTTTGGCTGCAGAAAGTTGCATTTTTGGGGCATATAGTATCCAGCAGTGGTATTGAGGTGGACCCATAGAAGGTGGCAGCCATTAAGGAATGGGTTGAGCCAAAGAACGCATCTGAAATCCGCAGCTTTTTGGGTTTAGCAGGCTACTACCGTAAGTTTATTAAGGGATTTTCGTCCATAGCAGTGCCGCTCACCTCACTAACCAAGAAAAATGCAAAGTTTGTGTGGAGTGAGGAATGCCAGAAGAGCTTCGACACCTTGAAGCAAGCTCTTATTTCAGCGCCAGTGCTAGCCATGCCGACAGGGCAAGGCGAGTTTGTGCTTTATACCGATGCATCTAAGCTCGGATTAGGCGCAGTGTTGATGCAGCAAGGTCGGGTCATAGCTTATGCTTCCAGACAGTTAAAGGTGCACGAGAAGAACTACCCGACGCACGATCTTGAGTTAGCCGCCGTCGTCTTCGCACTGAAAATTTGGAGACACTATCTATACGGCGAGAAATGTCAGATTTTCACCGACCACAAGAGTCTCAAATATTTCTTCACACAGAAAGAGTTGAATATGAGACAGAGACGGTGGTTAGAACTTGTGAAAGATTACGACTGCGAGATTAGCTACCATCCGGGAAAAGCTAATGTTGTCGCAGACGCCTTGAGCAGAAAAGTGGCAGTGGTAGCTCAGTTGACAGCTCAGAGACCACTACAGTCGGAGATTCAGAAGTTTGGTCTAGAGATTTATCGTGATGGCAAGGCTCCTAGGCTGTCTAATCTGACAGTCAAATCTGATTTGCTAGACCGAATCCGAGCAGGTCAGTCTTCAGATGAGCAGTTACAGAAATGGAGACTGAAAGACGAAGCCAAGGGCAGTGTGCTGTACACAGTTTCAGACGGCATTGTGCGATACAGAGGTAGAATGTGGGTGCCTAGTGTTGGTTCGATCAGACAGGATATTCTGACAGAGGCACACGCATCTCCGTATTCTATCCATCCGGAAGGTACCAAGATGTATAAGGACCTTCAGATTTTGTATTGGTGGCCAGGGATGAAACGAGACATCCGTAGATTCGTATCGGAATGTCTCACTTGTCAGCAAGTAAAAGCTGAACATCAGAGACCAGCAGGATTGGTTAAGTCACTCCCCATTCCCGAGTGGAAGTGGGAGAACATTACTATGGATTTTGTTGTTGGGTTGCCGAGATCAGTCAGAGGATCAAATTCTATTTGGGTTATAGTGGACCGACTCACTAAATCAGCGCATTTCCTACCGGTGAAGACGACTTTCTCCATGACGTAGTATGCGGATCTTTATATCCAGGAGATCGTCCGGTTGCATGGTTTCCCAGTCTCTATTGTGTCCGACAGGGACCCGAGGTTTACATCGTCCTTCTGGAAGAGCTTACATGCAGCCATGGGGACGAAGTTGCTTTTCAGTACAGCTTTTCACCCACAGACAGATGGCCAGTCTGAGCGAGTGATTCAGGTTTTAGAGGACTTGCTAAGGGTGTGCATGATTGATTTTCAAGGAACTTGGGAGTCTAGACTACCTCTAGTGGAGTTCACATACAACAACAGCTTCCAAGCATCTATTAGTATGGCTCCCTATGAGGCGTTGTACGGGAGGAAGTGCAGATCACCAGTTCATTGGGATGAAGTTGGTGAGAGGACAGAACTTGGTCCAGAAATAGTTCAGCAGACTGCAGACGTGGTGATCAAGATTCGTGACAGAATGAAGACCGCCCAGAGCCGTCAGAAGAGCTATGCAGATAAAAGGAGGAGAGATCTCGAGTTTGCCGTAGGAGATCACGTTTTTATCAAGATAGCACCTATGAAGGGTGTTATGAGATTTGGAAAGAGAGGCAAGTTGAGTCTGAGGTTTATTGGACCGTTTGAGATCTTGGACAGAGTTGGGACGCTAGCGTATCGTGTAGCCCTTCCGCCGAATCTGGCCGGGGTGCACAATGTGTTCCATGTCTCGATGCTGAGAAAATATTTGGCTAATCCTTCTCATGTTCTGAGTTATGAGCCGCTGCAGTTGACTCCAGACCTATCTTACGAGGAGAAACCAGTCCAGACAGACAGGAGCGCAGACTTCGGAGCAAGACGACTAAGTTGGTCAAAGTTCAATGGCTGAATCAATCGGTGGAAGAAGCCACTTGGGAGTCAGAGGCCGACATGAGACTTCGCTACCCGGAGTTGTTCGGTAAGACTTAATTTCGAGGACGAAATTTTTATAAGTGGGGGAGGAACTGTAGTGCCCAAATTTAATACACGTATAACCCATACATTCATTTAATTATTAAATCATTTAAATTAATTTTAAATGAGTTTTGGCGATGCATGATTTATTTAAATACATTATTTTAAATTATTTATGTTTATGTGATGCACGTTAAAATGTCTTTCGAGCTTAATGTTTCAGGCGATTATTCGAGGCGAGATCGAGGAAGAGACCGGTGACGATTGTGACCATTTAAAATATGGTATTTTATTTTAAGTTGAGTTTGGGGGCATTTTAATTAATTTAGTGAGTTTTAGCATTTTTGAATCCTAAATTAATTATTTTGTGAGTTTATGATTTTAGAACTTTTAAAGTCTAGTATGGTGTGTGTTATATTTTAATTAAAGAGTTTTATTTAAAGAGGAGTAAGGATAGTATTTTAATTAAATTGTTATTTGAGTCAACCTTTTTAATTAGCATCTTGATTAGCATTGTTAATTATTAATTAGCAAATTTTACTCCTCCTAATTATCTAACTCACACACACACACACTTTTACACACACCGATGCACGCTCAAACACACACACTTCATCCATTCTAATTTTATTATTTTGAAAAGAGAAAAGGTTAGGGTTCTTGTGCACATAGCAGCCGTCCCCCTTCCCTCTCAAATTCCAGCAATTTTTGTGATTTATTTCAAGGAAAATCGGTGCCACGTTCGTCCCGGATCAAACCTCGCTCCATCTCCGCTTCGGTGTCGTCGTACGGTATTTTAAATATCAAAAAGGCACGTATATTCTGTTCTTGCTGTGTCGATCAAGTCATATTATGCGTTGCGTTGATTTTTATGCGTAAAAGTTATGTATCATGATAGTAGTTTGAGCGGATCATGAATCGGATCAATTGCGAAGGAAAATTTTTAGATCTAAAACTCGTTTTTACTGTTCATGTCAAAACTGCGATTTTTCTGTTCATATTTTGGGAAAACTTTCAACGGAAAAAACGTAGAACTCTTCGATACCTTCGATTTGATATATGATTCGAAATTTTTGGACGCAAAATGAGTGAGTTATGATATTTTCCGTGCGACTGCGCAAACTGAAATTTTCAGAAAAATTATGTTATTGATACGTTTCTTGAAGTTTTATGTTGCAGGCTTCGTTGGAAACCGACGGGCGGTCGTTGCTGCGTACGAGTATGTTAGTATCGAGGTTTGTGGTATTTTTAAGGTTTTGATGTATGTCGTTAGGCGTTTGAATTAGTTTAAGGTCGTAGGAAATCGATCAATGTCAATTGCGTAATTGGTGTTGCATTGTGTTGTGTAGTGGACGTCGTATTTTTGAGGTGTTTGTATAAGTTTTGATGCAATATTATGGTGTCCTAAGAAGGGTCTTAAGGGGTCGAACCATTATAGTCAAGTGTCAATTTGGGTGTGTAGGCAGTGTATAAGATTTCTCGCAGGTTTCGACGTACAGTGGCCACACGGACCCGGACACGGACCCGAGCACGGGGTCCGTTCCTTTACTTTCCACTTAGTGCGTCTAGGCAGTACGTACACGGACCCCAACCCGGATCCTAACACGGGGTCCGTGTCTTCGAGTTTCAGTCGATGTCCTCTTCCAGAGCCTACACGGATCCCCATCCGGACCCAAGCACGGGGTCCGTGCCTCCTTCATTTTTTTCGACACGTACCTTACAGTAGGTAGACGGACCCGTACATGGACCCAGGCTAGAGGTCCGTGTACACACTGTTTGGGATCAATAATTTTTAATTATTTTTAAGTTTGGAGTTATGACTTAGTGCAAGGATTAATAAGGTCATGTCATGGAAAATTTTAGAAGGTCCTAAGTTATGATTGAGCTTGAGAGTAAGTATGATTTTCTACGTCTAAGTTATGCAAGATAAGAATGGAACTTCATGTTAGTATGTGCAGCAACGACTCCGATCGAAGTCCAACGAATCCCTCAACGCCAAGTAAGTATGTATGACGTGCAATAAAATATTTTAAGTTTTCGAGGTATGCTAAATGTCTTGTGACCAAATTATGTTAGGATTGGAAAGCGTTAAATTATGAACGGGGACCAATCCGCCCGTTAAATTATGAACGGGTTAGATCATGGTTGTGAAGCGTTAAATTATGAACGTGGATCAACTGGCCTGTTAAATTATGAACAGGGATCTTATGTATGCGGCAGTGGATACGTCCCTGTCAGCCCAGTACTGTGGTATAGTCTGATCAGGCTCATTTATGTTACGGGTCACTTGTTGGAAACATGCCTCTACGCAAAATTATGAAGTTATGTATGTTTACGTATGCAGTATGTTTATGAAAGTTTAAATTATGGCACGTCGAAGTATGTATGTACGTATGTTCAAGTTTTAATGCGCAAGTTCAAGTTTCAAATTATGTATGTCCTATTTTAAAGTTGCATGCGATCTTATTATGTAGTACTCGTTATTCCAGTTTATACGTGTTGAGTCTTTAGACTCACTAGACTTGATCGATGCAGGTGACTATGTTGAGGAGACAGGAGGTGATGACCAAGGGGCAGGCTTGGGCTGAGTGGCAGGCTAAACCCGAGGACCGCAAGTTTATGTTTATGCAAATTTTTAAAATACTCTGATGTTTTGATTTGAATGTGAGACGTTTTGAGATAGTTTCTTTTAGCAAAATTTTATTGGTGACGGATGATTGTGAGATTTATTTTATGAATGTTGAGTGACGACCGTATGGATGTTTTTATTTAAGAAAATTTTTAATTTTCCGCAAATTTTAAGTATGAGAAGTACGGTTCGTTACACATTCGGAAGTTAAAACCGAGTTTTTGACAGAATGAGGCGCGCCACCGCGCCAGAACTCGCGCCATGGCGCGCGGGGTACTGTTTTTTTGGGTTTTTGGCAGCAAGGGGCGCGCATATGCGCCGGAAAAGTCGCGCATATGCGCCCACCAGTCTGTATAAAAATTAAAAACACGTTTTTGGACAATAAAAGGTTTATATATTGCCTTGGATAGGGCTTATTCTTATTTCCACTTCTCCTTGATCGATCAAACCCTTCCTCTCTTAAGTTTCTTCCCTTCAATTCTTCACTCCAAATTTAAGGATCATAGCATATTTCTTAGTTGTTCCTACCTAAATCTTCAAACTTCAAGGTAAGAACTTACTATTCTTGGAGTTTATAAGGGTTTGGAGTAATGAGGGTTAAGTTGGGTTCATGATTCATTGAATTATTGGAGATGATTTATGATTGTGATTGTTATTATTGTTGTAGGATTCATTCAAACTCATCATAGCCATCATAGTGATTGTGGAGTGTAAGTAGAAGCTTTTCTCTTGTGCTCACATGATGAATATATGTATCCAAGCCATGTTTATTGATATATAGCTCCCTCCATTGATATGCTCTTGATATATAAGTTGTTATATATTCATTGTTCAAATATTTTCATTGAATTCATTGTCAAGGGAGCTAAGATTATATTGTGCTTACCAAGTGTTTGTTCTATTGTCTCAATGAACTTTCCTACGATTAAAGTCAAGGAATGATAGTAATTCATGCATGTCATTGGCCAATCACATGATTCTAAAGTATCTCTCACAATATTGATATTTATAACAAAGAGATACTTGCCACAGGTCACAGGTCACAGTACTGTCATTTCCTTCCTTTAATTCATGATATTATACCCTTTACATTGATTGGAGATTTATGATTCATTCTTTACCGCCATTTCCATAGCCATGATCTAAGCCAAGCTATGTATATGTAATTGCTATGTACAGCTTCTTACTTACTGAGATTATTCTCATTCCAATTATGTCATGTGATGCAGGTGATAAAAAGGACTGAAATGGATTGTTCAAGGTGGGGGAAGTCATATAAGAGGCCAAGGGAAAGACTTTCTATCATGTCTTTTTTTTTATTGGGGAGGAGTGAACATATATAAAGTTTTAAAAACATCATGTATTTGGTTGAATGTGTTGGCTTGTAGTTATGTGTTGGAGGATATTTTGTAATTGTTCATATATATTAGTGTAGATTATGTTTATGATGTAAAGGATATATTGTTCTTTCCCTTTTAAATGATAAGGCTTCCGCATATGGTAACTAGTTAATCTTATTGTCATGGGAGTGGGTTGTTTCACTTAATCCCATTGCTTCGCGATGCTTTTAAAAACAATGGTCCTGGCAAAGGTTTTGTAAGTGGATCAACAACATTATCTGCAGAGGGGACTCTTTCAACTGATATGTCTCCTCTTCCCACCATCTCCCGTATGATGTGGAACTTCCTCAGTACATGTTTGGATCGCTGATGAGACCTTGGTTCCTTTGCTTGCGCAATGGTACCAGTGTTGTCCCAGTACAACGGGACTGGATCAACTCCATTAGGAATAACACCCAACTCTTGGACAAAATTCCTTATCCAAACTACCTCTTTGGCTGCATCAGATGCAACAATGTATTCAGCTTCAGTGGTGGAATCCGCAACAGTGTCTTGCTTGGAACCTTTCCAAGAGACAGCCGCACCATATAGCATGAATACAAAATCAGAGTTAGATTTCGAATCATCTACGTCACATTGGAAGCTAGAATCCGTGTAGCCTTCCCATTTCAATTCTCCACCCCCATAGACCATAAACAAGTTCTTAGTCCTTCTCAAGTACTTAAGAATATCTTTCACGGCCTTCCAATACATTGGACCAGGGTTTGCCTAATATCTACTTTTAACACTCAGAGCGTAAGCAACATCAGGACGTGTCTATATCACACCATACATGATACTACCAATGGCTGACGCATATGGAATACGTGTCATCATCTCTATCTCTTCATCAGTTTTGGAACACAAAGCCTTAGATAGAGTAATACCATGACACATTGGTAAGTATCCTCTCTTGGACTCTTCCATAGAGAATCGTTTTATAATGGTATCGGTATAGGTGGCTTGGGTGAGTTAGAACATCCTCTTTGATCTATCTCTATAGATTTGTATTCCCAATACGTAGGATGCTTCACCCATGTCTTTCATGGAGAATTTACAGGCCAACCATACTTTAGTTGATTGCAATAATCCCACATCATTCCCAATGAGCAGGATATCATCAACATAAAGTACTAGGAATGTCACTACACTCCCACTAACCTTCTTGTACACGCACGGTTTCTCAGGATTCTTAGCAAAACCAAACTCTTTGATAGTGCTATAAAATTTGAGGTTCCTGAAAGGGGATCGGTTACGATGACCGGAAGCGCAACAGAAGTTCAAAAATCAAATTTTTAATTAAAATTTTCGGCCACCTCTACTATTTTGTGTAGCAAATACAACAAACACCAAATAATGTCATACATAGGGTGTTTAGAAATTTACCTATCAATCAAAAGGATTGATGTATGGCTCCAACTAAGGTGTAAACACCTTAGCTCTTGAATGGCATGAAACTATCTTCAAGCTTCCTTTGAGCACTCCTTGCTCAACTATTAAGCCCACCACCAACTAGGTAGATCCCCTCATATTTTGCACTAGCAAAATATGAGGATTTTTCTTTGAGAAGTGAGTGTTTTCTCCAACAATTGAAGAACACAAAAATGGGAGAAAAATGAATAGTATTTTCGGCACTATTCATGCTAGGAGAGAAGGAGAGACATTTTTTTGGTTGTGGGAAAAGTTAAAGTTAAAAAGTTGCATGCCAAGCCTTGATATTTGAAAAAGTTGTCTCCAACTCTTCACCTCCCATGCATGCATATATTATATGGTTTTTAACAAATTAAAAACCATGGACTATATTTAATTATCTCAAACATTTTTGAGACTAATTAAACATTACTTGAATTTACCCAAGTCCCACTAGCTAAATAATTAATTTAAATTGAGCTCTACAAGACTCAATATAATTTAATTAATTCAACACTTGAATTAATTTAATTATTTGGACTCTACTAGGTCCACTAGTGTTTAATTAATTCAACACTTGAATTAATTTAATTTAGTCCATTATAATGTTTATGAAAATCACAATTTTCAATTACATTATTCACTTGGCCAACTTTTAATTTAGGAACACTTCCATAAATTAAAATTTACATTTCTCTCATAGAAGTCATACTTCTATTTTTCTTTACACTTATAAACTCATTTATAAGTCGTTCAACACATTGAACTATTTTTCTCCTTTATAGAAGTCATACTTCTAATTTTCCTTACGCTTATAAACTCTTTTATAAGCCGTTCAACACATTGAACTATTTTTACTTCTCAACGGGATCTAGAAAGCTAGTACTTGTGTGGCCCTCAATGGTTCATTGATACAACTAGCTGTGGGTTCACATCTCCATGTGATTCGGACTAAACATGTCCTTATATGAGCATACCCCAATTGCTCCATTCTTACTTATCAACTCCTTGATAAAAAGAATGTCAGAACTCAAGTCTGATAGTACCCAACCAATCATGTTAAACGCCTAGCAGCATCGCTTACATGATTCCCTAGGTATCAAATGATAGTGCCTGCAAGAACCATTCAATTATGGTTAGCGTACAGTACGGTCCCTTCAACTCATATATCCCGATCGATTCGACAACCATTGGTTTATCGAGAGTTGTCAATGAATCGATACTATGTGTCATGTCATAGTTGCATCGATGGTGTAATCTATGAAACCCCTTTCATAATTACAACCATACTCTGGCCAGAGATTTCAACCTACATACACATGATAACACATAGGATATCCATACCCGAAGGTAAGCGGTGAATCCCCGACTACAATGCATCGACTCCTATGTGTTTCGACAGAACACCCAACCTTGCCACCTGATGACCCCATGAGAGTCGGTAAACAAGTCAAAGTGTAATTCTAGCACATAGAGTCTCAATGTTGTCCCGGGTCATAAGGACTAATGGTGTACAACCATAAACCAGGACGTTTCCACTCGATAAGTGAGAACCACTTGGAAAGTCCTTTAATGGAGGGTTGTTCAGTGCACTCTATTAGGAGCACCTATCTGCATGCTCGGACATCACAATGTCCCCTACCAATGAAACATGGTACTCACATCGCAGATACTAGTCTCTAACTCGAGCGGCCTATATCCTTCTTAGTGGCGGCTGAATCGACTAGGAACCGTTTAGAATATACAGTATTCCAAATATGAGTTTCATGATACTCATCATATGAGCATCTCATATTCTTTCTACCATTTGTATATTCAAGGGCTTTATCTATGCAACTAGCATGGGTATACAGATAAAGATGTGCCAAAATAATAATATCAAATATTACTAAAATAAAGATTGCTTATACATAGAGTTTCATTGTGAACACTCGGCCAACACTTGGCTCGACGGGCACCTACTCTAACAATCTCCCACTTGCACTAGAGCCAACTACCCATATGCTTTAAACCCATTGATTCGCGATGCTTGACGAATAATGGTCCAGGTAAAGGCTTAGCTAGTGGATCAACAACATTATCTGCGGAGCCGACTATGTCGAAAGACACTTCTCTACTTTCCACAATCTCTCCGAGGATGTGGTACTTTCTCAATACATGTTTGGACTTCTGATGAGACCTTGGCTCCTTTGCTTGAGCTAAAGCTCACGTGTTGTCACACAACACCGGGACAGGAGAAACTCCATTAGGAATGACGTCCAACTCTTAGACGAAATTCCTTATCCAAACAGCCTCCCTTGCTGCATCTGATGCAGCAATGTATTCGGCCTCTGTGCTGGAATCCGCAGTATTGTCTTGCTTGGAACTCTTCCAAGAGACAGCAGCACCATAGAGCATGAATACAAACCTAGAGGTTGACTTCGAGTAATCAATATCGCTTTGGAAGCTAGAGTCGGTATAGCCTTCCAATTTCAGTTCTCCACCCCATAGACCAAGAACAATTTATTGGTCCTTCTCAACTACTTGAGGATGTCTTTCACAGCTTTCCAATGTGGAAGACCGAGGTTCGATTGATATCTACTCACTACACTTAGTGCGAAAGCCACGTCAGGACGTGTAGATATCATCCCATACATGATGCTACCAATTGGCGAAGCATACGGAATGTGTGTCATCGCCACTATCTCTGCATCACTCTTGGGAGAAAGACTTGGATAGGGACACGCCATGACACATTGGTAAATGTCCTCTCATGGACTCACCCATCGAGAACCGCTTCACGATGGTATCAATGTATGTGGACTGGGTGAGATCAAGCAATCTTTTCGATCTATCTCTATAGATCTGTATCACAATACAAAAGATGCTTCACCCAAGTCCTGCATCGAGAACTTACTCGCTAACCATATCTTAGTTGATTGCAACATTCCTACATTATTCCCAATGATTAAAATGTCATCAACATAAAGTACCAGGAATGTCACAACACTCCCACTGACCTTCTTATACACACAGGGTTCCTCAGGATTCTTAGTAAATCAACTCTTTGATTGTACTATCGAATCTAGGGTTCCAACTCCTAGATGCCTGCTTTAGACCATAAATAGATCTCTGAAGTTTGCATACCATATGCTCACTTCCGATAGATTTAAACCCTCCAGGTTTGAGACATGTAAATCTCTTTTCCTTAATATCCCCATTAAGAAAGGCTGTCTTGACATCCATCTGCCATATCTCATAGTTATACCATGCAGCTATGGCTAGCAATATCCTTATAGACTTGAGCATTGCAACTGGTGAAAAGGTTTCCTCAAAGTCAACTCCTTGTATTTGAGTATATCCTTTTGCCACCAATCGCGCCTTGAAGGTCAATACCTTCCCATCCGCCCCAAGTCCCTATGGGAACCGTTCCCTCAGGTGGATCTATAAGATCCCACACTTGGTTCGAATGCATGGAATTCAACTCAGATTCCATAGCTTCAAGCCATTTGGATGAATCGGCATCAGATAACGCTTCCTTGAAGGTCCTTGGATCACATCCATGGTTAGGCTCATCATGGCCCTCTTCAAGAAGCTGACCATACCTCATAGGTGGTCTCGAGACTTTCTCGGATCTTTTAGGAGCTTGTATCTCCTCACTTGGCTCTTCGGGTGTGGGTTCTATAATTGTGGGTGTCTCTCGAACCTCTTCGAGTTCTATCATCTCCCATTTTCTATCCAATAGAAATTCCTTTTCCAAAAAGGTTGCATTCCTAGAAACAAACACCTTTGTTTCTTGAGGATGATAGAAGTAGTATCCAACCGAATTCATTGGATATCCCACAAAGTAGCATAAAATGGATCGACTATCCAATTTATCTCCCACTACCTGCTTCATAAGCAGGGCACCACCATATTCTAAGATAAGAATATTTTGGAGGCTTACCCATCCATATCTCATATGGTGTTTGCCTTTTGAATGGACATTTAATGGAATATCTTTCAATTTTAAGTTATAGAGATCGTTTTCAAGTTCTCAAGTACCAATTAAACATTCTTTCTTGTAAATGTTGCAAACACCTTTGCTAAATAAACAAGAATATCCATTTTTATCACAATAGAAATGGAAACAATGTTTTTCACCAAAATGGTACAAACAAAACATCTCTTAAAATTAACTTAAAATCATTGTTCAACAATAAGTAAACATTTCTTAAGGTCTTGGCAGCAACACTTCCTCCATAGCCATTCTCAAGAAGGTCTCACCTTCCCCTAAGCTACCTACTTCTTCCCATCACCTGTAACCCATTACAGAGATGTGTCATAACCGGTATCTAATACCCAAGAAGTAGAGTTAATTGAAATGTTTACTTCAATTTAGAACATACTGTTTCCAGAACTCTTCTGGGCCAGATATTCCTTGCAATTTCGTCTCCAATGTCCAGGCTTCTTGCAGTGATGACAAACATCACTAGTCTTGTCAGCCTTAACTGGTGTGGCTGCCACAACGGGATTCGGAGATTGCCTCATCAAGGGCACGTTCTTCTTGGGACGTTGGAAAGAACTTTTCTTTCCCTTCCCATGTGGATCAATCTTCGTACCAGATGAAGAACCCACATAAAGAACCAACTTCTCTTTCTTGATGGTTGATTCAAACGTAACAAGCATATTCACCAACTCCTCAAGGGTCGGCTCCATCTTGTTCATGTTGAAGTTCACCACAAAAGGATCAAATGAACTAGGCAATGATAACAGCAACACGTCGGTGGTCAACTCCGAAGGCAAGATCATATCCATGCCAACGAGCTTATCCACGAGCCCAATCAACTTCAGGCCATGCTCATGGACCGAGGCCCCATCTCGCATGCGCATAGTGATCAGCTCCTTGACGGTAGCATGCCTAAGAGGCCGAGTCTGCTCACCAAAGAGCTCTTTGAGGTGCTTATGAATGTCAGCAGCATTCTTTGCATCCTCAAAATGCCTCTGCAGCTCATCATTCATAGAATTCAGCATATAACACATGGCTATCAAGTCATGGTCACACCATTCCTTGTAAGCTTGCAATTCCTCAGGATTGCAGTCAGTCGGAGCCTCAACAGGGGGCGACTCAGTCAGTGTATATGCTACCCTTTCCGAATTCAAGACGTTTTTCAGGTTTCTTAGCAAAGTGAGGTAATTAGGTCAAGTTAATATGTGTTTGTCGAGTATTACGGATATCGGATTGCGAATCGAAGACATTGTCAATTTGTACTGAAAAGTAAAAACAGATAAATGTTGGTGACTATTTTAAAATATTTAGTAAGATATGAAGTTTGGACTTTTACTTCATAAATATTTGCTCCCACTGTTTTGACATCTTTCACTACCCTCTAGTGAAAACGGGAAACTCCTTTCCTCAGTAGGTACGTAAGGTCCAATTAGCGAATTATGATCCCGAATAATATCAGCCAATCACAATTCCTAAAAGGTAGTTTCCAATTGCATCACAATGCAACCCTCTACGTAAACTTTTGTCTCACGTTTGATTAGGACCCAATAATATGACGTCGTTCATCTTCACGTGTCAAGCCTTACCCATCGATGTTGAACCTTAATGGACGGTCGCCATGAGTTCCCCCAATAATATGAGCCGAAATCATGGGAGTTCCACGTAGTTCACATCACCATGTCAATGGATGTCATAGCTTTCCGGCACCCAAAGCTCCCCCAATAATATGAGCCGAGCCCCGAGTACGGGTAGCGTTCATCATGCACCCATTGTCGATGGAAGACATGAAAATTATAAACAAATTTATAATTCCATTTTTCGGGCTTGATATTAATTTTGAATCTTATTCAAAATGAGGGTTTTTTAATTTTGAAAGGTCTCATCATTAATTTTATTTTAAAAGCTCGCCATGTTTGATCGTATGTTTGCCGGATTCATGCAACTTTGTTATTATCATAATAATAACGCACATACTCATTATTTATAACATATCATGCATATATTATAAACAGTAAACAAACAAGGATGATCAATCGCCCCAATACTAACGGACCGTGTGAGCTAAACACGGGCCTAGGTCCAATCCTAGGGTAAATGCACGGGATGCAATGCAACTATTACATTAGCTTCCAATATTTACATGTCTTCGATCTTCATAATCATCATGGCCACCATCTTCCAATCTTGATCATCCACTATACTAATATTTACAATTAAATATCCATGGCAAATAGGGATACATCTCATGGGGTGGGAACGGACCATAAACCAAGCCCACTTTATAAATTGATAATTATTACAATCATTCAACATCAAATATCCTAGCATACACCTAGCAAATTGGGCTTGGGCTTTTGATCATCCTTCATGCATAATATCACATATCATACACCATCAATTAATTATCACAATAATTAATTGATCCAATATTATATATCTTGATCCAATCACTAACCGCCACGATTATAAACTAAATTAACAAAGTATACAAACACCTTTGTCTACTTTCCAATTAATTTATTTATAACCGAATTTCTTATAAATCACAATTTACTATAAATAATTAAAGTCCAACTTTAATTATTTATTTTATGAGAAAAATTTGCAACTTTTGTAATTTTAAACTTAAGGGCCCAAAAACTTATTTTTCACCAAAAACATTTTTGGCCCATTTAAAATTCACGAACATGTTAGCCATCCAATGGCCCAACAACTCAAGGCCCATGACACTTTGATAATTCAAAACATCTTTTGAAAACCCTAGTCGTCATCGCCGTCGCCGGAGCTCCGTCGCCGGATTCCGGCAACCAAAATTTTTTTTTTTATTTAAAAACAAGGGGCTGTTCGGGCAGCCCCTCGGGCTGCCCTTGCTGTCCGAAACGGGCAGCACACGGGCAGCAACATGCTGCCCGAAAAAATCCCCATCAAACCTTGAATTTTGTTGCAAAATTTCATTCTCATGCGGTTAGAAATCGACCTCAATATAATATCTTGTAAATGCTACACAAAAACGTAACCATAGCTCGGATACCACTTGAAAGGGGATCGGTTACGGTGACCGGAAGTGCAACGGAAGTTCAAAAATCAAATTTTTAATTAAAATTTTCGGCCACCTCTACTATTTTGTGTAGCAAATACAACAAACACCAAATAATGTCATACATAGGGTGTTTAGAAATTTACCTATCAATCAAAAGGATTGATGTATGGCTCCAACTAAGGTGTAAACACCTTAGCTCTTGAATGGCATGAAACTATCTTCAAGCTTCCTTTGAGCACTCCTTGCTCAACTATTAAGCCCACCACCAACTAGGTAGATCCCCTCATATTTTGCACTAGAAAAATATGAGGATTTTTCTTTGAGAAGTGAGTGTTTTCTCCAAGAACACAAAAATGGGAGAAAAATGAATAGTATTTTCGGCACTATTCATGCTAGGAGAGAAGGGAGAGACATTTTTTTGGTTGTGGGAAAAGTTAAAGTTAAAAATTTGCATGCCAAGCCTTGATATTTGAAAAAGTTGTCTCCAACTCTTCACCTCCCATGCATGCATATATTATATGGTTTTTAACAAATTAAAAACCATGGACTATATTTAATTATCTCAAACATTTTTGAGACTAATTAAACATTACTTGAATTTACCCAAGTCCCACTAGCTAAATAATTAATTTAAATTGAGCTCTACAAGACTCAATATAATTTAATTAATTCAACACTTGAATTAATTTAATTATTTGGACTCTACTAGGTCCACTAGTGTTTAATTAATTCAACACTTGAATTAATTTAATTTAGTCCATAATAATGTTTATGAAAATCACAATTTTCAATTACATTATTCACTTGGCCAACTTTTAATTTAGGAACACTTCCATAAATTAAAATTTACATTTCTCTCATAGAAGTCATACTTCTATTTTTCTTTACACTTATAAACTCATTTATAAGTCGTTCAACACATTGAACTATTTTTCTCCTTTATAGAAGTCATACTTCTAATTTTCCTTACGCTTATAAACTCTTTTATAAGCCGTTCAACACATTGAACTATTTTTACTTCTCAACGGGATCTAGAAAGCTAGTACTTGTGTGGCCCTCAATGGTTCATTGATACAACTAGCTGTGGGTTCACATCTCCATGTGATACGGACTAAACATGTCCTTATATGAGCATACCCCAATTGCTTCATTCTTACTTATCAACTCCTTGATAAAAAGAATGTCAGAACTCAAGTCTGATAGTACCCAACCAATCATGTTAAACGCCTAGCAGCATCGCTTACATGATTCCCTAGGTATCAAATGATAGTGCCTGCAAGAACCATTCAATTATGGTTAGCGTACAGTACGGTCCCTTCAACTCATATATCCCGATCGATTCGACAACCATTGGTTTATCGAGAGTTGTCAATGAATCGATACTATGTGTCATGTCGTAGTTGCATCGATGGTGTAATCTATGAAACCCCTTTCATAATTACAACCATACTCTGGCCAGAGATTTCAACCTACATACACATGATAACACATAGGATATCCATACCCGAAGGTAAGCGGTGAATCCCCGACTACAATGCATCGACTCCTATGTGTTTCGACAGAACACCCAACCTTGCCACCTGATGACCCCATGAGAGTCGGTAAACAAGTCAAAGTGTAATTCTAGCACATAGAGTCTCAATGTTGTCCCGGGTCATAAGGACTAATGGTGTACAACCATAAACCAGGACGTTTCCACTCGATAAGTGAGAACCACTTGGAAAGTCCTTTAATGGAGGGTTGTTCAGTGCACTCTACTAGGAGCACCTATCTGCATGCTCAGATATCACAATGTCCCCTACCAATGAAACATGGTACTCACATCGCAGATACTAGTCTCTAACTCGAGCGGCCTATATCCTTCTTAGTGGCGGCTGAATTGACTAGGAACCGTTTAGAATATACAGTATTCCAAATATGAGTTTCATGATACTCATCATATGAGCATCTCATATTCTTTCTACCATTTGTATATTCAAGGGTTTTATCTATGCAACTAGCATGGGTATACAGATAAAGATGTGCCAAAATAATAATATCAAATATTACTAAAATAAAGATTGCTTATACATAGAGTTTCATTGTGAACACTCGACCAACAATTGGCTCGACGGGCACCTACTCTAACAGTTCCAACTCCTTGACTACTGCTTGAGACCATATATTGATCTCTGATGTTTGCATACCTTATGCTCACTTCCTATTGATGTGTATCCCTCAGGTTGAGACATATAAATTTCTTCCTTCATTTCTCCATTGAGGAATGCAGTCTTTACATCCATTTGCCATATCTCATAGTCATACCATGCTTTTATGGCTAGTAGTTTTCTAATGGACTTAAACATAGCAACTGGTGAAAAAAGTTTCCTCATAGTCAACTCTTTGTCTTTGAGTATAACCTTTTGCAACCATCTTGCTTTGAAGGTCACTACCTTCCCATCCGCCCCAAGCGTTCTTTTGTAGATCCATTTGCATCCTATGGGAACAATTCCCTCAGGTGGATCCACTAATGTCCAGGCTTGGTTTGAATACATAGAGTCCATTTCTGACTGCATGGCTTCAAGCCATTTGATTGAATCAGTATCAGATATTGCTTCTTTGAAATTTATTGGATCACATCCAACACAAGGCTCATCATGGCCATGTTCATGAAGAAGTGTATATCTGGCAGGTGGTCTAATAACCCTATCAGACCTTCTAGGAGCTTGTACTTCAACTACTGGTTCTAGGGGATTAGGTTCAACTTCTAAAGTTGAGGGAGTATCTTGAATTTCTTCAAGTTCTATCATATTGCCTTTTCTATCTAATAGAAACTCCCTTTCCAAAAAGGTGGCATTTCTTGAAACAAACACTTTTGCTTCACTAGGATGATAGAAATAATATCCAACAGAATTCTATGGATATCTTACAAAGTAGCACAAAGTGGATCTACTATCCAATTTGTCTCCCACTGTCTGCTTCACATAAGCAGGACATCCCCATATTCTCATGTAAGAATACTTGGGAGGTTTCCCCATCCATATCTCATATGGTGTTTTATCCACTGCTTTAGTTTGGATATTATTCAACAACATTTCCGCAGTTTCAAGCGCAAAGCCCCAAAACGATGTAGGCAATTCACTGAATCCCATCATGGATCGAACCATGTCCAACAAGGTTCGATTTCGACATTCAGAAACACCATTCAATTGCGGTGTTGCTGGTGGAGTCCACTATGAGAGAATCTCATTCTCTTTTAGATAACCCAAAAATTCAGCACTTAAGTATTCTCCACCTCGATCAAATCGAAGTGCCTTAATACTTCTTTCTAGCTGATTTTCTACTTCAAATCTGAATTCTTTGAACTTTTCAAACGCTTCAGATTTGTGTTTCATCAAATAAACATACCCAAACCTCGAATGGTCTTCAGTAAAGGTAATGAAGTAGGATTGCCCATATTCTGTGCTAACACTTAGCAGGCCACAAATGTCTGTGTGGATCAAATCCAGTAGACCATGTGCACGTTCCACGTTTCCATCGAATGGAGTCTTGGTCATTTTTCTTTTCAGACAGGACTCACGCGTAAGTAGAGAATTTATGTCTGACAAGTCAAACATGCATTCTTCCACTATCTTGTGCATCCTTCTTTGAGAAATGTGACCTAGTCTAGCGTGCCATATTTGTGCGGGATTTGGATCATCTAACTTTCTTTAGTTCATTGTTGAAATATTGTTTACTTTGGACATTCACTTATCATTCCCAAAACATTTTTGGCCCAGATAATTTCTTATGTCCATTTTTCTTGCAGTGAAACAAATGTTTTCTGACTTTAACGGGCTTTGTGGACCCTTTAAGTATCTTTCGGAGTTTGTCTCTTATTGGGTTTTTCTTGTGAGCGGCAGAACATTTCTTTCCCTTACATTGCGGGCCACTTTTGTTCCTGACAACAAGCCCAACTAGGAATCAACATTTTCCTATTTTATGATGACTTCATAAGTCATAAGCATGTTGAATAGCTCTTCAAGGCTATCATCAATTTTATTCAAATTGAAGTTCAACAGAAACCCGTCAAATGAGAAAGAGAATGACAACAAATTGATTGTCATGAAGTAACTTGTTAGGAATCACCTATTCCAGGCCCACCACTTTCTCATTAAACCCAATCATATATACACCACGCTCATGGACCAAAGCCCCATCTTGCATTCGTGTAGTCATGAGCTTTTAAAAGTGGTGTGTATCACTGTACGAGTTTCTTGCACTATGCAACTCTTGCATGTGTATTCGAATGTCAGCAGCATTCAACATTTTCTCAAACTGTCCCTACAGTTCATTTGACATAGAAGCGAGCACATCACACTTTAGCTTGCACAATATGGTCCCACCATCTTGCATGCATTGTTAGTTCAACAATACTGACATTAGTGTGTATGTCATTTTCTCCGAATTCAGAACAATTTTCCCAACCAGTCTTGAAAATTAGATTTGGTTAGCTTTTTCATAACAAAATTGGATTATGTGACCAAATCGAAAAATATACTGATATGGAAACAGAATAATTGTTGCTGATTATTTTAAAATAATTTTAAGATATAAAATATGGATTTTTATTTTATGAATTCCCTCCCACTATTTTGACATTTCCACCACCCTCTGATGAAAAAGGGAAATCGTATTTCCTTAGTAGGCACGTAGAGTCCAATTAGCCAATTACAATCCCGAATAATATCAGCCAATTATAATTTCTAAAAGGTGGAGTCCAATTGCATCCCTATGCAACCTCCGCGTGTTTTGCCTCACGTTTAATAAGGACCCAATAATATGACGTCGTTTATTTTCGCGTGTCAAACCAACCCATCAATATTGAATTGTAGTAGACGGTCGCCATGAGTTCCCCTAATAATATGAGCCGAAGTCATTGGAGTTCCACTCAATTCACATCATATGTCCGGTGGAAGTCACAGCTTTCCGGCGTACAGGCCTCCCCAATAATATGAGCCAGACACTGTCCGCGGGTAGCGATCAACATGCAACCACGGTTGATGGAAGGCAAGGAAAAATTAAACTCCTTTAATTTTTACTTTTTCGGTTTGATATAAATTTTGAATCTTATTCAAAATGAGGGATTTTAATTTTAAAATTGTCTCATCATTTTAATTTAAAAATCGCGTGCCACGAGTTTGTATGTTTGCCGGATTCATGCAACTATATTATATAATAATATACATACATGCATACTACTATATATCGCATATATATCATAATATGACATTCAACAATAAATAAGGATGATCGATCGCCAACACTATTAGATCCATGTGAGCCAGACATGGATCCAGGTCCAAAACCTAGGTAAATGCAGGGATGCAAATGCAACAATTACAAGAGCTTCCAATATTTTACATGTCTTCATCTCGTTCATCGGGCCCACCATCTTCTAGTCTTGATCTCCCACTATTTCTAATAATTACATTTAAATAGCCATGGCACATAAGGGATACATCTCATGGGGTGGGAACGGGCCATAAACCAGACCCACTTTAATAATATCAAATATTAAAAAAACGAATAAAACAGTGAAATATCCTAACATATACCTAACACATTGGTCAAGGCTCTCGATCATCCTTCATGCATTTAATATCAAATATTAACATCAATTTAATTAAACAATTTAATTAATTGATAAATCATATATCTAATAATTTATCACTAACCACCACAATTATTAAAGAATTTAATAAATTAAATAAACTCTTTTATTTAATTTTCAATTAAATCAATAATAATTGATTTTTTGTAAAAACTCATTTTTACCATAAATAATTAAAATCATATTCTAATTATTTATTTCACAAGAAAATTACTAATTTTCCAAAAATTAATTTCCAAAAAAAAATTAAACCAATTTTCAAAAATATCAATTCTGCTCAAAAATTTGAAAAATCAGAAAATTGCACCCTAGGCCCAAACAATTCAGGCCCATCATCCAGCACGCTTCCCGAGACGATCCCGGGCAGCGGCTCACGCTGTCTGCCCGCTGCCCGAACGTTTCGGGCAGTGGCGGCAGCCCCTGTGCGCGCTGGGCGCACAGGTGCGGGCGGCGCCGCGCGGCGCGTGCGGACGTTCCGCACGCCGCGCTAGCGCAGCCGCCGCGCGCTGTGCGGACGTTCCGCACAGCGCGCTAGCGCAGCCGCCGAGCGCTGTGCGGACGCTCCGCACAGCTCGCGCGGCCGCTGCGCGCCCCCGTGCGCGGCCCTACGCGCACAGGCTGCCCGGAACAGTTCCGGGCAAAAACGAATTTTTTTTTTCTTTTTTGCGAAAATTAAATTTTCATGGTGCCATAATTTTCTGAAAAATTTTCTTGTGTGGTTAGAAATAAATTATTCAATATCAATACCATACGATCTAGAAAAAAACCTGGCTCTGATACCACTGTTGGATCTCGGTTTTCTACACGCCCAAATGCAGCGGAAGTTTATAAATTTTATTTTATTTTGACAATCAAAATATGTTTGGACGTTCATATGATTTTAACTTAAACATATATTCATAGGATGTTAGAATCGTTATACCTTTGGTGAATTAATCACGTGGCTCCAACTATTTCGGGGTTAGCGGAGATAGCTCTTGTTGAAAATCCCTACGAACTTTCTTCGATCTCCTTCTATTAAGTCCACGACCAGAAGATTTGTTCCTCTTCCAAATAGCACTAGAATATTTGGAAGAACTTTTAACGTTGGAGATTGAACACACTTTGATTCAAAATCTTTTTGAGAGCACAAAACATTGGAAGTGCCGAAAACCTTTTTTTGCAAAATTCCTTGAAGGGTTTCGTATGAATCTTGTGCAAATCAGAATAATATCCTTAATTATCCTTTTATTATCCTTTACTTAATTAATTAAAAGTAAACTCAAGATTTTGGAGGAATTGTGGTATTTTAACTTTCGAAAATCACACAATATCAAAATTAGTGGAAGTTATGGGTTTAGGTCAAAAATTTTAAAATAAAAAATTCCATGACCTAATTAACATTAATGGGCTTGATTAATTAATTGGGCTAGTCCAACTAGTTTAATTAATTAATCAAAGTCCATTAAAACTTTAATTATTTAGTATGTTGGACTTGTACTCCTACAAGCTCATTAAACATACTTCCCACTTATTTAATTTAATATTTAATAAACTCAACTTTTGAGCTTAGTAAATTAAATCGATTATAAATTCAACATTTGAATTTATTATTTAAATTATAAATTCAACTCTTTGAATTTTATCACCTCCAAAATTTAATATTTAATAAACCCAACTTTTGAGTTTAATAAATTAAATTCTCAGATTTCATAAATTCAACTCATTGAATTTATTCTCCCAAGTTTTATAATCATAAATTCAACTCCTTGAATTTACTATATCATAATATAAATTCAACTCCTTGAATTTATTCTCTCAAATTTTATAATCATAAATTCAACTCCTTGAATTTACTATATCATTATATAAATTCAACTCCTTGAATTTATTCTCTCAACGGGAACAAACGATCCAGCACTTGTGTGACCCTCAATGGTTCAGGGATACAGCTAACTGTGGGTACACAACTCTTTGTGATTCAGGACATAATCCTTTATTAGGGCTTACCCTAGTTAGCCCCATTGTTTTCATCAACACCTTGATCAAGAATGTCAGAACTCATTTCTGATTGCACCCATCGGATCATGGTAAGAGCGTCTAGTAGCATCGCCCCATGATCTCCTAGGTATCATTGATAGTGCCTGCAAGAACCAGTCGATTATGATTAACGTACAGTACGGTCCCTTCATCTCATATATCCCGATCGAATCTGCAACCATTGGTTCATCGAGGGTTGCATATTAATTCGATAACTATGTGATAACTATAATAGTGGCATCGCGTGTACTATTTTGGAGAACTCCTTCTCCAACGTACATCTCGTACTCTGGCCAGAGATTCGATGCACTATTATTTCATTAGATCACATAGGATATCCACACCCGTAGGTGAGCGGTGAATCCCCGACTACAATGCACTGGCTCTTATATGTGTCGCAATTGTACCCAACCTCGCCACCTGATGACTCTCTTGGAGCCGGTAAACGAGTCAAAGCACAGCCCTAGCATATAGAGCCTCAGTGTTGTCCCGGGTCGTAAGGACTAATGGTGTACAATCATAACCACGGACTTATCCTCTCGATGAATGATAACCACTTGGAAAGTACGAGGGAGGGTTGTTCAGTATAATCATCATATGACTACCCATCTGCATGTTTGGACATCTCTATGCCCTTACCAAGAAACGCAGTACACAACATCACAGATGCTAGTCTCGATCTCAAGCGGCCTTTATCCCTGTTTTAGGCGGCTGAATCCACTAAGAACGAATTTAGAATATGCAGTGTTTACAAATGAGTTTCAATATCGAATTACGATTCATTTGTATTAAAGCATAATCAAGGACTTTATCTATGCTGATTGCATGGGTATACAGATAAAGTATAACAAGACCATAAAAAGTTAAATTATATTAAAATAAAGATTGTTTATTTCACTCGAGTCAATAAATTCCCTAGCCAACCGTTGGCTTGCAGGGCATCTGCTCTAACAATGCCATGTTCTGTTTTTCCTGCATCATTCATGCTGTAAATACGATGTATGTGTGTGCCATGTTCGAATATTTTTAGATCTTGCATGTACAAAGCTTGTGGCTTCGACTGAAACGATTTTTGGTACATAACCTTTCGCATCTCACGTTTTGTTCTGAATTCTTGTGCAAGGGGGGCTGCTGCTCTTCGTGTTAGGGAAGGCTTTTGTCGATGGGAACCTGGATTTATGGGTCGGAGACGAGGGAGTGCTCGATCTAGGCGAAACCGAAGGGGACACCCGTGCAAGCTAGAGTTTCTTGGGACCGAGCGTGAGATCTAGAGATTCAGCTGTGCAGGAAGTTGCATGGGGCCACAGATCTGATCTGGAAGCGTCTGAAACGTGGCTTATGGCAGCTTGAGTGCAACGAAGCGTGAGCTAATTTAGATCGCGAGGCTAGTCGGTAGATCGAGTACAAGTGCATGAGTTCTTGGGAGATTTCCGTGTTCTAGCGTGCATGCCCTGCTGTAGGTGGTCCAAGCTGGTCCTTGGGGTTGTGGTCGAGGTCCTAGGGTGTTGAGTAGGCGCTGGACTAGTCGGTTTTAGTCTAGGATCGATGGTATTCGGGTTGGTGTTTAGAGTTCGGGAGTTCACGCAAGTGCTGGAAATTCCAGCAACTTTCTGGCCTAGGATTAAAATGTCTAAGGGTCTGATTTTGAGGTTTTTATGACCTTTTAGATGTCATTAGGGTGTGGTAAAAATTTGGGAGAATTTTGGTTAAGTTTCGAGTCGATTCGAGTGAAAACCGAGATCTTGGTCTGTAGTGACCCGTTCCAGAATCATCTACTAATCAAGAATTAAGCATGCAATTAACTTAATTAATAACAATCAGAGATAATTGCGGAAAATGGTCAAAAAACGATAGTTATACAACCCAAATGAAGTCCAGAATAACTCAGAATAAAAATATGCGGTACAACCATATCAAATCAAACAGTACTGAAGAACTAAACCAACCGGCTACTCAACGTCCTCATCATCCTCCTCCTGAGCCATCCAACCTGAGGCCTGCCCCGCGGGAATGGGGTGTCCAAGATAAACAAAACCGAGGACGTGAGCGATAAGAACGCCCAGTACAAAAGCATGAGTATACAAACCTATATGAAATGCATATGTTATGATATGATACCAGGGTATTCAAGGAACAAGAATCACAAAAGATCTCAACATGCTCAGTCTAGAGGCGCCAAGTGGATAGTGCCGCGCGGTACTCCTCTGGGTCACTACATCCACTACAAGATCAGACGTGGACATGAAATGTCCCGGATCACCGAAGCCCTCCCGACCCGTCGGCCACTGTGTACTCTCGGTGTCCATGCGTCCACAAGACAGGGCTGAGCGGCCCCATAAGATATAGCTTATCTCGAAAGAGATACAGATCAACAGTAAAGGCTATCTCGAAGGAGATACGGCTCAACATGAAATGCAACATGCATCATAAAGCGTGACATAATAGCATGCATCATATGACATATAACAATGCAGCAAATAATCATGCAACACATATATGAATGTATACTCAACCAGGATATCTCGGATAGTACTTTCGTACCTCTATCACTGCAATCCTAATCCACTGGAAAAACCAGACAAACAGGTCTAGTCCAAGCCTATTCATTAAGTGAAAACCATCACTAAAACTTATCTACCAGACTTAACTAGATAATCCTGAAATAATAATGATACAATTCCAAACCTTCGTCCGTCGCTAGCCCGCTGATGACGATGCTCCGAGTTCAACCTGTCCAAGTTCAAACAGTTCGTTCCCTAACTGCCCTGTCCGAACTGCTCTGCTCGGCTCGGGCTGCTCGGGTCGGACTGTTCTGCTCGGTCGGACTGCTCGGCTCGGACAGCTCTGCTCGGTCGGACTGCTCGGTTCGGACTGCTATGCTCGGACTGCTCTGTTCGGTCGGACTGCTCGGCTCGGACTGCTCTGCTCGGTCGGACTGCTCTGCTCTGTCCGGACCGCTCTGTCAGTCCGGACCACTCTGCTCTGTCCGAACTCACTAGGGTGGCTCGGACTTGCACTAAAACACACAATACCCCTTTCACAATGAGAAATCTCATGGCCTATTTATAGACCTCAGTTCGGGACTCCCGAGCCCTTGCATGCATTACGTGTCAACCCAATGCCATGCACTTCGACACCTGTCCGGACACATGTCACTCGGCCACATGCACAAAGACACATGTCCCGACTTGTGACACATTACTAGACACCTCAGGACATGTTCCCTAGCACCAGCTCCGTTCGGACATTCCCTAGCACTGCACTGGTTCGGACGTTCCCTAGCACTGCACTGGTTCGGACTTCCCTAGCACTGCATTGGTTCTGCTCAGCCATTTCTGCTCAGCCACTACCAAAGCTGCCATGACTTCTGAATTCAGGTATGGCTTCTGAAATCAGCTATGGCATGACCAATGTCAATTAACACATGATTTACTTAATTAAAGACACTTAATCATGTTTAGTTAACTTAGTATAATTCGGGCTACTACATTCTCCCCCACTTAAAAAGATTTCGTCCTCGAAATCAGGCTTAGAAGATGAACAAAACGGAATAACAACATTGTTATTACATCTCAATTGTTGTTAAATACAACTGATATTTAGATTACAACTGAAAACACAAATATATCCAAAGTACAACTACAGTACAACTTAAAAGAGCTCTGGATGCTCTGAACGCATACGACTCTCTAACTCCCAAGTGGCTTCTTCAGTGCCTCTGCGCTGCCACTGAATTAAGACAAGAGGAATGATCTTATTTCGCAACACCTTGTCTTTGCGATCGAGAATCCCAACTGGTAGTTCCACGTAAGACAAATCCGAATCAAGTTTAACTTCAGAGGGATGTAAGATGTGAGACTCATCTGCTACATATCGTCTCAACAAAGATACGTGGAACACATCATGAATACATGATAGGTACGGCGGCAATGCAAGTCTGTAAGCCAAATCTCCCACGCTTTCCAATATTTCAAATGGACCAATAAATCTCGGAGACAGTTTACCCTTGAGACCAAATCTCAAAATCCTGCGAAAAGGCGAAACTCGGAGAAACACTTTCTCACCTGGCTGAAATTGAAGAGGTCGACGCTTGGTGTTCGCATAACTAGCCTGTCGATCATGAGCAGTCTTAATCCGCTTCTTGATTACTGCAACCTTATCAATAGCCTGCTGGACTAACTCCGGTCCCTCAACATGTCGTTCCCCAACTTCGTCCCAGAATAACGGAGTACGACAACGTCGTCCATACAACGCCTCAAATTGTGCCATACCAATACTACGATGATAGCTGTTGTTGTACGCGAACTCAATCAAAGGCAAATGATCCTGCCAAGCGGTTCCGAAATCCATAACACAAGCTCGCAACATATCCTCAAGCGTACGGATAGTCCTCTCTGACTGACCGTCGGTCTTTGGATGATAAGCAGTACTCAAACTTAGTGAAGTACCCAATGCTGACTGGAAACTACCCCAAAATCGTGAGGTAAAACGAGGATCTCTGTCACTGACAATACTGACTGGCACTCCATGCAAACGTACAATCTCTTGAATGTACAATCGAGCCATACGATCGAAAGTGAAATCACGGTTATATGGCAGAAAATGAGCAGACTTGGTGAGTCGATCCACCACTACCCAAATAGCATCACTGTTCCTCGAAGACAATGGCAAGTGAGTAATGAAGTCCATCGTGATATACTCCCACTTCCATTCAGGAATAGATAGATTCAACAATAATCCTCCAGGTCGACGGTGCTCTGCCTTAACCTGCTGACAAATTAAACACCTGGAGACAAACTGATACACGCTGCGCTTCATCCCTTTCCACCAAAATCGTGTCCTCAAATCTTTATACATCTTTTTGCTTCCCGGATGAACACTCAACTTGCTTCGATGAGCCTGAGACAAGATCTCTTCCCTCAAAGTATCATCCTCTGGTACTACAACCCGATTAGACAAACACAGAAGACCATTAGACTGATAATGTAAATTGCTATCTCCACCAACTAACCGAGCTAATCTCTGAGTCTTGAGATCAGACATCTGAGCATCTCGAATCCGAGTGAACAAAATTGGCTCAGATAAAATGGTAGCAACACGAATGCTCTCCATACCTTTTCGATGTTTGAATTTAAACCCCAACGAACAACAATCCTGGACAGCACTAGACATAGCACTGGTCTGAAGTGCAGAGGCTCTCACCTTGCGACTAAGAGCATCGGCTGTGAGATTCGCAGAACCTGGATGGTACTTGATCACACAGTCATAATCCTTAAGTAGATCCATCCAACGACGTCGTCTCATGTTCAACTCAGCCTGAGTGAACATGTACTTCAGACTCTTATGATCAGTAAAGATTTCAAACTGAACACCGTACAAATAATGACGCCAGATCTTCAGCGCAAACACAATAGCTGCCAACTCTAGATCATGAATAGGATACTTTTCCTCGTGAGATTTTAACTGTCTGGAAGCATAAGCGATCACATGACCATTCTGCGTCAACACACACCCTAAGCATTGAAAGGAGGCATCGGTGTAAACACTGAAACCATCAGATCCTGACGGTAACGCCAAAACAGGTGCAGAAGTCAGAAGTCGACGAAGCTCTCTGAAACTATCTTCGCACTCAGATGACCACTCAAATGGAACATCCTTCCGAGTAAGCTGCGTCAATGGTCTAGCTACCTGAGAGAAATTCACGATGAAGCGACGATAATACCCTGCCAGACCTAGAAAACTACGGATCTCGGCCACTGTCGTCGGACGTGACCAATTCAGCACTGCCTCAATCTCGCTAGGATCCATAGAAACTCCTTCCTTGGAAATCACATGACCAAGGAATACTACACGATTAATCCAGAACTCGCACTTACTCAGCTTAGCATACAATTGCTTCTCGCGAAGAATCTGCAACACAATCCTCAAGTGCTGGGTATGCTCTTCCACACTGTGAGAATAGATCAAGATATCGTTGATGAAAACCACAACAAACTGATCTAGAAAATTCCGAAAGACTCGGTTCATCAGATCCATGAACACCGCTGGCGCATTTGTCAATCCGAATGGCATAACTAGAAACTCGTAATGCCCATATCGAGTACGAAATGCAGTCTTGGAAATATCATCATCTCTGACTCTCATCTGATGATAACCCGATCGCAAGTCAATCTTGGAGTAAACAGAGGTACCCTGAAGCTGATTGAACAAATCATCAATACGAGGTAATGGATACTTGTTTTTGATCGTCACACGATTCAGCTGGCGATAATCAATACACAATCGCATCGATCCATCCTTTTTCTTGACAAACAAGACTGGAGATCCCCAAGGTGAAACACTCGGGCGAATATAACCTTTATCAAGAAGATCCTGCAATTGCTGCTTCAATTCCCTCATCTCTGACGGAGCAAGACGATAGGGGGCACGAGAAATCGGTGTAGTCCCTGGCATTAACTCGATGCCAAATTCCACCTCTCTAATCGGAGGAAAACCAGGAATCTCATCTGGGAAAACATCAGGAAACTCACAAACCACTGGAATATCATCTGTACCAACACTACTTGTGGATGAATCAATCGCATAGATGAGGTAGCCTTCCCCGCCCGACTCTAAAGCACGACAGGCTTTCAGAGCAGATACCACTGGCATCGGAGGTCGCGCTCCCTTACCATAGAAAAACCAACTAGAGCTCTCAGTCGTACGAAACTGAACAAGCTTCTGGTAACAATCCACAGTAGCTCGGTAGGTAGTCAACAGGTCTATACCCAGAATACAATCAAAATCTTCCATCTCCAGGATCATAAGATTCGCAGTCAACTCGTTACCCTCAAAATCTAAAGGACAACCCATCACTAGACGCTTTGCTAACACCGAATGACACATCGGAGTAAAAACGGAAAGAATGACGTCTAGAGAAACATACGGTAACTTATGACGCTTAACAAATCGTGCAGAAATGAATGTGATGCTCCGGTATCAATAAAAACAAAAGCAGGAATACCGCATAAACAAAAAGTACCTGCTATGACTCTCCCTGTCTCATCTGCTGCCTGATCCTGGTTCAGCGCAAATACCTGACCTTGGGCACGAGGTCGAAGATTTGAACTGCCCATTGCCTGACCCTGCATCCTCTGCTGAACAGTCGTCTGAGATCCGGAACCAGATCCTGCTCCACCTCGCAACTGAGGACAATTCTTCTTAAGATGACCCATCTCTCCGCACTGAAAACAAGCTCCCGCGGCTGATCGGCACTGCTCCGATGGACGGTTCTTCCCACAATGCACACAAGAAACCTTCTTCTTACCAAAGCGAAAAACACCGCTAGACCGAGATCCAGATCCAGATCCAGAAGAAGAACCGGACTTCTTGAAAGACTGAGATCGAGGGCTCAAAGTATTCGAAGGTCGAGAAGATAGAATAGACCTACCACGCTGCAGACTGATCTCTGCCTGGCGACACCGGTTCACTAACCCCTCATAAGAAGTAGGATCATCGCAGACAGTGACTCGATCAAAGATCTCCTGGTTAAGACCCTGAAGGAAATGGTCATATTTGGCCTCAGAACTGCCACTAATATGAGAAGCAAAGGGCAACAACTCGAAGAACTTCTGCTGATATGCGTCAACAGACATACTACCCTGCTTAAGACTCAGAAGTTCAATCGTCTTTGCCTGGCGAAGGGCTGGAGGAAAATATAGCTGCATGAAAGCTGCACGGAATTCGGCCCAAGTCACCCTACCCTGAGACTGGACTATCGGCGCAGAAGTCGATCGCCACCACTTGCGCGCACGGCCCTCGAGAAGAAAACCAAGGGTCTCCATCTGCTGCTCTTCGGTGCACTGGAATGCACGGAAACAACTCTCCATGCGCTCTAACCAATCCTCAGCAACATCGGGAGTCTCACCACCAACTAAAGGCTTAGGCCCCATCAGAATGAAACGGTGCATCTCAAAACGCCTAGGGCCATCACGACGATGACGATGTTCACGATGACGCCTACGATCGTCCTGGTCACCCCAACGACTTACACTCCCCTGACTACTCTCATCACCAAGGTGGTCAGCCATCGCTACAAGATAGAATGGAGGAAAATGGTAAAATGGTCAACGGAAATCCCAAAGCAGAATCTATATCCCAAAATCATATGCATGCTCTGATACCATAAATGTAGTGACCCGTTCCAGAATCACCTACTAATCAAGAATTAAGCATGCAATTAACTTAATTAATAACAATCAGAGATAATTGCGGAAAATGGTCAACAAACGATAGTTATACAACCCAAATGAAGTCCAGAATAACTCAGAATAAAAATATGCGGTACAACCATATCAAATCAAACAGTACTGAAGAACTAAACCAACCGGCTACTCAACGTCCTCATCATCCTCCTCCTGAGCCATCCAACCTGAGGCCTGCCCCGCGGGAATGGGGTGTCCAAGATAAACAAAACCGAGGACGTGAGCGATAATAACGCCCAGTACAAAAGCATGAGTATACAAACCTATATGAAATGCATATGCTATGATATGATACCAGGGTATTCAAGGAACAAGAATCACAAAAGATCTCAACATGCTCAGTCTAGAGGCGCCAAGTGGATAGTGCCGCGCGGTACTCCTCTGGGTCACTACATCCACTACAAGATCAGACGTGGACATGAAATGTCCCGGATCACCGAAGCCCTCCCGACCCGTCGGCCACTGTGTACTCTCGATGTCCATGCGTCCACAAGACAGGGCTGAGCGGCCCCATAAGATATAGCTTATCTCGAAAGAGATACAGATCAATAGTAAAGGCTATCTCAAAAGAGATACGGCTCAACATGAAATGCAACATGCATCATAAAGCGTGACATAATAGCATGCATCATATGACATATAACAATGCAGCAAATAATCATGCAACACATATATGAATGTATACTCAACCAGGATATCTCGGATAGTACTTTCGTACCTCTACCACTGCAATCCTAATCCACTGGAAAAACCAGACAAACAGGTCTAGTCCAAGCCTATTCATTAAGTGAAAACCATCACTAAAACTTATCTACCAGACTTAACTAGATAATCCTGAAATAATAATGATACAATTCCAAACCTTCGTCCGTCGCTAGCCCGCTGATGACGATGCTCCGAGTTCAACCTGTCCAAGTTCAAACAGTTCGTTCCCTAACTGCCCTGTCCGAACTGCTCTGCTCGGCTCGGGCTGCTCGGGTCGGACTGCTCTGCTCGGGTCGGACTGTTCTGCTCGGTCGGACTGCTCGGCTTGGACTGCTCTACTCGGTCGGACTGCTCGGTTCGGACTGCTATGCTCGGACTGCTCTGTTCGGTCGGACTGCTCGGCTCGGACTGCTCTGCTCGGTCGGACTGCTCGGCTCTGTCCGGACCGCTCTGTCAGTCCGGACCACTCTGCTCTGTCCGAACTCACTAGGGTGGCTCGGACTTGCACTAAAACACACAATACCCCTTTCACAATGAGAAATCTCATGTCCTATTTATAGACCTCAGTTCGGGACTCCCGAGCCCTTGCATGCATTACGTGTCAACCCAATGCCATGCACTTCGACACCTGTCCGGACACATGTCACTCGGCCACATGCACAAAGACACCTGTCCCGACTTGTGACACATTACTAGACACCTCAGGACATGTTCCTAGCACCAGCTCCGTTCGGACATTCCCTAGCACTGCACTGGTTCGGACGTTCCCTAGCACTGCACTGGTTCGGACTTCCCTAGCACTGCATTGGTTCTGCTCAGCCATTTCTGCTCAGCCACTACCTAAGCTGCCATGACTTCTGAATTCAGGTATGGCTTCTGAAATCAGCTATGGCGTGACCAATGTCAATTAACACATGATTTACTTAATTAAAGACACTTAATCATGTTTAGTTAACTTAGTATAATTCGGGCTACTACATTCTCCCCCACTTAAAAAGATTTCGTCCTCGAAATCAGGCTTAGAAGATGAACAAAACGGAATAACAACATTGTTATTACATCTCAATTGTTGTTAAATACAACTGATATTTAGATTACAACTGAAAACACAAATATATCCAAAGTACAACTACAGTACAACTTAAAAGAGCTCTGGATGCTCTGAACGCATACGACTCTCTAACTCCCAAGTGGCTTCTTCAGTGCCTCTGCGCTGCCACTGAATTAAGACAAGAGGAATGATCTTATTTCGCAACACCTTGTCTTTGCGATCGAGAATCCCAACTGGTAGTTCCACGTAAGACAAATCCGAATCAAGTTTAACTTCAGAGGGATGTAAGATGTGAGACTCATCTGCTACATATCGTCTCAACAAAGATACGTGGAACACATCATGAATACATGATAGGTACGGCGGCAATGCAAGTCTGTAAGCCAAATCTCCCACGCTTTCCAATATTTCAAATGGACCAATAAATTTCGGAGACAGTTTACCCTTGAGACCAAATCTCAAAATCCTGCGAAAAGGCGAAACTCGGAGAAACACTTTCTCACCTGGCTGAAATTGAAGAGGTCGACGCTTGGTGTTCGCATAACTAGCCTGTCGATCATGAGCAGTCTTAATCCGCTTCTTGATTACTGCAACCTTATCAATAGCCTGCTGGACTAACTCCGGTCCCTCAACATGTCGTTCCCCAACTTCGTCCCAGAATAACGGAGTACGACAACGTCGTCCATACAACGCCTCAAATTGTGCCATACCAATACTACGATGATAGCTGTTGTTGTACGCGAACTCAATCAAAGGCAAATGATCCTGCCAAGCGGTTCCGAAATCCATAACACAAGCTCGCAACATATCCTCAAGCGTACGGATAGTCCTCTCTGACTGACCGTCGGTCTTTGGATGATAAGCAGTACTCAAACTTAGTGAAGTACCCAATGCTGACTGGAAACTACCCCAAAATCGTGAGGTAAAACGAGGATCTCTGTCACTGACAATACTGACTGGCACTCCATGCAAACGTACAATCTCTTGAATGTACAATCGAGCCATACGATCGAAAGTGAAATCACGGTTATATGGCAGAAAATGAGCAGACTTGGTGAGTCGATCCACCACTACCCAAATAGCATCACTGTTCCTCGAAGACAATGGCAAGTGAGTAATGAAGTCCATCGTGATATACTCCCACTTCCATTCAGGAATAGATAGATTCAACAATAATCCTCCAGGTCGACGGTGCTCTGCCTTAACCTGCTGACAAATTAAACACCTGGAGACAAACTGATACACGCTGCGCTTCATCCCTTTCCACCAAAATCGTGTCCTCAAATCTTTATACATCTTTTTGCTTCCCGGATGAACACTCAACTTGCTTCGATGAGCCTGAGACAAGATCTCTTCCCTCAAAGTATCATCCTCTGGTACTACAACCCGATTAGACAAACACAGAAGACCATTAGACTGATAATGTAAATTGCTATCTCCACCAACTAACCGAGCTAATCTCTGAGTCTTGAGATCAGACATCTGAGCATCTCGAATCCGAGTGAACAAAATTGGCTCAGATAAAATGGTAGCAACACGAATGCTCTCCATACCTTTTCGATGTTTGAATTTAAACCCCAACGAACAACAATCCTGGACAGCACTAGACATAGCACTGGTCTGAAGTGCAGAGGCTCTCACCTTGCGACTAAGAGCATCGGCTGTGAGATTCGCAGAACCTGGATGGTACTTGATCACACAGTCATAATCCTTAAGTAGATCCATCCAACGACGTCGTCTCATGTTCAACTCAGCCTGAGTGAACATGTACTTCAGACTCTTATGATCAGTAAAGATTTCAAACTGAACACCGTACAAATAATGACGCCAGATCTTCAGCGCAAACACAATAGCTGCCAACTCTAGATCATGAATAGGATACTTTTCCTCGTGAGATTTTAACTGTCTGGAAGCATAAGAGATCACATGACCATTCTGCGTCAACACACACCCTAAGCATTGAAAGGAGGCATCGGTGTAAACACTGAAACCATCAGATCCTGACGGTAACGCCAAAACAGGTGCAGAAGTCAGAAGTCGACGAAGCTCTCTGAAACTATCTTCGCACTCAGATGACCACTCAAATGGAACATCCTTCCGAGTAAGCTGCGTCAATGGTCTAGCTACCTGAGAGAAATTCACGATGAAGCGACGATAATACCCTGCCAGACCTAGAAAACTACGGATCTCGGCCACTGTCGTCGGACGTGACCAATTCAGCACTGCCTCAATCTTGCTAGGATCCATAGAAACTCCTTCCTTGGAAATCACATGACCAAGGAATACTACACGATTAATCCAGAACTCGCACTTACTCAGCTTAGCATACAATTGCTTCTCGCGAAGAATCTGCAACACAATCCTCAAGTGCTGGGTATGCTCTTCCACACTGTGAGAATAGATCAAGATATCGTTGATGAAAACCACAACAAACTGATCTAGAAAATTCCGAAAGACTCGGTTCATCAGATCCATGAACACCGCTGGCGCATTTGTCAATCCGAATGGCATAACTAGAAACTCGTAATGCCCATATCGAGTACGAAATGCAGTCTTGGAAATATCATCATCTCTGACTCTCATCTGATGATAACCCGATCGCAAGTCAATCTTGGAGTAAACAGAGGTACCCTGAAGCTGATTGAACAAATCATCAATATGAGGTAATGGATACTTGTTTTTGATCGTCACACGATTCAGCTGGCGATAATCAATACACAATCGCATCGATCCATCCTTTTTCTTGACAAACAAGACTGGAGATCCCCAAGGTGAAACACTCGGGCGAATATAACCTTTATCAAGAAGATCCTGCAATTGCTGCTTCAATTCCCTCATCTCTGACGGAGCAAGACGATAGGGGGCACGAGAAATCGGTGTAGTCCCTGGCATTAACTCGATGCCAAATTCCACCTCTCTAATCGGAGGAAAACCAGGAATCTCATCTGGGAAAACATCAGGAAACTCACAAACCACTGGAATATCATCTGTACCAACACTACTTGTGGATGAATCAATCGCATAGATGAGGTAGCCTTCCCCGCCCGACTCTAAAGCACGACAGGCTTTCAGAGCAGATACCACTGGCATCGGAGGTCGCGCTCCCTTACCATAGAAAAACCAACTAGAGCTCTCAGTCGTACGAAACTGAACAAGCTTCTGGTAACAATCCACAGTAGCTCGGTAGGTAGTCAACAGGTCTATACCCAGAATACAATCAAAATCTTCCATCTCCAGGATCATAAGATTCGCAGTCAACTCGTTACCCTCAAAATCTAAAGGACAACCCATCACTAGACGCTTTGCTAACACCGAATGACACATCGGAGTAAAAACGGAAAGAATGACGTCTAGAGAAACATACGGTAACTTATGACGCTTAACAAATCGTGCAGAAATGAATGTGATGCTCCGGTATCAATAAAAACAAAAGCAGGAATACCGCATAAACAAAAAGTACCTGCTATGACTCTCCCTGTCTCATCTGCTGCCTGATCCTGGTTCAGCGCAAATACCTGACCTTGGGCACGAGGTCGAAGATTTGAACTGCCCATTGCCTGACCCTGCATCCTCTGCTGAACAGTCGTCTGAGATCCGGAACCAGATCCTGCTCCACCTCGCAACTGAGGACAATTCTTCTTAAGATGACCCATCTCTCCGCACTGAAAACAAGCTCCCGCGGCTGATCGGCACTGCTCCGATGGACGGTTCTTCCCACAATGCACACAAGAAACCTTCTTCTTACCAAAGCGAAAAACACCGCTAGACCGAGATCCAGATCCAGATCCAGAAGAAGAACCGGACTTCTTGAAAGACTGAGATCGAGGGCTCAAAGTATTCGAAGGTCGAGAAGATAGAATAGACCTACCACGCTGCAGACTGATCTCTGCCTGGCGACACCGGTTCACTAACCCCTCATAAGAAGTAGGATCATCGCAGACAGTGACTCGATCAAAGATCTCCTGGTTAAGACCCTGAAGGAAATGGTCATATTTGGCCTCAGAACTGCCACTAATATGAGAAGCAAAGGGCAACAACTCGAAGAACTTCTGCTGATATGCGTCAACAGACATACTACCCTGCTTAAGACTCAGAAGTTCAATCGTCTTTGCCTGGCGAAGGGCTGGAGGAAAATATAGCTGCATGAAAGCTGCACGGAATTCGGCCCAAGTCACCCTACCCTGAGACTGGACTATCGGCGCAGAAGTCGATCGCCACCACTTGCGCGCACGGCCCTCGAGAAGAAAACCAAGGGTCTCCATCTGCTGCTCTTCGGTGCACTGGAATGCACGGAAACAACTCTCCATGCGCTCTAACCAATCCTCAGCAACATCGGGAGTCTCACCACCAACTAAAGGCTTAGGCCCCATCAGAATGAAACGGTGCATCTCAAAACGCCTAGGGCCATCACGACGATGACGATGTTCACGATGACGCCTACGATCGTCCTGGTCACCCCAACGACTTACACTCCCCTGACTACTCTCATCACCAAGGTGGTCAGCCATCGCTACAAGATAGAATGGAGGAAAATGGTAAAATGGTCAACGGAAATCCCAAAGCAGAATCTATATCCCAAAATCATATGCATGCTCTGATACCATAAATGTAGTGACCCGTTCCAGAATCACCTACTAATCAAGAATTAAGCATGCAATTAACTTAATTAATAACAATCAGAGATAATTGCGGAAAATGGTCAACAAACGATAGTTATACAACCCAAATGAAGTCCAGAATAACTCAGAATAAAAATATGCGGTACAACCATATCAAATCAAACAGTACTGAAGAACTAAACCAACCGGCTACTCAACGTCCTCATCATCCTCCTCCTGAGCCATCCAACCTGAGGCCTGCCCCGCGGGAATGGGGTGTCCAAGATAAACAAAACCGAGGACGTGAGCGATAATAACGCCCAGTACAAAAGCATGAGTATACAAACCTATATGAAATGCATATGCTATGATATGATACCAGGGTATTCAAGGAACAAGAATCACAAAAGATCTCAACATGCTCAGTCTAGAGGCGCCAAGTGGATAGTGCCGCGCGGTACTCCTCTGGGTCACTACATCCACTACAAGATCAGACGTGGACATGAAATGTCCCGGATCACCGAAGCCCTCCCGACCCGTCGGCCACTGTGTACTCTCGATGTCCATGCGTCCACAAGACAGGGCTGAGCGGCCCCATAAGATATAGCTTATCTCGAAAGAGATACAGATCAATAGTAAAGGCTATCTCGAAAGAGATACGGCTCAACATGAAATGCAACATGCATCATAAAGCGTGACATAATAGCATGCATCATATGACATATAACAATGCAGCAAATAATCATGCAACACATATATGAATGTATACTCAACCAGGATATCTCGGATAGTACTTTCGTACCTCTACCACTGAAATCCTAATCCACTGGAAAAACCAGACAAACAGGTCTAGTCCAAGCCTATTCATTAAGTGAAAACCATCACTAAAACTTATCTACCAGACTTAACTAGATAATCCTGAAATAATAATGATACAATTCCAAACCTTCGTCCGTCGCTAGCCCGCTGATGACGATGCTCCGAGTTCAACCTGTCCAAGTTCAAACAGTTCGTTCCCTAACTGCCCTGTCCGAACTGCTCTGCTCGGCTCGGGCTGCTCGGGTCGGACTGCTCTGCTCGGGTCGGACTGTTCTGCTCGGTCGGACTGCTCGGCTTGGACTGCTCTACTCGGTCGGACTGCTCGGTTCGGACTGCTATGCTCGGACTGCTCGGCTCGGACTGCTCTGCTCGGTCGGACTGCTCGGCTCTGTCCGGACCGCTCTGTCAGTCCGGAAACACTCTGCTCTGTCCGAACTCACTAGGGTGGCTCGGACTTGCACTAAAACACACAATACCCCTTTCACAATGAGAAATCTCATGTCCTATTTATAGACCTCAGTTCGGGACTCCCGAGCCCTTGCATGCATTACGTGTCAACCCAATGCCATGCACTTCGACACCTGTCCGGACACATGTCACTCGGCCACATGCACAAAGACACCTGTCCCGACTTGTGACACATTACTAGACACCTCAGGACATGTTCCTAGCACCAGCTCCGTTCGGACATTCCCTAGCACTGCACTGGTTCGGACGTTCCCTAGCACTGCACTGGTTCGGACTTCCCTAGCACTGCATTGGTTCTGCTCAGCCATTTCTGCTCAGCCACTACCTAAGCTGCCATGACTTCTGAATTCAGGTATGGCTTCTGAAATCAGCTATGGCGTGACCAATGTCAATTAACACATGATTTACTTAATTAAAGACACTTAATCATGTTTAGTTAACTTAGTAGAATTCGGGCTACTACATGGTCCAAGTTTTAAAACAATTTGGTTAAGTTATGAAATAGCTCGAGTTTACGTCTAGAAATGATTTTAAATATGTTTTGGGATATTTTTAGCAGTTTAGTAAGTTTCGGATCAAAATGATGAGGCACGAAACTTTAATTAAAGATTTAATTGAAACGCCTAGATTTAAGCTTAATAAATTTATGGAAAATTTTATTTAAGCTCAAATAATTATTAGAAGTCTAAGTTTTTAATTTGGGAATTTTATGCTAATGTTTGGTTTAATTCGGGATTAAAACGCATTAATAGGTTATATTTAAAGATTAATTTAAAAGTCATAGATTTAAGCCAAATAAAAATATGAGAAAGTTCTTGTAAGCTTAAATAATTATTTGGGACGTGTTAGAGTCAATGGAATTAAGAAAATGTCAAAGAAGTGAAATTTTACGTCTATGGGCAAAATGATAATTTTTGGGTTTCCACGGGCAAAATGGTCATTTTGCACCTAGAGTGAGATGTTGGTCCTGACAGCGCCCTGAGCACATTTTATCATGATTTAAATGTTTATGCATCACGTTCATGATTTTTATGTAATTATGATAAATACGTTTCATGCTTGGTTTAAAGGAAAAAAATTACGTATATGCATGATTTTATTAAGTGATGAATATGATGACACGTTTTAAAGGAAGTGATTTAGTTGTGACTAATACGATGACACGATGACATGATGATATGATTGCATATATCGTGAGGGAAAAGGCCCCAGAGGGAGCCCGTTTACGGGAGAAGGCCCCAGAGGTAGCCCGACGATCGTATTTCCATTGACATGATATGATGATATGATAGGCCAAGGCTCAGTTGACGGGTGAGAGTGTCGCTGGTGTCCCCGCCTCCCAGTACTGTGGTTATACGTAGATGGATCCATCGACTGACATGATGACATGATGATACGAAAGTCACAGCTAATGAACTGAATTCAATTAAAAAGAAAATGTATACGTATATGATGACATGAGATGACATGATTTTACACGATATGATTTTACACGACAAGTATACGTATATGATGACATGAGATGACATGATTTTAATACGATATGATTTTACACGACACGTAAACGTATATGATGACATGAGATGACATGATTTTACACGATATGATTTTTACACGACACGTTTACGTATATGATGACACGAGATGACATGCTATGATTATTACCATGTTTTAAAGGACACGTTTACATATATGATTTTTACTGCAGACACGAATGCTTTTAAGTTCATGAAAGATATATTGAGTATGATATTTTTCACTGCTGTGTGCTACGTATATGTACTTGTTATTAACGGTGCAAGTGTGTTGAGTCTTTAGACTCACTAGCCGTGTGTGATGCAGGTGAGCTTAATGATTAGGAGACTGGAGGTGCTGAACTCTGAGTAGGCAGACCTGGTAAGGTGACACGACCCGAGGACCACATGTTTTCCGCATTACGATATATGAGATTGAGAGGAGATGAATATTTTCATACGTTGATGATTTTAAGAATTTTTATACGTTTATGTTTACGTATGATTTTAGACGAATGGAGTTATTTTAAACTGCGAAATTTTTACTGACAAATATTTAAGATCATTTTTAAATGTTATATTTTTCTGTTACGATTTTTACTCCTTTTTATTGGCAAATTCTTATGAGTATTTTTAAATGATATTTTCAGTACGACATCACGCCTATTTTTATGTTAAAATAAATATGATTATTTTAAAATATGAGTTTGATTATTTTTAAACGACGCTATTTTTATGGTCGAATATTTAAAATCATTTTTTTAAATGTTATTTCAAAAATGCGAGCTTTAATAAAAAAATTATTCCGCATTTTTTTAAAAACGAGTAGACGTTATAGTTGGTATCAGAGCAATGGTCTTGTATAGGGTTGTGCCACCGCCAGCTTCTGCCGCTCAGTCTTCCAGCCTCAAGTCTGTAAGTTTTTATGATTTAAATGTTTTAAATGATTTACTCTTATCACCTACATGTTAACATGATTTACGCTTTATGATAATCTACAGTATATGTTTAACTGCTTTTATGATTTAAGGATCTACTATTTTAAAAATTAGATTAAATTGCATGTTGGTTACGTTTGAAATTGGATGTATCTAAGAATTCGAATATTGGGATTTATGAGAGATTGATAATGATTTGACTATATTAATTTTTGGGTTATGAGTGCTGATGTTCTACTTTTGGGTCATAAGTTAACCTAGGAAAATTATGTATGCTTTTGGGGCTTGTAGAATTTCTAAGAAATTACTGATGGTTCGTGGTTGCTAGTTGAATTAATTTTTGAGAATGTCATATAAGCAATAACGATTCGAGGACTACGAAATCTTTAGGATTATAAATGTACAATTTGAGGATTTTAAGTAGCTATGAAAATGTAAGATTCGTTATGAGAATTTATTTAGGATGCATGCTCTACCTAGTTGGATTTAAGTATTGAATTGCACGAATTGAGAATTTTAAGGACCTAATTGTAATAATCAATAATTTGAGGACCTAGGCGCAAAAATAAAATTCTAAGAACTATTTTTCGAATTTACCAAACTTTGGGATTAAATTTTGAATTTCGAGAATTTTAAGGTTTAAGGAGGCTAGGTCGAAAATTTTATGGGGACCAAAATACAAATTTCGAAAAGTTGTAGGGCCAAGAATGAAATTTTCGAGGACTTTAAGGGCCAAGTTGCCAATCTAGAAATTTTTAAGGATTAAATTAGAACTTTTGAGGAACACTTGGGTAAATCAGTAATTATTCGAGGTTATGGGAATTGAGCATAGCATAGCGCACCCGCGGTGCTAACGGGACCGCACCCGCGGTGCTGCATGCGAGAAAGCCACCTTTGTTCTTAACTTGACACATGGCATATATATATATATATATATATGTAGGTAGTGTTGAGTCTTCATTTCTCCATTCCAGCAAGAGAGAACCGAGAATTCCATGGGAGAGCTTCAAGTTTTCATGGCTTAAAAACTATATTGTGCAAGATTTAGCTATCTGATTTCAAATCCGAGCTTAGATTATTGATCATTGCATTAAGAGCTTCAAAGTGAGGTAAGTTTCTTTAAATTCCAGAATGGTTTAAAGTTTAGGTGTTGGAGAAATTCTGATATGGTGATGAATATATGTTCTCATGATTATTGTGAATATATATTCGCTACCGGATCGAGAAACGGATATGATATGCGATTGTTTTAGAACTTCAGTATGTATATCATTGAATATATGCAGAATTCCAGAATTGGGCATGGTGAATGAGATTGTTTAGGAATTGAGAATTATGTGTATTATTGAGTATTGTTATTGAGCTAATCAGTATATCGAGAATCCGCCGTTATGCTGTCAAATTGTATCAGAATCAATTACTGAATTGTATATGGGTTGACTTGAGTTAGAAATTGATAGAAGATATATCAACATTGTCATTTCAGATTGAGATTGACAGACTTGATATCAAGACTTCGACTACGACAGATATTGTACGACGAAAGGTATAAAGCATGTTTTGTTTGGGGAGATACAACTCAAATGAGATCCCATTTGAGTTTCCCAACCAAAATCACATACTAGATTTATTGCTTATCATGTAATATGATTGTGATTTGTTTATAGTTTTGTATTCAAATCTTTTGAGATGATTATGCATTGTTTACAGATTGTTATGCATTGCATTTAAGATAGGGAGTCTTGACAGAAACAGTCAAACTTCTAGATATTCGGTGATATCACAGCTTAGGGGAAGATCATTCTCCTATTGTAGATGTGGATACAGATCAGGCCGAAGTCTAGGAATAAGACGTACCGTCACCCCGATTGGGAGGCTAGGTGATAGATTGTCTTATTCACACCGGGATCCCTAGAGTTCTAGTCGAGTCGAGTCCAGACATGGTTTGATTCGCATTGCATGTTTATATGGATGTCATTCATAAATAGCATGTTTCATGTTTTAGATTGATTATATGCATGTATACATGTTTATATTGGGATTTGTTCTCACCGGAGTTTCCGGCTGTTGTTATGTTTGTATGTGTGCATAACAACAGGTGGGGCAGGATCTGGGTCACGCAGAGGATGAGAGATGGACATAGCGTGGTGATCTCGGGCATATCAGAAGAACTAGTAGTTGTACTTTTGACATGTACTGTATTTAATTACTAGTTGTTGAGAATGGATGGAACAAGACATGTTGTACCTTATGTTTGTACATTATGTTGTTAAATAACATAGACTCCTCTTGTTTAGCTTTCATATAAATTAATGTTAAAAGCAAAAATTTGACCCACTTTTTATATTAACGATCCATTGAATCCCAAAGAAAAGAGTTAGAGCCCGGGTCCCCACAGAAATGAAGAAAAGTATATATATATATATATATATATATATATATATATATATATATATATATATATATATATTGCATGCTAAGGGGCAAATGGCTTCATCTTTGCCCAAAACGTCTCGCGCGTATGCGCGACTTCTCTCGGCTCATATGCACGAGACCTACTGGTCTCGGCCCTTCACTTCTCGGCAGCTCGCGCATATGCGCGAGGTTCTCTGGACTTTGCAAGTATCTCCTGTACAGCTCGCGCATCTGGGGACCCGGACGCTAATCAATATCTTAATCATCATTGGGACAATTTAATCACATATAATAAACATGGTCTAATTTATTTTTTAAAATACAGTATTAAATGCGGAACATAATGGAATTCAATCTAATATACATATCAGTATAACAATACAAGTCTTGTACAATAAACATCAACTCAAACTAAGGTTCAACAACTAATGTCAAGTGCTGAATCCTATCTACAACAACGTCAAAGTCCGTGGTCTCCACTCTAATCATGATCTCTCATCATCTCCTTGACCCTGATCTTTTCCCACCAGTTTTCATGTACACATACAAACACGACAACAACCGGATAACTTCGGTGAGAAATATATCCCAATATAAATCAACGAAACATGCAATCATATAACAATGTAAAAGCATGTAAGAAATATCAGTAACATGTATCAAAATCTGAAACATAATCAATATAAAATAATTAATTAGACTCGTAACTCCACGTCTCAGACTAGACTCAATCCTAGTCTAGGGATCCCGGTTTTCAGACGTTGGCATTCCTATATCAAATTCAGTAATAGAAGAAAATCCAATTCTATTCAATCGATATAACCAAACATCCGTGTCTGGACCTATCCGTCACAGACTGTGGCACTATCTCCAATTCAGTATCTTGTGACAATGTGCAATGTGCCAGTGACGATTTCATCACTCTCAGCACTTATGTCACAAGATCACTCGTCTAATACTCATATAATACATGCTTCTATAAATCAATAAAACAAGCATATCAATTCAAATCAATGTAAATAATAACAATAATTATGTGATTTAAGAAAACTCAAGTATATCCTACTTGAGTCGTTCTCCCAGTACCACATGGACTTATACATTTCTTTTATTGTAGTCCTGGCATCGTTCCTGTCTGGAATTCAAAGTCTCTCAACACTCAATCTGGCAATGACAATATCAATAGTACCATATCAATATACTACTCCAATCAATACCAACTCTGATCAATCTGGATTTAATTCAAAGTCAATGGCATAACGACACAATCTCGATATCCCGTTCAATACAACATCGTCAGATAATAATTACACTCCATAACTGATATCCAATACAATTCTGGAATCAATTCATAATTCAAATCTGTTCAATATCAATCGATATATTCTGAAAAATCATAACAATTCCATAATCAATCTGTTTCTCAATCTGACTTGAATTCTACGATGTCTAATATATCAAGAACATCATATATGAATCATATCAGATTCTGGTATTATCATAATTCCAAATCTTAACAAACGTAACAAAACTTATGTCCGGTTGTAGCTATCGACGATATGCGCGTATATGCGCGTACACCCTCCGCGCATATGCGCGAGGCCTTCTGCCCATCTCACGCATATGCGCGAGGTGTACTGTCCTCTCACATACATCTTCTCATGCCGAATCAAATCGTGTCCCGATTAATCCTCTCCTAATCATATCAATTCATAATAAATCATTTCGCAGATTAACAGATAAAAATCTCGGGCATTACATTTCTCCCCCCCTAAGATACGATTTTGTCCACGAAATCATAGGCAAACAATCATATCAATAAGAAGGAATGTAAAACAGAAGCTGAATAAAATACTCACATCAATGAAATAATTCTGGGAATCTCTGTCTCATGTCCGACTCAGTCTCCCAGGTAGCTTCTTCGACACCGTGACGACTCCACTGAACTTTCACAAGTGGGTCTTCGTTCTGAGCTGCTTTTCTTTCCGATCAAGAATCTGAATCGGCTTCTCGAAATAGCTCAACGTCTCAACAAGCTCGGCCTCGTTTGGTTGGATGACATGTGAAGCATCAGGCATGTACTTTCGCAATAACGATACATGAAAAACATCATGTATCCCAGATAAAGAAGGCGGCAATGCGAGTCGATAGGCACGATCTCCTATCTTTTCGAGAATCACGTACGGCCAATAAATCGTGGAGACTACTTCCCTTTCTTGCCAAATCTGACAACGCCTCGGAAAGGTGAGATCTTCAAGAACACTCGGTCTCCTGCCTCAAATACCAATTGTCTACGTCGAACATTGGCATATTTGTCCTGTCTATCTTGAGCTGCCTTCATTCTTTTCTGTATTAGCTTCACTTTTTCAGTCATATCTCTGATCATATCAGGTCCAGTCAAAGGAACTTCAGAGATATCTTCCCAATACAGAGGGGATCTGCACTTCTTTCCGTACAACGCTTCAAAAGGATTCATCTCAATACTCGTCTGATAGCTGCTGTTGTACGAAAACTCACAAAGAGGCAATGCATCTTGCCAATTAGTGCTAAAATCAAGCACTACAGCTCTCAGCATATATTCCAATGTCTGGATCGTCCGCTCCGACTGTCCGTCAGTCTGTGGATGATATGCGGTACTCAAATGTAACTTCGTACCTAGAGCCTACTATAAAATCTGCCAGAAATGCGATGTAAACCGAGGATCAAGGTCTGATACAATCGACTTCGGCATTCCGTGCAATCTGACCACTTCTTTGACATAAATATCGGCCATCTGGTCATGTATGTATGTCATCTTGTATGAAATAAAGCATGTAGATTTGGTCAATCGATCAATCACGACCCAAATCGCATCATAACCTCTGGAGGATCTCGGTAACTGCGTCAGAAAATCCATGGAAATGTGATCTCATTTCCATTCAGGAATAGACAAACTCTGTAACAATCCTCCCGGTTTCTGCTTTCACCTGTTGGCAATTCAGACACTTGGCTACAAATTCAGTAACATCAGATTTTATCTGTTTCCACCAATATTGTGTCTTCAAATCATTATACATTTTTCTGCCACCAGGATGAATACTACAACGACTGCTGTGCGTTTCTGCTAGTATCCGCTATCTCAAATCTGAAACATTCGGCACAACAATATGATTATCACATACAAAACATTGTCACGAACCTGATATTCCGATTGATGTCCAGCACTGACCATATCAATTGAATTCTGCAAATTCTGATCAACTTTCTGTGCCTCTTTGATTCTCAATTTTAGTTTTGGTTCAGGTCGAATAGTACATAATCTCAGAGGTTGACGATATGTTTCAAAATCTAATCCAAACAAACAGCAATCTTCTATCAAATTTTTAACACCAATCGTCGATAAGGATAAGGAACATACCTTTCGACTCAGTGCATCTGCTGCTGCATTGGATATTCCTGGATAGTACTTGATTTCACAATCAAAATCTTTCAGTAAATCAAGCCATCTTCGCTGTCTCATATTCAGCTATGACGGTGAAAATAGATACTTCAGGCTCTTGTGATCAGAATAGATTTTAAATTTCTCACCGTACAGATAATGTCGCAATATCTTTAATGCAAAGACGATGGCAACCAATTCAAGATCATGAATTGGATAACGTGTCTCATGGGGCTTCAACTGTCTTGAGGCATAAGCGATGACATGCCCTCATTGCATCAAAACACAACCCAATCCTCGGTGAGAAGCATCACAATAAACTACAAAATCACCAGTACCTGATGGAATCGTCAAGATCGGTGCACTGGTCAGTATTTTCTTTAATTCAAGAAAGCTGGTCTCACATTCTTCAGACCATACAAACGGAGCATTCTTTTTAGTCAACTGAGTAATAGACTTGGCAATACTGGAAAACCTTTAATAAATCGACGATAATATCCTGCCAGACCCATAAAACTGCGAATCTCGGGTACTGAAGTCGGTCTTGGCCAAGAAATCACTGCCTCAACCTTACTGGGATCAACTGATATACCGTCTCCGGATATAATATGCCCCAGAAATACAACCTGTCTCAACCAAAACTCGTATTTCAACAGTTTAGCATACAGTTTCTGAGCCCTCAGAATTTTCAATACAGTTCTCAAATGGTCGGCATGCTCAATCATATTCTTCGAGTAAATCAAAATATCATCAATAAAAATGATCACAAAATCATCCAGATATCTTTGAAAGATACGGTTCATCAATCCCATTAATACAGCTGGTGCATTCGTCAAACCAAATGGCATGACAATAAATTCATATTGTCCATACCTGGTTCTAAATGATGTCTTCGAGATATCAGAATCCGTGACTCTCAACTGATGGTATCCAGATCTTAGATCGATCTTAGAATATACAGATGAACCCTGCAATTGATCAAACAGATCATCAATATGAGGCAAGGGATATTTGTTCTTTACTATTGCTTTATTCAGTTGCCGGTAGTCGATACAAAGTCTCATCAAACCGTCTTTGTAAGGCTCGAGAATTATCAGTTATCATTAATGTGAGATTCACGGATATGAGAATGCATGTCATATTATAAGAAGTGTTAGATGAAAAAGATAGAATTCTACAATGTAAGGCCGAAGCAAAACCGCACCCGCGGTGCAGGAAGGACCGCACCGCGGTGCATAGACAGAATGTTGGCAAATTTTATTCGAAGCATCACCGCACCCGCGGTAAGAACAAGACCGCACCCGCGGTCGACGAGTTCAGAAAATAAAAAGTGGGCCGAGGCTTGAGCGCACCCGCGGTGCATATGTAGCGCACCCGCGATGCTGCATGCAAGAATGCCACTTTTGTTTCTTGTCTTGACACTTGGCATGGTATATATATATACTTGGAGTATGACTCATTGTCTTCATTTAGCAGTCCTCAGCACCGAGAGCATCACCCCAAATTCTTTTAAGTTCTTCATAGCTTAAAGTTGTGCTTTTTCAAGATTTAGCCATCCGGTGTTAGATCCGACTTCGGTTTTGAACTCCTCTCATCAATTGCTATTCAAGGGTGTAAGTTTCAGTTATTTTCAGCATGTTTCGATATTTATGTGTTGGAAGAATTCAGATTTGAAGTAGACTATGTGTTCTTGATATGTCGAGCAGCGTAGAAACGTAAACGGATCGATTTTTAGACACCGTATGCGATTGTTGCGATTTTCCAGCTTATGTTATGTGGAAATTATGCAGATTTCAGAATATATGTGGATGTTTTAATGATAGTATGAGTTGCTTGTGATTGAGTATGATATTATAGAGTTATCGGTATCGAAGACTTTCGCCGTTACGCCGTCGAATTATATTAAAACCGATTTCAGCTTTGTATATTGAGTTGCTTGAGATGTATATTGATGAAGTGCACATTGATTATGCCATTTCAGATTTGTATTGGCTATTATGAACTTGAGACTTTGACTACGATACCGACTATTCAACAAGAAAGGTATAATTCATGTCGTCACGGGATTGCACAACTCGATTCAGATTTGATACGAGTTTCCCTAAATCACATAGTGGATTGTTATTTATATTGATTATGATTATGCTTTGTTTATAGATTTATATTCAAGCCTTTGAGATAGGAATCATTGACATATTTGTCAAACTAGACGTTCGGTGTATCGACGCGTAGGAACAGATCATCTCCACGTGTAGACACTCGATACAGATTTGACCGAAGTCTAGGAATAAGACGTACGTTACCCCGATTGGGAGGGTAGGTAACAGATTAGTGACGTCTTATTCACACCGGGATCCCTAGATTAGAAATGAATCGAGTCAAGAACTAAATGTTGAATACAGATTTGTATTCCTTTACATGTTTAGATTTTAATTCATGGTAATTGATATATGCTATGCTTTCATACTTGATTTAGTTACATTGCATGCATTCATGTTTTATACTGGGATTTGTTCTCACCGGAGTTATCCGGCTGTTGTCGTGTCTGTATGTGTGCATGGCAACAGGTGGGGCAGGATCTGGGTCTCGAGCTAGATGAGAGATTGATGATAGCGTGGAGATCTCGGGCGTTGAAGATTTCTAGTGTTTTCTTACTAGTCTTGTTCTACTTATGTTTGTAGTTGGTATTTGAACACTAGTGAATGTTTGTACTAAACAGATTTGTATGTACATTATGTGGTTAATTATTATGGAGATATATTATGTTTTAATCACACATTTGAATTAATGTTAAAAGCAAAATTTTGACCCACATTTTCGAGCAAAGATCCAATAAATCCCAAAAGAATTGAGATAGAGCCCGGGTCCCCACAGTCTTTCTTCCTCACAAACAGTATTGGAGCACCCCAAGGCGAAACACTCGGTCTGATATACCCCTTGGCCAGTAAGTCCTCCAACTGTTCTTTCAACTCAATCGGTGCCATTCTGTACGGAGCCTTCGAAATCGGAACTGTACATGGCATCAACTCAATGTTGAAGTCTATCTCTCGAATCGGAGGCAATCTCGGAATCTCATCTGGAAAGACATCAGCAAACTCACACACCACTGGAAAATCCGCCAATGATGGACTCGATTTCAGTAAATGAACTGAATAGATAAGGAATCCATCCGCTCCTTTCTGCAATAATCGAGTCATATTTATAGCAGATATCAAAGAAATTCTGGCTCGAGAACCCTTACCATAAAATTTCCAATCCTCAGCCATCTCCGGTCTGAATCTCACAATCTTGTGGAAAAATCAACAGTGGCTCTGGACTTGGTTAACGTATCGATACCGATAATACAGTCAAAATCAGACAACCTTAGCACAATACAATCTATCTCAATCTCATGCCCATCATATTGTAGCATACAATATTTTACAGATTTTATTGATATCAAACTTGTCCCCAAAGGAGAAGAGACAGACACTACAGTAGATAATGACTTAACATGCAATGAATGTATCAAGGCAAATCGCAAAGATATGAATGTATGCGATGCACCAGTATCTATCAATACATAAGCAAGGTAACCAGAAATAAAACAGTTACCTGCAACAACATCGTCTGGTGCGTCCTGAGCCTGCTCCTCAGTCAAAGCGAACACTCTGGCCTGCTGTCTAGGAGGCTGGCTAACTGTCTGGCTCCCTCCTGGCCTCTGCTGTGACTGAGCTGGTGCTGGCTGGAAAGAGTGAATTGCAGATGGTCGTCTACCAGTCTGAGATACTGATCCAGATGACTCAGCACCCTGTGATATCTGAGTATCTCGCTGGGGACAAACTCGAGCAAATGTCCCTGCTGTCTACAGATACGGCAACTGCCAAACACTCCTCGACACTGCTTTGTGGAATGCTTCCCTCCACAAGTGCTGCAATAAGGTCCTGTATAACTCTGGCCCTGACCGGTCTGTCTCGAGCCACTAGAACTAGAAGAACTGCTTCCAGATCTTTTAAACTGCTTCCCTCTTGCTTTCAGAAATTATTTCTTTCCACCACCAATGCTGCCATTGTCAAATCGGGGAGGTGGTTGTTGTGATCTTGGTGCTGGAGGCACAAACAAGGCTCCTCTCTGTCTCATCAGACCGGCTTCGGCTCCCTTAGCTCTGTTCAAGGCATCGGTAAAATTATTCGGTCTTCCGGTATTCACCAAGGTAAATATTTCCGGATCAGTCCATTAATGAACTGATCAGCAACGGCTTCGTCATTTTCGGCTACATGTGGAGCAAATCGTAGCAGTGTAGAGAACTTGGCCACATATTCCTCGATTTTCAGCTGACCCTATCTCAAGTTTGCAAATTCTGCTCCCTTATCCTTCCGGTACGACACTGGAAAGAACCTCTGATAAAACTCAATTCTAAACACATTCCAGGTAATAACTCTACCTCGATGGTCCAAGGACCGCTTTGTTGTAATCCACCAGTTCTTTGCAACATCATGCAACTGGTGCCCAATCAGTTTCACTCTCCGCTCATCGGTGTAATCCAAGGACTCAAACAGCATCTCAATTTCGTCTAGCCAAATCTCACAATCCACTGAAGTCTCAGTACTCTTCAGAGTCGGTGGATGGAACGACTGAAATCTCTTCAACAATGTCTCCATTGGTGTTGCTGTCACATCCATTGGAGGATTCGAATTGCTACCATGTTCCGGTACTCTTCGAGGAGGCATATCTGATTATCAAAATGGTTAGCAACCAAATACAACAAATCTGTTTCAGTCCTCCTCCGGATCATCTTACTGCAGATCAAGAATCGGTTCTGATCCATTCTCAATAATACACATTACCATATCAAAATCAGATAATCAGGTAAAAATGTAATAAAGCAGTAAGTCATGCTAGCAATCAAAAGCAGGAAAGAAAACTCAATCTACCCCGCTCACTAGCTCTTATCTCATTCTAAGGGATCTATCGCTCTAATACCACATGTTGTGGGGACCCGGACGCTAATCAATATCTTAATCATCATTGGGACAATTTAATCACTTATAATAAACATGGTCTATTTTTTTTAAAAATACAGTATTAAATGCGGAATATAATGGAATTCAATCTAATATACATATCATTATAACAGTAAAAGTCTTGTACAATAAACATCAACTCAAACTAAGGTCCAACAACTAATGTCAAGTGCTGAATCCTATATACAGCAACGTCAAAGTCCGTGGTCTCCGCTCTAATCATGATCTCTCATCATCTCCTCGACCCTGATCCTGTCCCACCTGTTCTCATGTGTAATGCCCGAGAATTATAGAATAGATAAATCAAGATTATCAATCTTTATTAACGGGAGAATCGGAAGATATGAGAATGCATGACATGCAATGAGGGAAGAAAGATTTGAAAACCAGGTGTGACATGATCAGAAAAATAAGAAATTTAGAAGTTTGCACGACCGCACCCGCGGTGCTAGCACGACCGCACCCGCGGTGCATGTGCAGAAAATGAAGTGCAAATCCCGTAGCCACACCGCACCCGCGGTATTAGACGGAGCGCACCCGCGCTGATGACACCGCACCCGCGGTCTTGTAGGAAGCGCACCCGCGGTCAAGTTTCGGGGAATCTGGATGAATCGACGAGACAGGACCGCACCCGCGGTGCATGTATGACCGCACCCGCGGTGCGACGTGCACTAGGAAGATGTTGCCACTTGTTTTGCATGCAATTGAACTATATATATATTGTCCTTTCCCTTCAGAATCAGAACAAGACAGCCGAGAATTCCTCCAGAAATCTCTTCAACTTTGGTTGCTTTGATTTGTAATTCCGTGTGAACCGTTTATCAGAATTTAATTTCGATTTCGGTTTTGAGCTCCTCTCGACACGAGCTATAAAAGGACGTAAGTTTTGTTACGTTTTGAGATATTTTGGAAATATGATGTTGTTAGAATTGCATGTGATTCAGATATAGTATTTCTGCTACCGTAGATATTATAGAATTGAAGACAGATTAAAGAACAGATTGTTTATGTAATTATTACGATTTTTGAAAGATATTGACTGAGATTCTATAGCAGACTTATGTTAGTATTCAGAATATGAATTATGTGGACACAGATTATGAGTTCCAGTATTTTATTTGTGATGTTCAGATGGACGGGGTTATTCAGATTGTATGGTTATACCGTAGAAACATCAATCGAGTTATATTGATCAGATTCAGTATTGATGGAGATTGATCAGACTCAGTAATTATTCAGATTGTATTGCAATGTCGATGACATGAATTAGATTGTATCTTGTTCAGATATTGATCAGATTGTATGCTGATTTGAGTATTGATCAGAACAGATTGTGTATTGAGTTATTTACTGATACAGCGTATTCGATATTGTCTTTTCAGATTGATATGGATAGAGTTGAATACAGATCATCATCTTCGTCAGACCGGGACGACAAAGGTATAATTCATGTGATATTCGGGAAGAAACAACTCAATCGAGACCATCCTTGAGTTGCCCAATAAATCACATACTATATTCTTGTTTATGTTTTATCTTATTATGCTTGGTTTACAGATTTTGTATTCATGCATTAAGATAGGAAAGTCTGCGAGATCATCCAGACTTCTAGATGTTCGGCGATATCCCAGCTTAGGGGAAGATCACCGCCCCTTTGTAGATGCGGATACAGATCAGGCCGAAGTCTAGGAATAAGACGTACAGCACCTCGATTGGTAGGGTAGGTGACAGACAGTGACGTCTTATTCACACCGGGATCCCTAGAGTTATAGATCGAGTCAAGTCTAGACATGATTTGATTAGAACTGCATACTTATATGGATGTGGCTCCTAGATCATGGGACCCATCATTACTGCTTTCAGTTGGGTCAGCATGTTTTATGATTAAGATTGTTTATATGCATGTTTATCTGATTTGAATTGCATGCTTATTTGATTAATTTCATAGATTATGAAATAGATTGTTTATATACGTGATAGCATGTTTTATAAATTAGTTGTTTATATACATGCTTACCATGTTTTATACTGGGATTTATTCTCACCGGAGTTATCCGGCTGTTGTCTTGTTTTGTATGTGTGCATGACAACAGGTGGGGCTGGATCAAAGTCGAGATGACGATGAGAGAAGACGAGTTAGCGTGGTGATTCCGGACTTGTAGCAGACTTGGTTTATTACTTGAATTTAGTAATTGAACCTTAGACTTAGGTTATACAGTATTGTACTTTTCTACTGAACTGTAGTTTTTATACCGAGATGTATATTGTTTAGATTCTATTACCTTCCGCAGTTACATTTTAAAAAGAAAAATTTTTTAGACCCTGTTTTATCTTAATTGATAATTAAATCCCAAAGATTATTAATAAGACAGATCAGCGTCCGGGTCCCCACATCATGCACACGTAAAAACACGACAACAGGCGGATAACTCCGGTGAGAAATATATCCAGTATATATCAACAAACCATGCAATCATATAACAATGTAAAAGCATGTAAGAAATATCAGTAACATGTATCAAAATCTGAAACATAATCAATATAAAATTATTAATCAAACTCGTAACTCCACGTCTCAGACTAGACTCAATCCTAGTCTAGAGATCTCGGTTTCCAGACGTTGGCATTCCTATATCGAATTCAGTAATAGAAGAAACTCCAATTCTAGTCAATCGATATAACCAAACATCCGGTGTCTTGACCTATCCGTCACAGACTGTGGCACTATCGCCAATTCACTATCTTGTGACAATGTGCCAGTGACGATTACATCACTATCGGCACTTATGTCAAAAGATCACTCGTCTAATACTCATTTAATACATGATTCTATAAATCAATAGAACAAACATATCAATTCAAATCAATATAAATAATAACAATAAGTATGTGATTTAAGGAAACTCAAGTATATCCTACTTGAGTCGTTCTCCCAGTACCACATTGACTTATACCTTTCTTTTATTTTAGTCCTGACGTCGTTCCTGTCTGGAATTCAAAGTCTCTCAACACTCAATCTGGAAATGACAATATCAATAGTACCATATCAATATACTACTCCAATTAATACCAATTCGGATCAATCTGGATTTAATTCAAAGTCAATGGCATAACGACACAATCTCGATATCCCGATCAATACAACATCGGCAGATAATAATTGCACTCCATAACTGATATCCAATACAATTCTGGAATCAATTCATAATTCAAATCTGTTCAATATCAATCGATATATTCTGAAAAATCATAACAATTCCATAATCAATCTGTTTGTCAATCTGACTTCAATTTTACGATGTCTAATATATCAAGAACATCATATATGAATCATATTAGATTCTGGTATTATCATAATTCCAAATCTTAACAAAACATAACAAAAATTACGTCCAGTTGTAGCTATCGACGATAGGATCACAGTACTGAAGTCGGATTCAAAATCTTACGGAAGGATTTCTCGCAAATCCAAATCTAGAATCAAGAATTTGAAGTTAGCCTCGTTTCTCCTTTTCTTTTTGTTGGTAATGAAGAGAGAAGCTTCCAATTTATATATATATATACATATATATATATATATATATACATATATATATATATACATATATATATATATGTATATATATATATATCTATATATATATATATATATATATATATCCTGCACGTAGCTAGGTGGCTCTTCCTTTGTTCAGCACGTCTTGCGCATATGCGCGACCCTTCTCGGCGTATATGCACGAGACCTACTGGTCTCTGCATTATTCTCCTCGGCAGCTCGCGCATATGCGCGCCCCATCTTCGTGCATATGTGCGAAGTTCTCTAGAATTGGCTCTTGCTTCTCGCACAGCTCACGCATATGCGCGTACACCCTCCGCATATATGCGCGAGGCCTTCTGCCCATCTCGCGCATGTGCGCGAGGTGTACTGTCCTCTCACAGACATCTTCTCATGCCAAATCAAATCGTGTCCCGATTAATCCTCTCCTAATAGTACGAACCCGAGGACCTCACGTTTAATTATTCAGTTTTATGTTCAAACTCTTGTTATAACTTTTATTTATTTTAAGTTATTGTTTAAAACATTATTCAGTTTCCGCTGCTATGTTTATGTTAAACCGTTGGGTTATTTTATGAAAGTTTTTATACGTTGCAAGTTTATTTATTTAAAGAGAAATTTTATAATAATTCCGCAAAATTATGAATACGAAATACGGGCCCCCACACTACCGCAGATAATGACTCAAGACAAAGCATGACTCAATGCAAATCGTTCAGAAATAAAAGTATGTGAAGCACCGGTATCAATTAACACATATGCATGTTAACCACATAAAGAACAGTTACCAGCAACAACATCATCTGGTGCTTCTTGGGCCTACTCCTCAGTCAAAGCGAACACTCTGGCCTGCTGTCTCGGAGGTTGGCTCACTGTATGGCTACCTCCTGGCCTCTGCTGTGACCGAGATGGTGCTGGCTGAAATAAATGAACTGTAGCTGGGGTTGGTCTACCAGTCTGAGCTACTGATCCAGACGATTCAGCACCCTGTGATCTCTGAGTATCTCTCTGGGGACAAACTCTAGAAAAGTGTCCCTGCTGCCTACAGATACGTCAACTGCCGAACACTCCTCGGCACAGCTCAGTGGAATGCTTCCCTCCATAAGTGCTACAGTAAGGTCCGGTATAGCTCTGGCTCTGTCGAGGACTCCCAGAGCTAGAAGTACTGCTTCCTGACTTCTTGAACTGTTTCCCTCTAGCCTTCAAGAAGTCCTTCTTTCCGCCACTGCTGCTGCCACTCTCAAACCGGGGAGGTGGTTGCTGTGGTCTCGGTGCTGGAGGAACAAACGAAGCTCCTCTCTGCCTCATCAGACCAGCTTCAGCTCCCTTGGCTATATTCAAAGCATCAGTAAAATTGTTCGGTCTCCCGGTATTCACCAAGGTAAAAATTTCCGGATTCAAGCCATTAATGAATTGGTCCGCAACAGCCTCGTCGTTTTCAGCCACATGTGGGGCAAATCGTATTAATGTGGAGAACTTGGCCACATATTCCTCAATGTTTAGCTGTTCCTGTCTCAAATTGGCAAACTCGGCCCCCTTGTCCTTCATGTACGACACTGGGAAGAATCACTGATAAAACTCAGTTCTAAATACATTCCAGGTAATAACAGTACCCACTTGGTTGAAATCCACCAGTTCTTGGCAACATCATGCAATTTGTGCCCTATCAGTTTCACTCTCCGCTCATCAGTGTAATCCAAGGACTCGAACATAATCTCAATATCGTCCAACCAACTCTCACAATCCACTGCTATCTCAGTACCTTTCAGTGTAGGTGGATGAAACGACTGAAATCTCTTCAGCAATGTCTCCATTGGTGTTGCTGTCACATCCATTGGAGGATTCTAAGTACTGCCCTGTTCCGGTACTCTTCGGGGAGGCATATCTGATTATCAAAAGGGTTAGCAACCAAATATAACGAATCTGTTTCAGTCCTCCTCTGATCATCTTACTGCTGATCCAGAATCGGCTCTGATTCATTCTCAATAACACATGTTTTCAAATCAAGTCAGATAAACAAATAAAAATGCATTATAAAGCAGTAAATCATGCTAGCAATCAAAAGCAAGGAAAGAAAACACATTCTACCCGCTCACTAGCTCCTATCTCAATCTAAAGGATCTATCGCTCTGATACCACCTGTTGTGGGGACCCGGACGCTAATCATGTTCTTAATCATCATTGGGACAATTTAATCAATTATAATAAACATGGTCTAATTTTTTTAAAAAATTACGGAACGAAATGGAATACATGCAAATATACATATCAGTATTAAAAGTACAAGTCCGGTACTATATACAATCATTCGAGCTAAGGTTTAACAACTATATCTCAAGTGTTCCAAACCCTATCTCAGATCAAAGTCCGTAGTCTCCACTCTAATCACGATCTCTCTTCATCTCCTCGATCCTGAACCTGTCCCACCTGTTGTCCTGCACTCATAAAAACAAGACAACAGCCGGATAACTCCGGTGAGAATAAAATCCCAGTATAAATCAATGAAACATGCAATCATATAAACAATGTAAAAGCATGTAACAAATATCATTAATATGTATCAAATCTGAAAACATAATCAATACGAAACTGTCAATCATACTCGTGATTCCACGTCTCAGACTAGACTCAATCCTAGTCTAGGGATCCCGATTTCCAGATGTTGGTATTCTTATATCGAACATCGGTAATAGAAGAAAATCCAATTCTATCCACTTCGAATAACCAAACATCTGGTGTCTTGACCTATCCGTCACAAACTGTGGCACTATCGCCAATTAACTATCTTGTGACAACGTGCAATGCGCCAGTGACGATTCCATCACTATCGACACTGATGTCACAAGATCGCTCGACTAAAACCTGCTTTCTATACATTCATAGAACAAGCATATCCAATCAAATCAATGAACATAATAATAATAAGTATCTGATTTAGGGAAACTCAAGTATATCCTACTCGAGTCGATCTCTCAATACCACATTGACTTATACCTTTCTTTCGTTGAAGTTCTGACGACGTTCCTGTCTAGAATTCCAAGTCTGTCAATCCCTCAATCTGGCAATGACAATATCAATAATATCATATCAATATACTGTTCAAATCAATACCAATCTGATCAATCTGAATTCAACTCAAAATCAACGGCATAACGGAACGATCTCGACATCCCCGTCAATACCACATCAACATATATCAATTACCATCTATAACCCATATCCAATACAATTTGTAGTCAATCCATAATCCAAAGCTGTCTAATATCAATCGATATATTCTGAAAAATCATAACAATTCCATAATCAATCTGTTTCTCAATCTGACTGCGATTCTACAATGTATAACACGTCAAGAACATCATATATGAATGCTATTCAATTCTGACAACACCATAATTTCAAGACATATCAAAACGTAACAAAACTTACGTCCAATTGAAGCCTGTGTTGATAGAAACATAGTACTGAAGTCAGATTACAAATTGAACGGATAGATTTCCCACAAGTTGAATTCTAATATCAAGAATTCAAGTTTTCCTCTCGATTCTGTTTCCTTCTTTTCTTTTAATTCTAAGAAGAAAACTTGTTTACATAAATATATATATTGCATGTCCAAGAGGCAAGTGGCTCATCCTTTGCAACACACGTCTCGCGCATATGCGCGACATCACTCGGCGCATATGCGCGAGACCTACTGGTCTCCGCACACTTTGTCTCGGCAGCTCGCGCATATGCGCGCCCGTCTTCCACGCATATGCGCGAGGTTCTCTGGAATTGACTTTGCACCCTCGAACCGCTCGCTCATATGCGCGCCCTCACTTCGCACATATGCGCGAGGTCTTCTGCCCATTTTGCGCATGTGCGCGCACCTTGTCGCGCATGTGCGCGAATGGTACTGTCCTCGCATATACATTATCACTCATTACCTCAAATCGTGTCTCGGTTGGCCCTTTCATAATCACATTAAATTATAAATCCATTGTGGGGACCCGGATGCTAATCAAGTTCTTAATCATATTTGGGACTAATTAATCAATTAAAAACAGGGTCTAAAATTTTTTTTTTAAAATGCGGAACGTAGTGAAATCAAACTAATATACATATCAGTATAAAATACAATACAAGTCCTGTAGTAGCCCGAATTCCAAATTGGGTAATTAACGGATTAATGGTGATTAAGAAGGTTTAATGTGTAATTTTGACCGTGGTCATGATCGGACGGACCGAAGATGGTTCGGTAGCACCGAAGAGTTCGGACGATCCGAAGTGGGTTCGGTGGATCCGATCATGAGGTGTCAAGAGTTGATCGCCACGTCAGTTTGCATGCAAGTTCAGATGATCCGAAGTGTAGGTTCGGTGGATCCGATCATGAGGTGTCAAGAGCCGATGGACACGTGGGAGTTCGGACGTTCCGAAGTGGGTTCGGTGGATACGAACATAGCCTATAAATAGTGCTCGGATTTCCTCATTTTGGATTGTCAATTCTTGAAGTTGTGTCTCATTTTGAGAGGTTTGGAAGGTTTCTAGGGTTAGTTTGTCGGTCGAGCGTTAGCCAAGAGCTGCCAGGATTAGTAGCGTAGTGACGCCTGAGTTACGAGGCAATCGACATCAAAGGGCTGTCGACGGACGAAGGTAAACCCTAAACCTTTGGTAGTACTGGTTTTGCTAGTCGAGCATGGTAGTATTGTTCATTGGGTATGCTTTTGATGCGTAGGCTTGTTCTAGACCTGATTAGCGGTGTTGCGTAAGGCTAGGCTTGCTGTGATAGAGGTACGAAAGTACTATCCGAGATATCCTGGTCGAGTATACATCCTTATATGTGTTGCATGATTATGTGGTGCATTGATATATGTCATATGATGCATGCTATTATGTCACGTTTTATGATGCATGTTGCATTTCATGTTGAGCCGTATCTCCTTCGAGATAGCCTTTACTGTTGAGCTGTATCTCTTTCGAGATAAGCTATATCTTGTGGGGCCGCTCAGCCCTGTCTTGTCTTGTGGACGCATGGACACCGAGAGTACACAGTGGCCGACGGGTCCGGAGGGCTTCGGTGATCCGGGACATTTTAGGTCCACGTCTGTTCTTGTAGTGGATGTAGTGACCCAGAGGAGTACCGCGCGGCACTATCCACTTGGCGCCTCTAGACTGAGCATTTTGAGATCCTTTGTTACTCCTGTTTCTTGACTACCCTGGTATCATATCATAGCATGTGCATTTCATATAGGCTTGTATACTCATGCTTTTGTACTGGGCGTTCTTATCGCTCACGTCCTCGGTTTTGTTTATCTTGGACACCCCATTTCCCACGGGGCAGGCCTCAGGTTGGATGGCTCAGGAAGAGCAGGAGGAGGACAGTGAGTGGCTGGTTGGTTTAGTTTTCAGTACTATTCTTTTCGATATGGTTGTACCGAATATATATTTTGAGTTGTTCTGATTTCGATTGGGTTGTATAACTACTGTCGTTGGCCATATTTCCGCTGTTATCTCTGATTATTATTAATTAAGTTAATTGCATGCTTAGTTCTTCATTAGTAGGTGATTCTGGAACGGGTCACTACATCATTAGTAGGTGATTCTGGAACGGGTCACTACATTTATGGTATCAGAGCATGCTTACGATTTTGGGATATAGATTCTGTTTTGGGATTTTCGTTGACCATTTTACCATTTTCCCCATTCTATCTTGTAGCGATGGCTGACCACTTTGGTGATGAGAGTAGTCAGGGAAGTGTAGGTCGTTGGGGTGACCAGGACGATCGTAGACGTCATTCTTTCCGTTTCTACCCCGATGGGTCATTCGGTGTTAGCAAAGCGTCTAGTGATGGGTTGTCCCTTAGATTTTGAGGGTAACGAATTGATTGCGAATCTTATGATCCTGGAGATGGAAGATTTTGATTGTATTCTAGGTATAGACCTATTGACTACCTACCGAGCTACCGTGGATTGTTACCAGAAGCTTGTTCAGTTTCGTACGACTGAGAGCTCTAGTTGGTTTTTCTATGGTGAGGGAGCGTGACCTCCGATGCCAGTGGTATCTGCTCTGAAAGCCTGTCGTGCTTTAGAGGCGGGCGGGGAAGGCTACCTCATCTATGCGATTGATTCATCCACAGATAGTGTTGGTCTAGATGATCTTCCAGTGGTTTGTGAATTTCCTGATGTTTTCCCAGATGAGATTCCTGGTTTTCCTCCGGTTAGAGAGGTGGAATTTGGCATTGAGTTAATGCCAGGGACTGCACCGATTTCTCGTGCCCCCTATCGTCTTGCTCCGTCAGAGATGAGAGAATTGAAGCAGCAATTGCAGGATCTTCTTGATAAAGGTTATATTCGCCCGAGTGTTTCACCTTGGGGAGCTCCAGTCTTGTTTGTCAAGAAGAAAGATGGATCTATGCGATTGTGCATTGATTATCGCCAGCTGAATCGTGTGACGATCAAAAACAAGTATCCATTACCTCGTATCGATGATTTGTTCGATCAGCTCCAGGGTACCTCTGTTTACTCCAAGATTGACTTGCGATCGGGTTATCATCAGATGAGAGTTAGAGATGATGATATTTCCAAGACTGCATTTCGTACTCGATATGGGCATTACGAGTTTCTAGTTATGCCATTTGGATTGACGAATGCGCCAGCGGTGTTCATGGATCTGATGAATCGAATCTTTCGGGATTTTCTAGATCAGTTTGTTGTGGTTTTCATTGACGATATCTTAATTTATTCTCACAGTGTGGAAGAGCATATCCAGCACTTGAGGATTGTGTTGCAGATTCTTCGCGAGAAGCAATTGTATGCTAAGCTGAGTAAGTGCGAGTTCTGGATTGATCGTGTAGTATTTCTTGGTCATGTGATTTCCAAGGAAGGAATTTCTGTGGATCCTAGCAAGATTGAGGCAGTGCTGAATTGGTCACGTCCTACGACGGTGGCTGAGATCCGTAGTTTTCTAGGTCTGGCAGGGTATTATCGTCGCTTCATCGTGAATTTCTCTCAGGTAGCTAGACCATTGACGCAGCTTACTCGGAAGGATGTTCCATTTGAGTGGTCATCTGAGTGAGAAGATAGTTTCAGAGAGCTTCGTCGACTTCTGACTTCTGCACCTGTTTTGGCATTACCGTCAGGATCTGATGGTTTCAGTGTTTACACCGATGCCTCTTTTCAAGGATTAGGGTGTGTGTTGACGCAGAATGGTCATGTGATCGCTTACGCATCCAGGCAGTTAAAACCTCACGAGGAGAAGTACCCTATTCATGATCTAGAATTAGCTACTATTGTGTTTGCGCTAAAGATCTGGCGTCATTACTTGTACGGGGTTAAGTTTGAAATTTTTACTGATCATAAGAGTCTGAAGTATCTGTTCACTCAGGCTGAGTTGAACATGAGACAACGTCGTTGGATGGATCTACTTAAAGATTATGACTGCGAGATCAAATATCATCCAGGTTCTGCGAATCTCACAGCCGATGCTCTTAGTCGCAAGGTGAGAGTCTCTGCACTTCAGACCAGTGCTATGATTAGTACTATCCAGGATTGTTGTTCATTGGGATTTAATTTCAAACATCGGAAAGGTATGGAGAGCATTCGTGTTGCTACCATTTTATCTGAGCCAGCTTTGTTCGCTCGGATTCGAGATGCACAGATGTCTGATCTCAAGACTCAGTGATTAGCCCGATTGGTTGGTGGAGATAGCAATTTCCATTATCAGTCTAATGGTCTTCTGTGTTTGTCTAATCGGGTTGTGGTACCAGAGGATGATACTTTGAGGGAAGAAATCTTGGCTCAGGCTCATCGAAGCAAGTTGAGTGTCCATCCGGGAAGCAACAAGATGTATAAAGATTTGAGGACACGATTTTGGTGGAAAGGGATGAAACGCAGCGTTTATCAGTTTGTTTCCAAGTGTCTTGTTTGTCAGCAGGTTAAGGCAGAGCACCGTCGACCGGGAGGATTATTGTTGAACTTACCTATTCCCGAATGGAAGTGGGAGCATATCGCGATGGACTTCATTACTCACTTACCATTGTCTTCGAGGAATAGTGATGCTATTTGGGTAGTGGTGGATCGACTCACCAAGTCTGCTCATTTTCTGCCATATAACCATGATTTCACTTTCGATCGTATGGCTCGATTGTACATTCAAGAGATTGTACGTTTGCATGGAGTGCCAGTCAGTATTGTCAGTGACAGAGATCCTCGTTTTACCTCACGATTTTGGGGTAGTTTCCAGTCAGCATTGGGTACTTCACTAAGTTTGAGTACTGCTTATCATCCAAAGACCGACGGTCAGTCAGAGAGGACTATCCGTACGCTTGAGGATATGTTGCGAGCTTGTGTTATGGATTTCGGAACCGCTTGGCAGGATCATTTGCCTTTGATTGAGTTCGCGTACAACAACAGCTATCATCGTAGTATTGGTATGGCACAATTTGAGGCGTTGTATGGACGACGTTGTCGTACTCCGTTATTCTGGGACGAAGTTGGGGAACGACATGTTGAGGGACCGGAGTTAGTCCAGCAGGCTATTGATAAGGTTGCAGTAATCAAGAAGCGGATTAAGACTGCTCATGATCGACAGGATAGTTATGCGAACACCAAGCGGCGACCTCTTTATTTTCAGCCAGGTGAGAAAGTGTTTCTCCGAGTTTCGCCTTTTCGCAGGATTTTGAGATTTGGTCTCAAGGGTAAGCTGTCTCCGAGATTTATTGGTCCATTTGAAATATTGGAAAGCGTGGGAGAATTGGCTTACAGACTTGCATTGCCGCCGTACCTATCAAGTATTCATGATGTGTTCCACGTATCTTTGTTGAGACGATACGTAGCAGATGAGTCTCACATTTTGCATCCCTCTGAAGTTCAACTAAATTCAGATTTGTCTTACGTGGAACGACCAGTGCGGATCCTCGATCGCAAAGACAAGGTGTTGCGGAATAAGATCATTCGTCTTGTCTTAGTTCAGTGGCAGCGCAGAGGCACTGAAGAAGCCACTTGGGAGCTAGAGAGTCGTATGCATTCGGAGCATCCAGAGCTCTTTTGAGTATGCTTTGTATATGTTTGTGTTTTCAGTTGTAATCGAAATATCAGTTGTATTCAACAACAATTGAGATGTAATAACGATGTTGTTATTTCGTTTTGTTCATCCTCTAAGCCTGATTTCGAGGACGAAATCTTTTAAAGGGGGGAGAATGTAGTAGCCCGAATTCCAAATTGGGTAATTAACGGATTAATGGTGATTAAGAAGGTTTAATGTGTAATTTTGACCGTGGTCATGATCGGACGGACCGAAGATGGTTCGGTAGCACCGAAGAGTTCGGACGATCCGAAGTGGGTTCGGTGGATCCGATCATGAGGTGTCAAGAGTTGATCGACACGTCAGTTTGCATGCAAGTTCGGATGATCCGAAGTGTAGGTTCGGTGGATCCGATCATGAGGTGTCAAGAGCCGATGGACACGTGGGAGTTCGGACGTTCCGAAGTGGGTTCGGTGGATCCGAACATAGCCTATAAATAGTGCTCGGATTTCCTCATTTTGGATTGTCAATTCTTGAAGTTGTGTCTCATTTTGAGAGGTTTGGAAGGTTTCTAGGGTTAGTTTGTCGGTCGAGCGTTAGCCAAGAGCTGCCAGGATTAGTAGCGTAGTGACGCCTGAGTTACGAGGCAATCGACATCAAAGGGCTGTCGACGGACGAAGGTAAACCCTAAACCTTTGGTAGTACTGGTTTTGCTAGTCGAGCATGGTAGTATTGTTCATTGGGTATGCTTTGGATGCGTAGGCTTGTTCTAGACCTGATTAGCGGTGTTGCGTAAGGCTAGGCTTGCTGTGATAGAGGTACGAAAGTACTATCCGACATATCCTGGTCGAGTATACATCCTTATATGTGTTGCATGATTATGTGGTGCATTGATATATGTCATATGATGCATGCTATTATGTCACGTTTTATGATGCATGTTGCATTTCATGTTGAGCCGTATCTCCTTCGAGATAGCCTTTACTGTTGAGCTGTATCTCTTTCGAGATAAGCTATATCTTGTGGGGCCGCTCAGCCCTGTCTTGTCTTGTGGACGCATGGACACCGAGAGTACACAGTGGCCGACGGGTCCGGAGGGCTTCGGTGATCCGGGACATTTTAGGTCCACGTCTGTTCTTGTAGTGGATGCAGTGACCCAGAGGAGTACCGCGCGGCACTATCCACTTGGCGCCTCTAGACTGAGCATTTTGAGATCCTTTGTTACTCCTGTTTCTTGACTACCCTGGTATCATATCATAGCATGTGCATTTCATATAGGCTTGTATACTCATGCTTTTGTACTGGGCGTTCTTATCACTCACGTCCTCGGTTTTGTTTATCTTGGACACCCCATTTCCCACGGGGCAGGCCTCAGGTTGGATGGCTCAGGAAGAGCAGGAGGAGGACAGTGAGTGGCTGGTTGGTTTAGTTTTCAGTACTATTCTTTTCGATATGGTTGTACCGAATATATATTTTGAGTTGTTCTGATTTCGATTGGGTTGTATAACTACTGTCGTTGGCCATATTTCCGCTGTTATCTCTGATTATTATTAATTAAGTTAATTGCATGCTTAGTTCTTCATTAGTAGGTGATTCTGGAACGGGTCACTACATCATTAGTAGGTGATTCTGGAACGGGTCACTACAAGTCCTGTACTGCTTGCATTCAAAATAAACTAAGGTTTAACAACTAATGTCAAGTGTCCAACCCTATCTCTAATCCAAGTCCGAAGTCTCCACTCTATCACGATCTTTCCTCATCTCCTGGACCCTGTTCTTGTCCCACCTGTTGTCATTTACACATACAGACAAGACAACAGCCGGATAACTCCGGTGAGAATAAATCCCAGTATAAATCAACGAAACATGCAATCATATAAAACAAATATAAAGCATGTAATCAGGTAACAGATATATGTATCCAAATCTGAAACATAATCAATCATAAAACTGTCAAACATATACGTGACTCCACGTCTCAGACTAGACTCAATCCTAGTCTAGGGATCCCGGTTTCCAAATGTGGTATTCCTATATCGAATTCCGTAATAGAAGGAACTCTGTTCCTACTACTCGATATAACCAAATATGGTGTTCCTATATCGAATTCCGTAATAGAAGAACTCCAATCCTATTACTCGATATAACCAAACATCCGGTGTCCTGACCTATCCGTCATGGACTGTAGCTCTAACGCTAATATCATTATCTTGAGACATCGTGCAATGTGCCCGTGGTGATTCCACCACTATCAGGCACTTCTGTCACAAGATTACTCGTCTGCTATAACTCAAGAGAACAAGTATATCAATAAAATCAATGCAAATATCAATGCATTAAAGTAAAGTATGTGATTTAGGGAAACTCAAGTCTAATCCGACTCAAGTCGATCTCCCAATACCACATTGACTTATACCTTTCTTTCGTCGGTTGCTGGATCAGTCGCAGTCCTGAATTCACAGTCTGTCTGGCAATGACAATATCAATAATCTCATGTCAATATGCATTTCAATTCAATAAAAATCTGATCAATCTTGATTTAATTCAAAATCAAGGGCCTAACTGTACAATCTCAGTATTCCCGTCAATACCATATCATCAGATATTAATTACAATCCATAACTCATATCCAATACATTCTATAATCAATCCATAATCCAAATCTGTCTGGTATAAATCAATATACCCTAAAAATTCATAACAATTCCATAATCAGTCTGTTTCTCAATCTGACTTCGATTCTACGATGTCTAACATGTCAAGAACATCATATATGAGTTCCATTCAATTCTGACAATATCATAATTTCAAAGCATGTCAAAACGTAGCAAAACTTACGTCCAGTTGTAGCCTACGTTGCTAGGAACTCGGTACCGAAGTCGGATTCAAAATCAGACGGACGGATTTCTCACAAAAGGCGTAAGGATTTTCTATTACTTTCCCTTGACCCTTTCTCGGTTTCTTTCTTTCTTCCTACGTAATTCTGAAGAAGGATATGTAAATATATTCTTACGTTGCATGTTTCAGAAACGTGTCACATTTCCTTGAATCTCGGTTGGCGCTCGAGCGGTAATAATTTACCGCTCGAGCGCGGCCTTCTCTGTCCAATATTCCGAATTGCACATTTGGCGCTCGGGCGTTCACAATCTACCGCCCGGGCCCCACAGCCTCTGCCCGAACATTTCCTTGTTAAACATTGGCGCTCGAGCGGTCATTTTCTACCGCTCGGGCGCCAACGTTTCTGCCCAAAACGTACACAATCCATGTGAAATCTCATTTCGTGTCCCGATTAATCCTTTCATAATCATATCAAATTATATAACAATAATTATAGATTACTAGGATTAAATTTCCGGGCATTACATCCATAATCTTTAATTAACAGCGATTAAATCTCGGGCATTACATCAACGATTCCTAACCAAACCCCGTGTGACGCAACTTAAACCATTTATAACCACAGACATGTCAGTGAAACTTACTAGAACCCCCAAAACGAGCAATATCCACAAAATCTCGCAAAATACATGTATTGTATTGGCGCCTAGGCACTGGCAGTGTAGCGCTGCGGCGCTGGTAAACGCCTAAGCGCCATCTTCCAGTGATGCAAACACGGAGGGTCAGGCGCCAAGGAAAGCATGGGACCCTTTGGAGTCGCCGGAGGGACCAATCACGAGGGGATGATTAAAGAAGTTCAAGGAAGCGTTGCACGGACTTATGAGCAATGAAGAAGGACTTACAAGCAAGGGGCAGAGTGCTGAAGGGTTTGTGGTGCATGGGATTGAGTTTGGAAGTCATAGGAACTCCATTCAAGTGATGAAGGAAGAAAAGTGGCAGAATGCTTCGCGCCCGAGCGGTAAAAAACTACCGCCCGAGCACCAGATGGACTTTCCAAGACGTGATTTCCAGAACACCCGGCGCTCGAGCGCCAACATTCTACCGCCCGAGCGCGAATAGTACAGAGACCTTGGCGCTCGAGCGGTAATAATTTACCGCCCGAGCGCGAGCCAGTTTCGGGAAATTCCTAGTTTCCTAGTTAGAGTTTTGATTATTTTGGTAACTAGATTTGCAATCTTTTTCTAATAAGTAGAGATATTTGCACGAAATTTGGGACACTTTTTCAGATTATTATTGATATTTTATCATTGTTCTTGAGTTTTCTCTCAAACAAGTAAAGCTTTTTCTTTGTCAAACAAAAATCAAACTTATCAAAGTTTTCAACTTTGTGGCGTTTGTTGATCGTTCTTGTGCGGATTGTCTTAGAATAGTTCTTCGAAGGTTCGTTCTAATCGCGATTATTTATTCCGTGTTTATTTGTTGCTAAACTTTTCATAGTTTAGAGGTGAATATCACAACACACACTTGATTCAAAAGATCGGAACAACACAACGATTCTTTGTTCGATATTAAATTGAGGGCGCGATTCAATTTTAATCGTGTTTACTTTTATTCGTACAAAGATTCACATCATTTGGTATCAGAGCTTAGGTTAATTGAATTCAAGTAAGTTTATTGTTCATTCTATTAGCTGATCTAATTATCCTTTAATTCCGCTTTCAGATCTGTTTGTTCTATCGTTCTTCGTAATTTTTTTTCGTGAATCTGTGATTCTCGAAATTTGTTGGTGTCTTTTTTTTGGGGATTTTCGAGTAGTACTCAGCCAACAATAAAAAAAGTACAAAAATTCGGAAAATTCACCATTATTTCTTTTTGATATCTTATTCTATTTTCTTTAGGGAGTCATAATCAATTGCCTCTCACAGTAAAAAAAAACAAAATTATATATATATATATATAATTATATATATATATATATTCGAATTTCTTGTCTACACAGTCCAAGTGAGTCGGTCGCATTTGTTCAGAAGTTGGAACTTGATTGTTTGATATACTCAAATACAAAGCTTGAGCACACCTTCGAGAGAGGCATCAAATTCTAGTGGAAACATTTGAGTGTGAGTGTTATTTCTTTGGAGTGGCTAGTGAGTATTTGTACTGAGTAAAAAAAAATGGAGAGAAAAGACGAGTGAATTTCTTTGGAGTGACCGTGAGCATTTGGGTGAGGATTATTTTGTCTACTAACGTTTTCTTGCAGGTACACATTTGAAATTAGATGGAGAGGGAGGTAGGAGATAGTTCGAACCCGGGGTTGTCTAAGGTTCAAATGAAGGCGTTATTTGGGCATTTTAGTAGGATGATGTCGACCCAAATGGAATCGTTACATGAAAGGTTGGATAAGCTTGACGTTGGTGTTAGTGGGAGTAAGTCTAAACCTAAGGATTTGAGTAGAGAGGATGAGGAGTATGATTTGGGAGGAGATGAGGAGAGTCAAAATGAAAATTGGGGTAGGAATGGAAGAGGTAGAGGATTTGGTAGAGGAAAAAGAGAAGCCATATGGGGTAGATATGATGGGGATAGGGAAGATGGTAACATGGGTAGCATTAAGATGAAAATTCCATTGTTCCATAGGAAATCTGACCCGGAGGCGTATTTAGAGTTGGAAAAGAGGGTAGAGTTTGTGTTTGAGTGTCACCACTACTCCGAACAAAATAAAGTTAGGTTAGCGGTGGTGGAGTTTCTAGACTATGCTCTCATTTGGTGGGATCAAATTAGTGACCACTAGAAGGAGGTATAATGAGAGACCTATTGAGTCTTGGGATGAGATGGAAAGAGTGATGAGAAAAAGGTTTGTGCCCAATCACTATTATAGGGAGATGTTTAAGAGGTTAAAAACTTTGAGGCAAGGGTTGAAGAGTGTGGAGGACTACTATAAGGAGATGGAAGTAGTCACGATTAGGGCAAATATTGAGGAGGTTAGTGAGGCGACCATGGCACGTTTTATTTGTGGTTTGAACAGGGAAATTCAAGATCAAGTGGAGCTTAGGCACTACTTGGACCTAGACGAGATGGTGCAAATGACCATAAAGGTGGAGAAACAACTCAAAAGGCGTGGAGTTGGCTGCACCAATCAAAGTGGGAGTTCGTCAACTTCTTGGCGACCAAATGGGGCAAAACGTGATGAAAGCAAGTTGGTGACAAAGCCCAAGGTTGAGACCAAACAAGAGGCGTCTAAACAAGGAGTGCAAGGTAAATCTGAAACTCCTCTTACTCGTTCTAGAGATACTAGATGTTTTAGGTGCCAAGAGTTAGGACATATTGCTAGTGAGTGTCCTAATAAAAGGGTAATGATTTTGAATGAAGATGGTGAGTATGAGTCTCAAAGTGAGGGGGAAGACGATGATGATGAGATGCCTGCGTTAGAGGATCCTGATGAGGGATATGAGGCGGTTGTAGGTGAAGCACTAGTGACTAGGCGTATCATGAGTGCCCAAGTCAAGGAGGAGGAGGCTAATCAAAGAGAGAACTTGTTCCATACTAGATGTTTTGTGAATGGCAAGGTTTGCAATCTTATCATAGATGGGGGAAGTTGCACTAATGTGGCTAGTAGTGAGATGGTAGAAAAATTGGGTTTACCTACATTGAAGCATAATCAACCATATAGGCTTCAATGGTTGAATGATTGTGCGGAGGTGAAGGTGAACAAACAAGTCTTGGTGTCTTTTTCTATTGGGAAGTATGTGGATGAGGTTTTGTGTGATGTGGTACCTATACATGCATGTCATATTTTGTTGGGTAGACCTTGGCAATATGATAGGCGTGTGTCACATGACGGGTTCAAGAATAAGTACTCATTTGTCTTGAAGAAAGAAACCATTGTATTACTTCCTTTTTCCCCAAAGCAAGTGTTGGAGGACCATTTGAAAAAAAAAAAGGAGAGATGAGGCCGAAGAAAGAGTGAACAAAAAAGTGAGGTGGCCTTGGAAAATAAAAAAGAAATGGCTGAAAAAAAGAGTGATCAAAAGAGTGAGATGGCCATACAAAAGAAAAATGAGAGGAAAAAAATTGAGAGGAAAGAAAATGAGAGGAAAGAGGCCAAAAAGAAATCCTATATGGCCCAAAAAGGTGAGTTGAAGCAATTGATGCACACACATGAACCACTTGTGTTGATTCTTTACAAGGAGATCCTCCATAACACAAGTGATATAGTCGGGTTCCTTCCGAGCATTGTTGTTTCACTCTTGCAGGAATTTGAAGATGTATTCCCGGAGGAGCTGCCTCAAGGACTACCACCATTGAGGGGGATTGAGCACCAAATTGATTTGGTGCCCGGGAGTGGATTGCCGAATCGTCCAGCTTATAGGAGCAATCCGGAGGAGACCAAGGAGCTTCAACGGCAGGTAAGTGAGTTGTTAGATAGGGGTTTTGTGCGTGAGTCCATGTCACCTTGTGCGGTACCTGTTTTATTAGTTCCTAAGAAAGATGGCTCATGGAGCATGTGTGTAGATTGTAGGGCAATTAATAACATTACCATTAAGTATAGGCATCCCATACATAGACTAGATGATATGTTAGATGAATTGCATGGTGCTTGTATCTTTAGCAAAATTGATTTGAAGAGTGGTTATCACTAAATTAGGATGAGGGAAGGTGATGAGTGGAAAACGGATTTTAAAACCAAGTACGGGTTATATGAGTGGATGGTCATGCCTTTTGGCTTAACTAACGCTCCTAGCACCTTTATGAGGTTAATGAACCATGTCTTGTGTGCATACATAGGGAAGTTTGTTGTTGTTTACTTTGATGATATTCTAGTGTATAGCAAGAACTTGGATGAGCATGTTAATGACTTGAGATTTGTACTAATCACATTAAGGACTGAAAATTTGTATGCTAACTTAAAGAAGTGTGATTTTTGTACAAACAAACTTGTCTTTCTTGGTTTTGTGGTAAGCTCACAGGGGATACAAGTTGATGAAGACAAGGTAAGTGCTATTCGAGATTGGCCAACGCCTACTACTGTTGGTCAAGTTCGAAGTTTTCATGGTCTTGCAAGCTTCTATAGGAGGTTTGTAAAGGATTTTAGCACATTGGCAGCGCCAATTACGACAGTGATCAAGAAGAACGTTCCATTTCATTGGGGCGAGGAGCAAGAGAAGTCCTTTAATTTGATTAAACAAAAATTAATTAATGCTCCTTTACCTGTTTTACCTCATTTTGCTAATACTTTTGAAATTGAATGTGATGCTTCAGGTGTAGGTATTGGTGGAGTGTTGATGCAAGGAGGGTGGCCGGTGGCATACTTTAGTGAGAAGCTCAATGGAGCAGCGCTGAACTATCCCACGTATGATAAGGAGTTCTATGCACTTGTGAGAACTCTAGAGACGTGGCAGCACTACTTGAGGCCTAAGGAGTTTGTGATTCATACGGATCACGAGTCTCTTAAGCACCTTAAGGGGCAACAGAAGTTGAACAAGCGGCATGCGAAGTGGGTGGCATTCATAGAGACATTCCCCTACATCATCAAGTACAATCAAGGTAAGGAAAATGTAATGGCCGACGCACTATCACGAAGGTACGTACTAATCTCTACCTTTGAGTCAAAAGTTTTGGGGTTTGAGCATGTGAAGGAATTGTTTGTGCTAGATGAGGACTTTAAGAGTTTGTTTGAAACTTGTATGCATGATCCACATGATAAATTCTATTTGCATCATGGGTTCTTGTTTAGAGAAGATAGGTTGTGCATCCCTAGATCATCTATTCGTGAATTACTTGTTAGGGAGGCATATGGGGGTGGCGTAATGGGACATTTTGGTGTGGCTAAAACTTTAAATGCATTACATGAACATTTCTATTGGCCACACATGAAACGTAACGTTGAGCGTGTTTGTGATAAGTGCATTACTTGTAGGCAAGCTAAATCTAAAACACAACCACATGGCTTGTATACACCACTTTCCGTCCCTAGTGAACCTTGGGTTGAAATTTCTATGGACTTTGTTTTGGGTTTGCCTAGGACAAAGAAGGGGAGGGATTCTATATTTGTTGTTGTGGATAGATTTTCTAAGATGGCACATTTTATTGCTTGTCACAAAACTGATGATGCATCTCACATTGCGGATCTATTCTTTAGAGAAGTCGTTAGGTTGCATGGCATGCCTAGGACTATTGTTTATGATCGCGATGTTAAATTCTTGAGTTACTTTTGGAAAACGTTGTGGGCTAAACTTGGCACAAAATTGTTGTTTTCTACTACATGTCATCCTCAAACGGATGGACAAACTGAAGTTGTCAATAGAACTCTAGGAACACTTTTGCGTGCTATTCTTAAAAAGAACTTAAAGAATTGGGAAGATTGTTTACCATTTGTTGAGTTTGCGTATAATCGTTGCATGCATTCAACTACGAATTATTCGCCATTTGAGATTGTTTATGGTTTTAATCCTTTGACTCCGTTGGATTTGATGTCTTTACCTGTGAGTGAAAGGTCAAACATGGATGGCAAAAAGAAAGCTGAATTTGTTAGGAGTTTGCATGAAAAGGTCAAGGCCAATATTGAAAAGAAGAATGAGCAAAAAATGCCAAGCAAGCCAACAAGGGAAGGAAGAAGGTGATATTTGAGAAGGGAGATTGGGTGTGGTTACACTTGAGGAAGGAAAGGTTCCCCGAGAAGAGACGTTCAAAGCTATTACCTAGGGGCGATGGACCATTTCAAGTCCTTGAAAGGATCAATGACAATGCCTACAAACTCGATCTACCAGGTGAGTATAACGTGAGTTCTACTTTTAATGTTAGTGACTTGTCGTTGTTTGATGTAGGTGACGAGCTGGATTTGAGGACTAATCCTTTTCAAGAAGGGGAGGATGATGCGAACACGGATGGTCAGGCGCCAAGGAAAGAATGAGACCCTTTGGAGTTGCCGGAGGGACCAATCATGAGGGGACGATTAAAGAAGTTCAAGGAAGCGTTGCACGGACTTATGAGCAATGAAGAAGGACTTACAAGCAAGGGACAGAGTGCTGAAGGTTTTGTGGTGCATGAGATTGAGTTTGGAAGTCATAGGAACACCATTCAAATGATGAAGGAAGAAAAGTGGCAGAATGCTTCGCGCCCGAGCGGTAAAAAACTACCGCCCGAGCGCCAGATGGACTGTCCAAGACGTGATTTCCAGAACACCCGGCGCTCGAGCGGCAACATTCTACCACCCGAGCGCGAATAGTACAGAGACCTTGGCGCTCGAGCGGTAATAATTTACCGCCCGAGCGCGAGCCAGTTTCGGGAAATTCCTAGTTTCCTAGTTAGAGTTTTGATTATTTTGGTAACTAGATTTGCAATCTTTTTCTAATAAGTAGAGATATTTGCACGAAATTTGGGACACTTTTTCAGATTATTATTGATATTTTATCATTGTTCTTGAGTTTTCTCTCAACCAATTAAAGCTTTTGCTTTGTCAAACAAAAATCAAACTTATCAAAGTTTTCAACTTTGTGGCGTTTTTCGATCGTTCTTGTGCGGATTGTCTTAGACTAGTTCTTCGAAGGTTCGTTCTAATCACGATTGTTTATTCCGTGTTTATTTGTTGCTAAACTTTTCATAGTTTAGAGGTGAATATCACAACACACACTTGATTCAAAAGATCGGAACAACACAACGATTCTTTGTTCGATATTAAATTGAGGGCGCGATTCAATTTTAATCGTGTTTCCTTTTTTCGTACAAAGATTCACATCAGCCAATGCCGCAGCGCCTCGACACCATGTGCCAGTGTCGAAGCGCCAACCCTGCGGGAGAAATCCCAAATCAACATTTGAAGCCAAACTCTATATCACACCCAACCAGACCCGACCATGCTCGAACCAACCTCTCAAAGACCACAACCAGACCTTCCCGCGTTGCCCTAGCAATGACCTTCAACCCCATGTGTGGGGACCCGGGCTCTAACTCAATTCTTTTGGGATTAATTGGATCTTTGCTCGAAAATGTGGGTCAAAATTTTGCTTTTAATATTAATTCAAACGTGTGATTAAAACATAATCTATCTCCATATTAATTAACCACATATTGTACATACAAATCTGTTTAGTACAAACATTCACTAGTATTCAAATATCAACTACAAATATAAGTAGAACAAGTCTAGTAAGAAAACACTAGAAATCTTCAATGCCCGAGATCTCCACGCTATCATCAATCTCTCATCTAACTCGAGACCCAGATCCTGCCCCACCTGTTGCCATGCACACATACAGACACGACAACAGCCGGATAACTCCGGTGAGAATAAATCCCAGTATAAACATGGTAAGCATGTATATAAATAATCTAAATCATAAAACATGCTATCATGAACATATTCAAAAGTAATAGATTTCATAATCTATGAAATCTACTCAAAATAAGCATGCAACTCAATTCAGGTAAACATGCAATTTAAATCAAATCATATAAACATGCTATCATTACTGAAAGAAATAAACATGGGTTTCATAGTCTATGAAACCACATCTCTAAACACATGCAGTTCTAGTCAAATCATGTCTAGACCGACTCAACTATAACTCTAGGGATCCCGATGTGAATAAGACGTCACTGTCTGTCACCTACCCTCCCAATCGGGGTGAGGTACGTCTTATTCCTAGACCTCGGTCATATCTGTATCGAATAATCTACAATAGGAGGGTGTCTGCTCCTATGTAACGACACACCGAACGTCTAGAAGCCTGAATATCTGTCAAACTTTCCTATCTCAAATGCAATGTATAACAATCTGTAAACAAAGCATGCTCTTTTCAAAAGATTTGAATATAAGTCTATAAACAAATCATAATCATATCAAAAGATAAACAATAATCAAGTATGTGATTTTATTGGGAAACTCAAATGAGATCTGATTTGAGTTATGTCTTCCCAGATATCACATGAATTATACCTTTGTCGTCCCGGTCTGACGAAGACGATGACCTGTATTCAAATCTGTCCATATCCAATCTGAAAAGACAATATCGAATACATAGTATCAATGAATAACTCAATTCACAATTTGTTCTGATCAATACTCAATTCAGTACATAATCTGATCAATATCTGAACACTATACAATCTGACTCATATCAATGATATCACAATATAATCGAATTCATATCTGAATCTGAACAATCTAATTTAACTGATGTTTCGACGGCATAACAATACTGTCTCGATAACCCCGTCAGTCTAAACATCACAGATATAATATCAGACTTCATAATCAATAACAATATCAGTCATAATCTCAATAAAATACAAATCTGATATGAAATCTCAGTCAAATCAACTCTGAAATTCATAACAAATACATAAACAATATGTTCTTCAATCTGACTTCGATTATACAATATTTACGGTAGCAGAAACGTCATATCTGATTCATATTCAATTCTGACAACATCATAATTACAAAACATCTCAAAACGTAATAAAACTTACGTCCTTGTGTAGCTCGAGTCGAGAGGAGTTCGATACTGCGTTCGGATTCGAATTCTGATGCACGGATTCTTCGAAATCACAAATCTAAAAGGCGTAAGGATTTTCCTCTCCAACCTTCGACCCTTTTCTGAAATTCTGAGAGAAACCACGTGTAACTATCATATATATACTGCATGCAACCGAATAAAACGTGGCATAGCTTTTCTTGTTGCACGTAAGACCGCGGGTGCGGTCTTCATCTTACCGCGGGTGCGGTCTGACTAGCACCGCAAGTGCGGTGCTGCTACGGAATTTCTTGCCAACTTACGGTCCATGAACCGCGGGTGCGGTGATGTCTGGCACCGCGGGTGCGGTGATGCTTCGACCTTTCTTGCAAAAATCCACAATTGCATGACCGCGGGTGCACTCCTGTTCTGGGCGCAGGTGCGGTCTTGCAAAGTCCAATTTCTCATGTCTTTTCTTCCCTCATTGCCTGTCATGCATTCTCATATCTTCCGAGTCTCACGTTAACGAAGATTAATACTCTTGGTTTATCAATTCTATAATTCTTGGGCATTACACCATGCCTTTGAATACAAGAGGCACAACCGAACATCTCAAAACCGAGCCCTATCCACGTTTAGCTTCCTCGATTTGATCCTAGCCCGAAATCAGTTGTGCTCAAGCCACTCCAAGTCGTGTCTCTGACCCACTAAGGTCTACTCCACGTACCGGAACAGCCCTTGCACTGCTTCACCCCTTGAAACTACCGATCGAACCAGAAAGCCTAACCCGAAACATGTATGTCTGATCGATCCTTACATGAACATGATCCCGCTTCGATCTCAACCTCCAGATGCCAAAAACCAGATGTAATTGAGTACCCTGCCAATCGTTTCAGGCAGCCCCTTCAACCAAAGCTAAAAACGTGAGAAGCATGATAACAAGAATGCGTATTTTCGCGTAGAATTCACGTAAAGCTGATGCGTAACACCATAGCACAATATATCATGCAAATACATTTAAAAACACATATTATGATGTGATCAATACGAAAATAAGGGAATCGGGCGTGCCTTTGCGATTAAAAACTCGAAAAACGATGGAAGCAGGGCGAGAGATGGACACCGGAGGGACGGGACAATGTTTCTTACCAAAATCCTTGAAGAAACCGATCATCCTAGCTGCTGGAACTCATTGAGGCTGCTGGGGAAAAAGAGAGAAGCGGCCGAGAGTGGTGAGGTTGGGAATAGGGTTTTGGATGATAGGTTTAATTAAAATATTAAATGCTAATGGGCCCTTAATTAAAATAATTAGGAGGAGTATGAGTTTAGGTCCAATATAACTTAAAGTAGGCCCATTAATCCCGAAAACACCCTTGCAAAATATTTCGTTTAAATTCGCTTTCAAAAATATTCAGCGAAGCCTCAAAAGTCCTCCGTTTTGATAAAAATCGTCTGTCGTTAAAAATACGGTTCAGCGTGTCATACTGCAAATGACCCATTTTTGAAATTTTCATAACAATTACATCATATATTAAATATTAAAATAATAATTTAAGAAAATATTTTTCATTAATTTTCTCTGGTCTTCTTTCCTCGTTCGAGCGTGAATTACTACTAAAAGCCCTATAACATGCAATCTTAATGAATAAAATAATAAAACACATAATAATGCATCATCATTCATTTAATGTATTAAATTAATTTAACTAAAATACATAAGAAATTTGATAACTTGCATCCGTATGGTTCACGTGGACCTTCAAATTTTCAGGACGATACAGTCCATGATGCATCGTGGATCACTTCCTCCATCGTGATCTTCAACTGACACCTTTTTGGGCTCGTCCATTGGGCCTCTTCACATTCTGCAGTTTTATTGAGCTTCCAAGATTTGGGCTAATCAGTAATACATAATGTATCCGAATAATTTTTTATCTATATTTTTTTATTTTTATATAAAATATTTAAAATAGATAAATATATTATCCAAATTAAAAATATAAATAAAGATAGAGAGATTATTTCAGTTACACGACCGTTATATATAATTAAAAAATGTACACGATCTGTATTGACAAGAAAGCATGGCACATTTCTTTAAGGGTAACTTGGGATTCAGTACCCAATTTTTATCAAATTTGGTTTTGATACCTCATTTCCCAAAATACCCCTCAAGCCTTAATTTTAAATAATTGATTTTATTTTCAAATAATGGCCCATCATACTTCCGTAAAATAAAATTAAATCTCATACTTTTTTGACCGGAGTACCACCGGGTTATATCCACCGTATTTTACGAACTGCTCCTCACAGTTCAACCACACGATCGCAACCGATGGTTACAGACGCAGATTCCTTCAGCAGCACTTGGCACAACTCTAATTCGTTTCCTACCTTAGAGTGTACAGTATAAAATAAAATTTTTGAAAATAATACATGAGAGGGGCTAGAGCAAAGATCTCTTTTATTCGAACACAAACATTTATTTATTACATAGTAACCTCCTGTAGAGGAGGAGAAACTTGTTTAGCTACTTATCGTAGCTGGACTCTTAACACACATAAAACTTGAAAGAAAATATTACAACCTTGTATGAAAGAAATGGGGAAAATATTTGATGATCTTCACTTCCTTCTTCCGGCTTTATTTATAGGAGGCTCTTTCGGATTTGAAACTCGGATTTCAAATCTTCATTAGCCTTTACAGCTTGCTTGGGGACCATGTAGTGGTTGAAGGGTCCCTGTCTAGATTATTATTCTGGACATCAACTTCTCATCCTCCTTTATCTCTTTTAGATACCATTGACGATGAGTTTCCAGGATATCGGCAGTAATTTCATCTTTTTTATACTCTTTGAAATGATTTACTAACCATTTAAGAGCTTCTGCCTCTTTCCTCTTGTATGTTAACCTTCTTTTCAAAACTTTCAAATATACTCGATACATTTTTAAGTTTTGATTCTGGTATGTTAACTGGTTTTCATTCTGTCCTTATTTATGGATGAATTTTTCGGGACCAGTTAATTTTTTATTCATTGGATTCCTTATAGATTGGTATCCAATGCTTGCTGAGTCATCCACCATTTGTTATTGGTGGTCTATTTGTCCTTTACCACTAATTAGTGGTTGTCTTGATTCTACCACTCACATGGTAGTGGTCCTGCTTTTTGTAATGGAGGGTCACATGTCCCTTTTAATTTTGTCGAGGAATCTTCGGTTTTTTGTATCCTCGAGGAAAATGTGCATGTGGTCCTTCCCCACTTGTCCTTGCTTCGGTAAAATGTTTCCGATCAGATCTTGGTTTGAAACCTTTACCGAACTCTGGTTCTTTCTGTATTTGGCATTTAGAGCAGATGTTCTCCGACCATCTTCCTATGTGTGCCATATTACAGAACTTTCGGCGAGTCTCTTTGCTTGCCGGTAGCTTGCTGTTCCACAAGAGATTTCTTTTCTTTTCAAATAAATCTTCTGCGAAACTTGTTGTTTTTCCTGTCATGGTATTCAACAGGAATGATCCGTTCACTGAATGATTGTAGAACTTGAACGGAAACTTGACTTTGTCCATCTCAGTAAGACAGACCCATAAACCCCAAGCTCTTCTGGTAGAAATGTCATCTTCAGTGATTGAAGCAACCAGGGGTGTTTCTTCTGTTGGAGGATCCTTGATAAATTTTTGGACATTTGTATCCGGCCTCCTTAGCTTGATGAAATGAAAGGCTTCGTGAGAACCTTTCCCTGCTGGTTCTGGTGCTGCACTAAAGAAGTATAGCTCCAAAACATCTCCTCTGGACAAATAATCATTGTTTGCCCAAGTCTCGTGAACAGCTTCCTGGATCCACTTTGGTAAACCTGAGATTTCCGGAAAGCTGGGTGATGTAGTATAAACTGAGGCAAGAGCCCCAAATTCATACCAAGCTTTAACCTCCTTGGGATATGAATTAGGTTTCATCCATACCCTTGGATATTTTCCTGAAACATCAACCCTATTTGTAGCTGGGTTAATGCCAATACGTGTTTTTAATTTCTCCCAATTCTGCTGATAGACCTGAAATGGAGAAATTACACCTTCATTAGTACCAACCTCAGCTTTGCCTTTGTCAATACGAGGCCTAAGGTTGATCTCTCCCTCTTTAATCCCCGAGGTGAAGGGTTGACTTGAGGACTCAAGATAAGGATCAGGAGTCTCAATTTTTGTTCCAGCCGACTCATCTCGTGATGATCCCGACTTAACACTTGTGCAAGGGGTATTTGAATCCCCCGCTACAGGTATAGAGTCCTGTACTCTCTAAACTCTCCATTTGAGAAACCAGTGGTGTCTCAATGCCCTGGAGGATAGGCCTTTGCGTTACAGACCATAACTGAGTATATGCATGTAAACATCCTGTAATTCGATCAGAGACAATTCTCTTATCAGCTTGTTGTAGCCTTCCCGCAACTTCTGCGTTAACAGCTAACTTGTTGAACTCGGTTTGAAGCATTTCAAGGTGTTCCCTCAAATGCCTCTGCATCTTGATAATAGCATCAATGTCAATGCTGTCCATCTCTTGTTAAAAAATCTGCAAGAATATTTTCATGAGATTTTATTATCATAATATCAAAAATATAATTTTGACATAAAGCTTGCCAACGTAATAATCTAGCCTTCTCCGGTTTAGACTCAATTCTATTCCTTAAAAAAGCTTTAACTTGTGTGTTATCAACTTTCAAAGTGAATTTCTTTGCAAGTAGAAATAATGGCCATTTTTCAAAAGCCCTCTTTACTGCATAAAATTCCTTTTCGTTGATATGCCATCTTATGGCTTCTGCATCTGAGAATAACCCACTACAATATCTGCATGGTTGTTCTCCATCTGGTGTGAGCTTTGTTAATACTGCAGCCCACCAATGATCACTGGCATCGGTATATAATACCAGATCATCCTCGTCTTGAGGAATAGCCATCTTTGGAAGATTTTTGCAAACCTTCTTTAAATGGATAAGTCCTTTTGTGTGTTCGTCTGTCCATATAAATCTAGCATCCTTTTTTAATAATGGACTGAACACCTTCCTGTGTTTTGCTAGGTTTTTAATAAACATCCCAGCAAAATTAACAACCCCTAAAAAACTTTGAAGTTGCTTCTTGTCTTTGAGATTTTCTGGAAAATTCTGCACCTTTTCTACTATGTGCTCTTGCAGAATTATTCCTGACTCATCGATTTCAATTCCGAGGAATTCAATCTTTCTTGTAGCAATGACTGCTTTCTTTTCAGATAAAACCAGTCCTTCTTTCTTGCAAACATTAGAGAAAATCTCCAAATGTTTAACATGTTTATTCATATCTTTGGATGCTATTAAAACATCGTCGATGTAAACAAACATAAACTTGAAATAATCTTTGAAAAGATTATCCATCTTTCTTTGAAATATTTGGGGTGAGTTAGCCAATCCCATTGGTAATACTTCCCAAATATAATGTCCTTGAGGTGTGGAGAAAGCTGTGAATTTCTTGCTTTCTTCCTGCATCCGAATCTGATAGAATCCCGACTTGCAATCAAATTTAGAGAATATCTTGGCATTGCGAATGCAACTAATCAAGTGTTCTCTACTAGGTATAAAATACCCATCAAACTCCAGAATCTTATTAATTTCTTGATAATTAATAACCAATCTGGGTTTTCCTCGTTTAATCTCACCATGATTTCTTACCAGAAAACCTGGACTGCTATATGGTGACATACCTGCTTTGATTAATCCAAGGTCCAAATGTTCCTTGATTATAATCTGCATATCCCTCTGATCAATGATGTTCATTGGGATGGGTTTACAACGGACAAATTCATACTCTTTGCCTTCCTTGATCTTAAGGCAGGCCCTGAGTTGATTTCTGTCCCACCATGCCAAGGGATCTTCGTTATAATTTTCTTTGATCCTCTTCTTGACATCTTCCAGTGATACCTTAGATTCAAACTCTACTTCATTTATATGTAGAGTTATCTTAAGGCATTCTATATCTTCTGGTTGGAGTTCCTTATCTGCTCTTAACTGGAGCATTGTTTCTCCAAACCGTCTTGAATCTTTCATTTTCGGGTTCAGAAGTTTTCCTGAATCACCACGCTTGCTGCGAAACTGGATTGGCAATTTTCTGTAAAATGCCTCCCTAAGTCTCTGGACTATAATTTTGTGAGCACATGGTGTTGTGAACACTAATCTTCTAGTCTCATTTTATTGTGTATAGGACTTGAACATTTGTAGGAAATTATTTCCTAACAATATGTCAGCTCCTGTGTCATGAAAATAAATTGGTGGTGTCTTTACCTTGTACCAAGGTGTTTGTCCAGCACCGCCAATCATTATTTCAGTCATCTTAATTCCTTTATCTAAGATTAAGATTCTTCTGGAAAATCTCTTCCAGCAATCTTGGGTAACTCTTCTTCCAAATTATTTGGAAAAACTCCTCGTTTTGCTGTACATATTCCAGCACCTGAATCAATATAAGCAGCAAAATATTCTGCCTTATATTGTTCATACAATATTCCTACTGGGATGTATATGGAGAATGGACTTGTGGTCATTGTATTTTCCACATTTTATCTTCTGCCATAAACTCCATTCCATACTCTAGACGTTTCCAAGGTTTATGTTCCTCGAGAAACTCTAGTCCAAGAATCAGTCGATCTGATTCTTTCCCTGGAATCCCTTGGATATGGACTTCCAATTCTCCGATATTAATCAGTCCTTGGTAAGTTCCTATCGTAGGTTGTTCCAAATAGTATATGGTATTACAAGGAAATTGATTCCTTTGTTTTGTAATATCAAATACTATTTCTATTTCCTTCCAACCATCTGGGCATCTAAGTTTTCCTATTGTAGAAAAACTTTTTGGCTCCTGTTGGGTTTCTATGACAGGTGTTTTTCCCCACCTGTAACTTGTAATTCTATCTCCTTGAAAAGATAGTCTTCTCGATTCCAATCTAAGACTTTGATTCCTTTGTAGAATCGGTTTGTCTTGGATCTGGATGTCTGTTTCCTGTATTAAAGGAAACTCGACTCTTTCTGGATAAATTGCCTGAGCAACTTTTCCAAATATCTCAGGGATTTCAATAAACTCATTTCTAATAAACAGTTCAGAATGATGTGTATTAGATAGAGCATATGAAATTTGATAGGTAATAGAATACGGCCTATTACCTTCTTTCATCAGCCTTTTTTCTTTGAAGTTCTGATGCAATGTCAAGGCTCGGCTGAAATCTCGATCTGCCAGGTTGTAGGCTATCCTTGGATAGATTACCCCTACAATTTTTCCTGCACAGAGGTTTCCTGAGATTGTTCCCAGTACTGAATCTTGTAGATTCCCCATTCTTTTATCGCAAATAGCAATATCGATAGGTGAATCTATCCCTTCTTTGAAAGTAGCCTTTATCATAATTTGGATTGCTCCGATATGAATCCAGGACATAGTCCTTGCTACTTCTATCTTGAGTTTTTGTAATTCCTCCTTAATTTCTTCGGAAGGAATTAACTGCATCTCCATTCTATTTCCTGTAAGTTCCATTGGGATTGCCATTTCCCTTCTAGAAACTTTATAGATTAGATGATGCTTTCTGTTTCTTAGGTCAAGACTTCCTAAGAACTTTTCTACCTGTCCTGCGGAGAAACCTTGATATCTCTGTAGACTTGGATTTTCTCTCATGATTCTTTGAACCATGTTATGAGATATAGTTGTCTGGCTGAAAAATCCAGACAAATCTTCATGTGTTTCGTGTCGAAACACCTCGTCTTCAGTCAGATTCCGATTCTGTTCCATCAGATTCTTCCTGACTTAAGACTTCCTCTTCTTCATATATACTTTCATCTGAGGCAATGTCCTCAAATCGGTATACTTGAATGAGATCTTGGTAATAAACTGCATCTTCTATATCCGGAGTCGGGTCGAAGCGTTTAATACCTCTTTTTTCATTTTCTGGACAGTTGGTCGAGATATGACCTCTTGCTCCACATGTCCAGCAATTGCAGTCCTTGAAACTTTCATTGGCCCTAGTATGAGCTCTTCTGAAAGTTTTCTTGGTAGGTGTTCTTCCTGTGCTTCGAGATGAACTCGATGCCTGGGATGATATCCTACTTCTCGATGGTCCGCTTCTTTGTCCAGATTTATAAGATCTGGCTTTCTGTCTGGACCATACTGATCTTGGTTTCCAAGAACTTCTTCCACTTCGTGCATAAGGATGAGTCCTAAAACTTTTCTTTTTATGCTTCTGTGGTTTACTTCCAATAATAGTTGGAAGATCATTTTCCTTACAACACAAAGGAGTTCTTTTGTTGATACCCCTTAGGCGTTTGTAATTCTTTTGTAACGCTGCCATATGACACCATTCTGCCAATTTTCCTTTAAGGAAAGAGGCTCTTCTTGCCAATGTATCTGGATTACCAGGTACGTATTCCCTTATGAGCATCTCTCTCCAAGGACTTGGCATTTTTGCGAAGAAAAGCTGCATAGCTATATCTTCTTCGACTCCTGAATTCCATCTATATTTGGTGAATAACATAATGTATTCATCTATCAAACATATATCATGTAATTCAAGACTATACAGAGCCTGAGTATATTTTTTCTTTTTCTCTGTATCTTGACTATTGAAATAGTCTACCCCTATAAAGTGTGCTTTGAATAGGGTAGCCATCTTTCCAGCGATCTCACTAAGAGATTCCCCAACTAGGACTGACTCTTTCATGTCTGATGAAGTCATGTCCCAAGCAATTTTTACTGATCCCATAAGACTCATTTCCAAAAGTTTAATGAATCCTTCTTTGTTGAGATCAAGTGTTCCTGCTGCAATCCTCATAGCAGATGTCCAATCGTCTATGAGATCTTCTCTGTTTTTGAAGTCCAAAACATCAAGGTTAAGCATAACCCCGTAAGGATGTATAGGATCTAAAACAGTTTTCCCATAGGGTGTTTGGTGCAAAGGAATTTGAGTTCTCCTTGCCCTTGTTCCCGCTGGGTGTGATCCTCCACCAGTATGGAAATCAGTCTGAGATTCTCTCATATTTACATTATGAGATCCCATACTTTCCCTTGGTGGTTCCTGAGAAGATGACCAGGTTATTGCAGGTGGTGTTTCACCTACTGCTGTATTCATCTTTAGATCTACTACTTTGAGATTTGCGAAAGATTCCGCAAGTTCTTGTAGATCCTCCAAACCAATCCTTTCTAAAGTTGTCATCAGATGAATTTCTTTTCTGAGACAGACTTGATTAGATTGATCATCTTTTCTTCTTCAGTCAAAGGTTTTGACACCACTCTGGCCTTCCCTTGTTGATGTAACAAAGGTTCAGTGCCAAAAGATGGTGGTAACCATCCTCCTGGAGTTCTTCTACTAGAACTTGGTTGTTGTTCTAGTTTCTGAATTCTTGTTTGAATATCATTTATTAATCCCAGAATTTCTTCTTGGGTTTCAAGGATTTTCTCAACTCGTTGCGGTACAAAATATAGCATATTGCCATAATTTTGGACTGTCTTCTGAATTTCTCTAAGATCTAAAGAGAGCTTAGAAGAGTCTGGAATTATCTCCAGAAACTTATTATTTTGGATCATAAGTTTACCTGAGATTTTACCTGAGGGTGCAGTAGCTTCCCTTCGTAAATTTTCTGTTTATACAGATCCATTGTTCTCTGAAGAATTTCTTCTGAGTAGATTTTGAAGTATGTTTCTCCGGTTTTTTAGACCTTGTAAATGCATACCTTTTGTGCTGAGTTCAGTGAAGCATGTACTTCGCTGTAATTCTTGTTCTAATTGAATTATTTCTAGCGAAATAAGTTCAATTTCGAACTGGATGGTAGTTCCTGGCATTTTTAACAGATCAATGAAGATCTGGTTTTTTCGGCCTGTAAGGGTCTACCTTTTGTGTATGCATAGTTTTGCAAACACTGCTGTCTTTTATCAGGAGATAAATTTCCTTTGTTCTCCTGTTTCTGATATCTAACAATAGTTAGATAAACTTGTGTATATTCCAAAATATTGGAATAGTTCTTGTAAATTATTTTTCTCGAACTAAAGTTCGGATTCATAATTTTCGAAATTCTCCTTCTCATACATTTAGTTGCTAGTAATAATAAAATTTTTGTGTTTGAAATAAATTAACCATGCTCTGATACCATTTTCAGGAGCGCGGGGATCAATTAAAATCAATTAAACTTAAATATAGACTAAGGGTATTTTTGGTATTTTTAAAGAAAATTTCTCTCTCCATGTACTAAAACCAAAACTCTTTTTCAAACTGTACTGATACCTAATTAACCCTTTCTTTAACCACAATCTCCATGGGAACTTGCAGCCTCCACAAGTGACGAGGAAAAAAGTAATGAACCACAAATAATGATATTGAAGTCAAAATCAACAAGTTATACATATAATTTTGATTTGACGTCCTCCAAGCATCCACTACTAACGTCATGTTAATATATTAGACGTGATAAAATATATCAAAATTATTTATTCTTTGAAGGTCATCCAATATTAAACAAAATTAGTAAGATATTCAAAACATCAAAATTATATATATATATATATATATATATATATATATATATATATATATTAGTTTTGATATCTTGCACACCTACCGTGCACACCTTTGTGAGCATCGATGAGGTGTCACTCACTCATTGGATGTGATGAAATATAGAAAAATTGCGCATCCAATGGGTGAGTGACACCTCATCGGTATTCACAAAGGTGTGCACGGTAGGTGTGCAGGATATCAAAATTATATATATATATATATATATATATATATATATATATATATATATATATATATATATATACAAAAAGTATGATATTTAATTCATTTGCAAACAATGAGCTTTTATATATATATATATATCATACTTTTTGTACTGAACATGGTATATATGTATATACAAATGATGCTTTCCTCTCAAGATTCTTAAAACAAAAGTAGGCATAAGATCACACAACAGAAGAGGAACAAGCATACTCTACTAAGGGATAAATCGGCTTGCATCACGTGCCTTCTTAACCTAGGACTACTGCTATCTGCTAAATGATAAGAGTTTGGATAAGGGTACAAAGTCGTCTCCGAATTCCCAGACATCCGAGCATAAAGCATTTCCCCAAGCATCCCGATCATCGGATCAACCAATTGCGTCTCGCCAAACATACGTGAAGACACTCGGTGCACAAATTCTGATGGCTGCTGTGTATATCTTGGATTTCCAACGGGATATGAGCGACTAGTTTCTGTACACATGGTAGGTCTTCGTGGGATATTAAGAATATTGACCGAGTTTTGAGAGTAGTCCGAGGTTTGCCCTCGACCATAGAGGGGGATTAAGGTCTTCTGCGACACCTCTGTCTTGCAAACGGGACACTGTGATTGTTTGCGATCACCATTTTCATCACGAGAATTAATCCATCTGTAAAGACAAGGCCAACAGTAGAGATGCCCGCAAAATGTGACCACAGGATCTTGCACGAGGTCGAGGCAGATGTTGCAGTCGAAGTCCCTGGATGTGTTGGTTCCGGACAAGGATGGGCACTTCTCCGGGGGAATAATATCTTCATCCATATCACTTTGAGCTGCAGTTTCTTGAATATACTGTTCCGCAGCTCTACGGAGCTCGGGTGTGTTCAACAAATCTGTCATAGAAGATGAATGTTGAAACCCGACATCAGTTTGAAAATAAACAAAAAGCAACATTAAAGATTAACAAAAATATAACTGAACCAAAAAATGAGAGTTCAAAGTATCTAAATGGTGACAGAAAGTAAATGCAAATTTAACCCATAAAATATGCCCCTTGCAGTTGTGCCTGAAGCCCCTGGGGTGCAGGTGGGGATCAAGCAAGCCAAAGCCTGAGCAAACAACTAGCTCAAGCACCATTTCAAGTCGAGCTCGAGTACTCTTTTTCCTAGATCAAGCTCAAGTAATGTGGTGCGCAAGCTTGACTCATCAGTATGTTGTTTCTCAAATCAGGTGACAGATTCATTATGATTTTACACGTTAAAAATACACGTTAAAAACCCAAATGGCCCTTTTCCGCTCAGGAAGACGGTCAAAGGAAATAGCCCACGTCCTTATCAATCGATTACGATGAGTCACACATGTTATCTAAAAGAGGAGAAAAATCATCCAGGTTAGGCCCAAAGGTCTTATTTAGATACGATTAGGTGTTCAACTACTAAAGACATCTGCAACATTAGCCCAAAGTGCACGAATTCCTGACAAGGATGTGCAAAACTTAAATTGCCGGGTCCGCTGCCCGGCCACGCGGTCTGCACCCGATGATAGCCAAACCACGAGCTTAGAAACTTTTGAGATACGAGGGGACCAAAAATTAAAAGATCCAACTAGCAAAATAAACAGAGTTCTCAGCTACTCACCCTCAGAGGAAAATTCTCGTCAATTCAATAATGCAAACAGTTGAGAGGTTTGCTGATCTTTAATGCCAAGATAAAAGAACCACTTAAAATGTACATTTAATTATAAAGGAGCTCCCAACTAATCCTACCTACAACCTTGATATTAGATGAGCAATGCAAAATGTACTTCACAAAGAAGTGTCATTGAAACCACAATTAAATGACAGGTCTCAACTAGAGGAGAATAGAGATGATGATCTCTCGTGTAAGAGGTGACACATATCAGCCATCCCAATTCTCTCAGAAGGGACAATTTTTTTAAGAAAAAAGGATCCATTTTAAGGCACCATTTAATCATCACTGACTTCAAAGCCGAGCTTTGTTAACAAAAGGCCAAACCTACGCCTAGAAACAGCAGAAAAGACGCACCACCTGACAACCCTTCAGGAAAGTTTTCTCACAAAACTACAAAACACCCAACAAACATTTAGAATATGGATTAACATCCTGCAAGGACAGTGCAACAAATCTCGCCGCAGATTGTAGAAAAACAAGTTAGTACACAGAAAAATTATGTTTTTTACATTAAACAAATGTTTTTTTCCTTTAAAATAAATAGATTGAACAGGGTTTGCACCAAGAATTATGTATTACCAAAAACACACCCATCTCATATATAACACGTCAAACCCAACACAAAAAAGGAAAGGAAAAAAAAATCGAATCCTATTTCTTCCAATCATTAAGAACCATAAACGGTGCTTCGAAAAATTCAACTCATCTACGGGAACGGACTCTGCACTTGATGGTAAAAACGGTCAAGAAAAATCCTTCTCAGAAAAGCTAAATCTCTTTCTCGAACCAAAAAGGACCCAAAACAATCCCAATCCTCCTGCAGAGAAGTATCACTAAATGAACACACAGACACAGAAGGAATGCAAAAGAAGAGATACGTACGAAACAAAGAAAAGAGACGTCTATACTGTAATCCGATGTCCCTTATATAGATAGATACACTGAAAAAGCGATACAACTTGAGGAAAAATACTGCAAAGAAGAAGCGTATTTCATGTGATGAGAGATCTCAAACAACTTTCTGGAGAGAGGATGGGCTTAAAGCAGGAGATTTCGTGGAGTTATGGCTGAGATGTGGATACTGATTTCACCTTTGCTCTCTCCCTATATATAGACGCACGCGAAGAAGTTGTATGCAGAAGCGGACCTATGGTTACAGGATCGCGTTCATATATACGTGCGCGTGGGAGTAACGTATCTGCAAATGGGTGTAATAATTATGGATAAACACAAAATTGCACTCCACGAGAAGGCCCATATCGGTTCCAAATATGTGAATTCCACCACTTGCCCCAATTTAATATTGTATATTTGAATTATATGTTAATGTTGTATATATGTATTTAAAAAATGGAATTATATTTTATTAATAAATTATATCATTTTTTATTACCTTTAAAAAAGGTGATAATATTATTTATTAAATTTAAATATTATGAACTAGACTACTGAAGTCAAATAAAATTACGTAATAATTGAATATAAAATATTATTGTATGAGTGGTGTTCCGTGAGACGACGTCACAAATTTATTTATAGCAGGTCTTTTTGTGAAAATGATCTTACGAATTTTTATCTGTGAGACGGTTCAATCATATCGATATTCACTATAAAAAGTAATACTTTTAACATAAAAAGTAATATTTTTTCATGAATGACTCAAATAAGAGATTTGTATCACAAAATACGACCCGTGAAACCGTCTCACACAATTTTTTGTCATTTATTTATGTTAAACAGGTTGTCCCAATCCATATTCATAGTAGAATAAAAAGTAATATTTTTTTATATAATGAACCATGTCAAACATCTTTCTAACAAAATTAACATAAAAGGTGATCACATAAATTTTTTTAATTCTGTAATAGTTGTTTCAAATTAAATGGAAAAATATGTGTGGTAATCTTATATGGAATAAATGATGTAAAAAAGAGTTTTGTACTTCAAATTTTTTTATACAAAAATAAATTACATTTTAGGTGTGCAAAAGAATCACTTTAGGTTTATTTTTTTATAAAAAATTTTCTTTGTGTTTGGGCTAAAATAATTATGAGCCCAGTTAAATTATAAAGCTCAATTAACTTATATAAGTCCATAACACACTAATTCTTAATCGATTCAAAAACTGGTCCATGAGCGCGGAAAAAGAAGAAGAACGTGGGAGGATAGGTAGAAATCGTGACATGAGTGGGAAAGATCATGGGCTCATGGGGGAGTGGAGAGAAACGGCACAGTACTGGGAAGAAAAGGACATCGGCTACAGAGAAAGAAGACACAGAACTCAACGCGCAAAAAATCTGCAAAATACTCTCTGCTAAATTTACAATCTTCAAGCAATAGTTTTTCAAGTTTTCCAATATATTTCTAGCATTTTACGTCTTCTCATTTTATATTTCAGCAAGAAGTTATTATATTTTTCAACTTTTGATGAATTCCTACAGTTTTGTAAATTAATCTAGAACCCGTAACCAGACTACGTATAAGCCATGCATAATTTATAGTCTTTAAATTAAAATGATTTTTTTTTTGCATGAGTATTTAAATTATTTTCTTTAAATTTATTTATTTTACGTAGTAGTTTAATTGTTACATTTTCAGTTAAATAAGTGAGGCCGGACTGGAGATGGAGTATTGAGATAAGTTAATAAAGACTTATTTAAGTAGTGGTAATTTGGCATGTTAGTAAATATAATTTAAAAAGTTGGCATGCATGCAAGTTATTAAACTTTTTTGGTATTTTATTAAATTCTTTTAAAGCATAAAATGCATGTTTATTTCATTAATTTATGTTTAATTATTTTTATGCATTTTAGTCATAATTCATGCATGATAGGATTTGTTTCATGAAATTTTAAAAGCTCGTGCATTAAGATTTTTAAGTTGCATTCGATCGAGTAACTAAGACCGGAGAATTTTCAGAAAATTATTTTATTACACGATTTATTTTTTTATTAATTTAAAGCATTTTTAAATATATATTTTTCGAAAATGGGGGCTTTGGGTATTTTTACCCGTATCATTTTAATTTTTAGCGGTACGATAATTTTATCTAATCGGAGGACTTTTGGAGGGTTCAGCTAATATTTTCAAAATTTTTTCCACACGAAATATTTTTTCGGGAGTGTGTTTGGATTTAATGGGCCTACTTTTGAGCTTTTTGGGCTGAAAATATTTTAAGCTTTTAATTTAAACCAAATTAAGGCCCATTAACGTTGTGTTTATTATATAATTGAGCACCTAAACCATTTTAACCTAAACTTACTCACTTTCTTAGCCGACACCTCCCCTATCAGCTATCTACCTCGTGAATTGCAGCAGCAAAACTCGGTGCCTCCATTTCTTTCATTTGGCCGTGTGTCATATTGCTTTGTTCATTCACAAACAAATCATCACGCACGCTTTATATCATTTTTTCTGCATCATACACGTTTTATATATTGAGGTTTGTGTTCATGCATGAAAAGTTTCGATCCAAGCTTGTCTATGGAAGATCTTTGATTTTCTTGTGTTTATTGCATTCTTTTTTGTCTCAAGTCTCACGTTTTCTTGAATTGTGCAAGGAGGCTGCCGTTTTGTTGATGCTAAGGGACCGTTCAGAGCAGGTTAGTGGAGTCATGAGGCTGGTGTAAGGTTCGGTTAAATCAATAATCGCAGATTATCAAATAAAAATCACGGGCATTACATTTCTCCCAACCTAAGATACGATTTCGTCCCCGAAATCACAAGTCATCAAATCATATCAATAAGAAGTTATAACAGGTTAAATAGAAAACTCACATCAATGAAATAACTCTGGGAATCGTTGTCTCATATTAGACTCAGTTTCCCAGGTAGCTTCTTCAATACCATGACGACTCCATTGAATTTTAACAAGCGGAATTGTCTTTTTTTTTCTGAGTTGTTTTTCTTTCTGATCGAGAATCTGAATCGGCTTCTCGAAATAGCTCAATGTCTCGTCAAGCTCGCTTCGTCTGATTGGATGACATGTGAAGCATCAGCCAGGTATTTCCGCAATAAGGATACATGAAAGACATCATGTATTCCAGATATAAAAGGCGGTAAGGCAAGTCGATAGGCACGATCTCCTATATTCTCGAGGATCTCATAAGGCCCAATATAACGTGGAGAAAACTTCCCTTTCTTGCCAAATCTGACAATTCCTCTGAAAGGTGAAATCTTCAAGAATACTCGGTCTCCAGCCACAAATACCAATGGTCTACGTCGAACATTCGCATATTTAGCCTGTCTGTCTTGAGCTGCCTTCATTCTCTTCTGAATCAGCTTCACTTTTTTGGTCATATCTCTGATCATATCAGGTCCAATCTCAGGTACCTCAGAGATATCATCCCAATACAGAGGGGATCTGCACTTCTTACCGTACAACGCCTCAAAAAGAGCCATCTCAATACTCGTCTGATAGCTGTTGTTGTACAAAAACTCACAAAGTGGCTATGCATCTTGCTAGTTAGAGCTAAAATCAAGCACTACAGCTCTCAGCATATCTTCCAGTGTCTGGATAGTCCGCTCTGATTGTCCATCGGTCTGTGGATGATATGCGGTACTCAAATGTAATTTCGTACCTAGAGCCTGCTGCACACTCTGCCAGAAGTGCGAAGTAAACCGAGGATCACGGTCTGATACAATCGACTTCGGCACTCCATGCAATCTGACCACTTCTCTGACATAAATATCGGCCATCTGGTCATGTCTGTACGTCATCTTGTATGGAATAAAACATGCGGATTTGGTCAATCTGTCAATCAAAACCCAAATCGCATCACAACCTCTGGAGGAACGCGGCAACTGCGTCACAAAATCAATGGAAATGTGATCCCATTTCCATTCAGGAATGGATAAACTGTGCAGTAGACCTCCTGGTTTCTTCCTCTCGGCTTTCACCTGTTGGCAATTCAGACATTTGGATACAAATGTAGCAATATCAGCTTTCATCTGTTTCCACCAGTATTGTGTATTCAAATCATTGTACATCTTCCTGCAACCAGGATGAATGCTAAAATGACTGTTGTTCGCTTCTGTCAGTATCTGCTGTCTGAAATCTGAAACATTCGGCACGACAATACGGTTATTCACATAAAAAACACTGTCATGAACCTGATATTCCGATTGATGTCCAGCTCTGACCATAGCAGTCGAATTCTGTACATTTTGATCAACTTTCTGTGCTTCTTTGATTCTCAATATCAGTTCTGGTTCGACCCGAATAGCACATAATCTCAGAGGCTGACAATCTGTTTCAAAGACTAATCCAGACAAACAGCAATCTTCTGTCAAATTCGAAACACCAATCGTCGATAAGGATAAAGAACATACCTTTCGACTCAGTGCATCAGCTGCTGCATTGGATTTTCCAGGATAGTATTTGATTTTAAAATCAAAATCCTTCAATAAATCAAGCGATCTTCGCTGCCTCATATTCAACTCGGACCGCGAAAACAGATACTTCAGGCTATTGTGATCAGAATAATTTTCAAACTTCTCACCATAAAGGTAGTGTCGCCATATCTTCAAAGCAAATACAATGACAGCCAATTCAAGATCATGAATTGGGTAACGAGTCTCATGTGGCTTCAGCTGTCTCGAGGCATAAGCAATAACATGTCCTCACTGCATCAGAACACAACCCAATCCTCGGTGAGATGCATAATAATAAACCACAAAATCACCAGTACCTGATGGAATAGTCAGTATCGGTGCACTAGTCAGTCTTTTCTTCAATTCAAGAAAGCTGGACATTCTTCAGACCAAACAAATGGAGCATTCTTCTGAGTCAGTTGAGTAATCGGCTTGGAAATGCTGGAAAAATCTTTAATAAATCGACGGTAATATCCTGCCAAACCCATAAAACTACGAATCTCGAGTACTGATGTCGGTCTTGGCCAACTGATCACGACCTCAACTTTACTGGGATCAACAGAAATACCGTCTCCGGATATAATGTGACCCAAGAATACAACATGTCTCAACCAAAACTCGCATTTCAACAGTTTAGCATATAATTTCTCAGCCCTCAGAATTTTCAATACAGTTCTCAAATGCTCAGCATGTTCAATCATATTCTTCGAGTAAATCAAAATATCGTAAATGAAAATAATCACAAAATCGTCGAGATATTTCTAAAATATGCGGTTCATCAACCCCATAAATACAGCTGGAGCATTAGTCAAACCGAAGGCATGACAATAAACTCATAATGTCCATACCTGGTTCTAAATGCTGTCTTCGAGATATCAGAATCTCTGACTCTCAGCTGATGATATCCAGATCTCAGATCGATGTTGGAATATACTGAAGAACCCTCCAACTGATCAAACAAATCATCAAATCTAGGCAAGGGATATTTATTCTTTACCGTTGCTTTGTTCAGTTGCCGATAGTCAATGCAAAGTCTCATTGAACCGTCTTTCTTTGTCACAAACAGTACTGGTGCACCCCAAGGAGAAACACTCGGTCTGATGTATCCCTTGGCCAGTAAATTTTCCAACTGATCCTTCAACTCTTTCAGTTTAATTGGTGTCATTCTGTACGGAGCTCTAGAAATCGGAACTGTACCTGGTACCAATTCAATGCTGAAGTCTTTCTCTCGAATAGAAGGCAGTCCCGGAATCTCATCTGGGAAGATGTCAGCAAACTCACACACCACCGGCAAATCCGCCAATGATGGAATCGATTTCAATACGTCGACTGAATATACAAGGAACCTCTCTGCTCCTTTCAGAAATAATCGAGTCATAGATAACACAGATATCAAAGCAATTCTAGCTCTAGAACCCTTACCGTAAAATTTCGATTCATCAGCCATCTCAGGTCTGAATCTCACAATCTTATGGAAACAATCAACGGTAGCTCTGTACTTGGTCAACATATCCATACCGATAATACAGTCAAAATCAGACAACCCAAGCACAATATAGTCTAACTCAATCTCATGCCCATCATACTGTAGCATACAAAGTTTCATAGACTTCACTGATATCAAACATGTCCCCAAAGAAGAAGATACAGACACTACAACAGATAATGACTCAATAGACAATGAATGCATCAATGCAAATCGCTCAGATATGAATGTATGCGATGCACCAGTATCTATCAATACATATGCAGGATAGCTAGAAATAAAACAGTTACCTGCAACAACATCATCTTGTGCGTCCTGAGCCTGTTCTTCAATCAAGGCGAAACACTCTGGCCTGCTGTCTAGGAGGCTGGCTAACTGTCTGGCTTCCTCCTGGCCTCAGCTGTGACTTGGCTAGTGCTTGCTGGAAAGAGTGAAATGCAGATGGTGGTCGTCTACCAGTATGAGCTACTGATCCAGATGATTCGGCACCCTGTGATCTTTGAGAATCTCTCTGGAGACAAACTCTAGCAAAATGTCCCTGCTGTCTACAAATACTGCAACTGCCAAACACTCCTCGGCACTGCTCTGTGGCATATCTTCCTCCACAACTGCTGCAATAGGCTCCTGTATAATTCTAGCCCTGACCGATCTGTCTCGAGCCACTAGAACTGGATGAACTGCTTCCAGATCTCTTAAACTGCTTCCCTCTGGCTTTCAGGAAATTTTTCTTTCCACAACTGCTGCTGCTACTCTCAAACCAGGGAGGTGGTTGCTGTGGTCTTGGTGTTGGAGGCACAAATGAAGCTTCTTTCTGTCTCATTAGACCGGCTTCAGCTCCCTTGGCTCTGTTCAAGGCATCAGTAAAATTGTTTGGTCGTCCCGTATTCATCAATGTAAATATTTCAGGATTCAGGCCATTAATGAACTGATCAGCAACAGCTTCGTCGTTCTCAGCAACATGTGGAGCAAATCTCAACAAGGTAGAGAACTTGGCCACATACTCCTCAATGTTCAACTGACCTGTCTCAAGTTTGCAAACTCTGCTCCCTTGTCCTTTCTATACGACACTGGAAATAATCTCTGATAAAATTCGGTTCTAAATACTTTCCAAGTAATTACTGTACCTCGATGCTCCAACGCCTTCTTTGTGGTGAGCCACCAATTCTTCGCGACGTCATGCAATTGGTGCCCGATCAATTTCATTCTCCGCTCATCAATGTAATCCAATTACTCAAACTACATCTCAATGTCATCTAGCCAACTCTCACAATCCACCGAAGTCTTAGTACCCTTCAGAGTCGGTGTATGGAACGACTGAAATCTCTTTATCAATGTTTATATCGGTGTTGTTGTCACATCCATTGGAGGATTCGAAGTGCTAACCTGTTCTGGTATTCTTCGAGGAGGCATATCCGATTACCAAAAAGGTTAGCAACCATATACAACAAATCTGTTTCAGTCCTCCTCCGATCATCTTACTGCTGATCAAGAATCGGTTCTGATTCATTCTCAATAACACATGTTTCCATATCAAATCAGATAAACAGCAAAACATGCATTATAAAGCAGTAGAACATGCTAGCAATCAAAAGCAAGGAAAGAAAACTCATTCTAGCCCGCTCACTAGCTCCTATCACAGTCCCGTCAGACCTATTGCTCTGATACCACCTGTTGTGGGGACCCAGACGCTAATTCATTTCTTAATCGTCTTTGGGAATAATTTAATCAATTATAATAAACAGGGTCTAGAATTTTTTTTAAAATACAATTGTCAAGTGCGGAACGTAATGGAATTCATTTTGATATACATATCAAAAGTAAAGTACAAGTCTTGTACCATGTACAATCATTTACCACTAAGGTTCAACAACTACATATCAAGTTCTCAAACTCTATTTATAAACAAAGTCAGTGGTCTCCACTCTAAACACGATATCTCTTCATCTCCTCGACCCTGATCCTGTCCCATCTGTTTCTATGCACACATACAAACACGACAACAGTCGGATAACTCCGGTGAGAATACATCCCAGTATAAATCAACGAAACATGTAATCATATAATCAATATAAAACATGAAACACATATCAGTAACATGTATCAAAATCTGAAAACATAATCAATATAACACCGTAAATGAACACGTGATTCCACATTTCATACTAGACTCATTCCTAGTCTAGGGATCCCAATTTTCAGACGTTGGCATACTATATCGAATCTCAGTAATAGAAGTAAATCCACTTCTAATCAAACATCAATATAAACCAAACATCCAGTGTCTTGACCTATCCGTCAAAGACTTTGGCACCTCTGTCGATCACTATTCTGTGACAATGTGCAATGGGCCAGTGACGATTCCATCACCATCTGGCCCTTCTGTCACAAGACCAATCGTCTAATACATGCTTTCTATAAATCAATAGAACCAGCATATCAATCCAATTCAATGCACACAATACAATAAGTATGTGGTTTAGGGAAACTCAAGTATTTCACACTCGAGTCATTCTCCCGGTTCGACATTGACTTATACCTTTCTTTAGTTGAAGTTCTGACAACGTTCAAGTCTGGAATTTGAAGTCTGTCAATACTCAATTTGGCAATGACAATATCAAGAAGTACAATATCAATACCCCACTCAATCAAAATAATCAGAACTCAATCAAATTCTGTTCCAACGGCATAACGGCACAGTCTCAATATACCCAGCAATACAATATCAATCAGATATTAATCCCAACATCTCATAATTAATAACAGTACAAATGTGATATCGAATCTCAATCAAATCCATTCTGAAAATCATAACAATTTCATACGATAACTGTTCTTCAATTCGGTTTCAATTATACGATGTTTAACATATCAGAAACACCATATATGAATCCTATTCAATTCCTTCAATAGCATAAATTCAAGTCATATCAAAACGTAATAAAAATTACGTCCAGTTGAAGCCTGTGTCGATAAGAGCACCGTAATGAAGTCAGATTAAAAATCTAACGGGTGGATTTTTCCCAAATCAAGTTTTAAAATATGAAGAAGCTTTGGGGAATTTCGTTCACTTCCTTGCCTTTTCTCTGCCGATGAATGAAGGAAATTACAATTTTATATACCCCATGCATGGCTACAAAACGTGGCATGATTTTCTAAGCAGCACGTCTCGTGCATATGCGCGACCCTTCTCGGCGCATATGCGCGAGACCTACTGGTCTCCACAATAAACTTCTCGGCAGCTCGCGCATATGCGCGCCCTCCTTCCGCGCATATGCACGAGGTTCTCTGGAACTGTAATCGGCTTCCCATATGATTTGCGCACACTCACATCGCGCATATGCGTGAGGTCTTCCGCCCATTTCGTGCATGTGCGCGCATCATGTCGCGCATGTGCGTGAATTGTACTGTCCTCGCACATATTTTATGTATTTTTTCGTCTTTCCCGGTCCGATCCTTTCCGTCCATAATAACAGCAAATTATTAATCCATAATCGCAGATTATCAAATAAAAATCCTGGGCATTACAAATAGATTTTGAAAGTGGTCTTGGAACTAAAGTCCAGACATTGTTATGGATAAACTGATTCAAATCCCCTCTTGCATGGAATTTATCCAATTTGGATCAGTTAGAGCCTCATCAGTTTCTTTGGCTCAAATTGAGAAACAAATGCTGAGTGTACAAATAATCTGAATATTTGATTTCTAGTTCTTACAAGATCAGATGGATTACCTATCACCAAATCTTGTGTTTGTGATTTATTCCATCTGTAGTTGGAACTAGTTGGATCAAATTCAGCAACTGTTTCAGTTTGTAACTGAACATTTCTTTCCGTTTCAGTTGCAGCAGTTTCAGTAATATTTTAATATCATCGTGTTGTTCCACCAAGTGATTGTTAGGAACAAATTCATGTTCAACTATTTGATCCAGTACTTCAGGTTCTGGAGCTTGAAGGATGTTTCGATTTATGTGAACTTCTTCTTCACTATCATCCTCCAAGCTGATTTTTGTTAAGCGCTTAGTTAGCTCAACTGGATCAAATTGCTTCTTAGTTAGTGCAGATTCATCAAATACAACATGAATTGACTCTTCTACATTTAGAGTACGCTTATTAAACACTCTGTAAGCCTTGCTAACTTAAGAATAACCAAGAAATATTCCTTCAAAAGATTTAGCATCCAATTTTTTCAGACAATTTTTTCAATTATTGTGAATAAAACATTTGTAGCTAAATATTCTAAAATAGGACACCAATTTTTTTTATCCAATGTCAGATCTCATACAATGTTTTCAAATTATTTTTATTAATTATTAATCTGTTCTGAGTATAAAATGCATTGTTTACTGCTTCTGCCCAAAATCTTTGAGATATACCGGAATTAGCAAGCATTGTTCTAACTGCTTCTTTAAGAATTCGATTCCTTATTTCAGCTACACCGTTTTGCTGAGGTGTTATAACTGCTGAGAACTCATACTTAATTCTAGTATTTTCTAAAAATTGAGAGAGATTTTGATTGACAATTTTAGTCCCTCGATCAGAACTTATTCTTTCAATTTCAACTGATTTTTCATTTAAAAATCTTTAGAAAAGCTTAATCAGTTGTGCAGCAGTTTGAACTTTTGATTTGAGAAAAATAACCCAAGTAAGCCTTGAAAAATCATCAACAATTATCAAGGTGTATTTCATTCTCCCTAAACTCAAGATTGGTATAGGACCAAAAAGATCTATGTGCAACAGTTCTAAGCATCTGGAGGAAGATTTACTACCCTTGTTATTGAAAGAAGATCTTACTTATTTGCATAACTGACATGCTGAACAAATTTTATCTTTTGAGAAATAAATATTAGGCAGATCAGTTACAAGATCATGATTACTTAGATGAACGATGGATTTGAAATTTAAGTGGTTAAACCTTTTATGCCACAATCAGTTCTTAGATGAATTTGAAACTACAAAACAAACTGGTGCATTAGGTTGATTAGTCAAATTTACCTTGTAAGTATTACCACATCGATTACCAGTTATGATGATGTCATCAGTTGAGTTCTTAACTGTGCAGGTGTGCTTGTTGAACTGAACTGAAAAATTATTATCACACAACTGACTAATTCTAATCAAGTTATATTTCAGAATGTCAATGAGTAGGACATCATTAATAACAATATTACCATAGATAAGCTTACCCTTACCCACGGTTCTACCTTTTGAGTTGTCTTCAAAGCTGATGTTTGGACCAGAATACTTAATCAATTGGGATAGCAATTCCGCATCCCCTGTCATATGACTTGAGCATCCACTGTCCTGATACAAAATTGAGTCTTTTGTTGTTGTACCTGTGACCTACAATTACACAAAATGAATAATTTTGGTACCCACATTTATTTGGGTCCTAAACTGATTAGTTCTTTAGGAGCCCAGATTTTGACCAGTCTAACTGACTTTCCAGTTGCTGTGTTCCAGATAATTTTTCCCGGCTTGTGTGTGCTTGATGTGTTATGTGCAAATGAAACAATATGACTTTTAACCTTGTTCAACTGGTTGTTCATATGATATCTTCTCTGAACAGGCTTACTATTATAATAATTGGAATAGCCACTCTTAGAGTTCTGGTTTTATAGCTGAACCGTTTAGGTGACCAGCTTCGCGAATCATTTGAAATCGTAGGGCTGTATCTGATTCCATACTTCTTAGCCTTGTTCTTATTTTCAATTGGTTGCTCAACTGGGTTGCTCAACTGGTTTAGTTGGTTCTGAAAGTTCATGTACTATAGCTGATTTTTACAAAATGAATATACTTCCCTTTGCACATATTTAGCTTTGGCATAGTATCACTAGGAGAAGATTCATCTTGGCTATTAAAGCCTAAACCAGTTTTATCAGTAACTGATTTCTGTAAATCTTGCATTTCAGTCAACGTGACTGATGAATTATTCCAAGCTCGAATCAGATCAGTTTGTCTTGAATTTTCAAGTTTCAACTGCTGAATCATAGATTGGTTCTCAATCATTTGAATCAGTTGAACTCTTGAGTCTACAAAGGAAGATTGGTTCTCAATCATTTCATTAATCTTTCTGCTTAACAATCTTCCTTTGTAGACTCAACAGTTCAACTGATTCATCAGTTTCAATTTTATTGTCTCGAGGATTAGTTTGTTTTTCTTTTGCCTTCTGCTTGTGATACTCATTGCCATGTCGTGTAGTGTGGAAATAAGTTCATCTCGTGTAAAGTCAATTGAACTGAAATCAAATACTTGCTCATTGTTTGACTCCAATTTTATATCATCAGCCATCAAACACTTTGCTTCTTCTTCATCACTCGAGCTGCTCAAGCTCTCAGATTCTGATTCATCACTATTAGTTTTTGGCCACTTGGACTTACTTTCTTTAGCTAACAGGACTTCATGTTTCTTTTTGAATGATCTCTTATCATCCTTATCTCTTCTCCTATGCTCAAATGACTTATTTCCCTTTTTAGCTGAACATTGACTATCTTCTTTGGCTTAGGACAATCTGAAAGAAGTGTCCAACTTCGCCACAATTGTAGCAAGAATTTCGTTCTTTCTTAAAGATTTTCTTGTGAAATAAACCTTGATTCCTTCTCATGAATCTCTCAAACTTCTTGACGAACAATGGCATGACATCATTGCTGATCTGTTCTACATACTTTTCAGCTGAACCAGTTGGTTCAAGTTTCATTGTGCTTAGGGCAGTTGTCACTAGAGCAGTTGATGCTTTCGTTCTCTAGTCTGTAGTTCAAACTTGTAGGCTTTGAGATCAGCAAATAAATCATGTAGTTCCACCTTGTTTAGGTCTTTGGATTCTCTAATGGCCATTGTCTTAACATCCCATTCTTTGGGAAGACAACGAATAACCTTCAATGCAATTTTCTTTATTTGAATACACTCTTCCAAGTGTGTTCAGTTCATTGATGATGTTTCTAACTCATTCATCGAACTCATTCGTTGACTCTCAAGTCTTCATCTTGATATTATCAAACATTTGTACAACAACTGAGAGTTTCTTTTTTTGTTTGCTCGTTGCCTTCACACAGCTGAATCAACTTTTCCCAAATCTCTTTGGTTGTTTTGCACATCTTGATTTTTCTGAATGTGATCTTATCCAATGTTTTGTATAGAATATCCTTTGCTACATTTTAAGGTCTAGAAAATTAAAACTACGTAACCTAACTATATACAATATAGGGTTTTACTAAAATATGTGTAGTTATTTTGTTGCATGATTATTTCATGGATATGTGGTTTAGTTCATGGTTTATTTTACTCGCCGGATCATATTTTAACCGGTACGCAAAATTTAGCGAGTTAGAGGACATTTTGAGGGTTCGGTAAATATTTTACAAAAATTACCTAAACGAAATAATTTTCGGGAGCGTTACTGGGCTTAATAAGTTTATTTTATTGTTTAATGGGCTCAAAACCCTTTTAGTCTCTTTATTTTTAATTAAGGGCCCATTAGCACCAGATATTATGATTTAATCACCTCATTTGCAAACCCTAAGCCTAGAACTAACCTCTCGGCCGCCCCTCTCCCATTCAGCAGCAACATTCTGAATTTCCAGCAGCCCCATCTTCGAAAATCCTCTAAAAGTTTTCAAAGATATCATTCCCCGCCTTTCCGGTGCTCGTCTTACGCGAAGATATCTAAGGTTTCGAGCGTATATTCACAAAGGCATGCCATAAATCTTTTTTTATCATTCATGATATTTATGCGGAAGTGTGTGTTTTTGCATGAGGAATGCATAAATCTTTTATGTTTAATCGTTTGTGCATAGTTTTATCACAAAATATGCGTTTGTTGACATGTAACTCACATTTTTGCTATTGTTGTGTTAGGGGCAACCGAGTAGTGGTGCTAGGGGGTTGCACATGTCGAGAATGTTGGGGATTACATGTTGGAGTCATGGGTTTGTCGAGCTTGAGTGGAAACCGATCAAACATAGGGCATGGTTCGACGTTTGGGGGCTAGATTAGGTTATGGGAAGAGAACCGGCTGTAGAGGAGTCTATCCAAGCCACGGTGTAGTCCCTAAGGAGGTTGAGACGTGGTATAGGAGGGCTCAACCGCTTCTGGTCATGAGTTAATGGTCGGTCATCACGCAAGAACCGGGTAGGGAGGGTGTGGTCATGTATTCAGGTGCATCACGTACGGTTGATTGCATGGACAATAGGAAAGGTTAGGGTCAGTCCAGTAGGGTTTCCTCGGTCTGAACTTGGTCCTATGTAGCCATGGTTCATGGCTGGTTCGGGTTGGTTAGGCCTAGGATCGAATAATCGAGGGCTTGGTGCATTTGGGTTTGTAGGAATCAAGGTGACAAAACTTCCAGCAGGTAACAGTGGGTTTTAAGGAGTTCAAAATGGCTGGAATTGTGTTTTTTAGGGTCTGGTATGTTGTGAAGAATTTGTGGTTAAAATTTGGAAAAGTTTTGTCAAGTTTCGGGTGGATACGGGTTAAAACCGGGACCTCGGTCTAAGTTTTAAAACGAATCGTATAAGTTATGAAACGGGCTCGAGTTTATGTCTAAGAAACGATTATAATTATGTTTTGAGGTGTTTGGTAGGCTTCGGGGTCTAGATTTTGGGGTTTAGGGATAAAACGGTCAATTAGGGTTTCAAGGGGCAAAATGATCATTTTTCACACGGGTCGATTTAGCAGTCCTGGTAGTGCCCTGATCACAAAATTTTCATGTTTTAAATGTTTATGATATAACGAACATGAATTTTCATGGAAATATGAAAAATACGCTACATGCTAGATTTTAAAGAAATTTACTTATATGCATGATTTTTATAAGCGATGAATACGATTACATGTTTTTGGAGGAAGGGAGTTGGTTGTGACTATTATGATGATACAATAATACGATGACATGTAAGGTCAAGGCTCAGTGGATGGGTAATACTGTCGCTGATGTCTCCGTCTCCGGGAACTGCGGTTATACGTTGATGGATACATTGACTAATACGATGATACAAAGTCACAACTAATGAACAAAATTCAAATAAAGAAAGTTGAACACATGTATGTTGATATGATGTGATATTGACATGTTTACGCTCTGTCTTATTATGCTTAAGCTTATGATTTCAGATCATGAAATGTATTTTAAGCATAGTACTTTTCATTGTTGCATGTTTTTATATGTACTTGTTATAATGATTCAGGCGTGTTGTCTTAAGACTCACTAGGTGTGAATGATGCAGGTGAGCATATGATGAGGAGATTGGAGGCGCCGAAGACTGAGTAGGCGGGGCTGGATGTGCGCACGCTAACCCGAGGACCATATTTTTTTCCGCACATTACGTTTATGAATTAAAAGGAACCATGAATATTTTTTTTACACTTTCGTTTTTGTATGTTGATGTTTGTCAAGACTTTGAATGTTATTGGTGTGAACTCTTTTAAACAGTAGTTTAGGAATTTGTCATGTTTATAGATATTTAAATTCAATATTTTTATTCAGTAGTGCTTGACTATTTTTAAATGCATGCGTTGGGTCATTTTTCGGAAATTAGGATATATAAAGAAATAAATTAATAGTATTTTAAATAGCAGACATTTCACGCATTGTCTAAATTTGTTTTCCTCTTGTCTTCAGCAGTCCACTCTTCTCGTGGTTTTCAATACGATGAGGTTCTCCATCAGTTATGGCAATACTTGTATTTGATTTCATTATCTTCATTGGTCATCAGTTATAACGCACCACATATCGTCATCTTGTGCAGCTAAATGAGCATGCATTCTGATTTTCCAATCATCGAATTCTTCTCTTGAGAACATATGAATTTTATTGAAAGAATACATGGTGATCAAACATATGAATAGAGAGTATTCAGAAACAAGATGGAAAACCGCTCTGATACCAGTTGTTATGATCGGTTTGAAGGTCAAAGTGTTTAGAAGGGGTGGTTTGAATAAACACTTTAGGATTTTCAACTATTTTTCAATAATGGTGAATCAGTTTAGTGATAAACTGAATTCAATAATCATGTTGTCGATCTCAGTCAGTTAACTAGTTTAAGTGTCGAAATAAACTAACTGATAGATTGAATACTCAAAGAATAATTGAAACAAAGGACACAAAGATTTTATGGATGTTCGGAGGCTTCAAATACTTCTACGTCACCCCTTCTGTCACAAGGATAGGTTTTACACTAAAATACTTTGATTAATTTCAAAAGCAGTAATAACCCGCTTCAGTTTGGACTTAGACACTGCCAAACTGAAACTCTTAGTTCCCTCTACAATTTATCAGTATACAACTGATTTTCTTTTCTTAGGACAACTTATCTTAGAAGATCGAATATGATAGGACTCGTTTTTGCGTGTTTTTAGTGTTAGTTTTGAGTCGCATTCATGCATCATATTAGTTTGTTTTAGTTTAATTTAGCATTCATTTAGCATTATTTAGCATTTGGCTGATCTCGTGTATTTTGTGGTTGTTTTGTAGGAATTGGACCAAAAAGGGGGATTTTATATGCAGAGCAGCGAGAATGCCTCGCTAGGATGGTCAAAAGTGACCGCCCCAGCGAGCATTTTAATCCAGCCGAGGAGTATTTGCGCGAACCTCTCGCTAGGGCGGTCAAAAGTGACCGCCCCAGCGAGACCAAAGACGCGGCCAAGGATTTTTATTCGAGAACCACTCGCCCCAGCGGTCAAAAGTGGCCGCCCTAGCGAGCGACGAAATCCGAGAAGATTTGTTTCCAAATTTTATGGACTCTATAAAACCACCTAACCTAATACACGAGAAGAGGCGCCGCGATTTGGAAGGGAGAGCACTGTAGCAGGCGATAGCTCAACGGAACCGGAACAAGAACTCAACAGCGTTTTCTCTTTACTCTTTTATTGTAGTTAGGATTTAGGGGATCCGACCCCGAACCGTTGTTTGATTATTTATTTCTCGACTTTTGATTCATTCTTGATTGTGCTATTATTTTACATTGAATTGTTAAAGCCTAGCTAACTTTAATAATATCTAATATCGTGGGTGAGTTCGAGAGAATAACTTGCGATAGGAACAAGTAGCATAATCCGTGGATCTACAATTTACATAGAGATATGAAGTTGGATGCACGTTGGTAGTCATAGTCCAGTAGAGCGAAAACTAAGGGATTTCATAGATCGACATGCAATTCACCGTTAGTAAATAATAAAAGAGATTTTATTATTCTTTCGTGTAGAATTAGTTTAGCATAGCTCGAGAGAGTATGTTAATTGCTTAGGAAATCCTGTCAAAAGCGTAAATCAGTGTCGATATTAATTAATTAAATTAACGACGGGTAGGTGAACCGAGATCCTAACACTCGCTTATTTATTATTTTAGTTTATATTATTTTTAATGTGTTTGTTTCAATTTAGTGTTTTAGTATTAATTTAGTTAATAAGTAATTCAATTGTCGTTTTAATTAATTAAAGAATTTAATTTAAAGTAAATTTGTCTAATCAATCTCTGTGGGATCGATACTCGTACTCTTATACGTTTTACTATAACTTGACATCGTGCACTTGCGATTATTTCGAGCCTGAATTTTTATTTATTTTTATTGGAGATTTTACTGTGCAAGTTTTGCTCGATCAAGTTTTTGGCGCCGTTGCCGGGGATTGAAATTGACAAATTTTTCTTTTTGTTATTTTCTTTAGTTAATTTAATTTTTTTTAGTTATTTATTTTATTTTATTCTTGCGTGATCTACCGTTTTCTATTTTCTTTTTGCAGGAAATTTTCTTGTGCAATACTTTGAGATGTTTCATCGAAAAGTATTCACAAGATTTGCCCAACAACGCGGAGAGCCTTTTTACGCAGCATGGGAGAGATTCGATTATTTAGCAAACAATTTCCTGTATCATGATTTTTCTAACTATTCTCTTCTTAAATTTTTCCTTAATGGTTTGGATGCACTAACACGAAGATGGGTGATCGACGGAGCACTAACAACAGACAGTCCACTATTTTGCCGAGATGATGAGAAAATGATACTTTTGTTGGGTGATATGGCGGACTTTGACTACCATAGATATTGGGATCTTTCACCACAGTGTTGGAGTCATCAATACACACAAGATCATTACCCAGAGTTTATAGACCAACCATTTGAGTTTCAAAATGATGAGAGAGATAGCCATGAACTGATCACGACTCAACTAGAAGATACCGTGGATAGGTATGTGGCACTGACTGAGGCAGCTATAGAAAATCAAATTAATTCTCTGCGCAACCTTGAGGAACAAATAGAGAATATCAAGAAATCCATCTTTCAGAGTCGCCGAGAACATGAAGTGAAGCGAGATACTCAACCGGTGATCGATCCGGTTTGGTTTGATGATGATGACTCAAACAACCAAGATAGTGAGAATGAGTTGGATAAGACTGAAAATCTAGAGTTGTTTGATCCTTCGCTGGTAAATGAGCCTCAGTCGGAAGAGATTTTTGAAGAATTTTCTGATAAAGGAGTGCCGACACTATTTTTCTCATCTCATGCCGATTATTCAGAGTTGTGTGTTGTTGAGGTGACGAGCTTAATGTGCCTATATCTAGCCAGACTTGAGGGCATTTGGAATCCAGACCCAGATGTGGTGTCATATGACACTTACTTTGGGCATCAGCCGCTCTTTGATAAGGACTTCGGAGGGTCAAGCCGACGACTAGAAATCAGGCGCTACTTGGGAGGCAACCCAAGCGTTTTATATTTTAGTTATTTATTTTCATTTTAGTTGTTGCATTGAGTCCCGGTTTCGTGGTTATTTGATTTTGCTCAATTTCTTTTGTGCCAGGTGAGCATACTGGAGGACGTGGGAGATTGATGGCCTTAGGAGCTCGTACAATAGGAGATGATTGATGTCTACAACTACTACAATATAATCAACCAGGGGAGTTTTTATTTTATTTTTATTAAATTATTAATTATTAATATTTTTTTTTTATGCATGCATTTAGTTGTTTGGTTTTATCTATCTATTTAATTTTTCTATGTCGTCTAGTGCAATGGGGACATTGCACGACTTTAGTATGAGGGGGTGGGGTAGGTATTTTCTTTTAGTTATTTGGTATCATTTAAAAAAAAATTAAAAAAAAAAATTGGATGATGAAATTTGGCCAATGATGAATGCGAATTGATGATAAACATGCTCATTGATCTTGTTTCTTCATTAAGTGTTAGACACCCCTGTTGTTGAAGCATGAAATTTTTGCTTGAATGTTGAATATTTTTAAACACATGTTGTAACTAGTGAATTTTGTGAATAGTAGTGCAATTTTGAATTTTTGTGGGGAATTTGAGAAGCATGAGGTGTGAGTTGAACTTGAGTGCATGTCTATGAAATGAGTTACTAACCAGTGGCACAATAATGAATTAGACAATTTTTTTTATGGATTTGAATATGGAGTACATAGTGAAAATTGTGCACATAAAAAAAAAAAAAAAAGGGGAGATGTAAGGTGAGGGGGAGCCAAATAAAGGAATGAAATCCTATTCCTAGGCTAAAAAGTTGGAGATGTAAGGAGACGAGGAATGTCGGATAAAAAAAATCTGACAAGTGCATAATGAAAATGAGCTGTGTATTCCCGTCTTTTAATCAATTGACTATACTCTGATAATAAGTGAATCCTAATGTGCAAATATGAAGTCCTAATTAGTTGTACTTACTGGTTAGCAATGAGTGGAGACTGGAGCATGAAAGTAAACTTGCATTTAACATGTAAATCGAGTTATCTTGCAAATTTCAGGAATGAATCTACTTGAAAGACACGATACTAAAAACAACATTGCACTCACACACGTTCACGTTCAACGCATAAAAATTAGTGTGGAAATTTCAAGGGGTGTGCGATGACTTGTGTTGTACATTGATCAATGGAAAATATACTTAAGATTTGTTGATGCATGAGTTGAGCCATTACATATTATTGAATTAGTTTTCATTTTATTTTATTTATTTGATTTTTGTTTTTGTTTTTAGTTTTTGTTGTGTCTTGTCACCTATTTTGCTCGAGGGCGAGCAAAAGGTTAGTATGAGGGGGTTGATAGGACTCGTTTTTACGTGTTTTTAGTGTTAGTTTTGAGTCGCATTCATGCATCATATTAGTTTGTTTTAGTTTAATTTAGCATTCATTTAGCATTATTTAGCATTTGGCTGATCTCGTGTATTTTGTGGTTGTTTTGTAGGAATTGGACCAAAAAGGGGGATTTTATATGCAGAGCAGCGAGAATGCCTCGCTAGGACGGTCAAAAGTGACCGCCCCAGCGAGCATTTTAATCCAGCCGAGGAGTATTTGCGCGAACCTCTCGCTAGGGCGGTCACCAGCGAGACCAAAGACGCGGCCAAGGATTTTTATTCGAGAACCACTCGCCCCAGCGGTCAAAAGTGGCCGCCCTAGCGAGCGACGAAATCCGAGAAGATTTGTTTCCAAATTTTATGGACTCTATAAAACCACCTAACCTAATACACGAGAAGAGGCGCCGCGATTTGGAAGGGAGAGCACTGTAGCAGGCGATAGCTCAACGGAACCGGAACAAGAACTCAACAGTGTTTTCTCTTTACTCTTTTATTGTAGTTAGGATTTAGGGGATCCGACCCCGAACCGTTGTTTGATTATTTAATTCTCGACTTTTGATTCATTCTTGATTGTGCTATTATTTTACATTGAATTGTTAAAGCCTAGCTAACTTTAATAATATCTAATATCGTGGGTGAGTTCGAGAGAATAACTTGCGATAGGAACAAGTAGCATAATCTGTGGATCTACAATTTACATAGAGATATGAAGTTGGATGCACGTTGGTAGTCATAGTCCAGTAGAGCGAAAACTAAGGGATTTCATAGATCGACATGCAATTCACTGTTAGTAAATAATAAAAGAGATTTTATTATTCTTTCGTGTAGAACTAGTTTAGCATAGCTCGAGAGAGTATGTTAATTGCTTAGGAAATCCTGTCAAAAGCGTAAATCAGTGTCGATATTAATTAATTAAATTAACGATGGGTAGGTGAACCGAGATCCTAACACTCGCTTATTTATTATTTTAGTTTATATTATTTTTAATGTGTTTGTTTCAATTTAGTGTTTTAGTATTAATTTAGTTAATAAGTAATTCAATTGTCGTTTTAATTAATTAAAGAATTTAATTTAAAGTAAATTTGTCTAATCAATCTCTGTGGGATCGATACTCGTACTCTTATACGTTTTACTATAACTTGACATCGTGCACTTGCGATTATTTCGAGCCTGAATTTTTATTTATTTTTATTGGAGATTTTACTGTGCAAGTTTTGCTCGATCAAGTTAATACAGCAATGTAATGTGATAGTGCTTTAGTTCATATGATAACCTGAAAGCTATAAAATATGTATGTTAAGTGTTAAATTTTCTGTATGAATATCTTAGTTGAACTTGTATGCTTGAATTCAAAATTCACTCAAAATAATTGTGCGAAAAGTTCTTGTCTCAGCTGAACTCCTCGGCTATTTATAGGCTTTGTTTCCAACGACAACATTGAATGCATTAATTAATACTTATCTGTTGATTTGTTCTTTCTGAATATGTCAACATTTTTATAACAATAGTACTCTGTGGCATTCTGATATGCGGCACTCCCACTATGAGTTACAATATTCTTTTGTACAAATTGTCGGTTGTTGGATATGCTTTAACTGATGACATATCAAAATGATTATTAGTTCACTATATAGTCGATCATTTGACCTGACTGTATAACCGATCAGTTCCAACTGATAGTTCAGTTATCTTTACGAATTCAGTAAGCTTCGATCAGTTCGATTGCCTTCGATTATTTAACTCATTAATTATCAGTTTGGGAAATTTAAGTTTGGGTAGTTTCATTTCAAATAAATGCAGTTGAGCCGATCAGTTCTGCAATCTTCAAAAGCTTTATTTTTCAAACTCCAAAATTTTGATTCTAATAAGCTAGTCTAAATCAACAACACTTGTGACACGCTAGGCTAGGACATATTTTTCAAAGAAGGATGCACAAGCTAGTGGGAGAGGGCATGTTTGATATGTCAGAAACAAACTCTCTTGAATCATGTGATTTACATCTGAAAAGAATGATAGCCAAATCTCCTTTTCTAGGGAAAGTGGAAGGTCAACGTGATCTATTGGATTTGATCTATGCGGATGTGTGTGGTCCGCTAAGTGTTAGCACTAGAAATGCTCAATTCTACTTCATTAACTTTATTGATGACTTCTCGAGGTATGAGTATGTGTATTTAATGAAATACAAGTTTAAAGCCTTTGAAAGATTCAAAGAATTCAGAGATGAAATAGAGAACAATTAGGAAAGAGTATTAAAAAAATTCGATCAGATGGAGGTGAAAAATACTTAAGTATTGACTTTCAAGACTACTTTAAGGAGAATAATATTCTCTCACAGCAGACTCGCCCTGCCACACCATTCAACGCCCTGTCACACCCTAGTTGAATGGTGTGTCGGAACATCGTAATCGAACATTAACAGACATGGTTAAATCTATGATTTGATTCACTGAATTAATGTCATCCTTTTGGGGATTTTCCCTTGAAATTGTTGCAATGTTGTTGAACCAAGTCCAAACAAAGGCAGTGGATAAAACTACATATGAGATATGGATGTAGAAGCCACCCAAATATTCTTTCTTAAAAATACGGGGTGCCCGACTTATGAAGCAGGCAGTGGAAGAAACAATTTGATTGTAGAGCCAATTTGTGTTATTTTGTGGGATATCCAAAGAATTTCATTAGATATCATTTCTATAATCCTGATGAAACAAAGGTGTTTGTTTCAAAGAATGTCTACTTCTTAGAGAAGGAGTTTCTATTGGATAGAAAATGCAGAATGATAGAATCGAAGAGATTCGAGATCCACTCACTTCTGAAATAGTAGTAACCATGCCCAAACAGTCAGTTGAAGAAACACAAGCTCTTAGGAGATCCGAAAGATTCTCAAAGCCACCTAAGAGGATGAGCCTACTTCTGGAAGAAGGTCAAGATGAGCTCATTCCTAGAAGTTCTCCAAGAAACTTCAAAGAAGCATTGTCTGATGTCAATTCATCTAAATGACTTGAAACCATCAATTCGAGATGGACTCTATGTATTCAAACCAAGTATGATCCTTAGTAGATTACCCCGAGAGAATGTAATGACTTTCGAAGCAAGATTGGTAGAAAAAATATATGCTCAAAGGCAAGGTATTGACTATGATGAAACATTTTCTCCAGTTGCAATGTTCAAGTCCATTAGAATATTACTAGCCATAAGAGTATGGTATCGCTATGAAATATGGTAGATGAATGTGAAGACACTGTTATTAATGATGACATTGAGGAAGAGATATTCATGTCTCAACCTGAAGGATTCACATTAGTAGGAAGTGAGCATAAAGTATGCAAACTTCAAATATCCATATATGGATTCAAATAGACATCAAGGAGCTGGAACCTCATATTTGACAGCACAATCAAAGAGTTCGATTTTTTCAAGAGAGGATATCTCCCAATGTGTCATGGTATGATTCTATCCAGTCTATGTGCCCTAAGAATGATGATGAGATAGAAAAATGAGCTGCATTCCAAATGCGTCTCCTATAGTTAGTATAATGTATGATATGATATCTACTCGACTTGATATTACATCTGCACTAAGTGTTGGAAGTATATATCAATTGAATACCGGTCCATTGCGTTGAAAAGTCGTGAAGGGAATTCTTAAGTACTTGAGAAAAACTAAGAATTTGATCTTGGTTTACGGGAGTGGAGAATTAAAATTGGAACACTATACTGATTCTATCTTCCAATCAAATGAGGATGATTTGAAATCAACATCTGGATTTATATTCAAGCTTAATGATAGTGATGTCTCTTTTAAGAGTTCCAAACAAGACATCATAGCGGTTTCAACCACTCAGGTCGAATACATAGCTGCATCGACTGCAACAAAGAGGCGGTTTTGATGAGGAATTTAATTCTAGAGTTGGGCTTCATTCCTCAAGCAGTCGATCCAGTCCCGGTCCACTATTAAAACACCTGTTCCATTGAAAGCGTCCCAAAGTATCGTGTGTATCGTCGTTCCTCTAGTGACACATGTTGGGAGATTGAGCATAACTGTTTACTCAGACCTTCAAATGACATGAGCCCAATTGGAGATTCAAGCCAAGACATAGAGCTACAACTTTCATGTGTACCATTTTTTCCAAATTATGACGGGAAGAGGTGTTTCGGAGGCGATCATTGAGACGGCTGTGCGCAGAGCGGCGCCCGAGCGCCACTGGTTCTGAAATTTTGGGTTTTGGACAGAAACGTCCACGCTAAGGCGGTAATTTATGACAGCCCGAGCGCTCAGTATAGTACAAAAACGTGTTTTGGGTGTTTTAAGGTATAAAATCAGTTGAGACACAACTTTTCCTCATTTTATTCTCCTCCTTTCTCTTCTCCAACAATTTCAAGCTAGGGTTCTTCATTTTGTTCTTATCTTTTCTTTCAATCAAGCAATTATTCTTCAATCCGGGGTTGGAACTTCATCTTTTTAGTGAAAGGGACAAAGGTAAGTGGTTTTTCTTCTTGTTCTTGAGTTATTGAAGATGGTGTAGTTATGGCATGATAGTTGTGATTGATGTATTTGATTAAATGGTCATCTAATGTTGTTATTTGAGTGTTGATGGTTAGTTATTGGGTTTCCAATTATATGCATTTTGAATGAAAGAAGTTAAACTTTACAATATGCCTCTAATGTGTTTGATAAAATGCTGGAATGAAGTTTTATAGGATTGAATGATTGGATTGATAGTTATAGTAGCTGTGTTGTCTCTTGCAATTCTAAATCCGCAATGTAATTGGCCAATTAATGATGAAAATATGTGCTCTCTTATAAGACGCATTTTATGCAGAGGTACGTGTCCCTCCTATAAGATTCGTTTTTTTACGAAGAGGGTTAGCAATGAATGAACTATCTTATAAGAACTATCAATTCTTCAGTTGATCAATGAAATGAATATCATCCCTATGTATTGTTGTATTATTATTCTTGACGGATGATATTAATGATGATTCGACGTTTATGAAATGAAATGGATAATGTTTTAAAGAAAATGAAATTGAGGCTATTCATTTTATGTTTTACACTAAAATTATATATATATATATATATATATATATATCTTGTTAGTGTTGATTCCATTTGCTGAGTTTTATACTCATTCCAGTTATGTTCATGTGATGCAGGCACAGGTAAGAAAGACTGATCATCCCTGAGTTGTCGAAGCGAGAGAAGGGAATATGCCAAAGTTTGGAGATAGTGGTTGGATGCTATTTTGATATTTGAAGCTTTTGGATATTTTGGAAAAACATTGAAAACCTTTTTTTGGTATTTGAATTAGAATATGTGTAGATACTATATTAAATTGTATATGATGAATATGAAAATCTTTTGTATGTATTTTATGTGTTGCTTGAGACAGATGATATGTCCTATTTTTGGGGAGGTGCTGCCCAAGTTTGTTAAAATTTACACATTTTCTCCAAATTATATTTTAAAGCTTCCGCACTAATTATGCATTTTAGTCACGAGTGTTACATTTAGTGGTATCAGAGCCGAGATTTTCGGACAAATGATTTTTCAAATGATTTCCTCTGCTGTCGACAATTCGGTATGTATGTATCGGCATCATTTGATATAATATGGATGTGTAGCCTCAATAATTATGCTATGTTATGTATGAAAATGGTTTTAAACTATTATGTATCATAGGAACACGCCACCTAAGCGTAAATCACCAGAAGGGGAGGATAGTTCATCATCTAAAGTGGTTGGTGAATTTAGCAAGTTATTGAAAGAACAGGCCAAGGTACATGGCGAGCAAATTCAGCAGCTTTTACGGATGCAGAATGCAGGGCGAGGGAGATAGAGAGAGCAAGTGAGGCCCGAGCCCGGTAGTGAAGGTGCATACAAAAGATTTCGTAAGATGGAGCCACCAGAATTTGATGGTAGCACTGATCCCATGGTCGCCTTGGAATGGGTCAAAGCTGTGTAGGCTATATATGATTACCTTCATTTTGAAGATATAGATCGAGTCAGTTGTGCCATTTTTCTACTGACCAAGACGGTGAGGACTTGGTGGGACGCCACCAAGATATCAGTTAATGTCTCAGCACTCAAGTGGCAGGAGTTTAAAGATTTATTCTACAACAAATATGTAAAAGCCTGAAAATCCTTACTTTGAAAATTTGCGGAAAATTAAAAATTTTCTTTTTTAAAGAGCTTAAATGGCCTCGTACATAAAATCACTGGTGAATCAAGTTCAATGTTTAAAAATATTGCAGCGGAAGAAAATATAGTTGCCAACAATAACAATTTAAAAATGTCCAACGACTGATAAAATAATTGTTTGCGGAATAAAATGACAACTGCTGCACTGAGGTCCTCGGGTTCCACTACTGCCGACCCAAGCTGGCTCACTGGTCCCCGCCCTCGGCCCTGGCCTCATCAGTACCTACAACAATCAAGTCTAGTGAGCCTAAAGACTCAGCATGCATATATCGCAGGTAACGAGTAAAATCTGAAGTAAAATATGCATGGGATAAAATATCATGTCATGAGGCATGCTGAAAATAATCTGTACTCATGATGAAAATAATCTGTACTGAGCAATTATAATACGTGCATAACTGAACTGATAATCACAGTAAAAATGTTTGCTCCTTGGAGCCCTGTACTGAAATAACTGGTAAAATTTTCTGTTGAGATTATGTTTTACGCCTGTGGCCACTGCACTAAGCTGAACTGATCGGTAACTGGCTACCGGGGAGTCTGAAACTGAACTGAGCTGGCCGGTCACTGGCGTTGGGTGGTACCAAACTTGAACTGAGCGGTCACTGGCGACCGTATAAAATAATACTCCCACATAGTGAATGAACCACAAGCCATATCGCATAAATCTCAAAAATAATCATTTTCTGTTTTTCATGCACGTAATATAATTTAACTGGCATAATGAAATATCCTGTAATTTTTCCGACTGGATTGGTTTGGATCGTCCCCCAGGCTCGCTGCAACCTAACCGTGCCATGAAAAATATGCAATAGCTTAAACTTGACCAACTATGCAATTTAGTTCAAAAGATGCGACTATGACGCCTAATGACTTCGTATTTAATCATGACTCCGAACCAACCCGAACCAACACTGAACCGACGTATAGTCATGATTAAAATACGCTGAAAATAATGAAATAATGCTCCTAAAATTATGAGGGTCGAAATCTAGGTGGAATGGAGGCCAAAACAAGAAACGCTCTTTCGAGAGTCAATTTGGCACATCGCACCGTAAATTCTCGTACGACTTCAAAATTATCCGAATGACAAACGGCCAAAAACATGACCTTTCTAACTCAATGAGGCACTGTCCAGTCCAAGGCCATGGGCTAAAAGCCAACCAAGAACTCAAACGAGCCTTCTAAACGACACAACAACTTGCTGTAATTTTCCAGCAGCTGCGCACCCGTGCGTCTTGTGTTGGTTTCGAGTCTATCGGCCATTGGGGCGTGAACCACCGACCAGAGACCCTTACCAACATCCCAAGGAATGATTTGAACCATGGTCTAAGGGCACAAGGCCAGCCACAATTCGCACCATACCAGAAACGAGACTACACACCTAGCCGAGAAGGAAATTCTGCGCGCGTAGGGAGTTTGGCTTCGCTTGTTGTCTCGTGTCGTTCCAGTGGCCATTTCATTGACCATGGCACGATCTAGACATCTAGGGGCAAGGTGTAAACCGTGGATAAGGGCCATAGGCCAACCAAGATCCACATCAAACCACACAATTCGAAATGCATGTTGCTGTCAAAAGAAGGAAACCCGAGAGGGGAGGGGCTGTTCTTGCTTCGTTGGTTGTCTAGCATCGTTCCAGTGGCCATTTCATTGACCATGGCACGATCTAGACATCTAGGGGCAAGGTGTAAACCGTGGCTAGGGGCCATAGGCCAACCAAGATCCACACCATGCAACAAAAGAAATGAACCACAAGCTGTCCAACTGAAGTAGCCGAAGGGGTATAGGGGCTGTTCTTGTTGTTTATTTCAAAACCGATGAGCCATGGACCAAGCCACCAAAAGGGCAACTTAGCCACGTCTTAGACATGCTAGGGGAGTGATCCAACCATGGCTAAGAGCCCTTAGGGCAGCCAAGATCAGATCCAACCCCTTGACATAAAAACTGAAATTTTGAAACACATTTATGCACCTATGGGGAGGTTGCTGTCATTTCGATTTTCCAGCAAGCATGGGGCTTGTTTTAATGGACCAACATGGTCCTAATGCATCCTATTACATGTCTAGGAGTCACCTTGGGAGCCTGGAGTCGAACCAATACCTGAAATCCACAACACGAAGCAAACCATGAAGCTGCACAAGAAAACCGAAAAATCTGCATGTGATGATTTCTGAAAATTTCTTGAAACATTTCGGTTTTAGCATGAAAGTAATGATCATGCACTGTAAAAATAATGATAATATGACTTGATTGAGGTTTAGAAAAAGTATATACATGCCTTGGATTCGTTTCGAAAGAAAACGAAAAGAACGAAGCGATACGGCGCGGAGGAGGTGGAGCGCTTTCTTTCCTTGCTACCTTGCTCGATTTTTCTCTCTTGCTCTAGCTATGAGGATCACGAAATTTCTCCTCTCAAACTCACTGAATTTCAGTCATGGGGGAGGAGAATGATGGTTGGAATGGTGAGGGGCAAGATCCACAAATAAAGGATTTCAACTCAATGACCAAGTCCCACCCTCATTAAATTTGAATTGGTTGTTTGATATCAACTATTGTTGGGGTGCTTCTAGAATGGTATGGCCGATGGATTGCATCCTAATCTAGACTAGGATCATGCTAATTAATTAATAAATGGAGGTTGATAGATAATTGGAATTATTAGCATGCTAAAAGATGGCAAAGAATTGGTCAAAGTTGATGAGTTGGAAATGCATTGCCTAGCACTATGGGGTGGCCGAAAATTCACTTCTAAAAAATGGATGGGGAGTGTTGTATATCTAGTCAACTAACTATCCTTAAAAGCCTTACTAATCCTTTAATTAATTTAGTTAGTTAACCCCTTAATTATGCAACTGAAATGGGCTTATTTCTTAATCACCTCAAGCAACTTAAATAATTCCTTAAACTTCTTTTTAACTTAAATTAACTTACTTGCTAGCTAAATAAAATCCTGGAAATATTTCTCAAATCTTAAATTCTATCTCAAAACTCCAACTCCAGTCCGGCCTCACTGAAATAACTGAAATGCTAAAAATCAACTACTAAGCTGAAATAATAAAATAATTAACATCAAAGAAATGCATTTAAAATAATCATGCAATGAAGTCAATTAAATTTAAAAATCTAGAATTATGCATGGCTTATACGTAGACTGATTTACGGGTTCTACAAAATATTTTTCTCGAGATGTTCGAAGTCAGAAAGTGAAGGAATTTCTAGAACTGAAGCAAGGAAATTTGTCAATGCAAGTGTATATTCTCAAATTTGAAGAGGGGTGTCAGTTTGCCCCATATCTGGCCAGCAATGGCATCGAAAAGGGCGAGCATTTTCTTAGAGGTGTCCGAGCTGAAATTAAAAGAGACGTTCGAATGTCTAAAGCTGTTTCATATAAAGAGATTGTTGAAAAATCAAGGATGGCCGAGCAGAACGAGAAGGAAATTGAAAGAGAAATACAGTTGAAGCACAAAGATTTTTCTACTAAAGGCCAAGGATCCTGATGGAAAGGTAAGGGCAAGTTCAGAGGCAAAGAAAAAGAGGAGCATCGACCTAAAGCTCCTATGCCACCGCCTACATATGATCGACCTGTATGTCCAAAATGTGGCAAAATGCATATAGGTGAGTGCTTGGTTGGAAGTAATCGATGTTTTCGTTGTGGAGGTGTTGGACATGTTATCAAAAATTGTCCAGTGAAGGGTGAGAAAGGGAAGGATAGGGTTCAAGGCAGAATCTTCACAATGACTAAAGAAGGCGCAAATCCTGATTCTTCTGTTATATCAGGTACTATCTTATTTTCAGGCAAGGCCGCTATTACATTTATTGACACTGGTGCTACACATTCCTTTATGTTTGAAATTTTCTTGCGCTCCTTGAATGTTGTTCCATCTTATGAAAACCCTCCACTATAGTATTTTGTTGCCATCGGGAGACAAATTATGGCCTTCCAGTATTCTTAAAGGTTGTGCAGTACAAGTGAATGAGAAAATATATTTTGCGGATCTTATTATTATTACCATGGTGGCGTTTGATGTTATTTTGGGAATGGACTGGATATCGTCATATCGTGCCGTTATTGACTGTATCGCTAAGACGGTGCAATTTCCTGCCGAAGATGATGTAAAGCGGGATTTTCCAGATTTCGGGTATTTCGCTTGACACTCCTTATATTTCTTGTCTCAAAACTCACGAATTGTTATCAAAGGGGTGTCAGGGGTTTTTAGCTGCTGTGATAGATGTGAATACTGAGATGACGAGGAATTTGAATGAGATTGAGGTAGTTCGGGATTTTCCTGACGTATTTGCGGATGATGTGCCTGGATTACCACCTGACCATGAAGTTGAGTTTGTGATTGACGTGGTTCCAAGTACTGCTTCGATTTCGAAAGCTCCTCACCGGACGGCCCCGACTGAAATTAATGAACTGAAGAACCAGTTGCAGGATCAATTATATAAAGGCTTTATTCGTCCGAGTTCTTCTCTGTGGGGAGCTTCAGTTTTATTTGTCAAAAAGAAAGATGGATCTTTGCGGTTGTGCATCGATTACAGAGAGATCAACAAAGCGACGATCAAGAATAAGTATCCATTGCCGAGGATTGACAATCTCTTTGATCAAAACTACAGGGAGGGATAGTGTTTTCAAAGATTGACTTACGTTCTGGTTATTGTCAGCTGAAAGTTAGGGAAGCCGACATCCCTAAAACTGCATTCAGAACCAGGTATGGCCATTATGAGTTCTTAGTTATGTCATTTGGTTTGACGAACGCTCCTTCTGTCTTCATGGATCTAATGAACCGGGTCTTCAAGCCATATATCTGGATAGCTTCATTATCGTTTTCATTGACGATATCTTAACTTATTCCAAGACTCGGGAACTCCATGCCGAGCATCTTAGAACTGTATTGCAGTTATTAAGGGAAAATCAATTATACGCAAAGTTGAAAAAGTGTGAATTCTTGTAAGAGCAAGTATCATTTCTGGGCCATATCGTTTCGAGTGACGGCACTGCAGTGGATCCCATGAAGACTGAAGCGATTAAACAATGGCCTATTCCTATGAAAGTCTCCGAGGTGCGTAGTTTTCTTGGTTTGGCAGGTTATTATCGACGTTTTATTGCCAATTTCTCCAAAATAGCCCTGCCATTAACCAATCTGACGAGGAAAGCGGTGAAGTTTGAGTGGACAAACGAGTGCCAACACGGAATTCAAGTGTTGAAAGATAAGTTGACATCAGCCCCTATCCTAGCACTTCCGTGTGGTACTGAAGATTTTATTGTTTACACTGATTCGTCAAAGATGGTACTTGGAGCTGTACTGATGAAGCGTGGGAAAATAATCGTTTATTCTTCTCGTCAGTTGAAGGATTACGAGAAGAATTATCCAACCCACGATCTTGAGGTGGCCACAGTGGTCTTCACATTGAAAATATGGAGGCATTATCTGTATGGCGAGAAATGTGAAGTTTTCCCATACCATAAGAGCTTGAAATATCTATTTTCTCAAAAAGAACTCAATATGCGGCAGAGGAGGTGGTTAGAACTTGTTAAAGATTATGATGTGACCATTAGCTACCACTCAGGTAAAGCAAACGTGGTTGCAGATGCTTTGAGTCGCAAGTCAATTTCTTCTTTGAGATCGTTGATTCAGAAGCCGTTGTTATTGGATCTTCAGAGGAGTGAGATAGCTATAATAGAGCAAGGGACCATCGCTAGACTTTCGGCTTTAGTTATTCGACCTACGTTGACAGATAGGATACATCGGGAGCAACCTAATGACAATCTGTTGATGAAATTGCGATCTAAATCCAACGAGAAAGGAAATACAGAGTTTGCGATGAACACTGATGATTTGTTAACGTTTAGAGGTCGGACATGTGTTCCCATTGGTGATGACATTCGACGGGATGTTTTGACAGAGGCTCATACCGCACCATACTCGATACATCCAGGTAGCACCAAGATGTATCAGGATCTCCGACGTCTCTACTGGTGGCCACGTATGAAAAGTGACATTGCAAAGTTTATATCCGAATGTCTAACATGTCAGCAGGTAAAGATTGAGCATCAAAGACCTGCTGGAACTTTGCAATCCCTCCCAATACCTCAGTGGAAGTGGGATCACATAATTATGGACTTCGTAACGGGACTTCCAAGAACATCAAAGGGTTACAACTCCATCTGGGTGATTGTTGATAGGTTAACCAAGTCTGCTCATTTTCTTCTGGTCAAGACAACGTTTACAATGAACCAATATGCTAAAGTCTATGTAGCTGAGATTGTGAGACTTCATGGTATTCCTATGTCAATTGTATCTGATCGTGACCCAAGGTTTACTTCTGAATTCTGGAAGAGCTTGCACAGAGCCTTGGGCAACAGGTTGGCTTTTAGCACAGCTTATCATCCTCAGAGTGACGGGCAGTCAGAGAGGGTGATTTAGATTCTTGAAGATATGCTACGAGCCTGCACGATTGACTTCTTGGTAGCTGGAATTTTAAATTTCCACTTGCGGAATTTACATATAACAATAGTTATCAGGCGACGATTGTCATGGAACCATACGAGGAATTGTATGGCAGGAAATGTAGGTCACCGTTGAACTGGGATGAAGTCGGTGAAAGAAAGATGTTAGGACCAGAATTGGTCAAACAGACAGCTGATGTGATTACTTTAATCCAGGACAGAATGAAGACGGCCCAAACCAGACAAAACGTTATGCCGATAACCAAAGAAGGCCTTTGGAGTTTGAAGTTGGAGATCATGTTTTTATCAAAATTGCTCCTCTCAAAGGGGTAACTGAGATTCGAGAAGAAAGGAAAACTGAGCCCAAGATTTATCGGCCCGTTTGAATTCTGGACAAGATAGGAGAAAGAGCATATCTTCTAGCCTTACCGTCGGACTTTGATAGAGTCCACAATGTATTTCACGTCTCAATGCTCAGGATGTACATCTTGAACCCTTCCCATGTTCTCAGACATGAAGCGTTGGATCTGATGCCGAACTTGACTTATCAAGAAGTACCAATCCAGATTTTAGATCGGAAGGTTAAAGTACTGAGGAATACAGATATCGGCATTATCAAGATTCAGTGGCAGTAACCAGTTGATTGAAGAAGCAACGTGGGAACAATAGAAGGAAATGAAGCAGCGATATCCTGAGTTATTCGCACAGTAATGGCAATTTTGGGGACGAAATTTCTTAAGGAGGGGAGAATTGTAACATCCAGACATTCGTATGCATATGATGTAAGGTAATGATTATGATTAAGTATGGTCATTATTCCTTTTATGGTTTATTATGATAATCGTTCGGGGATATGTGATGTAATGGTGATGGTTTATGGTTTCAAGATATGATATGAATGGTATTGAATGATATAGAATGGAACAGAGAATGTATGGGTAGAATAGAAAGATGATCTTTAGCTAAGTAGGTAATGGAAGTGCGAAAACGGTATGAAACTGTGGCAGTAGTTTTGGTTTTAAGCATAATGTTTTGTATATTGATCCGAATGATGTGAGGCCACTTTCATTAGAAAGCTAAGACATAAGGATATAACTTTCATATTTTGAGTTTTGTCCAAATCATTGTGGAAGACTAGCCAAAAGCGCCTCGAAGTGTGTCGTGTGTATCGTCGTTCCTCTAGTGACACATGTTGGGAGATTGAGTATAACGTTTTTCTCAGACCTTCAAATGACATGAGGCCAATTGGAAATTCAAGCCAAGACATAGAGATACAAAGTTCATGTTTGCCATTTTTCCAACTTATGACTGGAAGAGGCGTTTCGGAGGCGATCTTTGAGGCGGCTGTGCGTAGAGCGGCGCCCGAGCGCCACTGGTTTGAATTTGGGTTTTGGACAGAAACGTCCGCGTACAAAAATGTGTTTGGGGTGTTTTAAGGTATAAAATGGGTTGAGACGCAACTTTTACTCATTTTCTTATCCTCCTTTATCTTCTTCAACGATTCCAAGCTAGGGTTATTCATTTTCTTCTTATCCTTTCTTTCAATCAAGCAATTAATTTTCAATCCGGAGTTGGAACTTCTTCTTTTTAGTGAAAGGGACAAAGGTAAGTGGTTTTTCTTCTTGTTCTTGAGTTATTGAAGATGGTGGAGTTAGGGCATGATAGTTGTGATTGATGTATTGGATTAAATGATCATATAATGTTTTTATTTGAGTGTTGATGGTTAGTTATTGGGTTTATTATTGTAGGATCACCATCAAGGTTTAGGAAACCAAGTGCTCCAAGTGTAGTAAGTGGAATCATTTCTTAAATGCATCACATGATCTTATATATATGTGTTTTGATGATTTTATGGCGTTAACTTCTTTCAAATTCCATTCATGATATATATATATATATATATATATATATATATATATATATATATATATATATATATATATATGTAAATATGTATATATGTTAGTGCAATTATATGCATTTTGAATGAAAGGAGTTAAATTTTACGAGATGCCTCTAATGTGTTTGATAAAATGCTTGAATGAAGTTTTATAGGATTGAATGATTGGATTGATAGTGATAGTAGCGATGTTGCCTCTGGCAATTCTAAATCCGCAATATAATTGGCCAATTAACGATGAAAACATGTGCTCTCTTATAATCATTTTTTTACGAAGAGGGTTAGCAATGAATGAACTATCTTATAAGAACTATAAATTCTTCAGTTGATCAATGAAATGAATATCATCCCTATGTATTGTTGTATTATGATTCTTGACGGATGATATTAATGATGATTCGACGTTTAGAAATGAAATGGATAATGTTTAAAAGAAAATGAAATAGAGGCTATTCATTTTATGTTTTACATTAAAATTATATATATGTATCTTGTTAGTATTGATTTCATTTGCTGAGTTTTATACTAATTCAAATTATGTTCATGTGATGCAGGCACATGTAAGAAAGACTGATCATCTCTGAGTTGTCGAAGCGAGAGAAGGGAATATGCCAAACTTTGGAGATAGTTGTTGGATGCTATTTTTGATATGTTAAGCTTTTGTTTATTTTGGGAAAACATTGAAAACCTTGTTTTGGTATTTGAACTAGAATATGTGTAGATACTATATTAAATGGTATATGATGAATATGAAAATCTTTTGTATGTATTTTATGTGTTGCTTGAGACAGGTGGCATGTCCTATTTGTGGGGAGATGCTGCCCAATTTTTTTAAAATTTACACATTTTCTCCAAATTATATTTTAAAAATTCCACACTAATTATGCGATGAATATGAAAATATTTTGTATGTATTTTATGTGTTGCTTGAGACAGGTGGTATGTTCTATTTGTGGGAAGTGCTGCCCAATTTTTTTTTAAAATTTACACCTTTTCTCCAAATTATATTTTAAAACTTCCACACTAATTATACATTTTAGTCATGAGTGTTACAAAGACCCTGCCAGGACCATTGTTTGAGAAGCATCGTTAAGCAATGAGTCTTAAATGAATGGGTAGTTTGCTATAGGAAAAGTGGGTGATTGTTAGAATAGGTGCTCAGCGTGCCAACTTGTAGCTTGAGCTTTATTGACTTTTGTGTAAAAATAATCTTTATTTTAATAATATATTACAGTTTATCTAATTATGATATTTCCTTTATCTATTTACTATGCAGCTTTCTTGAATTTGCAAATTGTACCATATGATCTGTATCTCAACGTAAGATCATGAAACTTATTAAGAAGTGTATCACATATTCTAAACAAGTTCCAAGTCGAATCGCCCCCTAAATTAAAGATAAAGTTCATTTGAGCTGTAGACTAACATCTGTGATGTAAACGTTATGTTTCATTGGTAAGAACATTGAGATTTTCATTCCTACAGATGGGTGATCATTTCATGATGCACTGAACAACTCTCCCTCGAACTGTCCAAGTGGTTATCATTTATCAAGTGTAATAGTCTGCAGTTATGGTTGTACACCATTAGTCCTTTGACCCGAGACAACGTAGAAGTTCTACATACTAGCATGCAATTTGATCGTTATCGACTCCATTGAGGACCATCAGGTGGAGAGATTGAATGTTATTTCAAAATACTCATGAGCAAATATATTGTAGTTGGGATTCACCTTTTCCTCTACGAATGAAGATATCTTATGTGATCTTGTGATTTAATAGTGCAGTTATGGTTTTACACCATTAGTCCTTTCACCCGAGACAACGTAGAAGTTCTACATACTAGCATGCAATTTGATCCGTTTATCGACTCCATTGAGGACCATCAGGTGGAGAGATTGAATGTTATTTCAAAATACTCATGAGCAAATATATTGTAGTTGGGATTCACCTTTTCCCTACGAATGAAGATATCTTATGTGATCTTGTGATTTAATAGTTCACGAAATCTCTGGCCAGAGCATAACATATTAATTTTGGACAGGTGTTTCCTCAGTTGCAAATACGATGTCACTATTATTACTCAAAAAAACATCACATCGTTATCGAATTCATATGCAACTCTCAATTTACTAATGGTTGCATATTCGATCGAGATTTATGGCTTGAAGGGACCGTACTGTATGCCAACTATAACATAAAGTTCTTGTAGGCACTATCAGTTATACCTAAAGGATCATTGGATGATACTAGCTATTACTATGATCTGATGGGTGCAATTAGACATGAGATCAGATATTCTTGATCAAGGTGTTAATTAAAATAATGAGGCTAATTAGGATAAGTCTGAACAAGAATAAATGTTATTTTTAATCATATGAAGTTTTTAACCATGACTAGCTGTATCTCTGAACCATTGAGGGTCACACAAGTATCAGAATCTATGTTCCAATTGAGATAATCAAGTTCAAGGAGTATTTGACGATTATAGTTTGATGGAGATCAAACTAATTGTTATAAAGGAGTTTATAAGTTTATTCTATGGATTGGAAGTTGTAGAAGTTAGCTTAACTGCTAATTTTGTAAGGGGAGTGGAACTGTCTGTTTTGTTGAAAGAGTTCACAAAAATAATAGCTGTCAAAATTAGATCAGTAAAATTTTGATATTCGAAATTTTCTATTTTTATTATATGAACAAGATTTGTACCTTTGGTATATCGGCACTTTCTGAACTTCAATCGGGGATCTAACGAGTTCACAATTATTTATTTAGTAAATTTAAAACTTATAATTAAATAATAATGTTTCTAGTAGTGACTCCTATATGCACATAATAATCATGTAATATTCTAGAAGGATCTAGATTAGATTAATTAATTGATTAAATTTAAAAATTAAATAATTGTATTTAATTTTACATATACCTCTATACATGTACATATGTGTTTATGTATGTATAGATGTGTTATTGTGTGTGTGTGTGTGTCTATATATATATATAGTTGACTTTGCATTATATATACAATATGATAATTTTAATTAATTAATAAAAATAAGAATCCTAATAGGATTAGGATTATGAATCCTAATAGGAGAATGACTCCTGATATGATTAGGAATAAAAGTCTATAAATATTTCATTGAGAGTCATATGAAATAACACAAGTTTTACCTACAAATTTTGACAAACAAAATTTTGTTCACTTATTCCCTCTCCTTCACATACAGAAATCGGTAACCTTGAATTTTTACAAGAAAAATTTCATGGCCACATTGCCGTAGTATCTCTAAAACTTTGGTGATCCACTCTCGATGCAAATTTTTTTAAGATCTATAGTGAGATCTAAACAACGAATCCAGTTTTCGATTGTGGACTTGATTAGTCAATCAATAGAGGAAGAACAGCTCGTAGAAATTTACAATAAGGATCAACTCTGCTAATCCTTGACTTGTTTGGTATCCAGGTTAAATACACAAAGATAAATAAAACACCCTATAGATGTTATATATCATACGACATCCAAGAAAAGTTTCGAACATCGAAACTAAAATTTTTAAACTTCCATTGCGTCTTGGGTGCGAGAGAAAACGTTACTCCAATACAATGTGTCCTATAAATGTTGCAACACAAATTTAATTAATTTTCTCTTTTCCACTACAATTCAATAAAATAGAACTCTTATAATTTGATGACTCTTATAAAAAGTCATCAAAGATATGAATATTCTGTAAGTGATTGTACGTTCAAGTGAAGATTTTACGGAACTTTATTAAGAAAACTTGTAAATATGTGAAATTTAAGCAACGGATTTCATTCTCAATAATCATCGAGGCATTTATAATATAATGAATAATTACTAGCAGAACATGACACACACGCCCTGTATATTCCGTAGAAAAAATAAAGAATGAAATATTTTATAAAAAATTTATAAAATAAAAGTTAAATTTTAAGAATGAAATATTTTATAAAAAATTTATAAAATAAAAGTTAAATTTTTTTAAAAAAATTGAAATTTTATGAGATAAATTCAAATAAAAATAAAAATTCATTGTTGATAGGATCGATAATGGGATAATTTTTTAGCTACAATAACACGGTTCTTGAAATAATGAAACTGATGAATTAAATTGAGTTTGAATTTCAAACAAGAGTAAGAAACCCAAAATAATCCTACATATAAACCGACTAAATATTTTGTGAAACATTTAAAAGATATTCAAGTTGAATTAATACGAAATTTTGGTTGAAATATTTTCACACTTAGTATCCAATAATATAAAATGTTTCAACAATGCATCTTAAAAAACAATAACAAATAAATAAATAAATAAGTAAATATGCACGAATTTGTTTATAGATATTCGTAGATTAACAACTCATATGTCATCCATTCTTCCCTTTAAGAAGGATCTACTATAAGAGTTTGATTTATACAACTCCTTGTACAAACTCATTTCAACTTTGGATTTATCTCTTGTCTAATTTAAACTCCCAGCACATTCTCGATTGTAGGCCATAACTTTACAATCCACCTAATGTTTAACTTCTCTTATGACAAGACTACAATCACAATCTTTTAATGTCTTTGTGTAAAGACTCACTCAACTAGCTTTGAAGCTCAACTCTCATGTATATATGTGAGTGATTGTGTGTGAGGATTTAGTTCTTTACAATATATTTATCTCTCAAATGTATCCTCACATATTAGGCTTGCTATCATTCTAGCTAATTTCTTCATATAAACTGAAATTTGAGTTTTGTCACCTTTTCCATTAATGATGACATCCTTGAATTTCTCGACAAAAACTCTAACTTTATCCTTAGCCTCTTTTTTTGTGGCAACACATTGGTCTCAAATTGAACCAATAAATTGATTTTTCTCGTGCACAACCAAAATGAAAATTTTATACCTCTGCAATCTCTATGAGTCTAGTTCGCAATACAAAAAGAGGTTTTTAATTTGGACACACGAGCAAAGATATGCCATTTTGCCCAAGGTTGCTGCAAGCTGCTAGAAAATTGAAACATTGTATATATGTCTCAGAAAAATATGAAAATCATAATTTAAAACTAAAAAACAGTTAACATGTTCTTTCAAGAATAACCCGCTCAGATACCAATAGATATGATCGATTAGAGGATAATCGTTGAACTAAAATAACCCGGTTATAAAAATATGGAACACCGATAAATAAAATTGAGTTATATTTTCAAAACAAACAGAAGACACTAAAACTAATTTTTGAAAAAATTGATTAAACATTTTAAAGCATTTAAAAGATATGAAAGTTTAATAAGTTAAAACATATTGATTGAAGCATTTTATCAAACATGTTATATGCAGTATTTTGGGTATTTGAAAATGCTTCAATAATGCATTTTAATAAATAGTAGCAAGTGAATAATTTCAATAAATAAATAGACACGAATTTGTTTATAAATGTTAAGAGATTAACAACTCATATGTCACCACCTCTTCTTTCCTTTGAGAAGAATCCACTAGAATATTTCGATTTATGAAACTCCTTGTACATACTCATTTCAACTTAAGATTTATCTTTCGCCTAATTGAAACTCCTAATATACTCTCGATTGTAGTTTGCAACCTCACAATCCACATAATCTTTAACGTCTCTTATGCCAAGACTACAAACTTAATCTTTAATGTCTTTGTGTGAAGACTCACACGACTAAAATTTGAAGCTCAACTCTCATATAAATGTGTGAGGATTTACCTCTAAATTGTATTCATCTTTCTAATGTATCATCACACATTAGGCTTGCTCTTATTCTAGCTAATTTCTTCATCTAGGCTGTCAATGCTCTCATTTCACCCATAACGGCTACTTTTCCTTAGCTAACTGATTTTGAGGTTTTTTTTGTTAACTTTAGCTCCTCAGCTAGACTAATCATTTAGTTTGGCTCGTCTGCTAGATTGTTCATTCAGTTTTACTTGTCAAATCTACTGGTCATTCATTTTTGTACCTACTCAACTGGTCATTCATTTTTGCTCATCCACTAAGCTAAACCGGATAAATCGGTCATTCAATTTTGCTCGTCTGCTCAATTGGTCATTCAATTTTGCTAATCTGCTTAGCTGAACCTGCTCAACTAGTCATTCAGTTTTGCTCGTGTGCTCAATTGGTCATTAAATTTTACTCATCTGCTAAGCTGAACCAAAATAATGAGGTCTGCTGAAATCAGCCAAGCTGATTTCAACCTGCACTGAACTCGTATCTTCACCATCCTTTGTCAAGATCTAACACACCAATTTAGAATTTGACTTATTCATATGATTTTTAGATCATCGTATTAGCTGTGTAACACATATTGAATCGTTTCATTTGATATATCAAGCTGATCAGGTTGACCAAAATACAGCAACTGCTCATGCCCAACTGATTGCTATTTGCGTGCAATCCATTTGGTCTTGCAACTATCAGTTTGCCTAGATAAAATCCGATTTAGCCCAACCGATATGAAATACAACTTGTCTCAAATTGTTTTTTCTGTTCATTGGTGTTAACGGTTTCATTTGCAGTTAGAGCTGTGAGATTCATCAAAACACTGAAACTTGCCAGATTTTCAGTTTGGCTGAATTCAAGTTCTAGCTTCCAACTTGAGCTAGAAACTAAACACTTACGTAAATATGTTAGAAATACAATAATAAGTATTGTTATCTTTAAAATCAAGATTTCTTTAGTTTCTTAACCCAACAATCTCCCCATTTTTTTATGATCACAAAACTTGGATAAATAATTATTTCAAATTATTTCTCCCACTTTTTGTGTAAATCAAAAAATTTAAGCACAAAATTTTCTCGACCACAATATTTAAAATTAATCTCCTCCTTAAAATCATAATTAGCTCTCCCCCTATATTTTAGAAAGTTTGAAATTGAAAAAAATAGAGGGATGACTAACCAATGAAAATATTTTCAAAATATGCAATGCACAAATAATAGCAAACAAATAAAATAAAAATCCAAGACATGAATACGTGAATCAAGAATCTATCTTCAACAAGAATAAGCAACTCAAACTCATAAATTTCAACCAACACAAAATCAAGACACACTTACCGATTTCATTATTCATAAATATTGAAAGTGTCCCTTGAAACGTCTGCTTATTCGCTTTTCTTAAAAAGTACTAGACGGAATTTTTTTCAAAAAAAAAAACCTTACAAAAATTTCGGCCATTACATACACATATACATAAAATATTTTTGCACCATTTTGAAAATGAAACAACCAACTAGTATTTGATAATCAAAGGGAATAGTCAAATCATGAATTCGTTTAAACGTTTTACCAAACCTAAAAAGCACTAAATTTGAAAAGTATAGCCCATACTAAACCTCTAAAAACCACTCCTAAAAACATAAATAAAAAGTCGTAAAATCTTTTGACATAAACTTAAACATAAATGCGGAAAAATAGAAGCGCTGATCCTCAGGTTATGTGCACATTCAATCAAGTCAGGTCAACCTTCAAGACCTCCACCAAACCCACCTACATCATACACACCTAGTGAGTCAAAAAACTTAACACGTCATATCCTTGATAACAAGTAATACATAATACAGTTCACATACAACAGTGAAAATACTGGTACTTAAAATAACATTTTCATAATAATGCAGAAACTTTAAACTTAAACATTTTTCGTAAATATTTTCGTATCAACATATTCACATCGACATATTAGCGTATTTGTATTCATATTCATATCAACATATTCATGTCCATATTCGTGTTCTTTAAATTCAGATCGTGATTCTGACTCGTATTCTTAAACGTATTGGGCGATGGATCCATCTACATGTAACCACAGTACAGGGCGGCGAGGACACCAGCGACACTCTCACCAGTCAACTGGGCCTTGGCCAACGTATTAACATATTAACGTATTCGTATCCGTATCCAAGGAAACACGATCGTCGAGCTCCCACTGGGACCATAACCCTCACGATATTTCTAACATATTTAGTCACAATCCCTTCACGTCCTTAAACATTTCGTATTTCCATCACTTAAATAAAAACATGCATATAATATCGTTTTTCTTTTAAACCAAGCATGCAACATATCTTTTAAATGTCAATGCTAAATCATAAAAATCCATAAACATTTAAAAAAATCATAATTTAGCACATTAAAATTCATATCAATTAAAAATACATTTTTGACATATTAAATCATAAAAACATCCATAAAAATTTAAAATAATCATATTAGCATATAAAACAGCATTCAGGACACTGCCAGGACGTTTACTAATTTCTAGGTGTAAAATGATAGTTTTACCACTAGACGTAAAATTTCATATTTTGACTTTTTCTTAATTTCATTGACTTTAAAATGTCCCCCATAATTATTTAAGCCTAAATTTAAATTTCCATAATTTTATTTAGCATAAAAACTACAATTTTTAATTAATTTATATTTAGACATTTTGAGGGCGTTTTAATCCCGAAAAATCCTCAAACTTTAATATAAAATTCTTAAATTTAAAAATGAGTATTTTTATATTTAATTTAGCCCTTGTGAACCATGACTCGACCTCCGTGAGCCGTTTTTCAATTAAATTAGCAATTAAAACCCTAACTTGACCCTTATTATTTAGCACCGAGCCATGTCTTGATTCCCCTGAGCCACCCTCGAGCCATAATGAACCAAACCCTGACCAACACCCTTAAACACCCTACTGGACCTTATGAACCCATGGAAAAATTCCCTAACTCAAAAACGAAGCTAGCCAACCCCTTACAACAGCTGGCCGAGAACTCATACTAGCATGGACTCTACGTTGCGCCTTCAAAGCTTACCCAACGAACCCAAGCCTTGCACCATCCCCTCAAGCACTTACCTAGGACCCTAAGCAGTCGAACTTGCCCAGCCCACAGCCCCTTGGCCTAGCCCTCGAACCTTTGCGCGGCTGCTGCACCAAACGCGCCTTGCATTGCTTTCTCGGGTGGGAGTACTAGCTTGCTAGTACTCCTCCCCTGGCCCTTGAATCGAGTCCTAGCATGGCTAGGACTCTTCCCTTGACCCTTCTTAGACCCTGGCTAAGCCCTGACCCAAGCCAAGCCCAAGCCGAGCCCTTAAGAACAAAAAAACCGAACCCTTGACTACATGACAACAACCGTGCACCATTTTGTATCCTACTTGGTTTGCTGCGTTGGCAGAGACGGATCTACGCTAGGGCTATACTGGGCTACAGCCCAGCCCATTTTTTTTTATTTAGCGACGGTTTTAGCGACGGTTTTTGATAACCGTCGCTACTTTTGCGACGGTTTTAGTAAACCTGTCACCGATGTGGATCGGCGACAGTTTTATCAAAAACCGTCGCAATTATTAGCGACGGTTATTGTTAAAACCGTCGCTACATTATTAAAAAATAAAAAAAAGGTGGATCGGCGGTTTTAATTAGCGATGGTTTATTCAATAGAACATCATTACCACTTTGATGTTTATAATGCAGCAATAGATTTCATTTTGATGGAGTTAAATACTCGGTTCAATGAGTCATCGGTGAAACTTATTTCTCTTAGTATAGCTTTAGATCCTAAAAATTCATTTGACTCATTTAACAGTGATGATATTTGCAAGCTTGCGAAGAAGTTTTATCCTGGAGATTTCACAGATCAAGAAATTGTTGTTTTGAAGTATGAATTGATACATTTATAAACTCGATGTGATGCAGAATTTAAAGGTTTCTACACTTGTTGAGTTGTGTCAGCAATTGACCGAGAGTGGACGGTCAAGTGTTTATGTTATGCTGACTAGTTTGATTCATCTTGTTTTGACATTATCTGTGTCTACTGCCACTATTGAACGGGCTTTTTCAGCAATGAAGCATGTGAAGACGGCACTTCGCAATAACATGGAGGATGACTTTCTTGCCGATTGTTTGACACTCTATATTGAACGAGATTTAGCTAAACATATTGATGTAAATTCTATTATTGATGAATTTTATGTTTTAAAATCTCGTAAGGCACAACTTCGTTGAACGATATAATGTACTTTTTTTTTAATAATATATAACTTATCATATTGAGTTCAAGTCCACCCCAACTTTTATTCCTGGATCCGTCCCTGTGCGTTGGTGTGTGATCTTTGGACTCTGTAAACCGTTTAAAAACATACTTGCACTTATCCTAGTCATGGCAGCCTCCTTAGCATAATCAAGCGTGAATTTGGAATCAAATCATCCAAGTTTTGAACACATGTATAGGAAATTTTGAAAATAATTATCATACCACTTGTTCTTCATACAAAACATGCCTAAAATCATAATATGATGTGATGATGTTTTGAAAGAAAGAATAGGCGTGCCTTTGTGTTTTAAACACACGATTATTCGTTAACGATTTGCGAAGAACGGAGCAAGGCCTTGGCTAGAATTTTCCCTTGAGCTTCTCGATTTTTATCCTTAGATTTATGATGTGTGTGTGCCATATATTTGATTGTTTCTGAATTATGACAGTGGCGTAGGAATTTGTGTAGGGCTTGGGTGATTCACATATATTATATACTAGTTAAATCCCTAAATAAGACTTAGACGTATTAAGCTAAAATTTAGGCCCATTCGTCTTAATTTGGATTTAGTTAAAATATTAAAAATGGTTTTGGTAAAAATAAGTTTGTGTATTTATTAGCCGGGTTGCCAAAAAGTTCGTATTTTGTCGAAAAACTAACACCGATAAAATTTACGTCCCCGCATATAAAATAATCTCAAAACCCCTTATTCTTAAAAATATGAAAAATCATCAACCATATTTTAAACAATTAAAAAAAATGATTATTAATAAAAACATTTTACATTTTTCAGCTATCGGTCTCCGTTCCTCGATCGCAACTTGAATAACCCTTAAAAATACAATTTTATACATAATGACAATAAAATCCTATTTAACATATAATCATGCATATCACATAATCAAGTAAGCAATTAAAATAATTTAATTAACCATTTTTCAGAATTCTTGGATTTGCATGCCGTTGGATTACGTCGTCTTAATTTTGGACCTTATAATTCCTCCTCCCCTTAAATAAAATATAGTGAAAAATACTTGTATTTAAAATAACATTTTCATAATAATGCATAAACTTTAAAATTAAACATTTTCATATCAACATATTCACATCAACATATTAACACATTCGTATTCATATTCATATTAACATATTCATGTCCATATTCGTGTTTTTTGAATTCAGATCGTGATTGTGACTCAAATTCTTAAACGTATTGGGCGATTGATCCATCTACAGGTAACCACAGTACTGGGCGAAGGCGACACTCTCACCACTCAACTGGGCATTGGCCAACGTATTAATATATTAACGCATACATATTCGTATTCGTATCCGTATCCAAGGAAACACTATCATCGAGCTCCCACTAAGACCATAACCCTCACGATATTTCCAACATATTTAGTCACAATCCCTTCATGTTCTTCAACATTTCGTATTTCCATCACTTAAATAAAAACATGCATATAATATCATTTTTCTTTTAAACCAAGCAGGCAATATATCTTTTAAATGTCAATGCTAAATCATAAAAATCCATACACATTAAAAAAAAAATCATATTTAACACATTAAAATTCATAACAATTAAAAATACATTTTTGACAAATTAAATCATAAAAGCATCCATAAAAATGTTAAATAATCATATTATTATATAAAACAGCATTCAGGATACTGCCATGACGTTTACTAATTTCTACGTGTAAAATGACAGTTTTACCCCTAGACGTAAAATTTCACGTTTTGACTTTTTCTTAATTTCATTGACTCCCCCATAATTATTTTAGCCTAAATTTAAATTCCCATAATTTTATTTTGCTTAAAACTAGACTTTTTAATTAATTCGTATTTAGACGTTTTGAGGGCGTCTTAATCCCGAAAAATCCCCAAAAAGTGGTATGATAATTATTTTCAAAATTTCCTATACATGTGTTCAAAACTTGGATGATTTGATTCCAAATTCACGCTTGATTATGCTAACGAGGCTGCCATGACTAGGATAAGTGCAAGTATGTTTTTAAAGGGCTTTCAGAGTCCAAAGATCACACACCAACGCAGCAAACCAAGTAGGATACAAAATGGTGCACGGTTGTTGTCATGTAGTCAAGGGTTCGGTTTTTTTGTTCTTAAGGGCTCGGCTTGGGCTTGGCTTGGGTCAGGGCTTAGCCAGGGTCTAAGAAGGGTCAAGGGAAGAGTCCTAGCCATGCTAGGACTCGATTCAAGGGCCAGGGGAGGAGTACTAGCAAGCTAGTACTCCCACCCGAGAAAGCAATGCAAGGCGCGTTTGGTGCAGACCGCGCAGAGGTTCGAGGGCTAGGCCAAGGAGGTATGAATGTCGATGAGTATATTCTTAAGTTCGAGGAGGGCTGTCTGTTTGCCCCATACATTGCCTCCAATGACAAAGACAAGGGTGCTCATTTCATTCGAGGCCTTAGAGCAGAAATCAGAAGGGACATCAACATGTCGAAGGCTGTGACATTCAAGGAGATTGTGGCTAAGGCTTTGTTGGCCGAACATGATGAGAAAGACATTGCAAGAGAGAGACAAGCGAGACAACAGGCCATTGCTCGGAGAGGCCAGGGTTCGAATCAAAGAGGAAGGGATCGTTTCAAGGCGAAAGGCAAGTAAGAGCCGAGTCCTAAACCACCGAGAGTTCCATCTGATCCCGAGAAACCATTGTGTCCCAAGTGCAGTAGACATCATCGGGGAGAGTGCAGATTTGGTACTCACATTTGTTATCGATGTGGCACTGCAGGCCACATTGCCAAAGATTGTCCTAGAGGAACAAGTAAAGAGAAGGTTCAGGGTCGCATCTTTACCATGACAAAGGAAGGTATAAACCATGATTCTTCTGTGATCTCTAGCACTATTTTAATTTCAGGCAGAGTAGCTACGACAATGATTGATACAGGTGCTACTCATTCTTTTATGTCTGAACTATTTTTGAGATCTTTGGGTATAGTTCCTTCTGTTATTCTCCTCCAGTTCAATGTTGTTTTGCCTTCAGGGGATGTGTTGTGCCCGACATCTATTGTGTATGCATGCTTTGTTCAAATTGATGAACGAGTGGTTTATGCTTGTAAGGCTCGAGATTATTAGTTTTCATTAATATGATAATCGGAAGATATGGGAACGCATGACGTGCAAGGAAAGGAGAAAAGACATAAGAAATTATGAGTTGCAAGACCGCACCCGCGCCCAGAACAGGAGTGCACCCGCGGTCATGCAATGATAGAATTTAGCAAGAAAAACCGAAGCCACACCGCACCCACGGTGCAACCTAGACCGCACCCGCGGTGCATGGACAATAAGTTGGCAGATTTTATTCGTAGCATCACCGCACCCGCGGTGCAGAAAGACCGCACCCGCGGTCGCTGTTTTGGGAAAATGATAGGGTTGCCGAGAGCATAGCGCACCCGCGGTGCTAACGTGACCGCACCCGCGGTACTGCATGCGATAAATCCACCTTTGTTTTTCAAGCTGACACATGGCATGGTATATATATAGAATTGAGCTGAATCACCCTTCTGCATTTCCTGAAGAGAGAAACGAGAGGGATTCTAAAGGAAGGGGAAAGCTTCTTTCATTCTAGACTTGAATTGTGCAAGATATATTCATCCAAATTTTAATCCAAGTTTAGATTTGTGCTCCTCTCAACCAAGGCTACAAGAGGATGTAAGTTTCTTTAAGTTCCAGCATGGTTTGAAATTTAGATGTTGAAGAAATTATGATATGAAGTATAATACGTGTTCTTGAGATTATGAGCATCGTATATTCGCAAACAGATTGAGAAAAGGATATGATGAGCGATTGTTTGAGGATTTCAGTATGTATATGATTAAATATACACAGATTTTTAGAGTTGGGCATGGTTATGAGATAAACTATGAATTGAGAACTATGATGTGTTGATATAGGTGAGAGTTGGATTGACCGGTATCGAGAATTACGTTGTTATGCCGTCAAATTGTATCAAGACTAGTTACAGATTGTATATATATCTTGGTAGGGTTAGAGATTGATAAAATATATATCACATTACCATTTCAGATTGGTGTCGACGACTTTGACATCGAGACCTTGACATCGATAAAGGTTTAGCGACGAGAAAGGTATAATGCATGTTTTGTTTGGGGAGATACAACTCAAATGAGATCACATTTGAGTTTCTCAACCAAAATCACATACTAGATTTATTGTTTATCTTGAATTATGATTGTGATTTGTTTATAGATTTGTATTCAAATCTTTTGAGATGATTATGCATTGTTTACAGATTGTTATGCATTGCATTTAAGATAGGGAGTCTTGACAGATCCGTCAAATTTCTAGATGTTCGGTGATATCACAGCTTAGCGGAAGATCATTCTCCTATTGTAGATGTGGATACAGATCAGGCCGAAGTCTAGGAATAAGACGTACCGTCACCCTGATTGGGAGGGTAGGTGATAGATCGTCTTATTCACACCGGGATCCCTAGAGTTTTAGTCGAGTCGAGTCCAGACATGGTTTGATTCGCATTGTATGTTTATATGGTTGTCATTCATAAAAGCATGTTTCATGTTTTAGATTGATTATATGCATGTATACATGTTTATACTGGGATTTGTTCTCACCGGAGTTTCCGGCTGTTGTTATGTCTGTATGTGTGCATAACAACATGTGGGGCAGGATCTGGGTCGAGACAGAGATGAGATCGTGATAGCGTGGTGACTTCGGGCGCAGCAGAGGACTAGTGGTTTTACTAGCTTTGTACTATTTGTAGATAGTATTTGTTTTAAACACTAGTTTGTATGAATGTATAAATACAAGACTTGTATTTATAGTTGATGAAATAAAGTAGACATACATGTTGTGTTTAGTTTTGTTAAAATTTGATGTAATGTTAAAAGCAAAAAAAAAAAAAAAAATTGACCCACTCTTCATAATAAAGATCCATTTAATCCCTGAGAAATGAGGTAGAGTCCGGGTCCCCACAACAGGTGGTATCAGAGCGATAGATCCTTTAGATTGAGATAAGATAGAATGAGCGGGGTAGATCGAGTCTTCTTCCTTGCTTTATGATGTGCTAGCATGATTTATTGCTTTCATTATTGCATGTTGTATTGTTATCTGACTTGAGTTACAACATGTATTAATAAAGACTGAATCAGAGCCGATTCTGGATCAGAGGTAAATGATCAGAGGAGGGCTGAGACAGTTGTATAGATGATATACTAACTTGTTTGAATACCAGATACATGCCTCCTAGAAGAGCAGCCGTGCCTTTGCGACCCACAGCACCAGAACAGGGTAGCACATCCGGGGATCCAATGGACGTTACTGCTACACCCATGGAGACTCTGTTAAAACGATTCCAGTCTTTCAGACCACCTACCTTACGGGGTACCGAAAACGCAATCGAATGTGAAAGCTGGTTGGAAGATATCGAGATGTTATTCAAGTCTCTAGAATACAGTGATGTGAAACGAGTGAAACTCATTGGCCATCAATTGCAAGACGTGGCTAAGAATTGGTGGTTGAATATCAAAAGAGCATTAGAGCAGCGTGGCACGGAGATTACATGGAAAGTGTTCAAGACAGAGTTTTATCAGCGATTCTTTCCAATATCCACCGTAAAGATAAAGGCGCTGAGTTTGCAAACTTGAGGCAAGGGCAATTGAACATTGAAGAGTACGTTGCTAAATTTTCTTCCTTGCTTCGCTTTGCACCTCATGTTTCAGGTAGTGATGAGGCCGTGGCAGATCAGTTTATAAACGGCTTAAATCCCGATATCTTTACGTTGGTAAATACGGGAAGACCCAACAATTTCGCTGAGGTATTGAACCGGGCCAAAGGAGCAGAAGCAGGATTGCTTAGGCAACGGAGTGTTCCGCATGTTGCCCCGAGTACGAGACCGCCATTACCTCCAGTACAACCTCCTCCTAGATTTGATAGCGGCGATAGTAGCAGCGGGCGAAAGGATCAGTTGAAAGCAAAAGGGAAGCAGTTCAAAAGACCTGGGAGCAGTTCGTCGAGCTCTAGTGGATCCAGACAGAGTGGTTTTGATCCGAATACAAGGTATACAGGTGTCTACTACAGTTCTTGTGGTGGCAGGCATGCCACAGAGCAGTGCCAGGGTGTAGTGGGCAGATGTAACATATGCAGGCAACAGGGGCATTTCGCCAAAGTGTATCCCCAGAGAGGCTCACAGAGATTTCAAGGTGCAGGGTCATCTGCATCCGTAGCTCAGCCTGAGAGGCAAGCTTCATCTGTACACTCCTTCCAGCCACCACAGTCACAGACGCAGCCCAGAGCCAGAGGTAGCCAGACCGTGAGCCAACCTCCTCGACAACAGGCTCAAGTATTTGCATTGACAGAGGAGCAAGCACAAGATGCCCCAGATGATGTCATAGCAGGTAACTGTTCTCTTTGCGGTTATCCTGCTTATATATTGATAGATACGGGTGCATCGCATACATTCATCTCAGAACGATTTGCATTATTGCATTCCCTGCCTGTTGAGTCTTTGTTGGATGTAGTGTCTATTACTTCTCCGTTGGGAAGTGGTTTGATAGCTGTGACCACGGTTAGACATTGCATCTTACAATTTGAGGGTCATGAAATTGATCTAGATTGCATAGTACTTGGGTTATATGATTTTGATTGCATTGTGGGAATTGACATGTTAACTAAGTACAGAGCCACCGTGGATTGTTTCCACAAGATTGTCAGATTCAGACCAGAAATGGCAGAAGAGTGGAAATTCTACGGTAAGGGTTCCAGATCTCGGATTCCCTTGATTTCGGCTTTGACTATGAATAGATTGTTGCAGAGAGGAGCAGATGGGTTCCTTGTTTATGCTGTAGATGTACAGAAATCGAGCCCGACATTGGCAGATTTGCCAGTAGTACGGGAGTTTGTAGATGTATTCCCAGATGAAATCCCAGGGTTACCTCCAGCTCGAGAGGTAGATTTTAGCATAGATCTTATGCCAGGTACTGTTCCTATATCTCGAGCTCCGTATAGGATGGCGCCTGTTGAACTGAAGAGCTGAAATCACAGTTAGAAGATCTGCTAGCCAAGGGATATATCCGACCTAGTGTATCTCCTTGGGGCGCACCAGTGCTCTTTGTGCGGAAGAAAGATGGATCGATGCGATTGTGTATAGATTATCGGCAATTGAACAAGGCAACAGTGAAGAATAAATATCCATTGCCGCGCATCGACGATCTATTTGATCAATTACAAGGATCCTCTGTTTATTCTAAGATTGATTTACGATCTGGATATCATCAGCTCAGAGTTCGAGATGTATATATACCGAAGACAGCATTTCGAACCAGGTATGGACATTATGAATTTATTGTCATGCCTTTTGGTTTGACGAATGCACCAGCGGTATTTATGAGCTTGATGAACTGAATTTTCCAGAGGTATTTGGATGATTTTGTGATTGTCTTTATCGATGACATTTTGGTGTATTCCCAGAACAGAAATGAGCATGCAGAGCATCTCAGAATTGTATTACAGACATTGAGGAATGAAATATTGTATGCTAAATTTTCAAAGTGTGAGTTTTGGTTGAATCGAGTTGTCTTTTTGGGGCATATCATATCCGGAGATGGTATTGCTGTAGATCCAAGTAAAGTGGAAGTTGTAATCAGCTGGCCGAGACCGACTTCTGTGCCAGAGATACGCAGTTTCATGGGTCTAGCAGGATACTATAGAAGATTTATCAAAGATTTCTCCAGTATTGCAAAACCAATTACCCAGTTGACACAAAAGAATGCACCATTTGTATGGTCTGAGGATTGTGAGTCTAGCTTTGTGGAATTGAAGAAGAAGATGACTAGTGCTCCAGTATTGACTATACCTTCAGGTACGGGTGATTTCGTTGTATATTGTGATGCCTCTCACAGAGGTTTGGGATGTGTTCTTATGCAGCGAGATCATGTGGTCGCATACGCCTCGAGACAACTGAAGCCACATGAAGTTCGAGATCTTGAATTGGCGGCTATCGTATTTGCATTGAAGATCTGGCGTCACTATCTCTATGGCGAGAAATTCGAGATTTATTCCGATCACAAAAGCCTGAAGTATCTATTTTCTCAATCAGAACTGAATATGCGGCAGCGTAGATGGCTTGATCTGCTGAAAGACTTTGATTGTGAGATCAAATACTATCCAAGGAAGTCAAATGCAGCAGCGGACGCCTTGAGTCGAAAGGTCTGTTCCTTATCCTTATCGACGATAGGTGTTACAAAGTTAGTTGAAAATTGCTGTTGGTCTGGATTAGAATTTGATACAGAAAGTAGGCCACTACGACTTGCTTCAATTCACGTTGAACCTGATTTGATTCGGAGGATTAAAGAAGCACAAAGAACGGATCAGAATGTCCAGAGATCGATTCATATGGTCCAATCAGGGCATTTATGAGAATACCAGATACGTGATAATGTGCTATATGTTAATAACCGTCTTGTCGTGCCAGATGTTTCAGACTTGAGACATCATATTCTATCAGAAGCACACTGTAGTCGGTTTAGCATCCATCATGGTGGCCGGAAGATGTACAATGATTTGAAGACACAGTTTTGGTGGAAGCAAATTAAGTCAGATATCGCCGAATTTGTGTCAAAGTGCTTGAATTGCCAGCAAGTGAAAGCCGAGAGGAATAAGCCCGGAGGTTTACTTCAGAGTTTAGCCATTCCAGAATGGAAATGGGATCACATTTCCATGCATTTCGTGACGAAGTTACCTCGATCATCTAGAGGCTGTGATGCAATTTGGGTCATTATTGATATATTGACCAAATCAGCTTGCTTTATTCCGTACAGAATGACGTATCGACACGATCAGATGGCGGAGATATATGTCCGAGAGGTAGTTAGATTACATGGTGTGCCGAAGTCTATCGTATCAGATCGTGATCCATGATTCACTTCTCACTTCTGGCACAGTCTGCAGCAGGCTTTAGGTACGACATTGCACCTGAGCACTGCATATCATCCTCAGACAGACGGACAGTCAGAGCGGACTATCCAGACTTTAGAGGATATGTTAAGAGCCGTAGTGCTAGATTTTGGCACTAGTTGGCAAGATTCTCTACCTCTTTGTGAATTCTCTTACAATAATAGCTATCAGACAAGCATTGAGATGGTACCGTTTGAAGCTTTATATGGCAAGAAGTGCAGATCTCCGCTGTACTGGGATGACGTCTCAGAGGTACCAGAACTTGGGCCAGATATGATTCGTGACATGACTGAGAAGGTGAAAATCATTCAGAAGAGAATGAAGATGGCACAAGATAGGCAAGCCAAATACGCCAATGTCAGACGTAGACTATTAGTATTTGAATAAGGAGACAGAGTATTTTTGAAGATTTCTCCATTCAGAGGCGTTGTCAGATTTGGCAAGCGTGGGAAGTTGTCTCCTAGATACGTCGGTCCTTACGAGATCTTAGAGAAGATTGGCGACCGAGCTTATCGACTTGCTCTTCCTCCTTCGTTATCCGGGATAAATGATGTCTTTCATGTGTCAATGTTGCGTAAGTATATGGCAGATATTTCTCATGTCATTCAGCCTGACGAAGCTGAGCTTGATCAGACCTTGAGCTATGTTGAGCAACAGATACAAATTCTTGATCGAAAAGAAAAGAAGCTCAGGACGAAAACTATCCCATTAGTGAAAGTCCAATGGAGTCGTCATGGCATCGAAGAAGCGACTTGGGAAACAGAAGCAGATATGCGACAGAAACATCCCGAATTATTTACATGATGTAAGTAAATTTTCAGTCTTGAGTATATTACTTGTCATGAATATTTGATAATTGCTTGCGATTTCGAGGGCGAAATCATTTCTTAGAGGGGGAGAAATGTAAGGCTCGAGATTATTAGTTTTCATTAATATGATAATCGGAAGATATTGGAACGCATGACGTGCAAGGAAAGGAGAAAAGACATAAGAAATTATGAGTTGCAAGACCGCACCCGCGCCCAGAACAGGAGTGCACCCGCGGTCATGCAATGATAGAATTTAGCAAGAAAAACCGAAGCCACACCGCACCCGCGGTGCAACCTAGACCGCACCCGCGGTGCATGGACAGTAAGTTGGCAGATTTTATTCGTAGCATCACCACACCCGCGGTGCAGAAAGACCGCACCCGCGGTGGCTGTTTTGGGAAAATGATAAGGTTGCCGAGAGCATAGCGCACCCGCGGTGCTAACGTGACCACACCCGCGGTACTGCATGCGAGAAGTCCACCTTTGTTTTTCAAGCGGACACATGGCATGGTATATATATAGAATTGAGCTGAATCACCCTTCTGCATTTCCTGAAGAGAGAAACGAGAGGGATTCTAAAGGAAGGGGAAAGCTTCTTTCATTCTAGACTTGAATTGTGCAAGATATATTCATCCAAATTTTATTCCAAGTTTAGATTTGTGCTCCTCTCAACCAAGGCTACAAGAGGATGTAAGTTTCTTTAAGTTCCAGCATGGTTTGAAATTTAGATGTTGAAGAAATTATGATATGATGTATAATACGTGTTCTTGAGATTATGAGCATCGTATATTCGCAAACAGATTGAGAAAAGGATATGATGAGCGATTGTTTGAGGATTTCAGTATGTATATGATTAAATATACGCAGATTTTTAGAGTTGGGCATGGTTATGAGATTAACTATGAATTGAGAACTATGATGTGTTGATATAGGTGAGAGTTGGATTGACCGGTATCGAGAATTACGTTGTTATGCCGTCAAATTGTATCAAGACTAGTTACAGATTGTATATATATCTTGGTAGGGTTAGAGATTGATAAAATATATATCACATTACCATTTCAGATTGGTGTTGACGACTTTGACATCGAGACCTTGACATCGATAAAGGTTTAGCGACGAGAAAGGTACAATGCATGTTTTGTTTGGGGAGATACAACTCAAATGAGATCACATTTGAGTTTCCCAACCAAAATCACATACTAGATTTATTGTTTATCTTGAATTATGATTGTGATTTGTTTATAGATTTGTATTCAAATCTTTTGAGATGATTATGCATTGTTTACAGATTGTTATGCATTGCATTTAAGATAGGGAGTCTTGACAGATCCGTCAAATTTCTAGATGTTCGGTGATATCACAGCTTAGGGGAAGATCATTCTCCTATTGTAGATGTGGATACAGATCAGGCCGAAATCTAGGAATAAGATGTACCGTCACCCCGATTGGGAGGGTAGGTGATAGATCGTCTTATTCACACCGGGATCCCTAGAGTTTTAGTCGAGTCGAGTCCAGACATGGTTTGATTCGCATTGTATGTTTATATGGATGTCATTCATAAAAGCATGTTTCATGTTTTAGATTGATTATATGCATGTATACATGTTTATACTGGGATTTATTCTCACCAGAGTTTCCGGCTGTTGTTATGTCTGTATGTGCGCATAACAACAGGTGGGGCAGGATCTGGGTCGAGACAGAGATGAGATCGTGATAGCGTGGTGACTTCGGGCGCAGCAGAGGACTAGTGGTTTTACTAGCTTTGTACTATTTGTAGATAGTAGTTGTTTTAAACACTAGTTTGTATGAATGTATAAATACAAGACTTGTATTTATAGTTGATGAAATAAAGTAGACATACATGTGGTGTTTAGTTTTGTTAACATTTGATGTAATGTTAAAGGCAAAAAAAAAAAAAAAAATATTTGACCCACTCTTCATAATAAAGATCCATTTAATCCCAGAGAAATGAGTTAGAGCCCGGGTCCCCACAATGCTGATTTGATTGTTATTCCAATGGTCGCATTTGATATTATACTTGGCATGTATTGGCTATCGACCTATCGTGCAGTGATTGATTGCGTTGCTAAGACGGTGAAATTTGCAGATGATGGCAATAAGGAAGGTATGCTCGTCAGTGCAGGTACTTCGCTGGTCCTTCCTTTTATTTCGTGTCTTGAGGCTAAGAAGTTGTTGTTTAGAGGTAGTGATGGGTTTTTGGCTTCGATGGTTGATGTGGATAAAATTGTGAAGTTGAATATTGATGATATTGATGTGGTGAGAGAGTTCTCTGATGTATTCGAGGATGATTTGCCGGGTTTACCACCGGACAGATATGTGGAGTTTGTGATTGACCTAGTTCCAGGTACGGTTCCTATTTCCAAGGCTCCGTACAGAATGGTCCCCTACAGAGATGAAAGAGTTAAAGACGCAGTTGCAGGATCTTTTGGATAAAGGTTTCATTCGACCGAGTTCTTCGCCTTGGGGAGCTCCGGTTCTTTTCGTCAAGAAGAAAGATGGGTCTTTGCGGCTGTGTATTGATTACAGAGAGCTCAACAAACTAACTATCAAGAATAAGTATCCGTTGCCACGGATAGATGACTTGTTTGATCAGCTGCAAGGGGCTACCGTGTTTTCGAAGATTGATTTGCGATCTGGCTATTATCAGTTGAAGGTTAGGGAGTCTGATATCCCTAAGACGGCGTTCCGAACTAGGTATGGTCATTATGAGTTCCTTGTGATGTCTTTTGGTCTGACTAATGCTCCTTCAGTCTTCATGGATCTTATGAACCGAGTGTTCAAGCCTTACTTGGATAGTTTTGTCATTGTTTTCATCGATGACATATTGATCTATTCCAAGACCAGAGAGCTTCATGCAGAGCACCTCAGAGTTGTTCTTCAGTTGCTGAGAGAGAAGAGGTTGTATGCTAAGCTGAAGAAATGTAAGTTCTGGTTGGAGCAGATTTCTTTCTTAGGCCATGTTGTTTCGAAGGAAGGTATAGCTGTTGATCCAGTGAAAATCGAGGCGGTTCAGAAGTGGCCTATTCCTACCACTGTATCAGAGGTACTGCAGTTTTCTTGGATTGGTGGGTTATTATCGTCGTTTTAATTCAGACTTCTCCAAGATTGCCCTGCCGTTAACCAATTTGACGAGGAAGACTGTGAAGTTTGAATGGTTCAATGAATGCTAGAAGGGATTTCAAGAGTTGAAGGATAAGTTGACGACAGCTCCGGTACTTGCACTACCCAGTGGTTCAGAATACTTTGTTGTTTATACCGATGCGTCAAAGAAGGGTCTTGGTGCAGTGCTGATGCAACGTAGGAAAGGTTATAGCCTATGTTTCTCGTCAGTTGAAGGACTACGAGAAGAATTATCCTACACATGATTTGGAGCTGGCAGCTGTGGTTTTCGTCCTGAAGATTTAGAGACATTATTTGTATGGCGAAAAGTGTGAAATTTTCACGGACCACAAGAGTTTAAAGTATTTGTTTTCTCAGAAAGAACTCAATATGCGATAGAGACGGTGATTAGAGCTTGTCAAAGACTATGATGTGACTATTAGTTACCATCCAGGAAAGGCGAATGTTGTAGCGGATGCATTGAGCCGTAAGTCGAGTTCTTCTTTGAGTTCTATGATTCAGAAGTAATTGTTGTTAGAATTACAGCGAGAGGAGATAGCTTTGGTGATTCCTGGAACAATTGCTCGTTTGTCAGCGTTGGTCATTCGGGCTACATTGACGGACAGGATCCGTAGAGAGCAGGCCAATGATTTACAGTTGATAGAGATGAGAGCTAGAGCAGAGGAGAGAGGTAATTCAGAGTTTGGGATGAATGGAGATGGTTAGGTGACTTTTAGAGGCCGTATTTGCATTCCTGTTGGTGATGATATTCGGCGAGACGTCTTGACAGAGGCACATACCTCGCCATATTCGATACATCCAGGTGGTACCAAGATGTATCAGGATCTTCGTAGACTCTATTGGTGGCCAGGTATGAAGAAAGATATTTCCATGTTTATTTTTCAGTGCCTAACTTGTCAGCAGGTGAATATCGAGAATCAGAGACCTGCTGGGACATTGTTGTCATTGCCGATTCCTCAATGGAAATGTGAGCATATTACGATGGACTTCGTGACTGGTCTTCCCAGAACGCAGAAAGGTTTTAACTCTATTTGGGTTATTGTTGATCGGTTGACCAAGTCAGCGCATTTTCATCCAGTCAAGACGACGTATTCCATGAACCAGTATGCCGAAGAGTACATAGCAGAGATTGTGAGACTTCACGGTGTTCCTGTGTCGATAGTGTCTGATCGTGACCCTAGATTTACTTCAGAGTTTTGGAAGAGTTTGCACAGAGCTATGGGTACACGGTTAGCATTCAGTACAGCATCACCCCCAGAGCGACGGTCAATCAGAGAGAGTTATTCAGATTTTAGAGGATATGCTCAGAGCTTGTACTATCGATTATCTCGGTAGCTGGGATTCCAAATTGCCTCTTGATGAGTTCACGTACAATAACAGTTACCAAGCGACGATTGGCATGGCACCGAATGAAGCACTTTATGGCAGAAAGTGTAGATCTCCCTTGTATTGGGACGAGATTGGTGAGAGGAAGATGTTGGGTCCAGAGTTGGTCCAACAGACAGCTGATGTTGTTGCTGTTATTCGAGAGAGGATGAAGACAGCACAGTCGAGACAGAAGAGCTATGCTGACGTGCGTCGTAAGCCGTTGCAGTTTGAGGTAGGCGACCATGTGTTCTTGAAGATAGCACCTCTCAAGGGTGTGATGCGGTTTGGCAAGAAGGGAAAGTTGAGTCCGAGATTTATTGGTCCATTTGAGATTTTGGACAGAGTTGGTGATCGAGCTTACAGGTTAGCCCTACCGCCAGATCTTGACAGTAGTTCACAATGTTTTTCATGTCTCCATGCTCAGGAATTATATTGCGAATCCTTCCCATGTTCTTCGCCACGAGCCATTGGATTTGACACCGAATTTGACGTACCAAGAGATTCCAGTCCAGATTCTGGATCGGAAAGTTAGAGTGTTGAGAAACAAAGAGATCGGCATTTTTAAAGTCCTTTGGAGGAATCATTTGATTGAAGAAGCCACGTGAGAACCAGAGGATGAGATGAGAGAGAAGTATCCCGAGTTGTTTGCGCTGTGACGTCAATTTCAGGGACGAAATTCCTCTAAGGAGGGGAGATTGTACTAGCCAAGCCTGGTGTACGGTACGATTTAAGTTTTCATAAGTTTATTGCCTACTTGGTCAAGTTTAAGTATAGTTTGGATGTTAAGAGTTTCGATTTATGATTTTAGTATGGTTGGTTATAGATGATGTGTAGTGCTATTGTAGCGGCGTTGCGATTAAATTCATGATAAATTGTATATTCATCCAAATAAGGTGAGGCCTCTTTCATTAGAAAGATATGACATAAGACTATAACTTTCTTATTTTGAGTTTTGTTCAAATCATTGTGGAAGGTAAGCCAAAAGTGCCCCGAAGTGTGTTGTGTGTTTCGTCATTCCTCCAGTGACACATGTTGGGAGATTTAGCATAACCTTTTACTCACACCTCCAAATGATCTGAAATTTGGAGAGGTTCAAGGAAAGACATAGGGCTACAACTTTGTAGTTTACACTTTTTCTAATTCGGAAGGGAAGAGGCGTTGCTGAAGCGATCTTTAACGTGGCAGTGCGCAGAGCTGGTGCCTGAGCGGTAATATATGACCGCCCGAGCGCCACTACTTCTGGAAATTTGGGTTTCGGGCAGAATCATTGGCGCCCGAGCGGTAATTTTCGACCGCCCGAGCACAGTAAAAAAGCGTGTTTTCGAGATTTTAATGATATAAGTTATAGATTTGTTCACTTTCCCTCATTCTTTTCTCCTCCATTCTCGATTTCTTCAGCAAAGGGAGAGCTAGGGTTCCATTCTTCTCATTTCCTATCTTTGATTCAAGCTCCTAGTTGGTTTATTGTTGTGAGAGCAAGGTTTTCTTGGATTCAAGGAAGCTAAGGTAAGCTTTTGGGTTAGTTTATTCTTGGTTTTGGCATGAGAGATGATATTGGGTTTGACGTGGTGTTGTTTTTATGGATTAATTGATATAGGTTATTGATTATTGAGATGTTGATGGTGCAATACATGGTTTATTGTTGTAGGATTGCTATCAAGAGATTAGATACAAGGTTCCAAGTGGTTGTAAGTGGAATCTCATTCTTGTGCTCACTTGATAATATATGTATTGTGTTTCAATGGTTTTAACATGTTATTCCCTTCTATTTGATTCATATTATGTATTGAATTACTTGATTGTATATTTGAGACAATTGAATGTCTCAATTGTGAAAAAGGGAATACAAGATAAAAGAGTTTACAAAGTGTTTGATTAAATGCCCCAAAGAGAGTTTAAAATGATTTATGGATTGATAGATACATAGTCATAAATTGCATGCAATTAGTTGATCAACGACCATAGACTTATATCCCTCAGAGTTATCGATTTATATCGATGGGATATAGGTACAGAGACAGATATACTATATAGATATCAATCCAACAGAGAAAAGAGAAATATCATCTTATTGTTATATTATTGCTATGTTATTCATGATTCAGAGTTGATGGTATTTAATGTTTTTAAAGCCATGTTTTACAGAGTATGCTATGTATCATTGCTACGTAAGAGTTCCACTTGCTGAGTTTTATACTCATTTCAGTTATTCATGTGATGCAGATAAGAGCGACAAACCAGGACGTTGATTGAAGCCGGGGTCATATGCATATAGAGATGGAAGGAAGTGGAAGATTATTTTGTTATACATGATCAAAATGATATTTTGTATTTTGACGCAACACTTTTTGGATCATGTATATTCTTTTGATGGTATATATATTGGAAATGTATTTTGAATCCTTCCTCCCTTTAAAGAAAAATTTTAAATTCCGCTGTTATTTTATAAAATGGGTCAGGGGTGTCACACTAATTAAGTCATTAACATAAATATTTAAAATCTTTTATCTATATAGCCAATGCGGAAATAAATCGGCCCTCGGGTGTGTACTGTTGCACTCGATCCACTCAATCGTCAGCGCCTCCTCTAAAATCATCAAATCCTGCATCATACAAACCTAATGAGTCTAATGACTCAGCACATTCTAAAATGGATAGCAAATAATACGTATACAATCATATGCATTAAAATAATACTTTTATTTAAAATAGCTTTTAAACATAAATAAACCATTTAAAAATCATTTAAGCATAATTAAATCATAAATTGTAAAATCATTTAAAATAGCTTTAAGCTTAAATTAATCATTTAAAAATAACTTTTGAGCATAAATAAATCATATATCATAAAATCATTTTAATCGTAACGCTTTCAATCATATATATCATTTTGTGTGAAGTTTGATACTCGAAAGTGACTAACTATTATCCTTCGGCCGACTGATCACTCTTCAGCTCCACATGTCCCATGTGGGTGGGCACTAGGCTCCACCATGGAAATACGATCGTCGGGGTCCTCTGGGGTCTTTTCTCATAGACGGGGTCCCTCTGGGGCCTTGGTCCGTAAACGGGGTCCTCTGGGCCTTGGCCCTCAAGATATCTCCACAAAATTATAAGTACATTGTTCCTTCTGAAACGGATCCCTCACATTCATATATCATTTGTCAAAGTCAATTCACATACCTCAAAATATTTTTCCTTTTCTTATAAAAGCATAAAATATCATAACTTTCCTAAAATATCATTTTAACAGTAAAAATTGCACAACTTTACCATAAATCTTAAAACATCATATTTTCATAAAAATCATCATAATATATCATTTAACATGCGTTATGATCTTCGGAACACTGCCAACCGTTAATGTACTACCCAGGTATAAAATGGCCGTTTTGTCCTTGGACTCTAAAATTCTCGAATTTAAAATTTTCTTACCTCTGTTGATCGAGCCTATCCCATAGTATTATATAAGCTTAAATTCGACTTCTAGTATTTTTATTAGACGTAAACCCGAACCTTTCTATTTATTAGCTTACTAAATCGTATGACGTTTTAATCCCAAATAATTCAAAGCTTGAATATTTTAATCCCAAACATTAACCATAGCCTTTTCATCTCTAATATACTGTCCATGCCCCTAACCAAGACCCGAATCATGCTCAAACCACATAAAATGTGAACCCGCAGCCCATGAAATTAACGGCCAAAGGAGAAGTGTTTCGACAGATAAACTCTTCTAAGGACGTCATGCTTAAACTGACTTGAACCGAACCCAAACCAGGCCCTAGACTCGATCCTTAGACATAATGTAAGACCATGGTTAAGCCCGTTTTAAGTCAGAACCAGCGCCTAAGCCCCAAAAAAATCTGAACCATGACAGCAGCTACAAGACACTCAAACTGTGCAACTTTCATGTTTCTGGTTGTACAGATTTCTCCAGCCAACTAAGCCACAAACCACCTTAATTTGGCTCATCCTAGGCCCTTAAAGACTGCCTAAATCATAGCCAAGAGCTCCAACCCAGCCCCTGGCCGAAACCATAAGATCAAACGCCTAAATGCACCCCAATTTTGTGCAGCTGTAGTTTTGTAGGTCCAACCTTCTATAAAGCCAACCAGCTCATGAACCACCACACCAAGACTCATCCTAGGACCCTTAGAGACTGCATAAACCATAGCCAAGAGCCCTAGACCAGCCCATGTACAGAATCAAACAACCAAACCCAAACAGCTCCTAAACTCAAAAAAAAAGAGGCAGCATGTCTTCTCCCTTATCCCATACGCAACCAGACCCTTCTAAACCATATCTAGCCCATACCAGCCTCCTAACATGACCCTAACTCACGTCCCTAACCACAGCCACAAGCCCTATATGTCAGGGGATTCAGTCGAACCAAAAAAACAGCTAGCCTCTACCCCTTGAACCCTCCAAAAACGTGAACAATAAGCCTCACAAAACCCTAGCCTAGGTCCATAACAGCTTGAACCAGTCGACTCATAGCCATGTTAGCATCCATAAAAACTCCTTATAGCCTCTGGAATTCACTCCTAAACTCCCCCAATGGCAGCAACATCCTTCGGCAATCACAACACTTCAAAACATGCAAGTATCTTAAAAAAAAAATGAAAAATCATTGAAAACGTGATCTGAACATAAAATTCTGGTTTTTCATGCAAAATATCGTGATCATGCATAATATGATTTGAATGGTGCAAAAATAAGGTTTAGAAATGTGCTTTTGCATTAAAAACGCTCGAATATTCGATAATCGTTGTGAGGGAGTCGCTGGGCGATCGGAGCGGTGTTTCGATTGTTTCTTTTGCGTAAAAGTGGCATGGATCGATAGTGCTACGTATGATGAAGGATCGGTGATAGTTGGTGTTGGATTTCGGTATTTCCTACGGGCCCAAACGCAGCGGAAGTTTAAAATTTTTATTATATTTTGACAATCAAAATATATTTGATTTGGGCACTCATATGGTTTATTATAATGAAACATACATATGATGTTATAATTATACCATTAGTGAATTAATTCACTTGGCTACAACTACTCCGGTATTAGCGGACATAGCTCTTGTTGTAAATCCCTACGAACGTTCTTCGATCTCCTAATTTGGCCAACGACCGGAATATTTATTCCTCTTCTAAATTGCACTAGAAAAATAGAAGATATTTTCCGTAGAGATAGAACACGAATTAGAAATCAACTTCTTGCATCAAGAAAAAAAACTTTTTGAGAGCAGCACCTCTAATCTTCAATTTACTTAATTAACTAGCTTAATTAAGCCAATTAAAGATTTAAAAAATATTTGCATGCCTCCAATTGTATATTGTGTTTCCACCGAAAAAGATGAATGCCATTATAATAATAAAAAAAATCATTATTAAATTTTCTAATCTTTTCTTAACTTAATTAATCCCATTAATCAAATTAATTAAAGATTCTAAACGCATCTCAAATCATGGCAAATCTCGAATCAATACATATCTTTTGAAAATATTATGCATCAATCTTATTTTGCTTTGTGTGCAAGTTTTATAAAATTATGGTATCATGAATATTTTCATATTACATAAATTAGTACCATATTTTATAAAAAACTTAATGTGTTATATTTTAACACACTTAAAATATAATTTAATTATTAAAGTCTATTTGAACTTTAATAAATTAGCATGATGAGCTTATACTCTTACAAGCCCATGATCCATGCTCCCATTATATTAATCTCATCATAATCCCGATCGACAATCCAACATCACCGATGTAACAAATTCAACTTATTTCTTATTATGATGCACATTTTAATTTCGAGATCACCAATGTCTAAATAAGGCAGGTGCACAACTTTTGACTATTTTAACAGTCATGATCTCAAAATTTTTATAAACTTTTATAAACTCTATTTATAAGCTTATCGATTGATCATATTAAACTTATTTCTTATAAATTCAACTCATTGAATTTATTATCTCAACGGGAACAAGTAAACCAGTACTTGTGTGACCCTCAATGGTTTAGGGATACAGCTAGTCGTTGGTTCACAACTCTTTGTGATTCAGGAAAATTTCATTTATTCGGGCTTACCCTAATTTGCCCCATTCCATGCATCAACATTTGATCATGAGAATGTCAGAAACTATTTTCTGATTAAATCTATCGAATCATGGTAAGAGCGTCTAGTAGCATCACCCCATGACTCCCTAGGTATCACTGATAGTGCCTGTAAGAACCAGTCGATTATGATTAATGTACAGTACGGTCGCTTCATCTCATATATCCCGATCGAATCTGCAACCATTGGTTCATCGAGAGTTGTATATTAATTCGATAACTATATGACACATATAAATAGTGGCATCACATGTACCATTGGAGAACTCCTTCTCCAATATACATCTCATATTTTGGCCAGAGATTCCACGCACTATAATTTCATTAAATCACATAGGATATCCACACCCGTATGTGAGCGGTGAATCCCCGACTACAATGCACTAGCTCCTATATGTGTCGCAAATGTACCCAACCTCGCCATCTGATGACTCTCCTGGAGCCGGTAAACGAGTCAAAGCACAGCCCTAGCATATAGAGCCTTAGTGTTGTCCCGGGTCGTATGATGTGGAACTTCCTCAGTACATGTTTGGATCGTTGTTGAGACCTTGGTTCCTTTCTTGCGCAATGGAACCAGTGTTGTCGCAGTACGACGGGATTGGATCAACTCCATTAGGAATAACGCCCAACTCTTGGACAAAATTCATCATCCAAACTGCCTCTTTGGCTACATCAGATGCAACAATGTATTCAACTTCAGTGGTGGAATCCGCAACGGTGTTTTGCTTGGAACCTTTCCAAGAGACAACCACACCATATAGCATGAATACAAAATAAGAGGTCGATTTCGAATCATCTACGTCACATTGGAAGCTAGAATAGGTGTAGGCTTCCAATTTCAATTCTCCACTCCATAGACCATGAACAAGTTCTTAGTCCTTCTCAAATACATAAGAGTATCTTTCACGGCCTTACAATGCATTGGACCAGGGTTCGCCTGATATCTGCTTGTAACACTCAGAGGGTAAGCAACATCAGGATGTGTCGATATCATACCATACATGATACTACCAATAGCTGATAGATATGGAATACGTGTCATCATCTCTATCTCTTCGTCATTTTGGGACACATAGCTTTAGATAGAGTAACACCATGACACATTGGTAAGTATCCTCTCTTGGACTCTTCAATAGAGAATCGCTTCAGAATGGTATCGATATAAGTGGCTTGGGTGAGTCCTAGCATCCTTTTTGATCTATCTCTATAGATTTGTATTCCCAATACATAGGATGCTTCACCCATGTCTTTCATGGAGAATTTACTTGCTAACCATACTTTAGTCGATTGCAGTAATCCTACATCATTCCGAATGAGTAGGATGTCAACATAAAGTACTAGGAATGACACTGCACTCCCACTAACTTTCTTGTACACGCACGGTTCCTCAGGATTCTTAGCAAAACCAACTCTTTGATAGTGCTATCAAATCTGAGGTTCCAACTCTTTGACTCCTGCTTGAGACCATATATTGATATCTGAAGTTTGCATACCTTATGCTCACTTCCTACTGATGTGTATCCCTCAGGTTGAGACATATAAATTTCTTCTTTGATGTCTCCGTTGAGGAATGCAGTTTCTACATCCATTTGCCATATCTCATATTCATGCCATGCTGCTATTGCTAATATTATTCTAATGAACTTAAACATAGCAACTGGTGAAAAAGTTCCTCATAGTCAACCCCTTGTATTTGAGTATAACCTTTTGCAACTAGTCTTGCTTTGAAGGTCACTGCCTTCCCATCCGTCCCAAGCTTTTTTTTGTAGATACATTTGCATCCTATGAGAACGATTCCCTCAGGTGGATCCACTAATGTCCAAACTTGATTTGGATATATAGAGTCCATTTCTGACTGCATGGCTTCAAGCTATTTGGTTGAATCAGCATCAGATATTGCTTCTTTGAAATTCATTGGATCACATCCAACACAATGCTCATCATGGCTTTGTTCATGAAGAAACGTATATCTTTCAGGTGGTCAAATAACCCTATCAGACCTTCTAGGAGCTTGCACTTCAACTACTGGTTGTTGGGAAATGGTTCAACTTCTATAGTTGAGGGAGTATCTTGAATTTCTTCAAGTTCTATCATCTTGCCTTTCCTATCTAATAGAAATCCCTTTTCCAAAAAGTGGCATTACTTTTACTTCATTGGGATGATAGAAATAATATTCAACAGAATTCTTTGGATATCCTACAAAGTAGCACAAAGTGGATCTACTATCCAATTTCTCTCTCACTGTCTGCTTCACGTAAGCAGAACGTCTCCATATTTTCATGTAAGAATATTTGAGAGTTTTTCCCATCCATATCTCATATGGTGTTTTATCCACTGCTTTAGTATGGACATTATTCAATAATATTGCCGCAGTTTCAAGCGCAAAGCCCCAAAACGATGTAGGCAATTCAGTGAATCTCATCATGGATCGAACCACGTCCAACAAGGTTCGCTTACGATGTTCAAAAACATCATTTAATTGTAGTGTTGCTGGTGGAGTCCACTGTGAGAGATTCTCATTCTCTTTTAGATAATCCAAAAATTCAGCACTTAAGTATTCTCCACCTCGATCAGATCGAAGTGGCTTAATACTTATTTCTAGCTGATTTTCTACTTCAGATCTGAATTCATTGAACTTTTCAAATGCTTAAGATTTGTGTTTCATCAAATAAATGTACTCATACCTCGAGTGATCATCGGTAAAGATAATGAAGTAAGAATGCCCAAATTTTGTGCTAACACTTAGCGGGCCACAAACGTCCGTGTGGATCAAATCCAGTAGACCATGCACACGTTCCACGTTTCCATTGAATGGAATCTTGGTCATTTTTCCTTTCAGACAGGACTCACAGGTAAGTAGAGAATTTATGTCTGACAAGTCAAACATGCCTTCTCCCACTAGTTTGTGCATCCTTCTTTGGGAAATGTGACATAGTCTAGCGTGCCATATTTGTGCGGGATTTGGATCATCTAATTTTTTTTTTTGCTGTTTAAATCATGTTTACTTGGACATTCATTTATCATTTCCAGAACATTTCTGGCGCATATAATTTCTTATGTCCGGACTTCTTGCAGTGAAATAAATATGTTCTGTCTTATTGGGCTTTGTAGGCCATTTAAGTGTCCTTCAGAGTTTGTCTCTTGTTGGGTTTGTTTTTCTTTGTGAGAGGCAGAACATTTCTTTCCCTCACCTTGTGGGACATTTTTCGTCTGATGAGAAGCCCATTAAAAAAACAACAATTTTCTATTTTATGGTGATCTCATAAGTTATAAGCGTATTGACTAGCTCTTCAAGGCTATCATCTATCTTATTCAATTCATCATAACTCCGTCAAATGAGGAAGAGAAAGACAATAAAAATTGATGTTATTTAGTAACTCGTTAGGAATCACATATTCCAAGCGCACCACATTCTCAATAAGCCCAGTCATATGTACACCACGCTCATGGGCCAAAGCCCCATCTTGCATGCGTGTGTGTAGTCATAAGCTTTTAAAAGTGGTATGCATCACTGTACGAGTTTCATGCACCATGCAACTCTTGCATGTGTATTCGAATGTCAGCAGTATTCAACATTTTCTCAAACTGTCCCTACAGTTTATTTGACATAAAAACGAGCATGTTACACTTTTAGCTTGCATACTATGGTCCTATCATCTTGCATGCTTTGTCAGTTCAACAGGACTGACATTAGTGTTTATGCCATTTTCTCTGAATTCAAAAAAATTTTCCCAACTATTCTTGAAGTTTAGTTTCGATTAGATTGTTGATAATAAAAATGAATTATGTGACGAAATAGAAAATATACTGATACAGAAACAGAATAAAGATTGCTGATAATTTTAAAATAATTTTAAGATATAAAATATGGATTTTTATTTTATAAATTTAATCCCACTATTTTGACATTTCCACCACCCTCTGATGAAAAAGGGAAATCGTATTTTCTTAGTAGGCACGTAGAGTCCAATTAATTAGCCAATTATAATCCCAAATAATATCAGCCAATTATAATTTCTAAAAGGTAGAATCCAATTGCATCCCTATACAACCTCCGCGTGTTTTGCTTCACGTTTAATAGGGACCCAATAATATGACGCCATTTATTTTCGCGTGTCAAACTGACCTATCAATGTTGAATTGTAGTAGACGGTCGCCATGAGTTCTCCCCAATATTATGAGCCGAAGTCATGGAAGTTCCACTCAATTCACATCATATGTCCGGTGGAAGTCACAGCTTTCCGACGTCCAGGCCTCCCCGATAATATGAGCTAGACATTGTCCGTGGGTAGAGATCAACATGCAACCATGGCTGCTGAAAGAAAGAAAATTAAACTCTTTAAATCTTTACTTTTTTGGTTTGATATAAATTTTGAATCATATTCAAAATGAGGGATTTTAATTTTAAAATTGTCTCATCATTTTAATTTAAAATCACGTGCCAAGGGTTTGTATGTTTGTCGGATTCATGCAACTATATTATCTAATAACATACATACATGCATACTACTATATATCGCATATATCATAATATGACATTAAACAATAAACAAGGATGATCGATTGCCAATACTATTAGATCCGTGTGAGCCAAACATGGATACATGTACAAAACCTAGGTGAATGCAATGATGCAAATGCAACTATTACAAGTGCTTCCAATATTTTACATGTTTTCATCTTGAGCATTGGGTGCACCATCTTCCAGTGATGATTTCCCACTATTTCTAATAATTACATTTAGATAGCTATGGCGCATAAGGGATACATCTCATGGGTGAGAACGGGCCATAAACCAAGCCCATTTTAAAATATCAAATATTAACAAAATGAATAAAATAGTAAAATATCCTAACATATATCTAATAATTTATCACTAACCACCACAATTATTAAAGAATTTAATAAATTAAATAAACACCTTTATTTAATTTCCGATTAATTCAATAATAATCGATTTCTTGTAAAACTCATTTTACCATAAATAATTAAAATCATATTCTAATTAATTATTTTACAAAAAAATTAACAATTTTCCAGAAATTAATTTTTCAAAAGAAAAATTGAATCAATTTTCAAAATTATAAATTTTGCCCAAAAATTTAAAAAATCAGAAAATCGCACCCTAGGCCCAAACAATTCAAGCCCATCATCCAGCACGGTTCCCGAGACACTCCTAGGCAGCCGCCCGCTGCCCGAACATTTCGGGCAGTCGCGGCAGCCCTGTGCGCGTTGCGCGGCAGCACGTCGTGCGTGCACTGTGCGGACGTTCCGCACGCTGCGCGCTCGGGATCTCCCGGAACAGTTCCGGGCAGATCCGAATTATTATTTTTTAAAAAAAATTTCTGAAAAATATAATTTAATGGTGCTACAATTTTCTAAAAAAATTTCTTGTGTGGTTATAAACAAATTATTCAATATAAAAACCATACGATTTAGAAAAATCTGGCTCTGATGCCACTGTTGGATCTCGGTTTTCTACGAGCTCAAACGCAGCGGAAGTTTAAAATTTTTATTTTATTTTGACAATCAAAATATATTTGATTTGGGCCCTCGTTTGATTTATTATAATGAAACATAGATATGATGTTATAATTATACCTTTAGTGAATTAATTCATTTGGCACAACTACACTGGTATTACAGACGTAGTTCTTGTTGTCAGGGACGGATCCAGGAATAAAAGTTGAGGGGGGCTTGAACTCAATATGATAAGTTATATATTATTAAAAAAAATACATTATATCGTTCAACAAAGTTGTGCCCTACGAGATTTTAAAACATAAAATTCATCAATAATAGAATTTACATCAATATGTTTAGCTAAATCTCGTTCAATATAGAGTGTCAAACAATCGGCAAGAAAGTCATCCTCCATTTTATTGCGAAGTGCCGTCTTCACATGCTTCATTGCTGAAAAAGCTCGCTCAGTAGTGGCAGTAGACACAGGTAATGTCAAAACAAGATGAATCAATCTAGTCAACATAACATAAACACTTGACCGTCCACTCTCGGTCAATTGCTGACACAACTCAACAAGTGTAGAAACCTTTAAATTCTGCATCACATCAAGTTTATAATGTATCAATTCATACTCCAAAGTAACAATTTCTTGATCTGTGAAATCTCCAGGATAAAACTTCTTCGCAAGCTTGCAAATATCATCACTGTTAAATGAGTCAAATGAATTTTTAGGATCTAAAGCTGTACTAAGAGAAAGAAGTTCCACCGATGACTCATTGAACCGAGTATTTAACTCCATCAAAATGAAATCTATTGCTGCATTAAAAACATCAAAGTGGTAATGATGTTCTATTGTAGTTTGCCGACAGGAACGTCCAATCTTATATAGACAATCAAGATCAGGCACATCAATTTCATTTCTTGAGCAAAAAACTTTAACTTCCTGAAGAAATTCATTCCACCCACATTCTCTAAATTCTTGAAGGCAAGTTTTGGTAGTAGTGACAAATGTGATAGCAGTCAAAATGTCTTGAGATTTTTTTTGAAGAATTTGACAAAGAGTATCTGTTGTTCTCATAATTTTATGCATTAAGTGCAAAATAAACACAAATTCAAAGCTTGCCATGTTTCTGTAAATCCCCCGAACTTCAGCCTTAGCTCTTCCATTTGGAGAATGATCACTGAGAACTTCAAAAACTTTGCAAGTTGCAGTGTACATACCTATCAAGCTTTTTACCGAATCATAGTGAGAACTCCAACGAGTAGCTCCTGCTCGTTGCAAATTACCAATCTGGTTTGCACCACTTCCAGAATCACGTTCTCCAATTGACAACATATACTCAATTTCATTTCTTTGTGCAGTATGTAATTCAGTAATGCGCTTAGTAGAAGAAGTGACAATATTAACAATATTGTCCAAATGAGAAAAGAATTCCCAAATAACACTAACATCCTTAGCTGCAGAAACCAATTTGTTGTAAATCAATACGAACGTTCTTCAATCTCATAATTAGGTCCACGACCGGAATATTTATTCCTCTTCTAAAATTGCACTAGAAAAATAGAAGATATTTTTCATAGAGATAGAACACGAAGAAGAAATCAACTTCTTGCATCAAGAAAAAAAAACATTTGAGAGCAGCACCCTTTTTTTTTTTAAAAGCCGAAAAATCTGAATGATTTTGTCAAAACTTTCAGGATGCCCTTTTGTTGTTGATAAGAATCAAATATTCTCATTATAATTTCTAATCTTCAATTTACTTAATTAACTAGCTTAATTAAGACAATTAAAGATTCTAAAAAATATTTGCATACCTCCAATTGTATATTGTGTTTCCACCGAAAAAGATGCATGCCATTATAATAATAAAAAAAAATCATTATTATATTTTCTATTCTTTTATTAACTTAACTAATCTCATTAATCAAGTTAATTACAGATTCTAAATGCATCTCAATTCATGGCAAATCTCAAACCAATACATATATTTTGAAAATATTATGCATCAATCTTATTTTGCTTTGTGTGCAAGTTTTATAAAATTATGGTATCATGAATATTTCCATATTACATAAATCAATATCATATTTTATAAAACTTAATGGGTTATATATTAACTCACTTAAAATATAATTTAATTATTAAAGTCTATTTGAACTTTAATAAATTAGCATGATGGACTTATATTCTTACAAGCCCATGATCCATGCTCCCATTATATTAATCTCATCATAATCTCGATCGACAATCCAATATCATTGATGTGATAAATTCAACTTATTTGTTATTATGATGCACACTTTAATTTCGAGATAATCAATGTCTAAATAAGGTAAGTGCACACCTTTTGACTATTTTAGCAGTCATGCTCTCAAAATTTCTATAAGCTTTTATAAACTTTATTTATAAGCTTATCGATTGATCATATCAAACTTATTTCTTATAAATTCAACTCATTAAATTTATTATCTCAACAGGAACAAGTAAACCAGTAGTTGTATGACCCTCAATGATTCAGGGATACAACTAGCTGTGGGTTCACAACTCTTTGTGATTCAGGACAATGTTCTTTATTCGGGCTTACCCTAACTTGCCCCATTCCATGCATCAACATTTGATCATGAGAATGTCAGAAACTATTTTCTGATTAAATCCATCCAATCATGGTAAGAGCGTCTAGTAGCATCGCCCCATGACTCCCTATGTATCACTGATAGTGCTTGTAAGAACTAGTCGATTATGATTAATATACAGTACGGTCCCTTCATCTCATATATCCCGATCGAATCTGCAACCATTTGTTCATCGAGGGTTGTATATTAATTCGATAACTATGTGACACATATAAATAGTGGCATCGCAAGTACCATTGGAGAACTCCTTCTCTAATGTAAATCTCATTCTCTGGCCAGAGATTCCACGCACTATAATTTCATCAGATCACATAGGATATCCACACCCACAGGTGAGCAGGTGAATCCCCGACTACAATGCACTGGCTCCTATATGTGTCACAACTATACCCAACCTCGCCATCTGATGACTCTCCCTGAGCCGGTAAACGAGTCAAAGCACAACCCTAGCATATAGAGCTTCAGTGTTGTCCCAGGTTCGTAAGTACTAATAGTGTACAATCATAACGACAGGACTTATCCTCTCAATGAATGATAACCATTTGGAATGTCCGTGGGCGGTGTTTGGTATAATCATCATATTACTATCCATCTGCATGTTTGGACATCTTCATTCCCTTACCAAGAAAAGTAGTACACAACATCACATATACTAGTCTCGAGCTCAAGCGACCTTTATCCCTGTTTTAGGCGGCTGAATCGACTAGAACGAATTTAGAATATGCAGAGTTTACAAATGAGTTTCAACATCGAATTACGATTCATTTGTATTAAAGCATAATCAAGTCTTTTTTCTATGCTGATTGTATGAGTTTACATATAAAGTATAACGAAACCATTAAAAGTAAATTATATTAAAATAAAGATTGTTTATTATACTTGAGTCAATAAATTCCCTAGTCAACCGTTGGCTTGCAGGGGCATCTACTCTAACAGTTGGATAGAAGGAATCAAGTAAAAAAAAATCAAAATCATAGGCTAGAAACTCTCGGCTGCTTGTGTGTGTATTAGTGTGTGTTTTAGGTGTACTTTATGTGGATTGTGTTTTAGGTGTGTGAGTTGCCAACTCATAAATACTTAAGCATAGTTTAGGTTTAGACAAATTCTAATAAATAATTTAAACATTAATTAGATCATTAAGTTGACCCCAAGTTTTATTTAAAAATTTAAATACCAAGATCAAGATAAACTCCAATTTAAAAGATTGATATTCCTATCTTCAAAATTTTCATTACAAAAAATCTTAGATTTCACTTAAATACTAATTAAATAAATTGATTAAGGCCTGAAAATCATCATAAATATTTCACAACAATTTCAATTATAAATCCTTAATTTTCAAAAATTTATATTTTAAAATTCTTAAAATCTTATAAATTGCCTAATAATTAAATTAGACCTCAAAATACTAAAATTCGTAAATCATTTAAATTACTAATTTTCTTGGCTTAAAATAAATATAACATTCAAATTTTTGCACCTTAATCGCCTCCAATCTCCGTCCCCCGGTCTGACTTCGAATATTTGGACAGAAAATTCTTAGTTTCATGAATTCATGTAAATCATTTAATAATATTAAAATGTACCATTTATGCATTTATATAAAATAAATAAACAATTTAGATAATTCTCATGCATGCAATTTACGTGGACTGATTTTCCGGACGTTATATAATCACTGTGTTTTGTTTTGTTATCAACTATTAAATTGCTAGGGACCTACAATAAGCTGGTTGAGTTATGATAAACATAAAAAATGTCTATTTATTAATTTTTTTGTAAATATTTTTATCTTTTAAGTTTTATTAAATATTTAAGTTTTATAAGTATTATAATAATTTGTGTGAAAATATATGTTTTTGTATAATTATAATATTTTTGTTATTATTACAATTTTGGTAAAACAATAATAACTTTGGTTTGAGAAAAAAATGGGAATGAAATTATTCTTAAACTGTAGGAAATTCATTTCAATGTCTACACTATTGATGCAAAGTATGAGATACAAATGTTTTTACAATTGAGATCAAATTAAGCAACAAGTGAAGTGGTACTAAGGAAAATATATTTTATCATGCTTGAGTATTTTGACTACATATGTCAAAATACTTGGTAAAAGGACACAAAATTTTACCGCAATTCACAAAACACGTTTACGAATTGAACAACGTTTATTTTATATGAAATAATCAAATCGGTGGAAGATTTTCAAAAGTTAAGTGCAACAATTCAATGATACTTGGAACAATCATGAATACTAATTGTACCAATTATATTTACAAAATAATATTTTATTTGTTTTGTCTTCTCATATTGGCCTGTAAATAGGAGTGTATCATCCTATAAAATTACTTGATTTATTGTTAAATATTTCGCTCATCGTAAGAACAATACTTTATTTATTATATATTAGAACTTGACATCATACGTCAAGACCATTAGGGTGGGGAAGAAGAGGTGAGGAGAGATGCTGATGGGGAAGGATTTAAGAAGGAAATTATAAAGGGCAGGTAGTAGGGCGAGAAGAGGTGTCACACGGTCTTGGAAGGAGAACGAGATGAAGTGGAGTTAGTTCTGAGCCATCCTGGAAAAAGCATCAATGTGGCCAAAAGGATAGAATAGGTTGTCTAGTTGAGATCTGTAACGCCCTCTACCGATTTCTTATAAAATAACAGCGGAACTAAAAATTTTCTTAAAAGAAAGAAGGATTTAAAATACATTTCAATATATAATCAAAAGTATATACATGATCAATCAAATGATACAACAAAATACAAAATACCATTTTTATGATCATGTCCAAAAATGCTAGCAAAATAGCATTCTTCCTTCCTTTCTTATGCATATGACTCCGGCCCCAATCAACGTCCCGGCTCGTCACTCTTATCTGCATCACATGAAATAACTGAAATGAGTATAAAATTCAGCAAGTGGAACTCTTACATAGCAATGAATACATATCATACTCTGAAAAACATAACTTTGAAAACATTGAATACCATCAACTCTTGAAACATAAATATCATAGCATGAATAACAATAACGATGTTATTTCTCTTTTCTCTGATGGATTGATATCTAGATAGTATCTCTGTCTCTGTACCTATATCCCATCGATATGAATCGATACTCTATTCGGGATATAAGCCTATGTTCATTGATCAACTAATTGCATGCAATCTCTGACTATGTATCTATCAATCCAATAAATCATTTGAATTCTCTTTTAGGTATAAAATCAAACACTTTGCATCCTCTTTTCTTTTGTATTCCCTTTAACATAATTGAGACATGAATTGCCTCTAATATACAACAAAGTGTATTAATACATAGCATGAATGAAATGAAAGGAAATAACACGTTAAAACCATTGAAACACAATACATATATTATCATGTGAGCACAAGGAAATTAATTCCACTTACAACAATTGGTAAACTTGATTCTATTCTCTTGGATGAATTCCTACAAAAATAAACCATATATTGAACCATCAACATCTCAATAATCACAAACCTATAACAAAAATCCATAAAACCAACACCATCAACAAACCCATGATTTTCCAACATCATAATCCAAGAATAAACAAAGCCACAAGCTTACCTTAGCTTCTAGAACTCAAAATAACCTTGATCCCACTTCAAATACCCAACAAAATGCTTGAATCAAAGAAAGGAAAGAAAGAAAATGGAACCCTAGCTTCCTCTTTGCTGAAGAAATCGAGAGTATGGGAATGAAATGAGAGAAATAAAGCCAACTCATGTCTTATATCACTTAAAATCTGAGAGTGATGATCGCAGGTGCGCTGAGATCTTACCGTGGGTGCACTGAGCTTACTGGAAAACAACCGAAATTCTGAAGCATGAGGAGCGCGGGTGCGGTCCCTTTTAGACCGCGGGCGCGGTCTTACTTCTGTCCCACCACCGCAGGTGCACTGAAAAATGGAGTGCGGGTTCACTCTCCTCTGTAGCCAACAATATACTCTATGCAATAAAATCGAATCACAACGTCGCTTCTCATCGTAATTCGGCAACACTCTCAACAAGAAAGTTGCAACTCTATATCTTATCTAACCAATCCAATTGGCCTCATACCAATTGGCTCAACATACAAATTACCATGAATTAAATCGCAACAACGCTACAATAAAACTACAAAACAAATATAACCAACAATACTCTAAACCATAAATCACAACTCTTAACATCAACTATACTTAATCTTAACCAAATAGTCGATAATCATACGAAATCTTAAACCGTACCGTTCACCAGGCTTGACTATTACAATCTCCCCTCCTTAGAGGAATTTTGTCCTCGAAATTGACGTCACTGCGCAAACAACTCATGATACTTCTCTTTCATCTCATCCTCTGGTTCCCACGTGGCTTCTTCAATCAAATGATTCCTCCAAAGGACTTTAACAATGCCGATCTCTTTGTTTCTCAACACTTTAACTTTATGATCCAGAATCTGAACTGGAATCTCTTGGTACGTCGAATTCGGCGTCAAATCCAATGGCTCGTGGCGAAGAACATGGGAAGGATTCACAATATACTTCCTGAGCATGGAGACATGAAAAAAATTATGAGCTCTGTCAAGATCTGGCTGTAGGGATAACCTGTAAGCTCGATCACCGACTCTATCCAAGATCTCAAATGAGCCAATAAATCTCGGACTCAACTTTCCCTTCTTACCAAACCGCATCACACCCTTAAGAGATGTTATCTTCAAGAACACATGATCACCAACCTCAAACTGCAACGGCCTACGACGCACATCAGCATAACTCTTCTGTCTTGCCTGCCCTGTCTTCATCCTCTCTCGAATAAAAGCAACAACATCAGCTGTCTGTTGGACCAACTCTGGACCCAACATCTTCCTCTCACCAATCTCGTCCCAATACAAGGGAGATCTACACTTCCTGCCATAAAGTGCTTCATACGGTGCCATGCCAATCGTCGCTTGGTAGCTATTATTGTACGTGAACTCAACAAGAGGCAATTTGGAATCCCAGCTACCAGGATAATCGATAGTACAAGCTCTGAGCATATCCTCTAGAATTTGAATAACTCTCTCTGATTGAACGTCGCTCTGAGGGTGATATGATGTACTGAATGCTAACCGTGTACCCATAGCTCTGTGCAAACTCTTCCAAAACTCTGAAGTAAATCTAGGGTCATGATCAGACACGATTGACACAGGAACACCATGAAGTCTCACAATCTCTGCTATGTCCTCTTCGGCATACTGGTTCATGGAATGCATCCTCTTGACTGGAAGAAAATGCGCTGACCTGGTCAACCGATCAACAATAACCCAAATAGAGTTAAAACCTTTCTGCGTTCTGGGAAGACCAGTCACGAAGTCCGTCGTAATATACTCCCATTTCCATTGAGGAATCGGCAATGATAGCAATGTCCCAGCAGGTCTCTGGTGCTCCATTTTCTCCTGCTGACAAGTTAGGCACTGAGAAATAAACATGACAATATCTTTCTTCATACCTGGCCACCAATAGAGTCTACGAAGATTTTGATACATCTTGGTGCTGCAAGGATGTATCGAGTATGGCGTGGTATGAGCCTCTGACAAGATGTCTCGTCGAATATCATCACCAAAAGGGACGCAAATACGGCCTCTGAATGTCACCAAACCATCTCCTTTCAACCCAAACTCTGAATTACCTCTCTCCTCTGCTCTGGCTCTCAACTCTGTCAACTGTAAATCATTGACCTGCTCTCTACGGATCTTGTCCGTCAATATAGCCCGAATGACCAACGCTGAAAAGCGAGCAATGGTTCCTGGGACTACCAAAGCTATCTCCTCTCGATGCAAGTCTAGCAACAACGGCTTCTGAATCATAGCACTCAAAGAAGAACTCGACTTACGGCTCAATGCATATGCGACAACATTCGCTTTCCCTGGATGGTAACTAATCGTCACATCATAATCTTTGACAAGCTCTAACCACCTTCTCTGTCGTATAATGAGTTCTTTCTGGGAAAACAAATACTTAAAACTCTTGTGGTCCATGAAAGTTTCACACTTTTCACCATATAAGTAATGTCTCCAGATTTTCAGGGCGAAAACCACAGCTGCCAGCTACAGATCATGCGTAGGATAATTCTTCTCGTAGTCCTTCAACTGGCGAGAAGCATAAGCTATAATTTTCCCACGTTGCATCAGCACTGCACCAAGACCTTTCTTCGACGCATCTGTATAAACAACAAATTCCTCTGAACCACTGGGCAATGCAAGTATAGGATCTATCGTCAACTTATCTTTCAACTCTTGAAATCCACTGTGGCAATCGTTGGACCACTCAAACTTCACAGTCTTCCTCGTCAGATTGGTTAACGGCAGGGTAATCTTAGAAAAGTCTGCAATAAAACGACGATAATAACCCGCCAAACCAAGAAAACTACGTACCTCTGATACAGTGGTAGGAATAGGCCACTTCTGTATCGCCTCGATTTTCACTGGATCAATAGCTATACCATCTTTCGAGACAACATGGCCTAAGAAAGAAATCTGCTCCAACCCGAACTCACATTTTTTCAACTTAGCATACAACCTCTTCTCTCTCAGTAACTGAAGAACAACTCTGAGGTGCTCTGAATGAAGCTCTCTGGTCTTGGAATAAATCAATATGTCATTGATGAAAACAATGACAAAGCTATCCAAATACGGCTTGAACACTCGGTTCATAAGATTCATGAAGATTGAAGGAGCATTAGTTAGACCGAATGACATCACAAGAAACTCATAATGACTGTATCTGGTCCGAATCGCCATCTTAGGGAAATCAGACTCCCTAACCTTCAACTGATAATAGCTAGATCGCAAATCAATCTTCGAAATGCAGTTGATCAAAAAGATCATCTATTCGTGGCAACAGATATGTATTCTTGATAGTCACTTTGTTGATCTCTCTATAATCAATGCAAAGCCGCAAAGACACATCTTTCTTCTTGACAAAGAGAACCGGAGCTTCCCAAGGCGAAGAACTCGGCCGAATAAAACCTTTATCTAAAAGATCCTGCAACTGCGTCTTCAACTCTTTCATCTCTGAAGGGGCCATTCTATACGGAGCCTTAGAAATAGGAACCGTACCCGGAACTAGATCAATCACAAACTCTACATCTCTGTCTGACGGTAAACCCAGAACATCATCCTCAAATACATCAGGGAACTCTCTCACTACATCAATATCATCAATATTCAACTTAACCATTCTATCCATATCAACAATCGAAGCCAAAAACCCATCACAACCTCTACACAACAACTTCTTAGCCTCAAGACACGAAATAAAAGGAAGTACCAACGAAGTATCTGCACTGGCGAGCATACCTTCCCTATTGCCATCATCTGTAAATTTCACAGTCTTAGCAACGCAATCAATCACTGCACGATATGTTGATAGCCAATCCATGCCAAGTATAATATCAAACGCAACCATCGGAATAACAATCAAGTCGGCAAAAACCACTCGCTCATCAATTTGAACAGAGCACGCATACAAAATAGATGTCGGGCACAACACATCTCCCGAAGGCAATACAACATTAAACTGGAGACGAATAATAGAAGGAAATAAACCCGAAGATCTAAAAAATAGTTCAGACATAAAAGAATGAGTAGCACCTGTATCAATCAATGTCGTAGCTACTCTGCCTCAAATTAAAATAGTGATAGAAATCACAGAAGAATCATGGTTTATACCTTCATTCGTCATGGTGAAGATGCGACCCTGCACCTTCTCTTTACCCGATCCTCTTGGACATTCCTTGGCAATATGGCATGTAGTGCCACATCGGTAGCAAGTGTGAGTACCAAATCTGCACTGTCCCCGATGATGGCTACCGCACTTGGGACACAACGGCTTCTCTGGATCAAATGGAACTGCTGGTGCTTTAGAACTCGGTTCCATCTTGCCTTTCCCTTTAAAAGTGCCCTTACCTCTCTGACTCGAACCTTGACCTCTCTGAACAATAGCCTGCTTCTTCGCCTGTCTCTCTCTGGCAATGTCTTTCTCGTCTTGCTCGGCTAACAAAGCTTTAGCCACAATCTCTTTATATGACACCGCCTTAGACATTTTAATGTCTCTTCTGATCTCTACTCGAAGACCTCTAATGAAACGAGCACCCTTGTCTTTGTCATTGGAGGCAATATACGGGGCAAACAGACAGCCCTCCTCGAATTTCAGAATGTACTCGTCAACATTCATACCTTCTTGACGAAGCTCTAGAAACTCAGTCACCTTCCTTGCTCGAAGTGCATCTGGGAAGTACTTGTCATAGAAAAGATCAGTAAAATCTTGCCACTTCATTGCCGGTACATCAACACCTACCTTGGTAGTATTCCACCAAATACGTGCAGCTTTGACTAACATGAACACCGCACAACTGATTCTGTCCTTGTCTTCATAGTTGAGATAATCGAAAATTGCCTCAAGTGCTTTGATCCACTCTATAGCCACCAATGGATCAGTGTTTCCTGCAAATTCCGGCGGATCCATTCTCTTGAAAGCAGTAAATATCCCATCAGTTTCAACTGCTCGAGCCACTTGGCCTCTCACTTGTCATCTACCTTGACCTGTACCTTGCAACCGAATCAGCTGCTGAATCTGCTCACTATGGACCTTGGCTTGCTCTTTCAGTAACTTGCCGAACTCGTCGACAACACTCGATGAAGAACTATCCTCACCCTCTGAAGCCTTTCTCTCAGGAGGCATACTCCTACAATGTGCTCACATAATACATATCAACCAATAACAATGAATAGATGTAGAAGAAGACATAACCGGACCGTCGAAAGTAGAAGAAGTCATATGCATTGGTCCAAAGACCGGTGCTCTGATACCACTAAATGTAACACCCTCTACCGATTTCATATAAAATAACAGCGGAATTAAAAATTTTCTTAAAATAAAGAAGGATTTAAAATACATTTCAATATATAATCAAAAGTATATACATGATCAATCAAATGATACAACAAAATACAAAATATCATTTTTATGATCATGTCCAAAAATGCTAGCAAAATAGCCTTCTTCCTTCCTTCCTTATGCATATGACTCCGGGCCCAATCAACGTCCCGACTCGCCACTCTTATCTTCATCACATGAAATAACTGAAATGAGTATAAAACTCAGTAAGTGGAACTCTTACATAGCAATGAATACATATCATACTCTGAAAAACATAACTTTGAAAACATTGAATACCATCAACTCTTGAAACATAAATATCATAGCATGAATAACAATAACGATGGTATTTCTCTTTTCTCTGATGGATTGATATCTAGATAGTATCTCTGTCTCTGTACCTATATCCCATCGATATGAATCGATACTCTGTTGGGATATAAGCCTATGGTCGTTGATCAACTAATTGCATGCAATCTCTGACTATGTATCTATCAATCCAATAATCATTTGAACTCTCTTTTAGGCATAAGACCAAACACTTTGCATACTCTTTTATTTTGTATTATCATTAACATAATTGATACATGAATTGCCTCTAATATACAACAAAGTGTATTAATACCATGAATGAAATGAAAGGGAATAACACGTTAAAACCATTGAAACACAATACATATATTATCATATGAGCACAAAGAAATTAATTCCACTTACAATACTTGGTAAACTTGATTATATTCTCTTGGATGAATTCCTACAACAATAAACCATATATTGAACCATCAACATCTCAATAATCACAAACCTATACCAAAAATCCATAAAACCAACACCATCAACAAACCCATGATTTCCCAACATCATAATCCAAGAACAAACAAAGCCACAAGCTTACCTTAGCTTCTTAAACTCAAAATAACCTTGATCCCACTTCAAATACCCAACAAAATGCTTGAATCAAAGAAAAAAAAGAAAGAAAATTGAACCCTAGCTTCCTCCTTGCTGAAGAAATCGAGAGTATGGGAAAGAAATGAGAGAAATAAAGCCAACTAATGTCTTATATCACTTAAAATCTCGAAAACACGCTTCTACTGTTCATGCACCGCAGGTGCGCTCCAACATACACCGCGGGTGCGCTACATGTACTGAACAACAACCGAAAATCTGAGAGTGATGACCGCAGGTGCGCTGAGATCTTACCGTGGGTGCGCTGAGCTTACTGGAAAACAACCGAAATTCTGAAGCATGAAGAACGTGGGTGCGGTCCCTTTTAGACCGCGGGTGCGTTCTTTCTTCTGTCCCACCACTGCAGGTGCACTGAAAAATGGAGTGCGGGTGCACTCTCCTCTGTAGACAACAATATACTCTATGCAATAAAATCGAATCACAACGTCGCTTCTCATCGTAATTCGGCATCACTCTCAAAAAGAAAGTTGCAACTCTATATCTTATCTAACCAATCCAATTGGCCTCATACCAATTGGCTCAACATACGAATTACCATGAATTAAATCGCAACAACGCTACAATAAAAGCACAAAACAAATATAACCAACAATACTATAAACCATAAATCACAAATCTTAGCATCAACTATACTTAATCTTAACCAAATAGTCAATAATCATACGAAATCTTAAACCGTACCGTTCACCAGGCTTGGCTATTACAAGATCCTTGACTCTCTAAAGGGGAGCTCAGATGTATTTGTATGGTCCACGGAAGAGCTTACAGAAATATCACCTCTGGTTGTCGAGCATAAATTCAACATTTCTCCAGGAGCTCGAACAGTGAAACAAAAGAAGTGATTGAAGAACATGTGAAAGTGATGCTAAAAGAGTTCCATATTCTATAAGTACACTTCCTGACTTAACTATCTAGGGTAGTGCTTGTCCCAAAATATATTGGGAAATATAAAGTGAATTTCATCACATTTGTTGGGGCTTTTTGCTATGTGGTAACGTCTTTTGGCCTAAAGAATGACGGCGCAACTTACAAGAGACTGATGGATAAGATTTTTAAAGAACAAGTAGAGAAGAATGTGGGGGTGTTTGTGGGTGACATTTTAGTAAAATCTAGGGGAAGAGATAGCTTCTTGACCGACCTCAAAAGACCTTCTCAACTCTGAAAAGGTACAGGATGAAGTTGAACCATGCCAAATGAACTTTTGGAGTGAATATTGGGAAATTCTTGGGGTGTATTGTGATAGAAAGAGGGATAGAAGTGAATTTTGAGATGGTGAGAGCTATCCTAGACTTGGTCGCACCCAATTCTGTGTGACAAGTTCAAACGTTAACAGGTCGAATAGCTGCATCGTCCGAATTTATTTTTTAGGTCGGCAAACCGAAGTTGTCCTTTATTCCAATTTCCAAGGAAATCCCAGAAGTTTGAGAAGAATGAAAAGTGTGAGAAGGCGTTTAAGGATTTGAAGCATCATATAGCCAGCATTTCTGTGCTAGTAAAGCCTGATGTAGGTATACTTTTCTACAACCTGGCATGTTGTAAGCTCGGTCTTGGTCGAACAAGAAGAGGTGGATCAAAAGCTTGTATATTATGTTAGTCATGCACTTACTGGTACCAATGCTTGTTAAACTGAGGTGGATAAAATTGCTTTAGACTTGGTGACTACTGCGCATAAGCTAAGAACTTACTTCTTGTCTCATCCAATCACAGATCTTAACAATAGTCCCTTGGGTAGGATCCTAACTCAGCTCGACATCTTTGGGCGACTATTGAAATAGACAGTACAATGCGGTGAGTACAATATTGAATATCAGCTAAATACTGCTATTAAGGCTCAGTCTTTAGCCAACTTCTAGGCTGAGATGATGCATATGGGTTGCGAGGAGGTGTAGATCGAAGGTCTATGTTGATTGGGCTTCGAATACGAAGGGGATTGGAGTAGGAGCAATGTTGGCTTCTCCTTCTCGGGAGAAAAAAAAGATGGCGGTAAAGTTGAATTTCAAGACCTCAAATAATGAGGACGAGTATGATGCTGTGTTGGTGGGGTTGAAGTCAACTTGGGAAGAAGGGGCAACTCGGGTTGTAATCTATTCAAACTCTCATTTAGCATCCTAGAAAGTAAAGAGTTTGTATGAAGTAAATAATGAGAACTTTATAGAGTAATTAAAGGAGATTTTTGAGTTGTCTGAGTACTTTAACGAGTAGTGCCTGATGCAGATGCCAAGAAAAGTGAATGTGGGGGCAGATAACTTGGCTAAAATTGCTCTCTCTCTTACATTGCAGGGAAGCGGTCTTCCAGATTGAGCTCACCCCTTCTTGAGAGCTGGACTTGAGGAACCGATGTCAAGTTCATGGATGACACCAGTACTTGACTACATTTGGCTTTCTACACTCCCTGAGGAACAATCCCCAATCTTCGAAAATCAAAAGGCATCCTGGCTCTCCTTTTTGTCTTGGTGGGTGGGTTTTAATAATGGAAGTCATACTAGGGACCTCTAATTCAGTGCTTAGAAGGTGATGAGGCTGAATACGTACTTAGAAAGATCAATGAAGGATGTTGTAGAATCATCTTGGTGTAGTAGAATTGGCAAAGAATTCATTATTGGCCAGATATTAGTGGCCACTATCAACTCAGACTCAACCAAAGTAGCGAGATTGCAAAGGGTGGCAAAAGAATTCTAATTTCCTAAACTGTACAACCTCTGTCATGAAACCTTTCTTTGTTTCTAGTCCTTTTGATCAGTGGAGAATGGAAATTGTGGGACCTTTTCACATTTCCCCGACTCAAAAGAAATTTTTGTTTGTGGTCGTGTGTTATTTTTCAAAATAGGTGGAAGCAGAGCCTTTGAATAGAATTAATGAGGTAAATGTTCTTACGTTCTTATGGAAAAACATTTTGTGCCGTTCTGGATGCTGATGATATTGGTTTCAGATAACGGAAAACAATTTTGTGGTTCTAAAATTCGGGTGTGGTGCAAAGAGATGAGTATTAAAAAAGCCTTCACCTTTGTCACATACCCACAAGCCAATGGACAGACCGTAGTGAACAACAGAACAATCCTACAAAATTTGAAGACGAGGTTGTACTTGGTGGGAAGAGATTGAGTTGATGAGATCCCATATGTATTTTGGGTTTACAGGACTACTCTGAGGACTACCAATGGGGAAATTCTTCTTCGCCTGGTATATGGAACCAATGCAGTATTGGCAGTTGAGATAAGGTAAACCTCTACCAGAGTTGAAGCTTAATATGATGAGAATGGGACACAACATGCTCAGGGGTTAGATTTGGTTGAGGAGAATAGGTAGTGCACAACCTTGCTAATAGAGGTCTATTTGAGTAGGGTAGTGCAAACATACAATAGGCGAGTTCAACTCGAGATTTTCAAATAAAGGATCTTGTATTTAACAAGGTTTATGTTGGAATTTATAAGTTTCAGAATTTGAAAAACTGACCTGTAACCAATCAAGAAGATATGAACTGAACCAATAACTGAACTGAAGGAGACTTATCAAACTTAATTGAGTAGAATTGAAGTAAACAAAATAAAGTTGTGAAAGGAATTAATAAAGTCTCAAACTCATGATTCAAAGATTGATAAACTGATCGATACCATATTAGAAGAATTGAATATGTTATTCGCAGAACTGATATAGATTAACCGAACACTGAACTAAAGTGTTCAAATTGAAAGGACATCAGTTACAACTGATATATACTAGCTGGATTGATCAATCTACCAGTTTGAATCCTGATCAGTTAAGTCCCGCCATCAGTTGCAATTTTATTTTCAGCAGACAAACTGACAGTCCGTACCAAAGAAGAATAAATAAAGAATAATAGTCCGATACATCATACCTTTGTCCGAAAAAGTCATCTACATGGACTAAAGACGATTCAACAGGTATTAATCATTAAATTCATTCAATGTGACCGTTTGAATTGAAGACTAAATATAGCTGATGAGTTCAGTTGTGAAAAGATTAATGATTCCAAATAACAATAACAACGAGAACAATCAGTCACTTGCAATTCACCTTCAACTCTATTCAGTTTGAAAATCGCAAATTCTAGCTAACACTTCATTGATTCATTTGTATCATTCATGCTACTTATTTGAGCTATTTCAATTATCTACTGAGAATTTTTGTAAGAAAGGCTAAGAGTTTCAGTTTGATCTTTTTTAATTCCAACTGAAGGGGAATATTATAGATTTATTGTAATTAATCAAAGACTTTTAGTGAATTCATATCCTTGAGATATAAAAGGTGTCATAGGAGTATTTGAAGTCATTGAACATCCAAAAATTATAGTTTCCACCATTGTTATTCATTCAGTTATCACGATACCCTAGCCAAATTATTCAATCTATCTTTCAGTTTATTCCCGCACTTTTACTAATTATCTGATTGATATAGACATAGAAGATTTCAGGATTTGTTCCTTAAAGAACTAATTCATACTTGAAAATATTTCTAAAATCCGAAGTGTTTATTCAACCTCTGTTAGAAACTGAATTCCGGTGTTTGACAAAAAGATAAACCAACTGAACTACGCAACTGAATTTAGCTAACTGATCGACGCAACTGAATTATAACTGAACAGCTAGCTGTTCTTTCAGCTGAACAACTCTTCAGTCATTCTCGTCAACTGAATCTTTACCAGCTGATCTCTCAGCTGTACACGTCATTAGTTGAAAGCAACAACCGAAAAATAGTACAACTACCTGCAACTTGTAGTGGAACGCCGCATTTCAGAAAAATCAGTGTACGAATGTCAGATTATATCGACGTGGCAATCAACGATTAGAATATTCAAATATCCTTTAATGTTACCGTTGACAGAGAAGCCTATAAATAATCGAAGATAGCAGCCGAAGAAACAACAACTGATTTCAGCTATTACATTCTACTTGCTGTTACGCTGCAAAAATATCTACTAACATTCAGAAGTTAAAAGCTCATGTTTACTAGTTATATCAGTAGCATTCAAGGCTACATTCTCGAGCTTAAATAGCACTGTGTAATCTTTGATAAGTTTTTCTAAGTTGTGCTAAGATCAGTTACCATCTGTAAAAGTGTTATATACTAAGAGTTTCAGTTGAGGCAAAGTGATAAGTCCAAACTGAAGTGAGTCAGTGCAGTATCTTGTATTTGATCAAAGTCTTTTAGTGGATATCCTATCTTCGTGATAGAAGGGGTGACGCAGGAGTTATTCAAGTCTCCGAACATCCAGAAACAAATTGTGTTATCTTTACTTCAGTTAATATTTTAAGTTATATACTCTATCTTTCAGTCAGTTTATTTTTCGCAACTGTTTCATTCGGTTTAACTGATTGTCATTGACCGACGTGATACCTAGTATCAGTTTGTAACAAAACTGAACTCAAATTTTCGAAGAATATTTAAATTTGAGGAGTGTTTATTCAACCCCCCCTTCTAAACACTCTTTATTCGTTTAACCGATCCTTTCAAGTGGTATCAGAGCAGTTGTATCTCGTCTCAGAATATCTATACTCAAATTTCTGATTATGTCTTCATTCAATAAGATTCCAATGTTCTCTAGAGAAGACTTCGATGATTGGAAGATCAGGATGCAGGCTCACCTAGCTGCACAAGATGATGATATGTGGTACGTTATTACTGATGGACCCATGAAGATTTTGAAAGCCAACACAGCTGTTGCTATTACTGATGGGGCACCTCATCGTATAGAAAAGCCCAGAGAAGAATGGACCACAGAGGATAAAAGAAAAGCCAACTTGGATAATGTGGCAAAGGACATACTATATATGACGTTGGATAAAGTAACTTTCAGCAGAATCAAAATGTGCAAGACAGCCAAAGAGATTTGGGAGAAGCTGATCCAGCTTTGCGAAGGGAACGAAAAACCAAAGAAAACAAACTTTCTGTTGCTGTTCAGAAGTTTGACAATATCAAAATGAGGGTTGGTGAAACGATGCATGATTATGATGAAAGAACCAGCTGCATCATCAATAAATTAAATGCACTTGGAAAAGTGTACACAAACAAAGAAGTTGCATTGAAGATAATCAGAGGTCTTCCCAAGGAGTGGGATGTGAAGACCATGGCAATGAGGGAATCCAAGGATCTGAACAAAGTTGAGCTTCAATTTATGTGGAAAAATCAAGGAAACTTTCAAAATAAATATCAAAGGAGCAATTCCAAGGAAGAATCAAACGCTTGCTACAACTGTGGCAAACCAGGTCACTTCATTGCTGACTGTACCAAACCAAAGAAAGACAGTCAAGGCTCAACTGAAAGAAGAAAGAAACCATATGAGCACAAAAAAAGATCCAAAGATGATAAGAAGTTCTCCAGGAAGAAGCATGAAGTGCTCTTGGTTGAAGAGAGCAAATCAAAGTGGGCAGACACTGACAGCGAGGAGTCAGAACCAGAAACTTCATGCAGTTCTAGTGACAATGAAGAGGAAGTGAAATGTCTGATGGCTGGTGACACAGAACTGGAATCCAGCTGTTAACAGGTATTTGACTTTAGCTCAACTGATTTTACGAGAGAAGAACTTATTTCAACATTGCAGGACATGGTCGGTGAGTATCATAAGCTTGCCATATTATTTGAAAAGGCCCGAGCAAAGAAAAATGATCCTATTGACAATAAGACTACAACTGATGAATCAGTTGACATGTTGAGTCTGAAAAAGGAGATTGCTGAACTCAATACTGAAAGAATCAAGGATCAGTTAAAGATTCAAAAGTTGATGCTTGAAAATTCAAAGCAAACTGAGCTTATACAGGCTTGGAACAAATCATCTGCTGCATTGACTGATATACAGAACTCACAGAAATAAGTTACTGATAAAACTGGTTTAGGGTTCAGTAACCAAGATGAAATGTCTCTCAAAGATACTCGACCAAAACTGAATATGGATAAAGGGAAATACATTCACTTTGTCAAATCAGTTATGGTAAGAACAATCTGAGCCAAGTAAACTGATTGAACAGCCAACTGTAAGTATGAACAAGGGCAAAAGATGTGGTATTGGTTATAGCCCAAAAGTTGTGACTAACTCACGAAGTCAACCAAAAATTTTCAGCAAAAATTACTCAAATGGCTACCCAAATTACTATAATAGGAAGCCAGTTCAGAAGAGATACTGGCTGAACAATCAGTTGAAAAAGGACAAATCACATGTTGTTTCTTCTGCACACCTTACACCAAGCACACAGATCGGGAAAGACCATCTGGAATACAGCAACTGGACGGTCAGTTAGACTGATCCAAGTCTGTATTCCTAAAGGACTAATCAACTTTGGACCCAAGTAGAAAAGAGTACCAGAATCTTATCTTGTGTGTGATTGCAGGTAACAGGTACAAGCATTGAATCTATATGGTACTTGGATAGTGGATGTTCACGCCACATGACAGGAGATTCAGACTTATTATCTCAACTGATTAAGTACACTGGACCAAACATCAGTTTTGGAGATAATTCTAAAGGTAAAACTGTGGGTAAGGGTAAGCTTATCCATGGTAACTTCATCATTAATGACGTTTTATTATTTGAGAATCTCAAGTATAACCTGATCAGCATCAGTCAATTATGCGATAATTGATTCTCAGTTCAGTTTGACAAACATTCTTGTTCAGTCGAAAACTCAACTGAAGAGATCATTCTAACTGGCAAAAGGTGTGGAAACACTTACAAAGTCAGTTGGAATGATCAACCTTATGCACCAGTTTGTTTTATTGCTTCAAATACCTCTAAAAACTTGTTGTGGCATAAGAGATTAAACCACCTGAATTTCAAATCTATTGCATATTTGAGTAACCACGATCTTGTTACTGGATTGCCCAAAATGGATTATACCAAAAATAAAATTTGCTTAGCATGTCAGTTTGGTAAACAAATCAAATCTTCCTATAAGAACAAGGGGCGTAAATCTTCTTCCCGATGCTTAGAACTGTTACATATGGATCTATTTGGTCCAATACCAGTCATGAGCTTAGAGGGAATGAAATACACCTTGGTGGTTGTAGATGACTTTTCAAGATTCACTTGGGTTATATTTCTCAAGTACAAAGACCAAACTGCTGCTCAACTGATTAAGCTTTTCAAAAGATTATTAATTGAAAAATCAGTTGGAATTGACAGAATCATATCCGATCGAGGAGCTGAATTTATCAATCAAATTCTTTCAAATTATTTAGAAAATGCCGGAATTAAGCATGAGCTCTCAGCAGCTAGAACTCCTCAGCAAAATGGTGTAGCTGAAAGGAGAAATCGGACCCTCAAAGAGACTGCTAGAACAATGCTTGCTGATTCTAGTATCTCACAAAGGTTTTGGGCAGAGGCAGTGAACACTGCGTGTTACACTCAAAACAGATCAATGATTAATAAGAATCATATGAAAACACCTTATGAGATCTGGCATGGAAGAAAAAGGGTGGTTTCATATTTTAAAATATTCGGCTGTAGATGCTTTATACTTGTCAATGATAAAACTCATTTAAAAGCTTTTGATGCTAAATCTGCAGAAGGAATATTTCTTGGTTATTCTTCAGTGAGTAAAGCTTATAGAGTCTTCAACAAAATTACTTTAAATGTTGAGGAATCTATCCATGTTGTTTTTGATGAAACTGTACTCACTGACAAGCCAACCGATCAATTTGAGCTAGCTGATAGATTTACAGATATAAGCTTGGATGATGATGATGAAGAAGACATCCATATTAATCAAAGCAACCTCCAAACACCTGAACCAGAAGTGTTAGATCAACCAGCTGAACCAGAAGCTGTTCCTAACGATCAGTTGATAGAACAACCAAATGACATTCAGTTACCAACAGAAACTGAAAACGTTCAGTTGCCCACAGAAGCAGTTGCTGATTTAGAAGCAATAAATGCTGAACTCAGATGGAAGAAATCACATCCTCCAGAGTTGGTAATAAATAAACCATCTGATCTAGTGAGAACAAGAAATCAGATGCTCAATTTATTCATTCATTCAGCTTTCGTATCACAACTAGAACCCAAGAAGACTGATGAAGCTCTTGCTGATCCAAACTGGATAAATGCAATGCAAGATGAGCTAAATCAGTTTATCCATAACAATGTCTGGAACTTAGTTACAATACCAATTTCAAAAACTGTTATAGGTACAAATGAAAGGGGATCGGTTACGGTGACCGGAAGCGCAACGGAAGTATAAAAATCAAATTTTTCATGAGAAATTTTCGGCCACCTCATAATATTGTGTAGCAAATACAATAAACACAAAATGAAATTCATAGTGTGTTAAGAAATGTACCTATCAATCACAAGGATTGATGTATGGCTCCAACTAAGGTGTAAACACCTTAGCTCTTCAATGGTAGAAACTATCTTCAAGCTTCCTTTGAGCACTCCTTGCACAACTATTAAGCCCACCACCAACTAGGTAGATCCTCTCATATTTTGCACTAGAAAAATATGAGGATTTTTCAAGGAGAAGTGTGTTTATTCTTCAACAATTGAAGAACACAAAATTGGAGAGAATAATGAGTGAAGATTTCGGCCATTGTAGTGGGAATGAGGGGGAAGGGAGACTTGTCTTGGACTTGCAAAAAGTAGAGACAAAAGTAGCATGCCAAGCCTTGATATTTGAAAAAGTTGTCTCCAACCCTTCACCTCCCATGCATGCATATATTATATGGTTTTTAACAAATTAAAAACCATGGACTAAATTTAATTATCTCAAACATATTTGAAACTAATTAAACATTACTTGAATTTACTCAAGTCCACTAGTTAAATAATTTATTTAAATTGAGCTCTACAAGACTCAATATGATTTAATTAATTCAACACTTGAATTAATTTAATTATTTGGACTCTACTAGGTCCACTAGTGTTCAATTAATTCAAAACTTGAATTAATTTAATTTAGTCCATAATAATGTTTATGAAAATCACAATTTTCAAATACATTATTCACTTGGCCAACTTTTAATTTAGGAACACTTCCATAAATTAAAATTTACATTTCTCTCATAGAAGTCATACTTCTATTTTTCTTTACGCTTATAAACCCATTTATAAGTCGTTCAACACATTGAACTAATTTCTCCTTTATAGAAGTCATACTTCTAATTTTCCTTACACTTATAAACTCCTTTATAAGCTATACTTCTCAACGGGATCTAGAAAGCTAGTACTTGTGTGGCCCTCAATGGTTCATTGATACGACTAGCCGTGGGTTCACATCTCCATGTGATTCAGACTAAACATGTCCTTATATGAGCATACCCCAATTGCTCCATTCTTACTTATCAACTCCTTGATAACAAGAACGTCAGAACTCAAGTCTGATAGTACCCAACCAATCATGTTAAACGCCTAGCAGCATCGCTTACATGATTCCCTAGGTATCAAATGATAGTGCCTGCAAGAACCATTCAATTATGGTTAGCGTACAGTACGGTCCCTTCAACTCATATATCCCGATCGATTCGACAACCATTGGTTTATCGAGAGTTGTCAATTAATCGATACTATGTGTCATGTCGTAGTTGCATCGATGGTGTAATCTATGAAACCCGTTTCATAATTACCACCATACTCGGATCAGAGATTTCAAACTACATATACATGAAAACACATAGGATATCCATACCCGTAGGTAAGCGGTGAATCCCCGACTACAATGCATCGACTCCTATATGTTTCGACAAAACACCCAACGTTGCCACCTGATGACCCCTTGAGAGTCGTTAACAAGTCAAAGTGTAAAGCTAGCACATAGAGTCTCAATGTTGTCCCGGGTCATAAGAACTAATGGTGTACAACCATAAACCAGGACGTTTCTACTCGATAAGTGAGAACCACTTGGAAAGTCCTTTTATGGAGGGTTGTTCAGTGCACTCTACCAGGAGCACCTATCTGCATGCTCGGACATCACAATGTCCCCTACCAATGAAACATGGTACTCACATCGCAGATACAAGTCTCGAACTCTAGCGGCCTATATCCTTCTTAGCGGCGGCTGAATCGACTAGGAACTGTTTAGAATATACAGTATTCCAAATATGAGTTTCATGATACTCATCATATAAGCATCTCATATTCTTTCTCCTATTTGTATATTCAAGGTATGACACCCTAAAAACAAAGGTGCTTAAATGCATTTTTTATTAGTATAAATTTTATTATTTTCAATTTAAAATTTTATCACATTATTTTTTTCGGTACAAATTTTATTTGTCCAAAGTATATAGAAATACATTAAAATACATCACAATACACTTAAAAATTCATCAAGCACTATGAGGTGCTTATTCCAAAATCAAATACCCAAAATATAATAAAATATAATAAAATATTATAATTTAACTCCACATATATGTTAAGTAATTAATTACAATAATTATTAAGTTCAATATAAGATAATTAGGTTCAATAATTAGATACACGAATATAATAATATTAAGTTTGGATAAACATGAGATTTTTTCCATTTAATAAATAAATAAATAATTAAAAATAATAAAATAATAATAAAATAATCTTGAGGTTCAGCTATAAATAGCTGAACCATTTCCTCACTTTCCACGAAACAAACCGAGAGAGAAAAGGAAACGGAAGAGGAAGGAGGAGGGAAGGAAAAAAAGAGAGAAAAAATAGGAGGAAATAGCTATACCCTTTCCGAAAAATCCCAATAAATCACCAACTATTTACCTCATATCATAAAACAATATAGCGCTGGAGGTGACGTAAGAGGATCGACCAAAAACCAGAAAATCAAATAAAGACATTCCGTGAAACGGCGTCGGTATACCGTATTCAAGCTAGGTACTTCTCGCTTATTTTTCTTATAACTACACACCAAACTAGAGGTCGACTTTAATATTAAAGTTGTACCTCTTGTTGCATAGATGAGGTACATCCTGTCCGTCATCCCAAAATATTGCTGGAACTGAGATTTCCGGAATGCCGGAGTACCTCAGTTAACCATACGACGATATTTAATTTTGGTATTGATCGGCTAGGAATTTGACAAATCTTTCAACTAAAGAATTAACGATCATAAAAAGTTACATACCCTGAAAAAAATCCGGCCGCGCGTGGCCGCCGGACGGCCAGCCACGCGCCGGCACAGTAGGCTCGTGTATCACACGCGCCGCCGGAACGGCGAATTTTCGGCGGCCGAACGTTCCTGAGGTTATTTCCGACTTTTTGGCCAACTTTCGTAATATTTGGATATACTTTCTAATTAATATGAATTTTTTAGACTTAATTAAAATCCACCGGATTAAATTTTGAACAAAAAATAATCTGAAAATGATCAGATAGTTACTTAAAAACCTCTAACATATAAATATCATTCATAATATATTTTAGGACTTGCTCCAGGAACTCGGAGTATTAATCAAGCCTAAATTGTAAGTTATCAGGTGAGGAAATTTCTATTCATTCTTCTATTAAAGCCTTTGGCATTTGGCCTGGAAATTGCAATAGAATTTATTTAATGTTCAAATATCATCCACAGTTCATTTCAGTTACTGATATATTTTCTTGCATATTTATGAATGGATTGATATATCATGAATGCATGAATGGAGTCATGGACAACGTATTTCGGTCCGGAAATTGAGTCCACTGGACAACGTGGCTTCGGCCCGGAAAATGAGTCCAATGAACAACGGGTCAAAAGTCCCGGGTATATGGTTCATCTGAACAACGCGCACCGAATATTTCGGTCCGGAGAATGGTTCACCCGGCTCGTAAAAGTGCTCAATTAGAGCCACCAATGTTAATTTATGGAATTTTCATTTATCTATTTTTTCATTGCATATCATTCATAATATCTAAATTTTTATTCCTATTATTTCATGTATAATTATGATGAAGTGTTATTTAAAAGCCATATACTGATTCAAACTCACTAAGCCCTCAAAGACTTAACCCTCTGTTTCTTTTCGTCTATTGTAATTTCCAGACACAGGAACCCCCGAATTGGAACAAGAGGAAAATAACTGAAGCTGAAATAAGAGCATTTGAATGTTGAGATGATCTGTTTATAAATGAATGTTAAACTACCGCTGTAACATAATTGTACATATGAATGTTAGACTTCCGCTGTAAAATAATTGTACATATTTGAAATAAGAATGTAAATATTTGTAGATAATCCTTAAATTATAGTAGAAAGTAATTAAATTTTTATCTACAATATCTTTCTAATAATAATAACGGTAAAAATAAAAATAGAAGTTCAATAAAGAAAGATTGAAGGTAAATGTGGCACCTAGTAAGGGAATAATTATGAATTCCTAAACCGGGCGCCACACAAGGGCTTTATCTATGCAACTAGCATGGGTATACAGAAAAAGATTTGCCAAAACAATAATTTCAAATAGTATTAAAATAAAGATTGCTTATACATAGAGTTTTATTGTGAACACTCGGCCAACACTTGGCTCGACGGGCACCTACTCTAACAATCTCCCACTTGCACTAGAGCCAACTACCCATATGCTTCAAACCCATTGATTCGCGATGCATCTCGAATAATGGTCCAGGTAAAGGCTTAGCTAGTGGATCAGCAACATTATCTGCGGAGCCGACTATGTAAAAAGACACTTCTTCCTCTTTCCACAATCTCTCCGAGGATGTGGTACTTTCTCAATACATGTTTGGACTTCTGATGAGACCTTGGCTCCTTTGCTTGATCTAAAGCTCCCGTGTTGTCACACAACACCGGGAGAGGAGCAACTCCATTAGGAATGACGTCCAACTCTTAGACGAAATTCCTTATCCAAACAGCCTCCCTTGCTGCATCTGATGCAACAATGTATTCGGCTTCTGTGCTAGAATCCACAGAATTTTCTTGCTTGGAACTCTTCCAAGAGACATCAGCACCATTGAGCATGAATACAAACCCGGATGTTGACTTCGAGTCATCGATATCACTTTGGAAACTAGAGTCGGTATAGCCTTCCAATTTCAGTTCTCCACCCCATAGACCAAGAACAATTTATCACTACAAGAAAATCTTAATTCAACAACACATCAAAGACAACGATTTTTTTATAAAAACCGTTGTGTTTTGTCTTTTGACAACGGATTCAAGAAAAACCGTTGTCGTAGGCTCAAAAATCCCGCTCAACGACAACGGTTCTTAAAAACTGTTGTCGTTGATATGTCTACGACAACGGTTTTTAAAAACCGTTGTCTATTAGCGTGTTTTTTTTTGTCTACGACAACGGTTTTTAATGACCTTTGTCTATTAGCGTGTTTTTTTGGGCTACGACAACGGTTTTTAATCACTGTTGTCTATTAGCTTGTTTTTTTTGGGCTACGACAACGGTTTTAAAAAACCGTTGTCTATTAGCATGTCTTTTTAGGCCTACGACAAATGTTTTTAAAAACAGTTGTCTATTAGCTTGTTTTTTTGTTGGCCTAAGACAACGGTTTTAAAAACCGTTGTCTATTATTGTGTTTTTTTGGGCAACGACAACGGTTAAAAATCGTTGTCTATTAACTGTTTTTTTTTCGAGCTAAGAAAACGGTTTTTAAAAACCGTTGTCGATTAGCGTGTCCTTTTTGGCCTACGACAACGGTTTTTAAAAACTGTTGTCTATTAGCTTGTTTTTTTGTTGGCCTACGACAACGGTTTTAAAAACCGTTGTCTATTATTGTGTTTTTTAGGGCAACGACAATGGTTTTTAAAAACCGTTGTCTATTAGCGTGTATTTTTGGACAATCGACAACGGTTTTAGAAAACACAACGTTAATTAGTGACGGTTTTAGGAAAAACACAATGTTAATTAGTGACGGTTGAAAAAACCGTCGTTAATATTAGCGACGGTTATATATATACCGTCGCTAAATTCATATTAGCGACGAATTAAACAAGAACCGTGGCTACTATTTGCGACAGTAGCATGTACAACCGTCGCTATATTCAATCGCTATATTGAATATAGCGACGGTATTAAAACTCCCGTCGCTAAAATTAGCGACCATTAAGCAAAAACCGTCGCAAATTTCAAAAATTCAATCCCGCCTCTTACTCCCTCCATTTTCTTCCACCACTCTCTATAAATACATACAAATTCACTCCATTTTCTTCCATTTCACTTCACCAAACTTAAAATTTTTCTCATTTACACGATTTTACAACTTCATAACACTTAAAATTTTTATCTCTTACACAATTTTATCACTTCACAACATTTAAAATTTTTATCTCTTACACGATTTTTTTACCATTTCAAAACAATTAAAATTTTATCTTTTACACGATTTTATCACTTCACGACACTTAAATTTTTTATCTCTTATAAGATTGTACCAATTCACAACACAGATTTATAAAATTCTTAAATTTTTTTTATTTTACCTAAAATATTAGCGACGGACCTGTAAACCGTCGCAAAATAGCGACAGTTTTGCCACATCAATACTGTCGCTACATTTAGCGACGGGTTGCGGAGGATTTCCGTCGCAACTCTAAATATTCGCGACGGTTTTTACAAACCGTCGCAAAATGCAACTACGACTACGGTTTTCATTTGCGACGGTTTTCAATACCGTCGCAAATTTTAATAGAATTTTTATACCACGATGCAAAACCGATGTAGTTAGTATAAAAGACAACGGTTTTAAACCCTTGCAAAATCGTTGTCGTTGGTAGAAAATACAACGGTTTAACATCGTTGCAAAACTGTTGTCGTTGGTAGAAAAGACAACGGTTTAAAACCGTTGTCGTTGAAGACACTTTCAACAACACCCTCAGTTACAACAGTCGAAAATGGCCTACGACAACGGATTTTATCCGTTGTCGTATGGCGTTTTTGTTGTAGTATATTGGTCCTTCTCAACTACTTGAGGATGTCTTTCACAGCTTTCCAGTGTGGAAGACCAGGGTTCGATTGATATCTACTCACTACACATAGTGCGAAAGCCACGTCAGGACGTGTAGATATCATCTCATACATGATGCTACCAATCGCAGATGCGTAAGGAATGCTTGTCATCGCCGCTATCTCTGCATCAGTCTTGGGAGACATAGACTTGGATAGGGACACGCCATGACACATTGGTAGATGTCCTCTCTTGGACTCATCCATCGAGAACCGCTTCACGATGGTATCAATGTATGTGGACTGGGTGAGACCAAGCAATCTTCTTGATCCATCTCTATAGATCTGTATTCTCAATACAAAAGATGCTTCACCCAAGTCCTGTATCGAGAACTCACTTGCTAACCATATTTTCGTTGATTGCAACATTCCTACATCATTCCCAATGATTAGAATGTCATCAACATAAAACACTAGGAATGTCACAACACTCCCACTGACCTTCTTATACACACAGGGTTCCTCAAGATTATTTGTAAAACCAAAATCTTTGATTGTACTGTCGAATCTGAGGTTCCAACTCCTAGATGCCTGCTTTAAACCACAAATAGATCTTTGAAGTTTGCATACCATATGCTCACTTCCGATAGATGTAAACCCTCCAGGTTTGAGACATGTAAATCTCTTCCTTATTATCCCCATTAAGAAAGACTGTCTTAACATCCATCTGCCACATCTCATAGTCATACCATGCGGCTATGGCTAGCAAAATCCTTATGGACTTGAACATTGCAACTGGAGAAAAGGTTTCCTCAAAGTCAACTCATTGTTTTTGAGTATATCCTTTTGCCACCAATCGCGCCTTGAAGGTCAATACCTTCCCATCCGCCCCAAATTTCCTCTTGTAATCCATTTACACCCTATGGGAACAATTCCCTCAGGAGGATCCACGAGATTCCACACTTGGTTCGAATGCATGGAATTCAACTCAGATTCCATAGCTTCAAGCCATTTGGATGAATCGGCATCAGATAACGCTTCCTTGAAGGTCCTTGGATCACAATCAAGGTTAGGCTCATCATGGCCCTCTTCAAGAAGCAGACCATACCTCATATGTGGTCTCGAGACTTTCTCGGATCTTCTAGGAGCTTGTATCTCCTCTCTTGGCTTTTCGGGTGTGGGTTCTACAATTGTGGGTGTCTCTCGAACCTCTTCGAGTTCTATCATCTCGTCTTTTCTATCCAATAGAAATTCCTTTTCCTAAAAGGTTGCATTCCTAGAAACAAACACCTTTGTTTCTTGGGGATGATAGAAGTAGTATCCAACCGAATTCTTTGGATATCCCACAAAGTAACGTAAAATGGATCAACTATCCAATTTATCTCCCACTACCTGCTTCACATAAACAGGGCTCCCCATATTCTAAGATAAGAATATTTGGGAGGCTTACCCATCCATATCTCATATGGTGTCTGCCTTTGAATGGACATTTAATGGAATATCTTTCAATTTTAAGTTATAGAGATCGTTTTCAAGTTCACCAGTACCAATCAAACATTCATTCATGCAAATGTTGCAAACACTTTTGCAAAATAAACAAGAATATCCATTTTTATCAGCATAGAAATGGAAACAATATTTTTCACCAATTCAGGTACAAACAAAACATCTCTTAAAATTAACTTAAAAATCATTGTTCAACAGCAAGTAAACATCTCCTATGGCCTTGGCAGCAACTCTTGCTCCATTTCCCATCCTCTAGAAGGTCACACCTTCCTTAAGCTTCCTACTTCTTCCCATCACCTGTAACTCATTACAGAGATGTGAGCCACAACAAGTATCCAATACCCAAGAAGTAGAGTTAATTGAAATGTTTACTTCAATATAGAACATACCGTTTCCAGAACTCTTCTAGGTCAGATATTCCTTGCAATTTCGCCTCCAATGTCCAGACTTCTTGTAGTGATGACATACATCATCAGTCTTGTCAGCCTTAACTGGTCTGGCTGCCTCAACGGGATTCGGAGATTGCCTCAACAAGGGCACGTTCTTCTTGGGACGTTGGAAAGAACGCTTCTTTCCATTCCCATGTGGATCAATCTTCGTACCAGATGAAGAACCCACATAAAGAACCAACTTCTCTTTCTTGATGGTTGATTCAAACGTAACAAGCATATTCACCAACTCCTCAAGGGTCGGCTCTATCTTGTTCATGTTGAAGTTCACCACAAAAGGATCAAATGAGCTAGGCAGCGATAAGAGCAACACGTCGGTGGTCAACTCCGAAAGCAAGATCAGATCCATGCCAACGAGCTTGTCCACGAGCCCAATCAACTTCAGGCCATGCTCATGGACCGAGGCCCCATCTCACATGCGCAAAGTGATCAGCTCCTTGACGGTAGCATGCCTAAGAGGCCGTGTTTGCTCACCAAAGAGCTCCTTGAGATGCAAATGAATGGCAGCAGCACTCTTTGCACCCTCAAAACGCCTCTGCAGCTTATCATTCATAGAAGTTAGCATATAACACCTGGCTATCAAGTCATGGTCACACCATTTCTTGTAAGCCTGCAATTCCTCAGGAGTGCAGTCAGTCGGAGCCTCAACAGGGGGCGACTCAGTCAATGTATATGCTACCCTTTCCGAATTCAAGACGATTTTTAGGTTTTCTTAGCCAAGTGAGGTAATTAGGTCCAGTTAATATGTGTTTGTCGAGTATTACGGATATCGGATTGCGAATCGAAGACATTGTCAATTTGTACTGAAAAGTAAAAACAGATAAATGTTGATGACTATTTTAAAATATTTAGTAAGATATGAAGTTTGGACTTTTACTTCATAAATATTTGCTCCCACTGTTTTGACATCTTTCACTACCCTCTAGTGAAAACGGGAAACTCCTTTCCTCAGTAGGTACGTAAGGTCCAATTAGCGAATTATGATCACGAATAATATCAGCCAATCACAATTCCTAAAAGGTAGTTTCCAATTGCATCACAATGCAACCCTCTACGTAAACTTTTGTCTCACGTTTGATTAGGACCCAATAATATGACGTCGTTCATCTTCACGTGTCAAGCCTTACCCATCGATGTTGAACCTTAATGGACGGTCGCCATGAGTTCCCCCAATAATATGAGCCGAAATCATGGGAGTTCCACGTAATTCACATCACCATGTCAATGGATGTCACAGCTTTCCGGCACCCAAAGCTCCCCCAATAATATGAGCCGAGCCCCGAGTACGGGTAGCGTACATCATGCACCCATTGTCGATGGAAGACAAGGAAATTATAAACAAATTTATAATTCCCCTTTTCGGGCTTGATATTAATTTTGAATCTTATTCAAAATGAGGGTTTTTAATTTTGAAAGGTCTCATAATTAATTTTATTTAAAAGCTCGCCATGTTTGATCGTATGTTTGTCCGGATTCATGCAACTTTGTTATTATCATAATAATAACGCACATACTCATTATTTATAACATATCATGCATATATTATAAACAGTAAACAAACAAGGATGATCAATCGTCCCAATACTAACGGACCGTGTGAGCTAAACACGGGCCTAGGTCCATTCCTAGGGAAATGCACGGGATGCAAATGCAACTATTACATAAGCTTCCAATATTTACACGTCTTCTGAAACGTCCCGTGTTCTTGTGTTTAAAATGTACTAGGGATTTTTTTTTTTTCAATTTCGATCCACATTAAAATATTTTAATAAAATATTTTGCCCATGTTCTAGAACTTTCGCTAGCTAGCGTTTTAAAATCAATTACAATCGTCATAGAATAAAATCATCGCATGACTTACCAAACCTAAAAAACAATAATCGTGAAACATATTCTCCTCTCCAAAACCACTCTAAAGCATAAATAAATGGTTTTAAAAATCTTTTAACGTACAATTATAATCCATAATCATGAGTGCGGAAAATAGTAGAAGCGCTGGTCCTCGGGTTGTGTGCACCTTCAGTCCAGTCATCTCATGCGTCAAGTCCTCCCTCATCCTCACCTGCATCCATCACACCTAGTGAGTCTAAAGACTCAACACACCAAATCTTTGTAACGAGTAATATATATAAAACCACATGCAACAGTGAAAATACTTTTACATAAAATAACATTTTCGTGATATGCATGACATGAACCTCAAAGGTCGATGGTACCATCTACATGAAACCACAGTACTGGGCGGCGGGGACATCAGCGACACAGGATCGTCAACTGAGCCTTGGCCTATTTCTTGATCATAACCTCAAATCCTCAAATCCTCATAGTCACAACTACTTCACTTTCATCAATGTTTTCATGTTTTCATCACCTTATAAAATCATGCATAAATATATTTTCTTTTGAAACCAAGCATGCACCATATATTTTAAATGTCAATTTTAATCATAAAATTTCATGGACATTTAAAATAATCATAAATAAATCATGAACATTTCATAAACATTTAAAAATAATCATAACATCATAAAAACAGCATTTAGGGCACTGCCATGACCGTTACTAATTTTAGGTGTAAAAAGACCGTTTTACCCCTAATCGTGACATTTTACGTTTCTGACTTTTTTCTTGATTTCTTGACCCTAACATGTCCCAAATAATAATTTAAGCTTACATGAATTATTTCGTAATTTTACTAAGCTTAAAAATTAGACTTTTTCATTTATCTTCAAATAACTGTTTTGACGGTGTTTTAGTCCCGAAAAATACCCAACTTTAATATAAAATTCCTAAATTCAAAATTTAATCTTTCTATATTATTTTAGCTTTTATGAACCCCGACTCGACCCCCATGAACCATTTTTCAATTCTCCTTCAATTTGAAACTCAAATTGACACTTAAACTTTGACCCCGAGCCATCTTTTGATTTTCACGAGTTACTCCCGAGCCATGCCGAGCCAAAACTTGCCCAACATGCCAGAGTACCCTACTGGACCCTAACTTTATCAAGAAACCCCACAAAAAGGCAAAAACAAAAGCCCCTAAAGTGTTAGTATGCTGGCCGAGAGTTTTCAAGTGCATGGACTTTATGTTTTGGTGGCTAGACCCTTACCCAACGCCCCAGCCCTTGAACCCACATGTTGTGCGCCTCCTAAGGACCCTAGTGAACCTTCATAGCCCAGCCCGTGCCCCAAGCAACGAGCCCACTTCGCCTGAATGTGGCGCGAACCCTGCACAAATCTATGCAGGGCTCTCGGGTGGAGTCCTAGCTGCGCTAGGACTCTTTCCCGAGCCCTTGGTTCGAGTCCTAGCATGGCTAGGACTCACCCCCTGACTCATGACGACCCTTGGCTGTGCCCTGGCCAAAGCTCAGTCCAAGTCTCATCGAAAAAAGTGAAACCCGAACTGAAGTTTCATGACAGCAGCCTGTGCACTTGCGTTTCCTTGATTATGATGGTTCCTGCCGTGAAAGGGTGTGTGTATGTGGCTTTATTTTCCTTGAAAACTTTCCCTACACATCGAGTAACATCATGGCAGCCCCCTAAACCATGCAAGACATGAATCGACATAAGAAAACGTTAGTTCGTAGCATGAATACGTAAAAACCGAATTTTTCCGAAATAAGGCTTCATGTTCTTCGCACATACATAAATTAAATCAATACTATGATGTAATGGACGAGAAAAGGAAGATATTGGCATGCCTTTGCGTTATATACGCACGAAATACCGATGACGACGAAGAACGGAGAGATCCGAGGCTAGTTTTCTTAAAAAATCTCGAAGAAAAAGGTGCTGCCTCCCACGGCCGAGAGGTTGCTGCGCCGAGGGAGGATTTTTTTGTCTCACAATTTAGGGTGGCGCGAGTTTGAGACCAAGCTTAGGGTTTTATTGTGTTTTAAATACTAATTACTTAATTTATTAAATAGACTTAAGGCCTATTAAGCTCCTAATTAAGCCCGCTAGTGTTTAATAGGATTTAAATAAACTTATAAAAATGGTTTTCATAAAAATAGTTAGTGAATTAAATAGCCGGACTGCTCAGGAGCTCGTATTTTGGTTGAAAATCCAACACCGATAAAAATTAGTCCCGGCGTATAAAATCACCTCAAAATCCCTTGTTTTCAAAAATATGAGAAAACCATCAGCCTTATATTAAATAATTAAAAACAATTATTTAATAAAAATATTTTCCATATTTTTCATCCATCGGTCTCCGTTCCTCGATCGCAACTCGAATACCTTTTAAAAGTACAGTTTAATGCAACCACGCAGAAAATATATTTTAAACATGTCAAAATGCACCACATAAATAATTCGTGCAATAAAAACATTTAATTAAACACAAGAGAATTTAATAATTGCATGCATATGGTTCGCGTGGACTTTAAATTTTCGGGGCGTTACAATCTTCCACCCTTAAATTGAATTTCGTCCTCGAAATTCGCTTATCCTAGATAACCCAAAGTTTAGGCTTAGCTCTAATATCCCAAAAATACACGCTTCCGCTGCGCTACTCTGATCAAACTTAAGTTCTAGAATGTCCTTACCTCTCCTTGATCTCAATTAAAATTTTCTTCTAAATCCTTATTTTCAAATCGTAAGTTAAAAATGCCCAGAATGAGTTAGTGTTGTTTATATTATAACCTCGAATTTCCAATTTTTCTTACGATTCCTAATATTAAAGGCTGGATAACCAAACTTATCGTATATTATTTTCCTTAATTTATACCCAAAATGTTCGTCAACTTGTCATATTTAAATCTTAAAATCCCAAACGCATCCGCTAACGCTTAGATTTCAAGCTTAATATTGATTCATCCTTAAAAACCCTTGATTAAAATTTCTTATAATACTAAAACCAAGATGTCCCAAGGTTCTGAATATTCTTACAAGTCTAAATCCTCAAAATTCTTATCATTTAAACCATCAAATTGTCGCTTATTGCTAAACTAGTCCCAAAATTCCTTAACAATTGCAAATTTATTTCTTAATTTCCTCAAAAATTACCCAATAGGTCCTTTATTTTCGAAAATCCTACAATTAATCCTATAAGTTTTTGGCATTCTTAAGTTTCCTTCTACAGTTTCCCATAACATAATTTCAAAATTTTTTAAACTTATTTACCCAAAAATCAATTCTCATAATCAATCTTACCTTTCATCAAACCAAAAATCACAATTTATACATTTTCTTACTTCCCAAGATAATCGCATTTTTCGAATAATTATTACTTATGAGTAATTCCCAAAATTAATTCAACTAATAAACATGAATCATAAATATTTTCTTAGAAAATCTACGTGTCCCAAAAATCATTTATAATGTTCACGATTAACTTATAGCCCAAAAAGTAGAACGTCATTACTAAAACCCAAAAATCGATAGCGTCCAATTCCACCACAAAACCAACATGCATTAAAATCAAATAATTTCTTATTTCATATCGTAACACGCATAAAAATTTCCAAAGCTTATAAAACATAAATACTCAAAAAGCTAGTAAACATGTAGCATAAACATAATATCCATAACGTTATGCAGGTATCATCATACTGAATCATATAAAGCATGTAAAACTTACAACTTTGAGGCTTGACGACTGATCTTCCCGGCGCTGATGGTGGCACAACCCTTTACAGGACCTTTGCTCTGATACCAACTGAAACGTCCCGTGTTCTTGTGTTTAAAATGTACTAGGGATTTTTTTTTTTCAATTTCGATCCACATTAAAATATTTTAATAAAATATTTTGCCCATGTTCTAGAACTTTCGCTAGCTAGCGTTTTAAAATCAATTACAATCGTCATAGAATAAAATCATCGCATGAGTTATCAAACCTAAAAAGCAATAATCGTGAAACATATTCTCCTCTCCAAAACCACTCTAAAGCATAAATAAATGGTTTTAAAAATCTTTTAACGTACAATTATAATCCATAATCATGAGTGCGGAAAATAGTAGAAGCGCTGGTCCTCGGGTTGTGTGCACCTTCAGTCCAGTCATCTCATGCGTCAAGTCTTCCCTCATCCTCGCCTGCATCCATCACACCTAGTGAGTCTAAAGACTCAACACACCAAATCTTTGTAACGAGTAATATATATATAAAACCACATGCAACAGTGAAAATACTTTTACGTAAAATAACATTTTCGTGATATGCATGACATGAACCTCACCTTTACCTTTTCCTCAATCATAACATGACATAAATCTTTTCATGATCATAGCATTATCTTTTTCTTGATTGAATTCAGATCGTTAATTGTGACTTTCCTGACGTGACATGACATGACATGAACCTCAAAGGTCGATGGTACCATCTACATGAAACCACAGTACTGGGCGGCGGGGACATCAGCGACACAGGATCGTCAACTGAGCCTTGGCCTATTTCTTGATCATAACCTCAAATCCTCATAGTCACAACTACTTCACTTTCATCAATGTTTTCATGTTTTCATCACCTTATAAAATCATGCATAAATATATTTTCTTTTGAAACCAAGCATGCACCATATATTTTAAATGTCAATTTTAATCATAAAATTTCATGGACATTTAAAATAATCATAAATAAATCATGATCATTTCATAAACATTTAAAAATAATCATAACATCATAAAAACAGCATTTAGGGCACTGCCATGACCGTTACTAATTTTAGGTGTAAAAAGACCGTTTTACCCCTAATCGTGACATTTTACGTTTCTGACTTTTTTCTTGATTTCTTGACCCTAACATGTCCCAAATAATTATTTAAGCTTACATGAATTATTTCGTAATTTTACTAAGCTTAAAAATTACACTTTTTCATTTATCTTCAAATAACTGTTTTGACGGTGTTTTAGTCCCGAAAAATACCCAACTTTAATATAAAATTCCTAAATTCAAAATTTAGTCTTTCTATATTATTTTAGCTTTTATGAACCCCGACTCGACCCCCATGAACCATTTTTAAATTCTCCTTCAATTTGAAACTCAAATTGACACTTAAACTTTGACCCCGAGCCATCTTTTGATTTTCACGAGTTACTGCCGAGCCATGCCGAGCCAAAACTTGCCCAACATACCAGAGTACCCTACTGGACCCTAAATTTATCAAGAAACCCCACAAAAAGGCAAAAATGAAAGCCCCTAAAGTGTTAGTATGCTGGCCGAGAGTTTTCAAGTGCATGGACTTTATGTTTTGGTGGCTAGACCCTTACCCGACGCCCCAGCCCTTGAACCCACATGTTGTGCGCCTCCTAAGGACCCTAGTGAACCTTCCTAGCCCAGCCCGTGCCCCAAGCAACGAGCCCACTTCGCCTGAATGTGGCGCGAACCCTGCACAAATCTGTGCAGGGCTCTCGGGTGGAGTCCTAGCTGCGCTAGGACTCTTTCCCGAGCCCTTGGTTCGAGTCCTAGCATGGCTAGGACTCACCCCCTGACTCATGACGACCCTTGGCTGTGCCCTGGCCAAAGCCCAGTCCAAGTCTCATCGAAAAAAGTGAAACCCGAACTGAAGTTTCATGACAGCAGCCTGTGCACTTGCGTTTCCTTGATTATGATGGTTCCTGCCGTGAAAGGGTGTGTGTATGTGGCTTTATTTTCCTTGAAAACTTTCCCTACACATCGAGTAACATCATGGCAGCCCCCTAAACCATGCAAGGCATGAATCGACATAAGAAAACGTTAGTTCGTAGCATGAATACGTAAAAACCGAATTTTTCCGAAATAAGGCTTCATGTTCTTCGCACATACATAAATTAAATCAATACTATGATGTAATGGATGAGAAAAGGAAGATATTGGCGTGCCTTTGCGTTATATACGCACGAAATACCGATGACGACGAAGAACGGAGAGATCCGAGGCTAGTTTTCTTAAAAACTCTCGAAGAAAAAGGTGCTGCCTCCCACGGCCGAGAGGTTGCTGCGCCGAGGGAGGATTTTTTTGTCTCACAATTTAGGGTGACGCGAGTTTGAGACCAAGCTTAGGGTTTTATTGTGTTTTAAATACTAATTACTTAATTTATTAAATAGACTTAAGGCCTATTAAGCTCCTAATTAAGCCTGCTAGTGTTAAATAGGATTTAAATAAACTTATAAAAATGGTTTTCATAAAAATAGTTAGTGAATTAAATAGCCGGACTGCTCAGGAGCTCGTATTTTGGTTGAAAATCCAACACCGATAAAAGTTAGTCCCGGCGTATAAAATCACCTAAAAATCCCTTGTTTTCAAAAATATGAGAAAACCATCACCCTTATATTAAATAATTAAAAACAATTATTTAATAAAAACATTTTCCATATTTTTCATCCATCGGTCTCCGTTCCTCGATCGCAACTCGAATACCTTTTAAAAGTACAGTTTAATGCAACCATGCAGAAAATATATTTTAAACATGTCAAAATGCACCACATAAATATTTCGTGCAATAAAAACATTTAATTAAACACAAGAGAATTTAATAATTGCATGCATATGGTTCGCGTGGACTTTAAATTTTCGGGGCGTTACATCTTCGATCTTCATAATCATCATGGCCACCATCTTCCAATCTTGATCATCCACTATACTAATATTTACAAATAAGTATCCATGGCAAATAGGGATACATCTCATGGGGTGGGAACGGGCCAAAAACCAAGTCCATTTTATAAATTGATAATTATTACAATAATGCAACACAAAATATCCTAGCATACACCTAGCAAATTGGACTTGGGCTTTTGATCATCCTTCATGCACAATATCACATATCATACACCATCAATTAATTATCACAATAATTAATTGATCCAATATTATATATCTTGATCCAATCACTAACCGCCACGATTATAAACTAAATTAACAAAGTATACAAACACCTTTGTCTACTTTCCATTAATTTATTTATAACCGAATGTCTTATAAATCACAATTTACTATAAATAATTAAAGTCCAACTTCAATTATTTATTTTATGAGAAAAATTTGCAACGGGCTGCCCCTTGCTGCCCCAAATGGGCAGCATGTTGCTGCCCGAAACATGCCCCAAAAACCTTGATTTTTTTTTGTTGCAAAATTTCATCTCAAGCGGTTAGAAATCGATCTCAATATAATATCTTGTAAATGCTACACAAAATCGTAACCATAGCTCGGATACCACTCGAAAGGGGATCAGTTACGGTGACCGGAAGCGCAACGGAAGTATAAAAATCAAATTTTTCATGAGAAATTTTCGGCCACCTCATAATATTGTGTAGCAAATACAATAAACACAAAATGACATTCATAGTGTGTTAAGAAATGTACCTATCAATACAAGGATTGATGTATGGCTCCAACTAAGGTGTAAACACCTTAGCTCTTCAATGGTAGAAACTATCTTCAAGTTTCCTTTGTGCACTCCTTGCTCAACTATTAAGCCCACCACCAACTAGGTAGATCCTCTCATATTTTGCACTAGAAAAATATGAGGATTTTTCAAGGAGAAGTGTGTTTATTCTTCAACAATTGAAGAACACAAAATTGGAGAGAATAATGAGTGAAGATTTCGGCCATTGTAGTGGGAATGAGGGGGAAGGGAGACTTGTATTGGACTTGCAAAAAGTAGAGACAAAAGTAGCATGCCAAGCCTTGATATTTGAAAAAGTTGTCTCCAACCCTTCACCTCCCATGCATGCATATATTATATGGTTTTTAACAAATTAAAAACCATGGACTAAATTTAATTATCTCAACATATTTGAGACTAATTAAACATTACTTGAATTTACTCAAGTCAACTAGTTAAATAATTTATTTAAATTGAGCTCTACAAGACTCAATATGATTTAATTAATTCAACACTTGAATTAATTTAATTATTTGGACTCTACTAGGTCCACTAGTGTTCAATTAATTCAACACTTGAATTAATTTAATTTAGTCCATAATAATGTTTATGAAAATCACAATTTTCAAATACATTATTCACTTGGCCAACTTTTAATTTAGGAACACTTCCATAAATTAAAATTTACATTTCTCTCATAGAAGTCATACTTCTATTTTTCTTTACGCTTATAAACCCATTTATAAGTCGTTCAACACATTGAACTAATTTCTCCTTTATAGAAGTCATACTTCTAATTTTCCTTACGCTTATAAACTCCTTTATAAGCTATACTTCTCAACGGGATCTAGAAAGCTAGTACTTGTGTGGCCCTCAATGGTTCATTGATACGACTAGCCGTGGGTTCACATCTCCATGTGATTCAGACTAAACATGTCCTTATATGAGCATACCCCAATTGCTCCATTCTTACTTATCAACTCCTTGATAACAAGAACGTCAGAACTCAAGTCTGATAGTACCCAACCAATCATGTTAAACGCCTAGCAGCATCGCTTACATGATTCCCTAGGTATCAAATGATAGTGCCTGCAAGAACCATTCAATTATGGTTAGCGTACAGTACGGTCCCTTCAACTCATATATCCCGATCGATTCGACAACCATTGGTTTATCGAGAGTTGTCAATTAATCGATACTATGTGTCATGTCGTAGTTGCATCGATGGTGTAATCTATGAAACCCGTTTCATAATTACCACCATACTCGGATCAGAGATTTCAAACTACATATACATGAAAACACATAGGATATCCATACCCGTAGGTAAGCGGTGAATCCCCGACTACAATGCATCGACTCCTATATGTTTCGACAAAACACCCAACGTTGCCACCCTATGACCCCTTGAGAGTCGTTAACAAGTCAAAGTGTAAAGCTAGCACATAGAGTCTCAATGTTGTCCCGGGTCATAAGAACTAATGGTGTACAACCATAAACCAGGACGTTTCTACTCGATAAGTGAGAACCACTTGGAAAGTCCTTTTATGGAGGGTTGTTCAGTGCACTCTACCAGGAGCACCTATCTGCATGCTCGGACATCACAATGTCCCCTACCAATGAAACATGGTACTCACATCGCAGATACAAGTCTCGAACTCTAGCGGCCTATATCCTTCTTAGCGGCGGCTGAATCGACTAGGAACTGTTTAGAATATACAGTATTCCAAATATGAGTTTCATGATACTCATCATATAAGCATCTCATATTCCTTCTCCTATTTGTATATTCAAGGTATGACACCCTAAAAACAAAGGTGCTTAAATGCATTTTTTATTAGTATAAATTTTATTATTTTCAATTTAAAATTTTATCACATTATTTTTTTCGGTACAAATTTTATTTGTCCAAAGTATATAGAAATACATTAAAATACATCACAATACACTTAAAAATTCATCAAGCACTATGAGGTGCTTATTCCAAAATCAAATACCCAAAATATAATAAAATATAATAAAATATTATAATTTAACTCCACATATATGTTAAGTAATTAATTACAATAATTATTAAGTTCAATATAAGATAATTAGGTTCAATAATTAGATACACGAATATAATAATATTAAGTTTGGATAAACATGAGATTTTTTCCATTTAATAAATAAATAAATAATTAAAAATAATAAAATAATAATAAAATAATCTTGAGGTTCAGCTATAAATAGCTGAACCATTTCCTCACTTTCCACGAAACAAACCGAGAGAGAAAAGGAAACGGAAGAGGAAGGAGGAGGGAAGGAAAAAAAGAGAGAAAAAATAGGAGGAAATAGCTATACCCTTTCCGAAAAATCCCAATAAATCACCAACTATTTACCTCATATCATAAAACAATATAGCGCTGGAGGTGACGTAAGAGGATCGACCGAAAACCAGAAAATCAAATAAAGACATTCCGTGAAACGGCGTCGGTATACCGTATTCAAGCTAGGTACTTCTCGCTTATTTTTCTTATAACTACACACCAAACTAGAGGTCGACTTTAATATTAAAGTTGTACCTCTTGTTGCATAGATGAGGTACATCCTGTCCGTCATCCCAAAATATTGCTGGAACTGAGATTTCCGGAATGCCGGAGTACCTCAGTTAACCATACGACGATATTTAATTTTGGTATTGATCGGCTAGGAATTTGACAAATCTTTCAACTAAAGAATTAACGATCATAAAAAGTTACATACCCTGAAAAAAATCCGGCCGCGCGTGGCCGCCGGACGGCCAGCCACGCGCCGGCACAGTAGGCTCGTGTATCACACGCGCCGCCGGAACGGCGAATTTTCGGCGGCCGAACGTTCCTGAGGTTATTTCTGACTTTTTGGCCAACTTTCGTAATATTTGGATATACTTTTTGGCCAACACTTGAATTAATTTAATTATTTGGACTCTACTAGGTCCACTAGTGTTCAATTAATTCAACACTTGAATTAATTTAATTTAGTCCATAATAATGTTTATGAAAATCACAATTTTCAAATACATTATTCACTTGGCCAAATTTTAATTTAGGAACACTTCCATAAATTAAAATTTACATTTCTCTCATAGAAGTCATACTTCTATTTTTCTTTACGCTTATAAACCCATTTATAAGCCGTTCAACACATTGAACTAATTTCTCCTTTATAGAAGTCATACTTTTAATTTTCCTTACGCTTATAAACTCCTTTATAAGCCGTTCAACACATTGAACTATTTTTACTTCTCAACGAGATCTAGAAAGCTAGTACTTGTGTGGCCCTCAATGGTTCATTGATACAACTAGCCGTGGGTTCACATCTCCATTTGATTCGGACTAAACATGTCCTTATATGAGCATACCCCAATTTCTCCATTCTTACTTATCAACTCCTTGATAACAAGAACGTCAGAACTCAAGTCTGATATTACCCAACCAATCATGTTAAACGCCTAGCAGCATCGCTTACATGATTCCCTAGGTATCAAATGATAGTGCCTACAAGAAACATTCAATTATGGTTAGCGTACAATACGGTCCCTTCAACTCATATATCCCGATCGATTCGACAACCATTGGTTTATCGAGAGTTGTCAATGAATCGATACTCTGTGTCATGTCGTAGTTGCATCGATGGTGTAATCTATTAAACCCCTTTCATAATTACCACCATACTCTGATTAGAGATTTCAAACTACATATACATGAAAACACATAGGATATCCATACCCGTAGGTAAGCGGTGAATCCCCGACTACAATGCATCGACTCCTATATGTTTCGACAAAACACCCAACGTTGCCACCTGATGACCCCTTGAGAGTCGGTAAACAAGTCAAAGTGTAATGCTAGCACATAGAATCTCAATGTTGTCCTGGGTCATGAGGACTAATGGTGTACAACCATAAACCAGGACGTTTCCACTCGATAAGTGAGAACCACTTGGAAAGTCCTTTTATGGAGGGTTGTTCAGTGCACTCTACCAGGAGCACCTATCTGCATGCTCAGACATCACAATGTCCCCTACCAATGAAACATGGTACTCACATCGCAGATACTAGTCTCGAACTCTAGCGGCCTATATCCTTCTTAGCGGCGGCTGAATCTACTAGGAACTGTTTAGAATATACAGTATTCCAAATATGAGTTTCATGATACTCATCATATTAGCATCTCATATTATTTCTACTATTTGTATATTCAAGAGCTTTATCTATGCAACTAGCATGAGTATACAGATAAAGATTTTCCAAAACAATAATTTCAAATATCATTAAAATAAAGATTGCTTATACATAGAGTTTCATTGTGAACACTCGGCCAACACTTAGCTCGACGGGCACCTACTCTAACAACAAAATGGGTGTACAGTAACAAACTGAACGAAGATGGTTCAGTTGTGCGCAACAAAGCAAGGCTAGTAGCACAAGAAAAAGGAATTAATTACGGTGAGACATATGCACCAGTTGCAAGACTCGAGGCAATTAGAATATTCCTTGCCTGCTTCATTCAAAAACTTCAAAGTCTATCAAATGGATGTAAAGAGTGCATTTCTGAATGGCCAGTTGCAGGAAGAAGTCTACATTGAACAACCTCTAGGTTTTATCAATCATCACCTTCCTGATCATGTCTACCATTTGAACAAAGCCTTATATGGTCTTAAGCAAGCTCCAAGAGCTTGGTATGAAACCCTTTCAAAATTTCTAACTGATCACGATTTTTTTGTTGGATCAGTTGATAAGACATTGTTCAAATTCTTCAAGAATGATCATATTCTACTCGTTCAAATTTATGTTGTTGACATTATTTTTGGGTCAACTAATCCCAAATTATTCGAGAAGTTTGCTAAGTTAATGCAGGAGAAATTTGAAATGAGCATTATGGGTGAACTGACATTCTTTCTTGGATTACAAATGAAGCAACTGGAGTCGGGCACTTTCATTAGTCAAACTAAATACACGAAGGAATTACTGAAGAAGTTTGGCATGGAATCGTGTTCAGCTGCAAGTACTCCCATGAGCTCATCAGTAAAACTGGATACTGATCAAGGGGGATATCAGTTGAGACGACATTTTACAGAGGTTTAATAGGTTCATTATTGTATCTAACTGCTATTCGTCCTGATATTGTATTTGTTGTATGTATGTGTGCTAGATTTCAAGCAAATCATATGCAATCACACTTCGCAGCTGCCAAGCGTATTTTAAAATATCTTAAGGGGACACAAAATGTTGGGTTATGGTATTCTAAAGATTCATCTTTCAATTTAGTTGGATATTCAGATGCATATTATGCAGGATGTAAGCTTGATCGTAAAAGTACTAGTGGATCATGTAAATTTCTAGGGACAGACTGATCTCCTGGAAGCAGAATATCTTGCTGCCGGAAGCTGCTGTGCTCAACTGCTCTGGATTCAGCAACAACTGAGAGATTATGGAATTGATGCTAAAGAATCGCCCATATTCTGTTATAATACAAGTACGATTGCTATCACCTACAATCCAGTTCTTCACTCCAGGACCAAGCATATAGATGTCTGGCATCACTTCATCAGAGATCATGCCTTGAAGAAGAACATCAGACTGGAATACGTCTCAACTGAGCAGCAAGCAGCTGATATCTTCACCAAACCATTGGCTGAGACTAAGTTTTCTCATTTTTGCAATATACTTGGATTAATTGATTTATCCTAATCAGTCTTGTTGCTATCTTGGTGATTAATTCTTCTGTCAGTTTTACTGTCTTTTACTCATCACTCAGTTAGTTCTTTATTTTTTTTTACTCTCAACTGATGTCAGTTAATCTTCTATCAGTTCATTGTATTCAGTACTTGTGCTTATGATTAACTTATCAACTGATGAAATCAAGTAATGCAGGAAAATAACAAGACAGAGATAAACTGATAACATCATTTCGTTCATTTGAGGAAATTGTTGTGAATTACATTATACAATTCCTCCTGAACAAAAACCCTCCATTTGGCCATCCATTGATTTATATCTCCAGTGCAAGTCTTATGAAAGCTGTCAGACTGAGATACGAGCTCCAGGATCCTCCTCTCCTTGTAGAGCATCAGCTCGTAAATATTGTCTGGTTCGAAAATATTCACAGCATGGGCAATGTGCAAGCGTTCCCGATATTTCTCCAGTTTTTCCAGCAAAATGGGAGTGTTTGCCATCTCATTCTACCAAAGAAACTGAAGTTCTTGGAGATTCTCCCAGTAGCGTAGAATTTGATAGAAAACATCATCTTCCATCTCAACCTTTCTCTTCTCCAGAGCTGCTTTCATGAAATCTTCAGCCATGTCCGGAGATTTTGAACTGCTTGCACCTGCCATTCTCTTTACTGAATATAGTTTTCTAATATATTTGCGACTAACTGAGCTACTCTTATTTATAGAACATGACAAAGAAGATGAAAGGACTATTTCATTATGACAGACGTTTACACTACTAAGCATCAGGATTTATTTTAATTAATCTTGTTTATATTCTCGAAATTTTCTTTTATGCATCTATTAAGGGGGAATATTGGTTTTAAGAGGTTAACTGAGAAGACAATTGTTAGTCAACTCTCAACTGACACAGTCTCACAACTGATAATTCAGTTGAGCTTTTCACTAATTTTCTCATATAAGTTAACTAATTAACCATATTATGTTCCAAATCAAGTGACGTGACTGTTCTTCAAGCATTAAATGCTACCCTTCAGCAAATGATTGGTGGAAACGTGGACACCTTTTGAACCGTTTAAATTACACACGCTTACAGCACACGTACACACGTTGTAATTTAGAATTTCTATGAACTGACACGTGTCCAGAATTTGAATAGTCACGTACATATGTATCATTCCCCGCTCCATTTCAGTTTTACTTTACGTTTATCTACAAACTCTTGAGAGAAAAAAAATATCATCCTTCTATTTTCTAGGAATTCATTCAGTTCCAAATGGCGAATCAAACTCTCGCTTATATGCTGAATGCAATGGCTATCAACTTCGGATCGATTCTACCCTTCGGCGACGCTGAAGTAAAGAACGTATTTCAAAAACTCGAAACTGCTGGGTTAAGGACATTCTCGGGACAATCATCAGAAGAGATCTACCCCAAAGAACTTCAGGAATTCTACTCTAGCGGTATGATCAATTCTGATGGAAACATCACCTCTACTATCAATGGTCAGTTGCTGACCATCTCTGAAGATTCCTTTGGAGAAATCTTTTCTTTACCATCTGAAGGACTGGCACACCTCTCTGATGAAAAAGCATCTGATGTTGAAGAAATGCAAACCTCACTTTCTGCTGATGGACGGAAAATCAAAGTTTCCGATCCAAAGAAGGAGCTGAAACACGAGGTTCAGTTACTTGCTGATATAATCGCCAAAGGGATTTTGGCGAAAGCTGGATTTTTTGTTGCACTTACGTTGGAAAAATTTCAGGCCATTTCTATCATTATGGCTGAACGTAAACTCAACTGGAAGCATCTCATATTCAATATTTTAAAGAATATGTTTCTATCATCCAAACAGTCCAACGGCTTTGCCATGCAACTGAGCTATTTGCTGAAAGTGAAGGGGTTAGTGGCAGATGATTCAGAAAAATCATCCAAATTCAAAGTCTTCAATGCGTAAGAATACTATGCCACTCAAGACCAAATTAGACATTTCTCCTGCTCAGTTTGTAAAGATAAAGCAGGAGATTGGGACTCAACAGACGGCCCCTAAATCAGTGAAAAAGGCCAAGACATTGGCTCAACTGAAGTCAGGAAAAAGGAAATTAGTTGTGGGTGAATCAGATTCAGAGAAAACTCCTTCCCCAAAGATTGCCAAGAAACCAAGGACCTAGAGAATTAAGACAACAACTACAGAGGAATCTATTCCTACTGACAAGCCAATTTCTTCAGATGCTCAGCAGCCAATTGAAGCAGTTCCTCTGAAGATCATCCCACCAGAAAAATCAGCTGGTGCAAAGAAAGAAACAGTTAGGATCAAAGCTCCTCTGATTAATGTTGCTCGTCCTACTGTTCTGGAACCTGCCCGACCCAAAGGCATCACTATTATAGAACGGGTGGATGCTACTCGAACTGGTCTAGAAATTCCACACATCTTCTGATAAAGGCAAGGGAAAATTGATTGAAGAGCCTAGGCCTTCCAATGCTATTCAGACCCACATTGACCTTGTTTGGGATGGGGTTAACAATTTTGCAGCATCAAAACTTCAACTGTATGATGCTTGGACAACTTATCGTACTCATATTTTTGCCAAGAAACTGAGAAAGAAATCCCAGCTGAACAAGTTCATCAAACTGGAAGCCTTTGTCTTCAAGACGGTCAAAGCGGCAACAATTGTTCAAGCTCTGGGAGAAAAACGTATTTGTTTGATCAGATGAGAGCGAAGAAGTTAGCACAAATTCTTGACAAACTGAAGGCTAATTACGTTCCAACAAATCCTACTGCCTATGCTAATCATGCGGTGATAACTCAGCTAGACACTGATCTGATTGGTTTGCTTTCTCAGATAAAGTTTTGGGAAATGGATCAAGAATTAGTCCTTCATCAAGGAGATCCAGACGATGATGATGAGGAATTAGTTGAAGAACCTTCCTCTCAATAGAAAGAATCACCCTCAGGACATGCCATTATTCCAACTGAAGAGCCAGTTCAGAATATGCCTCAATCACCTCCTGGTGGACATCAAATGTACACTGAAGCCGAATTATCTTTCGCAAACATTGATGAAATTATCCAAGCGGTGGTGCAAGAATCCAAATTAAGTGAACCTACTTCTAATCCAGTTGATCACCCCGTTGATCAAATCCATCCAGAGGTTTCTATCTCTTTAGAAGCACAAGTTCAGCAAGATCTATCTGATGAACAAGCTATTCCAACTCTTGTGCCAACTGATTCCCAAGATCACCCTCTAGAAGCACCAGTTTTGGCTTCATCAGATCCTATTATTCTTCCAGGAAGCTCATCTGCTGATCAGAATCCACCTTCTCCACCTCCAATTCCAGAAGAAGTTGCTGCAATCACTTCAGTTCAGATTGTTGCTGAAACAGTAGCAACTGATCAAGAGTTGATTATATTTGATCAAACTACAAGAGGACCGGAATCCTCTCATCAGTCTCCTCCTCCATCCTCATCAGATTTTGATCTCGTTCTCGAAGAAATTCAGAATATGCAAGATATTATGAATCAGATGCTCTCAGCCATCTCAAAGATTCAGAATACGCAACTGTCTCACACTCTAAAATTGGAAGACTCTCAACAGTTCAATTCCGAAAACTGAAAACTATCCAAACTGCTGTTACCTCTCTCATTTGCAGTTGAAGAAATCCAGAAGAATAAGGGGATAGCCTTGAGTCTCACTGCAACTCAAAATTCTATTAACAAACGAGTTGAAAGTGTCAAGACACTCGTCTCCAGGAAGGTAGATTTGCTGCAAGTCACAATGACCTCTGCTATTGAAAACATTTCCACCTCTGTCCGGCTTCTAGCTACTGACGTTCGGAAATTATCTGTCAAGATGGAGCTGTTTGACAAAAAGGGGGAAGTGCTCAAAGAGATTCTAGAACAGCAGAAGAAATCTCTATAAGCAGCAGTCTTTCTTGTATTTGTGAAGCATATGAGTTCAGTTGTTCTACCACTTATTTTATCTACTATGAAGTTCAGTTATTCGATTTTCTTTTACTCTTGTTTTGTAAAAACACAATAAAGGGGGAAATTGTTAGAAACTGAATTCCGGTGTTTGACAAAAAGATAAACCAACTGAACTACGCAACTGAATATAGCTAACTGATCGATGCAACTGAATTATAACTGAACAGCTAGCTGCTCTTTCAGCTGAACAACTCTTCAGTCATTCTCGTCAACTAACTCTTTACCAGCTGATCTCTCAGCTGTACACGTCATTAGTTGAAAGCAACAACCGACAAATAGTACAACTACCTGCAACTTGTAGTGGAATGCCGCATTTTAGAAAAAGGAGTGTACGACTGTCAGAGTATATCGACGTGGCAATCAACGGTTAGAATGTTCAAATATCCTTTAATGTACCGTTGAGAGAGAAGCCTATAAATAATCGAAGATAGCAGCCGAAGAAACAACAACTGATTTCAGCTATTACATTCTAATTGTTGTTACGCTGCAAAAATACCTACTCACATTCATAAGTTAAAAGCTTACGTTTACTAGTTTTATCAGTAGCATTCAAGGCTACATTCTCGAGCTTAAATAGCACTGTGTAATCTTTGATAAGTTTTTCTAAGTTGTGCTAAGATCAGTTACCATCTGTAAAAGTGTTATATACTAAGAGTTTCAGTTGAGGCAAAGTGATAAGTCCAAACTGAAGTGGGTCAGTGCAGTATCTTGTATTTGATCAAAGTCTTTTAGTGGATATCCTATCTTCATGATAGAAAGGGTGACGTAGGAGTTACTCAAGTCTCCGAACATCCAGAAACAAATTTTGTTATCTTTACTTCAGTTATTATTTTTCAGTTAGATACTCTATCTTTCAGTCAGTTTATTTTCCGCAACTGTTTCATTCAGTTTAACTGATTGTCATTGACCGACTTGATACCTAGTATCAGTTTGTAACAAAACTGAACTCAAATTGTCGAAGAATATTTAAATTTGAGGAGTGTTTATTCAACATTCGTTTAACCGATCCTTTCAACCTCCCTCCTAAACACTTAACCCAGTTTAACCGATCGTAACAAGTGGTATCAGAGAGATTGAATCTTGTCTTGAATACTTCCAAACACTTACATTTGATAACCATGTCTTTGTTCAATAAAATTCCTATGTTTTCCAGCGAATAATTTGATGACTGGAAAATTAGAATGTTGGCTCATCTAGCTCCACAATATGATGATATGTGGTAGGTCATAACTGACGGAATAATGAAAATAATGAAGGAAAACACTGCAGTTGCTATAACTGATGGAGCACCTATTCGCTGCTTCAAGTTGAGATCAGACAAACTTCTTCTCGGGTAGAATCTTACCCGGACGTCAAGGACCAGAGACGGGCCATGGAATTGGACTTGATAGAAGAAGAGACTTCCATGTGGGGTATACAGGAGCCGGGTTATGAAATCCTATAACAGAAGGGTCTGGATATGAGACTTCCATGTGGGGTATCTAGTCATGAAGAAAGTCAACCCTGCTGGGAATGTTCCGAAGCTGGAAGCTCGGTGGGAAGGACCTTATAAAATCACCCGAAAAGTCAGCTCGGGACCTTTTTATTTAGAAGATGTTCAAGGAAATTCTCTAAAAAGGCCTTGGAATGTATTCAATTTAAAGAAGTATTATGCTTAACATATGTAATTGTTTGGTTGGAGATATAATGAAAGATCTATTTTTTCTCAGAGAGAAGTGTTATGTATTGTTTCTTGTATCTTAAACTCGGGAGGTACCAAGCCCCGGTTAGCTAAAAAGCCCAGGGCACTACACCCTGGCTCGGGGAACCACACCTCGACCATTCCCAAGTCCCGGGACATGTTCCCCGGCCCAAGGCTCCGTACCTTGGTTCTAAAAAGCCCAAAGCACTACACCCTGGCTCGGGGAACCACACCTCGACCATCCCAAGTCCCGGGACATGTTCCACGGTCCAAGGCTCCGTACCTTGGTTTTAAAAAGCCCAGGTCAATACAGCCTGGATCGGGGAACCATACCTCGACCATTCCCATGTCCTGGGACATATTCCTCGGCCCAAGGCTTCGTACCTTGGTTCCTAAAAGCCCAGGGCACTACACCCTTGCTCGGGGAATCACACCTCGACCATTCCCAAGTCTTAGGACATGCTCCCCGGCCCAAGGATTAACACACTCTAATTATTCTTAACATGGCAGGAACTACACTTTGGACATTCATTCATTGTGAAAACATGGTTCATTATCTCGATTGTCTATTTAGAAATCCCGGTTAGTACTCAACACTTAGAATATTTTCTGGTTATTTGCATAAAGACAATTACGTTACTCAGGTCTTTGAAGATTAATCAACACTATTGAAGGAAAAGAACTTTTCATTGATAAAATACCGGAGGCTGAAAATTACAAAAAGAAAGAAAAATGATGAAAGGAGTACAATCTTAGTCTACATCAATGTGTTCGGACTCTGGCTGGTCTTCTCGGGTTCCCTCCTTCTCCTCCTCACCATCCTTGGGAAGGGAATCAATGGCCAGGTTGAAATCAGGAAAGTTTTCCTTATCTGGAGGCAAGAGTCTAGCTTCCTCAAATTGTTCCCGACATTTATCAAATCTGGTCTTGAAAAGAGGATAGGCCTTATCTACCACGGCCTTCTTGAACTCAGGAGTTTGGAGGAAGGAAGCCTACCACTTGCCTTTGTTGTACTCAGCCAAGGCCAAAGCACTCTCGGCCTTCTCTGCCCGGGACTGCTGATCGTCTACCTGTTCGGATAGATAATGGTTTCTCGACTCCGAAACAGACAGGGCACCTCACAGGTTTTCCTCCCGAATGGCAGCTTCGGTGAGATCTTCCCGGGCCTTGTCTAGTGTCATTTGAGCCAAATCCAAGGAAGCATTGAGGATGGCTGTTTCCACTTCATGAAGCTTTTAGCCCGGGCAAGCTCTCCATGCAGTTGATCATGAATTCCTTAGGCAGCCCGGGCTTGTTGGCCTTTCTTGGTAGCCACCGCCGTCACATCCTCGAAAGCCGAAATCATCATTTGGGCAGCTTGTTCAAAGCAAGTTAGTAAAATAAAGAGAAAAGAAAGGGAAAAATAATGAAGAAAAGACTCACAAATAAGAATCGGTTGGATCCCTCAAGAAATCGGGCGCCAGGCCCAGAGTTCTTCAGAAAAGCCTCTTCATCAGGAGTGAGCATATGCTTGAGACGCTGAATGCCTGTTGAAGTTGCCCCCTCCAGAAAAAAAAATTGGCCTGGATGGGCCGATCAGTCAAAGGTGGCTCTCGGAGGGTCTCCTCTGTGGATTGTTGCCGGGGAGGAGTGGCTGACCGAGTTGTTTGGGACGAGCTCTGGCGCCCCTCCTGGTTAGCCTCAACCAAAATCAGCTCCGGGCTTATGACTGCCTTTTGCTTCATTTGGATAAGGGGGACATGATCTTCAGGATCTTCTCGAGAATCGCCCTGGATCGCCTCCTCTTGTTGAGACTCGACTCGAATCAGCTCAGCTTGCCGGGCTGCCTTATCCTCGGCCTGTTTCCTCTCAATTGCAGCCTTCCGGACTGCCATTTTCTTCTCTTTGGCCGCCTTTTCAGCCGCCCATTTCTTGGAAAATGCTTCCTGCCTTTTTGAGTTATCTGCACAAAATAAAAGAAGGGTCAGTACAATAAACAAGTAAGAAATTTTTTGAAACAAAGAGCAGAATATCAAGAATTACCGGGTTGAGCGCCCGAGACAGCAACCTCAGCCCGGGCACTCAACCCGTATGCAGTCAAGTTCTCATCTGAAATAAGAACAGAGGATGAAAATTTCTTGCCCTCCACCAAATATTGGCTTCGGGTATAGAAGTCCTCGACTTTATAAGCCTAGGGAAGGGCAGGCTCCTGAGGAAGGGCAGGAAGAAATCCGGTCAAGCAGGGAGAGGACCCGTGAGTTGAATATAGAAAAAACGTCCTTTCCACCCCTTCTGGGAAGAAGGAATGTCATCAAGAAACCGGGGAGTTGAAGCGGGTAGTCAAGGAGAAGGCATTATCTTCAAGTTTACAAGAAAAATAGTAATGGAGGACAAGGGGGGTAATGATTAGATTATTCATTTTGAAGAGGACGTAGGCCGAGGCCATAATCCTAAAAGAATTGGGGTGAAATTGGTTAATGGGCACACGAAAAAACTTGGCAACATCAATATAGAAAGAAGGGAGGGGAAATCTAAGACCATTTCTAAGTTGGTCTCGGAAGAAGGTAGTATACCCGGGGAGAGGGTTGTTTGCCCTACCAGAAGCCCCGGGAATTATAATAGAATAAGTAGAACGAATAGACCTCAAAGTTCGGAGTTCCTCGTCCGCCCCCGAGTGTAAAGTGCTGCTCATTGAGGAGAACCAAGGAATACTCGGGGTCTCAGTAATAAGAGGGCTCGTGGCCCGGGCTTTGCCCTTACCCTTGCTCTTTTGAAGAACCCGAGAATGGCCAGAAGAAGAAGGCATGGAAAGAGAGGGTTTTGAATAAGAAGGTTTGGTTTGAAGAACTATTGGTTTTTTAGAAATAGAACGACGAGGGGGGGAAGGTGAAGATTCGGAACGCATCGCGGTGGACTCATACCCAGATGAGCCTCGCGCATTGGCTCCTGAAGTGGAAGAATGTGGGGACCCGGGCTCTAATTCTTTTTCTTGGGATTAAATGGATCATTATTCTAAACCGTGGGTCAATTTTTCGCTTTTTAACATTCAATCAAATGTTACTAACTAGGCATAAAACATGTCTCTATTTTATTACATCAGCATAATATACAAACATAGGATACAACATTTCTTGTTTTAATCCACCCTCTATAAACTAGTAGTGAAATACAATACAAGATAAAAGTAATTCTACTAGTCCATCTGCTAGGCCCGTGATCACCACACTATGTCCATCGCTCATCTCTGTCGTGACCCAGATCCTGCCCCACCTGTTGTTATGCACACATACAGACATAACAACAGCCGGAAAACCGGTGAGAACAAATCCCAGTATAAACATGTGACATGCATAAAACAATCTAAACATGAAACATGCTGATATGAATGTCATTCATATAAAATCATGCAATGTGAATCTAATCATGTCTAGACTCGACTCGACTAGAACTCTAGGGATCCCGTTGTGAATAAGACGTCACTGGCTGTCACCTACCCTACCAATCGAGGTGCTGTACGTCTTATTCCTATACTTCGGCCTGATCTGTATCCACGTCGACAAAGGGGCGGTGATCTTCCCCTAAGCTGAGATATCGCCGAACATCTAGAAGTCTGCCTGATCTCCAGACTGTCCTATCTTAATGCATGAATACAAAATCTGTAAACAAGCATAATCATTCTAATGCAATGCCACATGATCTGTAAACAAAGCATAGCAAGATTTGTATACAAGTTCTATACACAATCATAATCATATCAAGATATAATCAATAAAACAAGTATGTGATTTTGGTTGGGAAACTCAAATGTGATCTCATTTGAGTCGTAATTCCCCAAACAAAACATGTACTATACCTTTCGTCGCACAATCGATGTCACGGTCGTCAAGACGAATCTGAAATGGAAATGTTGATACACAATCTATCAATCTTTAATCTAATCAACACCTATCCAAGTCAATACTTGATTTCGGTACAATTTGACGGCATAACGACGTAATTCTCGATACCGGTCAATCAAATTCTCAACACATATCAACACATTATCAATCTAAACTCATCAACTCATAATCATCATCCTAAACAAGTCATAGTACCCAAAATCTGCATATTTAGTTCTAAACATGCTATAAAATCGTAACAATTGCATATGACATCCGATAATCGATCCGTTTACGGTTCTACAACCTCTACCAGTTCAAGAACATAGTATGAAGTTCAATTCATCATTTTTCCATCACCTAAATATCAAAACATGCTGGAATTGAATGAAACTTACATTACTTTGTAGCTAATACGGAGGGGAGTTCAAAACCGCAATCGGATTTAAATTTGGATGTGTAAATCTTACACAAGCTCTATTCTAAGGTAGAAAGTAGCTTACCTTTTCCTAAGACTATCCTCGGTGGTCTGCTGATAGAATGGCAAAGAAAGAAGACCATTTATATATATATTGCATGATTCGATACACATGGCTCATCCTTTGCAATACACGTCTCGCGCATATGCGCGGTCACTACTCGCGCATATGCGCGAGACCTACTGTCTCGGCACTTGGCAGAAAATAACACTCGCGCATATGCGCCACTTATCTCGCGCATGTGCGCCACAGCTACTGGACGTGTCGCGCATATGCGTGCATTGTCTCGCGCATGTGCGCCAAGGCTACTGTAAATGTCGCGCATATGCGCCACTTAACTTCGCGCATATGCGCCAACTGTTCTGTCCAAATTTTAAGATTTTCTCCTCTTGTCCATGTATTTCCTATTCTCATCTCAATTACCACTCCTCATTATATATATATACATACTCATATATTCCGAGTATTATGTCGATGAGAACTATAAATCTCGAGCCTTACATTTCTCCCCCTCTAAGAAATGATTTCGCCCTCGAAATCGCAAACAAATTATCAAACATACATGACAAGTAATATAATCAATACTGAAAATTTACTTACATCATGCAAATAACTCGGGATGTTTCTGCCTCATGTCTGCCTCTGTTTCCCAAGTTGCTTCCTCGATGCCATGACGATTCCACTGAACTTTCACTAGTGGAATAGTCTTCGTTCTGAGTTGCTTGTCTTTCCGATCAAGAATCTGTATCGGTTGTTCCACATAGCTCAAAGTGTGATCAAGTTCAGCTTCGTCAGGTTGAATGACATGAGAAACATCTGTCATATATCTTCGCAACATTGATACATGAAACACGTCATGTATTTCGGATAAAGAAGGAGGAAGTGCAAGTCGATAAGCTCGATCGCCAATCTTTTCAAGAATCTCGTAAGGACCAATGTATCGAGGAGATAGTTTCCCGCGTTTGCCAAATCTTACAACGCCTCTGAAAGGAGAAATCTTTAAGAATACTCTATCTCCTGCCTCAAATACTAACGGTCTACGTCTGATATTGGCGTACTTTGCTTGTCGATCTTGTGCTATCTTCATTTTCTTCTGAATGACTTTCACCTTCTCCGTCATGTCACGAATCATATCTGGCCCAAGTTCTGGTACATCTGAGATATCATCCCAATATAGCGGAGATCTACACTTCTTGCCATACAAAGCTTCAAACGGTGCCATCTCAATACTCGTCTGATAGCTGTTATTGTAAGAAAATTCGCAAAGAGGTAGAGAATCTTGCCAACCGATGCCAAAATCTAGCACGACGGCTCTCAACATATCCTCTAATGTCTGGATAGTCCGTTCTGACTGTCTGTCTGTCTGAGGATGGTAAGCAGTACTCAGGTGTAATGTCGTACCTAAGGCCTGCTGTAAACTGTGCCAAAAATGAGAAGTGAATCGTGGATCACGATCTGATACGATAGACTTCGGCACTCCATGCAATCTGACTACCTCTCGAATATAAATCTCCGCCATCTGATCCTGTCTATACGTCATTCTGTATGGAATGAAACAAGCAGATTTGGTCAATCTGTCAATAATGACCCAAATCGCATCGCAGCCTTTGGATGATCGAGGTAACTTCGTCACGAAATCCATGGAAATGTGGTCCCATTTCCATTCTGGAATAGATAAACTCTGAACTAAACCTCCAGGCTTCTTCCTCTCAGCTTTCACCTGTTGGCAGTTCAAACACTTAGACACAAATTCGGCAATGTCTGACTTCATTTGTTTCCACCAGAACTGTGTCTTCAAGTCATTGTACATCTTTCTGCCACCAGGATGAATGCTGAACCGACTACAATGTGCCTCTTTCAGAATCTGCTGTCTCAAATCTGCAACATCTGGCACAACTAGACGGTTATTCACGTACAACACATGATCTCGTACCTGATATTCTGATACATGCCCTGATCTGACCCTTTGAATTGATTTCTGCACATTCTGATCAGTCCTTTGTGCTTCCTTGATCCTCATAATCAAATTGGGCTCAACTTGGATCGTAAAAAGTCGTAGTGGCTTACTATCTGTATCAAATTCTAATCCAGATGTACAGCAATTTTCAACTAACTTGTTAACACCTATCGTCGATAAGGACAAAGAACATACCTTACGACTCAAGGCATCTGCTGCTGCATTTGACTTCCCTGGATAATATTTGATTTCACAGTCAAAGTCTTTCAGAAGATCTAGCCATCTACGCTGCCTCATATTCAGTTCTGATTGAGAAAAAAGGTACTTTAAGCTCTTGTGATCGGAAAATATCTCAAATTTTTCGCCGTAGAGATAATGACGCCAAATCTTTAATGCAAATACGATAGCCGCCAATTCCAGATCATGAATGGGGTATCGGATCTCATGTGGCTTCAATTGTCTCGAGGCGTATGCGATCACATGACCTCGCTGCATAAGAACACATCCCAAACCTCTATGAGAAACATCACAATATACAACGAAATCACCCATACCTGAGGGTATCGTCAATACTGGAGCACTAGTCAGCCTTTTCTTCAATTCAACAAAGCTAGACTCACACTCCTCTGACCAAACAAATGGTGCATTCTTTTGTGTCAATTGAGTTATTGGCTTTGCAATACTGGAGAAATCTTGAATAAATCTTCGGTAGTATCCTGCCAGACCCATGAAACTGCGTATTTCTGGTACCGAAGTTGGTCTTGGCCAATTGATCACAGCTTCCACTTTACTCGGATCAACAGAAATACCATCTCCAGAAATGATATGCCCTAAGAATACAACTCGATTCAGCCAAAACTCACATTTTGACAATTTTGCATACAGTTGCTCGTTTCTCAATGTCTGCAAGACAATTCTGAGATGCTCTGCATGCTCATTTCTGTTCTTGGAATATACCAAAATATCATCGATGAAAACAATAACAAATTCATCCAAATATTTCTGAAACACTTGGTTCATCAAGCCCATAAATACCGCAGGAGCATTGGTTAAACCAAAAGGCATGACAATAAATTCGTAATGTCCATACCTGGTTCGAAATGCTGTCTTTGGTATGTCTATATCTCGAACTCTGAGCTGATGATACCCAGAACGCAAATCAATCTTCGAATACACGGAGGATCCCTGCAACTGATCAAATAAATCATCAATCCTAGGCAAAGGATATTTATTCTTGATCGTTGCCTTGTTCAGTTGCCTGTAATCAATACATAAACGCATCGAACCATCTTTCTTTCGCACAAATAGCACCGGAGCGCCCCAAGGAGATACACTAGGTCTGATATATCCCTTGGCCAGAAGATCTTCTAACTGTGCTTTCAATTCTTTTAGTTCGATGGGTGCCATCCTATACGGAGCTCTCGAAATAGGGACGGTACCTGGTACAAGATCAATACTAAAATCTACCTCTCGCACCGGAGGTAATCCTGGAATTTCATCTGGAAAAATATCTGCAAATTCCCGTACTACTGGCAGATCCGCCAATGCCGGGCTCGACTTCTGCATATCTACAGCATAAATAAAGAAACCATCTGCTCCTTTTTGTAACAATCTGTTCATAGTAAGAGCCGATATCAAGGGAATCCGAGATCTGGAACCCTTCCCGTAGAATTTCCACTCGTCTGTCATCTCGGGTCTGAATCTGACAATCTTATGGAAACAATCCACGGTAGCTCTGTACTTCGTTAGCATGTCAATACCGACTATACAATCAAAATCAGCTAGACCCAACACTATACAATCTAGGTCAATCTCATGCCCCTCAAACTGTAGAATGCAATGTCTAACCGTAGTTACAGATATCAATCCACTTCCCAACGGAGAATTAATCAACACAACATCTAACAAAGACTCAACAGGCAGTGAATGCAATAATGCAAATCGTTCTGAGATGAATGTATGCGATGCACCAGTATCTATCAATATATAAGCAGGATAACCGCAAAGGGAACAGTTACCTGCTATAACATCATCTGGGGCATCCTGTGCTTGCTCTTCAGTCAAGGCAAACACTTGGGCCTGTTGCCTCGGAGGTTGGCTCACGGTCTGGCTACCTCTGCCTCTGGGCTGCGTCTGTGTCTGTGGTGGCTGAAAGGAGTGAACAGATGAGGCTTGCCTCTCAGGCTGAGCTACAGATGCAGATGACCCTGCACCTTGAAATCTCTGTGAGCTTTTCTGGGGACACACTTTGGCGAAGTGCCCCTGTTGTCTACATATGTTACATCTGCCCACTACACCCTGGCACTGCTCTGTCGCATGTCTACCCCCACAAGAACTGCAGTAGACACCTGTATACCTGGTACTCTGATCAGAACCACCCTGTCTGGATCCACTGGAGCTTGAAGAACTGCTCCCAGGTCTTTTGAACTGCTTCCCTTTTGCTTTCAACTGATCCTTTCGCCCGCTGCTACTACCGCCGCTTTCAAATCTAAGAGGAGGTTGTGCTGGAGGTAGTGGTGGTCTCGGACTTGGAGCAACATACGGAGCACTCCGTTGCCTAAGCAATCCTGCTTCTGCTCCTTTGGCATGGTTCAATGCCTCAGCGAAATTGTTGGGTCTTCCAGTATTTACCAACGTAAAGATATCGGGATTTAAGCCGTTTATGAACTGATCTGCCACGGCTTCATCACTACCTGAAACATGGGGTGCAAAGCGAAGCAAGAAAGAAAATTTAGCGACGTACTCTTCGATATTCAGTTGCCCTTGCCTCAAATTTGCAAATTCAGCGCCTTTATCGTTACGGTAGGATATAGGAAAGAATCGTAGATAAAACTCTGTCTTGAACACTTTCCATGTAATCTCCGTTCCACGCTGTTCCAATGCTCTTTTGATGTTCATCCACCAATTCTTAGCCACGTCTTGCAGTTGATGGCCAATGAGTTTGACTCTTTTCTCGTCACTGTATTCGAGAGACTCGAACAATATCTCAATATCTTCCAACCAGCTTTCACATTCGATTGCGTTTTCAGTACCCCGTAAGGTAGGTGGTCGGAAAGACTGGAATCGTTTGAGCATTGTCTCCATTGGCGTAGCAGTAACATCCATTGGATCCCCGGATGTGCTACCCTGTTCTGGTGCTGTGGGTCGTAGAGGCACTGCTGCTCTTCTAGGAGGCATGTATCTGATATTCAACAAGTTAGTATACAAACTGTTTCAGCCCTCCTCTGATCATTTACCTCTGATCCAGAATCGGTTCTGATTCAGTCTTTACTAACACATGCTGTAATACAAGTCAGAAAATCATACAACATGCAATAAGGAAAGCACTAATCACGATATGCTAGCATGATATAAACAAGGAAGATGACTCGATCTACCCCGCTCATTCTATCCTATCTTAGTCTAAAGGAACTATCGGCTCTGATACCACCTGTTGTGGGGACCCGGGCTCTAATTCTTTTTCTTGGGATTAAATGGATCATTATTCTAAACCGTGGGTCAATTTTTCGCTTTTTAACATTCAATCAAATGTTACTAACTAGGCATAAAACATGTCTCTATTTTATTACATCAGCATAATATACAAACATAGGATACAAAATTCCTTGTTTTAATCCACCCTCTATAAACTAGTAGTGAAATACAATACAAGATAAAAGTAATTCTACTAGTCCATCTGCTAGGCCCGTGATCACCACGCTATGTCCATCGCTCATCTCTGTCGTGACCCAGATCCTGCCCCACCTGTTGTTATGCACACATACAGACATAACAACAGCCGGAAAACCGGTGAGAACAAATCCCAGTATAAACATGTGACATGCATAAAACAATCTAAACATGAAACATGCTGATATGAATGTCATTCATATAAAATCATGCAATGTGAATCTAATCATGACTAGACTCGACTCGACTAGAACTCTAGGGATCCCGTTGTGAATAAGACGTCACTGGCTGTCACCTACCCTACCAATCGAGGTGATGTACGTCTTATTCCTAGATTTCGGCCTGATCTGTATCCACGTCTACAAAGGGGCGGTGATCTTTCCCTAAGCTGAGATATCGCCGAACATCTAGAAGTCTGCCTGATCTCCAGACTGTCCTATCTTAATGCATGAATACAAAATCTGTAAACAAGCATAATCATTCTAATGCAATGCCACATGATCTGTAAACAAAGCATAGCAAGATTTGTATACAAGTTCTATACACAATCATAATCATATCAAGATATAATCAATAAAACAAGTATGTGATTTTGGTTGGGAAACTCAAATGTGATCTCATTTGAGTCGTAATTCCCCAAACAAAACATGTACTATACCTTTCGTCGCACAATCACTGTCACGGTCGTCAAGACGAATCTGAAATGGAAATGTTGATACACAATCTATCAATCTTTAATCTAATCAACACCTATCCAAGTCAATACTTGATTTCGGTACAATTTGACGGCATAACGACGTAATTCTCGATACCGGTCAATCAAATTCTCAACACATATCAACACATTATCAATCTAAACTCATCAACTCATAATCATCATCCTAAACATGTCATAGTACCCAAAATCTGCATATTTAGTTCTAAACATGCTATAAAATCGTAACATTTGCATATGACATCCGATAATCGATCCGTTTACGGTTCTACAACCTCTACCAGTTCAAGAACATAGTATGAAGTTCAATTCATCATTTTTCCATCACCTAAATATCAAAACATGCTGGAATTGAATGAAACTTGCATTACTTTGTAGCTAATACGGAGGGGAGTTCAAAACCGCAATCGGATTTAAATTTGGATGTGTAAATCTTACACAAGCTCTATTCTAAGGTAGAAAGTAGCTTACCTTTTCCTAAGACTATCCTCGGTGGTCTGCTGATAGAATGGCAAAGAAAGAAGACCATTTATATATATATTGCATGATTCGATACACATGGCTCATCCTTTGCAATACACGTCTCGCGCATATGCGCGGTCACTACTCGCGCATATGCGCGAGACCTACTGTCTCGGCACTTGGCAGAAAATAACACTCGCGCATATGCGCCACTTATCTCGCGCATGTGCGCCACAGCTACTGGACGTGTCGCGCATATGCGCGCATTGTCTCGCGCATGTGCGCCAAGGCTACTGTAAATGTCGCGCATATGCGCCACTTATCTTCGCGTATATGCGCCAACTGTTCTGTCAAAATTTTAAGATTTTCTCCTCTTGTCCATGTATTTCCTATTCTCATCTCAATTACCACTCCTCATTATATATATATACATACTCATATATTCCGAGTATTATGTCGATGAGAACTATAAATCTCGAGCCTTACAAAGAAGTAGAATTAGACATGGCTTAGAGAAAAGAGACTTACGAGTTTTTGAAGAAAGAGAGGAGGACTAGGTAGTTGCAGCGGTAGAAGATCACCAGAGATAGAGGAGTTTGCGCGGAGGAACTTCGAGAGAAAAATTTGCTAGGGCTTTGCCGAGTTTTTGAATTTGCAAGTGTTTTTTCAAAAATAGGAGGCCTAATATATATAGGCGGTGGGGGAGATTTCGGCCGTTGATTTAAGCACACGTGGACGATCAAGATGCGCCTCGTAAATTGTACTGAGCATATGAAAGGACGTCCACGAATATCAATATGTCAGACTTATCAGATCCTCGAAATATGAAACAATTTTCGGCGGTATGAATGCTAAAGCATGCGTCATAATGACACATCTTGGACTGCTCGAGAATACTAAACGACAAAAAAGCTCAAAGCCCGGGAGATATGAGGCCTCGGCGTCTTATTCAAAACCCGAGTTGTAGAACCCGTAATTTAGACTACGTATAAGTCATGCATAATTCTAGTATTTAAATTAAAATGATTTTTATTGCATGAGTATTTAAATTCATTTCTTTAAATTTATTTATTTTACGCAGTAGTTTAATTGTTACCTTTTCAATTAAATAAGTGAGGCCGGACTGGAGATGGAGTATTGAGATAAGTTAATAAAGACTTATTTAAGAAGTGGTGATTTAGCATGTTTATTTCATTAAATTATGTTTAATTATTTTATGCATTTTATGCATAATTCATGCATGGTAGAATTTAATTCATGAAATTTTAAAAGTTCACGCATTAGGATTTATAGGTGCATTTCACGTTCGAACGAGAAACGGAGACCAAGGAATTTTCAGGAAAATTATTTTATTACACGATTTATTGTCATAAATTAAGTGGGAACGTTTTTTTAGTGTATTTTCAAAAATGGAAATTTTGGGTATCGTTACCAGCATGATTTATATTTTTATCGGTACGTAAATTTTATCAAATCGGGAGACTTTTAAAGGGTTCGGCTAATATTTTCAAAATCTTTTCAACGCGAAATATTTTTCGGGAGTGTGTTTGAATTTAATGGGCCCACTTTTAAGTTTATTGGGCTTAATTATATTTATTTTAAACTTTTAAAAATGAATTAAGGCCCATTTGTCTAATCTTAAACTACATAATTAGCACCTAATTGTTGCCCTAAGCTCCCCCCCCCCCCCCCCACTAAACCTAATCACACCAATTAGCCGCCCACCCCCTCCACTCACAAGCTTTCTCGTGAGTTGCTGCTGCAAGGTGTCGGTGGAACCATTTCCCTCCTCAAGCAAGATTTTCCTCCCTTCGGTTGTTGACTCACCAATCTTTTGTCCAAGATTTTTCACCAAGGCACGCTGTCACTCCCTTTTTGCAATCATACACGTCAATATTAATGCTTTTGTGAATGCCTATACACGCATGTTTCGATCTATCCATAAGCATGCACGATGTTCGATTCTTTTGTCACTCTTGCATTTTTTGTTGCTGTCATGACTTTTTCTGAAATTTTGATGCAAGGGGTGTAAGGGCCAAGATCTTGATTCTGTCAATATGAGATTTTGATTATATTAATCTGAGATTATTGATTTTAAACTGATGTGACAATAGCCGGGCCATTCCGAGACCAGATTGAACAAAGCATATGAATTGTGCAAATCTTAGGCAGAACGATTGGCGCCCGAGCGGTAGAAGTGACCGCCCGAACGCCAATGTTCAACAAGAACATGCTCGGGCAGAGGATGTGGCGCCAAACTACCGCCCGAGCGCCAAGGTGCAAGTAAAAAGTGCTTGGACAGAGAATGAAGCGCTGGAGCGGTAGTTTAGCACCGCTCGAGCGCCGACCGAAGTTTAAGAAAAAGAGACACGTATCTTAACCATGCAATTTGTGATATATATATATAACGTTTTCCTTCAGAATTCATAAAAAACGAAGAAAGGAAAACGAGAAAGATTGATAAAAATCCTTACGCCTTTATATTTCGATCCGTCCGTCCAAACTTGAATCAGAGTACGGCACCGTGTTCCTAGCAAAGACAGCTACTACAGGACGTAAGTTTTGTTACATTTTGTTAAGATTTGAAATTATGCTATGTCCAGAATCAGATACGATTCATATACAGTGTTCTTGACATAGTAGACATCATAGAATCAAAGTCAGATTAAGAAACATAATGAGTATGGAATTGTTATGGATTTCAGAGTTAAATTGAATGAGATGTGATGTCAGATTTGCACTGAGGTTGATTATAAGTTATTTAAATTAGTATATACTGGTGTGGCATCACAGATATCGCAAGATTGTACTGTTGTACCGTCAGAATTTAATAAGACAGAGATATTTGAATTAAATAGAATATTGATACAGAATATTAATATTGTCATTTCCAGATTGAACATTGACAGACTTTGAGTTGACACTTCGAGTGTATCAGAGCGAGAGAACGAAAGGTATAAATAAATGTTGATTCGGGATTGCACAACTCGAGTTAGGTTTGACTCGAGTCTCCCTAAATCACATACTTTATTTTATTGCATTGATATTTGCAAATTATCAGATTGACATGTTTAGTCTATTGAATTTATAGCAGAACAAGAATTCGAGTCTAGGGAAGATCAGCCTAGCTAGGGCAGAACCGCCAAGTATTTGACAGAACCGCTAAGACTCTAGACTTACGGTGTATCGATGAGCTTAGATGTAGATCGACGTCTATTGTAGACATTCGATACAGCATACCAAAGTCTAAATTAGATCGGGATCCCTAGATTAGAAATGAATCCTAGATTGAGGTACATATTTGTATTGATTCATGTGGTCAGATTAGATACATGTATTGATGTTTATTATGCTTTTATATATGTTTTATATGATTGCATTGATACATTGTTTATACTGGGATTTTATTCTCACCGGAGTTATCCGGCTGTTGTCGTGTTTGTATGTGTGCATGGCAACAGGTGGGACAGGTTCAGGGTCACAGAGGTGAAGAAAGATCGAGATTAGAGTGGAGACTACGGACTTGGACTAGAGATAGGGTTTAAACACTTGATAGTTAGTTGTTGAACCTGAGATGTAAATGATTGTATGTTGTATCATATTTATACTTTTATACTGATATATATAGGAGTTTGATTCCATTACGTTCCGTATTTTTAAAAAAAAATTAGACCCTATTTATTATAATTAATTAAATTAGTCCCAATGATGATTAAGAAGATGATTAGCGTCTGGGTCCCCACAACAGGTGGTATCAGAGCGATAGTTCCTTTAGATTAAGATAGAAGAGGCTAGTGAGCGGGGTAGATTGAGGTTTTCTTTCCTGCTTTTGAATGCTAGCATGTCTTACTGCTTTAATACATGTTACTTGCTTATCTGAATTGATATAGTAATATGTTTTATTGAGACTGGATCAGGACCGATTCTAGATCAGCAGTAAGATGATCAGAGGAGGATTGAAACAGAATTGTGGTATTTGTTACTAATCTATTTGGTTATCAGATATGCCTCCGAGACGAGTACCAGAACAGGGAAGTACATCAAATCCTCCAATGGATGTCACCCCGAATCCAATGGAAACGTCACTGAAACGATTTCAGTCATTTCATCCGCTGACTTTGAAAGGAACAGAGAACGCTGTGGAATGCGAGAGTTGGCTTGATGATATTGAAATGTTGTTTGAATCATTGGAGTATACAGATGAGCGGCGAATTCGATTGATTGGACACCAGTTACACGATGTTGCAAAGAACTGGTGGATTACGATAAAGAGGGCTTTGGAGCATAGAGGTACGACTATTACCTGAAATGTTTTTAGAACTGAATTTTACCAACGATTCTTTCCAGTGTCGTACCAAAAGGAAAAGGGGGCGGAGTTTGCCAATTTAAAGCAGGGACATATGAACATAGAAGAGTACGTGTCAATGTTCTCCACCTTGTTGAAATTTGCTCCACATGTGGCTGACAGCGAGGAAGCTACTGCTGACCAGTTCATCAATGGCTTGAACCCAGAGATTTTCACATTGGTGAACACAGGGCGACCGAATAATTTTATTGACGCCCTGAACAGAGCTAAGGTAGCAGAAGCCGGTCTGATGAGACAGAAAGGGGCTTCATTTGTGCCTCCAGCACCGAGACCACAGCAACCACCTCCCAGATTTGAGGGTGGCAGCAGCAGTGGAAGGAAGAAAGAATTTTTGAAAGCCAGGGAAAGCAATTCAAGAAATCTGGCAGCAGTTCTTCCAGCTCCGGTGGTTCCAGATAGAGCCAGAGTTACACTGGAGTTTATTGCAAGACTTGCGGAGGAAGGCATGCAACTGAGCAATGCCAGGGAGTGACTGGTAGTTGCAACATCTGTAAACAGCCGGGACACTTTGCTAAAGTGTGTCCACAGAGAGGTTCCCAAAGATCTCAGGGAGCCGAGTCATCGGGATCAACAACACAGACTGAGAGACGATCAGCTGCTGTTCACACATTCCAGCCAGCGCCATCTCAATCACAGCAGAGGCCGGGAGGTAGCCAGACTGTTAGCCAGCCTCCTAGACAGCAGGCCAGAGTATTCGCTTTGACAGTGGAGCAGGCCCAGGAAGCACCAGATGACGTTGTGGCAGGTAACTGTTCTTTATGTGGTTACCCTGCTTATGTATTGATTGATACCGGTGCTTCACATACGTTTATTTCTGAACGATTTGCATTAAGTCATGCATTGCCTGTAGAATCTTTACCCACTGTAGTGTCTGTCTCTTCGCCTTTGGGGACAGGTTTGATATCCATAAATTCTGTTAAACATTGTGTACTACAGTATGACGGGCATCAGATTGAATTAGATTGCATCGTACTTGGGTTGTCTGACTTTGACTGTATTATCGGTATTGATATGCTGACCAAGTACAGAGCCACAGTTGATTGTTTCCACAAGATAGTGAGATTCAGACCAGATATGGCTGAAGAGTGGAAATTCTACGGTAAGGGTTCTAGATCGAGAATTCCTTTAATATCCGTATTATCTATGGCTCGATTGTTACAGAAAGGAGCAGAGGGATTCCTTGTCTATTCAGTAGATGTACTGAAGTCGAGTCCATCATTGGCAGACTTGCCAGTGGTACGTGAGTTTGCTGACGTCTTCCCAGATGAGATCTCGGGATTACCTCCAATTAGAGAGATAGACTTCAGCATTGAATTGATGCCAGGTACAGTGCCGATTTCTAGAGCTCCGTACAGAATGGCACCAATTGAATTGAAAGAACTGAAATATCAGTTGGAAGACTTACTGGCCAAGGGGTACATCAGACCGAGTGTTTCTCCTTGGGGTGTTCTAGTATTGTTTGTGAGGAAGAAAGACGGTTCGATGAGACTCTGCATCGACTACCGGCAACTGAACAAGGCAACGATAAAGAATAAATATCCTTTGCCTCGTATTGATGATTTATTCGATCAGTTGCAGGGTTCTTCAGTATATTCCAAAATTGATTTAAGATCGGGATATCATCAGCTGAGAGTCAGAGATTCTGATATCTCAAAGACAGCATTCAGAACCAGGTATGGACACTATGAATTTATTGTCATACCATTTAGTTTGACGAATGCTCCAGCTGTTTTTATGGGATTGATGAACCGTATCTTTCAAAAATATCTCGATGATTTTGTGATTATTTTCATCGATGATATTTTTATTTATTCAAAGAATATGAGTGATCAAGCTGAGCATTTAAGAACTGTGTTGCGAATTTTAAGGGCTGAGAAATTATATGCTAAACTGTCGAAATGTGAGTTTTGGTTAAGACAGGTAGTATTTCTGGGTCATATTATATCCGGAGATGGGATATCAGTGGATCCCAGTAAAGTGGAAGCCGTGATTTATTGGCCAAGACCGACATCCGTGCCCGAAATTCGCAATTTCATGGGTTTCGCAGGATATTAGCGTCGTTATTACTCAGCTGACTCAGAAGAATGCTCCATTTGTTTGGTCTGAAGAATGCGAAACCAGTTTTCTGGAGTTAAAGAAGAGGTTGACCAGTGTCCCAGTGTTGACTATCTCATCCGGTACTGGTGATTTTGTGGTTTATTGCGACGCTTCTCACAGAGGGTTGGGATGTGTGCTGATGCAGCGAGGGCATGTTATTGCTTATGCCTCAAGACAACTTAAACCACATGAGACCCGTTATCCAATTCATGACCTTGAATTGGCAGCCATTGTCTTTGCATTAAAGATATGGCGACACTACCTTTACGGTGAGAAGTTTGAAAAATATTCTGATCATAAGAGTTAAAAATATCTATTTTCAAAATCTGAATTGAATATGAGGCAACGAAGATGACTTGATTTGCTTAAAGACTTTGATTGTGAAATCAAATACTATCCGGGAAAGTCTAATCCAGCAGCTGATGCACTAAGTCGAAAGGTATGCTCTTTATCCTTATCGACGATCGGTGTTTCAAATTTGATAGAAGACTGCTGTTTGTCTGGATTAGCATTTGAAACAGATTATAGACCGTTGAGACTCTATACGGTACAAGTGGAACCCGAGCTGATCTTTGGGATTAAGGCAGCTCAGAAAGTTGATCAGAGTGTACAGAAATCAATATCGATGGTCAGAACAGGGCATCGATCGGAGTATCAGGTACAAGATAACGTCTTGTATGTGAATAATCGTCTGGTTGTGCCGAATGTTTCAGATTTGAGAAGACAGATATTATCAGAAGCGCACAATAGTCGATTCAGTATTCATCCTGGTGGCAGAAAGATGTATAACGATTTGAAAAGACAGTTCTGGTGGAAACAATTGAAGACTGACATTGCCGAATTTGTTTCCAAATGTCTGAATTGCCAGCAGGTGAAAGCAGAAAGAAAGAAACCAGGAGGTTTATTACAGAGTTTATCCATTCCTGAATGGAAATGGGATCACATTTCCATGGACTTTGTGACGCAGCTACCGTGTTCCTCCCGAGGTTGTGATGCGATTTGGGTCGTGATTGACAGATTGACCAAATCCGCATGTTTTATTCCGTACAAGATGACGTACATATTTGACCAAATAGCAGAGATCTATGTCAGAGAAGTGGTCAGATTGCACGGAGTGCCGAAGTCAATTGTATCAGACCGTGATCCTCGATTTACTTCGCACTTCTGGCAGAGTTTGCAGCAGGCTCTCGGTATAAAGCTACATCTGAGTACCGCATATCATCCACAGACCGACGGACAGTCAGAGCGGACTATCCAGACACTGGAGGATATGTTGAGAGCAGTAGTGCTTGATTTTAGCACTAATTGGCAAGATGCATTGCCGCTTTTTGAATTTTCGTACAACAACAGCTATCAGACTAGTATTGAGATGGCACCATTTGAAGCGTTGTACGGAAAGAAATGTCGATCCCCTCTCTATTGGGATGATATCTCTGAAGTGTCTGAGATTGGACCTGACATGATCAGAGATATATATGACAGAAAAAGTGAAGCTAATTCGAAAGAAAATGAAGGCAGCGCAAGACAGACAAGCCAAATATCCCAATGTTCGACGTAGACCGTTGGTATTTGAGGCAGGAGACCGAGTATTTTTAAAGATTTCACCTTTCAGAGGAGTTGTCAGATTTTGCAAGAAAGGAAAACTGTCTCCACGATACATTGGGCCTTATGAGATTCTCGAGAAAATAGGAGATCGTGCCTATCGACTCGCTTTACCGCCTTCATTATCGGGGATATATGATGTATTTCATGTATCGTTATTAAGGAAATACCTTCCGGATGCATCACATGCTATTCAGCCAGACGAGGCCGAACTGGATGAGACGTTGAGCTATGTCGAAAAACCAATTCAGATTATTGATCGTAAAGAAAAACAGCTCAGAACGAAGACTATTCCACTTGTAAAAGTTCAATGGACTCGTCATGGCACTGAAGAAGCCACCTGGGAAACTGAATCAGATATGAGACAAGAGTTCCCAGAGTTATTTCGATTATGTATATTTTCTATACAGTTTTGGTATATACTCCTTATTGATACGATTAATTGCCTGTGATTTCGGGGACGAAATCGTATCTTAGGGGGGGAGAAATGTAAGGGCCAAGATCTTGATTTTGTTAATCTAAGATTTTGATTATATTAATCTGAGATTATTGATTTTAAACTGATGTGATAATAGCCGGGCCATTCCGAGACCAGATTGAACAAAGCATATGAATTGTGCAAATCTTAGGCAGAACGATTGGCGCCCGAGCGGTAGAAGTGACCGCCCGAGCGCCAATGTTCAACAAGAACATGTCCGGGCAGAGGATGTCGTGCTCGGTGCCCGAGCGGTAGAAGTGACCGCCCGAGCGCCAATGTTCAACGAGAACATGTCCGGGCAGAGGATGTGGCGCCCGGGCGGTAGTTTTTTACCGCTCGAGCGCCAAGGTGCAAGTAAAAAGTGCTTGGACAGAGAATGCCGCGCTCGAGTGGTAGTTTAGCACCGCTCGAGCGCCGACCGAAGTTTAAGAAAAAGAGACACGTATCTTAACCATGCAATTTTTGATATATATATAACGTTTTCCTTCAGAATTCATTAAAAAAGAAAAAAGGAAAACGAGAAAGATTGATAAAAATCCTTACGCCTTTGTATTTCGATCCGTCTGTCCAAACTTGAATCCGAGTACGACACCGTGTTCCTAGCAAAGAAAGCTACTACAGGACGTAAGTTTGTTACGTTTTGTTAAGATTTGAAATTATGCTATGTCCAGAATCAGATACGATTCATATATAGTGTTCTTGACATAGTAGACATCATAGAATCAAAGTCAGATTAAGAAACAGATTGAGTATGGAATTGTTATGGATTTCAGAGTTAAATTTACTGAGATGTGATGTCAGATTTGCACTGAGGTTGATTATAAGTTATTGAAATTAGTATATACTGGTGTGGCATCACAGATATCGCAAGATTGTACTGTTGTACCGTCAGAATTTAATAAGACAGAGATATTTTGAATTAAATAGAATATTGATACAGAATATTGATATTGTCATTGCCAGATTGAACATTGACAGACTTTGAGTCGAGACTTCGAGTGTATCAGAACGACAGAACGAAAGGTATAAATAAATGTTGATTCGGGATTGCACAACTGGAGTTAGGTTTGACTTGAGTCTCCCTAAATCACATACTTTATTTTATTGCATTGATATTTGCAAATTATCAGATTGATATGTTTAGTCTATTGAATTTATAGCAGAACAAGAATTCGAGTCTAGGGTAGATCAGCCTAGCTAGGGCAGAACCGCCAAGTCTTTGACAGAACCGCTAAGACTCTAGACTTACGGTGTATCAATGAGCTTAGATGTAGATCGACGTCTATTATAGACATTCGTTACAGCATACCAAAGTCTAAATTAGATCGGGATCCCTAGATTAGAAATGAATCCTAGATTGAGGTACAGATTTGTATTGATTCATGTGGTCAGATTAGATACATGTATTGATGTTTATTATGCTTTTATATATGTTTTATATGATTTCATTGATACATTGTTTATACTGGGATTTTATTCTCACCGGAGTTATCCGGCTGTTGTCGTGTTTATATGTGTGCATGGCAACAAGTGGGACAAGTTCAGGGTCACAGAGGTGAGGAAAGATCGAAATTAGAGTGGAGACTACGGACTTGGACTAGAGATAGGGTTTAAACACTTGATAGTTAGTTGTTGAACCTGAGATGTAAATGATTGTATGTTGTATCAGATTTATACTTTTATACTGATATGTATAGGAGTTTGATTCCATTACGTTCCGCATTTAAAAAAAAATTAGACCCTGTTTATTATAATTAATTAAATTAGTCCCAATGACGATTAAGAAGATGATTAGCGTCGGGGTCCCCACAAGGGAGATACGGTTCTTTATTGTCCAGAGGTTTCTAGTGTGTATAAGAGCTGTCAGGTGGTGTTGAAAAAATTGCTGGACGCATACGGGTGTAGGGCCGAGAGAAGGGTTATTCACGGGTGGCTCGATCTTGGGTGTTGCAGCGTGCATGGTTCGACCAGCGCCGTAGGGACCTCGCCGAGGCTTAGACCAGACCCTGGGGGGTCTGAGACGAGACTTGGAAGGGCTCAGTCGGTGCTGGATCTATCCCAAGCGCTGTAGATCGAGAAGAAAGGAAATGGGCTAGGTTTAGACGTTTTGGGGGTGATTAGCGAGCTGATGAGAGCAGCGGCTTGCATGGGATGGTTTTTTTGGGTTCAGTAGCTTCGCAGGAGTCCTAGGGTGGTCTAGGTAAGCTGGGGTCAAGGCTTGATATGTCGGTAGTAACCTAGGACATGTTATTGGAGGTTAGTGCAAGGGTGGTGCAAAAAAAAAAAGGATAAGAAGGGCCGAGACTTGGGTATTTTTTGGAAATTTTAGCCGTAAATTTGTAGGTCCAATTTTAGTATTTTAGGATCTTTTAAGTGGTTATTAGGTGTAGGAAAAGTTTGGAAAGATATGGTGGTGTTTTGAATCGATTCGGATTAAAACGGGACCTCGGCCGAAGTTTTTAAAACAAATTGGTTAAGTTGTGAATTTGACTCGAGTTTACGCCTAAGAATATTTTAACAAGGTTTTGGGGATAATTTAAGGAGTATGGTTAGTCGGGTCAATTTTAGAGGTCCAGGGGTGAAACGATAATTTTTGGGTTTCCAGGGGCAAAATGGTCATTTTGCACTCGAGGTGAGATTTTGGTCCTGGCAGCGCCCTGAGCACAAATCATGATATTTTTAAATGTTCATGCATCACGTTTACGATTTTTACATTATTATAATAATTATGGTGCATGCTTGGTTTAAAGGAATTAAGTGAAATAAAGTGAGCAAATGAAGAGCACTCCGTCTCCACCGCGTCGTTATTTCGTTTGTTTTCTTTCAAAACAAACCAAGGCATGTTTATATCTTCTTTCACTCTTCAATCAAGCCATATAGATATTTTTAAATATCGCAAGTACATGATTTTAATGCAAGAAGATCGAAATTGTTCATATTTAATTATGTTGGTTAATTATATTACGTGCCAAATATTCATTTTGAGATTTATGCGATATTGCTTGGGGTCACTTTACTATCCTGGGATTATTATTTCATCCGGTCGCAAGTTACCGATCAGTTCAGTTCAGTTCAGCTCCCGGTCGTCAGTTACCGGTCCAATCGTCAGTTACCGGTTAGTTTCACCCAGTCGCCAGTTACCGGTCAGTTCCCGGTCGTCAGTTACCGGTCTGGTCGCCAGTTACCGGTCAGTTCAGTTCAGGGACCACTTGCGTAGACCATAATCTCACCAAGAAAATTATTACAAGTTATTTCATTACAGGGCTCCAAGGAGCAAACATTTTCACGATGATATTATCAGTTCAGTTATGCACGTATTATAATTACTATTGAAATGATATTTTTCGTTATGCCTCACGACATGATATTTTCACTTGCATGCGACTTTATTATTTATTTACTTGTTATTTAAAATATATTCATGCTGAGTCTTTAGACTCACTAGACTTGATTGTTGTAGGTACTGATGATGTCAGGACCGAGGGCGGGGACCACTGATCCAGCTCGAGTCGGCAGTAGTGGAACCCGAGGACCTCATTTTTAGCATTTATTATTTTCCGAACTCAGTTTTTCTCTGTTGATGAATTATTTTAAATTGATACTTTGCAAACATTAAATTCTTCCTCTGCTATTTTGAATATCAAACTTAATTTATCAGTTGATTTGATGAATGAGGCATTCTAATTATTTTAAAAAGAAAAATTTTAATTTTTCCGCAAATTTTCAAACACGAATTTTCGGGACGTTACACGAGTTGTATCAGACCCCGGTATCCCATTTCATCTATAAGATATTTGAAGCCTCCGATGCTCTTACACATGGTGAAATTATGTCTCAACAAAAATACAAGTATGACTGATCGGGACAGCAAGTCAAGCTCTAGCCCGACTATTTTAGGGATGGGTGGTGATACCCCCATAAGGATCCGGGTCATCATTAATCAGGTTTGTTACTTGGGTAGCCGAGATCGTAGCCAATGTGCCGGTTACTTTCCTAGAAACCCGGGCAAATCTTCTCTGCCCGGGCACTGTGGCTCTTCCCGGGCAGTCAAGAGCCCGAGCTATCTTACAAGCACCTGAGTAACCTACTACCCTAGCCACTTCGAAAATTGTACCATACTCAAGTGTGATTGATATAGGCAGTCTAATCTGTCAGAACAACTTGGGCTTGGAGTGTCCTAGAAGCCATCAGAAGCTATAGTATGGGCAACCGACTTGCCATACTTAGTAGATGTCACGGGAATCGAGGTACCTACCTCATTTTTTACTATAAATAGCAGGTATTAATGTCATTAATGATTCTGAAATATTTGAACTCTCAAGCATTATACATATTTTCTCTCAAATATTGCTTGTGTTCATCTTCAACCTACTGACTTTATCATCGGAGTGGCCACGCCGGACACCTTCCGGCACCCATTCACGAGTTCTTTTCATTGTTTGCAGGTGCTATCACAGCCATTATCTTCACTCAAAATTCTCAAACACTATAAATTGTTGATTTGATCCGTTGGAGCTCCTTACCCGGCTCACCCATTTCAGCGAGATCGCATCATAAACAATTATCTTTTTAATTATCTCTTTATCTTAACAAATTTTCAAATCAATATTTCAAATTTTCTTGACAAATAATCTAAAAAATACATGCAACCAAAAATAACATCTAACCGTATGGAAAACTGAATAAAGAGTGGAGGGAACATTATATTTGTAATATATTTAGCACTAAAAAAATATACGAGGAATTAAAATTTCTGAAATTTTAAAAAAGACTTCACCACGACATACGAAAAGTTAGTTAATAACAATAATAATAATAAATCTTTATCATCTTTTACTATTATTAGGTTTAACCACCACATAGAAACTGACGGTGTCTTTGTCTGTTTTCTAATTACCCAAAATTACCCTTGTACCCACCCACATTCTTCTATTTTCCTTCTTAAATCATTTTTCTCTTTTCATTTACATATTGTATTTTTTCACCTCATTCAATTCACGCTTTTCTCAACTCAAACCCATCACCCTCTCAGATTGAGCAATCGGTACAACAGTTTCTCTCAAACAGAAAAATTGCAAATCAAAATGGTTGTTGCTTCTTCTTCGGCTTTCAAAAGTTATCAACCCCATCATCTGTTTCTTTTTCTTCCAATACATTTTTTTTAAAAAAAAAACGCCACAACACAATTGATTGCGAAAATATTCGGTTGTAGCTTCTGCATGAAGTCGATGTAAATGAAAATGGGTATTTTGGAAGCCGAGTTGAGAAAATTTTGGCATTATTTTTCGGCTAGAATTTTGAAGGATTTTTCTCGGTGCCAAGAAAATAACCCACCAACACGATTGATACGGTGCGTCACAATCAATTCCACTTGATAGTCGTATGAGAAAAATCTAACCAAAATCAGGTTTTCTTGTTTAGTTTGCCTCAATTGTTGATATCTTTCAATTCATTATTCCATCAATTAATTTGAATCAACCCCACGTTAGATTCTTTTTCTTTCACTGCCAATAAACTTAATTTGTTTACTATCAATTTCAGTTTCAAATGTATTTTTATTTCATTTTCAAATTTAATTTTTGCTGATTTGGGATTTTAAATAATCGTCATTTTGATTTGTAATTACTATTTCTAATTCAACCATTTCAATGTATGTTTAGTATTTTTAACCTTTCGATTTCATAAATTAAGTTATGTTGATTAGTTCCATTATCTTATTGCACCATTTTTCTTTAGATCGTTCTATTTATGGGATAATTGCCTATACAAGTATGCACTTATTTAACAATGCTATGTTTTGTTATTTAATTCATATAGGCTCCTATTAGTTTTATATTCATTGTTGCATCTGTTAAAAGACAATGCATACAAAATTTTATCAAATTAATGAAGGTGTTAGCTTCTATATGATGTAAGCTTCTCATAAATCTAAATTATGTGTTTCCTATCAAATCCATTAATTTATCGTAGCGATATATGATTGCTATTGTTAATTAATTATATTTGTGTCGAGTTTCAGAATCTCATTTCTGCCTTTTTCTCCCTTCCATCATTATTCCAGATCCCATGTTACTTCATAGCATGGTCAAAAAATGTAACAATGGCTTTTAGTGTTAAAGTTTCACAAGATTTACTAAGTTTATAAGTCATATCAACACATGGAAGCTGGCTCCAACATGATAAAAACCAAGAAAGAACATGCTTATTGGTCAGGCATCTGACCATTTCAATCGCCTATGCAGGTACACACATATTTAACAATGTCTGTTTTTGTTTAACTCACGTCGACAACTGAGAGTTTTATGTTCATTATTTAATTTGTTAACGGACATTAGATACATAGTTTTATCAAACTATTTGGGTTTTGTTAACTTTTTTATTTGCCTTGATTTGGTTTCTATCAATCCCTATAATCCTTTAAAAATAATTTTTTTCACGACGTTGTTTCTCATCGATTTTATCCTGTTATCTCATTTGCAGATATTTTGTGAAGATTCGTTGATGTATTAGCGATTTTGCGTGACAGGCTTTTCATTTTTATTTTATTTTGCCTTCATTGTCAAGGTTCATGGAGGAATTAGCGATTAGCATAAAATGCTTTTCAATTTTCTTTTTATTTGGCTTGATTTGATTGATATCTAATCCCACGATCCTTTTTGAAAAATGTGAAGAAAAACCTATACTTTCGAGTTTTGTCATCAATTGTTTTTGTATGAGTGCTTCTAGAGATTTTTTGGGTATCGAGTTTTAAGTTAGCATGAAATTATTGATTTGTTTTGTCTTTCTACAAATATGTGAAATTTTATTTTTGGTATAGGATGAAGGTTGCAGTAGCTACAACTCGAGGACTGTGTTTTCTTCACGACTCTGAGTCGCCAATCATTTATTGTGATTCAAAACATCAAACATTTTGTTAGATTCAATATGTTGTATTTAAATAATGTTGTATTTAAATAAATTTATGATATAGGTAAGATTATATATATTCTGTTTGGTGTTTCTTTACTTATTTTTCTATTTAATTTATGATGATATGAGTATTGATTTTGATGTTTTTGTAAGAATTTCAAGAAAGTTATCAGATTTTGGTTGAAAAAATTGGGTCCATGTTTCAGACTTTTATATTCTTTCATTCATGTTGCTCCTCTTTTTTCTCCCCATTTCCCCTATGTTCCATTTCGGTAGTCCGAGTGCCCACGTTCTCTTCCACGTGGGTATAACAAATTAAAATTTTAAGACAGTATAATCAGTTTTCATATGTTGCTCTCAAATTTACATTGTTTATTGTTTATATGCATATGTTAATATGATCGCATGAATATTTCGAATGTTGATATTTCACAAAATAATTCAATAATTCAAATATCACGAGTTTTAAAATGCGTAGACGTGATGTTAAATATCTCATTTTCACCATACTTTTTATTCTCTCATTATCTTCAAGTATTGTCTAAGATTAATGGATTAAGTTTTAGTTTTAAGAGTCTATTTAACAATTCGAATCTTGGTTAGATAAACGTTAACCATGTATGTGAAAGGTGTCAACTTAAATGTTATGCAAACTATCTTAAGATTAGAACTGAAGAAAATGTCCAAATCACTTTTTAATTGTCTAATTGTCGTTTGGATTTGAGGCTTTGCCCTCACGGTGACATCATTATTCAAGATTCAAAATATGCTAGAAAAAATATTATTTTTTTAAATCTGAAAATTATAATTTATCTTTCATATGTTGTTGAGCATTATATATAAAATATTGTATCATTTAAAATATCAACACTTCCACTAAACTCATTGCATTATCATAAATGTGTGTTTTTTTTTTCTAGCAATATGTGTCATGACAAATTAAATTTAATTAATGTGTTTGCAATTGTTTCATAATCAGTCCGTTATTATTTTTTCTTATAATTAGTTATTTATTGATTATTTTCATTCTTTCGATTTGTTTAATTTTTCTTACAATATCACGTTTCTCTTCGTAGAAAATCTGTTATATTCAAATGTTTAAGATTGTGATTGAATCATATGAAATTAATGGGTTTCCTTCCAACTAATAGAGTTGTAACTCGATTAATAAATTGAATAAATTGTCACTCCAGTCTTCATCTCTTTCAAATAATCCAAGATATTTTTGAATTTTTTTTTTGACTGGAAGATATTTTTGAATTATGTTCATTTAAGATCCAAATTTGGAAAAAATTTAAGATTTTGCAGATGCGACAAGATTGATCGTTGGATATGTAACGACCCTCAACCAATTTTCCATACTCTTCGTTCTTCACCATTCAGAGCCTCCACAGATGTAACTATTGTGTTTATATTCCTGGAAGAGCTTGCTCAATTATGTTAAACTTAAGTTTATAAATATATTTTTTAATGTTCCGGTTATCAATTTTTGGTTTGCTTAATTTGTTTCTATTTGTTAGTTTTCACAATCTCTCTCATCTCTTCACAGTTTTAATAGGAGGTTGTACTATTAGCCTAATTCAAGCAACACGAAATCAAGGGAGAGATGGAGTCATGAGATTTTCAGCTTCTTCGATGACAGGCAATTCAGGTTCATGCTTTTAGCGCTTCGCCATCATCGAATATGGCTATTATCTTACATGTAATTATTGTATTGTGGAATCTATATGAAATTTAGATATATAAATGTACGTTAGAATGAAAGGAAAAGTATGTGTGAAAGTATAAATATTATTTATTTGTTACGTTACATATGCAACACATGTGCAAATGTTCATTAAAATGAAAAGAAAGGTATGTTTGAAGGTATAATTATTATTTATTTGTTAAATTACACATGCAACACGTGTTCTTCGTCAATTATAAGAAAAATACATAAACTAATAACTCCAATAACTTTCTTACATAAACTAATAACTCCAATAACTTTCTTTTGCACTCATGATCTATTTAAGGCTTTTTGTGTTTGGAGATGTAACATGTCATGGAAACTATTTCAATTTTGTGTACGATTTAATGTTATCAATAGTTATGTCATTTCAATTGTGAGGTAAGATACACTTGCTACTTTAAACCTTCTTCAATCTTTGCACAATGTTACTACTTAGCATACTGACCGACTATTTCGGTTGAGATTAATTCTAGCAAGCGGACTAGATCAAGTTATAGTAAATGGACGAACAGTCCAAGTATCGATCTCACAGAGACTATTATTTAATTACTAAGATTCGATTATTTTATTTAATCTAGGCAAACAAGAGCGATCGATTGATTATTATTTCAACTAAGCGAATTTTTAAACGAATTTATTCTAATGTAATAACTAAATCAAATATCAGAGAAGCTTGGACGTGGGATTTTCAAATTTAAATAGAATGACCGGGAACACACAACGGTAACAAACTTTGATTAAATTCAAGCACTGGAATTATTCGACTAGCAATTATTCGAAGTCACGATGTAATCCTCTGATTTAATTATAAATCTATTTCTAGAATTTATAATCATATTTTCATTTAACAGTCCAATTATTTCTAATGAATTTAATTAAACAAAAACGCATGCATCAACGATAGAATTACAGCTGTCGCTTAAAATCGCACACTGAAACCGAATACTATTTCTAGTCGGTTTAACCGTGTGTTGATTAATATTTTTGAAGCTAATTCCAATCTATTCCCTTTCGAGTCAAGATCGAACAACAAACATGCAATTAATTGGCCAAATCAAAAGCACGAAAATTACTCAAACATTAATCAATAACATGAAATAACTGATGAATTAAACGATCCAACGAATAAACAAAATCAGTCGTTTGTCCCTATTGTGGTCCCGATCACAAGAAAAACTACTCCATAAATTCAAAACTAAATCAAATTTAATGTTTGAATTCATGTCTAAAAATAAGAAAATAAAAGAGAAGAGAAATCTCAATGACGGTGCGCGGATCTTGCGTGTAAATTGCGCTGTTTTTGCCCAAGTCGTCGCCGTCTTCCAAATGCTCAAAGCTTGCACCTCTTTTTCTCTCCAAGTCGGCTGCCTCCCTCGAATATTCTTCAACAACCTCTTTCCTAGGTTTTCTGTGAGAACCCGAAAATTTCGACCGAAGCAAATCAAGTAAGTATATAAAAATTATTTAAAATGAGTTCAGTAATTTTTATTTTAACTAAACAACTGGAATAATAACTTAAATCTCATCAAATTAACTCGAGAAAGTAGATTCTAAGCTCGGGATTAGCTCAACAGGAGGTCAAGCTACAAGTAACCGTATCCATTTAAGTGTTGCCAAGGGAGGAGTAAAACCCCAGCTCAAGGACACAATCTTTCAGCTCAAGGAAGCTCAACTATGTTTGTCCTAAAATGAGAGCTAAAGGATTGGACAAGCTAATGGTGTAAGAAATGATCTTTGAGGAAATCCATGGAAGAGCTAAAGGATGAGCTAGGAGATCAAGACACAATAATGATGCAAGAAATGGCTTTTGATGCTTGGTATGGAGCTTGATGATTTAATAACCTTTGACCACCATTACTCCATTTCTTGGAGGCCAAGGGGACGGCTAAGGGGAGGCAAAGGGGCAAGGGGTTTTCTATAAATAGGACTCTAGGATGATAGAAAAGGTTACCCCAAGAAAACCTCAAAATTTCGGCTTCTTCCCCCCTTCTCAAACCACTCGGCCGAAATTTCAAGGAAGAAAAGAAGCTCGGGTGATTGACGTACTGGAGTTTTGCGTCATCATACTGTCGAAGTGAAAGCAGTATTTTTGAAAAATACGCCGAGGTGCTGCCGGAATTCCAAGAAAGAATTTCATATAACAATTCAAGTAAGTGGGCTTTTGATATGTATTCGTTTGTATTTTTAAACTTGAATATGTATATCATGACATGCATGTATGTGTGTCTTCATTTTCGAAAATTGCTAAGCCATTCTGTTTAAAATTTCGATCGATTATGTGTTCTCTTCTATGCTTCGAAATTCGTTGATTCCGCTGTGTCCGTATGAAAACTCTGAAATCTGAAAATCTGAAAAGTTCTGTCTGTTACTTCTGAATTCTGTTTGCACTGTTACGATTCGAATTTGAAATGGGACGAGAATTGTGATTCTGTCTGGCCCCCATTGGTGGGTATAAAACCATGTTCTATCTGGCCCCCATTTGTGGGTATAAAACCATGTTCTGTCTGGCCCCCATTGGTGGGTATAAAACCATGTTCTGGCCTCACCCCTTAGAGGACTAACATATTGGGGACAATTTGACCATGGAAATGAGATGAGTAACAGTGTTCTGTCTGTTCTGATATGTTCTGTTCCGAATTGAAATGATCTGTATTGCTTCTGTTTTGTTCTGAATCATTTGATAAGTTATGTCTCTTATTCGATTCGTTTCCGTTGTGCCAAGTTAAGAATATTAGTTTTGAAAGTATGTTAAGAAATGTTTTAAGGAATTAAGTTCTATATGTATCTTTGGAATCGATCGACCCCCACTTGCTGAGTGTTTCCCAAAACACTCACCCCTTACAAATTTCAGATAAGAATGAGGAGCAACTGAATGAGGAAGAGCAAGATGCTTTCTGGGGTTGGTGAATCAGAGATCAAGATCAGAATTCAACATTTTACTTTTCTTTCGTTTCCGCTATTAGAAACTCTGATGTATTTTATTCCTTTGTCATTGTAAGACAATATTTCATTTATGAAAAAGACTGTTTGATTTGATACGAGGCTTTATTGTTTTCAATTTAATTGTTAAACAATGCCGGATGTCACCGATGCTTCGGACTCGGGGCGTGACATTTTCCCTTTTTATTCCTCTCCAAAATCACGAGCAAATCTTCGCAGGATCTCGATCTGATATTGCACACACGGACCCCGTGCCTGCATCCGGAGAGGGGTCCGTGTAGATACTGGATTTTTTTCTTTCTCGAGGATGGCTGACACGGACCCCGTGCAGGGGTCCGTCTGGAGGTCCGTCTACACACTGTAATTTGGATTCTCGGATGGTGAGGTACACGGACCCCGTGTAAGGGTCCGTTAACAGGTATGTGGAGACTCGGCTTTTCTCTTCTTTGGGGGTTTCTGTGCACGGACCCTTAGACGGGGTCCGTCTTTGGGTCCGGGTGCTCTCGTGCTTTCTTCCTATTTTTCCGGATATTTCGTGACATGGCACTGCGAGCTTGACTTTTCTTTCATTCCTTTGGATTTCACCATCTTTTGGTCAAACCTGCAAATAGCCATAATGAGACGAATAAAGCGCGAAACTCGGAATAAAAATGCCAGATAAGCACGAATACGACAAAATAAAATCCGTAAAATGCTATATAATTCGTGCTTATCAACTCCCCCACACTTAACCCTTGTTCGTCCTCGAACAAATTAGACAAAGATAAAGATGAGAAATATTCCAGATTCAGAACTCAAGTAACAAAATCAAAACTTCTCAATTTGTCGAATCCGTTCACCCCCAGTCAAAAGATCACGCTTCGCATGTCACAAGATTCGTTTTCGTCGCAATTTAAGATTCAAACATTTTCCCAGTCAAGCTCAACAGAACAAAATGTGTGTAGTGTGTAAGTCAGACTCGTACTCATCTAAAGCTACTTGGTTTCATGATCACTTATTTTCATTTGTTATCGAAACTGCCCCATATGCTTGACTTTCATATCCCTCTCTACTAAGTGTTGAACGACAGTGACTTGGTTAATAGGTCTTTTCAAGCTTATAACGTAAGGCGAAGGCTCACGGCTACAATAAAAGATAGGGGAATCAAAAGCGAGATACAATAAAAATTATTCCTGTAGCACATTCATTCAACTTTCGACTCGTCAACAGTTACTGTCTTTTCATCATTTTCAGAGCTCTAGCGTCTCCTTTTCTTTCTCATTGTCCACCAACTTTCACCCACAGAATTTTGTTTCGGGTGCTTTTACTATACATTTTCCTCCTTTCTCCTTTTCTTTTCACTTTTTTTTTTCATGAATAAAAATTCATCGACTCCTTCACACATATTTCTTCAATCTACTGTAGTAATTCAACCATTTCAATATGCACAGGAGTTTTCTTTCTCTCACATGTAGGTGGGAAGAAGTGTATAGGCTAAGATTCAGGTAGTTGATGTGGGACATTGAAAACTGACGAATGGGGGCTAACTGTGTGTCATTGACACACACCATTCGATTTTTTTCAGGCTCAAAAGGGGTTACTAGGGACAATGAATGATGTGTCGGTCAGGCTTGAAAGGCTCAAACGGTCCAAAGATCGCCTAAATCATCCCTAAGTCACCATCGTTCGTATTTTCGCTTCGAGGGCTAATCAGACAAGTTCTAGGGATCGTTGTTCGATTTTTTTTTTTTTTTTTTTTAGTTCACAATTCACCAATTCACTATCAATGAGTAAAAGTTTGACCACGTGCATCGAACAAAATGTTGGTACAGAACTGGTTCATGTTAGACTCTCTCCTTGAAACTACGACTTCTCTCACTCAATACTAGGCATGAAACAATTTTCCGGGTGATCCAAAATCTAACAAATTAATCCGATTATCAAGTGAAACAAGAGTTCTTAGTCTAAAAATAGTTCCATCCTACGTGAAAAGTGTTGTTCAGTGTTGTGCAACGATGTGTAAAAGGACTGACCCACCCCCACACTTTGACAACGACACTGCCCTCAGTGTAACATGATATAATATAAATTAGCAAGAATGCGAAAACAAATACACTTCCCTGGTTAATTATAGGTTTTGCAACCGATCGCCCAGATAGACTCTCCCACACTTGAGAAATTTCACCGTCAGTAGATCAATTACCTGCACCACCATACACTGAGATTAACTTACGAATAATGCGGGAAAAACAAAAAGAAAGTAAACTAGAACAAATAAAATAAACTAAAGCAAGGAAGAAAAATAAAACTAAACACTGGGTTGCCTCCCAGTAAGCGCTAAATTTAGAGTCGATAGCCTGACTGTACTCCCTTGATTTAGTTGGGATCCTGCAGATCCACTGTGGTCGGCTCATCGGGTATTGCACCACCGTGATAAACTTTCAGCCTATGCCCATTTACTTTATATGCCCCAGTTGCGTCACTAGTGATCTCCACTGTCCCGTAGGGGAAAACTTGCGTGATGGTATATGGTCCTGACCACCGTGAACGCAACTTACCTGGCATCAATTTCAGTCGAAAATTATATAATAATACCTGTTGACCCACCAAAAATTCTCGATGGACAATGTTCTGATCATGCCAACGTTTGGTTTTCTCCTTGTAAAGCTTGGCATTCTCGTACGCCTCCAACCTAAACTCATCCAATTCGTTTAGCTGCAGCACTCTCCCGTCACCTGTGGCTTTAGCATCAAAATTCAGAAATTTGGTAGCCCAATAAGCCTTATGTTCAAGTTCTACAGGTAGGTGACATGATTTTCCATACAACAATTTGAAAGGGGACATGCCAATGGGGGTTTTAAAAGCAGTGCGGTAAGCCCAAAGTGCATCGTCGAGTTTCCTAGACCATTCTTTCCTCGAAGCACCGACAGTCTTCTCAAGAATGCGTTTAAGTTCTCTGTTCGAAACCTAGACTTGGCCACTAGTTTGGGGGTGATAAGGTGTTGCCACCTTATGTCGGACCCCATACTTAGCCAACAAACTGTCAAATTGACGATTACAAAAATGAGTACCCCCATCGCTAATGATGGCTCTAGGTGTGCCAAACCGTGAGAAAATATTTTTCATAAGAAATTGAACGACAACCCTAGAGTCATTAGTTTTGCATGCAACCGCCTCAACCCACTTAGACACATAATCAACGGCTACCAAAATATACTTATTCCTAAAAGAGACCGGGAACGGACCCATGAAATCGATACCCCAAACATCAAAAATTTCACACACCAAGATATTAGTAAGAGGCAATTCATGTCTCCTAGATATGTTACCTGTGCGCTGACAATCTGGACATTTTGTGACATATGCATGTGCATCCTTAAATAGTGTGGGCCAATAAAAACAAGACTGGAGGACTTTGGACGCAGTTCTAGTTGCCCCAAAGTGGCCTCCAGCCAGGACCAGCATGACAATGAAACAAAATTTCACTTACCTCTTCATGGGGAACACATCTCCGGATTATGCCGTCTGCGCATATTCTAAACAAATAAGGATCCTCCCACAAATAATATTTCAAATCTGAGAAAAACTTCTTCTTTTGCTGATACGTAAGATGGGGAGGAATTAACTTACTTGATAGATAATTAACAAAATCGGTGTACCATGGTAAATTGGTGATCTCAAAGAGTTGTTCATCCGGGAAATCATCGCGAATAAAGTCATTACCTTGAATGTGATTCTCCAGACGCGAGAGATGGTCAGCAACCTGATTTTCTGTTCCTTTTCCTGTCGATAATCGTCAAGTCAAATTCCTGCAAGAGAAGAATCCAACGAATTAGCCTTGGTTTCGCATCCTTTTTAGACATTAAGTATTTCAAGGCCGAATGGTCGGTGTGCACGACAACTTTGCTCCCTATTAGATATGATCTAAACTTATCCAGAGCGAAAACCACAGCAAGAAGCTCCTTCTCTGTAGTGGCATAGTTCAGTTGGGCAGCTGACAGCGTCATGCTAGCGTAGTAGATGACATGAATGCATTTTTCTCGCTTTTGTCCCAACACTGCCCCTAGCGCTGTGTCGCTTGCATCACACATCACCTCAAATGGCGACCCCCAGTCAGGTGCTATCATCACAGGTGCTGTGATTAATTTCTCTTTCAAGATCTGAAATGCCTGTACACACTCAGCAGAAAAATCAAAAGGCACATCTTTTATCAGTAAATTAGTCATAGGCTTGGCAATGTTAGAAAAATCTTTTATAAATCGTCTGTAGAATCCCGCATGCCCAAGGAAACTACGCACTCCTCTAATGTTGGTTGGGGCTGGGAGTTTCTCAATCACTTCAATCTTAGCTTTGTCGACTTCAATCCCGTTTTCAGAAATTTTGTGCCCCACCACAATTCCCTCTCTCACCATAAAATGACATTTTTCCCAGTTTAAGACTAAATTCGACTCTTCACATCTTTCCAAAACCCTAGACAGGTTAATTAGACAAGTATCAAACGAGGAGCCAAATACTAGAAAATCATCCATGAATATCTCGATAAAGTCCTCAATCATGTCGTGAAAAATTGCCATCATGCATTGTTGGAAAGTCGCTGGTGCATTACATAGGCCGAATGGCATTCGTTTATATGCAAATGTCCCATAAGGACAAGTAAAAGTGGTTTTCTCATGATCTTCAGGGTCAATAGGAATTTGCATATAACCAGAATACCTATCCAGAAAACAATAAAAAGAATGGCCAGCTAGCCTTTCCAACATTTGATCAATAAATGGGAGGGGGAAATGATCTTTACGGGTGGCGTCGTTAAGTTTTCTATAATCGATGCAAACACGCCACCCCGTAACAGTTCTTGTGGGAATTAATTCATTATTATCATTTTTCACAACAGTAATCCCACCTTTCTTTGGAACGACTTGGACTGGACTGACCCACCTACTGTCAGAAATCGGATAAATAATACCTGCGTCCAGTAGCTTAATCACCTCTTTCTTTACCACCTCTTGCATGGCTGGGTTTAGACACCTTTGGGGTTGAGTACACGTCTTGTGATCGGCCTCCATCAGAATCTTATGCATACAAATAGAAGAGCTGATCCCCTTAATGTCTGCAATGCTCCAACCTATGGCTTTGATGTTATCCCTCAAGACTCGCAGCAGCTTCTCTTCCTCCATACCTGTCAAAGTAGATGAAACAATTACTGGCAATTTATCATTATCAAGCAAAAACAGGTATTTTAAGTGCGAAGGAAGAGGTTTCATCTCTAGGATCGGGGATTCTTCGATGGATGACTCTAACGGTCTTGGGACATGTCCAAGCTCCCCAATCCTAGAATTTACCGTCTTTGAAATTGGTCTGCCTGCTTCCAAATAGGAGATACATTCATGAAGCTCTTGATTTCCCAGTTCTTGCGGAGATGAATGAGTTAAGAAGACCTCCAAAGGATCGTCACCTATCAAATTCTGTAAAACACACTCAACAAACTCGTCAGTAGCATCAATTCTAAAACAGTCAGATGTATCATTAGGATATTTGATGGACTGAAAAACATTAAACACCACACTCTCATCATTCAATCTCAACACCAACTCAACTTTCTGTACGTCTATAAGAGCTTTCCCAGTGGCTAAAAACGGTCTTCCTAAAATAAGAGGAATCTCACGATCCTCTTCCATATCTAACACCACAAAATCCACAGGAAAAATGAACTTGTCAACCTTAACTAACACATCCTCTACAACTCCCCTAGGATATTTAATCGATCTATCAGCTAACTGTAGGGAAATTGTAGTTGGCTTCACTTCACCTATTTTCAGTTTCTCAAAACACGAATATGGCATCAAGTTAATGCTTGCGCCTAAGTCACACAATGCTCTATTAAAATTCGAAGTTCCAATGGTACAAGGGATAGAGAAACTACCTGGATCTTTAAGCTTCGAAGGGAGTTTATTTTGTAAAATTGCAGAACATTCCTCCGAAAGCTTAACTGTCTCAAAGTCGACCAATTTCCTTTTGTTTGATAAAATTTCCTTAAGAAATTTAGCATACGAGGGCATTTGAGCTAAAGCTTCTGCAAATGGGATATTTATATGCAGCTTTTTGAAAATCTCCAGAAATTTCGAAAATTGAGTATCCAATTGCAGTTGCTTAGCTCTTTGGGGAAATGGGAGTGACTTAATATCAATATTGGAGTTCGAGTTTAGAAACTTACCTTTCTCCTTGGCGTCATTGGACTCTTGATTTGATGACCTCTTTTCCTTCATACCACTTTCACTATCAACTTCCTCTTGCTTCATGGGAGGTGTTACTGAAACGGCATTGACACCTTTTGGATTCTTTTCCGTGTCACTAGGTAGTGTACCCGGAGCTCGTGTAGCCATTTGTGTCGCTAATTGCCCTAGTTGCGTCTCCACTCTTTGCATCATGGCATCATGGTTTTGCCATCTCATCTCATTTCCAGCTATGTACTTGGCAATCATGTCCTCAAGGTTCTACTTACTATCCTACGGCTTGAAACCGGGTGGCATAGAAGGTCCAGCACCTTGTGGAGGTTTAGGTGGTTGTTGAGGAGGCCTTTGCTGTGTAGGATGCTGTGGCGGATTAAACTGTAGTGGCTCAACAGCAGTTTCAGGTTGCCTCCATCCAAAATTCGGATGATTCCTCCAGCCCGGATTATATGAGAAAATGTATGGGTTGTACTGTGGACGGCCTTGGTTTCCCACATAATTAACTGAGTCTCCTCCAAAACACGGTATCCCCTCATAAGAAATATCCGGAATAAACGGCACATCACTAGATGATCCCCCGACCATCTCAACATTCTCTTGAATTTGATGTACTGGTTTGACTGGCATTGACTTCTGTGTTTGTAACTGTGCCATCTGATGTGTCAATCCATCAAGTTTCGCTGTAATCGCTGTCAGAGCATCCATTTCCAAGAATCCGACTTTCTTCTCCATGCGGTTTTCTTGCCAACCCACATTGCTCTCGGCCATATTGGATATGATTTCAAGTGCTGCAGTCGGCGTTTTTCGATATAAGCTCCCATTTGCTGCCGCATCGAGCATAGATCTCACAGAAGGATCCACCCCATAATAGAATGTCTCCACCTGCTGGCCAATTGAAAAACCATGTCTCGGGCACATCCTCAACATCTTCTTAAATCGTGCCCATGCTGAATTCAGTGACTCCCCATCTCTCTGCCTGAAGGATGTGATCTCATTCCGCAATTGTGTAATTTTAGTTGGGGGAAAGTACCTGTGCAAGAATACCTCAACCAATCCATCCCAAGTAGTGATGGAACCAGCTGGCAGATCACGAAGCCATTCCATAGCGTCTCCTTGTAGGGAGAATGGAAATAATCTGAGTCGAATGGCGTCGGTACTCACCCCATTGCACTTAATCGTATCACAAATCGACAGAAAATTCTCCAGATGTGCATTGGGATCTTCAGAAGGTGCTCCTCCAAATTTGACTTGAAGTTGGATCATCTGGATGATGCCTGGCTTAAGTTCGAATGTATTCGCCTGAATTGTAGGGCGGATGATACTAGAACCATACCCTCCAAATGCTGGCCTATGAAGCTCCATCAGAGTGCGATTATCCTCTTCTCCGGCCATTTCCTCAACTTCTGGTTTATGGTCCAAATCAGATTCTGCTTCAGATTCAAATTCCAGAGTCAAGTTGTTATTCCTTCGAGCTCTGCGGATACTGCGGAGAGTACTTTCAATCTCAAGATCAAGTGGCACTAGATTCCTGACGTCTTGAGCACGGCTCATATAACATGAGCTAACCCCTGAAATCAAAAATTTAAGTGCACGTTTAAGCTCCAAAAGGGTGTATAAATTCTGAAATGAAATTAACTAAGTAAAATACCAAGGATTGAAAATTAAACGAAAGAGTTAAAAACTAAGAATAAAAGCCTAGTCTCAAACAAATAATTTATCCTAATATCAAATAAATAGTCCCCGGCAACGGCGCCAAAAACTTGACCGACTATTTCGGTTGGGATTAATTCTAGCAAGCGGACTAGGTCAAGTTATAGTAAATGGACGAACAATCCAAGTTTCGATCCCACAGAGACTATTATTTAATTACTAAGATTCGATTATTTTATTTAATCTAGGCAAACAAGAGCGATCGATTGATTATTATTTCAACTAAGCGAATTTTTAAACGAATTTATTCTAATGTAATAACTAAATCAAATATCAGAGAAGCTTGGACGTGGGATTTTCAAATTTAAATAGAATGATCGGGAACACACAACGGTAACAAACTCTGATTAAATTAAAGCACTGGAATTATTCGACTAGCAATTATTCGAAGTCACGATGTAATCCTCTGATTTAATTATAAATCTATTTCTAGAATTTATAATCCTATTTTCATTTAACAGTCCAATTATTTCTAATTGAATTTAATTAAACAAAAACGCATGCATCAACGATAGAATTACAGCTGTCGCCTAAAATCGCACACTGAAACCGAATACTATTTCTAGTCGGTTTAACCGTGTGTTGATTAATATTTTTGAAGCTAATTCCAATCTATTCCCTTTCGAGTACAAGATCGAACAACAAACATGCAATTAATTGGCCAAATCAAAAGCACGAAAATTACGCAAACATTAATCAATAACATGAAATAACTGATGAATTAAACGATCCAACGAATAAATAAAATCAGTCGTTTGTCCCTATTGTGGTCCCGATCACAAGAAAAACTACTCCATAAATTCAAAACTAAAATCAAATTTAATGTTTGAATTCATGTCTAAAAATAAGAAAATAAAAGAGAAGAGAAATCTCAATGACGGTGCGCGGATCTTGCGTGTAAATTGCGCTGTTTTTGCCCAAGTCGTCGTCGTCTTCCAAATGCTCAAAGCTTGCACCTCTTTTTCTCTCCAAGTCGGCTTCCTCCCTCGAATATTCTTCAACAACCTCTTTCCTAGGTTTTCCCTTTTTATTCCTCTCCAAAATCACGAGCAAATCTTCGCAGGATCTCGATCTGATATTGCACACACGGACCCCGTGCTTGCATCCGGAGAGGGGTCCGTGTAGATACTGGATTTTTTTCTTTCTCGAGGATGGCTGACACGGACCCCGTGCAGGGGTCCGTCTGGAGGTCCGTCTACACACTGTAATTTGGATTCTCGGATGGTGAGGTACACGGACCCCGTGTAAGGGTCCGTTAACAGGTCCGTGGAGACTCGGCTTTTCTCTTCTTTGAGGGTTTCTGTGCACGGACCCTTAGACGGGGTCCGTCTTTGGGTCCGGGTGCTCTCGTGCTTTCTTCCTATTTTTCCGGGTATTTCGTGACATGGCACTGCGAGCTTGACTTTTCTTTCATTCCTTTGGCTTTCACCATCTTTTGGTCAAACCTGCAAATAGCCATAATGAGACGAATAAAGCGCGAAACTCAGAATAAAAATACCAGATAAGCACGAATACAACAAAATAAAATCCCTAAAATGCTATATAATTCGTGCTTATCACATGCTTATATAACTCATGTACAAAACTTCTATCTATATTTGTTCAACCGAGTACGAAGAAGAGGCATCCAATATTTGCTTTTTAATCAGATGGGTGATCTTTACACATTTTGAACCTATATATAATCAACTAAATGGAAAACTAAAGATGGCTTGTGGTCTATAATTAACCAAGAAATGTACAACCTGAAAATTAATTCTATGATAGCCCATGCATCAATATGGCACCACAGGTATGATCAAAAACACAAAATCATCACCCAGCCCCATATCATCTTATTAGTCATCAAACAACAACATCAGCAGATATTTCAAGGCATCTCAATCTATCCACGAGGCCATTGAGATGCAAAACATTTTAGCAAGCAAATCAATAAATAGACATTACCAGTTGCCAAAATATTCGACATTAAATCCAAAAAAAAAATAACAAGAAAATCATCAGCCCATAAATCAGAGGAGATACCAAATCCAAAAGATTAACCTTTCAAATGCAGAAGTTTCTCAAATTTATTAGTGATTCCAAAATCATTGCCGAGAGAAACCGATTCTCAAAGTTTATTAAAAACAAGTAGGAACTTATGTGAGATCATAGTACACAGTCAGCATCAAAACCAAGGCATGTCAAGATCCAAATAGCCATCTCGATTCACATCGAGAACCAGATATCTCCATTCACATATCCACACATACAACAAACCAAACAACACACGCAAACAACTTGATTTACCAAGTTCTCTGAACAAAAAATTGTTTGATCTCGGTTTTCTACAAGCCAAAACGCAGCGAAAATTTAAAAAAATTTATTTATTTTGACAATCAAAATAATTTTCTTTGGGCGCTCGTATGATTTAAACTAAACATACATAGAGTGTTAGAATCGTTATACCTTTGGTGAATTAATCACTAGACACCAACCGATCCGGTATAACAGATCTGGCTCTTGATGAATCCCTACGAACTTTCTTCAAGAGATTCCTTTCTTTCCTTCTAATCAGGTCCACGACTGAATAGATTGATCCTCTTCCAAATTGCACTAGAAGTCTTGGAAGATATTTAACGCAGGAGAGAATTATTTTGAGAGACGGCTCAAACCCTAAAATAATTCAAGGTGGCCAAATTTTTTTTCATTTTGTGGAGGTAGGTGGGGCTAGGGTTTTTGACTTTAATGTATTATTTATAATTAACTTAAACCCTAATTACATAATTAACATTAATGGGCTTGATTTAATTAATTGAGCTAGTCCAACTAGTTTAATTAATTTAATCAAAGTCCATTAAAACTTTAATTATTTAATATGTTGGACTTGTACCCCTACAAGCCCATTAAACATATTATCCACCATATTTAATTTATTAATTAATCAACTCAACTTTTGAGCTTAATAAATTAAATATATTATAAATTCAACATTTGAATTTATTATTTAAATTATAAATTCAACTCCTTGAATTTTAATCACCTCCAAAATTTAATATTTAATAAACTCAACATTTGAGTTTAATAAATTAAATTCTCAAATTTTATAAATTCAACTACTTGAATTTATTCTCTCAAAATTTAACTATCATAAATTCAACTCCTTGAATTTACTATATAATATAAATTAAACTTCTTGAATTTATTCTCTCAACGGGAACAAACAATCCAGTACTTGTGTGACCCTCAATGGTTCAGGGATACAGCTAGCCGTGGGTTCAAAACTCTTTGTGATTCAGGACATAATCCTTTATTCGGGCTTACCCTAGTTAGCCCCATTCTTTTCATCAACACCTTGATCAAGAATGTCAGAACTCATTTCTGATTACACCCATCGGATCATGGTAAGAGCGTCTAGTAGCATCGCCCCATTATCCCCTAGGTATCACTGATAGTGCCTGCAAGAACCAGTCGATTATGATTAACGTACAGTACGGTCCCTTAATCTCATATATCCCGATCGAATCTACAACCATTGGTTCATCGAGGGTTGCATATTAATTCGAAACTATGTGATAACTATAATAGTGGCATCGCGTGTACTATTTGGAGAACTCCTTCTCCAACGTACATCTCGTACTCTGGCCAGAGATTCCATGCACTATTATTTCATTAGATCACATAGGATATCCACACCCGTGGGTGAGCGGTGAATCCCCGACTACAATGCACTGGCTCCTATATGTGTCGCAACTATACCCAACCTCGCCACCTGATGACTCTCCTGGAGCCGGTAAACGAGTCAAGGCACAGCCCTAGCATATAGAGCATCAGTGTTGTCCCGAGTCGTAAGGACTAATGGTGTACAATCATAACCACGGACTTATCCTCTCGATGAATGATAACCACTTGGAAAGTCCGAGGGAGGGTTGTTCGGTATAATCATCATATGACTACCCATCTGCATGTTTGGACATCTCTATGTCCTTACCAAGAAACGCAGTACACAACATCACAGATGCTAGTCTCGAGCTCAAGCAACTTTTATCCATGTTTTAGGCAGCTGAATCGACTAGGAACGAATTTAGAATATGCAGTGTTTACAAATGAGTTTCAACATCGAATTACGATTCATTTGTATTAAAGCTTAATCAAGGACTTTATCTATGTTGATTGCATGGGTATACAGATAAAGTATAACAAGACCATAAAATGTAAATTATATTAAAATAAAGATTGTTTATTTCACTTGAGTCAATACATTACCTAGCCAACCGTTGGCTTGCAGGACATCTACTCTTACAATCTCCCACTTTCCCTAGAGCCAACTACCCTTAATCCCATTGCTTCGCGATGCTTTTCAAATAATGGTCCTGGCAAGGGCTTTGTAAGTGGATCAGCAACATTATCTGCAGAGGAGAGTCTTTCGACTGATATGTCTCCTCTTCCCACAATCTCCCGTATGATGTGGAACTTCCTCAGTACATGTTTGAATCGCTGATGAGACCTTGGTTCCTTTGCTTGTGCAACGACACCAGTGTTGTCCCAGTACAACAGGACTGGATCAACTCTATTAGGAATAACGCCCAACTCTTGGACAAAATTCCTCATCCAAACTACCTTTTTGGCTGCATCAGATGCAGCAATGTATTCAGCTTCAGTGGTGGAATCCGCAACGGGTGTCTTACTTGGAACTTTTCCAAGAGACAGCCGCACCATTAAGCATGAATACAAATCCAGAGTTCAATTTCGAATCATCTACGTCACATTGGAAGCTAGAATCAAGGTAGCCTCCCAATTTCAATTCTCCACTCCCATAGACCATGTACAAGTTCTTAGTGCTTCTCAAGTACTTAAGAATATCTTTCATGGCCTTCCAATCCATTGGACCAGGGTTTGCCTGATATCTGCTTGTAACATTTAGAGCATAAGCAACATCAAGACGTATCAATATCATACCATACATGATACTACCAATAGCTGACGCTTATGGAATACATGTCATCATCTCTATCTCTTCATCAGTTTTGGGACACAAAACTTTAGATAGAGTAACACCATGACATATTGGTAAGTATCCTCTCTTGGACTCTTCCATAGAGAATCGTTTCAAAATGGTATTGATATAAGTGACTTGGGTGAGTCCCAGCATCCTCTTTGATCTATCTCTATAGATTTGTATTCCCAATACATAGGACGCTTCACCTATGTATTTCATGGAGAATTTACTTGCTAACTACACTTAAGTTGATTGCAATAATCCTACATCATTCTCAATGAGCAGGATATCATCAACATAAAATACAAGGAATGTCACTGCATTCCCACTAACTTTCTTGTACACGCATGGTTCCTCACGATTCTTAGCAAAACCAAACTCTTTGATAGTGCTATCAAATCTGAGGTTCCATCTCCTTGACGCCAGCTTGAGACCATATATTGATCTCTGAAGTTTGCATACCTTATGCTCACTTCCTACTGATGTGTATCCCTCAGGTTGAGACATATAAATTTCTTCTTTCATGTATCCATTGAGGAATGCAGTCTTTACATCCATTTGCCATATCTCATAGTCATACCATGCTTTTATGGCTAGTAGTATTCTAATGGACTTAAACATAGCAACTGGTGAAAAATTTTCGTCATAGTCAACTCTTTGTCTTTGAGTATAACCTTTTGCAACCATCTTGCTTTGAAGGTCACTACCTTCCCATCCGTCCCAAGCTTTCTTTTGTAGATCCATTTGCATCCTATGGGAACGATTCTCTCAGGTTGATTCACCAATTTCCAGACTTGGTTTGAATACATAGAGTCCATTTTTGACTGCATGGCTTTAAGCCATTTGGTTGAATCAGTATCAGATATTGCTTCCTTAAAGTTCATTGGATCATATCCAACAAAAGACTCATCATGGTCTTGTTCATGAAGAAGCGTATATCTAGCAGGTGGTCTAATAACCCTATCAGACCTTCTAAGAGCTTGTACTTCAACTACTGGTTGTTGGAGATTAGGTTCAACTACTATAGTTGAGGGAGTATCTTGAATTTCTACAAGTTCTATCATCTTGCCTTTTTCTATCTAATAGAAATTCCCTTTCATAAATGTGGCATTTCTTGAAAACAAACACTTTTGCTTCATTGGAATGATAGAAATAATATCCAACAGGATTCTTTGAATATCCTACAAAGTAGCACAAAGTGGATCTATTATCCAATTTGTCTCCCACTGTCTGCTTCACGTAAGCAAGATATCTCCATATTCTCATGAAAGAATATTTGGGAGTTTTTCTCATCCATATCTCATATGGTGTTTTATCCACTGCTTTAGTATAAACATTATTCAACAACATTGCCGCAGTTTCAAGCGCAAAGCCTCAAAACGATGTAGGCAATTAAGTGAATCTCATCATTGATCGAACCATGTCCAACAAGGTTCGCTTACAATATTCAGAAACACCATTCAATTGTGGTGTTACTGGTGGAGTCCACTGTGAGAGAATCCCGTTCTCTTTTAGATAACCAAAAAATTCAGCACTTAAGTATTCTCCACCTCGATCAGATCGAAGTGCCTTAATACTTCTTTCTTGCTGATTTTCTACTTCAGATCTGAATTCTTTGAACTTTTCAAATGCTTCAGATTTGTGTTTTATCAAATAAACACACCCATACCTCGAATGGTCATCAGTAAAGGTAATGAAGTAGGATTTCCCATATTTTGTGCTAACACTTAGCGGGCCACAAACGTCTGTGTGGATCAAATCCAGTAGACCATGTGCACGTTCCACGTTTCCATTGAATGGAGTCTTGGTCAATTTTCCTTTGAGACAGGACTTACAAGTAGGTAGAGAATTTATGTCTGACAAGTCAAACATGCTTTCTCTCACTAGCTTGTGCATCATTCTTTGGAAAATATGACCTAGTCTAGCGTGCCATATTTGTGTGGGATTTGGATCATCAAACTTTCTTTTGGTTTTTGTTGAAATTATGTTTACTTGGACATTCAATTATCATTTCCAGAACATTTCTGGCACATAATTTCTTATGTCCGGACTTCTTACAGTGAAATAAATATGTCTGACTTATCGGGCTCTGTAGACCTTTTAAGTGTCCTTCAGAGTTTGCCTCTTATTGAGATTGTTTTTCTTGTGAGGGGCGGAACATTTCTTTCCCTTACCTTGTGGGCTATTTTCGTCCGACGAAAGGCCCATTATAAAAACAACAATTTTCTTATTTTATGGTGATCTCATAAGTCATAAGCATATTGACTAGCTCTTCAAGGATATCAAATATCTTATTAAACTTTAAATTCACCATAACCCCGTCAAATGAGGAAGAGAAAGACAACAAATTGATATTATCAATTAACTCGTTAGGAATCACATATTCCAAGTCCACTACATTCTCAATAAGCCCAATCATACGCACACTACGCTCATGGACCAAAGCCCCATCTTGCATTCGTGTAGTCATGAGCTTTTTTAAAAAAAAATGGTGTGCATCACTGTACGAGTTTCATGTACCACGCAACTATTGCATGTGTATTCGAATGTCAGCAACATTCAACATTTCCTCAAACTGTCCCCACAGTTCATTTGACATAAAAGCGAGCATGTTACACTTTAGCTTGCATACTATGGTCCTACCATCTTGCAAGCTTTGTCAGTTCAACAGGACTGACATTAGTGTGTATGCCATTTTCTCTGAATTCAGAACAATTTTCCCAAGCAGTCTTGAAAATTAGATTCGATTAGCTTGTTAATAACAAAATTGGATTATGTGACGAAATCGAAAAATATACTGATATGGAAACAGAATAATTGTTGCTGATTATTTTCAAATAATTTTAAGATATAAAATATGGATTTCATTTTATAAATTACCCTCCTACTATTTTGACATTTCCACCACCCTCTGATGAAAAAGGGAAATCGTATTTCCTTAGTAGGCACGTAGAGTCCAATTAGCCAGTTATAATCCCGAATAATATCAGCCAATTATAATTTCTAAAAGGTAGAGTCCAATGCATCCCTATGCAACCTCCGCGTGTTTTGCCTCACGTTTAATAAGGACCCAATAATATGACGTCGTTTATTTTCGCGTGTCAAACCAACCCATCAATATTGAATTGTAGTAGACGGTCGCCATGAGTTCCCCCAATAGTATGAGTCGAAGTTATGGGAGTTCCACTCAATTCACATCATATGTCCGGTGGAAGTCACAGCTTTCCGGCGTACAGGCCTCCCCAATAATATGAGCCAGACACTGTCCGCGGGTAGCGATCAACATGCAACCACGGTTGATGGAAGGCAAGGAAAAATTAAACTCTTTTAATTTTTACTTATTCGGTTTGATATAAATTTTGAATCATATTCAAAATGAGGGATTTTAATTTTAAAATTGTCTCATCATTTTATTTTAAAAATCGCGTGCCACGAGTTTGTATGTTTGCCGGATCCACGCAACTATATTATCTAATAATATACATACATGCATACTACTATATATCGCATATATCATAATATGAAATTCAACAATAAATAAGGATGATCGATCGCCAACACTATTAGATCCATGTGAGCCATACATGGATCCAGGTTCAAACTTAGGTGAATGCAGGGATGCAAATACGACTATTACAAGAGCTTCCAATATTTTACATGTCTTCATCTCGTTCATCGGGCCCACCATCTTCCAGTCTTGATCTCCCACTATTTCTAATAATTACATTTAAATAGCCATGGCACATAAGGGATACATCTCATGGGGTGGAAACAGGCCATAAACCAGACCCACTTTAATAATATCAAATATTAACAAAATGAATAAAAAACAGTAAAATATCCTAACATACACCTAACACATTGGTCAAGGCTCTCGATCATCCTTAATGCATTTAATATCAAATATTAAAATCAATTTAATTAAACAATTTAATTAATTGATAAATCATATATCTAATAATTTTATCACTAACCACCACAATTATTAAAGAATTTAATAAATTAAATAAACTCCTTTATTTAATTTTCAATTATATCAATAATAATTGATTTCTTGTAAAACTCATTTTTACCATAAATAATTAAAATCATATTTTAATTATTAATTTCACAAGAAAATTATTAATTTTCTAAAAATCAATTTCCAAAATAAAAATTGAACCATTTTCAAAAATATCAATTTTACCCAAAAATTTGAAAAATCAGAAAATCGCACCCTAGGCCCAAACAATTCAAGCTCATTATTCAGCGCGCTTCCCGAGACGCTCCCGGGCAGCCGCCCGCCCGCTGCCCGAACGTTTCGGGCAGCGGCCCTGTGCGCGCAGAACGGGCACAGGCGCGCCAACGACGACGCCTGCCGCGCACGGACTGCCCGCAACAGTTCTGGGCAGATTTAATTTTTTTTTATTCGAAAATCTAGAAAAATTAATTTTCGTGGTGCATCAATTTTCTGAAAAATTTTCTTGTGTGGTTAGAAATAAATTATTCAATATCAAAACCATACGATTTAGAAAAAACCTTGGCTCTGATACCACTGTTGAATCTCGGTTTTCTACACGCCCAAACACAGCGGAAGTTTAAAAAATTTTATTTATTGTGACAATCAGAATAATTTTCTTTTGGCGCTCGTATGATTTAAACTAAACATACATAGGGTGTTAGAATCGTTATACTTTTGGTGGACACCAACCGATCCGGTATAACAAATCTGGCCCTTAATGAATCCCTACGAACTTTCTTCAAGAGATTCCTTTCTTTCCTTCTAATCAGGTTCACGACTGAATAGATTGATCCTCTTCCAAATTGCACTAGAAATCTTGGAAGATATTTAACGCAGGAGAGAATTATTTTGAGAGACGGCTCAAACCCTAAAATAATTCAAGGTGGCCAAATTTTTTTTTCTTTTTGTGGAGGTAAGTAGGGGCTACGGTTTTTGACTTTAATGTATTATTTATAATTAACTTAAATCCTAATTACATAATTAACATTAATGGGATTGATTTAATTAATTGGGCTAGTCCAACTAGTTTAATTAATTTAATCAAAGTCCATTAAAACTTTAATTATTTAATATGTTGGACTTGTACCCCTACAAGCCCATTAAACATATTATCCACCATATTTAATTTATTAATTAATCAACTCAACTTGTGAGCTTAATAAATTAAATATATTATAAAATCAACATTTGAATTTATTATTTAAATTATAAATTCAACTCCTTGAATTTTTATCACCTCCAAAATTTAATATTTAATAAACTCAACATTTGAGTTTAATAAATTAAATTCTCAAATTTTATAAATTCAAGTCTTGAATTTATTCTATCAAAATTTAATTATCATAAATTCAACTCCTTGAATTTACTATATAATATAAATTCAACTTCTTGAATTTATTCTCTCAACGGGAACAAACAATCCAGTACTTGTGTAACCCTCAATGGTTCAGGGATACAGCTAGCCGTGAGTTCACAACTCTTTGTGATTCAGGACATAATCATTTATTCGGGCTTACCCTAGTTAGCCCCATTCTTTTCATCAACACCTTGATCAAGAATGTCAGAACTCATATCTGATTGCACCCATCGGATCATGGTAAGAGCGTCTAGTAGCATCTTCCCATGATCCCCTAGGTATCACTGATAGCGCCTGCAAGAACCAGTCGATTATGATTAACGTACAGTACGGTCCCTTCATCTCATATATCCCGATCGAATCTACAACCATTGGTTCATCGAGGGTTGCATATTATTTCGATAACTATAATAGTGGCATCGCGTGTACTATTTGGAGAACTCCTTCTCCAACGTACATCTCGTACTCTAGCCAGAGATTCCATGCACTATTATTTCATTAGATCACATAGGATATCCACACCCGTGGGTGAGCGGTGAATCCCCGACTGCAATGTACTGGCTCCTATATTTGTCGCAACTGTACCCAACCTCGCCACCTGATGACTCTCCTGGAGCCGGTAAACGAGTCAAAGCATAGCCCTAGCATATAGAGCCTCAGTGTTGTCCCGGGTCGTAAGGACTAATGGTGTACAATCATAACCACGGACTTATCCTCTCGATGAATGATAACCACTTGGAAAGTCCGAGGGAGGGTTGTTCGGTATAATCATCATATGACTACCCATCTGCATGTTTGGACATCTATATGCCCTTACCAAGAAACGCAGTATACAACATCACAGATGCTAGTCTCAAGCTCAAGCGACCTTTATCCATGTTTTAGGCGGCTGAATCGACTAGGAACGAATTTAGAATATGCAGTGTTTACAAATGAGTTTCAACATCGAATTACGATTCATTTGTATTAAAGCATAATCAAGGACTTTATCTATGCTGATTGCATGGGTATACAGATAAAGTATAATAAGACCATAAAAAGTTAAATTATATTAAAATAAAGATTTTTTATTTCACTTGGGTCAATAAATTCCCTAGCCAACCGTCGGCTTGCAGAGCATCTACTCTAACAAAAATATTGTATAAACATATCCATATTTGAATCCAGTCATACGAATGGTGAAATTTATTGCTTAACAACATATCTACACACTTTAAAAGTCGAAGATATCTGAATTAGAAATCTTCACTGAATTAGATTGTCAAATATCCATATTCAGAGAGAGAGGCATTTTCAGTCATCGTTACCAAAAGTTCAGAATCGACTGAAATCTTCTACATGGGAAACATTACTTTTTCTTGAATTGGTTACCAAAAGTTCCGTTTCTGAGCATCCGCTGCATCTGAGCATGCTCCTGCCCATCCTCCTTGAATACTAGCTCTCGCTTATCATCGTCAGCTTCGTTCTTTCCCTTCTTTCGATTCTTACCAATTTCTAATCCGATAGCTAATTCCCGGCCTCTCCGCTTCTTCTTTCGCTTTCCATCTTCAAGGGTTTATTTTGAAGAAAAATCCCAAGACTTAAAAGTATTTCTCTCAAAATAAGCTCTTGTTGCACCAGAAAACAAAGCAAAGCAACTTAATAGAAACTTATATTTGGAAGCGTATCATAAACTCAGAATCCAACCCATAATCCACAAGGGAAGACCAGAAAAGCTCGTCATTTCATTATTCAAATTGCTGCATTGCGATCGCTGGGTAAAATCAGAAAATCGACCAGGTTTTTCGAATTTTTTTTGGGAAAAATAGAAAATCCAAACCAACAATTCATTCCGTTAAAAAACAAAAACATCATATCTTCATCTTCAAATATAAATAAATAGATAAAACATTATTCACTCACGTACACAAGCATCGGTCAAAGAAAAATTCTCAGACCCAAATGTATTATAAACCAGTACATTCACAAATATAATGCGTTCCTTCAACCTTTTATCCCGCATTGTGGAAATTAACTTACCATAAACAAAACTTGGATCTTGCAAAGAAGGTTAAAACCAACCAAGAAACAAAAGCCAAAACCAAGCTCTATGCAGGCCGAAGAGGAGGGTGGCGGCTGCTGCTGCTTTGCAACAGTGATATTGTAATTCTTGTTGATGACGTAGTAGAGGCCGTAAGCGAGAATTGTTTTGGACAAGCACTGGTCAATTTCGGAGGACTCAGAGCCAAAACCGAGCTCTATGCAGGCGGCGGTGGCAGTGGGGTCGCGGCTTGAAGAGAAAGGGAGAAGGGACGATTGGTTTGGGATTTGGGATATATGTGTATGAATTTTGCTTATATAATAGCTGCGACTTTTTTACTATAATTTTTTTTAAAAAAAATCAAAGATCTTTAAACCTAAAAAAATTCGCTCAAAGACAACAATTTTTTAAAAAAGTTATTGTAATCCCAAAAAACTCGTTCATAGACAACGGTTTAAAAAACCTTTGTTTTAAACCAAAAATAATCTGTTCAAAGACAACGGTTTTAAAAAACTGTTGTCTTAGACTCAAAGAAAACTCATTCATAGACAACGGTTTTTAAAACCGTTGTCGTAGCCTCAAAATACCCGTTAGTAGAAAACGATTTGTAAAAACTGTTGTCTTAGACACATCAAAGACAACGGTTTTTAAAAAATCGTTTTATTTTATCATATAAAAACAGCATAAAGACCACGGTTTTCATTAAAACCGTTGTTAAAATAAAAAAGACAACGATTTTAACAAAGATTTTTGTCTTTTGAGTGTTATTAAATCCATATTTTCTTGTAGTGCTCGTTCTCCGTTCCTCGATCGCATCTCGAATAACCTTTAAAAATACAGTTTTAAGTATTCAAGTAGAAAACTACTTCAAAAGAATATATATATATATATACCTATCAAACATAATCAATTTAAGTAATTAAAATAATTTAATTAGCTATTTCCCATTTTCTCTAGATTTGCATACAGTTGGATTACGTCGTCTTATTTTTTGACCTTACATTGGTGGCTTCGGTTTCCTCGATTTCTTCCCTTGTCCTTGGGGCTTATGCTGCCCTTGAGATTTAGGAGGTCCCGCAAATTGCCTCTTGACTGGCTGAGAGTTCTGCTGGTGCTACTGCCTCTTGCGATGCATATCAAAATCAATATCTTTCAGGGCTTGCTCAGCATGGAATTCACAAGCAGTGGCAGCTGCATAATCCGCCGGTCGCATCACGGCGTATAGTAGGTCGAAGATCATCCACGAAGTGCCTCAATTTCACCGCAGCGTCCTTAGCAATAAAAGGCACAAAGTGACAACCCCTATCAAATCTCTTAACGAACTCAGCCACAGTCGTGTCTCCCTGACGGAGAGTCATAAACTCCCTTTTAAATTATCCACAGACGTCAACAGTAAAATAATTCTCGTAGAAAATGGTCTTGAATTGCACCCCAAGTGAGGGTGGTTATATTGACACCATGTTCAACTCCTTCCACCAAAAAGAAACATCGTCTCGCATCATGTAAGTATCACACCTAACTTGGTCAGCATCTCCCATATTCAGATAACGGAACTGCACATTAAGAGATCGAATCCAATCCTCAGCAGCAAATGGGTCGGTGGTGCCAGAAAACTCCTTTGGACTCAGCCTCTGGAACTGATAATACATATCATGGTGTGGCATCGGAGTCTGCTGAGCCTACTGCTCAAACAAACATGACATACCCTCTAGAACACGAGTAACAGCATCCTCATTAGGAGGTGGGGATGCATTCCCTTGGCGATCATATCAGTCTCAGCTTGCTTATCGGTACTAAGTGCATATCTAGGACCTATTATATCTGAAAGTTTTCTAAATTCTAAACGTAACCAACATGTATTTAAATCTAAACTTCTAATCATGCAGCATATAAAATTCCCTTTTTGAACAATTTTAAGCATAAATATCATTTAACTTCAAAAAACATTTAAACATGTAACTTAAGCATATAAACCTTGTAAACATGCAGGTACCACAATAAATTCATTTAAAGCATTTAAACTTACAAACTTGAGGCTTGATGATTGAGCTTTCCGAAACTGGCAGTGGCACAACCCTTCGCAAGAACATTGTTCCGATACCAACTGAAACGTCCACTAAATCATTTTACTTTAAAATGTACTAAATAAAATTTCCCTTCAACTCTCGGCCAAAAATACTATACATATATATAATTTTTCCATTTAAAATCAACTCACCAAATAATTATTTGAAAATCTCAAAAACTCAATTCAAAACATTAAATCGTATACGTCAACCAAACCTTAAACTATCATTTTTTCAAAATAATGTATAAACATCTTAAATCCTCTCAAAAGTATCAAAAGTCATAAAATATTTAAAGTAATCTTTAACATAAACATAATGCGGAAAACTAGCAAAGGTCCTCGGGTTATGTGCATCATCAGTCCAGCTAGTTCAACCCTCAAGTCCTCCATAATCAACAACATCATGCTCACCTGCATCGATTACACCTAGTGAGTCTATTGACTCAGCAAACCTTAACCATGATTGCAAGTAGTACATATACATTCGCAAACAACAGGGAATGATACTTTTAATAAAATAGCTTTTAATTAACATGCATATCTTCCGTTCATCATAAATATTTCCTTTCATCATTTACGTATACGTTTTCCTTTTTATTGAATTCATTTCGTTAATTGTAACATTAAACTAGTATTTTTTCAAAATAAATTATAAGCATCTTAAATCCTCTCAAAACCACTCAAAAGCATCAAAAGTCATAAAATCTTTAAAGTAATCTTAAATCATAAACATAATACGGAAAACTAGAAAAGGTCCTCGGGTTATGTGCACCATCAGTCCAGCTAGTTCAACCCTCAAGTCCTCCATAATCAACAACATCATGCTCACCTACATCGATCCCACCTAGCGAGTCTATTGACTCAGCAAACCTTAACCACTATAGCAAGTAATACATATGCATTCACAAACAACAGTGAAAGATATTTTTAGTAAAATAGTTTTTCATGAACATGCATATCTTTGAACCTTTTTTCCTTTCATGATATAATTATACATTTTCCCTTTTTATTCAATTCAGATCATTCATTGCGACTTTCGTATTAGTTGTAGTTCGATGGATCCATCTACGTATAACCATGATACCAGGCAGCGGGGACATCAACGACACTCTCACTCGTCAACTGAGCCTTGGCATTACATATCATCGTATTAGTCACAATCAAGTCACCTCTTCCAACTTTTCATTATATTCATCACTTATAAAAATTCATGCATATATATATCGTTTTCCTTTTAATCCAAGCATGCAACACGTCTTTTAACATTATCGTTTTTGATCATAAAACTCCATAAACATCCAAAATAAATATTTTAGCATTCATTACAACATTCAGGGCACTCCCAGGACGTCTAACATTTTTTCGATGTAAAATGGCCGTTTTGTCCCTCAAACCCTAACTTTCTCAATTTATTCTTAGACTTAAAAACGAAGACCCAAATTCATCCAAACTTAACATATAGCCTTAAAATACACCCATAAATATTTATTATACGTAAACTTATGCTCCTCGACTAATTTCTCAATTCATTTTGAAACTTAAACGTACATCTCGGTTTCAACCCGAATCGACTCAGAACTTTTCCAAACTTCACCAAACTAGAACCATAGATTACTAACACATAACCATATCCTATACAACTCAAATAAAACCATTTAAGACCATTTATCAAGCTTAGAAGTGTACTTAATTTTCTGCAATTAATTTTTGAAAACCCTAGCTTGTTCGAACCATGTGCCCTTTCGTTCCCAGCCCTTAGCCGGCCCAACCAGCCCCTACGCCACCACCTTAGGACCATATTCGACCCCAGAGACCCTGCTAGACAGAACTTAACGAGCCTAGAAGCTACAGCCCCCAAACCCGATCGTTACAAGCCATCCACGATGTGGGGACCCGGACGCTAATTCATTTCTTAATCGTTTGTGGGAATAATTAAATCAAATATAATAAACAGGGTCTAAATTTTTTCTTTTTAAAATACAAGTGTCAAATACGGAACGTAATGGAATTCATTCGAATATATATACATCGAAAACAAAGTACAAGTCTTGTACCATATACCGTCATTTAAAACTAAGTTTTAACGACTACATATCAAGTGTTCAAACCCTATCTAAAATCCAAATCCGTAGTCTCCACTCTAATCACGATCTCTCCTCGACCCTGATCCTGTCCCACCTGTTGCCATGCACACATACAAACACGACAACATCCGGATAACTCCGGTGAGAAATATATCCCAGCATAAATCAACGACACATGCAATCATATAATCAATATTAAGCATGAAATAGATATCAGTAATACGTATCAAATCTGAAAACATAATTCATTATAAATCTTTTAATAAACTCATGACTCTATATCTCAGACTAGACTCATTCCTAGTCTAGGGATCCCGGTTTCCAGACGTTGGCATACTCTATCGAATCTCAGCAATAGAAGTAAATCCACTTCTAATCAAACATCGATATAAACCAAACATCCAGTGCTTTGACCTATCCGTCAAAGACTTTGGCACATCCGCCAATCACTATTCTGTGACAATGTGCAATGGGTCAATGACGATTCCATCACCATCTGGCCCTTCTGTCACGAGATCAATCGTCTAATACATGCTTTCTATAAATCAATAGAACAAGAAAATCCATCCAAATCACTGCACACAATAAAAATAAGTATGTGGTTTGGGAAACTCTGCAAGTATATCACACTCTAGTCATTCTCCCGGTTCGACATTGACTTATACCTTTCTTTAGTTGCAGTTCTTACAACGTTCAAGTCTGGAATTCGAAGTCTGTCAATACTCAATCTGGCAATAACAATATCAAGAAGTACAATATCAATATACTGTTCAAATCAATATTAAATCTGATCAATCTGAATCTAACTCAAAATCAACGGCATAATGGAACAATCAGAATATACCCAGTAATACAAATCAATACCAATCAATTCCTGCAACTCCCAATCGATAACAACCCAAATGTGATATCAAATCTCAATCATATCTAATCAGAAATTCATAAAAATTTCCTACGGTATCCGTTCTTCAATCTGGTTTCAATTATACGATGTTTAACATACCAGAAACACCATATATGAACCATATCTGATTCTTTCAATATCATATTTTCAAACATAACAAAACGTAATAAAACTTACGTCCAGTTGTAGCATGCGTCGATAGAAACACAGTTCTGAAGTCGGATTCAAAATCTAACGGGCGGATCTTTCACGAATCACAAATCTACAAGGTGAAAAGGCGTAAGGATTTTCTGAAAGGTTTGCTCGTTCCTCTTTTCTGATGCAATTCTGAATGAATTACCCATACGTGGCCTAGATACGTGGCTTATCTTTCTTGAATCTCGGTCGGCGCTCGGGCGGTCGAGAATTACCGCCCAGGCGCAGCATGTTCTGCCCGATCACTTGACTTGTTATGCATTGGCGCTCGGGCGGTCACAAACTACCGCCCGGGCGCCGAACCTTGTATAACATCGGCGCTCGGGCGGTCCTTTCCTACCGCTCGGGCGCCGATAGTTTTGCTCAAATTTTATGCAATTCGCATGTTTCACCCAATCTCGTCTCGGAGTGATTCGTCTATAATCATATCACTTCAAAATCAATAATCTCAGATTAATAGAATACAAATCTCGGGCATTACATTTCTTCCCCCCCCCCCCCCCCCAAAGATACGATTTCTTCCCCGAAATCACAGGGAATCAAATCAGATCAGAAAGAAATGTATAACAGAAGCTAAATAGAAACTCACATCAATAAAATAACTCGAGAAATCTCTGTCTCATGTTTGATTCAGTCTCCCAGGTAGCTTCTTAGATGCCATGATGACTCCACTGAATCTTCACAAGCGGAATAGTCTTCGTTCTGAGATGTTTTTCCTTCCGATCGAGAATCTGAATCGGTTTTTCAAAATAGCTCAATGTCTCGTCAAGTTCGGCTTCTGCTGGCTGAATAACATGTGAAGCATCAGGCAGGTATTTCCGCAATAATGATACATGAAAGACATCATGTATCTCAGATAGAGAAGGCGGTAAGGCAAGTCGATAGGCACGATCTCCTATCTTCTCGAGAATCTCATACGGACCAATATATCGAGGAGACAACTTTCCTTTCTTGCCAAATCTGACAACTCCTCTGAAAGGTGAAATATTCAAAAATACCCGGTCTCCTCCCTCAAATACCAACGGTCGTCGTCTGATGTTGGCATATTTGGCCTGTCTGTCTTGAGCTGCCTTCATTCTCTTCTGAATCAGCTTCACTTTATCTGTCATATCTTTGATCATATCAGGTCCAATCTCAGGAAACTCAGAGATATAATCCCAATAAAGAGGGGATCTGCATTTCTTTCCATACAACGCCTCAAAAAGAGCCATCTCAATACTCGTTTGATAGCTGTTGTTGTACGAAAACTCACAGAGCGACAATGCATCTTGCCTGTTAGTGCTAAAATCAAGCACTACAGCTCTCAGCATATCTTCCAATGTCTGGATAGTCCGCTCTGACTGTCCATCGATCTGTGGATGATATGCGGTACTCAGATGTAACTTCGCACCTAGAGCCTGCTGAAACTCTGCCAAAAGTGCGAAGTAAACCGAGGATCACGGTCTGATACAATCGATTTCGGCACTCCATGCAATCTGACCACTTCTCTGACATATATATCGGCCATCTGGTCATGTCGGTACGTCATCTTGTATGGAATAAAACATGCAGATTTGGTCAATCTCTCAATCACAACCCAAATCACATCACAACCTCTGGAGGAACGCGGTAACTGCGTCACAAAATCCATGGAAATGTGATCTCATTTCCATTCAGGAATAGATAAACTGTGCAGTAGACCTCCTGGTTTTTTTCTCTCGGCTTCCACCTGTTGCAATTCAGACATTTGGATACAAATGTAGCAATATCAGCTTTCATTTGTTTCCACCAGTATTGTGTCTTCAAATCGTTGTACATCTTCCTGCAACCAGGATGAATGCTAAAACGAATGTTGTGCGCTTCTGCCAGTATCCGCTGTCTCAAATCTAAAACATTCGGCAAAACTACGGTTATTCACATACAAAATACTGTCATGAACCTGATATTCTGATTGATGTCCAGCTCTGACCATAGCAATCGAATTCTGTACATTCTGATCAAATTTCTGTGCTTCTTTGATTCTCAATATCAGTTCTGGTTCGACCCGAATAGCACCTCATCTCAGAGGCTGACAATCTGTTTCAAAGGCTAATTCAGACAAACAGCAATCTTCTATCAAATTTGAAACACAAATAGTCGATAAGGATAAAGAACATACCTTTCGACTCAGTGCATCGGCTGCTGCATTGATTTTCCAGGATAGTATTTGATTTCACAACCGAAATCCTTCAATAAATCAAGCCATCTTCGCTGCTTCATATTCAACTCGGACTGTGAAAACAGATACTTTAGGCTCTTGTGATCTGAATAAATTTCAAACTTCTCACCGTAAAGGTAGTGTCGCCATATCTTCCAAGCAAATACAATGGAAGCCAATTCAAGATCATGAATTGGGTATCGAGTCTCATGTGGCTTCAGCTGTATCGAGGCATAAGCAATAACATGTCCTCGCTGCATCAGAACACAACCCAATCCTCGGTGAGATGCATCACAATAAACCACAAAATCACCAGTACCTGATGGAATAGTCAATATCGGTGCACTGGTCAGTCTTTTCTTCAATTCCAGAAAACTGGTCTCACATTCTTTAGACCAAACAAATGGAACATTCTTCTGAGTCAGATGAGTAATCGGCTTGGCAATGGTGGAAAAATCTTTAATAAATCGATGGTAATATCCTGTCAAACCCATAAAACTGCGAATCTCGGGTACAGATGTCGGTCTTGGGCAACTGATCACGGCCTCAACTTTACTGGGATCAACAGAAATACCGTCTCCGGATATAATGTGACCCAAGAGTACAACATGTCTCAACCAAAACTCGCATTTCGACAGTTTAGCATATAATTTCTCAGCCCTCAGAATTTTCAATACAGTTCTCAAATGCTCATCATGCTCAATCATGTTCTTAGAATAAATTAAAATATCATTGATGAATATAATCACGAAATCATCAAGATATTTCTGAAAGGCACGGTTCATCAACCCCATAAATACAGCTGGAGCATTAGTCAAACCGAACGGCATGACAATAAACTGATAATGTCCATACCTGGTTCTAAATGTTGTCTTCGAGATATCAAAATCTCTGACTCTTAGCTGATGATATCCAGATCTCAGATCGATCTTGGAGTATACTGAAGAACCCTACAACTAATCAAACAAATCATCAATGCGAGGCAAGGGATATTTATTATTTACCGTTGCTTTGTTCAGTTGCCGGTAGTCAATGCAGAGTCTCATTGAACCGTCTTTGTTTCGCACAAACAGTACTGGAGTACCCCAAGGAAAAACACTCGGTCTGATATATCCCTTGGCCAGTAAATCCTCCAACTGTTCTTTCAACTCTTTCAATTCAATCGATGCCATTATGTACGGAGCTCTTGAAATCGGGAATGTACCTAGCATCAATTCAATGCTGAAGTCTATCTCTCGAAATGGAGGTAAACCAGTAATCTCATCTGGGAAGACATCAGCAAACTCACACACCACTGGAAAATCAGTCAATGATGGACTCGATTTCAGTAAATCAACTGAATATACAAGGAATCCCTCCGCTCCTTTCTGCAATAATCGAGTCATATTCATAGCAGATATCAAAGGAATTCTGGCTCGAGAACCCTTACCGTATAATTTCCACTCATCAGCCATTTCAGGTCTGAATCTAGCAATCTTTTGGAAACAATCAAAAGTAGCTCTGTACTTGGTCAACATATCGATAGCGATAATACAGTCAAAATCAAACAAACCAAGCACAATACAGTCTAACTCAATCTCATGCCCATCATACTGTAGCATACAATGTTTCACAGACTTCACTGATATCAAACATGTCCCCAAAGGAGAAGAGACAGACACTATAACAGATAATGACTCAATAGGCAACGAATGCATCAATGCAAATCACTAAGATATGAATGTATTCAATGCACCAGTATCTATCAATACATATGCAAGATAACCAGAAATAAAACATTTACCTGCGACAACATCATCTGGTGCGTCCTGAGCCAGCTCTTCAGTCAAGGCGAACACTCTGGCCTGCTGTCTAGGAGGCTGGCTAACTGTCTGGCTTCCTCTTGGCCACGATTGTAACTGAATAGATGGTGCTGGCTGGAAAGAGTGAACTGCAGATGGTGGTCGTCTACCAGTCTAAGCTACTGATCCAGATGATTCGGCACCCTGTGATCTCTGAGAATCTCTCTGGGGACAAACTCTAGCAAAATGTCCCTGTTGTCTACAAATACGGCAATTGCCAAACACTCCTCGGCACTGCTCTATGGCATGTTTTCCTCCACAAGTGTTGCAATAGGCTCATATATAACTCTGGCCTTGACTAATTTGTTTCGAGCCACTAGAACCGGAGGAACTGCTTCCAGATCTCTTAAACTGCTTCCCTCTGGCTTTCAGGAAATATTTCTTTCCACCCATACTTCTGTCACTCTCAAATCGTGGAGGTGGTTGCAGTGGTCTCAGTGCTGGAGGAACAAACGAAGCTCCCTTCTGTCTCATCAGACCAGCTCGGCTCCCTTGGCTCTGTTCAAGGCATCAGTAAAATTGTTCGGTCGCCCCGTATTCACTAGTGTAAATATTCAGGATTCAGGCCATTAACGAACTGATCAACAACAGCTTCGTCGTTCTCAGCTACATACGGAGCAAAGCGCAGTAATGTAGAGAACTTGGCCACATACTCATCCATATTCAACTGTCCCTGTCTCAAGTTTGCAAATTCTGCACCTTTGTCTTTCCTGTACGATACTGGAAAGAACCTTTGATAAAATTCAGTTCTAAACACTTTCCAAGTAATTACTGTACCTCGATGTTCCAACGCCCTCTTTGTGGTGAGCCATCAATTCTTCTCGACGTCATGTAATTGGTGCCCAATAAGTTTCACTCTCCGCTCATCAGTGTAATCCAAAGATTCAAACAGCATCTCAATGTCATCTAGCCAACTCTCACAATCCACTGAAGTCTCAGTACCTTTCGGAGTCGGTGGATGGAACGACTGAAATCTTTTCAACAATGTTTCCATCGGTGTTGATGTCACATCCATTGGAGGATTCGAAATGCTACCCTGTTCTGGTATTCTTCGAGGAGGCATATCTGATTATCAAAAGGGTTAGTAACCAAATACAACAAATCAATTTCTGTCCTCCTCCGATCATCTTACTGCTGATCAAGAATCGGTTCTGATTCATTCTCAATAACACATGTTTACAAATCAAATCAGAAACAGATAAACATGCATTATAAAGCAGTAGAACATGGTAGCAATCAAATGCAAGGAAAAAAACTCAATCTACCCCGCTCACTAGCTTCTATTTCAGCCTCAAGGATCTATCGCTCTGATACCACCTATTGTGGGGACCCGGACCCTAATTCATTTCTTAATCGTTTGTGGGAATAATTAAATCAATATAATAAACATGGTCTAATTTTTTTTTAAAAAAGTACAAGTGTCAAATTCGGAACGTAATGGAATTCATTCGAATATATATATATATCGAAAACAAAGTACAAGTCTTGTACCATATACAGTCATATAAAACTAAGGTTTAACAAATACATATCAAGTGTTCAAACCCTATCTAAAATCCAAGTCCGTAGTCTCCACTCTAATCACTATCTCTCCTCATCTCCTCGACCCTGATCCTGTCCCACCTGTTGCCATGCACACATACAAACACGACAACAACCGGATAACTCTGGTGAGAAATATATTCCAGTATAAATCAACGATACATTGAATCATATAATCAATATTAAGCATGAAATAGATATCAGTAATATGTATCAAAATCTGAAAACATAATTCAATATAAATCTGTTAATAAACTCATGACTCTATATCTCAGACTAGACTCATTCTTAGTCTAGGGATCCCGGTTTCCAGACGTTGGCATACTATATCGAATATCAGTAATAGAAGTAAATCCACTTATAATTAAATATCGATATAAACCAAACATCCAGTGTCTTGACCTATCCATCAAAGACTTTGGCACCTCCGCCAATAACTATTCTGTGAAAATGTGCAATGGGCCAGTGATGATTCCATCACCATCTGGCCCTTCTGTCACGAGAACAATCGTCTAATACATGCTATCTATAAATCAATAGAACAAGCAAATCAATCCAAATTACTGCACACAATAACAATAAGTATGTGGTTTAGGGAAACTCAAGTATATCACACTCGAGTCATTCTCCCGGTTCGACATTAACTTATACCTTTCTTTAGTTGCAGTTCTTACAACGTTCAAGTCTGGAATTCGAAGTCTGTCAATACTCAATCTGGCAATAACAATATCAAGAAGTATAATATCAATATACTGTTCAAATCAATACTAAATCTGATCAATCTGAATCTAACTCAAAATCAACGGCATAACGGAACAATCTGAATATACCCAACAATACATATCAATTCCTGCAACTCTCAATCGATAACAACCCAAATCTGATATCAAATCTCAATCATAGCTAATCAGAAATTCATAACAATTTCCTACGGTATCCGTTCTTCAATCTTGTTTCAATTATACGATGTTTAACATACCAGAAACACATATATGAACCATATCTGATTCTTTCAATATCATATTTTCAAACATAACAAAACGTAATAAAACTTACGTCCAGTTGTAGCCTGCGTCGATAGGAATACAATATTGAAGTCGGATTCAAAATCTAACAGGCGGATCTTTTACGAATCACAAATCTACAAGGTGAAAAGGTAGATTTAAGGTTTGCTCGAGGATTTTCTGAAAGGTTTGCTCGTTCCTCTTCTCTGATGCAATTCTGAATGAATTACCTATATATATATATCCAAGTTGCATGGCCAAGATACGTGGATTATCTTTCTTGAATCTCGGTCGGCGCTCGGGCGGTCGAGAATTACCGCCCGACCGCGACATGTTCTGCCCGATCACTTGACTTTTTATGCATTGGCGCTCGGGCGGTCACAAACTACCGCCCGGGTGCCGAACCTTCTGTCCAAGAGTTCAGCTTGTACAACATCGGCACTCGGGCGGTCCTTTCCTACCGCTCGAGCGCCGATAGTTCTGCCCAAATTTTACGAAATTCGCATGTTTCACCCAATCTGGTCTCGGAGTGATCCGTCTATAATCATATCAATTCAAAATCAATAATCTCATATTAATAGAATACAAATCTCGGGCATTACACACGACCTCCCCCTTGCGGTTTGAGCCCTAGCCCTTGCACCAGCCGACCCTTAGCCTATCTAGGACCATCATACCATCCCCTTAGGTCTCCTGGATGTTACCCTACAGCAGCTAAGAGCCGTGCCCCTCTAGGACCCCAAAACCAAAACCCTAGTCCATGAAAATCAAATTTTCGTTCATCAAGTGCCCTATCTTGTCCTGCCCTTAAACATGCATCTCATGTCCCTTAAAAATATTTAAAAACATCCCTTCTATAAACTATAATGTCCCGAAAATTTGTGGTATTACTTTCTTTTGTATTTTAATTGTATGGATTAAATATGTTGTGCATGGTGACATGTCTAAAATATACTTTTCTATATAGATGCATAAAACTTTATTTTTAAGGGTTATTCGATATGCGATCAAGGAAAGGAGACCGAGGGCTGAATAAAAAAAATATTTTTATTAAATAATTGTTTTTAATTATTTAAAACAAGGTTGATGTGTGAATGATTTATTTTGAGTGACTAAATGATTAATTATGTAATTTGTTTGATTTCATGATTTAAAATATTTTCAGACGAATATCGGAGGTTGACCGGGGACAAAGGATCGGAGACGATTAAGGTGTTAAAGATTTATAAGCTAAATTTTTATTTTAGTTAAGAAAATATTTATTTTAAATATTTTAAGAATTATTGCATTTTTAGGGTCAAATTTAAATTAATTAGAAGGAGTAATGAATTTTATTATTTTATAAGGGGATTTTTGAAAATATATATTTTTAAACCTTTTTAATTTAGGCCTAATGATTTTATTAATCTTAATGGGCCTAATTAAATATTTAAAAAGCTTGGCTTAATTAAGCCCATTAATTAAGTGTTTAGGAAAACTTTTTAAATTCTTTTTAAAAGAGTCCTACACATACCTAGACACCTAAACACACACACACCTACACACACCGAAACACACACACGGAATTCACGAAAATTGAAGAAGATAAATAGGAATCGGCCGAACCTTCAAGGGACTTGCAAGGATAAAGTTTTTAATTTTTTTTTCTCCTTCGTTCTTCGACTTTCTTCCTCGTTCTTCCTTCCAACAATGATCACCTGACTCCCGTGCATCCCAAGGTGGGTTTTTGGTGGGGTTTTAACAAGAGAAGAGGGTAGAAAAATATAGAAATCGTCCTCCGTTCGTCGGCGACTTTCACCGCTACGGTATTCGTATTCGTATTTCGAGCGTTTTAAATGCAAATGAACGCCTTAATCTTCTTTTTTCTTATCCATCACACCATATTATATGTTTGATGCATGTTTGCATGAAAAATATGAAACACTACCTTGTATTTTCGTTTTTATGGCTTATTATGCATAAAACTAGAGTTTTCTTTTTTTAAAAACTCTTCATAATGATGCACAAGGGGGCTGCCATGGTATGGTTACTTGAAGGGATGTTTTTCCACATGTTTAAGGGTCCCTAGGTGTACGTCTAAAGGCTGAAAAATTTATGGTAAGAGGATGAACGAAAATTGGGTTTCTATGGGCTAGGGTTTGCGTTTTTCATCCTAGGCAAGGGAGGATGCTAGCTGCTGTTTGGGAGTGTTAAAGGGTCCTAAGGGAGGCTAGTAATGGTCCTAGATGGGTGGTGCAAGCGCTGAAAGTCCCAGTGGTGCAAGGGCTGAATGTTAAAAAGAAAAACGTTATATGCATTTTTAATTTTTATAAAGTGATGAAAATACGAAACGTTGAAGGAAGTGAAATAATTGTGACCAATACGATGATATGTTGGAGATATCGTAAGGGAGAAGGTCTCAGTGGGAGCCCAACGATCGTCTTTCCATTGATACAAATACGATGATATGTTAATACGTACGGCCAAGGCCCAGTTGACGGGTGAGAGTGTTGTTGGTGTCCCCGCCGTCCAGTACTGTGGTTATATGTAGATGGATCCATCGCCTAATACGAATAGGATACGAAAGTCACAATTAACGATCTGAATTCAATAAGAACAAACATGAATATGTTGATACGAATATGGATATGAATACAAATATGAATATGGATATGAATATGTTTATGTTGATACGAAAATGTTTATGGAAATGTTTATGTTTAAAGTTGATGCATCATTATGAAAATGTTTTTGTTTAAATTTTATGCATCTTGATGAAAATGTTTACGAAAATGTTTATGTTTATGCATCTTCATGAAAACGATATTTTAAGTACAAGTATTTTTACGGTGCATGTGATCTGTATAAGTATTACTTGTTATCAAGATTATGGTATGTTGAGTTTTTAGACTTACTAGGTGCGATTGATACAGGTGATTATGATAATAATGTTAATGGAGGTCTTGATGGTTGATCTGACTGGACTGAAGGTACACATAACTCGTGGACCGACGCTAGTTTTCCGCACTAGTTATGATTTATGATTTCATGTTATGTTAAAGATTTTTACGACTTTTTATTTATGTTTCGAGGGGTTTTTGAGAGGTTATAGTATGTACTATACCTTTCGAATATTTTTTTTAGGTTTGGTAAACATTTAACGATTATATGATTCAATATTTTCCTTTGATTTTTAAATTTAGTTGGTTGTTTTATTTTTAAAATGATGTCAAGGTATTTTAAAATATATATGTGTATATTTCGAATTATTGAGATTAAGGAGGAAAAAAAAATATCTAGTACATTTTAAGAAAACGAGTAGTGGACGTTTCATAACCCTACTATGGAAGCCCCTTTGTGCATCATAAGCATGAGTTTTGAAAGATGAAAACTCTAGTTTTGTTCATGTTATGCCATTAAAACGAAAATATAAGATACTGTATCATATTTTTCATGCAAACAAGTATCAATTCATATGATATGGTATGAACGATGAGTGAAGAAAGATGAAAGCGTGCTTTTGCATATTTTACGCACGAAAATCAATCCTTGACGCGAGGGACGTTGACGGAAGGACGGGGGGAAGAATCCTTGCTGTGTTTTTCCTTAAATTTCACGTGAAAGCCTTGATTGTGAGGGTGTGTGATCGCGTGTGGCTGCTGATGGAGAGTCCTAGTGCTTTTGTGTCACGCCCCGAGCCCGGTCCCACGGCTGCGTGACTGCACAACGGGCCCCTGTAGCAACTTTTTCGTATCCGTCCTCGCTTTACGAAAATGATTAACCCAAGTTGCTATAGAAATCCATTGTAAGCCTATTATAAACTCACTTTAAATCTTTAATTATTCAGATGTGGGACAAGGGTATCACAATCACCCCTCCTTCAGAACACGACGTCCTCGTCGCGGCATGACCACTCGATCCACCAGCACCGAGAATCTAGAGGTGGCTCCTACAGGTTCTAGAGGTGGCTCTCGTCATGTAGCACTTTGCCCCGCAGGTACAAGAGGTGGCTCCCATGCACGTAGTACTTTGCCCCGCATAGCACTTATTTCTCGGTGTTCCATGCCGGTGACCTGCTCTGATACCATTCTGTCAAGCCCCGAGCTCGGTCCCACGGCTGCGTGACTGCACAATGGGCCCCTATAGCAACTTTTTCGTATCCGTCCTCTCTTTACGAAAATGATTAACCCAAGTTGCTATAGAAATCCATTGTAAGCCATTATAAACTCATTTTAAATCTTTAATTTTTCAGATGTGGGACAAGGGTATCACATTTTGTGTGATGTGTGCGTGTGTTTTGTGTAGGAGTTTAGGGTTTTCAAACACTAGTTTTAATATAGAATATCATGGCAAAGGTTTAAGCCCAATATTCTAGTATAATAGGCTCATTAAGCCCATTAGATAGTAATTAAAATATTTTGTTTAAGGAAGTTTTCGAAAATATTAGACGAGTTTCCAAAAGTTCCTACTTTCGTCAAAAATCGATTTTCGGTTTAAAATATGACTCGACGCGTAAAAAGACCTCAACAAACATCATTTTCAAATTACCATTTAAAATATATAATATATTAAATAAATAAAAATATTCATTTACTAATAATATTTTTCCTTTTTATGGTCCTCGGTCTCCGTTCCTCGATGGCGTCTCGAATTACCTTTTAAAACACTATTTTATGCATTCTAGTAAAAAGAACATTTTAAACATGTAAACATGTCCTACCACATTTACTTCATCAATTAAAATAATTTAATTAGTCATTTTCATTTTTCCTAGATTTGCATGCAGTTGGGTTACATTATCGCATTTTTGACCTTACATAAACCATGATATCAGTCTGTCTCCTTGAAACTGACATGGTCCGCTTGTACTTTAGAGATCTAGCTTACATCATGCATAATCTGCATATGAATATCTAACTAAATTGAAAGTAGAGTCTTTTAGCATATCATAAGCTCACATTTTGTGTGCCTTTGAGATATTTCAATATACGTTTGGCAGCAAAGTAATGCGATTGTTTAGGATCAGGTTAAAATCTATCACATATGCATACAACAAACATAATATGAGGACAGCTAGCAGTTAAATTCAATAATGAACCTATCAAACCACTATAGATAGTCATCTCAACTGATATTTCCTTTTCATCTTTGTGTAGTTTAATCGATGAACCCATGGGAGTGGATGCTGCTGAACACATTCTCATGCAAAATTTCTTGAGCAGTTCTTTCGTATATTTGGTCTGGCAGATATAGAAACCAATTTCCAGTTTCTTCCCTTGCAAACCGAGAAATAATAACAGTTCATCCATCATACTCATCTTGAATTTTTCATGCATCAGTTTACCAAAACATTTCGCACAATTTGGGGTTAGTTGACCAAAAAATAATATCATTAACATAAATTTGAACAAGCAGAGCATGATCTTCATTTTTTAATTTGAACAGCGTCTTGTCAAATGTTCCTACAATGAAGTCATGATCAATTAGAAATCTTGATAGCGTCTCATACCAAGCTCTAGGAGCGTGTTTAAGACCATATAATGGCATTTTTAAGTTGATAAACATGGTCAGGAAGTAAACGATTTACAAAATCTGGTGGTTGTTCTACATAAACTTCTTCCTATAACTGACCATTTAGGAAGACACTCTTCACGTGAATTTAATTAACTTTGATGCTCTTGAAGGCATGCGTAGGCAAGTAATATTCTGATTGCTTCTAGTTGAGCTACTGGAGTATACGTGAAACATCTCTAACTCGTTTTTCTTTAAAATAAAATAAACTTACATTATATTTTAGTCAAAATCCAAAAGTGCAGTAAAAGTCGTAAAATCGTAAACATCAAACCAAACCTAAAGCAAGCATTTTTTTTCAAAAATAGCATGACGTCATAATCCTCTCAAAAACCACTATTTACTTCCAAAAATCATCAAAATCTTTAAATAATGTAAAATCATAACTGTGCGGAAAACTAGCAATGCATAGGTCCTCGAGTTAGTGCATAATCCGCCCAGCCAGTTCAGTCATTCAACCCTTCGGTCTCAATATTAAAATACTCACCTGCATAATCCACACCTTGTGAGTCTATTGACTCAGGCAATCCTTAACCATAGTAACAAGTAATACGTATACATTCACATGCAACAGTGAAAATACTTTTAATAAAAACAGCTTTTTCACGACATGCATAAACTTAAACTTTTTCTTTCATCATATACATGTGCATATACGTTTTCCACTTAGATGAATTCAGATAATTAATTGTGACTTTCATATAGGCTGTTTGTCAATTGATCATTCTTATGTATTACCATGGTACCAGGCGGCGGAGACATCAGCGACACTCTCACCCGTCAACTGAGCCTTGGGTTTACATGTCATCGTGTCATTTCGTATTCAAATTCGTATTCGTGTTCGTATTAGTCACAATCAAATCACCTCTTTCAAAAAATTTATCATATCCATCACTTACAAAATTCATGCATATAACATTTTCTTGAAACCAATCATGCAACTTATTTTTTAACATTATACAATTTTCATCAGAAAATTCTATAACTTTCAAAATTTACATTTATTATTCTTTAGTGCATTTAGGACACTGCCAGGACTCATAACATTTTTCATGTGTAAAATGACCGTTTTGCCCATGAAACCCTAACTTTCCCATTTTACCCTTGGACCATAAAACGACGACCCGAATCCATCAAAACTTATCATAACACCTTAAAATACACCCCTAACCATTTCTTAAAGTAAACTTAAGCTCCTCGACTGAATTAGTAATTTGTTTTAAAACTTGGACCAAAGCCCCGGTTTTAACCCGAATCAACCCAAACTTAACCAAACTTTATCAAACTTTAACCATAGGTTACTAACACTTAACCAATCCTTTTCAACCCAAATCAAGCCATTTAAAACCCTAGGAACCCACCTAGTATGCTACTGAATTTTCTGCACTCAATCAAACAAAAACCTACCCTAAACAAACAATTCCTTGAACCTAGCCCTTAACCAACATGACTACTTGAACTGGGACCCTAACTGAACCCTTATGACGTTTTTTTTCCTAGCCCTATGCGCGATGCAAAAGAATGTGTATGGTTCTCCTTCCTTGCGCACGCCCAAGGTCGCGCTGCCATCTCTTGTGGCCTCTGCCCTTACGAGCCTCTCCAACTCTGTGTGGACCACCATGGCTCGTGGCTAGGACCCTCACAAGCCCAGCCCCTTGCCAGGACACTCTTTACTCTCCAGACCTTTAGAGAAAATACTATTGCTGCAAGCTCGAGGTCATGAGTCGGGTAATTTTTATTATGGACCTTCAGCTGTCAAGATGCATATGTTATCACTCCATCATTCTTCATCAGAACTGTGCCTAAACCAAGTTTCGAAGCGTCTGTTTAGAGAACATACTCTCCTTGTCCTGCTAGGGTCGATAGAACTGGCACTGAATTAAAAGCTTGCTTCAGCTTCTCGAAACTCTCATGACAGTTTGATCCCCAAATAAACGTTGCATTTTTATTCGTCAAGGTGGTCATAGGTACTACAATAGAAGAGAAACCTTGAATGAACTTCCTGTAGTAGCCAGCTAGACTCAAGAAACTGTTATCTCAGTCACTAGTCTTAGCTACTGGCCACTCTCTAACTCCCTCGACCTTGTTGTGATTGATCTTCACTCCATCTCTAGAGATAATGTGGCCTAAGAACCCCACTCTCTCGAGCCAAAACTCGCACTTGCAGAACTTAGCGAACAACTATCTATCTTGCAATATTTGTAAAGCCGTTCTTAAGTGCTGACTATGCTCTTCTCTACTCTTGACTAAATCAGAATATCATTTACAAAGATTGTGATAAACTGATCTAGATACGGTTGAAATACGCGATTCATGAGTTCCATGAAAATCGATGGCGCATTGATCTACCAAAATGATATCACCATAAACTCGTAGTGCCCATATCGAGTCCTGAGAGCCGTCTTATGAACATCTAGCTCCTTCACCTTCAGCTGATGGTATCCCAAACGAAAATCTATCTTGGAGAAAATCAAATCTCCTTGCAACTGATCAAACAAGTCCTTGATTCTAGATAAGGGATACTTATTCTTGATGGTGACTATGTTCAGCTCTCTATAATCAATGCAGAGTCTCATACTACCATCCTTCTTCTTCATGAGTAATACCGGTGCGCCCCATGGAGAACAACTCAGGCGAATAAAACCCTTGTCCATCAACTCTTGAATTTGCTCCTTCATCTCTTTCATCTCGGCTAGTGTTAGACGATCGGGTATCTTAGAAATTGGCACTATGCCCGACATCACTCAATAGAAAATTCCACCATTCAGCCTGGTAGAATGCCAGAAACATCCTCAGGACCTAGGAATGTCTCTAACAACCTCAACATCCTCTATTTTCTGACTGTCCGGAACAGTTTCTGAAATAATACACGCTATAAAAGCTTGGCAGCCTCATCTCATAAGCTTCTTCGCACATATGGAGTAGATAATGTGTGGTATTTGCTTTTTTCCTTGCATCCTCAAAGACAAAAGATTTCCCGCTGGGCGGTCTAATAGATACTGACTTCTACCGAAAATCTATCGAAGCTCCATTCAAAGATAGTCAATCCATGCCAAGAATGATGTTGAATTTAGGCATCGAGAGTACGATGAGATCCGCCTGACCCGCATTCTTCAGAAAACGAAGCTCCAGATTCCTAACAATGCTCGTGGTAACCATCAGATCACCAGAATGAATGGAAACTTTAAATCCCAAATCCAAATGCTCGGGTATAATCCTCGGTCTCTTGACAAACTATCGGAATTAAATGAGTGTGTAGCTCTTGAATCTAGCAATTCATAGGTAGCTACACCTAAAATAAATATTCTTCATGCAACAAATATACCATCAAATCCAATCGAGTCGAAAAGTTAAAGAATTTTCTATCATTAATCACCAAAAATAAATTTCAAAAATTGCATTTCAGCCCCTTAAAGTTTCGAAATTCTCCATTTTTGGCCCTTCTATAAATTAACTGTTTTAGCCCTAAAATTCCAGAATTCGCCAAACAATTCTCTATACTTTCCAAACTTTGTAATTAAGTCCTTAAATTTTTGAAAATTCCAGATTTCAGCTTGGAACTTTCGGTCATCTCAATTTCAGTCCCTGAACTTCTTAAAATTATGGTTTAGCCCCTGAATTTTTCGTCCTTGTGCATTTAGACCCTTAAACTCTCAATTTTTGCACTATGGCCTTGCTAGTTTTCGATTTATTCAATAAGCGTCCCATAATTTAGATCCCTTCATTTTAAGCCTCAAAATCTTTATTTTGATTCAATTTATTCTTTTATATTTTTAAAGCTCATATTTTATACCCAAATGCTAGAATTTCAATGTCATCCCTTAAATCCAACTAAGGTAGTGCATTCACCCTATTTTCTTCTAAGTTTTTTATTATCCCAATCAATTCCGCTAACCAATTTTAACATTTCATGCCATAAAAGCAATGTAAGAACGTTAAGCTGTTAGGTTACCAGTGATCAAAGTCGTGTCTGGCTCTGCTACAGTCTCCTTAGCATGCATGACATATTCCCTACCAGTAGTAGGTCCCTTATTCTTCAGACAATCCGGAGCTTTATGGGCCTCCTCCTTGCAAATGAAGCAATTAAATGATCCCCACATGCATTTGCAAAAGTGGAAATGGTTGCCTCTCCTCAGGCTTTGAGGCACCTGAATTCTGCGGTGGCTTCTGCTGCCCCGGCTTCTTGAACTAACCTTGGGACCTCGGCTGCCCGGAGCTCTGGAAGGTCCCGTAAACTGCCTCTTGACTAGAGAAGAATTCTGCTAGTGCTGCTGCCTTTTGCGCTGTATCTCAAAGTCAATTTCTTTCAAGGCTTTTTCAGTTTGGAAAGCACAACCAGTGGCAACTGCATAATCTGCCGGTCGCATCAACATCACATCTCGACGAATAGTGGGTCGAAGGCAATCCATGATATGCCTCAGTTCTTTAGCAGCATATTTGGCTATGAGGGGCACAAAGTAACAACCTCTATCGAACTTCCTTATAAACTCAGCAACAGAGATGTCTCCATGACGAAGACTCATAAACTCCCTCTTCAAGTATCCTCTGATGTCAGCAGTAAAATACTTCTCATAAAAGATGTTCTTGAATTGTACCTAATAAGGGTGGCTAGATTCACACCTTGCTCCGCTCATTCCCACCAAAGAGGAGAATCATCCCTCAGCATATAAGTGGAACACCTAACTCGATCAGCACCCCCCATATTCAGATAACGGAAGTGCACTTCAAGGGATCTATCCAACCCTCAGCAAAAAATGGGTCGGTGGTACCTGAAAACTCTTTCAGACATAGCCTCATGAACTGATCATACATATCATGTCATGGCCTCGGAGCCTGCTGCTCAAAGAAGCATGACATACCCCCAGTATTCTAGTAGCAGTATCCCCATTGTGAGGTGGGTGTGCATTCTCTCTATGATCATCATGAGTATCAATCTGCCTATCAGTACTAGATGCGCGTCTAGGAGGCATTATATCTAAACGTATTCCGAATTTTAACGTAACCAACATGCAATTACATCTAAGTGTTTCAACTATTAAGCTTATAAGATCAATTTATCCATCATCTTAAACATATATGTCAACTAACTTCATGTAGCATTTAATCATGTAACTTAAGCATATAAATCATGTAAGCATGCACGTGTCATCATTAAAATCATTTAAAGCATTTAAACTTACAGACCTAAGGCTTGACGGCTGAGCTTGCTGGAACTGGCGGTGGCACAACCCGTTACAAGAACATTGCTCTGATACCAACTAAAATATCTCTAACTCGTTTTTTTCTCAAAAATGTACCTAGAATAGTTTTTTTTAAAAAAAACTCTTGGCTTCGGCCGAAATATACATATATACATTTGCACCATTTAAAATAAACTCACAATATATTTTACTCAAAATCCAAAAGTGCAGTAAAAGTCATAAATTCGTAAACTCCAAACAAAACCTAAAGATAACATTTTTTCAACAATAGCATAACGTCATAATCCTCTCAAAAATCACTCATTACTTCCAAAAATCATCAAACTCTTTAAAGTAATGTAAAATCATAATTGTGCGAAAACTTAGCAATCCATAGGTCCTCGGGTTAGTTCACCATCTGCCCAGCCAGTTCAGTCATTCAACCTTCTGTATCAACATCAAAATCCTCACCTACATCATTCACACCTAGTGAGTCTACTGACTCAGCAAGCCTTAACCATAGTAACAAGGTAATACGTATACATCCCCATGCAACAGTAAAAATACTTTTAATAAAAATAGCTTTTTATGACATGCATAAACTTAAACATTTTCTTTCATCATATATATACATATACGTTTTCCCCTTAGATAATTCATACCATAATTGTGACTTTCATATCAGTTGTTTGTCGATTGATCAATCTTACGTATTACAATGGTACCAGGCGGCGGGGACATCAACAATTCGTATGAATTCGTTTCAGTTGTTTCTTTTCATCATGTCATTCTGTATTCATATTCGATTCGTTTCTGTAATAGTCACAATCAAATCACCTCCTTCAAAATATTTTGTCAAATCCTTCACTTACAAAAATTCATGCATATGACATTTTCACGAAACCATGCATGCAACTTATTCTTTAACATTTTACAATTTTCATCAGAAAATTCCATAACCTTTCAAAATATGCATTTTAACATTTGGTACTGCATTCAAGACACTGCCAGGACTCCTAACATTTTTTTGATGTAAAATGATTGTTTTTCACCTGAAACCCTAACTTCCCATTTTACACATTGGACCATAAAAGGACGACACGAATCCATCCTAACTTACCATAACACCATAAAATACACTGTAACCATTTCTTAGACGTAAACTTAAGCTCCATGACTGAATTTGTAATTTGTTTTAAAACTTGGACCGAAGTCTTGGTTTTAACCCGAATCAATACGAAATTTAACCAAACTTTAACCATAGCTTACTAAAACCTAACCAACACTTTTTCAACCCAAATCAAGCCTTTTAAACCCTTGGTACCCATCTAGTAGTTACAAAATTTTCTGCACTCATTCAAACAAAACACCAGCCCTAAACCAACAAGTCATTCGAACCTAGCCCTTAACCAACGTGACTAGACCCTACCTAACCTTTTTTGGACCCTAATCGAACCTCTTAGGACCCCTTTCTTCCCAGCCCAATGCGCCATGCACGAGAACGTTCATGGTTCTCCTTCCTTGCGCATGCCAAAGGTCGCACGACACTCTCTTGAGGCCTCTACCCTTCCGAGCCTCTCCAGTTGTGTGTGGACCACCATGGCTCATGGCTAGAACCCTCACGAGCTAAGCCCCTTGCCTAGACATCACCCCACACGACCTCCCACTTTAATCCCACCAAAACCATGCCCTAGCTTGTTTTAAACCCAAAAAATTGCAGCCCTTGCCTTTCCTCGTTCCAGCCCTAGCCATGAATCTAGGGACCCATAAACCTACTGTAATTCAGTCCCATAACCATAGAAACTTGGCAGCCCCTTCATACCATCAAGAACCTTCAAGAATCATGAACAAAATCAAGTTTTTTCCATGTATAATCCATAAAAACAAAAATAACTAAGAGGGTATCATATTTCTCATGCAAACATGTATATTCACACATAATACGGTATGAATGATGAGAAAATAAGGAATAACGCATGCCTTTGTGTGAATCACGGACGAAAATCAACTCTAGAGGCGAAAAACGTTGGCGGAGAGGCGGGAGAGCCTTGGCTGTGTTTTCTTCCTTAAAAATCATGTGAATGGCCTTGAAAGTGGGTGTGTGTGCGTGTGATTGGCTGCTAAGGGAGAAATCCTAGGTTTTTTGTTTGATATGAAGTGTTTTGTGGTTTAGAAACTCCACATTTTGATATAAATAATTGGGTAGAAAGCTAAGCTCAATAACCTTGGTATAATAGACTCATTATAATGTAGAAAGCTAAGCTCAATAACCTTGGTATATAGGCTCATTATAATGTATAAAAAATATATCATTTAGGAAAGTTTAGGAAAATAATAACAGAGCCTCCAAAAAGTCCTCATTTTCTTCAAAAATCTATTACCAATTTAAAATACGACTCGACATGTAAAAACATCTCAAAAGACACCCTTTTCGAAAATTTCATATTAAGTATGCCATATATTAAATAAGTAAAAATAATCATTTAATTAAAATATTTCTCCTTTACTGTCCCCATTCTCTGTTCCTCGATCGCGTCTCGAATAAACCTTGAAAATACATTTTTATGCATTATAATAGAAAAACATATTTTAAAACATGTAAACATGTCTACTACATTCAATCAATGCCATTAAAATAATTTCATCAAACATTTTTCATTTTTTCCTAGATTTTCATGCAGTTGAATTACGTTACTGCATTTTGGACCTTACAATACGTTTTGTCGTAGTCAATTCCTTCTTCTTTCCTATAACCTTGTGCAACTAGCCTTGCTTTGTTGAGCACAACTAAATCGTCTTCATTCAGTTTGTTCATATACACCCATTTTGTACCTATAATTGATTTTGAAAATAATCTTGGAACTAAAGTCTAGACATTGTTATGAGTAAACTGATTTAATTCCTCTTCCATAGCATTTACCCAACTGGGATTAGTCAGAGCTTCATTAATTTTCTTCGGTTATATTTGAGAGATAAAATCGGAGTGTACGTTTAAATTGAACATTTGTTTTCTTGTCTTTACTGGATCAAATGGGTTATTTATTACAAAATCATGTGGATGATTTTTTCTCCACCTGTAGTTTGGATCTATCAAACTGTTTTGCTTAACTTGTTCAGTTTGCAACTGACCAGTCACTTCAGCTTTATTTGGAATAACTTCATGTTGAGTTTGAATATCATCTTGACGTTCCACAAACTGGTCAGTATGAACTCCTTCTTGTCCAACTGGTTGATCCACCACTTTGAGTTCTAATGTTTGAAGGAAGTTTCTGACATTGTGAACTTCATCTTCACTATCATCTTCCAAATGATATCTGTTAGGCGATTGGTTAGTTCAACTGGATCAGTTGGCTTATCTGAATGATTCTTATTTATAATTGATCTGTTCTGAGTGTAACACGCTGAGTTAATTGCTTCTGTCCAAAACATTTGAGAAATTCCAGAATCAAGAAGCATAGTTCTAGATGCCTCCTTAAGAGTTCGATTTCTGCGTTCAGCTACACCATTCTGTTGTGGTGTTCTTGCAGCTGAGAACTCATATATGATTCTCAAATTTTCAAGAAAATGAGAGCTTTTGGTTGAAAAATTCAGTTGCACGATCGGATCTTATTAAGTCAATCCCAACTGACCTTTCATTTGAAAGTCTTTTGAAAAGTTTTATCGGCTGTATAGCAGTTTGGTCTTTTGATTTTTAAAAAAACTACCAAAGTAAATCTTGTGAAATCATCAACAATTACCAAAATGTATTTCATTCTCCCTAAGCTCATGAATGTTATTGGACCGAATAAGTCATATGAATCAGTTCTAAGCATTGGTTAGAAGATTGACTTCATTTATTTTTAAAACAAGATTTTACTTGCTTCCCAAACTAACAAGATGAGCACATTTTGTCTTTTGAAAACTCACTTTTTGGCAGATCAGTTATCAACTCGTGGTTATTCAGATGTGCAATGGTTTTGAAGTTTAAGTGGTTCAACCTCTTATATCATAACCAGTTTTTAGATTGATTTGAAGCTACAAAACAAACTGGTTCATTTGGTTGATTACTACAACTGACCTTATATATGTTGCCACATCTATTGCGTGTCATAAGAATGTTACTGGTTGTGTTTTTAACAGTGCGAGCATGTTTATTAAACTCAATTAAATAGTTATGATCACATAACTGACTAATTATAATAAATTTATATTTCAGGTTATCAACAAGAAGAATATCATCAATGATAATGTAATCATGGATAAGCTTACCCTTACCCAAGATTCTACCTTGTGAGGCATCTGAAAAACTGATTTTGGGACCTGAATACTTGACCAATTGTAGATATCAAATCTGCATCTCCAATCATGTGTCTTGAACATCCACTTTCCAAGTTCCAGACTGAATCTTTGGTAAGTTTACCTGCAACCTGCAATCACAGATAATGATAAACTTCATACCCAAATCTATTTGTGTCCTGAACTGATTAGTCCTTTAGAAACCTAGACTTAGATCAATAAAACTGACTTTTCAGTGGCTATGTTCCTAATTAATTTACCTAATTTTGTGTGTGGGTGTGTTGTGTGCAGTTTATACAAGATGTGTTTTAGCTTTGTTTTCCTTGTAGTTCATCTGATATCTTTTCTGAACTGGCTTACAATTATAGCAGTAATTATGATAGCCTTGTGATAATTGGATCATTTAGGTGACAATTTTCACGTATCAGTTGAGCTCTTTGGGCTATATCCAATCATATTCCTCTTAGCCTTGTTCATCTTTTTCATCGTTTGTTCAACCGGTTTACTTAGCTCAGGTTGTTCATGTGCCATAACTAATTTGACCAAGTGAATGTATTTCTCTTTGCACATGTTCATTTCTGGCTTGGCACCGCTTGATGAAGGTTCTCTCTGGCTATTAAAGCTTAAACCAGCTTTATCTCCAACCGATTTCTATAAAAACTTGCATCTCAATCAGTGTAACTGATGATTTGTTACATACCTGGATCAAATAAATTAGTCTCAAATTTTCAGACTTTAACTGCTGAATCACAGACTGGTTCTCATCTTTTTACGATGTCAGCTCAGCAATTTCTTTTTTGAGATTTAACAGATCAACTATTTGTGAGCAATTAGTTTCATTTTTGTCATCTTTAGATTCAATTTTCTTTGCTTTAGATTCCTCAAAGGAGAGAGAAAGCTTCTGGTACTCGTTTACCATGTCATGCAATATTGTAATAAGTTATTCTCGTGTAAAGTCAGTTGAACTGAAATCAAATACATGTTCACTATTGGATTCCAGTTCATCATAACTATCCATGAGGCATTTCACATCTTATTCATCACTAGAGCTGCTTGAACTCTTAGAGTCTGATGGGTCACTATAAGTTTCTGCCCATCGGGACTTATTTTCTTCAGCCACTTAGGCTTCATGCTTCTTTCTGGATGATTTCTTGTCGTCCTTTGATTTCTTTTTGTGCTCAAAGAGCTTCTTTCACTTGTCAACTAATCTCTTATTGTCCTTCTTCGGCTTGAGACAGTCAACTATGAAGTGAAAAATTTTGCCACAGTTGCAGCCAGCATTCGATTCATCCTTGGATTCATTATTGTGATAGTGCTTCTGAAATGATCCTTGGTTCTTCCTCCCGAACCTCCTGAATTTTCTGACAAAAAATGACATCGCGTCATTGCTTAGTTGTTCAAATGTCTTCTCAGCTAAAATGATTGGCTCCAATTTCAGAGCACTTAGGGAATTTGGACTGATGGAACGGGTTGTTCACCCTTTCTTGTCTGCATCTCGAATTTATATGCTTTTAGCTCAGCAAAAAAGTCATGAAATTCCACTTTGTTCAGATCTTTCGATTCTCTCATGACCATTGTCTTGACATTTCACTCCTTGAAAAGACCACACATCATTTTCAATGAATTTTTTTATTTGAATACATTTTTCCCAGTGCATCCAGTTCGTTGACGATGCTACTGACTCATTCATCAAATTCATTCATCGATTCACCATATTTCATTATGATGTTGTCGAATTTCTGTATAGCAACTGAAAGTTTACTTTGCTTAGTCTGATAATTGCCTTTACATAACTGAATCAGTTTCTCCCAAAAAATTTTGGCAGATTTACACATCTTTATTTTGCTAAATGTATTCTTATCCAACTTTTTGTATAGTATACATTTGACAACATTATCCAAGTTGGATTTTCTCTTGTCTTCACTTGTCCAAGTCTGATCTCAAAATCTTGTATGTTATGATCAATCAGTTAACTAAAAATAGTGTGAAAATATACTGAGAGATAGATTTGAATATTTTGGCTTGAATGCTATAAATATTGAAGGTTTGAAAGATAGTTACGAAATAGTAAATAAGAGAAATGAACACAAGGATTTTTCTGGATATTCAGAGCCTTCAAATGCTCCTACATTACTCAATCTATCTCATTTCTTTCTCAAATGCTCCTTCAAATGCTCTTTCAAATGCACCTACATCACTCATTTCTGAACACAAAGATAGGTTTTTACTAAAAGACTTTGATTAATACAATAAGACGTAATAACACATTTCAATTTGGACTTAAATACTGCTAAATTAAAACTCTTAGCTTCTCTTAAATACACTAGCACAATTGATCTCAAAATATCGAATACAATAGTATAGTGTACCAACTGAATTTATCAAATAGTAGTATGATTGCTACGAATAAATCAATAAAGTGTGAGCTTGAATTTGCAATTTGCAAAATGGATGTAAGATTTAAAATGAATCGCACCTGACTTGATAACTGAGTGTTCTTGAGTAGTTGTGTAGCTGATATCCTCGTAAAAATCGTCATTATCTCACAATTGAACTCCTTAGCTATTCATAGGTCTCGATTTCAACGGTAACATTGAATGCATTTAAGAATAGTATCAGTTGAATTGTCCTTTCCTCCATGTAGACATTCCTCTGACAATAGTACGAGGTATCATACTATTGTGCGTCGACTGATTTGCTCAGGTACAGAATGTTGGTTTGTCTGCTAGAATTCAAACTGCAATTGATTAGTGGCCAAATGATCAAGAGTCAAACTGGTCGACTGATCAGTTAAGCTGGTCTATATTTGGTGATGTCTTTTCAGTTTGAAAGCCATGTTAGCTTCAGTTTGAGTATTTTAGTTTTGATATGCCAGTTTTGCGAATATCACGTTCAGTTCTGATCTTTTGTTCTAGTATCGACTAGTTTGCCAATTTCCGAATATTTATATTCATCAGTTTTGAGACTTATTAATAGTTTTGAAAACTTTAGTTTATTAACTTCAGTTCTACTTAATAAATTTCAGTTTGATAAGTATTTTTCAGCTCTATGATCAGTTTTGTACTTTCAGTTCGGTCACTGTTCAGTTTTGTGTTTTCAGTTCGGTCATTGTTCAGTTCTGGTTTTCAATTCGGTTACTAGTTGGTTTGTCAAACTCCGAACTTATCATTTCCCAACAGTTTCTCAAACAGAATTGACTTCTTATACTCATACTCATTTTGACTCCCTTCGCTCCTTAATTCCAAGGTTGATGCTCTAGATGATAATGTGACTAATCAATCCCAATCTCTTCAAGTTGGACAAAAAATTGGTATCATTAATGAAAGCTTGTCTAGTTTCATTCAATGGGTTAAATCATGTGTTGCCAAAAAGGGTAAGAAGATGCTAGGGAAATAGCATAACTAGATGATAGAGCAAAACCAAGCAATAGATCAGGAGTAATACCTCGGAGTGAAAGTGATGAAATTGAGAAATCAATTTTGATGAGGAGGAGTAAATAGCAGAATCAGAGCCTTTTTTATTCCTTATTTTATGAAATTATTTTGACAAACAATTGCTCTCAAGGGTAAAAATGCTAGGGAAATATCATAACCAGATGCTAGAGCAAAACCAAGCAACAGATCAAGAGTAATAATACCTACCTCGGAGTGAAAGTGATGAGATTGAGAAATCAATTTGATGAGGAGGAGTAAATAGAAGACTCAGAGCCTTTTTTTATTCCTTATTTTATGAAATTATTTTGAAAAACAATTGCTTTTATTTCTCTCGTAATGTTATCTACTTTGATTATCTTTGCATCTTGTCTGATTTATTTTTTTTAGTCTTCTGGTTTTGACATTAGCACAAAGAGGGAAATTGTTAGTATTATCTTAATTGCGGTGATACGAGTGACTTAAGAAAAACCTTAACTCTTTGAGAAATTAAGAAAAAGAGAAACAGTAGCCCTTATTATGCTTACGTTTTAGTATTACTTAACTAGAAGAAATGGTAGTCCTTATAATGCTTACGCTTTAGTATACTTAACCAGAAGAAACAATATCCCTTATGATTAGAAACCAGAAGCAGTAGTCATAAACCAGAAGAAACAATAGCCCTTATGATTAGAAACCAGAAGATGTAGTCATATTGGTTGTCGTTTGTTATGAGACGTCATATTATATAAAATCTTATAACTGATCTGTTTAGAGATTGTTTTATTTATTGTGACTGTTTTAAATAAATAGTACACTTCATTAAAGGGAATTTAATGTTATTCAATGAACCGTACTGATCATTTATTACTTCTACCATATTTTTACAAATAACAAATTTAAAATAGATTCAGGTACTCTCAACGGGCAATAGATTCATTCTTATTCGAACGTTGAAGAAGGACTATGTAAGGATTTCGAGTGATTAACAAACAACAGGTGACCTATCTATATTTCTATCGAAAAGAAGTTGTTCAATCACTCTCACACTCAAGCCTTTCATATATTCAGTAAATCCAACACACGCTTAAAATTTTATATGATCGAGAAAATCATTTCTGCTATTATTGTTCACACTCATTCTTTTATTATCTACTGTAAAGTCTGAAGAATTTGTAATATGCGAAAAGAGCCTTTCCTAAAACCATATTTTATAGTGTTGATTTGTCATATTAAGAGTTCAGTAGGCAGAGATAAGTCATCCTGAAGTGAGTTTGTACAATAGTATACTAATCAAAGTCTTTTAGTACTACCTTCTGGAAACAAAGAAAGGGAAGACGTAGAAGGGATTGTCCTTCGAACTTCCAGGAACAAGCTTCATCTTATTGTACTATTTACCGCTTTACTGGTTCACCCAAGTGTTGTGGACTGTTTCCGCACTTATAATAGTCTACTGCACTTAATCATTTGAACGAGATTAGCTTCTGACCTATCAAAAGGTCTGAAACACTTTTTCAATAGTAGAAAAAAAATTGGGAATATTTATTCAATCTCCCTTTCTAAACACTCTAACGATCCTTACATTTTTTATGTGTATATATAAAAATGTACTTCTCATTGACCATAAAATTTTACATATACGCTGTTTCTATACTTACATACATATATATATATATATATAAATATATATATATATATATATATATATATATATATATATATATATATAAAATAAGGGATAATTTTGCACATGGCAGTGTGTTTCCCCTACGCGAAACACAATTGCCCAAAAAATTTCGAGCAGCACGTAGGGCAGAAACACGGCTAGCCAAGTTTGTCCCGGGCAATGCATGGTCTATTGACTCAAAAATTTTAGGCTGGGGTATGATTTTATGCTTTTTCAAAATTATTCAAAAGTGATATTTTTGAGAATTTGATGAATTGGCCCTTGATATTTTTATTATAATGAAATCATGGGATATTTTTATAAAATAAAAAATTGAAAAAATGATTTTTTTTAATAGTATAAGGTGTTTTATAAGAAATTTAATTATTAATAAATTGATAGTTGAATAAAGATTTTTAATTAATTTTTAAGTAACATAATTGTAAGATACATGACTGATAATATATGATATTATGTTTTTATATATTATATGATATTACATGGTAAAAAGATGATTGAAATTTATGATCAATTTTCTAGATAAATGCTAAGATATTTTACATTTTTGTTTTTTAATTATTTGATATTTATTAAAGTGGACCTGTTTATGGTTTAAATGTAATGCCCGAGACTTAATTACTGTAATCATACGTTGATTAATGGACATGATTGAGGTTATACGAACATGAAATGAAGAAGCAGGGCATCTTTACATTATTAGCCAAGATGTTGGACTGAACATCTAGAGATGAGATGTTGGACCGAACATCTCCAGATGTTAAGCCGAACATCTCGCGCCCGAGCGGCAGAAAAGAACCGCCCGAGCGCCAATTTTACTTCTTGGACAGAATGTTTGGCGCCCGAGCGGTAGAATATTACCGCCCTAGCGCCAGGAGATGGTCAACCGAGTATCTCGACAGAAAATTCCGCGCCCGAGCGGTAAGATTACCGCCCGAGAGCCAATGGATAATAAGCTAATATCCGAGCAGAAAGTTCCGCGCTCGAGCGGACACTTTTCGACCGCCCGAGCGCCACCTGGAAAACATGAAATGTGCCACGTTTTGTAAACATGCACGGTAAGTGTATATATATATATATACCTACGGTTCTTTCTTCAGAAGGAAGAAAGAAAATGGAAACGAAGGGAAACGCTGGTATAAATTGAATCTTACGAGAAATCCATCCGTCTGTTTTTAAATCTGACTTCAGTACTGAGTTCCTAGCGACGACAGCTACAACTGGACGTAAGGTTTGTTACGTTTAGACATGATTTGAATTTATGATATTGTCAGAAGTGAATATGAATCAGATATGATGTTTCTGCTACAGTAGAAATTGTATAATTAAAGACAGATGAAAGAATAGACATGTTATAAAATTGTTATGAATTTCAGAGTTGATTTAGTTGAGATTTTATATCAGAGTTGTGTTATTATTCAGATTATGAATAGTACTGATACTTATTATGAGTTCTGGTATTATATCTGTGATGTTGAGATTTACGGGGTATCAAGACTGTATTGTTATGATGTCGAAACATCAGTAGATTGATATTGACCGGATTCAATAATGATTTCAATTGTATTGTGACATCGTTGATATGAATTAGATTGTACCTTGTTCAGATATGGATCAGATTATATGCTGATTTCAGTATTGATCAGAACAGGTTTTGAATTGAGTTATTTACTGATATTGTAATTATACGATTGTCATTGCCAGACTGGGTATGGACATATCAGAATACAAGACTTCGTCTTCGTCAGACCGGGAAGACAAAGGAATAAATAAATGTTGATTCGGGATTGCACAACTCGAGTTAGGTTTGACTTGAGTTTCCCTAAATCACATACTTTATTTTATTGCATTGATATTTGCAGATTATCAGATTGATATGTTTAGTCTATGGAATTATAGCAGAGCCAGAGTTTGAGTCTAGCACAGATCAGCCTAGCTAGGGCAGAAACGCCGAGTCTTGGACAGAACTGCTAAGACCCTAGACTTGTGGTATATCGATGAGCTTAGATGTAGATCGACTTCTATTGTAGACACTCGATATAGCATGCCCAAGTCTAAGTCTTTGTCAGAACTGCTCAGACCCTAGACTTACGATGTATCGATGAGCTTAGATGTAGATCGACGTCTATTGTAGATACTCGATACAGCATACCAAAAGTCTAACTTAGATCGGGATCCCCAGATTAGAACGAGAGATGAGCGAGGCTTAGATATTGAGACAAGAGTTTGATTTACAGATCCGTATTAATTTATGTTTCGTAGATTACGATTAATGTTTTATTTACAGACCAGTATTGAGACATGTTGTTGGATTATGCTACATGTGATAAGATATATTTCATGATGTTATGTTAATTCAGTCAACTGCATGTATACATTGTTTATACTGAGATATTTATATCTCACCAGAGTTATCCGGCTGTTGTCATGTGTGCATGACAACAGGTGGGGCAGGATCAGGGTCCAGAAGATGATGAGGGATCGAGATTAGAGTGGTGATCACGGACTTGGATATAGATAGGTTTCATTACTTGATTGTAGTAATTGAACCTTAGTTGAACTAGATGTATGTTGTACATGATTTGTATTATTATACTAGTTTGTATATAGATTGATTCCATTACCTTCCGCATTTTAAAAGAAAATTTTTTTTAGACCCTGTTTATCTTAATTGATAATTAAACCCCAAAGATGATTAAGAAGATGATTAGCGTCCGGGTCCCCACAACAGGTGGTATCAAAGCGATAGATCCTTTAGACTGAGTTAGATTGAGATAGAAGAGAATGAGTAGGGTAGATGAGTTTTCTTTCCTTGCATGTGATTGCTAGCATGTGATTTATTATCGCGTTGACTTACATGTGTGCTAGCATGAGACTATGTGTTACTGCATTGAGATACATGTTTACCTGATTATTTGATTGGAATTGGTATTATGTATCATTGAATATGAATCAGATTTGATTCTTGATCAGCAGTAAGATGATTAGATAAAGATTAGAACAGATTTGTTGTATTGGGTTACTAATGCTTTTGGTAATCAGATATACCTCCCCGAAGAATTCCGGAAAGAGGTAGTACTTCAATTGAACAGACAGATATGTCCGAAACTCAGATGGAAACACAGTTGAAGAGGTTTCGATCGTTTCAACCGCCGATTCTGAAGGGTACTGATACGTCAGCAGATTGTGAGAATTGGCTTGAGGACACAGAAATGTTATTTGAATTTCTTGATTATACAGATGATTGTAGAATCAAGTTGATTGAGAATCAGTTGCAAGAGACTGCAAGAAGATGGTGGTTACTAACCAAAGGAGCCTTAGAACAGAGTTGTTCAGTGATTACGTGGAAAATTTTCAAGGTTGAATTCTATCAAAGATTTTTCCCCGTAGTCGTATAGAGAGGACAGAAGTGAAGAGTTTTCAAACCTGAGACAGGGTCAGATGAGTATTGATGAGTACTTGGCACAGTTCTTCACTTTGCTACGTTTTGCCCCTCTTGTGGCTAGAAATGATGATGCTATATCTAGTCGGTTCATTCAGGGATTGAATCCAAAGATACGTACATTGGTGAATGTGAAACGATCTATTAGTTTTGCTGATACATTAAATAGGGCCAAAAGAGCAGAAATAGTTCTGATGGGACAACAGGGAGCATCGTATGATCTTCCAGTACCAAATCCACAAGCAACTGCATTCTAGAGTTGAGATTGGCAGCTGCAGTGGTAAAAAGAAAGAACCATTGAAAATTCATAAGAAACAGTTCAAGAAGTTAGGAAGTGGCTCGTCTAGCTCCAGTGATTCCAGCCCGAGCTATACTGGGGTATATTGCAGGACTTGTGGAGGGAGACATTCCACAGAGCAATGCCACGGAGTTACTGGTAGATGCAATATTTGTAAACAGCCGGGACACTTTGCTAGAGTCTGTCCCCAGAAAGGTTCTCGAAGATTTTAGGGAACATAATTGTCTAAGGACAACGACTGAGGAACAGACCCAGAACACACCACAGGTACTATTTTTTATAAGTACATCGCATATGTATTGATATATACTAATGCATTCTTTATGATTATCTGTGACTGAGTTGAATGGAGATATGCTGTATCTGCTGGGTTTGTTCGTACTGTAGTATTGATTTCCTTGTTTGTTGGGAAAAATGTTGATATCAGAGATTTCTGTGAAATATTATATGTACTGCAGTAAGATAAGAATAAGATTGAGTTAGATTGTGCTTGTACTGTGTTATTTGATTTTGGTTGCATTACTGACATCGATATGATGATCAAGTACAGAGATATTGTAGAATTATTTTAGAGATGGTAAGATTCAGACCAGATATGGCTGACAAACGGAGATTCCCTAGTAAGGATTCTAGATTTAGAATTCCTTTGATATATGCATTGTCTATGACTCGATTATTACAGAAAGGAGCAGATAGCATCCTTATGTATTCAGTAGATGTACTGAAATCGAGCCTAGCATTGGCAGATTTGTCCAATGATATACGAATTGGCTGATGTTTGCCTAGATAAGATTTCAGATTTACTTTATATTAGAAAGATAGATTTCAGAATTGAATCGGTATCAGGTACTGTTTGTTGATGCTTTAGAATTTAGCACAGAATGACATTGAATGTACAGAATGAATTGAAAGAATTGAAAGATCAGTAGAAGAGTACTGACCAGGAGTTACATCTGATTTAATGTTTCTCTGTGGCATGTTTCAGTATGTTCAGAGATATTCTGTTGATTTCATGCTTGTTGTATCTATGATATTTTGATATATACCTGCAGCATCTGATTGACTGAATCGAATATCTGATTGATTGTATTGAATACTCCGAGAACTGTGATTATGGTATACAGAAATTATTCAGATATGAATCCTGATTGAAACAGATTGTATTCAGAATATGTGATATCTGAAGTTAGTATACTGATTGATTTTGACACAGTTGAGATTGTGATCAGTAGCTGAGAATGATACCGATATCAGAAAGATCAGAAATTTCAGAAATGTCAGAATTTTATTTTGTTGTCTGAGTTGGCAGATTCTCTTATACGATTGTTGTTTTGTGTCTGCCTGAGTATTATTATATTTCTACAGCCGTATCTGATACAGATCATTGTGAACCGTTGAAATTATATACAGTTCAATCCGAATCAGAGTTGAATTCGAGAATTTCAGTTATTCAGAAATGTGATCAGAATGTTCAGAACTAGATTTCGATAATCAGAGCATAGCATCGATCAAAGTGACAGATATGTGATTCGTATTGTATGTGACTGATTATCTTGTGATGTCAAATGTTTCAGAATTGTATAACAGAATTTGATACTGGTAGTCAGAGCCGAATACCAGGTAGGTATTTTTCTTTCATTTATATTATTAACTGATTTGTTTATATCAAATGGTTCGAATTTGAAATGACAGACATTGTCAGAAATACACAGTAGTGGATTCAGTTTTCTTTGTAGTAACAGAAAGTATATGATAATTCGTACAGATAATTTTGATATATACAGATTAATTCAGTCATGGCAGAATTTATGTTGAAATGTTGGCAGAATTTGTACTGAAATGTCTGAATCGCCAATAAAAGAAGATAGAAAGATAGAGATCAGAAGATTTATTACAGAATTTGTATATTTCTGACTAGACATGTGGAGTATAATTCGATGAATTTCGTAATAAGACCATTATAATACTTTCCAGATTGTGGTAGGATATGATTGTGATTGACAGATTGTTCAATCTATATCTATTAGTTTGTACAAGATGACGTACAAACGTGACCAAATGACACAGATCAATGTCAGAGAAGTGGTCAGAGTAATCAGAATGCCACGGTAGATTATATCAGATTGTGATTTTACTTGATTTTGTACTTGCGGCAGAACATACCATAAGTTTTCTCATATATTATTCATCGACTGACAGATAGTCAGAGTGTATTATCCAGATATTGGACGATATTGGTAAAGTTGTAGTGCTGGATGTTAGCACTAATTGATATGACATATTGTCATTTTATGAATTATGGTACAATGATAGTCATCAGGTGAGTAATGAGATAATTACAAACGAGACATTGTACAGTAAGTACTACAGATTTCAGTAGTATAAGAATAATATCTCGGAGATACCTGAGATAAGATCTGATACGGTCAGAAATATGACCAAGAAAAGGGAACTAATTCAGAAAAGAATGAAGATAGCTCAGACCAGACAGACTTAATATGCCAACGTCGGATGGTGACAATTGGTATTTGATGTTGAAAATTTAATATATCCTTGAATGGGATAAACAGATTTGATAACAGCTGATGATAGTGATTTGTTATAAGCTGTGGTTGGGTATATACGGATGTTGTATAGCCAGTATTGCGAGATTGATTTTGTCAGAGTTATTTTGAGAGATAGAATCTAATATAAGATTGAGATTTCAGAATAGATTTATTGAGATGAGTTCTGATGTAAACTCTGTTATCCATTTCTTCTGATATATCTGAATTGATTGCTTGCGAGTTCGAGGACGAACTCAGATCTAAGAGGGGGAGAAATGTAATGCCCGAGACTTAATTACTGTAATCATACGTTGATTAATGGACATGATTGAGGTTATACGAACTTGAAATGAAGAAGCAGGGCATCTTTACATTATTAGCCAAGATGTTGGACTGAACATCTCGAGATGAGATGTTGGACCGAACATCTCAAGATGTTAAGCCGAACATCTCGCGCCCGAGCGGCAGAAAAGAACCGCCCGAGCACCAATTTTACTTCTTGGACAGAATGTTTGGCGCCCGAGCGGTAGAATATTACCGCCCTAGCACCAGGAGATGTTCAACCGAGTATCTCGACAGAAAATTCCGCGCCCGAGCGGTAAAGATTTACCGCCCGAGCGCCAATGGATAATAAGCTAATATCCGAGCAGAAAGTTCCGCGCTCGAGCGACACTTTTCGACCGCCCGAGCGCCACCTGGAAAACATGAAATGTGCCAAGTTCTGTAAACAAGCACGGTAAGTGTATATATATATATACCTACGGTTCTTTCTTCAGAAGAAAGAAAGAAAATGGAAACGAAGGGAAACGCTGGTATAAATTGAATCTTACGAGAAATCCATCCAGTCTGTTATTAAATCTGACTTCAGTACTGAGTTCCTAGCGACGACAGCTACAACTGGACGTAAGTTTTGCTACGTTTAGACATGATTTGAATTTATGATATTGTCAGAAGTGAATATGAATCAGATATGATGTTTCTGCTACAGTAGACATTGTATAATTAAAGGCAGATTAAAGAATAGACTGTTTATAAAATTGTTATGAATTTCAGAGTTGATTTAGTTGAGATTTTATATCAGAGTTGTGTTATTATTCAGATTATGAATAGTACTGATACTGATTATGAGTTCTGGTATTATATCTGTGATGTTGAGATTTACGAGGTATCAAGACTGTATTGTTATGATGTCGAAACATCAGTAGATTGATATTGACCAGATTCAATAATGATTTCGATTGTATCGTGACATCGTTGATATGAATTAGATTGTACCTTGTTCAGATATGGATCAGATTATATGCTGATTTCAGTATTGATCAGAACAGGTTTTGAATTGAGTTATTTACTGATATTGTAATTATACGATTGTCATTGCCAGACTGGGTATGGACATATCAGAATACAAGACTTCGTCTTCGTCAGACCGGGAAGACAAAGGAATAAATAAATGTTGATTCGGGATTGCACAACTCGAGTTAGGTTTGACTTGAGTTTCCCTAAATCACATACTTTATTTTATTGCATTGATATTTGCAGATTATCAGATTGATATGTTTAGTCTATGGAATTATAGCAGAGCCAGAGTTTGAGTCTAGCACAGATCAGCCTAGCTAGGGCAGAAACGCCGAGTCTTGGACAGAACTGCTAAGACCCTAGACTTGTGGTATATCGATGAGCTTAGATGTAGATCGACTTCTATTGTAGACACTCGATATAGCATGCCCAAGTCTAAGTCTTTGTTAGAACTGCTCAGACCCTAGACTTACGGTGTATCGATGAGCTTAGATGTAGATCGACGTCTATTGTAGACACTCGATACAGCATACCAAAAGTCTAACTTAGATCGAGATCCCCAGATTAGAACGAGAGATGAGCGAGGCTTAGATATTGAGACTAGAGTTTGATTTACAGATCCGTATTAATTTATGTTTCGTAGATTACGATTAATGTTTTATTTACAGACCAGTATTGATACATGTTGTTGGATTATGCTACATGTGATAAGATATATTTCATGCTATTATGTTAATTCAGTTAACTGCATGTATACGTTGTTTATACTGGGATATTTATATCTCACCGGAGTTATCCGGCTGTTGTCTTGTTTTGTATGTGTGCATGACAACAGGTGGGGCAGGATCAGGGTCCAGAAGATGATGAGAGATCGAGATTAGAGTGGTGATCACGGACTTGGATATAGATAGGTTTCATTACTTGATTGTAGTAATTGAACCTTAGTTGAACTAGATGTATGTTGTACATGATTTGTATTATTATACTAGTTTGTATAATAGATTGATTCCATTACCTTCCGTATTTTAAAAGAAAAATTTTTTTTGACCCTGTTTATCTTAATTGATAATTAAACCCCAAAGATGATTAAGAAAATGATTAGCGTCCGGGTCCCCACAGTTCTCACCCTTTAAATTTGTATCTGAATGTGTCAGGTAAATTTAACGTAAATATTATATGTAGTAAAAGATTAAGTGAAACAACCTCTACTTTTTTTTTACTAAATCATAAACTCGAAAATACTAAATAAAATACTTAACATAACCGAGAAATCAAACTAATTTAATAATTTAAATCTCAAGTGCAATAAAATCTCTAAATTATCAACTAACTAAAACCCCTAACTCGACCTTTAAAAAGATCAACTTACATCATAACAAAGAATGAAAATCTCTAATAAAAATCATTAACAATAATCTTTTTATCTAACAAGCTAGTGCGGAAAATAAATGTCCCTCGGGAGTGTACTGCCGTACTCGATCCCCTCAATCATCAAAGCCTTCCATAATATCATAATATCCTGCATCACACAAACCTAGTTAGTCTAAATACTCAGTACGTTCTAAACATGAATAGCAAATAATACATATACATTCACATGCATTTAAAAATCATAATTTTATTTAAAATAGCTTTTAAGCATAAATAAACCATTTAAAATAATTTTAAGCATAAATAAATAATTTAAAAATCTTTTAAGCATAAATCATATATCATAAAATCGTAAAATCATTTTCATCATAAAGTTTTCAATCATTTATCATTTTAGGTGAAGTTTGATCCTCGGCCACGTTCACCGACTTCCAAACCCATTCATAATTGGTCACGAGACATTTAGCATAACTCAAAACTTAAAATATTTTCTTGCACGTCAAACATACTTACTTGGCATTGAGGGATTCTTTGTATCTCGCTTGGGGGCCGTTGCTGCAACATACTAACATGAATTCACACTCTTAATTTGCATAACTTAGACGTAGATATTCGTACTCACCACCGAATCAATAAATAACTTAAGACATTCTATAACACTCGGGACTTGACCTCATTTAAATCGTCGTACTAACCCAAGACATCGAACCTCGAACAATCTCTAAAATGATGTGTGAACCTTTCCCAAAAATAAAAGACATGCACTTACTATTAAAACTTGAAAAGAAGAAAGAACAAAATATTTGGACAGAAGGGGTGACGCTTGGGCGGTAAAACTTGACCACTCGAGCGGCAGGGTCTGCGCTCGGGCGGTAACAAATTTCCGCTCGAGCGCCGAGGTTACTTGGAAGAACACTCGGACATAAAGAATGGCGCTCGGGCGGCAAAAAGTTACCGTCCGCGACTCATAAACTTATACTCTCCAATTACGATTACACATACAGTGATCAACGCCTCGAGACTCATCCTAGGACACTATGATCCATACTCGACTCCATAAAATGTCTCAAACGTCAACGCACTCCAAACTAGCAACAAATCCGTAAACTCAAATTTTGACACCAACTCGTTTCCTACGACTTCTAATACATTCGAGTGCCTATCGACACTACGCGACTATCAAATAACATCCCAACATCATACTAAGCATACCTAGACGCAGCAACGATCACCCGTCGATTCCCAACGAAGCCTGCAACAATAAAATCTCAAGAACACATCAATACATAATTTCTGAAAAACACAATTTGAGCAGTCCAACGAAAAAACATAATAACTCACTCAATTTTTATCCAAATATTTCGAATTTACTGTAAAATCGAAGGTATAGAAAAGTTCTACGATTTTCACGTTGAAAGTTTTCTCAGAATAACGACCGAAAAATCGCAGTATTTAAAAGACAGTAAAAACGAGTTTTCATATCTAAAATTATTTCAAAACCGATCCAAACCAATTTCCGCTCAAAGGACGAACGTCACACATGAATTTTTTTACACATAAAAATAACACAACACATAATATGACGAGATCGATGCAGAAATAACAGAATATACGTGCCTTGACGATTTAAACTCACGATATGGCGAATATTGAAGCGAGGAGCGAGAACCGATCCGGGCGACTTGTGGCACGTTTTCTTGCTGCTAATAAAATCGAGAGGCTGCTGAAAAATTTTAGGGGAAGGGTTGACTGCTAGAAGAGCTCAAGAACCCTACTTTTTCCTTTCAAAAGAAAGAAAACCCAAGGGGTGTGTGTGTTCGATGGGTGTGTGTGTGTGTATGTGTAAGTTGTGTATATGTGTATTAGTGTGTGCGTGAGTGTGTAGTGTTTAAGGGGAAAAATAATTAGGTCATAATTAGGGGGAAGGGTTTAATTAGGAGGTTAATTAAGCTAATTAAATATTAATCCATAATTATAATCAACCACTAACTTTACTAGAACCCCGAATTTTAATAAAATACACGTGTCAAATTTTCAAAAATTTAAAATCCTCTACCATTCAAATTAGTATTTTTGAAAAGCTTAAAAATCTTACAATCACTAATAAATTAAATTAGGCTTTAAAAATGCTAAAAACTTAATAAATCATTTAAATGTCATTTTCTTGACTTTAAATAAATACCACATTTTAAAATTGCCTAAATTCGTCGTCGGTCTCTTTCTCTCGATCCCGCCTCGAATAATCGCCTGAAATATAAAACTTAAGAAAAATGTTTTAACGTCCATCATATAATAATTTAAAATAATGTAAATTCATAGATCATGAATTAAAACACAAATTAATGAAATAAACATGCATTAAAACCATTTAATAAAATACATGAGGAATTTAATAACTTGCACGCACGTGGTTCATGTGGAACTCAAATTTTCGGGACGTCACAATCTATCCCCCTTAATTTGAATTTTGTCCCCGAAATTCACTTATCCTCGATAATCCAAAAGTTATATTCTTAATTCTAGTATCCCAACGATCCACGCTACCGCTGCGCTACTATGAATAAAATTAAGTCTTATGTTGTCCTTACGTCTCTTCAATCCTAATTAAATTGCCTACCAAAAACCTCGTTTGCGAATCACAACTTAAAACTACTTATGGTAACTTAGTTTACTTTACTACGACCTCGAATTCTGACTTTCTCGTCGTTCCCAATATTAGAAATGGAGGTTCAAACTTATCGTATCTTACCTTCTTTATACTATACATGTATGTCAACGACCTATTACATTAGCATTTATGCAGTTCAACTTAAGAACTCTTAGCACCAAAGGTTACTGATCAACTTCTATCCTCGGCAATACACTTAAAAGTTAAACATTATCTTAACCCCATGATAATATTGGCCTTACAATCCTTGAATCGGATATTTCCTTACGACACCAAACTTACGTAACTTAGCTATTTACAAGTACGCCTCAAATATAAAATTGTTGTCAACCTTTAATTTCGAGTAACAAAAATCCATAAAACTCAACATACACAATGTTGATCTTCTACTTAAATAATAAAACCTTTCTAGCATCAATCACATGCTTAAAATATTTTCTTCACGATTACAATATAGTTGAGGCCTAAGACACTTGGACCTTTCTCATTGGAACGAATGTTCCACTTAGACGTATCCTCAATACTCAATTAATTCTAGTGTATAAAACTTAATAAGTTTCCTTTGTTAATGATGGACTAACTCTAATATATCAACTCCACTTATAACCCATAGAATTCTAGAATCCCCATATCAAGCTTTTAGATTTCTTACTCAATAAAAATCTTAATATTCATTCATTGATAACTTATGTTGAACACCACTAATTCCCTTTTGTTTTTATTTCACCCAAAAATTCCGTATGAACAAATATCCCATAAATTTGAAATTCAACCTTACGCAACCCAAATAGTTTTGGATATAACATAATTCCAACACACATATTCACTTATTCCCAAGTTTCTTAATAACTTTCAAAAATTTCTCAAGACAAGATGTCTACCTCAATTCTTACATGCACGTATCGATTAACCTAACCATCAAACTATACCCAACTTTCTAGAAAAATTAAATTTTAGCAAAGGTATAGTCCTAACTGTTAAGATCGGGATTGAAACTTATGACACATCAAAATTAATTTCCCAAAAATTGCTAATTCAATGTCTAGTCTTATAACTTAGCTAACCGATCAACTTTACCTTAAATCGTCATTACTCAGAATTCTTAATTTGACACATCATTAATTCACCTTACTTTTAACTTTTCAAGCCTAAGGTTAATCCATCCAACAATGTCCCTGATTACCATTCCTTATAATCTTATAACCCAAATGTCTCGAGGTTCTAAATATATCTTCGAGCCTATATCATCGAAAATATCGATCTTTTAAACCGTTCGATCTCACTTACTGATAACCTAGTCTCCAATTTTCTTAAAACTTACAAATTAATACTTAGTTTCCTCGAAAATTATCGAATTTTTTTCCTCAATCTCGAAAATTCCACAATTACTCATAAGTCCTCGATGTTCTCAATTTCATTTTATAGATTTCCCGTATCATAAGGTTCAATAGCCTTAAGTTTAATAAACCCAAAATTTAATTTCCATAACATGTCTTACATTTCTATAAATACTTAAAATCCCAAGTGTTCCTCAAAAGTTCGTATTTAATCCTCAAAAATTTCAGACTTTTCAATTGCCCTTATAGTTCTCAAAATTTATATTTTTGGCCCTACAACTCTTCGAAATTTGCATTTTTGTCCCTAGAAAATTTTCGATTTAACCCCATTAACCTTAAAATTCTCGAACTCAAAATTTAATCCCAAAATTTGGTAAATTCGAAAATAATCCCTTAGATTTTTTTTTTGTACTTAGGTCCTTAAAACTCGCAATTCATGCAATTCAATCCTTAAATCTAACTAGATAGAGCATGCATCCTAAATAAATTCTATGTCTTTATACTTCCAAATATCGTAGTAGTCTTCGAATCATTAATCCTTACATGAAATCCTCAAAAATTAACTAAAATAGCAACCCCGAACCATCTATATTTTCTTAGAAATCTACATGCCACAAAAGCATTCATATTTTTCAAGTTTAACTTATGACCCACAAGTAGAACATCGGTATTACTAACCAAAAATCAATATGCTCAAATCATTAATAACAATTCTTAACCAATAGTCGAATTCTCAAGCATGTCCAATACCACAAAACCAGCATGCATGAAAGTCATATAATTTCACATTCATGTCGTAACATGCAATAAAACTTTAAAGATCCATTCTCAAATCATAACGACAGGCAAACCTGTACTCTAAAACGTATGTCATGTAAAACATACAGGTGATAGAAATAAAACATGCACATGCTGAAATCATGACTTGATGCTTACTACTTAAAAAACTTTAAAACTTAAAAACTTACAGACTTGAGGTGTGACTTCGTGAGCTTCTCGCAACTGGCAGTAGGCATAATCCTTTACAAGAACACTACTCTGATACCAACTGTAACGTACCGTACTTTTTACTACTAAAATTTGCTGAAAAATTAAAATTTTTCTTAAATAAACATGAACGTTCAAAGTTCGATAAAATAACTGTACGTCTCAACTTGTCACAACGGAAGATCTAAAATAAAGTTTGACAAAAGTGTTTGAACATTTTCATAAAGACTTAAAAACATGGGCGGTCCTCGGGTTTAGCCTCCCACTCAGTCCAAGCCTGCTCCTTGGTCCCCACCTCTTGTCTCCTCATAAACATTCTCAACTGCATCGACCGAGTCTAGTGAGTCTAAAGACTCAACACATATAAACTGGAAGTAACGAATAATACATAATAAAACCACATGCAACTTTTAAAATAGGACATACATACTTGAAACTTGAACTTGCCATAAACTTGAACATTCATACATAACATAGACGTGCCATAATGTGAAAACTTTTCATAACATGCTTGCATACTTGTACATACATGAACTTCATCATTTTTCGTAGAGGATGTTTCAAAGCAAGTGAACCATAACATATTTCGCCAGATCAGAATAAACCACAGTACTGGGATGACAGGTCCACTGCCATATACATGATATCCTCGTTCATAATTTAACGGGCTGATTGGTCCACGTTCATGATTTAACGCTTTCCAATCACGATCTAAACCCGTTCATAATTTAACGGGGTGGAGAGGTCCTCGGCCACGTTCACCGACTTCCAAACCCATTCATAATTGGTCACGAGACATTTAGCATAACTCAAAACTTAAAATATTTTCTTGCACGTCAAACATACTTACTTGGTATTGAGGGATTCTTTGGATCTCGCTTGGGGGCCGCTGCTGCAATATACTAACATGAATTCACACTCTTAATTTGCATAACTTAGACGTAGGTATTCGTACTCACCACCGAATCAATAAATAACTTAAGACATTCTATAACACTCGGGACTTGACCTCATTTAAATCGTCGTACTAACCCAAGACATCGAACCCCGAACAATCTCTAAAATGATGTGTGAACCTTTCCCAAAAATAAAAGACATGCACTTACTATTAAAACTTGAAAAGAAGAAAGAACAAAATATTTGGACAGAAGGGGGCCACGCTCGGGCGGTAAAACTTGACCACTCGAGTGGCAGGGTCCGCGCTCGGACGGTAACAAATTTCCGCTCGAGCGCTGAGGTTACTGGGAAGAACAATCGGACAGAAAGAATGGCGCTCGGGCGGCAAAAAGTTACCGTCCGCGACTCATAAACTTATATTCTCCAATTTCGATTACACATACAGTGATCAACGCCTCGAGACTCATCCTAGGACACTATGATCCATACTCGACTCCATAAAATGTCTCAAACGTCAACGCACTCAAAACTAGCAACAAATCCGTAAACTCTAATTTTGACACCAACTCGTTTCCTACGACTTCTAATACATTCTAGTGCCTATCGACACTACGCGACTATCAAATAACACCCCAACATCATACTAAGCATACCTAGACGCAGCAACGATCACCCGTCGATTCCCAACGAAGCCTGCAACAATAAAATCTCAAGAACACATCAATACATAATTTCCTGAAAAACGCAGTTTGAACAGTCCAACGAAAAAACGTCATAACTCACTCAATTTTTATCCAAATATTTCTAATTTACTGTCAAATCGAAGGTATAGAAAAGTTCTACAATTTTCACGGGAAAGTTTTCTCAGAATAACGATCGAAAAATCGCAGTATTTAAAAAGACAGTAAAAACGAGTTTTCAAATCTAAAATTATTTCAAAACCGATCCAAACCAATTTCCGCTCAAACGACGAACGTCACACATGAATTTTTTTACGCATAAAAATAACACAACACATAATATGACGAGATCGATGCAGAAATAACAGAATATACGTGCCTTGATAATTTAAAGTCACGATATGGCGAATATTGAAGCGAGGAGATGCGAGAACCGATCCGGGCAACTTGTGGCACGTTTTCTTGCTGCTAATAAAATCGAGAGGCTGCTGAAAAATTTTAGGGGAAGGGTTGGCTGCTAGAAGAGCTCAAGAACCCTACTTTTTCCTTTCAAAAGAAAGAAAACCCAAGGGGTGTGTGTGTGTTCGATGGGTGTGTGTGTGTATGTGTAAGGTGTGTATATGTGTATTAGTGTGTGCGTGAGTGTGTAGTGTTTAAGGGGAAAATTAATTAGGGCATAATTAGGGGGTTAATTAGTGGGTTAATTAGGGGTTTAATTAGGAGGTTAATTAGGCTAATTGAAATAGCTAATCAAATATTAATCCATAATATTAATCCACCACTAACTTTAGTAGAACCCCTAATTTTAATAAAATACACGTGTCAAATTTTCAAAAATTTAAAATCCCCTACCATTCAAATTAGTATTTTTGAAAAACTTAAAAAATCTTAAAATCACTAATAAATTAAATTGGGCTTTAAAAATGCCAAAAACTTAATAAATCATTTAAATGTCATTTTCTTGACTTTAAATAAATACCACATTTTAAAATTGCCTAAATTCGTCGCCGGTCTTTTTCTCTCGATCCCGCCTCGAATAATCGCCTGAAATATAAAACTTAAGAAAAATGTTTTAACGTGCATCATATAATAATTTAAAATAATGCAAATTCATAGATCATGAATTAAAACACAAATTAATGAAATAAACATGCATTAAAACCATTTAATAAAATACATGAGGAATTTAATAACTTGCACGCACGTGGTTCATGTGGAACTCAAATTTTCGGGATGTCACAGGCCGATTGATCAATCTTCAGCTCCACATGGCCCAAGGGACGGGCACTAGGTACCTCCATGAAAATACGATCATCGAGCTCCCTCGGGGGCTTTCTCCCATAGACGGGCTCCCTCTGGGGCCTTTCCCGATAAATGGGCTCCCTCTGGGGCCTTTTCCCTCACAACTCCACAAAATTGTAAGTTCACCGTTCCTTCTTAAAACGGATCCTCTACATATCATATATCATTTTTCACAGTCAATTCACATCCCTCAAAATATTTTCTTTTTCTTTTAAAATCATAAAATATCATAGCTTTCCCAAAAATAGCATTTTAAACTGTAAAAATTGCACAGCTTTACCACAAATCATAAAATATCATATTTTCATTTTAAACATCATAAAATATCATTTAAAATGCGTTATGACCCCTTTGAGACATGGCCAAGATTTTACGAAATTTTCAGTGTAAAAATCATCTTTTTGCCCCTAGACGTAAAAATTCTCGATTATCACTTCTTCTTACTTTTAATGACATGGGCTTATCTCAATTAATTATTTAGGCTTAAATCTAATTTCTCATAATTTTATTCAGCTTAATTCGAGATTTTTCAATTAATTCTTTAATTAACAATTCGTAAGGCGTTTAAATCCCGAATAAATTCAAACTTTAATATTTTTATCCAAAATTTTAAACATAGACTTTTTATTACCTAAACTACCCTTGTGAGCCATGAACCACCCCTGTGGACCCATGGTTCCAATTTTATTCTTTAATTCTCGAATTTTGACCCTTCAAATAACCCACCGAGCCATCTCCCTATTTACCTCGAGCCACGCCCGAGCCACCTCGAGCCAAACCCAAGCCAACTCATCTAGGAATCCTACTGACCGAGCCCAGCCCATGGAACCAGCTCTGGCCAGATCAAAAAATCTCTTTCCCCTAAGCCTGATTGGTGCGCAAGTCTCCTAGGTTCACTAAGACTCCTAGTTAGCTTAGGACTCAACCAACCCCTTAACCCAGACCAGCACTGCCCCTCACTGTCCATGGACCACACTCAGCCTCGTCCCAGATCAGCCCAAGCCCTTGAACCAGACCCTAACTCACGCCTGGTCCCTGCTGCGCAAGAACTAGTGTTGCGCCCTCTCTCCTTGTCTTTTTAGGATTCCTAGCTAGTGGAGCTAGGACTCTCCTAATCACTTGACCACCGATCACAACCCTCGTATACAACACTGGACCCTCGTCGACCTAGCCTAGACCAGCATCGAGCCACCTAACCCATTTACATAGCCGCGTTAACAGCCCCTCACACAGCCTATTCTCCCCTCTCCAACTCTCACGCCCTCACCCCTTCGAGCCACCATGAACCTTGGATGCACCAGACCATGTTACAAACCCTAGACCCTACTTTACCAGCTTGGCCAGTCCTTAGCCACGCTGTACTCCTTCCCGTAGCACACTAGCACGTGCTTGCATGGGGGAGAGTCCTAGTTCACTAGGACTCTTCCCTAGCCACTCCCTCGATCCCTAGCCACCCTAGGACACAACCTAGCCATAGAACGCGACCAACACTGCCCCACAACCAGCCCTGGCTGAGCCCCAACACTCCATGCACAGTAGCCGTACACCTTAAAGCCAGCCAAGAGCACGACCCCTCCTAGAAGACCCTAGGTGTTCTACCTTTGATTTCCATCCTGAAATTTATTTTAAATTTGTTCATGTTTTATTCAAAAATCATCTTACGTTGGTAGGCTATCCCTTGGAATCATAACGTTTTCAAAACCAAGCATTAAATCATTGAAACTTTGAAATTATTTGACGAAACGTTGAACCAATCGTACAAACATATTTTTCATGCATAAACAATTAAAACATGCTTATTATGATTTGAATGATGCTTAAAAGGGTTTAGAAAACGTGTCTTTGCATTTATAACGCTCGAATATTCAATCATTGCCGAGGGTGGGTAGTTGGACGGCCGGACGACGAAGAACCCTATCTTTTATTTCCTTCCAATTCTCAAAAATGTGTGTGTGTGTGTGTGTGTGTGTTTTGGCTGAAATGGCTCTCAAAAGACCTAGGTAACTTATTTATAATTTTAATCAACATGTTAATGGACTTTGGTTTTGGGCCTCCAAGTATAGGAGCAATTGGGCCTACTCAATTTTATTAAATTGGGCCCAATAACTCTTATTTAATTAAGACATAAAAGTTTATAAATTTTTTTTCCTAAAATAAGATTTTGATCTTTTAAAAACTCCTTGTTTGCCCAAAACCGGCTACCCCAGAAAAATCGAGCTCGACTCATAAAATAATTCGAAATCTAACATTTTTAGGAAAATTAAATCATTTTTAATCACATTTGTAAGCCTTGCACATATTTAATGAAAAATAAATATTATTGTCTTGGTCGTCCCCGGTCTTCTTTCCCCTGCCTATTATCGAATATTCGGTAAAATCCTTCAATTTCATGAAATCACGTCAAATAATCAAACATTCATACCTTTAATAATTTAATAAATATCATTCAAGCATTTAAAATCAATTAAATAAAACGATTATGCAATTCAAATGATTTGCATGCATGTGGTTTACTTAGGTTGGTTTTTCGGACGTTACATTAAGATTTGAAGATGGTGAACTCACATCCTCAAGAGTGTTCAAGATCGAAGACAATTAAATATTAGAATCTTATGTAATATTGCATTTGATTCCTTGCATATACCTATGTTGATGTGATTCTTCAATCACGAAAAGAAAACGCGCTCAAAAACAGAGTCACACACTCGATTCGATAAAACAAAGAACGTTGTGTTGTCCCGATCTTTTTTAAACAAGTAATTATTGTGATATTCACCTCTAAGCTACGAAAAGCCTATCAACAAATATTCACGAAGATAACAATCGATCTCAAACAAACCTTCAAAGAACTCGTCTTTGACAATCTGAGTGAAGAACAATCGACAAATCCACAAAGTGTTAAACTTTGATAAATTTGATTTCAGAAATACACAAAGGTATATACAAACCCAAGCTTTGAAATTAGATAAATACTCACAAAATATATTAAAACTCAATTTTAATTGTTTACAATGAATAAAATTCATGTATATATTGTTTACAAATCTAAAAGATATCAAAATCTAGTTACCTAATTAACTAGGACTCTAAACTAGGAAAAAAGACACTTTTCTGCAGGTGGGCGCGCTCAAGCGCCAGATTCTCCCGCTCGAGCACGGAGTGTTCTGGACTGGGCGCGCTCGGGCGGTAATGAAACGTCTGCATAACTTTTCTTAAAACGTGCTAGATTTTTTTTTTTTTTTTTTTTTAAACCTCACATAGCATTCGGCCGAACCATAAAATATTTTTGATATCATTTTAAAATAAAACAACCAACTTCTTTATCAAATCTAAAAATAACGTTTGAAAAGTATAGCCCATACTATAACTTCTCAAAAATCTCTCATAAATAAATTGTCGTAAAAAAAATATCTTTAACATTGCTTAAAATCATGAATCGTAAACTAGTGCGGAAAACTAGCGTAGGTCCTCGGGTTATGTGCACCTTCAGTCCAGTCGGATCAACCATCAAGACCTCCATTAGCATTATCATGATAACCTGCATCCATCACACCTAGTGAGTCTAAAGACTCAACACACCATAATCTTGATAACGAGTAATACATAATACAGTTAACATATAACAGTGAAAAATACTTGTACTTAAAATATCATTTTCATGAAGATGCATAAACCTAAACTTAAACATTTCCGTAAGATTTTCATGATGCATAAAAACATTTTCATAAAAACGTAAACATATCAATATTCGTATGCATATCCATATTCGTATCCATATTCATATTCATGTTCGTGTTTGTTGAATTCAGATCGTGATTGTGACTCGTATTCTTAATCTTAATGGGCGATGGATCCATCTACATGTAACCACAGTACTGGGCGGCGGGGACACCAGCAACACTCTCACCGGTCAACTGGGCCTTGGCCTACGTATTAACATATTCGTATTCGTATCACGTATTCGTATTCGTATCCGTATCAAAGGAAACACGATCGTCGGGCTCCCACTGAGACCATAACCCTCACGACATTTCCAACATATTCAGTAGTCACAATCTCTTCACATCTTTCAACATGTTATCATCACTTAATAAAAATCATGTATATACATATCATTTTATTTTTGAAACCAAGCATGCAACATGTCTTTTAAATGCCCATTTTTAAATCATAAAAATCATAGACATTTAAAAATAAACGTTTTAACATATAAAAATCATAAAAAAACATAAACGTTTTAAAATAAACATTTTAACATATTAAAAATTCAGAAACATTTAAAATTGACATAATAACATATAAAAATTCATAAACATCCATAATTATGGAAAATAATCATATTAGCATAAAACAATAGCATTACGGGCACTGCCATGACGTTTACTAATTTTTAGGTGTAAAAAAACCGTTTTACCCTTGGACGTAAAATTTCCTTTTTTTTTATTTTTTTCTTAATTCCATTGACTCTAACATGTCCCAAATAATTATTTAAGCTCACATGAATTTTCTCGTAATTTTATTTGGCTTAGATCTTAGACTTTTTCAATTTATCTTTTATTAGTTATTTTAACGGTGTTTTAATCCCGAAAATACCAAACTTTAATATAAAATTCCCAAATTAAAAACTTAGACTTTTAATAATTATTTAAGTTTAACCCTAATTTTTCATAATTTTAAAAAGCATAAAACTAGGTGGCGTTTCGTGCGGCGATTAAATTCCGAACAAATCCAAAACTCGTTATTTTGATCCCAAATTTTAAACATAGCCTTTTTAGTATTTATTCTACCCTTCCAAGTCGTGAGCCCCCCCGTGGACCCTTGGATTAATTTTTAGCTTTATAAATTTCGTTTTTGACACACTAACGAACTCACCAAGCCATCTCCCAATTTACCCGAGCCACGCCCGAGCTATCTTGAACCAAAACTTAGCCAACCCATCTAGGGACCCACCTGAACAAGCCCGGCCCGAAAAACCAGCCTTGGCCCGCTCAAACACATTCTGGAAACTTACCCAACCCTGTGCTCATGCCTTGACTCACGCCCCTAGACTCTTAGTGCCACTAGGACACCTCCAGCCGAGCCACCACCGAGCCCAGCACACCCTGACCTTCCCTAGACCAAGCCCAGCCCCTGCCCATACCTGCCCAGTCCTTAGAACCCAGCAGAAAAGCCACCAGAATTCTGAAGCACAACCTGCGCGTTTGCTGCGCCTTCCTCACGGTTTTCACCTTTGGCTCGAGCCACAGCCACACCAGCTGCACCAACCCCTGGCCCGACCTCTACCCATCATCTAGGACCCTTATGGACCCACCTGGATCGCCCTTAGCCGCGCTGCACCCTCTCCCGAACTACAGCAGCAGCCAACACGTAAATTGCTCGGGGAGAGTCCTAACTTTCGTGGACTCTTCCCCAGCCTGAACCACGAAACCTAGCCGCCCTAGGACCCTACCTAGCCTTCGACCCTGACCCCAGCCAAGCCCCCAACAAGCCCAGGCCGACCCCCAAGTCCCATGCAAAAAGGAACGAACCTTGAACCACACTTGCACATAAAACTCAAAAACTCACGGTTCCTTATTTATTTTTCCTCGGTTGTTCCAGCTTATGTTATAACAGGTTGTGCAGCAGGTTTAGTGTTTTCTAAGGCCTCTAAATTTGTGTATAAACATGCTTAATCATATCTTAATTCATGGCAGCCCCTTTAACAACTTAAAAACATGAATTCCAATCATAAAACCATGAGTTTTCCCTTGTATATGCCATAAATCCGAAAATACAGAAAATAAATTTGTGTTCTACATGCATACAATAATTAAAACAATATTATGATATGGTGGATGAGAAAAGGAGATTAGGGCGTGCCTTTGCGTTTTAAACGCACGATTAAACGTTGACGACGAAGAACGGCGGCACGAAGATGACGGCTTGATTTTCCCTTGAAACTTTGAAGCTTTTCAAAATTTTCCTCTAAACAATTTGGTGTGTGCCGTGTGATTTGGGAGAGGGGTGGGGAGAGTTTTAGATTTTTCAAAGTAGGTGGCGTGAGTTTATGATGCAAAGTGAAGGGTTTGAGGTGGAGTTTAAAACATTAAATAGTTAATTAAGTCACTAATAAGGCTTAGGCCCATTAAGTAGGTAAATTAGGCCCATTAGAGCTTAATTAAAATTTTAGAAATAATTTTGCTTAAATAAGTTTGTGAATTTATTAGCCGGGTTGCCAAGAAGTTCGTATTTTTGTTGAAAAACCAACTCCGATAAAATTTACGTCCCGGCGTATAAAATCACCTCAAAACCCCATATTTTCAAAAAATAAGAAAAAGCATCACCCATATTTAAAATAATTAGAAACAATTATTTAATAAAAATCGTTTTCTATTTTTCAGCCCTCGGTCTCCGTTCCTCGATCGCAACTCGAATAACCTTTAAAAATACATTTTAATGCAATCATGTAAAAAAATATATTTTAAACATGCAAATATGCACAACATAATTAACTCATGCAATTAAAACATTCAATTAAAATAAAAGAATTTAATAATTCAAATGCATATGGTTTGCGTGGACATTAAATTTTCGGGCGTTACAATCTCCCCCCCTTAAATTGAATTTCGTCCTCGAAATTTGCTTATCCTTAATAACCCAAAGTTTAGACTTAGTTCTAATATCCCAAAAATCCACGCTTCCGCTGCGCTACTTTGATAAAACTTAAGTTCTAAAATGTTCTTACGTCTACTTGATCCCAAATAAATTTTCTTCCTAAATCCTTATTTTCAAATCGCAACTTAAAAAGACCCAAATGAGTTAGTGCTATATTATTATAACCTCGAATTTCACTTTTCTTAAAATTCCCAATATAAAAATATGGATAACCAAACTTATCGTATATTATTTTCCTTAATTTATACCCAAAATATTCATCAACTTATAATATTTAAATCTTAACATCCCCAAACGCATCCACTAACGCTTAGATTTTTCAAGCCTAATATTGTTTCATCCTTAAAAACTCATGATTAACATTTCTTATAACACTATATCCAAGATATCCCAAGGTTCAAAATATTCTTACGAGCCCAAATCATCGAAAATTCCTACCAATTAAACCATCAAATTATCGCTTATTACTAAACTAGTCCCCAAATTCCTTAGCAATTGCAAAAATAAATTCTTAATTTCCTCAAAAATTATCTTAATTGATCCTTAATTTCGAAAATCCTACGATTAACCCATAAGTCTTTGGTATTCTTAATTCTCTTCTACGAGTTTCCCATAACATAAATTTCGAAAAATTAAACTTATTTACCCAAAAAAAATCAATTTCTATAACTGATATTACTCTTCATCAAAACTTAATATCCCAATTTATCTATTTTCTTATTCCCAAAGTCGTTGTAATCCTTGAATAATTATTCCTTACGTCTAATTCCCAAAAATTAATTCGACTAGTAACCATGAATCATAAATATTTTCTTAAAGAATCTACGAATCCCAAAATTATTCATAAAATTCTTGATTAACTTATAGCCCAAAAAGTAGAACGTCAATACTAAAACCCAAAAATCGACATAATCCAATTCCACCACAAACCAACAAGCGTTAAAATAAAATAATTTTTCAATTCATATCGTATCACGTATAAAAATTCATAATCACATAAAACATATATTATCATGAAGCTACTAAACATGTCACGTAAACATTTAATTCATATACTTATGCATGTAACATCATAAAATAATATAAAGCATGTAAACTTACAACTTTGAGGCTTGACGACTGATCTTCCCGGCGCTGACGGTGGCACAACCCTTTACAGAACCATTGCTCGGATACCAACTGAAACGTCTGCATAACTTTTCTTAAAACGTGCTAGATTTTTTTTTTTTTTTTTTTAAACCTCACATAGCATTCGGCCGAACCATAAAATATTTTTGATATCATTTTAAAATAAAACAACCAACTTCTTTATCAAATCTAAAATAACGTTTGAAAAGTATAGCCCATACTATAACTTCTCAAAAATCTCTCATAAATAAATTGTCGTAAAAAAAATATCTTTAACATTGCTTAAAATCATGAATCGTAAACTAGTGCGGAAAACTAGCGTAGGTCCTCGGGTTATGTGCACCTTCAGTCCAGTCGGATCAACCATCAAGACCTCCATTAGCATTATCATGATAACCTGCATCCATCACGACTAGTGAGTCTAAAGACTCAACACACCATAATCTTGATAACGAGTAATACATAATACAGTTAACATATAACAGTGAAAAATACTTGTACTTAAAATATCATTTTCATGAAGATGCATAAACCTAAACTTAAACATTTCCGTAAGATTTTCATGATGCATAAAAACATTTTCATAAAAACGTAAACATATCCATATTCGTATGCATATCCATATTCGTATCCATATTCATATTCATGTTCGTGTTTGTTGAATTCAGATCGTGATTGTGACTCGTATTCTTAATCTTAATGGGCGATGGATCCATCTACATGTAACCACAGTACTGGGCGGCGGGGACACCAGCAACACTCTCACCGGTCAACTGGGCCTTGGCCTACGTATTAACATATTCGTATTCGTATCACGTATTCGTATTCGTATCCGTATCAAAGGAAACACGATCGTCGGGCTCCCACTGAGACCATAACCCTCACGACATTTCCAACATATTCAGTAGTCACAATCTCTTCACATCTTTCAACATGTTATCATCACTTAATAAAAATCATGTATATACATATCGTTTTATTTTTGAAACCAAGCATGCAACATGTCTTTTAAATGCCCATTTTTAAATCATAAAAATCATAGACATTTAAAAATAAACGTTTTAACATATAAAAATCATAAAAAAACATAAACGTTTTAAAATAAACATTTTAACATATTAAAAATTCAGAAACATTTAAAATTGACATAATAACATATAAAAATTCATAAACATCCATAATTATGGAAAATAATCATATTAGCATAAAACAATAGCATTACGGGCACTGCCATGACGTTTACTAATTTTTAGGTGTAAAAAAACCGTTTTACCCTTGGACGTAAAATTTCCTTTTTTTTTATTTTTTTCTTAATTCCATTGACTCTAACATGTCCCAAATAATTATTTAAGCTCACATGAATTTTCTCGTAATTTTATTTGGCTTAGATCTTAGACTTTTTCAATTTATCTTTTATTAGTTATTTTAACGGTGTTTTAATCCCGAAAATACCAAACTTTAATATAAAATTCCCAAATTAAAAACTTAGACTTTTAATAATTATTTAAGTTTAACCCTAATTTTTCATAATTTTAAAAAGCATAAAACTAGGTGGCGTTTCGTGCGGCGATTAAATTCCGAACAAATCCAAAACTCGTTATTTTGATCCCAAATTTTAAACATAGCCTTTTTAGTATTTATTCTACCCTTCCAAGTCGTGAGCCCCCCCGTGGACCCTTGGATTAATTTTTAGCTTTATAAATTTCGTTTTTGACACACTAACGAACTCACCAAGCCATCTCCCAATTTACCCGAGCCACGCCCGAGCCATCTTGAACCAAAACTTAGCCAACCCATCTAGGGACCCACCTGAACAAGCCCGGCCCGAAAAACCAGCCTTGGCCCGCTCAAACACATTCTGGAAACTTACCCAACCCTGCGCTCATGCCTTGACTCACGCCCCTAGACTCTTAGTGCCACTAGGACACCTCCAGCCGAGCCACCACCGAGCCCAGCACACCCTGACCTTCCCTAGACCAAGCCCAGCCCCTGCCCATACCTGCCCAGTCCTTAGAACCCAGCAGAAAAGCCACCAGAATTCTGAAGCGCAACCTGCGCGTTTGCTGCGCCTTCCTCACGGTTTTCACCTTTGGCTCGAGCCACAGCCACACCAGCTGCACCAACCCCTGGCCCGACCTCTACCCATCATCTAGGACCCTTATGGACCCACCTGGATCGCCCTTAGCCGCGCTGCACCCTCTCCCGAACTACAGCAGCAGCCAACACGTAAATTGCTCGGGGAGAGTCCTAACTTTCGTGGACTCTTCCCCAGCCTGAACCACGAAACCTAGCTGCCCTAGGACCCTACCTAGCCTTCGACCCTGACCCTAGCCAAGCCCCCAACAAGCCCAGGCCGACCCCCAAGTCCCATGCAAAAAGGAACGAACCTTGAACCACACTTGCACATAAAACTCAAAAACTCACGGTTCCTTATTTATTTTTCCTCGGTTGTTCCAGCTTATGTTATAACAGGTTGTGCAGCAGGTTTAGTGTTTTCTAAGGCCTCTAAATTTGTGTATAAACATGCTTAATCATATCTTAATTCATGGCAGCCCCTTTAACAACTTAAAAACATGAATTCCAATCATAAAACCATGAGTTTTCCCTTGTATATGCCATAAATCCGAAAATACTGAAAATAAATTTGTGTTCTTCATGCATACAATAATTAAAACAATATTATGATATGGTGGATGAGAAAAGGAGATTAGGGCGTGCCTTTGCGTTTTAAACGCACGATTAAACTTTGACGACGAAGAACGGCGGCACGAAGATGACGGCTTGATTTTCCCTTGAAACTTTGAAGCTTTTCAAAATTTTCCTCAAAACAATTTGGTGTGTGCCGTGTGATTTGGGAGAGGGGTGGGGAGAGTTTTAGATTTTTCAAAGTAGGTGGCGTGAGTTTATGATGCAAAGTGAAGGGTTTGAGGTGGAGTTTAAAACATTAAATAGTTAATTAAGTCACTAATAAGGCTTAGGCCCATTAAGTAGGTAAATTAGGCCCATTAGATCTTAATTAAAATTTTAGAAATAATTTTTCTTAAATAAGTTTGTGAATTTATTAGCCGGGTTGCCAAGAAGTTCGTATTTTTGTTGAAAAACCAACTCCGATAAAATTTACGTCCCGGCGTATAAAATCACCTCAAAACCCCATATTTTCAAAAAATAAGAAAAAGCATCACCCATATTTAAAATAATTAGAAACAATTATTTAATAAAAATCGTTTTCTATTTTTCAGCCCTCGGTCTCCGTTCCTCGATCGCAACTCGAATAACCTTTAAAAATACATTTTAATGCAATCATGTAAAAAAATATATTTTAAACATGCAAATATGCACAACATAATTAACTCATGCAATTAAAACATTCAATTAAAATAAAAGAATTTAATAATTCAAATGCATATGGTTTGCGTGGACATTAAATTTTCGGGCGTTACAGGTAAGATTTTACCGCTGGGGCGCTGAGTGTTCTGAAATTCACCGTCTAGACAGTGACTGTGTTGCTCGGGCGCGACATTTTGCTGCTCGAGCTCCAGGCACGCGCTCGGGCGTGAAATTTTACCGTCCTAGTGCGGAGCTCTCGGGTCTGGGGTCTTGATTTGACATCCTCTTTATAATTTAGCCCTTGAATAACATGGAAATTTCTTCCAACTTCATTGCTATGTATGCAAATTCTTTGAAGCTTAGACTCTTTCTTGTACGATCTTGACAACATAGCTGTCTGGATCTCCTCTAAAGATTTAGCACGTAATACCCGGCCAGATTCATATCATATGTTTTGAATTGGATCTATGTATGGTTATCTGTATTATACTACATTATACTATATTATTAAGGTTGAGTGATATAAACTAACTAATTTGAGTGTCGTGATATGTTTTCCAGTGAACAAAAAATGCCACCCTTTTTAAATTTTAAAAAATATTTATTATATTATAAAAATATAATAAAAACCTATTTTATAACTACAATATCCTTAATAATCTTTTTTATATTTATCTATATTTTTTAATTTTAAATGATCAAATCATTCATAACATAAAAATTTATTATAAAAAATGCATTTTTAAAGTTAAAATTTTATTATAATATTTAGATTTTTTACACAAAAATTATTTTAAGGGAAAAAATTTAATATGTTTACACATCGCTTATTGCAAGAACCATCAACATCTATTATGACCAAGTCTCTTAATACCTTTGGGGCTTGTGGTGGATTGCAGTGAACATGCTGAAATCTTCTATCTATATGGCTACAACGCTTTTTTAATATTTGGGTATTCCTCTTACTGTAAATAAACATAGAACGGCAAGTTGCGTTTCTCTTGTGGACTCCATTGTGTGCAAAATCTCAGCTTGGCCTCGAAGACTATCACATGTTAGTAAGAATGATCTTGTTCGGTCCGTGCTTCAGGGTGTTAAAAGATATTGGTTTTCTAATCTTCCTTTGCCATTTGATATAATTGATAAGTTTAAAAGTTCTAAGTTTTTGTGATAACAAACAATATCGAACTGCGTCAGAGTCAATCTGTAATTTGCATGTAATTATGATTTCTAACAGGATATTATAAATTCAAGTCGAACAACAAAGATTCAAGTTGAACCACACTAGTCTATTCATCCTAAAGTCAGGATGCACTTCAAGTTGTTTCAATTCCAGCTGCCTTCAAGTTTCTAACTAAACTGCATAAGAAACTCAACTGGAAATCGGCCTTCCAACCGATAATGCTTGTGCAATCAAATCTATTAGATAAATTACTTTTGTCAAATCATGCTCATTACCCAACAACTCATGTTGCAAGAATGTTTGCTAAAAAGTCAATTATCAATCAACTTTTCAGAAGCCGAAGCTGTCTATTTAAAGATGCATTTAATATTCATTAATTATGGCATACTCTAAAGAGAAACTTGAAAATAATTTCTTGTCGGATGCCATTACATATTATGGTTGGAAAACTTCGTACCGTTGAAAGAACTTCTTGTATAAACAGATAGATTCAAGAATGCAGGATACATAGAACCCTCTATCAAAGAAACTACTATCCGTCAGATTTCGAGCATTATAAATCTTTCAATATCAAGTCGCTCACCATAGCACACACTCATTCTTTATATCATACCATAAAGAATCATTATGTGATACCTTTCTAAGTCCAGCTGCTCAAGCTATTTGTTGGAAGTTTTATCTTTCTAAAGTAAGTTTGAAGGATCGTGTGCTGGCACCTTTGAAGGTACTTCAAACACAATATTCTCCAGAAGCTACAATAGCTCGTATTCTAAGAATGTATACACCGATTAATTAAATCAAGTTTGGTTTTAAACCAAACCGAAAGTACTTGAAATAATCCTTCGTTAAGAATACCGATCAGTTAAAGCTTTTAGCTTGTGTAAACTGATCAACTGTAATACGGGGAATCAGTTCAGGCTTGTATCAGTTCAGTTATGGTGAGAACTGAACTGATATCAGCTGAACTGATCAAATCAGTTTAAAACAAAGTTAACCAGTTAATATACAAAATATATTTATGACTTTTCGAAGACTTCAACAGCTCATATGTCACCCCTTCTACCACCTTAGATTTATACAAACATTTTTACAAATCCTTCTCAGCTTAGGACTTACCCTACTTCCTAACTTAACTCCTAGTCTAGACTGAAGGCAGCACCTTTCATCCAACACTTGTTTAACGTATGTGTATCAAAGACTACATACACAAGTTTATTGTCTTTGTGCAAGACCGTATTTGAGTGGTGGTGTGTGTGCGTGTGTGAGAACTGATATGAGTACAACATAAAAGTGTTCTCACACACTGAGGGACTTGTGCTTCTAAACTAAGTTGATAACATGTTAAAGTGTTCCGTCAAATCTAGGCCGATTGCTTCTTGTAAGCTTATATGAATTTAAGTGTGCCCTTCCTTTTTCACACACTATTGTATCTATTCTTCTTGTTAGTCTTCATTGATCTTCATCTTCTATTTATATGCGTGAAGTTAGAACGTAAAATAAGACTTAATAATTGTATCTGTTGCAGCTTGAGTGTGTTCCTTGAAATTTTTGTCTCGACTTTTCCGACAACCATTCTGGAACGTTTTGTCTTTAAGCTCTGATGCAACGTCCATTATTGTCCTTTGACTGGACAATTTGTACGTTTGTGTGTAGCTGGATTCCATTGAATAAGCTTGTCGTGATATACAAACTGATTGATTTTTAACTGATGTTCTGAACTGATAAGTTAAACTGGCCTTTGAACTAGTTTGGTGAAATAACTTGGCTCGTCAACTGAACTCTTTTTACTGGTTCAGTTGAACGGGTCAGTTGGGCTCTTCATCAGTTGAACTCTTCATCAGCTGACCGGGCTTCTGAAGGTCTTCTGCTGAATCACGTATCAACTGATCAATCTGTTGAACTGTTCTTGATACATCAGTTGGACTGATTCACTTTGATCATTCAGTTGATGCTTTTAGTTTGCTTCTCGATTGTTTCAGTTTTGTCTTGATAACTGATCAATTTGAATCTTGATCAGTTTCAGTTTCTGCGCACTTACGTAAATTGATTAGAAATAAAATAAAAAGTTTTGTTAACATCAAAATCAAGATTGGGAACGTGAAATGTTCCAACAATCTCTCCATTTTTAATGATCACAAAACTTGAATAATTAAAGCAAAATTTAAAATTAACTAATTCTCCCCCTTTGTGAGAATCAAAACAGAAAAAATATTTAAAAATAATTTCTCAATTCAAGGGATAAGAAAACTCCCCCTCAAGAAATGAATTTAAAAAACAAGTTAAAAATGAGTTTAAAAGGATTTTTCAGTTCGAGGGATAATTAAGAAAACTCCCCCTCAAGAACTGAATTAAAAACCCCCCCACAAAAATATATTCGTTTACGTGTTTAATGAAGCTACAATAGCTCATGTTCTAAGAATGTATACACCGATGAATTAAATCAAGTTTGGTTTTAAACCAAGAGGAAAATACTTGAAATAATCTTTCGTTAATAAAACCGATCAGTTAAAGCTTTTAGCTTATGTAAACTGATCAACTGAAATACGGGGAATCAGTTCTGGCTTATATCAGTTTAGTTATTGTGAGAACTGAATTGATATCAGCTGAACTAATCAAATCAGTTTAAAAAAAAATTAAGCAGTTAATACTCAAGATATGTTTATGGATGTTCATAGACCTCGACTTTTCCTACGTCACCCCTTCTACCACCTCGGGTAGGTTCCACTAGAAGACTTAGATTTATACAAACCTTTGTACAAATCCTTCTCAGCTTAGCACTTACCTTACTGCCTAACTGAACTCCTAGTCTAGACTGAAGGCACCGCCTTTCAGCCAACACTTGTTTAACGTCTGTGAGTCAAAGACTACATACACAAGTTTATTGTATTTGTGTAAGACTGTATTTGAGTGGTGGTGTGTGTGTGAGAGAGAAAACTGATATGAGTACAACACGAAATTGTTCTCACACACTGAGGGATTTGTGCTTCTAATCTAAGCTGATAACATGTTGAAGTGTTCCCTCAAATCTGGGTTGATTGCTTCTTGTAATCTGATAAGAATTTAAGTGTGCCCTTCTTTTTTCACACATTATTGTATCTTTTCTTCTTGTTAGTCTTCACTGATCTTCATCTTCTATTTATAGACGTGAAGTTAGATCGTACAGTGAGATTCAATAATTGTATCCATTGCAACTTGAATGTGTTCCTTAAATTTTGTGTCTCGACTTTTCCGACAACCATTTTGGAACGTATAGTATTTAAGTTCTGATGCAACGTCTATTATTGAAACACCTACTACTTAAAAATGCTACTATTAAATTCTTTCTTTTTCTGATAAACTTAATTTAGAAACTCTTCAAATTGTGAATGCAAGCGACATTGCTGAAAAATATGCCTTTTGGAAAAATGATCGTAATTAAATAAATAAAATACTGTGGTTTAAAATTTCCAATACGGCCATCAAAATGATAGAAATAAATCAGTAAAAATCCTACTAATCAACCAAATGTCAAAACCAGTGTATAAAAATATTCATGACCACTCTAAGCTCATAAAATCATGATGTACGAAAAATATGGTCCTCGGGTCATGTGCGCACATCCAGCTCTGCCTATTCAGAATTCGGCACCTCCAGCCTCTTCATCAACAAACTCAACTGCATCATTCACACCTATTGAGTCTAAAGACTCAACACACCTGTAACGATATAACGAGTACATATACCTAACATGCAACAGTGAAAAGTACTGTACTCAACATACATTTCATGAACTTAAAAACATAAAGTAAATATGTCGTATAAAATCATAACGTGTTAAAACATCTCATCGTAACAGCATATATTTATACATTTACTTTAATTAAATTCAGTTCATTAGTTGTGACTTTCGTATCAGCTCTATTCGATGGATCCATCTACGTATGAACGTAGTACCCGGCGGCTATCGGACATCAGCGACAGTATTACCCATCCACTGAGCCTAGGCCTCATCATCATCATATCATGTCAATGGAAATACAATCGCCGGGCTCTCTCTAGGCCTTCTCCCGTAAACCGATTACCTCTGGGCCTTTTTCCTCACTATATCTCCAATCATTACATCATATACATATATCGTCAGTCACAACCAACTCTCATCCTTCAAAAACATTATCATTTTCATCACTTATCAAAATCATGCATATACGTAAAATTTTCTTTAAAATCAAGCATGCAACGTATTTTCATAATTTCATAAAAAGTCATATTCGTGATGACATAAATATTTAAAACATGAAAAATCATGTTTAGGGCGCTGCCAGGACTAAAAACTCGACCCGGATGCAAAATGACCATTTTGCCCCTGAGATCCCAAAATGACCGTTTTCCCCTGGACCTCAAAATTTTGACTTGAAGGTTACCAAACTCCTTAAAACACCACATAACATAATAATAAGTATTTCTTAGATGTAAATTCGAGCCTTTTTCAAAACTTGAACGATTCATTTTAAAACTCGGACCAGGGTCCCCGTTTTAACCCAAATCAACCCTAAACTTAACCAAATCTCTCCAAGTTTAAACCATGCCTCAACAATACCCTACTAGCCCTTAAACCACCTAGACCAGCCCACTTAAGACCTTCGAACAACACCTGAAAGTTGTTGAATTTTTCTCCAACAAAGCGAGCCGAACCTTAGTGCACTAAACCCTCGAATTCTTGACCATAGACCAAACCAACGGGGACCAGACCTGAACCAAATCTTCCTAGACTGAAGGCAGCACCTTTCAGCCAACATTTTTTTAACGTCTGTCTGTGTGTCAAAGCGGCCATCAAATGAATGTAAAATAAATCAGTAAAAAACCTAGTAATCAACCACATGTCAAAAACAATGTATAAAAATAATCATGACAACTCTAAGCTCATAAAATCGTGATGTGCAGAAAATATGGTCCTCGGGTCATGTGCGCACATCCAGCTCTGCCTACTCAGAATTCGGCACCTCCAGCCTCCTCATCAACAAACTCACCTGCATCATTCACAACTATTGAGTCTAAAGACTCAACACACCTGTAACTATATATCGAGTACATATACCTAACATGCAACAGTGAAAAGTATTGTACTCAACATACATTTCATGAACTTAAAAGCATAACGTAAAAATGTCGTATAAAATCATAACGTGTCAAAACATATCATCGTAACATCATACACTTATACATTTACTTAAATTGAATTCAGTTCATTAGTTGTGACTTTCGTATCAACTCTATTCGATTGATCTATCTACGTATTACCGTGGTACCCGACAACTGTCGGACATCAGCGACAGTATTACCCATCCACTGAGCCGAGGCCTCATCATCATCATATCATGTCAATGGAAATACGATCGTCGGGCTCCCTCTGGGGCCTTTTCCCTAACGATGTCTCCAATCATATCCTCATATACATATATCGTCAATCACAACCAACTTCCATCTTTCAAAAACATCATCATTTTCATCACTTATCAAAATCATGCATATACATAAATTTTTTTTAAAATCAAGCATGCAACATATTTTCATAATTTCATAAAAAATAGCCACCTTGAGCCAAAACCCTAGCCAACCCATATAGGGACCCTACTGACCAAGCCCAGCACATAGAACCAGCCTTTGAGTTGCACAATCACTCCTGGAACCCGACCCAATTGTAATTGTTGTGTGTGCGTGATGTGTTATTGATGTATTGGGACTCCTAGCTAGTCTAAGACTTCTTCCAGCCCTTGACCACTGAGCCCACCTGACCCTAGCCATCCCTGGACCACGCCCTGCCAATACCCAGACCAGCCCAAGCCCTGGAGCCCACCTGCAGCTAGCCACTAAACAAGACAGCAACTACGCACAACCCTTGCTGCCATGCACTTACCTCACGTTCCTCGCACCAGCAGCCAGCCCAGCCATCCCAGACCATAGCCCGACCCTTGTGCACCCTCCTAGGAACCTAAGGACCTAGCCTAGCCTAGCCCAGCCCAAAGCCCCTAGCCGAGCCTCTTTCTTCCCTGCATCAGCAATAACCTGCGCCACTCCTTACTTGCTCTCGGGTGGAGTCCTAGCTTGCTAGGACTCCTCCCCAACCCATCGTCTCGAGTCCTAGCATGGCTAGGACTCTTCCCCTGGTCCACACATGACCCTAGCCCAGCCCTGGTCGCAACCCAACCCAGCTAAGCCATGAAGCACTCAAAACCGTGCCCCTCAATCCCTTATGAACCTTGATTGTTTTCCAACTTGTTTCAAGAACATGTGCAGCGTTTTTGGTTGATTTTTTATGACTCTAAAACATGTGTAAATCCATGCTTAATCATGTCCTAATCATGGCAGCCATTTTAAACACATAAAAACATGATTTCGGAATCAAATAACACAAGTTTAAAGCATATATGCACATAGTTACGAAAATAAAACTTGTGTGACTTTTTTTCATGCAAATTCATAAAAAATTACATAATATGGTGTGATGATGAGTAAAGGGAGAATATGGTGTGCCTTTGCGCATTTTACGCACGAAAAACCTTTGACGATTGCGAAGAACGGGGACGACAACCTTGGCTAGAAGTTCTTTGAAGCCTTCAAACTTTTTCTTTCAAATTATTGAGTATGTGTTTCGTGTATAAAATTGGGGAGAAGAGTTTGATTGTTGTAGGGGGTTGAGGCGTGGGGTTGAATGGGGTTTAGGGTGGGTTTTTGAATAATATATAGTTAAATTAATCAATCTTAGGCCCATTAAGAGGTTATTTAGGCCCATTAGTGTTTAATTAAAATATTTAAAATAATTTTTCTTGAAAAAGTTTGTGAATTTTTTAGCCGGGTTGCCAAAACGTTCGTGTTTTTGTTGAAAATCCAACACCGATAAAAATTACGACCCGGCGTATAAAATCACCTCAAAACCCCATATTTTCAAAAATACGAAAAAGCATCACTCTTAATTTAAATAATTAAAATAATTAACCAAAAAAAGCATTTTTTATTTTTCATCCCTCGATCTCCGTTCCTCGATCGTAACTCGAATAACCTTAAAAATATATTTTTAATGTAACCCTGTAGAAATATATTTTTAAACATGTCAATATACACCACATAATTAATTAATGCAATTAATTAAAAAACACAAAGAATTTAATAATTGCATGCATGTGGTTCGCATGGAATTTTAAATTTTCGGGCCGTTACATAAGCCGTTCAACACATTGAACAAATTTTCTTCTCAACAGGATCTAAAAGATTAGCACTTGTGTGACCATCAATGGTTCAATGTTACAACTAGCCGTGGGTTCACATCTCAATGTGATTCGAGACTAAACATGTTTTTATATGAGCATATCCAAGTTGCTAGATTCTTACTTATCAACTCCTTGATAATAAGAACGTCAGAACTCAAGTCTGATAGTACCCAACCAAACATTTTAAACGCCTAGCAGCATCGCTTACATGATTTCCTAGGTATCAAATGATAGTGTCTGCAAGAACCAATCTATTATGGTTAGCGTATTGTACGGGCCCTTCATATCATATATCCCGACCGATTCGACAACTATTGGTATATCGAGAGTTGTCAAATAATAGATACAATGTTTCATGTCGTAGTTCCATATACATATATTTTCTTTAAAATCAAGCATACAACATATTTTCATAATTTCATAAAAATTCGTATTCATGATGACATAAATATTAAAAACATGACAACTCGTGTTTAGCCCTGCCAGGACTAAAAACTCGACCCAGGTGCAAAATGACTATTTTGCCCCTGAAATCCTAAAATGATCGTTTTATCCTTAGACCTCAAAATTTCGACCCGAAGGTTATCAAACTCCTTAAAACACCACATAACATAATAACAAGCATTTCATAGACATAAACTCGACCCTCTTTCAAAACTTGAACGATTCATTTTAAAACTTGGACCGGGTCCCGGTTTTAACCCGAATCAACCCGAAACTTAACCAAATCTCTCCAAGTTTAAACAATGCCTCAACCAACCCTAACAGCCCTTAAACCACCTAGACCAGCCCACTTAAGACCTTCGAACAGCACCTGAAATTTGATGGATTTTTCTGCACCAAAGCGAGCCCAATCCTAGTGTACTAAACCCTCGAATTCTCGACCCTAGACCAAACCAACAGGGACCAGACCTGAACCAACTCTTCATAGCCCACCTATGGACCCTCTTGGACCACACCATGGCCTGGTTCAGTCCTCCTTGGCCGAGCCTAACCTTGCATCTTGAGAAAACATGAAAAACATGCACATATTTTCCCAGCTCGAGCTATTTTATGATAAAAATCATATCTCCCTCGTTTCTTATCAGGAAATTACGAACTTGCTATCAAATCGAAGATAAAACAGAGTGCTACAAATCATATGTTGAAGTTATTTCAGAAAACCAACCTATAAGTCACAGAATTCGAAATAACAGAGGGTGACGGATTTTGTGATACTGAAATTTCACAGCTTATGCAATTTTACGATAAAAATCATATCTCCCTTATTTCTGTTAAAAAAAAATTGCTAATTTGCTATCAAATCGAAGATAACACAGAGTGCTACAAATCATATGTTGAACAAATTTCAGAAAACCAAACAATAATTCGCAGAATTCGAAAAAACAGAAGGTGACGGGTTATGTGACACAGATATTTCACAATTGGTGCAGGTTTACGATAAAAATCATATATCCCTCGTTTCTTTTCAAAAAATTACGAATTTACTATCAAATCGAAGATAACACAGAGTGATACAAATCATATGTTGAACACATTTCCAGAAAACCAACATATAAGTCACAAAATTCAAAATAATAGAGGGTGACTAGTTTTGTGACACAGAAATTTCACAGCTTGTGCGGTTTTATGATAAAAATCATATCTCCATCAAGAAAACCGATCGGCCCTCACCAAAACGTGACTAACTCGTGATTCCAGCCCCTTGACACCTTAACTCCCAACGTATATAGCCCCCTAACACCTCAAACCGGCAGCTCCTTACACAGGAAGTCAAGAAAACGTGAATTGCATCAAAGTGTAGGTGTATTTCATGTCAAAACTATGCAAAAATGATACGATATAATAGATCAAAATATTTTTCATACATAAAGACACAAACCAGCATATTATGATGGGAATGATGAGAAAAATAAGATTTTGGGCGTGCCTTTGCGTTTATATGCTCGAAAACTTGAAGACCCTTGTGAAGAACGTGCACCGGAGGGGCGGAGGATGATTTTATTGAAATCTTTGAGAGGATTTTAGAGAGTTCTGCTGGTTTTGCTGCTGAAAAATGAGAGGAGGCTTCTGTTGGGAGGGGAGAGGACGGCCACCATGTTTTAGAATAGGTTTAGGGTTTAGTTCATTAGGTTTAAGTCATAAAATAATACACTAATGGACCCTTAATTAAAAATTAAAGGGATAAAAATGGTTTTAGGCACATTAAACAATAAAATAAACCCGTCAAAAAAACTCTCGAAAAATATTTCGTTTAGTTACGTTTATGAAAATAATGCCCGAGCCCTCAAAAAGTCCCCCGAATCTTTAAAAATTACGTACCGGTTAAAAATATAACCCGACGGGTAAACATACAAAACCAAGGCCCATTTTTTTAAAAAAAAAAACACCCTTAAAACACTTTAAATTAATTAATTAGAATTATTCATTCAATAAAAATATTTTTCCTGATATTCCCCGGTCTTCGGTTCTCGTTCGAGCGCGAAATGCAACTTAACACCCTAATGCATGAAACTTTAAATAACCAATACATACACACATAATCATGCATTTAATGTTTTAAAATCATTTAATGAAATACAAAAGAAGTTTGATAACTTGCATGCATGTGGTTTACGTGAACCTTGAAATTTTCGGGACGTTACAATTATTGTCCTTTGACTGGACAAAAATTTTTGTACCTTTGTGCGTTTCCATTGAATAAGCATGTCGTGATCTGCAAACTGATTGATTCCTAACTGATGCTCTTAACTGATTAGTTAAACTGGTCTTTGAACTAGTTTTATGAAATCAGTTGGCTCGTCGGCTGAACTGGTTTCACTGATTCAGTTGAACTGGTCAGTTAGGCTCTTCATCAGCTGATCGGGCTTCTGAAGGTCTTCTGCTGAATCACCTATCAGCTGATCAATTAGTGGAACTGTTCTTGATACATCAGTTGGACTGATTCATTTTGATCAGTTAGTTGGTGCTTTTAGTTTCTTTCTCGATAGCTTCAGTTTTGGCTTGATAACTGATCAATTCGAATCCTGATCAGTTTCAGTTTCAGTTTATGTGCACTTAGGTAAATTGATTAGAAACAAAATAACAAGTTTTGTTAACATCAAAATCAAGATTGTGAACATGAAATGTTCCAACAGAGTTTCATAGACAACTAGATATTTGTATTGTTATTGTGGTGATACTAACAATTTCAGTGTAGGAATTGATAAGCTCTAGCTGAAGTGAGTTTGTACAATGATTATTTAAATCAAAGTTTTGGTGAATTTCTTCTTGAATGGAAGACGAGAGATGTAGAATGATATTTGAAACGTCCTGCCCTTTTTATTGCTTTAAAAGTACTGGAATTTTTTTAAAAAAAAACCTCACATAGCATCGGCCGAATTGCATACACAAGCATAAAATATTTTTGACATCATTTTAAAATAAATCAACCAACTAACATTTGAAAAGTATAGCCCATACTCTAACCTCTCAAAAACCACTCATAAATAAATTGTCGTAAAAAATATCTTTAACATTACTTATGTAATGCCCCATATTTGACGACTGTCCTCACTGTACCAAGACGAGTCTTTCCAGCGTGCTTATGTCCTCACTCACACGCACCCTAGGAAACTTCCCAGGAGGCCACCCATCCCAAAATTGTCCCAAGTCAAGCACGCTTAACTTTGGAGTTCTTATGTGATGAGCTACCGAAAAAAAGATGCACCTTCGTGATATGAGTAGTACAAATCAAATCTTTTAAGCCCTCTTCAACTGTACAGTCCATTACATTGAACAGTCTCGGAATCCCTCTCCTTCCGGTGTAAGAACGGTTCATTCATGTTCCCTCCACCTAGAAGCTGTAAGAACGGTTCATTCATGTTCCCTCCACCTAGAAGCCTGCCAGGAGCCGCTCATTGTCCGTGCCACCTCATGGCACCGGCGATTACCCCCCGTCCTCTTCGGCCCCGGGCCTCACATGCCCAGCAGCTTCCGTTTGGTTCGTCCCCGAACCACACCGTACTCGGAGAGGTCGGCTCTGATACCAACTTGTAACGCCCCATATTTGACGACTGTCCTCACTGTACCAAGACGAGTCTTTCCAGCGTGTTTATGTCTTCACTCACACGCATCCTAGGAAACTTCCCAGGAGGTCACCCATCCCAAAATTGCCCCAAGTCAAGCACGCTTAACTTTGGAGTTCTTATGTGATGAGCTACCGAAAAGAAGATGCACCTTCGTGATATGAGTAGTACCAATCAAATCTTTTAAGCCCTCTTCAACTGTACAGTCCATTACATTGAACAGTCTCGGAATCCCTCTCCTTCCGGTGTAAGAACGGTTCATTCATGTTCCCTCCACCTAGAAGCCTGCCAGGAGCCGCTCATTGTCCGTGCCACCTCATGACACCGACGATCACCCCCCGCCCTCTTCGGCCCCGGGCCTCACATTGTAACGCCCCGAAAATTTAAAGGTCCACGCGAACCACATGCGCAATTTATTAAATTCCTTGTGCATTTCAACTAATTGTTTTAATTGCATTAATTAATTATGTTGTGCATACTTGCATATTTAAATTTTATTTTCTACATGGTTGCATTAAAATGTATTTTAAAAGGTATTCGAGTTGCGATCAAGGAACGGAGAACGAGGGCTTAAAAATAGAAAATATTTTTATTGGTTATTCGTTTTTAATTATTTAAAATGTGAGTGATGTTTTTTCTTATTTTTTTAAAATAAAGGGTTTTGAGGTGATTTTATACGTCGGGACGTAAATTTTATCGGTGTTGGATTTTCAACAAAAATATAAACGTTTTGACAACCCGACTAATAAATTCACAAATTTTATTTAAGCAAAATTATTTTTTTATATCCTAATTAAGACTAATGAGCTTAATAGGCCTAAAAACCTTGTTAGTAATTAATTAGTAAATATTATGTGATAAACTCCTTTAACCCTACAATTCTTCCAAAAAAGCTCACGCCCCACTTCTGAAATTCTTAACTAAACTACACGACACACACAACACCTTATTTGGAGGAAAATTTCGGTAGAAAGCTAAGGAAGGTGATAGCCGCGGTTCTCGCCCGTTCTTCGCAAACGTCAACAAATTTTCGTGCGTAAATTACGCAAAGGCACGCCTACTCTTCCTTCAAACCATCAGCACATCATATTATTTGTTTTATGCGTGAAAAGTTTGAAAAAGAAAAAGAAAAACAAGTGACACTTGAATTATTTTCGTTCTTATGTAATCCATGAAAATTCTAGCATGATTTTGATTTAAACTCTTGTTATTTTCATGTATATAAGGGCTGCCATGATATAGGTTATGTTAAGGCATGATTTTACACGGTATATAGACTCCTAAAACACCATCTAAACACCATACACAAAGCCAAGAACAAGCTGTCCAACTTGCTGTCAAATTCTTCAAGAATTCGGCTTTGGGTCTTGTGGTCTTGGCCTGGTTCTGGCTTGGTTCCAGGGCTAGCCAGGGCTGTGGGGGAGTCAAGGGTAGGGTCCTAGCTAGGCTAGGGTTCGAGATAAGTGGGCTGGGTGGAGTCCTATCCACCATGGACTCCTACCTGAGAGTGCAAAGGAGTGGGGCGCAGGTTCTGTGAGTGCCGCAGGCTTGTGGGTTCGGTCCAGGGGGCCTGGGCTAGGTTAGGTCGACTCCTTGGGGTCCTAAGTGAGTGCACATCATGATGGTTCAAGGGGTGGTTCGATGGTTAGAGGCCTAGCAACAGGAACGTGAGGATTGCATCATTAGAGTCACGCACAGGTGCTGCCTTCTTCAGGTGGCACGTGCGCAGGGTCCAGGGGATGGGTCGGTCTGGGCTTGGGCTGGCCGTGGTCAGGGATGGTTAGGGTTGTGTGGGCTCAGGGGTGGCTCGGCTGGAAGGGGACTAAACTAGATAGGAGTCCTTTTTACCAATGAGACTCACGCCCACACACATGCACAGATTTGGTAGCTCGGTTCCAGGGTGTTTGAGCGCTTTAGGTGCTGATTATATGGGCTGGGCTTGGTTAGTAGGGTCCCTAGGTTGGTTGGCTCGGGTTTGGCTCGATGTGGCTCGGGCGTGGCTCGAGTAAATTAGGAGATGGCTCGGTGTGTTCGATAAAGGGTCAAAAACGAGAATCACCTACTAATCAAAAACTAAGCATGCAAATAACCTAATCAACAATAATCAGAGATAACAGCGGAAAAAGTCAACAACTATACCGATTATACAACCCAATCGAAGTCTATAACAACTCAAAATAAGGTAAAGAATATCTGGTACAACCATATCGAAATCAAAACAATACCGATAAACTAAACCAACCAGCTACTCAACGTCCTCCTCCTGCTCCTCCTGAGCTGTCCAACCTGAGGCCTGCCCCGTGGGAATGGGGTGTCCAAGAATAAACAAAACCGAGGACGTGAGCGATAAGAACGCCCAGTACAAAAGTATGAGTATACAGACCTATATGAAATGCACATGCTATGATCATGATACCGGGGTAGTCAAGAAACAGGAATCACAAAGGATCTCAAACTGCTCAGTCTAGAGGCGCCAAGTGGATAGTGCCGCGCGGTCCAACCTCTGGGTCACTGCATCCACTACAAGACAGACGTGGACCTAAAATGTCCCGGACCACCGAAGCCCTCCCGACCCGTCGGCCACTGTGTACTCTCGGTGTCCATGCGTCCACAAGACAGGGCTGAGCGGCCCCAAGATATAGCTTATCTCGAAGGAGATACAGCTCAACAGTAAAGGCTATCTCGAAGAAGATACGGCTCAACATGAAATGCAACGTGCAGTAATAACCGTGACATAATAGCATGCATCATATGACATATATCAATGCACCACATAATCATGCAACACATATATGAATGTATACTCAACCAGGATATCTCGGATAGTACTTTCGTACCTCTATCACTGCAATCCTAATCCACTGGAACAACCAGACAACAGGTCTAATCCAAGCCTATTCATCAAGTGAAAACCATCACTAAACTTATCTACCAGACTTAACTAGATAATCCTGAGATAAATACTGATAAAATTCCAAACCTTCGTCCGTTGCTAGCCCGCTGATGCCGCTAGCTCCCAACTAGAGCACAGCTCTGCTACAAGACCAGCAGCTCCCCGCTAGTGCCCAAATCTCGGAACAAGACTAGAACCTGTCAGAAACGACTGAAATGCTATGGAATTCTCTGAATTGGCGAGTCAAAATGAGGAAATCCGACCACTATTTATAGGCCATGTTCGGATCCTCCGAACACCACTTCGGAACGTCCGAACGCTACGTGTCCACTGGCTCTTGACAGCTCATGATCGGATCCTCCGATCATACACTTCGGACCGTCCGAACATGCACGTGTCCAGCTGCTCTTGACACCTCATGATCGGATCCACCGAACCCACTTCGGACCTTCCGAACTCCCACGTGTCGATCAACTCTTGACACCTAATGATCGGATCCACCGAACTCACTTCGGACCTTCCGAACTCTTCGGTGCTTCCGAACCATCTTCGGACCTTCCGATCATGATTAATCACCATTAATCCGTTAATTACCCAATTTGGAATTCGGGCTACTACATTCTCCCCCCCTTAAAAAGATTTCGTCCTCGAAATCTAGGCAAGAGAATAAAACACCATTGTAATACACTGCAAATATTCTTCATTACAACTGTATAACAATTACATCTCAGGCTGATCCTGGTTCAGCGCAAAAACCTGACCTTGGGCACGAGGTCGAAGATTCGAACTACCCACTGCCTGACCCTGTCTCCTCTGCTGAACAGTCGTCTGGGATCCAGAACCAGATCCTGCTCCACCTCGCAACTGAGGACAATTCTTCTTGATATGACCCATCTCTCCGCACTGAAAACAAGCTCCTGCGGCTACTCGGCATTGCTCCGATGGATGGTTCTTCCCACAATGCACACAAGCATCCTTCTTCTCACCAAAGCGAACATCACCGCTAGACCTTGATCCAGATCCAGAAGAAGAAGAACCTGACTTCTTGAAAGACTGAGGTCGAGGGCTCAAAGTATGCGAAGGTCTAGAAGAAAAAATAGCCCTACCACGCTGGAGACTGATCTCTGCCTGGCGACACCGGTTCACCAACCCATCGTAAGAAGTAGGATTATCACAGACGGTGACACGATCAAAAATCTCCTGGTTAAGGCCCTGAAGGAAATGATCGTACTTGGCTTCAGAACTGCCACTGATATGAGGCGCAAAGGGTAACAACTCGAAGAATTTCTGCTGATACTCATCAACAGACATACTACCCTGCTTCAGATTCAGGAGCTCAATCGTCTTGGCCTGGCGAAGGGCTGGAGGAAAGTACAGCTGCATGAACGCTGCACGGAAATCGACCCAAGTCGCTCTACCCTGCGACTGAACTATCGGCGCAGAAGTCGATCGCCACCACCTGCGAGCACGGCCCTCGAGAAGAAAACTAAGGGTCTCCATCTTCTGCTCATCGGTGCACTGGAATGCGCGGAAACAACTCTCCATGCGTTCTATCCAATCCTCAGCATCATCAGGAGTCTCTCCACCAACTAGAGGCTTAGGCCCCATCTGAATGAAACGATGCATATCGAAACGCCTAGGACCATCCCGACGATGACGATGTTCACGATGACGCCTACGATCGTCCTGGTCACCCCAACGACCTACACTTCCCTGACTACTCTCATCACCAAAGTGGTCAGCCATTGCTACAACATAGAATAGGGAAACTAGTAAATTGATCAACGGAAATCCCAAAACAGAATCTATATCCCAAAATCGTATGCATGCTCTGATACCATAAATGTAGTGACCCGTTCCAGAATCACCTACTAATCAAAAACTAAGCATGCAAATAACCTAATCAACAATAATCAGAGATAACAGCGGAAAAAGTCAACAACTATACCGATTATACAACCCAATCGAAGTCTATAACAACTCAAAATAAGGTAAAGAATATCTGGTACAACCATATCGAAATCAAAACAATACCGATAAACTAAACCAACCAGCTACTCAACGTCCTCCTCCTGCTCCTTCTGAGCTGTCCAACCTGAGGCCTGCCCCGTGGGAATGGGGTGTCCAAGAATAAACAAAACCGAGGACGTGAGCGATAAGAACGCCCAGTACAAAAGTATGAGTATACAGACCTATATGAAATGCACATGCTATGATCATGATACCGGGGTAGTCAAGAAACAGGAATCACAAAGGATCTCAAACTGCTCAGTCTAGAGGCGCCAAGTGGATAGTGCCGCGCGGTCCAACCTCTGGGTCACTGCATCCACTACAAGACAGACGTGGACCTAAAATGTCCCGGACCACCGAAGCCCTCCCGACCCGTCGGCCACTGTGTACTCTCGGTGTCCATGCGTCCACAAGACAGGGCTGAGCGGCCCCAAGATATAGCTTATCTCGAAGGAGATACAGCTCAACAGTAAAGGCTATCTCGAAGAAGATACGGCTCAACATGAAATGCAACGTGCAGTAATAACCGTGACATAATAGCATGCATCATATGACATATATCAATGCACCACATAATCATGCAACACATATATGAATGTATACTCAACCAGGATATCTCGGATAGTACTTTCGTACCTCTATCACTGCAATCCTAATCCACTGGAACAACCAGACAACAGGTCTAATCCAAGCCTATTCATCAAGTGAAAACCATCACTAAACTTATCTACCAGACTTAACTAGATAATCCTGAGATAAATACTGATAAAATTCCAAACCTTCGTCCGTTGCTAGCCCGCTGATGCCGCTAGCTCCCAACTAGAGCACAGCTCTGCTACAAGACCAGCAGCTCCCCGCTAGTGCCCAAATCTCGGAACAAGACTAGAACCTGTCAGAAACGACTGAAATGCTATGGAATTCTCTGAATTGGCGAGTCAAAATGAGGAAATCCGACCACTATTTATAGGCCATGTTCGGATCCTCCGAACACCACTTCGGAACGTCCGAACGCTACGTGTCCACTGGCTCTTGACAGCTCATGATCGGATCCTCCGATCATACACTTCGGACCGTCCGAACATGCACGTGTCCAGCTGCTCTTGACACCTCATGATCGGATCCACCGAACCCACTTCGGACCTTCCGAACTCCCACGTGTCGATCAACTCTTGACACCTAATGATCGGATCCACCGAACTCACTTCGGACCTTCCGAACTCTTCGGTGCTTCCGAACCATCTTCGGACCTTCCGATCATGATTAATCACCATTAATCCGTTAATTACCCAATTTGGAATTCGGGCTACTACACGCCTAGTCACCGGCTGATTCGTCTGGTGATTGACTGATTCGTCTAAACATAAGCTGATTCGCTTAATTACAGGCTGATTCGTCTGGTTATTGGCTGATTCGCCTAATTACTGGCTGATTCGTCATGTTATTGACTGAGTCGTCAATTCTGCGGCTGATTCGCCCAGACACTGGAGATATTAATTATATCGATGCCGTTTAGGGATTGATTCATTCCTATCGACTGAGATTCGATATAATTACCTATATCCAGACATCGGGATCCTTAGGATAGAGTTGAGTCGAGTCTGAGACGACGCGTCAGTGGAGTCGAGTCTGAGACGACGCGTCGGATGAGTTGAGTCCGATACGACATGTTGAGTTATAGTGTTATATCATTCATGATTATTAAATGCCTGAGATTGATTTATTTTCTGATTTGATACATGTTATGAATATTTCTTATATGCTTTCGTATATGTTTTTATATGATTGCATTTATACATTGTTTATACTGAGATATTTATATCTCACCGGAGTTATCCGGCTGTTGTCTTGTTTTGTATGTGTGCATGACAACAGGTGGGGCTGGATCAGGGTCAAGAAGAGGATGAGAGAAGATTAGATAGCGTGGAAATCCGGGCTTCGGAGCAACATAGGATTCAGCACTGATATGTAGTTGAACCTAGTTGGACTCTTGTAGATAACGCAAGATTTGTATGTTCATGTTTAATATGTAATTTGAGTAAATTATATTACGTTTCTGCTTTGTATTTGGAAAAAAAATTTTAGACCCTGTTTTATAATTGATTAATTAGTCCCAAACATGATTAAGAACTTGATTAGCGTCCGGGTCCCCACAAAGATTCCACTAAAGAGGATTATAATGACTGAAAATCAATATGCAGACATATCTAGCTGCACATGATTACGATATGTGGTTTTGTCGAACTGATGTGTCAATAAAGATTCTCAGAGCCAACACTACTATAGCTATACCCGAGGGTGCACGTCAAAGAATGGAAAAGAACTCCAAGAACCCTCTGATTGCTTGACATCCTAACATTATAAATACAAATCAGATTGATCTATCTTACGAATATAGATCTTTGAAACCGTCTTTTAGGAGACACACTCTTTATCAAATACTCTACCTTAAAAAATTCAGATTTTAATTTTTACTTTCAAACACCAATCATTTCTAATTTTTCTCATTTTTTTCATAATTTATAAATTAATAACTTTTACAAAACCATTATCTTTTGAAAGCACTCTCTAAATGACATCACCCAATAGAAACATTTTTAGTGAAGCCTTTAAAATATCCCAAAAATACTCTTAATTTGTTTTTAACACACATAATTCACTTTTGTGCAAACAATTCTCTATTTTTTCCTCTTACCACAATCAACAAATCCTTCAACTCAATAACCATAAATCTCTTTCTTATTGAAAATCATCCAACATCTTAAAATTTTACCAAATATCTCAATCTATTATATTATTCTATAGTTTTATAAAATTCAATTGAATTTATGTCAATATTTTGTAACCACAATGTACACGGCTATTAGTTTAAAAACTATACTTTTGAGAACGGTTTAAAATCAATTATTGTTTTTATTTAAAAATTAGAAAATAATTCTAAATGGAGCATCAAAGTTCAACAAAACGACAGAAGTGGGAGTAATTACATCTGAAAAATCTAGAAAGAGAGAGTTTGAACCCAACATGGCTGGCGATGATGGGGAAGAGGTAGCATTGGGAAGTGAGTCCACTGGCTCGGTGGTGGGGTCAACAGTCGCTTTAGCACGATTTGAGATTCATCTAGAAAACACAAAATTGAAATTAAAAAAAATATACTGTTTTTATGCATCATTACCAAAATTCCAATTGAATTCTTCACCTCACAAACAAAATTTAATCTCTTTCTTTCAATCTCACTATTCTTGATTGGAAAAAAAAAACTGATTTTTGAGCTCAATCTCATAAACTGTGAGTCTGTCTAATTATTTCTTGTACTGTGTCACCACAAATAGCTGTTTCTTTTAATGGGTTCGAATCTTTCCGTTCTTTGGCTTCTTTTTTGGGGTCTCATGTTCTTAGTTTTGATAGATCTTCTGTTTTCCGCTCATGATGTTGGATATGGTCTTGATTGCTGCTGTGGTGATTCTGTTTTGATTTGATCTTGTTTTGTTTTGGCCATTTTTGTGTTGTAAATGGTTTGTCTTGAAGATGAATGATTTCCTCTATTGTGCTTATAATTTCTGTTTTGTTTTTTCGATGTTGTGTCAAGAAAGCGTAGTGTTATGTGAATGAATCTACGAGGAAATTTGAGGAAGGATGTATTCAAATTTCTAAATAACGGAAATATTCCTTTTGTGAGTGGTTGGTTGTTTGCGACTTGCAAGTCCTGTCTTCTTGGTGAAAGTTTAGGCCGCTCTTATTTTGGAACTCAAATTGATGTTTTGTGATTCACTTTCGAAGAGCTACTTACCATTATTTCACAAATGTGGTACAATTATATGGCTGCTATACCACTTGTTACGGATTTACACGACACCTCGCGTGTGTCGTGCATTCATCGCCCCCTGGACTTTGTGCCACCCTCACAGTAGAAGTGAAGTAGGCTTAGGATAGATGGTTGGTGATGAAGTTGATAATTAAGGCACAACAAAAAGCTTGGATTGAGTATTTGCTCAAATCATTACTTGGTTGATTGATTTGAGTGTTTCTCGATTGTAAAAGAGCATTTGAGTTTGCACTTCCACTGAGTGTGGGGATTTTTCTTCACCGAGCATGATTTGTTTGGTTCAAGAACCAAAATGTGCAAAGCCCCACAAAAGTTTTGTACAAACTGTTGGAATTTTTTTATTGATATTGGCTTTCTATGTGCAAAAATTTGAGTTGGTTAGATTATGTGGCATAATTTGGGGAAAATACCATGTATTACGGGTGCGGTTCTTTTGTTGGTACCTTGTCGAAATATAGCCTCATGTTGGCTGACTCAATTCTTTCGAATTTTGATTAGGTTTGCCTTTTCAGAATGGCTATATCATCTTATCCTAATCCAGCCGATGCCGGAGTCCTCTGTATAATCCTGGCAAACACAGCAATATCCATCTCCATTTTCAAAGAAATTGTTTGCTCAATACTTCATGTGATCGGCATTCATATTAAATCATGGGAAGAATTATCGGTCGAGCCCTCTGATTCATCTGAATACTGTGCGAGACCCTCAGAATCGTACATGGAGGAGTTCAGAAGCCGAACACCAGCAATGCGGTATGATTCAATTTTCTTAGCCAACAGCCCCAAACAAGAATGCTCAATCTGCCTAACTGCACTTGAGCCAACTTCAGAGGTTAATCGCCTTTCTTGTGGCCACATTTTCCACAAGTTGTGCCTTGAGAAGTGGTTGAAGTACTGGAACGCAACATGTCCTCTTTGCCGGAATTATCTGATACCTCAAGAAATGGAAGAATATGATTACCCCATGTGAGTATCAGTAGCGTGCGCAGTGTGCATATCTGTATCTACCAAAATTTCCTTCATCGGATTGTGTAATCTACTGTTTATCTTTTGCCACCAACATTTTGCGTCCTCTTGTAGCGACGGGTCTTCGTGACTGATGTATGTGTTGTATGTATCGTGAGGTGTTACTCAAAAAATGCCTCCGCATGTTCTATTAACCTCCATAATAATATAACTTTGTTAATCTTGTGTGGTACGTACAGAAGTACTAGGCGTTTGGTCCTATGGTTATGTTATATGTTGGGATAGAAGTGTTTTTAATTGTAATTTAACATGAATATAACTGGCAATTTTGAATATAACAGGCAATTGATTAATGATCAGACTCCTAATGAAGGAATAGGAGGGGCAAAATGTATTTTTTAATGACAAAGTTATTGAAAATGCCATTTTAGGACAGAGAAATGAAGACAACCTTAACTGAATCAAACATGAGTAAAATGTTAGAGCAGATACTAGAGAGTTAATTTGTAGTTTGAGTTTTATTGATTTTTTTGTAAAAATAATTTTTATTTTAATAATATTTTAAAGTGTTACTAAATTATGAAAATTATTTTATCTGTATATTTATGCAAGTTGCATAAATAAAGTTTTTGAATAAACAAAAAGTACCATGAGATCTGCCATTCAACGTAAGATAATAAAACTCATTAAAAAGTGTATCATATATTCTAAACATGTATTATATATTTTAACTTCAAAATTTAAATAAATACTAGGGAATTTTTTTTTTATATACAAACATTTTCCTTTAAACTTCGAAACCATCCGACATTAATAAACTAATATTTAAAAATCTTAACTGTATAAAATTCCATAAATCGTCAATCATAATACGTAAATGGACTTAAAAGAATCCAACAATTTAAGTTTCAAAATCAACCATAAAATTTTCACAAATTAATTCTCAAAATTTTGTTAAACTTTAAATACTAAGCTAATGGTGAAAATATATATTTGTTCACCGGGAGTGTACTGACGGACCCGAACGACTCAAACATCAGTGTCTCCCTCAACATTATATTCTCATGCAGTTATTTAAACCTAGTGAGTGTAATGACTAGGCACGTTCTAACCATACATAACAAATAATACATATAAATACACATGCAGCTTTAAAATAAATCTTTTGATGAAATAAGTTGGTGTAAAAACTTGTAAGCATAAATCATTTTCGTAAATCAGTTAAACATGTAATATCATCCAGCTTCCTCAACGTAAATCATTTTAACATCATAAATCATTTCCTCATCATATATAATTTTGAGTGAAGTTTGATTTTGAAAGTGACTATCCTTTATCATTTATCATCAGTTGATTGATCAACTATACACCAAGTACCTGGGGGCGGGGCGTCAGCAACTCTCGTCACTAGTACGTGACCAAATATGGAAATATGATCATTGGCTCCTCCTTCTGGGCCTTCTCCCGTAAACAGGCTCCCTCTAGAGCCTTTTCCCTCACGATATTTCCATTTTTAAGTTCATTGTTCCTTCTTAAAACGAATCCCCCACATATCATCTGTGTTACAGTCAATTCATATACTTCAAAATATTTTTTCTCTCTTTGTTATTTATGAAATATCGTTTTCTTTTAAAAATCATAAAATAGCATTTTTTCGAGAAAATCGTACATCTTTTTCATATATCATAAAACCACTACCTGAGACGTAAAATGACCATTTTACCCCTGGACCTCGAACTTCCTAATTTTGATTTTTTTACTTTTACCGACTCGAACCTATCCAGAACTATCGTATAAGCTTAAACTTTACTTCTAACATTTTTCTTAGACGTAAACCCGAGCCTTTCGATTTAATAACTTAATAGCTAAACCGTGAACCGTTTTAAACCTGAATACATCAAAACTTACTAATTTCTTCCCAAATTTTAAACTTAGACTTTTGATCCCTAAACTACCCCCGTGAGTCATGAACCATCCCCCATGAACCCCGGTTCGAGCCCTTTTCTTTCCCTAGCTATGATCGCACCCTTCCCTTCAATTCAAGCCACATGTCCTCACCAACCATCGAGCCCCTTGTGGACCAGACACCAGGCATGCCACGGCCAGACCTTCCACACCCTTCTAGGACCACCCTGCTCAGCCTGAACCAGCCCCTAGTCTCTAGCCTAAGCCATACGCATCCTTGCTTCAACCCCAAGCCACGCTACCTTTAGCCACACACGTCTAGCCCAAGCCAAGCCTACACCAGACCAATAGCCCTTTTTCTAGGACCCTATTGACCCTATTGGAGCAGCCCTTGACTAGCCCTAACCGTGCACAGCTTTCTTGCCTAGCCTCCCAAAAGAACCGAGCCCTAAACTTCCATCCTAGTGGCTGCAACTCTCTTCCTTCGTCCATCAACGAGTCCATCCTTACTTCCATCTCCCTAGACCTTAGACACGGCTTGCATAGGGCCTCGACCTACCCTGGTCGAGCCCTGGTGCAGCCTCCATCGAGCCATCACAAGTATACACATGAAAAATCCTAACCGAACCCGCCTCATGCATGAACCTTGTCTCGATTTCATCCAGACCTCGTTCCACCCTTATAAGACTACTTTTACAACCCTTTAACTTTTTTAAATGGCAGCGCGTCCCTTAAAATTCATAAGATGACTCAAACAAGCGTAAAAACATCAAAATTTTGAAAAATATTCATCCAATCGCCAAATAATTTGATCAGTATAATTTTCATTCTTCAAAATATATAAAAAAATATTATGATTTGAATGGCACAAAAATAAAGATTTAGAACATGCTTTTGCAGTTTAAAACACTCGAAATATGAATACCGAAGCAGTGGAACGTCGGTTACGAATGGAGGACGTTTTCTACCCTTTTTCTACCTTTTTTTCTAGTCAAAACCCTACCGGAAACCCACCTTGGGATGATTTCTACCCTTTTTCTACCTTTTTAGCAATATAAAAATTTCATGCATGCGGTCTACGTGGACTGATTTTCGGACGTTACTAATCCTTCTCCCTTAAATAAAATTTCATCCTAGAAATTTGTCTAGTCTTGATTATTGAAAAGCTTAGGCTCTCTCATTCACTTCATACTTAATCTGATTGGCTTAATTTTTGCATTCTATCATGCTTTCTCTGCGTATTCTGATATGACATATTCCATTTTTATACATTTATACCAAATTTCTCGATCTCAAGGAAATCAAAGATTTAACTAACTCTACATCCTCTATCAATTATAAATCCTAAACTACCTTACCTTATTTTATCTTTCCAAAGATTAATTAATTGGTCGTGTCACGCCCAGAGACCGAGCGATTGTGATATCCGGCATTGTTTAACAATTAAATTGAAAACAATAAAGCCTCGTATCAAATTAACCAGTCTTTTTCATAAATAAAATATTATCTTAAAATGACAATGAAAAAAAATACATCAGAGTTGCGAAATGCGGAAAACTGAACAAAAGGGATAACTTGATTCTTGCTCTTGATCATCGATCACCAGCCCCAGAAAGCATCTTGCTCTTTCTCATTCAGTTGCTCCTCATTTTTATCTGAAATTCGTAAGAGGTGAGTGTTTTGGGAAACACTCAGCAAGTGGGGTTCGATCGATTCCAAATATACATATAGAACTTAATTTCTTAAAAAATTCCTTTAACACACTCTCAAAACTAATATTCTTATCTTGACAAAACGGAAACAAATCGAATAAGAGACAAAACTTATCAACTGATTCAGAAGGAAACAGAAGCAATTCAGATCATTTCAATTCAGAACAGAACATATCAGAACAGACAGAACACTGTTACTCTTCTCATTTTCATGGTCAAATTGTCCCCAATATGTTATTCCTCTAAGGGATGAGGCCAGAACATGGTTTTATACCCACCAATGAGGGCCATAACAGAACATGGTTTTATACCCACCAATGGAGGCCAGACAGAACATGGCTTTATACCCACCAATGGGGGCCAGACAGAATCACAATTCTCGTCCCATTTCAAATTCGAATCGTAACAGTGCAAACAGAATTCAGAAGTAACAGACAGAACTTTTCAGATTTTCATATTTCAGAGTTTTCATACGGACATAGCGGAATCAACGAATTTCGAAGCATAGAAGAGAACACATAATCGATCGAAATTTTAAACAGAATGGCTTAGCAATTTTCGAAAATGAAGACAAACATACATGCATGTCATGATATACATATTCAAGTTTAAAAATACACACGAAGTACATAACAAAAGCCCACTTACTTATTTCTTGTACGAAGCTTTCTCTTGAAAATTCAGCTAGCACTTCGGCGCAATTCTAACAAATACTGTCTTCACTTCAGCAGCACCTCGACGCCAAAAACTCTAACACTTGAATCGTACGAGTTTCTCCCTTTTTCTTTGAGTTTCGGCCGAGTGGTTTAGGGTGAGGGGGAAGAGCCGAAATTTTTGAGGCTTTGTGAGATGATTTTTGAAGTGCATTTTATGTGTGGTCTTGGGAGGTATTTATAGAAAGAAAAATGACCCTCCAACTAGCCATGGACGAAATCTTGAGCTCCAAGGAAGCCATAATTGTGGTCTTGATGTAGGTGCAATGTTCCATGCATGAAAATCCAAAATCCCATGCATTCCTCAAGTTCTAGATTAGTCATGAATGTGGCTCAAAATCTCATGCACTCCTTAAATGTCATCTTGATTTTCTAAAGAGTCATTTCTTACCTTATTAATGTGTCTTAACCTTTAGCTCATCCCTTAGCTTATTCCTTGGTTATCTCAAAAGTTGATTCTTGCACATATAACTTGTCCAAGCCTTTAGCTTATCTTTTAGTTCCCTTCTTGGTCCGGTTAGGACAAGATTGGTTGAGCTGCTTTGAGCTGAAAGATCGAGTCCTTGAGCTGGGGTTTTACACCTCCCGTGATAACTCTTCGATTGATGCAGTTAATTGCAGCTCGGCTTCCCGTTGAGCTAATCCCCGAGCTTTGAAGTACATCCTCGAGTCAAGTTAGCTGAAAATTCGATTTGCTTCGATCGAAATTTCCGGGTTCTCACATCCCTATCTCCTTATTGAAAGTTTCGTCCTCGAAACTTGGATCAGCTTGAACTTGAATAAATAAGGGTATTGTGAGCGCATCTTTTCTTCAAGTTCCCAAGTGGCCTCCCTTTTGGTATGATTTGACCACTGTACCATGACATATGGGATGGTCCGGTGTCTCAACACTTGGTCTTTTGTGTCCACTATTCGGATAGGGACTTCTTCATATTTGAGTTCCTCATTCAGATTACCTTCAATCATCAGTGGTGCCACCTTGAGTACATGACCCGGGTTCGAGACATACTTCCGCAGTTGTGAGATGTGGAAAAAATTATGTACTCTGGACATCTCAGGTGGTAAAGCCAGTCGATAAGCTAAAGTTCCCACCTTCTCCAATATCTCGAACGGTCCCAAATACCTTGGATTTAACTTCCCAGATTTACTGAACCGTACCACTCCTTTCATTGATGAGACCTTGACATAAGCCTTTTTTCCGATATCTAGTTCCAATGGTCTTCTTTTCAAATCAGCCCAACTCTTTTGTCTGTCCTGAGCTGCCTTGAGTCTTTCTTTGATTATGGCCACTTTATCAACAGTTATTTGAATGAGCTCTGGCCCGGTAATAGCTTTTTCTCCGACTTTATCCCAGTATAAGGGCGATCTACATTTTCGACCATACAGTGCCTCGTACGGAGCCATTTCGATGCTACTGTGGTAGCTGTTATTGTAGGCAAACTCTATCAACGGTAACTACTCACTCCAATTTCCATGAAAATCCAATGCACATGCCCTCAACATGTCTTCAAGGGTCTAATTGTCCTCTCAGTTTGGCCATCAGTCTGAGGATGATAGGCTGTACTGAGAGTAATCTTGGTTCCCATAGCCTTTTAGAAACTCTTCCAAAATCTTGATACAAATCTTGGGTCTCTATCAGACAGTATACTTGACGGGACTCCATGTAGCCTCACTATGTTGTCCATATACAAAGTGGCTAATTTTTCCAGATTATAATTCATCCGTACTGGCAAGAAATGGGCAGACTTGGTCAATCTGTCAATGATTACCCAGATCCCATCGTGACCCTGTCTTGATCGTGGTAGTCCTACTACGAAATCCATAGAGATGTTATCCCACTTCCACTCTGGTATCTCCAATGGCTGTAAAAGTCCTCCAGGCCTTTGATGTTCCGCCTTGACTTGTTGACAGACTAAACACTTTGCAACAAATACATCTACGTCTTTCTTCATACCGTTCCACCAGTAATTATTCTTCAAGTCTCTATACATCTTGGTACTCCCTGGATGTACTGAAAATCTCGATTTATGTGCCTCGACCATTACCTCTTCTCAAATTCCATCGATGTTTGGTACATACAATCGTCCTTTCATCCAAAGGATACCATCTTTATCAATTTGAAATTCTGGAACTTTTCCTACTTGGATTTGTTCTTTAATTCTCAGGATAGAGGTGTCTTGACTCTGCTTCAACTTGATGGTCTCTCGGAGATTTGGTTGTACTGATAAGGAATTTAAGTTCACCTTCCCAGGGTTCCTTCGACTCAACGCATCTGCCACTTTATTTGCCTTACCCGGATGGTAATTAATTGATAGGTCATAGTTTTTGAGAAGTTCCATCCATCTTCTTTGTCTCATGTTTAATTCCTTTTGAGTGAAAATGTACTTGAGGCTCTGGTGATCAGTAAAAACTTCGCATTTTACCCCATAAAGATAGTGCCTCCAGATTTAAGTGCAAATACTACTGCGGCTAACTCCAAGTCATGAGTGGGGTAATTATGCTCATATGGTTTCAATTGCCGTGAGGCATAAGCAATTACCTGACCCTCTTGCATAAACACACACCCCAATCCTTCCTTTGATGCGTCACTGTATACAGTGAAATTCTTACCATCCTCGGGAAGAATGAGTACTGGTGTGGATGCGAGTTTTGTCTTCAGGTTTTTGAAACTCTTTTCACAAGCTTCATTCCAAATGAATTTCGAATTTTTCTGAGTAAGTTTGGTAAGTGGAATGGCTATCGATGAAAATCTTTCCACAAATTTTCTATAATAGCCCGCTAATCCCAGAAAACTCCTTAATTCAGTCACTGTCTTTGGTTGTGGCCAATCTTTGATTGCCTCTACCTTCTTAGGGTCTACTGACACTCCTAATTCAGAAATTATATGCCCTAAGAACGCCACACTTTTTAACCAAAATTCACATTTCTTGAATTTGGCGTATAGTTCCTTTTCTCGAAGTGTCTGTAAAGTGAGACACAGATGCTCTTTGTGTTCTTCTTCATTTGGTGAGTACACAAGGATATCATCTATAAAGACAACTACAAACTTGTCGATGTATGGTTTGAATACCCAATTCATCAGGTCCATGAATGCTGCAGGAGAATTCGTTAGGCCAAAAGGCATTACTGTGAATTCGTAATGTCCATATCTCGTCCTAAAAGCAGTTTTAGGGATGTCATCCGCTTTGACCTTCAACTGATGGTAACCAGATCTCAGATCTAGTTTTGAGAAGACCTTGGCTCCTTTTAACTGATCGAAAAGATCATGTATTCTTGGGAGTGGGTACTTATTCTTTATGGTGATCTTGTTCAACTCCCTGTAGTCGATGCATAGTCTCATGCTTCCGTCTTTTTTCTTTACAAAAAGCACTGGGGCTCCCCACGGAGATGCACTAGGGCGGATCTGCTTCTTATCCAGCAATTCTTGGAGTTGCTCCTATAATTCCTTCAATTTATCTGGAGCCATTCGGTATGGTGCCTTTGATATTGGTGCAGCACCAGAGACCAAATTGATTTCAAATTCTACTTCTCTATTGGGTATCTCACCCGGTAGTTCCTCGGGAAAACATCTGGAAATTCTTGAACAATTGGGATATCCTCCAACTTTGGGACTTCTTCTTCTTTGATTTCATTGATTACTGCCAGGTAAAATTCTTTTCCTCCCTTTATAGCCTTCCAGGCTTGTGAAGCTGACAGTAGGAATTTTCTTTCTTTGGATTTCCCGTGAAATAAGACTTCCTCTTTAGTAAGAGTCTGAAGTATAATTTCTTTCTTTTGACAGTCCATAATGGCATGGTTTTTAGCTAACCAGTCCATTCCGATGATAATGTCAAACTCAACCATATTGTTGAATCAATTCTACTTCAAAAGTTTGTTTGCTGATACAAATTTTACAGTTTCGATACACTTTATGGGTTTCAATTGTCTTACTGGCTGGTGTTGCTACTCTTAGCGGTTCACTAAGAATATCATTCTCAAGTTTAAGCTTCTTAGCAAATCTTCTAGACACAAATGAATGTGTGGCTCCACAATAAAACAAAGCATATGCAGGCATTTTATTGAGTAGGATGGTACCTGCCACTACTTCGTGGCTGTTATCGGCTTCCTCTTGGGTTATTGCATAGACTCGAGCATTAGTCTTGTTTTCTTGTTGTTTGCTGGGCCCCGTCCCTTTGTCCTTGTTGTCTGGACAATCTCTAATTCTATGGCCCACTTTTCCACACTTAAAACAAGCACCGGTCTTTCGATAACATTCTCCCACATGCTTCTGTCGACATGTCTCACACCACTTTCCTTCGGTGATGCCCGCATTGTTAAAATTCCCTTTGAAAGACCCACTTGAATAATTTGGTTTCTTAAACTTGGGACCATTCTGCATGGATTGACTGTTTAATGGCCTTTTGTTCTTGTTTTCTTCCTCGCGCCTCTTGATATCAGTTTCTGCGCTCATTGCAGCGCCCATCAAATCTGCAAAACTGCTAGGTTTGAATAATGCCAGTGCCGACTGAATTCGACTGTTGAGTCCCTTTTTGAAACGATGTATTTTCAATGTTTCATCTGACATAATCGTTGGGACATAGGTTCCCAGATCAATAAATCTCGACGTGTATTCCATTACCGTCATTTCCGGCGACTGTCTGAAATTTTCAAATTCATTCAGCTTTTGTAGACGAAACTCGGCCGGATAGTATTGCTTCAGAAATTCTCTCTTAAAAATCTGCCATGTGATTTCTTCCACTTCTGCCAAAGATGGCGACACGGTTTCCCACCATTTCCTAGCTCGGTCTTCTAAAAATGGTGTTACAACTTCCACTCTCAGCTCTTCAGGTATTTACAGTAAATGCAGTTGAGTTTCGACGTTCTTGAGCCAGTTGTGACTGACTTCCGGGTCCGGGTTCCCATCGAAACTTGGAACTCGATTTCTTCTGAAGGATTCATAATGGTATTTAATTCCACGAGGTTGTGGTTCTTGAGGTGGTTGTATGGCGTTGGCCAATGGATTCACAAATCCTTGCAATGTTGCAGCTACGATGGTTGCTATTGCCATCATATCTTCTTGACTGAGGTTCACTCTGAGTGGTGGTGGTGGTGGTGGATTCTCGTTTTGGTTGTCGCCACGAGGGTTACGATTGTGTCGGGGAGGTCTGCCTGCCATATCCTATAAACATGTATTTTATTAATTGGTTTGCCACCATACCTAATCAAATAAATAATTTCATTAAATTGTAAAAAGTTTTCATACAACCAATCTTGTCAAATAATGGATCAAATACTTCTAGATACAATCGAAGCCTACTCTAGAGCTCTCTCTCTCTAGTCCTCTATCACTTCCCCATCCCCTATTGCTTCATTAACTTCTTCCTCTGCTGGGTTTGCTTCCATTTGCTCCATTAGTTCCTCCATATTGATCATTTCATTTTGTAGATGCTCAATGAAATTCTGCAGTTGTGTATTTTGATGATCAAGGTTATTAACTTGTTCCTGCAGCTCTTGTATCACTGATTGATTCACTTTCTCGTCGCTTTATTGCTCGTCAATTTGTTTTTGAAGACGATGTTGAATTTTTAGAAGACTATCATTTCGGATTTAAAACGAGCCAATCCTGTCCTGTGCTTTGTTTAACTCTTGCCTAGTGATCTCATGACGACGTTCTGACTCTAGGTGATAAGCTGCGTATCGCCTAACGACTTCGCGTAGTTTTTTTCTTCCACTCTGGCTTCACGGAGATCCTCCATCATGCACACGTTGTTCCCGTCCAACTGATAGTTATCTCTCTCGAGTTTTTCATTTTTTTCTTTTAGTATTTTAATTTTTGACTCCTTTTCTTGAAGTTGATTTCGAAGTTCATTTATAATGCGTTGGGGATCCATGTAGTGTTCCTATAAGGATAAAAAACATTTTTATAGATAAGATACTCGTCAAATTGTAAATGTGCAATAATAGGAAGTTAATAGAAAGTTTCAAAATAATTTGATTCACATAATATTTTCTTAGCCACAAATTTGCTACAATTTAATATTTTATGATAATGCTAATCTAATCGAACATCTCTCCATCATCGCTGTCAGTGGCACTGTCGTCTCCATCCACCTCCATCAGTGCTACTTCTTCTTCCTCCATGTTCTCTATCACTAAATGTAGGTAGTTATTTTGGTCTTGAAGCCTGTCCATAGCTCTGTGGATCTTCGAAATGTACCGATCCTGACTGGCGATGAAATCCTCCTGGCGTTGGCGGGCCTGAGCAGTACGCCCTCGCTCTAACTCTACTTTCTCCAATAAGTCTATGTTAAGTGCAGCCAAGCGCGTGATGCGAGCGGAGTCGGTCGGTATCTGCAGCAGTTGGCTCTCAGCCAAGTCTAGATGATGGGACAATCGCTGTACCTCGGTCTCAAGTGTGTGACTAATCTCACTAAGCTCCAGTTTCTCTAACTTTTCCTTTGCCAGTTGCGCCTTCAAAGTCGCAATCTCCCTAGTTTGATTATCTACGGTAAGCTGACGCATACGGAGAGCAGCCTGAGCGCGGGTACGAGGAGCAGCCATTTCCTAGGATAAAAATGGAAGGTAAAGTACTAGAATCTTATAAAGGGTGGAAAAGCACAAATATAAACGCGATCGTGGAAAATTTTCGATACTAAGTGATTTCAGAACGATTGAAGGGATACATTTTTGAAGTATATTCCAAATTTAGGAAACATATGAAAGTTAGACTTCAGGAATAGATGAAAGTTGGACTCGAATTGGGATACACTAGGCTTTTGCCAAAATTTGACTTCGCCAAATTTTTTCTATCAAATCCCAGCGGGATTATGAACCTGGCGGCTCTGATACCACTTAAATGTCACGCCCCGAGACCGAGCGATTGTGACATCCGGTATTGTTTAACAATTAAATTGAAAACAATAAAGCCTCGTATCAAATTAAACAGTCTTTTTCATAAATAAAATATTGTCTTACAATGACAATGAAAAAAAATACATCAGAGTTGCGAAATGCGGAAAACTGAACAAAAGGGATAACTTGATTCTTGCTCTTGATAATCGATCACCAGCCCCAGAAAGCATCTGCTCTTTCTCATTCAGTTGCTCCTCATTTTTATCTGAAATTTGTAAGGGGTGAGTGTTTTAGGAAACACTCAGCAAGTGGCGGTAGATCGATTCCAAAGATACATATAGAACTTAATTTCCTAAAAATTTCCTTTAACACACTCTCAAAACTAATATTCTTATCTTGACAAAACGGAAACGAATCGAATAAGAGACAAAACTTATCAACTGATTCAGAAGGAAACAGAGGCAATTCAGATAATTTCAATTCAGAACAGAACATATCAGAACAGACAGAACACTGTTACTCATCTCATTTCCATGGTCAAATTGTCTCCAATATGTTAGTCCTCTAAGGGGTGAGGCAAGAACATGGTTTTATACCCACCAATGGGGGCTAGAACAGAACATGGTTTTATACCCACCAATGGGGGCCAGACAGAACATGGTTTTATACCCACCAATGGGGACCAGACAGAATCACAATTCTCGTCTCATTTCAAATTCGAATCGTAACAGTGCAAACAGAATTCAGAAGTAACAGACAGAACTTTTCAGATTTTCATATTTCAGAGTTTTCATACGGACATAGCGGAATCAACGAATTTCGAAGCATAGAAGAGAACACATAATCGATCGAAATTTTAAACAGAACAACTTAGCAATTTTCGAAAATGAAGACACACATACATGCATGTCATGATATACATATTCAAGTTTAAAAATACAAACGAAGTACATAACAAAATCCCACTTACTTATTTCTTGTACGAAGCTTTCTCTTGAAAATTCGGCAGCACTTCGGCTCAATTCTAACAAATACTGTCTTCACTTCAGCAGCACCTCGACGCAAAAAACTCTAACACTTGAATCGCACGAGTTTCTCCCTTTTTCTTTGAGTTTCGGCCGAGTGGTTTAGGGTGAGGGTGAAGAGCCGAAATTTTTGAGGCTTTGTGAGATGATTTTTGAAGTGCATTTTATGTGTGGTCTTGGGAGTTATTTATAGAAAGAAAAATGACTCTCCAACTAGCCATGGACGAAATCTTGAACTCCAAGGAAGCCATAATTGTGGTTTTGTTGTAGGTCAATGATCCATGCATGAAAATCCAAAATCCCTTGCATTCCTCGAGTTCTAGATTAGTCATGAATGTGGCTCAAAATCTCATGCAATCCTTAAATGTCATCTTGATTTTCTAAAGAGTCATTTCTTACCTTATTAATGTGTCTTAACCTTTAGCTCATCCCTTAGCTTCTTCCTTGGTTATCTCAAAAGTTGATTCTTGCACATTTAACTTGTCCAAGCCTTTAGCTCATCTTTTAGCTCCCTTCTTGGTCCGGTTAGGAAAATATTGGTTGAGCTGCTTTGAGCTGAAAGATCGAGTCCTTGAGCTTGGGTTTTACTCCTCCCGTGATAACTCTTCGATTGATGCAGTTAATTGCAGCTCGGCTTCCCGTTGAGCTAATCCCCGAGCTTTGAAGTACATCCTCGAGTCAAGTTAGCTGAAAATTCGATTTGCTTCGATCAAAATTTCCGGGTTCTCACAGGTCGACTTTTAACCTCAAGTCGTCCTGATCGTATGATTTAATTTCCCTAAAATATATTCCTATTGTTAAACCTAGTTCCGATCAATAGTCATCATATAGTATCCATGATTATAAAACACCTTAATGACTGATACTTACTAAAACCTCATTCTTGTATATGCCAAACATATTTTCCTTAACGCTATCATCACTTTTTTTCGTTTTCTTATTCCCAAGCATTCAAAGTACTTAAATGATTCAGGTCTATCAAGTCACCATTTCACATTATGATTTCATTCTAAATCCCGCTATAAAATTGACAATTATATGTAACCTCGAAATTCAAGATAATTTCCTATAATATTACATTTACAAAAGTTTTGTCACACTAAGGGGGAAAAACTTTAATCCACCTTCTAATATAATTACTAATTCCATGATCATTTTGGTTAAATCTTATATAAAATTTTCCTTTTGGTGAATCACAATAAGAAAAGTTATTGTAATTTAATTTCTTTAACCTGGAAATATCCCTATATTTATTATAGTCAAGATAATCCAAGGTCTTACATAACCATTTTAAGCGTTTAACATTCTTCAAAATTCAAACTTAATATTCACAAGGTTAATTAGTGCTCCGAAAATAATTTCTACATTGGAACTTGAAAATTGATTATAAAATTTTATCCAAAGATCTTCAATTACCAGCCTTCTAGAAAGAACTTATTGTTCATGAGTTACATTTTGTTGAAACCTAAAATATGTTATGTTAATAACATTACTATTTTATTGATCCATGCAACCTCTGTAAGGTATTAGAAATTCGAACTACGTAACTTGACTGCATGCAATCCAAATCTTTATTTAAATATGTGTTTAATAATTTTTATGCATTTTATTGCGTGATTATTACATGATTAGGTGTGTATTTCATTGGTTGTACGAGTAACGGAGACCGAGGATAATCAGGAAAAATATTTTTATTGAATAATTATTTTTAATTATTAAATATAAGGTGTATTTAAGAGAGAATTTCGAAAATGGGCATTGATTGGGTATTTTTACTTGCCGGACCGTATTTTAAACCGGTACGCAAACTTTATTGATTCGGATGACTTTTGAGGGTTCAGGCAATGTTTTCAAAAATTTACCTAAAAGAAATATTTTTCAGGAGTGATTTTGAGCTTGACGGGTTTGTGTTATTGCTTAATGGGCGTAAAACCATTTTAATCACCTTGTTTACTTAAATTAGGGCCCATTAAGACTTTCTTTTAAACCTAAACATATCATCTAATTTAAACCTATCAGCAAGGTGGCCGCCCCCCTCCCTCATTCAGAAGCTCCCCTTTTTCGAAAAAATAGCATCCCTCACTGACAATCCTCTCAAAACTTTCAAGAAAATCATCCCCCACCTCTCCGGTGGTCGTCCTACGCAAAGATATCATAGTTATCGAGCGTTTTAATGCAAAGGCATGCCGAAAAACAATTCTTTCTCATCATTCACGCTATTTTGTGTTGTTATGTGTGTGGTTTCATGAATATTACATATATACATCATGTGTTTTTGTTTTTACAAGAGTTTTGCAATGAACACGCATGTATTCTTCATACTACTCATGTTTTTTGATGTTCTTGGGAAGGGGCTGCCAATTTTGTGTTGTTAAAGGCTGTTCATGGCAAAGGTTTAATGTGTTTAAGCACTGGAGTCAAGGCTTGGTCGGTTTAGGCGAGGATCGATCAGCTTGTGTTGCGAAACCTAGCAGCTATGTGCAAGGGCCGTTCCTAGCTTTGGACCAGACCCTGGTGGGTCTGAGCCGTGGCCGAGGAGGGCTCGAACGTGGCTAGACGGAGTCTTGAGGTCGATCGTGCGAGAGGTGTAAGGGTTGGTCTTGTTTGAGGTGTGCTTGGGGGCTAGCGAGTGTTTGCGTCTTGCAGCGTGCATGGGGCTGTGAGCTGGGATTAGGTAGGTCCAGGAGGATCCAAAGTTGGGATGGGAGGTGTTAGTTAGAGGCAGGTTGGTTGAGAGTAGGGTAGATGTTGGCTTTGAAGTGTTTGGGAATGTTTTTATCGCAGGGTTAGCGCCGCAACGCCCGTGTTTCGAAATAGGTAGCGCTGACGCCGAGCACTTATGCGCTAACCAAGCGCCGCAGCGCCACAATGTCATCGCCTAGGCGCTTGTTCAGGGTCTGAGTATCTTTTAGTTTAAGTGATATTGTCTCATTTGGATATTAATACGTCGTTATGACCAAGCTTAGTGAGGGTAAGATTAGGTCATACGAAATTTGATTAGGACCCTTTTGAATTATGATTTAAGCGTGGTCATCTTTGGTTAGAGTTAGTAGTCCTGACAGCGCCCTAAATACGATTTTATATGTTATAAACGTTTATGTCATCATGGATATGACTTTTTCTGCAATAATAAAAATTACGTTGTATGTTTTATTTAAGGAAAAATTTATGTATATGTATGTTTTTACTAAGTGATGAATATGATTACCTATTTTTGAAGGAATGGAGTTGGTTGTGACTAATACGAATACGATGATATGTAAGGCTAAGACTCAATGTATGGCTAATACTGTCTCTGATGTACTCGTCACCGGGTACCGCGGTTACACATAGATGGGTCTATCGCCTAATACGATGATAAAAAAGTCACAACTAATGAACAGAATTCAAGTTTAGAAAACGAACACGTATATGTTGATATGTTGAGATATGTTGTGAAATGTTTATGCTTTAACAGACCATGATTATGCATACGATTTTTAAGATCATGAAACGTATCTTTATTAGAGTACTTTTCACTGTCGCCTATTATGTATAATGTATATGTATTTGCTATAGCCTTACAGGTGTGTTGAGTCTTTAGACTCACTAGGTGTGCATGATGCAAGTGAGTATGTTGATCAGGAGATTGGAGGTGCCAAGACTGAGTAGGCATGGCTGGATGTGCTCACGCTAACCCTGAGGATCTTATTTCTTCTGCACATCATGTTTATAAGATAAGAGGGTTTATTGGATATTTTCAATCTATGTTTATTTTTATGTTGATGATTCGACATGACTTTTTAAAATATTTTTTACTGCAGTAAATTTTCAGCATCGGATTTCTCTTATTTTAAAATGTGTGATTTACATCATTTATTGCTGTAACGTACAAAAAACCAACATACGTAAACTGCATGCATGAAAAATTGTTTTGATTGCTTAATTGTTTTATTTATTTAATTTTAAATGCTAGCATGATATTTATTATATAATTAAATGTATGATTGTATGATTAAATGATAATATGACATGATTAAATGAAATTAAGGATTTTACCCAAATATTCGATAATATCAAGGGAAAGGAGACTGGGACGACAAGACAAGAATATGTATTTTTCTTTAAATAATGGCAAGGCTTTCTAATATGATTTAAAAAAGATTTAAATTTCCTAAAAATGTTGGAGTTCAAATTATTTTACGAGTCGAGCTCGATTTTTCCCGGTAAGCCGGTTTTGGGCAAACAAGGAGTTTTAAAAGATCAAAAATATTATTTTATTTAAACTTATTTTATAAAATTTTATGTTTTAATCAAATAAGTGTTATTTAGCCGAATTTAATTAATTTAAGTAGGCTCAATTACCCTTAAGCTTGCATAGGACTCTACCCGAGGGTGTTCCTTGGTTTGGCCGAGAGTTTCAGAGTGTGGCTCAGTTTTGGGTTGGGTTAGGTGGTCCATCAGGGTCCTAGGGTGATGGGCATGGGTCGGCCCAAGGGCTGGAGCGGCTGGGCTCGCTTCTGGCTCGAGCAAAACGAGAGAGGCGTGAGAGAGCTTGGAAATGCGCGGCTGCTATATTCTGATCCAGGTGGATCGCGCGTGGGTTCCAGGGTCTGGGTCTGGGCATGGTCCAAGGATGGTTAGGGTCATGGGTGATATGTCGTTAGAGGGATGGGAGAGTCCTAGTGCCACTAGGAGTCTTAGGCGTGGAGTTGTATCCATGCGCAGATTGTTGGCTCGGTCCAGGAGAGTTTGAGCAAGCTAGGGGCTGGTTCTATGGGCTGGGCTTGGTCATTAGGGTTCCTAGATTGGTTGGCTTGATTTTGGCTTTAGGTGGATCGACCATGGCTCGAGTATTTTGAGAGTTGGCTCGATGTGTTCGAATATGGGTCAATTTCAAGAATTAAATAAGAAAATTTGGAACCATGGGGCACGGGTGTGGTTCATGGCTCAAAAGGGTAGAATATATAATAAAAATGATATATTTAAAATTTGAGATCAAAATAATTAGTTTTTAAATTTTTTTGGGATTTAATCGCCTCACGAAACGTTAATTAAAGAATTAATTGAAACGCCTAGAATTAAACTGAATAAAATTATTAAAATTAGATTTAAGCTTAAATAATTATTTGTAATAAGCACATGCCATTAAAAGTGGAAAAAAGATAAGATCGAGAATTTTTACGTCTAGGGGAAAAACAGTAATTTTACACTTAGGAAATACGTAAAAGCTTGGCAGCGTCCCGAAGGATCATAATGCTTGTTAAATGATATTTTTGATTTAAAATGATGATTTTGATGATAATATGTTATTTTATGATTTATGGTAAAGCTGTGGAATTTTGACAGTCTAAAATGCTATTTTTGAAAAGCTGTGTTATTTTATGATTTTAAATTAAGGGAAAAATATTTTGAGAGATGTGAATTGACTGTGACAAATGATATATGATGTGTGGGGGATCTGTTTTTTGAGAGAATGGTGAACTTACATTTTTGTGGGGATGTCGTGAGGGGAAAAGGTCCGAGGGAGTCTATTTACGGGAGAAAACCCCAGAGGTAGCTCATTTATGGGAAAAAAACCCCAGAGAGAGCATCTATGGAAAAAGGCCCCCTAGGGAGCTCCGATGATCGTATTTTCATGGTGGTGCCTAGTGCCCACCCCATTGGGCCATGTGGAGCTGAAGACTGATCAGTCAACCGGAAGATAAAAGCTAGTCAATTTCAAGGGTCAAACTTCACCTAAAATGATATATGATTTAAAGTTTTATGATTAAAATGATTTTATGATATATGATTTATAATGAAGAATTAAGTGATTTTTAAATGATTTATTTATGCTTAAAGCTATTTTTAAATGATTTATTTATGTTCAAAAACTATTTTAAATAAAAGTATGATTTTAATGCATGTGATTGTATATGTATTACTTTCTATCCATGTTTAGAATGTGCTGAGTCTTTAGACTCACATGGTTTGTATGATGTAGGTTTTGATGATTTATGAGAGGCGCTGACGATTGAGTGGATCGAATGCAGCAGTACACACCCGTGAGCCTTTATGTTTCCGCACTAGCTTGATAGATGAATGATTTAAAGATTATGTCAATGATTTATATTAGAGATATTTTCATGCTTTGTTTTATTGTTAGTTGATCTTTGATAAGGTCGATATAGGATTTTGGTTAGTTGACGATTTAGGATTTATTTTATGCACTTGAGATTTCATATGTTAATTTATTATGATTGTTAGAAATGCTAAGTTATTTATTTTTAGAATTTTCAAGTTTATGATTTATGATTAGAAAAAAAAGTTGAGGTCGTTTCAATTGCATGTATGCATGTAAATGTTTATTTTTGAAAAGTAGCTTAAAAAAAATTACTTTAGTAGACGTTTCAACTTCAGTTCTATCTAATCTCATAAATCTCATATATCACATAACCTAGCATCCATAAAATCATAAATTATTTACCTAATAAAACTTACTACATAATCCCAATACATATTTCTAGTTGGTCCCAAAAGAAATGTCTCCTAGTAACAATTATACTTTTAATCGCCTACTGGAACTTAGATTCCAAATTTCATAATCTTAAAAAAAAAAAAAAATCTTATGACACTACAAGTTGTTTCTTGATAACTTTAAACATTTCCTTAAACGACTTCATCCGTATGAGGTTTAGCAAAAAGATTAAAAAAATTGAGGTTTCTGGATCTTAGAAATTATAACAATTGCAAGTGTCAATCAATTTAAACATAATAAAAAAATTATTTAACCTAAATTCCCAAATTTCCTCAAATAATTTCACAACCATATTTTTCTCAAATCCTATAAACTGAAGCTTACAAAAATTATACGAACTCCGATATTTTAAGTTTGTATTGTTCGATTCCTTCATGACATTACTTCAATAGTTTTATGCATAATATACTAATACAAACGAATTTCATTTACTGATTTTCTCCTTCAGTCATTTTTCCCTCTAATATCTTACTAAAATTCTGAAATCTAAAGTACAAACTCCCCAAGCTTTCCGATACAATAGCAATTGTTGAACCAAAAACTATTTGTGTCTTTCGATAAAATAAAAAATAAAAATATTATTGATTAAATCTTATTTTTAATATTTATATTCTTTATGTTTCACGGCATACACTTATAACACATGTAAGGCAATTGTAATTCTCTATAATCCACTATAATACTCACAAATTATTAATTTGACAAATCTTACTTTTTAATCAAAATCGTTAATACCAATTTTTCTCATTCCTCCTAGGATATCCCCATACTTACATATCTCTCTAACTTCTTCAATTAAAATTCATTTGTAACCCTTAATTAGTAATTTACTTCCCAACTACATTCAAATAGAGCCTTTTATTTTTTCTGAAAATTGCAATCTAAATCCCAAAGTTATTGGATTATTCGATTAAGCATAAATTATCGCATTCCAGCCACTCAACCGGTCGAATTTAATGCAAAAAGGCTCCTTTAACTTTCAAATATAATGCTAAGGTGACCCCATAATTTTTCCTAAACTTTGCAATCAAGACCCAAAATTCTTGAATTCTCAAATTTAGCCCCCAAATTTTTGCATTTTAGCCCTCCAAGTTTTCAGATTCCTACAACTAAGCCCCTATATTTTTTAATTATAGCAAAATCACCCCTAATATTTTCGAACTAGCCATTAATTCCCTTAAATTTTTTAAACTATTATAATTCAGTCCCTAAGTCCCCGATTCCTTAAAATTAAACCAATAACTATCAAGTTTGAAGTTCTCTTCCTACATAGTATAAAATTCGATACAAGCAGTCCTAATCATCAAGTTCACTTCGCCTCAACTTAATCCTAGGTAGTGCAGAATTCGAGATATGCAAAACCAAATTCTCCTCACGTCTCAGAAGCATAACTGTACACACCGTCCAAACCACGTAACGAACATGCATTTAAAAATTTAAAATTAGACATCAAACCTCCTAATTTCTATATCATCAAGGAATTTAAAAATTTATCAGCATAAAATTCAAAGCAGTAAATACTCACAGACTTTGAGGCTTGACTTCTTGAGCTTCTCGGAGTGGCACTAACACAAACTTTACAGGAACATTGGATCTGATACCAACTGAAATGTCCTTTAATTTTTACTTTAAAATTTAAATAAATACTATGGAATTTTTTGTAAACATTTTTCTCTAAACTTCGAGACCGTCCAACATAAATAAACTAATAATCAATCATAATACGTAAGTCGAATTACAATAATACAAAAATTTAAGCTTAAAAATCAACCATAAAATTTCCATAAAATAATCCTCAAAATTTTCTTAAACTTTAAATACTAAGCTAATGCGGGAAAATAGATATTTTTCCCTCGGAAGTGTACTGTCGGACCCGATCCACTCAAGCGTCAGCGCCTCCCTCGACATTATCCTCTGTAAGGATCGGTTTATAGAATGTAAAGTGTTTAGAAAGGAGGTTGAATAAACACTTTAAGATTATGAAATATTTCGTAATAAAGTATCAGTTTAGTGACAAACTGATATAGGATTCTTGTCGGTGAATAAAATCAATTTAACTGATAACAATTGCGGAAAAATAAACTGATTGAAAGATATAGCAACTAACTGAAATAATAACACACAAAGATTTATGGATGTTTGGAGAAATAAATAATTCTACATCACCCCTCTATCACAAGGATATGATATGCACTAAAAGAATTTGATCGATACAAAAATTGTACAGATCCATTTCAGCTTGGACTTATCACTGCCAAAATTGAAACTCTTAGTTAACAACAATTTTCACAGTTCTACGACTTATCTTAGCACAACTGATATAATTAAAGATCGAATGTAATAAAGAATAGCTTGTACTAGGTAGCTCGAAAGGTAGCCTCAATTGCTACAAATGAATCTTGTAAGCGTGAGCTATATTATTCTTACAGTTTGAATGAATCTCAGCAGAGTAACAACAACCTTTTTGAGAATAATTCGTGTTCTTCTTTCGACTGCTCTTCTCGCCTATTTATAGGGTTCTCTTTCAACGGTAACATTAAATAATATTTTAATCCTTATATCCGTTGATTGCCACGTCACTATTCTTCTGACTTTCGTACACTGTAGACTCTGATATGTGGCGTTCCACTACGAGTTGCAGTCTGCTTTTGTACTACTATCACTTGAACGGTTGAATGTCCTTTCCAAAAACTGAAGACGTGTACAACGTCGCTGTGAGCTCGTAACTGATTGATTTTCAACTGATCAGTTATTTCTCTACGTCAGTTCAGTTCAGCTGGATTCAGTTTCTTTGTTAATTCACGCGATTCTTTTCAGTTAGGCAAACTGTGTAGTTCGATTTCTTGATCAGTTAGTCCAATAGATATATAGTTTTTCAAACAACCGAAATTATGTTTCCAACAATTTCCCCCTTTTTGGTGTTTGACAAAACTTGTAAGGTTTGAACTGATCAAATGAATTAAAAAGTTCTTCAAATTCATTTTGTAGATAAAATAACTTTCTAATGTACAGATTCGTACAAAGAATAAAAGATCTTCAACAATCAATTTGAATTTAGTTGTTCTCCAATTCATCTTCTTCCCTTGTCTTCTTTCTGACTATTCTTTCATTAGTCTATCTGCTTCACCCTTTTTGTCAATTACCTCAATTATTCGAGATAAAATGCGAACATCAGCTGCAATATCTCTGACTGCATTCAGCACAACTTCTTGCAGTGATTCAATCTTTTTGGTGACAGTACTTTGCAGAGAATCAAAGCATTTGCCGACTAATGTTTGAGTTTGGAAATGAGATTTAGTCGACAGTCTGTCTTTCTTGATTTCGTTCATCTGAGAATAGAGAGAACTGACATGCTGAGCGAGCTGATCTAGTCTGTTTGTTGTAAATTCATGATTAGAATTTAGCTTTAACGAATGTGCAGCTGAGTCGATTGAATTGCAGAGATGGCATTCATCATGTTGTTGAGATTGTCCTGAACAGTGTGAATTTATTCAAAACAGAGCTTCTATATCAGTAATTTGAGGAGACATAACTCTAGAGGATTCTGGACTATGCACCCTTTGTTGTTGAGTAAACACGACCATGGTGCCTTCAGTTATGTGCTCTGGTAATTCCGAAATAGTTTCAGTTGCTCTCTCTTGTTGAAGCCGGGGTGGAGAAGAGACAAAAGGAAGATCCAAGGTTGAAGATGGTTCTTCAGTTTGATGAGCAACTGGTTCTTCAGTTGGTTGAATTATTTTTTCTTCAGTTGGCAAGACTTCGGCTGAAACTGATTGCAGTTGAGCTTCTTTAGTTGGGTCAAAAACCTCATGCTCAGACACTGGTTCGTCAGTTTCCCCAAAAATAGCCATTACATCTGGTTCTTTAGTAATTTCAACTTGAGCAGCTAATTCTTCAACACACACAGTTTCCATTGATACTTCAGCAACAAATGTATCGACTGGTTTCTCAGGCAACACTGCATCCTCAACTGATTTGACTGAATCTAGCTGAATGTCAGATGTAATTGACTCAATGACCTCATCCAGATTAGCCAATGACAATTCAACTTCAGAATAAAGTTCTGGATCATCAGTAGGAGGTGCTGACATTGATGAAGTTTGAGCAACTGAAGATGAGGGGACATTTGCCTTTTGAGAAGAAGTAGCAGCGACGTCCTTAGAAGATTCTTCAGCTAACTGTTCAACTGGATCTTCAGCTGAGAAATCTTGAGAAGCCGCTGGGATGAGCAGTTCTTGATCCATTTCCCAGTGTTTGATTTCTGCTTGTATTCCAATAAGATCTTCTTCCAGTTGAGCATACACTGCTTTATCATTGAATGCAGTTGGACTGGTAGGATTAAAGTTTTGCCGCAGCTCATCAACTATTTTTTGTAGCTTCTTTTCTCTGATAAGATCAAAGAAATATTTCTTCCGCTCCAGAGCTTGAGTAATTGTGGAAGCCTTGACCGTCTTCAACACCACTTTTCCCAACTCAATAAATTTTTTCAGTTTAGATCTCGTAATTTGACCCATTCCTGACGACCTTTTAGCTTCTCTGATGAAAATTCATTGACCTCTTGCCAAATGAGATCAATGTGAGTTTCAATGGCATTTGTTGGTCTGTGCTCTTCTTGTATTTTTCCTTTGCCCTTTGGATGATTCAGAATATGAGGAATGCTCAATCCTGATGTAGTTGCATCAGTGCCCTCTCTGAGCACCACCCGATTTGGTCTGGCAAACGGTAGAGGAGTGTAGCGAGAGATAATGATCAATGGAGATTTGACTCCAAAAAGTCTCGTTTTATCACTGGATTCAGTGACTGTCTTCTTTGGTAGAATAAGAGATAGAGGCAACTGATCCTCAATTGGGGATTCGGCTCTAACTGCTTTCAGAGGAACAACCTGGATTGGCTGTTGAGCTGATGATTCCATCAATCTTTCAGTTGGTATTTGTAATGCCCAAGATTTTATGTCATGTTAAATTACGATTATTGATTTTAATCGAGACGATTATTAAAGGGCTAACCGGGACACGAATTAAAAGTCTGTTTGTGAATTCATTGGTGCGAGAGCCGAAGGTCTCGCGCATATGCGCGAAGAGTAGGCGCGCATATGCGCGAGTATGGCAGAAGCCCATGTTGCAAATCAGAAAGGTTGGCGCATATGCGCGATTATAGGCGCGCACATGCGCGAAGGGTCCAGAAGGGTTCGCGCACATGCGCGGCAGGAATCGGCGCACATGCGCGAGGGTACCCGAGAGTTGCACAGGATTTGTCGCGCACATGCGCGGAAGAGTGTCGCGCATATGCGCGAGTTCCTGTGAAGCTACGCGCCGAGGCAGAATGTCTCGCGCATATGCGCGGGAGGAAGTCGCGCATATGCGCGAGACGTGGTGAGCCAAGGTTGAACCACTCGTCCTAATGCATGTTCGTGGTATATATATATATATATATATATATATATATATATATATATATATATATATATATATATATATACACATGCAAAAATCCCTTCAGAATTTAAGGGAAAAGGAACGAGAGCTTCCGAGAGGAATTTCATCCAAATTTGAATTGCAATCAATCCGTCCGGTAGATTTTAAATCCGACTTCGGTACTGTGTTCCTATCAACGCAGGCTACAACTGGACGTAAGTTTTATTACGTTTTGACATGTTTGGAAATTATGATGTTGTTAGAATTGAATACACGTCATATATGTTGTTCTTGACATGTTAGACAGCGTAGAATCGAAGTCAGATTAAGAAACGGACTGAATATGGAATTGTTATGAATTTCAGAATAAAATTGATTAGAATTGATATCAGATTGGTACAGTGGTTGATTATAAATGATTGGAATTAATATAGACTGATATAGTATTATCAGTATCGCAAGATTGTACTGTTGTACTGTCAGAATTTGATAAAACAGAGATGTTGTGATTTGATTAGAATATTGATACAGCATATTGGTATTATCATTGTCAGATTGAACAGTGACAGACTTTGAATCAAGACTTCGACTGTATCAGAACGACAACAAGAAAGGTATAAATAAATGTTGATTCGAGATTGCACAACTCGAGTTAAGTTTGACTTGAGTTTCCCTAAATCACATACTTTATTTTATTGCATTGATATTTGCAGATTATCAGATTGATATGTTAATCTATTGACTTAGAACAGAGTCAGAGTCCGAGTCTAGGGCAGATCAGCCTAGCTAGGGCAGAACCGCCGAGTCTTTCTCAGAACCGATAAGACTCTAGACTTACGGTGTATCGAAGAGCTTTAGATGTAGATCGACGTCTATCTCAGACACTCGATACAGAATACCAAAGTCTAAATTAGATTGGGATCCCTAGATTTGAGATAAGATAAGATTAGATCACGAGTCATTGATTCATGTAGTCAGATTAGATACATGTTTTGATGTTTGTTTATGCTTTTATATATGTTTTATATGATTGCATTAATACATTGTTTATACTGGGATGTTTATATCTCACCGGAGTTATCCGGCTGTTGTCTTGTTTGTATGTGTGCATGACAACAGGTGGGACAGGTACATGGTCACAGAGGTGAAGACAGATCGAGGTTAGAGTGGTGATACCGGACTTGGACTAGAGATAGGGTTTAAACACTTGATAGTAGTTGTTGAACCTGAGTATGTATGATTGTATATTTTGTCAGATTTATACTTTTATACTGATATGTATAGGAGTTTGATTCCATTACCTTCCGCATTTTAAAAAAAAAATAAAAATTTAGACCTTGTTTATTATAATTGATTTAGTCCCAATGATGATTAAGAACATGATTAGCGTCCGGGTCCCCACAGTATTGCTTCAACTGTAGCAGTAGGCTTGGTCTTCAACGTCCTTGGTTTCTTGAGGACTTTTGGAGACGGGGTCCTGTCAGAATCAGAGTGAGTGACGATCAACTTACGTTTGATCGTCTTCTTCTGGACATGTTTCTTCTTTTGGATCTACAGAAATTTCTCAGGAGATATTTCCAGCTTTGGCTTTAGTGGCTAAACATTTTTGGCGTTGAAGATTTTCAGTTTGGATGATCTCTCTGAATCATCAGCCACTAGCCCCTTGACTTTCATCAAATAGCTTAACTGCATGGCGAAACCCTTGGACTGCTTGGTGGACTGAAACATATTTCTCAAAGTGTTTAAGATGTTGTTTTTCCAGTTAACCTTCCGACCAGCCATAATAGCCGTCATGGCTTGAAATTTTTACAAAGTTAGTGCAGCAAAGGATCCAGTCTTTGCCAAAAGCCCCTTTGCTACTATATCTGCTAGCAGTTGTACTTCTGGCTTGAGTTCTGATAAACATAACAATTGTACATTAATTAAATGTTTTATAATATAAATATATAGTTTTTGTTTTATTAAATGTTTAAATATTATATGTATTATAATAAATTGTATAAAATATAAGTTGTTGTGTAATTATAAGTTTTTACTATTTTTACAGGTTCGATAAAAGAAGAATAACCTTGGTGTTGCAAATGGGATTAAGATGATTCTTGGACCTGTAGAAAGTTGATGATAATATCTACAATATTGGTGACAAGCATGAGATAAAAATCCTCTCACAACTGAGATCAAATTAAGCAACAAATAAAGTTACCAAAGAGTGACAGTTTTACCATGCTCTAGTATTTTGATCATAGCTTTCAAATTACTTGGTCAAATGGTTTGAATAAAATACCACAACTAGACAACTCAATTATCCACGAAGCAAATTCGGAGAAGAAGATTTTAAAAGTGACGTGTAATATAATATAATATCTTGGAACACCAATGAAGACTTATGTGTAAAAAAATAATATTTCATTTGTGGTTGTCTCCCCAAATTTGGCTATAAATAGGGGTGCATTGTAATGTATTGAGATATCCCTCATGCTATGAACAAACCTTTGAGTTCATAATATTTCTATCTATATTTTTCCTTTATTTCTTCATTTAAATATAATTAGCATGTTAATTTCATATTCAAAGTTTTACACTTTGAATAATGAATAGCTAACTTCCTAAAGTTGAGATGAAAGGTGAAACTCTTGGCATGATAATAAAGTTACTAAAAGGTAAGAATCTATGTTTTATATTATTTAATCATTATTTATTGTTTATGTTATATTTATTTCTTTAAGCATTTTTATACCCTACTTATAAGTGTGAGTTTTGATTTATTGTTGCTATATGTTACACTAAATTCTTGGAGCCATTTAAATGTTAGTTTGGTATTACCAACCATTTAAAGTGGATGCCTTGATTTATTATATATGAATATATTATAATATTAAATTCTTGGAACCATTTAAATGTTTGTTTGGTTTTACCAACCATTTAAAGTGGGAACCTTGATTTACTATATATAAATATATCATAATATTAATTTATTTGTACCATTTAAATGTTAGTTTGGTTTTACCAACCATTTAAAGTGAAAACCTTGATTTAGTGTTTACAAATATATATATATAGCACAATAAATACTCGACAACATTTATAAGTTTTGGTATATATTATATACTTATAAGATAATAATATATAACATAATATAAATATGATTATTTAATATATTGGAACCATTTTATTAAGTGGATTTCAATAATATTCGTTAATGTTAACTTTATTAAAATACCAAGAGTGGTTCCTCTAATCTCAACTACTTAAATTAAAATTTGAACAATTAAAAATTACCAATTAAAGATTCAAACAACTAAAAGAAAAAATAAATAAAAAGACATTGTAGTGGACTTGTAATTACCTTAGCTTTCTCATTGATACGATATTCGAACTCATCGAATTATACTACTTGTGGACAACCTGCTCTTGGGAGTGCAGCAATCAAAGTCGCAACAAGTTTTTGGCGCCGTTGCCGGGGAAGTATAATTTAATTTCAAGTCTATTTAATTTTGTTTATATTTTATTTTTCTTTATTTGAATTTTTATTGCTTTTGTGTGTTTTTATTCCTTTGCATTTGCATTTGCATGAGCATTTGGTCATGTACACTTAGTGGTCGACTCATTCGAAATAACCCTTTATTTTTACAAAGCATGGCGGAAGAACCCATCCAAGAAAATGAAAATGAAATTTAATCTCAACATGATCATGATAGACGAAAAACACTTAGAGATCACATGAATCCTACACGTACTAGTGCACCTTCATGTCTAGTTTTTCCTCCGGATGCATCTCATTTCAATTTTAAGCCTGGTATTATCCAACTTTTACCCAATTTTCATGGCTTAGATTCTGAAAATCCATACATGCATTTACGAGAGTTTGAAGAAGTGTGCAACACATATAATGATCTAAATTGTAGCATGAACACGATTCGACTTAAGCTTTTTCCTTTTTCTTTCAAAGATAAAGCTAAAACTTGGCTACAAAATCTTATATCGGGACCCATTCGAACTTGGGATGAATTGCAACAACAATTTTTGAAAAAAGCTTTTTTCCATATCATAGAACAAATTCTTTCAAAAGGCAAATCATCACTTTCACTCAAAAACAAGGAGAAACTTTTTATCAGTGATGGGATAGATACAAAGAATTGCTTAATCTTTGTCCACATCATGGTTTTGAAATTTGGAGAGTTGTTTCTCAATTTTATGAAGGCTTAACACCTAAAGATAGGCAAATGGTTGAATTTATGTGTAATGGAACATTTGAAGATAAAGATCCAAACGAGGCAATTGAGTATCTCGATTCATTAGCTGAAAATGGTCAAAATTGGGACACTATAGGTACAATCGAACCATCAAACAAGATTCAATCTCCTAAATATGATAGAGGTATGAACACTTTCAAATATGAACATGATCTTCAAGCTAGATTTACCTCTTTGGCAAGAAAAGTTGAGGCACTTGAATTGAAAAAGAATGGTCAATTAAAATCTGTTCAAGAAATTGTGTGTCACATTTGTGATACAAGTGATCATTTTACAAAAAATTGTCCCACTTTGCCCTCTTTTAAAGAATGTCTCCATGAACAAGCCAATGTTTTGAACAATTTCAAAAGGCCAAATTTTGAACCATTTTCTCAAAATTACAATCCAGGTTGGCGAAATCATCCAAATTTTAGTTGGAGGAATGATAATGGTGCAAAATTTTCACAACCACATTTCCAAAATCAACAAAATTTTCAAAATTATGCACCTTATGTTCCTCCACCTAAAAGAAATTTGGAAGATACATTGAATTCTTTCATTGCAAAGCAAGAGTCTATCAATACTCAAACTGCTCAAACCATGACAGATTTGAAAGATACTCTTGCTAAATTTGCATCTGCACTTAATGTTCATGAAAAAGGTAAATTTCCTTCACAACCTCTGCCTAATCCCAAGGATCATCATTCACAAACTGGAACTTCGGGAACTCAACCGATGGATCAGGTAAAATATGTTATTACCCTTCGAAGTGGTAAGGTTGTGGAAAAATCCATTCTTGAACCTTGTGAAGATGATGATAAATCAACTCCAAAGGGTAAGTAAGTGGAACCCATAACTTGCGAAGAGGAGGTTCCACAGACAGTGTCACCACCATTCCCTCATGCATTGAAAAATACAAAAAAATCAAATTTGAATTCTGATATATATGATATTTTTAAACAAGTAAAAGTTAATATTCCTTTATTAGATGCAATAAAACAGGTTACCATCATATGCCAAAATTTTGAAAGACTTGTACACTGTGAAATGAAAAATGAATGTGAAAAAGAAAGCATTTTTAGCCGAACAAGTAAGTGCAGTCTTTCAAAATAATAATACTTTGAAATACAAAGACCCTGGTTGTCCTAATATTTCATGTATTATTGAAGAACGAAAGATTAAAAAAGCCTTGCTTGATCTTGGAGCTAGTGTGAATTTACTTCCATATTCAGTTTATCAAGAACTCAATCTAAGCGAGTTAAAACCTACTTCGGTAACACTTTTACTTGCCGATAGATCTGTTAAGGTGCCAAGAGGTATGGTAGAAGACGTATTGGTCCAAGTTGATAACTTTGTATATCCTGTCGATTTCATAGTTTTAGATACACAACCTATCGAAGCTTGTAATGCAATTCCTGTAATTCTGGATTGTCCATTTATAGCAACTTCTAATCCTCTTATAAATTGCAGGAATGTAATAATGAAGTTGTCATTTGGTAACATGAACTTAGAGCTCAATGTTTTTAATCTTTGTAAGCAACCACTTGACAAAGGAGATGAAAGTGAAGATGAAAATCTTATTGAAACTCTTGTGGAAGAAAACATTCAAGAAGGGAGTACTCGTGATCAATTAGATATTTGTTCAATTGAAACTGTTAAAGAAAATATTGAAATTGATCTTGATGATTTTATCAGGTATCACTCGTTACCAGGATCAGAGAAAGAATTTGATGCAAAATATGAAAACAAAGACGAACCACCCATATTGGAGTTAAAACCCTTGCCAGAAGAATTGAAGTATGCATTTCTTGGAGAAGATGGAACATATCCGGTGGTAATTTCTTCCAAACTAGAAAGTGATCAAGAAGTTAAATTAGTTGATATGCTTAAAAGAAATAAAAATGCAATTGGTTGGACACTCAAAGATCTCAAGGGCATTAATCCACTAATTTGCACTCACAAAATTCACTTAGAAGAAAATGCAAAAACATCTCAACAACCACAAATGAAATTAAATCAACACATGAAAGATGTTGTGAAAACTGAAGTTCTCAAACTACTTGATGTTGGGATTATCTACCCTATTTCTGGTAGTAAGTGGGTAAGCCCAACACAAGTAGTTCCAAAAAAATCTGACATCACAGTGATAAAAAATGAAAAAGGTGAATTGTTAACGAGTTGAGTCCCATCTAGTTGGCGGATGTGTATTGATTATAGAAAATTAAATGACGCCACTAGAAAAGATCGTTTTCCATTACCATTTTTGGATCAAATTTTAGAAAGAGTAGCAGGTCATCCATACTACTGTTTTCTTGATGGATATTCAGGTTATTATCAAATTCCCATTGCACTCAAAGATCAAGATAAAACTACATTCACATGTCCTTTTGGAACATTTGCATTTAGAAGGATGCCATTTGGATTATGCAATGCCCCAGCAACATTTCAAAGATGTATGCTGAGCATTTTTTGCGACATGGTTGAAAATTGTTTGGAAATTTTCATGGATGATTTAACTGTCTTTGGGAATACATTTCATAATTGTCTTGAAAATTTGGAAAAAGTTTTAAAAAGATGCGAGGAAAAAGGTCTTATTTTAAATTGGGAAAAATGTCATTACATGATTACTTCTGGAATTGTTTTGGGACATGTCGTGTCATCTCATGGAATTGAAGTTGATAAAGCAAAAGTTGATGTCATTGCCAATTTACCCTCTCCAAAAACCATTAAAGAAATTCGCTCATTTTTGGGACATGCTGGATTTTATAGGAGGTTTGTAAAGGACTTTAGTTTAATCTCTAAACCCATTTGTAACATCTTAACAAAAGACACTGCATTTGAGTGGACTCAAGAATGTCAAAATGCTTTTGATAAAATCATTCGACATTTAACATCAGCTCCTATCATGCAACCTCCTAATTTTTCTTTACCATTTGAAATCATGTGCGATGCGAGTGATTATTCAGTCGGTGCAGTACTGGGTCAAAGAAGAAATGGTAAGCCTTATGTGATATATTATGCAAGTTGAACTTTAAATAATTCTCAAATGAATTACTCCACAACTGAAAAAGAACTACTTGCTGTAATATTTGCATTAAATAAATTTCGCTCTTATTTGATTGGACTATTAGATATTTGTTGACCAAACAGGATGCAAAGCCACGACTGATACGATGGATTTTGTTGCTCCAAGAATTTGACATTGTGATCAAAGATTAAAAAAGGAACCGAGAATGTCGTAGCCGATCATTTATCGAGACTAGTAACATGATCATCTTTTGAATTGACACCAATTAACGATAATTTTCCTGATGAACGTTTATTTTCAGTTACTACTACACCTTGGTTTGCTAACATATTAAATTTTCTTGTGACAGGAAAAATGCCACCGCAATGGAGTTCTCAAGATAAGAGAAAATTTTTGAATGAGGTAAAAAACTTTTATTGGGATGATCCGTATCTGTTCAAGTACTGTCCAGATCAAATTTTTCGACGTTGCATACCCGACAATGAGGTAAGTAGTGTCATTAAATTTTGTCATTCAGAAGCATGCAGAGGACATTTTTCTTCAAAGAAAATGGCTGCAAAAATCTTGCAGTATGGATTTTATTGGCCCACTTTGTTTAAAGACACCCAAGAAATCTGCAAGATCTGTGAAAATTGTCAAAAATTGGGTGCGATTTAAAAAAGAAACATGATTCCTTTGAATCGTATCATTGAAATTGAAATCTTTGACTGTTGGGGAATTGATTTTATGGGACCTTTTCCACCGTCGTTCGGTTACTTGTATATTTTAGCTGCAATTGATTATGTTTCCAAATGGATAGAGGCAATTCATGTCGAACAAATGATCATAAAATCGTCATCAAATTTTTGAAAGAAAATATTTTTAGTAGATTTGGAATTCCTCGAGCCATGATAAGTGATGGGAGAACTCACTTTGTTAATAACCAATTGCTTCATTAATGAAAAAATATGGTATTACTCACAAATTAACTACTCCTTATCATCCTCAAACAAATGGACAAGTTGAATTAGCTAATAGGGAGATAAAACAAATTTTGGAAAAAACTGTTAACTCAAATAGAAAAGATTGGTCTCTGCGACTTAATGTTTCACTTTGGGCATATCGAACAGCTTTTAAAACATCATTGAATATGTCTCCCTATAGGTTGCTTTATAGAAAACATTGTCATCTGCCTGTGGAATTGGAACATAAAGCTTATTGGGCGATCAAAACTTTAAATTCAAGCATGGATGATGCCAACAAATTGCGTAAATTGCAAATTAATGAACTTGATGAACTCAGAAATGACGCGTATGAGAATTCAAGGATTTATAAAGCAAAAATCAAATCATTTCATGACAAACACAATTCTTAGAAAATTTTTTGAGATTGGTAAAAAAGTTTTGCTTTATAATTCTCGACTTCACATATTCTCAGGAAAATTACGATCAAGATGGACATGCCCATATGTTGTAAAGCATGTGTATACTTATGGAGCTGTGGATATTGAAAATCCTAAAAATGGTGATATTTTTAAAGTAAATGGACAAAGGCTTAAACCATTTTTAGAAAATGAAATCTTTCAAGAAGAGTTTATTTTCCTTTCTGATCCTTGATTTTTTATTTTGTGTTGCATTTAAGTTTGTTTGTTTTTATTTCAGGTTTTCTTAATCTTTTTATTTTCCCGGTTAAATGACGGATAATGGTTCTCCGTGACTCTCATAGTCGGTTAAATCAGTTTCCCACAATTGCTGATACAAAAATAAAAAAAAATCATTTTTTTTTTCAAAATGGATGAAATTCTCTCAAAAATTTGTAAATATTTTCCCTCTGTTTATTGAAAATGTTCTAAGAAAAATTTATTCAGGAAGGTGTGAAAGATTAGATTGCTAATGCAAAAAGGAATTCCAGAAGATATTCATCTTGTAATAGAAGCTAAGGTCCGATTAGGAGGAGAAGTTCCACAATCATTGCTCATTCGGTATTTGCCTGGATTAGGAAAAAACACTTATGCGAAAAAACGAAGGGCCAAAAGTTTAGGGGTTTGTCATAAGTGTGCAAGATGGACTTGTGACAAACGATGCAGATCTTTGGGATGTGTTTCCAATAACAGAGAAGATAAAATTGGTTTCATTAAGAATGTGCTGAGTAAGGAGTCTTTAGATAACATCTTATTAACTCTTGAGACGCATTCTAGTGGACATGTGCATATTGAACTTCTCCGTTTATAGAAACAATTCGAAGATGAGCGACATAGTCTTTGGAATCACACTAAAAAAGATCATGTTTGCCAATTTGCAAGAAAATTGGATGGGAAGCATATCCTCGACTCATAGAAGGCGTTGAAGCCGTTTCTGGACGTAAAACCAGAGGAAAATTGTGAGCCACAATCACACTACTGTTTATATGCATGTGTGTCATTATTGTTTTTACTATTTATTCTGTTTATAGCTGTGACCCATAGTTTTTTCATGATAACATATTACCCCTATAAAATCTCTCATCTTTCTCTCTATTTTCGCAGACAAAAAAAAAAGAAAGTAAAACATGGCTAGATCCTCTGCACAAATATTGAAAAATATTTGTGTATTTTGTGGGTCGAGTCCTGGAAAAAATGAAGTGTTTGTAGAAGCAGTGAATAATCTTGGAAAGATATTGGCTGATAGAAAAATTCACTTGGTATATGGGGGAGGTAATATTGGGTTAATGAGATCTGTTTCAACATCTGCTCATCTTGGAGGTAGTCAGGTTTTAGGTATTATTTCTACAGCTTTAGCTAAAGGAAATATTACAGGTGTTACGATTGGGGAGGAATTAAAAGTTTTTTCTATGTATGAAAGAATCACTCAAATGATTGAAAATTCTGATGCTTTTATCGCACTACCAGGTGGTTTTGGTACATTAGAAGAAATTTTTCACACTGTTTCTTGGGCACAACTTAATATTCATAATAAACCCGTGGGCTTGTTTAATATCAATAATTATTATGACAGTTTGTTGACATTTCTTGATAAAGCTGTGGAACAGAATTTCATTTCAGAAAATTCACGACGGATGCTCATCTGTGCTTTGACTGCCGACCAATTAATTGATGATTTGGAAGCTTTTGTTCATAAGACTGATCCGATAATAACAAAGATCAATTGGTCGCAATCAAGCAGTAAGAAAATGAAGTTGGATCATTGATTCAAAAGTCGTGGATTGGTTTGCGTTTGTTTCAGTTTGTTATCTTCAATAAAATTCCAGGTGATATCTCTTTCATTATGTACTCTTTATTAATAGTTATTTTGATATTAGAGACAATGTCATATTCTGATTGGGAAGAACAAACTTATAAAAAAAAAATTATATATAGCAAAAATTACTAAGATACAAACATTAAACATGATTTTATTTTAAATAATATATATATATATATATATTATATATATATATATATTATTTTAAAATAAAATCATGTTTAATGTTTGTATCTTAGTAATTTTTGCAAAAATGTCATACATTACATTTTGAAAGATTTAAATTAGAACATGTATTAAACTATTTAAGAATGTTTAAATTTTTATTTGAAAAAAATGTCAATTTTAATATTCTGATCAATATAAAAATATGATTTATGAAATCTTTGTGAGTGATTAACCATTGTGATAAAATCAGGTATTAAAGTATATGGCCCAAGATATACCTTATAAGAGTGCCTAAAATTTTAAACTCACACATATTTTGTGAGTGAGTGAAGAGGACTGAGAAAACAGCTTTCGAGCCTTTATTGACCATGAGAGAGACTATCTATTGTTTAGATCTTGAGTTCTTATTTTGAAAAAAAAATGATATTTACTGAAAAAAAAGGAGAAAAATACAAAAAGAAAGATATTGAAGATCTATGTAATTTTTATGTTATATGCTACGACCCATATATCTCTCAAAAAAAAAAAAAGAAAGAGAGAAATTTATTGTACAAATTAAATAAATATATGGTCAAGAAGCATAAACTTAGTCTGATTCCATGATGTTATGAATATATATATATATATATATTATATATATATAATATATATATATATATATATATATATTATATATATGAAAAAAATATATAATAAGAACAACTAGATTTTGAATCAATGGATTTTCTATCTTTTGATTAGTTTGGCTCGTTTGTCTATCTATATTCTGTAAACCATTTTTTTGAGCATTTATGTGGGGACCCGGACGCTAATCATTTCCTTAATTGTTTTGAATATCAAAAGGAACAATTAAGTAATGTGGGACATAATTTTTTTTTTTAAATAAACAGCGGAAATGTAATGTAAGTCAATCTAATTTACATATTAAAGTTAAAGTACAAGTCTAGTACTTAATACATTCCTATTAAACTAGATTTCAATTACTATAGATCAAGTACTGAATCCTAGTCCATTTCTGAGCCCGGATCTCCACGCTATCTAGTCCAGCCTTGTTCTCTTCTTGACCCTTATCATGTCCCACCTGTTGTCATGCACACATACAAACAAGACAACAGCTGGATAACTCCGGTGAGAATTACATTCTCAGTATAAACCATGTATACATGCAATCATAAAAACAATATAAAAGCATATAACATATATTCCTAACATGTATCAAAATCAGAAAAATGAATCAAATATTCATCACACGTATTATAATCCTAACCATGAATCAATATCAAGAATAAATCATATTCTAGACATGTACCATCATCAGGATCATAATTCAATATCAAGCAATGAATCACTCTCCGTGATTCTCAGACTCAGACTCGACTCAGTCCTAATCTAGGGATCCCGATCGGAATAAAAACATACACCCACCTACACTCCTGATCAGGGTGGTGGTATGTTCTTATTCACAGACTTTGGCTCTTTCAATATCGAATACCAGTAATAGAAGAAACTCCGATTCTATCCACTCCGATATATCCAAACATCCGGTTTCTTGACCTATCTGTCACAGACTTTGGCATTGTTACCATTACACTATCCTGCGACAAAGTGCAATGGGCCAGTGACGAGTCCTCACTATCCGGCCCTTCTATCACAAGATCAAATGTCTACAACTAGGCACATCCGCCTATGACTCAAGACATACATTGTCTATACATCCATAGACCAAAGATATCAATCACATTCAATTGCAAATAACAATGCAATAAACTAAAGTATGTGATTTAGGGAAACTCGAGTCAAACCTCACTCGAGTTGTGCAATCACAACTCAACATTAATTTACACCTTTATCTTCTCGGTCTGACGAAGACGAAGTCCCGAATTCAACTCTGTCCATACCCAATCTGATAATAACAATCGAATAGACACAATATCAGTATATAACTCAGTTCAAAACCTATTCTGATTAATACTCAAATTAAAACATAATCTGATCACTGCCAATCGATATATGGTACCACAATACAATCTCAACCAATACCGAATCTGATCAATATCAATTTATGGATGTTTCGACGGCATAATAATACAATCTCGATAACCCCCTCAGTCACAACATCACAAATATAGTACCAGAACTCATAATCAATATCGGTACGAATCATAATCTCAACGATAATACAAATCTGATATCGATTCTCAATCAAATCGACTCCAAAAATCATAACAATTACATAAACATTCTGTTCTTCATTTTGACTTCAAATATACGATGTCTACTGTATCAGAAACACCATACACGATTCCTATTCAATTATGACAATATCATATTTTTAAATCATGTTCAAACGTAACAAAACTTACGTCCTATTGTAGCCTGCGTCGATAGGAATTCAATACTGAAGTCGTATTCAAATTCTAACGGGTGGATTTCTCGTAATTCACAAATCTACGAGACAAAAAGCGTAAGGATTTCTTCGCTTTCTCCTCTTTTTTTTATTTCTGAAGAAAGAATCGTATATATATATATATACACTCAACTTGCACGCAACTAAAACGTGGCTGATTTTCAAAATGCATGCGTCTCGCATATGCGCGCCCAAGGCCCGCGCATATGCGCCTGACTTCCTTTCAGGCGTTTCAGCAACTCGCGCATATGCGCGCTTTTTCCTCGCGCATATGCGCGAGACCTACTGTCTCGGCATCTTCATCACTCGTGCATATGCGCGCCTTGACTCGGCGCATATGCGGCAACATTTCTGCCATGTTCGCGCATGTGCGCCCGTCCATGTCGCGCATGTGCGCCAACTCCTCTGGACTTCCCCCTTGGCTTCTCGCATGGCTCGCTCATATGCGCGCACACTTCCCGCGCATATGCGCGAGACCTTCTGGTCACGCACAACCAGCACTTCGCAATTCAAAATCCAATTCCAACATGTCCCATCTATATCACATCGATTAATCAATAAATCATTTTAGATTAATCTCAGATTACAGTAATTAAAATCTCGGGCATTACATTTCTTCCCCCCTAAGATACGATTTCGTCCCCGAAATCACAGGTAAGCAAATCATATAAAGAAGAAATGTATAATAGAGGTTAATTCAGAAAACTCATTCTATAAATCCACTCTGAAATCTCAATCTCATTTCAGATTATGTCTCTTAGGTAGCTTCTTTCAATGCCCTGCCAACTTTACTGTATTTCCGACAGATGAATAGTCTTCATTCTGAATTTTCATTCTTTCACGCATCCCTTATTTCAATCTGAAGCAGAATTCAAGAAGTATAATATCATCATACTACTTAAGATCATTCTGATAAAATCAATTGCAAATACTGGTAATACAACATCCGTACATACCAATCAATAGCTCCTAACAACTCAATCTCGGCCTCGAATACCAACAGTCATCGCCCGACGTTGGCATATTTCATATCAATTTCCGAGCTATCTTCATTTGCTTCTGAATCAGTTTCATTTTCTTTATCTGTTCTCTGAGCCTATCAAATCCAATTTCAGGCATCACCGCAGTATCATCCCCATACGAAAGAAATCCGCAGTTCTCATTGTACAATATGATGCGAACATGGGTGGTCAAGCCCCAAGGAAAGCATGGGATCCTTGAGCAAGCATGACGGGTACGTGATGCCATGGGAGTACGAGGGGACGCCTAAAGAAGTTCAAGGAGGCACTACAGGGAGTCATGAGCAAGCATGAAGGGGTCGTGATGCATGGGAGTACATTGGGAGGCCAAAGGAATATTATTCAAGCATTAGTGAATCGGGCCGAGTCTACACAGATGTGCACACGGACCTGCACACGGGGTCCGTGCCCTTTACAGCCAAGGATGAAGAATTCCAGTGACTACACGGACCCAAGCACGGACCAGTACACGGGGTCCGTGTCCTTTGATATTTGCGAAGACAGTGTCTACACGGACCCGAACACGGAGGTGAGCACGGGGTCCGTGTCCCTTATTTCCAGCTGAAGTTTAGTTCCCGAGTGTACACGGACCCGGGCACGGATGGCTACACGGGGTCGTGTCAGAGCCGGCTGCGCGAGAAATTTCGTTTCTAGAGTTTTATTATTTTTGGAGACTAGATTCTTGATATCTTTTGTTATTTAAACATATTTTGCGCGAGGTGTTCTGTCCTCGCACATATAACATGTCTTTCTCTTGTCTTTCTCGGTTTATTTCTTTCATAATCACATCAATTTATCAATTCATGATTACAGATTAAAGTAATATAATCTCGGGCATTACACGATATCTCCAATCATATCATCGTATCATCGTATTAGTCACAACCAATTCATATAATTCAAAAACATCATCAGATTCACCACTTAATAAAACATGCCTATACATAACCTTTTATTTTAAACCAAGCATTCATCGTATTTATCATCATTTCATAAAAAAATCATAATCATGTTGCATAAACTTTTAAACATGATAAATTTGTGCTCAGGGCGCTGCTAGGACTAAAATCTCACCCCGGGTGCAAAATGACCATTTTGCCCCTGGAACCCAAAAATTTCCGTTTTTCCCCTAGACGCAAAATTCCACGTTTTTACATTTTCTTAATTCCATTGAGTCTAACATGTCCCAAATAATTATTTCAGCCTACATGAATTTTCTCATATTTTATTTGGATTAAATCGATGAATTTTAAATTAATCTTAAAATATAACATATTAATGCGTTTTAATCTCGAATTAAACCAAACCTTAGCATAAAATTTCTAAATTAAAAACATAGACTTCTAATAATTATTTGAGTTTAAATATAATTTTTCCACAATTTTAATAAGCCTTAATCTAGGTGTTTCAATTAATTCTTTAATTAATGTTTCATGCGGTGATTAAATCCCGGATAAATCCAAAACTCATTATTTTGATCCGAAACTTACCAAACTCTTAAAATGTCTCAAAACAAAATTGAGATCATTCCTAGACGTAAACTCGATCCCATTTTACATTTTAACCAATTCGTTTTTAAACTTGGACTGGGGTTCCGGTTTTGACCTGAATCAAACCGAAATTCAACCAAAACTTTCCCAATTTTTTACCGCATTTCTAAACACTTGAAAGGCTATAAAACCACTAAGCCAGCCCCCTTAGACCTTCGAACAAGACCCTGGACAGCCGCTGTAACTTCCGGCAAGCCATCACCCAACCTTAGCCGTGACCCTAACGAGCACCTATCATCCCTACTCCAAAACGATGGTTCCATCCACCAACCAACCTTTCTTAGAACACTCTAGGACCTCTCTGCACCTACTGAACCCACGCTCATAGTCCATGCATGAAGCACAGCTCGCACGTCCGAACTCACCCCAAAGGCATGACACGCACCCAACCCCTTCCTCATTCCCGATCGACGTTGAGCCTTGTTCCAGTAACGGTCGAGCCTTTCTAGGCCATGACTCGTACACACCATGGTCTGCTCCATGGCTTGGATCGGCCCTTGCATCGCTGGTTCATGTGTTAGAGTAGATGCCATACAAGTCAACTGTTGACTAGGGATTTTATTGACTCAAGTGTAATAAACAATCTTTATTTTAATATAATTCATTATTTCATGGTTTGTTATTTCTTTATCTGTATCCCCATGTAACAACATAGATAAAGACCTTGATTATACTTTAATACAAATGAATCGTAATTCGACGTTGAAACTCGTTTGTAAACACTGTATGATCTAAATTCGTTCCTAGTCGATTCAGCTGCCTAAAACATGGATAAAGGTCGCTTGAGCTCGAGACTATCATCTATGATGTTGTGTACTGCGTTTCTTAGTAAGGGCATAGAGATGTCCAAACATGCAGATGGGTAGTCATATGATGATTATACCGAACAACCCTCCATCGGACTTTCCAAGTGGTTCTCATTCATCGAGAGGATAAGTCCGTGGTTATGACTGTACACCATTAGTCCTTACGACATGGGACAACACTGAGGCTCTATATGCTAGGGCTATGTTTTGACTCGTTTACCGGCTCCAGGAGAGTCATCAGGTGGCGAGGTTGGGTACAATTGCGACACATATACGAGCCAGTGCATTGTAGTCGGGGATTCACTGCTCACCTACGGGTGTGGATATCCTATGTGATCTGATGAAAAAATAGTGCATGGAATCTCTAGCCAGAGTACGAGATGTACGTTGGAGAAGGAGTTCTCCAAATAGTACACGCGATGCCAATATGCAACCCTCGATGAACCAATGGTTGCAGATTCGATCGGGATATATGAGATGAAGGGACCGTACTTTACATTAATCATTATCGACTGGTTCTTGCAAGCACTATCAGTGATACCTAGGGGATCATGGGGCGATGCTACTAGACGCTCTTACCATGATCCGATGGGTGATAAGAAACGAGTTCTGACATTCTTGATCTAGGTGTTGATTAAAAGAATGGGGCTAACTAGGGTAAGCCCGAATAAAGTATTATGTCCTGAATCACAAAGAGTTTTGAACTCACGGCTAGCTGTATCCCTGAACCATTGAGGGTCACACAAATATTGGATTGTTTGTTCCCGTTGAGAGAATAAATTCAAGAAGTTGAATTTATATATAGTAAATTCAAGGAGTTGAATTTATGATAATTAAATTTTGAGAGAATAAATTCGAGGAGTTGAATTTATAAAATTTAAGGATTTAATTTATTAAACTCAAATGTTGGGTTTATTAAATATTAAATTTTGGAGTTGATGAAAATTCAAGTAGTTGAATTTATAATTTAAATAATAAATTCAAATGTTGAATTTATAATGTATTTAATTTATTAAGCTCAAAAGTTGAGTTGATTATCTAATAAATTAAATATGGTCGGTAGTTTGTTTAATGGGCTTGTAGGAGTACAAGTCCAAAATAATAAATAATTAAAGTTTTAATGGGCTTTGATTAAATTAATTAAACTAGTTGGACTAGCCCAATTAATTAAATCAAGCTCATTAATGTTAATTATGTAATTAGGCTATTATTTACTTATAAATAATAAATGAAAAGAAAAACCCTAGCCTACCACCATAAAACTCACGTGAATCTCCCTTTCAAAATAAAAAATTTTCGGCCACCTGGAAGTTTTTAGGGTTTGAGTCGTCTCTCAATTATTTTCTCTCCTACGCAAAATCTCTTTCATATTCTCTAGTGCAATTTAAAAGAAGAACATACTATCTAGTCGTGGACTTGATAGGAGGTTCAAACTAGGAGTCTCTTGATGAAAGTTCGTAGGGATTCATCAAGAGCTAATCCGTTTATACCAGATTAGTTGGAGCCAAGTGATTCTTTCACAGAGGTATAATTTTCTGACATCCTATGTATGTTTTTGTTAAAATCATACGAGCGTTCAAAGCAAATCATATTTTGATTGTCAAAATAAACAAAATTTTTAAAACTTCCGCCAGCGTTTAGGCGTGTAGAAAACCAGATCCAACAGTGGTATTAGAGCCAAGTTTTTTGATTCGTATGATTTTAAATTATATTGAATAATTTGTTTCTAACCTCACAAGAAAATTTTCAGAAACATTGATGTACCATGTAAATATTTATTTCGGAAAAAAAAAATTTCGCGATCTTCCTGGAACTGTTCAGGGAAGACTCGTGGCACGCGATTTTTAAATTAAAATGATGAGAAAATTTTAAAATTAAATTCCCCCATTTTGATAAGATTCAAAATTTATATCAAACCGAAAAATTAAAAATTAAAAGAGTTTAATTTTTCCTTGCCTTCCATCAACCGTGGTTGCATGTTGATCGCTACTCGCGGACAGTGTTTGGCTCATATTATTGGGGAGGCCTGTACGCCGGAAAGCTGTGACTTCCACCGGACATATGATGTGAATTGAGTGGAACTCCCATGACTTCGGCTCATATTATTGGGGGTACTCATGGCGACCGTCCACTACAATTCAATATTGATGGGTTGGTTTGACACGTGAAAATAAACGACGTCATATTATTGGGTCCTTATTAAACGTGAGGCAAAACAGGCGGAGGTTGCATATGAATGCAATTGGACTCTATCTTTTAGAAATTATAATTGGCTGACATTATTCGGGATTATAATTGGCTAATTGGACTCTACGTGCTTACTAAGGAAATACGATTTTCTTTTTTCATCAGAGGGTGGTGGAAATGTCTAAATAGTAGGAGGGTAATTTATAAAATGAAATCCATGTTTTATATCTTAGAATTATTTTAAAATTATCAGTAACCTTTATCTCTTTTCATTTTCAGTATATTTACGATGTCTACTCGTAACCCGCTTTCAATCATTCTCGATCAAAACAAATTGACTGGCCCTAACTATCATGACTGGTTTCGAAACTTAAAGATTGTTCTGAACTCCGAAAGGATTGCGTATGTGCTTGATAAGAAGCCGCTTAAGGAGGCGGCTCCTGATATCAGTAGGACTGAATTAGCTAAGCTTGAGAAATATTGGGATCATGATCTCCAAGCTAAGAGCTACATGTTGGCTTCTATGTCGAATGAACTTAAGAGGAGGTTCGAGGAGGCGTTGAATGCTGCTGACATTGACCTTCATCTGAAAGAATTGTATGCTGTACAAACTCGTTCAGAAAGATATGCGACTGTTAAAGAACTTCTGACTACATGCTTGCGAGAGGGGACTTCGGTCCATGAGCATGGTGTTAGGATGATTGGGCTCATTGAGAAGTTGGTGGGACTCGATTTGGTTATACCTAGTGAGCTCTCGAGTGATATTCTCTTGTTGTCTTTGCCTACCTTGTTCGATGGATTTGTGGTTAATTTTAATATGAACAAGCTTGAGGCCACCCTTGAAGAGTTGGTCAATATGCTTACTAATTATGAGGCCACAATTAAAAAGAAAAGCCTGTTCTTCTAGGGGGGTCTTCGTATGGTCTGAAAAAGGGAGCCCCAAATAAAGGCAAGAAGCGTTCTGCCCCTCCAAAGAAGAACAAGCCCAACAAAAAGCCATACAAGAAAGCAAATCCGAGGCCCACAAAGCCTGACAAGTCAGAACAAGTCTGTTTCCACTGCAAAAAGCCTGGACATTGGAGGCATAATTGCGAGGAGTATCTTGCCCAGAAGCGTTCTGGCCATGGTATGTTTTATATTGAAGTTAATGTTTCTATTAATTCCTCTTCTTGGGTTTTGGATACCGGATGTGGTTCTCATCAATGCAATGATTTGCAGGTGATGAGAAGAAGCAGGAGGCTTAGAGATGGTGAGACCTTTCTAAGACTAGGAAATGGAGAAAGAGTTGCTGCCACTGCCATTGGAGAAGTTACTTTAATTTTGGACAATAATTTTAAGTTGTTTTTGAGAGACATTTATTTGTTCCTGAATTGATTAAAAACATTATTTCTATTTATATGCTTGTAGGGATGGTTATTCTTATGTTTTTGCTAAAGGTGTCTGCAATTTATACAAGAATGAATGTTTGATTGAATACAAAGGTATTTGCAATTTCCGTTAAACAACGTCCAAGTGCATATAAAAACAACAACAAACAAAAGAAAAATACAAGATCCAAATCCTGCACAAATATGGCACGCTAGACTAGATCATATTTCCCAAAGAAGGATGCACAAGCTAGTGGGAGAAGGCATGTTTGACTTGTCAGACATAAATTCTCTACCAACTTGTGAGTCCTGTCTAAAAGGAAAAATGACTAAAACTCCATTCAATGGAAACGTGGAACGTGCGCATGGTCTATTGGATTTGATCCACACGGACGTTTGTGGCCCGCTAAGTGTTAGCACAAAATTTGGGCATTCCTACTTCATTACCTTTACTGTTGACCATTCGAGGTATGAGTACGTTTATTTGATGAAACACAAATCTGAAGCATTTGAAAAGATCAAAGAATTCAGATCTGAAGTAGAAAATCATCTATAAATAAGTATTAAGGCACTTAGATCTGATCGAGGTGGAGAATACTTAAGTGCTCAATTTTTGGGTTATCTAAAAGAGAATGAAATTCTCTCACAGTAGGACTCCACCAGCAACACCAAAATTGAATGATGTTTCGGAATGTCGAAATAGAACCTTGATGGACATGGTTTGATCTATGATGGGATTCACTGAATTGCCTATATCTTTTTGGGGCTTTGAGCTTGAAACTGCGCAATGTTGTTGAATAATGTCCATACTAAAGAAGTGGATAAAACACCATATGAGATATGGATGGGAAAAACTCCCAAATATTGTTACATGAGAATATGGGGATGTCCTGCTTACGTGAAGCAGACAGTGGTAGACAAATTAGATAGTAGATCCACTTTGTGATAATTTATAGGATATCCAAAGAATTCTGTTGGATATTATTTCTATCATCCTAATGAAGAAAAAGTGTTTGTTTCAAGAAATGCCACCTTGTTGGAAAAGGAATTTCTATTAGATAGAAAATGCAAGATGATAGAACTTGAAGAAATTCAAGATACTCCATCAACTATAGAAGTTGAACCCATTTCCCAAGAACCAGTAGTTGAAGTACAAACTTCTAGAAGGTCTGATAGGGTTATTAGACCACCTGCAAGATATACACTTATTCATGAACAAGTCCATGATGAGTCTTGTGTTGGATGTGATCCAATGAATTTCGAAGAAGCAATATCTGATACTGATTCAACCAAATGGCTTGAAGCCATGCAGTCAGAAAATGGACTCTATGTATTCAAACAAAGTCTGGACATTAGTGAATCCACCTGAGGGAATCGTTCCCATAGGATGCAAATGGATCTACAAAAGAAAGCTTGGGGCGGATGGGAAGGTAGTGACCTTCAAAGCAAGACTGGTTGCAAAATGTTATACTCAAAGGCAAGGAATTGACTATGAAGAAACTTTTTCACCAGTTGCTATGTTTAAGTCCATTAGAATACTACTAGCCATAGCAGCATGGTATGAATATGAGATATGAGAAATGGATGTAAAGGCTGCATTCCTCAATGGAGATATCAAAGAAGAAATTTATATGTCTCAAGCTGAGTGATACACATCAGTAGGAAGTGAGCATAAGGTATGCAAACTTCATAGATCAATATATGGTCTCAAGCAGGCATCAAGGAGTTGGAACCTCAGATTTGATAGCACTATCAAAGAGTTTGGTTTTGCTAATAATCTTGAGGAACCGTGTTTGTACAAGAAAGTTCGTGGGAATGCAGTGACATTCCTAGTACTTTATGTTGATGATATCCTGCTCATTGGGAATGATGTAGGATTACTGCAATCAACTAAAGTATGGTCAGCAAGTAAATTCTCCATGAAAGACATGGGTAAAACATCCTACGTATTGGGAATACAAATCTATAGAGTTAAATCAAAGAGGATGCTCGGACTTACCCAAACCACCTATATCGATACCATTATAAAACGATTCTCTATGGAAGAGTCCAAGAGAGGATACCTACCAATGTGTCATGGTATTACTCTATCTAAAGCTATGTGTCCCAAAACTGATGAAGAGATACAGATGATGACATGTATTCCATATGCGTCAGCTATTGGTAGTATTATGTATGATATGATATCGACTCGTCCTGATGTTGCTTACGCTTTCAGTGTTACAAGCAGATATCAGGCGAAACCTGGTCCAATGCATTGGAAGGCTGTGAAAGACATTCTTAAGTACTTCAGAAGGACTAAGAACTTTTTCATGGTCTATGGGTGTGGAGAATTAAAATTGGAAGGCTACACTGATTCTAGCTTCCAATGTGATGTAGATGATTCGAAATCGACCTCTGGTTTTGTATTCATGCTTAATGGTGCAGCTATCTCTTGGAAAAGTTCCAAGCAAGACACCGTGGTGATTCCACCACTGAAGCTGAGTACATAGCTGCATCTGCTGCAGCCAAAGAGGAAGTTTGGATGAGGAATTTTGTCCAAGAGTTGGGAATTATTCCTCATGGAGTTGATCTAGTCCCGGTGTACTGCGACAACACCGGTGCCGTTGCGCAAGCAAAGGAACCAAGGTCTCATCAGCGATCCAAATATGTACTGAGGAAATTCCACATCATCCGAATGATTGTGGGAAAGGGAGACATATCAGTCGAAAGAGTCCCCTCTGCAGATAACGTTGCCGTTCCATTTACGAAGCCCTTGCCAGGACCATTGTTTGAGAAGCATCGCGAAGAAATGGGATTAAAGTTTATGGGTAGTTGGCTCTAGGGCAAGTGGGAGATTGTTAGAGTAGATGTCCTACAACTCAACTGTTGAGTAGGGATTTTATTGACTCAAGTGTAATAAACAATCTTTATTTTAATATAATTCATTATTTCATGGTTTTTTATTTTTTTATCTGTATACCCATGTGAACAATAAAGATAAAGACCTTGATTATACTTTAATACAAATGAATTGTAATTCGATGTTGAAACTCGTTTGTAAACACTGTATGATCTAAATTGGTTCCTAGTCGATTCAGCCGCCTAAAACATGGATAAAGGTCGCTTGAGCTCGAGACTAGCATCTGTAATGTTGTGTACTGCGTTTCTTAGTAAGGGCATAGAGATGTCCAAACATGCAGATAGGTAGTCATATGATGATTATACCGAACAACCCTCCCTCCCACTTTCCAAGTGGTTATCATTCATCGAGAGGATAAGTCCGTGGTTATGATTGTACACCATTAGTCCTTACGACCCGGGAAAGCACTGAGGCTCTATATGCTAGGGTTGTGCTTTGACTCGTTTACCCTCTCCAGGAGAGTCATCAGGTGGCGAGGTTTGGTACAGTTGCGACACATATACGAGCCAGTGCATTGTAGTCGGGGATTCACCGCTCACCTACGGGTGTGGATATCCTATGTGATCTGATGAAATAATAGTGCATGGAATCTCTGGCCAGAGTACGAGATGTACGTTGGAGAAGGAGTTCTACAAATAGTACACGCGATGCCACTATTATCGTTATCACATAGTTATCGAGTTAATATGCAACCCTCGATTAACCAATGGTTGTAGATTCGATCGGGATATACGAGATTAAGGGACCGTATTGTACGTTAATCATAGTCGACTGGTTCTTGCAGGCACTGTCAATGATACCTAGGGGAACATGGGGCGATGCTACTAGACGCTCTTACCATGATCCGATGGGTGCAATCAGAAATGAGTTCTGACTTTCTTGATCAAGGTGTTGATGAAAAGAATGGGGCTAACTAGGGTAAGCCCGAATAAAGGATTATGTCCTGAATCACAAAGAGTTATGAACCCACGGCTAGCTGTATCTCTGAACCATTGAGGTCACACAGGTACTGAATTGTTTGTTCCCGTTGAGAGAATAAATTCAAGAAGTTGAATTTATATTATATAGTAAATTCAAGGAGTTGAATTTATGATAATTAAATTTTGAGAGAATAAATTAAAGGAGTTGAATTTATAAAATTAGAGGATTTAATTTATTAAACTCAAATGTTGGGTTTATTAAATATTAAATTTTGGAGTTGATGAAAATTCAAGTAGTTGAATTTATAATTTAAATAATAAATTCAAATGTTGAATTTATAATTTTTTTAATATATTAAGCTCAAAAGTTGAGTTGATTACTTAATAAATTAAATATGGTGGGTTGTATGTTTAATAGGCTTGTAGGAGTACAAGTCCAATATATTAAATAATTAAAGTTTTAATGAGCTTTGATTAAATTAATTAAACTAGTTGGACTAGCCCAATTAATTAAATCAAGCTCATTAATGTTAATTATGTAATTAGGCTATTATTTACTTATAAATAATACATGAAAAGAAAAAGCCTAGCCTACCACCATAAAACTCACGTGAATCTCCCTTTCAAAAGAAAAAAATTTCGGCCACCTTGAAGTTTTTAGGGTTTGAGTCGTCTCTCAATTATTTTCACTCCTACGCAAAATATCTTTCATATTCTCTAGTGCAATTTGAAAGAGGAACATATTGTCTAGTCGTGGACTTGATATAGGAGGATCAAACTAAGAGTCTCTTGAAGAAAGTTCATAGGGATTCATCAAGAGCTAATCCATTTATACCGGATTAGTTGGAGGATTAATTCACAAAGATATAATATTCTGACATCCTAATGTATGTTTTTTGTTAAAATCATACGAGCGTCCAAAGCAAATCATATTTTGATTGTCAAAATAAACAAAATTTTTAAAACTTCCGCTGCGTTTGGGCGTGTAAAAAACCAGATCCAACATCATGTCTCTCCATCGATCGGAAACACGCTCGGCCCTCTTCCCATTTGTCACGGCTTCGACTCCACCTTATACCCTTCATTACTCACGTATATCAGACCTCTAATGACAGCGGCCTTCAACACCCTTACAGCAAATCAAATCAACCGTGAGTAGGAAGAAAAATATGCAAGATATTTAACCAAAAACCGAAGCTTCTCCATAATAAAGTTGGACCGAAAATTTTATGCAAATAAGCACACATATCAGCAAATAACTAGCATATATGATGCATAAATAAAAGTAAATGCGTGCCTTAAGATGTTTGGAGAGCAAAAACGATGTGAGGGAACCTGGATGAAGTTTTTTCCTTTGCAAAAATGGAGGTGACTGAAGCTTTCTAATGGTTGGATGCTGGGAAAACAAGGAGAATTATGATGAATACAGAGGGTGTCGGTTGATGGGGAGGGTGATAATGGGGGTAGGGTCATTATGCTTTATAAATAATTAATAATTAGGTTAATGACCCCTTATTTTAAATTAAAAGGAATTAAAAAAATTTTACGCCCAATAAGCTTAAAAGTAGGCCCATTAGATCCAAACACATTCTCGAAAAATATTTCGTGTTGGATAGTTTTTTAAAATATTAGCCGAACCCTCAAAAATATCCCCCGATTCGATAAAATTTGCGTACCGTAAAAACATAAAATCATGCTGGTAAAATACCCCAAAAATCCCATTTTTTTAAAAAATACACTTAAAAACACCTTATATTAATTAATAAAAATAAATCATGTAATTAAAATAATTTTCTTGAAAATTCTCTGGTCCAGGTCTCCATTCCTCGTTCGAGTGTGAAATGCATCTGGAAGCCCTAATGTATGAACTTTTAAAATTTCGTGAAATAATTACTACCATGTATGAATTGTGCATAAAATGCATAACAATAATTAAACATATAATTTAAAATAAAATCCTAAATTGCATGCATTCAGGTTACGTGAAGTAAATTCCTGGACCTTACAACTCTCTCTCCCTCAAATAAAATTTCGTCCTCGAAATTCAAAACATACCGAATAACTCTGGGTAGCGACTCCTCATCTCGATCTCGGTCTCTCAAGTAGCCTCCTTCTCGGAATGATTCAACCACTTGACCTTGACCATCTAGATCGCCTTGTTCCGGACCCTCTTCTCCTGCCTGTCCAAAATCTGAGTGGGTTTCTCCTCGAGTGATAGATGTGGTGTCAGCTAAAGTGGCTCATAGTTAAGCACATGTGAAGAATTCGACATGTACTTCCGTAGCATAGAGACGTGGAACACGTTATGAACTCCCGCCAAATTCGGAGGTAATGCAACTCTGTACGCAAGTGTCCTTACTCTCTCTTGGATCTCGAATGGTCTGATGAATCTAGGGCTGAGCTTTCCCTTCTTCCCGAACCTCATCACACCATTCATCGGTGCTATCTTCAGGAACACATGATCCCATACATTGAACTCAAGATCTTGTCACCGCTGATTAGCATAGCTCTTCTGGCGGCTCTGTGGAGTCTTCATCCTGTCCCGAATCCTGTCCACTAAATCTGCTGTCTATCTGACGATATCCGGACCCAAATCTGCTCGCTCTCATACCTCATCCAAATAAATTGGTGACCTACACTTCCTCCCGTAAAGTGCCTCGTATGGAGCCATACCTATAGATGGTTGATAATTTTTGTTGTATGTGAACTCCATACGAGGTAACTTTGGCTCCCAGCTATCCTGGAAGTCGATTATGCAAGCTCGGAGTAGGTCCTCCAGAATCTGAATCATCCTCTCTAACTGAACATTTGTGTGAGGATGGAAGGCAGTACTGAACAATAAATTCGTACCCAGTGTATGGTGAAGACTCTTCCAGAATGCAGACGTTAACCTCAGATTCATGTCTGACACGATGGACACTAGAATCCCACGCACTTTTACTATCTCTCTGATATACAGCTCTGCGTACTGAGTCATGGTGAATTTTTTCCTGATCGATAAGAAATGAGCCGATTAAAAATCACCCATAGTGGTCTCAACTTCCCTGCAGGTCTCTGATGTTCTGCCTTAACCTGCTGACAAGTCAAACACTCAGAGACGGAACACTGAATATCCCTCTTCATGCTCGGCCACAAATACAGAGTCTGTAGATTCTTATACATCTTTGTATTCCATGGATGGATGGAGTACGGGATGTTGTGGGCCCTCGCTTAAGATATCTGCTCGAAGGGAATCATTTTCAGGAACCCATAAGCGGTACCTATATCTGACTATGCCGTCCACAACTGTATATAGTCTCTAGCATTTAACCTCGTCCCTCTGTCTCCACTTCTATAACTGCTCATCAGAAGTCTGCCCTACTTCGGATTCTTTCTTTCAAAGTGGGCTGTACTGTCAGAGTAGCAACATTTGGGTCCTCGCCCCTGGCATAAACTGTAAGCTCGAATATCTGAATCTCAGCATGCAATGGTCTCTGTACTGACAAAATGGGTAAGCACAGCGTGCTTCCTGCTCAGAGCGTCTGCAACCACATTAGCCTTACCTGGATGGTAGCTAATGTCGCAATCATAGTCCTTCACCAGCTCAAGCCATATTTTCTGTCGCATTTTCAGTTCTTTCAGTGTGAAGTATTACTTTAGGCTTTTCTGATCTGTAAATATCCTGTAGTTCTCCCCATACAGATAGTGCCTCCAGATCTTCAGGGCGAATACCACTGCTGCTAGCTCGAGGTCGTGAGTCGGATAATTCTGCTCATCAAGCTTCAGCTATCGCTAGGCTATCACTTTGTCCCGCTGCATCAGAACGGTGTCCAAACCAAGCTTCAATGCATTTGTATACACCACAAACTCTCCCTGCCCTGATTGGCATAGCTAGAACCGGTGTAGTGGTCAAAGCCCGCTTCAATCTGTCAAAGCCGTCTTGACACTCAGATCCCCAGATAAACTTGGCATTCTTCTTCGTCAACGTGGTCATAGGCACCGCAATAGAAAAGAAATTCTGGATGAACTTCCTGTAATAGCCTGCCAATCCTAAGAAACTACGGATCTCTGTCATACTCTTAGGAACTGGCCAATCTCTGACTACCTCTACCTTGCTTGGGTCAACCTCTATGCCGTCCTGAGATACAATGTGGCCCAAGAATGTAACTCTGTCAAGCCAGAACTCACAATTGCTGAACTTGGCATACACTCGTCTATCCTGTAGAGTCTGCAATACTATCCACAGATGCTACCCGTGCTCCTCCCTGCTCTTCGAATAGATCAGAATATCGCCAATGAAGACTATGACGAACTGATCTAAATATGGATGAAGCACGCGATTCATGATATCCATGAAGATCGTTGGTGCGTTTGCAAACCGAAGGGCATCATCAAGAATTTATAATGCCCATAATGCGTCCGGAAGGCTGTCTTATGTACATATGACTCCCTCAATTTCTGCTGATGATATCCGGATCGAAGGTCTATCTTAGAGAACACTGATGCTCCCTGAAGCTGATAAAATAATTCCTCAATTCTCGGGCAGCAGGATACTTATTCTTAACAGTGACTCTGTTCAGCTCTCGACAATCAATACATATTCGCATGCTGCCATCCTTCTTCTTAACAAATAACACTGGAGTGCCCTAAGGAGAAAAACTAGGGCGAATGAAACCCTTAACTAGCAGATCCTGAATCTGATCCTTGGGCTCTTTCATCTCAGCAGGCGCTAATCGGTAGCATGCCTTAGATATCGGCACTGTCCCTGGCATAAGCTCAATAGAGAAATCCGCCTCTCTATCTGGTGGGATGCCTGAAACATCATCAGGGTACACACTAGAGAACTCTCTGACCACATCCACATCCTCCAGCCTCTGCCTGACTAGATCTGTCACTGATACAATGCTGGCTAAAAATGCTTGCCAGCCTCTCTTGATAAGCTTCCTCGCACACAAGCATGAAATGACGTGTGGGAACTGCTGGTGTCTAGCTACCTCAAAAACAAATGGCTTTACACTAGGTGGTCTGACAGACACTGAACTCTGTCGAAAATCAATGAGTGCACCATGAGAAGATAGACAGTCCATGCCCAAGATGATATCAAACTCTGGCAACAGTAGTACTATCAGATCTGCCTGTACTGCCTTCTGTTGCAATCTAAGCTCCGATCCTCTCACTATCCGGGATGTGAACATCTGATCCCTAGATAGGATTGATACTCTGAACCCTGAATCCATCTCTACTAGTATGATTCCTAGTTGTTTCACGAAAGATTCAGATATAATGAATGCATAGCCCCTGAATCTAGCAATGCATGTGTGGCTACACCTCCAATATATATCCTCTCTGCAACAAAACATACCATCAAATCTAATAGTGTTGAACTTAAGAAACTTCTTATCGTCAATTAACCCAAAATTCTCGAAAAATCACTGAATTAACCAAAATATATTTCCCCAAAATGCGAAATTCATCCTTAGAAAAATTCAAAAATTTCAAATTAACCTCTTAAAATTCGAAAATAGCATTATGGTCCTTAATTTACCCTTTATTACAATTAGGTCCCCAAAATTCTCAAATCAAACAAATAAATTCTTAATTTCCAAATAGGTAGAGCATGCATCTTAATTCCTTCTATGTCATCAATCTCAATAATTAAATCATCAAGCAAGCATTAAACTCAAGCAATCAAGCGAAAAAAAAAATCTTAAACAACATGGTTACCGGCATTCAGTGTCGAGTCTAGCGCTGCATCCGCCTCCTCAGCATGCATCACATAAGCCCGGCCAGTAGTGGGGCCCTTGCTCTTTGGGTAGTCCGCAGCTTTGTGGCCCTTTTGTCTGCAAATGAAGCACCTAAAGGTTCCCCACATGCACTTACCAAAATGAAACTTACCGCACTGTGGGCAAGGCTTCCCGTCATCTGGCTTAGGCGCTCCTGGCACCTGAGGAGGTCTCTGATGCTGCTGTTTTGGCGTCCTAATCTGCCCTTGGGGCTTCTGTTGCCCCTGCTGTCTCGGCTGCCCGATAAACTGTTTCTTCTGTAGCTGGAAACTGTACTGAGGCTGTGCCGATTCCGCTGCAGCTCAAATTCTATGTCTCGGAGCGCCTGCTCCGCCTGGAAGGCACAAGAAATGTCCTCATCGTAACTCGCAGGCCTCATCAGCATCACATCCCGGCAAAGGTTAGGTTTCAGTCCGTCAAGGAAATGCCTCAGCTTCTCGGCGGCATCCCCTGCTATCATGGGCACAAAATGGCAGCCCCTGTCAAACTTGCGGATGAACTCCGTCATATATAAATCTACCTGCCTGAGGCTCATGAACTCTCTCGTCAGTTGGCCCCTGACGTCAGCTGGAAAGTATTTCTCGTAGAATAACTTCTTGAACATGGCCCATGTAAGGGTGGCCAAGTCAAAAGCATGGGCGGCGCCCTCCCACCACAGGGACGCATCGTCTCTCAGCATATAGATGGCGCACCTGGCCTGGTCGCCATCCCTCATCTGAAGGTAATCAAAGTGAAGCTCCAGCGAACTGATCCACCCTTCAGCAACGATGGATCAGTGGTACCCCCGCACTCCTTTGGGTTGAGCCTACGGAACTGCTCAAAAATATCAATCTCTTGGCGAGGCGACTGTTGGGCCTGCTCCATGAGCCTCACTATCCCCTCAAGTACTCGGGTAGTGGGGTCCCCTGGTGGTTGTGGTGATGGTCTTCTACCCCCTCCAGGAATCTCATCATGCCTATCATTATTGGGATAACGTTTGAGAGGCATATCTGAATACATTCCAATTTATAAACGTAACCCATCATGCAATTAATCTATTTTTTGAAATAATAAACCTTAAATCGTAAAATAGTTAAACATGTGCAGTAAATCATCGTAAAGGGTGAATCATTCAAACATGCAGGTGATAATAGTAAATCATTTTAAATATTTAAAACATAAAATCTTACAGACTTAAGGCTTTGAAGACTGATCGGCAGAAGCTGGAGGTGGCACAACCCTATAGAGGACCATGACACTGATACCAACTGTAACATCTACTCATTTTAAAAGTAGGGAATTTATTTTATTTTTTAAAAGATCGCATTTAAAAATTAAAATTTAAAATAATCATATTTATTTGACCATAAAAATAGCGCGGTTGAAAATAACAAAATTTATCAAGAATCATATGTAAACGTGAATGAATAAAAATCTTAAAATCATCAACATAAAAAAACATTCATCTCCTCGCAACACTCAAAGTCAAAATGCGAAAAACATACTGTCCTCTGGTCGTGTCACAGCACCAGGTATGCCTACTCAGAGTTCGGCACCTCCAGTCTCCTCATCATTTAGCTCACCTGCATCACACATGCCTAGTGAGTCTAAAGACTCAACACACCTGTACCAGGAATAACAAGTACATATACATATCACACAACAGTGAAAAATATTATACTCGACATATCTTTCATGAACTTAAAAGCATAACGTAAACGTTTCGTGTAAAATCTATCCTGTCAAAGCATGTCATCTCATATCATCATATATACACACGTGTCGTGAAAAATCGTATCGTGTCAAAGCATGTAATCTCATGTCATCATATTTGTATACATTTTCTTTTTAGTTGAATTCAGTTAATTAGTTGTGACTTTCGTATCAGCTCTATCGATGGATCTATCTACGTATAACCACGGTACCGGGCGGCGGGGACATCAGCGACACTCTCATCTGTCAACTGAGCCTTGACTTATCATATCATAATATCATGTCAATGGAAATACGATCGTCGGGCTCCCTTTGGGGCCTTTTTTCTCACGATATCTCCAATCATATCATCGTATCATTGTATTAGTCACAACCAATTCCCATCATTCAAAAAAATAATCATATTCACCACTTAATAAAACATGCATATACGTAACTTTTTTCAAAACCAAACATGCATCGTATTTATCATAATTTCATAAAAAAAATATAAGCATGATGCATAAACTTTTAAAAACTTGATAAATTTGTGCTCAGGGCGCTACCAGGACCAAAATCTTACCCCGGGTGAAAAATGATAATTTTGCCCCTGGAACCCAAAAATTTCTGTTTTTCCCCTAGACGTAAAATTCCACGTTTTTGAAATTTTCTTAATTAACATATCCCAAATAATTATTTAAGCCTATAAGAATTTTTCCATATTTTTATTTCGCTTAAATCGATGAATTTTAAATTAATCTTAAAATATAACATATTAATGCGTTTTAATCCCGAATTAAACTAAACCTTAGCATAACATTCCCAAATTAAAAATATATACTTCTAATAATAATTTGAGCTTAAATATAAATTTCCCATAATTTTAATAAGCTTAAATTTAGGTGTTTCAATTAATTTTTAATTAATGCTTCGTGCGGCGATTAAATCCTCATTATTTTGATCCGAAACTTACCAAACTCTTAAAAATGTCTCAAAACATAACTAAAATAGTTCCTAGACGTAAACTCGATCCCATTTTACAATTTAACCAATTCGTTTGAAAACTTAGACCGGGGTCCCGGTTTTGACCAGAATCGAACCGAAACTTAACCAAAACTTTCCCAACTTTTTACCACCCATTCAAAACACTTAAAAGGCTCTAAAACCACTAAGCCAGCCCCCTTAGACCTTCGAACAAGACCTTGGACAGATGCTGTAAATTCCAACAAGCCATCACCCAACCTTAGCCGTGATCATCCCTACTCCAAAACCGATGGTTCCATCCACCAACCAACCTTTCTTAGACCACTCTAGTGTTGGATCTCGGTTTCTTTCGTGCGCAAAATGCAGCGGAACTTTAAAAATTTTTAGATCTTGACATTCAAGATATTTTTTTGAGCACTCGTATGGTTTTAATAAAATAAACATTCATAAGGAATTTAGTAATATTTTACCTTTAGTGAAATTTTCACTTGACTCCAACTACTCCAGTAATAGCGGACGTAGCTCTTGTTGTAAATCCCTATGAACATTCTTGGATCTCCTAATCCGGTCCACGACTGGAATACTTATTCCTCTTCTAACTTGCACTAGAAAGCATAGAAGATATTTCGCGTAGAGATAGAACACAAAGAATAAATCGACTCAATACAATAAGCCGATATTTCCTTGCAAAATGAAAGAAATTTCGAGAGCAGCTTTTTGGAATTGGGAAGAGCCGAAAACTGAAATTCCTTGTTCTTTGTTTTCGTATCCGTTTTCACGTTAATGAGAATCAAAATATTATATTTTTTTCTAATCTCCAATTTACTTAATTAATTAGATTAATCAAGTCAATTGAAGATACTACAAAATATTTGCATGCCAAATCATGAAACTCTCGGATGCACGTTACTAAATAAGAATCAAATTCTTAATATTATTTTTTTTAATCATTTCTTTACATAATTTATCTAATTAATTAAGATAATTAAAGATTCCAAAAAATGCATCCCATATCATGGTCAATCTCGAATGATGTATATATTCCTTATAATATCATGCATCATTATCATTTTGCTTTGTTTGCAAGTTTTTAAAATTATGGTCATGAATATTTTCATATTTCATAAATCAATACTATATTTAATAAAACTTAATGGGCTATATTTTAACTCAATTAAAATATAATTTAATTATTAAAGCCCATTTGGACTTTAATAAATTAGCATAATGAGCTTATACTCTTACAAGCCCATGATCCATGCTCCCATTACATTAATCTCATCATAATCCCGATCGGTGATCAAATATAATCGATGTGATAATTTCAACTTCTTTGTTATTATGATGCACACTTTAATTTCGTGATCACCGATGTCTAAATAAGGGCATGTGTACTCATTTGACTGTCTTAACAGTCATTCTTTATATCTGCATGTTCGGACATCTCAATGTCCCCTACCAATGAACGAAAGAGATACAGCTCAACAGTAAAGGCTATCTCGAAGGAGATACGGCTCAACATGATATGCAATATGCATCATAACTCGTGACATAATAGCATGCATCATATGACATATAACAATGCAGCAAATACTCATGCAACACATATATGAATGTATACTCAACCAGGATATCTCGGATAGTACTTTCGTACCTCTATCACAGCAAGCCTAGCCTTACGCAACACCGCTAATCAGGTCTAGCACAAGCCTACGCATCAAAAGCATACTCAATAAATACTACCATGCTCGACTAGCAAAACCAGTACTCCCTAGTACTACCAAAGGTTTAGGGTTTACCTTCGTCCGTCGACAGCCCTTTGATGTCGATTGCCTTGAAACTCAGGCGCCGCTACGCTACTACTCCTGGCAGCTCTTAGCTAAATGGTACTCACATCGCAGATACTAGTCTCGAACTCGAGCGGCCTATATCCTTCTTAAAGGCGGCTGAATCGACTAGGAACTGTTTACAATATACAGTATTGCAAATATGAGTTTCATGTTACTCATCATATGAGCATCTCATATTCTTTCTACTATTTGTATATTCAAGGACTTTATCTATGCAACTAGCTTGTGTATATATATAAAGATGTGCCAAAACAATAATTTCAAATATTATTAAAATAAAGATCGTTTGTACATAGAGTTTAAACATGAACCCTCGGCCAACACTTGGCTTCACGGGCACCTACTCTAACAACTACAGCTCCAGACATTCAGCAGGAAGCCGTTGAACATTTCACAACTAAATTGGAAGAACAAGCTGACACTAAATCCCAAGCCCTAACCATGGTAACTTTCAAAGAGAAGGACATGGGCAAAGCACCAGCAACATTGGAAGCCTTATCTTCTGAAGTAGCCATAGCTACTGATATCATGATCGAAGCCGTTCAGTCCAGCTTGCACAATTTTATATCATTAGTTTCTGAAATAAAGTAAACTCAGCTGATGCATACGCTCAGAATTGACTCTATCAAAGACAATACCATGAAGAACCTCAAGCATGTTACCAAGGATATCACTGCATTATTTCTTCAAGTTGATCAGTTGAAAAAGGTCCGAGTGACAATTCCAGCTCTTTTCCAGACTCAGGACATGCTTGTCAATGGAATTGACTTCGTGCACACAAGTATGAGAAAGAGAATGAATTTGATACAGGAACAAATGCTAAATTCTATATCTCAAGTCATTTCCAAAGTCTGCCTTCTTTCTCACCTAGCTAGTGTTGACAAAAAGGAGGAAGAAGATTAGCAAGATAAGTCAAAGAAAAGAACTAATAAACCAACTGATCAAGGACCTGCTGACAAAATAGCTAAGAAGTGATAAAATAGTCAGTTCAATTAGATCTTATCCTATTCATAGTTTGTACGAATATGTACATTCTTATATTGTACGAATCTGAATATTTGAAGATTATTTTATTTACAAATATTTCTTTTATTTTATCTACAATGAATTCTATTAGTTCTTGGATTCTATGTTTTGTCAAACACCAAAAATGATGAACTTGTTAGAATTTAATGTTTCAGAGTTTGAAAAATTTGCAGAACGAATTAGCAGAGAATCCAACTGAATTGAGGTCATATAAATGAACCTACACGAATTAAAGTGTAACGTTCGAAAAACCAACATACGTAAATTGCATGCATGAAAATTATTTGAAATTGCTTAATTGTTTTATTTAATTGATTTTAAATGCTTGCATGACACATATTTTGTGATTAAAGGTATGATTGCATAATTAAATAATTATATGTCATGACTTCATGAGAATTGTAGATTTTATCCAAATATTCGATAATAAACTAGAAAGGAGACTGGGGACGACCAAGACAAGAATAAATATTTTTTACTAAATACTTTCAAGGCTTCTTAATATGACTAAGAATGATTAAACTTTTCTAAAAATGATAGAGTTTGGATTATTTTACGAGACGAGCTCGATTTTACCAAGGAAGCCGGTTTTGGGCAAACGATGAGTTTTTAAAAGATAAAAAATGTTATTGTTGGAAATTAATTTTTATAAAATTATTTTACAATTAAATAGGTGTTATAAGTCCTAATTTAGCTTTGTTAAGTAGGCACAATGGCCCCTAAACTTAAAAGCCCAAGCCCAAGCCCAAGCCCATTATCATGCAAATTAAAATCTATACAATAGAAAACCTAGGTAATTTATGCACCATAGCAGCCGAAACACCACACATACATATTTTTGAGAATTTGGAGGAGGAAAAACAAGGAGTCTTCGTCTCCCGTTCATTCTTCTTTTCACCCCACGCCAACGATCGTATATTCGAGCATTCTAAAACGCAAAGGCACGTTTTATAAACCCTTTGACGCATCATCGAACCATAATATGCATCTTTTAATTATGTTTGCATGCAAAATATTTACGTTTGATGGTTTAATGAAATAAAGATTATTTTCAAATGTTTGATGATTTTATGCTTGTTTATTAAGTGTTCCGATTTCTAAGGAACGTCCTGCCAATTTAGAACGTTAGAGGGATAGGAAAGTGTCGTGTTAGGAGTGAAACGAGGGCTGTACATGACTTGGAAGGGGCTGTGCATGTTGGAGGGTTGAATCCTATGATTTTCATGAGATCTGTGGCTTATAGGGGTTTAACCATGAAGGGGGCGCACCAGGGCAAGTCCAGGGCAGTGTTCGTGGATCAGAGACGTGGCTAGGAAGAGTCCTTGTTGGGATGGACTCTAGGCTGCACAAGGAAACGTGAGGGCACTTGGGTTCTTAGCTTAGGGGGGTGCGCGCGGCGGGTGGCTCTTTGTGGAGCCGTGTGACTCGAGTGAGGCTGGCCAGTAGTGGTCCAAGAGGGGTCTGAGGGTGGTCCAGAGCGCTTGGGCTTGCTGGTGGTTCGAGGGAAAATTCCTAGCCGAGTAAGGAATCCTAGGCGCATAAGGGAAGGACTCGCACGGCTGTTGCTGGTGCAGGAGGCTGTAGCATGGACCAGGGGGCTCGGGGCTGGCTCGGTTGGGGCTGAGACTGGTCTAGGGTTGGCTAGGGTCAGGTGTCATCGATGGCTATGTAGTAATAAGGGTACTAGTTCGAGAAGGAGTCCTGGGGAAACTAGGAGACTTGTGTGGCTCGTGATCTTTCGGGTAGGGCTCGTGCGAAGTTTAGGGGCTTGATAAATGGGTTAGGGTTGGTCAGTAGGGTCCCTAGGTGGCTCGGGCATGGCTTGAGAAAAATCCAAAAGGGCTCGAGGGAAGTGGCTAAGGATCGAGTTAGGGTTAGGAAGAAGAGAAAAAGGGTTGAGCCATGGTCACAGGAGTCGGTTCATGGTTCACGAGGGTATTTTAGGTATAAAAAGTCTATGTTTAAAATTTGAAAATAAAATATTAAAATTTGAATTAATTTGGGAATCAAATGCTTCAAGAATTAGTAAATAAGAAATTAAATTGAAAGTTTCGAATTTAAGCTGAATAAAAATGTAAAAAATACAATTTCAGCTTAAACAATTATTTGGGATGGTCTAGAGTCAATGAAAGTAAGAAAAAGTCAAAATCGATAAATTTTACGTCCAGGGGCAAAACAATCATTTTACACTTGGGTAATATGAAAAGGGTTTCCAGCGTCCCGAAGGGTCATAACACATCTTAAATGATATATTATGATGATTTTGATGAAAATATGATATTTTTTTATTTATGATCATGCTGTGCAATTTTTACTGTTAAAATGCTATTTTTCGAAAGTCATGATATTTTACGTTTTAAAAAAGAAAAGAAAAAAATATTTTGAGGGATGTGAATTGACTATGACATAAAAGATATGATATATGATTTTTGAGAATATCGTGAGGGAGAAGGCCCCAGAGGGAGCCCTTTTACGGGACAAGGCCCTAGAGAGAGCCCAACGATCGTATTTCCATTTTACGTTGGTGCCAAGTGCCCGTCCCCATGTGCAATGGTGAGCTAAGACTGATCAGTTGAGCAGAGGATAAAAGGCTAGTCACTTTCAAGGATCAAACTTCACCCAAAATGATAAATGATTGAAAGCTTTAAGATTTACGATTTGTTTATGCTTAAAAGATATTTTAAATAAAAGTATGATTTTCAAAGCATGTGATTATATATGTATTATTTGATACTCATGTTTAGAACTGTAATGCCCGAGATTTTATCCTGATAATCTGTAATTATTGATTTATGATTTGATATGAATATGAAGGATCGTTCCAAGACACAAAATGAGGTTGATCGTGAGATTTGATGTGCGAGGGCAGTACCTCTCGCGCACATGTGCGATATGATGCGTGCACATGCGCGAAATGGGCAGAGGGCCTCGTGCATATGCGCGGAGGGGGTGCGCGCATATGCGCGAGTCATATGGGAAGCCGAGTACATTTCCAGAGAACCTCGTGCATATGCACGGAGATGGGGCGCGCATATGCATGAGCTGCCGAGAGGCTTATCGCGGAGACCAGTAGGTCTCGCGCATATGCGCCAGTTGAGGTTGCGCATATGCGCGAGACGTGCAGCACAAGAGAGATTCCACATGGCCAGGACATGCATGGTATATATATATATATATATATATATATATATATATATATATATATATATATATATATATATAATATATATACTTGTCTTCAGAATCATCCGCAATAAACCGAGAGAAGGTACGGAGGAAAGTTGTTAAAAATAGCAAGTAAATTCTCCTATGAAGATATGGGTGAGGTATCCTATGTATTGGGAATACAAATCTATAGAGATAGATTAAAGAGGATGTTGGGGCTCTCCCAAAGCCACTTATATCGATACCATTCAGAAGCGATTCTCTATGGAAGAGTCCAAGAGAGGATACCTACCGATGTGTCATGGTGTTACTCGATATAAAGCTATGTGTCCCAAAATTGTTGAAGATATATAGATGATGACACGTATTCCATATGCGTCAGCCATTGGTAGTATCATGTATGGTATGATATCAACGCGTCTGATCTTGCTTACGCTCTGAGTGTTGCAAGCAGATATCAGGTGAACCATGGTCCAATGCATTGGATGGCCATGAAATATATTCTTAAGTACTTATGAAGGACTAAGAAATTGTTTAAGGTCTATGGAGGTGGAGAATTGAAATCTGAAGGCTACACTAATTCTAGCTTCTAATGTGACACAGATGATTCGAAATCGACCTTTGGTTTTTTATTCATGTTAAATGGTGCGGCTATCTCTTGAAATGGTTCGAAGCAAGACACCATTGCGGATTCCACCACTGAAGCTGAATACATTGCTACATCTGCTGCAGCAAAAGTGGCAGTTTGGATGAGGAATTTTGTCCAAGAGTTGGGCGTCATTCCTAATTTAGTTGATCCAGTCCCGATGTAGTGCGACAACACTAGTGCCGTTGCGCAAGCAAAGGAACCAATGTCTCATCAACGGTCCAAACATATACTAAGGAAGTTTCACATCATCCGGGAGATTGTGGGAAGAGGAGATATATCAGTCGAAAGAATTCCCTCTGCAGATAATGTTGCTGATCCATTTACAAAGCCCTTGCCAGAACCATTGTTTGAGAAGCATCGCGAAGCAATGAGATTAAATTTTATGGGTATTTGGCTCTAGGGCAAGTGGGATATTGTTAGAGTAGATGTCCCTGTAAACCAACTGTTGGCTAGAGAATTTATTGACTCAGTTGTAATAAATAATCTTTATTTTAATATAATACAATTTTTCAAGGTTTGTTATTTCTTTATCTATATACCCATGTTATCAACATAGATAAAGACCATGATTATACTTTAATACAAATTAATCGTAGTTCGATGTTGAAACTCATTTGTAAACACTTTATAACCTAAATTTGTTCCTAGTCAATTCAGGCGCCTAAAACGTGGATAAAGGTCGCTTGAGCTCGAGACTAGCATCTGTGATGTTGTGTACCGCGTTTCTTGGTAAGGGCATAGAGATGTCCAAACATACAGATGGGTAGTCATATGATGATTATACCGAACTACCCTCCCTCGGACTTTCCAAGTAGTTATCATTCATCGAGAGGATAAGTCTGTGGTTATGATTGTACACCATTAGTCCTTACGACCAGGGACAACACTGAGGCTCTATATGTTAAGGCTGTGCTTTGACTCGTTTAACGACTCCAGGATGATAATCAGGTGAGGAGATTGGGTACAGTTGCAAAAATGTAGGAGCCAGTGTGTAGAGGCCTATAAATCCGTGTTTGAAAATTTGCGGAAAATTAAAAATTTTCTTTTTAAATAATTGCCTCATTAATAAATGAACTGATAAATAAATTTTGATGTTCAAAATGGCAGCGGACGAAATTAACATTTTCGAAATGACAGTAAAAGTTTATCCAACGATTATTAAAATTTTTGAGCAAACAAATAATAATAAATGCTGAACTGAGGTCCTCGGGTCCTACTACTGCCGACTCGAGCTGGCTCACTGGTCCCCGCCCTCGATCCCGACATCATCAGCACCTACAACAATCAAGTTTAGTGAGTCTAAAGACTCAACATGCATATATCGTAAATAAATAGTAAATAAATAGTAAAATTTAATGCTAGTGAAAATATCATGTCATGAGGCATATCTTAAAATGTCGTGTCAAGATTAATTGTAATACGTGCATCACTGAACTAAGAAATCATAAATGAAAATGGTTGCTCCTTGGAGCCCTGTCATGAAATAACTTGTAGAACCCGTAACTTAGACTACGTATAAGCCATGCATAATTCTAGTATTTTGAATGATTTTGTTGCTTGAGTATTTAAAGTTAATTATTTTATTATTTCATGTAGTAGTTTGATTTTATCATTTCAGTTATTTCAGTGAGGCCGGACTGGAGTTGGAGTTTTGAGATAGAAATCAAGATTTAGAATACTTTCCCAGCATTCAATTTAGCTAGCAAGTAAGTTAATTTAATTAAAAAGAAAGTTTAAGGAATTATTTAAGTTACTTGAGGTGAGTAGAAAATAAGTTCACTTAAGTTCAAATAATTAAGGGGTTAGTTCACTAAATTAATTAAAGGATTAGTGGGGCTTTTAAGGGTTATTAATTTACTAGATAATCAATATTTCCCCTTCTTTTTATTAGTGAATTTTCGGCCCCCTTAGTATCTAGACTATTCCTTGCCAACTCATCACCCTTTTGACCCATTCTTTTTGGTGTTAACATGCTAATCTTTCTTTTATTATTAGTCCACCCTAATTAATTAATTAATGAGCATATCCTAGTCTAGAAAACAAGAGGATTTTCGGCCATCACCTTCTAGAGCCATCCATCAACTCATTTGATATCAAACAACAATTCAAATTTCAAAATGAGGGAGACTTGGTCTTGAGTTGCCCCTTATATTTTGCACCCTCTCCCTCACTCCCCTAACCACTATCATCCCCTCCCTATGACCGAAAATTAGAGAGCATTTCAGTGATAAAATCGTGGGGTTCATAGCTAGAAACAAGAAGGAAAATCGGTAGCAAACAAGGTAGCTAGATCGCACCACTCCTCCGCGCCGCGTCGTTGTCGTTTCGTTCGTTTTCTTTCAAAACGAAACCAGGCATGCATATATTCTTCCTTCACTCTTCAATCAAGTCATACTATCACATTTTTATGTTTCATGATCATCCTTTCATGTAAAAACCGAAATACATCAGCATTTTCATTAAAACATCACATGCAGATTTTTCGAATTCTTTGGCAGCTTCACTGTTTTCGCTTGTTGTGATGTTTCAGGTGGATGGTTCGATTCCAGGCTCCCAAGGCGACATCTAGACATGTTATAGGATGGATTAGGATCACTTTAGTCGATTATTTCAGTCCCCGTACTTGCTGGAAATTCAGAAATGACAGCAACTCCATTTGTGTCCATATGTGTGTCTCGAAAATTCAGTTTCTATCAAAGGGTAAGGATCTGATAATGGCTGCCCTAGGGGCCTATAGCTATGGTTAGATCACTTCCCTAGCATGTCTAAGACGTGACTAAGTCGGCCTTTTGGTGGTTTGGTCCATGGTGCATCGGTTTTTAAATCAAATGCAAGAACAGCCCCTCCCCTTTCTCGGCCCCTTTGATTTTCCAGCAAGTGTAGTTGAGTCGTATGGTGTTAGTGTGGATCTTGGTTGGCTCTTTAGCCATTAGCCACGGTTCACACCATGCCCCATGAAGTCTAGATCGTGCCATGGTCAATCAAATGACCACTGGGACGATCCATGATAGTAAACGAAGCAAAAACACCTCACGCATACAAAGGTGTTCTCGGTTGGATCCTTCTGTTGAGTTATGGTGTGATGCGAATTTTGGCTGGCCTAGGGCCCTTAGCCATGGTTAAAATCATTACTTGGGATGTTGGTTAGAGCCTCTGGTCGGTGGTTCAAGCCCCAATGGCCGGTAGTCTCGAAAACAACATAAGGAAACCAAAGCATGCTGCTGTATTTTGTGGACAACAACTTGCTGTGACGGTTCGGAGGCTTGTTTGAGTTCTTGGTTGGCTTTTAGCCCATGGCCTTGGACTGGACAGTGCCTTATTGAGTTGGGAAGGTCATGTTTTGTCCGTTCGTCATTCGGATCATTTTTGAGGTCGTACGAGAATTTACGGTGCGAGGTGCCAAATTGACTCTCGAAAGAGCGTTTCATGTTTTGGCCTCCATTCACCTAAGATATGATTAAATACGAAGTCGGTAGGCGTAATTGTAACATTTTTTGAAGGTTATTGCATAGTTTGGTCCCAAAATCAATTGCATATTTTCCATGGAATATTTAGGTTGCAGCGAGCCTGGGAGCGATCCAATCCAATCAGTAAAATGGGTACAGGATATTTAATTCAGTTATTTAATTATATTACGTGCATAAAATACAAATTTTAAGATTTATGCGATATTGCTTGCAGTGGTCACTTTAATATCAGTACTAAATCCGGTCCCCAGTATCGGTCCGGTCATCAGTTACCGGTTAGTTCAGTTATTTCACCCAGTACTGTGGCAGTAGTATGATCAGACGTAAATCCGATCCCCAGTATCGGTCCGGTCCCCAGTATCGATCAGCCCAGTTCAGTTCATTTCAGGGACCACTTGCGTAGACCATAATCTCACCAGAAAATTATTACAAGCTATTTCAGTACGGGGCTCTAAGGAGCAATCAGTTTCACTATGATTTTCAGTTCAGCTATGCACGTATTATAATTAATCTTGACACGATACTTTACATTATGCCTCATGAGATGATATTTTTACTCCCATGAAATTTTACTATATTATTTAGTTGTTATTTACAATATATGCATGTTGAGTCTTTAGACTCACTAGACTTGATTGTTGTAGGTACTGATGATGTCGGGATCGAGGGCGGGGACCAGTGAGCTAGCTTGGGTCGGCAGTAGTGGCACCCGAGGACCTCAGTTTCAGCACTTGCCATTTTATTTTTGATGCTCAAATATTTTATCAGTTGTTGAACATTTTAACTTGTTATTTTTGGCAAGTATTAATTTCTTCCGCTGCTATTTTGAACGTGAAACATTTTATCAGTTTTTGGTATGAATGAGGCACTCCATTTATTTTAAAAGAAAATTTTAAATCTCCCGCAAATTTTCAAAGTAAGGATTTTTTAGGCCTTTATAGATGGTATCAGAGCGGTGGTTCTGTATAGGGTTGTACTACTACTGACCACGAGAAGCTCATGAAGTCACGTCTTCGGTCTGTAAGTTTACATTTGCGCATTTTATTTGAAGTATGAATTAATTTTGGCAGCATGATTTCATGAGATATTTTACGCCCAGATTTTTATTTTCTCAGTATTTAAATTTAAATAAATTATGGAATTATGCATGTTAGTTACGTAGGGGTTATGTATGGACCAGTATGCCCCCTAGACGCATTCTAGAGCGCACTAGAGATGAGGAGCCTCGCCAAGAGGACAGGGAGGATCAGAGGCAAGAGAGAGACCTACCACCTCCACCACCGCCTCCACCGGACATGAATGCCCATATGCTGGCTAGGATGACTCAGTTCTTCGCACAGTTTGTGGGGAACAATGCTGTGGTGCCCAGGCCGACAGGACCCGAGGCTGTTTACGAGAGATTCATGAAGATGCGTCCAAAAGAGTTTTCAGGGACGTCGGACCCCATGATTGTCGAGGGCTGGATCAAGTCCCTCGAGGTTATCTTTGATTTCATGGAGCTTGGCGATGCGGATCGAGTTCGTTGTGCTTCTTATCTGTTCGGAGGAGATGCCTGCTTATGGTGGGAAGGAGCTTCAGTAGCCCTTAACTTGGCTATCCTGACTTGGACATGCTTCACGGAGGTATTCTACTCCAAATATTTTACTGAGGAGGTGCGCACCAGGTTGAATATTGAGTTCATGAGCCTGAGACAGGGAGATTCTACTGTTACGGAGTTCGTCCGTAAGTTCGAGAGGGGTTGTCATTTTGTGCCCCTGATCGCGAATGATGCTAAAGCCAAGTTGATGCATTTCTTGGTGGGTCTACGGCCGATCTTGCGGCGTGATGTTAGGGTATCTGACCCTACTTCATATGAGGTCGCTGTCTTCAAAGCCTTGGCTGCAGAGCAGGATCAGCGAGACATCGAGAGAGATCGTCAGGGCAAGCGCCCAATCCAGATACCACACCGCCCTCCTCCTCAGCAGCATCAGCATCAGCACAAGAGGCCTTTCCACGGGCCGCCCAGAAACAGAGGAGGACCTCAGCAGCAGCAGCAGCATCAGCAGTAGGGACATGTCGTCCCGAGGACCTTTGAGCACCCAGTCTGTCCCAAGTGCTCACGCCGTCATCCTGGAGCATGCATGTATGGCTCAGGGAAATGTTCTAAGTGTGGCAGCACAGACCACGTGCTGCGGCAGTGCCCCCAGAAGAATATGCCTACCCAAGGAAGAGTTTTTGCTCTCCAGGCTGCGGAGACGAACCTTGATACCATGTTGATGACAGGGAGAATTTTCATAGCTGGCTCAGTTACCAAAGCCCTGATAGATTCAGGGGGCTACACACTCTTTTATTTCGGAGGTCTTTGCCAATTTCCTCAAAGTCAAAAGCATCGGGCTAGATATAGCCTATTCAGTAGTGTTGCCTTCAGGCGAAGAGATGACAGCCACCAATGTGATACGAGACATAGATCTTGAGCTCCATGGAAATCTTGTCTATGCGGATCTTATAGTGTTGCCGATGCCAGAGTTTGACATCATTCTATGGATGGATTGGTTACTGCGGAACAGAGTTTTGATCGACTTCCAGCGGAGATCAGTTCTAGTCCGACCGCCTAGAATGACTCAGTTCTTATTCGAGCCGGACAGGTACTTTCCTTTACCGCGTATTATTCCTTATGTCCAGGCTAGGAAGCTCATGCATAGAGGGTTTCGGACATTTTTAGCCACCTTTGTATCTGTCCCCGAGGCGCCCAGTCACTCAGCTTCAGACGTTCCGATTGTTAGAGACTTCTTAGACGTTTTTCCTGAGGACGTCTCTGGTATGCCACCTGAGAGAGTGGTGGAGTTTTCCATCGAGCCTATGCCAGGTACGGCTCCGATCTCAAAAGCGTCGTACCGACTTGCACCGACAGAGATGGCAGAGCTTAAGAAGCAGATATAGGAACTTCTTGACAAGGAGTTCATTCGCCCTAGATTCTCACCTTGGGGCGCGCCAGTCTTGTTTGTTAAGAAGAAGGATGGATCTATGAGACTTTGTATTGACTATCGGGAGTTGAACAGGGTTACAGTGAAGAATAAATACCCACTTCCGAGGATTGAGGATATGTTTGACCAGTTGCAGGGAGCTTCGATTTTCTCCAAGATAGATCTGCGTTCCGGTTATCACCATTTGAGGGTGAGTGTCACGCCCCGAGTCCGAAGCGTCGGTGACATCCGGCATTGTTTAACAATTAAATTGAAAACAATAAAGCCTCGTATCAAATCAAACCAGTCTTTTTCATAAATGAAATATTGTCTTACAATGACGAAGGAATAAAATACATCAGAGTTTCAAATAGCGGAAACGAAAGAAAGGTAGAATGTTGGATTCCGATCTTGATCTCCGATTCACCATCCCCAGAAAGCGTTTTGCTCTTCCTCATCCAGTTGTCCCTCATTTTTATCTGAAATTTGTAAGGGGTGAGTGTTTTGGGAAACACTCAGCAAGTGGGGGTCGATCGATTCCAAAATACATATAGGACTTAGTTTCTTAGAACTCTTCTTTAACAAACTTTCGAAGTCAATATCTTTAACTTAATTAGACAGAAACGATTCAAAGGACAGAACTTATCAAATGATTCAGAACAAAACAGAAGAATTTCAGATTATTCAGAACAAACAAAACACAACACTGTTACTCATCTCATATTCATGGTCAAATTGTCCCCAATATGTTAGTCCTCTAAGGGGTGAGGCCAGAACATGGTTTTATACCCACCAATGGGGGCCAGACAGAACATGGTTTTATACCCACCAATGGGGGCCAGAACAGAACTACAATCCTCGTCCCATTTCAATTTGAGTCGTAACAGTGCAAACAGAATTCAGACAGAACTTTTCAGATATTCAGATTTCAGAGTTATTCGTACTGACACAGCGGAACCAAGAATTTCGATGTACAAAGAGAACACATAATCGATCGAAATTTTTAAAATAGAACACAGTTATTTTCGAAAATGACATACTAGCATGCATGTCACGTTATTTCATATCAAAGTTAAAAATAGAAATGAATTATATAACAAAAGCCCACTTACACTTGTAGATTTTTGAATGAAGCTTTCTTCTCAAAATTTCGGCAGCACTTCGGCGTGTCTTTGGCGAATGCAGTCTTCGATCGGGCAGCACTTTGACGTGATTCTTTTAGCACTTGAACCACACGAGCAGCACCTCGACACAGGATGGCAACACTGGACTGCACGACACCTCCTCCTTCTTCTTCCTTGAGTTCGGCCGAGTTTAGTGAAGGGCGAGGGAAACCGAATATTTGGAGAATTCATTGAGGGTTTTTGAGGTGCATTTTGCATGTGATTTGAGGGTATTTATAGAAAAATTATTGGCCCTTCACCTAGCCTTGTGGTCGACATCTTGGAGCCCAAGAAATGGCTTAATTGCTTTGATAATCCCCATGAGTCACCTTGATCATCTCAATGGTTATTTCTTACACCATGAATTTGTCCTTCCCTTAGCTCAAGCCCTTAGCTCCCTTTTTGGTTTACTCAAAAGGCAACTCTTGCATGTTTAATTTGTCCAAAGCTTTAGCTCATCTTTTAGCTCCCTTTATAGTCTTGTTAGGACAAGCTTGGTTGAGCTTCCTCGAGCTGGAAGTTTGCGTCTTTGAGCTGGGGTTTTACTCCTCCCTTGGCAACACTTCAATGGATACGGTTACTTGTAGCTTGGCCTCCTGTTGAGCTAATCCCCGAGCTTAGAATCTACTTTCTCGAGTTAAATTTGATGAGATTTAAGTTATTATTCAAGTAGTTTAATTGAAACAAAAATTACTGAATCATTTTAAATAATTTTTATATTACTTACTTGATTTGCTTCGGTCGAAATTTTCGGGTTCTCACATCCCTCCCTCCTTATTAAAAGTTTCGTCCTCGAAACTTGCATTAACTTGGTCATTCAAATAGGTGAGGGTATTGCGACCGCATCTTTTCTTCGAGTTCCCAAGTTGCCTCTCTTTCAGTATGGTTTGACCACTGTACTTTGACATATGGGATGGTCCGGTGTCTCAACACTTGGTCTTTAGTGTCCACTATTCGGATAGGGACTTCTTCATATTTGAGTTCCTCGTTCAGATTACCTTCGATCATTAGAGGTGTAACTTTAAGTACATGGTTCGGGTCCGGGACATATTTTCGTAGTTGTGAGATGTGGAAAACGTTATGTATTCTGGACATCTCAGGTGGTAAAGCCAGTCGATAAGCTAAAGTTCCCACCTTATCCAGTATTTCGAACGGTCCCACATATCTTGGGTTCAACTTGCCGGATTTGCTGAACCGAACTACTCCTTTCATGGGAGAGACTTTGACGTAAGCTTTTTCTCCGATTTCTAGTTCCAAAGGCCTTCTTTTCAAATCAGCCCAACTCTTTTGTCTAACCTGAGCTGCCTTGAGTCTTTCTTTGATTATGGCTACTTTATCGACAGTTATTTGAATGAGCTCTGGCCCGGTGATAGCTTTTTCTCCGACTTCATCCTAGTATAAGGGCGACCTACACTTCCGACCATATAGGGCCTCATATGGGGCCATCTCAATGCTACTATGATAACTGTTGTTATAGGCAAATTCAATCAGAGGTAACTGTTCGCTCCAATTTCCAGAAAAATCCAATGCACATGTTCTCAACATGTCTTCAAGGGTCTGAATTGTCCTCTCAGTTTGGCCATCAGTCTGAGGATGATAGGCCGTGCTGAGCGTAACTTTGGTTCCCATGGCCTTTTGAAAACTTTTCCAAAATCTTGAAACGAATCTTGGATCTCTATCAGACAATATACTTGCCGGTACTCCATGCAGTTTCACTATATTATCCATATATAGGGTAGCTAACTTATCCAAGTTATAATTCATCCGTACTGGCAAGAAATGGGCAGACTTGGTTAATCTGTCAATGATTACCCAGATTCCGTCATGACCCTGCCTCGATTTTGGTAACCCGACTACAAAGTCCATGGAGATATTATCCCACTTCCACTCGGGTATTTCTAATGGCTGCAGAGCCCTCCGGGTCGCTGATGTTCCGCCTTGACTTGTTGACAGACTAAACACTTTGCAACAAAGACCGCTACGTCTTTCTTCATTCCATTCCACCAGTAGTTATTTTTCAAATCCCTGTACATCTTGGTGCTTCCTGGATGTACTGAAAATTTTGATTTATGTGCCTCGGCCATTACCTCCTCTCGAACTCCATCGAGGTCTGGCACATATAAACGTCCTTTCATCCAGAGGATACCATCTTTATCAATTTGAAATTCTGGAATCTTTCCTTCCTGAATTTTTTCCTTTATCTTGAAGATATTGGTGTCTTGACTTTGTTTTAGTTTGATGGTCTCTTGGAGACCTGGTTGCACTGATAATGACGATAAGCTCACTTTTCCGGGGTTCCTCCGACTCAATGCATCTGCCACTTTATTTGCTTTTCCCGGATGATAGCTGATTACCAAATCGTAATCTTTGAGAAGTTCCATCCACCTTCTTTGCCTCATGTTTAATTCCTTCTGAGTGAAAATGTACTTAAGGCTCTGGTGATCAGTAAAAACTTCGCATTTTACTCCATAGAGATAGTGCCTCCAGATTTTAAGCGCGGATACTACTGCGGCTAGCTCCAAATCATGAGTGGGGTAATTCTGCTCGTAGGTTTCAATTGTCGTGAGGCATACGCAATTACCTGACCCTCTTGCATAAGCACACACCCTAACCCTCCCTTTGAAGCATCACTGTATATGGTAAAATTCTTACCATCCTCGGGAAGAATCAGTACTGGTGTGGATGAGAGTTTTGTCTTCAGGGTTTCAAAACTCTTTTCACAAGCTTCATTCCAAATGAATTTCGAATTTTTCTGAGTAAGTTTAGTGAGTGGGATAGCTATTGACGAAAATCCTTCTACAAATTTTCTATAATAGCCTGCTAATCCCAGAAAACTTCTTATCTCTGTCACTGTTTTAGGTTGAGGCCAACCTTTAATTGCCTCCACTTTCTTAGGGTCTACTGACACCCCTTGTTTTGAGATTATATGACCTAGGAACGCCACACTTTTCAGCCAGAATTCACACTTCTTGAATTTGGCATAGAGTTCTTTCTCTCGTAATGTTTGCAAAGTAAGACGCAGATGCTCACTATGTTCTTCCTCACTTGGTGAGTACACCAAGATGTCATCTATGAACACTACCACAAACTTATCGAGATACGGTTTGAATACTCGGTTCATAAGATCCATGAATGCTGCAGGAGCATTGGTTAGACCAAACGGCATTACCGTGAATTCATAGTGCCCATACCTTGTCCTAAAAGCAGTCTTAGGGATATCTTCTGCTCTGACTTTTAACTGATGGTAACCTGATCTGAGATCAAGTTTTGAGAAAACTTTAGCTCCTTTTAGCTGATCGAAAAGATCATCTATTCTCGGGAGTGGGTACTTATTCTTTATGGTGATCTTGTTTAGCTCCCGGTAGTCGATACATAGCCTCATGCTTCCGTCCTTTTTCTTTACAAAAAGCACTGGGGCTCCCCACGGTGATGCACTGGGGCGAACCTGCTTCTTGTCCAGTAGCTCTTCCAGTTGTTCCTTCAGCTCTTTTAATTCAGCTGGAGCCATTCGGTATGGTGCTTTAGAGATTGGTGCAGCACCAGGGACCAAATTGATTTCAAATTCTACTTCTCTATTTGGTATCTCTCCCGGTAGTTCTTCGGGAAAAACGTCTGGAAATTCTTGAACAATTGGAATATCTTCCAATTTTGGGACTTCTTCCTCTTTGGCCTCATTAATTACTGCCAGATAAATCTCTTCTCCTCCCTTTATGGCCTTCCAGGCTTGCGAGGCAGATAGCAGAGATTTCCTTTCTTTGGATTTCCCTTGATATACAACTTCCCTATTTGCTGGAGTTTGAAGTCTAATTTCTTTCTTCTGACAGTCTACTATGGCATGGTTCTTAGCTAACCAGTCCATTCCAAGAATGATGTCAAACTCCACCATATTGAATTGAATCAATTCTACTTCAAAAATTTGTTTGCCGATACAAATTTTACAGTTTCGATATACTTTGTGAGTTTCGATTATTTTACTAGCCGGTGTTGCTACTCTTAACGGTTCACTAAGAATATCATGCTCAAGCTTAAGCTTCTTAGCATATCTTCTAGATACAAACGAATGTGTGGTACCACAATCAAACAAAGCATATGCAGGCATTTTATTGAGTAAGATGGTACTTGCCACAACTTCGTTGCTATTATCGGCTTCCTCTTGGGTTATGGCATAAACCCGAGCATTTGTCTTGTTTTCATGTTGTTTGTTGGGCCCCGACCCTTTGTCCTTGTTGTCTGGACAGTATTTAATTCTATGGCTGTAGTAGCCCGAATTCCAAATTGGGTAATTAACGGATTAATGGTGATTAAGAAAGGTTTAATGTGTAATTTTGACCGTGGTCATGATCGGACGGACCGAAGATGGTTCGGTAGCACCGAAGAGTTCGGACGATCCGAAGTGGGTTCGGTGGATCCGATCATGAGGTGTTAAGAGTTGATCGACACGTCAGTTTACATGCAAGTTCGGATGATCCGAAGTGTAGGTTCGGTGGATCCGATCATGAGGTGTCAAGAGCCGATGGACACGTAGGAGTTCGGACGTTCCGAAGTGGGTTCGGTGGATCCGAACATAGCCTATAAATAGTGCTCGGATTTCCTCATTTGGCATTGCAAATTCTTGAGTTGTGTCTCATATTTGAGAAGTTTGGAAGGTTTCTAGGGTTAGTTGTCGGTCGAGCGATAGCCAAGAGCTGCCAAGATTGGTAGCGTAGCGACGCCTGAGTTACGAGGCAATCGACATCAAAGGGCTGTCGACGGACGAAGGTAAACCCTAAACCTTTGGTAGTACTGGTTTTGCTAGTCGAGCATGGTAGTATTGTTCATTGGGTATGCTTTTGATGCGTAGGCTTGTTCTAGACCTGATTAGCGGTGTTGCGTAAGGCTAGGCTTGCTGTGATAGAGGTACGAAAGTACTATCCGAGATATCCTGGTCGAGTATACATCCTTATATGTGTTGCATGATTATGTGATGCATTGATATATGTCATATGATGCATGCTATTATGTCACGTTTTATGATGCATGTTGCATTTCATGTTGAGCCGTATCTCCTTCGAGATAGCCTTTACTGTTGAGCTGTATCTCTTTCGAGATAAGCTATATCTTGTGGGGCCGCTCAGCCCTGTCTTGTCTTGTGGACGCATGGACACCGAGAGTACACAGTGGCCGACGGGTCCGGAGGGCTTCGGTGATCCGGGACATTATAGGTCCACGTCTGTTCTTGTAGTGGATGCAGTGACCCAGAGGAGTACCGCGCGGCACTATCCACTTGGCGCCTCTAGACTGAGCATTTTGAGATCCTTTGTTACTCCTGTTTCTTGACTACCCTGGTATCATATCATAGCATGTGCATTTCATATAGGCTTGTATACTCATGCTTTTGTACTGGGCGTTCTTATCGCTCACGTCCTCGGTTTTGTTTATCTTGGACACCCCATTCCCACGGGGCAGGCCTCAGGTTGGACAGCTCAGGAGGAGGAGGAGGAGGACGTTGAGTAGCTGGTTGGTTTAGTTCTTCGGTATCTTTTTGATTCGATATGGTTGTACCGTATATTTCATTTTAGTTTAGTTGTCCTGGATTTTCGATTGGGTTGTATAACTATCTTTTGGTGACAGTTTTCCGCCTTTATTTCTGATTGTTTTTAATTAAGTTAATCGCATGCTTAGTTCTTGATTAGTAGGTGATTCTGGAACGGGTCACTACATTTATGGTATCAGAGCATGCTTACGATTTTGGGATATAGATTCTGTTTTAGGATTTCCGTTGACCATTTTACCATTTTTTCCCCATTCTATCTTGTAGCGATGGCTGACCACTTTGGTGATGAGAGTAGTCAGGGAAGTGTAGGTCGTTGGGGTGACCAGGACGATCGTAGGCGTCATCGTGAACATCGTCATCGTCGGGATGGACCTAGGCGTTTTGATTTGCACCGTTTCATTCAGATGGGGCCTAAGCCTTTAGTCGGCGGTGAGACTCCCGATGATGCTGAGGATTGGTTAGAGCGCATGGAGAGCTGTTTCCGTGCATTCCAGTGCACCGAGGAGCAGAAGATAGAGACCCTTAGTTTTCTTCTCGAGGGTCGTGCGCGTAAGTGGTGGCGATCGACTTCTGCGCCGATAGTCCAGTCTCAGGGTAGGGTGACTTGGGCCGATTTCCGTGCAGCTTTCATGCAGCTGTATTTTCCTCCAGCCCTTCGCCAGGCAAAGACGATTGAGCTCCTGAATCTTAAGCAGGGGAGTATGTCTGTTGATGAATATCAGCAGAAGTTCTTCGAGTTGTTACCCTTTGCCCCTCATATCAGTGGCAGTTCTGAGGCCAAGTATGACCATTTCCTCCAGGGTCTTAACCAGGAGATTTTTGATCGAGTCACTGTCTGTGATAATCCTACTTCGTATGATGGGTTAGTGAACCGGTGTCGCCAGGCAGAGATCAGTCTCCAGCGTGGTAGGGCTATTCTTTCTTCTAGACCTCCGAGTACTTTGAGCCCTCGATCTCAGTCTTTCAAGAAGTCAGGTTCTTCTTCTTCTGGATCTGGATCACGGTCTAGCGGTGTTTTCCGCTTTGGTAAGAAGAAGGTTTCTTGTGTGCATTGTGGGAAGAACCATCCATCGGAGCAATGCCGATCAGCCGCGGGAGCTTGTTTTCAGTGCGGAGAGATGGGTCATCTCAAGAAAAATTGTCCTCAGTTGCGAGGTGGAGCAGGATCTGGTTCCGGATCTCAGACGACTGTTCAGCAGAGGAGGCAGGGTCAGGCAGTGGGTAGTTCAAATCTTCGACCTCGTGCCCAAGGTCAGGTTTTTGCGCTGAACCAGGATCAGGCTGCAGATGAAACAGAGAGAGTCATAGCAGGTACTTTTCGTTTATGTGGTATTCCTGCTTTTGTTCTTATTGATACCGGAGCATCACATTCATTCATTTCTGCACGATTTGTTAAGCATCATAAGTTACCGTATGTTTCTCTAGACGTCATTCTTTCTGTTTCTACTCCGATGGGTCATTCGGTGTTAGCGAAGCGTCTAGTGATGGGTTGTCCCTTAGATTTTGAGGGTAACGAATTGATTGCGAATCTTATGATCCTAGAGATGGAAGATTTTGATTGTATTCTAGGTATAGACCTATTGACTACCTACCGAGCTACCGTGGATTGTTACCAGAAGCTTGTTCAGTTTCGTACGACTGAGAGCTCTAGTTGGTTTTTCTATGGTGAGGGAGCACGACCTCCGATGCCAGTGGTATCTGCTCTGAAAGCCTGTCGTGCTTTAGAGGCGGGCGGGGAAGGCTACCTCATCTATGCGATTGATTCCTCCACAGGTAGTGTTGGTATAGATGATATTCCAGTGGTTTGTGAATTTCCTGATGTTTTTCCAGATGAGATTCCTGGTTTCCCTCCGGTTAGAGAGGTGGAATTTGGCATTGAGTTAATGCCAGGGACTGCACCGATTTCTCGTGCCCCCTATCGTCTTGCTCCGTCAGAGATGAGAGAATTGAAGCAGCAATTGCAGGATCTTCTTGATAAAGGTTATATTCGCCCGAGTGTTTCACCCTGGGGAGCTCCAGTCTTGTTTGTCAAGAAGAAAGATGGATCTATGCGATTGTGCATTGATTATCGCCAGTTGAATCGTGTGACGACCAAAAACAAGTATCCATTACCTCGTATCGATGATTTGTTCGATCAGCTTCAGGGTACCTCTGTTTACTCCAAGATTGACTTGCGATCGGGTTATTATCAGATGAGAGTTAGAGATGATGATATTTCCAAGACTGCATTTCGTACTCGATATGGGCATTACGAGTTTCTAGTTATGCCATTTGGATTGACGAATGCGCCAGCAGTGTTCATGGATCTGATGAATCGAGTCTTTCGGGATTTTCTAGATCAGTTTGTTGTGGTTTTCATCGACGATATCTTGATTTATTCTCACAGTGTGGAAGAGCATATCCAGCACTTGAGGATTGTGTTGCAGATTCTTCGCGAGAAGCAATTGTATGCTAAGCTGAGTAAGTGCGAGTTCTGGATTGATCGTGTAGTATTTCTTGGTCATGTGATTTCCAAGGAAGGAATTTCTGTGGATCCTAGCAAGATTGAGGCAGTGCTGAATTGGTCACGTCCGACGACGGTGGCTGAGATCCGTAGTTTTCTAGGTCTGGCAGGGTATTATCGTCGCTTCATCGTGAATTTCTCTCAGGTAGCTAGACCATTGACGCAACTTACTCGGAAGGATGTTCCATTTGAGTGGTCATCTGAGTGCGAAGATAGTTTCAGAGAGCTTCGTCGACTTCTGACTTCTACACCTGTTTTGGCGTTACCGTCAGGATCTGATGGTTTCAGTGTTTACACCGATGCCTCTTTTCAAGGCTTAGGGTGTGTGTTGACGCAGAATGATCATGTGATCGCTTACGCATCCAGGCAGTTAAAACCTCACGAGGAGAAGTACCCTATTCATGATCTAGAATTAGCTGCTATTGTGTTCGCGCTGAAGATCTGGCGTCATTACTTGTACGGAGTTAAGTTTGAAATTTTTACTGATCATAAGAGTCTGAAGTATCTGTTCACTCAGGCTGAGTTGAACATGAGACAACGTCGTTGGATGGATCTACTTAAAGATTATGACTGCGAGATCAAATACCATCCAGGTTCTGCGAATCTCACAGCCGATGCTCTTAGTCGCAAGGTGAGAACCTCTGCACTCCAGACCAGTGCTATGATTAATACTATCCAGGATTGTTGTTCATTGGGATTTAATTTCAAACATCGGAAAGGTATGGAGAGCATTCGTGTTGCTACCATTTTATCTGAGCCAGCTTTGTTCGCTCGGATTCGAGATGCACAGATGTCTGATCTCAAGACTCAGAGATTAGCCCGATTGGTTGGTGGAGATAGCAATTTCCATTATCAGTCTAATGGTCTTCTGTGTTTGTCTAATCGGGTTGTGGTACCAAAGGATGATACTTTGAGGGAAGAGATCTTGGCTCAGGCTCATCGAAGCAAGTTGAGTGTCCATCCGGGAAGCAACAAGATGTATAAAGATTTGAGGACACGATTTTGGTGGAAAGGGATGAAGCGCAGCGTTTATCAGTTTGTTTCCAAGTGTCTTGTTTGTCAGCAGGTTAAGGCAGAGCACCGTCGACCGGGAGGATTATTGTTGAATTTACCTATTCCCGAATGGAAGTGGGAGCATATCGCGATGGATTTCATTACTCACTTACCATTGTCTTCGAGGAATAGTGATGCTATTTGGGTAGTGGTGGATCGACTCACCAAGTCTGCTCATTTTCTGCCATATAACCGTGATTTCACTTTCGATCGTATGGCTCGATTGTACATTCAAGAGATTGTACGTTTGCATGGGGTGCCAGTTAGTATTGTCAGTGACAGAGATCCTCGTTTTACCTCACGATTTTGGAGTAGTTTCCAGGCAGTATTGGGTACGTCCCTAAGTTTAAGTACAGCTTATCATCCAGAGACCGACGGTCAGACGGAGAGGACTATCCGTACACTTGAGGATATGATGCGAGCTTGTGTGATGGATTTCGGAACCGCTTGGCAGGATCATTTGCCTTTGATTGAGTTCGCGTACAACAACAGCTATCATCGTAGTATTGGTATGGCACCATTTGAGGCGTTGTATGGGCGACGTTGTCGTACTCCATTATTTTGGGATGAAGTTGGGGAACGACATGTTGAGGGACCGGAGTTAGTCCAGCAGGCTATTGATAAGGTTGCAGTAATCAAGAAACGGATTAAGATCGCTCAGGATCGACAGGCTAGTTATGCGAACACCAAGCGGCGACCTCTTTATTTTCAGCCAGGTGAGAAAGTGTTTCTCCGAGTTTCGCCTTTTCGCAGGATTTTGAGATTTGGTCTCAAGGGTAAGCTGTCTCCAAGATTTATTGGTCCATTTGAAATATTGGAAAGCGTGGGAGATTTGGCTTACAGACTTGCTTTGCCGCCGTACCTATCAAGTATTCATGATGTGTTCCACGTATCTTTGTTGAGACGATACGTAGCAGATGAGTCTCACATTTTGCATCCCTCTGAAGTTCAACTAAATTCAGATTTGTCTTACGTGGAACGACCAGTGCGGATCCTCGATCGCAAAGACAAGGTGTTGCGGAATAAGATCATTCCTCTTGTCTTAGTTCAGTGGCAGCGCAGAGGCACTGAAGAAGCCACTTGGGAGCTAGAGAGTCGTATGCGTTCGGAGCATCCAGAGCTCTTTTGAGTTATGCTTTGTATATGTTTGTGTTCTCAGTTGTAATCGAAATATCAGTTGTATTCTACAACCATCGAGATGTAATAACGATGTTATTTCGTTTTGTTCATCCTCTAAGCCTGATTTCGAGGACGAAATCTTTTAAGGGGGGGAGAATGTAGTAGCCCGAATTCCAAATTGGGTAATTAACGGATTAATGGTGATTAAGAAAGGTTTAATGTGTAATTTTGACCGTGGTCATGATCGGACGGACCGAAGATGGTTCGGTAGCACCGAAGAGTTCGGACGATCCGAAGTGGGTTCGGTGGATCCGATCATGAGGTGTCAAGAGTTGATCGACACGTCAGTTTACATGCAAGTTCGGATGATCCGAAGTGTAGGTTCGGTGGATCCGATCATGAGGTGTCAAGAGCCGATGGACACGTAGGAGTTCGGACGTTCCGAAGTGGGTTCGGTGGATCCGAACATAGCCTATAAATAGTGCTCGGATTTCCTCATTTGGCATTGCAAATTCTTGAGTTGTGTCTCATATTTGAGAAGTTTGGAAGGTTTCTAGGGTTAGTTGTCGGTCGAGCGATAGCCAAGAGCTGCCAGGATTGGTAGCGTAGCGACGCCTGAGTTACGAGGCAATCGACATCAAAGGGCTGTCGACGGACGAAGGTAAACCCTAAACCTTTGGTAGTACTGGTTTTGCTAGTCGAGCATGGTAGTATTGTTCATTGGGTATGCTTTTGATGCGTAGGCTTGTTCTAGACCTGATTAGCGGTGTTGCGTAAGGCTAGGCTTGCTGTGATAGAGGTACGAAAGTACTATCCGAGATATCCTGGTCGAGTATACATCCTTATATGTGTTGCATGATTATGTGATGCATTGATATATGTCATATGATGCATGCTATTATGTCACGTTTTATGATGCATGTTGCATTTCATGTTGAGCCGTATCTCCTTCGAGATAGCCTTTATTGTTGAGCTGTATCTCTTTCGAGATAAGCTATATCTTGTGGGGCCGCTCAGCCCTGTCTTGTCTTGTGGACGCATGGACACCGAGAGTACACAGTGGCCGACGGGTCCGGAGGGCTTCGGTGATCCGGGACATTATAGGTCCACGTCTGTTCTTGTAGTGGATGCAGTGACCCAGAGGAGTACCGCGCGGCACTATCCACTTGGCGCCTCTAGACTGAGCATTTTGAGATCCTTTGTTACTCCTGTTTCTTGACTACCCTGGTATCATATCATAGCATGTGCATTTCATATAGGCTTGTATACTCATGCTTTTGTACTGGGCGTTCTTATCGCTCACGTCCTCGGTTTTGTTTATCTTGGACACCCCATTCCCACGGGGCAGGCCTCAGGTTGGACAGCTCAGGAGGAGGAGGAGGAGGACGTTGAGTAGCTGGTTGGTTTAGTTCTTCGGTATCTTTTTGATTCGATATGGTTGTACCGTATATTTCATTTTAGTTTAGTTGTCCTGGATTTTCGATTGGGTTGTATAACTATCTTTTGGTGACAGTTTTCCGCCTTTATTTCTGATTGTTTTTAATTAAGTTAATCGCATGCTTAGTTCTTGATTAGTAGGTGATTCTGGAACGGGTCACTACAATGGCCCACCTTCCCGCACTTGAAACAAGCGCCTGTCTTCCGATAACATTCTCCAATATGTTTTTGACGACATGTATCACACCATTTTCCTTCGGTGTTACCAGTCCTGCCAGAACTTCCCTTGAAGGACCCTCCTGAATAATTTGGTTTCTTGAACTTGAGATTATTCTGCGTGGATTGATTGTTCAATGGTCTCTTGTTCTTGTTTTCTTCTTCACGTCGCTTGATATCGGTTTCTGCGCTCATTGCAGCGCCCATCAAGTCTGCAAAGCTGCTTGGTTTGTACACTGCCAGTGCCGACTGAATTCGACTGTGGAGTCCCTTCTTGAAACGGTGCATTTTTAACGTCTCATCTGACATGATTGTCGGAACGTAAGTTCCCAAATCGTTGAATTTTGACGTGTACTCCATTACCGTCATATCTGGTGACTGTCTGAAGTTCTCAAACTCATTCAACTTTTGTAGACGAAACTCGGCCGGATAGTATTGTTTCAGGAATTCCCTCTTGAAAATTGGCCATGTGATATCTTCTACTTCTGCTAAAGGTAGCGACACAGTTTCCCACCATTTCCTAGCTCGATCCTCCAAAAATGGGGTTACAACTTCTACTTTTAATTCTTCCGGTATTTCTAGCAAATGTAGTTGTGTTTCCACATTCTTGAGCCAGTTGTGACTGACTTCAGGGTCTGGGTTCCCATCAAAAGTTGGAACTCGATTCCTTCTGAGAGATTCGTAGTGATACTTAATCCCACGTGGCTGAGGTTCTTGGGGTGGTTGGATGGCGTTGGCCAGTGGATTCACAAATCCTTGTAATGTTGCAGCGACGATAGTTGCTATTGCCATCATATCCTCTTGACTAAGGTTCACTCGGGGTGGTGGCGGTGGTGGTGGATTATTGTTTTGGTTGGCGTCTCGAGCGTTACGGTTGTTTCGGGGTGGTCTGCCTGCCATCTCCTATAAACACGTATTTTTTTTTTATTAATTTGTTTGCCACAAAATTTAATCAAAGAAATAATTTCATTAATATTGAAAAAGATTTGCATACAACCAACGACTAAATCAAATAATCCCAGATACAATCAAAATTTATTCTAGAGTTCTTTTCTCCCTATTCATCTACTACTTCGTCGTCTCCTACTGCCTCGTTAATTTCTTCTTCTTCCATTGGGTTTTCTTCCAATTGCTCCATGAGTTCTTCCATGTTGACCATCTCATTTTGTAGATGCTCGATGTAATTCTGCAGTTGCGTGTTGTGGTGATCAAGGTTGTTCACTTGGTCTTGCAGTTCTTGTATTGTTGATTGGCTTACTTTCTCATCGATTTCTTGTTCTCCAATCTTTTCCTCAAGACGATGTTGAATACTGAGAAGGCCATCACTTCGGATTTGGAGCGTAAGAATCCTATCTTGCGCCTTCTTCAGTTCTTGTTTGGTGATCTCATGCTGTCGTTCCGACTCTAGATGATAAACAGCGTATCGTCTGACATCATCGCGTAATTTCTTTTCCTCAACTCTGGCTTCCCGAAGGTCTTCCCCTATACATATATTGTTTCTATCCAATTGGTAGTTATCTCTCTCGAGCTTATCATTTTTTTCTTTTAGTGATTTAATTTCTGACTCCTTTTCTCGAAGTTGACTCTGAAGTTCATTTATAACGTTTTGGAGGTCCATGTTGTTCCTATAAAAAAAAACATTTTATAGATAAGATACTTATCAAATTTTTTTTTTTTTTTTACATGCAATAATATAGAAAGTTTCAAAATAAGTTGGTACACATAATATTTTTCTCAGTTACAATTTATTAAAATTCAGATACTTTAATATAATGCTAATCTAGTCGAATAACTCTCCGCTGTCGCTGTCGCTGTCGTCCACAAATACTTCCATGGGTACCACTTCCTCCTCTGCCATGTTTTCTACCACAAGATGTAAATGGTTGTTCTGATCCTGCAGTCCGTCCATAGTGGCGTGGATCCTTGAGATGTAGCGCTCTTGCTTTGCAATAAACTGGTCCTGACGCTGACGAGCCTGAGCAGCGTGATCCTTCTCTATCTCTATCCTCTCGATTAGATCCATGTTGAGTGCCACCAAGCACGCAAAACGAGTTGCATTAGTCGGTGTCTGCATCATTTGGCTCTCCGCCACATCCAAGTGATGTGTGAGTCGCTGCACGTCCGACTCCAGCATAATTCTGATCTCAGTAAGCTCTTGCTTTTCCAATTTCTCCTTGGCGAGTTGCGCCTTCAACGTTGCAATTTCCCTCTTCTGATTGTCTATGGTGAGCTTACGCATGCGTAGGGCAGCCTGGGCACGAGTACGGGAAGCATCCATTTCCTAGAATAAATGGAGGTAAAATATCAGATTCTCATCAAAGATAGAAAGGCACAAATAATAAAGTTGTCGTGGAAATTTTTGACGCTGAATATTTTCGGAACAATTGAAGGGATAGATTTTTGGAAGCTGTTCGAAAATTTTAGGGAACAGATGAAGGTTGGTTTCAGATTGTGATGTACTAGGCTTTTGCCAAAATTTGACTTTGTCAAATTTTGTATGTCAAAATCCCAGCGGGATTATGAACCTGGTAGCTCTGATACCACTTAAATGTCACGCCCCGAGTCCGAAGCGTCGGTGACATCCGGCATTGTCTAACAATTAAATTGAAAACAATAAAGCCTTGTATCTAATCAAACCAGTCTTTTTCATAAATGAAATATTGTCTTACAATGACGAAGGAATAAAATACATCAGAGTTTCAAATAGCGGAAAAGAAAGAAAGGTAGAATGTTGGATTCCGATCTTAATCTCCGATTCACCATCCCCAGAAAGCGTTTTGCTCTTCCTCATCCAGTTGTCCCTCATTTTTATCTGAAATTTGTAAGGGCTGAGTGTTTTGGGAAACACTCAGCAAGTGGGGGTCGATCGATTCCAAAATACATATAGAACTTAGTTTCTTAGAACTCTTCTTTAACAAACTTTCGAAGTCAATATCTTTAACTTAATTAGACAGAAACAATTCAAAGGACAGAACTTATCAAATGATTCAGAACAGAATAGAAGAATTTCAGATTATCCAGAACAGACAAAACACAACACTGTTACTCATCTCATATTCATGGTCAAATTGTCCCCAATATGTTAGTCCTCTAAGGGGTGAGGCCAGAACATGGTTTTATACCCACCAATGGGGGCCAGACAGAACATGGTTTTATACCCACCAATGGGGGCTAGAACAGAACTACAATCCTCGTCCCATTTCAATTTGAGTCGTAACAGTGCAAACAGAATTCAGACAGAACTTTTCAGATATTCAGATTTCAGAGTTATTCGTACTGACACAGCGGAACCAAGAATTTCGATGTACAAAGAGAACACATAATCGATCGAAATTTTTAAAATAGAACACAGTTATTTTCGAAAATGACATACTAGCATGCATGTCACGTTATTTCATATCAAAGTTAAAAATAGAAATGAATTATATAACAAAAGCCCACTTACACTTGTAGATTTTTGAATGAAGCTTTCTTCTCAAAATTTCGGCAGCACTTCGGCGTGTCTTTGGCGAATGCAGTCTTCGATCGGGCAGCACTTTGACGTGATTCTTTTAGCACTTGAACCACACGAGCAGCACCTCGACACAGGATGGCAACACTGGACTGCACGACACCTCCTCCTTCTTCTTCCTTGAGTTCGGCCGAGTTTAGTGAAGGGCGAGGGAAACCGAAAATTTGGAGAATTCTTTGAGGGTTTTTGAGGTGCATTTTGCATGTGATTTGAGGGTATTTATAGAAAAATTATTGGCCCTTCACCTAGCCTTGTGGTCGACATCTTGGAGCACAAGAAATGGCTTAATTGCTTTGATAATCCCCATGAGTCACCTTGATCATCTCAATGGTTATTTCTTACACCATGAATTTGTCCTTCCCTTAGCTCAAGCCCTTAGCTCCCTTTTTGGTTTACTCAAAAGGCAACTCTTGCATGTTTAATTTGTCCAAAGCTTTAGCTCATCTTTTAGCTCCCTTTATAGTCTTGTTAGGACAAGCTTGGTTGAGCTTCCTCGAGCTGGAAGTTTGCGTCTTTGAGCTGGGGTTTTACTCCTCCCTTGGCAACACTTCAATGGATACGGTTACTTGTAGCTTGGCCTCTTGTTGAGCTAAGCCCCGAGCTTAGAATCTACTTTCTCGAGTTAAATTTGATGAGATTTAAGTTATTATTCAAGTAGTTTAATTGAAACAAAAATTACTGAATCATTTTAAATAATTTTTATATTACTTACTTGATTTGCTTAGGTCGAAATTTTCGGGTTCTCACAGTGAGAGATGCTGATGTGCCGAAGACAGCTTTCAGGACTCGTTATGGCCACTACGAGTTCCTTGTGATGCCGTTCGGTTTGACCAATGAGCCATCGATCTTCATGGATCTCATGAATCGCGTATTCCAGCCGTACCTCGACCAGTTTGTGATAGTGTTCATAGATGACATTCTCGTCTACTCCAAGAGTCGGGAAGAGCACAGCAGGCATCTGACCACAGTGTTGCAGACATTGCAGAAGCACAAATTATTCGCAGAGTTCAGTAAATGCGAATTCTGGTTAGAGAATGTCGCGTTCTTAGGCAACATTGTTTCCAGCAGTGGCATTGAGGTAGACCCCGCGAAAGTTGCAGCAGTCAGAGATTGGGTGGTGCCGCAGAATGCATCAGAGATCCGCAGTTTTCTTGGCTTAGCAGGATATTATCGGAAATTCATTAAGGGATTCTCCTCGATTGCAGTTCCACTCATAGCACTGACCAAGAAGAATGTGAAATTTGCTTGGAGCGAGGAGTGTCAGAAGAGCTTCAATACTTTGAAGCAAGCTCTTACCTCAGCACCAGTTTTGGCCATGCCGTCAGGGCCCGGTGAGTTTGCTCTGTATACCGATGCTTCGAAGCTCGGTCTTGGCGCAGTATTGATGCAGCATGGGAAGGTGATAGCATATGCTTCTAGACAGTTGAAGAATCATGAGAAGAACTACCCTACCCATGATCTAGAGTTGGCCGCAGTAGTTTTTGCCTTGAAGATCTGGAGGCATTATCTGTATGGAGAGAGGTGCCAGATCTTTACCGACCACAAGAGCCTCAAGTATTTCTTTACGCAGAAGGAGCTGAACATGCGTTAGAGGCGTTGGTTAGAGCTTGTGAAGGATTATGACTGTGACATTAGCTACCACCCGGGTAAAGCTAATGTAGTTGCGGATGCATTGAGCAGAAAAGTCGCAGTGATGGCTAATTTGACAGTTTCGAGACCTCTTCAGTTTGAGATGCAGAGGTTTGATCTTGAGACTTATCCTCGAGGTAGAGTTCCCCGTCTATCTACCTTGTCCATTCAGTCTTCTCTTATGGACCGTATTCGCAGTGGGTAGGCATCAGATGAGCAGTTGGCCAAGTGGAAGCTGAGAGATGAGGCCAAGGGCAGTGTCTTGTATTCAGTCAGTGACGGTATTGTGAGATACCGAGACATGATATGGGTTCCTAGCAGTGATTCTATTCGAACAGATATTCTGTCGGAGGCCCACATGTCACCGTACTCTATTCATCCCGGGAGTACGAAGATGTACAAAGATCTACAGCTATTGTATTGGTGGCCTGGTATGAAGAAAGACATCAGACGATTTGTATCTGAGTGCTTGACTTGTCAGTTAGTGAAGGCCGAGCATCAGAGACCAGCAGGTTTGCTCAAGCCTCTCTCTATTCCCGAGTGGAAGTGGGAGAATGTTACCATGGATTTTGTGACCGGTTTGCCGAGGTCAGCCAGAGGATCAAATGGTATCTGGGTGATTGTAGATCGTCTTACCAAATCAGCGCACTTCTTGCCTATTAAGACGACTTTCACCATGGTTCAGTATGCAGAGTTGTATATCCGGGAGATAGTCCGACTCCATGGTATTCCAGTTTCTATCGTGTCTGACAGATATCCCAGATTCACTTCCTCGTTTTGGAAGAGCTTGCATTCGACTATGGGTACAAAGTTGCTGTTTAGCACAGCTTTCCATCCGCAGACAGATGGGCAGTCAGAGCGAGTCATTCAGATTTTGGAGGATCTTCTCCGTGCTTGTGTGATTGATTTCTCTGGGAGTTGGGAGTCGAACTTACCATTAGTTAAGTTCACCTATAACAACAGCTTCCAGTCTTCTATTGGTATGGCTCCGTATGAAGCTTTGTATGGTCGCAAGTGCAGATCTCCTGTTCACTGGGATGAAGTAGGAGAGAGAGCAGAGTTGGGTCCAGAGATTATTCAGCAGACTGTAGTAGCCCGGATCCATGATAGAATGAGGACTGGTCAGAGTCGACAGAAGAGTTATGCGGACCAGCAGAGGAGAGATTTAGAGTTTGCAGTGGGCGATCATGTTTTTGTGAAGGTGACACCTATGAAGGGTGTCATGCGATTTGGGAAGAAAGGGAAGCTCAGTCCGAGATTCATTGGACCATTTGAGATCCTCGATAGAGTTGGGACGCTAGCTTATCGGGTGGCGCTTCCGTCGAATCTGGCCGGAATACACAATGTCTTTCACGTCTCTATGCTGAGGAAGTACATGGCGAATCCTTCGCATGTCTTGAATTTTGAGTCGTTGCAGCTTACTCCGAACCTATCCTATGAGGAGAGACCAGTGCAGATCTTAGACAGGCAGGAGAAGAAGCTTCGGAACAAGCTGGTTAGGCGAGTCAAAGTCAAATGGCTCAACCATTCAGAGGAGGAAGCTACATAGGATTCTGAGTCGGAGATGAGAGATCGTTACCCCGAGTTATTCGGTGAGTTTTAATTTCGAGGACGAAATTTCTTTTAAGGGGGGGAGGATTGTAGAACTCGTAACTTAGACTACATATAAGCCAAGCATAATTTTAGTATTTTGAATGATTTTGTTGCTTGAGTATTTAAAGTTAATTATTTTATTATTTCATGTAGTAGTTTGATTTTATCATTTCAGTTATTTCAGTGAGGCCGGACTGGAGTTGGAGTTTTGAGATAGAAATCAAGATTTAGAAAACTTTCCCAGCATTCAATTTAGCTAGCAAGTAAGTTAATTTAAGTAAAAAGAAAGTTTAAGGAATTATTTAAGTTACTTGAGGTGAGTAGAAAATAAGTTCACTTAAGTTCAAATAATTAAGGGGTTAGTTCACTAAATTAATTAAAGGATTAGTGGGGCTTTTAAGGGTTATTAATTTACTAGATAATCAATATTTCCCCTTCTTTTTATTAGTGAATTTTCGGCCCCCTTAGTATCTAGACTATTCCTTGCCAACTCATCACCCTTTTGACCCATTCTTTTTGGTGTTAACATGCAAATCTTTCTTTTATTATTAGTCCACCCTAATTAATTAATTAATGAGCATATCCTGGTCTAGAAAACAAAAGGATTTTCGGCCATCACCTTCTAGAGCCATCCATCAACTCATTTGATATCAAACAACAATTCAAATTTCAAAATGAGGGAGACTTGGTCTTGAGTTGCCCCTTATATTTTGCACCCTCTCCCTCACTCCCAAATTAGAGAGCATTTCAGTGATAAAATCGTGGGGTTCATAGCTAGAAACAAGAAGGAAAATCGGTAGCAAACAAGGTAGCTAGATCGCACCACTCCTCCGCGCCGCGTCGTCGTCGTTTCGTTCGTTTTCTTTCAAAACGAAACCAGGCATGCATATATTCTTCCTTCACTCTTCAATCAAGTCATACTATCACATTTTTATGTTTCATGATCATCCTTTCATGTAAAAACAGAAATACATCAGCATTTTCATTAAAACATCACATGCAGATTTTTCGAATTCTTTGGCAGCTTCACTGTTTTCGCTTGTTGTGATGTTTCAGGTGGATGGTTCGATTCCAGGCTCCTAAGGCGACATCTAGACATGTTCTAGGATGGATTAGGATCACTTTAGTCAATTATTTCAGTCCCCATACTTGCTGGAAATTCAGAAATGACAGCAACTCCATTTGTGTCCATATGTGTGTCTCGAAAATTCAGTTTCTATCAAAGGGTAAGGATCTGATAATGGCTGCCCTAGGGGCCTATTGCTATGGTTAGATCACTTCTCTAGCATTTCTAAGACGTGACTAAGTCGCCATTTTGGTGGCTTGGTCCATGGTGCATCGGTTTTTAAATCAAATGCAAGAACAGCCCCTCCCCTTTCTCGGCCCCTTTGATTTTCCAGCAAGTGTAGTTGAGTCGTATGGTGTTAGTGTGGATCTTGGTTGGCTCTTTAGCCATTAGCCACGGTTCACACCATGCCCCATTAAGTCTAGATCGTGCCATGGTCAATCAAATGACCACTGGGAAGATCCATGATAGTAAACGAAGCAAAAACACCTCACGCATACAAAGGTGTTCTCGGTTGGATCCTTCTGTTGAGTTATGGTGTGAAGCGAATTGTGGCTGGCCTAGGGCCCTTAGCCATGGTTAAAATCATTACTTGGGATGTTGGTAAGAGCCTCTGGTCGGTGGTTCAAGCCCCAATGGACGGTAGTCTCGAAAACGACATAAGGAAACCAAAGCATGCTGCTGTATTTTGTGGACAGCAACTTGCTGTGACGGTTCGGAGGCTGGTTTGAGTTCTTGGTTGGCTTTTAGCCCATGGCCTTGGACTGGACAGTGCCTCATTGAGTTTGGAAGGTCACGTTTTTGTCCGTTCGTCATTCGGATCATTTTTGAGGTCGTACGAGAATTTACGGTGCGAGGTGCCAAATTGACTCTCGAAAGAGCGTTTCATGTTTTGGCCTCCATTCACCTAAGATTCGACATGCATCATTTGAGGAGCATTAATTCATCATTTTAATTGTATTTTAATCATGACTATATGATGGTTCAGTGTTGGTTCGGGTTGGTTCGTAGTCATGATTAAATACGAAGTCGGTAGGCGTAATTGTCACATTTTTTGAAGGTTATTGCATAGTTTGGTCCCAAAATCAATTGCATATTTTTCATGGAATATTTAGGTTGCAGCGAGCCTGGGAGCGATCCAATCCAATCAGTAAAATGGGTACAGGATATTTAATTCAGTTATTTAATTATATTACGTGCATAAAATACAAATTTTAAGATTTATGCGATATTGCTTGCAGTGGTCACTTTACTATCAGTACTAAATCCGGTCCCCAGTATCGGTCCGGTCATCAGTTACCGGTTAGTTCAGTTATTTCACCCAGTACTGTGGCAGTAGTATGATCAGACGTAAATCCGATCCCCAGTATCGGTCCGGTCCCCAGTATCGGTCAGCTCAGTTCAGTTCATTTCAGGGACCACTTGCGTAGACCATAATCTCACCAGAAAATTATTACAAGCTATTTCAGTACGGGGCTCTAAGGAGCAATCAGTTTCACTATGATTTTCAGTTCAGCTATGCACGTATTATAATTAATCTTGACATGATACTTTACATTATGCCTCATGAGATGATATTTTTACTCCCATGAAATTTTACTATATTATTTAGTTGTTATTTACAATATATGCATGTTGAGTCTTTAGACTCACTAGACTTGATTGTTGTAGGTACTGATGATGTCGGGATCGAGGGCGGGGACCAGTGAGCTAGCTTGGGTCGGCAGTAGTAGCACCCGAGGACCTCAGTTTCAGTACTTGTCATTTTATTTTTGATGATCAAATATTTTATCAGTTGTTGAACATGTTAACTTGTTATTTTTGGCATGTATTAATTTCTTCCGCTGCTATTTTGAACGTTAAACATTTTATCAGTTTTTGGTATGAATGAGGCACTCCATTTATTTTAAAAGAAAATTTTAAATTTCCCGCAAATTTTCAAAGTAAGGATTTTTTAGGCCTTTATAGATGGTATCAGAGCGGTGGTTCTGTATAGGGTTTTACTACTACTGACCACGAGAAGCTCATGAAGTCACGTCTTTGGTCTGTAAGTTTACATTTGCGCATTTTATTTGAAGTATGAATTAATTTTGACAGCATGATTTCATGAGATATTTTACGCCCAGATTTTTATTTTCTCAGTATTTAAATTTAAATAAATTATGGAATTATGCATGTTAGTTACGTATGGGTTATGTATGGACCAGTATGCCCCCTAGACGCATTCTAGAGCGCACTAGAGATGAGGAGCCTCGCCAAGAGGACAGGGAGGAGCAGAGGCAAGAGAGAGACCTACCACCTCCACCACCGCCTCCACCGGACATGAATGCCCATATGCTGGCTAGGATGACTCAGTTCTTCGCACAGTTTGTGGGGAACAATGCTGTGGTGCCCAGGCCGACAGGACCCGAGGCTGTTTACGAGAGATTCATGAAGATGCGTCCAAAAGAGTTTTCAGGGACGTCGGACCCCATGATTGCCGAGGGCTGGATCAAGTCCCTCGAGGTTATCTTTGATTTCATGGAGCTTGGCGATGCGGATCGAGTTCGTTGTGCCTCTTATCTGTTCGGAGGAGATGCCTGCTTATGGTGGGAAGGAGCTTCAGTAGCCATTAACTTGGCTACCCTGACTTGGACACGCTTCACGGAGGTATTCTACTCCAAATATTTTACTGAGGAGGTGCGCACCGGGTTGAATATTGAGTTCATGAGCCTGAGACAGGGAGATTCTACTGTTACGGAGTTCGTCCGTAAGTTCGAGAGGGGTTGTCATTTTGTGCCCCTGATCGCGAATGATGCTAAAGCCAAGTTGATGCATTTCTTGGTGGGTCTACGGCCGATCTTGCGGCATGATGTTAGGGTATCTGACCCTACTTCTTATGAGGTCGCTGTCTTCAAAGCCTTGGCTGCAGAGCAGGATCAGCGAGACATCGAGAGAGATCGTCAGGGCAAGCGCCCAATCCAGATACCACACCGCCCTCCTCCTCAGCAGCATCAGCATCAGCACAAGAGGACTTTCCACGGGCCGCCCAGAAACAGAGGAGGACCTCAGCAGCAGCAGCAACATCAGCAGCAGGGACATGTCGTCCCGAGGACCTTTGAGCACCCAGTTTGTCCCAAGTGCTCACGCCGTCATCCTGGAGCATGCATGTATGGCTCAGGGAAATGTTCTAAGTGTGGCAGCACAGACCACGTGCTGCGGCATTGCCCCCAGAAGAATTTGCCTACCCAAGGCAGAGTTTTTGCTCTCCAGGCTGCGGAGACGAACCTTGATACCATGTTGATGACAGGGAGAATTTTCATAGCTGGCTCAGTTACCAAAGCCCTGATAGATTCAGGGGCTACACACTCTTTTATTTCGGAGGTCTTTGCCAATTTCCTCAAAGTCAAAAGCATCGGGCTAGATATAGCTTATTCAGTAGTGTTGCCTTCAGGCGAAGAGATGACAGCCACCAATGTGATACGAGACATAGATCTTGAGCTCCATGGAAATCTTGTCTATGCGGATCTTATAGTGTTGCCGATGCCAGAGTTTGACATCATTCTATGGATGGATTGGTTACTGCGGAACAGAGTTTTGATCGACTTCCAGCGGAGAACAGTTCTAGTCCGACCGCCTGGAATGACTCAGTTCATATTCGAGCCGGACAGGTACTTTCCTTTACCGCGTATTATTCCTTATGTCCAGGCTAGGAAGCTCATGCATAGAGGGTTTCGGGCATTTTTAGCCATCTTTGTATCTGTCCCCAAGGCGCCTAGTCACTCAGCTTTAGACGTTCCGATTGTTAGAGACTTCTTAGACGTTTTTCCTGAGGACGTCTCTGGTATGCCACCTGAGAGAGAGGTGGAGTTTTCCATCGAGCTTATGCCAGGTACGGCTCCGATCTCAAAAGCGCCGTACCGACTTGCACCGACAGAGATGGCAGAGCTTAAGAAGAAGATACAGGAACTTCTGGACAAGGAGTTCATTCGCCCTAGCTTCTCACCTTGGGGCGCGCCAGTCTTGTTTGTTAAGAAGAAGGATGGTTCTATGAGACTTTGTATTGACTATCGGGAGTTGAACAGGGTTACAGTGAAGAATAAATACCCACTTCCGAGGATTGAGGATCTGTTTGACCAGTTGCAGGGAGCTTCGATTTTCTCCAAGATAGATCCGCGTTCCGGTTATCGGAGGCTTGTTTGAGTTCTTGGTTGGCTTTTAGCCCATGGCCTTGGACTGGACAGTGCCTCATTGAGTTGGGAAGGTCATGTTTTTGTCCGTTCGTCATTCGGATCATTTTTGAGGTCGTACGAGAATTTACGGTGCGAGGTGCCAAATTGACTCTCGAAAGAGCGTTTCATGTTTTGGCCTCCATTCACCTAAGATTCGACATGCATCATTTGAGGAGCATTAATTCATCATTTTAATTGTATTTTAATCAGGACTATATGATGGTTCAGTGTTGGTTCGGGTTGGTTCGTAGTCATGATTAAATACGAAGTCGGTAGGCGTAATTGTCACATTTTTTGAAGGTTTTTGCATAGTTTGGTCCCAAAATCAATTGCATATTTTTCATGGAATATTTAGGTTGCAGCGAGCCTGGGAGCGATCCAATCCAATCATTAAAATGGGTACATGATATTTAATTCAGTTATTTAATTATATTACGTGCATAAAATACAAATTTTAAGATTTTGCGATATTGCTTGTGGTCACTTTACTATCAGTACTAAATCCGGTCCCCAGTATCGGTCCAGTCACCAGTTACCGGTTAGTTCAGTTATTTCACCCAGTACTGTGGAAGTAGTCTGATCAGACGTAAATCCCATCCCCAGTATCGGTCAGCTCAGTTCAGTTCATTTCAGGGACCACTTGCGTAGACCATAATCTCACCAGAAAATTATTACAAGCTATTTCAGTACGGGGCTCTAACGAGCAATCAGTTTCACTATGATTTTCAGTTCAGCTATGCACGTATTATAATTAATCTTGACACGATACTTTACATTATGCCTCATGAGATGATATTTTTACTCCCATGAAATTTTACTATATTATTTACTTGTTATTTACGATATATGCATGTTGAGTCTTTAGACTCACTAGACTTGATTGTTGTAGGTACTGATGATGTCGAGATCGAGGGCGGGGACCAGTGAGCTAGCTTGGGTCGGCAGTAATGGCACCCGAGGACCTCAGTTTCAGCACTTGCCATTTTATTTTTGATGCTCAAATAATTTATCAGTTGTTGAACATTTTAACTTGTTATTTTTGGCAAGTATTAATTTCTTCCGCTGCTATTTTGAACGTTAAACATTCTATCAGTTTTTGGTATGAATGAGGCACTCCATTTATTTTAAAAGAAAATTTTAAATTTCCTGCAAATTTTCAAAGTAAGGATTTTTTAGGCCTTTATATAACTTGTAATAATTTTTTGGTGAGATTATGGTCTACGCAAGTAGTCCCTGAACTGAACTGAACTGACCGGTAACTGGAGACCGGGTTTAGTAATGTACGTCTGATCAGACTACTACCACAGTATATTGGGTGAAACAAATGAACTGACCGGTAACTGGCGACTGGATTTAATAATGATAGTAAAGTGACCAAAAGCAATATCGCATAAATCTCAAAAATGAATATTTTTGCACGTAATATAATTAATTAACATAATTAAATATCCTGTAATAATTTTACTGATTGGATTGGATCGCTCCCAGGCTCGCTTCAACCTAAATATGCCATGAAAAAGATGCAATAACTTTTACTTGACCAAACTATGCAATTAAATCCGAAAACTGAGACAATTGCACCTAACGACTTCGTATTTAATCATGACTCCGTGCCAACCCGAACCAACACCGAACCATCAAGTAGTCATGATTAAAATACGCCTAAAATAATGAAATAATGCTCCTAAAATAGTGAGGGCCGAAATATAGGTGAATGGAGGCCAAAACATGAAACGCTCTTTCGAGAGTCAATTTGGCACATCGCACCGTAAATTCTCGTACGACCTCAAAAATGATCCGAATCACGAACGGCCAAAAACATGACCTTCCTAACTCGATGAGGCACTGTCCAGTCCAAGACCATAGGCTAAAAAGCAACCGAGAACTCGAACAAGCCACTGAACCTACGCATCACTTCTTGTCCACAAAATACAGCAGCATGCTTTGGTTTCCTACGTCGTTTGCGAGGCTAATGGCCATTGGGGCTCGAACCACCGACCAGAGGCTCTTACCAACATCCCAAATAATGATTTGAACCGTGGCTATGGGCCATAGTCCAACCACAATTCGCACCATTCCAGAAATAACCCGAAAGTTCCAAGCGAGAACACCTTGCATGCGTGTGTGGTGTTGTGCTTCGTTTGCTGTCTCGTGTCGTTCCAGTGGCCATTTGATTGCCATGGCACGATCTAGACATCTAGGGGCATGGTATGAACCGTGGCTAAGGGCCATAGGCCAACCAAGATCAACACCATTCCACCAAATTCCAAACACACATGCTGTCAAAAATGAGGGGCCGAAGGGGTGCAGGGGATGTTCTTGCGTGTTTTGTAAAAACCGATTAACCATGGACCAAGCCTCCAAAAGGTCGACTTAGTCACGTCTTATATATGCTAGGGAAGTGATCTAACCATGGCTATAGGCCTTGGGGCAGCCAAGATCAGATTCATTTCCCTTTTGACAGCAAAACTTGATTTTCGAAACTCAAATGGACACAAATGGGGAGTTGCTGTCATTCCTTGATTTCTGGCGTGCAGGGGGTTAAATGAATGGACCAACATGGTCCTAATGCATCCTATTACATGTCTAGATGTCGCCTTGGGAGCTTGGAATCGAACCAATACCTGAAACCATTAAAACAAATGAAACCGTGAAGAGCATCATGAAGGCCGAAAATCTGCATCTTTTATTTTATGAAAATTCTTGATAGATTTCGGTTTTTGCATGGAAATGATGATCATGTAATGTTAAATAATGATATTAGGACTTGATTGAAGATTCAAGGAAGAACATATGCATGCATGGTTCGTTTTGCAAGAAAAACGAAAGAATAAGACGACTCGGCGCGGAGGGGTGGAGCGTTCTTGCTACCTTGTTTGCTACTGATTTTTCCTCTTGTTTCTAGCTATGAAACCCATGGTTTTAACACTGAATTTGCTCTCAGATTTCGGTGGGGAGGGGAGGAGAATTATTGGTTAGGGGAGTGAGGGAGATGATTGCAATATAAGGGGAAACATGCAAGACCAAGTCTACTCTTTTGAATTTTGAATTTTGGTTGATATCAAATATTTGTTGGGGTGTTTGCTAGGGTGTATGACCGATTCTCTCATGCTAATCTAGACTAGGATAATGCTTAATAATTAATTAATTAAGGTTGATTAATAACTAAAAAGGTTAGCATGCTAAAATAACAAAGAATCTGTCAAAGGATGAGTTGGCATATCAATGCTTAATCAACTATGGGTGGCCGAAATTAAACAATAAAATGAAGGGGAAATGTTGTTTATTTAGTAAATTTTTAAACCTTAAAAACCTTACCTATCTTTTAAATAATTTAGTGAATTAATCCCTTAATTATGGAACTTAAATGAACTTATTTCTTACTAACCTCAAGTAACTTAAATAATTCCTTAAACTTCCTTTTAACTTAAATTAACTCACTTGATAGCTAAAATAAATTCTGGAAATGTTTTCTGCATCTTAAATTTTATCTCAAAAGTCCAACTCCAGTCTGGCCTAACTGAACTAACTGAAATGATAAAAATTAAACTACTACGGAAAATAATTAAATTTAAATACTCATACAATCAAAATCATTTTAATTTTAAATACTAGAATTATGCATGACTTATACGTAGTCTGATTTACGGGTTCTACACAGTGCATTGTAGTCGGGAATACACCGCTCACCTAGGGGTGTGGATATCCTATGTGATCTGATTAAATAATAGTGCATGGAATCTCGGGCCAGAGTATTAAATGTACGTTAGAGAAGGAGTTCTCCAATTGTACATGTGATGCCACTATTTATTCTCCAAGATGTGTCGCATAGTTATCGAATTATTATGCAATCCTCGATGAACCAGTGGTTACAAATTCGATCGAGATATATGAGATGAAGGGACCGTAGTGTACATTAATCACAATCGATTGGTTCTTGCAGACACTATCAGTGATACCTAGGGAATAATTAGGCGATGTTACTAGATGCTCTTTCCATGATTCGATGGATTTAATAAAAAATATGATTTCTGACATTCTCATGATCAATAATCCGAATCGGTTTCTCGACATAAGTCAATGTCCAGCTCAGTCTCGTCTGGTTGAATAACATGTGAATTATCAGGGAGATACTTCCGCAGCATCGATACATGAAAGACATCATGTATCTCGGACAATGAAGGCGGCAATGCAAGTCGATAGGCACGATCTCCTATCTTTTCAAGAATCTCATATGGACCTACATATCTTGGAGACAATTTCCCTTTCTTTCCCAATCGGACAACACCCCTGAAAGTTGAAATCTTCAGGAATACTCGGTCTCCTGCCTCAAATACCAACGGTCGTCGTCGAAGGTCGGCATATTTGATTTGTCTGTCCTGGGCTGCCTTTATTTTCTTCTGAATCAATTTCACTTTTTCAGTCATATCTCTGATCATATCAGGTCCAGTCTCAGGAACTTCAGAGATATCATCCCAGTAAAGAGGTGATCTGCATTTCTTTCCGTACAACGCTTCAAATGGGGCCATCTCAATACTTGTTTGATAGCTGTTGTTGTACGAAAATTCACAAAGTGGTAATGCATCTTGCCATCCAGTGCTAAAATCAAGCACTACAGCTCTCAGCATATCTTCCAATGTCTGTATTGTACGCTCTGACTGTCCGTCAGTCTGTGGATGATATGCGGTACCCAGATGTAGCTTCGTACCAAGAGCTTACTGCAGACTCTGCCAGAAGTGCGATGTAAACCGAGGGTCACGGTCTGAAACAATCGACTTCGGCACTCCGTGCAATCTTACCACTTCCTTGACATAAATCTCAGCAATCTGATCATATCGGTACGTCATCTTGTATGGAATAAAACATGCAGATATGGTCAATCGATCAATCACGACCCAAATCGCATCACAACCTCGGGAGGATCTCGGTAACTGTGTCACAAAATCCATGGAAATGTGATCTCATTTCCATTCAGGAATGGACAAACTCTGTAACAATCCTCCTGGTTTCTTTCTTTCAGCTTTCACCTGTTGGTAATTCAGACACTTGGCTACAAATTCAGTCACATCAGATTTCATTTGTTTCCACCAATACTGTGTCTTTAAATCATTATACATTTTCCTGCCACCAGGATGAATGCTAAATCGATTGTTGTGTGCTTCTGTTAGTATTCGCTGTCTCAAATCCGAAACATTTGGCACAACAAGACGATTATTCACATACAAAATACCATTTTGAACCTGGTATTCCGATCGATGTCCAGCCCTAACCATAGCAACCGACTTCTGTATATTCTGATCAACTTTCTGAGCTTCTTTAATTTTCAAAAGTAGCTCTGGTTCAGCTCGAACAGCATACAATCTCAGAGGCTGACGATCTGTCTCAAATACTAATCCAGACCAACAGCAGTCTTCAATCAAATTCGGAACACCAATAGTCGATAAGGATAGTGCACATACCTTTCGACTTAGCGCATCTGCTGCTGCATGGGACTTCCCGTACAGATAATGTCGCCATATCTTCAAGGCAAAGACCATGGCTGCCAATTCAAGATCATGAATTTGATATCGTAATTCATGAGATTGCAACTGTCTCGAGGCATAAGCAATCACATGCCCCCGCTGGTTCTAAATGCAGTCTTTGAGATATCAGACTTCCTGACTCTCAATTGATGGTAACCAGATCTCAGATCGATTTTGGAATACACAGATGAACCCTGCAACTGATCAAACAGATCATCAATACGAGGCAATGGATATTTATTCTTTACCGTTGCCTTGTTCAGTTGCCTGTAGTCGATACAAAGTCTCATTGCCCCGTCTTTCTTTCTCACGAACAGTACTGGAGCACCCCAAGGAGATACACTCGGTCTGATATATCCCTTGGCCAGTAAATCCTCCAACTGTTCCTGGCATCAATTCAATGCTGAAGTCTATCTCTCGCATCGGAGGTAATCCAGGAATCTCATCTGGAAAGACATCAGCAAACTCACACACCACTGGCAAGTCCGCCAATGATGGGCTCGACTTTAGTAAATCAACTGAATATACCAGGAATCCATCCGCTCCTTTCTGCAATAATCGAGTCATATTCATTGCAGATATCAAAGGAATTCTAGCACGAGAACCCTTACCATAAAATTTCCACTCTTCAGCCATCTCAGGTCTGAATCGAACTATCTTGGGGAAACAATCAACTGTAGCTCTATACTTGGTTAACGTATCGATACCGATAATACAATCAAAATCAGATAAACCAAGCACAATACAGTCTAACTCAATCTTATGCCCATCATAATGCAGTATACAACATTTCACAGACTTCACTGATATTAAACTTGTCCCTAACGGAGACGAGACAGATACTACAGTAGCTAAAGACTCAATAGGCAAAGAATGCATCAAAGCAAATCGCTCAGATATGAAGGTATGTGATACGCCAGTATCAATCAATATATATATATATATATGCAGGATAACCAGAAATAAAACAGTTACCTGCCACGACATCATCAGATGCATCCTGTGCTTGCTCCTCAGTCGAAGCGAATAGTCGGGCCTGCTGTCGAGGAGGCTGGCTCGCTGTCTGGCTTCCTCCTGGCCTCTGCTGTGACTGAGTAGACGGTGCTGGCTGAAAGGAATGAACGGCAGAGGGTCGTCTCCCTGGCTGAGCAACTGATCCCGATGACTCAGCTGCCTGTGATCCCTGGGCACCTCTCTGTGGACACACTCGAGCAAAGTGTCCATGCTGTTTACAGATGCGGCAATTGCCGAACACTCCTCTGCACTGCTCTGTGGAATGCCTCCCTCCACAGGTGCTACAGTATGGTCCTGTATAATTCTGGCCCGGACTAGTCTGTCTAGAGCCACTCGAACTAGAGGAGCTACTCCCAGCTTTCTTGAATTTCTTCCCTTTAGCCTTCAGGAAGTCTTTCTTCCCACTTTCACTACCACTTTCAAATCGAGGAAATGGTGGAGGCATCTGTGAACTCGGTGCTGAAGGCACAAACGAAGCCTCTTTCTGTCTTATCAATCCGGCTTCGGCTCCCTTAGCTCGATTCAGAGCATCAGTGAAATTGTTTGGCCTCCCGGTATTCACCAAGGTAAAAATTTCAGGATTTAGACCATTTATGAACTGGTCTGCAACGGCCTCATCACTTCCTGCCACATGAGGGACAAATCGGAGCAGAGTAGAAAACTTAGCCACATAATCCTCAATGTTCAAATGGCCTTGTTTCAGGTTTGCAAACTCGGCTCCCTTGTCCTTCCTATAAGAAACTGGAAAGAACCGTAGATAAAATTCAGTCTTAAACACATTCCAGGTAATGGCCGTACCTCGTAATTCCAAAGCCCGTTTTGTCGTATTCCACCAGTGTTTAGCAACGTCATGCATCTGGTGTCCGATCAGTTTCACCCTCTTTTCCTCAGTATACTCCAAAGAGTTAAACAGTGATTCAATGTCGTCCAACCAACTTTCACATTCCACGGAACTCTCCGTTCCTTTCAAAGTCGGTGGATGGAATGACTGAAATCTTTTCAACAATTGCTCCATTGGAGTAGGGGTCACATCCATGGGAGGAATCGAGGTACTACCCTGTTCCGGTACTCTTCTCGGAGGCATATCTGATAATCGAAGAGGTTAGTAATTCCAAATACCACTTACCAGTTTCAATCCTCCTCGGATCATCTTACAGCTGATCCATTCCGAATAATACACAATACCATATCAAAATCAGATATTCAGGCAAATATGTATTAACACAGGAATTCATGCTAGCAATCAAAAGCAGGAAAGAAAATCAATCTACCCCGCTCCCTAGCTTCTAACTCAGTCTAAGGGATCTATCGCTCTGTTACCACCTGTTGTGGGGACCCGGATGCTAATCAAGTTCTTAATCATCTTTGGACTAATTAATCCATTATAAACAGGGTCTAAATTTTTTTTTTTTTTTAAATGCGGAACGTAGTGAAATTAAACCATATATACATATCAGTATATAAAATACAAGTCCTGTATTACAACACATTTATTCAAACTAGGGTTTGACAACTACTATCAAGTGTTCAACCCTATCTCTAGTCCAAGTCCGGTGCCACCACGCTAATCACGATCTCTCTCTTCATCTTCTCGACCCTGAACCTGTCCCACCTGTTGTCAAGTACACATACAGACAAGACAACAGCCGGATATACCGGTGAGAATATAATCCCAGTATAAATCAACGAAACATGCAATCATATAAACAATATAAAGCATGTGATCAGGTAACATGAATATGGATCAAAATCTGAAACATAAACAATATCAAATCAAACTGTCGACGTCAATCATAAGTCAGACTAGACTCAATCCTAGTCTAGGGATCCCGGTTTCCAGATGTTGGCATGTGTATATCGACTAACAGTGATAGAAAAGACTCCAGTTCTATCCACGCCGATATGGTATCGATCAACAGTAATAGAAAAGACTCCAGTTCTATTCACATCGATACGGTATCGATCACCAGTAATAGAGGAAGCTGTTATTCTATCCACATCAATATAGTACCGATTAACAGTAATAGAAGCAACTCTAATTCTATCCACATCGATATGACATCGATTAACAGTAATAGAAGAGCTACAATCTATCCACATCGATACAATACTGATTAACAGTAATAGAAAAAGCCACCATCCTATCCACATCGATAGCCAAACATCCAGTGACAGATTTTGGCACATCCGCCAATACACCATCTTATGACATCGTGCAATGTGCCCGTGGTGATCCCACCACTAACGGCACTTCTGTCATAAGATGACTCCTCTAATACCTACTGTCTAAAGTCAAGAGAACGAGTATATAAATCAATCAATGCAAATATCAATGCAATAACGTAAAGTATGTGATTTAGGGAAACCCAAGTCTAAACCGACTCAAGTCCATCTCCCAATACCACATTGACTTATACCTTTCTTTCGTCGGTTCCTGGCTCAGTCGATATCCTGAACTCACAATCTGTCTGGTACTGACAATATCAATAATCTCATATCAATATACTAGTCAATTCCATAACAATCTGATCAATCTGGATTTAATTCAAAATTGACGGCATAACTGTACAATCTCAATATTCCAGTCAATACAAATTCACTAGATAACAGTTACAATCTATAACCTATATCCAATTCAATCTATAATCAATCCATAATCCAAATCTGTCCGATATCAACTGATTATAATCAGAAATTCATAACAATTCCATAATCAGTCTATTTCTTCATCTGACTTTGATTTTACGATGTCTAACATGTCAAGAACATCATATATGAATCCTATTTAATTCTGACAATAGCATAATTTCCAAGCATGTCAAAACGTAGCAAAACTTACGTCCAGTTGTAGCCTACGTTGCTAGGAACTCGGTACCGAAGTCGGAATCAAAATCAGACGGACGGATTTCTCAGAAAAGGCGTAAGGATTTTCAATAACTTTTCTCCAACCCCTTTCTCGATTTCTTGCGGATGATTCTGAAGGATTATATGCATAATCCTATATATATTTATACATCCACCTACATGCATGAAGGCAAATGGCGCGTCCTTAGCCAAACACGTCTCGCGCATATGCGCGACTTCCTCGGCGCATATGCGCGAGACCTACTGGTCTGCGCAATGTACAACTCGGCCACTCGCGCATATGCGCGCTTATTCTCACGCACGTGCGCCAAACGCTCTGGAGGTGTCGAGCATGTGCGCAACTCTGACCGCACATGTGCGCCCAACATGCTGTCTCGGGAATCATGCTACTGGCCTCTTCGCGCATATGCGCGCATTCACCCGCGCATATGCGCGAAACCTACTGCCTGCTGCGCGCATGTGCGCGCATTGGTTCGCGCATGTGCGTGAATCCTTCGCACATATACACACTTTTCACACGTACTTGTATTTCATGTCCCGATTAATCCTTTCATAATCATATCAAATTATACATCAATAATTACAGATTACCAGGATTAAATTCTCGGGCATTACAAGATTATGATGAGATTAGTGTAATGAGCGCATGAATCATGGGCTTGTAAGAGTATAAGCCTATCATGCTAATTTATTAAAGTTCAAATGGACTTTAATAATCAAATTATATTTTAATAAGTTAAAATAAAGCCGATTAAGTTTTTATAAAATATGGTATTAATTTATGTAATATGGAAATATTCATGATACCATAATTTTAGAAACTTTCACACAAAGCAAAATAATATGAATGCATGATATTATCAAAATATATGTATTAATATTCGAGATTGCATTTAATATGGAATGGATTTAGAATATTTAGCTAACATAATTAATTAGATTAATTAAGTAAAAAGAAAGGTTAGAAATATAATTAGAATATTTTTTTTATTATAATTGGATGGCATGTGACCGACGATTTCGGTTGGGAATAAATCTAGCAAGCGGACTAGGTCAAGTAATAGTATTTGGAGATGAGTCCAGGTATCGTACCCACAGAGATCGATGTTTAATTACTAGAATATGAATTATTTTTCCTAATTTAGGCTAATAAAGTCAATTGAGGGGAGATAAATTAATTAAAACTAAATTAAACAATTTAAATAAATTAACTAAAGCAAAAAAAATCCAAATTATTAAACTAGACGAAAATTCAAATTATTTAAAAACGACTAAGGCGCACAACGGTACCGAGACAAACTTATAATCCACGTGTCAAATTTAAATTCAATAAATTAATTATTTAATTCACGACGGAATTCCCGAAATTATTTATTAAACGATTCCTCGAATTAATAAACCTAATTAAATATAACAGTCCAATTATTCCTAACTGAATTTAATTAGATTCAACCGCATTAGATCGCTGTGAAATTCCAGTTTTCCAACCTAAAGTCGCACACTGAAATCGAATACTATTTCTAGTCAATTTAACCATGTGTTGATTGATGTGTGAAGAAAAAATTAATCTATCGCCTTCCGGTTTTAGATTAACCAACAAATATTCTATTTAATTGGCCAGATTAAAAGAACACGTGATAAACGACACCAATCAATGAATAAAATAAATAATCAACTTGAATCAAACTCAAAACTTCAAAAATAATCTGTCTCGGCCCTCTATCGTGGCCTTAGTCTATAAAAATCTACTCCATAAACTTAAAACAAAAGCCAAAATCAGTGTTTAAATTAAATGCAGAAAACATGATTAAGAAGGAATGGAAAGAGATTCTCTGTGATTTGTAGCGTGTGTGAGGAATTCCTCGCTGGTTTTGCCTTCCTTCTTCCTCCCTTCTTTTCCTTCTTCTGCGCTGTTATGCTATTCTGTCTCCTTCTGTGCTTCTGTTTTGGCAGCTTCCTCTGTACGCTTCTTTTTTTTTGTGTCGGCTGCCTTTACGCTTCCTTTATCCCTCTAAATGGGCCTCTCGTTGTATTCTTTTTAAGCCCATCTTCCCTTAAACCTTGTAGATAATAAGATTGTAGATTTTCTTTTCAAATATTAGACTCCATCTTTATCAATAACTTCAATAATATCAAGATAATAAAATAAAAATATTTTATTTCCTTTCTTTTAATATTTTTTCTTTTGAAGTCTTGTAAATTTATTTCATTTCCAAATTTAATCATTTTTCATCTTTTATTTAAATCTACAATAATTAATTCAATTAAGCACAAAATTAGGGTAAAAAGTCTAGATAAGCACAAATAAAATCCCTAAAAATCTCTATAAGATTTGGGCATATCAATCCCCCCACACTTAGCATTTGTTCGTCCTCGAACAAATCAGAGAATAAAAATATTATGAAGGAATATTCAATGATTCACCACAACAAATGACACAATCAACACTTTTCGACCTACCAAATTCCGTCACACTCAATCAAAAGACCACACTTCGAAAATCATAAAATTCACTTTCGTTGCAAATTTAAAATTCAAGCATTCACTAGAAAATATCAAGATAATGAGACGTGTGTAGTGTGGAAGTCAAAACTCATATTCCTCAAAGGTGTTTTAGTTCAAGGAATGCTCATATTTTCTGATTTTTTTTTTTCAAAGAAACTCTCCATAAGCTTATCTTTCATATCTTTCTCCACTAAATGTTGGAGGAATATGACCCGGTCAATAGGTCTTTTAAGCTTATAATGTAAGGCCACGGCTCACGGCTACAATAAAGGTTGGGAGATTCAAAATGAGAGAAAATAAACAATTATTCCTTCAGCGCATTCCTTCATCTATTATCTTCCTCCTCATTGAATTTTATCATTCCTCCAGCTAACTTTTTCATCTTTCTTGCACTTTCATTCATATTCACCAATATATTTTCGATCTTCAACAACATTCTCTTTTAATTTTTCAATCACCACATCATACAACATTCAATCCTCCTTCTTTTCTTTTATAATTATATATATCTTTTCATCAACTCCTTTCTCATTCTTCATGATTTTTTTTCAAACTCCTCCAATTTTTCTTATCAATCAGCACATGAGAGTTATTGAAAATTTTAAAGCGCTAAAGGGGTTTATTTCTCTCAAAATTAAGGTAGAGGAATAGTGTATGAGCTAAAAATGGGTAGTTGATGTGGGAGTTTGAAAGAATACGAATGGGGGCTAATTGTATGGCTTTGACACACTCCATTCGATTTTTATAGGCTCAAAAGAGGATACTAGGGATATAAATTATGCATTTGGTAGGCTCGAAAGGCTCAAACGGTCCAAAGATCGCCTAAATCATCCTTAAGTAATTCTCCTCCGTATTTTCGCCTCGAAAGATAATCAAACAAGTTCTAGATTGTTTCTTTTCTTTCTCTCTTTTTTTTTTCAAATTTTTTTTTTCATGAGCTCACCTTTTACTAATTCACGATTAATTCATATAAGTATGACCTAAAGTGCATAGATTATGTCTCAAAATATGATGCAAAACTAGTTTGTGCTCAAATCCTTCGGCTACAACTACATCTCATCTCAATCAATTCTAGATGTGATGTAATTTCTTGAGTGTTCAAAAATCTAGAAAGTCAATTAGTGTGTCATGTAATCACAAGTGCAGTTTCTCAAAGAATAACCAAAATTTTTTTTTCATGCTCGAGGATTAAACATTGAAGCACATGCTAAGTGTGGTGACGTGAAACAAACACAAATAAAATCTCCCCCAAACTTTAGATTTACACTGCCCTCAGTGTCATGCCATTCAAAAAGAATATAGAAGTTGGATGTAGAATAGCAAGAGAACACTTCCCTGGCAGTGTGCTTTAAATTCCATGGAGTGCTGGATGTAGATGGTAGAATTCCTCATTGCTGGAAATCTTTTATTGCAACAGTTTAGCTTTTCCAGAATCTAAATCATATTCCTTTATTCCACTATTCCCTACACACACCAAAATCACAGAGAATTAACCTAATAGAATGAAAAAGTAAAAAAATAAAATGAAACGAAATAAAATAAATCACTGGGTTGCCTCCCAACAAGCGCTAAATCTCTTGTCTATAGCTAGACAACTCCCTTTATATATTAGGTTGGATCGTGCAAAGGAGTACTCGGCTCCTCTTGCTCCACAATTCCTTCATGAAAAATTTTCAGTCGATGTCCATTCACCTTAAAGGGATTTCCAGATTCTCCACAGATTTCTACAACACCAAAGGGAAAAACTTCAGTAACAGTAAAAGGCCCGGACCATTTGGAACGAAGTTTACCTGGCATGAGTTTCAAACGAGAGTTATAAAGAAGAAATTTTTGTCCAGACTCAAATTCCCTGTGCACAATCCTTGCATCATGCCACTTCTTTGTCTTTTCCTTGTAGATTTTTGCATTCTCATATGCATCAAGACGAAATTCCTCCAGCTCATTGAGTTGTAGAAGACGCTGATAACCTGTAGCTTGCACATCAAAGTTCAAAAATTTAGTAGCCCATAATGCCCTATGCTCTATTTCAACAGGAAGGTGACAAGCTTTTCCATAGACCAAACGAAAAGGGGAAGTTCCTATAGGGGTTTTAAATGCTGTTCTATATGCCCATAATGCATCATCCAATTTACTAGCCCATTCTTTCCTCGAAGATCCAACGGTCTTCTCAAGAATTTTCTTAATCTCCCTATTTGAAACTTCTACTTGACCACTAGTTTGAGGATGATAAGGTGTTGCCACCTTGTGCGTAACCCCATACTTAGTTAACAGAGACTCAAAATAACGATTACAAAAGTGTTTTCCCCCATCGCTAATAATGGCTCTAGGTGTGCCAAATCTTGCAAAAATATTTTTCTTTAAAAATTGGATCACAACCTTAGAGTCATTGGCTCTACAAGCACTTGCTTCCACCCACTTGGATACGTAATCCACAGCCACCAAAATATATTTATTTCCTAAGGAATCTGGAAATGGCCCCATGAAATCAATTCCCCACACATCAAACAATTCACAGATTAAAATATTATTCAATGGCATTTCGTGTCTCCTTGAAATATTACCAACACGTTGGCATTCATTGCAATTCAAAACATAAGTGTGTGCATCCTTGAACAGTGTAGGCCAGTAGAATCCAGCTTGAAGGATTTTTGTAGCAGTTTTACTTGCCCCAAAATGTCCTCCAGTTGGACCACTATAGCAATGAGAAAGTATAGAACTTACCTCTTCCGCTGGAATACACCTACGAATAATGCCATCTGCACAAATTCTAAACAAAAGAGGATCTTCCCAAAGATCATATTTTAAATCTGAAAAGAACTTCTTTTTCTGCTGATATGTAAGATGAGAAGGAATAAATTTGCATGGCAAATAATTGACAAAATCAGCATACCATGGTAAATTAGAGATGGCATAAAGTTTCTCGTCAGGGAATTCATCTCTAATTACATACTTACCTTCCTCGGGCTTCTCCAATCTCGATAGATGATCAGCAACTTGGTTTTCAGTCCCCTTGCGATCCACGATCTATATGTCAAATTCTTGCAGTAGAAGGATCCATCTTATCAATCTTGGCTTGGCATCCTTCTTGTTTAAGAGATACTTCAAAGCTGAATGATCCGTATGGACTATCACTTTACTCCCTACAAGGTATGGCCGAAATTTGTCCAACGAAAAAACAACAGCCAGCAACTCTTTTTCTGTGGTGGAGTAGTTCAATTGAGCTCCTGAAAGTGTCATGCTTGCATAGTAGATTACATGCAAGAATTTGTCCCTCTTTTGCCCCAAAACAGCCCCTAAAGCAATATCACTTGCGTCACACATGAGTTCAAACGGTAGATGCCAATCTGGTGCAACAATGATCGGGGTTGTGGTCAACTTTGCTTTAATGCCTGAAAAGCTTGTAAACAATCCTCAGAAAAAACAAAAGGAACATCTTTCATTAGCAAATTAGTTAAAGGCTTAGTAATACTTGAGAAATCCTTGATAAATCGCCTATAAAAACCTGCATGCCCAATAAAGCTACGAATTCCTTTGACATTAGTGGGAGGAGGAAGCTTTTCTATGATCTCTACCTTAGCTCTATCCACTTCAATACCTTTTTCAGAAATTTTGTGACCAAGAACAATTCCTTCCTTTATCATGAAATGACATTTCTCCCAGTTAAGTACAAGATTCGTTTCTTCACATCTCTTTAGCACTTTTGACAAATTAATCAAACAAGAGTCGAAGGAAGAACCAAAAACAGAAAAGTCATCCATGAAGACCTCAATATACTTTTCAACCATATCATGAAAAATCGACATCATACAACGTTGAAAAGTAGCAGGAGCATTACACAAACCAAATGGCATTCTTTTATAAGCAAATGTACCATAGGGACAAGTAAAAGTTGTCTTATCTTGATCTTCGGGGTCTATGGGGATTTGCATATATCCAGAATAACCATCTAGAAAACAATAGAAAGCATGACCTGCCAAACGCTCTAACATTTGATCAACAAAAGGTAAGGGGAAGTGATCTTTTCTTGTGCCATCATTCAATTTGCGATAATCAATACAAACACGCCACCCAGTCACAGTTCTAGTGGGGATTAATTCGTTATTTTCATTTTCAACAACAGTGATTCCACCTTTCTTAGGAACAACATGCACAGGACTTACCCACTTGCTTTCGGATATAGGAAAGATCATACCTGCATCAAGGAGTTTGATTACCTCCTTTTTGACGACCTCTTGCATAGCTGGATTCAATCTCCTTTGATGTTGAGTGGTGGGAGAGTGCTCCTTCTTCATTAAAATTTTGTGCATGCACATGGATGGATTTATTCCCTTGATGTCAGCTATGCTCCATCCAATGGCACATATGTTGTCCTTCAGCACGCTCACGAGCTTTTCTTCTTCATCACCTGTCAAGGAAGAAGAAACAATTACTGGCAGTTTATGTTCTTCCTTCAAAAATAAATATTTTAAATGAGGAGGAAGTGGTTTGAGTTCGAGGAATGGGGGGTTCTTCTATGGAAGGTTTAAGTGATTTTGGAATATGTTCAAGCTCCCCAATCTTTGAATTCACCGATCTTGGCAGTGGCTTTGATCCCTCTAAAAAGTTCATACATTCCTCCACTTCTTCTCTGCTGGATTCCGTGGACTTTGGGCCAACCAAAAGCTTTTCCAGTGGGTCTTCAATAAAAATATCCTGCACACTACACTCAACAATATCATCAATAGCATCTATTCTATAACAATCTGAAGATCCAGGATATTTCATACTACGAAAAACATTAAAAGTTACCTTCTCATCATTCAACCTCAAAACTAACTCACCTTTTTGAACATCTATGAGAGCTCTTCCAGTAGCTAAGAAAGGACGGCCTAAAATAAGGGGGATGTCACGATCCTCCTCCATGTCTAGCACAACAAAATCAACATGGAAATATAAATTTATCAACTTTAACCAAAACATCCTCTATAACCCCTCTAGGATATTTAATAGACCTATCAGCAAGTTGAAGGGAAATAATGGTTGGTTTAACTTCTCCAATCCCCAATTTCTCAAAGCATGAATAAGGCATAAGATTTATGCTAGCACCAAGATCACACAATGCTTTGTTAAAATTAGAATTACCTATAGTGCAAGGAATGGAGAAACTACCTGGATCCTTAAGCTTTGGAGGCAATTTATTTTGCAAAATAGCTGAACATTCTTCACAAAGCTTAACAGTTTCAAAATCAACAAGTTTCCTCTTTTTAGTCAAAATATCTTTCAAGAATTTAGCATAAGAAGGCATTTGAGCCAAAGCTTCTACAAAAGGAATATTTATGTGCAATTTCTTAAAAACTTCAAGAAATTTCGAAAATTGTTGATCCAATTGTAGTTGCCTTGCTCTTTGAGGGAAAGGAAGTGTATTAATATCAATATTATCATTAGAATCAAATTCCTTACCTTTCTTACCTGTCTTCCGTGTAGTCTGAGTGTTCTGTTCCTTAGCATCTTCCATTTTTGGTTTCATTCCTCCATCATTCTTTGTCCTCCATATCTGTAGAATTCTGCCTCTTTGGCTCCTCTCCCTCGGCCTTGACCACTGTACTCACTGCATTCACTCATTTCGGATTTTTCTCAGTATCACTTGGTAGTGTTCCAAGGGGTCGATTTGCTAATTGATTGGCTATTTGACCCATTTGAGCATCCAACCTTTCGTAAGATAGCATCATGATTCTGCAGTCTCGTCTCCATCCCCACAACATGTTTCATCATAAAATCCTCATAAATTGATTTTTGATCTTCTTGCTTGAATCCTGGAGGTGCTGTAGGTACCAATACTCCTTGCTGTCTCATTTGTTGAGGAATGGGCAGTGGAGGAATATGTGTTGGATTGAGAGAATTCTCCGTATTTTTCCAAGAGAAATTAGGGTGATTCTTCCATCCTGGATTGTATGTGGAACTGTATGGATTGGATTGTTGTCTCCATTGATTCCCCAAAAAATTCACTGCTTCTTCATCAAAAATGGGTTGTTCCTCGATGACTATTCCTTGGACCTGATTTGCTTGATTTGATTTCAGCTGAGAGAATTGATGGGCCAACCCATCAATCTTAGCAGTAAGTGCATTCAACACATCCATTTCAAGAACTCCAGCCTTCTTTTCTCGTTTAATATCTGTCCAACCCGCACTATTTTCAGCCATATTTGAAATTATTTCAAGTGCAACTCGTGGAGTCTTCCTGTATAAGCTACCATTGGCTGCTGCATCTAGCATTGAACGCACGGAAGGATCAACTCCGTTATAGAAAATTTGAACTTGCTCAGATGAAGAGAAACCATGTTGAGGACACCTCCTCAACATTTTTCTAAATCTTCCCCAAGCTGTATGTAGTGTCTCCCCATCCTTCTGGCGAAAAGATGATATATCCATAGCAGTTGTGCTAGCTTGGTGGGTGGAAAATATTGATTCATGAACATTTCCACCAAACCATTCCATGTAGTAATAGAACCAGCTGGTAGATCTCTTAGCCATTCTGCTGCTTCACCATGCAAAGAGAAAGGGAATAGTCTCAATCTTATGGCATCCGTGCTCACTCCATTGAATTTGATTGTGTCACAGATAGATAGAAATCCCTCCAGATGTGCATTAGGATCCTCGGTCTGCGATCCTCCAAATCTCACTTGATACTGTATCATTTGAATGATAGATGGCTTCAACTCAAAATTATTTGCTTCCACAGTAGGATGAGTGATGCTAGAACCATAACCTCCAATGGTTTGTCTAGTAAGATCATAGACAGTGAGATCATCTTCCTCGTTCTCCATTGCTTCAATTCCTGCTGTTTCAACTTTCTCCTCTTGTTTTAATTGTTCTTCTACGTCAAAGTCCGAGGATTTCTCCCTTTGTGATCTACGTCTCCGTCGAAAAGTATTCTCAATCTCTGGATCAAACGGCTCTAATTCTGTCTCTCCTCTAACACGGCTCATGCACAGTAAGATAATCCCTGAAAATAAATAAACAAACTTTAAATGTACGAATATGCGTAAAATCAACAAAATTAAATAAAAACCTAATCTCAAGAAAATAATAAATCCTAATATTAAACAATTCAATCCCCGGCAACGGCGCCAAAAACTTGACCGACGATTTCGGTTGGGAATAAATCTAGCAAGCGGACTAGGTCAAATAATAGTATTTGGAGATGAGTCCAGGTATCGTACCCACAGAGATCGATGTTTAATTACTAGAATATGAATTATTTTTCCTAATTTAGGCTAATAAAGTAAATTGAGGGGAGATAAATTAATTAAAACTAAATTAAACAATTTAAATAAATTAACTAAAGCAAAAAAAATCCAAATTATTAAACTAGACGAAAATTCAAATTATTTAAAAACGACTAAGGCGCACAACGGTACCGAGACAAACTTATAATCCACGTTTCAAATTTAAATTCAATAAATTAATTATTTAATTCACGACGGAATTCCCGAAATTATTTATTAAACGATTCCTCGAATTAATAAACCTAATTAAATCTAAAAGTCCAATTATTCCTAACTGAATTTAATTAGATTCAACCGCATTAGATCGCTGTGAAATTCCAGTTTTCCAACCTAAAGTCGCACACTGAAATCGAATACTATTTCTAGTCAATTTAACCATGTGTTGATTGATGTGTGAAGCAAAAATTAATCTATCGCCTTCCGGTTTTAGATTAACCAACAAATATTCTATTTAATTGGCCAGATTAAAAGAACACGTGATAAACGACACCAATCAATGAATAAAATAAATAATCAACTTGAATCAAACTCAAAACTTCAAAAATAATCTGTCTCGGCCCTCTATCGTGGCCTTAGTCTATAAAAATCTACTCCATAAACTTAAAACAAAAGCCAAAATCAATGTTTAAATTAAATGCAGAAAACATGATTAAGAAGGAATGGAAAGAGATTCTCTGTGATTTGTAGCGTGTGTGAGGAATTCCTCGCTGGTTTTGCCTTCCTTCTTCCTCCCTTCTTTTCCTTCTTCTGCGTTGTTATGCTATTCTGTCTCCTTCTGTGCTTCTGTTTTGGCAGCTTCCTCTGTACGCTTCTTTTTTTTTTTTGTGTCGGCTGCCTTTACGCTTCCTTTATCCCTCTAAATGGGCCTCTCCTTGTATTCTTTTTAAGACCATCTTTCCTTAAACCTTGTAGATAATAAGATTGTAGATTTTCTTTTCAAATATTAGACTCCATCTTTATCAATAACTTCAATAATATCAAGATAATAAAATAAAAATATTTGATTTCCTTTCTTTTAATATTTTTCAATTTATTTCATTTCCAAATTTAATCATTTTTCATCTTTTATTTAAATCTACAATAATTAATTCAATTAAGCACAAAATTAGGGTAAAAAGTCTAGATAAGCACAAATAAAATCCCTAAAAATCTCTATAAAATTTGGGCTTATCAGCATGCATTCGAGAACTAAAAGAATGGCAAAATATTTTTGAAATTCATTAACTTAATTAATATGATTAATTAAGGAAACAATTATTTTTTAAAATAATAAAATATATGCAAATTACTTTGGTTCATTATTGAAGAGGACCGAAGCTTTAGAAAAAGAAAAAGTCTCAAAAACCCATCGGCCATTTTTTGATGCTCTCAAAAGATTTTGAACCAATTTTGTTAGATTTTGAACCAATTTTGTTATAAAATTTTAAAACTTCCGCTGCGTTTTGGCACGAGAAAAACGAGATCCCGACAATTGATACTAGCTGCCAAGCTTGATTCTCGAAGCCTATTAAGTTATCTTGACGATATTTCCACCAAAATATCCCAAATTAAGATCTTTTGTGGTGTTGTAATATGATCCTCAAAAAATAGACAAGCCTAAATATCGGACAATTTTAATTCTTATAATTATGGTCATCCTCACGTACTTTGGGTAGCAGCTGATTCCAAAGTATGGAAAGTCAGCCTGATTCAGAAGAACTAACGGATTGGGAGCGAATCCAGTCGCCATCCAACAGCAAGGTAGCAGTTAAGGAAGGTTTTTTTGGCGGATCCTCTGTTATTCATCCTAAAATCCATGAAGACTTGGTCATTATAGCTCCAGAGGACAACAATCAAGAAGGACCAGAAGTATACGACTCACATGTCATCTTCTCCTAGAAATGATGGGCGATGGAGACTAAAAAATATGCATTCCGGATCAGTTTTGTGTAGCTGGATTCCTTGCATCACTCGTGGGATTCGAAACAACGCTGTTTTTGGGCTTGGCTTTTGGTCGTTTGCTTTGACGACAGGCGGAGTTGCTGCACTGATGCTGGTTTCGTTGTTGCGTAGACGAATGCTGATGTGGAGAAAGAACTTGGAGATGAACAGAGGTAAGGAGAGTCTCCTGGCCTTGATCAAAGATAAAGATAAGAGAATCAACCAGTTGTTGCTCCAAATCGTGCAAATGAATGAAGTTTTACTAGCACGACGAAGGGTTCGAGTTCTTCGAGCGAATGATCCGTAACACAAACGAATCGTTTATCATGACTCCAGATTCAGGTTCTACTCCCTTGTTATATGGATGCATAAGCAAGAAACTGCAAGTTCAATATCCATGTTTACTTTTTCGTTTGTCCACAAACTATAAAGTAAGTGTAATTTGAAAGAAAATAAAAATAATAAAACCCCCGTGCCTACCGATTGTTGAACATGTGTGTGCTCTCTGGAATTGTGAAAAATAGTGAAGAAAAGAAGCACCGGGTCCGTGATTACCTACGTGCAGGGTATGTGTCCGTGTAAATTCATAGCACGCGGGTAAGAACGCACTTGATAGGGAGGTTGGATCCGGACTAGGAAACACAACAAAAATAGGAAATAAATCTGAAAGGAAGGAAATTCACGTTGGACTCGGTTTTTGGAATAATATTGTACGAAAATTCATTATTTTGGGGGATTCCTGTTGGGAAAATATAGATAGATCTCTTAGATAGTTGTGGAGCGGATTTTGGAGTCTTTTGCAACTTTCAAAACACCTCTTGAATGGCGGCTAGGTTATAATTTCTTTTGTTTTCTAGATTTTAGATCAAAACATTTTGCATTTCGAATTTTATGACCTTTAGTGGCTAGACTTTTAAATTTTTGGTTGAGAGAGACGATACCTTGAAGTTTAATTTTTTAGAGTATATGTCATGTAAGTCAACGGTTGCCTAAACAATTTATTGTCTAACTTGTAATTAACAGTCTTTATTTTAATATAATTTACATTTCATGATTTTGTTTTTGCTTTATCTGTATACTCATGCAGTCGACATAGTTAAAGATATTGATTATACTTTAATACAAATGAATCGTAATTCGATCTTTATACTCATTAGTAAATAATATATTTTCTAATTCCGTTCTTAGTCGATTCAGCAGCCTAAAAATAAGGATAAAGGTCGCTTGAACTTGAGACTAACATATGTGATGTTGTGTACCGTGTTTCATTGTAAAGATATATAGATTTCTAATAATGCAGATGAGTAGTCATATGATGATTTTACCGAACAATCCTCCCTCGAACTTTCCAAGTGGTTATCATTCATCAAGAGGAAAAGTTCATGGTTGTGATTGTATATCATTAGTTCTTACGACCCGAGACAACACTGAGACTCTACATACTAGAATTATAATTTGACTTGTTTACCGACTTCGTGAGGGTCACAAGGTGGCAAGGTTGGGTGCAATTGCTACATGTGTAGGAGCCAGTGCATTATTGTCGGGAATTCACCGCCCATCTACGGGTGTGGATATCTTATGTCATCTAACGAGAAAGTAGTACATGAAATCTCAGGAAAAACTGTAAGATGTATTTTAGGGACAAGGTGTAACGCCCCAGATTCGACGACTGTCCTCACTGTATCAAGACGGATCTTACCAGCGTGCTTATGTCCTTACTCACACGCACCCTGGGAAACATTCCAGGAGGTCACCCATCCCAAAATTGCCCCAAGTCAAGCACGCTTAACTTTAGAGTTCTTATGTGATGAGATACCGAAAAGAAGATGCATATTCGTGATATGGGTAGAGTACATATCAAATCTCTTAAGCCCTCTTCAACTGTACAGTCCATTACATTGAACAGTCTCGGAATCCCTCTCATTCCCATGTGGGTCGGTTCATTCATGTTACCTCCACCTAGAAGCCTGTCAGGAGCCGCTCATTGTCCGTGCAACTGATGGCACTGGCGATCACCCCCCGCCCTCTTCGGCCCCGGGCCTCACATGCCCACCATCTTTCCACGAACCACACCGTACTAAGAGAGGTCGGCTCTGATACCAACGATAACGCCCCAGATTCGACGACTGTCTTCACTGTATCAATACGGGCCTTTCCAGCGTGCTTATGTCCTCACCCACACGCACCCTGAGAAACTTCCCAGGAGGTCACCCATCCCAAAATTTCCCCAAGTCAAGAACGCTTAACTTTAGAGTTCTTATGTGTTGAGCTACCAAAAAGAAGATGCACCTTCGTGATATGAGTAGTACATATCAAATCTTTTAATCCCTCTTCAACTATACAGTCCATTACATTGAACAGTCTCGGAATCCCTCTCATTCCCATGTGGGTGGGTTCATTCATGTTTCCTCCACCTAGAAGCATGTCAGGAGTAGCTCATTTTCTGTGCAACTGATGGCACCGGCGATAACCCCCCGCCCTTTTCGGCCCTGGGCCTCACAATTTATCTTGCTATTTAATCTCCCACTATCTTGCAACCTCCCATTTATTTTCCTAGACTCTTCTCCCTCTCCATTTTTCGAAAACTTCAGAGCAAACTTGAGAGAAAAAAAATCGTGTGAGGCTGAGGGAAAAACAAGAGAGAAAGACTAGCAAGAAAAGTAACTCCGTCTCCGCCGCACCGTGTTCGTCCTATCTTTTGTTTTCTTCAAAACAAAAATTCAAGGCATGTCTATATCCTTCATTTTCAATTCAATCAAGCCATATATGTATTTTAAAACATCATTTATCCATGATTTTATTAGTAAAAACCGAAATATGGACATCAAGTCTTATAAAATTCTGTACGGATTTTTTTAGCCTTCCTTGTGCACTTCACGTTTTCTGCTTGTTTTGGTGGTTCAGGGTATGGCTCGATTTCCAGAGGCTCAAGACTACTTTTAGACATGAACTAGGATGGGTTAGGGAGGTGCTGGTCCATCGGTTTGAGACCCTTCGCCGCAAGCAAGACAAAATGGACAACAACTCCCATAGTGCAGATTTTTGTGTTTCGATTCTTGTTTTCTTGCCTAAGGTGTGGTTTCTGATCCTCGCTGCCCTAGGGGCTGTAGCCATGGTTAGAATCCCTCCTCGACATGTTTAGGACATGACCAAGCCAGCCTTTCATGGCTTGGTTCATGGTCCCTTCAGTTTTAAAAATAAAACAAGAACAAGCCCCTCGATCCATTCATTTTCTGCATTTGTGAGTTTCGAGCATATGGTGTTGGTATGGATCTTGGTTTGTTCTTTAGCCCTTAGACACGGTTCATACCATACCCCTTGATGTCTATATCATGCCATGGTCAATCAAAAGGACACTGGAATGGTCCATGACAGCAAATGAAGCAACTCTCCCCACGCGTGCAGGTTCGCCTCTCGGTTGGGTGTTCCGGGTAATCCATGGTGTTGCTTGGATTGTGGTTGGCCTAGGGCCCTTAGCCATGGTTCAAGCCACACCTTAAGATGTTAGGAAGAGGCTCTGGTTGGTGTTTCAAGCCCCAATGGCCGTTAGCCTCGCAAACAACGCAAAGGAACGCAAGCGCTGCTGCTGTATTTTTGTGACAACAAGTTGTATGTCGGTTCAGAGGCTCGTTTGAGTTCTTGTTTGGCTTTTAGCCTATGGTCTTGGACTGGACACTGTCTCATTGAGTTAGGAAGGTCATGTTTTTGGCCTTTTGTGATTAGGTTAAGTTTTGAGGTCGTACGAGAATTTACGGTGCAAGGTGCCAAAATGACTCTCGAAAGAGCGATTTATGTTTTTGGCCTCAATTCGCCAAAAATTCGAGTACTGTAATTTTAGGAGCATTAATTCATCATTTTAGGTGTATTTTAATCATGGCTAAATGATGGTTCGATGTTGGTTTAGGTTGGTAAGAAGCCATGGTTAAATACTAAGTCATCGGGCGTAATTGTCTCGTTTTTGGATTCAATTACGATGTGTTGGTCAAGTTAAAATCATTTGCATGTTTTCATGTTAGAATTGGATTGCAGCGAGCCTGGGAACGATCCAACCCATTTGGTAAAATAATATGGAATATTTAATTATTTTATTTAATTATATTACGTACAAATATATAAAATATTCATTTTTGAGATTTATGCGATATTGCTTGTGGCCACTTCATTATCATGGGATTATTACTTCACCCGGTGGTCATTTACCGGTTCAGTTCAGTTCATTTATTGGTATGGATGTCCAGTCCAAGGGCTGTGATGATCTCTACCGCCCAGTATACTGTGGTTTAGTCTGATCAGGCGATCCAGTTCAGTTCAGTTCAGGGGTCACTTGCGTAGAACATAATCTCAACAGAAAATTTATGGTATGTTATTTTATGACAGGGCTCGATCGAGCAAACATTCCACTTATGATTTTCAGTTCAGTTATGCACGTGTTATAATTACTTGTGGCATGATATTTCTACGTTACGCCAGACTCATGATATTTTTACCACGCATGAAATTTTATTATTATTACTTGTTATTTATGATATAAGTATGCTGAGTCTTTAGACTCACTAGACTTGATTGTTGTAGGTACTGATGAGGGCGGGGACCAGTGACCCATCTTGGGTCGGCAGTAGTGGAACCCGAGGACCTCATTCTCAGCATTTACCATTTTTATGCCCAAACATTTTATCTTTTGTTGGATTATTTAAAATTGTTATTTTGAAAACAATAATTACTTCCGCTGCTATTTTGAACATTAAAATTTTTATCAGTTTATTTCATGAATGAGACATTTCATTTATTTAAAGAGAAAATTTTAAATTTTTCCGCAAATTTTCAAATACGAATTTCAGGCCTTTACATAAATCTTCCTATCCTAGAATTTGTTAGATAGGAAATGGAGTATGATATCAAGGGATTTTGAGGGATATTTTGAAGGTGATGACGATTTTTCTATCTACCAAATCATGGGAGAATATTGCTTAATTGTTAATTAGTGGTAATTAAAAAGAAGGGAATTATTTACCAAGTAAAGAATAGGGAAATGAATCAAGGTGGTGAGTTGGCAATCAATATTAAATCTCAACATTAGTGGCCGAAATCTAGCTATTAAAAATGGGTAATATGGGGACCCGGACGCTAATCAAGTTCATAATCGTCATTGAGACAATTTAATCAATTATAATAAACAGGGTCTAACTTTTTTTTTAAATGCGGAACGTAATAGAAATCATAGTAGTATACATATCAGTATAAAATAAGGTACAAGTCCTGTACAGCATACATTCAATATAGACTAAGGTTCAACAACTAGCTATCAAGTGTTCAAACTCTATCTACAGCAACGTCAAAGTCCGTGGTCTCCACTCTAATCATGATCTCTTGTCATCTCCTCGACCCTAATCCTGTCCCACCTGTTGTCATGCACACATACAAACACGACAACAGCCGGATAATTCCGGTGAGAATATAATCCCAGTATAAATCAACGAACATGCAATCATATAATCAATATAAAGCATGAAGCAGATATCAGATATAAATCAAAGACTGAAACATAATTAATATAAAACTATCAATCATACTCGTGACTCCACGACTCAGACTAGACTAAATCCTAGTCTAGGGATCCCGGTTTCCAGACGTTGGTATTCCTATATCGACCAACAGTAATAGAAAAAACTCCGATTATATCCACGTCGATATAACCAAACATCCAGTGTTTTGACCTATCCGTCACAGACTGTGGCACTATCGCCAATACACTATCTTGTGACATCGTGCAATGTGCCCGTGGCGATCCCACCACTATCAGGCACTTCTGTCACAAGATCACTCGTCTAATACATGCTTCCTATAAATCAATAGAACAACATATAAAATCAAATCAATGCATATAACAACAATAAGTATGTGATTTATGGAAACTCAAGTACATCCTACTTGAGTCGATCTCCCAATACCACATTGACTTATACCTTTCGTTTGTAGTCTCGGTCTGAAGCAATAACCGTTCTGAACTAAAGACTGTCTCTGTAAATCTGAAACGACATATCGAGAATCATAATATCAACTTTCCATTCTCAATTCAACACTGAATCTGATTAATCTGGATTTAATTCAAATCACGGCATAACGGCACAATCTCAGTATCCCCGTCCATACCATATCAACAGACATCAATTAAAAATCATAACTCATATCCGATACAATCTGTAATTCATTCATAATCCAAATCTGTCAGATTTCAAATCAGTATAATCAGAAAATCATAAAAGTTCCATAATCAGTCTGTTTTTCAATCTGACTTCGATTCTATGATGTCTAACATGCCAAGAATATCATATATGAGTCATATCAAATTCCTACAACATCATATTTTAAAATGATGATAGAACTCAGTAAAACTTACGTCCAGTTGTAGCCTGCTTCGATAGGAACACAGTACTGAAGTCGGATTTAAACTCGGACGTACAGATTTCTACCAAATCAAATTCTTAGAATCAAGGTCAAAGCTTTCCTCGACAATTCTCGTTCTTTCCTCTTTTCTGAATGAGGAAATTGAACCAAATTTATATATATATTGCATGATGAAGCCAAGTGGATCATCCTTCATAAAACACGTCTCACCGCGGGTGCGCTACATATTGGACCGCGGGTGAACTGAACGTACTGGATCACATCAAACAATTCAGAAGACACGACCGCGGGTGCGGTGCTTTTTGTACCGCGGGTGCGGTGCCTCTACTGTACCCACACCGCGGGTGCGGTAGCTTTTATGGCGCGGGTGCGGTGAGCGTACTGTATTTCTTCCAAAATTTCAGATGAACCACCGCGGGTGCACAGTCTTTTGAACCACGGGTGCACTGTCTTTGCACATACCTTATCACACGTTATCTCAAATCATGTCTCGGTTGGACCTTTCATAATCACATTAAATTATAAATCAATAATCGTTTATTAACAGCGATTAATTTTCGGGCATTACATTTCTCCCCCCCTAAGATATGATTTCGTCCCCGAAATCACAGGCAATCAATCTTATCAATATGAAGCCATGTAATAGAAATTGAATAGAAACTTACATCTGTGAAACAATTCTTGGAATTATTGTCTCATATCTGATTCAGTCTCCCAAGTGGCTTCTTCAGTGCCATGACGAGCCCATTGCACTTTCACAAGAGAAATAGTCTTTGTTCTGAGTTGCTTTTCTTTACGATCGATAATTCGAATCAGCTTTTCAAGGTAACTCAGAGATTCATCAAGCTCGGCCTCGTCTGGCTGAATAATATAAGAATCATCGGGGAGATATTTCCGCAGCATAGATACATGAAAAAAAATCATGTATCCCAAATAATGAAGGTGGTAATGCGAGTCGATAGGCACGATCTCTTATCTTCTCGAGAATCTCATATGGACCAACGTATCGTGCAACTTTCCTTTCTTGCCAAATCTGACAACTCCTCGGAAAGGTGAAATTTTCAAAAATACTCGATCTCCAGTCTCAAATACCAACGGTCGTTGTTTGATGTTGGCATATTTGGCCTGTCGGTCCTGAGCTGCCTTCATTTTCTTCTGAATCAGCTTCACTTTTTCCCGTCATATTTCTGATCATATCAGGTCCAATCTCAGGAACCTCAGAGATATTGATAGGCGGTGTTTTTACGTGTTTATTGCATTAGTTTTATTTGTGTTTGCATTGTGCATGCATGCATTTCATTTACATTTTGTTCATTTTAGAGTAATCATTTGCATTTTATCATATCTCACTGTTGGGTGATGAATTTGCAGGAAAAATGGTCGGAAAACGGAAAATATAGCAAAGTGTGCAAAGTTGAAGAATTCGGACAGAATACTCGGCGCCCGAGCGGTAGAATTTTACCGCCCGGGCGCGAAAGATGACTAATTGAGCAAGCCTTACAGAAAGTTGGCGACCGAGCGGTACTTTTATACCGCCCGGGCGCGAGAAGACGAAGTGCCAGACAGAAAGTTGGCGCTCGGGCGGTACTTTTCTACCGCCCGAGCGCGAATGCCGCACCAGCCGAGGGACATCACAGAAAGTTGGCGCTCAAGCGGTACTTTTCTACCGCCCGAGCGCCGCCTATTTTTGGAAATTATTGTGCGCGATTCTCTACCTTATTTTGGAGGTGTGGTTGATATGGTAAGGATATTGCTCGTTTTTGAGAGATTCAGACATTATTGAAGGAGCACAAGGAGTTTTTGGAGAGCTTTTGCACTTGGATTGAAGATTCGACGGTTTCCGGGCATCGTTCTTCGCAGATTTCATCACGTCTCGTATTTCAAGTTTATTTTCCTTTATTTAAATATTGTTTTGCTTATTTTAATTATGAATTCTAGTAGCTAAACTTTCATATTTGTTGGGATTAAAGGGGATCCTACCCCGAACGTTGAATCGAATTAATTTATATTTTGATTGTGCGTTATTCTTGATTTTACTACTGTTTTATCGTGTCATTAAAGAATAGCTAACTTTAACGACGTTTTATATCACGAGTGAGTTCGAGAGAATAACGAGTGATAGGATCGAGTAGTAGAATTCGCGGACCTACAATTTACATAGATATATGAAATTGGATACGTGCCGATAGTCATAGTCCTTGGGGTCGAAAACTAGGGGATTTCATCAATCGAAATGCGATTCATTCTTGATAAATAATTAAAGACATTTAATTACTTCATTGAGTGAATTAGTTTGGCATAGCTCGAGAGAGTGTGTTCAATAGATTAGGAAATCCTGTCGGAAGCGTAGATCACGATCGAACGAATTAATTGATTAACGAGGGGTAAGTGAACCGAGATTCCCAACAAATCCATTTCTCATTGAGTTTAGTTCAATCATTTTAGATATAAATTCTCATTCATCACTTGTTGAGTCATTTTGATTGCATATTTAATTGAGTATAGTAGGAATAATCACACAAATCAATTTTCGTTGCTAAATGTAAAATAACTGAAAATAGTAATTGTTAAACACAGTCTTCAGCGGAACGATACTCGTACTCACGTACACTATATTATAACTTGACATCGTGCACTTGCGATCAATTTTTGAGCATACAAAATAATATTTTATTGGGGATTTCACTGTGCAAGTTTTGCTCGATCAAGTTTTTGGCGCCGTTGCCGGGGACTGTTAATCTACAATTTTATTTTTAGTTATTTCCTTTAGCATTATTTCATTTCTCTTGAGATAACACTTCACATTTTCTTACAGATATCCCTTCCAGTGCATGCCAAAGTCACTTGACGTGGAGCTTGAATTCGATCCTGAAATTGAAAGAACCTTCCGCAGAAGGAGACAACAGCAGAGGCTTAAAGAACTTATGGAGAGACACGAGCCAGAACGCGAGGAGGAACAGCGTGAGGAGAGACATATCGAGATGCCACGCCGTATACCAATGCTGGAGTATGCCCAACCTTCTTTGGAGGGTGCACGCCCTAGCATTGTGAGACCTATCGTGCGGGCAAATCACTTCTAAATCAAACCAGCCATTATCCAGATGATTCAGAACACCGTCCAATTTGGAGGAACTGCTGTGGACGATCCAAACACACACGTCGCGGATTTCCTTGAGATTTGCGATACTTTTAAATTTAATGGAGTTTTTGATGATGCTGTTAGACTGCGTTTATTTCCTTTCTCTTTGCGTGATAAAGCTAAAGCTTGGTTGAATTGTTTACCTGTAGGTTCGATCGCTACATGGGAGGACATGGCGAAGGCGTTTCTCATCAAATACTTTCCTCCATCAAAGACCATGAAGCTGCGGGCAGACATCACAACATTTGCTCAGTTCGATCAAGAGTCACTATATGAGGCGTGGGAGCGTTTCAAAGATCTATTACAAAGATGCCCCCATCACGAGTTGCCACTTGGGTTAGTCGTTCAAACCTTCTATTATGGCTTACTTACTCCTAATCGTACTATGATAGATGCTGCTGCTTGTGGAAATCTATTGAGAAAAACTGCTGAGGAAGGCTATGAGCTACTGGAGGAGATGGCTGCTAGCAGTTATCATCCTCAATCTGACAGGAACAACCAGCGGAGAAGTGCCGGAGTTCACCAGGTAACTGATTTTTCTGTTATTACTGCACAACTTGACGCTCTAAACAGGAAAATAGACGGCTTGAATGTGGGTGGCACGGCTATGCGTCTTCAAGAGATATTCTGTGAAAAGTGTGGAGGAGAGCACTATGTGAAAGACTGTCAAGATGGAAATCCCTTCTATGTCAAAATGAGGCACCGGTGAATCAAGTGGGAGTCCAAAACCGCCCAAGGAATGACCCTTATTCGAACACATACAATCCTGGGTGGAGGCAACATCCTAACTTCTCATGGGGCGATCAAAACAGTCAAACTAGACCGCAAGGAGGACAACAATATGGCAAACAACCGATGTATAGATCCGATCCTCCTAGAGAAGAAAAGTCCAACTTGGAACAAATGATGTCTAAGTTTATTTCATCCACTGAAACTCGACTCCAAAACCAAGATGCATCAATAAAGGGACTCGAGAATCAAATTGGACAGTTGGCCAAGATGATAGCAAGTAGAGAGCAAGGCACCTTGCCAAGTAAGATAGAGACGAATCCAAAAGAGCAAGTGAAGGCTATTGAGTTGAAAAGTGGGAAAGTTTTGGAGTCAAGGGAAAAAGAGAAAACTCAAACAGTGGATGAGCAACCCGCGACATCTCAAGGTAAGTCTTCTAACTCCACACTAGCACCCACTGCACAACCAAAAATCGTTATACCTCCTCCTTTCCCTGCAGCACTTAAAAAAGCAAAACTAGATGCACAATTCGGTAAGTTTCTCGAGGTGTTTAAAAAGTTGCATATTAATATTCCCTTTGCCGATGCTCTAATGCAAATGCCTAGCTATGCTAAATTTTTGAAGGATATCTTAGCAAATAAGAGGAAGTTGGAGGATCATATGACAGTCAACTTAACTGAAAATTGCTCCGCTTTGGTGCAAAACAAAATCCCACCTAAGCTAAAAGACCCAGGGAGTTTCTCTATTCCTTGCATGATTGGTGATGTTGTTTTTCATAAAGCATTATGTGATCTTGGTGCAAGTATTAATCTGATGCCATTTTCTGTGTTTAGGAAACTTGGGTTGGGAGAGCCTCAGCCGACGAGGATGTCCTTGAAACTGGCTGACAGATCTGTCAAGTATCCCCGCGGAGTGGTTGAGGATGTGCTAGTGAAGGTGGACAAATTCATTTTTCCTGCCGATTTCGTGGTGCTCGACATGGAGGAGGATACCGAGATGCCTCTCATTTTGGGGAGACCATTCATTGCGACTGGCAAGGCACTTATTGATGTGCAAGAGGGAAAGTTGAAATTGAGAGTGGGCGAAGAAGAGATTACATTTGATGTTTTTAATGCACTTAAGCACACACTGCATTCTGATAGTTGTTTTAGAATTGATGCTTTTGACTCTCTTGTATCCAACTATGTGCAGGATGCTCTTAGGGACCCTTTGGAGGCCACTATCAATACTGAATTGGGAGAAGAGGAGTTAGACGAAGAAAGAGCTGAAATTGTGGCACACTTTAATGCCAAATAACCATGGAGAAGGCCAATGAGGATGCGATTGGAGGATCTAGGAGAACGAAGAGATTTGACCCCTCAAAGGTCAAGCATCGAGGATCCACCAACGCTTGAGCTAAAGCCGTTGCCCCAACACCTCAAGTACGTATACTTAGGTGAGAATAACACTTTACCTGTCATTATTTCTGCTGCTTTGACAGATGTGATGGAGGACAAGCTGTTGGAAGTTTTGAAAGAGCACAAGGGTGCATTTGCGTGGAAGGTGGCAGATATCAAAGGAATAAGTCCATCCGTCTGCATGCACAAGATCTTGATGGAAGAGAAGTACTCACCTCTTGTGCAACCTCAAAGACGATTAAATCCAAAGATGCAAGAGGTAGTAAAGGCCGAAACAATTAAGCTTCTCGACGCAGGTATTATCTATCCTATATCTGATAGTGCATGGGTAAGTCCTGTTCAGTGTGTGCCAAAGAAAGGTGGGATTACCGTTATCACAAATGAAAATAATGAATTAATACCCACTAGGACTGTTACGGGATGGCGTGTGTGCATTGATTATAGGAAACTGAATGATGCTACCCGAAAAGATCACTTTCCCCTTCCCTTTATTGATCAAATGCTTGAGAGGTTAGCGGGTCATGAGTTGTATTGTTTTTTAGATGGGTATTCTGGGTATAACCAAATCATGATTGCGCCCGAGGACCAAGAGAAAACCACTTTCACTTGTCCTTATGGCACTTTTGCTTTTAGACGGATGCCATTTGGTTTGTGTAATGCCCCTGCCACTTTTCAGCGATGCATGACTGCTATATTCCATGATATGATTGAGACTTTTCTTGAGATATTTATGGATGACTTCTCGATTTTTGGCTCGTCTTTTAATGATTGTTTGCAGAACTTGCAGGTAGTGTTGAGGAGATGTGAGGAGACAAACTTGGTGCTTAATTGGGAAAAATGCCACTTTATGGTACAAGAGGGAATTGTCCTAGGGCACAAGGTTTCGGGGCACGGAATAGAGTTGGATAAGGCGAAAGTTGAAGTTATCAAGAACTTACCACCTCCGGCGTCCATAAAGGGAGTTAGAAGTTTTCTAGGCCACGCCGGTTTTTACCGACGTTTCATCAAAGATTTTTCTAAAGTTGCAAAACCGTTATCTTCTTTACTCATGAAAGATGTGCCTTTTGATTTCAATTCTGATTGTTTGCAGGCATACGAGAAGTTGAAATAGCGCTTAGTGACGGCTCCTGTCTTGGTGGCACCGGATTGGGATCTACCCTTCGAGATCATGTGCGATGCTAGCGATACTGCGGTAGGTGCTGTCCTCGGACAAAGACAAAACAAGGTATTTCACACCATATACTATGCAAGTAGGACTCTAGATGAAGCACAGTTGAATTATGCCACCACCGAAAAAGAGTTACTTGCAGTAGTGTTTGCACTTGACAAGTTTCATGCTTATCTTGTTTTGTCGAAAGTAATTGTGTTTACTGATCACTCTGCCCTTAAATATTTACTTGCAAAGAAAGATGCAAAGCCACGCTTACTTCGGTGGATTTTATTATTGCAAGAATTTGATGTGGAAATAAAAGATAAGAAGGGTGTTGAGAATGTGGTTGCAGATCATTTGTCTAGATTAGAATTTATCAGTAATGATTGTGTGACTGATGCGATTAATGATTGGTTTCCGGATGAGCAGTTGTTTGAGGTGAAAAATTTTCCATGGTATGAAAATTTTGCGAATTTTCTTGTTACAGGCTCACCTCCCCCAAATCTAACATTTCACCAAAGAAAGAAATTCTTTTCGGACGTGAAATTTTATTTTTGGGAGGAACCTTTCTTGTTTAAGATTTGTGCAGATTCTATGATTCGGAGATGTGTGGCGGAGGAAGAGATGGGATCGATTCTTACTCATTGCCATGACCGTGAGGTAGGTGGTCACTTTGGACCAACGAGGACGGCATCTAAGGTACTCGAATGTGGCTTTTATTGGCCAACCCTCTTTAAAGATGCTCGTTCTTATGTGCTAGCATGTGATAAATGCCAACGGACAGGTAACATCTCTAACCGTCACGAAATGCCTTTAAATAATATCATTGAGTGTGAGGTTTTTGATGTGTGGAGAATAGATTTCATGGGACCGTTTCCCAGTTCTTTCACGAAAAAATACATTTTGGTGGCGGTGGATTATGTGTCTAAGTGGGTAGAGGCGGAAGCATACGCCACTAATGATGCTCAAGTGGTTCTAAAATTTTTGAAGAAAAACATTTTTAACCGCTTTGGAACACCACGAGCAATCATTAGTGATGGTGGCACTCATTTCTGCAACAAACTCTTTGAAAAACTTTTAAGCAAATATGGGGTCACACATAAAATCTCTACCCCTTATCACCCCCAGACGAGTGGTCAAGTGGAAGTGTCAAACCGAGAGATAAAGAGAATTCTGGAGAAAGTGGTAGGCGTCAGTAGGAAAGACTGGTCGGTGAGGTTAGATGATGCTCTATGGGCATATAGGACTGCTTTTAAAACACCTATAAGCACTACACCGTATAGGTTGTTATTTGGTAAAGCATGTCATTTACCTGTCGAGTTGGAGCATCGGGCATATTGGGCAACAAAAGCGCTGAACTTTAATTTTACTGATGCAGGTGAACAACGTTTGCTTCAATTGGACCAATTGGAGGAGTTCCGGAATTTGGCTTATGATCTTGCACTGTCTTACAAGGAGAAAACCAAAAAGGCTCATGACAAAAGAATCATTGAGAGAGAATTTAAGGAGGGTGAAAGTGTTCTGCTCTACAACTCCCGGTTGCGCTTGTTTCCCGGTAAATTGAAGTCGCGATGGTCCGGTCCATTCGTGATCTCGAAAGTTTATCCATCGGGAGCTGTGGAATTGAAAGATGGGAAAGATGGGACATTTACGGTCAATGCCCAGCGCCTAAAGCACTACATGGGTGGCACAGTTGAGCCACAACTTGGAATCACACGGTTCCAAGAGAAGCCGAACTGAGACGGACCGACAGTCAAGCTCTCGACTATAAATTGAGAACTCTTTCTTTTCCCTTCTCTTGTATTTAATTTAATTCTCTTTTTCTTTCGTGTCAGTTTATTTTATTTTCCAGTTGTATTATTTAAAAAAAAAAAATTTATTTCGATTCTGGGCAGAAAGTTGGCGCTCGGGCGGTATTTTTATACCGCTCGAGCGCGAAACTTCCCTTGGCATACAGAAAGTTGGCGCTCGGGCGGTAATTTCTTACCGCTCGAGCGCGCCTGCTTACCTCTGACTATTACATTACAGAAGGTTGGCGCTCGAGCGGTAACTTTTTACCGCTCGAGCGCGACCGCTTTAATAAGCGAGATCCCCTTTCCCTTCTTCATTCTGCACGAAATTTTTCCCCTTTCACTCATTCAAATCCCTAACTCACTTCCACTCTCCTCTCATCTTCTTGCAGGCAATCACTCCAACCATCACGATTCAAGCATCGTGGGCAAGCGCCTCCTGCGGAATTCAAGCGTCATCTTCTCCGATTCCCCCAAAATCTCTCATCCGCTACTATGGCTCCAAAGAAGAAACAAAGAGGTACTTCCGACTCTTCCTCCTCTTCGACTTTTGATAGGCATCGATTTGTTAGTGAGAAAGCGCGGGCTAGGTATGAGCATGCCAAGATGAATAGAAATCCGATAGTAGAGAGGGGATTCCGAAAAGAATCTGCCGATAGGCACATAGGAACTCGGATAGAATTGGAACGGCGCGGATGGGAAACTTTTTCCAATCATCCTAAGGCGGCGGTAGTTTCGGTGGTGCGTGAATTTTACGCGAATGCTATGGATGGGAGAAATGGGACGGTGTTTGTTCGGGGTGTACATGTCCCGTGTGACTCGGCAACTATCAATGCTTTGTTGGAAACGGCGGAGGTCGACAACTCTCATTTTGAGGCTTTAGCTGCTGACCCGAACTATGACTTGATTATCACCGCGCTATGCCATCCGGGTGCCGGTGCGATGTGAAAACCAATGGGCGGACCGCCGAGCTGTTTCGATGAAAAATTCTTGACCATTGACGCTGCCATGTGGTACTTATTTGTAGCCCGACGGATGATGCCGGACTCGCATAAGAGCGAGGTCCAAAAGGAACGAGCGGTTCTCCTTTTTGCGTTAACTCACGGCTACGACGTGAATGTGGGCACACTTATCCACTCTCAAATCATGTTGTGTGCTCGCAACAGTCACGTCGGTCTGTTCTTCCCGACAATTATCTCCGAGTTGTGTGCCCGTGCGGGAGTTCTATTCCGGGACGACGAGGAGTGGATTCAAGCCATGAAGCCGATTTCCATCGAAGACGATAAGCGAAAGTATGCCAAGCGACAGATTGACTTCCCCACTGAGGAGGAAAATTTAGGTGGCTCTAGTGCCGCCGCTCCACGCCGCCGTCCACCACTACCCCGCCGGCGAACTCACACCGATATGATGGCTGAGAATCTCGCTTTCCAAACGTATCAGGGTCAATTCAACTCGTATGTCACCGACCATCTGTCTCACATTGACTCCATGATGCGCTCGCTGCTTGTGCAAGGAGGCACTGAACCAGGGACCTTGCCGCCGTCTCCGCTACCTCCTCCCCCATTTTAGTTCCAGTATGATTATTACCAGCAAGGGGATGCCGCTGGAGTGCAACCGCCGGAACATGACGAGGATCAGCCTTGATCAGGGGAGTTTACTGTTTCCCCTTTCCTTTTTATTTTGCATACTCTCTTGCATTTGCATTCATGGTTCTTTTTGTTCTTAGTTTTTGTTTCGTTTTGTGCAATGAGGGCATTGCACAACTCTAGTATGAGGGGGGCGTAGATTGTTTTGTTAGGTTGTTTTGCGTGTTTTGTTAATTGGTTTTTAAGTCGTTGCATTTATGTTATTTGAAGTCGTTTATGGTGAGAAAACATGGTTTATGAGCCAATGATGATGATGATGTTGAATTGAAAAGCATTGATTGGGTCACTTCATGAATGATACTCTTGATTGTTGAAACATGAATTTTGGTACAAATTTTGAACTTTTTGAACACATATGTGTGGGGACTAGAATTTTGTAGGAAAAATGGTGATATTTGAAGGTCGTGTGTGGTTAACTTGAAAGACATCATTTATGAGTTGATTTAGCATGTAAACCCGTGGAAATAAGTCACTGATTGGAACCTTGAATAGAGAATTCGATTTGCCTTGAACTTCACATATACCTCCTTTTCAATGCACTGAATTCAAATATCATACTCCTAACCAGCTATAATCCAAAGTCATATATTCTTAGCTTAGGGAGTACATGTGTGAAAATTGTGCATCAACATGTTGAAATAACAAAGTTTCTTGCAAAAAGAACTTTGAGAAAAAAAAAGGGAGATGTAAGGTGAGGGGGAAGCCGAAATAAAGGGAATGAAATTCTATTCCTAGGCTAAAAGTTGGAGATGTAAGGAGATGAGGAAAGTCAGACGAAAAGTCTTGACAATTGCACAATGAAAATGATCGGTGTACTCCCAACTTTTAGCCACTTGAGCTTATTTTCCTTCTTTTCGACACCCTTATCTGCACTTAAGAATTTAATAAAGTTCAACTTATGGTTAGTGATAAATGGACACGGGGTGCATGCTAGTGAGACTTGTATTGAAGTGTTAATTGAGTGACTCGCATGATTTGATGCTTGATCTATTTGACGTACGAATGACTAGACCCATAATGACACACACACACGTTCAAATTAGTGTCAAGATTTATGTGTAGATGAGAATGAGTACTCGTTTGTGATTTGACTTGATTATGATTTGTATGTGCGGAAGTTCACTGAGGCATGATCATAAAAGTTGTCAACTCACCATTGACATTTAATTGTGTTGGTTGGTTCTTGGTTGAGTCTTTTATTGTTGTTGTGTTTATTTAGAGTCTCGTGCTTTAACCTATTTTGCTTGAGGGCAAGCAAAAGGTTAGTATGAGGGGGTTGATAGGTGGTGTTTTTACGTGTTTATTGCATTAGTTTTATTTGTGTTTGCATTGTGCATGCATGCATTTCATTTACATTTTGTTCATTTTAGAGTAATCATTTGCATTTTATCATATCTCACTGTTGGGTGATGAATTTGCAGGAAAAATTGTCGGAAAACGGAAAATATAGCAAAGTGTGCAAAGTTGAAGAATTCGGACAGAATACTCGGCGCCCGCGCGGTAGAATTTTACCGCCCGGGCGCGAAAGATGACTAATTGAGCAAGCCTTACAGAAAGTTGGCGCCCGAGCGGTACTTTTATACCGCCCGGGCGCGAGAAGACGAAGTGCCAGACAGAAAGTTGACGCTCGGGCGGTACTTTTCTACCGCCCGAGCGCGAATGCCGCACCAGCCGAGGGACATCACAGAAAGTTGGCGCTCGAGCGGTACTTTTCTACCGCCCGAGCGCCGCCTATTTTTGGAAATTATTGTGCGCGATTCTCTGCCTTATTTTGGAGGTGTGGTTGATATGGTAAGGCTATTGCACGTTTTTGAGAGATTCAGACATTATTGAAGGAGCACAAGGAGTTTTTGGAGAGCTTTTGCACTTGGATTGAAGATTCGACGGTTTCCGGGCATCGTTCTTCGCAGATTTCGTCACGTCTCGTATTTCTAGTTTATTTTCCTTTATTTAAATATTGTTTTGCTTATTTTAATTATGAATTCTAGTAGCTAAACTTTCATATTTGTTGGGATTAAAGGGGATCCTACCCCGAACGTTGAATCGAATTAATTTATATTTTGATTGTGCTTATTCTTGATTTTACTACTGTTTTATCGTGTCATTAAGGAATAGCTAACTTTAACGACGTTTTATTTCACGAGTGAGTTCGAGAGAATAACGAGTGATAGGATCGAGTAGTAGAATTCGCGGACCTACAATTTACATAGATATATGAAATTGGATACGTGCCGATAGTCATAGTCCTTGGGGTCGAAAACTAGGGGATTTCATCAATCGAAATGCGATTCATTCTTGATAAATAATTAAAGACATTTAATTACTTCATTGAGTGAATTAGTTTGGCATAGCTCGAGAGAGTGTGTTCAATAGATTAGGAAATCCTTTCGGAAGCGTAGATCACGATCGAACGAATTAATTGATCAACGAGGGGTAGGTGAACCGAGATTCCCAACAAATCCATTTCTCATTGAGTTTAGTTCAATCATTTTAGATATAAATTCTCATTCATCACTTGTTGAGTCATTTTGATTGCATATTGAATTGAGTATAGTAGGAATAATCACACAAATCAATTTTCGTTGCTAAATGTTAAATAACTGAAAATAGTAATTGTTAAACACAGTCTTCAGCGGAACGATACTCGTACTCACTGTACACTATATTATAACTTGACATCGGGCACTTGCGATCAATTTTTGAGCATACAAAATAATATTTTATTGGGGATTTCACTGTGCAAGTTTTGCTCGATCAGATATCATCCCAATACAATGGGGATCGACACTTCTTTCCGTACAACGCTTCAAATGGAGCCATCTCAATACTCGTTTGATAGTTGTTGTTGTACGAAAATTCACAAAGAGGCAAGGCATCCTGCCAATTAGTGCTATAGTCAAGCACTACAGCTCTCAGCATATCCTCCAATGTCTGAATCGTCCGTTCTGACTGTCCATCAGTCTTGGGGTGATATGCGGTACTCAGATGTAACTTCGTACCGAGAGCCTGCTGTAAACTCTGCCAGAAGTGCGAAGTAAACCGAGGGTCACGGTCTGAAACAATCGACTTCGGCACTCCATGCAATCTCACCACCTCTTTGACCTAAATATCGGCCATCTGGTCATATCGGTACGTCATTTTGTATGGAATAAAACATGCAGATTTGGTCAATCGATCAATCACGACCCAAATCGCATCACAACCTCTGGAGGAACGTGGTAACGGCGTCACAAAATCCATGGAAATGTGATCCAGTTTCCATTCAAGAATAGATAAACTCTGTAACAGTCCTCCATGTTTCTTTCTTTCAGCCTTCACCTGTTGGAAATTCAGACATCTTGACACAAACTCTGTGACATTTGATTTCATCTGTTTCCACCAAAACTATGTCTTCAAGTCATTGTACATCTTTCTGCCACCAGGATGAATATTGAATCGACTACTGTGCGCTTCTGTCAATATCTGTTGTCTCAACTCTGAAACATTTGGCACAACTAGACGATTATTCACATACAGTACACTTTCACGTATTTGATACTCTGATCGATGTCCTGCTCTGACCATCGCAATCGAGTTCTGAACATTCTGATCAACTTTTTGAGCCGCTTTAATTTTCAAAATGAGCTCTGGTTCAGCCCGAATAGCACATAATCTCAAAGGCTGACGATCTGTTTTAAAAGCTAATCCAGACAAACAGCAGTCTTCAATCAAATTGGAAACACCCATAGTCGATAAGGATAAAGAACATACCTTTCGACTCAGTGCATCAGCTGCTGCATTGGATTTTCCTGGATATTACTTGATCTCACAATCAAAGCCTTTCAATAAATCGAGCCATCTTCGTTGTCTCATATTCAACTCAGATTGTGAAAACAGATATTTCAGGCTCTTATGATCAGAATAGATCTCAAACTTCACACCGTACAGATAATGTCGCCAAATCTTTAATGCAAAGACGATGGCTGCCAATTCAAGATCATGAATTGGATAACGAGCCTCATGGGGTTTCAGTTGTCTCGAGGCAGAAGCAATCACATGCCCTCGCTGCATCAAGACAAAACCCAATCCGCGATGAGATGCATCACAATAAACCACAAAATCACCAGTACCTGATGGAATAGTCAACACCGGAGCACTGGTCAATCTTTTCTTCAGCTCTACAAAGCTGGACTCTCATTCCTCAGACCAAACAAATGGAGAATTCTTCTGAGCCAACTGTGTAATTGGCTTGGCAATGCTGGAGAAATCTTTGATAAATCGACGATAATATCCGGCCACACCCATAAAACTGCGAATTTCGGGCACAGATGTCGGTCTCGGCCAAGAAATCACTGCCTCAACCTTACTGGGATCCACTGATATACCGTCTCCGAATATAATATGCCCCAGAAATACCACCTGTCTCAGCCAAAACTCGCATTTTGACAGTTTGGCATACAATTTCTCAGCCCTCAATATTTTCAACATAGTTCTCAGATGTTCTGCATGCTCAATCATATTCTTAGAATAAATCAGAATGTCATCAATGAATATGATTACAAACTGATCAAGATATCTTTGAAAGACACGGTTCATCAATCTCATAAATACAGCCGGTGCATTCGTCAAATCAAACGGCATGACAATAAATTCATAGTGTCCATACCTGGTTCTGAATGTTGTTTTTGAGATATCAGAATCCTTGACTCTCAGTTGATGGTATCTAGATCTCAGATCGATCATGGAATACACTGAAGAACCCTGCAACTGATCAAACAGATCATCAGTGCGAGGAAACGGATATTTATTCTTTACCCTTGCTTTGTTCAGTTGCCGGTAGTCGATACAAAGCCTCATCGAACCATCTTTCTTCCTCACGAACAAGACTGGAGCACCCCAAGGGGACACACTCGGTCCGATATACCCCTTGGCCAGTAAATCCTCCAATTGTTCTTTCAACTCTTTTAACTCAATTGACGCCATTCATCATGGAGCTCTAGATATCAGAACTGTACATGGCATCAACTCAATGATGAAGTCTATCTCTCGAATCGGAAGCAATCTAGGAATCTCATCTGGAAAGACATCAGCAAACTCACACACCACTGGTAAGTCCGCCAATGATGGACTCGATTTCAGTAAATCAACTAAACAGATAAGGAATCCATCCGCTCCTTTTTGCAATAATCGAGTCATATTCATAGAAGATATCAAAGGAATTCTGGCTCGAGAACCCTTACCATAAAATTTCCACTCATCAGCCATCTCAGGTCTGAATCTTACAATCTTGTGGAAACAATCGACTGTAGCCCTATACTTGGTCAACATATCGATACCGATAATACAATCAAAATCAGATATCCCAAGAACAATACAGTCTAACTCAATTTCATACCCATCATACTGCAGCATACAAGATCTAACAGACTTTACCAATATCAAACATGTCCCCAACGGAGAAGAGACAGACACTACCGCAGATAGTGACTCAATAGACAATGCATGACTCAATGCAAATCCCTCAGATATAAATGTATTTGATGCACCAGTGTCTATCAATACACAAGCAGGATAACCAGATATAAAGCAGTTACCTGCCACAACATCATCAGGTGCATCTTGTGCTTGCTCCTCACTCAAAGCGAACACTCTGGCCTGCTGTCTCGGAGGCTGGCTCACTGTCTGGCTTCCTCCTGGCCTCTGCTGTGACTGAGTAGACGGTGCTGGCTGGAAATAATGAACAGCAGATGGTCGTCTCCCTGTCTGAGCTACTGATCCGGATGACTCTTCTGCCTGGGATCCCTGGGCACCTCTCTGTGGACATACTCGGGAAAAATGTACCTGCTGTCTACAAATACGACAGCTGCCAAAAACTCCTCGGCACTGCTCAGTGGAATGCTTCCCTCCACAAGTGCTACAATAAGGTCCAGTATAGCTCTGGCTCTGTCGAGGACTCCCAGAGCTAGAAGAACTGCTTCCTGACTTCTTGAACTGCTTCCCTCTAGCCTTCAAGAAGTCCTTCTTTTCGCCACTACTGATGCCACTCTCAAATCGAGGAGGTGGTTGTTCTGGTCTCGGGGCTGGAGGCACAAACGAAGCTCCTTTCTGTCTCATCAGACCTACTTCGGCTCCTTTGGCTCTATTCAAAGCATCGTCAAAATTATTCGGCCTCCCGGTATTCACCAAGGTAAAGATTTCAGGATTTAGGCCATTTATGAACTGATCCGCAACAGCCTCATCATGTTCAGCCACGTGGGGAGCAAACCGCAAAAATATAGAGAACTTGGCCACATATTCCTCAATGTTTAGCTGGCCCTGTCTCAAGTTAGCAAACTCGGCCCCCTTGTCCTTCCTGTACGACACTGGAAAGAACCTCTGATAAAATTCAGTTCTAAACACATTCCAGGTAATAGTCGTACCTCGATGTTCTAATGCTCGCTTAGTGGTGATCCACCAGTTCTTTGCCACATCGTGTAACTGGTGTCCTATCAGTTTCACCCTCCGCTCATCGGTATAGTCCAGGGACTCAAATAGCATCTCGATATCGTCTAACCGACTCTCACAATCCACTGCTGTCTCGGTACTTTTCAGATTCGGTGGATGAAATGACTGAAATCTTTTTAACAATGTCTCCATTGGAGTGGCTGTAACATCCATTGGAGGATTTGAAGTACTACCCTTTTCTGGTACTCTTCTTGGAGCCATATATGATAATCAAATGGATTAGTAACCCCAAACAAGAATTCTATTTCAGTTCTCCTCCGATCATCTTACTGCTGATCCAGAAGCGGTGCTGATTCATTCTCAATAAAACATATTACCATATCAAATCAGATAGAAAGTAACATGTAGTAAAGCAGTAAGACATGCTAGAATTCAAAAGCAGGAAAGAAAACCTCAATCTACCCCGCTCAGTAGCTTTTATCTCAATCTAAAGGATCTATCGCTCTGATACCACCTGTTGTGGGGACCCGGACGCTAATGAAGTTCATAATCGTCATTGGGACAATTTAATCAATTATAATAAACATGGTCTAAATTTTTATTTTTATTTTTTTAAAACGCGGAACGTAATAGGAAATCATACTAGTATACATGTCAGTATAAAATAAGTTACAAGTCCTGTACAACATACATTCAATATAGACTAAGGTTCAACAACTAGCTATCAAGTGTTCAAACCCTATCTACAGCAACGTCAAAGTCCGTGGTCTCTACTCTAATCATGATCTCTCTTCATCTCCTCGACCCCGATCCTGTCCCACCTGTTGTCATGCACACATACAAACACGACAACAGCTGGATAATTCCGGTGAGAATATAATCCCAGTATAAATCAACGAACATGCAATCATATAATCAATATAAAGCATGAAGCAGATATCAGATATAAATAAAAGTCTGAAACATAATTAATATAAAACTATCAATCATACTCGTGACTCCACGACTCAGACTAGACTCAATCCTAGTCTAGGGATCCCGGTTTCCAGACGTTGGTATTCCTATATCGACCAACAGTAATAGAAGAAACTCCGATTCTATCCACATCGATATAACCAAACATCCAGTGTCTTGACATATCCGTCACAGACTGTGGCACTATCGCCAATACACTATCTTGTGACATCGTGCAATGTGCCCGTGGCGATCCCACCGCTATCAGGTACTTCTATCACAAGATCACTCGAAATGTAAGGTCCGAGATTTATTAGTATTCATTAATATGAGACTCGGAAGATATGAGAATGCATGACGTGCAAGGAGAGGAGAAAAGACATGAGAAATTAGGGTTTTTCAAGACCGCACACGCGCCCAGAACAGGAGTGCACCCGCGGTCATACAATTAGGAATTTTTACAAGAAAGGCCGAAGCTACACCGCACCCGCGGTGCTACCCAGACCGCACCCGCGGTGCATGGACTAGAAAGTTGGCAAATTTTATTCGAAGCAAGACTGCACCCGCGGTGCGAGAAGACCGCACCCGCGGTGGTGTGACCGCACCCGCGGTAAGAACAAGACCACCCCCGCGGTCGTCATTTTTGAAAAATAAAAACCATGCCGAAGCATGAGCGCACCCGCGGTCTGGACATGAGCGCACCCGCGGTGCTGCATGCGAGAAATCCACCTTGATTCTTATGATGACACATGGCATATATATATATAGAAGTGTCCTCATTATTCCTCATTTCAGCAGATGACCGAGAAAGGTAGAGAACTCTTAGAATTATTCAAGTTTCTTCGAGGCTTTGAAGTTAGATTTCTCAAGATTTAGCCATCCAAATTATATTCAGAGTTAAGATTTGGATTCCTCTCATCACTAGCTTCAAAAGGATGTAAGTTTCTTTATATTCCTGCATGAATTAAGATATTGATGTTGGGAAAATGCTGATATGCTTGTAATTATATATTCTGGGGAGAATAGACATCGTAGTAACGTAAACGGATCGAGAAAATGATGCCATACGTGATTGTTATGAAATTTCAGATGGTATGAGTCGAGATAATGCAGATTTTGGGGAGATTATAACTTTGTGATTGATGTGATGAGTGGTGGATAATCCACTAACTATTATTGAGAGATCGGTATCAAGAAATCATGCCATTACACTACTGAATTGTATTGAGATTGAATTATGAATGGTATAAGACTCGCTTTGAGTTATGTCTTGATAGAGTGAATCTTTACATTGCCATTTCAGATTGACATCGATAAGATTCGTCTTCGAGGCCTCGACATCAATAACGGTTTAACAAGAAAGGTATAATGCATGTTTTGTTTGGGGAGATACAACTCAAATGAGATCCATTTGAGTTTCCCAACCAAAATCACATACTGGATTTATTGTTTATCTTGTAATATAATTGTGATTTGTTTATAGACTTGTATTCAAATCTTTTGAGATGATTATGCTTTGTTTACATATTGTTATTCATTGCATTTAAGATAGGGAGTCTTGACAGAACAGTCAAACTTCTAGACGTTCGGTGATATCACAGCTTAGGGGAAGATCAGTCTCCTATTGTAGATGTGGATACAGATCAGGCAGAAGTTTAGGAATAAGACGTACAGTCACCCCGATTGGGAGGGTAGGTGATAGATCGTCTTATTCACACCGGGATCCCTAGAGTTATAGTCGAGTCGAGTCCTGTAAGGCCTGAAATTTTATCACTTTAATCTGAGATTATTAAAATTATGAATTTTGGAATGTGGAGTCATATTCCATGGTTTTACAATTCCATAGGATTGAAGTTGAAGTAAAAAGAGTTGTGAGGACCAAATTGCAAATAGTGAAAAGTTGAGGGACTAAAGTGCAATTATGACTTGAGTGGGACACTTGTCATGCATTGATATATATAATCTCATTTCCACCATTATTGAAGCAAAAACCAACCGAGAAAGGCTCCAAGGAAAAAGCTTTTACTTCGTGAATTCAAATTGATTTTGTGGAAAATCCGTCCATTAGATTTTGAATCCGACTTTGGTTCTGTGTTCCTATCAACGCAGGCTACAACTGGACGTAAGTTTTGTTACGTTCTGACATGTTTTGAAAATATGATGTTGTAGGAATTTGAATGGAACTCATAGATGTTGTTCTTGATATGTTAGACATCGTAGAATCGAAGTCAGACTGAGAAACGGACTGATTATGGAATTGTTATAAATTTTTAGGGTATATTGATTTATACCAGACAGATTTGAATTGTGATTGGATCACGAATTGTATTGGATATGGGTTATGAACTGTAACTGTGATATGAGGATATTGTATTGACGGGGATATTGAAATTGTACCGTTATGCCGTTGATTTTGAATTAAATCAAGATTAATCAGATTGTTATTGATTTGAAAGGTATATTGACATGAGATTATTGATATTGTCATTGCAAGACAGACTGTGAATTCAGGACTTCGACTGAGCCAGAAACCTGACGAAAGAAAGGTATAAGTCAATGTGGTATTTGGAGATCGACTTGAGTCGGTTTAGACTTGAGTTTTCCTAAATCACATACTTTACTTTATTGCATTGATATTTGCATTGATTGACTGATATACTTGTTCTCTTGAGTTATAGATAGCAGGTATTAGACGAGTAATCTTGTGACAAAAGTGCCTGATAAGTGGTGGGATCGCCACGGGCACATTGCATGATGTCACAGGATAGTAGAGAAATCTTGGGACGGAAGTACCTGACAGTAGCGGGATCGCTACTGGCACATTGCACGATGTCTCAACATAAGGATATTAGCGATAGAGCTACAGTCCAGTGACGGTTAGGTCAGGACACCGGATGTTTGGTTATATCGAGTAAATATAATTGGAATTCTTCTATTATAGAATTCGATATAGGAACACCATATTTGGTTATATCGAGTAATAGGAACAGAGTTCCTTCTATTACGGAATTCGATATAGGAACACCACATCTGGAAGCCGGGATCCCTAGACTAGGATTGAGTCTAGTCTGATACGTGGAGTCACGTATATGTTTGACAGTTTTATATTGATTATGTTTCAAATTTTGATACATAATGCTGTTACCTGTTGCATGCTTTATATTTATTTATATGATTGCATGTTCGTTGATTTATACTGGGAGTTATTCTCACCGGAGTTATCCGACTGTTGTTTTGTCTGTATGTGTACATGACAACAGGTGGGACAAGATCAGGGTCCAGGAGATGAAGAGAGAGATCGTGATTAGAGTGGAGACTACGGACTTTGATTATGATGTATAATAGGGTTTGAACACTTGAAATTAGTTGTTAAACCTTAGTTTAGTTTGAATGCATGCAGTACAGGACTTGTATTGTATTTTATACTGATATGTATATGAGTTTGATTTCACTACGTTCCGCATTTAAAAAAAAAATTTAGACCCTGTTTTATAATTGATTAATTAGTCTCAATGATGATTAAGAACTTGATTAGCGTCCGGGTCTCCACAAGTCCAGACATGGTTGATTCGCATTGCATGTTTATATGGATGTCATTCATCATAGCATGTTTCATGTTTAGATTGATTTATACATGTATACATGTTTATACTGGGATTTGTTCTCACCGGAGTTTCCGGCTGTTGATATGTTTGTATGTGTGCATAACAACAGGTGGAGCAGGATCTGGGTCGAGACAGAGATGAGATCGTGATAGCGTGGTGACTTCGGGCGCAGCAGTGGACTAGTGGTTTTACTAGCTTTGTACTACTTGTAGATAGTAGTTTGTTTTAAACACTGGTTTGTACGAATTTATAATAACAAGACTTGTATGTACATTTGATGAAATAAAGTAGAAGTATCTATTGTGCTTAGTTATTAACATTTGATGTAATGTTAAAAGCAAAAATTTGACCCACTTTTCATAATAAAGATCCATTTAATCCCAGAGAAATGAGTTAGAGCCCGGGTCCCCACAACAGGTGGTATCAGAGCGATAGATCCTTTAGACTGAGATAAGATAGAATGAGCGGGGTAGATCGAGTCACCTTCCTTGCTTTATGATGTGCTAGCATGATTTATTGTTTTCCTTATTACATGTTGTGTGTTATCTGATGTGATTACATCATGTAATGACTGAATCAGAACCGATTCTGGATCAGAGGTAAATGATCAGAGGAGGGCTGAGACAGTTTGTATAGCCTGTACACTAATTTGTTTGAATACCAGATACATGCCTCCTAGAAGAGCAGCCGTGCCTTTGCGACCCATAGCACCAGAACAGGGTAGCACATCCGGGGATCCAATGGACGTTACTGCCACACCCATGGAGACTCTGTTAAAACGATTCCAGTCTTTCAGACCACCTACCGTAAAGGGTACAGAAAACGCAATCGAATGTGAAAGCTGGTTGGAGGATATGGAGATGTTATTCGAGTCTCTAGAATATAGTGATGAGAAAAGAGTGAAACTCATTGGCCATCAACTACAAGACGTGTCTAAAAATTGGTGGTTGAATATTAAAAGAGCATTAGAACAGCGTGGCACAAAGATTACCTGGAAAGTGTTCAAGACAGAGTTTTATCAGCGATTCTTTCCTATATCCTACCATAAAGATAAAGGCGCTGAGTTTGCAAACCTGAGGCAAGGGCAATTGAACATTGAAGAGTACGTCGCTAAATTTTCTTCCTTGCTTCGCTTTGCACCCCATGTTTCCAGTAGTGATGAGGCCGAAGCATATCAGTTTATAAACGGCTTAAACCCCGATATCTTTACCTTGGTAAATACTGGGAGACCCAACAATTTCGCTGATGCATTGAACCGTGACAAAGGAGCAGAAGCAGGATTGCTTAGGCAACGGAGTGTTCTGTATGTTGCCCCGAGTCCGAGACCGCCACTACCTCCAGTGCAACCTCCTCCTAGATTCGATAGCGGCGGTAGTAGCAGCGGGCGAAAAGATCAGTTGAAAGCGAAATGGAAGCAGTTTAAAAGAGCAGGGAGCAGTTCGTCGAGCTCCAGTGGATCAAGACAGATTGGTTTTGATCAGAGTACAAGGTATACAGGTGTCTACTATAATTCTTGTGGGGGTAGACATGCGATTGAACAGTGCCAGGGAGTTACGGGCCGATGTAATATTTGTAGGCAACCAGGTCACTTTGCCAAGGTCTGTCCACAGAAAGGTCTACAGCAAATGCAAAGTGGAAGAGCATCTGGTTCAACACCTCAGCTTGAAAGGCAAGCATCATCGGTCCATTCCTTCCAGCCGCCACAGGCACAGACGCAGCCCAGAGCCAGAGGTAGCCAGAATGTGAGCCAACCTCCTCGACAACAGGCTCAAGTGTTTGCATTAACGGAAGAACAAGCCCAAGATGCACCAGACGATGTCATCGCAGGTAACTGTTCTCTTTGCGGTTATCCTGCTTATATATTGATAGATACATGTGCATCGCATACATTCATCTCAGAACGAGTCGCGTTATTGCATTCCTTGCCTGTTGAGTCTTTGTTGGATGTAGTGTCTATTACCTCTCCGTTTGGAAGTGGTTTGATATCTGTAACTACAGTTAGACATTGCATTTTACAGTTTGAGGGTCATGAAATTGATCTAGATTGTATAGTACTTGGGCTAGCTGATTTTGATTGCATTGTTGGGATTGATATGTTAACGAAGTACAGAGCCACCGTGGATTGTTTCCACAAGATTGTCAGATTCAGACCAGAAATGGCAGAAGAGTGAAAATTCTACGGTAAGGGTTCCTGATCTCGGATTCCATTAATTTCGGCTTTGACTATGAATAGGTTGTTGCAGAAAGGAGCAGATGGGTTCCTTGTGTATGCTGTAGATGTACAGAAATCGAGCCCGGCCTTGGCAGACTTGCCAATAGTACGGGAGTTTGCAGATGTGTTCCAAGATGAAATACCAGGGTTACCTCCAGGTCGAGAGGTAGATTTTAGCATAGATATTATGTCAGGTACTGTTCCTATATCTCGAGCTCCGTATAGGATGGCGCCTGTTGAACTGAAAGAACTGAAAGCACAATTGGAAGATCTTTTAGCCAAGGGATATATCCGACCTAGTGTATCTCCTTGGGGCGCACCAGTGCTCTTTGTGCGAAAGAAAGATGGATCGATGTGATTGTGTATAGACTATCGGCAATTGAACAAAGCGACAGTGAAGAATAAATATCCATTGCCGCGCATCGACGATTTATTTGATCAATTACAGGGATCATCGATTTATTCTAAGATCGATTTGCGATCCGGATATCATCAACTCAGAGTTCGAGATCTAGACATACCAAAAACAGCATTTCGAACCAGGTATGGACATTACGAATTTATTGTCATGCCTTTTGGTTTAACAAATGCTCCAGCAGTGTTTACGAGCTTGATGAACCGAATATTTCAGAGATATTTGGATGATTTTGTAATTGTCTTTATCGATGATATCTTGGTGTATTCTAAGAATTTTACTAAGCATGCCAATCATTTGAGAATTGTATTGCAAACACTGAGAAATGAGAGGTTATATGCTAAACTGTCCAAGTGGGAGTTTTGGTTGAGACAGGTTGTCTTCTTGGGTCATATTATATCGGGAGATGGAATTGCTGTAGATTCGAGTAAAGTTGAAGCTGTGATCAATTGGCCGAGACCGACTTCGGTGCCAGAGATACGCAGTTTCATGGGTCTGGCAGGATACTATCGACGATTTATTCAAGATTTCTCCAGTATTGCAAAACCAATTACCCAGTTGACACAAAAGAATGCGCCATTTGTATGGTCTGAGGATTGTGAGTCTAGCTTTGTGGAATTGAAGAAGAAGCTGACCAGTGCTCCAGTACTGACGATACCTTCAGGTATGGGTGATTTCGTTGTATATTGTGATGCCTCTCACCGAGGGTTGGGATGTGTTCTTATGCAGCGAGGTCATGTGATCGCATACGCCTCGAGACAACTGAAGCCACATGAAGTCCGATACCCCATTCATGATCTTGAATTGCCGGCTATCGTATTTGCATTAAAGATCTGGCGTCACTATCTCTACGGCGAGAAATTTGAGATTTACTCCGATCATAAAAGCCTGAAGTATTTATTTTCTCAATCAGAATTGAATATGCGGCAGCGTAGATGGCTTGATCTACTGAAAGACTTTGATTGTGAAATCAAATACTTTCCAGGGAAGTCAAATGCAGCAGCGGACGCCTTGAGTCGAAAGTTTTGTTCCCTATCCTTATCGACGATAGGTGTTACAAAGTTAGTTGAAAATTGCTGTTTATCTGGATTAGAATTTGATACAAAGAGTAGGCCACTACAACTTGCTACAATCCGAGTTGAGCCTGATTTGATTATGAGGATCAAAGAAGCACAAAGAATGGATCAGAATGTGCAGAAATCGATTCAGATGGTCAGATCAGGGCATTTGTCAGAATATCAGGTACGTGATCATGTGCTGTATGTGAATAACCGTCTTGTCGTGCCCGATGTTTCAGATTTGAAACATCAGATTCTATCAGAAGCACATTGTAGTCGGTTTAGCATTCATCCTGGTGGCAAAAAGATGTACAATGACTTGAAGACGCAGTTCTGGTGGAAGCAGATGAAGTCAGATATCGCCGAATTTGTGTCAAAGTGTTTAAATTGTCAACAGGTGAAAGCTGAGAGAAAGAAGCCCGGAGGGTTACTTCAGAGTTTAGCCATTCCAGAATGGAAATGGGATCACATTTCCATGGATTTCGTGACGAAGTTACCTCGATCATCTAGAGGCTGTGATGCGATTTGGGTCATTATTGACAGACTGACCAAATCAGCTTGCTTTATTCCGTACAGAATGACGTATCTACATGATCAAATGGCGGAGATATATGTCCGAGAGGTAGTCAGATTACATGGTGTGCCGAAGTCTATCGTATCAGATCGTGATCCACGATTCACTTCACACTTCTGGCACAGTTTACAGCAGGCTTTAGGTACGACATTACACCTGAGTACTGCTTATCATCCTCAGACAGACGGACAGTCAGAGCGGACTATCCAGACTTTAGAGGATATGTTAAGAGCCGTAGTGCTAGATTTTGGCACTAGTTGGCAAGATTCTCTACCTCTTTGTGAATTCTATTACAATAACAGCTATCAGACGAGCATTGAGATGGCACCGTTTGAAGCTTTATATGGCAAGAAGTGCAGATCTCCGCTGTTCTAGGATGACATCTCAGAGGTACCAAAACATGGGCCGGATATGACTCGGGACATGACTGAGAAGGTGAAAATCATTCAGAAGAGAATGAAGACGGCACAGGATAGACAAGCGAAATACGCCAACATTAGACGTAGACCATTAGTATTTGAGCAAGGAGATAGAGTATTTCTAAAGATTTCCCCATTCAGAGGCGTTGTCAGATTTAGCAAGCGTGGGAAGTTGTCCCCTAGATACGTCGGTCCTTATGAGATCTTAGAGAAGATTGGCGACCGAGCCTATCGACTTGCTCTTCCTCCTTCGTTATCCGGGATACATGATGTTTTTCATGTGTCAATGTTGCGTAGATATATGCCGGATATTTCCCATGTCATTCAGCCTGACGAAGCGGAGCTTGATCAGACCTTGAGCTATGTTGAGCAACCAATACAAATTCTTGATCGGAAAGAAAAGAAGCTCAGGACAAAGATTATTCCGCTAGTGAAAGTCCAATGGAGTCGACATGGCCTAGAAGAAGCGACTTGGGAGACAGAAGCAGATATGAAACAGAGATATCCCGAATTATTCACATAATGTAAGTAAATTTTCAGTCCTGATTATATTACTTGTCATGTATGTTTGATAAATTGCCTGCGATTTCGAGGGCGAAATCATTTCTTAGAGGTGGAGAAATGTAAGGTCCGAGATTTATTAGTATTCATTAATATGAGACTCGAAAGATATGAGAATGCATGACGTGCAAGGAGAGGAGAAAAGACATGAGAAATTAGGGTTTTTCAAGACCGCACCCGCGCCCAGAAGAGGAGTGCACCCGCGGTCATACAATTAGGAATTTTTACAAGAAAGGTTGAAGCCACACCGCACCCGCGGTGCTACCCAGACCGCACCCGCGGTGCATGGACAGAAAGTTGGCAAATTTTATTCGAAGCAAGACTGCACCCACGGTGCGAGAAGACCGCACCCGCGGTGGTGTGACCGCACCCGCGGTCGTCATTTTTGAAAAATAAAAACCATGCCGAAGCATGAGCGCACCCACGGTCTGGACATGAGCGCACCCGCGGTGCTACATGCGAGAAATCCACCTTGATTCTTATGATGACACATGGCATATATATATATAGAAGTGTCCTCATTATTCCTCATTTCAGCAGATGACCGAGAAAGGTAGAGAACTCTTAGAATTATTCAAGTTTCTTCAAGGCTTTGAAGTTAGATTTCTCAAGGTTTAGCCATCCGAATTATATTCAGAGTTAAGATTTGGATTCCTCTCATCACTAGCTTCAAAAGGATGTAAGTTTCTTTATATTCCTGCATGAATTAAGATATTGATGTTGGGAAAATGCTGATATGCTTGTAATTATATATTCTGGGGAGAATAGACATCGTAGTAACGTAAACGGATCGAGAAAATGATGCCATACGTGATTGTTATGAAATTTCAGATGGTATGAGTCGAGATAATGCAGATTTTGGGGAGATTATGACTTTGTGATTGATGTGATGAGTGGTGGATAATCCACTAACTATTATTGAGAGATTGGTATCAAGAAATCATGCCATTACACTACTGAATTGTATTGAGATTGAATTATGAATGGTATAAGACTCGCTTTGAGTTATGTCTTGATAGAGTGTATCTTTACATTGCCATTTCAGATTGACATCGGTAAGATTCGTCTTCGAGACCTCGACATCAATAACGGTTTAACAAGAAAGGTATAATGCATATTTTGTTTGGGGAGATACAACTCAAATGAGATCCCATTTGAGTTTCCCAACCAAAATCACATACTAGATTTATTGTTTATCTTGTAATATAATTGTGATTTGTTTATAGACTTGTATTCAAATCTTTTGAGATGATTATGCTTTGTTTACAGATTGTTATTCATTGCATTTAAGATAGGGAGTCTTGACAGAACAGTCAAACTTCTAGACGTTCGGTGTTATCACAGCTTAGGGGAAGATCAGTCTACTATTGTAGATGTGGATACAGATCAGGCCGAAGTCTAGGAATAAGACGTACAGTCACCCCGATTGGGAGGGTAGGTGATAGATCGTCTTATTCACACCAGGATCCCTAGAGTTATAGTCGAGTCGAGTCGAGTCCAGACATGGTTGATTCGCATTGCATGTTTATATGGATGTCATTCATCATAGCATGTTTCATGTTTAGATTGATTTATGCATGTATACATGTTTATACTGGGATTTGTTCTCACCGGAGTTTCCGGATGTTGTTATGTCTGTATGTGTGCATAACAACAGGTGGGGCAGGATCTGGGTCGAGACAGAGATGAGATCGTGATAGCGTGGTGACTTCGGGCGCAGCAGAGGACTAGTGGTTTTACTAGCTTTGTACTACTTGTAGATAGTAGTTTGTTTTAAACACTAGTTTGTACGAATGTATAATAACAAGACTTGTATGTACATTTGATGAAATAAAGTAGAAGTATCTATTTGCTTAGTTATTAACATTTGATGTAATGTTAAAAGCAAAAATTTGACCCACTTTTCATAATAAAGATCCATTTAATCCCAGAAAAATGAGTTAGAGCCCGGGTCCCCACATCACTCGTCTAATACATGCTTCCTATAAATCAATAGAACAGCATATAAAATCAAATCAATGCATATAACAACAATAAGTATGTGATTTAGGGAAACTCAAGTACATCCTACTTGAGTCGATCTCCCAATACCACATTGACTTATACCTTTCGTTTGTAGTCTCGGTCTGAAGCAATAACTGTACTGAACTCAAGACTGTCTCTGTAAATCTGAAACGACATATCGAGAATCATAATATCAATATTCCTATTCTCAATTCAACACTGAATCTGATTAATCTGGATTTAATTCAAATCACGGCATAACGACACAATCTCAGTATCCCCGTCAATACCATATCAACAGACATCAATTACAAATCATAACTCGTATCCAATATAATCTGTAATTCATTCATAATCCAAATTTGTCCGATTTCAAATCAATATAATCAGAAAATCATAACAGTTCCATAATAAATCTGTTTTTCAATCTGAATTCGATTCTATGATGTCTAACATGTCAAAAACATCGTATATGAGTCATATCAAATTCCTACAACATCATATTTTCAAATGATGATAGAACTCAGTAAAACTTACATCCAGTTGTAGCCTGCGTCGATAGGAACACAATACTGAAGTCGGATTTAAACTCGGACGTACAGATTTCTACCAAATCAAATTCTTAGAATCAAGTTCAAAGCTTTCCTCGGCAATTCTCGGTCTTTGCTCTTTTCTGAAAGAGGAAACCGAACCAAATTTATATATATATTGCATGATGAACCCAAGTGGATCATCCTTCATAAAAAAAGTCTCACCGCGGGTGAGCTACATATTGGACCGCGGGTGCACTGAGCGTACTGGATCACATCAAACAATTCAGAAGACACTGACCGCGGGTGCAGTGCTTTTTGTACCGCAGGTGCGGTGCCTCTACTGTACCCACACTGCGGGTGCGGTAGCTTTTGTGGCGCGGGTGCGGTGAGCGTACTGTATTTCTTCCAAAATTTCAGATAAACCACCGCGGGTGCACTGTCTTTTGAACCGCGGATGCACTGTCTTTGCACATACCTTATCACACGTTACCTCAAATCGTGTCTCGGTTGGCCCTTTCATAATCAAATTAAATTATAAATCAATAATCGTTGATTAACAGCGATTAATTTTCGGGCATTACAGGCAAAATTTTGCTTAATTGTTTAATTATTGAAGATTAAAAAGGTGAGGAATTATCTCCAAGAAAAGATTAAGGAATGGTATAAAATAATAGTGAGTTGACAAACTAAATTCACATCTTATTGAGGGGCCGAAATTATCTAAGTAAATGAGGTGGGAAAAATTCTTAATTAATATTTATTGAGGATTTAAAGCAAGGGAATTAATTATGCCATGAAAAAATTAAGGAAAGATATAAAAATGTAGAGTTGACCATTAATTAAATCCTTAAAAGTGAGATGGCCGAAAATTAAGATAATGGGAGGGAAAATTTTTTCTTAAGTATTGAAATTTTTTAATCTTTAGTGTTTTATCTACCCATTAAATATTGTTGTGAATTAATTATTGAACTTAAATGAAATTATTTATTACTTACCTCAAATTACTTAAATAATTCCTTAAACATTCTTTTACATTAAATTAACTAATTATTTATCTTAAATAAATTCTAGGAATGTTTTCTTAATATTAAATTTTATCTCAAAACTCCAACTCTAGTCCGCCTCACTTAATAACTGAAAAGATAACAACTAAACTACTGCATAAATTAATTAAATTTAAAGAAAATAATTTAAATCCCCATGCATAAAAATCATTTTAATTTAAATACTATAAATTATGCATGGCTTATACGCAGTCTAATTTACGGGTTCTACAAATCTCACCCCTTAAAAGAAATTTCGTCCTCGAAATTAAAACTTACCGAATAACTCGGGGTATCGACTCCTCATCTCTAGCTCAGACTCCAACGTAGCTTCCTCCTCTGAATGGTTAAGCCATTTGACTTTCACTCGCTTAACCAGCTTGTTCCGAAGCTTCTTCTCCTGTCTGTCTAAGATCTGCACCGGTCTCTCCTCATAAGTCAGGTTCGGAGTAAGCTGCAACGGCTCAAAATTCAAGACATGCGAAGGATTTGCCATATAATTCCTCAGCATAGAGACGTGGAACACATTGTGTACTCCGGCCAGATTCGGCTGAAGAGCAACACGATAAGCTAACGTCCCAACCCTATCGAGGATCTCAAATGGTCCAATGAATCTCGGACTGAGCTTTCCTTTCTCCCCAAATCGCATGACACCTTTCATAGGTGCTATCTTCACAAAGACATGGTCGCCAACGACAAACTCTAGATCTCTCTTCCTCTGGTCCGCATAGCTCTTCTGTCGACTCTGAGCAGTCCTCATCCTATCACGGATCTTGACTACTACATCGGCAGCTTGCTGAATAATCTCCGGACCCAACTCTGATCTCTCCCCTACTTCATTCCAATGAACAGGAGATCTACACTTAAGGCCATACAGTGCCTCATACGGAGCCATACCTATAGACGACTGGATACTGTTGTTATAGGTGAACTCCATTAATGGCAAGTTCGACTCCCAACTCCCTGAGAAATCAACAACACAAGCACGGAGAAGATCCTCTAAAATCTGAGTAACTCGTTCTGACTGCCCATCTTTCTGAGGGTGGAAAGCTATGCTAAACAACAACTTCGTACCCACTGCTGAATGCAAACTTTTCCAAAATGCGGAAGTGAATCTAGGCTCTCTGTCAGATACGATAGAAACTGGGATACCATGAAGTCTGACTATGTTCCGGATATACAACTCCGCATACTGAATCATGGTGAAAGTCGTCTTAATGGGCAAGACGTGCGCTGATTTGGTAAGACGATCAACAATCACCTAGATAGCATTTGATCCTCTGACTGACTTCGGCAAACCGGTCACAAAGTCCATGGTAACATGCTCCCACTTCCACTCGGGAATAGGAAGAGGCTTAAACAAACCTGTCGGTCTCTGATGCTCCGCCTTCACTAACTGACAAGTCAGACACTCGGATACCAAACGTCTGATATCCTTCTTCATTCTGGCCACCAATACAATAACTGCATATCTCTATACATCTTTGTACTCCCTGGATGAATAGAGTACGACGACATATGGGCCTCTGATAAGATATCTGCTCGAATAGAACCACTGCTGGGAACCCACATCGTGTCTCGGTATCTCACAATGCCGTCACTAACTGAATACAAGACATTGCCCTTGGCCTCATCCCTCTGCTTCCACTTTGCCAACTGCTCATCTGTTGGCTGACCACTATGAATACAGTCAATAAGGGAAGACTGGATCCTCAATGTAGATAAACGAGGAACTCTACCTTGAGGATATGACTCTAGATCAAACCTCTGCATCTCAATCTGAAGAGGTATCTGAATCGTCAAATGAGCCATCAATGCGACCTTCCTGCTCAAAGCATCTGCAACTACATTAGCCTTACCTGGTTGGTAGCTAATGTCACAGTCATAATCCTTCACAAGCTCCAACCAACGCCTCTGACACATATTCAGCTCCTTCTGCGTAAAGAAATACTTGAGGCTCTTATGGTCGGTGAAGATCTGGCACTTCTCTCCATACAAATAATGCCTCCAAATCTTCAAGGCAAAAACTACGGCTGCCAACTCCAGATCATGGGTAGGGTAATTCTTCTCATGGGTCTTCAACTGACGAGAAGCATATGCTATCACCTTCTCATGCTGCATCAGTACTGCGCCTAAACCGAGCTTCGAAGCATCGGTATACAGAACAAAATCTCCGGGCCCTGACGGCGTGACCAAAACTGGTGCTGAGATAAGAGCTTGCTTCAAAGTATCGAAACTATTCTGGCACTCATCGCTCCACACAAATTTAACATTCTTCTTAGTCAATGATGTGAGTGAAACTACGATGGAGGAGAATCCTGAATAAACTTCCGATAATATCCTGCTAGGCCAAGGAAACTACGGATTTCTAATGCATTCTGCGGCACAACCTAATCTCTGACTGCTGCAACTTTCGCTGGATCTACCTCAATGCCACTGCTAGAAACGATGTGGACCAAGAACGCCAACTTCTCTAACCAGAATTCGCACTTAATGAACTTTGCAATAACTTGTGCTTTTGCAAGGTTTGCAACACTGTGGTCAGATGTCTGTTGTGATCCTATTGATTCTTCGAGTAGACGAGGATGTTGTCTATGAATACTATCACAAACTGATCAAGATACGGCTGAAATACGCGATTCATGAGATCCATGAAGATCGCTGGCGCATTCGTCAAACTGAATGGCATCACAAGGAACTCGAAGTGGCCATAACGAGTCCTGAAAGCTGTCTTGAGAACATCGGCGTCTTTCACCCTCAACTGGTGATAGCCCGAACGCAGATCGATCTTGGAGAATATCGAAGCTCCCTACAACTGGTCAAAAAAATCCTCAATCCTCGGAAGTGGGTATTTGTTCTTCACTGTAACCCTGTTCTACTCCCGGTAATCAATGCAGAGTCTCATAGAACCATCCTTCTTCTTCACAAACAAGACTAGAGCGCCCCATGGTGAAAAACTTGGGCGAATGAACTCCTTTTCAAGAAGTTCCAGAATCTGCTTCTTAAGCTCTACCATCTCTGTCGGTGCTAATCGGTACGACGCTTTGGAGATCGGAGCCGTACCTGGCATAAGCTCAATAGAAAACTCCACCTCTCTCTTGGGTGGCATACCAGAGACTTCCTCAAAAAAAACGTCTGGAAAATATCTAACAATAGGGATTTCTGCGACTGACTGACTGGGTGGTTCGGGAACAGACATGAAAGTCGCTAAAAACGCCCAACACCCTCTATGCATGAGCTTCCTAGCTGAACATAAGGTATAATACGCGGTAAAGGAAAGTACCTGTCTGGCTCGAATAGGAACTGCTCCTAACCCAGGAAGTCAGACTAGAACAGGTCTCCGCTGGAAGTCTATCAACACTCTGTTCCGTAATAGCCAGTCCATCACAGAATGATGTCAAACTCTGGCATCGGCAGAACGATAAGATCCGCATAAACAAGGTGGCCATGAAGCTCGAGTCTATGTCTCGGATCACATTGGTAGCTGCCATCTCCTCTCCTGAAAGCAGTACTACTGAATAGGCTATATCTAGCCCAACGGTCTTGACCTTGAGAAAATTAGCAAATGTCTCCGAAATTAAGGAATGAGTAGCCCCTGAATCTATCAAGGCATTCGTAGCGGAACTAGATATAAAAATTCTACCTGAAAGGTTGGAACATCAAGCTGAACCCAATAATCACGAGAACTAACCTATAGACATGCAAAGGTCAAAGTTCTTCTATCTTAAATTCCCAAAATAATACTGAGTAGAGCATGCAATCCTACCGCAATTCTATGTTCAAAACCACATTAAATCCCAAATATAAACTTAAAGCTTAAAGGTACATGTCATGAGTATTGTCTCCGGGTTCGTCTCCGTAGTATGGAGAGCAAAAACTCTGCCTTGGGTAGGCAGATTTTTCTGAGGGCATTGCAGCAGCAAGTGGTCTGGACTACCACACTTGTGACACTTCCTTGAGCCATACATACACGCTCCCGCATGGTGGCTTGTGCACTTAGGACAGACTAGATGCTCAAAAGTCTTCGGGGCTGGACGTCCCCGCTACTGCTGCTGTTGCTGACCTCTGTTTCTAGGCGGGCCGTGAAAAGGCCCCTTATTCTGATGCTGCTGCTGAGGAGGAGGAGGGCGGTGTGGTACTGGGACTGGTCGCTTACCCTCACAATCCCTCTCAATGTCAATCTGATCTTGCTCTGCAGCAAGAGCTCTGGAAACCGCAACTTCAAAGGCAGTAGGGCCAGCCACCCTAACATCACGGCGCAAGATCGGCTGTAAACCATCCAGAAAGTGTCTCAACTTCGCTCCAGCATCATTCGCGATCAGGGGCACAAAATGGCAACCCCACTAAAACTTAAGGATGAACTCCGTAACAGTCGAGTCTCCCTGCCTCAGGGTCATGAACTCTCTGGTCAACCTGGCACGCACCTCATCAGTAAAATACTTGGAGTAAAATACATCCGTGAAGCACGTCCAGCTCAGCCTAGCCAAGTTCAAGGCTACTGATGCTCCTTCACACCATAAGCGGGCATCTCTTCCGAATAGGTAGGTGGCACAACAAACTCTGTCCGCATCTCCAAGCTCCATAAACTCAAAGATAACCTCGAGGGACTTGATCCAGCCCTTGGAAATCATGGGATCTGTCGTCCCTGAAAACTACTTCGGCCTCATCTTCATAAAGCACTCATAAGTAGCCTCGGGCCCTGTCGGCCTGGCTGCCACAGCATTGTTCCCCGCAAATTGTGCGATAGAACTGAGTCATCCCAGCTAGCATCTGGGCATTCATGTCAGGTCGAGGGGGTGGAGGTAAATCCCTCTTCTGCCTCAGATCCTCCCTGTTCTCCTGGCGAGGCTCATCATCTCTAGGCGTTCGAGAATGCGTCTAGGAGGCATACTGTTCCATACATAACCCATACGTAACCAACATGCATAATTCCATAATTTATTTAAATTTAAATAAATACCTAACCATAAAAAATCTGAACGTAAAAATATTTCATGAGAACATGCAGTTAAAATATCATGCTTTAAATAAAATGCTTAAACGTAAAACTTACAGACCGAAGACGTGACTTCATGAGCTTCTTGAGATCCGTAGTAGGACAACCCTTTACAAGAACATAGGCTATGATACCAGCTGTAAAGGCCCGAAATTCGTATTTGAAAATTTGCGGAAAAATTTAAAATTTTCTCTTTAAATAAATGAAATGTCTCATTCATTAAATAAACTGATAAAAAGTTTAATGTTCAAAATAGCAGCAGAAGTTATTATTTTTTGCAAAATAACAATTTAAAATAATTCAACAAAAGATAAAATGTTAGGGAATAAAAATGGTAAATGCTGAAAATGAGGTCCTCGGATTCCACTACTGCCGACCCAAGATGGCTCACTGGTCCCCGCCCTCATCAGTACCTATAACAATCAAGTCTAATGAGTCTAAAGACTCAGCATGCATATATCATAAATAACAAGTAATAATAATAAAATTGCATGCGTGATAAAAATATCATGATTCTGGCGTAACGTAAAAATATCATGCCACTGTCCAGTCCAAGGCCATAGGCTAAAGCCAACCAAGAACTCAAACGATCCTCTGAACCGACATACAGCTTGCTGTCACAAAAATACAGCAGCAGCGCTTGCGTTCCTTTGCGTTGTTTGCGAGGCTAATGGCCATTAGGGCTTGAACCACCAACCAGAGCCTCTTCTCAACATCTTAAGGTGTGGCTTGAACCATGGGTAAGGGCCCTAGGCCAGCCACAATCCAAGCAACGCCATGGATTACCCGAAACTCCCAACCGAGAGGTGAACCTGCGCGCGTGGGGAGAGTTTCTTCGTTTGCTGTCATGGACCATTCCAGTGGCCATTTGATTGACCATGGCATGATCTAGACATCAAGGGGTATGGTATGAACCGTGGCTAAGGGCTAAAGAGCCAACTGAGATCCATACCAACACCATATACTCGAAACTCACACATGCAGAAAATGAAGGGATCGAAGGGCTTGTTCTTGTTTTATTTTAAAAACTGATGGGACCATGAACCAAGCCATGAAAGGCCAACTTGGTCATGTCCTAGACATATTGAGGAGGGATTCTAACCATGGATACAGCCCCTAGATCAGCCAGGATCAGAAACCACACCTTAGGCAATAAAACAAGAATCGAAACACAATAATCTGCACTATGTGAGTTGCTGTCCATTTCGTCTTTCTTGGGGCGAAGGTGTAAGAGTAGATGCCCTACAAGCCAACGGTTGGCTAGGGATTTTATTGACTCAAGTGAAATAAACAATCTTTATTTTAATATAATTTAACTTTTAATGGTCTTGTTATACTTTATCTGTATACCCATGCAAACAGCATAGATAAAGGCCTTGATTATGCTTTAATACAAATGAATCGTAATTTGATGTTGAAACTCATTTGTAAACACTGCATATTCTAAATTCGTTCCTAGTCGATTCAGCCGCCTAAAACATGGATAAAGGTCACTTGAGCTCGAGACTAGCATCTGTGATGTTGTGTACTGCGTTTCTTAGTAAGGGCATAGAGATGTCCAAACATGCAGATGGGTAGTCATATGATGATTATACCGAACAACCCTCCCTCGGACTTTCCAAGTGGTTATCATAAATCGAGAGAATAAGTCCGTGATTATGATTGTACACCATTAGTCCTTACGACCCGGGACAACACTGAGGCTCTATATGCTAGGGCTGTGCTTTGACTCGTTTACCGGCTCCAGGAGAGTCATCAGGTGGCGAGGTTGGGTACATTTGCGACACATATAGGATCCAGTGCATTGTAGTCGGGGATTCACCGCTCACTTACGGGTGTGGATATCCTACGTGATCTAATGAAATAATAGTGCATGGAATCTCTGGCCAGAGTACGAGATGTACGTTGGAGAAGGAGTTCTCCAAATAGTACACGCGATGCCACTATTATAGTTATCACATAGTTATCGAATCAATATGCAACCCTCGATGAACCAATGGTTGCAGATTCGATCGAGATATATGAGATGAAGGGACCGTACTGTACGTTAATCATAATCGACTGGTTCTTGCAGGCACTATCAGTGATACCTAGGGGATCATGGGGCGATGCTACTAGACGCTCTTACCATGATCCGATGGGTGCAATCAGAAATGAGTTCTGACATTCTTGATCAAGGTGTTGATGAAAAGAATGGGGCTAACTAGGGTAAGCCCGAATAAAGGATTATGTCCTGAATCACAAAGAGTTGTGAACCCACGGCTAGCTGTATCCCTGAACCATTGAGGGTCACACAAGTACTGGATTGTTTGTTCCCGTAGAGAGAATAAATTCAAGAAGTTGAATTTATATTATATAGTAAATTCAAGGAGTTGAATTTATGATAAATAAATTTTGAGAGAATAAATTCAAGTAGTTGAATTTATAAAATGTGATAATTTAATTTATTAAACTCAATTGTTGGGTTTATTAAATATAAAATGTTGGAGGTGATAAAAATTCAAGGAGTTGAATTTATAATTTAAATAATAAATTCAAATGTTGAATTTGTAATGTATTTAATTTATTAAGCTCAAAAGTTGAGTTGATTAATTAATAAATTAAATATGGTGGGTATTATGTTTAATGGGCTTGTAAGAGTACAAGTCCAACTTAATAAATAATTAAAGTTTTAATGGGCTTTGATTAAATTAATTAAACTAGTTGGACTAGCCCAATTAATTAAATCAAGCCAATTAATGTTAATTATGTAATTAGGTTATTATTTTATTATAAATAATGCTTGAAAACCTAAACCTAGCCACCAACCAAAAACGTGAGCCTCCATGACTTGAATTTGTGGGTGATTCACGTGAGAGACTTTCAAAAAAATCCTCCAAATATTTTGGTCATTTTTCAAGAAAAGAGATTTGAATCATCTCTCAAAATATTTTTTCTCTACGTAAAAGTTTTTCTAAATTTCTAGTGCAATTTGGAAGAGGAACAAATCTTCTAGTCGTGGACCTAATTAGAAGAATCGAAGAAAGTTCGTAGGGATTCATCAAGAACCAATCCGTTCATACCGGATTAGTTGGAGCCAAGTGATTTAATTCACAAAGGTAAAATTTCTAAACATCCTATGTATGTTTTGTTAAAATCATACGAGCGTCCAAACACATCTTGAATGTCAAGATCTAAAATTTTTAAAACTTCCGCTGCGTTTGGGCGTGTAGAAACCGAGATCCAACAGTGGTATCAGAGCCAGGTTTTCTAAATCGTATTATTTAATTTATATTGAATAATTTGTTTCTAACCACACAAGAAAATTTTCAGAAATATTGATGCACCATAAAAATTAAATTTTTTCGGAAAAAAAAAAAAAAAAAAAAAAATTTCGCGATCTGCCCGGAACTGTTCCGGGCAGACCCCGCGCAGGGCTGCGCGCAGAGCGGCGCAGCGTGCGGAACGTCCGCACGCTGTGCGCCGCCCCGCGCGGCGCACAACGCGGCGCAGCGTGCGGAGCGTCCGCACGCCGCGCGCGCACCTATGCGCGCCTGCGCGCACAGGTTGCTGCCACTGCCCGAAACGTTCGGGCAGCGGGCGGGCAGCGGGGGCGACGACCCGGGATCGTCTCGGGAAGCATGCAAAATTGATGGGCTTGAATTGTTTGGGCCCAGGGTGCAATTTTCTGATTTTTCAAAATTATGGAGAAAATTGATATTTTTGAAATTGATTCAATTTTTTATTTTGGAAAATTAATTTTTGAAAAATTAATAATTTTCTTGTAAAATAAATAATTAGAATATGATTTTAATTATTTATGGGAAAAATGAGTTTTATAAGAAATTAATTATTATTGATTTAATTGGAAATTAAATAAAAGAGTTTATTTAATTTATTAAATTCTTTAATAATTGTGGTGGTTAGTGATAAAATTATTAGATATATGATTTATCAATTAATTAAATTGTTTAATTAAATTGATGTTAATATTTGATATTAAATGCATGAAGGATGATCGAGAGCCTTGACCAATGTGTTAGGTGTATGTTAGGATATTTTACTGTTTTATTCATTTTTATAATATTTGATATTATTAAAGTGGGCCTGGTTTATGGCCCGTTCCCACCCCCATGAGATGTATCCCTTATGTGCCATGGCTATTCAAATGTAATTATTAGAAATAGTGGGAGATCAAGACTGGAAGATGGTGGGCCCGATGATCAAGATGAAGACATGTAAAATATTGGAAGCTTTTGTAATAAGTTGTATTTGCATCCCTGCATTCACCTAGGTTGGACCTGGATCCATGTATGGCTCACATGGATCTAATAGTGTTGGCGATCGATCATCCTTATTTATTGTTGAATGTCATATTATGATATATGTGATATATATATAGTAGTATGCATGTATGTATATTATTGTATAATATAGTTGCATGAATCCGGCAAACGTACAAACTCGTGGCACGCGATTTTAAATTAAAATGATGAGACAATTTTAAAATTAAAATCCCTCATTTTGAATATGATTCAAAATTTATATCAAACCGAATAAGTAAAAATTAAAAGAGTTTAATTTTTCCTTGCCTTCCATCAACCGTGGTTGCATGTTGATCGCTACCCGCGGACAGTGTCTGGCTCATATTATTGGGGAGGCCTGTACGCCGGAAAGCTGTGACACTTCCACCGGACATATGATGTGAATTGAGTGGAACTCCCATGACTTCGGCTCATATTATTGGAGGAACACATGGCGACCGTCTACTACAATTCAACATTGATGGGTTGGTTTGACACGCGAAAATAAACGACGTCATATTATTGGGTCCTTATTAAACGTGAGGCAAAACACGCGGAGGTTGCATAGGGATGCAATTGGATTCTACCTTTTAGAAATTATAATTGGCTGATATTATTCGGGATTATAATTGGCTAATTGGACTCTACGTGCCTACTAAGGAAATACGATTTCCCTTTTTTCATCAGAGGGTGGTGGAAATGTCAAAATAGTAGGAGGGTAATTTATAAAATGAAATCCATATTTTATATCTTAAAATTATTTTAAAATAATCAGCAACTATTATTCTGTTTCTGTATCAGTATATTTTCGATTTCGTCACGTAATTCATTTTTATTATTAACAAGCTAACCGAATCTAATTAAAAGACTGGTTGGGAAAATTGTTCTGAATTCAGAGAAAATGACATACACACTAATGTCAGTCCTGTTGAACTGACAAAGCATGCAAGATGGTAGGACCATAGTATGCAAGCTAAAGTGTGATGTGCTCGCTTTTACGTCAAATGAACTGTAGGACAGTTTGAGGAAATTTTGAATGCTGCTGACATTCGAATGCACGTGCAAGAGTTGCATGGTGCATGAAACTATGCACACCACCTTCAAGGAGCTCGTGACTACACGCATGCAAGACAGGGCTTTGGCCCATGAGCATGGTGTACGTATGACTGGGCTTATTAAGAATGTGATGGGCCTGGAATATGTGATTCCTAATGAGTTACTAGATAAAATCAATTTGTTGTCTTTCTAATCCTCATTTGACGGGGTTATGGTGAACTTCAATTTGAATAAGATAGATGATAGCCTTGAAGAGCTAGTCAATACGCTTATAATTTATGAGATCACCATAAAACATGGAATTGTTGTTTTTCTTATGGCCCTCTCGTCAGACGAAAATGGTCCACAAGGTAAGGGAATGAAATGTTCTGCCCCTCACAAGAAAAACAATCCCAATAAGAAGCAAAATCTGAAAGACACTTAAAAGGCCTACAAAGCCCGATAAGTCAGAACATATTTATTTCACTGCAAGAATTCCGGACATAAGAAATTATATGCGCCAGAATTGTTCTGGAAATGATAAGTGAATGTCCGAGTAAACATGATTTCAACAACAAACAAAAGAAAGTTAGATGATCCAAATCCCACACAAATATGGCACGCTAGACTAGGTCATATTTCTCAAAGAATGATGCACAAGCTAGTGGGAGAAAGCATGTTTGACTTGTCAGACATAAATTCTCTACCTACTTGTAAGTCCTGTCTAAAAGGAAAATTGACCAAGACTCCATTCGATGGAAACGTGGAACGTGCGCATGGTCTACTGGATTTGATCCACACAGACATTTGTGGCCCGCTAAGTGTTAGCACAAAATATATGCAATCATACTTCATTACCTTTACTGATGACCATTCGAGGTATTGGTATGTTTATACGATGAAACACAAATCTGAAGCATTTGAAGGGTTCAAAGAATTCAGATCTGAAGTAGAAACCAGCTAGAAAGAAGTATTAAGGCATTTCGATCTGATCGAAGTGGAGAATACTTGAGTGCTGAATTTTTGGGTTATCTAAAAGAGAATGTGATTCTCACAGTGGACTCCACCAGCAACACCACAATTAAATGGTGTTTCTGAACATTGTAAGCGAACCTTGTTGGACATGGTTCGATCAATGATGAGATTCACTGAATTGCCTACATCGTTTTGGGGCTTTGCGCTTGAAATTGTGGCAATGTTGTTGAATAATTTCTATACTAGAGCAGTGGATAAAACACCATATGAGATATGGATGGGAAAAACTCCCAAGTATTCTTACATGAGAATATGGGGATGTCCTGCTTACGTGAAGCAGACAGTGGGAGACAAATTGGATAGTAGATCCACTTTGTGCTACTTTGTAGATATCCAAAGAATTCTGTTGGATATTATTTCTATCATCCTAGTGAAGCAAAAGTGTTTGTTTCAAGAAATGCCACCTTTTTGGAAAGGGAGTTTCTATTAGATAGAAAAGGCAATATGATAGAACTTGAAGAAATTCAAGATACTCCCTCAACTTTAGAAGTTGAACCTAATCCCCTAGAACCAGTGGTTGAAGTACAAGCTCCTCGAAGGTCTGATAGGGTTATTAAACCACCTGCCAGATATACACTTCTTCATGAACGAGGCCATGATGAGCCTTGTGTTGGATGTGATCCAATGAATTTCAAAGAAGCAATATCTGATACTGATTCAACCAAATGGCTTGAAGCCATGCAGTCAGAAATGGACTCTATGTATTCAAACCAAGTCTGGACATTGGTGGATCAACCTGAGGGAATCGTTCCTATAGGGTGCTAATGGGTCTACAAAAGAAAGCTTGGGGCGGATGGGAAGGTAGTGACCTTCAAAGCAAGACTGGTTGCAAAAGGTTATACTCAAAGGCAAGGAGTTGACTATGAGGAAATTTTTTCACCAGTTGCTATGTTTAAGTCCATTAGAATACTACTAGCCATAGCAGCATGGTATGACTATGAGATATGGCAAATGGATGTAAAGACTGCATTCCTCAATGGAGACATCAAAGAAGAAATTTATATGTTTCAACCCGAGGGATACACATCAGTAGGAAGTGAGCATAAGGTATGCAAACTTCAGAGATCAATATATGGTCTCAAGCAGGCATCAAGGAGTTGGAACCTCAGATTTGATATCACTATCAAAGAGTTTGGTTTTGCTAAGAATCCTGAGGAACCGTCTGTGTACAAGAAAGTTAGTGGGAGTGCAGTGAAATTCCTAGTACTTTATGTTGATGATATCCTGCTCATTGGGAATGTTGTAGGATTACTGCAATCAACTAAAGTATGGTTAGCCAGTAAATTCTCCATGAAGGACATGGGTGAAGCATCCTATGTATTAGGAATACAAATCTATAGAGATAGATCAAAAGGATGTTGGGGCTCACCCAAGCCACATATATCGATACCATTATAAAACGATTCTCTATGGAAGAGTCCAAGAGAAGATACTTACCAATGTGTCATGGTATTTCTCTATCTAAAGCTATGTGTACCAAAGCTGATGAAGAGATAGAGATGATGACACGTATTCCATATGCGTCAACTATTGGTAGTATCATGTATGGTATGATATCTACACGTCCTGATGTTGCTTACGCTTTGAGTGTTACCAGCAGATATCGGGCGAACCCTGGTCCAATGCATTGGAAGGCCGTGAAAGATATTCTTAAAGTACTTGAGAAGAACTAAGAACTTGTTCATGGTCTAAGGGGGTGGAGAATTAAAATTGGAAGGCTACACTGATTCTAGCTTCCAATGTGACGTAGATTATTCGAAATCGATCTCTGGCTTTGTATTCATGCTATATGGTGCGGCTGTCTTTCGGAAAGGTTTCAAGTAAGACACCATTGCGGATTCCACCACTAAAGCTGAATACATTGTTGCATCTGATGCATCCAAAGAGGTAGTTTGGATGAGGAATTTTGTCCAAGAGTTTGGCGTTATTCCTAATAGAGTTGATCCAGTCCCATCGTACTGTGACAACACTGGTGCCATTGCGCAAGCAAAGGAACCAAGGTCTCATCAGCGATCCAAACATGTACTGAGGAAGTTCCACATCATACGGGAGATAGTGGGAAGAGAAGACATATCAGTTGAAAAAGTCCCCTCTGCAGATAATGTTGCTGATCCACTTACATAGCCCATGCAGATAACTAGGGTAAGCCCGAATAAAGGATTATGTCCTGAATCACAAAGAGTTGTGAACCCACGGCTAGCTGTATCCCTGAACCATTGAGGGTCACACAAGTACTGGATTGTTTGTTCCCGTAGAGAGAATAAATTCAAGAAGTTGAGTTTATATTATATAGTAAATTCAAGGAGTTGAATTTATGATAAATAAATTTTGAGAGAATAAATTCAAGTAGTTGAATTTATAAAATGTGATAATTTAATTTATTAAACTCAATTGTTGGGTTTATTAAATATAAAATGTTGGAGGTGATAAAAATTCAAGGAGTTGAATTTATAATTTAAATAGTAAATTCAAATGTTAAATTTGTAATGTATTTAATTTATTAAGCTCAAAAGTTGAGTTGATTAATTAATAAATTAAATATGGTGGGTATTATGTTGAATGGGCTTGTAGGAGTACAAGTCCAACTTAATAAATAATTAAAGTTTTAATGGGCTTTGATTAAATTAATTAAACTAGTTGGACTAGCCCAATTAATTAAATCAAGCCCATTAATGTTAATTATGTAATTAGGTTATTAATTTATTATAAATAATGCTTGAAAACCTAAACCTAGCCACCAACCAAAAACGTGAGCCTCCATGACTTGAATTTGTGGGTGATTCACGTGAGAGACTTTCAAAAAAATTCTCCAAATATTTTGGTCATTTTTCAAGAAAAGAGATTTGAATCATCTCTCAAAATATTTTTTCTCTACGTAAAAGTTCTTCTAAATTTCTAGTGCAATTTGGAAGAGGAACAAATCTTCTAGTCGTGGACCTAATTAGAAGAATCGAAGAAAGTTCGTAGGGATTCATCAAGAACCAATCCGTTCATACCGGATTAGTTGGAGCCAAGTGATTTAATTCACAAAGGTAAAATTTCTAAACATCCTATGTATGTTTTGTTAAAATCATACGAGCGTCCAAACACATCTTGAATGTCAAGATCTAAAATTTTTAAAACTTCCGCTGCGTTTGGGCGTGTAGAAACCGAGATCCAACAGTGGTATCAGAGCCAGGTTTTCTAAATCGTATGATTTAATTTATATTGAATAATTTGTTTCTAACCACACAAGAAAATTTTCAGAAATATTGATGCACCATAAAAATTAAATTTTTTCGGAAAAAAAAAAAAAAAAAAAAATTTCGCGATCTGCCCGGAACTGTTCCGGGCAGACCCCGCGCAGGGCTGCGCGCAGAGCGGCGCAGCGTGCGGAACGTCCGCACGCTGTGCGCCGCCCCGCGCGGCGCACAACGCGGCGCAGCGTGCAGAGCGTCCGCACGCCGCGCGCGCCCCTATGCGCGCCTGCGCGCACAGGTTGCTGCCACTGCCCGAAACGTTCGGGCAGCGGGCGGGCAGCGGGGGCGACGACCCGGGATCGTCTCGGGAAGCATGCAAAATTGATGGGCTTGAATTGTTTGGGCCCAGGGTGCAATTTTCTGATTTTTCAAAATTATGGAGAAAATTGATATTTTTGAAATTGATTCAATTTTTTATTTTGGAAAATTAATTTTTGAAAAATTAATAATTTTCTTGTAAAATAAATAATTAGAATATGATTTTAATTATTTATGGGAAAAATGAGTTTTATAAGAAATTAATTATTATTGATTTAATTGGAAATTAAATAAAAGAGTTTATTTAATTTATTAAATTCTTTAATAATTGTGGTGGTTAGTGATAAAATTATTAGATATATGATTTATCAATTAATTAAATTGTTTAATTAAATTGATGTTAATATTTGATATTAAATGCATGAAGGATGATCGAGAGCCTTGACCAATGTGTTAGGTGTATGTTAGGATATTTTACTGTTTTATTCATTTTTATAATATTTGATATTATTAAAGTGGGCCTGGTTTATGGCCCGTTCCCACCCCCATGAGATGTATCCCTTTTGTGCCATGGCTATTCAAATGTAATTATTAGAAATAGTGGGAGATCAAGACTGGAAGATGGTGGGCCCGATGATCAAGATGAAGACATGTAAAATATTGGAAGCTTTTGTAATAAGTTGTATTTGCATCCCTGCATTCACCTAGGTTGGACCTGGATCCATGTATGGCTCACATGGATCTAATAGTGTTGGCGATCGATCATCCTTATTTATTGTTGAATGTCATATTATGATATATGTGATATATATATAGTAGTATGCATGTATGTATATTATTGTATAATATAGTTGCATGAATCCGGCAAACGTACAAACTCGTGGCACGCGATTTTAAATTAAAATGATGAGACAATTTTAAAATTAAAATCCCTCATTTTGAATATGATTCAAAATTTATATCAAACCGAATAAGTAAAAATTAAAAGAGTTTAATTTTTCCTTGCCTTCCATCAACCGTGGTTGCATGTTGATCGCTACCCGCGGACAGTGTCTGGCTCATATTATTGGGGAGGCCTGTACGCCGGAAAGCTGTGACACTTCCACCGGACATATGATGTGAATTGAGTGGAACTCCCATGACTTCGGCTCATATTATTGGAGGAACACATGGCGACCGTCTACTACAATTCAACATTGATGGGTTGGTTTGACACGCGAAAATAAACGACGTCATATTATTGGGTCCTTATTAAACGTGAGGCAAAACACGCGGAGGTTGCATAGGGATGCAATTGGATTCTACCTTTTAGAAATTATAATTGGCTGATATTATTCGGGATTATAATTGGCTAATTGGACTCTACGTGCCTACTAAGGAAATACGATTTCCCTTTTTTCATCAGAAGGTGGTGGAAATGTCAAAATAGTAGGAGGGTAATTTATAAAATGAAATCCATATTTTATATCTTAAAATTATTTTAAAATAATCAGCAACTATTATTTTTTCTGTATCAAGCTAACCGAATCTAATTAAAAGACTGGTTGGGAAAATTGTTCTGAATTCAGAGAAAATGACATACACACTAATGTCAGTCCTGTTGAACTGACAAAGCATGCAAGATGGTAGGACCATAGTATGCAAGCTAAAGTGTGATGTGCTCGCTTTTACGTCAAATGAACTGTAGGACAGTTTGAGGAAATTTTGAATGCTGCTGACATTCGAATGCACGTGCAAGAGTTGCATGGTGCATGAAACTATGCACACCACCTTCAAGGAGCTCGTGACTACACGCATGCAAGACAGGGCTTTGGCCCATGAGCATGGTGTACGTATGACTGGGCTTATTAAGAATGTGATGGGCCTGGAATATGTGATTCCTAATGAGTTACTAGATAAAATCAATTTGTTGTCTTTCTCATCCTCATTTGACGGGGTTATGGTGAACTTCAATTTGAATAAGATAGATGATAGCCTTGAAGAGCTAGTCAATACGCTTATAATTTATGAGATCACCATAAAACATGGAATTGTTGTTTTTCTTATGGCCCTCTCGTCAGACGAAAATGGTCCACAAGGTAAGGGAATGAAATGTTCTGCCCCTCACAAGAAAAACAATCCCAATAAGAAGCAAAATCTGAAAGACACTTAAAAGGCCTACAAAGCCCGATAAGTCAGAACATATTTATTTCACTGCAAGAATTCCGGACATAAGAAATTATATGCGCCAGAATTGTTCTGGAAATGATAAGTGAATGTCCGAGTAAACATGATTTCAACAACAAACAAAAGAAAGTTAGATGATCCAAATCCCACACAAATATGGCACGCTAGACTAGGTCATATTTCTCAAAGAATGATGCACAAGCTAGTGGGAGAAAGCATGTTTGACTTGTCAGACATAAATTCTCTACCTACTTGTAAGTCCTGTCTAAAAGGAAAGTTGACCAAGACTCCATTCGATGGAAACGTGGAACGTGCGCATGGTCTACTGGATTTGATCCACACAGACATTTGTGGCCCGCTAAGTGTTAGCACAAAATATATGCAATCATACTTCATTACCTTTACTGATGACCATTCGAGGTATTGGTATGTTTATACGATGAAACACAAATCTGAAGCATTTGAAAGGTTCAAAGAATTCAGATCTGAAGTAGAAACCAGCTAGAAAGAAGTATTAAGGCATTTCGATCTGATCGAAGTGGAGAATACTTGAGTGCTGAATTTTTGGGTTATCTAAAAGAGAATGTGATTCTCACAGTGGACTCCACCAGCAACACCACAATTAAATGGTGTTTCTGAACATTGTAAGCGAACCTTGTTGGACATGGTTCGATCAATGATGAGATTCACTGAATTGCCTACATCGTTTTGGGGCTTTGCGCTTGAAATTGTGGCAATGTTGTTGAATAATTTCTATACTAGAGCAGTGGATAAAACACCATATGAGATATGGATGGGAAAAACTCCCAAGTATTCTTACATGAGAATATGGGGATGTCCTGCTTACGTGAAGCAGACAGTGGGAGACAAATTGGATAGTAGATCCACTTTGTGCTACTTTGTAGATATCCAAAGAATTCTGTTGGATATTATTTCTATCATCCTAGTGAAGCAAAAGTGTTTGTTTCAAGAAATGCCACCTTTTTGGAAAGGGAGTTTCTATTAGATAGAAAAGGCAATATGATAGAACTTGAAGAAATTCAAGATACTCCCTCAACTTTAGAAGTTGAACCTAATCCCCTAGAACCAGTGGTTGAAGTACAAGCTCCTCGAAGGTCTGATAGGGTTATTAAACCACCTGCCAGATATACACTTCTTCATGAACGAGGCCATGATGAGCCTTGTGTTGGATGTGATCCAATGAATTTCAAAGAAGCAATATCTGATACTGATTCAACCAAATGGCTTGAAGCCATGCAGTCAGAAATGGACTCTATGTATTCAAACCAAGTCTGGACATTGGTGGATCAACCTGAGGGAATCGTTCCTATAGGGTGCTAATGGGTCTACAAAAGAAAGCTTGGGGCGGATGGGAAGGTAGTGACCTTCAAAGCAAGACTGGTTGCAAAAGGTTATACTCAAAGGCAAGGAGTTGACTATGAGGAAATTTTTTCACCAGTTGCTATGTTTAAGTCCATTAGAATACTACTAGCCATAGCAGCATGGTATGACTATGAGATATGGCAAATGGATGTAAAGACTGCATTCCTCAATGGAGACATCAAAGAAGAAATTTATATGTTTCAACCCGAGGGATACACATCAGTAGGAAGTGAGCATAAGATATGCAAACTTCAGAGATCAATATATGGTCTCAAGCAGGCATCAAGGAGTTGGAACCTCAGATTTGATATCACTATCAAAGAGTTTGGTTTTGCTAAGAATCCTGAGGAACCGTCTGTGTACAAGAAAGTTAGTGGGAGTGCAGTGAAATTCCTAGTACTTTATGTTGATGATATCCTGCTCATTGGGAATGTTGTAGGATTACTGCAATCAACTAAAGTATGGTTAGCCAGTAAATTCTCCATGAAGGACATGGGTGAAGCATCCTATGTATTAGGAATACAAATCTATAGAGATAGATCAAAAGGATGTTGGGGCTCACCCAAGCCACATATATCGATACCATTATAAAACGATTCTCTATGGAAGAGTCCAAGAGAAGATACTTACCAATGTGTCATGGTATTTCTCTATCTAAAGCTATGTGTACCAAAGCTGATGAAGAGATAGAGATGATGACACGTATTCCATATGCGTCAACTATTGGTAGTATCATGTATGGTATGATATCTACACGTCCTGATGTTGCTTACGCTTTGAGTGTTACCAGCAGATATCGGGCGAACCCTGGTCCAATGCATTGGAAGGCCGTGAAAGATATGCTTAAAGTACTTGAGAAGAACTAAGAACTTGTTCATGGTCTAAGGGGGTGGAGAATTAAAATTGGAAGGCTACACTGATTCTAGCTTCCAATGTGACGTAGATTATTCGAAATCGATCTCTGGCTTTGTATTCATGCTATATGGTGCGGCTGTCTTTCGGAAAGGTTTCAAGTAAGACACCATTGCGGATTCCACCACTAAAGCTGAATACATTGTTGCATCTGATGCATCCAAAGAGGTAGTTTGGATGAGGAATTTTGTCCAAGAGTTTGGCGTTATTCCTAATAGAGTTGATCCAGTCCCATCGTACTGTGACAACACTGGTGCCATTGCGCAAGCAAAGGAACCAAGGTCTCATCAGCGATCCAAACATGTACTGAGGAAGTTCCACATCATACGGGAGATAGTGGGAAGAGAAGACATATCAGTTGAAAAAGTCCCCTCTGCAGATAATGTTGCTGATCCACTTACATAGCCCATGCAGATAACTAGGGTAAGCCCGAATAAAGGATTATGTCCTGAATCACAAAGAGTTGTGAACCCACGGCTAGCTGTATCCCTGAACCATTGAGGGTCACACAAGTACTGGATTGTTTGTTCCCGTAGAGAGAATAAATTCAAGAAGTTGAGTTTATATTATATAGTAAATTCAAGGAGTTGAATTTATGATAAATAAATTTTGAGAGAATAAATTCAAGTAGTTGAATTTATAAAATGTGATAATTTAATTTATTAAACTCAATTGTTGGGTTTATTAAATATAAAATGTTGGAGGTGATAAAAATTCAAGGAGTTGAATTTATAATTTAAATAGTAAATTCAAATGTTAAATTTGTAATGTATTTAATTTATTAAGCTCAAAAGTTGAGTTGATTAATTAATAAATTAAATATGGTGGGTATTATGTTGAATGGGCTTGTAGGAGTACAAGTCCAACTTAATAAATAATTAAAGTTTTAATGGGCTTTGATTAAATTAATTAAACTAGTTGGACTAGCCCAATTAATTAAATCAAGCCCATTAATGTTAATTATGTAATTAGGTTATTAATTTATTATAAATAATGCTTGAAAACCTAAACCTAGCCACCAACCAAAAACGTGAGCCTCCATGACTTGAATTTGTGGGTGATTCACGTGAGAGACTTTCAAAAAAATTCTCCAAATATTTTGGTCATTTTTCAAGAAAAGAGATTTGAATCATCTCTCAAAATATTTTTTCTCTACGTAAAAGTTCTTCTAAATTTCTAGTGCAATTTGGAAGAGGAACAAATCTTCTAGTCGTGGACCTAATTAGAAGAATCGAAGAAAGTTCGTAGGGATTCATCAAGAACTAATCCGTTCATACCGGACTAGTTGGAGCCAAGTGATTTAATTCACAAAGGTAAAATTTCTAAACATCCTATGTATGTTTTGTTAAAATCATACGAGTGTCCAAACACATCTTGAATGTCAAGATCTAAAATTTTTAAAACTTCCGCTGCGTTTGGGCGTGTAGAAACCGAGATCCAACAGAAGGGACTCAAACCGGTGGACCAGCACCTCCCTAACCCATCCTAGTTCATGTCTAAAAGCAGCCTTGAGCCTCTGGAAATCGGGCCATACCCTGAACCACCAAAACAAGCAGAAAACGTGAAGTGCACAACGAAGGATAAAAAAATCCGTGCAGAATTTTATAAGACTTGATGTCCATATTTCGGTTCTTACTAATAAAATCATGGATAAATGATGTTTTAAAATACCTATATGGCTTGATTGAAGAGACAATGAAGGATATAGACATGCCTTGAATTTTTGTTTTGAAGAAAACAAAAGATACGACGAACACGGCGCGGCGGAGACAGAGTTACTTTTCTTGCTAGTCTTTCTCTCTTGTTTTTCCCTCAACCTCACACGATTTTTTTTCTCTCAAGTTTGCTCTGAAGTTTTCGAAAAATGGAGAGGAGAAGTAGTCTAGGAAAATAAATGGGAGGTTGCAAGATAGTGGGAGATTAAATGGCAAGATTAATCTTCCTATCCTAGAATTTGTTAGATAGGAAATGGAGTATGATATCAAGGGATTTTGAGGGATATTTTGAAGGTGATGACCGGTTTTTCTATCTACCAAATCATGGGAGAATATTGCTTAATTTTTAATTAGTGGTGATTAAAAAGAAAGGAATTATTTACCAAGTAAAGAATAGGAAATGAATCAAGGTGGTGAGTTGGCAATCAATATTAAATCTCAACAAGAGTGGCCGAAATGTAGCTATTAAAAATGGGTAAACTTTTGCTTAATTGTTTAATTATTGAAGATTAAAAAGGTGAGGAATTATCTCCAAGAAAAGATTAAGTAATGGTATCAAATAATAGTGAGTTGACAAACTAAATTGACATCTTATTGAGGGGCCAAAGTAAATGAGGTGGGAAAAATGCTTAATTAATATTTATTAAGGATTTAAAGTGAGGGAATTAATTATGCCATGAAAGGATTAAGGAAATATATAAAAATGGAGAGTTGACCATTAATTAAATCCTTAAAAGTGAGATGGCCGAAAATTAAGATAATGGGAGGGAAAAATATTTCTTAATTATTGAATTTTTTAATCTTTAGTGTTTTATCTACCCATTAAATATTGTTGTGGATTAATAAATTAATTATTGAACTTAAATGAACTTATTTATTACTTATCTCAAATTACTTAAATAATTCCTTAAACATTCTTTTACATTAAATTAACTTATTATTTATCTTAAATAAATTTTAGGAATGTTTTCTTAATAATAAATTTTATCTCAAAACTCCAACTCCAGTCCGGCCTCACTTAATTAACTGAAAAGATAACAACTAAAATAATGCACAAAATAATTAAATTTAAAGAAATGAATTTAAATCCTCATGCATAAAAATCATTTTAATTTAAATACTAGAAATTATGCATGGCTTATACGTAGTCTAATTTACGGGTTCTACACAAGGGTTCTCTAGTTATGCATGTGATGACACTATGAATAATTCATGAATCTATCACATAGCTATCAAATTTGATATGCAACCTTCGATGAACCAATGGTTGCAGATTCGATCGAGATATATGAGATGAAGGGACCGTACTATATACTAATCATATCCAATTGTTTCTTGTAGACACTATCAGCGATACCTAGAAAATCATGGGAAAATGTTACTAGACGTTCTTATCATGGTTCAATGGGTTTAATCAGAAAATGATTTATGATATTCTCATGGTCAAATGTTGTTGCATTGAATTGAGAAAATTAAGGTAATCCCGAATAAAAAAAAATGTCCTGAATAACAAAGAGTTGTGAACCCACGGCTAGCTATATTCCTGAACCACTGATGGTCACACATGCATTAGATCATTTGTTCTCATTGTTACAATAAATTCAAGGAGTTGAATTTATGATAATTAAAATTGGAGAGAACAAATTCAAGGAGTTGAATTTACAAAATTCTAGAATATAAATTATTAAACTCAAAAGTTGAGTTTATAAAAGATTTAATTAAATGTAATGGGGTATGTATAATGGACTTGTAGAAGACAAGTCCAACATGCTAATTAATTTGTAGTGCCCATACACGAGCCATAACTAAACAGGCTAATAAGCATTCAAAATGTAAACTTGATAACAACAATTTAATAGCGGAAACCAAATAACTTAATCATCTTACAACCCAAACGGAAAAAAATAATAATCTTAGTATTAAACGTTAATACAACCAAATCGAAAACACGATCATGTACGAGAATACGATAAACCAAATAAAATCTCCACTGGATCACCATCGAAAACCCAACTGCTCTAGCCACAGTCCTGGCCGTCCGAACCGTAAAACCTAATATCTGCCCCGTGGAATGGGGTGCCCAAGATGAAAACAATGACGTGACCGACAATCTCCAAATATGAGAATGTACGAGTATACAAACTGATATGATGCATGTGAAATACAATATGTTTGGATGTCAAGGATCAAGTCAAGAATCTCATTCTCAGTCTAGAGACGCCTGAATGTGTAGTCTCTGATTTGCCCTATGCATGTTTTGGCTCCCACACTCATCATTAAGACATGGACCTACAATGTCCACGGTCATCAGAGCTTGCAGGTCCCGTCGGAAACTTTAGCTCTCGATGCCCAACCGTCAACAATATAGAACAGGGCTGAGCGGCCCCAACAAATGAGGTACACTCAAAAGATACCAAGCCCAACATGATATGTCATGCATAATATGCCAAAGCACTAAAAGATATGTAAGGCCCAAGAATTACAGAATCGATAACCAAGATTACTAATCTTCATTAACGTGAGACTCGGAAGATATGAGAATGCATGACATGCGAGGAGGGAAGAAAAGACATGAGGAAATAGGGTTTGCAAGACCGCACCCACGCCCAGAATAAGAGTGCACCCGTGGTCATGCAATTATAGATTTCTGCAAGAAAGGCCGAAGCCACACCGCACCCGCGGTGCAACTAACACCGCACCCGTGGTTGGGTGGCAGAAAGTTGGGGGTTTTTGGAAATTGCAAGACCGCACCCGAGGTGCTAGCTAGAGCGCACCCGCGGTGCTGACACCGCACCCGCGATACAGAACAGAGCGCACCCGCGGTCATGCGTGTTGCATGAAAAATGATGCCACGTTTCCAGATTTGCATGCAGTATATATATAGATGATTGACACGTAAAATCCCTCAGAAATTCAGAAAGAGGCGAGGCTTTTGAGAGAAAAATCCTTACGCCTTCTAGAGTAGCGATTGTGAGAAATCCGTCTATCAGAATTCAAATCCGACTTCAGTTCCGTGTTCCTCTCGACTCGAGCTATACAAGGACGTAAGTTTTGTTACGTTTTGAGATGTTTTGAAATTATGGTATTGTCAGAATATGATATGATTCATATATGATGTTCTTGGCATGTTAGACATCGTATAAGCGAAACCGGACTGAGGAACAGATACCATATGAAATTGTTATAATTTTTAGAGTTGAGTTGATTGAGAATTGATATCAGAATGGACTTGTTATCGAATATGAGATGTTAGAATTAATATCTGACTGATATGGTAATGCTGGGTATATTGAGACTATGACGTTATGTTGTTGAAACAGAATTTGATTGAATTATGTTTATATCCAGTATTGATCTGAACGGGTATTGATAGTATACTCCTTGATATTGTTATTGTCAGATTAAGTATTGACAGGCTTGGGGTTCGAGACTTCGACCGAGTCAGAGTATCAGAAAGAAAGGTATAAATTTAATGTTGAATCGGGATTGCACAACTCGAGTGAGGTTTGACTCGAGTTTCCCTAAATCACATACTTAGTTTATTACATTGATATTTGTAATTGTTGAGATTGATGTTTGTAGGCTATTGATTCATAGCCAATGCATGTATTGATTACTGAGTCGTTGAGTCATGGGCTGATTCGCCTAGTCACCGGCTGATTCGTCTGGTTATTGACTGATTCGTCTAAACTTAAGCTGATTCGCTTAATTACAGGCTGATTCGTCTAATTCTTGACTGCTTCGTCTATTCTGCGGCTGATTCGCCCAGACACTGGATATATTAATTATATCGATGCCGTTTAGGGATTGATTCATTCCTATCGACTGAGATTCGATATAATTACATATATCCAGACATCGGGATCCCTAGGTTAGAGTTGAGTCGAGTCTGAGACGACGCGTTAGTGGAGTCGAGTTTGAGACGACTCGTCGGTTGAGTTGAGTCTGATATGACATGTTGATTTACAGTTTTCTATCATTCATGTTTGTTGAATTGCTACATGTTAATGATAACTGATATATGCTTTTGTAGATGTTTCTATACAATTGCATGTTTACATTGTTTATACTGGGATGTATTTCTCACCGGAGTTATCCGGCTGTTGTCTTGTTTTGTATGTGTGCATGACAAGAGGTGGGGCTGGATCAGGGTCAAGAAGAGAATGAGAGAAGATAGATAGCGTGGAGATCCGGGCTTTGAAGCAACTTAGGATTCAGCATTGATATATAGTTGAACCTAGTTGAACTCTTGTAGATAACACAAGATTGTATGTTTATGTTTAATATGTAATTTGAGTAAATTACATTACGTTTCCGCTTTGTATTTTAAAAAAAAAACATTTAGACCCTGTTTTATAATTGAGTAATTAGTCCCAATGATGATTAAGATCATAATTAGCGTCCGGGTCCCCACAAGATATATCATGCAACAGATAAATATGTAGCATATAAGTGTGTATACGGCGCTTGGATATCTCAGTTAGTACATCACGTACCTCACTAAAACAATATGACTGACCATAGACAATACCAACATAACAAAATCACTATCAATCCAGATCTTAAATTACCAAACATGCTTCAAAGTTTTTCCTAATGATACTTAAATCACTATTTAAGGCTTTAGGATTATACATGCGCCCGTCATCAGCCTCTTGATTATGTCTCGATCTGTGTCCCAGTTCACCAACCCCTCCTTGAGTCGATACTATCTCCGAAACTTTTGACACTAAACTGCCCTAGAAACTGGTTAGAAAACCTAAGGTATAAGGCTAGAACTCAAGATAGAGTAGCTGAAGGAAGCGGTGTATGGAACAAATGAAATCAGCTTCCATTTATAAGCTGCATCCGTATTAGATAAAAAATTCCTAATCAATCTTATCTGCCATATGTCAGAAGCTCATTCGTCTAGTTGGATTTCTCGTGAAAATGTAATCTGAAGTAGATTGAATAGTTCATTTTAAATTCAGTGGAACCCAACAAGTTGATCCCGAATGTTCAATTCCTTGAAAATGCTTAATTAACAACTCTTTAATAATTTTTTTAATTAATAATTCATTCAAAATAAGGATTCGTGACATTAAATCCTCATTCCTTACAAAGATGGCTTCCTCGAAATCATAAATGAAGTACAATACAACTCATGATTACAGATACAACTCAAAACAATTTTGGTTACTCAGAGGGCGTAAGACACTCTAATTCCCAAGTCGCCTCTGTAGTACCTCGGCGTTACCATTGCACTAGAACAAGTTGAATTGTGTTGTTTTTGAGCTTTTTCTCTTTCCTACCCAAGGTTAAAAGCGATTTCTCGGCTTAAGTCTTCTTAAAGTTGAACATATGTTGGATCAAGAACGTGCGATTCATCTTCTATATAACTTCGTAGCAATGATACATGAAGGACATTATAAATGCTGGACTAGATACGGCGGTAAAACCTGATACTCGAAATTTCCAACACATTTCAAAATCTCGAAAGGACTGATGAATCTTAGGGCTAATTTTCCCTTGAGTCAAAATCTCACCACTTTGCGGAATGATGAAACTTTTTCCCTTGACTGAAACTGTAGGGGTCTACGCTTGGTATTCGCCTAACTCGATTGACGATCTTGTGCAGTTTTGATTCTCTTCTTGATCAATTCCACTTGATCAATTGCTTTTTGCACTAATTCATGTCCTTGCACTTTTCGTTCTCTTACTTCGTCCCGAAACAATGGAGTATGGCAACGTTTACCATACAATGCTTCGAACGGAGCCATACCGATGCTGCTGTGGTAGCTATTGTTATATGCATACTGGAAAAGCGGCAGATGATCATGCCATGATGGTCCAAAATCCATAATACAAGAACGTAACATGTCCTCAAATGTCTGAATAGTCCTTTCAGACTTACCATCGATCTTTGGATAATAGGCAGTACTCAAACTCAATGTCTTTCCAAACGCTTTCCTGAAAACTTCCCCAGAACCTTGAGTAAAATGTGGTTCTCAGTCACTTTCTATACTTGTTGGCACACCATGATATTTGAGAATCTCTTGGATGTATAGTATTGCCATGCTATCGAAACTATAATCCCGACTATACGGAATGGAATGTGCTGACTTAGTCAGTGGGTCTAAAACTACCCAAATAGCATCACAATTCTTAGATGACAACGTCAAGTGGGTGACAAAATCCATCGTCAGAGGCTCCCAATTCTATTCAGGGATACGAAGATTATGAAGTAATCCTCCTGGTCGACGATGCTCAGCTTTCACTTGCTGACAAACCAAACACTTGGCTACAAACTAGTAAACATTTTTCTTCATACCTTTCCGCCAAAACCAGGTCTTGAAATCCTTATACATTTTCATGCTTCCAGGATGGATACTCAACTTACTCCTATGGGCTTAAGATAAAATCTCGTCTCTTAATTTAGAATCTTCTGGAACTAGGATTCTCCCCGACAGAAAAAAGGTTCCATCTGTTTCAAATGCAAAGCCAGATGTGTTATCACCATTAGCTAACCTTGTTAACTAAGAGCATCACCTGTAAGATTCGCTGATCCTGGATGATACTTGATTTCGCAATCATAACCCTTTAACAAATCCATCCATCTTCTTTGGCGCATATTAAACTTTGCTTGGTTGAAGATATACTTCAAGATCTTATGATCCGTAAAAATCTCAAATCTCTCTCTGTTGAGATAATGTCACCAGATCTTAAAATAAAACACAATCGCTGCCAATTCCAGATCATGAACTGGATAATTCTCTTCATGCTTCTTCAACTCAATACTGCATCGATCTTTCTAGGATCCACTGACAACCTATTTGGATATAACATGTCCCAAGAAGAAAACTTTGTCAAGCCAAAACACACACTTGTTGAACTTAGCATACACTTGGTGATTCCTTAAGGTTAGCAACACAATCCTTAAATGTTGTCCATTCTCTTGAAGGCTACGAAAGTATACCCGTATACCATCAATAAAGACAATGATGAATTTGTCAAGATACTAATGGAATACTCGGTTCATCAAATCCATAAATACTGCTTAAAGCATTCGTCAAACCAAATGTCATCACTAGAAACTCGTAATGCCCATACCTTGTTCGAAATGCAGTCTAGGGATATCACATTGATGAACTCAAAGTTGATAATATCCAGACCGTAAATCGATCTTTGAGTACACAGAAGTCCTTTTCTAATTGATAAAACAAATCATCGATCTGTGGTAATAGATATTTATTCTTGACAGTTACTCGGTTCAAATGTCGATAATATATGCAAAGCCGCATAGACCCATCCATTTTTTAATGAACAACACTGGTGCTCCCCCCAAGGAGACACACTAGTTCTATTGTACTCGTTGTCAAGAACGTCTTGTAACTATTGTTTCAACTCTTTCATCTCCGTTGGCGCCAATCTATAAAGCGCTCTGGAGATAGGTGCGGCTACTGGTACCAATTCTATCTCTGCTTCCACTTGCCTCTCCGAAGGAAATCTAGGAAATTTATCGAGGAAAACATTAGGAAATTAATCAAAAACTGGAATGTTCTTCATGTAGATTACATCCTTAGATACGTCCACAACATAATTGAGGTATCCCACTCGTCCTTTTGCTAAAGCCCATTGTGCCTTTACATCAGACACTAGTGGCATTGGAGGTCAAGCTCCCTCACCGTAGAAAAATTAATTCTCGTCTCCTTTTGGACGAACCTAAACAAGACTTTGACAACAATCTATGGTCGTTCTATACTTAGTCAATAGTTTGATTCCCATAATATAATAAACATCATCCATTGCCTATATCATCAAATTGGCAAACAAGTATTTTCTCTCAAATTCTAACAAACAGTCTACTACAAGTCTCTTAATTAAAACCACTCATCCAAGAGGTGTAGACACCGACATTTAAATATTTAATGACACCTAGGGCATTTTATGCTTCTCAACGAATATTGATGCTATGAATGAATGCGAGATATGCAAGAAAATCACATAAAATGAAATTACCTGCAATGAATCTCTCATTTTGTTCCTCAGCTTGATTTTGTTTTAGGGCAAACACTTGTCTCTGGACTCGTGGTCGTGGCTGAGATCCATGTGATATCCCTCCACGACGAGAACCTTGAGCAGGAAAACCTTTATATTGCACAGTGGCCTCATACTGTTTTCCAATGTAAGACCCTACCATAGAACCTCCGGCTTTACTCCAAGTTAGGGTAATCCCTCTTCATGTGAACAAAAACACAACATTTGAAACAAGCACCTTCCATTCTTCGACAATTCTCCATCTTGTTATTGCCTCCGCAGTGGCCATGTTGCAGCTTTTTCCTACCAAAATTGTGCACCCCTCAGGAACTAGAAGAATAAGAAGATGTAGATGTTGGGACATCGAATTCTCGCACCCAAAACGCAGCGAAAGTTTAAAAATATTTTGTTCTTGGGCGTCGTGTGTTCAAAACATTCATAGGGTGTTTAGAATTATACCTTTGCGTTCTTAACGCTGGACTCCAAATTATTACGATGTTTAAGCGGATATAGCTCTTCTTGTAAATCCTACGAACGGCTCTTCTAATTTGATCGCCTAATTAGGTCCACGATCAAAAACTGTTTTCCTCATTTGGTTTGCACTAGAAAATCCAAAAGATTTGTGCGTTGAGACTGTATCCTCCGAATTTCCAAAATCCGGAGACGAAGCGACGCGACGGTGGAAGAAACTTGTGGCCAAATTTTTCCCCTCAATTTTCAAGAGATGGTCGAGAGTTCCATCATTCAAAAATCATGGTTTTTGGCTAATTAATTCTTAATCAATTATTAAGCAATATTATGGATTCTTAATCCATAATTAAAACAAATCTAATTTGTTTTGGCCAAAATTTTCTTCCAATTCTCATGATGTTCCGTGACTTTCAAGGAGAGATTGGAGAGGATTTGTGGTGATTTTGTGTGCATTTTTTTCATCTCCCAACAATGAGCCCTAATGTTGTATTTATAGAATGAGACTCCTAATCTAATTAGGAATCCCTCTTCACAAGGACTCTTATAATTTCATTATATTTAAACTTCCATATAATTAATATATAATGTATTTATTAACCTCTAATAATACATTATATAATAATATTATATACACATATTTTATATCACCATGTAAAATATATACATGTATATGTATATTAAATTAAATAACTATTATTTAATTTATAAACTAACTACTTAGTTAATTTAATTCTATAATCCTCTAGAATATTGATGGAAATTTATGCATGTTAGTAGTTATCACTACTAGCACAATCATTTAATTAGTAAATTCCAAATTCACTAAAAAAAATGATTCCGAATTCATTATAACCCTGATCGACGATCCGGAGCGCCGATTTACCAAGGATACAAATATTGTTCATATAATGAAAATAAAAAATTTCAAAGATCAAAATTTTCATTTACCAAATTTATAACTTACCATATATGGCAATTATCATATTTAGCAGCTGCCAGTTTTAGTGAACTCCTTCACAAAACAGGCAGTTCCACTCACCTTCCTTATTTAGCAATCACGCTAACTTCCATTTCTTCCATCCTATGGAATCAACTCATAAACTCTTTTATAAGCTTCATGTTTGATCTCCATCAAACTATAGTCGCCAAATTCCAAATCCTTGAAATTTGAGTATCTCAACGGGAACACAGAATCCGATGCTTGTGTGACCCTCAATGGTTTAGGGATACAGATAGCCGTTGGTTGACATCTCCATGTGATTCAGAATAACATTTATTCTTATTCGGGTTTATCCTAGTTAACCCCATTCTTTTCATCAACTCCTTGATCAAGAATGTCAGAACTCATTTCTGATTGCACCCCTCGGATCATGGTAAGAGCGTCTAGTAGCATCGCCCCATGATCCCCTAGGTATCACTGATAGTGCCTGCAAGAACCTTTAGTCATGGTTAGCGTACAGTACGGTCCCTTCAACACATATATCCCGATCGAATCTGCAATCATTGGTATATCGAGAGTTGTATATGAATTCGATAACGATGTGATTTATCTTTGAGTACTAATAGTGGCATGGCATGTGCAACTAGGAAAACACCTTTCCTTAAAGCACATTTCTTGCTCTGGCCAGAGACTCCTTGAACTATTAACTCATCAGATCACGTAGGATATCTTCACCCGTAGGCGAACGGTGAATTCCCGACTATAATGCATTTGCTCCTACGTGTTTCGAAACTACACCCAACCTCGCCACCTGATGACCATCGATGGAGTCGGTTAACAGGATCAAAGTGCATGCTAGTATGTATAGCCCCTACATTGTCCCGGGTCAAAGAAATAATGGTGTACAACCATCACTGCAGAATATTCCACTCGATAAGTGGGAACCACTTGGATAGTCTGAGAGAGGGTTGTTCAGTGCATCATCATATGATCATCCATCTGTGTGAATGGACATCTCCATGCCCTTGCCAATTAAACATGGCGTTTACACCAAAGATGCTAGTCTCAAGCTCGATCGACCTTTATCCTTGTTTTCGGCGGCTGATTTGACTAGGAACTTGTTTAGAATATACGGTACACTTCTTAATGAGTTTCATGATCTTACGTTGCGGCGCAGACCTCATGGTACCTATTGTATATTCAAGGACTTTATCTATACAGCTTGCATTGGTATATAGATAAAGTATAATGCCATAATCAAATAAAATCGTAAAATATTATTAAAAGAAAGATTGTTTTGCATTAGAGTCAATAAAAGCCCTAGCCACATGTTTGCTTGCCGAACACCTACTCTAACAGTAGACTTCTTGAAAGACTGACCACTCGATCCCAAAGAACTAGAACTTTTTCTAGCTTGCATAGCCTTTCTCCTAGCAATAATGATCTCGGCTTTATGAAAACGATTCATTAATCCTTCATACAAAGTCCGATCATAACAGACAGAAACCTGATAAAAAACCTCCTGGTTTAAACCATTCAAAAAATGAGAATATTTTGCTGCACAATTCTCATTGATGTGAGCAGCGTACGACAACAGATCCGTAAAACGCTTTTGGTAATCCTAAATGCTCAAACTCCTTACTTTATGGTCAACATTTCCATCTCCTTTGCAAGATGAAGAAATGGCGAAAAGTGATTATTGATGAAGGCTTGATGGAAATGTTCTCATGGAATCCGCCCATGCTGCTGAACTAGAATGTTAGAAACAGGTTTCCTCCATTTTCGAGCTTTTCCTTGGATCCTATAATCGGCTACCTCCATCTTCTCATCCTCGTCATAGTGCAACACTCGAAAACAATGCTCCATGATATCGAACCAAGCTTCAGCAACATCAACATTCTCATCTCCTGTCAATAGTGGAGGTCCAATCTTTTTGAAATCCATAATGTTGACGCGGTTCCTACGTCTCCTTTCATCACGATCTCGATAAAGCCTTCCATCACAATCTCTACAACGATGTTCTCGGCCAGCCTCATCGTCACCATAATGGCAGAGGTCCCATACTTCCACGAATTCTTCCATCTCCTGACATCTGAAAAGAAACCAAAATCAATATCTAAAACTTCAAAACAGAATTACTAATATCCCAAAAATTTTCGCATGCTCTGATGCCACTAAATATAACACCCTTACCCAAGCCACTGCTAAACAGACAAATAAGCTGGAAAAATTTAAACTTGATAACAACTAAACAGCAAAAACCAAATAACTTAATAATATTACAACTCAAACGAAAAAAAATAATAATCCCAGTCTTAAACGTTAAATACTACAAAATAGAAAACATAATCCTGCTCGATAATACGATAAACCAAATAAAACCTCCACTGGAGCACCACCGAAAATCCACTGCTCTAGCAACTGTCCTAGGCGTTCGAATCGCCCAACTTAAGATATGTCCCATGGAATGGGGTGCCCAAGATGAAAATAAGGACATGAGCGACAATCGCCCAATACGAGAATGTACGAGTATACAAACTGATATGATGCTTGTGAAATGCAATATGCTAGGATATCAAGGATCAAGTTTAGAATCTCATTCTCAGTGTAGAGGCGGCTAAATGTGTGAGGCTCATTTACTCTAACGACAATTAATGATCAAACAATAATGGTTTGATTTAAAACTGCAGCGAAAAAAGGTTTAAAATACTTTAAAACGGACCTCAGGCCTAGAAAAAAATTCGGCATGACCTCCTCGTAAGTAGGACATCCCGAAAACTCAAGCAGCATTTTATATCAAAATATACTCCAACTAGAGTCATTAAAACAAAACCAAAGTCAACAACCTATAGCCGCACTGGCCAGGACTAAACAGAATTTAAAACTTACCAAATACACGCCAGATCATTAAAATCACAGAGTCGCCTCAGAACATAACCAGAACAACCAAATATCAATACAGATACACGGGGCATCTTCTAGGCAAACAAACTACAATACAAGGCTGAACAAACTCAAGACATACATATAGACGAACTGGGAGACTCCACTGAACATGACCAAGCAATCCAACCTCAATCCCGAGCTCCACTGGCGGAACCTCGGCCTGATGCTGCAAAACAACTCGGGAGATCTACCATGGTGCCCAATAGCAACCACTGCAGCCCCCCCCCCCCCCCCCCCCGCCGCCCCAGTAAACAACTGAGGTTAGGATTCTGGTATAAAACAGTTCAACAATAACAACAATAAACATAAATCATGCATAATCATATAATAAAATGTAATATGCAATGCATGAAAGGCTCAACGAATAAGCGAGATAACAGAAGCCAACCAGCGGTACGATAACAACTGGAATAATACTCGAGCAACAAACAAGGGAGCTACATCGTCATGCAGCTAAACCGCCCTGCCAAGTATGTGAGGTATGCCAAGCTGTGCTGAATAACACCCCTGACTCGGCCTCCATACAGCTGATATGCTATAACAGGATGGCACAAAAAAACGAACTAGATGACACAATCCCAGCGCTCACCTCAAAAGGCTGCAATAACCACGAGATTGTTCAATCACATCTACGGTCTCATGTGTATAGGCCTATAAGCAACACAATGATTCCGAGATAAACAACAGTGCCAGATAACAACGGATATCAACAATTGGCTAACAAGAACGATAGGGCTCAACATGAATGTCATAACAGTATGCCCGATGCTAAATGCCAATAATATGTCACAAATAAACATAGATCACAACGAATGCATTTAACAATTTCCAACAGCCAACAAGTCATACACCCGATCAATGTAACACAGAATAGCAATTAAACATAATACCGTCGTATGTTACCGAGCTGTAACATACCAATACCAACTTGACAATCCAATATCACTTCACTTCAATACTCTCGGCCTAAACAAAACAACAATAAGCCGATCATGAAAACTACATTCCATACCAATGTCCGATTTGACACAAAAGAGCATAAAATTCGTATATCGCTCAATATTAACTCAAATAAATATCCGCTAATTGGAAATGAAAGATAACTCGAATATCTAACTTTCTCCAGTTGAAAACATCTTCAGAATCTTAGTAGATTATTCTCAGAATTTCCAAGAACACACTGCTACTTACGAATTCGCGGACAGAATCTCACACACTGGGCACTTCCAGAAAAAATAAGCATAACTTGCTCAATTCTTAATGGAATTTAACGAATCTTATATCATTACGAAGAACAAACATCGCTCTACAACTTTCTTTTTAACCAAAAACCCAGAATCCGAGTGAAAACATGCCAAAAACATGAATTACAGTAGGTGTTCTGCACAGCACCATTTCAGAATTCGATTTGACACATTTTGGTAGAAAAATCATATCGATTCTGTTTCTTATCCAAATTCGATGATTTTAGCGGCTATAGAAAGCTAACAAACGAAGCTACAAGTTCTTTTTAAGTCATTTCTACAAATACAAGTTGTAAAAATCGCAGCAACACCAAAACTCTCACCACAAAACCGGAAGAATTCGCGCAGAAACAGAGCACCGGAAGAGCAGCTTCAATCTACCCGAATCCGTGCTCAAACTTTGCGATTTCTGACTTTAATCGAAGCCTAGGATGTTAGGAAGACACCCCTTCAGACCGATCGAGATTTGGATGCCGGACGGAGGAGTTATCGCGATTTTCCCGCAACTGCTCCAAGGGTTGCGAGAATTGGGTTGAGGGAAATGGGTTTTATTCTTCTCTCTTTCCTTTTTCCTTCTATTAAAGGTAAGTTTTGTGTATGTATATGTATATATATATTGTGTATTTGGTTACTAAAATAGTAACTCGAGCCTATCTATCCCGGTCTGTATTTATTTTGCTCTCGTGTGTTATTTAAACTCTATATGTATTTTTATATCGTTTTAACTCCGATATTCTGAAATACATTTTTTTTAACACACTTATTGAATTTATTTGGCATAAATAATTATTTTAATTTACAGCTCAATAATTATTCTAATTATGCCAAATTACCGGATAATTAAATATAGGGCCTTACACTTCTCCACCCCTTAAAACAAATTTTGTCCTCGAAATTTCTGTTTATACACGTACATCTTACACACGATACAAAACCTACAATACATTACTAAGAATCAAACAGATATGGATAAGATGCTCTCATCTTCTCTTCTGTTTTTCACGTTGATTCTTCTACACCATGCCTCGACCACTGAACACGTATAAGTGGTATAACTTTATTGCGTAAAACTTTATCTTTACGATCCAAGATACAAACAGGATACTCAGTATACGATAGAGACGGATCAAGTTCAACCTCATCAGGCTGAATCACATGAGATGGATCGGGCTCATACTTATGCAACATGGAAACATGGAAAACATCGTGGATGCCAGACAAAGACTGGGGCAAATCCAAAAGATAAGCGCAAGTCCCAATACGCTCAACAATCTCGTAGGGGCCAACGAAACGAGGTGACAACTTACCTCTCATGCCAAAACGAACAACACCTCTAAACAGAGAGATTCTCAGAAACACAAAATCTCCAACTTGAAATTCTAGAGGTCGAAGACGTCTATTAGCATAACTAGCTTGACGGTCTTGGGCAGCTTTCATTCTCTGACGAATCAACTGGACTTTATCATGCATTTCCTGAACAATCTCAGGTCCAGTCAACTGCTTCTCACCAAGTTCATCCCAACAAAGAGGTGATCGACGTCGTGTTCCGTACAAAGCTTCAAAAGGAGCCATACCAATAGTCACTTGGAAACTGTTGTTATATAAAAATTCTACCAGTGGTAAAGCTTCTTGCCATCTGTCTTTAAATTCCATGACCGCTGCTCGAAGCAGATCCTCGAGTGTCTGGATCGTACGCTCTGTTTGACCATCTGTCTGAGGATGGTACGCAATACTCATCGCAAGTCGTGTACCCATTTATTTTCGGAAACTAGTCCAAAAAACTGATGTGAATCTAGGGTCACGATCTGAGACTATTGCAACTGGAACTCCATGAAGTCTCACAACATTTTCAATATACAGACGAGCCATTTTCTTGTACGAATACGTCCTCTCATAAGGAATAAAGTGTTCCGATTTAGATAATCTGTCGAAAATCAGCCAAATGTCATCGAAATGACAAGAAGTACGTGGCAAATGCGTGACAAAATCCATAGCCACGTGCTCCCAGTTCCACTGAGGAACCTCCAGCCTATGCAATAATCCTCCCGGTCTCATTCGTTCCGCTTTGACTTGCTGACATATCATACAACGAGACACAAACTCAGCTACATCCTTTTTCATATTCTTCCACCAAAACTGTGGGGACCCGGACGCTAATCAAGTTCTTAATCATAATTTGGACTAATTAATCAATTAAAAACAGGGTCTAAAATTTTTTTTTAAAATGCGGAACGTAGTGAAATTAAAACATATATACATATCAGTATATAAACTAAAAGTCCTGTATTACAACACATTTATTCAAATTAGGGTTTGACAACTACGATCAAGTGTGCAACCCTATCTCTAGTCCAAGTCCGGTGCCGCCACTCTAATCACGATCTCTCTCTTCATCTCCTGGACCCTGATCCTGTCCCACCTGTTGTCAAGTACACATACAGACAAGACAACAGCCGGATAAACCGGTGAGAATATACTCCCAGTATAAATCAACGAAACATGCAATCATATAAACAATATAAAGCATGTAATCAGGTAACAGATATATGTAACAAAGCCTGAAACATAATCAATATCAACTATCGATAATACTCGTAGCTACATCATTTAGACTAGACTCAATCCTAGTCTAGGGATCCCGGTTCCAGAAGTTGGCATGCATATATCGACTAACAGTGATAGAAAAGACTCCAGTTCTATCCACGCCGATATGGTATCGATCAACAGTAATAGAAGAGACTCCAGTTCTATTCACATCGATACAGTATCGATTACCAGTAATAGAGGAAGCTGTTATTCTATCCACATCAATATAGTACCGATTAACAGTAATAGAAGCAACTCCAATTCTATCCACATCGATATGACATCGATTAACAGTAATAGAAGAGCTACTAATCTATCCACATCGATACAATACTGATTAACAGTAATAGAAAAAGCCACCATCCTATCCACATCGATAGCCAAACATCCAGTGACAGTCTTTGGCACATCCGCCAATACACAATCTTATGACATCGTGCAATGTGCCCGTGGTAATCCCACCACTAACGGCACTTCTGTCATAAGATTACTCTTCTAATACCTATAATCTATAACTCAAGAAAACAAGTATATCAATCAAGCAATGCAAATATCAATGCAATAAAGTAAAGTATGTGATTTAGGGAAACCCAAGTCTAAACCGACTCAAGTCCATCTCCCAATACCACATTGACTTATACCTTTCGTTGCAGTCTCTGTTTCCCGCTCAGTCAAAGTCCTGAACTCAGAGCCTGTCTGGTACTGACAATATCAATAGTCTCATATCAATATACCAGTCAATTCCATAACAATCTGATCAATCTGGATTTAATTCAAAATTGACGGCATAACTGTACAATCTCAATATTCCCGTCAATACAAATTCACCAGATAACAGTTACAATCTATAACCTATATCCAATTCAATCTATAATCAACCCATAATCCAAATCTGTCCGATATCAACTGATTATCATCAGAAATTCATAACAATTCCATAATCAGTCTATTTCTTAATCTGACTTCGATTTTACGATGTCTAACATGTCAAGAACATCATATATGAATCCTATTTAATTCTGACAATAGCATAATTTCCAAGCATGTCAAAACATAGCAAAACTTACGTCCAGTTGTAGCCTACGTTGCTAGGAACTCGGTACCGAAGTCGGATTATAATTCAGACGGACGGATTGATCGCACGGTTGAATTCTAAAATCAAGAACAACGTTTCCTCCCCAAACTCTTTTCCTTTCCTTTTTAATTCTGAGGAACGATGGTATATATATATATATATATATATATTGCATGTACTAGCTACGTGTCACCTTGAAATTTCGCCCAAATCCCCTCGCGTATATGCGCGCATTGTCTTCGCGCATATGCGCGAGACCATGTCTCGGCGCGTGCGCACACCTCGCCTCGCGCATATGCGCGCACGCTATCGGCGCATATGCGCGGGGCCAATCGAAATTTAGGGGGGCTACTGTCCCCTTCGCGCATATGCGCGCCATCACTCGCGCATATGCGCGAACCCTTCTGTTCGATGCGCGCATGTGCGCGCATTTTCCGCGCATGTGCGTGCTGTTTCCTTTGCATCTACACACACTTTTCACACATACGTGTATTTCATGTCCCGATTAATCCTTTCATGATCATATCAAATTATAATTCAATAATTACGGATTAACTAGGATTAAATTTCCGGGCATTACAAAAACTGAGGTCGTAGAATATGATACATTTTCCTTCCTCCTGGGTGGATACTATATCGAGTACAATGAGCTTCTTTAAGGATGGCTGTATGCAATTCAGAAATTTCTGGGACAACCAATCTACCATTCAACCGAAGTGAATCATCTGAGTGAATTGAGAAACTAGATTGGTGTCCTTGAGATACTAACTCATAAGATTTCAGAACTCGATCATCAGTTTTCTGAGCTGACTTTACAATCTGAATCAATTCTGGCTCACCAGAAATCTGAGACACACAAACAGCATTACCTTGGATTTGAAAATCCAACCCAGAGGTGAAAATATCCTCTCGTTACTTAGAAACATGAATCGAGGATAAATTAGCATCAACAACCTTACGACTCAAAGCATCGGCAATGACATTCACTTTTCCCGGTTGATACTGGATCTCACAATCATAATCTTTCAAAAGATCCATCCAGCGTCTCTGTATCATATTCAGATCTGACTGAGAGAACAGGTACTTCAAGCTTTTGTGATCAGAATAGATTACAAATTGCTCCCCAAACAAATAATGTCTCCAAATCTTGAGAGAAAAACAATAGCAGCCAATTCCAAGTCATGAATAGGATACTTAGACTCATGCGGTTTAAACTGACGAGAACCATAGGCCACAACTCTGCCATGCTGCATCAGAACACAACCTAGACCTCGATTAGATGCATCCGTGAAAACCACAAATCTCCAGAACCACTTAAAATGGTAAGAACTGGTGCAGAAGCCAATCTCTTCTTCAACTCGACAAAACTTGACTCACATTCATCAGACCAAATGAATCTCTGATTTTTTGAGTCAATTGAGTGATAGGTCTAGCAATCTTTGAGAAATTTTCGATAAATCTCCGGTAATAACCAGCTAAACCCATGAAACTATTAATCTCTGGCACAATGGTCAGTCGTGCCCAGTTCAGAACTGCTTCCACTTTACTTGGATCTACAGAAATACCATGTTGAGATATGACATGGCCCAGAAACACAACTCTATCTAACCAATACTCACACTTGGATAGCTTGGCGTACAAATGCTTCTTTTGAAGAATTCGAAGAACTATCCTCAAGTGTTTAACATGCTCTTCCTCGGACTTGGAATAAACAAGAATATCATCGATGAATACAATCACAAAATGATCGAGATATTTACGAAATACTCGATTCATCAAGTCCATAAACACAACAGGAGCATTGGTCAAACCAAAAGGCATAACCAAAAATTCAAAGTGTCCGTATCTCGTGCGAAAAGCTGTTTTCGTCACATCTTCTTGTCTAACTCTCACTTGATGGTACCCTGAACAAAGATCAATCTTAGAATACACCGAAGTACCTTGCAACTGATCAAATAAGTCATCAATCCTAGGGAGTGGATATTTATTCTTGACCGTAGACTTATTCAGTTGCCAATAATCAATACACATCCGCATCGTACCATCTTTCTTCTTGACAAATAGAATCGGTGCACCCCACTGTGAAGAACTCGGACGAATATAACCTTTACTCAACAAATCCTGAAATTGTTCTTTCAGTTCTTTCAGCTCAACAGGGGCTAAACGATATGGCGCTCGAGACATGGGTTCAGTTCCTGGCATTAATTCGATACTGAACTCAACTTATCGTTTTGGTGGAAACCAGGAATCTCTTCTGGAAACACATCAGGAAACTCACGGACTACAGGAATATCATAAATCCGTCGCTCATCTTGAGATAGATCCACAGCATAAACCAGAAAACCTTCATGACCAGAATCTGAAAATCGATTCATCTCAATGGCAGAAACTAGAGGAATCTTGGCTTGAGAACCACGACCATAGAAATTCCATTTAGGAGCAAAGCTAGGCCTAAAACGAACTATTCCTCGATAACAGTCAACAGTGACACGATTTGCAGTCAAAACATCCATACCAACGATGCAATCAAAATCATGCATAGGTAGGACTATGATATTAAGATATAGAACATTTTCATCGTGAAACAAAATCGCATTGAACACCACATTATCAGTGATAATCATTTTGCCCATCGGAGTAACAACAGATAGATTGGAATAAATACTAGTGGTTCGAAGATCATGCGAAACAACGAATGCATGAGAAACAAAAGAATGAGAAGCTCCAGTATCAAAAAACACTCGTGCTATAAAACCACATAGAGTTCAATTACCGGTAATGACAGTACCTGGAGCTGCCTGAGCCTCATCCTCAGTCAAGGAAAATACATGAACATATGACTGATTTTGTTGACCACCTTGCCCTCTGCTCTGATGCGAAGGGCGACTAGGCTGATGGGAGGACTGGGACGCTGTTGGAATTCTATTACTTTGAGCTCCACTACCTGCCTGGGCTGATTTCCCCGTCTTACTAGGACAGACTCTAGCAAAATGGCCAGGCCGACCACAAACATTACAAACCCCATGAACTCCAACACACTGATTACTGGAATGCTTGTCTCCACAGTGATCACAGTAAGGTCCACTATAGCGATATCCCCCACGGTTCCCCGAACTCCCTGAACTCGAAGAAATAGAACCAGGCTTCTTAAATTGTTTCCCATGTGGACGAAGAGATGCAGAACCAGATGAACTGAATTGTTGTCTCCCCGACTGATGATGTTGGGTAGGAACTCGATTGCCACTCCTCCTAAGACTAGCTTCAGCCCTTTTTGCTATTTCCACCGCTTCAAGATAATTCAGTGGCTTACCAATAGAAACAAAAGGGTGCAGATGATCGTTCAATCCTTCAATGAAACTTTCAACAACCGCAACCTGACTCAGCTTTCTCAGCTCCCTCTGAACCACTGAATCGAGGAGGATGCATAGAATGGAAACACGCAACTAACTCATCCATCCTAAGCTGCTCTAGATGATCAGCAGCTTGCTCAAAAAAAGTATCATCAACAACACGGACATGAGGTCTACCACGTCCACGACCTCGACCTCGAGCTATAGAAATCTCATCAACAGGAATTTCTCCACCTCCCTCCATTCTATACGATAAAACATCAAAACAATTAGAATGGAAGCCAACAAATCATATAATCACATAAGCATGTTGTCAAGTAGCATACACAGGCGCAACAACCATTTTAGTGCCAAGACTCAAGTGTCCTAGACTCTAGTTCGAGCGTATCCCAGTTTACGCTCTGATACCATGATGTGAGGCCCATTTACTCTAACGATAATTAATGATCAAACAATAATGGTTTGATTTAAAACTGCAGCGGAAAAAGGTTTATAATACTTTAAAACAAACCTGAGGGCCTAGAAAAAAATTCGGCATGACCTCCCCGTAAGTAGGACATCCCGAAAACTCAAGCAGCACTTTATATCAAAATATACTCCAACTAGAGTCATTAAAACAAAACCAAAGTCAACAACCTATAGCCGCACAGGCCAGGACTAAAGAGAATTTAAAACTTACCAAATACACGCCAGATCATTAAAATCATAGAGTCGCCTCAGAACATAACCATAACAACCAAATATCAATACAGATACACGGGGCATCTCCCCGGCAAACAAACTACAATACAAGACTGAACAAACTCAAGACATACATATAGACCAACTGGGAGACTCCACTGAATAGGACCAAGCAATCCAACCTCAATCCCGAGCTCCACTGGCGGAACCTCGGCCTGATGCTGCAAAATGACTTGTGAGATCTACCATGGTGCCCAATAGCAACCACAGCAGCCCCCCGAGTAAACAACTGAGGTTAGGATTCTGGTATGAAACAGTTCAACAATAACAACAATAAACATAAATCATGCATAATCATATAATAAAATGTAATATGCAATGCATGAAAGGCTCAACGAATAACCGAGATAACAGGAGCCAACAAACGGTACGATAACAACTGGAAAAATGCTCGAGCAACAAATAGGGGAGCTACATCGTCATGCAGCTAAACCGCCCTTCCAAGTATGCGAGGTATGCCAAGTTGTGCTGAATAACACCCCTGACTCGGCCTCCATACAACTGATACGCTATAACAAGATGGCACAACAAAACGAACTAGATGACACAATCCCAGCGCTCACCTCAAAATGCTGCACTAACCACGAGATTTTTCAATCACATCTACGGTCTCATGTGTATAGGCCTATCAGCCACACAATGATCCCGAGATAAACAACAGTGTCAGATAACAACGGATATCAACAATGGGCTAATAAGAACGATAGGGCTCAACATGAATTTCATAACAGTATGCCCGATGCTAAATGCCAATAATATGTCACAATAATAAACATAGATCACAACGAATGCATTTAACAATTTCCAACAGACAACAAGTCATACACCCGATCAATGTAACACATAATAGAAATTAAACATAATTTATGTTTTACCGTCGTATGTTACCGAGCTGTTAAATACCTATACCAACTTGACAATCCAATATTCACTTCAATACTCTCGGCCTAAACAAAACCACAATAAGCCGATCATGAAAACTACATTCCATACCAATTTCCGATTTGACACAAAAGAGCATAAAATTCGTATATCGCTCAATATTAACTCAAATAAATAACCGTCTATTGGAAATGAAAGATAACTCGAATATCTAATTTCTCCAGTTGAAACCATCTTCATAATCTCAGTAGATTATTCTCAGAATTTCCAAGAACACACTGCTACTTACGAATTCGCGGACAAAATCTCACACACTGGGCAGTTCTAGAAAAACAAGCATAACTTGCCCAATTAGTAATGGAATTTAACGATTCTTATATCATTACGAAGACAACACATAGCTCTACAACTTTCTTTTTAACCAAAAACCCAGAATCCGAGTGCAAACAAGCCAAAAACCCGAAATACAGTAGGTGTTCTGCACAGCACCATTTCAGAATTCGATTTGACACATTTTGGTAGAAAAATCATATCAATTCCGTTTCTTATCCAAATTCGATGATTTTAGTGGCTGTAGAAAGCTAACAAATAGAGTTACAAGTTCTTTTTAAGTCATTTCTACAAATTCAAGTTTTAAAAATCGCAGCAACACCAAAACTCTCACCCCAAAACCGGAAGAATTCGCGCAGAAACAGATCACCGGAATAGCAGCTTCGCTCTACCAGAATCCTTGCTCAAACTTCGCGATTTCTGACTTGAATCGAAGCATAGGATGTTAGGAAGACACCCCTTCAAACCAAACGAGATTTGGACTCCGGACGGAGGAGTTATCGCGATTTTCCCGCAGCTGCTCCAAGGGTTGCGAGAATTGGGTTGAGGGAAATGGGTTTTCTTCTTCTCTCTTTCCTTTTTCCTTCTATTAAAGTTAAGTTGTGTGTATGTAAATGTATATATATTGTGCATTTGGTTGCTAAAATAGTAACTCGAGCCCATCTATCTCGGTCTGTATTTATTTTGCACTCGTGTGTTATTTAAACTCTATATGTATTTTTATATCGTTTTAACTCCGATATTCTAAAATACATTTTTTTAACACACTTCTTGAATTTATTTGGACCTACAATGTGATTCTCTGATCTGCCCTACCCATCATCAAGATGTGGACCTACAATGTCCTAGGTCATCAGAGCTCGCGGGTCCCTTCGGACACTATAGCTCTCGATGCCAAACCGTCAACATACAGAACAGGGTTGAACGGCCCCAACAAATGAGGTATATCTCAAAAGATATCATGCCCAACATGATATATAATGCATAATATGCCAAAGCAGTAAAAAATATATCTTGCAACAGATAAATATGCAGCATATAACTGTGATATTACGCTTGGATATATTAGTCAGTACATCACGTACCTCACTAAAACAATCTGATAAAAAACTTACTCGTCTGAACCTAGACAATACCGAAATAATGAAATCACTATCAAGAAAGATCCTGAATTATCAAACATGCTTCAAAGTTTTTCCTAATGATCCTTAAATCACTATTTAAGTCTTTAGTATTATACCTGAGTCTGTCATCAGCCTCCTGATGATGTTTCGATATGCGTCCCAGTTCATCGACCTCTCCTCTAGTTTATACAAGCTCCAAAAAATTTCGACACTTAACTGCACTAGAAACTGACTAGAAAACCTAAGGTATAAGGCTAGAACTCAAGAGAGAGTAGCTGAAGGAAGCCGTGTAGGAAACAAATGAAATGAGCTTCCACTTATAGGCTACATTCCGACTAGATCAGAAAATCTGAATCAATTTTATCTGTCGTGTGTCAGAAACTCATTCGTCTAGTTAAATTCTCGGGATAATGTAACCTGAAGTAGATTGGGTTGTCCATTTTAAATTCAGTCGAACCCAACAGGTTGATCCCGAATTATCAATTCTGTAATAATGCTTAATTAACAACTCTTTATTCATCTTTTAATTAGTACTTCATTCCAAATAAGGATTCGGTTCATTACATAATTAAAGTTCTTAATGAAATTTGATATATTATTTAAACTTGTTGGACTAGTCAAATTAATTAACTAAGCTCATTATGTTAGTTAAAGAACCTAAACGTATAATTAAGGAAATTAGGTTAATGGTTAAATATTAAGGAAGGTGTCCACAAACCCTAGCGTCCAAGATTTACAATTTTCGAAATTCTCTCTCAAAAATCTCTCAAAACTTTCAGCTATCTCAATAAACTTTAGGGTTTGAGCCACCTTTGGTTTTTTTTATCCCAATGATAAAATCTTAGAAAATTTCTAGTGCTATTTAGAAGATTAACAAATATTCTAGTCGTAGACTCCATTGAAGATTGAAGACTTCAAAAAGATTTTTCGTAGGGAATACTACAAGATCTATATCCGCTAATCCCAGAATAATTGGTCATAAGTGATTTATTCACTAAAAGTAAATTCAAAAACACCTTATGAATGATTAAATTTTGTTTAAATCATATGCGTATCCAAAGGTATTATTTGAACGTCAAATAAAATTTTTAAAACTTCCGCTGTGTTTTGAACATGAGAAAATCGATTACCTAACAGTGGTATTAGAGTCAGGTTCTATATATCGTATGATTTAAGTTTCATGTTGAGTAATTTATTTCTAATAAAACAAAAAAAAAATTCTTAAAATTGATGCACTATTAAAATTTTGATTTTAATAAAAAAAATATCGAACTGCCCGGAACTGTTCTGGGCAGAACGTGTGTGCACGGCCTGCGCACATTGGGCGCACGGCCTGCGTGTTGCATGCACACACCTGTGCATGCAGGGCGCGCACAGTGTGCCTGCCAGCACCCGATCTGATCGGGCAACAGGTGGGTGCCTGGGAATGTCTCGAGAAATGTGATTGTTTATGTGCTTGAATTGTTTGGGCCTAGGGTGTGATTTTTTGATGTTACAAAAATTTGGATAAAATTGATATTTTATGAAAATTTGTTCAATTTTTTCTTAAAATCAAATTTTGGTAAATTAATAATTTTCTTGTAAAATAAATAATTAGAATATGATTTTAATTATTTATGGTAAAATTAAGTTTCACAAGAAATCAATTATTATTAAAAAAAATTAGAAAATAAATAAAATTTCTTTATTTAATTTGTTAATTTCTTTAATAATTGTGTTCGTTAGTAATAAACTTACAAGACGTATGATTTAATCAATTAATTAAATTTGTTTAATTAATTGATGTTAATATGTGATATTAAATGCATGAAAGGTGATCGAGAGTCCTGATCAATTTGATAGGTGTATGTGAGTATATTTTACTGTTTAATTCATTTTGTTAAAATTTGATATTATTAAAGTGGGCCTGGTTTATGGCACGTTCCCAACCCATGATATGGATTTCTTATGTGTCATGGCTATTCAAATCTAGTTAGTAGAAATAGTGGGAGATCAAGACTAGAGGATGATGGGCCTGATGTACAAGTTGAAGACATGTAAAATATTGGAAGCACTTGCAAGGTTATAAAATTCGCTAGGCGTTAGTCGGGCGCCATTCCAGCGCCTAGCGCCTAGGCGGGGCCTAGGCGCCGCTAATCGGATTCTACGATATTAAAATATAATAAATCACATACTAGAACTTCAATACAATAACATCAAATTTAAAATACGTTCAAAATATTCCCAACATAGTCTAATGTGTCATATCAATAAAATAAGAAATAATTCAGATTTCTTCCAAAATTCACAATAAAATAGTCTAATTTGTCATCACAAATTTACTCCACTTCTTCTTCTCCGAAATTTTCAACAACTTGTTCATCATCGGACACAAAATCAATATCATCATTTTGATCATCATCTTCTTCTTCAGATTCAAAATCATCCTCATGAAGTTCGCTAACTCTAGAGCTTCTTCGGGGTTGTAGATTTTCATTTGCCCCAGTTGCTTTATCAACTAATTACCAAGTGAGCCCCGAACCTGGTTCAACTTCATTTTCTTCCCCACCATCCACAATCCAACCTTGTGCATTTGAAGCATCTTTTTCAAGAAGGACGTCGACGTTCTTCTTTCTCTCTTTTTTTCTTGTTAAACAATCTAGCATTAAATTGGACAAATACTAGATTGTTCAACCTATTGACATCCAACCTATTTCTTTTCTTTATATGAATCTGAAAAAAAAAACAGAGAAAGTAATTAGTATAGTTAGGAATATGAACATACACTTTAAAAATTATTAATAATTTATTTAAATTAAAGTTTAAACTTACTCCTTCAAATGCACTCCAATTTCTTTCACACCCAGATGAACTTGTAGTTAATGAAAGAATCCTCAATGCCACTCTTAGCAAGTTGGGTGTGTGAGCACCGTAGGTACTCCACCATGTACATGGATCAAATGTATCGTCATTTTTTTCACATGTTTTTGTAGCCAATGCTTTCCCAAATAACCCAGTCTTATCTCCATATTTTGCAAATTCATTGTTAATAATTGTATCTTGCAGTTCAAACTCATCGGCATGCAAAACTTCCATGCATTCAAAAATCACTGCCGCGACCTCTCCATAAAGAGCAATAGAACTATCTTTGTAGTAGAAGTAGGGATTCAACAAAAAAGCCGTGGTATGCAATGATGTATCCAGTCTATCCTTCATTTTTGACTCAATAATCACTATGATAGGATGATAATTTGATTCGACATTGTTCAAGGCCACCTTGATATCTTCTTTAGCTCGAAGAAGCTCCCCATATAGAAACCCATGGATGGCTTTCTATCTCCGTCAACCAATCGCAGAACTCTCACCAAAGGAGCAAATATTTTCAAACAAAGTGACACACCATTCCAATAACTCATGCTCATCACAGTGGAGTAAGCCAATTTCCCTTTGTTTGTCTTTGACCATTTACAGTTCTCCCACATATCACTTGTAAACATGGCCCTTAAACTAGATTTTTTCTCAATCAAACTTTGCAATGTGAGGAAGTTTGATGCAAACCTGATAACTCCTGGTCGGACTATGTCTCTTTTCTTTGTAAAACTTCTCATCAATGACAAAGTCTTATGGTGAGCATAAATGAAAATTGTAAAAGACTTGGCTTGGTCGATAATCTTTTTAAATCTTGGAAGCTTGCCAATACTTTCAAGCATGAGATTAACAGTATGAGTTGCACATGAACTCCAAAATATCCCTGGCCACTTTTCTTTCATCAATTTAGCCGCAGCCATATTGTTGATGGCATTGTCTGTTACAATCTGAACAACATTATGAGCTCCTACTTGTTCAACACACTTGTCAACATACTCAAAAATAAGTCCAGCTGTATGTGCCTCTTCTGAAGACTCCTTAGACTCTAAAAATACTGTACCCTCCTTGCAATTAACACACAAATTTAATATGCTTCTTCTTTTTCTATCACTCCATGCATCTATCATAATCGAGCACCCATTCTTTGCCCATTCTTCTTCATGCTTCTTCAACAATTGCTTTGTTCCTTCAACTTCAGATTTCAAAATTGGCTCTCTAAGTTGATATTGAGTTGGAGGCTTGAACCCTGGCCCAAATTGACCCACTGCCCTCATTAGTTGCTTGAAGCTATCATTATCAAGAGCATTGAATGGGATTCCATTTTCATAAGCCCATCTCCCAACATATTGTTGAACTTGTTGAGTTCTCTCTTTGAAAAGAGCCTCATTGATATTTTTTTGGCGAAGCACTTTACTCCCACTTGAACTTACATTTTCTCGAGCAATCATCGATGCATATCTATCCATGGGACCAAGTAGATGAGGCTTTTTAATTCCATCTATCCCTTCAATTTCAACATCTTCTTCTTCGTCTAGAGAAATATTCACCTCCGCTCTACAACTATTTTCTTCCAGTATTTTGTTTTTCTTTTTGTTCTTCCCTTCTAAAATAGTCTGTTTGCACTTATTACGATCTTCTTGAGATGCAATTCGACACCCAGATACATTTCTAGGTATATTTCCTATGTGCTCCTTGATTCTATACACTCCACCCGACATAATTTTTCCACACAACTTACATTTAACTTTGTCGAGGTTCTTAGGATCAATCAACATACCAAACTCCTATCCAATGTCATTCGACTTTATCTTCAAATTCCCAGATTCAGGCTGAGTGATGGATGCAGTCGACGATGGATTGCTTGCCATTGAGCAAGTAATGATATAGTCACAATAGACCTGAAAATTTAATGTGATAACAACAAACAAATGATAGTACCAAAAAGCTCAAAGTCACTCCATATATTTTGAAGCATGAAGAAAAATGACACTGAGCAAGTAATGATATAGTCACAGTAGATTTTTAAGTACATTTAGAATTTAGATACAAACATGAAACAAACATCATAATATTACACTGGAAAATTAGTTTGTTAGAGTTGTCTTCATTTGCATACATACACCAACTCTAATTGCCACACTCAAGGTTATAAACCTACTGCTTCTGTGACACCCTGACCCGTTACAATTAAAATACAGCGGAATTTAAAATTTTCTTTCAAATGGAAGGAGTTTCAAAATACATTTCATAAAAATGTTGACAAAATAGCAATACATGATCATTTAAATGACATAACAAAATACAAAATATCATTCCTATGATCATGCCAAAATCTTCCTTCCAACGGTGTATGCATATGACCCCTATCCACAGTCAACGTCCAGGGCCTCCACTCTGATCTGCATCACATGAATAAACTGAAATGAGAATAAATCTCAGAAAGTGGAACTCTACATAACAATGATACATAGTATACTCTGTAAAACATGACTTTGAAATCATAAATACCATCAACTCTGAAACATAAATACTGTAGCAATAACTGTAGCAATAGCATAGCAATAAGATGGTATTTCTCTTTCTCTGGTTGGATTGATATCAATAGTAACTCTGCTCTGGGGTGCTCATATCCCAAATCGATATAAACCGATAACTCTGAGGGATATAAGCCTATGGTCGTTGATCAACTAATTGCATGCAATGCTCTGACTATGATTAATCAATCCAATAAAACATTTGAACTCCGAATAGCATTTAAAGCCGTCGTTTCACAATCTCATATTTTCTCTTGTATTCCCTTTTAACAATAGTGAGACATCAATGCCTCCAATAGATAATCAATGGGATCAATACATAACAATGAATCAATTGAAGGGAATATCACTTTAAAATCTTTAAAACACAATACATATATCATCATGTGAGCAAAGGGATAAAATTCCACTTACAAACCAATAGAACACCTCCAAACTAACTCTTGGTACACCACCTACAACAATAATCCATAAATAACACCAACATCAACTCTATAATCCAATAATCAAGCCAAATAATCTATTAAACCAACAAGAACAACACCCTATAACATCTCATTTCCAAAACCATGATAGAACTTAACCAAAAACTTACCTAAGCTTCCTTATACCACGGAGAACGTCGATCTCAAGTCGGAAATCCAAACAAATCCAAGAATCAAAGGTAGGAAGCAAATGAAATGGATGAAAACCCTTGCAAATGGAGAGAAAACGAGTTGGAAGGAAAAAGATAAGGGAAATTATGGCCAACCACTCCCAAAAAGCAACTAAATATCTCGTCCATACTTACACCGCGGGTGCGCTGCCACAAGCACCGCGGGTGCGCTAAGCTCACGGCACAACAAAATAAATCCATGCACGATGACCGCGGGTGCGGTGCTACAATTACCGCGGGTGCGGTCTCCACCGCGGGTGCGGTCCTTGCACTGCCGCGGGTGTGGTGATGCCACGGCCTTCCAAAACCAAAATGATGAATAGTACACCGCGGGGGCACTCCTCTAAGAGCGCGGGTGCACTCAAGCCACGGCAATGAACAGTACTCAACCAACTAAAATCGAACCGAAACACTGAAACGAACAACCAACAACATTCAAGATAACAATAACCAATAATACTATGGCCCAAAACACAACTCTAAACATCTAAATCATAACCCAAATAACAAGTAAAGCTTAAACCGTACCGTACACCGGGCTCGGCTATTACAATCTAAGTTCTACCATATACCACCACACAATACGAGTCAACACCTCTGTAATAGAAACCACACAAACTGAAAATCAAGCCTCACTAATAGAAACCACACAACTTTCTGAACATTCTGTAAAAGCTCAATTTTTTACAACAACATTAAAGTAACATCAACACTAATACAAACTGCACAAATTTCTGAACATTCTGTAAAATCAAGCCTCACTAATAGTTTCTTTGACAATGGCCACCCATTAAAGTAAATAAAAAAAACAAACAACGTGCATTCCTAGTGGGAAAACGAGGAGTGCTTTTGGAATGGCCAATACAGCAATACTTATTCCAAATAATTAAATGCACGGCCAATACCTTGAACGAGGATGTCGAGGAGTGCTTCTGGAATCTAGAACGAACACCTTGAACGAGGAGTACTTCTGGAACGAGGAGTGCTTCTACCTTCTGGAACGAGAAGCGCTTTTAGAAAATAACGTGAAGAAAGAAACGCAGCAGCCCAGAAAGACATCAGCATACCTAGTGGGCCAAAATTTTATTTTTAAAAATGGGCTTTTTAACGGATCATTGAATTTTCAATTTTGAAGCCCAAATTTTTTTTTAATTCAGGCCCACCTAGGCGCCCAGGCCCGCCTAAGGCCGCCCAGGCCCGCCTAGCGCCTGGGCTGGCCGTCGAGCACCTTCTCGGTGCAGGCCGGCCACCGCCTAGCGCCTAGGCGGGCGCCTAGGCCGAATTTTAGAACACTGAGCACTTGTAATAACTTGCATTTCCATCCCCACAATTACCTAACTTATGGACCAGGATCCATGTCTGGTTCACATAGATCTAATAGTGTTGGTGATCGACCATCCTTAATTACTGTTGAATGATACATTATGATATATATGCAATATATAGTAGTTATTTATATTTTTAAAAAATATAGTTTCATGAATCCTGCAAACATACAAACTCTTGGCACTCGATTTTATTAAATTGATGAGACAAATTTATATTAAAATCCCTCATTTTTAATAAGATTCAAAATTTATATCAAACCACAAAATTAAAAATTAAAAAAGTTTAATTTATTCTTGCCTTCCATCAACCGTGGTTGCATGTTGAATACTACTAGTGTTCAGTATCTAGTTCATATTATTGGGGAGGCCTGGACGCCGGAAAGATGTGACTTCCATCGGACATGTTATGTGAATTGAGTAGAACTCTCACGACTTCATCTCATATTATTTAGAGAACTCATGTCGACCGTCCACTAGAATTCAAAATTGTTGAGTTGGTTTGACACGTGAAAATAAACGAAGTCATATTATTAGGTCCTTATTAAACGAGTGGCAAAAAAAGAGAGGTTGCATAGGTGCAATTGGATTCTACCTTTAAAAAATTATAATTGGCCGATTTATTCGGGATCATAATTGTCTATTTGGGCTCCACGTGCTCACTAAAGAAATAGGATTTCCCTTTTTCATCAGAAGGTGGTGGAAATGTAAAAATAGTGGGAGGGAAATTTATTAAATAAAAATACATATTTTATATCTTAAAATTTAAAATAATCAGTAATCATTATGTGTTTTTGTTTTCAGTATATTTACGGTGACAACTCGTAACCCGTTTTCAAAAATTCTCGAGCAAAACAAGTTTACTTGGCCCTAACTATAATGACTGGTTTCGAAATTTAAAAATTTTCTGTACTCGGAAAATATTGCTTATGTTCCTGATAAGAAGCCACTGAGGGAAGCACCTTCGGAAGTCAGTGAGACTGAGTTGGCTAAGCTTGAGAAATGGTGGGACCATGATCCTCAACCTAAGAGCTACATGTTGGCTTCAATGTCGAATGAACTTCAAAGGAGGTTCGAGGAGGCGGTGAATGCTACGGCATTGACCTTCATCTGAAAGAATAGTATGATGTACAAACTCGCTCAAAGAGACATGCTACTGTAAAAGACCGCATGACTTCACCCTTACGAGATGGGACTACGGTCAATGAGCATGGTTTTATGAATATTGGGATCATTTATAAATTGGTGGGACTCGACATGGTTATTCCTAGTGAGCTCTCGACTGTTATTCTCTTGATGTCACTGCCCCACTCATTCAGTGGATTCGTGGACACTTTTAATATGAACAAGCTTGAGGCCACTCTCGAGGACTTATTCAACACGCTTACTACTTATGAGGCAACAATCAAGAAGGAAAATGTAACATACTGTATTTTAAACAACTTAAAATTTTGCGGAAAAATAATAATTTTCTTAAATTAATCGTAATCATCAAATTGCGGTAACAAACATTTGATCGTCTAAAATATTTGGAATAAAACAACTATTAAAAAAGTTGCGGAAAGGAAATTTTGAATTATTTTTATCACAACTCATAAAAAAAGTATCTGAACATGCATAAAGTCTTAAAACATGGGCGGTCCTCAGGGTTTAATCTCCTGCACAGTCCAAGCCGGCTCATTGGTCCCCACCCCTCGTCTCCTCAAAGTCATCATCACTTGCATCTATCAAGTCTAGTGAGTCTAAAGACTCAACACGTATAAACTGGATATATCAAGTAATATGTGATAAAATCACATACATCTTTAAAGTAGAACGTACATACTTGAAACTTGAACGTAATAACATAAACATAGACGTGCCATCAACATAAAACTTTTCATAAACATACTTGCATCAAACATACTTGAACATGCATAAACTTCATCATTTTGCTTAAGGATGTGTTTCAAAGCAAGTGACCCATACATAAATGTGTCTGATCAGACTAAATCACAGTACTGGGTTGGCAGGGAAAGTTCACTACCACATACATGAGATCCCCGACCATGCTTTACCGGGTGGATTGGTCCTTGGTCATGCTTTACCGCTTTCCAATCCTGATCTAAACCCAGTCATGCTTTACCGGGGTGGAGAGGTCCTCGGCCACGTTCACCGACTTCCGAACATGTTCATAATTTGGTCACAAGATATTTAGCATACCTCAAAACATAAAATATTTTCTTTTGCACGTCGAACATACTTACTTGGCATTGAAGGATTCGTTGGATCTCGCTGGGGGCCACTGCTGCACATACTAAAGTGAGTTCAAGCACTTATCTTTCATAACTTAGACGTATTAGTCATGCACACACCCAGAAATGACAATTTCTTATGACGTTCTAAATCTCTCGGGACTCGACCTCGTTTAATTATAGTAATAAAACATGACATCGAACCCCAAAACAATCCCTATATGAAGTATAAAATTTTCTCCAAACATGAAGACACAGACCCCGTGTAGACATCCGGGTCCGGGTCCATGTAGTCTCGGCAAACTCAATCTACTGGACTAACAAAGGCACGGACCCCGTGTCAGGGTCTGGATCCTGGTCCGTGTAGACACTAAAATTTCACACCTCGAAGGAAACAGGAGCGTGGACCCTGTGTCATGGTCCGCTCTGGCTCCGGGTTCGTGTACCGACGGGAATGGTAAACCAACGGAAATTACTACACTTGTGGCTTAATCCTCCTAACTTGATCATACGGACCATGAACCAACACATTGACACTAATTCTAGGACGCTATGACACTAACTCGACTCCGTAAAAACGTCCCAAACATCCCCAAACAATAACACGCAACCACAACCCGTGAACATGGCACTTAGACACCAAAATGCTTCCTAGGACTTCTAATGCAGACAAGTGCCTATCGACACGAAAAGAAGCATAAAAAAAATCGAACCAACCTCATACTTAATGTACCTAAACATAGCAGCGATCACCTGGCGGTTCCCAATGAAGCTTGAAACAAATAAACTTCAAGAACACGTCAAGAACGCATTTTCAAAAAATAGCAGTTTGAGCAGTCCCACGAAAACGATCATAACTCGTTCATATTTGATTCAAAAATTTCGAATTTACTGTATTTAAAATCACAGTATTTAAAATGACAGCAAATTTTGAATTTTTAGATCCAAAGGCATTTTAAAATCGATCCAAAAAAATTTTGCTCAAACTTTGAACAACATACATGAATTTCCACGCATAATAAACAACAAAATGTATAATATGACAATATCGATGCAAGAATGAAAGAATATACATGCCTTTTGATTTTAAAGTTACCGAGACGACGATAAAGAAGCGGATCGAGTGCGAGGGTTGATCTGGGACGAATGTGCACGATTTTCTTGAAGAAAAGTGACGAAAACTTACTGGAAAGTTACAGAGGAGGGGCGGCTACGGAAATCTCCAAGAACCCTAGCATCTTACTCAAAGTAATGAAGTGTGTGTGTGCATAGGCGTGTATGTGTGTGTGTGTGTTAATTAGGGGAAATTATTGCTCAATTAATAATTAAAAATTCTTATTAAAATAATCCACACTAATCTTAACAAATCCCTTAATTAAATAAAATACATACTTGCTAGAATTTAAAGGTTTTAAAAATCTTAAAATCACTAAATAAATAAATTATGCTTTAAAAATGCTAAAAACTTAATAAATCATTTAAAATGCCCCATTCCTAAATAAAATAAAATACCACATTTCAAAATCGCCAAAATCGTCGCCGGTCTCTTTTCCTCGATCCCGTATCGAATAATCGCCTGAAACATAAAACTCAAGAAAACATTTAACTTGCATCACATAAGCATAATTATTTAAAATAATGCATTTGAATAAATCATGCATCACTAAAAAATAAATTTAAACTTCAATAAACAATTTAAATAAATGCATTGGTTTTAGGTGTATTGATTATGGGCTCTATAGTTGTAAGGCCCGAGATTTCGATTATTGTAATCTGATATGATTTGTCGATAATTGAGATGTAATTATAGACAGAACAGATCAGACCGGGATAGACGGAATAAAACATTAGATTTGTGTGAGGATGAGCCCTCGTGCATATGCGCGACTCAGCCAGGCGCATATGCGCGAGGTAGGCAGAACATTGCGCGCAGATGCGCGGGTTGAAGACGCGCACATACGCGAGGAGGGCAGTAGCCAAGAAGCTGGAACAGAACATTGCATGCACATGCACGGCTGGAAGCGCGCATATGCACGAGTATATTTATGCCGAGACAGTAGGTCTCGCGCATATGTGCGGTTTCAGTGCGCGCATATGCGCGAGCTACTATGAAGGATACGCGCCGAGAGTTAGTGTCTCGCGCATATGCGAGAGACGTGTATCTTAAAGGAGCGAGCCAGGTTTTCTATACATGCATGTGATATATATATATATATATATATATATATATATATATATATATATATATATATATATATATATATATATATTGATCCTTCAATTTTTGATAATGGAGGAAAGAAACGAGACAAGCCTGGAGAATGCTTAAGTTTCTTTAAATCAAAGAATTGTGATTTATGAGAAATCCGTCTGTCTGATTTTCAATTTGATTTCAATACTAAGTTTCTAGCGACAAGAGCTTTAACTGGACGTAAGTTTTACCATATTTTGTTATGATTTGAAATTATGATACTGCCAGAATCAGATATGATTGATATATGCTGTTCTTGACATAGTAGACATCGTATAATCAAAACCAAATCGAAGAACAGATATTGTATGAAATTGTTATGAATTTTGAGAGTGATTTGATTGTGATTAGACCGATTTGATATCAGAATTGTATTGTTAACGATTTTTAGATGTTGGGATTGATATCTGACTTATACTGTATTGTTGGGTTTATTGATATTATTCAGATTTGGATCGGATGAATTGTTGATTGGTATACACTGATATTTTGTTGCCGGTATTTCGAAATTGTACAGTTATGCCGTTGGAATAGAATTTGATTGCGTCCTGATTATATCCGGTATTGAATTGATTGGTGTATTGATATGATACTCCTCGGCCTTTGTCATTACCAGATTGATATGGACAGATTTGAATTGGAGACTTCGACTTCGTCAGACCGAAAAGAGAAAGGTATAAATCAATGTTGATTCGGGATTGCACAACTCAAGTTTGATTTAACCCGAGTTTCCCAAAATCACATACTTTATTTTATTGCATTGATATTTGCAATTAATGAGATTGTTATGCTTAGGTTATTGATTTAAGGTCTAGCATGTGTTTGTGACGAGTCTTGGGCAGGATATGCCTAGTGAGTGGCAGGATATGCCAGGGCGGATACGCCTAGTCAGTGGCAGGATATTCCAGGGCGGATATGCCTTGTCATTGGTGGAGATGCCAAGACACCGGACGTATGGTCGTATCGATGTTGCTTAGGAGAGGAGCGTCTCCTATCGCCGAGATTCGATATAGAGAGGGCCAAAGTCCGTGAATGAGAACTTACCACCACTGCGATCGGAAGAGTAGGTGGGTGTTAAGTTCTTATTCAGAACGGGATCCCTAGATTAGGATTGAGTCGAGTCCGAGTTTAAGAGTCACATAGTGTGATTTACTAGTTGATACCGATTCATGTTCCTGATTGTGGTACATGTTTAGAGTATGAATTACAGTTTGATATTGTTTCATGTTTCTGATTGTGATACATGTTATGAATATCTGTTTCATGCTATTATATATGTTTATATGAAATGCATGTATACTTGGTTTATACTAGGAATATAATTCTCACCGGAGTTATCCGACTGTTTTCGTGTTTGTATGTGTGCATTACAACAGGTGGGACAGGATCAGGGTCATGAAGAAGATGAGAGATTCAAGATTAGCGTGGAGATCCGTGCTCAGAAGTAGATTAGGATTCAACACTTATATGTAGTTGAACCTAGTGGATTTATCGTAGACAGTACCAGACTTGTATGTTTATGTTTAATATGTATCTCAGAGTTATTTACATTACGTTTCCGCATTTGTATTTAAAAAAAAATATTTATGTCCCACATTACTTAATTGTTTCATTTGATATTAATAACGATTAAGGAAATGAATTAGCATCCGGGTCCCCACAGTAGGTGGTATCAGAGCAATAGGTCTGACTAGACTGAGATAGGAGTTAGTGAGCGGGGTAGAATGAGTTTTCTTTCCTTGCTTTTGATTGCTAGCATGATTTACTGCTTTGTTTAAATCATGTGTACCTGAATGATTTGATTTGATTTGATTTGTAATATGTATTATTGAGAATGAATCAGAACATATTCTTGATCAGCAGTAAGATGATCAGAGGAGGGCTGAAACAGGTTTGTTGTATCTGGTAGTACTTCGATTTATCAGATGGATATGTCAGAAACTCCGATGGAAATAATGTTGAAGAGGTTTCAGTCATTTCAACCGCCGAGTCTGAAGGGTACTGAGACGTCTGATGAATGTGAGAGTTGGCTGAATGATATTGAAATGTTGTTTGATTCACTTGATTACCCAGATGAACGCTGAGTTAGATTGATTGGGCACCAGTTCCACGAAGTCGCAAAAAGTTGATGGATTGCAACCAAGGAAGCCTTAGAACAGCAGGGTACCATAATTACGTGGAAAATCTTTAAAGCTGAGTTTTATAAAAGATTTCTCCCAGTATCGTACCGGCAAGATAAGAGTACAGAATTTGACAACTTGAAACAAGGCCAGTGGAATATTGAAGAATATGTAGCAAAATTCTCTACCTTACTACGTTTTGCTCCTCATGTGGCTGGAAATGATAAAGCTGTAATTGATCAGTTCATCAGCGGATTGAATCCTGAAATATCTGCACTGGTAAATGAGGAACGACCCCATTATTTTGCTGACGCCTTGAATATGGCAAAGAAAGCTGAGGCTAGTTTGATACAACAGCGAGGAATGTCGTATGTTGCTCACCCCAGAAACAACAACCTACAACTCAATTCTTGCAATCCTCGTCTAGATTTGATAGTGGCAGTAGTAGTGGGGGAAAGAAAGATCTCCTAAAAGCTCGCAAGAAACAGTTTAAAAAGTTAGGGAGTAGTTCGTCTAGCTCCAGTAGTTCTAGCCCGAGTTATACGGGAGTTTATTGTAGCACTTGTGGAGGAAGAAATTCCACAGAGCAATGCCGAGGGGTATTTGGTAGTTACAACGTCTGTCGTCAGCCAGGACATTTTGCTAGAGTATGTCCACAGAGAGGTTCCCGAAGTTCTCAGGGAGCAGAACCATCTGGATCAGTGGCACCGCCTGATAAACAATCACCGGTTGTTCACTCTTTCCAACCACCGAAGACTCCTAAGTCACAGCCCAGACCAGGACACACCTGACGATGTAGTTGCAGGTAATTGTTTACTGTATGGTTATTCTGCATATATTGATAGATACTAATGCATTCCATACGATTATCTTTGAATAAATTGCATTGATATATGCTTTGTTTATTGAGTCATTATCTGCTGTAGAAATGATCTCTTTTCTCGTTGGGGAGAGGTTTTGTATCAGTGACATCTGTTAGACCTTGTAAGCTACAGTATGACAGATATGAGATTGAGTTAGATTGCATTGTGCTTGGGTTGCTCTATTTCGATTGTATTATCAGTATTGATATGTTGACCAAGTAGAGAGCTACCGTTGATTTTTTCAGAAGATTGTGAGATTCAGACCAGATATGGCTGATGAATATAAATTGTACGGTAAGGATTCTAGATCTAGAATTCCTTGGATATGGGGGATGTCGAGGACTCGATTATTACAGAAAGGAACGGAGAGATTCCTTATGTATTCAGTTGACATACTGAAATCGAGCCTATCATTGGCTGATTTGCCAGAGGTATATGAACTTGCTGATATTTTCTCAGATGTGATTTCAGAATTGCCTCCAGTTAGAGAGATAGACTTCAGCATTGAATGCGTACCATGTACAATTAATATTTTTAGAATAATTGACAGAATGATACTGATTGAGTTGAAAGACTTGAAAGACCAGTTAGAAGATTTCTAGCCGAAAGTTACATTTGATTGAGTGTTTCTATTTGGGATGCTCCAGCTATGTTTGTGGGTTGATGAACCCTGTTTTCAGAAGTATTCTGATGATTTTATGCTCGTTTTTCTATGATTATTTTATCTATGATATCCTGAGATATATCTATGATATCTTGGGATATTTGAAGCATATGACTGATCAGATCGAACATTTGAAAATTGTAGTGAATATTCTAAGAATTGAAATGTTGTATACAGAAACTGTTGAGATTTGAATCTTGGCCGAGACAGATTGTATTCAGAACATGTTATAGCCGAAGATATTATATCGGTTGATAGCACAGTTGAAGTCATGAACAGTTGGCTAAGACCGATAGCATTGTCAGAAACTACAGTTTTCTGAGTTTAGCATATATGATTTGTGTTTCGAATCTGATTGAATATGGCAGCTGTTCTGAATTGTGTTTGAAAACAGATTGTAAACCGTTGAGATTACATGCTGTTCAGGCCGAATCAGAGCTGGTTTTGAGAATTAAAAGCAACTCAGAAAGTTGATCAGAATGGGCAGAACTCGATCCCGATAATCAGAGCAGGGTATCGATTGGAATATCAGGTATGTGATACTGTATTGTATGTGAATAACCGACTTGTTTGTGCCAGATATTTCGAATTTGAAATGACAGATATTTTCAGAAGTGCACAATAATCGATTCAACATGCATCCTGATAGAAGAAAAATGTATGATAATTTGAAAAGATAGATTTTAGGGAAACCGATGAGATTAGATATGGCAGAGTTTGTACTGAAATGTCTGAATTGCTGACAGATAAAGAAAGAAAGAAAAAAACCAGGAGGTTTATTATATAGCTTGTCCATTCCTGAATGGAAATGAGATCACATTTCCAGGGATTTCGTGACGAAGCTACTACGTTCCTCCTGAGATAGCGATGTGATTTGGGTCGTTATAGACAGAGTGACCAAATCAGCACATGTTATTCATACATGAAGACGTACATACATGACCAGATGACTGAGATTTATGTCAGAAAAGTGGTCAGACTGCACAAAGCGCCAAAGTTGATTATATCAGACCGTGATTTTCGGTTGATTTCGTACTTTTTGCAGAGTATACAACAAGTTCTTTCACATATCATCCACAGACCAACGGATAGTTAGAGCGGACTATCCAGACACTGAAGGATATCCGTAGAGCTATAGTGCCTGATTTTAGCACTAGTTGACAAGATTCATTGTCACTTTGTGAATTGTTGTAAAACAACAGCTATCAGACGAGCATTGAGATGGCACCGTTTGAAATTTTGTATGGTAAGAAGTGCAGATCCCCTCTGTATTGGGACGATATCTCTGAGGTTACTGGGATTTGACCTGACATGATCAGAGATATGAAAAAAAAAAAGTGAAGCTGATTCAGGAAAAAAATGAAGGCAGCTCAAGACATACATGCCAAATATGCCAAGGTTTGACATAGACCGTCGGTATTTGAGGCAGAAGACTGCATATTCTTGAAGATTTCACCTTTCAAAGGAGTTATCAGATTTGGCAAGAAAGGGAAGATGTCTCCACGATATATTAGGCCGTATGAGATTCTCGAGAAGATAGAAAATCGTGCCTATCGACTTGCATTACCACTTTCTTTATCTGGAATATATGATGTCTTTCATGTATTGTTATTGAGGAGATATTTTTCTGATGCTTCACACATTATTCAGCCAGACGAGGCCGGAGTTGACGAGACACTGAGTTATTTCAAGAAGTTGATTCAGATTCTTGATCTAATAGAAAAGCAGCTCATAACGAAGACTATTCCCCTGGTGAAAGTTCAGTAGAATTGTCATGACATTGAAGAAGCTATCTCGGAGATTGAGTTAGACATGAGACATAGATTCCCAGAATTGTTTCACTGATGTGAGTATTCTTATTTAGCTTCTATTCTCCATTCCTTATTGTATCTGGTGGATTTTTGATTTGATATCTGATTGAATTGCCTGTGATTTCGGGGACGAAATAAGATCTTATGAGGGGAGAAATGTAAGTCCTGAGATTTCTATTATCGTAATCTAATATGATTTTTTGATAATTGAGATGTAATTATAAACGGAACAGATCAGACTGGGATAGACGGAATAAAACATTAGATTTGTGCGAGGATGAGCCCTCGCGCATATGCGCGACTCAGCCAGGCGCATATGCGCGAGGTAGGCAGAACATTGCCCACACATGCGCGGCTTGAAGACGCGCACATGCGCTAGGAGGGCAGTAGCCAAGAAGCTGGAACAGAACATTGCGCGCACATGCGCGGCTGAAAGCGCGCATTTGCGCGAGTATATTTATGCCGAGACAGTAGGTCTCGCGCATATGCGCGGTGTCAGTGCGCATATATGCGCGAGCTACTATGAAGGATACGCGCCGAGACTTAGTGTCTGGCGCATATGCGTCGAGGAGGGTCGCGCATATGCGCGAGACGTGTTTCTTAAAGGAGCGAGCCACGTTTTCTATACATGCATGTGATATATATATATATATATATATATATATATATGAAAGAGGATCGGTTACGGTGGCCGGAAACGCAACGGAAGCACAAAAATTTCGATTTTAGCATATAAGATTCGGCCACCATGAGTTTGTGTAGGAAATACAATAAAACACCAAAATGACATTCATAGTGTGTTTAGAAATAGTTACCTATCAACCTCTTAAGGTTGATGATGGCTCCAACCAAGTTGTAAACAACTTGGCTTTTGAGTGGAATGAAGATCTACAAGCTTCCTTGGACTCCTTTCTTTCCTTCAAATTAAGCCCACCACTTGCAAACTAGAACCTCTCTTATTTTGCACTAGAAAAATAAAAGGATTTTTCAAAGAGAAGAATTTTTCATTCCTCAACACTTGAAGAAGAAAATTAGAGAAAAACTTGGAGAATTATATTTCAATGTTTTGGCCACTTCATGCTTCAATGGGCGTAGGGAGACTAGCCTTGGTAGTGTAAAAAATTGTTGTTGGCATGTGTGACACATGTTTTGAATATTGAGAAAGTTGTCTCCCAACTCTTCACCTCCCATGCATGCAAGTCTTATTTGATTTTTAACATTTAAAAATCCATGGACTTATTTTTAATTATCTCAAACATATTTGAGACTAATTAAACATTACTTGAATTTAGTCAAGTCACTAGTTGAATAATTATTTTAATATTGGGCTCTACAAGACCCAATATGATTTAATTAATTCAACACTTGAATTAATTTAATTATTTGGACTCTACTAGGTCCACTAGTGTTTAATTAATTCAACACTTGAATTAATTTAATTTAGTCCATAATAATGTTTATGAAAATCACAATTTTCAAATACATTATTTATTTGGCCAACTTTAATCTAGGAACACTTCCATAAATTAAAAGTCACATTTCTCTCATAGAAGTCATACTTCTATTTTATTTATGCTTATAAACTTATTTACAAGTCGTTCAACACATTGAACAATTTTTTTTCTCAACGGGATCTAGAAAGCTAGTACTTGTGTGGCCCTCAATGGTTCATTGATACAACTAGCCGTGGGTTCACATCTCCATGTGATTCGGACTAAACATGTCCTTATATGAGCATACCCCAATTGCTCCATTCTTACTTATCAACTCCTTGATAACAAGAACGTCAGAACTCAAGTCTGGCAGTACCCAACCAATCATGTTAAACGCCTAGCAGCATCGCTTACATGATTCACTGGGTATCAAATGATAGTGCCTGCAAGAACCATTCAATTATGGTTAGCGTACAGTACAGTCCCTTCAACTCATATATCCCGACCGATTCGACAACCATTGGTTTATCGAGAGTTGTCAATGAATCGATACTATGTGTCATGCCGTAGTTGCATCGATGGTGTAATCTATGAAACTCCTTTCATAATTACCACCATACTCTGATCAGAGATTTCACACTACATATACATGAAAACACATAGGATATCCATACCTGAAGGTAAGCGGTGAATCCCCGACTACAATGCATCGACTCCTATATGTTTCGACAGAACACCCAACCTTGCCACCTGATGACCCCTTGAGAGTCGGTAAACAAGTCAAAGTGCAATGATAGCACATAGAGTCTCAATGTTGTCCCGGGTCATAAGGACTAATGTTGTACAACCATAAACTAGGACGTTTCCACTCGATAAGTGAGAACCACTTGGAAAGTCCTTAATGGAGGGTTGTTCAGTGCACTCTACCAGGAGCACCTATCTGCATGCTTGGACATCACAATGTCCCCTACCAATGAAACATGGTACTCACATCGCAGATACTAGTCTCAAACTCGAGCGGCCTATATCCTTCTTAGCGGCGGCTGAATCGACTAGGAACTGTTAAGAATATACAGTATTCCAAATATGAGTTTCATGATACTCATCATATGAGCATCTCATATTCTTTCTACTATTTTTATATTCAAGGACTTTATCTATGCAACTAGCATGGGTATACAAATAAAGATGTGCCAAAACAATAATTTCAAATATAATTAAAATAAAGATCGTTTATACATAGAGTTTCATTGTGAACACTCGGCCAACACTTGGCTCGACGGGCACCTACTCTAACAATATATATATATATATATATATATATATTGATCCTTCAATTCTTGATAATGGAAGAAAGAAACGATTAAAGCCTTGAGAATGCTTAAGTTTCTTTAAATCAAAGAATTGTGATTTACGAGAAATCCGCCCGTCTGATTTTCAGTTCGATTTCAGTACTGACTTTCTAGCGAGAAGAGCTTTAACTGGACGTAAGTTTTACTATGTTTTGTTATGATTTGAAATTATGATACTTCCATAATCAAATATTATTGATATATACTGTTCTTGACATAGTAGACATCGTATAATCAAAACCGGATCGAAGAACAGATACCGTATGAAATCATTATGAATTTTCAGAGTGATTTGATTGTGATTAGACCGATTTGAAATCAGAATTGTATTGTTATCGATTATGAGATGTAGGGATTGATATCTGATTAATATTGTATTGCTGGGTATATTGATATTATTCAGATTTGGATCAGATGAATTGTTGATGGGTATACACTGATATTTTGTTGCCGGTATTTCGAAATTGTACAGCTATACCGTTGGAACAGAATTTGATTGCGTCCTGATTATATCCAGTATTGAATTGATTGGTGTAATGATATGATACTCCTCGACCTTTGTCATTACCAGATTGATATGGACAGATTTGAATTGGAAACTTCGACTTCGTCAGACCGAGAAGAGAAAGGTATAAATCAATGTTGATTCGGGATTGCACTACTCGAGTTTGATTTAACCCGAGTTTCCCAAAATCACATACTTTATTTTATTGCATTGATATTTGCAATTAATGAGATTGTTATGATTAAGTTATTGATTTATGGTCTAGCATGTGTTTCTAACGAGTCTTGGGCAGGATATGCCAAGTCAGTGGCAGGATATGCCAGGGCGGATATGCCTAGTCATTGGCGGAGATGCCAAGACACCGGATGTCTGGTCGTATCGATTTTGCTTAGGAGAGGAGCGTCTCCTATCGCCGAGATTTGATATATTGAGGGACAAAGTCTGTGAATGAGAACTTACCACCACCGCGATCGGAAGAGTTGGTGGGTGTTACGTTCTTATTCATATCGGGATCCATAGATTAGGATTGAGTCGCGTCCGAGTTTAAGAGTCACAGAGTGTGATTTACTGGTTGATTTTGATTAATGTTTCTGATTGTGATACATGTTAGAATATCTAATTCATACTCTTATATCTGTTTATATGAAATGCATGTATACTTGGTTTATACTGGGAATATAATTCTCACCGGAGTTATCCGGCTGTTGTCGTGTTTGTATGTGTGCATGACAACATGTGGGACAGGATCAGGGTCATGAAGAAGATGAGAGATTCAAGATTAGCGTGGAGATCCGGGCTCAGAAGTAGATTAGGATTCAACAATGATATGTAGTTGAACCTAGTGGATTTATTGTAGACAGTACCAGACTTGTACGTTTATGTTTAATATGTATCTCAGAGTGATTTACATTACGTTTCCGCATTTTTATTTTAAAATAATAAAAAAATTATGTCCCACATTACTTAATTGTTTCATTTGATATTAATAACGATTACGAAAATGAATTAGCGTCCGCGTCCCCACAATAGTTCATCCCCCACTTAAATAAATTTCGTCCTCGAAATTAAATCTTACCAAATAGTTCCGGATAGCGGCTTCTCACATCTGCTTCGGTCTCCCAAGTGGCATCCTCCACTGATTCATTCAGCCACCGGACTTTGAACAACTTGGTCACTTTGTTCCGAAGTCTCCGTTCCTGTCGGTCTAGGATTTGGACAGGTCTTTCCTCATACGTCAGATCCGGAGCAAGCTGCAACGGCTCAAAGCTCAACACATGCGAAGTATTTTCTAGGTACTTCCTCAGCATAGAGACCTGGAACACATTGTGTACAACGACCAGATTCGACGGTAGGAATACACGACAAGCTAGTGTCCCAACCATGTCAAGAATCTCGAACAGTCCAATAAACCTCAGACTAAGCTTGCCTCTCTACCCATAACTCATAACATCCTTCATAGGTGCTATCTTTACGAAAACGTGATTTCCTACGGCAAACTCAAGATTCCTTCTCCTCTTGTCAACACAACTCTTTTGACGACTCTGGGCGGTCTTCATCCTGTCTCGGATCTTGACAACAACATCTGCAGTCTGCTGAACAATCTCTGGACCAAGTACAATACCTCATAGGCGACATGCACTTTCTCACGTACAATGCCTTATAGGGAGCCATACCTATAGATGATTGGAAGCTGTTGTTGTAGGTAAAATCCACTAGAGGTAGCTTCGATGCCAAATTGCCATGGAAATCAATCACACTGGCTGGCAACAAATCCTCCAAAATCTGAATCAAACGCTCAGACTGTCCATATGTCTGAAGGTGGAATGCTGTACTGAATAGAAACTTCGTCCGCATGGCTGCATGTAAACTCTTCAAAAGGACAATGTGAACCTCAGGTCCCCGTCGAACACTATAGTAATTGGTATCCCGTGCAATCGAACTATTTCCTTGATATAGAGCTCCGCATACTGCGTCATTCAGAAAGTCGTCTTCACTGGCAAGAAGTGTGCCGACTTAGTAAGTCGATCCACTATAACCCAAATGGCATTGGATCCTCTGACTGACCTCGGCTACCCGATGACGAAGTCCATGGTAGGGCTTCTAGTGCTCTGCCTTCACTTGCTGACAAGTGAGGCATTTGGATACAAATCAGTGGATGTCCCGCTTCATCCATGGCCACCAATACAGAATCTGCAAATCCTTGTACATCTTTGTACCTCCTGGATGAATGGAATACGGAGATGTACGTGCCTCTGTCAGAATATCATCTCTGATCGAATCAACACTAGGCATCCACATTCTCCCTCTGTATTTCACAATACCATCTGTCAGAATATCATCTCTGATCGAATCAACACTAGGCATCCACATTCTCCCTTAGGTTGGCCGATTCATCTTCTTATTTTTCTGCTGCATGTTCACGATTTTAGCAGCCAATTCTTTCTGATATTTTCGAGCCTATGGTGTAGGATATGTGGGTAATGAAGATGAATGTTATAAGTGGTGTTAAATGGGTCATAACATACATTAAAATGGGAGTTACAAGTGAAGGAGGTGAATGGTTTTTGTATGTCTTCTCATTCCTTGTTGCCTTGGTTTCTTTCTTATTCCTACCGCATGTGTACGTTAGTTTTGCTTAGAAAATGGTTTGAGGATAATGATGTGGGTTCTAGTATTTAATTTACTAATATTTAGTGAATTACAAAAATGGGAAATGAATACACCATGAAGTGCAATTAGAGATGGTTTGACTTGAGAGTTACCAACCTTTGAAATATTTTAAATGTTGGACCCAAAATTATTATTACTAATTTGCGTGGTATTTTATTTTTAAATCTTGTATTTTTAATTACTTAAAGTTTAGCACTCTCATTATATATTTTAGTGAATTTACACATTAAATTTAGGATAGATTATTGCATGGCATACTTAACCTAAAATTTAAGTATTCAAATGCTATGATTAATTTCTTGAATAGTTATTAAACTTCTATGATATTTTATTAAATTATTTTAAAGCATAAAATACAAGTTTATTTTATTAATTTGTGTTTAAGTATTTTTATGCATTTTATGCATAATTCATGCATGGTAGAATTTAATCCATACATTTCAGAAATTCATGCATTGGGGTTTTCTAAGTGCATTTTTACGCTCGAATGAGAGACCGTAGAATTATCATGAAAATTATTTTAATTACATTATTTATTTTTATTAATTTATTTAAGGTGTTTTTTTGAGTATTTTTCAAAAAATGAGAATTTTTGAGTATTTTTACCTGCAACATTTTTAGTTTTAACGGTACGTGAATTTTATCGAATCGGGAGACTTTTTAAGGGTTCGGCTAATATTTTCAAAATCTTTCCAACACGAATTATTTTTCGGGAGTGCGTTTGGATTTAATGAGCCTACTTTTAAGCTTATTGGGCTTAATTAGCTTTTAAACCTTTAATTGTTATTTTAAAGCCCATTACCTATTTCTTATCTATTTAATTATTACCTAAAGCACCATTTACCCTAAACATAAAGTCATTAGCCGACACCCCTTTCAGAACCTCTCACCCTCAATTTCAGAACTCTGCATCTCAAGGAAAACCTTCGGCCAAGCTCTATTCTTGAAGGAAAAGTTTCCTCCGGCATTCGTTCTTCGATTCTCTCGCGACCTCATCATCAAGGCATGCTTTGTATCACCTTTGCTGCATCATTCACATAATGCATCATATATATATGATGTGTGTATGATGCATGAAATGATTCGATCGGTCCATGAACAGGAAGGATTTCTTCGGTTTTCATCCATGTCATGCATTTATTTTAAATGATACTCACGTTCTTCTCTGATTTGGTGCAAGGGGCTGCTGGGTTGTGGTGTAAAGGCACGTATTTCGTAGTCGTATTTTAGCGGAATTATTCAAAATTTTCTAAATAAATAATTATCTTGTCTCATTTACAAAATAAACATGTAAATAATTTTTTTATCTTTAAATTTCCAGCGGAAGCAAATATTGTTTTCAACAAACAATTTAAAAATAATCCAACGTAAACATCAACTTAAAAATAATCCAACGTATTAAAACTGAGTTTGAATAATAAAAGGTTCATAAACTAAATCATGAGGTCCTCGGGTTTACTACTGCTGTCCCAAGATCGCTCACTGGTCTCCGCCCGCGGTCTCGACCTCGTCAATACCTACAACAATCAAGTCTAGTGAGTCTAAAGACTCAACATGTATATATCGTGAATAACATGTAAATATAACATAAAATCGCATGCATCATAAAAATAAAGTATCGTAGAGTGTACGGTGAAAAGCGTATCATGAATAATTATAACTACGTGCATATCTGAAAACCATACGTAAAAGCTTTGCTCAACAGAGCTCTGTCATAACATATCATAATTTTCTGGTAGAGATAATGTTTCTAAGCAAGTGGCCCATAACCTAGCGTAAGCGCCTGATCAGACTAAACCACAGTATACTGGGCGGTAGAGATCAATCACAGCCCTTGGACTGGATGTCTGTACCCATACATAATCATAAACCGGTCGTAGGTCACCGGGCGGAGAGGTCCTCGGTTGCGCCTACCGACTTCCAAACCCATAAGCATAAGGTGGCCACAAGACATATAGCATATATCTCAAAAAAATAAATATTTTATATTTTTATGCACGTAATATAATTATAACTTTATTTTTTTACCGGATGAGTTGGATCGTTCCCAGGCTTGCTGCGACTTACTACTAATATGTGTCACATGCAATAAATCTTAACTTGACAAAATTTTAACAATAGAACCAAAAACGAGACGATTCAGACCATCAACTTGATTTTTAACCATGGCTTCGTACCAACCTGAACCAACATTAAACCGACGTTTAACCATGATTAAAAATGCCCCAAACATACTGAAAAATATGCAATATAATTGTAAAACACGAAAATAGGTGAAAGGAATTCAAAAACATAGAACACTCTTTCGAGAGTCATTTTGGCACCTTTCACCGTAAATTCTCGTATGACCTCTAAACTCGACCAAATCACAAACGGCCAAAAACACGACTTTCCTAACTCATTAAGGTAGTGTCCAGTCAAAGGCCATGGGCTAAAAGCCAGACAAGAACTCAGATCAACCTCATGAACCGAACAGCAAGTTGCTGTCAAATTACAGCAGGACCAGCTTGTGTATTTGAGGGTAAATTCTGAAATTTAATGACCAAGGGCTTGAACCACCACCCAAAGACTCTTACCAACATCCTAAGGCATGGCTTGGACCATGGCTAGGGGCTAAAAGCCAACCACAAACCGAGCCAACACCTAGGACAATGCACAGCTCAAACCGAGAGTACCCAGAAATTCTGTGCTGTAGTATTCAAATGAATTTGTTGTCTTATTTCGTTCCAGTGGCTATATGATCAACCATGGCACGATCTAGACATGAGGTAGTGTTGTATGAACCATGGATATAGATTAGAAGCCAGCCACAATCCGTCCAAACACATAGAACCCGAAACTCATCACCCATACCAGAAAAATGAACCATGGGACATGTGTGTGTTTTGTTTTAAAAATTCGATGGGACCATGAACCAAGCTTTGAAAGAACACCTTGGTCACGTCCTAGACATGATAAGGAATGATCCTAACCCAGACTACAGTCCTTAAGACAGCCAAGATTCGAAACCCCACCTTAAACACCCAATGACAGAAACATGAATATAAAACTGTAACTCATGGAAAGGATGGAAATGTTGCTGTAACTTCTTTGTTGTGCTTGTATGGACTTGAACCATTGAACCAAAAACATCCAAACACATTCTAATTTATTCCTAAATGCAGCCTTGTGTGCCTGGAAAACGAGACAACCTCCTGAAGCACCAAACAATTCAAAACCGTGGGTCACCAAGTATAAGGCAAAAATTCTGTGCAGAAACTTTGGTATTGTTGCTGTCAAAATTTCGTTTTTACCTCATGAATCCTGAACATATAATGCTTAAAAATATTTATAGGACTTGATTGAAGAGCAAAGAAACAATATATACATGCCTGGAATTTGTTTTGACAAAAACAAATCAACACGACGAATACGACGCAACGGAGTCGGAGTTGGATCTTCTTTTCTTTCCTACTTTTCTGCTGCTGTTCTGTCACGATTCTAAGATACTATTTTTCTGATATTTTCGAATGTAATGGTGTGTGATTGCTAGACAATAGAGATGAGTATTATAGGAGGTGATAAAGGAGTCTTAATATCCATTAAGTTGGGGGTTACAAGTCAAGGGTTGAAGGAATTTGAAATGCCTCTTCTTCTCTTATTTTATTGCTGCTTAGTCTCGGTTCTAAGCTGTTGGTTCTCTGCTGATTTCGAAGGTAGGGTGTGTAGGAAATGTAGATAATGAAGATGAAGGTTCAAGGGGTGATAAATGGGTATTGAAGTGCATTAAGATGGAGGTTACAAGTGCAAGAATTGAATGGATTTTTGAAATGATTCTCATTCCCTTGCTTAGCCGATTCTTTGCTACTACATGTGTTCGATATTGCTTAGATCTTGGTTTGAGGAAAATGATATGAATTATAGTATTTGAAGTTACTACTACTTAGTGAATTACCAATGGGAAATGAATACGCCATGAAGTCTCATTATAGGTACTTTGAAAGGAAAAGTTACTACACCTTTGAATTGTATTGACCAAATTCCAACTTATTTTGAATGGTATTTTATGGTTTAAATTTGCATTTTAATTGTTTAAGATTTTAAACCTCCATTATATATATTTTAATGTATTCAGCAATTAATTTAGTTTAGAATCTTGTTTAGAACCTTGCATGGCATACATGACTTCAAATTTAAATATTCAAATGCTATGTTTAATTTCTTGAATATATTATACCTAGATTAATTAAACCCCATATGTTTACATATTTTAATTTAAGTTTTAATTAAATATTAACCTAAAGTACTTATTTAATACCTTAGCTCTAATTAATTAATAAATCCTAAAACATTTTTTTTTCTTTAAATTAAATTATTCTTGACTTAATTTAAATTTAGGAATATTTTTCTTATTATTAGTCTTATATTTAATCTCCAAACTCCGGTCCGACCTCGCGTATTTATCCTGAAAATATAAAACTAAACATCTAATTTTTTTAAAATAAATAGTCATGACTCAATAAATTTAAAAGAATGAATTTAAACTCTCGTGCATAAAAATCATTTTAATTTAAATAACAGTAATTATGCATGGCTTATACGTAATCTGATTTTTGGGTCGTTACAATCTTCCCCCCTTAAATTGAATTCCGTCCCCGAAATTCGCTAATCCTCGATAATCCAAAAGTTTAGATTCTTAATTCTATTATCCCAACAATCCACGCTACCGCTGCGCTACTCTGATAAAAATTAAGTCATAGGCTGTCCTTACGTTTCTTCAATCCTAATTAGATTGCCTACCAAAAATCTCATTTGTGAATCGCAACTTAAAACGACTTATGGTAACTTAGCTTTACTTTACTATGACCTCGAATTCTGACTTTTCTCATCGTTCCTAATATTAGAATTGGTGGTTCAAACTTATGATGTCTTACCTTCCTTATACTATACACGTAATGTTCAACGACCTATTACATTGGCATTTACGCAGTTCAACTCAAAGACTCTTAGCACCAAAAATTACTGATCAACTTCTTTCCTCGGTGATACACTTAAAAGTTAAATATTATCTCAGCTCCATAACAAAATTAGTCTAAGATCCTTGAATCGAATCTTTATCTTACATCCCAATCTTATATAACTTAACTATTTACGAGTATACCCCAAATATAAAATTGTTGCAAATCTTAAACCTCAAATAACGTTAATCCATAAAACCCATTATACAACATAGACCTTCTACCAATATTTTAAGGCCCTTCAAGTCTCAGTTATATGCTTAAACCATTTTCTTTCCAATTACAACATAATTGAGGACTAAGACTCTGGACTTTCCTCATTGAAACAAATGTCGCATTCTTAAGTATCATCAATGCTTAATTAAGTCTAGTGTATAAAATTTAATAAGTTATCTCATGTTAGCGGTAAACTTACTCTAATAATTCAACTTCGCTCATATCACCCATAGAGTTCTAAAATTCCCATATCAAGGTTTCAGATTTCTTACTCAATTAAAATCTTAATGTTAGTTCATTGGTACTCTATGTTGAACGCCTCTAATTCTCCTTTTGTTTTTTATTTCACCCAAAACTTATGTATGAACACCTATCTTATAAATCTTGAAATTCAAGCTTATGCAACCCAAATAATATTAGATAGTATAATTCCAGCCCACATATCCGCTTAGTCCCAAATTTCTTAATGACTTTCAAAATTCCTCAAGATAAGGTGTCTAATTCAATTCTTACATGTGTCTATCGAGTAACCTAACCATCCATCATACTCAACTTTCTAGAAAATTCAAATTCCCCCAAAGGTATAATTCTAACTGTTAAGATCCTGGTAAAAACTTACGACACATCAAACTTAAATTCCCCAAAAAATTCGCTAACTCGATGTTTACTTTTATAACTTAGCTAGCCGATAAATTTTTACTTTAACTTGTCGTCACTTTAAATTCTTAATTTGCCCCGACGTTATATCACCAACACTTCAATTTTCAAGCCCAAGATTTATTCATCCTACAGTGTCCTTGATTGTCATTCCTTATAACATTATAATCCAGCTATTTCGAGGTTCTAATCATCTTTCCAAGCTTATATTACCAAAATTCTTATCATTTAAACCTTTCAATTCTCATCTCAAGAATTTTTTTTTAAAATCCCGAAAATTCCACAATTACCCATGAGTTCTCAGTATTCCCAATTTCATTTTATAGATTTCCCGTATCATAAGGTTCCATAGCCTTAAGTTTTTTAAACCCAAAATTAATTCCCATAACACGTCTTACATTTCTATAAATACTTAAAATACCAAGTGTTCCTCAAAAGTTCGCATTTAATCCTTAAAAATTTTGAAAATTGCAATCTGGCCCTTACAGTTCTCCAAATTTACATTTTGGTCCTATAACTCTTCGAAATTTGCATTATTGTCCCCATAAAATTTTCCATCTTTACCTCATTAAACTTTTAAATTCTCGAACTCAAAATTTAATCCCCAAAATTTGGTAAATTCGAAAATAGTCCCTTAGAATTTTTTTTTTTGCACTTAGGTCCTCAAATTATTAGTTATCACAATTAGGTCCCTAAAATTCTCAATTCATGCAATTCCATCCTTAAATCTAACTAGGTAGAGCATGTATCCTAAATAAATTATCATAATTAATTTTACATTTCCATAGGTACTTAAAATCCTCAAATTGTACATTTATAATCTTAAAGATTGTCGTAGTCTTCGAATCGCTATTGCTTATATGAAATCCTCAAAAATTTACTCGAATAGCAACCAAGAACCATCAATAATTTCTTAGAAATTCTACAAGTCCCAAAAGCATTCATAATTTTCAAGATTAACTTATAACCCATAAGGAGGACATCAACACTACTGACCTAAAATTTAATATAGTCAAATCATTTTCAACCTCTCCTAAAATCCGATATTCGAATTCTTAGACATATCCAATTCCAAACGTACCCAACATACATAATTCCATAATTTATTTTTTAAATTTAAATAAACACCGAACAATTAAAATCTGAACGTAAAAACATTTCATGAAAACATGCTGTTAAAATAATTCATGCTTTAAATAAAATGCGTAAATGTAAAACTTACAGACTGAAGACGTGACTTCATGAGCTTCTCGAGAGCAGTAGTAGTACAACCCTTTACAAGATCATAGGCTCTGATACCAACTGTAAAGGCTCGTATTTCGTATTCGTATTTAAGCGGAATTATTCAAAATTTTCTAAATAAATAATTATCTTGTCTCATTTATAAAATAAACATGTAAATAATTTTTTTAACTTTAAATTTCCAGCGGAAGCAAATATTGTTTTCAACAAACAATTTAAAAATAATCCAACGTAAACATCAACTTAAAAATAATCCAACGTATTAAAACTGAGTTTGAATAATAAAAAGTGCATAAACTAAATCATGAGGTCCTCGAGTTTACTACTGTTGTCCCAAGATCGCTCACTGGTCTCCGCCCGCGGTCTCGACCTCGTCAATACCTACAACAATCAAGTCTAGTGAGTCTAAAGACTCAACATGTATATATCGTGAATAACAAGTAAATATAACATAAAATCACATGCATCATAAAAATAAAGTATCGTAGAGTGTACGGTGAAAAGCGTATCATGAATAATTATACCTACGTGCATATCTGAAAACCATACGTAAAAGCTTTGCTCAACAGAGTTCTGTCATAACATATCATAATTTTCTGGTAGAGATAATGTTTCTAAGCAAGTGGCCCATAACCTAGCGTAAGCGCCTGATCAGACTAAACCACAGTATACTGGGCGGTAGAGATCAATCACAGCCCTTGGACTGGATGTCTGTACCCATACATAATCATAAACCGGTCGTAGGTCACCGAGCGGAGAGGTCCTCGGTTGCGCCTACCGACTTCCAAACCCATAAGCATAAGGTGGCCACAAGACATATAGCATATATCTCAAAAAAATAAATATTTTATATTTTTATGCACGTAATATAATTATAACTTTATTTTTTTACCGGATGAGTTGGATCGTTCCCAGGCTTGCTGCGACTTACTACTAATATGTGTCACATGCAATAAATCTTAACTTGACAAAATTTTAACAATAGAACCAAAAACGAGACGATTCAGACCATCAACTTGATTTTTAACCATGGCTTCGTACCAACCTGAACCAACATTAAACCGACGTTTAACCATGATTAAAAATGCCCCAAACATACTGAAAAATATGCAATATAACTGTAAAACACGAAAATAGGTGAAAGGAATTCAAAAACATAAAACACTCTTTCGAGAGTCATTTTGGCACCTTTCACCGTAAATTCTCGTATGACCTCTAAACTCGACCAAATCACAAACGGCCAAAAACACGACTTTCCTAACTCATTAAGGTAGTGTCCAGTCCAAGGCCACGGGCTAAAAGCCAGCCAAGAACTCAGACCAACCTCATGAACCGAACATCAAGTTGCTGTCAAATTACAGCAGGAGCAGCTTGTGTATTTGAGAGGAAATTCTGAAATTTAATGACCAAGGGCTTGAACCACCACCCAAAGACTCTTACCAATATCCTAAGGCATGGTTTGGACCATGGCTAGGGGCTAAAAGCCAACCACAAACCGAGCCAACACCTAGGACAATGCACAGCTCAAACCGAGAGTACCCAGAAATTCTGTGTTGTAGTATTCAAATGAATTTGTTGTATTATTTCGTTCCAGTGGCTATATGATCAACCATGGCACGATCTAGACATGAGGGAGTGTTGTATGAACCATGGATATAGATAAGAAGCCACTCACAATCCATCCAAACACATAGAACCCGAAACTCATCGCCCATACCAGAACAATGAACCATGGGACATGTGTGTGTTTTGTTTTAAAAATTCGATGGGACCATGAACCAAGCTTTGAAAGAACACCTTGTTCATGTCCTAGACATGATAAGGAATGATTCTAACCCAGGCTACAGTCCTTAAGACAGCCAAGATTCGAAACCCCACCTTAAACACCCAATGACAGAAACATGAACATAAAACTGTAACTCATGGAAAGGATGGAAATGTTGCTGTAACTTCTTTGTTGTGCTTGTATGGACTTGAACCATTGAACCAAAAACATTCTAACAAATTCTAATTTATTCCTAAATGCATCCTTGTGTGCCTGGAAAACGAGACAACCTCCTGAAGCACCACACAATTCAAAACCGTGGGTCACCAAGTATAAGGCAAAAATTCTGTGCAGAAACTTTGGTATTGTTGATGTCAAAATTTCGTTTTTACCTCATGAATCCTGAACATATAATGCTTAAAAATATTTATAGGACTTGATTGAAGAGCAAAGAAACAATATATACATGCCTGGAATTTGTTTTGACAAAAACAAATCAACACGTCGAATACGACGCAACGGAGTCGGAGTTGGATCTTCTTTTCTTTCCTACTTTTCTGCTGCTGTTCTGTCACGATTCTAAGCTACTATTTTTCTGATATTTTCGAATGTAATGGTGTGTGATTGCTAGACAATAGAGATGAGTATTATAAGAGGTGATAAAGGAGTCTTAATATCCATTAAGTTGGGGGTTACAAGTCAAGGGTTGAAGGAATTTGAAATGCCTCTTCTTCTCTTATTTTATTGCTGCTTAGTCTCGGTTCTAAGCTGTTGGTTCTCTGCTGATTTCGAAGGTAGGGTGTGTAGGAAATGTAGATAATGAAGATGAAGGTTCAAGGGGTGATAAATGGGTATTGAAGTGCATTAAGATGGAGGTTACAAGTGCAAGAATTGAATGGATTTTTGAAATGATTCTCATTCCCTTGCTTAGCCGATTCTTTGCTACTACATGTGTTCGATATTGCTTAGATCTTGGTTTGAGGAAAATGATATGAATTATAGTATTTGAAGTTACTACTACTTAGTGAATTACCAATGGGAAATGAATACACCATGAAGTCTCATTATAGGTACTTTGAAAGGAAAAGTTACTACACCTTTGAATTGTATTGACCAAATTCCAACTTATTTTGAATGGTATTTTATGGTTTAAATTTGTATTTTAATTGTTTAAGATTTTAAACCTCCATTATATATATTTTAATGTATTCACTGTGGGGACCCGGACGCTAATCAAGTTCTTAATCATCATTGGGACCAATTAATCAATAATAAAACAGGGTCTAAATTTTTTTTTTAAACTGCGGAACGTAGTGACATACAACATATATACATATCAGTATATAAAATACAAATCCTGTATTTCAACATTTATTCAAACTAGGGTTTAAAACTAAAGTCAAGTGTTTAACCCTATATCTAGTCCAAGTCCGGTGCCACCACTCTAATCACGATCTAGCTCTTCATCTCCTCGACCCTGGATCTGTCCCACCTGTTGTCAAGTACACATACAGCCAAGACAACAGCCGGATATACCGGTGAGAATATAATCCCCAGTATAAATCAATGAAACATGCAATCATATAAATCATATAAAGCATGTAATTAGGTAACATGAATACGTATCAAAATCTGAAACATAAACAATATCAAATCAAACTGTCGACATCAATCATAATTCAGACTAGACTCAATCCTAGTCTAGGGATCCCGGTTTCCAGATGTGGTATTCCTATATCGAATTCCGTAAAGGATGGAACCATAATCTCTATTACTCGATATAACCAGTGCGCTGGTATTCCTATATCGAATTCCGTAATAGAAGAATTCCAATACCCTTTACTCGATATAACCAAATATGGTGTTCCTATATCGAATTCCGTAATATATTCCATTACTCGATATAACCAAACATCCAGTGTCCTAACCTAACCGTCAAGGACTGTAGCTCTATCACTAGCATCCTATCTTGAGACATAGTGCAATGTGCCGTGGCGATACCACCACTATCCGGCACTTCTGTCACCAGATAACTTGTCTAATACCTGTCATCTAAATACAAGAGAACAAGTACATTAATCAATGTAATGCAAATATCCATGCAATAAAATAAAGTATGTGATTTAGGGAAACCCAAGTCTAAACCGACTCAAGTCCATCTCCCAATACCACATTGACTTATACCTTTCTTTCGTCGGTTTCTGGCTCAGTCGAAGTCCTGAACTCACAATCTGTCTGGTACTGACAATATCAATAATCTCATGTCAATATACCATTCAATTCCATAATAATCTGATCAATCTGGATTTAATTCAAAATCAACAGTATAACGGTACAATTCCAGTATCCCCATCTATACCAATTCACCAGATAATAGTTACAATCTATAACCCATATCCAATACAATCTATGATCAATCCATAATCCAAATCTGTCCGGTATTAACTGATTATAATCAGAAAATCATAACAATTTCATAATCAGTCTATTTCTTAATCTGACTTCGATTCTACGATGTCTAACATATCAAGAACATCATATCTGAATCCTATTCAATTCTGACAATAGCATAATTTCAAAACATGTCAAAACGTAGCAAAACTTATGTCAAGTTGTAGCCTACGTCGATAGGATTAACGTACCGAAGTCGGATTATGATTTGGACAGACGGATATTGCACGGTAGAATTTTGAAATGTACGAAGCTAGCTTTTCCTCAAAGCTCTCGTTCCTTTCTGATTTTTCTTTCAAAAACAATTCTTGCATGTATATATATATATATATATATATATATATATATATATATATATATATATATATATACATATATATGTGCATAACAAGCCATTTGTCAAATTTCCATGCTGCATGACTCGCGCATATGCGCGCCCTACTTGGCGCATATGCGCGAGGCCCTTTGCTCACCACTGCCAAGTCTCGGGCAGCCTCGCGCATGTGCGCGAGTCTCAGCCGCGCATGTGCGCGGACCTTTCCGGAGCTTGCGCGCATATGCGCGCAGATTATCGTGCATGTGCGCGGACCCTTCGGGACGTCTCGCGCATGTGCGCGCTGCGTGTATGCGCATGTGCGCGGGGCTCCTCACACCTACACACACTTTTCACACATACTTGTATTTCGTGTCCTGATTAATCCTTTCATAATCATATCAAATTATAATTCAATAATTACAGATTACTGGGATAAATTTTCCAGGCATTACATTCACAAATTAATTTAGTTTAGAATCTTGTTTAGAACCTTGCATGGCATACATGACTTCAAATTTAAATATTCAAATGCTATGTTTAATTTCTTGAATATATTATACCTAGATTAATTAAACCCCATATGTTTACATATTTTAATTTAAGTTTTAATTAAATATTAACCTAAAGTACTTATTTAATACCTTAGCTCTAATTAATTAATAAATCCTAAAACATTTTTTTTTCTTTAAATTAAATTATTCTTGACTTAATTTAAATTTAGGAATATTTTTCTTATTATTAATCTTATATTTAATCTCCAAACTCCGGTCCGGCCTAGCGTATTTATCCTGAAAAAATAAAACTAAAAATCTAATTTTTTTAAAATAAATAATCATGACTCAATAAATTTAAAAGAATGAATTTAAACTCTCGTGCATAAAAATCATTTTAATTTAAATAACAGTAATTATGCATGGCTTATACGTAATCTGATTTTTGGGTCGTTACATGTGGTGTCCAGGGGCTGTAGGTGTCGAGCTGTGTGAGGGAAGTAAGTTACTGAACCAACCGAAGAGCAGGTGAGCGTAGGAGGGACTAACCTCTTCGCGTGTGTGAGTGGGTGAGTAGATCGAGAGATTGGTAGCAGCAGCGATGCATGGTTCGATCTTGGCCATGGAGCTGAGCCACATGGGTCCGTGACAGGTCCTGGAGAGAGCTGTGAGCAGCTGGTGCTGTAGTGGATCGAAGGGAGTAGGAGGAAAAGCTAGGACCAAAATAGTTAAGACACATGGGCTGTTCCCGATTGGGCTGAAGTCCCCTCACGGTTATCCCATTAACCATTACTCATAGAACTTCTCCAGCCCAGGCACTGGAGCTTTTTGCCTTCCCAGGATTAGAACCCAAGACCTCCTGGACTTATATAGATCTTGGCATCAATCCTGGTACCAGTTGAGCAGCCGACCTTTCTTAGTACGGTGTGGTTCGGGGCAAACCAAGCGGAAGCTGGTGGGCATGTGAGGCCCGGGGCCGAAGAGGGCGGGGGGTGATCGCCGGTGCCATCAGTTGCACGGACAATGAGCGGCTCCTGACAGGCTTCTAGGTGGAAGGAACATGAATGAACCGGCCCACACGGGAATGAGAGGGATTCCGAGACTGTTCAATGTAATAGACTGTATAGTTGAAGAGGGCTTAAAAGATTTGATTGGTACTACTCATATCACGAAGGTGCATCTTCTTTTTGGTAGCTCATCACATAAAAACTCCAAAGTTAAGCGTGCTTGACTTGGGGCAATTTTGGGATGGGTGACCTCCTGGGAAGTTTCCTAGGGTGCGTGTGAGTGAGGACATAAGCACGCTGGAAAGACCTGTCTTGATACAGTGAGGACAGTCATCGAATCTGGGGTGTTACAAGTGTCATGAGCAATTATAATACGTGCATAACTGAACTGAAAATCATAGTGAAAATGTTTTCTCCTTGGAGCCCTGTACTGAAAAAGCATGTAATAATTTTCTGTTGAGATTATGGTCTACGCAAGTGGCCCCTGAACTGAACTGAACTGACCGGTAACTGGCGACCGGACCGGTAACTGGCGATCGGTTTTAGTAATGTTTGTCTGATCAGACTAATGTCACAGTATACTGGGTGAAACTAACTGAACTGACCGGTAACTGGCGATCGGACCGGTAACTGGCGACCGGATTTAATAATGCTCCCATAACTGGTAACTGACGAACGGACCGGTAACTGGCGACCGGATTTAATCATGATAGTAAAGTGACCACAAGCAATATCGCATAAATCTCAAAAGTGATATTTTCTATGCACGTAATATAATTAACCAACATAATTAAAAATGAACAATTTCGATCTTCTTGCCTTGAAATCATGTACTTGCGATATTTAAAATATACTTATATGGCTTGATTGAAGAGTGAAAGAAGATATAAACATGCCTTGGTTTGTTTTGACAGAAAATAAACGAAATAACGACGCGGCGCGGCGGAGACGGAGTGCTCTTCACTTTCTCACTTAATTCCTTTAAACCAAGCATGCATCATAATTATTATAATAGCGTAAAAATCGTAAACGTGATGCATGAACATTTAAAAATTTCATGATTTGTGCTCAGGGCGCTGTCAGGACCAAAATCTCATCCGGGTGCAAAATGACCATTTTGCCCCTGGAAACCCAAAAATTGCCGTTTTTCCCCTACACGTAAAATTCCACTTCTTTGAAATTTTCTTAATTTTATTGACTCTAACATGTCCCAAATAATATTTAAGCATACATGAACTTTCCCATATTTTTATTTGGCTTAAATCTACGAATTTTAAATTAATCTTTAAATATAACATATTAATGCATTTTAATCGCGAATTAAACTAAACCTTAACATAAAATCCCCAAATTTAAAAATTAGACTTCTAATAATTATTTGAGCTAAAATATAATTTTTCATAATTTTATTAAGCATAAATCTAGGCGTTTCAATTAATCATTTAATTAATGTTTCGTGCAGCGATTAAATTCCGAATAATTCCAAAACTCATTATTTTGGTCTGAAGCTTACCAAACTCCTTAAAATGACCCAAAACATTTTTAAAAGCATCCCTAGATGTAAAATCGAGTCCATTTTACACCTTAACCGAATTGTTTTAAAACTTAGACCGGAGTCCCGGTTTTATCCCGAATCGACTCGAAATTTGACCAAATTCTTCCCAAATTTTTACCACACCTCATAAACTCTTAAAATTCCTAAAACCCAACAATTCAGGCCCCTAAACCCATGAAACCAGTCCCATATAGTTCCTGGAAAGTTTCTGGAAAAATGCAACTTCTTTTTCTCAAACCCGAAATGGCACCACTTGCATCCTAGCACTCCTCGACTCGCACCAGCTCACACCAGCCACGAACCAACCTACTAGGGACCAAGATCAGACCCTAATGGACCTACCAAAACCACGAAACCAGCCCCATGCACGCTAGAGATCGCGATCACTCCCTTGACTCCAAGAACCACAACTCGCGGCCGATCCTCCTAACCCACGCTCGATCGGTTTCATGGGTGGCTCCAGAAGTGTTTGAGCCATCCTCAGACATGACTCAGACCACATATGGCCTGGTTTAAGCCTTGGATCGCCCCTTGTACTGCTGGCTCCAACCATTCACACGATCTCCTCAAAAATTAAGACAACCTAAAGCCAAACTCCTCTCGGCTCTCTCTAAGACCAGCATTCCAAAGATTTCAACCTGTTGACTGTTGGATCTGGTTTTATACACGTCCAAACGCAGCGGAAGATTTAAAATTTTTTATTTTATTTTGAAAAACAAAATAATATTGCTTTAGGCGCTCGTATGATTTAACAAATTAAACATACATAGGATGTTTAGAAAATTATACCTTTTGTGAATAAATCACTGGACTCCAACTAATCCGGTATAAACGGATTAGCTCTTGTTGATTCCCACGAACTTTCTTCGATGAAATCCTCCTATCAATTCCACGACTGAATTGTATGTTCCTCTTTCAAATTGCACTAGAGAATGTGAAAGAGATTTTGTGTAGGAGAGAAAAATATGAGAGACGGCTCAAACCCTAAAAGGAATTTCAAGAGGTGGCCGAAAATCCTTTTTCCTTTGGAGGTGGGCTCACGTAATTTTGGTTGGTGGTGGCTAGGTTTAGTGGTTTCAAGGTATTATTTATAATAAAATAATAACCTAATTACATAATTAACATTAATGGGCTTGATTTAATTAATTGGGCTAGTCCAACTAGTTTAATTAATTTAACCAAAGCCCATTAAAACTTTAATTATTTAATATGTTGGACTTGTACCCTTACAAGCCCATTAAACATATTATCCATCATTTTTAATTTATTAATTAATCAACTCAAATTTTGAGCTTAATAAATTAAATACATTATAAATTCAACATTTGAATTTATTATTTAAATTATAAATTCAACTACTTGAATTTACATCACCTCCAAAATTTAAAATTTAATAAACCCAACATTTGAGTTTAATAAATTAAATCCTCAAATTTTATAAATTCAACTCCTTGAATTTATTTTTTCAAAATTTAATTATCATAAATTCAACTCCTTGAATTTACTATATAATATAAATTCAACTTCTTGAATTTATTTTCTCAACAGGAACAAACAATCCAGTACTTGTGTGACCCTCAATGGTTCAGGGATACAGCTAGCCGTGGGTTCACAACTCTTTGTGATTCAGGACATAATCCTTTATTCGGGCATACCCTAGTTAGCCCCATTCTTTTCATCAACACCTTGATCAAGAATGTCAGAACTCATTTCTGATTGCACCCATCGGATCATGGTAAGAGCGTCTAGTAGCATCGCCCCATGATCCCCTAGGTATCACTGATAGTGTCCTGCAAGAACCAGTCGATTATGATTAACGTACAGTACAGTCCCTTCATCTCATATATCCCGATCGAATCTGCAACCATTGGTTCATCGAGGGTTGCATATTGATTCGATAACTATGTGATAACTATAATAGTGGCATCGCCTGTACTATTTGGAGAACTCCTTCTCCAACGTACATCTCGTACTCTGGCCAGAGATTCCATGCACTATTATTTCATTAGATCATATAGGATATCCACACCCGTAGGTGAGCGGTGAATCCCCGACTATAATGCACTGGCTCCTATATGTGTCGCAACTGTACCCAACCTCGCCACCTGATGACTCTCCTGGAGCCGGTAAACGAGGCAAAGCGCAGTCCTAGCATATAGAGCCTCAGTGTTGTCCCGGGTCGTAAGGACTAATGGTGTACAATCATAACCACGGACTTATCCTCTCGATTAATGATAACCACTGGAAAGTCCGAGGGAGGGTTGTTCGGTATAATCATCATATGACTACCCATCTGCATGTTTGGACATCTCTATGCCCTTACTAAGAAACGCAGTACACAACATCACAGATGCTAGTCTCGAGCTCAAGCGACCTTTATCCATGTTTTAGGCGGCTGAATCGACTAGGAACGAATTTAGATCATACAGTATTCACAAACGAGTTTCAACATCGAATTACGATTCATTTGTATTAAAGTATAATCAAGGTCTTTATCTATGTTTGATAACATGGGTATACAGATAAAGAAATAACAAACCATGAAATAATGAATTATATTAAAATAAATATTGTTTATTACACTTGAGTCAATAAAATCCCTAGTCAACAGTTGACTTGTAGGGACATCTACTCTAACATTGACAGCATGCTCAATGACACTAACCCAACAGAAACAACACAGCACAGCCATCCCCTTGCACAAAACGTGGAAATGTGAGTGGTAGAAACAAGAAATGCATATACTTGTAGCAAAACCGAAAAATCTCCTTGTAACTTGTTGGATCGAGACTTTCACACGTAATAAAACACACAACAGCATGTATATGGCGTAAATGATGCAGAAATAAAAGTACGGGGTGTGCCTTGGTGAATGAAGAACAAGAACAATGCATGTGGAGTCCCGAGAGAGCTTTTCTTTGCAAACTCAACCAAGAAGAATGGTGCTTTTTGCTGCTGGTAATGAAACCAATGGAAAAATGCTGAGGGAGAAGGTGTCGGCTGTTGGTGGGGAATGTGTTAGGTTAAATATTAATTTAGGTGATAAATATATGGTTTAATATTAAATAAATGGGCCCAATATGTTATTTAAAGGATTTTAAAAAGATATTTAATCCCATTAAGCTTAAAAATAGGCTCATTAAATCCAAACACACTCCCGAAAAATATTTCGTTTTGGAAAGATTTTGAAAATATTAGCCGAACCTTCAAAAAGTTCCCCGATACGATAATATTTACGTACCGGATAAAATAAAATCACGCGAGTAAAAATACCCAATAAAATCTCATTTTTGAAAAATACACTTAAAAACATCTTATATTAATTAATAAAAATTAATCGTGTAATTAAAATAATTTTCTTGAAAATCTCCCGGTCTCCGCTCCTCGTTCGTGCGTGAAATGAAACTTAAAAATCATAGTACATGAACTTTTAAAATTTCATGAATTAAATCCTATCATGCAATAATAATGCATAAAATGCCTAAAAATAATTAAACAAAATTTAATAAAGTAAAAATATATTTTATGCTTTAAAAGAATTTAATAAAATACCAAAGAAATTTAATATTTGTATGTATGCCAACTTTTTAAAAAATATTTACTAACATGCTAAATTACCACTTCTTAAATAAGTCTTTATTAACTTATCTCAATACTCCATCTCCAGTCCGACCTCACTTATTTAACTGAACATGTAACAATTAAACTACTGCGTAAACTAAATAAATTTAAAGAAAAGAATTTAAATACTCATGCAATAAAAATAATTTTAATTTAAATACTAGAATTATGCATGGCTTCTACGTAGTCTAGTTTCGGGTTCTACAACCCTCCCCCCTTAAAAGAAATTTCGTCCTCGAAATTCGCTTATCCTTGATAAACAAAAAGTTTAGACTCTTGATTCTAGAATCCTAATAATCCACGCTTCTGAAGCGCTACTCTGATAAGATAAATATGAAGTTGTCCTTACGTCTCTTCAATCCTAAATAAATTTGTCTACCAAAATCCTCGTTTGTGAATCGCAACTTAAAACAACTTATGGTGATTTAGTTCTATTCAACTATAGCCCCGAATTTTGACTTATCCCGCAGTTTCTCATACTAGAGATGGATGTCCAAACTTATCGCACCTTACTTTTCTTATTATAGCCCCGAATTTTGACTTATTCATCGACTTATTATATTAGCATTTATGCGGTTCGACTTAAGAAACCTTTGTACCAAAATTTACTGATCGACTACTATTCTCAGTAGAATGCTTAAAGGTTACACCTTATTTCAACCTCATAGTAGTATTAGCCTAAAATCCTTGAATCGAATCTTTATCTTACGGCACTAAACTTACGTAACTTATTATTTACAAGTGCATCCCGGGTGTTGCATCCCGGGTGTGAAATCGTGGTAAATCTTAAACCTCGAATAACGTTAATCCATAAAAACTAAATTATGCAACATCGACCTTCTACCTTAATAATAACACTCCTAGCATCAATTACCTGCTCAAACTATCCTCTTCCTAATTACAATCTAGTTGAGGCCTAGGACTCTGAACTTCCTCATTGGAACAAATGTCGCATTCTTATATATTCTTAATGCTTACTTAATTCTAGCATATAAACTTAATAAGCTACGCCCATTGTAGCATTAGACTAACTTTAATAAATCAATTTCACTTATAACCCATTGAATTCTAGAATCCCCATAACAAGCTTCTAGATTTTTTTTACTTGATAAAAACAATCTTAATATTCATCAATTGATAACTTATATTGAACACAACTAATTTCTTTTTTTTATTCCACCCAAAATTTCCGTATGAATAAATATCCCATTAATTTGAAATTCAAATTTACCTAGTCCAAATAGCTTTGAATAAAATAATTCCAATACACATATCCGTTTAGTCCCATGTTTGTTAATGACTTCCAAAATTTCTCAAGACAAGGTGTCTACCTCACCTCTTACGTGCGTCTACCAATTAAACTAACCATCATCGTACCCAACTTTCAAAAATTTTAAATTCTCACAAGGTATAATCTAAACTCTTAAGATCATTACTAAAACTTGTGACACATCAAACTTACGTTCCCAAAAATTTACTAACTCAATGTTTATTCTTATAACTTAATTAACCGATCAAATTTACCTTAAATTGTCGTTACTTTAAATTCTTAATTTGCCACAACATTATTTCACTAACGCTTAAATTTTCACTCCTAAGATTGATTCATCCTACAATGTCCTTGGTTACCATTCATTATAACAATATAACCCAAATATCTAAAAATTCTATATTTCCTTCGAGCCTAATAACCGAAAATTCCTACCATTTAAACCGTTCAATTATCACTTACCACTAAATAAGTTCTCAAATTTCTTAAAATTGTAAAATTAATTCTTAATTTCCTCGAATATCATCAATTTTTTTTTCCTAAATCTCGAAAATTCCACAATTACCCATGATTGCTCAGTATTCTCAATTTCATTTTATAGATTTCCCGTATCATAAGGTTCAATAACCTTAAGTTTATTAAACCCAAAATTAATTCACATAACACGTCTTACATTTCTATAAATACTTAAAATCCCAAGTGTTCCTCAAAAGTTCGCATTAAATCCTTAAATTTTGAAAATTACAATCTGACCCTTACAGTTCTCCAAATTTACATTTTGGCCCTACAACTCTTCGAAATTTGCATCATTGTCCCCATAAAATTTTCCATCTTTACCTCATTAAACTTTTAGATTCTCGAACTCAAATTTTAATCTCAAAATTTGGTAAATTCGAAAATAGTCCCTTAGAATTTTATTTTTGAACTTAGGTCATCAAGTTATTGGTTATTATAGGTCCTTAAAATTCTCAATTCCTGCAATTCAATCCTTAAATCCAATTATGTAGAGCATGCATCCTAAATGAATTCTCACATTTCCATAGATACTTAAAATCCTCAAATTGTACATTTATAATCCTAAAGATTGTCGTAGTCTTCGAATCGCTATTGCTTATATGAAATCCTAAAAAATTTACTCTACTAGCAACCAAGAACCATCAATAATTTCTTAGAAATTCTACAAGTTTCAAAAGCATTCATAATTTTCAAGATTGACTTATAACCCATAAGGAGGACATCAACACTACTGACCTAAAATTAATATAGTCAAATCATTTTCAACTTCTCCAAAAGCCCAATATTCGAATTCTTAGACATTTCCAATTCCAAACGTACCCAACATGCATAATTCCATAATTTGTTTTTTTATATATAAACACTGAACAATTAAAATCTGAACGTAAAAACATTTCATGAAAACATGCTGTTAAAATAATTCATGCTTTAAATAAAATGCGTAAATGTAAAACTTACAGACCGAAGACATGACTTCATGAGGTTCTCATGGTCAGTAGTAGCACAACCCTTTACAGAACCATTGCTCTGATACCAGCTATAACGGCCCGGAAATTCGTGTTTGAAAATTTGCGGAAATATTTGAAAATTTCTCTTTAAATAAATAAAAGGCCTCAATCATAATTAAATTGATAAATAAAGTTAAAGGTTCAAAATGGCAGCGGAAGTATTTAATGTTTGCAAAATAACCGTAAAAAAAATAATCCAACGACAGATAAAAATATTTGATCATAAAATAATAAATGCTAAAAAATGAGGTCCTCGGGTTCTACTACTGCCGACCCAAGCTAGCTCACTGGTCCCCGCCCTCGGTCCTGACCTCATCAGTACCTGCAACAATCAAGTCTAGTGAGCCTAAAGACTCAACATGCATATATCGTAGATAACGAGTAAATAATATAGTAAAATTTCATGGGAGTAAAAATATCATGTCATGAGGCATAATGTGAAAATTATTTGTCATGAGCGATTATAATACGTGCATAACTGAACTGAAAATCATAGTGAAAATGTTTGCTCCTTGGAGCCTTGTACTGAAAAAGCATGTAATAATTTTCTGTTGAGATGATGGTCTACGCAAGTGGCCCCTAATCTGAACTGAACTGACCGGTAACTGGCGACCGGGTTTAGTAATGTTTGTCTGATCAGACTAATGTCACAGTATACTGGGTGAAACTGAACTGAACTGACCGGTAACTGGCGACCGGATTTAATAATGCTCCCATAACTGGTAACTGACGACCGAACCGATAACTGGCGACCGGATTTAATCATGATAGTAAAGTGACCACAAGCAATATCGCATAAATCTCAAAAATGAATATTTTCTATGCACGTAATATAATTAACCAACATAATTAAAAATGAACAATTTCGATATTCTTGCCTTGAAATCATGTACTTGCGATATTTAAAAATACTTAAGATCATGACCTTGCGAAAAAAAAAAAATTTGAAAAATTGGGTACGATGATGGTTAGTTTAATTGATAGACGCACATAAGAGGTGAGGTAGATACCTTGTCTTGAGAAATTTTGAAAGTCATTAGTAAACTTGGGACTAAGCGGATATGTGTATTGGAATTATTTTATCCAAATCTATTTGGATTAGGTAAGTTTGAATTTCAAATTTATGAGATATTTTTGGGTTCATACATAAATTTTTGGGTGAAACAAAAACAAAAGGGAATTAGTTGTGTTCAACATAAGTTATCAATGAATGAATATTAAAATTTTTATCGACTAAGAAATCTAAAATTTTGATATGGGAATTCTAGAATTCTATGGGTTATAAGTGAAGTTGATTTATTAGAGTTAGCCCAACATTAACATGGGATAAATTATTAAGTTTTTACACTAGAATTAATTAAGCATTGAAGATACATAAGTTTGCGACATTCGTTCCAATGAGGGAAGTCCAAGGGTCGTAGTCCTCAACTTTGTGGTAATTGGGAAGATAATAGTTTAAACATGTAATTGCTACTAGAAATGTTTTATTATTAAGATAGAAGATCGATATTGTATGTTTTGGGTTTTATGGATTATCCCTACTCGAAATTTAAGGTCTACAACAATTTTATATTTGAAATATACTTGTAAATAGTTACGTTACGTAAGTTTGGTGTCGTAAGATAAAGATTCGATGATCTTAGGCTAATTTTGTTATGGGGTTAAAATAATGTTTAACTTTTAAGTGTATCACCGAGGATAGCAGTTGGTCATTAAATTTTGGGGCTAAGGTTTCCTAAGTTGAACTGCCTAAATGCTAATGTAATAGGACGCTGGACATTATGGGTATAATATAAGAAAAATAAAGTGCGATAAGTTTGGATATCAATTTCTAGCATGAGGAATCGCGAGAAAGTCAGAAATTCAAGGGCATAGAAAAATAGAACTAAGTCACTATAAGTTGTTTTTAAGTTGTGATCCGCAAACGAGAATTTTGGTAGGCAAATTTAATTAAGATCGAGGAGATGTAAGGACAGCTCGACATTTATTTTATCAGAGTGGCGCAGCGGAAGCGTGGTGGGCCCATAACCCACAGGTCCCAGGATCGAAACCTGGATCTGATACCAACTACTAGTTCAACTGGTACCAGGATTGCTGCCAAGATCTATATAAGTCCAGGAGGTCTTGGGTTCAAATCCTGGGGAGGTAAAAGCTCCAGTGCCTGGGCTGGATAAGTTCTATGAGTAATGGGTAATAGGATAACCGTGAGGGGACTTAAGCCCAATCGGGAATAGCCCATGTGCATTGCAAAAAAAAAAAGGCGCCTTTTATTTGTAATGCACATGGGCTGTTCCCGATTGGGCTTAAGTCCCCTCACGGTTATCCCATTACCCATTACTCATAGAACTTCTCCAGCCCAGACACTGGAACTTTTGCCTTCCCAGGATTAGAACCCAAGACCTCCTGGACTTATATAGATCTTGGCAGCAATCCTGGTACCAGTTGATCTACTAGCTCAACTGGAACCAGGATTGCTGCCAAGATCTATATAAGTCCAGCAGGTCTTGGGTTCTAATCCTGGGAAGGAAAAAGTTTCAGTGCCTGGGCTGGAGAAGTTCTATGAGTAATGGGTAATGGGATAACCGTGAGGGGACTTAAGCCCAATCAGGAACAGCCCATGTGCATTACACCCTGATCGCTGATCTAGCTTAGAGAACACTGTAGCTCCCTGCAACTGATCAAACAAGTCTTCGATCCTCAGAAGTGGGTATTTATTCTTGATTGTTACCTTGTTTGGTTCTCGGTAATCGATACACAACCTTATGCTCCATCTTTCTTCTTTATAAAGAGCACTGGTGCGTCCCATGGTGAGAAAATAGGGCTGATCAACTCTTTATCTAGGAGCTCCTGAATCTGCTGCTTGAGCTCTAACATCTCAGCTGGAGCTAAACGGTACAATGCCGTGGAGATTGGCACGATTCCTGCCATAAGATCAATGGAAAACTCTACCTCTCTCTCTGGTGGAAGGCCTGTGACGTCATCAGGAAAAATGTCATGAAAATCTCTGACTACTAGTACATCAGATATAGAAGGAGTGGGTACGTCAGGTGCGGAAATAATTCTGGCCAAGAAAGCATGACATCCCTTATGAATAAGTATTCATGCCTGAATGCAAGAGAACATGCGAGGGAAACTCCTCCATCTCTCTGGCTCAAAGAGAAACTGCTCCATGCCCAAAGGTCTTACCAACACTGACCTTTTCTGAAAAACAATAAGAACCATGTTCTTCGTTAGGTATTCCATTCCCAAAATAATATCAAATTTTGGCATCGGCAATACAATCAGATCGGCTTACACTAAGTGGCCCTGTAGTTTTAGATTTTTGTCTCTGACCACACTAGTAGCTGATAACTCTTCCTTTGATGGGAGTGTCACTGAGTACTTCACATCGAGTCCAATAGACTTGACGTCTAGGTGATTAGCGAACATATCCGAAATAAAAGAATGAGTGGCCCCGGAGTTTATCAAGGTCTTCGTGGCTACTCTCTTTATGAAAATATTTCCTGAGAGATGTTAGCACAACACACAAAAATTATATCCCATTGTACTAATCTTAACCTCATGCGTAGTAGAAAATTTCTAAAGTCACCAAAAATACTATCTAGCACAATAATAATCTCAAATAAAGCTTCGAAACTTGTGAGACAAAATTTAATACTGATGAATTAAGTAAGTTACAAGTCAACAGGTCGTGCTGGGTTCGCCTCCTCTGCCTGAATTGCGAACACTCTCCCTTGGGTCGGCTCCACTGTGGGCAGTCTCTCAGCATATGATCATTGGCTTCGCATTTGAAGCACTAGCCTGATCTCCATAAACACTGTCCAGGATGTTGGCGGTTGCATTTCGGGCACACTGGGTACTCACCAAGCTTCTGCTCAGCCTTCTGCTGAGGAATAGGACCCTTGCATTTCGGCGATCCATGAAATGACCTCTTCCCTTGCTGACCCTGGAAGGGACTCTTAAACTGGGGCCGCTGCTGATGCTGCTGCTGAGGGGCCTGATAGGGACTCTTGCACTGTCTATCACTCTCAAGGTCTCTTTGGTCATGCTCTACTGCCAAGGCTCTAGATACAACAATGACATAGGTAGTCGGACCAGCAAATCTCACATCTCGGCGCAAGGTCATCTGTAACCCTAGTGATAAAATGCCTCATCTTCTCCCGGGCATCATTGGCAATCAGGGGCACAAAGTGACACTACCTCTCCTCCTGAAAAACTCTGCCACAATGTTGTCTCCATGTCGCAAAGTCATGAACTCCCTAGTTAGTCTAAATCGTACTTCCTTACTGAAGTACTTGTAGTAGAAGACCACCTTGAAGCCATCCCAAGAAAGGGTCTGCAAATTCACTGATATAGACACGCTCTACCACCACAATCTGGCGTCCCCTGTTTGAAGAAAAGTGGCACACCTGACCCTGTCTACATCCTGCAGCTCAATAAATGCAAAGATTACCTCGATAGACTTATCCATCCTTCAGCTATCATCGGGTTAGTAGTCCCCGAGAACTCTTTTGGATCCATCCTCCTAAACCTCTCATACACAGCCTCTGGTCTGGGCCTCACCCCTGTATTCACTGCAGCATGATTCCCTGCAAACAGTTAGAACTAAGTCATCCATGCAAGCATCTGAGCCTGTATATCTGGGGTGGACGAGAAAGAGTGGCCCTCTCCCCATCCTGGGCTTCCCTATTCTCATCTCCTGCTTCACGTACAATCCTACGTCTGGGATGCATACTGTTCTAAAATTTGCCTAGCACGTAAACCCCACATGCATGAACACAATAGTAATATCATAAGATGCATGTAATTTGAACTCAATCACGCACATTCTGAAATCATGACTTTATGTTTACTACATGAAAGAATTTAAAACACTAAAACTTACTGATTTGAGGTGTGACTTCGTGAGCTTCTCGCAATTGGCAGTAGGCATAACCCGTTACAAGAACTCCGCTCTAATACCCACTGTAATGTACCGTATTTCAAGCAACTTAAAATTTTCCGGAAAAATAAAAGTTTTCTTAAATAAATCGTATTCATCAAATTGCGTTAACAAAAAATTGTTCGTCTAAAATATTTAGAATAAAACAACTACCAAAAAAGTTGCGGAAAGGAAACGTGTAAATATTGTCAACAAAACTCATAAAAATCAAGTATTATGCATAAAGTCTTAAAACATGGGCGGTCCTCGAGTTTAGCCTCATGCACAGTCCAAGCCGGCTCATTGGTCCCCACCCTTCGTCTCCTCAAAGTCATCCTCACTTGCATCTATCAAGTCTAGTGAGTCTAAAGACTCAATGCGTATAAACTAGATATATCAACTGATACGTAATAAAACCACATACATCTTTAAAGTGGAACGTACATACTTGAAAATTGAACGTAATAACATAAACATAGACGTGCCATCAAGCATAAAACTTTTCATAAACATATTTGCATCATACATATTTGAACATGCATAAACTTCATCATTTGCCTTAGAGATATGTTTCAAAGCAAGTGACTGAATGCGCCTGATAAGACTAAACCACAGTACTGGGCTGGCACGGAAGGTCCACTACCACATACATGAGATCCCCGGTCATGTTTTACTGGGTGGATTGGTCCCTGGTCATGCTTTACCGCTTTCCAATCCTGATCTAAACCCAGTCATGCTTTACCGGGGTGTAGAGATCCTCGGCCACGTTCTCCGACTTCCGAAAATGTTTATAATTTGGTTACAAGACATTTAGCATACCTCAAAACATAAAATATTTTCTTTTGCTTTTCGAACATACTTACTTGGCGTTGAGGGATTCGTTGGATCTCGCTTGGGGCCAGAGCTGCACTTACTAAAGTGAGTTCTAGCACTTATCTTTCATAACTTAGACGTATTAGTCATGCACACACCCAGAAATGACAATTTCTTATGACGTTCTAAATCTTTCGGAACTCGACCTCATTTAATCATCGTAATAAACCATGACATAGAAACCCAAAACAATCCCTATATGAAGTATAAACTTTTCTCCAAACATGAAGACATGGACCTCGTGTACACATCTGGGTCCGAGTCTGTGTAGTCTCGACAAACTCAACCTACTGGACTAAATAAGGCACAGACCCTGTGTCAGGGTCGGCTCCTGGTCCGTGTAGACACTGAAATTTTACACCTCGAAGGAAACAGGAGCACGGACCCTGTGTCATGGTCCGGCTCCGGGTTCGTGTACCTACGGGAATGGTAAACCAACGGAAATTACTACATTTGTGGCTTAATCATACTAACTCAATCATCCGGACCGTGAACCAACACATCGAGACTCATCCTAGGACGCTATGGCACGAACTCAACTCCATAAAAATGTCCCAAACATCCCCAAGAAATAACACGCAACCACAACTCGTGAACATGGCAGTTGGACACAAAAATGCTTCGTAGGACTTCTAATGCAACCAAGTGCCTATCGACACGAAACGAAGTATAAAAAAAAAATCGAACCAACCTCATACTTAATATACCTAAACACAGTAGCGATCATCCGGCGGTTCCCAACGAAGCCTGCAACAAATAAACTTTAAGAACACGTCAAGAACGCATTTTCAGACAATAGCTGTTTGAGCAGTCCCGCGAAAACAATCATTAACTCTTTCATTTCTAATCCAAAAAATTTGAATTTACTGTCAAATCGAAGATATCAAAAATTTCTACGTTTTTATCCTTGGATTTTTTCATCCTAGCAAGGGACAACTTAATCACCCTGGATCACCTCCTGTGCCTCAATAGATCCCGTTTGGACCTCATTGAAAGTAACTCACCCTATTCACAAGACCGAAAGAAGATTCTTCCTTTGGGGGCTAATCACTCTTCACTAGTTGGTTCAGAGAATGGTAAAAATGGGAATTCTTTATCGACAACCAATAAGGCCTTCCCCAACTAGAGTAAGGTAAGGGTGGGGTGCTGCCGAAACTACTTATTGAGGCTCTCTGACTAAGGACGTAGCTAGAAGATCTACTACTAATGCTTTAGCCATATTCTTACTTTTTCTCTGCAGGATCTATTGATGGATCATGAGCATAAGAATAAGACAAGACTTATTATCTTAGGAATAGACTGACTGAGTTCACCTCCCAACCAAGATGAGATATGCCGCTTAAGTACCAATAGTGAGAGAGGCTGGTATCGGCTAAGTTCAGTGTAAAGCGGGTTACGGAATCCGATTTCCATTCTTTGTTCTATAGTTCCAATGTCCAATCTTCTAGGCTATCAAGCATCATATCACGAGACAAAAGCACCCCTAATGAATGGGTTGATCTGACCCCCTGAGTTTTCCTATCGTTCGATGGAAAGCTCGAGAAATGGCATTCCACTACTATTGTATTGGTTGGTCTTGTGTCCCATCATGGAGATACCAAATATTCTCTTCTACACTGGTATAGCAACTAAAAGAAAGCCAGTCCGGCAGTAGTAATGCTGTGTATGAGACCACCTATTGTTTGATAGGAGCTACGAGAACAGCCATTCTGTTAGGCTTTGTTGGTGACCGAGTGTTGTTTTTCCAGTTCATAACTGACCTCTGGAACTCTTCCACCTCCGAAGGGGTCTCTAGCCGACTTAAGAGCCTACCTTTCCTTTAGAGCGATCTCCCGTGGGTACTTTTTCAATGTGACCCACGAATACCACGCACTAGGAGTGGAACAAAGAGTTGTAAACGGCAGTTACATATCGAAGTTAGGTTGGAAGCAATTAGTGGTTAATCGATGGGAACCAACAAGAGATGTAACTCATGTACCGAAGTAGAGTTGTTAGTTTCAGTGTAGTGTACCTGTATAGCATAGTCGCTCATACCAAGAAATAGGGGCAATCAGGACTGGGAACACCTGCTAGAGCTCAAAATAGGCCTTTCCGGCTTTGTTAGGAGTTTGTTTACTGGGACAAGATAGTACCCGTTTCGTTGTCTCTGAGTCAGGTTCTATCCCCGAATCGTCTGTTGATCCGTTGGAGTTTGGGGTTTCAGACTTTGAGGAATTGATGAGTGAAGGGAGATGCCAATCGATTGATACTCAGATTCATACATACCAGACTCAGATGGCAGGTCTACTTCATGCTCGATGAGGGTCATCAAGTCGGGTGGTAATCAAGGCATGGTTCGGAGCGAGGAAAAGAAAAAAACAGTCCTTCCGCTGCACGAGCTTCCATAAAATCGATCGATAAATCTCAGTATTTAAAATGACATCAAATTTCGAGTTTTTAGATCCAAAAGCATTTAGAAATCGATCCAAAAAATTTTGCTCAAACTTTGCACAACATACATGAATTTCCACGCATATATAAACAACAAAACGTATAACATGACAATATCGATGCAAGAATGAAATAATATACATGCCTTTTGATTATTAAAGTTACCGAGACGACGATACCGAAGCGAAATGAGTGCGAGGGTTGATGCGGGACGAACGTGGCACGATTTTCATGAAGAAAAGAGACGAAAACTTGCTGGAAAATTACAGAGGATGGGCGGCTGCTGAACTCTCCAAGAACCCTAGCCTCTTACTCAAAGAAATGAAGTGGAAGTGAAACTAAAGTGCGTGTATTTGTGCATAGGCGTGTATGTTTCTGTTAGTGGTAATGTGTGTGTATGTTAATTAGGGGGAAATTATTGCTCAATTAACTAATTAAAAATGCTTATTAAAAAATTAATCCACACTAACCTTAACAAATCCCTTAATTAAATAAAATACACACTTGCTAAACTTTAAAGGTTTTAAAAATCTTAAAATCACTAAATAAATAAATTAGGCTTTTAAAAATGCTAAAAACATAATAAAACATTTAAAATGCCTCATTCCTAACTTAAAATAAAATACCACATTTTAAAATTGCCAAAATTGTCGCCAGTCGCTTTTCCTCGATCCTGCATCGAATAATCGCCTGAAACATAAAACTCAAGAAAACATTTAATGTGCATCACATAAGCATAATTAATTTAAAATAATGCATTTGAATAAATCATGCATCGCTAAAAACTCAATTTAAACTTAAATAAAGAATTTAAATAAATGCATGGTTTTACGTGTACTGTGGGGACCCGGACGCTAATCAAGTTCTTAATCATCATTGGGACTAATTAATCAATTAAAACAGGGTCTAAATTTTTTTTTTAAATGCGGAACGTAGTGACATACAACATATATACATATCAGTATATAAAATACAAATCCTGTATTTCAACATTTATTCAAACTAGGGTTTAAAACTAAAGTCAAGTGTTTAACCCTACATCTAGTCCAAGTCCGGTGCCACCACTCTAATCACGATCTAGCTCTTCATCTCTTCGACCCTGGACCTGTCCCACCTGTTGTCAAGTACACATACAGACAAGACAACAGCCGGATATACCGGTGAGAATATAATCCCCAGTATAAATCAATGAAACATGCAATCATATAAATCATATAAAGCATGTAATCAGGTAACATGAATACGTATCAAAATCTGAAACATAAACAATATCAAATCAAACTGTGGACATCAATCATAATTCAGACTAGACTCAATCCTAGTCTAGGGATCCCGGTTTCCAGATGTGGTATTCCTATATCGAATTCCGTAAAGGATGGAACCATAATCTCTATTACTCGATATAACCAGTGCCCTGGTATTCCTATATCGAATTCCGTAATAGAAAGAATTCCAATACCCTTTACTCGATATAACCAAATATGGTGTTCCTATATCGAATTCCGTAATATATTCCATTACTCGATATAACCAAACATCCAGTGTCCTAACCTAACCGTCAAGGACTGTAGCTCTATCGCTAGCATCCTATCTTGAGACATAGTGCAATGTGCCGTGGCGATACCACCACTATCCGGCACTTCTGTCACAAGACAACTTGTCTAATACCTGTCATCTAAATACAAGAGAACAAGTACATTAATCAATGTAATGCAAATATCCATGCAATAACATAAAGTATGTGATTTAGGGAAACCCAAGTCTAAACCGACTCAAGTCCATCTCCCAATACCACATTGACTTATACCTTTCGTTGCAGTCTCGGTTTCCTGCTCAGTCGAAGTCCTGAATTCACAGTCTGTCTGGTAATCACAATATCAATAATCTCATATCAATATACCTCCCAAATCGATAACAATCTGATCAATCTGAATTTAATTCAAAATCAACGGCATAACAGTATCATTTCACTATTCCCGTCAATACCATCTCAACATCTATCAATTACAATCTATAACCCATATCCAATATAAACTGTAATCGATTCATAATCCAAATCTGTCCGGTATAAATCAATATACCCTAAAAATTCATAACAATTCCATAATCAGTCTGTTTCTTAATCTGACTTCGATTCTATGATGTCTATGATGTCAAGAACGTCATATATGAATTCCATTCAATTCTGACAGTAGCATAATTTCAAAGCATGTCAAAACGTAGTAAAACTTACGTCAAGTTGTAGCCTACGTTGCTAGGAACTCGGTACTGAAGTAGGATTTAAAATCAGACGGACGGATTTCTCAGAAAAGGCGTAAGGATTTTTCACAACTCTACAGAGCCTTTTCTCAAATCTATTCTCTCGTTTCTGAGGATTAAAACGTTTGTATATATATATATATACTTCGCGCATGCATTTAGCCACCCGGCACAATTTCGCTTTGCATGCCTCGCGGCTCGGGCGGTAGTAACTTACCGCTCGGGCGCGTGCTCGGCGCTCGGGCGGTTAAGACTTACCGCCCGGGCGCAAGGGGTTCTGCCCTCTCCTGATAGATGCTGGCGCTCGGGCGGTCACAATTTACCGCCCGGGCGCCACACTTTCTGCCCGAGACATTTCCTATTGAACTTTGGCGCTCGGGCGGTCATTTCTTACCGCTCGGGCGCCACTTGTTCTGTCCAAAGCTTGCACCCTTCATATCTAATTTTATTTCGTGTCCCGATTAATCCTTTCGTAATCATATCACATTATAATTCAATAATTCTAGATTACTAGGATTAAATTTCCGGGCATTACATTTCTCCCCCCCTAAGATACGATTTTGTCCTCGAAATCACAAACTGTCAATCGTATTAATAAGGAGTATATATACAAAAACTGTATAAATATTTACATCAGTGAAACAATGCTAGGAATTCTTGTCTCATATCCGATTCAGTCTCCCAAGTGGCTTCTTCAACACCATGACGAGTCCATTGAACTTTCACAAGAGGAATCATCTTTGTTCTGAGCTGTTTTTCTTTACGATCGATAATCCGGATCGGCTTCTCGACATAACTCAATGTCTCATCCAGCTCAGTCTCGTCTGGTTGAATAACATGGGAATCATCAGGGAGATATTTCCGCAGCATTGATACATGAAAAACATCATGTATTCCAGATAATGAAGGCGGTAATGCTAGTCGATAGGCACGGTCTCCTATCTTCTCGAGAATCTCATAAGGACCCACGTATCGTGGAGACAATTTCCCTTTCTTCCCAAATCGCACAACACCCCTGAAAGGAGAAATCTTCAGGAATACTCGGTCTCCTGCCTCAAATACCAACGGTCGTCGTCTGAGGTTGGCATATTTGGCTTGTCGGTCCTGAGCTGCCTTCATTTTCTTCTGAATCAACTTTACTTTTTCATTCATATCTCTGATCATGTCAGGTCCAGTCTCAGGAACTTCAGAGATATCATCCCAGTAAAGAGGCGATCGACATTTCTTTCCGTACAACGCTTCGAATGGAGCCATCTCAATACTTGTTTGATAGCTATTGTTGTACGAAAACTCGCAAAGAGGCAATGCATCTTGCCAATTAGTGCTAAAATCCAGCACTACAGCTCTCAGCATATCTTCTAATGTCTGGATCGTACGTTCTGACTGTCCGTCAGTTTGTGGATGATATGCGGTACTCAAATGCAACTTCGTACCGAGAGCTTGCTGCAAACTCTGCCAGAAGTGCGAAGTAAACCGAGAATCACGGTCTGAAACAATCGACTTCGGCACTCCGTGCAGTCTGACAACTTCCTTGACGTAGATATCGGCCATCTGATCGTATCTGTAGGTCATCTTGTATGGAATGAAACATGCCGATTTGGTCAATCGATCAATCACGACCCAAATCGCATCATAACCTCGGGAGGATCTCGGTAATTGTGTCACAAAATCCATGGAAATATGATCTCATTTCCATTCAGGAATAGACAAACTCTGTAACAATCCTCCTGGTTTCTTTCGTTCAGCCTTCACCTGTTGGCAATTCAGACACTTTGATACAAATGTAGCAATGTCTGCTTTCATTTGTTTCCACCAATATTGTGTCTTCAAATCATTATACATTTTCCTGCCACCAGGATGAATGCTAAATCGACTGCTGTGTGCTTCTGTCAGTATCCGCTGTCTCAACTCCGAAACATTCGGTACAACAAGACGATTATTCACATACAAAGTACCATTTTGGACCTGATATTCTGACCGATGTCCAGCTTTGATCAAAGCAATCGACTTCTGCACATTCTGATCAACTCTTTGAGCCGTTTTAATTTTCAAAATCAGCTCTGGTTCCGCTTGAATAGTATATAATCTCATTGGTCTCTGATCTGTCTCAAATACTAATCCAGACAAACAGCAGTCTTCAATCAAATTCGAAACACCTATCGTCGATAAGGATAGTGCACATACCTTTCGACTCAGCGCATCTGCTGCTGCGTTGGATTTCCCTGGATAGTATTTAATCTCACAATCAAAGTCTTTCAATAAATCCAGCCATCTTCGCTGTCTCATATTCAACTCTGATTGGGAAAACAGATATTTCAAGCTTTTATGATCAGAATAAATTTCGAATTTCTCACCGTACAGATAATGTCGCCATATCTTTAATGCAAAGACTATAGCTGCCAATTCAAGATCATGAATTGGATATCGAGTTTCATGGGGTTTCAGCTGTCTCGAGGCATAAGCAATCACATGCCCCCGTTGCATCAATACACAACCCAATCCTCGGTGAGATGCATCGCAGTAAACAACAAATCCACCAGTGCTTGAAGAAATCGTCAACACAGGAGCACTGGTCAATCTCTTCTTTAGCTCAAGAAAACTGGTCTCACATTCCTCAGACCAGACAAATGGAGCATTTTTCTGAGTTAGCTGAGTAATTGGTTTGGCAATACTCGAGAAATCTTGAATAAAGCGGCGATAATACCCCGCCAAACCCATAAAACTACGAATTTCTGGTACAGATGTCGGTCTTGGCCAAGAAATCACTGCCTCAACCTTACTGGGATCAACTGATATACCGTCTCCCGATATAATGTGACCCAAAAACACAACCTGTTTCAGCCAAAACTCGCATTTCGACAATTTAGCATACAGTTTTTCTGCCCTCAAAATTCTCAACACAGTCCTCAGATGATTAGCATGCTCAATCATATTCTTTGAATAAATCAATATCTCATCAATGAATATGATAACAAAATCATCCAAGTATTTCTGAAAGACGCGGTTCATCAATCCCATAAATACCGCTGGTGCATTCGTCAATCCAAATGGCATGACAATAAATTCATAGTGTCCATACCTGGTTCTAAATGCAGTCTTTGAGATATTAGAGTCCCTGACTCTCAGTTGATGGTATCCGATCTCAGATCGATCTTGGAATATACAGATGAACCCTGCAGCTGATCAAATAAATCATCAATACGAGGCAATGGGTATTTATTCTTTACCGTTGCTTTGTTCAGCTGCCGGTAGTCGATACAAAGTCTCATCGACCCATCTTTCTTCCTCACAAACAGTACTGGAGCACCCCAAGGAGATACACTCGGTCTGATATATCCCTTGGCCAGTAAATCCTCCAACTGTTCCTGCTGTTTACAGATACGACAGCTGCCAACTACTCCTCGGCACTGATCTGTGGAATGTCTCCCTCCACAAGTACCACAGTATGGTCCAGTATAACTTTGGCTCTGACCGATCTGTCTCGAGCCACTCGAACTGGACGAGGTAGTCCCTGATTTCTTGAATTGCTTTCCTCTAGCCTTCAAGAAATCCTTCTTCCCGGTACCGCTGCTGCCCCCTTCAAATCGAGGAGGTGGTTGTTGTCCCGATACTGGAGCCACAAACGAAGCCTCTCTCTGCCTCATCAGGCCTGCCTCAGCTCCCTTGGCTCTATTTAGGGCATCGGTGAAGTTGTTGGGCCTCCCAGTATTCACCAGAGTAAAAATTTCAGGATTTAGGCCATTTATGAACTGGTCTGCTACGGCCTCATCACTTCCTGCCACATGAGGGGCAAATCGGAGCAGAGTAGAAAACTTAGCCACATAATCCTCAATGTTCAACTGGCCTTGTTTCAGGTTCGCAAACTCGGCTCCCTTGTCCTTCCTATAAGAAACTGGAAAGAACCGTAGATATAATTCAGTCTTAAACACATTCCAGGTAATGGCCGTACCTCGTTGTTCCAATGCCCGTTTCGTCGTGATCCACCAATGTTTAGCAACGTCATGCAATTGGTGTATTATCAGTTTTGCCCTCTTTTCCTCTGTATACTCCAACGAGTCAAACAGTGATTCAATGTCGTCCAACCAACTTTCACATTCCACGGAGTTCTCCGTTCCTTTCAAAGTCGGTGGATGAAATGACTGGAACCGTTTCAGCAATTTCTCCATTGCTGTAGGTGTCACATCCATGGGAGGATTCGAGGTACTCCCCTGTTCTGGCATTCTCCTCGGAGGCATATCTGATAACCAAAAGTGTTAGCAATTCCAACAATAATCCTATTTCAAGCCTCCCTGGATCATCTTACAGCTGATCCATTCCAATAATACACAATACCATATCAATAACAGATAAGTCAGGTAACATGTATTAAAACAAGAATCATGCTAGCAATCAAAAGCAGGAAAGAAAACACATTCTACCCCGCTCACTATCTCCTATCTCAATCTCAAGGATCTATCGCTCTGATACCACCTGTTGTGGGGACCCGGACGCTAATCAAGTTCTTAATCATCATTGGGACTAATTAATCAATTAAAACAGGGTCTAAATTTTTTTTTTAAAATGCGGAACGTAGTTACATACAACATATATACATATCAGTATATAAAATACAAATCCTGTATTTCAACATTTATTCAAACTAGGGTTTAAAACTAAAGTCAAGTGTTTAACCCTACATCTAGTCCAAGTCCGGTGCCACCACTCTAATCACGATCTAGCTCTTCATCTCTTCGACCCTGGACCTGTCCCACCTGTTGTCAAGTACACATACAGACAAGACAACAGCCGGATATACCGGTGAGAATATAATCCCCAGTATAAATCAATGAAACATGCAATCATATAAATCATATAAAGCATGTAATCAGGTAACATGAATACGTATCAAAATATGAAACATAAACAATATCAAATCAAACTGTGGACATCAATCATAATTCAGACTAGACTCAATCCTAGTCTAGGGATCCCGGTTTCCAGATGTGGTATTCCTATATCGAATTCCGTAAAGGATGGAACCATAATCTCTATTACTCGATATAACCAGTGCCCTGGTATTCCTATATCGAATTCCGTAATAAAAGAATTCCAATACCCTTTACTCGATATAACCAAATATGGTGTTCCTATATCGAATTCCGTAATATATTCCATTACTCGATATAACCAAACATCCAGTGTCCTAACCTAACCGTCAAGGACTGTAGCTCTATCGCTAGCATCCTATCTTGAGACATAGTGCAATGTGCCGTGGCGATACCACCACTATCCGGCACTTCTGTCACAAGACAACTTGTCTAATACCTGTCATCTAAATACAAGAGAACAAGTACATTAATCAATGTAATGCAAATATCCATGCAATAACATAAAGTATGTGATTTAGAGAAACCCAAGTCTAAACCGACTCAAGTCCATCTCCCAATACCACATTGACTTATACCTTTCGTTGCAGTCTCGGTTTCCTGCTCAGTCGAAGTCCTGAATTCACAGTCTGTCTGGTAATCACAATATCAATAATCTCATATCAATATACCTCCCAAATCGATAACAATCTGATCAATCTGAATTTAATTCAAAATCAACGGCATAACAGTATCATTTCACTATTCCCGTCAATACCATCTCAACATCTATCAATTACAATCTATAACCCATATCCAATATAAACTGTAATCGATTCATAATCCAAATCTGTCCGGTATAAATCAATATACCCTAAAAATTCATAACAATTCCATAATCAGTCTGTTTCTTAATCTGACTTCGATTCTATGATGTCTATGATGTCAAGAACGTCATATATGAATTCCATTCAATTCTGACAGTAGCATAATTTCAAAGCATGTCAAAACGTAGTAAAACTTACGTCAAGTTGTAGCCTACGTTGCTAGGAACTCGGTACTGAAGTCGGATTTAAAATCAGACGGACGGATTTCTCAGAAAAGGCGTAAGGATTTTTCACAACTCTACAGAGCCTTTTCTCAAATCTATTCTCTCGTTTCTGAGGATTAAAACGTTTGTATATATATATATATACTTCGCGCATGCATTTAGCCACCCGGCACAATTTCGCTTTGTATGCCTCGCGCTCGGGCGGTAGTAACTTACCGCTCGGGCGCGTGCTCGGCGCTCGGGCGGTTAAGACTTACCGCCCGGGCGCGAGGGGTTCTGCCCTCTCCTGATAGATGCTGGCGCTCGGGCGGTCACAATTTACCGCCCGGGCGCCACACTTTCTGCCCGAGACATTTCCTATTGAACTTTGGCGCTCGGGCGGTCATTTCTTACCGCTCGGGCGCCACTTGTTCTGTCCAAAGCTTGCACCCTTCATATCTAATTTTATTTCGTGTCCCGATTAATCCTTTCGTAATCATATCACATTATAATTCAATAATTCTAGATTACTAGGATTAAATTTCCGGACATTACATGTACTGAATTTAGGCTCTACTGAAAATCATGTCCTTCTAGAGGGCTCGTTGTCGGTACGAAAAAATTGTCCAAAATAGAGGGAAGAAGCATTGTGCCCCACTGAAGAAGAACAAACACAAGAAGAAGCCATACAAGAAACCCACTCAGGGACCTTAAAACCCGACAAGTCAGAACATTTCAGTTTCCACTGCAACAAGTCTGGACATTGGAGGCTTAACTGAACGGAGTATCTTGCCTAGAAGCGTTCTAGACATGGTAAGTTTTACATTGAAGTAAATGTCTAAATCAATTCCTCTTCCTTGGTATTGGATATTGGATGTGGTACTTATCTATGCAATGGTTTGTAAGTGATGGCAAGAAGCATGAGACTCATACATGACGAGACATTTCGGAGATTAGGAAATTGAGAAAGGGTTGCTGCAACTGCCATTGGAGATATTACTTTCATTTTAAACAATGATTTTAAGTTACTTTTGGGAGACGTTTTATATGTTCCTGAGTTTGTTAAAAATATTATTTCTATTTCTATGATTGATAGAGATGATTATTCTTGTATTTTTGCTAAATTAGTTTGCAATATTTACAAGAATGTATGTTTGATCGGAACGGTGAATTAATGAACGATCTTTATAATTTAAAATTAAAAGATATTCCGTTGAACAATATCAAAGCAAAAATCAAAACAACAACAAACAAAAGAAAATTAGATGATCAAAATCTCGCACAAATACAGCACACTAGACTATGTCACATTTCCCAAACAAGGATGCACAAACTAGTGGGAGAAGGCATGTTTGACTTGTCAGACATAAATTCTCTACCTACTTGTGAATCCTGTCTAAAAGGAAAAATGACCAAGACTTCCATTAATGGAAATTTGGAACGTGCACATGGTCTACTGGATTTGATCCACACAGATGTTTGTGGCCAGTTAAGTGTTAGTACAAAATATAGGCAATCTTACTTCATTACCTTTGCTGATGACTATTATAGGTATGAGTATATCTACTTGATGAGATACAAATCTGAAGCATTTGAAAAGTTCAAAGAATTCAGATCAGAAGTGGAAAAAAATAGAAAGAAGTATTAAAACTTCAGTACTGCCTTCCATCCTCAGACAGATGGACAGTCAGTGAGAGTGGTTAAGATTCTGGAGGACCTACTCCGAGCTTGCAAGATCGACTTCCAGGGTAGCTGGGAGGCAAAGCTACCTCTTGTGGAGTTAACAAACAACAACAGTTATCAAGCATCGATTTGTTAACAAACAACAACAGTTATCAAACAACGGTCCTCATACAAGGCACTGTATGGGGGGAAGTGTAGGTCGCCATTGTACTGGGATGAGGTGGGAGAGAGAGCAAAGTTGGGTCTGGATATTGTCAAGCAGACAACAGAGTTGCTGGTCAAGATTCAGGACAGGATGAGGACCGTTCAGAGTCGTCAGAAGAGTTATGCGGATTAGAGGCGCAGAAATATTGAGTTCACAGTATGGGATCATGTTTTTGTGAAGGTCGCACCTATGAAGGGTGTGATGAGGTTCGGGAAAAAGGGCAAGCTCTGTCCTAGATTCATCGGACCATTCGAGATCCTAGAGAGAGTCGGGGCATTCGCATACAGAGTTTCTTTACTGCTAAATCTGGCTGGAGTTCATAATGTGTTCTACATCTCTATGCTGCGAAATTACATGTCGAACTCTTCGCATGTGCTGAACTATGAGCCACTTCAGCTGACGCCGCACCTGTCATTTGAGGAGAGACCCACTCAGATATTGGACAGACAGGAGAGGAGAGTCCAGAACAAGGTGATCCATATGGTCAATGTCAAATGGCTGAATAATTCCAAGGAGGAGGCTACTTGGGAGACTGAGACCAAGATGACGAGTCGCTACCCGGAGTTATTCGGTACGTATTAAATTTCGAGGACAAAATTTTGTTTTAGGGAGTGGGGAGTTCTAAGGTCCATGAAATTTAAATTACGTAACCAAAATGCATGCAATCTAGGCTTTTAGTAAAATATATGTTTATTTATTTTTTTAACGCCCCAGATTTGACGACAATCCTCACTATATCAAGACTGGTCTTTCCAGCGTGCTTATGTACTCACTCACACGCACCCCAGGAAACTTCTCAGGGGGTCACCCATCTCAAAAATTCCCCAAGTCAAGCACACTTAACTTTGGAGTTCTTATTTGATGAGCTACCGAAAAGAAGATGCACCTTGTTTTCGGTAGCTTATCACATAAGAACTCCAAAGTTAAGCGTGCTTGACTTGGGGCAATTTAGGGATGGGTGACATCCTAGGAAGTTTCCTAGGGTGCGTGTGAGTGATGACATAAGCACGCTGCAAATACCCGTCTTGATATAGTGAGGACAGTCGTCGAATCTGGGGCGTTATAGTTGGTATCAGAGCCGACCTCTCTTAGAACGGTGTGGTTCGGGGACGAACTAAGCGGAAGCTGGTGGGCATGTGAGGCCCAGGGCCGAAGAGGGCGGGGGTGATCGCCCGTGCCATGAGGTTGTACGGACAATGAGCGGCTCCTGGCAGGCTTCTAGGTGGAGGGAACATGAATGAAACGATCCCACAACGGAATGAGAGGGATTCCGAGACTTATCAATGTAATGGACTGTACAGTTGAAGATGACTTAAAAGATTTGATATGTACTACTCATATCAAGAAGGTGCATCTTATTTTCGGTAGTTCATCACATAAGAACTCCAAAGATAAGTGTGCTTGATTTGTGGCAATTTAGGGATAGGTGATGTAATGTCTCAAATAAATATCACAATTTGTTGATTTAGTAATGTAAGATTACTAAATAATTAATGCTTTTTAAAGAGTGGAATATGACATAATTTGGTCATATGAAGTCCAAATGATTTGAAATTTCGGTATAACATAGAAAACTCAAAGATATAGAAGTTTCATGTTTTTAGTTTTGAGAAATTTGGTCGTCTGACTGGTCCAAGAAGATATACCGGTGTTAAAATGTTAAATATTATATATTATATTATATTATATTATATTATTTAATTAATATATTAATTAATATAATATAATATAATATTAAAAAAAAGATAAAGATGAAATACGTTAAATGAAAGAATGAATGTTCTTTCCAGTGAGCAAACGAGATGTGAGAGAAACGGAGACAGAAGGTATTCGATTTTTCTTTTCGATCGTGCGATTTATCGGTTTATTCAATCGACGAACCGACTTCAGTTTTGGAATCGTTGACACGAGGTCTTCGATTTGAGGTATAAATTTTATAGTTTTAGTGATGTTCGAAATTCGTCGATTTCTGGAATAAATCAGATAAATTGTTAAATCATACTGAAATTGAAGTTTGTTGAATACTCTATGATTTTAACGAAGTAGAGAAGATTATACTGATGTTATTTTGAATTATTCCCAATTTATTATAATTAGGGATTTTAATCGTTGGATTGTGATTATAGATTTGTTTGTCAGTTATTATTATTTCTGATTATATATTCGAAGTCTACGAAGTATAGACTACACGTTGATATAAAGTTTTCGTAATTTGACGGATGTTGTAAAATAGCCTATTATTTGAAGTTAATTAATTAGGGTGTATTTGATGGTAGTATTGTGAATTAAATACACCACAATATTAAATTGTTGAACGATAAGAAATTATAATCGAGTTTTATATTTTGTTGAATTAATTGTTGTTGGGCTATTTGATGTTATATGTTGAGGCTGTTATTATTGTGTTGATACAGTGACAATGATCTGATATTGTCGTTGAATTATTTAGATACATCACAAGCCTCGGGATCAAAGAAATAGCCAGATTTTATATATACTCGATTATCAGGTACATGTTGACGTACGAGCATATGTTGTTATTGTTTAGTATTGATGAATACTATTGCGTTGAACGATGATAAATCACCGGAATGGAGTGATTTGATATTATATTTGTTGTTGTTTATTATTGCTGACTATCGTTGTTGGGAGACGTCTCTTTGATGTTGTCACGTTGATGTTGTTCGTTCAACGATATTGTTGTCGCCAGAGTTGGGGTGCGACGTATCGTGGATGTTGTTGTTCGTTCGATGATATTGCTGTCGCCGCTGTTGGGGTGTGACGTATCGTCGATGTTTTTGTTCGTTCGACGATATTGTTGTCGCCGGTGTTGGGGTGCGACATATCGTCGATGTTATTGTTGCATTAGCATGTTGTTGAGGTTGTTGTTGGCTTGATTGTCCAGAGACAGCAAAGGGGTATTTCTGTTATGATTTCAGTTATATTTTATATTATTAATATAACTGTTATGTATTTCGATGATGATTGTTGTTTATGCTCACCCTTTGGGGGCTGTTTCTGTTGTACAGGTTACAGGACAATGCTGTGAGACAGGATAGTGGTGAAGGACTAGATGTGTCTAGTCAAACAGTCCTGTAGTTGATGTATGTGTGTATTTATTATACTGTTTCTGCTGCATTGACGTAGATAGTGTGGTGATTGCACTATTTTGTCGTATATGCATTATATTATTACTGTCGTTGAAAAGAAAAAATTTATGCAAATGACGTCAGATGTTGTATGATTATGTGGCAAGGTTTGGGGCGCCACAGGTGACCTCCATGCATGCAAAATATTTAAGTGTTTATTTTCAAAATGTTACAACCTACATTATAAATTAGTAGACGTTACAACCTACATTATAATGGGCCTAATGGGCCAATTATACATAGGTTGTTGGGCCTAAACCCCGACCCAATAATTTATATCAACTTGAGAGGCTTCCAAGCCCTAAACTCAATCAAAACTCACGCCTCAAGCAAGAAATAGTCCTAGGTTTTCTCTGAACAACAACAGCACACACACACGTTTTTAGCAAATTCACGTGGGTTTTGCAAGGAAGAAAACACATCAAGGTTCCCCCGTCTCTCCGCAAACTTTCCTCGCATCAAGGATTGTTTTTTGTGCATGAAACACGCAAAGGCACGTCTTAATCTTCATTCACTCATCGTTCATACCATATTATGTGTGTTTATACATGATTGCATGAAAACATAATGTCATCTTATATATTTTCGTTTTTATGTCCTGTACATGATAACACTTGAGTTTTTATAATTTTAAATTCATGTTAATGATGCACAAAGGGGCTTCCTTGGTAGGGATAATAAAAGGGATGAATTTTAGTGTGTTTAAGAGTCTTTATGGGCCATGGTTCAGGGCTGGTTGAAGCAAGACTAGGGCTGCACGATTTTTGGTTTGAGGAGAACTAGGGTTTTGTTTTTTATTGTCCTTGAAGGGTGCGGCTGCTAGATACTATTGGGTCACGTCCATGGGTCTTAAAGGGGTCGATTCATGGTCCTATATGGGTTGAGGGAAGGCTAGTGCAAGGAGGAAGGCTGTAGGTTGAAACTTTGGCCACGCGGGTATTGTGGTTGACGTGTTGAGGGTTGTATCTTTTGTGGGCTCTAGGGCTGGTCCAGTAGGGTCTAAGGGGTTTGGTTAGGGTCCCAACAAGGTTACCTAGGGTCTGGTCCACACGGTTAGAGGCTAGGATCGAAGGAGACCACGGTTTATTGGGCTATGGTTTTCGAACCAAGGGAAAGAAAATTCAGTATCCTGGCTGGGCTTTTTCGAGGGTGATAAATGGATTGATTTCCATTGCACAGGGTATGGCTAGGTGTTAATAAGCTATGGTTCAATTTTTGTTAAGTTACAAGTCGATTCGGGTTAAAACAGGGACGTAGGTACGAGTTTTAAAACGAATTGTGAAATTAGTCGAGGAGTTTAAGTTTATGTCTAAGAAATTTTTATGGGTGTATTTTAAGGTGTTATGGTAAGTTTGGATGGATTCGGGTCATCATTTTTAGGTCTAAAGGTAAATTTGGAAATTTAGGGTTTAGGGGCAAAATGGTCATTCTACACCTGAATAATGTTAGACGTCCTGGCAGTGCCCTGATGCTATATTGAATTTTAAAATGTTTATTTTGAAAGATTATGGAATTTATGATGGAAAACGATCATGCTAAAAGACGTGTTGCATGCTTGGTTTAAAAGAAAATGTTATATGCATTAATTTTTATAAGTGATGGGAATGATGAAAGGATTGAAGGAGTTGATATGATTGTGTACGAAAGTATATGATGATATGTATGTCCAATGCTCAGTTGACGGGTGAGAGTGTTGCTGATGTCCCCGTCGTCTGATACCATGGTTATACGTAAGAATGATCAATCTACCAACGGCTGAAATAAAAGTTACAATTAATGATCTGAATTCAAGAAAATGAAACGTATACGTATATGATGAAAGGAAAAGTATATGATGAAAAGAAAAGGATTTAAAGTTATGCATGTTCATGAGAAGCTATTTTTATTAAAAGTATTTTTCATCGTTTCTTGTGAATGTATATGTACTGCTTGTTATAACAGTTAAGGTTTGCTAAGTCTTTAGACTCACTAGGTGTGAATGATGCAGGTGAGAATAATTTTGATGATATTGGAGGCCTTGATGGTTGAACTGACTGGACTGATGGTGCATTTAACCCGAGGACCGACGCTAGTTTTTCTACACTTTTATGAATTAAGATTACTTTAAAGATCTTATGACTTTTATTATTTTGATTGGTTAAATCTCAAACCTTTTAAACCATACAACAGCTCAAGCACCACGGTTCGACCGCTCTACCAAACAGGGACAATTATTGCACCCAACAGTCTTCCTCCCAATAATTGCACTCCTTGCAATCAATGAGAATCGAACCCATAACCTTGGCTCTGATACCAATTGTAGGATCGAGTGCTTACTGCTTTAGCACCAAAAGCTATAGCTGGTGGTAATGATACAACTCAAATCTTTTAAATCGTACAGCAGCTCAAGCACCACGATTCGATTGCTCTACCAAACAGAAACAATTATTATACCCAACAATATATACTTGTGATCTATTTATCATACGGTGGTATAAGAGCAAAAAGTCTAGCCCTCATTTGCTAGTGGGAGATGCTGGGAATTAAGAAATATAAATGGGTTTACGGTAGTCCATGACGGTTGAACCGACCCAACCCAAAATAAAATAACATTTGAGTTCGTTGGAAAGAGTGGTTATTTCTCTATATAATAACTTTCCAGCTTCCATATTTATCTGGAAAACAATTAGATATGCACATAATTGAAAGAGGGAAGCCGAGACATTGCTTTGGCTAAATAAGAAAAATATACCAACAAATATTGAAGCATTTGGATTGTGCAAATCGATTATTTTCCGTTCGTGTTTGGTGTCGGGCTGTTGTGAGGCATTAATATCGTCGGAAGAAAGTGAAAGTTCTGTTCCCACAGTGTGAGTGTGATGAGGGTGATTGTTGTATGTATCAGAAAGTAGGTGTTATACGTAGATGTTGTAACACCCACGACAACATGCAGCGGAAGTTTCAGTTTAAGAAGTTAACACACAACTTGAATTATAATAATAATACGAGTGACGAGATATAAATTATGCACAAGTATCAAATACTTGTGCGGTGCCTCAGGGCAAAAATAATTCACTAGGAAAACTTGTAAGTTTACAAAAACCAATACTAGTGAAAGAATAAAACAACTCTCCTAAAAGGCGAGTAACAAATTGCATCCTAAACCACTACCAAACCGTATAACCAAAATACATAGGATGCATCAACTGAGAAGTAAATGGTCTTCACAAATTCAACACACTAAATCAACACAGTGAATAGGTGTTGTCTTCATATGGTGTCAACACTTCCCAGCAACACGTTAACAATAGCACGAGATGGCTTCGATCTCGAAAAACTCTTCGAACTCCTTCGTCTCTCTCACTCTCCTTTTTCGCCCCTTTTCCTATTAAAGCACACACAGAGTTTTATTAGAAAAAAACTCCTTAAAGAATAAGGATCTCATATCTTAAAGATATTAAGATTCCATATATTAAAGATATTGTGACTCTCATATCGAATACCAAATCTACAAGAGATCACATCATAAATTAGAGATTATTCTCAAGTCTAGAAAGGCAAAACATTAGAGATATTAAAAAGGAAATTATATCAAGGAATTTAATTCCTTTTAATCTCCCCCTTTTTGCCTTTCTGGACAAAACACCCCAACATGGTTATACAGCTCAACTCCCCCTGAGTTAGCAAATCAGTCTCCCCCTGAATTCTGCTGTTAAGCATTCCCCTAATGAAAAATATCACAGGTGTTGTATGTTAGATGTTGCAACATTCAGATCATAACACCGAAACAGTTGTTCATTTCATTAATCAGGAGGAACAAAGATTAGAGAAAATAAAAGGACAACTAAAGTAAGAAGGACTAGAACCATCAAGAGAGACACAAACAAAAGAAACACTCAAAATCTCCTTTATCCATCATTACTGCTATCATCATCATCTATTTTGGCTCCACTGGTTCCAGCTGTAACATCTACTCCCCTTTTTTGTCCAGAATGGATGCTAGCAGCACGTAAAAGCTCATAATCTGCCACTTGATTTTCATAATGTTCAATGGTCTTCTTGGCATTAGCAATCTGTTGGCGACCATACGCAATCTGAGCTTGAATGTAAGAGAGAGATAGGTGTAACATAACCAGCAGGAGGTGGAGGGGGAAGACTAGAAGTGTCCGGCAGAGGCTCAGATGTTGTGTCACCAGTGTGGCCAACATCCGAAGCAACACTCGAACTTAGCCAGGGCAGATCGATCTTTCTGTTGCCCTTGAAATAGACAGGAGAAATCTTCAGAGTTCCTCCGAAAGGACAGAGTTATTCATCTATATCCGGGATGAATCCTTGAGATTCCATAATTCCATAAATTAGGGAAGGGTAAGGAAGCTTGGTTTGCTTGAAGTCTCCTTCAGCATATTGCAAGACTGTCTAGCACACCAGCTTCCCGAAGTTGAAGGCACGGCCTGTTCCAATAGAAAATAGTAACAGGGCCAGAGATCGAGTCACCGTAGTCGAGTTGGTAGTCGGTGTCCAGTTCCAGATGGAAGTTTTGTGTAGCACAGAGAAGAAGGAGGTGAGGTTGGCAGCGCTCAACTTCTTGGGATGATCAGGGAATACTTGGATCACACCTCCAGTAAGTACAGAGGTTATAGCATGTATGTCAAGATCTTCTTCCACCTCTTCAATATCGGGAGTGTCGTAGAATGCATTGATCACTGACGGTGTGAATTTGTAAAGTCGCTCACGTACGAACACTCTGCCATACTTCACCGAGTCCTCATCTCCCACACTCCTCAAAATATTGCAATAAAATTCCAACACAGCTCGACGGCAGTAGGGCAGTACGGTGGTGACAATGGAGAGCAGCCTTCGGTTCTTCAAGAACTCAACCAAATTATGTTTCCCATACGCATCAAAATCAATGTTTTTCTCCTCAATCAACTCACGATGAATAAAAAGGGGCCATAATGCCAAGGCCTCTTCAGAATAAAACTTCGGGGAGAAGGACTTACTGAGATCATAATCAGCAGAGTCAGTGTTGTGCTCGGTGTTGTCAACATCCACCTCAACACCGGCAGCAGCATCAGCAGAAGACTCGCTAGCTTCAGAGTCAATGTCCTCAGATGCATCATCACCTTGTTCCTCAGATTCAAAGTCAGATACAGACGATGAGGAGGAGTCATCAGAGGCACCAGGCCGGTTTTGCTCGAATTCCTTCATCATTTCTGAGTCAGGTTCATCCTCCTTAACCATTTGTTTTCGGGCGGCCTTATCTTCTTTGAGCTGAGCAAGAAACTCTGCCAAAGATTGTTCATCATCTTCAGGTTCACCGGGAGATTGTTCTTCTGCAGCTTCATGAGAATCCGTGATGGGGTTTGGCTTTTGACTACCAGAAGTAGAACCAGATTCCTTAGCAGCAACAGTTGGTTTGGGGCGAGCCACCAACTCAAAATCATCATCATTGGAGTCGTCTCCAGATGAGAAATAAGGGTCCAGAATATTTGAGAAGGTGGATGCCCTTGGCTTCTTAGTAGGGACAAAGTCAGGATCGAACCCTGCTTGTCTTTTTGACCTTCGGCGCATAGGTGCAGGAGGAAAGGCTCTATTCACGGCCTCAAAATTTGGGGGATCCTCGACATTGATTTCGTTCCCAGGTTCACCAGGAGCGATCATTTCCAGCGGGATTGGTTCTTCTGGTACACCCACAATCTCCAACCCTTCAACATTGGTTTCAGCCTTGGGTGTTGGGTCAGGTGATTTTTCACCCATGCTTGCAGCCATTTCACTCCTAATGTCGTGAGGATCGAAGCCAGCCATCTGCGAAATAGGGAACAAAAAAGGTAGTGTGGATCGAGGAACACAGGAAATCACGAAGGCAAAGATAATTTTTCGAAGAAAAATGAATAGTGAGAGCAGGAGAAATTTTAGAACGTGCGGGAAAATACTAAATAGTAAAGTTATTCTTCATCTATTCCTAAGTATTTAAGTACGCCCCACCAACGGTAACATTCTTTCGAGCCGTGACTGCAGCCCCTTTCCAAATCAGTTTTTACTCTAACCCAACGGTAACTTTCTGAACCAGTGTAATCATTCTTTCAGGAAGATCAGGCAGGATGAAACGCCACATCGAATTAACCCCACTAACCGTTAGATATCAAGGTATTTAAAAATGAAGTTGGTTGGGTTATTTTTTGAATTTCATGAATTAAAAGCTGGTAGCCAACTGGACATGATGAATTCACAAAGCAGTAGTACGAATGACTTAAATTTATGCCTAAAATATGATCAAAAATGAAATACTCACGCATGTGATCAAACTGTGATCAGTCTGTAGTTAGGTGTTGGCAACACCTCTTGGCAACACTCACAAGTTGGACTCAAACTTTCTTGAACATTTTTATTTCAGACATGGTAGCTCTCACTCTAGAGGAACAGTCTTCATGGGACTCCTCTAGGTAGCTTTTTCCATCTGAATTTTGACTTAGAAGTGGTAGCTCCCACACTAGAAGAACGGTCTTCATTGGACTCCTCTAGGTAGCTTTTTCCATTTTCTTCTAAACAATGTTTTTGTTCTATTTTTTTTCAAATTCTTCTCCTCTTTTCTATTTTTCACGTTATTGCTCAAAAATTTTTTAAGTCATTGTCTACATTGGATAAGATCATGTAGGACACGAACATCCTCAACAGCTTTACGACTTAGATTGAGCACACTCCATACTTTAGAGAATTTTGATAGAAAGTTTGATTCACAACTGAGAGCGCATCATTCAGTATCCTTCACTTGTACAAGCTTCACACAAAACAAGATGTATGCAATATGTCTAGCATCCTAAAAATAAAATGCACATGCATGCTGAGTGTTGTCCACAGGTGTTGTAACACCGAGGACAACATCCGTGAGTGATCATTGTGTACACAAACTGAGAGACTTCCTAAGATTGGAAAATCTCTCAAAATCCAATGGTTTTGTAAAGATATCAGCCAGTTGGTTCTCAGTTCCAACAAATTCCATTCGAATCATATCCTTTTCAACCAAATCTCGAATAAAATGATGTCTAATGTCAATGTGTTTCGTTCGAGAGTGTTGCACTGGATTTTTTGAAATATCAATTGCACTTGAATTGTCGCAGTATACAATTAAAGTGTCACTGTTGAATCCATAATCTTTAATCATTTGATTCATCCACAGAAGTTGTGAGCAGTAACTAGCAGCTGCAACATACTCAGATTCAGCAGTGGACAAAGACACACAATTTTTCTTTCTACTGTACCATGACACCAAATTGTTACCAAGATAAAAACACCCACCCGTGGTACTTTTCCTATCATCTAAGTTTCCAGCCCAGTCAGCATCACTAAAGCCCACTAAATTGGTGTTTGTTTCTTTGGTCTACCACAAACCTAAGTCAACTGTTCCAGATATATATCGCAAAATTCTTTTGACAGCCTTTAAATGAGTGACTTTAGGATCAGCCTGGTACCTAGCACACAAACATACACTAAACATGATGTCGGGACGACTTGCACTTAAGTAAAGAAGACTGCCTATGATGCTGCGATACTGGGTGTTGTCAACACCTGCCGCAACATCGTCTTTGGACAATTTTTCAGTCGACCCCATTGGTGTTTTCATGTGTTTAGTGTTCTCGGTAGAAAATTTTTTCACCAAATTCTTGGCATACTTGGATTGACATAGAAAGATACCATCATGCATTTGTTTAATTTGCAATCCAAGAAAGAAACTTAATTCTCCTACCATGCTCATTTCAAATGTGGTAGACATGCATTTAACAAATTCATCAACATGTTTTTGAGAAGAAGCACCAAAAATGATGTCATCCACATAAATTTGACACACAAGAATATCATGCTTCGATTTTTGAATAAAAAGGGTTATATCAACCTCACCTCGTTTGAAGCCTAAGTCAAGCAGATATTCAGTAAGCCTACCATACCATGCTCTTGGAGCTTGTTTAAGTCCATAAAGTTCCTTCTTCAACTTGTAGACATGGTGCGGGTGGTGTGGATCTTCAAATCCTTTAGGTTGGCTTACAAAAGCTTCCTCTTTCAAGATGCCGTTCAAAAAGGCACTTTTCACATGTATTTGATATAATTTTATGTCCATGTGACATGCAATAGCAAGTAAAAGTCTAACCGATTCAATCCGGGCAACAGGGGCAAATGTCTCGTCAAAATCAATTCCTTCAATTTGAGTATACCCTTGAGCAACTAGCCTTGCTTTGTTTCTCACAACAATTCCAGATTCATCAGTTTTGTTTTTAAAAATCTCTTTGGTTCCAATAACATTCACATTATCAGGTCTGGGAACCAAATCCCACACATCATTCCTAACAAATTGTTCAAGTTCCTCATGCATTGCATCAACTCAAAATTCATCTTTTAAGGCTTCATTTATATTTTTGGGTTCAATGAGTGAAACAAAACAAGAGTGACTTACTTGAGAGTATACGGAAGTCATGCATACTAGTCCCATCATTTTTCGATAGTCTACCTTCTCCTTTCTTCTAGTTTGCATTCCTCCAAAATTTTCTCCAATGATCTGAGATGATGGATGATTTTTCTGAATCTTACTGGGAATATCAATCTCTTCATTGGTTACACCGTCATCATTCTCGGTATACTTTCCTAGTTCATCATTTGATTCTGCCAGTGCAGGTGTTGTCTCCGGTGTTACAACACCAGGTGCAACATCTGTGTTAGGTAGTGTCTCACTTTCGTTCAGCAGCCCATAAATATCATCCTCGATTGTTTTTCCCGTTAGATCTGCAAGATCATCAAAAACAACGTTAATAGATTCCATAGTCGTTCTTGTTCTCAGATTATACATGCGATATGCACGACTATTAGATGAATAACCAAGGAATAAACATTTGTCACTTTTAGAGTCAAACTTTGCAAGATGGTCTCGGTCATTCAAAACATAACATACACACCCAAAAACATGAAATACTTAAGGTTAGGCCTCTTTCCCATGATGATTTCATAGGATGTCATAGTAGAACCACTCCTTAAGTACACACGATTTGAAATATGACATGCTGTGTTTAAGGCCTCGGCCCAAAATATCTTTGAAATATTCTTTGAACTTAACATGACCCTAGCCATTTCTTGCAGTGTCCTATTCTTCCTTTCGGCTATTCCATTTTGTTGAGGAGTCTTAGGGGCCGAAAATTCATGAGTTATCCCTCTCTTTTCACAAAATGATATAAAGTGTGAGTTTTCAAATTCTTTACCATGGTCGGTCCTTATCTTACCAACCCTCAGATTATGTAGATTAGTAATCTTAGCATGTAATTTCTTGAAAACATCAAATGTATCGGATTTTTCTCTAAGAAATCTTACCCAAGTAAAGCGAATCCACACAAACACATGAATACTTCTTACCTCCTAGGCTTTCCACTTCCATTGGACCCATAAGATCCATGTGCAAGAGTTCAAGACACCGTGTTGTCCCAAAGTGTTGCAACACTTGATGAGGAACACGTGTTTGCTTACATTTTTGACATGCACCACAAACATACGGAATTCCAGAGGATAAATTAGGCATACCTCTCACAGCATCGTACTTACCAAGATTCTTTAATTTCTTGAAGTTTGAATGTCCCAATTTTTGATGCCACAAGTTTAATTCACTCACCTTTGAATGATTGCATACTAAGTCTTCTCCAAGTTGATAGCAATTATCAGCAGACCTTGTACCTGTCAAAATACGAGTATTAGCATTATCAAACACTTCACAATTATCTTTATCAAACTTGACATGCAAACCGTCATCACAAAGTTGACTTATGCTTATTAAGTTTGAGTTAAGCCCTTCGACATAAAGCACATTGTGTAGATTAGGTAGTCCATCAACATTCAAGGTTCCTTTGCCAGCAATTCTTCCTTTAGCACCACCACCATACGTCACATGACCACTCCTCAGTTCAACATAGTCAATCAAATGGTCTTTAGAACCTGTCATGTTGCGTGAACAGCCACTGTCAAAGTACCATATTCCTGCAATGTTAGTCTTTAATGAAGTATAAATAACGGAACATTGAATCTTAGCCTTTGGTACCCAAACCTTTTTTACCGTCAGTTTTCTGTTGGCAGTGTTGCGCCGGGTGTTATACAACACCTGTGGCAACACCTGTTCTGATTCACATCTCTTGTAATCATCTCTCAGTTTAAAGCAGTAGGGTTTGATATGACCAGGTCTAAAACAATAGTGGCAGATAAAGTGGCGTTTTCTGGATTTGGACTTCTTGGTAGATATTTGCCCTTTTGATGGAGCACCTTTTTCAGTGTGTGTAGCATTCGAGGTTTCAACACTTCCTTTGACAAAAACAGTTGGTTTTCTCTCAGTATTGGAAGATTCTCCAATTTCGAACAGACTATTAGGATAACCAAGTCCAGCTTTGTCATTCTGTCCAATCATCAAAAGTGAATCAAGTTTGGATGAACTTGAATTCATCTTGGCAAGAATCTGAGTTGCTTCTCCAAGTTCCTCTTTGACTTTGCATAATTCCAGATCTTTCTTGCTTAAGATTACTTCAAGTCGTGATATTCGTGACTTTAGCTCAGCGTTCTCTTTGGAGAGAATTGTATTTCCTTTAGTTCTTTTGATCCAGTCTTCATATAGTTCTTCGTACATCGTCTGCACACTTTCTAGAGTGACTTCATCATCATCTACCTCTTGAGTTTCAGACTGAATTGACTCCGCAAGGGTCGTAGAATTAAGACATACTGAATTCGAAGAGGTGTTGCGGCCAGGTATTGCAACACCTGTGGCAACACCCAAAGGATTGATTTGCATTGAGCGTTTCTCCTTGATCACAGCAGATAACGATGTGTGATTTTCAGATTCATTTGATCCTTGATCATCATCAGACTCTTCATCACTCAGGGTGACAGTCATGCCTTTGTTTTTCTTAAGTCGATTGGCACACTCATTGGCATAGTGTCTATATCCCGAACACTCTCTACATTGCACTGAATCCAGGTTTCTGACATTTGATTGGATTTGCACTTCAGTTTTTGGTCGAAACTGTCCTTTCATAGGAGTAAACTTTTGAGCTTTTGCAGAAGTGGTGATGCTGGGTAGCACAGATTTCTGCCCACTTTTCTTCTTCTCTTTCATGTTCTTCAAGTAATCACCGAATTTCTTAGTAAACAGAGAGATCGATTCTTCACCTAAATCAGACTTTTCCACTTCTTTTTATATTTGAAGGATTTCATCATAAGATTCGGTTGAGGCTTCAAGGGCTATTGTTTTCCCTTTATCCTTCCTTTGTAAATCGAGGTTCATCTCAAAGGTTCTGAGAGAACTCATTAATTCATCCAGGTTGATTTTTGAAGTGTCTTTAGATTCTTCAATTGCACACACTTTGACATTAAATCTCTCAGGGAGAGATCTTAAGACTTTGTTCACCAATCTTTCATTGGGCATGGGATCTCCAAGACTCTGAGCTTCATTAGAAAGTTGTCTCAACCGGCTATCGTACTCAAGAATAGACTCCTTGTCTTCCATCCTCAAGCTTTCAAATTTTGATGTCACCATCCTTAGCCTAGTTTTACGCACGCTCTCAGATCCTTCACAATGTTTCTGAAGTATATCCCACGCTTCTTTAGCACAGACACAATTGGTGATTAGGTTAAACATCCTTGTGTCAACTGATGAAAATATAGCATTGAGAGCCTTGGAATTAAAATTTGAAGTTTGCACTTCATCAATTGTCCATGTACTTTCGGGTTTGAGCCGAGAGTCTCCATCAGCATCCTCGATCTTTGGTGGGCTCCAACCATCAAGTACACGCAGCCAAGCTCTTTCTTCAATAGATTTTATAAAGACCCTTATCTTTACTTTCCACAAAGCATAGTTTGAACCATCCAACACGGGAGGTCTAAAAACAGTGTTTTTTGATGCTTCCATTTTTTTGTGAAAACAAAACAAAACAGGATCTCACTTAGTAGCGTCAAGTGGAGGCTCTGATACCAATTGAAAGTTCTGTTCCCACAGTGTGAGTGTGATGAGGGTGATTGTTGTATGTATCAGAAAGTAGGTGTTGTACGTAGATGTTGTAACACCCACGACAACATGCAGCGGAAGTTTCAGTTTAAGAAGTTAACACACAACTTGAATTATAATAATAATAATACGAGTGACGAGATATAAATTATGCACAAGTATCAAATACTTGTGCGGTGCCTCAGGGCAAAAATAATTCACTAGGAAAACTTGTAAGTTTACAAAAACCAATACTAGTGAAAGAATAAAACAACTCCCCTAAAAGGCGAGTAACAAATTGCATCCTAAACCACTACCAAACCGTATAACCAAAATCCATAGGATGCATCAACTGAGAAGTAAATGGTCTTCACAAATTCAACACACTAAAATCAACACAGTGAATAGGTGTTGTCTTCATATGGTGTCAACACTTCCCAGCAACACGTTAACAATAGCACGAGATGGCTTCGATCTCGAAAAACTCTTCGAACTCCTTCGTCTCTCTCACTCTCCTTTTTCGCCCCTTTTCCTATTAAAGCACACACAGAGTTTTATTAGAAAAAAACTCCTTAAAGAATAAGGATCACATATCTTAAAGATATTAAGATTCCATATATTAAAGATATTATGACTCTCATATCGAATACCAAATCTACAAGAGATCACATCATAAATTAGAGATTATTCTCAAGTCTAGAAAGGCAAAACATTAGAGATATTAAAAAGGAAATTATATCAAGGAATTTAATTCCTTTCAGAAAGGTTAGTAAATCAACTACGAAATGATCCTAAATCGAATCATGTTTTTATTCGATTTCTATACGATAATCGAGTTAAGTTTCCGTCACGCAAACATGACGACCTAAGTGTCCCATGTGTGATGTGTTGTTTGTAATACATAGCACCTAGGTGACATGCACGACGTGGCAAACTTCGATTTGAGGGAACCAACGGTATTAGGGAGCCAAATATATAGAGAAATCTAAAGGCATGTAAATTTCAGGTGTTCAATGACAATGGTGAGAGTACATTTTCCCTCTAAAAAGCAATATAGTTGGATCAAGAGGTTCTTGTTTAGAGGTGTCTAGCAACAAGGGTTATCTTGGTGGACAAAACTGGAGGAAAAAAGAATTATCTATGTCAAAAATCTTATCCAGGGAAAATTTACATATTTCTATACGTGTTTGACCGTTTGAGTTCCATTCATTAGAAATCAAGATATTTTGAATTTATAATTTAAATTAATTGTAGTAGTTTGGATTACTACGAAATCTTTGTACTCAAAATTTCTTTCAGATTCTTGGGTCCAATCAGAATCTACCGATCCAAATGCATCCTTGTGCAACATTTAGATTTAGCTATTTTATTTGAGAATATGATTTGGAATGAGTCAAACAATTGAAAATTAAAGACGAAATTTGGAAAATTACCCGAACTATTTGAGTTTATATGAATTGAAAATTTGAAATCCAAATATATTAGAAGATATTTCCATCCAAACACCTCCTTGACATAAAGTTCCTGTACCTGGAAATAACCTGTCTAGATTTTGGCTCCCTCCATCTTCCATCTGTTTGAGCTGCTAATGGAGTAATGGTCAACAACCGGAAAGGGTTTGCACTCGTGGATACAAATGAGCTGACGGGTTGTCTTCTCACAAACAGATAAAGATAGTAATGCAGCGTTTGATGAGTAAGAGGATCAATTCAGGACTGCACAAAAAGAGATTATGAAAAGAATATTCTTTTGGGGCGGCCGATTTATTCTCTTGCAATGATCAACCTTCCCAGCTTCCCCTTGTCTGCAAGTAACAATTCAGGCTGCTGTTTAACTTTGTCATGGTCCCAAGGATTGTAGGATCAGGTGTTTTTGTAAAATGCCTCAAACTCCAGCTGGAAAAACACGATCCTGCAAAATGCCTCAAACTCCAGCTGGAAAAACACTACAAAGGCTGAAAGTACTCTCACAAGTTATCATGGTGTAAAATTTCTTGCTACGGTAAAAACAATTGGTGGTGAAAATAAAGACAGCTTTTGAACGAAATAAATCAAACTTGGCAATCAATTGGGAACCACCAAAACTAAAAGCAATACATCCAAACGGGTCTTAACATTGCACAATGAATCAAATCATGTAATACAACCATTACTAACTTCGGATACGAGATTACATAACTAAAACAAATCTCTGTATCCCTGTAATATATACCAAAACAACGCATACATGGTCATCCTTTATTCATTTCACAATAACAGAAAACACAGAAGAAGTACTTGCAATCATTGAATTCCAAGATGTTTTAACCAGACCACCCTCTCTGAGAACCTCCAGAAGAGTGCCCATTCAGCCTGTCGAGTACAGCATTGAAATCAATAGGCTGACCAATCTCCTCCAGCCTTTGAATGACACCAACAACATGATCACCCCTATAACCCATGCTAACCAATTTCTCGATCAACTCGTTGTAGGGATTATTGCGGGTGGACTGAGGGACAACCATGTTGGTACTAGGAATGCGCTGTGCATTCAGAGGGATACTGGTAGGAGGATAACCACCTTGCTGAAAATGAGGCTGTGGAGTAGTATGATGTGTCCTTCCTCCTTCACCGTCGAACACCATATAAGCAGTTCCAGGGGGAAGTGCTGGACGAGTCCCACTATTCATGTATAAATCTCCGGATTGAGCAACAAAACCAGTCTTGAGATTTTGAGATGAAGGCTGTGGTTGAATTGGTCTGCTAGCACCATAACCATACGGTAATGCATCAGGACCAGCAGAACCAGGTTGAGCTGCCCCAGCGTAGGATACTTGCACTGGTATATTATTGGGAGTCATCTCTGTGGGAGACTGATTCGATTGATTAGGTAGGTAGGACGAGTAAATTGCTGGCGATGAGGACCTAACCTGGGTTTGCATAACTGGTTGTTGGGATAGTTGAACAGGCTGTTGCTGTTGCTGTGGCTGTGGCTGTGGCTGTGGCCACGGCTGCTGATATGGAGGTAACGACTGAACCTGGGGTCCCTGGTTAACATGAGATTGTGTTGGCTGTGGTGACATCCTGGAGAAGTCTTGAAGTTGAGCTTGTGCAGGTATATATTGAGTCTGGGATGGATGAGATGGGACAGGTTGATTAGTCATTTGTTGAGGTAAGTAATATGGTTGTACTTGTGGCATAGTTTGGGAAGGCACAGATGGCTGCTGATACTCGACTGGTCGGGCAGGGAGAGACGGTTGAGGGGCCACTTGGTTTTGCAGAAGGGCCAGTTGCTGACTTTTGACATCAGACGAGTTCTCATTTTTCTTTTCTTCAGAAGCAAGTGGGGAAGGTTTCTCTTCGTTACGCGCAGCTGAAGACGAATCCTTCTGTGCAAGTTGAAGCTTAGCTAGCTCCTTCTGAGTATCAGCAAGTTCCTGCTTATCCCGTAAGATCTGCACAGACCTGTGAACCTGCATGTAAATCAAAATAAATATGTCATCATAATTAACATAGTAATAGTGAAAAAACATTTATAATAAGGTTGACACTAAATATGACCATGTAAATAAATTTAGAGCCAAAAAATATAAAGGTATAATTTATTGGGTCAAAAACATAGAAAAAGAACATAATTTGCACTGTCCTGATGCACCATAACTACCATCATTTAGCAAATAAATCTGTCCCTAGAAGTTCTATGAATTTCCAGAATACAGTATTCACATCACACCAACCTAAACATATAGAAGACTCACATCATGCACAGAACCTTGAGAAGTCGAAATGCATTATAGCAATATATACACAGATTCAGAAACAGACCTCTTGCATGTGCTTTTCTAGAGACTTCAGCCTTGAATCCGATTCTTCTTGATCACGAACTAGGTCGGTGCGCATCTCCCCCATAGATTTGTCAAGATTATAACAATACAATTCCAACTGAGACAGCCTCGAACTAATTCCCTCGAGGAAACGCATGAGATCATCAGTGTACTTCTTCATGGTCTTCTCAACAGTCAAGATAACATCTTGATTAAATGAAGATTCTTCAGGTGGACTATAAGTCGTGGTAGGATACACTGATGTCCTAGCCATTCTGCTTTTGTTAAACTCCTGCTTGATTTTGAGTAGAGACTCATAGCAAAGTATATATTTCATCAACAGTTTAAAAGTAGTAGTGAATAACAAATAACCAAATAAGGACACAATAAACGGCCAATAAGCACGACCTTGGCAATAATTTTACATGAAAGTCCAAGTAAATCGCACTAAAGCATTGTCATCGCTTGACTGATGAACTCATCTCTCATTTTTTATCATTGCTAGTCCATCTCTTAGGATCAAAACATACAATACCTTCTTAGTTGCATGACCATAATATTTTTACATCAAGGGAATTTAAAACGTGGAATACTCAAGCAGACTCGTTCCATTAATCAACCAAGTAAACTTACGCATGAATCATGATGAAAAAATAATTACTTGGTGCAAAACAACCATCTATAACAGATCGTAAACACAGTTCTAGCCAAAATAATAATAATAATAATAATAATACTAATAATACAAATATTAATTCTCAAGTTAAAATATATGAAGATGTAGCTAATTTCAGAAGATTCCTTGAACAAATCCTAATTTCTATCAATCTCAGAAACACACAAAAGTCAAAATCAAAATGAATCCTAAATTAAAACATAAAACCCTAACAGAAGAAAAAAATCAATAAACAATTAAGAAACTGCCCCTTCCCCATGAAAAAAATCACAATAAATAACAAGAAACTCCAACAGAAATTTACCTTATTGGGATTCTTTCCGATCGAAGGATCGGAGTGGGTTCCATTATTCCCATCTTGATTACCGTAATCCTCGTAGGAGCAGAGGATGTCATCAGATGCGAAATCGAATCCTTTCGAGCCCGAATTTCCTCCCCGTCCCGCTGATCCAGATGCCATAGCTGCTGCAAAATGTAGAGAAATTACCCCGTAGAGAAATTTGTTGGCGCAGAAGACTGATATTAATGGTTTGCTTTCGCTTAGCTCGGAGGATTTGAAAACGAGGGTTTGTGTAAGGGCCAGTTTGGGGTGACTGACTCACACGTTTGGATTTGGAATTAGGAAGAAAACGTGTGTTTGAATCCCGAGTCGCGTTGTGATCTCGTCAACTATTTTCTGGATTTATGATAAGCACGAATTAAATAGTATTTTAAGGATCTTATTTTGTCGTATTTGTGTTTATCTGACATTTTTATTCCGAGTTTTGCTCTTAATTCGTCTCATTATAGCTATTTGCAGGTTTGACCAAAAGAGGGTGAAAGCCAAAGAAATGAAAGAAAAGTCAAACTCCGCAATCCACGTCAGAAATACCCGGAAGAATAGGAGAAAACATGAAAAGTCTAAACACGGACCCTTACACGGACCCCGTGAAAGGGTCCGTGTACATCAACCCTCGAAGAATAGAAAACCAGAGTCTACACGGACCTGTAACCGGACCCCTACACGGGGTCCGTGTCCTTCACCATCCAAGAATCAATTTTACAGAGTCTACACGGACCCCAGGACGGACCTCTACACGGGGTCCGTGTCCACCATTCCGGAAGAATTCTTGGGCAGAGTCTACACGGACCCCTGTCCTGATGCATGCACGAGGTCCGTGTACGTAATATCAGATCGAGATTTTGACGAAGATTTGCTCGTAATTTGGAAGGGAATAAAAGGAAAAAACGAAGAAAAAAGAAGGGTTCGAAATTCGGGAGAAGGGGCGGCCGACTTTGAGAAGAAAAAAAGGCGCGAGCTTTGGAACTCTCGAAGACGGCGAAGACTTGGGAGAAACGAGAGAAAAAGACAGCGCAATTTACACGCAAGATCCGCGCACCGTCATTGAGATTTTTCTTATCTTTTATTTTCTTATTTTCAGACATGAATTCAAACATTAAATTTGATTTTAGTTTTGAATTCATGGAGTAGTTTCTTTTGTGATTGGGACCACGATAGGGACAAACGACTGATTTTGTTTGCTCGTTGGATTGTTTGATTTAAAAAATTATTTTATGTTATTGATTACTGTTTGCGTAATTTTCGTGCTCTTAATCTGGCCAATTAATTGCATGTTTGTCGTTCGATCTTGACTCGAAAGGGAATAGATTGAATTTAGCTTCAAAAATATTAATCAACACACGGTTAAACCGACTAGAAATAGTATTCGGTTTCAGTGTGTGACTTTAGGCGACAGCTGTAATTCTATCGTTGATGCATGAGTTTTCGTTTAATTAAATTCAATTAGAAATAGTTGGACTGTTAAATGAAAATAGGATTATAAATGCCAGAAATAGATTTATAATTAAATTGGAGGATTGCATCGTGACTTCGAATAATTGTTCGTTGAATAATTCCAGTGCTTGAATCTAATCAGAGTTTGTTACTGTAGTGAGTTCCCGGTCATTCTAATAAAATTTGAAAATCCCAAGTTCCAAGCTTTTCTGATATTTGATTTAGCCATTAAATTAGCATAAATTAGTTTAAAATTTACTTAGTTGAAATAATAATCAAATCTCTCGTTATTGTTTGCCTAGATTAAATAAAATAATTGAATCTTAGTAATTAAATAATAGTCTCTGTGGGATCGATACTTGGACGTTTCGTTCAATTACTATAACTTGACCTAGTCCGCTTGCTAGAAGTAATCCCAACCGAATCCGTCGGTCAAGTTTTTGGCGCCGTTGCCGGGGACTATTTATTTGATATTAGGATAAATTATTCGTTTGAGACTAGGCTTTTATTCTTAGTTTTAAATTTTTCATTTTTTCTTTAGCATTTTAATTAACTTCGTTTCAGCTTTTTATACGCTTTTGGAGCTTAAATCGTGCACTTAAATCTTTGATTTCAGGGGTTAGCTCGTGTTATATGAGCCGTGCTCAAGACGTCAGGAATCTAGTGCCACTTGATCTTGAGATTGAAAGCACTCTCCGCAGTATCCGCAGAGCTCGAAGGAACAACGACTTGACTCTGGAGTTTGAATCTGAAGCAGAATCTGAATTAGACCGTAAACCAGAGGTTGAGGAAATGGCCAGAGAAGAGGATAATCGTACGTTGATGGAACTTCATCGACCGGCATTTGAAGGTTATGGTTCTAGTATCGTCCGCCCTAAGATTCAGGCGAATACATTCGAACTTAAGCCAGGCATTATCCAGATGATTCAACTCCAAGTCAAATTTGGAGGATCACCGTCTGAAGACCCTAATGCACATCTGGAGAACTTTCTATCAATCTGTGACACAATCAAGTGAAATGAGATGAGTTGGCAAAACCATGATGTCCTGATGCAAAGAGTAGAGACGCAACTGGGACAATTAGCGACACAAATGGCTACACGAGCTCTAGGTACACTACCTAGCGACACGGAAAAGAATCCAAAAGGTGTCAATGCCGTCTCAGTGACACCCCCCATGAAGCAAGAGGAAATTGATGGTGAAAGTAATGTGAAGGAAAAGAGGCCATCAAATCCAGGGTCCAATGACGCAAGGGAGAAAGATAAGTCTCTGAACTCGAACTCCAATATTGATATTAATTCACTCTCTTTTCCCCAAAGAGCTAAGCAACTGCAATTGGATACTCAATTTTCAAAATTTCTTGAAATTTTCAAAAAGTTGCATATAAATATCCCATTTGCAGAAGCTTTAGCTCAAATGCCCTCATATGCCAAATTTCTTAAAGAGATTTTATCAAACAAGAGGAAATTGGTTGACTTTGAGACAGTTAAGCTTTCGGAGGAATGTTCTGCAATTTTACAAAATAAACTCCCTCCGAAGCGTAAGGATCCAGGTAGTTTTTCTATCCCTTGCACTATTGGAACTTCAAATTTTAGTAAAGCTTTGTGTGACTTAGGTGCTAGCATTAACTTAATGCCATACTTTTGTTTTGAGAAGTTAGAGATAGGTGAGGTGAAACCAACTACAATTTCCCTACAGTTAGCCGATTGATCAATTAAATATCCTAGGGGAGTTGTAGAGGATGTGTTGGTGAAAGTTGATAAGTTTATCTTTCCGGTGGATTTCGTTGTGCTAGACATGGAGGAGGATCGAGAGATCCCTCTTATTTTAGGGAGACCATTCTTAGCCACCGGGAAAGCTTTGATAGATGTGCAAAAGAGCGAATTAGTCTTGAGGTTTAATGAAGAGAGTGTCATATTCAATGTTTTTCAGTCCATCAAATATCCTAAGGATACTTCTGATTGTTTCCGACTTGATGCTACTTATGAGTTTATTGAGTGTGATTTACAGGGAATGATAGGTGAGGACCCTTTGGTGATTTTCTTAACCCATTCATCGCCACAAGAATTGGGAAATCAAGAGCTTGATGAATGTATCTCCTATTTGGACGCAGGCAGACCACTGGCGAAAACGGTAAACTCTAGGATTGGGGAGCTCGGGCATGTCCCATGACCTTTAAAATCATCCATCGAAGAAGCCTCGATCCTAGAGATGAAACCACTTCCCTCGCACTTAAAATATCTGTTTTTACTTGATAATGATAAACTTCCAATGATTGTTTCATCTACTTTGACAGGTAAGGAGGAAGAAAAGCTATTGCGAGTGCTGAGAGATAACATCAAAGCCATTGGCTGGAGCATCGCAGACATTAAGGGGATCAGCTCTTCTATGTGTATGCACAAGATTCTGATGGAGGCCGATCACAAGACGTCTACTCAACCCCAAAGACGTCTAAACCCAGCCATGCAAGAGGTGGTGAAGAAAGACGTGATTAAGCTACTGGACACAGGTATTATCTACCCGATTTCTGATAGTAGGTGGGTCAGTCCAGTACAAGTTGTTCCAAAGAAAGGCGGGATCACTGTTGTGAAAAATGATAATAATGAATTGATTCCCAAGAGAACTGTTATAGGGTGGCGTGTTTGCATCGATTATAGAAAACTTAACGACGCCACCCGTAAAGATCATTTCCCCCTCCCATTTATTGATCAAATATTGGAAAGGCTAGCTGGCCATTCTTTTTATTGTTTTCTGGACGGTTATTCTGGTTATATGCAAATTCCCATTGACCCTGAAGATCAGGAGAAAACCACTTTTACTTGTCCTTATGGGACATTTGCATATAAACGAATGCCATTCGGTCTATGTAATGCACCAGCGACTTTCCAACGAGGCATGATGGCAATTTTTCATGATATGATTGAGGATTTCATTGAGATATTCATGGATGACTTTTTTGTCTTTGGCTCCTCGTTTGATACTTATTTGATTAACCTGTCTAAGGTTTCAGAGAGATGTGAGGAGTCGAATTTGGTCTTAAATTGGGAAAAATGTCATTTCATGGTAAGAGAAGGAATAGTGTTGGGGCATAAAATTTCTGAAAATGGGATTGAGGTAGAAGTGATTGAGAAACTCTCAGCCCCAACCAACATTAGAGGAGTGCGTAGTTTTCTTGGGCATGCGGGATTCTACAGACGATTTATAAAAGATTTTTCTAGCATTGCCAAACCTATGACTAATTTACTGATAAAAGAGGTGCCTTTTGATTTTTCTGCTGAGTGTGTGCAGGCATTTCAGATCTTGAAAGAGAAATTAATCACAGCACCTGTGATGATAGCACCTGACTGGGGGTCGCCATTTGAGGTGATGTGTGATGCAAGCGACACAGCGCTAGGGGCAGTGTTGGGACAAAAGAGAGAAAAATGCATTCATGTCATCTTGATGTGAATCTTTGTATGAATAAATAGCAAACACGATTAAACAATCGCACCCTCTATTTAATTACGATAATAAGACTCGTGTGTTTTCCCGATCTTTTGAATCAAGTAATTTGATGTGTTATTCACCTCTAAACTAGAAAAGTTTAGCAACAAATAAACACGAGAATAACAATCGAAATTTGATACGAATCTTCGAAGAACGACGCCTACGACAATCCGCACAAGCACGATCGACAAACGCCACAAATTTATAAACTTTGATAAGTTTGATTTAATTTGACAAAGCTAAAGCCTTGAAAAGTTGAGAGAAAAATCTCACAAGTTTGATAAAACTCAAAATAATATGTGTATTGTGTGTAAATTTCATCCAATATATGTATTATATCAAAAAGATAACAAGGATCTAGTTTCCTAACAAAATAAAACTCTAAATAAGGTAATTTTTCTCGGCCAAAACTCTAGGACACGGACCCCGTGTGTGCCTCCGTGTCCGGGTCCGTGTACACTCGGGTATAAACCTCAGCTGGAAGCAAAGGACAAGGACCCCGTGCTCACCTCCGCGTACGGGTCCGTGTAGACACTGTCTTCGCCAATATAGTAGGGCACGGACCCCGTTCCTGGGTCCGTCTTCAGGTCCGTGTAGGCTCTGTAGTTGCTCATCTCGGAGTGTAAAGGGCACGGACCCCGTGTGCAGGTCCGTGTCGGGGTCCGTGCAGACTCGGCCGATGCACACAATGCTTGAATCATGTTCCTTTGGCCTCCACACGCACTCCCATGCATCACGATCCCTTCATGCTTGCTCATGACTCCCTGTAGTGCCTCCTTGAACTTCTTTAGTCGTCCCCTCGTGACTGGTCCTTCCGGCAACTGCATCGGATCCCATGCTTTCCTTTGAGCTTGACCGTTCGTGTTTGCATCATCCTCCCCTTCTTGAAGAGGATTTGTCCTCAAATCTAGTTCGTCACCTACATCAAACAACGACAAGTCACTAACATTAAAAGTAGAACTAACATTATACTCACCTGGCAAGTCGAGTTTGTAGGCATTATCATTGATCCTCTCAAGAACTTGGAATGGTCGATCGCCCCTAGGTAATAGCTTTGAACGACGCTTTGCAGGGAACCTTTCCTTCCTCAAGTGCAACCAAACCCAATCACCTTTCTCAAACACCACCTTCTTCTTTCCTTTGTTGGCTTGCTTAGCATATTGTTCGTTTCTCTTTTCAACATTGGCTTTGACCTTCTCATGCAAACTCCTAACAAATTCAGCCTTCTTTTTGCCATCCATGCTTAACCTTTCACTCACGGGTAAAGACATTAAATCTAACGAAGTTAAAGGATTAAAACCATACACAATTTCAAATGGCGAATAATTGGTAGTAGAATGCACGCAACGATTATATGCAAACTCAACAAATGGCAAGCAATTTTCCCAATTCTTTAAGTTCTTTTTAAGGATAGCACGTAATAAAGTTCCTAACGTCCTATTAACTACCTCAGTTTGAGGATGACAGGTTGTAGAGAACATTACTTTAGTGCCAAGTTTAGCCCACAGTGTTTTCCAAAAGTAACTTAAGAATTTAACATCACGGTCAGAAAATATCGTTCTAGGCATGCCATGAAACCTAACGATTTCTCTAAAGAACAAGTCCGCAATGTTAGATGCATCATCCGTCTTGTGACAAGCAATAAAGTGTGCCATTTTAGAAAACCTATCCACAACAACAAATATAGAGTCCCTCCCCTTCTTTGTCCTAGGTAACCCCAAAACAAAGTCCATAGAGATATCAACCCAAGGTTCACTAGGGACGGGAAGTGGTGTATATAATCCATGTGGTTGTGTCCTAGACTTAGCTTGTCTACAAGTTATACACTTCTCACAAACACGCTCAACGTCGCGTTTCATGTGTGGCCAGTAGAAATGTTCATGCAATGCACTCAAAGTTTTAGCCACACCAAAATGTCCCATTAAACCACCCCCATGTGCCTCCCTGACAAGTAGTTCACGAATGGATGACTTAGGGATGCACAACCTATCTTCTCTAAACAAGAAACCCTTATGCAAGTAGAATTTATCATGTGGACCATGCATACAAGTTTCAAACATCTCTTTAAAATCATCATCTAGCACATAAAATTCTTTAACAAGCTCAAACCCCAAGATTTTAGATTCCAAAGTAGAGAAAAGCACATACCTCCGTGATAGTGCATCGGCCACTATGTTTTCCTTACCTTGTTTGTACTTGATGATGTAGGGGAACGTCTCTATGAACGCCACCCACTTGGCATGCCGCTTGTTCAGCTTTTGTTGACCCTTAAGGTGCTTTAGAGATTCATGGTCCGTATGGATCACAAATTCCTTAGGCCTCAAGTAGTGCTGTCACGTCTCAAGAGTCCTCACAAGTGCATAGAACTCTTTGTCATACGTGGGATAGTTCAGCGCTGCCCCATTGAGCTTCTCACTAAAGTACGCCACCGGCCTTCCTCCTTGCATCAACACGCCACCAATACCTACACCTGATGCATCACATTCAATTTCAAACGTATTAGCAAAATCAGGTAAAACAAGTAAAGGAGCATTAATCAATTTTTGCTTAATGAGATTAAAGGACTTCTCTTGCTCCTCGCCCCAATGGAATGGAACGTTCTTCTTGATCACCGCCGTCATCGGTGCCGCCAATGTGCTAAAATCTTTGACAAACCTCCTATAGAAGCTTGCAAGACCATGAAAACTTCGAACTTGACCAACAGTAGTAGGAGTTGGCCAATCTCGAATAGCACTTACCTTGTCTTCATCAACTTTTATACCCTGTGAACTTACCACAAAACCAAGGAAGACAAGTTTGCTAGTACAAAAATCACATTTCTTCAAGTTAGCATACAAATTTTCAGCCCTTAATGTGATTAGCACAAGTTTCAAGTGGTTAACATGCTCATCTAAGTTTTTGCTATACACTAGGATATCATCAAAATAGACCACAACAAATTTTCCTATGTGTGCACGCAAAACATGATTCATTAACCTCATAAAGGTGCTAGGTGCATTAGTTAAGCCAAAAGGCATAACCATCCACTCATATAACCCATATTTAGTTTTAAAAGCAGTTTTCCACTCATCACCTTCTCTCATCATAATTTGGTGATACCCATTTTTCAAATCAATTTTGCTAAAAATGCAAGACCCATGCAATTCATCTAACATATCATCTAGTCTAGGTATGGGGTGCCTATACTTAATGGTTATGTTATTGATTGCCCTACAATCCACACACATACGCCATGAGCCATCTTTCTTAGGTACTAGTAAAACGGGCACCGCACAAGGTGACATGGACTCACGCACAAACCCTTTATCTAATATCTCACTTACCTGTCGTTGCAGCTCCTTAGTCTCCTCCGGATTGCTCCTATAAGCTGGACGGTTCGGCAAGGCACTCCCGGGCACCAAATCAATTTGGTGTTCAATCCCCCTCAATGGTGGTAAGCCTTGAGGTAGCTCCTCCGGAAATACATCGTCAAATTCCTGCAATAGTGAAACAATAACGCTCGGAAGGGATCCGGCTATATCACTTGTGTTAAGGAGGATCTCCTTGTAAAGAATTAACACAAGTGGTTCATGTGTGTGCAACAATTGTTTCAAATCACCTTTTTGGGCCATGTATGATTTTTTTTTGGCCTCTTTCCTCTCCTTTTCTTTTCCCTCATTTTCTTTCCTCTCTTTTTTTGTTTTTATGGCTATCTCACTCTTCATTTTTGTTTTCAAAGGCCATCTCACTTTTCAATTCACTCCTTTTTTCGGCCTCATCTCTCTTTTTCTTTTTCAATTGGTCCTCCAATACTTGCTTTGGGGACAAAGGAAGCAATACAATGGATTCTTTCTTTAAAACAAAGGAGTAACGATTTTTGAACCCATCATGAGTAACGTTCCTATCAAATTGCCATGGTCTACCCAACAAAATATGACAAGCATGCATGGGCACCACGTCGCACAAAACCTCATCCACATACTTCCCAATAGAAAAGGACACTAGAACTTGCATATTTACTTTCACCTCCGCACAATCATTCAAACATTGAAGCCTATATGTTTGAGGATGTTTTATTGTAGGCAATCCCAATTTTTCCACCATCTCAACACTAGCCACATTGGTGCAACTTCCCCCATCTATGATTACATTGCAAACCCTACCATTCACAAAACACCTAGTGTGGAACAAATTCTCCTTTTGTCTAGCCTCCTCATCCTTGACTTGGGCACTTATGATTCGCCTAGTCACTAGCGCTTCTCCTATAACCGCTCCATATCCCTCATCGGGATCCTCCAACGCAGGCATATCATCATCACTACCTTTGCCATCTCCCTCACTTTGAGACTCATACTCACCATAATCATTCAGAATCATCACCCTTTTATTAGGACATTCACTAGAAATATGTCCTAATCCTTGACACCTAAAACATCTAACATCTCTAGATCGAGTGAGAGGAGTTTCAGATTTACCTTGGACTCCTTGCTTAGGCGCCTCTTGTTTGGTCTCAAATTTGGGCTTGGCCACCACCTTGTTCTCCTCACGCTTCCCCACATTTGATCTCCAAGAAGATGATGCACCCCCAGTTTGACTGATACGGCCAACCCCACGCCTTTTGAGTTGTTGCTCCACCTTTATGGCCATTTGCACCATCTCGTCTAGATCCAAATAGTGCCGAAGCTCCACTTGATCTTGAATTTCCCTGTTCAAACCACAAAGAAAACGTGCCATGGTCGCCTTACTATCCTCCTCAATATTTGCCCTAATCATGACTACTTCCATCTCCTTATAGTAGTCCTCCACACTCTTAGCTCCTTGCCTCAAAGTTTGTAACCTCTTAAACATCTCCCTATAGTAGTGGTTAGGCACAAACCTCTTCCTCATGACCCTCTTCATCTCATCCCAAGACTCAATGGGTCTCTCATTATACTTCCTTTTAGTGGTCACTAATTGATCCCATCAAATGAGAGCATAGTCTAAGAATTCAACCGCCGCCAACCTCAACTTCTTTTGTTCGGAGTAGTGGTGACATTCAAATACGAACTCTACCCTCTTTTCCCACTCTAGGTATGCCTCCGGGTCAGACTTCCCATGGAACGATGGAATTTTCATCTTAATGCTACCCATGTGACCATCTTCCCTAGTCTCCTCATATCTACCCCGCATGGCTTCCCTTTTGCCTCTCCCAAATCCTCTACGTCTTCCATTCCTACCCAATTCTCATTTTGACTCTCATCGCCTCCTCCCAGATCATATTCCTCATCATCTCCACCCAAATCCCTAGGCTTAGATTTACCCCCACTAACACTAACCTCAAGTTTACCCAACCTCTCATGCAACGACTCCATTTGGGTCGTCATCATCCTACTAAAATCCCCAAACAACGCATCTATTTGGACCTTGGACAACCCCGAATTCGAACTATTTCCTACCTCCCTCTCCATTTAATTTCAAAGTTGTACCTGCAAGAAAACGTTAGTATAAAACAAATGATCCTCACCCAAATGCTCACGGTCACTCCAAAGAAATTCACTCGTCTCTCCTCTCTTATTTTTTTTGCTCACAAGAAATACTCACTAGTCAGTCCAAAGAAATAACATTCACACTCAAGTAATGTCAATCAAATTTGAGGGTTCTCTCAAGAGCGTCAAGCTTTGTATTTTGAGTAAATCAAACAATCAAGTTTCAACTCGTGACAAATGCGACCGACTCACTTGGACTGTGTAGACGAGAAATTCGAATGTATGAACTATATATATATATATATTTTTTTTTTTTTTGACTGTGAGAGGCAACTGAATATGACTCTCTAGAGAAAATAGAACAAGATATCAAAAAGAAATAATGGTGAATTTTCGGAATTTTTTTACTCTTTTTTTTTTGTTTTTTGAGTACTACTCGAAAATCCCAAAAAAATTAGGAGCAAAAATTTTCGAGAATCACAGATTCACGAAAAAAATAAACGAAGAACGATAGATTGACAAGATCTGACAAGGAACGAAGAAATATCACAGATCTGAAATTTAATAACAAGATACTTACTTGATTTCAATAAACCTATGCTCTGATACCAAATGATGTGAATCTTTGTACGAATAAATAGCAAACACGATTAAACAATCGCACCCTCTATTTAATTAAGATAATAAGACTCGTGTGTTTTCCCGATCTTTTGAATCAAGTAATTTGATGTGTTATTCACCTCTAAACTAGAAAAGTTTAGCAACAAATAAACACGAGAATAACAATCGAAATTTGATACGAACCTTCGAAGAACGACGCCTACGACAATCCGCACAAGCACGATCGACAAACGCCACAAAGTTATAAACTTTGATAAGTTTGATTTAATTTGACAAAGCTAAAGCCTTAAAAGTTGAGAGAAAATTCTCACAAGATTGATAAAACTCAAAATAATATGTGTATTGTGTGTAAATTTCGTCCAATATATGTCTTATATCAAAAAGATAACAAGGATCTAGTTTCCTAACAAAATAAAACTCTAAATAAGGTCATTTTTCTCGGCCAAAACTCTAGGACATGGACCCCGTGTGTGCCTCCGTGTCCGGGTCCGTGTACACTCGGGTATAAACCTCAGCTGGAAGCAAAGGACACGGACCCCGTGCTCACCTCCGCTTACGGGTCCGTGTAGACACTGTCTTCGCCAATATAGTAGGGCACGGACCCCGTTCCTGGGTCCGTCTTCAGGTCCGTGTAGGCTCTGTAGTTGCTCATCTCGGAGTGTAAAGGGCATGGACCCCATGTGCAGGTCCGTGTCGGGGTCCGTGCAGACTCGGCCGATGCACACAATGCTTGAATCATGTTCCTTTGGCCTCCACACACACTCCCATGCATCACGATCCCTTCATGCTTGCTCATGACTCCCTGTAGTGCCTCCTTGAACTTCTTTAGTCGTCCCCTCGTGACTGGTCCTTTCGGCAACTGCATCGGATCCCATGCTTTCCTTTGAGCTTGACCGTCCGTGTTTGCATCACATCTACTACGCTAGCATGACACTGTCAGCTGCCCAACTGAACCATGCCACTACAGAAAAGGAGCTCCTCGCAGTGGTTTTTGCTCTGGATAAGTTTAGATCATATTTGATAGGGAGCAAAGTTGTAGTGCATACCGATCATTCTGCCCTGAAATATTTGATGGCTAAAAAAGATGCAAAGCCAAGTCTAATTCGCTGGATTCTTCTTTTGCAGGAGTTTGACTTGACGATTATCGATAGGAAGGGAACAAAAAATCAGGTTGCTGACCATCTCTCACGTCTGGAGAATCATATTCAAGGGAATGACTTCATTCGCGATGATTTCCCGGATGAACAACTCTTTGAGATCACCAATCTACCGTGGTATGCTGATTTTGATAACTATCTTTCAAGTAAGTTCATTCCTCCCCACTTTACTTATCAGCAAAAGAAAAAAAATTTCTCTGATTTGAAATATTATTTGTGGGAGGACCCTTACTTGTTTAGAATATGTGCAGACGGTATAATCCGTAGATGTGTACCCCAGGAAGAGGTGAGTGAAATTTTGTTTCAATGTCATGCTGGTCCGGCTAAAGGCCACTTTGGGGCGACTAGAACTGCGTCCAAAGTCCTCCAATCTTGTTTTTATTGGCCTACTTTGTTTAAGGATGCGCATGAATATGTCACAAAATGTCCAGATTGTCAGCGAACAGGTAATATCTCTAGGAGACATGAATTACCTCTCAATAATATTCTTGTGTGTGAATTATTTGATGTGTGGGGTATCGATTTCATGGGTCCATTCCCGGTTTATTTTGGGAACAAGTATATTTTGGTGGCTGTAGACTATGTATCTAAGTGGGTTGAGGCGGTTGCATGCAAAACTAATGACTCTAGGGTTGTCGTTCAATTTCTTATGAAAAATATTTTCTCATGTTTTGGCACACCTAGAGCCATCATTAGCGATGGGGGTACTCATTTTTGTAATCGTCAATTTGACATTCTGTTGGCTAAGTATGGGGTCCGACATAAGGTGGCAACACCTTATCACCCCCAAACTAGTGGCCAAGTCGAGGTTTCAAACAGAGAACTTAAACGCATTCTTGAGAAGATGTCGGTGCTTCAAGGAAAGAATGGTCTAGGAAACTCGACGATGCACTTTGGGCGTACCGCACTGCTTTTAAAACCCCCATTGACATGTCCCCTTTCAGATTATTGTATGGGAAATCCTGTCACCTACCTGTAGAACTTGAACATAAGGCTTATTGGGCTACTAAATTTCTGAATTTTGATGCTAAAGCCACAGGTGACGAGAGAGTGCTGCAGCTAAATGAGTTGGATGAGTTTAGGTTGGAGGCGTATGAGAATGCCAAGCTTTACAAGGAGAAAACCAAACGTTGGCATGATCAGAACATTGTCCATCGAGAATTTATGGTGGGCCAACAGGTACTGTTATATAATTCTCGGCTGAAGTTGATGCCAGGCAAGTTGCGTTCACGATGGTCAGGCCCATACACTATCACACAAGTCTTTCCCTATGGAACAGTGGAGGTTACTAGTGACGCAACTGGGGCTTTCAAAGTGAATGGACATAGGCTAAAGGTTTATCATGGTGGTGCCATACCCGATGGACCGACCACAGTGGATCTGCAGGATCCAAACTGAACCAAGGGAGTACAGTCAGGCTATAGACTATAAATTTAGCGCTTGCTGGGAGGCAACCCAGTGTTTAGTTTTATTTTTCTTTCACATTTTTATTTTATTTTATTTGTTCTTATTTACGTTCTTTTTGCTTTTCTCCCAATTTTCGTGAGTTAATCTCAGTGAATGGTGGTGCAGGTAATTTATCTACCGGCAGTGGAATTTCTCAAGTGTGGGAAGTCTATCAGGGCGATCGGTTTCAAAACCACAAATGGACCAGGGAAGTTTCTGTACAATTCTTGCATCTTGTGTGCTTGATTGAGTTTCAAATTTCGTGTATCGATTCTTAGAATTGTACATTCATGGCATCAAATTTGGGTTTGGTTCGTCTATTTTTCAAAAAAAAAAAATTGAACAACGATCCCTAGAACTTATCTGATTAACCCTCGAAGCGAAAATACGAACGATGGTGACTTAGAGATGATTTAGGCGATCTTTGGACCGTTTGAGCCTTTCAAGCCTGACCGATACATCATTTATTGTCTCTAGTGACCCTTTTTGAGCCTGTAAAAATCGAATGGTGTGTGTCAATGACACACAATTAGCCCCCATTCGTACTTTATTCAATGTCCCGCATCAACTACCTGAATCTTAGCCTATACACTTTTTCCTACCTACACGTGAGAGAAATAAACCTCCTGTGCACATTGAAATGTTTGAACTACTCCAATGGGTTGAAAAATTATGTGTGAAGGAGTCGATGAAACTTTATTCATGAAAAAAAAGTGTATAGTACTGAAAACACCCGAAAAAAAAATCCGAGGGTGAAAGTTGATGGACAATGAGAACGAAAAGGAGACGATAGAGCTTTGAAAATGATGAAAATACAGTAATTGGTGATAAGTCAAAAGTTGGATGACTGTGCTGCAGGATTATATTTTTATTCCCTCTTACTTTTGATTTCCATACCTTCTATTGTAACCGTGAACCGTGGTCTTACGTTATAAGCTTGAAAAGACCTATTAACCAAGTCATCGTCGTTCAACATTTAGTAGAGAGGGGTATGAAAGTCAAGCATATGGGGCGTCTCGATAACAAATGAAAATAAGTGATCATGAAACTAAGTAGTTGGAGATGAGTACGAGTCTGACTTGCACACTACACACATCTTGTTCTGTTGATCCTTACTGGGTAAATGTTTGAACCTTAAATTGCGACGAAAACGAATTTTGTAATATGCGAAGCGTGATCTTTTGACCGGGGGTGAAAGAGTTTGACAAATTGATAAGTTTTGATTGTGGTGCTTGAGTTCTGAATCTGAAATATTTCTCATCTTTATTTTTATCTGATTTGTTCGAGGACGAACAAAGGTTAAGTGTGGGGGAGTTGATAAGCACGAATTATATAGCATTTTAGGGATCTTATTTTGTCGTATTCGTGCTTATCTGGCATTTTTATTCCGAGTTTTGCGCTTAATTCGTCTCATTATGACTATTTGCAGGTTTGACCAAAAGAGGATGAAAGCCAAAGAAATGAAAGAAAAGTCAAACTCCGCAATGCCACGTCAGAAATACCCGGAAGAATAGGAGGAAAACATGAGAGTCTAAACACAGACCCTTACACGGACCCCGTGAAAGGGTCCGTGTACATCAACCCTCGAAGAATAGAAAAGCAGAGTCTACACGAACCTGTAACCGGACCCCTACATGGGGTCCGTGTCCTTCACCATCCGAGAATCGATTTTACAGAGTCTACACGGACCCCAGGAGGACCTCTACACGGTGTCCGTGTCCACCATTCCAGAAGAATTCTTGGGCAGAGTCTACACGGACCCCTGTCCTGATGCATTCACGGGGTCCGTGTACGTAATATCATATCGAGATTTTGGCGAAGATTTGCTCGTAATTTGGAAGGGAATAAAAGTAAAAAACGAAGAAAAAAGAAGGGTTCGAAATTCGGGAGAAGGGGCAGCCGACTTGGAGAAGAATAAAAGGCGCAAGCTTTGGAACTCTCGAAGACGGCGAAGACTTGGGAGAAACGAGAGAAAAAGACAGCGCAATTTACACGCAAGATCCGCGCACCGTCATTGAGATTTTTCTTCTCTTTTATTTTCTTATTTTCAGACATGAATTCAAACATTAAATTTGATTTTAGTTTTGAATTTATGGAGTAGTTTCTTTGTGATCTGGACCACGATAGGGACAAACGACTGATTTTGTTTGCTCGTTGGATTGTTTGATTTAAAAAATTATTTTATGTTATTGATTAATGTTTGCGTAATTTTCGTGCTCTTAATCTGGACAATTAATTGCATGTTTGTCGTTCGATCTTGACTCGAATGGGAATAGATTGAATTTAGCTTCAAAAATATTAATCAACACACGGTTAAACCGACTAGAAATAGTATTCGGTTTCAGTGTGTGACTTTAGGCGACAGCTGTAATTCTATCGTTGATGCATGAGTTTTCGTTTAATTAAATTCAATTAGAAATAGTTGGACTGTTAAATGAAAATAGGATTATAAATGCCAGAAATAGATTTATAATTAAATTGGAGGATTGCATCGTGACTTCGAATAATTGTTCGTTGAATAATTCCAGTGCTTGAATCTAATCAGAGTTTGTTACCGTCGTGAGTTCCCGGTCATTCTAATAAAATTTGAAAATCCCAAGTTCCAAGCTTTTCTGATATTTGATTTAGCCATTAAATTAGCATAAATTAGTTTAAAATTTACTTAGTTGAAATAATAATCAGATCGCTCATTATTGTTTGCCTAGATTAAATAAAATAATTGAATCTTAGTAATTAAATAATAGTCTCTGTGGGATCGATACTTGGACGTTTCGTTCAATTACTATAACTTGACCTAGTCCGCTTGCTAGAAGTAATCCCAACCGAATCCGTCGGTCAATTTACACACGCCTTTTGTTTTATTTTTATTTATATTTGTAGAAAAAAAAAGTAAATTGAAAATAAATCCTCAAACTTAAATCTAACTTTATTGTAACTCTCCACACATAAAAAACTTTTTTTCCACTCCCTAAAGTATTAAAAAAAGACAAAATTACCGTTATATATGTTAATTAAAATAATTGATTTTACTGGTCGAAAATGTTATTAGAGCCTATGTAAAATTATTTCAAAAATACAAATTTATTATTATTACTAGCCACCGAGACACACGCGTTGCGTGTGTCATGAATAAGTGAGCATAATATATTAAACATTCATTACATTACAACATCATGACACCGAAATATTTTGTATCATGAATATATTCACGAAAGAAAATGACTTTCAAAGCTTAAATAAATCTGTGAAATTAACATATCCTGACTACAACAATGAAACAATAATTTTTCAGTGAACATATAGAGTAGATAGAAGGAAGAAATCACACTGCAACAACCAGAAGTAAAACTTAATTAAATCTAAAATTTCTACAGTAGTCAATATGGAATCAACTTCTACAATTCTTTCACCATCGTAGTCCAATTGGAACACAAATTCATCATGAGAAACTGTGAAGGCCCTAAAACTACTAGCTTGAAAATTTGCGGAAAAATTAAAAATTTTCTTTTTAAAAGAACTTAAATGGCCTTATTCGTAAAATCGTCTGATAAATCAAGTTCGATGTTTAAAATAGTAGCAGCGGAAGAAAATAAAGTCTTGCCAAAAATAACAATTTAAAAATTATCCAACTACTGATAAAAAAATTGTTTGCGGAATAAAATGACAACTGCTGCACTGAGGTCCTCGGGTGCCACTACTGCCGACCCAAGCTAGCTCACTGGTCCCCGCCCTCGGCCCTGACCTCATCAGTACCTACAACAATCAAGTCTAGTGAGCCTAAAGACTCAGCATGCATATATCGCAGGTAACGAATAAAATCTGAAGTAAAATATGCATGGGGTAAAATATCATGTCGTGAGGCATACTGAAAATGATCTGTAATCATGCTGAAAATAAACTGATCTGAGCAATTATAATACGTGCATAACTGAACTGATAATCAAAGTAAAAATATTTGCTCCTTGGAGCCTGTACTGAAATAACTGGTAAAATTTTCTGTTGAGATTATGTTTTACGCCTGTGGCCACTGCACTAAGCTGAACTGATCGGTAACTGACTACCGGGGAGCCTGGAACTGAGCTGGCGGTCACTGAAGACCCGATGGTACCAACCTGAACTGAGCGGTCACTGGCGACCGTATAAATAATAATAATGCTCCCACATAGTGAATGAACCACAAGCCATATCGCATAAATCTAAAAAATAATCATTTTTCTGTTTTCATGCACGTAAAATAATTAACTGACGATAATGAAAATATCCTGAAATTTTACCAACTGGAATGGATCGTCCCCAGGCTCGCTGCAACCTAAAAATGCCATGAAAATATGCAATGGATTTTTCTTGGGCAAATTTATGCAATTAAATTTCTAAAATGCGACAACTACGTCTAACGACCTCGTATTTAATCATGACTTTAAACCAACCCGAACCAACACTGAACCAACGTGACGTCATGATTAAAATACGTTTAAAATCATGAATTTATGCTCCTAAAATTATGAGGGTCGAAATCTAGGTGAAATGGAGGCCAAAACATGAAACGCTCTTTCGAGAGTCAATTTGGCACATCGCACCGTAAATTCTCGAACGACCTCAAAAATGATCCGAATCACGAACGGTCGAAAACATGACCTTCCTAACTCAATGGGGCACTGTCCAGTCCAAGGCCATAGGCTAAAAGCCAACCAAGAACTCAAACAAGCCTCCTAATCGACACAGCAAGTTGCTGTAATTTCCAGCAGCTGTGCAAGTGTAGTGTCTTGCTTTGATCGATGTCTTGCGTCGTTCCAGTGGCCATTTGGTTGACCATGGCACGATCTAGACATGTAGGGGCATGGTATGAACCGTGGCTATGGGCCATAGGCCAACCAAGATTCACATCAAGCAACCCAAAACCGAAATGCATGTGCTGTACAATGAAGGGCCGAGAAGGGGAGTGTGGGCTGTTCTTGTTTCGTGGGTTATCTTGCGTCGTTCCAGTGGCCATTAATTTACCGTGGCACGACCTAGACATCTTGGGGTGTGGTATGGACCGTGGCTAAGGGCACAAGGCCGAACCAGATCCACACCAAGCCACAAAAACGAAATGCAAACCTGCTGTCAAAATGAAGGGGCCAAGAAAGGGGAGGGGCTGCTGTCATGTTTTTATTTAAAACCGAGGATCCATGGACCAAGCCACCAAAAGGGTGACTTAATCACGTCTTAGACATGCTAGGGAAGTGATCTAACCATGGCTATAGGCCCCTGGGGCAGCCAAGATCAGATCTCTTCCCATGACAGCAAAACTGAAATTTTCGAAGAGCAAAAATGGCAGCAAGGGGGAGCTGCTGTTATCTCGATTTCTAGGCATCATGGGGGCTGAAAGACTGGACCAAAGTGGTCTTAATACATCCTACTACATGCCTAGATGCAGCCTTGGAAGCCTGGAGTCGAGCCAATCACCTGGACACACACAAACAAGCAAAACCGTGAAGAGCACAAGGAAGGAAAAATCTGTGCAGAAAATTTCAGCACCTTGCTGTCCAAAAATCTCGGTTTTCATGCTGTAAAATCGTGACTTTGATGTAACAAAAATTACTACTATGGCTTGATTGAGGTTTGAAAGAATTTAGACATGCCTTGGTTTCGTTTTAATGAAAAACGAATGAAGAGACGACGACGCGGCACGGAGACGGAGTGGCTTCTCTTTTCTACCTTTCTTGCACTCGATTTCTTTCCCTTCCTTTCTAGCTTAGAACTCACGATTTCTATCTGAAAATGGCTGCTGGTTTTCGGTGGTAGGGAGAGGGGAGAAGGTGGTTCTAGATAGTGAGGGGAGATCCATAATAAAAGGGATAGAAAGGGGGAGACCAAGTCTTCTCAATTTAAATTTTGAATTCTAGTTTGATAACAAAAGATTTGTTGGTGCTTGCTAGATGAAGTGGCCGATTTTCCCCTTGATTACTAGACTAGGATAAGCTCTAAATAATAATTAAATGGTGCTCCCAAAATACTATCTAAGAATTAATTTACTAATTACATTCAAAGAAGGGATAAGATGGTGATAAGGCAAAGTGAATGTCTAGACATTCAAGGTGGCCGAAAATTTTAAAATAAAAGAAAGGGAGATGTTGATTATCCAGCACATTAATAACCCTTAGAAGTCTCACTAATCTTTTAATTAATTTATTGAATTAATCCTTAAATTAAGTAACTTAAATAAATTTATTTTCTATCACCTCAAGTTGCTAAAATAAATTCCTTAAACCTCAATTTAACTTAAATTAAATTATTGGCTAGCTAAAATAAAGTCTGGAAATATTTCTCGAATCTTAAATTTATTTCTAAACTCCAACTCCGGTCCGGCCTCACTGAAATAACTGAAATGCTAAAGTTCAAACTACTGAACTGAAATAATAAAATAATTAACTTCAAAGAAATGCATTAAAATAATCATGCAATGAAGTCAATTAAGTTTAAAAATCTAGAATTATGCATGGCTTTTACGTTTGCTGATTTTACGGGTTCTACAATCCTTCCCCCCTTAAAATAAATTTCGTCTTCGAAATTCGCTTATCCTTGATAAACAAAAAGTTTATACTTAGTTCTAGTATCCCAATAGTCCACGCTTACGCTGCGCTACTCTGATAAAATAAGTGTTGAGTTGTCCTTCCGTATCCTCAATCCTGATTAACTCTACCTTCTAATTCTCGTTTGCGAATCGTAACTTAAAACAACTTATGGTAACTTAGTTCTATTCTACTATGAACTCGAATTTTACTTATCTCGCAATTCCTCATAATAGAGATGAATGTCCAACCTTATCGCACCTTACTTTTCTCATATTATACCCCTAATATTCATCGAATAATTACATTAGCATTTATACGGTTCAAGTTAAGAAACCTTAGCACCAAAAGTTACTGATCGACTTCTATCCTCGGTAAAACAATTAAATGTTAAACCTTATCTCAACCTCATAATAAGATTAGCCCAAGATCCTTGAATCGTATCTTTATCTTATGACACCAAACATACATACTTAATTATTTACAAGTACATCCCAAATATTAAATTGTCGCAAATCTTAAATTTCAAGTAGTGATAATTCATAAAACCCATTTATACAATATCGACCTTCTACCTTAATAATAACACTTCTAGCATCAATTACCTGCTCACTATCCTCTTTCCAATTACAATCTAGTTGAGGCCTAGGACTCTGAACTTCCTCATTGGACCAAGTGTCGCATTCTTATGTATCCTTAATGCTTACTTAATTCTAGCATATAAACATAATAAATTACCCATGATAGCATTAGACTAACTTTAATAAATCAATTTTACTCATAACCCATAGAATTCTAGAATCCACATATAAAGCTTTTTAGATTTCTTACTTGGTAAAAATCATCTTAATATAATCGATTGATAACTTATATTGAACACAACTAATTCTCTTTTGTTTTTATTTCACCCAAAATTTTGTATGAACACCTATCTCATAAACTGAAAATTCAAGCTTATGCAACCCAAGTAATATTAGACAGAATCCGCTTAGTCCCAAGTTTCTTAATGACTTTCAAAATTCCTCAAGGCAAGGTGTCTACCTCATCTCTTACATGCATCTATCAAATAACCCAACAATCAATCATACCCAACTTTCTAGCAAAATTAAATTCCAACAAGGTAGAATCTTAACTGTTAAGATCGTGACTAAAGCTCATGATATGTCAAACTTTAAGCTCCCAAAAATAAGTTAACTTACCGTCTAATCTTATAACTTAATTAATTTATCAGCTTTATCTTAAATTGTTATCACTCTAAATTCTTAACTTGCCACAACATTAATTCACTAGCGCTTAACCTTTCAAACCAAATGTTGATTTATCCTAAGAAACCCTTGATTACTATTCCCGATAACATTATAACTCAGATGTCTAAAGGTTCTAAATATCCTTCAAGACCAAATCACCTCAAATTCCTATCATTCAAATCATTCAATTCTCACTTACTGATAAACTAGTCTTCAAATTTCTTAAAATTACAAAATTAATTCTTAGTTTCCTCAAATTATTTATCACAATCAGGTCCTTAAAATTCTTAATTCATGTAATTTAATCCTTAAATCCAACTAGATAGAGCATGCATCCTAAATAAATTCTCATAATTAATCTTACATTTCCATAGATAATTAAAATCCTCAAATTGTACATTTATAATCCTAAAGATTGTCGTAGTCTTCGAATCGCTATTACTTATATGAAATCCTCAAAAAATTACTCGACTAGCAACCAAGAACCATCAGTAATTTTCTTAGAAAATTCTACAAGTCTCAACAGCATTCATAATTTCAAGATTAACTTACGGCTCACAAAGTAGAATGTCAATACTAAAACTCAAAAATCATCATAATCCAATTCTACCACAAAACCAACATGCATAATTCCATTATTTATTTTAAATGAACACTGAAATACTGAAAATCTGGTCGAAATGATTTCATGGAAGCATGCGGTCAAAATAATTCATGCTTTAAATAAAATGCTGAAATGTAAAACTTACAGACCGAAGGCGTGGCTTCGTGAGCTTCTCGTGGTCAGTAGTAGTGTAACCCTATACAGAACCACCGCTCTGATACCAATTGTGAAGGTCCTAAAACTACTAGCTTGAAAATTTGCGGAAAAATTAAAAATTTTCTTTTTAAAAGAACTTAAATGGCCTTATTCGTAAAATCGTCTGATAAATCAAGTTCGATGTTTAAAATAGTAGCAGCGGAAGAAAATAAAGTCTTGCCAAAAATAACAATTTAAAAATCATCCAACTACTGATAAAAAAATTGTTTGCGGAATAAAATGACAACTGCTGCACTGAGGTCCTCGGGTGCCACTACTGCCGACCCAAGCTAGCTCACTGGTCCCCGCCCTCGGCCCTGACCTCATCAGTACCTACAACAATCAAGTCTAGTGAGCCTAAAGACTCAGCATGCATATATCGCAGGTAACGAATAAAATCTGAAGTAAAATATGCATGGGGTAAAATATCATGTCGTGAGGCATACTGAAAATGATCTGTAATCATGCTGAAAATAAACTGATCTGAGCAATTATAATACGTGCATAACTGAACTGATAATCAAAGTAAAAATATTTGCTCCTTGGAGCCTGTACTGAAATAACTGGTAAAATTTTCTGTTGAGATTATGTTTTACGCCTGTGGCCACTGCACTAAGCTGAACTGATCGGTAACTGACTACCGGGGAGCCTGGAACTGAGCTGGCGGTCACTGAAGACCCGATGGTACCAACCTGAACTGAGCGGTCACTGAAGACCCGATGGTACCAACCTGAATTGAGCGGTCACTGGCGACCGTATAAATAATAATAATGCTCCCACATAGTGAATGAACCACAAGCCATATCGCATAAATCTCAAAAATAATCATTTTTCTGTTTTCATGCACGTAAAATAATTAACTGACGATAATGAAAATATCCTGAAATTTTACCAACTGGAATGGATCGTCCCCAGGCTCGCTGCAACCTAAAAATGCCATGAAAATATGCAATGGATTTTTCTTGGGCAAATTTATGCAATTAAATTTCTAAAATGCGACAACTACGTCTAACGACCTCGTATTTAATCATGACTTTAAACCAACCCGAACCAACACTGAACCAACGTGACGTCATGATTAAAATACGTTTAAAATCATGAATTTATGCTCCTAAAATTATGAGGGTCGAAATCTAGGTGAAATGGAGGCCAAAACATGAAACGCTCTTTCGAGAGTCAATTTGGCACATCGCACCGTAAATTCTCGAACGACCTCAAAAATGATCCGAATCACGAACGGTCGAAAACATGACCTTCCTAACTCAATGGGGCACTGTCCAGTCCAAGGCCATAGGCTAAAAGCCAACCAAGAACTCAAACAAGCCTCCTAATCGACACAGCAAGTTGCTGTAATTTCCAGCAGCTGTGCAAGTGTAGTGTCTTGCTTTGATCGATGTCTTGCGTCGTTCCAGTGGCCATTTGGTTGACCATGGCACGATCTAGACATGTAGGGGCATGGTATGAACCGTGGCTATGGGCCATAGGCCAACCAAGATTCACATCAAGCAACCCAAAACCGAAATGCATGTGCTGTACAATGAAGGGCCGAGAAGGGGAGTGTGGGCTGTTCTTGTTTCGTGGGTTATCTTGCGTCGTTCCAGTGGCCATTAATTTACCGTGGCACGACCTAGACATCTTGGGGTGTGGTATGGACCGTGGCTAAGGGCACAAGGCCGAACCAGATCCACACCAAGCCACAAAAACGAAATGCAAACCTGCTGTCAAAATGAAGGGGCCAAGAAAGGGGAGGGGCTGCTGTCATGTTTTTATTTAAAACCGAGGATCCATGGACCAAGCCACCAAAAGGGTGACTTAATCACGTCCTAGACATGCTAGGGAAGTGATCTAACCATGGCTATAGGCCCCTGGGGCAGCCAAGATCAGATCTCTTCCCATGACAGCAAAACTGAAATTTTCGAAGAGCAAAAATGGCAGCAAGGGGGAGCTGCTGTTATCTCGATTTCTAGGCATCATGGGGGCTGAAAGACTGGACCAAAGTGGTCTTAATACATCCTAGTACATGCCTAGATGCAGCCTTGGAAGCCTGGAGTCGAGCCAATCACCTGGACACACACAAACAAGCAAAACCGTGAAGAGCACAAGGAAGGAAAAATCTGTGCAGAAAATTTCAGCACCTTGCTGTCCAAAAATCTCGGTTTTCATGCTGTAAAATCGTGACTTTGATGTAACAAAAATTACTACTATGGCTTGATTGAGGTTTGAAAGAATTTAGACATGCCTTGGTTTCGTTTTAATGAAAAACGAATGAAGAGACGACGACGCGGCACGGAGACGGAGTGACTTCTCTTTTCTACCTTTCTTGCACTCGATTTCTTTCCCTTCCTTTCTAGCTTAGAACTCACGATTTCTATCTGAAAATGGCTGCTGGTTTTCGGTGGTAGGGAGAGGGGAGAAGGTGGTTCTAGATAGTGAGGGGAGATCCATAATAAAAGGGATAGAAAGGGGGAGACCAAGTCTTCTCAATTTAAATTTTGAATTCTAGTTTGATAACAAAAGATTTGTTGGTGCTTGCTAGATGAAGTGGCCGATTTTCCCCTTGATTACTAGACTAGGATAAGCTCTAAATAATAATTAAATGGTGCTCCCAAAATACTATCTAAGAATTAATTTACTAATTACATTCAAAGAAGGGATAAGATGGTGATAAGGCAAAGTGAATGTCTAGACATTCAAGGTGGCCGAAAATTTTAAAATAAAAGAAAGGGAGTGTTGATTATCCAGCACATTAATAACCCTTAGAAGTCTCACTAATCTTTTAATTAATTTATTGAATTAATCCTTAAATTAAGTAACTTAAATAAATTTATTTTCTATCACCTCAAGTTGCTAAAATAAATTCCTTAAACCTCAATTTAACTTAAATTAAATTATTGGCTAGCTAAAATAAAGTCTGGAAATATTTCTCGAATCTTAAATTTATTTCTAAACTCCAACTCCGGTCCGGCCTCACTGAAATAACTGAAATGCTAAAATTCAAACTACTGAACTGAAATAATAAAATAATTAACTTCAAAGAAATGCATTAAAATAATCATGCAATGAAGTCAATTAAGTTTAAAAATCTAGAATTATGCATGGCTTTTACGTCTACTGATTTTACGGGTTCTACAGAAACCTCAAATTTTTTGTCATAACATGGCATAACAGTAACATGATAGATCTCCTCAGGCCTGTCCAAAATATACAGTCAACATTATATCAATCCTTTTCCAACCTCCAGCTTTCAATATAGGCCATAGCCATTTTAGTGACTGATGCTAACACAACATGATGACAGTGATTGTCAATGCATACATGTAGGTATTAAAGAGATGAGCAAATAAGAAAAAGTTCAAACATGTTTTATAAAATGAGAAATACCTCAAAACTTCCATATGCACGAATAACAATTATTGGTTGGGGCTTTCCACAGACATCATAGAATACAACCTGGCCGTTGCTTGTACTGTAGAAAAATAAGATTACGTATAAGTCATGCATAATTTCTATTATTTAAATTAAAAATGAATTTTTATGAATATATGAAGTGTTTTATTTATTTTAAAAGTACATGTTTAGTTTTATTTTTCAGGATAAATACGCGAGGTCGGACCGGAGTTTGGAGATTTGAGATAAGATTAATAATAAGAAAATATTCCTAAATTTTATTTAAGGCATGAAATAATTTAATTTAAAGAAATAGAATGTTTTAGAATTTATTTAATTAATTAGAGCTAAGTTGGTAAATAAGTTCTTTAGGTTAATATTTAATTAAAGCTTAAAGTAAAATGTGTAAACAATGGAGGATGAATTAATCTAAGTATAATATATTCAAGAAATTAATCATAGTATTTGAATATTTAAATTGAGGTCATGAATGCCATGCAAGATTCTAAACTAAATTAATTTGTTAATGTATTAAAATATATATAATGGAGGTTTAAAATCTCAAACAATTAAAATGCAAAATTTAAACCATATCATACCTGAAAAATTCAGAAGGAATCGGCCAATTTTTTTTTTAAACAAATTCAAATATAGAGTAAACCCATTCAAGTCACCCTCAATGACCATTAAGGTGAATTTATTCCCTCATTGTTAATTCTCTAATTAGTAGTAAATCCAAATGCAATAACACACGTCATTTATACTCAACATATTAGCCTAGAAATCGTTGATAGTGCAGAAAAAAAAATAAGAACAAAGTATCGGCCAGCAAGGAAATCAAAAGCATTTCAAATCCATTCAACTTCTTGACTTGTAACCTCCAACTAAATGCACTTCAAGACTCCTTTATCACCACTTGTAACCTTCATCCTCATTACCTAGCAGCCTTCATCCATAATTTCGAAATTTACAGAAGAGAACTGCAGCTAAAAATGGAGAATAGCAGCAGAAAACAAAGAGAGAAATTCCACTCCGACTCTGCCGCTCATATTCGTAGTATTGATTTGTTTTTGTCAAAACAAATTCCAGGCATATATATATTATTTATTTTCTCTTCAATCAGGTCTTATAAATATTTTAAACATTATATGTTCATGGTTCATGAGGTAAAAACGAAAAATTTGACAGCAAAAATCTAAAAGGTTGCACAGATTTTTCTCGGCCTTGGCTTGAGCTTCACGGTTGCCGATTTTTTGTTGATTTCAGGATGTTGTTCGGTTCTAGGCACTCATGGCTGCTTCTAGGAATGTTTTAGAGTGTGTTAGGGTGTTGTTGGTTCGTTGATTTAGGTCCATACACTCAGGAGAAATAATTGACAGCAACATTTCCATGAGTACAGTTTTTGTGTCAAGGTTCTGTCATCGAGTTGTTTAAGGGTGTGTGAATCCTGGCTGTCCTAGGGACTATAGCCATAGTTAGAACCCTCCCTTAAAATATCTAGTACGTGACCAAGGTGTCCTTTCCAAGCTTGGATCACGGATCCATCAGAACTACACAACAACAAAACAAGTGCATTTTGGTTCTTCATTTTTCTGGGTGAGTGAGTTTCGGGTTTTTAGTATTTGTGTGGATTGTGGTTGACTCATAGCCCATAACCATGGTTCATACAACACTCCATCATGTTTAGATCGAGTCATGGTCGATCAAATGGCCAATGGAACGACCCAAGATAGAAAAACAAGTCGATACATCATACTACGTACACAGAAAGTGGCGTTCTCGGTTTCGAGCTGTGATTGTCCTAGGTGTTTGCTTGGGTTGTGGTTGGCTTTTAGCCCTTAGCCATGGTCCAAGCCATGCCTTAGGATGTTGGTAAGAGTCTCTGATTGGGGGTTCAAGACCCAATGGCCATTAGTTTTATAAATTGATCAAACAAGCACAATAGTTGCTGCTACCATTTCCGTTCTTGACAACAGATTTGAGTTGCGGTTCAGGAGGTGGTTTGAGTTCTTGGTTTGCTTTTAGCCCATGGCCTTGGACTTGACAGTACCTCAATGAGTTAGGAAAGTCGTGTTTTTGTCCGTCCGTGATTTGGTTGATTTTATAGGTCGTACAAGAATTTACGGTGCAATGTGCCAAAATGACTCTCGAAAGAGTGTTTTATGTTTTTGGATTCTATTTATCAATTTTCGTGTACAGCTATCCGCATGGTTATTTTTCAGTATGTTAGGGGTAATTTTAATCATGGTTAAACGTCGGTTTATTGTTGGTTCGGTTTGGTACGAAGCCATGATTGAAAAATTAAGTTGTTGGTCATAATAGTCTCGTTTTTGGTTCTATTGTTAAGTGTTGGTCAAGATAAGATTTATTGCATGTGTCACATATTAGAATTAAGTCACAGCAAGCCTCGAAACGATCCAACTCATCCGGTAAAAATAAGGTTATAATTATATTACGTGCATAAAAAAATATAAAATGTTTATTTTTGAGATATATGCGATATGTCTTGTGGCCACCTTATGTTTATGGGTTTGGAAGTCGGTAGGTGCAACCGAGGACTTCTCCACCCAGTGACTTACGACCGGTTTACGATTATGTATGGGTACGGATATCCAGTCCAAGGGCTGTGATGATCTCTACCGCCCAGTATACTGTGGTTTATTCTGATCAGGCGCTCACGTTATGTTATGAGCCACTTGCTTAGAAACATTATCTCTACCAGAAAATTAGGATATAATATGACATAGCTCTATTGAGCAAAGTTTTTACGTATGATTTTCAGATATGCACGTAGTTATAACTATCATGATACGATTTTCATCATGCGCTTTACGATATCATATTTTTACGTTGCATGCGATTTTATGATATATTTACTTGTTATTCACGATATATACATGTTGATCTTTAGACTCACTAGACTTGATTGTTGTAGGTATTGATGAGGTCGAGACTACATGCGGAGACCAGTGAGCTATTTTGGGGCAGCAGTAGTAAACCCAAGGATCACATGTTTTAGTTTATGCACCTTTATCGTTCAAACTAAATTTTATTATGTTGGATTATTTTAAGTTGTTGTTGGAAACACAATGTTGACTTACACTGCTATTTTAAAGTTAAAATTATTTTACATGTTTATTTATAAATGAGGCAAGATACTTATTTCTTTAGAAAATTTTTAATAATTCAGCTAAAATACGAATACGAAATACGGGCCTTTACATGTACCGGCCGCCAAGTTTAAGCCATCGTCTGTGAATGCCAGGGAAGAAAAAGGTGCTTCGTAAGGTATGCAAGAAAGAGAAGACATTGAAGCTAAATAGTACTTAAACATGTGACAATATTTAGAAGGCAACTCTTAGATAATTGTGTACACATGTTTAAGTTTCAATGAGTCTAGAAATAAAATAATAGATTCACCAAAAACATGTTTAAACCATCCATACAAAGTAAATGAAAACCAAGAACAACCGTTGAGATTAAGAGGAAGCCAAATATTTGAAAGAGTGAATCGAATTTCGCGAAGCCAAAGCAAAAGATTTAGAGGAAAGAAATTCTTTTGTGAAATTGAATATTTTAAAGCGTATAAAACAAATTGAACGATGAAGAGTAAGAATTAGAATCATCACCACTTCATGTAGTTTGAAAAACATCTTTGAGAGACAACATTTTGAGAAAATCACTACAATTAAATCAGAGCATAACTTAACACACATACCTATTATAATCTTGATAATATCAAGAATGATTATAGAATCACAAAAGTATGTATGTATTTTAGTTTAGATATCTCAGATGAATCAAACTTCCTTTTATGAAAGTTTAAATAATATTTGATAAATAAAATGTATTTACGGTAAAACCTTGTTATAGCTGCCATGTGGGAATTTTGCTCAAACCAAAGGAAAAAATATTTAAAGCAATGAAAGGCAGGATGCGCGGTCAAGGCGTTGACCATCATCAAACAGAAATATTTGATTATATCTGAAACCAATAGAAAATTATATTTTCGTAGTGCATTATTCAGAACTGATGCGTACATATATTTTGCTTGAAACAAATTTATATTTGATTATGCGTATAGATATTTTGTTTGAAACAAATGTATGTCTAGCATCCATAACAACCAATTTGGTTTAATTTGAAACTGTCGTTTCAACCCGACATTAAACGCAATTTGATATAATGAGAAGCTGAAATCCAACCAAATAATAATAAATCGAAAACCAAATAACAATCCACAAAAAAACCTAAATCAGAGAAATAATAAATTATAAAACTAACAAAAACAACAAAGCAAAATCTAGGATAAAGATATACAAGGGTACGTCGAATATTAATCTAAACACGCTAAAGAGATGGTCAAAATCGATCAAATAGCCAGTCCAAGAAATGATTTTAAAATTCAAAGAAATTGAATTCATGTCCAGATTTGAAAAACCAAATAACAATCTACAAAAAAACCTTAGTCAGAGAAATAATAACCTAAAAACAACAAAGAAAAACCTAGGATAAAGACATACATGGTTGCGTCGATTAATCTGAACATGCTAAAGAGAGAAAGATATTTGCGAATTACCAGAGGACACCTATGATTTATTGACCTGAAAAATAGAATATATATATATATTAGCATCCCCCAAAATTCTAACGCCAAAACATGTAGCATGTATTTAACAATTTATGTATATATTTGTGCATAATGCATTTTTAAAATGTAAAAGAAAGAGAATTGATTTACTTACACTTTATCATTATCTAGTAAGTAGTAATACGTCTTTTAAAACCACGTTTCTTGTGAATATACCAGATCGCCGCTTTAAATTCTCGTCTTTTACCAAAATTTTTGTAGAATTTTGGGAGACTCTTCTTGAAAGTGCCACATATAGCTGACCGTGGCTGAACACATGGTTACACAAAAATATGCCAAAATTTGGGATTGTTTGACCTTGTGCTTTGTTTATTGTCAAAGCAAAACTAACTCTTATGGGAAACTGTCGACGTGTCGACTCAAATGGTAATCCAGAGTTATCTTCACTTTTCAAGGGCATTCTATGTAGAAAGAATCTGGTTCCCTTATAAGGACCTGTTATGATCTCGACATCTATGAAATTTCTACAAAGATCGTGGCATATTAATCTTGTTCCATTGCATAGACCAAGTTCGGGCGCAACATTTCTCAAGAGCATGATAGGACTTCCTACTTTAAATATGATTTTATGTGGTGGCAAACCACTTGGACTAAGAGAATTCAAAAATTCTTCTTGAAAAAGGTTATGATTGTCGTCTTCTACACTATCCCAAGATGTATACTCTTTTTCCTCTCCAGGAAACTTGAGAATGAGCATCTGATTAATATTGTCGACATCAATATTTTTTGGTGTGATGATGGCTCTATGGACTATATAGTTTTCATCATTAACATGATTTATCATATTCAGAAAAACAGAATCAATTAACATCTGAATTGATTGTTCGCCTTCCCATGGTATCATAATTGAATCTGGTAATTTTATGAATCATGATTCACAGTATGTTGCAATCCATCACCTATGCGCAAGAGAAATTGCGACAACTCAATATCTTGAGCAAATCTCATATTTTGTTGAAGGCGTATAATCTTCATGCGATGCCAGAATGTTGACCTTGAAATACTTGCAGCAATTTGTTCTGCCTTTGACCCTCGTTTAACAACCGGTAACACTTGTCGAAAATCGCCACCAAAAACCATTCTCTTCCCTCTAAATGCTATTTTATTATCCATAATATCTTGGAAACTCTTACTGACAGATTCAAAAGTGTAGCGATTTGCCATTGGAGCCTCGTCCCATACTATAGCTGATTCACTCCTTATTAGTTCTGCAAGTTCTGTCTGTTTTTTTATTTTGTAAAGTGTTGATACAGTTGGTCTAAGTGGAATCTGAAAACGTGAATGTGCGGTTCTTCCACCTTGCAACAATGTCGCAGCTATCCCAGATGTTGCAACCGCAATTATAATTTTACCCATTTTTCTTAGATGTACCAACATTGAGTGGTAAAAAAAAGTCTTACCAGTACCTCTAGGACCATCAATGAAGAAACATTTTGATTGGTTATGCATAATACTTTCTATAATTGTGTCAAACGCAATCCTCTGTTAATCATTCAAACGTTCAATGGATCTGAAATCATCATCAGAAATATGATAACAAAGCACATCCTCCATAATTTTTGGTAGGGGTGTCTCTTCTAAAATCTCAGCACTTATTGATGGCAAATCAAAATCATCAAGTTTCTTTTTGTAATGACGTGACAAACTTCGTATCTCAAGTAATAACTTATTGATGATTAAGTTACTTGATGAGAGTTCTTTACCATAATCTTCACACATGTAAGGATGGAACTCATCCCAGAGTTATCGAACTATTGTTGGTTGACAGAACACCAGTATGGATACAAATAACCTTCTCAATGAAGATGACATTCTAACAGAGCGTGCTTCTTCCAGACATTGTTTTATATAATCATCCTGTTTGAGTAGCCCCCTCATTTGAGCAGAATCCTTAAATGTTGAATATGTTACCCCATTCACAGTCAGTAGATGTTCAAAAGATGTTGGGCCCTTAACATGATTTAAAAGGATACGAAGATAAAACCTCTCACCTTCAGATGACGACACAACATATACTCTTCCAACCACTTTATTGTTGCTTCTTCGACGAATCCATTTTTTTCCAGATTTTATCCATGTATAATATTGTGGAAATTCTCGATATAAATACTTTCCAGTAAAGTCAGAATCACAATTTATTTTGAAAAATTCAGTAAGCATAGTTTTCGAGTTGTCATCATCTGCAAGTATATATCACTTACGTGTTGTTGGGGGTAAAAATAAATCAAATGTTGGTTTGGTGTATGTATTTGTAACCTAATGACTGAAGGATACATCCTACTGAACTCAAATGAGAAAATTCGCCATAATGCTTCAGGCGCACAAACCCACCTTGCATCCAGATATTTTTGGATTTCATCACAATTTTGCCTATTTCGTAACTCTAGTGCGACTCGATCAGGACCTTTATGGATGTACTTGTATATGTACTTGACACATTTAGTCCCTCCACATACTTCAACGTTATTATGACAATCATATTTCAACAAAAGTCACGGATTGTACGGGACAACCCAACCATTATCAATGAAAACATCGTCATTGTTGGGAATTGATACTTGGCCACCTTCACGTCTTCGATATAAATGGTATGAGTCATTTCCTCGAGATGTGTATTCCACAAATGGCTTTGGAAAGTTCTTCTTACATTTACCATTTACCATGCATGGACAATTAGGATTGATTGATCCACATGGCCCATGTATCATATGGTGGACAACTGCTTTGTGAAGATTTGGTTCTTCTGTTTATGAAGGTATCTCAGCTCGCACAATTGAGTCAAAGTGTTCTGGAGTACACAACTTGTCATTATTTTCAAATATGACTAACATATGAACATGAGGAAGCCCTCTTTTTTGATACTCAATGAAGTATGAATAAGAGCAGACCTTACCTAAAATTCCGCTATCCACAATGTCTTTTTTAAACTCCTCAAATTTTGACCGAAATATCCTTGTAATCAAATCTTGACGGTCTTGAGGCGATTTCCCAGGAAGTAGTTGATATTTTATCTCACTCCAATTCGGATTGAATGTCATTGTAAGCGTTATATCTGGTTTTCCATATATTTGTACCAAAGTCATGGCATCTTGATACCTTTGGTACATATCACGTGGGCTTCGACCGAAAGATGAAGGCAAAACAATTCTGGTTCCACATTTCCTGTATGAGTTATTCGGTAGAGATGTGTAAGATGTGAGTTGTAATAAGGTCCCAAAAGCGTGCGTTGGGGAAGAATGTGAGATTTTGGAATAATGAATAGTTATCCAGATTATATTTTTTTTGGTCTATATTAATGTTATTTTTACTTGACAAAATATTTAATTTTTAATTTTTAAATTTTTGGTTATTATGTGTGAATCTACTCATAATAATATATTGTTTTGATAAAAACAATATATCATGTACATTGAAGTTTATCATTTTTTTCATAGGATATGCAATTACGGCTTCAAAATAATAATATTTTTTATGATAAGAAATTATATCATGTTAGGTAACAAATTGAGGTTGTAAAATTTATTTAAACTTCGGAATCCATTTTCTCTCATGAATATATTGATTGTAGAAAATATTTTAGTGTCATGATGTTGTAATATCATTAATGTTTAAAATATTAGGGTTATACATTCATGACATATGCAACGCATGTGGCTTGGTGACTAATCTGTACTATATTGTTGAATATGTTGATTATTTTGTATTTTTGGAACGTCATTCCAGAATATATATCATTTATTTTTAGTTTTGGGTAAGAACTTAATTTAAATTCAATGAATAGTAGTTGAATTATTTGAGTTATTGATGTTGGGTAATATATTTAAATTGGCTATGTGAATTATTTAAAATATATAGGCCGAGAATTCGAAGTTGGAAGTTCAAGTTGACATTTGATTGTTTATATTTTATGTTGACGTTCAAGTCGGTATATGTATGTTATGGTTTTGTATAGGTATATCTAAAGATAAATTAATATAGTAATTATTTATTAAATAGAAAAAATATATGAAATATTATAGTTATAACTTATAAGTGGTAAGTAATAAAGTTAGTTTAATATGAAAGAAAAGAAATTTTTGTCCATATACTTAAATGACCAAAGTATTTACTTTAAGGGCTTGTGCATTATTATATAGTCTATTAAAATTACTAAGGTAGTTACTTTAAAGGGCTGGTGTATATAATGTATTTGGTACATATGTATAAGTTATCATACCTACATTATTTTCACCACCATATAAACAATCTTGCAATCTTTGGTAAAGTTCAGAGCGAATATCACGTTGATTTGAACGTATCCATCGTAGTCTTTGTGTTTCAATCTTTACGTAATTGTCAACTACGTATTGTTGAAGTAGACGACCTCTTCTAAGTATCAAAGATGACGAATTTTCTCATATCTGATTAACAAGATAATTTACAATATATGAGTATATTTGTAAAAAGAATATTTTAAATTGTATGTAATTTAAAATATAAAGCATAAAGTATAATATTTTTTCACTAACCTGTAGCATATACACATAGTAATTTAAGCATGTTAACCGGTTATCATTGATATTTCGGCTATTTATCTCCCAACCATATGTTCCATATGGAAGAAGGAGTGGATATTGCAAAGGATCATAATAGCCAACTACATCTTGAATGCTTATAAGATTTCCACCGATTCCTTGTATAGTAATATCTCGACTGCTAAAAGTTTCCTAACATTCGTTGTCAACAATGACGGCTGCAACTTGAGATGTTGTTGGTAAACTATATTGATGTTCATTAGGTTTTTGTTGTCTGATGATGACCCTACAGATAGGAATCTCTTGACATTTGCCAATCTGTCGAAACACGTGCACAAATGGATTGTGTTGATCAAGAATGTTTTGTATCTTAAGCAGCAATTCTCGCCTTAGTTCTGGATTTTCATGAAGTCTATTGTCTATATCATGTTCTGTGTCTACAATCCACTATCTGCATGTACCTTGGCCTACAATTCTCATTTGGTAGAAGACTCCCAATCGAGTGGTATATTGAGCCGTACGTGGGCTGGAAATGTGTAAATTCCATGCGTACCGGTTGCTAAAGACTCATCTAAGTTGACTCCCATCGATGTAAAAGAGAAATCATGATTGTATGCCCTTATGAACTGACGAAAATTCCTACCTTCCTCATTATCTGCAGCATACAAGTCTTGCAATTCAGTAGGAGAAGGGATATGATCCAAATTTGTACTTCCATTTCTGCAGCAGAATTGTGATGTTTCACCATGAAACAATATAGCGTGGCAATGGAGACAAATTCTTGGGTAAGACAATTGCCACCGATAATTTATCTCACTTTCACCGAAATTTCTTGCTAGGTTACGATATCGACGTGGACGTGGACATCGTCGTAGGTTACTAATGACATTGTTTTCATTGAAATTATTTCCTACAATAAAATTTAAATTTATATACAAACTAAGAAATATAAAAATATATATTTTTTGCTGGAAGATTGAACTAATAGAGTATTAAGTTGAAATTCATTATTCTAACCTATATGTAAATCTTATTTTTTTAAAAAAAATTACTTTCTAAATATTTCGCGATATAATGTTTATTGAAAAAAGTTGAAAATATATTTATGACAAAATGATTTGGTGTCATGATGTTTTAATATAACTAATCTATTCTATTATGCTAGCCTATATATTCATGACACACGCAACGTGTGTGCCTCTGTGGCTAGTTGAAATTATGAAATGCATATAAGCGCTAATGAGGAATTAATATATTTCATATTATACAGTAAAAATATATATGATATTATTAAAATATATTATTCACATTTATTAGAATTTTGGAAGAATGACAATAATTACTTTAAATATGAAAATTTTGTACGAAACTCTTAAAATTAAACATTAAAAAAATGTAGCATATGTTAAATATATATGTTAGAGTTAGAAATTATGTTGTGTTTAAAATTGATAGTTCATATAGTTATATGTGGATTTTTGGTGTCTTTTATTAATTATAGATGAGATAATGCGAAGTGAAGAAAAAAATTATACATGTTATATTAGTGGTGTATTTGAATTTTGTAGATACCTTGATGATTTAAATAAGGCTGACGTTGACATGTGCTAGTACTCCTTTGCTCAAAATTTGATGTCATTGTTTGATAAGGTAATGTCTGTATACGACACATTTGTACAACTGCAGTTGTGGAGATACATGGATTTGAAGTTGAATAACAATTATTTAATTATTATATGTGGAGTTAGTCTCAAACATTGGCTTTCATATCATGTAAAAGAAATGTTAAAAATCATTATTCTTCAAACAATGCAGATAAAACATATCATCTTGATTTGAAGAAGTTTCCATTATTGTATGTGTTGTGGTAGTTGTCGCCAAATTGTTGTTGATCAGAGCTGAAAAATGGGTAAGAGCATTATATGCGTGTAGTAGAATAAAAAAAATCAGAAATATTTTAATATAAATGTATAATGATGGAATATGATGATCGATAAAAAGGAAAAAAATTCATATGTTATATACTGTACCATTAAAATGTGTAGTAACATCTGAATTTTGAAAGTTGGATTCATCAGAATATGTAGGATGTGCATTTATATTTATACGTCTTTGGTAGTTTGACCGACGTCGGGCTAGATTTGTTTGTCGTTGATCTTGTGTCAGTAATTGTCGTTGTGCTCGTCGTCACGCTGCGTTTAATTGACGTCTTTCATCGTCATTGCGATTGGTATGAGTAGTAGCCCGTGTAGAAGGAGAAGACATTGAATTTAAATAGTATTTAAACCTTTGACAATATTTGAAGGCAACTCTTAGATATTGGTGTAGACATGTCTAAGTTTCAATGACTCCAGAAATAAATAACAGATCAGCAAAAACATGTAGAAACCATCGTTACATAGTAAATAAAAACCAAAAAGAAAACCAATGAGATTACGAGGAAGGAAACTTACATTATTTGAAAAAGTTAATCGAAATTTGTGAAGCCAAAGTATAAAAATAAGAGGAAAGAAAGTATTGTGTGAAAGATCTTCCGCAACAAATATCAAAGGAAAGAAAGTTTTATGGGAAACAATTTCGAGATATAAGATTTGAAAGAGTGAAGCGAATCACTGGATATTTTTAGTAAACCACACCGTAAGTGCTGAACCCTACAAAGTGACCCTGTCTTATCAAGATTAACTCAAAAATTCCTGTTTTGGCACATCACTCAGTATAATTATCATTATTTAATTTAGAGTACAAACATATAGTCCATCCAACAACTTTTTCAAGGAAAAAAATCTTGAGTCGACACTTTTTAATTGCATCGAGCAACTACATTTGAAGAACATACACATGAATAAGCCATCCCAAAATATTAATCATGGAATTTACCGTACATTAAAGTTTTAACCCAACTGCATTAATTTTACTTCATTTCGAGCAGCAACCAATTGCAAGATGTTTTTTATAAATAATTTGTTCCAAAGTGATTTCACATGCCTTGTAACAATCACAGATAATATAATTTGTAATAGCCAAGTCTGGTGTACCGTACGGTTTAAGATTTTGTATGTTTATTGACTATTTGGTTAAGTTTAAGTATAGTTTAGATGTTAAGAGTTGTGATTTATGGTTTATAGTATTGTTGATTGTACTTGTTTTGCGGATTAATTGTAGAGTTGTTGCGATTTAATTCATGGTAATTAGTATGTAATGGTATGAGGCCGATTGTAGTGGTTAGATAAGATATAGATGTGCAACTTTCTTGTTGGGAGTGTTGCCGGATTTTGAAGAGAAGTGGTGTTGTGATTATTAGATTTTTATTGCATAGATTATATTGTTGGCTACAGAGGAGAGTGCACCCTGCACTCCATTTTTCAGTGCACCTGCGGTGCTGGTACAGAAGCAAGACCGCACCTGCGGTCTATAAGGGACCGCATCCGCGCTCCTCATGCTTCAGAGTTTCGGTTTTTTTCCAGTAAGCTCAGCGCACCCGCGGTCAGGAAGCCACCGCACCCGCGGTGTACAGACCGAGACCAGACCGCTACCCGCGGTCAGTTTAGCAGCGCACCCTGCGGTCGTCATTTATGGATTTTTGGATGAATTGCCGAAAGAATAGCGCACCCGCGGTGAAGAAGGCAGCACACCCACGGTCGATGAACAAGTAGAAGCGTGTTTTCGAGATTTAAGTGATATAAATGGTAAAGTTACTCTCATTTCTCTCCATTCTCTCGGTTTGCAGCTCAAGTGAAGGCTAGGGTTCCATTTCCTTTCACTTCATCTCTTTGATTCTTGCATCTTGTTGGAGTTTTGTAGTGTGAGCAAAGTTATTTTGGGTTCTAAGAGCTAAGGTAAGCTTATGGGTTTGTTTATTTCTTGGTTTTGGTGTTGGGAGAAGTATTATAGTTGTGGATTGTGTTGGTTTTATGGATTTAATGGTATGGGTTTGTGATTATTGAGATGATAATGGTGCAATACTTGGTTTATTGTTGTAGGTTGTGTACCAAGAGATTATATTCAAGGGTTCTATTGGTTGTAAGTGGAATTTCATTCCTTGTGTTCACATGATAATACATGTATGGCGTTTCAATGGTTTTAATGTGCTATTCCCTTCATGTGATTCATGTTATGTATTTACACTTTGTTGTATATTATGGAGACATTTTATGTCTAAATTGCGAAAAGGGAATACAAGAAAAAAGAGTCTTCAAAGTGTTTGATTTAATGCCAAAGAGAGAGTTTAAATGATTTATTGGATTGATAGATACACATAGTCAGAGATTGCGTGCAATTAGTTGATCAACGACCATAAGCTTATATCCCTCAGAGTTATCGATTTATATCGATGGGATATAGGTACAGAGACAGAGATACTATATAGAGATCAATCCAACAGAGAAAAGAGAAAATACCATCGTTATTGTTATTCATGCTATGATATTTATATTTCCGAGTTGATGGTATTTAATGTTTTCAAAGTTATGATTTTCAGAGTATAATATGTATCCATTGCTATGTAAGAGTTCCAGTTGCTGAGTTATATACTCATTTATGTAATTTCATGTGATGCAAATAAGAGCGATGAGCCGGGACGTTGATTGGAGCCGGGGTCATATGCATATAGAGAAGGAAAGAAGAAGACTATTTTGATAGCATTTTGGACATGATCATAAAAATGATATTTTGTATTTTTTTGTATCATTTTATTGATCATGTATATACTTTGGATATATATTGAAATGTATTTTGAATCCTCCTTCCATTTTGAAGAAAATTTTAAATTCCGCTGCTATTTTATTAAAACCGGTCAGAGGTGTCACATTTAGTCGTATCAGAGCACCGTTCTTCGGACCAATGCATATGACTTCGTCTACTTTCAGCTGTCCGGGTATGTCTTCTTCTACATCTATTCATTGTTATTGGTTGATATGTATTGTGTGAGCACATTGTAGGAGTTATGCCTTCTAAGAGGAAAGCTGCAGAGGGTGAGGATAGTTCTTCATCTATAGTTGTCGACGAGTTCAGCAAGTTATTGAAAGAGCAAGCCAAGGTCCATAGTGAGCAGATTCAGCAACTGATTCGTATGCAAGGAACATGTCAAAGGATAGGTCAAGTGGCACAAGCAGTTGGATTTGATGGGATCTTTACCGCTTTCAAGAGGATGGATCCACTGGAATTTGCAGGAAGGAGCGATCCATTGGTGGCCATGGAGTGGATCAAAGCTCTTGAGGCGATTTTCGATTATCTCAACTATGAAGACAAGGATAGAATCAGCTGTGTAGTGTTCATGTTAGTCAAAGCTGCACGCATTTGGTGGAATGCTACCAAGGCAGGTGTTGATGTACCGGCAATGAAGTGGCAAGATTTTACTGATCTTTTCTATGACAAGTACTTCCCAGATGCACTTCGAGCAAGGAAGGTGACTGAGTTTTTAGAGCTTCGTCAAGGAGGGATGAATGTTGACGAGTATATTCTGAAGTTCGAGGAGGGCTGTCTGTTTGCCCCGTATATCGCCTCCAATGACAAAGACAAGGGTGCTCACTTCATTAGAGGCCTTCGAGCAGAGATCAGAAGGGACATCAACATGTCTAAGGCGGTGTCATGTAAAGAGATTGTTGCTAAAGTATTGTTGGCCGAGCAAGATGAGAAAGACATTTCCAGAGAGACACAGGCGATGCAGCAGGCCATAGCTCAAAGGGGTCAAGGTTCAAACCAAAGAGGAAAAGGCAATTTCAAGGGGAAATGCAAGTTAGAGCCGAGTCCTAAACCACCGGCAGTTCCATTTGATCCTGAGAAGCCATTGTGTCCCAAGTGCAGTAGACATCATCGGGGAGAGTGCATATTTGGTACTCATACTTGCTACCAATGTGGCACTACAGGACATATTGTGAAGGACTGTCGAAGAGGATCGAGTAAAGAGAAGGTGCAGGGTCGCATATTTACCATGACGAAGGAAGGTATAAACCATGATTCTTCTGTGATCTCTAGCACTATTTTAATTTCAGGCAGAGTAGCTAAGACATTGATTGATACAGGTGCTACTCATTCTTTTATGTCTGAACTATTTTTGAGATCTTTGGGTATAGTTCCTTTTGTTCTTCCCCTCCAGTTCAATGTTGTATTGCCTTCTGGGGATGTGTTGTGCCCGACATCTATTGTGTGTGCGTGCTCTGTTCAAATTGACGAGCGAATGATTTTTTCCGATTTGATTGTTATTCCAATGGTTGCATTTGATATTATACTTGGCATGGATTGGCTATCAACCTATCGTTCAGTGATTGATTGAGTTGCTAAGACGGTGAAATTTGCAGATGATGGCAATAAGAAAGGTATGCTCGCCAGTGCAGGTACTTCGCTGGTCCTTCCTTTTATTTCGTGTCTTGAGGCTAAGAAGTTGTTGTTTAGAGGTTGTGATGGGTTTTCTGCTTCGATTGTGGATGTGGATAGAATTGTGAAGTTGAATATTGATATTTTGAGAGAGTTTCCTGATGTGTTTGAGGATGATGTTCCGGGTTTACCGCCGGACAGAGATGTAGAGTTTGTGATTGATCTAGTTCTGGTTACGGTTCCTATTTCTAAGGCTCCGTATAGAATGGCCCCTTCAGAAATGAAAGAGTTGAAGTCGCAGTTGCAGGATCTTTTGGATAAAGGTTTTATTCTACCGAGTTCTTCGCCTTGGGGAGCTCCGGTTATTTTCGTCAAGAAGAAAGATGGGTCTTTGCGGCTTTGCATTGATTATAGAGAGATCAACAAAGTGACTATCAAGAATAAATATCCGTTGTCGCGAATAGACAATCTTTTTGATCAACTCCATGGGGCTACTGTGTTTTCGAAGATTGATCTGCGATCTGGCTATTATCAGTTGAAGGTTAGGGAGTCTAATATCCTTAAGATGACGTTCCGGACTAGGTACGGTCATTATGAATTTCTTGTGATGTCTTTTGGTCTGACTAATGCTCCTTCAGTCTTCATGGATCTTATGAACCGAGTGTTCAAGCCGTATTTGGATAGCTTTGTCATTGTTTTCATCGATGACATATTGATTTATTCCAAGACCAGAGAGCTTCATTCAGAGCACCTCAGAGTTGTTCTTCAGTTGATGAGAGAGAAGAGGTTGTATGCTAAATTGAAGAAATGTGATTTCTGGTTGGAGCAGATTTCTTTCTTAGGACATGTTGTCTCGAAGGATGGTATAGCTGTTGATCCAGTGAAAATCGAGGCGGTTCAGAAGTGGCCTATTCCTACCACTGTATCAGAGGTACGTAGTTTTCTTGGTTTGGCGGATTATTATCGTCGTTTCATTGCAGAATTTTCTAAGATTTCCCTGCCGTTAACCAATCTGACGAGGAAGACTATGAAGTTTGAGTGGTCCAATGATTGCCAAAGTGGATTTCAAGAGTTGAAAGATAGATTGATGACAGCTCCTGTACTTCCATTGCCCAGTGGTTCAGAGGACTTTGTTGTTTTTACCGATGCGTCGAAGAAAGGTCTTGGTGCAGTGCTGATGCAACGTGGAAAAGTTATAGCTTATGCTTCTCACCAGTTAAAGGACTATGAGAAGAATTATTCTACGCACAATCTGGAGCTGGCAGCTGTGGTTTTTGCCCTGAAAATCTGGAGACATTACTTATATGGCGAAAAGTGTGAAATTTTCACGGACCACAAGAGTTTGAAGTATTTGTTTTCCCAGAAAGAACTCAATATGCTTCAGAGACGATGGTTAGAACTTGTCAAAGATTATGATGCGACGATTAGTTACCACCCAGGGAAAGCGAATGCTGTAGCAGATGCTATTGAGCCGTAAGTCGAGTTCTTCCTTGAGTTCGATGATTCAGCAACTGTTGTTGTTGGACTTGCAAAGAGAGGAGATAGCTTTGGTAGTCCCAGGAACCATTGTTCGCTTTTCAGCGTTGGTCATTCGGGCTACATTGACGGACATGATCCATAGAGAGCAGGTCAATGATTTACAGTTGACAGAGTTGAAGGCCAGAGCAAAAGAGATGGGTAATTCAGAGTTTGGGTTGAATGGAGATGGTTTGGTGACATTCAGAGGCCGTATTTATATTCCTGTTGGTGATAATATTCGGCGAGACGTCTTGACAGAGGCACATACTGCACCATACTCGATACATCCAAGCAGCACCAAGATGTATCATGATCTTCGTAGACTCTATTGGTGGCCAGGTATGAATAAAGATATTGCCATGTTTATTTCTCAGTGCCTAACTTGTCAGCAGGTGAAGATCGAGCACCAGGAACCTGCTGGGACATTGCTGTCATTGCCGATTCCTCAATGGAAATGGGAGCATATTACGATGGATTTCGTGACTGGTCTTCCCAGAACGCAGAAATGTTTTAACTCTATTTGGGTTATTGTTGATTGGTTGACCAAATCAGCGCATTTTCTTCCAGTCAAGACGACGTATTCCATGAACCAGTATGCCGAAGAGTATATAGCAGAGATTGTTAGACGTCATGGTGTTACTGTGTCGATCGTGTCTGATCGTGACCCTTGATTTACTTCAGAGTTTTGGAAGAGTTTGCACAGAGCTATGGGTTCATAGTTAGCATTCAGTACAGCATATCATCCCCAGAGCAACGGTCAATCAGAGAGAGTTATTCAGATTCTAGAGGATATGCTCAGAGGTTGTAGTATCGATTATCCTGGTAGCTGGGATTCCAAATTGCCTCTTGTTGAGTTCACGTACAATAATAGCTACCAAGCGATGATTGGCATGGCACCGTATGAAGCACTTAATGGCAAAAAGTGTAGATCGCCCTTGTATTGGGACGAGATTGGTGACAGGAAGATGTTGGGTCCAGAGTTGGTCCAACAGACAGCTGATGTTGTTGCTGTTATTCGAGAGAGGATGAAGACAGCACAGTCAAGACAAAAGAGCTATGCTGATGTGCGACGTAGGCCATTGCAGTTTGAGGTTGGCGACCATGTGTTCTTGAAGATAGCACCTGATACGATTCTGACCGAGCATGGCGTGCAAATGATTGGAAGGAGATTTAGTGAGCGTCGTTGTTTCGGATCTTCAAGCTCAATAATGATTAATCAAGCATATCCAAGCAAGTGGTGGAATTCAACAAATAATATAATGAAGGAATTCCAAACAATCAAGCATATGATTGAAAAATGGCCCAAGAGAAACAGTGCATCAGCACACGCTAGCGCAGATGTGCAGAAGCAGCAGCATGCACTAGCGCAGAGAAGCAGAACTGCGCACGCACCCGCACCAGAAGCATCACAGCAGCGCACTGCGCTAGCGCAGACCAGCAGAGCTGCGCGCGCGGCCGCACCAGATGTGGCGCCACCGCGCGCCGGGGGCTGTCGGTGTGCAGATTCATGCGCGCCATAGCGCGAGAAGTCGCGCTACCGCGCACACTTCCGTGTCAAAGTTGCTAGTTACTTTATTTAATGCTTTCTATACTACTTTTGCACGTTTTTTTATTGTTTTTATTGCTTTGTTTTGTCTATTTAATGATTGTAATATACCATGAACGATTCATTCAGATATTGAAACATTTCTTGAGTTTATTCTCAATATTCAAGGCATTTGATTGCTTTGGTTCTTATCAAAATCAAACTTATCAAAGATTGCATCTTTGTGGCGTTTGTTGATTGTTCTTGCACGGATTGTCATAAGCTTCGTTCTTTGAAGGTTCGTTCTTGATTCAATTGTTTTATCGTTGATATTTGTTGCTAAGATTTAATATCTTAGAGGTGAATATCACAAATCGTTACTTGTTTCAAAAGATCGGGACAACCCAATCGATCCTTGTTTGTTATTGAGTTGAGGGTGCGGTTCTGATAATCGTGTTTGCTTCTCATCGTACTTGGTTTCGCATCATTTGGTATCAGAGCTTTGGCTCATTGAATTCAAGTAAGTTATCGTTGTTGTTATTTTTCAGATCTGTCTCAATTTCATTATGTTCTCAGATCTGTCGTATCCTTTTGTTTCTATTGTCATATCTACCAAATCAAAAAACAAAAATTCGTTCTGTTTCAGTTTTGTGTTATCTTTTGTTCGATCTGCGTTATTTCTATCATCCTTTGTTATTTGATAATCCAGAATTCTCGAAAAATTTGTTAAGTGTTATTCTATCGTTCTTGTTTTTGTGAAATCCAAGTGAGACAGTTGCAAGTGTTCACAAGTTGAATCTTGTTAGTTTGATAAAAAAAAATATAAAGATTGATCACATCTTTGAAAGAACTATCAAATTCGAGTGAAAAACATTTGAGTGCGAGTGTTATTTCTTTGGAGTGATTGTGAGAATTTGGGTGAGGAACATCTTTTATTTCTACTAACATTTTATTGCAGGTACAAAATCTGAAATTAAAATGGAAAGGGAAGTAGGAGAGAGTTCAAATCAGGGGTTGTCTAAGGAGGCGTTATTTGGGCATTTTAGTAGAATGATGAGGGCCGAGTTGGATCATTTATATAAGAGGTTGGACAGGCTTGAGGTTAGGACGAGTGAAAATAAATCTAAGCCTAAAGGGTTGGATAGAATATGGGAGAAGGAGTTTAAGCCTCTACGTGAGAGGTATAGGCGGAGTGAAGGAGAGGAGAGGTATGATAGGCAATATGATGAGGATAGGCGACGTAGAAGATTTGGAGGGAATAGATCATTGTATTTGCATCGTGATGATGATAGGGGATGTGAGGAGAGTAGTGGGTATAGCAACCGCGGAGAGAAAATCATTACTAGTCCAAAGGAGCAGTCGAGATGTGAAGCTAGCAAATATGAATATCAAGGTACAAGTAAAAACTCAAATTCTAGTACTTGTGATATTATATATTGTTGGTGTTTAGAAATTGGTCATGATATCAATCATTGTCCACGTGATGAGGTGACCATAATAAAATCGCCAGTTGAGCCTAATTCTCAAATGGAGGGTGATGTTGTGGGTGAGTTTGAATTCCGAATGGAGGATGATGTTGTAGAAGAACCTGAATTTGAGGTTGTGGTTGAGATAGTTGTTAATGATAGTATTCCACTAGTTGATGAGTCGAATGATATTAAATTGTGTACAGTGGAAAGTGAATTATTAGGTGGAGGAGAAATGTCTATTTTGTGCACTATGGACAAGGAGAATAGGCAAGGAGAAATTGTTTTGCATAAATTTGTTGTGGAACAAAATATTTCATGTGTTCAATTGAATCCAAATGTTGTTCTTGAGAATCAATCGAAATTCCTTGAATTGAGGAAAAAAGAAATTAAAATGGCCGAAAGAAAGAGAGAACAAAAGAGTGAGTTGACCATAGAAAAGAAAGAAGAGAGAAAAGAAAAAGAAAAAGAACAAGAGGCCAAAGAAAAAGAAAAAGAAAAGAAAAATGAATTAAAGGCCCAAAAGAATAAAAAGAGTGAGGTTGAGACTTATGTATTTCTGAATAGACCCCTTAAAGTACCTTTGTACAAAGTGGTTTATTGTCATTGTGATGATATAGCTGGTTCAATTCCGAACGTTGTTATTTATCCTTTGCAGGATTTTGGTGAAGTCGTGATGAGGAGGCAAACAAGTGTTGATGATGAGACAATGCAATGGGATGGTCCATGTGATGTTGAGCGCAATCACTGTGAGGTAAGCATAGTTGTCACCGCAACGACTATGAGGTATGATTTTCTTTGCTATCTCAATTCTTTGTTTCGTTGTTTTCCAGACTATGGGGAACATACTGCAAATGTGGTAGTTGTGATGCCTAATTTAAGTTTTATTCTTCTCAAATTCTTATGGTTTCCAAAGTAGTGAGATATTGCATGTACCTATTGAGATTTTTGATTTGTCACAATTTTATAAATTGGTAGGACATCGTGTTGACAATGGTTTGTATGCATTAGACCTAAATCCATCTGTCGTGTTAAAGGATTGCATGAATGGTACATTGGGCATGTTATATTGCCATGATTATTATTTGTTTGATGATAGTGGTGAATGGAGCATGAATGAATATAAGAATTTCTATGTTCATGATGAATATATTTTTAAGGAGATTAAATTGTTAATGTTATGTTCATTTTATGAATTAATCGCTAAGGAGGCGTATTGTTGAGATTTCATCATTGATAAAATTCATGATTATATGTGTTGGTTGCATATGAAGAAGTATGTTAAGTAGTGTAGTCAAGGGTGCATTGGATATAGGGAAAGGGCATCTAAGCTAGATTCTTATATGTTGCATCAATTATATCTTATTCCTAGTAGACTATGGTCGTACTCATTTATGGATATTATTTTGGTGTTGACTAGGTCTAAGAAGGGAGGAATATGATATTTGTGATCCTTAGTGATATTTTATCATTTGGCGTAATTTGTTATTTGATGTTTGGTGAGGTTGATGAATACATAGGGAAGGCAACCGTGAAGTTGGGGTTACAAGTGCTGTTGGAGCAAGCCGATGATAGCGTCTACAATCTTGAGCTTTGTAAGGCTCGAGATTATTAGTCTTCATTGACGTGAGACTCGGAAGATATGAGAATGCATGACATCGCATGAGAAACACTAAATGAGATAGAGTAGGAAAGACATGGGAAAAGATGAGAAAATATTCAGAATAATTGAAAAGGGCCGAAGGTATGGCGCACATGCGCGAAAATATGCGCGCATATGCACGAGAATTACAGTAGCATCGGCGCACATGCGCGAGATAAGGCGCGCATATGCGCAACATGTCCAGAGACATTGGCTCACATGCGCGAGAGAAGGCACGCATATGCGGGACACCTCCAGTGAGTTTGGCGCACATGCGCGAGTTGAAGCGTGCATATGCGCGAAGTGTTGTATTGCCGAGACCCGTAGGTCTCGCGTACATGCGCGAGTGATGTCGCGCATTTGCGCGAGACGTGTACTCCAAAGAATTATAACACTTGTCCTTGCCATGCAATATAAGGGTAGGTGTCTTCTTTCCTTGCCATTTTCAGCATCAGATAACCGAGAATAGCTCCAGGAAAAGTGCAAGCTTCTTCCATCTTTGAATTGAACTTTATGCAAAATTTAGCCATCCAAATTTAAATCCGAGACAAGATTTGGACTCCTCTTGACAAGGGCTTCAAAAAGGTATACTTTTTATATCGTTTCAGCATGTTTTGAAAGTTACATGTTGAGAAAATTATGATATGATACCTATTATGTGTTCTTGTGAAGTTGGTAATCATATATTCGAAGTCGGATCGATTATCGGATGTCATATGCAATTGTTATAGATTTTCCAGCATGTTTAGAGTTAAATATGCAGATTTTGAGTACTATCATATGCTTATGATGATGTTTATGAGTTGAGAATTATGAATTGGTGATATATGTTGAGAGTTGGACTGACCGGTACCGAGAAACTACGCCAATATGCCGTCAAAATTGTACCGAGAGTGATATTGAATTGTATAAGATTTGCCTTGATTTGTATGTTGACAGGATACTCCTCTAGATTGCCATTTCAGATTGATATTGACAGGTTCGTCTTCGAGACTTCGACTACGATACAGATTGTGCGACGAAAGGTATAATTCATGTTTTGTTTGGGGAAGACACAACTCAAATGAGATTCAATTTGAGTTTCCCAACAAAATCACATACTAGATTTATTGTTTACCTCTTTGATATGATTTTGATTTGTTTATAGATTTATATTCAAATCTCTTGATATAATCATGCTTTGTCTATAGATTTATATTCAAGCATTGAGATAGGAGAGTCATTGACAGATTTGTCAAAACTAGACGTTCGGTGTATCGACGCATAGGAGCAGACTTCCTCCGATTGTAGACATTCGATACAGACACGACCGAAGTCTAGGAGTAAGACGTACAGTTACCCCGATTGGGAGGGTAGGTAACAGACAGTGACGTCTTATTCACCCCGAGATCCCTAGAGTAGAGTCGAGTTGAGTCAAGACATGATTTGATTTGTATTGCATGCTTCTATAGATTGGTTTCATAGACTATGGAACCCATTATTATTGCTTTTATGCATGATTCATGATTTTGTGCTAGCATGTATACATGTTTTATACTGGGATTTGTTCTCACCGGAGTTTCCGGCTGTTGTTATGGGGCAGGATCTGGGTCACGACAGAGATGAGTTCGAGATAGCGTGGTGACTTCGGGCGCAGAAGATGACTAGTTGTTCTCAATAGACTTGTACTACTTATGTTTGTAGTTTGAAGTAAACACTAGTTTGTATGATTGTACTAGAACAAGACATGTTTGTATGTTTGTAAAGTAAGCAAGGACCTTATGCTTATTTATATACATTTGATCTGATGTTAAAAGTGAAAAAAAAAATTTGACCCACATTTTCTCACAGATCCAATTAATCCCGAAAAGAACTGAGTTAGAGCCCGGGTCCCCACAACAGGTGGTATCAGAGCAGTAGGTTCTGTAGACTGAGACAGAATAGAATGAGCGGGGTAGATCGAGTCATCTTCCTTATTTTGATATGTTAGCATGATTTATTACTTTCCTTATTATATGTTGTATTGTATCTGAATTGATTTACAACATATAATTGCCAAGACTGAATCAGAACCGATTCTGGATCAGAGGTATATGATCAGAGGAGGGCTGAGACAGCTTGTATATACTGTGTACTAACCTGTTTGATAACCAGATATGCCGCCTAGAAGAATACCGCAACCAGCTGCAGGACAAGTGCCAGAACAGGGGAGTACGTCAGGTACTCAGATGGACGTAACCGCTACCCCGATGGAGACTTTGTTGAAGCGGTTTCAGTCGTTCCGACCACCGAATTTGAAAGGCACTGAGAATGCAGCGGATTGCGAAAGCTGGCTGGATGATATAGAAATGTTATTTGAATCACTTGCCTATTCAGATGAACATAGAGTAAAGCTGATTGGGCATCAATTGAAAGAAGTGGCCAAGAGTTGGTGGCTAACGGCGAAACGAGCCCTAGAACATCGAGGTATTGATATTACTTGGAAAGTCTTTAAAGATGAATTTTATCAACGATTCTTTCCAGTATCATACCGAAAAGACAAAGGGGCAGAGTTCGCCAACTTGAGACTAGGGGCAATGGAACATAGAGGAGTATGTTGCCAAATTTTCTTCCTTGCTTCGATTTGCACCACATGTAGCAGGGAATGACGAGGCAGTCGCCGATCAATTCATAAACGGTTTGAATCCAGATATCTTCACCTTGGTGAACACAGGACGACCCAACACTTTTTCTGAGGCGCTGAACCGAGCAAAGGGAGCAGAGGCTGGCTTGATTAGGCAGCGAGGAGCTTCCTATAGTATTCAGGGTCAGAGACCGCCACCGCTCGCCTTACAGTTTCCACTACTTCCTCCTCGATTTGATAGTGGAAGCAGTAGTAGTGGCAAGAGAGATTCGTTGAAAGCTAAGGGTAAGCAGTTTAAGAGAGCAGGGAGCAGTTCGTCGAGCTCCAGTGGATCCCGACAGAGAGGTCAGGGTCAGAGTTCAGAGTATAGTGATGTTTATTGCAGTTCGTGTGGAGGCAAACATGCCACGGAGCAGTGTCAGGGAGTCATGGGGCACTGCAATATTTGTAGACAGCAAGGGCACTTCGCCAGAGTTTGCCCCAGAGAGGTGCACAGAGATTTCAGGGTGCAGGGTCAACAGCTTCAGTAGCCCAACCCGAGAGGCAAGTTTCTTCTGTCCATTCTTTCCAGCCCATGCCTACACAGTCCCAGCCTAGAGCCAGAGGTGGCCAGACAGTGAGCCAACCTCCCAGACAACAGGCTCAGGTGTTTGCATTGACAGAGGAGCAGGCACATGATGCGCCAGATGACGTGATTGCATGTAACTGTTTTCTTTGCGGTTATCCTGCATATGTGTTGATAGGTACAGGTGCATCACATACATTTATATCAGAACGTTTTGCATTGTTGCATTCCTTGCCTGTCGAGTCGATGTCTACTGTAGTGTTATTTCTTCTCCGTTGGGAAGTGGTCTAATATCTGTGACTTCAGTTGGACACTGTATACTACAGTATGAGGGGCATGAGATTAATTTAGATTGTGTTGTACTTGGCTTATCTGATTTTGATTGCATTGTCGGGATTGAAATGTTGACTAAGTACAGAGCTACCGTAGATTGCTCCCTCAAGATTGTTAGATTCAGACCTGAAATGACAGAGCAGTGGAAATTCTATGGTAAGGGTTCCAGATCTCGGATTCCCTTGGTATCTGCTTTGACTATGAATAGATTTTTACAGAAAGAGCAGAGGGGTTCCTTATTTATTCTGTAGATCTACAGAAATCGAGCCCGACATTGGCAGATTTGCCAGTAGTACGGGAGTTTGCAGATGTATTTCTTGACGAGATTCCAGGGTTACCTCCAGCCCGAGAGGTTGATTTCAGCATAGATCTTATTCCAGGTACCGTTCCTATTTCGAGAGCTCCGTATAGGATGGCGCCGATAGAGCTGAAAGAATTGAAAGCACAACTAGAAGATCTTCTAGCCAAGGGATATATCAGATCTAGTGTATCTCCTTGGGGCGCACCAGTGCTATTTGTGCGAAAGAAAGACGGTTCTATGAGATTGTGTATAGATTACAGGCAACTGAACAAGGCAACAATAAAGAACAAATATCCTTTGCCTAGAATCGACAATTTATTTGATCAGTTGCAGGGATCTTCTATTTATTCCAAGATTGATTTGCGATCGGGATATCACCAACTCAGAGTTCGAGATGTTGATATACCGAAGACAACATTCCGAACCAGGTATGGACATTACGAATTTGTTGTCATGCCTTTTGGTTTAACGAATGCTCCAGCAGTGTTTATGAGTTTGATGAACCGCATCTTTCAGAGGTATTTGGATGAGTTTGTGATTTTTTTTATTGATGATATTTTGGTGTACTCTAAGAATTTGAATGAGCATGCCAATCATTTGAGAATTGTGTTGCAAACACTGAGAAATGAAAGATTATATGCTAACCTGTCAAAATGTGAGTTTTGGCTGAGACAGGTTGTCTTCTTGGGTCATATCATATCTGGAGATGGTATTTCTGTGGATCCGAGTAAAGTTGAAGCTGTTATCAGTTGGCCGAGACCGACTTCTGTGACAGAGATACGCAGTTTCATGGGTCTAGCAGGGTACTATAGAAGATTCATCAAAGAAGCAGCGCACTGCGCTAGCACAGACCAGTAGAGCTGCGCGCGCAGCCGCGCCAGAAGCGGCGCATGCGCGCGCGCGCCAGATGTGGCGCCACCGCGCGCCGGGGGCTGTCCGTGTGCAGATTCATGCGCGCCATAGCGCGAGAAGTCACGCTACCGTGCGCACTTCCGTGTCAAAGTTGCTAGTTACTTTATTTAATGCTTTCTATACTACTTTTGCACGTTTTTTATTGTTTTTATTGCTTTGTTTTGTCTATTTAATGATTGTGATAGACCATGAACGATTCATTCAGATATTGAAACATTTCTTGAGTTTATTCTCAATATTCAAGGCATTTGATTGCTTTGGTTCTTATCAAAATCAAACTTATCAAAGATTGCATCTTTGTGGCGTTTGTCGATTGTTCTTGCACAGATTGTCATAGGCTTCGTTCTTGATTCAATTGTTTTATCGTTGATATTTGTTGCTAAGATTTAATATCTTAGAGGTGAATATCACAAATCGTTACTTGTTTCAAAAGATCGGGACAACCCAATCGATCCTTGTTTGTTATTGAGTTGAGGGTGCGGTTCTGATAATCGTGTTTGCTTCTCATCGTACTTGGTTTCGCATCAGCACCTCTTAAGGGTGTGATGCGGTTTGACAAGAAGGGAAAGTTGAGTCCGAGATTTATTGGTCCATTTGAGATTTTGGACAGAGTTGGTGATCGAGCTTACAGGTTAGCCCTACCGCCAGATCTGGACAGAGTTCATAATGTTTTTCATGTCTCCATGCGCAGGAAGTATATTGCGAATCCTTCCCATGTTTTTCGCCACGAGCCATTGGATTTGACGCCGAATATGGCGTACCAAGAGATTCCATTTCAGATTCTGGATCGCAAAGTTAAAGTGCTGAGAAACAAAGAGATCGGCATTGTTAAAGTCTTTTGGAGGAATCATTTGATCGAAGAAGCCACGTGGGAACCAGAGGATGAGATGAAAGAGAAGTATCCTGAGTTGTTTTATGCAGTGACGTCAATTCCCTTAAGGAGGGGAGATTGTAATAGCCAAGCCTGGTGAACGGTACGGTTTAAGATTTTGTATGTTTATTGACTATTTGGTTAAGTTTAATTATAGTTTAGATGTTAAGAGTTGTGATTTATGGTTTATAGTATTGTTGGTTGTAATTGTTTTACGGATTTATTGTAGCGTTGTTGCGATTTAATTCATGGTAATTAGTATGTTGAGCCAATTGGTATGAGGCCTATTGTAGTGGTTAGATAAGATATAGATGTGCAACTTTCTTGTTGGGAGTGTTGCTGGATTTTGAAGAGAAGTGGTGTTGTGATTCGATTTTTATTGCATAGATTATATTGTTGGCTACAGAGGAGAGTGCACCCACACTCCATTTTTCAGTGCACCTGCGGTGCTGGTACAGAAACAAGACCGCACCCGCGGTCTATAAAGGACCGCACCCGCGCTCCTCATGCTTCAGAGTTTCGGTTTTTTTCCAGTAAGCTCAGCGCACCCGCGGTCAGGAAGCCACCACACCCGCGGTGTGCAGACTGAGACCAGACTGCACCCGCGGTCAGTTTAGCAGCGCACCTGCGGTCGTCATTTATGGATTTTTGGATGAATTGCCGAAAGAATAGCGCACCCGCGGTGAAGAAGGCAGCACACCCGCGGTCGGTGAATAGTAGAAGCGTGTTTTCGAGATTTAAGTGATATAAATGGTAAAGTTACTCTCATTTCTCTCCATTCTCTCGGTTTGCAGCTCAAGTGAAGGCTAGGGTTCCATTTCCTTTCACTTCATCTCTTTGATTCTTGCATCTTGTTGGAGTTTTGTAGTGTGAGCAAAGTTATTGTGGGTTCTAAGAGCTAAGGTAAGCTTATGGGTTTGTTTATTTCTTGGTTTTGGTGTTGGGAGAAGTATTGGAGTTGTGGATTGTGTTGGTTTTATGGATTTAATGGTATGGGTTTGTAATTATTGAGATGATAATGGTGCAATACTTGATTTATTGTTGTAGGTTGTGTACCAAGAGATTATATTCAAGGGTTCTATTGGTTGTAAGTGGAATTTCATTCCTTGTGCTCACATGATAATATATGTATGGTGTTTCAATGGTTTTAATGTACTATTCCCTTCATTTGATTCATGTTATGTATTTACACTTTGTTGTATATTATGGAGACATTTTATGTCTCAATTGCGAAAAGAGAATACAAGAAAAAAGAGTCTTCAAAGTGTTTGATTTAATGCCAAAGAGAGAGTTTAAATGATTTATTGGATTGATAGATACATAGTCAGAGATTGCATGCAATTAGTTGATCAACGACCATAGGCTTATATCCATCAGAGTTATCGATTTATATGTATCTATTGCTATGTAAGAGTTCCATTTGCTGAGTTATATACTCATTTCAGTTATTTCATGTGATGCAGATAAGAGCGACGAGCCGGGACGTTGATTGGAGCCGGGGTCATATGCATATAGAGAAGGAAGGAAGAACACTATTTTGATAGTATTTTGGACATGATCATAAAAATGATATTTTGTATTTTGTTTTATCATTTTATTGATCATGTATATACTTTGGATATATATTGAAATGTATTTTGAATCCTCCTTCCATTTTGAAGAAAATTTTAATTCCGCTACTATTTTATTAAAATCGGTCAGAGGTGTCACATAATTTGTCATCAGATAGGAACCTCTGGGCACAAAAAGTTTACATACGCTTGTCTGCCTAACCCATAGAAGTTTCGTTTTTATTAACATTCAACACCATTTTGTATGTAGAAGCCAACAAACTCGGATAGAAGTCGCAAAGGAATGGAGATGGTTATGATGGCATTCAGGGTAACTGTAACATGTAGTGTAAACTATCACACGTCAATTATAATGTTTGTTAACATCTTGTAGCCTAGATAACCTTGTCTTCTAAAAGTTAAGGAAAACAAATTAATTTCATATTTTAGAAGGTCATTTATATATTCAATTGTTGGGGTCCAAAAGTTTCTGTTCTTTAAATATGACATAAATATTCAATAAACATTTTGTACTCCCTGGGTGCGTTTAAGTGAAGGACTATATATATGGATGCTAGCATAAATTAGACACTTGATTACCAAAAGAATACAAATACCGTAGAACTATAAAGTTTCTAACTCACACACAAGCAAAGTGCAAAGGCTACACGACAATTATATTCAGCCTCAATAACCCATGGAACATTAGGTAATGAATAAAAATTAAATTTCAAAAGATTTCATTTGGAAATAGGCTGTAAGATAGTTTCTGAAAGAGCAAAATAGCAATACTTGTGAAATGGAGAAAACACAAAATTAAATCCATTGTAAAATAACAGTTATAATGAAACAAATAAAACTAACCAGTGAATATAAGTAAATGCTCCGAGGACAACAAAGAAACCGAAATTCACGCACATAGTAGCAATCACAAACAAAATCAAATATGTATAGCCGATTTTTATCTGGATTGTTGGCCTTCCAGATGAGTAATTCGGTATATGGTGTCTCGATAAAGCAGTTGGGAGAAAAGTCATTAGGTTTTGGTTGCTACTATAATCTGTTCGCAATAACCTTTCCGGTTACCACTAAAATTTAATCCCCAAATTGCAAGCAAAACGAATTACCGGAAATGCAATAATGAAATGACAGCGAGAACTCATCAGATTTTCATCACAGATTGAAGTCAAAACAGAGACAAAACCAAAAAAAAAAAAAATCATAAATCCCACTTCAAGATTTCGTTCAATAACGAAAAATCAAACTTGGAAAACAATTGTACCAGATATAATGTTTCATTTTTGATTTGCTCGAAACCTGTTTCTTTGTCATTTCCCATGTTCGTTTCCTCACTCTTGGTAGATCACTTCTTCTTCGTTTATATTTCTCCCATAAAATTTTTGTGAAAAAGAATAAAAAGGGATTGTAGAAGAGACATGGAAATATTTGATCTGAGGATTTTTACGGAGAATTGGGAATGGGATCGGGCGATCGATCGCCTGAAGTAAGGTTCGCCCGTGTTTTAAGATTGGGGGTTATGGGCTGAAAGGTTTATTTGAATAAATCACAGATAATTAGTGGTAAAAACGGATATAAATAATTTGGTGTCCTTCTTGGCAGTTTTTATAAGGTGCTCTTACTTAATAAAATATAAAATATAATAGATGTAATAAAATGTTTGAGGAGGAGAATTTTCTAAAACAAAATGAATCCGAACCCAGGTTCGAGATTAATTATTTGCATGATTTATTCAAAAACTTTGGAATATTTGAAACAAGAAAATCTAACCAAAGTTAGATATCAAAAAAATAGAGGAACTTATCAGAATCCTAAGATAAACTTATGGTTCAGAATAATATGTTCCCAGAAATAGTACCGGATTCCTCTAAACTTTCCAGAGATCTTAGAGAAATAAAAAAAGGTACAAAATTATGGCAATATGTCATATTATGTACCACAAATGTGGAGAAAATCCTTGAAAACCGAAGAAATTCTTGGAATATTAAAGATATTCGAACAAGAATTGAAAACCTAGAACATCAACCAAGTTCTCGTAAAAGGACTTCAAAAGAAGATTACCACCATCCTTTGGTACGGAAACCTTATTACACGAAAGAGGGAAGGTTAAAGTTATGCCAAAACCTTTAACTGTAGAAGAAAAAATAATCAATCTGATCAAAACATCCTCATAAAAGAAATTAATTTGATGACAACTTTAGAAAGGATTAGTCTCGAGGATCTCCAAGACCTTGCAGAATATTTTGCAAATATCAAGGTTGTAGATCTAAAGATGAACATAACTGGGAGTGAACCGCCCACCATAACATGTTCATCTACTCAGGAATCACGAAGACAAAGTGTGGGATCTCATAATATAAATATTAGATAATCCCAACCAAACTTTCATACTGATGGAGAATCACATCCAGGGGGAACAAGTTCAAGGAGAAGTCAAATTCCCTTGCACTAAACATCCTATGAGAAATCTGTTTTAGAACCTATACATCCTTATGGAGTTATGCTTAACCTAGATGTATTAGACTTCAAAAACAAAGAAGATCTCATGGATGATTGGACATTCGCTACGAATTTTGCAGCATGCATGCACAATTGATCTCAACAGAAAAAGATTCATTAAACTTTTAGAAATGATTCTTATGAGATCAGTTAAAATTGCTTGGTACATGACTTCGGTAGAAACCAAAGAGTCAGTCCTAACCAGAGAATCTCTTAGCGAGATAACCGGAAGAATTGCTACCCTTTTTAAAATACAATTTATAGGGGTAGACTATTTTAACAGTCAAGATACAGAGAAGAAAAAGAAATACACTCAACCTCTCTATAGTCTTGAATTACATGATATATGTGTTAGAGTAGGTGCCCGACAAGCCAACATGTGGCTAGGGCTTTTATTTACTCTAATATAAAACAATCTTTACTTTAATAATATTTTACGATTTTATTCGATTATAGCATTATACTTTATCTGCATACCCATGCAAGCTGCATAGATAAAGTCCTTGAATATACAATAGGTACCATGAGGTCTGCGTCCCAACGTAAGATAATGAAACTCATTACGAAGCGTACCGTATATTCTAAACATGTTTCTAGTTGATTCACCCTAAAACAAAAATAAAGGTCGCTCGAGCTCGAGATTAGCATCTATGGAGTAAACACCATGTTTCATTGGTAAGGGCATATAGATGTCCTGTAGAACCCGATAAATCAGATTACATATAAGCCATGCATAATTACTATTATTTAAATTAAAAATATTTTTTATATATTTATGGAGTGTTTAAGTCATTTTAAAATTTGACCATTTATTTAAAAACGCATAGGTTTAGTTTTTATCTTTTCGGTTAAATACGCGAGGCCGGACTGGAGTTGGAGAATTGAGATAAAATTTAATAATAAGAAAATATTCCTAAATTTAATTTAAGCTAAGGAATAATTTATTTTAATGTTAAATAATGTTTTTAAGATTTATTTAGTTAATTTAAGTTAAGTTATTAAATAAGTTCTTTTATATTCAATAGTTAATTAAAAGCCTAAATTAAAATGTGTAACCAATTGGGATAAATTAATCTAGGCCTAAGATATTTAAGAAATTATAACCTAACATTTTAATAATTAATTTTGTGGGATCAAGTCATGCCATTCAAGAAATGATTATCCTAATATAATTTATTAAATTAGTAAATACATAATGGATATCTAAGACTTCAAGAATTTAAAATGCAAGATTAAGCAATATTTTTACTTTGCTTTAGACACAAAATCTCGGCCATCTCACCTGTAATTCCCTAGATCAATCCAACCAATTCACACATCATTCCATATCTCACAATCCACAAGGATAGAAAGATTTTTAATTGCCATTCAAACTCCTCATTTAATTAGTAACCTTCGCCTTCATTCGTTAGCATTCTCTCCACCCATCCCTTCGAAATTTCAGAGGAAACACTAGATAGAAATCGTGAGTAGCAGCAAGAAAAAGAGAGAAAAGAAAATACAACTCCATCTCCGCCGCGCCGTGTTCGTCGTATTGATTTGTTTCTTTAAAAAAAAATTTCCAGGTATGTTTATATTGTTCATTTCTCTTCAATCAAGTCCTATAAGTATTTTAAAACATCACATGTTCGTGATTTAAGAGCAAAAACCGAAATATGACAGCAACTTTACACAAAAATTCTGCACAGCCCCTTCGACCCCCTTCCTTCATGCTTCACGGTTTTGGCTTGTTTTGTGATTTCAGGAGGTTGGCTCGGTTCCAGGCGCTCTATGCTGCATCTAGACATGTACTAGAGTGTGTTAGGGTCATGATGGTTCATTGGCTTCAGCCCATGCACGCAGGAAAGGGACTTGAAAGCAACTCTTCCATAGTTGCCATTTTGAGTCTCGTTTTTTCTGATTGTTGGTTGTCTAAGGTGATTGGTCGAATCATGGTTGGTCCAAGGCCTGTAACCATGGTTGTAACCTTCCCTTAGTATGTCTAGGATGTGACCAAGACATCCTTTCAAGGCTTGGTGCACGAATCCATCAAGATTTTTAAACAACAAGACAAGTGCCCCACGGTTTCTTTTTCTGATTTTTTGTGTGAGTTGGTTTCGGCCTTTGGGGGTTTGGATGGATCTTGGTTGGCTTCTAGCACTTAGTCATGGTTCAAACAATACCTCATGATTTCTAGATCAAGCCATGGTCGATCCTATGGCCACGGAAGGATATATGACAACAAGATAACACACCCCCACGGTACAACACATGGTGTTCTCGGGTGAAGCTTTGTGTTGTCCTAGGTGGTTACTTGGATTGCGTTTGGCCAAGTGCCCTTAGCCATGATTCTAGCCACCCCTTAGGATGTTGGTAAGAGACTCTGGTCGGTGGTTCGAGCCCCAATGAGCCTTATGTTAGAGTAGGTGCCCGTCGAGCCAAGTGTTGGCCGAGTGTTCACGATGAAACTCTATGTATAAACGATCTTTATTTTAATAATATTTGAAATTAATATTTTGGCACTTCTTTATCTGTATACCCATGCTAGTTGCATAGATAAAGTCCTTGAATATACAAATAGTAGAAAGAATATGAGATGCTCATATGATGAGTATCATGAAACTCATATTTGGAATACTATATATTCTAAACAGTTCCTAGTCGATTCAGCCGCCGCAAAGAAGGATATAGACCGCTCGAGTTAGAGACTAGTATCTGCGATGTGAGTACCATGTTTCATTTGTAGTGCCAAATTTAATACACGTATAACACATGCATTCATTTAATTATTTAATCATTTAAATTAATTTTAAATGAGTTTTAGCGATGCATGATTTATTTAAATGCATTATTCTAAATTATTTATGTTTATGTGATGCACGTTAAAATGTCTTTCGAGTTTCATGTTTCAGGCGATCATTCGAGGCGGGATTGAGGAAAAGACCCGGTGACGGTTTGTGGCAATTTAAGATGTGGTATTTTATTTTAAGTTGAGAATGGGGCGTTTTAAATAATTTATTAAGTTGTTAGTATTTTTAAAGCTTTAATAATGTATTGAGTGAATTAAAGTTTGAAACCTTTAAAATTAGTGTGTAGATATTTTAATTGTAGAGTTTGATTTAATTAATGTGTGTTAACTCTTATTAGTATTTTAAATAGTTTATTTAGCTAGAGTTTCTCCTAATTAAAACACACACACACTTTACACACACTCACACACACTTACACGTTTTTACACACACTAACCACACACACTCACCTTAAGTTTCAGTTTTATTATTTTAAGGAGAGAAAACCTAGGGTTCTTACTCCTTCAAGCAGCCGCCCCCTTCCCTCTTCGATTTCCAGCAACTTTTCGTGTGTTTCCTTTGAAGATTTTAGCGCCATGTTCGTCCCGGATCAACCTCGCTTCCATCTCCGCTTCGGTGTCGTCGTACGGTATTTTTAAATATCAAAAGGCACGTATAATCTGTTCTTTCTGCATCGATCTTGTCATAGTATGCGTCGTGTTATTTTATGCGTGAAAATCCATGTGTGACGTTCGTCGTTTGAGCGGAAAATGGTTTGAATGCGTTTGAAATACTTTTTAGATCTGAAATCTCGTAATTTACTTTTCTGATGAAAACTGCGATTTTTCCGTCGGGATTTTGAGAAAACTTTCAACTAGAAAATTGTAGAACTTTTCGATGCCTTCGATTTGTTATAAAATTCGAGATTTTTGGATGAAAATTGAGTGAGTTATGACGTTTTTCGCGGGACTGCTCAAACTGCGTTTTCAGAAAATTATGTATTGATGTGTTCTTGAGATTTTATGGTTGCAGGCTTCGTTGGGGATCGACGGGTGATCGTTGCTGCGTCTAGGTATGCTTAGTATGATGTTGGGTTGTTATTTGATAGGTTGTTTAGTGTCGATAGGCACTCGACCTCATTAAAGCCGTAGGAAACGTTTCGGTGTCAATTGCTACGTTTTTGAATGATATGCGTCGTAAGGTGAACATTGTTGCTTTGGGAGTCTATGCGAATGTGTTTTAAGGTTATGGCAAGCTAGGATGGGTCTCGAGGTGTCCAATCATAGTCCGTACAATCGAGTCGAGAGCGCTAAACAAAACATGTACAAAATTCTCGTGAGTTTTCTTGTCCCGCGGACCCTCACCCGGACCCCCACACGGGGTCCGTGCCTTTGTTCCCTCAGCAGTGCCAAGTTCCCAAGAGTACACGGACCCCTTGACGGACCCATGCACGGGGTCCGTGCCCCTCTCCTTTCCGAGTGTTCGCTTCACAGTATCTACACGGACCCTGACCCGGACCTATAGACGGGGTCCGTGCCTTTACTTTTCGACACACACACCATGCAGTGTCTACACGGACCCAAGCCCAGACCTAGGCACGGGGTCCGTGTACTCCTATTTTTGGGATACATTCTTTCATCACTTAGGATTCGGTTTGAGGTTGTATGTTAAGGTTTAATATGATGTTTTCAAGGTCGAGTCATGGGAAAACTTAGAACGTCCTAAGTATTGATTGTTTTTAGGAGTAAGTATGATTTCTACGTCTAAGTTATGTCAGTTAAGTATGCAGTTTCATGTTAGTATGTGCAGCAGCGACGGCCCCAGTCAAAGTCCAACGAATCCCTTAACGCCAAGTAAGTATGTATGACGTGCAATGAAAATATTTTAAGTTTTTGAGGTATGCTAAATGTCTTGTGACCAAATTATGAATGGGTTTGGAAGTCGGTGAACGTGGCCGAGGACCTCTCCACCCCGTTAAATTATGAACGGGTTTGAAGTTAGGATTGGAAAGCGTTAAATTATGAACGGGGACCAATCCGCCCGTTAAATTATGAACGGGTTAGATCGTGGTTGTGAAGCGTTAAATTATGAACGTGGATCAACTGGCCTGTTAAATTATAAACAGGGATCTCATGTATGTGGCAGTGGATACGTCCCTGTCAGCCCAGTACTGTGGTGTGTCTGATCAGGCGTTTATTATGTTACGGGTCACTTGCTTTGAAACATCCTCTACGCAAAAATGATGAAGTTATGTATGTGCAAGTATGTTCAAGTATGCAGCATGTTTATGAAAAGTTTAAGTTATGGCACGTCGAAGTATGTATGTACGTATGTTCAAGTTTTAATACGCAAGTTCAAGTTTCAAGTTATGTATGTCCTATTTTAAAGTTGCATGTGATTTTATTATGTAGTACTCGTTATGCCAGTTTATACGTGTTGAGTCTTTAGACTCACTAGACTTGATCGATGCAGGTGACTATGTGGAGGAGACAGGAGGTGATGACCAAGGGGCAGGCTTGGGCTGAGTGGCAGGCTAGACCCGAGGACCGCAAAGTTTACGTTTTATGCAAAGTTTAAAAATACTCTAAGTTTTTAAGCAGCTGGATGCGAAATATTTTTAGACAGTTCTTTTAACAAAATTTTACTGGTGACGGGTGATTGTGAGATTATTTTATGAATGATGAGTGACGACCGTGTGGATGTTTTTATTTAAGAAAATATTTAATTTTTCCGCAAATTTTAAGTATGAAAATACGGTTCGTTACAGTTGGTATCAGAGCGGTGTTCTTGTAAAGGGTTACGCCTACTGCTAGTCGCAAGAAGCTCACGAAGTCACACCTCAAGTCTGTAAGTTTTAAAAACTTAAATTATTTCATGTATTAAGCATTCAAGTCATGATTTCAGCATGTGCATGTTTTAATGCAACCACCTGTATGTTTACATGACATACGTTTTAGAGTACAGGCTTACCTGTCGTTATGACTTGAGATTGGATCTTTAAAATTTTATGCATGTTACGACATGATATGAGAAATTTTTTTTAATTTTCTTGCATGCTGGTGTGGTGGAATTGGACATGAGCAAGAACTTTGCTTTTGGGCGTCTGGAAAAGTTGGAGATGATTTGGCTATATTAATTTTTGGTTAGTAGTACTGATGTTATACTTGTGGGTCATAAGTTAAACTTGACAATTACGAATGCTTGTGGGACTTGTAGATTTTCTAAGAAATTACTGATGGTTTGTGGTTGCTAGCTGAGTTTCTTTTTGAGAACTCCATGTAAGTATTAAATATTTGAGGCTACGACAATATTTGGAAATATACAAGAATAGAATTTATTTAGGATGCATGCTCCCCCTAGTTGGATTTAAGGATTTAATTGCACGAATTGAGAATTTTAAGGACCTAGTGGTAATGACCCATAGTTTCAGGACCTAAGTACAAAGATAAAAATCCTAAGGGACTAGTTTCGAAGTTATCGTTTGGGATTAAATTCCTAGTTTCGAGGATTTTAAGGTTTAATGAGACTAAAATCGAAGATTTTATTGGGGACCGAAAATGCAAATTTTGAAGAGTTGTAGGGCAAAAAAATGTAAGTTCGAGAACTTTAAGAGTCAAATTGCATATTCAGAAAATTTTGGCGATTAAATTCGAATTTTTGAGGAACACTTGGGTTAAATCAGTAAATTTCGAGGCTATGAGAATTGAATTTGGGTCTAATAAGCTTAAAATTTTTGAATTTTATGTTGCGAGGAAATTACACCATGGAATTAGGAACACCAAGAACTTATGGGTAAATGTGGAATTTCCGAAATTTAGGACAAACTGGATAATTTTGAGGAAATAATGAATTGATGCTACAATTTTAAGGAATTTGGAGGACTAGTTTAGCAGTAAGTGAGAATTGAATGGTTTAAATGATAGGAATTTTCGATGATTTAAGCTCGAAGGGATCATTAGAACCTCGAAACATTTGGGTTATAAGGTTATAAGGAATCGTAATCAGGGACATTGTCAGATGGATCAACCTTAGGCTTGAAAAGTTAAACGTAGGTGAAATAATGATGTGACAAATTAAGAATTCAGAGTAATAATGATTTGAGGTAAAGTTGATCGGTTAGCTAAGTTATAAGAGTAGACATTGAGTTAGCAAAATTTTTTTTTGGGAACTTAAGTCGATGTGTCATAAGTTTTAGTCATGATTGTAACAGTTAAGCTTGTACCTTTGTTGGAATTTGGTTTTCTAGAAGGTTGGGTATGGTTGATGATTAGGTTATTTGATAGACGACGCATGTAAGAATTGAGGTAAACATCTTGTCTTGGGAAATTTTTGTAGGATATTAAGAAACTTGAGAATAAGTGAATATGTGTGTTGGAATTATGTTATCCAAAACTATTTGGACTGCGTAAGGTTGAATTTCAAATTTATGGGATATTTGCTCATACGGAATTTTTGGGTGAAATAAAAACAAAGGGAATTAGTGGTGTTCAACATAAGTTATCAATAAATGAATATTAAGATTTTTATTTGAGTAAGAAATCTAAAAGCTTGATACGAGGATTCTTGAATTCTATGAGTTATAAGTGGAGTTGATATATTAGAGTTAGTCCATCATTAACAAAGGAAACTTATTAAGTTTTATACACTAGAATTAATTGAGTATTGAGGATACGTCTAAGTGGAACATTCGTACCAATGAGGAAGGTCCAAGTGTCTTAGGCCTCAACTATACTGTAATCGTGAAGAAAATAGTTTAAGCTGGTGATTGATGCTAGAAAGTTTTTATTATTTAAGGAGATGATCGATATTATATATTTTGAGTTTTATGGATTAATGTTACTCGATTTAAGATTTGCAACAATCTTTATTTGGGATGTACTTATAAATGGCTAAGTTACGTAAGTTTGGTGTCGTAAGGTAAAGATTCGATTCAAGGATCGTAGTTCAATGTTATTACTGGGTTATGATAAGGTTTAACTTTTGAGGGTAGAACCAAGGATAGAAGTTGATCAGTAACTTTTGGTGCTAAGATTTCTTAGATTGAACTGCATAAATGCTAAGGTAATAGATCGATGAACATTACAGGTATAGTATAAGGAAAGTGAGATAAGATAAGTTTGAACCTCCATTTCTAATATTGGGAATTGTGAGAAAAGTCAGAACTCGAGGTCATAGTAAAGTATAACTAAGACAGCCTTCAGAACTAGATTAGGACATTACGATTTCTTAGTGATGGCATTTTGGACTGAAGAATGCTCTAGCGATTTTCATGGACCTAATGAACCGAGTATTTCAGCCTTACCTTGATCAGTTCGTCATAGTATTAAATGACGATATTCTCATTTACTCGAAGATCCATGAGGAGCATAGCCAGCATGTGAGGACAGTGTTGCAGGTTTTGCAGAGTCGCAAGTTTTTTGCGAAGTTCAGTAAGTGCGAGTTTTGGTTGGAGAAGGTAGCGTTTTTGAGTCATATTATTTCTAGCAGTGGAATTGAGGTGGACCCAACCAAGGTAGCGGCAGTTAAGTATTGGGTTGAACTGAAGAATGCATCGGAAATCCGCAGTTTTCTGGGTTTAGCCGGTTACTACCGTAAGTTCATCCAAGGATTTTCATCGATAGCAGTGCCACTCACGGCACTGACCAATGCTAAATTTGTGTGGAGTGATGAATGTCAGAAGAGCTTCAATACTTTGAAGCAAGCTCTCATTTCGGCGCTAGTGCTAGCCATGCCAACGGAACAAGGTGATTTTGTGCTATACACCGATGCATCTAAGCTCGGGTTAGGCGCAGTATTGATGCAGCAGGGTCGGGTCATAGCTTATGCTTCCAGGCAGTTGAAAGTGCACGAGAAGAACTACCCGACGCACGACCTTGAGTTAGCCGCCGTTGTCTTTGCATTGAAGATTTGGAGACTTTACTTATACGACGAGAAGTGTCAGATTTTCACCGATCACAAAAGTCTCAAATACTTCTTCACGCAGAAAGAGCTGAATATGAGACAAAGGCGGTGATTAGAACTTGTGAAAGATTACGACTGCGAAATTAGCTACCATCCGGGGAAGGCTAATGTTGTCGCAGACGCTTTGAGCAGAAAAGTGGCAGTTGTTGCTCAGTTGACGGCTCAGAGACCACTTCAGTCGGAGATTCAGAGATTTGGTCTAGAGATTTATCCTGAGGGCAGAGCCCCTAGACTGTCTAATCTGATAGTCAAATCTGATTTGCTAGACCGCATCTGAACAGGACAGTCTTCAGATGAACAGCTACAGAAATGGAGACTGAAAGATGAAGCCAATGGCAATGTTCTTTACACAGTGACAGACGACATTGTGAGATACAGAGGTAGAATGTGGGTGCCTAGTGGTGAATCGATCAGACAGGTTATCTTGACAGAGGCACACGTATCTCCGTATTCTATCCATCTGGGAGGTACCAAGATGTACAAGGACCTCCAGATATTGTATTGGTGGCCAGGGATGAAGCGAGACATCCGTAGATTCGTATCAGAATGTCTCACTTGCCAGCAAGTAAAAGCTGAACATCAGAAGCCAGCAGGATTGGTTAAGCCACTTCCCATTCCCGAGTGGAAGTGAGAGAATATTACTATGGATTTTGTGGTTGGATTACCGAGATCAGTCAGAGGATCGAACTCCATTTGGGTTATAGTAGACAGACTCACTAAGTCAGCGCATTTTCTGCCAGTGAAGACGACTTTCTCCATGACGCAGTATGCGGAGCTTTATATCCGGGAGATAGTCCGGTTGCATGGTTTCCCAGTCTCTATTGTGTCCAACAGGGACCCGAGGTTTACATCGTCCTTCTGGAAGAGCTTACATGCAGCTATGGGGACGAAGTTGCTTTTTAGTACAGCTTTTCACCCGCAGACAGATGGCCAGTCTGAGCGAGTGATACAGATTTTAGAAGACTTGCTAAGAGCTTGCATGATTGATTTTCAGGGAACATGGGAGTCTAGACTACCTCTAGTGGAGTTCACATACAACAACAGTTTCCAAGCATCTATTGGTATGACTCCCTATGAGGCGTTGTATGATCGGAAGTGCAGATCACCAGTTCATTGAGATGAAGTGGGTGAGAGATCAGATCTAGGTCCAGAGATAGTTCAACAGACTGCAGACGTGATGGTCAAGATTCGTGAGAGAATGAAGACTGCCCAAAGTCGTCAAAAGAGTTATGCCGATAAGAGGAGGAGAGACCTCGAATTTGCCGTTGGTGATCACGTATTCGTCAAAATAGCACCTATGAAAGGTGTTATGAGGTTCGGAAAAAGAGGCAAACTGAGTCCGAGGTTCATTGGGCCGTTTGAGATTCTTGACAGAGTTGGGACACTAGCCTATCGTGTAGCCCTTCCGCCGAATCTGGCCGGAGTACACAATGTGTTCCATGTCTCGATGCTGAGAAAATATTTGGCTAATCTTTATCATGTTCTGAGTTATGAGCCGCTACAGTTGACTCCAGACATGTCTTATGAGGAGAAACCAGTTCAAATCCTTGACCGACAGGAGCGCAGGCTTCGGAACAAGACGACTAAGTTGGTCAAAGTTCAGTGGCGGAATCAATCAGTGGAGGAAGCCACTTCGGAGTCAGAGGCCGACATGAGACTTCGCTACCCGGAGTTGTTCGGTAAGAGTTAATTTCGAGGACGAAATTTTTATAAGTGGGGGAGGAACTGTAGTGCCTAAATTTAATACACGTATAACCCATGCATTCATTTAATTATTTAATCATTTAAATTAATTTTAAATGAGTTTTAGCGATGCATGATTTATTTAAATGCATTATTCTAAATTATTTATGTTTATGTGATGCACGTTAAAATGTCTTTCGAGTTTCATGTTTCAGGCGATCATTCGAGGCGGGATTGAGGAAAAGACCCGGTGACGGTTTGTGGCAATTTAAGATGTGGTATTTTATTTTAAGTTGAGAATGGGGCGTTTTAAATAATTTATTAAGTTGTTAGTATTTTTAAAGCTTTAATAATGTATTGAGTGAATTAAAGTTTGAAACCTTTAAAATTAGTGTGTAGATATTTTAATTGTAGAGTTTGATTTAATTAATGTGTGTTAACTCTTATTAGTATTTTAAATAGTTTATTTAGCTAGAGTTTCTCCTAATTAAAACACACACACACTTTACACACACTCACACACACTTACACGTTTTTACACACACTAACCACACACACTCACCTTAAGTTTCAGTTTTATTATTTTAAGGAGAGAAAACCTAGGGTTCTTACTCCTTCAAGCAGCCGCCCCCTTCCCTCTTCGATTTCCAGCAACTTTTCGTGTGTTTCCTTTGAAGATTTTAGCGCCATGTTCGTCCCGGATCAACCTCGCTTCCATCTCCGCTTCGGTGTCGTCGTACGGTATTTTTAAATATCAAAAGGCACGTATAATCTGTTCTTTCTGCATCGATCTTGTCATAGTATGCGTCGTGTTATTTTATGCGTGAAAATCCATGTGTGACGTTCGTCGTTTGAGCGGAAAATGGTTTGAATGCGTTTGAAATACTTTTTAGATCTGAAATCTCGTAATTTACTGTTCTGATGAAAACTGCGATTTTTCCGTCGGGATTTTGAGAAAACTTTCAACTAGAAAATTGTAGAACTTTTCGATGCCTTCGATTTGATATAAAATTCGAGATTTTTGGATGAAAATTGAGTGAGTTATGACGTTTTTCGCGGGACTGCTCAAACTGCGTTTTCAGAAAATTATGTATTGATGTGTTCTTGAGATTTTATGGTTGCAGGCTTCGTTGGGGATCGACGGGTGATCGTTGCTGCATCTAGGTATGCTTAGTATGATGTTGGGTTGTTATTTGATAGGTTGTTTAGTGTCGATAGGCACTCGACCTCATTAAAGCCGTAGGAAACGTTTCGGTGTCAATTGCCACGTTTTTGAATGATATGCGTCGTAAGGTGAACATTGTTGCTTTGGGAGTCTATGCGAATGTGTTTTAAGGTTATGGCAAGCTAGGATGGGTCTCGAGGTGTCCACTCATAGTCCGTACAATCGAGTCGAGAGCGCTAAACAAAACATGTACAAAATTCTCGTGAGTTTTCTTGTCCCGCGAGTACACGGACCCTCACCCGGACCCCCACACGGGGTCCGTGCCTTTGTTCCCTCAGCAGTGCCAAGTTCCCGAGAGTACACGGACCCCTTGACAGACCCATGCACGGGGTCCGTGCCCCTCTCCTTTCCGAGTGTTCGCTTCACAGTATCTACACGGACCCTGACCCGGACCTATAGACGGGGTCCGTGCCTTTACTTTTCGACACACACACCATGCAGTGTCTACACGGACCCAAGCCCGGACCTAGGCACGGGGTCCGTGTCCTCCTATTTTTGGGATACATTCTTTCATCACTTAGGATTCGGTTTGAGGTTGTATGTTAAGGTTTAATATGATGTTTTCAAGGTCGAGTCATGGGAAAACTTAGAACGTCCTAAGTATTGATTGTTTTTAGGAGTAAGTATGATTTCTACGTCTAAGTTATGTGAGTTAAGTATGCAGTTTCATGTTAGTATGTGCAGCAGCGACGGCCCCAGTCAAAGTCCAACGAATCCCTCAACGCCAAGTAAGTATGTATGATGTGCAATGAAAATATTTTAAGTTTTTGAGGTATGCTAAATGTCTTGTGACCAAATTATGAATGGGTTTGGAAGTCGGTGAACGTGGCCGAGGACCTCTCCACCCCGTTAAATTATTAACGGGTTTGAAGTTAGGATTGGAAAGCGTTAAATTATGAACGGGTTAGATCGTGGTTGTGAAGCGTTAAATTATGAACGTGGATCAACTGGCCTGTTAAATTATGAACAGGGATCTCATGTATGTGGCAGTGGATACGTCCCTGTCAGCCCAGTACTGTGGTGTGTCTGATCAGGCGTTTATTATGTTACGGGTCACTTGTTTTGAAACATCCTCTACGCAAAAATGATGAAGTTATGTATGTGCAAGTATGTTCAAGTATGCAGCATGTTTATGAAAAGTTTAAGTTATGGCACGTCGAAGTATGTATGTACGTATGTTCAAGTTTTAATACGCAAGTTCAAGTTTCAAGTTATGTATGTCCTATTTTAAAGTTGCATGTGATTTTATTATGTAGTACTCGTTATGCCAGTTTATACGTGTTGAGTCTTTAGACTCACTAGACTTGATCGATATAGGTGACTATGTGGAGGAGACAGGAGGTGATGACCAAGGGGCAGGCTTGGGCTGAGTGGCAGGCTAGACCCGAGGACCGTAAAGTTTACGTTTTATGCAAAGTTTAAAAATACTCTAAGTTTTTAAGCAGCTGGATGCGAAATATTTTGAGACAGTTCTTTTAACAAAATTTTACTGGTGACGGGTGATTGTGAGATTATTTTATGAATGATGAGTGACGACCGTGTGGATGTTTTTATTTAAGAAAATTTTTAATTTTTCCGCAAATTTTAAGTATGAAAATACGGTTCGTTGCATCATTGGTAGGGGACATTGTGATATCCGAGTATGCAGATAGGTGCTCCTGGTAGAGTGCATTGAACAACCCTCCATAAAGGACTTTCCAAGTGGTTCTCACTTATCGAGTGGAGAAATCCTAGTTTATGGTTGTACACCATTAGTCCTTATGACCCGAGACAACATCGAGACTCTATTTGCTAGAATTAAACTTTGACTTGTTTACCGACTCTCATGGAGTCACCAAGTGGCAAGGTTGGGTGTTCTGTCAAAACATATAGGAGTCGATGCATTGTAGTTGGGGATTCACCGCTTACCTTCGGGTATGGATATCCTATGTGTTCTCATGTATAGGTAGGTTGAAATCTCTGATCAGAGTATGGTGGTAATTATGAAAGGGGTTTCATAGATTACACCATCGATGCATCTACGACATAACACATAGAATCGATTCATTGACAACTCTCGATAAACCAATGGTTGTCGAATCGGTCGGGATATATGAGTTGAAGGGACCGTACTGTACGCTAACCATAATTGAATGGTTCTTGCAGGCACTATCATTTGATACCTAGGGAATAATGTTAGCGATCCTGCTAGATGTTTAACATGATTGGTTGGGTAATATCAGACTTCAGTTCTGACGTTCTTGTTATCATGGAGTTGATAAGTAAGAATGGAGCAATTGGGGTATGCTAGTATAAGGACATGTTTAGTCCAAATCACATGGAGATGTGAACCCACGGCTAGTTGTATCCATGAACCATTGAGGGCCACACAAGTACTAGCTTTCTAGATCCCGTTGAGAAGAGAAATATTTCAATGTGTTGAACGGCTTATAAAGGAGTTTATAAGCGTACGGAAAATTACAAGTATGACTTCTATAAAGGAGAAATTAGTTCAATGTGTTGAACGGCTTATAAATAAGTTTATAAGCGTAAAGAAAATAGAAGTATGACTTCTATGAGAGAAATGTAAATTTTAATTTATGAATGTGTTCCTAAATTAAAAGTTGGCCAAGTGAATAATGTATTTGAAAATTGTGATTTTCATAAACATTATTATGGACTAAATTAAATTAATTCAAATGTTGAATTAATTAAATACTAGTGGACCTAGTAGATTTCAAATAATTAAATTAATTCAAGTGTTGAATTAATTAAATTATATTGAGTCTTGTAGAGCTCAATTTAAATAAATTAATTAACTAGTGGACTTGAGTAAATTCAAGTAATGTTTAATTAATCTCAAAATGTTTGAGATAATTAAATTTAGTCCATGGTTTTTAATTGTTAAAAACACCATATAATATTGCATGCATGGGAGGTGAAGAGTTGGAGACAACTTTTTCAAATATCAAGGCTTGGCATGCTACTTTTGCCTTTTGCTTTTTGTAAGTCCAAGACAAGTCTCCCTTCCCCATTCCACAACATGCAATGGCAGAAATTATTGATGGGTTTTCTCTCCATTTTTCTCTTCATTTTGTTCTTCAATACTTGGAGAATAACACTAACTTCTCATTGAAAATCCTCTTAGTTTTCTAGTGCAATTTAAGAGGGGATCTACGTAGTTGGTGGTGGGCTTAATAGTTGAGCAAGGAGTGCTCAAAGAAAGCTTGAAGATAGTTTCTACCATTGAAGAGCTAAGGTGTTTACACCTTAGTTGGAGCCATACATCAATCCTTGTGATTGATAGGTAAAATTCTAAACACACTATGAATGTCATTTTTGTGTTTTATTGTATTTGCTACACATTATAAGGGGTGGCCGAAAATTTTGATAAAAAAATTTGATTTTTAAACTTCCGTTGCGCTTCCGGTCGCCATAATCGATCCCCTTTCAAGTGGTATCAGAGCTATGGTTACGATTTTGTGTAGCAATGACAAGATATTATATTGAGATTGATTTCTAACCGCATGAGAACAAAATTTTGCAACAAAATCAAGGCCACCTGGGCGCACATTTCGGCAGCTTGTTGCTGCCCATTTCGGGCAGCCCAAGCTGCCCGAGGTGCTGCCCGAAACGGGCAGACCCGAGATCCCTATGTTTTAATAAATTTTTTTTTGTTGCCGGAATCCGATGACGGAGCTTCTGCGACTAGGGTTTCCAAAAGTGTTTTGGAATATCAAAGTGTCATGGGCCTTGAGTTGTTGGGCCATTGGATGGCTAACATTTGTGAATTTTAAATGAGCGAAAATGTTTTTGGTGAAAAATAAGTTTTTGGGCCCTTAAGTTTAAAATTACAAAAGTTGCAAATATTTTCTCATGAAATAAATATTTTAAGTTGGACTTTAAATATTTATAGTAAATGGTGATTTACAAGAAATTCGGTTATAAATAAATTAATTTGAAGGTAGACAAAGGTGTTTGTATACTTTGTTAATTTAGTTTATAATCGTGGCGGTTAGTGATTGGATCAAGATATATAATATTGGATCAATTAATTATTGTGATAATTAATTGATGGTGTATGATATTTGATATTATGCATGAAGGATGATCAAAAGCCCAAGCCCAATTTGCTAGGTGTATGCTAGGATATTTTGGGTTGAATGATTTTAATAATTATCAAATTTAAAGTTGGCTTGGTTTATGGCCCGTTCCCACCCCCATGAGATGTATCCCTATTTTCCATGGATATTTATTTTTAGATATTAGTATAGTGGTTGATCAAGCATGGAAGATGGTGGCCATGATGATTATGAAGATCGAAGACATGTAAATATTGGAAGCTAATGTAATAGTTGCATTTGCATCCCATGCATTTCCCTAGGATTGGACCTAGGCCCGTGTTTATCTCACACGGACCGTTAGTATTGGGGCGATTGATCATCCTTGTTTGTTTACTGTTTATAATATATGCATGATATGTTATAAATAATGAGTATGTGCGTTATTATTATGATAATAACAAAGTTGCATGAATCCGACAAACATACGATCAAACATGGCGAGCTTTTAAATAAAATTAATGATGAGACCTTTCAAAATTAAAAACCGTCATTTTGAATAAGATTCAAAATTAATATCAAGCCCGAAAAGGGGAATTATAAATTTGTTTATAATTTCCATGTCTTCCATCGACAATGGGTGCATGATGAACGCTACCCGTACTCGGGGCTCGGCTCATATTATTGGGGGAGCTTTGGGTGCCGGAAAGCTGTGACATCCATTGACATGGTGATGTGAACTACGTGGAACTCCCATGATTTCGGTTCATATTATTGGGGGAACACATGGCGACCGTCCATTAAGGTTCAACATCGATGGGTAAGGCTTGACACGTGAAGATGAACGACGTCATATTATTGGGTCCTAATCAAACGTGAGACAAAAGTTTATGTAGAGGGTTGCTTTGTGATGCAATTGGAAACTACCTTTTAGGAATTGTGATTAGCTGATATTATTCGGGGTCATAATTTGCTAATTGGACCTTACGTACCTACTGAGGAAAGGAGTTTCCCGTTTTCACTAGAGGGTAGTGAAAGATGTCAAAAAAGTGGGAGCAAATATTTATGAAGTAAAAGTCTAAACTTCATATCTTACTAAATATTTTAAAATAGTCATCAACATTTATCTGTTTTTACTTTTCAGTACAAATTGACAATGTCTTCGATTCGCAATCCGATATCCGTAATACTCGACAAACACATATTAACTGGACCTAATTACCTCACTTGGCTAAGAAACCTGAAAATAGTCTTGAATTCGGAAAGGGTAGCATATACACTGACTGAGTCGCCCCCTGTTGAGGCTCCGACTGACTGCACTCCTGAGGAATTGCAGGCTTACAAGGAATGGTGTGACCATGACTTGATAGCCAGGTGTTATATGCTGACTTCTATGAATGATGAGCTGCAGAGGCGTTTTGAGGATGCAAAGAGTGCTGCTGGCATTCATTTGCATCTCAAGAAGCTCTTTGGTGAGCAAACACGTCCTCTTAGGCATGCTACCGTCAAGGAGCTGATCACTTTGCGCATGCGAGATGGGGCCTCGGTCCATGAGCATGGCCTGAAGTTGATTGGGCTCGTGGACAAGCTCGTTGGCATGGATCTGATCTTGCCTTCGGAGTTGACCACTGACGTGTTGCTGTTATCATTTCCTAGCTCATTTGATCCTTTTGTGGTGAACTTCAACATGAACAAGATGGGGCCGACCCTTGAGGAGTTGGTGAATATGTTTGTTACGTTTGAATCAACCATCAAGAAAGAGAAGTTGGTTCTTTATGTGGGTTCTTCATCTGGTACGAAGATTTATTCACATGGGAAGGGAAAGAAGCGTTCTTTCCAACGTCCCAAGAAGAACGTGCCCTTGTTGAGGGAATCTCCAAATCCCGTTGCCAATCGATTGATACTCAGATTCCTACATACCAGACTTTGATCAATCAACCACCGACGTGTTGCTGTTATCATTGCCTAGCTCATTTGATCCTTTTGTGGTGAACTTAAAAATGAACAAGATGGGGCCGACCCTTGAGGAGTTGGTGAATATGCTTGTTACGTTTGAATCAACCATCAAGAAAGAGAAGTTGGTTCTTTATGTGGGTTCTTCATCTGGTACGAAGATTGATCCACATGGGAAGGGAAAGAAGCGTTCTTTCCAACGTCCCAAGAAGAACGTGCCCTTGTTGAGGCAATCTCCAAATCCCGTTGCCAATCGATTGATACACAGATTCCTACATACCAGACTTTGATCAATCAACCACCGACGTGTTGCTGTTATCATTGCCTAGCTCATTTGATCCTTTTGTGGTGAACTTCAACATGAACAAGATGGGGCCGACCCTTGAGGAGTTGGTGAATATGTTTGTTACGTTTGAATCAACCATCAAGAAAGAGAAGTTGGTTCTTTATGTGGGTTCTTCATCTGGTACGAAGATTGATCCACATGGGAAGGGAAAGAAGCGTTCTTTCCAACGTCCCAAGAAGAACGTGCCCTTGTTGAGGCAATCTCCAAATCCCGTTGTGGCAGCCACACCAGTTAAGGCTGACAAGACTAGTGATTTTTGTCATCACTGCAAGAAGCCTGGACATTGGAGGCGAAATTGCAAGGAATATCTTGCCCAGAAGAGTTCTGGAAACGGTATGTTCTAAATTGAAGTAAACATTTAAATTAACTCTACTTCTTGGGTATTAGATACCGGATGTGGTTCACATTTCTGTAATGAGTTACAGGTAATGGGAAGAAGTAGGAGGCTTAGGGAAGGTGAGACCTTCTTGAGGGTTGGAAATGGAGCAAGAGTTGCTGCAAAGGCCATAGGAGATGTTTACTTGCTGTTGAACAATGATTTTAAGTTAATTTTAAGAGATGTTTTGTTTGTACCTGAATTGGTGAAAAACATTGTTTCCATTTCTATGTTGATAAAGATGGATATTCTTGTTTATTTTGCAATGGTGTTTGCAATATTTACATGAATGAATGTTTGATTGGTACGGGTGAACTTGAAAACGATCTCTATAACTTAAAATTGAAAGATATTCCACTAAATGTCCATTTAAAGACAGACACCATATGAGATATGGATGGGTAAGCCACCCAAATATTCTTATCTTAGAATATGGGGGTGCCCTGCTTATGTGAAGCAGGTAGTGGGAGATAAATTGGATAGTCGATCCATTTTATGTTTCTTTGTGGGATATCCAAGGAATTCAGTTGGATATCATTTCTATCATCCCCAAGAAACAAATGTGTTTGTTTCTAGGAATGCATCTTTTTTGGAAAAGGAATTTCTATTGGATAGAAAAGGGGAGATGATAGAACTCGAAGATGTTCGAGAGACACCCACAATTATAGAAACCACACCCGAAGAGCCAAGAGAGAAGATACAAGCTTCTAGAAGATCCGAGAGAGTCTCAAGACCACCTATGAGGTATGGTCTGCTTCTTGAAGAGGGCCATGATGAGCCTATCCATGGATGTGATCCAAGGACCTTCAAGGAAGCATTATCTGATGCCGATTCATCCAAAGTGGCTTGTTCCCATAGGGTGTAAATGGATTTACAAGAGGAAACTTGGGGCGGATGGGAAGGTATTGACCTTCAAGGCGCGATTGGTGGCAAAAGGATATACTCAAAGACAAGGAGTTGACTTTGAGGAAACCTTTTCTTCAGTTGCAATGTTCAAGTACATATGGATATTGCTAGCCATAGTTGCATGGTATGACTATGAGATATGGCAGATGGATGTTAAGACAGCCTTTCTTAATGGGGATATTAAGGAGGAGATTTACATGTCTCAACCCGAAGGGTTTACATCTATCGAAAGTGAGCATATGGTATGCAAACTTCAAAGATCTATTTATGGTCTAAAACAGGCATCTAGGAGTTGGAACATCAGATTCGACAGTACAATCAAAGAGTTTGATTTTGATAAGAATCCTGAGGAACCCTGTGTGTATAAGAAGGTCAGTGGGAGTGTTGTGACATTCCTGGTGTTTATGTTGATGACATTCTACACATTGGGAATGATGTAGGAATGTTGCAATCAACTAAAATATGGTTAGCAAGTAAGTTCTCGTTACAGGACTTGGGTGAAGAATCTTTTGTATTGGGAATACAGATGTATAGAGATAGATCAAGAAGATTGCTTGGTCTCACCCAGTCCACATACATTGATACCATCGTGAAGCGGTTCTCGATGGATGAGTCCAAGAGAGGACATCTACCAATGTGTCATGGCGTGTCCCTATCCAAGTCTGTCTTTCAAGACTGATGCAGAGATAGCGGCGATGACAAGCATTCCTTATGCATCTGCAATTGGTAGTATCATGTATGAGATGATATCTACACGTCCTGACGTGGATTTTGCACTAAGTGTAGTGAGTAAATATCAATCGAACCCTGGTCTTCCACACTGGAAAGCTGTGAAAGACATCCTCAAGTAGTTGAGAAGGACCAATAAATTGTTCTTGGTCTATGGGGTGGAGAACTGAAATTGGAAGGCTATACCGACTCTAGCTTCCAAAGCGATATCGATGACTCGAATTCAACCTCTGGGTTTGTATTCATGCTCAATGGTGCTGATGTCTCTTGAAAGAGTTCCAAGCAAGACAATACCGCGGATTCCGGCACAGAGGCCGAATACATTGTTGCATCAGATGCAACAAGGGAGGCTGTTTGGATAAGGAATTTCGTCTAAGAGTTGGACGTCATTCTTAATGGAGTTGCTCCTCTCCCGGTGTTGTGTGACAACACGGGAGCTTTAGCTCAAGCAAAGGAGCCAAGGTCTCATGAGAATTCCAAACATGTATTGAGAAAGTACCACATCCTCAGAGAGATTGTTGAAAGAGGAAGAAGTGTCTTTTGACATAGTCGGCTCCGCAGATAATGTTGCTGATCCACTAGCTAAGCCTTTACCTGGACCATTATTCGAGATGCATCGCGAATCAATGGGTTTGAAGCATATGGGTAGTTGGCTTTAGTGCAAGTGGGAGATTCTTAGAGTAGGTGCCCGTCGAGCCAAGTGTTGGCCGAGTGTTCACAATGAAACTCTATGTATAAACGATCTTTATTTTAATAATATTTGAAATTAATACTTTTGCACTTCTTTATCTGTATACCCATGCTAGTTGCATAGATAAAGTCGTTGAATATACAAATTGTAGAAAGAATATGAGATGCTCATATGATGAGTATCATGAAACTCATATTTGGAATACTATATATTCTAAACAGTTCCTAGTCGATTCAGCCGCCGCAAAGAAGGATATAGGCCTCTCGAGTTAGAGACTAGTATCTGCGATGTGAGTACTATGTTTCATTGGTAAGGGACATTGTGATGTCCGAGCATGCAGATAGGTGCTCCTGGTAGAGTGCACTAAACAACCCTCCATAAAGGACTTTCCAAGTGGTTCTCACTTATCGAGTGGAGAAATCCTAGTTTATGGTTGTACACCATTAGTCCTTATGACCCGAGACAACATCGAGACTCTATTTGCTAGAATTACACTTTGACTTGTTTACCGACTCTCATGGGGTCACCAGGTGGCAAGGTTGGGTGTTCTGTCGAAACATATAGGAGTCGATGCATTGTAGTCGGGGATTCACCGCTTACCTTCGTGTATGGATATCCTATGTGTTCTCATGTATATGTAGGTTGAAATCTCTGATCAGAGTATGGTGGTAATTATGAAAGGGGTTTCATAGATTACACCATCGATGCAACTACGACATGACACATAGAATCGATTCATTGACAACTCTCGATAAACCAATGGTTGTCGAATCGGTCGGGATATATGAGTTGAAGGCACTGTACTATACGCTAACCATAATTGAATGGTTCTTGCAAGCACTATCATTTGATAACTAGGGAAACATGTAAGCGATGCTGCTAGTCGTTTAACTTGATTGGTTGGGTACTCTCAGACTTGAGTTCTGACGTTCTTGTTATCAAGGGGTTTATAAGTAAGAATGGAGCAATTGGGGTATGCTCGTATAAGGACATGTTTAGTCCGAATCACATGGAGATGTGAACCCCACGGCTAGTTGTATCAATGAACCATTGAGGGCCACACAAGTACTAGCTTTCTAGATCCCGTTGAGAAGAGAAATAGTTCAATGTGTAGAACGGCTTATAAAGGAGTTTATAAGCGTAAGGAAAATTAGAAGTATGACTTCTATAAAGGAGAAATTAGTTCAATGTGTTGAACGGCTTATAAATGAGTTTATAAGCATAAAGAAAAATAGAAGTATGACTTCTATGAGAGAAATGTAAATTTTAATTGATGAATGTGTTCCTAAATTAAAAGTTTGCCAAGTGAATAATGTATTTGAAAATTGTGATTTTCATAGACATTATTATGGACTAAATTAAATTAATTCAAGTGATGAATTAATTAAATACTAGTGAACCTAGTAGAGTCCAAATAATTAAATTAATTCAAGTGTTGAATTAATTAAATTATATTGAGTCTTGTAGAGCTCAATTTAAATAAATTATTTAACTAGTGGACTTGAGTAAATTCAAGTAATGTTTAATTAATCTCAAAATGTTTGAGATAATTAAATTTAGTCCATGGTTTTTAATTGTTAAAAACACCATATAATATTGCATGCATGGGAGGTGAAGAGTTGGAGACAACTTTTTCAAATATCAAGGCTTGGCATGCTACTTTTGCCTTTTGCTTTTTGCAAGTCCAAGACAAGTCTCCCTTCCCCATTCCACAACATACAATGGCCGAAATTCTTGATGGGTTTTCTCTCCATTTTTCTCTTCATTTTGTTCTTCAATAGTTGGAGAATAACACTAACTTCTCATTGAAAAATCCTCTTAGTTTTCTAGTGCAAATTAAGAGGGGATCTACCTAGTTGGTGGTGGGATTAATAGTTGAGCATTGAGTGCTCAAAGGAAGCTTGAAGATAGTTTCTACCATTGAAGAGCTAAGGTGTTTACACCTTAGTTGGAGCCATACATCAATCTTTGTGATTGATAGGTAAAATTCTAAACACACTATTAATGTCATTTTTGTGTTTTATTGTATTTGCTACACATTATAAGGGGTGGCCGAAAATTTTGATAAAAAAATTTGATTTTTAAACTTCCGTTGCACTTCCGGTCACCGTAACCGATCCCCTTTCACCTTAGTCTCTTAAACGAAGCAACACAAGCACAACTGCTGCCACTGAAATTTGACAGCAGCATTGTTGCGGTTCAGGAGGCTTTTTCTGAGTTCTTGTTTGGATTTTAGCCTATAGCCTTGGACTGGGCAGTACCTAAATGAGTTAGGAAGGTCATGTTTTTGGCCCTTCATGATTTAGTTAAGTTTATAGATCGTACGAGATTTACGGTGTAATGTGTCAAAGTGACTCTCGAAAGAGCGTTTCAAGATTTTTGCCCCCATTCACTAAATTTAGTGAATTACAATTCTTAGGAAAATTATTTTATCATGTTAGGAGTATTTCAATCATGAACAAACGATGGTTTGATGGTTGTTCGGGTTGGTACTGTAATAGCGAGCCTGGGTGAACGGTACGGTTTAAGTTTTGTATGTTTATTGGGTTATGTGATTTAGATGTTTAGAGTTGTGTTTATGGGTTATAGTGTTGTTGGTTATTTTTGTTTTGTGGCCTGGTTGATGTTTATTGATGGTGGTTGTGTTGTATCAGCGTTTCGGTTCGATTTTAGTTGCTTTAGATTTTGTCTTGGCCGTGACCAGACCGCACCCGCGCTCAGTACAAGACCGCACCCGCGGTCGTAATTCTTGGAATTTGGTGTTTTTCCCGTAGCTTCACCGCACCCGCGGTGTATTAGTACCGCACCCGCGGTGGTGTTAGGACCGCACCATGGTCGTCGAGTTCAGGATTTTTGTGTGGATGCCGTGAGCATGGCGCACCCGCGGTGCATGGTGGAGCGCACCCGCGGTCGTGCATTATTTAGGCATGGTCGAGATTTTTAAGTGCTTTATTGGAGTGGTTGGCTTCACTTTACTCATTTCTTCCCCTTTATTTTCGACTTTTCTCTCTAGAGATTAGGGTTTCTTCATTTTCTTTCGCTTCTTATCTTCGATTCAAGCTTCTAGTTGGATTTTCGAGTTGAGATCGAGGTTCTTGGTTACTCTAAGAAGCTAAGGTAAGCTTTTGGTATAGTTATTTCATGGTTTTGAGGTAAGGGATGATGTGGGTTTGTTGAATATGTTGGTTTTATGGATTAATTGGCATGGGTGTTTGATTATTAAGATGTTGATGGTTCTTTATATGGATTATTGTTGTAGGATTTCAACCAAGAGATTAGTGAAGGTGTTCTAGTGGTTTGTAAGTGGAATTTCATCCCTTGTGCTCACATGATTATATATGTATTGTGTTCAAAGGTTTTATTGTGTTATTCCCTTCATTTGATTCACTATTAGGTATTGATACCTTTGTTGTATATTGTGGAGGCAATTGATGTCTCAACTATGAGAAGGGAATACAAAAGAGAAAGAATATCAAAGTGTTTGATGAAATGTCCCAAAGAAAGAGTTTAAATGTTTTACGGATTGATAGATACATAGTCAGAGATTGCATGCAATTAGTTGATCAACGACCATAGGCTTATATCCCTCAGAGTTGTTGATTTATATCGATGGGATACGAGCACCACAGACAGAGTTACTATTGATATCAATCCACTATAGTAAAGAGAAATACCATCTCATTGTTATGCTATTGCTATGATATTCATGTGTCAGAGTTGATGGTATTTAATGTTTTCAAAGCCATGTTTTACAGAGTATACTATGTATCATTGCTATGTAAGAGTTCCACTTGCTGAGTTTTATACTCATTTCAGTTATTTCATGTGATGCAGACAAGAGCGACAGACCAGGACGTTGATTGTGGCCCGGAGTCATATGCATACGAAGTTGGAAGGAAGATGTTATTTTGCAAGCATTTTTGGAACATGATCATAGGAATGATATTTTGTATTTTTGTTATATCATTTGAATGATCATGTAGTTACCTTTAAACATTTTATGGTAATGTATTTTGAAACTCCTTCCATTTGAAAGAAAATTTTAAATTCCGCTGCTATTTTATTGTAAACGGGTCGAGGTGTCACATTTAGTGGTATCAGGGCACCGTTCTTCGGACCAATGCATATGACTTCGTCTACTTTCAACTGTCTGGGTATGTTTTCTTTTGCATCTATTCATTGTTATCTATTGATATGTCTTTTGTGAGTACAATGTAGAGTATGCCTCCTAAGCGTAAGGCGTCAGAGGGTGAGGATAGTTCTTCCTCGAGAGTTGTCGACGAGTTCGGCAAGTTGCTTAAAGAGCAGGCCAAAGTCCATAGCGAGCAGATTCATCAGCTACTTCGATTGCAAGGAACAGGACAGGGTAGAGGTCAAGTGAGAGGCCAAGTAGCTCAGGCAGTTGGCACTGATGCCGTCTTTTCTGCTTTTAAGAGAATGGATCCACCGGAATTCGCAGGTAGCACTGATCCGTTAGTGGCTGTCGAGTGGGTCAAAGCGCTTGAAGCAATCTTCGACCATCTCCAGTATGAAGATAAAGACAGGATCAGCTGTGCAGTGTTCATGTTGGTAAAGGCTGCACGTATCTGGTGGAATGCTACTAAGGTTGGTGTCGATGTTTCAGCTTTGAAGTGGCAAGAGTTCACAGACATGTTCTATGACAAGTACTTTCCCGACGCACTTCGAGCTAGGAAGGTGACTGAGTTTCTGGAGCTTCGACAGGGAGGCCTGAACGTTGATGAGTACATTCTCAAGTTCGAGGAGGGTTGTCTATTTGCTCCGTATATTGCTTCAAACGACAAGGACAAAGGTGCTCATTTCATTCGAGGCCTTAGAGCAGAGATCAGAAGGGATATCAACATGTCCAAGACCGTGACATTCAAAGAGATTGTGTCAAAGGCGTTATTGGCCGAACAAGACGAGAAGGATATCGCCAGAGAGAGGCAAGAGAGGCATCAAGCTATTGCTCAGAGAAGCCAGGGCTCGTATCAAAGAGGCAAGGATCGTTTCAAGGGGAAGGGCAAGATGGAATCGAGTCCTAGACCACCGCTAGTTCCAGTTGATCCTGAGAAGCCGCTGTGTCCTAAATGCAGCAGACATCATCGAGGAGAGTGCAGATTTGGCACTCATATTTGTTATCGTTGTGGTACTGCAGGCCACATTGCTAAAGATTGTCCAAGGGGAGCGACCAAGGATAAGGTGCAGGGTCGCATCTTTACGATGACCAAGGAAGGTATAAACCATGATTCTTCTGTGATCTCGAGCACTATTTTAATTTCAGGCAGAGTAGCTACGACTTTGATTGATACTGGTGCTTCTCATTCTTTTATGTCTGAATTGTTTTTGAGATCGTTGGATATAGTTCCTTCTGTTATTCCCCTCCATTTTAATGTTGTTTTGCCTTCGGGGGATGTGTTGTGCCCGACATCTATTGTGTTTGCGTGCTCTGTTCAAATTGATGGGCGAATGGTTTTTGCTGATTTGATTGTCATCCCGATGGTTGCATTTGATGTTATACTTGGCATGGATTGGCTATCAACCTATCGTGCAGTGATTGATTGCGTTGCTAAGACGGTGACTTTTGCAGATGATGGAAATAGGGAAGGTATGCTCGCCAGTGCAGGTACTTCGCTGGTCCTTCCTTTTATTTCTTGTCTTGAGGCTGAGAAGTTGATGTGTGGAGGTTGTGATGTATTTCTGGCTTTTATTGTGGATGTGGATAGAATGATTAAGTTGAATATAGATGATATCGATGTTGTGAGGGAGTTTGCTGATGTGTTTGAGGATGATGTGCCAGGTTTGCCGTCGGACAGGGATGTTGAGTTTATGATTGATCTAGCTCCAAGTACGGTTCCTATTTCTAAGGCTCCGTACAGAATGGCCCCTACCGAGATGAAGGAGTTGAAGACGCAGTTGCAGGATCTTTTGGACAAGGGTTTTATTCGACCGAGTTCTTTGCCTTGGGGAGCTCCGGTTCTTTTTGTCAAGAAGAAAGATGGGTCGTTGCGGCTGTGTATCAACTACAGGGAGATCAACAAAGTGACTATTAAGAACAAGTATCCGTTGCCACGGATAGATGATTTGTTTGATCAGGTGCAAGGTGCTACTGTATTTTCGAAGATTGATCTTCGATCTGGCTACTATCAGTTGAAGGTTAGGGAGTTTGATATCCCTAAGACGGCGTTCCGTACCAGGTACGGTCATTATGAGTTTCTTGTGATGTCTTTTGGTCTGACCAATGCTCCTTCAGTTTTCATGGATCTGATGAACCGTGTGTTCAAGCCTTATTTGGATAGCTTCGTTATTGTCTTCATCGATGACATATTGATCTATTCCAAGACCAGAGAGCTTCATTCAGAGCACCTCAGAACTGTTCTTCAATTGTTGAGAGAGAAGAGGCTGTATGCCAAGTTGAAGAAATGTGAGTTCTGTTTGGAGCAGATTTCTTTTCTAGGCCATGTTGTATCGAAGGATGGGGTAGCTGTTGATCCAGCAAAGATAGAGGCGATTCAGAAGTGGCCTATTCCTACTACTGTACCAGAGGTACGCAGTTTTCTTGGGTTGGCAGGTTATTATCGTCGTTTCATCTCAGATTTTTCTAAGATTGCCCTGCCATTAACCAATCTGACGAGGAAGACTGTGAAGTTCGAGTGGTCCAATGATTGACAAAGTGCATTCCAAGAGTTGAAGGAGAAGTTGACGACAGCTCCTGTTCTTTCATTGCCCAGTGGTTCAGAGGATTTTGTTGTGTATACCGATGCATCGAAGAAGGGTCTTGGTGCAGTGTTGATGCAGCGTGGTAAGGTCATAGCCTATGCTTCTCGCCAGTTGAAAGACTATGAGAAGAATTATCCGACGCATGATTTGGAGCTAGCAGCTGTGGTTTTCGCCTTGAAGATTTGGAGACATTATTTGTATGGCGAAAAGTGTGAAATTTTCACAGACCACAAGAGTTTGAAGTATTTGTTTTCTCAGAAGGAGCTCAACATGCGGCAGAGGAGGTGGTTAGAGCTTGTCAAAGACTATGATGTGACTATCAGTTACCACCCAGAGAAAGCGAATGTTGTAGCAGACGCTTTGAGCCGTAAATCTAGTTCTTCCTTGAGTTCGATGATTCAGAAGCCATTGTTTTTGGACTTACAGCGAGAGGAGATTTCTTTGGTAGTCCCTGGAACCCTTGCTCGCTTTTCAGCGTTGGTCATTCGGGCTACATTGACGGACAGGATCCGTAGAGAGCAGGCTGTTGATTTGCAGTTGGCAGAGATAAGAGCTAAAGCAGAGGAGAGAGGTAACTCAGAGTTTGGAGTGAATGGAGATGGTTTGATGACTTTCAGAGGCCGTATTTGTGTTCCTATTGGTGATGATATTCGGCGAGACGTCTTGATAGAGGCACATACTGCGCCATATTCGATACATCCAGGCAGCACTAAGATGTATCAGGATCTTCGTCGACTTTATTGGTGGCCAGGTATGAAGAAAGATATTGCCATGTTTATTTCTCAGTGCCTAACTTGTCAGCAGGTGAAGATTGAGCACCAGAGACCTGCTGGGACATTGCTATCATTGCCGATTCCTCAGTGGAAGTGGGAGCATATTACGATGGATTTCATGACTGGTCTTCCCAGGACGCAGAAAGGTTTTAACTCTATTTGGGTTATTGTCGATCGATTGACCAAGTCAGCGCATTTTCTCCCAGTCAAGACGACGTATTCCATGAACCAGTATGCCGAGGATTATATAGCAGAGATTGTTAGACTTCACGGTGTCCCTGTGTCGATTGTGTCTGATCGTGACCCTAGATTTACCTCAGAGTTTTGGAAGAGTTTGCACAGAGCTATGGGTTCACGGTTAGCTTTCAGTACAGCATATCACCCTCAGAGCGTCGGTCAATCAGAGAGAGTTATTCAGATTCTAGAGGATATGCTCAGAGCTTGCACTATTGATTATTCTGGTAGCTGGGATTCTAAATTGCCTCTTGTGGAGTTCACGTACAATAACAGTTACAAGGCGACGATTGGGATGGCACCGTACGAAGCACTTTATGGCAGGAAGTGTAGATCTCCCTTGTATTGGGATGAGATTGGTGAGAGGAAGATGTTGGGTCCAGAGTTGGTCCAACAGACTGCTGATGTTGTTGCTGTTATTAGAGAGAGGATGAAGACAGCGCAGTCGAGACAGAAGAGCTATGCGGATGTACGACGTAGACCTTTGCAGTTTGAGGTTGGCGATCACGTGTTTCTGAAGATAGCACCTCTCAAGGGTGTGATGCGGTTTGGCAAGAAGAGCAAGTTGTGTGGGGACCCGGACGCTAATCAAGTTCTTAATCATTTTTGGGACTAATTAATCAATTATAAAACAGGGTCTAATTTTTTTTTTTTAAATACAAAGCGGAAACGTAATGTAATTTACTCAAATTACATATTAAACATGAACATACAAATCTTGTGTTATCTACAAGAATTCAACTAGGTTCAACTACATATCAGTGCTGAATCCTATGTTGCTTCGAAGCTCGGATCTCCACGCTATCTAATCTTCTCTCATCCTCTTCTTGACCATGATCCAGCCCCACCTGTTGTCATGCACACATACAAAACAAGACAACAACCGGATAACTCCGGTGAGATATAAATATCCCAGTATAAACAATATATACATGCAATCATATAGAAACATATACAAAAGCATATATCAGTTATCATTAACATGTAGCAATTCAACAAACATGAATGATAGAAAACTGTAAATCAACATGTCATATCTGACTCAACTCAACCGACGAGTCGTCTCAGACTCGACTCAACTCTAACCTAGGGATCCCGATGTCTGGATATAGGTAATTATATCGAATCTCAGTCGATAGGAATGAATCAATCCCTAAACGGCATCGATATAATTCATATATCAGTGTCTGGGCGAATCAGCCGCAGAATTGATGACTCAGTCAATAACCCGACGAATCCGCCGGTAATTAGGCGAATCAGCCAATAACCAGACAAATCAGCCTGTAATTAAGCGAATCAGCTTAAGTTTAGACGAATCAGTCCATAACCAGACGAATCAGCATGTGACTAGGCGAATCAGCCTATAACTCAACGACTCAATAATCAATACATGCATTCAGTATCTAAGCAAATCAATCGATGACTAGCGAATCAGCAGTCATTACATGCAGTGGCTATAAATCAGTAGACTACAATCATAAGTCTCATCAATTGCAAATATCAATGCAATAAATGAAAGTATGTGATTTAGGGAGACTCGAATCAAACCTCACTCGAGTTGTGCAATCCCAACTCAACATTAATTTATACCTTTCTTTTTTATACTCTGGCTCTGTCGAAGTCTCGAACCCCAAGCCTGTCAATACTCAGTCTGACAATAACAATATTGAGGGTACAATATCAATACACCACTCAAGTACTACTGGATAAAATCAGAATTCAATCAAATTCTGTTTCAACAACATAACGGCGTAATCTCAATATATCCAGCCATATCATATCAGTCAGATATCAATTCTAATATCTCATAATCAATAACAACTCAATTCTGATATCAAATCGGCTCCAAAACTACTCTGAAAATCATAACAATTTCATATGGTATCTGTTCTTCAATCTGATTCCACTGTCTAACATGACAAGAACATCATATATGAATCATATCAGATTCTGACAATACCATAATTCCAATTCATATCAAAACATAGCAAAACTTACGTCCAGTTGTAGCCTACGTCGATAGGAACTCGATACCGAAGTCAGATTCAAAATCGGACGGGCAGATTTCTCGCAAAAGGCGTAAGGATTTTCTTTCTTCCTCCTCGGACCTTTTCCTCAATTCTGAATCAATTTCGAAGGAATTACAGCACTATATATATCAATGCATGCATGTCCTGAGGTGTCCTCATTTTCGCATAACACGTCGCACCGCGGGTGCGTTAAGTTCAAGACAGCGGGTGCGCTCATGCTTCGACAATCTTGTCTATTCTGAAATTGCACGACCGCGGGTGCGGTACATGTCGAGACCGCGGGTTCGGTCACCCATCGATAAAAATGACCAAGTTTCTGTCCATGCACCGTGGGTGCGGTACATGCAAGGGCGCGGGTGCAGTGTTGCTTCGGCAACACATTCTGAAATTCAAAATAAATGGCCGCACATTATCTTAAATCGTGTCTCCGTTTACCCTTTCGTAATCACGTTAAATTATACGTCAATAATCCTTGATTAGCAGTGATTATTTCTCGGGCATTACAAGTTGAGTCCGAGATTTATTGGCCCCTTTGAGATCTTGGACAGAGTTGGTGATCGAGCCTATGGGTTAGCCCTACCGCCAGATCTTGACAGAGTCCATAATGTTTTTCACGTATCGATGCTCAGGAAGTATATTGCGAATCCTTCCCATGTTCTTCGCCACGAGCCATTGGACTTGACGCCGAATTTGACGTACCAAGAGATTCCGGTTCAGATTCTGGACCGCAAAGTTAAAGTTTTGAGGAACAAAGAGATCGGCATCGTTAAAGTTCTTTGGAGGAACCATTTGATCGAAGAGGCCACGTGGGAACAAGAGGATGAGATGAGAGAGTAGTATCCTGAGTTGTTCGTGCAGTGACGTCAATTTCGAGGACGAAATTCCTGTTAGGAGGGGAGATTGTAATAGCCGAGCCTGGTGAACGGTACGGTTTAAGTTTTGTATGTTTATTGGGTTATGTGATTTAGATGTTTAGAGTTGTGTTTATGGGTTATAGTGTTGTTGGTTATTTTTGTTTTGTGGCATGGTTGATGTTTATTGATGGTGGTTGTGTTGTATCAGCGTTTCGGTTCGATTTTAGTTGCTTTAGATTTTGTCTTGGCCGTGACCAGACCGCACCCGCGCTCAGTGCAAGACCGCACCCGCGGTCGTAATTCTTGAAATTTGGTGTTTTTCCCGTAGCTTCACCGCACCAGCGGTGTATTAGTACCGCACCCGTGGTGATGGCACGGCACCCGCGGTGGTGTTAGGACCGCACCCGCGGTCGTCGAGTTCAGGATTTTTGTGTGGATGCCGTGAGAATGGCGCACCCGCGGTGCATGAAGGAGCGCACCCGCGGTCGTGCATTATTGATGCATGGTCGAGATTTTAAGTGCTTTATTGGATTGGTTGGCTTCACTTTACTTATTTCTTCCCTTTTCTTTTCGAATTTTCTCTCTAGAGATTAGGGTTTCTTCATTTTCTTTCGCTTCCTATCTTCGATTCAAGCTTCTAGTTCGATTTTCGAGTTGAGATCGAGGTTCTTGGTTACTCTAAGAAGCAACGGTAAGCTTTTGGTACAGTTATTTCATGGTTTTGAGGTGAGGGATGATGTGGGTTTGTTGAATATGTTGGTTTTATGGATTAATTGGAATGGGTGTTTGATTATTAAGATGTTGATGGTTCTTTATATGGATTATTGTTGTAGGATTTCAACCAACAGATTAGTGAAGGTGTTCTAGTGGTTTGTAAGTGGAATTTCGTCCCTTGTGCTCACATGATTATATATGTATTTTGTTCAAAGGTTTTATTGTGTTATTCCCTTCATTTGATTCACTATTATGTATTGATACCTTTATTGTATATTGTTGAGGCAATTGATGTCTCAACTATGAGAAGGGAATACAAAAGAGAAAGAATATCAAAGTGTTTGATGAAATGTCCCAAAGAAAGAGTTTAAATGTTTTATGGATTGATAGATACATAGTCAGAGATTGCATGCAATTAGTTGATCAACGACCATAGGCTTATATCCCTCAGAGTTGTCGATTTATATCGATGGGATACGAGCACCACAGACAGAGTTACTATTGATATCAATCCACTATAGTAAAGAGAAATACCATCTCATTGTTATGCTATTGCTATGATATTCATGTGTCAGAGTTGATGGTATTTAATGTTTTCAAAGCCATGTTTTACAGAGTTTACTATGTATCATTGCTATGTAAGAGTTCCACTTGCTGAGTTTTATACTCATTTCAGTTATTTCATGTTATGCAGATAAGAGCGACGGACCAGGACGTTGATTGTGGCCCGGAGTCATATGCATATGAAGTTGGAAGGAAGATGTTATTTTGCAAGCATTTTTGGAACATGATCATAGGAATGATATTTTGTATTTTTGTTATATCATTTGAATGATCATGTAGTTACCTTTAAACATTTTATGGTAATGTATTTTGAAACTCCTTCCATTTGAAAGAAAATTTTAAATTCCGCTGCTATTTTATTGTAAACGGGTCGAGGTGTCACAGGTACGGAGTCATGGGGTGAAAATTAGTTTGTTTGTCGAGTTTGTCTCGTTTTTGGTTCGGATATTAAGTTTCTGCCAAGTTGAGATTATTTGCATATTTCTCATGTGAGAAATTAGGTCGCAGCAAGCTTGGGAACGATCCAACTCATTCGGTAAAAGTTAGGGTTATAATTATATTACGTGCATAAAATATAAAATGTTTATTTTGAGATATATGCGATATGTCTTGTGGCCACCTCACGCTTATGGGATATCTCTACCCAGTGACTTACCACCGGTTTATGTTCATGTATGGGTACAGACATCCAGTCCAAGGGCTGTGGTGATCTATACCGCCCATTATACTGTGGTTTAGTCTGATCAAACGTTCATGTTATGTTACGGGCCACTTGCGTAGAAACATTATCTCTACTAGAAAAATCTCAATATGATATTTTATGACAAGGCTCTATCGAGCAAATCTTTTACATACGATTTTCAGATATGCACGTATTTATTATTAATCACGACACGATTTCTACCTTAAGCCTTACGATACGATATTTTTACGTTGCATGCGATTTTATGATATATTTACTTGCTATTCACGATATATGCATGCTGAGTCTTTAGACTCACTAGACTTGATTGTTGTAGGTACTGATGTGGCCGTGACCGAGGGCGGGTGTAATGCCCTGAAATTTAATCCTAGTAATCTGTAATTATTGATTTATAATTTGATATGATTATGAGAGGATTAATTGGGACATGAAATAAGATTACATGTGAAAAGTTGTGTGCGAGGGTAGTAGCATAGGTGCACATGCGCGACCGGATGCACGCACATGTGCCTCGCGCATATGCTCGGAGGGTGTGCGCGCATATGCGCGAAGCCTATGCGAGGAACTCCAGAGAACCTCGCGCATATGCGCGGAGATGGGTCGCGCATATGCGCGAGGCGATTTGCATGATACGCGCGGAGACATAGTGTCGGCGCATATGCACCGAGTGATGTCGTGCATATGCGCGAGACCTGTTTTGCAAAGAAATGGGCCACGTTTTGAAAACATGCATGGTGTATATATATATATATATATATATATATAAATATATATATATATATACAAACGTAATTAACCTTCAAAATCAGCAAAAGGAAAACCAAAGCCAACTTTACATTCTTGATTTTAGATTAGATTTTGCGAGAATCCGGCCGTTTGATTTTGAATCCGACTTCGGTACTGTGTTTCTATTAATGCAGGCTACAATTGGACGTAAGTTTTGTTACGTTTAGACATGTCTTGAAATTATGATATTGTTGGAATCGAATAAACTTCATATATGACGTTCTTGGTATGTTAGACATCATAGAATCGAAGTCGGACTGAGAAACGGATTGATTATGAAATTGTTATGATTTTCTGATTATATATCGATTGATATTGGATAGATTGTTATTATGGACTGATTACTGATGGTATCGAATATGAGTTATGAATTGTAATTGACGTCTGTTGATATGGTATTTACGGGGATACTGAGATTGTGCCGTTATGCCGTAATTTGAATTAAATCCAGATTAATCAGACTCAGTGTTGAATTAAGAATGGAATATTGATATTATGGTTCTCGATATATCGTTTCAGATTTATAGAGACAGTCTTGAGTTCAGAATTGAGATTGCTTCGGACCGTTACTACAAACGAAAGGTATAAGTCAATGTGGTATTGGGAGATCAACTCAAGTGGGATATACTTGAGTTTCCCTAAATCACATATTTATGATTATGTTTTATCATTGTGTTCATTGTTTTGATTAAAATGCATGTTTTATTGATTTATAGGAGCATGCATTAGACTTGTAATCTTGTGACAGAAGTACCTGATAGTGGCAGGATCGCCACGGGCACATTGCACGATGTCGCAAGATAGTGTATTGGCGATAGTACCACAGTCTATGACGGATAGATCAGGACACTGGATGTTTGGTTATATCGACGTGGATTTCTGGAGTCTTTTCTATTACTGTTGGTCGATATAGAAATACCAACATCTGGAAATCGGGATCCCTAGACTAAGATTGAGTCTAGTCTGAGTCGTGGAATCACGAGCATTGTCGAAAGTTTTATATTGATTATGTTTCAGAATTGGATACATATTGCTGTTAACTGTTCATGCTTTTATGTTTTTCATATGATTGCATGTTTCGTTGATTTATACTGGGATTAGAATCTCACCGGAATTATCCGGCTGTTTTCTTGTTTGTATGTGTACATGACAACAGGTGGGACATGATCAGGGTCCAGGAGATGAGGAGAGATCGTGATAGAGTGGAGACTTCAGACTTTGATGTATATAGGTTTGTAACACTTGATAAGTAAATGTTGAACCTTAGGTTGTACTGATTTGTATACAATACATAACTTGTACTTTATTTTATACCGAGTTGTATATTAGTTTGATTTCACTACATTCCGCATTAAAAAGAAAAATTTTATGACCATAATTACTTGATTAGTAAACCGATCCTGATGACGATTAAGAATTGATTAGCGTCCGGGTCCCCACAACAGGTGGTATCAGAGCGATAGATACTTCAGATTGAGATAGGAGTTAGTGAGCGGGGTAGATTGATTTTTCTTTCCTGCTTTTGAATGCTAACATGTCTTACTGCTTTAATACATGTTACTTGTTTATCTGATTTTGATATGGTAATGTGTATTATTGAGTATGAATCAGAACCGATTCTTGATCAGAGGTAAGATGATCATAAAGGGGCTGAGACATATTTATTATGTGATTGCTAAACTTTTTGATATTCAGATATGCCTCCGAGAAGAGTACCAGAGCAGGGTAGCGCCTCGAATCCTCCAATGGACATTACAGCCACTCCAATGGAGACACTATTGAAAATATTTCAGTCATTTCATCCACCAACTTTGAAGGGAACAAAGACTTCCACGGATTGTGAGAATTGGCTAGATGATATTGAATTGCTGTTTGAGTCTTTGGAATATACTGATGAGCGGAAAGTGAAACTGATAGGACACCAGTTACATGACGTTGCCAAGAACTGGTGGATTACGACGAAGAGGGCATTGGAACACCGAGGTACGACCATTACCTGGAATGTGTTTAGGACCGAATTCTATCAAAGGTTCTTCCCAGTGTCGTATAGGAAGGACAAGGGAGCCGAGTTTGCAAACTTGAGACAGTGCCATCTTAACATTGAGGAATATGTGGCCAAGTTCTCTTCACTGTTGCGATTTGATCCACATGTTGTTGAACATGATGAGGCCGTCGCTGATCAGTTCATAAATGGCCTAAATTCGGAAATATTTACGTTGGTAAATACTGGGAGACCGAACAACTTTATCGACGTCTTGAACAGAGCCAATGGAGCCGAAGCCGGTCTGATGAGACAGAGAGGAGCTTTGTTTATGCTTCCAGCATAGGGACCACAACAACCACTTCCTCGATACGAAGGTGGCAGCAGCAGTGGAGCAAAGAAGGATTTCTTGAAAGCTAGAGGGAAGCAATTCAAGAAGTCAGGGAGCAGTTCTTCTAGCTTTGGGAGTCCTCGACAGAGCCAGAGCTATACTGGAACTTATTGCAATACTTGTGGAGGGAGGCATTCCACTGAGCAGTGCCGAGGAATATTTGGCAGCTACCTATCTGCAAACAACAGGGACATTTTGCCCGAGTATGTCCACAGAGAGGTGCCCAGGGATTCCAGTCAGCAGAGTCATCTGGATCAGTGGTTCAGACAGGTAGACGACTATCAGCTGTTCATTCTTACCAGCCAGCACCGTCTACCTAGTCACAGCAGAGGCCAGGAGGAAGCCAGACAGTTAGCCAACCTCCTAGACAGCAGGCCCGAGTTTTTGCTTTGACCGAGGAGCAGGCACAGGATGCAACTGATGATGTTGTGGCAGGTAACTATTTTATTTTTGGTTATCCTGCATACGTATTGATAGATACTGGTGCATCACATACATTTATTTCTGAGAGGTTTGCATTGAGTCATGCATTACCTATTGAGTCGTTGTCTGCGGTAGTATCTGTCTCTTCTCCGTTAGGGACAGGTTTGATATCGGTGAAGTCTGTGAAATCTTGTATACTGCAGTACGATGGGCATGTGATTGAGTTAGACTGTATTGTGCTTGGGATATCTGATTTTGATTGTATTATCGATATTGATATGTTAACCAAGTACAGAGCCACAGTCGATTGTTTCCACAAGATTGTTCAGTTCAGACCTGAAATGGCTGAGGAGTGGAAATTTTACGGTAAGGGTTCTCGAGCCAGATTTCTTTTGATATCTGCAATGAATATGACTCGATTATTGCAGAAAGGAGCCGATGGATTCCTGGTCTATTCAGTTGATTTACTGAAATCGAGCCCATCATTGGCGGACTTGCCAGTGGTGTGTGAGTTTGCTGATGTCTTTCCAGATGAGGTTCCTGTATTACCTCTGATTTGAGAGATATACTTCAGCATTGAGTTGATGCCAGGAACAGTTCCGATTTCGAGGGCTCCGTACAGGATGGCATCGATTGAGTTGAAAGAGTTGAAAGAACAGTTGGAGGATCTACTAGCCAAGGGTTACATCAGACCGATTGTATCTCCTTGGGGTGCTCCAGTACTGTTTGTGAGGTAGAAATATGGGTCGATGAGACTTTGTATCGACTACCAGCAACTGAACAAGGCAACGGTAAAGAATAAGTATCCATTGCCTCGTATTGATGATTTATTTGACCAGTTGCAGGGTTCTTCGGTGTATTCCAAGATCAATCTGAGATCTGGATACCATCAGCTAAGAGTCGGGGATTTTTATATCTCGAAGACATCATTCAGAACCAGGTATGGACACTATTAATTTATTGTCATGACATTTGGTTTGACGAATGGACCGGCGGTATTTATGGGATAAATGAACCGTGTGTTTCAGAAATATCTCGATGATTTTGTGATTATATTCATCGATGATATTTTGATATATTCCAAGAATATGATGGAGCATGCCGAGCATTTGAGAATAGTGTTGCGAATTCTGAGGGCTGAGAAACTGTATGCTAAATTGTCGAAACATAAGTTCTGGTTGAGACAAGTAGTATTTCTGGTTCACATTATATCCGAAGACGGTATTTCTGTTGATCCCAGTAAGGTTGAGGCAGTGATTTCTTGGCCGAGACCGACGTCAGTGCCCGAGATTCGCAGTTTTATGGGTTTGGCAGGATATTATCGTCGATTCATCAAGGATTTTTCCAGTATTGCCGAACCGATTACTCAGTTGACTCAGAAGAATGCTCCGTTTGTTTGGTCTAAAGAATGTGAGACCAGTTTTCTTGAATTAAAGAAAAGATTGACCAGTGCTCCAGTATTGACTATCCCGTCAGGTACTGGTGATTTTGTTGTTTATTGTGATGCATCTCACCGCGGATTAGGTTGTGTATTGATGCAGCGAGGGCATGTGGTTACTTATGCCTCGAGACAGTTGAAACCCCATGGATCTTGCTACCCAATTCATGATCTTGAATTGGCAGCCATTGTCTTTGCATTAAAGATATGGCGACACTATCTATATGGTGAGAAATTCGAAATATATTCTGATCACAAAAGCTTAAAATATCTGTTTTCCCAGTCCGAGCTGAATATGAGACAGCGAAGATGGCTGGATTTATTGAAAGACTTTGATTGTGAAATCAAGTACTATCCGGGGAAATCCAATATAGCAGCTGATGCACTGAGTCGAAATGTATGTTCTTTATCCTTATCGACTATGGGTGTTCCAATTTGATTGAAGACTACTGTTTGTCTGGATTTGCTTTTGAAACAGATCGTCAGCCCTTGAAATTATGTGCTATTCGAGCTGAACCAGAACTGATTTTGAAAATTAAAGCGGCTCAGAAAGTTGATCAGAATTTTCAAAACTCGATTGCGATGGTCAGAGCAGGTGTACTGTATGTGAATAATCGTCTAGTTGTGCCGAATGTTTCGGATTTGAGACAGCGGATACTAGCAGAAGCGCACAACAGTCGTTTTAGCGTTCATCCTGGTGGCAGGAAAATGTACCATGATTTGAAGACACAATATTGGTGGAAATAGATGAAGACTGATTTTGCAGAATTTGTTTCCAAATGTCTGAATTGCCAATAGGTGAAGGCATAAAGGAAGAAACCTGGAGGACTGTTACAGAGTTTGTCCATTCCTGAATGGAAATGGGATCACATTTCCATGGATTTTGTGACACAGTTACCAAGATCCTCCCGAGGTTGTGATGCGATTTGGGTCGTGATTGATCTATTGACCAAATCTACATGTTTCATTCCATAAAAAATGACGTACAGATATGATCAGATGGCCGATATCTAGGTCAAGGAAGTGGTTAGATTACACGGAGTGCCGAAGTCAATTGTCTCAGACCGTGATCCTCGGTTTACTCGTACTTCTGGCAGAGCCTGCAGCAGGATCTCGGTACAAAGTTACATCTGAGTACCGCATATCATCCCCAGACTGACGGACAATCAGAACGGATGATACAGACATTGGAAGATATGCTGAGAGCTGTAGTGCTTGACTTTAGCACTAACTGGCAAGATGCATTGCCTCTTTGTGAGTTTTCATACAACAATAGCTATCAAACGAGTATTGAGATGCCACCTTTTGAGGCGTTGTACGGAAAGAAGTGCCGATCACCTCTTTATTGGGATGATATCTCTGAAGTTCCTGAGACTGGACCTGATATGATCAGAGATATGACAGAAAATGTGAAACTGATTCAGAAGAAAATGAAGGCAGCCCAGGACAGACAAGCCAAACATGCCAACCTTTGACGACGATCATTGGTATTTGAGGCAGGAGACAGAGTATTTTTGAAGATTTCTCCTTTCAGAGGTGCTGTTAGATTTGGCAAGAAGGGGAAGTTGTCTCCACGATACGTCGGTCCATATGAAATTCTTGAAAAGATAGGAGATCGTGCCTATCGACTTGCATTGCCGCCTTCATTATCGGGGATACATGATGTTTTTCATGTATCTATGCTGCGGAAGTATCTCCCTAATGATTCACATATTATTCAACCAGACGAGGTCGAACTAGATGAATCTCTGAGTTACGTTGAAAAACCGATCAGAATTATCGATCGTAAAGAGAAGCAACTCAGAACGAAGACTATTCCTTTGGTGAAATTTCAATGGAATCGTCATGGCACTGAAGAAGCCACTTGGGAGACTGAATCAGACATGAGACAGGAGTTCCCAGCATTGTTTCACGAATGTAAGTTTTATTCTGTTTCTATTACATGACTTCTTATTGATATGATGGATTACCTGTGATTTCGAGGACGAAATCATATCTTAGGGAGATAGAAATGTAATGCCCTGAAATTTAATCCTAGTAATCTGTAATTATTGATTTATAATTTGATATGATTATGAGAGGATTAATCGGGACATGAAATAAGATTACATGTGAAAAGTTGTGTGCGAGGGCAGTAGCATAGGCGCAAATGCGCGACCGGATGTGCGCACATGCGCCAAATTGGCAGAAGACTTCGCGCATATACGCGGAGGGTGTGCTCGCATATGCGCCAAGCCTATGCGAGGAACTCCAGAGAACCTCGCGCATATGAGCAGAGATTGGTCGCGCACATGCGCGAGGCGATGTGCATGATACGCGCGGAGACATAGTGTCTCGCGAATATGCGCCAAGTGATGTCGCGCATATGCGCAAGACGTGTATTGCAAAGAAATGGGCCACGTTTTGAAAGCATGCATGGTGTGTATATATATATATACAAACGTAATTAACCTTCAGAATCAGCAAAAAGGAAAATCGAAGCCAACTCTACATTCTTGATTTTAGATTAGATTTTGCAAGAATTAGGTCGTTTGATTTTGAATCCGACTTCGGTACTGTGTTTCTATCTACGCAGGTACAATTGGATGTAAGTTTTGTTACGTTTAGAGATGTCTTGAAATTATGGTATTGTTGGAATCGAATACACTTCATATATGATGTTCTTGGTATGTTAGACATCATAGAATCGAAGTCAGACTGAGAAACAGATTGATTATGAAATTGTTATGATTTTCTGATTATATATCGATTGATATTGGATAGATTGGTATTATGGACTGATTACTGATGGTATCGGATATGAGTTATGAATTGTAATTGACGTCTGTTGATATGGCATTGATGGGGATACTGAGATTGTGTCGTTATGCCGTAATTTGAATTAAATCCAGATTAATCAGACTCAGTGTTGAATTGAGAATGGAATATTGATATTATGGTTCTCGATATATCGTTTCAGATTTATAGAGACAGTCTTGAGTTCAAAATTGAGATTGCTTCAGACCGTGACTACAAAGGAAAGGTATAAGTCAATGTGGTATCGGGAGATAGACTCAATTAGGATATACTTGATTTTCCCTAAATCACATACTTATGATTATGTTTGATCATTGTGTTCATTGTTTTGATTAAAATGCCTGTTCTATTGATTTATAGGAGCATGCATTAGACGAGTAATCTTGTGACAGAAGTACCTGATAGTGGCGGGATCGCCACGGGCACATTGCACGATGTCACAAGATAGTGTATTGGCAATAGTACCACAATCTATGACGGATAGGTTAGGACACTGGATGTTTGGTTATATCGACGTGGATATAAATGTAGTCTTTTCTATTACTGTTGGTCGATATAGGAATACCAACATCTGGAAACCGGGATCCCAAGACTAGGATTGAGTCTAGTCTGAGTCGTGGAATCACGAGCATTGTCGACAGTTTTATATTGATTATGTTTCAGAATTGGATACATATTGTTGTTACCTGTTCATGCTTTTATGTTTTTCATATGATTGCGTGTTTCGTTGATTTATACTGGGATTAGATTCTCACCGGAATTATCCGGCTGTTTTCTTGTTTGTATGTGTACATGACAACAGGTGGGACATGATCAGGGTCCAGGAGATGAGGAGAGATCGTGATAGAGTGGAGACTTCGGGCTTTGATGTATATAGGTTTGTAACACTTGATAAGTAAATGTTGAACCTTAGGTTGTACTGATTTGTATACAATACATGACTTGTACTTTATTTTATACCGAGTTGTATATTAGTTTGATTTCACTACATTCCGCATTAAAAAGAAAAATTTTATGACCATAATTACTTGATTAGTAAACCGATCTTGATGACGATTAAGAATTGATTAGCGTCCGGGTCCCCACAGCGGGGACCAGTGAGCTAGCTTGGGTCAGCAGTAGTAGGGACCCGAGGACCTCATGTTTAAGTTTATTCATCTTTTCATGTTCAAACTCAGTTTTATTATGTTGAATTATTTTTAAGTTTTTGTTTTGAAACACAATATTACTTCCGCTGTTACTTTTAAGTTAAATCTATTTATCAGTTTATTTTATAAATGATGCATGTTATTTATTTAAAGAGAAATTTTTTTAATAATACCACAGCATTACGAATACGAAATACGGGCCTCTACATGTCCATTCATACAGATGGGTGATCATATGATGATGCACTGAACAACCCTCCGTCGGACTGTCCAAGTGGTTCTCACTTATCGAGTGGAATAGTCCGCAGTTATGGTTGTACACCATTAGTCCTTTCCCGGGACAATGTAGGGGCTATACGTACTAGCATGCACTAGTGACTACTAACATGTATAAATTGCCATACATATTCTGGTGGAGTCAAGAATTAAATTAACATATGATTTAATTATATAAATTAAATAATGGTTATTTAATTTAATTAATAAATATATATACATTTTATATGGTGATATAATATATATATATATATATATATATATATATATATATATATCATGTATTATCAAAATTTGATAAACTTGTTATATATTAATAATAAGAGAATTTAATTATAATGAAAATATAGAGTCCTTGTGGGAGATGGACTCCTAATTAGATTAGAAGTCCCACTCTATAAATACATCATTAGGGCTTATTGTTGGATGATAAAAAATAGCACAAAAAATTGAAAACTCTTTGCCAACAATTCTTGGCCACTTCACAAATTTTGAGAGAAGAAATTTTGGCCAAAAAGCAAATTGGATTTGCTTAATTAATGATTGAGAATCATTATTTATTGGTTAATGATTGATTAAGAATCAACAAGCACAAAATTTACAAAAATATTCCCACTTTGAAAATAAACTTCGGTCATCTTGACTTGGTGAAGAAATATTTTCAGCCTTCCTTGTTCTTCCATCGTCGCGCCGTCGTCGCTGCACAGTCTCCAGATTTTGGAAATTCGGAGGCTACAGTCTCAACGCACAATTCGTTTGGATTTTCTCGTGCAAACCAAACGAGGAAAGCAGTCTTCAATCGTGGACCTTATTAGACGATCAAAGGAGAACAACCGTTCGTAGGAATATACAAGAAGTGCTGTGAGATCTCGAGACTAAAATAGCTTTGATGGCATTTTGGTAAATAAGTTGAAAAATATTCAATTTATTTTGATGGCATTTTCGTAAATAAGTTGAAAAATAATGAATTAATTTTAAGGGCAAAATGGTAATTATGTCATGGATTTTAACATAATTGTCCGAATATTAGCCCAAATGATTTGAGATTTGGATATGACGTAGAAAACTCAAAAGATAAAGAAGTTTCATGTTTTGAGTTTTGAAAAATTGGATCGTTTGACTGATCCGAAGGGATATACCGAAGTTAAAATGTTAAATAGTATATATTATATTATATTATTATTAATAATATAATATAATATAATATTAAAAAAATTATAAAAAAAATTAAAAGTTGAGTCGGTGGAATTCTAAATGAATTCCACCAACTCACGCACGGACAGAGGGAGAGACGAGAGGTGAGTGAATATGATTTCGATTTTTCTATTCGATCGTGCTACTTAACGGTTTATCCAATCGACGAACTAACTTCAGATTTGGGATCGTTGACATGAGGTCTTCGATTTGAGGTATAAATTTTATAGTTTTAGTGATGTTTGAAATTCGTCGATTTTTGGAATAAATCCGATAAATTGTTAAATCATACAGAAACTGAAGATTGTTGACTAGTGTATGATTTTAACGAAGAAGAGATGATTACAGTGATGTTATTTTTAATTATTCTCAATTTATTATAATTAGAGTATTTTAATCATTCGATTGAGATTGAAGAATTATGTGTCGGTTATATATGCGGTAGAATAACTGACAAGAAACTCATATTCGAATTCGGAATTGAATTATGATATGATTTTGATTTGATATGAATTTTTGAAGTTTCAAATGATATTTGAAACTCATATTAATGATTTTGGATTATGTTATTGATGTAGATAAAGTATTATACCGATATCTTCAGGCTACATCAACTGGAAACGAAGAATTGAGGTATGTTGCAACCGGGTAATATACGATAGGTATCTGTATTATATGATATATGTCGGTTTGATTGGATTGATTGGAATGAGATTATGAGTCTATATGCCCTATGTGTCGATTTATGTGGCATACATGACATTGAGATTTGAATATCGATGTATGAAATGAACGTTTTGTTAACACACATCATTTTATGCATACATCGATACATGACATGCACGTTGAGCTATGATCCTTAAATACCTTGATATGATTGGATTGGAATCGTGGTTTGTGAACACAATTGCTATGTTGGTATTATATGACCCGTAAAACATAGACATTTGTGGCCCCATATGATTTGATATGAGATGTGGGATTTGATGGCGCTTTGCCGACGCTATCATATGTGTATTCCCATATTGGCCGGTGTGCCAGCTCGAGCATTGATTTGATAGCGATTCGATTGATTCTGACATGTGCTCAGTGGATGGGCATTTGACCCGATACCTCCACGACATACATTGCATTGCATACCATATATCATTGTTTAGATATCTGTGGTATATATGATTGGTTGTTCCACACAGAGCTTTGCTCACCCCCAAGGGGGGCTGTTTTTTGTTTTTGTCTTTGTGTGTCGACAATGGCAGGTACTCCAGGATATCAGGAGCTCGGAGAGGGTACTTCTGGAGAGAGCCACAGCTTGGGCTGAGGTTTTATGTTTATGTCTTGTTCCCAGTATATTTGTATATGTATCTATATATCGGGGCATGTCTCGAGGATATGAGTTGTTTGTATGTGATTGGTTTTGATTACGTGTGGGTGTGTTTATGACGTGAGATTAAATACTATTTTTAGTATTCAAATGAAATGATTCGGGCTCACTGTAAAGAAATTCTAAACTCGTTTTCCGCTGTGATTAATTAACCCTAATCAGATTGCATTGTAATAACGGTTAGGAGCTAAGGGCCCCACACAGAGTGGTATCAGAGCATAGCTGGGAATGCTCTGTTGAGTCTTGTGTACACGTGAATAGGCACAAATGAATTGTGCGTATGTGTTTGCCTTGTTTGTATTACTTGCTCTTATATGGGTTGATTTGAGTAAGTATCTGATGAGACTAATGTTATGAGATGATGATATTATGAATTGATATAATTGTGATATTCATCTTTTGATTTATAGATGAATCACACAAATGACACTGCGAGTAGCAATACTGAGAGAATAGTTGGACAATTTGAAGGGTTGTCCATGGATGTTGTGATGGCTCGATTCCAGGATCTGAAACCCCCGAGGGTCTTTGGCACTGATAGTGCTGAAAGAGCTGAAGCTTGGTTGAAGGATATCGAGCACTTGTTTAACATTGTTGAGTATTCCAAGGCTCGGAGACTGAAACTTGCATTGTATCAGTGGAAAGAACGAGCAAAATCTTGGTGGGAAGCCGCTGAGATTAGATTGAAAGAAGATGGGATTGAAGTCACATGGGATGTCTTCAAGGCTCAGTTTTTGGAGCAGTATTCTCCTCCTTCTTATTATACTGCACAGGAGAATGAGTTCAATAATTTGCAGCAAGGAATGATGTCTGTTGCAGAGTATGCTTCGAAGTTTTCTATTTTGTTGAAATATGCACATCACGTAGCTGGGAATGCGAGGGCAAAATATAACAGGTTTGTAAATGGTTTACATCCTGCTTTGTATACATATGTTGTTTCTGGATTGCCTACCAGCTACGTAGATGCAGTTGAACGAGCAAAGGCAGCAGAAGCTGGACTAAGGCGAGGAGGTCCACAGTATACTCCTCCACCTTAAGTGTCAGCGTAGCAGCCTGCCCTGCGTCCCAGAAGCAGGAAAGATTATTTTGTCTGAGAAAGTTGTGCATAATTGTGTATTGATATATGAGGATAATGTGGTATTTCTGAATTTGATTGTCCTCCCAATGCACGACTTTGATTGTATTGTTGGCATGGATATCTTGACGACAAATCGATCTACTGTTGATTGTTGTCATGGAGTGGTTCTATTTCGACCGATTGATGGACCCAAGTGGAATTTTTATGGAAAGGGTTGCCAAGTCAAAATTCCATTGGTATCTTCCTTGGAAATGTCCCGATTGTTGACTAGCGGAGATGAATGTTATCTTATCTACGCTATTGATATTTCAAAGAAGGAGTCTTCTTTATCTGAGATTCCAGTTGTGAAAGAATTCCCGGATGTATTTCCCGATGAGATTCCATATTTCCTCCTCATCGAGAAGTTGAGTTCAGTATTGATCTTGTGCCGGGGACCGCACCTATTTCGAAAGCTCCCTATCGTATGGCACCTCTGGAACTGAAATAATTGATAGAACAATTACAGGATCTTCTCGACAAGGGATATATTCGACCGAGTGCATCGCCTTAGGGAGCTCCAGTTTTATTTGTTTGGAAGAAAGATGGTACTATGCGAATGTGTATCGATTATAGGCAGCTGAATCGGGCTACTGTGAAAAACAAATACCCACTTCCTCGTATTGATGATTTATTTGATTAGCTTCAGGGTACTTCTGTATACTCGAAGATTGATCTTCGTTCTGGGTATCATCAAGTACGTGTTCGAGACGAAGATGTGCCTAAGACTGCTTTTCGTACAAGGTATGGCCATTATAAATTTCTGGTTATGCCTTTTGGTCTTATGAATGCTCCTGCTATTTTTATGGACTTAATGAATCGTGTCTTCCGAGATTACTAGACCGATTCGTTATTGTAATTATCGATGATATTCTTGTTTACTCGAAATCGAAGAAGGAGCATCCTGAACATCTGAGACTGGTACTTCAAACTCTTCGTACTAGTCATTTGTATGCCAAATTGTCCAAATGCGAATTCTGGATGGACAAAGTGGTATTTCTGGGCCACGTCATTTCGAGACATGACATATCTGTTGATCCTACGAAGGTCGAAGTTGTTTTGAATTGGCCGAGACCTACAAATGTTCCTGAGATCCGTAGCTTCATGGGTTTAGCGGGATATTATCGTCGTTTTATTGAAGGATTTTCGAAGATAGCTAAACCTATCACTCAACTGACACAGAAGAATCAGCGATTCATTTGGTCAGATGAATGTGAAGCTAGTTTTCTTGAATTGAAAACGAGATTGACCACAGCACCTGTGCTTACTATCCCCTCAGGTACCGGAGGATTTGTGGTTTGTACAGATGCGTCTGGTAAAGGTTTGGGCTGTGTTCTGATGCAACATGGCAAAGTGGTTGCTTATGCGTCTCGTCAATTGAAATCTCATGAAACTCGTTATCCTGTTCATGATCTCGAATTGGCCGCCATTGTGTTTGCTTTGAAGATTTGGCGCCATTATTTGTACGGAGAAAAGTTTGTTATTTATTCGGACCATAAGAGTCTGAAATATCTCTTTTCTCAATCTGATTTGAATATGAGGCAACGCAGGTGGATGGATTTCTTGAAGGATTTTGATTGTGAGATTCAATATCACCATGGATCGGTGAATGTTACTGCGGATGCCCTAAGCCGGAAAGTTTATGATTCTGTTTTAGCTTCTGTTAGTGTGGCCAAGGTACATGAGGGTATATGTACTTTTGGTTGGACTTTTTACTCGAATTGGAATTCTGACACTGTCTCAGCATTGCAAATTGAGCCGAATTTGATATCGAAAATACGAAAGGCCCAACGAAGCGATGCCCAGATCCAAAAGTCGAAAGAACTTGTATCTGACGAACATCAGTCTGAATTCTAGATTTCTTCTGATGTTTCTTTACGACTTAATGGTCGGCTGGTAGTTCCTGACGACTTTGATTTGAAATATGCCCTTCTTCGAGAAGCACATTGTAGCAAATACAGTATTCACCCTGGAGGTCTGAAGATGTATTTGACATTGAGACCTCAATTCTGGTGGAGACGTATGAAGAAGGACATTGCTGAGTTTATCTCTAAATGTCTTGTCTGCCAACAAGTGAAAGCCGAGAGAATGAAACCTGGAGGATTGCTCCATAGTCTTGAAATCCCGAAATGGAACTGGGAACATATTGCTATGGATTTTGTGACTCATTTACCTCGTTCGCCCAAGGGCTGTGATGCTATTTGGGTTATTATTGATCGGCTCTCGAAATCTGCACATTTTATTCCGTATGAGCGGACTTATCCTTATAAGAGAATGGCCCGTTTATACATCGAGAATGTTGTGAGACTGCATGGTGTGCCAATCTCAATTGTATCTGATCGTGATCCCAAGTTTGCTTCTAAATTCTGGGGTAGTTTTCAAGAAGCTATGGGCACGCGTTTGGCTATGAGTACTGCATATCATCCTCAAACTGATGGCCAGACCGAGCGTACGATTCAAACATTAGAGGATATGTTGCGTGCAATTGTGATGGACTTCAGAATGGGATGGCAAGATGCCTTACCATTGGTTGAATTTTCTTATAATAATATCCTTCAGACGAGTATCGGTATGGCACCTTTTGAAGCTCTATATGGGAGACGATGTAGATCACCGTTATTCTGAGATGAAATTGGTGAGAAACAATTGACTGGACCTGACATGATACAGGAAATGAATGATAAGGTTCAGTTAATTCGACAGCGGATGAAATCTGCTCAGGATCGTCAAACGAGTTATGCGAATAAATGAAGACGACCCTTGGAATTCCAGAAAGGTGACAGAGTGTTTTTGAAAATATCTCCCTTTAGAGGCACTGTTCGATTCGGCATGCGAGGGAAATTATCTCCTCGTTATGTTGGTCCATACGAGATTCTTGAGCGAGTTGGTGATCTTGCGTATCGATTGGCATTGCCACCAGCTCTATCTGCCATTCACGACGATTTTCATGTTTCGATATTGAGGAAATATGAACCAGATCCATCACATGTGCTTGCACCTGACGAGGTTGAACTTGATCCTTCTCTTTCCTATGTCGAAAAACATGTTCGTATTATGGATCGAAAGGAAAAGATATTGCGTAATAAATCGATTCCGCTAGTTCGAGTGCAATGGACAAGACATGGTGTTGAAGAATCGACGTGGGAATTGGAAAGCAAAATGCGAGAATCATATCCGCACTTGTTTGATTTTATTCCACATGTTCCATTGTATTCAATTTATACTGATCCTTTTACTGATTTTAGTTTTGATATGTACTATAACTGGTGACATATATATGTTTGCCAATGTTATGTTTATAGAGATGTTTCAGATTTCGAGGACGAAATCTTTTAAGAGGGGGAGAAATGTGAGATCCCGAGACTAAAATAGCTTTGATGGCATTTTGGTAAATAAGTTAAAAAATATTCAATTTATTTTGATGGCATTTTCGTAAATAAGTTGAAAAATAATGAATTAATTTTAAGGGCAAAATGGTAATTATGTTATGGGTTTTAACATAATTGTCCGAATATTAGCCCAAATGATTTGAGATTTGGATATGACGTAGAAAACTCAAAGATAAAGAAGTTTCATGTTTTGAGTTTTGAAAAATTGGATCGTTTGACTGATCCGAAGGGATATACCGAAGTTAAAATGTTAAATAGTATATATTTTATTATATTATATTATATTTAGATTTCTGGAATCTAATGTAATATAAGAGTCTTTGGTTAGAACATAAGGTAAGAAGATGAACCAGGAAATGGTGAACACAAGGTTCGAGTTTATCCGGGAAAAATAAATTCATGTTGTAGCCCTTCAGCCTGCTTAGCCGAGAAATGGCGTTTAAGGCGTTTATGGGTGATTTTTATGAATTTATGATTCTTTGGGCCCTCGATAAATCCTCTGTTGTTTAATTTCTCTGGTATATCTTTCGTAAATCCTTTTATGTTTTGTAAAATTCCAAATAAGAATCTTTTATTTATTACTATTCTGGAGTTTAAATTTCTCCTTTTCTTAGCTCAATTTGAGTTGAAGATGGTATATAGGCTGGAAACAAATAACCTCCATGTGTGCGAAAGCCACTAAGGAAAAGTTTGGTAAAACAATGCCACGTATCAGATTCCTCTTTGATTCTAAGCCTCGGATGGTATTAATATAATAATATAATATTATTATATTAATAATAATATAATATAATATAATATTAAAAAAAATTATAAAAAAAAATTTTAAAAAAAAATTAAAAGTTGAGTAAATGAATTCCACCAACTCACGCACGGACAGAGGGAGAGACGAGAGGTGAGTGAATATGATTTCGATTTTTCTATTCGATCGTGCTACTTAACGGTATATCCAATCGACGAACCGACTTCAGATTTGGGATCGTTGACATGAGGTCTTCGATTTGAGGTATAAATTTTATAGTTTTAGTGATGTTTGAAATTCGTCGATTTTTGGAATATATCCGATAAATTGTTAAATCATACAGAATCTGAAGATTGTTGACTAGTGTATGATTTTAACGAATAAGAGATGATTACAGTGATGTTATTTTGAATTATTATCAATTTATTATAATTAGAGAATTTTAATCATTCGATTGAGATTGAAGAATTATGTGTCGGTTATATATGCGGTAGAATAACTGACAAGAAACTCATATTCGAAGTCGGAATTGAATTATGATATTATTTTGATTTGATATGAATTTTTGAAGTTTCAAATGATATTTGAAACTCATATTAATGATTTTGGATTATGTTATTGATTGGAGTGAATATGTTATTGATGTAGATAAAGTATTATACCGATATCTTCAGGCTACATCAACTGGAAATGAAGAATTGGGGTATGTTGCGACTGGGTAATATACGACAGGTATCTGTATTATATGATATATGTCGGTTTGATTGGATTGATTGGAATGAAATTATGAGTCTATATGCCCTATGTGTCGATTTATGTGGCATACATGACATTGAGATTTGAATATCGATGTATGAAATGAACGTTTTGTTAACACACATCATTTTATTCATACATCGATACATGACATGCACGTTGAGCTATGATCCTTGGATACCTTGATATGATTGGATTGGATTCCGGGGTTTGTGAACACAATTGCTATGTTGGTATTATATGACCCGTAAAACATAGACATTTGTGGCCCCATATGATTGGATATGAGATGTGGGATTTAATGGCGCTTTGCCGACGTTATCATATGTGTATTCCCATATTGGCCGGTGTGCCAGCTCGAGCATTGATTTGATAGCGATTCGATTGATTCTGACATGTGCTCAGTGGATGGGCATTTGACCCGATACCTCCACGACATACATGCATTGCATACCATATATCATTGTTTAGATATCTGTGGTATATATGATTGGTTGTTCCATACGGAGCTTTGCTCACCCCCAAGGGGGGCTGTTGTTGTCTTTGTGTGTGGACAATGGCAGGTACTCCAGGATATCAGGAGATCGGAGAGGGTACTTCTGGAGAGAGCCACAGCTTGGGCTGAGTTTTATGTTTATGTCTTGTTCCCAGTATATATGTATATGTATCTATATACCGGGGCATGTCCCGAGGATATGAGTTGTTTGTATGTGATTGGTTTTGATTACGTGTGGGCGTGTTTATGACGTGAGATTAAATACTATTTTTAGTATTCAAATGAAATGATTCGGGCTCACTGTAAAGAAATTTTAAACTCGTTTTCCGCTGTGATTAATTAACCCTAAGCAGATTGCGTTGTAATAACGGTTAGGAGCTAAGGGCCCCACAAGTGCTATCTCCGCTTAAAAACCAGAATAATTTGGAGTCCAACGTTTAATACGCAAATGTATAACTCTAAACACCCTATGAATGTTTTTAAACACACGACGCCCAAGCAGAATTTTGGAACTTCTGTTGCGTCTTGGGTGCGAGAATACAATGTCACAACAATATTTTTATTGGATGAATATATTATGTTATTCACTAAATATAGATGGAATCAGGGGTCGAAGAAAATATAGCAATGCAAATATTCTTCGCCAAAATGACAATTCCCTGGGGAGAAATGATAACAAGGGAATATTTCATTGGCAATCCAGATACGCTGGCACGAAGAGCATCTTTTCTCGAAGGAAAATTGGCAGAATAGTGTCATATGGCAGCATTATAAAAGAACTACGAACGATTAAGGAGTATTAACAACCGTACTCCTTAGTGTTGTAAAGAAAATGATTTTCCAACAATTATTGGAAGTAAACCTCAAAGACATAAGAAGAAAATTTTTATAACTCATCCTTATGTCAGAATTGGAAAAAGTTCTTGGAAACCAAAAACAATATGGTCCAGACAAAAGGTCAGATCTTACAAATCTGGGGAAAGGAGCGGACCATCAAGAATGAGGACATCATATCAAGCATCGAGTATATCTCGAAGTAAGGGAAGAACACCTACGAAGAAAACTTTCAAAAGAACTCACACCCGAGCTAATGAAAGTTTTAAGGATTGTAATTGCTGGACATGTGGAGCAAGATATCATATCTCAACCAACTGTCCAGAAAATGAAAAATAGGAATTAAATGCTTTGATCCAACCCAGGATATTGAAGAAACAATTTATTATCAGGATCTGGTTCAAGTATACCTGTTTGAGGATATTGTCTCAGACGAAAGTATATATGAAAAAAAAGTCTTAAATCAAGAAGAATCTGTTGGAACAAAATCGAAATTTGACTGAGAATGAGGTGTTTCGACATGAAACACATGAAGATTTGTCTGATTTCTTTAGTCAGACAACAATATCCCATAACATGGTCCAAAAGATATTGAGAGAAAATCCTAGTCTTCAGAGGTATCAAGGATTCTCTATAGGACAAGAAGATAAATTTCTAGGAAGTCTTGGCCTAAGAAATAAAATTCATTATCTAATCTATAAGGTTTCTGATCGATCAAAACTTGCACTGTAAAATCCTTGGTCAAAATTAATAATATTTAAGCTCGAAATAATCACAAGTGCACGATGTCAAGTAATAGTATAATGTACATGAGTACAGTTATCGTTCCACTAGATACTGTATTTTGCAATCATTAATTCCAGTTATTAAATCTTTAGCAACGAAATTTGAATGATTATTTACTACTACTACTACTATGTTTCAATAAAAAAATCAATGAAAAAGTTCACGAATTAAATGCTGAAATATATAAGCTAAAATGGTTAATTAAAGTTTAACGAGAAATGAATTTGTTTGGAATCTCGGTTCACCTACCCCTCGTCATTTACTTAACTCGTTCGATAGTGATCTACGATTCCGGCAAGGTTTCCTATCTAATCGAACACTCTATTTCGAGATATACCAAATTAATTATACTCAGTGAAGTAATTAAATTTCTTTAATTATTTATCAAAGGTGAATTGCATGTCGTTTTATGAAATACCCTAGCTTTCATGCCCACTGGACTATGACTATCGACGTCTATCTGACTTCATATTTATGTGTAAATTGTAAATCCACGGACTATGCTACTCGTTTTTGTCACAGACTATTCTCTCGAACTCACTCGCAATATAAGATCGTTATTAAAGTAAGCTATGCTTCAACAATGTGATAAAACAATAGCACACTCATGAATTAACCAAAAATAGAAATATGAATTAACTAAACTCGGTTTTGGGTTAGGATCCCCTTAATCCCAAAAAATAATGTACATTAGCTACAAGATGTCATGATTGAAATAAGCAAAACAATGTTTAAACAATAGAAATTAAATTAGAAATACTAGTTGTGACGAAATTGCGAAGAAAGGTTCCTTGAAATCTTGAAATCTCTTTTCCAAGCCTTGCTCCAAGCTTTTTCACCCTTTTCTAAACTCCTTGCCTGCTGAATAATGTCCGAATTTTGTCCCTAGGGTTACTTGTTGCAGCCTCCCACCTTCCAAGTTTAATGAAAGTCAAATAGGAAACTTTCCTTGTTGAGTCGCGCTAGGGCGGTCAAGTTTCACCACCCTAGCGCGCGGTCTTCTGTCATGTTGGTCGACTGCTCTGCCTCTCGCGCTGGGGCGATCAAGTTTCACCGCCCTAGCACAAGGTCTTCTGATCTATTGGATGTTTTTCCTGCACCTCGCGCTTGGGCGGTCAAGTTTCACCGCCCTAGCGCGAGGTCTTCTGCCCTGTTCCTTCATCCTCTCACGTTGGGGCGGTCAAGTTTCACTGCCCTAGCACAAGGTGTTCTGTCATGTGCTCATTTTCGGTTGAATTTTCTTCCTTTGCACCTTTCTCCTGCATATTCGTATAACATATTGAGATGCGATCCTATACAATAAATTAAGATAAAATAGAGAGAATGCAGACTCCAAACAACCAAAACGATGCAAACTACAACTCACACGATGCACTATAACACGTAAATATGACCTCTATCAACACCTACATACTAACTTTTTAGCTCCATACTAACTTTTCGCTTGCCTTCAAGCAAAGTAGGATGCATGACACAACAACTCAAAAAGTAGCATGTTGGTGCATTCATGGTTCTGGTTTGCCTCAGCGAATGTCATCACATCTTTTATCCACTAACGTAAGAACCCGTTTTCAGATTTCACTACGAGATTTCAACACTACAATCTTTCATGGATTAACAAAAAAAAACGCGTGTGTGTGAAATGTTGGCTCAAGCACCAAGCATTTCCTGTAACGTCCCAAAAATTTGAAGGTCCACGAATACCACGTGCATGCAGGTTATTAAATTTCTTATGTATTTTAATTAATTGTTTTAATTAATAAATTGATTATGTGATATGTTTATATGATGTTAAAATAGTTTTCTTCATGGTTTCATAAAAATGTATTTTTAAAGGTTATTCGAGTTGCGATTAAGAAACGGCGACCGATGGCTGAAAATGGAAAATATTTTACTAAATAATTATTTTTAATTAAGGATGATTCTTTTTCTTATTTTTGAAAATAAAGAGTTTTGAGGTGATTTTATACGCCGGGACGTAATTTTATCGGTATTCGATTTTGAACAAAAATACGAACGTTTTGACAACTAGACTAATATTTTCACAACATTTTCTGAAGAAAACATTTTAAATATTTACTAAAGAGCTTTTTGGGCCTCATATACCTTGATTATTGGGCTTAGTCTTGCACATGAGTTTTAATTAAAATAAAAAGCCATCAAATCCCACAATTACACACACAACTCACGCACACCACACACACAAACACAAGGACTCCTCTTGGCAGCACACCACACACTTCTTTGAAGAAGAAAAGCCATGGGAATTGAAGGAGAAATCAGCAAGCTTTCACCCCTTGTCTCCCCGCTGACGTTCTTCACATTGCAAGCCTTTTTCGTGCGTTATAAACGCAAAGGCATGCCACAAATCTTTCTTTTCTCATATATCATACCCTAATATGTGTATGATTATTGTTTGCATAAAAAACATGATCCCCTCTTGAATATCTTCGTATTATGCATATCTATGTGATTAAAGCATGAGTTTTTGTTCCAAAACTTGATGTGTTATTGCATGAAGGGGCTGCCATCATCGGGACCCAAAAAAGGGAGATTTTAGGAGTGCTTGAACGTCCCTAGGCCACGGTTTAGAGGCTGCACCAAATCAGGAACTTAGCTTGATCGACGTGAAGCTTGGTGATGCACTAGGGTTCGGTCTTCTGTCATAAAGGAATACAATAGTTAGATATGGGTAGGATCATGACCAGGAGACTTAAGGGATGGTATGGGGGTCCTAGGGTGGCCGTGCAAGAGCTGGAAGCAAGCGTGGAGAGGGGAAAGCGCTATGGAAAGAATCCTAGGACTAGCTACGGCGTTTTGAGGAATTAGGAGAAGGGCCTGCACAGGACGCTCATAGGGTGAAGGGATGGACTCTTATAGGCCCTAGCCATGATTCAAGAGGGTCCACGCATGGCTGGAAGGGCAGGAAGGAGAGTCACGCCCGGCTAGGACTCTTCCTAGCCGCGGCCGAGCGTTTGTAAAGGAACCTAGTGCGTATCTATGTAGGGGCAGCATGTATGGATCTAATAGGTTCCTAGAGGGTTCGGTCATGGTCCTAGGAGGTTCAGCTAGTGTAAGGCTTGAGATTTATTAGTCTTCATTGATGTGATATTCAAAAACATGAGAATGCATGACATGTAATGAGAGGCACTAGATTTATTAGTCTTCATTGATGTGATATTCAAAGATATGAGTATGCATGACATGTCATGAGAAGCACTAATTGAGATGGGAGTAGGAAGACATGGAAAAGGCATGAAAAATTAGAGTTTTGAATGCAAGGAAGACCGCACCCGCGCCTCGAGAAGGACCGCACCCGCGGTTGGCTTCATGAAATGTGGAAGAGTTACAGTAGCATGAGGGCACCCGCGCTAGGAAGCTACCGAACCCGAGGTTGATGGACAGAGACTTGGGCATTTTTACAGTAGTGACACCGCACCTGCAGTACAACCAGGACCGCACCCGCGGTTGTCGGTTTTGGAAAAGTGGAAAGGAGGCCGAGAGCTAAGCGCACCCGCGGTCATGAAGAAGCGCACCCGCGGTGCTTGGTGCGAGAAATCCACCTTTACTTCTTAAGTTGACACATGGCATGGTATATATATAGTTGGTGGCATGACTCATTCTCTTCCCATTTCAGCAGCTGAGAACCGAGAACAAGAATAGAATTCCTTCAAGCTTTCCTTGTGGTAGACTTTGAAGTGTGAAAGAATTACATATCCAAATTGTGAACCAAGTAGAGATTCTTGTTTCTTGCATCAAGGGCTGTCAAAGGGTATACATTTTAGTAATTTCCAGCATGTTTGATATATATATATATATATATATATATATATATATATATATATATATATATATATATATATATTTATATATATGTGTTGGGAGAATTATGATTTGAGCTCTATGATATGTTCCTGTGATTATGAAGATAATATATTCGCAACCGGATCGAGAAAATGATATGATATGAGATTGTTTTAGATTTCCAGCATGTTTGAGTCAAGAATATACAGAATTGGCTTTATGGATTGTGTCTTGAGGAGTATGAATTATTGAGATGTGTTTATGATAAGAATTGTGAGTTATCATATTGATTATGGTTGTGTTGATATGACCGGTATCGAGAACTACGCCGTTATGCCGTTGAAAATTGTACCGAGATCGATTATTGATTTGTACAAGACTTGCTTTGAGTTGTATTTTGATATGGTACCTCTCAACATTCCCATTTCAGATTTGGATTGATAGACTTGATATTAGACTTCGAGATCTCGATTTATTCCAACGGCAAGAAAGGTATAATTCATGTGAATTCGGGGAGATATGACTCGAATTAGAATTGATTCGAGTTTCTCAAAATCACATACTAATCATTGTTTATATTGTGTTATGTTTATGCTTTGTTTATAGATTAATATTCAAGCATTTAAGATAGGAGAGTCATTGGCAGATTTGCCAAATTTCTAGATGTTCGGTGGTATCGACGCATAGGAGCAGGCTTCCTCCGATTATAGACATTCGATACAGACAGGACCAAAATCTAGGAATAAGACGTACTGTTACCCCGATTGGGAGGGTAGGTGACAGACATTGACGTCTTATTCGCACCGGGATCCCTATAGCTGGAGTTCGAGTCGAGTCAATATATGATTTGATTTGTTTTGAGTTGCATGCTTATATTGCTTTGGTTTCATAGATTATGGAACCCATTGGTATTTCTTTTATTCATGTTAGTGTGCTTCATGATTTATATTGCGCATATGCATGTATAACATATTTTATACTGAGATTCGTTCTCACCGGAGTTTCCGGCTATTGTTGTGTTTGTATGTGTGCATGGCAACATGTGGGACAAGATATGGGTCTCGACGAGGATGAGAGATTGATAGAGTGGTGATCACGGGCATGGAGGATTACTAGTGGTTCTTACTAGACATGTACTCAATGTAAATTGTAGTTGGTAGTGAACACTAGTTTGTATGATGAAAATAGAACAAGACTTGTATCTATTTATGTTTGAATGAAATAAATTGTTGCTTATGAATGATTTATATACATTTGAATAAATGTTAAAAAGCAAAAAAAATTTGACCCGCAATTTTTAGAAAAGATCCAATAAATCCCAAAAGAATTGAGTTAGAGCCCGGGTCCCCACAACAGGTGGTATCAGAGCAGTAGGTTCTGTAGACTGAGATAGAATAGAATGAGCGGGGTAGATCGAGACATCTTACTTGCTTTTGATGTGCTAGCATGATTTATTGCTTTCCCTATTACATGTCGTATTGTTATCTGAGTTGATTGCAGCATGTATTTGTAAATACTCAATCAGAACCGATTCTAGATCAGAGGTATATGATCAGAGGGGGGCTGAGACAGCTTGTATAGATTGTGTACTAATCTTGTTGATAATCAGATATGCCGCCTAGAAGAATACAACAACCAGCTGCAGGTCAAGTACCAGAACAGGGTAGTACGTCAGGTACTCAGATGGACGTTACTGCTACACCTATGGAGACGTTATTGAAGATGTTTCAATCATTCCATCCCCCGACTTTGAAGGGCACGGAGACTGCAGTAGATTGTGAGAGCTGGCTAGACGATATAGAGATGCTATTTGAATCTCTTGCTTATACAGATGAACGAAGAGTGAAACTTATTGGGCATCAGTTACAAGAAATGGCGAAGAGTTGGTGGCTTATCACGAAAAGAGCATTGGAGCATCAAGGGATCGATATTACTTGGAAGGTATTCAAAGATGAATTTTATCAGCTTTTCTATCCAGTCTCCTATCGAAAAGACAAAGGTGCAGAATTTGCCAACTTGAGACAGGGGCTGTGGAAAATAGAAGAGTATGTTGCCAAGTTTTCTTCCTTGCTCCGATTTACGCCACATGTGGCAGGAAATGACGAAGCGGTCGCGGACCAGTTCATCTGTGGGGACCCGGGCTCTAATTCTTTTTCTTGGGATTAAATGGATCATTATTCTAAAACATGGGTCAATTTTTTCGCTTTTACATTTAATCAAATGTAATTAAACATGCATCAATCTTTATTTAATTTACAACATACAAACATAATATACATGTCTTAATATGTATGTCCTTAACTAACCAGTATTAAAAGACAGTACATAATAAAAGACAACTACTGGTCCATCTGCTACGCCCGTGATCTCCACGCTAACACGATCATCTCTGTCTCGACCCAGATCCTGCCCCACCTGTTGTTATGCACACATACAGAAATAACAACAGCCGGAAAACCGGTGAGAACAAATCCCAGTATAAACATGTAAACATGCATATAAACAATCTAAACATGAAACATGCTGATATGAATGTCATTCATATAAAATTATGCAATGCGAATCTAATCATGTCTAGACTCGACTCGACTATAACTCTAGGGATCCCGTTGTGAATAAGACGTCACTGGCTGTCACCTACCCTACCAATCGAGGTGCTGTACGTCTTATTCCTAGACTTCGGCCTGATCTGTATCCGCGTCTACAATAGGGGCGGTGATCTTCCCCTAAGCTGAGATATCGCCGAACATCTAGTAGTCTGCCTGATCTCCAGACTGCCCTATCTTAATGCATGAATACAAAATCTGTAAACAAGCATAATGCAATGCTACACGATCTGTAAACAAAGCATAGCAAGATCTGCATACAAGTTTTATAAACCAATCTATAACAATCATAATCATATCAAGGTATGAACAATAAAACAAGTATGTGATTTTGGTTGGGAAACTCAAATGTGATCTCATTTGAGTCGTGATTCCCCAAACAAAACATGTACTATACCTTTCGTCGTAGAATCGCTGTCACGGTCGCCAATACGAATCTGAAATGGAAATGTGAATACGCACTCTATCAATTTCTAATCTCAATCAACACATAACCAAGTCACTACGTGATCTTGATACAATTTGACGGCATAACGACGTAATTCTCGATACCGGTCAATCCAAATCTTAACAGATATCAACATTATCTCATCCTCAATCATAATCCAATACAATATTCATCCAAAACACAATAATTCTATCCCAATAATTCATAAACCATACTGAAATTCATAGGAAATGCATATGATATCATTTCTTTGATCCGTTTACAATTATATCATGCTCAATATGTCAAGAACACAATATAACTATCATATTCTCATTTCCCAAACATCTGAATTTCGAAACCTGTTGAAATTACATAAAACTTACATCACGTTGTAGCCTTTGATGCAAGGAGTTCAAAACCGCAATCGGATTAAAGTATGGATGGCTAAATCTTGTTAAACCACAATTTAAAAGGATAAAGAAAAGTTGAAGCTTTCCTCTGAAACTTCCGATTTTTGCTGCAAAATGGAAGGGAAATCGTGCAATGTTATATATATATTGCATGCCTACACACACATGGCAAGTCCTTTGAAGTACACGTCTCGCGCATATGCGCGGCATTACTCGCGCATATGCGCCGAACCTACTGTCTCGGCAGATTTAGCACTCGCGCATATGCGCCACTAAACTCGCCCATATGCGCCAATGGTTCTGGACGTTCCGCGCATATGCGCCACTACTCTCGCGCATAGGCGCCAAGGCTGCTGTACATGTCGCGCATATGCGCCACTCTTTCCGCGCATATGCGCCAATGCTACTGGAATTCTCATGCATATGCGCGCATTCCTTCGCGCATATGCGCCATATCTTCGGCCTTACTCATTCTTTTGACTATCTTTCACATCTTTATTATACATTTCCCTTTCTTTTCTAGTCCAATGAAATACATCTACAATCATCTTAATTACCAACAAATCCATCTGATTATGATAACTAAATCTTCGAGCCTTACATTTCTCCCCCTCTAAGAAATGATTTCGTCCTCGAAATTGTAGATAATCACTTAAAGTACAACAAGATGCAATACAAGCAAAAGTAAACAATTACATACATCATGTAAATAACTCGGGATGTTTCTGTCTCATACTTGCTTCTGTTTCCCAAGTCGCTTCCTCAATGCCATGACGACTCCACTGAACTTTCACGAGTGGAATATTCTTCGTTCTGAGCTTCTTTTCTTTCCGATCAAGAATCTGTATCGGTTGTTCCACATAGCTCAATGTCTGATCAAGTTCAGCTTCGTCAGGTTGAATGACATGAGAAATATCTGGCATATAGCTTCGTAACATCGATACATGAAAGACATCATGTATCCCAGATAGAGAAGGAGGAAGTGCAAGTCGATAAGCTCGATCGCCAATCTTCTCAAGAATCTCGTAAGGACCAATGTATCGAGGAGATAGTTTCCCGCGTTTGCCAAATCGAACAACGCCTCTGAATGGAGAGATCTTTAAGAATACTCTATCTCCCGCCTCAAATACTAATGGTCTACGTCTGATATTGGCATACTTTGCTTGTCGATCTTGTGCTGTTTTCATCCTCTTCTGAATGAGTTTTACCTTCTCTGTCATGTCACGAATCATATCTGGTCCAAGTTCTGGTACCTCTGAAATATCATCCCAATATAGCGGAGATCTGCACTTCTTGCCATACAAAGCTTCAAACGGTGCCATCTCGATACTCGTCTGATAGCTATTATTGTAAGAGAATTCGCAAAGAGGTAGAGAATCTTGCCAACCAATGCCAAAATCTAGCACGACGGCTCTCAACATAACCTCTAATGTCTGGATAGTCCGTTCTGACTGTCCGTCTGTCTGAGGATGGTAAGCAGTACTCAGGTGTAATGTCGTACCTAAGGCCTGCTGTAAACTGTGCCAGAAGTGTGAAGTGAATCGTGGATCACGATCTGATACGATAGACTTCGGCACTCCATGCAATCTGACTACCTCTCGAATATAAATCTCCGCCATCTGATCTTGTCTATACGTCATTCTGTACGGAATGAAACAAGCAGATTTGGTCAATCTGTCAATAATAACCCAAATCGCATCGCAGCCTCTGGATGATCGTGGTAACTTCGTCACAAAATCCATGGAAATGTGATCCCATTTCCATTCTGGAATGGCTAAACTTTGAAGTAATCCACCAGGCTTCTTCCTCTCGGCTTTCACCTGTTGGCAGTTCAAACACTTAGACACAAATTCTGCAATGTCCGACTTCATTTGCTTCCACCAGAACTGTGTCTTCAAGTCGTTGTACATCTTCCTGCCACCCGGATGAATGCTGAACCGACTACAATGTGCCTCTGTCAGAATCTGCTGTCTCAAATCTGCAACATCTGGCACAACTAGACGGTTATTCACGTACAACACATGATCTCGTACCTGATATTCTGATACATGCCCTGATCTGACCATTTGGATTGATCTTTGCACATTCTGATCGGTTCTTTGTGCTTCCTTGATCCTCATAATCAAATTGGGCTCAACTTGGATCGTAAAAAGTCGTAGTGGCTTACTATCTGTATCAAACTCTAATCCAGATGTACAACAATTTTCAACTAACTTGTTAACACCTATCGTCGATAAGGACAAAGAACATACCTTACGACTCAAGGCATCTGCTGCTGCATTTGACTTCCCTGGATAATATTTGATTTCACAGTCAAAGTCTTTCAAAAGATCAAGCCATCTACGCTGCCTCATGTTCAGTTCTGATTGAGAGAATAGATACTTTAGGCTCTTGTGATCGGAAAAGATTTCAAATTTCTCGCCGTAGAGATAATGACGCCAAATCTTTAACGCAAATACGATAGCCGCCAATTCCAGATCATGAATGGGGTATCGTACCTCATGTGGATTCAATTGTCTCGAGGCGTATGCGATCACATGGCCTCGCTGCATAAGAACACATCCCAAACCTCTATGAGAAGCATCACAATATACAACGAAATCACCCGTACCTGAAGGTATCGTCAGTACTGGAGCACTGGTCAGCCTTTTCTTCAACTCGAGAAAGCTAGACTCGCACTCCTCTGACCAAACAAATGGTGCATTCTTTTGCGTCAATTGAGTTATTGGCTTTGCAATGCTGGAGAAATCCTTGATAAATCTTCTATAGTATCCGGCTAAGCCCATGAAACTGCGTATTTCTGGTACAGAAGTCGGTCTCGACCAACTGATCACAGCTTCCACTTTACTCGGATCTACAGAAATACCATCTCCAGAAATGATATGCCCCAAGAATACAACTCGGTTCAACCAAAACTCACACTTTGACAATTTAGCATACAGTCGCTCGTTTCTCAACGTCTGCAAAACAATTCTGAGATGCTCTGCATGCTCATTTCTGTTCTTCGAATACACCAAAATGTCATCAATGAAAACAATGACAAATTCATCCAAATATTTCTGAAATACTTGGTTCATCAAACCCATAAATACCGCAGGAGCATTTGTTAAACCAAAAGGCATGACAATAAATTCGTAATGTCCATACCTGGTTCAAAATGCTGTCTTCGGTATATCTACATCTCGAACTCTGAGCTGATGATATCCAGAACGCAAATCAATCTTAGAATACACAGAGGATCCCTGCAACTGATCAAATAGGTCATCAATCCTAGGCAAAGGATATTTATTCTTGATCGTGGCCTTGTTCAGTTGCCGGTAGTCTATACACAATCGCATCGAACCATCTTTCTTTCGCACGAACAGCACCGGAGCGCCCCAAGGAGATACACTAGGTCTGATATATCCCTTGGCCAGAAGATCTTCTAATTGTGCTTTCAATTCTTTTAGTTCGATGGGTGCCATCCTATACGGAGCTCTCGAAATAGGGACGGTACCTGGTGTAAGATCAATACTGAAATCTACCTCACGAACCGGAGGTAATCCTGGGATTTCATCTGGAAATATATCTGGAAATTCCCGCACTACTGGAATATCTGCCAATGTCGGGCTCGACTTCTGCATGTCTACAGCATAAATAAAGAAACCATCTGCTCCTTTTTGCAATAATCTGTTCATAGTAAGAGCCGAAATCAAGGGAATCCGAGATCTGGAACCCTTCCCGTAGAATTTCCACTCGTCTGTCATCTCGGGTCTGAATCTGACAATCTTATGGAAACAATCTACAGTGGCTCTGTTCTTCGTTAGCATATCAATACCGACTATACAATCAAAATCAGCTAGACCCAACACTATACAATCTAGGTCAATCTCATGCCCCTCAAACTGTAGAATGCAATGTTTCACCGTAGTTACAGATATCAATCCACTTCCCAACAGGGAATTAATAGACACAACATCTAGCAAAGACTCAACAGGCAAAGAATGCAACAATGCAAATCGCTCTGAAATGAATGTATGCGATGCACCTGTATCTATCAAGATATAAGCAGGATAACCATAAAGAGAGCAGTTACCTGCTATAACATCATCTGGTGCATCTTGTGCTTGCTCTTCGGTTAATGCAAACACTTGGGCCTGTTGCCTCGGAGGTTGAGTCACAGTCTGACTACCTCGGCCTCTGGATTGAGTCTGTGCCGGTGGAGGCTGAAAAGAGTGAACTGATGATGCCTGCCGCTCAAACTGAGGTACGGAACCGGATGCTCTTCCACTCTGGCCTTGCTGTACACTCCTCTGGGGACAGACTTTGGCAAAATGCCCCGGTTGCCTACAAATGTTGCATCGGCCTGTAACTCCCTGGCACTGTTCAGTTGCATGCCTACCTCCACAAGAATTGCAGTAGACACCTGAAGTCCTTGAACTTTGATCAAAACCAGTCTGTCTTGATCCGCTGGAGCTGGACGAACTGCTCCCAGGTCGCTTAAACTGTTTCCCCTTCGCCTTCAGCTGTTCTTTGCGTCCACTACTACTTCCACCGCTTTCGAATCGAGGAGTAGGAACTTGGGATGGAGGTAGTGGCGGTCTCGGACTCGGTGCAACATACGGAGCACTCCGTTGCCTAAGCAATCCTGCTTCAGCTCCTTTGGCACGATTCAATGCATCCGAGAAATTATCGGGTCTCCCAGTATTGACCAACGTAAAGATATCTGGATTCAGGCCATTTATAAACTGATCTGCCATGGCCTCATCATTTCCTGAAACATGGGGTGCAAAACGAAGCAGAGAAGAAAATTTGGCAACGTACTCCTCAATGTTTAATTTCCCTTGCCTCAGATTGGCAAATTCAGCGCCTTTATCTTTACGGTAGGATATAGGAAAGAATCGCTGATAAAACTAGATCTTGAACACTTTCCATGTAATCTCAGTGCCACGCTGTTCTAGTGCTCTTTTGATATTCAACCACCAATGTTTAGCAATGTCTTGCAGTTGATGGCCAATGAGCTTCACTCTCTTCTCATCACTGTACCCTAGAGACTCGAATAACATCTCGATATCCTCCAACCAGCTTTCGCATTCAATTGCATTTTCGGTACCCTTTAAGGTCGGGGGTCGGAATGACTGGAATCGCTTCAGCAACGTCTCCATAGGTGTCGCCGTAACATCCATAGGATCTCCGGATGTGCTCCCCTGTTCTGGCGCTGCTGGTCGTAGAGGTACTGCTGCTCTTCTAGGTGGCATATCTAATAATCCAAAGGATTAGTATACAAAATATACAACTGTCTCAGCCATCCTCTAGTCAGTTACCTCTGATCTAGAATCAGTTCTGATTCAGTCAATCACATGCTGAAAGAATCAAATAACAACAACATGTAATAGGAAAGCAATAATCATGCTAGCACGTCATCAAGCAAGGAAGAAGACTCGATCTACCCCGCTCATTCTATCCTATCTCAGTCTAAAGGAACTCTCTGCTCTGATACCACCTGTTGTGGGGACCCGGGCTCTAATTATTTTTCTTGGGATTAAATGGATCATTATTCTAAAACATGGGTCAATTTTTTCGCTTTTACATTTAATCAAATGTAATTAAACATGCATCAATCTTTATTTAATTTACAACATACAAACATAATATACATGTCTTATTCTGTATGTCCTTAACTAACCAGTATTAAAAGACAGTACATAATAAAAGACAACTACTGGTCCATCTGCTACGCCCGTGATCTCCACGCTAACACGATCATCTCTGTCTCGACCCAGATCCTGCCCCACCTGTTGTTATGCACACATACAGACATAACAACAGCCGGAAAACCGGTGAGAACAAATCCCAGTATAAACATGTAAACATGCATATAAACAATCTAAACATGAAACATGCTGATATGAATGTCATTCATATAAAATTATGCAATGCGAATCTAATCATGTCTAGACTCGACTCGACTATAACTCTAGGGATCCCGTTGTGAATAAGACGTCACTGGCTGTCACCTACCCTACCAATCGAGGTGTTGTACGTCTTATTCCTAGACTTCGGCCTGATCTGTATCCGCGTCTACAATAGGGGCGGTGATCTTCCCCTAAGCTGAGATATCGCCGAACATCTAGTAGTCTACCTGATCTCCAGACTGCCCTATCTTAATGCATGAATACAAGATCTGTAAACAAGCATAATGCAATGCTACACGATCTGTAAACAAAGCATAGCAAGATCTGCATACAAGTTCTATAAACCAATCTATAACAATCATAATCATATCAAGGTATGAACAATAAAACAAGTATGTGATTTTGGTTGGGAAACTCAAATGTGATCTCATTTGAGTCGTGATTCCCCAAACAAAACATGTACTATACATTTCGTCGTAGAATCGCTGTCATGGTCGCCAATACGAATCTGAAATGGAAATGTGAATACGCACTCTATCAATTTCTAATCTCAATCAACACATAACCAAGTCACTACGTGATCTTGATACAATTTGACGGCATAACGACGTAATTCTCGATACCGGTCAATCCAAATCTTAACAGATATCAACATTATCTCATCCTCAATCATAATCCAATACAATATTCATCCAAAACACAATAATTCTATCCCAATAATTCATAAACCATACTGAAATTCATAGAAAATGCATATGATATCATTTCTTTGATCCGTTTACAATTATATCATGCTCAATATGTCAAGAACACAATATAACTATCATATTCTCATTTCCCAAACATCTGAATTTCGAAACCTGTTGAAATTACATAAAGCTTACATCACGTTGTAGCCTTTGATGCAAGGAGTTCAAAACCGCAATCGGATTAAAGTATGGATGGCTAAATCTTGTTAAACCACAATTTAAAAGGATAAAGAAAAGTTGAAGCTTTCCTCTGAAACATCCGATTTTTGCTGCAAAATGGAAGGGAAATCGTGCAATGTTATATATATATTGCATGCCTACACACACATGGCAAGTCCTTTGAAGTACACGTCTCGCGCATATGCGCGGCATTACTCGCGCATATGCGCCGAACCTACTGTCTCGGCAGATTTAGCACTCGCGCATATGCGCCACTAAACTCGCGCATATGCGCCAATGGTTCTGGACGTTCCGCGCATATGCGCCACTACTCTCGCGCATATGCGCCAAGGCTGCTGTACATGTCGCGCATATGCGCCACTCTTTCCGCGCATATGCGCCAATGCTACTGGAATTCTCATGCAAATGCGCGCATTCCTTCGCGCATATGCGCCATAGCTTCGGCCTTACTCATTCTTTTGACTATCTTTCACATCTTTATTATACATTTCCCTTTCTTTTCTAGTCCAATGAAATACATCTACAATCATCTTAATTACCAACAAATCCATCTGATTATGATAACTAAATCTTCGAGCCTTACATCATCAATGGTTTAAACCCTGATATTTTACTTTGGTGAACACGGGGCGACCCAACACTTTTTCTGATGCACTGAATAGAGCGAAAGGAGCTGAGGCTGGCTTGATTAGGCAGCGAGGAGCTTCCTATAGTGTTCAGAGTCAGAGACAGCCACAGACCGCCGCACAGTTTCCACCACCTCCTCCTCGATTTGATAGTGGAAGCAGTATTAGTGGCAAGAAAGATTATTTGAAAGCTAGAGGCAAGCAGTTCAAGAGATCAGGGAGCAGTTTGTCGAGCTCCAGTGGGTCACGACAAAGTGGTCCTGGCCAGAGTTCAGAGTATATAGGTGTTTATTGTAATACTTGTGGAGGCAGGCATGCCACTGAGCAGTGTCAGGGAGTCATGGGCCGATGCAATATTTGTAGACAGCCGGGACACTTTGTAAGAGTGTGTCCCCAGAGAGGTGCACAGCAAGCTCAGAGTGTAGAAGCATCTGGTTCAGTATCTCAGCAAGAGCGGCAAGCATCATCTGTTCATTCCTTCCAGCCGCCACCTACAGAGACTCAGTCCCGAGCCAGAGGTAGCCAGACAGTGAGCCAACCTCCCAGACAGCAGGCTCGAGTGTTCGCACTAACAGAGGAGCAGGCCCAGAATGCTCCAGACGATGTGATTGCAGGTAACTGTTTTCTTTGCGGTTATCCTGCAGATGTGTTGATAGACACAGTGCATCCCATACATTTATTTCTGAGCATTTTGCATTGACACATGCATTGCCTGTCGAGTCATTGTCTACTGTAGTGTCTTTTTCTTCTCCTTTGGGAAGTGGTCTGATATATGTGACTTCAGTTAGACATTGTATACTACAGTTTGAGGGGCATGAGATTGATTTAGACTGTGTTGTACTTGGCTTATCTGATTTTGATTGTATTGTCGGGATTGACATGTTAACCAAGTACAGAGCTACCGTAGACTGTTTTCACAAGATTGTCAGATTCAGACCTGAAATGACAGAAGAATGGAAATTCTACGGTAAGGGTTCCAGATCTCGGATTCCCTTAGTGTCTGCTCTGACTATGAGTAAATTGTTGCAGAAAGGAGCAAAGGGGTTCCTTGTCTATTCCGTAGATCTACAGAAATCGAACCCGACATTGGCAGATTTGCCAGTAGTACGGGAGTTTGCAGATGTATTTCCTGGCGAGATTCCAGGGTTACCTCAAGTTCGAGAGGTAGATTTCAGCATAGATCTTGTGCCAGGTACTGTTCCTATATCTCGAGCTCCATATAGGATGGCGCCGATAGAATTGAAAGAATGGAAAACACAGTTAGAAGATCTTCTAGCCAAGGGATATATCAGACCTAGTGTATCTCCTTGGAGCGCACCAGTGTTATTTGTGCGAAAGAAAGACGGTGCGATGAGATTGTGTATCGACTACCGGCAACTGAACAAGGCGATGGTAAAGAACAAATATCCATTGCCTCGTATCGATGATTTATTTAATCAGTTGCAGGGATCCTCTGTTTATTCCAAGATCGATCTGAGATCTAGATATCACCAGCTACGAGTACGAGATGTTGACATAACGAAGACAGCATTCCGAACCAGGTATGGACACTACGAATTTATTGTCATGCCTTTTGGTTTAACGAATGCTCAGCGGTGTTTATGGGATTGATGAACTGTGTCTTTCAGAGGTATTTGGATGAGTTTGTGTTTGTTTTTATCGATGATATTTTGGTGTATTCCAAGAGTATGACTGAGCATGCCGATCATTTGAGAATTGTATTGCAAACATTGAGAAATGAGCAATTGTATGCTAAACTGTCAAAGTGTGAGTTTTGGCTAAGACAAGTTGTATTCTTGGGTCATATCATATCTGGAGACGGTATTTCTATAGATCCGAGTAAAGTTGAAGCTGTGATCAGTTGGCCGAGACCGACCTCTGTGCCTAAGATATGCAGTTTCATGGGTTTAGCAGGGTACTATCGACGATTCATTAAAGATTTCTCCAGCATTGCGAAGCCGATTACTCAGTTGACACAGAAGAATGCACCATTTGTATGGTCTGAGGATTGTATGTCTAGCTTCCTAGAGTTGAAAAAGAGGCTGACCAGTGCACCTGTCTTGATGATTCCTTCAGGTATTGGTGATTTCTTGTATATTGTGATGCATCTCACAGAGGGCTAGGATGTGTTCTTATGCAGCGAGGACATGTGATCGCATATGCCTCTAGACAGTTGAAGACTCACGAGACCCGGTACCCAATTCATGATCTTGAATTGGCGGCCATTGTTTTTACATTGAAGATTTGGCGTCACTATCTTTATGCAGAGAAATTTGAGATTTACTCTGATCATAAGAGCCTGAAGTATCTGTTTTCTCAGTCAGAGTTGAACATGAGACAGTGTAGATGGCTCGATTTGTTGAAAGATTTTGATTGTGAGATCAAATACTATCTAGGGAAGTCAAATGCAGCAGCATATGCCTTGAGTCGAAAGGTATGTTCTTTATCCTTATCGACGATAGGTGTTTCGAATTTAGTTGAAGATTCCTTTTTGTCTGGATGGACATTTGATACAGATAGTAGACCGCTACAACTTACTTCGATTCAAGTTGAGCCAGATTTGATTATGAGAATAAAGGAAGCCCAAAAAACTGATCAAAATGTGCAGAAGTCGATTTATATGGTCCGATCAGGACATCAGTCAGAGTATCAGGTGCATGATTGTGTTCTGTATGTGAATAACCGTATTGTAGTGCCAGATGTTCCAGAATTGAAACAACAGATTATGTCAAAAGCGCACTGTAGTCGGTTTAGTATTCATCCTGGTGGAAGAAAGATGTACAATGACTTGAATACATAGTTTTAGTGGAAACAGATGAAGTCAGATATTGCCAAATTTGTGTCTAAGTGCTTGAATTGCCAACAGGTGAAGGCCGAGAGAAAGAAGCCCGAAGGTCTACTTCAGAGTTTGTCTATTCCTGAATGGAAATGTGATCATATTTCCATGGATTTCGTGACGAAGTTTCCTCAATCATCCCAGGGCTGTGATGCGATTTGGGACATTATTGACAGATTAACCAAATCAGCGTGTTTTATTCCATACAGAATGACATACCGACACGATCAGATGACGGAGTTGTATGTTAGAGAGGTAGTTAGATTGCATGGTGTACCGAAATCTATCGTATCAAATCGTGATCCCCGATTCACTTCACATTTCTGGCACAGTTTGCAGCAGGCTTTAGGTACGACACTGCACCTGAGTACTGCTTATCATCCTTAGGCAGACGGACAGTCAGAGCAGACTATCCAGATTTTAGAGGATATGCTGAGAGCCGTAGTGCTAGACTTTGATGCTAGTTGGCAAGATTCACTGCCACTTTGTGAATTCTCGTACAACAACAGCTATCAGACGAGTATCGAGATGACACCGTTTGAAGCTTTGTATGGCAAGAAGTGCAGATCTTCGTGGTACTGGGATGATATATCTGAGGTACCAGAACTTGGGCCTGATATGATTCGTGAAATGACTGAGAAAGTAAAGATAATTCTGAAGAGAATGAAGACGGCACAAGATAGACAAGCCAAGTATGCGAACGTCAGACATAGACCGCTAGTAGTTGAAGAAGGGGATAGAATATTTTTAAAGATTTCTCCTTTCAGAGGCATTGTCAGATTTGGCAAGCGTGGAAAGTTGTCTCTTAGATACGTCGGTCCATATGAGATTCTGGAGAAGATTGGCGATCGAGCATATCGACTTGCTCTTCCTCCTTCTTTATCTGGGATACATGACGTTTTTCATGTATCGATGTTGCGTAGATATATGCCAGATGTTTCTCATGTCATTCAGCCTGACGAAGCCGAGCTCGATCAGACTTTGAGTTATGTTGAATAACCTATACAGATTCTTGATCGGAAAGAGAAGCAGCTCAGAACGAAGACTATTCCGCTTGTGAAAGTTCAGTGGAGTCGTCATGGCATCGAAGAAGCAACTTGGGAGACAGAAGGAGATATGAGACAGAGACATCCCGAGTTATTTACATGATGTGAGTATTTCTTCAGTTTTGATTATATTGTTTTTCATATATGATTTGATGGAATTGCCGGCGATTTCGAGGACAAAATCATTTCTTAGAGGGGGAGAAATGTAAGGCTTGAGATTTATTAGTCTTCATCGATGTGATATTCGAAGATATGAGAATGCATGACATGTAATGAGAGACACTAGATTTATTATTCTTGATTGATGTGATATTCGAAGATATGAGTATGCATGACATCTAATGAGAAGCACTAAGTGAGATGGGAGTAGGAAGATATGAAAAATTAGAGTTTTGAATGCAAGGAAGACCGCACCCGCGGTTGGGTTCATGAAATGTGGAAGAGTTACAGTAGCATGAGCGCACCCGCGCTAGGAAGCTACCGCACCCGCGGTTGATGGACAGAGATTTGGGCATTTTTATAGTAGTGACACCGCACCCGCGGTCGTCGGTTTTGGAAAAGTGGAAAGGAGGCCGAGAGCTAAGCGCACCCGCGGTCATGAAGAAGCGCACCTGCGGTGCTTGGTGCAAGAAATCCACATTTACTTCTTAAGTTGACATATGGCATGGTATATATATAGTTGGTGGCATGACTCATTCTCTTCCCATTTCAGCAGCTGAGAACCGAGAACAAGACTTGCTTTAAAGTTGTATTTTGATATGGTACCTCTCAACATTCCCATTTCAGATTTGGATTGATAGACTTGATATTCGACTTCGAGATCTCGATTTATTCCAACGGCAAGAAAGGTATAATTCATGTGAATTGGGGGAGATATGACTCGAATTAGAATTGATTCGAGTTTCCTAAAATCACATACTAATCGTTGTTTATATTATGTTATGTTTATGCTTTGTTTATAGATTTATATTCAAGCATTTAAGATAGGAGAGTCATTGGCAGATTTGTCAAATTTCTATATGTTCGGTGGTATCGACGCATAGGAGCAGACTTCCTCCGATTGTAGACATTCGACACAGACAGGACCGAAATCTTGGAATAAGACGTACCGTTAGAGGGTAGGTGACAGACAATGACGTCTTATTCACACCGGGATCCCTAGAGCTAGAGTTCGTGCCAAGTCAAGATATGATTTGATTTGATTTGAGTTGCATGCTTATATTGCTTTGGTTTCATAGATTATGGAACCCATTGGTATTGCTTTTATTCATGGAAACAGGTGGGACAGGATCTGTGTGGGGACCCGGACGCTAATCATCTTCTTACTCATTATTGGGATTTAATTATCAGTTCTGATAAACAGGGTCTAAAAATTTTTCTTTTTTAAAATATAAATGCGGAAGGTAATGGCATCTAATAATATACATATCTGTATAAAACTACATTTCAGTATAAAGGTACAACACTGTACAACCTAAATCTAAAGTTCAAATACTAATTTCAAGTATTAAAATAAAATCTATCCAAGTCCGGAATCACCACGCTAAACTCGTCTTCTCTCGTCGTCTTCTCGACCCTGATCCTGTCCCACCTGTTGTCATGCACACATACAAAACAAGACAACAGCCGGATACTCCGGTGAGAATAAATCCCAGTATAAAACATGGTAAACATGCATATACACATAATAATTCATGAAACATGCTGTCATGAATAAAAACAAAGGCGATAGTAATAGATTTCATCATCTATGAAATCTAGTCTAACTAAACATGCAACTCAAATCAGATAAACATGTATATAAACAATCTAAATCTTGAAACATGCTGTCCTGACTGAAAGCAATAACAATAGGTTCCATAGTCTATGAAACCAATCCATAAACGCATGCTGTTCTAATCAAATCATGTCTAGACTTGACTCAACTATAACTCTAGGGATCCCAGGGTGAATAAGACGTCACTGGCTGTCACCTACCCAACCACTCGGGGCGACTGTACGTCTTATTCCTAGACTTCGGTCCGAGCTGTATCGACGGCTGGCAATAGGAGTAATGGCTACTCCTAAGTTGAGATACACCGAACGTCTAGAAGTCTGACAATGGCTGTCAAGACTTTCCTATCTTAAATGCAATGAATAACAATCTGTAAACAAAGCATAATCATAATCATAACTGAATATCACAATTATCTTACATGCTTGAATACAATTCTATAATCAAAGCATAATCAGGTAACAATATAAACAATAATCTAGTATGTGATTTTATTGGGAAACTCAAATTAATCTAATTTGAGTTATGCTTCCCGAATATCACATGAATTATACCTGTTGTGGGGACCCGGGCTCTAACTCTTTTCTTTGGGACTAAATAGATCGTTATTATAAAAAGTGGGTCAAATTTTTCGTTTTACAACATTAAATCTAATGTATATAAACAAGCGTACATTCTTTATTTAAATTACAAACATAAGGTACAACATGTCTTGTTCCAACCATTATTAACAACTAGTAAGTAAATACAGTACATGTCAAAAGTACAACTACTAGTTCTTCTGCTAAGCCCGAGATCACCACGCTATGTCCATCTCTCATCCTCTGCGTGACCCAGATCCTGCCCCACCTGTTGTTATGCACACATACAAAATTAACAACAGCCGGAAACTCCGGTGAGAACAAATCCCAGTATAAACATGTATACATGCATATAATCAATCTAAACATGAAACATGCTATCGTGAATGACAATCATGTAAACATGCAATGCAATGCGAATCAACCCATGTCTGGACTCGACTCGACTAGAACTCTAGGGATCCAGGTGTGAATAAGACGTCAATGGCTGTCACCTACCCTCCCAATCAGGGTGACTGTACGTCTTATTCCTAGATTTCGGTCAGAACTGTATCAACGGCTGCAATAAGAGTAATGGCTACTCCTAAGCTGAGATACACCGAACATCTAGATAGTTAACAATGACTGTCAACGACTCTCCTATCTTAAATACAATGAATATCAATCTGTAAACAAAGCATGCTTATATTCATATCTGAATATCACAATGATCATGTATATGTAAATGCAATGCTAAAATCAAAGCATAATTATGTTACAAGATTTGAATATAATTCTATAAACAATTCATAACATGATACCATATATACAATAATTCTAGTATGTGGTTTTGGTTTGGGAACTCAAATAATATCTTATTTGAGTTATGGCTTCCCAAACAAACATAGCTTATACCTTTCTTGTTGAACAGTCGGTGTCAAAGTCTCGAGATCAGTATGTCAACTCTGTCAAGTTTAGTCTGAAATGACAATGTGTAGATATATTCTATCAATGTACCACTCAACAAATCTTGTACAATTCAATTATCGGTCTCGGTATAAATTGACGGCATAACGACGTATTTCTTCAATACCGATAATTCAACAACACTAAACTCAATATCAACAATTCCTAATCTCCTCAAAATACAAAGTCTCACACTGAAATATCCCATCTCAACTCAATAAACATGCTGGAAATCGAAACTATAGCATATGACATCTGTTCTTTGATCCGTTTGCGATTCTACAATATCTATTATCTCAAGAACATAATATATAGTTCAATTCATCATTTACCCAACACATAAATATCAAAACATGCTGGAATTAAATGAAACTTACATTATTTTGAAGCTAGTAGCACAAGGATTACAAATCTAAGCTCGGTTTAAAAATCGGTTGATAAAATCTTGCACAACCACCATTTAAAAGCATGAAGGAACTTGTATTGCTCTGGAGCTATCGGTCAAGTGCTGGAGTGAAAAGGAATGAATTGAAGACACATTATATATACTTTGCATGTCTAAGAACACATGGATCATCCTTGGGTGTACACGGCTCTCGCTCGGGCGGTCAAAAGTTGCCGCCCGGGCGAGTAATTCTCGACCCTCGCCCATTCCAGCAGCCTCGCTCGGGCGGTCAAAAACATCCGCCTGGGCGAGTGACTCCCGGCCCTATTCTCCGAGGCACTCTCGCTCGGGCGGTCAAAAATGTCCGCCCGAGCGAGTCACTTTCGCCCAACAGTTTACATATTTAAATTTTAAATCTCAAAATGATCTGGTTGCATTCATATCTACTCAACATCGATAATCTCAAACTAACGTGTTATAAAATCTTGGGCATTACATTTCTCCCCCTCTAAGACATAAGTTCGTCCTCGAACTTGATATAAATCAATTAGAGTATTTAAAACAGCATTACCATCTAAAACCGAATAAATACTCACATCATATAAATAACTCGGGTTGTTTCTGTCTCATGTCTGCCTCTGTTTCCCAAGTCGCTTCCTCGATGCCATGACGACTCCACTGAACTTTCACAAGTGGAATAGTCTTCGTTCTGAGTTGCTTATCTTTCTGATCAAGAATCTGTATCGGTTGTTCAACGTAGCTCAAGGTTTGATCAAGCTCAGCTTCGTCAGGACGACTGATATGAGAAACATCAGGCATGTATTTACGCAACATTGATACATGAAAGACGTCATGTATCCCAGATAGAGAAGGAGGAAGAGCCTGTCGATATGCTCGATCGCCAATCTTCTCTAGAATCTCGTAAGGACCGACGTATCTAGGAGACAACTTTCCACGCTTGCCAAATCTGACAACGCCTCTGAAGGGGGAAATTTTCAAGAACACTCTATCTCCTTGTTCAAATACCAACGGTCTACGTCTGATATTGGCGTATTTGGCTTGCCTATCCTGTGCTGTCTTCATTCTTTTCTGAATAACTTTCATCTTCTCAGTCATGTCACGAATCATGTCTGGCCCAAGTTCTGGCACTTCTGAAATATCATCCCAGTATAGCGGAGATCTGCACTTCTTGCCATATAAGACTTCAAACGGTGCCATCTCAATGCTCGTCTGATAGCTGTTATTATAAGAGAATTCACAAAGAGGTAGGGAATCTTGCCAACGAGTACCAAAATCTAGTACTACGGCTCTCAACATATCCACTAATGTCTGGATAGTCCGCTCTGACTGTCCGTCTGTCTGAGGATGATAAGCAGTACTCAGGTGTACTGTCGTACCTAAGGCCTGCTGTAAACTGTGCCAGAAGTGTGAAGTAAATCGTGGATCACGATCTGATACGATAGACTTCGGCACTCCATGCAATCTGATTACCTCTCGAACATATATCTCCGCCATCTGATCATGTCGATACATCATTCTGTACGGAATGAAACAAGCTGATTTGGTTAGTCTGTCGATAACGACCCAAATCGCATCACAGCCTCGGGAAGATCGGGGTAACTTCGTCACAAAATCCATGGAAATATGGTCCCATTTCCATTTAGGAATAGACAAACTCTGAAGTAACCCTCCGGGCTTCTTCCTCTCGGCCTTCACCTGTTGGCAGTTCAAGCATTTAGACACATACTCTGCGATGTCTGACTTCATCTGCTTCCACCAGAACTGGGTTTTCAAATCATTGTACATCTTCCTGCCACCAGGATGGATGCTGAACCGACTACAGTGTGCTTCGGACATAATCTGATGCTTCAAATCTGAAACATCTGGCACAACAAGACGGTTATTGACGTACAAAATATGCTCACGCACCTGATATTCTGATAAATGTCCTGCTCTGACCATCTAGATCGATCTTTGCACATTCTGATCGGTTCGTTGAGCTTCTTTGATCCTCCGGATCAGGTCTGGCTCAGCTTGAATAGTAGCGAGTCGTAGTGGCTTCTTATCTGTATCAAATTCTAATCCAGAGAAACAGCAATTTTCAACGAGTTTTGTAACACCTATCGTCGATAAGGATAGGGAACAAACCTTTCGACTCAAAGCATCTGCCGCTGCATTCGACTTTCCTGGATAATATTTGATCTCACAATCAAAATCTTTTAACAGATCAAGCCATCTACGCTGTCTCATGTTCAACTCCGACTGAGAAAACAAGTATTTTAGACTTTTATGGTTTGAATAGATCTCAAATTTCTCGCCATAAAGATAATGACGCCAGATCTTGAGTGCAAATACGATATCCGCCAATTCAAGATCATGAATGGGGTATCGAGTCTCGTGAGTCTTCAACTGTCTTGAGGCATATGCGACCACATGACCTCGCTGCATAAGAATACATCCCAAACCTCTGTGAGAGGCATCACAATATACAACGAAATCACCCGTACCTGAAGGAATTATCAATACAGGTGCACTGGTCAGCCTCTTCTTCAGTTCTAGAAAGCTAGACTCACACTCCTCAGACCATAAGAATGGCGCATTCTTCTGTGTCAATTGTGTGATTGGCTTGGCAATACGGGAGAAGTCTTGGATGAATCGTCTATAGTATCCTGCTAGACCCATGAAACTGCGTATTTCTGGTACAGAAGTCGGTCTCGGCCAACTGATCACAGCTTCCACTTTACTCGGATCTACAGAAATACCATTTCCAGATATGATATGTCCCAAAAAGACAACTCGATTCAACCAAAATTCACATTTTGACAATTTGGCATACAATCTCCCATTTCTCAGTGTCTGCAACACAATTCTGAGATGTCCTGCATGCTCATTCATGTTCTTAGAATACACCAGAATGTCGTCGATAAAGACAATAACAAAATCATCCAAATACCTCTGAAAGATTTGATTCATTAATCCCATAAATACCGCCGGAGCATTTGTTAAACCAAAAGGCATGACAATAAATTCGTAATGCCCATACCTGGTTCGAAATGTTGTCTTCGGTATATCTACATCTCGAACTCGGAGCTGATGATATCCGGAACGTAAATCAATCTTACAATAAACAGAGGATCCCTGCAACTGATCAAATAAATCATCAATTCTAGGCAAAGGATACTTATTCTTTATCGTTGCTTTATTCAGTTGCCTGTAATCGATACACAACCGCATCGATCCATCTTTCTTTCGCACAAATAGCACCGGAGCGCCCCAAGGAGATACACTAGGTCTGATATATCCCTTGGCTAGAAGATCTTCCAACTGTGCCTTTAGTTCTTTCAACTCTATCGGTGCCATCCTATACGGAGCTCTCGAAATAGGAGTGGTACCTGGAATCAAATCAATACTAAAATCTACCTCTCGCACCGGAGGTAACCCTGGAATCTCCTCTGAAAACACATCGGCAAATTCCCGTACTACTGGCAAATCTGCCAATGTCGGGCTAGATTTTTGTACATCTACAGCATACACAAGGAACCCATCTGCTCCTTTCTGTAACAGCTTATTCATAGACAAAGCCGAAATCAAGGGAATCCGAGATCTGGAACCCTTTCCGTAGAATTTCCACTCGTCTGTCATTCCTGGTCTGAATCTGACAATCTTGTGGAAACAATCCACGGTGGCTCTGTACTTTGTTAACATGTCAATTCCAACAATACAATCAAAATCATCTAACCCGAGTACTATGCAATCTAGATCAATTTCATGACCCTCAAACCGTAAGATGCAATGTCTAACCCTGGTCACAGCTATCAAACCACTTCCCAACGGAGAAGTAATAGACACGACATCTAACAAAGATTCAACAGGCAGAGGATGTAATAATGCAAATCGTTCTGATATGAATGTATGTGATGCGCCCGTATCTATCAATATATAAGCAGGATAACCGCAAAGAGAACAGTTACCTGCAATAACATCATCTGGGGCATCTTGTGCTTGCTCTTCTGTCAATGCAAACACCTGAGCCTGTTGTCTCTGAGGCTGACTCCCTGTCTGGCCACCTCTGGCTCGAGGCTGGGTCTGAGTAGCTGGTGGCTGAAATGAGTGAACAGATGAAGCTTGCCTCTCCGGCTGAGTCACTGAGGCAGACGACCCTGCAGCCTGAAATCTTGATGCTCCACTTCTCTGAGGACAGACCTTAGCATAATGCCCCGGTTGCTTGCATATGTTACACCTGCCCACTACACCTTGACACTGTTCTTTGGCATGCTTACCTCCACAAGTACTGCAATATCCACTTGCCACCTCTAGACTCTGGCCAAAACCTCTCTGTCTTGACCCGCTGGAGCTCGAAGAACTGCTCCCTGCCCTCTTAAACTGTTTGCCCTTCACTTTCAACTGATCTTTGCGTCCACTACTGCTACCACCACTTTCGAATCGAGGAGGATGTTGTGCTGGAGGTAGTGGCGGTCTCGGACTCGGAGCCACATATGGAACACTCCGTTGTCTCAGCAACCTTGCTTCTGCTCCTTTGGCACGGTTCAATGCTTCAGCGAAATTATTGGGTCTCCCAGTATTAACCAATGTAAAGACATCAGGATTTAAGCCGTTTATAAACTGATCTGCCACGGCCTCATCACTACCTGAAACGTGAGGTGCAAAGCGAAGCAAGGAAGAAAATTTAGCAACGTACTCTTCAATGTTCAATTGCCCTTGTCTCAGGTTGGCAAATTCAGCGCTTTATCTTTACGGTAGGACACATGAAAGAATCGCTGATAAAACTCCGTCTTGAATGCTTTCCATGTAACCTCGGTGCCACGCTGTTCTAGTGCTCTCCTTATATTCACCCACCAATACTTAGCCACGTCTTGCAGTTGATGGCCAATGAGTTTCCCTCGCTTCTCGTCACTATATTCCAGAGACTCGAATAACATTTCGATATCCTCCAACCACCTTTCACATTCGATTGCATTTTTTGTACCCTTGAGGGTCGGTGGTCGGAATGACTGGAATCGCTTTAATAGAGTCTCCATGAGCGTAGCAGTGACATCCATCGTATCCCCGGATGTGCTACCCTGTTCTGGTGCTGGTGGTCGTACTGGCACAACTGCTCTTCTAGGAGGCATGTATCTAATAATCCAACTGATTAGAATACAAGATATACAACTGTCTCAGCCCTCCTCTAGTCAGTTACCTCTGATCTAGAATCGGTTCTGATTCAGCCTTAACCAATACATGCTGTAATCAATCAAATAACAAACAACATGTAATAAGGAAAGCAATAAACATGCTAGCACATCATAGAGCAAGGAAGAAGACTCGATCTACCCCGCTCATTCTATCCTATCTTAGTCTACAGAACCTACGGCTCTGATACCACCTGTTGTGGGGACCCGGGCTCTAACTCTTTTCTTTGGGATTAAATGGATCGTTATTATAAAAAGTGGGTCAAATTTTTCGTTTTACAACATTAAATCTAATGTATATAAACAAGCGTACATTCTTTATTTAAATTACAAACATAAGGTACAACATGTCTTGTTCCAACCATTATTAACAACTAGTAAGTAAATACAGTACATGTCAAAAGTACAACTACTAGTTCTTCTGCTAAGCCCGAGATCACCACGCTATGTCCATCTCTCATCCTCTGCGTGACCCAGATCCTGCCCCACCTGTTGTTATGCATACATACAGACATAACAACAGCCGGAAACTCCGGTGAGAACAAATCCCAGTATAAACATGTATACATGCATATAATCAATCTAAACATGAAACATGCTATCATGAATGACAATCATATAAACATGCAATGCAATGCGAATCAACCCATGTCTGGACTCGACTAGAACTCTAGGGATCCCGGTGTGAATAAGACGTCAATGGCTGTCACCTACCCTCCCAATCGGGGTGACTGTACGTCTTATTCCTAGATTTCGGTCAGAACTGTATCAACGGCTGCAATAAGAGTAATGGCTACTCCTAAGCTGAGATACACCGAACATCTAGATAGTTAACAATGACTGTCAACGACTCTCCTATCTTAAATGCAATGAATATCAATCTGTAAACAAAGCATGCTTATATTCATATCTGAATATCACAATGATCATGTATATGTAAATGCAATGCTAAAATCAAAGCATAATCATGTTAAAAGATTTGAATATAATTCTATAAACAATTCATAACATGATACCATTTATACAATAATTATAGTATGTGGTTTTGGTTTGGGAACTCAAATAATATCTTATTTGAGTTATGGCTTCCCAAACAAACATAGCTTATACCTCTCTTGTTGAACAGTCGGTGTCAAAGTCTCGAGATCAGTATGTCAACTCTGTCAAGTTTAGTCTGAAATGACAATGTGTAGATATATTCTATCAATGTACCACTCAACAAATCTTGTACAATTCAATTATCGGTCTCGGTATAAATTGACGGCATAACGACGTATTTATTCAATACCGATAATTCAACAACACTAAACTCAATATCAACAATTCCTAATCTCCTCAAAATACAAAGTCTCACACTGAAATATCCCATCTCAACTCAATAAACAAGCTGGAAATCGAAACTATAGCATATGACATCTGTTCTTTGATCCGTTTGCGATTCTACAATATCTATTATCTCAAGAACATAATATATAGTTCAATTCATCATTTACCCAACACATAAATATCAAAACATGCTGGAATTAAATGAAACTTACATTACTTTGAAGCTAGTAGCACAAGGATTACAAATCTAAGCTCGGTTTAAAAATCGGTTGATAAAATCTTGCACAACCACCATTTAAAAGCATGAAGGAACTTGTATTGCTCTGGAGCTATCGGTCAAGTGCTGGAGTGAAAAGGAATGAATTGAAGACACATTATATATACTTTGCATGTCTAAGAACACATGGCTCATCCTTGGGTGTACACGGCTCTCGCTCGGGCGGTCAAAAGTTGCCGCCCGGGCGAGTAATTCTCGACCCTCGCCCATTCCAGCAGCCTCGCTCGGGCGGTCAAAAACATCCGCCCGGGCGAGTGACTCCCGGCCCTCTTCTCCGAGGCACTCTCGCTCGGGCGGTCAAAAATGTCCGCCCGGGCGAGTCACTTTCGCCCAACAGTTTACATATTTATATTTTAAATCTCAAAATGATCTGGTTGCATTCATATCTACTCAACATCGATAATCTCAAACTAACGTGTTATAAAATCTTGGGCATTACACCTTTGTCGTCCCTGTCTGACGAAGACGAAGTCTGGTATTCAACTCTGTTCATATAAAATCTGAAATGACAATATCGAATACGCTGTGTCAATGAATAACTCAATTTACAATCTGTTCTGATCAATACTCAACTCAGTACATAATTTGATCAATCTCAATCAATACTAAATCTGCTCAATATTAATCTACTGATGTTTCGACGGCATAATAATACAATCTGAATAACCCCGTCAATCTGAACATCACAAATATAATACTGGAACTCATAATCTGTGTCAACATAATTCATACTCTGAATATTAACACAATTCTGATATAGAATCTCAGTCAATATCTTTCAAAAATCATAACAATTACAGAAACGGTCTGTTCTTTAATCTGACTTAAATTCTACAATGTCTACGGTAGCAGAAACGCCATATCTGAATCATATCCAATTCTGAAAATATCATAAATTCAAATCTTGTCTAAACGTAACAAAACTTACGTCCAGTTGTAGCCTGTGTTGATAGAAACACAGTACTGAAGTCGGATTCAAAATCTGACGGGCGGATTTCTCAGAAAAGGCGTAAGGATTTTCTGCTAACTTCCTGAAGCTTTTCTCGTTCTTTTCCTTTGTTTACTTTCTGAAGGAAATGAATGATATACATATATATATACTCCATGTTGCATGTCTAAAGAAACGTGGCACGTTCCACAATTCTTATGTGGCGCCCGAGCGGTCATAATCTACCGCTCGGGCGCCGAGCATTCTGTCCGAAATTAATCCTGCTACACACTGGCGCTCGAGCGGTCAAAAACTACCGCTCGGGCGCCAGACTTTCTGCCCAAGCCTTATATTCTCATCCCTTTGGCGCTCGGGCGGTCAATAACTACCGCTCGGCCTCGTCATTCAAGTTGGTATAACCCCAATCATATCAATTAATCAACGTCTGATTATAGTAATTAATTCCCGGGCATTACAATCTGGGTCTCGACGAGGATGAGAGATTAATAGAGTGGTGATCACGGGCATGGAGGATTACTAGTGGTTCTTACTAGACATGTACTCTATGTAAATTGTAGTTGGTAGTGAACACTAGTTTGTATGATGAAAATAGAACAAGACTTGTATCTATTTATGTTTGAATGAAATAAAGTGTTGCTTATGAATGATTTATATACATTTGAATAAATGTTAAAAAGAAAAAAAATTTTGACCCGCAATTTTTAGAAAAGATCTAATAAATCCCAAAAGAATTGAGTTAGAGGCTAGGTTCCCACAGCTAGGGTCTCGTTTGGTTGGTTAGAGGCTAGGGCGGAATGGGTTCATGGTTGGAGAGGCTAGGGTTTTTGCCAAGTTGAAACCGAATTTTTCAGAGGCTGTTTTAGGTTGTTTATGGGTCTTTTTTGGCTTGATTTTGGTTGAATATGGTTTATCTAGGTGTTATTAAGCTTTGGTGTAAATTTGGTAAAGGTTGGGAAATTTACGAGTCAATACGAGTTAAAACCGAGTCGTACGTCTAAGTTTAAAAACGAATCGAGGAATCTATCGAAAAGATAAATTTTAAGCCTAAGGAATATTTACGGGAGTGTTTTAAGTTTATATGTTAAGTTTGGAATGATTTGGGAAGTCGTTTCGAGGTCTAAGGATAAATACGAAAAATTATGCTTCTAGGAATAAAACGGTCATTTTACACCTAGAAATTAGTATACGTCATGGCAGTGCTCTGATTGTTGTTTTATATGTAAAAATATTTATTTAAATGTTAATGGATGTTTATGATTTAATATGGACATTTAAAAGATATGTTGCATGCTTGGTTTAAAAGAAAAATGATATTAATATGCATTATTTTATCAATTGATGGAAATACGAAATGCTGAAGGATGTGAAGGAATTGTGAATAATACGAATACGATGATATGTTAATACGTAAGGCCAAAGCATAGTTGAAATAAAGGCAAAGCTTAGTTGACGGGTGAGAGTGTCCCAGATGTCTTCGCCGCCCAGTACTGTGGTTACATGTAGATGGATCCATCACCCCAAATACGAATACGAAAGTGACAATCAACGATCTGAAATCAACGAAAGGAAAATGAATATGTCTATGTTTAGGATGGATATGAATATGTTGACGATGATATGGATACGTTTATGATTATCTGAATATGTTTAAGTTTATACATGATTATGAAAATGCTATTTTAAGTACAAGTATTTTCACTGTTGCATGTGATCTATATACATATTATGCTGCTATCAAGATTATGGAGTGTTGAGTCTTTAGACTCACTAGGTGTGATCGATGCAGGTGAGTTTGATGTTGATAGTAGTGGAGGTGACCTGACTGGACTAAAGTGCACATAACCCGAGGACCAGCGCTTATGTTCCGCACTTATGTTTTCGTTTATGATTAAAGATTTTTACGACTTTTATTTATGGTTTTTGAGAGGTTGATAGTATTGGCTTTATTTTTTAAATATTGCTTTTAGGTTTGGTAAAATGTTGGATGATTTTATGTTTGAACTATTTCCTTTAATTTTCAAATATAGTTGGTTGTTTTAATTTAAAATGGGGTAAAAAATATTTTATATATTTTTGGTATGTCTTAGTTGTTAGAGTAGGTGCCCGTCGAGCCAAGTGTTGGCCGAGTGTTCACAATGAAACTCTATGTATAAGCAATCTTTATTTTAATAATATTTGAAATAATTGTTTTGGCACTTCTTTATTTGTATACCCATGCTAGTTGCATAGATAAAGCCCTTGAATATACAAATAGTAGAAAGAATATGAGATGCTCATATGATGAGTATCATGAAACTCATATTTGGAATACTGTATATTCTAAACAGTTCCTAGTCGATTCAGCCGCCGCTAAGAAGGATATAGGCCGCTAGAGTTAGAGACTAGTATCTGCGATGTGAGTACCATGTTTCATTGGTAGGGGACATTGTGATGTCGGAGCATGCAGATAGGTGCTCCTGGTAGAGTGCACTGAACAACCCTCCATAAAAGGACTTTCCAAGTGGTTCTCACTTATCGAGTGGAAACGTCCTAGTTTATGGTTGTACACCATTAGTCCTTATGACCCGGGACAACATTGAGACTCTATGTGCTAGAATTACACTTTGACTTGTTTACCGACTCTCATGGGGTCATCAGGTGGCAAGGTTGGGTGTTTTGTCGAAACATATAGGAGTCGATGCATTGTAGTCGGGGATTCACCGCTTACCTTTGGGTATGGATATCCTATGGGTTAGCATGTGTATGTAGGTTGAAATCTCTGATCAGAGTATGGTGGTAATTATGAAAGGGGTTTCATAGATTACACCATCGATGCAACTACGACATGACACATAGTATCGATTCACTGACAACTCTCGATATACCAATGGTTGTCGAATCGGTCGGGATATATGAGTTGAAGGGACCGTACTATACACTAACCATAATTGAATGGTTCTTGCAGGCACTATCAATTGATACCTAGGGAATCATGTAAGCGATGCTGCTAGGCGTTTAACATGGTTGGTTGGGCACTATCAGACTTGAGTTCTGACATTCTTGTTATCAAGGAGTTGATAAGTAAAAATGGAGCAATTGGGGTATGCTCATATAAGGACATATTTAGTCCGAATCACATGGAGATGTGAACCCACGGCTAGTTGTATCAATGAACCATTGAGGGCAATACAAGTACTAGCTTTCTAGATCTCGTTGAGAAGTAAAAATAGTTCAATGTGCTAAACGGCTTATAAAGGAGTTTATAAGCGTAAAGAAAAATTAGAAGTATGATTTCTATAAAGGAGAAAATAGTTCAATGTGTTGAACGGCTTATAAATGAGTTTATAAGCGTAAAGAAAAATAGAAGTATGACTTCTATGAGAGAAATGTAAATTTTAATTTATGGAAGTGTTCCTAAATTAAAAGTTGGCCAAGTGAATAATGTATTTGAAAATTGTGATTTTCATAAACGTTATTATGGACTAAATTAAATTAATTATAGTGTTGAATTAATTAAACACTAGTGGACCTAGTAGAGTCCAAATAATTAAATTAATTCAAGTGTTGAATTAATTAAATCATATTGAGTCTTGTAGAGCTCAATTTAAATTAATTATTTAACTAGTGGGACTTGGGTAAATTCAAGTAATGTTTAATTAGTCTCAAAAATGTTTGAGATAATTAAATTAAGTCCATGGTTTTAAATTAGTTAAAAACCATATAATATATGCATGCATGGGAGGTGAAGGGTTGGGAGACAACTTTTTCTATTTTCAAGGCATGGCATGCAACTTTTGTTGGTAGCTTTTTGCAAGTCCAAGCCTCCTTCCCCTTCATTCTATGCACCATGGCCGAAATTCCACTAAGTTTTCTCTCCATTTTTCTTCAATTTTGGTTGAGGAAATCTTGCACTTCTCCTTGAAAAATCCTCATATTTTTCTAGTGCAAAATATGAGGGGATCTACCTAGTTGGTGGTGGGCTTAATAGTTGAGCAAGGAGTGCTCAAAGGAAGCTTAAAGATAGTTTCTACCATTGAAGAGCTAAGGTGTTTACACCTTTGTTGGAGCCATACATCAATCCTTGTGATTGATAGGTACATTTCTTAACACACTATGTATGACATGTGTTTGTTTTTGTATTTGCTACACATAAGAGGGGTGGCCGAAAATTTCCTTTAAAAAATATCGATTTTTAAACTTCCGTTGCGCTTCCGGTCACCGTAACCGATCCCCTTTCAAGTGGTATCCGAGCTATGGTTACGATTTTGTGTAGCATTTACAAGATATTATATTGAGATCGATTTCTAACCTCTTGAGATGAAATTTCGCAACAAAAAAATCAAGGTTTTTGGGGCATGTTTCGGGCAGCAACATGCTGCCCATTTCGGGCAGCTCGGGCTGCCCGTAGGGCTGCCCATTTCGGGCAGCAAGGGCAGCCCCTCGGGCTGCCGGAATCCGGCGACGACGATGACGACTAGGGTTTCCAAAATTGATTTGGAATATCAAAGTGTCATGGCCTTGAGTTGTTAGGCCATTGGATGACTAACATATGTGTGAATTTTAAATGGGTCAAAATGTTTTTGGTGAAAAATAAGTTTTTGGGCCTTTAAGTTTAAAATTACAAAAGTTGCAAATTTTTCTCATAAAATAAATAATTGAAGTTGGACTTGAATTATTTATAGTAAATTGTGATTTATAAGAAATTCGGTGATAAATAAATTAATTGGAAAGTAGACAAAGTTGTTTGTATACTTTGTTAATTTAGTTTATAATCGTGGCGATTAGTGATTGGATCAAGATATATAATATTGGATCAATTAATTATTGTGATAATTAATTGATGGTGTATGATATGTGATATTATGCATGAAAGATGATCAAAAGCCCAAGCCCAATTTGCTAGGTGTATGCTAGGATAATTTGTGTTGAATGATTGTAATAATTATCAATTTATAAAGTGGGCTTGGTTTATGGCCCGTTCCCACCCACATGAGATGTATCCCTATTTGCCATGGATATTTATTTGTAAATATAGTATAGTGGATGATCAAGATTGTAGGATGGTGTCCATGATGATTATGAAGATCGAAGACATGTAAATATTGGAAGCTTATGTAATAGTTGCATTTGCCTCCCGTTCATTTCCCTAGGATTGGACCTAGGCCCGTGTTTAGCTCACACGATCCATTAGTATTGGGGGCGATTGATCATCCTTGTTTTGTTTACTGTTTATAATATATGCATGATATGTTATAAATAATGAGTATGTGCGTTATTATTATGATAATAACAAAGTTGCATGAATCCGGCAAACATACGATCAAACATGGCGAGCTTTTAAAATAAAATTAATGAAGAGACCTTTCAAAATTAAAAACCCTCATTTTGAATAAAATTCAAAATTAATATCAAGCCCGAAAAGGGGAATTATAAATTTGTTTATAATTTCCATGTCTTCCATCGACAATGGGTGCATGATGAACGCTACCCGTACTCGGAGCTCGGCTCATATTATTGGGGGGGCCCTGGGTGCCGGAAAGCTGTGACATCCATTGACATGGTGATGTGAACTACGTGGAACTCCCATGATTTCGGCTCATATTATTGAGGGAACTCATGGCGACCATCCATTAAGGTTCAATATCGATGGGTTAGGCTTGACACGTAAAGATGAACGACGTCATATTATTGGGTCCTAATCAAACGTGAGATAAAAGTTTACGTAGAGGGTTGCATTGTGATGCAATTGGAAACTACTTTTTAGGAATTGTGATTGGCTGATATTATTCGGGATCATAATTCGCTAATTGGACCTTACGTACCTACTGAGGAAAGGAGTTTCCCGTTTTCACTAGAGGGTAGTGAAAGATGTCAAAACAGTGAGAGCAAATATTTATGAAGTAAAAGTCCAAACTTCATATCTTACTAAATATTTTAAAATAGTCATCAACATTTATCTGTTTTTACTTTTTAGTACAAATTGACAATGTCTTCGATTCACAATCCGATATCCGTAATACTTGACAAACACATATTAACTAGACCAAATTACCTCACTTGGCTAAGAAACCTGAAAATCGTCTTGAATTCAGAAAGGGTAGCATATACAGTGACTGAGTCGCCCCTTGTTGAGACTCCGACTGACTGCAATCCTGAGGAATTGCAGGCTTACAAGGAATGGTATGACCGTGACTTGATAGCCAGGTGTTATATTCAGACTTCTATGAATGATGAGCTGCATAGGCGTTTTGAGGATGCAAAGAGTGCTGCTGACATTCATTCGCATCACAAGGAGCTCTTTGGTGAGCAAACACGGCCTCTTAGGCATTCAACCGTCAAGGATCTGATCACTTTGCGCATGCGAGATGGGGCCTCGGTCAATGAGCATGGCCTGAAGTTGATTGGGCTCGTGGACAAGCTCGTTGGCATGGATCTGATCTTGCCTTCGGAGTTGACCACCGACGTGTTGTTGTTATCATTGCCTAGCTCATTTGATCCTTTTGTGGTGAACTTCAACATGAACAAGATGGAGCCGACCCTTGAGGAGTTGGTGAATATGCTTGTTACGTTTGAATCAACCATCAAGAAAGAGAAGTTGGTTCTTTATGTGGGTTCTTCATCTGGTACGAAGATTGATCCACATGGGAAGGGAAAGAAGCGTTCTTTCCAACGTTCCAAGAAGAACGTGCCCTTGTTGAGGCAATCTCCGAATCTCTTTGTGGCAGCCACACCAGTTAGAGCTGACAAGACTAGTGATGTTTGTCATAACTGCAAGAAGCCTGGACATTGGAGGCGAAATTGCAAGGAATATCTGGCCCAGAAAAGTTATGGAAACGGTATGTTCTAAATTGAAGTAAACATTTCAATTAACTCTACTTCTTGGGTTTTAGATACCGGTTGTGACTCACATCTCTGTAATGAGTTGCAGGTGATGGGAAGAAGCAGAAAGCTTAAGGAAGGTGTGACCTTCTAGAGGATGGGCAATGGTGCAAGAGTTGCTGCCAAGGCTATTAAAGATGTTTACTTATTGTTGGACAATAGTTTTAAGTTAACCATATGAGATGTTTTGTATGTACCTAATTTTGTGAAAAACATTGTTTCCATTTCTATGCTGATAAAAATGGATATTCTTGTTTATTTTGGAAAGGTGTTTGCAACATTTACATGAATGAATGTTTGTTTGGTACTGGTGAACTTGAAAACGATCTCTATAACTTAAAATTGAAAGATATTCCACTAAATGTCCATTCAAAGGCAGACACTATATGAGATATGGATGGGTAAGCCACCCAAATATTCTTGTCTTGGAATATGGGGGTGCCCTGCTTATGTGAAGCAGGTAGTGGGAGATAAATTGGATAGTCGATCCATTTTATGTTTCTTTGTGGAATATCCAAAGAATTTTGTTGGATATTATTTCTATCATCCCCAAGAAACAAAGGTGTTTGTTTCTAGGAATGCAACCTTTTTGGAAAAGGAATTTTCTATTGGATAGAAAAGGGGAGATGATAGAACTCGAAGAGGTTCGAGAGACACCCACAATTGTAGAACCCACACCCGAAGAGCCAAGAGAGAAGATAAAAGCTCCTAGAAGATCCGAGAGAGTCTCGAGACCACCTATGAGGTATGGTCTGCTTCTTGAAAAGGGCCAGTATGAGCCTATCCATGGATGTGATCCAAGGACCTTCAAGGAAGCATTATCTGATGCCGATTCATCCAAGTGGCTTGAAGCGATGGAATCTGAGATGAATTCCATGAATTCGAACCAAGTGTGGAATCTCGTGGATCCACCTGAGGGAATTGTTCCCATAGGATATAAATGGATTTACAAGAGGAAACATGGGGGCGGATGGGAAGGTATTGACCTTCAAGGCGCGATTGGTGGCAAAAGGATATACTCAAAGACAAGGAGTTGACTTTGAGGAAACCTTTTCACCAGTTGCAATGTTCAAGTCCATAAGGATTTTGCTAGCCATAGCTGCATGGTATGACTATGAGATATGGCAGATGGATGTCAAGACATCCTTTCTTAATGGGGATATTAAGAAAGAGATTTACATATCTCAACCTCAAAGGTTTACATCTGTCGGAAGTGAGCATATGGTATGCAAACTTCAGAGATCTATTTATGGTCTAAAACAGGCATCTAGGAGTTGGAACCTCAGATTCGATAGTACGATCAAAGAGTTTGGTTTTGCTAAGAATCCTGAGGAACCCTGTATGTATAAGAAGGTCAGTGGGAATGTTGTGACATTCCTGGTGTTGTATGTTGATGACATTCTACTCATTGGGAATGATGTAGAAATGTTGCAATCAACTATAATATGGTTAGCAAGTAAGTTCTCGATGCAGGACTTGGGTGAAACATATTTTGTATTGGGAATAAAGATCTATAGAGATAGATGGAAAAGATTGCTTGGTCTCACCCTGTCCATATACATTGATACCATCGTGAAGCGGTTCTCGATGGATAAGTCCAAGAGAGGACATCTACCAATGTGTCATGGCGTGTCCCTATCCAAGTCTGTCTCCCAAGACTAATGCAGAGATAGCGGCGATGACAAGCATTCCTTATGCATCTACGATTGGTAGCATCATGTATGGGATGATATCTACACGTCCTGACGTGGCTTTCGCACTAAGTGTAGTGAGTAGATATCAATCGAACCCTGGTCTTCCACATTGGAAAGCTGTGAAAGACATCCTCAAGTAGTTGAGAAGGACCAATAAATTGTTCTTGGTCTATGGGGTGGAGAACTGAAATTGGAAGGCTATACCGACTCTAGCTTCCAAAGCGATATCGATGACTCGAAGTCAACCTCTGGGTTTGTATTCATGCTCAATGGTGCTGCTGTCTCTTGGAAGAGTTCCAAGCAAGACAATATTACGGATTCCAGCACAGAGGCCGAATACATTGCTGCATCAGATGCAGAAAGGGAGGCTCTTTGGATAAGGAATTTCGTCTAAGAGTTGTACGTCATTCCTAATGGAGTTGCTCCTCTCCCGGTGTTGTGTGACAACATGGGAGCTTTAGCTCAAGCAAAGGAGCCAAGGTCTCATCAGAAGTCCAAACATGTATTGAGAAATTACCACATCCTCGGAGAGATTGTGGGAATAGGAAGAAGTGTCTTTTGACATAGTCGGCTCCGCAGATAATGTTGCTGATCCACTAGCTAAGCCTTTACCTGGACCATTATTCGAGATGCATCGCGAATCAATGGGTTTGAAGCATATGGGTAGTTGGCTCTAGTGCAAGTGGGAGATTGTTAGAGTAGGTGCTCGTCGAGCCAAGTGTTGGCCGAGTGTTCACAATGAAACTCTATGTATAAGCAATCTTTATTTTAATAATATTTGAAATTATTGTTTTGGCACTTCTTTATCTGTATACCCATGCTAGTTGCATAGATAAAGCCCTTGAATATACAAATAGTAGAAAGAATACGAGATACTCATATGATGAGTATCATGAAACTCATATTTGTAATACTGTATATTTAAACAGTTCCTAGTCGATTCAGCCGCCGCTAAGAAGGATATAGGCCGCTAGAATTAGAGACTAGTATCTGCGATGTGAGTATCATGTTTCATTGGTAGGGGACATTGTGATGTCGGAGCATGCAGATAGGTGCTCCTGGTAGAGTGCACTGAACAACCCTCTATAAAAGGACTTTCCAAGTGGTTCTCACTTATCGAGTGGAAACGTCCTAGTTTATGGTTGTACACCATTAGTCCTTATGACCCGGGACAACATTGAGACTCTATGTGCTAGAATTACACTTTGACTTGTTTACTGTAAGGCCCGAGAATTGAGTTTGATACTTTGTACTGATATATATAAAGTATGAATAAGGAAAGCAACAACAGAAGTGGAGAAACGATGTTGCAAAACTAGAATATTTTGAGGAAACAGCACCGCACCCGCGGTGCCAGACATCACCGCACCCGCGGTGCATGGACAGTAAGTTGGCAAGAAATTCCGTAGCATCACCGCACCCGTGGTGTTGGAAGGACCGCACCCGCGGTCTGAGCTTTCGGGAAATGCAAAGATAGGCATTGCACGACCGCACCCGCGGTACAATACACGACCGCACCCGCGGTCTAACGTGTAACGTAAAGAATGAAGCCACTTTTCAGAATATGCATGCAGTACATATATAGAAGCATGACACGTTTTCTTCGGAATTTCAGAAAGGAAATCGAGAGCTTTGGGAGAGAAAATCCTTACGCCTTTAGATTTGTGATTTTGAAATATCCGTGTATCAGAATTCGAATCTGAACGCAGTACCGTGTTCCTCTCGACTCGAGCTACACAAGGGCGTAAGTTTCATTACGTTTTATAGTGTTTTGACATTATGATGTTGTCAGAATTGAATATCATTCAGATATGATGTTTCTACTACAATAGACATTATAGAATTGAAGTCAGATTAAAGAACAGACTGTTTCTGTAATTGTTATGATTTTTGAAAGATATTGACTGAGATTCTATATCAGATTGTGTTAGTATTCAGAATATGAATTGTATTGACACAGATTATGAGTTCCAGTATTATATATGCGATGTTCAGGTTGACGGGTTTATTCAGATTATATTGTTGTACCGTCGAAACATTAGTATTGATTTAGATTGATCAGATTCAGATATGATTTCGATTATATTGTGATGTCGATGATATGAATTGAATTGTGTCTTGTTCAGATATTGATCAGATTTTGTACTGAGTTGAGTATTGATCAGAACAGATTGTGTATTGAATCATTCACTGACACAGCGTATTCGTTATTGTCATTTCAGATTGATATGGACAGATTTGAATACAGATCATCGTCTTCGTCAGACCGGGACGACAAAGGTATAATTAATGTGATATTTGGGAAGACATAACTCAAATCAGATCTCATTTGAGTTTCCCAAGAAAATCACATACTTGATTATTGTTTATCTTTTGATATGATTATGAATTTTTTATAGACTTATATTCAAATCTTTTGAAATGAACATGCTTTTTTTATAGATTTTATTCATTGCATTTGAGATAGGAAAGTTTGACAGATAGTCAGACTTCTAGATGTTCGGTGTATCTCAGCTTAGGAGCAGCTCTGACTCCTATTGCAGCCATTGATACAGCTCCGACTGAAGTCTAGGAATAAGACGTACAGTCACCCCGAGTGGGAGGGTAGGTGACAGCCATTGACGTCTTATTCACACCGGGATCCCTAGAGTTATAGTTGAGTCGGGTCTAGACATGACTTGATTAGAACTGCATGCGTATATGAATGGGATTCACAGACTATGGAACTCATTGTTACTGCTTTCAGTTATGATAGCAGGTCTCATGATTTAGATTGTTTATATGCATGTTTATCTGACTTGAGTTGCATGTTTATTTGATTTGATTTCATGAGTATGAAATCTATTACCTTTGATTTTGTTAATGTCAGCATGTTTCATAAGATATATGTGTACATACATGCTTACCATGTTTTATACTGGGATTTATTCTCACCGGAGTTATCCGGTTGTTGTCTTTTTTGTATGTGTGCATGACAACAGGTGGGACTGGATCGGGGTCAAGAGGAGGAGGAGAGAAGAAGAGTTAGCATGGTGATTCCGGACTTACTGTAGATTTGGTTTATTACTGGAACTTAGTAACCAAACCTTAGACTTAGATTGTACAGTATTGTACTTTTATACTGAAATGTATTTTACACCGAGAGGTATATTATTTAGATTCCATTACCTTCCGCATTTACATTTTAAAAAGAAAAATTTTTAGACCCTGTTTATCAGAACTGATAATTAAATCCCAACGATGATTAAGAAGACTATTAGCGTCCGGGTCCCCACAACAGGTGGTATCAGAGCGATAGATCTTTTAGATTGAGATAGTCAGAACTGATAGATCTTTTAGAATGAGATAGTAGAGAATGAGCGGGGTAGATTGACTTGTCTTCCTTGCATGTGATTGCTAGCATGAGATTTATGTCAATGTTGACTGGCATGATGTGTGCTAACATGATTTATTGCTTTCCCTATTACATGTTGTTTGTTATCTGAGTTGATTGCAGCATGTAATTGTTAAGCCTGAATCTGAACCGAGTCTGGATCAGAGGTATATGATCAGAGGAGGGCTGAGACAGATTGTATAGATTGTGTACTAATTTGTTTGATTATCAGATATACCGCCTCGCAAAATTTCAGAAAAGGGCAGTACTTCGTCTGAACAGATAGAGGCATCAGAAACTCAGCTAGAAACAAAGATGAAAGAATTTCAGTTATTGCAGCCGCCGATTCTGAATGGTATTGAGACGTTCGAAGATTGTCAGAACTGGTTTGATGATATAGAAATACTGTTCGATTTACTTGATTGTACAGATGAACAGAGAGTTTAAATGGTACCTTATCAGTTACGAGAAGCCGCCAGGAATTGGTGGATTACCAGTAGAAGAATGTGGGAACAGAGAGGTACAGTGATTTCGTGGGAAATATTCAGAACTGAATTTTATCGACGATTTTTCTCAGTCTCATACCGAGAGGACAAGAAAGCAGAGTTTGAGAATTTGAGCCAAGGTCAGTTGAATATTGATGAATATACCGCCAAATTCTCTACTCTACTGCATTTTGCTCCTCATTTAGCTGGAAATGATGAAGCTATAGTGAATCAGTTCATCAGAGGGTTGAATTCGGAGGTAGTTGCATTAATGAATTTGCAGCGACCTTACCATTTTGCTGATATCTTGAGTAGAGCGAAGAGAGTGGAGGCGAGTCTGATTAGACAATTAACAAGGTTGTGTGTGAAGCAACCCCAGACACAACAATCCCCTCTTCGATATGATCGCGGCAGTACGAGTGGGAAGCAAGATTTGCTGAAAGCTCGAAAGAAGCCATTCAAGAAGTTAGGGAGTGGTTCCTCTAGCTCCAGTGGTTCTAGCCCGAGTTATACTGGAGTGTATTGCAGAACTTGCGGAGGAAGACATCCCACGGAGCTATGCCAAGGAGTTACTGGTAGTTGTCATATCTGCCGACAGCCGGGGCACTTTGCCAGAGTTTGTCCCCAGAGAGATTCCCGAAGATTTCAGGCATCAGGACCATCTGGTGGTAGTGACCGAGGAACAGACCCAAGAGGCACTTGATGATATAGTGGCAGGTACTGTTCTTTTATGATTATATTGCATGTGTATTGATATATACTAATGCATTTGTTAAGAATATCTTTGACTGAGTTGCATTGAGATATGCTGTATCTGTTGGGTTTGTATGTACTGTAGTATTGATGTCCTTGCTTATTGAGGAAATGTTGATATCAGAGATTTCTGTATAGATTGTATACTACAGTAAGATGAGAATGAAATAGAAATAGATTATGATGTACTTGTGTTTCTGATTTGAATGCATTATTGATATGTATATGCTGAACAAGTACAGACATATTGTAGAATTTTTCCAGAAATGGTAAGAGTCAGACCAGAGATGACTGATCAGTGGAAATACCACGATAAGGATTCTAGATTTAGAAATACTTTGATATCTGTATTGTATATGACTCGATTAGTACAGAAAGGAGCATATTGCATCCTTATGTATTCAGTAGATCCACTGAAATCGAACCTGGCATTGGCAGATTTTCCAGTGATATATGAGTTGGCTGATGTTTGCCAGATAAGATTTCAGATTTATGTGATCTCAAAAAGATAGACTTCAGAAATTGAATGGAGATTAGGTATGGTTTGTATGTTAGATTCAGTACAGAATGATATTGAATATACAGAATAATACATACTGAATTTAAAGAATTGAATATTTGAAGATTGTAGTGAATATTCTGAGAATTAGGATTATTGTATACAGAAAGTATTCAGATAAGAATTCCGCTTGGAATAGATTATATTCAGAGTAAGTGATATCTGAAATTAGTATACAGATTGACTTTGACACAATTGCGATTATGATCAGTGACTGAAAGATATGAAGATCAGAAATGTCAGAAATTATTATGTCTGATTTGACAGATTATCTTATTCGATTATTGCTTTATATCTGCTGTGTATTGTGATTGTTCTAAATCAGTATTCGTGATATCTTATATTGGTTGGGAGCACAATTTAATTGCAGATGAGATATAGCAGCTGATCAGAATGACCTGAAGATATTTACTAGAACTAGTTGTTTTATGAGTTCACTGAACTCACTAGATCTGTATAGGTTACTGATATTTTGTATCTTATTTGATATTACTGTTGTTTTGAATCCGTATATGATACAGATTTTTGTGAACCGTTGAGAATATATACAGTTCCATTGAATCAGAATTATTTTCGAGAGGTACAACTATTCAGAAATACGATCAGAATGTTCAGAGCTTGATGGATAATCAGAATGGAGCATCGATCAGAGTAACAGATATATGATTTTGTGTTTTGTATAGAATTGACTAGCTTGTGATATCAGAATGTTTCAGTATTGTATAACAGAATTGATATTGATAGTCAGAGCCGAATACCAGGTAGGTATTTTTTTCTTTAATTTTTATTATTAACTGATTGTTATACGGAATAGTTCGAAGTTGAAATCACAGATAATGTCAGAAATGTGCTGTAGTGACTTCAGTTGTCATGTTTGTGACTGAGAATGTATGATATTCGAACAGACAGTTTTGATATAGACAAATTAAGTCAGTTGTGACAGATTTGTATTGAAATTTTGGCAGAAATTGTACTGAATTGTACGAATTGCCGATGGATGAAGACAGAAATCAGAAGATTATTACAGATGTGTATGTTTCTGAATAGAAAGAGGAGTGCATATCTATGGCTTTTGTAATGAAATTACCGCCATTTTTCTCCAGATTGAAATATGATATGATTGTGATTGACAGATTGTTCAATCTATATATATCAGTTTGAACAAGATGATGTACAAACATGAGCAAATGACACAGATTGATGTCAAAGAAATGGTCAGATTGCACATAATGTTGCAATAAAAGGTATCAGATTGTGATTGTGATTTATTTTGCACATATGGCAGAATATACCATACGTTATTTCGCAAATTTTCACCGATTGACGGATAGCCAGAGTGTACTATCCAGATATGGAAGATATCCAGAGAACGGTAGTGCGGGATGCTAGCACTAGTTGACATGAAGTATTGTTACTTTATGGGTAATTGTGTGGTGATAGCTATCAAAAGAGTACTGAGATAGTTACAGACGACACATTGTACAGTGAGTACTACAGAGTCCTTATAAAGAAGATTCAGAAAGGAATAAAGATAGATCAGAAATGACAGATATGATAAACCAACATTGGATGATGATGTTTGGTATTTGGAGTGGAAGATTGAATATATCCTTGATCGAGATAAACAGAATTGATAACCGGCAGTAGTATTGATTAACTATGAACGGTGATTGGTTTATACGGATGTTGTATAACCAACATGCCAAGATTGATTCTGTCAGAGTTAGTTTAAGAAGTATGATGATAGTATACTTCATGAAGTTTTATTCCAGATTTGGAATCAGAGGTTAATACAAGAAAGAGATTTCACCATGGATTCAGTGAGATGAGGGTGTGATTTAAACTCTGTTATACATTTCTTCTGATATATCTGAATTGATTGTTTGTGAGTTCGGGGACGAACTCAGATCTAAAAGGGGGAGAAATGTAAAGCCCGAGAATTGAGTTTGATACTTTGTACTGATATATATAAAGTATGAATAAGGAAGGTGTGGGGACCCGGGCTCTAACTCTGTTCTTTGGGATTAAATGGATCATTAATATAAAAAGTGGGTCAAATTTTCGCTTTTCAGCATTCATTCTAATGTTATATAAACAAACGTAAAGTCTTTATTTATTTTACAAACATACAAACATGTCGTGTTCTAATACATAAATCCAACTAGTGTTTAATACAATACCAAATACAAATTGTCCAAGTCTACAAAAGAAACACTAGTCCTCTGCTGCGCCCGTAGTCTCCACGCTATATCAATCTCGTCTCTGTCTCGACCCAGATCCTGCCCCACCTGTTGTTATGCACACATACAGACATAACAACAGCCGGAAACTCCGGTGAGAACAAATCCCAGTATAAACATGTATACATGCATATAATCAGTATGAATGACAATCATATGAATATGCAATGCGAATCAAACCATGTCTGGACTCGACTCGTCTAGAACTCTAGGGTTCCCGGTGTGAATAAGACGATCTATCACCTACCCTCCCAATCGGGGTGACGGTACGTCTTATTCCTAGACTTTGGCCTAATCTGTATCTACATCTACAATAGGAGACGAATTTTCTCCTAAGTTGTGATATCACCGAACATCTAGAAGTTTGACTGTTTCTGTCAAGACTCCCTATCTTAAATGCAATGCATAACAATCTGTAAACAATGCATAAACATCTCAAAAGATTTGAATACAATTCATAAACAAATCACAATCATAATTCAAGATAAACAATAAATCTAGTATGTGGTTTTGGTTGGGAAACTCAAATGTGATCTCATTTGAGTTGTATCTCCCCAAACAAAAACATACATTATACCTTTCTTACAACAATCTGTGTCGTACTCGAAGTCTCGATGTCAATTCGGTCAGCTTCAACATGAAATAACAATGTTGATACCCATTCTATCAATTTCTAATCTCAATCAACCCATATCCGATTCAATACTTGATCTTGGTATAGTTGACGGCATTACGGCATGAATTCTCAATACCAATCAACTCATATAACAGTATCAAATAACCTCAACTCATATTCATCATAATATCTATATCATAAGCCCATATTACTTCTGAAATCTCCATCTTCCCAATTTAATACATGATAAAAAAAATCATAACCATCACGTATAGTATCATTTTCTCGATCAGTTTACGTTATTACGATGCCTATATTCTTAAGAACATCTAATAGCAATCACATCTTAATTTCTCCAATACATAAAATCTGAACCATGTTGGAATTCAAAAATACTTACATTACCTTGTAGCACTTAACGAGAGAAGCTCAAAAATGAAATCGGATTAACATTTGGATGATTAAATCTTGTAAAATCAAGTCCTAGAAGGATTGAAATTTGGAGGGGATTTCTGAGAGTTTGGCCTTCTTTTTCTCGTTGCTAGCTACTGAATGAAGACATACTATATATATATATATTGCATGATTACCAACACATGGCTCATCCTGTGACATACACGTCTCGCGCATATGCTCGACATCACCCGCGCATATGCGCGAGACCTACTGGTCTCGGCAATGCAGAATTTATCACCTCGCGCATATGCGCCACTTTTCTCGCGCATATGCGCCATTGCTACTGGAGGTGTCGCGCATATGCGCCGCTTCTTTCCGCGCATATGCGCCAATGCTACTGGAATTGTCGTGCATATGCGCCACTTATCTTCGCGCATATGCGCCAACTGTTCTGTCCTAATTTGAAGATTTTCTCCTCTTGTCTATGTATTTCCTATTCTCATCTCAATTAACACTCCTCATTATATATATATACGCATACTCATATATTCCGAGTATTATGTCAATGAGAACTAATAATCTCGAGCCTTACATTTCTCCCCTTCTAAGAAATGATTTCGCCCTCGAAATCGCAGGCAAATTATCAAACATACATGACAAGTAATATAATCAATACTGAAAATTTACTTACATCATGTAAATAATTCAGGATGTTTCTGTTGCATATCCGCTTCTGTTTCCCAAGTTGCTTCTTCGATGCCATGACGACTCCATTGGACTTTCACTAACGGTATAGTCTTCGTCCTGAGCTTCTTTTCTTTCCGATCAAGAATTTGTATCGGTTGTTCAACATAGCTCAAGGTCTGATCAAGTTCCGCTTCGTCAGGCTGAATGACATGAGAAATATCTGGCATATACTTACGCAACATTGACACATGAAAAACATCATGTATCCCGGATAGCGAAGGAGGAAGAGCAAGTCGATAGGCTCGGTCGCCAATCTTCTCTAAGATCTTGTAAGGACCGACGTATCTAGGAGACAGCTTTCCACGCTTACCAAATCTAACAACGCCTCTAAAGGGAGAAATCTTTAGAAATACTCGGTCTCCTTGCTCGAATACCAACGGTCTACGTCTAACATTGGCGTATTTGGCTTGTCTATCTTGTGCTGTCTTCATTCTCTTCTGAATGACTTTCACCTTCTCAGTCATGTCACGAATCATATCTGGCCCAAGTTCTGGTACTTCTGAGACATCATCCCAGTACGCCGGAGATCTGCACTTCTTGCCATATAAAGCTTCAAACGGTGCCATCTCAATGCTCGTCTGATAGCTATTATTGTAAGAAAATTCGCAAAGAGGTAGAGAATCTTGCCAACTAGTGCCAAAATCTAGCACTACGGCTCTCAACATATCCTCTAAAGTCTGGATAGTCCGCTCTGATTGTCCGTCTGTCTGAGGATGATAAGCAGTACTCAGGTGTAATGTCGTACCTAAGGCCTGCTGTAAACTGTGCCAGAAGTGTAAAGTGAATCGTGGATCACGATCTGATACGATAGACTTCGGCACACCATGTAATCTGACTACCTCTCGAACATATATATCCGCCATCTGATCGTTTCGATACGTCATTTTGTACGGAATAAAGCAAGCTGATTTGGTCAATCTGTCAATAATGACCCAAATCGCATCACAGCCTCTAGATGATCGAGGTAACTTCGTCACGAAATCCATGGAAATGTGATCCCATTTCCATTCTGGAATGGCTAAACTCTGAAGTAAACCTTCGGGCTTCTTCCTCTCGGCTTTCACCTGTTGGCAATTCAAGCACTTAGACACAAATTCTGCGATATCTGACTTCATCTGCTTCCACCAGAACTGTGTCTTCAAGTCGTTGTACATCTTTCGGCCACCAGGGTGAATGCTAAACCGACTACAGTGCACCTCTAACATGATCTGTTGTTTCAAATCTGAAACATCTGGCACTACAAGACGGTTATTCACATACAGTACATGATCACGTACTTGGTATTCTGACAAATGCCCTGATCTGACCATCTGAATCGATTTCTGCACATTCTGATCCATTCTTTGTGCTTTTTTAATCCTCCAAATCAAATCAGGTTCAACATGAATGGAGGCAAGTCGTAGTGGCCTACTTTCTGTATCAAATTCTAATCCAGACAAACAGCAGTTTTCAACTAACTTTGTAACACCTATCGTCGATAATGATAGGGAACAAACCTTTCGACTCAAGGCGTCCGCTGCTGCATTTGACTTCCCTGGATAGTATTTGATTTCGCAATCAAAGTCTTTCAACAGATCAAGCCATCTACGCTGCCTCATGTTCAGTTCTGATTGAGAAAATAGATACTTCAGGCTTTTGTGATCGGAGTAAATCTCAAATTTCTCGCCGTAAAGATAGTGACGCCAGATCTTTAATGCAAATACGATAGCTGCCAATTCAAGATCGTGAATGGGGTATCGAACTTCATGTGACTTCAATTGTCTCGAGGCGTATGCGACCACATGACCTTGCTGCATAAGAACACATCCCAAACCTCTGTGAGAGGCATCACAATATACAACGAAATTACCCGTACCTGAAGGTATCGTCAGTACTGGAGCACTAGTCAGCTTCTTCTTCAATTCCATAAAGCTAGACTGGTAATCCTCAGACCATACAAATGGCACATTCTTTTGTGTCAACTGGGTGATTGGTTTTGCAATACTGGAGAAATCTTTGATAAATCGTCTATAGTATCCTGCTAGACCCATGAAACTGCGTATTTCTGGAACAGAAGTCGGTCTCGGCCAACTGATCACAGCTTCCACTTTACTTGGATCTACAGCAATACCATCTCCAGATATAATATGTCCCAAGAAGACTACTCGATTCAGCCAAAATTCACACTTTGACAATTTAGCATACAGCCTTTCATTCCTCAATGTCTGCAACACAATTCTAAGATGCTCTGCATGTTCATTTCTGTTCTTTGAATACACCAGAATGTCATCAATAAAGACAATCACAAAATCATCCAAATACCTCTGAAAGATTCGATTCATCAAGCTCATAAATACCGCTGGAGCATTTGTTAAACCAAAAGGCATGACAATAAATTCGTAATGTCCATACCTGGTTCGAAATGCTGTCTTTGGTATCTCTACATATCGAACTCTGAGCTGATGATATCCGGATCGCAAATCTATCTTTGAATAAACAGAGGATCCTTGTAATTGATCAAATAAATCATCGATGCGCGGCAATGGATAATTATTCTTCATTGTCGCTTTATTTAATTGCCTATAGTCTATACACAATCGCATCGATCCATCTTTCTTCCTCACAAAGAGCACTGGTGCGCCCCAAGGAGATACACTAGGTCAAATATATCCCTTGGCTAGAAGATCTTCCAACTGTGCTTTCAGTTCTTTCAGTTCAACAGGCGCCATCCTATACGGGGCTCGGGATATAGGGACAGTACCTGGCATAAGATCTATGCTAAAATCTACCTCCCGCATTGGAGGTAATCCTGGGATCTCCTCTGGAAACACATCTGCAAACTCCCGTACTACTGGCAAGTCTGCCAATGCCGAGCTCGATTTCTGTACATCTACAGCATACACAAGGAACCCATCTGCTCCTTTCTGCAACAACTTATTCATAGTCAAAGCCGAAATCAAGGGAATCTGATATCTGGAACCCTTTCCGTAGAACTTCCACTCTTCTGCCATTTCTGGTCTGAATCTGACAATCTTGTGGAACAATCCACGGTGGCTCTGTACTTTGTTAACATGTCAATCCCAACAATGCAATCAAAATCATCTAACCCAAGTATTATACAATCTAGATCAATTTCATGACCCTCAAATTGTAAGATGCAATGTCTAACCGTAGTCACCGCTATCAAACCACTTCCCAAAGGAGAAATAATAGACACTACATCCGACATTGACTCAACAGGCAAGGAATGCAATAATACAAATCGTTCTGAGATGAATGTATGCGATGCACCCGTATCTATCAATATATAGGCAGGATAACCGCAAAGAGAACAATTACCTGCTATGACATCATCTGGGGCATCCTGTGCTTGCTCCTCTTTCAATGCAAATACATGAGCCTGTTTCGAGGAGGCTGGCTCACGGTCTGGCTACCTCTACCTCTGGGCTGCGTCTGTGACTGTGGTGGCTGAAAGGAGTGTACAGATGAAGCTTGCCTCTCAGGCTGAGCTACAGATGCAGATGACCCTGCACCTTGAAATCTTTGTGAGCTTCTCTGGGGACACACTTTGGCGAAATGCCCCTGTTGCCTGCATATGTTACATCTGACCCCTACACCCTGACACTGTTCTGTGGCATGCCTGCCACCACAAGAACTGCAATATACACCCATGTACCTGGTACTCTGATCAAAACCACTCTGTCTGGATCCACTGGAGCTCGATGAACTGCTCCCAGGTCTTTTGAACTGCTTTCCTTTCGCTTTCAGCTGATCCTTTCGCCCACTGCTACTACCGCCGCTATCGAATCTAGGAGGAGGTTGTACTGGAGGTAGTGGCGGTCTCGGACTCGGGGCAACATACGGAACACTCCGTTGCCTAAGCAGTCCTGCTTCTGCTCCTTTGGCACGGTTCAATGCCTCAGCGAAATTGTTGGGTCTTCCAGTATTTACCAACGTAAAGATATCAGGGTTTAAGCCATTTATAAACTGATCTGCCACGGCCTCATCATTACCTGAAACGTGAGGTGCAAATCGAAGCAAGGAAGAAAATTTAGCGACGTACTCTTCGATGTTCAGTTGCCCTTGCCTCAAGTTTGCAAACTCAGCGCCATTATCTTTACGGTAGGATATAGGGAAGAATCGCTGATAAAACTCTGTCTTGAACACTTTCCATGTAATCTCCATGCCACGCTGTCCAATGCTCTTTTGATGTTCAACCACCAATTCTTGGCCACATCTTGCAGTTGATGGCCAATGAATTTCACTCTTTTCTCATCACTGTATTCTAGAGACTCGAACAACATCTCGATATCTTCCAACCAGCTTTCACATTCAATTGCGTTTTCGGTACACCGTAAGGTAGGTGGTCGGAAAGACTGGAATCGCTTTAATAAAGTCTCCATGGGCGTAGCAGTAACGTCCATTGGATCCCCGGATGTGCTACCCTGTTCTGGTGCTGTGGGTCGTAGAGGCACTGCAGCTCTTCTAGGAGGAATGTATCTGATATTCAACAAATTAGTATACAAGCTATACAAACTGTCTCAGCCCTCCTCTGATCATTTACCTCTGATCCAGAATCGGTTCTGATTCAGTCTTTACTAACACATGCTGTAATACAAGTCAGATACTCATACAACATGCAATAATGAAAGCAATAAATCATGCTAGCACATCATAAGGCAAGGAAGAAGACTCGATCTACCCCGCTCATTCTATTTTATCTCACTCTAAAAGATCTATCGCTCTGATACCACCTGTTGTGGGGACCCGGGCTCTAACTTTGTTCTTTGGGATTAAATGGATCATTAATATAAAAAGTGGGTCAAATTTTCGCTTTTCAGCATTCATTCTAGTGTTATATAAACAAACGTAAAGTCTTTATTTATTTTACAAACATACAAACATGTCGTGTTCTAATACATAAATCCAACTAGTGTTTAATACAATACCAAATACAAATAGTCCAAGTCTACAAAAGAAACACTAGTCCTCTGCTGCGCCCGTAGTCTCCACGCTATATCAATCTCGTCTCTGTCTCGACCCAGATCCTGCCCCACCTGTTGTTATGCACACATACAGACATAACAACAGCCGGAAACTCCGGTGAGAACAAATCCCAGTATAAACATGTATACATGCATATAATCAGTCTAAACATGAAACATGCTATTATGAATGACAATCATATGAATATGCAATGCGAATCAAACCATGTCTGGACTCGACTCGTCTAGAACTCTAGGGATCCCGGTGTGAATAAGACGATCTATCACCTACCCTCCCAATCGGGGTGACGGTACGTCTTATTCCTAGACTTCGGCCTAATTTGTATCCACATCTACAATAGGAGACGAATCTTCTCCTAAGCTGTGATATCACCGAACATCTAGAAGTTTGACTGTTTCTGTCAAGACTCCCTATCTTAAATGCAATGTATGACAATCTGTAAACAATGCATAAACATCTCAAAAGATTTGAATACAATTCATAAACAAATCACAATCATAATTCAAGATAAACAATAAATCTAGTATGTGGTTTTGGTTGGGAAACTCAAATGTGATCTCATTTGAGTTGTATCTCCCCAAACAAAAACATGCATTATACCTTTCTTACAACAATCTGTGTCGTACTCGAAGTCTCGATGTCAATTCGGTCAGCTTCAATCTGAAATAACAATGTTGATACCCATTCTATCAATTTCTAATCTCAATCAACCCATATCCGATTCAATACTTGATCATGGTATAGTTGACGGCATTACGGCATGAATTCTCGATACCAATCAACTCATATAACAGTATCAAATAACCTCAACTCGTATTCATCATAATATCTATATCATAAGCCCATATTACTTCTGAAATGTCCATCTTCCCAATTTAATACATGATAAAAAAAATCATAACCATCACGTATAGTATCATTTTCTCGATCCGTTTACGTTATTACGATACCTATATTCTTAAGAACATCTAATAGCAATCACTTCTTAATTTCTCCAATACATAAAATCTGAACCATGTTGGAATTCAAAAATACTTACATTACCTTGTAGCACTTAACGAGAGAAGCTTAAAAATGAAATCGGATTAACATTTGGATGATTAAATCTTGTAAAATCAAGTCCTAGAAGGATTGAAATTTGGAGGGGATTTCTGAGAGTTTGGCCTTCTTTTTCTCGTTGCTAGCTGCTGAATGAAGACATACTATATATATATTGCATGATTACCAACACATGGCTCATCCTGTGACATACACGTCTCGCGCATATGCGCGACATCACCCGCGCATATGCGCGAGACCTACTGGTCTCGGCAATGCAGAATTTATCACCTCGCGCATATGCGCCACTTTTCTCGCGCATATGCGCCATTGCTACTGGAGGTGTCGCGCATATGCGCCGCTTCTTTCCGCGCATATGCGCCAATGCTACTGGAATTGTCGTGCATATGCGCCACTTATCTTCGCGCATATGCGCCAACTGTTCTGTCCTAATTTGAAGATTTTCTCTTCTTGTCCATGTATTTCCTATTCTCATCTCTATTAACACTCCTCATTATATATATATACGCATACTCATATATTCCGAGTATTAAGTCAATGAGAACTAATAATCTCGAGCCTTACAAAAGGCAACAACAGAAGTGGAGAAACGATGTTGCAAAACTAGAATATTTTGAGGAAACAGCACCGCACCCGCGGTGCCAAACATCACCGCACCCGCGGTGCATGGAGAGTAAGTTGGCAAGAAATTCCGTAGCATCACCGCACCCGCGGTGTTGGAAGGACCGTACCCGCGGTCTGAGCTTTCGGGAAATGCAAAGATAGGCATTGCACGACCGCACCCACGGTACAATACACGACCGCACCCGCGGTCTAACGTGTAACGTAAAGAATGAAGCCATGTTTCAGAATATGCATGCAGTATATATATAGAAGCATGACACGTTTTCTTCAGAATTTCAGAAAGGAAATCGAGAGCTTTGGGAGAGAAAATCCTTACGCCTTTAGATTTGTGATTTTGAAATATCCGTGTATCAGAATTCGAATCTGAACGCAGTACCGTGTTCCTCTCGACTCGAGCTACACAAGGACGTAAGTTTCATTACGTTTTACAGTGTTTTGACATTATGATGTTGTCAGAATTGAATATGATTCAGATATGATGTTTCTACTACCGTAGACATTATAGAATTGAAGTCAGATTAAAGAACAGACTGTTTCTGTAATTGTTATGATTTTTGAAAGATATTGACTGAGATTCTATATCAGATTGTGTTAGTATTCAGAATATGAATTGTATTGACACAGATTATGAGTTCCAGTATTATATATGCGATGTTCAGGTTGACGGGTTTATTCAGATTATATTGTTGTACCGTCGTAACATCAGTATTGATTTAGATTGATCAGATTCAGATATGATTTTGATTATATTGTGATGTCGATGATATGAATTGAATTGTGTCTTGTTCAGATATTGATCAGATTTTGTACTGAGTTGAGTATTGATCAGAACAGATTGTGTATTGAATCATTCACTGACACAGCGTATTCGATATTGTCATTTCAGATTGATATGGACAGATTTGAATACAGATCATCGTCTTCGTTAGACCGGGATGACAAAGGTATAATTCATGTGATATTTGGGAAGACATAACTCAAATCAGATCTCATTTGAGTTTCCCAAGAAAATCACATACTTGATTATTGTTTATCTTTTGATATGATTATGAATTGTTTATAGACTTATATTCAAATCTTTTGAAATGAACATGCTTTGTTTATAGATTTTATTCATTGCATTTGAGATAGGAAAGTTTGACAGATAGTCAGACTTCTAGATGTTCGGTGTATCTCATCTTAGTAGCAGCTCTGACTCCTATTGCAGCCGTTGATACAGCTCAGACCGAAGTCTAGAAATAAGACGTACAGTCACCCCGAGTGGGAGGGTAGGTGACAGCCATTGACGTCTTATTCACACCGGGATCCCTAGAGTTATAGTTGAGTCGAGTCTTGACATGACTTGATTAGAACTGCATGCGTATATGAATGGGATTCATAGACTATGGAACCCATTGTTACTGCTTTCAGTTATGATAGCAGGTCTCATGATTTAGACTGTTTATATGCATGTTTATCTAACTTGAGTTGCATGTTTATTTGATTTGATTTCATGAGTATGAAATCTATTACCTTTGATTTTGTTAATGTCAGCATGTTTCATAAGATATATGTGTACATACATGCTTACCATGTTTTATACTGGGATTTATTCTCACCGGAGTTATCCGGCTGTTGTCTTTTTTTGTATGTGTGCATGACAACAGGTGGGACTGGATCGGGGTCAAGAGTAGGAGGAGAGAAGAAGAGTTAGCGTGGTGATTCCGGACTTAGTGTAGATTTGGTTTATTACTGGAACTTAGTAACCGAACCTTAGACTTAGATTGTACAGTATTGTACTTTTATACTGAAATGTATTTTATACGAGAGGTATATTATTTAGATTCCATTACCTTCCGCATTTACATTTTAAAAAGAAAAATTTTTAGACCCTGTTTATCAGAACTGATAATTAAATCCCAACGATGATTAAGAAGATGATTAGCGTCCGGGTCCCCACATTTACCGACTCTCATGGGTTCATCAGGTGGCAAGGTTGGGTGTTTTGTCGAAACGTATAGGAATCGATGCATTGTAGTCGGGGATTCACCGCTTACCTTTCGGTATGGATATCCTTTGTGTTATCATGTGTATGTAGGTTGAAATCTCTGATCAGAATATGGTGGTAATTATGAAAGGGGTTTCATAGATTACACCATCGATGCAACTACGACATGACACATAGTATCGATTCACTGACAACTCTCGATATACCAATGGTTGTCGAATTGGTCGGGATATATGAGTTGAAGGGACCGTACTGTACGCTAACCATAATTGAATGGTTCTTGCAGGCACTATCAATTGATACCTAGGGAATCATGTAAGGGATGCTGCTAGGCGTTTAACATGGTTGGTTGGGTACTATCAGACTTGAGTTCTGACATTCTTGTTATCAATGAGTTGATAAGTAAGAATGGAGCAATTGGGGTATGCTCATATAAGGACATGTTTAGTCCGAATCACATGGAGATGTGAACCCACGGCTAGTTGTATCAATGAACCATTGAGGGCCACACAACTATTAGCTTTCTAGATTCCGTTGAGAAGTAAAATAGTTCAATGTGTTGAACGGCTTATAAATGAGTTTATAAGCGTAAAGAAAAATTAGAAGTATGACTTCTATAAAGGAGAAAATAGTTCAATGTGTTGAACGGCTTATAAATGAGTTTATAAGCTTAAAGAAAAATAGAAGTATGACTTCTATGAGAGAAATGTAAATTTTAATTTATGGAAGTGTTCCTAAATTAAAAGTTTGCTAAGTGAATAATGTATTTGAAAATTGTGATTTTCATAAACATTATTATGGACTAAATTAAATTAATTCAAGTGTTGAATTAATTAAACACTAGTGGACCTAGTAGAGTCCAAATAATTAAATTAATTCAAGTGTTGAATTAATTAAATCATATTGAGTCTTGTAGAGCTCAGTTTAAATTAATTATTTAACTAGTGGGACTTGGGTAAATTCAAGTAATGTTTAATTAGTTCAAAAATATTTGAGATAATTAAATTAAGTCCATGGTTTTAAATTTGTTAAAAACCATATAATATATGCATGCATGGGAGGTGAAGGGTTGGGAGACAACTTTTTCTATTTTCAAGGCATGGCATGCAACTTTTGTTGGTAGCTTTTTGCAAGTCCAAGCCTCCTTCCCCTTCATTCTATGCACCATGGCCAAAATTCCACTAAGTTTTCTCTCCATTTTTCTTCAATTTTGGTTGAGGAAATCTTGCACTTCTCCTTGAAAAATCCTCATATTTTTCTAGTGCAAAATATGAGGGGATCTACCTAGTTGGTGGTGGGCTTAATAATTGAGCAAGGTGTGCTCAAAGGAAGTTTTAAGATAGTTTCTACCATTGAAGAGCTAAGGTGTTTACACCTTAGTTGGAGCCATACATCAATCCTTGTGATTGATAGGTACTTTTCTTAACACACTATGTATGACATGTGTTTGTTTTTGTATTTGCTACACATAAGAGGGGTGGCCGAAAATTTCCTTTAAAAAATATCGATTTTTAAACTTCCGTTGCGTTTCCGGTCACCGTAACCGACCCCCTTTCATTAGTCGAATGTTTGTGATTTTTTTTTTAAAAATAAAAAATTCTAGTAATTTTTAAGCAAAACAAGTAGTGGACTTTTCATTTCCATAGTCAAATTTTTTCAACGCCGTCGGAGACTTTAATCAACACATCAGTGAACAATCCCTCTCTCACATCCTTCTTCCTTATTCATCGATTCGCAGCACAGATAGTTAGGACTTGCACTACAAGAAAATCTTAATTCAACAACACATCAAAGACAATAGGTTATGTAAAAACCGTTGTGCTTTGTCTTTTAACAACGGTTCAAGAAAAACAGTTGTGGTAGGCTCAAAAAACCCGCTCATAGACAACAGTTTCTTAAAAACTGTTGTCATTGATATGTCTACGACAACGGTTTTTAAAAACCGTTGTCTATTAGCTTCTATTTTTTGGGCTACGAAAACGGTTTTTAAAAATCGTTGTCTATTAGCGTGTTTTTTTTGGGTTACGACAACGGTTTTTAATAACCGTTGTCTATTAGCTTGTTTCTTGGGCTACGACAACGGTTTTTAAAAACTGTTATCTATTAGCTTGTTTTTTGTTGGTCTACGACAACGGTTTTAAAAACTGTTGTCTATTAGTGTGGTTTTCTTTGCTATGACAACGGTTTTTAAAAACCGTTGTCTTATAGCTTGTTTTTTTTGAGTTACGACAACAGTTTTTAATAACCGCTGTCTATTAGCTTTTTTTTTTGGACTACGACAACGGTTTTTAAAAACCGTTGTCTTATAGCTTGTTTTTTTTGGGCTACGACAATGGTTTTTAATAACCGTTGTCTATTTGCTTGTTTTTTTGGGCTACGACAACGGTTTTTAAAACCGTTGTCTATTAGCTTGTTTTTTGTTGGCCTACGACAACGGTTTTAAAAACCTTGTCTATTAGTGTGTTTATTTTTCTACGACAACGTTTTTTACATCATCACCTGGTTTTATTAGAGCTACAACAACAGTTTTTTAAAACGTTGTCTTTTCTTAGTTGTTTTATACGGTTAACGACAACGGGTTTACAAAAACCTTTGTCGTAGAATTTTTTAGGAAAAAAAATTGTAATGGTATATAATTTTATTATCTTTAATTAGGCTATATAAATAACTAGTGCATCAGCACTACTTTTTTTTAATTAATTTAAGTTAATATTTTGTTTTTAAGTCAAATTTAATTCAGTGAATAAAACACTCATATGTTGACTGTTAATGATGTATGCAGGAGTGTAAGATTGTTTAATTCAAACTGAGATTAGCTATTTTGACGCATGGGAGGAAGCAGTTCCGGTGATGCAGAGGGTCGAATCTGTTAGGGATTTGAGGGCCAAGATGCTCGAGAAACTATGCAAGGAGAATCTCTTGGATCTAAATCCGAATCCGGATGTTGGGTGGGTGACGAATCTACTCGAATAGGTTTGATTCGAATATTGCTGGATAAGTAATCGCCATTTTGGAATCCAAATCTTTAAGTACGAAAATGGGTTTTTAATGGGCTTTCTATGTGTGGATTATACGCCAGGGATGAAATGGCAGGGGAAGGTTTTGATGCATAAATGTTGATGAGTTTTGAGGAGATCGAGGCCGATGATGAGAAAAGATTGCAGTATATACGTATTTTTTGTTTGGAAAATGTTAATATTGTGGGACTCTACTGCCACATTGCCACATTGATGACGAACATGTATAAAGGTCAATTGCAATACTAAATTCAAATTTGTAAAATTTTTGTTTATTGTTGGCATATTTTGGAAGATGGATTTTGAACATAAAATAGTCACGGATTTAACGTGGTAAATATTTTGTTTTCGATTGTTATTTTTGGTTTAATTATTATTATATATATTATAAATTAAAAGAAATTTAATACAAAAATTTTATGTATTGAAAAAAATTATTAAAGACAACAGTTTTGGATTCTCACTACAAGAAAAATGGTAAACGACAGTTGTATAAGCGTATTTTTGAGACATAAGACAACTATTTAGCGACGGTTTTTTCTCTAACCGTCGCTAAAAATAGCGACGGTTTTACGAAAACCGTCGCCGATTTATAATTTGACGACAGTTTAATATAAACCGTCGCGAAATTTAGCGAAAGTTAAAAAAAACTGTCGCATGTTTAAAACTAGCGACAGATTTGCCAAACCCGTTGCTAAAGTTGGCGACAGTTAAATAAAACCGTCGCAACATTTAGCGACGATTTATATTTAACCGTCGCCGATTTATAATTTCGCGACGGTTTAAGTAAAACTGTTGCCATTTTCAAAAAAATTCATTCCCACCTAAACTTCCCCCCATTTTCTTTCACCACTCTCTATAAATACATGCAAATTTGCTTCAATTTCTTCCACTTCACTTCACAACAATTAAAATTTTTCTCACTTACACGATTTTACAACTTCACAACACTTCAAATTTTTGTCCCTTATACGATTTTACAACTTCACAACACTTAAAATTTTTATCTCTTACACGATTTTACCACTTTACAACACTTAAAATTTTTATCCAATTGAAAACACAGATTTATTAAATTCTTAAATTTTTTTTTATTTTACATAAAATATTAGCGACGGAATCTGTAAACCGTCGCTAAATAGAGACGGTTTTGCACATGAACACCGTCGCTAAATTTAGCGACGGTAATAAGTAAACTGTAGCTAAATTTAGCGACGGGGTTTGAACAGTCGCTAATTAGCGACGGCTGTTATATGTAGACTGTCGCAAATATATTTTGCGACAATTGTCAAAACCGTAGCAAATTGTAGTTTCGACAACACTTTTTCTTTTGCGACGGTTTTAAAAACATCGCAAATTGTAGCTACGACAACGGTCAAAAACCGTTGTCTTTGAGCGGACCATTTAACAACACTGACTTTAAAAACAATTTTAAAATAGCTACGACAATGGTTTAAAACCCTTGCAAAACCGTTGTCGTTGGTAGAAATTACAAATGTTTAACACCGTTGCAAAACCGTTGTCGTTGATAGAAATGACAATGGTTTAAAACCGTTGTCGTTCAAGACACTTTCAACAACACCCTCAGTTACAACAGTTTTAAATGGCCTACGACAACGGATTTTATCCGTTGTCGTTTGGTGTTTTTGTTGTAGTGTTGTTGGGCATAAATCAGTGCAGGATAGGGGTATCTCAACTAGGCTGGAACGGGTAATGAGAGAGGTGCAGTGGTGTAATATCTGCGCACATTCTGACTTTGCGTCTGATATCCTTCAACTCCAAGGCTAGATATACGGTTGCAAGTATCGCAGCACAATTATTATCAGTAAGCCCAGTTCAATGAATTAGTTTAGCAGAGATGTACCTTACTTATCTTCGTCTTGCTAGGTAGTTTTCATGTCAAAATATGTGTTCAAGTTCAAGTCAACTAGTGCAACTCAAATTCCCCACAAACAATGTCCAAATTCACTATGTCATGCATGTTCTGGTTCCAACAATTATGCCAAAAACTTTATTATCCAATTAAGATTTTAATGCACCAACCACTCGTGTGATCTCACTAGTGCCGTGACAGAAATGGATATGTGTATGGGTGACCTACTCAGCATCATCATTGGCTACCGCTTACCAATCTAGCATCAACTACAAACCACTTTTCAAGTGACAACACAAATAGCACGAGACAGCTGCACTACCAAACGAACTAGACAGATAACCGAAACACAAAATAAACAAATTAAACACCCACCCCCCAAACAGAAACGTGCACTGTCCCTAGTGCACAACACTATAGAATAATTAGACCTCCGAACAAAGTTACTAAACATGAATGCTAAACAGAATGCAGGAGAAATAAAATTAGAAAACAAATGCAAAGAACAGGGAAATGGGAAGGCTCCCCTGATCACTGGTCATCCTCGGGTGGCACAACTCCTGGCTCCTTATTGTCAGCCTGAGGATAAGCATACTGGAATGTGAATGTGGTTGGGTATTCCGGTGTTGGTGGGTAAGCTGCAGTGTCTAGGCCCATGTGCGATGCCATCCCGCACACCAGAGACTCCATCGATGACATGGGCGCGTTGTTGACGGTGTTGTACTGATCTTGATGGACCGCAAAGGCACACATGTAATGCCCTAGATCGAATATGAATAGACAGGAATTGAGAAATGTAATGCCTGAGATTCTTGTAGATAGTTGAATATGAAACGCAAGAACAGACAGGGCGAAACGATGCGATAAAATATGAAAGTTTAGATGTGCAAGACCGCACCCGCAGTGCTTGTAAGCACCGCACCCGCGGTGCAATGGGCAGAAAATTAGTAACATTCCCGTAGCCACACCGCACCCGCGGTAGAATTAGACCGCCCCCGCGGTGCTGAGACCGCACCTGCGGTGGTTACATGACCGCACCCGCGGTCTATGCATTATGGAAAATTATATTCTGCCGAAAGCTTGGCGCACCCGCGCTCCTTACGTTACCGCACCCGCGGTATTGCGTGTTACGAAAAGACATAGCCATGTGTGGAGTTTCATGCAATATCTATTAGGTGTCTTCGTTTCCTTCATTTCACGCAGCTGATAACCGAGACACCTCCAAGGGAATTCAGTAAGTTCTTGCAAGCCTTCTTTGCTAGTTTTACAAGATTCGATTATCCGAATTTAGTTCCGAGTTGAGATTCTTGTTCCTTGCGTCGAAGGCTTTGAAAGGGTACACTTTTTATTCCGTTCTAACATGTTTCAAGAAGCTCATGTAAGGGAAATGCTATTATGACTATATTTAGATAGTCTAGTAAGGATTATGAGTTTATAATCGAAACTAGAACCAAGAAAGGACGTCGTACGCATTTCTTATGAATTTCAGCATGTTTAGGAATAAGAGGTATCGATTTTGAATATGGTGTTGTGTATTTGATTCGATCGTGAGTTGAGGATGGTATATGTGTGATATTTGTTGAGATTGGATTGACCGGTAGTAAGAATATATGTTGTTATGCTGTCAAATTATATCGAGATCACGTAGTGACTTGGCTTTGTGTTGATTAGATGAGAGATTGATAGGTTGTATGTTCACATTTCCATTTCAGATTCATATTGTCAACCGTGACAGCAACTGTGCGACGAAAGGTGTAGTACATGTTTTGTTTGGGGAATCACGACTCAAATGAGATCACATTTGAGTTTCCCAACCAAAATCACATACTTGTTTTATTGTTCATACCTTGATATGATTATGATTGTTATAGATTGGTTTATAGAACTTGTATGCAGATCTTGCTATGCTATGTTTACAGATCATGTAGCATTGCATTATGCTTGTTTACAGATTGTGTATTCATGCATTAAGATAGGGCAGTCTGGAGATCAGGCAGACTACTAGATGTTCGGCGATATCTCAGCTTAGGGGAAGATCACCGCCCCTTTGTAGACGTGGATACAGATCAGGCCGAAGTCTAGGAATAAGACGTACAGCACCTCGATTGGTAGGGTAGGTGACAGCCAGTGACGTCTTATTCACAACGGGATCCCTAGAGTTCTATTCGAGTCGAGTCTAGACATGATTAGATTCACATTGCATGATTTTATATGAATGACATTCATATCCGCATGTTTCATGTTTAGATTGTTTATATGCATGTTACATGTTTATACTGGGATTTGTTCTCACCGGTTTTCCGGCTGTTGTTATGTCTGTATGTGTGCATAACAACAGGTGGGGCAGGATCTGGGTCGAGACAGAGATGATCGTGTTAGCGTGGAGATCACGGGCGTAGCAGTTGGACCAGTAGTTGTCTTTTATTATGTACTGTCTTTTAATACTGGTTAGTTGAGGACATATAGAATAAGACATGTATTGTGTTTGTATGTTGTAAATTTAATAAAGAACTTATGCTTGTTTAATTACATTTGATTAAATGTAAAAGCGAAAAATTTGACCCACATTTTAGAATAACGATCCATTTAATCCCAAGAAAAAGAATTAGAGCACGGGTCCCCACAACAGGTGGTATCAGAGCAGATAGTTCCTTTAAAGTAAGATAAGATAGAATGAGCGGGGTAGATCGAGTCTTTTCCTTGCTTTATGATGTGCTAGCATGATTTAATGCTTTCCTTATCGTGTGCGTGTTATTTGATTTGATTATAACATGTGATTGACTGAATCAGAACTGATTCTAGATCAGAGGTAACTGACTAGAGGATGGCTGAGACAGTTCTATATTTGTATACTAATCCTTTGGATTATTAGATATGCCACCTAGAAGAGCAGCAGTACCTCTACGACCCACAGCACCAGAACAGGGGAGCACATCCGGAGATCCTATGGATGTTACGGCGACCCCTATGGAGACGTTGCTGAAGCGATTCCAATCTTTTCGACCTCCCACATTAAAAGGTACCGAGAATGCCATCGAGTGCGAAAGTTGGCTTGAGGACATTGAAATGTTATTCGACTCCTTGGAGTACAGTGACGAGAAGAGAATAAAGCTAATTGGCCATCAATTGCAAGATATAGCCAAGAATTTGTGGTTGAACATTAGGAGAGCTTTAGAGCATCGGGGTACCGAGATTACTTGGAAGGAATTCAAGACGGAGTTCTATCTGCGTTTCTTTCCCATATCCTACCGTAAAGATAAAGGCGCTGAATTTGCCAACCTGAGGCAAGGGCCACTGAACATTGAGGAGTACGTTGCCAAATTCTCTTCTTTGCTTCGTTTTGCACCCCATGTTTCAGGTAGTGACGAGGCGGTGGCGGACCAATTCATAAATGGCTTGAACCCGGACATCTTTACGTTGGTAAACACGGGGAGACCGAATAATTTCGCAGACGCGTTAAATCGGGCCAAAGGAGCAGAAGCAGGATTGATAAGACAGCGGAGTGCTCCATATGTTGCTCCTGCGCCAAGACCACCACCACCTTCAGTGCAATCTCCTCCTCCAAGATTTGATAGTGGCGGTAGTAGCAGTGGCAGGAAGGAACAGCTGAAGGCGAAGGGGAAACAGTTTAAGCGACCTGGGAGCAGTTCGTCGAGCTCCATCGGATCAAGACAGACTGGTTTTGATCAAAGTTCAAGGACTTCAGGTGTCTACTGTAATTCTTGTGGAGGTAGGCATGCGACTGAACAGTGCCAAGGAGTTACAGGCCGATGTAATATTTGTAGGCAACCGGGACATTTTGCCAAAGTCTGTCCACAGAGAGGTGTACAGCAAGGCCAGAGTGGAAGAGCATCCGGGTCAGTACCTCAGTTTGAGCGGCAGACATCATCGGTTCACTCTTTTCAGCCTCCACCAGCATCGACTCCACCCAGAGGTCGAGGTAGTCAGACTGTGAGTCAACCTCCGAGGCAACATGCCCAAGTGTTTGCATTAACCGAAGAGCAAGCACAAGATGCACCAGATGATGTTATAGCAGGTAATTGTCTCCTTTATGGTTATCCTGCTTATATCTTGATAGATACAGGTGCATCACATACATTCATTTCAGAGCGATTTGCATTGTTGCATTCATTGCCTGTTGAGTCTTTGCTTGATGTTGTATCTATTACTTCTCCGTTGGGAAGTGGGTTGATTTCTGTAACTACGGTTAGACATTGCATTCTACATTTTGAGGGGCATGAGATTGACCTAGATTGTATAGTATTGGGTCTAGCTGATTTTGATTGTATAGTCGGTATTGATATGCTAACAAAGTACAGAGCCACTGTAGATTGTTTCCATAAGATTGTCAGATTCAGACCCGAGATGACAGACGAGTGGAAATTCTACGGGAAGGGTTCCAGATCTCGGATTCCCTTGATTTCGGCTCTTACTATGAACAGATTGTTACAAAAAGGAGCAGATGGTTTCTTTATTTATGCTGTAGATATGCAGAAGTCGAGCCCGGCAGTTGGCGGATTTGCCAGTAGTACGGGAATTTGCCAGATATTTTTCCAGATGAAATCCCAGGATTACCTCCGGTTCGAGAGGTAGATTTTAGCATTGAATCTTGTACCAGGTACCGTTCCTATTTCGAGAGCTCCGTATAGGATGGCACCTATTGAACTAAAAGAATTGAAAGCACAAGTTAGAAGATCTTCTAGCCAAGGGATATATCAGACCTAGTGTATCTCCTTGGGGCGCTCCGGTGCTGTTTGTGCAAAAGAAAGATGGTTCGATGCGATTGTGTATAGACTACCGGCAGCTGAATAAGGCAACGATCAAGAATAAATATCCTTTGCCTAGAATTGACGATCTATTTGACCAGTTGCAGGGATCCTCTGTCTATTCTAAGATTGATTTGCGTTCTGGGTATCATCAACTCAGAGTTCGAGATGTAGATATACCAAAGACAGCATTTCGAACCAGGTATGGACATTACGAATTTATTGTCATGCCTTTTGGTTTAACCAATGCTCCTGCGGTATTTATGGGCTTGATGAACCAAGTGTTTCAGAAATATTTGGATGAATTTGTCATTGTTGTCATCGATGATATTTTGGTGTATTCGAAGAATAGAAATGAGCATGCAGAGCATCTCAGAATTGTTTTGCAGACGTTGAGAAACGAGCGACTGTATGCAAAATTGTCAAAGTGTGAGTTTTGGTTGAATCAAGTTGTCTTCTTAGGACACATTATATCTGGAGATGGTATTTATGTAGATCCGAGTAAAGTTGAAGCTGTGATCAGTTGGTCGAGGCCGACTTCTGTGCCAGAAATACGCAGTTTCATGGGCCTAGCCGGATACTATAGAAGATTTATCAAGGATTTCTCCAGCATTGCAAAGCCAATAACTCAATTGACGCAAAAGAATGCACCATTTGTTTGGTCAGAGGAGTGCGAGTCTAGCTTTCTAGAGTTGAAGAAAAGGCTGACTAGTGCTCCAGTACTGACGATACCTTCAGGTACAGGTAATTTCGTTGTATATTGTGATGCTTCTCATAGAGGTTTGGGATGTGTTCTTATGCAGCGAGGCCATGTGATCGCATACGCCTCGAGACAATTGAAGCCACATGAGATCCGATACCCCATTCATGATCTGGAATTGGCGGCTATCGTATTTGCATTAAAGATTTGGCATCATTATCTCTACGGCGAAAAATTTGAGATATTTTCCGATCACAAGAGCTTAAAGTACCTATTTTCTCAATCAGAACTGAATATGAGGCAGCGTAGATGGCTAGATCTTTTGAAAGACTTTGACTGTGAAATCAAATATTATCCAGGGAAGTCAAATGCAGCAGCAGATGCTGTAATAGCCGAGCCCGGTGTACGGTACGGTTTAAGCTTTACTTGTTATTTGGGTTATGTGATTAGATGTTTAGAGTTGTGTTTTGGGCCATAGTATTATTGGTTATTGTTTTATTGAGGTATTAGTTGGTGTTGATTGTTCGTTTCAGCGTTTCGGATATATTTTTGTGGCCTTATTACTGTTCATTGCCGTAGCAAGAGTGCACCCGCGCTCTTAGAGGAATGCCCCCGCGGTGTACTATTCATCATTTTGGTTTTGGAAGGCCGTGGCATGACCGCACCCGCGGCAGTGCAAGGACCGCCCCCGCGGTGTGCACCGCACCCGCGGTAATTGTAGCACCGCACCCGCGGTGTTCGTGCATGGAATTTTGTTGGATTGCCGTGAGCTTAGCGCACCCGCGGTGCTTGTGTGACCGCACCCGCGGTGTAAGTATGGGCGAGATATTTAGTTGCTTTTTGGGAGTTGTTGGCCATTCCATACCTTATCTCTTATCTTCTTTTCGAGATTTCCTCTCTAGGGCAAGGGTTTTCTCCATTTTCAATTGCTTCCTACCTTTGATTCTTGGCTTTGTTTGGATTTTCGACTAGAGATCGACGTTCTACGTGGTATAAGGAAGCTTAGGTAAGTTTTTGGTGCGATTCTATTAAGGTTTTGAGTTAAGGGTTGACTTGGGCTTGTTGTTTGAGTTGATTAATGGATTATTTGACTTGTACTTGTGGATATAGAGTTGATATTGGTGTTGTTTATGGATTATTGTTGTAGGTGGTGTACCAAGAGTTAGTTTGGAGGTGTTCTATTGGTTTGTAAGTGGAATTTCATCCTTTTTGCTCACATGATGATATATGTATTGTGTTTTAAAGGTTTCAAAGTGTTATTCCCTTCCATTGATCCATTGTTATGTATTGATTTCATTGATTATCTATTGGAGGCATTGTATGTCTCACTATTGTTAAAAAGGGAATACAAGAGATATTATGAGATTGTGAAACGACGGCTTTAAATGATATTCAGAGTTCAAATGTTTTATTGGATTGATTGAATCATAGTCAGAGCATTGCATGCAATTAGTTGATCAACGCCTATAGGCTTATATCCCTCACAGTTATCGATTTATATCGATGGGATATTTGCACCCACAGTCATAGATACTATTGATATCAATCCAACCAGAGAAAAGAGAAATACCATCGTATTGTTATCCTATTGATATGCTATTGCTACAGTTATTGCTACAGTATTCATGTTTCAGAGTTGATGGTATTTATGATTTCAAAGTCATGATTTACAGAGTATACTATGTATCATTGCTATGTTAGAGTTCCACTTGCTGAGATTTATTCTCATTCCAGTTTATTCATGTGATGCAGATCAGAGTGGTGACCCTGGACGTTGACTGTGGATAGGGGTCATATGCATGCACCGTTGGAAGGAAGATTATTTTGTATCATTTTGGGACATGATCATAAGAATGATTCTTTTGTATTTTGTATATCATTTGAATGATCATGTATTTGTTTTGTAAACATTTTTATGAAATGTATTTTGAAACTCCTTCCATATTTTAAAGAAAATTTTAATTTCCGCTGGTATTTTTAATTGTAACGGGTCAGGGTGTCACATTTAGTGGTATCAGAGCGGTGTTCTTCGGACCAATGCATATGACTTCGTCTACTTTCAACTGTCCGGGTATGTTTTCTTGCATCTATCCATTGTTATATATATTGATTGGTGTCTTGTGAGCAATTGTAGAGTATGCCTCCTAAGCGTAAGGCGGCAGAGGGTGAGGATAGTTCTTCCTCGAGAGTTGTCGACGAGTTCGGCAAGTTGCTTAAGGAGCAGGCTAAGGTGCATAGCGAGCAGATTCAGCAGCTCATTCGTATGCAAGGAACTGGACAGGGTAGAGGCCAAGTGAGAGGTCAGGTTGCTCAGGCTGTTGGCACTGATGCCGTCTTTTCTGCTTTCAAGAGGATGGATCCACCGGAATTCGCAGGTAGCACCGATCCTCTAGTTGCTGTCGAGTGGGTCAAGGCGCTTGAAGCTATCTTCGATCATCTCCAGTATGAGGACAAAGACAGGATTAGTTGTGCCATTTTCATGTTGGTTAAGGCTGCCCGCATTTGGTGGAATGCGACGAAGGTTGGTGTGACTGTTGCGACGCTGAAGTGGTCAGAGTTCACGGACTTGTTCTACGACAAGTATTTCCCCGATGCACTTCGAGCGAGGAAGGTTACGGAGTTCTTGGAGCTTCGACAGGGGAGCTTGGATGTTGGTCAGTATATCCTGAAGTTTGAGGAGGGTTGCTTGTTTGCTCCGTATATTGCTTCGAACGACAAGGACAAAGGCGCTCATTTCATTCGAGGCCTTAGAGCGGAGATTCGCCGTGATATCAACATGTCCAAGGCCGTGACTTTCAAGGAGATCGTGTCCAAAGCGTTGTTGGCCGAGCAGGATGAGAAGGATATCGCCAGGGAGAGGCAGGAGAGGCATCAAGCTGTTGCTCAGAGAGGCCAGGGTTCTAATCAGAGGGGCAGGGATCGTTTCAAGGGCAAGGGCAAGATGGAGCCGAGTCCTAGACCATCGCCAGTTCCAGTTGTTCCATTTGATCCCGAGAAGCCTTTGTGTCAGAAGTGTGGCAAGCATCACCGTGGAGAGTGCAGATTTGGCACTCAGTCTTGCTATCGTTGTGGCACGGCAGGCCACGTTGCCAGAAATTGTCCTAAGGGAGCTAGCCAAGGGAGAGTGCAGGGTCGTATCTTTTCGATGACCAAGGAAGGTATTAATCATGATTCTTCATTGATCTCTAGTACTATTTTGATTTCAGGCAGAGTAGCTACTACTTTGATTGATACTGGTGCTACTCATTCTTTTATGTCTGATTTGTTTTTGAGATCTTTGGGTATAGTTCCTTCTATTCTTCCCATTCAGCTTAGTGTTGTTTTGCCTTCGGGAGATGTCTTGTGCCCGACATCGATTGTCTTTGCGTGTCCTGTTCGTATTGAGGAGCGAGTTGTCTTCGCTGATTTGATTGTTATCCCTATGGTTGCCTTCGATGTTATTCTTGGCATGGATTGGCTTTCGACTTACCGTGCAGTTATCGATTGTGTTGCTAAGAAGGTGACTTTTGCAGATGATGGCCAGGGAGGAGTTCTCGCCAGCTCAGGTACTTCGCTGGTCCTTCCTTTTATTTCTTGTCTTGAGGCTGAGAGATTGCTGTGTAGAGGTTGCGATGGGTTTCTTGCTTCTATTGTGGATGTTGATAGACTGGTTAAGTTGAATATTGATGATATCGATGTTGTGAGGGAGTTTGCTGATGTGTTTGAGGATGATGTTCCGGGTTTGCCACCGGACAGAGATGTTGAATTCGTGATCGATTTAGCTCCAGGTACGGTTCCTATCTCTAAGGCTCCGTACCGAATGGCCCCTACTGAGATGAAGGAGTTGAAGGCACAGTTGCAGGATCTTCTAGATAAGGGTTTCATTCGTCCGAGTTCTTCGCCTTGGGGAGCTCCGGTTCTTTTTGTTAAGAAGAAAGATGGTTCCTTGCGGCTGTGTATCGACTACAGGGAGCTCAACAAAGTGACTGTCAAGAACAAGTATCCGTTGCCACGGATAGATGATTTGTTTGATCAGCTCCATGGTGCCACTGTGTTTTCGAAGATTGATCTTCGGTCTGGCTACTATCAGTTGAAGGTTAGGGAGTCTGATGTCCCTAAGACGGCTTTCAGGACCAGGTATGGTCATTTTGAGTTTCTTGTGATGTCGTTTGGTTTGACCAATGCCCCTTCGGTCTTTATGGATCTGATGAACCGTGTGTTCAAGCCGTTCTTGGATAGCTTCGTCATTGTTTTCATCGACGATATTCTTATCTATTCCAAGACCAGAGAGCTTCATGCAGAGCATCTCAGAGTGGTGCTTCAGTTGTTGCGAGAGAAGAGGTTGTTTGCCAAGCTGAAGAAGTGTGAGTTTTGGCTGGATCAGATTTCTTTTCTAGGCCATGTCGTTTCGAGAGATGGCATTGCTGTTGATCCATTGAAGATTGAGGCGATTCAGAATTGGCCTATTCCTACTTCTGTTTCTGAGGTACGCAGTTTCCTCGGTTTGGCGGGTTATTATCGTCGTTTCATTTCAGATTTTTCCAAGATTGCCCTGCCATTGTCCAATCTGACGAGGAAGACTGTGAAGTTCGAGTGGTCTATTGATTGCCAGAGTGCATTCCAAGAGCTGAAGGATAGATTGACGACAGCTCCTGTTCTTTCATTGCCTAGTGGTTCTGAGGATTTCGTTGTCTATACCGATGCGTCGAAGAGAGGCCTTGGTGCAGTTCTGATGCAGCGAGGTAAGGTTATTGCCTATGCTTCTCGCCAGTTGAAGGATTACGAGAAGAATTATCCGACGCATGATTTAGAGCTAGCAGCTGTGGTTTTCGCCCTGAAGATTTGGAGACATTATCTGTATGGCGAAAAGTGTGAGATCTTCACAGACCACAAGAGTTTGAAGTATCTGTTTTCTCAGAAAGAGCTCAACATGCGGCAGAGGAGGTGGTTAGAGCTTGTCAAGGATTATGATGTGACTATCAGTTACCACCCAGGGAAGGCGAACGTTGTGGCAGATGCGTTGAGTCGCAAGTCGAGTACTTCATTGAGTTCTTTGATTCAGAGGCCATTGTTGATGGATTTGCATCGAGAGGAGATAGATCTGGTGATTCCAGGTACCATTGCTCGTCTTTCAGCGTTAGTCATTCGATCTACTTTGACGGACAGGATCCGTAGAGAGCAGTCGACTGATGTTCAGTTGACAGAGTTGAGAGCTAGAGCAGAGGAGAGAGGGAACTCAGAGTTTGGTTCGAATGGTGATGGTTTGGTGACTTTCAGAGGCCGTATTTGTGTTCCTATTGGCGACGATATTCGTAGAGACGTCTTGACAGAGGCTCATACCGCGCCATATTCGATTCATCCAGGCAGTACGAAGATGTATCAGGATCTTCGTCGACTCTATTGGTGGCCAGGTATGAAGAAAGATGTTGCTTTGTTCATTTCTCAGTGCCTTACTTGTCAGCAGGTGAAGATTGAGCATCAGAGACCTGCTGGGACATTGCTATCTTTGCCGATTCCTCAGTGGAAGTGGGAGCATATCACTATGGATTTCGTGACTGGTCTTCCCAGAGTTCAGAGAGGTTATAATTCCATTTGGGTCATCGTTGATCGATTGACCAAGTCAGCGCACTTTCTCCCAGTCAAGACGACGTACTCCATGAATCAGTACGCCGAGGACTACATTGCAGAGATTGTTAGACTTCATGGGCTTCCTGTGTCGATCGTGTCTGATCGTGACCCCAGGTTTACCTCCGAGTTTTGGAAGAGTCTGCACAGAGCTATGGGTTCGCGATTAGCTTTCAGTACAGCTTATCATCCTCAGAGCGACGGTCAGTCAGAGAGAGTCATTCAGATTCTTGAGGATATGCTCAGAGCTTGTACTATTGACTATTCTGGTAGCTGGGATTCTAAATTGCCACTTGTGGAGTTCACGTACAACAATAGCTACCAGGCGTCGATTGGGATGGCACCGTATGAGGCACTTTATGGCAGGAAGTGCAGATCGCCTTTGTTTTGGGATGAGGTTGGTGAGAGGAAGATGTTGGGTCCCGAGTTGGTCCAGCAGACTGCCGATGTTGTTGCAGTGATCAGAGAGAGGATGAAGACTGCTCAGTCCAGACAGAAGAGCTATGCAGATGTTCGCCGCAGACCTTTGCAGTTCGAGGTTGGCGATCATGTATTTTTGAAGATAGCACCTCTCAAGGGTGTGATGAGATTTGGCAAGAAGGGCAAGTTGAGTCCGAGATTCATTGGCCCATTCGAGATATTGGACAGAGTTGGTGACCGAGCCTACAGATTAGCCCTACCGCCCGATCTTGACAGAGTCCATAATGTGTTTCACGTATCAATGCTCAGGAAATATATTGCAGATCCTTCCCATGTTCTTCACCACGAGCCATTGGACTTGACGCCGAGTTTGACGTACCAAGAGATTCCGGTCCAGATTTTGGATCGCACAGTTAGGGTTCTAAGGAACAAAGAGATCGGCATCGTTAAAGTCCTTTGGAGGAACCATTTGATAGAGGAGGCTACGTGGGAACCAGAGGATGAGATGAGAGAGAAGTATCCTGAGTTGTTCGTGCAGTGACGTCAATTTCGCGGACGAAATTCCTCTAAGGAGGGGAGATTGTAATAGCCGAGCCCGGTGTACGGTACGGTTTAAGCTTTACTTGTTATTTGGGTTATGTGATTAGATGTTTAGAGTTGTGTTTTGGGCCATAGTATTATTGGTTATTGTTTTATTGAGGTATTAGTTGGTGTTGATTGTTCGTTTCAGCGTTTCGGATCTATTTTTGTGGCCTTATTACTGTTCATTGCCGTAGCAAGAGTGCACCCGCGCTCTTAGAGGAATGCCCCCGCGGTGTACTATTCATCATTTTGGTTTTGGAAGGCCGTGGCATGACCGCACCCGCGGCAGTGCAAGGACCGCCCCCGCGGTGTGCACCGCACCCGCGGTAATTGTAGCACCGCACCCGCGGTGTTCGTGCATGGAATTTTGTTGGATTGCCGTGAGCTTAGCGCACCCGCGGTGCTTGTGTGACCGCAACCGCGGTGTAAGTATGGGCGAGATATTTAGTTGCTTTTTGGGAGTTGTTGGCCATTCCATACCTTATCTCTTATCTTCTTTTCGAGATTTCCTCTCTAGGGCAAGGGTTTTCTCCATTTTCAATTGCTTCCTACCTTTGATTCTTGGCTTTGTTTGGATTTTCGACTAGAGATCGACGTTCTACGTGGTATAAGGAAGCTTAGGTAAGTTTTTGGTGCGATTCTATTAAGGTTTTGAGTTAAGGGTTGACTTGGGCTTGTTGTTTGAGTTGATTAATGGATTATTTGACTTGTACTTGTGGATATAGAGTTGATATTGGTGTTGTTTATGGATTATTGTTGTAGGTGGTGTACCAAGAGTTAGTTTGGAGGTGTTCTATTGGTTTGTAAGTGGAATTTCATCCTTTTTGCTAACATGATGATATATGTATTGTGTTTTAAAGGTTTCAAAGTGTTATTCCCTTCCATTGATCCATTGTTATGTATTGATTTCATTGATTATCTATTGGAGGCATTGTATGTCTCACTATTGTTAAAAAGGGAATACAAGATATATTATGAGATTGTGAAACGACGGCTTTAAATGATATTCAGAGTTCAAATGTTTTATTGGATTGATTGAGTCATAGTCAGAGCATTGCATGCAATTAGTTGATCAACGCCTATAGGCTTATATCCCTCACAGTTATCGATTTATATCGATGGGATATTTGCACCCACAGTCATAGATACTATTGATATCAATCCAACCAGAGAAAAGAGAAATACCATCGTATTGTTATCCTATTGATATGCTATTGCTACAGTTATTGCTACAGTATTCATGTTTCAGAGTTGATGGTATTTATGATTTCAAAGTCATGATTTACAGAGTATACTATGTATCATTGCTATGTTAGAGTTCCACTTGCTGAGATTCATTCTCATTCCAGTTTATTCATGTGATGCAGATCAGAGTGGTGACCCTGGACGTTGACTGTGGGTAGGGGTCATATGCATGCACCGTTGGAAGGAAGATTATTTTGTATCATTTTGGGACATGATCATAAGAATGATTCTGTTGTATTTTGTATATCATTTGAATGATCATGTATTTGTTTTGTAAACATTTTTATGAAATGTATTTTGAAACTCCTTCCATATTTTAAAGAAAATTTTATTTCCGCTGCGTATTTTTAATTGTAACGGGTCAGGGTGTCACAGATGCCTTGAGTCGTAAGATATGTTCTTTGTCCTTATCGACGATAGGTGTTAACAATTTAGTTGAAAATTGCTGTACATCTGGATTAGAATTTGATACAGATAGTAAGCCACTACGACTTTTTACGATCCAAGTTGAGCCCAATTTGATTATGAGGATCAAGGAAGCACTAAGAACCGATCAGAATGTGCAGAGATCGATTCAAGTGGTCAGATCAGGGCATGTATCAGAATATCAGGTATGAGATCATGTGTTGTACGTGAATAACCGTCTAGTTGTGCCAGATGTTGCAGATTTGAGACAGCAGATTCTGACAGAGGCACATTGTAGTCGGTTCAGTATTCATCCTGGTGACAGGAAGATGTACAATGACTTGAAGACACAGTTCTGGTGGAAGCATATGAAATCAGATATTGCAGAATTTGTGTCTAAGTGTTTGAACTGCCAACAGGTGAAAGCTGAGAGGAAGAAGCCTGGTGGATTACTTCAAAGTTTAGCCATTCCTGAATGGAAATGGGACCACATTTCTATGGATTTCGTGACGAAGTTACCTCGATCATCGAAAGGCTGTGACGCGATTTGGGTCATTATTGATAGATTGACCAAATCTGCTTGTTTCATTCCGTACAGAATGACGTATAGACAGGATCAGATGGCGGAGATTTATATTCGAGAGGTAGTCAGATTGCATGAAGTGCCGAAGTCTATCGTATCAGATCGTGATCCACGATTTACTTCTCACTTTTGGCACAGTTTACAGCAGGCCTTAGGTACGACTTTACACCTGAGTACTGCTTATCATCCTCAGACAGACGGACAGTCAAAACGGACTATCCAGACTTTAGAGGATATGTTGAGAGCCGTCGTGCTAGATTTTGGCATTGGTTGGCAAGATTCCCTACCTCTTTGCGAATTCTCTTACAATAACTGCTATCAGACGAGCATTGAAATGGCACCGTTTGAAGCTTTGTATGGCAAGAAGTGCAGATCTCCGCTATATTGGGATGATATCTCAGAGGTACCAGAACTTGGGCCAGATATGATTCGTGACATGACAGAGAAGGTGAAACTCATTTAGAAGAGGATGAAGACAGCACAAGATCGACAAGCAAAGTATGCCAATATCAGACGTAGACCGTTAGTATTTGAGGCAGGAGATAGAGTATTCTTGAAAATTTCTCCGTTCAGAGGCGTTGTTCGATTTGGCAAACGCGGAAAACTATCTCCTCGATACATTGGTCCTTACGAGATCCTTGAGAAGATTGGCGATCGAGCTTATCGACTTGCACTTCCTCCTTCTTTATCTGGAATACATGACGTGTTTCATGTATCAATGTTGCGAAGATATATGCCAGATATTTCTCATGTCATTCAACCTGACGAAGCTGAACTTGATCATACTTTGAGCTATGTGGAACAACCGATACAAATCCTGGATCGGAAAGAAAAGAAACTTAGAACAAAGACTATTCCACTTGTGAAAGTTCAGTGGAGTCGTCATGGCATCGAAGAAGCGACATGGGAGACAGAAGCAAATATGCAACAGAAATACCCCGAGTTATTTATATGATGTAAGTATTTAGTCAGTTTTTGATTTTAATACTGTCTTAAATACTTTGATCAATTTATTCAGTTCGAGGACGAACTTATGTCTTAGAGGGGGAGAAATGTAATGCCCTAGATCGAATATGAATAGACAGGAATTGAGAAATGTAATGCCTGAGATTCTTGTAGATAGTTGAATATGAAACGCAAGAACAGACAGGGCGAAACGATGCGATAAAATATGAAAGTTTAGATGTGCAAGACCGCACCCGCAGTGCTTGTAAGCACCGCAGCCGCGGTGCAATGGGCAGAAAATTAGTAACATTCCCGTAGCCACACCGCACCCGCGGTAGAATGAGACCGCCCCCGCGGTGCTGAGACCGCACCTGCGGTGGTTACATGACCGCACCTGCGGTCTATGCATTATGGAAAATTATATTCTGCCGAAAGCTTGGCGCACCTGCGCTCCTTACGTTACCGCACCCGCGGTATTGCGTGTTACGAAAAGACATAGCCATGTGTGGAGTTTCATGCAATATCTATTAGGTGTCTTCGTTTCCTTCATTTCACGCAGCTGATAACCGAGACACCTCCAAGGGAATTCAGTAAGTTCTTGCAAGCCTTCTTTGCTAGTTTTACAAGATTCGATTATCCGAATTTAGTTCCGAGTTGAGATTCTTGTTCCTTGCGTCGAAGGCTTTGAAAGGGTACACTTTTTATTCCGTTCTAACATGTTTCAAGAAGCTCATGTAAGGGAAATGCTATTATGACTATATTTAGATAGTCTAGTAAGGATTATGAGTTTATAATCGAAACTAGAACCAAGAAAGGACGTCGTACGCATTTCTTATGAATTTCAGCATGTTTAGGAATAAGAGGTATCGATTTTGAATATGGTGTTGTGTATTTGATTCGATCGTGAGTTGAGGATGGTATATGTGTGATATTTGTTGAGATTGGATTGACCGGTAGTAAGAATATATGTTGTTATGCTGTCAAATTATATCGAGATCACGTAGTGACTTGGCTTTGTGTTGATTAGATGAGAGATTGATAGGTTGTATGTTCACATTTTCATTTCAGATTCATATTGTCAACCGTGACAGCAACTGTGCGACGAAAGGTATAGTACATGTTTTGTTTGGGGAATCACGACTCAAATGAGATCACATTTGAGTTTCCCAACCAAAATCACATACTTGTTTTATTGTTCATACCTTGATATGATTATGATTGTTATAGATTGGTTTATAGAACTTGTATGCAGATCTTGCTATGCTATGTTTACAGATCATGTAGCATTGCATTATGCTTGTTTACAGATTGTGTATTCATGCATTAAGATAGGGCAGTCTGGAGATCAGGCAGACTACTAGATGTTCGGCGATATCTCAGCTTAGGGGAAGATCACCGCCCCTTTGTAGACGTGGATACAGATCAGGCCGAAGTCTAGGAATAAGACGTACAACACCTCGATTGGTAGGGTAGGTGACAGCTAGTGACGTCTTATTCACAACGGGATCCCTAGAGTTCTAGTCGAGTCGAGTCTAGACATGATTAGATTCACATTGCATGATTTTATATGAATGACATTCATATCCGCATGTTTCATGTTTAGATTGTTTATATGCATGTTACATGTTTATACTGGGATTTGTTCTCACCGGTTTTCCGGCTGTTGTTATGTCTGTATGTGTGCATAACAACAGGTGGGGCAGGATCTGGGTCGAGACAGAGATGATCGTGTTAGCGTGGAGATCACGGGCGTAGCAGTTGGACCAGTAGTTGTCTTTTATTATGTACTGTCTTTTAATACTGGTTAGTTGAGGACATATAGAATAAGACATGTATTGTGTTTGTATGTTGTAAATTTAATAAAGAACTTATGCTTGTTTAATTACATTTGATTAAATGTAAAAGCGAAAAATTTGACCCACATTTTAGAATAACGATCCATTTAATCCCAAGAAAAAGAGTTAGAGCCCGGGTCCCCACAACACAACTTGTCAACTTTATTAATAATGGACCATCGGCGGGGCTGTGAGAGTGGTGGTGGGTGGTTAGCTGCTGCCTCTTGCTCAGCCACCTCTAGGAAGTCGAGAGCACGTTTGACTCACTTCGTCTTCATCCATGAGTCGTCAATGGGATTCATCGGTTGTAACCATTCGTCCTTCACATTGACAACTACCCCGGCTCACACACACAGCTCGGTGATAATAGCGGGAAAAAATAGGGCGATGCTCGAGCTGTGTGTGGACTGGATCTGAGAGAAGAACAGTCAGCCCACATTAATTGGAATGCCCTCCATTAGTGCGTAGAATAGGATGGCGCGATCTTTCTAAACGTCACAGTTATGGGACATCGGCATCAATCGCTTGGATAGAAAAGCATACAACATCGCAGGCCTGAAAAACAAATATTTTTCCAGAAAACAACTCGGAGTCTTCCACTTAGCTCCTGGGTAACAAATGGTTTGCATAATTAACTCGAAATTCGGATTGGCGATCAACGCCTCTAAAGCAGACTCATCAACTACAGGGATAACCAACAATTCATTCAGTGTGGTCGAGTTGAAAGCGACTAACTTACCCCATACCATATCCGTTCCATCAGCCCGCTCGGCAGTGTTGGCATATAATTCACGCACAATTGGGACCACTCCGGCCTTGGATTTAGCACAAAAAGACTCCGAACCTCGGTCCTCAATATCATGCAACAAATGTAGCGAGCTAGCGGAGAAATGAAACCCCCGATCCAGATTGGGGCGCCTATGCACCTTGGCGTGTTCATATCGATTTCAAGCTTCCTCATTAACAAATTTCCCGCGGTTATCAGATGAAGAGGAGGAAGAGGCATGGGTTACCTTAGATTTCTTTGGCGCCATTGCTGACTGTGGAGGTGGGCGAAGTGTCTTGCAGATTTGAAGAGAGGAACGGATCACCGGCTTGCTTGAATGGCGTGAGAGTGTAGGAACTCAAGTTCCTGCAAATTTGAGAGTAAGATACGGAAGGTTAGAGTCGGTTGTTGCAGAAAATTTTGAGTTATATTAGTGTTTTAGCGTGCAGAATGAGAGAAAGAATAAAAGAGGGTGGGTTTATAACGCGGTGCGCTGGGGCTGTCAAGTTTCACCGCCCCAGCGCGACGTGTACTTGTGAAATTCAAAGGTTTCGCGCTGGGGCGGTCAAGTTTAACCGTCCTAGCGCGATGCCTGGTGTCCCCAACGTGCCACTGAGTCGCGCTGGGGCAGTAAAGTTTCACGCCCTAGCACAAGCTCTTCTGGTTCTGAGGGAAGTTTTTTTTAAGAAAAACAATAAAAAAAAACCAACATGTACTGTAATAAGCAAATAAATAAAAGACTAAAACGAAAGATGAGGGAAAGAAATTAGTTCTCAATTTATAGTCGAGAGCTGGACTCTAGGTCAGTTTCACTTCGGACTGTCTTGGAACCGGGTGATTCCAAGTTGTGGCTCAATTGTGCCACCTATGTTGTAATAGCCAAGCCTGCTGAACGGTACGGTCTAAGATTTCATTTGATTATTGACTATTTAGTTGAGTTTATTATAGTGTGATGTTAAGAGTTGTGTTTATGGGTTATAGTATTGTTGGTTATAATTTTTTTGTGGTGTTGTTGATATTAGTTGTTGTGTAGTTGTGACGTATAAGCGTTGCGATTCGATCTTTGTTGCGTAGAGTTGGTTTTTGACTTCAGAGGTGACCACACCCGCAGTCAGTAAGGCAGCGCACCCGCGGTCTCATGCTTCAGAAATTCGGTTGTTTTCCAGTAGCCTCAGTGCACCCGCGGTGAAAGGTGTAGCGCACCTGTGGTGTTAAGGCAGTGACCAGAGCGCACCCGCGGTCAGTTTTGCAGCGCACCCGCAGTCAACATTTTTAAATTTTTGGTTGAGTTGCCGAGGGCACACCGCACCTGCGGTGCATGTTGGAGCGCACCCGCGGTGCATGTACAATAAAGTCGTGTTTTCGGATTTTAAGTGATATAATTGGATGAGTTGCTCACTTTTCCCTCATTCTTTCCTCTTTTTCTCGGTTTGCAGCTCTTGGGAGACTCGGGTTTCCTCATTTCTTTATTTCCTATTTTTGATTCAAGCTTGTGGTTGGTTTGTGATAGTGAGATCAAGGTTATTTTGGTTCAAGGAAGATAAGGTAAGCTTTTGGTTTAGTTTATTCTTGGTTTTTGTGGGAGAGATGATATGGGTTTTGTGGGGACCCGGGCTCTAACTCTTTTCTTTGGGATTAAATGGATCATTAATATAAAAAGTGGGTCAAATTTTTCGCTTTTCAACATTCATTCTAATGTTGCATATACAAACGTAACGTCTTTATTTAATTTACAAACATACAAACATATCTTTTTCTAGTACATCCATCCAACTAGTGTTTAATACAGTAAAGCAAATACAAATATTCCAAGTCTACTAAAACCACTAGTCCTGTGCTGCGCCCGTAGTCTCCACGCTATATCAATCTCGTCTCTGTCTCGGCCCAGATCCTGCCCCACCTATTGTTATGCACACATACAGACATAACAACAGTCGGAAACTCCGGTGAGAACAATCCCAGTATAAACATGTGTACATGCATATATCAATCTAAACATGAAACATGCTTTAATGAATGTCATCCATATAAAAATGCAATGCAATGCGAATCAACCATGTCTGGACTCGACTCGACTAAAACTCTAGGGATCCCGGTGTGAATAAGACAATCTATCACCTACCCTCCCAATCGGGGTGACGGTATGTCTTATTCCTAGACTTCGGCCTGATCTGTATCCACATCTACAATAGGAGAATGATCTTCCCCTAAGCTGTGATATCACCGAACATCTAGAAGTTTGACGGATCTGTCAAGACTCCCTATCTTAAATGCAATGCACAACAATCTGTAAATAATTCATAATCATCTCAAAAGATTTGAATACAAGTCTTAAACAACTCACAATCACAATTCAAGATAAACAATAAATCTAGTATGTGATTTTGGTTGGGAAACTCAAATGTGATCTCATTTGAGTTGTATCTCCCCAAACAAAACATGAATTATACCTTCCGTTGCACAACTCGGTCGTAGTCGAAGTCTCGAAGACGAATCTTACCGATATAAATCTGAAATGGCAATGTTGATACATATTCTATCAATCTCTAACTCAACCAAGACATTTATACCATCTATATCTAGTCTTGATACAAGTTGACGACATAATAACGTGTTCTCGCGATACTAACGAATTCGAATCTCAACATATATCAACACATTATCAATCTAAACTCATCAACTCATAATCATCATTAGAAGCACATGATATTACTCCACATCTGAATATTTTACTTCTAAAAATGCTAGAAAATAGCAACAATAGCATATGACATCCGTTCTTTGATCCGTTTGCGAATATACGATACTCATAATCTCAAGAACACATATTATACATCATATCATAATTTCCTCAACATCTAAATTTCAAACCATGCTGGAACTTAAAGAAACTTATATCTCTTTAAAGCTCTCGATGCAAGGATCAATAATCTCTATTTGGTATAAAATTTGAATAGCTCAATCTTAAGAAATCTTACCTCAAACTTTGAAGAAAGGTGAGGAATTTCTAAGGAGCTCTCGGTCGTCGGTTGCTGGAATGAAGAGAATGAAGATTCAGCTCAAATCTATATATATATGTGCCATGTGTCAAGTCAAGAAGAGATGGTGGATTTCTCGCATGCAGCACCGCGGGTGCGCTATGTTTTCGGCATGCCTTTTAATTTTTAAAAGTGACGACCGCGGGTGCGGCCCCTGCACGACCGCGGGTGCGGTCTTGTCACCGCGGGTGCGGTCCTTCTGCACCGCTGGTGCGGTGATGCTACGAAAATTTTGGCCAACTTACTGTCCATGCACCGCGGGTGCGGTATCTCCTAACACCGCAGGTGCGGTGTGGCTTCGGCAGCACAGTCAAAAGTTCCATAATTTATGACCGCGGGTGCACTCTTGTTCTAAGCGCGGATGCGGCCTCTCACACATGAAATATTTTGAACTTTCATCTTATGACATGCATTCTCATATCCTCCGAGTCGTACTTCAATGAAACTAATAATCTCGAGCCTTACAGTTTTGTTGATGGTGTTGGTTTTATGGCTTTTATGGTATTGTTGTTGGATTATTGGGTTATTGATGGTGCAAATCATGGTTTATTGTTGTAGGTTGTGTACCAAGAGATATATTCAAGGGTTTTATTGGTTGTAAGTGGAATTTCATTCCTTGTACTCACATGATAATATATGTATGGTTTTTCAATGGTTTTAAATGTGCTATTCCCTTCATTTGATTCATGTTCTGTATTGATACACTTTATTGTATATTATGGAGGCATTTTATGTCTCAATTGTGAAAAAGGGAATACAAGATAAAAGAATCTTCAAAGTGTTTGATAAAATGCCAAAGAGAGAGTTAAAATGAATTTTGGATTGATAGATACATAGTCAGATATTGCATGCAATTAGTTGATCAACGACCATAGACTTATATCTCTCAGAGTTATCGATTCATATCGATGGGATATAGGTACAAAGACAGAGATACTATATAGATATCAATCCAATAGAGAAAAGAGAAATACCATCTTATTGTTGTATTATGCTATGTTATTCATGTTTCAAGAGTTGATGGTATTTAATGTTTTCAAAGTCATGATTTCCAGAGTATGCTATGTATCCATTGCTATGTAAGAGTTCCACTTGGTGAGTTTTATACTCATTTCAGTTATTTCATTTGATGCAGATAAGAGCGACGGGCCGAGACGTTGATTGTGGGCCGGAGTCATATGCATATAGAGAAGGAAGGAAGAAGACTATTTTGATAGAATTTTGGACATGATCACAAAAATGATATTTTGTATTTTGTTGTATCATTTGATGGATCATGTATATACTTTTGTTTATACATTGAAATGTATTTCGAATCCTTCCTCCATTTTAAAGAAAATTTTAAATTCCGCTGCTATTTTATGTCAACCGGTCAGAGGTGTCACATTTAGTGGTATCAGAGCACCGTTCTTCGGATCAATGCATATGAATTCGTCTACTTTCAACGGTCCGGGTATGTCTTGTTCTACATTTATTTATTGTTATCTATTGATATGTATTATGTGAGCACATTGTTGGAGTAGATGCCTCCTAAGAGAAAGGCTTCAGAGGGTGAGGATAGTTCTTCCTCTAGAGTTGTCGACGAGTTCGGCAAGTTGTTGAAAGAGCAAGCCAAGGTCCATAGTGAACAGATCCAACAGTTGCTACGTTTGCAGGGCACAAGCCAAGGTAGAGGTCAAGTGAGAGGCCAAGTGGCTCAAGCAGTTGGAACTGATGGGATCTTTACTGCTTTTAAGAGGATGGATCAGCCTGAATTTGCCGGAAGCACTGATCCTTTGGTGGCCGTAGAGTGGATCAAAGCTGTTGAGGAGATTTTTGATCATCTCAACTATGCAGACAAAGACAGAGTGGGATGTGCAGTGTTCATGTTAGTCACGGCTGCACGCATTTGGTGGAATGCTACCAAGGTTAGTGTGGATGTTCCAGCATTGAAGTGGCAAGAGTTCACTGATCTTTTCTATGACAAGTACTTTCCAGACGCACTTCGAGCTAGGAGGGTGAGTGAGTTCTTGGAGCTTCAACAGGGAGGTATGAATGTTGATGAGTGCATTCTGAAGTTCGAGGAGGGCTGTCTGTTTGCCCTGTATATTGCTTCTAATGACAAAGACAATGGTGCTCATTTCATTAGAGACCTTCGAGCAGATATCCGGAGGGACATCAACATGTCGAAGGCTGTGACATTCAAAGAGATTGTGGCTAAGGCTTTGTTGGCCGAGCAAGATGAGAAATACATTGCTAGGGAAAGACAGGCGAGAAAGCAGGCCATTGCTCAGAGAGGCCAAGGTTCGAACCAAAGAGGAAAAGGCAATTTCAAAGGGAAAGGCAAGATAGACTGGAGCCCGAAAGCACCGGCAGTTCCATTTGAACCCGAGAAGCCATTGTGTCCCAAGTGCAGTAGACATCATCAGGGAGAGTGTAGATTTGGTACTCACACTTGCTATCGATGTGGCACTGCAGGACATATTGCCAAAGACTGTCCGAGAGGCTCGAGTAAAGAGAAGGTGCAGGGTCGCATCTTCACCATGATGAAGGAAGGTATAAACCATGATTCTTCTGTGATCTCTAGCACTATTTTAATTTCAGGCAGAGTAGCTACGACATTGATTGATACAGGTGCAACTCATTCTTTTATGTCTAAACTATTTTTGAGATCTTTGGGTATAGTTCCTTCTGTTCTTCCCCTTCAGTTTAATGTTGTATTGCCTTCGAGGGATGTGTTGTGCCCGCATCTATTTTGTCTGCTTGCTCTATTCAAATTGACGAGTGAGTGGTTTATGCCGATTTGATTGTTATTCCAATGGTTGCATTTGATATTATACTTAGCATGGATTGGCTATCAACCTATCGTGCAGTGATTGATTGCGTTGCTAAGACAGTGAAATTTGCAGATGATGGCAATAGGGAAGGTATGCTCGCCAGTGCAGGTACTTCGATGGCCCTTCCTTTTATTTCGTGTCTTGAGGCTAAGAAGTTGTTGTTTAGAGGTTGTGATGGGTTTTTGGCTTCGATTGTGGATGTGGATAGAATTGTGAAGTTGAATATTGATGATATTGTTGTTGTGAGAGAGTTCCCTGATGTTTTTGAGGATGATGTGCCGGGTTTACCGCCGGACAGAGATGTAGAGTTTGTGATTGATCTAGTTCCGGGTACGGTTCCTATTTCTAAGGCTCCGTATAGAATGGCCCCAACAGAGATGAAAGAATTAAAGACGCAGTTGCAGGATCTTTTGGACAAGGGTTTCATTCGGCCGAGTTCTTCGCCTTGGGGAGATCCGGTTCTTTTTGTCAAGAAGAAAGATGGGACTTTGCGGCTGTGTATTGACTACAGAGAGATCAACAAAGTGACTATCAAGAATAAGTATCCGTTGCCACGTATAGACGATCTTTTTGACCAACTGCAGGGGGCTACCGTGTTTTCGAAGATTGATCTGCGATCTGGCTATTATCAGTTGAAGGTTAGGGAGTCTGATATCCCTAAGACGGCGTTCCGGACCAAGTATGGTCATTATGAATTTCTTGTGATGTCTTTTGGTCTGACTAATGCTCCTTCAGTCTTCATGGATCTGATGAACCGAGTGTTCAAGCCGTATTTGGATAGCTTTGTCATTGTTTTCATCGATGACATTTTGATTTATTCCAAGACTAGAGAGCTTCATTCAGAGCACCTCAGAGTTGTTCTTCAGTTGCTCAGAGAGAAGAAGTTGTATGCTAAATTGAAGAAATGTGATTTTTGGTTGGAGCAGATTTTTTTCTTAGGCCATGTTGTCTTGAAGGATGGTTTAGCTGTTGATCCTGTGAAAATCGAAGCGATTCAGAAGTGGCCTATTCCTACCACTGTATCATAGGTACGCAGTTTTCTCGGTTTGGCGGGTTATTATCGTCGTTTTATTTCAGATTTTTCCAAGATTGCCCTGCTGTTAACCAATCTGACGAGGAAGACTGTGAAGTTTGAGTGGTCCAATGAATGTCAGTGGATTCCAAGAGTTGAAAGATAAGTTGACGACGGCTCCGGTACTTGCAATGCCCAGTGGTTCAGAGGATTTTGTTGTTTATACCGATGCGTCGAAGAAAGGTCTTGGTGCAGTGCTGATGCAACGTGGAAAAGTCATAGCCTATGCTTCTCGCCAGTTGAAGGTGTGGGGACCCGGACGCTAATCATCTTCTTAATCTTCTTTTGGGATTTAATTATCAGTTCTGATAATACAGGGTCTAAAAATTTTTCTTTTAAAATTTATAAGCGCGGAAGGTAATGGCATCTAAATAATATACATATCTGTATAAAATACGGAAGGTAATGGCATCTTAATAATATACATATCTGTATAAAATACATTTCAGTATAAAAGTACAATACTGTACAATCTAAGTCTAAGGTTCGGTTACTAAGTTCAAGTAATAAACCAAATCTACAGCAAGTCCGGAATCACCACGCTAACTCTTCTTCTCTCGTCTTCTTCTCGACCCCGATCATGCCCCACATGTTGTCATGCACACATACAAAACAGGACAACAGCCGGATAACTCCAGTGAGAATAAATCCCAGTATAAAACATGGTAAACATGTATATATATAAAGTAAATCATGAAATATTCTATCATGAATATAATTCAAATCAATAGATTTCATAATCTATGAAATTAAATCAAGATGAGCATGCAACTCGAATCAGATACACATGCTACTCAAATCAAATCATAAAAACATGCTATCATGACTGAAAGCAATAACACTGGGTTTCATAGTCTATGAAACCACATCCATAAACGCATGCAGTTCTAGTCCAATCATGCCTAGACTCGACTCAACTATAACTCTAGGGATCCCGGTGTGAATAAGACGTCAATGGCTGTCACCTACCCTCCCACTCGGGGTGACTGTACGTCTTATTCCTAGACTTCGGTCTGAGCTGTATCGAATAATCTACAATAAGACAATGTCTGCTCCTATGTAACGATACACCGAACGTCTAGAAGTCTGACTGTTTCTGTCAAACTTTCCTATCTCAAATGCAATGCATAACCATCTGTAAACAATGCATAATTATTTCAAAAGATTCGAATACAATTCTATAAACAAATCATAATCATATCAAAAGATAAACAATAGGTCTAGTATGTGATTTAGTTGGGAAACTCAAATAAAATCTGATTTGAGTTATATCTTCCCAAATATCACATGAATTATATCTTTGTCGTCCCTGTCTGACGAAGACGAAGTCTCGAAGTCGAATCTGTCCATATCAAGTCTGAAATGACAATATCAAATACATTGTATCAATGTGTAATTCGATTCACAATCTGTTCTGATCAATACTCAACTCAGTATATAATCTGATCAATATCTGAACAATCTAATTTAACTGATGTTTCAACGGCATAACGATACTGTCTCGATAGCCCCGTCAGTCTAAAAATCACAGATATAATAACAGAACTCATAATCTCAATATCGGTATATTCAAAATCAATAATATACGATTCTGATATCAAAATCTCAGTCAATATCTTTCGAAAATCATAACAATTACAAAAACAGTCTGTTCTTTAATCTGACTTCAATTCTATAATCTCTACAGTAGCAGAAACATCATATCTGAATCATATTCAATTCTGACAACATCATAATTTCGAAACACTGCAAAACGTAATGAAACTTACGTCCTTGTGTAGCTCTTGCGGAGAGGAGCTCAAAACCGAAATCGAATTTAAATTCTAATAAACGGTTCGCACGGAATCACAAATCAAAGTAAACGAAAGTTGAAGGGATTCTGGAGGAACTCTCGGCTCTTTTGTTCTGATTCTGAAGAAGAATGACCATATATATATATATTTCAATTGCATGTCAACCAAGTGGCTGATTCTTTGTTCTGCACGTTGCACCGCGGGTGCGCTCATTACATGACCGCGGGTGCGCTATGCTTACTAATCCTCATCCAAAATTTCCCGAAGCTTGACCGCGGGTGCGCTTGGATTTAGACCGCGGGTGCGGTGTTGGCACCGCGAGTGCGCTCTGGCTAGCACCGCGGGTGCGCTCTGGCTAGCACCGCGGGTGCGGTCTTGCCATTTCCAAAAACCCCCAACTTTCTGCCACTCAACCGCGGGGGCGGTCTTGGTTGCACCGCGGGTGCGGTGTGGCTTCGGCCTTTCTTACCCAAAACCACAATTGCATGACCGCGGGTGCACTCCTGTTCTGGGCGCGGGTGCGGTCTTGCAAACCCTATTTTCTCAAGTCTTTTCTTCCCTCATCGCATGTCATTCATTCTCATATCTTCCGAGTCTCACGTTAATGAAGATTAATAATCTTGGTTATCGATTCTGTAATACATGGGCCTTACATTTCTCCCCCTCTTAGATCTGAGTTCGTCCCCGAACTCAGAAACAATCAATTCAGATATATCAGAAGAAATGTATAACAGAGTTTAAATCAAACTCTCAGCTCAATGAATCCATGGTGAAATCTCTTTCTTATATCAACTTCTGATTCCAAATCTGAATTAAGCCTTCTTGAAGTATACTATCATAATACTTCTTAAATTAACTCTGACAGAATCAATCTTTGCCATGTTGGTTATACAACATCCGTATAGACCCATCATAATTCATCACATATCAGTACCATCTGCTGTTATCAAATCTGTTTATCTCAATCAAGGACATATACCATCTTCATTTTCAAATACCAATCGTCATCATCCGACGTTGGTTTCTTAAATCTGTTCATTCTGAACCATCTTCATCTTCTTTCGAATTTTCTTCAAAAGACATCTGTAATATTCACCGTATACTGTCTTGTCTATAACTATCTCGTTACCCATCTGATAAGCTAATAGCTATTGTCACGCAGTGATAATAAGTCATATCAATTCTTGCTAACATCCAGCATTCTATAACTCTATCAAAATCTTCCAATATCTGTATAATACATTCTGACTTTCTGTCAATCTGTAAAACAGTCTAAGAGAGAGTTCAGGATATACTCTGTCACAAGTACAAAATCAAGCAAAATCATAATCTGATATGCTCTACTTCTATATTCTGTTCAATCTGACCATTTCTCCGACATCGATCTTTGTCATTTGGTCATGTTTGTACGTTATCTGGTACAAACTAATCGATATAGATTGAACAATCTGTCAATCACAATCATACCATATCATAATCTGGAAAGTATTATAGTAATCTTATTACGACATTCATCGAATTATACTCCCCATTTCTCATCAGAAATATACAAATTCTGTAATAAATCTTCTGATTTCTATCTTTCTATCTTTTCTGTTAGCGATTCAGACAAATCTGTACAATTTCTGCCAACATTTTAATACAAATTCTGTCATAACTGATCTCATCTGTCTATATCACCTCTATCTGTTCGAATACAATCCATTCTCAATTATCAAACTGAAAACTGAGTCCACTACGGTGCATTTCTGACCCTATCTGTAATTCCAGATCCGAACAACTGACATAAACAAATCAGTTAATAACATAAAGTAAAGAAGAAATACCTACCTGGTATTCGGCTCTGACTATCAATATCAATTCTGTTATACAATTCTGAAACATTCTGACATCACAAGCTAGCCAATTTCATACAAAACACAAAATCATATATCTGTTACTCTGATCGATGCTCCATTCTGATTATCAATCAAGCTCTAAACATTCTGATCGCATTTCTGAATAGCTGTAACTTTCGAAAATAACTCCGATACAATTGAACTGTATATATTCTCAATGGTTCACAATAATCTGTAGCATTTACGGATTCGAAACAACAGTAATATTAAATCAGATACAAAATATCAGTAACCTATGCAGATCTAGTGAGTTCAGTGAACTCATAAAACACGGATTTCTGGTAAATATCTTCATGTCATTCTGATCAACTGCTATATCTCATCTACAATTAAAATGTGCTCCTCTGCAAATTAAGTATGCTCCCCAGAACAATATAAGATGTCTCAAATACTGATTTGGAACAATAAAAATACTCAGCAGATATAAAGCAACAATCGAATAAAATAATCAGCCAAATCAGACCAACTATATTTCTGACATTTTTGACATTTCTGAAATTTCTGATCTTCTGACATCGGTATCATTCTCAATCACTGATTCCCATCTCAACTGTGTCAAACTCAATCGGTACACTAACTTCAGATAACGCATATTCTGAATACAATCTGTTTCAAGCAGGATTCTTATCTGAATAATTTCTGTATACATCATCACAGTTCTCAGAATATCCAACACAATCTTCGGATATTCGATTAAATAATTCAAATGCTGCAATTATATCAAAATCTCATAGATACAATGAGCATACATCATCAAAACATCTCTGAATATACTGAAACATGCCAAAGAGAAACACTAAATCAGATGTAACTCCTGGTCGATATTCTTCTACGGATCTTTCCATTCATTATGTATCATTCTGTACACTCAATATCATTCTGTACTGAATTCTAAAACAACAATCAGTATCTGATCTGAATTCAATTCTGAAATCTATCTTTCTGATATAAAGCAATTCTAAAATCTTATCTGGGCAATATCAGTCAATTCTTCTATCATTGACATATCTGCCAATGCAAGGCTCGATTTCAGTAGGTCTACTGACTACATAAGGATACTATCTGTTCTTTTCTGTAATAATCGAGTTATAGACAACATAGATGTAATGCCCGGAAATTTAATTACCGTAATCTGAAATGATTTGGATATGATTACTGTAATCGGAGATTAATCCGGAATGATTTATTAAATTAATCGAGATGATTATAGACGGAACGGATCGGACTAGGACACATGATAAAGGTGTGAAATGTGTGTGCAAGAAGTGAGAGGGCGCACATGCGCGGTGTAAGTGCGCGCACATGCGCGGCAAGGCCAGAACCAGTGGCGCATATGCGCGAGTAGAGTGGCGCATATGCGCGGGAGGGCCAGAAGGGGTGGCGCATATGCGCGGAATTAATGGCGCATATGCGCGAGTAGCAGTTTCGCCGAGACAGTAGGTCTCGCGCATATGCGCGAGTAGTGGCCGCGCATATGCGCGAGACGTGTTGCGCGAAGGACGAGCCATGTGCTTTGCTGCATGTGAGTGTAAGTATATATATATATATTTACATGCGTAAATCTCATTTCAGAAGAGGAGAAAATCGAGGGTTTAGGGAAAAGCTTTGTTCTTTTTCTTTAGAAATTGATTTACGAGCAAATCGTTTATCTGAATTGGAATCCGACTTCGGTACTGTGTTCCTATCAACGCAGGCTACAACTGGACATCAGATATGGACAAATTCGACTTCGAGACTTCGTCTTCATCGGACGGAGACGACAAAGGTATAATGCATGTGATATTCGGGAAGTCCCAACTCAAATGAAATCTCATTTGAGTTTCCCAATAAAATCACATACTAGATTATTATTTATATTGTTACCTGATTATGCTTTGATTTTAGAATTGTATTCAAGCAGGTAAGATAATTGTGATATTCAGTTATGAATATGATTATGCTTGTTTACAGATTGTTATTCATTGCATTTAAGATAGGAATGTCTTGACAGTCATTGTCAGACTTCTAGACGTTCGGTGTATCTCAACTTAGGAGTAGTCATTACTCCTATTGCCAGCCGTCGATACAGCTCGGACCGAAGTCTAGGAATAAGACGTACAGTCGCCCCGAGTGGTTGGGTAGGTGACAGCCAGTGACGTCTTATTCACCCCGGGATCCCTAGAGTTATAGTTGAGTCGAGTCTAGACATGATTTGATTAGGACTGCATGCTCATATGGATGTGGCTCCTAGATCATGGGACCCATCATTACTGCTTTCAGTTATGCTAGCATGTTTGTATGATTTAGATTGTTTATATGCAGGTTTAGCTAATTTGAAGTGCATGCTTGTTGTGATTAGATTTCATAGCTTATGAAATCTAATGTTTTGATTCTATTCGTGACAGCATGTTTCATGAATTATTTTATGTATATACATGTTTACCATGTTTTATACTGGGATTTATTTCTCACCGGAGTTATCCGGCTGTTGTCTTGTTTTGTATGTGTGCATGACAACAGGTGGGGCTGGATCAGGGTCAAGATGATGATGAGAGAAGACGAGTGTAGCGTGGTGATTCCGGACTTACAGTAGACTTGGTTTTATTACTGGACTTTAGTAGCTGAACCTTAGATTAGCTTGTTCTCTTTAATACTGAAATGTATTTATACAGACATGTATAGTATTTAGATTCCATTACCTTCCGCAGTTATATCTTAAAACGAAAAATTTTTAGACCCTGTTTTATATTAATTGATAATTAAATCCCAAAGATGATTAGCGTCCGGGTCCCCACAACAGGTGGTATCAGAGCGAAGATCCTTTAGAGATAGATCTTTAGATTGAGATAGTCAGAACTGATAGATCTTTTAGACTGACTTAGATTAAGATAGAAGAGAATGAGCGGGGTAGATGAATTTTCTTTCCTTGCATGTGTGTGCTAGCATGAGATTGATTTTAATGTTGACTGACATTGTGTGCTAGCATGAGACTATGTGTTCTTGCTTCAAGACACATGTTTACCTGATTATATGATTTGAATTGGTATTATGTATTCTTGAATATGAATCAGATCGGATTCATGATCAGCAGTAAGATGATCATGATCAGAAAGGATTGGCACAGCATTGTATTATTGGGTTATTAATGTTTGTGGTAATCAGATGTACCTCCCCGAAGGATTTTGGAAACAGGCAGTACTTCGTATGAGCAGCCATATATACCAGAACCGCAGATAGATGTGTCAGCGACTCCGATGGAAACCAAGTTGGCCGAATTTCAGTTATTTCAGCCGCCGATTCTGAGTGGTACAGAGACGCCTGAAACGTGTCAGCACTGGGTTGAGGACATAGAGATATTGTTCGATCTACTGGATTGTACAGATGACCAAAGAGTTAAATTGGTATTTCACCAATTACAAGAGGCTGCCAGAAGTTGTTGGATTACAATCAAAAGAGTATTAGCACTACGTGGTACTGTGATCACGTGGGAAGTCTTCAAGACTGAATTCTATCAAAGATTTTTCTCCGCTTCGTACCGAGAAGACAAGAAAGCAGAATTTGAGAATTTAAGTCAAGGTCAATTGAATATTGATGATTATGCTGCTAAATTTTCTACTCTGTTGCGTTTTGCTCCTCATATGGCTAGGGATGATGAAGCTGTAGTGAATCAATTCATTAGAGGATTGAATTCGGAGATAGTTGCATTCATGAATCTACAGCGACCCTATCACTTTGCTGATGTCTTGAGTAAAGCAAAGAGAGCAGAAGAGAGTCTGATTCGACAATTAACGAGGTTGTGTGTGAAGCAACCCCAGACACCACAATCCCCTTCGAGAATTGAACGTGGCAGCACGAGTGGAAAGCAAGATTTGCTGAAAGCTCGGAAGAAACAGTTCAAGAAGTTAGGCAGTGGTTCCTCCAGTTCCAGTGGTTCTAGTCCGAGTTATACTGGAGTCTATTGCGCTAGGTGTGGAGGGAGACATCCCACCGAACAATGCCAGGGAGTGACTGGTAGATGCAATATCTGCGGACAGCATGGGCATTTTGCTAGAGTGTGTCCTCAGAAGGGTTCCCAAAGATTCTGGGGAGCAGGACCATCGGGTGGCAATGCATGAAAAAAAAAAACAGACCCAGTAGTTACAACAGGTACCATTCTTTATGATTCTATTGCATACGTATTGATATATACTAATGCATTCGTTATGAGTATCTATGAATGAGTAGTATGGAGATATGTTGCATCTGTTGGGTCTGTGTATACTGTAGTATTGATTCCTTGGCTGTTGAGGAATATGTTGATATCAGAAATTTCTGTGACATATTATATATTACAGTTAGATGAGGATGGGACTGGATTAGATTATGATGTACTTGTAACTATCTGATTTGGATTGCATTATTGACATGAATATGCTAAACAAGTACCGAAATATTGTAGCATGTGTTCCAGAAATAGTAAGATTAAGACCAGATCTAGGTGATACATGAGGATTTTCGATCCAGAAGTCCTTAGAAAATTTTAGGGTTTAGGACTCGATTATTACAGAAAGGAACAGATGGTATCCTTATGTATCCAGTAGATCCACTGAAATCGAGCCTAACAATTACAAATTTGATAGTAAGATAATAGTTAACTGGTGTTTGCTTAGATAAGATGTCAGATGGGTTCTCTATCAGAGAGAATTGAAAGAATTGACAGATTAAAGTATGGGCTAAAGAATCCAGTTGATTGTGTATTTCTCTTGAAGACATTTTAGTTCTGTTTCTAGATTAACAGATTATGTGTTCAGGGGTATTTTGAAGAATTATGCTTGTTATATCTATGATTCCGGGATATATCCACAGCATCTGATTGTTTATATTGAATATTTGAAGACTGGGTTAAATATTCCGAGAACTATGATTATTGTATATAGCAATGGGTCAGGTAGGGATCCGAATGCAGTTATTGATACAGGTTATATTCAGACTATGCGGTATCAGGAATGTCAGAATTAGCAGAATGTCAGATATGTCAGAACTTTCTTATTTAAGCTGGACAGATTATCTTATTTTGATTATCTTATTCTTGTGTTGATTCACATCTGCTGAGTATTGTTATGAGCTAAATCAGTATTTGAGACATTTTATATTGGTTGGGAGTATATTCTATTTGCAGATGAGATATAGCAGTTGATCTGGGCAGTATGAAGATTTGGTCAGCCAGCCAGAATTTATTATGTTATGAGTTTTTTTTAAACTCACTAGATCTGTATAAGTTCTTTCTATTCATAATTCGATGTGATATTACCGTTATTGTGAATCAGTGTAATACAGTTTATTGTAAACAGTTGAAATCAGAGCAGAGTATCGTTTACAGTAACAGATATATGACTTTGTGTTTGTATCAGACAGACTACTTCTATTGTGTGATGTCAGAATGTTTCAGAATTATTTATAGCTTTTGATATGGGTAATCAGAGCCGAATGCCAGGTAGGTATTTCTTCATTATTTTATATTATTAACTGATTGTTTATACCGGATAGTTCGAATCTGAAGTCACAAGTAGTGTCAGAAATGCACCGCAGGGGATTCAGTTTTCATCCAGATATTTCAGAATATATGATACTCGAACAAATAGTGTTGGTATAGACAGATTTGATCAGTTCTAACAGAATTTGTACCGAAAGGTTGGTAAAAATGGTACTGATATGTCTGGATCGCTAACAAAAGAAGCCAGAAAGCTAGGAATTAGAAGATTATTACCGACTTAGTATAATCTTGAATAGAAATGGAAGTACATTTCTAGGACCGATGTAATGAAATTACCGCCATTTTCGTCAGATTGGGATATGGTATGATTGTGATTGATAGATTGTTCAATCTATATCTAGTAGTTTGTAAAGATGATGTACAAACAGAACTAGGTGACAGAGATCCCTGTCAAAGAAATAGTCAGATTGACTAGAATGATGATTTCAAGTAGAGTATATCAGACTATGATTACGATTAAGTTTGCACTTATGGTAGGTTATATCATAAGCTGTTTCTCTCAGACTTGTTACAGATTGACAGGTAGTCAGCGTGTAGTAGTCAGATATTGAAAGATATTAATAGAACTCGAGTGCTGGATGTTAGCACTAGTTATCAAGATAGTGCAGAATGAATTAGGAAACCAATGTCAGATGATGACGAGTGGTACCTGAAACCGATGATAGAATATGTTATTGATTGGAATAAACAGATGGGATAGTAACTACAGGTGGTATTGTTTTATTACACCTTACAGGTTGGTATATACGGATGTTGTATAGCCAGTAATATGGGATTGATTCGACTAGTGAGATGAGTTGGGATGTTAAACTCTTCTAGATATACAGTTCTTCTGATAGATTTGGTTTGATGATTGGTGAGTTCGAGGACGAACTCAGATCTAAGAGGGGGAGAAATGTAATGCCCGGAAATTTAATTACCGTAATCTGAAATGATTTGGATATGATTACTGTAATCGGAGATTAATCCGGAATGATTTATTAAATTAATCGAGATGATTATAGACGGAACGGATCGGACTAGGACACATGATAAAGGTGTGAAATGTGTGTGCAAGAAGTGAGAGGGCGCACATGCGCGGTGTAAGTGCGCGCACATGCGCGGCAAGGCCAGAACCAGTGGCGCATATGCGCGAGTAGAGTGGCGCATATGCGCGGGAGGGCCAGAAGGGGTGGCGCATATGCGCGGAATTAATGGCGCATATGCGCGAGTAGCAGTTTCGCCGAGACAGTAGGTCTCGCGCATATGCGCGAGACGTGTTGCGCGAAGGACGAGCCATGTGCTTTGCTGCATGTGAGTGTAAGTATATATATATATTTACATGCGTAAATCTCATTTCAGAAGAGGAGAAAATCGAGGGTTTAGGGAAAAGCTTTGTTCTTTTTCTTTAGAAATTGATTTACGAGCAAATCGTTTATCTGAATTGGAATCCGACTTCGGTACTGTGTTCCTATCAACGCAGGCTACAACTGGACATCAGATATGGACAAATTCGACTTCGAGACTTCGTCTTCATCGGACGGGGACGACAAATGTATAATGCATGTGATATTCGGGAAGTCCCAACTCAAATGAAATCTCATTTGAGTTTCCCAATAAAATCACATACTAGATTATTATTTATATTGTTACCTGATTATGCTTTGATTTTAGAATTGTATTCAAGCAGGTAAGATAATTGTGATATTCAGTTATGAATATGATTATGCTTGTTTACAGATTGTTATTCATTGCATTTAAGATAGGAAAGTCTTGACAGTCATTGTCAGACTTCTAGACGTTCGGTGTATCTCAACTTAGGAGTAGTCATTACTCCTATTGCCAGCCGTCGATACAGCTCGGACCGAAGTCTAGGAATAAGACGTACAGTCGCCCCGAGTGGTTGGGTAGGTGACAGCCAGTGACGTCTTATTCACCCCGGGATCCCTAGAGTTATAGTTGAGTCGAGTCTAGACATGATTTGATTAGGACTGCATGCTCATATGGATGTGGCTCCTAGATCATGGGACCCATCATTACTGCTTTCAGTTATGCTAGCATGTTTGTATGATTTAGATTGTTTATATGCAGGTTTAGCTAATTTGAAGTGCATGCTTGTTGTGATTAGATTTCATAGCTTATGAAATCTAATGTTTTGATTCTATTCGTGACAGCATGTTTCATGAATTATTTTATGTATATACATGTTTACCATGTTTTATACTGGGATTTATTTCTCACCGGAGTTATCCGGCTGTTGTCTTGTTTTGTATGTGTGCATGACAACAGGTGGGGCTGGATCAGGGTCAAGATGATGATGAGAGAAGACGAGTGTAGCGTGGTGATTCCGGACTTACAGTAGACTTGGTTTTATTACTGGACTTTAGTAGCTGAACCTTAGATTAGCTTGTTGTACTTTAATACTGAAATGTATTTATACAGACATGTATAGTATTTAGATTCCATTACCTTCCGCAGTTATATCTTAAAACGAAAAATTTTTAGACCCTGTTTTATCTTAATTGATAATTAAATCCCAAAGATGATTAGCGTCCGGGTCCCCACAATAGATATAAAAGGAATTCTAAATCTAGAATCCTTATCGTGGTATCTCCACTGATCAATCATCTCTGGTCTGACTCTTATCATTTCTAGAAAAATTCTACAATATATCTGTACTTGTTCAGCATATACATATCAATAATGTGTTCAACTCAGAAAACACAAGTACATCATAAGCTATCTCTATTTCATTCTCGTCTTACTGTAGTATACAATATATACAGAAATCTCTGATATCAGTATTTCCTCAACAAGCAAGGACATCAATACTACAGTACATACAAACCCAACAGATACAGCATATCTCCATGCAACTCAGTCAACGATATTCTTAACAAATGCATTAGTATATATCAATACATATGCAATAGAATCATAAAGAATAGTACCTGTTGTGAATTCTGGATCTGTGGTTTCAATTGAACTCTGTTCCCTACAATCTTCGGGAACGCTTCTGGGCACAGACTTTAGCAAAGTGTCCCGGCTGTCCACAAATATTGCATGTACCAGTCACTCCCTGGCATTGCTCGGTGGAATGTCTCCCTCCGTAACTCCTGCAATACACTCCAGTATGTCTTGGACCAGAAACGCTGGAGCTAGATGAACCGCTTTCTAGTTTCTTGAATGGTTTCTTCCGAGCTTTCAGCAAATCTTGCTTTCCACTCATACTGCCTCGATCAAATCGGAGAGGGGATTGCTGTGTCTGGGTTGTTTCACACACAACCTCCCTAGCTGTCTAATCAGACTCGCTTCAGCTCTCTTCGCTCTACTCAGGATGTCAGCAAAATGGTAAGGTCGCTGCAAATTCATAAATGCAACTACCTCCGAATTCAACCCTCTAATGAACTGATTTACTATAGCTTTATCATTTCCAGCTATCTAAGGAGCAAAATGCAGTAGAGTAGAGAATTTTGCGGTATATTCATCAATATTCAACTGACCTTGGCTCAAATTCTCAAACTCTGCTTTCTTGTCCTCCCGGTACGAGGCTGAGAAAAATCGTCGATAAAATTCAGTTCTGAATATTTCCCACGAAATCACTGTACCTCTCTGTTCCCACATTCTTCTACTGGTAATCCACCAACTCCTGGCGGCTTCTTGTAACTGATAAGGCACCATCTTAACTCTCTGTTCATCTGTACAATCAAGTAAATCGAACAGTATTTCTATGTCATCAAACCAGTTCTGACAATCTTCGGACGTCTCGATACCCTTCAGAATCGGCGGCTGCAACAACTGAAATTCTTTCATCTTTACTTCTAGTTGAGTTTCTGATGCATCTATCTGTTCAGACGAAGTACTGCCCTTTTCTGAAATTCTTCGAGGCGGTATATCTGATAATCAAACAGATTAGTACATAATCTATACAATCTGTTTCAGCCCTCCTCTGATCATATACCTCTGATCCAGACTCGGTTCTGATTCAGTCTTAACAATTACATGCTGCAATCAGCTCAGATAACAAACAACATGTAATAGGGAAAGTAATAATTAATGCCAGCACACATCATGCAAGTCAACATTGACATATATCTCATGCTAGCAATCACATGCAAGGAAGAAAATTCAATCTACCCGCTCATTCTCTACTATCTCATTCTAAAAGATCTATCAACTCTGACTATCTCAATCTAAAAGATCTATGGCTCTGATACCACCTGTTGTGGGGACCCGGACGCTAATTATCTTCTTAATCTTCTTTTGGGATTTAATTATCAGTTCTGATAATACAGGGTCTAAAAATTTTTCTTTTAAAATATATAAGCGCGGAAGGTAATGTCATCTAAATAATATACATATCTGTATAAAATACATTTTAGTATAAAAGTACAATACTGTACAATCTAAGTCTAAGGTTCGGTTACTAAGTTCAAGTAATAAACCAAATCTACAGTAAGTCCGGAATCACCACGCTAACTCTTCTTCTCTCGTCTTCTTCTCGACCCCGATCATGCCCCACCTGTTGTCATGCACACATACAAAACAGGACAACAGCTGGATAACTCCGGTGAGAATAAATCCCAGTATAAAACATGGTAAACATGCATATATATAAAGTAAATCATGAAATATTCTATCATGAATATAATTCAAATCAATAGATTTCATAATCTATGAAATTAAATCAAGATAAGCATGCAACTCGAATCAGATACATATGCTACTCAAATCAAATCATAAAAACATGCTATCATGACTGAAAGCAATAACACTTCTATGAAACCACATCCATAAACGCATGCAGTTCTAGTCCATTCATGTCTAGACTCGACTCAACTATAACTCTAGGGATCCCGGTGTGAATAAGACGTCAATGGCTGTCACCTACCCTCCCACTCGGGGAGACTGTATATCTTATTCCTAGACTTCGGTCTGAGCTGTATCGAATAATCTACAATAGGACAATGTCTGCTCCTATGTAACGATACCCCGAACGTCTAGAAGTATGACTGTTTCTCTCAAACTTTCCTATCTCAAATGCAATGCATAACCATTTGTAAACAATGCATAATTATTTCAAAAGATTCGAATACAATTCTATAAACAAATCATAATCATATCAAAAGATAAACAATAGGTCTAGTATGTGATTTAGTTGGGAAACTCAAATAAAATCTGATTTGAGTTATATCTTCCCAAATATCACATGAATTATACCTTTGTCGTCCCTGTCTGACGAAGACAAAGTCTCGAAGTCGAATCTGTCCATATCAAGTCTGAAATGACAATATCAAATACATTGTATCAATGTGTAATTCGATTCACAATTTCTTCTGATCAATACTCAACTCAGTATATAATCTGATCAATATCTGAACAATCTAATTTAACTGATGTTTCAACGGCATAACGATATTGTCTCGATAGCCCCGTCAGTCTAAAAATCACAGATATAATAACAGAACTCATAATCTCAATATCGGTATATTCAAAATCAATAATATACGTTTCTGATATCAAAATCTCAGTCAATATCTTTCGAAAATCATAACAATTACAAAAACAGTCTGTTCTTTAATCTGACTTCAATTCTATAATATCTACGGTAGCAGAAACATCATATCTGAATCATATTCAATTCTGACAACATCATAATTTCGAAACACTGCAAAACGTAATGAAACTTACGTCCTTGTGTAGTTCTTGCGGAGAGGAACTCAAAACCGAAATCGAATTTAAATTCTAATAAACGGTTCGCACGGAATCACAAATCAAAGTAAACGAAAGTTGAAGGGATTCTGGAGGAACTCTCGGCTCTTTTGTTCTGATTCTGAAGAAGAATGACCATATATATATATTTCAATTGCATGTCAACCAAGTGGCTGATTCTTTGTTCTGCACGTTGCACCACGGGTGCGCTCATTACATGACCGCGGGTGCGCTATGCCTACTAATCCTCATCCAAAATTTCCCGAAGCTTGACCGCTGGTGCGCTTGGATTTAGACCGCGGGTGCGGTGTTGGTACCGCGGGTGCGCTCTGGCTAGCACCGCGGGTGTGGTCTTGCCATTTCCAAAAACCCCCAACTTTCTGCCACTCAACCGTGGGTGCGGTCTTGGTTGCACCGCGGGTGCGGTGTGGCTTCGGCCTTTCTTACCCAAAATCCACAATTGCATGACCGCGGGTGCCCTCCTGTTCTGGGCGCGGGTGCGGTCTTGCAAACCCTATTTTCTCATGTCTTTTCTTCCCTCATCGCATGTCATTCATTCTCATATCTTCAGAGTCTCACGTTAATGACGATTAATAATCTTGGTTATCGATTCTGTAATTCTTGGGCCTTACAGAAGGACTATGAGAAGAATTATCCTACGCACGATCTGGAGCTGGCAGCTGTGTTTTTCGCCCTGAAAATCTTGAGACATTATTTATATGGCGAAAATTGTGAAATTTTCACAGACCACAAGAGTTTAAAGTATTTGTTTTCCCAGAAAAAACTCAATATGCGACAGAGACGGTGGTTAGAGATTGTCAAAGACTATGATGTGACTATTAGTTACCACCCAGGGAAAGCGAATGTTGTAGCAGATGCTTTGAGCCGTAAGTCGAGTTCTTCTTTTAGTTCGATGATTCAGCAGCCGTTGTTGTTATACTTGCAGCGAGAAGAGATAGCTTTGGTGGTTCCAGGGACCATTGCTCGCTTTTGAGCGTTGGTCATTCAAGCTACATGGATGGACAGGATCCGTAGAGAGCAGGCCATTGATTTACAGTTGACAGAGTTGAGAGCCAGAGTAGAGGAGAGAGGTAATCCAGAGTTTGGGTTGAATGGAGATGGTTTGGTGACATTCAGAGGCCGTATTTGTGTTCATACTGGTGATGATATTCGGCAAGACGTCTTGACAGAGGCTCATACCGCGCCATACTCGATACATCCAGGCAGCACCAAGATGTATCAGGATCTTCGTAGACATTATTGGTGGCCAGGTATGAAGAAAGATATTGCCATGTTTATTTCTCAGTGCCTAACTTGTCAGCATGTGAAGATCGAGCACCAGAGACCTGCTGGGACATTGTTATCATTGCCGATTCCTCAATGGAAATGTGAGCATATTACGATGGACTTCGTGACTGGTCTTCCTAGAACTCAGAAAGGTTTTAACTCTATGTGGGCTATTGTCGATCGATTGACCAAGTCAGCGCATTTTCTTCCAGTCAAGATGACGTATTCTATGAACCAGTATGCCGAAGAGTACATAGCAGAGATTGTTAGACTTCATGGTGTTCATGTGTCGATCTTGTCTGATGTGCGACGTCGGCCGTCTTAAGGGTGTGATGCGTTTTGGCAAGTAGGGAAAGTTGAGTCCGAGATTTATTGGTACATTTGAGATTTTGGACAGAGTTGGTGATCGAGCTTACAGGTTAGCCCTACCGCCAGATCTTGACAGAGTTCATAATGTTTTTCATGTCTCCATGCTCAGGAAGTATATTGCGCATCCTTCCCATGTTCTTCGCCACGAGCCATTGGATTTGACGCCGAATTTGACGTACCAAGAGATTCCGGTCCAGATTCTGGATCGCAAATTTAAAGTGTTGAGAAACAAAGAGATCGGCATTGTTAAAGTCCTTTGGAGGAATCATTTGGTTGAAGAAGCCACGTGGGAACCAGAGGACGAGATGAAAGAGGAGTATCCTGAGTTGTTTGCGCAGTGACGTCAATTTCGAGGACGAAATTCCCTTAAGGAGGGGAGATTGTAATAGCCAAGCCTGGTGAACGGTACGGTCTAAGATTTCATTTGATTATTGACTATTTAGTTGAGTTTATTATAGTGTGATGTTAAGAGTTGTGTTTATGGGTGATAGTATTGTTGGTTATAATTGTTTTGTGGTGTTGTTGTGTAGTTGTGACGTATCAGCGTTGCGATTCGATCTTTGTTGCGTAGAGTTGGTTTTTGACTTCAGAGGTGACCGCACCCACGGTCCGTAAGGCACCGCACCCGCGGCTCGTGCTTCAGAAATTCTGTTGTTTTCCAGTAGCCTCAGCACACCCGCGGTGCAAGGTGTAGCGCACCTGCGGTATTAAGGCAGTCACCAGAGCGCACCCATGGTCAGTTTTGCAGCGCACCCGCGGTCGATATTTTCAGATTTTTGGTTGAGTTGCCGAGGGCACATCGCACCCGCGGTACTTGTACAGTAGAGTCGTGTTTTTGGATTTTAAGTGATATAATTGGATGAGTTGCTCACTTTTCCCTCATTCTTTCCTCTCTTTCTCGGTTTGCAGCTCTTGGGAGACTAGGGTTTCCTCATTTCTTTATTTCCTTTCTTTGATTCAAGCTTGTGGTTGGTTTGTGATAGTGAGATCAAGGTTATTTTGGTTCAAGGAAGCTAAGGTAAGCTTTTGGTTTAGTTTATTCTTGGTTTTGGTGTGAGAGATGATATGGGTTTGTTGATGGTGTTGGTTTTATGGCTTTTATGGTATTGTTGTTGGATTTTTGGGTTATTGATGGTGCAAATCATGGTTTATTGTTGTAGGTTGTGTACCAAGAGATATATTCAAGGGTTTTATTGGTTGTAAGTGGAATTTCATTCCTTGTACTCACATGATAATATATGTATGGTGTTTCAATGGTTTTAAATGTGCTATTCCCTTCATTTGATTCATGTTATGTATTGATACACTTTATTGTATATTATAGAGGCATTTTATGTCTCAATTGTGAAAAAGGGAATACAAGAGAAAGAGTCTTCAAAGTGTTTGATAAAATGCCAAAGAGAGAGTTCAAATGATTTTTGGATTGATAGATACATAGTTAGAGATTGCATGAAATTAGTTGATCAACGACCATAGGCTTATATCCCTCAGAGTTATCGATTCATAACGATGGTATATAGGTACAGAGACAGAGATACTATATAGATATCAATCCAATAGAGAAAAGAGAAATACCATCTTATTGTTGTATTATGCTATGTTATTCATGTTTAAAGAGTTGATGGTATTTAATGTTTTCAAAGTCATGATTTTTAGAGTATGCTATGTATTCATTGCTATGTAAGAGTTCCATTAGCTGAGTTTTATACTCATTTCAGTTATTTCATGTGATGCAGATAAGAGCGACGGGCCGAGACGTTGATTGTGGGCCGATGTCATATGCTTATAGAGAAGGAAGGAAGAAGACTATTTTGATAGAATTTTGGACATGATCACAAAAATGATATTTTGTATTTTGTTGTATCATTTAATTGATCATGTATATACTTTTGTTTATACATTGAAATGTATTTCGAATCCTTCCTCCATTTTAAAGAAAATTTTAAATTCCGCTGCTATTTTATGTCAACCGGTCAGAGGTGTCACATATGTAGTGCTTCAGTTGCTGGGCATTGATCGTAAACGTCCCATCCTTACCATCTTGCAGTTCTACAGCTCCCGATGGGTTATACTTTAGAAATCACGAATGTATCAGACCATCACAAATTCAATTTTCTGGTAAATAGTCGCAACCGGGAGTTGTAGAGTAGGACATTTTCACCTTCGTTGAATTCCTTTCCGATGATTCGTCTATCATGAGCCCTCTTTGTCTTCTCATTGTATGACAGTGCGAGATCATATGCCAGATTTCGGAATTCATCCTACTAATCCAATTGAAGCAGACATCGTTCGCCTGCATCAGTAAAATTAAAGTTCAGTGCTTTTGTTACCTAGTATGCCCGATGCTCTAACTCTACAAGTAAATGGCATGCTTTACCAAACAGTAACCTATATGGTGTAGTTCCTATATGTATTTTAGAAACAGTCCTATATGCCCAAGGAGCATCATCTAACCTCACAAACCAGTCTTTCCGACTTACACCTACCACTTTTTCCAAAATCCGCTCGATCTCTCGGTTAGATACTTCCACTTGACCACTCGTCTGGGGTGATAAGGGGTAGAGATCTTATGTGTGACACCATATTTGCTCCAAATATTTTCAAATAGTTTGTTGCAAAAATGGGTGCCACCATCACTAATGATTGTTCGTGGTGTTCCAAATCTATTAAAAATATTTTTCTTTAAAAATTTCAGGACCACTTGCATATGCTTCAGCCTCTATCCATTTAGACACATCGTCCACTGCAACCAAAATATATTTTTTCGTGAACGAACATGGAAATGGTCCCCATTAAGTCTATCCCCCAGACATCAAAAACCTCACACTCAATGATATTGTTTAATGGCATTTCGTGATGATTAGAGATGTTACCTGTCCGCTGGCATTTATAACAAGCAAGCACATAAAAACGAGTATATTTTAATAGAGTCGGCCAATAGAAGCCACATTCAATTACCTTAGATGCCGTTCTTGTTGGTCCAAAATGACCATCTATCTCACGGTTATGGCAATGGTCGAGAATTTGACCTAAATTGTCATCTGCAATATACTTTCTTATCATGGAATCTCCACAAATCTTAAACAAAAATGGTTCCTCCCAAAAATAATGCTTCACGTCAGAAAAGAATTTCTTTCGTTGGTGAAACGATAGATTGGGTGGTGGTGTGCCTGTGACAAGAAAGTTAGAAAAATTTCCATACCAAGGACAGTGTTTCACCTCAAATAGCTGCTCATCAGGAAACCAATCATTAATGGAATGATCTACACTGTCATTACTAATAAGCCCCAATCTAGACAAGTGATCAGGTACCACATCTCAACAACTTTTTTATCTTTTATTTCTAAATCAAACTCTTGTAACAATAAAATCCACCTACGAAGGCGTGGCTTTCCATCTTTCTTAGCAAGTAAATATTTCAGTGCAAAGTGGTCTGTGTAAACAATGACTTTGGACAAAACAAGATATGAATGAAATTTGTCAAGCGTGAATAATACTGCAAGTAATTCCTTTTCGGTGGTTGCATAATTCAATTGAGCATCATCTAGGGTTTTACTAGTTTAGTAAATTGTATGAAATATCTTGTTTTTCAACTGGCCCAGAATAGCACCAACCGCAGTATCACTGGCATCACACATGACCTCGAAGGGTAGATCCCAATCCGGTGCCACCAAAACAAAAGCTGTCACCAAGCACTCCTTTAAATCCTCATATGCCTGTAGACAGTCAGAATTAAAATCAAATGAAACATCTTCCATAAGTAAAAAGTTAGAGGCTTTCAAATTTTATAAAAAAATTTAATAAAATGTCGATAAAAACCGGCGTGGTCTAGAAAACTTCTAACTCCCTTTATGGATGCCGGAGGTGGTAAGTTCTTGATAACCTCCAGTTTTGTCTTATCCACCTCAATTCCATGCTCCGATATTTGGTGCCCCAATACTATACATTTTTGTACCATGAAATGGCAATTTTCCCAATTCTTCTACTCACATCTCATCAACACCACCTTCAGATTCTGCAAACAGTCGTCAAAAGAAGAGTCAAAGATCTAGAAGTCATCCATAAATATTTCAAGGAAAGTTTATATCATGTCATGAAATATAGCGGTTATGCATCGTTAAAAAGTGGCAGAAGCATTACACAAACCAAAAGGAATCCGTCTAAAAACAAAGGTTCCATAAGGACAAGTGAAAGTTGTTTTCTCTTGGTCCTCAGCCGCAATTATGATTTGGTTATACCCTGAATACCCATCCAAAAAATAATAAAACTCATGACCCGCTAACCACTCAAGGATTTGATCAATGAAGGGAAGTTGAAAGTGATCTTTACATGTGGCTTCATTCAATTTCCAATAATCGATGCACACCAGCCATCCTGTAACTGTCCTAGTGGGTATTAATTCATTTTGTTCATTTTGATAACATTAATCACAACTTTTTTTTGGCACACATTGAACATGACTCACCCATGCACTATCGAATATAGGATTGATAATACCTGCATCAAGGAGTTTGATAGTTTCTGCTTTTACTACCTCTTGCATCATTGGATTTAATCTTCTATGAGGTTGCACAAGAGGTGAGTACTTGTCTTCCATCAATATCTTGTGCATGCAGACTGATGGATTGATCCATTTGATATCCGCCACCTTCCATGCAAATGCACTCTTGTGCGCTTTCAAAACTTTCGGCAGTTTGCGCTCTATCACATATGTCAAATAAGAAGAAATAATCAAAACAAGTTTATTATTCTCACCTAGATAAATGTATTTCATATGTGGAGGTAATTGCTTGAAATCAAGAGTTGGTGGCTCCTATATTCTTGACTTCTGGAGGGTCAAGTCTCTCCGATCCCCAGGTCCTCTAATCTCATCCTTATCTGCATCTTCCATGGATGGTTGGCATTAAGGTATGCCACTATTTCAGCTTTCTCTTCATCCAATTCATCTTCTCTCAATTCAGTAGTGAGAGTGGCTTCCAAAGTGTCCTTAATAGCATCGTGTACATAGTTACACACAAGAGAATAAAAAAAATCAATTCTATAACAATCAGAATGCAATGTGTGCTTAAGTGCATTAAAGACATAAAAAATAATCTCCTCCTCCCCCACTCTCAATCTCAACTTCCCTTCTTGAACATCAATTAGATCCTTGCCAGTTTCAAGGAATGGCCTCCCCAATATCAACGACATCTCCATGTCCTCTTCCAAGTCAAGCACCACAAAATCTGCATGAAAAATAAATTTGTCCACTTTCACTAGAACATCCTCAATAACTCCTCGTGGATACTTGACAAATCTATCTGCTAGCTGTAAAGACATTCTCGTTGGCTAAGGTTCTCCCAATCCAAGTTTCCTAAACACGGATAAAGGCATGAGGTTAGTATTTCCACCAAGATCACATAAGGCTTTATTAAAAACAACATCACCAATCATGCAAGAAATAGAAAAACTCCCTGGAACTTTAAGTTTCTGTGGGATCTTGTTTTGCACTAAAGCAGAGAAATTTTCAATTAAATTTACCCTCATGTGATCCTCCAACTTTCTCTTATTTGATAAGTGTCTTTCAGAAATTTAGCATAACTAAGCATTTGCATCAAATCATCGGCAAAAGGAATATTGATGTGAAAATTTTTAAATACCTAAAGAAACTTACTGAATTGCGCATCAAGTTTTGCTTTTTTCAATGCTGCGGGAAAAGGAGGAGATATAAAAATTTTGGATTGTGCAGGGGGTGCTGGTGTAGAGTTAGAAGACTTACCTCTGGATGTCTCAGTCTGTTCATCCGGTAATTGACTTTTTTCTTTTTCTTTGGATTCTAAAATTTTCCCACTTTTTAACTCGATTTCCTTCACTTGCTCTTTTGGATTGGTCTCTATGTGACTTGGCAAGGTGCCCGTCTCTCTACTTGCTATCATCTTAGATAACTGTCCAATCTGATTCTCTATCCCCTTTATCGATGCATCTTGGTTTTGGAGTCTAGTTTCGGTGGATGAGATAAGCTTAGACATCATCTGCTCCAAATTGCACTTTTATTCTCTAGGAGGGTCAGATCTGTACATCGGTTGTTTTCCATACGGATTTCTACCCTTTGGTCGATTCTAACTGTATCGACCACCCCATGAGAAGTTGGGATGTTGCCACCACACAGGATTATATGTGTTCGAATATGGATCATTCATTGGACAGTTTTGGACTCCCATTTGATTCATGGTGCCTCGTCTTGCACATAAAATGGATTGACATCTTCACAGTCCTTTTCAAAGTGTTCATCTCCACACTTAACAAAAAATATCTCTTGAAGACGCATAGCCGTGCCACCCATATTCAAGCTGTCCAATTTCCTATTCAAGTCATCAAGTTGCGCAGTAATAGCAGAAAGGTCAGTTACCTGGTGAACTCATGCACTTCCCCGCGGGTTGTTCCTTTCAGATTGAGGATGATAGCTGCTAGCAGCCATCTCCTCCAACAACTCATATCCATCTTCAACAGTTTATTTCAATAGTTTTCCACAAGCAACATCATCTATCATAGTACGATTATGAGTAAGCAAGCCATAATAAAATGTTTGAATGACTAATCCAAGTGGTAGTTCGTGATGCAGGCATATCCGTAATAAATCTTTGAAGAGCTCCCATACCTCATATAAAGACTCTTGCTAGAACTGATCAAATGTGGTGATGTGTGCCCTGACAGCTTTATGGTCTTAGATGGAGGAAAGTATTTGTAATGCCCGAAAATTTAAGTTGGTGATCAAAACTTATTAATGCATGAATTGATGAAGTAGAGTAAAATCCATGGAAGAGTATGAATTATAGTGTTGAGGACAAAACAAATGGCGCACATGCGCGAGACAGCGCACATGCGCGGAAGACGAACGCGCACATGCGCGCGAAAGATTCCAGAAGACCCCGCGCATATGCACGAGATAAGGCACGCATATGCACGAGGGGCTGACATGCCAATGTGCCGAGACAGTAGGTCTCGTGCATATGCGTCGGTGGTAGTCGCGCATATGCGCGAGACGTGCAAACTAAAGAAGAAGACACTTTTCCTTGCCATGCAATATGATGTGTTAAACACCTCTTCATTCTTCATTCTCAGCAGCAAGAACCGAGAACAAGTTCAGAGAATTCCTCCAAACTTCATCCCATCTTAGACATGTGATTGTGAAGAATCCAACCGCCCGATTTTCGATTCGAGTTTAGATTCTTGATTCTCTCATCACCGGCCACGAAAGGATGTAAGTTTTATTACGTTTCAGCATGTTTTGAACTTTATTTATGGGAGGAATTATGATTTGAACTCTAAAATATGTTCTTGAGATTAAGAGATACATATATTAGCAACCGGATCGAAGAACGGATAACATGTGCAATTGTTATTGATTTTTCAGCATATATGAATGAGATTATACAAATTTTTAGCTTGTGGATTGATGTTTGTTGAGGATTATGATTGTTGTTATGAGTGGGTGACAACAATCTTTGATATGTGACTTGATCGGTATCGCGAGATTACGCCGTTATGCCGTCGAAATGTACCGAGATTGAATATTGATCCATATGTGTATTCCTTTGAGTTAGAGGTTGATATGGTACATTATGTATATGTTAATTTAGATTGGTATTGACAAATTTTATATCGAGATTTCAAGACTTCGACTTGTTCAAACCGAGACTACGACAAGAAAGGTATAATTCAATGTTGATTCGGGAAGACACAACTCGAATTAGATCCGATTTGAGTTTCCGAAAATCACATACTAGATTGTTTATAATTTGATATGATTATGTCGTGTCTAGTGAGTTATAGCAATGCACATAAGATAGGTGAGTCGTTGGCAGATATGCCAAGATACCGGATGTTCGGTGGTGTCGATGTACGTAGGAGAAGATCGACTCCTATTGCAGATCTTCGATATAGAAAGGCCCGAAGTCCGGGAGTAAGACATACCGCCACCTCGATTGGGAGAGTAGGTGGGAGATTGTTACGTCTTATTCATACCGGGATCCCTAGATTTAGATATGAGTCGAGTCAAAGAATAAGAGTTGAAGAGTTTTTATCTGTATTCACTAATGTGTCATAATTACTGATTCATGTATTACTATTTTGTATTTATTTACATGACATGCTTGTATTCATGTTTTATATTGGGATTTGTTCTCACCGGAGTAACCGGCTGTTATTGTGTCTGTATGTGTGCATGACAACAGGTGGGACAGGATCAGGGTCAAGGAGAGCATGATTGAGACTGGATAGCATGGTGGTTTTGGGCATAGAAGATGAACTAGTGGTTTTACATTTGATATGTAGTTTGTTACAATTACTAGTTTGTATAAATATGTAATGGAAGAAGACATGTACTCACTTTTGATGAAATAATTAGAGATATCACTTGTGTATGATTTATATACAATAGTTTATAATGTTTAAAAGAAATTTTCTTTTTCTGACCCATTTTATAACAAAGATCCAATTAATCCCAAAGATAATTGAGTTAGAGCCCGGGTCCCCACAACAGGTGGTATAAGATCAGTAGGTTCTGTAGACTGAAATAGAAGCGAATGAGCGGGGTAGATCGAGTCGTCTTCCTTGCTTTGATGATGCTAGCATGCTATTAATTGTATCTTGATTTACATATGTTCTATATGAAAGCATGTTTCTTTTGGTAATACATGTCTACCTGCTTATTTGATTGATTGCGACATCAATTCTGGATCAGAGGTATACGTTCAGAGGAGGACTGAGACAGATTGTACAGATTGCGTACTAATCCGCTTGATAATCAGATATGCCTCCTCGAAGAGCAGCAGTTCCTGTACGTCCGGTGCCAGATCAGATATGCCTCCTCGAAGAGCAGCAGTTCATGTGCGTCCGGTGCCAGAACAGGGCAGTACTTCGAATGATCCGATGGATGTTACTGCAACGCCGATGGATACACTACTGAAACGGTTTCAGTCCTTTAAACCGCCGACACTGAAAGGTACTGAGAGTGCTATGGATTGCGAAAGCTGGTTAGATGACATCGAGATTTTATTTGAATCCCTTGACTATACCGATGAGCGTCGAGTGAAGATAATTGGCCATCAACTGCATGAAGTCGAAAAGAATTGGTGGTTTACCACAAAGAGATCGTTTGAGCATCGTGGCACAGAGATCACTTGGAAGGTCTATAAAGCAGAGTTTTATCAATGCTTCTTCCTCGTGTCTTACAGAAAGGATAAAGTTTCCGAGTTTTCCAATCTGAGACAGGGACAACTGAACATCAAAGAATATGTGGCAAAGTTTTCGACATTGCTCCTCACGTTGCAGAGAGTGACGAGGCCGTTGCAGATCAATTTATCAATGGCTTGAATCCTGATATTTTTACCTTGGTGAATACCGGCAGACTGAACAACTTTGCAGATGCCTTGAATCGAGCCAATGGAGCGGAAGCGGGCCTGATTAAGCAACGAGGACTCTCGTATGCTACTCAGATTCCAAGACCACCACAACCCTCTTTTCAACCACCTTCCAGATTCGAGAGTGGTGGTAGTAGAAGTGGCAAGAAAGATCAACTGAAAGCCCGAGGAAAACAGGTCAAGAAGTCGGGTAGCAGTTTATCAAGCTCCAGTGGGTCACGACAAAGGGGTCCTGTTCAGAGTTCATATTATATAAGGGTTTATTGCAGTACTTTTGGAGGCAGACATCCTACAGATCAGTGTGAGGGATTAGTTGCACGATGAAATATCTGCAGACAGCAGAGACATTTTGCCAGAGTCTGTCCATAGAGAGGGTCACAGCGATCTCAGGGTGCAGGATCATCTGCATCAGTACCTCAGACTGAGAGGCAAGCATCATCTGTCCATTCCTTCCAGGCACCACCTGCATAGTCCCAGTCGAGGCCAGGAGGAAGCCAGACTATGAGCCAACCTCCTAGACAGCAGGCTCGAGTATTTGCACTGACACAAGAGCAGGCCCAAGATGCACCAGATGATGTGATTGCAGGTAACTGTTTTCTTTGCGATTATCCTGCTTATGTATTAACAGATACGAGTGCATCTCATACATTCATTTATGAGCGCTTTGCATTGATGCATGCTTTGCCTGGTGAATCATTATCTGCTGTAGAATCTATTTCTTCTCCTTTTGGGAGTGGTTTGATATCAGTGACATCGGTTAGACATTGCATGCTACAGTTTGAGGGTAATGAAACTGAGTTAGACTGTATTGTGCTTGGGTTGTCTGATTTTGACTGTATTGTCGGTATCGATATGTTAACCAAGTACAGAGCCATTGTAGATTGTTTTCAGAAAATTGTTAGATTCGGACCAGAGATGGCTGATGAGTGGAAATTCTATGGTAAGGGTTCCAGAGCTTGGATTTCCTTGATATCTATGTTGGCTAAGAATCGATTGTTGCAGAAAGGAGCGGAGGGGTTCCTTGTATATTCAGTAGATCTACTGAAATTGAGCCCATCGTTGGCTGATCTACCAGTAGTGTGTGAATTTGCTTATGTATTTCCTGACGAGATTCCAGGGTTTCCTCCAGTTCGAGAGGTAGATTTCAGCATCGATCTCATACCAGGTATCGTTCCTATATCTCGAGCTCCCTATAGAATGGCACCTATTGAATTGAAAGAATTGAAGGAACAGCTCGAAGATTTATTGCCCAAGAGTTACATCAGACTGAGTGTGTCCCCTTGGGGTGCGCCGATACTGTTTGTTCGAAAGAAAGATGGTTCGATGAGACTTTGCATCGATTATCGACAACTGAATAAAGCGACGATAAAGAACAAATACCCATTGCCTCGCATCGACGATTTATTTGATCTTTATAGGGTTCTTCGGTATATTCCATGATCAATCTGAGATCTAGATATCATCAGCTGAGGGTCAGAGATTTTGATATACCGAAGACAAAATTTAGAACCAGATATGGACACTATGAATTTATTGTCATGCCATTTGGTTTAATGAATGCTCCAGCTGTGTTTTTGGGTTTGATGAACCGTGTCTTTCAGAAGTACCTTGAAGATTTTGTAATTATATTCATTGATGACATTTTGATTTATTCGAAAAATGTGACTGACCATGCTGAACATTTGAGAACGGTATTGAGAACGTTAAGAACAGAAAAATTGTACGCCAAACTGTCGAAATGTGAATTCTGGTTGAAGCAAGTTGTGTTTCTGGGGCATATTGTATCCGGCAAGGGTATATCTGTTGATCCTAGCAAAGTTGAGGCTGTGATCAGTTGGCCTAGACCGACATCAGTTCCTGGGATACGCAGTTTCATGGGTCTGGCAGGCTAGTAGTGGCGATTTATCAAAGATTTTTCCAGTATCGCAAAGCCGATTACGCAGCTAACTCAGAAGAATGCTTCATTTATTTGGTCAGAGGCTTGTGAGTCTAGTTTCCTGGAGTTGAAGAAAAGGTTAACCAGTGCTCCAGTGTTGACTATCCCTTCAGGTACTAGTGATTTCGTAGTATACTGTGATGTATCTCACAGAGGACTAGGATGTGTTCTGATGCAGCGAGGACATGTATTGCATATTCCTCGAGACAGTTGAAGCCACACGAGACTCGTTACCCAATTCATGATCTTGAATTGGCGGCCATTGTGTTTGCTTTGAAGATATGGCGACACTATCTTTATGGCAAAAAATTTGAAATCTATTCTGATCACAAGAGCTTGAAATACTTGTTTTCGCAGTCAGAGTTGAATATGAGACAGCGTAGATGGCTCGATTTATTGAAGGATTTCGATTGTGAAATCAAGTACTATCCAGGGAAGTCTAATGCAGCAGATGCCTTGAGTCGAAAGTTATGTGCTCTATCCTTATCGACGATAGGTGTTTCGAATTTGATTGAAGATTGTTGTTCGTCTAGATTAGCATTTGATACAGATATTCGACCATTGCGACTTGCTACGATTCGAATAGAACTAGATTTGATTGTTCGTATTAAAGAAGCACAGAAAAATGATCCGAATGTTCAGAAGTCAATTGAGAAGGTCAGATCAGGATATCATTCAGAATATCAGGTTCATGATCATATTTTGTATGTAAATAACCGTCTTGTAGTACCAGATGTCTCAGATGTAAAACTACAAAATATTGTCAGAAGCGCACTGTAGTCGGTTCAGTGTTCATCCTTGTGGCAGAAAGATGTACAATGATCTGAAGAAACAGTTTTGGTGGAAAAAAATGAAATCAGACATTGCAGAGTTTGTATTTAAGTGTTTGAATTGCCAACAGGTGAAGGCCGAGAGGAAGAAACCCGGAGGTTTACTTCAGAGTTTATCTATTCCTGAATGGAAATGAGATCACATTTCCATGGATTTTATTACGAAGTTACCACGATCATCCCGGGGTTGTGATGTGATTTGGGTCGTGATTGACAGATTGACCAAATCAGCATGCTTTATTCCGTACAGAATGACGTACCAACATGATCAGATGGTAGAGATATATGTCAGAGAGGTGGTGAGATTGCATGGTGTGACAAAATCTATCGTATCAGATCGTGACCCCCGATTCACTTCACATTTTTGGCACAATTGCAGCAGGCTTTAGGTACGACATTGCACCTGAGTACTGCATATCATCCTCAGACCGATGGACAGTCAGAATGGACTATCCAGACACTGGAGGATATGTTGAGAGCTGTAGTGCTAGATTTTGGCACTAGTTGGAAAGATTCACTACCACTTTGTGAATTCTCATACAACAACAGCTATCAGACAAGCATCGAGATGACACCGTTTGAAGCATTATATGGCAAGAAGTGCAGATCTCCTCTGTATTGGGATGATATATCTGAAGTACCAGAACTTGGGCCTGATATGATCCGAGAGATGACTGAGAAAGTGAAACTAATTCAGACGAGAATGAAGACAGCTCAAGATTGACAAGCCAAGTATGCGAATGTTAGACGTAGACCGTTAGTATTTGAACAGGGAGACAGAGTATTTTTGAAGATTTATCCTTTCAGAGGTATTGTTAGATTTTGAAAACGTGGGAAGTTGTCTCCTAGATACATCGGTCCATACGAAATTCTTGAGAAGATTGGTGATCGTGCATATCGACTTGCTATTCCTCCTTCTCTATCCGTGATACATGATGTCTTTCATGTGTCGATGCTACGGAAATATCTGCCAGATACTTCTCTTATCCTTCAGCCTGAAGAGACCGAACTCGATGAGACTTTGAGTTATTTTGAGCAACCGATTCAGATTATTGATCGGAAGGACAAAAAACTCAGAACGAAGACTATTCCACAAGTGAAAGTCCAATGGAGTCGTCATGGCATCGAAGAAGCTACTTGAGAGACTGAATCAGATATGAGACAGAAGTTTCAAGAGTTGTTTCAATAATGTAAGTTCTTATTTTACTTATGTTATATTGTTCTATAGTGATTATCTCATATGACAGATTGCCTACGCTTTCTAGGACGAAATCATGTCTTAGAGGAGGAGAATTGTAATGCCAGAAAATTTAAGTTGGTGATCAAAACTTATGAATGCATGAATTGATGAAGTGGAGTAAAAGTCATGGAAGAGTATGAATTATAGTGTGGAGGACAGAACAAATGGCGCACATGCGCGGAGAAGGGCGCGCATCTGCGCGAGACAGTGCACATGCGCGGAAGATGAACGCGCACATGCGCGCGGAGTCCAGAAGACCCCGCGCATTTGCGCGAGATAAGGCGCGCATATGCGCGAGGGGCTGACATGCCAATGTGCCGAGACAGTAGGTCTCGTGCATATGCGCCGGTGGTAGTCGCCCATATGCGCGAGATGTGCAAACTAAAGAAAAAGACACTTGTCCTTGCCATGCAATATGATGTGTCAAACACCTCTTCAATCTTCATTCTCAGCAGCAAGAACCGAGAGCAAGTTCAGAGAATTCCTCCAAACTTCATCACATCTTAGACATGTTATTGTGAAGAATCCAACCGCCCAATTTTCGATCCGAGTTTAGATTCTTGCTTCTCTCATCACCGACCACGAAAGGATTTAAGTTTTATTCCGTTTCAGCATGTTTCGAAATTTATGTATGGGAGGAATTATGATTTGAACTCTAAAATATGTTCTTGAGATGACGAGATACGTATATTAGCAACCAGATCGAAGAAAGGATAACCTGTTCAATTGTTATTGATTTTTCAGCATATATGAATGAGATTATACAAATTTTGAGCTTGTGGATTGTGTTTTTTGAGGATTATGATTGTTGTTATGAGTGGGTGATAGCAATCTTTGATATGTGAATTGATAGGTATCGCGAGATTACGCCGTTATGCCGTCGAAATGTACCGAGATTGAATATTGATCTGTATGTGTATTCCTTTGAGTTAGAGGTTGATATGGTACATTATGTATATGGAAATTCAGATTGGTATTGACAGATTTGATATCGAGATTTTAAGACTTCGACTTGTTCAAACCGAGACTACGACAAGAAAGGTATAATTCAATGTTGATTCAGGAAGACACAACTCGAATTAGATCCGATTTGAGTTTCCGAAAATCACATACTAGATTGTTTGTAATTTGAAATGATTATGTCGTGTCTATTGAGTTATAGCAATGCACATAAGATAGGTGAGTTGTTGGCAGATATGCCAAGATACCGGATGTTTGGTGGTGTCGATGTACGTAGGAGAAGATCGACTCCTATTGTAGATCTTCGATATAGAAAGGCCGAAGTCCGGGAATAAGACGTACCGCCACCTCGATTGGGAGAGTAGGTGGGAGATTGTTACGTCTTATTCTTACCGGGATCCCTAGATTTAGATATGAGTCGAGTCGAAGTGTTTTATCTGTATTCACTAATGTGTCATAATTACTGATTCATGTATTATGATTTTGTATTATTTGCATGACATGCATGTATACATGTTTTATACTGGGATTTGTTCTCACCGGAGTAACTGGCTATTGTTGTGTCTGTATGTGTGCATGACAACAGGTGGGACAGGATCAGGGTCAAGGAGAGCGTGATTGACACTGAATAGTGTGGTGATTTCGGGCGTAGAAGATGAACTAGTGGTTTTACATTTGATATGTAGTTTGTTACAAGCATTAGTTTGTATAAATATGTAATGGAAGAAGACATGTACTCACTTTTGATGAAATAATTAGAGATATCACTTGTGTATGATTTATATACAATAGTTCATAATGTTTAAAAGAATTTTTTTTTCTGACTCATTTTCTAGCAAAGATCCAATTAATCCCAAAGATAATTGAGTTAGAGCCCGGGGGTCTCCACAGTATTTAATGAGAAATCCTTTCGCCATTTCCTCCCATGTGGTGATAGAACATATAGGCAAACAATTTAATCAGGCTTTAGCTTTGTCACGTAAGAAGAAAGGAAATAAACGCAATCTAACAGCATCGTAGAAACTCCATTAAATTTAAAAGTATAGAAAATTTCTAAGAAGTCGGTGATGTGAGTGTTTGGGTCATCTAGCGCATTTCCCTCAAACTGGACCGTGTACTGAATCATTTGAATAATAGCTGGTTTTTTCTCGAACTGGTTCGTCCTGATGGTTGGTCGCACTATGCTTGGACGTGTTCCATCCAGCAAAGGTTGTGAGTATTCCAACATGGGTATGCGTCTTGGTTCTTCGACTCTTAGATCTTCATGATGCTCTTCCTCATGTTCATTCATGTTCATCATGTCTCTAAGCCTCTGTTGTTGTCTTCGTCTGCGAAGGGTTCTTTCAATCTTGTGATCGAAAGTCTCTAGTTCAGACGCTAGACATCTTGGCATGCACCGAGAGGTATACCTGCAAATAAATCGAAGGTGTCAAGCAAAACAAAATAAAGAATGCTAAAGTAAATAACTAAAAATAAATTGTGGATTAACAGTCCCCGGCAACGGCGCCAAAACTTGATCATTCAAAACTTGCACTGTAAAATCCTTGGTCAAAATTAATAATATTTAAGCTCGAAATAATCGTAAGTGCACGATGTCAAGTAATAGTATAATGTACATGAGTACGAGTATCGTTCCACTAGAGACTGTATTTCGCAATCATTAATTCCAGTTATTAAATCTTTAGCAACAAAATATTAATGATTACATACTACTACTATGTTTCAATAAAACTCAATGAAAAATTTCATGAATTAAATGCTGAAATATATAAGCTAAAATGGTTAATTAAAGTTCAATGAGAAATGAATTCGTTGGGATTCTCGATTCACCTAACCCTCATCATTTACTTAACTCGTTCGATAGTGATCTACGCTTCCGATAGGATTTCCTATCCAATTGAACATGCCCTTTCGAGCTATGCCAAACTAATTCTACTCAGTGAAGTAATTAAATTTCTTTAATTATTTATCAAAGATGAATTACATGTCTTTTTATGACATCCCCTAGCTTTCGCCCCACCGGACTATGACTATCGACGCGTATCCGTTTTCATATTTCTATGTAAATTGTAAATCCATGGACTATGCTACTCGTTCTTATCACGGGCTATTCTCTCGAACTCACTCACAATATAAGATCGTTATTAAAATTAGCTACGCTTCAACAACGCGATAAAACAATAGCACACTCAAGAATAAACCAAAAATCGAAATATGAATAACTAAACTCGGTTTTGGGATAGGATCCCCTTAAATCCCAACAAATAATGTAAATTAGCTACAAGATGTCATGATTGAAATAAGCAAAACAATGTTTAAACAATAGATATTAAATTAGAAATACTAGTTGTGACGAAATTGCGAAGAACGGTACCCGGAAATCTTCAAATCTCTTCTCCAAGCCTTGCTCCAAGCTTTTTCTCCCTTTTCTAAACTCCTTGGCTGCTTAATAATGTCTGAATTTCATCCCTAGGGTTACTTTTTGCAGCCTCCCACCTTCGAAGTTGAATGAAAGTAAAATAGGAAAATTTTCCTGTTGAGTCGCGCTGGGGCGGTCAAGTTTCACCGCCCTAGAGGGCAATCTTCTGTCATGTTGGTCGACTGCTCTGCCTCTCGCGCTGGGGCGGTCAAGTTTCACCGCCCTAGCACGAGGTCTTCTGATCTATTGGACGTTTCTCTTTCATCTCGCGCTGTGGCGGTCAAGTTTCACCGCCCTAGCGTGATGTCTTCTGCCCTGTTCCTTCATCCTCTCGCGCTGGGGCGGTCAAGTTTCACCGCCCTAGCACAAGGTGTTCTATCCTGTGCTCATTCTTGGTTGAATTTTCTTCCTTTGCGCCTTTCTGCTGCACATTCGTACAACTCAGTGAGCTGCGATCCTGTAAGGCCCAAAATTAAGACGACGTAATCTAGCTGCATGCATATCTAGGGAAAATGAAAAATAGTTAATTAATTGATTTTAATTGATTATGTGATATGTTTATATGATGCCTTAGTATTTTTTCTAGATAAATGCATTCAAATGTATTTTTAAAGGTTATTCGAGTTGCGATCGAGAAACGGAGACCGAGGGCTGAAAAATTAAAAATAATTTTATTAAATAATTGTTCATAATTATTTAAAATATGGTTGATGTTTCTTCTTATTTTTGAAAATAAGGAGTTTTTGCGGTGATTTTATAATTCAGGACGTAATTTTTATCGGTGTTAGATTTTCAACAAAAATACGAATGTTTTGACAACCCGACTAATAGTTTCACAAATTTTACTAAACAAAATTCACTAATGAGATTAATGTGCCTATTGTACCTTGTTAATGGTCCTAAGCTACCATTAGTATTTTATCGGTATTTAAAACACAAAACCCCCCCCCCCCCCCCATACCCTATTATATCCCACATCTCCCTCACCCTAAACAATTACTAGGACTCTTTTCTCCCACACCACTCACGGCACACACACACACACGTGATTATCAAGAGGAAAAGCATCGAAATTTGCAAAGGTTTTTCAAGCCAACGTCTTCTCGTCGTCGTTCTTCGATCCATCAACGTATATTCGTGCGTAAATCACGCAAAGACACGCCATATTCTTTCCTTTACTAATCCATCACACCATAGTATTTGTTTAATTATGTTTTGAATGAAAAACAAGATGCACTTTTATATTTGTTTTTGTGCATCAACATGAATTTGAAAGCTTGGTTTGGATCCAAAACATGAGTTATTCCATGGGGGTTTTTACATGAGTTTAAGGAGTCCTAGAACACACACAACATGCTGCACACGTGGAAGAACAAAGCTAGAACCAGATGCATGGGTTTGGTGATCTAAGGGCTCGGGTGAATGGTATTTAGTTGCATGGCTCGGCACGGCTGGGACCAGGGCTGGCTAGGGTCGTGCTTGAGTCAGAGAAGGAGTCCTAGCCACGATAAAACTCGAGTCAAGTGGCTGGGAAGAGTCCTAGCAAGCTAGGACTCTACCCAAGAGCCACCCGAGAGTGGCGCGCTGGTGCAGCGCAGCCGCGCAAGGCAAAGATGGCTCGGCCAGGTGGCTTTGTGCTGGGCTGGATTAGGTCCTTAGGGTTCTAAGAGGGTGCACAATGGTCTGGTTTAGGGGCTGGTCCGTTGGCTAGAGTCATAGGCACGATTTGTAGTCTCCTAACGCTAAGGGAGCCTCGGCGGAGAGCTTGTCCTGATGTGTAGTTTGATTTCGAGCTTGGGGTTGAGTCCTAAGGGTTCTAAGGGTCCAGTATGGTCCATAGGGGGTCTGGTTCGTAGTTGGCTCAAGATGGTTCGAGCATGGCTCGGTAAAAATCGAATATGGCTCAAGGGTTTTGGGTTGGTTCAATTAGGGTTTTCTCTTCAATAAAAATTCAAAACATGGTTCACGGGATCGAGTCATGGTACAAGAGGGCTAAAATTATAAGTTTTTAATTTGGGAATTTTATATTAAAGTTTGAATTAATTCGAGATTAAAACGCATAAAAAAATGAATAATTGAAAAGTCTAGAATTTAAGCTAAATAAAATTGTGATAAATTTAATTTAAGCTTAAATAATTATTTTGGATATTTTAGAGTCAATGAAATTAAGAAAAAGTCAAATTCGAGGATTTTTACGTCTAGGGATGAAATGGTAATTTTACACTTTGAAAATAGTAAACGTCATGACAGTGCTCTGAATGCTGTTTTATTTGCTTAAATGTCTATTTTAAATATTTATGCATTTTTATGATTTAATATGGAAATTTAAAAGTTATGCTGCATGATTGGTTTAAAAATAAAAACGATATTAATATGCATGATTTTATAAAGTGATGGAAATACGAAATGTTGAAGGATGTGAAGGGATTGTGACTAATATGAATACAATGTTATGTTAATACGTAAGGCCAAGTCTCAGTTGATGGGTGAGAGTGTCGCTGATGTCCCCGCCGCCCAGTACTGTGGTTACATGTAGATGGATCCATCGCCCCTAATAAGAATACGAAATTCACAATCAACGATCTGAATTCAACAAATATGAATATGTATATGTTTATGATGGTTATGAATATGTTGATGATGATACGAACATGTTTATGTTTATACATGATCATGAAAATGATATTTTAAGTATAAGTATTTTCACTGTTGCATGTGATCTGTATACGTATTATGTTGTTATCAAGATTATGGTGTGTTGAGTCTTTAGATTCACTAGGTGTGATCGATGCAGGTGAGTTTGATGTTGAGGATAGTGGAGGTCTTGATGGTTGATCTGACTGGGATGAAGGTGCACATAACCCGAGGACCAACGCTTATCTTTTCCGCACTTACATTTATGATTTATGTTAAAGATTTTTGCGACTATTTATTTATGCTTTTGAGAGGTTTTTGAGAGGTTGATAGTATGGGCTATACTTTCAATATTATTTTTAGGTTTGGTAAAATGTTGGATGATTTTATGTTTTGGCTATTTCCTTTGATTTTCAAATATAGTGGGTTGTTTTATTTTAAAATGGTGTCAAAAATATTTTAAATATTTTTTCAAGTGTTCGGCCAAATCTATGTAAGGTTTTAAAAAAAAAATTCTAGTACTTTTAAAGCAAAACGAGAAGTAGGCGTTTCAATTGGTTTAATAGCAATGTTCTTGTAAAGGGTTGTGCCAACATCAGTTCTGGGAAGCTCAGTCTTCAAGCCTCAATCTGTAAGTTTACATGCTTTATATGATTATTATGATGTTACCTACATGATTACATGAATTATATGTTTACGTCACATGTTTAGTAGCTTTTTGAGGATATATACTTTATATGCTTAAATTTTAAATGGATTAGGATAATACATGAGTAGAAAACTTAGATTTAAATGCATGTTGGTTATGTTTAGAATTTGGAAAATGTTCAGATATAATGACTCCTAGACGCGCACCTAATGTTGATAGGCAGACAGAGGCTACTGAGGATCGTCATGTTAATGCAACCCCACCTCCTAATGGGGATGCTGCTACGCGTGCTTTGGAGGGTATGGCTTGTTTCTTTGAGCAATTTCAGCAAGTTCCTAGGCCACAGCAGGACATTTATGATCAGTTCCGAAGGCTAGCACCGAAGGAATTTTCTTGCACCATCGATCCCTTTTCTGCTGAGGCTTGGATTCGTGCACTCAAGTTGCACTTTCATTATTTGAACATGGGATACTCTTACATGGGCTCGATTCGAGGAGATATTCTATGAGAAATGTTTTAATGTTGATGTTAGAGGGCGATTGAAGAGGGAATTTATAACTCTCCATCAGGGAGAAACTTCTGTTGCTAAGTTTGTGAGGAGATTCGATAGGGGTTGTCACTTTGTACCCCTAATTGCGAGGGACGCTGCTGAAAAGATGAGGCACTTTCTAGATGGTCTACGACCTACCATTCATTGTGATGTAATGATGATGCGTCCTAGGGATTATGCTATTGCGACTCCCTATGCGTTTCAAGATGAGAAAGCGTTGAAAGACATTGATTTTGAAGCGCAGCACAAGAGACAACAACACCAACAGCTCAGCCAAACAAGATTACATTTATGGGTCCTCCTAAATCTCAAGGCCAAAAGCCCCAAGGTCAAGTCAAGAAGCAAGGACTACAAAAGCCACCACTTCCTGGAGCACCAAAGCCTGCTAATAGGCAACCATGCAAGGAGTGCAATCGCTTACATTATGGCAAATGTATGTGGGGATCTTTTAGATGCTTCGTATGAAAGGAGGAAGGGCAAAAAGTTTGTAAGGCCCGATATTTGAGTAATGGTAATCAGGAAGTATGAATGTATGATTTGATGTAATCATCGAAGGTCGAAGAAGCGACATTGCAATTCGAGTTTAGTTGCAAAAAGGTATTAGTGAAACAGCAAGGCCAGTGCACCCACGGTCCAAAAGACAGTGTACCCGCGGTTGGGTTGCACATGAAATATTGAATTTGGGTCGTAGGGTGAGTGCACCCGCGGCGAAAACATGACCGCGCCCAGAATTATACCGCACCTTTGAGGCCCGGGGCCGAAGAGGGCGGGGGTGATCGTCGGTGCCATGAGGTGGCACGGACAATGAGCGGCTCATGGCAGGCTTCTAGGTGGAGGGAACATGAATGAACCATTCTTACACCGGAAATATAGGGATTCCGAGACTGTTCAATGTAAGGGACTGTACAGTTGAAAAGGGCTTAAAAGATTTGATTGGTACTATCATATCACGAAGGTGCATCTTCTTTTCGGTAGCTCATCACATAAGAACTCCAAAGTTAAGCGTGCTTGACTTGGGGCAATTTTGGGATGGGTGACCTCCTGGGAAGTTTCCCAGGGTGCGTGTGAGTGAGGACATAAGCACGCTGAAAAGACTCGTCTTGGTACAATGAGGACATTCGTCGAATCTGGGGCGTTACAGCACCCGCGGTGGTTGGGCAGTAGGGTACGTTTTTTGTTACAGAAAACACCGCACTCGCAGTGCCAGACAGAGCGCACCCGCGGTGTTGCTACAGTGAGGTCACCGCACCCACGTTACATGACTGAGCACACCCGCGGTCGTCTATTTTGGAAAACTGGATGGGATGCCGTGAGCTGAGCGCACCCGCTGTGTAAAGATGAGCGCACCCGCGATGCGACGTGCTGGATGAAAATTTAGCCATGTGTTCCTCAACATGCAAAATATATATCTTATTGTCTTCTCTCCTCATTCTTCAGCAAGAACCGAGACCAGAACCCCATGAGAGCTCAAGTTTTCTTCATAGCTTAACTTGTTGGTTGTGCAACTGATTTTTAATCCGAGGTGATATTTGTGCTCCCCTTGTTGCAAGCTACAAAAGGATGTAAGTATGTAGAACCCGTAACTTAGTCTATGTATAAGCCATGAATAATTCTAATATTTAAATTTTAAAATGATTTTATTGCATGAGTATTTAAATGATTTTCCTTAAGTTAATTATTTTATGCAGTATTTTGATTTTTATCATTTCAGTTAATTCAGTGAAGCCGGACTGGAGTTGGAGTTTAGAGATACAATTTAAGATTTAGAAATCATTTCCAGAATTTATTTTAGCTAGCAAGTACGTTAATTTAAGTTAATAAAGAAGTTTAAGGAATTATTTAAGTTACTTGAGGTGAGTAGAAAATAAATTCATTTAAGTTCCTTAATTAAGGGGTTAGTTCACTAAATTAATTAAAGGATAGGTAAGGCTTTTAAAGGTTATAAATTTAGTAAATAATCAATATTTCCCTTCATTTTTAATGATGATTTTCGGTTTTTATTGATGATTTTCGGCCCCCTTGGATGACTTAGCATGCCTTGCCACCTCACCACCTTTGACCCTTTCTTTGTATTTAATTAGTAGGATAATCCTTTCATTTTTCTAGCACCATTTAATTAATGATCAACTTTATCCTCACCTAGTCTAGATGGTATTATAATCGGCCATGCTTCCCCCCTCCCCCCCCCCCCCCCCCCCCAAGAAAACATGTTCAAACAAATTCAAAATTTAAATGAGAGGTAGACTTGGTCTTGCATTTGAATCCCTTTATTAGTGGATCTTCCCCCTCACCTTTCCAACCATCATTCTCCTCCCTCATGACCGAAATTCAGAGAGTTTAGAGTGGGAAAAACCATGAGCATCATAGCTAGAACAAGAGAGAAATCGAGTTTGAAGAAAGATAGAAAAGAAAGCGCTCCACCTCCTCCGCGCCGGATCGTCTCATTCTTTCGTTTTTCTTTCAAAACGAACCAGGCATGCATATATTCTTTCTTGACTCTTCAATCAAGTCATACTATCATTATTTTTATGTTTCATGATCATCCTTTCATGTAGAAACCGAAACACACCAAGAAATTTCAGAAAATGTACATGCAGATTTTCGGCCCTCCCTTTTCAAGCTTCACGGTTTTATTTTGTTTTGTGGTTTCAGGTATTGTTTCGATTCCAGGCTCCCAAGGCTAAATCTAGACATGTTCTAGGATGGAATATGACCACTTTGGTCCATTATTTCAGCCCCCATGCTTGCTGGAAATCGAGATGACAGCAACTCCCCAATCATGTCACCATTTGCATTCGATTTTATTGTTTGATGTCAAAGGTTTATAGATCTGATCTTGGCTGCCCTAAGGGCTATAGCCATGTTTAGAACATCTCCTTGTGATAGAAAAAACTTTTAATTCCTCCCCAATCGTAACACCTGTAATAGTTCCTTCAGCTAAAGCTGTAGGAATAATACCCAAAACCTGACTACCTCCAAGATGAGCAGATGTTGAAACTGATCTCATTAACCCAATATTACCTCCCCCATATACCATGTGAATTTTTCTCTCAGCCAATATCTTTCCAAGATTATTCGCTGCTTCTACAAACACTTCATTTTTTCCAGGACTCGACCCACAAAATACACAAATATTTTTCAATGTTTGTGTAGGGGATCCAGCCATGTTTTTAATTTCTTTTTTGGTCTGCGAAAATAGAGAGAAAGATGAGAGATTTTATAGGGGTAATATGTTATCATAACAAAACTATGGGTCACAGCTGTAAACAGAATAAATAATAAAAAAAATAATGACACACATGCATATAAACAGTAGTGTGATTGTGGCTCACAATTTTCCTCTGGTTTTACGTCCAGAAACGGCTTCAACGTCTTCTATGAGTCGAGGATATGCTTCCCATCCAATTTTCTTATAAATTGGCAAACAGTGTCTTTTTTAGTCGGATTCCCAAGACTATGACTCTCATCTTGGAATTGTTTCCATAAACGGAGAAGTTCAATATGCACATGTCCACTAGAATGCGTCTCAAGAATCAATAAGATGTTATCTAAAGACTCCTTACTCAGCCCATTCTTAATGAAACCAATTTTATCTTCTCTGTTATTGGAAACACATCCCAAAGATCTGCATCGTTTGTCACAAGTCCATCTTGCACACTTATGACAAACCCCTAAACTTTTGGCTCTTCGTTTTTTCGCATAAGTGCTTTTTCCTAATCCAGGCAAATACCAAATGAGCAATGATTGTGGAACTTCTCCTCGTAATCGGACCTTAGCTTCTATTATAAGACGAATATCTTCTGGAATTCCTTTTTGCATTAGCAATCTCAATCTTTCACACCTTCCTACATAAATTTTTCTTAGAACATTTTCAGAAACAGAGGGAAAATATTTACAAATTTTTGAGAGAATTTCATCCATTTTGAAAAGAAAAGAAATGATTTTTTTTTATTTTTGTATCAGCAATTGTGGGAAATTGATTTAACCAACTATGAGAGTCACGGAGTACCGTTATCCGCCTTTTAACCGGGAAAATAAAAAGATTAAGAAAACCTGAAATAAAAACAAACAAACTTAAATGCAACACAAAATAAAAAAAAATCAAGGATCAGAAAGAGAAATAAACTCTTCTTCAAAGATTTCATTTTCTAAAAATGGTTTAAGTCTTTGTACATTTACTTTAAAAATATCACCATTTTTCAATATCCACAGCTCCATAAGTATACACATGCTTTACAACATATGGGCCTGTCCATCTTGATCATAATTTTCCTAAGAATATGTGAAGTCGATAATTATAAAGCAAAATTTTTTTACCAATCTCAAAAGATTTTCTAAGAATTGTTTTATCATGAAATGATTTGATTTTTGCTTTATAAATCCTTGAATTCTCATACGCGTCATTTCTGAGTTCATCAAGTTCATTAAGTTGTAATTTACGCAATTTGTTGGCATCATCCATGCTTGTATTTAAAGTTTTGATCGCCCAATAAGCTTTATGTTCCAATTCCACAGGCAAATGACAATGTTTTCCGTAAACCAACCTATAGGGAGACTTATTCAATGATGTTTTAAAAGATGTTCGATATGCCCAAAGTGCATCATTAAGTCGCAGAGACCAATCTTTTCTATTTGAGTTAACAGTTTTTTCCAAAATTTGCTTTATCTTCCTATTAGCTAATTCAACTTGTCCATTTGTTTGAGGATGATAAGGAGTAGTTACTTTGTGAGTAATATCATATTTTTTCATTAATGAAACAAATGGTTTATTAACAAAATGAGTTCCCCCATCACTTATCATAGCTCGAGGAATTCCGAATCTACTAAAAATATTTTCTTTCAAATATTTGATAACGATTTTATGATCATTTGTTCGACATGGAATTGCCTCTATCCATTTGGAAACATAATCAACTGCAACTAAAATATACAAGTATCCAAACGACGGTAGAAAAGGTCCCATAAAATCAATTCCCCAACAATCAAAGATTTCGATTTCGATAATAGGATTCAAAGGCATCATGTTTCTTTTTGAAATCGCACCCAATTTTTGACAATTTTCACAAATCTTGCAGATTTATTGGGTGTCTTTAAACAAAGTTGGCCAATAAAATCTGTTAGAGTAGGTGCCCGTCGAGCCAAGTGTTGGCCGAGTGTTCACAATGAAACTCTATGTATAAGCAATCTTTATTTTAATAATATTTGGAATTATTATTTTGGCAAATCTTTATCTGTATACCCATGCTAGTTGCATAGATAAAGCCCTTGAATATACAAATAGTAGAAAGAATATGAGATGCTCATATGATGAGTATCATGAAACTCATATTTGTAATACTGTATATTCTAAATGGTTCCTAGTCGATTCAGCCGCCACTAAGAAGGATATAGGCCGCTCGAGTTCGAGACTAGTATCTGCGATGTGAGTACCATGTTTCATTGGTAGGGGACATTGTGATGTCCTAGCATGCAGATAGATGCTCCTTGTAGAGTGCACTGAACAACCCTCCATAAAAGGACTTTCCAAGTGGTTCTCACTTATCGAGTGGAAATGTCCTAGTTTATGGTTGTACAGAATTAGTCCTTATGACCCGGGACAACATTGAGACTCTATGTGCTAGAATTACACTTTGACTTGTTTACCGACTCTTATGGGGTCATCAGGTGGCAAGGTTGGGTGTTCTGTCGAAACACATAGGAGTCGATGCATTGTAGTCGGGGATTCACCGCTTACCTTCGGGTATGGATATCCTATGTGTTATCATGTATATGTAGATCGAAATCTCTGGCCAGAGTATGGTTGTAATTATGAAAGGTGTTTCATAGATTACACCATCGATGCAACCACAACATGACACATAGTATCGATTCATTGACAACTCTCGATAAACCAATGGTTGTCGAATCGATCGGGATATATGAGTTGAAGGGACCGTACTGTACGCTAACCATAATTGAATGGTTCTTGCAGGCACTATCATGTGATACCTAGGGAATCACGTAAGCGATGCTGCTAGGCGTTTAACGTGATTGGTTGGGTACTATCAGACTTGAGTTCTGACGTTCTTATTATCAAGGTGTTGATAAATAAGAATGGAGCAATTGGGGTATGCTCATATAAGGACATGTTTAGTCCAAATCACATAGAGATGTGAACCCACGGCTAGTTGTATCAATGAACCATTGAGGGCCACACAAGTACTAGCTTTCTAGATCCCGTTGAGAAGTGAAAATAGTTCAATGTGTTGAACGGCTTATAAAGGAGTTTATAAGCGTAAAGAAAATTAGAAGTATGACTTCTATGAGAGAAATGTAAATTTTGATTTATGGAAGTGTTCCTAAATTAAAATTTGGCCAAGTGAATAATGTATTTGAAAATTGTGATTTTCATAAACATTGTTATGGACTAATTGAATTAATTCAAGTGTTGAATTAATTAAACACTAGTGGACCTAGTAGAGTCCAAATAATTAAATTAATTCAAGTGTTGAATTAATTAAATATCATTGGGCCTTGTAGAGCCCAATTGGAAATAATTATTTAACTAGTGGGCTTGAGTAAAATCAAGTAAAGTCTAATTGGGCTCAAATATGTTTGAGACAATTTAAATAGTCCATGGGCCTTGTATATGATACAAGCCCACTTAGAAAAGCATGCTAGGGAGGTGAAAGGTTGGGGAATACTTTTGAATAAAATAATGGCATGGCATGCAACTTTTTGGACCAACTTTTCCCACAACCAAGGCAACTCATCCTCCCTCATTCACACACTTGAGATGGCCGAAATATTCAAGTCCTTTCTCTCCATTTTTCTCTTCATTTTTGTTCTTCAATTGTTGAAGGAACAACTCACTTCTCCATGAAAAATCCTCTTAATTTTCTAGTGCAAATTATGAGGGGTTCTAGCTAGTTAGTGGTGGGCTTGATTTTGAAGGAAAGAAGGACACAAGGAGAGCTTGTAGATTTGTCTTGCCTTTGAAGAGCCAAGTTGTTTACAACTTGGTTGGAGCCACAATCAATCTTTTAAAGATTGATAGGTATATTTTCTCAACACCCTATGTATGACATAGTTGGATTTTTTTATATGTTTGCACAACTAGTACATGGTGTTCATTTTTGAAAATTTTTATACCAAAATTTCGGTTTTTATGAATCAAAAGAAATTTAGTGCTTCCGTTGCGATTTTGAACACCGTATATCGATCCCTTTCAAGTGGTATCAAGAGCTAAGGTTACTAGTTTTTGTGCAACACATACATGATGTTATATTGAGGTCAATTTCTAACCGATTGAGATGATGTTTTGCAACGATTCAAGGCCGGATTTGGGGCTTTTTTGGGGCAGCAAGTTGCTGCCCATTTCGGGCGCCTCGGGCTGCCCGAGGGGCTGCCCGAAACGGGCAGCAAGGGCAGCCCCTCGAAACCCCCCCTCTCAAAATTTAAAAAAAAAAATTTTTTTACATGTTGGCCGGAATGTTGGCCGGAATCCGGCGACGGAGCTCCGGCGACGGCGATGACGACTAGGGTTTCCAAAAGTGTTTTGGATAATCAAAGTGTCATGGGCCTTGATGTTGTTGGGCCATTAGATGGTCAACATATTTGTGAATTTTAATTGGGCCAAAATATTTTGGTGAAAAATGAGTTTTTGGGCCCTTAAGTTTAAAATTACAAAAGTTGCAAATATTTTCTCATGAAATAAATATTTTAAGTTGGACTTTAAATATTTATAGTAAATGGTGATTTACAAGAAATTCGGTTATAAATAAATTAATTTGAAAGTAGACAAAGGTGTTTGTATACTTTGTTAATTTAGTTTATAATCGTGGCGGTTAGTGATTGGATCAAGATATATAATATTGAATCAATTAATTATTGTGATAATTAATTGATGGTGTATGATATGTGATATTATGCATGAAGGATGATCAAAAGCCCAAGCCCAATTTGCTAGGTGTATGCTAGGATATTTTGTGTTGAATGATTGTAATAATTATCAAATTTCAAGTGGGCTTGGTTTATGGCCCGTTCCCACCCCATGAGATGTATACCTATTTGCCATGGATATTTATTTGTAAATATTAGTATAGTGGATGATCAAGATTGGAAGATGGTGGCCATGATGATTATGAAGATCGAAGACATGTAAATATTGGAAGCTTATGTAAATGTTGCATTTGCATCCCATGCATTTCCCTAGGATTGGACCTAGGCCCGTGTTTAGCTCACACGGGCCATTAGTTTTGGGGCGATTGATCATCCTTGTTTTGTTTACTGTTTATAATATATGCATGATATGTTATAAATAATGAGTATGTGCGTTATTATTATGATAATAACAAAGTTGCATGAATCCGGAAAACATACGATCAAACATGACGAGCTTTTTAAATAAAATTAATGATGAGACCTTTCAAAATTAAAAAACCCTCATTTTGAATAAGATTCAAAATTAATATCAAGCCCGAAAAGGGGAATTATAAATTTGTTTATAATTTCCTTGTCTTCCATCGACAATGGGTGCATGATGAACGCTACCCGTACTCGGGGCTCGGCTCATATTATTGGGGGAGCTCTGGGTGCCGGAAAGCTGTGACATCCATTGACATAGTGATGTGAACTACGTGGAACTCCCATGATTTCGGCTCATATTATTGAGGGAAGTCATGGCGACCGTCCATTAAGGTTCAACATCGATGGGTAAGGATTGACACGTGAAGATGAACGACGTCATATTATTGGGTCCTAATCAAACGTGAGACAAAAGTTTACGTAGAGGGTTGCATTGTGATGCAATTGGAAACTACCTTTTAGGAATTGTGATTGGTTGATATTATTCGGGATCATAATTCGCTAATTGGACCTTACGTACCTACTGAGGAATTGAGTTTCCCGCTTTCACTAGAGGGTAGTGAAAGATGTCAAAACAGTGGGAGCAAATATTTATGAAGTAAAAGTCCAAACTTCATATCTTACTAAATATTTTAAAATAGTCATCAACATTTATCTGTTTTTACTTTTCAGTACAAATTGACGATGTCATCGATTCGCAATCCAATATCCGTAATACTCGACAAAAACATATTAACTGGACCTAATTACCTCACTTGGCTAAGAAACCTAAAAATCGTCTTGAATTCGGAAAGGGTAGCATATACACTGACTGAGTCGCCCCCTGTTGAGGCTCCGACTGACTGCAATCCTGAGGAATTGCAGGCTTACAAGGAATGGTGTGACCATGACTTGATAGCCAGGTGTTATATGCTGACTTCTATGAATGATGAGCTGCAGAGGCGTTTTGAGGGTGCAAAGAGTGCTGCTGACATTCATTTGCACCTCAAGGAGCTCTTTGGAGAGCAAACACGTCCTCTTAGGCATGCTACCGTCAAGGAGCGGATCACTTTGCGCATGCGAGATGGGGCCTTGGCCCATGAGCATGGCCTAAAGATGATCGGGCTCGTGGACAAGCTCGTTGGCATGGATCTGATCTTGCCTTCGGAGTTGACCACCGACGTGTTGCTCTTATCGCTGCCTAGCTCATTTGATCCTTTTGTGGTGAACTTCAACATGAACAAGCTAGAGCCGACCCTTGAGGAGTTGGTGAATATGCTTGTTACGTTTGAGTCAACCATCAAGAAAGAGAAGTTGGTTCTTTATGTGGGTTCTTCATCTAGTACGAAGATTGATCCACATGAGAATGAAAAGAAGCGTTCTTTCCAACGTCCCAAGAAGAACGTGCCCTTGTTGAGGCAATCTCCGAATCCCGTTGTGGCAGCCACACCAGTTAGGGCTGACAAGACTAGTGATGTTTGTCATCACTGCAAGAAGCCTAGATATTGGAGGCGAAATTGCAAGGAATATCTGGTCCAGAAGAGTTCTGGAAACGGTATGTTCTAAATTGAAGTAAACATTTCAATTAACTCTACTTCTTGGGTATTAGATACCGGTTATGACTCACATCTCTGTAATGGGTTACAGGTGATGGGAAGAAGTAGAATGCTTAAGGAAGGTGTGATCTTCTAGAGGATGAGCAATGGAGCAAGAGTTGCTGCCAAGGCTATTGAAGATGTTTACTTATTATTGAACAATAGTTTAAGTTAATTTTATGAGATGTTTTGTTTGTACCTATTTTTGTAAAAACATTGTTTCCATTTCTATGTTGATAAAAATGGATATTCTTGTTTATTTTGCAAAGGTGTTTGCAACATTTACATGAATGAATGTTTGATTGGTACTAATGAACTTGAAAACGATCTCTATAACTTAAATTAAAAGTTATTCCAGTAAATGTCCATTAAAAGGCATACACCATATGAGATATGGATGGGTAAGCCTCCTAAGTATTCTTATCTTAGAATATTGGGGGTGCCCTGCTTATGAAGCAGGTAGTGGGAGATAAATTGGATAGTCGATCCATTTTATGCTAATTTGTGGGATATCCAATGAATTCGATTGGATACTACTTCTATCATCCCCAAGAAACAAAAGTGTTTGTTTCTAGGAATGCGACCCTTTTGGAAAGGGAATTTCTATTGGATAGAAAAAGGGAGATGATAGAACTCGAAGAGGTTCGAGAGACACCCACAATTATAGAACCCACACCCGAAGAGCCAAGAGAGGAGATACAAGCTCCTAGAAGATCCGAGAGAGTCTCGAGACCACCTATGAGGTATGGTCTGCTTCTTGAAGAGGGCCATGATGAGCCTAACCATGGATGTGATCCAAGGACCTTCAAGGAAGCGTTATCTGATGTCGATTCATCCAAATGGCTTGAAGCTATGGAATCTGAGATGAATTCCATACATTCAAACCAAGTGTGGGATCTTATAGATCCACCTGAGGGAAAGGTTCCCATAGGGACTTGGGACGGATGGGAAGGTATTGACCTTCAAGGCGCGATTGGTGGCAAAAGGATATACTCAAAGACAAGGAGTTGACTTTGAGGAAACCTTTTCTCCAATTGCAATGTTCAAGTCCATAAGGATTTTGCTAGCCATAGCTGCATGGTATGACTATGAGATATGGCAGATGGATGTCAAGACAAACTTTCTTAATGGGGATTTTAAGAAAGTTATTTACATGTCTTAACCTGAAGGGTTTACATCTATCGGAAGTGAGCATATGGTATGGAAACTTCAAAGATCTATCTATGATCTAAAGCAGGCATCTAGGAGTTGAAACCTTAGATTCGATAGTACAATCAAATAGTTTGATTTACTAAGAATCCTGAGGAACCCTATGTGTATAAGAAGGTCAGTGGGAGTGTTGTGACATTCCTGGTGTTGTATGTTGATGACATTCTACTCATTGGAAATGATGTAGGAATGTTGCAATCAACTGAAATATGGTTAGCGAGTAAGTTCTCGATGCAGGACTTGGGTGAAGCATCTTTTGTATTGGAAATACAGATCTATTGAGATAGATCGAGAAGATTGCTTGGTCTCACCCAGTCCACATACATGATACCATCGTGAAGCGGTTCTCGATGGATGAGTCCATGAGAGGACATCTACCAATGTGTCATGGCGTGTCCCTATCCAATTCTGTCTCCCAAGATTGATGCAGAGATAGTGGCGATGACACGCATTCCGTATGCTTCGGCAATTGGTAGCATCATGTATGGGATGATATCTACACGTCTTGACGTGGCTTTCGCACTAAGTGTAGTGAGTATATATCAATCGAACCCTGGTCTTCCACACTAGAAAGCTGTGAAAGACATCCTCAAGTAGTTGAGAAGGACCAATAAAGTGTTCTTGGTCTATGGGGTGGAGAACTAAAATTGGAAGGCTATACCGACTCTAGCTTCCAAAGCGATATCGATGACTCGAAGTCAACCTCTGGTTTTGTATTCATGCTCAATGGTGCTGCAGTCTCTTGGAAGAGTTCCAAGCAAGACAATACTGCGGATTCCAGCACAGAGGCCGAATATATTGCTGCATCAGATGCAGCAAGGGAGGGTGTTTGGATAAGGAATTTCGTCCAAGAGTTGGGCGTCATTCCTAATGGAGTTGCTCCTCTCCCGGTGTTGTGTGACAACACGGGAGCTTTAGCTCAAGCAAAGGAGCCAAGGTCTCATCAGAAATCCAAACTAGTATTGAGAAAGTACCACATCCTCGGAGAGATTGTGGAAAGAGGAGAAGTGTCTTTTGACAAAGTAGGCTCCGCCGATAATGTTGTTGATCCACTAGCTAAGCCTTTACCAGGACCATTATTCGACAAGCATCGCGAATCAATGGGTTTAAAGCATATGGGTAGTTGGCTCTAGTGCAAGAGGGAGATTGTTAGAGTAGGTGCCCGTCGAGCCAAGTGTTGGCCGAGTGTTCACAATGAAACTCTATGTATAAGCAATCTTTATTTTAATAATATTTGGAATTATTATTTTGGCAAATCTTTATCTATATACCCATGCTAGTTGCATAGATAAAGCCCTTGAATATACAAATAGTAGAAAGAATATGAGATTCTCATATGATGAGTATCATGAAACTCATATTTGTAATACTGTATATTCTAAATGGTTCCTAGTCGATTCAGCCGCCACTAAGAAGGATATAGGCCGCTCGAGTTCGAGACTAGTATCTGCGATGTGAGTACCATGTTTCATTGGTAGGGGACATTGTGATGTCCGAGCATGCAGATAGGTGCTCCTTGTAGAGTGCACTGAACAACCCTCAATAAAAGGACTTTCCAAGTGGTTCTCACTTATCGAGTGGAAATGTCCTAGTTTATGGTTGTACAGAATTAGTCCTTATGACCCGGGACAACATTGAGACCCTATGTGCTAGAATTACACTTTGACTTGTTTACCGACTCTTATGGGGTCATCAGGTGGCAAGGTTGGGTGTTCTGTCGAAACACATAGGAGTCGATGCATTGTAGTCGGGGATTCACCACTTACCTTCGGGTATGGATATCCTATGTGTTATCATGTGTATGTAGATCGAAATCTCTGGCCAGAGTATGGTTGTAATTATGAAAGGTGTTTCATAGATTACACCATCGATGCAACTACGACATGACACATAGTATCGATTCATTGACAACTCTCGATAAACCAATGGTTGTCGAATCAATCGGGATATATGAGTTGAAGGGACCGTACTGTACGCTAACCATAATTGAATGGTTCTTGCAGGCACTATCATGTGATACCTAGGGAATCACGTAAGCGATGCTGCTAGGCGTTTAACGTGATTGGTTGGGTACTATCAGACTTGAGTTCTGACGTTCTTATTATCAAGGTGTTGATAAATAAGAATGGAGCAATTGGGGTATGCTCATATAAGGACATGTTTAGTCCAAATCACATAGAGATGTGAACCCACGGCTAGTTGTATCAATGAACCATTGAGGGCCACACAAGTACTAGCTTTCTAGATCCCGTTGAGAAGTGAAAATAGTTCAATGAGTAGAACGGCTTATAAAGGAGTTTATAAGCGTAAAGAAAATTAGAAGTATGACTTCTATGAGAGAAATGTAAATTTTGATTTATGGAAGTGTTCCTAAATTAAAATTTGGCCAAGTGAATAATGTATTTGAAAATTGTGATTTTCATAAACATTGTTATGGACTAATTGAATTAATTCAAGTGTTGAATTAATTAAACACTAGTGGACCTAGTGGAGTCCAAATAATTAAATTAATTCAAGTGTTGAATTAATTAAATATCATTGGGCCTTGTAGAGCCCAATTGGAAATAATTATTTAACTAGTGGGCTTGAGTAAAATCAAGTAAAGTCTAATTGGGCTCAAATATGTTTGAGACAATTTAAATAGTCCATGGGCCTTGTATATGATACAAGCCCACTTAGAAAAGCATGCTAGGGAGGTGAAAGGTTGGGGAATACTTTTGAATAAAATAATGGCATGGCATGCAACTTTTTGGACCAACTTTTCCCACAACCAAGGCAACTCATCCTCCCTCATTCACACACTTGAGATGGCCGAAATATTCAAGTCATTTCTCTCCATTTTTCTCTTCATTTTTGTTCTTCAATTGTTGAAGGAACAACTCACTTCTTCATGAAAAATCTTCTTAATTTTCTAGTGCAAATTATGAGGGGTTCTAGCTAGTTAGTGGTGGGCTTGATTTTGAAGGTAAGAAGGACACAAGGAGAGCTTGTAGATTTGTCTTGCCTTTGAAGAGCCAAGTTGTTTACAACTTGGTTGGAGCCACAATCAATCTTTTAAAGATTGATAGGTATATTTTCTCAACACCCTATGTATGACATAGTTGGATTTTTGTATATGTTTGCACAACTAGTACATGGTGTTCATTTTTGAAAATTTTTATACCAAAATTTCGGTTTTTATGAATCAAAAGAAATTTTGTGCTTCCGTTGCGATTTTGAACACCGTATATCGATCCCTTTCAAAATCCGCACTGCAGGATTTTTGCAGCGGTTTTCTTTGAAGAAAAAAGTCCTTCGCATGCTTCTGAATGACAAAATTTAATGACACTACTTACCTCATTTACGGGTATGCAACGTCGAAAAATTTGATCCTGACAATACTTGAACAGATACGGATCATCCCAATAAAAGTTTTTTACCTCATTCAAAAATTTTCTTTTATCTTGAGAACTCCATTGCGGTGGCATTTTTCCTGTCACAAGAAAATTTACTATATTAGCAAACCAAGCTGTAGTAGTAACTGAAAATAGATGTTCATCAGGAAAATTATTGTTAGTTGGTGTCATTTCACAAGATGATCCTGTTACTAGTCTCGATAAATGATCGGCTACGACATTCTCGGTTCCTTTTTTATCTTTGATCACGATGTCAAATTCTTGGAGCAACAAAATCCATCATATCAGTCGTGGCTTTGCGTCCTGTTTGGTCAACAAATATCTAATAGCAGAATGATCAGTAAACACAATAGTCATTCATCCAATCAAATAAGAACGAAATTTATCTAATGCAAATATTACATCAAGTAGTTCTTTTTCAGTTGTGGAGTAATTCATTTGAGCATTGTTTAAAGTTCTACTTGCATAATATATCACATAAGGCTTACCGTTTCTTCTTTGACCCAATACTGCCCGACTGCATAATCACTCGCATCGCACATGATTTCAAATGGTAAAGACCAATCAGGAGGTTGCATGATAGGAGCTGATGTTAAATGTCGAATGATTTATCAAAGGCATTTTGACATTCTTGAGTCCACTCAAATGCAGTGTCTTTTGTTAAGAGGTTACAAATGGGTTTAGAGATTAAACTAAAGTCCTTTATAAACCTCCTATAAAATCCAGCATGTCCCAAAAATGAGCGAATTTCTTTAATGGTTTTTGGAGGGGGTAAATTGGCAATGACATCAACTTTTGCTTTATCAACTTCAATTCCATGAGATGACACGACATGTCCCAAAACAATTACAGAAGTAATCATGTAATGACATTTTTCCCAATTTAAAATAAGACCATTTTCCTCGCATCTTTTTAAAACTTTTTCCAATTTTTCAAGACAATTATCAAATGTATTTCCAAAGACAGTTAAATCATCCATGAAAATTTCCAAACAATTTTCAACCATGTCGCAAAAAATGCTTAGCATACATCTTTGAAATGTTGCTGGGGCATTGCATAATCCAAATGGCATCCTTCTAAATGCAAATGTTCCAAAAGGACATGTGAATGTAGTTTTATCTTGATCTTCGAGTGCAATGGGAATTTGATAATAACCTGAATATCTATCAAGAAAACAGTAGTATGGATGACCTGCTACTCTTTCTAAAATTTGATCCAAAATTGGTAATGGAAAATGATCTTTTCTAGTGGCGTCATTTAATTTTCTATAATCAATATACATCCGCCAACTAGATGGGACTCGACTTGTTAACAATTCACCTTTTTCATTTTTTATCACTGTGATGCCAGATTTTTTTGGAACTACTTGTGTTGGGCTTACCCACTTACTATCAGAAATAGGGTAGATAATCCCAACATCAAGTAGTTTGAGAATTTCAGTTTTCACAACATCTTTCATGTGTGGATTTAATCTCCTTTGTGGTTGTTGAGATGTTTTAGCATTTTCTTCTAAGTGAATTTTGTGAGTGCAAATTAGTGGATTAATGCCCTTAAGATCTTTTAGTGTCCAACCAATTGCATTTTATGTCTTTTAAGCATGTCAACTAATTTACCTTCTTGATTACTTGATAGTTTGGAAGATATTACCACCGGATATGTTTCATCTTCTCCAAGAAATGCATACTTCAATTCTTCTGGCAAGGGTTTTAACTCCAATATGGGTGGTTCGTCTTTGTTCTCATATTTTGCATCAAATTCTTTCTCTTATCCTGGTAACGAGTGATGCCTGATAAAATCATCAAGATCAATTTCAATATTTTCTTTAACAATTTCAATTGAACAAATATCTAATTGATCACGAGTACTCCCTTCTTGAATGTTTTCTTCCACAAGAGTTTCAATAAGATTTTCATATTCACTTTCATCTCCTTTATCATGTAGTTGCTTACAAAGATTAAACACATTAAACTCCTAGGTCATGTTACCAAATGACAACTTCATTATTCCATTCCTGCAATTTATAAGAGCATTAGAAGTTGCTAAAAATGGACGACACAGAATTACAGGAATTGCATTACAAGCTTCGATAGGTTGTGTATCTAAAACTATGAAATCGACAGGATATACAAAGTTATCAACTTGGACCAATACGTCTTCTACCATACCTCTTGGCACTTTAACAGATCTATCGGCATGTAAAAGTGTTACTGAAGTAGATTTTAACTCGCCTAGATTGAGTTCTTGATAAACTGAATATGGAAATAAATTCACACTAGCTCCAAGATCAAGCAAGGCTTTTTTAATCTTTCGTTCTCCAATAATACATGAAATAGTAAGACAACCAGGGTCTTTGTATTTCAAAGTATTATTATTTTGAATGATTGCACTTACTTGTTCGGCTAAAAATGCTTTCTTTTTCACATTCAATTTTCTTTTCACAGTGCACAAGTCTTTCAAAAATTTGGCATATGATGGTACCTGTTTTATTGCATCTAATAAAGGAATATTAACTTTTACTTGTTTAAAAATATCAAATATATCAGAATTCAAATTTAGCTTGTTGTGCAGGAAATTTAGCTTTTTCATGGACATTAAGTGCAGATGCAAATTTAGCAACAGTATCTTTCAAATCTGTCATGGTTTGAGCAGTTTGAGTATTGATAGAATCTTGCTTTGCAATGAAAGAATTCAATGTATCTTCCAAATTTCTTTTAGGTGGAGGAACATATGGTGCATAATTTTGAAAATTTTGTTGATTTTGGAAATGTGGTTGTGAAAATTGTGCGGCATTATCATTCCTCCAACTAAAATTTGGATGATTTCGCCAAACTGGATTGTAACATTGAGAAAATGGTTCAAAATTTGGCCTTTTGAAATTGTTCAAAACATTGACTTGTTCATGGAGGCATTCTTTAAAAGAGGGCAAAGTGGGACAATCTTTTGTAGAATGATCACTTGTATCACAGATGTGACATGCAATTTCTTGAACAAATTTTAATTGACAATTCTTTTTCAATTCAAGTGCCTCAACTTTTCTTGCCAAAGAGGTAAATCTAGCTTGAAGATCATGTTCATCCTTGAGAGTGTACATACCTCCATCAGATGTGGGAGATTGAATCTTATTTGATGGTTCAATTGTACCTATCGTGTCCCAATTTTGAGCATTTTCAGCTAATGAATCGAGATAATCAATTGCCTCGTTTGGATCTTTATCTTCAAATGTTCCATTACACATAAATTAAACCATTTGCCTATCTTTAGGTGTTAAGCCTTCATAAAATTGAGAAACAACTCTCCAAATTTCAAAACCATGATGTGGACAAAGATTAAGCAATTCTTTGTATCTATCCCAACACTGATAAAAAGTTTCTCCTTGTTTTTGAGTGAAAGTGATAATTTGCCTTTTGAAAGAATTTGGTCTATGCGATGGAAAAAACTTTTTCAAAAATTGTTGTTGCAATTCATCCCAAGTTCGAATGGATCCCGATCTAAGATTTTGTAGCCAAGTTTTAGCTTTATCTTTTAAAGAAAAAGGAAAAACCTTAAGTCGAATGGTATTCATGCTACAATTTAGATCATTATATGTGTTGCACACTTCTTCAAACTCTCGTAAATGCATGTATGGATTTTCAGAATCTAAGCCATGAAAGTTGGGTAAAAGTTGGATAATACTAGGCTTAAAATTGAAATGAGATGCATCAGGGGGGAAAACTAGACATGAAGGTGCACTAGTACATGTAGGATTCATGTGATCTCTAAGTTTCTTCGTCTATCGTGATCATGTTGAGATTGAATTTCATCTTCATTTTCTTGGATGGGTTCTTCCGCCATGTTTTGTAAAAATAAAGGGTTATTTCGAATGAGTCGACCACTAAGTGTACGTGACCAAATGCTCATGCAAATGCAAATGCAAAAGAATAAAAACACACAAAAGCAATAAAAATTCAATTAAAGAAAAATAAACTATAAAGGAAATTAAATAGACTTGAAATTAAATTATACTTTCCCGGCAACGGCGCCAAAAACTTGTTGCGACTCTGATTGTTGCACTCCCAACAGCAGGTTGTCCACAAGTAGTATAATTCGGTGAGTCCGATATCGTATCCACAGGGAATCTAAGGTAATTACAAGTCCACTACAATGTCTTTTTGTTTTGTTTTTGTTTTTGTTTCTTTTTAATTTTAATTGTTTGAATCTTTAAGGGGTAAATTTTAATTGTTTAAATTTTAATTTAAGTAGTTGAGACTAAATGATCTACTCTTGGTATTTTAATAAAGTTAACATTAACGAACAATATTGAAATCCACTTAATAAAATGGTTCCAATATATTAAATAATCATATTTATATTATGTTATATATTATTATCTTATAAGTATATAATATATACTAAAAATTATAAATGTGGTCAAGTATTTATTGTGCTATATATATTTGTAAACACTAAATCAAGGTTCCCACTTTAAATGGTTGGTAAAACCAAACTAACATTTAAATGGTACCAAGAAATTAATATTATGATATATTAATATACAATAAATCAAGGCATCCACTTTAAATGTTTGGTAATACCAAACTAACATTTAAATGGTTCCAAAAATTTAGTGTAACATATAGCAACAATAAATCGAAACTCCAATTATAATTAGGGTATAAAAATACTTAAAGAAATAAATATAACATAAACAATAAATAATGATTAAATAATATAAAACATAGATTCTTACCTTTTAGTAACCTTATTATCATGCCAAGAGTTTCACCTTTTCATCTCAACTATAGGAAGTTAGCTATTCATTATTCAAAGTGTAAAAATTTGAATATGAAATTATCATGCTAATTATATTTAAATGAAGAAAGAAAGGAAAAATATAGAGAGAAATATTATGAACTCAAAGGTTTGTTCATAGAAGGAGGGATATCTCAATACATTACAATGCACCCCTATTTATAGCCAAATTTGGGGAGACAACCACAAATAAAATATCTTTTTTTTTTTTCACATAAGTCTTCATTGGTGTTCCAAGATATTATATTATATTACACATCACCTTTGAAAATCTTCTTCTCCGAATTTTCTTCTTCTCATAAAAGTAAACATGTGGATAATTGAGTTGTCTAGTTGTGGTATTTTTTTCAAACCATTTGACCAAGTAATTTGAGAGATATGATCAAAACATTAGAGCATGGTAAAACTACCACTTCTTTGGTAACTTTATTTGTTGCTTAATTTGATCCCAATTGTGAGAGGATTTTTATCTCATGCTTGCCACCAATATTGTAGATATTAACATCAATTTTCTACAGGTCCAAGAATCATCTTAATCCCATTTGCAACGCCAAGTTTATTCTTGTTTTATCGAACCTGTAAAAAAATAGTAAAAACTTGTAATTACACAACAACTTATATTTTATACAATTTATTATAAAACATATAACATTTAAACATTTAATAAAACAAAAACTATATATTTATATTATAAAACATTTAATTGATGTACAATTTTTATGTTTATCACACCTCGCGCATATGCGCGCCCTCATTCAGCGCATATGCGCGAGGCCCTTGATCATTTTACCCAACTCTCGGGTACCCTCGCGCATATGCGCGACATGAATCCGCGCATATGCGCGAGGTTCTCTGGACATTTCGCGCATATGCGCCCGGCTGGGAGCTCATCCTCGCACATAAATCTTTTAATGCTGAATTCAAACCGTGTCCCGATTAATCCTCTCATAATCATCTCGATTTATTAACAAATCATTTCAGATTAATAACGTAGCAATTTCCGGGCATTACATTTCTCCCCCCCTAAGATATGATTTCGTCTGTAGTGACCCGTTCCAGAATCACCTACTAATCAGAACTTAAGCATGCAAAATTAACATTTAAAACTGTATCAGGTAAACAGCGGAAAAACAGTAATACAACCCAATCGAATCTGTAAGTACAAAATACTTAAACAACCAGATCGAACTAAATTCCAAGAACAAATACCAATAACTACAAGTCAACCTCTGCCAGCTCCCTGTCCACTCCCTCCTGGACCGCCCAACCTGAGACCTGCCCCATCGAATAGGGTGTCCAAAACAGAGATAAACCGAGGACGTGAGCATAAAACGCTCAGCACCGAAAGCATGAGTATACAAGACTATGACATGCATGTATGCAAAATGTACTGGATACCAGGATCTGGGTATATCGAAATACTGCTCAGGTAAATGACGTCAAGGTATGTAGCACTCTGCGCCGTCGCACCAGGAGGTGGCTCCCATACCAAAATAACCTGTGGATATACCGGTGACCTGACCACCGTCGGCCAACGGGGTCCAACCATCCACAACAAACGAGGGCTGAGCACCCTCTCAACAGGCTATCTCAAAAATAGTCAGGCTCAACATGATTATGCAAATGCCGCATAATAAACCATGCATCATATGACAGATAATAATGCAACATATAAACATGCAACACATAGTAAAGCATACTCAATCCTGCTATCTCGGATAGTACTTTCGTACCTTAAATCAGTAGATCCTAGCAATCAGCCCTAGAATCAAGCCTGCGTCCGTAGTCAGCCCACTGATGCCGCTAGCTCCCAACTAGAGCACAGCTCCGCTACAAAACCAGTAGCTCCCCGCTAGTGCCTAAACCTCGGGAAAAGACTAGAAACCCATCAGAAACGACTAAAACGCTCTGGAACACTCGGAATTGGCGAGTAAAAAGTGAAGCCTCGCGCCTCTATTTATAGACCACGATCGGAAGATCCGATCCACTTCGGAAGATCCGATCCGGCACACTTCGGACGATCCGAACTCTGATCGGACGATCCGAACCTTGCATGTCTTCCACGTGTCCAGACACCTGTCTTCGGACGATCCGAACCCTGATCGGACGATCCGAACCTTGCATGTCTTCCACGTGTCCAGCCACCTGTCTTCGGACGATCCGAACCCTCTTCGGACGATCCGAACCCTCTTCAGACGATCCGAACTCGGTTCGGTCCTTCCGATCCCACCGAAATATAATTAATCCAATAATTAACTCAAATTAGGCATCGGGATACTACATCGTCCTCGAAATCACAGGCAATCAATCATATCAATAAGAAGGCATGTAATAGAAACTGAATAAAACTTACATCAGTGAAACAATGCTGGGAACTCATGTCTCATATCCGATTAAGTCTCCCAGGTGGCTTCTTCAACGCCATGACGGGTCCATTGAACTTTGACAAGAGGAATTGTCTTCGTTCTGAGTCTCTTTTCTTTACGATCTATAATCTGAATCGGCTTTTCAACATAACTCAGAGATTCATCAAGTTCGGCCTCGTCCGGCTGAATAATATGAGAATCATCAGGGAGATATTTCCGCAGCATATATAAATGGAAGAAATTATGTATCCCAGATAGAGAAGGCGGTAATGCAAGTCGATAGGCACGATCTCCTATCTTCTCGAGAATCTCATTTGGACCGACGTATCGTGGATACAATTTCCCTTTCTTGCCAAATCTGACAACTCCTCGGAAAGGTGAAATCTTCATGAATACACGGTCTCCAGTCTCAAATACCAACGGTCGTCGTCTGATGTTGGCATATTTGGCCTGTCGGTCCTGAGCTGCCTTCATCTTCTTTTGAATCAATTTTACTTTTTCCGTCATATCTCTGATCATATCAGGTCCAGTCTCCGGAACTTCAGAGATATTATCCCAATAAAGAGGGGATCGGCATTTCTTTCCGTACAATGCTTCAAAAGGTGCCATCTCAATACTCGATTGATAGCTATTGTTGTACGAAAACTCACAGAGAGGCAATGCATCTTACCAACTAGTGTTAAAATCAAGCACTACAGCTCTCAACATATCTTCCAGTGTCTGTATTGTTCGCTCTGACTGTCCGTCAGTCTGTGGATGATATGCGGTACTCAGATGTAACTTCGTACCGAGAGCCTGTTGTAAACTCTGCCAGAAGTGCGAAGTAAACCGAGGATCGAGGTCTGAAACAATTGACTTTGGCACTCCGTGCAATCTGACCACCTCTCTAATATAAATATCGGCCATCTGATCATACCGGTACGTCATTTTGTATGGAATAAAACATGCAGATTTGGTTAATCGATCGATCACAACCCAAATCGCATCACAACCTCGGGAGGATCGTGGCAACTGTGTCACAAAATCCATGGAAATGTGATCCCATTTCCATTCAGGAATAGACAAACTATGTAGCAATCCTCCTGGTTTCTTTCTTTCCGCTTTCACCTGTTGGCAATTCAAATATCTGGAAACAAACTCTGCAATGTCAGTCTTCATTTGTTTCCACCAAAACTGTTTTTTCAAATCATTATACATCTTTCTACCACCAGGATGAATACTGAATCGACTACTGTGCGCTTCTGTCAATTTATGTTGCCTCAACTCTGAAACATTTGGCACAACTAGACGATTATTCACAGACAGTACATTGTTACGTACCTGATACTTTGATCGATGTCCTGTTCTGACCATCGCAATCGAGTTCTGAATATTCAGATCAACTTTCTAAGCCGCTTTAATTTTCAAAATCAGCTCTGGTTCAGCCCGAATAGCACATAATCTCAAAGGTTGACGATCTGTTTCAAAGGCTAATCCAAAGAAACAGCAATCTTCTATCAAGTTCGAAACACCAATCGTCGATAAGGATAGAGAACATACCTTTCGACTTAGTGCATCTGCTGCTGCATTGGATTTCCCCGGAAAGTACTTGATTTCATAATCAAAGTCTTTCAATAAATCAAGCCATCTTCGATGTCTCATATTCAGCTCGGACTCTGAAAACAGATACTTTAAGCTTTTGTGAACAGAATATATTTCGAATTTCTCACCGTAAAGGTAGTGTCGCCATATCTTCAAAGCAAATACAATGGCTGTCAATTCAAGATCATGAATTGGGTAGCGAGATTCATGGGGTTTCAGCTGTCTCGAGGCATAAGCAATCACATGCCCTCGCTGCATCAATACACAACCCAATCCGCGGTGAGATGCATCACAATAAACAACAAAATCACCAGTACCTGACGGGATAGTCAACTCCGGAGCACTGGTCAATCTTTTCTTCAGTTCTAAAAAACTGGTCTCACATTCTTCAAACCACACAAATGGAGAATTCTTCTGAGTCAACTGTGTAATCGGTTTGGAAATACTGGAAAAATCTTTAATAAAGCGTCGATAATATCCGGCCTAACCCATAAAACTGCGAATTTCTGGCACAGATGTCGGTCTCGGCCAAGAAATCACGGCTTCAACCTTGCTGGGATCAACTGATATCCCGTCTCCGGATATAATATGTCCCAGAAATTCTACGTGTCTCAACTAGAACTCACATTTCGACAGTTTAGCATACAGTTTTTCAGCCCTCAGAATTCGCAACACTGTTCTCAAATGCTCGGCATGCTCCATCATATTCTGGGAATAAATCAAAATATCATCGATGAATATAATCACAAAATCATCAAGATATCTGAAACACACGGTTCATTAATCCCATAAATACCGCCGGTGCATTCGTCAAACCAAACGACATGACAATAAATTCATAGTGTCCATACCTGGTTTTGAATGCTGTCTTTGAGATGTCAGATTCCTTGACTCTCAGTTGATGGTATCCGGATCTTAGATCGATCTTGGAATATACTGAAGAACCCTGAAACTGGTCAAATAAATCACCAATACGAGGCAATGGATATTTATTCTTTACCGTTGCCTTGTTCAGTTGCCGGTAGTCAATACAAAGTCTCATTGACCCATCTTTCTTCCTCACAAACAGTACTGGAGCACCCCAAGGAGATACACTCGGTCTGATGTAACCCTTGGCCAGTAGATCCTTCAACTGTTCTTTCAATTCTTTCAACTCGATCGGTGCCATCCTGTACGGCGCCCTCGAAATCGGAACTATTCCTGGAATCATCTCAATGCTGAAGTCTATTTCTCGAATCGGAGGTAATCTAGGAATCTCATCTGGAAAGACATCAGCAAACTCACACACCACTGGCAAGTCCGCCAATGATGGACTCGATTTCAGTAAATCAACTGAATAGACAAGGAATCCATCCGCTCCTTTCTGCAATAATAGAGTCATATTCATCGCAGATATCAAAGGAATTCTAGCTCGAGAACCATTACCATAAATTTCCACTCATCGGCCATCTCAGGTCTGAATCTTACAATCTTGTGGAAACAATCGACTGTATGTAGAACCCGTAAATTGGAATGCGTATAAGCCATGCATAATTCTAGTATTTAAAATTAAAATGATTTTTATCGTATGAGTATTTAAATTCTTTTCCATAAATTTATTTATTTTACGCAGTAGTTTAATTGTTATCTTTTAAGGTAAATAAGTGAGGTCGGACGGGAGATGGAGTATTGAGATAAGTCAATAAAGACTTATTTAAGTAATGGTAATTTAGCATGTTAGTAAATATAATTTAAAAAGTTGGCATGCATGCAAGTTATTAAAATTCTTTGGTATTTTATTTAAATGTTTTAAAACATTAAATGCATGTTTATTTCATCAATTTATGTTTAAGTATTTTTATGCATTTTATACATAATTCATGCATGATAAGATTTAATTCATGAAATTCATGCATTAGGATTTCTAGATGCATTTCACGTTCGAACGAGGATCGGAGACCGGAGAATTTTCAGGAAAAACTATTTTATTTCACTATTTATTTTTGTAAATTAATTTTTATCATTTTTAAGTGTATTTTTCGAAAATGGAAAATTTTGGGTATTTTTACCCACTGGATTTTAATTTTTAACGGTACGCAAATTTTATCGAATCAGGAGACTTTTTAATGGTTCGGCTAATATTTTCAAAATCATTTCAACACGAAATATTTTTCGAGATTGTATTTGGATTTAATGGGCCAACTTTTAAGCTCGTTGGGCTTAAAGCTCTTTTAAGCTTTTAATTAAACAATTTAGGGCCCATTAGCCATTTGATTCCTATTTAATTAACATTAAACCACTCTTTAACCTAAACCTTAACCCTACCTTTCCCCCCACCAGCCGACACCCACTTGTTCATCATTATTCTCCATCGTTTTCACCATTTTCAGCTGAAGGGCCCCTCGGCTTTGGCATTTCTTGCAAGGATTATTCTTCCGTCGTCTGATCTTCGATCCTCTCGCGCAAATACATCTAAGGCACACATTGTATCATCCTTTTTGCATCATACACGATATATATATATATATTTATATATATATATATATATATATATATATATATATATATATTTATATATATATATGTTGTTATATGCTTGTTCATTCATGAAATTTTGGATCCAGCAACTGTGCATGAGGATTATTGTTTTGCCTTGTTCCATGCATCTCCACGAGCACCACTCACGTTTTTTCTGGTTTTTGGTGCAAGGGGCTGTTGTATTATGATGTTAAGAATCTGTTCAGATATTGGTTGGTAAGTTTTAAGTTCTGTTGTGCGCAGCCGGTTGGGCTTTTTATGAAATAGACGAGGGCCGATCGGGTGTGAGTTGTGAGATGGTGCGATCCATTCTTCCTGCTACACCAGCTGTGCGAGGGCCTTCTCCAGCCCTGGAACAGACCCTGGTGGGTCTGAGTTGGGGTCTGGAACAGCTCAAACCATACTGGAGTGACGGGACGATCGATCAAGCCAAGGCGAGACGTGTTTGTCACGGTAGGAGCCTTTTGTTGTTTTCTCGATTTTTTTGATGACAGCCGCTTGCATGGGGCTGGAACCATGGGTTTAGTGTGTCAAGTAGAGTCCCAAGGTGGTCAACCGGAGGTCTTTCATGGCTGGTACGTCGGGTGTGGGCAGTGGCGTGGGTTTGGAAAAGAATGAGTGTATGAGTTGGTGCAATGTGATAGGCCCGAGAGCTCCTGTCAAGTTCTGAATAGTTCAGCCGATGATTAGCAGCATAATGACGTTGCTTTAAGACCCATTAAGCATTTTTATGAAGTGGTAAAAGTTGGGGAAAATGTGGGTAAAGTTTCGTGTCGATTGGGTTAAAAACGGGAACTCGGTCTAAGTTTTAAAACGAATTAAATAAGCTGTAATTTTTTGCTCGAGTTTACGTCTAGGAATACTTTTAAATATGTTTTGGGACATTTTAAGGAGTTTGGTAAGCTTCGGGTCAATTTTAGAGGTCCAGGGTTGAAAAGATAATTTTTGGGTTTTCCAGGGGCAAAATGGTCATTTTGCACCCGGGGTGAGATTTTGGTCTTAGCAGCGCCCTGAGCACAAATCATGATATTTTTAAATTTTCATAATCACGTTTATGATTTTTACGCTATTATAATAATTATGGTGCATGCTTGGTTTAAAGGAATTGAAAGAGAAAAAAATGAGAAAGTGAAGAGCACTCCGTCTCCCATGCGCCGCGTCGTTATTTCGTTTGTTTTCTGTCAAAACAAACCAAGGCATGTTTATATCTTCTTTCACTCTTCAATCAAGCCATATAGATAATTTTAAATATCGCAAGTACATGATTTTAATGCAAGAAGATCGAAATTGTTCATATTTAATTATGTTGGTTAATTATATTACGTGCAAAATATTCATTTTGATATTTATGCGATATTTCTTGTGGTCACTTTACTATCATGATTAAATCCGGTCGCCAGTTACTGGTCAATTCAGTTCACGGTCGTCAGTTACCGGTCCGTTCGTCAGTTACCGGTCAGTTCCCGGTTAGCAGTTACCGGTCAGTTCAGTTCAGGGACCACTTGTGTAGACCATCATCTCAACAGAAAATTTATGATATGATATTTTATTACAGGGCTCCAAGGAGAAAACAATTTCACTATGATTTTCAGTTCAGTTATGCACGTATTATAATTGCTCATGACAAGTTATTTTCACATTATGCCTCATAACATGATATTTTTATCCCATGCAAATTTTACTAAATTATTTACTCGTTATTTACGATATATGCATGCTAAGTCTTTAGACTCACTAGACTTGATTGTTATAGGTACTGATGATGTCGGGACCGAGGGCGGGGACCAGTGAGTTAGCTTGGGTCGGCAGTAGTGGAACCCGAGGACCTCATTTTTCAGCATTTATTATTTTATGATCAAATATTTTTATCTGTCGTTGGATTTTTTTTTTACAGTTATTTTGCAAACATTAAATACTTCTGCTGCCATTTTGAACCTTTAACTTTATTTATCAATTTAATTATGAATGAGGCCTTTTTTTTATTTAAAGAGAAAATTTTCAAATTTTTTCGCAAATTTTCAAAAACGAATTTTCGGGCCTTTATACTGTAGCCTGTACTTGGTCAACATATCGATATCGATAATACAATCAAAATCAGATATCCCAAGCACAATATAGTCTAACTCAATTTCATGCTTATCATATTGCAGTACACGAGACTTCACAGACTTCACCGATATCAAACATGTCCCTGACAAAGAAGAGACAGACACTACCGCAGACAATGACTCAATAGGTAATGCATTACTCAATGCAAACCTCTCAGAAATAAATGTATGTGATGCACCAGTATCTATCAATACGTATGCAGGATAACCAAAAATAAAACAGTTACCTACCACAACATCATCAGGTGCATCTTGTGACTGCTCCTCGGTCAAAGCAAAAACTCGGGCCTGCTGTGCAAGAGGCTGGCTCACTGTCTGGCTTCCTCCTGGCCTCTGCTGTGACTGGGTAGACGGTGCTGGCTGGAAAGAATGAACAGCTGATGGTCGTCTACCTGTTTGAGCCACTGATCCAGATGACTCAGCTGCCTGGGATCCGTGGGCACCTCTCTGTGGACATACTCGGGAAAAATGTCCCTGTTGTTTGCAGATACGACAGCTGCCATATATTCCTCGGCACTGCTCAGTGGAATGCTTCCCTCCACAAGTATTGCAATAAGGTCCAGTATACCTTCGAATCGAGGAGATGGTTGATGTGGTCCCGGTGTTGGAAGCATAAACGAAGCTCATATCTGTCTCATCAGACCGGCTTCGGCTCTTTTGGCTCTGTTCAAGGCGTCGGTAAAATTGTTCGGTCTCCCAATGTTTACCAACGTAAATATTTCCGGATTTAGGCCATTTATGAACTGATCAGTGACGGCCTCATCATGTTCAGCCACATGTGGAGAAAATCGCAACAGTGAAGAGAACTTGGCCACATATTCCTCAATGTTAAGATGGCCCTGTCTCAAGTTTGCAAACTCGGCTCCCTTGTCCTTCCTATATGACACTGGGAAGAACTTCTGATAGAATTCAGTCCTAAAAACATTCCAGGTAATGGTCGTACCTCTGTGTTCCAATGCCCTCTTCGTCGTAATCCACCAGTTCTTTGCAACGTCGTGTAACTGGTGTCCTATCAGTTTCACTTTTCGCTCATCAGTATATTCCAAAGACTCAAACAGCATTTCAATATTATTCAGCCAATTCTCACAATCCACGTAAGTCTTCGTTCCCTTCAAAGTTGGTGGTTCAAATGACTGTAATCTTTTCAAGAGTGTCTCCACTGGAGTGGCTGTAACGTCCATTGGAGGATTCGAGGTGCTACCCTGCTCTGGTACTCTTCTCGGAGGCATATCTGAATATCAAAAAGGTTAGCAATCACATATTAAATATGTCTCAGCCCCTTTATGATCATCTTACCTCTTATCAAGAATCGGTTCAGATCCATACTCAATAATATACATTACCATATCAAAATCAGATATTTCAGGTAAACAAGTATTAACGCAATAAATCATGCTAGCAATCAAAAGCAAGAAAGAAAACTCAATCTACCCCGTTCACTAGCCCCTATCTCAGTCTAAAAGATCTATCGCTTTGATACCACCTGTTGTGGGGACCCGGACGCTAATCAAGTTCATAATCGTCATTGGGATAATTTAGTCAACTATATATGCGGAACGTAATGAAATAAACTGAATATACAAATCTGTATAAAAGAAACTACAAGTCCTGTACCGTCTACATTTAATAAAAACTAAGGTTCAACAACTTAGATATCAAGTGTTTAAACCCTATTTACAATCCAACTCCGTAGTCTCCATTCTATCACGATCTCTCCTCATCTCCTAGACCCAGATCCTGTCCCACCTGTTGTCATGTACACATACAAACAAGACAACAACCGGATAATACCGGTGAGAAAGATATCCCAGTATAAATCAATGAAACATGCAATCATATGATAAACATAAAAGCATGAACAGGTAACAACAATATGTTTCAAATTCTGAAACATAATCAATATAAAACTGTCGACAATGCTCGTGACTCCACGACTCAGACTAGACTCAATCCTAGTCTAGGGATCCCGGTTTCCAGATGTTGGTATTCCTATATCGACTAACAGTAATAGAAGAAACTCCGATTCTATCCACGTCGATATAACCAAACATCCAGTGTCTGGACCTATCCGTCACAGACTGTGGTCCTATCAACAATACACTATCTTGTGACATCGTGCAATGTGCCCGTGGCGATCCCGCCACTATCAGGTACTTCTGTCACAAGATTACTCGTCTAATGCATGCTCCTATAAATCAATAGAACATGCATTTTAATCAAGTCAATGATAAAACATAATAATAAGTATGTGATTTAGGGAAACCCAAGTTTTTCCTACTTGAGTCGATCTCCCAATACACATTGACTTATACCTTTCATTTGTAGTCTCGTTCTGAAGCGATTGATCGTTCTAACTCAAGAATGTCTCTGTAAATTTGAAACGACATATTGAGAATCATAATATCAATATTCCATTCTCAATTCAACATTGAATCTAATTAATCTGGATTTAATTCAACTCACGGCATAACGGCACAATCTCAGTATCCCCATCAATACCAAATCAACAGACATCAATTACAAATCATAACTCATATCTGATACAATCCATATTTAATCAATAATCCAAATATGTCCGCTATTAATCAATATACTCTGAAAATTCATAATAATCTCATAATCAACCTGCTTCTTAATCTGACTTCAATTCTATGATGTCTAACATGACAAGAACATCATATATGAATCCTATTCAATTCTGATAATACCATAATTTCAAAACGTAACAATACTCACGTCCTGTTGTAGCCTGCGTCGATAGGAACTCAGTACTGAAGTCGGATTTAAAATCAAATGGACGGATTTGTCGCAAATCAAAAATATAATATCAAGAAACCTTTTTCCCCCGGAAGCTGCTTCGTTCCTCTCTCTTCTTTCCTCTGAAGAATGAACGAACATATAAGTATATATATTCTTGCATGAAAGGGGCAAGTGGCTTTGTCTTTGCAAAACACGTCTCGCGCATATGCGCGAGACTATATGTCTCGGCGCGTCCTCTGCACAGCACCTCGCGCATATGCGCGCCCTCATTCAGCGCATATGCGCGAGGCCCTTGATCATTTTACCCAACTCTCGGGTACCCTCGCGCATATGCGCGGATTCATGTCGCGCATATGCTCGAGGTTCTGTGGACATTTCACGCATATGAGCCCGGCTGGGTCGTGCATATGCCCGAGAGCTCATCCTCGCACATAAATCTTTTCATGCTGAATTCAAAACGTGTCCCGATTAATCCTCTCATAATCATCTCAATTAATTAACAAATCATTTCGCATTAATAACGTAGCAAATTCCTGGAATTAAACATGATTTATTAAAATGCATTGTTTTAAATTATTTAGGTTTATGTGATGCACGTTAAAATCGTGTTTCGAGTTTCTTGTTTCAGGCGATTATTCGAGGCAGGAGCGAGGAATAGAGACCGGTGACGATTTAACAATTTTAAAACATGGTATTTTGTTTTAAGTTGAGGATGGGGAATTTTAGATAATTTATTTAGTTTAGCATTTTAAAGCTAAATTATTAATTGAGTGATTTTAGAATTTTAAAACTTTTAAAGTTTAGCAAGTGTGCATTTTATTTTAAATTTAGAGATTTTTACTATAATTACGGGAGAGTTAATATTTAAATTAGTTACTAATCACTAATTAAGCAATATTCTAATCCCCTAATTTAGCTAAACACACACACACACACTGAGAACACACACACACGTTTTATCACACACACACACACACACACACTCTATTTTTCAGATTCTTAATATTTTTGAGAGGAGAAAATAATAGGCTTCTTAGCCTAGAGAGCAGCCGCCCCTTCCCTCCATAATTTCCAGCAAGTTTTTGTCGTTTTTGTTGCAAGAAATTCGCCCCACGATTGTCCTGGATCAACCTCGCACCTTTCACCGTTTCGGTATCGCCGTATCGTAAGTTTTGCACATCAAAGGCACGTATATTCTTTCGTTTATGCATTGATCTCGTCATATTATGCGCTGTGTTATTTATTATGCGTAAAATACATGGGTGATGTGTAAGTTTGAACAGAAATGGTTTAGATTACATTTTGATCGTTTTTGGTATCTCAAATCACGTTTTTGCTGTCAATTTCAAAAATACGATTTTTCGGTCATGATTATGAGAAAACGTTAAACATATGAAACGTATAACATTTCTAAACCTTCGATTTGAAAAATATTTCGTGTTTGGATAAAAATTGAGTGAGTTATGGCGTTTTTCATGTGACTGCTCAAATTGCTTTTTCTGAAAAATATGTTATTGATGCATTCTTGAAGTTTATATGTTGCAGGCTTCGTTGGGAACCGTCGGGTGATCACTGATGTGTTTAGGTATATGGATTATGAGTTTGGGATGAGTTTCGATGCTTCGTTTCGTGTCGATAGTTGTTGGTTGCATTAGAAATCGTAGGAATAAATTGGTGTCTGTTGCGACTTTGATTGTTGCACTCCCAAGAGCATGTGGGGACCCGGGCTCTAATTCTTTATCTTGGGATTAAATGGATCAATAATATAAAAAGTGGGTCAAATTTTCGCTTTTTAACATTCAATCAAATGTTACTAAGTAAGCATAAAACATATATCTATTTTATTACATCGGCATAATATACAAACATAGGATACAACATTTCTTGTTTTAGTCCATCCTCTGTAAACTATTAGTGAAATACAATACAAGATAAAAGTAACTCTACTAGTCCATCTGCTAGGCCCGTGATCACCACGCTATGTCCATCGCTCATCTCTGTCGTGACCCAGATCCTGTCCCACCTGTTGTTATGCACACATACAGACATAACAACAGCCGGAAAACCGATGAGAACAAATCCCAGTATAAACATGTATACATGCAATAAAACAATCTAAACATGAAACATGCTAATATGAATGTCATTCATATATAATCATGCAATGCGAGTCTAATCATGTCTAGATGCGAATCGACTAAAACTCTAGGGATCCCGTTGTGAATAAGACGTCACTGGCTGTCACCTACCCTACCAATCGAGGTGCTGTACGTCTTATTCCTAGACTTCGGCCTGATCTGTATCCACGTCTACAAAGGGGCGGTGATCTTCCCCTAAGCTGAGATATCGCCGAACATCTAGTAGTCTGCCTGATCTCCAGACTGCCCTATCTTAATGCATGAATACAAAATCTGTAAACAAGCATAATGCAATGCTACATGATCTGTACACAAAGCATAGCAAGATCTGCATACAAGTTCTATAAATAAATCTATAACAATCATAATCATATCAAGGTATGAACAATAAAACAAGTATGTGATTTTGGTTGGGAAACTCAAATGTGATCTCATTTGAGTCATGATTTCCCTCAAACAAAACATGTACTATACCTTTCGTCGCACAGTTGCTGTCACGGTGACAATACGAATCTGAAATGGAAATGTTGATACAAAATCTATCAATCTCTTATCTAATCACATATATCCAAGTCACTACGTGATCTTGATACAATTTGACGGCATAACGACGTATATTCTTAATACCGGTCAATCCCAATCTCAACAAATATCAACACTATATTATCCTCAACTCATACTCAAATCATATGCATAACACCATAGTCAAAATCGATATCTCTTATTCCTAAACATGCTGAAATTCATAAAAATTGCATATGATATCTGTTCTTCGATCTGTTTACAAATATATCATGCTCAATACGTCAAGAACATAATATAACTATCATATTCCAATTCCTCTAACATCTAAATCTCGAAACATGCTGAAATTAAGTGAAACTTACATCACTTTGTAGCTTTCAAAGCAAGGAACACAATTCTTAACTCGGAATATGATTTGGATGGCTAAATCGTAAGATATCTAACTTTGAAGCTTGAAAGCCTTTAGAAGTTTTCGGTTCTGCCTGCTGGAAATGAAGAAGAAGATGATTCAGCTCGAATTCATATATATACTATGCCATGTGTCACGTTGAGAATGAGAGTGGATTTCTCGAAGGTATCACCGCGGGTGCGGTAATCTAAGGAGCGCGGGTGCGCGATGGCTTCGGCAGAACTTTTGGTTTTTTTCCAAGTGATGACCGCGGGTGCGGTCATGTACGTACCGCGGGTGCGGTCTCAGCACCGCGGGTGCGGTCTACTTCTACCGCGGGTGCGGTGTGGCTACGGGAATGTTACTAATTTTCTGCTCATTTCACTGCGGGTGCGGTGCTTGCCAGACCGCGGGTGCGGTCTTGCACATCTAAAATTTCATATTTTCCCGCATCGTTTCGCCCCGTCTGTTCTTGCGTTTCGTAATCCACTATCTCCAATAATCTCAGGCATTACATTTCTTAATTTCTATCTGTTCATATTCAATCTAGGGCATTACATTTCTCCCCCTCTAAGACATCAGTTTGTCCTCGAACTTGAAATAAATCAATTAGAGTATTTAAAGCAGCATTACTATCTAAAACTGAATAAATACTTACATCATATAAATAGCTCGGGGTGTTTCTGTCGCATATTTGCTTCCGTCTCCCACGTCGCTTCTTCGATGCCATGACGACTCCACTGAACTTTCACAAGTGGAATAATCTTCGTTCTGAGTTTCTTTTCTTTCCGATCAAGGATCTGTATCGGTTGTTCCACGTAGCTCAAAGTCTGATCAAGTTCAGCTTCGTCAGGTTGAATAACATGAGAAACGTCTGGCATATATCTTCTCAACATTGATACATGGAACACGTCATGTATCCCGGATAGAGAAGGAGGAAGTGCAAGTCGATAAGCTCGATCGCCAATCTTTTCAAGAATCTCGTAAGGACCAATGTATCGAGGAGATAGTTTCCCGCGTTTGCCAAATCGAACAACGCCTCTGAATGGGGAAATTTTCAAAAATACTCTGTCTCCTTGCTCGAATACTAACGGTCTACGTCTGATATTGGCATACTTTGCTTGTCGATCTTGTGCTGTCTTCATCCTCTTCTGAATAACTTTTACCTTCTCAGTCATGTCACGAATCATGTCTGGCCCAAGTTCTGGCACTTCTGAAATATCATCCCAATATAGCGGAGATCTGCACTTCTTGCCATATAAAGCTTCAAATGGTGCCATTTCGATACTCGTCTGATAGCTATTATTGTAAGAGAATTCGCAAAGAGGTAAGGAATCCTGCCAACTAATGCCAAAATCTAGCACGACGGCTCTCAACATATCCTCTAATGTCTGGATAGTCCGTTCTGACTGTCCGTCTGTCTGAGGATGGTAAGTAGTACTCAGGTGTAATGTCGTACCTAAGGCCTGCTGTAAACTGTGCCAGAAGTGTGAAGTGAATCGTGGATCACGATCCGATACGATAGACTTCGGCACTCCATGCAATCTGACTACCTCTCGAATATAAATCTCCGCCATCTGATCCTGTCTATACGTCATTCTGTATGGAATGAAACAAGCAGATTTGGTCAACCTGTCAATAATGACCCAAATCGCATCGCAGCCTCTGGATGATCGAGGTAACTTCGTCACGAAATCCATGGAAATGTGGTCCCATTTCCATTCTGGAATAGATAAACTCTGAAGTAACCCTCCCGGCTTCTTTCTTTCCGCTTTTACCTGTTGGCAGTTCAAACACTTAGACACATATTCTGCGATGTCTGACTTCATCTGTTTCCACCAGAATTGTGTCTTCAAGTCATTATACATCTTTCTGCCACCAGGATGAATGCTGAACCGACTACAATGTGCCTCTGTCAGAATCTGCTGTCTCAAGTCTGCAATATCTGGCACAACTAGACGGTTATTTACGTACAACACATGATCTCGTACCTGATATTCTGATACATGCCCTGATCTGACCATTTGGATCGATTTCTGCACATTCTGATCGGTTCTTTGTGCTTCTTTGATCCTCATAATCAAATTGGGCTCAACTTGAATAGCAGCAAGTCGTAATGGCTTTTTATCTGTATCAAATGCTAATCCAGAACAACAGCAACTTTCAACTAACTTTGTAACACCTATCGTCGATAAGGACAAGGCACATACCCTTCGACTCAAGGCATCTGCTGCTGCATTTGACTTTCCGGGATAGTATTTGATTTCACAATCAAAATCTTTCAGTAGATCAAGCCATCTACGCTGCCTCATGTTCAGTTCTGATTGAGAAAATAGGTACTTCAGGCTTTTGTGATCGGAGAAGATCTCAAATTTTTCGCCGTAGAGATAATGACGCCAAATCTTTAATGCAAATACGATAGCCGCCAATTCCAGATCATGAATGGGGTATCGAACTTCATGTGGCTTCAATTGTCTCGAGGCGTATGCGATCACATGGCCTCGCTGCATAAGAACACATCCCAAACCTCTGTGAGAGGCATCACAATATACAACGAAATCACCCGTACCTGAAGGTATCGTCAGTACTGGAGCACTAGTTAGCCTTTTCTTCAGTTCTAGGAAGCTAGACTCGCACTCCTCTGACCAAACAAATGGTGCATTCTTTTGCGTCAATTGAGTTATTGGCTTTGCAATACTGGAGAAATCTTTGATAAATCTTCTGTAGTATCCGGCTAAGCCCATGAAACTGCGTATTTCTGGCACAGAAGTCGGTCTCGACCAACTGATCACAGCTTCCACTTTACTTGGATCAACAGAAATACCATCTCCAGAAATGATATGCCCCAAGAATACAACTCGGTTCAGCCAAAACTCACACTTTGACAATTTCGCATACAGTTGCTCATTTCTCAATGTCTGCAAAACAATTCTGAGATGCTCTGCATGCTCATTTCTGTTCTTCGAATACACCAAAATATCATCGATGAAAACAATGACAAATTCATCCAAATATCTCTGAAACACTTGGTTCATCAAGCCCATAAATACCGCAGGAGCATTTGTTAAACCAAAAGGCATGACAATAAATTCGTAATGTCCATACCTGGTTCGAAATGCTGTCTTTGGTATGTCTATATCTCGAACTCTGAGCTGATGATACCCAGATCGCAAATCAATCTTCGAGTAGACGGAGGATCCCTGCAACTGATCAAATAAATCATCAATCCTAGGCAAAGGATACTTATTTTTGATCGTTGCCTTATTCAGTTGCCGGTAGTCTATACACAATCGCATCGAACCGTCTTTCTTTCGCACAAACAGCACCGGAGCGCCCCAAGGAGATACACTAGGTCTGATATATCCCTTGGCTAGAAAATCTTCTAATTGTGCTTTCAATTCTTTTAGTTCAATAGGTGCCATCCTATACGGAGCTCTCGAAATAGGGACGGTACCTGGTACAAGTTCAATGCTAAAATCTACCTCTCGAACCGGAGGTAATCCTGGGATTTCATCTGGAAAAATATCTGGAAATTCCCGTACTACTGACAGATCTGCCAATGCCGGGCTCGACTTCTGCATATCTACAGCATAAATAAAGAAACCATCTGCTCCTTTTTGCAACAATCTGTTCATAGTAAGAGCCGAAATCAAGGGAATCCGAGATCTGGAACCCTTCCCGTAGAATTTCCACTCGTCTGTCATCTCGGGTCTGAATCTGACAATCTTGTGGAAACAATCCACGGTGGCTCTGTACTTTGTTAGCATGTCAATACCGACTATACAATCAAAGTCAGCTAGACCCAACACTATACAATCTAGGTCAATCTCATGCCCCTCAAACTGTAGAATGCAATGTCTAACCGTAGTTACAGATATCAATCCACTTCCCAACGGAGAATTAATAGACACAACTTCTAACAAAGACTCAACAGGCAATGAATGCATCAATGCAAATCGTTCTGAAATGAATGTATGCGATGCACCTGTATCTATCAAGATATAAGCAGGATAACCATAAAGAGAGCAGTTACCTGCTATAACATCATCTGGTGCATCTTGTGCTTGCTCTTCTGTCAATGCAAACACTTGAGCCTGTTGCCTCGGGGGTTGAGTCACTGTCTGACTACCACGACCTCTGGGTTGAGTCGGTGCTGGTGGAGGCTGAAAAGAGTGAACCGATGATGCCTGCCGCTCAAACTGAGGTACTGGCCCGGATGCTCTTCCACTCTGGCCTTGCTGTACACTCCTCTGGGGACAGACTTTGGCAAAATGCCCCGGTTGCCTACAAATGTTGCATCGGCCTGTAACTCCTTGGCACTGTTCAGTCGCATGCCTACCTCCACAAGAATTACAGTAGACACCTGAAGTCCTTGAACTTTGATCAAACCCAGTCTGTCTTGATCCGCTGGAGCTGGACGAACTGCTCCCAGGTCGCTTAAACTGTTTCCCCTTCGCCTTCAGCTGTTCTTTGCGTCCACTACTACTACCACCGCTTTCGAATCGAGGAGGAGGAACTTGGGATGGAGGTAGTGGCGGTCTCGGACTCGGTGCAACATAAGGAGCACTCCGCTGCCTCAACAATCCTGCTTCTGCACCTTTGGCTCGATTCAATGCATCCGAGAAATTATCGCGTCTCCCAGTATTGACCAACGTAAAGATATCTGGATTCAGACCATTTATAAACTGATCTGCCATGGCCTCATCATTTCCTGAAACATGGGGTGCAAAACGAAGCAGAGAGGAAAATTTGGCAACGTACTCCTCAATGTTTAATTGCCCTTGCCTCAGATTGGCAAATTCAGCACCTTTATCTTTACGGTAGGAGATGGGAAAGAACCTTAAATAGAACTCCGTCTTGAATCCCTTCCAAGTAATCTCGGTACCCCGCTGCTCTAAAGCTCTCTTAATGTTCAACCCCCAATTCTTGGCTATATCTTGCAATTGATGGCCAATTAGCTTTATTCTCTTCTCATCACTATACTCCAAAGAGTCAAATAGCATTTCAATGTCCTCAAGCCAACTTTCGCACTCGATGGCATTCTCGGTACCTTTTAATGTGGGAGGTCGAAAAGATTGGAATCGTTTCAGCAACGTCTCCATAGGGGTCGCTGTAACATCCATAGGATCTCCGGATGTGCTCCCCTGTTCTGACGCTGCTGGTCGTAGAGGTACGGCTGCTCTTCTAGGTGGCATATCTAATAATCCAAAGGATTAGTATACAATATATACAACTGTCTCAGCCATCCTCTAGTCAGTTACCTCTGATCTAGAATCAGTTTTGATTTAGTTTATCACATGCTGAAAGAAATCAAACACAAACAACATGTAATAGGAAAGCAATAATCATGCTAGCACATCATAAGCAAGGAAGAAGACTCGATCTACCCCGCTCATTCTATCCTATCTCAGTCTAAAGGAACTCTCTGCTCTGATACCACCTGTTGTGGGGACCCGGGCTCTAATTCTTTATCTTGGGATTAAATGGATCAATAATATAAAAAGTGGGTCAAATTTTCGCTTTTTAACATTCAATCAAATGTTACTAAGTAAGCATAAAACATATATCTATTTTATTACATCGGCATAATATACAAACATAGGATACAACATTTCTTGTTTTAGTCCATCCTCTGTAAACTAGTAGTGAAATACAATACAAGATAAAAGTAACTCTACTAGTCCATCTGCTAGGCCCGTGATCACCACGCTATGTCCATCGCTCATCTCTGTCGTGACCCAGATCCTGCCCCACCTGTTGTTATGCACACATACAGACATAACAACAGCCGGAAAACCGGTGAGAACAAATCCCAGTATAAACATGTATACATGCAATAAAACAATCTAAACATGAAACATGCTAATATGAATGTCATTCATATATAATCATGCAATGCGAGTCTAATCATGTCTAGATGCGACTCGACTAAAACTCTAGGGATCCCGTTTTGAATAAGACGTCACTGGCTGTCACCTACCCTACCAATCGAGGTGTTGTACGTCTTATTCCTAGACTTCGGCCTGATCTGTATCCACGTCTACAAAGGGGCGGTGATCTTCCCCTAAGCTGAGATATCGCCGAACATCTAGTAGTCTGCCTGATCTCCAGACTGCCCTATCTTAATGCATGAATACAAAATCTGTAAACAAGCATAATGCAATGCTACATGATCTGTACACAAAGCATAGCAAGATCTGCATACAAGTTCTATAAATAAATCTATAACAATCATAATCATATCAAGGTATGAACAATAAAACAAGTATGTGATTTTGGTTGGGAAACTCAAATGTGATCTCATTTGAGTCATGATTTCCCTCAAACAAAACATGTACTATACCTTTCGTCGCACAGTTGCTGTCACGGTTGACAATACGAATCTGAAATGGAAATGTTGATACAAAATCTATCAATCTCTTATCTAATCACATATATCCAAGTCACTACGTGATCTTGATACAATTTGACGGCATAACGACGTATATTCTTAATACCGGTCAATCCCAATCTCAACGAATATCAACACTATATTATCCTCAACTCATACTCAAATCATATGCATAACACCATAGTCAAAATCGATATCTCTTATTCCTAAACATGCTGAAATTCATAAAAATTGCATATGATATCTGTTCTTTGATCTGTTTACAAATATATCATGCTCAATACGTCAAGAACATAATATAACTATCATATTCCAATTCCTATAACATCTAAATCTCGAAACATGCTGAAATTAAGTGAAACTTACATCACTTTGTAGCTTTCAAAGCAAGGAACACAATTCTTAACTCGGAATATGATTTGGATGGCTAAATCGTAAGATATCTAACTTTGAAGCTTGAAAGCCTTTAGAAGTTTTCGGTTCTGCCTGCTGGAAATGAAGAAGAAGATGATTCAGCTCGAATTCATATATATACTATGCCATGTGTCACGTTGAGAATGAGAGTGGATTTCTCGAAGGTATCACCGCGGGTGCGGTAATCTAAGGAGCGCGGGTGCGCGATGGCTTCGGCAGAACTTTTGGTTTTTTTCCAAGTGATGACCGCGGGTGCGGTCATGTACGTACCGCGGGTGCGGTCTCAGCACCGCGGGTGCGGTCTACTTCTACCGCGGGTGCGGTGTGGCTACGGGAATGTTACTAATTTTCTGCTCATTTCACCGCGGGTGCGGTGCTTGCCAGACCGCGGGTGCGGTCTTGCACATCTAAAATTTCATATTTTCCCGCATCGTTTCGCCCCGTCTGTTCTTGCGTTTCGTAATCCACTATCTCCAATAATCTCAGGCATTACATTTCTTAATTTCTATCTGTTCATATTCAATCTAGGGCATTACAGAGCAGGTTGTCCACAAGTAGTATAATTCGATGTTTTTGAATATCGTATCCACGAGGAAGCTAAGGTAATTACAAGTCCACTACAATGTCTTTTTATTTATTTTTTTTCTTTTAGTTGTTTGAATCTTTAATTGGTAATTTTTAATTGTTCAAATTTTAATTTAAGTAGTTGAGATTAAAGGATCCACTCTTGGTATTTTAATAAAGTTAACATTAACAAACATTATTGAAATCCACTTAATAAAATGGTTTCAATATATTAAATAATCATATTTATATTATATTATATATTATTATCTTATAAGTATATAATATATACCAAAACTTATAAATGTTGTCAAGTATTTATTATGCTATATATATATTTGTAAACACTAAATCAAGGTCCCCACTTTAAATGGTTGGTAAAACCAAACTAACATTTAAATGGTACCAAGAAATTAATATTATGATGTATTTATATATAGTAAATCAAGGTTCCCACTTTAAATGGTTGGTAAAACCAAACAAACATTTAAATGGTTCCAAGAATTTAGTGTAACATATAGCAACAATAAATCAAAACTCCCACTTATAAGTAGGGTATAAAAATTCTTAAAAAATTAAATATAACATAAACAATAAATAATGATTAAATAATATAAAAAATAGATTTTTACCTTTTAGTAACCTTATTATCATGCCAAGAGTTTCACCTTTTCATCTCAACTTTAGGAAGTTAGCTATTCATTATTCAAAGTGTAAAACTTTGAATATGAAATTAACATGCTAATTATAATTAAATGAAGAAATAAAGAAAAAATTGAAAGGGATCGGTTTTAGGTGCCCGAATGCGCAACGGAAGGTACAAAATTTTCGGTTTTTGCAAGAGAAAAATCGAGCACCTTTATACTAGTTTGTAGTAGGAGAGAGAGAAAACATTTTTCTTGGTTGGACAAAACGTTAAAGTGAGCATGTGCATGCCATGCCTTGGATATTCAAAAAAGTTGTCTCCCAACCTTTCATCTCCCTTGCATGCCTTCTACTTGGGCTTGTAACAATTACAAGGCCCATAGACTTTTATTTAAATGTCTCAAACACATTTGAGACCATTTAAATTTTACTTGATTTTACTCAAACCCACTAGTTTAATAATTATTTCTAATTGGGCTCTACAAGGCCCAAATGTTATTTAATCAATCCAACACTTGAATTAATTTAATTATTTGGACTCTACTAGGTCCACTAGTGTTTAAATAATTCAACACTTGAATTAATTTAATTTAGTCCATACTAATGTATATGAAAATCACAATTTTCAAATACATTACTTGTTTGGCCAACTTTTAATTTAGGAACATTTCCTCAAATTAAAAGTTACATTCTCCTTATAGAAATCAAACTTCTATTTTACCTTACGCTTATAAACTCCTTTATAAGCCGTTCAACACATTGAACTATTTTACTTCTCAACGGGATCTAGAAAGCTAGTACTTGTGTGGCCCTCAATGGTTCATTGATACAACTAGCCGTGGGTTCACATCTCCATGTGATTTGGAATAAACATGTCCTTATATGAGCATACCCCAATTGCTCCATTCTTACTTATCAACTCCTTGATAACAAGAATGTCAGAACTCAAGTCTGATAGTACCCAACCAATCATGTTAAATGCCTAGCAGCATCGCTTACATGATTCCCTAGGTATCAAATGATAGTGCCTGCAAGAACCATTCAATTATGGTTAGCGTACAGTACGATCCCTTCAACTCATATATCCCGACCGATTTGACAACCATTCGTATATCGAGAGTTGTCAATGAATTGGTACTATGTGTCATGTTGTAGTTGCATCGATGGTGTAATTTATGAAACCCCTTTCATAAATACCACCATACTCTGATCAGAGATTTCATACTACATACACATAGAATATCCATACCCGAAGGTAAGCGGTGAATCCCCAACTACAATGCATCGACTCCTATATGTTTCGACAAAACACCCAATCTTGCCACCTGATGACCCCTTGAGAGTCGGTAAACAAGTCAAAGTGTAATGTTAGCACATAGAATCTCAATGTTGTCCCGGGTCATAAGGACTAATGGTGTACAACCATAAACTAGGACGTTTCCACTCGATAAGTGAGAACCACTTGGAAAGTCCTTTATGGAGGGTTGTTCAGTGCACTCTACCAGGAGCACCTATCTGCATGCTCGGACATCACAATGTCCCCTACCAATGAAACATGGTACTCACATCGCAGATACTAGTCTCAAACTCGAGCGGCCTATATCCTTCTTAGCGACGGCTGAATCGACTAGGAACTGTTTAGAATATACAGTACTCCAAATATGAGTTTCATGATACTCATCATATGAGCATCTCATATTCTTTCTACTATTTGTATATTCAAGGGCTTTATCTATGCAACTAGCATGGGTATAAAGATAAAGATGTGCCAAAACAATAATTTCAAAATATTATTAAAATAAAGATTGCTTATACATAGAGTTTCATTGTGAACACTCGGTCAACACTTGGCTCGACGTGCACCTACTCTAACAAAAATATAGAGAGAAATATTACGAACATAAAGGTTTGTTCATAGAATGAGGGATATCTCAATTCATTACAATGCACCCCTATTTATAGCCAAATTTGGGGAGACAACCACAAATAAAATATAATTTTTTTACACATAAGTCTTCATTGGTGTTCCAAGATATTATATTATATTTCACATCACTTTTGAAAATCTTCTTCTCCGAATTTGCTTCTTCACATAAAAAAAAACATGTGGATAATTGAGTTGTCTAGTTGTGGTATTTTTTCAGATCATTTGACCAAGTAATTTGAGAGATATGGTCAAAATACTAGAGCATGGTAAAACTGCCACTCCTTTGTTAACTTTATTTGTTGCTAAATTTGATCACAATTGTGAGAGGATTTTTATCTCATGCTTGCCACGAATATTGTAGATATTAACATCAACTTTCTACAGGTCCAAGAATCATCTTAATCCCATTTGCAACGCCAAGTTTATTCTTGTTTTATCGAACCTGTAAAAAATAGTAAAAACTTGTAATTACACAACAACTTATATTTTATACAATTTATTATAAAACATATAATATTTAAACATTTAATAAAACCAAAACTATATATTTATATTATAAAACATTTAATTAATGTACAATTTTTATGTTTATCACAACTCCCAATCAGCTTATTGCTAGTCCCTAGTAATTTAAGCGTTAATAGCAATACAAAACATATTGATTAATTTAAATAGAAATGTAATCAAAACTATCTAAGTGTTTAAATTAAATTTGAAAACTGTCAAAGTTATATCAAGATCATCATAATTTTAATTTATGAAATAATTTGAGATGATCAATTCAAAGCTTATTTCAGGTAATTAAATGTACACGGCCTTCAGAAATTCCTAGTAAGAGTCTCAACTCCATATCCTCACAAGTTAATAAATGTTTCAATTTATGGCAACGATTTCTCTCATGGAGTTGGAATACACATAAATGCTCAGAAAAATGGTTTACAGAATGCAGACAGACAAACGAGCCAAACTAATCAAAAGATAGAAAATCCATTGATTCAAAATTTATTTGTTCTTATTATATATTTTTTCTTGATATATATATTTATTTTTTCATAATATCATGGAATCATAATAAGTTTATGCTTCTTGACCACATATTTATTTAATTTGTACAATAAATTTCTCTCTTTCTTTCTTTTTTTTATGAGAGATATATGGGTCGTAGCATATGACTTAAAAATTACATATATCTTCAATATCTTCTTTTTGTATTTTTTCTCTTTTTTTTTTCTCAGGAAATATCATTTTTTTTTCAAAATAAGAACTCAAGATCTAAACAATAGGTAGTCTCTCTCATGATCAATAAAGGCTCGAAAGCTGTTTTCTCAGTCCTCTCCACTCACTCACAAAATATGCGTGAGTTTAAAATTTTAGGTACTCTTATAAGATATATCTTGGGCCATATACTTTAATACATGATTTTATCACAATGGTTAATCACTCAAAAAGATTTCATAAATCATATTTTTATATTGATCAAAATTTTAAAATTGACTTTTTTTTTTCAAATAAAAATTCAAACATTCTTAAATAGATTAACGCGTGTTCTAATTTAAATCTTTCAAACATGTAATGTATAACATTTTTGCAAAAATTACTAAGATACAAACAATAAACATGATTTTATTTTAAAATAATATATTTTTTTTAATTTTTTTTCATAAGTTTGTTCTCCCCTCAATCAGAATATGACATTGTCCCTAATGTCAAAATAACTATTAATAAAAGAGTACATAATGAAAGAGATATCACCTGAAATTTTATTGAAGATAACAAACTGAAACAAACGCAAACCAGTCCACGACTTTTGAATCAATGATCCAACTTCCTTTTCTTACTGCTTGATTGAAACCAATTGATCTTTGTTATCATCGGGTCAGGCTTTTTAATAAAAGCTTCCAAATCATCAATTAATTGGTCGGCAGTCGAAGCACAGATGAGCATCCGTCGTGAATTTTCTGAAATGAAATTCGGTTCCACAGCTTTATCAAGAAATGTCAACAAACTATCATAATAATTATTGATACTCAACAAGCCCACAGGTTTATTATGGATATTAAGTTGTGCCCAAGAAACAGTGTGAAAAATTTCTTCTAATGTACCAAAACCACCTGGTAGTGCGATAAAAGTATCAGAATTTTCAATCATTTGAGTGATTCTTTCATAGATAGAAAAAACTTTTAATTCCTCCCCAATCGTAACACCTGTAATATTTCCTTCAGCTAAAGCTGTAGGAATAATACCCAAAACCTGACTACCTCCAAGATGAGCAGATGTTGAAACAGATCCCATTAACCCAATATTACCTCCCCCATAAACCAAGTGAATTTTTCTCTCAGCCAATATCTTTCCAAGATTATTCGCTGCTTCTACAAACACTTCATTTTTTCCAGGACTCGACCCCCAAATTACACAAATATTTTTCAATGTTTGTGCACAGGATCCAGCCATGTTTTTACTTTCTTTTTTGGTCTGTGAAAATAGAGAGAAAGATGAGAGATTTTATAGGGGTAATATGTTATCATGACAAAACTATGAGTCACAGCTGTAAACAGAATAAATAGTAAAAACAATAATGACACACATGCATATAAACAGTAGTGTGATTGTGGCTCACAATTTTCCTCTGGTTTTACGTACAGAAACGGCTTCAACGCCTTCTATGAGTCGAGGAAATGCTTCCCATCCAATTTTCTTATAAATTGGCAAACATGGTCCTTTTTAGTCGGATTTCCAAGACTATGACGCTCATCATGGAATTGTTTCCATAAACGGAGAAGTTCAATATGCACATGTCCACTAGAATGCGTCTCAAGAGTCAATAAGATGTTATCTAAAGACTCTTTACTTAGCCCATTCTTAATGAAACCAATTTTATCTTCTCTGTTATTGGAAACACATCCCAAAGATCTGCATCGTTTGTCACAAGTCCATCTTGCACACTTATGATAAACCCCTAAACTTTTGGCCCTTAGTTTTTTTGCATAAGTGCTTTTTCCTAATCCAGGCAAATATCGAATGAGCAATGATTGTGGAACTTCTCCTCCTAATCGGACCTTAGCTTCTATTACAAGACGAATATCTTCTGGAATTTCTTTTTGCATTAGCAATTTCAATCTTTCTCACCTTCCTGCATAAATTTTTCTTAGAACATTTTCAGAAACAGAGGGAAAATATTTACAATTTTTTGAGAAAATTTCATCCATTTTGAAAAGAAAAGAAATGATTTTTTTTTAATTTTTGTATCAGCAATTGTGTGAAACTGATTTAACCGACTATAAGAGTCACGGAGTACCGTTATCTGCCATTTAACCGGGAAAATAAAAAGATTAAGAAAACCTGAAATAAAAACAAACAAACTTAAATGCAACACCAAAAAAAAAAATAAAAATAAAGGATCAGAAAAGGAAATAAACTCTTCTTGAAAGATTTCATTTTCTAAAAATGGTTTAAGCCTTTGTCAATTTACTTTAAAAATATCACAATTTTTAGGATTTTCAATATCCACAGCTCCATTAGTATACACATGCTTTACAACATATGGGTCTGTCCATCTTGATCGTAATTTTCCTGGGAATATGTGAAGTCGAGAATTATAAAGCAAAACTTGTTTACCAATCTCAAAAGATTTTCTATGAATTGTTTTATCATGAAATCATTTGATTTTTGCTTTATAAATCCTTGAATTCTCATATGCGTCATTTTTGAGTTCATCAAGTTCATTAAGTTGCAATTTACGCAATATTTTGGCATCATCAATGCTTGAATTTAAAGTTTTGATCGCCCAATAAGATTTATGTTCCAATTCCACAGGCAAATGACAATGTTTTCCATAAACCAACCTATAGGGAGACATATTCAATGATGTTTTAAAAGCTGTTCGATATGCCGAAAGTGCATCATTAAGTCTCAGAGACCAATCTTTTCTATTTGAGATAACAGTTTTTTCCAAAATTTACTTTATCTCCCTATTAGCTAATTCAACTTGTCCATTTGTTTGAGGATGATAAGGAGTAGTTACTTTATGAATAATACCATATTTTTCATTAATGAAGCAAATGGTTTATTAACAAAGTGAGTTCCCCCATCACTTATCATGGCTCGAGTAATTCCAAATCTACTAAAAATATTTTCTTTTAAAAATTTGATGACGATTTTATGATCATTTGTTCGACATGGAATTGCCTCTATCCATTTGGAAACATAATCAATTTCAACTTAAATATACAAGTATCCAAACGACGGTGGAAAAGGTCCCATAAAATCAATTCTCCAACAGTCAAAGATTTCAATTTCAAAGATAGGACTCAAAGACATCATGTTTCTTTTTGAAATCGCACCCGATTTTTGACAACTTTCACATATTTTGCAAATTTCGTGGGTGTTTTTAAACAAAGTTGAGCTAGTAGATCAAATGGTACCAGGATTGCTGCCAAGATCTATGTAAGTCAATGAGGTCTTGGGTTCTAATCCTGGGAAGGCAAAAGCTCCAGTGCCTGGGCTGAAGAAGTTCTATGAGTAATGGGTAATGGGATAACCGTGAGGGGACTCAAGCCCAATCAGGAACAGCCCATGTGCATTACAAAAAAAGGCGCCTTTTATTCTAATGCACATGGGCTGTTCCCGATTGGGCTTGAGTCCCATCACGATTATCCCATTACCCATTACTCATAGAACTTTTCCAGCCCCGGCACTGGAGCTTTTGCCTTCCCAAGATTTGAACCCAATACCTCTTGGACTTATATAGATCTTGGCAGCAATCCTATACCAGTTGAGCTACTGATTGTAGAACCCGTAATTTAGACTACGTATAAGCCATGCATAATTCTAGTATTTAAATTAAAATGATTTTTATGGCATGAGTATTTAAATTCTCTTCTTTAAATTTATTTATTTTATGCAGTAGTTTAATTTTTATCTTTTCAGTTAATTCAATGAGGCCATACTGGAGTTGGAGTTTTGAGATAAATTTAAGATTTAAGAAATCATTCCCATATTTTATTTTAGCTAGCTAGTAAGTTGATTTAAGTTAAAAGGAAGTTTAAGGAATTATTTAAGTTACTTCAGGTGAGTAGGAAATAAGTTCATTTAGGTCCCTTAATTGAGGTGTTAATTCACTAAATTATTTAAGGGATAGGTAAGGCTCTTAAGGTATTAAAATTTATCAACTAAACAAAATTTCCCCTTCATTTTTATTGTGTAGTTTCGGCCACCCTTAATTGATTAAGCATTGATATGCCAACTCACCCTTTGACCCATTCTTTGTTGTTTTAGCATGCTAACCTTTTTAATTATTCATCAACCTTAATTAATTAATTATTAAGCTTTATCCTAGTCTAGATTTGCATGAGAGAATCGGCCACTCATTCTAGATCCATCCAAGAAGCCATTTGATATCAACCAATTCAAATTTCAAAAAGACAAGACTTGTTCATACCTTTGCATCCCTTTATTTTTGGATCTCCCTCACACTCCTAACCATCATTCCCCCACCCTCATTCACGAAATTCAGAGTAATTTTGAGAGAAAAATTGTGGCTAGCACTAGAGAAAAAAATAGAGAGAAAATCGAGTAGAAGGAAGGAAGGTAGATCACTCCGTCTCCTCCGCGCCGGATCCTCTCATTCTTTCGTTTTTTCTTTCAAACGAAACCAGGCATGCATATATTCTTCCTTGACTCTTCATTCAAGTCCTACTATCATTATTTTTATATTACATGACCATCATTTCATGCAAAAACCGAAATATGTCAAGAACATTTTGAAATAAAACATGCAGAATTTTTCGGCTTTCATGATGCTCTTCAGGGGTTGCTTTGTTTTGTGGGTTTCATGTATTGGTTCGATTCCAGGCTCCCAAGGCGGCACTTAGACATGTAATAGAATGGTTTAGGACCATGTTGATCCATTAGTTCAGCCCCCATGCTTGCTGGAGATCGAAAGGACAACAACTACCCCAAACATGTCCCAAATTGCATTCGGTTTCCTTGTTTGATGTCAAAGGTTGATGGATTTGATCATGGCTGCCCTAAGGGCCTATAGCCATGGTTAGAACACTTCCTTATCATGTCTAAGACGTGACTAAGTCGCCCTTTTGGTGGCTCGGTCCATCGTGAATCGGTTTTCAATTTAAAACATCAAGATCGGCCCTTTCCCTTTCGGCATTCATTTTTTTCAGCATGTGTGTTTCGAAATTTTGGTGGAGTGGTGTGGATCTTGGTTGGCCTATTGTTGTGACTTTGATTGTTGCACTCCCAAGAGCAGGTTGTCCACAAGTAATATAATTCGGTGAGTCTGAATATCGTATACACAGGGAAGCTAAGGTAATTACAAGTCCACTACAATGTCTTTTTGTTTTGTTTTTGTTTTTGTTTCTTTTTAATTTTAATTGTTTGAATATTTAATGGGTAAATTTTAATTGTTCAAATTTTAATATAAGTAGTTGAGATTAAAGGATCCACTCTTGGTATTTTAATAAAGTTAACATTAACGAACAATATTGAAATCCACTTAATAAAATGGTTCCAATATATTAAATAATCATATTTATATTATGTTATAAATTATTATCTCATAAATATATAATATATACCAAAACTTATAAATGTGGTCAAGTATTTATTGTGCTATATATATATTTGTAAACACTAAATCAAGGTTCCCACTTTAAATGGTTGGTAAAACCAAACTAACATTTAAAAGGTACCAAGAAAATATTATTATGATATATTTATATATAGTAAATCAAGGAATCCAAGTTAAATGGTTGGTAAAACCAAACTAACATTTAAACGGTTCCAAGAATTTAATATTATAATATATTTATATATAATAAATCAAGGCATCCACTTTAAATTATTGGTAATACCAAACTAACATTTAAATGGTTCCAAGAATTTAGTGTAACATATAGCAACAATAAATCAAAACTCCCACTTATAAGTAGGGTATAAAAATGCTTAAAGAAATAAATATAACATAAACAATAAATAATGATTAAATAATATAAAACATAGATTCTTACCTTTTAATAACCTTATTATCATGCCAAGAGTTTTACCTTATCATCTCAACTTTAGGAAGTTAGCTATTCATTATTCAAAGTGTAAAACTTTGAATATGAAATTAACATGCTAATTATATTTAAATGAAGAAATAAAGGAAATATATAGAGAGAAATATTATGAACTCAAAGGTTTGTTCATAGAATTAAGGATATCTCAATACATTACAATACACCCCTACTTATAGCCAAATTTAGGGAGACAACCACAAATAAAATATTATTTTTTACACATAAGTCTTCATTGGTGTTCCAAGAAATTCATATTATATTACACATCACTTTTGAAAATCTTCTTCTCCGAATTTGCTTCTTCACATAAAAAGAAACATGTGGATAATTGAGTTGTCTAGTTGTGGTATTTTTTTCAGAATATTTAACCAAGTAATTTGAGAGATATGGTCAAAATACTAGAGCATGGTAAAACTGCCACTCCTTTGGTAACTTTCTTTGTTGCTTAATTTGATCCCAATTGTGAGAGGATTTTTATCTCATGCTTGTCAACAATATTGTAGATATTATAATCAACTTTCTACGGGTCCAAGAATCATCTTAATCCCAATTGCAACGCCAAGGTTATTCTTGTTTTATCGAACCTGTAAAAATAGTAAAAACTTATAATTACACAACAACTTATATTTTATACAATTTATTATAAAACATATAATATTTAAAGATTTAATAAAACAAAAACTATATATTTATATTATAAAACATTTAATTAATATACAATTTTTTTTATCTTTATCACCTATAGCCCTTAGCCATGGTTCTTACCATACCCCTAGATGTCTAGATTGTGTCATGGTCAATCAAATGGCCATTGGAACGATTCGTGACATCCAAACAAAAGCAATGCATCCTACGTGCAGAATTCGTTCTCGGTTGGAACGTTCGGTTGTTTGCTGGTGTGGTTCGAATTGTGGCTGGCCTAGAGCCCTTAGCCATGGTTCAAATCATTCCTTAGGATGTTGGTAAGAGGTTCTGGTCGGTGGTTCAAGCCCCAATGGCCATTAGCCTCACAGACGACGCAAGGAAACCAAAGCACAGTTGTTGTATTTTTGGACAGCAACTTGCTGTGACGGTTCAGTGGCTCGTTCGAGTTCTCGGTTGGATTTTAGCCTATGGCCTTGGACTGGACAGTGCCTCATTGAGTTAGAAAGGTCATGTTTTCGACCGTTTGTAATTCGGTTCATTTTTGAGGTCGTACGAGAATTTACGGTGCGATGTGTCAAATTGACTCTCGAAAGAGCGTTTCATGTTTTGGCCTCCATCCACCTAGATTTCGGCCCTAACTATTTTAGGAGCATTAATTCATCATTTTAAGTGTATTTTAATCATGACTATATGATGTTTCAGTGTTGTTTCGGTTTGGTACGGAGTCATGATTAAATACAAAGTCGTAGGCGCACTTGTCTCAGTTTTTGGATTTAATTGCATAGTTTGGTCAAGTAAAAGCTATTGCATATTTTTCATGGCATATTTAGGTTACAGCGAGCCTGAGAGCGATCAAATCCATCAGTAAAATTATTACAGGATATTTAATTGTGTGAATTAATTATATTACGTGCAAAAATATTCATTTTGAGATTTATGTGATATTGCTTGTGGTCACTTTACTATCATGATTAAATCCGGTCACCAGTTACCGGTCATTTCAGTTGTTTCACCCAGTATACTGTGGCAGTAGTCTGATCAGACGTAAATCCGGTCACCAGTTACCGATCTGGTCCCCAGTATCGGTCAGCTCAGTTCAGTTCAGTTCAGTTCAGGGACCACTTGCGTAGACCATAATCTCACCAGAAAATTATTACAAGCTATTTCAGTACAGGGCTCCAAGGAGCAAACAATTTTTACTATGATTTTTCAGTTCAATTATGCACGTATTGTAATTGTTCATGACAAGTTATCTTCACGTATGCCTCATGACATTATATTTTTATCCCATGCAAATTTTACTATATTAATTACTTGTTATTTACGATATATGCATGTTGAGTCTTTAGACTCACTAGACTTGATTGTTGTAGGAACTGATTATGTCGGGATCGAGGGCGGGGACAAATGAGCTAGCTTTGGTCGGCAGTAGTGGCACCCGAGGACCTCAGTTTCAGCACTTGCCATTTTTTGATGCTCAAATATTTTATCAGTTGTTGAATACTTTAACTTGTTATTTTGGCAAGTAATAATTTCTTCCGCTGCTATTTTGAACGTTAAACATTTTATCAGTTTTTGGTATGAATGAGGCACCCCATTTATTTTAAAAGAAAAATTTTAAATTTCTCGCAAATTTTCAAAGTAAGGATTTTTAGGCCGTTATAGAAATATTATGAACTCAAAGGTTTGCTCATAGAATGAGGGATATCTCAATTCATTACAATGCACCCCTATTTACAGCCAAATTTGGGGAGACAACCACAAATAAAATATAATTTTTTTACACATAAATCTTCATTGGTGTTCCAAGATATTATATTATATTTCACATCACTTTTGAAAATCTTCTTCTCCGAATTTGCTTCTTCACATAAAAAAAAACATGTGGATAATTGAGTTGTCTAGTTGTGGTATTTTTTCAGATCATTTGACCAAGTAATTTGAGAGATATGGTCAAAATACTAGAGCATGGTAAAACTGCCACTCCTTTGTTAACTTTATTTGTTGCTTAATTTGATCTCAATTGTGAGAGGATTTTTATCTCATGCTTGCCACCAATATTGTAGATATTAACATCAACTTTCTACAGGTCCAAGAATCATCTTAATCCCATTTGCAACGCCAAGTTTATTCTTGTTTTATCGAACCTGTAAAAAATAGTAAAAACTTGTAATTACACAACTACTTATATTTTATACAATTTATTATAAAACATATAATATTTAAACATTTAATAAAACAAAAACTATATGTTTATATTATAAAACATTTAATTAATATACAATTTTTATGTTTACCAGTGTCAAAATTTGAGTTTATGGGTTTCATTGATTTGCGTGTGGTGCGTCGTTTCTTTGGGAACTGTTGGGGCGTTTTTATGGAGTCGAGTCTGTAATGCGCGAGCATGTGCAGGGATATATGCCAAGTCCAGAGAACCTCGCGCATATGCGAGGAGATGGTGCAAGCATATGCGCGAGCTGCCGAGAAGATGAGGGCCGAGACCAGTAGGTCTCGCGCATATGCGCCGAGGAGGGTCGCGCATATGCGCGAGACGTGCAGTACATACAAGAAGCCACACGTCCCTTGTCATGCAATATATATGATGGATCGTGTGTGTTAGCGCCTTCGAAGGCATTTTGCACACAACAACCTTCAATGAGCTTCAACAGCTCGTGTTCTAAGAAATTAACACCGATGAATTAAATCGACTTTGGTTTTAAACCAAGCGGAAGAAAGTCGAAGTAATCCTTCTTAAAGAAAACTAAAATGTTAGTAAATATTTTAACTTGTGTAAACTGACTAACTGAAAGAACACATATTAGTTTTTGCATTCTTGTATTTCAGTTATGGTAACAACTGAACACACGAACACTCTAACTAATCAAAACAATTTTAAAGCGATAGATAATCAGTTAAATACACAAGATATGTTTATGGATGTTCGTAGAGTTCAACTGCTCCTACGTCACCCCTTCTATCTCCACAGATAGGATACACTAGAAGACATTGATTTATACAACTACGTGTACAAGCCCACTCAGCTAGGACTTATCAACTGCCTAAACTGAACTCCTAGCTACGACTGAAAATGTGACACCCTCGACCGGTTTTAATAAAATAACAGCGGAATTTAAAATTTTCTTTAAAATGGAAGAAGGTTTCAAATTACATTTCAATATATCCAAAGTAAATACATGATCAATAAAATGATGCAACAAAATACAAAATATCATTTTTGTGATCATGCCCAAAATGCTATCAAAATAGTCTTCTTCCTTCCTTCTCTATATGCATATGACTCCAGCACACAATCAAATTCCCGGCTCGTCGCTCTTATCTGCATCACATGAAATAACTGAAATGAGTATAAAACTCAGCAAGTGAAACTCTTACATAGCCATGGATACATATCATACTCTCAAAAACATAACTTTGAAAACATTAAATACCATCAACTCTGAAATATAAATATCATAGCATGAATAACAATAACGATGGTATTTCTCTTTTCTCTGATGGATTGATATCTATATAGTATCTCTGTCTCTGTACCTATATCCCATCGATATGAATCGATACTCCGTAGGGATATAAGCCTGTGGTTGTTGATCAACTAATTGCATTCAATCTCTGACTATGTATCTATCAATCCAATAAATCATTTGAACTCTCTTTTAGGCATTAAAACAAACACTTTGCATACTCTTTTCTTTTGTATTCCCTTTGACAATAATTGAGACATAAAATGTCTCTCATATACAACAAAGTGTATCAATACATAACATGAATCAAATGGAAGGGAATAACATATTAAAACCATTGAAACACAATACATATAATATCATGTGAGCACAAGGAAGTGAATTCCATTTACAACCAATAGAACCTTGATTCTACTCTCTTGGTACACTTCCTACAACAATTAACCATATATTGCACCATCAACATCTCAATAATCACAACCCACACTAATAAATCCATAAAATCAACACCATCAACAAACCAATCATATCCCAACATCAAAACCAAGAATAAACTAAACCAAAATGCTTACCTTAGCTCCTTGAACCCACAAGAACCTTAATCTCACCACAAATAACCAAATCGAAGCTTGGATCAAAGAAATGAAAGGAAGAAATGTAGAAACCCTAGCTCTCCCTTGCTGAAGAAATCAAGAGGAGTGGAGAAATGAGAGAAATAAAGCCAACTCATGTCTTATATCACTTAAAATCTCGAAAACACGCTTCTACTGTTCACGGACCGCGGGTGCGCTAGCCCTTGCACCGCGGGTGCGCTATGCCTTCGGCACCTCATCCAAAAATTTGAAACTGTCGACCGCGAGTGCAATGCATTTTGGAGTGCGGGTGCACTCTGGTCACCGCGGGTGCACTGAAAAATGGAGTGCGGGTGCACTCTCCTCTGAACCAACAATACTCTTTGCAACTAAAATCGAATCGTAACGTCGTTTCTCTTCATATTTTGGCAACACTCCCAACAAGAAAGTTGCACCTCTATAACATAACTAACCACTCCAATTGGCCTCATACCAATCGGCTCAACATACAAATTACCATGAATTAAATCGCAACGACGCTACAATAATCGCCACCCAACAACTATAAACAACAATATTATAAACCATAAAACAAGATTCTTAACATCCAAACCATACTAAACTTGACCAAATAGTCAATAATCATATGAAATCTTAGACCGTACCGTTCACCAGGCTTGGCTATTACTATCTCCCCTCCTTAAAGGAATTTTGTCCTCGAAATTGACGTCATAGCGCAAACAACTCAGGATAATTCTCTTTCATCTCATCCTCTAGTTCCCACGTGGCTTCTTCGATCAAATGATTCCTCCAAAGGACTTTAACAATGCCGATCTCCTTGTACGTCAAATTCGACGTCAAATCCAATGACTCGTGACGAAGAACATGGGAAGGATTCGCAATATACTTCCTGAGCATGGAGACATGAAAAACATTATGAACTCTGTCAAGATCTGGCGGTAGGGCTAACCTATAAGCTTGATCACCAACTCTGTCGAAAATCTCAAATGGACCAATAAATCTCGGACTCAACTTTCCTTTCTTGCCAAACCGCATCACACCCTTAAGAGGTACTATCTTCAAGAACACATGGTCGCCAACCTCAAACTGCAACGGCCTACGACGCCCATTAGCATAGCTCTTCTGTCTCGACTGTGCTGTCTTCATCCTCTCTCGAATAACAGCAACAACATCAGCTGTCTGTTGGACCAACTCTGGACCCAACATCTTCCTCTCGCCAATCTCATCCCAATACAAAGGCGATCTACACTTCCTGCCATAAAGTGCTTCATACGGTGCCATGCCAATCGTCGCTTGGTAGCTATTACTGTACGTGAACTCAACAAGAGGCAATTTGGAATCCCAGCTACCAGGATAATTGATAGTACAAGCTCTGAGAATATCCTCTAGAATCTAAATAACTCTCTCTGATTGACCGTCGCTCTGGGGGTGATATGCTGTACTGAATGCTAACCGTGAACCCATAGCTCTGTGCAAACTCTTCCAAAACTCTGAATTAAATCTAGGGTCACGATCAGACACGATCGACACAGGAACACCATGAAGTCTAACAATCTTTGCTATGTACTCTTCGGCATACTGGTTCATGGAATACGTCGTCTTGACTGGAAGAAAATGCGCTGACTTGGTCAACCAATCAACAATAACCCAAATAAAGTTAAAACCTTTCTGCGTTCTGGGAAGACCAGTCACGAAGTCCATCGTAATATGCTCCCATTTCCATTGAGGAATCGGCAATGACAGCAATGTCCCAGCAGGTCTCTGGTGCTCGATCTTCACCTGCTGACAAGTTAGGCACTGAGAAATAAACATGGCAATATCTTTCTTCATACTTGGCCACCAATAGAGTCTACGAAGATCCTGTTACATCTTGGTGCTGCCTGGATGTATCGAGTATGGTGCGGTATGTGCCTCTGTCAAGACGTCTCGCCGAATATCATCACCAGTAGGAACACAAATGCGGCCTCTGAATGTCACCAAACCATCTCCATTCATCCGAAACTCTGAATTACCTCTCTCCTCTGCTCTAGCTCTCAACTCTGTCAACTGTAAATCATTGACCTGCTCTCTATGGATCTTGTCCGTCAATGTAGCCCGAATGACTAACGCTGAAAAGCGAGCAATGGTTCCCGGAACCACCAAAGCTATCTTCTCTCGTTGCAAGTCCAACAACAACGGTTTCTGGATCATAGAACGCAAAGAAGAACTCGACTTACGGCTCAATGCATCTGCTACAACATTCGCTTTCCCTGGGTGGTAACTAATCATCACATCATAATCTTTGACAAGCTCTAACCACCGTCTCTGACGCATATTGAGTTCTTTCTGGGAAAACAAATACCTCAAACTCTTGTGATCCGTGAAAATTTAACACTTTTCGCCATGTAAGTAATGTCTCCAGATTTTCAGGGCGAAAACCACAGCTGCAAGCTCCAGATTGTGCGTAGGATAATTCTTCTCATAGTCCTTCAACTAGCGAAAAGCATAAGCTATGACCTTTCCACGTTGCATCAGCACTGCACCAAGACCCTTTTTCGACGCATCAGTGTAAACAACAAAGTCCTTTGAACCACTGGGCAACGCAAGTGCTGGAGCTGTCGTCAACTTATCTTTCAACTCTTGGAATCCACTTTGATAATCATTGGACCACTCAAATTTCACAGTCTTTCTCGTCAGATTGGTTAACGGCAAGGCAATCTTGGAAAAATCTGAAAGAAAACGACGATAATAACCCTCCAAACCAAGAAAACTGCGTACCTCAGATACAGTTGTAGGGATAGGCCATTTCTGAATCGCCTCAATTTTCACAGGATCAACAGCTATACCATCCTTCGAGACAACATGGCCTAAGAAAGAAATCTGCTCCAACCAGAAATCAAATTTCTTCAATTTATCATACAACCTCTTCTCTCTCAACAGCTGAAGAACAAATCTGAGGTGCTCTGAATGAAGCTCTCTGGTCTTGGAATAAATCAATATTTCATCGATGAAAACAATGAAAAAGCTATTCAAATACGGCTTGAACACTCGGTTCATAAGAATCATGAAGACTGAAGGATCATGAGTCAAACCGAATGACTTCACAAGAAATTCATAATGACCGTACCTGGTCCGAAACGCCGTCTTATGGATATCAGACTCCCTAACCTTCAACTGATAATAGCCAGATAGCAGATCAATTTTCGAAAACACTATAGCTCCATGCAGTTGGTCAAAAAGATCGTCTATTCGTGGCAACGGATATCTATTCTTGATAGTCACTTTGTTGATCTCTCTGTAATCAATGCAAATCCGCAAAGATCCATCTTTCTTCTTGACAAAAAGAACCGGAGCTCCCCAAGGCGAAGAACTCGGCCGAATGAAACCTTTATCCAAAAGATCTTGCAATTGCATCTTCAACTCTTTCATCTCTGTAGGGGCAATTCTGTACGGAGCCTTAGAAATAGGAACTGTACGCGGAACTAGCTCAATCACAAACTCTACATCTCTGTCCGGCGGTAAACCCGGCACATCATCCTCAAATACATACGGAAACTCTCTCACAACATCAATATCATCAATATTCAACTTCACAATTCTATCCACATCCATAATCGAAGCCAAAAACCCATCACAACCTCTAAACAACAACTTCTTAGCCTCAAGACATGAAATAAAAGGAAGTACCAGCGAAGTACCTGAACTGGCGAGCATACCTTCCCTATTGCCATCATCTGTAAATTTCACCGTCTTAGCAACGCAATCAATCACTGCACGATAGGTTGATAGCCAATCCATGCCAAGTATAATATCATACGCAACCATTGGAATAACAATCAAATCGGCATAAACCACTCGCTCGTCAATTTGAACAGAGCACGCATACACAATAGATGTCGGGCGCAACACATCCCCAGAAGGCAATACAACATTAAACTGGAGGGAAAGAATAGAAGGAACTAGACCCGAAGATCTCAAAATTAGTTCAGACATAAAAGAATGAGTAGCACCTGTATCAATCAATGTCGTAGCTACTCTGCCTGAAATTAAAATAGTGCTAGAGATCACAGAAAAATCATTGTTTATACCTTCATTCGTCATAGTGAAGATGAGACCCTGCACCTTCTCTTTACTCGAGCCTCTCGGACAGTCCTTGGCAATATGTCCTACAGTGCCACATCGATAGCAAGTATGAGTACCAAATCTGCACTCTCCCCGATGATTTCTACTGCACTTGGGACACAACGGCCTCTCTGGATCAAATGGAACTGCCGGTGCTTTAGGACTCGACTCTAACTTGCCTTTCCCCTTGAAATTGCCTTTCCTCTTTGGCTCGAATCCTGACCTCTCTGAGCTATAGCCTGCTGCCTTGCATGTCTCTCTCTTGCAATGTCTTTCTCATCTTGCTCGGCTAACAAGGCTTTAGCCACAATCTCTTTATATGACACCGCCTTAGACATGTTGATGTCCCTCCTAATATCTGCTCGGAGGCCTCTAATGAAATGAGCAGCCTTGTCTTTGTCATTGGAGGCAATATACGGGGCAAACAGACAGCCCTCCTCGAACTTCAGAATATACTCATCGACATTCATACCTCCTTGACGAAGTTCCAAAAACTCAGTCACCTTCCGAGCTCGAAGTGCATCTGGGAAGTACTTGTCATAGAAAAAATCAGTGAACTCTTGCCATTTCAATGCCGGAACATCCAGACTAACCTTGGTAGCATTCCACCAAATGCGTGCAGCTTTGACTAACATGAACACTGCACAACTGATTCTATCCTTGTCTTCATAGTTGAGATGATCGAAAATCTCCTCAAGAGCTTTGATCCACTCCACGGCCACCAATGGATCGGTCCTTCCTGCAAATTCCAGTGGATCTATCCTCTTGAAAGCGGTAAAGATCCCATCAAATCCAACTGCTTGTGCCACTTGACCTCTCCTTTGACATGTTCCTTGCATACGAATCAATTGCTGAATCTGCTCACTATGGACCTTGGCTTGCACTTTCAGTAACTTGCCGAACTCGTGGACAACTCTCGAGGAAGAACTATCCTCACCCTCTGAAGCCTTTCTCTTAGGAGGCATAACTCCTACAATGTGCTCACACAATACATATCAACCAATAACAATGAACAGATTTAGAAGAAGACATACTCGGACTGTTGAAAGTAGACGAAGTCATATGCATTGGTCCGAAGAACGGTGCTCTGATACCACTAAATGTAACGCCTCTGACCGGTTTTAATAAAATAACAGCGGAATTTAAAATTTTCTAAAAGGAAATAAGGATTTAAAATACATGTCAATGTATAATCAAAAGTATATACATGATCAATCAAATGATACAACAAAAATACAAAATATCATTTTTGTGATCATGTCAAAAAGCTAGCAAAATAGCCTTCTTCCTTCCTTCTCTATATGCATATGACTCCGGCCCACAATCAACGTCTCGGCTCGTCGCTCTTATCTGCATCACATGAAATAACTGAAATGAGTATAAAACTCAGCAAGTGGAACTCTTACATAGCAATGGATACATATCATACTCTGAAAAACATAACTTTGAAAACATTAAATACCATCAACTCTGAAATATAAATATCATAGCATGAATAACAATAACGATGATATTTCTTTTTTCTCTGATGGATTGATATTGTGGGGACCCGGGCTCTAACTCAATTCTTTTGGGATTTAATTGGATCTTTGTTCGAAAATGTGGGTCAAAATTTTGCTTTTAACATTAATTTAAATATAACTAAAGCATATCATGTCTTGATATTAAATAAACAACATAATATACATACATGTCTGTTTGGTAAAATCATACGCTAGTGTTCAAATCCCAACTACAACATAAGTAGTACAAGTCAAAAGGAAAACACTAGAAATCTGCAACGCCCGTGATCTCCACGCTATCGTCAATCTCTCATCTAGCTCGAGACCCAGATCCTGCCCCACCTGTTGCCATGCACACATACAGACACGACAACAGCCGGATAACTCCGGTGAGAACATATCCCAGTATAAAACATGGATGCATGCAATGTAATAATCATGTACAAAAGCATAGCATATGTAACAAGTAACATGCATGAAAATCTAAACATGTAGAAGAATACAAATCTGTATTCAACATTTAAATCTTGACTCGACTCGTTTCTAATCTAGGGATCCCGTATGAATAAGACGGTCTGTCACCTACCCAACCACTCGGGACAACGGTACGTCTTATTCCTAGACTTCGGTCAACTCTGTATCGAGGGTCTGCACATATAGCAAATCTGCTCCTATGCGTCGATACACCGAAACGTCTAGTTTTGGCAAGTCTGCCAATATCTCCTATCTCAGGACTCGAATATAAATCAATAAACAAGGCATTACATAATCAAATGTAATAAAAATCTAGTACGTGATTTAGGGAAACTCGTATCAAGTCTGAATCGAGTTGTGCAATCCCGTGACCACATGAATTATACCTTTCTTGTCGCACTGTCTGTGTCGTAGTCGAAGGCTTGAGTTCACAATAGCCAATACAATCTGAAATAGCATAATCGATGTGTACTCTATCAATATATATATCTCAAGCAACTCAATATACAAGGCTACAATCGGTTTCAATACAATTTGACAGCATAACGACGTGATTCCTTTATACCGGTAACTCAAGAACATCATACTCAATTACAATCAACTCATCATCTCATCTAACATCTATATACATGCTGTAATCTGTATATTCTCAATCCAACACATGCTGGAAAATCGAAATAATGGCATACGATGTCCGACAATCGATTCGATAGAACCTATCTCAAGCTCAAGATATCAAGAACACATATCTTCAAACAAATCATAACTTCTCCAACATATGAATTTCGAAACATGCTGGAAATGTAAGAAACTTACGTCCATTCGTTGCCAATTCTGCAAGGGTCAATAATCCGGACTCGGAATTAAAATCAAATGGCTAAATCATGCACAATCTCAATTTAAAAGCCATGAAGAACTTGAGGAATTTAGAGGGGAGTTCTCGGTTCTTGCCTTCTGAAGATGATGAAATGAAGTGTCAATGCAAGGTATTTATATAGCATGCCATGTGTCAACATAAAAATCGAAGGTGGCACTTCGCATGCAGCACCGCGGGTGCGGCAACTCAAGAGCGCGGGTGCGCTGTGCTCTCGGCAGCAATGTATTTTCCTAAATGTCGATTACCGCGGGTGCGGCGCTTGCATCACCGCGGGTGCGGTCTCACCACCGCGGGTGCGATCTTGCACGCACCGCGGGTGCGGTGTTGCTTCGCATATTTCCCTCAACTTTCTGTCACCTACACCGCGGGTTCGGTAGTCCTAGCACCGCAGGGGCGGTGTGGCTTCGGCCATGCTTGCTCAAACTCTCATTTTTCATGTCATGCATTCTCCTCTTCAAGTCTCACATCGATGACACGGACAATTCACGAGCCTTACATTTCTCCCCCTCTTAGATAGGAGTTCGCCCTCGAACTCGCAAGCAATTAATCATGTAAATGTATACAACACAGTACAATCAAAACTGAAAGGAAAACTCACATCATATGAATAGCTCGGGATGTCTCTGTTTCATATCAGATTCTGTCTCCCAAGTTGCTTCTTCGATGCCATGACGACTCCACTGCACCTTCACAAGCGGAATGGTCTTCGTTCTAAGCTGTTTCTCCTTCCGATCAAGAATCTGTATCGGTCTTTCCACATAGCTCAGAGTCTGATCTAACTCGGCTTCGTCAGGCTGAATGACATGAGATTCATCCGGCATGTATTTGCGCAACATCGATACATGAAAAACATCATGTATACCGGACAGTGAAGGAGGAAGAGCAAGTCTGTAAGCTCGATCGCCAATCTTCTCAAGGATCTCGTACGGACCAACGTATCTAGGAGACAACTTTCCTCGCTTGCCAAATCTGACAACGCCTCTGAAAGGTGAAATCTTCAAAAATACTCTGTCTCCCTGCTCGAATACCAATGTTCTGCGTCTGACATTGGCGTACTTCGCTTGTCTATCTTGTGCCGTCTTCATTCTCTTCTGAATGATCTTCACTTTCTCGGTCATCTCACGAATCATATCAGGTCCCAACTCTGGTACCTCGGAGATATCATCCCAGTACAACGGAGATCTGCACTTCTTTCCGTATAAAGCTTCGAACGGTGCCATCTCAATGCTAGTCTGATAGCTGTTGTTGTATGAAAACTCACACAACGGCAATGAATCTTGCCAACTAGTACCAAAATCTAGTACTACCGCTCTCAGCATGTCCTCTAAAGTCTGGATAGTCCGCTCTGACTGTTCATCAGTCTGAGGATGATAAGCAGTGCTCAGGTGTAAAGTCGTACCCAAAGCCTGCTGTAAGCTGTGCCAGAAGTGAGAAGTAAATCGTGGATCACGATCTGATACGATCGACTTCGGCACACCGTGCAATCTGACGACCTCTCTGACATATAACTCTGCCATCTGATCGTGTCGATAGGTCATTCTATACGGAATAAAGCACACTGATTTGGTCAGTCTGTCTATCACAACCCAAATCGCGTCACAGCCCCGCGAAGATCGAGGTAACTTCGTCACGAAATCCATGGAAATGTGGTCCCATTTCCATTCAGGAACAGACAAACTCTGAAGTAACCCTCCGGGCTTCTTTCTTTCTGCCTTCACCTGCTGGCAATTCAGGCATCTAGACACAAATTCTGCAATGTCTGTCTTCATCTGTTTCCACCAGAATTGTGTCTTCAAATCATTGTACATCTTTCTGCCACCAGGATGAATGCTGAACCGACTATAGTGTGCCTCTGACATGATCTGTCGTCTTAAATCTGAAACATCTGGCACCACTAGACGGTTATTCACATACAGAACAGAATCTCTGACCTGATATTCTGAGATATGTCCAGCTCTGACCATATCAATCGACTTCTGAACACTCGGATCAGTTCTCTGCGCTTCTTTGATCCTCAACATCCAATCTGGCTCAATCTGAATCGCAGCAAGTCGCAACGGTCTACTCTCTGTATCAAATGTTAATCCAGACAAGCAACAATCTTCTATTAAACTCGATACACCTATAGTCGACAAGGAAAGAGCACATACCTTTCGACTCAAGGCGTCTGCCGCTGCATTCGACTTCCCTGGATGGTACTTGATCTCGCAATCAAAATCTTTCAGCAGATCAAGCCATCGTCGCTGCCTCATGTTCAACTCTGACTGAGAAAAGAGGTACTTCAGGCTCTTATGATCGGAATAGATCTCAAATTTCTCGCCATACAGATAATGACGCCAGATCTTGAGTGCAAAAACAATCGCCGCCAATTCAAGATCATGAATCGGGTAACGAGTCTCGTGCGGCTTCAGCTGTCTAGAGGCATACGCTATCACGTGCCCTTGCTGCATAAGAACACATCCAAGCCCTCTGTGAGATGCATCACAATATACAACGAACTCACCTGTACCTGAAGGAATCGTCAAGACAGGCGCACTAGTCAGTCTCTTCTTCAGCTCTACAAAACTGGCTTCACAATCTTCGGACCACACAAATGGCATATTCTTCTGTGTCAACTGGGTGATAGGCTTCGCTATACTAGAGAAATCTCGAATAAAACGTCGATAATATCCGGCTAGACACGTGAAACTGCGTATCTCAGGCACTGAAGTCGGTCTCGGCCAACTGATCACAGCCTCAACTTTACTCGGATCTACCGCAATACCCTCTCCAGATATAATATGCCCCAAGAAGACAACCTGTCGCACTTGGACAGTTTGGCATACAACTGCTCATTTCTCAAAGTCTTCAATACAATCCTCAGGTGATCTGCATGCTCATTCAAATTCTTCGAATACACCAAAATGTCGTCAATAAACACAATCACAAAATCATCTAAATGTCTCTGAAAAATGCGGTTCATCAAACTCATAAACACCGCAGGTGCATTCGTCAAACCGAAAGGCATAACAACAAACTCGTAATGTCCATACCTGGTTCGGAATGCAGTCTTCGGAATATCAACATCTCGAACTCTGAGCTGATGATACCCTGATCTCAAATCAATCTTCGAGTAAACCGAAGATCCCTGTAACTGATCAAACAAGTCGTCGATGCACGGCAAAGGATACTTGTTCTTCATTGTTGCCTTGTTCAACTGCCTATAATCAATACACAATCTCATCGAACCATCTTTCTTTCGAACGAAAAGCACCGGAGCACCCCAAGGAGATACACTGGGTCTGATATATCCCTTGGACAGAAGATCTTCCAACTGTGCTTTCAACTCTTTCAGCTCTATCGGTGCCATCCTATATGGAGCTCTCGAAATAGGAACACTGCCTGGTACCAGATCAATGCTGAAATCTACCTCTCGAACTGGTGGCAACCCCGGAATCTCATCAGGAAAAACATCTGCAAACTCGCAAACCACTGGCAGATCTGCCAATGCTGGGCTCGACTTCAGTAAATCTACTGAATATACGAGAAAGCCCTCTGCTCCTCTCTGAAGCAATCTACTCATAGTCAGAGCAGATACTAAGGGAATCCGAGATCTGGAACCCTTGCCGTAGAATTTCCACTCATCTGTCATCTCGGGTCTGAATCTGACAATCTTGTGGAAACAATCTACAGTGGCCCTGTACTTGGTCAACATGTCTATACCAACTATACAGTCAAAATCAGCTAAACCAAGTACTACACAATCAAGATCAATCTCATGCCCCTCAAACTGAAGCATACAGTGTCTAACAGTAGTCACAGATATCAACCCACTCCCCAATGGAGAAGCTATAGACACTACCGTAGACATCGACTCAACAGGCAATGCATGTCTCAATGCAAAATGTTCAGAGATGAATGTATGAGATGCACCTGTGTCAATCAACACATATGCAGGATAACCGCAAAGAAAACAGTTACCTGCAATGACGTCATCTGGCGCCTCCTGCGCCTGCTCCTCTGTCAGGGCAAAAACACGTGCCTGCTGTCGGGGAGGCTGACTCACCATCTGACTACCTCCTGGTCTCTGCTGAGTCTGTGTGGAGGGTGGCTGGAAGGAGTGTACAAAAGATGCCTGTCTCTCCATCTGTGGCGCTGGTGCTGATGATCCTGTGCTCTGGAATCGTTGTGCACCTCTCTGGGGACAAACTCTAGCGAAGTGTCCCTGTTGCCTACAGATGTTGCAGCGTCCCATAACTCCTTGACACTGCTCCGTCGCATGTCGTCCTCCACACGAGCCACAGTATGCGCCACTATAATCTGACCCCTGACCTCTTTGTCGAGATCCACCTGAGCTCGATGAACTACTCCCAGATTTCTTAAATTGCTTGCCCTTAGCCTTCAGATATTCCTTCTTGCCACTACCACTAGCTCCACTGTCAAAACGAGGAGGAGGTGGTGGAAACTGAACGGTAGTAGGCTGTGGCGATCTCTGCCCCTGAACATCGTAGGAAGCCCCTCGCTGCCTGATCAAGCCAGCCTCTGCTCCCTTCGCTCGGTTCAGTGCCTCTGAAAAAGTATTAGGCCGTCCCGTGTTCACCAAAGTAAAAACATCGGGATTCAGCCCGTTGATAAACTGATCGGCCACTGCCTCGTCGTTTCCGGCCACATGTGGTGCAAATCGTAGCAATGCAGAAAATTTAAACACATACTCCTCGATGTTCCACTGTCCCTGCTTTAGATTTGCAAATTCAGCTCCTTTATCTTTTCGGTAGGAAACGGGGAAGAATCGCTGATAGAACTCATCCTTGAAGACTTTCCACGTAATATCAATGCCTCGGTGCTCCAAGGCTCTCTTCGTAGTCAACCACCAGCTCTTGGCAACCTCTTGCATCTGATGCCCTATCAGTTTCACACGTCGCTCATCAGTATATGCCAAAGACTCAAATAACATCTCGATAACATCAAGCCAGCTCTCGCACTCTACTGCACTCTCTGTGCCCTTCAGGGTAGGCGGATGGAAAGACTGAAATCTCTTCAATAAGGTCTCCATCGGCGTAGCGGTAACATCCATCTGTGCACCTGATGTGCTACCCTGCTCTGGCTGTGGTATACGTCTAGGCGGCATAAATCTGCTTATCAAACTGATTAGTATACAATCAATATCATCTGTCTCAGCCCTCCTCTGATCATAGACTCTGATTGAGAATCGGTTCTGATTCAGGCTTGAAATGCTGTAAATCAATTCAGATAATACAACACAACATATAATAGGGAAAGCAATAAATCATGCTAACATCTCAAAAGCAAGGAAGATGACTCAATCTACCCCGCTCATTCTAATCTATCTCAGTCTACAGAACCTACTGCTCTGATACCACCTGTTGTGGGGACCCGGGCTCTAACTCAATTCTTTTGGGATTTAATTGGATCTTTGTTCGAAAATGTGGGTCAAAATTTTGCTTTTAACATTAATTTAAATATAACTAAAGCATATCATGTCTTGATATTAAATAAACAACATAATATACATACATGTCTGTTTGGTAAAATCATACGCTAGTGTTCAAATCCCAACTACAACATAAGTAGTACAAGTCAAAAGGAAAACACTAGAAATCTGCAACGCCCGTGATCTCCACGCTATCGTCAATCTCTCATCTAGCTCGAGACCCAGATCCTGCCCCACCTGTTGCCATGCACACATACAGACACGACAACAGCCGGATAACTCCGGTGAGAACATATCCCAGTATAAAACATGGATGCATGCAATGTAATAATCATGTACAAAAGCATAGCATATGTAACAAGTAACATGCATGAAAATCTAAACATGTAGAAGAATACAAATCTGTATTCAACATTTAAATCTTGACTCGACTCGTTTCTAATCTAGGGATCCCGTATGAATAAGACGGTCTGTCACCTACCCAACCACTCGGGGCAACGGTACGTCTTATTCCTAAACTTCGGTCAACTCTGTATCGAGGGTCTGCACATATAGCAAATCTGCTCCTATGCGTCGATACACCGAAACGTCTAGTTTTGGCAAGTCTGCCAATATCTCCTATCTCAGGACTCGAATATAAATCAATACACAAGGCATTACATAATCAAATGTAATAAAAAGCTAGTATGTGATTTAGGGGAACTCGTATCAAGTCTGAATCGAGTTGTGCAATCCCGTGACCACATGAATTATACCTTTCTTGTCGCACTGTCTGTGTCGTAGTCGAAGGCTTGAGTTCACAATAGCCAATACAATCTGAAATAGCATAATCGATGTGTACTCTATCAATATATATATCTCAAGCAACTCAATATACAAGGCTACAATCGGTTTCAATACAATTTGACAGCATAACGACGTGATTCCTTTATACCGGTAACTCAAGAACATCATACTCAATTACAATCAACTCATCATCTCATCTAACATCTATATACATGCTGTAATCTGTATATTCTCAATCCAACACATGCTGGAAAATCGAAATAATGGCATACGATGTCCGACAATCGATTCGATAGAACCTATCTCAAGCTCAAGATATCAAGAACACATATCTTCAAACAAATCATAACTTCTCCAACATATGAATTTCGAAACATGCTGGAAATGTAAGAAACTTACCTCCTTTCGTTGCCAATGCTGCAAGGGTCAATAATCCGGACTCGGAATTAAAATCAAATGGCTAAATCATGCACAATCTCAATTTAAAGCCATGAAGAACTTGAGGAATTTAGAGGGGAGTTCTCGGTTCTTGCCTTCTGAAGATGATGAAATGAAGTGTCAATGCAAGGTATTTATATAGCATGCCATGTGTCAACATAAAAATCGAAGGTGGCACTTCGCATGCAGCACCGCGGGTGCGGCAACTCAAGAGCGCGGGTGCGCTGTGCTCTCGGCAGCAATGTATTTTCCTAAATGTCGATTACCGCGGGTGCGGCGCTTGCATCACCGCGGGTGCGGTCTTGCGCGCACCGCGGGTGCGGTGTTGCTTCGCATATTTCCCTCAACTTTCTGTCACCTACACCGCGGGTGCGGTAGTCCTAGCACCGCAGGGGCGGTGTGGCTTCGGCCATGCTTGCTCAAACTCTCATTTTTCATGTCATGCATTCTCCTCTTCAAGTCTCACATCGATGACACGGACAATTCTCGAGCCTTACATTTTCTAGATATTATCTCTGTCTTTGTACCTATATCACATCGATATGAATCGATACTCTATTGGGATATAAGTCTGTGGTCGTTGATCAACTAATTGCATGCAATCTCTGACTATGTATCTATCAATCCAATAAATCATTTGAACTCTCTTTTAGGCATTAAACCAAACACTTTGCGTACTCTTTTCTTTTGTATTCCCTTTGACAATAATGGAGACATAAAATGTCTCTAATATACAACAAAGTGTATCAATACATAACATGAATCAAACGGAAGGGAATAACATATTAAAAACATTGAAACACAATATACATATAATATCATGTGAGCACAAGGAAGTGAATTCCACTTACAACCAATAGAACCTTGATTCTACTCTCTTGGTACACTTCATACAACAATAAACCATATATTGCACCATCAACATCTCAATAATCACAACCCATACTAATAAATCCATAAAATCAACATCATCAACAAACCCATGATATCCCAACATCAAAAACAAGAATAAACTAAACGAAAATGCTTACCTTAGCTCCTTGAACCCACAAGAACCTTAATCTCACCACAAATAACCAAATTGAAGCTTGGATCAAAGAAATGAAAGGAAAAAATGTAGAAACCATAGCTCTCCCTTGCTGAAGAAATCGAGAGGAGTGGAGAAATGAGAGAAATAAAGCCAACTCATGTCTTATATCACTTAAAATCTCGAAAACACGCTTCTACTGTTCACGGACCGCGGGTGTGCTAGCCCTTGCACCGCGGGTGCGCTATACCTTTGGCACCTCATCCAAAAATTTGAAACTGTCGACCGCGGGTGCACTGCATTTTGGAGTGCGGGTGCACTCTGGTCACCGCGGGTGCATTGAAAAATGGAGTGGGGGTGCACTCTGGTCACTGCAGGTGCACTGAAAAATGGAGTGCGAGTGCACTCTCCTCTGAACCAACAATAATCTTTGCAAATAAAATCGAATTGTAACATCGTTTCTCTTCGTATTTTGGCAACACTCCCAACAAGGAAGTTGCACCTCTATAACATATCTAACCACTCCAATTAGCCTCATACCAATCGGCTCAACATACAAATTACCATGAATTAAATCGCAACGACGCTACAATAATCGCCACACAACAACTATAAACAACAATACTATAAACCATAAATCAAGGTTCTTAACATCCAAACCATACTAAACTCGACCAAATAGTCAATAATCATATGAAATCTTAGACCGTACCGTAACCAGGCTTGGCTATTACAAAAACAGCAACTTCCAATCGACAGTTATTTAACGTTTATGTGAGAAAGACTACATACACAAGTTTAAAGTCTTTGTGCAAGACTGTTTTGGGTGGTTTTGAGAGTGAATGTGTGTGAGAACTGAACAGAAGCGTTCTCACACACTGAGGGATAACATGCTTCTAAACTAAGCATATATCACAATGAATAATTCCCTCTGGGCTTAAGTGTTTCTGAATGCTGATATGCAACTGATCGTGCCATTTACTCTCTAGTATTGTATATGTGCTCCCTCTGTTGTTTGAGTCTTCACCGCTCTTCTCTTTATATAGGAGGAGGAAGCTGATCGTACAGTGAGACTCATTTATTGTATCTGTTGCATTTGAATCGGCTTCTTGGACTATGTGTCTCGTCTTTTTGACTGTCCCTCTGAAGCGTTTTGTCTTTAATGCTCTGATGCAACGTCCATTATTGTCCTTTGACTAGGTAATGGCTTTGTACCTTCTTGCACAACTGGAATCCACTTCGAAGGAATCTATCATCGTCCGTAACTGAAGGATTCTAACTGATGCTTCGAACTGGTCAGTTTGAACTGATCTTTTAGTTGGGCTGGTGAAATCAGTTGACTTGTCAGTTGAACTTATTTAATACTCGTTCAGTTGGACTGATTAGCTGGGTTTCTTCATCAGTGGAACACTCTTTCGGCTGGCCAGGCTTCTGAGGTTTTCCTACTGAATTACCTATCAACTGGTCAATCAGCTGTACTGCTCAAATGATGTAGCCAGTTGAACTGATTCATTTTGAGCGATCAGTTGGGTCTTCAGTTTTGCGATGTAAACAAATCGTAGATGATCCTAGATGCTGCACAATTAAGGTAGATCATTAATAACACAATTAACAAGTTTTGTTACCATCAAAGTCAAGATTGCGAACTTGAAAAGTTCCTACATGAAAAGTCCCTTGTCATGCAATATATATATAAAGAAACTTTCATTTCCCCTCAAACGTTTTAGAAGAAGAGCGAAGAAAGTTGTGAAAAATCCTTACGCTTTTTTATATTTTAGATTTGTGATTTTGAAAGATCCGCCCATCAGAATTTCGATCCGAGTTCAGTACTGTGATCCTGTTGACAAAGGCTTCGACAAGACGTAAGTTTTACTATGTTTTGATATGATTTAAAATTATGATATTGAAGGAATCGGATATGATTCATATATGATTTTCTTGACATAGTAGACATCGTATAATCAAAACCGGATTGAATAATAGGTACCGTATGAAATTGTTATGATTTTCGGAATGAATTTGATTGAGATTTGATATCAGATTTGTATGGTTATCGATTATGAGTTGTGAGATTTATATCTGTTGATATCTATATTGCTGGGTATATTGAGATTGTGCAGCTATGCCGCTTAAACAAAATTTGAATTAGTTCTGATTATATCCAGTATCGATTTGAGTGGTGTATTGATATTATACTCCTCGATATTGTCATTTCCGGCCAGATTGAGTATTGACAGGCTTCGAATTCGAGATATCTACTTCGTCAGATCGACATAAAGAAAGGTATAAATCATGTTAACCAGGAGATCGACTTGAGTTAGATTGGACTTGAGTTTCCCAAATACCACATACTTTATTTATTGCATTGATGTTTGCAATTCATGAGATTGATATGTTTAGTCTATTGATTTATAGCAAAGCGTGTATTGAGTCATGGGCGGAGATGCCTAGTCATTGGCGGAGATGCCAAGTCTTTGGCGGATGAAATGGGATCGGTTACGGTGACCGGAAGCGCAACGGAAGTTTGAAAAACGAAATTTTCCATGGAATATTTCGGCCACCATGAATAAATTGTGTAGCAAATACAACAACAAACACATGTCATACATAGGGTGTTTGAGAGATATACCTATCAATCACAAGGATTGATGTATCGCTCCAACTAAGGTGTAAACACCTTAGCTCTTCAATGGTAGAAACTATCTTCAAGCTTCCTTTGAGCACTCCTTGCTCAAATATTAAGCCCACCACCAACAAGATAGATCCCCTCATATTTTGCACTAGAAAAATATGAGGATTTTTCAAGGAGAAGTGTGTTTATTCTTCAACAATTGAAGAACACAAAATTGGAGAGAATAATGAGTGAAGATTTCGGCCATTGCATATTAAAAAATGGGAGAGGAAGACTTGTCTTGGTCTTGCAAAAAGCAAAAGGCAAAAGTAGCATGCCAAGCCTTGATATTTGAAACAGTTGTCTCCAACTCTTCACCTCCCATGCATGCAATATTATATGGTGTTTTTAACAATTAAAAATCCATGGACTAAATTTTATTATCTCAAACATATTTGAGACTAATTAAACATTACTTGAATTTACCCAAGTCTCACTAGTTAAATAATTAATTTAAATTGAGCTCTACAAGACTCAATATGATTTAATTAATTCAACACTTGAATTAATTTAATTATTTGGACTCTTCTAGGTCCACTAGTGTTTAATTAATTCAACACTTGAATTAATTTAATTTAGTCCATAATAATGTTTATGAAAATCACAATTTTCAAATACATTATTCACTTGGCCAATTTTAATTTAGGAACACTTCCATAAATCAAAATTTACATTTCTCTCATAGGAGTTATACTTCTATTTTTCCTTACGCTAATAAACTCATTTATAAGCCGTTCAACACATTAAACTATTTTCTCCTTTATAGAAGTCATACTTCTAATTTTTCTTTACGCTTATAATCTCCTTTATAAGCCGTTCAACACATTGAACTATTTCTCTTCTCAACAGGATCTAGAAAAATAGTACTTGTGTGGCCGTCAATGGTTCATTGATACAACTAGTCGTGGGTTCACATCTCCATGTGATTCGGACTAAACATGTCCTTATATGAGCGTACCGCAATTGCTCCATTCTTACTTATCAACTCCTTGATAACAAGAAAGTCAGAACTCAAGTCTGATAGTACCCAACCAACCATGTTAAACGCCTAGTAGCATCGCTTACATGATTCCCTAAGTATCAAATGATAGTGCCTGCAAGAACCATTCAATTATGGTTAGCGTACAGTACGGTCCCTTCAACTCATATATCACGATCGATTCGACAACCAATAGTTTATCGAGAGTTGCCAATGAATCGATACTATGTTTCATGTCGTAGTTGCATCGATGGTGTAATATATGAAACCCCTTTCATAATTACCACCATACTCTGATCAGAGATTTCATACTACATACACATAGGATATCCATACCCGAAGGTAAGCGGTGAATCCCCGACTACAATGCATCGACTCCTATATGTTTCGACAAAACACCCAACCTTGCCACCTGATGACCCCTTGAGAGTCGGTAAACAAGTCAAAGTGTAATGCTAGCACATAGAGTATCAATGTTGTCCCGAGTCATAAGAACTAATGGTGTACAACCATAAACCAGGATGTTTCCACTCGATAAGTGAGAACCACTTGGAAAGTCCTTTTATGGAGGGTTGTTCAATTCACTCTACCAGGAACACCTATCTGCATGCTCGGACATCACAATGTCCCCTACCAATGAAACATGGTACTCACATCACAGATACTAGTCTCGAACTCTAGCGGCCTATATCCTTCTTAGCGGCGGCTGAATCGACTAGGAACTGTTTAGAATATACAGTATTCCAAATATGAGTTTCATGATACTCATCATATGAGCATCTCATATTCTTCCTACTATTTGTATATTCAAGGTCTTTATCTATGCAACTAGCATGGGTATAAAGATAAAGATTTGCCAAAACAATAATTTCAAATATTATTAAATAAAAAATTGTTTATACACAGAGTTTCATTGTGAACACTCGGCCAACACTTGGCTCGACGGGCACCTACTCTAACAATCTCCCAGTTGCACTAGAGCCAACTACCCATATGCTTCAAACCCATAGATTCGCGATGCATCTCGAATAATGGTCCAGGTAAAGGCTTAGCTAGTGGATCAACAACATTATCTGCGGATCCGACTATGTCAAAAGATACTTCTTCCTCTTTCCACAATCTCTCCGAGGATGTGGTACTTTCTCAATACATGTTTGGACTTCTGATGAGACCTTGGCTCCTTTGCTTGAGCTAAAGCTCCCGTGTTGTCACACAACACCGGGAGAGGAGCAACTCCATTAGGAATGACGTCCAACTCTTAGTCGAAATTCCTTATCCAAACAGCCTCCCTTGCTGCATCTGATGCAGCAATGTATTCGCCCTCTGTGCTGGAATCCGTCGTATTGTCTTGCTTGGAACTCTTCCAAGAGGCAGCAGCACCATTGAGCATGAATACAAACCCAGAGGTTGACTTCGAGTCATCGATATCGCTTTGGAAGCTAGAGTCGGTAAAGCCTTCCAATTTCAGTTATCCACCCCATAGACCAAGAACAATTTATTGGTCCTTCTCAACTACTTGAGGATGTCTTTCACAGCTTTCCAGTGTGGAAGACCAGGGTTCGATTGATATCTACTCACTACACTTAGTGCAAAAGCCACGTCAGGACGTGTAGATATCATCTCATACATGATGCTACCAATCGCAGATGCATAAGGAATGTTTGTCATCGCCGCTATCTCTGCATCAGTCTTCGGAGACATAGACTTGGATAGGGACACGCCATGACATATTGGTAGATGTCCTCTCTTGGACTTATCCATCGAGAACCACTTCACGATGGTATCAATGTATGTGGACTGGGTGAGACCAAGCAATCTTCTTGATCTATCTCTATTGATCTGTATTCCCAATACAACAGATGCTTCACCCAAGTCCTCTATCGAGAACTCACTTGCTAACCATATTTTAGTTGATTGCAACATTCCTACATCATTCCCAATGATTAGAATGTCATCAACATAAAAACCAGGAATGTCACAACACTCCCACTGACCTTCTTATACACACAGGGTTCCTCAGGATTCTTATCAAAACCAAACTCTTTGATTGTATTGTCGAATCTGAGGTTCCAACTCCTAGATGCCTGCTTTAGACCATAAATAGATCTTTGAAGTTTGCATGCCATATGCTCACTTTTGATAGATGTAAACCCTCCAGGTTTGAGACATGTAAATATCTTCCTTAATATCCCCATTAAGAAAGGATGTCTTGACATCCATCTGCCATATCTCATAGTCATACCATGCAGCTATGGCTAGCAATATCCTTATAGATTTGAACATTGCAACTGGTGAAAAGTTTTCCTCAAAGTCAACTCCTTGTCTTTGAGTATATCCTTTTGCCACCAATCGTGCCTTGAAGGTCAATACCTTCCCATCCGCCCCAAGTTTCCTCTTGTAAATCCATTTACACCCTATGGGAACAATTCCCTCAGATGGATCCACGAGATTCCACACTTGGTTCGAATGCATGGAATTCATCTAAGGTTCCATCGCTTCAAGCCACTTGGATGAATCAACATCAGATAACGCTTCCTTGAAGGTCCTTGGATCACATCCATGGATAGGCTCATCATGGCCCTCTTCAAGAACCAGACCACACCTCATAGGTGGTCTCGAGACTCTCTCGGATATTCTAGGAGCTTGTATCTCCTCCCTTGTCTCTTCAGGTGTGGGTTCTATAATAGTGGGTGTCTCTCGAACCTCTTCGAGTTCTATCATATCCCCTTTTCTATCCAATAGAAAATTCATTTTCCAAAAAGGTTGCATTCCTAGAAACAAACACCTTTGTTTCTTGGGGATGATAGAAATGATATCCAAGTGAATTCCTTGGATATCCCACAATGAAACATAAAATGGATCGACAATCCAATTTATCTCCCACTACCTGCTTCACATAAGCAGGGCACCCCCATATTCTAAGATAAGAAAATTTTGGTGGCTTACCCATCCATATCTCATATGGTGTCTGCCTTTAAATGGAAATTTAGTGGAATATCTTTTAATTTTAAGTTATAGAGATCGTTTTCTAGTTCTCCAGTACCAATTAAACATTCATTCTTGTAAATGTTGCAAACACCTTTGTTAAATAAACAAGAATATCCATCTTTATCAGCCTAGAAATGGAAACAATGTTTTTCACAAAATTAGGTACAAACAAAACATCTCATAAGATTAACTTAAAACCATTGTTCATAAGCAAGTAAACATCTCCAATAGCTTTGGCCGAAACTCTTGCCCCCATTGCCCATCCTCAAGAAGTTCTCACCTTCCCTGAGCCTCCTACTTCTTCCCATCACCTGTAACCCATTACAGAGATGTGAGCCACAACCGGTATCCAATATCCAAGAAGTAGAGTTAATTGAAACGTTTACTTCAATGTAGAACATACCGTTTCCAGAACTCTTCTGGGCAAGATATTCCTTGCAATTTCGCCTCCAATGTCCAGGCTTCTTGCAGTGATGACAAACATCACTAGTCTTGTCAGCCTTAACTGGTGTGGCTGCCACAACGGGATTCGGAGATTGCCTCAACAAGGGCACGTTCTTCTTGGGACGTTGGAAAGAACGCTTCTTTCCCTTCCCATGTGGATCAATCTTCGTACCAGATGAAGAACCCACATAAAGAACCAACTTCTCTTTCTTGATGGTTGATTCAAACGTAACAAGCATATTCACCAACTCCTCAAGGGTCGGCTCCATCTTGTTCATGTTGAAGTTCACCACAAAAGGATCAAATGAGCTAGGCAATGATAACAGCAACACGTCGGTGGTCAACTCCGAAGGCAAGATCAGATCCATGCTAACGAGCTTGTCCACGGGCCCAATCAACTTCAGGCCATGCTCATGGACCGAGGCCCCATCTCACATGCGCAAAGTGATCAGCTCATTGACGGTAGCATGCCTAAGAGGCCGTGTTGGCTCACCAAAGAGCTCCTTGAGATGCAAATGAATGTCAGCAGCACTCTTTGCATCCTCAAAACGCCTCTGCAGCTCATCATTCATAGAAGTCAACATATAACACCTGGCTATCAAGTCATGGTCACACCATTCCTTGTAAGCCTGCAATTCCTCAGGAGTGCAGTCAGTCGGAGCCTCAACAGGGGAAGACTCAGTCAGTGTATATGCTACCCTTTCCGAATTCAAGACGATTTTCAAGTTTCTTAGCCAAGTGAGGTAATCAGGTCCAGTTAATATGTGTTTTTCGAGTATTACGGATATCGGATTGCAAATCGAACACATTGTCAATTTGTACTGAAAAGTAAAAACAGATAAATGTTGATGACTATTTAAAATATTTAGTAAGATATGAAGTTTGGACTTTTACTTCATAAATATTTGCTCCCACTGTTTTGACATCTTTCACTACCCTCTAGTGAAAACGAGAAACTCCTTTCCTCAGTAGGTACGTAAGGTCCAATTAGCGAATTATGATCCCGAATAATATCAGCCAATAATATCACAACTCCTAAAAGGTAGTTTCCAATTGCATCACAATGCAACCCTTTACGTAAACTTTTGTCTCACGTTTGATTAGGACCCAATAATATGACGTCATTCATCTTCACGTGTCAAGCCTTACCCATCGATGTTGAACCTTAATGGACGGTCGTCATGAGTTCCCCCAATAATATGAGCCGAAATCATGGGAGTTCCACGTAGTTCACATCACCATGTCAATGGATGTCACAGCTTTCCGGCAACCAGGGCCCCCTCCAATAATATGAGCCGAGCCCCGAGTACGGGTAGCGTTCATCATGCACCCATTGTCGATGGAAGACATGGAAATTATAAACAAATTTATAATTCCCCTTTTCGAGCTTGATATTAATTTTGAATCTTATTCAAAATGAGGGTTTTTAATTTTGAAAGGTTTCATCATTAATTTTATTTAAAAGCTCACCATGTTTGATCGTATGTTTGCCGGATTCATGTAACTTTGTTATTATCATAATAATAACGCACATACTCATTATTTATAACATATCATGCATATATTATAAACAGTAAACAAAACAAGGATGATCAATCGCCCCAAAACTAATGGCCCGTGTGAGCTAAACACGGGCCTAGGTCCAATCCTAGGGAAATGCATGGGATGCAATGCAACTATTACATTAGCTTTCAATATTTACATGTCTTCGATCTTCATAATCATCATGGCCACCATCTTTCAATCTTGATCATCCACTATACTAATATTTACAAATAAATATCCATGGCAAATAGGGATACATCTCATGGGGTGGGAACGGGCCATAAACCAAGCCCACTTTATCAATTGATAATTATTACAATCATTCAACACAAAATATCCTAGCATACACCTAGCAAATTGGGCTTGGGCTTTTGATCATCCTTCATGCATAATATCACATATCATACACCATCAATTAAATATCACAATAACTAATTGATCCAATATTATATATCTTGATCCAATCACTAACCGCCACGATTATAAACTAAATTAACAAAGTATACAAACACCTTTGTCTACTTTCTAATTAATTTATTTATAACCGAATTTCTTGTAAATCACCATTTACTATAAATAATTAAAGTCCAACTTCAATTATTTATTTCATCAGAAAATATTTGCAAGTTTTGTAAATTTAAACTTAAGGGCCCAAAAAATCATTTTTCACCAAAAACATTTTGGCTCATTTAAATTTCACAAATATGTTAGCCATCCAATGGCCCAACAACTCAAGGCCCATGACACTTTGATATTTCAAAACACCTTTTGAAAACCCTAGTCGTCATCGCCGTCACCGGAGCTCCGTCGTCGGATTCCGGCCAACATGCAAAATATTTGTTTTTATTTTTAAAAGGAACCTTCGGGCAGCCCCTCGGGCTGCCCGGGCTGCCCGAAACATGAAAAATTTTCGGCCTCTTTTGTTGCAAAATTTTGGTCTCACGCGGTTAGAAATCAATCTCAATATAATATCTTGTAATTGCTACACAAAATCGTAACCATAGCTCGGATACCACTTGAAAGGGGATCGGTTACGGTGACCGGAAGCGCAACGGAAGTTTGAAAAACGTAATTTTCCATGGAATATTTCGGCCACCATGTATAAATTGTGTAGCAAATACAACAACAATCACATGTCATACATAGGGTGTTTGAGAGATATAACTATCAATCACAAGGATTGATGTATGGCTCCAACTAAGGTGTAAACACCTTAGCTCTTCAATGCTAGAAACTATCTTCAAGCTTCCTTTGAGCACTCCTTGCTCAACTATTAAGCCCACCACCAACTAGGTAGATCCTCTCATATTTTGCACTAGAAAAATATTAGGATTTTTAAAGGAGAAGTGTGTTTATTCTTCAACAATTGAAGAACACAAAATTGGAGAGAATAATGAGTGAAGATTTCGGCCATTGAATATCAAAAATTGGGAGAGGAAGACTTGTCTTGGTCTTGCAAAAAGCAAAAGGCAAAAGTAGCATGCCAAGCCTTGATATTTGAAAAAGTTGTCTCCAAATCTTCACCTCCCATGCATGCAATATTATATGGTGTTTTTAACAATTAAAAAACCATGGACTAAATTTAATTATCTCAAACATATTTGAGAATAATTAAACATTACTTGAATTTACCCAAGTCCCACTAGTTAAAAAATTAATTTAAATTGAGCTCTACAAGACTCGATATGATTTAATTAATTCAACACTTGAATTAATTTAATTATTTGGACTCTTCTAGGTCCACTAGTGTTTAATTAATTCAACACTTGAATTAATTTAATTTAGTCCATAATAATGTTTATGAAAATTACAATTTTCAAATACATTATTCACTTGGCCAATTTTAATTTAGGAACACTTCCATAAATCAAAATTTACATTTCTCTCATAAAAGTCATACTTCTATTTTTCCTTACGCTTATAAACTCATTTATAAGCCGTTCAACACATTGAACTATTTTCTCCTTTATAGAAGTCATACTTCTAATTTTTCTTTACGCTTATAAACTCTTTTATAAGCCGTTCAACACATTGAACTATTTCTCTTCTCAACGAGATCTAGAAAGCTAGTACTTGTGTGGCCCTCAATGGTTCATTGATACAACTAGCCGTGGGTTCACATCTCCATGTGATTCGGACTAAACATGTCCTTATATGAGCATACCCCAATGGCTCCATTCTTACTTATCAACTCCTTGATAACAAGAAAGTCAGAACTCAAGTCTGATAGTACCCAACCAACCATGTTAAACGCCTAGCAGCATCGCTTACATGATTCCCTAGGTATCAAATGATAGTGCCTGCAAGAACCATTCAATTATGGTTAGCGTACAGTACGGTCCCTTCAACTCATATATCACGATCGATTCGACAACCAATAGTTTATCGAGAGTTGCCAATGAATCGATACTATGTTTCATGTCGTAGTTGCATCGATGGTGTAATATATGAAACCCCTTTCATAATTACCACCATACTCTGATCAGAGATTTCATACTACATACACATAGGATATCCATACCCGAAGGTAAGCGGTGAATCCCCGACTACAATGCATCGATTCCTATATGTTTCGACAAAACACCCAACCTTGCCACCTGATGACCCCTTGAGAGTCGGTAAACAAGTCAAAGTGTAATGCTTGCACATAGAGTCTAATACTGTCTCGGGTCATAAGGACTAATGGTGTAAAACCATAAACCAGGACGTTTCCACTCGATAAGTGAGAACCACTTGGAAAGTCCTTTTATGGAGGGTTGTTCAGTGCACTCTACCAGGAACACTTATCTTCATGCTCGGACATCACAATGTCCCCTACCAATGAAACATGGTACTCACATCGCAGATACTAGTCTCGAACTCTAGCGGCCTATATCCTTCTTAGCGGCGGCTGAATCGACTAGGAACTGTTTAGAATATACAGTATTCCAAATATGAGTTTCATGATACTCATCATATGAGCATCTCATATTCTTTCTACTATTTGTATATTCAAGGTCTTTATCTATGCAACTAACATGGGTATACAGATAAAGATTTGCCAAAACAATAATTTCAAATATTATTAAAATAAAGATTGCTTATACATAGAGTTTCATTGTGAACACTCAGCCAACACTTGGCTCGACGGGCACCTACTCTAACAGCGGATATGCCGAGACACTGGATGTTTGATTTATATCGATGTTGCTTAGGAGTACATCGACTCTTATTGTTGAGATTAGATATATGTGCCAATATCAAGGAACCGGGATCCCTAGATTAGATATGAGTCGAGTCTGAGATGACGAGTCACTAGTGGATTTACAATTTTATATTGATTCATGTTTTCAGATTTGATACATGTTATTGATGATTGTTTATGCTTTTATATATGTTTTTATATGATGGAATTTATTCATTGTTTATACTGGATTATATTCTCACCGGAGTTATCCGACTGTTGTCGTGTTTGTATGTGTGTATGACAATAGGTGGGACATGATCAGGGTCAAGAAGATGATGAGAGAGGACAAGTTAGAGTGGAGATCCGGATCAGAAGTAGATAGGCTTCAACACTTGATATATAGTAGTTGAACCCTAGTTGAATTTAATGTATTGAGTACAAGACATGTACTTTACTTTTGATATGTATATCAGAGTGATTCCATTACGTTCCGCATTTGTATTTAAAAAATAATAATTTAGACCTTGTTTATTATAATTGATCAAATCATTCCCAAAGATGATTAAAAAATAAATTAGCGTCTGGGTCCCCACAGAGTCAGTGTCATAACGTCCAAGGATGTGTCTCGATAGATTGGTTCACGATTCTTATGATTTAGCTAGGAGTATTAAGCTTCGAGTCGCGGAGTCCAGAATACTCAGCGCCCGAGCGGTAATATTTTACTGCCCGAGCGTCGCTCTTTCTATCCGAGGGTCGGCGTCCAGAAGACCTAGCGCTGGAGCGGTAATTTTTTACCGCACGAGCATGGCCCCATCTGTAAAAATGTTTGGTTCTTTCTTATTTTCAAGTTCAATCGTGAGTTCATGTCTTTTATGGTTGGAAATGTTCACACGTGATCTTAGAGTTTGTTTCGAGGTTTGATGTCATGGTTAGTACTGTAACGTCCCGAAAATCTGAAGTTCCATGTGAACCACATGCATGCAAGTTATTAAATTTCTTTGGTATTTTATTAAATTGTTTTAAAGCACTAAATGCATATTTATTTCATTAATTTGTGTTTAATTATTTTTATACATTTCATGCATACTTCATGCATGATAGGATATAATTCATGAAATTTTAAAAGTTCATGCATTAGGGTTTCTAGATGCATTTCATGCCCGAAAGAGGAACGGAGACCGGAGAATTTTCAGAAAAATTATTTTAATACATGATTAATTTCTATAAATTAATTTATGGTGTTTTAAGTGGATTTTTCAAATAATGGGATTTTATCGGGTATTCTTACCCGCAGGAATTTTTTTTAAACGGTACGCGAATTTTATCAAATCGGGAGACTTTTTAAGGGTTCGGATAATATTTTCAAATCCTTCTAACACAAAATATTTTTCGAGAATGTGTTTGGGTTTAATGGGTCTACTTTTAAGTTTATAGGACTTGTATATCTTTTTAATCTTTTAATTACATAATTTAAGGCCCATTAACCATTTTTTTATTATTTAATTACCACCTAAACACCTCTCAACCTAAACCTAAATTGGTCAGCAGCCGACACTCCCTTATTTCAGAATTCCCTCCCTCGTTTTCACCATATTCCAGCCCCTAGCTGAAGGTTCCATCGGCTAAGCTCATTTCTTGAAGAAAAAAAATTGTCTCTGGCGCTCGTTCTTCGATCTCCTCGCATCTACAACACCTAAGGCACGCTTTGTACTTGTTCTTTTCTGCATCATACACGTTTATATGCTGCTGTTTTGGTTTCATTTACGAAAATTAACTGAAACGTCTACTCTTTTAAAAGTGCGGAAATATTTTTTTTTACTCGCTCGTAATTACAAAATAACATTTAAAATAATTGTATTTATTTGCCAACAAGAATAACACAGTTTGAAAATAACTAACTTCATCCAAAATCAACGTGAACATAAACGTGTGAAAATCGTAATATCATTAACATATAAAAATGTGCAACTCCACTCAAAACACGTGAATCAAAATGCGGAAAAACAATGGTCCTCGGGTCATGTCACCGCCCATCCCGCCTGCCTACTCAATCTTCGGCACCTCCAGTCCCTGATCAAAATGCTCACCTGCATCACACACGCCTAGTGAGTCTAAAGACTCAACACACATGTACTAGTAATAACGAGTACGTATACGTAGCACACAACAGTGAAAAATAGCATAATCAACATACATTTCATGAGCTTAAAAACATGAACATAAGCGTGTCGTGTAAAAACGTAACGTGTCAAAACATGTCTCATCATGTTATCATATCGTATTTGTAAGTGTGACCTGTCAAAACATGGAAATAGCATGTATCATCGTATCAGCATATACGTGTTAAAATCATAATTTGAATTCCGTTCATTAGCTGTGACTTTCGTATCATCGTGTCATCATGTCAGTCGATGGATCCATCTACGTGTAACCACGGTACCCGGCGGTGAGGGTCATCAGCGACAGCATTACCCGCCCACTGAGCCCGGGCCTTACATGTCATCGTGTCATCGTGTTAATCACAACTAAATCACTTCATTCAAAATGTGTCATCATATTCGTCACTTAATAAAAGCATGCATATACATAACTTTTCTTTTAAACCAAGCATGCACCGTATTTATCATAATTTCATAAAATCATAAACGTGATGCATGAACATTTAAAAATATCATAATTTTGTGCTCAGGGCACTTCCATGACCAAATTCTCACCCCGGGTGCAAAATGACCATTTTGCCCCTGGAATCCCAAGAATTATCGTTTTGTCCCTGGACGTATAATTTCACTTCTTTGAAATTTTCTTAATTCCATTGACTCTAACATGTCCCAAATAATTATTTAAGCCTACATGATCTTTCCCATTTTTTTATTTTGCTTAAATCTATGACTTTTAAATTAATCTTTAAATATAACCTATTAATGCATTTTAATCCCGAATTAAACCAAAACTTAGCATAAAATTCCCAATTTAAAAACTTAGACTTCTAATAACTATTTGAGCTTAAATATTACTTTCTATAATTTTATTAAGCTTAAATCTAAGCGTTTCAATTAATTCTTTAATTAATATTTCGTGCGGCGACTAAATCCCGGATAAAAAACTCATTATTTTGATCCGAATCTTACCAAACTCCTTAAAATGTCCCAAAACATTTTTAAAAGCATTCCTAGACGAAAAATCGAGCTCATTTCATAACTTAACCGAATTGTTTTAAAACTTGGACCGAGGTCCCGGTTTAACCCAAATCGACTCGAAACTTAACTAAATTTCACCCAAATTTTTACCACAACTTATAAACACTTAAAAGGTTCTAAAACCATTAAAACCAGACCCCAAAACTTTTGAAGAATGGCCCATCCTGCTGCTGGAAATTCTCTCTTTCCTAAATACAAGATCCTAGTACATTACTTGCATTCTACGCGTCCTAGCCCGACACCGATGAGACCAGCCACTAAACCACCTCACTGAGACCACTCTAAGACCCCTCTGGACCCAAAGAACTCACAACATCAGCCCCATGTAGCCTGCACACTGAACACACTCTCTAGGAACCAAGACCCCCCAATCGCAACTCTCTTGCGTCCAGCTCCTTCGTGCTGCTGTAGGGGCCCGACCAGCGGTGTTAGGGTCCTCCCAGGCCATGGTTCGGACACCCCAGGACCTGGTCCAGAGCTTAGGACGCCCTTTGCACAGCCGGACTTCCCAAACAACCGATCTGCCCACAACAAGCTACGGCCGAAACGTAACACTACAAACCCGATGGCTACCTGCGCTCACACTCGGCTCTAGCACCAAGTTCATTAAACCATGACATGATTCAACCTCCTAGCCTCAGCAACCCATCGCCCTTTGCACAGAAATTTCAGAAAAACGTGAACAACAATTGGAAGATGCAAGAAAACACATAGGAACCGAAAATATTTCATGGAAAGCTTAGATCGAATATTTTCGTAAATGAAACCAAAACAGCAGCATATAAACGTGTATGATGCAGAAAAGAACAAGTACAAAGCGTGCCTTAGGTGTTGTAGATGCGAGGAGATCGAAGAACGAGCGCCGGAGACAATTTTTTTTCTTCAAGAAATGAGCTTAGCCGATGGAACCTTCAGCTGGGGGCTGGAAAATGGTGAAAACGAGGGAGGGAATTCTGAAATAAGGGAGTGTCGGCTGCTGACCAATTTCGGTTTAGGTTGAGAGGTGTTTAGGTGGTAATTAAATAATAAACAAATGGTTAATGAGCCTTAAATTATGTAATTAAAAGATTAAAAAGATATATAAGTCCTATAAACTTAAAAGTAGACCCATTAAACACAAACACACTCTCGAAAAATATTTTGTGTTAGAAAGATTTGAAAATATTAGCCGGACCCTTAAAAAGTCTCCCGATTTGATAAAATTCACGTACCGTTTAAAATAAATTCCTGCGGGTAAGAATACCCGGTAAAATCCCATTATTTGAAAAATCCACTTAAAACACCATAAATTAATTTATAGGAATTAATCATGTATTAAAATAATTTTCTTGAAAATTCTCCGGTCTCCGTTCCTCGTTCGGGCATGAAATGCATCTAGAAACCCTAATGCATGAACTTTTAAAATTTCATGAATTAAATCCTATCATGCATAAATTATGCATGAAATGCATAAAAATAATTAAACAAAAATTAATGAATTAAATATGCATTTAGTGCTTTAAAAAAATTTAATAAAATACCAAAAAAATTTAATAACTTGCATGCATGTGGTTCACATGGAACTTCAGATTTTTGGGACGTTACAAGTACGATTAAAATAGGTCAAGTATCGAGCGATCTAGGATGTCATAAGCTATTTAATTGACTCGGTGGTGAGCACGAATACTTACGTCTAAGTTATGCAAGATAAGTATTTGAATTTATGTTAGTATGTGCAGCAGTGGCCCCAAGCGAGATCCAGCAAATCCCTCAAAACCAAGTAAATATGTTCGACGTGCAAAAGGAAATATTTCAAGTTTTTGAGGTATGCTAAATGTCTTGTGACCAAAGCTATGTATGGGATTGGAAAACGGTAAATCATGACAAGTACCAATCCACCCTGTTAAATCATGAACGGGTTTAGATCAGGATTGGAAAGCGTTAAAGCATGAACAGGGACCAATCTACCCGTTAAAGCATGAAAGGGGATCTCATGTATGTGGCATTGTATTTTCCCTGTCAGCCCAGTACTGTGGTTTAGTCTGATCAGGCGATTTATGTTATGGGTCACTTGCTTTGAAACACGCCTCTACACAAATCATGAAGTTATGTATGTACAAGTATGCAAGCATGTTTATGAAAAGTTTTCACGTTATGGCACGTCTATGTTATGTATATATGTTCAAGTTTAATTGCAAGTTCAAGTTTCAAGTATGTACACTCTATTTTGAAGTTGCATGTGGTTTTATTACGTATTACTCGTTACTACCAGTTAATACCTATTGACTTTTTAGACTCACTAGACTTGATCGATGCAGGTGAACATGATTTTGACGAGACTAGGGGTGGGGACCAAGGAGCTGGCTTGGACTGAGCAGGAGGTTAGAGCCGAGGACCGTCCAAGTTTTTAGGTTTTTATGAAATGTCATATACTCTGATTTCACGCTACTGGTTATGAGATTTTAAACAAATACTTTTTTCAAACATTATTTTTAGATCTTTGTTGCATCTAATTTTGGGACGTACGGTTTACTTTATCGAATTTGAAGTTTGACTACTCATTTAAGAAAATTTTTTATTTTTCGCAAATTTTAGGTAGCAAAAAGTATGGTACGTTACAGAATTAATGCCGGGTACTGTACCTATATCTAAAGCACCTTATTCTCTAGCACCCGCTGAAATGAAAGAATTAAAAGATTAAATCCAAGAATTGCTAGACAAGGGTTTTATTCGCCCTAGTTATTCTCCATGGGGTGCACCGACATTATTTGTCAAGAAGAAAGATGGTAGTATGCGACTGTATTGATTATCGAGAGTTGAATAGAGTCACTATCAAGAATAAGTATCATCTACCAAGAATCGAAGATTTACGTGATTAGTTGCAAGGAGCATCGATATTTTTGAAGATTGATCTTCATTATGGATACCATCAGTTAAAAGTGAAAGAGTCTGATGTTCACAAGACAGCGTTTCAGACAAGATATGGGTTCTACGAGTTTATGGTCATGCCATTCGGGTTGACCAAGTCGCCAGAGATCTTCATGAATCTCATGAATCGCGTATTTCAGCCGTATCTAAATCAATTCGTCATAGTTTTCATTTATGATATTTTGATCTATTCGAAGAGCAAAAAAGAACATAGTCGTCATTTGAGGACATCACTGCAACTACTGCAAGATAGGAAGTTGTTTGGAAAATTCAGCAAGTGTGAGTTTTGGCTTGATAGAGTGGCATTCTTAGGCCACATCATTTCTACCGATGGCGTCGAGGTTCATCCGAGTAAAGTAGATGCAGTGAAAAAGTGGCCAGTACCGAAGAGTGTTACGAGATTTGCAGTTTCTTGGGACTAGCTGGATATTATTGAAAGTTTATTCAAGGATTCTCATTTATAGCGGTACCCATGACAGCCTTGACAAAGAAGAATGCAAAGTTTGTATGGGAATTTGAGTGTCAAGACAGTTTTGATAATTTGAAGAAAGATTGGATATCAGCGCCAGTGTTATCTATGCCATTGGGCAAGGAGAGTATGTTCTCCATACTGACACTTCTAAACTTGGTTTGGGGGCAGTTCTGATGCAAAATGATCTAGTTATAGCTTATGCGTTGAGACAGTTGAAAGTTAACGAGAAAAACTACCCTACTTATGATCTTGAGCTTGCACCGGTAGTTTTTGAATTGAAGATTTGGACACATTACCTATATGGGGAGAAGTGCAAGATATTCACTGATCAAAAAAATTTGAAGTACTTCTTCACCCAAAAAGAATTAAATATGAAACAACGAAAATGGCTTGAGTTAGTGAAGGACTACGACTGTGACATTAACTACCCTGCGGGAAAAGCTAATGTAGTGGTAGATGCATTGAGTCGAAAGGCAGCAGCTATCACTCATTTATCACTTCAAAGACTGTTGTAGTCCGAGATACAACGGTTTGTGTTTGCAGTATATGCTAGGGACAAGACTCCTAATCTTGCCATCTTGTCAATACAGCCGACTTTGAGAGAGAATCCGTGAGGGATAGTCCACTGATAAGCAATTGTAAAAGTGGAGAGTAAGAGATGAAGTTAAGGGCCGGAAGTTGTATTCTAAAGTGATGGTTTAGTTCGTTATCGAAATCATTTATGGGTTCCTAGTGATGACTCTTTGAGGGAGCTCATTATGAAGGAAGCTCATGATTCACCATATTTCATTCAACCTGGAAGCACGAAGATATACAACAAGTGATTGTTGAGATTCGCTCAGGGTTCATGTAGTAGCCCGAATTCCAAATTGGGTAATTAACGGAGTATTGGTGATTAAGAAGGTTTAATGTGTAATTTTGACCAAGTCATGATCGGACGGACCGAAGATGGTTCGGAAGCACCGAAGAGTTCGGAAGGTCCGAAGTGGGTTCGATGGATCCGATCATTAGGTGTCAAGAGTTGATCGACACGTGGGAGTTCGGACGTTCCGAAGTGTAGGTTCGGTGGATCCGATCATGAGGTGTCAAGAGCAGCTGGACACGTGCATGTTCGGACGGTCCGAAGTGTATGATCGGAGGATCCGATCATGAGCTGTCAAGAGCCAATGGACACGTAGCGTTCGGACGTTCCGAAGTGTTGTTCGGAGGATCCGAACATGGCCTATAAATAGTGCTCGGATTTCTCATTTTTGACTTGCCATTTCTTGAGATTGAGTCTTTAGTGAGAGATTTGGAAGGTTCCAGGGTTAAGTTGTTGGTCGAGCGATAGCCAGGAGCTGCCAGGAGTGGTAGCGTAGCGACGTCTGAGTTACGAGGCAATCGACATCAAAGGGCTGTCGACGGACGAAGGTAAACCCTAAACCCTTGGTAGTACTAGGGAGTACTGGTTTTGCTAGTCGAGCATGGTAGTATTTATTGAGTATGCTTTTGATGCGTAGGCTTGTGCTAGACCTGATTAGCGGTGTTGCGTAAGGCTAGGCTTGCTGTGATAGAGGTACGAAAGTACTATCCGAGATATCCTGGTTGAGTATACATTCTTATATGTGTTGCATGATTATGTGGTGCATTGATATATGTCATATGACGCATGCTATTATGTCACGTTTATTACTGCACGTTGCATTTCATGTTGAGCCGTATTCTCCTTTGAGATAGCCTTTACTGTTGAGCTGTATCTCTTTCGAGATAAGCTATATCTTGGGGCCGCTCAGCCCTGTCTTGTGGACGCATGGACACCGAGAGTACACAGTGGCCGACGGGTCGGGAGGGCTTCGGTGGTCCGGGACATTTTAGGTCCACGTCTGTCTTGTAGTGGATGCAGTGACCCAGAGGTTGGACCGCGCGGCACTATCCACTTGGCGCCTCTAGACTGAGCATTTTGAGATCCTTTGTGATTCCTGTTTCTTGACTACCCTGGTATCATATCATAGCATGTGCATTTCATATAGGTCTGTATACTCATACTTTTGTACTGGGCGTTCTTATCGCTCACGTCCTCGGTTTTGTTTATTCTTGGACACCCCATTCCCACGGGGCAGGCCTCATGTTGGACAGCTCAGGAGGAGCAGGAGGAGGACGTTGAGTAGCTGGTTGGTTTAGTTTATCGGTATTGTTTTGATTCGATATGGTTGTATTGGATATTTTATTTTGAGTTATTCTAGACTTCGATTGGGTTGTATAACCATTATTTTGTTGACTTTTCCGCTGTTATCTCTGATTGTTGTTAATTAGGTTAATTGCATGCTTAGTTCTTGCCTAGTAGGTGATTCTGGAACGGGTCACTACATTTATGGTATCAGAGCATGCGTACGATTTTGGGATATAGATTTCTGTTTTGGGATTTCCGTTGACCAATTTACTAGTTTCCCCATTCTATGTTGTAGCAATGGCTGACCACTTTGGTGATGAGAGTAGTCAGGGAAGTGTAGGTCGTTGGGGTGACCAGGACGATTTGTTAAGCGTCATAAGTTACCGCATGTTTCTCTAGATGTCATTCTTTCCGTTTCTACTCCGATGGGTCATTCGGTTTTAGCCAAGCGTCTAGTGATGGGTTGTCCCTTAGATTTTGAGGGTATTGATGTTGTTATTTTCGTTTTGTTCATTCTCTTGCCTTGATTTCGAGGACGAAATCGTTTTAAGGGGGGGAGAATGTAGTAGCCCGAATTCCAAATTGGGTAATTAACGGAGTATTGGTGATTAAGAAGGTTTAATGTGTAATTTTGACCAAGTCATGATCGGACGGACCGAAGATGGTTCGGAAGCACCGAAGAGTTCGGAAGGTCCGAAGTGGGTTCGATGGATCCGATCATTAGGTGTCAAGAGTTGATCGACACGTGGGAGTTCGGACGTTCCGAAGTGTAGGTTCGGTGGATCCGATCATGAGGTGTCAAGAGCAGCTGGACACGTGCATGTTCGGACGGTCCGAAGTGTATGATCGGAGGATCCGATCATGAGCTGTCAAGAGCCAATGGACACGTAGCGTTCGGACGTTCCGAAGTGTTGTTCGGAGGATCCGAACATGGCCTATAAATAGTGCTCGGATTTCTCATTTTTGACTTGCCATTTCTTGAGATTGAGTCTTTAGTGAGAGATTTGGAAGGTTCCAGGGTTAAGTTGTTGGTCGAGCGATAGCCAGGAGCTGCCAGGAGTGGTAGCGTAGCGACGTCTGAGTTACGAGGCAATCGACATCAAAGGGCTGTCGACGGACGAAGGTAAACCCTAAACCCTTGGTAGTACTAGGGAGTACTGGTTTTGCTAGTCGAGCATGGTAGTATTTATTGAGTATGCTTTTGATGCGTAGGCTTGTGCTAGACCTGATTAGCGGTGTTGCGTAAGGCTAGGCTTGCTGTGATAGAGGTACGAAAGTACTATCCGAGATATCCTGGTTGAGTATACATTCTTATATGTGTTGCATGATTATGTGGTGCATTGATATATGTCATATGACGCATGCTATTATGTCACGTTTATTACTGCACGTTGCATTTCATGTTGAGCCGTATTCTCCTTTGAGATAGCCTTTACTGTTGAGCTGTATCTCTTTCGAGATAAGCTATATCTTGGGGCCGCTCAGCCCTGTCTTGTGGACGCATGGACACCGAGAGTACACAGTGGCCGACGGGTCGGGAGGGCTTCGGTGGTCCGGGACATTTTAGGTCCACGTCTGTCTTGTAGTGGATGCAGTGACCCAGAGGTTGGACCGCGCGGCACTATCCACTTGGCGCCTCTAGACTGAGCATTTTGAGATCCTTTGTGATTCCTGTTTCTTGACTACCCTGGTATCATATCATAGCATGTGCATTTCATATAGGTCTGTATACTCATACTTTTGTACTGGGCGTTCTTATCGCTCACGTCCTCGGTTTTGTTTATTCTTGGACACCCCATTCCCACGGGGCAGGCCTCATGTTGGACAGCTCAGGAGGAGCAGGAGGAGGACGTTGAGTAGCTGGTTGGTTTAGTTTATCGGTATTGTTTTGATTCGATATGGTTGTATTGGATATTTTATTTTGAGTTATTCTAGACTTCGATTGGGTTGTATAACCATTATTTTGTTGACTTTTCCGCTGTTATCTCTGATTGTTGTTAATTAGGTTAATTGCATGCTTAGTTCTTGCCTAGTAGGTGATTCTGGAACGGGTCACTACAGTTCATAATTGGGTTTTCTGAATTTTGGTAAAATTTTATATTTTTTACCAAGTTTTTTGATAGATATAGTCAAAATTCTCAAGCTTGGTAAAACTGTAATTTTATTGGTACTACTTTCACTTGTTGCTCAACTTGATCTCATTTGTGAGAAGAATTTTATCTCAAGCTTTTCATCAATATTGTGGACATTGAAATCAACTTCATATAGGTTTCAGTATTATCTTATTCTCATTTTTCAATCCAAAGTTATGCTTGTTTTTCTAAACTTATAAAAATAACAAAAATAATACAATTATGCAAATCATGTATTTTTTTATACAATTTTTTTATAAAACTTAAATATTTAATACACTTTAAACTATAAATTATAATACAAAACATTTAATAAATTTATATTTTTTTATATTAATCACATACCCTAGCCAACTTATTGCTAGTCCCTAGCAATTTAACCGTTAATAACAAAACAAAACACATTGATTAATCTAAATAGAAATTCAATAAAAACTATCTAAATGCTTAAAATCAATTTAATAATTATAATATATGAAATAAGGTGAGTCATTTATCCAAAGAATCTTTTCTGTTAATTAAATGTACATGGCCATCAGATTAATAAAGGTTTTGACAGGCATGATTTCTCTCAGGGGGTTGGAATATAGATAAACGATCAGGAAAATAGTTTATGAAATGTAGACAGACAAACGACCAAATTAATCAAAAGATAGGAAATTCATTAGTTCAAAATCTAGTCATTCTTATTTAATTTATTTTTTATTTTTTTTATTACAATATATAATCAAATTGAGTTTATGCTCTTTCACTGCATATTTATTGAATTTATGTATATATATATTTATATATATATATATATATATATATATATATATATATAAGAATTCCAGAATTTAAAACAAGATTTTATTACTAAATTTTGGAATCAAATAACTTTACATAAATGGAAGATATAAATCAAAAAGGGTTCGGATTTCTGGATAATAGTTAAAGAGATTTAGATCTGAGAATGAGTGATTAGAGAGAGAGAGAGAGAGAGAGAGAGAGAGAGAGAGAGAGAGAGAAAGTGTAACACCTCTGACCAGTTTTATAAAATAACACAGCGGAAATAAAAAAAATTTACTTGAAGGGAGGAAGGATTTAAAATTTCTTGACATATAACATTTACAATCAAAAGTATATACATGATTAATAAAGTGTTGCAACAAAATACAAAATATCATTTCATGTCAAAATACTATCAAAATATCTTCTTCCTCCATCTTTGCTATGCATATGACCCCGACTCCAATCAACGTCCGGCTCGTCAATCTTATCTGCATCACATTAAATAACTGAAATGAATATAAAACTCAGTAAGTGGAACTCTTACATAGCAATGGATAAATATCATACTTTGTAAAACATGGTTTTGAAATCATTAAATACCATCTAATTCTTGAAACATGAATAACATAGTATAACATAACAATAACGATGGTATTTCTTTTTTCTCTGTTGGATTGATATCTAAATAGTATCTCTGTCTCTGTACCTATATCCCATCGATATAAGTCGATACTCTGTTGGGATATAAGCCTATGGTCGTTGATCAATTAATTGCATGCAATCTCTGACTATGTATCTATCAATCCAATAAATCATTTGAACTCTCTTTTGGACATTAAATCAAACACTTTGCATAATCTTTTCTTTTGTATTCCCTTTTTCACAATTGAGACATATAAAAGCCTATAATATACAACAAAGTGAATTTATATTGAATCTAATCTCTTGGAAGGGAATAACATGTTAAAATCATTGAAAAACAATACATATATTATCATGTAAGAAAAAGGAAATGAATTCCACTTACAACCAATGGAAACATTGAATCTAATCTCTTGGTTGAATTCTTACAACAATAAACGATAAATTGCACCTTCAATAACTTAATAATCCAACAACAATACCATAAAATCCATAAAATCAATACCATCAACAAACCCATGGTTTCCCAACATCAAAATCCAAAGAATAACCAAAGCCACAAGCTTACCTTAGCTTCTTGAACCCAAAATAACCTTGTTCTAACTTCAAAACCCAACAAAAAGCTTGAATCAAAGGTACTAAATGAAGAAATTGAGAACCCCAGCTCCCTTGCTCTGAAGAAATCGAGAAGAGTGGAGGAAATGAGGCAAAAAGTGAACCAACTCATGTATTTAATCACTTAAAACCGAAAACACGCTTTTAATGTACATGCACCGTAGGTGCGCTAAGTCTTGGACCGCTGGAGCGCTGAGTGTACAGGACAACATCCGAAAATCCGTAAGGAACGACCGCGGGTGCGCTGAGTTCTTACCGCGAGTGCGCTCTGCCTACTGGAGTTCAGCCAAAAATCTGAAACAAGCGACCGCGGGTGCGCTGCCTCTTGGACCGCGGGTGCGGTGTCGCCTCTGCCCAAACACCGCGGGTACGGTGTCTTCTCCAGCGCGGGTGCACTGTCACCTGAAGTGTTGTGAATCTTTGTACGAATAAAAGCAAACACGATTAAAATTGAATTGCGCCCTCAATTTAATATCGAACAAAGAATAGTTGTGTTGTCCCGATCTTTTGAATCAAGTGTGTGTTGTGATATTCACTTCTAAACTATGAAAAGTTTAGCAACAAATAAACAATCGTGATTAGAACGAACCTTCGAAGAACTAGCCTAAGACAATCCGCACAAGAACGATCGACAAACGCCACAAAGTTGAAAACTTTGATAAGTTTGATTTTTGTTTGACAAAGCAAAAGCTTTAATTGTTTAAGAGAAAACTCAAGAACAATGATAAATATCAATAATAATCTGAATTATGTTCAACATTTCGTCCAAAAATATGTTTTAATAACAAAAGATATCAAAATATAGTCTCCCAAAATAATAAAACTCTAGAAAGGAAACTTTTTTCGCGCAGCCGGCTCAGACACGGACCCCGTGTAGTCCTCCGTGCCCCGGTCCGTGTACACTCGGGAAATAAACTTCAGCTGGAAACAATGGACACGGACCCCGTGCCCACCTCCGTGTATGGGTCCGTGTAGACACTGTTTTCGCAAATATCATAGGACACGGACCCCGTGTACTGCTCCGTGCTTGGGTCCGTGTAGACACTGGAATTCTTCATCCTTGGCTGTAAAGGGCACGGACCCCGTGTGCAGGTCCGTGTGCACATCCGTGTAGACTCGGCCTGATTCACTAATGCTTGAATAATATTCCTTTGGCCTCCCAACGTGCTCCCATGCATCACGACCCCTTCATGCTTGCTCATGACTCCTTGTAGTGCCTCCTTGAACTTCTTTAGGCGTCCCCTCGTGATTTGTCCGTCCGGCAACTGCAAAGGATCCCATGCTTTCCTTGGGGCTTGACCACCCGTGTTCGCATCATCCTCTCTTTCTTGAAAAGGATTTGTCCTCAAATCTTGCTCATCACCTACATCAAACAACGACAAGTCACTAACATTGAAAGTAGAACTGACGTTATACTCACCTGGTAAATCGAGTTTTTAGGCATTGTCATTGATCCTTTCAAGGACTTGAAATGGTCCATCGCCCCTAGGTAGTAGCTTTGCACGTCGCTTCTCCGGAAACCTTTCCTTCCTCAATTGTAGCCACACCCAATCTCCCTTCTCAAATATCACCTTCTTCTTCCCTTTGTTGGCTTGCTTGGCATATTGCTCATTTCTCTTCTCAATGTTGGCCTTGACCTTTTAATCCAGCGCCCTAACAAATTCAGCTTTCTTCTTGCCATCCATATTTAGCCTTTCACTCACAGGTAAAGACATCAAATCCAATGGAGTCAAAGGATTAAAACCATAAACAATTTCAAATGGCGAAAAATTTTTAGTACGATGCACGCAACGATTATAAGCAAATTCAACATAAGGCAAACAGTTATCCCAATTCTTTAAGTTCTTTTTAAGAATAGCACGCAAAAGTGTTCCTAACGTCCTATTAACAACTTCAGTTTGCCCATCTGTTTGAGGATGACAAGTAGTAGAAAACAACAATTTTGTGCCAAGTTTAGCCCATAAAGTCCTCCAAAAGTAACTTAAAAACTTAACATCACGGTCAGACACAATAGTCCTAGGCATGCCATGCAACCTAACAACTTCTCTAAAGAACAAGTCCGCAATGTTAGAAGCATCATCGGTTTTGTGACAAGCAATAAAATGTGTCATCTTAGAAAATCTATCAACAACAACAAATATTGAATCCCTCCCCTTCTTTGGCCTAGGCAACCCCAAAACAAAGTCCATAGAAATATCAACCAAAGGTTCACTAGGGGCGGGAAGTGGTGTATACAAACCATGTGGTTGTGTTTTAGATTTAGCTTGTCTACAAGTTATGCACTTTTCACACACACGTTCAACATCACGCTTCATATATGGCCAATGGAAATGTTCATGCAATGCGCTTAAGGTCTTAGCCACACCAAAGTGTCCCATTAAACCACCCCCATGTGCCTCCCTAACAAGTAGTTCACGAATGGATGATTTAGGGATGCACAACCTATCTTCTCTAAACAAGAAACCATTATGCAAATAGAATTTATCATGTGGACCATGCATACACGTTTCAAACACACTCTTAAAGTCCTCATCTAGCACATACAACTCTTTGACATGCTCAAACCCCAAAATTTTAGATTCCAAGGTAGAGAAAAGGATGTACCTTTGTGATAGCGCGTCGGCCACTATATTTTCCTTACCTTGTTTGTACTTGATGATGTAGGGGAACGTCTCTATGAACGCCACCCACTTGGCATGCTGCTTGTTCAACTTCTATTGGCCCTTAAGGTGCTTAAGAGACTCATGATCCGTGTGAATCACAAACTCCTTAGGCCTCAAGTAGTGTTGCCACGTCTCTAAGGTCCTCACAAGCGCGTAGAACTCCTTGTCATATGTGGGATAATTCAAGGCCGCTCCATTAAGCTTCTCACTAAAGTATGCCACTGGCTGCCCTCCTTGCATCAACACTCCACCAATACTTACACCTGAAGCATCAAATTCAATTTCAAACGTATTAGCAAAATCAGGTAAAACAAAGGAGCATTAATTAATTTTTGCTTAATGAGATTAAAGGACTTCTCTTGCTCCTCGCCCCAATGGAATGGAGCGTTCTTCTTGATCACCGCCGTCATCGGTGCCGCCAATGTGCTAAAGTCCTTTACAAACCTCCTATAGAAGCTTGCAAGACCATGAAAGCTTCGAACTTGACCAACAGTAGTAGGCGTTGGCCAATCTCGAATAGCACTTACCTTGTCTTCATCAACGTGTATACCCTGTGAACTTACCACAAACCCAAGGAAGACAAGTTTGCTAGTACAAAAATCACATTTCTTCAAGTTAGCATATAAATTTTCAGCCCTTAATGTGATTAGCACAAGTCTCTAGTGGTTAACATGCTCTTCCAAATTTTTGCTATACACTAGGATATCATCAAAGTAAACCACAACAAATTTCCCTATGTTTGCACGCAAAACATGATTCATTAACCACATAAAAGTGCTAGGAGCGTTAGTTAAGCCAAACGGCATGACCATCCACTCATATAACCCATACTTGGTTTTAAAAGCAGTTTTCCACTCATCACCTTCCCTCATTCTAATTTGGTAATAACCACTCCTCAAGTCAATCTTTCTAAAGATGCAAGCACCATGCAATTCATCTAACATATCATCTAGTCTAGGAATGGGATGCCTATACTTAATGGTTATGTTATTGATTGTCCTACAATCTACACACATACGCCATGAGCCATCTTTCTTAGGAACTAATAAAACAGGTACCGCACAAGGTGACATGGACTCACGCACAAAACCCCTATCTAACAATTCACTTACCTGCCGTTGAAGCTCCTTAGTCTCCTCCGGATTGCTTCTGTAGGCCGGACGATTTGGCAATGCACTCCCGGGCACCAAATCAATTTGGTGCTCGATTCCCCTCAATGGTGGTAGCCCTTGAGGTAGCTCCTCCGGAAATATATCGTCAAATTCCTGCAAAAGGGAAACAACAATGCTCGGGAGAGACCCGACTATATCACTTGTGTTAAGGAGGATCTCCTTGTAAAGAATCAACACAAGTGGCTCATGTGTGTGCAACAATTGTTTCAACTCACTTTTTTGGGCCATATATGATTTCTTTTTGGCCTCTTTCCTCTCTTTTTCTTTTCCCTCAATTTCTTTCCTCTCTTTTTTCTTTTGTATGGCTATCTCACTCTTTTCATCTCTCTTTTTTTCAGCCATTTCATTTTTATTTTCTAAGGCCATCTCACTCCTTAATTCACTCCTTTTTTCGACCTCATCTCTCCTTTTCTTTTTCAATTGGTCCTCCAACACTTGCTTTTGGGACAAAGGAAGCAATACAATGGATTCTTTCTTTAAAGTAAATGAGTAACGATTTTTGAACCCGTCATGAGTAACGTGCCTATCAAATTGCCAAGGTCTACCCAAAAAAATATGGCAAGCATGCATTGGCACCACATCACACATCACCTCATCAATATACTTCCCAATCGAAAACGCAACTAGAACTTGCCTATTCACTTTCACCTCCGCACAATCATTCAACCATTGAAGCCTATATGGTTGAGGGTGTTTCATTGTAGGCAACCCCAATTTCTCCACCATCTCAACACTAGCCACATTAGTGCAACTACCCCCATATATGATTACATTGCAAACCTTACCATTCACAAAACATCTAGTGTGGAACAAATTCTCCCTTTGGCTAGCCTCCTCATCCTTGACTTGGGCACTCATGATACGTCTAGTCACTAGCGCTTCTCCTACAACCGCCCCATATCCCTCATCGGGATCCTCCAACGCAGGCATATCACCATCACTACCCTCGCCATCTCCCTTACTTTGAGACTCATGCTCACCATAATCATTCAAAAACATCACCCTCTTATTAGGACACTCACTAGCAATATGACCCAACCCTTGACACCTAAAACATTTAGTATCTCTAGAACGATTAGAAGGAGTTTCAGATTTACCTTGGACTCCTTGCTTAGGTGCCTATTGCTTAGTATCAAATCTTGGCTTGGCCACCAATTTATTTTCCTCACGCTTCAGTCCACCTGACCGCCAAGAAGATGATGCACCTCCAGTTTGATTGGTGCGGCCAACTCCATGCCTTTTGAGTTGTTGCTCCACTTTTATAGCCATTTGCACCATCACGTCTAGATCTAAGTAGTGCCACAGCTCCACTTGATCTTGTATCTCCCTGTTCAAACCACAAAGAAAACGGGCCATGGTCGCCTCACTATCCTCCTCAATATTTGCCCTAATCATGACTACTTCCATCTCCTTATAGTAGTCTTCCACACTCTTTACCCCTTGCCTCAAAGTTTGTAACCTCTTGAACATCTCTCTATAATATTGATTGGGCACAAACCTCTTCCTCATTACCCTTTTCACCTCATCCCAAGATTCAATGGGTCTCTCATTACACCTCCTCCTAGTGGTCACTAATTGATCCCACCAAATGAGAGCATAGTCTAAGAATTCAACCACCGCCAACCTCACCTTCTTTTGTTCGGAGTAGTGGTGACATTCAAATACGAACTCTACCCTCTTTTCCCACTCTAAGTATGCCTCCGGGTCAGATTTCCCATGGAACGATGGTATTTTCATCTTAATGCTATCCATGTGACCATCTTCCCTAGTCTCCTCATATCTACCCGGCATGGCTTCCCTTCTTCCTCTACCAAATCCTCTACCTCTTCCATTTCTACCCCAATTCTAATTTTGACTCTCCTCGTCTCCTCCCAAATCACATTCCTCATCATCTCTACCCAAATCCCTAGGTTTAGATTTACTCCCACTAACACCAACCTCAAGCTTATCCAACCTTTCATGTAACGACTCCATTTGGGTCGTCATCATCCTAATAAAATGCCCCAACAATGCATCCATTTGGACCTTAGGCAACCCCGAATTCTAACTATCTCCTACCTCCCTCTCCATTTAATTTTGGATTTGTACCTGCAAGAAAACGTTAGTAGAAAACAAAAATAGTCCTCACCCAAATGCTCACGGTCACTCCAAAGAAGTTCACTCGTCTCTCCTCTCCTATTTTTTTTTTTGCTCACAACAAATACTCACTAGTCACTCCAAAGAAATAACACTCACTCAAATGTTTCCACTCGAATTTGATGCTTCTCTCGAAGGTGTGCTCAAGCTTTGTATTTGAGTATATCAAATGTTGCGACTCTGATTGTTGCACTCCCAAGAGCAGGTCGTCCACAAGTAGTATAATTCGGTGAGTCCGATATCGTATCCACAGGGAAGCTAAGGTACTTACAAGTCCACTACAATGTCTTTTTGTTTTGTTTTGTTTTTGTTTCTTTTAAATTTTAATTGTTTGAACCTTTAATGGGTAAATTTTAATTGTTTCAAATTTTAATTTACGTAGTTGAGATGAAAGGATCAACTCTTGGTATTTTCATAAAGTTAACATTAACGAACAATATTGAAATCCACTAAATAAAATGGTTCCAATATATTAAATAATCATATTTATATTATATTATATATTATTATCTTATAAGTATATAATATATACCAAAACTTATAAATGTGGTCAAGTATTTATTGTGCTATATATATTTGTAAACACTAAATCAAGGTTCCCACTTTAAATGGTTGGTAAAACCAAACTAATATTTAAATGGTACCAAGAAATTAATATATGATATATTCATATATAATAAATCAAGGCATCCACTTTAAATGGTTGGTAAAACCAAACTAACATTTAAATGTTTACAAGAATTTAGTGTAACATATAGCAACAATAAATCAAAACTCCCTCTTATAAGTAGGGTATAAAAATACTTAAAGAAATAAATATAACATAAACAATAAATAATGATTAAATAATATAAAACATAGATTCTTACCTTTTAGTAACATTATTATCATGCCAAGAGTTTCACCTTTTCATCTCAACTTTAGGAAGTTAGCTATTCATTATTCAAAGTGTAAAACTTTGAATATGAAATTATCATGATAATTATATTTAAATGAAGAAATAAAGGAAAAATATAGAGAAAAATATTATGAACTCAAAGGTTTGTTCATAGAATGAGGGATATCTCAATATATTACAATGCATCCCTATTTATAGCCAAATTTGGGGAGCCAACCACAAATAAAATATTATTTTTTTACACAAAAGTCTTCATTGGTGTTCCAAGATATTATATTATATTACAAATCACTTTTGAAAATCTTCTTCTCCGAATTTTCTTCTTCACATAAAAAGAAACATGTGGATAATTGAGTTGTCTAGTTTTGGTATTTTTTTCAAACTATTTGGCCAAGTAATTTGAGAGATATGGTCAAAATACTAGAGCATGGTAAAACTGCCACTCCTTTGGTAACTTTATTTGTTGCTTAATTTGACCCCACTTGTGAGAAGATTTTTATCTCATGCTTGCCATCAATATTATAGTTATTAACATCAACTTTCTACATGTCCAAGAATCATCTTAATCTCATTTGAAACTCCAAGTTTATTCTTGTTTTATCGAACCTGTAAAAAATAGTAAAAATTTGTAATTACACAACAACTTATATTTTATACAATTTACTATAAAACATATAATATTTAAACATTTAATAAAACAAAAACTATATATTTATATTATAAAACATTTAATTAATGTACAATTTTTATGTTTATCACACCTCCCAACCAGCTTATTGCTAGTCCCTAGCAATTTAAGCGTTAATAGCAATACAAAACATATTGATTAATTTAAATAGAAATGTAATCAAAACTATCTAAATGTTTAAATTAAATTTGAAAACTGTCAAAGTTATATCAAGATCATCATAATTATAATTTATGAAATAATTTGAGATGATCAATTCAAAGCTTATTTCAGGTAGTTAAATGTACACGGCCTTCAGAAATTCTTAGTAAGAGTCTCAACTCCATATCCTCACAGGTTAATAAATGTTTCAATTTATGGCAACGATTTCTCTCATGAAGTTGGAATACAGATAAATGCTCAGAAAAATGGTTTAAAGAATGCATACAGACAGACGAGCCAAACTAATCAAAAGATAGAAAATCAATTGATTCAAAATCTAGTTGTTCTTATTATATATTTTTTTCCTGATATATTTTTTTCTTTTTTTTTCATAACATCATGGAATCAACTAAGTTTATGCTTCTTGACCACATATTTATTTAATTTGTACAATAAATTTCTCTCTTTCTTTTTTTTTTTAATTTTTTTATGAGAGATATATGGGTCGTAGCATATAACTTAAAAATTACATAGATCTTCAATATCTTTCTTTTTGTATTTTTCTCCTCTTTTTTTTCAGGAAATATCATTTTTTTTTCAAAATAAGAACTCAAGATCTAAACAATAGATAGTCTCTCTCATGATCAATAAAGGCTCGAAAGCTGTTTACTCAGTCTTCTCCACTCACTCACAAAATATATGTGAGTTTAAAATTTTAGGCACTCTTATAAGGTATATCCTGGGCCATATACTTTAATACCTGATTTTATCACAATGGTTAATAACTCAAAAAGATTTCATAAATCATATTTTTATATTGATTAGAATATTAAAATTGACTTTTTTTTCAAATAAAAATTAAACATCCTTAGATAGATTAATACATTTTCTAATTTAAACCTTTCAAATATGTAATGTATGATATTTTTGCAAAAATTACAAAGATCCAAGCAATAAACATGATTTTATTATAAAATAATATATATATTTTTAAATTTTTTTTTAAATTTGTTCTCCCCCCCCCCCCCCCCCCACCACCCCTCCATCAGAATATGACATTGTCCCTAATGTCAAAATAACTATTAATAAAGAGTACATAATGAAAGAGATAAAACCTGGAATTTATTGAAGATAACAAACTGAAATAAACGCAAACCAATCCACGACTTTTGAATCAATGATCCAACTTCCTTTTCTGTAGTGACCCGTTCCAGAATCACCTACTAGGCAAGAACTAAGCATGCAATTAACCTAATAACAATAATCAGAGATAACAGCGGAAAATACCAACAAATGATGGTTATACAACCCAATCGAAGTCTAGAATAACTCAAAATAAAATATCCAATACAACCAAATCGAATCAAAACAATACCGATAAACTAAACCAACCAGCTACTCAACGTCCTCCTCCTGCTCCTCCTGAGCTGTCCAACCTGAGGCCTGCCCCGAGGGAATGGGGTGTCCAAGAATAAACAAAACCGAGGACGTGAGCGATAAGAACGCCCAGTACAAAAGTATGAGTATACAGACCTATATGAAATGCACATGCTATGATCATGATACCGGGGTAGTCAAGAAACAGGAGTCACAAAAGGATCTCAACAATGCTCAGTCTAGAGGCGCCAAGTGGATAGTGCCGCGCGGTACACCTCTGGGTCACTGCATCCACTACAAGACGGACGTGGACCTAAAATGTCCCGGACCACCGAAGCCCTCCCGACCCGTCGGCCACTGTGTACTCTCGGTGTCCATGCGTCCACAAGACAGGGCTGAGCGGCCCCAAGATATAGCTTATCTCGAAAGAGATACAGCTCAACAGTAAAGGCTATCTCAAAGGAGAATACGGCTCAACATGAAATGCAACGTGCAGTAATAAACGTGACATAATAGCATGCATCATATGACATATATCAATGCACCACATAATCATGCAACACATATAAGAATGTATACTCAACCAGGATATCTCGGATAGTACTTTCGTACCTCTATCACAGCAAATCCTAATCCACTGGAACAACCAGACAACAGGTCTAATCCAAGCCTATTCATCAAGTGAAAACCATCACTAAACTTATCTACCAGACTTAACTAGATAATCCTGAGATAAAATACTGATAAAATTCCAAACCTTCGTCCGTCGCTAGCCCGCTGATGCCGCTAGCTCCCAACTAGAGCACAGCTCTGCTACAAGACCAGCAGCTCCCCGCTAGTGCCCAAATCTCGGAACAAGACTAGAACCTGTCAGAAACGACTGAAATGCTATGGAATTCTCTGAATTGGCGAGTCCAAATGAGGAAATCCGACCACTATTTATAGGCCATGTTCGGATCCTCCGAACACCACTTCGGAACGTCCGAACGCTACGTGTCCAATGGCTCTTGACAGCTCATGATCGGATCCTCCGATCATACACTTCGGACCGTCCGAACATGCACGTGTCCAGCTGCTCTTGACACCTCATGATCGGATCCACCGAACCTACACTTCGGACCTTCCGAACTCCCACGTGTCGATCAACTCTTGACACCTAATGATCGGATCCACCGAACCCACACTTCGGACCTTCCGAACTCTTCGGTGCTTCTGAACCATCTTCGGTCCGTCCGATCATGACTCGGTCAAAATTACACATTAAACCTTCTTAATCACCATTACTCCGTTAATTACCCAATTTGGGATTCGGGCTACTACATTCTCCCCCCCTTAAAAAGATTTCGTCCTCGAAATCAAGGCAAGAGAATGAACAAAACGAAAATAACAACATCATTACCCTCCAAATCTAAGGGACAACCCATCACTAGACGCTTGGCTAAAACCGAATGACCCATCGGAGTAGAAACAGAAAGAATGACGTCTATGATCGTCCTGGTCACCCCAACGACCTACACTCCCCTGACTACTCCCGTCACCAAAGTGGTCAGCCATTGCTACAACATAGAATGGGGAAACTAGTAAATTGGTCAACGGAAATCCCAAAACAGAAATCTATATCCCAAAATCGTATGCATGCTCTGATACCATAAATGTAGTGACCCGTTCCAGAATCACCTACTAGGCAAGAACTAAGCATGCAATTAACCTAATAACAATAATCAGAGATAACAGCGGAAAATACCAACAAATGATGGTTATACAACCCAATCGAAGTCTAGAATAACTCAAAATAAAATATCCAATACAACCAAATCGAATCAAAACAATACCGATAAACTAAACCAACCAGCTACTCAACGTCCTCCTCCTGCTCCTCCTGAGCTGTCCAACCTGAGGCCTGCCCCGAGGGAATGGGGTGTCCAAGAATAAACAAAACCGAGGACGTGAGCGATAAGAACGCCCAGTACAAAAGTATGAGTATACAGACCTATATGAAATGCACATGCTATGATCATGATACCGGGGTAGTCAAGAAACAGGAGTCACAAAAGGATCTCAACAATGCTCAGTCTAGAGGCGCCAAGTGGATAGTGCCGCGCGGTACACCTCTGGGTCACTGCATCCACTACAAGACGGACGTGGACCTAAAATGTCCCGGACCACCGAAGCCCTCCCGACCCGTCGGCCACTGTGTACTCTCGGTGTCCATGCGTCCACAAGACAGGGCTGAGCGGCCCCAAGATATAGCTTATCTCGAAAGAGATACAGCTCAACAGTAAAGGCTATCTCAAAGGAGAATACGGCTCAACATGAAATGCAACGTGCAGTAATAAACGTGACATAATAGCATGCATCATATGACATATATCAATGCACCACATAATCATGCAACACATATAAGAATGTATACTCAACCAGGATATCTCGGATAGTACTTTCGTACCTCTATCACAGCAAATCCTAATCCACTGGAACAACCAGACAACAGGTCTAATCCAAGCCTATTCATCAAGTGAAAACCATCACTAAACTTATCTACCAGACTTAACTAGATAATCCTGAGATAAAATACTGATAAAATTCCAAACCTTCGTCCGTCGCTAGCCCGCTGATGCCGCTAGCTCCCAACTAGAGCACAGCTCTGCTACAAGACCAGCAGCTCCCCGCTAGTGCCCAAATCTCGGAACAAGACTAGAACCTGTCAGAAACGACTGAAATGCTATGGAATTCTCTGAATTGGCGAGTCCAAATGAGGAAATCCGACCACTATTTATAGGCCATGTTCGGATCCTCCGAACACCACTTCGGAACGTCCGAACGCTACGTGTCCAATGGCTCTTGACAGCTCATGATCGGATCCTCCGATCATACACTTCGGACCGTCCGAACATGCACGTGTCCAGCTGCTCTTGACACCTCATGATCGGATCCACCGAACCTACACTTCGGACCTTCCGAACTCCCACGTGTCGATCAACTCTTGACACCTAATGATCGGATCCACCGAACCCACACTTCGGACCTTCCGAACTCTTCGGTGCTTCTGAACCATCTTCGGTCCGTCCGATCATGACTCGGTCAAAATTACACATTAAACCTTCTTAATCACCATTACTCCGTTAATTACCCAATTTGGGATTCGGGCTACTACATTTTCTTACTGCTTGATTGCGACCAATTGATCTTTGTTATCATTGGATCAGGTTTATGAACAAAAGCTTCCAAATCATCAATTAATTGGTCGGCACTCGAAGCACAGATGAGCATCCGTCGTGAATTTTCTAAAATGAAATTAATTTTCCTCTGGTTTTACGTCCAGAAACGGCTTCAACGCCTTCTATGAGTCGAGGATTTGCTTCCCATCCAATTTTCTTATAAATTGGCAAACAGGGTCTTTTTTAGTCGGATTCCCAAGATTATGACGCTCATCTTGGAATTGTTTCCATAAACGGAGTAGTTCAATATGCACATGTCCACTAGAATGCGTCTCAAGAGTCAATAAGATGTTATCTAAAGACTCCTTACTCAGCCCATTCTTAATGAAACCAATTTTATCTTCTCTGTTATTGGAAACACATCCCAAAGATCTGCATCGTTTGTCACAAGTCCATCTTGCACACTTCTGACAAACCCCTAAACTTTTGTCCATTCGTTTTTTCGCATAAGTGCTTTTTCCTAATCCAGGCAAATACCAAATGAGCAATGATTGTGGAATTTCTCCTCCTAATCGGACCTTAGCTTCTATTAGAAGACGAATCTCTTCTAGAATTCCTTTTTGCATTAGCAATCTCAATCTTTCACACCTTCCTGCATAAATTTTTTTTAGAACATTTTCAGAAAGCGAGGGAAAATATTTACAATTTTTAAAAGAATTTCATCCATTTTGAAAAGAAAACAAATGATTTTTTTTTAAATTTGTATCAGCAATTGTGGAACTGATTTAACCGACTATGAGAGTCACAGAGTACCGTTATCCGCCATTTAACCGGGAAATAAAAAGATTAAAGAAACCTGAAATAAAAACAAACAAAATTAAATGCAACATAAAAATTTAAGGATCAAAAAGGGAAATAAACTCTTTTTGAAAGATTTCATTTTCCAAAAATGGTTTAAGCCTTTGTCCATTCACTTTAAAAACATTACCATTTTTAGGATTTTCAATATCCACAGCTCCATAAGGATATACATGCTTTACAACATATGGGCCTGTCCATCTTGATCGTAATTTTCCTGGGAATATGTGAAGTCGAGAATTATAAAGCAAAACTTTTTTACCAATCTCAAAAGATTTTGTAAGAATTTTTTTTCATGAAATGACTTGATTTTTGCTTTATAAATCCTTGAATTCTCATACGCGTCATTTCTGATTTCATCAAGTACATTAAGTTGCAATTTACGCAATTTTTTGGCATCATCCATGCTTGAATTTAAAGTTTTGATCGCCCAATAAGCTTTATGTTCCAATTCCACAGACAAATGACAATATTTTCCATAAACCAACCTATAGAGAGGCATATGCAATGATGTTTTAAAAGCTGTTCGATATGCCCAAAGTGCATCACTAAGTCGCAGAGACCAATCTTTTTTATTTGAGTTAACAGTTTTTTCCAAAACTTGCTTTATCTACCTATTAGTTAATTCAACTTGTCCATTTGTTTGAGAATGATAAGGAGTAGTTACTTTATGAGTAATACCATATTTTTTCATTAATGAAGCCAATGGTTTATTAACAAAGTGAGTTCCCCCATCACTTAATGGCTTGAGGAATTCCAAATCTACTAAAAATATTTTCTTTTAAAAATTTGATGACGATTTTATGATCATTTGTTCGACATGGAATTGCCTCTATCCATTTGGAAACATAATCAACTGCAACTAAAATATACAAGTATCCAAACGACGGTGGAAAAGGTCCCATAAAATCAATTCCCCAACAGTCAAAGATTTCAATTTCAATGGTAGGATTCAAAGGCATCATGTTTCTTTTTGAAATCGCACCCAATTTTTGACAATTTTCACAGATCTTGCAGATTTCGTGGGTGTATTTAAACAAAGTGGGCCAATAAAATCCACACTGCAAGATTTTTGCAACCGTTTTCTTTGAAGAAAAATGTCCTCCGCATGCTTCTGAATGACAAAATTTAATGACACTACTTACCTCATTGTCGGGTATGCAACATCGAAAATTTGATCTGGACAATACTTGAACAGATACAGATCATCCCAATAAAAGTTTTTTACCTCATTCAAAAATTTTCTTTTATCTTGGGAACTCCATTGCGGTGGCATTTTTCCTTTCACAAGAAAATTTACTATGTTAGCAAACCAAGGTATAGTAGTAACTGAAAATGGATGTTCATCAGGAAAATTATCGTTAATTGGTGTCATTTCACAAGATGATCCTGTTACTAGTCTCGATAAATGATCAGCTACGACATTCTCGGTTCCTTTTTTATCTTTGATCACAATGTCAAATTCTTGGAGCAACAAAATCCATCGTATGAGTCGTGACTTTGCATCCTGTTTGGTCAATAAATATCTAATAGCAGAATGATCAGTAAACACAATAGTCGTTGATCCAATCAAATAAGAACGAAATTTATCTAATGCAAATATTACAGCAAGTAGTTCTTTTTTAGTTGTGGAGTAATTCATTTGAGCATTGTTTAAAGTTCTACTTGCATAATATATCACGTAAGGCTTACCGTTTCTTCTTTGACCCAGTACTGCATCGACTGCATAATCACTCGCATCGCACATGATTTCAAATGGTAAAGACCAATCAGGAGGTTGCATGATAGGAGCTGATGTTAAATATCGAATAATTTTATCAAAAGCATTTTGATATTCTTGAGTCCACTCAAATGTAGTGTCTTTTGTTAAGAGGTTACAAATGGGTTTAGAGATTAAACTAAAGTCCTTTATAAACCTCCTATAAAATCCAGCATGTCCCAAAAATGAGCGAATTTCTTTAATGGTTTTTGGAGGGGGTAAATTGGCAATGACATCAACTTTTGCCTTATCAACTTCAATTCCATGAGATGACATGACATGTCCCAAAACAATTCAAGAAGTAATCATGTAATGACATTTTTCCCAATTTAAAATAAGACCTTTTTCCTCGCATCTTTTTAAAACTTTTTCCAAATTTTCAAGACAATTATCAAATGTATTCCCAAAGACAGTTAAATCATCCATGAAAATTTCCAAACAATTTTCAACTATGTCGCAAAAAATTCTTAGCATACATCTTTGAAATGTTGCTGGGGCATTGCATAATCCAAATGGCATCCTTCTAAATGCAAATGTTCCAAAAGGACATGTGAATGTAGTTTTATCTTGATCTTCGAGTGCAATGTGAATTTGATAATAACCTGAATATCCATCAAGAAAAGAGTAGTATGGATGACCTGCTACTCTTTCTAAAATTTGATTCAAAAATGGTAATGGAAAATGATCTTTTCTAGTGGTGTCATTTAATTTTCTATAATCAATACACATCCGCCAACTAGATGGGACTCGACTTGTTAACAGTTCACCTTTTTCATTTTTTATCACTATGATGCCAGATTTTTTTGGAATTACTTGTGTTGGGCTTACCCACTTACTATCAGAAATAGGGTAGATAATCCCAACATCAAGTAGTTTGAGAACTTCACTTTTCACAACATCTTTCATGTGTGGATTTAATCTCCTTTGTGGTTGTTGAGATGTTTTTGCATTTTCTTCTAAGTGAATTTTGTGAGTGCAAATTAGTGGATTAATGCCCTTGAGATCTTTTAGTGTCCAACCAATTGCATTTTTATGTCTTTTAAGCATAACAACTAATTTACCTTCTTGATCACTTTCTAGTTTGGAAGAAATTACCACCGGATATAATCCATCTTCTCCAAGAAATTCATACTTCAATTCTCTTGTCTAGGGTTTTAACTCCAATATGGGTGGTTCGTCTTTGTTCTCATATTTTGCCTCAAATTCTTTTTCTTATCCTGGTAACGGGTGATACATAATAAAATCATCAAGATCAATTTCAATATTTTCTTTAACAGTATCGATTGAACAAATATCTAATTGGTCACGATTACTCCCTTCTTGAATGTTTTCTTCCACAAGAGTTTCAATAAGATTTTCATCTTCACTTTCATCTCCTTTGTCATGTGGTTGCTTACAAAGATTAAACACATTAAGCTCCAAGGTCATGTTACCAAATGACAACTTCATTATTCCATTCCTGCAATTTATAAGAGCATTAGAAGTTGCTAAAAATGGACGACCCAGAATTACAGTAATTTCATTACAAGTTTCAATAGGTTGTGTATCTAAAACTATGAAATCGACAGGATATACAAATTTATCAACTTGGACCAACACGTCTTCTACCATACCTCTTGGCACTTTAACATATCTATCAGCAAGTAAAAGTGTTACCGAAGTAGGTTTTCACTCGCCTAGATTGAGTTCTTGATAAACCGAATATGGAAGTAAATTCACACTAGCTCCAAGATCAAGCAAGGCTTTTTTCATCTTTCGTTCTCCAATAATACATGAAATAGTAGGACAACCAGGGTCTTTTTATTTCAAAGTATTACTATTTTGAATGATTGCACTTACTTTTTTGGCTAAAAATGCTTTCTTTTTCACATTCAATTTTCTTTTCACAGTGCATAAGTCTTTCAAAAATTTGGCATATGATGGTACCTGTTTTATTGCATCTAATAAAGGAATATTAACTTTTACTTGTTTAAAAATATCATATATATCAGAATTCAAATTTGATTTTTTTGTATTTTTCAATGCATGAGGGAATGGTGGTGACACTGTCTGTTGAACCTCCTCTTCGCAATTTATGGGTTCCACTTCCTTACCCTTTGGAGTTGATTTATCATCATCTTCACAAGGTTCAAGAATGGATTTTTCGACAACCTTACCACTTTGAAGGGTAATAACAGATTTTACCTGATCCATCGGTTGAGTTCCAGAAGTTCCAGTTTGTGAATGATGATCCTTGGGATTAGGCAGAGGTTGTGAAGGAAATTTACCTTTTTCATGAACATTAAGTGCAGATGCAAATTTAGCAAGAGTATCTTTCAAATCTGTCATGGTTTGAGCAGTTTGAGTATTGATAGACTCTTGCTTTGCAATGAAAGAACTAAATAAATCTTCCAAATTCCTTTTAGGCGGAGGAACATAAGGTGCATAATTTTGAAAGTTTTGTTGATTTTGAAAATGTGGTTGCGGAAATTGTGCAGCATTATCATTCCTCCAACTAAAATTTGAATGATTTCGCCAACCTGGATTGTAATTTTGAGAAAATGGTTCAAAATTTGGCCTTTTGAAATTGTTCAAAACATTGGCTTGTTCATGGAGACATTCTTTAAAAGAGGGCAAAGTGGGACAATCTTTTGTAAAATGATCACTTGTATCACAGATGTGACACACAATTTCTTGAACAGATTTTAATTGACCATTCTTTTTCAATTCAAGTGCCTCAACTTTTCTTGCCAAAGAGGTAAATCTAGCTTGAAGATCATGTTCATCTTTGAGAGTGTACATACCTCCACCAGATGTAGGAGATTGAATCTTGTTTGATGGTTCGATTGTACCTATAGTGTCCCAATTTTGAGCATTTTCAGCTAATGAAGCGAGATTATCAATTGCCTCGTTTGGATCTTTATCTTTAAATGTCCCATTACACATAAATTCAACCATTTGCCTATCTTTAGGTGTTAAGCCTTCATAAAATTGAGAAACAACCCTCCAAATTTCAAAACCATGATGTGGACAAAGATTAAGCAATTCTTTGTATCTATCCCAACACTGATAAAAAGTTTCTCCTTGTTTTTGAGTGAAAGTGAAGATTTGCCTTTTGAAAGAATTTGTTCTATGCGATGGAAAAACTTTTTCAAAAATTGTTGTTGCAATTCATCCCAAGTTCGAATGGATCCCGATCTAAGATTTTGTAGCCAAGTTTTAGCTTTATCTTTTAAAGAAAAAGGAAAAAGCTTAAGTCGAATGGTGTTCATGCTACAATTTAGATCATTATATGTGTTGCACACTTCTTCAGACTCTCGTAAATGCATGTATGGATTTTCAGAATCTAAGCCATGAAAGTTGGGTAAAAGTTGGATAATACCAGGCTTAAAATTGAAATGAGATGCATCAGGGGGAAAACTAGACATGAAGGTGCACTAGTACGTGTAGGATTCATGTGATCTCTAAGTGTTCTTCGTCTATCTTGATCATGTTGAGATTGAATTTCATCTTCATTTTCTTGGATGGGTTCTTCCGCCATGTTTTGTAAAAATAAAGGGTTATTTCGAATGAGTCGACCACTAAGTGTACGTGACCAAATGCTCATGCAAATGCAAATGCAAATGCAAAAGAATAAAAACACACAAAAGCAATAAAAATTCAAATAAAGAAAAATAAACTATAAAGGAAATTAAATAGACTTGAAATTAAATTATACTTCCCCGTCAACGGCGCCAAAAACTTGTTGCGACTCTGATTGTTGCACTCCCAAGAGCATGTTGTCCTCAAGTAGTATAATTCGGTGAATCTGATATCGTATCCACAGGGAAGCTAAGGTAATTACAAGTCCACTACAATGTCTTTTTGTTTTGTTTTGTTTTTGTTTCTTTTTAATTTTAATTGTTTGAATCTTTAATGGGTAAATTTTAATTGTTTCAAATTTTAATTTAAGTAGCTGAGATTAAAGGATCCACTCTTGATATTTTCATAAAGTTAACATTAACGAACAATATTGAAATCTACTTAATAAAATGGTTCCAATATATTAAATAATCATATTTATATTATATTATATATTATTATCTTATAAGTATATAATATGTACCAAAACTTATAAATGTGGTCAAGTATTTATTGTGCTATATATATTTGTAAACAATAAATCAAGGTTCCCACTTTAAATGGTTGGTAAAACCAATCTAACATTTAAATGGTACCAAGAAATTAATATTATGGTATATTAATATATAATAAATCAAGGCATCCACTTTAAATGGTTGGTAAAACCAAACTAACATTTAAATGGTTCCAAGAATTTAGTGTAACATATAGCAACAATAAATCAAAACTCCCACTTATAAGTAGGGTATAAAAATACTTAAAGAAATAAATATAACATAAACAATAAATAATGATTAAATAATATAAAACATAGATTCTTACCTTTTAGTAACCTTATTATCATGCCAAGAGTTTCACCTTTTCATCTCAACTTTAGGAAGTTAGCTATTCATTATTCAAAGTGTAAAACTTTGAATATGAAATTATCATGCTAATTATATTTAAATGAAGAAATAAAGGAAAAATATAGAGAGAAATATTATGAACTCAAAGGTTTGTTCATAGAATGAGGGATATCTCAATACATTACAATACACCCCTATTTATAGCCAAATTTGGGGAGACAACCACAAATAAAATATTATTTTTTTACACAAAAGTCTTCATTGGTGTTCCAAGATATTATATTATATTACACTTCACTTTAAAAAATCTTCTTCTCCGAATTTGCTTCTTCACATAAAAAGAAACATGTGGATAATTGAGTTGTCTAGTTGTGGTATTTTTTTCAAACCATTTGACCAAGTAATTTGAGAGATATGGTAAAAATACTAGAGCATGGTAAAACTGCCACTCTTTTGGTAACTTTGTTTGTTGCTTAATTTGATCCCACTTGTGAGAAGATTTTTATCTCATGCTTGCCATCAATATTATAGATATTAACATCAACTTTCTACAGGTCCAAGAATCATCTTAATCCCATTTGAAACTCCAAGTGTAAAAAATAGTAAAAACTTGTAATTACACAACAACTTATATTTTATACAATTTACTATAAAACATATAATATTTAAACATTTAATAAAACAAAAACTATATATTTATATTATAAAACATTTAATTAATGTACAATTTTTATGTTAATCATCAAATAATCAAGTCCCAACTTGTGAACAAATACGACCGACTCACTTGGACTATGTAGACAAGAATTCGAAGATATGAAATATATATATATATATATATATATATATATATATATATATATATATATATTGACTGTGAGAGGTAATTGATTATGACTCTCTAAACAAAATAGAACAAGATATCAAAAAGAAATAATGATGAATTTTCGGAATTTTTGTATTTTTTTTTTTGGCTGAGTACTACTCGAAAATCTCAAAAAAAAACACCAAAAAATTTCGAGAATCACAGATTCACGAAAAAAAAAATTACGAAGAACGATAGAACAAACAGATCTGAAAGCGGAATTAAAGGATAATTAGATCTGCTAATAGAATGAAAGATAAACTTACTTGAATTCAATTAACCTGAAGCTCTGATACCAAATGATGTGAATCTTTGTACGAATTAAAGAAAACACGATTAAAATTGAATCGCGTCCTCAATTTAATATCGAACAAAGAATCGTTGTGTTGTCCCGATCATTTGAATCAACGTGTTGTGATATTCACCTCTAAACTATGAAAAGTTTAGCAACAAATAAATACGGAATAAACAATCGTGATTAGAACGAACCTTCGAAGAACTAGTGTAAGACAATCCGCACAAGAACGATCGACAAATGCCACAAAGTTGAAAACTTTGATAAGTTTGATTTTTGTTTGACAAAGCAAAAGCTTTAATTGTTTGAGAGAAAACTCAAGAACAATGATAAAAATATCAATAATAATCTGAATTCTGTTCAAAATTTCGTCCAGAAATATGTTTTAATAACAAAAGATATCAAAATATAGTCTCCCAAAATAATAAAACTCTAGAGAGGAAATTTTTTTCGCGCAACCGGCTCAGACACGGACCCCGTGTAGTCCTCCGTGCCCGGGTCCGTGTACACTCGGGAAATAAACTTCAGCTGGAAACAATGGACACGGACCCCGTGCCCACCTCCGTGTATGGGTCCGTGTAGACACTGTCTTCGCAAATATCATAGGACACGGACCCCGTGTACTGGTCCGTGCTTGGGTCCGTGTAGACACTGGAATTCTTCATCCTTGGCTGTAAAGGGCACGGACCCCGTGTGCAGGTCCGTGTGCACATCCGTGTAGACTCGGCCTGATTCACTAATGCTTGTGTAATATTCCTTTGGCCTCCCAACGTGCTCCCATGCATCACGACCCCTTCATGCTTGCTCATGACTCCTTGTAGTGCCTCCTTGAACTTCTTTTGGTGTCCCCTCGTGATTGGTCCGTCCGGCAACTGCAAAGGATCCCATGCTTTCCTTGGGGCTTGACCACCCGTGTTCGCATCATGAAGCCAACAATAAACTTTGCACCTAAAAATCGAATCGCAACGCCGCTTCTCCTCATAATCTGGCAACACTCCCCACAAGAAAGTTGCACCTCTATATCTAATCTAACCACCCCAATTGGCCTCATACCAATTGGCTCCACATACAAATTTTCATGAATTAAATCGCAACGACGCTAAAATAAAACCACATAACAATTATAACCAACAATACTATAAACCATAAATTACAACTCTTAACATCAAAACTATACTTAATCTTAACCAAGGAGTCAATAAACATATTAAATCTTAAACCGTACCGTTCACCAGGCTTGGCTATTACAATCTCCCCTCCTTAAAGGAATTTCGTCCTCGAAATTGACGTCACTGCGCAAACAACTTAGGATACTTCTCTTTCATCTCATCCTCTGGTTCCCACGTGGCCTCTTCAATCAAATCTGCATAAACCACTCGCTCATCAATTTGAACAGAACACGCATACACAATAGATGTCGGGCACAACACATCTCCCGAAGGCAATACAAAATTAAACTGGAGGGGAAGAATAGAAGGAACTGGACCCAAAGATCTCAAAAATAGTTCAGACATAAAAGAATGAGTAGCACTTATATCAATCAACGTCGTAGCTACTCTGCCTATAATTAATATAGTGCTAGAGATCACAGAAGAATCATGGTTTATACCTTCCTTCGTCATGGTGAAGATGCGACCCTGCACCTTCTCTTTACTCGAACCTCTCGGACAGTCCTTGGCTGTAATGCCCGGAAATTTAATCCTAGTAATCTGTAATTATTGATTTATAATTTGATATGATTATGAGAGGATTAATCGGGACACGAAATAAAAGTATATTTGAAGGGTGCAATTTTTGGACAGAAACATTGGCGCCCGAGCGGTAAGAAATGACCGCCCGAGCGCCAAAGTCCAATAGGAACACATCTTGGACAGAAGAAGTGGTGCCCGGGCGGTAGTTTGTGACCGCCCGAGCGCCAATGTGCAATCCGGGAAGGATTTGGACAGAGGATGCCGCGCTCGAGCGGTAGTTTATTACCGCCCGAGCGCTGGCCGAAATTCATGAAAGATGACACGTATCAAATGCATGCAACCGAATATATATATATATATATAGATATACAAATCCTTCAGGATTTACGAAGAAGGAAAAGAAAGAATAATCGAGAAAAGGGTTCTGCTTTTGTGCTGAAAATCCTTACGCCTTTTTATTTCAATCCGTCCGTCAGATTTTGAATCCGACTTCAGTACTGTATTCCTATCAACGTAGACTACAACTGGACGTAAGTTTTGCTACGTTTTGAAATTAGACTATTGTCAGAATTGAATAGGATTCATATATGATGTTCTTGTCATGCTAGACATTATAGAAGCGAAGTCAGATTGAGAAACGGACCGTTTATGTAATTGTTATGATTTTCAGAGTCGATGTGACTGAGAATTCATATCAGATATGTATTGTTATTGAGATTATGACTAGTATCGATATTGATTATGAGCTCTGGGATTATATCTGTGATGTTGGGATGGACGGGGTTACTGAAATTGTATTGTCATACCGTCAAAACATCAATGAATTGATATTGATCAGACTCAGTATTGATTGTGATTATATCGTGATATTGTCGATATGAATTGGATTATGTCTTGATTCGATATTAATCAGAACAGGCTTTGAACTGAGCTGTATATTGACACAATCTATTCGATATTGTGAATTCAGATTGACATGGAAAGACGTGAAATGGAGTCTTCGTCTTCGTCAGATCATGAAGACAAAGGTATAAGTCAATGTGGTATTGGGAGATGGACTTGAGTCGGTTTAGACTTGGGTTTCCCTAAATCACATACTGGACTTTATTGCATTGATATTTGCATTGATTGATTGATATACTTGTTTTCTTGAGTTATAGATTACAGGTATTAGTAGAGTAATCTTATGACAGAAGTGCCGTTAGTGGTGGGATTGCCACGGGCACATTGCACGATGTCATAAGATGGTGTATTGGCGGTAGTGCCAAAGTCTGTCATTAGATGATGGATTATCGATGTGGGTAGACTGACAACTTCTTCAATTACTGTTAGTTGATATTATATCGATGTGGATAGATGTATAGCTTATTCTATTATTGTTGATTGATATTATATCGATGTGGATAGATTCATCGTTCCTTCTATTACTGTTAATCGATGTTATATCGATGTGGATAGAATCAGACTTTGTTCTATTACTGGTAATCGATATCATATCAATGTGAATAGAATCAGGGCTTGCTCTATTTCTGGTAATCGATAATATATCAATGTGAATAGAATAAGGGTTTCGTCTATTACTGTTAATCGATACTATATCGGCGTGGATAGAACTGGAGTTTTTTCTATTACTGTTATTCGATATATGCAGACCGAAGTCTGGACCCGGGATCCCTAGACTAGGATTGAGTCTAGTCTGAATTTTGTAGCTACGAGTATTATTGACAGTGTGCTATTGATTATGTTTCAGATTTGTTACATATTGTTGATACCTGATTACATGTTTTATATTTGTTTATATGATTGCATGTTTCATTGATTTCTACTGGGATTTATTCTCACCGGTTTATCCGGCTGTTGTCTTGTCTGTATGTGTACTTGACAACAGGTGGGACAGGTTCAGGGTCGAGGAGATGAGGAGAGATCGAGTTAGAGTGGAGACTTCGGACTTTGATATGAGATAGGGTTTGAACACTTGATATTAGATGTTAAACTCTAGTTTGAATAAATGCTTTGTAATACAGGATTTGTATTTTATATACTGCGATGTATATATATGTTTTATTTCACTACGTTCCGCAATTTAAAAAGAAAAATTTTTAGACCCTGTTTTATAAATTGATTAATTAGTCGCAATGATGATTAAGAACTTGATTAGCGTCCGGGTCCCCACAACAGGTGGTATCAGAGCGTAGGTCCTTGAACTATAGGGTCCGTAGCACTGAGATAGAGAAGAGTGAGCGGGGTAGAATGAGTTTTCTTTCCTTGCATGTGATTGCTAGCATGTGATTGATTATAATGTGGAATTACATTGTGTATGCTACTATGATATTATGAGTTACTGCCTGGATTTACATGGCATATGATTGAATATAATGTTGAAATTACATTGTATATGCTAAGATTTCAGTATGTTTTTACTGTATATCAAGCTACATGTTACCTGAATATCTGAGCTGATTTGGTAATATGTATTATTTGGAACTAGATCAGAACCAATTCTTGATCAGAGGTAAGCTGATCAGGATTGGGATTGAGACAGATCTGTCTCTTGTTACTACTAATACCTGTGATTATCAGATATTCCTCCTAGATGAATTCCAGAACGGGATAGTACATCGTATGATCAGATGGATGTGTCTGAAACTCTGATGGAAACACAGATGATAAGATTTCAGTCATTTCAACCACCGATTTTGAGGGGTGTTGAGACACCAGCTGATTGTGAGACTTGGCTGGAGGAGATCGAAATGCTGTTTGAATTTCTGGGATTCACAGATGAGTGTAGAATTAAATTGGTTGGGAATCAACTACGGGAAGTCGCTAGGAGTTGGTGGTTGGTAAACCGGGAAGCCATAGTACAGCGTGGTTTCACGATTACGTGGAAACTTTTCAAGGTAGAATTTTATCAAAGGTTTGTACCTTTATCATATCGAGAGGACAAAAGTGCAGAATTTGCAAATTTGAGGCAGGGTCCATTGAAGATTGATGAATATTTGGCCCATTTCTTTACCTTGTTAAAGTTTGGTCCGCAAGTGGCTAGAAATGATACAGCTGTAGCTGATCAGTTTATCAAGGGCTTGAATCCAGAAATACGCACCTTGGTAATTGTGAAACAACCGAGTAATTTTAATGATACTCTGAATCGAGCCAGAAGAGCGGAAACCGTTCTAATGAGACAAAAGGAAGCTTCATATGTTCTTCCAACACCGATACCACAACAACTGCCTTCCAGAATCGAGATGGGCAGTAGCAGTGGTGGAAAGAAAGAGATGTTGAAAGTTCAAAAGAAGCAATTCAAGAAGTTTGGGAGCGGTTCATCTAGCTCTAGCGGTTCCAGTCCGAGTTATACTGGCATTTATTGCAGAAATTGCGGGGGAAGACATTCCACAGAACAGTGCCGAGGAGTGTTTGGCAACTGCCGCATTTGTAAACATCAAGGACATTTTGCTAGAGTGTGTCCACAGAAAAGCTTCCGGAGATCTTATGGAGCAGAATCATCTGGTTGTAAAGACCAGGAGACAGACCCAGGATAGACTTGATGAGATTGTAACAGGTAACTGTTCTTTTATGAATATGCTGAATATGTATTGTGAAGTATTCATACATTCTATACATGATTTTGTATGAATAACATTGATATATGTGGTACCTGTTGGGTCTGTGTATACTGTAGTATTGAGTTCGTTTGGAGGAAAAGATTGTTATCAGTGAATTCTGTAAATATCATATAATGCAGTAAAATGAGAATGAGATGGAATTAGATGATGTTGTACTTGTGTTGTTTGATTTTAACTATATTATTGATATATAATAACAAGTACAGAGTGAGTATAGATTCTTGCCAGGAGATGGTAAGATTTTGACCTGAAATGGCCAAAGAATAAATAATGTACGGTAAGAATTCTCGATTTTGAATTCCTTGATATCCGTACTATATGACTTGATGATTCTAGAAAGGAATGGAGTAATTCCTTATATGTATTCAGTTGATTACTGAAATTGAGCATATCAGGAGCTGATTTGTCGATAGCAGGAGATTTGCTATAATCTTGCAGATTTAGATTTCAGATTTGCTTTGTATCAGGGAAATGGATTACAGCCTTGATTCTATATCAGGTACTGGTGTTATTTTAGAATTATGTATAGAATAATACTGAATGAATTAAAAGAATTGAGATAGCAGTTTGATGATTTATGGCTTGAGAGTTAGAGTTATATCTGAATATGTATTTCTCTATGAGATATCTCAATTCTGTTATGGGCTGATGAATCATGTATTCAGAGGTATTCTGATGATTTTATAGCGGGTAACTATGATGCGTTGATATAATCGTGATATAAGATTGATTGAATTGAATATCTTGTATGGAATAATCTGGGAATTCAGATTATTGTATACAAAATGGTTTGGATATAAAGATAGTTGAGGACAGTGATTACTGACTGAACAACAACAATATCAGATAGTTATATTTGCTGGAGTTTGGTAGGTTATTATATCCGATTGTTGTTTTGAAATTTCTTGCGAATTGTTATTGTTCTGAACAGTATTGAGACAGACTATATTGTTTGGGGGACATTACATTCGAAGAAGATATAGCAGTTGATCTAAATGACTTGAAGACTTGAAGATGTGATCAGTTAGTCAGCATTATCAGATATTGATTTATACTCGAATCGGAGCCGATATTGGTGTTATTTTGAATCCGTATATGATACCGATTGTGATATATTATTGTGATTATATACAATGCAACCGAATCTGAGCGTCGATCAGAACACCAGGTAGGTATTTTTCTTTAATTTATCTTATTAGTTGATTTGTTTATGTCAGATATTCGAATTGGAAATTGACAGGTATTGTCGGATGCACACAATAGTAGATTCCGTACTATTCTGGTAACAGAAAATGTGTGATAAGTCGAATAGACAGTTTTGAAGTAAACAGATGAAAATCAGTTATGTTAGAATTTGTATTGAAATGTCTAAATCGCTGACAGATGAAGACAGACAGATAGCAACTTTTAAATTACTGATCTTGATTATTGATTTCTAAATAGAAATGGGAGTACATTTCTATGGACTATGTGATGACACTACTGCAATCTTGCCAAGATAGTAATTGGGATTGAACGATTGTTCAAATCTGTATAGGTTATATTGTACAGGATGACGCACAAATATAACCAGAAGACTGAGAGGTATGTCAGAAACGGGAGTCAGATTGTATTGAATGCCAGAGTTGATTTTATCAGACTGTGATTTTCGTTTGATTTTATACTTTTGGCTGAGTCTATGGCATGATTTTTATCTATGATGTATAGATTGACGGATAGTCGGAGTGAACTATCTTGATACTGGAGGATATCCAGGAAATGTAGTGCTGGATTATAGCACTAGTTGACATGATTCATTGTTATTTTTGAATTATTGTACGATAATAGCTATTAGATGAGTATCGAAATAGCAGTAGTTAAGGTATTATACAGTGAGAACTGCGGATTTCCCTTGAATAAGGATGATATTGCGATAATACCTGAGATCAGATTTGATACGATCAGAAATCTGATAAGAAAAATGAAACTGATTTAGAAGAAATCGAGGATAGCTCAGAATTAATAAACTAAATATACTAACGTCGGACGATGACTGTTGGTATTTGAGGCCGAAGATTGAGTATGTCTTTGACTGGGATTAACAGATAAGGATATTGAGGGTTATGAGTTGTTGATGGGTATATACGAAGGCTGTATAGCCAATATTTTACGATTAATTATGTCACGAATCATTTCAAGTAGTATTATGACATTATACTTCTTGAATGAGTATTTTCCGTTTGGAGTCAAGATCCGGGAAAGATACCTTAGAATAATGTTAATGGAATGAGTTTGGATGTTAAACTCTGTTATACATTTCTTCTGATAAATCTGAATTAATATAGTGAGAGTTCGAGGACGAACTCAGATCTTAGAGGGGGAGAAATGTAATGCCCGGAAATTTAATCCTAGTAATCTGTAATTATTGATTTATAATTTGATATGATTATGAGAGGATTAATCGGGACACGAAATAAAAGTATATTTGAAGGGTGCAATTTTTGGACAGAAACATTGGCGCCCGAGCGGTAAGAAATGACCGCCCGAGCGCCAAAGTCCAATAGGAACACATCTTGGACAGAAGAAGTGGCGCCCGGGCGGTAGTTTGTGACCGCCCGAGCGCCAATGTGCAATCCGGGAAGGATTTGGACAGAGGATGCCGCGCTCGAGCGGTAGTTTATTACCGCCCGAGCGCCGGCCGAAATTCATGAAAGATGACACGTATCAAATGCATGCAACCGAATATATATATATATATATATATATAGATATACAAATCCTTCAGGATTTACGAAGAAGGAAAAGAAAGAATAATCGAGAAAAGGGTTCTGCTTTTGTGCTGAAAATCCTTACGCCTTTTTATTTCAATCCGTCCGTCAGATTTTGAATCCGAATTCAGTACTGTATTCCTATCAACGTAGACTACAACTGGACGTAAGTTTTGCTACGTTTTGAAATTAGACTATTGTCAGAATTGAATAGGATTCATATATGATGTTCTTGTCATGCTAGACATCATAGAAGCGAAGTCAGATTGAGAAACGGACCGTTTATGTAATTGTTATGATTTTCAGAGTCGATGTGACTGAGAATTCATATCAGATATGTATTGTTATTGAGATTATGACTAGTATCGATATTGATTATGAGCTCTGGGATTATATCTGTGATGTTGGGATGGACGGGGTTACTGAAATTGTATTGTCATACCGTCAAAACATCAATGAATTGATATTGATCAGACTCAGTATTGATTGTGATTATATCGTGATATTGTCGATATGAATTGGATTATGTCTTGATTCGATATTAATCAGAACAGGCTTTGAACTGAGCTGTATATTGACACAGTTTATTCGATATTGTGAATTCAGATTGACATGGACAGACGCGAAATGGAGTCTTCGTCTTCGTCAGATCATGAAGACGAAGGTATAAGTCAATGTGGTATTGGGAGATGGACTTGAGTCGGTTTAGACTTGGGTTTCCCTAAATCACATACTGGACTTTATTGCATTGATATTTGCATTGATTGATTGATATACTTGTTTTCTTGAGTTATAGATTACAGGTATTAGTAGAGTAATCTTATGACAGAAGTGCCGTTAGTGGTGGGATTGCCACGGGCACATTGCACGATGTCATAAGATGGTGTATTGGCGGTAGTGCCAAAGTCTGTCATTAGATGATGGATTATCGATGTGGGTGGACTGACAACTTCTTCAATTACTGTTAGTTGATATTATATCGATGTGGATAGATGTATAGCTTATTCTATTATTGTTGATTGATATTATATCGATGTGGATAGATTCATCGTTCCTTCTATTACTGTTAATCGATGTTATATCGATGTGGATAGAATCAGACTTTGTTCTATTACTGGTAATCGATATCATATCAATGTGAATAGAATCAGGGCTTGCTCTATTACTGGTAATCGATAATATATCAATGTGAATAGAATAAGGGTTTCGTCTATTACTGTTAATCGATACTATATCGGCGTGGATAGAACTGGAGTCTTTTCTATTACTGTTAGTCGATATATGCAGACCGACGTCTGGACCCGGGATCCCTAGACTAGGATTGAGTCTAGTCTGAATTTTGTAGCTACGAGTATTATTGACAGTGTGCTATTGATTATGTTTCAGATTTGTTACATATTGTTGATACCTGATTACATGTTTTATATTTGTTTATATGATTGCATGTTTCATTGATTTATACTGGGAGTTATTCTCACCGGTTTATCCGGCTGTTGTCTTGTCTGTATGTGTACTTGACAACAGGTGGGACAGGTTCAGGGTCGAGGAGATGAGGAGAGATCGAGTTAGAGTGGAGACTTCGGACTTTGATCTGAGATAGGGTTTGAACACTTGATATTAGATGTTAAACTCTAGTTTGAATAAATGCTTTGTAATATAGGATTTGTATTTTATATACTGAGATGTATATATATGTTTTATTTCACTACGTTCCGCAATTTAAAAAAAAAAATTTATAGACCCTGTTTTATAAATTGATTAATTAGTCGCAATGATGATTAAGAATTTGATTAGCCTCCGGGTCCCCACATTGGCAATATGGCCTGCAGTACCATATCGATAGCAAGTGTAAGTACCAAATCTACATTCTCTTCTGTGATGCCTGTTGCACTTGGGACACAATGGCTTCTCTAGTCAAAAGGAACTGCCAGTGCTTTAGAACTCGGTTCCATCTTGCCTGTCCCCTTAAACTGCCTTTGCCTCTTTGGCTCGAACCTTGACCTCTTTGAGTAATAGCCTGTTGCCTCGCCTGTCTCTCTCTGGCAATGTCTTTCTCATCTTGCTCGGCTAACAAGGCTTTAGCCACAATCTCTTTATATGTCACCACCTTAGACATATTGATGTCCCTTCTCATCTCTGCTCGAAGGTCGCCTCTAATGATGTGAGCACCCTTGTCTTTGTCATTGGAGGCAATATACGGGGCAAACAAACAGCCCTCCTCGAACTTCAGAATGTACTCATCAACATTCATACCTCCCTGACGAAGCTCCAAAAACTCAGTCACCTTCTGAGCTCGAAGTGCATCTGGGAAGTACTTGTCATAGAAAAGATCCGTGAAATCTTGCCACTTCATTGCCAGAACATCAACAACTACCTTGGTAGCATTCCACCAAATACGTGCAGCTTTGACTAACATGAATACTGCACAACCAACTCTGTCTTTGTCTTCATAATTGAGATGATCAAAAATCGCCTCAAGTGCTTTGATCCACTCTACGGCCACCAATGGATCAGTGCTTCCTGCAAACTCAGGCGGATCCATTCTCTTGAAAGCAGTAAATATTCCATCAGTCCCAATTGCTTAAACCACGTGCCCTCTCCCTTGGCCTCTACCTTGACCTGTACCTTGCAAACAGAGCAACTGCTGAATCTGTTCACTGTGGACCTTGGCTTGCTCTTTCAATAACTTGCCGAACTCGTCGACAACTCTCAACGAGGAGCTATCCTAACCCTCTGAATGCCTTCCTCTTAGGAGGCATTAACTCCTACAATGTGCTCACAAAATACATATCAACTAATAACAATAAATAGATGTAGAAGAAGACATACCCGGACTGTTGAAAGTAGACGAAGTCATATGCATTGGTCCGAAGAACGGTGCTCTGATACCACTAAATGTAACACCTCTGGCCAGTTTTATAAAATAACAAGTGGAAATAAAAAAATTTACTTGAAGGGAGGAAGGATTTAAAATTTCTTGACATAAAACATTTAAATCAAAAGTATATACATTATCAATAAAGTGTTGCAACAAAATAAAAAATATCATTTATGATCATGTTAAAATACTATCAAAATTTGTTCTTCCTCCATCTTTGGTATGCCTATGACCCCGGCTCCAATAAACAGTCCCGGTTCGTTACTCTTATCTGCATCACATGAAATAACTGAAATGAGTATAAAACTCAGCAAGTGGAACTCTTACATAGCAATGGATACATATCATACTCCGTAAAACATGGCTTTGAAATCATTAAATACCATCTAATTCTTGAAACATGAATAACATAGTATAACATAACAATAACGATGGTAATTCTCTTTTCTCTGTTGGATTGATATCTAAATAGTATCTCTATCTCTGTACCTATATCCCATAGATATAAATCGATACTCTGTTGCGATATAAGCCTATGGTTGTTGATCAACTAATTACATGCAATCTCTGACTATGTATCTATCAGATCCAATTAATCATTTGAACTCTCTTTTGGGAATTAAATCAAACACTTTGCATACTCTTTTATTTTGTATTCCCTTTTTCACAATTGAGACATATAAAAGCCTCTAATATACAAAAAAGTATATTTATGCATAATATGAATCAAATGGAAGGGAATAACATGTTAAAACCATTGAAAAACAATACATATATTATCATGTGAGCACAAGGAAATGAATTCCACTTACAACCAATGGAAACCTTGAATCTAATCTCTTGGTTGAATTCCTACAACAATAAACCATAAATTGCACCTTCAATAACTTAATAATACAACAACAATACCATAAAAGCCATAAAATCAACACCATCAACAAACCCATGATTTCTCAACATCAAAATCCAAAGAATAACCAAAGCCACAAGCTTACCTTAGCTTCTTGAACCCAAATAACCTTTTTCTAACTTTAAAACCTAACAAAAAGCTTGAATCAAAGGTACTAAATGAAGAAATTGAGAACCCTAGCTCCCTTGCTCTGAAGAAATCGAGAAGAGTGGAGGAAATGAGGCGAAAAGTGAACCAACTAATGTATTTAATCACTTAAAACTGAAAACACGCTTTTACTATACATGCACTATATGTGCGCTAAGTCTTGGACCGCGGGTGCGCTGAGTGTACAGGACACATCCAAAAATCTGTAAGGAACGACTGCGGGTGCGCTGAGTTCTTACCGCGGGTGCGCTCTGCCTTACTGAAGTTCAGCCAAAAATCTGAAACATGCGACCGCGGGTGCGCTGCCTCTTGGACCGCGGGTGCGATGTCGCCTCTGCCCAAACACTGCGGGTGCGGTGTCTTCTCCAGCACGGGTGCACTGTCACCTGAAGCCAACAATAAACTTTGCACCTAAAAATCGAATCGCAACGCTGCTTCTCCTCATAATCTGGCAACACTCCTAACAAGAAAGTTGCACCTCTATATCTAATCTAACCACACTCAATTGGCCTCATACCAATTGGCTCAACATACAAATTACCGTGAATAAATCGCAATGACGCTAAAATAAAACCACATAACAAGTATAACCAACAATACTATAAACCATAAATCACAACTCTTAACATCAAAACTATACTTAATCTTAACCAAGGAGTCAATAAACATATTAAATCTTAAACCGTACCGTTCACCAGGCTTGGCTAACTACAGAAAGAGAGATATGGGTAGAGGGTGGTAAAATTTTCGTTGGTCCTATAATAAGGTCTTATCCCTCTTTTAAGTAACTTTTTGGTGGTATTTTCGGATATTTTTTTTAATACATGAAAATGTACATAACGATACAAATACGAATACAATGCCATACAATCTAATACAAACATTTATACACCACTATTTCCAAATATTGGTCCTTGTTCGTCTGGTCCAAGGAGGTCATCTTCTTCCAGGTTAAGCGAATCATCAGAGGATTCTGACTTTCTTGAAGGTCCTGGTGAGAATTTCATTAGTATAGCTTGCATTTCTTCAGGAGTTTTGGCAGCTGCAAGCATTGCCTTCATTTGGGATTTTTTTGCCAGGAATTCTGTCTGTTGTTGTGGTGGAATCCTGAAAAGCAGTTTTTGAGTTGAAACTCTTGTATTTTTTTTTATTGGTAATCCAAACTTGGACATTGGTGGCTGTAAGGCTTGGAGGAATTTTAAAGTTGTCCCACCATTTGACCTTAAATCTTCTCTTAATTAGTAAAAAAATTTCGTCTGCAAAATTCACTAGTCAGGAAAGGACCCAAGGAAGATAAAATTTCATGCAAAATAGGGCAAGACGTTGGAATCGTCTTTCTTCTGCTGTCGAGGCATATTGGGCTCTAAAAAGATTAAAGAAATTTTGGACAGGGTGATTGAAGATCTCATAGGTGGAGCCAAAATATTCCCACCATGTGTACCACCAGGTTGGGAATTTTTTGGGATTGCAAATCTTGGTATCAAAATAGAATAACCAGGTGTGCTTGTGTTTTTGGTTTTGAATTAAGAAGGAATTATACCAGGCCTATTGATAGTCCCAGTAATTAAAAGATATTTCAAAAAATGATGCTTCTTTATATTTTTCTACAAATAGTATAGGTTTTGAAAAATCATAGCCCCAGTCAATTGAAGCAATGAATTTTAGGATTTTGCAGGTGGAATAAGCAGGATCATCATGGATTTGGTCCAAGAAGAAGTTTCTAAACAATGCGGAGTCAGTAGTTTCAAGAATTGCTTGGTAGAAATAAGGGGTCTTATTTTCGTTCCAAAGTTTTATAATATCGTCCTTATCCAAAGTATGTTTGAAGTGTTTCAAAGGGATCTTTTTCATGGAATCCTAGTTCAACATGTATTATATTTTGCCAATTATTTTTCACAAAGTAATCAGAAGGATGGTTTAATGGTAGTTTGTGAGAGAACAAGCTGGGTATTTGTAGTGTGAAAAGAGGTTTTTGAGGAATTATCGCAAAACGAAACAGTTTGGAAAGAATCTTTGGTAAAAGTTTCTTTAGAGGGTTTCTTGCCTGGAGCTTTCACTTGCCTGGGTATTGACAGGGTATTTTTAATTTCAGGTGTTTGGAGAAAGGATTCAAGGAATTTGAGTCTTTTCTCCAAATCATCACTTACCTATGTTTTTGATTGTGTAGTATCTTTAAGTTTTTCTTCTTCTTCCTTTGTAACGATGTCATACCAGGTTTGGATTTTTGCTGGTTCGGTAGGAGTTTGAATAGGCTTTTTGTCTTTTTGTGTGACATTTCTGTTTTGGAGAAACTATCTTTTGGGAAATCAAGTAAAGAATTTGTATCTCCTTTTATGAATTCGATTTCAAATAAAATATACTAAGAATAGTTTGCCATCTTGAAAAAATTTGTTTTGAGGCAAGATTTTGGACATCTTTTTGTAAAATTTATTTTGCACTCTTACAATCTATTCTTAATAAAAAAAAAATTTGGTTTAAAAGATCACTCTAAAATTTTTGAACGCATAAAACAATACTCAAAATTTCTTTCTTTATAGCTGAATAATTTTTTTGGGTATCATTCCAATGGGTAGATGAGTAATGTACAATACACTCTTTGTTTTCTTGTTTTTGTTTTAATATACCTCCTGTAATAGCCGATCTTTCATGTCTTTTATTATGAATTATGGTATTTTTATTGTGATTGTTTATGGCTTTACATTATGATATGATTGGTAATGAATGTTAAGAATGGAATAAATGATGGATTGGTAGAATAGAAGGTTGCATTTGAGTTAAATAGGTAATGGAAGTGCTGTAACGGTATGAAACTGTGGCAGTAGTTGTGGTTTTAGTATAATATTTTGTATATTGATCCAATTTATGTGAGGCCTCTTTCTTTAGAAATATAAGATATAAGGCTATAAATTTCGTGTTTTGAGTTTTGTTCAAATCATTGTGGAAGATAAGCCAAAAGCGCCCCGAAGTGTGTCGTGCGTATCATCGTGCCTACAATGATACATGTTGGGAGAATGAGCATAACTCTTTACTCAGACATTCAAATGACATGAGGCCAATTGTAGATGAAAGCCAAGACATAGACTTTCATGTGTACCACTTTTTTCTAATTCTGAAGGGAAAAGGCGTTTCGGAAGCGATCTTTGATGTGGCTGTGTGTAGAGTGGCGCCCGAGCGGTAAGATTTGACCGCCCGAGCACGCACCGTTCTGAATTTTTGAGTTTTGGGCAATAAGTTCAGCGCTAGGGTGGTAATATGTGACCGCCCGAGCGCCCAGCAAGTTAAAAAGCGTTGTTTTGAGGTTTGTATTGCATATATTAGATTGGGGAATGGTTTTGTATCATTTTCTTGTCATTCTTATTCCTCTCCATCGGTTTAGAGCTAGGGTTCTTCCATTTTTCTTCTTCCCCTCCTATCATCTCTTGATTTATTCCTTCAATCCAAGTTGGTATCTTCATCTAAGCTAAAAGAAGGATCAGGGAAGCTATTACTTAGTCTTTTTCTTAGATTCCTTTAGTTGTAAGTTTGTATTGGTAAGTTTTCGACTTACCAGGGATTGAAAGCTTTAGAAAGTGATATTAATGGATTCTATTATGGTTTTATCTTGTAGTAGA